>NC_140585.1:1100638520-1105438520 GCF_964204655.1 Triturus cristatus | reverse complement strand
TTATGCAAGTAAGCACTCAACCCAATTTTAACTATTTCAGAACGCTGTTAAAGCTCATATTTTCTGACACCACAAGAATTAACTCAGACTTTTTGATTTGCCAGAGTAAGTGAATAGGAATATTCAAGTAATACATTTGAATTTTGAAGGCCAACTGGCCGACTCTCTTTTTGCTTTTGTTCCTAGAAAGCGTAACTGGTTAAAAGTATCCCTTCAAAGTTAAGTAACCTGTAACCTGTGAATACAATCTATTTTGGATCATGATCGTACGCCACTCCCTTAGAAGGACTTAGACATGCCAATCGATACTTCTATAGCCATATTCATGCATTTTTCTTCACTTCTGCCTTCGGTTCTCCATCGTCTAGTTTTTGGGTTGGCAAAAATTTACTTTATCTCTCTGATGCTTCTTTTCTTTTAGCAATATAACAGTATTGGAAAGGAGTCTGGTTATGCTAGCTCCTTTCCATTAACATTTTTTGTCCAAGTAATATCATTCACTTTGCCAAGCTGGTGTGAAGATTATTTTGAAAAGATCTTTTGATGTCAACCATAAGCCACAAATTAAAAAAATATATAAGAATAAAACATGTCTGCTTAAAATGGCAACCACATGCTTGCAGTAAACATTTTCATTACAAAAAAGTATAAATTTAGGTCAGGTGTACATAGACCAAGCTTAGACTCCATTGTTAGTTTTAATGCAGATCACAGGGACATATGATTCTTACATGCATAGAGTACTGCTAGCTTTTAAACTGCTTTCAATCGAAGACAGAATTGCTCATGAAAATGACTACAACAATAGAAAAAATGGATACAGAATGGAAACAAAAAAACATTGGCAAAGTCAAGTATTGGCCCATCAGCCCTGGTACTTAAGTACACTTCGTTTTAGGTGGAAATGCATATGTGATCAGGAACAATGTTGACACTCACACAAATAGAACCAGACGCTGACGTAGGCTGACACATTATCCCAGGCTGTATGCTTTGGTGGGTAGAAGTAAAATGTGAAACACAGTTGCACCGACCAGGGGTCAAAAAGGCCTGGCCTAAAGCTCCTCTTAGTACATAAAGAACTTTGTTTATAATTTATGATTTGTGTATTAAATTAGACTGGTGAGAGAACTAAAACTGTATCTAGGCCAGACTTAAAAAGATTGCAGACTGCTGCTGGGCTTGAAAGGTTGCAGAATAATGACAAATCGGAGACAGCAACCGGGTTTGGTAGAGTAAGCAATAAGTAACAAGCATTTGCAATACAATAGGTCTCTCATTTACGTGAGTTTGAGCTATAGGCATTGTAAATGACAATGCCCTTTATTTATGTTTTGGCTTTTAAAACATAAATAAAAGGCATTGTCATTTACAATGCTAATAGCTTAAACTCTCGCAAATGCGAGAACTATTGCATTTCAAATGCTTGTTTTATGTTGTGGTGGCTATTCATTTCAGGCTTTTGTTTCCTGTTTTAGCGATGTGTTCACGGGATCACGATTATCGACCTCATTGTAATCTCCGGAATCACAGTGAAAATAGGTTTTAGAGATGGTTTTTATAGAAACTCTCTAGAAAAACATGAGCTTAGAGAATACTGTAAGAAACCCCTAGTGCAGACCTTTCCAAACTGTGTCCCGACACATTACTGTGTCGCCTGCAAATGGTGGGCGTGTCGCGGGATCACACCGGTATTAACGGACATTTATCACATAACTGCAGCTAATTAAGAGGCATTCCTTTGAAAGAGAGTCAGCAAACACCGCCGCAGCAGCGCAGACTCAGAGACACTCTGCTCTATGGGGGCCAGGCGATTCACAACAAAGCCTCATTAACAAGTAAATGGTTTTTGAAAGACCTGCGAAGTGTGTGTGCCCAGAAAGCTGGGGTGAGGTGACAGAGGGTGACAGACAGAGGGTGAGGGAGTGAGAGAGAGGGAGGGAGACAGAGAGAGAGAGGGAGGGAGAGAGAGAGAGGGAGACAGAGAGAGAGAGAGGGAGACAGAGAGAGGGAGAGAGAGGGAGGGAGACAGAGGGAGACAGACAGAGGGAGGAGGGCGAGAGAGGGAGAGAGGGAGACAGAGGGATGGAGACAGAGGGAGACAGAGAGGGAGACAGAGGGCGACAGACAGAGGGAGGAGGGCGACAGAGGGAGGGAGACAGACAGAGGGAGGGAGACAGGGAGGGAGACAGACAGAGAGAGACAGACAGAGGGAGAGAGACAGAGAGAGAGGGAAACCGTGGGAGAGAGAGAGAGAGACAGAGGGAGGGAGACCAAGGAAGGGAGTCTGGGGTAGACAGAGGGAGGGAGAGGGAGACAGAGAGAGGGAGAAGGAGACAGAGAGAGAGGGAGACAGAGAGGGAGACAGACAGAGGGAGACAGACAGAGGGAGACAGACAGAGGGAGAGAGAGAGGGAGACAGACAGAGGGAGACAGAGGGAGAGTGAGAGAGAGGAAGAGAGAGAGAGAGGGAGACAGAGGGAGGGAGACCGAGGGAGGGAGACAGAGGGACAGACAGAGGGAGACAGGCAGAGGGAGACAGATGGAGGGAGGAGGGCGACAGGGAGAGAGGGAGGGAGACAGAGGGATGGAGACAGAGGGAGATAGAGGGAGGGAGGCAGACAGAGGGAGGGAGGCAGGGAGGGAGACAGACAGACAGAGAGAGACAGACAGAGGGAGAGAGACAGAGAGAGGGAAACTGTGGGAGAGAGACAGAGGGAGGGAGACAGAGGAAGGGAGTCCGGGGTAGACAGGGAGGGAGAGGGAGACAGAGGGAGAAGGAGACAGAGAGAGAGGGAGACAGAGACAGAGGGAGACAGAGACAGAGGGAGACAGACAGAGGGAGACAGAGAGAGGAAGACAGAGAGAGAGGGAAACCGTGGGAGACAGATAGAGAGGGAGGGAGACAGAGAGAGAGAGAGGGAGACAGAGAGGGAGACAGAGAGGGAGACAGAGAGGGAGACAGAGTGAGTGAGACAGGAGACAGAAAGAGAGAGAGTGCGAGAGAGAGATAAAAAGAGGGAGGGAGACAGAGAGAGGGAGGGAGACAGAGAGAGGAAGGGAGACAGGGAGGGAGACAGACAGAGAGAGACAGACAGAGGGAGAGAGACAGAGAGAGAGGGAAACCGTCGAGAGAGACAGAGGGAGGGAGACCAAGGAAGGGAGTCTGGGGTAGACAGAGGGAGACAGAGAGAGGGAGAAGGAGACAGAGAGAGAGGGAGACAGAGAGGGAGACAGACAGAGGGAGACAGACAGAGGGAGAGAGAGAGGGAGACAGACAGAGGGATACAGAGGGAGACTGAGAGAGAGGAAGAGAGAGAGAGAGGGAGACAGAGGGAGGGAGACCGAGGGAGGGAGACAGAGGGACAGACAGAGGGAGACAGGCAGAGGGAGACAGACGGAGGGAGGAGGGCGACAGGGAGAGAGGGAGGGAGACAGAGGGATGGAGACAGAGGGAGATGGAGGGAGGGAGGCAGACAGAGGGAGGGAGACAGGGAGGGAGACAGACAGACAGAGAGAGACAGACAGAGGGAGAGAGACAGAGAGAGAGGGAAACTGTGGGAGAGAGACAGAGGGAGGGAGACAGAGGAAGTGAGTCCGGGGTAGACAGGGAGGGAGAGGGAGACAGAGGGAGAAGGAGACAGAGAGAGAGGGAGACAGAGACAGAGGGAGCGAGACAGAGGGAGACAGAGAGAGGAAGACAGAGAGAGAGGGAAACCGTGGGAGATAGATAGAGAGGGAGGGAGACAGAGAGAGAGAGAGGGAGACAGAGAGGGAGACAGAGAGGGAGACAGAGTGAGTGAGACAGGAGACAGAAAGAGAGAGAGTGCGAGAGAGAGATAAAAAGAGGGAGGGAGACAGAGAGAGGAAGGGAGACAGAGACAGACAGAGATAGAGACGGACAGGGACAGGGGCAGACAGAGATAAAGAGAGGGAGACAGAGGGAGGGAGACGGACAGACAGGGACAGACAGACAGAGGCAGAGACAGACAGAGACAGAGTGGGAGACGGAGAGGTAGACGGAGAAGGAGACGGAGAGGAAGACTGCGGGAGAAAGAGAGAGGGAGACAGAGAGTGACAGAGGGAGGGAGACAGAGAGAGAGACAGAGAGAGAGGGAGGCAGAGGGAGGGAGGAAGAGGGAGACAGAGGGAGGGAGTCAGGGGGAGACAGAGGGAGGGAGTCAGGGGGAGACAGAGGGAGAGGGAGACAGAGAGAGAGGGAGACAGAGAGAGAGGGAGACAGAGAGAGAGGGAGACAGAGAGAGGGAGACAGAATCCCCCTTGGGTGGTTTGGGCTCGCTCGTTACGCTCGCTGGGCAGCAGGCAGACTTTGTGCATGGTTGAAAGGGTTGGCAGTGCGTGAACCAGCCCTTTTTGTGTCGTAAATCACTGGGGCATGTGTCAATGTGTGCATGATAATATTCTTGCTTCAGGCACAAACCTAACCTTACACTCAGTTTTGCCAGTGACTGTCTTTGTTAGAACAGATTCACAATTGCTTTAGTAACCTTCCGGCTTTCTCAAATTTTCTTGAAAATGCACCATTTTCCCACTTTTATTTCAAAATTTTCTTCCAAACCCACCTTAGGTGGTTCAGGCTCGCTCGCTACGCTCGCTCAATACACTGCTTTACTGTGTCCCAAAATGATGCATCTCCAAAAAGTGCGTCACTAACATGAAAGGTTTGGAAAGCTGTGCCCTAGTGTGTAAAATACTGTAGTATGTGTGGATATATGTATTTTAGACTTTATGGAAAAGGCACAATTGTCGCGGTTAACATCATCGTGACATCCCGAATAACCATGAAATCAGAAAATAGGTCTGAAAGATTGTTTTTAAAGACACTTAGTACAAAAATATGAGTCTAGACATGCTTTGAAAGAAGAATGTATATAGTAATCTGTGTAGTGCAATGTTCAAAACAGATTTTTTTACATATTAATTTTGTATGTGTTGGAGGCCATTGAATGTCAATCAATCAAACATTCAGGGATTTTAGAAGCGTGCTACTTACCCATGAGGGTCTCAAGGGGCGGGGGGGTACAAGCAGCTCCGTAGGTCATTCGAAGAGCCATGTCTTGAGGTCCTTTCTGAATTGGTGCAGTGTCGGACTTCATCTGATGCGCAGGGGGAGTTTGTTCCAGGTCTTGGTCGCGAGGTAGGAGAGGGATCTGCCAGCCACTCTGACCCTATGGATGCGGGGACCGTGGTGAGGGCTAGGTCAGTAGAGCGGAGGTTTCTCTTGTGGGAATGGATGGAGATTCGTTCGTTGAGGTATTAGGGTCCGGTGTTATGGAGGGCATTGTAGGCGTGTGTGAGCAGTTTGAAGGTTATTCTTTTTTCATCTGGGAGCCAGTTGAGGTCACGGAGGTGTCGGGTGATATGGTCATGTCGTGGGATGTCAAGGATATGTGTGGCTGCGGTGTTATGGACGGTATGGAGTTTGCAGAGGAGTTTTTTGTTGATTGCGGTATAGAGGGTGTTTCCGTAGTCCAGTCTGCTGGTGATGAGCGCGTTAATGACGGTCTTCCTGGCGTCTGAGGGATCCATTTGAAGGTCTTGCAAAGTATGCAGAGGGTGTTGAAGCAAGTGGAGGACAAGGCATTGATCTGGCGGTTCATGGTGAGAGAAGAGTAGAGTATGATGCCGAGGTTGCAAGCGTGGTCCATAGGGGTGGGAGGGTTTCCAAGGACGTGGAGGGCCACCAGGTGCTGTCCCATGCGGAGGGGGTGGAGCCGAGGGTGGGGACTTCTGTTTTCTCCGGGTTGAGCTTCAGGCAGCTGCTGCTCATCCAGGTTCCGACGTCTTTCATCCCTTCTTGGAAACAGCGCCTATTGATGTTGGGTTCCTTGGTGAGGGAGAGGATGGGTGTCGGCGGCGTATTAGACTATGTTGAGTCCGTGTTTTCTGCCGATGGTTGTGAGGGGGGCCATGCAGACGTTGAAGAGCATGGGGCTGAGGAAGGATCCTTGGGGTACTCCGCATCTGATCTCTGTAGGTTCGGAGAGGAAGGGTAGGAGTCTTATTCTTTGTGTTCTGCCTGAGAGGAATGATCTAATGCAGTTTAAGGCTGGTCCCTGGATGCCGGCATTGTGGAGTCTGGTGACTAGTGTGCGGAGGGAGACGGAGTTGAAGGCTGCTGAAAGGTCCAGGAGGATGAGGGCTGATGTGCGGCCTTGATCAAGGAGGGAGCGGATGTCGTCGGTGGAGGCTATGAGGGCGGTCTCAGGGCTGTGGATGCTGCGGAATCCAGATTGAAAGGTGTCTAGGATGTTGTTGGTTTCTATGAAGTGAGCTAGCTGGGTGTTCATGACTTTCTCGATTACTTTGGTGGTGAAAGGGAGTAGTGAGATGGGCCTGAAGTTCTTGAGATCTGTCAGGTCTTCAGGGGGCTTCTTGAGGAGGGGTTTGACTTTGGCACGTTGCCAGTCATCGGGGAATGTGGCGGTCTTAAGGGACCAGTTGATAGTTTGCATAGTTTTGGTGCGATGGTGTCCCTGTGGAAGTTGTGTGGCAGGCAGGGGTCAGTAGGTGCTCTGCTTTCGCACCGTTTTACGCTTTCGCAATGTGTCTGGTGTAATCGGTGAATTACTGCTAAATAGAAAGGAATATGCTACTTACCAGTATGCATCCGTTCTTGGCATGTAGAGCTGCAGATCTACACACTTTTGCATAGATCGCCATCTGGTGTTGGGCCCGGATGTTTGCAGTTTGTTTTTCCTCTTGGAAAGTCTTTGGAAGTCACAAGGTCGGTGACTCCTCCTTTGGATCGTATTGCGCATGGGCTTCGGCTCCATCCTCAGATTGTTTTTTGCCAGCAGGGAAAGATGGAGCGTAGTAACCACAGTGAAGAGACCCATGTGTGTTGTATCTAAATAAGATAGACTGGAACAGATACAGGTAGCCGGGGAGGCGGGTTGGCGTGTGTAGATCTGCAGCTCTACATGCCAAGAACAGATGCATACTGGTAAGTAGTATATTCCGTTCGAGATATATGAGATGCAGATTACACACTTTTGCATAGACTATATAGCAGTTCCCGACCTTAGCGGCGACCACCGGTATCTGTTGCAGTGGTTTGAAATAGTGTTTTCAGTACAGCCTGGCCCACACTAGCGTGTTGTTTGGTTTGCACATCTACACAGTAGTGTTTAGTGAAAGTGTGCGGTGTTGACCATGTAGCTGCTTTGCAGATATCATCTAGTGGGATGTTCCCTAGAAAAGCCATGGAAGCCCCTATCTTCCGTGTAGAATGGGCTTTAGGGGGAACGGAAAGCGTTCGTTTTGCTTTGTGGTAGCAAATCTGGATGCATTTTACAATCCACCTTGCTATCCCTGACTTTGAGATGGGGTTGCCCTTGTGTGGTGGAGAGAAAGAGACAAACAGTTGGTTGGTCTTTCGGAAAAGTTGTGTTCTTTGGATATAGTAAAGTAAGGCTCGTTTGACATCTAGCGTGTGCAGAGCCCTTTCTGCAACGGTCTGAGGTTGCGAGAAAAATACTGATAATTCTACAGATTGGTTTAGGTGAAAAGGGGAAATGACTTTAGGTAGGAATTTTGGGTTGATACGGAGAACAACCTTGTTCTGGTGCACTTGAAGAAAAGGTTCTTGTATGGTAAGTGCTTGTATCTCACTCACCCATCTAAGGGAAGTGATGGCTACAAGGAAAGCTGTTTTCCATGTGAGGAATTGCAGTTCGCATTTATGCAAAGGTTCGAAGGGAGGCCCCATCAGCCTTGTGAGAACGATATTTAAGTTTCACACAGGTGAGGGTGGTACTCTGGGGGGAATTATTCTTTTGAGGCCTTCCATGAAGGCTTTAATGGCAGGTACTCTGAAAAGCGATAGGTGCTGCCTGTTTTGTAAGTAAGCTGCAATTGCTGCAAGGTGTAGTCGAATGGATGTATAGGCTAGATTACACCTTTGTAGGTGGAGTAAGTAGCATATGATGTGTTGTATAGACACGTCTAGAGGATTGATTGTGTTATTATGGCAATAAACAACAAATCTTTTCCACTTGGCAGCGTAGCAGGCTCTAGTGGTAGGGCATCTAGCTTCTCTGATGTCGTTCATACAGTCAGGGGGAAGGTTTAGGTACCCGAATTCTAGGATTTCAGGAGCCAGATCGCAAGGTTGAGCTGAGCTGGGTCAGGGTGCCTGATCTCTCCATGGTTCTGGGTTAGGAGGCATGGTGAGAGGTGTAGCTTTTGGTGTGATACTACCGAGAGTTCCAGCAGCGTGGTGTACCACGGTTGTCTGGCCCACGTTGGAGCTACTAGGATCAGTGTGAGGGAGTGCTGTTGTAGCTTTCGCACCACTAATGGAATGAGTGGGAGAGGCGGAAAAGCGTACGCAAATTTGCCTGACCAGTTCATCCATATCGCATTTCTTTTGGACAATGGGTGTCTGGCGGCGAAGCTTGGGCATTTCGTGTTTTCGTGGGTGGCGAAGAGGTCTATGTGAGGATGCCCCCACATTTGAAAGAACGGATGAAGAACCTGTGGGTGAAGTTCCCACTCGTGGATCTGTTGTGTCTGTCTGCTGAGCAGATCTGCCACGGTGTTTTGGACTCCTGGGACGTGTTGAGCTAGGAGAAAGATGTTGTGGGGAATTGCCCATCTCCATATGCTCTGTGCTAATCGAGAGAGCTGTGGAGAGTGTGTGCCGCCTGTTTTTGAATATAATACATGGCCGTCATGTTGTCTGTGCGAATGAGGACTGCCTTGCCTGAAATCTGTGTTTGAAAAGATTTCAGAGCTAGAAAGATTGCTAGTAACTCCAGATGGTTGATATGGAGTAACTTTTGTTGCGGCGTCCA
This sequence comes from Triturus cristatus, assembly GCF_964204655.1. Taxonomy (NCBI): domain Eukaryota; kingdom Metazoa; phylum Chordata; class Amphibia; order Caudata; family Salamandridae; genus Triturus; species Triturus cristatus. Next base: position 1,105,429,701 of record NC_140585.1, on the reverse strand, counting down.
TGTGCCCTGCACTGTGAGGTGTAATAGATGAGCTCCCCAGCTGGAGAGCGATGCGTCCGTTGTTAGTATCATTTGGGGAACCGGGTCCAGGAACGGTCGACCTTTGGAAAGGTTTGTGGTGTTCCACCACTGCAGAGAGCGATGGGTGCGACAGTCTACCAACACCAGATCTGTCAGTTGCCCCTTGGTCTGGTTCCATTGGCACGCTAAGCACTCTTGGAGTGGACGCATCTGGAGTCTTGCGTGGGGCACTATAAAAATGCAAGAGGCCATCATCTATATCAGTTGCATAAACACTCGTGCTGGAAGGGAGTGTTGAGGTATGAATTTTTGTCACAAAGCCTGAATGCTTGCAATCCTGGCCGGATTGGGGTAGGCTATTGCTTGTGAGGTGTCTATGGTGGCACCAAGGTATTGTTTTATGTGGGATGGTGTTAGCTGGGACTTTTGGTGGTTCACCGTGAAGCCTAGTTGGTGAAGTAGTTGGATTGTGGTGGTGGTGTGGTGTACACATTGGTTGTATGAAGTTGTCTTCTGAGATGTGCCGCCACCACCGCTAGGCACTTCGTGAATACCCGTGGTGCTGTTGTGACTCCGAACGGGAGCACTTTGAATTGGTAGTGTTGTCCGTCCACTTCAAATCTGAGGTACTTTCTGTGAGCATGGTGTACTTGAATGTGGAAGTATGTGTCTTTCAAGTCCAGTGTGATAAGAAAGTCGTTCTGGGAGAGGAGCAGAAGTACCTGCTGAAGCGTTACCATGTGAAAATGGTCTGAGTGTATGTATGGGTTTAGGGGCCGGAGATCTAGAATAGGTCGTAGAGTCTCGTCCCTTTTTGGTATTAGAAAATATAGGGAGTAGACCCCCAAATTTTGTTGATTGACAGGAACGTGTTCTATTGCCTGTTTTTGTAGGAGGTAGATTACCTCCTGCTTTAGCAATGTCGAATGTTCTTGTGACATTGGGCGTTGCCTGGGTGGAATGTTTGGGGGGGTAGATGTTAATTCCAGGCAGTATCCTGACCGAATTATTTGGGTCACCCATTTGTCTGAGGTGATGGTCTCCCAGACATGAAGGACATTTGTGAGTCTGCCCCCGACTGGAGTGGAATGGTCTGGGGGGAGCGGGGGGGAAGTCATTGGGTAGTGGGTGTGGCAGAACGGGCGTTGTTTGTTTTGCCTCTGCCCTTGTCTGGGCAGGTGAGACTGTAAGGCCCCAATGGATTTTGCGGTATCCGTGTCCTTTTTCATCTTTTCTAAGGCCTCATCCACCTTTGGCCCGAATAGATGTTCCTGGTCAAAGGGATGGTTAAGGATGGAGGCTTGTACTTCTGGTTTTAACCTAGATACCCTTAACCAAGCATGACGACGGAGAAGGACGCTGATGTTAATGGCCCTGGAGGCTGTGTCTGCTGCATCTAGGGCACAACGTATAGAGGTGTTTGTGATTGTTTTACCCTCTTGAATTAACTCGTTGGCTTTAGTGTTATATTTTTCAGGGAGATGTTGCATTATGCTCTCTAATTCGACATAATGAGCCCTGTCATATCTGGCCAGCAGTGCCTGAGTGTTTGCTATAGGCCATATGTTGGCGGCCTGGGATGCTGTGCGTTTGCCTGAAGCATCTAGCAGTTTTGACTCCTTGTCAGGTGGTGGTGCATCACCTGACGCTTGTGAGTGTGCCCTTTTATGTGCCGTAGAGACCACTAAGGAATCTAGTGGCGCTGGTCCTCTGATGTAAGAGGGATCTGAGGGAGCAGGTTTGTACTTCTTTTCGAGACATGGGTTAAGGACCCTGGCTCTAACTGGGTCTTTAAAAACATCTGCCGCATACTTTACCACCCCTTTGAGCATGGGCAGTATGGAGGTGGACCTCTGTGTAGTATCGAATGTGTCTAGGAGGAAATCTTCCTCCACAGGGTCATTATGCATGTCCACCCCATGATAATGTGCTGCTCTTTGCAGAAGATGGTTAAACCCTAATGAATCTTCTGGTGGAGATGGTCTAGAAGGGTAAATATCATCTTGTGGGACGTTGGGGATATCTGGTATATGGTAATCGTCCCATGGATCTGACGATCCTGTAGGGGTGGGGTCTTGTGGCACATCCCCTGTATCATAATATGGGTCCCCGTGATTATCATCGTCTGGAGATGGAGTAGGAGATGATGAGGTGGGGGTGGAGAGGGTGGAGGGGGTGGAGGGGGGGAAGGAGGAGAAGGTGGAGGAGGAGTGGAAGGTATTCTGAATGGAGAGGTAGCAGAGTCCTTACTCTTTTGGAGGTGGAGGCGGAGCAGGCTTCTCCAAATGTCTCTTCTTAGTAGAGTGTCAAATGTCCAGTTTTTGTATCCTTGGTGAGAGTTTTTTTGCAAGGGATCCGGTGAAAATAGCTCTGGTGAGGTAATTTGGTCCGTCGGCGCCGAAGGCGTCGGGCCGATGATTTTTTAGGTTTTTCCGTGCCGGTTTGATGTTTAGAACCCGGCTTGGGACCCTCCGGTTTCTTGGTCGGCGCCGAGATGGGCTTCGGCTTGGAAGTGTCGGTGGCCTTGTGTGGTTTGGTCGGCACCGAAGATGGCGTCGGTGCCGAAGGGCTGGGTTTCGAGCCCGAGGGCTTCGGTGCGGAGCTCGGTGTCGAGATGGAGGCCGTTTTCTTTTTCGGTGCCGAAGTGTGTTTCTCGGCACCGCTGGCAGGCTGGCTCGAGCCCGAGCCGCCGGAAGGCTTACTTGGCTTCTTCACCGGGCCCGAAGGTGGGGTGTGTAAAGCAGTGTCTCTGGTCTTGCCTAGGCCCGGAGGTGAAGGCGTGACCGAAGCCTTTTTGGGTGTCGGCGCGGGTGTGGGAGGGGGTAGATTGGTACTCACGACCCTCTGCGCCGGGGTGATGTCCTCCACATCTGACTCGTCGGCCTCGGAAGCGCTGACGAGGTCCTCTTCGGTACGATGATGTTCCGGATCGTCAATGTCGTCTCCGAAGATGTCGACTGGAATGGACGTCGAGGAGTGTGCCATGTTCCTTCTAGCTCTTCGGTCCCGAATAGTCTTTTTGGATCGGAAAGACTTACAGGCCGGACAGTCTCGAGCCTCATGTTCTGGGGAGAGGCAAAGGTTGCATACCTCATGAAGATCGGTGTGGGGAAATTTGGACCCACATCAAGGGCACTTTTTAAATGGAGTTATTTTCATGAGTCGGGACCGGAGCCTGGGTAGGCCCGAAGGCCGCCGTCGACGACTGGATCCGAAGGTTTGTGTCGATGAGAAGGCGCGTTGATTGAAGAGATCGTGATCGAAACAATACAGCGATTGGGGTGAGGATTGCGCGACGATCGACGAACTGGAAGCTGTTCGGAACCGGAGCGCGAAGATCACATCCGAGCCCGATGGCGGAAAAAAACAATCTGAGGATGGAGCCGAAGCCCATGCGCAATACGATCTAAAGGAGGAGTCACCGACCACGTGACTTCCAAAGACTTTCCAAGAGGAAAAACAAACTGCAAACATCCGGGCCCACCACCAGATGGCGATCTATGCAAAAGTGTGTAATCTGCAGCTCATATGCCACGAACAAGATGGCTGTTCTAGAAATACACTAGCAGAACATGAGTTTGAAATATACAATAATAAACCCATAGTGTGTAAAATACTGTAATATGTGTTCATATATGTATTTTCACTTTATGGAAAAGGCGCAGCGTCACGGTTAACAACGTCATCGCGATGTCCCGAATAACCGCGAAAAGGGAAAATAGGTTTGAAATATGGCTTTTAAATGCTTTGAAAGAAGTAGGTCTATAGTAATAGGCGTAGGGCAATGTTCAGAATGGATTTTTTTACATATTATTTTTGGATGTGTTGGTAGTCATTGATTGTATGCTTTTGTTTTCCGTTTTTGCGACGTGTCCGTGGGGATCACAACGTTGTTGTGAGTATAAAAAATGTAAAGAAAAATAAAACAACACTTATTAATCCACCGTAGAATATACAAACTTAAATACTCCTAATAGAGCCATTTTTGATAGAAAATACAATTTAAAAACCTTAAAAATTAAATCAGAAAATCATTGGTTACATAGACGTTATATTTGAGAAATAGTTTTTGAAAAACCTTAGAAATTCACTGAAAAACCAAAGGTTACAGGGACTGTATAGTTAGGAAATAGAATTAAAAAACCTTATAAATTCAGTGAAAAAAACAAAGGTTACAGGGACGTTATAGTTAGTCTGATATTCCACTAGCACAAAACCAGAGTCTGGCTTGTGAGGATCAGTATTAGTTATCGCCCTATGAGAGCTCACTACACAGTAGCATGCCATTTTCAGGAATACCACTACTCAAACAGTGCATTACCCAGTTACTACGCCATAGAATACATTCCTACGCCACACAGAGGGGGTGATAGGACCCTCAAATTCAAAGGGAGTCGAAATACATTATCGAATTCCAAACCAAAAGCCCGGGGGGTCTGAACTTGGACGAGGAACTGGGTGCCCACTTTTACGAAATATAACAATGTATTTTATTTTCTGTACATTTTGCTTCTAAGGAGTGTAGTGTAATTTTGCTAGAGAGGTACCTGTATATTGTACATGCCAGTTTTTATTGTATGATACACATGTTTGATTGTTTTTTTTTTTGTTTAATATTTTTTCCCACAGGAGGAATGAAAGGGACCCACCCTGCATTGGCAGTTCACCCACATGGGCTCTCTACCCTTTTCTTCAGAGGCACGTCACCACAGATAAGACACTGCACCTGTTCAGAGTTGTGTTCGATTTGACCTTGTGTAGATTCTACTTGTATTCTCATTTTGTATATACTACAATTCCATCTGATACCTACTTCACGATAGGACACTGGGCCAGTATTATGGGCCCGACTAGCATGGCCCTTTCCATCATGCAAATTATGTTACCTAGTTTTCACTGGGGGTGAGTACGAAAAAACATAATTGATACCAGGGACACTTGTTTATGTTGTTTGCATAAGCATTTGGTGTGTCTCCTCGTAATGTACATAACCAGAGGATTTCCTACTGGTTTACATCTAAGGTTCTATTGCACCCATGCAGAACACACTTTCCAATTCTCCCCTCTCCCCCCGTGTGACCCCACTTTGGGTGACTCGTTTCTCAGGGAAATAGAGCAGTTGGTTGGATATTTCTCCCGAACCCGACATTCATTTCTTACTTGACAGCTGCCCTGAATCCAGCCAATCGTAACCATGCTATTCTGCTTTTTTTTTTACAGTACTGCAACTTTATTGCTCCGTGGCGGGGACGTGGCCAATAGGAGACATCAGAGTTCACAAGATGTCTACCTTGATGGGACACAGTATTTCATAGTCAATGAACCTCCTATATACACATAGGGGGTAGAGCGCAGTATACCGGTCAGGTTGACGGAGGCAACATGTGTGTTGTTTTTTCAATTTTAGTTTATAATACACTAAACTTTATTGGTCGAAGGTCGGGTATGCATCAACACTATTCTCATGGCTGATTCCAGTTACTTAATGGCCAGTATGAGTTTTGCATTGTGAATTTTGCGATCAAGCCATGTATTTGATTTTGCTATCTCATGCTTGCAATGTTGTCATATTTATTATTGTACCAATGGACATTGCAGTTTTAATATAATTTTACCATAGATAGAATTGTCGATTCACGTATGAATTATTAGTGATAAGTTTGAATCCAACCACTTACAAGATATAACTGTATGACTGTATATTGCATTTATTTAGCTGACACTCCAAGATGGCAGATATGTTTACAATGCCGCAGTATATGTTGTGTAGTCCTTCTTTGGTGTTCAAACTCTGTACTTATTGCACTTTGATTGTGTGGCTTTCTACATGTGGGCAAGGCTGCTAGACAGTCGAAAGGCGTTACGGAGAAGCTGATTGAATCCTGAACTATACAACTCATATTGTGTCCTGACAGTACGTGATTCCTATTTGGACTTTGTTTTTGGGTAATTTGCAGGCTGACTGCTTGTCCAGCGTATGTGGTCTCGGCAGCAGTGCAAGTTTGGACACACACACACACACACATATATACACATGCACACACACCAAAGTTTAAAAGTATGTTTTCAAGATGAAACTTGTCCATGATGTTTGGAGAAAAATGGCTGATTTTCCAAAATATATTTTAAGCTTATGTTTTAGTGATAGCAACATTGCAGAGACATTAATGCAGAAGTTACTACTTGTGTAATGATATATCTGTAAGAGACATTAGTTAGTGATAGATTCCTTACTTTAGAATATCCCCAAGCGTCAGACTGGATCCGGAAAGTTTTTTGTAGCAGTACGCCTGCGCGTCAGTAGGTGGCATCATGCGGCTCCGCGTCCATCGCTGGCGTAGTAAGCGCCGAGATGACGTCACGGAGACTACTTAGGCGCCACCCATGTACGCTGACGTCAGTTCTGTACACGACTTTCCGCGCCAGGAACGCAGTGCCATGCAAGAAACTGACCACTGGTGCCATGAAACTAGGGCCCTGAAAGGGATGAGTTTAACCCTAGAAATCAGTTCGCAGAACGGGGAGGATGGGTGGGGCGGTAAGGAATCTATCACTAACTAATGTCTCTTACAGATATAGTAACTTGTGCATCTGAAAGAGACACATTAGTGATAGATTCCTTACCTTAGAATAGATACCCCAGCAATACCAACCCCGGTGGTGGGTCTGCGAATAGATTACACCAGAAAGTCACGGAGAACAGAACGGCCAAAGAAGCCGTCTCTCCGGACCTGACTGTCAGGACAGTAATGCTTGGTAAACGTGTGCAGCGAGGCCCACATAGCTGCCTGACAAATGTCCTGCACGGGGACGCCACATCCCAAGGCAATAGTGGCTGCCGTCGCCCTGGTAGAATGAGCACACAGCCCCACAGGAGGCTCCTTAGCCAACGAGTTACAGGCCTTGATGCAGAGAACGACCCACCGAGAGATGGTCGGCTTGTGCGCCCACTTATCTAACAACTAGCTGGTCATCCACCCGGAACTGTAGTGTGCGCTGCAGGTAGAACGAGAGCGCACGTTTTGGGTCCAGACGGTGGAGCCTCTGTTCCTCTTTCGAAGGTTGCGGAGGTGGAAAAAAGGTGGGCAAAGTGATGGTCTACCCGATGTGGAAGGGCGTGACAACCTTTGGCAAAAAAGAAGGACGGGTTCTTAAACCCACCTTGTCCGGATGAACAAAAAGAAAAGGAGGTTTGGAAGAAAGAGCCTGGAGCTGACTCACTCTTCTGGCAGAGGTGATAGCTACCAGGAAAGCCATCTTGAGAGTGAGAAGACGCAAAGGACAGGTATGAAGGGGTTCGAAGGGAGCGCACATCAGATATGTCAAGACAAGATTTAAGTCCCATTGAGGCATTATGAACGGCACGGGAAGAAACGTGAGCATAATGCCTCTGAGGAAATGGTTAACAACCGGGGACTTAAAAAGAGAAGGCTGATCTGGAAGCCGTAAAAAGGCGGAGATGGCCGAAAGATAACCTTTGATAGTGCCCAGAGCAGAGCCCTGCCGGGCCAAAGAAAGAAGGAACAGGAGGACTTCGGAAAGAGGGGCAGAAAGGGGATCCACAGCCCTAGCTGTGCACCATGCCACCAACTTGTTCCACCGGCAGGCTTATACCATTTTAATGGAGGGACACCTGGCTACCAGAATGACATCACAGACTTCGGGAGGAAGATAGATCGAAAACGGTCAACTGTCGTCGCTCAATCTCCACGCATGGAGGTGGAGGCTGGACAGGTTCGGGAGGAGGTCCCCTGTTGCTGTGACATAAGATCCTCCCGAAGAGGCAGTCGGATCGGGGGGGTCGATCGCCATGCTGAGTAGCTTGGGATACCAGTATCTTCGTGCCCAATCCAGAGCCACGAGGATGACTTGGGCCCGGTCGCGCCAAATCTTCTTCAGCACTCTGGGCAGAAGTGGTATAGGCAGAAAGGCGTACAACAGACCGCAACTCCACTCGCAACGAAAAGCGTCGCCGAGCGAGTGCCACCTTGGAAATTCCAACGTGCAGAACTGATGACATTGCGTGTTCTCTTCGGTGGCTAATAGATCTAACCAAGGCTCTCCCCACTGCTGAAAGAGACCTTGCACCACGTCCGAGTTCAGACGCCATTCATGATCCATCAAGCACAGGCGGCTGAGTTCGTCCACCCTGGCGTTCAGAGAACCTGCCAGGTGTTGAACCACCAAGGTGATGCCTTGATGTTCCAGCCATGTCCAGAGCCGCAGAGCCTCCTGACATAGGGTCCAGGACCCCACCCCGCCCTGTTTATGGCAATACCACATGGCGGTGGTGTTGTTCGTGAACACCTGCACTACACTTCCCCAGACAGAGGGAAGGAATGCCTTCAGTGCAAGTCGGATCGCCCAAAGCTCCAAAAGGTTGATATGGAGTCGGGACTCCGCCGGAGACCAGAGGCCCCTGATCTCCGCCTCTCCCACGTGGCCACCCCTTCCCAGTAGGGACACATCCATCACCACAGAGTGCTCCGGTTGGGGAAGGGAGAGGGATCTGACGTTGACCAAATCGCGATTTGTGAGCCACCACTGCAATTGTCGTGCAGTGCTCTCTGAGATCTGGACATGATCGGACAGGTTGCCCTCATGCTGCGCCCACTGGAACGTCAGGTCCCACTGCAGAGCCCGCATATGCCATCTGGCATGTGGCACCAGCTGGATGCAGGAGGCCATCAGGCCCAGGAGCCAGGGGGCCATCCGTACTGAAACCCGGGACAGAGGCTGAAAAGTCAGAATCATAGCCTGAATATCCCGGACCCGCTGCTCGGGAGGATAACCCCGAAACTGCGTCGAATCCAGAACCGCTCCGATGAAGGGGAGCTTCTGAGAGGGACTCAGGTGCGACTTCGGCACATTAATGGAGAACCCCAGCAAATGTAGGAGGTTGGTCGTAGTCTGAAGGTAGTTGACGACAGCCTGGGGCGAGCCCGCCTTCAGCAACCAATCGAAGAGGTAAGGGAAGACTGACACCCCTGGCCTGCGCAGGTGAGCTGCAACCACCGCCATCACCTTCGTGAACACCCGAGGGGCGCTGGTAAGGCCGAAAGGGAGCACGGCAAACTGAAAATGCTCCTGGCCTACCGTGAACCGCCGGTAACGCCGGTGGGCCGGCAGGACAGGGATGTGAAAATATGCAATCTGCAAGTCCAACGCTACCATCCAGTCTCCAGGGTCGAGGGCAGCCAAGACCTGAGCCAGAGTCAGCCTTTTGAACTTCTCCTTCCGGCGGAAGCGGTTGACGTTCCGGATATCCAAGATGGGAAGCAGACCCTCTTTGTCCTTCTTGAGGACCAGAAAGTAGTGGGAATAACAACCACTCCCTACTTCAGGAACGCACTCGATGGCCCCCTTGGCCAAGAGGGCCGTAACTTCGTGCTGGAGAGTTGCCAAGTTTTCCCCAGACATGCGGTGGTACCGAGGTGGTATGGCTGGAGGGGTGGACTGAAAGGGAAGGGGGTAACCCTTGCGGATGAACAGCAACACCCACTTGTCCGATGTGATAGCGTGCCAGTGGGGGAGGTGATGGCGGATCCTGCAACCCCCTGGTGTGGGGTGCTCCACAAAGCTCGGTTTGGGAAGGTTTAGAGGTAGAAGCAGCGGGGGCGGAGGTGGACTGACCCCCACGCTGATTCCCAGACCCGCCCCTGCGGAAGCCGCATCCGCGCTGAGGCTGGTTCTGCACAGACTTGCTGAAGGAACGTGCCTGGGCGCCTCTGCCGTGGCCACGAAAGGAACGAAAACCAGGAGTGGCTGGGCTTTTTGTGGAAAGACCTAAGGACTTGGCTGTGGCCCGCGTGTCCTTAAAACGCTCCAGTGCACTGTTGGCCTTATCGCCAAACAGGCGAGTGCCATCAAAGGACATGTCCATGAGCGAGCTTTGAACAGCTGGCGAGAACCCGGTAGATCTCAGCCAGGCGTGGCGACGAAGCGCCACAGTCATAGAAATCGCTTTACCCAGTGAGTCAGCGGTGTCCAAACTACACCGAATGGCAAACTTAGCTGCATCCACACCCTCGGCAACAGCTTGAGACAGCAAAGCTTGGGTCTCTTCAGGACACTGAGGCAACACTGTGCAACTGTATCCCACACCGCGTGGGAATAGCAGCCCAATAGACATGCGGTGTTCACCAACCGGAGCCCCAAGCTGGCCGAAGAGAACAACCGCTTACCGAACTGCTCCAGCTTCTTAGAGTCCTTATCCGGCGGAGCCGTGGGAAAAGGCAGTCTGTGACATCGAGGCTTGGATGACCAGGCTCTCAGGCGTAAGATGAGTGGTCAGAAAAGCGGGGTCACCAGGCGCTGGACAGTGTCGCCTGGTGACATTCTTGTCCACAGGGGCCCCTGTGGCTGGCCGTGACCAAGTGCCCAGCAAGACGTCAGTGAGGGCGTCGTTAAATGACAAAGTTGACGCCGTCTGGAGCACTTCAGTGAGGAGATTTGTTTTGAGGGCCACCGTAGGGAGATCAAGGTTGAGGACCTCAGCTGCCCGACGGAGCACCATTGTGTAGGAGGCTCCCTCCTCCATGGTAGGCAGGGGAGAAGCAAACTCCGGGTCAGGGGAGACGTCAAGGTCGCCGGCATCCTCCAAGTTGTCCGCCCAGTCCTGCTTGGAGTCACACTGACAGGCAAGAGGGTCCTCAAACCCCTCCCAGTCATCCCAGACCGCGGCGGCAGAGCAGGAGCTGGAGAAGGAACAAACGGCGCCGGGAACGACGCCGGCCGAGGCCGAGCCGGCGCCGTGTCCCAATGCGGATCCAAGGTAGGAACAAAATGGTCCTGGAACCTGGGCAAGGGTGGGACAAAATGTCACCCATTGCGGTGGACCTTGTGGCGCCGGAGCCGGAGCCAACGGTGCAGGATCCTGTGGCGCCAAAGCTGGATCCGCTGGCGGCGACAGCAGCCCAACAGGATCCTGACACGGGACCCCGAGGCCTAAAAAGGTGGTCCATGGTAGCAATAAATTCTTGCACCTGTGCCGGAGTCGCCGACGGACCTGGGTAAGATGGGTAGTCCACGGGACTCTCGAGCTCCGAAAGAGCCGCGGGGGCAAAGCCCCCGTCCTCCTCGTCCGCATCCGAGGACCGACGGGGGGGGCGGACATGCTTCTTCAACTTCTTTTTGTGACGTCTCTTGCCCGAATACGAGGGTGAAGACTTGGAGCCCGAGGAGCAACGACTGTGGCCTGGCGAGCATTCCCTGGAACGGCCCCTGGACCAGGAACAGTGCTGGGACGAGTGCCGGACCTCCAGCAGCTTCCGGTGCCGCTCCCTCAAGGCCTTCGGGGCCATGGCCCGACAAGACCGGGAGTTGTGGTCGGTCTCCGGGCAGTAGAGGCAGACATCGTGGGGGTCCGCCACCGACATATTGCAACGGCAGGTCCCACAAGACTTAAATCCAGGCATCCCTACGTGCACTAAGGAAATCAAAATTGTACAGGAGACAAAAGTCTCAAAATGGTAGTCAAAAAGTGACTAAGGTACGTGCTCTAACCGGATCTGCACTGTCTGGCACGGAAAAAGAAAGAACTGACGTCAGCACACATGGGTGGTGCCTAAGTAGTCTCTGTGACGTCATCTCGGTGCTTACGACGCCAGCGACGGACGTGGAGCTGCACGACGCCACCTACTGACGCGAAGGGGTACTGCTAGCAAAATTTCCGGATCCAGTCTGATGCCTGGGGATATTCTATGGTAAGGAATCTATCACTAACGTGTCTCTTTCAGACATTAATATTATTTTGGGGCCAGTGGCAATGCAGCTATAGCCGTCATGTATTACCCACGTAGAGGCATTTCACCCTGACAAAGTCTTTTTCACATCACTGTAAGAAATCATGCATGATGAAATGAGGTTATCACTGCTGGTAATCTAGCATGTAGTGGCCACTTATGTAATCTTATCTCATGTCGACACTGTTACAATACTAATAATATTAGTAACTCAGAATAAATAACAATGAACAGCTTCTTATTACAGAAAAGGTCGGAGACCCCTGGTCCACCCATGTAAAACATATTTGTACTCCAAAGACAAACACTCTGGAACAATCCTGATTACTTTTTCAAAGTGTTTGGAAGGGTTGACCACAATGCTGCTTGGCCTCTGGGGATCTGGAATCACTATAATGTACTACTGTTCATTAGTACCAGACAGCATGTCAAGGGCGGAACCAGAGGGTACCACTGACTATGCTCACAGTGGTGTTTTACAGCAACAGGGCTTAAATGATGAAGCAAACAGGCTCATGTTTTGAAGTCCCCATCTGAAGGCAACACAGTGTGCAAATGCAGCTGTTTAACAGAACAAAGAATGCTGTTGTTAAGTGGATACAGACATCCACGAAAACATCCAAGATAACCAAAAGAAGACAGCTAAGATAATGTAGTAATGAAATAGTTTACGGAGGCACCACAATCGCCCATGCAAAGAAGCATTAACACCCAAAATCAGACAATGAAAGGATGTTGATGATCATAAATCAGCCTTCTGATGACCTAATGCTGATACAGGCACAAGTTTCCTCAGGACCCAAAACCTTAGTTTGGAACTCTTCAATTCAGGCTCCAAAATAAGCCAGATCAAGAAGCAGAGGATGTAGGATGGAGTCCCCACACACACTCTAGCAACTCTTAGGCATACACATTGAAAGCTGTGAGAGGAAATTAATCTTCGGAAGCATGAGGTATTGTAAATTCTTGGCGTCTCCCACAAGACTTCTTTTTTGCCAATTAAAATATTCCTCCAACAAGGGGCAGTATGTTCTAATAGACTTGTAGCCAGCATAACAGGCTATGCAGGCAATTAAAGGTTTACTGCCTTGTTATGGGCCCTCGCCAAATGCTGAAATGGGCATTTAATGGCAGGTATAGCCCACTATGTGTGTGAAAAAGGCTAGACTATCTGAGCGAAGACAGGCTTCATATTAGCTTTCCTAGTTAGAACTAGCACCACCACAAAGCGGGTGGTTTTTGTAAATCAGTCTTATAATTCCATGGACGCCATTCCAGTTTCCATAAATGAGCAGAAAATAAAGAATATGGGGAGAAACTGCTCTGTGAAGGTGAAACTGCTGTGTAAGGTTTGGTGCATCTCCACATATTCTCCCCTACTTCTACTTAAAATGACCATATTTTTTACAATAAACACACTGTCCTTCCTTGCCATAATGAATATGATTAGAATATTAGAAGAAATGTGAAGCATAAACACTTGTTTCCATTCTATTTCCACATATATACCAAAAGTTTATAAAATGTAAATGAGATGTGCATGTGTCTGTAGGAGGAGCAGTGTGCAGGGAGGGGTCATGAGGAATAAGAGTCATCGCTTGAGTGACCAGGTTACAAATACTTCACTTCAAGAACTAACAGCAAGTCCTTTATCTGTAGTGTGTCCTAGTGGGGCTCACATATGATCTCCTCGATGCATTCATCTTGATGCCAGACTCCATACCCATTTAGGGAAACCAAGAGACATTGAGGAAGTCTCTTCATAAGTTCACTAAAGTAACTGATTTTGAAGCATAGTAAGTCTCTTTGCAAGTCGACAAGACAAACTGTTAATAAAGTATTCTAAAGTCTATCCGTATCCTTTCCTACAGAAGAATAGTAGGTCTATGGGCCTGATTAGGAGATGCTCGCTATATTCCGAATTGTGCGTAAACCCCTGTTTACGCACAAGTCGGAATTACAAGTTAATTATCAGATGCATTAAATACCTCAAGCTTCGTTAAATTTTGGCAGGTCAAACCTGCCTTAAATTACCAGAAAAAATGTTTACGATATTTACCGTACCAAGTGGAATTTGGTATTTTAAATACCAAAATCTGCCAGATATTCCCCAGAAACTCAGAACAGGTTCTTTTTACAGAACCCGATAAATAATGAACACCAGAGTATTGATATTTACCAGGTGCGATAAAGTGCACCTTCACTTGTAATCAGGCCCCATGTGCATTAATAAGGGAATGTCAGGTGTGTCACAACCATTTATTTAGTAAATAATGCAAAGGCAAATAATTTTTGACATCTAATAATATGTTTTTATTACTATCCAGTGGAATCCATTGTATCAACCTTAGAATAACATCATGTGAAGCATTCAAGGATTCAAACTTTTGCTTAGCACGTTAAATGCACACTAAGCTACTTTACCGTGATTTTAACTTATGACCGGTAAACACAGAGGGAGCAGTTCCTCAAGTAAGGGACTAGACAGATCCTAACAAGGTGGAATCAAAGGTCCGACCAGACGGATCCCGGGGGAATCTGAGTGATCAGATCAAAGTGCCCTCACACAGCCAGAAGGGTGACATGTTTCATCATTGGGAGTTCCTTGTCAAGCTGGTGCTGCAATGCCGGACGGGCCAGGGGGCTCTTTGGCTGAGATTTTTTTATCAAAAAAGCTGTATGATAAGTGCATGTGAGAAGGTGATATTGGGTGGTCATGAGGTGATATAAAAGAGTCTAAGGGAACCAGGAGCGCTTTATTAGAGTAGTGGTCCCTTGACACACTAAAAACAAGGAAGCTATGTGAGGTGGTAATGTACCTTAATGGCTATGGTATGAGTGAGGTAGGGTCTACATGTTTCATGCTGCGACTGTCAGGAGGGTAAACTGGCATTTCATCAGGACCAGAATGGTGCTATCCTATATAATATGAAAGTGGGGTCCGCAAATGAATATCGGATACCCACTCAAACAGTACATATTGCACCTGCTGCTACTACAGGTCGGCAGAGGAGGGTAGGCCTTAGGCAATAGTGCCGCAAGGACCACATTTTCTTTATCCGCAGATAGTCGCGGCACTCTGCCCCACCTAAGGGGCGTTTCTTCCTTGTATGTACTGTTCGAGTGATCTAGCTCAGTACACAAGGTACTGCTCTCTCTGTGTTTATGGTACATTGACTTTGGAGGAGTAAGGGTGCAGGACCTCATTAAATATTACTCCTCGTCCCTCCTTTGATTAATTGTAACCTTAACATTACACAAGGCTCTCTGCAACAAAACTCATTAACCCACACAGTCATCTTCGATAAAATACAAATCTGTGACCCAAATGAACAAGTTACTTACCTTCAGTAATGCCCTATCTGGTAGAGACTCCATCTAGCCGCATATTCTTTACCTTAGAATTATCCCCAAGTGTCAGACTGGATCCAGAACTTTTTTTGTGAGCAGTGTTCCTGCGTGCCAGTAGGTGCTGTTGTCTGGTTCTGAGTGGCGTCGCCCTTGTCGGAAGTCACATACGCAGTGCCTATAAAGGTCACACCCCAATGCGCTGACATCAGTTCTTTTCTTTCTTCGCCAGTCAGCGCAGAGTGACGATTTGGGACAGCTGCCCCCATTTGTACCCTCGGGTTGGCAGAGACCCTGCCAAACCACCAGGGCATATGCTTAAACAAAATGAAGGGTCCACGCAGGTATTGAGCCATCCCCCCACTCACAGAAAAAACATTACACACCAGGCAATTATTTTCTTTCAAAAAAGAGTGTGGGCAGGCCGCTCAGTAATCGTGCTGTACTCCCACTCTATTAAGGGCCTAACAGTCTTTCTGTAATCCAAGTGTACCAGTGCTGGTAAGAGAAGGAGAATGCACTCAGCTATTATCAGCTCAGCTATTACCTTGCACAAGATTTTATATTCTGAGGAGGATAATGAAATTGGAATATATGGGGATAAGAATGTGGGGGTCCAGGCCAGGCTTCAGTATTGGGATAACCAGTGTTTCTTCTAACAAGTTACTTACCCTTGGTAGAGACTCTATCTAGCCACAGAGTCCTTAGTTTAGAATATTAAGCCTTGCATCAGACAGGATCCAGACATATTTGAGCAGTATCCCTGTGCGCCGGTATGTGGTGTTGTTTGGCTCTGCTTCATCTGCACAGGAAGTGACATGCACGTTGCGCTGGCATCAGTTTCTTTAGACATCAGACTGGTGTGTATTTCTAAGGCCCTTAGAAGGCTCAATAGTTGTGCAACTCGAAGGGCACACACATCGGAAAAGTCCCACTGGGGCATGATGAATGGCCTGGGAAGAAACATATATTGGAGACCTTTGAGGAACATAGGCATAACAGGTGACTTGAACAAAGAAGGTTGGACCGGCAACCGCAAAAATGCTAAAATTACTCATAAATAACCCTTAACTGAGCCCAGAGCAGAGTCCTGCAGGGTCATAGATTGAACAAATAGTAAAACCTGTCAAAGGGGTGGAGAAACAGGGCAGATGTTCCTGAATGCACACCATGCCACAAATTTGTCCCAGCTGCAGCCTGGATGGATGCCTGGCTACTAGAATACCAACACAGACTTCGAGAGGAAGCTCAAAAGCTGACAACTGTCCCCGCTCAATCTCCATGCATGAAGATGGTGCTAAGATTCGGGTGCAGGACCCTTCCCTTTTGCTGCAACAGAAGATCCTTCCGAAGCAACAGCCTGACCTGAGGACCGATGCTCATGCTCAATAGCTCGGGATACCATCATCTCCATGCCCAATCCAGGTTGTTCCTGATCTTCTTGAGAACTCTGGGCAGGAGTGGTATCGGCAAGAAGGTTACAGGAGGCCAGAGCTCCACTCAGGACAAAACGCATCACCAAGCCAGAACCACCTTGGAAATGCCAGCATATAGACCTGCTGACATTGTCCATTATTGGAGGTGGCAAACAGTTCTAACCAAAGCTCTCCCCACTCTTGAAAGAATCCTTGCACCACCCCTTCGATGGAGACTCCATTTGTGAGCCACTAGGCATCAATGGCTATGTTCGACTGCTCTGTAGTTCAGAAAGCCCACCAGGGAGATGCCCTGACTTTCCAGCCAAATCCAGAGACACAGGGCCTCTTGACAAAGGGTCAATGACCCCCATCCAGCCCTGTTTGTTGCAGTACCACATGACTGTGTTATTGCCCATGAACGCCTGCACGTGTCTTCCCCTGATCGAATGAAGAAAGGCCTTAAATGCCAACCGGATCGTCTGAAGCTCCAACAGGTTGATGTGAAGCCTAGAGACCAGAGGCTTCTGATCTTCGCCTCTACCAGATGGCTGCACCAGCACAGGAGGGGCTCTGTCACTACAGTCAACTCTGGCTGGGGATGGGAGTGGGGTCTACCGCTGTCCGAGTCACGTTTTGTTAGCCACCACTATAGGCCTTTCACGGTTCTCCCAGGAAACTTAACCATGTCGGAGAGATTTCCCTGATGCTGTGCCCACTAGAACTTCAGGTCCAACTGCAGAACCCACATATGCCAATGGGCATGTATCACTAGAAGGATCCCACAAAGCTCAACAGCCTTAGAGTCAGTCTCACTGAAATCCAGGATAAGGCTGAGCTATCTATCATAACCTGAATATCTTGGACTTGCCGCTTGTGAGAAATTGGGCTGGCATATGCTGGTCACTAGTTATAGTGGCCACCTTGCACCAGTCCAATTCAACTCTTATGGTAGATAGGTTTAAGACAACCTTTTAAAGAAATCTATCCTAGTGGTAGCTGTGGAGAGCAGCCTTCAGGCTAAGTCTCAGAGGAATGTAAAACAGCTTGTTTTACCTTATAATCTCTTGAATTACCAAACGAAAGGACACCACACAGGTATATATATCAAATATATATGTATTTATTTCTAGACACACTCTACTAATCTCTTTATGAGATTAGAAGCCAGGAAAACATTCAAATATCAGCGTTTCGCAATAAGTTAAGCACAAATATGGCTGGGGCCCTAGGGGCGTACTAGACCATATACTAAAAAAGAGGTTTAGGAAAGTCGACTTGCAGAATGACAAGGCCTAGGGCCTGTAGAATCGCTGGGGCTTCACTACTGCAGTGAAAGCAGGTAAGTAACAGACACACGGGAGACACATGCAGTGTGTGAACACAGCCGCGGGTTCCCTATTGATTACAATGAGCAAGTCGCGGTTTGTTTTTTAAAGTTTTAGGGTACTTCGAGGAAGTCTACAAGCAAGCCACTTACATGGTAAGTAATTCGAGGGCCAACACACACTAGGGCACCGGAGTGCATGAGTTACCTCACCCAGGGAAGCAGGGTGCATAGATGTCTTTTGGTGTCGGGTCGCGTCGCTGTTTTCTATGGAGACCAAAGAAGATTTGCTGTTTGCGAAGACTGAAGAAGTGTCCGGTGGAATCCAAGGTTGGATTCTAGATGCAGATGACCTGAAAATTGAAGGCACAGTGTTCACAGTCACTTGCCAGTGACCCGGGGCCAGGAAGATGGATGCCCACGGATGTCGGGTGATTTCAGGTGATCAAGGGTGTTTTGACTCTTTGCTCACGAGGTCCAGGAGAGATCGACAATTACCAGCAGCTGGATTCGAAGTGTCGCACGATGTCTGCAGCTGATGGCAGTGTCAGAAACCGGATTAGAGCCAACAAGCCTTGGCAACCGCAAGTCTTGTGGAAAGTAAATTTAGTCAATGGTGCAGACCAGCAAGGTCTGAGGGACTCACCCAGCGAGGGTGAGTGAGGGCAGGCCTGGAGCAACCAGGGGAGCCCTTTTAGTTGATAAGAAAGTCTTCGGGGGACCTACAAGCCAATGGGCAAGGGATCGCAAAGGCGCCTCTTGAGGAAATGCTTCACAGGAGCCCACGGTCACTCGCGATGGGGTAGGCCTCTGATTTTCGCTGCAAAACCTGCTGGAGGCTTGGGCCACAAGTGTCCAAAGCACAAGTTCATAGAACGTCGTGAAGGGGTTGCACTTGACAATAGTGCACGGTTCCCGGGTATTGCTGTTCCTCGTCACTCGTGGGGTCCAATCGCCTCAGCTCTGCTGGGGACTCACAATGGCCATCGAGAAGTCAGGAAATCCACTTCTGAGGCTGCAGGGGCTTCGGACTCCGCTGGGAGCGGGAAAGTTTGTGACCGTTGATTCAAGTTTTGGTGCCTGCCAAGCAGGGGAGTCACTCCTTGACTCCAAGGGAGATTCTTCCGTCTTCCAAAGATAGTGCAACGTCGAAGTACCAGGATTCTTTTTGTAAAGCGTCGTCCAGGGTTATCTACTTTGCAATGGCAAGGTTTCCTATCTTAAACTGAAGATAGGGGAGGGACTAGCTCTATGACCACTCCTCTAGGAGGGTCAGGGTAGGGGGTGGTTACATCCACTTCCCTTTGTCCAGTTTCACGCCAGAGCAGGGGCAGGTAGCCCCTGAACCGGTTTGAGCTGGCATATGCACAGAGGAGCCTACTGCTGCCCCAGTGCAGGACTTCAAAGCACTCTAGGAGTGCACCCACCCAGCCCCAATACACTAAATCCTGTCTGGAAGGTGGTGACACCTCCCTGTGACAGGATGCCTATTGTTGGGCCTCCTCCACTGCAAGTTTCAGTCAGCAGCAGGAGGGCAGTCCAGTGTCTGTGCTGGAGGCATCCATTTTGTGATGCCAGGGCTATTTCAGATTTCTACCGTGTTACCACAGTAGCCACATTTCGCCCCCTCTAGAAGGGTGGGATCATGCTCCCACATCATGGACTGATGTGGGGGTATGATTCCAAGTTGTTTGACACCAAACACAACATGTTTTGATGCAATCATTCCAAAGTTAGCATTTATAATACATTTAAGAGTATATGGTTTAACCGCATCCACAAACAGCCACAAGGAATAGACCCTGCCAGCTGCAGAGGGGCCCTGCTCAGGCAGATGCACCCCCTCACATTTTAAACCAAGCACCCTGCCCTCAGTATTGATAGGGCCTGCCTTAGGGGTGATTGATAGGTTTATATGTGTGTGTATGGTGAGATATATGAACCTATACCTCAGTGAGGAGTGCTAACACTACCTCACCCAGGCTGCAGTAGCAGGCCTGTGGTGTCAGATTTAGTCTGCTTCCCAGGGGTGGCATAATACATCCTTCAGCCCCTTGTAGGCCTATGAAGTACCTATGCCCTTGGTACCTAGGGTACCATATACTAGGGGCTCATAAGGTACCACAGTATCCAATCACTAGTGCAGTCTTGCTGGGTCCCAAAGTGGGACCCAGCAAGACTATAGCCAGAAACCAGTGTATACATCAGAAAAAAAGTGGGGGCAACATAAGTGCAGATCCTACTCTCCTATACAACCCCCCCCCCCCCCAAACGCAGGGGCATTAAACTAACCTTGACCAGTTGTGTCTTCATGTTCTAAGTGTAAATACCTTGAGAGTCCATCTGCATTGGCATGGTGGGTCCCAGGTCTATGTTCCACTGTATAGTCCATCCCCTGTAGGGAAATGGACCACCTGAGCAGTTTAGGATTTTCACCTTTCATCTGTTTGAGCCATAGAAGAGGCTTGTGGTCAGTCTGAACTATGAAGTCAGTGCCAAACAAGTATGGCCTCAGCTTCTTCAGGGCCCACACCACAGCAAAGGCCTCTCTCTCTATAGCTGACCAACGTTTCTCTCTAGGGGTCAGCCTTCTGCTTATGAAAGCTACTGGCTGGTCTTGACCTTCACCATTTAGTTGAGACAGTACAGCTCCCACACCCAGCTCTGAAGAATCTGTTTGGACAATGAACTTCTTTTTGTAGTCTGGACTCTGCAAGATGGGGGCAGTGCACATTGCCTGCTTTAGGTCATCAAAAGCCTTTTGACAGCTAGCTGTCCACTGAACCTTTTTTGGCATTTTCTTAGAGGTTAGATCAATTAAGGGGGTCGCTATAGATCCATATCCCTTAACAAACCTCCTATAGTACCCAGTCAGGCCTAAAAAGGCTCTAACCTGTGTCTGGGTTATTGGAGCTACCCATTCCATTATGGTCTGGATTTTGCTCTGCAA
Organism: Triturus cristatus; assembly: GCF_964204655.1. Classification (NCBI taxonomy): domain Eukaryota; kingdom Metazoa; phylum Chordata; class Amphibia; order Caudata; family Salamandridae; genus Triturus; species Triturus cristatus. The sequence goes on along the minus strand of NC_140585.1, from coordinate 1,105,408,896 downwards.
TGGTTGAACCTGGCCTCCACCTACAAGGTGGCCCAGGTACACAACCTGACTCTGCCCTATCTGGCACTTAGTGGCCTTGATAGTGAGGCCTGCTTTTTGCAGGTCCTCCAAAACATTTCTGAGGTGGACCAGGTGATCCTGCCAGGTGGAACTAAAGACAGCAATATCATCTAGATAAGCTGAGCAATAAGTTTCCATACCAGTCAGAACTTTATTCACCAACCTCTGAAAAGTGGCAGGTGCATTTTTCAAACCAAAGGGCATCACCACAAAGTGGTAGTGCCCACCAGGGGTTGAAAATGCTGTTTTTGGCCTTGGCATCATCAGCTAACTTGATTTGCCAGTAGCCAGCTGTTAGGTCAAATGTACTGAGGAACTTGGCTGAGGCCAAAGTATCTATTAGTTCATCTGCCCTTGGTATGGGATAGGCATCAGTCCTGGTGACTGCATTGAGGCCTCTGTAGTCAACACAAAACCTCATTTCTTTCTTATCACCCTGGGTATGAGGTTTAGGGACAAGGACTACTGGGCTAGCCCAAGGGCTATATGAAGGCTCAATAACACCTAGTTCCAACATTTTCTGGACTTCAGTCCTGATACAGTCCCTGACATGGTCAGGTTGCCTGTAGATTTTACTCTTGACAGGCAGACTGTCTCCAGTGTCTACCTCATGGGTGCACCAGGAAGTCTGACTTGGGGTCAGGCTAAACATATGTCTGAACTGTTGCAGAACTTGTCTGCATTCAGTTTGTTGATGATCAGTGAGGCTGCTTGCCAAAGCAACACCATCAACTGACCCATCATCAGGGTTCTGTGAGAGCAGGTCAGGGAGAGAGTCACTCTCTTCCTCCTGGTCCTCATCAGTTGCCATGAGCAAGCCCATGCCAGCCCTGTCCACATATGGCTTTAATCTGTTGGCATGGAGCACCCTAAGGGGGCTCCTGGGAGTTCCAAGATCCACCAAGTAGGTGACTTCTCCCTTTTTCTCAACAATTGTATGGGGGGCACTTCATTTGTCCTGGAGGGCTGCTGGGGCCACAGGCTCCAACACCCACACTTTCTGGCCTGGCTGATAAACAGTCAGGACAGCCTTTTGGTCATGCCAAGCTTTTTGTAATTCTTGGCTAGCCTCAAGGTTTTTGGTTGTCTTCTTCATGTACTCTGCCATCCCGGAACGGAGACCAAGTACATAGTCCATCACATCCTGTTTGGGAGGTTTGAGAGGTAACTCCCAGCCCTCCTTCACCAAACATAATGGGCCTCTGACAGGGTGCCCAAACAGTTCAAAAGGGCTGTAGCCAACCCCCTTCTGTGGGACCTCCCTGTATGCAAACAGAAGGCAGGGCAGTGAAAGGTCCCATTTTCACCTAAGCTTTTCTGGGAGGCCTTTAATCATTCCCTTTAGGGTTTTGTTGAACCTTTGAACTAACCCATTGCATTGTGGGTGATAGGGAGTAGTGAATTAGTAGTTGACACCACACTCCTTCCACATTGCTTTTAGATACCCTGACATGAAGTTTGTACCTCTGTCAGATATAACCTCCTTAGGGAAACCCACTCTGGAGAAGGCTCTTGCCACCACAGGGGCTGTGGTGGTCCTGAAGGGAATTGCTTCTGGGTACCTGGTGGCATGATCCACTACCACCAGGATAAACCTGTGCCCAGATGCTGTTGGAGGGTCAAGGGGACCAACAATGTCAATCCCTACCCTTTCAAAGGGAACCCCCACCACAGGTAGTGGTATCAGGGGGGCCTTTGTTGTGCCACCGGACTTGCCACTGGCTTGGCAAGTGACACAGGAGCGACACAACTCCTTTGTGTCCTCTGACATGTGTGGCCAATGAAAATGGGGAACAAGCCTATCCCAGGTCTTGTACTGGCCCAAGTGTCCTGCCATTGGGATATCATGTGCTAGGGTCAAGAGGAACCCCCTAAACTTCTGAGGTATTACCAACCTCCTGGTGGCTCCAGGGGTAGGATCTCTAGCCTCATAATATAGGAGTCCCTCATCCCAATAAACTTTACGGGACGAACTATCACTCCCAGCAGCCTCAGCAGCAACTTTCTGTCTGAGGGGTTCAAAAGAGGGGCAGCACTGTTGCTCCTTACTCAGATCTTCCCTGGAAGGTCCCCCTGCCCCCAAGAACTCAACCTGACCAGGCTCAAGTCCCTCTGGGGCAGTTCCTTCTTCAGGATATGCTTCTCCTCCCTCAGGAGGGGAATCTGAGATCTGAGACAGAGGGGAAGGCACTGCCTGAACCCCACTGCTCCTCCTCTGGGGTAGCATCTGGTCCATAGTTTCAGGATCCAGAGCTGGTTCAGTTTTATGCATTTTGGTCTGTGACCTGGTCACAGCAAATACCTCTGCAGGTATGCCCAACATCTCAGCATGAGTCCATAACTCCACTTCAGACCAGGCTGAAGTCTCCAGATCATTGCCCAATAGACATTCGACAGGGAGGTCTGCACTGACTACTACTTTCTTGAGGCCAGTTACCCCTCCAAAGGGGAAATTCACAACTGCCAGACTATGGTTGGTCCTGACATTGCTTGCATTGGTAACCTGGTAAATTTCACCCAGGATGATCTGTGCAGGGTCCACTAGATCCTCTGCCACCATGGTGACACTAGCACCTGTGTCCCTGAATGCCAAAGCCTGTTTGCCATTTATTATAGGCTGCTGTTTGCACTTGCCCAGATTACTGGGGCTCACTAGGAAGGACATATCAAGGTCTCCCTCTAAAACTAGCAATCCCTGTGTTGGTACTCTGACTAGGCCAGAGTCTACATCAGAACCCAGGGTCAACCCTACTACACCCTTATTTTGATTACCACCTCCACCAATGACTGCACTAGGGGGAACAGGTGCCTTAGGGGCTGGAGTGGTGGTGGTTTGGTCTTTGGACTTGGTACAATCAGAAGTACAGTGCCCTTTCTGTTTACAGAATTTGCACCAGGGCTTCTTTTGGCCTTTTCCCTTTGTAGACTGTGAATCCCCACCAGATGCAGATTTTTGGGGCCCTAGTGAAGACTTCTGGTATTTTGCCTTATCCCCACCTCTATCTGAGCTTTAGGATCCTGCTTCTTAGTGTCACCCCCTTGGTTCTGGGTTTTCTGCCTCACCCTGGTTCTGACCCATTTGTCTGCCTTCTTTCCCAATTCTTGGGGAGAGGTCAGATCAGAGTCCACCAGGTACTGATGCAACAACTGGTTTTGGAAATTATTAAGGATCTGTTCTCTCATGATAAGATTATACAATCCCTTAAAATCAGTAACTCTACTACCAACCAGCCAACCTTCTAGAGCCTTGGTTGCACAATCAACAAAGTCAGTCCAATCCTGAGTCTGTGCTTTCTGGGTATCTCTGAACTTCAACCTGTACTGGTCAGTGGTTAAGCCAAACCCATCTATTAATGCGCTCTTCAGGGCTTCATAGTCATTAGCATCCTCTTCTCTAACAGTGAGGAGCTTGTCTCTACCTTTATCAGAAAAGGAGAGCCACAAGATTGCTGCCCACTGTTTCTGGGGGACCTGTTGAACTTTACAGGCCCTCTACATAGCAGTTATCCATTTGTGGATATCATCCCCACTCTGATAGGGAGGAACAACCTTGGACAGGTTCCTATGGTTTGGGATGTAATCTCTGCCTCTAGGGACACTGTTGTTGCCACCAGGAGTATCCAACCCCTCCTTTCTAGAAGTTCTCTGGAGCTCAAAGGCTTCTCTATCTAAGGCCAATTGCTCGGTTCTGAGGGCAAGCCTAGCTTCCTCATATTGGAGCATCTTGTAACTTCTTTCAGAGGAGGTCTCCCTATGTAAGTAGGAGTTCCTCTGATGGACAGAATCCTTCTCAGAGGGATTTGAGTGGTTAGATTCCCTTGAAGGGGACCTAGGCCTCTCTTCCACTCTGTCAACTCTCTTAGGGGGAATTCCTCTGTCCTTTTCAGACCTTTCTGGGTCTGGCGCTTCAATCACAGACTCCAGGTCATCTTGATTTTCATCATCAGACCCAGAGACTATGGCTGACCCAACCCCTGATTCATATCCACCAGCTCCTAGAGCCAGCCTAAGATCATCTGCTATAAGTAGATTCATCAGGTATTGTGTGGAGGGACTCTGTCCTTACCCCAGGTGTCTTGCAACACACATGGCCTTCAAGTCAAAGAAGGTCATGTCCTTATACTAAGGTTGGGTGGATCCACTGGGTCCATCCCTTGAGGACATTCTAGTGTTGTGCAGTGTTGTACTACCTACACTAGTTTGTGGCCTACTGATCCTAGCTTGAGCTGTAGCAAGGGTGTGCTATCCCTTCACAAACAACTCTAAGTTCAGTAGAACTTAGTGATACTAAGCTTGATTTTATATGTACCTCGAGTACCTTAAGTGGTTTTCAGTTAGTAATTCAAATAGAGATTTTCTGGTAAAACAATGGCAAGCTGGAATCCCACACGCTGCCCACCAATGTGAGAAGTTGGCCTGGCATATGCTGGTCACTAGTTATAGTGGCCACCTTGCACCAGTCCAATTCGACTCTTATGGTAGATAGGTTTAAGACAACCTTTTAAAGAAAGCTATCCTAGTGGTAGCTGTGGAGAGCAGCCTTCAGGCTAAGTCTCAGAGGAATGTAAAGCAGCTTGTTTTACCTTATAATCTCTTGAATTACCAAATGAAAGGACACCACACAGGTATATATATCAAATATATATGTATTTATTTCTAGACACACTCTACTAATCTCTTTATGAGATTAGAAGCCAGGAACACATTCAAATATCAACGTTTCACAATAAGTTAAGCACAAATATGGCTGGGGCCCTAGGGGCGTACCAGACCATATACTAAAAAAGAGGTTTAGGAAAGTCGACTTGCAGAATGACAAGGCCTAGGGCCTGTAGAATCGCTGGGGCTTCACTACTGCAGAAAAAGCAGGTAAGTAACAGACCCACGGGAGACGCATGCAGTGTGTGAACACAGCCGCAGGTTCCCTATTGATTACAATGGACCAAGTCGCTGTTTGTTTTTTAAAGTTTTAGGGTACTTCGAGGAAGTCTACAAGCAAGCCACTTACATGGTAAGTAATTCGAGGGCCAACACACACTAGGGCACCGGAGTGCACGAGTTACCTCACCCAGGGAAGCCGGGTGCATAGGTGTCTTTTGGTGTCGGGTCGCGTCGCTGTTTTCTATGGAGACCAAAGAAGATTTGCTGCTTGCGAAGACTGAATAAGTGTCCGGTGGAATCCAAGGTTGGATTCTAGATGCAGATGACCTGAAAATTGAAGGGACAGTGTTCACAGTCACTTGCCAGTGACCCGGGGCAGGAAGATGGATGCCCACGGATGTCGGGTGATTTCAGGTGATCAAGGGTGTTTTGACTCTTCGCTCACGAGGTCCAGGAGAGATCGACGATGACCAGCAGCTGGATTCGGAGTGTCCCACGACGTATGCAGCTGATGTCGGTGTCGGCAACCAGATTGAAGCCAACAAGCCTTGGCAACCGCAAGTCTCGTGGAAAGTGAATTTAGTCAATGGTGCAGACCAGCAAAGTCTAAGGGACTCACCCAGTGAGGGTGAGTGAGGGCAGGCCTGGAGTAACCAGGGGAGCCCTTTTAGTCAACGGGCAAGGGATCGCGGAGGCGCCTCTTGAGGAAATGCTTCACAGGAGCCCACGGTCACTCGGGACGGGGTAGGCCTCTGATTTTCACTGCAGACCTGCTGGAGGCTTGGGACACAAGTGGTCCAAAGCACAAGTTCGTAGAAAGTGCGTGAAGGGGTTGCACTCGACAATAGTGCACGGTTCCCGGGTATTGCTGTTCCTCGTCACTCGTGCGGTCCACTCACCTCAGCTTTGCTGGAGACTCACATTGGCCGTCGAGAAGTCCGGAAATCCACTTCCGGGGCTGCAGGGACTTCGGACTCCGCCAGGAGCGGGAAAGTTTGCGACCGTTGATTCAAGTTTTGGTGCCTGCCAAGCAGGGAAATCACTCCTTGATTCTAAGGGAGATTCTTCCGTCTTCCAAAGGTAGTGGAACGTCGAAGGACCAGGATTCTTCTTGTAAAGCGTCATCCAGGGTTATCTACTTTGCAATGGCAAGGTTTCCTATCTTATACTGAAGATAGGGGAGGGACTAGCTCTATGAACACTCCTCTGGGAGTGTCAGGGTAGGGGGGGTTACACCCACTTCCCTTTGTCCAGTTTCGCGCCAGAGCAGGGGCAAGTTGTCCCTGAACCGGTTTGAGCTGGCATATGCACAGAGGAGCCTACTGCTCCCCCAGTGCAGGTCTTCAAAGCACTCTAGGAGTGCACCCACCCAGCCCCAATACACTAAATCCTGTCTGGAAGGTGGTGACACCTCCCTGTGACAGGATGCCTATTGTCGGGCCTCCTCCACTGCGAGTTTCAGTCAGCAGCAGGAGTGCAGCCCAGTGTCTGTGCTGGTGGCATCAATTTTGTGATGCCAGGGCTCTTTCAGATTTCTACCGTGTTACCACAGTAGGCAAATGTCGTCCCCTCTAGAAGGGTGGGATCATGCTCCCACATCATGGACTGATGTGGGGGTATGATTCCAAGTTGTTTGACACTAAACACGACATGTTTTGATGCAGTCATTCCAAAGTTAGCATTTATAATGCACTTAAGAGTAGATGGTTTAACCGCATCCACAAACAGCCACAAGGAATAGACCCTGCCAGCTGCATAGGGGCCCTGCTCAGGCAGAGGCACCCCCTCACATTGTAAACCAAGCACCCTGCCCTCAGTATTGATAGGGCCTGCCTTAGGGGTGACTGATAGGTCTATATGTGTGTGTATGGTGAGATATAGGAACCTATACCTCAGTGAGGAGTGCAAACACTACCTCACCCAGGCTGCAGTAGCAGGCCTGTGGTATCAGATTTAGTCTGCTTCCCAGGGGTGGCATAATACATGCTTCAGCCCCTGGTAGGCCTGTGAAGTACCTATGCCCTTGGTACCTAGGGTACCATATACTAGGGGCTCATAAGGTACCACAGTATCCAATCACTAGTGCATCTAGTATGTACTCAAAGTTGTTTAGAGAGAACAGAGAGACTGGGGCCCTGATTAGCAGGGACCCAGCCAGACTATAGCCAGAAACCAGTGTATACATCAGAAAAAATGTGGGGACAACATAAGTGCAGATCCTACTCTCCTGCACCGCTTATGACGGTAGGTCAGAAAATGCACTGTGTCCAGAACAGCTCTGATGAAAGGGAGTGTCTGAGAAAGAGTCGGGGTGACTTCGGCACGTTGATAGTGAACCCCAGCGAGTGTAGGAGGTCCGTCATAGTCTGGAGATGACTGCTTGGGGCAAAACAACCTTCAAAAGCCAATCGTTGAAGTTGGGGAAGACCAGATCCCCTGGCTACAGCAGATGTATTGTATCCACCATCATCACTTTGGTGAACACCTGAGGGGCGCTGGTAAGGCCAAAGGGGAGCACAGCAAACTGAAGTGATCTTGGTCCACCATGAACTGCAGGTAACACGAGTGGGCAGGCAGGACGGCCTTGCGGAAGTATAGATCCTACAAGTCCAATGATACCATCCAGTATCTAGGGTCTAGGGCAGCCAGAACTTAAGCTAATGACAACATTTTAACTTCTCCTTTTTCAGGAAGACACTGAGCATGCACTAGTTTAGGATAGGACGAAGGCCTCCATACTTCTTGAGCACCAGAACGTAGCAAGCATAGCTACCACAACCTACTTCTGATTCCAGGACCCACTTGATGACTTCCTAGGTCAACACTTGTTGAGGAAGCAAGGACAGATGGTCCTCTGTCAGCCGGTCATAAGTGGGAGGCATGGATGGTGGGGTGTACAGTAAGGGGATGGAGTAGCCTCTTTGGGCTATATGTAAAACCTACTTGTTGGATGTGATCAGGCCCAAGGAACTGACCGTAGCTCTGCTGTACTTAAAGAGCTCCAGTGCTGAGTCCGCCTCGTGACCAAAAAGGTGAGAGCCACCAAAGAGCATGCCCATGAGCTTGGCTTGAGCATCCCCCAAAAAGCCAGTGGCTCTCAGCCAAGCCTTGTGCCTAAAGGCCACCCTCATCTCCCTCGCCAGGCCTGTTGAATGAAAAAGGCTCCAGCTCAGAGGGAATGGTCCCGGTCAGCAGAAGAGCCAGCGCAGGATGTCCGGCCCTATGTAGGAGTCGGGTACAATGATAAGGATGGTGCTACAGGGGTTCCCCTCCCAAAGCTTTAGGGCCCAAAGGCTCTACGGAGGGGTCCGGCCACCCAAATATGAGGTACTGGCCTCATAGAACTCTTTAAGTTGGGTGGAGGTTGCTCCAGATTCGGGAATGTCAGTAAGCTGCAGAGCGGACCCTGTCACCGGGTCCACAGAGGAGCGAGGCCTTGAGTGCCGACACTCCTGTGCCTCGTCCAAGGGCTTGGACAGGAGCAGCAAACTCGAAGACCTCTTCAACTTCTTTCTGTGGGACTCACCCGACAACTTGGAACGAGACAATGACCATTGGGTGCAGCTCGCAAGACTTTGCACGTGACCGGGATCATAAGCGTCGTGGGGTCATCCGATGGCGGGTAGTGGGGTGCTTGAGGGAACGCTCAGTCAGAGGCATCAGGTGCATTGCATGGCAGTCGTCACAGGTCTTGGAGTCCTGGTCCAAGCACCAGAGATAAACCAAGTGTGGGTCTGTCACAGAAATCTGCCGGTGACAGGCACCACATGGCTTGAAACCTGCTAGCACACCAAGAGATCAAATTCCCAAAAAAGTGTTGACAAAAAGTCCATATAAAATGGACTGAGCGGTACCGCTTCACGGATGACTGGCGCACAAAAAGAAAAGAACCATCAGCTTGCTTGACTGGCGCCTACATACGCACTGTGCACATTACTTCCGGCGCGGATGATCACGAGCGTCTCCACCTACTGGTGCACAGGGTTACTGCTTGAAAATTTTTAGATTCAATATGATGCCTGCAGAATATTCTGAGGTAAGGCATCTTTGGCTAGAAGTCTCTCTTAAATAGTGGAGGGAGGGAGAGTGCCCAACAGGTTGGCAGTATCAGACAAGTGATGGAGTCTGGGATTGAGTTAGGCCCTCCTATTTCGCAAAGAATTCAATTGGTAAGCAATCTGACTCTGGAGTTTGGACCTTGAGAAGGGAACGTATTGCATTTCAGAATTCTAGTTACAAAATTCAGACCCAAGGATTTCTTCATGAGTTTCTGGGCAGCTGGGCGAGGTCAATTATTTTTAGGAAAATACAGAGGTCTCTTGCATCAGGGTGCTCACCGCACCCATATAGGGAGGCATAGGCACACATAATAGGAGCAGAAGGACAAGTTAATCTTTCCCTGGGTGAGTCTCAAAGAGTCAAGCAGGTCCTTCATTGAGTGTACAGGAATCTTGGAGTGTTGTGGTATGATAAGTCTGGTTTGTGGGGTTTTGGCAGCCTATGAGAAAACTCACGGCATCTAAAGCTTTCCACAAGTGTCAAGTGAAGTTCCTGGACTTGTTCACGTCATCCAGGGCAATAGTATTGTCCAGAACAGCTGATTCTAGACTGGACAAGGATCTTTTGACCTTCAATTCTGATTCCAACATGGGTCGCACACCAACAACCGATTCTATGTATATCTCCCTAGTTACGGCCATAAAGGCTTCCACTACAACAGTGGATTTGAGGCAGTGCTTTCATTGTCATTTAAATAGTTGATAATTATGTTTTAGATGGTACCTTTAAAAGGACCCATCGAGGTTGGAGCCGCAAGGTAGCAATAAGAGTGGCAATACTACCCCAGGCCATGCTAAGTTCAAGAGGATCTTCTACCCAAATAAGTAGGATGGAAGGAGTTGTGTGATACAGATAACTGGATCCAACCTGACGCATAGTCCATGTGGAGGGGAGAAAGATAATACTCCCAGTGTTGTCCATTCATGGCACGCAAAAAATCTGACAAAGACAATTATGGATCTAGGATGCCAAAGCTTAAGCATTACGAATAGGGGGTGTACCTGGGAATGGGGATGAGAGCACAGCTGAAATCTCCCCCCATCATCATTGACTGGATATGGGCCCAACAAGCTAGCTTTGGGGAGAGGGATACCAGGAAACAGGGTTTCTTGGAGTTTGGCACATAAATACTCCATAAAACCAGAGTGGAACCATCCAGTGGGCCATCAAGAAAGCATTATAACCCTCGGGTCGATCAGCATTCAGTATTTTATAAAAGAAGTGCCTAGTCAAATCCAGACCACAGACCCTCTAGCATAAGATAAGAAGGAGGTGCCAAAGAGCTGGCTACTCCATTTGTATTGGAGTCAGTCCCTCTCTGAGGATATAAGATGGGTTTCCAGTAGATACTCTATTGGAGCTCCCCACTTACTCAATTATGCATGGATCCTGTATCGTTTATTTTGCTGGTTCCATGTCCTGATGTAAAAGTTAGAAAGGTGCGTTTTCCTTGTCCCGTCTTCTGGCAAGATTTGAAGTACCTGAGTGGCACAGAATAGTAAGTTTTGTGTCGTGTGTGTGGAATTGTGACCATGAATGTAAGGAAATTAGCATATTAAGAAGGACCTTCCAGAGACAGCAGCAAACCTTGCCAGCTCAACCCCTAATTTTACAATTTTGGGTGATTTTAATTTGCAGTTCAATGATTATTCATCAGCCTCCACTCAAGAACTGGTTGATGAACTGGCCATGTTCCAACTCACACTAAAAGTGAACAGCCCAACCCATATCAAAGGTCACACGCTGGATCCTATATTCTCTAACATAGACCACCTCTCAGTAGAAGACGCTGTCCCTATCCCATGGTCTGACCACTTCATACTTCCTTTTAATTTTACGTTATCTGATGCAAATATACGAACGGCCAGAGCTATAAAAACTACTCGTCGATGGTCAAAACACCCATTAGACACCTTTATCAGTGTATTGAACGATACTATTCCTACATCTCATCCTAACCCTACTTTGGCAAATGATAATTTTAATAATCGGATCGACCGTACACTCAATTCTGTTCTTCCCAAAGTAGAAATATCAGAAAAGGTGGGAGTAAAAAAAAAACTCATGGTATTCCCACAATCTTTGTCAGCTTAAACAGATTTGTAAAAAACATGAGACACTTTGGAGGAAGGATTTTTCTGTAGTGAGTAAAGTTAAATATCGGGGAGTTATTAAAATCTATAAAAAGGAAATCAAAACTGCGAAAGCTCTCTACTATCAGGGAAAGATCCTCTCGGCGAACTCTCTGCTTGAGGTATTTAAAATTGCTAATAATCTTCTTACCCCCCTACTCCTTTTACTTGCACTGATAATGAGCAATTGCGATGTGACCAAATCGCGGATTTCTTTCCAGAAAAAATTCAGATTATCTATAACTCCTTTCTGCCAGTTCCTACCTCACAAATGGATGTATCAAGTGGTGGAGTCAACCCCCCTTCCTCCACCCCGCTGTTGGAGGAATTTTCCCCTATGAATCTCAAAACCCTGCAAAGATCACTTAAAGAACTCAAATCGGGTTCTCCCCTAGATGTTGCCCCCCCCAGTGTTCTTCAAAACATTGCTGAAGTAGTGTCACCTGTTATACTTGATTGCATACATTCGTCACTTGAAACTGGGATTGCACCATCTCAATGGAGACATGCTAGAGTCCAGGCTCTTTTCAAAAATCCTAATCTTGACCCAGATAACTGGGGAAACTACCGCCCAATCTCCTTGCTTCCAGGGATCAGCAAATTAGCAGAGAAATATACCAATGCTATTTTATCTGCTTTTTTGGAAAATAATAAGCGTCTTCATGTTACCCAGACTGGCTTCAGACCCCAACAAGAAACAGCCATTTTGGCTGCTACAGAAGAAATCAGGAACGCTGCCCTTATCCTGTTGGATCTCAGCGCAGCCTTCGACACTGTCAATTATCATCTCATGATTCAAAGACTGAGGGATGCTGGAGTGACTGGGTTGGCTCTTAGGTGGCTTCAATCCTTTCTCCAATATAGGGTCTTTACGGTTTTTGAAGGAGAGTGTTCGTCTAAGCCCATTTCACTGACTTGTGGGGTTCCTCAGGGATCTTCCCTGAGCCCCACGATGTTTAATGTCTACAAGAGTCCGTTAGCAGAAGCAGTCCTCCTATTTGGGGTACAGGTTGTTTCTTATGCCGACGATACTCAATTGATTGTCTCCTTAAAACAATCTAATCGATCAGACCCTGATTTGGCAACATGCCTTCAGAAGGTCTTTGATTGGATCTTGAAGCTTAATGGATCCACGACTGAGCTCATGCTCTTCGGGAAATTCGCCCCCTCTAACATTGACCATCTGTGGCCTAACTGCTTGGGTGCCCCCCAGGCCCAAAAAGTCGAGTCAAGAGTTTAGGAGTCTGGATTGATCGCAACTTGGATTTCAGAGAGCAATCGCGTAAAGTGGTAGCAAACTGTCACGGATTGCTCAGAAGATTTAGAAAGGTACTGCCAATGCTTCCGTCTGCAGCAAGACGTCTACTTGTACAAGCCATTGTACTGTTGCGGTTTGACTACGCCAACGCGTTATATCTGGGAGCCCCCCTGGCCACTATCAAAAGACTCCAAATCGTACAGAATTGTGCGGCACGCATGCTGATGAACATTCCTAAACGTTCCTCGGCTAGGCCGGCCCTTGACATTCTTCATTGGCTTCCTGTCCAGCAAAGAGTACAATTTAAAGTGCTTTGTATTATTCATAAATTATTGGCAGGAACCGGCCCGCCCTTGATCCGCACTTGGAATCAACTGTACGTTCCCAATCGAAGCCTTAGATCAGGGAGAAAAGGTTTAATCTGTGTGCCTAAGATCAAACGTGCTCGTAGTGGAGGTCGAATGTTTTCATATAATGGGGCCAGACTTTGGAACAGTATTCCACTGCACATACGCTCTGAACTGGATCATCTTAAGTTCAGAAAATTAGTGAAAACCTTCCTCTTCCAGTAATTCTTTCGTAGCTTACCGAGTGCCTTTTAGCGCTGGGATGCCTCTGTGTTACCATGCGCTCTATAAATATTCCTTCATTCCTTCCTTCATTCATTCATTCATTCATTCATATCAGAACAGAAGGATTCTCTTCCTCAGCTAGTTACTTCCCAAAAAACATATAGGTAGAGGTCAATGAGCCAATAAAACAAATAAGTGTTTATAATCCCTTTAAAAGAACTCTTTTCTCCAGCTGAATTAACAGGCAGTTAATAGAACACAAGGTGCAAGAAGTTACCAAGGACTAAGGGAAGTATCGGTATGGTATTTTGCTGGCCTGGCAATCAGTGCAGAAGCCTAAGCTGCGAGCATGAGAGGGAAACCTTATGGTTCAGAGTTGGTTACCATCCGAGCGGCACGGGCAGAAAGAACAAGTTACTTACATTCAGTAACGCATTATCTGGTAGAGATTCTATCTAGCTGCAGATTCATTATCTTTGAATTTTGCCAGGTGTCAGGCTGGATATACAAAACTTTTGCTGAGCAATGACCCTTGCGTGCGACGTCGAGTGGCTCCATTCGGCTCTGCGTGATGTCGTCAGTGTTGTAAGCGTCGGTTATGACATCGCGGTGCCTATATAGGAGCCACCCAGGGATGCGGACGTCAGTACTTTTTTCCACGCCAGAAGCGCAGAGCCACAAAGTAACTGATATAGTCGTGTGAAAAACTAGGGCCCTGAAAAGGGGAACAACCGTAGCCCTACAATATCAGTACGCAAAGCAGGGAGGCATGGGTGGGGCTGTAAGGAATCTGCATCTAGATACAGTCTCTACCAGATAATGCGTTACCAAAGGTAAGTGACTTATTTATCTAATAGAGACTTCTAGCTACAGATTCCTTACCTTTGAATCTGATACCTGAACAATACCATCCCAGCGGTGGGTTGCAGACTCACATCCTAAACTAGGAAGTCTTGCAGGACAGAACGGGCACAATGTCCGTCACTGCGTACCTGACCATTAAGGCAGTAATGTTTTGCGAACGTGTGCAAGGAAGTCCACGTCACTGTCTGACAGATGTCTTGGACTGGGACACCCAGAGTCAGGTCATAGTCCCAGCCTTTTCCCTAGAGGAATGGGCCCTTAATCCCTCAGGGGGCTGCTTCGTAGCCAAGGCATAACAGATTTTGATGCAGGGAATGACCCAGTGAGAGATGGTCCGTTTCGCACTGCCCTTACTTCTTTGCTCCCACGTACCCCACAAAGAGTTGGTCATCCAAACAGAACTCTTTTGTGTGGTCAAGGTAGACAACACTCTTTTTGGGTCCAGTCAGTGGAGACGCTCCTCTTCCTTAGAGGTATGCAGGGAGCAAAGAAGGTGGGTAAAGTGATGGACTGACCTAGATGGAATGGGGTCACAACCTTTCTCAAAAAGGATACCCTGTTGCGAAGCACCACCTTGTGCGGAAATGACATAAAATAAGGAATCGGCCAAGATAACACCTGTAACTCACTCACCCTTCGGGCAGATGTAATCGCCACTAAAAAGGCTGTTTTGATGGTCAACAGCTAGAGGGGACAATTGTGCAAAGGCTCAAAGGGGGCACACATTAGGTATGTAAGGAACAAATTAAGGTCCTACTGTGGGATAACAAAGGGCGTGGGTTGAAACAAGTGAGCCAGCCCTTTCAGAAATCTATGTACAACAGGAGATTTAAAGAAAGAAGGCTGGTCTGACAGCCACAAAGAGGCAGACAGAGTAGAGAGACAACCCTTGAGCATTCCCAAGGCAGAGATATGCAGGGATAGGTTAGAATGAAAACAGGGACAGAAGAAAGAGAAGCAGTAAGAGGGTCAATGGACCTTTCTGTACAGTATAATAAAAATTTCTGCCAATGGCAGGCGTATGCCATTTTAGTGGAGGGCCGCCTGGCCTCCAGAATAACGTTACAGACGTCAGGAGGAAGGTCAAAAGCTATCAACTGCCGCCTCTCAAACTCCAAGCATGGAGGTGCAGAGTTGACAGATTGAGATGCAGAAACCTCCCCTGCTGCTGTGACAGAAAATCCTCCCTAAGGGGCAGCCTGATTGGAGGATCAATACTCATTCTCAGAAGCTCTGGATACCAGACACTCCTCGCCAAGTCTGGAGCCACAAGAATGACTTGGGCCCCGTCACTCATAATTTTCTTCAGAACCCTGGGCAGGGGTGCTATGGGCAGAAAGGCATACAACAGGCCTGAACATCACTCTTGATGAAAAGCGTCACTGAGCGATGGCTGCCTTGAAAACTCCAGTGCGCAGTATCGCTGACACTGCACGTTCTCTTCGGAGGTGAACAAATCTAACCAAGGTTCTCCCCATTGCTGAAAAAGACCATGGGCCACCTCTGACTTGAGACGCTAGTCGTGATGCACTCAGCTTCGAGGCCTGAGTTAGCCCGCCCTAGTATTCAGAGAACCTGCCAGGTGTTAAATCACCAGGGTTATGCCCTGCTGTTCTAGCCATGTCCAGAGATGCAGGGCCTCTCAACAGATACTGTTGCAGTACCACATTGCTGTGGTGTTGTCCGTGATCACCTGCACTAACTTACCCTTGAAAGAGGGACGAAATGCCTTCAATGCCAACCAAATCGCTCGGAGCTCCAGCAAATTTATGTGGAGCCCCGTCTCCCCCAGAAACCAGTGTCCCCTGATCACAACCTCTCCCAGATGGCTGCCCCATCCCAGAAGCGACGCATCTATCACAACTGTGAGGTCTGGTTGGGGAAGGGAGAGGGGTCTGCCGTTGACCCAATCACAGTTTGTTAACCACCACTGCAGATTTTTCGCAGTCCCTTCCGAGATCTGAATCATGTCGGTAAGATTTCCCTGGTGCTGTGTCCACCGGAACTTCAAATCCCACTGGACAGACTGCATACGCCATCTACCGTGTCTTACCAATAGGATGCAGGAGGCCATGAGGCCCTACAACCTCAGAGTCAGTCTTACCGGACTCCAGGATAGAGGCTGAAATATCAGAATCATAGACTGAATATCCTGGACCCGCTGCTCTGGAGTATAAGCCCAAAACTGCTCAGATGAAGGGGAGCGTCAGAGAAGGCGTTGAGTGTGACTTCGGCACGTTCATAGAGAACCCCTGCGAATTCAAAAGGTTTGCCGTAGTCTGAAGGTGGGAGACAACAGCCTGGGGCGAGGACGCCTTCAACAGCCAGTCGTTGAGGTAGGGGAAGACTGACACCCCTAACCTGCAAAGATGAGCTGCGACCACCGCCATCACCTTGGTGATCACCTGAGGAGCACTGGTAAGGCCGAAGGGGAGCATGGTAAACTGAAAGGACTTGCGGCCTACCTTGAACAACAGGTAACACCTGTGACCCGGCAGGATGGGAATATGAAAATATGCGTCCTGCAAGTCCAACGCTACTATCCAGTCTTCCTTGTCTAGGGCAGACAAGCCCTGAGCCAGAGTGAGGACTTTGAATTTCTCCTTTTTGAGGAAGAGCTTGACAGTCCTAACATCTAAAATGGGCCACAGCCCCTTGTTCTTCTTCAGAATCAGAAGCTAGCGGGAATAACAGCCACTGCCTACTTCTGAAACCGGGACTATCTATAGTTCCCGTGGCCAAGAGAGCCGTAACTTCCTCTTGGAGCAACTTTAAATGATCCTCCATCAGCCGTTCCTGATTTGGCTGAACAGGAGGAGGAAAAGAAAGAAAAGGTAGGGAATAGCTCTCCTGGACTATCTGCAGTACAGTAGGGGAGATAATGACAAATTCTCCCACCAACTGGAGTAGTGTGGTCCTGCAGAATCAGCCTAGGATTGCTTGGAGACTTCTGGCCTCAATTCTGATATCCGAATGCACCGCGTCCTTGTCTATGCACGGCTTGGGTAGTCTGTGCTGGATGTCGGCTGGGATATGGCTGATGCGGCTGGAAACTCCTTCCATTGCAATGAAAGTGGTGAAAGGAAGACTGGCCACAGGGTTTGAGGAAAGGCCCAAGGATCTGGCCATAGCTCGAGAGTCCTTGAACCTGACCAGGGCCAAGTCTGCCTTTTGCCCAAAAAGAAGGGTTCCATCAAAGGGTATGTCCATCAAATTAGTTTGGACATCACCCAAGAAGCCAGTTGTACAAAGCCAGGCATGGCACCTCAAGGCCACCATCGTTGGAATCGACAAGGCCACCATCGTTGGAATCGATCTGCCCAGTAAATTGGTCATATATAGGCTACACCATATGGTAAATTTTGCTGCGTTGCGTCTCTCTCATCATTGAGAGCTTGGGAGAGCACAGCCCGGGCCTCCTTCTGGACTTGTGGCAGCACCTGCACAACTGTGTCCCAAAGAGAATGGGAGAAATCGCCCAATAAACATGCAGTATTCACGGACCGCAATGCCAGGCTGGAGGAAGAAAACAACTTCTTCCTGAATTAATCCAGCCTCTTGGACTACCTATCCGGGGGGTGGAAGGGAATGCACCTTGGGACATAGAGACCTGCACCACCAAACTCTCTTGAGTGAGGTGTTGGCTGAGGAATTTTGGGTCACCCGGAGCTGGGCGATGGCGGCGTGCAATCTTCCTATTGAAGGAGCACCTGTGCTAGGTTTGGACCATGTTCCTAGAAGGACGTCTGTAAGTGCCTCAATAAAAGGCAGCAGGAGTTTGGATGTGGAAACCCCAGGTTGAAGCACCTCAGTCAGAGCAGTCCTGACCTGCACTGAGGGCAGCTCCAGTCCAAGGACCTCGGCTGCCTTCTTAACCACCATGGGCGAGGAAGCAAAAGACACACAATTGGTGGACGGAATGCAGAACAAATCAAAACATTCACCTCAGTCAAGAGATCTGGATTAAATCCATCATTCATTTGTTCACCATGCCACCCCAGTTTAGACCTGGCCATATGCAAATCAGTCTTGACCGTGTGCCTCATGGGAACAGTCTAGCCCGAACTGCCAAGCCAGGTCCTCCTTGGAGCGTAAACAAGCATCCTAGGACTGGTTTTGGGGTTTTACCCCTCATTAGCCAGGATAGCTTGAATCCAGTGGCACAATGAGCCTGGGACCGACGACGTGTCTTTAGCTTTCTCGGCCTAAGTGCTCTCGGTATGCCAAGACGACGGTTCCGGGTTCACTGTGCCACTGGATTCATGCTAGTCTGGCTGATGAGGGGTGTTGCCCAGAAACTGGTCCCAGGATGCTTGTTTCCAGTCCGGTCTGGTCCGGCTTGGCAGTTCGGTCTGGATTGTTCCCATGAGGCACAGGGTCAAGACTGATTTGCATATGGCTGGGTCTAAACTGGGGTGGCAAGGTGAGCAAAAGAACAATGGATTCAACCCAGATCTATTGACTGGGGGAGAATGTTTGATTTGCTCTGCATTCCGTCCATCATCTGTGTGTCTTTCTCTTTACCACCATGGCATAGCATGTCCCGACCTCCGTAGCCACTGTTGGCGGAGAGAGAATGCCAGTCTCTGGAGAAGTAGCCAGTCCACTGGCCTCCCCAAATTCCCCATACCAGTCCAAATTCTCCTCAGAGACTTTCTGGGTTTCAAGAGGGTCCCCATTCCTCTCCTGAGCCTAGCACATCCTCGAAGTGCTCACGCGACAACATAGAACCTCTGGGTTCTGTCAACGTTGGAATTGGCATCGATCAATGCCGTTCCAGCTCCGTGTTGTCGAAGATGAGAATGGGGCTTGCGCCACAGACGGACATCTGTGACATCGCAGGCACTGACTTCGGATTTGATGTTGGGGAAGGTCATGTTGGCACGACCGGCGTCAATCCAGATCTAGGATTGGATCCCTGGGTCCCCACCGGTGTCGTAGCCGGAGCCGACGATGTTGAACCCAATGGGGCTCCTTCTGACTCCGCGAAGCCCAAAGACTCACCAGCAGGGTTATCCAGCTCAAATATGCAGAGCATGGCCTTGTAAAACTCTTTTATTTGAGCCGGAGTCGCTACGGCTCCTGGAAAGGGGGGGGAGATGTGAAGTGGAGATGTGAAGTTGACTATGGCTCCAGTTCCGCGGAACAGTGGCTAGAGCATCAGTGCTTCTTACCTCTCTTGGTGACGGACGCCAGTTGAGGTAAAGACGAAGTCTGCTTGGACTTCTTCTTCTTATGCCTCTTCCCCGAGTGTCCCGAGGACCTCGAATGGAAGGAAGAAGACTTAGGGCTCTGTGAGCGGACCGGCAACCTCCTCCTCTTCGATCGGGACCATGACCTGCTCGGAGTCTCGCTTTACGGTGTCGACTGCCGGGCTGCGAGTAACTTCATCGCCCGCACCCTCATGGTCTTTGGAGACATCACCCGACAGTCCGAACGCGATTTAGTATCGTGGGTGCACTCGAGACACCACAGAAATATGCGGTGGGGATGTGTGACTGACATCCTGCAGGAACAAGTCCTGCATGGCTTAAAACCTGTCGTCCTCGAAGACATCCCTCGCACACAAAGTCAGAAAATCCCAAAATGTTGACAAAAGTCAAGAAAAAATCTGCCAAAAAGGGGCAGAGGGGTAGCTCTTCCCGGATTGGCGCTTAACTGGCACATAAAGAAAAAAAGAACTGACATCCGCGCACCTGGATGGCGCCTATACAGGCACCACAATGTCATAACCGACGCTAACAATGCAGACGACGTCACACTGAGCCGAATGGAGCCACCCGTTGTTGCACGCAAGGGTTATTACTCAGCAAAAGCTTACGGATCAAGCCTGTTGCCTGGGAAATTCAAAGGTAAGGAATCTGCAGCTAGAAGTCTCTATCAGATCGACCTATGTTGTTCTGCAAAGAGATCCAGTGGCGAAGGGAGCAAATGGGCTGTTTCCCGGCATAAAGTAAGGCAGAGGATTATGGATATCTCTAAGAGATCTATGCTGGGTGATATTATGATAGAGAGGCAAGGTGTGTAGTCAAACACCTTATGAGTACCTAGGCAGGCAAAGTATTACAGAACACTTAGAGGAGGTCATCTGCAGTTTGGGGAGTAAATAGGGGATTCTCTCGGGGAGTGACAGAAGAATCTGAATCAGAGGAAACCGCTCCCATGTCCTCACTGGAGGGGCAACAGGGAGGTGGGTTTTGCAAGGTGGAAGCTGTCAATAGTGCAACACTATGGCCCTCACTGACCTGGCCAAGGATGGGGCCCACTCTAGACGCACTTCGCTGAGGCCTGCATCTGCTGCGTCCCGAGTGATATTGGGTTGGGCCAGGTATGGTTGGTTCTACTGCTGCGATTGTTTCAACTGAGCCTGGTATTGTTCTAGCCAATACCTGGCCTCATTGGGGTAATTCAAGAAGTGAATTCCTTTATCAGCAACAACATGTTGCAGGCCAGGAAAAGCAAGTGCATTTAAGGTCGGGTTTCAGTGAAAGTAATGGCATCTGCTCTCTCTGCACCCTCGGACAAGCCGACGATACTGGGGTTGTTCCTTCAGGTGTGGCCCTCGGTGTCCTCAGCTCACCCTTCTAGGAAGCCGAACCGGTGTGTCAGTTCAGCAATTTGGGTCACATTCTCTGAGGTGAGCTCTTTTAAGGATGTTTCATTTATGTACACTTTCTCCCATCCAGGGAAGCAGTGTTGATTTTCAGTTCAAGAGAGGATTTTGTGTTGTTAATCACCCCTAAGATGGGGTCAAGTATATTTTATGCCTCGGCAACAGAGCTAGTGTATTAGGAATAGAAATAGGATTCTCAGGCATATCCATTTTAAGCCATGATCTCCTCCATTGCTATCTGTGTTGACCTGCAGCTTAGCTCCAGCTGCACAGTTTCTGCCCATGACAGCTAGTCTTTTTAGTCAGATGAACTCCAGAATCGGAGCCCCTCAAGGCCAGCCATGCACAGGCCAGCAACTGCGTACGTCTCAGCAAGCCCACTCATGGAGGATGGGGAAGTAGGAACAGGGCTACCAGCTGTCTGTAAAGGAGAAGGGATAAGAGGAACAAAGGTTTTCACAGAGTAGTAGTCCAGTAGGAAATACATAGAATGTTTGTCCAAAAATGTCCTCTTTCAGACTGTACTGACCCACAAGGCACCCCACAGTGAGCATGTATGCCTTAACAATTGTTAGCCACCGGCAGGGATCAAAAGTCGATATTCGTTAAGGCAACAAGGGCTCTGTTCAATCTTTATGAGGACTCTGCACCCATCCAGTTGTCACAAGGTGTTTGCTGAATCCACGTGGCAAACCGGTCCACAAGGCAATGAGCACCTAGGGTGGGGCTATCAGGCCAGACAGGCACTGAAAGAGGCAGCTAGGGCCACCCTGCAAGAGTTCTGAATAATTCTACTAAAGGCTCTCTAATATCGGGGTCCTTAGCGGCAAAGGGATTAGTTTGAATCTGTTCCCTTCATCAGCCAGCCTCCTCCTCCGGATCATGGAGAGATGCGGGGAAGAGCAGTTACCCCAGAAGGCCTACAAAGGTCAGTGCTCGCATGAGCTCCTCCAAGCCCGGAGACATGCCAACACCCCCACCGGCTGGCAGTCAGTACATTTCTCTCCCGGGAGCCTCAATCCCGCAGCAGTAATCAGCCCCTATAAGGAACTGGCCCCTCAGCACTCGTAATATAAACAACAAAAGAGCGCAATCAAATCAGGAGCCAACAGCAAAAAGTCACTTAAAAACCTAGTTGTGACATGCTTCATCATTGGGTTCCCACCAGAGAGACAGAGTGCCTCCCTGTTGTACTACGACGCCTGTTTACAGCGGAGCAGGCTTTTTTTGTGTATGGTGGAAGTGTGCAAAGGTAGTGAGTGCAAAAAAGGTGTGATTTACAAATTCCTTGATTTTATCCCAAAAACTTTATTGGCGCTATAGTGTGTGACTACAAGTGAGCACCTCCCCCTTGGACCTATGTTGTGCGGCCAACCTACTCTTTACGTGAGTTGAATCCCTTCTCTTAAAAACTGCATGGTTTAAGGGTGCCACAATCCTAACTTCCTTTTCGGGCCCCTGAGTCATGGTCACGTTCAGTTTTTAATTAGTTTTATTATTTTCAAATCACAGGCGTACTAAAATTGAACCACGCTTGTAATTTATGGCACAGTGCTGATTAAATTAATGAGTCTGGCACTTTTTTGGGGGGGTCATATGTAAAAATATGTACATGGGCTGCATGCGAAATTGACATCTATACAGCACCTAATAGCTACCAGTTAAATAGCCTGTTGTATTCAGAGAGCACCAAGCAGCAGCATTATTGAAGTCACTGTTGGGCACGTTGAAGCACTACATCATTTTATGTATTTTTTGTGTTTTGTATAGTTATTTGTGTTTTTGTTCATTTACTTTTCAGAAACACTTGTTTTTCAGAAATCCTGAAGACATGTTAAAAAAAACGTGAGTTATTGCGGTCCTTTTTTCCACAAACGGTTAGGGTGCGCCTTAGTGTGTGCACACCGCCGGGGTGGCTCGGTCCTGACGAACGCCTCGTGAATATCCCAGGCAGAAACATGTTGACCATCATTGTTTTACTTCACTTTAGGATACAACTGGTATAATTAACAGTTAGTTATATTTCTTTTTTACTTATGCCTGGTTTTCCGCCAATAAAGTTTTTGGGATAAAATCAAGGCATTTTTAAATCACACCTTTTTTGCACTCACAACCTTTGCACACTTCCACCATACACAAAAAAACCTGTTCCGCTGTAAACAGGTGTCGTAGCACACCAGGAAGGCATTAGGTCTCTCTGGTGGGAACCCAATGATGAAGCATGTCACCAACTAGGTTGGTGAGTGAGGGTTCTTTTTACAATTTTTAAGTGACTTTTTGCTGCTGGCTCCTGATTTGATTGCGCTCTTTTGTTGTTTATACTATAATGTTCCAGGGGGACTTAGAGTGTCTCGATTACCCTCTCTCTCCTGTTCAATTATACCCTCAGTACTCATCCCATTAAAGGAGAATCGTTGGGGCTCTGGAAAGCAGGCTCAGGCAGCAGCAGTCCAGTAGCCACCGGCAGGCGGGCCCGGCATTGGATGCGGAGACTCCATCAGGTGTCCAAAATCTACACCAGTGGTAGTCTCCCCACAGCAATCTTTTCGCTTGGAAGTAGCCTGGATAGGTTCTTCTTGTGTTGGTCTTCATCACTGATTGGGTAGGGCCAACAAAACTGGGGTCTCCCTGCCAGGTCCAGATTAAAGGACTAACAGAGGGAGCTACCCAAGAATGGCTGCCCTCTTGGTAAGTTGGCCACGTCCCCCTAGTCATATCTAGTTAATAGCAATACAAATCTGGATTACTCTATCAGTTCCTAGCATAAGAGTAACAGTTTATGATCACTATTTAAAAACTGTAATTTATCTGAAGCTACAATTGGTAAATACTAGTTATTTTAGAATGAGGAATACATGTTGTCACTAGAACAAAGAAATATGTCGATTTCTTCTCTCACTGTGCTCCAAGGTTTGGTTCAAGTTGAAGGATTGTGGATCATGTATGTTTTTAAATACACGTTTTAATTGTATTATTAAAACTACATGTATGCATGTTTATATTACTTACAGTCTTGAGAAAGCTCGTATTGAGAGGAAACCTGTCAGCTGTGGATGCGAACATTTGCTTGAATTAATTATTTCAATTATGTCTTCAGGACAAATAAGAAAAGTAGAGATTTGGAATTGAATCAAATTAAGACATTTGGAAGTGTTCTTGTTTATGGGCTTAATTTAGACGACTACACATGGCATTACTTCAATCAGCATTGTCTCCTTGGCTTGCTTCTAACTACTACATACCTTAAAGAGAGTGTACCACCCTCACTTATATCTACTCACACTAAAACAGTTACGGCTTGTGTTCTATCAGGACTGGACTATTGTAATGGATCTACTTAGGTCTGCTGCAGTCAATGAACTCAAAAGAATTGAGAATTTCAAAGTCAGAATTGTTACAAGCTCAGCAAGTTTGACAAAGTTATTGGAGTAAAGAAGAAATTGCACTGGCTCCCAGAAATAAACTGTATCACTGATATTCTGGTATGGATTAAGAAATGATCAAGGATATTTAAACCATATCAGCAAATAAGGGTGCAAAAGCACCCTGCTGCAGTCAGAATTTATGCAGTGCACTATTGCTATTTTTTACTCGATTCAGTAATTGTGGTAAAAAAGGAGTGAGGCACAAGGGGGTATTAATGCACAAGTTTCTTGTGTTTTTACAGCTACAGATGTAGTTGGCACTTGCAAATATTACCAGAAAGGACCTGAAAATATATGGATGAGCCAACACAGCTGTGGGCACAAACCAATATCAACTACTAAGAAAAAATGGAGTAAAAAACACAATGGGCGTGATTATCATTTGTGCTCTTTATTCTAGTGCATGGGTCTAAATGAACAAGTGACTAGTTGCACAATCTACAGTTATGATGGGGCTCTTTCAGATTGTGTTGACACATCCCCATTGGGTGAAGTTACATTAGTTAAAAAATTATCACTCACTCAAAAGGATTCTATTTTTGGGCTTGTGTTATAATGATGCTATATTATCAGTACTAGAAGGTTAAAGCACTGCATTAGTTAAAGAAGGAATAAACTAAATTACTCTAAAGTGTTCAGTCATTTTTACTTCAACATTTCTTAATCACCTTTCTGAAGATGTTAACATTACCAGCAAAAGCTGGTGTTCAATTTACCCACAGAACAGAAGGTGAAGTTGTTAAGCACGTGCTCAGAGAAAATAGCAGTCGTAGTGCCTCTGTTAATTACCTGCTACGAAAATTTATTAACTCCTAATCCTTAAACAAACACTAGGCAACAGTGCCTACCTGTCTTAAGAGCCTTGGCGACGTGTGTTTGTTGAAAATCTTAACAGCTACATTTTCTCCTGTATATGATGCACGATAAACTGTGCCAAATCCCCCGTCGCCTGTTTGTAAAGATTAAAAGGTAAATTAAAAGGACAATAGATATTACAACAGCAATCCAAACATTGGTTTACGCAATTTGAAAGTTACACATAGGAAATGTTACTTCCTAGTTCTTCTTTGTGGTTTTAATTGCTTAAAATTCCCTCCAAGTGCGGGGTCCAGGAGTCCTTTTTTTAAAAAAAACAATACACATTTAACCCCTTCGCCACGGCACGAATTCCGCCACGGCGCTGGGGGGGGTTCGGGGTCAGCGCGGCGCCGCCATGCTCATGACGGAACCACTCCGTCATGAGCCACGGGCGCGCTGTGCTCATGACAGAGTGGCTCCGCCCACGAGGCACCGATTCCCCGCCTGTGCGGGCGATCAATGCAAGTGGGCGGAGCGGCCGCCAACGGCCGCAGCATGATGGAACCACTCCGTCATGAGCACACGGCGCCCGTGGCTCATGACGGAGTGGTTCCGTAATGAGCAGGGAACGGGTTAAATTTGTTGGTGAGATAAATCAAATTGAAGAGGTCTCGGGACTATTAGGAGAGTTGTATCCCTTTGTAAAACCATTGTAAACTGCAGTCAGTGAAGCATTTAAGAAAAAGTTACTTACATTCTGTAACGCCTTATCTGGTAGAGATTAGATCTAGCTGCAGATTCCGTTCCTTAGAATTATCCCTAGGTGCCCGACTGGACCTGGAAATATTTTGACAGCAATACCTTGGCACGTCGGTAGAGGGTGCAGAGTGACTCCGTAACCATGTCATCCACCGGATGCAACATTATTAGAGTCCATATAAGCCCTCCCCTGACGCACTGATGTCAGTTTCTTCCGCAACTACTTTCCACACTAAAACCGGGAGCCATGTATAGAAACTGTTAAGGGGACAGAGTGCCCAAAAAGAATCCTATTTTTCAAAGACACTTGTATTAAGCAGTATGGTTGGTTGGCAGTAGGAGGACATGTGGGTCGTAAGGAATCTGCAGCTAGATTTAGTCTACAAGATATGATGTTACTGAAGGTAAGTAACTTATTCATCTGATAGAGACGTCTAGCCATAGATTCCTTACCTTAGAATAGATACCATAGCAATACCGTACTGGAGGAGGGTCTGCAAACTGATTCCAAGAAATATCCCCGACTAGGCTATCCAGTCCGCATAAGAGAAAGAGAGAGAGACCGCTTGCCAGGAAAGGAGGGGTGGGAGAAAACATACCACCAGAAAACATAGGGAGAACCCCGTACAGAATTGAAACCGTGGCCATGCAAAGAGATAGAAGAAAATGCATGACAAAAGAACAAGACAAGTGGGAAGAAAGCTCCATAGAAACAGAGCACTACAAAACCCCCCCGGAAGGGAAACTGGTCCAAGATACCGAGGCAGAAAGCTTAGGACAACAGTTAAAACTAGTGGGTCAAGTTCCCAGTCAGAGAAGTAGACATAGCATAGGGCTCCTGCCAATAGCTGATAAAGCATCTTGAGTACTAGCAACAATCAAGGCCATAGACCACGTAAGGCAGAGGAAAAACTTTGAGAGAGAGGAGGCTCTTTGGGACTACGCAGTGTAGAGTCCCAAAAAAAGAAGGTAAAATACACATATAATGAGAGAAGTATGAAAATATATACATATGATATGTATGAACATACAAATATACAGAATTCACACTGTACAATAATAGGTGCCCTGAAAAAGGGTATATACAATGACCATAACAGCGGTCATGGGCCGAAGGCGAGACAACAACTAGGTAACCAGCCACGTGGCCCCATCTAAATGGAGAGGGTGTGGTGGAAGTACACATCCTAGAAACCAAGGAGCAGGCAGAAACAGCAATACTGACGGTACGAATAGGCAGGCGAGAAAGAATTGAAAAGAAAACGCAGGGGAGAAACAACCCCGCTAGAATAGTGAAATAAAGATCACAATGGTGGACTGGAAAAAGGGGCTGAGGTGGACGGGCCAACACCTGAGAGGCCCATGCAGACATCCAGGCCACACCGTAAAAGAAATTGTATTGGAAAACCAACACCAGAAATGAAAGTCCAGCCAAAGGGCCAGTGTAAAGAAGAGAAGAAATAGATAGTTAGGAATTGTCCACAGCTTAGGAAGCACAAAGACCAGAAGCAAGGTACATCCATGTATGCACGGGACAACCCGTGCCCAGCCAACTAGCCTGGGAACAACACGGGTGAGTATCCTGATGCCACGGAAGAACATACTTGTTAACCTAGAAGTACAAGGGAGATAAGCCCACAATGGGTGAGAACTGCAATTGCACTCGTAAGAAGCGGAGTAAATACCACAGAAAAAAATCCGAAGGAATCAAAAACCGCTGAACAATTCAGGGTGGACGGACAAGGAAACAATGTCCAAGAAGACAGTAGAAGGAACATTTGTCAGATACCCCCAAAAAGGGCTAAAGGCACACCTGTTATAGACTCCTTACCTCTGAATTACCCCCAGGCGTCAGACTGGATCCGGAGAATTTTTTTTTAGCAGTACCCATGCGCGTCGGTAGGTGACATCAGTTCTGACACGACTTTCCATGCCAGAAGCACAGAGCCATGCAAGACACTGACCACTGGTGAGCTAAAACCAGGGCCCTGCAAGGGAGTCCCTGTCCCTAGATGTCAGTTCTCAGAGCGGGGAGGATGGGTGTGGTGGTACAGAATCAATAACTAACCTATGTCTCTTACAGATACATCATTACCGAAGGCAAATAACTTTTTCAGCTGAAAGAGACAATTAGTTATAGATTCCTTACCTTACAATAGATACCCCAGCAATACCAACCCAGAGGAGGGTCTGTGAACCAAGTTCACACCAGAAAGTCTTGGAGGACAGAAAGGGCAAAATAGCCGTCCCTCTGGACTTGGCTGTCCAGGCAGTAATGTCTGGTGAACGTGTGCAAGGATGTGCACATGGTTGCTTTACAGATGTCAATAAGCGGAACTCCAAGTGCAAAGGCAGTTGTGGCTGCCGTAGCGCTAGTGGAATGAGCTTTGAGCCCCACTGGAGGTTCCTTTCTCGCCAAAGCGCAACGTACAAAGGACAACCCATCTAGAGATGGTACGCTTTTGAACAGCCCAACCTTTCTTGGCACCTATATAGTGAACAAAGAGTTGATCATCCACCCGGAAATCGTTTGTGCGGTCAAGGTAGAAGGACAGCGCACGTTTAGGGTCCAGACGGTAGAGTAACTCCTCCTCCTTGGAAGGGTGGGGAGGTGGAAAAAAAGTGGGCAAAGTAATGGTTTGTCCAATGTGAAAAGGTGTGGCCACTTTTGGAAGAAACAAGGGTCTCGTTCGAAGCACCACTTTGTCCAGATGCACAGAGAAGCAAGGGTTCTTAGAAGAAAGAGCCTGAAGCTCACTCACCCTGTGAGCAGAGGTGATGGCAACAAGGAAGGCAGTTTTCAATGTGAGGAGCCTGAGAGGACAGTTGTGAAGATGCTCATCGGAAGTACACATAAGATAAGGTTCAAGTCCCACTGGGGCATTAGGAAAGGAGATGGAGGAAAGAGATGAGTAATGCCCTTAAAGAATTTATTTACAATAGGGGACTTGAACAAGGATGGCTGATCTGGTAGCCGAAGGAAAGCAGAGATGGCCACAAGATAGTCCTTAAGAGTGCCCAGGGCAGAGCTCTGCTGGGCCAAATAAAGTATGTACAAAAGACCTCTGAAAGAGGGGCATAAAGGAGATCCACAGACTTTGCAGTGCACCATGCCACAAACTTATTCCATCGACAGGCCTGTACCGTTTTAGTGGAGGGATGTCTGGCTGCCAAGATGACATTACAGACTTTGAGTGGAAGGTTACAAGCTGCCAACTGTCGCTGTTCAATCTCCATAGAAGGAGGTGGAGGCTGGACAGGTTTAAGTGAAAAACCCTCCTGTGCTGCTGCGACAGAAGATCCTCCCGAAGAGGCAGTCTGAGTGGCGGATCAATGGTAATGGTCAGGAGCTCTGGCTACCAGACTCTTCATGCCCAGTGCGGAGCCACAAGAATAGATTACACCCGGTTGCGCTTGATCTTCTTCAGCACTATGGGCAGAAGTGGTACAGGTGGAAAGGTGAAGGTGTAGGTGTACCGGAGGCCACAGTTCCACTTGCGACGAAAAGCATTGCTGAACGAATGCCGCCTTGGGAACTCCAACACACAGAATTGCTGACATTGACCGTCCTCTTCAGTGGTGAACAGATCTAACCAAGGCACTCCCCACCGCTGAAAGAGACCTTGCACCTCCTCCAAGTGAAGACGGCATTCGTGATCTACCAAGCACCGGTGGCTAAGTTTGTCCGCCCTGGCGTTCAGAGAACCGCCAGGTGTTCAACCACCAGGGTCATGCCCTGATGTTCCAGCCATGTCCAGAGATGAAGAGCCTCTTGACATTGGGTCAACGACCCCACCCCGCCCTGTTTTTTTGCAGTACCACATGCGGTGATGTTGTCTGTGAACACCTGCAGCACTTTCCCCTTGCAAGAGGGAAGGCATGCCTTCAGTGCCAGGTGGATCGCCCAGAGCTCCAGCAGGTTGATATGGAGTCCGGTCTCTGCCAGAGACCAGACACCTCTAATCTCTGCCGCCCCATCCCAGAAGTGATGCATCTTTCACTACTGTGAGATCTGGTTGGGGTAAGGAGAGGGATCTGCCTCTGACTCGAACTTGGTTTGTTAACCACCACTGCAGTTGTTGTGCAGTTCCCTCCAATATCTGGACGTAGTCGAAAAGATTCCCCATTTGCTGCGCCCACTGGACCTTCAGGTCCCACTGCACAGCCCGCATATGCCATTTGGCCTGATCCACCAGCAGGATGCAGTTGGCCATAAGGCCCAGCAGCCTCATGGTCATTTTCACCGAAATCCAGGACAGAGGCTGAAACATAAATATCATAGCCCGAATATCCCAGACTTGCAGCTCTGGTGAATAGGCCAAAAACTGCACTATGTCCAGAACCACCCCCATGAAAGGGAGCGTCTCTGAGGGAGTCAGGTGTGACTTCGCCATGTTGATAGTGAACCCCAACGAATGCAGAAGGTCCGCCGTAGTCTGGAGTTGGGAGAAGAGTGCCTGGTGCGAGCCCACCTTCAACAGCAAGTCGTTGAGATAGGGGAAGACGGAAACCCCTGATCTGCGCAGATGAGCTGCGACCACCGCCATCACTTTCATGAACACCCGAGGGACGCTGGTAAGGCCAAAAGGGAGCACGGTAAATTAAAAATGCTCGTGGCTTACCGTGAACCGTACGTAACGCTACGATCCAGTCTTCCGGGTCGAGGGCAGAGAAGACCTGAGCAAGCATCAACATTTTGAACTTCTCCTTCTGGAGGAAGCGATTGACGTCCCTGATGTCCAAGACAGGACGCAGGCCCATGTCCTTGTTGGGAACCAGAAAGTAGTGGGAGTAGCAACCATGGCGTACTTCTGGGACAGGAACGCGCTCAATGGCTCCCTTGGCCAAAAGAGCCGTAACTTCCTGCTGGAGAAGGGCCAGATGATCCTCTTACATGCAGCGGTATCTCGGTGGCATGGCTGGAGGGGTTATCTCAAATGGGAGGGAGTAGCCCCTTCGGACTATTTGCAAAACCCACTTGTCCGACATGATGGTACGCTAGTGGGTGCGGTGATGGCAAATCCTGCCACCCACTGGAGTTTTATGGGCCTGAAAGGTCGGACTAGGAGGGTTTGGAGGCTGCTGCAGGGGAGGTTGATGGACTGGCCTGCCCGCTGGCCCCTGGAACCATGACGGTTGTTCCCACATCCCCGGAAGCGCGAAGGTTGGGTAACTTGCTGCGGCCTGTGGTTCTGGGCGGGACGTAGCGGGGCACCCCTTCCATAGCCACAAAAGGGGCAAAAAGCAGACTGCGCAGGGCGGGTGGAGAGGCCCAAGCACTTGGATGTAACTCGTGAGTCCTTGAAACGCTCTAGAGCATTGTCTGCTTTGTCCCCAAAAAGGCGACGGCCATCACAGGGCATGTCCATCAATGTGTTCTGGACATCCCCTGAAAAGCCAGTGTACCTCATCCAGGTGAAGCGCTACTGACGTGGAAATAGTTCTGCCCAGAGAGTCGGTGGTGTCCAGCCCACAACGTATTGTAAACTTTGCTGCATCCCTCCCAGTGGCAACAGCCTGGGAGAGTACTGCCCGGTGGCAACAGCCTGGGAGTGCGCTGCCCGGGCCTCCTTCGGACAATGATGCAGCACCTGCGCCACCGTATACCACACCAAGTGGGACTAATGGCTCAAGTGACACGCGGTGTTTACGGACCGCAGTCCTAAGCTGGCATAAGAGACCATTTTCTTAATAAGGTGGTCCAGCTTCTTGGATTTCCTTTTCTGGTGGAGTGGTAGGGAAGGTGCTTTTGGAAGTGGAGGCTTGGATTACCAAGCTCTCCGGGCTGGGGTGTTGGGAGAGGAAAGTGGAGTCGCCCGGAGCCGGGCAGTGGCGTTGGGCAATCATCCTGTCCACGGGAGCCCCAGTGTTGGGCCTGGACCACATGCCCAAAAGGACGTCGGTGAGGGCCTCATTAAACGGCAACAGGGGCTCCGAAGAGTTTGCAGCCGGTTGAAGCACCTCTGTCAGGAGGTTAGCCCTGACCGCCACCGTAGGAAGCTCAAGTTTAAGCGCCTCGGCCCCCCTACACAACACCACTGCGTACGACGCTCCCTCCTCCGTAGCCACTGTAGGAGGAGACAACATGCCAAGGTCAGGGGAAGTGTCAAGACCACTGGCATCCCCCAGTTCTTCTCTCCAGTCCTGGTCAGAACCCAGCTGGTCAGATAAAGGGTCACCTGACCCCTCCCAGTCCCCATCCTCATCGTCTGTATGCCACTTAGGGTGAAAAGAGGCTCCAGGAGTGAACAGGGGCACAAAAACCCCACTTGGTGCCGGGTACGGCTCCGCATCCACATTGAGATGGAGGCCGGGGTCAATGCCGCCCGGGGGGGCGACCGGCATCGAATGCGGTAGTGGTGCCGTCGGAAGCGGCGCCGGTGGAGGCGTAACAAGGTCAGCCCACGCTGATCTGGATCCAGACCTGGATCCAAGGGGGGCCTGCGGTGCTGGGGTCGGAGCCGCCGGCAGCGAAAACCTCGGCCCCACAACTTAGTCCACAGGGCCTGAAGTCGATCTGGGTCCCGGAAATGGAGGGAAACTCGGCGTTGACTCTGCAGGCTCCGAGCGCGGAGCCACTGGAGGGGCACGCCGGATCGGCTGACCGCCAAGAAGTCGAAGAGCAACAATGCTTCTTCGACTTCTTCTTAAGCTTTGACTTACCTGACCCCGACTGCAAAGACTTCGAACCGGACTGGTGATGGCTCCGCGACTGGTCCAGTGACCTCCCTCTCGACCGGGACCTCGAACGGCGCAGAGCCGACTACCGGTGCTCAAGCAGCTTTTGGGACCGCTCCTGCAAAGCCTTCGGCCCCATCGACCAGCAGTTGGTGCACGACTTGGGGTCGTGGTCGCGCTCCAGGCAAAAGAGACACACGCGGTGCGGATCCGTAACAGACATCATGCGATGACAGGATCCACAGGCCTTGAATCCGGGCATCCCTCATGCACCATCGGAGTCGAAGACTCGAAAAAGAAGTCAACAAAAGTCAAACAAAAGTTAGTCAAAAAATGACTGAGGTACCGCTCTTCCCGGATCTGCGCTGGCTGGCGCGGAAAAAGAAAGAACTGATGTCAGCGCGCGAGGGCGGCATCTAAGTAGCTTGCGCGACATCATCCTGGTGACCACAACACCGATGACGGACGCGGAGCCAACCAACGCCACCTTCCGACGCGCAGAGGTACTGCTGACAAAAAAAAATTCCGGATCCAGTCTAACGCCTGGGGGTAATTCTAAGGTAAGGAATCTATAACTAACGTGTTTATTTCAGATAGAGATTGACTGGTGGTAATTTATGGATAAGTTGAAGTGGGGTTAGCAAACTGGGCTTGCAGGTCATCAGGGCATCTGGGAAAAAATTATGAATGGGCAGACATGTTTAATTTGTTTTCTTGACATTTGTGACATTGCTGGAATATTTGTAAGTAATCCAAAAACAGTTTTTAAACTAGACAAAGACAGTCTAGGAGCTTTGAGCAATCAGAGAATAGCTAAGTTTGAATGAGTTATAATTCTACAGAAGTGTGATATCGCTCAGAACTTTATTAATAACAACAGTCTCATTTAGTATGAAGACTTGATAATGTTTCGGCAGTATTGTTACTAACATTTTCCTTTACAGATCTCCTTCCCAGCTGTTCCCTTCCTCTTTCCTTTCCCCCCGCTTGATCACTTCAATACTCTGGCGCATTTAAAGCAGAGTTGAAGCTATCGAGAGGTGGGCCATTGTATCTTCACGTCAGACCCTGAGGAAGAAGTTGCAGCCTGACAGAATAGTGAGCCCACGAATAGTAGTGTGCACGTGTTTATACAATGGCTACCTTAGACGATTTAATGAAGGCAGTAATGCAAATGCAAAAGGATTTAGCAGAAGCAAAAAGTGTTACGGCAGCTTTGTCTGAAAAGGTAGATCTCATTCAACAATGGGGCACTCGGAGGAGCCTAGCGCGCATCCAAGATGGTCGCGTGAGCACAGGGCTCCCCGGACCCTTTCTGCTCCTCGGAATATATCCTGAGACTATCCTGATTTGGTTTATGGAATCTGGGAGATGAAGACCAGCTGATCTTATATCTCTTTTTAAAACTCTAATCGGACCTGGGAATCCTGAGTTGTCGTCGTCGGAACTTTCGGGACCCACCCGACGGAGGTGGCCGGGGTGAAGGTGACCCGTGGGGCCGGGCTGCAATTGAACAACAGCGGCCTCAGCGCGGTGCCAGTTGCCGATTCAGCACTTTCGGTTTCGGTTTTGGCCTTCAGGAGATCAGCTGGCGTGCGTGCTCAAGGTGGCGAGGTGCCTCCTGGGCCTCTGCCCGAGGCTTGCTTCCCTCTGCTACTGGTGGGCCTGACGCCTCCGACCCCTACACCGACAGTTTGTGGTCCTTTTGCTGGCGCCCGCACACCTCTTGATCGGAGGTCCCATTGAGAGACTGCGCTCACATGGCGGGCAAAGGGGGTCCGGAGGGGCGCAAGACCAAGGCTTCTCTGCGCGGGGGGCCGGTCCAGAGCAACAACATGGACCGCTACACCCAGGGCAGGGGGTCCCCTGGCGCTGCTGGCCTCTCCCCGGATGCTGCAGGGGGAGGCACGACCGTCTCTGCGGAACCTTCCCTGCAGGACATTATGGGCGCCATCGAGGGCATCAGGGAAACCATCGCGACGCAATATGAGGCCCTGGCCCGTAAGATCGACACTGTCGCGATCGATGTCACCCTGATTCGGGCCGACCTCTCCAAAACTAACGAGAGGGTCCAGGCCCTTGATGCACGGACCTCCACCCTGGGTGCGGAGGTGTCGGATCTGCGGGCCGCGCTTGGGGACATTAGAGTGGTCAACGACCATATGGCCCGGCGGCTTGAGGACTTCGAGGGACGGGCCCGACGCAACAACATCCGCATCATTGGTGTACCGGAGTCCTCCGACAGCCGCCCGGTGGACCTCGTGGTCGAGGAACTTATCATGCAACAGCTGTCCCCGGCTGGCCTAAGCAAATTCTTCGCCGTGGAGCGGGCCCATCGAGTGCCGGGCGGCCGGCCGCGGCCGGGGGCCCCCCCGAGGCCTATCGTGGCTAAACTGTTCCACTACAGGGACCGCGACGCTATTCTGCAGGCTTCACGGACCCGTGGCCCGGTCCGCTACGAGAACTCGACCATCAATTTTTATCCGGACTTCACACAACTGGTCCAGAAACAGCGGATGGGATTCCAAGGGGTGAAGCGCCGTCTCCGCGAGCTAGGCCTGAAGTATTCGATGATCTACCCGGCGAAACTACGAGTGGAGCATGGAGAGCGGACAGCCTTTTTTGACTCTCCTGTGGCCGCAAGTGACTGGCTGGACTCGCTGCCGGACGGGGGTGGCCGGCCCGGGCCCTCTGGGGGCACCGCAGGTGACGGGTCCCCTTAGACTGACATTTGGTCCTTGCTTTTGCGGTTTTGCACTGTACAGTTGGGTCTTACTCTTTTGCATACTGTGTCTTACCAGGACCCGTGAGGGGTGCGGGCGGGTTCGGGTCCCTTTCCTCCTCCGGGGTCTTTTTGTAGAATGGGGTTAGTGGGGCGACAGGCACACTGCAAGTTGGGGGGGGTCTTTGGCCCGCAGGGGTGCAGGGTGGGGGGAGTTGGACTTGGGGTGGGGTTGGGGGGGAAGAGGGGTTGTTTTGTTGTGTGTTTTTTGTTTACAAGGCGAGGTATTGATTTTTGTCCATATTTGGGAACTGTGCGGCGGGCTGGGGGCCTCTTGATCTATTGGAGGGGATGGGGGGAGACGGGTTGAGGCTTATGTCATGGAACGTCAATGGGTTGGGGGACCGTATTAAGCGGGGTGTTGTACTGCAATATTTGCGTCGTTTGACTCCTGATGTGGTGTTTCTCCAGGAGACGCATTTGGTCGGCAATGTCTGCCATGCGATGAACAGGGGGGGATACCGCCTCGTAGCCCATTCTGGTTTCACAACTGGCTCCAGGGGGGTGGGCATTCTCCTGCGAACCTCCCTTCCGGTGGAGATCACGAGGATAGTCTCGGATGACAGAGGGCGCTATGTGTGTTTGATTGGGAGGTGGGAGGGGCAGCCCCTTACCCTGGTTTCAGTCTACGTCCCCCCAGGCCTCCAGAACTCCACCTTTATTGACTTGGGTCGAATGCTGCTTGACCTTCCGGACGGCCTCCTGCTCATGGGCGGGGACTTTAATTCTGTGGTTTCGGGTGAACTGGATCGTCACCCACCAAGGACCCTCCCCGCTGCCCAGTCATGGCTGGGTGGGATGTTGGAGACCTTCGGCTTGGTGGATAGTTGGAGACTAATGCATCCGACCCAGTGTCAGTTCACCTTTCATTCGGGGGCGCATGGGAGTCTCTCCAGGTTAGACTACTTCCTTATGCCCGCGGCGCAGACTGGTAGGATTCGAGAGGTCAGACACCTGGCGCGTGGTATCTCCGACCATTCTCCGCTGTGGCTTCTCTTTGACACCGGGTCGCGGTCCGCAGGGCGGATAGCGCCCATTAACCCCTGGTACTTGCGGGACCCTGTGACTCGTGACAGCCTGGTTAAGGCCATGGACCAATATTTCAGTGAAAACGAGGGGTCGGTGTCGTCTGCGTTGTCCCTTTGGGAAGCCTTTAAAACTGTGATACGCGGACACGCCCTCGCCCAAATAGTGGTGGCCAAGAAGGTTAGGAGCGAGGCGGTGGTGAAGCTGGAGACTGACATCTCGGGGCTGGAGTCGGCCTTGGAGGCGAATGTTACTCCGGACGGGCTACATGCCCTTAGCCTGAAACAGTTCGAATATAGGTCCCTGGTCACTGACGCGGCCAAAACTATGTATAGGGAGCAGCAGGGCCGATTGTATGACGCGGGGGACAAGGCGGGAAAGTTGATTGCGTGGCTGGACAAAAAGGAGAGAGTGAATCGTGTGGTCCCCGAGTTGCGTGCTGCGGATGGTGTGTGTGTGACTGAGCCGGATGAGATTGTGGAATGTTTCGCCGACCACCTCCGGGCGGTGTACTCCCCGGTGACTGACAGGGATGAGGATGACTCTCGCCTCTTACTGAGAGATATTGCTCTGCCCGGCCTGTCCGTTGAGGACCGAGAGCGGCTGGACGCCCCCTTGTAGTCGGATGAAATAGCGACCGCGATTCGTTCCCTTCGCTCGGGCAAGGCTATGGGTCCTAACGGTCTGCCCATTGAACTATACAAATTGCGTCCTGATAAGCTTGCGCCCTTCCTCAGCCGCATGTTTCGCGACTCTCTTGCGGCGGGTTCCCTTCCGGCCGACCAGCGCTTGGCCACTATAGTCGTTATCCCCAAGGAGGGCAAGCCGCGAGACCGCTGTACTTCTTACCGGCCTATTTCACTGCTCAATGCGGAGCCTAAAATCCTGGCGAAAGTCCTGGCCAATCGATTGTTGAGTGTCGTGTGCGACCTTATACATCCGGACCAATGCGGCTTTATCCCGCACCGCAACACCGCTCTTAACTTGCGGCGTCTTCACGGTGCCCTTGCCAGGGCGGAGTTCCTCTCCGAACCGGCCGTGCTGGTTTCTTTGGATGCCACGATGGCCTTTGACACTATTGAGTGGCCATTCCTCTGGGCCGTCTTGGATAAATTCGGCTTTGGAGAGGGATTTATTGGCTGGGTGAGGCTCCTTTACACGGGACCCATGGCTCAAGTGGTGGTGAATGGGCGGGTCTCTCGGCCCTTTGCCCTTGGCAGGGGCACGAGGCAGGGGTGCCCGTTGTCCCCGTTGCTTTTTGCTCTCGCCCTGGAGCCACTCGCTGCCTGGCTCCGTTGGGAGCCCTCGCTTAGAGGGATCCGGTGGGGCCCGGGCTTTGAAGATCGGGTCTCGCTGTATGCGGACGACATTCTCCTGTATCTCACCTCACCACGGCAGTCGCTCAACGTCCTCTTTGACGTTCTGACCTCCTTTAGGAACAATTCGGGTCTCACGATCAATTGGTCTAAATCCTGCGTTTATCCCATCTCTGGTGGTCCTCCTCTCCTGCCGCCTCGGCTCCCGATTCAAATATCTCTGAGCGGCTTTAAGTACCTGGGGATATACGTTTCGCTGGACCCGGCGGCTCGCTATGAGCAGAATCTCCTGCGTCCACTTCGGCGACTGCGGGAGGACACGGCCCGGTGGTGCAGGCTGCCCCTGTCCCCGCTGGGTCGGGCCGCGCTGTTCAAAATGATGTCCCTTCCCAGGTTCCTCTATGCACTCCAGAACTCCTTCGACGTTATCCCAGTGGCCTACTTTCGGGAGGTGGAGAGCCTGCAGAGGAGACTGGTGTGGGACGGGCGGGCGCGTATTGCTCTTGCCAAGCTCACTCTCCCCTGGTATGACGGGGGCATCGCGCTTCCTGACATTCGCAGGTACTATTGGGCCTCGCAGCTATCTGCCATTAACCACGCCACGTATGCGCCCGGCTTGAATCCGGCGTATGAGATGGACAAGTTCCTGCTTCCCGGCGGGAACTACAACAGGGCACTTTATTCCCGCCTGGCTGGCCGGACCCTTACGGGTCCTACTAAGATTGCTGTGCGGACCTGGAGGGCTGCCACGGCGGCCATGGGCTGGAGTGAGCGATTAACATGTGCTACTCCCTTGTTTGCCTCCGACCGCCTGGGCAGCTTGTGGACCACGAAGGGGTTTGACCAGTGGGACACGATTGGTATCAGCAAAGTGGGAGACCTGTGGCACAAGGGCGCGGTCAAGACTTTCGCGGTGCTCCAGGCAGAATACGAGCTGACCGACAGGGAGTTCTTCCGCTACGCCCA
The DNA here is from genome assembly GCF_964204655.1 of Triturus cristatus. NCBI lineage: Eukaryota > Metazoa > Chordata > Amphibia > Caudata > Salamandridae > Triturus > Triturus cristatus. Next base: position 1,105,370,707 of record NC_140585.1, on the reverse strand, counting down.
GGTTCGACACGCCCTGCTCTCGGTCTTCGGGGAGGGGACCAAGATCCCTGTTTCCTCGCCCCTCGAGGACCGCATACTTGACGGACATGTCCCTGATAGTACTATTTCTTTAATTTATAAAAAATTAATTAATCACCGGGCGGACCTTTTTGTGCGCCTTCGGGAGGCTTGGACTGGGGATGGGGTGGAATTGGACGACGAAGATTGGCAGTCTGCACTGTCGTCCCCCAAGGAGGTTGCCATTCCGGCTCGTCTCCGGTTGGTACAGCTCAAGATTCTCCACCGGGTGTATGTGACGGGTCCGCGCTTGGTCTCGATGGGATTTTCCGACGACGGGCTCTGTAAGCGAGGCTGTGGGCTCAGCGCCACCTTTCTTCATATCCTTTGGGAGTGCCGCGAGGTGGCGGACTACTGGCGCCGGGTCCACACGGTAATGGGACAGGTTACTGGGGTTGTGCTGCTGCCGGAGGTGCGTCGCTGTGTCCTGAATGTGTGGGAGCCCAATGACTACAGCGCGGCTCAGACTCGGTGGGCGGCCCTAGGGAACATGATTGCCAAGAGGGACATAGCGCAACTTTGGGGCGCTCAACGGCCGCCCACCGTGTCAGTATGGAAGGAGAATATGGACTGGTGTATGTTTAGGGAGAAGACAGTGTATGTGGCCCGTGGCAAGCCGGGGGCATGGGGTAGCATTTGGGGGCAATGGAACGCGTATCGCGGAGGCATCTGTACGCCCCCCCTGGTAGACACTGATATCGCCATGTCCCCCTGACCCTTGATGGCTCCTGGCGCCTTTTGGAACAACTACATATGGACGTTCATCTCCCTTGACCCCCTCCCCCCCCCCCTCCGTCCCCGGCCTCCCGGTACTCCTCTCTTTAGCGGATTGCTCAATTGTCCTGACGGGAGTTTCCCGGGGGGAGCCTGATCCGCACTGGTTTCCCTCATAACTCGCCTTTTGTTTTTTATTGTTTTTCCTTTTGTTTTTGTGATTGTTGGACTTACGCTTCCTGTTCCTCGAGAACTATCTGGAGCCACTGCGGGGCAGCGCCCTGGGAGCTGATTGCAGCCTTGATATGTGTAGATTTCCTTCTGTACCTAGCGGCCGGCCCGGGTGGTTGTAGGCCCGTACTTGTAACCGAATTATTGTTCAATAAAAACTTTTTCAAAAAAAAAAAAAAAAAAAAAAAAACAATGGGGCACTCCTTTCCCTCAAACCTCTCAGACTACAACTTCAGCAACTGGAGGAGAATCGCAGCCCACCACTAACATAGCTGTGAACGTTCCTTCGCAAATCCCTTTGATTCCTCCTGAACGCTTTTCTGGTGACCCTTCAAAAGTTCAAATATTTTTGACTCAGGTTGAGTTGCATTTCACCTGTAGACCTGCGGCGTTTCCAGATCCTCAATCTAGAATAGCCTTTTTGATTTCATATCTCTCAGGAGATGCTGCAATTTGGGCAGTGCCTTTAGTTAGATAAGACAGCTCTCTATTATATAATTGGCGGAGATTCGTAGAAGAGTTTGGAAAGGTCTTCGACAGGCGAGCAGTAACGCTGACTGCAGATTGAGAATTATTACAACTACGTCAAGGTAATAAAGATTTGATTACTTATTTATCACATTTCAACATATTGATTGTGGAGACCGCTTGGCCAGAGGAAAAGAGAGCAGCTCTCTTTTATCAAGGCCTAAGAGATGAGCTAAAAGATGTGCTTGTGCAAATAGACCCTCAACCAACGACATGTCCAGAATTAATAAATCTAACTCTACGATTAAATCATAGGCTTTCTGAAAGAAGAACTGACAAGAAAATATATGATAAACCTAGTTGGTGGTTTGAGAAAAGCAAAATGCAGTCAAGTGTGTCAAACTCTACTGAGGAGCCTATGGAAATAGGAACTCTTCGACAGCCACTGTCCAAAGATGAAAAAGACACTTGACGCAAAAATGGGCAATGTTTATATTGTGGCCGAAAAGGACATTTTGTTAAGGACTGCCCGATTAAACCTAAGGGAAAGAATCCCATTTCTAAAACGGTGGCGACAACAGGGGAAAATCACTCGGGAAACTGATTTGCCCAAGATGTCTGGAAGGGGATCTCTTGGGTACCATTGCCTTCCCTTCAATTAATTCCTGTGTTTCAAAGTATAAGGCTCATTTTCGTTTGGCTGTACAAATCACATTAATCGCAGCAGTGCACCAATTGGAAGTATTAGTAGATTCTGGAGCCACCGGCAATTTTGTTGATTTAGAAACAGCCCAAAAACTACGTATTGTATGTGAGAAAAGAGAAACACCTGAAATTGTGCAAGCAGTCGATGGAAAAATGTTATCTGGAGGTCCAGTTACCATGCAAACGTCCAAAATTCACATGTCTTGCGTTGATGCTAAGGAACAGAAACATACAGAAGAAGTCCAATTTGATGTTATTCAAGCTCCGCAATATGGATTCATCTTAGGAATACCGTGGTTATGTTTACATAATCCCATGGCTGATTGGCAAAAAAGAGAACTCGTTTTTCTTTCCGACCATTGCCACTCTGTGTCTGTCAATACAACAGCAACCAAAAGGACAAATTGATACAGCAGAAGAGAAAGAAACTATACTTCCAATCCCTTATAAACAATTTCAAGATGTATACAGTGAAGCCAAAGCAGCCATCCTTCCACCTCATCGGCCGTACGATTGCCAAATAGATCATATGCCTGGTTCCTGTATACCAAATTGTCGCATTTATGCTTTATCTGAAAATGAAAATCAACATCTATGACACTACCTTGATCAGTATGTGGAGAATGGGTTCATTCGTTCATCTCGTTCTCCTGCAGCTTCACCTTTATTTTTTATTCCAAAAGCCAACGGAGAATTAAGAACGTGTATTGACTATGGGGCCTTGAACAAAATCACGGTTAAACAAATACCCTCTTCCATTTATACCCGTTCTGTTGGATCAGGTAAAAACAGATGTCATTTACACCAAACTGGATCTTCGGGGTGCCTACCATTTGGTACGAATTCGTCAAGGTGACGAATGGAAAACCGCGTTTAAAACGCGATAAGGACTTTTAGAATATTTGGTCATGCCATTTGGGCTTTGTAACGCCCCTGCTGCGTTTCAATTTTTTTTTAATAACGTTTTAAGGGAATTTTTGGATTTGTTTGTCATAGTATATATAGATGACATTCTGATTTATTCTAATTCCATTGCTATTCATGAAAGTCATGTGAAGAAGGTTTTGACACCATTACAACAACACCAGCTGTATTGTAAATTTTCGAAGTGTGATTTCCACGTCACTCAAGTTGAGTTTTTAGGAGTAATTCTCTCACCATCCGGAAAGAAAATGACTGATCGAAAAATACAAGCTGTTGCAGAGTGACCAGTTCCCAACACCGTCAGAGATGTACAATGCTTTTTAGGCTTTGCGAATTTCTATTGACGCTTCATTGATCATTTTTCTTTAATAGTTGCTCCTATCACACGACTGTTGAGGAAAAAAGTGACATTTGAATGGACACCAGAAGCGGACACGGCTTTTTGCACTCTCAAGAAAGCATTCACCAATGCTCCGATTTTAATGCATCCAGATGTCAGAGAACCTTTTATCGTTGAAGCGGATGCATCGGATGTTGCCATCGGTGCTATCTTGTCTCAGAGGAACTTAAAAACGGGTCAATTACATCCTGTGGCATACATGTCTAGAAAATTAAACACAGCTGAAACCAATAACACAATTGCTGAAAAGGAATTATTAGCTATTCATGATGCTTTTAAAGAGTGGCGCCATTACCTTTTGGGTACACGTTTAAGAGTAGCTGTATTTACAGACCATAGAAATTTGCAATTTATGAGTGCTGCTAGAGTTTTAACAGCACGTCAACTACGATGGATGATGTTCTTTGCTGAATACGATTTTATTGTGACTTATCGACCAGGACTTGACAACAAAAAAGCTGATGCTTATCTAGAAAAGATTCTTCTTTGCATAAGTTGGAAGGTGCACCACAATCTATTATCCCCTCCACCAAAGTGATATGTGTTTTAACGGCAGAACAGTTTTTGGACACTATTTATGCTAGTTTTCCTCCTTCTTCTTGGTCACAATAGATCAAATAAAGCAAAAATCACTCCGTCAAAGAAGGGATACCTTTTTATGAAAAAAAGGTATATTTGCCAACAAAAGAATTACAGGAAACAGTTTTTGATTGGCTTCACTCGTTTTCTTTGGCAGGCCATCCAGGACCCAAAAAGACGGTGGAAAATATTCAGAAAACATTCTGGTGGCCAACCATGAAGAAAGATATTACAAAAATGGTTTCAGAGTGCGAAGTTTGTGCTCGAAGTAAAACAGATCATGGTAAACCAAGAGGTTTGTTACAAGTCCTTCCCACTCCCACCACACCGTGGGAACAAGTATCTTTCGATTTTATCACATGATTACCACCTGTACATCAACACTCAGTCATTTTAGTGGTCATTGATAGTCTAACAAAATATGCTCATTTTATCGCATGTAAAACCTTACCAACATCCAGTTAATTGGCACAGATCTTTCTACAACAAATTGTACGTTTACATGGCTTGCCCTCGGTACTTTTATCTGATTGTGGATCTCAATTTTCTTCCAAGTTTTGGCAATAATGGTGTCGCTGTCTTGGGATTACATCAAACATGTCAACCAGTTATCATCTACAGACGGATGGTCAGACTGAGCGTCTTAATCAAACATTAAAACAATATTTACGATGTTATGCTTCTGAAGCAAAAAATTCATGGATGGATTTATTGTGGATGGCAGAAGTAGCTTACAATTCAGCACCTCATTCATCAATTGGAACGTCTCCTTTTGAAGGATTGTATGGATATGTTCCTAGCACTATTTCTTTAGCTTTGCCCAAACATAATTTGGATACACCAGCGGTACAGGATTCTGTGCGTCGAATGCAAACCATCCATCAACAAATTCAAACACATCTCAAACATGCCAAAAGCGAGTACAAGAAACAATATGATAAACATCATAGACCTGGTCCCCTTTACAAACCTGGGGATAAAGTGTGGCTCTCCACAAAAAACTTCGCCTTCAAACACAAAAACATACGAGGTTATACGTCAAGTCAATCCAGTTACTTTCAAATTACTTTTACCCAGGTCTTTAAGAATACATCCAGTGTTTCATACCTCTCTTTTAAAACCTGCTAACAACATTGTACAAGATCGTCCAGCACCTCTTTTGGTTCACGGATACTGGGAATATGAGGTGCATGCTATTTTAGATTCCAAATTCCGGGGTTCTGAACTATGTTATTTGATATCCTGGAAAGGATATGGATCAGAAAATGACTCATGGGAACCAGCTAAAAATGTACATGCACCTCGTCTCGTACGACGCTTCCACCTCCAAAATCCTCAAAAGCCGGGCCCTAGACCACGCCGGGGAGGGGGGAGTACTGGCAAGGTTTGGGCGGCACGCGGTCTAGGGCCCACCCCAGTCTATGCACATTTGTGTGTGCCATTGTGCGCTAAGGTTGCTTGTGGGAAAACACATGCTGCAATCTCTTTAGGGCGATGGTGGTTAACCTGCACTCATTTGCATTGAAGTATGTTTTTATTCATATTGTGACAGCAGGCATTGAGCAGGGTTATAAGTGTGAAACCATAACGTGGACAAAACTTTGACATTGACTTTACAATGCTTTTCATTCATTTCAGGACATTTATTGGCAGAAGCACTACAGATCCCAGCAGTCCTTGGGAGTTACACACAGTGCGTGGTAACGTTTACGTGAGCAGCCACGCCCTTCCATTGGTGCTCACTATTCTGCTGACTTCCTTGAGGAAGAGGCGTTTACCACGAGCTTCGGTGTTTTCAATCACCGGCAGCTTCTTTTTTCCTTTGGACCACATCTTTGGCTTGGAGCCGGCTCCCGTTGTTGCCGTAGGCTTTCCGCTGGGTGTTGGCGTCCCAGTTCTGACTTCCGATGTACATTTGGAGCCGCGCTCTTTCAGCGTGGGTTTGTGCCGGTTTCTTCGATCCTTGAAGGCAACACGCACGTTAATCGTGTGTTCCTGCCAGCTCCCGCATAGAATTTCCCCTGATCTAAAGAAGTTCCTCATTGTTCGCAGAGTAGGTCGTACTCTGCAGGTAGGGGAGTAAACTGCTTATTATGGAACTGCTCAACGTTTAGACATTTACATTATGATCGCGTTTACGATCGTTTCTTCATTTGCATATATTCATAGAGTGCCTCTTGGAGAACGTTTCATAATACTTTTGGGCACACATATAGTTTAACGCTTTGTGGTGAGTGCTTGCAGACATGTTAAATTGAACTGCTTAGTGTGGAACTGCTCAACGTTTAGACAAGTGCATTACGATCGTGTTTATGATCGTTTCTTCATTTGCATATATTTATAAAGTGCCTCCTGGAGAACTTTTCATATTATTTTTGGGCACACGTATGTTTTAGCGCTTTGTGGTGAATGGTTGCAGACATGTTTAATTTGTTTTCTTGACATTTGTGACATTGCTGGAATATTTGTAAGTAATCCAAAAACAGTTTTTAAATTAGAAAAAGACAGTCAAGGAGCTTTGAGCAATCAGAGAAGAGCTAAGTTTGAATGAGTTATAATTCTACAGAAGTGTGATATCGCTCAGAAGTTTATTGATAACAACAGTCTCATTTAGTACGAAGACTTGATAATGTTTCGGCAGTATTGTTACTAACATTTTCATTTACAGATCTCCTTCCCAGCTGTCTCCTTACCCTTTCCTTTCCCCCCGCTTGATCACTTCAATACTCTGGCGCATTTAAAGCAGAGTTGAAGCTATCAAGAGGTGGGCCATTGTATCTTCATGTCAGACCCTGAGGAAGAAGTTGCAGCCTGACACAGATCAGAAAGATGATCTTGCACAAAATAACCAAGTGGGTATATCAAAGGAGGAGCTGCAGCTGCCACACTGTGGCAAATGACTATATTGGACCACTGACCAAGGAATGGTGGCAAAAACTGTCTGGACACTTATTCTGCCCTCATGCTAGGCTTGCCTTGTAAGTCTGAAGAGCACAAATACACCTTGCGGGGGGTGGGCTAGATTACCTAATTAGACACTATGATATACCAGCAGAAATCTAGACAGACAGAGGTACACATTTTCAGAAAAAGCAGTACAGGACTGGGCCCAGGAACACGGGGCTCGGTGGGTGTTACACATTTGTTATTACCCACAAGCAGCAGCAATGATTGAAAACTACAATGGTTTGCTGAAGGGACAGGTGAGGAAGTTATCAGCACAAGAGAACTTGAAACGATGGAGTAACAACCTAAACAGAGCATTGTTTGAGTTGAATAATAGGCCAGCAGACAACAGACCCCATTCGTTCGAATGACAGGACACAGTGCTGAGCCTACACCTAAAATAATCATATGGAAAACAGACCCCCGAGCCAGAGTTCCATTACATGCCATCCTGGCAACATAGGATTAGACGTATTCATCCTGGAGGAGGGTACAATTGAGACAGGAAAGACAAAGGTGACTTCCTTGTGGATAGGAGTGGATTGCCAGCAGGAATATATGGCTGGACTGCCCCATGGTCTAGCCTAGCTATTAAAGGAATATCAGTGTTAGGAGGAGTTATCAATCCAGATTACAAGGGGGAGATCAAGGTGGTACTACTGAATCAGGGACATATGCTTTATCGTACCAAACACATGACAGAATTGGACAACTGATCTGTGAAAAAGCAAAAAATTCCACAAATAGAGGAGAGATCCGGACCACAGATACTACCAAAAGAGGAGATGGGGAATTTGGCAGCACTGGAAAGAAGGTGTGAGTATACTAAACAGGGGAGAAAACAGAAACTGGAGAGATACTAAATCAGCGAGTAGGAAGCACAAAATGTTGTGCTTTTGAAAACTTCTAATGTGAGTGTATTTATACCTGAGGGGAGGCTCACTCCGCGGTCAAGAATGGGGGATCCCTGCCAAAGATGTGCTTCCTGTTCACCCTGATGATAGCAGCGTTGGGAGTCATATGGGTACAAACACACTTATACAAGAATGCCAGCTATGACCTCCATGTCGCTTATGTACTGCGAGCACCTAACACCAGATAATGAAGGGCTGGTTTCACTTTGCAACGTACCAGTGCTTGGATGCAAATGTATGACTTTCAAACTGATCACTTGGAAGGTAATGGGACAACAAATTTGCCATGCCCATGGACTAAGTGAGCTACAAGGAATGCCTGAGTTTGATGCAGGTGCTGAAATCTATCATGAACATGACATGCAAGTACTGTAACTACATTTTGCCTTTTGTGACATCTTCAGCATTTCAATGGAGGCAGTATGAGTGCTCTAAAAAGCATGTCGTTCTACCAGGGCATATGGTAGCGCCACCATGCAAAATGGGGCATTGGGGGCCAGAGGTTCCGAGCCTCCATCATTTATGGTTTATGTAGCACACAAGCGTATGGCTAGTCATTTAGGCAATTACTTTGTATTTAGATAAAAGATAGGATGCAAACAAGCTCTGCATGTGAGTAATATTAATCAAGTCTTATTACAGATAATGTTACCAAAGGGAATGTTACACTCTATGATCCGTTATGTGCTTAATGAGTACAACAGTTGTGGCCTTTGGCAAAATTATGTATTAGAAGAGTTTTAGGGTCCCTGGTTGCCAGAGCAACTGAAATAGGAGTAGGTGCCCTTAACTCCTTTGATTTTGAAACCATCATCAATAAAATATCATCCACAGGTTATAGTGCAGGTGAGGCTTTTAAAGTTGTATCTCAGTGGGGCCCCAATCAGTCACAGAAAATATGGAAAGTTCTACGGGGATTGTTCAAGATTGGCAATGGCATAATTTTACATATGAGCAAATTGGGGAAGCTTTCAAAGGTGCACAAACAAGGTATATTATGGTAGAATATCGTAAATCAACAATTTACAGAATTCAAAGCTGAATGGAGACAGCTACAGGGCAAGTACTGGAGATACCCAAAAATATATGTGTCAGGCCAATGCAATTTCAGTGTGAAGAAGAAATATGTTATCCTCACTTTAAGGTAGTGAGAAGTAACCATCCTCCAGAGATACTGTGGTCCTTTATTTTGCTTCCTATAGTGAAAGGAAATGGGTGGTGGGTGCCACACACTGACAATTATGCACCGAACAAACTATCCGTACAATAGACACCACAAACTGTGCAGAATGGTCAAAGGGGTGGGTGTGTACTCACATAGGAGAGCATTAGATCCATGTCTGCATATTATACCGTCAAGATTGTGAGTGGTTACCCAATCCCATTAACAGCACAGACTTGTATCAAGTTGGGACAGATGCAGTTTATCATGTGTATTCATAATGTAACCAGCATAACTGATGTGAGCACCCATGTATTGTACCTCCCCACCAAACTTACAACGTCTGAGCTAGGTGTGCAAGTTCAAGGGTCATTTGAATAGGAAGTTCCGCTTGCCACTGAATTACCTCGATTAGAGGTGATTTTACAGTATGCACAGTATGCACAGACTGAATTTGCTAAATTTGGTACAGCTGCAAGGTATGTAAAAGACACAGCTATTCACATGACTATTGATGCTAAGCAACTTATGCACAATAGCTTGCAAATTCCTTACCTTGGAATATCCTCAGGCGTCAGACTGGATCCGGAAAGTTTTCGCTAGCAGTACCTCTGCGTGTCAGTAGGTGGCATTGTGCAGCTACGCGGCCGTCGCTGGCGTCGTATGCACCGAGATGACGTCACGGAAACTACTTGGGCGCCACCCATGTGCGCTGACGTCAGTTCTGTACACGACTTTCCATGCCAGGAACGCAGAGCCATGCAAGACACTGACCACTGGAGCTTAAACTATGACCCTAAAAGGGATGACCTTAACCCTAGAAATCATTTCGCAGAACGGGGAGGATGGGTGGGGTGGGGCGTTAACGAATCTAACACGAACTAATGTTTCTTACAGATTCTTACAGGTTTCTTACAGATATATGGTTACCGAAGGTAAGTAACTTGTTCATCTGAAAAAAACACATTAGTGTTAGATTCCTTACCTTAGAATAGATACCCCAGCAATACCAACCCCGGTGGTGAGTCTGCGAACTATGATCACACATTAAAGCCCGGAGAACAGAACGGCCAAAGAAGCCATTACTCCGGACTTGGCTGTCAAGGCAATAATGCTTGGTAAAGGTATGCAGCGAGGACCACATAGCTGCCTGACAGATATCCTGCAAAGGGACTCCCCATCCCAGAGCGGTAGTGGCTGCTGTCGCCCGAGTAGAATGGGCACGCAGCCCCACAGGAGGCTCCTTTTTAGCCAAGGAGTAACAGGCTTTAATACACAGAACGACCCACCGAGAGATGGTTCGTTTGTGCACAGCCCGACCTTTCTTGGTGCCCACGTAGCCAACAAAGAGTTGATCATCCACCCTGAACTGTTGTGCGCCCTTCAGATAGAATGAGAGCGCACGTTTTGGGAGCCTCTCTTCCTCTCTCGTAGGACACGGAGGCGGAAAGAAGGTGGGCAAAGTGATGGTCTGCCCGATGTGGAAGGGCGTGACAACCTTGGGCAGAAAAGAAGGACGGGTCCTTAACACCACCTTGTCCGGATGAACAGAAAAGAAAGGAGGTTTAGAAGAAAGAGCCTGGAGATCACTCACTCTTCTGGCAGGAGTGATAGCAACCAGGAAAACAGTCTTTAAGGAGAAAAGACATAAAGGACAGCTGTGAAGCGGCTCAAAGGGAGCGCACATCAAATAAGTCAACACAAGATTCAAGTCCCACTGAGGCATTATAAAGTGGACCGGAGGCAACCTGTTTGTAATGCCTTTCAAGAAACGACTAACAAAAGGGACTTGAAAAGAGAAGGCTGATCTGGAAGGCGTAAAAAGGCGGAAATGGCCGAGAGATAGACCTTGATAGTGCCCAGAGCAGTGCCCTGCTGGGCAAGAGAAAGGAGGAACAGAAGAACTTCTGAAAGAGGGGCAGAAAGGGGATCCACAGCCTTCGCTGTGCACCATGCCACAAATGTATTCCACCTGCAGGCGTATACCGTTTCAGTGGAGGGACGCCTGGCTGCCAAAATAACATCACAGACTTCGGCAGGAAGGTCAAAAGCTGCCAACTGTCGCCGCTCAATCTTCACGCATGAGGTGGAGGCTGGACAGGTTCGGGTGAAGTACCGTCCCCTGCTGCTGCAGAAGATCCCCCCGAAGAGGCAGTCGGATCGGAGGACAAATTGCCAGACTGAGTAGCTCGGGATACAATACTCTTCTTGCCCGATCCGGAGCCACAAGAATGACTTGGTCCCGGTCACGCCTGATCTTCTTCAGCACTCTGGGCAGAAGTGGTATAGGCGGAAAGGCGTACAACAGACCGCAACTCCACTCACGACGAAAAGCGTCTCTGAGCGAGTGCCGCCTTGGAAATTCCAACGCGCAGAATTGATGACATTGTGCGTTCTTTTCGGTGGCGAATAGATCTAACCAAGGCTCTCCCCACTGCAGAAAGAGACCTTGCACCACGTCCGAGGTCAGATGCCATTCGTGATCCAACATGCATCTGCGGCTAGTTAGTTGCCCTGGCATTCAGGGAGCCTGCCAGGTGTTGAACCACCAGAGACATGCCCCGATGTTCCAGCCATGTCCAGAGATGCAGAGCCTCCTGACATAGGGTCCACGACCCCACCCCGCCCTGTTTGTTGCAATTCCACATGGCGCTGGTGTTGTCTGTGAACACCTGCACTACCTGTCCCCGGACAGAGGGAAGGAAGGCTTTCAGAGCAAGTCAGATCACCCGCAGCTCCAGAAGGTTGATATGGAGCCGGGATTCTGCCGGAGACCAGAGGCCCCTGATCTCCACCTCTCCCATGTGGCCACCCCATCCCAGGAGGGACGCATCCGTCACCACTGTGAACTCCGGTTGGGGAAGGGAGAGGGATCTGCCATTGACCCAATAGCGATTTGTGAGCCACCACTGCAATTGATGTGCAGTGCCCTCCGAGATCTGGACGTGATCGGACAGGTTTCCCTGAAACTTCAGGTCCCACTGCAGAGCCCGCATATGCCATCTGGCATGTAGCACTAGCAGGATGCAGGAGGCCATCAGGCCCAGGAGCCGGAGAGTCATCCTGACTGAAACCTGGGATAGAGGCTGAAAGATCCGAATCATAGCCTGAATATCCCGGATCTGCTGTTCGGGAGGATAGACCCGAAACTGCGCAGAATCCAGAACCGCTCCAATAAATTGGAGCTTCTGAGAGGGATTCTGGTGCGACATCGACACATTGATGGAAAACCCCAGCAAATGCAGGAGGCGGTTGGCCGTAGTCTAGAGGTGGGAGACAACTGTTTGGGGCGAGCCCGCCTTCAACAACCAGTCGTCTAGATAGGGGAAGTCTGAGACCCCCGATCTGCGCAGATGAGCTGCGACCACCGCCATCACTTTCGTGAACACCCGAGGGGCGCTGGTAAGGCCAAAGGGGAGCACGGTAAACTGAAAGTGCTCGTGGCATACCATGTACCGCAGGTAATGCTGGTGGGCCGGCAGAACGGGAGCATGAAAATAGGCGTCCTGCAAGTCCAACGCTACCATCCAGTCCATCCGGTCTCGATCGAGCAGACAAAACCTGAGCCAAAGTCAACATCTTGAAATTCTCCTTCTGAAGGATGCGGTTGACGTTCCGGAGGTCCAAGATGGGACGCAGACCCCCTTTGTCCTTCTTGGGGACCAGAAAGTAGTGGGAATAACAACAACTCCCTACTTCTGGCCCAGGAACACACTCGATGGCCCCCTTGGCTGTGACTTCCTGCTGGAGAAGTGCCAAGTGTTCCCCCGACATGCGGTGGTACTAAAGTGGCATGGCTGGAGGGCTGGACTGAAAGGGAAGGGAGTAACTCTTGCGGATGATCTGCAACACCCACTTGTACGATGTGATAGAGTGCCAGTGGGGGAAGTGATGACGGAGCCTGCCAACCACTGATGTAGGGTGCCCCCCAAAGCTCGGATTAGGAAGGTTCGGAGGTAGAAGCAGCGGGGGCGGAGGTGGACTGACCCCCACGCTGATTCCCAGACTCGCCCCTGCGGAAACCGCATCCACGGCTACGCTGAGGCTGGGTCTGCACAGGCTTGCTGAAGGAACGTGCCTGGGCACTCTTTCCGTGGCCACGAAAGGAACGAAAACCAGAAGTGGCTGGGCTTTTCGTGGAAAGACCTAAGGACTTAGTCGTGGCCCGCGAGTCCTTAAAACGCTCCAGTGCACTGTCGGCTTTATCACCAAACAGGCGAGTGCCTTTAAAGAGCATGTCCATGAGTGAGCCTTGGACATCTGGCGAGAACCCGGTAGATTTCAACCAGGAGTGGCGACCAAGCGCTACAGTCGTAGCAATGGCTCTACCTAGTGAGTCCGCGGTGTCCAAACCACACCGAATGGTGAACCTAGCCGCATCTTTACCCTCGGCAACAGCTTGGGACCGCACAGCTTGGGTCTCTTCAGGACACTGAGGAAACACCTCTGCAACTGAATCCCACACCACGTGGGAATAGTGGCCCAATAGGCAGACAGTATTCACCGACCGCAGCCCTAAGCTGGCCGAAGAGACAACCGCTTGCCGAACTGCTCCAGCTTCTTAGAGTGCTTATCCGGCAGAGCCATGGGAAAGGCACTCTGGGACGTCGAAGCGTGGATGACCAGGCTCTCGGGCGTAGGATGAGTGGTCAGAAAGGCAGGGTCACCCGGCGCCGGGCGATGACACCAGGTGACGTTCTTATCCACAGGGGCCCCTGTGGCTAGCCGCGACCAAGTGCCCAGTAAGACGCCAGTGAGGGCGTCATTAAATGGCAGCAGGGGCTCCAACGAAGTGGACGCCGTCTGGAGCACCTCAGTGAGGAGATTAGTTTTTAGGGCTACCGTAGGGAGATCAAGGTTGAGGACCTCAGCTGCACGTACATTATTCACTTTTTGAATAACTTTTTGCGACTTTTGTCTCCTGTAAGTTTGAGTCTACTCTGGTGCACGTAGGGATGCCTGGCTTTAAGTCTTGTGGGGCCTGCCGTCACAATATGCCGGTGGCGGACACCCACAACGTCTATCTCTACTGCCTTGAGAGCAACCACAACTCCCAGTCCTGTATGGACTGTCTGGCCATGGCCCTGAAGGCCTTGAGGGAGCGGTGACGGAAGGTAAGGGTATGGGGGCTATGCATGGCGAAGGGAGGGGGCATACTGCGCGATATCCGAAGTATGCTAAAGAAGCTGGAAGGGGAAATTAAGGACACGGAAGCCATGCACAAACTAATGACTGAATATAAAGTGGAAGCAGAGAGAGAATGTCTTTATAGATCGCAACATCACAGGGCACGTCAATACAGGGAGGGGGAACAACCAGGCAAAAAAAGACATTGCAGACATTCTCCAAACATTCACAGCATATTACACCAAAATGAACACAACGCATAGGGAACAGCCAGTAGAGGCTGATATTTTGAAGATACTGCACTAGCGTGGATGGAGGGGGACTATAGGGAGTTTCTAGCAGTGGACATAGAGGAGGATGAAATACTGGCAGCTATAATGCAGTTCAGGTGGGGAAAAGCCCCAGGCCTCGATGGACTACCATCTGATTTTTACAAATGTTATATTGACACTCTAGTGTCCATATTGAAAAAGGTCTACACAGAAGCTAACGAGATAGGCATACTACCGACCACAATGTGCGAAAATATGATCATCTCCCTCCTGAAGCCAGGCAAATCAGTGAGCATGTGTGAGGCTTATAGGCCCCTATCCCTCATAAACTGTGATGGGACACCAACAGAACTACACGTCCCATGCAGGATGACATCATCCTGTAGTCTAAAGCAGACGCCGTGTGGACGCAACGGCGTGCGGCCTCAATGGGTGTGGCCTACACCGCTGACTGCTTTCAGCTGAGTTAGACAGCGGGATTTAAGCGCCCGTTCCGGTCTCGTCGCTGCCTCCCATCCAGCTCGGTTAATCCTGGGGCAACGACGGATAGGTAAGCGCTGTTGTCCTTGATGGGTCCAATCTGTGTTCTTTGTCGCTCTGGTGCGTTTTTGGCCCATCATGGAATACACACTAATTTGTTCAGTGTTTTCACTGTTGAATCACAGCCACAAGGATATCTAGTTGTGGTCTTAGCAAGTTGGTTGACATTTGAGTCTGCCGAGACCATAGCCATTAAAAAGAGACCTTGTGTAGATGATTGATGAGAGTTTGGCAGCAAGTATTGTTTTTAAGGAGAGCAGGTTCTAGCGAGAGTGGAGCTTCTTCACTCTGAGCTTCAAGCCATAACAATACCGGGGTATACGAGTAGATTCCTCGGGTAGTAAAGAATAACAAATATAAATTAAATAAGCAAAAACAGAGTAAAAATGTTTTCTTCTTTTGTTACCCACGATATAGAGCGGGACCTCCTACACCCGAGCAAGGTTCCAGGGTAGGTCAGGTACAATCCCAGATTACGTGGGGTAAGCAATTTATATATGCTTTGAATTAATGTAAAGACAGATTTATGTCTTAATGACAGCACTTTTTTGATGTGTGTGCATAGATTTTGTGCAACAATTGTTTTATTTTCTAGGTGATGACTACACCCTGCGATCTAGAGGATTAAGATTGTTTAAGGTTGTATTCTTTTCAATCTTGTTCAACCCCATACATGATAGATATGTGTGGTCACTTTTCACGTTTAGAAGTGTATAATTTGCAGTAGCAAGTTTTAGAGAAACATAGGTCCTGAAGAAAGCCGTGGGCAGTAAAACCCGGATGGCTGAAACATGTTGACCTCTATATAGCAGTCACTTGGAAGCACTGCTATAACTTTGTTACACCCTTTTAATCAAGGTGTGCAGAGCACTTGGAATATTAAGGTCTATCCTCTCTACACAACCTTTTTTAGTCCTCACTGTTTCCTCTTCTTTGCACTGCACTTCATAGGATTACTATCCTTGTTCATTACAATTTTTTGCATCTGGTGTTTCTCTGGCTAACATTCATCAGCCTGATCGAGCAACAGAGCTTCAAACTAGCGAGGCAGTCCCCATGATCAAGGGACACACCTCTGCCAATAGTTGGCTCACCAGATGATATAAATGATCATGAGAGCTACTTTTCTCTCACTATTTGTTCCGTTCTTCGAGTAAGATTGATGGTAATCCATGCTCTGCTCTAGGCTTGGTTTGTTGCATTAAGGTTTAGTTCTGTTCATCACTTTTGTGCTGTTTGTCATTAGACCCCCAGTTCTTGTTTTGTGTGTATATGCCAAAATACTGGCCAACAGGCTTGGCCTGCTGATGGACAAACTGATCCTGCCGGACCAATCAGGATTAGTGCCAGGGAGGGCTACCTCTCACAACCTGCGCACTCTCTTTGTAGTAATACAGGATATAGATCCCGAGCTCGATGCGGTGGCATTTATTTTAGACGCCACTAAGGCATTTGACTCCCTGGAGTGGGATTACCTTTTCCCGGTCCTGCAACACATGGGCTCCCCCCGCTCTTTTATATCATGGGTCACCCTACTATACAATATGCCGCAAGTGATTGTACAAATTAATGGCTGCTGCTGACCTCCCATAGCAATATCACGGGGAACCACACAAGGATGTCCGTTATCGCGCTTATATTTGCCCTTGCGTTCGAGCCCTTAGCGGCAAAGCTTCGGCAACACCATAGGGAGTAAAGAGTTAGAATACCCAGAACGGCACCTGCTGGTGTCCATGTATGCAGACGACATCACACTATACCTCCGTGAGCCGCATATAAGCTTGAATCCCATTGTTGGGGAGTTTGTACGGTTTGGGAGGCTATTGGGAGTCACTATCAACTGAGACAAGCCCCAGATGTTCCCACTCACTCCAAACACGAATCAATTCTCCTTGGACTACCCTCTATCTGGGTGTGACTCAGGGCAGAGATACTTAGGGATAATCATCACCCGAGACAGGGAAACGACCCTGAGGGCCTATTATGGCACTGCCATGGACAACATCATGGACTTAATTGCACGCTGGATTACTTTGCCACTTTCACTCGCAGGACGCATCTCTCTAATAAGAATGATTGTTCTGCCGAAGCTTCTTTATTTATTCACAAACATACCTTACTCGCCGGGGCGCCGTTCTTCTGCATGCTGCAGACACAATTAATAAAACTAACATGGGGGGGCAAACAACCCAGAGTGCAATGAAATATGCTAACACAGCCCTTCAGTAAAGGGGGTTTTGAAGCTCCAGATATGGAGCTCTATTACCTCTGCACACAGGCACACTTTGCCATATAGTGGTTCCAATCGCCATAGTTTATGCCGCATTTAGCAATCAAAAAGGGCTACATGGCTTTGCTGCCCACTACAGCATTCTTGGGGGCTAGGCCTCCTTGAACCGGACATTCACTCACAACTGTGGGGTGCATGGATTCAGCTTGGGAAAATCTAAAGAAGCAGTTGCATAAGCCAATATTTCTCATCCCCGTTGATGCCCTTGCCATATCACCCACATATCCCAGCTACGCATGAAGCAGCCTGCCGATCCATGTTACACAGCAGGGGTGTCACGGAGTGGGGAGATCTTTATCAAGATGGCGAGTTCAAAGACTGCTCACAGTTCTTCGGTGACAAGCCATACACCCCACTCGAGGCGTTTCTGTATATTAGGATTAGACAAGCTGTTAAAACGGCTTCACCTATGTTCCCAAAAGAACCCCCTACGTTAAACATGCTGCATATACTACTACAAGATCCAAGGCCTATCCATACAGTCTCGTTTATATAGGGCAGCACCGCTAGAACGTCAAGTAGAAACAAGGGGAGCACAGGTGGAGTGGGATTCTGAACTAGACACCCCGCTAACAGATAAGCAGTGGGCATACTATAGTAATCAAACAGAGGCCATTACAGCTAGTAGCCGACTTACGATAATACACCTTACATATGTACAAAGGGTTTATTACACCCCAGTTAAACTGTTTAAATATCAGTTGTGACAAGACGACAGATGTGCACGCTGTTCGAGAGAAGGGCCGGCTTCCTACATATCGCTTGGGAATGCAGGACTATATACGATTTTGGTTGGAGGTGTTCACTGCTCTGTCACTTATGTACGAACAACATATTGTACTGGACCCTGTAATCGCCTTGCTAAGTTACACAGATGAGTTAGATGCACCGAATGGGAAGTTTATAGCATTAGGGCTATTGTTAGCGAAAAGACTGGTGGAATGCAGATGGGGAAGATGGCGAGCCCCCAAATTTAAGGAATGGCTCCACTGTAGAATTGTGCCTTTTTAGGGGCCCACCGGTGCAGGGTTCACCCTTCTCTGTCCACGGGTCCTTAAACCAACAAAATAGAGATTGCCACTGAAGCTGGAATTCAAATAACAAGTTTATTAATCACGCATGAGTGGGACTACGTCCACACAGCACTCTCAAGTGCTGCCTGAGGTAGTACATTGAAGTCACAGAACACAGGCCTTATATACAGAGTTTGTTGCAGAGTAAGTATGTAGTTACAAATAGAAGGTACAAGCATACACAGGAATAACTACCGACAAACATGGGCAGATGGGAGATCACTTAGTCAGCAAAGTGGGAGGGGGAGCAGAACTGCTTACAGTTGCAAGACACAGTTGACAGTTATGTCTTTAGTCGGGTGCATTCTAGCAGCTCCAGGCCTTTTCTCAGCACATATACATTGCTTGAGCTTAGAATAGAAGGAGTGAACTAAAGATGATGACTCAAGCAGAATAGAAAAGCAAACAACAGTGAAGACGGAAGAATCACAAGGCTAACAAAATGGATGCTGCAAACAAGATGGCTTCAGCTCATGCTAACAGCAATTATTTTCGATTTCCACACCACGACATGACCCACTGTAGGGATCAACTCTTAACATATGCTGAGCTGTTACTGGTCACCTCGAGACCCCAGGAGCCGCTGCAGCACTACCTGTTAGAACAAGACGCTGATGCTGAAAACACTAACACAGAGTAGAACACTATGAACAACAAACAAGCCTGGGACAGCAGGGTCCAAAGATATAAACACTGGGATGACTCGCTAAAGTCATTTAATTTTTCATTTCAAAATCTTTATTCGGCATCTAAAAAACACCATAAAAGCACATAACAATAAAAAGATAAAAAAATTCATTAAAATCCATGCTGATATACATCAAATACAGTACTAATTTTTGATTCAACAAACCCCTCTTGTTTTCCTTATTGTTAAGGCCATCTTCAAGAAATTCACCACACAAAACAGAGTCCGAGAGTCATTTACCATTTGTAGGTGTAGCAAGGCGACCCTGGCCTGCTTGAATTTAGCCTGTTTTAAAATACCAACTAAAATTTGACGTCTCGGCACTGAATAAAATGGGCATAACAGTACAAAATTAAGGGTGTCCTGAGGAGATCGTAGATCGCAGCCACAGGGACCCTTCTGCTCAACCGAAACAGTAAAACCATGAGGCACAGATAACAAATGATGTAAAAGATTGAGCCTAAAACGGGTGATTAAAAACCTATCCTGAGCATTACACATAAGAGTCAAATACGGTTCCATCCCCACCACCGTTTTCAACATATTGTAAGCTATAATAGAGTTCTTACCCCCTTCCATTGTTTCACTCTGCAATTGGACATTGTTAAAATATCTTTTCATCACCAATTTCCTGTCCAAACGAGTAATTACCATAAGGGTAATAAAAAGGTTTTTACATCCAATAGACTCAAGAGAGGACTTTACATGTCTCAGCCAAGGAATGGACAACCCTTTATCCCTACTGATGCTGTCCATAATTATTTGCCTGTTTAGTTCAGCCTCTGGGTTCGCCCAAATCCTAATCCAAGCCATAATCGGCTTCAAATGAACCACATCCTCTATATAAGCCAATCCTAGTTCCTCATGAGTAACATAAGACGAGGTACTTTGGGGAATGTTAAGTAGGGATCTCAGGTTTTTATTCTCCTCTATCTGAAGCTGATGGGCTTCTCTACAGCCCCAAAGTTCAGCTCCATATAACATCTTTGAGGTGTACAATCTTGCTATCTGCTCCGGGGACCACCGTCCCAGCCTACGTCCATAATTCATAATAGAGCCTGTGGCCGAGACTAGCTTTGTGCATCGTTCCTCCAGTAAAATTTTTAAATGTAATCGCCCATCAAATAAAATGCCTAAATATAAAAAATGTTGTAATTTTTCCTATGCTATTATCACCCATTTTATAACTGAATTTCTTAATGGGTTTGCGTCCGACCTCCATGACATAGGATTTAGAGAGATTGCCCGACAGATCCAGCGTGTCCATGAAATTAACAAAGAACAAGTTACTTACCTTCGGTAACGATGTATCTGTAAGAAACATTAGTTAGTTAGATTCCTCACCTTAGAATATCCCCAGGCGTCAGACTGGATCCGGAAGATTTTTCGTCAGCAATACCCCTTGCGCGTCGCTAGGCGTCGTCTGCGGCTCCGCGTCCGTCGTCGGCCTCGTGCGCCGGGATGACGTCGTCGGAGTACTTAGACGCCGCCCTCGCGCGCTGACGTCAGTTCTTGTACATAGCCTTCCGCGCCAGGAACGCAGAGCCATGCAAAGACCGACACTGGTGCCAAAAATAAAATCTAGGGGCCTGAAAAGGATAACCTTAACCCTAGATGTCAGTTCGCAGAACGGGGAGGATGGGTGGGTCGGTGAGGAATCTAACTAACTAATGTTTCTTACAGATACATCGTTACCGAAGGTAAGTAACTTGTTCATCTGAAAGAAACACGTTAGTTAGATTCCTCACCTTAGAATAGATACCCAAGCAATACCATCCCCGGTGGTGGGTCTGCGAACCAAGATCATACCAGAAAGTCCTGGAGGACAGAACGGCCAAAGAAGCCATCCCTCCGGACTTGGCTGTCAAGGCAATAATGCCTGGCAAACGTGTGTAGCGAAGCCCACGTTGCCGCCTGACAGATGTCCTGCAAAGGGACTCCCCGTCCCAAGGCAGTAGTAGCCGCCGTGGCCCGAGTAGAATGGGCGCGCAGCCCAACAGGAGGGTCCTTTTTAGCCAAGGAATAGCAAATTTTTATACACAAAACGACCCACCGAGAGATGGTCCGTTTGTGCACAGCTTTCCCCTTCTGAGCGCCCACGTACCCAACAAAAAGCTGGTCGTCCACCCGGAACTGTTTTGTGCGGTCCAGATAAAAGGAGAGCGCACGTTTTGGGTCCAGACGGTGGAGCCTCTCTTCCTCTTTGGAAGGATGCGGAGGCGGAAAGAAGGTGGGCAAGGTGACAGACTGCCCAAGGTGAAATGGAGTCACCACTTTAGGAAGAAAGGAAGGACGAGGCCGAAGGACAACCTTGTCCGGATGAACAGACAGAAAAGGAGGCTTTGAAGATAAAGCCTGGAGCTCACTCACCCGTCTAGCCGAGGTGATGGCTACCAGAAAAGCAGTCTTTAGAGTCAGAAGACGAAGGGGACAATTGTGAAGAGGCTCGAAGGGAGCGCACATCAAGAATGTCAAGACCAGATTCAAGTCCCACTGAGGCATTACAAAAGGGACAGGAGGGAACGTGTGTGTAATGCCTTTGAGAAAGCGTGTAACCACAGGGGACTTGAAAAGAGAAGGCTGATCAGGAAGCCGCAAGAAGGCGGAGATGGCAGCAAGATAACCTTTCAGGGTGCCCAGGGCAGAGCCCTGCCGGGCCAGAGAAAGAAGAAAGAGGAGAACCTCAGAAAGAGGGGCGGAAAGGGGATCCACAGCCTTTGCTGTGCACCATGCCACAAATTTGTTCCACCGGCAGGCGTATACCGATTTTGTGGAGGGACGCCTGGCTGCCAGAATGATATCACAGACTTCAGGAGGCAAGTCAAATGGCATCAACTGCCGCCGCTCAATCTCCACGCATGGAGGTGGAGGCTGGACAGGTTCGGGTGGAGGACCGTCCCCTGCTGCTGCGACAGAAGATCCTCCCGAAGGGGCAGACGTATCGGGGGATCAGTCAACATACTGAGTAGCTCGGGATACCAGTATCTTTGTGCCCAATCCGGAGCCACCAAGATGACTTGGGCCCGGTCGTGCCTGATCTTCTTCAGCACTCTGGGCAGAAGTGGTATAGGCGGAAAGGCGTACAACAGACCGCAACTCCACTCGTGACGAAAAGCGTCGCCGAGCGAGTGCCGCCTTGGAAATTCCAACGCGCAGAACTGCTGACATTGCGCGTTCTCTTCGGTGGCGAATAGATCTAACCAAGGCTCTCCCCACTGCTGAAAGAGACCTTGCGCCACTTCGGAGTTCAGACGCCATTCGTGATCCATCATGCACCGGCGGCTGAGTTCGTCTGCTCTGGCGTTCAGAGAGCCCGCCAGATGTTGAACCACTAGGGTGACGCCCTGGTGTTCCAGCCATGTCCAGAGGCGCAGAGCCTCCTGACAAAGGGTCCACGACCCCACCCCGCCCTGTTTGTTGCAATACCACATGGCGGTGGTGTTGTCCGTGAACACCTGCACGACACTTCCCCTGACAGAGGGAAGGAAGGCTTTCAGTGCAAGCCGGATCGCTCTCAACTCCAACAGGTTGATGTGGAGACGAGACTCCGCCGAAGACCAGAGGCCTCTGATCTCCGCCTCTCCCATATGGCCACCCCATCCCAGGAGGGACGCATCCGTCACTACGACATGCTCCGGTTGGGGAAGGGAGAGGCTCTTGCCCTTGACCCACTCGCGGTCCGTGAGCCACCACTGCAACTGCTGTGTAGTGCCCTCCGAGATCAAGACATGGTCGGACAGGTTGCCGTGATGCTGGGCCCACTGAAACTTCAGGTCCCACTGCAGAGCCCGCATGCGCCGCCTGGCGTGATGCACTAGTAGGATGCAGGAGGCCATCAGCCCCAGAAGCCGCAACACTAGCCTGACCGAAACCCGGGATAGAGGCCGAAAGATGGGAATCAGGGCCTGTATATCCCGGACCCGCTGTTCCGGTGGATGGACCCGGAACTGCGCCGAATCGAGAACCGCTCCAATGAAGAGGAGCTTCTGAGAGGGACTCAGGTGTGACTTCGGCACGTTGATGGAAAACCCCAGCAAATGCAGGAGATCCGCCGTAGTCTGGAGGTGGGAGACGACTGCCTGGGGCGAGCCCGCCTTCAACAACCAGTCGTCGAGATAGGGGAAGACTGGAACCCCTGATCTGCGCAGATGAGCTGCGACCACCGCCATCACTTTCGTGAACACCCGAGGGGCACTGGTGAGGCCGAAGGGGAGCACGGTAAACTGAAAGTGCTCTTGGCCCACCGTGAACCGCAGGTAACGCCGGTGGGCCGGCAGGACGGGGATATGGAAATATGCGTCCTGCAAGTCCAACGCTACCATCCAGTCTCCGGGGTCTAGGGCAGCTAGAACCTGAGCCAACGTTAGCATCTTGAACCTTTCCTTTCGGAGGAAGGCATTGACGTTCCGGAGATCCAAGATAGGGCGTAGGCCCCCCTTGCCCTTCTTGGGAACCAGAAAGTAGTGGGAATAACAACCACGACCTACTTCTGGACTCGGA
Source organism: Triturus cristatus (assembly GCF_964204655.1). Lineage (NCBI taxonomy): Eukaryota > Metazoa > Chordata > Amphibia > Caudata > Salamandridae > Triturus > Triturus cristatus. The sequence goes on along the minus strand of NC_140585.1, from coordinate 1,105,347,117 downwards.
ACGCGCTCGACGGCCCCCTTGGCCAAGAGAGCCGAAACTTCCTCGCGGAGAAGATTCAAATGATCCCCCGAGATACGGTGGTGCTGCGGTGGCATGGCTGGAGGGGTCGTCTCGAAGGGGAGGGAGTAGCCCCTTCGGACGATTTGCAGCACCCACCTGTCCGATGTTATGGACCGCCAGTGGAGCAGGTGATGGCGAACTCTGCCGCCCACCGGCGTGGTATGGGCCTGAAAGCTCGGACTAGGAGGGCTTTGAGGCGGATGCTGCCGGGGTGGAAGTGGGCTGACCACGTCGGCCTCCATTTCCGCCACGGTGGAAACCACGTCCGCGACCGCGCGCAGGTTGGTTCTGCGGCTGGTGGCTTTGCGGACGTGAGGAGGCGCCCCTTCCTTGGCCACGAAAGGGGCGAAAAGCGGAGGTGTGCGCCCGCGGAGCCGAGAGGCCCAAGGACTTGGCCGTAGCCCGGGAGTCCTTAAAGCGGTTCAGCGCACTGTCCGCCTTCTCACCAAACAGGCGAGTGCCATCAAAGGGCATGTCCATGAGGGTGTTCTGGACATCCCCGGAAAATGACGTGGACCGCATCCAGGCGTGGCGGCGGAGCGCCACCGTGGTGGAAATCGCCCGACCCAGCGAGTCCGTGGTGTCAAGCCCACATCGTATGGCGTGCCGTGCTGCATCCCTCCCATCGGCCAAAGCCTGGTTAAGACGCGTCCGGACCTCCTCCGGACACAGGGGCAGCACGTCCTCCACCGTATCCCACAGGGAATGGGAATAACGGTCCAAGAGACAGGCGGTATTCAAGGACCGCAGGCCCAAACTAAGGGACGAGAACAGTTTCTTGCCAAACTGCTCGAGTCTCTTGGAATCCCGGTCCGGCGGAGCGGTCGGGAAGGAGGATTGGGAGGTAGAGGCCTGGATAACCAGACTCTCGGGGGTGGGGTGTTGGGACAGGAAACTGGGGTCGCCCGGAGCAGGGCGGTGGCGCCTGGCAACGTTCCTATCCACAGGAGGAACTGTGGAGGGCTTGGACCAGGTGCCCTGCAGAACGTCAGTGAGGGCCTCATTGAACGGCAGCAGAGGCTCAGTGGAGCTTGCTGAGGTTTGAAGCACCTCAGTGAGGATGTTAGTCCTCACAGCCACGGCAGGCAACTCGAGCCCAAGGGCCTCGGCCGCCTTGCGCAGCACCACAGAAAATGCTGCACCCTCCTCCGAAGCCACGGTCGGAGGAGAAGTGAATCCAGTGTCTGGCGAGGTGTCCAGCCCACTGGCCTCCCCCAGTTCATCTGCCCAGTCCTGAGAAAGCTGTGACTGAACAGCCATAGGGTCCTCGAACCCCTCCCAGTCGCCCCCTTCTTCCGATTCCTGATAAACAGGAGAAACGATCGGAACCGGACTGTAGAGATGGTAGGACTCAAGCGGCGTCGGATGCGGCGTCGGTCGACGCCGTTGCGGCGCCGGGTCCGGAGGAGGGCTAAACTGGGGCGGTGTCGGCGCCAAAGGCGTCGGCGGTGCCGGAGGTGTAGGCGTGTGCGCCGGCGGCGCCGGTGGCGGCGTCGGTGGTTCATTCGCCGGCGCCGGTGGAGGAGTGACTAGGTCAACCGGCGTCGACGGGGGCCCAGGCATGGGCCCCGTGGGGACCTGCGACGTCGAGACCGGAGTCATCGACGGCGCCGGGGCCGGAGCCGCCGGCAGGCAAGGTCGCCCAGTCGAGTCCGCGGGGCCCGAAGGCGCGCCAGCGGGCGTCGACGGCGGGGCCAGGCTCCTCATGGCCGAGAGGAAGGCACTGATCTCCGCCGGCGCCGCGTCAGTCCCAGGGACCGGAAGGTGTGGGGGCGGACGCGGCGCCTGCGGCTCCGCCGGAGCCGCGGGGGTGGAACCACCCTGACCCTCGGCCGAGTCGCGCGACCGGCGAGAGGAGTCCGAAGAGCGGTGTCGCCTCTTGGACTTCTTTGAGCGTTTGGACTTACCCGACGACTTGGAGCCGGACGATCGATGGCGTCGGCTAGGGCTCCGCGAGCGATCCTTGGACCTCCTCCTGGACCGGGATCGCGCACGACGCGGAGCCGAGTGGCGAAGCTCGAGAAGCTTGCGGGACCGCTCCCGCCTAGCCTTCGAAGTCAGGGCCTGGCAGTCGTTGCACGACTCCGCGTCGTGGTCGGGGCCTAAACAGTAGAGGCACCGGCGGTGGTGATCGGTCACCGACATCAGTCGATGGAAATCCTCGCAAGCCTTGAACCCAGGCATCCTACCGGCACCAGATGTCGACAGACAAGGATCAAAAATGACCAAAAAGATTTAGTCAAAAAAGACTAAAAGGGGTAGCTCTCCCGGATCTGCGCTTACTGGGGCGGAAAAAAGAAGAACTGACGTCAGCGCGCGAGGGCGGCGTCTAAGTACTCCGACGACGTCATCCCGGCGCACGACGCCGACGACGGACGCGGAGCCGCAGACGACGCCTAGCGACGCGCAAGGGGTATTGCTGACGAAAAATCTTCCGGATCCAGTCTGACGCCTGGGGATATTCTAAGGTGAGGAATCTAACTAACGTGTTTCTTTCAGATACCGTCTATCAGATGCTGCAAGCCCCTGGGTGTGCGCGCTAGAAGTACCGCGTCATCTGCGTAAAGCAGAACCGAAATTGGCCTACATCCTACCCTGGGGGAGTCCACCTTAAGATCAAGTAATGCTTGCTCCAGTCCATTGATATATAGGGAGAACAAAAAGGGGGCCAAAATGCACCCTTGTCTAACCCCACTAGTGCAAGAGAACGATGCTGATAAGTTCCCCTCATGGTTATATCGGACTCTAGCAGATGTATTACAGTGTAGGTCCCTAAGTATATTTATAAGTCCCCCATCCACCCCCAACCTACTTAAAAGGGCCCATAATTTCTCCCTGTTTACATGGTCGAATGCGGCCGTTAGGTCCATAAAGCCTAAATAAACCATCCCCTCACTTGGTAATGTATATTTAGCCACTAGTAAATATAAATGTATACACTGGTCGGATGTAGATTTTCCCAGTCTAAAACCATATTGAACATCAGTAATGACCCGATTTTCCTCCGACCAATCCATCAATCGTGCTAAAATCACTCGTTCCATAACTTTTGCTGTGACGTCGATCAAAGAGATCGGGCGATAATATTGAGCAGTGTCCCTATTCCCTTTTTTGAATATAGGGACAATTATCGCTGTGGACCAAGAACTGGGACAACCAAACGTTACCGCAGCATTGATCACTCTTGTCAGTATGGGCGCCCACAACTCAATACTACTAGAAAGAGATCCGGGGGAATGCCATCCGGTCCTGGCGCTTTATTAGGGGATAGACCCTGTATTCCCCCAATGATCTCCTAAAACGTAAACATAATTGCAGGTACCTCCCCTGCCTCCACCTCAGAGGGAATTGTACTTTCCGCTACATAATTATAAAGGCCTTTGAAATTAACTACCCATTCTTCCGGCAAGATATTGGTGCCGAGTGCGGGAACACTGGCATCCTGAAAACATGGATTATTAATTGTTTTCCAGAAAGCGGATGTGTCCCTCCTTAAGGCAGCCTCCCTTAGGTCTTCCCAGGCCTGTGTTTGAATGGCTCTTTTCCTGCATTTAACGGCCTGATTGTATATCAGCCTTGACTCTTTTACTTTCAACTTGTCCCTTGGTAAGATTTTTAAACAACTTTTTAAGTTTTTGAGGGCTGAGGTGCAGGATTTGTCAAACCATCTTGGATTTTCCATAACTGGACCATGGTGGGTGGAACACAACAACTTGTCCACTAAATGGGCAACTGCCTCAAAGCATTTAACTACTTCTGGTCCCTCAACCACGGGGTCCAGGCACCTCTCTAGTTCTCTCTTGCCTTCTCTTATGAGGTTTTTATAAAATGTACATCCATCCACTTTGGCCCATTTTAATCTTCTCCCCTGGTCTGTTATTTTCTCTGTGCTACCACCCCTTCCCTGCCTCTTAGATTTTTTGGTGACCACACCTTCAACCACCAATGTTAGAGGGTTGTGGTCACTAAAAGCACTTAGGTCAATATCAGCCCCACATACCCGGTCTTTTAAAAATTTAGAGACTACTATAAAGTCAATGAAAGAGGAGCACCCCCTCCCCTTAAAAGTGGGATTAATCACTCTCTCCCTCTCTTTGGTTATCAAATCCACAGTATGCTCAAGGGGGTGTTTGCTTAACACCCTTCCCAACTCATTGCCCTCAATTGAGTGCTCAAAGTGTGGTCCGTTCCTAACCGGGCACGAAGACCAATTCCCCTGGGCCGGTCTCAGGTCAGGGCAAAGATGACAATTAAAATCACCCACAACAGCTACCAACGGGGCCACCGCCCTCTTGTGAGCCCAATTCCCTGCAGTGAGCCCAGCATCTAACTCTTCCACACCAGACCATGTCTTGTTTTGTGACGTTGGGTTATAAAATTTAATCAAGAGGGCCTGCATACAAGCAGAGGACCAATTTAGATCGGTCCAGGTGCCCCCCATTTGTAGGTCCACAAAAATACACAATCCCCCCATGGCTCTCCCTGAGCAGGACTTTCGGGCCGGGACAGCAAATCGCTTGTACCCTACTAGGTGAATATTGATACATTCTATTATCTAGGTTTCCTGTAAACATATAATCTGGAAACCCTGAATATATTGCAGCCAATCAGGGTCCTCTATTTTGGACGCAAGCCCTGCAACATTCCAAGATGTTATTTTTATTATATCAGAATTTTTAACCTTGTGTACTTCCAACTGTGACGAGTTTACGGGGTCCTGTGCTACTCTTTCTAGTGTAATGCCCTCTTCCAGTGCTACCATAGTAGCATTCTTCCCTGCCATCCCTACATTTTCCGTTAACAGGTCCATGTTATCCCCGCACCCCGCATCAACACCCTGTAAGACCCTACCTGGTTCCTTTGTTTGGTCTAACTGCTGTGCCCTTCTATTTTTCGCCCACCGTCAATCCACCTCACTTAAAACTCTCCCTCTAAGCAGTGGGTCGAACCTGTTGCGTAAAGGGATATCTCTCACTCCCCCTGCTCCAAGTGCACATCCTGATAATCCCTCTCCATAATTACTAACCTCAAATGCTGATCATACCGGCTTTCTATAAAAAAAATCCAAGGGCAACAAGCCTATCGCCAATCGTTCCTCCCACGCTCGGTCTCTGAAGCAGCGAAGTGCTTTGTCCACCAAGTTAGGGTGCCTGAGGGTTACTACAACACAATCCCCTGGGTATACTTTTTTGGACTTCCCTACCCATGCTACTCGCCTCGCCATTAAAATATGCCTACGGTCTGTACCATTAAACCTCGCATTCTGACTTAGCCAGTGTGCCAACTTGTTTATTAATATTTCTGTTGTTTCCCGGGTGTTCCCTTTGGGTGCCGGCACGCCCACGAGAACCAATGTGTATGGGCTGCATGCAGGAGGGAGATCTAGATATATCAACCACTTCAATCCCTGCACACAGCCTTCGCCCTCCGAGTCCCTACTATTTTCCTTACTCAAGATCCCCCTAGTAGCCTGATCCGGAGGAGGTCCCCGCCTCTTTGTCTCGCCCTCATTTATCACTTGTCCTTGGTCCTGGTTTTTTCTAATACCGGGCACTTGTTTGACCCTCTGTGCTCCTTGTTCATTCTTCCCATCAGAAGGCCTTGTCTCTGCCGCCACATGATCACTAACGGTCCTCCCTATAATATCCACACCTTCCCCACCTATCAAACTCTCCTGGTGCAACTCAGGACCCTTTCTCCAATTTCCCAGCTCCATCAAGTGAGTCTCAATCCGGTCTAATTTAGATAATTAGGGTTTTAAGGCAAGGGTAAGGAGATGCTCAATTTTAGCCCAAAGTACGCTATTCCTAACCAATTCTAAATCAATCTCCTTGTGCACCACATTGGGACATCAAGCTACTTTGTTTGAATCATCTGCCTCCTCCTCCCTCGCCCCAGCTGCGCCAGTCGAGTGCTTACTTATATTTCTTGGGGGTCCCGCTTTGTTTTTTTGCCTGGGCTGTTTAGTTATTTTCGAATTGATTCCACCCCCACCCCCTTTCACCACCGGTTCACAAACTTCTGAACTCACTTTTTTCTGGGACCGTGCCGTAACTGACCTATTTTCCCTGGCTAAAATCGGGTCCGTGGCATTTTCATTAACACCCTCATCCATACTCTCCCCCATTTCCTCGTGGATGTCTAAAATCACACTCTTGCCCGCCTTAACTGAATTCTGGGCCTCTTTACCCTCCTCCCCCTTTGACCCTTGATTACGGCTAATACTAGTACCATCCTTGGCCCCCCCTGAACACTGTGGCGGGCTTAAAGGGCGTGACTGTGATTCTGTAATACAACACGGATCCCCCTCTGGAATCACAGACTGGCTCAACCTACTCATGGTTGGTGATTTTGACAGGGCAATATGCCCGAGCGATGAGCGCCTCTGTGTCTGCGCCAGTTCAGTCGACACCCTTCTTTCCGTCAGCTGGATTTTATGTGACACCAGGGATTCTGCTCTTATGATGAAAGCGTCCAGAGTCCCTACAATGCTGCATCCTCCCCCCCCGTCCCGAGGTTCTATGTTTACTCATAGTTCTCCGCTCACGTTGATGGTCTCGCTAGAGTCAAGCGGCAGGGGGTACAGACCAACGCAGGAAGCTAACCCACCGCAGACGGAGAGCTACACAAATGTGAACTGATGGTCTATGGAATAATGTAACAAATATAAACTGATGTGTATCAGGAAATGTGTGTAGAGTTTGTGTGGCGATAGTGCAATGTAACGTTAACTGAATGTTGTACACTGAGCACTTGACAAATAAAAATGTAATAAAAAATGGTAAAGGGCATACAGTGGAGCAGTGTTGTAGAGTGGAGGGGCAGAGGGTGGAGTGGCATCTCGTAGAGTTGAGTGGTGTGTCTCAGAGTGAATTGGCTTGTCGTATAGTTAACTGAAGTTTGGTAGACTGGAGTGGCGTGGAGTGCCATAGAGTGGAGCGGCATGTGATAGAGTGGTGTGTCGCAGAGTGCAGTGACGTGTCATGGAGTGGCGCGCCATAGACTGAAGTGGCATATTGCAGAGTGGAGTGACGTCTCGTAGAGTGCTGTGGAGTGCAGTAGAGTGGGATAGAGTGGAGGGGCATAGAGTGGAGTTGCATTGCACAGTGGCTGTGCTAAAGCTGTGCTATGGAGTGGATTGGCGTGTCATAGAATCAATTGGCGTATCGTAGAGTAGCATGTCGTAGAGTTGAGTGGTGTGTGGTTGAGTGGAATTGCATGTGGTAGACAGGAGTGGGGTGGAATGCAGTAGAGTGGTGTGGATTCTCTCACAGTGGAATGGCATGTCAGAGTACAGTTGCATGTGTAGAGATGGAGGTGATGAGGTATAATTTTCAATCTCTCTTTAAAGTCTTTGAAGAAGAAATAAAGCTATGTTCCTTTTCAACCGTCACCACAGTCTTTATAGTTGTTGGTGTTATCAAGTATTATTGGACTGTGTGTATAGCCCACCTTGTGTTAATAACCAATCACATAATGTTTTGCCTCTTAATTACATTTCTTTTGTAGTTGTCTGTTTTTTTTTTCATTGCAATGTGACCAGAAATGTGTTTTTGAAATGCATTTCTAATATTTGTTAAACTTCATTGCTGCAGATGAGTTAATTTTCTTGCTTTATTTTGGGGATTGGAAATATTGTGCTACATAAGTAGCCCAAATTGTATTTAAGCCAATATTTGTTCTTCTTTCAAAATTAACTTGTTGATATTATGTATTCTCCTAATGGACAATCATCTAACTCTGTATATATTTCTGTGTCTGCCTCTGTGTTCCCCATTCCTGTATGTCAGAATATGTGCAAGATGGTTAATGTTAGAAATGGGATTTCTGGTTGGCTAGGCTTGCGCCAAAGCCAGGCAGAAACCACCACTCTAGTCAGGGCTGGGGAGTTACACGCCAAAGATAACCCCTGCTCACCCCCTTGGTAGCTTGGCACGAGCAGTCTGGCTTATCCCTGAGGCGATGTGTAAAGCGTCTGCGCGCGCACCCAGCAACAACACCCAAGGCCCACCACAAAGGAAACTCCACACAAGGTATTATATAAAAATAACCTTTGTATTATATCAAAACACATTAGATAAAAACACACACACTTTACAATGTGCCAACAGGCACGGGCAGAATTTACAAGGGATTATATATACAGGGGACAGGGCCACATGGACCACTGTCAGGAATTAGCACTTTGTAGAAATTACACTTAGAACGTAGGAATAATACTTTAGAACATAGCACATACAATCACTGTAGCACTAAAAATAGAACATGTAGCACACAACCAGTAACTACTGGTAACAGGTAAGTACCACCTACGCAACCCTAACCACCTTAGGAAAATATCATGCAGGGAATCATGGACACACTAGCATAACTACTACTAGTAAAACAATCTCCAAGGCATAAACACAGTTTAGGAAAGAAAATATCATGAAGGCAATGCGCAGGCGCCAAAGTACATGTATGGAAATCACCAGGCGCCCTAGGAGAGGGCACAACACAAGATAACTGTCCCCAGGCCAACTGGCCTCTCAGGGTGCAGAAATACCCAATATCCAGCAATATCAGGGTGCGACTGCGCAGGCTGCGCAAGCCAGGCGCACAAGGCACAACCTAAACGTGGCAGCTGCCCACTAAGTGCTGGGCAGCTGTAGGGACTGGGGCCTGGGCACCTCTGGGCCCTTAGAACAATTATGGCAGTCGTTGGAGCCTGTCTGGGCTCTGAATCAATAATGCCCCCGTAACGTTGGAGCCTCTCTGGGCTCTAAACAAACGAATATGGCTCCCAACAACGTGGAGCGCACCAGCGCTCGAAGAAAACAAGGCGGGGTGTTGGAGCCCCACGAGCGCTCTTAAAATAATATGCCCCCACGATGGAGTCCCTCTCAGGGACTCGCGAGCCTCACAGGCTCGTGAAACAATGTGCCCACTTCGTTGGAGTCCCACGCGGGGACTCGAGCACACACTATGGCCCGCGTTGGAGCCTCACAGGCTCGAGAAGCACTGCCCCCTTCGGTGGAGCGTCAGGCGCTCTGGCACTAGGCCGCCCCCACACACCGGGGCAGCCGGCTCCATACGGCGGTAGTTAAATGCAGCCCAGACCCCCCTCAGTGCCCTCACTCACCGGACTGACGCGGGGCCTCCTCACTGCGGGGGACGCCTTCTCCGGTGGGTGCGTGGGGCTGTCTTCTGTCTCTGGCTCACCGGGACTTCGTCGGGGATCCGGCGAGGCTGCCGGACTGCTTCCTCCTCCTCACTTCGTTGCAGGAGCGTGGGGTAGGCTCCCGTCCGCTTCCTGGGTTGGGCCACGCCCCCGTCCCTTCCTAGACTGCCTGACTTCCGGGTTTTCGGTGGTCGGGATGGCTCGGGCCGGCGGCGGTGAAGCGGGGCAACTGAGGGGTAGGCTCCCTCGAGGTATGACCACAGGAAGACCTTGGCGGGGTGGGCACCCGCCAAGGGTATTAAAATGGCACAAAGTCCCCTGGCGGGGTGGGCACCCGCTAGGGATGTAGAAGCAGCACGCAATGCGGAGTGGGCTCCCGTGACGATCTCCTCACTCCGGGGAATCCCCACGTCGGGATTTCCTCGGGGAAACCGGCCGCTTCGTGCTGCGGCAGCCACGGGACGCGATCCTTCGTTGGCTGGAGAGAGAGCCAGGCGCTCTATTCAAATAAATGCAATAGCGCTCTCAGGGAGCTGTTAAAGGTCCAGGAGCCAAGTTCTTCCAGCTATAAAGTCTTCCAGAAGCAGGGGGGGGCAAAGACTGGGCCCAGGCGCCAGCTCACAGGGCCCTCCAGCAGGGAGGCAGTCCCCAGTGGCGGTCTCTCCTGGCGCCCAGCAGCAGCAGGCCCCCTCCTCAAAGTAGGATCAGCAAAGGACAAATTGTAAGGGGACACAGCCCCTTTTTATACAGTGAAACCCTTTGTCTTCAAGGTGCAGGGAAGGGGCGAACCAGTTACAACTGGTTCCTGGGCACTTTGTTTTGCTCAGCCCCTCTCCCTATTCAGGGAACAGGCCAGGGTCATCAGTCGCACCACAGGGGGCGGAGCCAGCATTGTGTGGGGAAAACCCAGCCCTATTCAGGACCCAGGTGTACTCCTCCCACCCATCTAGCTGCTGATCTCCCCATTCACCACTGGGTGACTCATCCTGACTCTGGGGGTTCCCTAGCCCGTCACCTGACCTCAACCAGCCAATCGCCAGACAAGGTACACATACACACTGCACACAGAAGTGCCCACTTCTAGAAGTGGCACTTCCCCACTAGGTACATGCACGCCGCACACCTCATCGCGCAGCATTCAATCACACGAGTCCGCACATACCAAACTCGAGCATGCACACCCCACGCATCAGGAACTACCAGGGACGCATACATTCCCCATGCATTCCTATGGGAGGGCAGGCCTATCTCACCACATGCACTCAGAGGGCGCACGCACTTTACCCTGGGACACAGGGAAAGTGCGCAGAAACCAAAAACCACTATCACCAAGTCACCAATAAAAGCAAAAAAAGTTCAGGGGTGAACCTGCCAGAAGGGCCAAGTCCAACAGTTAAGGTTTAGCTTGTTGGGCACAGTTTCATTTTTGGGCCAGAGGGCATGCCAAGAAAGCAGATGTAGATAAAGATTTAGGTTTGTAAGGAGTTGAAATAACATCAATTGGTGAAAGAATTTTGAGATGGAATCAGTTACTCCCTCTACTTTCCTCTGTTAGTGAATGTGACCATCCCTACTTTATGGTTATCCACTGTAGTTGCAATGATATAGGACACCTAACTGGAGTTAGACTGGAAATTGAGATGAAGGAGACATTTTCCATCCTAATATCTATGCTTCCTAACATATATTTTGTGTCCTCGAATATATGTCAGAGACAAAAATGGAAGTGGCCAACTCTAAATACTGCTAAGTTTGAAAAAGACTCAAAGTCATGTCAACCAGGCAGTCTCAGCATTCCTTTGAGATCATCAAATGTTATCTATTTTTCAAATGAATATAAAATATTGCTATGCTGCACTGTATTATCCCTATGGTATACATTTTACATCTATGGAAACCATCTTCATTTCAAACCAAATATTTAGCTTGGCAAACATATTTAAATATGTTTAGCTTAAAAAAAGTAAAGTAAGGCTTTTCTAAGAGCCATCCTATGTTATATGAAATTTTATTTTCTCATACTATGAGTACCCATGGTACTCTGTCAACTTCTTAAAAAGTATACAAATCAATAAAACTACTTTTCCCTACCTTTATAGAGTTTGCTAAACTGCCTCATTTCTTCCTGTATAATAAAACAGCAGTAAACTATATTTCACAATAAAGAACAAGTTACTCATCTTTGGTAACGCTTTATCAGGTAGAGACTATATCAAGCTGCAGATACGTTACTTTTAAATTTCCCAGACTGGATACGGGAAAATGTTCAAACAGTACCCTGTGCGCCAGCATAGATCAGCTTATTGTCAATCATCGACACCAGTGTGACGTTGTGGTACCCATTGAGGTGCCACCCAGGTGTGCTGATGTCAGTTACTTTTTCACAACTTTCCACGCCAGAAGCGGGGAGCCATCAAGTGCACTGACACTTTTGTGTCCAACTAAGGCCCTGAAAGGGATTAGCCCTGACTCTAAAAATCTCTGTAGAGCAGGGAGGATGGGTGGGTTGCTATCTGCAGCTAGGTTTAGTCTCTACCAGTTAAGGTTTTACAGAAGTTAAGTCACTTGTTTATCTGATAGAGAATTCTAGCCACAGATTTCTTACCTTTGAAAAGATACCCATGCAATACAATCCACGGAGGAGGATCTGCAGACAAATTTAAACTAGGAAGTCCTGCAGGACCGAATGAGCGAAGTGCCCATCCCTGCGTACCTATTGTCCACGCAATCGTGTTTAATAAACGTGTGCAGAGATGCCCACGTTGCTGCCTGGCAGATATCCAGTATCAGAACTCCACCTGCTAGTGCAGTGACCACAGCTTTAGCTCTGGTGGAATGAGCTAGTAAGCTTCCAGGAGGCTGTTTCTTTGCCAATACATATCTTGATGCAGAGTACAACCCAACGTGAGCTGGTGGGCTTCTGCACCGCCAAACTTTCTTTGCGCTAACATACAGCATGAAGTGTTGGTCGTCCACCTGAAACGTTTGTGTGCATTAAATGAACAGTGACGATGCTCTTTTTGGGTCCAGAAAGTGGAGTCGCTCCTCTTCTTTGGAAGGATGAGGAGGAGCATTGAAGATGGGCATGGTGCCCACATGAAATGGAGTGACCACTTTTGACAAGGAAGAGTCTAGTGGGAAGCACCAGTTTTGTCAGGATAAACAGAGAAAATGGGAGGCTTGAATGACAAAGCCTGCAGCTCCCTCACCCTTCGGGCAGATATAATTGCATTGAGAAAGGGTGTTTTAATCATGAGCAGCCAGAGGGGACACCTGTGAAGATGCTCGAAACAAGCACACATCAATAATTTGAGGACCAAATTAAGGTCTCGCGGTGGCATGATCAAACAAGTGCGCCGGGTATGCCCAGACGTGGGTCCTGGGCTCACTGTGCCACTGAAATCAAGCTATCATGGCTGGTGAGGGCTGAACGCCCGAAACCGGTCCTAGGAGGCTCGTTTCCGGTCCAGGGAGGACCTGGCTTGGCAGTTCAGGCTGGACTGTTCCCATGAGGCACAGGGTCGAGGCTGATTTGCATATGGCCAGGTCTAAACTGGGGTGGCACTGTGAGCAAAAGAATGATGGATTTAACCCAGATCTCTTGACTTTGGGTGAATGTTTGGAATTGTTCAGCATTCCGTCCATCAATTGAATGCCCTTTGCTTTCTCGCCCTAAGTGCGCCGGGTATGCCCAGACGTGGGTCCCGGGCTCACTGTGCCACTGGAATCAAGCTATCCTGGCTGATGAGGGCTGAAAGCCCAAAACCTGTCCTAGGATGCTTGTTCCCAGTCCAGGGAGGACCTGGCTTGGCCGTTCGGGCTGGACTGCTCCCATGAGGCACAGGGTCAAAGCTGATTTGCATATGGCCAGGTCTAAACTGGGGTGCCATGGTGAGGAAAAGAATGATGGATTTAACCCAGATCTCTTGATTGGGGGTGAATGGTTTGATTTGTTCAGCATTCTGTCCATCAATTGTGTGACTTTTGCTTTCAGAGTGTCTAAAGCAGAACCCTGCTGAGCAAGGGTAAGAATAAAAAGAAAAATATCAGAAAGGGGGGCAGAAAGTGGGTCAAAGGACTTTTCTGTACAATATGATACAAATCTCTTCCAATGGCAGGTATTTACCATCTTGGTGGTGGGATGCCTGGCTGCCAGAATAACATTGCATACTTCGAGAGGAAGGTCGAAAGATATCAACTTCCGTCGCTCAACTTCCAAGCAAGAAGGCGAAGAGTTGATAGGTTCAGCTGGAGGATCCTCCCCTGCTGCTGCGACAGAAGATACTCCAGAAGGGGCAGACTGATCGGAGGATCGATGGCCATGCTCAGCAGCTCAGGATACAAGACTCTCCATGCTCGATCCAGGCCCGGTCGTTCTTGATCTTTCTGAGAACTCTGAGCAGGAGTGGTATTGGTGGAAGGGAGTAGAGGAGGCCTGAGTTCCACTCGAGACAAAAAGCGTCTCGGAGCAAGAGCTACCTTGGAAACTCTAGCAAGAAAAACTGCTGAGATTGGTGTTCTCATTGGAGGTGAACATATCTAATTAAGGCCCTCACAACCGCTGAAAGAGACATTGAAGGAAAAGGGGATAAATCCCTTAAAGAGCCATCTGTCAGTTATCAGACGTTATCCTCTGGGCATTGTGGGAGAATAGCAAGAAGAGCTTCTTATAAAGCCTACAAACTCCAACCACAAATTGTATGACTGAAAACAGGTAAGGAAACTGCTGCTAGAAGTCTCCATCAGATTGGTTCCGACACTACCTGTCACAAAGCGTAACATACAGAGTTCACCCCATATGTCCTGTAAATGAACAAAAGAATTACCCATCTCCTCCACAGAGGAGAAGGCAACTACCTCAGGTCTTCCAAAGAATACACCATAGACTCCGAGTTTACTCTCACAATTTTCCAGAAAGTGAAGCACATATAATAACAAGCATTGGCATAGCCAATAGGTCTCGCCTTTGGGACCTTATAAGTGTTTAGCCATGCAACAGTTAATGTTACTGCACCAAGGATATTGTGCTGGATAGCTAAACACTTAAACGGTCCCAAAGGCGAGACCTATTGGCTATGCCAATGCTGTTAGCATTTGAGTGTGATTATAGAGGTATGGGCGAAATCGTTTAGGGCCGTTCCATCCAGAATTTGATGGCCTGTGGTGTTGAAAGCACTGCTATATAACAAGGGTATAAGAAGTCTGGAATGGGCACAAGTGAAGGGTATGACATGAAATTCCAAATGTCAAACTCATAAAATGTGTGATTTAAGATATGGATGTCGTTTAAGAACAAATGTGTTATTTTCTTGAAAGTTAAAAACAACCATTAACTGCATTGTAAATAGAGTCACGAGTTTTCCATTTTTACTATAAATGCTTCCCTCTCTTTATTTTAAAAATCACAAAGAAGTAGAGGTTAAGGGTTTGATTTGCAAAGGGACTTCCGTGTAGTAAAGGTACAAGTGTGGAGTCTCTGCACTCTGGGCAGCCTCTCTGTCCAGCGCACTGCAGTGAGTGCAGTGCGGAGATTCTGCCATGAGTGAAGAGACACGTAACTTTATTGCATTTTAGTCCCTTTGTGATTTGAGCCCTAAGCCTTCATTTAAGGGTCTCACCATATGTTCAATCATGTCTGCTAGATCAAACGTTATGCATATAATCAGAAGCCCTAGTATTAAAACATGCCATCTGGTAATGTGCCATACATTGTCATTACCTTTTCTGTTTGCGAAAGGCACCAGTTATCGAAAGTAGTAAAATAAACTTTTACTAAACTCACCTTGGTGAAACTGCAACGATTGCTGCTGCTTATTGGTACCCAGCTAATGCCCTGTGCGCTCATTGAGAAAAGTGTGGGGTGACCAGCAATATCAAAGGAGAGGCAGACCGATCTAAGAGTATGAGCATAGACAAGAACAGAGGAGAGGATAGGATAGTGGAATGAAGGGTCCCGAACACAGGAGAGGGTTGAGTAGTCGGTTACAGGACAGGCAGTCAGTGCGAAGGGAAACGCAGGGGAAACTGTTGGATGAAAGAGGCAAAGATTTGATGAAGGGAGGACGAAATGGTTACAGGGGGGGCACAGGGTGGATTAGCTACTTTCATAAGAGGAAACGTTTGTTATGAGGATGTTGTGTTAAATCGTAATAATGTAACTGCGCAGGGTTGAGGCGAGTGAGGACTTGAGCACTGTGGACTAATTATAGTGTTAATCTTGGAGCAGATGTAGCAGGGTGAAGTCATGAGCAGGTAAGGATGAACAATAGAATACTGATAATTGAAGATGATGGAGAGAGTAAAGAGCTGAAGGTTTGCACAGAGCGCTTGTGGATGGTGAGGTAATGAGGTCCTGGAAATAGATAGATTTGACACCTCCTAGATCATTATGCAGTGTATGAAGGGCTTGCTTATTAACCAAGAAGTTAGCAGTGAATATGTGCTTTCGCCATTTATGTACTGCTGCCCTCATTTACTGTTATGCGCTCTTATTTCAAGTGTAATTCATGACTGAGGCCTATCTTTGGTACAAGGTGGATAATGAAGCAGTTGTATGAGCTGTAGTGCAAGACTGAAGTGAGGTCTTTATGAATATCACGTGGAAAGCAGTGAGAGCAGTGGGGTCCTGTTTTCTACAGCAGATGGGTACATGAGAGAGCGATCTACAAGGAGGCGAACTGATTTGCATGTGAAATGTGTGAGGTCAGATGGAGCGATGATGGGTTTAGATTTGGATAAAGTGTTTGAAATTAGCATAAAATTGAGTGGCTTACCTTGCTTGTGGGTGGGATTAAGGAAGGTGTCATTTGAGGAGTGATCAGACAGAAGTGGAGACACTGCCGAAAGCATCAGTAAAATATTTTGGCAAGTTATGGTCACACCAGTGAAAGCAGAATCGTTTGGTGAAGGCAATACATAGGTGTGTAGCATAATTTCCGCCAGCTGTAACTGAAAGCCATTACTATATAGTTACAGAGACGAATGCGTTTCCAGATGTTTGGAATGAAAGAGGCTTATGGTGCGAGTCCTAATGAGAAAACATCTTGTCATCCATAATAAAACACTGACCAAGGAGAGTAAGATCACATAGGTATGCTTTACTAAGGTAATACCTAAAACAAAACAAAAGTTAGATTGGTTTTGAAATAACAGTAAAATCATGAGTCTGAGTCTTAGGACCTGGAAGGCCAGTGCAATCAGGAGTGAAATACGGACAGTATTGGAGCATGCTAGTATAAACTATGTTCAGGATCCTTTGAGACACCTTTAAAAATACATTTTAATACAAGTAAAAGGGATAGCTCCTTTCCGCTCCTAAAGCGTCTTTTTTTTAACGCAGAACAAAATGCTGTATGGTGCTCTGTAAAACACGTTAGCGCCACCTGGTGTATTTCATGCAATACGGCCCCAGAAATGTTCTGCCAAATGCAATGGATCTCCGTCACATAAACAAAGGCAATAAAAATCAAACATCAAAGCGGCGAAAGTGAAAGTAATCGAGCAGAGCATCAAAGGGCTGGGTGAGAAGGGAGGGGGGAATGCAAGGGTCAAAGCGGCTAAAGTGAAAGAAAGCTATAGAGAAGGGAGGGGGGAGTGGGAGCAGCTGTGCATGTGCATGTGATCGTGCACTCAAGGTTTAGGCCAGCCAAAAGACTGTGGGTAGCACTTTGAAAATCCCACATACAAAATGTCTCTTCGAGCCTTTGGCTCAGCGAGACCTAAAAATGTAGCTAGGTAGTCTGCTCAGGAGAAAACAACATACACCATAAAACACATAGTCCGAGAGGACTTTAATGAAGGGTGAACTACAAGAACATATATTCAAAAGAATACAAAACGTAGGCCTGAATCCATCATCGCCATAATAAATATGCACACCACAAGAGTAGTGAGGAGATACTACTCAGATTACTCTAATGAGTAGAGACCAGAGCGTCCCTATATACCAGTCTTACCATTGGCATACCAACATGTCCCTATGAGAGACAACGAAAGGTCGAAACCATGCACATTTTAGCATACTTAACTGCTTCAAAGAATCTTGCGTCAGAAAATCTCCATATAACAATACGCGTCTCTTGACAAAAACCTCTTGAGCAAAAAGCTCATCCTCAGAGGCCAAGGGGCAAAGGGAAACCTCCTTTGGTCATCTAAATCAATACCAGCCTAAAAAAAGGGAAAAATGGTGCTGAAAATAAAACCTCTGCTCTCGCAAGACACCAAGTGGTACTCGCTTGGAAAGAAAAAGCCTATATCTCAAGTATAAAGACAAGTTACACCAGTAACATATGATTCTGAAGACCTCTGTCTTTCACTGAAGCGTCTTACTGCTGCATCAGCTTGACTCCCGAAAAGATGGACACCATCAAATGGCATGTCGACCGAAGTTGACAGGACAGCCTCAGAGAAACCCAAAGTTACCAACCAAGCCCGATGCCTTAATGCCACTGCTGAAGCCATAGCTCAACCTATAGAGTCTGTAGTGTCCATACCACACCTTATGATAAACCTAGCAGCCTGCTGACCATCTTTAATCAAATCACCAATCCCCGAGCGGACATAAACCGGAAGAGATGGTAACACATTCTGTAGTGAATCCTATAAATCATGCGAATACTGCCCCAGCACACAAGATGTATTTGTGGATCTCAAGGATGAGCTTGCCGAAGCAAAGATGTGTTTACCACATGCATCACAAGTCCTAGACTCCTTACCCACTGGAGTCTTAGGAACAGAGGGCCATTCGTACGAACACATTTTCCCATTGACACAGAATGGGTAAAACCCTTTGATACATCTGGCCCAGAATCTACATCCTGCGAAAAAGTCGCAACCTGAGTCACCCAGCTACAGGTGGAAGGGGGTCTATGAAGACAAACTGGGTCCCCAGGTTCAGGCAGGTGTCTACGTGCAATTTCTCTGTCCACTGAGGCCCCAGACTCAGGCTTGGCCCAAGCACCTAATAAAACATAAAAATGAGCATCCCCAAATGGAAGAACAGGTTCTTCCCATCTGTCCCTGAAAAAGTACCTCAATCAAAGAGTCTGTGGACCTTTGCACCGTAGGAAGTGACAAGTTTAAAACTGTAGTCACTTTCCTTAGCATTTCTGCAAAGGAAGAACTTGCCTCTCTAGCAAGACCAGGGGGAGAAAGCAACCCTGAAGCTAGAGAAGAATCCAGGCTGCAAGCCTCTCTCAGAGCAGACCACCAGCTCTCCTCCACCTGAGGCACACAAATCTCAGAAATGGAATGAAAGGGCCCTGCACCAATCGATACAGGTTGTCTTTCCACAACCTCTTCCTGAGAAGGAATCAAAACCTGCCTATCCCCCTCATTCTGAATAGTCGACTCCGCGTCTGATGCCTGCACGGTGGAGGAGCAACTTCGACTGATGCCGCCGACATCAGTATCAGAATCGGCTGATCGAAGTCCGGCGTCGTAGGTTGAGATCCGGAAGGACTGTGGACCTCCAAAGTGGTGCCAGCCTCTCGACTCCAACGGCTCAAGTGTCACCGAGGGCAAACCCTCTGACAGTGCCCCACTCACCTCCTTGGGGGCCTAAAGGCGCTCCAGGGGAAATGGGGCCCTAAAGATAAGGTGCAAGGAATTATAATAGTCCGTCATCTGAGCCATCGATGCACCAGCTCCCGGAAACACGGGGAGACGTGGTGCAGAGTTGCATACGGCCTCCTCAACTGTTGAGCGGGAGGAGCCATGGAAGACAGCGTCTCCACATGCGGTGAAGTCTGAGAATGCTGCAACTTCAACCGCCCCTTACCTTTTGACTTCCTCAGAAAACGACGTCCTCCAGACTGGCTTCCGCTCCAAGATCAACCCCGCATTTCCCGAAACAACGAAGACTGAGGCTGGGAAGTCTCCAAGGATCGTGAAACTTGAACCACCATCAACTTCAAACGTCACTTCAGTTTTAGTTTCTGGCAGAAGCTACAATCTTCGGCATCGTGGTGCTCACCTAAACACCACATACAAATTGTATGTGGGTCAGCCATGACATATGTCGGCTACAAGACACACAAGGTTTGGAAACTGTTGAAGCAGGTCAAAAAATCGACCAGAGGAACCGCTTCTCTGGATCCGCATTATAGCGTGGAAAAGAAGAAACTGACGTCCGCACACCAGAAGGGATTAAATGGCTCCACTGACATCATGACCGGAGTCGACATCATTGCGGAGCCCTAAGACACTGTCCCCCGGCGCAGAGGTACTGCTAAAAAATATCTGGATCGCGACTGGTGCCTGGGGAGAACTAAAATGTCTCTATCAGATAGTGAACACCAGTGAATGCAGGAGGTCCGCCCTAGTCTGGTAGTGGGATACGACAGTCTGGGGCAAGCCCGCCTTCAACAGCTAGTCATCGAGATAGGGTAAAACTGACACCCCTGATCTCTGCAGATGAGCTGTAACCACCAACATCACTTTTGCGTACTCCCAAGTGGCACCGGTAAGGCCAAAACGGAACAGCAAGCTGAAAGTGCTTCTGGCGTACCGTGAACCGCAAAATATGTCTGCAGGCAGGCAAGATGGAAATATGGAAATAAGCGTCCTGCAAGTCCAACGACAACACCCAATCTTCTGGATCCAGGGTGGACAAATCTTAAATTTCCCCTTTTTGAGGAAGAGGTTGAGAGCTCAGAGGTCTAGAATAGGACAAAGGCACTTGTCCTTTTTGGGGACCAGAAAGTAGCAGAAAGAGCAACCACAACCTACTTTTGGCCCCAGAACCCTCTCTATTGCTCCCTTGGTCAAGAAAGCCATGACTTCCTTGTGGAGCAAAGACAAATGATCCTCCATCAGCCAGCCATAAGATACAAACATGGATGTATGGGTTATCTCGATGGGGGAGGGAGTAGCCCCCCTCTGACAATCCGCAAAACCCACCTGTCCGATGTTATGGACTGTCAGTGGTGGAGGTGATGGCGGATCCTGCCACCAACTGGACGCGAATGATCTAAAAGGTTAAGATTAGGATGGTTTGGAGGCTGCAGCAGCTGGGGGTTGTGGCTGGACCAGACCACTGGCTACCTGACCCAAGAGGTCAGTAGGACCCACGTCCTCATCCACACAGAGGCTCGGAAGCTTGCACAGCTCGGTGGCTGGAACAGGGCTAGTGTGGTTGAAAATCCTTTCCGTAGCTACGAAAGGAGAAAAAGGCAACCTGGGGATGACTTGGGGCAGCCAACAGGCCAAGGACTTGGCAGTAGCCCTCAAGTGCCTAAAGCGCTCCAGCACAAAGTCCGTCTTGTTTCTGAAGAGGAAGCCTGGATATCCCCTGAGATGCCAGTCGTTTTCAGCCAGGTGTGGCACCTCAGGGCCACCGTCAAAGAAATCACTCTGTCTAGTGAGTCGGTCATGACAAGAGCGCAACGGATCATGAACATTGCAGCATCTCGCTAGTCTGTAACAGCTTGGGAGAGGATGGCCTGTGACTCCTTCGGGACCTGTGGCAGCACTTGCGCAACTGCATCCCACATCATGTGGGAATAGCAGCCCAATAAGTATGCAGTGTTCACAGACTGCAATGCCAGGCTGGCAGAAGAAAACATTTACTTCCCAAAGGAGTCCAGGCACTTGGATTCCCTGTCCGGGGATGCGGTAGGTAATGTGCCCTGGGATGTGGAAGCTTGAACAACCGAAATCTCCAGGGTAGGGTGTTGGATAAGGAAGTTTGGGGCCCGAAGAGCGGGGTGGTGGTAGTGACGGGCGATCATCCTATTCACAGGAGCCCCCGTGCTAGATTTGGACCAGGTTCCAAGACAGACATCAGTGATGCCCTCATTGAATGGGAGTAGGGATTCTGAGGAGGAGACTCCTGGTTGCTGCACCTCTGTCAAGAGATTAGTCTAGACAGCCACCGAGGGAAACTGAAGATCAAGGACCTCAGCCGCTCTGCACACCACCATAGCATATGAAGCTCCCTGCTCCATAGCCATGGCAGAGGGTGAAACCATGCCCGGATCTGAAGAGATATCCAGACTGCTGGCATCACCCAGTTCCTCACACCCGTCCAACTGGGGCTCATAAGGCTGGTATTCTGTAGGGTCCAGCTACCCCTCTCCTTCCTCCCTGAGACCTAGCCGTAGGAATAGGTCTCAGGATCGGATGTATGACGTAACAACTCGAGTCATTACAACGCGTGCAGTTACATCGCGGTCGTTACAAGGACTGCGATGTTACTACGCTATGCCATTACAACGCAAGTCTTTACATCGACTTGCGCTAGATGGCGTGCTAACATTAGAAAAGCGTAATTTACTATTCCAACTCCAGTCCACTTAACAGTAGGGAAGGTGTTGGGATACTAAACTACACTATTTGTAATGTTAGCACGCCATCTAGCGCAAGTCGATGTAAACACTTGCGTTGTAATGGCATGCGTTGTAAATCCACTTGCGTTGTAAAAGTTTTGTTATAATGATAGTGCGTTGTAAAAGTTGCGTTGTAAAGGTTGTTTACCCTCAGGATCTTATCTAGGACCCGAAGGTCCTGTCTGCATCGACTATGGAGTCAAGCGACACAGTTCCGGCTTTGAATTGGATTTGGGGATTTTGGCCATTGGGTCCGGCATCTGGGAAGGTCCAAGTGGTTCGACCTGTGACGATGCAGATCCATTATTGGATCCATGAGGGCCCACTAGAGCCAGGGCCAGAGCCACCGACCCGGAACCAGAGGGGCACCCCCTGACCCCGTGGGGCCTGAATACCCCTTGATGGGGTCAGACCACCCAAACATGAAACGCAGGGCCTCATAAAACTCTTTAAGTTAGGCAGGGGTCACTCCGGCTCTCGGATATTCGGGAAGGTGCAGAGCTGACCCAGGAACAGGCTCGGACGAGGAGAAGTCGAAGAACACTTTGACGCCTTACTCTTCTTTTGTGCCTCTTACTGACTTTGGATTTCCGTGAATGATCCTGGGACCTTCCTCTCGACCAGGACCTCACATGCTGGGCCGATAGCAGCTTCAGGGACCACTCCCTCAAAGCCATCAACAAAAAGTCACAAAATTCCTGTAAAAAAATACAACAGAGGGGTAGCTTTTCTCCGGATCAGCGCTAGCTGGCACTGAAAGAAAAGAATGGATGTCAACGTGCCTGGGTGGCACCTATATAGGTACTGTAACGATGCTCCTGTGCGTACAATGCAGATGATGGATGTGGAGCGGATGGACACTCCCTACCAGCGGGCAGGGCTTCTGCTCGAAAAATCTTCTGGATCCAGTCTGACGTCTGGGAAATTCAAAAGTAAGGAATCTGTGTCTAGAAGTCTCTATCAGTTACACAGATCAAAGACAAAATGTGGTCTAAACAATATGGCTACATTTTCATTTTGCAAGGCCTTTAATTAACAAATCATATTGTATTTTGTCATCACCAGGTAAAGCGGTATGCAGCGAAGGTACTGCAGTATACTGGGGCACAATATATCATAAAGATTTTGTTCCTTATTACTTAATTACTATTAAACCAATTTAGATCTAATAACAAAAATGACCCTTTCCACACCATAATCTATATTCTTGACAAATTTCACAAAAATCAGTTCAGCCATTTTGCCATTAGGTCTGTGTAAAAAGTCTATGGGAAATTCATTGGTGGAAAAACATATTGTGGGACCCCCTTTTTTCATTGCATCCCCTGAACAAATCACCATGAAACTTTGCATCATCAGCCAAAGTAGAAAAAGGAATAGGTGTGCAAAAACATATGGATATAGCCAGTATATAATTATAGTTTGCTTATTTAATAACTGGTGCTGTTCAACAAAACTTATTAGGATTCAGCATGGCAAGATTCATTCAGATAAGTCAGTAAAAGGAAAATGTTAGTTAAACTGTAAGCATCTGTACATAGCGTGAAGAGCTGTAGATTGACAAGCTTTGCATACTTCTGTCATCTGGTGTTGGGCTCAGATATTTGCTGCTTGTTTTTCTTCAAAGAATTCTCTCAAGTCACAAGGTATATGGTGATTCCTCCTTACGTGTATATTACACATGGGCACCGACTCCATTTGTTTTTAGTCCAGCTGGTGGGTGTAGTATGGAGTGGTCAAAAAATGTGTAGCATAACAAGAAAGATGGACAGAGATCTGCAGTCTGAGCCACACGCACTAGGGAAAGAGGGTGGGCGCATAGAAATCTACAGCATTTCATCCTACAAGAAGATGCTTACAAGTTAACATTTTTGATTCATAGCATGTTTTGCTGTGGATACATGTTCTTTGCATAGACTGTAAAGCAGTCCCTCTGTTTAAGGGGTAACTAGCATGTGGATGGACCAGATGTCTGAAAAATGGTCCTTAATCCCATCTGACCAACTAAAGTTGCTGTCTAGCATGAACATCCAAACAGTAGCGTTCGGTAAATGTGTGTGGGGTTGACCAGTTAGCTGCTTTACAAATATCAGCTAAAGGGATGTTTTCAAGGAAAGCCATGGAAGTGGCCCTTTTTCATGTGGAGTGTGTCCGGGGGTTGGGGGAATGGAGAACTCTCTTGGCTTTAAGGTAGCAGGTTTGAATACACCTGCCTATCCTCGTACTGATTCCCGCTTTTGAAACAGGCTGACCTTTTTGGGGGTCACTGAAACCTGGTCCGCCTTATGAAAGGACTTAAGCCTGATTAACATCTTGGCGGATGGGTTACTACTTCACAACGGTGACGGATATCCCGTCCGCCAAACTATAAATCCCTTTGGATATAATGGGATTTATATTTCAGCAGACGGATATCCGTCGCTGATGTGATGGAGTAACCTGGCCCCCAAGATCTAAATCAGGCCCTTGTTCCTATAAATGTATGGAGGGCTCTCTCTGCCACTGACTGTGGTTCCAGAGAGAAGACCAGGAGTTCTATGGTCCGGTTTAGATGAAAGGGAAAAGTAACCTTGGGCCGAAACTTTGGATTGGTCCTTAATACTATCATTGCAGACCTGAATGTAGGGTTCGTGTAATGTTAGTGCTTGCAGTTCACTTGTGCACCTGAATGCGTTTATAGCCACTAAGAATGCCACCATCAAGGAGAGGAACTGCAGGGGCTCAAAAAGGGATCAATGAGTCAGGTGAGGACTATGTTCAGGTTGTATTGAGAGGCAGGTACCACTCTTGGGGCTTTGTACTTTTGCTCTACCCTAGGTGGTACTACCCTGGCTTTCAGTGGATCTCTAAAGGGCTCTGGTTATAGCATGCCTTTAACATGGATAAAAACTGGATAGTACACTCCATCTTAGTGTGGGTTTCAACTAGAGGTGTGCACAATTTTTCATTCTTCCGGCGGAATTAGATGAATTTAGTAATTCCATGTTATGTTTGTAACACAGAATTATTAATAAATTCCACCACTCCGCTGGCGGAATTAACCATTCACCAGCACTATCAAATTGCAACCATGTGTTGCATGGGACTCTGCACCATATCATAGCCTGCTACCACCACCCAGAAAAGCTTCCGTCACTCCCACCAACACTAGCTCTTCCAGTCAGAAGCGATCTTGCCTCTGTGACATCATTCACAGTCCCATCGGGCACAAGGGTCCTGGAGAGCTTGTTAGGCCCCGGGAGAACATAAGGAGGAGGAGGCACAGCAGATAGAGGCTGGCTCTGGAGTGACCTGGCACTGCCACTTGCACTACTTGAACAGGCCTGGGCCATTCGACAGAGGAAGAGGCGGCGAGGTGTCTCGAATCAGCTTCCGGATGTCCTTGCTACTGGCTGCACCCCAGGACTCCCCCCTGGCAGTGTGGCCAGGCTACACAATACTCAACCTCCTGCTGGGGAGCGGTCTGCACAACTTGAAGGCTCTCATCTTCCTACTCAGGGACCGGTGAGTCTAGGCTGCAGAGGCAGATCTGGGGGTAAGGCACTTGCTGTCGCGATATGCTTGTAATCTAGTTGTCTATGCCTCGCCCCTTTTAAAAAGACCTTTGGGCTAATACACTTGCTGAACACATGGAACCTATAGATTGCACGCTCCTCTTCCAGTAATATATTCTAGTCGAAATATTGCAGACTAGCATGTTTCCTTAGAGCTCTCGATACTTGTCTTCAGACAGCTTGCAAGTGGTTCCAGTATGGGCAGAGAGCGGAAAAGAGGGAAACAGCTATGTGTTTATTACAAGGATTTCACAGTTTGGTAATGTGATGAAACAGGGATTTGAGCCAGTCTCAAGTTAACCCTGCCTCCTCTATAACTGAAAGGGGTCCATCAGTGAGATCCCTGACATTGCATTGCTTTCCCAATTAACCCAGTCCCTATGCCATTAGTAATGTCCTCAGGGAGCCTGGGACATCAATAAAGACAATGATACTTATTCGAAGCCAATACAAATATTAGGATGAGGACTAGTAGGGTATAAAGTCAACTGTTAAAAGGTTCTTGTAGTTTATCGATATTGCACCCTGCTTTATTCCCATGGGCCGGCTGCTAACATCCTGGATGCTGTTACCAACCCTATTTTCAAAGCATCAGTGCACACAAGCAGTAACTTGCACAGTGTTGTCCAGTAGCTCAGCCATTCTGTCATGGGAGCAAGCGTCTCCTTCTGGTATCTCCATCAGCAAGATTCATTCAGCCCCATCTCCCTGCCTGTCAATAATGCATCGAGGTGACGGATGGGTGATGGGGGACTGTAAGGGAGGGCTTCGGACGGCTGGGTGCAAGCAGTAAGGAGGGAAGGTGGAAAGAGTAGGAGAGAGGGAAGGAAGATGAAGGATGAGAAATCAGGAGGAGAAGCATCCTCCACTCGCCACTCTTGAATGACTGTAGTCAACAATTGTTTGTTGGCAATGCACCAGTATATTGCTTTGCCACACCATCCACCATGGCGAGCAAAGCCAGATGTTGACTTGATCTGTCACAACTCTCATAGAATGACCCCGGCATCAGAATCTTGGGTATGATGGCACATGGACACACATGGAATGCAATTATACACTTTATATGGTGTCCTGAAAATCCGTTACTTTGGTTGAGAATTCACTGCTTGCTTTCACCAGCACAGTTCCCTTTCTGGGAGGGCTTCTGGGATCAGAGAGGAGTGCCCCAGATGTCACATGTGCAGACATGTGTATAGTGCACTGCTCGCACGAGGGCTTGTGCTGACTAATGGTGGGCAGAACTCTGCAGAATTCCAGAATGTTTTTATGTCACTCCACGGAATTATGTGGAGTACAACTCCGTGAGTTCTGCGCACCCCTAGTCTCTACTAAGAAATCACCCTCCTCCTGAACTACATGGAGGTCAACTTCATGATATTGGACCACCCATTGCATTGGTATGAAGTTGTATTGTGTGGTGGGGTGGATCAGGAATGCTACAAATCTGGTTCTGGGTACACAGGAGAGTTTTCAGAATAATAATTCCAGGGGTCTACCCCCTCACATGGCTCCCCAGCTATGTCATATGGCTTCTCCTCATTGTAGAGACTGCATGATCCTGATGATTGTAGTGAACCCAAAGTTGTATATATATGCCTTTGGTAGTGTACCTGGAGGTTGTAGGTGAGGATGAGGAAATGGAGAAGAAGGCAGAGGATGGAGTTGGAGCTCTTGTCCTTGCGCCTCTTTTTGTGCCCGGGAGCCTGTTCTTGCGCCAAAGCGAAGTCATCCACAAAGGCCAGCTTCTGCTTAGGTGGTAGGGTATCAATGACATTGGGTGGTGGCTTAGCAGTAGCAATCCTTATCGTCTGTGGATTGATATACAGTCGCTTTTGCTGGGCATCAAGCTCTACTTAGAGGGAGCCAAGAATTGGTTGCTCTGAGTCGTCAGGGCTTTCAGAGCGGGCTGTCATCGACATCAACGTTAACCCTTAGGAGAGCCATCTTTTGAAGTTGGTACACTAAAACAAATGAAGTTGGTGCCAGTGCACAATGGACACTCAATGAAGAGCCACCATATACCTTGTGACTTGAGAAAATTCTTCATAGAGATGCGAACATTCGCGACCAACACTAGATGGCAGGTGTATAAAGAGAATGTGTAGCTACAGAAACACATGCTACAAACATATTGTGTTTGCTGTTCATCCTAATATGATATGTCAGAACAAATATCAATCTACCCAAAAATGTTCATACCTAACAAGAATTCTGGTGAAAGAACAAGCTCCAGCGCATCATTGTTTAACATGATATTTCGGGGAAGGTCAGCCAAAACCAAGTCTGGAGCAATCTGAGCTATTGGGATTGTTGACCTTGCATCCTCAGGATTAACTAAGAGGTCACCTACAAAGAAAAAGAGGAACAAATGCATGTCAGTCATTTTAGGGTGAACTGATCAAATTCAGGATTGAGCATCAATCAATATACAAACTAATATAGAGGAATAAGGTCTAACACATGCCAAATGTATGGGAAAAAAGCTTGGTCGTAACTCTGCACTGGTGTACAATGTTCATTAAATTCAGAGGTACCATAATAAAATTATTTTCTGTTTAAATTCAATCCTTTTTACACATGGTACCATTTGGGATTATTTGAACATGTGTACATGCTTGCATGCATATACACAATATGATAGCTGAAGCAGTTCTGACCTATCAAGTCTTGTGTTTTGCCGATCAGGTTCTGCACCTGGCGACCCTGTTTGGTCACCATTTCCCTCTTGGCTCTTCATCAACTCCTACTGCCCTCTGAGAGTTGTTCACTTATTAAAGTATTTTCCTTCAAGGTCTGCACTTTCCCATTCATCACATTGTCAAAACCACTTTTGTTTTGCGTGTTCTCTCCAACCACCAATGAAGTCACCAGACTGAAGTCTTGTCATTGTCTTTTATGATTAAGTTTTCCCACATCCAAGCTGGCAACCTACAAATGCTACTGTGAAGCTGATCAAGACACCATGCTTTCTCAATATTGTTTGTTAGGCCTTATCACTCACTGTACTAAAATGCCTTCCTAAGTCTTAATATTTTCAAAAATCCTCACAGCTCCATTCCTGAAATAAAGTGTCAAATTCGGCAATTCATTACCCACATCCCTTTCAAACTACTTTATCAGTTTCAACTATAAACAGGCAGGTATACTTCAGGAATTAAGAACATAATCTATCAATGCGTGAGCATGCTGCTGAAGAAGAATACAGCTTCTTCATGTTATCCAGCTTTTTAAATATCATAAATAACACCAACCAAGTGCATTCTACATACCAGTCTTCAGGGCACAGCTATTTAATCATAGGTCCTTAATCCCCCCAAGAAGTTCAATTAATATGATCTCAAATTCCTCTGTCAATATTTCTCTTTATGATCCTAACTCAGAACCTTTCCAAACT
This sequence comes from Triturus cristatus, assembly GCF_964204655.1. Lineage (NCBI taxonomy): Eukaryota > Metazoa > Chordata > Amphibia > Caudata > Salamandridae > Triturus > Triturus cristatus. Next base: position 1,105,318,620 of record NC_140585.1, on the reverse strand, counting down.
CATTCAAAAGCAAACACCAAATAACTTTCTTCCAAAACAGCCATGCTTGCCAAATGAATGTCAGGGAGCTACAATGCCAACCAACTCTAAATTCTCAGGCTACAGTTCGAAGGAGGTCCATTGTCACTGCTCATTATCTAACCATAGGGATGCAAAATACGCAGACTTGAGAGCAACACACTGTCCTACTGCTGCGACAGAAGATCCTCCTAGTTTGTTTGGAGGACAGATAATCATACCCAGGGGTTCTAGGAACCACCGTTTTCTGGCCCAATCTGGTGCTACTAGGATGACTTAAACCCTGTTGGTCCTGATCCTCTTTAGAACTGGGTGCAGGAGAGGCAGTGGTGGGAAGGCATGCAGGAGTCGTGAGCTCTACTCTAGACAGAAGGCTTCTACAAGAGAGAGATGATTTGGAAACTCCAGCGAGCAAAGTGCTGACATTGAGCACTCTCATCGGTGATGAAAAGATCGAGCCAGTGTTCTTCCCTTTGCGGGAAAACAGCCTGTGCCACCTCCGGGTGTAACTGTCATTTGTGATCTGCTATTGCCTGCAACTGAGTGTGTCTACCATGGCATTTAAAGACCATGCCTTGTGATTCACCACTACAGAAATCTATTGGCAGTCCATCCGCTTTCAGGGATGCAAGGCTTCCTGGCACAGGGTCCAGTGCACCACCCCACCCTGCTTGTTGCAGTACCACATGGTTTTGTTATTGTCCAAGAGCACCTTCTCCAGCCTTCCTCAGACGATGGGCAGAAAGGCCAGCTATGCCATGCCAAGTCCTCTGATCTTCACCTCTCTCAGGTGACTTTCTCAGCCAAGTAGTGATGCTTCTGAGACCACCATCATCTCAGAGTAGGGTAAGGAAAGGGGCCTGCCACTGACCCAATCGTGGTCCAGTGTTACCAATGCAGGTCTTTTGTGGTGTCCTTTGAACTTTGAATAAAATCTAACAGATTTCCCTGATGTTGTGCCTACTGGAATTGTAGGTCCCACTGCAGAGCCTGCATGTGCCATCTGACATGCAACACTAGCAGGATGCAGGAGGCCAACAACGCAAGCAGCCTTAGAGTGATCCACAATGAAATTCAGGGCAGACTGAAACATCAGGATCAGAGACTGAATGCACTCTCCATTCGCGGAACAGACATGAAACTGTACTATATCCAGAATGATTCCAATCTAAGGGAGTGTCTGTGAAGGAGTCAGGTGTGACTTCCGCTTGTTGAGAGTGTACTCCAATGATGTTGGGAGGTTCTGAAGATGGGTGACTAATGCCTGGGGCAAGCCACATCCAAAAGCAAGTCATCAAGGTAGAAGACTTGTACCCCGACCTCTGTAGATGTGTTGGGATAACCGCCATCGCTAAGGGGTGAAGATGAGCTCAAAGGGGACAACTGAAAACTGAAAATACTCCTGGCCCAACATAAACCACATGTATCGCCTGTGGACCTGCATGATGGGGGCGTGAAAATAGGCATCCTGTAGGTCCAAACCCATCATCAAGTCTCCAGGACAGAAAGGGCCTGGGCTAACGTGAACAGCCTGCATTTGTAATTCCACATGAAGGAGATGGAGAGGCAAAATCAAACATAGAACATCCTCCACTAGCATAAGCCATAACCCACTCTATGGCCCATTTGGCCAAAAGCACCTACTCATCCTGCAGTAAGAAGGACAGATGGTCCTCCGTCAGCTGCATGAAAACTGTGGAAGGTGCAGTGGTGAAGAAATAAAGGGAAGGACAAAGCCCCGGTACACAATTTATAGAATTCACTTGTCCACCATGATGGCCTCCACACTTGGAGGAAATATCAGATCCCATCCCGATAGGGTGGCTGTGTTCCAGCCAGGACACAAAAAATAAAACTTGGGTTTTTAATATTGATAACAATCTTTCGCTTAAAACTCAGGTTTTCAGGGTTGCGGCATCCTGCTTTGCTGTTCTTAGATAGATCAAATAAATCTTCTGGCTAATTCCACTGGCAGTTCAGAGAACGGTTCTGCAGGCTTTGGTGATATCCAGGCTGGACTACGGCAATGTGCTGTACCAGGGTGCAGATAAAGCTTCTATACATTGGCTTCAGGTCATTCAAAATGCAGCTGCTCATCTTCTTTTCAATCTGCCTAAACGCACCTTTGCGTCTCCTTTGCTATACCAACTCCATTGAATTAAAGTCAACTAGCACATTGAGTTTAAGGCCCTCTGTTACATGTTCCGTGCCAAATGTGGCCTGGTCCCTTCCTACATTCAAAATCTGGTAACCTCTTATGTTATGGCTCGACAGTTGAGATCCTCCAGCCTCACACTGTTTTCAGTTCCCAGGGGTCGTTCTTTTTTCTGTCTTGGCCCCAGGCTCTGGAATGCTCTTCCAACTGACCTTAGGAACTGTCATTCTCTGCTAGCCTTCCGTAAGTGCTTAAAGACGCTCTTGTTTAGTGACAAGGTTTGAATTACTTCTCCTTGTCTTTTTGGCTGCTGTCTAAGTTGTTCAGCCTCTACATGTTCACAAGTTCGGTGCCGGAAGACCCTGCTGGGTAGCTGTGAGCTTTATAAGTGCATAAATAAATAAGTAGCTTTGTGGTTTCAGCCACTGCAGCTGAGGGGGACTGAGCTCCACTTTGTCTCTGTTGTCCTTGTGGTCTCTGGGAACATCTGCCTTAGGGATGAAAGGACTGATAAGCCTACTGTGTGGGTCTGGCAGACAGGAATACCTCTACCGAAGTCTTGGAGGGGTAAAAAATGCTGGTGGAATATCATTGTGGGAGTAGAAATGCTCATGGGACGTTCCATGGACCTATTCTCCTTAATTAATCCAAGGCAGAGATTGTTTAATTCCCAAAAACATGAAAGCTGTCAAAAGGCAATTCCATTGAGTATACCTGGACATCCCCACTGGCGTCACACTGGTGCCCATGGGACGTCCTATGCAATCAGTTGTGTCCAGTCCTGAGCGTATTGCAACCTTTGCCTCATTGCGGCCATCCTGAATAGCCCGTGGGAGAGAAGGTCAAAGGATGTCTGGAACAGCAGGTAAAACCTGAGCTAACATATCCTAAATGGCATGCAAATAACAGCCATGAAGACAACTGCCACTCACCACACAAAACAAGGCTCATGGAGAAAAGGTTTGTTTGCTTGAAGTCTCTATTGGTTTGGACTCACAGTCAGGGGTAGTGGTAGGAAGAGCATTTCGGTTAATCTTGCTGGTGTCCTTGCACAATGAGACTCTCCAGGGTAGCGTACTGTGCCAGCAAGGCAGGGTCACCTGTTGTAGTTTGATGGCAGCAGGCAACATGTCTTCAGAAGGGTGCCCTGAACAGGGCTTAGCCAGATTGCCCAGATGGGCCTTCATAAGTGCCTGATTGAAAGGCAACACAGGCTCATTTAGAGCCTGCTCAGGCTAGCACATTGGTTTTGTCTTCCATAGAAGACAACTGGAAGTCAAGCATCTCAGCCACCCTTCAAATCGCTTCGCCAAAAAAGACTATCTCCTCAGTGGCAGGAACAGTTTGAGACACTAAGCCCGCATCAGGGGAAGTGTCAAGCTCAATGGCATTCTGAAACTCTTTATACCAACTGCCTTCATCATATTAACAAATACAATTGTTCCCCTCATCATAGATAAAATTATCAGAGTTTGTGCCCTGCCACAGGCTAAGGGCAAGGTATCAGAGTAAGATGGGCTGCCAAGCAGTTGCATGCAAGCTGGCCTAGTGCAAGTCGTTGGTCAAGGTTGTGGCGTATTCAATTCAGATTTGGACTTTACTTTAGGCTGTATAACCCCATAAGCCATTGACGGTGACAGTATCAGCATCGACTGGAGTCAGTGCTGAAGCCAATGTGGATCTAAGAGGCACAGGTGGCAGCAAGGTTGGAGCAATCAGAGAAGTGTGACTGGAGGATTCTGATGTTACTTGAGGCCCACTGGCATGGCAGAGGTAGAAGATCAAAGTGTGGAAGATCTGCAACATAGCCTCCTTGAAGGCTTCCACCTGCTGCAAAATCGCTGACAGATCTAGGACTTCGGGTGGAGGGTGAAAGGGAGGCTCTATTCTGCATGTCATTTTGGAAAACAAATTGAGCTCCAAGCTTACAGTTCAGACAGAAATGCATCAGCTACAGTAGTCGTTTTGCAAAGACCTGCTCAGAGAAACATTCTAAAAGCCTGCATTAACCTGCAAATATAGGTCACATAAGACTAAAATACAGACAATACCTAAGCTTTATTTTGACTCGCCCGAAAAGTCCAAGACAGAAAGTATTTCTATCCTTGAAGTTATGAATTAATTCCATGCTAAAATGGAACAATTTATAGCAAAGAGAACACAAACAGTGGAAGAGTATTGATATTAGATCAAGTACCGCAAAATGTTAGCCTTTGTGTTTTTGCTATATTAAATCCAAAATATTTTGAGAATAATATACTTTAAAACCCAGAAAGCTCAGTCTTCAAAGGGCTATAAATTTGAAAGGTTTTTCAGATCATTTAAATATAAGATTGCTAGTTGGGAGAAAAAAATAAAGTTTGGAAAACTTTGAAGTGCTTTAGGCCAGTGGGCATGCCCTCTTCAGGTTATCTTTAGAAGAGGAGGAAATAATGGTACCAGGAATGGCGCAACAAATTAAGTTGCAGCTGCCTCAGTAAGTCTTTCCATTGACCCGGAAATCGGGGTACAAATACATGCACCCCATCCTTTCAGGAGTTAAATGCCCGGAAAAATTAAAAATGAGCAGATTTTGATTAAGGTAGATAATTCGCCAATTAACATAGGTCTTGAATTAAGAAACAACAAAGACAAAGTCGCATGTGAGCACATTTGCAGGTCACAACGAACACACAACCTTGTCAAAACTATAATGCATGGTCTCCATTTCCATTTCTGGAAAGCTATTGATGATCTAAATCTTAAACCAAGTGATATATCAACTTATTGTAGGCCTCTGTAAATGTAATAAATTTTTATCATGCACAACATTGTAAGTAGTTCAGTGACGATCTACAAACATGACATAAGTCCTTGCATATCCCTTTGGTCCCTAGTAAAACCTCTGCAGATTATCTGCAGACAGGAAATCCACAGTTTTAGAATTGGGAGAAATATCATGTGAGACCTGTCAGTCTTGGGGTGGTCTTCCCCAAACTTGATGCCTTACTCCTCCATATTTTTCTGATTTTGTTTTGTTGGCCTTAGGACTCTGTGCACTTTACCACTGCTAACCAGTGCTAAAGTACATTTGCTCACACCCCAAAAAAATGGTAACACTGACTTATCCCCAATTGGCATATTTGATTTACCTGTAAGTCCCTAATAAAGTGGTACTACATGTACCCAGAGCCTATATATTAAATATTACTAGTAGGCCTACAGCATTCATTGTGCCACCAACTAAAGTAGACTCACCAACCTGTCTCAGGCATATCACTGAAGTCTGTGTGTGCATTGTTAAACTGCAATTTCGACCTGGAAAAGTAAACGTCTTGCCAGGGCTAAACCTTCCTTTTTAATATATATAAGTTACCATTAGGGTAGGCCCTTTACAGCCCAGAGAGCAGGGTTCAGTGTATTTAAAAAGTAGGACATGTACCTCTAAATTTTACATACGGGTGGTGAAAAACTCTGCAATTCATTTTTCACTATTGCTAGGGCTGCCTCTCTCATACGATAACAGTGGATTTACCTTGTTACATTTAATAAGCTACAACTCCAAAATGGGAGCAGGTAGACAACTCATGTTTGTTATCTTTGGCATTGTAATGAAAAGCCCTCCTTAATGGTAAAGTCAGATTCTGATTCCAATTTTGAAAATGCCCCTTTTAAAAGTCGTCATTTTCCTACCATGGTCATTTAGAGCCTGCAGTGTGCTTCACGGTAACATGATTGGGTGAGGTTGGACTTTGTGTATTTCTACCTGAAAGCCACACACAATAGGGGGCTTAGATGTGCCTGGATGGGACATCAGTGGCAGGATGGAGGGGCGGAGCTGGGCGCAACACTGCTCACACCTGAATAGCCTGTGTCCTCCCTTCACACTAAGGATTGCATACCCCCTGTAGTTAGTTTGGACCCAGGGCATGGGAGGCAAGAAACCTGAGCACTTCAAATTCTCTAGAAACTTTTCCAACTTCAAAGAAGACATCAGGAATCAATATTGGACTTCAGACACCAAGTCTTCAGTACACTTCTGGACCTGTGGAAGACTGCCAGGGAGAAGGGCTACTGATCTGCTGGAAAAATTGTCACTGCTGGACGCTGCCCTGTTGGACTGCTATGCTGCTGGATTGCTGCCCTCCTGCCCTCCAGCCTGGGTGAGATGGACTAGATCCGCAATTTGTACCCAGTACCACCTGAGTGACTACAAGTGTTAGTCTCTTGTAACCTGCACCTGGACTCTACCAACTGTGAGTCTTGCCTTTGCCAATGGTGCCATCACAGTCCTGGACCCTTTGAAGTGGGCCTGAGGTGCTCTGCTAGCCAATCTGTTGGACCAGCAGAACCGACAGCTCCTCTGCTGCACAGCGCAATCCCCAGTAGAACTGATGCATCGCCATTGCTGCATGGAGTTTCCTGCTGCGATGTCCTTGCGGAGAGATGCATTGTCTAATGCAGCTGCCCGGAACCGCCACTGCTTAATGCATCTCCATGCAAGGACATTGTATCTCAGCCTTCAGAACTACCACTGCACAATACATCTACTCACCAGCATCTTGTTTCACCTCTGCAACTCTTGGCAACCATAATTAAAGTAATGGGTTAAGTAGACCTCAGTAGGTCCCTGTGGCTGGCTCACGCTCCATGGTGGTCAGACTCCACAGGTGACTTTTTCCCAGTGTAGCACAACCAGATATCCAAAGTTGGCAGTGCTTTGTAGGCTATATTCATGAAAATCTTACAAATTGCACATCTCCGGTTTTATTGGTTGGATCTTTGTTGTTTTGGTCTAGTTTTATTTATTAAAATGTAATCTAGTTCTTCTTATGTTGTGTTTTCACTTTCACTTTATTACTGTTCGAAGTGCTACATAAATACTTTGCACATTACCTCTAAGTTAAGCCTGACTGCTCTGTGCCAGGCTACCAGAGGGTTCAGCACAGGTTAATTGGGGTTTGCTTGTGACTTCACCCTGACCAGAATTGTGGTTGTTGCTTGAGTCGGGTTTTTACCCCGCCTCAACCAGTAACCCAATTTCTTAAATATCTTTTAAACAACTTTTAACCAATCTTTATAAGAAAAACATTTTACAAGAAAAATAATTCCTTCTGCTGTGCTCCCTGCAAATATGGTAATTTGTGGCACATAACCATTTTCACTGTACATTTACATAAACCTTTACAACTAAACTTAGGTGTGGAATTTGGGTTAGAGATAACACCTGCCTCCACTGATACTCCCAGGTAGCCCCTTAGACCCTTTTCTTTGCTTAACTCATGACTGCAGAAAACAGGACTGTCTGTGGGTTAGCTGCATGCCAGATGCATTAGGAAATATCCGATGATATAGATACTATTTGTGGCCACAAATCACACGTCTGCAAAAACATTTGCAAACATTATTTTATTAGTTGGGACAATAAATATAAGCTAAGATATCACATAGATTGTTGGAAATAAAAACACATTTTGAGAATTATAGAGAATTGGTGAATGCATATTTCGATACAGTTATCAGTTTAGTTAATTTTTAAAAAGGAATAACATGGCCTGTATGAATTAGTTCAGAATAAACACTTATTCCAACACATTGTTTGGAAAGAAAAACTGCTTCATACATATACGATTTCAGCAAGTGTACGTACATAAATCCACCGGCAGTATTCGGCATAAAAAAAAACAGAATTAAACAAACAATACTTCAAATCCCGGTATCTTCAGCTAAAGCAATTTCCCAGTTTGAATCATATTTAGGGGTAGTTAGTAACATTAGAGCTCCTTAAAACTCATTTATCCATGCAGATAATAATCCCCAGATCTTCCTTCCTTTTCGTTTAGCCTGAATACCCTTACGTTTATATAGGGCCATTTCAAATTGATATACATGCAGGAAGCGCCCTTTCCATTGCTGGAATGTCGGAGGAAGTCTATCCAACCATGCAGCAGATATGCACAATCTATACACAGTCATAGCTATAAAAATCAATTCCAGCCCAGGCCCTAAATAGGTTTTGTCTACTCCCAATAGCATAAGCTGCGGGGACGGAGTGATTATGCTTTTTAATATCTCCCCTAAAAAGCCCACTATTTCTAGCTCTATTTGATTTAGACTGGGGCAGGAGTAGAATATATGAACCAGGTCTGCCCCTGAAGCTTGACATCTGGGGCAATTTGTCCCCGCCGTGCCGCCACATTTTGCAATCTTTGCTGGGGTTATATATAAATCATACACCGTTTTATAGTGTTGTGATTGCAAATTCGAGGCATACATCACTGTGCCCCCTAGCTCCAGTGATTCCAAAAATCCTGAGTCGACCATGCCAAGTTTCTCGTTCCATTTCCCATCCTGCTTCTCGAGGTCATCAGGGACCAGTTCCAATAAGCAGCCATATATCTGAGAAATGGAAGGGGTAGCTTCTTTTACCATTACCTCCAATACCGGTATTTGATCAAAGCCAGCAGTCCCCCCTACTTTAAAAAAAAAAAATCTCTGATCTGTAAATATTTAAACAAATCTCGTGATGAGATATTAAATTGACTACGGACCAATTCAAAAGGAGCAAACGAACTCTCTACCCAAAAATCTCCCAGTCTGCTAACCCTGTTACACCCCCATCTTTTAAAGAAACTGTCCTGAAAGATGCATGGCAGTTGCTCATTTTGAATCAGAGGGGTATATCGACTATACCTGCCCACCCCTGCTTTTTTCCTAACCAATACACAGTTCCTATAAGCTGCATACAAGGTCTTAAAGCGGGTTCGTTTGAAATAGCTTTGCTCAAAGAACATCATTAGACAACCCTGAGCAGATTTACCAAGCAATAGCTCATAGATGGAGGGTGACCTAATGTGGGAATCCTGCGCCGTTGTACGACAGCTAAACAATATCTGATAACACTGCAAGACGGCAGAGAGATAGTAGAGCCTGAAGTTTGGTAGTGCCCAGCTGCCCCTACTTCTAGGTAAGCACATAAAAGCATTCGCTCTTTTGGTCTTCCCTTATGCCCAAATAAAACTAGCTGTTATCCGATCAATTTTCTTAAACCATACATCATTAATTTCTAAAGAGAGAGATCTAAACACGTATAATATTTTTGGAAGAAAGATAATTTTAATTAAATTACATCATTCAATTATCAACAGTCTCATGCTATCCCATCTTTTAAAATCAAGCTTGGCTTTTTCCAGAATAGGGGGCAAATTTTTATCAACTATCAATTCTATCTTTGAAGTAATACGAATACCAAGATACGTAGCCTCATTAGTAATCCTCATATCAGATGCTAGCGTGTGCCTGTTGATTAAAATTTGGGTTTTAGTTTTGTTCAAAAGGAATCCTGACCCATTTCCAAATACTTCAGCCAGTTCCTCCACTGTCATTATAGCCCTATCTGGATCACTTATAATTATGGCGATGTCATCGGCATAGGCGAGGGTCTTAGTGTCCCACCCCTGTAATGTAACGTGCACAACCTCTTATGAGGCTTCTAACGTTCTAATAAAAGGGTCAATAAATAGTGCGAAGAGTAGGGGAGACATAGGGCAGCCCTGTCTTGTACCCCTCTCTATTACAAAGGGTTCGGTTTGTTGTCCCATTATACTCAGATAGGCAGTAGGTCTTTTATATATTGCCTGGATTGCGTTGATAAAGTTTATCCCCAATCCAACACCCTCCATCACTTTCCAGAGAAAGGCCCACGACACACGGTCGAAGGCCCTTTCAGCATCCAAAAAACAGACCCCCATTGGTTTAGCCAAAACTTCAGTTGCGTCGAATATGGTTATAACCCTTTGGATATGGTCTGTAGTTCCCCGCCCCGGAATAAACCCATGCTGTTTATCTGATACAAGCTGATGTATGACCCCAGCCAGTCGGGTAGCGAAGATCTTTGAGTATAGCTTTTCGTCACTGTTTAGCAGTGTAATGGGTCTGTAGGAGCCAAGAGCAATAGGATCTTTATCTTTCTTCAAGAATATAATTATATTGGCAGCATCCCATGATCTGGGTGGTGGAATCCCCTTTCTGACTTCATTTACGAGGTTCAAGAGCTCCTGCTGGACTTCTGCAAAGAATATTTTATAAAACTCTAATGGTATAGAGTCTAACCCTGAAGCCTTCCCTGAGGGTAGGGCAAACAAGGCCGATTGCTGCTTTTCTAATGAAATTTCTCCCCCTATCATCAACCTGTCCTCATCTGTGAGTGTAGCGGAGCCCAGCGGGCCAACTGAATGGTTGTCTGGTAATGCAGAGCCGGATATAAGAGGTTCTTTATACAAGTTAGCGTAAAACTCCTCCCTAATTTCCCCAGGTTCAGTGACTATATTTCCGCTCATATTCTTAACTTTACTGATATTAAAATCCATGCTCTGCTGTTTGGACCTAACTGCCAAATACCTCCCAATGCGCTCATTATATTCCTAGCGATCTTGTTCGCTAGCAAGGAGTTTTCCAGCTTTTTTCTCTGCATGATGTTCATTTAGACGGGCTTTAGTGATAGCTATCTCATTTAAAACACGAGCCAAATCTCTTCCATTTTGGGCAGCGTCAATTAATCTAATTTCCAAGGTGCTTAAAGTTCGATATAGTTCTCCCCAGCGATCATGGGCCTTCTTCTGTTTAGCGATACTAAAGCTCAGGGTTTCACCCCTTATACCTGCTTTAAAGGAGTCCCAAACGAACCCTTCCTCGGCGCTTCCCTTATTTATGGAAAAACAAAAACGCGATCCAGGACCGCGTATGCTCAACATAATCAGAATCCAAAAGCAGCCCCCTTTCAAACGACCACTTTCTAGGTACTCGAGTCAGTCCAGCAATTATTAGTTCAAACACAATCGGGTTATGGTCGGACACTACTCTAGGATATAAATCCACCCATGCCCCTCTAACCAATACAGGTGTAACCAGAAAGTAGTCCAACCTGGCAAAGCTGCCATGCGGAGCTGAATAGTAGTTATATCCTGGGTCTGGTGCCCTTAGTGCATGCCATACATCTACCAGACTGAGCTCTTTACGCAAATGCCTAAGTGCCCGAAATGATTGTGGCTTTCGTCCAGCATAGTTTTCTTCTATATTACAGACCCCACCTCTTGACCCATTAAGATTGAGGTCCCCACAAACAACAAATGGACAGGGCCACATTAGTAATTCAGCAGCCAAATAGTTAAAAACACTTGGATCATCCAACACCGGGGCATATATTACGCATAGTGTAAAAGAGCCACTGCCGGCCTTGCATTCCTGTATCACCCATCTACCCAGCTTGTCAACTGCGCTGTGCCCTGGAATAGTTGAGGTGCCTTTCACTAAAATAGCCACCCCCATAGTCCTGGTTTCTTGTATTGTATGACAGATAACCTGTAAACCTAGTGTCTTCAGCAAGGCCCTATCTTCTCTGGCGACATGAGTTTCTTGAAGGCAATACACGTCTGCTTTTAAATAACCAAACTCTTCACGTACCCTCCTTCTTTTAGCCTTATCATTCAGGCCGCAGATGTTAATAGATGCTATACGCAACCTAGCCATATCTCAAGGGGATTGTTTCAACCATACGAAATAACCTCCAATTAGAACCTGAGGTCTTACTCCAGTGTGATACCACTAGGGCCACCCCTACTTCTAGAATACCTGCTACCCATTCTCTCTCCCCTCTAATTTCATGTGCATCAGGACATTTACTTCCCAAGGCCAAAAAATGCTGCACCAATAATACTGTTACCACTACTTGCTGTATATCGTATAATGTGCCATCGCTTAGTCTACCATTACCCCTCCCCCTCTCTCCAACCAGCCACCACCCCCACCTCCCCTCCCCTCTAATGAAAGCAGTCAGACCACCTAGTCTGTGTGATGGAAGCCGTCTCCCAACATCGTGGTGCTCCCCCCTCTTAACATGTGTTGTCCCCTTTGCTCCTAGAAGAGCACAATTCAAACAAAGACAAAAATCATTGACCAAACAATTGCCATAAGCAGGAAAAAGAGGATTGTCTAACGAATTTCAGTTTTTTCCCACCCATATCCCATCCCGACCTTGTCCTGGTCTTCAAGTGTTATTATCGCTCTTTGAAACCTGGCCCCAATAATCTGGATTCAAGCAAGCCTGGCTGAAGACGGCTGAAATGCCAGAAACCGGTCCTAGGAAGCTTGTTTCTGGTCCAGGGAAGGCATGGCTTGGCAGTTCGGGCTGGACTGTTCCCATGAGGCACAGGGTCAGACTGATTTGCACATGGCCATGTCTGAACTGGGGTGGCAGAGTGGGCTAAAGAACGGTGATGGATCAAACCCAGATCTGTTGACTGGGTGTGAGTGTTTGATTGGTTCTGATGCTCCGTCCATCACCACCCCCTTTTGTACCGCTTTGTTCGCCATAAGTTGGCAGGGTATGCTCAGACGTGAGTCCCTTGCTCACTTTGCCACTGGATTCAAGCAAGCCTGGCTGAAGACGGCTGAAATGCCAGAAACCGGTCCTAGGAAGCTTGTTTCCGGTCCAGGGAAGGCATGGCTTGGCAGCTCGGGCTGGACTGTTCCCATGAGGCACAGGGTCAGACTGATTTGCACATGGCCATGTCTGAACTGGGGTGGCAGAGTGGGCTAAAGAACGGTGATGGATCAAACCCAGATCTGTTGACTGGGTGTGAGTGTTTGATTGGTTCTGATGCTCCGTCCATCACCACCCCCTTTTGTACCGCTTTGTTTGCCATAAGTTGGCAGGGTATGCTCAGACGTGAGTCCCTTGCTCACTTTGCCACTGGATTCAAGCAAGCCTGGCTGAAGACGGCTGAAATGCCAGAAACCGGTCCTAGGAAGCTTGATTCCGGTCCAGGGAAGGCATGGCTTGGCAGTTCGGGCTGGACTGTTACCATGAAGCACAGGGTCAGACTGATTTGCACATGGCCATGTCTGAACTGGGGTGGCAGAGTGGGCTAAAGAACGGTGATGGATCAAACCCAGATCTGTTGACCGGGTGTGAGTGTTTGATTGGTTCTGATGCTCCGTCCATCACCACCCCCTTTTGTACCGCTTTGTTCGCCATAAGTTGGCAGGGTATGCTCAGACGTGAGTCCCTTGCTCACTTTGCCACTGGATTCAAGCAAGCCTGGCTGAAGACGGCTGAAATGCCAGAAACCGGTCCCAGGAAGCTTGTTTCCGGTCCAGGGAAGGCATGGCTTGGCAGTTCGGGCTGGACTGTTCCCATGAGGCACAGGGTCAGACTGATTTGCACATGGCCATGTCTGAACTGGGGTGACAGAGTGGGCTAAAGAACGGTGATGGATCAAACCCAGATCTGTTGACTGGGTGTGAGTGTTTGATTGGTTCTGATGCTCCATCCATCACCACCCCCCTTTCGTACCAAATAATCTTTAGCCTGAATCTCTGACGTAAATTTTTTTACTGAGCCACACATTATTGTTTTCAGTCTGGCAGGGGCTAGCAGATATGCTTCATGGCCCGCATCCTGGAACGGCTTAACAGCCTGTCGCAGTCCCCACCTACATTCAACTGTCGTGTGACAGAAGTCCGGGCGCGTAAAGAATGATATACCTTGATATGTCCGTCGAGTGTCTGAGCGGGCTTTTTCAAATATTGCCTGTCGCAGCAGGAACTTCCCAAAGAAGACTAGGATGGCTCATGGCTGCTTTGGATTCCTGTCAGCTGATATTGTTTCTTTGCTAAACATTGGAAATCTATGGACTCTTTGCATTTCCGAGGCCCAGTTCCATCCAGCCAATTCGGGGAATGATGTTTTCAAAAGCTCCAACATATATGCTCGTATGTCCTCACCCTCCACACCTTCCTCTATACCAAGGAAACAAAGGTTGTTTCTACGTTGACGGTTTTCCATATCTTCCAGCTTCCATTGTACATCGCTTAGTTGGTGTTCATGCATCTTGGTTTGCTCTTTCACTTCCGTAACTGCATCTTCAAGGGCCTCCGTTCTATCCTCAATGTGGGCCAAGCGTTCCCCCATCCCCGAGCATGTCTTCCCGACTTTTCGTACAGCCCCTTCTAGTTTTCTTGTCGCCTGCCTGGCTTTTTTGCTATCCGCCCGTGTCTCAGCTCTGTGCTCTTTGATAGAATCTAATATTAAGCTAAGTTCGGGACTAATAGGGGTGGCGTTAGTAGGTTGTGGAGTAGTCATCTTTGAGTCATCTGCGGTAGGATCCCCTGGCGAAGTCCCAGCCATCCTTGTGTGGGAACAATCCCATTTTAAGCCGCTACCAGGAACTTTCTTTGTTCTTTGTTTTCGAGGCTCATTGCTGCCCTTGCGCACTTTCTGCTGCTTCGGGCGTTTGAATGCTGTTTCAGGTGCCTCCAGGGTGCTAGATTCCGATGTGACTGAGAGATTCCCACTAGACTCGCTGTTATATGAGTCAGAATCCGAGTCATCAGTTAGAGAGAAGAATTTATCAACCCCCTCCTGGGTGGTGTCAGAGGATGCAGCAGCTGTAGCGCCATGCAGCCCAGCAGTGTGGTCCTTACCCTTTTCGCCTTTATCCACACCACCCCCTGCCCCTACAGGTTCGGTTACTTGTTCAGGTAGCAAAGGATCACTAGTACTGTGGGGCTCGCTGCCCTCTGTCCCATCCTTACCGTTCTCTTACATCGCGTCTGCCTGTGGCGTGGCGTCTAGTGCGGCCGGTGTAGTCTGCCTACTAGTCTTTTTACCCGCAAATGTCAGAGATGGTAAAGATGGCCAGTTCTCAGTATGTTTGCTGGTGAAAAATTCTGTAATTGAGGGCTGCGGTGTATATTGTAAGTCAGTGTCCAGAGCCCCTGTTCCTTCTTCAAGACCTGCACCAACACCAGCACCTATCTTGCTTAATTTAGGGACTTGATTTCTCCTTTTACTAGTATTAATACTGCCCAATCTGTTTTTCCTCACTTGGGCTGTTACTGTCGCTGCTGCCTTACCTGGCCCAGGCTGCTCGATAGTCCCATCCTGTCTGACAGCAGGAGCTCGAGTTGTAGATCTGTTCAGAGCTATGCTGGGCGCTTCACCTTTGTCTTTCAGGGTGTTTACAGGTTTTGGTGGTATTCTCATGCAGGCAGACACCCAGGCAGTACGGTATACTAATCCAAGGGCCAGTCGTGGGAGCTTCCTGACAAGTCCCGCCCACCAGTCCAGAGCACTGAGAGACCGGCAAGCAGCAGGCTCATAGAACATGCGCCAGTCCCCGCTCTTCGTCCCTCTCCACACCGATGATCCCGTGAGCATCACAGTGAGCCAGGTTGATCGACCGATCGAGAGGTGCCGCGAGCTGCGAGCCGTAAAGAACTCCAGGCGGCCAGACCGAGCAGGAGCAAGGTAAGAATTATGAAGACTCCGGGGAGAGCACCGACGCGAGTGTCTAGGCGGCCGACATCTTGCTTTCCGCCAAGATAGGTATAGCTTTCAAGTGAGTTGTGTTTTTAGGGCTGGCCAGAAAGAAAGAAAAAAAAACTGCTTCAATAGATAATAAGAACAAACTACAAGCAGAACTAAAAAATATATAACAACATTTCAAAATGTAAAATCTTTTAGGCCTGAAAGATGAGGCACTTGCTGCAAGTAGTCGATAAGTGATGCATATAGTCAAACGGTGGTTCTCACAGATGTTCCTTATGCTGGTGTCATCATAATGGAGAAGTGTGGCTCAATGGTTAGAGTGGCAGACCCTGATGCAGAGGTCTGGCCCGGGACCAGGGTTCAATTCCCGCCTCGGCGGGTCTTGGGCTCAATTTCCTTGGACCTGTTAATTTCCGCCTCGGTGCCTATTCTAATCATGGGTCCCACTCTGCAACTCTGGGCAATAGCTTGCTTAATCTCCACAACGGCCCCAACAGCGCTGGGATGTCTGGCTTCACCTTGGGGGTGCCCAGGAGTGGACATTTCACAGGGAGAAGCCAGGAAGGGTTCCACAGCGGGATGAGTACAGCGCCAGGACACCCTAGGGTAACAGTGCGCTATACAAGTACAATACATTTACGTTTACATAATGAATACATACTGCAGGTATCTATTCTACTCCAAAGTGACAGTCAGATTTCCAGACAGAAGGCTAAAATGGTCTATTTGAGAGGATCTGAAACCAAATAACCCGTCTCCATAGACATACTTCACGTTTGTCTTGAAAGGGAATTGTTAGGCACTTGCAAGGCAAAACGCAGAATGGTGGGAAGATCAGGATTCATTAAAGAGAGGCTGTGAAGCATACCTGTACAATCACCTGCTTTTGGGGAGTGTCAATCACCTAGGCATCAGTGTCAGGTGCAGGTTGAACTGATTAATGTATTGCTTCATCATGAAGACTATAGCCTCACAACTGGGAAAAGAGTGAAACACGTTAGAGACCATGTATAAAATGTACACTTCTTTGTTACTTATGACAGGCACTTGAATAAATATTTATCCTATTTTTTAACCATATGTCTTCAAACATATGGCTGGGAGGTAAAATAATATCAGTCTTGGACTAAAAACAAGTATTTGCAATGCAATAGGTCTCGCATTTGCAAGACTTTAAGCTATTGGTAATGTAAATGACAATACATTTGACGTTAAATCTCTAGGCAGTCAAAGGGTCAAAAGGCAATCAATGACCCATATCAAAAAGCACATATGATATAATGAACTCAGTGTAATCTAAAGTAATCTGGTTAAAAATTCCATAATTTTAATGTTATAATGTTAAAAAAAAAATCTGAACATGTATAAGACAAACAAATAATATTAAACATAATGGACACTGTGTATGAGGAGACAACACTTAATACAATGCAAGAGTACGTACAATATTGAAGTCACAAGATAATATAGGAAAAAGAATATTATCACAATAACAAAAACATAATAACAGGACAGTGGCTGTGAGATGGGTCTTCTATGCGCGTTTCGGCGTACACTGCGCCTTCATCAGGAGAGCCACAAACAATTTCCTACACAGTGAATTATGCCATATAAAAACATATAATGAACACTGAGTTTCAAGATAAACAAAATTCAATAATCAACTACATACCTTCACCATAGCCAATAGTGTGTTTCATAAGTGATGGAGCCCAAAGAAAAAATAGAAAGTTTTATACCATCACCTTGAAATATGACAATGTGATAGTCGATTATTGAATTTTGTTTATTATTTTATTAAGTGTTGTCTCCTCATACACAGTGTGTTTTTTGATATGGGTCATTGGTTGCCTTTTGACCCTTTGACTGTCTGGGGATTTACCCTCAAAAGTATTATTGCCCTGCCCTAGGAATCTCAAGTATTTGCAGGGGGTCCTTGTTACTTACATTGAATGTAAATGACAATGCCTTTTATTTATCAGTTTTGAAAACCAACACATAAATAAAAGACATTGTCATTTACAATGCCAATAGCTCAAACTGTCTCAAAAGCAAGACCTATTGCATTGCAAATGTTTTTTTTAAGCACAGCTGAGTGATGAAATTTGCATAGGGCTATTGCCATTTGTATGAGCAAGCTGACAAAAAAGAATGCTACTGTGTGTAATGAAACCGGTGCTTGTGTAAAGTGGTATAGATCGCTTTGTATAAAGCTGGAAAAAATAAAGGCATGGGAAATCAATATACAGCAGAAAGAGTCTTGGACCTAAACCAGTGCAAGCGGAGCTGCAGGACGGGCACCATCCGCATCCCGCATCTGCCGATGGGCGGAGAGAACGCAAAGAGCGATGATGCTTCTTCGCCTTCTTCTTGTGTTTAAACTTACCTGAGGAGTGCAAAGACTTTGAGGACGAGTGGTGGTGACCCTGCTACTGGTCCCTCGACCTCCCACGCGGCCGGTACCTCAAATGGTGGAGAGCAGACTGTCTGGCCTCGAGAAACTTTTGGGACCACTTCCGCAAAGACTTCAGATTCATGGTCCGGCAGTCGAAGCATGACTTGGGATCATGGTCGCGCTCCAGGCACCACAAGAACACGCGGTGTGGGTCCGTAACCAACAATAGCTTGCAACAGGTGTCGCAAGCCTTGAAGCCGGGCCAAGGCCGACTGAACATCCCTGCATTCACCAGGAGTCGAGAAGACACAAAAAAGGTGTCAACGGGGGAGGAGCCTAGCGTGGGACCAAGATGGCTGCGTGAGCACAGAGCTCCCGTGACCCTCGTTCCCTCCGGCAAATATCCTGAAAAGAATCCTGTGTCAAATACCCGGAATATTGGAGACAAACCATTGCTGAGGCAAACGTCGTTGTCCGGACTGAAATCGTACACCGGAGACCGAAGTTGTGACAAGTGGAAGTTCGCGGCCTACCCCCGGGAGATGCCCGGGTCTCGCGTTGGCATGGGCCCGGACACTAATTGAACAACAGCGGCCGTGTGTGGTGCAGACCATCGGATGGGGGCTGTCTTCACTTTCACTTTTGTTTCCTCTACAACTGCGTGCCTCGGCCCGAGAGTGTCTTGGGCAATAGTCGCCTGTTGCTCGGCCTGCACATGCCTGGACCTAATTCGGGGTTTCGGATCCAGCGGACCTCGTGTCAATTGGATGGCTGAGTGGTCTGTCTTTGACGCTGACTGTTCCGGAGTTGAGGATGTCGGCCAAATCGGAAGCCGAAAAACAGAAGCCCAAGAATACCAGGCGGGGGGGCTACACTCAAACGAACAATATGGATCGCTATGCCCAGCAAAAGGAATCGCCAAGTGGACCGGGAAAGCCACTGGACGTACCGAGAGATGGTTCGCTCCCCGAACCGGAATTGACACTGCAAGACATCATGGGCGCCATTGAGGGGATGAAGTCCTCTATTGGGCAACAGATCGAGACCCTGGCACACAAAGTGGATACTATATCAGTTGATGTTAACTTGCTTCGCGCAGACCTGGGGAAAACTAATGAGAGAGTTAAATCATTGGACCTAAAAACCTCTAGTCTCACGGGGGACGTCTCTGATCTGCAAATAGAGGTCCGCACGCTGAGGACTGCTAATGACCTCTTTGCCCGCAAGATGGAGGATTTTGAAGGCCGGGCGCGGCGCAATAATGTGCGCATTGTTGGCGTTCCGGAAAAATCGGAGGAGCAATCAGCGGACTTGTTTGTCGAGGACTTGGTGGTTAATCACCTGGCGCCTACGGGGCCTCAGCAAGTTCTTTGCGGTCGAGCGGGCCCACAGAGTCCCAGGCGAGAGGCCCAAGGTGGGGTCCCCCTCGAGACCGATTATCGCCAGGATCTTCAATTTCAGGGACCGCGACGCCATTCTACAAGCGTCACGAGTGTCCGGACCAGTCCCTTTCCAGAACACTGCAGTGAGTTTTTATCCTGACTTCACCCAGGCGGTGCAGAAGCAACGGCAGAGTTTCCTGGGGGTTAAGAGGAGGCTACGTGAGATGGGTCTGAAGTATGCCATGCTCTTCCCAGCCAAGTTGCGCGTCGAGTACGAAGAGCGAACCTTTTTCTTTGACTTGCCGGATGTGGTCGGGGAATGGCTCGACGCATTGCCTCAGCGGCGGACTAGTGGGGATCATGCTGGCGGAGCAGAAGGTGGTCATGTCGCACAAGAGTGAGGATTCCGGTGATTGAACATTCTGACTAAGCTCAGGACAGTGGTTCGCTGATTTTCGTTTTCTTTGCTGGCTATTGTCCGGGGGTGGCGGGGGTACAATTGGAACTCTTTCCTCCTACGGGGTGTCTTCTTGTAGATTAGTTTTTGCTAGGGCGACAGGCACACTGCAAGTTGGGGGGCTTTTTAGGCTTACGCAGGGGTGCAGGGTGGGGGGTGGTATGGGTCTGTTGGGGTGGTTGCTGTTGTTTTTCTCTCTGCAAGGTATCGCAATGCAAGTCTTTTTCGCTCGAGTGCTGCTCTCTGGGGAGGGCGGGGGTCTCTTTCCATTTCGTGATGGGGTAGGGGTTTGAATATACTTAGTTGGAATGTTAACGGCTTGGGGGATCGTATTAAGCGGGGGATTGTATTGCAATTTCTGAAGAGGTGCTCTCCTGACATAGTCTTGCTGCAGGTGACGCACCTGATAGGCAATATGTGTCATGCACTCAATAGAAAGGGCTATAAATTTGTTGCGCACTCTGGGTTTTCCTCGGGATCTCGGGGGGCGGGAATACTTGTTAGGACCTCGCTGCCGTTTGAGAATGATTCTACTACTGTCGATGAGAGGGGGCGCTTTGTGGCTGTTGCTGGGAGGTGGGAGGGCAGGACACTAGTTTTGGTTTCTGTTTATGTCCATCCTGGCCTGCAGACCGCCACATTTGCTGACTTGGGGAGGGCTATGCTGGATCTCCCCGAGGGCGTGTTGTTGGTGGGTGGTGACTTTAATGCAGTTGGCTCCGGACTACTAGACAGACATCCGCCAAGAGACCCCAGGGGGCCGCAGAGATGGCTCCCAGACCTTATTGATACACTAGGTCTGGTTGACTGCTGGAGGCTGCTGCATCCCGCTCGGCGGCAGTACACTTTTCACTCTGGAGCACACGGTAGCCTCTCTAGAATAGATTATGTTCTCTCTTTGGCTGCCCAGGCTTCATTGGTGTCCGAGGCTAGGCACATGACTAGGGGCATCTCCGATCACTCGCCGGTGTGGATTTGTATGGATTTCGGCCGGGGAGCGGCAGGTAGGGTGGCTCCGATTAACCCCTGGTATTTCCGTGACCCTAGGACTCGTAGCGCGTTGCTGAAAGCGGTCGATCTCTACTTTTTGGAAAATCTTGGCTCGGTTACCTCCGCAGTGTCTTTGTGGGAAGCGTTTAAAACGGTACTGACAGGGGAGGCCCTCTCCTTGATAGCGGATGTCAAACGTCGGAGAGATGCAGAGGTGGCGCAGATCGAGGCTGAGATAGTGGTATTAGAGACAGTTGTGGAAGATGAGGTTACGGCGGAAACACTGCATAAGCTGAGATTAAAACAGTCTGAATATAAAGCACTGGTGACAAACGCGGCCAAGGTTATTAGCAGGGAACAACAAGGGCGATTGTATGATGTAGGGGACAAGGCTGGGAAATTAATAGCGTGGTTAGACAAAAAAGAACGAGTGAATAGAGTTGTGCCAGAAATAGTGACAGTCGGCGGGGATACTGTCACCGAACCCGACGGGATAGTCCAGTGTTTCGCGGACCACTTCCTTGAGGCTCACCTGTGGTCCCCATCAGATTTGAGTGGGTGCCCTGGGTGGGACCAGGGCATCCACAATATAGGCCAGGCCACGGGGGATTGGGTTCCTGGGGCCAAACTCAGCCAGTGGTGGGAGCTGCATGGCTTCCTTGATCATTTAAGAAAGGCCAGGACCCTGCCCGTAAAAGTAAAAAAACAAATTAAAGAGACAGGCCCCGGGGGATCAAAATTGTCCCAGGAAAATGGGCCACATGCCCCCCTTACTTAATAAAAGAAATACAAAATGGGGAAATAAAACGCCGGCCTCGCAAGTTGCTGGAGACCCGCCCCCTTCCACCTCTACTCTGCAAACACTCCTCCTGGCGCACTACTAGTTGGGGGATGAAATTCCCTAGACTCCCGATTGTCCTTGGGGGCCATCTATCCCTCCTGTCACTTCTAGTAAGTCCCACATTGTGGGATTGCTGAAAAGTTGTCAAAATCCACTCCCCCTTTCTCCACCACTTTACACATGTGCCTCCTGGCACACAACCAGTTGGGGGATGAAGTTCTCTTGACTGCTGAGGGTACTTGGGGGCCAACTACCCTTCCTGTTACCTCCAGTAAGTCTCAAACTGAGGGATTACTGCAAGGTTGTCGGAGGCCACGCCCCCTTTCTCCTTCACTCTGCAAACATGTCTTCTGCTTACTACTGGTAGGGAGATGAAGTCCACTTGGAACTTGGATGCTGAGGGTCTCTTGGGGCCAAGAAGCCCTCCCGCTACCTCCAGTAAATCCCATACAGCGGGATTCCTGAGAGCTAGTCTGAGGCCCCAACCCCTTTCTCCACCACTCTACAAATGCAACTACTAGTTGAAAAAAAATAGAAATTCACTTAAAAGGCCAAATGCACGGGGACATTAAAGTTACTAAATAGATATTGAAAAACTTCAAAAACAAAGGCTACAAGGGGCGTTATGGTTAGGCTCAAATTTCACTTGTACAAAACCAGTGAAATTCAGCAGTTATAGTTACCTGAGCTAACTGTAACTCTTGCCCCGCAATGCACTGCTTATGACCTCACATATTCCATCACTTATGACATGGTCAGTGAAATCACTGATGACAAATCAAATGACTTCACTGATGACATCATTCACAGAACTCACACATCCACTCACACCCCCATACAACCTCTTGAATGCCCACTTACCTGCACAACTACTCATATATGCATTCACAGACTCATACCAGTACTCACAAACCCACTCACTCATCCAAGGAGCCACTTACTCATCCGTACAGCCACTCATACTACCAGTCACTCACCTGTAGAGCCATTTGCATAGCCACACACTCACCCATACAGCCACTCACTCACTTATTTACCTACAGTCACTCACATATCTACTCACTTACACATACAGCCTCTCAACACAGCCACTCACTCACCCATCAAAGCACTCCCTCACACACCCACACAACTACCTACATACCCATACATACATCCGTACAAACACTCACACATCTGCTCATTCACCCATATAGCCATTTACACACTCACTTTCCAATATAGCCACTCACACACCAACCCACTTAATGAAACAGCCACTTAAAACAGCCGCTCAGCCAGTCACTCACCCACACAGCCACTTATGCAGCCAGTCACTCACTCATACAGCCATTCAGACACCCACTCACTCAACCAGTCACTACACACCGACTGACTCACTCATAGCACCACTCATATCACCACTCACTAACCCATTCAGCCACTGACACACCCTCTCACTCACCAATACAGCCACTCACACAGCATTTCACTCACCCACAAAGCTACTCACACACCCACTTATACACCCATACAACAACTCACACACCCATGCACACAAGGATACATACAGTCACTCGCATAATATGTGCTAGAAGTGGTATTACTCAGTAGTAGTGCATCTAGTATACTACTTTAACTTTTGTAGTAGGTTAGTATATATGTCTAACATCCATAAACTCCTAAAATCACTTACACTCGCTTGATTTCATCAGTGATGTCATTTGAGATGTCATCAGTGATGTCACTGACCATGTCATGAGTGATATAATATATATGTGGTCCTAAGCAGTACATTGCAGCGCCAGTTTTCCAAATAAAGAACACTGCGGAGCAATCGTGGTGTTTGTCTGTTCCTAAGTGCAACCTCGAATGATGGGGCATCTTGTTTTGAAAAATATACCAGCCAGTCCTGGTCGGGAAGTTGCACCACCACGAAATGGTGGACTGAGGCACAAAGACTGTCTGTGTGCCAGCCGGAGGAGCAGTAAGGAAATCAAATTAATTTAAAAACTGGAGGCTTTTTTCAGAGACTTACTGAAAGTTTAAAATTGAATTAACTAATTGAGGCTGGACCAACTAATGGTTTTCACTATTGAGGAAAGAGACTACGAGTCCCAGAATGCTGGATTAAACAGAGATCCACCAGAGGGCGATAAAGATCGACTCAAGATCTTCTCTCACCTTTGCCTTTATTAATTGCACATGCCCGTGAACAAGTAGAATGAACTCCAAAACGCAAAGGGCTTCTGTACAACAATCTGGATGCAGCGCCGGTTTTCCAAATAAAGAACACTGCGGAGCAATCGTGGTGTTTGCCTGTTCCTGAGTGCAACTTCGAATGATGGGGCATCTTGTTTTGAAAAATATACCGGCCAGTCCTGGTTGGGAGGTTGCACCGCCACGAAATGGTGGACTGAGGCACAAAGACTGTCTGTGTACCAGCCGGAGGAGCAGTAAGGAAATTAAATGAATTTAAAAACCGGAGGCTTTTTTCAGAGTCTTACTGAAAGTTTAAAATTGCATTAACTAATTGAGGTGGGACCCACTAATGGTTTTCACTAATGAGGAAAGAGACTACGAGTCCCAGAATGCTGGATTAAACAGAGACCCACCAGAGAGCGATAAAGATCGACTCAAGACCTTCTGTCACCTTTGCCTTAATCAATTGCACATGCCCGTGAACAAGGAGAAAGAACTCCGAAACGCGTAGGGCTTCTGTACAACACTCTGGATGCAGAGCCGGTTTTCCAAATAAAGAACACTGAGGAGCAATTGTGGTGTTTGCCTGTTCCTGAGTGCAACCTCGAATGATGGGGCATTTATATATATATATATATATATATATATATATATATATATATATATATATATTACCTACTGGCGGTCGCCAGTAGGTAGTTATAGTTAGGACCACGTTTCCATAGGAAATCCGCAACATTCTATTTTGAATAACTTTTGCGCCGGTCGACGAATCCTCGCGAATTTTTCAAAATAGGTGGGGCGCTACGCTCCGCTCCTACCCTGAAAGTCTCGGGGGATTCGTCAAGCGGGGGCTGAGATAAAAGGGGGGTCCCAAAACGCGTTTTTCCCATGCATTTTTCCATAGGACCTTTAGACACAGCTACAGCCCGAACGGCTGAACAGAATTACTTGAAATTTGGCAGAGAGGTAGTCCTCAGGTCAAGGAAGTGCCTTTTGTAGGTTTGGTGTAAATCTGTTCAGTAGATTCTGAGAAAATAGCCTTTAAATCAATATATATATCTGAGCCAGCTTACGGTGCGCTTACGGTGCGCTTACCGTACGCGTACGGTGACGTGCGCGATCGCGATTCTGATTGGCTCTTAGATCTTAGTAAACATTCGATTTGGCCGAAACCAGGAAGCGGCGGCCGCCATTTTCTCTCTCGCACTCTGAGTGGGGCAGCATAAATGAAGCCCAAAAATGTGTAAAGGGGCAGTTTATTGAGATAATATTCACCCAGCAGTGATATACGGGCCCCCAAACAACCCCCAAGGCCAAAAAAAAATTATTATTTTTTTCGAAAAATCGCCGATTACGCTTACCGTACGTGTACGGTAAAAATTGGTTTAAAAAAAAAAAATTATCCACACTCTCCCCACCCCAAGTGCAAATGGTGCCCTAAGGGCACCATTTGTGCATGGCATATCAAACAAATGAAAATAATAAACAAAACATTTCACAACGATGCGCACAATATGTCCCCCATGTGCGCACGGTGCGCGAAGCGCGTCGTGCGTACATGGCCCATCCCGCATAATGTGGGCACGCGGTGCGCGCAGCGCACCGCGTGACCACCGTGCGTGCATGGCACTAACTGCGTAAAGTGGGAGCGCGGTGCGCGAAGCGCACCGCGTGCTCACTGTGCGCACACGGTGCGCGAAGCGCACCGTGCGCGCACGGAACGAACTGCGTTAACTGGGCGCGCACGCCACGAATGGCGTAAAGTAAGTTAGCATTTAAAAAACTGTACAAATTCACTGAAAAAACCATAGGTTTCACACACGTTATAGTTAGGAATTAGCATTTAAAAAACCTTGCAAATTCACTGAAAAAACCATAGGTTTCACACATGTTATAGTTAGCTGTACATTTTACTGATAAAAAACCAATGAAATTCCCCCGTTATAGTTACTGTAGGCAACTATAACTCACGCGACCGTAATCCTCTGCTGATGACATATGTGTCTTTATGAAAAAAAAATATTTGTAATATATGTATAGCTAAAATTTAATGGAAGAAGACATGGGCAAATAAGTGTCTAAATACAGTATTAGCATCAGCAGAGGATTACGGTCGCGTGAGTTATAGTTGCCTACAGTAACTATAACGGGGGAATTTCATTGGTTTTTTATCAGTAAAATGTACAGCTAACTATAACATGTGTGAAACCTATGGTTTTTTCAGTGAATATATATATATATATATATATATATATATATATATATATATATATATATATATATATATATATATATATATATATATATATATATATTCACTGAAAAAAACATAGGTTTTACAGAAGTTATAGTTAGGAATTAGCATTTAAAAAACCTTAGAAATTCACTGAAAAAACCATAGGTTTCAGGGACGTTATAGTTAGTTAGACATTCCACTCATAGAAAACCATAGAAATTCCCGTTATAGTTAGTTGAGCTAACTATAACTCGCGCCCCCGAAATGCACTGCTGATGACGTCACATATTACATCATTCATGACATGGTCAGTGACATCACTACAATACCGACTCGATCTGAATTGTGAACGCTGCTGTCTGCAGTGTAAATTGAAGGTATTAGTCACACAGACATCCATTAATACTTTTTCCCACTTCCTCTTCCCAAAATACAACATAAATTACAGAAAACTCTGCAATAAATAAATCAAAACAATTCGAATTGCGATTTCTACTGTCCACAGTGTAGACTATTCAGTGTTCCTTTGAACTTGCAAGATGAATTTCACCATTGTACTAAACATATAACTCATCTAAAAAAAATTCTTCAAGCAAATATACTAAAAGAATATTCTGTATATTTCAAAACGTTGTAGTTATTTGCCTACTGAATTCTGTAATTAAACAATCACAACTCGATCTGAATTGGGAGCCCTGCTGACTGCAGTGTAAGCCAGAGGCAGTAGTCCTTAACACCTCACAGCCACGTGGCGTTGGATTCGGATGCACTGAGTTGGTTGCACCTGGTTGGAGGGGGTACACAGAAATCATCACAGACTTTAACTTCTGACATCCTCAATCATATAATCAAGACCCCGTTTCACTGTTTGGACCTTCTGTACCGCGGTGTAGTCCTCCGACTACAGTCAACCAAGCCCAATAATCATGTGCAGCAGTTAACTACGGAAGCACAGACACTGACTGATGCACCTCAACGGAAACAGTTATGTGAAAAGCAAGCAGCAGTTAATTTCGGACACCGTCCATCGTGGGATCAAGACACCATTCCACTGTTGGGACGTAGAGTTGCTTACACCTCGTCAAAGGGAGTACCTTCATCTCCACTCTCAGATCCAGTTCTAACATTGTCCATTGTGGGATCAAGACACTCTTCCACTGTTGGGACCTAGAGTTGGTTACACCTGGTCGAAGGGAGGACCTTCATCTGCACTCTGAGATGCAGTTCTAACATAGTCCATTATGGTATCAAAACACCGTTCCACTGTTGGGACCTAGAGTTGGTAGCACCTGCTCGAAGGGAGTACCTTTATCGCCACTCTCCGATGCAGTTCTAACATCGTCCATTGTGGGATCAAGACCCCGTTTCATTGTTCGGACCTGCTATAACGCGGTGTACTCCAGCCACTGCAGTCAGCCATGCCCAATAATCATGTACAGCAATTACCTACGGAGGCACAGAGTCTGATGCACGTGAACAGAAGGAGTTCTGTGAAAACCCACTAGCAAGTAATATCGGACATGGTCCATTCTGGAATCAATACACCGTTCCACTATTGTGACCTAGAGTTGGTTGCACCTGCTCAAAGAGCATACCTTCATCTCCACTCTCAGATGCAGTTCTAACATCGTCCATTGTGGGATCAAGACACTGTTCCACTGTTCGACTACTGTGTTAGTAGTATACAGAGCACTCCACGCTGCTGGGCCTCAAACTGAACGCTGTGTGCCTGTGTCGCGGTAGCCAGCGTTGATCTGAGGAACCTGCAGACCTCGCCCCAGGAGCTTCCGCCGGCACGTGGTGGGCCCTCGTTCACATAATGCGGTAGCGAAAGGTGAACTGTGGGGCATATGTGCGTCGCAGCGGCCATGACTGTTTCTGGGTAGCAGCAGGCTGAGAGCATTATTCCCGCAGCCACCTTCACTCACGAGGTCAATCTCGTGGCGGTGTAAGCTGCGCAGACCTGGCAGACACGTTTGCCATTCCAGAAGAGAACCACACCCAGAGAAACGTGCCTTTTATTCATACCCCTACGCTAGCCTTGCGTACGCCGAACCAGCCCACTACGCTAAAGATTTGGGGGGGGGAGGGCACGTACACGCTATGTTTTCAAAATCTTCCCTACTGACTGTACTATTATGGTTCCGTCCACTACCTACTTCACTCAATAGACCATCAGTGTATGTTCACATGTACATGTGTGTGCTCTGCATACTCAAGTCTGTCCGGCACATCCCCTCAACATTTTGCATTTTATACTTTTATCATCGAGAATCACTTGCCACCTTTGCACATACTTTGCTCCCATCTCTCCCCGCATTCTGCATTGTGTAACAGAGGTGCCATGCCATGTTTGCTTTGTGTACATGGCTAGCCACGGTTCCCACAGTACGTAGTGTTGTTGTGTCTGATAGGTGTACATGTTGTTTGTCATGTTGTATGCGATTATATAAGGTAGCGCGTTTATTCACGAGCAGTGGTTTCTCCCATTTACATATCGCTGTCTTAAAGACCATACAGAAGTTTTTCTCACAGGTGCAAACTGTGACCACAATGCCAGTCATTCATTACTATGCAAGAATTTCCACCTTCCCGACACTTCTAAGCTTACAGCCCCCAATCTTGCCTGCTTTCTTGAAAGCATGCCAACTCCCACAATCAGACCAACATTCACACAGCTTTCTAACGGCAGTTATCTGCTTCTCAATAACATGCACTCCTACGGAATGTGAGGTGGCATACCGTATGTCCTTACTGTTTCAAACCGAGTAACTTCCTGTAGCAATGTCTATTCCCACCCACACAAACTAACTCCCAAACTTCAACTTGGCCTTGAATCCCTACTTTGCAAACAGATTTCATTAAACTAACCAAACTAAAGCGCTTTTCTTCACAACAGAAGTGTCCCTCACTTCTGCAAAATAAATTTATTGCCTGCAGATAGCACGAACTTCCAGTAAAATACAGTCCCTTTTAAATTGGAACCTCCCATTACACTTTGTAAATGGTT
Organism: Triturus cristatus; assembly: GCF_964204655.1. Lineage (NCBI taxonomy): Eukaryota > Metazoa > Chordata > Amphibia > Caudata > Salamandridae > Triturus > Triturus cristatus. Next base: position 1,105,289,643 of record NC_140585.1, on the reverse strand, counting down.
ACCCAATTTTCAACACATCTCACAGTTAAGGTCTGGCACACTTTTTTAATACGGTCTCCTCCGGCCTTCTCACAGCCTTTCGAACTGTTTTTGGTATAATACCACACTTCATTTATTCGATCATCTCTGGAATAACAGGAACAGTGCCCAAAATTCTCGCAATCTTTGTAGCCATCCTACTACTATTTTTGCTTGTAAAAAACGACTGCTTTCCCTGTGGTAACAAGCATCTCTGACAGAATACGCCTCTACGCGAAGCTACATCACTACCGTGAAAAAATGGAACAACTTTTCGGCTGCCTGCCACTATCTATTATCGGAGCCAGCTACAACATGACATTTATTTACACAGATTCAATCTGCATGCAACCATCTTTCTATTGCAAAACTTGCCCATTCGACTGGCGAATGGATGTATGCCTTGCCAACATCACAACAATCGCTCCCTATATCCAGCAGGTAATGGAGTATCTTGAAATCCATGAACTTGATTGTTCAGGCAGTTTAGCAATGGCAGATGCAACGCAAAAAGATATTGTGGCGGAATTGGATTTCTGCGCAGCCGCGAAATATCTACTGCAACGTACGACCTTTGACAACATCGCAGATTGCCTGCCAATTCAAATTGCCGCTCCAACATTCGAGGAACATTACTGTCCCTTCGAAGATATGAATTAGATTGCTTCCCTTTTCTCACACGATGGCAACAATGACCTCTTGGAACATTACGCATCTCAAGCCGCTGAAGAACTTCCGGACTGCAATCTCCAAGACTTGTAAGAAATTCACGTTCTTCTTGGATTGATTTTCACCAACTTTTTTGAGTTTTAATACACTTTAATTGAACTATTTTCATATAATAACTTTCTAAGTATGCTCAGGCATTAGAACTCTGTTTTCATTATTGCCCCTTACGTCTCCAGTCTAACCAGGGATGGGTGAAGTATGGCCTATCCAAATACGCTATTTACTTCCTAAATTAGCCTAAACCCGACATCCATTTTGAAACCATCTCTATTCTTTGTTCACACGTCTCTCTGACTGCCTGTTATCCACGAAGCCATTTCACACAAATGTACTCATTCTCAGCCTCTACTCACGAGCTGGTGATCAACATAAAAAAACACCACATTGTTTAGGAACTGGTTGGCACAGTGTGCTAGTGGTATCCTACCTCTATTTTCATTATAGAATTGAGTCATTCATGTCTAATAGCTATTGTTTATGTCACATGGAACTGTTACATGTAATGTGGAATTCACTAATGCAGCAGCTTCAGATTTGAATATAACAGAATCGGTTGGAGTTTGCCTCAGCTCGGTGCCTTAGCTCTTTGCACAAGAATTTATTTTTGAAAGAGCTGAAGACAATAATGTATGGTTTGACGAGAAGGGTACCTAATGTGCTTCTCAGAAGCACAATTTTGTGTTCCTCCTCAAAGCTCCGATGTGACTAGAACTATTACCAATTCTGACATGCACCAGATTGAATCTACCGTACAGAGATTGCTGACTGTTCTACTGTTGATAATTTTGTATTACAACAAAGCAGTACCAGGGTACCGAAGAAGTTTGATGAGTACACTTTGCAATTTTATTTTGTTTCTTTCCTTAAAGGATACATGTGCTAATCATATCCTACCTTTATTTTCATTACAGAATTTCAAGTCATTCAATTGTTTATTATGTCACATGAAACTGTAACATGTAATGTGGAATTCACTGATGCAGGAGCTTACGTTTGAATACAGCAGAAGCGATTAGAATTTGCCTCAACTGAATGCCTTACCTCTTGCATCAGTGGATCCATTTATGGCACTTAAATAAAGACACTCTTTATATAACTTTCAGACTCCATCGCTTTATTACACACAGCCACTTTCTTAGACACACCTGTTTTCACCATTTCTCTTCTGTGGCATTGCAACATTCTGCATTATATTCTTCACGATTATTTCTTTATTCCTGCTTTCTAAAACACTGCATTCGAGTCTTCAGTAAGTAGAGGTGAGTAGTTTGCTTCCCACTCCCTGTACCGTATAAACGCATACTAACACTACATACACAGATATGCTAAAGCGGCCAGTATCCTACAACGCCCACACACATCACTTTACAGCAATCAGCTCACGGCTTACGCTCACGGTTTCATCCCCAAGTCTTCAGACCAGTACCAGTGAGTAGTTTGCTTTCCACTCCCGCTATACTCTAAACGCATACCAACACCACCTGCACAGCTATCCTACAGTGGCCAGTATGCTACAGCGCCCAGACCACATCAGTTTTCATCCCCGAGTGTACCGGCACCTCACCTCAGCACCATCTCAGTCTGCGCAAAACAGCACTTTCACACCAGTAGGGATAAATACTTCAGCTCAGTTTACAGCACTCAGCTCATGGTTTAGGCACACGCTTTCATCCCCGAGTGTACCGGCACCTTACCTTAGCACCCTCTCACTCTTGGCAAAACAGCACTTTCACACTGGTAGGACTAAATACTTCAATTCAAACTCCCTGTATAGCACATCCTAAACACCCCACAGACGTTACAGTGCTCCTACCCTCCCCTTTCCTACTTTTTTCGCCCTTTTTCCCCTTACTCGTTTCAACGGAATCAAAAAAAGGCGGCCAACACTTCCTAGTTGCAACCGCTCGCACTGCTCACAGCCAATAAGCAGCAATCTCGTGCTCGTAATGCCTCAGCCAATCAGATGGCAGAATTCCCAAATATCGATATCTGTAAATATTGATATTCCTATGGAAATTAACATGGAAAAAACACGTTTTGGGACCCACCTTTTTTCTTGGCCCCCCTTGACGAATCACCCCCAAACTTCCCACATAGGAGCTGATATGAACAAAGAATTAGTGTGTAAATTTCATGAAAATTCATCAAACGACACCAAAGTTATAAGCAAAACAAAAACTGATCTTCCTATGGAAACTTGGTCCTAACTATAACTACCTACTGGCAACTGTCAGTAGGTAATTAATGATTATATATATATATATATATATATATATATATATATATATATATATATATATATATATATATATCACTTAAAAAACCATAGGTTTCACACATGTTATAGTTAGCTGGACATTTCCCTCGTAAAAAACCAATGAAATTCCCCCGTTATAGTTAGTGCAGGCAACTATAACTCACGCGACCGCAATCCTCTGCTGATGACGTCAGATATTACATCACTGATTACATATGTGTCTTTCTGAAAAATAAATATTTGTAATATATGTATAGCTAAAGATTAATGGAAGAAGACATGGGTAAATAGGTGTCTAAATACAGTGATGTAATATCTGACGTCATCAGCAGAGGATTGCGGTCGCGTGAGTTATAGTTGCCTGCACTAACTATAACGGGGGAATTTCATTGGTTTTTTACGAGGGAAATGTCCAGCTAACTATAACATGTGTGAAACCTATGGTTTTTTAAGTGAATTTGCAAGGTTTTTTAAATGCTAATTCCTAACTATAACGTGTGTGAAACCTATGGTTGTTTAAGTGAATGTGTATGTTTTTTTTAAATGCTAAGTTATGTATTTATTAATATTTTTTTTCAGGTTTTTCACCGTGCGCGCACCGTGCTCGCACGATGCGTTGTGCGTGCTGTGCGCGCGCTGTGGGCACTCGGTGCGCTTCGCGCACCGAGCGCCCACGATGCATTGTGTGTGCCGTGCGCGCACGGTGCGCACACTCCGCGCATTTTCGTGAACAAAATAAATGTTTTTTTCACCCTTGGGGGTCCTTCAGTGACCCCCTGACAAAGGGTAGGGGGTCAGGAACTGTCCACCCTGCCCCCTTTTCACGTTCCGTTCTCCACCTTTGTTTTTCACTGCCTCAGACTGCGAGAGACAAAATGGCGGCCGACACTTACTGACATCTAACAACCAATCACAATTGCGCTCGCGCACGTCACCGTGCGCGCTCCGTGCGCGCACGGTGCGCGCCTATAGATATATATGTACGTTTAACTGAAATTTTCTCAGGAACTACTGAACAGATTGACTCCAGATATTCAAAAGGCACATCCCTGACCTGAGGACTACCTCTCTGCCAAATTTCAAGTAATTCTGTTCAGCCGTTCGGGCTGTACCTTGGACTAAATGTCACTATGGAAGAATGCATGAGGAAAACGCTTTTTGGGACCCCCCTTTTTTCTCGGCCCCCGCTTGCCTAATCACCCCGAGACTTTCAGGGTAGGAGCGGAGCGGAGCGCCCCACCTATTTCGAAAAATTCGCGAGGATTCGTCAACCGGCGCCAAAGTTATTCAAAATAGAATTTTCAGATTTCCTATGGAAACACGGTCCTAACTATAACTATCTACTGGCGACCGCCAGTAGATAATATATATATACATATATATATATATATATATATATATATATATATATATATACATATATACACACATATATATATATCTGTTATTTTTTAAATGACGACCAAGTGTGGCACACTTGACTCACATGAATCACATTGACAGTGTAATCAATTTGAAAATTTGAAAAACATGTATTGGATTGGTGTTTTTATTGATGCAAGCGTCTAATTCATATCTAAAAAACAAGATTTGAGAGGAGTCAGACTTTCGTTTCATTTTCTGCCCCTATTTTATGGCAAGTTGTCCGACTCTGCTAATAGTTATGAACTTATAGTAATAATTAGGTCAGTCCCTACACACACAAAATCATGTTTCAAAGGAATTCAGGCAAACGTAGATCCAGACTGCTACTGGAAAAATGCTGAGTTATGTATTTATTGATATTTTTTTTTCAGGTTTTTCACTGTGCGCGCACGATGCGTTGTGCGTGCCGTGCGCGCACGGTGCGCGCACTCCGCGCATTTTCGTGAAAAAAACAAATGTTTTTTTCACCCTTGGGGGTCCTTCAGTGACCCCCTGACAAAGGGTAGGGGGTCAGGAACTGTCCACCCTGCCCCTTTTCACGTTCTCCACCTTTGTTTTTCACTGCCTCAGACTGCGAGAGACAAAATGGTGGCCGACAATTCCTGATTTCGACCGATTCGAATGTTTACTGACATCTAACAACCAATCAGAATTGCGCTTGTGCACGTCACCGTGCGCGCTCCGTGCGCGCCTATAGATATATATGTACTTTTAACTGAAATTTTCTCAGGAACTACTGAACAGATTGACTCCAGATATTCAAAAGGCACATCCCTGACCTGAGGACTACCTCTCTGCCAAATTTCAAGTACAAGTAATTCTGTTCAGCCGTTCGGGCTGTACCTTGGACTAAAGGTCCCTATGGAAAAATGCATGGTGAAAACGCATTTTGGGACCCCCCTTTTTTCTCGGCCCCCGCTTGCCTAGTCACCCCGAAACTTTCAGGGTAGGTGCGGAGCGGAGCGCCCCACCTATTTTGAAAAATTCGCGAGGATTCGTCAACCGGCGCCAAAGTTATTCAAAATAGAATTTTCAGATTTCCTATGGAAACACGGTCTTAACTATAACTATATTTATATATATATATATATATATATATTCACTGAAAAAACCATAGGTTTCACACACGTTATAGTTAGGAATTAGCATTTAAAAAACCTTGCAAATTCACTGAAAAAACCATAGGTTTCACACATGTTAGCGGAAATTTTACTGATAAAAAACCAATGAAATTCGCCCGTTATAGTTAGTGCAGGCAACTATAACTCACGCGACCGCAATCCTCTGCTGATGCTAATACTGTATTTAGACACTTATTTGCCCATGTCTTCTTCCATACATTTTTAGCTATACATATATTACAAATATTTTTTTTTCATAAAGACACATATGTCATCAGCAGAAGATTGCGGTCGCGTGAGTTATAGTTGCCTGCACTAACTATAACGGGGGAATTTCATTGGTTTTTTATCAGTAAAATTTCCGCTAACTATAACATGTGTGAAACCTATGGTTTTTTCAGTGAATTTGCAAGGTTTTTTAAATGCTAATTCCTAACTATAACGTGTGTGAAACCTATGGTTTTTTCAGTGAATTTGTACGTTTTTTTAAATGCTAAGTTACTTTACGCCATTCGTGGCGTGCACGCCCACTTAACGCAGTTCGTTCCGTGCGCGCACGGTGCGCTTCGCGCACCGTGCGCGCACAGTGAGCACGCGGTGCGCTTCGCGCACCGCGCGCCCACTTTACGCAGTTAGTGCCGTACACGCAAGGTGGGCACGCAGTGCGCGTAGCGCACCGTGCGCACATGGAGGACATATTATGCGCTTCCTTGTGATAGGTAATCTGTTAAATTTAATTTGTAAGTGATGACAATAATACGCCATGCACAGAGAGTGTTTTTTTTTTTTTATTAAAATTTTTAGCGTAAGCGCACCGTACGCGTACGGTAAGCGTAATCGGCGAAATTTTCAAAAAATAAAAATTTACCGTTTTTGGCCTCAGGGGATCTTTGAGGACTCAACTAACATGGCTATGTGCATGGGCGCTGTCTAAACAGCCCCTTTATATGTTTTTTGCCTTTGTTTACAGCCCCCCCTCAGAGTGCGAGAGAGAAAATGGCGGCCGCCGCTTCCTGGTTTCGACCGATTCGAATGTTTACTTAGATGTAACAGCCAATCAGAATCGCGCTCGCGCACGCCACCGTACGCGTACGGTAAGCTTACGGTAAGCGTACCGTAAGCTGGCTCAGATATATATATTGATTTAAAGGCTATTTTCTCAGAATCTACTGAACAGATTTACACCAAACCTACAAAAGGCACTTCCTTGACCTAGGGACTACCTCTCTGCCAAATTTCTAGTAATTCTGTTCAGCCGTTCGGGCTGTAGCCCTGTCTAAAGGTCCTATGGAAAAATGCATGGGAAAAACGCGTTTTGGGACCCCCCTTTTATCTCAGCCCCCGCTTGACGAATCCCCCCGAGACTTTCAGGGTAGGAGCGGAGCGTAGCGCCCCACCTATTTTGAGAAATTCGCGAGGATTCGTCAACCGGCGCCAAAGTTATTCAAAATAGAATGTTGCGGATTTCCTATGGAAAAGGGGTCCTAACTATAACTACCTACTGGCGACCGCCAGTAGGTAATATATATATATATATATATATATATATATCTCTTACTGGCCATGTCATGAGTTATGCCATATGTGAGGTCATAAAAGATGCATTGCGGGGTGCGAGTTAAAGTTAGCTAAACTAACTATAACTGCTGATTTACTATGGTTGTGTAATAGTGAAATATCAGCCTAACTGTAACCTTTGGCTTTTTCAGTGAATATCTTTTTTTAATCCTATTTCCTAACTATAACAGCCCTGTAACCTTTGTTTTTTTCAGTGAATTTCTAAGGTTTTTTTAAAATGCTAATTCCTAACTATAACTTACATGTAACCTTTGATTTTTTTCAGTGAATTTCCATGTTTTTTAAGTATCAATGGTCTGTGTCGAATGGTGTGGAAAGGGGAGAGGCCTCTAACCAGCTCTTATAAATCCTGCTGAATAGGACTTATATAAAGGACCAGGAGGGCTTCTTGGTCCCCAAGGTCCTTCAGCATCCAAGACAACTCTATTCCCCAACCCCTAGTGTGCTAGGAGATGTGTTTGCAGAGTGGTGCAGAAATGGGGTGAGGCCTCAAAACACCTCTTAGCAAACCGACTGTGTGGAACTTGCTGGAGGTAACAAGAGGGATACTTGGCCCCCAAATATGCTGAATAGACAAGGGAACTTCACCCCCAACTAGTACTATGCCAGGAGGCCATTTGCAGAGTGATGCAGAAAGGACATACTTGGTGATTGCACAGGTAGTGCCTGTCTGATTCTATGAGTGCCATTGCCAAGGGCAGACTGTGAATACCGGGTGTTTTTGACAAAGTGTAAAACAAATATATAGACATATTTGACATCAAGTTTCAGTAAAGTTATTTAGTAAGATACTAATGTAACTTTCTACTTTGTATTCATTTGTCGAAATAACTAGATCAAAAATGCATTTTCCTTCTTCACAGCAACACCGGAGGTCGTAATGTCATCAGTAGTCACAAATATAAATGAAAAAGTGTAAAACAGATATATAGATATTTTACACAAAGTTTCAGTCTAGCTATTTAGTAACATATTGGTTTAACTTTATTTTAACAACATATTTATAAAAAAAAGTTTCAAAAAAGAACTTTCAACATCGCAACACACAAACACAACAATACTTTCCAACAAACATCAAACTCTACATTGTTACCCAACCTCATGGGGAATCAAAAACTGCTGCAAAACTTGTGCAATGCACAATGTGTGACAGTCTGAAAGTCCCTTTAGAGGTATAGACTACTACAACAGATATGACTTCACAGTTTCACAAATGGTCACATATTGCATGGACTGTAGTGTTGTTATAACAGCTGGTTAGCAGTGTGTTACAGCTATTCACAATGCTGCCAAAAATCATACATGGCATTTTTCCCCCGTTTATATCTTTGCACATTTAATAAGAGGAGTTCATAGTGAGCAGCAAGGTGGCAATGCAAAGCTGAAGGCCCCTCGACTTCAATAGCAGCACAACAACACCAAAGCAGAGAGTCCATTCAAAAGTCCAACCTCAACTTCAAGATTTGGCTCTACAGTTTTCCCCGATGGCATCATACTACATGGATTGTGGAGTTGTAATTAGTGCTGGAGAACAGTCCATGACAGCCCTTCACATTTCTGGAGAAAATAATAAATGTTGATATTTGCTTTTTGTTTAGCAGGCATTTTATTATCTTACAAAATGGGTATCTAATGTCTATGTGTTGTTCATTTTACTATCTTCCAATTTATTTTTAACACTACTTACATATAATTTGCCGTATAGACAAGTCAAACCATCCCTCTACAAATAAACACACAGGTAACTTTTGCCATCAGTCATAATTTACTTTTTCACTTTTTAAATATGTCAACAGTCTGTGTTTAAATCTTCTAGTAAATGCAGCAACAACATATACAAGCATACTCGCTTTTTTTTCAGAACACTGTGTTAAATTTTGTAATCTCTTTTTTAACACTATCAACTGTAATATATGTGTCTTGTTCTGCAACTCCTCTTCTTAACAACTCCACATTTTCCCTAGAATTATGCTCAGGACCAAAGAAATGAAAATGCACATCACCACAAACCATTTCTACGTGTGCCACACTACCATGGAAAAGTATACAAAAGAGAAAAGCTGTTACAACACACCCTTTAACATGTATAACGGTCCAAATACAGTGTAGGATAGGTTTTGGATGAAGTCTGGGATCCAATGCAATTTTTGACACAAGTTAAATGTGGACAAACCAATGAGAAATCAGGTATACAGAAACATTAAAATAGTCCTACGAGGTCATCTGTAAGATTTCATTCACTCTTTATTAGTTTTTTCAAAAATTCCCAGCACAGATCTTGCAAGAAGTATGTATCAATTCTCCACTACAAACTGTACAACAATTACTTCTATTCACTAATCGTTTCTTCTGGTTTTGTCTCCTCATGCAGAGCACTATTTTTTCTAGATTCTTCACTCTAGTTAGAATCAAAATAAAAAGCTCCCTCTGCCAAGCAAAGGCATTATCAACTACTCTCTCAACTCGTTCTTTCTGTTTCACTGCATCTCTCTTTCTTCTGCACTTTTTAAAATATAACTCTAAATTTACAGGGCTGTAACTTTGCAATCATTATAACATTTGTGCAGAATCTATGCATCCATCTAAACATCCACTTACAACCCATGCAGTCATTGAAATAGTGAGGCACACGTGTGCACCGATGAAACACTCAGGCTTTACTCATGCAATCATAAATTTACGCACTGTACCATTGTTGTAAACCTATCACCCATATTGTCTAAAGACTACATATTCTTCAATAAAACTTGTAAAGACATGGGTTTGTGGTTGAACACATCAATACTCCCTGGAAGATTGAATGAGGGCATAGGTAGTGCCTACGTGATTCCCTGATGATACAAGTAGTGCCTACATGAACAAGTTATTTACCTTCGGTAATGCATTATCTGGTAGAGACTCTATCTAGCTGCAGATTCCTTACCTTTGAATTTCGCAGGCATCAGGCTGGATCCGTAAACTTTTGCTGAGCAATACCCCTTGCGCGCGATGTTGGGTGGCTCCATTCGGCTTCACGTGATGTCATCGGCATCGTTGGAGTTGGTTATGATGTCGCGGTGCCTATATACGCGCCACCCAGGCTCGTGGACGTCAGTAGTCCAGAGCCACAAAGTAACTGACGTAGTTGTGTGCCAAACTAGGGCCCTAAAAGGAAGGAACAACCCTCGTCTTATAATATCAGTCCGCAAAGAGGGGAGGCTTGGGTGGGGCTGTAAGGAATCTGTAGCTAGATAGAGCCTCTACCAGATAATGCGTTACCAAAGGTAAGTAACTTGTTCATTTTAAAGAGACTTCTAGCTGCAGATTCCTTATCTTTGAATTAGATACCCGAGCCATATAATTCCGGCGATGGGTTGCGGACTCACATCCCAAACGAAGAACTAAGGACTGAACTGGCAAAATGTCCGTCCCCGCGTACCTGACCATCAATGCAGTAATATTTTATGAATGTGAGCTAAGAAGCCCACGTCACTGCCTGACAGATGTCTTGGACTGGGACACCCCGAGCCAGCGCCGTAGTCGCAGCCTTTCCCCTCGTGGAATGGACCCTTAATCCCTCAGGGGGTTGCTTCTTAGCCAAGGCATAGCAGTGAGAGTGAGAGATGGTCCTTTTCACAAGCGTTATCTCTCGCAAGAGTAGCATCCCCAATGGGCACTCCTTCAAATGAATTTCAATGAAAATTTCCGTGTGTTCTTGATAAGGTCATGTTTTATTTTTAATTCAGTTCAGTACTATTTTCCAATTAATTGCAAGGACCTCAGCGTACGAGTGAATTCCATATTATAACGGTTCCAACAATTGGAAAGGCTTAGCCATATTCGTTCATATGAATGGAATGTAAAATGAATCAATATTAAGACCCCTGATGAAGGGTTAATCCCGAAAGGCATTGGGCAGAAATTAATGAACCATTGTACAAGTGTCAGATTGCGTGTCCAAACCACTGGAGTCGACGATGGTCCCAATGCCCCTCCGCCACAACTGCCACCCGAAGAAAACTCAAGGTTACAGCTGAAACAGGGGGGAAAGGGGAAGTGGAAAAACAAAGAGAGACAGCCTTCGTGGAGAACTGGAGCTCACTCTAGACTCTGCTTGGGGCGTCTTGTTTTGTCACCTGTATGGGAAATAAAACTTGTTAGTTACCTACTTTCTCATTAGGGGACATGCTCTGACTTCTACTACAAATATGTTTACCCAAGGAATTCTAGGCTCTTGCTACTCTCTATGCGGGGGTTGACCTACACACTTGTAGTACCTGGATAGAATAACAGGGGGAAAAAATTATTGTTGTACACCACTACTCGAGCTAAATAGAATTAAGTGGTGGATTCTCAATACCTTGCACTGGAAGTTCTTTGGACTCAATGCTTACCGCTGGAACGGTTTCTTCAAAATACTCGAAAAGGATTCAAGAGTTTACCTCACAGAACTGCCACACTGGTCACCTTTTGAATTGAGTTGATAAAGTCAGTCAGCTCGCTCCCACGTTGCGCATGCGATAAGTAAACCACACTATTCTCCACCTAAGAATGACGCTACTTGCGCCCAGAATTGTGAAGAATAACATTGCCTCAAGACCTGTGCGTTGAGGAGACACTTTCTCCGCGCACGGTTACAGTTGAAGTGCGCAGCTCCTTAGTAGAGCATGCGCATTGGATGCTCTGGCAGTCGCGAGCTCACAAACACTAGACCGCGACCCCAGAAGTGAATGCGTCTTGATGGTGCCGCCATTTTCTCTAGGGGAGGTTCTTATCAGCCTCACACAATGCTTTAATATTAGTCCTGCACTTGAATGTTGTCTGATCCAGCGAGGGTATTTTGCATTTTTCTTCCAACGTTGATTTCTTTTCTTCGTGGGATAAATTAAGGGCACAGTTGCTGCTGAGGTCTTGACAGTACCTCCCTCCAAAATAGGTTCCCCCAAATTTGGTTTCAGTGGATAGTTCTTATGGAAGTTTTTCACTAGCTTTGGGGCATGAACATTTGAGGAGGGTTCCCACGATCTTTCCTCTGGCCCAAAACCCTTCCACCCCACCAGATAAAACAGTTTTTTCCTGGAGATTTTAGAGTCTAAAATTTTGTCTACTTCAAACTCTTCTCCTGACTCTACTCTAATTGGCATTGGTTTTTCTTTTAGTCTTGCATTGGGGGGATTCTTTTTTAGAAGGGATATGTGAAAGGTAGGGTGAATTTTTAGTTGTTTTGGCAATTGTAATTTGGCCACTACTGAGTTGATCATTCTTAAAACCTTAAAAGGCCCAATGAATCGGGGCTGAAATTTCCTACTTCCTTTTAATTTCAAGTTTTTGGTAGATAGCCACACCTGATCTCCGTTCTCAAATTTTGGGCCCACCCTTCTTTTCTTATCAGCCTGTTTCTTGTAAGATTCTTTAGCTTTCTGTAAATTCTTCTGGGCCTTTTTGTATGAACTCTCCAATTCAAGCACCAAATCCTTAACTGCAGGGACTAACTCATCTTTCTTCCCCACTATCAAACTAGGATGCCTCCCTGAACTCAGATAGAATGGGGTAAACCCTGTTGAATCATGTATGGCATTGTTATATGCAAACTCAGCTGTCCACAATAATTCTGACCAGTTTCCCTCCTGTTCTAACAAATACAGCCTTAAGTATTGTTCTAACTCCTGATTCACTCTCTCCGTTTGGCCATCAGTTTCAGGATGAAAACTGGTAGAATATCGTGTGTCTACTCCCAAACTTTGCATAAACATCTTCCAAAATTTTGATACAAATTGGGTTCCCCAATCTGAGATGATTACCTGGGGAATTCCGTGGGCTCTGACTACATGTTGATTGAAAACTGGAACTAGTTGTGATGCTGTGGGAACAGTTTTTAGTGGGATGAAGTGACTCATTTTTGAAAATGAATCCACTATGACTAGTATAACTGTGTACCCTAAACTCGGTGGAAGGTCTACAATCAGGTCTAGAGTCACTGTGTGCCAGGGATAAGGTGCATTTGGCAAAGGCTGCAACAACCCTTGTGGGGCTTGCCTACTGGGTTTCCCTTTTATGCATAACTCACAAGTTGACACGTACTGTCCCACCTGAGCCGCCATGCCTGGCCACCAAAAGAATCTTTTAACAAGATTCAAAGTCTTTTTAATGCCCTTATGACCCGCCATACGGTCATCATGACAGCTCTCAAGAGCCTTCTCTTGCAATTTTTTGGTGGGAAGATACAACTTCCCATCATAATATGGAAGTCCATCTTTCATCGTTCTACTAGGGTCTTCCCCAGCCCAATCCTCAAGTTTTTTGGCTGAACAATCGTTTAGGATCTCTTGACTGAAATCTTCCAGATGAATTGCTCCAATAATTTTATTCAAAGGAATGATTGGATCTTTGCAAGGAAGTTTTACATCTTCAGATAGGTTCATCCTGGATAGGGCGTCGGCTTTCCCATTCTTCACCCCTGGTTTGTATGTTATTACAAAATTGAATTCTGAAAAGTACAAGGACCATCGTAGTTGCCGGGGTGTGAGAGTCTTAGCTGATTTTAAAAACTGTAAATTACGATGATCTGTGAACACCGTTACACAGTGTTTGGCTCCCAACAAATAGTGTCGCCAATCTTGGAAAGCTTCTTTGACCGCTAACAGCTCTTTGTCTGCTATTGAATAATTAATTCCCGGTTCTGACAACTTCCTGGATCTGTAAGCCACCGGATGAAGTTGTCCAGTACTTTTGTCTCTCTGAGACAAAATTCCCCCGGTAACGAAGTCTGAGGCGTCTGTCTCCACAAAAAAGGCTTGTTCTGGGTCTGGATGAACCAATATTGGAGCAGAAACAAATGCTCTTTTGAGAAACCGAAAGGCTTCCTCCTGGTCATCAGACCATTCATATTTCTGTCCTTTTTTCAGAAGCCGGGTAATAGGAGAGACCTGGGCAGAGAAATTTGGGATAAATCTCCTGTAGAAATTGGCAAAGCCCAGGAAGCTTTGTATTTCCTTCACATCCCTAGGTGAGGGCCAATCCTGAATGACTTGTATCTTGGACGGGTCCATGGCCACTCCTTTCTCTGACAATATGAACCCCAGGAATTCTACTTGTTGGGCATGGAAAGAGCATTTCTCCAACTTGACATATAGTTAGTTCTCCCATAGTCTTTGTAATATAGCTCTTACATCCTTTACATGGTCCTCTACACAGTTCGAAAATATTAATATGTCATCTATATAGACAACTGCCACTCGGTCTAGAAATTCTCGGACATCATTAACCAGGTGTTGAAAAGCTGCTGGTGCGTTGCTCAACCCATATGGCATCACCTGATATTCAAAAAGGCCATACTTCGTTCGAAAAGCTGTTTTCCATTCATGACCTTCAGCCACCCTTACCAAATGATATGCTCCTCACAAATCAAGTTTCGTATAGATCTTCGCACCTTTCACTTGATCCAGCAGTTGCGATATCAGGTAGAGGGTACCGATTTTTTATGGTTACCGAATTGATTGCCCTGTAGTCTATACAAGCACGTAGACTCCCATCTCTTTTAGGCCGAAAGAAAAGAGGAGACGACGCTGGAGATTGGGAAGGTCTGATAAACCCTATCTTCAAATACTCGTCAATGTATTCTTTTAGATAAACGTTTTCTGCTTCCGTCAAAGCGTAAATACGACTACATGGCAAAATGGCCCCAGGCTCCAACTCGATTTTGCAATCGTATTCACGATGTGGGGGAAGCTTCTCTGCGTTTCTTTTATCGAAGACACCGGCCAGATCCTGATACTCTCTTGGAACTTCCTTTGACTCAATGACACAGATTTGATATGAGAGTTGAGCTAATTCAGTTGCTGGTGATCCCTCACATTTATGTTTTGTATCCAAAAAACAGTTATTCTTACAGTGTTCGGAGGTCATTTCCACCGTTCTTCTTTCCCAATCTATCTTAGGGTTGTGTTCTGTTAACCAAGGCAATCCTAAAATTAATTGGAATTGAGGGGCATCTATTAAATTAAACCTTAAAAATTCATGATGACCCCGCAATCCGATCAATTCCAAAGTCTCTGTCTCCTGTGTTATGGGACCTGAAGTAAGATTAGTTCCGTCCACTGCCTTGACTACTTCACAATGTTGCTTCTGTATGGCATGTATTCCGGTCTCTCTTGCATACTTTAAGTCACAAAAATTGCCCGTGGCGCCAGAGTCAATCATGACGGACACACCATTAACTTCTTTAGGTCCGAATTTCACAGTGAATGAAACAATTAGATGTGGGGAAGCCGATTGTAGCGTGTTGATCAACTGTTGAGGTTCTGGAGTTGACTTTTCTGAATTTCCCACCAGGGCAACTCCCTCTACTGATGGGATCTGTCTTTTAACCCAGAGTTGGACTTTGGTTTCTTGGAGCAGTCCTTTACGAAATGACCTGCGTCACCACAATACATGCACAGATTTTTTGTACGCCTTTTCTCCCGCTCCTCTTTGGTTAATGGGCCTCGAATGGATCCAATCTGCATGGGCTCCTCACCGGTGGTTGTCTCTGACTTACTTCCGTCTGACCTCGCTCGATCCAATCGTGGTACATAGGGGCGAAAATCTTTCTTCTTTTCAGATCTTCTTTCGTAAAGACGATGGTCTATCTGGAGGACTAAATCTATGAGTTCCGAAATTTCTTGTGGCCTCTTTGGTATTTGAGCTAAAGCGTCCTTTAGCTCATCCTTTAATCCTCGGTAGAAAATTGCCGATCTTTTACCTTCTGGCCAATCAGTTTCTACTATTAATTTGTTGAACTGGGCGATGTAGGCTACTAGGTCTCGATTCCCTTGCTTTAGATCCAGCAATTCGTTGTCAGTAGCTTGGTTTGCCGTTCTTCTATCGAATATCCGCAAAAACTCCTTTTTGAAACGCTCAAAATCATACAGGGCTGGGTCATAACGAGATATTAAAGGCATAGACCAAGCGGCAGCATCACCACTCAAGTAGGACAGCACAAATGCAACCTTCGCCTGATCCTCCTTGAATACCACTGACCTGCACAAAAAATGCAAGGAACACTGGGTCAGAAATATTTGGGCCTTGTGTGGGTCCCCACTAAACCTTTCAGGGTTAGCCAAAGGTACTACTGGTGCCACTGAATGTATCACTTGAGTCGCCACTTCCGCCGCTGATCTGCGGTTAGCATCTAACCCTGGCAATGGAAAAGCCCCAACTAATAATTCCTCCATCTTTTGTCTTATTTGCTGGGTTTCTCGTTGGGACCTACGAACTTCTTCTCTTAAATTCCAATTTTCCTCTGCAGATTGCGTTAACTGATTTTGTATCCCTTCTAGAACCCCTGCCAGGGATTTTAAATCTATGCTTTCACCTATCTCGACTCAAGTGGAGATTTAGTTGGCACTTCAATCTGTCAGATTGCGTGTCCAAACCACTGGAGTCGACGATGGTCCCAATGCCCCTCCGCCACAACTGCCACCCGAAGAAAACTCAAGGTTACAGCTGAAACAGGGGGGAAAGGGGAAGTGGAAAAACAAAGAGAGACAGCCTTCGTGGAGAACTGAAGCTCACTCTAGACTCTGCTTGGGGCGTCTTGTTGTGTCACCTGTATGGGAAATAAAACTTGTTAGTTACCTACTTTCTCATTAGGGGACATGCTCTGACTTCTACTACAAATATGTTTACCCAAGGAATTCTAGGCTCTTGCTACTCTCTATGCAGGGGTTGACCTGCACACTTGTAGTACCTGGATAGAATAACAGGGGGAACAAATTATTGTTGTACACCACTACTATTACTGTATATTAACGTGTTGAATATGACCAGATATTTACCCCCTCAAGGCACGGTGGCCGTCTTGTCAAATAACAGCTATTTTATCCATGAAAACTTTCAACAGGAAATGCAAGATACTAGGTTACTTCAGCGCCACCACTATAAAGTCTTTAGTCAGCAGCGAATGAATTTCACAAGGAGACGAGCTAAATAGAGTTAAGTGGTGGATTCTCAATACCTTGCACTGGAAGTTCGTTGGACTCAATGCTTACCGCTGGAACGGTTTCTTCAAAATACTCGAAAAGGATTCAAGAGTTTACCTCACAGAACTGCCACACTGGTCACCTTTTGAATTGAGTTGATAAAGTCAGTCAGCTCGCTCCCACGTTGCGCATGCGATAAGTAAACCACACTATTCTCTCTGTACACTAATCTCCACCTAAGAATGACGCTACTTGCGCCCAGAATTGTGAAGAATAACATTGCCTCAAGACCTGTGCGTTGAGGAGACACTTTCTCCGCGCATGGTTACAGTTGAAGTGCGCAGCTCCTTAGTGGAGCATGCGCATTGGATGCTCTGGCAGTCGCGAGCTCACAAACACTAGACCGCGACCCCAGAAGTGAATGCGTCTTGATGGTGCCGCCATTTTCTCTAGGGGAGGTTCTTATCAGCCTCACACAATGCTTTAATATTAGTCCTGCACTTGAATGTTGTCTGATCCAGCGAGGGTATTTTGCATTTTTCTTCCAACGTTGATTTCTTTTCTTCGTGGGATAAATTAAGGGCACAGTTGCTGCTGAGGTCTTGACAAC
The DNA here is from genome assembly GCF_964204655.1 of Triturus cristatus. NCBI lineage: Eukaryota > Metazoa > Chordata > Amphibia > Caudata > Salamandridae > Triturus > Triturus cristatus. Next base: position 1,105,271,967 of record NC_140585.1, on the reverse strand, counting down.
AAGTCAATTATACTATGATAAAAATAGTACTGAACTGAATTAAAAATAAAACATAACCTTCTGAAGAACACAAGGAAATTTTCATTGAAATTCATTTCAAAGAGTGCCCGTTGGGGACGCTGCTCTTGCGAGAGATAACGCTTTTGAAATATTTCAAATTTTCCCTCACACTCAGGAGGGTTCACCAATCGGCACCCATAAAAACGTGTTTACGACGAATACTAGGTGAAAACAGGAGTGCGCAGGCCCATGCCCCAATTGGATTTCACCTTTTCTGCACTGCCCTTCCCTTCTTTGCTCCCATGTACCCCACAAAGATTTGGTCATCCACCCGGAACTCTTTTGTGTGGTCAAGGTAGAACGACAACGTTCTTTTTGGGCCCAGTCGGTGGAGATGCTCCTCTTCCTTAGAGGGATGCGGGGGAGCAAAGAAGGTAGGCAAAGTGATGGACTGACCCAGATGGAATTGGAGTAATTACGACAAACAGAGGCAGCCTTGTAACCCAGACCTGAGGCTCATAAACAATGTGAATGCTACAATGGTTCAGGTTCCTAGTTCAAAGAAAAAAAAAATTGTGACTTTAAATAATTCATTTCAATAATCCTATTCAAGGATCAAAAAATAATTCAGTACCCTTAAGAAATTGTCAAAGATACATATTTTTTCAATAGTAAAAAAGAATTTTCACAAATATTCAATAATGCAGAAGGTGCTCATAGAGTTACACAAACAAGTGTCAATAACAGGGACAAACTATAGTGTAAAAGAAATAATAATAGTGGCAAATGTGTTTTATATACAATATGTTGGACCTGTCAGCCCTAGGGTGGTCTCCCCTTCTATTTTTGTATCATGCCTCATTTGTTCCACCCTCATTTTTATGTTGGACTAGGTCTCCGGGCGCCTTTTCATTGCCAATCAGTGTTAAGGTGCATGTGCTCCCTTCTCCCAAGATGGCGGCCACAGGCCCCTGCTACTGCAGAGTGGTCTTTCATAGTAGCACCCTAGCTTCCAGGAGCTGGCTGGAACCCCACAACAATGTTGCGACTCCAGCCCGCCTTTTTGTCCCATAGGTAGAGTGGGGAAGCTCCTGGAATGTGCTGGAACCTTCTAGAAGGGAGATGTGGTTTTTCCTTTGCCGCCTTGGCCAGAGGTCACCTGACCTAGGGCTACTTAAGAGAGGGAGGGAAACTTTTCTGGTGAGTTGGACATTGGGGTGAAGCCGAGCTGGAAGAATCCACCAGGAGTGTAGGCGGTAGGGCCTAGCCAGGGACTTATGCCTCTGAGAGTGACAGGATTTAGGTGCTGCCTCTTAAGTGAGTGAGGGACCCTGTGAAACCCATGATCTTGCCCAGCAGTAGGAGGACCCAGAGACTCTCTGCCCAGCCTGACTAGGAAGGATCTAGTCGCCCTCTCCATTCCTAACCCCCTGTAACAGAACCCCTTAAGGGCGCCAGATACATCTGCGCCAACAAGACCTTATCTGACATCTAAGAACAGAAACTTACAAGCCAAGCACTGAGACTGCGTGTCCAGACTGAACTCTAAAACCTATTCACCAAGCACTGAGATTGCGTGTCCAGACTGAACTCTAAAACCTATTCACCAAGCACTGAGACTGCGTGTCCAGACTGACCCCTGAACCCTGATGCAAAGCTGACTGGAGAACCACCGGGGATCAACCAGGTATTAGCGCTGTGACCCCTGCGCTTCCTGCCCTGGTCTGGGACCCCCGGCAGCGTGCTCCGCTGAGCACAGAACCCCATCCTTAATTTGAGCCCCCCCTGTGATGACAAAGCCAGCGCGCTCACCGCCGTGGCCTGGAGGCCTGGAGAAGTGCCCTGCCGTGTCACGAGGCCCGCGGAGAAGCCCGGGGCCCCGTCGCTGCCGTCGCAGCTGCGTGAGGAGGTGTGCGAGGCCGGGGCCGAGTTCCCCCATCATCGTGGGAGCGGACGCCTGCTGACGCTGAGATCGAGGTAAGCCCGGAGGCTGAGATCGCCCCCGGTGCGCCCCCTGCGGGTTGGGAGCCACACCGCACCCTTAGCCGGGATTCCTCTCCGTGGGATTCCCGCCCCCCCTGTCTTCGCGACGGAAGAGACCCCGCCAAGGGATCCTCTCCGTGTGTCCCCTCGAGCGGTACTGAAGCGCGGTGCCCGACGAACTGCACCGGAGCCCAGAGACTTGCTCCTCAGGTCCCGTGGCGCTCCCCGCTGGAAGCTCCGCTCCAAAGTACTCAGAGTCATTGATTACAAGTGGCGCTTTATGTTATATGCTCCGCTCCGAAGTACTGAGGGTCATTGTTTACGAGTGGCGCTTTATGTTATACGCTCCGCTCCAAAGTGCTGAGAGTCATTGGTTACGAGTGGCGCTTTATGTTATATGCTCTGTCCAAAGTACTGAGAGTCATTGATTACGAGTGGCGCTTTATGTCATACGCTCTGCTCCAAAGCACTGAGAGTCATTGAGTACGAGTGGCGCCTTATGTTATACGCTCCGCTCCAAAGTACTGAGAGTCATTGATTATGGGTGGCGCTTTGTTTTTACATGCCCTGCTTTAAAGTGTTACGTGCTATTAATTCCGAGTAGCGCGCTGTTATTCATATGCCAGGTTGAAGTGTCACGTGCTATTGATTCAGAGTAGCGCGCTATTATCCATGTGCCATATTAAAGTGTTAAACGCTATTGATTACGAGTAGCGCTCTGTTATTTATATTCCCTATTACAGTGCTATGTGCCAGAGATCACGAGTAGCTCTCCATGCTAGGTGCCCTGTTCTGAGGTCGTCACCGGTTAGCGCGCCCAACGCGCGTGTGCAGCTACGTGAGTGGTAGTTGTGCCCCAGGCAGTACTGTTATTTCATGAATTGCCTATCTGGTATGAACAGCCTTTATAGCTCCTGACGGATATGTACATCGCTAGCTATTGTATTATCAACATATGAAATGTACTGCTGCCTTATGAACTGCATCTAACGTGATCTACTTGGATAAACTTGAGTATTTACATAACTCCTACAGTGTGGCGTCACTTATTGTGTGTGTTCCTCGTCGCATGTGAGGTGCGTGTTGTATGGTTGCTTTACACACAGACCTTCGGTTGCCCGACCGCTCGTGTCACGTTACCGCCCCATAGGGCCTGGAGACCCCAGGTCCTACACAATAACAGTTTTGTAGAATCATAAAAACACTCAATGCTTCCTCTTATTTTTTGCCAAGGAAGGGGTAGACGGCGTTTCGACCATATTAATTTAACAGGTCATCATCAGGACAGAACATATGAAGAGCAACCATCGGGCAATAAAACTAGAAAAAGGAGGGATAATCATCATAAATAAGTTTACTGAAATCTATTTTTTAGTTGTAATCAATACATAGAGTATCATTCAAGTTACTCTTGTTTAGAAAGCTAAGGCCCAAAGAACGAAAGAAGGATCCTTCACCAATCTTAGATTAATAATGGAAGGAAATAAGTCAAAGAATTAGAAAAAGTGTATAAAAATGTGCAAGGAAATGTTAGACCATGGAGCACATCACGTGAAAGTGAGTCTCTATGCATGGCTCATAAAACAATGGGTTACAGAGGCTGTTTCAATCTCAGGCAACAGTAGAGCGCAATAGTCGCTCTGTGATTTATTCACGATGTCTAGAAAAAATTAATTATTGCACAATGAGTGATGTGATCTAGTAACTTCTTTCAGTGCCCATTACAGATGGAAAGAAAACTTTCTTAGCCACTTACAAGTCTGTGTGGCCAAAAGAAATTTGTCGTAGACAAGGGGCTATTAGATGCATAAATGATGTGCTCCTCCCCGATCCAATCCGTATAGTGTAAGTTGCTAGCACAAAGAAAAGAAAAGTGTCAGCAGTGCCCAAGGTGCTTATATGACCCAATCAATTGCTGCACCAATTAATGGCTACTCGTAATACATTAAATTCAGAATTACTTTGAGTAAAATTCCACTTCTCTTGTCACCGCATTTCAAGATACATGAATGCCGGCGTGGGGGGGTGCGTTTTAAACAGCACTGCTCACCAATAGAGAGAGGGGAATGCTGTACTGATTTGAACCTGACCAGGGCTGAGTCTGCCTTTTCCCCAAAAGGTGGGTTCCATAAAAGGGCATGTCCATCACATTGGCTTGGACATCGCCCGAGAAGCCAGGCGTGGCGCCTCAAGGCCACGTCATTGAAATCGATCTACCTAGCGAATCGGTCGTATCTAGGCCACACTGTATGGTGAATTTTGCTGCATCTCTCCCATCCTTGACAGCTTGGGAGAGCACAGCCCGGGCCCCCTCCGGGACTTGTGGCAGCAACTGCGCAACCGTCTCCTAAAGGGAATGGGAGAAATGGCCCAATAAGCATGCAGTATTCACTGACCGCAATGCCAGACTGGAGGAAGAAAACAACTTCTTTCCAAATGAATCCAGCCTCTTGGATTCCCTATCTGGAGGGGCGGAAGGGAATGCACTTTGGGACGTAGTGGCCTGCACCACCAAACACTCTGGGGTAGAGTGTTGGCTGAGGAACTTTGGGTCGCCCGGTGCTGAGCAATGGCAGCATGCAATCGTCCTATTACCAGGACCCCTGTGTCAGGTTTGGACCATGTTCCTAGAAGTATGTCTGTATGTGCCTCATTAAAGGGCAACAATGGTTCGGAAGTGGAAGCCCCAGGTTAAAGCACCTAAGTCAGGAGATTAGACCTGACCTACCGAGGGCAGCTCCAGTCCCAAGTCCTCAGCTGCCCTCTTTACCACCATGGCATAGGATTCTCCCTCCTCCATAGCCACTGTTGGCAAAGAGACCAAGTCAATATCTTGAGAAGTACCCAGTCCACTGGTCTCCACAAGTTCCCCAAATCACTCCAAATTCTCCTCAGAGACTTCCTGGGTTTTCAAGAGGGACCCCAGACCCCTTCAATTCTCTCCTGAGCCTAGCACATCCTCAAAGTACTCAGGCGACAACACAGAACCTCTGGGTCTGTGTCGTCAGGATGGGGCTTGTGCCACGACGGGCATCGTGATATCGCAGGCACCGACTTCGGATTTGATGACAAGGAAGTTTGCGTTGGCACGACCGGAGTCAAACTGGAACCGGGATTGGATCCCTTGGACCCCACCAGCATCGTGGCCAAAGCCGACGGCATAGAACCCAATGGGGCCCCTTCCAACTTCTTGGGGCCCAAAGGCTCACCAGCAGGGTCTTTCCACTCAAATACGTGGCGCATGGCCTCGTAAAACTCTTTTATAAGAGCGAGAGTCACTCTGGCTCCCTGAAAGGGGGGGAGACGCAAAGTCGATTCTGGCTCTGGGCTCCGTGGAACGGTGCTTAGAGCGTCGGTGCTCCATACCTCTATCGACGACGGAAGCCAGTTGAGTTTAAGACTAAGTCCGCTTGGACTTCTTCTTCATATGCCTCTTCTCCAAGTGTCCCGAGGACCTCGAATGGGAGGAAGAGGACTTAGGGCTCCGTGAGCGGTCCTACGACCTCCTCTTCTTCGATCGGGATCGTGACCTCCTCAGAGTCTCGCTGACGGTGTCGACAGCCGGGCTGCAAGTAACTTCCTCAGCCGCTCCCACAAGGTCTTTGGAGCCATCGGCCGATAGTCCGAACACAACTTTGTATCATTGGCGCACTCAAGACACCACAGAAATATGCAGTGGGGATTGGTGACTAACATGCAGGAATAAGTCCCGTCCACCTTGAAACCGGTCTTCCTCGAAGACATCCCTCGCACACGAAGTCGGAAAAATCAAAAACAAAAGTCAAGAAAAAGCCTGACAAAAAGTGGCAGAGGGGTAGCTCTTCCTGGATCGGCACTGAACTGCTGCGGCAAGAAAAGAACTGACGTCCGGGCGCCTGGGTGGCCCCTATGTAGGCACCACGACGTCATAACCGAAACTAACAACATCACACAGAACCAAATGGAGCCACCGGACGTCATGCGCAAGGGGTATTGCTCAGCAAAAGTTTCCTGATCCAGCTTGACGCCTGGGAAATTCAAAGGTAAGGAATCTACAGCTGAAGTCTCTAGCAGATGAATCCCTGACGATGTCATAACTCCATGGGTTATTTCATATCTGCTCTGCATACTTACTGACTGCGTGTTTGCATGAGTATACCACTAGTATCTGGGTGTTTGGATGAATGCATGAGTAGAGCCTGAACGATTCGACAAGTGCATGACTAATGCTTCAATAATTCAATACATGCATAGATACTAGTAGAATGATTAAATGAGTGCAAATCTAGTGCCTGGATGATTGTAAAAGTGCACCCATAGTATATAGGTGATTTATGCAGTGCATGGATAGTGCATACATGACTTTTTAAGTCCATGCATAGCACCTACCCTAATGGATGACTGGATGAATAGTGTTTCAGCAATTAGATGCTGCCCATTTCTTTTTAGTTGACTGAACAGGTAGTGCCTGGATGCTTCCATAACTACATGGGTAGTGCCTGGAGAATTAAATAAGTGCATCAGTAGTGCCTGGCTAATTACATGAGTGCATGACTAGTGTTTGAGTGACTGCAGGATTCGATTGTTAAAGCTTGAGAGATTGGATGAAAGTAAGTATACTGCTGGGGTGATTGTATTAGTGCAAGACTATTAGCTCAGTAATTAAATGACTGCATAGGTCATTGATGGGTGATAGGTTTACTACAATGGTGTGCCTCAGTATTTCAATGACTGCATGGGTTGTAAGAGGGTATTTAGATGGAGGCATAGGTTATGCGTAGATGTTATAAAGATTGCATAGTTACGGTCTTGTTAATTGCATGAGTCAATAGATAGTACCCAGCTGATTAGATGAATGTATACGTAGTGCCTGCCTACTTCAATGACTACATAGTTTCTGCCTGCCTGATTGTAAGAGTACATGTATAGTTTCTTGATAATTGAACCAATCCACGGATAGTGAATCACTGATTTGATGACTGACTGAGTAGTGGCTGGATGACTCCATGGGTGCCTGAAAACTGCCTGACTGACTGAGAAAGTACCTTTATTCCTGTTGGATACATAACAGTTGTCAATATATATGTGAATCAGTGTTTATCTCCTTATGTCAGTATCAAACTACCTGTTTTACTGTATACATGCTTTTCTTCTGAGCTATGTGTGAGTGAAATCTAGGCCTTGGTCCCTGTTAGACCTTTTCAGTTCTGAAATCTAGGTCTCACTCTTGATATATAATTGCATGCATGTCCCTCTAGAAACATACATTGCTTTGTTACTGAGCATGTACATGCATCATTAAGTTTCTAAAATGGAAAACAACATTTTTAAACTTTCAAAGCACAAAATCTTTTATGAATGGCATACCCACATCATTTCTCAAATACTTCTGCTTCTAAAAGATATATTTAGCATATCTCAAACAAATGTTACACTCAAAATGAAGCTAGTACAGGAACTCTTGAGGCATTCTGCACTATTAATACTTTTCAATTTTAAACAAACCATGTTTAAAGAAAAACACTACGCTCACTATACACATGACATTTTCATCAGCCTTACTGAACATAGATCACCATGTAAACATATATGAAATTTCTTAATAGATGTATACCTTCAAGCCTTCTTTCCAAAATATATACCCCTCTGCATCTTTAAGGAAACTCAAAAGTCCCATATTATAAATAACTAGGTGTAAGAGCAAAAACCATATCTCACCATCTAAGCATATGCAAAGTGGTCATATAAGTAAAAAACCACATTGACAAACACTTCCCAATAAATACCTAACAAGCACTACTTCTTTCTGATTCATATACAGGCAAACAACATGTTCTCATCTTTTATTTCTCACTACACGATTCCTGTTTAATAATGTTACTAAAAATACTACAACTCCCAGAATGCAAATGACAGATGTATCTATTCTGCACATGATGTTTAGACATTTAAAGCATTCTTAGTTCCTCATTGTAACTTTCCACAAAACGATACTGTTATTTTTTCAATAAGATACACAATGTAATAAACAGGTACTAATTCATTTTTCTCTTACTTCCCAAAACATTCACCACCAACCTTTTAAACACATACCCTCTAATAGATGCAGTTCACCTCATATATTTTTTCCCATCACTGTGATACTCCTTTTAATCAAACTCCCATATACATCTTGATTTTCAGTGTACATTTGTTAAATAATTACAAAGTTCTACACATACCACTGAATTCAGGTTGTAGATTATATTGTTGTTTTAGCTCTTTCTGCATAGCTTGGACATTGTTAAGATTTGTAAAAACTAAGCACAAGAATGGTACACCCCTCTAAGACAAAGCAAGTCTAAAATGGCAACCTCTTCAACTTTCCACTCTATCATCATGAGAAAGGCAGTAAATAAAAGTATGACTTTCATATTAGACTACAGTGTCTCCACTTGTTAATGGTTAGCATCTGTTTACCCTTTCCCTCTCTTTCAAAACGAGGTTCCGGTCGCTGCTTTTTCGCAATGTTTTCGTGATGATAGCGGAGAAATTGCGAGGCAAAAAAATTATATTTAGCTTCAGGTTTTTTTCATTTAAATATTGCACAACAGTGTATTACGTCCTGAGTTGGAAATTAAAACTTGCCATTACTTTGGTTGTTTCATCAATCCTCAACTTTTCAACACCCTTCCCCCCCAATACAGTCTTAGCTCGGTGTAGCTAGCAACCCAGTGGAACCAGTAGGTCAAAAGTTCACAGCACATTCTAGAAGGAACATGCTGCTTCCAAAACAGATGCAGCAGGTGTTCACTCCACAGATTCAAAAGCATTTCCCTGTCTGTATTAATTTTTTTTTTAAACAACAGCCAGTAATAAGACTTCTTTCTTAGCCATTCAACACACTACCTAATTTTATTCACTTTCATGCTGACAGCATCCAATGAAATATTTATATATTTTTTGTAAAAAAAAAATAGCACCTCCATTTTAACTGCTTTTCCTTTGGAAAAATACCCCATTAAGCTCCAGCCTTCTCCTGACTACTATTGCTCTTTCATTTTTAAAAATGCATACAGTATGGATTGTTGGCCACAGCTACATCTACTGGGCTAAAGAGGCTGCAAATAGGAGAGGTATTGACAGGGACTTAGGTTTGCCAAATGTGCAGATTACGTGGTTTGCCCAGAGAGGATTAAAGTTTCATCAGTTGCTGGCTTTGGTTAAATCCATTGTGGATTCCCAAGCTCCTCACCTTATGATTGTGCACTGTGGTGGCAATGAACTCGGCACATTGACCGGGGTAGGGCTGGAAATCCTAATGAAAGAAACCTTTGCAAAACTGATGTCACTTTTCCCTCACACTGTCTTGGTGTACTCTAATAAATGCCAAAGACAGAAATGAAAGTAGTCAAATTAATTCTGTCCGGAGATTGACATAGCCAGGAAACATGTTATTACAACTGTTTCTACATTCCTCAGTGGCCATTGCATGAGCTGTATCTATAACAACAATCTGCATTTTGACATGCATGGAATTTATAGAAATGATGGAGTACACTTTACAGATGAATGCAACAGGGTGTCTCTAAGTAACCTGAAACTCTGCAACCTGTTTTATGTGTAGCAGCCATATACACACAACCAACGAAACTCCTTATGTCAGAGCCACCCTAGTAACCAAAATATAGTTCCTGCCTTTTCTTATGTAATTTAGATCTCTGAATGGATGATTAATGACTTTACATAATTGTGCACAGATCCGCCGTCTTATACGGTGTTCTTATTCTAAAACCCATAAACATATAGTGGCCTTATTTCTCTTCACGGTCCCATTAGTGATCTGACAACATAAAATAGGTTTAGTTATATCGTTACTAAATTTTCTATTCTTTAGAACACTCGGGGATACGAGCTGCTCATTTTATTATTGTCTATATGGTGCTATGTCGATCGCGAGTGGCAATCTTGGAATGGTACCTCAGCCACAATTATAATTAAATCCCAAGTTTTTTTATCACAAAACCTTAGTAAATATAAAAGACCACAATAGGTCAAAACAATTATGTCTACCTCAAAAATCATTCTTATATAAAAAACCACGATAAGTCATATCAATTCTGTCAGTCACATGGATCGCTCTTGTATATTCATTCACTACCGAAATGACTTCAAGATGAATACATAATCAGCCTATTCCCTCTGTTATTTCTGAGAAAGGTTACCCATTTCGTAATATGGCGTCTCCCTCATCACTGACTATAATGAGGCAAAATGAGTGGATTTTTTCATTTTCATTCCTGATCATCTGTTGGAAGATTATGTAACACGAGCGAGTGCACAATTATGTACAGTCATTAATCATCCATTCAGAGATCTAAATTACATAAGAAAATGCAGAAACTAATAAGATATTTAAGAAAATATGAAATCTCCCTATACTAGAATATATATTCACAGGGGCTGACCCTGATGTAATTCTCAGATGTGGAATGTCTCTCTGCATGGTTTATAAATGTATTGGGTAATACAAAGAAATGTTTTTAATGTGTGTTTATGACATTGCTCAATTTTTTGTTTTCTGATATAAGTGCTTGACAGTACTCTATGAGTTTCCCATACTGTCATATCTTATAATTTTTGATGGAATATGAGTTAACATTGTTGCCAAGAGTTATATGCCTGGTGTGGTACAATTATGAAGTGTTGTAAATAGAATTGTATTGAATGCTTACACAAATCGTGTAAATGAATTTAAATTATTTAATAAGTTTGGTTTTTAAAAGATTTTAACATTGTCTATCGTCTGTGTTTGTAGCCCTGAAGAATTCCTTAAATAGGACGAAATGTGTTGGCTACTGTGAAGAAAGAAATTATAACTCAAAGAATAAAGGAATATATAAATTACGACAACCTGGTGGAAGTGCTTTCTTACATTTCATTGTGGGCAGATCAAATTTTCTGTGTAACTGTTTGTTGTGAAAGTTTCTTTCACTCTTTTGGAAATCAAGGGGTTTTGTTTCCTTGATCTTCGCACCATAAGTTGACAATACTCCCGAGATATAGATAAGTGCTGTATTGTATCTTAGACCTCATTTGTAAATCCTTTATCGATACACAAGTAAGCAACTTGTGCATCTGTAAGAGACACGTTAGTGATAGATTCCTTACGTTAGAATAGATACCCCAGTGTTGGACTTGGGCCTTTTTGCAGGGTCATCCCTGAACCTTTTGCCTTCCTCCTGTATTTTTTCTGACCTGTTGTTGGCTGTTTTATGACTCTGGGCACTTTACCACTGCTGATCAGTGCTAAAGTGCATATGCTCTCCCTATTGTAAATTGATGTATGGATTAGTGACTCCATGATTGGCTGATTTGGTTTACTTGTCAGACCCTAGTACAGTGCACTGAGTGTGCCCAGGGCTTGTAAATCAAATGCTGCTGGTGGGCTTGCAGCACTGTTTGTGCCACCCACAGAAGCAACCTGTAAAATGTGTCTCAGGTCTGCCATTGCAGAGCCTGTGTGCAGTCTGGTACTGCCATTCTGACTGGGCAGGTGCACCCACTTGCCAGTCCCTAATCCTTCCCTTTTCTTCATATCAGACACCCCTATGGTAGGCCCAAGGGCATGGTGCATTGTAAGCATAAGGTAGGACATGCCCTGGTGTGTGTGGCATGTCCTAATAGTGAATTACAGCCATTTTCGTTTTTCACTCTTGCAAGGCTATCTGTCTTCCATAGGCCAGAATGGGCAGTTTGATTATTACATCTTATAATCCTAACTGACTCAGGGAACATGGTAGAAATTCGAGTTTAGTATGCCTGAACTCAGAATGATAAAATACATCTTTTAGTGAAGTTGGTTTTAAAATTCTGTGTTTGAAAATACCACTTTTAGAAAGTATGTATTTTCTTGTCTAACCATCCAGGCCTGCCTCTGCTAGGTTGTGTATTCCTTGTCTGGAGTTTGAGTGACAGGGGCTGGGGAATTCTGGGGGCTGGGGAATTCCCGGTGACAGGGTGAGTCAGCACAGGGCTGAATAGAGAGATCTCCATGTAGATGGGTGGGAGGAGTTGCACCTGGGACCTGCATAGGGCTGTGCTTTCCCTCCACAATGCTGACTCCACCTCCTGTGGTGCATCTGATGTCTCTGCCCTGCGAAAGGAAAAAAGGAGTCATGTCAACAAAGTGCTCCAGGACTGACCAGAACTGGTTTGGACTAGGCAAAGGCCTCTCTGTCTTCAGAGAACAAAGAGAAACTGGGTATAAAAAGGGGACCCAGACCCGGAACTTTAGATCACTTTGGGAAACAAGAAGAAACCTTTGCTGAGGAGTGGAACCAGAAGAGACTGAGGAGAGACTATCCCTAAGCTGAAGTGCTGCGTGGGGGATTGGCCTGCAGTGGTTGCCTGACTGCCAAAGAAAGGGGAAAGGACTTTGTGTGCACTTTTATTCAACTTGTGAAGGATCTCCAAGGGCTTGGAAAAGAGCTTGCCTCCTGCTGAAGTCTCAGGGCCAACAGACTTCACCCACCAGCTCCCCAAGAGTTCTTTTGAAGTGCCTACAGTTGTGCTGGACTTTTTGAGGACTTGCATGTCACAAGGAGCTGGAAGCGCGACTCAAGAACAAGAAGCGTGTCGCAGAACTGCTGCTGCCGCTTCACAACAAGAAGCGCCTCGCATCGCCGGACAAGAGGATCGGCGTCACATCAGATGCCGCCGCATCACCGGGAAGCGTGTCTCAGAAGAATCGTGAGTCATCGCAGGTCCACCAAAGCGCCTCGCATCGCCGGAGAAGAGGATCGACGTTGCATCAAACGCCGCTGCATCTCTGGGTAGTGTGTCGCAGGGCCTGTCGTGGCTCATCGCCGGAGAAGAGGATCGACGTCGCATCAGGCGCCGCCGCATCTCTGGGAAGCGTGTCGCAGGGCCATGCACGGCTCATCACCGGAGAAGAAGATCGACGTCGCATCAGACGCCGCCGTATCACCGGGAACAGTGTCGCAGGGCCTGTCGCAGCTCGCATCATTGTGGAAGCAACTCGCATCGCCAGGGGAGAGGATCGACATCGCATCAGACGCCGCCATATCACTGGGAAGCATGTTGCAGGGCCTGTTGCGGCTCGCATCGTGAGGAAACTTCTCGCATCGCCGGAAAAGAGAATCGACGTTGCATCAGGCACCGCCGCATCACCGGGAAGAGTGTTGCATCAAGAAGAAAGCACCAACTTTGTTTCTTTGCACCGGATCTTCAACGCATCACCGTCCTTGCAACACTTTCGTTGCCCTGCGTGTCGCATCTTAAGGTACATTGAACTCTGAGTGTCGCATTTACCATCTTAAGAGAACTAAGCTAAACTCTACCATTTTAAAGTAACAGTATTGTGGATTTGTGTTGTTTGTGGTCTTGTGATAAGTCTATATAAAGAATGCTTATTTTTGATATAATACTTGTGTGGTGTCCATCTGTAGTGTTGTCACTTGATTACTGTATGTGTTCAAAAATGCTTTACACACTGCCTCTGAGATAAGCCTGTCTGCTCGTGCCAAGCTACCGAGGGGGTGAGCAGGTGTTACTTTAGGAGTGTACACCCTTACCCTGACTAGACGCAAGGGTCCCTATTTGTCACAGGTACCTAACTATGCCAACTAGAAACCCCCAAATCTAACACCCAGCAATACTAACCCCGGTGGTGGGTCTGCGAACCAAGATCACACCAGAAAGTCCCGGAGAACAGAACGGCCAAAGAAGCCGTCTCTCCGGACTTGACTGTCAAGGCAATAATGCTTAGTAAAAGTGTGCAGCGAGGCCCACGTGGCTGCCTGACAGATGTTTTGCAGGGGACACCACGTCCCAATACAGTAGTAGTTTGTTAGGAGATCAGTTGGCAGGAGCTACCCTGTCTGTAGGGTGTCCTATCAGCATCTGTCCATCTCAGATGTTACCATCGTTTATCATCAAGCCAAAAAATTAATTGCGAGTCATTGCTTGTAAGTAGGTACCAAAAGGGTAAAGGCAGCCAAATGAAATTGATGGACACATACAGGAAAAACTAATAATTCAATCTAAAACATTTGCTCATTATTTCTGTGCTACTCTGCCAATTCCCACAGAAAAGATCTTAAGATAGCAAAATAAGTGTGCACAACATAACAAGGTCTTGTGCATACAGTATCAAGCATATTAAATACCTTGTTCAGCTGTCTTTAGTAAATCGTCAAGTAAAATTTGTTTATGTTCTTGACCGTCTTCAAAGCTGTATAAAACCCACTTTTTCAATAGTGTTTCGCCTTCGCCACACACATCAGTTTCCAAGAGGCCTGGGAACCATTCTTCCATAAGAGAGTCAATATGATCAACTATTTGTCCCAACAAAATACAACCTATCAAAAAAAAAAAAGAAGAAAAAAAATATAATGCGACATTGTCATTATTTTAAGTGTTTAAATTTTTAATTCACATTCTATAAACATGATTCCATTAGCTTCACACAATTGCAGGAGAACTGCCCACAAGCATTTAAAAATTCACCTACCTTCAAGTGCTAACCCTTGCCCTGCACCTTTCAGCAACCTAGAGTCATTTTTAATCTCTCATAACTAGAAGAGAAACAGCTATATTCTTTCAAGACAGTCTGTCATCGTAAGGGTGCAATAGCATACATAGCATCACTAGCCAATCTATGAAGATAACATTCTAGTCAGAATTTTCACTACAGAGCCTCAAGATCTTTTTGAGTGTACTACCCAATACTTCAGTAACGGGACTCAGAAGTGTGACCATAAGCTTGTAATCATTCTTGCTCAAATAAATTGCTAAATGAACACATTTTACAACCTTTTCATTGTTATTGTCGACTGGAACGATACTGAGAATTTATTCCTGTGTGATTCTATAATTATTTTTTCCCTGTTGACTTCTCAGTTGGTCAAAATATTAATCCCATTATTTAATAATTGGTGCACAATTCCTAACCATGCAGAAGAATGTTTAACCAATATATACAAATCTTCAGTGTATATAAGACCTCTTAATATCCATTTTGTGCATTTCCATTTGTGCCAAAT
This sequence comes from Triturus cristatus, assembly GCF_964204655.1. Taxonomy (NCBI): domain Eukaryota; kingdom Metazoa; phylum Chordata; class Amphibia; order Caudata; family Salamandridae; genus Triturus; species Triturus cristatus. Next base: position 1,105,256,959 of record NC_140585.1, on the reverse strand, counting down.
ATGTATTTAGTAGGCAGTTAAATTATAACCTTCTTAGAAACCTTTCTGACATGCTCAAATGCGATAAGGAAAATGCTACTTACCAGTATGCATCTGTTCTTGGCACGTAGAGCTGTAGATTTGTATACTTGTGCATATATCGCCATCTGGTGTTGGGCACGGATGTTTGCAGTTTGTTTTTGTCTTGGAAGAAGTCCTTGTAATCACGAGGTAGGTGACTCCTACTTAGGATGATAGAGCGCATGAGCATCGACTCCATCTTCAGATTGTTTTGCCATGGAGCGTTATGATGGAGTTAGTAAGAAATAGAAAAGGATGTCCATGTGTAATGTGTCTAAGTAAGATAGTACTGGAACAGATAGAGGTATCCGGGGAGGGGGGTGGGCGTATACAAATCTACAGCTCTGCATGCCAAGAACAGATGCATACTGGTAAGTTGCATTTTCTGTTCGAGGCATATGAGCTATGGATCGTATACTTGTGCATAGACTATACAGCAGTTATCCTGTTAGAGGTGGTTACCTGTATCGGTTGCAGTGGTTTGAAAAAGTGTTCTTAATACAGCCTGGCCCACACTAGCTTGTTGTTTTGCTTGCACGTCTACACAATAGTGTTGTGTGAACATGTGTTGTGTAGACCAAGTTGCTGCTTTGCAGATGTCATCTAGGGGAATGTTTCCTAAGAATGCAATAGATGCCCCTAGTTTACGTGTGGAGTGAGCTCTTGGGGGAATGGTTAACATGCGTTTGGCTTTAGCATAGCATATTTGGATGAATTTAACAATACACCTTGCAATCCCTGTTTTTGAGATAGGATTGCCTTTGTGAGGTGAGGAGAAAGCCACAAAAAGTTGTTTAGTCTTTCTAAAGGATTTTGTTCTTTCAATGTAGTAAAGTATCGTTCTTTTTACGTCTAGCATGTGAAGAGCTCGTTCTGCTACTGAGTCTGGTAGAGGGAAAAACACTGGGAGTTCTACAGACTGGTTAAGGTGGAAAGCAGAAACATCTTTAGGTAGAAATGTTGGGTTAGTCCTAGGATGGATTTGCAGAAATGGGTCTTGTATGGTTAATGCCTGGAGTTGACTGACTCTTCTGAGAGAGGTGATCGCAACCAGGAAAGCTACTTTCCAGGTGAGAAATTGTAATTCTCATTTATGCAGAGGTTCAACTGGGGGACCCATGAGTCTGGTAAGGACCACATTTAAGTTCCATACTGGAGAGGGTGGAACTCCGGGTGGAATTATTCTTTTAAGTCCTTCCATAAATGCTTTGATAGCTGGTACCCTAAACAAAGACAAGTGTTGTCTGTTTTGGAGATAGGCTGCTATTGCAGCGAGATGTAGTCTAATGGATGTATGTGCTAGGTTACATTGCTGTAGATGCAAAAGGTAACAGATGATGTTCTGAATAGAAGCATCTAGTGGGCTGATTTTGTTATTTGTACAGTAAATGACAAACCTTTTCCACTTTGCGGCATAGCAAGCTCTAGTGGTAGGACGTCTAGTCTCTTTAATGATGTTCATGCAGTCTGGCGGGAGATTGAGGTAGCCAAACTCCAAGATTTCAGGTGCCAGATCACAAGGTTAAGTTGACTGGGATCTGGATGCCTTATCTCTCCATGGTTCTGAGTGAGAAGCTTGGGTGAGAAGCTTAGCTTTTGATGAGGAACTACTGATAGTTCCAAGAGGGTAGTGCACCTTGGCTGTCGGGCCCATGTTGGAGCAATCAGGATCATTGTGAGGAAATGATGTTTGAGCTTCCGAACCACTAGTGGAATGAGTGGGAGAGGCGGTAAAGCGTAAGCAAATTTACCTGACCAGTTCATCCATAGCGCATTGCCTTTGGACAATGGGTGTGGATACCTGGATGCGAAGCTTGGGCATTTTGCGTTTTGGTGTGTGGCAAACAGGTCTATTTCTGGGTGGCCCCACATTTGAAAGAATGGAAGCAGAACTTGAGGATGAAGTTCCCATTCACGGATCTGCTGTCTTTGACAACTGAGCAGATCTGCAATGTGATTATGTACTCCTGGGAGGTGTTCTGCAAGGAGATATATGTTTTGAGTGTTGGCATTTCGATATGCTTTGAGCTAGGTGTGAAAGCTGCAGAGTGTGTCCCCCCCTGTTTTTGTATGTAATACATTGCTGTCATGTTGTCTGTACGGACCAGCACAGCTTTGCCTACAAGGTGGAGTTGAAAAAATTTTAATGCTAGGAAGATCGCCAAAAATTGCAGGTAGTTTATGTGAAATTGTTTTTGCTGAGGGGTCCACATGCCCTGAATGGTATGGGTTTGAAGATGAGCTACCCAGCCGGTGAGCCATGCATCTGCTGTTAGCACTATCTGTGGAACTGGATCGAGGATCGGCTGCCCTTTGGAAAGGTTTTTTGTGTTCCACCACTGCAGAGAGCGATGGGTGCGTCGTCTACTAACACCAGATCTGTTAGCTGACCTTGTGCCTGGTTCCACAGATGTGCCAAGCACTCCTGTAAGGGACGCATTTGGAGTCTTGCATAAGGGACGATGAGAATGCAAGACGCCATAATCCCGATTAGCTGCATGAACACTAGAGCTGGTAGTGAGTGTTGATATTTTCTAACAAAACAAGGGGACCCAATAGGTAGTTGAGGACCTTGGGTAATTGTTAATTTCAAACAAACAGTGGTCCTCAAAATAGTTTAAGGAGTAAAGGGAATAAATATAGTACAGAATCGAAACTATATTAATAATGTCCAGCCGGACATCCAGTTTAATTCTTCAATGAAACACAATCAATAATCAACAGCAAAACATATGTGGGACACAGTCCTGTATCCGTTGGGAGAAAAAGACATATACAAAAGAAACAGACATTGCAGGCAAGGCAGAGGAGCTTAATTACAAAATCCAATGTTTAAGCTTTTTCCATACAGACAATGCACTTTTTTACGTAATTGGTTAATGTGCACGCTGTTTAGATTGGGGTCGACGACGTTTCGATCCTATTACAGAGATACAAGGATCATCATCAGGACGGAAGAATGTACAAGCCTGGTATTGAAAGAAATTACCTGTAGGAGAATGAGAGGGGAAATGGGAGTGTAGGGAGGGGAAAAAAGGAAAATTAGAACTTGGATGAGGCAGCGCGGAAATTCCAGCCGTGATTGTGCTCAGTGCACATGCCACTTGTGACAGCATGCATATTTTGAGTTTTTTATCTTTAGGAAGCTAACCGGTGAGCTGGTGAAGTAACAAGATGATATCTAATTCAAGAGGGAGGCAAGCATTAGATTAGCGCCGGAAGAAGAGTGCTATGAATGGTATGTGAAGCCGATGGGTGGCGGGATACGAGCCGCAAAGTGTGTAACCACAATGAAGTAAGCATTGAGTAGTGACTACCGGTCTTAGTAACGGGGTGTGGAGCAGCCAATTGGCCCGCTTACCGTAGAGAGTAAATCGGAATGCAGACGTGGTCAAATGGCGGAATAAAACCACTCGCGTCTTGTGGTGCAATAAGGGTCTGGTAGGCTGCTCGTAGGTGAGGAGGTAACTGCAACGATAGCTGGGGAAGGAAGGAAGGTACGTGAGGCAGAGAGCAAGCGAACGAGTGGCGCCGGGGCGGTAAGGGCGACCAGGGAGAGGTACCTGTTAAAGTTCAGAAACGGGCAATGCGATTTAACTTGCTCCGATCCAGGATCCGAACGAAGGTACCAGGCATCCAGAGTTAACGGGCGATTTCAATCAAAATACAATGATGAGTGATCCGTGAGTATGCACTGGAAGGGGGAAAGTGCAGGTAAGTGGAGTGATCAATGGTGGATGAGCCCGTAAGGGGCAAAGAATCAGAGCGCTTACCGAGATCAAGTGGCGTCCTCAGTTGACGATGAACGAGTGACGAGGAGGGCCAGGGAAGCGTGCCGGTATACATGCAGCGTGAGCGTGTGGGGCACTAGAACGTGAAAACGCGCCGCCATGATAGAAGAAAGATTTACCCGGAGGGGAGTCTTTGAAACAGTACAACAATTGACGAAACATTTTACATGTAGGCAATCCAGAATAAATATTAGATTGTGGGAATGAAAATACAAACAAAAATAAAAATAATTATGAAACCATCACACAATGCAATTCCTTCACATCACTGCGTCGTATTGACACGACTACAAGCTGGGGGAAGCAAGGAGATGGAAGAGACATAATTAGAGATTCAGCAAGGTGAAAACCTTGAACATCAAAATTGCAACGAGTATTAAGAAAGTTACATCAGTGAGGCAAACACATTTACATTGTTCAGGTGTCAAGAGGGGAGTAAAGATTTCTTGATAAGCGCCACAATATGACTAAAGGAAGGTACGTATACCATATAAGAACAGAATATTTCATCACAATGAGAGAGTTATTTTAAGGAGAGTCAATCTGAGTCAGACATAAGAAATCTAAATCACAGCAAGGTGTGGATTTTCTCAGAAGAGCTGTGAAACAAATTGTCATAGGGGGGGAAAAAAAGGAAGAAACGGAGCCAATAAAGTGAGGATTAAATGAGATTGGTCCAGTCCTCATTCCGATTCAAACCATCTTTGATGCTGTTCGTGCGAATGATCATTCTAAGTTCTTCTTTATTTAGAATTTTGGCGATGTCCCCACCCCTTGGGGGTTGTTTGATGGTCTTGATAATTGTCCACTTGATGTCATCCTCAGTATGCCCCATTTCAGAAAAATGTTCGACAAGAGGGGCATTGAGGGTTTTGCAGCGCACTCTACTCCTGTGCTGGCCAATGCGTAGTTTGACTTTTTGTGTAGTTTGGCCAATGTACACTTTGTTACAAGGACAGGAAATCAAATAAATGACATTGCTGGTGTTACAATTGGAAAACGAAGTCAAAGTGATAGAGACATTGTTAAATACAAAACTCTTTCCTTCTATAGTCATGCTGCATACATTACAATTACCACATTTAGCATGACCAATAAGGGGTGCAAGACCCCAGTGTGCATCCAAGGTAGCCGTGGGACGAGTAGAGGGTAGGGTGGCCCTTACTAAATGATCCTTGAGATTGCGGCTCTTTCGGAAGGCAAACAAAGGTCGCTCTATTGAAAGATTACCCGCATTTAACACTGGCCAGTGTTGCAAGATAGATTTCCGGATTTGATTAGACGCGGGGGAGAAAGTAGTGACACAAACTATACGGTCGGTATTGGTTTTAATTTTAGGGGATAGAAGAACTTCCCTTGGAAAATACCATGCTCGTTTTTGAGCATTACGTACAAGTCTCTTAGGATACCCTCGGTCTCTGAGTTTTTTGCTAAGGGTGGCAGCTTCAAGAAAAAAATCCTCTTTGGAGAAGCAGTTGCGTCTAATGCGCAAAAACTGGGAGTATGGTAGAGAGTCTCTTAAGGCTCTGGGGTGATGACTTTCATAATAGAGTAAAGTGTTTCTCTCAGTACTTTTCCTGTAAAGTTTAGTGAGTAGTTCGCCATTGGAATGATATATGGTGAGGTCCAGAAATGGGATGTGTGATCTGTCATATGTGTTAGTAAAATTCAGGCCTGAGCAGTTATTGTTCAACCAATGGTTGAATTGACATAGTGTTGTTTCATTGTGATGCCAAATTAAAAAAATATCGTCTATGTAACGACGCCATAGGGTGATGCCAGAAAGGAATGGATTCGTGGGAGAGAGGATGGAAGTCATTTCTAAGTGGTCCATATAAAGAATGGCCAGATTAGGCGCAAAAACTGCTCCCATCGATGTACCCTTCACTTGTTGGTAAAAATCATTCTCGAAGGAAAAGAAATTGCGGGTGAGACAAAGTTCTAACAACTGGATGATGAACAATGTGGGGATACAGTGAGGGCGTGGTCTGGAGTCTAGAACCTGTTGAATTACAAGGAGTGCTGGGATTTGTGGAATGTTAGTGTAGCGTGATTCTACATCCATGGTGCATAGGAGATCATTATCTGGGTCGAAAGGGTGGTGTTCAATGAGGTTAATCATAGACATGCTGTGTCTGATATAACACTGGGTGAGGGGTACGAAGTCCTTAATGAAATGGTCTATATATTGACCAAGGGGCTCAAGGATGGAGCCACAACCCGAAACTATCGGGCGTCCTGGTGGGTTACTCTGATTTTTGTGAACTTTTGGGAGAGTGTAAATGACTGGGGTGCGGGGAGCTTTTAGATTAAGGAAGAGAAATTCCTTGTGACCGAGGAAGCCCTGTATTTTAGCTTCTGTGGTTAATTGCAGAATTACTGTCTGTAATTCTTTGGTGGGGTTTGTAAGGAGTCTACAATAGTGATCAGTATTGGATAACTGTCTAAGAATTTCTGCAGTATATGTATCCTTTTCTTGTAGCACAATACCCCCGCCTTTGTCCGCTGATTTGATGATTAGTGATTGGTTCAACTTCAAGGAAGAAATGGCATTTTTCTCGAGAAGGGTAATGTTGTAGGGTATAAAACGTTTTTTAGATTCCAAAGTAGATAGATCTTTAAGAACCAATTTCTCGAAAGTGGTAATTTCACTGGGTACCATACTAGTAGAAGGGGAGAAGGTAGATGGAGGTCTGTAGGGAGTGTTACCAATGGGTGGTGTGGAAGGATTCAAAAGAAAAAAGGTGTGTAGACGTAACCGTCTAAAAAATCTGAGCAATTCTGTATGGAGTTCTAGGAAATTAGGATGAGTGGTCGGGACGAAGGATAACCCTTTACTCAATAAGGAAACCTCAGGATCAGTGAGTACATGTTGGGACAAATTAAAGATGGGTATGCATTGTGAGTTAACTTAATTTACCATTGGTAACATTTTTGGCGAGTTTGGCGTTCTCCTGGTGGATTGTACCATCTTTGGGGTTGTTTGACACGGCCACGTTTTGGCGGTTCGTTGTGGCCTCGACCTAAAAAATTGCTATTAGGGCCAGAGTGGGGAGGGCCAGACGGGCAGTTAGATCCACTAGGACCCTCAGGTAGTGAGTGTTGAGGCTGAAATTTTGCTATTAGAGCTTGTATGGTGCTTATCCTGACTGGGTTGGGGTATGCTAGAGCTTTTGAAGTGTCTATCGTAGCCCGTAGATATTGTTGTATGCAGGAGTGTTGGAGGTGGGATTTGGTGAGGTTTACTGTGAATCCCAAGTCGTGAAGCAGTTGGATTGTTTTGTGTGTCTGTTGCTGTGTGACTTGGCTTTTACGAGCCAGTCGTCCAGATAAGGAAACACATGAATGTGCTGTCATTGTAAGTGGGTCGCAATTACTGCGAGACACTTGGTGAAGACTCTGGGTGCTGTAATCACCACGAAAGGGAGGACTTTGAATTTGTAGTGTTGGCCATCTACCACAAACCTGAGATATTTTCTGTGAGCGAGGTGAATGGGAATACGAAAGTAGGTGTCCTTTAAATCCAGAGTAGAGAGAAAGTCGCCTTGTTGAAGCAGTGGGAGCACCTGTTGGAGAGTGACCATGTGGAAGTGATCCGACTGAATGTAGAGGTTTAGCGTGTCGTACTTTAATCTCTGTGACCGCGTAGGGGACAGGGCCCCACCCCTGTCTATCCTGGTATTAGCGAACCGCAAATGGTTAATGCGGTATGTACAAGTGCTTTGTATAACGTTCTAGCTATGAATGCACTGTGTACACGTTATTCTGCATTACTACGCGGGTTCCATTTTGGAAGCGGTGGCCATCTTGTGATTGCCCTCACATAGGCTATAATGAAGCAAATAAGGGCCTCACAGCACATTTGCCTTTCCATGACTCTTCTGTGACCTGGGCAGCTTGGCTCTGCTGCCCCAGGTCAAACTGGTCTCACGAGCTCCCCTTCCTCCGGCCACCTGTGATTAGCATCAGGGCTTGACACGCCATAAAGTCCTTTCATCCCACACAAGCCTCCGGCTAATCACTTTCACACCTGACTGTTCCTGCTTTATGACTTGTTTCTATCAACAGGAGCTGCCCGTGTTTTATTGGGGCCTATCGATATCTGATGTGGGATCTGAACCTTGCTGTGTAAATAATTGTGGGCTGGCTTAACTGGAATGTGGGATGGTCATCATGACTCTGCTCTTTCGTTTGAAATGTACACTTGTATATTGCCGTATCATAAACCTAGGAATGTATGCCTGAAGCAGGAAAAAGTGTATTTAAGAAGAAGTCCGTTTCTATGATTTTTAGCAGTCTCCTGAGAACATACACGCTGTTGTACTTCTAGGATACCTGTAATTGGTCTGCAGCCAATAAATGAATCTTTGACTTCACCCAGAAGACTCTGTGTTTCTGTAGGTCTGGAACAGGGAGAACCCAGAAGTCATAGGGTGTGTGCCCCTGCACCGCTGGGACTAAAATACCCAGTACTTCAGTTTGGCGCCCAACGTGTGGCGATTTCAGTGGTACCAGTCCAAGCCAGAGGTTCGTGAGGAGCTTCGTGTGGAAATTCCGGAGGAAGGCCGCCACTTCATCGACCCCTGCATGTCGACGTGGTCCGAAAGTCTTTTCTGCGAGGTTCTCCGCGTCCCGACGGCTACGAAGGACTGCTGCCCTGATTAATCGACCTGTTTTGGACCCTTGACGAGTTTTGATAGAGCGAAACAATCGAGAGAGTCTTCTGGTGACGCCATCGATCATCAATATTCAGTTAAGTATAAGTGGAGCGTCTCCCATTTGTTTGGTATCCCTCGGGATCGTTTTGATTTGGAAATTTGGAGTTTGCAAACGCCAAAGCCAGAGGACTCGTGTATTCACGAGACTATCGTAATCGATAATCCTTTGACGTTTGGATCTAGACTAGTGAGCGAAGATGCCTGGTTCTAGAATATTTGGTAGATTGTTTTGTTTGGGTTGTGGAAGAGATTTCCAGCTGGAGGAATCATGTCCGGTTCCTCCGGTTGGAACTCCAACTTATGAGCTCTATGTAAAACATGGCGTAGGCCCCATTGCATATAACGAAGTATGGATCCACTACACCAGAAAAGACGGTGTTTTAAAATGGCCCCAAAATGGTAGTTTCGATACCGATATTTTAGATAATTTGGAAATTAAATTGTTTAAAAAGAAAGCCCGGCCGGCGATGTTTGATTCTTTCCGCTTATGGCGGAAGGAAGCCAAACAGAAGGAAATTAAGCTAGCAAAAAAGAATAAGAGAGAGAAAGGTATGACAGTAATGCAAGCAGCTGTACAATTCAAGGACAATGAGGAGGAACAGATGAATGAGCAATTGCACAGACAGCGTAAGTTAGGGATCGACAAATGTTACCCAGCTTTACTGCACTCTAAGCAGAATGAGTCCGAAGAAAAGGAGAAAGATCCCCTGATGTCGCATTTGTTGAGTTCGCCACCCCCGTATGCTCAAAATGCCACGGCGCCTCCCCAGCTTGTGAATATGCCACCTCCAGTTAATATACTGCAAGCTTTGCCGCTACCGCCAGCTGCTTCGCAGCCGGCTCCTATCCCTATAGCGCAGCCCTCTCAAGGGCCGCCAGTTGTGTTTCCAACTGCCCCCGCGCTTCCTGCGACTTTGTCTAATTCAGCAGCTGCCTCCCCTGACACTCTTCCTTGCACCACTCCAGTACCTGTTTCTACATCCTCTTTTCTCCCCTCTGTTTATCCCCCTGTTTTCACCTCAACTTCTCCTTCAGCGCGACAGCGTTTAGCTAATGTGGTTACTACGTTAATGTCGCCTCTCTTTGAGTCATCCGGTGCGACTCCTGGCTTACAGCGTAATCAATTGCGCAGTCAATTGCCTAACCCCGATGAGAAAAAGGTAATAGATCGCATGGCGCGTAGATGGATTGTTTTCCCTTCACTATATGATGTGGAATCAGTTGTCAACGTTTTCCATCAATGGGATGCCCCAAAACAGAGGTATGTATTTGAGAAAATGTGTGAAATTCTCTGTGAGGAATTGGATGATAGTGGTAAAGACCCAAGCCCGCAGGAGTTGTGTCGAGTGAGATTTGATTTTGGAACTGGTACCATTGTGGATCGCGATGTAGATAAAGCAGTTGCGGTTGTATTATCCTTCAGGAATGATGATTGTCAACAGTCATTGTTTGAACCTGATGTCCCTGTGGGAAAAAGGGTAAAAGCACGCCAATATCCGATGCGTGAGGTTCCCCCATTTTGGAGACCTGCTGAACCAAATGCTAATCCACCTGTCTTAGCACATTTTCAGCGTATTTGGGTACATGTTCCATGGAAAAGATCTGAGGTGTTAGCACTTAAGCAGACATTGCCTGATCCCTGTAAAAACCCTACCGGTTATTATAAGGAGTTGTCACAAACTGCAGAATCCTGTGTAATGAATCTGGCTGATATAGATATGCTGTTTGGGAATGTGGTTCCACAGCCTTTGTGGGGATCCATTCGTAATATGGATCATGCTGCAGAACTAGGGGACACATGGGCTATCATCATCGCTGCTGACGCTAGACAGATTGGTGGCGCGAAACCAGAGCCTTTAATAGCAGAACTCCCTGGTAGAATCATCACGTATATGAAGACAATAATGCCCGCGATGCGCGTAAATTGGGATAAGCTATCTGCATGCAAGCAGAAGAAAGATGAGACAGTGTCAGACTTCTTTACCAGGTTTGAAGAAACGTTTATTGACCACAGTGGGCAAGATATGAGTACTGAGGGTGGCCAACGGTTATTTGTGGATAAATTTGTGCAGAATTTACTTCCTGACCTGTGTAAAAAGTTAAAAGATTCAGAAAGTTCTTGGGCTGTTTTCTCTTCAGCGCAAATACTGGCTACTGCACAGTATTATGAAAACAGAGATAAAGACGAGAAAGATAGAACAGAAAAGAAAACGAAAGAACTAAAAACAAAGGTCCTTTTACAGCAGGTCTATCCGCCACGTGGAGGTCAGAATAATTATAGGCAACCCCAAGGTGTCTAACACCAACCCCCACCATTTCAGAACAATCAGCAAATGAATGGGTATTATCAACCACGTGTCCCTGTAGGTCCCAACCAATGTTCATACTGCAAAGAGGAAGGTCATTTTAAATATAGTTGCCCTAAATTGATGCAGCGTAACGGCAATATGTATGGCGCAAGAGGGAGGGGTGGTCAGCAAGCTCCTAGAGGCAGAGGGCGTGGGAATGTTCCCCAGAACGCGCGTCCTCTTCCGCCTCAAAATACCATCAATAGCTTTGATCAGCAAGCCAACGCGACTAGTAATACAGCTCAGTACTACAATAATGATTATTATGCAGAGGACGGCGATGCAGAAAATAATGATTACTAGGACAGCCGTAGACAGAGAGAGGGAGTTGTTTCAGTGCCAGTGGATCAGAGCAGGCCGTATGTTGAGGTGACTACAGCAAATGTAACGGAGCCCTTTCTGCTAGACACTGTTGCTGCAAAGAGTTCAATCATGCATTCAAAACTCCCTGGCGCACCTTTGTCTGGCGATATAAATGTTTCAGTAGGTTTTTCTGGCGCCCCAGTTAGGAACCCGATTTCTAGTCCCATGTCACTTTCTATTGGACCTTGCGAGCTGAAAGCACCCTTGATCCTAACAACAGGTTGTGGTGAAAATTTGCTAGGATTAGATTTGTTAAAAAGATTGCATGCTACACTGTATTGTTCACCGTCAGGAGTACAACTTACATTAGGCAGGAAAGTTATTTCCCCGATGTACTTGTCTAAAAATACAATGCCGCCTGAATTGTCATCCCTTCCGGATGTCCTTTGGGCTACTGGTCCCAATGATGTGGGCCTCTTGGAGATACCGCCATACGTGGTAACTTTAAAGGCTAATGTCAGACTGCCACGTATTCCCCAGTACAAGATCTCTAATGAAGGCCAGAAAGCATTGTTAGACATTGTCAGCGACTTGATTAATAAGGGTGTAATTGAAGAGACAAGAGGCAACGTTTGCAATAGTCCGATTTTGCCTGTCTTAAAACGAACGGACCCTTCACAGCCACCTGTTTACAGATTTGTGATTGATCTTAGAGAGGTTAATAAGATTGTTGTGCCACAGTTTCCAGTTGTCCCTGATATAACTGCCTTGTTAACGATGATTCCAGCCTCTGCTGCATGGTTTTCAGTGATCGATTTAAAAAATGCTTTCTTTAGCATCCCAATTGCAGAGGAGAGCAGGGACATTTTTGGCTTCAGTCTGGGAGGCCGAAGCTTCCGCTTCAAACGCGCTCCCCAGGGCTACTGTGAAAGTCCATCAATATACAGCCAAGCTTTGAAAGCGCAGCTTGATGCACTTGTTTTACCTAGTGGCGCTATCCTGATTCAGTACGTTGACGATTTACTAATTGCCGCGGATACTGAGAAGATCTGCAAAGAAGACACATTATCATTGTTGCGTCATTTATCTGCTTTTCATCACAAAGTGTCACTCTCAAAGCTGCAATATTGTCGACAAGAAGTGACCTACTTAGGTCATCTCTTGTCGAAGGAGGGAAGGAAGCTGACCCCAGAAAGAATTCAAGCCATTGCACAGTTGAGTGTGCCAAGAACACAAAGAGAAGTACGTGCTTTCTTGGGCATTACCTCATACTGTAGGCACTGGATCCCAGATTTTTCCTTGTTGGCAAAACCTTTGTTAGCATTAACATGCAAAGACACACCGAATCCTATCCCATGGTCTGAAGAGTGCCAGAAAAGTTTTGTGGAATTGCGCAATGCATTATGTTCAGCTCCTGTGTTGGGTACCCCTGACTACAGCAAGCCTTTTACATTGTATGTTCACGAGAAAGATGGTTGTGCGTTATCAGTGTTAACACAGCCTTTTGGCGACAGACCGCGCCCATGCGCATATTTTTCATCAACCTTGGACCCTGTAGCGAGGGCATTGCCAAGCTGTCTGAGAGCGACAGCTGCTGCAGCTATGTCTATCCGACAATCTGCTGGTCTGGTAATGGACAACACATTGATCGTTATGGTTCCACATGCTGTAGACACATTATTAAACAGAACCAAGACACAACACTTGACTAGTGCGCGATTATCAGGCTATGAGCTCACACTGTTAGCAAATCACATACACATAAAGAGATTCACCACGCTAAATCCAGCTACGTTATTGCCAATTCCAGCAGACCTAGATGAGATTGAACAACATGACTGTCTGTTCAGAACAGAGGAAGAGACGAAAGGGAGAGTAGATCTAAAAGATACTCCCCTGACTGAGTGTGATGGTACTTTATGGGTGGATGGTTCGTGTTTCAAGCTCCCTAATGGTGACACGACTACTGCATATGCTATCTCGACTTTACACACGGTCGTGGAAACTGCACGTGTGCCACATAATTCGGCCCAAGCAGCAGAATTAATCGCCCTCATAAGAGCATGCGTGTTGTCTGAAGGGATGAGAGTGAATATATACACCGATAGCCAGTACGCCTTTGGCGTGGCTCATAGTTTTGGGCGATTGTGGAAAGAACGTGGGTTCCTGACGTCGCATGGAGCTAAAATTCAGAATGGCAAGTTGGTGAATGATCTCCTTGAGTCACTGACCCTACCGTTGCAAGTTGCGATCATGAAATGCAGTGCGCACAGGAAAGTCACCGATGATGTCGGACGTGGGAATGCGTTTGCTGATGAGATCGCGAAAGAAACAGCACAGAATGTAAAGACTAGAATGTATGTTGCAGGCCCCGCAAGATGGGTTGATGATGTTGGAATGTGTGAAAACACGATAGAGAGTGTGAAGTCCCTTCAAGCTGAAGCCACAGAGAAAGAATTAAGAAAGTGGAGAGAAAGTGTGGGTAAGTTGGATGAGAACGGTTGTTGGATTGATCTGACAGAACATAGGCGATGGTTGTTGCCTGATGCATATGTGCTTCCAGTAGTTACGATGGCACATGGAATGGCACACATCAGTACTAAAGGAATTTGTAAGTTGTTGGCTCCAGTATGGCAGAATGCTGGGATTCCCAAGTGTGCAGAGAATGTGGTCAAGAATTGCATGGTATGTTTGAAATATAACCCTGGTAGGGGAACCCCAACTCCAGCTGGTCATTTTGCACCCCCATCATATCCATTTGAAGTTTTGCAGCTGGACTTTATCCACATGGAAAGGTGCAACAACCTGAAATATGTATTGGTGGTTGTCTGCGCTTTTTCAAAATGGGTAGAGGCCTATCCTCTAAAGGATAACACTGCCCTATCCACAGCCAAAGCCCTTGTGAAAGAATTCTTCCCTAGGTTTGGAATGCCAAGAATGATGTGGTGTGATAATGGAAGTGAGTTTGTGGGTAAAGTGATGAAGAATGTGTGTGAGGGGCTAGGTATTAAGCAGAAGTTTCACGCTGCAAATCACCCCCAATCAGCTGGATTAGTAGAGCGCTACAACGGCGCTCTAAAACTCAAACTGGCCAAAATCCAGGCGAGCACCGGTCTTAAATGGCCTGACGCTCTGCCTTTAGCACTCCTGTCCACCAGAATGACCGTACACTCACGAGTGGGACTTAGTCCTTACGAAGTGGTTTTTGGCCGCCCGGCCAACGTATGGGGTGTACCAAGGCCTACGAAATTCAGTGAGATCGAGCATCCAGTACTACTCGATTACTTGTATGATTTGACTGTTAAACTACGTGTTTTACATCAACAGGTGCATGATACTCTTCCCCAAGCTTCTGAAACTCCTGGACACCCTATCGACCCTGGCACATGGGTGCTGATTAGAAATTTCCAGCGCAAGAGCAACGACGAGCCTCGTTGGATCGGCCCCCACCTTGTACTTCTGTCAACGAGATCAGCGGTTCGGGTGAAAGGGAGAAAGAATTGGGTCCATGGCACCCACTGCAAGGTAGTCCCCTTGCCCCTGCCATATGACCAGTGGGTCCAGGAGGGTATCGCCGACTCTGAAACAGACACTGTACCTCGTTTTGTACCATTCAGTGAAGCACGCATAAAAGGCACAGTTTCAGACCAAGAGAGTAACGATATTTTGCAAGAAGCTGTGCCACCATCAAGTCGATTGGACACCACAGAGCCTGAACTTTTGTTCCAGGATCAAACAGCACCTGGCCGTCTCCGCTATAATTTGAGACCAAGGCCTATGGACAAATAAAGATTTCCTTACTATTTTTTCTTTTTGACATTATAAGCTCTCCCATCTGAAGGACTTTCTTGATTTTTGTTTATCGAACCACCATCCGGGTTCAGCCGCAGGGTCGCGGTGCCAAGACTTTGGGGTACAGGCCGAAGACGTTAGGTCAACGGTTCTGGTTGGTCTAGGGCGTTTCCCTGGACTGACAGGCGTACTCCTTAGCAGAAGAAACTCATCCGCCGCGAGCGGCCCGATTAGAGGATGGAGTTTTTTAAGATGGAGAGACCCGTTGAGGAAATGAACTTTAAAGCAAGGATGTGTAAAATTATAAAGAGTAAATGTTTTGTATTTTTGTGCCTATTTATACTATGTAGTATAATAATGTTCATCGTTGGATTTGTATTTTTCTCCTCTCAAAAGCCCATTGCACCCACTGTACAGCCTATACCTCTTTCTACTGCCTCCTCACACTCTTTTCACCCTCTGCCTGAACATGAACAAACCAGACGATCAGAGTTTGTAAATAACTCGTTTATTCAGCTCTTGCACCAACACCAACTAGTAATGAATACAACCAATTGCTGGGTGTGTGGGTTAATGCCACAAACTATTAATAAGGGTATTCCCTATTTGGTGCTGCCATTTAGTTACAATGGATCGTCATGGGCATTCCAGACCATGTTTCTCTACGCTCTAGATACGTACTCCCCGCGACAACCGCGTTCCATCAGACCTATCACCAATAATAAGGCTTTGATGAAAGGAGTTGCCGATATGAGCAGAGATATCGATGCATACTGGTCCATACCTAAGGAAGAATTGAGACCTTATGTAGGATGGAACGCAACGGGGTATAGTATTAGTCTGGGTGAAAGACAGCGAAAAATCTCATCCCCAATTTGGGTCGTACCCCACATAGGTCGGTTCTGCTTACAAGGTAATGGTCAGAATCCTAGAGCTCAACTGGGGGAAAGTGACTGTACTGAAACGTACACTTTCCCATCACAGTTTTCTCCTGCGTTTTTGGCTGCCAAGGGCACATATTTCATCTGCAATGACCGAGCATATACATGGTTGCCCCCTGATTTCTGGGGCACATGTTATATTGCGAACTTGCTACCGCCAACATTTACTGCTACCTCTGACTATCACAAGACTAGAGTTGTGAGGGGCGTAATTAGTAAGGAGGATACTGCCGGTCAGGAAGCGGGAGACTTCTTCTTGGGTTTCCTGCCGTTTTGGGGACCTATGGTAAATAGTAGGAACCTGAGACAACTGACTCGTGTGGTTGAATCCACTGTCAATGTAACGGCTGGTGCCCTTGGTAATTTGACAGCTGAGCTCCAAGCGGATCGCCTCATGACTTTGCAGAACCGCATGGTTCTAGACGTTATTCTTGCAGACCGCGGTGGGGTATGTAAGGTTATCCAATCCAGTTGTTGCATTTTCATACCAGATAACGCTCCAACAGTCTATCAAGCCATCTCCAGACTCCATAAAAAATCTGAGTCCATACACGTGAATAAAGGAGATTGGTCACTGGTGGGGTGGTTCTGGGAACTGATATCTGCCTGGGGTTGGAAAGTTCTGATGGTCATTGGAATGATCTTAGCCATTCTTTTCCTGTTCTGTCTGTGCATACAGTGTGCTCCTGCGATATGTGGCCTCTGTGCTACCTTATGTGTAAGAAAACCTGTATCGAGGGACGAGCTAAGTAATAGGATGATGCTACAGCAACATCTCCATGACTTTGTGAACATTGACCTAGACTCGGATTAAGATGAGTATAGTGATTGCCTAAGGGCAAAAGGAGGGTCTGTCGTACTTTAATCTCTGTGACCGCGTAGGGGACAGGGCCCCACCCCTGTCTATCCTGGTATTAGCGAACCGCAAATGGTTAATGCGGTATGTACAAGTGCTTTGTATAACGTTCTAGCTATGAATGCACTGTGTACACGTTATTCTGCATCACTACACGGGTTCCATTTTGGAAGCGGTGGCCATCTTGTGATTGCCCTCACATAGGCTATAATGAAGCAAATAAGGGCCTCACAGCACATTTGCCTTTCCATGACTCTTCTGTGACCTGGGCAGCTTGGCTCTGCTGCCCCAGGTCAAACTGGTCTCACGAGCTCCCCTTCCTCCGGCCACCTGTGATTAGCATCAGGGCTTGACACGCCATAAAGTCCTTTCATCCCACACAAGCCTCCGGCTAATCACTTTCACACCTGACTGTTCCTGCTTTATGACTTGTTTCTATCAACAGGAGCTGCCCGTGTTTTATTGGGGCCTATCGATATCTGATGTGGGATCTAAACCTTGCTGTGTAAATAATTGTGGGCTGGCTTAACTGGAATGTGGGATGGTCATCATGACTCTGCTCTTTCGTTTGAAATGTACACTTGTATATTGCCGTATCATAAACCTAGGAATGTATGCCTGAAGCAGGAAAAAGTGTATTTAAGAAGAAGTCAGTTTCTATGATTTTTAGCAGTCTCCTGAGAACATACACGCTGTTGTACTTCTAGGATACCTGTAATTGGTCTGCAGCCAATAAATGAATCTTTGACTTCACCCAGAAGACTCTGTGTTTCTGTAGGTCTGGAACAGGGAGAACCCAGAAGTCATAGGGTGTGTGCCCCTGCACCGCTGGGACTAAAATACCCAGTACTTCAAGCGGTCTGAGGTCCAATATGCCAATATGGGCCTGAGAGAGCCGTCCTTTTTTTGGAATTAGGAAATAGAGGGAGTAAACCCCTGTGCCTTGGTGAGGCAAGGGGACTGGTTCTATTGCATGTTTTTGTAATAGAGAGAGAACCTCTTGTTTGAGAAGTGTCAGATGTTCCGAGAACATTGGACGTTGTCTGGGAGGAATATTTGGGGGAGTAGAGGTGAGTTCCAGGCTATAACCATACTGGATAATTTGTCTTACCCACTTGTCTATTGTGATGGAATTCCAGACAGGTAGGATCTGTGAGAGACGTCCCCCAACAGGAGTGGGATGATCAGGGGGAAGTGCAGGGAAGTCACTGTTTGGTGGAAAGGGAGTTGCGGTTATTGTTGCCGCTACCTCTTCCCTTATTATTGTTGCCTCTGTACCCTTCGCAAAAGTATCCTTTATAGGACGTTTGAGTGGGGCTCTTATAGGAAGAAGAGGGATGGTCTGAGCCAATGGTTTTGGAGCCAGCCCTGTAGAATGAGCAGCGAAAAGAACCTCTAAGGAAGGGAATTGTAAGGCCCCCATGAACTTAGTAGTGTCCGTATCAGCAGTGTCTGTATCTTTTTTCAACTTTTCTAAAGATGTGTCAACTGAGGGCCCGAAAAGATGCTCTTGATCAAAGGGCTGATTAAGAATAGCAGATTGCACCTCCTGTTTGAATCCGGAGACTCGGAGCCAAGCGTGCCTGCGCAACAAAACGCTAGTGTTATTGGCATGAGATATGGTATCAGCAGCATCAAGCGCACATTTAATCGAGGTGTTTGTGATCAATTTCCTCTTGTATAAGGTCGTCGGCTTTTTGTTTGTACTGGTCAGGAAGGTGTTGCATGAGCTTTTCAAGCTCATCATACTGAGCCATGTCGTACCTGGCCAATAAAGCTTGGGCATTGGCAATCCGCCAATGATTTGCAGCCTGTGATGCAATATGTTTACCAGATGCGTCTATTAGTTTGGACTCCTTATCGGGGGGGGGGGGGTGTCGCCTGTACTCTGCGAGATTGCCCTTTTGCGTGCATTGGACACCACAAGAGAATCCAAAGGGACTTGACCTTTAATGTAAACTGGGTCATTGGGAGCTGCCTTATACTTTTTATCTACCCTGGTGTTGAGAATCCTGGCTCTGACAGGGTTCCTAAAAACTTCTGGGGCATGTTTGATCATGCCTTTTAACATTGGCAGGGTGTGCATGGACTTTTGCGAGGGTGCAAAGGTTTCAAGTAAAAAATCTTCCTCTAAGGGATCAGAGTGTAACTGTACCCCGTGGTATTGGGAAGCCCTATTGATTAGTAGCGCAAACCCAATGTTATCATCTGGTGGTGATGGCCTAGATGGATAGAGGTTCGGGTCATTATGTGGGTCGGGCTGTGTTGTAGTCATCCCAAGGGTTTACGTCGTGTGGGATGGTATGTGCATCATCATCCCTATCTGGATCTATATTCCCACCATTATCAGTATGATCATCCTTATCATCTGGTGTTTGAGGTGAAAAAGTATGTTGTGGGGAGTGTGGTGGAGAAATTAAAAGATTTGGATCAACTGGAGGAGGAGAAGGAGGTGGAGAGGTGTTAGTACTGATCTCCTTTCGTTTCAAGGGTATTTCAGGTTCCTCTGAACTGTCCAGTTTTCTCTTTTTTGGAGGCTTGGCGACTACTTTGCCAGTCTCTGGGTCGATAAAAAGAGTTTTTTGTTTTGGATCCGAAAAATCAGGTACAGACTGTGTGGGTAAAACGTCTTTTTCGGTGCCAATGATTTTGGTTCAGAATGTTCTTTGGACCGAGTCTCTGAGACTTTCTGTGGGGTCTTGGACTCCTTAGGTTTTGTTGTAGGAGTTTGAGGCTCCGAGACTTTTTTCAGCTCTGACGATTTTTTCAGCTCTGAAGATTTTTTTGGTTCAGAATGTTTGTCCTTGGTATGTTTCGAAGCCAAGGGCTTCAGCCTCAAGGCTGTCTTGGGTGTCGACGAAGCAGGGCGTGGCACATCTTTGGTCTTGTGCTTTGGTGCCAAAGGTGACATTTCGGCACCCGAATGGGGCTGGCTCAAGCCCGAGCCGGAAGGCTTGTATTTAGGTTTCATAGCCGGGCCCGAGGGCGGGGCATCTGAGACATGTTGCCGGTGTCACCTGAGACCGAGGGCGAGGGTGTTACCAGAACCTTAGGTTTGGTTTTTGGGATGTCCCAAAATGTTTTTGGGTCCAATAAATGCCTAGGCTCAATCCATGGAAGAAATGGCGCAAAGCAGACAGGCTTAACTTTTTTTTACATTTCTTTTTTTTGTTGAAAACGGAGTGAGTCTGCTACAGTGGACGCTGCTCGCTGACCTCCCCAATTGACTCCGTGGCCACCCCGGCTTTCCCACAACCTGCGGTCTGTAATACAGGCATGAGATCGTGGGGGGATTAGGAAACAAAACTCTAGACTCTACCTGTCGAACAAGTTACTTACCTTCGGTAATGATATATCTGTAAGAGACATAGGTTAGTTATAGATTCCTTACCTTAGAATTACGCTCAGGCGTCAGACTGGATCTGGAAAGTTTTCCATCAGCAGTACCCCTGAGCGTCGGAAGGTGGCGTCGGTCATCTCCGCATCCATCGTCGGCGTTGTGGTCGCCGGGATAAGGTCGCAGTAGCTACATAGATGCCACCCTTGCACGCTGACGTTAGTTCTTTACATGACTTTCCACGCCAAAAGCGCAGAGCCATGCAAGACACTGACCACTGGTGCACAAAACTAGGGCCCTGAAAGGATGCCCTTAACCATAGGAGTCAGTTCGCAGAACGGAGAGGATGGGTGGGGCGGTAAGGAATCTTTAACTAACCTATGTTTCTTTCTGATATATCGTTACAGAAGGTAAGTAACTTGTTCATCTGAAAGTTATAGATTACTTACCTTAGAATAGATACCCCAGCAATACCAACCCCGGAGGTGGGTCTGCGAACCAAATTCACACCAGAAAGTCCTGGATAACAGAACGGCCAAAGAAGCTGTCTCTCTGAACTTGGCTGTCCAGGCAGCAGTGTCTCGTAAACGTGTGCAGCGATGCCCGTGTTGCTGACTGACAGATGTCATTTAGGGGGACTCCTCGTCCCAAAGCAGTAGTAGCTGCTGTCGCCCTGGTAAAATGGGCACGCAACCTCACTGGAGGGTCCTTCTTAGCCAAAGAATAGCAGGCTTTGATGCACAAAACGACCCACCTGGAGAGGGTCCGTTTGTGCACGGCCCGACCGTAGTGCTCACGCAACCAACAAAAAGCTGGTCGTCCACCCGGAACTGTTTTGTGCGATCCAGTAGAAAGAAAGCGCACGTTTTGGATCCAGACAGTGGAGCCTCTCTTCCTCCATCGAAGGATGCAGAGGCAGAAAGACGGAGGACAAAGTGATGGTTTGGCCAATGTGGAAAGTAGTAACCACCGTGGGAAGAAAGGAGGTTTGAGTTCTAAGGACGACCTTGTCTGGATGGACAGACAGAAAAGGAGGCTTGGAAGACAGAGCTTGTAGCTCATTCACCCTGCGTGCAAAGGTGATGGCCACCAGAAAAGCAGTTTTCAAAGTGAGAAGCCCTAGAAGACAGTTATGTAATGGCTCAAAGGGAGCGCACATAAGCTATGTCAGGACCAAGTTCAAGTCCCACTGGGGCATTAAGAAGGGAGCAGGAGGAAAGAGATGAGTAATGCCCTTAAGAAATCTATTTACAACAGGGGACTTGAAAAGAGAAGGCTGATGTAGCCTGAGAAAGGCTGAAATGGCCGAGAGGTAGCCCTTTAGAGTGCCCAGAGCAGAGACCTGCTGGGCCAAAGAAAGGAGGAACAGAAGAACCTCAGAAAGAGGGGCATAAAGGGGATCCACAGCCTTTGCTGTGCACCATGCCACAAATGTATTCCATCTGCAGGCATATACCGTCTTAGTGGAGTGATGCCTGGCTGCCAAGATTACATCACAGACTTCGGGAAGCAAGTCAAACGATGTCAACTGCCGCCGCTCAATCTCCACGCAAGGAGGTGGAGGCTAAATAGGTGGGGTGGAGGACCGTCCCCTGCTGCTGCGACAGAAGATCCTCCCAAAGAAGCAGTCGGATCGGAGGATCGATGGCCATGTTGAGCAGCTCGGGATACCAGACTCTTCATGCCCAATCCGGAGCCACAAGAATGACTTAGGCCCGGTCGCACTTGATCTTCTTCAGCACTCTGGGCAGAAGTGGTATAGGCGGAAAGGGGTGTAGAAGACCGCAGCTCCACTCGCGATGAAAAACGTCGCCTAGTGACATTGCACTTTCTCTTTGGTGGTGAATAGATCTAACCAAGGCTCTCCCCACTGCTGAAAGAGACCTTGCACCACCTCCGAGTGAAAACGCCATTCGTGATCCTTCATGCACCTGTTGCTGAGTTTGTCCGCCCAGGTGTTCAGTGAACCTGCCAGGTGTTGAACCATCAGGGATATGCTCTGATGTTCCAGCCATGTCCAGAGGCGGAGGGCCTCCTGAGATAGGGTCCACGACCCCACCCTGCCTTATTTGTTGCAGTACCACATGGCGGTGGTGTTGTCCATGAACACCTGCACTACTCTTCCCCAGACAGAGTGAAGGAAGGCTTTCAGTGAAAGACGGATCGCCCGAAGCTCCAAACGGTTGATGTTGAGCCCGGACTCCGTCAGAGGCGTTTGATCTCCACCAATGTGGCCATCCAATCCCAGAAGGGATGCGTCTGTCACCACTGTGTGTTCTGGTTGGGGAAGGGAGAGGGATCTGCCGTTGACCCAATCCTGGTTTGTGAGCCACCACTGCAATTGTCGTGCAGTGCCCTCTGAGATCTGGCCGTAATCGGAAAGATTCCCCTGATGCTGCGCCCACTGGAAATTCAGGTCCCACTGCAGAGTCCGCATATGCCACCTGGCATGATCGACCATCAGGATGCAAGAGGCCATGAGGCCCAGCAGCCTCAGGGTCATCCTGACCGAAACCCGGGATAGGGGCTGAAAGATCGGAATCATAGCACGAATATCCCGGACTTGCTGTTCGGGAGGATAAACCCGAAACTGCGTCGTGTTCAGAACCACTCCGATGAAGAGGAGCTTCTGAGAGGGGGTCAGGTGTGACTTCGGCACATTGATGGACAAACCCAGCAAATGCAGGAGGTCGGCCGTAGTCTGGAGGTGGGAGGCATCAGCCTGGGGCAAGCCCGCCTTCAATTGCCAGTCATCGAGATAGGGGAAGACTGGAACCCCGGGTCTGTGCAGATGAGCTGTGACCACCGCCATCACTTTCGTGAACACCCGAGAGGCGCTGGTAAGGCCAAAAGGGAGCACTGTAAACAGAAAGTGCTTGTGGCCTACCGTGAACCGCAGGTAACGCCGGTGGGCTGGCAGGACGGGGATGTGAAAGTAAGCGTCCTGGAAGTCCAATGCTACCATCCAGTCTCCAGGGTCGAGGGCAGACAAGACCTGAACAAGCGTCAACATCTTGAACTTCTTCTTCCGGAGGAAGCGGTTGACGTGCCTGAGATCCAAGATAGGACGTAGGCCTTTGTCCTTCTTGGGTACCAGAAAGTAGTGGGAATAGCAACCACAACCTACTGCTGGGGCAGGTACGCGCTCGATGGCACACTACGCCAAGAGTGACAAAACTTCCTGTGTTGGAGAAGGACCAGGTGATCATCCGACATGCGATGTTACTGAAGAGGCATGGAGGGAGGGGTAGTCTTGAAGGGGTGGGAGTAGCCCTTACGGACTATTTGCAAAACCCTCCTGTCTGACGAGATGGTGCGCCAGTGGGGGAGGTGATGGCGGATCCTGCCGCCCACTGGCGTTTGGTGGCCCTGAAAGGTCGGACTAGGAAGGTTTAGAGGCTGCTCCAGAGGGGGCTGTGGTGGCCTAGCCCGCTCGCTGGCCCCCAGAACCATGCCGGTGGTTCCCACGTCCCCGGCCGTGTTGTGGCTGAACAGCTTGCCCTGGCCGGAAGGTAGCGGGCACCCCTTCCGTAGTCACGAAAAGGGAGAAAGGCAGGCTGCACAGGGCTGGTGGTGGAGAGGCCCAAGGACCTGGCTGTAGCCCGAGAGTCCTTAAAGCAATCTAGCGCGCTGTCTGCCTTGTCGCCGAAAAGGCGATGGCCATCCCCGGAAAAAACAGTTGAACGCAACCTGACGTAGCGTCGAAGGGCTACTGATGCTGAAATCGTCCTGCCAAGTGCGCCGGCGGTATCCAGCCTACAGCGGATGGTAAACTTCACTGCGTCTCTCCCCTCGGCAACTGCACGGGAGAGTATGGCCCGGGCCTCCTCCGGGCACTGAGGCAGCACCTCTGCCACCGTATCCCACACAGAGTGGGTGTAACGGCCCAACAGACATGCGGTGTTTACCGACCGCAGTCCCAAGCTGGAGGAAGAAAACATTTTCTTCTCAAGGTGGTCTAGCTTTTTGGATTCCCTTTCCGGTGGTGTGGTAGGGAAGGCGCCTTTGAAAGTGGAGGCTTGAACCATCAAGCTCTCTGGGGTGGGGTCTTGGGAGAGGAAAGTGGGGTCGCCCGGGCTGGGCGGTGGCGTCGGGCAATCATCCAATCCACAGGAGCCCCTGTGTTGGGCCTGGACCAGGTGCCCAAAAGGATGTCTGTGAGGGCCTCATTGAATGGAAGCAGCCGGCTGAAGCACCTCTGTCAGGAGGTTTGTTCTGACTGCCATCATAGGTAGCTCAAGTTTGAGAGCCTCGGCCGCCCTATGCAACACCACTGAGTACGACGCTCCCTCCTCCATAGCCACGGTAGGAGACAACATGCCTAGGTCTGGGGAGATATCCAGACCACTGGCATCCCCCAATTCCTCTCTCCAGTCCGGATCGCACTCCAACTGGTCTGACAAAGGGTCCCCAGATCCCTCCCAGTCTTCCTCACCCTCCTCTGGCTGTGAAGCTGGCTGAAAATGGGCAGGATGGAAAACAGGGGCAAAAGTTCCCATCGGCGCCAGATCCAGCGTCGGCCGACGCCGGTCCGGCTCCATGTCTGTGTCCACATCGGGCTGGAAGCCGGGGTCGACACAGGCTGGGGGACAAGCTGGCGTCAGTTGCGGACGTGGTGCCGGTGGAATCGGCACCGGTGGAGGTGTCACAAGGTCAACTGGCACCGATACGGATCCAGGCCTGGATCCAATAAGGCTCTGCGGTGCCGAGGCCGAAGCCGCCGGCATCGAAGGCCTAGGGCCCCCAGCCGAGTCCACAGGGCCCGAAGGCGCACCAGCAGAGTCGGGCTGCCCAAAGATGGCGTGCACTGCTTTGTAAAACTGACGAAGTTGGGCAGGGGTCGCTTCTGGTCCCAGGAAGGGAGAGAAGGCCGGAGCCGACCCTGAAGTCTCCGCACGCGGAGCTGCGGGAGTGGCACCACCTGCACACTGCGTTGCGTCGGCCGACGAACGAGTGACAATGCTTCTTCGACTTATTCTTATACTTCGACTTACCTGACCCCGAGTGCAAAGTCTTAGAAGAGGAGTGATGATGATGACTCCGCGATCGGTCTCTCGACCTACAACGTGACCGGGATCTTGTGCAACGCAGAGCCGACTGCCGTGCCTCGAGGAGCTTTCGGGACCGCTCCCGCAAAGGCTTTGGCCATGGTCCGACAGTCGAAGCACGACTTGCGGTCATGGTCGTGCTTCAGGCAGAAGAGGCACACACAGTGCGGATCCGTCACCGACATCAGTCAGGTACAGAAACCGCAGGCCTTGAAGCCCGGCATCCCTCGTGCACCAGCAGTCGGTTGAAGACAAAAGTCGTAAAAAACTCAGCCAAAAAATTACTGGGGGTACCGCTCTCTCCGGGTCTGCGCTTGCTGGCGCGGAAAAAGAAAAAACTTACGTAAGCGCGTGAGGGCTATGTAGCTACCATGACATCATCCCGGCGACCACGATGCCGATGACGGACGGGGAGCTGACCGACGCCACCTTCCGACGCACAGGGGTACTGCTGACGAAAAACTTTCCAGATCCAGTCTGATGCCTGGGGGTAATTCCAAGGTAAGGAATCTATAACAAACTGTTTCTTTCAGATTCCACAAGCAGAGCATCTCACGGCTGCGGCGACAGCGGTGATGGCGGCCAGGATGCAGGCATCCTGAAGTCAGGCTGTTCACAGACTCATTGATGTGGGGTCTTGGCTCAACGGTAATGCGCAACTTCGTGTACGCGAGCAGAGCGGCACAGTGGTTTTACTTGGGCGACCAATCCTACGGCTACTACAGTCTGGCAGGGCTGGAGAGTTGCTCCAGCCCTGCGGTTCGAAAAACTCCAACCCTGGGCGTGAGAAGGGCGAAGCCCGGATTACTGCAGTGCAGGATGGCTTGGGAGGAAAAGGAGACCCCTTGCCTGGCTCATCCAAGGATATTGGAACATTTCTTTTTGCACAGCAGAATAGTGGTTCCCCTGCAGTAGCTTGTGTGAACCCTAATGGCATCGGAGCCCTCGTTGAGACTGGCAGAGAGGGAGAACGTGAGAGTCACCCAATACAAGTGCATGTTGGTGTCCCAGAATCAAGTGATGCCTGCCCCTCTGTGCTATTTAATGTCCAAACCACATCAGCAATACAAGCAGTGCAAGAGCAGCCTCATCTACAGATCTACAGTTCTGCATCAATAGTATAGACATCGGCATGCCCAAAGACGCGGTCCTCAAATCTCAAGCCGATTTGGTCTCCCAGTGGGATAGTCAAATGCCATCACATACACACAGCAACAATGGAGGGTCAGAGCTATCTGTTGGTTCTCTGCTTGTTCACCCTGTCAATGCCCCTTTGGATGCTCCTGGTGGCGTTTTGCGGGGATCTGAGACGCAGTTCATGAATGCAGTCGGTGGTAGCGGCAAGATCGAGAAGAACATTAGATCCATCTAAAGCACGTACTCCTGTGGAAGAGAAATGTCTAAAGGGGTGAGGTCCCAAAAACACTAGAGGGGCTAAAGGCAGCAAAGGTGGAAAAGGTCTTGCTGGTGCTAAACTCCCTCTTACTACTACAGTGGGATGATTTCAAGACTCTGCTTCGAGTGGCACGAAGGCCGACTCTGGCTTTAGTCCTCTCCGTAAATGGGTGGCATCGAAGGGAGAGGTAAAAGCCATTATTTCACGGCTTTCTAGCACTTCCAATATTGCCGCTACTGTACAGATGGAGCCTGTATCAGCGGAGAATGAAACTCACTAGTATTCTCTCCCCTGGGATGACTTCCTCGGTGCCGCCAGTAGTCAACAATCAACTGTACAGTCTTGAGGGGAGTATGGGCAAAGAGCTTGATGTGCCCGGGTCATCCGCTCCCGCACTAACAGCAACGTGTATTAACCCCATGGCAGGGCCAGTAACAGGATATTTGGAGTCTCTTGAGCAGGATGCACCCTCTCTGTCTGCAATCTTGCAGGCGCTGTCTAGTCAGAGGGTTGACGCTCAGGAGTATTACACTCAAGCAAAAGTAGATAGTCGGGACATTAAACAAGCTCTAATAGAAGTCACCAACAAGGTCCCCCTAAAGCTGTCAGGCAGAGACAGCTAGGGGAGGGATGATTCCTGTCTGTAGGCATGGAGGGGCTTAGGGGGGAGGTTCCTTCAGGGAGGAGTGGCTTATCACTGGGTGATGGGTGGGGGGTTAAATAGCTATTTAGCAGTTAGAAGGGTAGGTGCTAAAATCAAGGCACTAAAGGCTGGAATCAGGCGGGAGGGGGGCGAAATCAAAATCATGCAATGTTGGACTTAAAATGTTTGTGCTGGAACGTTGCAGGGCTGAATCAATCTCGTAAATGACTGTCAATTAGGGAGGAACTTCACGTTTTAAAACCACACCTACTAGGATTAACCGAGACTCACCTTGCATACAAAGATAGGTCACTATTGGGACAACTTGGCTATGATACACTAATATGCACATCACAAACGGTCTCCATACGTGGGGTTGCCATATTGAAATCTAGGAACTTAGCAACTACTGTTTTGCGTACATTGTCTGATACCAAGGAAAGATGGGCAACAGTTCAGTTGCTGATAGAGGGTCACACAGCTACGATTTGTGTTGTATATGGTCCCAATTCGGACTCCCCTGAGATTTTCAATTATTTAAGTGCTGAATTATTTGGGTGGGACGGTGATCTGATAGTCCTTGGGGATTTTAATTGCATTATGAAAATCAAAATCGACACCACTAACAGTAAGGTACGGGCCAGAATGGTAAGGACCAGAGCAGCACTGTGGAAATTGTTGGATGTCCATCAGCTCGATGATGCCTGGAAGGTACTGTTTCCAACACTGCCAGGATTTACATTTTATGCACACCCGCATAAACACTACTGCCGTATTGACATGATTTTTATTAAGAGATCGCTGCTGGAAAATACATGGATGGAGGTCTGCCCTAAGATCATATCTGACCACAATCCTGTTATGCTGACTTATGCAGAAACATTTTGGAGTTAGAAAAGCGCCCCGGACTTTCTCATTTCCCAGACATCAATTTAGCAATCCTGAATACCAGGCATATATTAGAAGGGCACTGAAGGAGTACCTGAATAACAATATAGGCACGGTTAATATTGCAAGTGTACGGGACTGCATGAATGCGTTTGTTAGGGGGGAGACTCTAGTGCAAAACCGGCGGGCATCAGAGGAGGTAGAACAGGTTCGGCATGAGTACTTAGAGTGTCAGCACGCTGGGGCAATCACAGTCAGGGATCTAGGGGCACAGTAAATATACCTACGGCTCTTAAAAACTTGATCTAAAATCATTAAAGTGTTACTGGATAAAATCGCTATTAATTACCACAAGCATAAAACCTTGCAATATGAATATGGGGAGAGAGTGGGGTGGGTGCTGGCTCTTCAGATTGCCAACCAAAAGGTCTGGTCTAATATTAAAATCATCAAAGGAGAGGGCGGCTTGTCTTTCACTCAACCACAGGATATAGTGGAGCAGTTTAGATTGTTTTATACCAACTTATATTCTACAGCCTCCCCATTCAGTCAGCATACCTGCTATGAGTACCTGCAGGAGAGCAGTCTGCCTGGTCTTGACTCTTTGGATGCCGACGAATTACATAAAGATATTGCGCTAACTCAGTTTGAAGAGACTATTAAGTCCCTACCTTCTGGAAAAGCGGCTGGTGAGGATGCTATACAACGGGAATTTTATAAGACTTTAAGGGATTTATTGACACCAGTATATCTGCAATTGATTACTGATATTACTAATGGGGTTTCTCATGGAGTATAACCAATATTGTGGTATCCCCTAAAAAGGGGAAGCCGATCGACGATAGAAGTTCCTATCATCCGATATCGTTAACCCCTTCAGTGCCCATGACGAGCTGGACTCGTCATGGGCTGCGGTGGCGCTGTGCCCATGACGAGTCCAGCTCGTCATGAACTCCGCCCGCTAATGGAAGGCGCGGCACTGGGCGGGGAAAGGGGCGGGCATGCAAGGGGTTAATTAACACAGATACCAAAATCTTCTCTAAGATTCTGGCCTCTCGTCTTGCTCCTCTTATCCACAAGCTTGTATCAAAGCAACAGCATGTCTTCATTCCTGGCAGAGACACAACGGCCCATATATGCACTGCTATAGCTGCTTTTGACGTATCTTGCAAACTTAACAAACAGATTGGCATGGTTATGCTCGACGCAGAAAAGGCATTTGCTAGAGTGGCCTGGGAGGCCTTATGGCTTACCATGACAGCGTTCAGTCTTGCTCCAGGTTTATCTCTACTGTACAGAAGCTGTACAAGGAGCCAGTTGCCACAATTAAATTGAATGACATGACATCTGCCATTTTTGAAGTCCAATGGGGGACACAGCAGGGATGCCCATTGTCCCCCTGCTGTTTGCCCTCTATATCGAGCCATATATAGGGCTTTTGCTGCTCAATGGAGAGATTTCCCCAGTATGCCTTAACGGCATAGAACTTAAGGTTACTGGATATGATGACGATATCGCAGACTTTTCTGCCAAGCCTGGCGAAGCTATTACACACATTACGCAAGAGGCTGAGTCATTCGGCTCCCTTTCAGGCTACAAGTTGAATTTAGCCAAAACTCAGATAATTGTTAATTTTCCAATCAGAAGCTTTGCCCTCAGCATTAGGTTGACAAAAACCGCAATCTATCCCGGGGTCTGTCTTAGTAGCCAGGTCAATGATATCGTAACTCTGAACGACGAACCTCTTCTGAAGACAGTATCGGCTAAACTGTGCAGCTGGCATCGACTCCCGCTAAGTATATACGGGAGGTGTACCGTTATAAGAATGAACATTCTCACCTAAATTTTTATATTTGTTTCGCTCAATAACCTTGCGGGTTACTTGGTCCTTTTTTAAGAAATTAGATAGTGTCATAGGCAGTTTTATTTGGGCTTACAGGCGTGCCACGAGGGCTCTCAAGTTTATGAAATTACCATATGTACGAGGGGGCTTTAAGCTCCCAGATTTTAAGCTTTATTAGTGTGCTTCCTTCGTCAGTCAGATTTGTGGCTTGCTCTGCGTTCAGGATGCTGGCCCAACCTTGCTGTGTTATCAATTAGCCTGTGGCCCATCGGTTTGGTTTATGCTGTATAAAACTTTTGATCCCAGCTGCTACAAGCGAGTGAAGTTCAAGGTAGTTAAAGACTTTAGTCGGATATGGCTAGATATCAGTAAGCAATATTTGCTTCCTGTGCTGCATCAATACACAGTGTTATTGGGTAATCCTACCCTGCCCACTATATTTCAGGACATTACTGGGAAAGACTGGCAATGGAAGGGCATTACCCGGCTGGGTCAACTATATGATGGACGGGAGTTCCGCTCTTTCACTGTGCTTAAATGCGAGTTTGGCCTTTTGCAAAATGCGTTCTTTAAGTATCTACAGGTTAGGGACTTTTTCATGCGAGGCAAAAAGGTATTATCAATGCCGAACCCATCGGGAATACTGTCCGGTATATATACGTACTCTGGCTGAGGGGCTATTGGCCTAGCCTATTAGCAATGTCTGGCTAGCCCCAGTGACGATAGCTTAAGGATCGCGGCTATATTAAGTAGGCCTTCAGAGCTGAAATAACAGCAGAGGAAATACAGGAATTATTGAGTACATTAGACCGAGGGGTAACATCAGTTAATTTAAAGCTGCAACAGCACCAGCTAGTATATATGCTGTATTATACACCAGAGATTATATCTAAGTGGGCCTCTCGATCTTCTGAAGAGTAATTCTGCCTGAAATGTCAACTGTATGCTGCAGTCCTCAGGCACATGTTCGTTGACTGTCCAAGGCTGAATCGGTTTTGGAGTGGGGTCTCCAGTATTCTTAGTTCGCTCCTCGGCCCAAACTATCAGTTTACTGAGAAAGAAATATTTCTTGGGATTAAAAGTGAGGCGGCTAGCTATGTTAACTTGTTGGCTACTATTATTATAGCATGTGTCGCTGGAGTCTGGATTGATAATGCCAGTCCTAGTGTTAATCAGTTCTGGGTTTTACTCAGACAGACATATGAGATGGAACTCAGCTTGGCTAAAGCTAGAGGGCCGCGCTCTAGGCTTGAATCCAACCAGATTTGAACCGTTCTCCAATGGGGGTAACGAGGCACTGTCACTTTATAACATGCTCTGCTATGGCCTAATGTCAGATTCCTCTTTATTTTTAAATATTTTTTGGTTGTTTCTTTTTGGGAAAGCATTGTTCTTCCATAATCTAAAAGCATCTTTCCATGGTGTGAACATGCTAAACCTTATGAGCCGTGGGGGGGATAAAACTTTGTTACTTAGACAACTGGAAAGTAGGTGGCTTATCAGACTAAGAGCGGTGAACATGGGGCTTAATTTAGATAGGGAACTTCATAACTTTCTCTTCTAACATAATGCCTGTCTACAATATTGCACACACATGTTCATATGTACACAGTCATATACATCAACTGTCTGTGTCTTTGCATAACAATCTGCAATAAGAGTTCTATTATTGCCTTAAATGTATATATTATACTATCTGTGTAGCCCTACAACAAATTGATAAAGAGCGAAGATGTTCCTATAAACATTGTGCAAAAATGTTGATCATATGTTAGGAGATTTTATGAGATCAGTGTATGGGTGTATCAGGGGTGCTCACTGTAATATCCTCTAATGCACTGATATAAAAGACCATATACACTTCGCTGCATGTCCTACTTGGCAGAGTTTTCTGCTTTCTCCCCCGTCTAGCATCTTGACTTACTGTGTAGTATTTCGGTTGGTAAACACTGTGAATCATGATAATGGAGAACATCACTAGTGGTGGGTGGTGCGGTTACATAGCATCTCGCCAGTTCACTAACATTAATTGAAGCATGGTGGTATGCATAGTTGATATGATGTCCACTATGTTCATGCATTTATGAACTCTCTCCTCTTTCTGTTTTTATGCGCATTTCATGTTGCGTATAACAAGTTTTATATCTGATGATGCATTCAGAGAGATTAGAATATTTACACTAGGTGTGCTCTATATTTTCTCGCTTGACTCACTGGTACGGAATCCACCATATGGTGCAGTGTACTTGTGCTATGTAAACTTACAACTCAAGAATCGCCCGCCTTACCTGGATGGATGGGACTCCACACTCTTTCAAATTTACTTCCCTCATAGTGCCAACCTGATATACATTGTTACGCTATACCTTTGAAGTTATTGCTCTGGTAGCTGCCACCGCATATTACCACATTATGGGTGTACGTGACTTGTGTACACTCTAAGATGGCGCTCACCCCTACTGGCTAATCAGGTCCTATAGCACTTTAGTCCTATCTCCCTGCTTCCATTCACATTGCGTGTTAACTTAAACCAGACGATATGAGTACTTGTTGCTCATCGGTCAACGTGCATGTGGTTTGTTGCTCCTCGGAACTATAGGTGAGTCTACGGGTCGCATGCTATTCACACCATGGGCTTGTCAGCCGCTGAATATGTTAACACATATTTACAATATGTGATGACTTTATTTCCTGATTTTTTTGTGGTTCCGTATTCAGGCTTATCAAGGCCTGCATCAACCATTTGCCGTGATCCACGGGTAGACAGCACCTACTTGCCGCTCTTCCCAGAGCCAATTTACATTTTCTGCATGCCTGGGGGAATAAGCCTTCTCTGCTAATTTATGTTATTCTTGGAAGGATCTCCGGGGCACTGTTAATACGTGCACAGGTCTGTGTTTGTTTCTTTTTTATTGCCATTAGTAGAGTCTTGGTCTCGGGATGCCTATTAATTGGCATGGCCTTTCTGTGTAATTTCTAGGGCGAGGTTGCATATTCTGCTTACCGGGCAAAATGAGCCTGCAGTATTATTTACTTGCTGCACAGAGGGACCTCCTGGGCTTGGGTGAACGTATACAGGTTGGTCATTTTTTAATTAGATAGCCTTAGTGAGATCTCTGCCATGGTCTGACCTCCGATTGGCATGCTCTCTTTCCGATGTTTTCCCTTTTATGCAGGCGTACTAGGGACAGCCTTTTGACCGCACCTATAGACTAATTCTGAGTGCATAATTACTCAGTGCGGTCGTTTGAGTCAGCTACATGATTGTTTCAGCAGGATAGAGTATAAGTGGGTATAAGGACATCACGGTCTGCCCTTCAGTGGGGACTATTCTGCCTTGACAGTGATATTATCTTACTCTTTGCAGTGGGGAAATGGGGATTCCCCCTTGACACTGCCTATCCCGGTCCAACGAGAATAGTGGCATCTCTAATGGGCTTGTGCGTGTTCTTATTTAGCAAAGACTGGTACTCCCCACTGTACCACATGCAATACATATTTTTCTCTTACATCATCTGCTTTACAGAGTTTCTATACGCTCATCACATATGGAGTCCGCCATTCGCTATAATTACTGGCCTACTATGTCCAGACCTGTTGGTCTGTCCACCATAAATTTTGATTAGGTAAGGAACAGTTCCCGTTATCAGCTTAGACTCACCCTGCATGATTGTGAGCCTGGTGGTTAGATATCCATTGCATCCAGTCGTCTCCTATGGTGACAAATAAGGACACAGGCTTCGCTTATTCTTCTTATTCTTCCGATTTTCCTCCTTTCTGCCTTGCTCACAAATCTGATCTTTGGGGAGCTCACTCCTAATTCGCATTTTAAACACCGTATTTTGTGGTGATGGATTCTTTATGGCGGTGGTTCATTGAGACCTAGATCATTTTTAGAGGCGCACATCTGTGTAGATGGTGTTGGTTGTATTTGTTACGGTCCATTCTTGGACGTAACTCTTTGTTTATATTTTCATCATCTATTGAATTTATATGTTTCTAAATACTTATAAATTGTTTGCAGCCTTGAAAAAGTCCATGGGACGAAACACGTGTTAGCTGCCAGTGTTATTGCACTACTTATAAAAGAAGGAAAACAGAAAATAAAGAGAAAGGGAAAATTGAAATGGACCTATTGTGATTACTAATACGGTCACTGCCCTGTAAACAGTATGGACTGCTTTTGGTGTGTCTCGGCATTTGTGTATACATTGTTGTTTCCTTAAATTGTGACTAGGATTGTTTTCTCCAACATCTGATTTAACTGTCGCCTTTCTGGATTACAGTATAAGTTAAAAAACTACAGAGTTATGTATTAACACTGCTACAGTATTTATGTAATGTATGTCTTACTTTTGACTACAAAATAAAATACAAATAAAAAAACAGACAGGCTTAACTTTAATGAAAGTGTAAAAACCATTTAAAAACACAACACAATACAAATTTGACAACCAATTTCCAATGATAGAGAAAAAAGGTTTCATACTATGCCTGCCATTAGGGATGGTTCCCGTGGTGGAAGACTTAGCTGCTTGGTGCACATTCTTTGCTGCAGTAAATACCATCATTTATGGCACACCATCATTAGCTGTTTTGCCAGAGGTGCAGAAACAGATTCAAAAAGAATATGGGGCAGCCCCTGCCCTGGATTTGGGGGTGAAACTAATGGGCAATTTTGCTACAGTATCCTCAATCATACTGAGTAATATAAAAGGGGATGTAGCAGGGCTGGCAGTACGCTAGCGGTTCACACAGGTTACTCGGGCAAACCAGGAGCGCCAACAACCAAATGTTCTAGCAGAAACCTACATATCCATAGGAAGAGATAGTTTGGGAGCCAGATCTAATAAACAACAACGTAAGGGTAATTGTGAAAAGGATAACTCAAAACAGGCACCAGAGTCTTCTAATAAACGCTGGCATAATAAGAAAAATGAAGAAAAGACTAAAGCATCAGGTGGATCTCCTAAACAGGAATCCTCTGAAAAGCGCTATAACTTGCGCAACCATGATACAATTAAACCAGCTGATAGGTATAGGACACTTATACAGGTCCGGAGTCATCCGATAAACACTCAGAAAGAGGAGGATGATCGAAGCACAGATTAGAGGATTACGTGAAACCGAAAAATAACTCATAATGCTCTTCTGACTTCATAATAAAAAAGGAAGTAAAACTTACACAGTCAAAGCCTCAATTTAAAAAGAAGGAAGTGGGTGGGATTAAAGTTAAACATGCCACGCATATTGAGGACTCTGCTTCTGAATAGAGAGTGGTCTCATTTGTACTACAAAATGCTCATGGCATGGCACTAATAAACAATATAGTGCACAAAAAATATTAAACTACATTAGATATCTTAAATGGGTTTTTATGCCGAAACATAGCACCTAAGAGTAGGTATTTGACAGCATTTAGCACTTTAGGCTATCAAAAACTATTCTGTCAATTGCCACAAAGGTATAAGAATAGCCCAGGCTGTTCTCAGCCCGTGTAACAAAACTGTTACCAGATTTAGACGACAAACCATTGTCCTATATCAAAGACATATACTTAACAACACACTTGGCCAGAGTAGGTCACATAATTTTAGGATGTGCTCATATGGGTTGTAAATTCAACTAAAAAAATACAAAATTGCTTATCTCAGTGTACTGTTCTTGGAATATGAGTTGTCAAGTGAAAGCAAAAGTCTTGCAACGCAGTTCCTAGAGAATTGTGCGCTTTTATAACCTCTAAAGACATTGAAAAAACTCGCAGTCAATGTTAGGCTTTGTAAATTTTGGCAGAATTTACATACCAGATTATTCACAATGAGGAAAACCGTGTTATGACTTAATACATCCAGACTATTCAAGTGTTCAAGCACACATTGGACACCTGAACACACACAGCTTTTACGTTCAGTACAAGCTGACATGCTAGCTTAAAAAAACTTACACATACGTGTCAACACCACAAATTTGGTGATCTGCATAATTGAGGGAACTTCAGGTTACACTTATGTCACATTCAATGAAGGAGACACTATACCAATTGCATATAAATCACATTTATACACTAATGCAGAAATGCATTTTGCATGACAGAAAAAATACAGACAGCAGCACAGACAGCTGTAGTAAAAGAAAGATCATTGGCTCACGGAAAACATATTATAGCTGTGACTCGGATAACAGTCGTAGAGGCTGTCACAAATGCCAGCCTCCCCAACATGAAAGCTCTACACCCATGTTGGATACAGTCAGCCAACTCACTCACAGCAACAGATGTGGCTTATGCTCTTGACTCTACAGTACAAGCACAAGCATACCTCCAATGTAACAAGTATATCCTGTGCTCAGTGAAATAATGCCGCTAGATCAGTATGAATTTATAATCTATACTGATGGTTCTGGCCAGCCTGTAATAGGGACAAAACACCAATAATCAAACGCTTGCACAACGGTTAAGGGTAGGATGAGGGGTGGAGAATTCCAACCTCCTAAAACATTTATGTAGACCCTAGGTGGTTGTACTGCATGGCTGGCTGTACTGGAAGCTCTAATTCTGGCACTTGATAATACAGATCCTAAGTTCTCCACACTTCTAGTATGCGATTCGTATTTTTGTATCCAGTCTTACAATGAGTATGTATACTACTGGAGCCACAATAGATACAGAGACTCAAAAGGGTACACAATAAAGCATAAGATGCTTTGGGGACAAGTGGCTAAACTTAAAACAAGTTTGCCACAGGCGCATTTCATTCACAAACGGAGCCACCAATGCAAAGGAATACACGATGCAGGAAATTCATTGGCTGAAAAAGCCGCAAAAGCAGCAGTACAAACTGCTGCAGTCACTGCAGTGACTGGTTCTAGCAAAAGAACAGATAGAGACATTAAGAAGGCTGTCACAGCTCTGCACAGTGGCAACACCTTGCCGAAAGTTTATCCAACAAAATACTCATACCACTTAAGAGCACCAAACATTCTATTTGCTCATCTTCCCGGAGTGGAGGATAGAGTGATATCCAATTCAGATAGCAGGTTAGGACTAATCCTAGCAGCACATAAGGGTCTAGCATCTGCTCACGCATGGGTGGTGGGTACAATTTCACCATTGCAGCAACCCTATTGTTGGCCAGGTTTATACAAACAGGCTAAAGAGTATGTCCTTAAATGAGATATCTGTCAGCAAATAAAGGCATCTACCACAGCTCGCCCACCACAGACACCTCTCTGGCTTGTGTTTATTTGGACCATTGTGGACTGTCGTGTAGTTCCTATAAAACCTATACACGATCTGCGCATTCGGACAGCATACACTGTAGGATTGGTGTCAGATTGATTCTGAATACTCCCACCGGGTATGTTGCCTTTTGTATCAGCTAGCTCACAGTGCCACTAAAATCTCCTCTTACCGAGGACAGAATAGTTCTTGGCAACCATTGAACATGACAACCCTGATCCCTCAGGACCGTGGAAACAATATACCACTTTTCGCTCATTCACCCGTGTTTACTTAGTCTGTCTTAGAGAGATACACAGAATAAACAGGCTGGGTGTTTTCAATAAGTATTTATTGAACAGTAGTTATTCTGGTGTAAAATAGATGAGCTGCAACAACCGTTAGACAGTAGCAGATATAGAGGATCAGAAGCACTATGAAAGTAAACGGGTGGTAAATCTCCACCATCTTGCAGTAATCATGAATACATACAAGTATATAAAATACATGATAATAAAAGGATGCATACTCCTACAATGCCTTCCTAACTAGATGTACCTAAGTGTATCTAGCATGTGTGTAGGTGTTAAGCCAGGAATCCCTCTAGGATAAAGTCAACCCCATTACCTGATGTGAGAGACTAGGGGACCCCCTCTTGGTCTCGGGTTGGACACCCCACAAGGGATGTTAGACCACTGCGAGCTGGAGTGTCTGATTGCAGGAAACTCAGCGTCTTGCGTCAGTGTGTCGGCTGGGAAGTCCTGGTCTCCTCTCTCTATTTTAGCAAGATGTGATGTATATATACCCATAGGTCTCCCCGGGGGTTCTACCTCGCTGTATTACTTTGTCAGACTTAGGATGACGTGAGAATGAACTTTGTATATAGATATTATACAGGAGATATTAGTCCTACTGTGCTTCCAAGAATCCTCATGCATAATGTATGAGGGTTTTTACCAGGGGAAAACCCGCGTTCTGAATGCAGTGTCGTATCAAGGTAAAAGGTCAGTCCCTAAGAACCGTTATGTATGTAATGTAGGGAAGAATATACCTGAGCCTATATTAGGGTACCTATATGGAATATAACAGGACCATTACATTCAGATGTGTCTTTTAAATACAGCATGTAAGAAGTGGATTCCTGCCCTCGATACGAATGGGTATGGCTACAGCGATCAGCAGACACACAAAATGTTATATAGGGCTTGCAAGACTTCATCAGCACATATGCAGTGCAGCATTCCATTAAGATCAGGGTCCAGCGTATGCCTCTAGGCCTTACAGAGACACCATGAGAACATTGGGTGTCACTGTGCACTACTCCCCCCATACCATCCTGAGGAAAATGCGGTTGTCGAGAGGAAACCCATAGCTCAAAGGAGTCTTTACAGCTAGAGAATTAGGTTCCGGTCACAGTTGGGTCCACCACCTGTATGGGGTACAGAGAGTGTTAAACGATCTGCCAAGATGATTGGTGGGTGGTCAGACTTCCTATGAGGTCCAGTTCGAGGTTAAAATGTGGGCTCCAGACCTTGACAGTTCCAGTACAGTGGTGGAGGAAACAGAGGAAATGGCTTTTGATATCAGTAAACATTTTGCTATTTTACAGGGTAGGAAAGTGCCTCTTTTGGACATGGTTAGCCACCACTATTTGCCGGAAAATTATGTAATTTCGTCTGGAAGTGCACAGGGTCATTGCCAACCAGGTCCCCTGTGCCAGAAGCTCTTTCCCAGAACGGTACCTTTTGTTACACAATTGGCACAACTTCAGTACCCCTTGTATGTTCCTAGTAAATGGTACCCCCGGTACCTAGGGCACTGGAGAGGGACCCCAAGGGTGTCAGCACAAATTGTACCACCCTAAGGTCCCGTACCAAGACCAAGCACTCTGCCATCGCAGACTGCGTGTCTTGGTGCAGACAAACTGAAGAGTCGACATGGCACACATCGCTGTGTGCCATGCTCACAAACACTACATGGGATATAGGTAAGACACTGCTATGGCAGCCCTAAGGCAGGGTGCAATTTATCTCCAGTTAGGACATATCTGCATGAGTTGATATGCCCCCTACAATCTCCCTGTAAATTCTTGGATATTGTACTGAACAGGGAAGTCGTGAAGAGTACATGGGCTGGACACTCGTCATTACGAGTACCCCAGCTCTGTGATGGCTTCACTGTACTATGGGATGTTTGATATCAAACATCTCAACCTGAATAAATCTGCACTGATTCCAGTGTCAGATGTATTAATAATTGCACACAGAGGACCCCTTGGAGGTGTCCCCTAAAACCTACCAACCTTTATTATGGTCACCAACTGGTCTAAGCTATCCGGTCACCACCAGACAGAGTTCTGAGCTCATGGTGTGAGTGCCAGCACGCTCAGAGGTCGAGAACAAAGCCTGTTCTGAGTAAAGGGGTTCACACCTTCCCCGGTCAGGAAGAGCTATCTGCTTCAAAGGCCTTGCCCGCCTTTGAAAAGTGACCCCAAGCCTCTCTTGATAGAAGGAATAGGACCACCTCCTGTCCTCACCCCGTTTTGGAGGGAAGACTGGTGGTAGCACTTAGAAAGAATAGGAGGTGTGTCCCCCCCTGCCAACTCCACCCCTCAGGTGCTGGCGGTGAGGTGAAGCACATTATTTAGTGCTCATCATCTTGAAGATGGTGGGACTTCTCAAATCAGGGCTAGGGCTATGTCCCCCTCCAACAGGAGGTGGGCATAATAGAGGGTGCAGACACCCCACGTAAGGGGCCCATTGGCCACTACCTGTCACTCCCTTGTAAATGCCCCTTAATTTAATATTTTCGTGGCATCCCCACACCCTAAACTTAGATTCCACAGACACAAGAAGACGAGCGAAGAAACGCTGTTTGACCGAGAACTGCAGACCTCGTGGTGGACTTTGGGTGCAAACTCCTGCCTGCCACCATAGAAATCAACAATCACCTTCCTCCAACTCCTCTCATCACTATGTGGCCCCCACAAACCCTGGAGGATCACCGCCATTTCACTAATCACCAAAGAACTCCCGCAAGATAGAGGTACTATCTCCCTGCAGTCACAGGTCTCCAAAACCGTAAAGTCAAGTCCAGTGTTGTCCAGCTCCCCAGCCCAACCGACATCTCTGAGTGCCCTCCAAAGAAACACTTGTGCTGCGTGGTCACTTTAGCCTCTAACACAAGTCTTCAGGCTACAGGACCCACCGGAACTGCAAGGCTCTAACACCTGGGGTACCGGACCACTTGCTGAAAAAACCTACAAAGCCAACTCCAACTTTACAGTCAGCCAGCACCCGACGAGGGACTTCAGGACTCTGGTGACCTATCTAAACAGTGGCCCAGCAGCTCCAGAATCCTTGGTCCAAGGTGCCAGCTCCTTACTGTGAGGTGCTTCTTTGCACATCGTTGCCCAGCTTCACATTTACTCTGCACCCACCCACGGGGTATCTTGAATCCAGCTGTGCCCCCATGACCCTAGAGCCCTTACGACCCCTAGTCTCCCTTGAGAGCCCTCAGACTTGCCAGCAGGTCCCTTTTTGCTATGCTTTTGCAGGTGGCCCCTGGTCTTCGTAGCACCAGCTACAGAGACCCCCTTTGCCTTGTTTCACAAGCAATTCCGGAAGCTCTCGAGAACATGGCCTTGGCCCTTTGGACCTTGGCCCAAACCTTCCGATTTCCAAAAGGGTAACCACAACAACAACTGTATTGCATTGCTTTTCCACTTGCCTTTTTCTGCTATAGGCAATGTATTGTGCGTAATTGCGCACAACTGTGATTATTACATTTTCTTGTAATTTATCGTATTGCGGAAAGCATCAACCTTGTACCGAAGTACTTGGTCTAAATTTTTATATAAAAAGAAGTAATATTTTTCTAATTTGGTCTTGACTTCATTCCTTGAGTGTTTTTAATCACTTTTTGCCATGGTGTGTACAACAAATGCTTAGCACTGCCCTCTGATAAGCCTTACTGCTCCCCCACACTACCACAAAATAGTGTTAGTATTATCTACTTTTGCCACTGTAAACCAATAAGGGTCTCTTCGACTTCTCTGCAAAGTGTACCCCATTGTGGTGCACTATATAAAGAGGTGAGTTTCCTACATACGGGAACTGAACAACTTTCGAGATGCTCAAAGGAACATTCTACAGAAACGTTCTGCCACTGGTAAAGTGAAGGAAACACTGCCAACTTCTGGTTGAATTCCAAAGATTGGTGATCTATTGTGGGAGAAAATAGTGGACAAGGAGTTCAGGCCATCTTACAGAGCACCTGTGCCTGTCCTGGCTGTTGAAGGTACCAGAATTGTACTTTTACTGCCTCTTGCTGGTAGCAGACACAAGAGATTTTTTTCTATTGAACTTATCAAACCACATCATGAGGTCTAGTCACATAGAAGGCCGCAAGGGATCCTGGGCAGTTACCTGCCACTTCTCACTATCTTACAGGAAATCCCATCTGGAGATGGCTAACACTGAAGTTTCACTACTCCCAGTTACATCTGCAAATACCATACAATCATCATGTATGACTACATAGATTTCAACAGAACAAGCAAACAATTAAGTTGTTTATAACATTCCACAACTGGAGTTATCTACCAGTCCTGCGCAGCTCCACAAGCCTCCTACGTTTGCACAAACAGCTTCAGGTTACTTTGTCAATATTAATGACTTTTCTTCGGATACGCCTGACCCAACTCCACAGCGTGGAATGTGTACATTGAAGTTTTGGCTCAAAAACAACATACTTTATCCCACCTTGTATATACACTTGGATTACAATTTTGTTACTTTTCCTCTTCCTTTAGATTGGTTTTCTGCTCTGAGGACATGGCTTTTTCTCATTACCTACCCAAGACTGCAAAGGTCAATCTTTATCCTCAGTCCTTCAGTGTTTTCGAGGAGAAATTGACGCAGATATCAAATTATTTCGGGTTGTGGCTGGGGAGGAGACAGTTTAGGCATTCAAAATGTTTTTTTTTTCCACAAGCCTTACATGCCATGAAGAGTGCTTCCTTTTGTCTCAGCTCTGACATGATGTAAGATATCTTCCATTGAAAGATTTGAAGACAAAGGTCTTCTTAGGCGAGAGCTTCTTCTTCGGGTTCCTCACTGTGATCTGTAGCAAAATATTTGACATTGGAAGCCTCTGGCACAAAAACACTTGAGGTGAGGGAGTGCTGGTCTCTGATTGGCTGTAGTATGGATCATCTATAACGATGTGGATAGACTGCTAAAGCCTAGTGATAATTGCAATGTAATTGAGTATAAGGCCTATGCTGCTATATTAACATTATTACCAAAGGGTTCCCAGTCTGGCGACAGGGAATAATTTAAGAATGTGTATTTATGAAGGATCCAATGCTGCAGAACATGGATATCCCCAACCTTAAATAACAAACTGCAATCACTGCCATCACTGTTGTTAATAGCCGATAGTCAGAGGTGAGGCAAAAGGGAAGCGCGGCAAATCGGAAGTGTTCAAACCCAACTGTGAATCAAAGATAGAGTCTACGTGGCTGCAGGATAGATGGATGAAAAGATGCATCCTGCAAGTCAAGGGAAAACATCCAGCCTCTGAAGTTTTAAAGCAGAAAGGATCCGACTCGAAGTGAGCATTTTAAACTTGTCCTTCAGAAAGTCATTCAGTGGTTGGAGATTCAGTATACACCTGAGGCCTCCATCCTTCTTTGACACAAGGAAGTGGCATGAATAACCCCCCACGCTTCCTCTGGCACATGCTCAATGGCACTTTCGCCAGCAGGAGATTGACTTCTTGCATTAAGATATCAAAGTGGTCTGCAGAAAATCATCCTTGAATGAGGAGTATTAAGAGTTGGGGACGAAATGAAAGGCATGGCCTAATCCAACTGGACAATTTGTAAAACCCATCAGTCTAATGTGCTGGATTTCCAGCTACAGAGACAATATTGTATCCAGCCTCCTACCAAGCTGGCGTTGGACTTGGGAAGGCAAATCAAAGCAGCGTGAGACCCACTGCAGGATGAGAGTAAGGGTTGGAAGAATGCTATCCATGCTGGAGTCAACAGACTTGGCTGTCACTACGCCATCTACTCCAAGGATGGAGCTGAGTCAAGACTATTTCTGACTCGCTTAAGTGTCAAGTCAGTCTTTTCTCTAGATAGATAGATAGATAGATAGACAGACAGACAGACAGACAGACAGACAGACAGACAGACAGACAGACAGACAGACAGACAGACAGACAGACAGACAGATAGATAGATAGATAGATAGATAGATAGATAGATAGATAGATAGATAGATAGATAGACAGATTACCAATGACAAACAGATAAACAGGGTTGCATAGATAGATAGATAGATAGATAGATAGATAGATAGATAGATAGATAGATAGATAGATAGATAGATAGATAGATAGATAGATAGATAGATAGATAATATAGTAGTTAAATGTCTATATAAGCACAATATAGAACCAGACTGAAACCAATCTAGAAACCCATACAACTGTGTACCCCCCTCCCCCTGGAATATTTTGCAAGGCCCCAAGGGATAGGGTCCCTGGAGCCAAAAGTGGACTAGGGAGGGGGCCATGCACCCCTCCCCCTAACAAATGTGCTGGGCCCCGGGGAATGGGGTCCCCAGGAACAAAAGCAGCCAGGGGAGGGAATCAAGGGTCGGCTGCCTCTAAGGGGTTGCCGATAGATAGATAGATAGATAGATAGATAGATAGATAGATAGATAGATAGATAGATAGATAGATAGATAGATAGATAGATAGATAGATAGATAGATAGATAGATAGATAGATAGATAGATAGATAGATAGATAGATAGATAGATAGATAGATAGATAGATAGCGGGAGTGGTTGCTAACCCCCCACACTGCACAGAGCTAAAGATTGTGCACAGGGTTGGCCGCGTGCAGGGGAAGGGGGTGGCCGCAGGGCTGGCCCAGGCCAGGCCCTGGGGACAACACCCTGCTACACATGGCCAAAGGCCCTCCCGGTGGTTCGATTAACATATAGTAATGAAATATTATTTTACGTTAGAAAAAAACCTAGAAATTCACTGAAAAAAACAAAAGTTACAGGGACGTTATAGTTAGGATACAGCATTAAAAAGACAATAAATTTACTGAAAAAAACTAAGATTCTGGATCCATTATAGTTCATTTTCACATTTTACACACAAAT
This sequence comes from Triturus cristatus, assembly GCF_964204655.1. Classification (NCBI taxonomy): domain Eukaryota; kingdom Metazoa; phylum Chordata; class Amphibia; order Caudata; family Salamandridae; genus Triturus; species Triturus cristatus. The sequence continues at coordinate 1,105,212,589 of NC_140585.1, read as the reverse complement.
AACCATACAAATTCTGTAGTTATAGATATAGTTATCTCAAGTGCCAATAACTTGTGCCATTAAGGTAACTATAACCCACAACCTCGCCATTCACTGTTAATTACCCCATATATTACATCATTCATGACATCTTCTATGACATCATTGATGATAAGACTGCAATATTTGCTGTAAAATAATTGATGAGAAAACTGTGCATGGTGGGGGCATGAGTTGTAGTTACCTTAGGTGGTGTAAAATCTGCACCTAACTATAACATCCCTTTAACCTTTGTTTTTATATACATGTATGTATGTGTATATATATATATATATATATATATATATATATATATATATATATATATATATATATATATATATCAAACCAAATCAGCAAAACCTTAAGGAGGTATAGGAACAACTCAAACAACACCTTACCAAATGGAAGAGGGAAGGCCTTTTGACTAATGACGAATAACAATTTTTAAAAACAGATTTTCTCATCACTCCCATCATCCATTTTATTCCTAAAATTCATGAAAAGAACTCACCAGTACCTGGAAGACCCATTATATTAGCCAGAGGAGGACCATAGGAGAAGGTGTCCCAATATGTGGATTATTACCTAAAGGATTTCGTTAAAGCCTTACTGTCGTATATAAAGGACACAAATGACTTTTTAGACAAAATTAAAACTATTTCCGGGTCAAACCAGAACTATCTAGTAACACTTGAAATGTGTGCTTTATATACTAGCATTAATCATGCTGATCGGGTCAAAGCAGCAGGCTTCTTTTTAGAGAATACTGCTATTGAAAGGTATAAACATGGTAAAATTATCCTGGAAATTATAAATTTCTGTTTGCACAATTACTTTTTTTTGTTCAATAAGGAAATATACCAACAAACCAGAGGTGTTGCCATGGGAGCCTGCTTCTCCCCCAGCTATGCATGCTTGCACATAGGTTGGTGGGAGGAGTAGGTACTCAGGGCTACACACAAAGAGGTGTGGGATAATCATATAATATGCTGGATGAGATTTATTGACGATGTCTTTAGGGTATGGAATGATTCAAAAGTACAAGCTATGGCACTGATTGACAGCATTATACATAATGTTTTGAATTTGCAATTTACTGCAGAAATCAGCAATACAGCCATCAATGTTCTTGATGTACAAGTCCAGGTTATGAACAACAAACTGAAAACTACTCTATACAGTAAAAATACTGCAGGCAATTCCACCCTCCATGCCTCCAGTTTTCACCCTCACCATCTCATTAAAAGCATCCCCTATGGGGAGTTTCTCAGACTCCGGAGAATCTGCAGCACAGACCAAGCCTTTGAGGACTGTGTAAAAGACTCAACGAATAGATTTACTGAGAGAGTGTACAGTGAGTAGACTATATGTACAGCATTAGAAAAAGTCAATAAAATCCCACCTAGTGACTCACCATACACAAATGACCAAAGACAGAACTGGAAGAGAAACTTTGAGCAAACTGTTATGCCATATAATCAGGAAACCAGATTAATAGCTATTTACAAACGTCAACATAAACACATTAGAGCCATCATTAGCTCCAATTGGCCCATTATTAAAACTGATGCTGTTTTAGGTGACCTTGTTCAATGTGTGCCTTCCTTTACATTTAGGAGAGCAAGATCCATGCACAACTCACTGGTGAGAAGCAGTCCGGAACTATTTGTTGTGGACTGCAAGTCAAAGAAAACCTGGTTAACTCAGCAAAACAGGGTTTAAAAGTGCAGTTCTTGCAGAGCCTGCAAGTTCGGCATTAACACAACTCAATATTCCTCCGTTTTCGGGCCCACCACGAACCTACTCAAAGGAAGATATAACTGCCGCACAGAATTCGCAGTATATGTCTTAACCTGTACCTGGGGCCTACAATATGTAAGCAGTACAAAATTACAGGTACACGTGCAAATTCTGCAACATCTGAGGGCCATTGTAAATTCGGACATGACCTACTCAGTGGCCAGGCACTTTAAGACAGTCCACAACAAGGACTTAAACAGCCTCAAATACTTTGATATAGGGTTGGTTCCCCCCCTCAAGAGAGGAGGAAACAGTGAGAAGCTCTTGAGGAGATTGGAGTCAAAGTTCATTTTGGAACTAGACACTCGTACACCCAATGGACTCAACAATGCGGAAGAACTGCACAACCTTTTATGAATCCCTTATGAATTTTAGAGTCATTTATTTATGCCCCAACTTAAATGCCTCCAATAATCCAGTGATTTAAAACAACATCTGTCTAATAGATTGCGTAGGAAAGCATGTCGTAATAACAAGACCAAAGCGAAAAGAGAGAGAAGAAAGAGATATTAACTTAGCTGCTAGCTTTCATAACCCAAGTTCAACATGGGTTTTTAATCATAGCACTTCAGCACTTTTAGGAGCACAAAGGCTCTTTATAAATACATTTTCTGTAGGCAAAGAGGATTTTGGGCGAGTAAGTCTATGGCATTATATTAGACAGATTGCATTAGATAAGGTATTGTACATAGCTTACTACATAGGCTCAGATATTACATTGTATATAAAAAAACCATTGATATTTATGTTTCTGATACAGTTTACATGCACGTAGCACTTTAAAAATCTCTAATGTTAAGATAGGTAACTGTTTCATTGGAGAACTATGCATAGTTATAGGGCCTAAAAAGAGGTTAGGTACCGCAATATAAGTAGCCAACGACATGACATGTTAAATCTGTAAAAGGATTCAATCTTTTCAAAAAAGCATTTAAGCAAGTACCAAACCTACATGAAATGGAAAATATAAAAATACTTTTCTGAATTTCAATACCAACTTTATTGATATCTAAAGATCGGTTATTTACAATGTTTTATTACATTGTTATTCCACATAATGAAATCTATTTTTTGTATAGCCATGTTTTTGAAATGTTTTATTTATACATGCTTTTTACAACATATCTATGTATAAGAGGTTTATACTCACAAGTAATGTCCTGTCTATCGTTCATGAGAAAGTCTTTTTTCCATGTCCATGCCTAATTTTTATCACGTGGTTCTTTACCACACTATAAGTAACAGATCTGGAGTGTACCTCGGTATGTGAAGAAGCCCAACGAGGTGGGCGTAATGCGTAAACCTGCCATGCAAATCTGTTTAATAAACTACATCAACAGCATCAAGTGGAGTCTGTGTTCCCGTTTTCTTGCTCAGCAATGTGGCGGGGAGCTTCCCTTGGAGTGTGTGCGTATATATATATATATATATATTCACTTAAAAAACCATAGGTTTCACACACGTTATAGTTAGGAATTAGCATTTAAAAAACCTTGCAAATTCACTTAAAAAACCATAGGTTTCACACATGTTATAGTTAGCTGAACATTTCACTCGTAAAAAACCATTGAAATTCCCCCGTTATAGTTAGTTGAGATAACTATAACTCGCGCGCCCCCAATCCACTGCTCATGACGTCACATATTACATCACTCATGACATGGTCAGTGGCATCACTCATGACATCACTGATGACATCATCCTTGTGATAGAGCGGCGGTCGCGTGAGTTATAGTTATCTGAACTAACTATAACGGGGGAATTTCAATGGTTTTTTACGAGTGAAATGTCAAGCTAACTATAACATGTGTGAAACCTATGGTTTTTTATGTGAATTTTCAAGGTTTTTTAAATGCTAATTCCTAACTATAACTATAGATATTTATGTACTTTTAACTGCAATTTTCTCAGGAACTACTGAACAGATTGACACCATATATGCAAAAGGCACATGCCTGACCTGAGGACTACCTCTTTGCCAAATTTCAAGTAATTCTGTTCAGCCGTTCGGGCTGTACCTTTGACTAAAGGTCCTATGGGAAAATGCATGGGGAAAACGTGTTTTGGGACCCCCCTTTTTTCTCAGCCCCCGCTTGACGAATCACCCCGAGACTTTCAGGGTAGGAGCTGAGCGGAGCACCCCATTAGTTTTGAAAATTTCGCGAGGATTCGTCAACTGGCGCCAAAGTTATTCAAAATAGAATTTTCAGATTTCCTATGGGAACTCGGTCCTAACTCTAACTATCTACTCGCAGGTAGATAATATATAATATATATATATATATATATATATATATATATATATATATATATATATATATATATATATATATATATATATATATATTATATTTCTTTTTCACTAATGGCCCGAAGCATTTCAGGAGGGCACACGACAGAATTCCCACCATCCGGTTTCTCACTCAAAACTTGCCTTCATTTCACGCTTCATTAATTCTTTGCCCAACGCGTTTCAAGGAAATGCTCCTCTTCGTCAGGGGCTCGCTTGTGTGAACAGAAGGAACAGCCAATCCATTTTTTTATTTTCATGGCATCAGCATAGGACCTTTAGTCGAAGGTACAGCCCGACGGCTGAACAGAATTACTTGAAATTTGGCAAAGAGGTAGTCCTCAGGTCAGGCATGTGCCTTTTGCTTAAATGGTGTAAATCCGTTCAGTAGTTCCTGAGGAAAATTCAAAAGTAAAATCACATATATATCTGGGCGGAGCCTAACCACACATCTCATCGTGAGATCTGATTGGCTGTCAGCACTTCATCCAAGAAGTGTTGGCAGCCATCTTGGGACCAATATACATGATAGCACCTCATTAAAAAGCATTGCAGTTAATAGAAGGTTTTAAGACTTTAGTTACATTATAAATCATTTGTTGATGGTGCCATACTCATTTTAGGAATTGTGGTGTGTTCTAAGGTGATTTTACCATGTGAAAAAGCCTTCTGCTGTGATATCATGAATCATGTTTGAGAGAAAACTATTTTCTCATGCTTTTCCCACAGAGGTTTGGAAGGTGATCTATAAGCTAACTGAGAGCATATTTTCTGTAAATTCACATTATCTTTCTCAGTCATGTGAGAATGAAGTCTGACATTGTCAGTAAAACATGTACATCCAACAAGGGCAGAGACTGTCAGTTGATTCCTTTGTGTTCTACTGCAGCTTCCCAGAGTGTTCTAAAGAACAACTAGAGCGCTAACATTCCTACTTATGACAAACGTATGGCACGCCTGAAGCCATCTTGGTTGGAATAAAGTGGTAATTCTAAAAACATTTAATTTAAAAAGGAACAAAATGAGGGGGTTCATTTTGCCATAGAAAGTATGATTAGTGCTGCAGAAAGAAAAATTAGGGCACATTTTGAGTGACTTCTCAAATCCTCTTCTATTTCATTAAAAAATTCTGACATGCAGACTGAAACATGCACTTTCAATACCAGCAGCAGACTTCCCTGGTGAGCAGTAGCTTTACTACAGTGATCTAATAAGCAACTAGAGTGCTACCATTCTGAATTTATGGCAAATTTGTGACACATCTGAATGCCTTCTTGATGGAATCAAAGTAAAAAACTGAAAGTATTTCCTACTGAGGAGACTGTACTAAATGAGGAAATTAGGAAACATCATAACAAATAAGTCTCCCAAAATGGCCACCAGAGACAAAAGAGCCCAAATGTAGCCCAAATATCACCCAGATGTAGCCCAAGTATAGCCCAATGACAGAAGTGTGCAAAACACTTATTTTTTGTGTATTTGCAGTTTTATATAGTGCAGACTTGTCAGGTATTGGAATGCTTTACATGAGCATTGGTTACATCACACAAGATCAAATTCATTTTGGTTGTAGACATGGGGAGATTAAGTGATTTGACCACAATCACAGAATGTTGAGCTGAAGCAGAAACTCCAACCTGGTTCCCCAGTTGCAAAGTCTGCAGCTCTGGAAGTAACACCACATCCTCTCGCCAAGGTGCAACATTTAATCAAGTGGTCAACTGGATAAAAAAACATAAAGATTACAAATAATTTAAAAGTTCTTTGTCGCTATTTGAAAACTCAGAAAATATGTCCTCATTTTAGTTTTTTAGAGCACTAACCATAATTTTGATGCAAATAAGACCCTCTCATATATGTAATTTCTAAAGGAAATACTCTAGGTATTACAGTTTTGATTACATCAAGATGACGTCAGGCGTTCCACACTTTTGTAATAAATATAGAATGTTAGCAATCTAGTTGTTCATTGGGATACTGTTGAGAGGCAGAGGCCAGGGGCACGGACTCTGAAAATTGAAGGCAGGTAGGAGAGTGCAGAGGCAACAATTTGACCACACTGGGCAGGCAGGAAGGGCAGTGGCAGCACAACAGACTATGGAGGGCAGTTGAAAGGGGGGCAGGGGCAACAAATCAACAATACAGGACTGGCAAGAGAGGCTGTGGCAATATAATAGACCATTGTGGGCAGAAGGAAGAGGCAGTGGTAGTACAACCATGCATGCCCACAGACCCGTTTCAGCCAGGAAACGTCCAAAGTTTTTAAGCTCAAATGGGCTTTATTTGATCTGTCTCCTGTCTACAATCTCCTCTTTTTCAATGTAACTCAAAGGGGAAATATCAATACCCCAGTTTTTTTTCAAAATCTCCCTCTTACCAAGTTCAAAATGTTCGCAAGTATGGTACATTGAATCATGGTAGGCAGGAGGAATTGGGGTAGGGACATGGACTCGGATAACAGAGGACAGGAGGGACATGGAGAGGTGCTCCAAACTGACCCTACAGGGCAGGCATCAGGGTTTGCAGCAGCACAATACACCACACAGCGCATGCGAGATGGGAGTGCAGCACAACAATCCATAGAAAGCAATAGGGAGGGGACAGGACCATGCACATGGACAACACAGAACAGATGGGAAAGAGGCAATGGTAGCTAGCTGACCATAATGGACAGACAGGAGAGAAAGCTGCAGCATAACATACCATAAAGGGCAGGAGGGACGGATCAGGGGCATTACAATGGAACAGACAAACCAGGAGGGAGGGAATAGGGGGTCTGCACATGGAAACAGAGGGCTGGGGGCAAGGTGGCAGGGCAGGAGCAGCAAGATGACCATGGAGGTCAGGCAGGATGGGCACTAGAAACAATGGAGAGCAACAATGAGACTATGGTGGCATACACACAGACCATGGAGGGAAGGTGGGAGGGGGTCAGGTGCAGCTAGCTGACCACACAGGGAAGGTGGGAGGGGCCATGGCAGCACAGAAGACCATGCATGGCAAGCGGGAGGGTTAGTGGCAGCACAATGGCTATGATGGGCAAGAAGGAGGGTGCAGGGGCATGCACAAAGGACCATGGAGGATAGAAGGGAGGGTCAGGACCTGGGCACAGACAACAGAGTTCATGGGAAGGGGCCCCACAACAGACCGCGCGTGGCAGGCAGGAGGAGCAGTTGCAGCACAACAGATCAGGGAGGGCAGAAGGGTGTGGCAGTAAAATGGACCATGGAGGACAGGAGGAAGGGGATAGGGGCATGGCATGTGGACAGGCAGGGTGGAGGTGGCAGGGACAGGTTACAGTCATCTGACAATGCTAGGCAGGTGGGAGGGGAGTGGCAGCTCAACAGAACACTCAGAGTAGATAGGAGTGGCAGGTACATGGAACATAGTGGGCAAAAAGGATGGAGCAGGGGCATGCGCAAAGACATTGGAGGGCAGGGGGAAGGAGAATAGGGGCAGCAAGCTAAGCACAGAGGCTAAGCAGGAGGTCAATGATGGGCCATAGAATTGGGCAATGGAGGGCAGGGGGAGTGGACTGGTACATCATGCTAAATGGAGGGCAGTGGCAGCACATCAGACCATGCATGGCAGGAGGAAGGAGGCTAGTCCATGGATTCAGACAACAGAGGATAAGGAGGAGGTGGATGGGGCAGCAAGCTAACTGTTCAGAGAAGGTGGGTATTAGGAACTTTATTGTTTTTGAAATGTGTGTCTGTGCGAACTACTTAAAATATGAACAAGTATGCAGCATAATCTCACTTTTATTCAGGAAGAAGAGGATGTTTGTGACTGTGACTCCGGGCTCACTTGGCAGAAACACCCCCTGACCCTCCACCCCCATCGCAAAATGTAATGCCCATGAAAAGGGTAGGTGGACGCAGTGTTATATAGAACATAGTCACGAGAGCACGATTGAAAATGAAAACTAGATGTAGTATATGGTATAAACTATGCACCAAAAAGTGTGATATAAGGTGATCCAGGGCGTGAAATATAATATGCAATACATTGTGCGCAATGACAGATTCACTGGAGAGCGCGAGATAGCACAGACACTAGCGCGTGCTATGCGATATGCGCCTTGGAGTGTAATATGCACAGGGCAGTGTTGTGTAACTTAACTAGTCTCTAAAGTTGTAATATAAAATATGTGCTGGGGAGTGTAACGTTGCATATGCACTGTGACAAAGATATGGATCCCAGATTGTAATATGTATGGCATAGCGCTGTGCGTTATAACATACACATCGAGGAAGGCACGTTAGATGGGGCAATATAACCCGTGCGAAGGCAAGTGTGGCATGACATATTCACAGGGTGGTGTTACAGTGCACATGGGCTAGAGAGTGTCATAGCATACGCACTAGCTGGTGGAATACAACACAGAGGTGTGAGGCAATCGGCGGGCACTGGTGGGTGTAACACAGCATTGGGCTCAGCCAGAAGCACGCTGTGACTCTCAAGTGAGGTTTGTCTCCTTTCCAGAGAGTAAAATAAAAAGTATTACACATCCGGCGGTGGATGTGTTTTTTATTAACCGTGAGGGGGGTTTCTTGCATAGTTTGGTCGAATTTTTGTCGAATCCCCTTTGAATGGCTTGGTGTGCGTGTATATTAAATGTGCCCGTCAATAGCTACCCCTGTTTGTATAAATAAACGACAAGGGTGTCTACTTGGAGAGTACCCACCGGCGGGGGCGCCGGGATTAGGCACGGTAGGGCGTCAGACACGTCAGAGCTTCACTAGCGGTGTAAATACATTCCATGTGGATTCATTCTATGCATAGTCGCCTTTTAATGAATATCACGCAAATCGTCATGGAGATAGGTACATACGGTTTGTCCAGCATGTCCTAGGTGTTTCTATAAATATATATATTTTTAAAATAATAAAAAACAAAGGCCTGCCCCGAGGGCTGGGGTCCCCGGAGCCATAAGTGGCCTGAGGAGGAAGGCAACGCAGCCCCCTCCTAACGAATTTAAACAAAAAAAAAGGCCATGACCCGGGGGTTGGGGTCCCCGGGGCCGATTAAGGCCTTGGAAGGGCCAAATTTATTTTTTTCAACAAAAAAAATTAGGGTGCAGGCCCTGGGGGATGGGGTCCCCAGGGCCAGTAAATTAGAAAAAGAAGGGGGGGCCACACAGCCTTCCTTATTAAAAAAATTTAATAAATAAAAGACCGGCATCATGCTGGTGGCCACGCCCCCTCCTTGCAGCACTCTGCAAACGCGCCCCCTGGCCAGTTGTAAGTTGGGGAATTAATTCCCCTTCAATACGGAGGGTCCCTGAGGGCCAACAAGCCCAACAGGTATCTCCAGTGTGCGCCAGGGAGCTGCGTTGCAGACAGGTGTTCTGAGACCACGCCCCTTTTTACACCTCTATGCAACGCAGCTCTGTGGCACTTACTGGAGGTACCTAGTGGGCTAGTTTGACCCTAGGGACCCTTAGGATACAAGGGGACTTAACCTCTCAACTTAGAACGGCCACAGGGCGCGTTTACACAGTGGTGAAGGGAGGGGACGGGGCCTGAGGTGACGTGTGCAAACACGCCCTGTGGCGCGTTTTAAGTTGGGGAAATAATTCCCTTTCAATCCTGAGGGGCCCTGGGGGCCAACTAGCCCACCAGGTGCTTCCAGTAAGTGCCACTGCTCTGCGTTGCAGAGAGGTGGTGCAGGCCGTGCCCCTTTTTACACCTCTCTGCAATGGCGCTTACTGGACGTACCTAGTGGGCTATTTTGCCCCTAGGGATCCTCAGGATTCAAGGGGACTTAATCTCCCAACTTAAAAAACGGCCACAGGGCATGTTTACACAGTGGGGAAGGAAGGGGACGGGGCCTGAGGTGACGTGTGCAAACACGCCCTATGGCGCGTTTTAAATTGGGGAAATAATTCCCCTTCAATCCTGAGGGCCCCTGGGGGCTAACTAGCCCACCAGGTGCTTCCAGTAAGCGCCACGGTGCTGCGTTGCAGAGAGGTGGTCCAGGCCATGCCACTTTTTACACCTCTCTGCAACGCAGCTCTGTGGCGCATACTGGAGGTACCTAGTGGGCTAGTTGGACCCTAGGGACCCTCAGGATTCAAATTAACTTAATCTCCCAACTAAAAACGGCCACAGGGCTTGTTTACACTGTGGTGAGGGGAGGGGACAGGGCCTGAGTTAACGTGTGCAAACAAGCCCTGTGGCGCGTTTTAAGTTGGGGAAATAATTCCCCTTCAATCCTGAGGGCCCCTCGGGGCTAACTAGCCCACCAGGTGCTTCCAGTAAGCGCCACTGAGCTGCGTTGCAGAGAGGTGGTTCAGGCCGTGACACTTTTTACACCTCTCTGCAACGCAGCTCTGTGGCGCATACTGGAGATACCGAGTGGGCTAGTTGGACCCTAGGGACCCTCAGGATTCAAATGAACTTAATATCCCAACTAAAAATGGCCACAGGGCGTGTTTACACAGTGGTGAAGGGAGGGGACGGGGCCTGAGTTAACATGTGCAAACAAGCCCTGTGGCGCGTTTTAAGTTGGGGAAATAATTCCCCTTCAATCCTGAGGGACCCTGGGGGCCAACTAGCCCACCAGGTGCTTCCAGTAAGCACCACTCCGCTGCGTTGCAGAGAGGTGGTCTAGGCGGTGCCCCTTTTTACATCTCTCTGCAACGCAGCTCTGTGGCGCTTACTGGAGGTACCTAGTGGTCTAGTTGGACCCTAGGGACCCTCAGAATTCAAGGGGACTTAATCTCATACTTAAAACGGCCACAGGGCGTGTTTACACAGTGGGGAAGTGAGGGGACGGGGCCTGAGGTGACGTGTGCAAACACGCCCTGTGGCGCGTTTTAAGAGGTAGTTTTAATCCCCTGCCCTATTATATATGAGGGGCTTACAGAGGAGGTCATGCTGATCACAGGGGGACCCCAACACATAGTGTTCCCTAGTGTATGTAGGTGTTTTCACTGTATTCTGAGTGTCTTTTATGATAGCACTGGCTCTAGGACTGGTTAGTCAGACTCAGTTACCACCAGTATCCGTCTGAAAAAGTTGAGGGTACAGGATGATTTTGCAACAAGGCTTCTTTCTGCTCTTCTGTTTGTTCTTTCTGCACGTTATCCTTCTTCCTGCACTTTTCTTCGTCTTTGAGGACTTCTGTTGCTTCTTTCTGCATTTCTTTTTTTTCTTTCTGTGCGTTTTTTCTTCTTTCTTCACATGTCCTATCTCTGTAGGCATAGTTAGAAATTAGCATTTAAAAAACCTTGGAAATTCACTGAAAAAACCATAGGTTTCACGGGCGTTATAGTTAGCTTGACTTTTCACTCGTACAAAACCATTGAAATTCCCCCGTTATAGTTAGTTCAGCTAACTATAACTCGCGCGCCCGCAATGCACTGCTGATAACGTCACATATTACATCACTCATGACATGGTCAGTGACATCACTCATGACATCACTGATGACATCTCAAATTACATCACTAATGACATCACTGATGACATCATCCTTGTGATAGAGTGGCAGACCTCCTCTTCCCCTAATATAACCTTTGATACACACATTCAAAAATAGAAACTACAATGTTCAAAACAATGGACATACCAATACCAGTTACAACAACCTATTCAGTAATTCTAAGATCCACATACACATCCATTCATTCACCAACAGTCCTATACAGTCACTCATACATGTACTCACTCATCATATGTACTCACACACCTATACATCCTGTTACACAACGCCACTCATCCATAGAGTTACTCACACACATAGTCACTCATGCTAATAAAGAATCAAACATCTATTTAGTTGCATATACAGTTATACACACACCACCACACTTACTTCTACAGAAACATACACATACTTAGTCTTTTAAACAATCACTTATAGAAACACATACTTATTCATACAGGAACTCTTTCAATCTCTCACTCTCACATATACTCACTTATATACACCAATAGTCACATATACTAGTTTAAAACATATGTAGTTACTCATAAAGACACTATTGAGACAGTCTATCACTCACTAACACACCCATGCACACACTCATCCACCCATACAGTCCTGCACACATGCTGTCTTCAACACATACAAACAGTGAGTCACTCATTTATGCACCTATGCACTACGTAATACCCCCCACCGAACCATACAGACACTCAGACACTCATACTGATACTCAAAAAAACAACTAATAACCTATATAGACACTCATGTAGCTACTCACCAACCCATGCAGCCACTTATACACAAAGTGAGAGACTGATATAGATATTTACACATTTAAACATTACTCACTAAGCCATGTATTCACTAAGATACACTTAATCAGTCAGTTATACAATCAATTTTTCAAAAACAAATCATCCATTTAGACACTTATATACCCATTTATTCTTCCATCGACCTTGAGATATACATATATAAAACATATGTAATTTTCAGAAAAACACACATTCACTGGATGATGTCATCAGTGATGTCATTTGAGATGTCATCAGTGATGTCATGAGTGATGTCACTGACCATGTCATGAGTGATGTAATATGTGACGTCATCAGCAGTGCATTGCGGGCGCGCGAGTTATAGTTAGCTGAACTAACTATAACGGGGGAATTTCAATGGTTTTGTACGAGTGAAAAGTCCAGCTAACTATAACGCCCCTGAAACCTATGGTTTTTTCAGTGAATATATAACACATACTGGAAGCATTTTCACTTCACAGAGGGCAAGCAGGTCCGGTTCTAACATAAAATGTCCCACAAAAGATTGCCTCGCAAATGAACCGGAACCATGAAGGGCGGCCAGTGTGGCTGGTGCGGGGCTTCCAGTAATAAATACCACCAAACCTTCCTTGTGACACAAAGAGGCACACCGACTCTGGCTGAATTACTGCATTTCATTTATTCATGGAAAAGCACGAAGGCAATAGGCATCCTTTTCCCAACGTTTCTGCTTCTGCAAGCCTTGATCACGGGAGGAGTCTCTGACTTTTGAATGACCCACGTGGTTCCTTTTAAACATTGCAGGCCGTATTCTATTGCAGAGCGCGCAGGGAGAAAATGACTTTGAACTTTAAACAAAGCGCTTTGATATGCGTGTAAATCTTCATCTTTGCTTGTCAATCTCCCAGCGCTAAAATACAGTCAGCCATAATGTACAGTTCGTTTTTTCATGTTTCCACTCACTAGAAACACAGCATCAGCTCGCAGCCTCAGGGAATTATTCCTTTAGCTCCCAACTCGCCACATACTGGAAGCATTTTCACAGAGGGCAAGCAGGTCCAGTTCTAACATAAAATGTCCCACAAAAGATTGCCTCGCAAATGATTCTGATTGCCCCATCATACGAAGACCCGGATCCTGAGCTTGCTGAGGAATGGGCGGAGAATCTAATGGATTGCTCTAATCGTATGCTCTCCATCTTAATCAAATATGCTTGGAAAGAAAGAGCTATCTTGCTTACAAAGATTGCTGAATTGAAAGAAGAGATTAAGAAGGAAGATACCTTGGAAAACTTTACCAACAAGCTGGATGAGATTCAAAAAAAGATTGACAAGTATGAAGAAGAGATCATTGCAAAGAAAGAAAGGAAATTTTTGCGAGATAAGATTGATTACCAATCGGGAAGGGTATTTACGTTCAGTCGTAAATATGATCATGTGAATCGTAAAGGACTGCAAGGAAGTATTGATACAATTCAAACAAATGTTGGCGCTGAAAGTGACATCAGTGAGAGCGATGTCTCGGAGGATGGTACATCGGAACCAACCAACATTTCAATTAAACCAGCAAATTTTTGGGAGGAGTTCCGTCTAATGAATTTGACGTCAAATCAACAGAATTGGCAAATCGACAGAGGTCGAGGAAGAGGACGCGGACGCACTTTCAGAGGACGCGGCAGAGGAAGAGGAAAAATCACAAGAGAAATATCGCCATCCACAAACAAATCAGGAGGGGTGGATGGTGGAAAAACAACAGCAACCCCAATGGGAGTGGAAACACGGGGTCAAAAAAGACGAGGAAAATGAATGACTGCAAAAACGTGGTAAATCTTTCTCTACGTTCTTTGAGTCCAGCTGAACATGAGGTGTTGCAATATGGCCTCTCTTTCTGTCCTTCCTCTAACTTTTCTTACTCCCAAGATAGAATTGATCTTTTTCATTTCACACGTAAGTTACGACTGCATAAATGGCAGAAATTGAAAGTGAAAAACACCGGGGTCTCTAAGACAATTTCAACAGGCTCTCCGGTGATCGAAACCATTAATGAAGTAAATACTCTAATTGCCCTCAAAGAATTGGATTATGACAAGGTGGAATCAACACCAATTACTGCACAATCATTGGGTTACAGAGTTGATTTGAGTTGTCCCAATCATTTTAGACCTAAATCTATTTTTAACCCGACATTGCCATCCAGTGGTATTGATATTTTTGAGACATTGGTCATTAATGACCTTAAAAAATTGGCAAAAAGGAGAACATGGTCCCATGATAATTTAACCAAAAAACACAGACTGGCAATTAAATCTTTACAATCAGATCGGAATATTGTGATCCGACAGTCAGATAAAGGTGGGAATGTGGTTATTTTGAATGTACATGATTATTTACAGGAAGGGCTACGACAGGTCAATGATCAGGATTATTATGAGCAAGTACCCTACAGTGACATTGAGAAGTCAAATGTTATCTTTCATAATATGCTGAAGGAATGGCACACTAAGAGCCTTTTGGAATGGGATGAATATTCTTTTCTGTTGAACCGCAATCCGAAAGTGGCCATCCTGTACTTACTACCTAAACTGCATAAAAATTCTACCTCTCCCCCTGGGAGACCGATTGTTTCTTCGATCGGTTCTCTACTTGAAAACACATCTAAATACATTGATTTTTTCTTGCGTCCTTATGTGGAAACCATGCCTTCCTATTTAAAAGACAGTAAGGACTTCTTGAATAAAATCAAAGATATTGTCTGGCGGGAAGGATTTTTGCTTATTACTCTGGATGTTTGCAGCCTCTATACATCTATTGTACATGTGGATGGTATAGAGGCTTGCAAACATTTCTTGGGTAACCGCTCTGTCTCTTTTCTGGAGCACAATGAAATGATTCTAAGTATGATGGAATTTTGTCTTGAAAACAACTTTTTTGTCTTTAACGAAAACTTTTTTAGACAGAAACAAGGCACAGCTATGGGCACCTGCTTTGCTCCCAGTTTTGCAAACCTTTTTATGGGCTACTGGGAGCAGCAGGTGTCCAGAACCCAAGAATTATACCGCAGCCATGTTAAAGTATGGCTGCGGTATATTGATGACTTATTCATCATCTGGGAGGGTTCTCGTGAACTAGCTGATAATTTCATCTCCATTTTGAACATGAACACTAAAAATCTGAAATTTGAGGGCACCATAAGTAATCACAAAATTCAGTTCTTGGATTTGGAAATTGAAGCAGTAGACAACAGACTCTGTTCTAGACTTTATCGTAAACCTTCTGCAGGTAACACTCTGCTACATGCAGAAAGTAGTCATCCTAAAACATTGATTCGCAGTATCCCGTACGGGGAATTTCTCCGGGCTCGGAGAAATTGCAGTACGGAGGCAGACTTCAAGCATGAAAGTGACTGCATGACCAAAAGGTTCTTGGAAAGAGGTTACACAACCAATGTGATACAAGAAGCACTTCTAAAGGCAAGCCAGTTTACACAGACTGAACTACTAAAACCTAAAGTAACAACTAAGGAGAATGAAGAGCAGGTTGTTAGATTTATCAGTACGTTTAATTCCAGTTCCTATGCGGTCAGGCAATGTCTGAACAGACATTGGGAGATCCTGAAGACGGAATCTACCTTGGATGACGTTTTAGGGGATGCTATTAACATCACCTACAGAAAATCAAATTCCCTTAAAGATAGACTGTGCAGCAATGAGGTACCGTGCACTAAAGGTACATATATGGATATACAGGGTTTTTTTACGTGCATGTCCTGCAAGGCCTGCAAAACCAGTTCCAATGTCAAAACTGTACATTATCCAGTTTCTGACACTAACAGACGTATCGAGAAACATCTGACATGTTTGTCGGATTATTGTGTTTACGTCTTGATATGTCCATGCCCTAAAAAGTATGTTGGCAGCACTATGTTTGCTGCCAAGAAACGGATTTTGGAACATATGAGGGCAATCCAAAACAAGGACAAGTTATCCCCCATTGCCAGACACTTCGAAGAGTTCCATAAGAGCAATCGGAACCTGTTAAGATTTTTTGTTATTGACAGAATCCTACCTTCTAAGAGAGGTGGTGATAGAATTCGTAAGTTGCGTCAACTTGAATCCAGGTACATTATGGAACTTAACACGAAGATCCCAGCAGGGTTAAACTCTGAAGAAGAACTGTCGTGGCATTTGGGGGACTAAATTTAGTATTGAGCATGCTCATTGAGCTTATCTTAGCTAATCATGCTTTTTCTCAAAAGATCTTTGTTTCCAGTTTCTTTGTTAATGCTCTGAATCATACTGTCAGGTCTTTATTCCTTTCCTCGTCCTGTCAAACCTTTTTATTATGCTAAAGTTAACAATAACCTCATATTTTTATGAGGTATTTAAGACATAAGTGGTTGCACGGTTGGGTTGGCTCTGTTCTTTTCTCTTTGGGTGGATTCTGTCACGATCCTTTATTAACATCGGTGCTATGCAGTTATGATGTGGAAGCATTTTTATGGATTGACAGCTGTGTCTGTTTTGCTATTTTTATCTTGTGATGTCCAGGTGGTCCAAGAAGAAGATCGATTGAACATACCATTACTTTAATTGTGAATATAGAAGGTGGAAAGAGGCTACTATCAAGTATAATGAGTTATGAATAGAAGCAATGAACTGTATTTAGGCCCACTTGGGCGCAATTTTCCGAGATTTTGTCTGTTTATCATACGAATTTATCCTTTTATCTCGTTTGGGATTAGAAATGTTCCTCTTTCCATTAATTCATTTAAATAATTTTTCCAGTGAAAAAATATTTTTCACCCACTGGGGTTCAATTCGAAGTTAAGAGATTTAGTGTAATTTTTGATGAGGATACTCAATTTTTTCTCACTTGAGATTTATTAATTTGGTACCTTAGTGTGAGAAGAAAACATTCAAATAATGAAGAAACGTTTGTTGCAAAACTTTATCAATTGTAAAAAAATCTGCTTAAGAGTAACGTTGTTGTAAAGTTGTCACAGTATAGCAACATTGATTATGTTCTGAATTTATGTACGTGCTCGAATTTGTTAAACAACAAGCGTTTTTCTTTCTTCTATATGTATTACCCTATCGCATAATCAGATTAGGGCACCATTATGTTTGGTCCTCATTTACTGCTCTAAGATGGCCGCCATGTAGCTGGATAGTGATAGATTGAAACTGCTATCCGTTTTCGCTGTTGATGTTTTGAACGCAGCACCGATGTTTGTTTCTTTTGTTATGCACTTATACTGTTGAATGGTAAACAGTCGGTTACCCGTGACCAAGACGATACGGTCGTCGAAACGCGTTGGGTATTTACTTGGCTTTCAAGCACTTAATTAAATCTTGGAACTTTCAAAAGACGCTGTTTGTGTATCTTTGGGGAAGGAGTGCATACGTGTATGCGATACACTTGGTGGAACTGGATTCTATACAGGACTCCCTCGGATCCTGCTTTGCACCGCCGCTTTGTGTCCCGGTACCCGAGGATGTGAAAATTATATATATATATATATATATATATTCACTTAAAAAACCATAGGTTTCACACATGTTATAGTTAGGTGCATATTTCACTCGTAAAAAAACAATGAAATTCCCCCGTTATAGTTAGTTCAGATAACTATAACTCGCGCGCCCACAATCCTGCTCATGACGTCACATATTACATCACTCATGACATGGTCAGTGGCATCACTCATGACATCACTCATGACACCATCCTTGTGATAGAGTGGCGGTCACGCGAGTTATAGTTATCTGAACTAACTATAACGGGGGAATTTCATTGGTTTTTTACGAGTGAAATATCCACCTAACTATAACATGTGTGAAACCTATGGTTTTTTAAATGAATTTGCAAGGTTTTTTAAATGCTAATTCCTAACTATAACGTGTATGAAACCTTTGTTTTTTTTCAGTGAATTTGTACGTTTTTTAAATGCTAAGTTATGTATGTATTATTATTTTTTTCTATATTTATTTTACAATAAACTACGTATTAAAAAAAAAAATCTTTTTTTTTGGGGGGGGGGTTTCACCGTGCGCACACAGTGCGCGCACCCCCGCGATTTAAAAAAAAAAAATTACATTTTTTTGTTTTCGGCCTTCGGGGTCCTTCAGGGACACCCTAACAAAGGCTAGGGGGTCAGGAACTCTCTACCCTGCCCCCTTTTCACGTTCGCCACCTTCCTTTTTCACTCTCGCACTGAAAACAAACAAAATGGTGGCCGACACTTCCTGATTTTGACCGATTCGAACGTTGACTAACATGTAACCACCAATCAGAATTACGCTCGCGCACGTAAGGGTGCTCGCACGGTGCTCGCACGGTGCGCGCACGGTACGCGCTTATAGATATTTATATGCTTTTAAATGCTATTTTCTCAGGAACTACTGAACAGATTGACACCAGCCCTGCAAAAGGCACTTCCCTGACCTGAGGACTACCTCTCTGCCAAATTTCTTGTAATTCTGTTCAGCCGTTCGGGCTGTACCTTCGACTAAAGGTCCTATGGAAAAATGCATTGGGAAAACGCGTTTTGGGACCCCCCTTTTTTTTCGGCCCCCACTTGACGAATCACCCCGAGACTTTCAGGGTAGGAGCTGAATGGAGCGCCCCATTAGTTTTGAAAAGTTCGCGATGATTCGTCAACCGGCGCCAAAGTTATTCAAAATAGAGTTTTCAGATTCCCTATGGAAACACGGTCCTAACTATAACTATCTACTGGCAACCGCCAGTAGATTATATATATATATATATATATATATATATATATATATATATATATATATATATATATATATGAACGTAAATCGCCACTGTCGATGCCTTCCCAAGACACAAGAGACGAAGAGCGGACCCAAGTTTTGTGCCAATTTAAAGTGCTTTATTCAGTTGCCCAGCCAGTCCGTCATGACGCGTTTCGACCCCCACTCGGGTCTTGATCACATGACACATTGCTAACGGAAACAGCGGTATTTAAGGAAATGGACAGGAAATGGCTTTCACGTGTGTTGCAACAAAAATAGACATGGAAAACATACTGCAATAAGCCATTACAATAATATCTTGATCACCGAAAAAATCCCACAATATATAAATATATAATATATAAATATAAATACATACAAAAATATATAAAATTATTTAAAATCTAAATATATCTAAAATAGGATTTCTCAATGGTTATTCATCAATCTTGTTGTTTTTTTATGTCATAATAATTGTAATTTAATCGCACAGTCCATACTTTCAATAATGGGTTTCCGAATAGAACTCCCTGACTTGGTCCGCGTTTCTTATTACAGCAGATTCCTAAGTTCATTTGTTGCTAACATCTCCACAAATAACAATTAACTTTTCTTTATCCAATGAAAAAATAACGCCCAAGTGGGCCATTATTAAAAAAAGGGGAGGCCATTCCTTCTTTACCCATTTCTAAAAATATATACCCACTCAAAAATGATGTGCAAATAGTCAAAAAATTGTGCAGCGGAAATAATCTTTCCTCTAAAAACAATGCCAGATAGTTTCCTCATTTACAACAGATTCGAAAACTTTATATATATACATATATGTATGGGATTAGAATAAATATTCTGAACTACTAACATATGGTAATAATTATTAACCATTCATTAATCCCAATTTTCTCTCTGTTTGTAAAACAAGCTGTCATACATCTCACGAAATTCATTAAATAAGCCAATTATTGAAAGAACATACTGATATTATAAACAAGTAAAAAATTCTTCACTAGCATTTAATCCAGCCGGATTTTTTATGTTGAGCTCAAGAATATGCCTAGTCTCCAACAGGCGCAGTTTGCCCTCCTGATTACCACCCCGTTTCATTGGTGGGACTGTGTCAATTACATAGTAAAGGAGAAGGTTGGGGTTACTCTCATGTAGCAGCTCAAAATGTCTAGCGACGGGATATGCCTGATCTCTCCCTGTAATAGCTCTAATGTGCTGGAGTATCCTTTTGTGGGCCGGTAACCTAGTGCTACCCACTATATATATATATATATAAAATTTTAGTAAAATGAAAAGATCTTGGTTAACACCGAAACTGCGGATTGGTGTTGAGAGAGACAGAGATTGAAGGAGTGCCATGAGGGTATACCCGGGGTCACTCTGCTGAAAAAACAGCAGTACAGATATGAGTGCTATGAATGGTGTGGTCTACCATGGGTAGGTGGCGATTCTCCGAAAAAGGAATTGCTAGGGCATGTAAAGAAATTCTGCCGAGGCGGAAGATAAATTGTAGAGCAGTTTAACAAGGGATGTAGAAGCATGCAGTTTATTTGCATAAGAAGCTGCTGTGTGACTTTTGGGTAAGGGGCAAAGGCTATGTAGGTAGAGAGAGAAGTCTGGAAGTTTGTGATGGTTATAGAGGAGTTATAGAGGCAGGAGAGGATAAGTATTCCAAGTGAACTTCTGGTGGGTGCAGGAGAGTGGAGAGTCTGTTAATGAAGGGTGGTAGAGGATAAAAATAATGACGGGAGTTACAGCATAAGGATGTAGGCATGGTTGCTTTACAGGAGCTCTGTAGCTTGAGTTTTAATTGGTGCCAGAAGGTGAGGTTTACTGGAAGTCATTCAAATTCACGAAAAGGCAGAGTGCTACATGTTTAACTTTTAAGTCCAGAATCTTACTGAAGAGGCTGTTATGGGGAGGTATCCCCTAATGCATACTCATTCTTCCCTTGTCAGAGCCCATAATATTTCCTGAGAGGGGAGCTGGTCTTACCACCACACTGTCCTCCAGGCTCTGTTCATTTACTGTATGCCAATCATGTTGCGTAATTCAGAGATGTTATTTTATTCGATTGTAAGAGGTTTACTCTAAAAGTAATCAACAGCAGTGACACAGTAGATTCATTCTTTTGAGTCTGAGGGAGAGTCAACAAAATATCTCTCTAAGCCTTAAAAGGTTGTGTATTAGAAAATAGTAAGGCAGACCCGAAGATTTAGCTTAGACATTGGTTCATTTTGTTTCAATAGTAGCTAGCATGGGGAACTTCCTAACATAATTCCTATTGTAGTTATACCTGTCTCAGCACATTATGCAGACACCAGGGCAGTACTAATGTCTTGCCTATGTGGATACTTAGAGCCAGATTTAGAGTTTGGAGGATGAATCCTCCATCATAAAAGTGACATATAATGCCCTTGTAATAAGGCAAATTGAAAATCCATCACATTTATAATGGAGTGACCTGTTTGCCAAACTCTAAATCAGGACTTTAGTCATATATAAGGTTAAAGAACAATTTAGTATAAAGTAGAGAACAGAATATAACATATGATCACTTTTTCATAAACGTTTGCCAAAAACTGCTCAATCAAAATTAATTGATAGACCATTAGGTCAGTAAGGCTAGTGCGGTCAAGGTGGAAAACACAGTACTTTTCCTAGAATGATGGGGGATATCGACCAGATAAGGGAAATGCTACTTACCCAGTATGCATCTGTACTTGGCATGTAGAGCTGTAGATTCACATGCTTTGCATAGCCCGCCATCTAGTGTTGGGTCCGGATGTTTGCACTTTGTTTTTCTTTGACGAAGTCTTTCCCAGTCCCGAGGTAGGTGACTCCTCCTTTTGGTGATAGTGCACATGGGCATCGACTCCATTGTTAGATTGTTTTTCCGCAGATGGTGATAACGGAGTTAGTGAGAGTAGTAGAAAGAAATGTCCATGTATATATGTATCTACATAAGGAGTCACTGCAACAGGTATAGGTACCTGAGGAAGGTGGGTGGGTGCATGTGAATCTACAGCTCTGCATGCCAAGAACAGATGCATACTGGGTAAGTAGCATTTTCTGTTCAAGGCATGTGAGCTGTAGATCACATGCTTTGCATAGACTATATAGCAGTTATCTCCCACAGAGGTGGCTAACCTGTAGCTGTTGCAGTCGTCTGAATGTACGTAAAACTGCTTGGCCCACACTAGCTTGCTCTCTTGCTAACACCTCTACACAATAGTGTTTTGTGAATGTGTGAGGTGTAGACCATGTTGCAGATTTGCATATGTCATCTATGGGTATATTTCCTAAGAATGCCATAGAAGCCCCTACTTTGTCAATGTTCGTTTTGCTTTTGCATAGCATGTTTGAATACACTTGACTATCCACCGTGCAATACCTGATTTTGATATGGTATTGCCTTTATTTGGTGGAGCAAAAGCCACAAATAGTTCTTATGTCTTACGGAAAGGTTTTGTCCTTTCTACCTAGTAGAGTAATGCTCTTTTCACATCTAAGGTGTGTAAAGCAGGTTATGCCACAGAATCTGGTTGAGGGAAGAACACAGGCAACTCAACAGATTGGTTGATATGAAATGCAGAAATTACCTTGGGTAGGAATTTAGGGTTGTTCCGAAGAACCACTTTGTTTTGGTGTACTTGTAAAAATCGTTCTTCTACGTTAGTTCCTGAAGCTCACCCACTCTCCTCAATGATGTTATAGCTATGAGGAAAGCTACCTTCCAAGTGAGAACTTGCAGCTCACATCTCTGCATTGGCTCGAAAGGTGGACCCATCAGTCTGGTGAGGACAATGTTGAGATTCCACACCGGAGCAGGTGGAAGTCTTGGAGGAATGATTCTTTTAAGTCCCTCATACAATCTTTAATGACCGGTACTCTGAAGAGAGACAGATGTTTTCTATTCTAGAGGTATGCAGCTATTGCGGCAAGATGTAAGCGTATTGATGTATATGCTAAATTTGAACGCTGCAGCATCAAGCGGGTTGATTTGATTGTTATTACAGTATATCACAAACCACTTCCACTTTGCTGCATAGCAGGCTCTTGTGGTAGGACGTCTAACCTTTATGATGATGTTCATGCAGTCGGGTGGGAGATTAAGGTAGCCAGACTCTAAGATTTCAGGTGCCAGAGCGCAAGGTTCAGATGACTGGGGTCTGGATATCTTAACTCACCACGGCTCTGCGTGAGGAGATTGGGTGTGAGGTGTAGTTTTTGGTGTGGAACTACTGCGAGCTCCAACAGGGTTGTGAACCAGGGTTGACGTGCCCATGTGGTAGTAACTAGGATTAGTGTCTGGAACGCTTTTGTGAGTTTCTGAACCACTAATGGAATAAATGTAAGAGGCGGAAAAACGTTGGCAAATATCCTTGACCAATTCATCCATAGTGCATTGCCTTTGGACAATGGGTGTGGATACCTGGATGCGAAGCTTGGGCATTTTGTGCTTAGGTTTGTGTCGAACAGATCTATGTCTGGAAAGCCCCACATCTGAAAGAATGGGAGGAGAACTTGAGGGTCTAGTTCCCATTCGTGGATCTGTTATGTTTGACGACTGAGCAGATCTGCAATCTGATTGTTTACTCCTGGAAGGTGTTCTGTGAGGAGAAACATTTTGTGACGTATGGCCCATTTCCAGATGGTCTGTGCTAGTAGTACATATTTTCAGCGCGCCAAGTTCCGCGGCCCCAGATTCATTTCACTGATCTCTGCCGCCAGTCAGCCACCACAAGGTACGTGTCCAGGAAAGCTCTGCCCTATCCAGTTTCGTACTCATTTGACATGAAGATTAAGACCCGTCCTTTCACCCCTTTTCCACAGCCTAATGAAGCCCTGATTTATTACGAAGTGGCGCTTGGCTTGACTAACACGTCTGCTAGACGAAGAATTTTAATTCCCAGCAGTACACTAAGAATTGTTTGTCACTCAACGGATACTTCTATGATCCACAAGGTATGTGCCTTTGTCAACCCAGCTTAATTATTTTTCGGTACGATCGGGCAACACTGAATAATTCCCGATGTTCCTTCTTTTTCCCTAGTTACAATGCAGCCTTGAGCTTTCATTACGATGCACGCTGTGTCCTTGCGTTTTGGCTTGAATTACATTTTCCACTCCAGGTATGTCCCTCTTTGTGATGATATGCCTCCATGCCGTGACTTTCACTTTGAAACATGCAGTAAGGCCCAATTCCATTTTCTCAGCAGCACTTAACTCATCGTTCTCTTGATGGTTTACTGCGGACTTGGATGAGAACCTTTGAGCAGTTTGGAATCCCTCGGTCACTTGTAATTCATCTACAGGTATGCTGCGCTTAACCACTCTTGGCCTTTACACTCATATTTTTCGTGTATATCATCCAAGGGACCTACAATCATGTTCCTTCTCCAATTGTTTTTCATAATTACCCTAGGGTACCCAGCCTTTCCATCAATTGGACTTTACCCTTGAATTACTCTCCCCAAGGCTTTGGGGTTGAGGTTCACCTACATTGTAGAAATCTCAAGATTATCGGTGAGTGCAAGGTTCGCACCCCTTTTTTAATGATTTATTCTTCATCTTTAATGACCCTTAGACACTTGAACACCACTCTTATTCTAGTCTTTTTCTCAACAGGCTGTCCTTCTTGTTTATTTGTCCTGAAGAAGACCCGCGTTGACATCTTGAAATAATGCAGATTGTCAGGGTTGAAACGTCGACAGCTCTTTTGTCCATACATTAGGCCCCCTAACAGATTAATTCATGTAATTTACTTACCAAGCTAGGGGGACCTTTATCATAATAATTGGACCTTGTTTCTCAGTATCTCTCACAAATTTTGTCACCTTATCACTTCACTCACCATGTCACTATAATCACGTTCACATGCGCCGTTTTTTAACTAAGTTATCGGACAGCCTTTATGTCTTGATAATTTTTATCTTTGTTTAAAATTTTGCAAATATGAAGTGAAAGACCTTTTCTAATGAGATTTTTTTTTCTCCATTGTGTTCAAGTGCACGTTGTATTTCAATTGCGTAATTTGCATTGTGTATTGAAAACCACAAAGAAATTGTATGACCCGACAGAACCTATTGTTATATGTATCAGTTGTTGACAATTGGAGAGAATGTGTCCACCCTGTTTTTGTATGTAGTGCATTGCTTTCATGTTGTCTGTACGAATCAGGACCGCTTTGCCTACTAGATGAACTTGAAATGCTTTGAGCGCTAGAAAAATCGCTAGGGGCTCTAGATGATTTATGTGAAGCTGCTTTTGCTGCAAACTCCACATGCCTTGATTTGTGTGCGTTTGGAGATGAGCTCCCCTACAAGTGAGCGATGCGTCTGTTGTTAGCACTATCTGTGGAACCGGGTCGATGAAGGGCCGCCCTTTTGAAAGGTTTTGTGTATTCCACCACTGCAGAGAACGATGGGTGAGGCCATCCACCAACACTAGATCCAATAACAGACCCTGAGCCTAGTTCCACTGACGTGCTAAGCATTCCTGCAGGGAACGCATTTGAAGTCTTGTGTAAGGGACTATTAGGATGCATCATCGCTAGTAACTGCATGAACACTCGAGTTGGTAATGAGCGTTGGGGCTGAAACTGAGATAGTGGAGTCTGCATTTTGCGGACTCTGGCTACATTGGGGTAGGCCAGAGCCTTTTGTGTATTTATAGTGGCTACCATATATGCTTGTGTGTTAGATGCTTGGAGATAGGATTTGGGCAGATTTACTGTGAATCCAAGATCGTGGAGCAACTGCACTGTTTTGTGAGTGTGACGTAGACAGCTTTGTTGCGAGCTGGCTATTATGAGCCAGTCGGATAAGTATGGGAAGACATGACATGAATGTGTTGTCTT
This sequence comes from Triturus cristatus, assembly GCF_964204655.1. Lineage (NCBI taxonomy): Eukaryota > Metazoa > Chordata > Amphibia > Caudata > Salamandridae > Triturus > Triturus cristatus. The sequence continues at coordinate 1,105,186,643 of NC_140585.1, read as the reverse complement.
CATAGATGTGCTGCAACTACTGCCAGGCATTTGGTGAAAACCCTGGGCGCGGTAGTTACTCCGAATGGGAGCACCTTGAATTGATAATGCTGGCCTGCTACCATGAACCTGAGGTATATACAGTAAGCAGGGTGTATTGCATATTGGGATATGGAAATAGGCGTCCTTTAAGTCCAGAGTGGACAGAAAGTCACCTTGCTAAAGGAGCAGGAGCACTTGTTGGAGTTTTACCATATGAAAGTGGTCTGACTGAATGTATAGATTTAGTTCTCTGAGGTCTAGTAAAGGTCTGATAGAGCCGTACTTCTTGGGGATTAGGAACTACTGGGAGTATACACCAGCCCACTGATATTGTAATGGGACTGGTTCTATAGGTCCTTTCTCTAACAGAGAGAGAACTTCTTGCTTGAGAAGGGTGAGATGTTCTTGTGAGATTGCGTGTGATCTTGGAAGAATCTTTTGGGGAGTGTCTAAGTTCCAGGCAGTAACCATATTGGATAATTTGTAGAACCCATTTGTCTGAGGTGATTGTATTCCAGACAGGTAAAAATTGGAAGAGAAGTCCCTCGACAGGAGTGCGGGGGAAGTGCGTGTTGAGTTGCCTCTGCCTTTTCCCGTACCGCTGTTTCCTCTAAACCCACCTCTAAAATATCCTCTTGATGAGGGCGGTTGGTTGTTGCCCTTGTAAGAGGAGGAGGGATTCTCTGGGGATATATTCTTGGAGCCACCCCTGTAAAAGGAGTGACAAAATGATCCCTTATTTAAAGGTGACTGAAAACCCCCCATGGACTTTTCGACCTCTGTGTCTTTTGTCTTTCTTTTCCAGTGAAGTGTCAACTGCTGGACCAAAGAGGTGTTCCTTGTCAAATGGTTGGTTGAGAATATAGGCTTGCACTTCAGGTTCTTTAGAGATCTCATCTGTATGCTTAAGCATTCCTTTAAGCATTGGCAGTGTATGTGTAGCTTTCTGAGAGGAACATAGGGTTTCAAATAAAAAAATCCTCTTCCAAAGCCTTCTTATGCAGCTCCACCCCATGATAATGAGCAGCCCTGTTAAGTAGCTCAATATATCCTATATTGTCACCGGGTGATGTGGGTCTGGACGGATATAAATCAGGGTCATTATCCGTGTTTGGGTCAGTGTCATAATCTTCCCATGGGCCAGTATCCTGTGGCATATTCTCATCCCCATCCCCTTCATCCTGTGGGTCAGGTGATATTGGTTGTGGTGAATTTGTGGGTGTGATGAGTACGTTTCGATCAGTGGGCGAAGGAGGTGGAATCTTCAGAGGAATGTGGTAATCATCCTGCAGGCCCATTTTCCTTTTTTCAGGCATTTTGGCATGGATATTTCCAATGTCTGCATTTATTACCAGTTCTTTCAGTCTCAGATCCGAAGGTGTAATGTCAGACCGACGATCTTTAGGCAAATTCTTTTCGTCTCTGGTCGCCGTTTGCGGCGTCAAAAGTTTCGACTCCGAACCCTTCGGCTCAGGAGATTTACTCTACGATAATGGTGGAATGGTTACCACAACATGCTTTGGTTTCGAAGCCAAAGGTTTCGGCTTGGTACCGGCACGGGCCGACTCGAGCTCGAGCCAGAAGGCTTTACCTTGTGCTTCAGCGCAAGGCCCGTGGGCAGGACACCCAAAACTTTTTCTCGGTGCCGACCTTGGCCCAAAGGCAGAGGAAGGACCGGATCCTTTTTGGTCTTGAGTTGCTTGGCCAAGGGTTTTTCTGTCGGAATCTTCGCCTTAGATGCCCGGTGCGGAGCCGCCCTGATGTTACATTTTGTGCCGATGAGCCTGACGGTCACGGAGCGTCTTCTTCAATCAGAACGATCGGCACGTGTCCCAGTCTTTCTCATTGTGTTCTGGGGATAGGCAGAGGTTGCACACTTCGTGCAAGTCGGTGTGCGGAAACTTAGCTCAACACCCGCGACAGAGCTTGAATGCAGTCTGTTCCATCGACTGTGAGCGAGCCCGGCGCGGGTAGGATTAACGGCCGTCCATGAGTTTTCCGATCTAAGGTCTTCAAGTCGAAACAATACCGTCAAGGGTAGCGGATTGTGCGTTGAATGGAACCAGAGAAACAGTGCAACTGGAGCACAGGAATTTACAACCGAACCCGATGCGGAAAAAAACAATCTAAAACTGGAGTCGATGCCCATGCGCACTATCACTGAAAGGAGGAGTCACCTACCTCGTGACTGGGAAAGACTCCTTCGAAGAAAAACAATGTGCAAACATCCAGACCCAACACTAGATGGCAGGCTATGCAACGCATGTGATCTACAGCTCACATGCCTCGAACATTACTTTTAGGATGAGAGACAGGTTGATAGACAATTGGTGTGACAGCCTTCAGAAAGTTGTGGGAAGGTGGAAGGTTGTAAATGTTGTATGGAATGGATGTTCTAAATTCATTCTGTAAGGAGAGGAAACCTAGATATGACCATTTAAATATGAGATGTATCTGAAATAAAGAAGCCTCTTTTCACATCTGTATTTCCAATCTTTGCAGCATGTCTACTCTTTATCTTGGTGTTCAAGGGCATACGTTTTATTGTTATACAGTAAAAACATGAAAAACAAGCATCCTCTTCAATTACTTGGGAGTAATATGTGTGTGTATATATATATATATATATATATAAAGTATCACCGTCCCGTCTGATCTCGGAGTCCCGGAAAAAACAGGTACAGACCACAGCGTGTTGAAGATTATATATATATATATATTGTCATGTGGTCAAGGTCCGGGAAGGACCGAGACATGTCATGGCCGACTAAAGAAATAAACTTTCTGCACAGAAACGTGGTCCGTGCCTGCTTCATATTCCGGAGATTGGGGATTGCAACCAGCAGTATATATATATATATATATATATATATATATATATATATATTACCTACTGGCGGTCGCCAGTAGGTAGTTATAGTTAGGACCACATTTCCATAGGAAATCCGCAATATTCTATTTTGAATAACTTTGGCGCCGGTCGACGAATCCTCGCGAAATTTTCAAAATAGGTGGGGCGCTACGCTCCGCTCCTACCCTGAAAGTCTCGGGGGGATTCGTCAAGCGGGGGCTGAGATAAAAGGGGGGTCCCAAAACGCGTTTTTCCCATGCATTTTTCCATAGGACTTTTAGACAGGGCTACAGCCCGAACGGCTGAACAGAATTACTAGAAATTTGGCAGAGAGGTAGTCCTCAGGTCAAGGAAGTGCCTTTTGTAGGTTTGGTGTAAATCTGTTCAGTAGATTCTGAGAAAATAGCCTTTAAATCAATATATATATCTGAGCCAGCTTACGGTGCGCTTACGGTACGCTTACCGTACGCGTACGGTGGCGTGCGCGAGCGCGATTCTGATTGGCTCTTAGATCTTAGTAAACATTCGAATCGGCCGAAACCAGGAAGCGGCGACCGCCATTTTCTCTCTCGCACTGAGAGTGATGTTTAAAATATAAAGCACAAAAACATGTAAAGGGGCTGTTTAGACAGCTCCCACACACATAGCCATGTTGAGGGAGTCCCCAAAGATCCCCCAAGGCCAAAAACGGAATTTTTATTTTTTCGGTAATTTCGCCGATTACGCTTACCGTACGCGTACGGTAAAAAATTAAAAAAAAAAAAAAATTATCCACACTCTCCCCACCCCGTGTGCAATTGGTGCCAATTGTGCATGGCTTATTAGATATGAGATAAACTAAAATTAAAAAAAATAAATAAATAATAAAAATAAAATTATCCACACTCTCTCCACCCCGTGTGCAAATGGTGCCCGAAGGGCACCATTTGTGCATGGCTTATGACATATACGAAAAATTAAAATATTACCTTTCAAAACGAAGTGCATCATATGTCCTCCATGTGCGCACGGTGCGCGAAGCGCATCGTGCGTACATGGCCTATCTAGCGTAACGTGGGCACGCGGTGCGCGTAGCGCACCGCGTGCCCACCGTGCGTGCACGGCACTAACTGTGTAAAGTGGGCGCGCGGTGCGCGCACGGTGCGCGAAGCGCACCGTGCGCGCACGGAACGAACTGCGTTAAGTGGGCGCGCACGCCACGAATGGCGTAAAGTAACTTAGCATTTAAAAAACCGTACAAATTCACTGAAAAAACCATAGGTTTCACACACGTTATAGTTAGGAATTAGCATTTAAAAAACCTTGCAAATTCACTGAAAAAACCATAGGTTTCACACATGTTATAGTTAGCGGAAATTTTACTGATAAAAAACCAATGAAATTCCCCCGTTATAGTTAGTGCAGGCAACTATAACTCACGCGACCGCAATCTTCTGCTGATGACATATGTGTCTTTATGAAAACAAATATTTGTAATATAGGTATAGCTAAAAATGTATGGAAGAAGACATGGGCAAATAAGTGTCTAAATACAGTATTAGCATCAGCAGAGGATTGCGGTCGTGTGAGTTATAGTTGCCTGCACTAACTATAACGGGGGAATTTCATTGGTTTTTTATCAGTAAAATTTCCGCTAACTATAACATGTGTGAAACCTATGGTTTTTTCAGTGAATATATATATATATATATTCACTTAAAAAACCATAGGTTTCACACATGTTATAGTTAGGTGGATATTTCACTCGTAAAAAACCAATGAAATTCCCCCGTTATAGTTAGTTCAGATAACTATAACTTGCGCGCCCGCAATCCTCTGCTCATGACGTCACATATTACATCACTCATGACATGGTCAGTGGCATCACTCTAGACATCACTGATGACATCATCCTTGTGATAGAGTGGCGGTCGCGCGAGTTATAGTTATCTGAACTAACTATAACGGGGGAATTTCATTGGTTTTTTACGAGTGAAATATCCACCTAACTATAACATGTTTGAAACCTAGGGTTTTTTAAGTGAATATATATATATATATATATATATAGAGAGAGAGAGAGAGAGAGAGAGAGAGAGAGAGAGAGAGAGAGAGAGAGAGAGAGAGAGAGAGAGAGAAATGCCTGCCACTGTGGTCAGTACCAGTGTTACAGATCTGCTGCTGGGCGGCCACCATGATTAAAATAGCCGACAAGAGTTACCAAGGACTCTGAAGAAGAATCATCCTTTTTTTATACTCACACATCTCTAACCTCCTAAATCTATGGTTGTTTGAGGATATGCAATGTCATTTCTATTTCTCTGATCCAGTAAAGGCATACAAGTCTACAACACGTAGGTTTCTGGACACGTGCATGACCATATCACAAACAAAAAATTACATTCTTGGTTGAAAGCAATATTTCAAATTTTGTATATGACCACACTTACTTTGTGTTAATTTAATTACCTTTTCTGCCACAGGGAACTGTGACCTTCAAAAAGCTATCAGGGTTGTTGTCCAAGACTGTAGACTCCACCAAGCAATAGGCTTCCTGACTCCAGCTCAGGTAGATTCCTTGTCTCCAGTACATTTTTGAAGGACGATGTGTGCGTTCTGGGGAAACCCAAAGAAAACGTTATTTACTTTGAGTAACACTCTTCCTGGTGGAACCACTTTATAATTGCTGGTTCTTCACATTTTGAATTTTCCCCTAGGTGCTAGAAAACTCAAAAGTAGTGCTTTTGCTCGCCAAAATATGGAATCCTGTGACTCAGCGTTGACACCGTTCCGCTTCAAAAGTGATGACCAGAGCTTCATACAAGTGCCACCCAGGCACGCTGAACTGTTCAGCGCCCTCAGACGCAAAGCCCATCAGTAAATTGAATGAGCCTGTGTGCAAATTCCTAAATTGGGATGCTTTTTAAAAGAAGAACTCAGAATGGGGATGTGGGAGGGTCGGTGAGGAATTTGGGGTTGGAAGAGTAATCACCAGAAAGAGTAGTACAGAAGGTAAGTAACTTGTTTCTCTGAAGGATACTTCTAACCACATATTCCTCACCTTTAGAGTAAATACCAAAGCAGTACCTGCCAAGCTGGTGGGTTGCTGGAATGGTTCAAAATTAAAAGGCCTGTAGGACCGAGCGGGCAAAATGCCCATTTCAGCCGACCAGACTGTGGAGACAGTAGTGCTCATAAACAAGTGTACCGATGTCCACGTAACAGTCTGACAAATATACAGATCCAGGACAGGCACTCCCTATGCCAACACAGTGGTAGAAGTAGAAGCCTTGACCATAATGGAGTCAGCACATAGTCCTTCTGGGAGCTGCGTCTTATCCAAGATCTTGATGTAAAAGACTATCCATCTAGAAATGGTCTGTTTTGCATCACATTGCTCTTCTTCGCCCCAGAGAATCCCACAAAGAGCTTATCCTTCACCCAATGTTTTCTACAATGATTGAGTCCCTTTTTGGGATCCAAACGATGGAAACCCTCTTTCTCTTTAGAGGGATGGGCAGAGCAAGGAAGGTCAGAACCGTGATGGCTTGTCCATCATGAAATGGTGTCACTACCTTTGGTGGGAATGCAGCTCAAGTCCTTAACACAGATGCAATGAACAACTGTGCATTGGTTCAAAATGGGTACACATTTGAAACATGTGGCATCAGTAGGGACTTAGGTGGAAAGAGATGGTGTAAACCTTTGAGGAAAAACACATGACATCTGGTGATTTGAATAAGGACAGTTGGTCCGGCAAACATCAAAAGTCCAAAAGGGCTGACAGGTAACCACTAACTGTGCCCAGAGCAAGTCCTTGCCTGCATGGGGTCAAACTGATGAGTCCACACCAATTCACAAACTTGTGCCAGAGTCCAGCACACATAGACTTCACTGAAGGATGCCTTTTAGTCAAGAAAGCATCAACTACCTCTGAAGGAAGGTCAGAGGGGATCAACTGCCGCCACTCAATATATGCACTTGAAGGTGCAGCTTGCACAGGCATGAGTATGAGATCCTGCCTCGTGACAGGAGATCCTACTGAAGTGGCAGCCTGATCAGAGGACAGATGATGAAGTCCAGAAGCACCAGGTACCATAATCTCCAGTTCCAATCTGGAGTCACTATAATGACTTGGGCCAGATCATTCCTGATCTTCTTCAGAACTTGGGGCAGGAGAGGTAAAGGTGGGAAGGGATACAAGAGTCCCATTCTCCACTGTAGGCATCTTAGGGAGAAATCCTTCTTGGGAAATCCAGCGTGCAAAAAGTGCTGCCATAGTGCGTTCTCAGCAGTGATAAAGAGATCATGCCAGGGTCCACCACATTGTGCCACCATCGGGGTGTAACTGCCTTTCTTGATCCACTGGGAACTGCCAAATGAGTTCACCCGGGCGTTTCAAGTTCTCAGCAGGTGGTGTACCACCCAAGAGATCACCTGATAACTCAGCCAGCTCCAGAGGTGGAAAGGATCAAGGAACCCACCCCACCCTGCTTGTTGCAGTACCACATGGTGGAGGGGTTGTTTGTGAGCATATGCGCCAACCTTACTTGAAGGAAGGGAGGGAGGCATTCAACGTCAAGAGAATCACCCACAACTCGGAAAATTGATGTGGAAGTAGGTCTCAGCAGAGACCAGGGTCCTTTGATCTCCTCCTCTCACAGATGATTTGCTCAAACCCAGTAGTAACATATCCGTCTCCACAGTCATCTCTGGGTGGGGCAGGAAGAGGTGTCTGCTGCTGATCCAACTGTGGTTGAGAAGACAATCAAGGTGAGGGGAGCACTATAAATAACTGCTGAGCCAGGTTGTTCAGCTCTCTCCACCAAAAATACAGATAGCAGACAAGGACTTGCCAATGGAGTGCAGCACACCAACCATTAAGAAATATGGCAAGCCATTAAACATCTGAGAAATGGAAAGGCAGGAGGACCTGACCTCATTCCTGCAGAGGCACTGAAGGTAGACACTGAAACATCAGTAGAGATGCTCAACCCCATGTTTGGAAAGATCTGGGAAGAGGTAAAGGTGCAATCAGGCTGGAAGGAAGAATATCCAATTAGGATCCCCAAGAAAGGTTACCTGAGTATCTGTGCAAACTACAGAGGGATAGCTCTTCTATCAACCCCAGGAAATGTGTTCAACAAAGTCATCCTGAACAGAATGAAGGAACAAGTTGATGCTCAGTTCCGAGACGAGCAAGCTGGCTTCCGCAAAGATAGATCCTGCACAGACCAGACTGCAACACTGCACATAATCACTGAGCAGTTGATGAAATTGAGCTCACCCCTCTATGTCAACTTCATCAACTATGAGAAGATATTCTGCAGCGTGGACAGAGAGATCCTTTGGAAACTCCTCAGCCACTACGGTATGCCAGATAAACTCATATGAATCATCAAGATCTCTGAGGAGTGAGTGACCTGCAAGATAGTTCATGGAGGACAACTCACGGTAGGCTTCGAAGTGAGGCCCAAAGTACACCTGGGTTGTTTGTTATTGCCTTTTCTCTTCCTGCTAGGACTAGAATGGAACATAAAGACATTCACAGCAAGGTGAAGGAATGGGATCCAGTGGACACTTTTGACGTAGCTCAGTGACCTGGACTTTGCAGATGACCTGGCCCTACTATCACACCCATCCGCAGATGCAAGAAAAGACAAACTGGCAGCCACATCAGCACAACTTGGCCTCAACATCCACAGGCAAAAATCCAAGATCCTGATGGATTACACAGCTAGCACAACCCCAGTCACTTGTGCAGACAACACACAAGAAGAGGTTGAGGCCTTCGCCTACCTGGGCAGTGTCATAAGCAAGCAGGGTGGCAAAGATGCCAAAATGAAGGCAAGAATCAGCAAAGCAATGGCTGCCTTCATTCAGCTAAAGAAAATCTAGGGCGCCAAGAAACTAACACTTCAAACCAAGATCAGGCTTTTTAACACCAACGTAAAATTGGTCCTTCTGTATGGAGAAGAAATTTGGAGGGCAAAAGTGACCACCACCAACAAAGTCCAAACCTCCATTAACCCCTTCAGTGCCACGCCCTTTCCCCCTCCTGTGCCAGGCGTTGCACTAGTGGGTGGGGTTCATGACGAGATAGTCTCGTCATGGGCACAGCGCAACCGTGCTCCATGACGAGACTATCTCGTCATGGGCACTGAAGAGGTTAACACCTGTCAGAGGGAAAGCCTCCAAATTCACTGGCCTAACACACCATCAGCAACAGCCACCTATGGCAGCAGATTTTCCACTTCTTTGCTCATGGAGAAATCATTAAAAGACGCTGGGGCTGGATAGGTAACACCCTCCGGAATGCTGCATCAAATACAACCAAAAAGCCCTCACCTGGAACTCTCAATGGAAAAAGAAAAGAGGCAGGGCAAGAAACACCTGGCGTCAAGGCCTCAAGGCTGACTGCAAGGAGATGGGTTAAACCTGGAGTCAGATTGAAAGAAAAGACCAGAACAGAGATGCTGGAAAATCCTGGATGATGTCCTATACCCCAGGAGTGGTAGGAGGCATAAGTAAATAAGTCACCATTGCTAGTCTTTTGCTGTCCCTGACACCTCAATGAAATATGACGGGTTCCCTTTGCTCTGGGCCCACTGAAACTTCAGGTACCACTGCAAAGTTTGCATGTGTCATTCAGCATGGTGGTCGAGCACTAAGAAAGAGGCTAGTAGGCCCAAAATCCTCTGAACCATCCTCACAAGACCCAGGACAGAAGCTAAATCATTGGGATGCCCTGAATTCATTGGTCTGGAGGAAAGGTTTGAAAAGACAACATATTCAGGATAGCTCTGATGAAGGGAATCCCCTAAGAAGGAGCCTGGTGTGACTTCAGGACACTGATTTCGGAACCAAAGATATAAAGAGGTTTGCTGTTGACTGGAGGTGGTCTGCAGCTTACTGTGCTGAGATGCCCTCAATAGCTAGTCATCGAGGTAGTGGAAGACTGGTACCCAAAACTTCAGAGGATGGACGGCAAACACTGTCATCACCGAATATCTGTGCACAACTTGTGAGGCCCAAAGGAGCATGAAAAACTGAAAGTGCTCAAAGGCCACAGTGAAATGCTGGTAGCATCAGAGGTCCCGCAGGACGAAGAAAGTAAGTATCCTGTAGGCCCAGCACTACCATCCAGTTTGAGGATCAAGGGTAGAGAGAACCTGGGCCAAGGTGAGCATTTAGGATTTGTACTCCCGCAGAAAGGCATCGAGATCTAGGATATGACGGAGGCCTCTGTCATTCTTCAGCACAAAGAACTTACAGGATTAATATCCAGTTCCTATTTACGAGGCTGGTACCCTCTTCGATGGATCCTTTGGCCAAAGGGTCCGCACTTCCGGTCATAACATGGACTGTGGTCCTCTGAAAACTGGCCAGAAATGGGTGGTAGGTACAGTGGGTCTATAAGGATGGGCAGGGCATAGCCCAATTGGACAATCTGCAGGACCTATTTGCCAGATTTGAACTGTTGCCACCCCTGCAGGAAGTGGCTAATTCTGCCTCCTGTTTGGTAGCTGTACTCTGGTAAATGAACGCTGAAGGGGCTTGGATTTTTGTCCTGAGGGGCGGATGATTGGAATGAATGCTGCCCCTATTGGGAAGGTCAATGTCGGTGAGGCCAATGGCCATGCTCAAATGGGCTAAGAATCCGGTAGTGCGGGCGGAGGAGCCCGATATTGCTGACACGCAAAGCCCTGACATATCCCTGAAAAGGTCAATGTGTTGGGAGGGACTGACTGACTGGTGCTAAAAAGTCCAAGGAGCATGCATTCTCTGATCTGCCTCTCCTTAAAACGTTCTAGGACTGAATCCGCCTTCTCACCAAACAGGAGAGAGCCAGTAAAATGCATGTCCATCAAAGACACTTAGACATCTCTTGAGAAACCAGTGGATCTCATTCAGGTATGGTGTTGAAGAGCCACACTGGTTCCCATAGCCCTACTTAGATACACCATGGTGTCCAGGCCCAACTGGATGACAATCTGGTCACATCCCAACAAACCTGAATAGTCTGGGCTAGTGAAACCGGTAGGTCTTCGGAGACTGCGAGTAAGATCCTGCTCACCATGTCCCACAGTGCATGAGTGTAGCAGTCGAATATACAGATCGGGTTGATCAACCGCAAGATTAGGCTGGCACAGAGGGCAAATCTGCCAACAGTAACACAAGAAGGAGTTCCTACGAATACCTGGGCCTCAAAGGTGGACCAGAGGGAGCCATTAGTGTGGAAAAGATTATTAGCATTGCTTCACAAAGGACCTCTAACTGTTGCTATGTCACCGATTGACATGGGAACTCAGGGTGCATCATGACCAGAGATGAAATTAGTTCCTCAGTGGTACTGGAGCGTGACCTTGAGGCATGATGATGCCCTCACAAGCTCAAGAGTGGCAGTAATTACTTGGAGAGTGAAGCATGAGCAGGTATTCGCCTTCAACTTCTACCTGGAAGGGGACTGGTGTGAAATCATCTGGTGTCTCACCACATAGAGCTTTGCCTCATGTTCACGGATTTGAAGAACCTAAACACCCGAAAAGCACCTTGTTGGGATCTGTCACAGATATCTGTTTGCGACAGTCACTACAGGGTTTACATTTTGTGATTTTAGTAAGCGACATCCCTTGCACACTGGAAACGTTTTGGGAAATATCATCTTTACAGAGTGAAGAAAGAAAGAGAGGAGCTCTGGGTAAGCACCTAAAGGTGCAAGAAAGAAAGGAACTGATGTCATTGCGAATGGTTGGTGCTTATATAAGGCTCCATTTGTCACTTCCAGAGAGTAATGGCGTTGACAAAGAGTTTCATGGTGTCAGCTACCCACACCCAGGAGCACTGCTTTTGCGTTTTCCAGATCCAGTTTTGGGGCAGTTCTAATGGTGAGGAATCTGCTGTTAGAAATATCCAACAGAATAGCTAAACCGTTAAATCACAGTTTGCAACTTTAAGATTAGAAATGAATTTCAACACAGATTTTAAATTAGTTGTCTGATACAAAAGCAAAAAAACATACATTTAAATTATATGTACCCAAGAGTTATCTAAATCACTGAATGAGATCTGGAAATGTAAAAAGTTGCTCTGGGAACCCATAAATTGGGGGTCAGAGGGTGTTGACACAAAGGGGGCAGTCATGAAGGGACGACTCATGATGAGCAGCATCATGAGGAGCATAGTCAATGCACCAAAAGAAATAGCTAACAAGGACATATTCAATAGTAAAGCTGTTCTGCTTTACTTAAATGGTCACAACTAGACTGCATTTTAAGATAGTTTAGTGCACTAAGGAACTTGCTGTAGAGATCTATGTATATCCCATAAAACTTCTGGGAAAAATAGTGGAAAGATAGCTAAGGTACTTAATACACTTGCTGGGGAGTTCTGTGTGTTGGAATAGCTGACAGAGTGCTTCTTGCCAATAGTAACTCTCTTGCAGACTCTGGATTATTAATGAGTCCCAAATCAACACAACAAACAATGATGGAGTGGCTGAGCACTAGGTTATTGTTGGGAGGGAAATGTTCACTGCATGGCAGTGTGACCATGCCCCCCTGCCCTGAATTTCACACTAAGTGAGTCTCTGGTATTTTCGGAACAGTTTTTAGTCTTGACACACCAGACAATCACACATGTGTGCACTGAGGTGTACATTTACTATTGTTTGCGACCCAGAGGTAGGCTCTGTGGTACACACACACACAATATATATATATATATATATATATATATATATACACACACACACACATTTTAATCCGGGTTTATTGGGCAATAAGAAATACATTTTTGTTTCTTTATGTGTGCAACCTAGAGGTAGGCTCTGTGGTCCACACATACTCACACACATATATATATACATACACACACACACAGACACACACACAGACACAGTTTAACCCAGGTTTACTGGGCTATAGGAAATACATTTTTGTTTCTTTAATAACTCTGGCACCGCTTGATGAATCTGCAAGAAGCTTTCAAATTTTTCTTAATCTACTTTAGTTCTTTAATGATCTTGCTGATCCATCAAGCAAAGGCCGAGAAAAAGGGGTCCCATAAGGGATACTTCCCAATTAATTCCTATAGGAAAGTTTGTCCTTGGATGCAAAGAAAAAAACAACTAAACAGAAGTACACCAAATCTAACACAAAGTTAGCACTCTTAGAAATTAGAAGTTAGAAATGGTGCTTTAGTGATGTGTTGTAAAGCTATCCAGATGTTTTTTTAAAGAGGTGCTTGTGTTGGTCATAAAGGGGCTAACTCTTCGAAAAGGTTAGAGACATCAGAGTGGTTGGTATTGTGGTACTCCTGTGGAATACAAATATTTTAATAAAATATTTGTTTGTGAGTGGATGCAGGAGTTTTTTTCTAATAAGCCATTCCAGTACTGTACTACTGGTACTGATATGTGATACCAAAACTATTTGATTGGCTGGCCGCAACATCGGAGAAAATATTGTGGCTGTCACTAAACGACTTAGGAACTTGGTCCATGAGTCCTGAAAAAAACAAAATGGACACATAAGGGAACAGGGTGAGCACACCCTGTCTCCCAGGCCAACAAGGGGGTCTCAAAGGGACACTTCCTTAACTTATTTTTATGTTTAATGTATTTATGGTTCCAGATACAACAGTACAAGCCCCTGAAACCATGATACCAACATGGCTCAAGTGTGGTTAAAAAATAATTAGAAAGATCAGGGACTGTGGTCAACTGCCATTGTAGAGTTCCAATTTCAACTAAATGCCATTCAGAAGTGTCTCACTTTTTCCTTTTAATACTAAATGTCAGCGTTCTAGTTGTTCATTACAACACTGTGGTAACACTGCAGTTGATTACTAAGGAGTTACCTGACAGACTGCTGCTTGCATTAGAACTACATGTTTGACTCTGCATGTCAGAATATTTTACTGAAATGAAGGAGGTTTATATTTGACAACTCATAGAAACTGTGAGCTCATTTTAGTTTTCTAGTGAACTTACCATAATTACATAACTGTGAAATGCATATTCTATAGAAAACAACTTGGTAAAATTAACGTTTTGAAACCACATGGTTTTCATGGCCCCCGCTTAACAGATCACCCCGAAACTTTCCAAGAAGGAGATGAGGTGGATGAACTTTCTTTCCGAAAGGTTTGTGAAGATGTGTCAAATGGCATCAAAGTTGCTAGCAATACAAAAACTGCTCTTCTTCCTATGGAAACTCTGACTTAACTAGAACAACACAGTGATGAGAGCCACTGTGTAATATAGCTAGGTCTATTCACTAAAAAAAAGCAATGCTTCAAGTGATGTTATACTTAGGTGTTGAAATAAGATATGAACTATCTTTTAAACCCGAAAACCCACTGAATGGTTTGAGGCCTGGTGATCCATAAGTCTTCAGGGTAAGATCTCACAGACCACGTCTCAGTGGGCAAGAGTATATTGGCCAGATAGACAACTGGCATTGACAGACCTCAAGGCTAGGCTGGCTGATGAGAACATCTCTTTTTCGAATGCCTCAATTCTTAATGATTCTGTCCGGTTGGTAGGCGTGGTTGTGAAAAATGTATTGGGTTTCTCCTTACTGGAGGAAGCTTCTACCACCAGACTCACTGGAATTGTATGTTGAGTGAGAAACTGGAGTTGCCTTGTCCTGGTCTTTGGCGACCTGTCTGATCACTTGAAGGCAAGAACAATTCTTCTCGCAAGTGCCAAATGTGTCAGTAAGGGATTGTTGTCTGGTAGCAAAGGCTCAGACTGCCAGGCTGTAACACCTCTGTGAGTACATTAGTCTTTACCTCCACAGGGAGTTGTAGGTCCAAGACCTCAGCTGCACGTCTAATCACCACAGCAAGGAAAGCATTTTCCTTCATTACTGGTCTGGGGGGATTTGTAAAAGGGACTCAACCCAGTTTCAGGGGTAGTATTCAGCCCACTAGCCTCTCCATGTAGAGATTGTCATTATTGTAAGGCGGGGGCAAGTTATTGCCATCATCTCCACTGTCCTCCATGAAGTCTGACTGACTCTGATCAGATTCAGAGCCAAAAAGTTGGTGGAGTTTAATGGCAGGGGAAGTGTTCTATCAGAATCTGACTGTGTGGGGGCCAGGTGTGTCAAAGTGCATTTGGAACACAACCTCGCGTAGTGGCTGTGACAAGTTTGGCTCGGATCGGACACCAGTAGAAGAAAAGGGTCCTTCTCATGTGCCAGAGGCATGAAGGCCTCTGTCAAAGTCAAAAGGACATCCACAAATGTTGGTATCGAAATCGGTGCAGAACCTGAAGTCAGTGCAGAACCTGAAAAAGGTCTGAGAGACACAGGCAGCGCCTAGTATAGATACGCTGGCAGTAACCCTATTGGAAGCCCTTGCATCTCCCTGAGACCCAAAGGCATGCCAGAGAGAAGTAGAACAATGCCAAAGATGTGCAACACGGCCTCTGAAATGTCTCAATTTGTTGTGGTGTTGCCCTGGGCAACTATGGGTAGTTCAGAGACAATTGTGAAATCTGCATCTCTGCGAATCAAGAGCGAGACCCAGTGGCACGCTGACCCTCTTGTCGTCTCTGGAGATAGAAGGTGTCAAGATGGGGACAAGCCCTTCTTTGCTTTTCTGTACTTTCTCTTCAACATCAATCTGGAATTACATGAAGACTTTGACCTCGGAAGTGGGAATATCTCTGTGCTCTCAACTTTGAGCAGAACTTGTGCAGTTTCCTATGTTGTTCAGTGACTTACAGCTTTGTTGCATTTTGTTCCAAGATCCCCTTAGGATTCATGAGGGTGCCAAGTCAATGCAGAACTGCATGGTGACATCTACACAGTGCAGGAGCACTGCTTTGTAAAGGTTTTCTCATCCAGTCTGGCATGTGCAAATACTCTAAAGATGAAGAATCTGTGGTTAGAAGTGTCTATCAGAAATTAGGCACACCTGGGTATTTACATTACCATCAGGGTGCTGCTGCACTATAAAAGCTCCAGAGACTTTCAAGACTCAAGCACTAACTCTACACAGAAGCAGAATCACTTGATCGCTGTGAGCACTGCTTTTCTATTTTCCCATAGCTGATAAAGATGTTAATGTTTTACTGTCCATGAACTTGAGTAGTATTGTGTTGTGAATATATGACATAACGTTTTCCTATCTAAGACAAAGCACTGGTTGGACAACTGATTTATTAAAAGCTATAATGTTTTTTGCTGAATTCTAAGCCTCTTACCCCATAACAGCTCTGTGAGTAAGCCTTGAACTGCTTGACCCTCAACCCTGAGAATGTAATCAAGGAGTACACTTCTGGGTTTATAGTAGGATGGATCCATCAGACTAGGCTTAACTGGACTCAATCACAATGATTGAGGAACAGTTACTCCTGTGTGCAGTCACTCACCGCAAGAAGGTCCTCAATTATGTTTTCTTCATTACCGAAAATGGTGTCAGGTGATGAGAAAGTATTTCAGTAGAAAGAGAGGTCATCTTTGAAATTTTAGTGGATAAGACCACTATTGACTGTCTTGCAGTTGATAAGACTTATGGTAATGTAACATCTGTTCTTGTTAGTGAGGCTGCTGTTGATGTTATATTTGGCTGCAAACCTGTTTCCAGAGGCTTTTAGGGAGACTCAGTGTGTTTTACAGCTGTGGTGGGCAGAATATTTAATGAGGAGTCCCTGATGAACTCTGGTACCTTCACAGTTTTATTGTGTGATCTCTAGTTCCACATCTTCTTTTCTTTTACTTTAGAGATTCAAAGTGGTGGAACGCCGCACACTGATTTCTCACTTCATGACTGTGTTTTCTCTGGAGGGACCCAATGTCCCTCAGAGTCTTCACATATAAGGAAATGTAATTATCACAATACTGGTAAATATTTATGTGCGTGAAGAAATAAGATTCACTGCCAGTGGAAGTCATCCATAAGAATATACTAGGAATAGATTAGGCCTCTGAGCACAGCAACTGTGAGTGGTCAGAGGGCGTGGGGGGGTGAGAAAGTCTGTTATTCGTTGCGTATTATGTGTATCCTACACAAGAGGTAAGTTAGCAAGTTTCTCTTTACTTGAATCTAAGTACCCCATTGTAGTACTTGACTCAAAGTAGCAAAGCAGAGGAGTCCAAGGCCTACTCAAGGGAGATGGTGTGGATTAGTTACCCAAATTTGCTGGTAAGCAACAACTGTCAATAAATAATTGTCTAGCCAGTGCTTTTTCCTTTAAAAATAGAAAGGTACTTTTATTACACACACTCCTAAATACAATGGCTTACTTACAAATATGGAAACCCTCATTAAGTGTTACACCCCAAGTGAGCCTTGAACTATGTAACCTCAATGCACCTATATTGAATGCAATACCATCATTTAAGGGGATATCATTATTAATAAGGCAGACCTACTAGCTTTGTCAGGGTGGCACCACATCAGTAAAAGCATCAACCAACAGGATTGTTAATGAAGCTTTACACTGAATAAAATGTCCACAAGTCTTCATTTTACTTTTACCATGCTACTACTGCAGCTTTAGGTCCACATGTCAGAGGATCCTGCACTCCAGAGCTTATGAGCAAAAGCTCTAGGAGTTCTTGAAGTACATAGAAAGCCTCTCCTAGGATCAGGAATTCAATCCCCTGGGAGACTTACGGCAAGGGCGAGAGCAGATTCAGCAGGTGGGAGTCCTGGATTTGCTGTGCAGGTTTAGCTGAACCCACACTTACAAACACTAAAATGGAGACAAAAGGGATGCAAGTCTGAGTCGGGGGACTTTGTGAAGAGGCCACTGTATTGACTCTAGAACCAGTAATTCAGACTTATTTTACTCCTTCCATTGTGCTACCATGCAGAGCTTTTCTTCATGGAAGGCTTGGTAATTGCTTGGTAAGGTAATCACGTAAAATCTTTGTATAAATGCATATAGGCATGGAAACACAGTGATGTCTTTATTTATACATAGAAATGAGCACAAAAGTAAAACTGAGAGCCCTTTATCTAACATACAAAATAATTCAGCTAACATAATGTTAATGTAGAAATGAATAAAGCTATCATCCCCATATGGGTAACTGATCTAGACTCTCAGTTGTATATGTTTTTCTAGAAAATATGTAAGAACATTTAACCGTATGGGAGACAGTTCTGCAACAACCTAAATACTGTAAAAGTGTACTTAACCCCTTCGATGCGTGTGACGGAGCGGTTCCGTCATGCGCGTCGGTGGCGCTGTGCGCATGACGGAACTGCTCCGTCACGGCCCCGCCCGCGCACGTAACCTTCAGCACGGCGCGGTAATCCGCGCCGCGCTGAAGGGGTTAATATGGCAAAAAGTGACATATTGAAAGAGATATTCACACACAAAGATGAAATCTAGTGCTCATGTACTACCTCTTCCAGACAGCATGTACGAAGATATTTCAAGCAATCTGTTGATAAGTCGAGACCAGAAGCCCATCGGAAAGTATGGCATCTCATACAGTCTAACAATGATTTCTGAGTTTTCACAGTGGGGAAGCTCTACTGCAGGTCTGTGATCGGATAAACTGTAATTAAAATCAGAGAAGTTACCATTTTCGCATTTAAACATTTTAATTACAATTCAATTGGATATTGCACACAGAAATTAACTAACAAACAATTTACATTAGAGACAGTAGAGACATGATCTAGTCGCAGATTCCTTACGTATGAAATTCTAAGGCATCAGACTTGATCGGGAAGATTTTTCACAACTTTCCACGCCAGAAACGCAGAGCCATAAAGTGCAATGACATTGGTGTGTTGTGAACAACTAGGGCCCTGTAAGGGAACAGCCCTGGCCCTAAAAACCTGTTGGCAGTATGGGGAGGATGGGTGGGTCAGTAAGGTATCTGTGGCTAGATCATGTCTCTACCAGATAAGGCGTAACGGATGGTAAGTAACTTGCCCATCTGATAGAAATATCTAGTGGCAGATTCCTTACCTTTGAATAGATATCTCCCAGAGGAGGGACTGTCGACAAGTTTAGACCAGGAAGTCCTGCAGAACAGAGAGGCCAAAAAGGCCATGCCGGAGAACTTGACTATCGAGGCAGTAGGGCTTGGTAAACATGTGCAGGGATGCCCACATTGCTGCCTGACAAATGTCGAGGACTGAAACTCAATGTTGCAATGCCATGGGAGCAGCCTTGGCTCTGGTAGAATGAGCTCTTATGCCTCCAGGAGGTTGCTTTTACGCTAGAGGATAGCAAATCTTGATGCAGAGGATGACCCATCCTGAGAGAGCCCTCTTTAGCACCGCACAACATTTAGTAGCTCCCACACACCCCGAAAAGAGTTGGTCGTCCATCTGGAATTCTTTAGTGCGGTCAAGGTTGAACTACAACGCTCTTTTTGGATCCAGACTGTGGAGTCATTATTCTTCCTGAAGCGGTTTTGCCATTTTCAGTAGGAAAGAGGCGCTAGCACAAAGCATCAACTTGTCAGGGAATATTGTCAGGTAAGGAGGCTTGGATGACAAAGACTGCAATTGGTTCACACTCCTGCCGAATGTGATTGACGCTAAAAAGGGTCTTGATGGTAAGCAGCCGAAGGGAGCAGTTGTGCAGAGGTTCAAATGAAGCACTTATTAAGAAGGTGAGAACAAATTAAGGTCCCACTGTGGCATGATGAAAGGGAAAAGCACAAACATATGTAAGAGGCCTTTAAGAAATCTATTTACAGTGGCTGATTTAAATAAAGAGGGTTGATCTGGCAGCCAAAGAAAGGCAGACAGGGCTAAAGGGTACTCTTTTAGAGTGGCCAGAGCAGAGCCCTGCTGGGCAAGGGTTAATATTAAAAGTAAAATATCATCAGGAAGAGGGTCAATATACTTTTCTTTATAGAATATCACAAACCTGTTCCATCTGGAAGCATACACCAACTTAGTACAGGGACGCCTGGCTGCCAAAATAATATTACAGACTTCAAGAGGAAGGCTGAATGCTCTGAACTGCCACCGCTTAAACTCCACGCAAGAAGGCGTAGAGTTGACAGGTTCTGGTGGAGAACCTTCCCCTACTGCTACGATAGAGATCATCCCGAAGTGGCAGCCTGATCGGAGGATCGATGCTCAGTTGGAGAAGCTTGGCATACCAGAATCTCCATGCCCAGTCCGGGGCCACACGGATGACTTAGGCCCGGTCGGTCCTGATCTTGAGAACTCTGGGCAGGAGTGGTATAGGCAGAGAGTAGGACAGGAGGCCTGAGCTCCACTCAAGATGAAAAGTGTCTCTGAGGGAGAGCCGCCTTGGAAACTCCAGTACGCAAAATTGATGACATTGCGAGTTCTCTGCAAAGATGAACAGATCAAGTCAAGGCTAGCCCACTTTTGAAAGAGACCTTCCCAGATGGAGATATCATTTGTGATCCGGTAGGCATTGGCGGCTAAATTGCTTGGAGCTCCAATAGGTTGATGTGAAGTCTAGATTCAGCTGGAGACCAGAGTCCTCTGATACCCACCTCTCCCAGGTGGCCGCCCCATTCCAGGAATGACGCATCCGTCAGAGATTTGGTTGGGGAAGGGAGCAGAGGTCTGCCACTGACTCAATCGCAATTTGTCTGCCACCAGTGCAAATCATGTGCAGTTCCTTCCGAGATCTGGACCATATCGGAGAGGTTTCCTTGATAGTGAGCCCACTGGAACTTTAGGTCCCACTGCAGAGCCTGTATATGATATCTGGCAGGTGTCACTAGAAGGATGCAGGATGCCATGAGGCTGAGAAACCTTAGAGTAATTCTCACTGAAATCCAGGATAGAGGCTGAAACATTGGCATCATAGCCTGAATATCCTGGACTCGCCACTCTGGAGTATAGGCCTGAAACTGCGCTGTGTACAGAACAGCTCTGATGAAAGGGAGCGTCTGAGAGGGAGTCAGGTCTGACTTCAGTACGTTGATACTGAACCCCAGCGAATGAAGAAAGTCCTCCGTAGTCCAACTTCAACAGCCAGTCGTCGAGATAGGTGAAGACTTACCCCTCTAATCAGACAGATGAGCTGCGACCACCGCCTTCACCTTGGTGAACACCCGAGGGGCAATGGTAAGGGCCAAAGGGGAGCACGGTGGACTAAAAATGCTTGTGGCCTGCAGGTAACAGCAGGTACCACCGATGAGCAGGCACAACGGGAATATGGAAATCAATGTCCTGCATATCCGACGCTACCATCAAGTATCACAAGTCCAGGGCAGACAGGACCAGAGCCAATTTGAGCATCTTGAACTCTACCTTTTGAGGAATATGTAAAGGGCACATGGATCTAGGATAGGACGAAGGCCCTCGTCCTTTTTCTGGATCAGAAAGTAGTGCGACCTCTGGCCGCCCAACCCACAGGGTTGGAATGAGCCGTGACCTCTGCCGCACAGAGGTTGCTGAACCTGCGCGGTCTTGTGGCTGGGATAGGGCTGGTGCAGCTGAAACCCCCTTCTGTAGCCACTAAAAGTGGCAAAAGGCAAACTGGGGACCAGTGGCAACTGAGAGAACCAAGGACATGGCCATACCCCAGGAGTCCTTAAAGCGTTCCAGCGTCATGTCTGCCTTGCTCAAAAGAGATGGGTGCCAGCAAAGGACATGTCCATGAGAGAGGCCTGGACATCCCCTGAAATGCCATAAGTCCTCAACCAGGTGAGGCATCGATCAGCCACTGTCAATTAAATCGCTCTTCCCAGCAAGTCGGTTGTGTCGAGACCACAATGGATGGTGAACTTTGCTGCGCCTCTCCCATCTGATACTGCTTTGGAAAGGATGGTCGGGCCTCCTCCGGGACCTGTGGCAGCACATGCGCAACATTTCCCACAGAGTGTGGGAGTGACAGGCCAATAAGCATGCGGTGTTCACTGACTGCAATGCAAGGCTGGGAGAAGAAAACGAGTGGGAGAATGAGGACTTGGGACTTCAGGAGCAGTGCCCGGACCTTACTCTTGACAGGGACCATGAACGAGACCTTCTAGGAGTCATATGACACGGTGCTGACTGTCGGGCGCAAGTAGCTTTAGGGACTGCTCCCTCAAAGCTTTCGGAGCCACAGCCCCGCAGTCGTAGCATGACTATGAGTCGTGATCGTGCTCCAGAGGCAAATCAGGTGTGGATACATTACCAACATGGCATGGTGACAGGTGCCACATGGTTTGAATCTAGAAGTTTTCCTAGACGTGATGGAAAAAGTCCACACACCAAAAACGGGGGAGGGAGGCAAAACATCGAAAAAAGCATGTCATAAAGTGACAGAGGATGCTGGATCAGAACCGAACTGGTTTGGAAAGAAAATAACTGACATCGGCGTGCCGAGGTGGCACCTACATAAGTGACGAGGACTTCCCTACGGTGCACACGACGCCAACAACATCAAGTGGAGCCGAGCGATGCCACTTACTGGCTCGCAGGGGTATTGCTCGAAGAAAAATCTTCCGGATCCAGTCCGAAGCCTGGGAAATTCAAAGATAAGGAATCTGCGGCTAGATGTCTCTATAGGATAAGACATATATTATCATACGTAGAAGTTAAATGTGCTACAAAAATCAGCATTCCAGGAAATATGAGTACTATAGTCTTAACATGAAAAGTACTTTTGCTTGCCAAACTAATTTGTACAGAAAATGTAAATTGCAACATACAGCATTATTGATGATTTACAACAATTTTTAAGAGAAACGCACAGCACCGGCTAAATCTCAACTTCTTACAAGTAAACAAGATTTTCTTACGTGAGGACTATCCGGAAACTATAACCCAATTAGTTTGTGTTCTTCAAAGGGCTACAGTAATGTTAGGCTTGCTACGAAGACGAACCATGATGTTTCTGAAACAGCAGTTCTAGCCATGGCGCCTTCATTAACCCCTTAGCTGTAGAGGTTCCTCCCACTCCTCCTAGCAGAGAGCCATCTATTTTGATGTTTGAGGCACTTCATGCTTAAGACTTTTTACCTTTATTTTTTTTTTAATCACAAATGGTATCCACGCCAAACTTGGGCCCTTTTTCAGACAGGTTGAGGATTTTAAATATACTCAGGGGTTTCATGACTGCCCATTAGGGAGCCAGGTCAATAGCCACAAAAGAACAACATTTTACTAATTTAAAAAAATGGAAAAAAGTGCTGTAAAAGAAAGCTTTTTTTTTTTTAATGTCATCAACAAAACATTTGGTGGGCTAAGATCACTATATTTCCAGCTTTCTGGAACTAGCAGAGTTGAAAAATATATATTTTTTACCTCAGTGTTTGCATTTTTCTAGGCGGTATTTGATTTTTTCCTATTTTCTGTTGTTTCTACCCTATGAAACAGGCATGACACCCACTGGTGAAACCAGAAAGTTATACATGACTGAAAAGTAGACCAAATAAAAAAATCTGCAAGGATGTATTTATGTAGATTGCTCATGGAATTCCCAAAGAAATTCATAATTAAAATAAAAAATTATTAAAATAAGAAAAAGAATAGTTGAAAATGTTTCATTTGGAAATTGCAGCACTTGCAGCTAGTTTTCACAACTAATATACAGTTATATCGTTCAGACCATTCTGGTATCAAGGCTATATAGTGTTTGTTTGTTGCCCAAAAATACTCAATACCCAGACTCAACAACTGAGCCACAGATTATAATGCTATTTCATTGTGCACTGACTATGCAGAAAATGATATGGTAAAATCTAATGAACAAAGAAACTGGATTATTAAGTGGGGTGGGTGACTGCCCACCTCAAGGAATAATCACAACTCTTGCCAGGGTGAACCCTCAAATTCACTAAATTAAACCTGAACTTAACCCCATAGTAGCTATGGCAGAAAGCAGTCAGGTTTAACTTAATGCAATGTGTAAAGAATTACCGGAGTACCAACAAATTCATGAAGTCAAAACACCAAACAATAAAAATCCCAAACGAAACAAAAGAAAAGAAGTAACATTTAATGAACAAAATGGCACAAAAATGACAAACATCCAAAGTGGGGAACCAGAAATACAAGTAGCTTTTAACTAAAAATAACACCAAAAACAGTAAATAATGTTTTTATTTAGGAAAGGGCAAATTCAATAACCCCTTGAGAGCTTGGGTATGTACATATAACAAAATAGGAGCTGCAACCAAGCTGGTATTTTAGATGCAAATTATAAGCAGTTTAACAAAAATCAGGTAAAGAGGTGCAAATCATGTGTTCGTATTACAGTAAATGCAGAGTTAATCTAGTCGAAGAAAAACGTGGATAAAGGCATAGATGTGAAAAGCATTTATTTGGGTGGAAAAAACATGCGATTTCCATGCTCCACAAATAGAGATGAGCTCAGTTTAAGCATACAGCACATATACATCCAATGATTATATTATTCTGTTGGTATCTGTTGGTATCAAGTGCTAAGAAGCATATATGTACCAATCAACCCTCGTATTTTAACAACCTCACATCATTACTCTTCCTTCAATGTACTTCAGATTGTGATGATTTTGCTCATAATATGGAGCAAAAAGTGGAAATCACGTTAACGTTTTGGTCTCTTGACTACTGAATAGGTGATACCATTCTCAGGACTATAGGCCATATGTACTAAGCAATTTTGCATTTCCTAACAATGCAATTCACTATTTCAGGTTGTTATGAAATGCAAAATGGTGTTTCAGTATGTACAAAAGGCATTTTTTGATGGTGCAATTTGTGATTTACATCATGTAGAAATCTCATTGTTTGCATTTCAGAATTTTAAATCGCAAATTGGTATTTCCAAACAGTGAATCGCTAACACTATGTAGAAAGGATTTCCTAATTGCAATAAGTCGCAAAATGGCCATTTGGTTAATGCAAATACCATCTATGTGTATCAGTTGGTAACTAGATGCAAACTATAAAAATTCACCCAAAACACGTCTGGCTCTTTCAGAATGGCAGGCTCTCTATGCTTAGGCGAGGAGATTTTGGCAGGGAGGCAGAGAAGGAGGAGGAGACAGGAGAGGGCATTTAGGGTGAGGGCCACCCTGTTTGTACAGACTGAGAAGGAGATTTATGAGAAGTATAGTCTGAGTAGTAATCTAATTTTGGATTTAGTTGCGAGTTACATCCTCAGCTACAAACCTCAACAGTCAGAAGCAATGCAATTCCACCACATGTGCAGGTATTCTGCTGTCTACACCATTTAGCATCTGGCAGTTATCAAGGAGTTATAGCAGTGGCATAAGGAGTGTCACAAGTGCATTTTGTAGGTTTCTTCGTAGGTTTTTGGACATCATGGTTGGCAAATTGAACAAATATGTTTTCCTTTCCAAACACTCCCTAAAATATACAACACACAAAACTAATGTTTTATCGGGTAGCACAGTGTCTAAAAGTTTAAGGTTGTGTTGGTGGCCCCATCAACTGTATCCTTATAGGATGTCATTGTTTAAACAAACCAACAAATTTTAAGAATGCAAACATAACCATCTAGTGTCATACATCTGAGTGCATACAAAAGTTACTTTTTATGACCTCTGGCATTGGTCGCCTTCTCAGCAGCATTTGGCTGTGGAGTTAGGGATATATCTGTGTCAGCATGTTCCCTTTGTACAGCATCCTTCTGGAACAGATATGCCACTGAGGCTAGAGTCTCCTTCGCTTTCAGGTGGTGGTAATAAGTTGGGGACAGACAGGTTATGTGTCTGAATGTTCTCCAGAGCTGTGCATGCTACACCTTAGCAGCGGTACCCCATGTCATTTTGGATCTTCATAGTTCTCCTGGCAAGAGTGATGGAGGTTACTGCCAATCTACTCATTGAGTTTGTAAATGTGTCATAGCGTGCCATGTGCCAACGCTCTTGACCTCTTTGCAGTTGAACGTGACATGCTTTGCAGATGCCTATTCACTGTTTTTATCTGTTTGACTTGCAGGCACTGTACTGTGATCACTAATTTCTCAAGGCTGCCAAGTAATTGAGAACTGTCTGACAAGTCATCAAAAACATCATCATTGAGAACTGCTCGTTGCTGGACTCTCTGTTGTCTGTGTGTCCTGCACACAGAAGAAGTTGTATTCCTGCCTTGGGTTTGCTCCTCATCACATTCCTCAATGTCTGGTGGTGGTGTCACATTTGCTCTCCTACTAGTTGGAGTTTGAGTTATGGGCGTAGGAGTAGCAATTGTGCTGTCCTAAATTTCCACTTTTATGTTTATTGCTTCATCAGCCTCAACGGTTTTAGACAAGTCCTGTGTGTGATCTGTGAAAACGCATGTATATAGGTATTGTAAATAAATGGTTACTAAGTTTGCATAATATTGTTGATAATGTGATTTATGCATTTTTGACATGAAGATTACATATAGATATGTGTATTTCATACATCGACACAGAGTACACTATATAACTTAGTTGTACTACAACACTCATAATGCATTGCCAAATTACAGCACACATCTAAATAGAATTTGTACTTGAAGACTAACAAACAACATGTAATGGAAAAATGTAAACAAGAAAATAAATTTATCTTGGCTGGAGCCTGCAGGATTGGAGGTGTCAATGTCTGATACTCACACCACACTATTAGGTTCAAGTGTGCTCTCAATAAACAATTCCATTGGAGTGGGAGGAAGATGGTTGGAGGGACCACCACCTGTGCCATGAGCCTCAGCCATCCTGCAGGACACCATCTCTTTAGTAGCTTAGGTCATACCAACGTTTTCTTTTTTAAGGTATGGCCCTCTGGCTGACACCAAGAGAGTTCACTTTTTCCAGGATGCTGTTCCAAATTTTCCTTTTTATAAAACTTTTACCTTGCACTTCCTGCTGCCGAGGTCCTTATCTCCATCATCCTTAGACATGGTGTTGTAGGAAAAAGTAAATGTCACTGTCAGTAGTCAGTATGACATCTTCCTTCCAGCACCTTCCTAGGCTTCTGAGTTGTGGCCACTACCTGTATTTCTAAACTTCCTGGATCTTTCTTCATCATTCTGCATTCCCAATGCAACTTTTCCTAATTGTGATTTCCTAATTGGAAGCAGTATCAGTGAGATTTACAAATAGGACATTTTCTAATTGCAAATTTGACGAAATCGCTAAGAGCGGAATACTCTCCTTCATACATCTTATTATGCGATTTCCAAATAGCAGTTTCTATTAAATCACTATTTGGAAACCATAAACCAAAACCTTTATACATACGGCTCTATGGCCACAAGTATCAACATTTGTAATAGAGATTACCTAATTGCGATTTTATCCAAGAGTATCATATAGCGATTCGTATGGGGTCACAATTTGACCTACCTCATTAATATTAGTGAGCAGGTTGCAAATTGCGACCCCCTAGGAATCGCTAAAATCACGGAGATGGTGGCCGCTGGGGTCAGCAGACCACCATGTCCGTGATTGCTTTTAAATAAAGCAATCTTTTTTTTTCTTTCAAATGCAAGGTTGAGTTTAGAAAAATAAATGAGAAGTTTTCTTTTAGTGGTCCCACTAAAAAATATTTTTGCATACATTCACAAAGGGAAAGGGTCCTTGGGGACACCTTCCCCTTTGCGAATGAGTTACCACCTACAAAAAGCAAATGTTTTGCAACCACATTTCGGTCACAAAACATTCCTACATACCGATGAAATTCGGTATTAGGAAGGGATGGCCTATACACGCCCCTTCCTAATAGCGGATCACTAACCCATTTTGCAATTTGGAAATAGGTTACCCAATCACAAAATAGGGTTTGGTACATTGGAAAGCCTTTTTTCTGGTGCAAACAGCCGGATTCTGTGAATCGGGCCGTTTGCAACCTTTAAAAAGGTACATAAATGTGGCCCTAAATACCCTTACCGCTTTTGGGCAAAATGGTCGACTCTACTTTAAGGAAGGTCCAAACAATCTATGATTAATTAAGGGACAGTATAACTATGGTATCAAAACAGTAAATACATCTGCTTTAATAGGAGATTGTGGTAGTCAGTTACGCTTCCCGGTATCTAATCTGACCAACAGCTAGTGTTTATTGTGTCAATATACAAAGATTGAGGTGCCTTAGAGAGACCATAGCATCAACATGTGGCTCCAGGCAATTGATGTATCAGCACACGGTTCTAGATAACTAACATATTTGACTTTATCATTTTGATGCCATAGATTTACACTGTTGTCCATTATTCATCACAGATCATTTGCACCTTTCTTAAAGCGGGTCAGCTATTTCTTTTTTCTCCTACTTACTTTGCCCATAGGTGTATGCAGCCCTGGCGATGACCTTGCTTATCTAGCAGTCTAGAGACTGAAACATTGAAGCAATTTCCACTTCTTGCTCCACATTATTTGTGCAATCATCAAAAAGTTAAAGTACAAAGAAGGATGATTGATATGCAAACCATAACATACAAGAGTTGATTGGCATACATATGCTTCTCAGCAGTGGATACCAACAGACTATTATAACAGTTGGACATATGTGTACTATTTGTTTAAACTGAACCCCTCACTAATTGTGGAGTAAATAAATACAATGTTTTCCTTTTAACTAAATGGTTTTTACAATCACGACTGTATCAACGTTTTTCTTCCAGTATATAGACTGCATTTACTGTAATATTCAGCCATGATTTTCACCTCTTTCGCTCAGTTTTGTTCAGCTACATATAATTTGAATGTGAAGTATTCTCCTTGGGGGCATCTAGTATTTTATTAAAAAGTGCAAAGCCCCAATCATTGCCAATGGTCACAGTAGACTGGAACTTAGGCGTGAGTTGAGGTCAACCACCATGGAGCCTGGGTTGGATACACCAACCAGGTTTGGCCCAGTCAGAGGTTTCAACTTGAAACTTAGTCTTTTTTTGGAATTCAAAATCCTTCAGCGAGGCAAGGCAAGAGGCTGTGTATGAGGAAGTCTTCATGAAGCCCAATAGGCTTTAGGTGAGGTACTGCTGAAGCCGTTGGTTTTGACAAGAAAAGCTCCAAGAAGGGGAGATAATTACCATTTTGCACACAGGGAGGTCCTCTCGCCAGTTGTGTAATTTTGACACCCTTATCCAGTCAAGATTTTTACCTTAAAACTTAGGGTCTGATTACGATCTTAGAGTAAGGGATACTCCGTCACAAATGTGACGGATATCCCAACTGCCCTATTACAAATTCCATAGGATTCAATGCAAAGGTAATACGGTAAACGGGACATCTGTCACGTTTGTGACGGAGTATCTCAACCACCAAGATCGTAATTAGGCCCTTAGTCTCTTTTTTTGAGCTCAGAATCTTTCAGTGGGGCAATGCTTAGGCTATATCCGATGTTCCAAGATGCCAGAGACCTTCTCTCTGAGGGTTCGCTAAATCAGATTTGCTGTTGCAGAGAAGCTCCAAGTAGGAGAAACCTGATTTCTTAGCCCAGTGCAGTTGCACTTTGGTTGTGGTGGTTTTTCCCAGTTCTCCGGAGGGATGGAAGTCCAAGAATTGTTTAAGTCCCAGGTTTTTAGTGGTGGCAGGAGAAGTAGAATTCGACACAGCTCAAGGGTTCAAGGACCTCAGGAACAACACTTGCGGGGGTCAAGGCTCACTCTAGCTGAGCCCACCAGCAGGATCAAGGACAGCTGGGAAGTTCAGGAAAAGGCTGCTTGCAGTTTTTTAGAGCCCTATGGCCATAAAGGAGGTTAGCCAATTGACACTTGGAGCACACATCTTTGTCCTGGGCACAAGAGGGAACAGGTCAGCCAGGGCTCCTCTCAGCAGGTCCAGTCCTCTTCTGATCTTAAGCAGGTCCAAAAATTGTTTTGAGGAGGGAGCTTGGGGATGACACACTTATGAATGGCACTAGCTAGTGGGTGGGAGTGACTCCAGGGCCCTCCCTGACCAATGGGGTGAACGTTTCCAGGAGTTACTTGTCAAGATTTCAACAATGCGTGTTTACCTGAAAGCTCGCACTGCTTAGTTTGTAGGGACATTATGGACCATCCTCCTAGTACCCTACCTCTCTGGCTGTGATTTAGCATTTTGCCACAAGAGGATGTCGGTAGGGGCCTAGGAAGAGGGCCTGGTGGTTGGACACCGTCGTGCCCTTACGCAATTATCGACCTTAACCAAAGAGGGATTGGGACTTATGAGTTCTCTGGATTCTGTAATGCAAAGACCCGTCCCTTAACGCGTAGTATTCGCCAGAGGTTAATTAGCCATTTGGTCCTACCTAAGATCAACTGCTTAAGTCTGGACATTCTTTTGTCAGTCATGGTGTAATGTAGTGTGCTGCCTGTGGTTCGTCGCATGGTTGAAGGAGGCAAGGTTGCAGGGACTGATTACTCTGCAAAGTAAGCACATGCAACAATTATGCTCTATTCCAACCAGTTAGGGGTTCCTCCCCACCCACAGTTTTAGGTGGATACTTACAGGCAGAGAATTTGCCCTCATATGCAGCCAAACGCTGTTAGACAGTAAAGTATTCAAACACTAGCGTTCGTACTCTGATTACACTGTTACGCTTCACAAGGTTGGCACACAGGGACTGTAATTATGAGTGTTGTCTTGATAATTTAACTATCAAGAATTGTTCCAATAACTTATATGGTGAGAGCAACAATTCCAACAAATTAGATGCCAAGACAAACTGTTCCAATAAATTAAATGCCAAGAGAAATAGAAGCCTACTTGCCTTGATGTTTGTAGCATGTGACTTGTTGTCTCTTACCCACTGTTCTCTTTTGTTACACCTGTTACAGGTGTACCGATGGAGCTCAGGCTCATAAGGCCACAGAAATGGACCCTACTACGATCTGCTGTCCCCAGGAATGTAGGTAAGTGCCAGGATTTTTCAGGAAAGCCATCCAGTGAAGCGCACTCAGAAGGCTGCAGTACGCGGTGGAATCCTCAAGGCAAAGTGCCTTCTAGAAGTCAGGTGTGGCCTTCAGTATTGAGGCCATGCCTAACATGGCCGCCAGACATCCAACCTTGGACCTACAGAGACCTCCATGAATGTGTCTTTGGGGTTTTGAGGAATCGTGACATTACTCTACCTACTTTTGCAGTAGATTCCTGTTTGGCTTCCAGCAAACAATCCCACAGTGCCCCTCACTTTTAAAATCATAGCTTCGAAAACCAGTCTCCCCTTGTGCAGTGCCTTTGTACTCACAGAGAGGTGCATCCTCTGTGGTTACTTCAAACCAGTTCTGGGGACAGGTCTCCCGCTCCTGAGTTTGGTGCCTGCCTGAATGGAAAGCCAAAAGTTGTGGCCTTCCCAGGTTCCTATCATTTGCTTGTTACAGTGGAGGCCCCTCTGAAACAACTTAGGTTTCTGGATGCACCACAAGTGGTCTTCATGCCAAGGGAAAAGAAAACAACTCCTCACACTCAAGCTGTTGTCTCTACTCTGGAAACAGTTTTCATACCTCATCAGGGCTAATCATCCACTGGAGTACCGCTAGAAAGCTAATGCAGATTGGCACCCAGGAGCTTCAGGTAGGGAAAAGGTAACTTTCTAAAAGTTATTTTTATTGAATATTTATTAAAACTCTCCATCATTAAGTTGGGCTTTTAGACATATTAAGGAGAGTGGTTTATCAAATTCCTAGCTGATCCTAATCCAGAGATAGCCAAATAATATTTAATCCAGTTCCAAATATTTCCATTCGGCCAGCCTGAGCTTGCATTCGATGAAAATAGCTTCTGGGTGAGGACATATTAACTTTAAATTCTATGTGTTCTTCTTTTAAATACCATATACCCTGCCTTGTGGACTGCAAGGACTAAAAAGGGGTGATTCATTATTATTTAAAAGGAATGTTTTCTCCTGTCAAAAATTAGAAAGGGTTGTCTTGACATGTAGCACTGCAAGTTTTACACGGCAGTAATCAGGCTATACAAGGTAGACTAAAAGTCATGTCTGTTCTTCCACAGTAGTGGATAGTACAATAGGTTGTGCAGTCTACAAGTGGCATTTAACTTCAAATAAAGGTATGAGATTAGCAAATGTTTGAAGTTTGCAGGCCATGTGGTATTCACGCAAGCTGCTGGATCTCTAGATTTAACAAAAGCTCAGGGTTTGTAGCGTTCCCTGGTTGCTTGCAGACTCAGAGCCCAAATATTGTAGCCACTCATCATAGTAAGTGAGAGGAACTTGGAATTTTCTTAGACTCTGCTGGCCCTGGTGTTTAAACAAAACACAAACAAATCCAAATTTCCTATTACTTTCTCTATGGGTTCTCTAGGTCCTAGAACGGCAGAAAGACTGTTGGGGCTTTTGGGATGGTAGTCTGGCTGATGTCAGGATGGGCCGGCCCCACCCCTTTTAAAAAAGAAATATGCCTGGTATTCAGTAGGCATTCTGCCACCCTAGGCAGATTAGGGCTAAACCCATCCAATCTGAAAGGAGGAGGGGGGGTCAGAAAGGCTGTTGGGTTCATGATGAGCGCCAGCCTATTCCACTCTATTTCTTTTCTTTTTAAAGAAAACATTTGTGGGTTTAGTGAGCTCTCTGTACCCCTCCTTGGGTTTGAGGGGCAGAAAGCCTGGTTAGATATTTTAAGGGAGGGAGTATGACCCTATACCTAGGCAGGCTAACCCTACACCTTTTTCGTTTTGTTGACCTATTTTCTCTAATGTCTAGTGAGCTTTCTATATCCCACAGTGGGGCAGATTGTGGATTTTCAATCCATCTCAGGTTGGGGGGGGCAATAGAAAGACTGCTGGTCCATTATGGATGGAAATCTGGCGGCAGACTGGCATCCCATCCCACCCCATTTGATTTTGGTTTTTTAAATCAGTGAGTGTAGTGGGTTTTCCTGCCACCTCCTGGGGCAGATTTTGGGCAAACAGCTCCCAGGAGGGGCAAAATGACATTTGGGCCCATTATGTGGATTGAGGCGCGGAGATCTTATATTATTTGTAGGGGTGCATCATAATCATTGTAGAGCGCACCCGCATATAATAATTTGTTATATTAATGTGAAGTGTTAGAATTGTGAAATGCATTAACATGAAACAAGGTGCCTTTATGTTCAGCTGTTTTGGTTTGGTAATAAATTAACTAACCTTAAGCAGTTATCTGTGGATTATTATGTACCTGAGGGAATTGTTGGATATTTGATTTTTCTCCCCTTTGCACTTTCATGCTGCGAAAAAGAAAAAGAACCATCGGATTGTGACTATAGAACAGGTCTAGAATTTATGGGCCCGGCCCTTTCAAGGCACAGCTCAATGAGCCCCCGGGGTGCACAATGGCTGCTGGGGCCATTATACGGTGGGGTATGGCCCAACACTGAGATAGGCTGCTCCACCACTTCTTTTTATTTCCTTATTATCCCTGATGGCTAGTGGGCTTTTTCTTTCTTCCCCCCTCTCCTCCCCCAACCAAACACCCGGAAGAAGATTGGGTATAAACCCTCAATTACCCCACAGAAGGTAAGAAAGGCTATTCTAGTTCTTTAATTGGTGGGGATAATTCTCCAGGCCTGTGTGGGCACGGGGAACCTCGAAAATCTTTTACCCTAAAAATCACCTCAATAGCATGTTCACAGGTGGATGGATCAGTGGCAATGTGTCCAAAGATAAGATACAAAACAGCACATCAAAAATACAGTTAAATAAGAAACAACAGACTCAAGAAGTAAGTTCTAGGGCAGAATTTGGAAATGTTGGAAGATTTACTACAAAACCTTTAAAGGTACAATACTGAAATTGTAAGTGCAGGTGCATAAAATTGTCGCCATGAAGGCTATCAGTAATAGGGCAGTACAAAATAATAGGTAAAGTCTAGGATTATTTTAAGTCCCAAATGAGCAGCAAAATCTATAAGAAATCGGACAGCATCCCTAGTAGCATTGGAAAAGTCTCTGCCTCACCTCCAAAATTGAGGGTTTATATAGGAAATCTTTGGATAGAACAGCATGGAAACTGTAGATTCATCATGGTGTGAGCAAAAGAATTACAAGTTCAGCAAATCCTAGCCATATGTTGAAGAGCATCATATCGTCTTACCATCTAAGCATTATCCCATTACAGGAATATGTATGAATATTGTCATCCAGAGATGGTAAAGCAAATTAGTTACAAAACAACAGGGAACTATTGTGAATGAATGCAATACCGCAAGCAGGTGGAAGAAACCTTTAAGGTTGAATCATTACCAAGCCCAAGTTAGAGAGCCTTCTTTGAAAACAACATCATTTAGAAATTAACAAGCATGACTGAATACATGACTGAAATCATGTTTGTTTATTTGTGAATAAACAAAGTATATTCCGAAATAAACAAACATAACTTGCATAAATACATGCAACACAAATAATAAACAATGGATATGCAGGATGAGACTTCCATTTTAATAAGATGGTATTGAGGCTTAGTTAGAAAAAGCCAAGCAAAGGCACTTTAACAGGTCATATCAAAATCGTTTCAATAACATCAGATAAGTACTCACATGCAAACTCAGTGAATATCCATATTTTACACATTGTTAATAATGCACAAAAATGTCTACACCGGTGGGGCCACTCCTCCTCTCCCTGGTGTCTAGTGGGTGGATACCTGCTTGGGGATCGCTGTTCTGCAGCGAGCACCAAGCAAGGTCCCCTTAGGGAGACATATGGCTGGAGGTACCTCTCTGTTTAAATTGTTATTTTGGGCGGGTGGGGTTGAGAAATGCCCTCAAAGCACTAATCAAAGTGAAACCATTCAACACTAATGATGCTGACTGGTCTATTTTCAATCAGTGTGAAGCCAGCTGATAATAAAAAAATTATGTTGGGACATGAGGGAACCTTGACCCTTATGTCAAAACAATTATATATTAAAAACAAAGCACAAGAAGGATTTTCCTTTTCAGTGTCGAGGACGAGATGTTCAAGTCATACGCATTCCGGAGTTATGCAGAAGACGTGATTGTCTCGTTCTTTGCATTAAAGTGGTTAAGGTTGACTTACCTAACACTGTACATTTCAACATTTGTCCAGGATCATAGAACACTATGGGGGAAGATAAAAACTCTCCAGTCGTTTCATACATAAATGCCTGTGTAAAGGTGATTTGTTTTTATTTCCTATATTTTACTAAATATGTGTATATTAAAATAATATGCACACAGGAAATTTAAATCCGTTTCAAAGCTCAAGAAAAGCAATACTGCCCAAACACATTTTTCTAAGTTTATAGCATTTATAATTAAAGGACTTCTTTCACAGGCACAGCCATCTGCAAGAGGATCAGTTTGAGGATATAAACGATTAGGATGACGAGTGTGAATGGATTTTTTTACCTGTGTTTCCAACCCTCACTTGAGAAGCTTTTACATAAAAATAAGACTATTTATATTTGCCAAAGTGTGGAAACAATGTCTTGAACAGTGTAAATATTGAACTGCACATTAACAAACAATCTGCAATACTTGTTGCGGTTTGCTATCGACTAGCCTTTCCCCCCTTTTTAGGTCTTGCTGAGTCAGCGCGCATGCGCTGCTCGGAGAGACATTTTGTAGATGAGTTTTCAAAGTGCTGCTGGCTGGCCTAGCGCTTGCGTTCACGCGAGCGTGCACTCGCGCAGCCGGCCACCAGCAGTCTTTCATGGGTCATTAGAACCGTGATGACTTTCGCAAAAGTAAAGAAATAGAAAAAAACATCTATTTATTTACTTTTGCTATAATACTGTTCAAAGTAAAGCGCCGGTGCCGCGGTGCTTGTTGACATTCGGGTTAGTAAACAGGATTGCTCTCCAGCCCTTTGGGGAGAACCCAGTCCTCTTTGCACTTCAAGTCTGGCCCTTCATTGAAGCCAGTCTGGGGATGCTTTTGTTGCCTTATAGAGGAGAGGGTTCGCAGGGTAGCAATTCGGTCTGGACAGTCCCTTTTGGTACTAGACTCATATTCATTTGCTTATGTCTGGTGTCTGCCTGTAATGGATGGGCTGGAATGCGACATGGGAATGACCTGTGGCCAGGTTAGTTGAAGTATTCCACCTATCTCTTTGTACTGAGTCATCTTTGTGGCCACACTGTCCTTCTTTTTTTGTTGCCAGAAATCCGTATATTTCAGCGCTTTACATGAATATGCAAAGCAACCCTTTGACTGCAACAAAGTGCGCTGGTGCACTTTTTAACTGGGGGTCATTAAATATAGACGTGTGCGCAAGGTTGAGTGCTTTGTTCTCGTGGTCTTTTTCACTGCTGTTTTCTAAAAGTAAACAATGATTCCACCCATTGACTCCGAATCCAACTTGGCTGCAGGCGCCGGTTGTGGGTCGGTACTTCCTGTTCCGTTTACGGGGTAAGAGGTGAATGCGCGGGTGGACGAGGAGGGTTGAGCAATGCATGCGGCAATATTGTCTCACCTGGCAGGCTGCACTAATTACTAGACAAGCGTCACATAGGCAAATGGCCCGGGTTACCGTTGGCACACCTAATCGACGTCCCTGCTGTTGTAAACAAGGTGTCTAGGGCATTGGGACTTGCATACAGAAATTTCCTTCCAGCTCATAGAAAAATCCCATCCCTAGGGGAGGTTTTTTGCACTGTATCACATGGTCCCTCCCGCTGACTCAGTTTCACTATTATTAATTTCTTTATTGCCACCATTCTTGTTTCCACACACACACACAACCACACACACACAACCACACACACAACCACACACAACCACACACACAATCACACACACCCACACAACCACACACACAACCACACATAACCACACTCACAACCACACACACAACCACACACAAACACACAACCACACACACACAACCACACACACAACCACCCACACAACCACACACACAACCACACACACAACCACACAACCACACATACACACAACCACAACCACACATACACACACACACACACACAACCGCACCCGCGCCCACAACCACACCCACACCCACAACCACACCCACACACAACCACACACACAACCACACACACACAACCACAAACACACACAACCACACACACCACCACACACAACCACACACACAACCACACCAAGCATTGGCATAGGCAATAGGTCTTGCCTTTGGGACCTTATAAGTGTTTAGCCACGCAACAGTTGATGTGGTTGCACCAAGGATATTGTGCTGCATAACTAAATACTTAGAAGGCCCCAAAAGCGAGACCTATTGGCTATGCCAATGCTTGTTTTCTTTGTCTATCTTCCTATTTTCCTTCCTTGGTTGCTCACTCAGATTTGTATTCTGCCTCCTTTTTCAACATCAATTGATAATCGAGTTCCAATATAAGAATATATATATGATATAGACCATGCTATAACCTAGAGATTTCCTTATTACTGTTGCATGTTATGATCTAGCTATGTGATGTAAAACTACAACGTACATCTTTTAGAAGTTTGACTTAAGTTTGATGTTTGTTTTCTGTACATTTAAATGGAACGTGTGTTTATTTATTTGAGAAAATATAACTTAAAAGTCATTTAAAAAGCCTGCCAAATGTTTACAACTCTCACGGTAAATATAACTACCATAATGGAATCTATTTAAACTAATCACGTTTTCTAATTAACGGAAAATACCACCACTGTCTGTTGTGTAGATACTGACCAGCTTGTGCACCTTGTGTCACCATGTCTAAATGACGAGACCGCCTCAGTCAACTCTGTCATATTCACACATTTCTGCATAGATCAAGGAGATTGACAAGAATGCATGGACAGCCTAATCTTCTGTCTGGTTTATGTAACAAAGCCTGGTATGTTTTTTTCTGAAGTACATCACAAACTGTAAGCTACAGGCCTGATTCTGAGGTGGCTGGTTGCAGAACAGCCACCAAACATTAACTGCTGATGTTTCCGAAGAACAAAGCCAGTGCAGCTCCGCCGCCAAGAAAACCCTCCCTTTTGGGCATCCACTTGTGCTCACCGTGCCAGAAGGCCTGCCCTGTCTTAGGTGAGCCATCCAGCACCAAGTCCTCTTTCTTATTTCCCTGTCTAGAACCGTCAGTGGCGGAATAAAAATCCTAAATGGTCCTGCATAAGCTGAGAGAAAATGCGCATCGCACCAAGAAAAGTACCCTTCTATTTTTTTAACAGAAACTCTCGCTTTGGGGGTTGTTTAAAAAAAAAAAAAAAAATGCGGTCCGGTTTGTGCTGCTGCCAAGGAACAAAGCAACACAAAAAGATGATGGACGCAATGCGGAACATTGGCAAACACTTGCCCCCAGTCACAGATTTGGGTTAAATCCATCGTATTGTTACTCAGCGTGCCACCCCAGCTTGGACCAAGCATTATGCAAATCAGTCTTTACACTGCTGCCCATAGGAACAGTCCGGCCCGAACTGCCTGGCCAGGTCCTCCCTGGACCGGAAAACAAACATCCTGGGACTTGCTTCAAGATATCACCCCTCATCAGCCAGGCTAGCTTGAATCTAGTGGAATAACGAGCAAGGGACCCAACACTGGGCATACCATTTTCACTAAGGGCACCTATAGCAGCACAAAAAGATGATAGACAGAATGCTGAACATCAATCACCCCTCATCAGCCAGGCTAGCTTGAATCCAGTATGTGTTTGACATTGCTCAGCATTCCATCCATCAATAGTTGTTTTTGCAAGGAACAAAGTAGCACTTACTATGTAGATCAGAGACCTATAACAAATGTGAACAAAGGAAAAACATTATGTAAGACTGGCTGGTCCAATGGAGATGGTGCCTTTGTTGCAGCAGATCTTTGGAGCCGGTCTTGCCACTATCCAAATTTGGCCAGATTTCTTTAACGTGGTGTTAATTACTGCTTAGATGAAGCAATACTGTACATATATAATTGGCTTTGCAGTATTGCATTATAAAACTTAATAACAGGATTAGGAGGTAAAAGCAAGAAATAAAATGCAGTGAACATATTAAATAACAATGTTACATTCACTGTTCGTCAACTTTAAAAAAAAAAACATTTTTATTGGCATTTTGCAATTAACGATAACTGGTACAGTACAGTAGTATTCAATGGTGTACACATGGTGTTCCAAGATATTGTACATGAGTTGTATATCTAACATCTTCACCAGTAAGTGTGCCTCATATTTTTAACTAAATAGCGACGGAGAGTTACGTTACAAAGCATAATATCTCCGTCTTGGTCCCTCATTCACTGACATCCGACAATGATTCCTCATGTGGGGGCTCACAGATATTCCAGCGGAAAGCATTCCACCTGCCCCGTACCGAGTCCATTTTTTGGGGCATCCCCTGTGGACATATACTGATTTCTCTATTATCATTGCATTGTCCATGTCTCAACACCATTGGTGATGGTTAGGAGTCTGTTGTGATCCCCAGTGTTGAGCTATATTCCGCTTTGCCAATGTGATACCCAGTGTCACCCAGTCCTGAGTCATGTGGTTGAGATCCGTGGGCTCCCAAATGTTAAGAAGGCATCTCTTTGGTTCCGGCAGAACCTTAACTCCAGTAACCTGCAAAATTGTATGCATAACCGCCTCCCAATAAGGTGTGATTTCCGGACATTGCCAGAGCGTGTGAAGGAATGTGCCTGATGCGCCACAGAGTCTCAGGCAGAGTGGTGTGTGCATCTTACCTATTTTGTGTAAAATGGTTCATGTATAGTAAGTGCGATGTAGAATTTTCAATTGTATCAGTTTGAGTTTGGAAGATATCGCTACTTCTTTTGGGGACATGAGTAACTCCTGCCAATCTGCCTCCTCTAATTCTCCCACCTCCGTCTGCGATCTTTCCCTAAGGGCTGTCGTGGGGTCCGGTTGATTATTTTTGATTATCCGGTAGGTTTGGGAGATGGCCTTGTTGCTCAGGTGATCCGTCAGGAGTCTGTCCTCCAGCGGTGATGCCTCTGAGAGTTGAGTGCCTGGTGGAATTATTCCCATGAGTGAGTGTCTAATCTGCGCAGTTGGTGTTTTTAATCGGAACAATTTGTGTTTGTCTGTCATTCCGTGTACAAAGTCAGACGTCCAGTGAGGTGATTGTCGACGTCGAGCCCTGACGAAATTTCCGCAACAAAGAATAGACAATGAAACATGTTGGCCCATCTTAAATTGGTCTGTGACATGCAGTTGATTTCTTACTTTTGAGTAAGCTCATGATTTTGAATAAAAGGGTTACGTCATATATGTGAGTCTTAAGTCAATTTTTAATTAGAGATATATTTTATCTCCTGCAAATTACGGGGTCTTTTTTCTTTTTTAATACACATATCACTATTTTCACCTCTTATCTTTTTACAGGACACATTTTCTTTTCTATAGGTGAGAAAGATACCGATGATGGGAAACGTGGACAAGGTGGGGAGAACCTGCCAGTAGCGCCTCTGGTTTAGTGCACGTGAGGGACATTCTCACCTTCACACATATTTTTCTGTGTTTTTCTATACACCTCCTTTAGTTAAGGGTATTGTTGTAATGAGTTGACTGACAAAACTTGCACTTATGAAAAATGTAAGATAGCGGGCATTTCGGACTGGATTAGACTGGTAAATTGTTCCGAACAGCTGTTGGGTAGAGGTGGATCCCCCTAACACCAGCCTTCTGTATTACTGTATCAAAATTAGGTATAGTGTGCACAGAGTCCAGTGGAACCCCAAAGGTGGGCAAAGGTAAAAGTAGATAGCACCTTACTTTCTATTTGTGGTAGTGTGGTCGAGCAGTAAGGCTGTATCATAGGACAGTGTTAAGCATTTGTTGTACACACTCAGTCAGCAAATGATTTCACACACTCAAAGACTGAACTTCAGACCAATTGTTTTTGTATAAAAATATTCTTTTAGTTATTTTATTTTCTAGTACCAAGCAAGCCTGGCACAGGTAAGCAATACATACTTTACAGTAGTAATGCAGTTTGTAAACAGTTTGAATTGCAATTGTATATGCACTTTGATTTGATTACAGTAGAGCTACAAGTAATGCAATGCTTTTGATATACTGTACATATACTTTGTATTGGCTTTTTAGTAGAATGTCAAGTAGATTACTTTACAGATTACTTTTCTTACACAGTGCAGTATACCTGGATAGTGCACTGGGACATTTCCTGTAAACAGGCAAGTAAAAGCATTTTTGTTATTTAGTTACAGATTTAAAGGGTTTCCTAGATTTTCCAACTCCACACTTAGAAACTTTTCCCAGAAAAACAGTTAATGTTATCTTATGTAGGAATATAGGGTTATCGGATCATAGGTAAGTATTCGGTTGTTATTCTGGGGTTAGTCTCAGGGGTCCC
Source organism: Triturus cristatus (assembly GCF_964204655.1). Lineage (NCBI taxonomy): Eukaryota > Metazoa > Chordata > Amphibia > Caudata > Salamandridae > Triturus > Triturus cristatus. Next base: position 1,105,145,690 of record NC_140585.1, on the reverse strand, counting down.
CCAGGGCCAAGGATGCACTCTTATTACACCCTCAGCGACGCTAGGGCAGCCGGGTGCAGAGTACTGAGGCCCAATGTTATCCAATGGGGGATTGGGGGCCTCCAGTTGGTGGCCGCTGATGAGCAGGCCACTGGGTTGTGGGAGCAAAGCTTCTGGACTTGAGCTCAGGGCAAATGGGGGTTTAGGCCAGCACAAAAGAGGCACCCTCAGCGGCACTGGGGCGGCTGGTTGCAGAGTGCTGTTTTGGCGTTGGGTGCCCTGTAGCTTTCAACGGGGAGTCTCCGGTTTGCAAAAGCACTGCAGGCTCGGGGACGAAGGTCTTCTGGGTGCGACCACCACTTGGAGAGGTACGTTGGGATGCTGGGGGTTGGTTAGGCACCATCACCCAAGGCCGTGGGGCATCAGGTGCAGGGGGACCTACTTACCTGCTCCTAGTCATGGTTGGTGGGACCTTCCGGATTTAGGCTACAGGCATCGGCTGGAGGCTTGAGGCAGGTCAGGGACCACTGGATCTTGGGTCTGGATTGTTGGGTAGACCTACTCATGGTGTTGGGCCACTCAAACTCTGCCCGTGGGCATCAGGTGCAGAGTGGTGCAGACTCGGGGATCCTTGCGGAGCTGGAGTCTGTTGGTGAACACATCCGGTGTTCACGGGAGACCAAGTCTTTGGGATGGAAGGCAGGCAGGTCCTCCGGGGTTCTCGAGATGCTGGCTGCAGGACACACCGGGATTTCGCTGGAACCGGTTTGAGGTGGGGACAGGCAGGTAGGGCTGGGGCCAAGTCAGTGGGCGTCCTCCTCTTGTTAGCTTCGGCACGACTGTTCGGTCCTTCTTCTTCTTGTTTCTTGTCTGAGAAAGCAAGGTTCAGGGGTGCCCCTAAATACTAGATTTAGGGGTGTTACAGGTAGGTTAAAGGTTGGAACTAATGGCTCCCTTCCCTGGGGTGGGTACTCCCCCTATTATGCCACCATCCAGTGGGAGGGGGGAATATGCCTTTCCCTGGTTGGCTGTGTTACCTCATGTGCAATATGGTGGGAACTGGGAGTTGTGCTTCACCTCGCCTCCCCCACCAGAGGGGTGGAGTTGGCAGAGGTGGGCACACCTCTCTTCCTCACTTGTTTTTCCCGCTGGTTCTCCCGCCCAAAGTGGGGGTCAGAACCAGTGGGGACCATTTGCTGAAAGCAGCAAGTGGCCTGAGGAAGCTCATAATGGCGGCAAGCCTTTGAAGCTTTCCCTTCGTGGACCCTGTCGATCCTGGGGGAGGAGGCTTAGCACCTCTTCCCTGGAGGCCCCTGAGAGCAGTAGACTCTCGACCCACTCAGCCTGGACACTAGTGGTAGGTCGTTTTTCAGGGGGCATCTCTAAGATGCCCTCTGTGAGCATTTTTCATTAAATCCCACAGTGGCATCAGTGTGGGTTTAATGTGCTAAGAAGTTTGATACCAAACTTCTCAGTTTTCAGTGTTGCCATTATGGTGCTATGGAGTTTGGAATGACAAACTCCCAGCCCCATATACTCTTAATGGCAACACTACACTTACACTGTCTAAGAATGGACTTAGACACTTTAGGGGTACAGGGCTCATGCACCTGTACCCTCACCACTGGTATAATGCACCCAACTAGAGGGGTGACTGATCTATGTCAGGGCAGTGGGTTGTAGGCATGGCACAAAGGGATGTGTGCCATCTTGACTCTTCACATTGTTCAGCACCAAGACACGCAGCCTGCAAAGGCAGTGTGCGAGTGTAAAAGGACAGGACCTCTAAGGGTGGCACAATAAGTGCTGCAGCCCTTAGATGCCTTCCCTGGTCACAGTGCCCTGGGTACCTGTGGTACCATTTACCAGGGGCTAACCTGTGGCCATGGATGCCAATTGGGTTTTTGTTTCAATGCAGTTTTAGGGAAAGTGCATAGGACCTGGGTACCTGATTAGCAGGAGCCCAGGGCACACTCAGTCAAAGCACATCAGCAGTTCAGCAAAAAGTGGGGGCAACCATGCAGAAAGAGTGCACTTTCGCACACATAGGAGTGCAGGTACAACTTGATATGGAACCTAAAAATAAAGCAGAGTATTCAGACTTCACTCTTAACAAAGCACAATTTGTGCGACTATGTGCGTAACAGGGAACACCAAACGAGAGACTCAACCACTGCAATCTTCTGCAGCACCAATAGTTGGTCCATTGATGTTTTTAAAGAAAAGTGCACCTAAATGTGCACATCAGCTCGGGGTCCATTCTATGACCCCATGCATCTCCTTGCACCAAACAAGTATGGGGACAAGTCCAGGGACTGCAGAAATCTTGTCGCAGCAGCCTTGTAGCTGCCACAAGGGGGAGCCAGCCTCTTCCTCCTCCTTCAGCTCAGGCCACCATGATGGGTTCAAGCAGCAGGCTTGCTGAAAAAACTTCCCATCATTCCTCGAGATTTGGCATTTTTGTGCTAAAGTCAACAGTGTCTTTCTGCCAGTAACCAGGAGGGTCACATGACTGTGACTGTCTCTCCTGTAATGGGTTGTTATCACCTTCCACACATGGGGACAGGGCAGCACAGGTGGGGACTGGGCTGTACACAGCTCCACTTACACTTCAAAGAGCTCTTTGTCACCAGCACAGACAAAATGACCTGACACCAGGCATCCCCTTGCTATTGTCATCCTAGACAGTTTGGAGTCAAGCTCAGGTCCCAAATTAGATCACTCCTGGACCTGTGGAAGATTCAGAGGAAGGACTGCCCTGCTTCTAGAAGGACTGCAGTGCCATCTAGGGAAGGAATACTGGACCTGCTCCCTAGAACCGAGGCCCACCATAGTGGCTCCAAGGGCTATCAGGCTAGTCTCCTGTGAGAACAACCGAAACATAACAAGCTTCCAGAGTCCTCCCTACAACTGCCCATCTGACCAGCACCACCTGGACGTACCTGAGCCCTGCTGCTGGCCTCTGCCTCAAATGAGTACTGATCCCTTCAGATCCTAAACCCTTGATTAGCATCAGAGTGTACTCATCTTGAAGAAAAGGTAAAAATTGTGATGATGGGTCTCTTCCAGACCGCGAATGGACCCATACGCGTGAAGACTCTGCCGCTCTTGACATCCAGCTACACCTGCTCTTTACAATAAAGGTGATTGCCCATGACCAAAGGCAAAGCGAGTCATGCACTTCACACAGACAGCAACCATTCACGATGACCCACCAGAGCGAATCTCCAGTGACAACCGGAACATCATACTACAGCGATGATCATCCGCGTTGCTCTACCTGCTCTTCGCACTGAAAGTCTCTTCCTTGCAGCCTCCTCCAATGCAAACAGAACTCTTCATGCCGGACTTGAGAAGGTAACTATTCAGTGGGAATAACCTGGTCTCTGTATCTGACATGCACTCCATCGTGGTCAGTCTGAACTTGTGACTTTCCCCTGGTGAAGCACCACCAGATAACCGCGAATGTCGCTTTTTGCTTTTGGGCGCTATTTTCATTTAAATCTCCCAAAACTCATATCTTCTACTTTCTGGGTTTGGTTCTTTTTGGTGTAATTGTATTTATTAAAATTTACTCTGTTTTTCTAAATTGATTTTTTATGTGTATTCACTTTTTTTAATAGACATTATATATTGATTTTGTTGAAAAAGTACAACAGATACAACAATAGCCATCCGCAACTATGTCACTGAAAGAAACGGTCAGCTCCGTTTGTGCCATACAATAACGCAGGAGCATTACACCCAAGTTGTACTCCTCCACAATTATGAGATAATTCAACCATCCTCTGGATCCGTCGATTCTCCATCCTCCATTGATGAGTGCGTTTGAGTACCCCCAGGGTCTAAAGATGTGTCTAGGAGTTCCACCCACACTCCCAAATCCTCCTCCACCTTGTCATTGTGTCTGCATTGCTTCATTCGCAATTGAATAGATCTGCAATACGCCGCTGGCTAAAGGAGGACTTTAATTTAGTCCACCGCTGCAGGTTCTGACTAGCTACATACTACAACAGCTTCTTGACATTTCACAAACACAGTCAGATAAGGGATAATATTAACAAAGTCCATCCCATCTCACCACCATTTCTCCTTTTTCACCCAAGAGTTCTCAGGATCATAAACTCTAAAGAAAGTATCTCAGAATAGACAACCTAAAGCAGGAACCAGATAAGTGTACTATGAACATAAGAAATACCATAAAGGGACCTGCAGAGCTGCTCAAAACTGCCAGATTACTGTAAACAATAAATTGCATGTCTGTCTCTCATGCTTTTTCATACATCACACAGTTAAGTGCTCCGTCCCATAACACAATAAGTGCACCTGTGTGGTCATCACGCACAACATGGAAACACTTCTCACACAGGATCAAAAAAAGACAACACACTTCCAACAACACACCCTAGATGGTGCAACACGCTACTTGTGTAGCCAAGAGCTTTGGCACACCCACATAGGGCTAGTAAGTACTTTATAATACAATATTTTGGGGATTTTTTAATTCTGTTAAACTTTTGAGAGCCTTTCTGGGACCTTAAATATATGTTCTGTGCTGTTATTTGGAAGTATCAGGATTAAAATAGAATGGAATCAAGGCAATTTCTTGCAAATAAAACACAGGTGACCATTTTCAGGAACTGTAAGTGGTAGTTTTGCAGTACACCATGGATCATTGAAAAATGGCTGGCCTGAACACATGTACCAGGCAGTTTGACAAGCCCATGTAAGAGCTGTTCTGACTGGACACTACAAGACTGCTGAAAACCAGCAACCTGATTGGCAACCCTTTAAAACCAATCAGAATAGCTCAATGTGTGAAGACCTGTCCGAGTGTCGACATAGGCCACACCTTCCTGGACTGCTATCCAAAGAAGCATGTCCAGCCTGAAAACAGGAGAACCTCTTTGTTCAGGCATTAAATACTCCAGTTTGTTTAATTTTGCCTTGGTGCAATTTTTAATGTTTTGTTAAACCCAATTTCGGCCTCAGATGATCATAAAAAGGCATATTTCTCTCGCAAGAAATGTTTGCCTCCTACCTACAACAAGAGAACTGCAACAACTACTTTTGACAAGAAAGAAAGGTATAATACATGTAAACGTAAAGTAGAATTCTCCAAAACCTCCTCACTACATTGATTGCCATTAACAAGATTGCTTTGAGATATGGATCTTGTGACGAAAATAAAGTATGGTTTCAAACCAGTTAAGAAACATTTGCACTAAGTTAAGATCAGTTAAAGGCACCTTGGAGGAGTAGGGCAGGGTCATAGATACCACAACTGCAGCAGAGGCAGCAGCACTGTAGCACAGAGAATGATGGGGGCCCATTACACCATACGTTATAGCTGTGTTATACACACCAAGCACCACAAGGGCACTTTTTTATGCTTGCAGCAGGACTTGGAACTTTATTACATACTATATCGTGGAGGTGTTATCCATTAGACTCTGAACTGGTCTCACTTGTATCTGCAGAAGAAAGGTATCTCAAAGGTATACACCTCCTACTTCTAAATGGCTGGTGTGAAGATTCTGCTTCTCAGAGTATCCAAATGAATCAATTGTCCTATTCCCCGAGAGCACCCCACAGTGATGCAAAAAAGCATTAATTGCCAATATAACCAGCATTCAAGGAGGCCTGAAAAGTTCCCATTCCCACGTATTCATGAGGAATGACTGCAATGGAAGTATTGATAAGCAGCACAGAAAGAGAGAGATCAGATTCTTCAGGTGTTAAAAGAATTGGTTTTACTGCTGATGTAATAAGGACTGCAGGGGTTTGATCTGTAAGCTTGCATGAAGAACAAGATCAATGCAAAACAACATCAATGGCAAAAGACAAAGAGCTGACATGGTGGTCTGATTCACATTCACTGAAAACCATTGAACCAACTACTGAACATGGAACATGGAGACATAAACACTTGAAGCAAGCACTTGAAGCAAGCCCTTGACCAGGATAATTCCAAGAAACTGAAGCCCTTGAGGCGCTGCTTGAGGACCGTTTCCTATTGACTGAAAACACTAGACTGTGTAACAGGGTCACTGTCTAATGCAATCTCTGTTCAAGTAGAACTGGAGAGAAGGCAATTAACCAGAAGTCATCTAGGTAAGTGTAAAGTCAGCTTACTGACGTTGAAAATGGATTGTTTATTCTGTCTTCAGAGTGGAAACTCTTGGACTGAGAGAAGACCAAAGGGGAGAGCTGAATATTGCAGATGTTTGTTATCTATCACAGAACTGTTTTGGTAAATTGTAGAGATGGGTGTCTGGAAGTATCTGTCTTGAAGATCTAAGACAGGTCAATCCTGTACATGCTTGGCTTTCAGAATATGAAGTCGTAATATTTTTAGGAATTTGTTTAGAAGAGTAAATCCAATATTGATTCCAATCCCCCTCCCTGCGAATCAGAAAATATATGGGATAATACCCCTTGGATTGCTCTTTCTGCAGTGAGACCTTTTATTCTGTTTGTCAACATGTTTGTTTAAGTGGGTTGGGTGAGGATGTAAATAGGAGAGAGAATAACTCATTCTTATATCAGGAGTAGCCACTGGAACAATATAATTACTTCCAAATTCATGAAGACAGATGACACAAATCCACTAGAGTGTCAGGACCTTGAGGACCAAGCACTCAGAGACGTTATGGCGTCATGCGAGGGGTTAATGTGTGAAGTAGAATGCAGCTGTCTAAGCCTACCTAGTCCACTTTCTAAGTGTGAGCTAAATTACTTTTGTAGGAGAGGATGAGTCTGCTATTTTGTCCTGTTAAATCAGTGACTGTAGCCGCCAAGTTCCTTGTATTGCTGAGCTGAATGAATTACCCAACTGAGGTAAGTCCCAATGCTTGCAAACTCTCTCTGCTTACCTTTCTGAGGCAAACTATCCCTCTGCACTTCAAAGACTATATTTAGCAGTTCAACTAGGCTGACCCTAGATAAACCAGTAGACTTCATCCATGTGTGCTGCTTGATGAATACAGCTGTGGTACTGACTGCAGGAAGGAGTAGCCACTAGAAGTAATCCTTTTTTTTTTAACAATCTGGTGCCTATATCATTCCTTGCTTTTGAATAGCAAGATTATATGCATAACAAAAGGACTTCATTTTCATATTTAAATACAAATTGAAAACTACATTAATGAAAAAATAAATAAGTAATGAAATCAAAAAGAAGTATAATCTGAAAAGCTATTTTGATACTTTCCTAAAGATAACACCTAACACTCAGAATTATATCTGACAATAACTCTAAATTAAAGCCACTTTAATTACAGTTGTTCATTATAAGTGGAGAATATCTGCATCAGCATTAACATCCTTTCCAAAGCTTGATTAGAAATAAGAGCAAAATACACATACATGTGCACATTATTAACATTGTTAGAAAACTAAATGCATCAGATTGATATTTGCATCCTGATATGAGTCTGTCTGAATTTTGCTTGCATATATGTTTTTGCTTCAGAATCATAAAAATCTCAACGTGTTCACATCTTGAAGAGATTACCTGCTTGGAATAAGGAGCTGATCTTTCCTTAAAGGCAAAGCAATCTGGAATTTTTCCAGAAGCTTAAAATACTGTGACATATAATCCTTTGGAAATATGTTCTTTCTTGATAGAAATGTCTCCACACTAGAACGCAGAATAACTCCTTTTGAATACTCTGAAAGGCCTTCCTGTTTTACCATTAAAATCTGCAAATAAAAAAAAAAAGCATTAATTTACTATTGTGTTAAACTATGCCTTGTGCAGGATAGACACTGCGTCTGGGGTGCACCTCTACTACTTCGAGACACCAAAATCAATAGTCACAACATTGGGAGTCACTGCATGGCAAGGGGCATTACATTGCAGGTAAGTATACGTGTTAACATTAAAATGAGCTCTTTAAAATTAGCCTTAAAAATCCCGTGTGTGTGTGTGCATTTGTATACAATATAAACAATTGAAATTAGCATACAATTAAAACAATTATTTAAAAAAGTGTTCAAAGGCCTTGGAATAAATTAAAAATATTAAAAACAAAAAAATGAGATACAAAGCAAACACAAAAAGGAATATGCTACTTACCAGTATGCATCTGTTCTTGGCATGTAGAGCTGCAGATCTACACACTTTTGCATAGATCGCCATCTGGTGTTGGGCCCGGATGTTTGCAGTTTGTTTTTCCTCTTGGAAAGTCCTTGGAAGTCACGAGGTCAGTGACTCCTCCTTTGGATCGTATTGCGCATGGGCTTCGGCTCCATCCTCAGATTGTTTTTCGCCAGCAGTGAAAGATGGAGCGTAGTAACCACAGTGAAGAAACCCATGTGTGTTGTATCTAAATAAGATAGACTGGAACAGATTCAGGTAGCCGGGGAGGCGGGTGGGCGTGTGTAGATCTGCAGCTCTACATGCCAAGAACAGATGCATACTGGTAAGTAGCATATTCGATACGGTCCATCATGGTTTATTGATGGACCGGCTCCGAGAAATTGGAGTTAAAGATAAGGCCTGGAACCTAATCAAGTCTTTCCTTTCAGAAAGAACCCAGGCGGTCTCTTTGGGAGACTTTACTGCTAAAGTTTTCTCCCTGCCTTGTGGTGTGCCACAGGGATCCTCTCTAAGTCCTACCCTCTTTAATGTATACGTTAAACATCTGGCTTCCTTGGTTGAATCCTTCGGCTTCAACCTTACATCATATGCTGACGATACCCAGATTGTGGTATCTTTATTTCCTTTGGCACCCACCAATGTTGCGGATGACTTTAAAAAATGTATGTCAGCAGTGGATAATTGGATGACCCTCAACTGCCTCAAGTTAAATTCAAATAAAACGGAGGTAGTCCTGTTTGGAAATGATCCCAGTTTCTGGACACCCACATGGTGGCCAGATTCTATGGGTTCACTACCTACTCCCAGTAGGAAAGTCAAGAACCTGGGATTCATCATAGACGACAAATTATCATTCAAGGATCAGGTCAATTCAGTTATCTCCTCAACATCTTTCATTCTCAGATCATGCAGGAAGATACTCCCTCTGCTTCCCAAAGATTTACATCGAACGGTTATATCGGCCCTTGCCTTATCTAGACTCGACTATTGTAACGGTCTTTACATTACCATGCAAGAAGGACTACTCAAAAAGCTTCAATTACTTCAAAATGCAGCGGCAAGACTTATATCAGGCATTCCTAAATATGCCTCGATCTCTGCCGAAATAAAAAAACTCCATTGGCTCCCAATAAACAAACGCATTTGATTCAAAGCCCTATGTATTACCCACAGAGCTCTTCATAATAATGGACCTTTTCATCTTACCAAGCTCCTTCAATGGTATACTCCTGGAAGAACTTTACGCTCTTCTCAGGCTAATCTAGCTGTAATCCCCAAAGTAAAGAAAGCTAACTGGGGAGGACGCAGCTTTCTGGTAAAGGCCACTACAGCATGGAATGCATTACCGTTATATTTGAGACATATATCTAATCATTTAGAATTCAGGAAGGCTCTTAAGACAAGCCTCTTTACCGCCTAATATCTGTCATTCCGTCTCTACTCAGGACTGTGTTCTGTTCGACAGTGCCAGGACACCTACGGGTATTAGCCGCGCTATATAAAACAGATTAACATAACATAACATAACATAACATAACATAACATATTCCGTTCGAGGCATATGAGCTGCAGATTACAGACTTTTGCATAGACTATATAGCAGTTCCCAACCTTAGCGGCGACCACCGGTATCTGTTGCAGTGGTTTGAAATAGTGTTTTCAGTACAGCCTGGCCCACACTAACTTGTTTCTTGTTTTGCACATCTACACAATAGTGTTTAGTGAAAGTGTGCGGTGTTGACCATGTAGCTGCTTTGCAGATATCATCTAGTGGGGCGTTCCCTAGAAATGCCATGGAAGCCCCTATCTTCCGTGTAGAATGGGGAAACAGAAAGCGTTTGTTTTGCTTTGTGGTAGCAAATCTGGATGCATTTTACAATCCACCTAGCTATCCCTGATTTTGAGATGGGGTTGTCCTTCTGTGGTGGAGAGAAAGAGACAAACAGTTGTTTGGTCTTTAGGAAAGGTTGTGATCTCTGGATATAGTAAAGTAAGGCTCGTTTGACATCTAGCGTGTGCAGAGCCCTTTCTGCAACGGTCTGAGGTTGAGAGAAAAATACTGGTAATTCTACAGATTGGTTTAGGTGAAAAGGGGAAATGACTTTAGGTAGGCATTTTGGGTTGGTACGGAGAACAACCTTGTTCTGGTGCATTTGAAGAAAAGGTTCTTGTATGGTAGAGTGCTTGTATCTCACTGACCCTTCTAAGGTAAGTGATGGCTACAAGGAAAGCTGTTTTCCATGTGAGGAATTGCAGTTCGCATTTATGCAAAGGTTCGAAGGGAGGCCCCATCAGCCTTGTGAGAACGATATTTAAGTTCCACACAGGTGAGGGTGGTACTCTGGGGGGAATTATTCTTTTGAGGCCTTCCATGAAGGCTTTAATGGCAGGTACTCTGAAAAGCGATAGGTGCTGCCTGTTTTGTAAGTAAGCTGCAATTGCTGCAAGGTGTAGCCGATGGATGTATAGGCTAGATTACACCTTTATAGGTGGAGTAAGTAGCATATGATGTGTTGTATAGACACGTCTAGAGGATTGATTGTGTTGTTATGGCAATGAACAACAAATCTTTTCCACTTGGCAGCGTAGCAGGCTCTAGTGGTAGGGCGTCTAGCTTCTCTGATGACGTTCATACAGTCAGGGGAAGGTTTAGGTACCCGAATTCTAGGATTTCAGGAGCCAGATCGCAAGGTTGAGCTGAGCTGGGTCCGGGTGCCTGATCTCTCCATGGTTCTGGGTTAGGAGGCATGGTGAGAGGTGTAGCTTTTGGTGTGGTACTACCGAGAGTTCCAGCAGCGTGGTGTACCACGGTTGTCTGGCCCACGTTGGAGCTACTAGGATCAGTGTGAGGGAGTGCTGTTGTAGCTTTCGCACCACTAATGGAATGAGTGGGAGAGGCGGAAAAGCGTACGCAAATTTGCCTGACCAGTTCATCCATATTGCATTTCCTTTGGACAATGGGTGTGGGTATCTGGCGGCGAAGCTTGGGCATTTTGTGTTTTCGTGGGTGGCGAAGAGGTCTATGTGCGGATGCCCCCACATTTGAAAGAACGGATGAAGAACCTGTGGGTGAAGTTCCCATTTGTGGATCTGTTGTGTCTGTCTGCTGAGCAGATCTGCCACTGTGTTTTGGACTCCTGGGACATGTTGAGCTAGGAGAAAGATTTTGCTAATTGAGAGAGCTGTGGAGAGTGTGTGCCGCCTTGTTTTTTAATATAATACATGGCCGTCATGTTGTCTGTGCGAATGAGGACTGCCTTTGCCTGAAAGCTGTGTTTGAAAAGATTTCAGGGCTAGAAAGATTGCTAGTAACTTCAGATGGTTGATATGGAGTAACTTTTCTTGCGGCGTCTATGTGCCCTGCACTGTGAGGTGTAATAGATGAGCTCCCCAGCCGGAGAGCGATGCGTCCGTTGTTAGTATTATTTGGGGAACCGGGTCCAGGAACGGTCGACCTTTGGAAAGGTTTGTGGTGTTCCACCACTGCAGAGAGCGATGGGTGTGACCGTCTACCAACACCAGATCTGTCAGTTGCCCCTGGGCCTGGTTCCATTGGTGTGCTAAGCACTCTTGTAGTGGACGCATTTGGAGTCTTGCGTGGGGCACTATAAAAATGCAAGAGGCCATCATCCCTATCAGTTACATAAACACTCGTGCTGGAAGGGAGTGTTGAGGTATGAATTTTTGTCGCAAAGCCTGAATGCTTGCAATCCTGGCCGGATTGGGGTAGGCTATTGCTTTTGAGGTGTCGATGGTGGCACCGAGGTATTGTTTTATGTGGGATGGTGTTAGCTGGGACTTTTGGTGGTTCACCGTGAAGCCTAGATGGTGAAGTAGTTGGATTGTGGTGGCAGTGTGGTGTACACATTGGTTGTATGAAGTGGCTTTTATCAGCCAATCGTCCAAGTATTGGAAGACGTGAATGTGCTGTGTTCTGAGGTGTGCCGCCACCACCGCTAGGCACTTGGTGAATACCCGTGGTGCTGTTGTGACTCCGAACGGGAGCACTTCGATTTGGTAGTGTTGTCCGTCCACTACAAATCTGAGGTACTTTCTGTGAGCATGGTGTACTGGAATGTCGAAGTATGCGTCTTTCAAGTCCAGTGTGGTGAGAAAGTCGTTATGGGAGAGGAGCGGAAGTACCTGCTGAAGCGTTACCATGTGAAAATGGTCTGAGTGTATGTATGTGTTTAGGGGCCGGAGATCTAGAATAGGTTGTAGAGTCTCGTCCCTTTTTGGTATTAGAAAATATAGGGAGTAGACCCCCAAATTTTGTTGATTGACAGGAACGTGTTCTATTGCCTGTTTTTGTAGGAAGGAGATTACCTCCTGCTTTAGCAATGTCGAATGTTCTTGTGACATTGGGCGTTGCCTAGGTGGAATGTTTGGGGGGGGTTAGATGTTAATTCCAGGCAGTATCCTGACCAAATTATTTGGGTCACCCATTCGTCTGAGGTGATGGTCTCCCAGACATGAAGTAAATTTGTGAGTCTGCCCCCGACCGGAGTGGAATGGTCTGGGGGGAGCGAGGGGAAGTCATTGGGTAGTAGGTGTGGCAGAACGGGCGTTGTTTGTTTTGCCTCTGCCCTTGTTGTTGTTACCCCTGTAGCCGCCTCTTTGGTAACCTTTTGTAAAGGTGGTCTGAGTAAGGGACTTGTACGATGTGGACACTGTGTCTGAGGAGTAGCCTCTGGATGCACTCCGAAAGGATGAGCGACAAAAGGAGCGTCTGGGCGGGTGAGACTGTAAGGTCCCCATGGATTTTGCGGTATCCGTGTCCTTTTTCATCTTTTCTAAGGCCTCATTCACCTTTGGCCGAATAGATGTTCCAGGTCAAAGGGATGGTTAAGGAACCAAGCATGACGACGGAGAAGGACGCTGGTGTTAATGGCCCTGGAGGCTGTGTCTGCTGCATCTAGGGCACAACGTATAGAGGTGTTTGTGATTGTTTTACCCTCTTGAATTAACTCGTTGGCTTTACATTTGTATATTTTTCAGGGAGATGTTGCATTATGCTCTCTAATTCGTCATAATGAGCCCTGTCATATCTGGCCAGCAGTGCCTGAGTGTTTGCTATACGCCATATGTTGGCAGCCTCGGATGCTGTGCGTTTGCCTGAAGCATCTAGCAGTTTTGACTCCTTGTCAGGTGGTGGGGCATCACCTGACGCTTGTGAGTTTGCCCTTTTACGTGCCGTAGATACCACTAAGGAATCTAGTGGCGCTGGTCCTCTGATGTAAGAGGGATCTGAGGGAGCAGGTTTGTACTTCTTTTCGATACGTGGGTTAAGGACCCTGTCTCTAACTGGGTCTTTAAAAACTTCTGCCGCATGCTTTACCACCCCTTTGAGCATGGGCAGTATAGAGATGGACCTATGTGTAGTATCGAATGTGTCTAGGAGGAAATCTTCCTCCACAGGGTCATTATGCATGTCCACCCCATGACAATGTGCTGCTCTTTGCAGAAGATGGTTAAACCCTAATGAATCTTCTGGTGGAGATGGTCTAGAAGGGTAAATATCGTCTTGTGGAATGTTGGGGATATCTGGTATATGGCAATCGTCCCATGGATCTGGAGATCCTGTAGGGGTGGGGTCTTGTGGCACATCCCCTGTATCATAATATGGGTCCCCGTGATCATCATCGTCTGGAGATGGAGTAGGAGAACGATGAGGTGGGGGTGGAGAGGGTGGAGGGGGTGGAGGTGGGGAAGGAGGAGGAGGTGGAGGGGGAGGGCAAGGTATTCTGAACGGAGAGGTAGCAGAGTCCTTCCTCTTTGGAGGTGGAGGCGGAGCAGGCTTCTCCAAATGTCTCTTCTTAGTAGAGAGTGTCAAATGTCCAGTTTTTGGATCCTTGGTGAGAGTTTTTTGCAAGGGATCCGGTGTAAATAGCTCTGGTGAGGTGATTTGGTCCGTCGGCGCCAAAGGCGTCGGGGCCGATGATTTTTTAGGTTTTTCCATGCCGGTTTGATGTTTAGAACCCGGCTTGGGACCCTCCGGTCTCTTGGTCCGCGCCGAGATGGGCTTCGGCTTGGAAGTGTCGTGCCGGTGGCCTTGTGTGGTTCGGTCGGCACTGAAGATGGCGTCGGTGCCGAAGGGCTGGGTTTCGACCCAGAGGGCTTCGGTGCGGAGCTCGGTGTCGAGGTGGAGGCTGTCTTCTTTTTCGGTGCCGAAGTGTGTTTCTCGGCACCGCTGGCAGGCTGGCTCGAGTCCGAGCCGCCGGAAGGCTTACTTGGCTTCTTCACCGGGCCCAAAGGTGGGGTGTGTGAAGCAGTGTCTCTGATCTTGCCTAGGCCCGGAGGCGAAGGCGTGACCGAAGCCTTTTTGGGTGTCGGCGCGGGTATGGGAGGGGGTAGATTGGTACTCACGACCCTCTGCGCCGGGGTGATGTCCTCCACATCTGACTCGTCGGCCTCGGAAGCGCTGACGAGGTCCTCTTCGGTACGATGATGTTCCGGATTGTCGATGTCGTCTCCGAAGATGTCGACTGGAATGGACGTCGAGGAGTGTGCCATGTTCCTTCTGGCTCTTCGGTCCCGAATAGTCTTTTTGGATCGGAAAGACTTACAGCCTCGAGCCTCGTGTTCTGGGGAGAGGCAAAGGTTGCATACCTCATGAAGATCGGTGTGGAGAAATTTGGACCCACATCGAGGGCACTTTTTAAATAGAGTTCTTTCCATGAGCCGGGACCGGAGCCTGGGTAGGCCCGAAGGCCGCCGTCTATGACTGGAACCGAAGGTTTGTGTCGAGAGAAGGCACGTTGATTGAAGAGATCGTGATCGAAACAATACAGCGATTGGGGTGAGGATTGCGCGTCGATCGTCGAACTGGAAGCTGTTCGGAACCGGAGCACGAAGATCACATCCGAGCCCGATGGCGGAAAAAAACAATCTGAGGATGGAGCCGAAGCCCATGCGCAATACTGTCCAAAGGAGGAGTCACCGACCTTGTGACTTCCAAGGACTTTCCAAGAGGAAAAACAAACTGCAAACATCCAGGCCCAACACCAGATGGCGATCTATGCAAAAGTGTGTAATCTGCAGCTCATATGCCTCGAACATACATATCTGATCAAATGTCCTGCAACTCCAGCAGGCAGGCAATGTGTGGCAAACATAAACAAGCATTTGCAATGCAATCGGTCTCGCCTTTGGGACCTTATATTTATTTAGCTATGCAGCACATTAGCCTGGGTGCTGAAACATCTACTGTTCTTTAACATGGAGGGAAAGTAAGCACCAAACTGAGTGACACACCAGGTATGGAAACACATGGAGAGAAATATTGCATTTCAACAGGAAATGGTATGCTCCAAAGCTCTGTTTTTAATATAAAATCAGGGCCTTCGGTGGTTGTATCACTGAAAATTCAAAATTTGAAAAAAATGTTATTGTCGATGGGTGCTAGTGAAAGACAATTTCTATGGACTGGAATCTAGAAAATGCTGAAGTGATTCTGGTATTTTACTGACCTCTGCTGGTCATTTTCTATCAAGACAGTTAAATAGAGGCAGTTGAATAGAAACAAAAGTCCCTAAGCGGAAGCAGACAAGTCCTAGGGCTGATCTCCAGAGCCCACAAAGTACATACACATGTACGTATATAATAAAGTATATACTAAATTATATACAAGAGGTCTTGAATGCTCGACCTAAAAAGACATATCTTATCCAATGTCCTGCAACTCCAGCACGCAGGCAGTATGTGCTGGGCTCATGCACCCCTAGTGAATAGCCCCCGCATTTGGTGGAAAAAACTCCATAAGATTAAAAGTTAAGGTATGAAAACCACACTAGTCGAAGAAGCAGTTTAAAAATGTATTTACTGATTCTGCCATCTATCCATGATGGATGGATGCAGTGAGTATGTTGCACAAATGAATGTCTCTGTAAATTTGTATTTATTATGCTTTAAAATTTAATACAACGTTCTATATAACAAATACATTGATTTGTATTTTCTCTAAAATGTTAGTGTCACTACCTTTATTTGACATGTTCTAATATTTTGATTGGTTTTGAAGTTGCCCTAGATCATTTACAGAATGTATTTCCCTGTCTAGGTGAACTTCACATTAGTACCATGGGGCCCCTTTTCTTTGCAGTTTGCATGTCATCTCTGTCTCTTTCCCCCACCACGCTTAACCTCTCCCCACCCTGCTAGTTCAGGATTTGGCCCCTGCGGACCCCATAACCACTGCACAGAATCTGGAGTCGAATCAGGCGTATTTTACCTTTGTTAATGTTTGGTGAATTACTTCACTAGCATTGGCACATTGGAAAAGCTTAACATTACCAAAATGAAGTTTCTTGTGATATTTTTTAAACTCTATTAAGAAATAGCACTTGTGTATGTGTGCGCTTGGATGACAGCCATCTTATACTACAGTTTCAATAAAAAGATCTGCATCACAAAATGGCTGCCGTGCATGCATGTGCATGCTCAGAAACATATGTGGTGGGAGAAAGTAAAATTGGCAAAGCCACCAGGTCAGTTCCCAGTAACAATGTCAAAAGACTTAATGGATTTGCCAATGCTTGTTACTGTTTGCTCTCCCTTGAGCCGTCAGTTATAGTGTGATATCGTTTTACTCACTCTTCATTTACAATAGCATTGTCATAATTCACTTTCCGAACTCTATTTCCTACCAATTCTCAACTAAGTCCCTTGAGCTTATGTTGCATCTACCTATTGATACACAGTCCATTTGTCAATATTCTGAACTTTTCTTTCATTCGGACCCATGTTACGTTTTGTAATAGAAAGCATGTGCTAATTTATTTATTTATTTATGTAGTGTTTTATAGAGTGCGAACGAGACCCGTTAGGGTATCAGAACACGTTACAGGGATAACAAGTTGTATACAAGTTTGAAATAGACAATTACATAGGTGGGGATAGATGGACGTGCATACACTTGGGGAATAACGGGACATTTACAATATTCAGAGCGGCGATCATGAGAGCACTATGCAGAGATAACCAGCTTTTACATTTGGGGAAAAACAGGTAATTTTTCAAAAACATTCAAGAATCAAGCAAAAACATATAGCTATGCCGCTGTGCACACAATGAATGAGATTTATAGGAGGAATTTGCCCATTAGGAAGGTTTTAGCTTCCTTTTTAAATGTTTACAGGGAGGGTGTTCTTCTGATGTTAGGCAGCAGCGAGTTCCAGATTTTTGGTGCAGCCCCAGAGAAGGCTCGATTGTATGTTTTTTCTCTTCGGAAGCTGTGTGGTTGGAGCACAATGTCTCTGGCGGACCAGGAGTTTCCGGCTCCTCCAGAAACCACGATTTTCTGGGCAAGATATGCAGGCGAATGTGAGTGTAGCACTTTGTGCGTGATACAGGCCACTTTGAGTTGGATTATGGCTTCAAGAAGAAGCTAGTTCAGAGCCTTCAGGTGCGGTGAGATGTGGTTGAATTCTGTTGAGCCTGTTAAGAGTCTAGTGACAGCATTGAGACAAGCTTTTAGTTGGGCTGTGGAGATCTTGGGTAGGCTGGAGAGGGTTGATCATCCATATTCGATCGTAGAGATAACTAATGACTGAACTGCCGTTTTTAGGTCCGAAGCATCAAGGAATAGTTTTAGTTTTCTCAAGTAGCTCAGGTGAAACCTGGCATTTTTGGCCATTGAGTTAATGTGGTCTTGCATATTCAAGTTGCTGTCCAGTGTGATTCCGCGAGATTTGGCTGAGTCCACTATGGTCTGTGTGCAGTTCAGTGCTGTGATCATCTTGGTCCATTCCAGAATCTCAATGGTACTTTTAGGAGGGGAGATAGAAGGAACTCAGTTTTTTGTGCATTTGTTTTGAGCTGGTTGCTGACGAGCCATTGTACAGTCAGCTTTAGGGCCTCATTCATAAAGTTGATCTCCTCTAGGGATGAGATTTTGATGTAGATCTGAGTGTCATCGCATACATGTGGAAAGAGATGTTGGCAATATGCAGTATTTCAGCTAACGGTTCAAGGTAGAGGTTGAAGAGGGTAATGGAGAAAATGAAGTCTTGGGGGAATCCGATCGTTATCGGGGAACGAGCAGATAGATTACGGTTGACTAAGAATCTCTGAGGGCAGTTCCGAAGGAAGGATATAAAACCATTTGAGAACGGTTCGCCCTACAACCATCCTGTATTCAAGGCGTTCAAGTAGTATCTTGTGGTTGACTGTGTCGAATGCCGATGATAGGCCCAATAGAATTAAGAGACACGTTTTGCCTTGGTCAAGGGCTTGAAAAGCGTCATCTACAATATGGAGAATATTGGTTTACGTACTGTGACCAGGCCTGAAACCTAATTGGCATTCGTCTAGCAGGTTGAATTTAGAAATGAGGCACAGGGTCAGACTGATTTGCATATGGCCATGTCTGAACTGGGGTGGCAGAGTGGGCTAAAGAACGGTGATAGATTAAACCTAGATCAGTTGACTGGGGGTGAGTGCTTGCAATGTTCAACACTCCGTCCATCATTTCCTTTGGTTTTTGCTTTGCAGGGTATGCTCAGACGTGAGTCCCTTGCTCACTTTGCCACTGGATTCAAGCAAGCCTGGCTGAAGACAGCTGAAATGCCAGAAACCGGTCCTAGGAAGCTTGTTTCCGGTCCAGGGAAGACATGGCTTGGCAGTTCGGGCTGGACTGTTCCCTTGAGGCACAGGGTCAGACTGATTTGCATATGGCCATGTCTGAACTGGGGTGGCAGAGTGGGCTAAAGAACGGTGATGGATTAAACCCAGATCAGTTGACTGGGGGTGAGTGCTTGTAATGTTCAACACTCCGTCCATCATTTCCTTTGGTTTTTGCTTTGCAGGGTATGCTCAGACGTGAGTCCCTTGCTCACTTTGCCACTGGATTCAAGCAAGCCTGGCTGAAGACGGCTGAAATGCCAGAAACCGGTCCTAGGAAGCTTGTTTCCGGTCCAGGGAAGACATGGCTTGGCAGTTCGGGCTGGACTGTTCCCTTGAGGCACAGGGTCAGACTGATTTGCATATGGCCATGTCTGAACTGGGGTGGCAGAGTGGGCTAAAGAACGGTGATGGATTAAACCCAGATCAGTTGACTGGGGGTGAGTGCTTGCAATGTTCAACACTCCGTCCATCATTTCCTTTGGTTTTTGCTTTGCAGGGTATGCTCAGACGTGAGTCCCTTGCTCACTTTGCCACTGGATTCAAGCAAGCCTGGCTGAAGACGGCTGAAATGCCAGAAACCGGTCCTAGGAAGCTTGTTTCCGGTCCAGGGAAGACATGGCTTGGCAGTTCGAGCTGGACTGTTCCCTTGAGGCACAGGGTCAGACTGATTTGCATATGGCCATGTCTGAACTGGGGTGGCAGAGTGGGCTAAAGAACGGTGATGGATTAAACCCAGATCAGTTGACTGGGGGTGAGTGCTTGCAATGTTCAACACTCCGTCCATCATTTCCTTTGGTTTTTGCTTTGCAGGGTATGCTCAGACGTGAGTCCCTTGCTCACTTTGCCACTGGATTCAAGCAAGCCTGGCTGAAGACGGCTGAAATGCCAGAAACCGGTCCTAGGAAGCTTGTTTCCGGTCCAGGGAAGACATGGCTTGGCAGTTCGAGCTGGACTGTTCCCTTGAGGCACAGGGTCAGACTGATTTGCATATGGCCATGTCTGAACTGGGGTGGCAGAGTGGGCTAAAGAACGGTGATGGATTAAACCCAGATCAGTTGACTGGGGGTGAGTGCTTGCAATGTTCAACACTCCGTCCATCATTTCCTTTGGTTTTTGAATTTAGAAATGTGTTAGCTCAGTTGATGTTGCACACATTTCTCAAGTACTTTCACTAGAAGTGGAATATTGGAAATTGGTGTGAAACTGTCAGGATTAGCTGGATTCAAGGTGTTTGTTTTTTTAAGGTGGGGATGACTTGACCAGCTTTTAGAGAGACAGGTATGGAACCTTGCATTAGGGAAGCGTTGATTATTGTAGTCCAAATAGGAATGATAAATTGGTTGGTTGCAGCCAAGCAGTTGGAGGGGAGTGGGTCATAAAAGTGGTTGTTCTGTTTTATGGAAGATATCATTTTCGAGATGGAGTGGTCATCATCTAACTTAAAAGTGGACAAGTGCGCTTGATTATTGGGTGTTGGCTGGGGGGGATGAGTAGAGAGATGGGTCCCAGAAAGAGGAGGTCGGATGTTGGCAGCGGAATTAAGCTTGTTTCCTAAGGAGTTAATTTTAGCAGTGAAGAAGGTGAACTCCTTACAGGTTATAAGGGATTTTGCAGCTTCTTTAGAGGTTATAGCCTGTTTGTTTGATTGATGTTTGACCATTTCAAAGATCTGACGAGGTCTGTTCTTAGCGTTTTCCAGTTCTGAGCTAAAGAACTCTTTTTTTTTTATATGAGGATGTTCTTGTTGTAAGCATTTCTGTTCTTTCAGAGAAGTTTTAGTTGGGAGGAATAGGGGTGCTGTTTCCAATTTCTGTTAGACGAAGAATTCTCCTTTCATTGTTGAGAGAACCATTGAACCAGGGATTTTTATCTTTGATCTGAGATCTTTTTAGCTTTAGCAGGGCTAGAGAATCAATTATGTCACACATAGTTGAGTTGTAGTGCTCTGTAAGATCGTTGAACTTTGATATCTTTGGGGGGGTGGTCATTATCGCAGCACGCAGCCAGCTTCTCAAGTTCTAGGCTCTTTGTGTCCTTGAACCAGAGTTTCACTTTCACTGGTTGCCCTGGCCTTTTTCCTATGGACACCAGGCATTGCCTGTGGCAGGGGAGCTTCAAAGGCCTGGCAGCCTTTGTAATGCGACCACCAGCCTCTCCTGCTATCAGGAGCAGGCCCCCTTCCCGTCTCTCCTCTATTTCGGTGGGAAGACGGGCGGGAAAAACTAGCCATCCCAGGAGGTGTGCCCACCTCTGTCAACTCCACCCCTCAGGTGGGGGAGGCAAAGTGAAGCCCACTCTCCAGTGCTCGCCATCTGGCAGATGGCAGGCACTCCCCAATCAGGACTAGGGATTGTGCTCACTCCCCAACGTGGGGTGAGCACACCAAGGGTGTAGTCACTCTAAGGTCAGTAGCCCATTGGCTACTGACCTCAAGACCCCTAAAACACCCCCTAAATACAGTATTTAGGGAGCAGCCTTGAACCAAGAAGGCAGATCCAGCAACAACAAGAAAAGAAGATAAGAAGAAGGACTGAAGAGCCGTGCAGAGCTAACAAGAGGACGACGCCCACTGACTTGGCCCCAGCCCTACAGACCTGTCTCTCCACGAACCTGCTCCTGCGAAATCCCGGTGTGTCCTGCAGCCAGCAACCTCAAAAACCCTGGAGTACCTGCCTGCCTTCACTTCAAAGACTGAAATCTCCCGTGAACACCGGACTTGTTCAAATTGGAGCTTCTGGTGCCAGCCAGAGACCGCAAATCCAGCCCACTCTGCACCCGCCAAACCCGGCCTGAGCTCAAGTGGAAAAACACCACGAGGAGGTCCCCCTGGTGATCCTGACCCGAGATCCGGTGACCCCTGGCCTGCCTCAAGCCTGAGGATCCCCCCTACCGCGACCAGAGAGGGTAAGAAAATCTGACGTCCAATGGCACCCCTGCACTCGACGTCCCACGGCCTTGTGTGTCCAAACCGACGGTGCCTAACCAACCCACAACATCCCAACTTACCCCTCGAAGTGGTGGTCGCACACAGAAGATCCTCGTCCCCGAGCCTATAGTGTTTCTTTGTCCAGGAGGTTCTCCATTGAAAACAGGGCACCCGACCTCAAAACAGCACCCTGCCCTAGTGCCGCTGAGGGTGCACCTTTAGTGCTACTTTGGTCCCCAACGTGCCCTGAGCTTAACCCTAGGAGCTCTGCTCCCACAACCCAGTGGCCTGCTTGCCAGCAGCCACCAACCAGAGGTCCCCTATCCCCCATTGGATAACATTGGGCCTCAACACTCTGCACCCGGCCACCCTACTGCCGCTGAGGGTGCAACAACAGTGCATCACTGACCCTGGGGGACCCCTGAGTCTAACCCCAGAACCTTAACTCCCACAGTTGAATACTTACCTGTAAACCGTTAACCTGCTTTCCTCCCACAGGATAACATTGACACTTTTTCTGCAAAAAGTTTCTAAGTGTGGAGTTTGGAAACCTAAAAATATTTTTTACAAATCGCACAAATAACCAAAACGTGTTTACTTACCTGTTTGCAGGAAATGTCCCAGTGCTGAATCTAGGTATCCAGCACTGAGTTAGAAAAGTAACGTAAAAAGTAACTTACCTGCAATTCACTGAAAAAGCCTATTCATTCCAATCTACTGTATTTGCTAAGTGTTGCATACTACTGCTCCCCTGTAAATCAAACAAAGTACAATTTCTATTCAATTTTCAAACTGTTCTATATCCAGTCACTTATTACTGAAACGTATTTAATGCATACATGTACCAGGCTTGCTTGGTTCTAAAAATAAACAACAGTATATTTTTATACAAACACAATTGGCCTAGAGTTTAGTTCTTGAGTGTGTGAATTCATTTGCTGACTGAGTGTGTACATCAAATGCTTAACACTGTCCTCTGATACTGCCTTATTGCTCGACCAAGCTACCACTATTAGAGAGTAAGGCTCTATCTAACTTTAACCTCTGCCTACCTCTGGGGACACTTGGACTCTATACACACTATACCTTATTTCGGTATAGTGTATATAGAGCCAGTTTCTTACATACACCATGATACTAACTTGCTCCAACGGCATGCTTATACCGTCTTGGTGGAGGGACGACTGGTTGCCAAGATGGCATTGCAGACTTTGGGGGAAGGTCAGAAGCTGTCAACTATCACAGCTCAATCTCCACGCATGAAAGCTAGGCTTTGTCAGGTTTTTGTGCAGAACCCTGCCCTGCTGCCACAACAGAAGATCCTGCCAAAGAGGCAGCCTGATCGGGGGACTAATGCTGATACTCAACAGCTCGGGATACCAGACACTCTGTGCCAAATCCGGAATCACCAGAATAACTTGAGCCCAGTTGTTTCTGATCTTCTTGAGAACTCTGGGAAGAAGTGGTATTGGCAGAAAGGTGTACAGGAGGCCTGAGCTCCACTCGGGATGAAAAGCTTCTCCAAGCGAGAGCCGCCTTGGAAACTCCAGCGTGCAAAACTGCTGACATTCAGCAAACTCGACTGAGTCGGACAGATCCAACCAATACTCTCTCAATTCTTGAAAGAGACCTTGAGCCAATTCTGGATAGAGACACCATTCGTGATCCTCTAGGCATCGACGGCTAAGTGTGTCTACCCTCACATTCAAAGAGTTCTGAGGTGTTAAACCACCAAGGAAATACACTGATGTTCCAGCCATGTCAAGATGTGCAGAACCATTTGACTAAGCCGTTGGTCAGACATTACCAAGATCTTCAACATACAGAGAACAATCTATTCTGGCAAGTGGTTGAAGTAATCAAAATGGACAATCATGGTGGAAATGTCAACAATTTACTCAATTGCAGGGAATGTAAATGGACGTATTTGTTCAAAAGCACAAGTATTGGTCTAAATGATGTAGATGAACTTAGGCACTTGTTGATCTTTCCTACCCTGTCTATTGCTCATATTGCCTGACCTCACAAACACCTCACTAGCTGTGCATACCATATATATGTCAGACACTGGACCTCAGGTGAACAGCCCACACAGTTTGCGCCCCTTTAAACAAACAATGAATCTTCAGTTCTGCATGTTCAGTTGTGTGATTGATTTCTTCATGGTAATTTATTTACATAAAAATAAATTAAATCCAGTAAAAGCACAGAAGCCCTGACGTAATTCCTTAATTTTTTGGGGAAAATATTTGAGGCAGGGCCCCAAGCTGAGCACACCTATAGGTTCTAAGCACTGAGTATATCTGGAGGCTTCCTCTCCTACACTCATTTACTCTGAACATTCTTGCCAAGGCCGAATTGAGGCATGCCTCTCCCTCCCCATGACAATCACATTCACACCATCTGCATGACAATAGCGACAATAGCCAGGCTATGCAATCAGCCAACACCTGCATCTTGCAATGCCACCTGCAGGGGCCAATAGGATCATGTACAACGGTCATTTGCCTCTAAATGATGCTAACCACAGGGGTAGGACAAGCAATATTTATATTCTACACTTATTCACATACAGTGTGACTGAAAACCACAGAGACAACTATAGGAAAGATTCTGTTCTTGTGTATCCTGTAACAGGTAAGCATAATGGTGAATACCACCCCTTCTAGAACTCTACTGCATCAGCAAAACAGGGGATTCAGGAGAAGCAAGAGAATCTTTTATAAAGAGGTTTCCCTTCTGTTTTGTTTCCTGTCACGGGGGTGTGGGAGAAAGGCAGAGCTATTTGGGGATGTTAAACGCAGCCTTTACTCGTGATGTGTATGTCTCTTTACTGGCCAAGATGAAGGTGGTTTCCAGTGGGGTATGTGGCTGCAGTCGTATTACAATTTTTTTCAACAGTGATGGAAAAAGTCACTTCACTGTGCCTGTAGCACAGCTTGTCTGGAGCTGACTCTCCTGGACGCTCTACACGAATACTCCTGCTTGGGATCACTGTCCCATGGGGCTTTAGAGATATTCAAATAGAGATGTGCCGCTACCATTATAGCGTGAAGCAGTGTGAGATATGCTATTGCTAAATAATCGTGACTATTATTAGGGAGAACATTCCTGCACAAATTGCAACCATATAGTGGTACCGTCAGAGGATACAATATCTTGGCATCTGTGCCTTTTTCACGCACAGTCAAGTCACTTTTTCCGATTTTAAGTTTTACACCGGTAATGAGGACTGACTCAAGAGGACATTTAAACGTGTTAGCCTTGATGAAGTTGTAGGGACATTTCCCCCAAATGACGAAACATGTGTTGGCTAAAGTTACAAGGAGGTCTAACAACAAACAAAAAGACAGAAATAAGCCCACAAGTCAAGAAAATAAGTCTTCTCTGTTCTTTAAACTGTAAATTAATTTGTTGATATTGATTGCGTGTGCCTCTTGAGGTTAATCATTGGTGCTCTCTGATTGGTTTCTGCCAGTTTGCCACCCAAGACACTGTTCTGACTTCGTAGGGTGAGAGCCCCTGCTCTCAGGAGGCCCAGAACAAAAGACTGTCTGGGAAGAGTGTAACACCCCCTCCTGCTGATTAGCCTCCCCAAGCTGTCAAGCTTCAAAGAGCTGCCCCCTTTGGAATGCGAGTCTGACTTCCCTCACAGGAGAGGAAGCCGCCCGTTTTGACCAAGACCCCCTTGTCACCTGGACAGGGGGGAAAATTATCTAGTCAAGTAGGCGTACCACGTTCAGGCTAGAACCACCCCTAAGGTGGGCTACACTGAGGAGGAGACGATCTTTCAGAAGTAGCCCTCTTTGTGATGGCATACTTAGGAATTTTGGGACATGGTTATGCCCACTTCCCACAGGAAGTGGTCATACAGGGGGCATAGTGACCCCAAAGCTCATGCCTTGAGAGACATCCAATGGCATGTCCATGAGTAAGGTTTGGACATCCTCCGAAAATCCAGAGGTTTTCAGCCAGGTGTGTCATCTAAGGGATGAAATCCATCTGCTCAGTGAGTCAGTCGTAGCCAGTCCACATCGGATAGTGATTTTGGCTGCGTCCCTCCCATCAGCAATTGCTTGACAGAGTATGCCTCAGACCCTCTTCAAAACCATGTGCAGAACCCGCGCAACCAAGTCCCAGGTGGCATGGGAGTATCAGCCCAACACAGTGTCAGGCTGGTGGAAGAAATCCTCCTATTCCAGGAGGTATCCAGTCTTTTGGATTCCCTGTCCAGTGGAGTGGTAGGGAATGCACCAAGGTTAATTTTGGAGGTGGAGGCCTGGGCTGCCAAGCTCCTCAGGGTGGAGTGCTGGGTGAGGAAACTGGGGTCCACTGGGGTAGGGCAATGGTGGTGGGCAATTGTCCTATGCGCAGGAGCCTCTGTGTAGGGCTTGGACTAGGCCCTGAGTAGGACACCAGTAAAGGCTTCAACGAATGTGAGTAACAGTTCAGAAGGGTTAAAACCCAGCTGAAGAACACCGTCAAGACGTTAGGTAGCGTAAGGCTCCAGCCGCCCTCCACACAACCATTGCAAATGAGTCACCCTCCTCTATAGTTACAGCAGGGGGAGAGACCAGGCCAGTGTCTGGGGTGGTGTCCAGACCACTGGCATCCCCCGATCCACATACCAGTTGTCCTCTGGCTCCTTTAACTGGTCTAAGGGATTGCAGACCCCACCACTCGTCTCCTAATCCAGGCCTATTTTAGGAATAAGGCACTGGCTCTGACATTAGGAGTCTTACTCCGTCTGTGCAGGAGCCAACATCAAACGATACCAGTCTGGCTCCGTGTCGGAGTCAGGGATGATGATGGGGATGCAGCCACCATGGGGCACCATCAGGGGTCTGCACACTGGTGCTGGCACCGGGGTACGTAGAGGGAGCTTGACCGGCACTGCTCCAGATCCACCCGTGGCAAACCAACTGGCCCCAGTCAGGCAGGCGGCATACCAGTAAGGTCCCCTCCTGAGCCCATAGGGCTCAACGGCACTCCAGCGGGGACAGGCCATGCAAAAATGGCTCCAGCTCCACTAGAGAGCTAAGCCTTGAGTGCTGATCATCCCTCGTCTCGTCAGAAGACTTCGACTGACTTGACGAAGTCAAAGATCTCTTTGACTTCTTGCTCTTCTTGTTCGTTTTTGCCTACAACCTCGACAACAAGTGCTTGGAGAAGCTCTGAGACCAATCCCAGGACCTTCCTCTTGACCGAGATGATGAGAGTCGCGACATCCAATGTCAAGCGTCAAAGAGCTAAAGGGACTGCTCCCTCAAGGCCTTGGGGTGCATGGTGCCGCAATCGACGCAGGTCTTGGCATCGTAGTCGTACTGCTCATGAAAAGTTTCCATATCCAGTCTGACGCTTGGGGATTTTCTAAGGTAAACTGTGGCTAAAAGCTTCCATTAGATTGTGGCTGTTGCTTAAGTAGGGTTTCATCCCTCTCAACCAACAACACATTTTCTCACATTTTCTTTGTAACTGTTTTACGTAATTAAATGCTGGGATGTCTCAGGACTCTTGTGCCAGAAAAATTCTGTAATGCTTCCATATTTTGTACAAAAAAATGGATGAGCACTTTATTGGACATATGTACTTAATGTCCATGACATATGTCTTAATAGCCTACTAGATACACCGTTTTAATAATGTAAATTTAGAGCGATTGAGCAGCCAAGAATACTGGACAATTGGACAAACAGTACAGGAAATATGTCAAGAGGAGAAGGACGAAAAAAACATGTTCCAAAAAATGCCTCAATAAAGAAGAAAAATGCTAAAAATGTCAAACACAGACTGGGATACTCTGGGATCCTCTGAAACTGGAACAGCTGATTTTTCTTTTATCGGAGATCAATTGCCTATGACAATGCTAGAAAATTCATTTCTGGTTGGCAGAGGTATGCAACCTTTCCAAGCAGGAACCATAATCCTAGTCAGGGTAAGTCAAATACACACTGAAAGATTACCTGTGCTCACCCTCTAGTAGCTTGGCACAGGGCAATCAGGCTAATCTAAAGAGGCAATGTGCAAAGTATTTCTGCAACACACAAACACAGTAACACAGTGGAAACCGCACAAAAAGACTCCAAACTGGTTTAGAAAAATAAACAATCATTTTATAAATAAATCAAGACCAAAATGAGAAAAATCCAATTTGCAGAAGTCGAGTTATGAGTTTTTTAAAGAATAAAAAGAGTTCTAGTACTTAGAGGCAATAAGCGCCAATGGAAATTACCTGGTCGCGCTGGACTGGTGCAAAGTCAACAGTTCAGGCCGACCGCAATGAAGTGCAGGCTAGGGAAAAGAACAAGCAGGCCCGATGAATAGAGCACCTTGAACCTGGTCGCAGCAGTGAGATGTGGGGTGCAGAAGAGTGATGCGTCGATGTCGAGCCTGCAGTCGAGTTGATGAGTCAATTATCTCCATGCAGCGGTGGCGGTGTGCCAGTTCCATAGATGAAGCGCCAAACCGAGATGCGTTAGTTATGAAAGTGATGCGTCAGGGTTTCTCCAGGCAGTCGAGGGGATGCGTTGATCTCTCCTCCCTGCAGGGGTCAAGGCGAGGTTCCAATGCGTCGCTCTCTCAATGGCAATGAGTTGGTTTGAAGAGCGATACACCAATTCCACTCCCACAACAAGGTCGATGTGCCAGTTCTGCTACACACAGACTGGAGATGCGTTGCTTTCTCTGGTGCAAGTATCTGGGTTCACTTCCAGTGAATCAGGCACAGGAGCAGGTTTTGAGACTTTGATATCCCTGAGCCTCAAGCAACAGGAGGCAATCCAACCAGCCCTTGGAGATCACCTCAGTTGCAAGGCAGAGTCCAGCTTTCCCTCAGCAGGGTCAGAGAACAACAGGCAGCAGGGCAGAAAAGCAGATCTTTCAGGCAAGCAGGGTGTCAGTCTTTGATGCAGTACTGCAGTTCTGACAGAGTTCAGTTACAGGTTCGGTAGTGTCTGATTTGGTGGGCTCGGAGCCACAGCATGTATACCCAGTTGTGCCTTCGAAGTGGGGGAGACTTCAAAGAATGGTCCTTGAAGTGCACAAAAGCCCTTTCTTCTTTGCCCTGGCTTCAGACTAGCTGTAGGGGGTAATCAGCCCTTTGTGAGGGGACAGAACCCTGCCTATTCAGTTTTATTTGTCAGCTCCTCCCTCCCTTCCTGCCCAGGAGAGCCATCAGAATTCAGATGAGTATTCAAACACACCTAACCTTCCTATGTTTGTCACTGTCTAGAGGGAATGTACAAAGTGTGGCAGTCACCAACTCCAGATGTGTATTATAGACAGGATGCAGGCATACGGACTGTAAGGGCAGAGAAATATCCACTTTCTAAAAGTGGTATTTCTGAAATAGTAATGCTAAATCCAACGTTACTAGTAAAGAGGATTTATCATTACCATTCCAAAAATATAAAGCATGACACAGCTACTCCTTTCTAATAAGGAATTACAGATTAAAACTGTATTAAGTAATTCCTAATGTTAACCCATGAGAGGAGATGGCCTCACAGTAGTGAAAATCAAATTTAGGTGTTTTTCACTACCAGGACACACAAACTTAAAAGTACATCTCCTACCTTTTACTTACTCGGCACCCTGTCTTATCGGCTAGCTACGGCCTATCTTAGGGGTGACTTATGTGTAATAAAAGAGAAGTTTAAGGCTTGGCAAAGGATTTTAAACGACAAGTCGAAGTGGCAGTAATCTGCACACACAGGCTCTGCAGTGGCTGTCCTGAGACATGTTTAAAGGGCTACTTGTGTTGATGCACAACTACTCCTGCAGGCCTTACTAGATGCCTTTAATTTACAGGCCCAATGTATATGGTATACCACTTTACAAGGGACGTATTAGTAAATTAAATACATCAATTGTATATACACCAATATTACCATGTTTAGGGGAAAAGCACATGCACTTTAGCACTGGTCCGCAGTGTTAAAGTGCTCAGAGTCCTAAGGCCAACAAAAAGAATCAGCAAAAGGAGGAGATCAGCAGGCAAAATGTTTGGGGGAAGGACCACTCTAAGGATGATAGGTCTAACAGACAACACTTTGTTTATATTTGTTTTCTATGAAATCAGAAAAAATTGAAAGACTGGATAATTTCTATATAGTTTTTAAACACACTGACTTTTCTAGTGTATTTTTAATGTGTTTAGTTTATTTTACGAACATATGAGCAATATAAAGAAAATACTGAATCTATGAAGGCAATGTTTGTTTACGGCTTGAGAGATTTACACCCTGATTTATAAAATGGCACTAAGTCTACTTTGATGAAACAGAGACTGAGTATGCTTATCACTAACATAATTAGGCAACCATGGAGACTTCTCTGTGTCCACTATGGCCAAACTACGCCAATGGCCCAACAGAGTAAGGGCCGTCAGAGAACTGGCTATATATCCGCCTGCCCAATTAAGATGGGTGGTCATATAGCCTTTTATTGCTGTCCGTCACTGCAAAGGCAAAGGAAAACCCTGGCCGTAAGGGGCAGTAAAAAACAAAAAACGCCCTCCTCTCCACGGGAGATGACTACCATGGTGAGGAAGTTCGTTTTTTGTTTCTTACTGCCCCTTACCACCAGGGTAACTCGCATGGCAAGGGGGGCATAGCTTTTTTTTATTTTCAAATTTTGAAAATAAAATTTGCCTTGAAACTTCACTGCATGGCTCTGTCATGTTTGGCAGAGCCGTAAGGCAAAGTTTTAAAACATGCACAGGAACGTCTTGAAGGTGGTTCCTTTCAATGGTAGAAATGCCCATCGGGTTAAAGGACATTTCTAAATTTGGCAGGAGGGTACTCCGTCAGAGCGACAGAGTAATTTATTCCTTCTCCTTGATGGAGTACTATCCGTCTGCCAAAATACATATCAGCCCCTTAGTTCTTCCTACTGAACATAGGTTTCAAGACCCCGGATTTGGGTGACAAATTGTAATGTTTATGAGCATTAGTGAAGACCCCAAGATGGAGAATATCTTATTTCTCTAGAGGAATTACTACAACACCAGAGTAAAATCCAGGCAGCGCAAATGTAAAAACATTATTTGTTAATATTTGGAAAACATTAATACAACCTCTTTAGAGTGGCAGTAAAACATAAATATTGTATGGATACAATAAAACAAAAGTAACACAAAGTAAATCAGCAAATAATGTGATACAAACCTGTGCCATGATTTTACAGAGCCACTGTGGGTCTACAAAATACAGATCTCTCAGCTGCAATGCTGGATCTTCAAAATGCAGAAGCACACCTAAATGTAGAAAGACTCTATTCAGAAGAATTATAATGATTTTAAAACAAACCTATGTATCTTGCCAGAAAACATTGAATTAACTGTAGCATCCCTCATTATACTAACATGCACTACACAAATTATCTTTATACAAACATAGGTTTAAATTATAAGGACAATATATGTCAGTGGGAAGCATATAATTCAAAATAAAAATGGTTAGCAATATAACATTGATCTACCTCAATGGAGAATAAGAAAGTCAGGATAAGAAGAAAATGGATAACAGAATTCATAGCATGAGTATCCTGTGGATACAGTGATGAGAAAATTTCAGCCGCAGCTTTGTTCTTCCTTTACTTTGTTATGACAACAAGCCTACTTCAATCATTAGTCTGAAAATGTACACTGTCGCAGCCAACAAGATTTAAATTATGCAACATAAAGATGTTTCCACACTTATCGCATGACCATTTGATTTTAGCTCAAGAGACGATAATAGACATGGAATCCTTAAATGCGGATGGAATGAAGTAGTGCCAATTCTCACAGAGATTTGGTTTATCAGCATCCCATAGTAGAGTAAAGAGGTCATAATCTTTCACTGTTATGTAGTGTGTTTTCATTTCTAAGTCTTGTGTATTTTGTGCTAGATGTAGAGAAAGAATGATTGAGCCTGTGCTTCCACCTGCTGAAGTAGCATTTTAAGGAATTGTAAATGCAAACAACTATTTATCCACAGACAGATGAAGGCATACCCTTAAAACAAGAATATTAAACTTAAGTGCAAAGATTGATGTATAGAAATTAACAGCCCCAAAGCATATCAACATGAAGACTGAACAATTAAAAGGGGAGGGGGATGAGACCTCAAAGCTCTAGATCCAGCATTTGTTCTAGAAAATTTTTTTTTTCAGACATTAAGACCGACAGATTGGGAAGATATTGCCAGAGTAAAATAGAAAGTTCATTATGGGATTTTAATAAGAAGGGAGAAAAGTATTGTAGAGGTTTAAGTCGCTAATCCAGTCATAGACTTTGCTTGCAGCAAAGGTGTTCCCGCTAAACAAATAATTCCAATGGCCTGGAAACTCTTGTTAGCAGGTCTATCAGAGCTAAAAGTAAATGGCTACTCGTAATGAGACATCAAACAAGAAATAAATATTCCTGCTACATTCATTTAGAATTTTCAGTTTTTATATAATATCACAATTATTATTATTGAAAAAGGATTTTTTAATGTGATTTATAACCACAAGTTTTTCACTATTTATTTATCCTTGTATAATTTATAAAGCACAGTCAGCATTAAATGTATTAGTCAACCTGACAATACAATACAAAACTATACATCAATGTGGATATAAAAATCACCCCACTTGACTCACCATCACTAATTCCAGAATACATTGATCCACACTCATAACTTACATTCTTCAAGGGAGACACGGAAAACACCGGCCCATACACGGGAGGCAGGACAATTTTGGAAACAAATTTCCTAACGAACAAGTTACTTACCTTCGATAACGATATATCTGTAAGAAACATTAGTTAGTTAAATATTCCTTACCTTAGAATTACCCATAGGCGTCAGACTGGATCCAGAAAGTTTTTTTGTCAGCAGTACCTCTGCACGTCGGAAGGTGGAGTCGGTCTGCTCCGCATCCGCCAATGG
The DNA here is from genome assembly GCF_964204655.1 of Triturus cristatus. NCBI lineage: Eukaryota > Metazoa > Chordata > Amphibia > Caudata > Salamandridae > Triturus > Triturus cristatus. The sequence continues at coordinate 1,105,113,142 of NC_140585.1, read as the reverse complement.
TGTCATGGTAGCCGGAACAACGTCGCGGTAGCTACTTAGACGCTGTCATCGCACGCTGACATCAGTTCTGTACATGACTTTCCGTGCCAGAAATGCACAGCCATGCAAGACACTGACCACTGGTGTCCTTGTCCCTCTGATCACACAGAGCTTGTCGACGCTTAAGCCTTATTAATCATTTGGCCCCTGGGGACACCACTGACCCCTTCACATACTGATTGCACCTCAGGGTCTTTTCCTGTGGGTGGCTTGTGCCCCCATCATTGCCCGGCTTCAGGGGGCACCCTGAGGCCATGCATGACGCCACGCAGCTTGTACCCCTGGAGGGGTCAATGGAGACACTTGGCCCTCCTTGCACAGTGCCCTCTTCCATCAGACTGCTCCCTGTGGTGCGCTTGTCTAAAGAGAATCGTCGGACGGACCTGAAGCAGGGCACCCTGCAATTCGACCAGGCAGGACCGACTGGGGACAAGATCACTAACTCCGACGAGGCAACCGGAGGTGCATCGGAGACTGCCGCTGTCGGTGATGCATCAGCCATTATGATGTAGCTGAAAGCAGGCTTCCGTGAAATGGATGCCCACCTCGATACCTTGACAAAATGCATGGACGGGCCGGGAGAGCACCATAACCGTCGGGGGCTGAGAATAGATGGTGCTTCGGAAAGGATATCTGATCTGGAGGACATCTCCTCCACTGTGCCAAAGAGGTTGGACAAGAAGGAGCGCATATTGAAACAGGTCGCCATAAAGAATGAGGACATGGAAGCCAGGTCAAGAAGGAACAACCTCCGCATTTCCAGCATTGCTGAAACCATCAACAACAGTCGTCCTGAATCCTTTATTGAACAACTGCTTGTAGACCCGTTTGACTCCTCCAATTTCTCACCAACCTTCTCTGTGGAGAGGGCACACCGCTCCCTGGGCCTGCACTTTCCCACCTCATTTTCTCATGTCTCCACATCAACAAGGACACAGACACTGCACTACTCCTGGCCCGGGAGAAAGGCCCGGGAGAAAGGCCCGCTCCATTAACAGGGCTCCACTACTTCCCTTTACCCAGACTTCACCCCCGCAGTGCAGGAGGCCCGACGACAATTCAGCGACATCAAGAACACTCTTCACTAAATGAACATATGCTACACAATGCTCTATATGGCTTGATTACGGATTGAACATAATGGAACGTAGTTGCCCCCTGCAAGAAATTGCCACCAGGCTCTTCTTCCGCCGCCCCCCGGAACTCCTCGGAACGTGACTGACACACTGGCTTTTACTGGCCCTTCCAGATCCTAGATGGGTGGCCCCAATTACTAGATACCCCAACTTCCTGGGCTGCTCTTAATATGTCTCACATAGCCATGCTCGCTGCTGGACAGGACTTCCAACCCAATACTCCCTCCACATCCCTTACCAATGTGAACCATTGGTGATTCATACTCCTGTTCATTACTCATTTTTATTTCCAGGCCAAAGGTTGCTGGGTTGCCACCGTGCCCCCTTGGTGTATACCACTGGTTTGTATTTAAGGGCCTTTTGTGGTTTATCCTCAACGTTTGGGATTCACTGGATGTTTTTGTATGTGGTGTGGGTGGGGGGAATGGGATATATGTTTTTGAACTGGTTACTGTTTGAATGTTGTTATGTGCTCATGCCACCTATTCAATGCACCATCGCTGCCTCCGTGCCAGCATGCCTTCATCTACCCCAGTTTGAAGTGCATGCCAACACGTAACATAGATACATCCTTGGAGATATCATACATCACATGGTTAAAACTCCTTCCCCTTTTCAGTACAATCTTCACACTCTCATAGGCGAGGGAGGTGTGTTGCAATTACGGGTCAGTGGGAGGGAAATACGTTAACACTAGTATCAGTATATGTCCCGCCTGGGCTGCAAGGCCAAACATTCACAGACCTAGGCTCTCAACTACTCTCCCTCCCGGAGGGGCTACTACTGGTGGGAGGTGACTTTAATGCTGTGGCATCCGGTACACTAGACCGCAATCCCCCTCGTGAGGTGGGCACATCGAGTCGCTGGCTCCCTGACTTCCTGGAGGCGTTCGGACTATTGGATGCTTGGAGGGCATTCCACCCCGGGGACATGCAATACACCTTTTTCTCGGGTGCACACCGTAGCTCCTCACATATTGATTATTTACTTCTGCCTGCCTCCCAACTTGTGCATATCCATGAGGTCCGTCACCTCGTGCGTGGCATCTCTTACCACTCCCCTGTGTAGGCTAATCTGGTCCTGGGGGACCGTCGGGTTGACTCGGTGGCACCCATCAATCCCTGGTACTTACGAAGCCCAACTGTTCGCAAAGACCTTTTGAAAGCCATTGCCTGTAATTTTCAAGAGAACCTTGGCTCGGTTGACTCCCCCCAAATACTCTGGGAAGCGTTCAAATCAGTTATTAGAGGGACAGCCCTTTCGCTAATAGCGGGGGTCAAGAAAGACAAAGTTAAAGAGCTTGAGGCGGTCGAGGGTGAGATCCTATGACTTGAATCAGACCTTTGTAAGGGGGACGCACCAGAAACACTGCATCTCTTGCAACTAAAAAGAGACGAATATACGGGCATTGCTACGGACTGGGCCAAATCCTGGGGGAGAGAGAGAGATGGCAGGGTGTACGAGTGGGGCAACAAAGCCGGGAAGCTGCTCGCCTGGTTGGACAGGAAGGAAAGGGCTAACAGCCTTGTTCCTGAACTGACGGTTGACACGGGTGCTAAGATCACCGACCCTACTCAGATTGCCGGCGAGTTTTCTGAGCATTATAGTAAGGTGTACCGTGCACAATCGTCCCTCCTTGCAACTGGCTCTGCTGATCTCCTGCGAGATATCCAACTCCCAGTCCTCTCGGAGGACGATAGGAGCTTTTTGGGCAGCGACATCACCAATGACGAGACTGCGCAGGCGATCAGAAATCTCAGCCCGGAAAAGGCACTGGGTCCTACTGGGCTGCCTATCGAGCTCTACAAACTACATCCCGATAAACTTGCCCCGCATCTGAGGGCTATGTTTCAGGAGAGTAGGAGAGTGGGAGCGCTGCCGCCTGAGCAACGTCTGGCGTCAATTGTGGTCATCCCCAAGGAGAATAAACCCAGAGATAGATGCGCCTCCTACCGACCCATCTCCCTGCTCAATACAGAGCTGAAAATCCTTGCCAAACTTTTGGCCACTCGCCTGACGCGAGTAATCAGTGCCTTGGTACACCAGGACCAGTCGGGCTGTATGCCCCAGCGCAACACTGCCCTGAATTTTCGACGTGTGCATAGAGTACTGGGAAGGGCAGATACTATCCGGGAGGCTGCTGTGACCTTGTCACTGGACGCCTCTATGGCGTTTGTTACAATTCAATCGCCTTACCTTTTTGCTATCCTTTCTAAGCTGGGGTTTGGGCCGGAATTTTTATCATGGGTCAGACTCCTCTATTCGGCACCTTTGGCTCAGGTAATAGTAAACAACAAACGGTCTGACTCCTTTGGTTTAAGTCGGGGTACCAGACAGGGGTGTCCACTATCACCCTTGCTCTTTGCCCTCTCACTAGAGTCTCTCGCAGACTGGATCTGGCGTGACCCAGCCATATCGCATTTCGCTTTACGCGGATGATATTCTCCTCTATTTGGCCTCCCCCAAGAAGTCCCTCATCTGTGTCTTAGACATCTTAGCATACTTTGGGATATATTCTGGCTACTCTATCAATTGGAACAAATCTCTCCTCTATACTCTGGGTGGCGATGTTTCGGGTCTCCCCAGGGATTGACCAATACAAGTGGTGAAGGATGGGTTTCGCTACCTAGGGATCTTTGTCACCACCGACCCCAAACTTCGCTACGAGAAGAATCTGTTCCCGCCTTTGCAATGCCTGCAGCGTAATGTGGCTATCTGGAGGGCTCTCCCTCTCTCGCTACTCGGCCGAGCTGCTCTTTGTAAAATGATGTCCCTGCCCCGCTTCCTTTATGCCCTACAAAACTGTCCCGTCCCAGTTCCTGTGAGGTATTTTAAAGAAATTGAAGGCCTACAGAGGGCGCTATTATGGGATGGGAGACCCAGAATAGCACTTAATAAGTTAGTCCTCAATTGGTACGAAGGGGGTATAAGCCTCCCTGACATTAAGAAATATTATTGGGCTGCCCGGCTTGCCGCCATCAACCAAGGCACATACCGTACACCGGACGACCCTGGCTTTGCCATGGACAGGTGGCTACTACCTGATGGGAGATAAAACAGAGCCCTTTATGCCAATCCCAAGAAACTCCACTTAACTGGTCCCACCAATCACTCTGTCCAGGTTTGGCATACGGTAAACAGAAGTCTGGGTTGGGACCGTAGACTGACGCTGGCGACCCCCTTATGGTACTCGGAGCAGCTCGGCAGCTTGCATTCCACTAAGGGTGTTGACAAGTGGGACCTCATCAGTATCTCGCGAATAGGGGATCTCTGGGTGAAGGGAGACATGATTAGCTTCGATAAGCTACAACAGCAGTTCGAGCTCACAAACACAGAGTTTTTCCGATACCTGCAGGTCCGACACGCACTGACCACAACCATAAAGAAGGCTTACTCCCTCCCTGAGTCCTCCCCACTAGAAGACAGGTTATTGGATGGGTTGCTCCCTCGGAAGGCCATATCACTAACTTACAAAAAGTTGATCAATAACTCGCCAGATCCCCTTGTTAAGCTGCATGAGTCTTGGGAGAGGGATAGATCAGTGCTTGATGAGGAAGAATGGCGTGAGGCGGTGGCTTCACCCCGCGAGGTGGCATTTTCCACGCGTCTGCGCCTGGTTCAATTGAAAATTCTCCACAGAACCTATGTCCCCGGGCCAAAACTGGTCCACATGGGTAGAGGGGAGGGGGACGCTTGCAGACAGTATGGCCAGGTGGGCACCTTCATGCATATCCTTTGGGAGTGTGAACGGATTCAGAGGTACTGGAGGGGGATACACGCAGTCATGAGGGATGTCCTGCATAAGGATATCCACCCAGAAGCCAAGAGGTGCTTGCTTAATGTTTGGGGACCCACTGACTTGACAGGGGCAGAGAAACTTTGGGCCACCCTGGGAGCTATGGTTGCCAAGAGGGATATAGCTCAGCAATAGGGGGACACATCATCCCCGACGCTTGCCACATGGAAACGAAAGCTTGATTGGTGCATGTTCAGGGAGAAAACAGTGTATGTAGCAAGAGGCTGCCCTAAAAAATGGTCTTGTGTATGGGCCAAATGGATCACCTACAGGGGAGACATATGTGTTGCACCAACAGCCCCCATTGCAGATGAACCACTGTTCCCTTGATGCGCATTCTAACCTAGGTGTTGTATTCTTCTAATGCCTTCATCTCCAGATTATTTGCCATGTGAACTGCTAATTTTGCTTTCTTTCATGTGATATGCCGATGTTTGTTTATGTTATTAAAATCAATAAAAAGATTTTTTTTTTAAACCCTTGTAAAGGGAAATAGTTCTTAAATTATCTGGATAGACATGGAGCCAAAACTGCCTGACTCCACGAAACACATTTGTCCCTCAGCTACACCCCCACATTCGCCAAGGCATGGGGTACACACCGCTACTTCTCTTCTTATAGTATGTCTTCTCATGGTACTTGCATACTTATACATAGAAGGTTCCCCTTCCACTTACACTCTCTCCATTCTGACCCAGACGGTTGCCACATTCTTCTGCACGTCGCCCTCGCTGACAAGCAAGTTCTCTTAGTAAACATGTATGCCCCACTACGGATTATCTATACAGCCACATGAGCCATGTGTATGCTGCCCACATAATCCTGGGGGGAGACTTCAACCTGCCCCAATGGCCACAACTTGACTACTCGAGCTTCCACCTTAGCGACAAGCCTAGGGCCCGGGCTGTATTGAGACACATCATAGACACCTATGTGCTGCGAGACAACTGGCGCACGCACCACCTTTCTAATCCTGGATTTACTTTCTATTCTTCAAACCATTCAGTTTGAACGAGGCTTGATTACTGGTTCTTATCAGCCAGTATCGCCCTGTGGTCCTCCAAGGTCACAGTTCTGCCAAGCACTCTATCTGATCACAGTCCTTTCCTACTGAATCTCCGCATCCTGCATAGTTGTAGGGCTGAGAGAACATGGAAATTCCCTGGCGAGGCATTACACGACCAGGTGTTCCGAGGTGAGATGTTAGAAGCCATAATTAAATACTTCACGATAAACACGTGCACCGTTGAGATACAGGCAACCCTTTGGGAGGCCTTTAAGTCCTATATTTGAGGAGTTAGCATCTCTAAACAATCGAGTATACTGTGCAACATACGCTGCCAACTTTGCCACGCCGAGTCGGCGCTGCGGGGCATTGATACTGCAGTGGAGGTGGACGGAGATCCGAGGCTCCATCGGCAGGCATCATTATTGACAGAGTTCCGCGAATTCACCAAACAGGAAAATGCATATATGGGGGAAGACGCTATCGCACGGCACTATGAAATGGGAGAATGCCCCAGCCAAGATGCTATGCCCAAACCAAGCGCACAACTATGTGAATGAACTCCGGACAGATACCAGCACACGAATACTGGGTGGTGGGGGGCTGTTACCAAAAATATTGAATACTATAAACATCTATGCACCTCCTGCATCCCTGACACCCCTCCTGGCCTCTCTCCCTATCTGGAAGAAATTGCAACGGTCTGGCTTACAGATGCCCAGTGACAATTCCTTTGCGACCTCCTCACCCTGGAAGAGATTAGCATAGCCATCAACTCATTTGATGGCTCTAAAGCGCCAAGTCTGGACGGCCTCGCTGGGGCCTTTAAAAAAGCTTTCAAGAAACACCCAGCTCCTCAGCTCCTGTCAGTGTACAATGGAGCTCTATCTACAGGTTCTCTACCACCCACACTACGAGAAGCAGTCCTCACTCTATTATTGGTAACAAGGTAAAGACCTGGTTCTCTGCACCCCCTATTGGCCCTCTCGCTCCTCAACCTAGACAATAAAATATTAGCCAAAGCTATGGCTGCCAAATTGGAACAACTTATCTCTCCGGTGCAGTGTGGTTTCATGCCGCATAGGTCAAGCTTGCTAAATCTTTGCACAATCTTTGCAGTACTCACCAGGATTTCCAAACCACACCGGCAGCTATAACCCTGCTGGATTCAGAAAAGGTGTTTAACTCCCCTGAATGAACATTTTTTAGAGTGGTCTTGATCAAATTGGGGTCCCCCCCTTTTTGTCTGTATTCCAGACCAACATCCCGCATACGGATCAACAGATCGCTGTCCAATGTTTTCCTTACTACCAGAGGGACAAAGCAGGGCTGCCCACTGTCCCCCTACTTTTCAATCTCACAATGGACTGGTCTGCCACTTATGAGCTTGAAATCTCCACTGGGGACTCCAGCTTCCCCAGGACCCCCTACTCCTTCCGTTATACGCCGACAACAATCTCCTTTTTATTCACCCATTTGATAACCTCTCACCTGTGCAGGAGATAGTGCATTTTGGTGACTTTTATGGACTCTGGATAAATTGGACCAGAGCAATTTCCCATAACTGACTCCACCCGGCCTGTTTCGACCGACCACCCCCTCAAGTGGACAATGGATGGGCACCAGATATCTCGGTATTCAGCTCCACTGGGACAAGGGTCAGGTTATACAACTAAACTGTGGACCCGCGATAACGGATCTTGAGCTACAGGTCCAATGCTGGATTAAATTACCGCTGTCCGTAGCTGGGCAAGTGGCCATTATTAAAATGGTTGTACTACCTCGTTTCCTCTATCTCTTTCTCAACATTCCAATTCTGCTCCGCAAGCCTTTTTTCGATCACTACACAGCCTTCTTCTGCGACTGATCTGTGCTCGGAGTCGACCCCATGTGTGCTGGGATACTTTAACACTTACATACGAACAAAGTAGCCTACTCTACTCTCCAGCTCTCCCACTGCAAGACAATCCATGGCTCCCTCTCATGTGGTAAATATTAGTAAAAGTATGTAATATCACTACAATCTCCATACCATCGGCGATCTGTTCCCCAATGGCCGTGTCCTTCAAACCTCTACCGACCCCCGCCTAGATGACCTACCATACATGCACCGATTTATCTTCGAACAACTCCATAATACTCTGCGCTCCATACTTCCCACTTACCATCTATCTCCAGAGGACTTCTCACTGTTGAGACTGGTAATATCAGATGCAGAGGGTAACCATATGATTTTCAGACTATATCGCGCATGCCTGCCCATAAAACCAGACACGGCTGTCAGAGTGCTGGAGATATGGGGCCAGGTACTCGAAACACCTCTCACCAACACAATATGGTCCTACTAATGCTCCCAGATCCAAAAGATGTCACTCAACCATAGACACAAATTGTTACATTTAAAATGTCAGCACCACACCTATCTTACCCCCTTGAAAATAGTTACATTTGATCCCGATAGATCGGACTGCTGCCTCAATTGCCACGCCCAAAGAGCTGACTTCGCACACCTCACATGGACATGCCCCGTCATCTCTGCTTACTGGACATGGGTCTACACACATATCATAAAAATGTTAGATGTCACACTACAGCCAGATACCTTAGTAGCTATTTTGGATTACACTGCAAACATTCCCCGGTCAGCATGTAGTCTCGCCTCTATGGCCTTTTTGTTAGCTCAATGCGGGATTGCAATTCATTTGAGCTCTGCAACGGCTTCCACCCCTGCTGAACGGCTCAGAATCATGGCCCACTGTGAAAGCCTTAGCGAACACTAAGCCACCTTTCAGCCCCTACGTATGGCAAATCAATATTTGGCAACCCCCACGGTACTATCTCCAAACCCTAGACCAGGATGCGTCGGATTACCAGAGTGACTTTCCATATATATCATATTACTCGATGGCCTGTGCCCCTGGCTCCCACCATGCAACTTCCCATACCATACCATATACTTTATCAAAGATCCCCTGACATGACCACAAGTCTGCTACTCTGTGTTGAGGTTATGTGTCCAATGTGATATGTTCAGCGGGCAACCTGCTGATGTTGCACTGTATGCTATATGTTAAAATCAATAAAAACGTTTTTTTCATTATTAAGAGATGTGCTTATTTGATTATCATTATTTTGATGCTTATCTACTAACAATGTGGTGGCCTTCGTATTCATGTTTTGGAACACTGACAATATTCTGTCTTGCTGAGATCTGTTTGGAGAGATTTCATTTTTGGAATTTTGTTAACCAATAAAACTCAAAGAACCAAAAAACACAATTATATAAAGTTCATGAACTTTCGAATGGGAAGATTTCCAACACAAGAGCTGATACCAACATGGCATAGGGTGTGTAGTTGGCCTAAATGTAGTTTCTGTGGCTATTCAAACTAAACTATTTTCCACACACGTGGAGGCCCAACCTTGAGGCCCGTAATGGACAGAAAATAAGAGTTTGCAGGCAGGCACTAATTAAGAGTCTTAAGGGTCTGTGCATGCAGTCAATTTGTAGATTTGTGAAATTCATCGGGCATGCTGCAAGCATGCTTGCCGCAAACAACTGCACAAATCACCACTCTTCAGTCCCATTTTAAGGTTGTTTTTACATTAAACCTCAGTACAGGTGTCACAAAATATGATTGTGATTGCCATGGGGCATCTTCATCCTACGGTTCTAGAAATAAGGAAATCCGGATAACTTATTTATTTAATACAATCAGTCTATAAATGATGTTTATATCGGAGAAATAGACCATTAACATGCATAAACACAATTAGAACGAGATAAAATATACCAAAAATAAAATGACAATAATGTTTTTAAAGTACGCGTTCTAATGAACTGAGTACATCACAAATACCTGTGAACTAATCTGCGAACTCCGAGCTTCCTCCGTTACCATGCCAAGTATATTTGATCAGTCCAAAAACAATAAGTTGGTGAGGGTTTGATTTGCAACCTTTCAGTGCAATTAGGTAGTGTCATATGCCCCAATTCAAGCATAGCGATCAGATTGATTTCTAACTTGCCAGATGATATGCAGGACACACCAATAAAAAATGCTCTTTAATTGCAGATACAATTTTCAGATTTTACAGATCCTGTAAACAATTTGCAGATAAAACTGTTGACAGGTAAGGTACCTAGTCTAAATTTAATATGTAGGGGTTTTGCTTGTTATAGGAATATGTTATCCATATAAGGGCACACCTAAGATCAGGTTTAAAAACCAAGAATTTATGAGAAAGGCATCCACTCTTTGTGCTTTGGAGTCACGTTTTCATAACATGAGACCAGTAATTTAGTTTTAGGGTATCTCTTGTGTTCCTTTTAATGGATTGAGGATCATATTAAAGTGCAATCAGGCCCAAAGAGTGAAGCCACATTTTCACATAATGTAACAATCGTAGAATGCAGGCTTTATGTAGACTCAAGACCTTAAGCAACCCATTTGTATACAGCTCCAATAGAGCAGTTTATTAAAAGTGGGGTTTCAGTACTTCACTAAGAACCAAAATTAATAAAGAATCTCCAAATTCAAGCACACAATGGACTATGTGCCCTCCCTGGACACTACCCACATGCAGTAGTGGTCTAAATAGAGTTAGCAGCTCCCTTTCTAATGTCACAAAAGAACAAGTTACTTACCTTCGGTAACGATGTATCTGTAAGAAACATTAGTTAGTTAGATTCCTCACCTTAGAATATCCCCAGGCGTCAGACTGGATCCGGAAGATTTTTCGTCAGCAATACCCCTTGCGCGTGTCGTCTGCGGCTCCGCGTCCGTCGTCGGCGTCGTGCGCCGGGATGACGTCGTCGGAGTACTTAGACGCCGCCCTCGCGCGCTGACGTCAGTTCTTGTACATAGCCTTCCGCGCCAGGAACGCAGAGCCATGCAAAGACCGACACTGGTGCCAAAAATAAAATCTAGGGCCCTGAAAGGGATAGCCTTAACCCTAGATGTCAGTTCGCAGAACGGGGAGGATGGGAGGGTCGGTGAGGAATCTAACTAACTAATGTTTCTTACAGATACATCGTTACCGAAGGTAAGTAACTTGTTCATCTGAAAGAAACACGTTAGTTAGATTCCTCACCTTAGAATAGATACCCAAGCAATACCATCCCCGGTGGTGGGTCTGCGAACCAAGATCACACCAGAAAGTCCTGGAGGACAGAACGGCCAAAGAAGCCATCCCTATGGACTTGGCTGTCAAGGCAATAATGCCTGGCAAACGTGTGTAGCGAAGCCCACGTCGCCGCCTGACAGATGTCCTGCAAAGGGACTCCCCGTCCCAAGGCAGTAGTAGCCGCCGTGGCCCGAGTAGAATGGGCGCGCAGCCCAACAGGAGGGTCCTTTTTAGCCAAGGAATAGCAGATTTTTATACACAAAACGACCCACCGAGAGATGGTTCGTTTGTGCACAGCTTTCCCCTTCTTAGCGCCCACGTACCCAACAAAAAGCTGGTCGTCCACCCGGAACTGTTTTGTGCGGTCCAGATAAAAGGAGAGCGCACGTTTTGGGTCCAGACGGTGGAGCCTCTCTTCCTCTTTGGAAGGAGATTGCGGAGGCGGAAAGAAGGTGGGCAAGGTGACAGACTGCCCAAGGTGAAATGGAGTCACCACTTTAGGAAGAAAGGAGGGACGAGGCCGAAGGACAACCTTGTCCGGATGAACAGACAGAAAAGGAGGCTTTGAAGATAAAGCCTGGAGCTCACTCACCCGTCTAGCCGAGGTGATGGCTACCAGAAAAGCAGTCTTTAGAGTTAGAAGACGAAGAGGGCAATTGTGAAGAGGCTCGAAGGGAGCGCACATCAGGAATGTCAAAACCAGATTCAAGTCCCACTGAGGCATCACAAAAGGGACAGGAGGGAACGTGTGTGTAATGCCTTTGAGAAAGCGTGTAACCACAGGGGACTTGAAAAGAGAAGGCTGATCAGGAAGCCGCAAGAAGGCGGAGATGGCAGCAAGATAACCTTTCAGGGTGCCCAGGGCAGAGCCCTGCCGGGCCAGAGAAAGAAGGAAGAGGAGAACCTCAGAAAGAGGGGCGGAAAGGGGATCCACAGCCTTTGCTGTGCACCATGCCACAAATTTGTTCCACCGGCAGGCGTATACCGACTTTGTGGAGGGACGCCTGGCTGCCAGAATGATATCACAGACTTCAGGAGGCAAGTCAAATGGCATCAACTGCCGCCGCTCAATCTCCACGCATGGAGGTGGAGGCTGGACAGGTTCGGGTGGAGGACCGTCCCCTGCTGCTGCGACAGAAGATCCTCCCGAAGGGGCAGACGTATCGGGGGATCGGTCAACAGACTGAGTAGCTCGGGATACCAGTATCTTCGTGCCCAATCCGGAGCCACCAAGATGACTTGGGCCCGGTCGTGCCTGATCTTCTTCAGCACTCTGGGCAGAAGTGGTATAGGCGGAAAGGCGTACAATAGACCGCAACTCCACTCGTGACGAAAAGCGTCGCCGAGCGAGTGCCGCCTTGGAAATTCCAACGCGCAGAACTGCTGACATTGCGCGTTCTCTTCGGTGGCGAATAGATCTAACCAAGGCTCTCCCCACTGCTGAAAGAGGCCTTGCGCCACTTCGGAGTTCAGACGCCATTCGTGATCCATCATGCACCGGCGGCTGAGTTCGTCTGCTCTGGCGTTCAGAGAGCCCGCCAGATGTTGAACCACCAGGGTGACGCCCTGGTGTTCCAGCCATGTCCAGAGGCGCAGAGCCTCCTGACAAAGGGTCCACGACCCCACCCCGCCCTGTTTGTTGCAATACCACATGGCGGTGGTGTTGTCCGTGAACACCTGCACGACACTTCCCCTGACAGAGGGAAGGAAGGCTTTCAGTGCAAGCCGGATCGCTCTCAACTCCAACAGGTTGATGTGGAGACGAGACTCCGCCGGAGACCAGAGGCCTCTGATCTCCGCCTCTCCCATATGGCCACCCCATCCCAGGAGGGACGCATCCGTCACTACGACATGCTCTGGTTGGGGAAGGGAGAGGCTCTTGCCCTTGACCCACTCGCGGTCCGTGAGCCACCACTGCAACTGTTGTGCAGTGCCCTCCGAGATCAAGACATGGTCGGACAGGTTGCCGTGATGCTGGGCCCACTGAAACTTCAGGTCCCACTGCAGAGCCCGCATGCGCCGCCTGGCGTGATGCACTAGTAGGATGCAGGAGGCCATCAGCCCCAGAAGCCGCAACACTAGCCTGACCGAAACCCGGGATAGAGGCCGAAAGATGGGAATCAGGGCCCGTATATCCCGGACCCGCTGTTCCGGTGGATGGACCCGGAACCGCGCCGAATCGAGAACCGCTCCGATGAAGAGGAGCTTCTGAGAGGGACTCAGGTGTGACTTCGGCACGTTGATGGAAAACCCCAGCAAATGCAGGAGATCCGCCATAGTCTGGAGGTGGGAGACGACTGCCTGGGGCGAGCCCGCCTTCAACAACCAGTCGTCGAGATAGGGGAAGACTGGAACCCCTGATCTGCGCAGATGAGCTGCGACCACCGCCATCACTTTCGTGAACACCCGAGGGGCACTGGTGAGGCTGAAGGGGAGCACGGTAAACTGAAAGTGCTCTTGGCCCACCGTGAACCGCAGGTAACGCCGGTGGGCCGGCAGGACGGGGATGTGGAAATAAGCGTCCTGCAAGTCCAACGCTACCATCCAGTCTCCAGGGTCTAGGGCAGCTAAAACCTGAGCCAACGTTAGCATCTTGAACCTTTCCTTTCGGAGGAAGGCATTGATGTTCCGGAGGTCCAAGATAGGGCGTAGGCCCCCCTTGCCCTTCTTGGGAACCAGAAAGTAGTGGGAATAACAACCACGACCTACTTCTGGACTCGGAACGCGCTCGACGGCCCCCTTGGCCAAGAGAGCCGAAACTTCCTCGCGGAGAAGATCCAAATGATCCCCCGAGATACGGTGGTGCTGCGGTGGCATGGCTGGAGGGGTCGTCTCGAAGGGGAGGGAGTAGCCCCTTCGGACGATTTGCAGCACCCACCTGTCCGATGTTATGGACCGCCAGTGGAGCAGGTGATGGCGAACTCTGCCGCCCACCGGCGTGGAATGGGCCTGAAAGCTCGGACTAGGAAGGCTTTGAGGCGGATGCTGCCGGGGTGGATGTGGGCTGACCACGTCGGCCTCCATTTCCGCCACGGCGGAAGCCACGTCCGCGACCGCGCGCAGGTTGGTTCTGCGGCTGGTGGCTTTGAGGACGTGAGGAGGCGCCCCTTCCTTGGCCACGAAAGGGGCGAAAAGCGGAGGTGTGCGCCCGCGGAGCCGCGAGGCCCAAGGACTTGGCCGTAGCCCGGGATTCCTTAAAGCGGTTCAGCGCACTGTCCGCCTTCTCACCAAACAGGCGAGTGCCATCAAAGGGCATGTCCATGAGGGTTGTCTGGACATCCCCGGAAAATGACGTGGACCGCATCCAGGCGTGGCGGCGGAGCGCCACCGTGGTTGAAATCGCCCGACCCAGCGAGTCCGTGGTGTCAAGCCCACATCGTATGGCGTGCCGTGCTGCATCCCTCCCATCGGCCAAAGCCTGGGTAAGACGCGCCCGGACCTCCTCCGGACACAGGGGCAGCACGTCCTCCACCGTATCCCACAGGGAATGGGAATAACGGTCCAAGAGACAGGCGGTATTTAAGGACCGCAGGCCCAAACTAAGGGACGAAAACAGTTTCTTGCCGAACTGCTCGAGTCTCTTGGAATCCCGATCCGGCGGAGCGGTCGGGAAGGAGGATTGGGAAGTAGAGGCCTGGATAACCAGACTCTCGGGGGTGGGGTGTTGGGACAGGAAACTGGGGTCGCCCGGAGCAGGGCGGTGGCGCCTGGCAACGTTCCTATCCACAGGAGGAACTGTGGAGGGCTTGGACCAGGTGCCCTGCAGAACGTCAGTGAGGGCCTCGTTGAACGGCAGCAGAGGCTCAGTGGAGCTTGCTGAGGTTTGAAGCACCTCAGTGAGGATGTTAGTCCTCACAGCCACGGCAGGCAACTCGAGCCCAAGGGCCTCGGCCGCCTTGCGCAGCACCACAGAAAATGCTGCACCCTCCTCCGAAGCCACGGTCGGAGGAGAAGTGAATCCAGTGTCTGGCGAGGTGTCCAGCCCACTGGCCTCCCCCAGTTCATCTGCCCAGTCCTGAGAAAGCTGTGACTGAACAGCCAGAGGGTCCTCGAACCCCTCCCAGTCGCCCCCTTCTTCCGATTCCTGATAAACAGGAGGAATGATCGGAACCGGACTGTAGAGATGGTAGGACTCAAGCGGCGTCGGATGCGGCGTCGGCGGACGCCGTGCCGGCGTCGGGTCCGGATGAGGGCTAAACCGGGGTGTCGGCGTCACAGGCGTCGGCGTCGGCGGCGCCGGTGACGGCGTCGGTGGTTCAGGCGTCGGCGCCGGTGGAGGAGTGACTAGGTCAACCGGCGTCGACTGGGGCCCAGGCAAGGGCCCCGCGGGGACCTGCGGCGTCGAGACCGGAGTCGTCGACGGCGCCGGGGCCGGAGCCGCCGGCACGCGAGGTCGCCCAGTCGAGTCCGCGGGGCCCGAAGGCGCGCCAGCGGGCGTCGACGGCGGGGCCAGGCTCCTCATGGCCGAGAGGAAGGCACTGATCTCCGCCGGCGCCGCGTCAGCCCCAGGGACCGGAAGGTATGGGGGCGGACGCGGCACCTGCGGCTCCGCCGGAGCCGCGGGGGTGGAACCACCCTGACCCTCGGCCGAGTCGCGCGACCGGCGAGGGGAGTCCGAAGAGCGATGTCGCCTCTTGGACTTCTTTGAGCGTTTGGACTTACCCGACGACTTGGAGCCGGACGAGCGATGGCGTCGGCTAGGGCTCCGCGAGCGATCCTTGGACCTCCTCCTGGACCGGGATCGCGCACGACGCGGAGCCGAGTGGCGAAGCTCGAGAAGCTTGCGGGACCGCTCCCGCCTAGCCTTCGAAGTCAGGGCCTGACAGTCGTTGCACGACTCCGCGTCGTGGTCGGGGCCTAAGCAGTAGAGGCACCGGCGGTGGTGATCGGTCACCGACATCAGTCGATGACAATCCTCACAAGCCTTGAACCCAGGCATCCTACCGGCACCAGATGTCGACAGACAAGGATCAAAAATGATCAAAAAAGATTTAGTCGAAAAAGACTAAAAGGGGTAGCTCTCCCGGATCTGCGCTTACTGGCGCGGAAAAAAGAAGAACTGACGTCAGCGCGCGAGGGCGGCGTCTAAGTACTCCGACGACGTCATCCCGGCGCACGACGCCGACGACTGACGCGGAGCCGCAGACGACGCCTAGCGACGCGCAAGGGGTATTGCTGACGAAAAATCTTCCGGATCCAGTCTGACGCCTGGGGATATTCTAAGGTGAGGAATCTAACTAACGTGTTTCTTTCAGATAAAGGTCACAGGCAGGTTTAAGATCTTGGTGGAAACTAAAGGGTAACAATGAGTCAGAGATGCATCTTTTCGCTTTCAGGGCAGAAACATTAAAGTAGGCTTTCCTGAACACATCTAGTCATTATTCTGTGCATCTGCTAGAACCTGAGACATAATTAGCTCCTTGATCTTTAGCAGGGGGTTGAACGGCCTGATACCACAAAAAGATCAAGGACAGGGTGGAACCCCACTCAATTTCCCTGCAGAGTAGGATCCCTGCAGCTCAAGTCTTTTTCAGAAGAGGAGCTTGTCTATCACCTGGTAAAGTTCCTGGGGTGCAGATTGTGTCAGAATTGGCCTGGATGGACGAGGCCAGGGTAGACTGGCCTGTAGGGTAATCATACAGTGCCGACAGGTTGGTCTGACAGATCAGTGTGTGCGGTGGTTTTTTGACTGTTTGTTGGCCCTACTTATGGTCTGCTGGGGCGGGTTTTACTATACATTTTCTTGACATTTAAACATTGGCTTGTAGCAAGCTCAGATCCATGCAGTCTTCCATAGCTTGCAAAACTCTTTTCTGTCTCAGTCTGACCCTGGATGAGGCTGTGAGAGATGTAAAGCCTTGTGGTCCCATGCTTCTTTGGTTTCCCTGTCAGTTGGTGGTTGAAGAGGAAATGGCTTCCCCCAACCACATGAAGTCTATCTCTTGAAATGGTGCTATAGAAGACTGGTACATGAGGAAGTCATACTGGGCTTTGTTTGTGACTATGCTGGAGAATGAGAGAGCAGGTTTGATATTTCCATCTAGAGCACATTTTAGTCATCTGGTTCCTGAGGAAGAAGAGAACATTGCAGGAGTTGTGGCTCGAAAGGATTCCACAGTCATAAAAGACTGGAAGGGCTTAGCATTATGGTATTGAGCAGCCACAGGAAGAGAATTTGCAGATCAAAGATCTCTTTCAAACATTGTTTAAATACTGTGCTCTTATGTTGATTAGAAAGGACATTGCTTTCCCCTTAGCGGAATCTGTCATACTACACCACAGAGCAAGATGGGTACACCCAGACACAAAAAGTGGACAGTAATTCAGGGCCAGGTATTTGATATTCAAGGTTTTGAAAGCTGCAGGATCAGAGGAGGGTTTGTACAAAATGGGTATTTACCAGTAGGAGTCGTTTTGCAGCTTGAAGAGTTTTCTAGATTCACATGCTGGGCATTATTCCGGGATCTAGTGGTTGGGTCCGGAATAGTCTTTGTTTGAAAAAAAAAATTATTGGGGCGTCGTCGACCTCCATTTGGTGCTAGGTCCATCCCTTGTGTGACGTCAGACGGCACCCCGGACGTTCCTGTGCGTAGTAGCCATCTTCAGATTAATTTTTGGCCTCTTTTCTCTAGGATATGTCTTAAACCCTGTTGTCTTTAGATGTTAGTTCTTCAGTTTCAGTAATCTTTTGTACCACCTATTAGCATTCCACCTCTAAGGGGAGGTGGGTAGGTTGCATGAAAATCCAGAAAACTTTTCAAGATGCAAACCTACTCCTAATGGTAACCATTTCATTTTGCAGCATGAATATTTTTCTGGATTCACATGCTGTGCATTAGATTATGTAGTGGTTTCCACCCCTTTCGGGTGGTTGTGTTAAGATGAGGAAGACATTGCGAACAGTTGTTAAAGTACCTTTTGTCCACTTGAGCTTCCTTAGACATCCGTATATTCACGCAGTAATGTTTGGTGAATGTGTGTGGGGATGCCCATGTTGCCTCAGCACATATGGTGCCATGAAGGCCTGGGTTTTCCTTTTTTTCCTTGTTGAGTGGGCTTTTGGCCGTGTGTTTAGTTTTTCCTGCTGAGCCACAGCATTCTTGAAATTACCTCTACAATCCAACGTGCAATTGTCCACCTTTGTCACGGGTGCTCCCTTGTTGGACTGAGTGAGAGACGAACAACTGATTGCCTTTAGGGGGTTGTCTTGTCTCTTGTAGATAGTATAGTAAAGCCCTTTTTACGTCCAGGGTATGAAGGCTTCTTTCTAGTCACGTTTGTGGGTTTTGGAAGAAGGCTATGCTTTGGTTCATGTGGAATTTGCTTATCACCTAGGAATTGAGGGTTTGTCCTTAGGATAACTTTATCCTTGAGGATTTGCATGTATGGTTCCTCAATCATTGATGCTAGCAGTTCACTTACTCATCAGAGGAATGTAATGGCTACTAAGAAGGCAGTTGACCACAAATGAACTACTCTAACTGACCATCCAGTGGTCGATAAGGGTGCACTATGATGGGAAGATGTGAAGAATATAGTGAGGGGATATATAACTTCACCATAAGTTGAGCAAGGAAGCACTTCCTTTTTGTTTAGTTACCATCACACACCCTAGTGGTGTCATGCTTCATCATCGGGTCACCCCAACACCTATAAGTCGGGGTGGGCTCGACCACAGTGTTGGGAGCTCTTTGAAGAAGTTGAAGACCAGGGGGGCTGAAAGATTAAAAAACCTCAGGCAGATCCCCAGTTTCCCTTTATTTTTAGGTCTGTCGGGGTTAATAAAAATGCTTAAAAAATGGGTCTTATTGGAGTATTATGGTCCTAAGACCCTGGTGCCAACATGTTTCGGTCCGTACGTGGCCGTAAAGGTCCAGGACTTTCTTCAGGGCAAAGTAAGCCTCCCTATGGGGCAAGAGAGGGAATTCCCTATCCTGTCCGTGAATCAAGGGCAGAGTAGCCGCTCCTTGTGTAAATGACCGATAATTAATCTATCATACGTAGTACTCCATCTGAAAAAAGAACAGAAAACAAAACAACAACATACGCTTGTATGAGTACATGGTGGTATTTCCAAAATGCTGTGTCCCATATACGTGCTTTGGAAAAAGACCGAGACCACATGTGCCAAGTGAGTCTATGACATAGTGGTGTTCTATTCTTTCCAAACATGTGCCACTTGTATCCGTATCTGTACATAATATTACTACGTGACAGATATATCGTGTGGTGGCGATTTTGCTCGCATACTGACAAGTGGTTCATGCCAGTCGCTGCGTTTTATCAAAGTAAAATTCTCTGTATCTCGCTCTCATTCATCACTCATACCGTATCCGTGAAGAAAAATAAAAACTGTAACCACGTGTGATTATAGTTATCACACTTTGTTGAAATAGACACAGAACACATAAACATATGTCCTTACCCAAATTTCGGAGAGTTCCCGTGTCTCAGGGGACTGCAAGGCTTGTAGGGGTAGCTCTATAGTCAGACCCTATCGTTAGAAATTTGGAAATAGAGTGTGAGGGAAAATACTCTACAAGGCGCTATCAGCGGTGGCGCTCCATGTGGGGGGAGACGCGATCGCACCCGAATCCCAATGTTCGTGCCCAAAACTTACTTCGTCAAGAGTCCTGCCCCGCCTGTACACCTGTTTGGCTTCAGTTCCCGGCTTGTGCACCACTGAGTCGGTAACCGGAGACTTTGTACTTCCGCATTGCGCGGCAAAACGTTTGTTGGTGCTCCATGACGCGTAACGTGTGACATCTTGGCGACTTGCACGTTAACGTAGGATCATGGGAAATGTAGTGTGCATCATAGTTAGTGGTTGTTCACATCGAAACATGATGCTATTAAAGAAGATACATGTCGAGAGGTCCCAGCCACAGTTCCTAGAGTATTGAATAGGAAGCAAAAGTGAGAATCAAACAATACTGAGTAGATATTCCACATATCTTGAAACTATAGAGGGATGTAATTATGTGATCAATAATAGTGCTCAGCGTGAGAGATCAATCCACTCATGATATGTGGCGTGGACCCTACGACACCCTTAGAAAGTGGATGTTGAGACATACCGTGATAAATGGTCAATCGGCTTTCAGGGTTGATTGTAAGGTTGTTATCAGGTGACAACAAACTATGTAGGGGTCATATCTGGTGCATATGATGTTTAAGTAAACAAGGGTGTTTAATAATTTTGTAAGTACACAAAGGTATGTATCGATAGTATACCAAAGAACTATATTCATTGGCGGACAATAGCAGTAGCGATGTAATAGCAGCAGTTACATATATTGTCCCAAACAAAATGATGTTAATATCCGCCATCCTGAGACTGGTTGTCATGAGAAGATCTAGCCAAGTGAAGGCACGGGTGAATGGATAGTTTACCTACTTAGTTGACTCCTGGGTATGCAATCATTGAGGCCCGTCTCATGGGTCTTCACATGATATACCCACCATTGTTCTCGTTCAAGGAGTTTGCGCTGTAGGTTACCAGTGTTTTTTACCTTCTCTATTACAGTCCATTTGATTTCTGTGTCCTTATGATTTTTCTCTTTATAGTGTGCTGTGAGCCTAGTTGCCATCACCGCACGTCGGATTGTGCTTCTATGTTCGCTGATGCGAACTTTTACTTTGCGACTCGTCATTCCAATATACATCATGTTACATGGGCATTTTATCAGGTAGACCACTGATTCTGAGTTACAATTTGTGTGTGATCTTCGTTCCCAAGGTGAGTTTAGGCCTAGTTCTATCGTTTTAGTGTGTTCTGTGAATGGGCATGCTACACCGACCCGCAGGGATAATGTCCTGTGACAGATGGAGTTCTCCAAAGTGTCATTTGATTAGTGGTTCTGGGTGTGAATGTATCAGTATGCACTAGTGCATCTCTCAAACTTGTGTTTTTTTTTAATGAGAACATTAGTTTCTCGAAGGATAGTTTGTTAGATGTTAATATGGACCATTTTTTGTTTATTATCTTTTTCAGGTCATTAGATGATGAATTGTATGTGGTAACGCAGATCAACTGATCAGGCTGTTTTTTCACATGTGTTTCTAAAAGGGCCTCTCTTGGTGTGTTACATGCTCTTTTATTAGCTCTCTCTATGATCCTAGTAGGGTATTTCTTTTTTTTTAGTTTGGTGGTAAGGATAGCCGCTTCTTTTTTGTATGTCTGAAGATTAGAGCAATTTCTACGCACCCTCAAGAATTGGCCTACTGATAAGTTTTCTCTTAGGGAGCGTGAATGTGCGCTATCAAATCTTAGTAGGCTGTTTATATCTGTGGGTTTTGTGTAGAGAGAGCTCTCAAGGGTGCCTCCTTTGGCTGTAAAAGTAACGTCCAGAAAAGAGATTTTCTCTTTGTGCATGGTCATAGTAAAATGAAGGTGGGGATTCAGACTGTTGATCCATATTTTGAAGTCATTGAGACTAGTCATGTCTCCCTTCCAAATCATCAAAACGTCATCAATATATCTATACCATTTACATATATTGATGGTGAATGGATTGGGTGTCCATATGTATTGATCTTCGAAGAAACTCACATACAGACAGGCCGAGCTTGGGGCTAATGTACTGCCCATTGAAGTACCGTGTACCTGGAGATACAGTTGGTTTTCAAATTTAAAAAAGTTTTTTGTGAGAGCCAAATGTATAAGGGTGATGATCCACTCAATTGGTGCTGCCCATAGCCACTCCTCTTGTTTAAGAATTTCTTCAACCACTCTGATTTTTTTTTAAACATGTGTTTTTATTGCAGCATTTTCAGCAAAATAACCATTGGGGCAATCGACACCCCCGTACAATCTCTGATCACACCCCTCGGTTTAGCAATGCACACAGCCATTTAGCCCACATCCCAGGGGCCGGGCGGCATATATAGACAGTTAAGCAAAGTAACACAACTATCGCCTCATAGCGGTGCCCGGTCCATGCCCCATGAGAGCCTCTGCTTTTCTGTCCAATCAGATTCTCTCCCCATCCAACTCAATATAACACTACCCTCCTACCTCAGGAACTCCCCCCCCGCCCACCCCACCCCCCAACTGCTGCTGATGTAGGCCCCTCCAGTGATCCCTAACTCTAATGTGTGCCATCCGTCGGAGGTTACAACTATTTTCCCCAGCCTCAAGGAACTCCGCTCTCATCGCGCTCTCGTTCCGCCCGCTCGAGCCGGCTATCCTGCAGGGCCTGCCCTATCATCTCCCAAGCCCTCACCCACTCCAACCCCTTTTAATTATCCGCCTTAGTCGCCTGCCGCCGTCTAACCTCACTCTCGCATCTAGACCATTTTAACAACTCGGATATCCACCGCCCGACTGACGGGCCCTCCCGGGACTTCCAGTGCCATGTAATTTCTCTCTGAGCCAACATGAGCCCCAAGTCAATGAATTTGCTCGTCACTTTCGTCTTTGCTGTGTGAGGGAACCAAAGCAACAAACACGCCCCCATGTCAAACTCCACCTCCCGGTCAGTGATAGTATTCAAGTTCTCTCCTACCTCAGCCCAGTACGACCCAAGCTTCGGACACCCCCACAGCATATGATCTAGTTCAGCTCCCAGTGTGAAACAGCGCGGGCAAGCGGCCTCCCGCACCTTAAAGTACCGGCTAATCTTTCCCGGGGTCAAATATGCCCTATGGAGGATGAAGAAATGCACCTGCTGAAAGCGGGCATTCCCGCTACCCTTCCATGTCCTCCGCAGGATGTGGCTCCAGATCGTGTCCGGAATGGGTTTGCCTATGCTTTCCTCCCACCGCTCTTTCAATGCCGCCAGCGGCTCCAACCCCTCCTGCAGCAATCTAGCCTGTAGGCATGTCACCGCCTTAATCGTTCCCGCCGCCATCACCACGTACTGACAGGTCAGGGCCGCAGAGGGTTCCGCCAGCCCCTCCCTCCAGTATTTTTGTATCGCCGCGCTCACCGCCGCGTGCAGGAGATAACTCCCATCCGGGAGGCCAAACTGCTCCTGCAAAACCCCGAAGGGGGCCAGCGCCCCGTCTATGTAGAGGTCCCCCACCATCTGCAGCCCCAGCTCTTCCCACTCCGCTAGCGGGGACCAGTCGCCTCCATGCGGCAGTGCCGTCAACATCCCCAGCGGGATCTCCGGTGCATAAGGTCTCACCGTCTTCGCCCTCTTCATACCCCTCTGCCAGCAGAGCCGGAGAGTCCGCTCCTCGATGGACAAATCTCTCAGGTCTAATTTCTGTTGCATGACTATGTAGGACAGGACATGCCTCTGGATGCCAGTCCCCCGTCCCTGCTCCGGGCCTCTGAACACTCTGGCAACATTCTGTGTCAGCACTTGTAGCTGTGCCGCCAGGTAGTATAATTCAAAATCGGGGACCGCTAGTCCCCTCTCTAGTTTAGGCCGCATCAGAGTTGTCAGGGCTACCCTTCGCCGTCCCGTCCCCCAAAGGAAGCCGATGATCTGCGACTTCAATTCTTTGAAGATCCTCTGCGGGATCCATATTGGCAGTGTGCGGAAATAATAGAGCAGTCGGGGCAGAGCCACCATCTTCAGCAACGCAACCCGGCCCAGCACCGAGAGCGGTAGGGCAGCCCAGAAGGCCATGCACCCCTTCAAGGCCCTTATACACCGCCCCACATTACCGTCCAAGAGATTCACGACGTCGCGGTATATCCGGACTCCCAGGTAAGTAAAGCACATAGCTTCCCATACCACATCCCGAGTGGGAGGGCAATATGGGACATCAGCCCGCAGCGGGAAAACACAGGTTTTGGTCCAATTGACCTTGAGGCCCGAGAGATCTTCAACCACTCTGATGCTTTCTGTCTGAGGTATATTTGTATATAGAGCCTCCACATCAAGACACACCAGGATGTTCTCATCTGGGTTGTATTCCACCTGCGTTAGAAGATTAAAGAGGTGTTTGGTGTCTTGAACTTAAGATTTAATGTTTGTCACCAAAGGACGTAAGAACCAATCTGTATATTTCTATAGGGTTCAAGAAGAGACTCAATGCCTGAGACTATGGGTCTGCCTGGTGGTGGAGTTTTTCCTTTGTGTATTTTTGGGATTGTGTAGAACAACGGGGTTCTAGGATCCTCTTGATTCAGAAAGTCGTGTTCCTTTTTAGTGATCCATTCATTAATCAGGGCGTCTGCTGTGAGTGCCAAGATAGTAGTCTTAATCCGTTGTGTTGGATCTCTGTTGATCTTTTTGTAGTATCTCGTGTCTGCTAGTAGATTCAAGCAGGCGGTCCTGTATGCATTGGTGCTTTGAATGACCGTGGCCCCAACCTTATCTGCTGGTTTAATAACTATGTCCGTTCTGGATTGAAGGGTTATCATAGCTGTGCGTTCTTTGTTACTCAGGTTGTTGAACCCATCTCTCCTGGGTTGAAGTGACTCAACTTCCTTAGCTACTGCCTCTTCAAATGAGAGTACCTCCGGGGGCATCATGTTGGCGGGGGGAAAAAGGTAGATCTTGGTCTTAAGTCGGTGTGGATATCGTCCTCTGAAGGTCTTTCTTTACCCATAAAGAAAGTCTTCAACCGAATTTTTCTGAAGAACTCCCCCAATTCACAGCGTAGACGGAATTTATCCAGGTGGGTGGTTGGGACAAAGCCCAACCCCTTCTCCAGGACTGTTTTTTCATCTGTAGTGAGGGTGATGTCTGTCAGGTTCACCACTAGTCCTTCATATTGCTTGTGTCCGGTTGTTGACCCCTGGTGTTGCTCCTTGTGTTCATTGAGCTCCGGTCTTCTTCCCACGGAATTCTTTTGTTCCCTCTTCTTCCTCGTTTGCCTCTCCTTCCGCCCTGACCTAAAAAATGCTGGTTGAAGTCAGGCTGATAGTATGGGCCTGTGGGAAATTGAGGGGGGCCATGGAATGGAATTGGGCCAAAAGGGCCGGGCCAAGGATACATCCGCTGATGTCCGTACCTCTGGTTGTAGTTTCCTCTTCGCGGTCTTCTTCTACTCCCACGCCAGCTTTTATTTGATCTGTCACTTGACCAGTCGTCATATTCAGAGTCAGACGATACTGTTTGTTCACTACCTGTTGATCCTGAATCTGAATGTTCCTGACCTTTATAGTCGTCTCTGATGTAAGGATATACCTTCTCGTGGCTAAACTTCTTCAGGTCTTTCTGTAGTTTGTTAATTTTGCTCTGCATAAGGTAATCATTGTGTTCACTTATTTCCTTGTTCACTTCTTTAAGTTTCTTTTTGTATAGGGTTAGTTTAATCTCAGTTACCAGCGAGTCCTCGCTGATTTAGATTTTTACCATTAGAGCGTCAGAAAGGCGTTTGGCTGTATTAATAATTAGAATAAGCCAGTCGCGTGAACATCTCCACGCGATTAAAGACCACTCTTTTTTAAATTGTTGATCGCCAAGGAAGATCCTTGGTGCGTTAGTCACTAGTAATCCTGTGGGTGCTGCATTACCACGGAGGTATTCTGTCATAATAGCCCTGTGTAATAAAATTTTCATTTGGCATCGTTTACGTTCTTTAAGTTCATCCCAGTTTTGGGCTTGAGAAAGATTCTGGCTGATGTTTGTATCAGATAAAAGGGATGGCCCTGCTAGTATGGCGGATGCTACGTCATCTGAGTAGCCGATCCCAAATTGTTCTGCCATATTCGTACAAATAGGGCGCGTATTATGATTGTTCTGGAATGCAGTCTTTATAGTTTGAGTTCTGCCTTGTGCATGGGCTCGAATGGACTTGCCATTAGTAGTGTTAGGACTGTGTTTAAGCTCCACATTGGGGCTGGAACCTTTCTTGGGGGTGCAATCCTCTTTGACCCATCAAGGAATCTTTTGATGACTGGTGCTGTGAAGAAACATTTACAATTGCTGCCAAGTGCACCTTGAGGCTTGAGTGGTTGATGTTACTGCCAGGCAAGTGTGTAAGATATATGAGCACTGTTTCCTGTATGAAAACTGAGTTTAGTGTATTGTTTGTGTGCACCATATGGTGCACTATTTCCACTTAGCTGTGCAGCATTGTCTTGTGGTCTGTTTTCTTGCTCCTTTAGTATTTCCATTGTTTTGTACACTAAGTTTAAATGTCCAAACTCTATGTATTCAGGCGCTAGGCTACATTGCTGCACATCGCTGGTTCTGGGGGAAAAATGTGCCCCCTTTGCATTGTGAGGATGTCCTTCTCTACCTTGAACTTGATTATTTGTCCCATGGACAGTTCCTGCAGGCTTGAGTGCCAGGTTTGTTTTGTCCATTGAGGGGCTATGAGTATTAGGTTTGTTCCTGGTTGTCTGGCTTTCCCCAGAACCCTTTGTAGTAGAGGAATTGGAGGAAAGAATATGAAATGTCCCTGACCAGTTTAGTGACAGAGCATTCCCTCTTGTTAGGCGCTGTTGAAACCTGGAGACGAAGGATTGACATTTTTTGTTCTCCATTGTTGCAAATAGGTCTGTTTCTGGAGTTCCCCAGAGGTTGAAGATCTGCTGCAGGCTGCTTTGTTTTATCTCCCACTCGTGCAAGCTGCTGTTCTGTCTGCTGAGTTGATTCGCTTTGGTGTTGTCCTTTCCTGGCAGGTGAACTGTCTGTAGGCTGATTTTCCTTGAATTGGCCCGTTTCCATATTTCCTGAGCTAGTTTGCTCAGAGTAAATGATTGTGTTCCTCCCTGTTTGTTGAGGTAAAACATTGTCCTGGTAGTGTCCCGTTTGGATCAATACTGTCTTCCTTCCTATGTGGGCTTGGAATGCCTTTAGTGCCAGGAACACCGTCTTCATCTCTAGGAATCTGATGTGCTTTATAGAGTCTGCATTGTTTCATTGACCCCGTAACCTCAGGTTTCCAGAATGCGCTCCCCAGCCCTGGTGGGATGCATCTGTCACAATTGTCACTGAGTGAGTTGGTGTCTTATAAGGTCTGCATAGTGTTATGCTCTTGGATACCCTCCATTGCATCTCCGTCGGAACCTTTTGTGTTACAACCACTAGATCTTCCCAACTCCCTGTTGTTTCTAACCAACTGCAGCATAGCCACTTCTGCAGAGGGCGCATGTGGAGGTGTACATGAGTGGTGAGGGGAATGCATGATGCTATCATGCTGATGAGTTTCATAACAGTCCTCACTGTCAGAGACTGACCCTTCTGGTACAGGCGAGCTTCTTGTTTGATAGCTTGTATTCTCCTTTTGGTCAGGTACGCCTGTGCAACCTTGGCGTTTAATCTTGCTCCTAAGAAGGTCTTTTCTTGTTCTGTCTTTATCAATGATTTTTGGTGGTTTATTGAAAACCATAATTTTTGCAGTGTTGTGATCACCTGATGGACGTGTGTGTAACATCTTTGCTTCACTAGTCAGTCGTCTAGGTAGGGATAGACATGGATTCCTCTCCTTCGTAGGGATGTAGCAACCACTGCTAGGCACTTTGTAAATACTCTTGGTGCCGATTTTATCCCGAAAGGCAGGACTTTGAATTGGTAGTGAGTGCTCTCATGGAAGAACCTGAGGTACTTCCTGTGAGCTTGGTTCATAGGGAAGTGTAGATATGCGTCCTTTAGATCTATTGTTGCTATGAAATCCCCTTTTTGTAGCTGTGGGGTTACCTCCTGTAGTCTTGACATCTTGAAATGCTGTGTGTGAATGAATTTGTTTATGAATCTGAGGTCTAAGGTGGGTCTTAACGTGAGAGCTTGCTTTGGTACCAAGAAGTAAGGTTAATAGTTTCCTCTGAAGTGTTCCCCTTTTTGTACCTTCTCTATTACGCGTTTATGTAGGAGTTCCTGTATTTCTTGTCTTAATTCTAAGAGTTCTGTTCCTTGCAACCTCTTCTTTTTTAGTGGGGGTTTGTTTGTTAGTTCTATACAATAGCTGTGGTGTACCACATTTAAAATTCAACTATCTGTTGCTATGTCTTCCCATTGAAGTAGATGATGTGCTATTCTATTCTACCTCTCACTGGTGTTGTGTTGGGGTCTTTTGTTGTGGGCAAGTCTATTGGAGTTTGCTCCTCCCCTTCTCGAGGGCTGTCCCCTGGCTCTTCCTCTGCCCCTGAAGGGCTACCTTGGTTGCTGTTGCCAGTCTTGGGTATCCGGATGGCTAGTTTGATTGCTGATCACCACCTTGAGTTTGTTGTTGTTGGCCTGTTGAGAAGACTCCCCTTCCTGTGGCTCTTCTGAGGTTAAAATCCCCTCTTTAAAAGGTGCCCCTCTGTTGTAGGGCTCCCATAGCCCTGGCCGTCTCATTGCCCTTTTTTATTTGTTGAAGTGATTCATCTACCTCATTTCCAAACAGGGCATCTCTTGTGAAGGGTCTGTTCATTTTTGAGGTTTGGACCTCTTGCTTGAAACACAACAAAAAGAGAGGTACATAGAGACGTTTAAACACAATCCTTGGAATAGTCCACAGGCCAGCGAAATCACGATGACAGAGGCATTCATTCTTAATATGTTCTTAATCCCTTTTTATTCATTGCTTGGCAATATACATGCGAATTGTGCAAAACAGCCAACGCATTTCACCCATGATTCGGGCTTCTTCAGGGCTGTAAACATAACAACACAACACTGTCACCACATTTGACTGAATACATTTATAAAAGGACAAACACGTGGCACATGTTGAGAGTATATAATGTTTTCCACTCCTGGACATGAGTGGAGCTTGATGCATACATTTTAATTTGTTGTTTTCTTCTGTACATGGGAGGCCCTTGTCATGTCAACTACTTGTAGAAATGCATCAATTTTGTGTACCAAATTGGTGAAGGGAATATATTTGTCCCAAAAGATTATTGATTTAAGATTTGAGACCACAGTATAAATGCAAGATTATTTTTAATTTTTTTTTATATGTGTTGTATTTATGTATTTAGTTTGTATGTGGACATGTTTGTCCACATATACACATGTCGGCGCACGGACGTGGATGCCTACAGACAGCACACAAGGCTCTGTGTCGTCATTTCCCTAACGGCCCCCTGTATCTTCGGGCCCCACCACACGTATCACAGTGTCCCGCAGAGGACACAACATGTATGAATGTTGTCAACAATCTTGGAAACAAGTATTTACTCGTCTTTAGAGAGCAGGAAAGAGCCCTTTCTTTTATTTCCGCCTGGTTTGCATCTTGCTGTTGTAACCAGAGAGTACACAACCCGCCCAGACGGCACAGGTGGAACCAGAGAGGAACGGGAAAGCCTGTCCCAGCTGAACAATGCGCAGAGCTGAGACAAAAATGTAGCCTGGAGGTGCCCGGCTGGGATGTGAATCAGAGAGCCAGGCCTTTGTTGAGGAGCGGCAAGTAAGCCCGCCATTTCTGTGAGCAAGGGACTCCTCACAGGGTGGGGGCCGGGGACCGTGTTGAGATAATTCCTTTTCACCCTCGTAAACTCATAAGGAGAAGAAAAAAAAATTGCGAGACCTGCAAAAAAAGACTCTAAGTTCCTGAAAATTGGCATCGACTTCAAGGCTAACAAATTAAGCGGGTGAGAGGCCAACGGCCAAGGCTGTGGGAATAAGGAGAGCCAGAGGAGGCGAAGATCCGCACTCTCCCTCTGTCCTCGTCGCTGCGGCACAACCAGACTTAGAGGGACCGGCTTGTGCACTCTTGCGCCACCATGAACACGTACAGCCACCGTCACTTCCAGCTCTGGGATGGAGCTTGGGGGCCTGAGTGGCTCCTTAAGCAGGGTGTCCTCCGTCTACTCGGGGGCAGCTACCGGCCCCCGAGCATCCACAGAGGCAGCGGAGGTAGGAATATCTCCGTGTCCACAGCTAGGTTTGTGTCCTCTGGGGTGGGAGGCGGTATGGGTGGTGGTGCCGGCTATGGCTTTGGTGGCTCTAGCTTTGGCATTAGCCACGTTGTGGGAGATGGTCTGCTGTCCGGTGGCGAGAAGGCCACCATGCAAAACTTGAATGACCGCCTAGCCTCCTACCTGGACAAAGTCCGCTCCCTGGATCTCGCCAACACCAAGCTGGAACACTAGATCCGCGAGTGGTACGAGAAGCAAGGTCCCGGGCCCTCCCGCGACTACAGCCACTACTACAAGACCATCGAATACCTGCGAAACAAGATCCACGCTGTCACCACGGACAATGCCAAGACCCTGCAGCAGATCGACAATGCCAAGCTGGCAGCTGATGACTTCAGGAGCAAGTACGAGAGTGAGCTGGCCCTTTGCAACAGTGTGGAGGCCGACATCAATGGCCTACGCCGGGTCCTGGATGAGTTGACTCTTGCCAGGTTAGACCTGGAAATCCAAATCGAAAGCCTGAAGGAGGAACTGGCTTATCTCAAGAAGAAGCATGAGGAGGAGATGAACGCCCTGTGTGGCCAAGTTGGTGGGCAGGTCAATGTGGAAATGAATGCGGCATCAGGTGCAGACCTGGGCAAGATCTTATCTGACATGAGAGCCCAATACGAAGACCTGGCGGAAAAGAACCGCAGAGATGCCGAGGCCTGGTTCTTCAGCAAGACGGAGGAACTTAATTGTGTCATTGCCACCCACAGTCAACAGGTACAGTCCAGCAAGAGTGAGATCACAGACTTAAGGCGCACCCTCCAGGGGTTGGAGATAGAGGTGAAGACCCAGCTAAGCATGAAATCGGCCCTGGAAGGCACACTTGCGGAGACTGAGGGCAGGTACTGCATGCAACTCAACCAGATCCAGGCCATGGTTTCCAACGTTGAAGCACAGCTAGCCGAACTCATAAACGACATGGAAAGGCAAAGCCAAGAGTACAAGATCCTCATGGATGTGAAGACGCACCTGGAAATGGAGATCGCCACCTACCGCCGCCTGCTGGAGGGAGAGGAAGCCCAGCTCTCGTCCAGGGCTACCAAAGATGTGCTCCAAACCACCGACAAGTACGCACAATCGTTGAAGAGACCGTGGATGGGAAGGTTGTCGCATCCCACGAGAAAGTCCACAAATCTGCCTTCTGAGGAAAACATGAAGAGATCTTGAAGGAACCAAGCTGGTAAACCCTGGGCACATCACTGGATGAAGACCACAGTTGTCCTTTACAGAGCCATCCTAAACCTTGTGGCTAGTCCAGTTACAGCAGAGATCCTCTAAAATGGGTCCTCCCATAGAGTTGCTTCCATCCTCTTCTTTCTTGTCTATCTAGAGATGGGGGAGCCAAACACTGCATAATGCAGCCCTGCTGTTTAATCATTTTTGGCTTATTGTCCATTGAAGTGAAGAGAATGAAGAGCTGGCATGCTTCAAACACTACTGTTCATCTTGTGCTTCTGAACGCCAGGCTGGACCCATCACCAGGCAACAGCTAGCCATCTCCCATAGGTCTCCACCGCCTCATAAGCATCTGTCATGCACAATCCAGATTGCTACTTACGTGTAGCAATCTGAGTATACTCTGAGTATTTGATGAGTGATGCGATCATCGGTGATCTGCACCGGAGCTGCTGAAAGACTCATTAGTCGCTGCCTCTACCCCCAACCTCCCTTAAGTATGTCGCCTGGACTCTACATCTTATGGATTTCCCCCTGGGACCCATTTTTCAAACAATCTCATATTAGAAGCCGAGATGACTCTGCGTGGTGTTTGTTTATTGGCATTGGCCCGAGTATCTACGTGGCTCAACCTGGGTTCTGGTCCCGCTTGCTCTAACTTTTGGGCCACCATTAGACACTTTTCTTCCACTGCCGGTCTACCAGAACTGATCTGCTTCCCTGCCCCCTGCTCTTTTTTTCTCCCCTCCCATCCCTCCTTCCTCTACTGGGGTCCTGATCCCCTATGTTTGATTATGCAACTGTAACTAATGTAACCATGCAAATCTGCTATCTTTGTTATTCCCTACTGCGGAAACCTGAGCAACATGGCTGATGCCCGGTGGAGCTGCTAGACAGCTATAGAGGAGATCGGCCCTGGTTCACCCCCTCGACCATCACCTACCCAGTCAGACATTAGGCATAGTTCTCCTCGTCTCCCCTTTTTGTCTCCCTCCGCCCCCTCCCTCCAACGAACTACTGTTAACTTTGTTCTTTTTCCTTTGTTCTTACTATGGTCTTGTAACGGATGTAATTTGTAATGCAACGATCCTCATGTAAAGCGCTCTGATACCTCCGGGTCTAGCCAGCGCTATATAAAACTCTCCAAATAAATAAATAACTTGTCCTTTTATAAATGTATTCTGTCAAATGTGGTGACAGTGTTGTATTATTATGTTTACAGCCCTGACGAAGCCCGAATCATGGGCGAAACACGTTGGCTGTTTTGCACAATTCGCATGTGCAGTGCCAAGCAATGAATAAAAAGGAATTAAGAACATATTAAGAACTAATGCCTCTGTCATTGTGATTTCCCTGGCCTGTGGACTATTCCAAGGATTGTGTTTAAACGTCTCTAATTATGTGCCTCTTGTTTTTTGTGTTTAAATGTTATATTAAGGACCACTAACGGTGGCTGGTTCTTAGAGGTGGGCACTTTTTTTGAGACCAAATAGGAAACCAGTTGTAGTTTTTAGTATAATGAAATTAACTCAGGTAGTGGTGCGGCAGTCTAGGTACCCTGCCACCGAGAATCAGTACCTCTTGCTTGAAGCCTGATATTTGGAGCCAGGCGTACCTTCTCAATGTTGTGCCTGTGCACATTTGTCTGCTGGCTGTATCGACTGCATCTAAGGCTGATTTCAGGCAGGTGTTTGCTATGTCCTTTCCCTCCTGTATGATGGATGTTGCCCTCTTTTATCCTCTGCTGGGTACGTGTTCATTAGTTCTTCGATGTCATCCCATTGTTGGTAGCCATACCTGTAGAGGAGAACAATGGAGTTTGCAACGTGTCATTGCATTGCTGCTTCTTTCTCCATTTTTCTCCCTACCATTTCCATTCTTTTGCTTTCTCTCTCTGTCGGTGGGCCAGTGGAGGAGTGGGTGCTGCTCCTTCTCCTTGCAGTGGTGGCAATGAAGGAGTCTGGCACTGTGTTTCCCTGAATGTATTTAGGGTATTTTGTGGAAGGTTTATATGATTTCTTCACTTTTGGGGTTACCCCTTTTGCTGAGGCAGGCTCCTTGAAAGCCTCCTTGCCCTGGTCCAGGATGCTGGTAGCTTTGGGAGGTATTGTGTCCCCTTGGAGGATGGTGCCAAAATCTCTAGAAGGAAGCAGGAGTCTTCTTTCTCCTCCTCTAAGGGGACCCGAAGGTATCACCTGCTCTCTTGATGATGCTGTTGTAGAAGGCTATGTCTTCTGGAGGTGAAGTCTTCGAGGGATAGCTACAGACCTCTTCTTCGGGGCTTTCTGTGTCAAGGTTGTTCCATTCTTCATCGAAAGTCCCAGAGGATTCCTCCTCTTCAGGAGCATCGAGCTCCTCTTTGGCTTTTTTGGTGGCGCCGGCGGGTTTCACGGGAATTTGGAATTCCTATTGTGCCTTGTAGAACTCCTTCTGTTGAAGGAGTGCTGCCATTTTCGCTTCAAGGCATCTCTTCGTTTTCTCCACCTCGATGGCCCTTTCGGCGTCAGAGGCCAGGAAGATCCTCTTCTTGGGAGTGGTGGTTTCTGGCTCCGACAGTGTGGTCCTTCCCTTAGCGGCCTCTCGTTCGGAGCTTGCCTTCATCGATTTTGACAAACTTCCCTCATCGGTATCCTTGGGTGGGTTCCGTGGGTTACTTTTGGTCGCAGTTGACCCTCGGTCGTTGTTTTCTTCAAAGCCTGGGCTGCTTTTTGCGCCTTCTTTTCGTGGCCCTTGGTTTCTGATGGTTGAAAGCTTCTTACCTTGTCCGTCTTCTTCTCTGTGTCCTTTGTCGCCTTCTTCACGGTATGCCTCTTCTCGGCATCCCCTTCGAGGATCTTGATGTCTGACCCACCCCCGTGTGACGATTTTTTGGGCACCCTCAGGTTGTCCTCATTGCTTGAGTGGCTTAAAACCCTCAGCAGTGGTTGTTTCCGTCTTTGGAGCATGGCTGCGTAATGGTTCCCCCCTCTGCTTTCGGCTTACCTTGAGTGTCTTCGACACGAACACCGCAATGCCTCACAGTCTTTATCCTTGTGATCGTTCAGCAGGCAGAGGTTACAAATGTCATGTGGATCACGCTGTGCAAACTTGTGGTGGCACTTTGGGCAGAATTTGAAAGGGGTATTTTCCATGGCCCCTTACTTCGCCCTCTTTTGATCCATCTGCGATGTTGCTCCATCAGAGTCCCCGGCGCGTAGGTGTCCGGAGGTCTTTTTCCTTCTCCGGTGTCTTCTCAGTCGATGATTGATGATTTTTTTCACTTGAATTCCTTGATTCTTTTGGGAATTTTGTCCAAAACTTCAGAGTGTCTCCTTTTGCTTCCAGACCCAACAGCGGTAAGAAGGAACTTTCGGTGCTCCGTCTGAAGTCACAGTAGGGATGGACCTAGCAAAACATGGTGGTCGACGATGCCCCAAGCAAAAACAAAACCAAAAAAATAAAGACTATTCAGGACCCAACCATTAGATGGCAGAATAATACCCAGCATGTGAATCCAGAAAAGGAATCAAGCTGCAAGGCCACACTTTTTGGGACTGCTTGAGATCATAGGGTCTTTGTAGTTGGGTTGGTCTTGGAGGTGGAGCAGTGGAGACCACCAATGCATTAATAGCCTCATTCACCAAGCTAGTATTACAACAGACAGTACCTCAAATGCCTTGACTGTGAGCACATTACTATGGGGTTGCATGTGGTAGGATGTAGAGTATATTTATCACCAGTATTATTCTCCTGGATAGTGCTGGGCTTTCCTGGAGGGGTCTTCTTGCTGGGAGGCAGCCTGGCAGGTTGCTTCACAGAGGAATCATATGCCTCATAATGTCCAGCAGGTGCAATCAGGGCTAATGTCTGCCAGTATCTAGATCAGAATTATAGGTGCAAGCTGGGTCAGGGAGACTGGTGCTGAGGTCTGATCTTCAGGCCTTAGGAGCTCAGAGTCGGTGGGAGGTAAAACACTACGAGCAACCAGATTTTTTTTGTCTTTAAACGCTGCAATCAGAGCACCCACGAAAGAGTCTGAATAAAACATGGAAGGCTGGATTGAATCAAATCCTGCAATGTATTAACAGGAGACTGGCAGAGGTGTGGAACCGCCTCAGCAGTTCCTGGACCTAAGGTTATGAAAATCTGACTTCTCTACAACAGACTAACTAAAGGAGCTACTGATCCAGGGAACTGTGTTTTAAAGATATGGAATGATTTTCCGTGCAGGACTCGTGAGAATCAAACTTCTGAGCCAGAGAACCCGGTGTCAAGTCCTGCATTTTGAAAAAGCAAAGAAGGAGGGAAGTGTATTCAGTGCACCTCCAGTGTCTGGGAAACCTCACAACAAGACTATGGCAGGAGTTCCTTTGGATCCTCTTCAGCAGGGGCTGGTGCATCCATTTTTTCCTTCATGTTTTTGCTTTCGAATCTATATGCTTGACCACAGGGATAGGCCTCTCTCCTTCACTCCTACTTGCACTGAAGTTCACAGCTTTATAGAGCATGAAATGTCACAGAACAGTCACAGTGGGGTGCTTGAGAAGCCAATTATGAAAGAGAACTCTTAGCAGACACAAAGAGGAAGAAATAGTTAAATACATGCTTACCATTTTTGTCAAATCAATATTCTGGTAAACTGTTGCTCATAATAGCATATATTTTCCAGGTTCATCTTATTTCAACTGATTAAGTGGGCATTACCATAATTTAGCCAGAACTGACAGACCATGAGTGGAACACTCCTTTGATGGAAGGATGGTCTGATGCAAATTTCTTGACGACCTCCGCCAAAATGCAGACAAAATACATAAATATAGTGTCAAAGTGTTGCAGGTCCAGGGAAGGATTTCAGAGACTTATCCAGCAAGGAAGTTGAGTAGTATACCCTACTTACTTTATTCCTAAATGGTTTATAGAGACATTGAAAGTAAAAGTACACATTTGATTAAGTCATATGGCCCAGGAAGAAGATACACATTCAAGTTATAGCATGTGTAACAGCTTTGGAGAAAACAAATACAACCAACTCTGGGCACGCAACTCCTCTATTTTGTCTTCCGTATAGTGATAAACAAAGAGGCCAAATCCCACTCACAACTCCAAGACAAAACTAAACTAGCTAAGAGGTCTCATGCCTGGATGGTCCTGCAGTCTTATACAACAGCTAGCCCGGAAGAATCTTTACATACAACATATGCACTTAATTTGAAACAAAAACTAATGGCCTCAAGGATTGAGGTTTTACCAAGTTTAGCTGATCAGCCAGCATGGAAGTATAATGGCCCTGTGACATGTAACCTATGTGGTGCAGTGAAGCAAGATTTTGTACATCTGATTTGCTTATGCCCCTTTTTAAAAACAATTTGGTTGTTGTTATTAAAAAAAGCATTTAATGATAAGGGCATTCGGTCATGTAGACCGTCAATAATTATAGGCCTGGACTCAATTGATCCTCAACTAAATTGTAAGATGACTTCATAAAAAGTCAATTCAGAACAAGGAAAAATGTGCCTTTGATCTACTGATGAAATAGCGACTACAGACACTCTGGATTGCTAAGAACCATTCCCTGGAGGACTAAGTTGACCTACCATTTACTCCCTCAGTTATAAAAGAAATTTACAGTATGGCTCTTTTTTTTTTTTCTTTTTCAACTGCATCAATGCATTTTATACTGGGACTGGAAGTGATAGTAGTACATAAGATTGTTTTTTTATTGATATATTAAATGTTCTGGATGATTACGTCCATTTGTATTATTGTCCCAGGTATGAAAGTGACTCACAGATTGGTTTTAAACTGAATTAATTTACTTTATATTGCGATCGAGTAACATTGTAGACTTGACATGAGTTGAATTTTTAACAATTTTATAATTTTGGGAATTAACTATCTTTAGAAGATTGAAATGTTTTTTATTAACTGAAACAAAGTTTGTATTGTATTGATTAAGTCATACATCTGATTCAATCTATTGCTAAGGAAACCAAAGTGCTTGGTTAAAAATTGCTTCCATCAGGATTGCATGCAAACCAAGTAGCCTTTCCATTAGCAGTCTCACCTAGACTTGCCTACATTCGTGCCACAAGACATTTACCTGAGTTTCCTCACTACATCTGGGTGAAGAGGAAGTGGAAAATAAGTTTCCATAGCTCGTTGTCCATGGAATGTGGGTACCTGGAGGAGAAGCTTGGCCAATTTGCATTTTGAACAGTGGCAAAAAGACCAAGTGCGGCATCCCTCATTTATGGCAGTAGTGCTACAGTATGCTGGATTTCTTCTCGAATTTATGTGCTAGATATGCCCTGCTTAGCATGTCCTCAAAGTCATTGTCGAACACTGGCAGATGCTCTGTTCAACAGCTGTACATGATTCTAAATGACCCATTGCCATATCTTTTGACTAACAGTGATTGCTGAGGTGAATGAGTACCTCATTGTTTTTGGATAAAATACTTTAATACTTGGCCCTCATGTTGGCCGTTTTCCCTAGGACGCTTTTGCCAAATAACCGTGTAAAATGCTGTGCGCACCAACTATATTACTGTCAGCTTGAGGAAATCAATATGGTTATTGTCTCTGCTTTCGCTTCCAGGTACCCACAACAGCTATGTTGTTCAGATGCGCTCCTCACCTCTAGAGTATGTGTCTAAGTGTTCAGAAATGCCCTTCTCAGTAATACTTTTTGCAGCACCATTTTAGGAGAAGGTGTTGGATAGGTGCCTCAAGGTTAAGCTAGCATTTCTATAGCTCAAGGATCAGAACCTTTCCATCTATGCTTCTCCTGTGCAATGCTGAATGGGTTTAGTAAATCAGGGGATGCACACCCCCTTACTCGCATCTCAATCTTGTTTCAAGTATCAAACCTTAACTAATCACCTTGCAGCCCTATAACTCTCAACCTCAACACAAACAAGCCTAGTCTCCAAAGAGTCCAATGACATCAGTCTCCTTACAAACATGCATCTGCCCTCCCAGCTGTTGTTCACCTCCACTTCCAGCAAGGCTTCACCCTCACTGACTTCAGTGGTGTTACTCCTCCAAATGGCAACTATAGCCCCCTGACTTCAATTGTATTTCTCCCCAATAAACAATCAACACCTACAAATAGAGAACCACGACTGACGTTAGTGGGATTAAACATCTGCATCATCTTCTCAAAATGTTTTACCTCTGTTTTGTATAGTGAAAATATCAACATATCTGTATCACCTTCCAAGTAATAATTCACCTGCTACTCTTTGGGTCATCAAAAATACACAACAGCTGCCACATTTTGGCTCATCTCCAATGACTTTAATGGCAGCAAACAGCCGTATTACTCCAACACTGGTGCTCCTCCTTTGACATAAAAAACATCACCCTCTCAAAAATATTTAGCACTTTCCGAACAATGACTCACCTATATTACGTTCAATTATATCATAGTGCATTACTTTTAAAAATACTGCACCTCAATTTACTTCAATGGCATCTAACTATCCTATCACTCCATCACTGCTTAATAGCCATTGACTTCAAGGAAATAACCCTATCACAAAACTTCCTTTCCTTTAAGGATTCACATATATTGACCAAGGCATTCATTTGCAGTGGGCCAGTATAGCCTTTACAGCAATGTTTGATTTTAATTGATTGCAATGGCTTCATAATACATCATCCCATTAACAATAATGGATGACTTCAACTAACTTCAATGGAATCAAATTACATAATCACCCACACTGGTTCACTTTGTTTGCCTTCAACAGCATTAAATGTTCTCAAACATTCAGCGCCCCCGCAATAATGATTTACCTCTGTTAACTTCCATTGAATCATAGTACAGCATAACACTCTCAGCAGTGGATCACTTAAACAGTTGTTCACCTCAAGTTATGTCAATTACTTTATATTCACACAAATCTTCATCACACTCCCAACAATGGTCCACTTATACTGACTTCAGTGGCATCCTTCTCCTAACAGTTGCTCATCCCATTGACTACAGTGGCATCACCAATCAACAGACCAACATCCCCACAACAATGGTTCTCCACTGTCTTTATGGGCATCATAGTACAGCATCACACTCCCAACAATGTTTAACATCAATAATTTTCAATGGCAGCAAACTATGTTATTACCCAAAAACGAATTCATCTCTAATGACCTCAATAACATCACCTTCACAAAAACCTTCCTGACCCAGTTCCATCCCCACAATGCCATAACCTCTAGTAGGCCAACTTGCATCTCGAAACAGTTCACTTCTAAGACATAAATAGATAAAACATAATTTCAACAATGGTTCAGCTCCACTGTGAATTTGCCCTTATTAGCAAACCAATGAGGTGATTTCACAGAAATGACTTGGCAAAGTAAATTGTTGAGCCAGGACTTTGCCAGGGACAATGAAGAACCATTGTTATGGCCGGGCAAAAGGAAATCTTTCAATTGTATTGCACGTAAATAGAAGAATTCCTCTGTCAACATTTTTACTCCTTTCTAGTGGTAGCAGGAATCTTTTCACAGGAATTTTAAGTCATGCTTTCAAGCCAACGTGGGGAGAGATTTACAAGTGTTCCAGAAGCAGGTTTATCTGGTGAAGTAGACCTTAGTTCTACTGACTCAGATGGTACATTCTGCACCTCTGATGACCTTGAACTGCTTCTTGACATAAATACTCTTTTAGACCATGTCTTCGACGTCGACCATGACTTTTCAGGTTGCTTCAATATCGACTTGTGTGTCCTCGATGTTGACAAATGTGTGGATCTTTTGTCAGTGTATCCTTCGCCATCGACGGGTGTCTCGCCGTCGACTACCACCGTGTATCTTTTGACAGCGAATCCCTTGACGTCTCCGGATGTCTCAACATCGACGGCTGATGTTGCTTAGGCGTCACCGTAGTTGATGCACCCAGAGAATGTCTCAATGGAAAACTTGTTGCCGACGACCACTTAGATGCCAGTGAAGATCTAGAGGGCGATGCCTGCCTTGATGCCGAGTCTGCTCCAAAGCCACATTTGCCATTGGCGGTGAAGTATTTCCTCCGATTTTGCATCCTACCTCTCGGCGCCGATCGAGGTTGTCGTTTTTTTCATCTGTTTCATGAGATCATCCTCTGTGAGCTGTCTTTGTAGGAGAAGAGGGATCTTGGTAGGAGCATTGAGACATGCCAAGGTCTCTTGAAGATCCTGTCTTTCCTCTTTCCTGTAGGCCGTGCAGCCTGATCTTCTCTCTGTGCTTCACAATTCTTCTTGGTAGTTTCTGACAATGATGGCATGTCTATGGAAGGTGAGAATCAGGGAGACTGATAACACAGACTGAATCTGGATCAGTCTGTACCTTCTTTTTATCACAACAAGGGCACTTCACAAAGAGTGAAGGCATGACTTGACAGGAAAAATAAAATAAAAAAAACAGAAAAACAGTGTTCTTAAATCTGTCGAATGAAAGCAAAAACTGGAGTTTTCAAAGACAGGAGAGCTCAGTGCTTCAGAATCTTAACAGTAGGAGTGGCTAACAATGCCTCTTGTTCCCTTGCATTTTCCTTTAAAATAAAGGTTAAAATGACACTTTATAGTCTCTTCTTCTGCTTTTCACAGAAGTGTCTCGATATTTTGTCAAAAGAAAACTCAATGTAATGTTGGCATTTTAGCCATTGCTATCGGCTGCATATATATATATATTTACTGAAAAAACCATAGGTTTCACACACGTTATAGTTAGGAATTAGCATTTAAAAAACCTTGCAAATTCACTTAAAAAACCATAGGTTTCACACATGTTATAGTTAGGTGGATATTTCTCTCGTAAAAAACCAATGAAATTCCCCTGTTATAGTTAGTTCAGATAACTATAACTCGCGCGACCGCAATCCACTGCTGATGACGTCACATATTACATCACTCATGACATGCTCAGTGGCATCACTCATGACATCACTGATGACATCATCCTTGTGATAGAGTGGCGGCCACGCAAGTTATAGTTATCTGAACTAACTATAACGGGGGAATTTCATTGGTTTTTTACGAGAGAAATATCCACCTAACTATAACATGTGTGAAACCTATGGTTTTTTAGGTGAATTTGCAAGGTTTTTTAAATGCTAATTCCTAACTATAACGTGTGTGAAACCTATGGTTTTTTCAGTGAATTTGTACGTTTTTTTAAATGCTAAGTTATGTATGTATTATTTTTTTATATATATTTATTTTATACTAAACTACGTATTAAAAAAAATATTTTAAATTGTTATTTTTTTTCTTTGGTTTTTCACCGTGCGCACACGGTGCGCGCACCCCCGCGATTTAAAAAAAAAAAAATTAAAATGTTTTTTTCTGCCTTCGGGGTCCTTCAGAGACCCCCTGACAAAGGCTAGGGGGTTAGGAACTCTCTACCCTGCCCCCTTTTCACGTTCGCCACCTTCCTTTTTCACTCTCGCACTGAAAACAAACAACATGGAGGCCGACACTTCCTGATTTCGACCGATTCGAACGTTGACTAACATGTAACCACCAATCAGAATTACGCTCACGCACGTTAGGGTGCTCGCATGGTGCGCGCACGGTGCTCTCACGGTGCGTGCACGGTGTGCGGCTCTAGATATGTATGTGCTTTTAACTGCAATTTTCTCAGGAACTACTGAACAGATTGACTCCATATATGCAAAAGGCACATCCCTGAGCTGAGGACTACCTCTCTGCCAAATTTCAAGTAATTCTGTTCAGCCGTTCGGGCTGTACCTTGGACTAAAGGTCCCTATGGAAAATTGCATGGGAAAAACGTGTTTTGGGACCCCCCTTTTTTCTCGGCCCCTGCTTGACGAATCACCCCGAGACTTTCAGGGTAGGAGAGGAGCGGAGCGCCCCACCTATTTTGAAAATTTTACGAGGATTTGTCAACCGGCGCCAAAGTTATTCCAAATAGAATGTTGCGGATTTCCTATGGAAACACGGTCCTAACTATAACTATCTACTGGCGACCGCCAGTAGATAACTGGCAGTCATAATCCGGACAAAGGAATTCCAACCTGCTAGTGGCCGAACTTGTGGTCGGGCAGGCTCCGGACACGACGTTGCCGTGAGGGGAACGGCTGGTCTGACCCACGCTGAGCCGCGAGGCACACTGAGGACTACACTACCCAGACGCCCTATCACGCTCAGCACCCGCATCACAGCAGAGGCGCCTGGAGCCCTCAAAAGCGGCGAAGGCATACCGCAGCGCGGGACGCGCGCGGGCGTGCCCGGGCCAAGGGCGGGCCCGTCCTTGCCCGTCAAAGGCCGAAGGAGGCCGGGCTGGGCCACAACTCTTGGTCGCTGACACTGGGTTAGTTTG
Organism: Triturus cristatus; assembly: GCF_964204655.1. Classification (NCBI taxonomy): domain Eukaryota; kingdom Metazoa; phylum Chordata; class Amphibia; order Caudata; family Salamandridae; genus Triturus; species Triturus cristatus. The sequence goes on along the minus strand of NC_140585.1, from coordinate 1,105,070,811 downwards.
GACTTCTATTCTTCGTTGGTTATTCGATTACAAACTTTTGTTATTATATGTAGCATTCAGCCATAAGCTGTGCATAGAGTGTTCTATTTTTAACAAATATTGTTTAGATATTAGCTATTTTTCTGCATAAGGGGTTCTTTCTTGTACTACGTCAGCTTGTTAGTACTGCACCTGAACTATGGGGAAACACTCTAAACCTTCAACGTGTCGCCCTATGACTAGACAATTAGCCAATTCAAATCCGCCGCTTCCAAGTCTCACAGCTATAGATAAAATGCTGCAGAAAACAATTGGGGTGGTTGCTACAGCCATTGAAAACACGGAAAGACGGCTGTCCATTACCCCTGCATTTACTATGGCACCCCCTTTTGACGGTTTGGCTGATTCGTCTTTAAATCAGGTGGACATGGAAGCTATGTCCTCTATGTTGCCCTCCTTTACCCACTTACCTTGTGCTCAGGTGATATTAGATGAGTCTGAGCAAGTGGAAGTCGGTCCATTATCATCCTCCTTGGTTTCCATAGTGGCGCCAAAGAAGCAGGAAAAGCTAAGGAAAAAAAAACAGAAAACCAAAAAAAGGAGCATACATCCTGCCCCCTCTGCAGCTAGGCCTGTCCTTCCAGATCTGGCCCAACACCCTTCTATTTCAAACCCACCGGTTTGGGCTACTGATCTATTAATAGACCTACAGTCGCATATAGACCACTCCCTAAACCTTCTCTTAAAAACCCTGTCATCTAAGATCAACAGGTTGGTATCTTTAATCAATACCAAAGGTATTGGGAAGAAGCAGCCTAATCATCATCTACTGCATAACTCTGGTAGCGTGGAGGGTGTTGGTACTCAAGCCATAATTAGCAATCCCACTCCACAGGGTCATTCTATTTCCCCCTCGCACCCTACTCCTTCTGTTTTAGTTCAGCCATCCTCGGCGCGGCCAGCTCCCCCTCCTCTTTCTGGTAGTCCTCCTATGCGCTCGATCATCCCCCGAGCTTCTATTGCTCCACCAGCATGTGATCAGTCCCACAGTAACAAGGATCGTATTTCACGGACCCCTGGTGGGGGTAGGCTTCTCTCTAATTCGGGTGGGAATTCAGTTTCACTGAGCTTGGCTAATTCCTCTCCCCTTGTACAGCTCCCCCCCGAGGCAGCACCCTATGTGATCGTGCTTACAGGAGTTCCTCCACTAACAAATGCTAAGGGGGAAACATACTATGAACTAAAAAATAAAGTCATTCACTGGTTGTCTAAAAATAGACCATTGAATGGAGTAGGTAGGGGGGAGATCCTTTTTGTTCGCAGGGTTTGTTGGCTGGGGACTCGACCAAAGGACATCGGTGGGGATTGTGTCCTAATTAATTTTAGGGACCCTGGAGTAGTCGGCCATATATTGGATTTGGGTGGGAAGTTCAAACTAGGTTCCATTGATACTTGCCATTTGGGGTATTTCTATTCTCATTCCAATGTTCTGAACCCTGTGGAACTACCCTCCTTCCACCAAGCCACTCATAATTCCTACTTCAATATCCCGGTTGCCAACCGTTTTGATGTGCTTAGTTCCGTGGATTGACCATCACCTCTGAAGCATAATAAGGGAAGGCATATGCATATGAGGGGGAGCTTGGGCAGGGATGGCCATGGTGTGGAGATGGATTTCTCCATGGCTGTACTTGGTACCGGGTCAGGACCCACCTCCACCTCTTTTTCGCTTCTGAATATTAGCTCCACGGAAGGGCGCTCTGAGTTGGGTCCCCTTGAGCAAACTGTTTCTCACTGCTCTATCATCTCTGTCCACTTAGTGGCCAGTCCCCTCCATACACCTACACGTAGACCTTTAGTAGGGTCCTGGAATGTGGCTGGATTGGAGTCCAAACTCTCTGACCCAGAGTGGGGAGAGTTAATGGACAATTATGATATTTGCCTATTCCAAGAAACATGGCTACGGCACACTCCAGTGAGGGCGGGCTATGCATCTTTTTCTGTTCCTGCGGTCCAAGGTGCCAGGGGCAGACCTTCGGGGGGGTTAGTTGTTTGGGTTGCAACCCACTTAGGTTGCTCTGTAAAGCCCGTAGATTCAAAGTCCCCTGATATCTTGTGTCTGTCACTTACTTTTCCTGCCGGATATTCGCTGGTAGTACTAAATGTCTACCTGCGTCCCTATCCGGTACAGCTGGGTCTGTCGATTCTGGGTGCTCTAGATGATATTTTACATTCCCTTCCCCCTGCGTCTCATAAATTAATAGGTGCTGATTTTAATTGCCACTTTGAACCCCTCCTTGGGATTCCCTCTCCTACCTGTGATGAGGACGAAAATTATAAAATTCCAGACCCTACCATCTACCCTGCCAAACGTCTTCTCCCATTAGCCCTCGAGATCAACAAGCTTGCCATCGCGCATTCCTTGAGGGCTTGTAATGGCAGACTTTTTCCCGATGTACCGGGTTCATATACCTTTAATAGACCCGGGAATTGTTCGACTATTGACTACATCCTGGTGAATGTGGAATTTTGGGGCTTTTTAGCAGCTTTTTCTGTTATACCTAGGGTCGATAGTGACCACAACTTATTGTCATTGGAACTGGCAAATAATATTGGTGGCAGCGTAGTCCCCCAGGGCCTAGCACCATCAAATAGTGAGAACTTGGTGCTAGCTGCAGGAGGTAGACGCATTAGGTGGGCAAGGGTCGTGACCGATGAGACAAAGCTTGCAGCATTATATAGCAGTGTCGCTCGCTCCCTGGAGGTGGTTTCCCACCTATTGAGCCCCAATGGTGATATTCTGCAGAATCATTTCTTAGATTTCCAGAATATTCATAAGGAACTCCTCGGTGGCCTGGTTGGCTTTTTCTACAGTTCTAGTGTGCCAAGGCCAAGGGTTTCAAGGCCTGAGCATTGGTACAATAGTTCTTGTAGGCTGGCCAAGACTGCCCTGATTAAAGAAGTAAAAAAGGGTACACAGTCTAGTATCAAAGCTGCGAGGGCCTTCTACAAAAATCTGATTAAGGAGGCAAAATCTGAGTGGGAGGATCTAAGGTGGCAAAATATGAAGCAAGCATTAGTAGATCGTGATTTGAGGGCTTTTTGGAACATTGTTCGAACAGGCACGGCAGCAAGCTGCCCTGCTATTATTCCCAATCTCAGTGAGGAGGTTTGGCTTGCGTATTTTAAACCCCTTTATTCTCTCAGTAACCCTAGTGGTGGATTTGACCCGGTAACCCAGCCTAATGACACTGTAACGAATCAAATGGACCAGGAAGATTCAGTGAGTCGATCCTTTTCCCTTCAAGAAATAGAGTTGGCCCTTAGCACCTTAACAGTAGGGAAAGCTCCGGGGCTCGATAGGATCCCCGGTGATCTGTATAGAAGTGAAACAAAAATTTGGGCCCCCTATATTCGGGTATACTTTAATGCTATTCTGCAGGGCCTTGAGATCCCGGATACCTGGTTGGGAGCAGAAATCATACCCATTCATAAAAAATCTTCCCCTTTGGATCCAGCTAATTATCGCCCCATAAGTTTAATCGATGTCTTACAGAAGCTGTTTGCCCGAGTCCTTTTAACAAGACTGCAGTCCTGGATGGAGGACCATCAAATCTTAACCTCCCTCCAAGCGGGGTTTCGAGCAAAGGTTTCTACCATTGATCAATTGTTTAGGCTACAGTTAATTTATTGGAAGACAGTTTGTATGGTTGCTGGTAATCTTTACTTGATTTTTGTGGACCTTCGGTCCGCATTTGATATGGTCCAAAGGGAAAAATTATGGGCTTTATTATTAGAGATGGGTGCTCCCCCCTACCTTTGCCATCTATTTAAACGTCTGCATGAAGGCACTTACGCAAGGGTGAGATTTGGGAGATGTGGGGAAATTTCAGGCCCATTTCCGGTTGAAAAGGGTGTGAGGCAGGGTTGTGTCCTGGCCCCCACACTCTTCTCCCTCTTTATTAATGGGCTGATCGAGCATCTCTTGTGCGCCGCTAATCTGGATTCCCCAATCCTTGCGGGGCGTAAGATACCGGCCCCAATGTTCGCGGATGATACGCTCCTGTTGTCTAAATCTTACATGGGCATCCAGCGTACACTAGAGGCTTTCTGCTCCTTCTGTAAAAAAAGGGATCTGGAATTGAACCTATCTAAAACAAAATTGATGGTTTTCAGCTCCAATTCAACCAATTGTCCTCACCCCAAGATGGGAGATGATGAGCTGGATCGGGTTTCTACTTTTGATTATTTGGGGGTAACCCTTAATGACAAAATGAAATGGGGGTCTCACATGGCGAAGGCAAATTTGAAGCTAACACAATCAGTGGGGGGTATCCTGAAGGTTTTTAATAACACTTCCTTTAAACCTCTGGGCCCCCCCATGGAAATCTACAAATCCCAAGCAAGAGGGGGTGCGCTCTATGGCGCTGAACTCTGGGGATACTGTACTCCTGCTTCCTTATCGTCAATTGAGAATTCTTTTATTAGGCGACTGCTGAAACTACCCATGAGTACCCCCTTAATTCCCTTGAGATGGGATCTAGGTTTAGTTCCTATCGAAGAGATTGCCCTGAATCGCCCTCTCCTGTTCTGGAGACGACTCTGGTCAACGCCCGAGCTTGCAAGTTATAGGCATGATCTCGGCGATATACTGTCAAGGGGGAAATTGGGAAAAATTCCTTGGTTAACATATGTAAAGAACCTTTGTTATCTCATAGGGATGGGGGACCTATGGTCCGCACCGGAGGAGACAAGCCGCTCGTTAACTAAGAAATCACTGCGGGAGGCTTTACAACTGTATCGGAAGGAAATTTTATTGCATTCCTCTCTGGGAAGGCTTACTGACACCTTTCTGGATATTAAGACTAGTCCCCAGTTTGAAGTTTTCTTGGATGTTATCCAACCCCCTATGGCAAAGAAACTTTACATTCAGTTTAGACACGGCTCGTTACCACTGAGGGCCTTCACACATAGATGGTCTAATGCATCTGACCCCTTAAGCACGTGTCCTGAATGTATTGATATCTGCGAAACAGAGCTGCATGCTGTTCTTTTCTGTCCTTTATATACCAAGGCAAGGAGGAAGTGGATCATTCAACTCTGCAAGTCCAGGGGCCTCAGGGACTATCAGGAGGTGTTTAGAATCCTGAAGTACGACACTACCCAATTGATAGTGTTTGCGATGGCTAAATTTCTTCTTTCTATGTGGTTCACCAGGTCCAAAAAAATGTTATCTGCCACATAACTCTCTTGCTTCTAGTATTGTCATTACTGTTACTATAGAAGCTTGTGGTGTAGTGAGACTACTTTGGGCCTTGGATATAGTTTCAACAATATGTTTTTATCTGGAAAAATTTTGTTTTTAATTGTCCGTGTAATTTTTTATTACAAAAACTATTAATGTTTTGATGGATTATACTCTATGCAATGTCTATTTAATCATGTTTTATTGTATATAATTATTTATGTCTTTTTATGGTATTTTACCGAAATAAAAGCTTTGACTGACTAGATACTGTTGAGAGGCAGAGGCCAGGGGCACGGACTCTGAAAATTGAAGGCAGGTAGGAGGGTGCAAAGGCAATAATTTAACCACACTGAGCAGGCAGGAAGGGCCGTGGCAGCACAACAGACTATGGAGGGCAGTGGAAAGGGGGGCAGGGGCAACAAACCAACAATACAGGACTTGCAAGAGAGGCTGTGGCAATGTAATAGACCATTGTGGGCAGAAGGAAGAGCCAATGGTACAACCATACATGCCAACAGACCCGATTCAGCCAGGAAACGTCCAATGTTTTTAAGCTCAAATGGGCTTTATTTGATCTGTCTCCTGTCTACAATCTCCTCTTTTTCAATGTAACTCAAAGGGGAAAATCAATCCCCAGTTTTTTTTCAAAATCTCCCTCTTACCAAGTTCAAAATGTTCGCAAGTATGGTACATTGGATCATGGAAGGAAATGGGGTAGGGACATGGACTTGGATAACAGAGGACAGGAGGGACATGGAGAGGTGCACCAAACTGACCCTGCAGGGCAGGCATCAGGGTTTGCAGCAGCACAATACACCACACAGGGCATGCGGGACGGGAGTGCAGCACAACAATCCATAGAAAGCAAGAGGGAGGGGACAGGACCATGCACATGGACAACAGAGAACAGAGGGGCAAGAGGCAATGGTAGCTAGCTGACCATAATGGACAGACAGGAGAGAAAGCTGCAGCATAACAGACCATAAAGGGCAGGAGGGACGGATCAGGGGCATTACAATGGAACAGACAAGCCAGGAGGGAGGGAGTAGGGGTCTGCACATGTAAACAGAGGGCTGGGGGCAAGGGGGCAGGGCAGGAGCAGCAAGATAGCCATGGAGGTCAGGCAGGATGGGCACTAGAAGCAAGACACACCATGAAGAGCAACAGTGAGACTGTGATGGCATACACAAAGACCATGGAGGGAAGGTGGGAGGGGGTCAGGGGCAGCTAACTGACCACACAGGGAAGGTGGGAGGGGCCATGGCAGCACAGAAGACCATGCATTGCAAGTGGGAGGGTTATTGGTAGCACAATGGCTATGATGGGCAAGAAGGAGGGTGCAGGGGCATGCACAAAGGACGAAGGAGGATAGAAGGGAGGGTCAGGACCTGTGCACAGACAAGAAAGTTCAGGGGAAGGGGCCTCACAACAGACCGCACGGGGCAGGCAGGAGGAGCAGTTGCAGCACAACAGACCAGGGAGGGCAGAAGGGTGTGGCAGTACAATGGACCATGTAGGACAGGAGGAAGAGGATAGGGGCAAGCTATGTGGACAGGCAGGGTGGAGGTGGCAGGGACAGGTTACAGTCATCTGACAATGCTAGGCAGGTGGGAGGGGAGTGGCAGCTCAACAGAACACTCAGACTAGATAGGAGTGGCAGGTCCATGGAATATGGTGGGCAAAAAGGATGGAGCAGGGGCATGCACAAAGACATCGGAGGGCAGGGGGAAGGAGAATAGGGGCAGCAAGCTAAGCAAAGAGTTTAAGCAGGAGGTCAATGATGGGGCATAGAATTGGGCCATGGAGGGCAGGAGGAGTAAACTGGTAAATCATACTAAATTGAGGGCAGTGGCAGCACATCAGACCATGCATGGCAGGAGGGAGGAGGCTAGTCCATGGATTCACACAACAGAGGATAGGGAGGAGGGGGATGGGGCAGCAAGCTAACTGTTCAGAGAAGGCGGGTATTAGGAACTTTATTGTTTTTAAAACGTGTTTCTGTGCGAACTACTTAAAATATGAACAAGTATGCAGCATAATCTCACTTTTATTCAGGAAGAAGAGGACGTTTGTGACTGTGACTCCGGGCTCACTTGGCAGAAACACCCCCTGACCCTCCACCCCCTATCGCAAAATGTAATGCCCGTGAAAAGGGTAGGTGAACACAGTGTTATATAGAACATAGTCCTGAGAGCACAATTGAAAATGAAAACTAGATATAGTGTATGGTATAAACTATGCACCAAAAAGTGTGATACAAGATGAACCGGGCGTGAAATATAATATGCAATACATTGTGCGCAATGACAGATTCATTGGAGAGCGCGAGATAGCACAGGCACTAGCACGTGCTATGCGATATGCGCCTTGGAGTGTAATTGCACAGGGCAGTGTTGTGTAACCTAACTAGTCTCTAAAGTTGTAATATAAAATATGTTCTGGGGAGTGTAACGTTGCATATGCACTGTGACAAAGATATGGATCCCAGATTGTAATATGTATGGCATAGCACTGTGCGTTATAACATAGGCATCGAGGAAGGCACGTTAGATGGGGCAATATAACCCGTGCGAAGACAAGTGTGGCATGACATATTCACGGGGTGGTGTTACAGTGCACATGGGCTAGAGAGTGTCATAGCATATGCACTAGCTAGTGGAATACAACACAGAGGTGTGTGGCACTCAGCAGGCAATGGTGGGTGTAACACAGCATTGGACTCTGCCAGGAGCGCGCTGTGACTCTCAAGTGATGTTCGTCCCCTTTCCAGAGAGTAAAATAAAAAGTATTACACATCCGGCAGTGGATGTGTGTTTTATTAACCATGAGGGGGGTTTCTTGCATAGTTTTGGTCGAATTTTTGTCGAATCCCCTTTGAATGGCTTGGTGTGCATGTGTATTAAATGTGCCCGTCAATAGCTACCCATGTTTGTATAAATAAACGACAAGGGTGTCTACCGGGATTAGGCACGGTAGGGCATCAGACATGTCAGAGCTTCACTAGTGGTGTAAATACATTCCACGTGGATTCATTGTATGCATAGTCATCTTTTGATGAATATCACGCAAATCGTCATGGTGATAGGTACGTACGGTTTGTCCAGCATGTCCTAGGTGTGTCTATAAATATATATTTTTAAAAAATAATAAAAAACAGTGGCCGGCCCCGGGGATTGGGGTCAAAAAAATATAATTAGGGGACAGGCCCTGGTGGATGGGGTCATCAGGGCCAATAAATTAGAAGAAGGGGAACCACTCAGCCCTCCATCTTAAAAAATTTAAATAAATAAAAGACTGGTATCGTGCCGGAGGCCACGCCCCCTCCTTGCAGCACTCTGCAAACGCGCCCCCTGGCGAGTTGTCAGTTGGGGAATTAATTCCTCTTCAATACTGAGGGTCCCTGAGGGCCAACTAGCCCAAAAGGCATCTCCAGTATGCGCCAGGGAGCTGTGCTGCAGACAGGTGTTCTGAGGCCAAGCCCCTTTTTACACCTCTCTGCAACGCAGCTCTTTAGCTCTTACTGGAGGTACCTAGTGGTCTAGTTTGACCCTAGGGACCCTTAGGATTCAAGGGGACTTAATCTCTCAACTTAGAACAGCCACAGGGCGCGTTTACACAGTGGTGAGGGGACGAGGCCTGAGGTGACGTGTGCAAACACGCACTATGGCATGTTTTAAATTGGGGATATAATTTCCCTTCAATACTGAGGGCCCCTGGGGGCTAACTAGGATTAGTTACATATTTTGCATTTAAAAATGTTTGTAGTATAGGCTGGTTCCACAAGAGATTAAGCAGAGATTACCTATCTAATGTGTTAGTTTAGAGACAAAGAAAAAAAGAAAAAAAATAGTAGCTTGTAAAATATGTCCACTCTCATGCCATGTCCCTTGATCTACCAGCTTGATCTACGATAAGTGAGTACAACTTAAAGAGAGGGTGCTGGATCACATCAGGCATACTGTAACATACAATTGACTACTGTTTGCAAGGCAGACAAAGCCTTTCATCCTTCTAAAGTTGGTAAATTGAGCACCATACCACACTGGACAAACTTAACATGTTTTATTAAGAGCACTTAGAAATGACCGAAGCACAGTATTTAGCAGGTTGTACATCCTAATATAGCACACAGAAATACTGCCTCACATAAATATTACCTCTTACATATAGTTTTCAAATATTGTGCCATTGGGCACAGACTTTCTGTTATTAACTTCACTGGGGCAATATTTTTGCAAATGATTTTTGGGAAAAGATATTTGTATCATCCAATATTTCAACAACAATATTCTGGTACCACACTATTCAAAGTAATATGAGTAAAAATATTCTTATAAGCAGTAGTAGTGAGCAGAAGGATTATGTTACACTGTAAGCATCTGTTCTTGGCATGTAGAGCTGTAGATTCACATGCTTTGCATACTCCTGCCATCTAGTGTTGGGTCTGCATGTTTCCAATTGTTTTTCTTTAAAGTCTTTCCTAGTCACGAGGTAGGGTGACACCTCCTGTCAAAGATACTGCGCATGGGCATCGACTCTACTGTTAAGATTATTTTCCCGCAAGATGGTGAGAATGGAGTAAGCAGGTGTACTATAGAGATATCCATGCATATGTAATGTGAATAGTAAGAACTGCAACAACCACTGGTATCCGGGAGGAGAGAAGGCGCATGTGAATCTACAGCTCTACATGCCAAGAACAGATGCGTACAGGGTACGTAACATAATCCGTTTGCGGCATGTGTGCTGTAGATACACATGCTTTGCATAGACTATATAGCAGCACTCCTCAAAGCAGTGGCTAACCAGTGGATGTTGCAGTAGTCTGAAAGAGTGTCTTTAGCACGGCCTGCCCTCCAATAGCTTGTTGACGTGCTAAGACATCCACACAATAATGTTTTGTAAATGTGTGTGGTGTGGCCCATGTAGCTGCTTTACATATGTCAGCTATTGGAATGTACCTAAAATGGCCATAGATGTTCCTATTTGGTGAGTAGAATGTGCTCTAAGAGGACTAGCTAAAGTTCTTTTAGCTTTAACATAACACGTTTGAATGCATTTGAATATCCACCTAGAAATCCCAGATTTTTAAATCATATTTCCTTTATGAGGTGGAGTAAACGCAACAAAAAGTTGTTTTGTTTCACAAAAACTCTTTATCCTGTCAATATAGTATAGTAGTGCTCTTTTAACATCAAGCGTGTGTAGAGCTCTTACTGCTACTGAATCAGGCTGTGGAAAAACACAGGTAACTCAACTGACTGATTAATAAGAAAAGCAGAAATTACTTTTGGTAGGAATTTAGGATTTGTATGAATAACCACTATCTTTGTGTAGCTGAAAGAAGGGTTCTTCTAAGGTTAATGCCTATAAATCACCAACGGGCCTGATTTAAGTGATGGTGATTAAGAAGGCAACTTTCCAGGAAATAAATTGTAACTGACAACTATGTAATGGTTTAAAGGGTGGACCCATAAGTCTTGAAAGAACAATGTTAAGATTCCAGACAGGTGCAGGTGGCACTCTGGGTGGTATTATTCTTTTAAGGCCTTCCATAAAAGTTTAAAGAACTGGGACTTTGAATAAGGACAAATGTTGTCTGTTTTGCAGATATACAGCTACTGCTGCAAGGTGTAGTTGAATGGATGTGTAGGCTAAGCCTACTCATTGTAGATTCAAAAGATAACAAATAATATTCTGAATAGATGCATCTAAGGGATCTATGTTATTGTTATTACAATGAAAAACAAACCTTTTCCACTTTGCTGCATAACATGCCATAGTGGTAGGTCTCCTTGCTTCTTTAAGGATTTTCATACAATATGGTGACAGATTTAGATATCCAAACTCTATGACTTCAGGAGCTAGATCGCTAGGTGTAGCTACTTTGGGTTTGGATGTCTGATTTCTCCATAGTTCTGCGTGAGAAGGTTGGAAGTGAGGTGTAGTTGTTGGTGTGGAACTACTGACAGTTCTAGTAATGTGGTGAACCACGGTTGACGAGCCCATGTGGGAGTCACAAGACTCAGTGTGAGTGATGTCTGCCTGAGTTTTCAAACCAGAAATGGGAGGAGAGGCGGAAAGGCGCAAGCAAAAATACCTGACCAGTTCATCCATAGGGCATTGTCTTTGGATAGATGGTGCGGGAATCTGGAGGGGAAGATTGGGCATTTTGAGTTTTGTGCTGTGGCAAAGAGGTCTATTGTGGAAAACACAATTTCTGGAAGTATGGGAGGAGAACATGGGGATGAATTTCCCATTTGTGTATTTGTTGCCGCATCCTGCTGAGAAGGTTGGCAAACTGATTGTTGAAGGTGTTCTGCCAGAAGATTAATTTTGTGATGGATCGCCCAATGCCAAATGGTCTGAGAGAGGCTTGACATTTGTAGAGAGTGCCCCCCTTGTTTTTGTACATAGTACATTGCCATCATATTGTCCGTTCAGACTAAGACAACATTGCCTAATAGGTGAAGCTGAAACGCTTTCAGTGCTAAATTAACTACTAGAAGTTCCAAGTAATTGATGTTGAGATTTTTGTGTTTGGTGTCCATAAACCTTGAATTGTCATATACTGTATATGGGCACCCCCACCTAGGAGAGATGTATCTGCTGTTAGAACGACTTATGGAATAGGGTCTATGAACGGCCGCCCTTTTGACAGGTTTTATGTGTTCTACCACTGCAGAGAGCGATGAGTGTGGCTGTCTACCAACACTAAATCTGTTAATTGACCCTGTGCTTGACTCCACTGTCGTGCTAGACATTCTTGCAGAGGGCACATGTGTAGCCTCTCATGAGGCATCATGTGAATGCATGAGGCCATCATTCCTAACAACTGTATGAAGGGTTTCACTGGTAGGTGCTGGTTTAATTGTAACTGCAGCAAGATCTTCTGAAACATTTGAATCCTGGCTGAACTGGGAGAAGCCAGAGCTGTATGAGTGTTGAGTGTTGCTCCCAGATATGTTTGCAGTTGCGAGGGTTGAAGATGGGATTTTTGCCCATTGACTGTGAATCCTAATTGATGAAGAAGGTTTATTGTAGTTTGAGTGTGTTGTAAACACTTTCTCTCTGTTTTGGCTTTGATGAGTCAATCGTCCAGGTATGGGAAGACATGGATTTGTTGTCTTCTCAGATGAGCTGCTATTACTGCCAGACATTTTGTGAATACTCTGGGTGCAGTAGTCCCTCCGAATGAAAGTACCTTGAATTGGTATTGCTTTCCCGCTATCAAAAACCTGAGGTATTTGCGATGCGCTGGATGAACAGGAATATGAAAGTATGCGTCCTTTAGGTCTAGGGTAAACAAAGTCGCCTTGCTGTATCAGGGGATGCACTTGTTGGAGAGTGACCATATGAAAGTACTCTGGTAGTATGTTCAGATTTAAGGGCCTTAAATTCAATATTGTTTGTAGAGACCTGCCCTTTTTTTGGAATTAGGAAATATAGTGAATATAGTCCTAACCCTTGATATTGTATTGGAACAGGTTCTACAGCTCATTTTGCTAGTAGGGCTTGTACCTCTTGTTTGAGTAGCTGTGAGTGTTGTAATGACAATGATTATTGTGAGGTGGAATATTGGGAGGATCACTGGTGAGTTCTAGGCAATAACTATGTTGGATAATGTCTAATACCCATTTGTCCGTGGTTATTGCTTGCCAAATAGGAAGAAAGTGCTGTAGTCTTTCCCCGACAGGTGTAATATGTTCAGAGGGAATGGTAGGTAAGTCACTGCTTAGTGGGGGATGGAGAGGAACGTGTTGATGTATCTCTTCCTCTACCTTTGAAGTTGTTCCCTCTGTAGCCTCCCTTATAGAAACCCCTGGATGAAGAGGGTAGCATGTTTGTTTTATAGGTGGAAGTATTGAGAGCTGAGGTATTGGTTTTGGATCCTCCTCTATAAAATGAGCGACGCAAGGAGCCTCTGCTGGATGATGACTACAGGGCTCCTACAGATTTCGCAACTTCTGTGACCTTCTTCATTTTCTCAAGTGACACATCTACTTGAGGTCCAAAAAGGTGTTCCTAATCAAAATGAACATTTAAAATAGATTACTGATTGGCTCAAATTCAGAAATCCTAAGCCATGCATGCCTACGGAGGAGATTGCTGGTATTAATTCCTCTTGCTATAGCGTCAGCGGCATCTAGTGCGCATCGAATAGAAGAATTTGATATTAATTCCCCTTCCTGCACTAGTTGCTGACACTTGTTTCAATGCTCTATTGGGAGGTACTGTAGAATTTCTTCTATCTCATCCCAGTAGGCTCTATCATATCTTGCTAAAAGAGCCTGTGTATTAGCAATGTGCTACTACTGGTTGGTAGATTGTGCTGCTATCCTTTTGCCTGATGCATCAATTAATTTAGACTCCTGGTCTGGAGGAGGTGCTTCTGCTGTTGTTTGTGAATTAGCTCTTTTGCGAGCATTTCACACTACCAGGGAGTATAAAGTCAACTGCCCTTTGATATCAATTGGGTCAGATGGTGGAGGTTTGAACTTTTTATCGACTCAAGGTGTTAAGAGACTGGCGTGTACTGGGTCTTTAAAAAATGTCATCTATATGTCTTGATGTGCCCTTTAACATAGGCAAGCTTTGTGTGGTTCTATGTGAGGAATCTAATGTCTGAAACAGGAAATCTTCCTCTAAAGATTCTTTATATGGAGCAACTCCATGGTAAGATGCTATTCTTGAAATCAACTCCTGGTAAGCTATGTTATAATTAGGCGGTGAAGGGTGGTAGGATAGAGATCAGGATCATTATCTACTGGTTGATCATAATCAATCCATGAATCTGCTGGTGGAAGACTATAATCATCTCCCTCATCAAAGTCAGGTTGTGTATGAGGAGACACCTTGTGGTGTAATCTGAAGGGGATTTGACTCTGCTGATGGTAAAAGTGGTGGAGGGGATTGAGGAAGAAGATAGATAGGGATTGTAGCCATGTCCTTCTTTTCCGTCAAAGGAATTGCGGGACGTATATCGTCAGTAGCATTTCTTTTCTTGGATGGTGTATCATCCTTGGCTATAATGTGTCCAGTCTCTGGATTAATGTAGAGACGTTTCAGTTTGAGGTCCAATTTTCCCTTCATAATGCCCGAAATCGGTTCCGAAGGTTTTAAAAGGGGATCTTTATCTTTCGGCACCAAAGGTTTTGGTGCTGAACCGGACCAATGCTTTTTGTCTTTCGGAGTCGAAGATTTCAGCTCCGAAGAGGTCTTGACTTGACTCAAGCCTGAGCCGGAAGGCTTGACTTGTTGTTTTGGTGCCAAGGTCGAAGGCGGGGATTTGAAACTGACTCTCGGTGCCAACCATGGCCCGAAGGCAGTGGTTGCCCAGAAGCCTTGGGTTTAAAAAGAACTGGTTTGAGGGGCTTTTTTACTCATGGCCCCCTGTCCAGCTGGAAGGTCTTCGGCCTGTTGGTCGCTCTCGAGCTCGGAGTCCGATTCATAATGGAGAGGGCTTCTTACTGTTCCGCTGCTGATGCTTTCATTTCTTCTTGTTCGGTATCTTCTCTGAAGATATTCGGGGTTTACTCGATGTTCTGTCTCTGCATGTCCCTTCGTCAAGCTTGACGATCCCACTAAGTCTTTTTCGATCGGAAAGATCAACAAGCGTCGCAATCTTCCTCCTTGTGCTCTGGTGACAGGCACAAGTTGCAGACTTTGTGCAGATCAGTATGTGGATACTTGGCGTGGCACCATGGACAAAATTGAAACGGAGTTCGTTCCATCAGCAGTAGACTCAACAAGTACAAAGGAGTGGAAGTCGAAGAACCTGCTTGGCCCAAAGGCCGCTCATGACGTCTTCTGGATCGAAGATGGAGTTTTATCGCTTTTTTCGACATGCAGGAATAAAGATATGAGTACGAAACAATACTGACGAGGGTACAGTGAGTTGCGCACTGAGGGGTTCCCCAAGAACAGTCTGGAACCGGAGCGCTACAAACCACATGCAAACCCGATGGCGGAAAGAAAACAATCGAACAATGGAGTCGATGACCATGCACAGTATAGCCAGAAATGAGGAGTCACCCTACCTCGTGACTAGGAAAGACTTCTTCGAAGAAAAACAACTTGCAAACATCCCGACCCAACACTAGATGGTAGGAGTATGCAAAGCATGTGTATCTACAGCACACATGCCTCGAACACTATGTTTAGTGGCCATCCCTAGTTAGTCATTAAGGACGGTACACCGAAGGAGAAAACTGTTTTTTGCCACACAGGTCAGGACACAAAGGAGGTTGGTTGTGTTATAGGATCTCAAAAAGACATCCGCTTGTTACAAGCACCACATCTGGCTTAGTATTTTCCATGTTGTGAACTTGAAAAGTAAAGTTTGGTGATTTGGCACATGTAGTTAACTAATCTAGATAGGTGATGACTTGTGGTAACTGTAGAAAACATTGATGTGTCCATTATCCATTATGATTTGTAACGGAGATATTGGCCTTAAATAAATATATTTCCTTTTCTTAAAAACTTGGAAGATCTAAAGCAGGCTGCTTATCATCAAAAATGATCTACCTTCACTACGTTTTATGTTTGTTAGGGTGTTACACTTTCTTTTCAAATAACTGATTCTTGTATTGTAAAGATCATACCTGATTCGTTCAGAAAACGAACTGCATGAGGAATTTCATTTTCATCCAAATGTAACTGGCTTTCTTGCACCAGTTCCAATAACCTTTTCCGGTCGATCACAGGGAATTCAGGCGCTACAAGCTTCCGTTCATGCAGAATTCTCTTCTCCAGCTGCAGGTAGCTATCAGGGATTAATTGGCCCACCACCGGCTGTTCCCTGATCTGAAAAGAATAGATTATATGGATTTCTCAAAGATGAAGAAGAAACAGCAAGGTGATACATAAAAACAATTCATAAAATGAATTATGTTACAGGTCAAATTAAGAATAAAGCATTGGTTCTTGACCTGAGGTCCACGGATCCCGGGCGTCTATGACACCTACGCAGAGGGTCCGCGACTGCATAGAAAATTAAACAATATTTGCAGATTAATCACGTACATACCCAAACAAAATATTCAATGTAAAATTTTAATGCTTAAAATACTCTGTGAATATGAAGAAATTTGTAATTGGAAGCCACAAAATATAGTTGGTATCATTAGCTTGATTTGTGGGAAAGAAAATCTAGTATGGAGGTTTAGTGGCCTCAACTAAAGCACTGGCATGTACCTACAAAAGGCGAACACACATTAGAAGAAAGATATATAAAGGGTTATGCTAGACTTTAGCTTATCCATTCACCTTATAGAAACTACATTTTGAAAAGCGCCATAGATTGTGTATTTGTTTGATGTACTCATGTTTTTGCATTTGTGTGTATTGTTTTGTGGCTCAAATAGTAGAAACTGCTTAGGGCGGGGTTATTAGCTTCCATTGGTGATTTAATGGGAGTAGAAAGAAGTAAAAAATGTAAGGACTGCTGGAATTGCGACTACTCCTGTCTTTTTTATTCAGCACATTCAAACCACAACAATTTGCGCTTTCTTTTACTATCAACATGAGACAAACTTTTCTTTCCTTACAAACTGTATTAACACCTGGAAGTGAAAACAAATAAATTGAACAATATTTATTTTTGATATATTGTGGCAAAATGCATTTTAAAATATACTGTAGGCCAGTAACATGGACCAAAATTAGACTCAAAGAACAATCTACTGGCAGAGTGCATAGCTATCTATAGCTACATCCCTGCCAGGCCCATAGATGTAAGTATCTCTTTGCAATCCAATTATGGTCATATTTTACTATCCAACTGTGGTATGGTGCTCGTTTTCCTTGACTGCACAAGAGCCCATGACATCTTTTCAAAATAATTGCTACAGTGTGCTGCAACATTTTTTGGGGGGAAATTTAGTCATGAAAATACTTTTTAAACAAGTTTTTGTTAGTAGCCTTGGTAAAACCTGCTAGGGTTTAAATGTCACTATTTAGGGATGGTTTTGGAGCTCTCTCCTAATACATATTTGGTAAATGGTCCATTTTTAATGCACATTTGTCACAATTTGTTAGGTTTTAAATGTTTTGGCGTATTGGTATTTATATAGCTTGAACTGCGCTTGGTAGAAATGGATCACTGCAAATTATTGGGAGTTGCTAAGAATCGACACAATATTATGTATATCAATTTGAGATTTTACTCACTGGAACTGTACAATGACTTGATTTTTCCTATATTTATAAAATAATTACATTTCATGTATATTTGCAGTTTTAGGCCAAGTGTCACATGATTTTGAGTTAACAGCTAGGGCTGGGTGGGATTAGAACCTTAGTCTCCAGGTGCCATAGTCAGGAGCTGGGTCAAGGAGCTATGCTGTGGAATGTAGGGGACAAACATAATCAAATAATGATATAACTTTCAAGGTACAAGTTTTCATAATGCACAAGTTAGCATAATGTAACTCTGTAGTACCCCTTATAGCACTTAGCTAGTTGACATAATTCCCCTTTAGCACATATTGTGGGTTTTCTTAATTAATCGTTTGCAGACTTAGCAGTTTTCTTAAACGTCCTTCTAGCAGCATGCAATTATTCCCAAGTCAACCTACATGCAATCATCCTTTATGCCAACAGATTGCACACTTCCGAATTCCACAACTCTCAAGTATCAAATTCTCAAGTTTCAAAATGTGTTCGCTAGTATAGTTTGTTGTTTTCCACCGGGGTTTTATGGATACGTTCCAGAATTGAATGGGTTACAGCTGGCAAAATGCATGCTGTGGCCTCGCTCTAGCTTGCTTGGCCTAGGATCAGGGCAGTACTGCCCGTTTATTTCATGTGCAACTGGCTTCAGGCTAGCCTGGTTGATGAAGGGTGGTACCCTTAAACCGGTCCTAGGATGCTTTCTTCCGGTCTAGGGAGGGCCTGGGCTGGCAGTTCGGGTTGGACTGTTACCATGAGGAGCAGGCCAAGACTGATTTGCATATGGCTGGGTCCAAACTGGGGTGGCATGGGGAGAAAAAAAACAAAGGATTAAACACAGATCTCTTGACTGGGGGTGAGTGTTTGAAAAGTTTAAGCACTCTGTCCATCATTGTGTTTTATTTCGTAGAGCATTTCCCTGGTGGGCAGGAGGCAGTGAATGCTGAATTTGGAAGGCAAGGGAATGCAGGAAGTGCCTATCATGCTTTCTCCAGCTCCTCCACATAATAACAGCAGGCATAAGAGAGGAAAGAGTTAGAGGAGATAGGAGGAAGGAAGCAGTGCTGATTTGAATATTTTTGCCGGGGCAACCCTGGGGTCTCAGTCCGGCCCTGCTCACAGGATGGGATAATGGAACTTACACTACATGTTATATCATAGGTGATAATTAAGAGAAATGGGAGAACTAGTAATACTCCACAATGGTTGTATTTAATTGGCCTGTATCAATAGTACTTTTGTAGTCATATCATTCCATATTACTGATCTTCCATATAAAGAAATATATAAGGGAGTCACACAGTCTTAATGTGTCCCACCAGAAGGATCTTGCTGCCAGTGCAAACTTCAGCACGAACGTAGTGGTTCCCTTTGAGACATTCAAATCCACTACCAAAGAGGTTGCAGCTACGGTCTGGGGATAATTAAACATGTATGTTTCTGGCTTTACATGCCCCATGGGAGCAGTTGCAACAGACTCCCCAGAGGCAAAATATGCTGCTCTTGATAACAATAAAATATTTTGCAATGTAGCACTAGAGAAACTAAAGAACAAGTTACTTGCCTTCGTTAACAATATATCTGTAAGATACATAGATTAGTTATAGATTCCTTACCTTAGAATTACCCCCAGGCATCAGACTGGATCCGGAGAAAGTTTCGTCAGCAGTACCCGTGCATGTTGAAAGTTGACGTTGGTTGGCTCTGCGTTCGTCGTTGGCATCGTGGTCGGCGGGATAACGGTGAGGTAGCTACTTAGATGCCACCCTCACGCGCTGACGTCAGTTCTTTTACACGACATCCCACGCCAGAAGTGCAGAGCCATGCAAGACACTGACCACTGGTGCACAAAACTAGGGCCCTGAAAGGGAATCCCTGACCCTAGAAGTCAGTTTGCAGAACGGGGAGGATGGGTGGGGCGGTAAGTAATCTATAACTAATCTATGTCTCTTACAGATATATCGTTACCGAAAGTAAGTAACTTCTTCATCTGAAAGTGACAATTAGTTATAGATTCCTTACCTTAGAATAGATACCCCAGCAATACCAACCCTGGAGGTGGGTCTGTGGGCTAAGTTCACACCAGAAAATCCTGGAGAACAGAACGGCCTAAGAAGCCGTCTCTCCAGACTTGACTGTCCAGGCAATAGTGTTTCGTGAACGTGTGCAGAGATGCCCACGTAGCTGCCTGGCAGATGTCATTGAGGGGGACTCCCCGTCCTAACGCAGTGGTATCTGCCGTCGCCCTGGTGGAATGGGCGTGCAGTCCCACTGGAGGCTCCTTCTTTGCCAAAGAATAGCAAACTTTAATGCACAAAACGACCCACCTAGAGATGGTCCGTTTGTGCAGGGCCCGACCTGTTTTGTCGCCCACGTAGCCAACAAAGAGCTGGTCATCCACCCGGAATTGTTTGGTGAGATCCAAATAAAATGAAAGCGCACGTTTTGGATCCAGATGGTGGAACCTCTCCTCCTCCTTTGAAGGATGCTGAGGCGGAAAGAAGGTGGGCAAAGTGATGGATTGACCAATGTGGAAAGAAGTAACCACCTTGGGAAGAAAGGAAGGACAGGTTCTGAGGACGACCATGTCCAGATGAACAGCCAGAAAAGGAGGTTTTGAAGAAAGTACTTGCAGCTCACTCACCCTGCGAGCAGAGGTGATGGCAACCAGAAAAGAGTAAGAAGTCTGAGAGGACAGTTATGAAGAAGCTCAAAGAGAGCGCACATAAGGTTGGTAAGAACCAAGTTTAAGTCCCACTGAGGCATTACGAAGGGAACAGGAGAAAAGACATGAGTAATACACTTAAGGAAGCGAGTTACAACAGAGAACTTGAAAAGAGAAGGCTGAGCAGGAAGGCTAAGAAAGGCTGAAATGGCCGAGAGATAGCCTTTAAGTATGCCCACAGCAGAGCCCTGCTGGGCCAAAGAAAGGAGGAAAAAGAAAACCTCAGAAAGAGGGGCAGAAAGGGGATACACAGCCTTTGCTGTGCACCATGCCACAAATTTGTTCCATCTGCAGGCGTATACCGTCTTAGTGGAGGGACGCCTGGCTGCCAAAATAACATCACAGACTTCGGGAGGAAGGTCGAAGGCTGTCAAATGTTGCAGCTCAATCTCCACGCAAGGAGGTGGAGGCTGGGCAGGTTCGGGTGGAGGACTGTCGCCTGCTGCTGCGACACAAGATCCTCCTGAAGAGGCAGTCTGATCGGATTATTGATGGCCATGTGTAGCAGCTCGGGATACCAGACTCTTTGTGCCCTTTGTGCCCAGTCCGGAGCCACAAGAATGACTTGGGTCCGGTCGCGCTTGATCTTCTTCAGCACTCTCTGCAGAAGTGGTATAGGCGGAAGGGCGTATAGAAGGCCGCAACTTCACTCGTGACGAAAAGCGTCGCCGAGCGAGTGCTGCCTTGGAAATTCCAACGCGCAGAATTGCTGACATTCTCTTCGGTGGAGAATAGATCTAACCAAGGCTCTCCTCACTGCTGAAAGAGACCTTGCGCCATTTGTAAACCATCATGCACCTGCGGCTGAGTTCTTCTGCCCTCGCGTTCAGTGTACCTGTCAGGTGTTGAACCACCAGAGATATGCCCTGATATTCCAGCCATGTCCAGAGACGGAGAGCCTCTTAACATAGGGTCCACAACCCCAGCAGTACCACATGGCGGAGGTGTTGTCCATGAATACCAGGACTACTCTTCCCCGAACAGAGGTAAGGAATACTTTCAGTGCAAGACGGATCGCCCGAAGCTCCAGAAGGTTGATGTGGCGCCCAGACTCTGCCGGAGACCAGAGGCTTCTGATCTCCACCTCTCCCATATGGCCGCCCCATCGCAGCAGTGATGCATCTGTCACCACTGTGAACCCTGGTTGGGGAAGGGAGAGGGATCTGCCGTTGACCCAATCCTGGTTCGTTAGCCAACACTGCAATTGACGTGCAGTGCCCTCCGAGGTCTGAACTCAATTGGACAGATTCCCCTGATGCTGTGCCCACTGGAACTTCAGGTCCCACTGCAGAGCCCGCATATGCCACTTGGCATGATCTACTAGCAAGATGCAGCAGCCTCAGGGTCATTCTGACCGAAACCCGGGATAGAGGCTGAAAGATCGGAATCATAGCCCGAATATCCCAGACTCGCTGCTCGGGAGGATAAGCCCGAAACTGAGTTGTGTCCAGAACCGCTCTGATGAAAAGGAGCTTCTGTGAGGGAGTCAGGTGTGACTTTGGCACGTTGATAGTGAACCCCAGTGAATGCATGAGGTCCGCCGTAGTCTGGAGGTGGGAGAAACGACTGCCTGGGGCGAACCTGCCTTCAACAGCCAGTCGTCGAGACAGGGGAAGACTGAAACCCCTGATCCGCGCAGATGAGCTGCGACCACCCCCAACACTTTCGTGAACACCCGAGGGGCACTGGTAAGGCCAAAGAGGAGCACAGTAAACTGAACGCGCTCGTGGCCTACCATGAACCGCAGGTAACTCCGGTGGGCTGGCAAACGGGAAAGTGAAAGTATGCGTCCTGCAAGTCCAACACTACTATCCCGTCTCCAGGGTCGAAGGCAGACAGGACCTGAGCTAGCGTCAACATTTTGAACTTTTCCTTCCGGAGGACGCGGTTGACGTTCCTGAGATCCAAGATAGGACGCAGGCCTTTGTCCTTCTTGGGCACCAGAAAGGAGTAGGATAGCAACCACAACCTACTTCTGGGGCAGGAACTCGCTTGATGGCTCCCTTGGCCAAGAGTGCTGAAACTTCCTGTTGGAGAAGAGCCAGATGATCCTCCGACATGCGATGGTGCTGATGGCATGGGTGGAGGGGTAGTCTTGAAGGGGAGGAAGTAGCCCCTTCTGACTATCTGCAAAACCCACCTGTCTGACGTGATGGTGCGCCAGTGGGGGAGGTGATGGCGGATCCTGCCACCCACTGGCGATTGGTGACCCCGAAAGGTCGGACTAGGAGGGTTTGGAGGCTGCTGCCAAGCGGGCTGTGGTGGACTGGCCCGCACGCTGGCCCCCAGAACCACGGCGGTGGTTCCCACGTCCCTGGCCGCACAGGGGCTGAACAGCTTGCGCCAGCCTGTGACTCTGGGAGGAACATAATGGGGCACTCCTTCTGTAGCCATGAAAGGGACGAGAAGCAGACTGCGCAGGGCAGGTGGTGACGAGGCCCGAAGGACTTGACCATAGCCCGAGAGTCCTTGAAGCGCTCCAGCGCGATGTCTTCCTTGTCGCCAAACACGCGAAGGCCATCAAACGGCATGTCCATAAGGGTAGCTTAGACATTCCCAGAGAAAACAGTCGAACTCAGCCAGGCGTTGCGTCGAAGGGCTACCGATGTTGAAATCGTCCTGCCTAGTGAGTCGGCGGTGTCCAGTCCACAGCAAATGGTAAACTTAGCTGCATCTCTCCCCTCGGCAACTGCACGGGAGAGTACATCCCAGGCCTCCTCTGGGCACTGGGGCAGTATCTGCGCCACCATATCCCACACAGAGTGGGTGTAACGGCCCAACAGACATGCAGTGTTTACCGAGCGCAGTCCCAAGCTGGAGGAAGAAAAAATCTTCTTCCCAAGGTGGTCAAGCCTTTTGGATTCCCTATCAGGTGGTGCGTTAGGGAATGCGCCTTTGGACATGGAGGCTTGGACCACCAAGCTCCCAGGGGAAGGGTGTTGGGAGAGGAAAAAGGGGTCGCCTGGAGCCGGGCGTGGAGTCAGGTGGTCATTCTACCCACAGGAGCTCCTGTGTTGGGCATGGACCAGGTGGCCAAAAGGGATGTCAGTGAGGGCTTCATTGAACTGCAGCAGGGGCTCCAAAGAGTTCGCTGCCGGTTGAAGCACCTGTCAGGAGGTTAGTCCTGACCGCCACCGTAGGTAGCTGGAGGTTAAGAGCCTTGGCCGCCCTACGCAACACCACTGCGTAAGAAGCTCCCTCCTCCGTAGCCACGGTAGGAGGAGACAACATGCCAAGGTATGGGGAAGTATCCAGTCCACTGGCATCCCCCAGCTCCTCTCGCCAGTCCGGATCACATTCCAACTGGTCAGTTAATGGGTCTCCAGACCCCTTCCAGTCCTTCTCACCCTCCTCTGGTTGTCTATCTGGCCTAAAAGAACCAGGGTGGAAGAAGGGCACAAAAGTACCCGCCGGTGCCGGAACCGGCGTTGGTTGACGTTGGTCTGGCTCCGTGTCCACGTTGGGGTGGAGGCCGGGGTCGGCGACAGCTGGGGCCAAGACAGCATCGGCTGCTGATGTGGTGCCAGTGGAATTGGCACCTGGGGAGGTGTGGTCAGGTCGACCGGCGCCGATCCGGATCCAGGCCGGTATCCAAGGGGGCCTTGCGGTGCCGGGTCCAAAGCCGCTAGCGTCCAAGGCCCATGGCCCCCAGCTGAGTCCGCGTGGCCCGAAGGCACGGCGGCGGAGTCGGGCAGCCCAAAGATGGCATGCATCGTTTCGTAGAAACACCGAAGCTGGGCAGAGGTCGCACCGGGTCCCCGAAAGTGAGGGAAACCCGGAGTTGACAGAACAGGCTCTACACGTGGAGCTGCGGAAGGGGCACCACCCGCATTCCTCATCGCATTGGCTGACGGACGGGGAGAAGCCGAAAACCGACGATGCTTCTCCGACTTCTTGTGCTTCAGCTTTCCTGAGGAGTGCGAAAACTTGGAAGAGGACTGGTGGTGGTGGTTCTGCGACTGGGCCCTAGACCTCCCACACGACCAGGACTTCGAGGGGCAGCCGGGCCTCGAGAAGCTTTTGGGACCTCTCCCGCAAAGACTTTGGATTCAAGGTCTGGCAAGTGGAACACGACTTGGAGTCGTGGTCTGATTCCAAACAGAACAGGCACACGCAAGCCTTGAAACCGGGTATCGCTTGCGTGCACTAGGAGTCAAAGACTCAAAAACGTCAAAAAGTCATTCAAAAAGTGACTGGAGGTACCGCTCTCTCCAGATCTGCGCTGGGTGGTGTGGAAATAGAAAGAACTGATGTCAGCGCGTGAGGGCGGCGTCTAAGTAGCTACCTCAACGTCATCCCAGCGACCACGACACCAACGACCAATGCGGATCCGACCGACGCCACCTTTCGACGCGCAGGGGTACTGCTGACTAAAATTTCTCCCGATCCACTCTGACGCCTGGGGGTAATTCTAAGGTAAGGAATCTATAACTGATTGTCTCTTTCAGACACCTACATTTAGAACCACTGGTTAACCACATTTTAGGGAGCCATACTACACATCTGAGACCACTGGGCATGTAAAACCAGTGAAATAAGTGAAACAATATTCAGTGAACAAAACACGAGGCACAGAAGAGAGCGAGTGAAGTTAGGCAGCATTAACATCTTATATGAAATCAAGGGATAAAGGGGTCTTGATTGGTATAATCTGCTAGAGAATAAAATGATCACTAGAATGTGGATTGGCAGGGGAATCAGGAAGAGGAGTCAGCAGTTAAAGACACTCAGGGCAGCTTCATTGAATAAAGCACAAATACATCTAAATCAAAATATGATTGAATCATAGAAGGGTTTTGGGATTTTGAATAATGCCCCTCAGTGAACTGATGCCAGCAGTTCAGAACGAATCACCGAGGGTCTAGTTCAAAACCTTAGCCTGTTACTTCAGAATTGCAGCCAGAGAAGCAAAAGGAGTACAGGATGAAACTCCCTGTTCTGTAACAGCAAGTCTGCTTTTACATGCACAGCCCAACCATATGTAAATATTTACACCCTCTTTCTCCTTGCGACAGAAGTATAATTGGCCATCGCCCTATCAAGCCTTTGAGATAAGAGTTTTTGAATAGATTGTTTTAATCCAGGATTCACAAACGAGTCACTCGTGAGCTACTGGTAGCATTCCAGTTACCTGTAAGTAGCTCTCCTGTGTGCCTGCCAGCTTACTACATTAGAAGCTATTGCTCAGTTGACTTAATATATGTATCCAAAAAAACGAAAAGATGAAAATGTGTGTATTTTCAGAACTCATACGCTGATGTATTGAGACAAGTGATAGACTTTGTAATATATATTTAAATACGATATTTAAGTGATAAATCATGCAGCATCAGGGAGGCTCATGACTCATTATTACCTTCTTACTTGAGATAATACAGCTATGACTTTTTTATTACCCATGTAGCATTTTTTATTACCCATGTAGCATTCCAATTTGATAACTTTTTTGACATTACTAGTAGCAGCCCTATCTGTGGAATCACTGCTGGTAATCTTGCATGGGGTGGACACTAATGTCATCTTATCTGATATGCACACTAGTACAATAGAAATAACAGTAGCTCAGGATGATATTCTTCGAGCATAAGTAGCTCTTATTACAGAAAAGGCTGGAGACCTCTGACCATTTTAATGTATTTTACCTCAATCAAAACAAATCGGAAGGTAGTCTCACGCTGCCTTTTGCACTCTTTTTTTCACAGCTTAAGCAGAGAAATTTCACTGAGTTGCACCAAAACACATTTACACTTACCACAGAATGAAAAGAAATTCCACCCAGCCCTAGTCAAGCCACTTTTATCTCAAGGTGGCTGTAGAAGTCTGAATTAGTATATGATACACACTTGTTCGAGTGGTGCACCTTGCACTAATCCAGACAACCCCTATGGTGATTTTAGTTTTATTTGATAACCATTGAAAGCTCTCAAATTGGTAGCTGTGGAGAGGAGCCTTCAGGCTTATCTTGAAAGAGAGTAAAGCAGCTTGTTTTACCACATTTAATCAATAGTGTAAATTAGATGAAAAGAACCACACATTGTTTTATATAAAAGAAGTCTATTTATTACACAAAACAATCACTAACATATCGGTATATCTACTACCCAGAAATATCAACAATACACACAAGAATTTCACTCCGGAGGTACACCAATTTCTTTTGTACCTGTTGCCAGTTGAATGGAGACCTAAGGCTGTGTCAATTTCCCCTAATCAGGAGGTGACATTCCAGCCCAGTGCTAAGGACCTGGCTGCCCTTTCCCCTACCAAAAATCACAGGTGATTAAATTGTCACTCCCTCCCAAAAAATCTGATTCATTTATTCCATTTTGTTTATGATGTTGACCCTGATATGATCTTCTTAACTGAAACGTGGCTCCATGATGGTTCCTCCCCTGACATAAATTCTGCTCTTCCTGCTAACTTCACCCTTATGGAGATTAACAGACCACACAGAATCGGTAGAGGCATTGCCATCATTTTCAAAAAGGACTACAATGCAATATTAAAGACCTTCAAATCCCTAATTGCAAGGCTCTACTTTTTTCCCTTCTTGCCTCGCCTTAATTTACCCTTTCAGGACTCCTTATTTACTGTCCCCCAGGGCCTCCTAGTAATTGGTGTTCAGTATTACCAGACTATCTGGCTCCACGTATCTTACAGGCAGCAAATGTTACTTTGCTTGGAGACATCAATTTGCATCTTGAGGACCCCAAAAATAAGCTAGCCTTAACCCTTATGGATGACTTTGAATCACTTAATCTTTCCCTTCTTAACTCTGCTGCCACCCACACTGCGGGCCATCTCTTGGACCCCATCTTTTCTAATCTTTCCTACCTCTCTGTGGACCCTCAGCTCCAACTCTGTTGGAGAGATCATTATGCAGTAACTTTTAATATCACAGTCCCTTTCTCTCCCTTTACTCAGTCTGCACGGCAAATTACTAACAGTCATTGGGCTAAACAGGACATGATTTAACTAAACAAGCTACTTACACACCATCCCTACCCTCGTTTCCACATCTGACACTGATCAAATCGCTGTACATCACTGGCTTGAAGTGGCTATGAATTCAATTCTGCTTCGAACATCTAAAACACAAGGAAGAATGCATCCTCCTGCCCCCTTGGTTAATGAAACCCTCCGCTCAGAAAAAAAGGCTGTAAATCCCTTGAAAGGGGTTGGAGGAAGCACTATGCACCCGAGGCCGAGGCAGAATATGTAACTGCCTTGAAAAAATATCATGCCTCTTGCAAATATATCTGGGCAGGCTACTATATGGAGTTGATCACCAACGCCCAACACTGCCTTAAGACTCTGTTTAAAGTAGTGAATTATCTTTCTGCAGCTAGCACGTTCACACCGCCCCCTCCCAACAGTGTAACAAGGTTGCCTCCTTTTGTCTAACCAAAGTAGAGCTAATTCAATGGCAATTAGAAGCAGATGCTCCCCTGTTAGGGAGTCCGTCAATCACTGACACCCAATCGCTTGGGCAATTGGACTTTCATCCCTTTGACTGTCAGCCCAAAGTTAAGTCCGACAAGTCCTTGGAAATCAGGGCCTGGCCCCTCTTGGACTTAGCATAACTGCAAACTTTACTGGCCACCATCAAGTCTGGCTCTCCGCTTGATCCCCACCCACCATCAAAACTTAGAGTGATTGATGAAGCCACCCTCACAGTAATTTTGGATCTCCTTAACTCTTCCTTGAGCACGGGTGACGTACCCCAGAACTGGAAGCATGTCTTGGTACTCCCTCTGCTCAAGAAGGATAACATTGACCCTAATTGTTGGTCAAACTTTAGGCCAATTTCCCTCCTCTCTGCTTTTTCCAAAATTCTGGAAAAGCATGTTAATACTCAACTCTCTTCCTTTGCCACTACTGGTAATCTGCTTCATCCGTCCCAGTCTGGGTTTAGGGCAGGTCACAGTACCGGTTCTTTGCGTGGCGTACCTGCCTGTGAAGTTCTCGGGACCCGGCTGAATGCCATAACTGCTATTAAGGATTTGGAACTCGTACTTGGGAGTTATAAGTTGGGATTCCACCAATAACCCTTCAGTTTTTTTAACTTGACAGGACTGCTGCCAATTATCAATCTTGCATACTGCAAGTTCACCAATCGTAGTGAAAGTTTGAGATTGATTTATACATTTTGGATCCTAATACACGTTCTGTGAACGATACACAGTTAAAGTGAATCAAGTAGCGATTGAGGTACAAAATGACTTGATCAAGATTTGGACTATTCCTTGAATTGCCCTGAGGGAGCCCTATATTGGGCGAAACGCGTTGGCTGTATTGCTGCTGCTGTATTTGATCATCTTGCGACATTAAAGAACATTTTATGTATCAATGAAGAATTTGGACTGAAATGTCTATTGCACAGTCTTTGTAATTTTGAACGTTGCCTCTCTGTGTGTTCTTTTTATGTACACAGTACCGAATCTGACCTAACAGGAGTCACAGAACTTCTTAGGCAAGAACTCGATTATGGTGGGACCACTGCCCTTGTCCTTCTGGATCTAAGTGCAGCTTTTGACACAGTTTCACACTCCATCCTCCTGGACAGATTGGAGGCATTAGGCATTGTTGACATTGCCTTGAGGTGGCTATCTTCCTTTCTGAAAGATCGAACGTTTCAGGTCTCATCAGCATACAATACATCCATGACCCGAACAGTGACGTTGGGGGTTCTGCAGGAATCTATTTTGAGTCCTCTGCTTTTCAACATTTACCTTCGCCCCTTGATTGAAGAGTCTGGTCTCATCGTATTCTCTTACGCGGATGATTCTCAGATTATTTTCTCACTTTCTGATGCTCATAATCAACATCCTTTCCCACTCAGGCAAGGCCTGTCGAATGTCGCCCTTTGGATGAACAGAAATGCCCTAAAGCTCAATGGCAATAAAACCGAAGTCCTGATTTTGGGAAATAATCCCAAACTTTGGGGAGTTAACCACTGGCCCATCACACTGGAGCCCTTACCCATGCCAGTTAATAAGGTTAAGAATCTCTGCTTCATCATTGATACAAATCTTTCCCTTAAGCTGCAGGTCTCCAAGTTCACAGCCTCTTGTTTTTCCATTCTTAAATGGCTCAAGAAAATCCTATGGCTGATTCCTCCAAGTGCCCAAAGAACAGTGCTTCAGGCCCTGGTAACCTTCAGATTGGACTATGGGAATTTACTGTATCTGGGCGCTGATAAATCCTTGATCCATCACTTGCAAATCATTCCGAACGCAGCCGCCCGCCTTCTCTTCCGTCCGCCTAGATATACTTCCGTCTCTCCATGCTCCACAAACTACATTGGCTTAAGGTCGACAAGCGCACTAAATTCAAGGCCTTATGCTACATGTTTTGAGCCAGACATGGACTTGTCCCTTCTTGTATCCAAGGTCTGGTGTCTCCGTATGTCCCCAACCGATCGCTGAGACCAGCCAAACTCGCACTGTTTACCATGCCTAGGTTTCGTGGAGCCCGCATTAAGGGGCGTTCCTTTTCCTATTCAGACCCGAAACTTTGGAACTCTCTTTATGTAGCTCTCAGGAACTGCAACTTATTACTTACTTTCTGCAAGAACCTGAAGACTATGCTCTTCAATTGCCCTGACTGAGTTCTTGTCAACTGGCATGTTGCTATGTCTCCTTGTCTCCTATTTGTTTTAGCATCTATGTTTACTGTCTGCCTTAGCGCTGGGGGACCCTTTCTGGGTAGCTGTGTGTTCTACAAGCTTCTTACATCAATAAAATAAAAAAAGAATACTTCAAAATAATCAGGTAAGTAGCACAAATATACTACTGGTCTCCAGGGGGAAACCAAAGCATACACTAAGAAAGTGGAATGCAAACTTCAAAGGAACACAGGACTTGGAACAGAAGACTCAGAGGAGCTGGGGACACAAGGAACCAACCAAGGTAAGTACCTGCGAAGCCCACAGAGGCTGTGAGCTGAGTGGAAACACAGCCATCTCCCCAATGGAAGTCAATGGAGAAGTCATGGTTGCAGTTTTAAAGAAGTAGGACCCTTCCCGGAGGACCCTAAAGAAACCCTTTGGAAGACAGAAGGTTGGAGGGCCACCCCACCCGTGAATGCCCCAAGAAACAGGTTACCTGCAACAGGGAAGCCAGGTGCATAGGGATGAATTGGCATCGGAACCTGCCGTAGATGACAATGGGAGACTTCAAAGAAGATGCTTCTGGAGAAGACTGAAGGAATCCGGTGGAGTTCAAGGGTGGATTCTTGAAGAGGAGACCCTGCTAGCAGAGGGGACATAGTCTATGCCACTCAGAGGTGACAAGGGAAGGGGGCATGGAGCACAATGCCCACCGATGTCAGGAGGTTCAGAAGTGAAGACGATGACCTTGTCACTGCAGCTGTGAGAACCAAGCAGCCCTGAGAAAGACAAGGAATCATGCAGGAGCTGTCAGATGTTGGTGTCTAGGTGGTCGGTGTCTGGCGGGAGCATCAACAAGCCTTGGTAGCCGCAAGTGCAAAGGAAAGCGAAAAGATGCAAGTGCTGGGACCAGCAAGGCCTAAGGGACTCACCAAGTGCAGGAGAGTCAGAGTAGGCCTCAACAAGCAGGGGAGCCAACTGAAGCAAACGAAGACCCTCAAGAGGACCCACAAACGGAAGGCACAGGAGTTGCAAGAGGACCTTGAGCAGCTCACCAAAGAAGGAGGCAAACGGTGCAGAGGATGCCGTTCTTCAATGGATGAGGTGCTGGAGGTTGGAGCTTCTTGTAGCCTGAAGATCTCTGGAGTGCAAGGGGTTTGGTCCCAGCCAATTCGACGAAGGATGAAGGATACTGTCCTCAAACCTGCTGAGAAGACAGGTCAGGCCTCTAGGGAGCTGGCTACTGTGCTGTTGGGCCTCGGGAAGTCCAGTAGGACGACAGGAGTAGGAGACCGGTCAGTTTCGATGTGATGCCTGCACAGGATTACTTTGGATGTCCTTGATACCCACAGGCCTTCTGGAGAAACTGAATGCAGCATAGACACCGACAATGCAGAAGACTTGAAGCCCAGCAAGACCAGGAGCAGCAGGAGTCTTCCTCGATGCAGTCTCAGTTCTAGTCGAAGTCCAACGAAGTCTAAATATCCAGATGGTCAAAGAGTGTCTTGGTTTCAGAGGTGAATCTTGTTCCACGATGAATCTAAGGATCCACCCACAGGGGAGCCCTAAAGTATCCTAGGGAAAGTCTTGGAACGGCTCGGGGGTCCCTCCCAGAGGAGGGGCCGGACAGAGGGGAGGATACTTTCCTGTCCTTTGTCCAGTTTCGTGTCAGTGCGGGAACCAAGGGTTCCTGAACTGGCCCAAACGGGAGAATGCAAGGAGGGCACCAAATGTGCCCTTCAAAGCAGTCTGGAGGCGCTGTAAAGCACCTACACCCCACCCCAATACATTCATTGCTGTCTGGGAGGTGGCTACATCTCCCTGCGACAAGAAATCTATTGTTCTACCTTGCCTTGCTCGAGCTCAGCTCAGCAGTAGGAAGGCAGAATTGTGTCTGTGGTTGGCAGCAGCACTCACTTGCTGACAGACCCTGAAAGGCTGTTACTGCCAGTACTGGGGGGTCACCTGGGGAACCTCCCAGTACATGGGATCATACTTCCAGCACCGGAATCAATGTTGGTTGAATGATTCCAACATGTTTGATACCACACATGACCAGGTTCGGTGCAGCCACTATATAGTTAGACATCTTGTAATGACTGCTGTACACTATATACCTTAAAATGGCTGACCGCACTTACAAAGCCTGGAGACTCAACCCTGGTGTTTGAAGGGGTGTCCTGCTCAGGCAGGGGCACCCTCGCTCTTGTAACCAAGCACCCTGTCCTCAGGACTGAAGAGCATGCCATAGGGATGACATAGGTTTTAAGTGCAGTGACCTTAGATATAAGAAAACCTATATCTGTTGTTAGGGTTTCAAGCACCATCTCATACAGTCTGAAATGGCAGGCCTGTAGTCACAGTAGGTGGCACAATACATGCTGCAGCCCTTGGAACACCCCTGTTGTACCTATGCCCTTGGTAACTCAGTGCTATATACTTGGGACTTATATGGGTACACCAGTAGCAAATTGTGGAGGTACTAAAATTACTTAACAGAGACAATTTAGGGGTGACAGCATAAATGCTGGGGTTCTGATTAGCAGGGAGCCAGTTAACTAAGTCAAAAACACACTGACACCTGGCAAAAAGTGGGGGTAACCATGCTAGAAAGATCCTACCTTCCTTCAGTGGCAAATCTTCTTGACCCTGGTGTTCCCCACCATGGTCTCCTCCATGAACCTGACATCTTAACCTGAGGTGATGACCAAAAAAAGAATTTTGCTACAAGAGTGGTTGATTTAAAGGGAGTAACTGTAGTCTGGGCTAACCTGTAGGGGTTCACAGAAGCAAGTGCATCAGGAACCGCAATGGCCTGGGATCAAATTAACCGAGCACATAAGACAGTGATAGCCTGCAGGATTACACAGACAATTATGAACTTGACAAGGAAGAACATGGTGGGGCAGATGTGGAGGAGGACACACTTGGAGTTATAGCAGACAGTGGATCGTGGGACAAGCCCACCATGACCAATCAAATCTGGACCTCAAACAGTGAAGGGCATATCATGAACTTTTAAAGAAATAGCATCGACAAGCCTGCAACATGACTGGTTTGTGAACACAGCTATGAAAGACAGTGTGTCAGCAAACTTCTTTGTGTTACACCTCTGAGTGCAAGGAGGATAAACATCGTTGGGCTCACAGACGCCACACCAGACAATAAGGCTCGATCACAGACAAGTTCAAGTGTGATCCAATATAGAAAGTAAAACTCTTGTATTGAACACCTGTATACATTTGATCAAGACAAAACTAAACAGACAGCAAAGAATCACTGCTGGTGATCATGAAGTATGGTGAACAACGATTGCAATGGAGATGTAACAACTAAAGCATTTATGGCAAACGTTACACTTTATCTGAAACCCACTAAAAATGCTAACAATACATTCACTCTTGCTCCATATGGACAGTAGGAACACGAATTTACGAGGTTAAACGTCAACATGTATACTTTTTTTCATAGAAGTTTTGTTTGACACTATTTTACACATAAAATGAAGGTCCTGTAGTGGAATTGTGGTTTGGATGGTGTTGAACTGTAAGGAGTATCTTTTAAATTAATGAAAAAGCACAACATTTTCTGACTCGATCCTAAACTCTTAAGATGGAATGTTGCAAGACAAACTTGGTGCCTTTATATCTGGAGCTAGTGTTTTCTTATGCATTTTTAGAGAAAGTCAGAATTTGTGAACTCCAATGAAGGCAGAAAAGAGAAGAATAAGAATCTAAAGGAAAGTTAGTAGCACCGGTAGCCTGGGAAACAAGTATCCTGAATGTGCCTAGTGATCCCACACAATGTACAGCTCTACATAACTGAGGGAAGTGGACTAAAGGGCAAATTACTTACCTTTGGTAACGACTTATTTAGCAGAGACATGATCTACCTGCAGATTCCTTACCTTTGAATTTCCCAGGTGTCGTACTGGATCCGGAAGATGTTTCTTTGAGCAATATCCCTTCGCATTGGTAGGTGGCATCGATCGGCGCCGTGTGACGTCATTGGCTACGTCTGCGCCATAGTGACGTCCATGCCACCTACATAGGCACCACCTCGGTGCGCTGATGTGAGGTACTTTTCATGACTTTCCACACCAGAAGGGTGAAACCATGAAGTGCACTGACATTTGTGTGTTTTAACAATTAGGGCCCTGAAAGGGATCAGCCCTAACTTTCAAAACCTGTCCGCAGTGTGGGGAGGATGGGTAGGTCGGTAAGGAATCTGGAGCTAGAATATGTCTCTACCAGATAAGGCATTACAAAGGTAAGTAACTTGTTCATCTGATAGAGACATCAAGCCACAGATTCCTTACCTTAGAAAAGATGCTCCAGCAATACCATCCCCGGAGGAATGTCTGCAGACAAGGCTAGACAGGAAGTCCTGCAGGACAGAGCAGCCAAAAAGGCCGTCCCTGCAGACTTGACTGTCCAGGCAGTAGTGTTTGATAAACACGTGTAGGGATGTCCACGTTGCTACCTGACAAATGTCGAGGACTGGAACTCCACGCTGCAACACTGTGGTAGCAGCCTTAGCTCTGCTGGAATGAGCTCTTCAGTCTTCAGGATGATAGCAAATCTTGATGCAGAGGATGACCCATCGTGAGATAGTCCTCTTCTGCATTGCACAACCTTTCTTTGCCCCCAACGTAATCCACAAAGAGTTGGTCATCCACCTGGAATTCGTTAGTGTGGTCAAGGTAGAACAACAGCACTTTTTTGGGGTCCAGGTAGAGGAGTTGCTCCTTTTACTTATAGGGATGAGGTGGAGCATTGAAAACGGGCAAGGTGACAGATTGCCCCACATGAAATGGAGATACCACTTTCAGAAGGAAAGAGGCTCTAGTGCGAAGCACCAAATTGTCAGGGAATATTGTCAGGTAAGGAGCTTGGATGACCAAGCCTGAAATTCGTTCACACTCCTGGCAGATGTGATTGCCATTAAAAAGGCTGTTATGATGGTAAGCAGCCAGAGGGAGCAATTGTGTATAGGTTCAAATGGAGCACACATGAGGAAGTTGAGAACCAAGTTAAGGTCCCACAGAGGCACAATGAAAGGGGGAGGTGGAAACATATGAACAAGTCCCTTGAGGACCCTATTGATAATGGGAGATTTTAATAATGAGGGTTGGTCTGGCAGCTGCAGAAAGGCAGACCCGGCTGAAAGGTACCCTTCTAGAGTGCTCAGAGCAGAACCCTGCTGGGCAAAGGATAAAATAAAAAGCAAAACATCAGAAGGGAAGCAGAAATATTTCTGTACAATATATTACAAATTTGTTCCATCTGCAGGCGTAGACCATCATGGTGGAGGGACGCCTGGCTGCCAACATAATATTACAGATTTTGGGAGGAAGGTCGATGCTATCAAGAGCCGCTGCTCAATCTCCATGCAAGAAGGTATAGAGTTGACAAGTTCGGCTGGAGAACCCTGTCCTGCTGCTGCGCTGGAAGATCCTCCCGAAGGGGCACCCTGATCGGAGGATCGATGCTCAGTTGGAGAAGCTCGGGATACCAGACTCTTGCTGACGAGCTCAGAGCTACAAGAAAGACTTGGGCCTGGTCATTCCTGATCTTCTTGAGAACTCTGGGCAGGAGTGGTATGGGTGGTAAGGCATGCAGAAGGCCCGAGCTCCACTCGCGATGAACAGCATCTCCGAGCGAGAGACACCTTGGAAACTCCAGTGCACAAACTGCTGACAGTGCACATTCTCAGCTGAAGTGAACAGATCTAACCAAGGCTTTACCAACTGCTGAAAGAGATCTTGCGCCACCTCCATATGGAGATGCCATTAGTGATCTGCTAGGCATCTACTGCTGAGTTCGTCCACCCTGACATTCCGTGAACCTGCCAGCACTGTTCCCTGTAAGGGGCACGCATGCGCGCCAGCGCTCCTATCTCGCCTAGAGCACTCAGTGGGGTGTGTGAAGCGCGCACAGCGGCAGGTAAATTCAACAGCAAGTGCCTCCTAAACTTGCTGTATTTCTTTTGTTAAAAGGGCACGGCTGCGCTGCAGATTGTATGCCTTTGTAAAAGTATTCATGTTAATCGCAGCACCCGTCATGCTCTGAAATTACCATGATTACTTTCACAAAGGCACAAAATCTACCCCGGAGCTGCGCCCTTTTAACAAAAGAAATTCAGCAATGCCCCTCCCCAAGGTGAGAGATTGACTAGGTTTGCACTTTAAATATGGGCGAGGATGCCTCTCTCGGTCTTGAGCTTTTTTTTGCGTGTAAACATTCTCTCGGAAAAATAATCATTATCTTTTCATTTTGCATACCACACTCAAGCCATAAATATGTTTTTCACCCTTTTCTACAGCTCTCCACTCGGGTTCAACACTTCATTCCACTCTCGTCCCAGTGCAGCTTGCATTATTCCTCCTGAACCCCTGCTTTATTTTCCACATAGTCGTCCTTTGTATGCCTTCTCTAGCAAGTTTGCTTATGGTCGGACTGGCCTGGTTTTGCACCAACAGCTGGACTGATAGTTCAATATGTGAGGCATTTTTCGGACTGTTTGTGGACCGGTTTTCTGGTGGGCCAAGTTTTACTGTTGCTTTTCCAGTTAGTACCACAAAAATTGCATGCAGCAAGCAAAAACGAATGCTGGTCCCATACCTATACAAATGGCTATACAAGCTAAAAACTGCCCGATGTACAACGGTGGGCTAAGTTTTTAGCTGGCTGATTAACGGGCCACTTTCATTTTTCTGACTGGGCCTATTTTCTGTTCAAGCTCGACCCTGCGTCCACTCTACAAACTGTAAATCCTCCAGACACTTAGTCTTCATTCTCTGCATGCGCTCTCTACTCACCACATGCACTCTCCACCAACATTGTGTGCCCTATTCAGTGCCGTTGTCAACCCCTGCTTTAGCAGATGCAGCTAAGATGGGGTTTTTGATGGGGCTCTTTTGTCTGCAACTCGGCAGATGAAAGGTGGGAAGGTGAGTGGACGAGTGAAGTGGTGGACGGGTGGGAGTGAAATGGTGGACGGGTGGGTGAGTGAAGGGGAGCATGGATAGGTGAAAGAGTGAAAGGATGGATGTAAGAATGGAGGAATGAAAGGGAGAGGAGTTGGCCTAACGCATAGGGCGCTCGACCTCGGACCTGGGGAACTGGGTTCGAGTCTCGGTAATGACGCTGAACATCCTGTGATTCTGGGCAAATCACTTAATCTCCCCGTGCCTAAGAAATAATGAATGTGTGTCCTAATGTAACGTAACTGGTGCTGTGTAAAGCGCTCCGATACCCAATTGGATTCGGGTCAAGTTTGCGCTATATAAAACTGCAAAAAAAAAAAATGGATGTGTAAAGGGAGGAAGGATGGATGAGTGAAAGGGTGGATGGCTGGAAGGATGATGAGAGAAAGGATGTATGAGTGAGTGAAAGGATGCCTCTGAGTTAAACGATAAATGGATGGATCAATGAGTGCATGTATGAATGGACTGAGTGAAAGAGTGCATTGGTGGATGTGTGGATGAGTGAAAGGATAGATGTAAGGATGGATGAGTGAAATAATGGATGGAAAAGTGAAAGGGAGAATATATGACTGGATGAAAGGGTGGACAGATGGATAAGTGAAAAGGGTGGATGAGTGAGCGAAAGAATGAATGCGTGTAAGTGTAAATGGATGAGTGGGTTGAAGGGTGAGTGGATGAGTCAAGGGATGGATGGCTATACAAAAGGGTGGATCAATGGATGAGTGAAAGGGATGATGGATTGATGGATGAGTGAAATGGTAAATGGATGATGGATGGATGGATGTGAGTGAAGAAGTAGATGGATAAATGCATGGATGAATGAGTGAAAGAATGGAGGTAAGGATAGATGAGTAAAGGAAGGATGGATAGATAGATGAGTGAAAGGGTAGATGGCTGGATGAATGATGGATGAGTGAGTGAAAGAATAAATGGAAGGACTGAGTGGATGGATGGATGAATGAAAAGATGGATGTATGCATGGATAAGTGAACGAAAGTATGGATGAGTCAAAGGGAGGGTAGATAGCTGTCTGGATTAAAGGGTAGATTGCTGGATGACTGAAAGGATGAATGGATGGATAAAGGAGTGAAAGTATGGATGGGTGGCTGAGAGAGTGATAGGATGAATAGATGAATGAAAGGGTAAATGGATGGATGAAAGGATAGATGGGTCAAAGGGTGGATAGACGAGTGAAAGGGTGGATCAATGAATGAGTGAGAGTGAGGATGGATGGAGTGAAAGGATGGATTAATGAGTAAAAGGGTGGATGGAAGCCTGAAAGGATGGATGGATGATTGGATGGATTAATGAAAGGATTAATGAATGATAGGGGGGATGGCAAGTGAAAGGATTGATGAACCAATGAAAGGATAGATATGTTTGATAGAAAGGTTTGAAGATGGATGAATAGATTTGCATGTGGATGGGTGGATGGATGGACGGAATGGTGAAGGACTGAATATTGG
This sequence comes from Triturus cristatus, assembly GCF_964204655.1. Lineage (NCBI taxonomy): Eukaryota > Metazoa > Chordata > Amphibia > Caudata > Salamandridae > Triturus > Triturus cristatus. Next base: position 1,105,032,621 of record NC_140585.1, on the reverse strand, counting down.
ATGAAAGACTGAATGGAAGACGGAATGTAAAGGTGAAATGGTGATTATCAGCGAGTGGATGGAAGAATGAATAGATGAATGGATAGATGCTTGGATGCAAGAGAAAAGCAAGCCCTTTTGGGGAGGGTCCGATGACTTCTTCATTTGCTTGGTATCATAATAATTTTGGTTTGAAGTGTTTTTAAAAAAAAATTTCAGGCTATTTCCTTGCCTATACTTCATATAAAATTCCTCTTTCTAACCTTTTATCCACCATCTCCACTCATCAAATCCGATCTCTACAATGTACATTGTTGTCCACATCAGGCATCTTCTCTATACTGCACATGTGCTCTCCACCCTCTATAAGCCATATTTGTCACTGCACACGCACGGTCGGGTTCCTGGCGCACATAACCTTGGATGTAGCGCACAGAGACCTTACACTGCCGCACACAGAGGAATAAAATTAGAGGGAACATTGCCTGCCAGGTTTTGAACCAACAGGGATATGCCCTGCTGTTCCAGCCAAGTGCAGAGATGCAGGGTCTCTTGACAAAGGGTCCACAACCTCACCCAGCCCTGCTTGTTGTAGTACCATATGGCGGTGGTGTTGCCAGTAAACTCTTGCACTAGCTTCTCTTTGATGGAAGGAAGGAAGGCTTTCAGTGCCAAACGAGTTGCTTGGAGCTCCAGCAAGTTGATCTGGAGTCTGGATTCCGCCGGAGAACAGAGTCCTCTGATCTCCAACTTTCCCAGATGGCTGCCACATCCCAGAAGTGACATCTGTCACCACTGTGAGATCTGGTTGGGGAAAGGAGAGAAGTCTGCTGGTGAACCAATCACTGTGTGTCAGCCAGTTCCCTATGAGATCCTGACCATGTCGGATAGATTCCCCCGATGCTGCGCCCACTGGAACTTCAGGTCCCACTGCAGAGCCCGCATATGCCATCTGGCATGAGCTACTAACAGGATGCAGGAGGCCATGAGGCCCAGCAGCCTCAGAGCCACTCTGCAGGTTAAGCTCAACACCGCACTTTGTCCAGAACATCTCAGATGAAAGGGAGCATCTGAGAGGGAGTCTGTCTTCGGCACATTGATAGTGAACTCCAGCGAATGCAGGAGGTCCACCGTAGTATTTAAGTGGGAGGTGTGAGCAACATCCTAGGGTGAACCAGCCTTCAACAGCCAGTCAACAATCCTAGTCTGCACAGATGATATGCGATCACTGCCATCACCTTGGTGAACACCCGAGGGGCGCTGGTAAGGCCAAAGGGGTGCACAGTGAACTGAAAATGCTCATGGCGTACCACAAACTGCAGGTAGCGCTGATGAGCAGGCAGGACGAGAATGTGGAAATAGGCGTCCTGCAAGTCCGACACTACAATCCAGTCTCTCGGGTCCAGGGCAGACAAGACCTGAGTTAATGTGAGCATCATGAACTTTTCCTATTTGAGGAAGTAGTTGAGGGCTCTTAGATCTAGGATAGGGTGAAGGCCCTTGTCCTTTTTCAGGACCAGAAAGTAGCTGAAATAACAACTACAGTCTACTTCTGGCGCCAGCACCCTCTCTATGGCTCCATTGGCCATGCGAGCCATGACTTCCTCCTAAAGAAAAATAGGATGATCCTCCATCAGCAGTCATAAGATGGAGGCATGGAGGGGGGTAGACTCGAAGGGGAGCGGGGTAGACTCGAAGGGGAGGGAGTAGCCTCTACGGACTATCTGGAGGACCCACCTGTCTGATGTAATGGTTTGCCAGTGGTGGAGGTGATGGCTAATCATGCCATCAACTGCCTATGATCAATAAGAGCAAGACTAGCAGGGATTGGAGGCTACAGTCGGGGTGGTGAACTGATCCGATTTCTGGCTAACTGTCCCATGGGATTGGAATGGGCAGCTCCCTCGGCCACGCGGATGTTGTAGATCGTGCACGGTCTTGTGGAAGAGATAGGCCGGCACGGCTGAAATTCCCTTCTGTAGCCGTGATAGGGGCAAAAGGCAGACTGTGACAGTATGGCCACTGAGAGGCCCAAGGACTTGGCCGTAGCCATGAGTCTTGAAAGCGCTCCAGTGCCATGTCTGCCTTAACTCTGAGGAGACGGGTGCCCTCTAAGGGCATGTCCATGACTGAGGCCTGGATATCCCCCGTAAAGCCAGAAGTTCACATCCAGGCATGGTGGCGAACAGCCACTCTCTTTGAAAATGCGCTGCCCAGCGAGTCGGTCGTGTTGAGACCACAAAAAATGGCGAACTTTGCTGTAACTTAACTCCCTTAAGGTTTTTTGTTGTAGTCCTTGCCATAAAAATGAAGGTAGGTCTGACACATACTTTTTCTCTCAGAAGAATGCTGGTGTCTGAACTGTAGACTTGGCAAAGGATGCATGTCTCAGAAGAAAAAACATTTACACTGAGGGCTCTATTTACTAAGATTTAACACCTTGTTTGCATCACAAAATGACACAAAACGACGCAAAATCTTTTTTCACCTATTTACTTTCCTGTGAAAAACCTGTTTTAAGCTAGAAAATAATTTGAAAGTAATGCAAAACAACGCATAGCGCTGCTCTGCATTACTTAGCGACAAGGGAGGGGACCATGGGTGGTGCATGGGTGTTCCCATGCAACCAACCAAGCTATCGTCAAAAGCATGGTCGTATGCAGTTTGTTATAATCATAGATTAGATACTGCCTATATGCATCCTCTGTCTCTGGTTTTGGAATGGCAAGAATTGTGGTTACCAATTACTAGATAACTCTGCCAAACGATTCCTTATACTTTCCCCTGCAATGCAAGTACCTAAACTCCCTTGATTCTCTTTTTACTTGCAATGTTTTTTTCTCATTTTCTTATTACTCTTTGATTACATATTTGTACATTTTCTTGATACTTGCAATCGGACATTATGAAGTGTGGTTTCATTTGTGTTCCAGTCCTTCTCCCGTCTCCCCTCCCCTTATTTTTTATTGATCGTGCTTTTTATTTTTTCATATAATTTTGTATTCAAATGTATTTCAATGAATGTTTTTCCCTTCATGATTTTATTAAATCTCTCTTTAAACTTAAAGGAAAAGCTGAGCATTAGCGCTCCAGCTCCTGGAAATGTAGGGAGGCACAGAGCCGAGATGTGCGCAGGCTCTGCAGAACGAGGCCTAGAGCGTTGAGGTTCTTCTGTCACATTGGCGGACAGACGGGAAGAAGAGGAAGCATGGTTCAACTTCTCGTTTTTCTTAAGCCTCCTACCTGACCGACTCCACATCTTCGAGCAGGGGGAAGAGGACCTAGGACTCTTGAAGCAGCGACAGGACCGTTCCCTCGAATGAGACCAGGAACTAGACCGCCCAGGCGAGTGACGTGGTGTTGAACACTGGGCAGCAAGCAGCTTTTAGGCTCACTCCCTCAAAGCCTTTGGAGCCATGGCCCGGCAATCGGAGAACGACGAGAAGTCGTGGTTGGGTTACAGGCACCAGTGACAATTAAGTGTGGATCCGTCACCGACATGGTACAGTGGCAGGCGCAGCACAGTTTGAATCCAGAAGTTTTCTACGATATCAAGGGAAAAACCTACACACCAAAAATTGTCGACAACATGGGTAGTTCTCTTCACAGATCTGCACAAGCTGGGGTGGAAAGAAAATAACTGATCTCAGAGCACAGAGGTGGGGCCTATATAGGGTGCAGTGTATGTCACTTCCAGCACAGACGCCTCAGACAACGTCACATGGAGCCAATCAGTGCCACCTACCGGCGCACACGGGTATTGTTTGAGCAAAGGTTTCCGGATCCAGCCTAACACCTGGGATATTTTAAGGTAAGGAATCTGAGGCTGTAAGTCTCCGTCAGAATGGGTGTTTTCATTTAATATGCAATTCTTGTACAGTTCTACTGTAAAGTATTAATGATGTGTATTTACTTTAAATTGCAGACTTTTGGATATGATGGTTTTTCTCAAGTTTTTCAAAGAATCAGACTCTTCAGATGCATTTACAAAATGATATTCCTGGATCACTGGAAATCCACGTTGATTGAACAGCTCTTTGCTAATTTTAATTTGGCAGGCTTTACGACATTTCTCATCAGAAACATCCAAATGGGTACCAACAAGGATAACTGGGGACACTGAAGCTCGAGCCTGTAAAAAGAATTAAAAAATACATTAGCAAATGATGGCTTCTTGAACAATCAAATGAGTTAGCAATAATGGTTGTGATATCTGACAAGTCACCAGATGCTGTGCATTGCAAGAATTGTATTAGCAAGACAAAAGGACCAATTTCTCACTAACCAATTGTACAAGGATTCTGTTATGCTATCATTAGATTTACTTCACGACAACTATGGTAAATTAAAATTGAAAGAATTACCTGCACCAACAGGACACTTGATTGCACCCAGCACATTTTATCACCCACTCCTGATTTTTATGTCTGACTGGAGACACTTTAAAAAATGGCTGAGCACAAACTAGCAACTTGACTATGTTGTGATTGAAAGTGCTTATTCATTGAATGAGGAGTTTATGTGGATGGTTGTGTGGATGGGTGAGAAGGAGGCTGTGAGAAATTCAATGGTTGGAGAGTCAACTGTATGTGAGGATGGATGAATGAGTGAGTCTCAGGATACATAACTGAGTAAAGTGAGTGCACGAATGGCTGAGTGAGTGCTTGAATGGATACGGATAGTTTTCACCAATCGAATGATACAGACTGAGAACCGAGATAGCAATGGTAATGTTATAAAAAATAACTACCAATAGTTATGCCACTGCAGGCATTATGCCAAGCCTGTGCAACTGTCATCTTGCGACAAATACCCACAGGATACATAACTAGCTGCCCTGAGATGACCTCCGAGGTTCTTTGTGGGCGGAAATTTCATGAGATAGAATATGAATACTATGATTTATCTATTATTGGTCAATTGCTGGCAATGCTTCTTGCTGTGTTTCATTCTTAGGGATCAGAGTGGAAGAGTTCATTGTCCTTACATTGAAGGTTGTTAGGCTATGTTTTCGGTTTATGAGCATCCCTTGTGCTTGCTGAACATGATATCATGTCTGAGTGATCTGTGTTGAGTCATTTGGGAGCTTCAGTCCACACTTAGGAATGTGCACAGTAACATCATTCCTACTGGTGAGGTATATCCAATTTACTTGTAACTTGAACCAATGGCCTATGTGCTTTGTGAATATGCTAGGTATCCTGTCTATGTTTTCCTCCAGGTTTTGATCTGCATGCAAACACACTTTAATTTTTACATTAAGCTCTAGTTGTTATAATGTTCATCTATGTTCAATTTTAGTTATCCCCATTTTAATTATACATGTTTGTTTATTTAGATGCATGTTAAAAATATAAACGCACAACACTTAATGTCATAAATCATTGGAATGCGAACATATTCATATTTAGGTTTGAATTACGTTTCGAGTTATTTTTAAATAATGACAAAGGTTCTGTAGAAAATAACATCTTAGTTTCTCAGTTAATGTGATTAATCAACAAGCAATGTTTCACAGAACACTAATGGTTTATTTTGTGAATGTTCAGCAAAGTTTAGACAGAGCATATAAACTGGAGCAAAGCATTATTAAATAGAGTGGAACTATGATCCAGAGATTCAAGACTAAGGGTCATTCAGTAGCCCTAAATACCTTTCCTTGTCGAAAACTATGAAGAAGGCACATCGAGTCCTCCGCTTGTCTTGTCTGATGACTTGAAATCACAGAGGCGGAGATGCAGACACAAAAACAGCAGCTGCTGTTTCTTTACTGAACACTACCTCCATTGTCCATAATAGATATGCAGGTGTGAACAATCTATGAAACGTGGCAATGACCCTTTTGGTGCTAAATTTAGCATAGTTAATCTAGGGAAAGGAGACGTTGGGGATATTGTAACAAGCATTCGCAAAGCCGATATTTCTCTCTTTTGTGAGAGTTGGAGCTACTGGCGTAGTAAATGACAATGTATTTTACCCATGTGTTATGGAGTGCAATGGATGTAAGTGGTGTGGAGTGGAATTATGCGGGTTGGATTGGAAACGTTAGTTGTGGAATTGTGTGGGGTGGTCTAGTGTGGTGTGGAGTGGATTTGTGTAGTGAAGTTATGTGGCATGGTGTGCAGTGGAATTATGTGGATAGTAATTATGTGGTATTGAGTATACTGGAATTATGTGCTGTAGGATTGTGTGTCATGGAGTGTAATTATGTAGATTGGTATTTTGTGTTATGGAGTGGTATGTAGTGAAGTTTATTTATGTGGTGTGCTGTTGAATTTTGTAGCATGATGTGTAATTCTGTGATGTGGATTGGATGTATGTGGTGTGTTGTGTCATTGTCTTGTTGACTTGAATTACGTGATTTGTTGAATTTTGTGGTGTGGAATGGAAATATGTGGAGTTGAATTGTGTGGCATGGAACTGTATGGCGTTGAGTGAAATTATGCTAATTGGAATTATGTAGCATGGTGTGGAGCGTATTTATGTGGATTGTTGCTATGTGGCATAGAGTGGCTTTATGTGGGATGTATTTATTTAGTATTGAGTAGAGTGTAATTATGTGAAGTTGAATCATGTTGTGTTGAGTGGTTTTAAGTGGAGTGTAATTATGTTGGGTGGCGGTGAATTGTGTGGTGTGAAAATGCGTGGTGTTGTTTGTTGCACTAAACATCTAGGTATGCCACAAAGTATGCAGTTGAGTGGAGTGATTCATTTTATTCTGCATCTTCTTCAGACTATTCAGATAGGATTCACATTAATGAATATTACCGGATTTCCCCAAGATTACATAATGTAGTCAAATGAGCGAGTCGGGATTAAAACCCAAGTCTACTGGTTTTACAGGCAACAATTTAAGCTCCAAATCTTTTCTAAGAAATCACATATATATTTAGCTGCTGGTGTGTGCACTTACATTTTGGCATATTATTTGAAAACGTTTATTTATATCTTCAAGATGGCTGATTGGTACTGATTGGTACTTAAGTTTGTATTCTGTATAGTTCCAAATAAATGTGTGGTATTAAAAAAAGAAAGAGAATCAGCACCTGCAAGCCATTGAGTGTTGTACTCAAGATAAAAAACAAAGGGCAATGTTTTATCACGGAGAAGACCTGAACAGTATAAAACATGGAAAACAAGTTAAACATTGATGCTATCTAATACAGGAATCCTTGGCCAAAGCAGAAAAAGTCCATCAGAGGATGAATTCAAACAGTACAGCAGACGCAAAACTATTTGAATGTCCGGCATACAAGTACAAAAACAAATTAGGAGTGGATGGTGTGCCTTGGGGCAAGGGGACAGTGGTGGTAGACTGCTCTCCCTCTGGGGCAAACAATGCAGAGAAGGGGAATGCAGGTATATTGATGCTCAATATTTTATGTGCTGTATACCAAGATCTTAAGCAACCCCTTTATCAGCTGATTAGAACTATTAACAAGGATGAATGATACATTTCATCACAAAATTCAGGCACATAATGTGTCGAAAAGAATTCTCACCTGCAGCGAAGTGCAGTGGACCAGACCAGTGCCCTGCTGTGTTGTCTCCTGTTAACATTCTTGGTCCCCAGGTAGATTTTCAGACAAGTTGCCAGGGATATGTGAAAAAGATTGCTTCAGCTCAGCCTTGCATGGTAGCCTCCATCTCATGTTTTAAGAACAGGGTGGGTTAACCTTCTGAATTTGGACCTACAGACTATTTGGATCATTTTCCTGAGAGTAGCACACCTTCTTGATGCATTTGCTCCAATCACTCTGGGTGCTGTAGAGCTACGAAGTGCTGCCTCCTGGAAGGTGATGCCATGTTGAAAATAACTTTATGAGCCTGAGCACGATAGGACTATTGGTGAAGCAACTACATATAAAAGGGGGATTGGTCAAAATGACTCCAAGAAACTAGCTACTGGGACTTTCTCAACATCTCCTAGTAATTCAAATTATTTTCAAGCTCTAGAAACCCTCCATTCTGAACCCAGTATGTGTCAGGTAAAGTCATCAAACTAGCATCATGCTGTGGTCACATTAGGTACCTGTTTACTGTGGTAGAACTTTGCACACCAACACCTACAGCCTACTACCTTGAGCCTCTTGCTCTCAGGATCCAGTCACCTTTACCAGCTGTCTCTCTCAAACAGGGCTGTCATTCATAGCGTTTTCACGCACTGAATGAGAATGAAGGCCCTGCCACCAAACACCACTGGGGGATGGTGCCAATAATAACATAAGTAGTTACATTAAGGCGCATGACATGCCCTCACAACTTAATGTAACTACTTATGTCATTATTGTATGGGCTCACCGTGATAGGCTGCTGCTGCCTCAGAGTTTGGGATCTGTAAGGCGGTGGGCTGGGAGAGAAGAGGGCTTTGAGCCTGCCTAAGGCAGGCAAACAGACCAAGGAAGGTAGCTGACTTCAGCCTCAGAGGGCAGTGTGCACACTGAGTGCACTTTGTAACCAGAGTCAGCGAGGCTCCGCCTCATCTGGTAAAATACTAAAGAAAAAGTGGTTCTGTCGGGTAGCTTAAATCATTTGTACAATGTATTAAATACATGAAGGAAAATGCATTAGTCTTATAACCAGGCGTCACATAAAGAAGAACAACTTATATATTAAAATAAATCAATTTCTTTACTTTGCATTCATCAATGAAATGGCTGTCACAAAACATACGGCGAAGAAACAATTAACTGTAGTGTACAGTTAGTGACTAGTAGTGATACGTGACATAGTGCTGTACAAAAGTGACATAAATAACATATACATGACACAGGGGGATATTTATCATCCGAAGTCCAGGACTCAATGCATAAGTCCCAACAGAAGTTATGATTTAATGTTCGGGTTTGGGAAATTGCGTGGAGTAATTGTAACTGTAACGTCAACGTTTTGACCCTTGACAATTGTGCAGCTTCTTAGGCATCAGAAGCGGGTCTTCATCAGGACAGGGGGGGAAGGAACAAGTGACAGCCAACGATTTGGGGTCCTAATATATGGGCATCCAACTTGAGGTCATATTCAGGGAGGTGTCAGCCGACACCTACGACTCACATCCATGGATTGTGGTCTGCATCAAAACTCTAAACAATGTCCTCACCAATCAATAGTAAGAATTACTCTGAAGACATCAGGGCAATCAAGTGAATTGAGTACAATTTGAAGGGGACATCTTCATCCGTCCACGTCTGCTCAGTTGTGCGCGTAAAGTGGTAAAATGACGCACACAGGGGACAAACCAGCCCAAAAATCTGTTACCCGCCAGGTGAGTTTTTTCTTGCACAAATGGGAAAAATGTTGCCCATTTATGCGGGAAATAGCCCAATTTGGAAACCCTGGTTGCTGATGTACCCAACTCTAGTTATGTTAGGCACAGGAATATTATGTGATTCGCCATATTTGTGATGTTGAACTGATGTCGGGACTTGTGCCGAAGACGCGCCAAAGGCAAGCCCGTCTGAGTGCGTCCGTCCGCACCTGGACGTCGCCAGACACCAGGACCCCTGGCTCTGGGACATCCCGTAGGCAAATCTACACACAAGAATATCTACTCGCATTAAAATCTAAAGCCCCCTGTGCACAACATAACTGACATCCTGACTCTCAACACCAGCAGTGCAACAGATGTAGGTTTAGGGCGGATATGTGCTCACGGCTGTCCCCTCCGGCCTCAGGGCTGAAATATTTCACTATATGCAGCCTCAATTGTAGATCTCTTTTTAAACATCATGCAGAGGCATCAGATCTTCTGAAGGAATCCACACCAGATATCTTTATTTTTCCTAGTGACTCACTATTGACTCTGTGGCCATCCCTGCTTTGGTCCTACCCACAGGCTACATGATGTGCGCCCAGAATAGGACAGTCGGGAGAGGGGGAGGGTTAGCTATTATATTTAAATCAGCATTTTCCTGCACCCTCACACCACAGACCATCCCTGACTCTGAAAGTGCCTTTTTTAAATTTGCGCTGACTCACAATTTTACCATCTCTGGGCTGCTTATCTACCGCCCACCAGGTCCTTCAAAAGCCTTTTAAGAAGCCCCAGCTAATACTGCTTCTACACTCATACTAGAAGCAGCCAACTTTAGTATCATAGGGGACCTTAACCTACACCTGGAATGCCAAGATTCCCAGGAGATTATCAATTTCCTGGGAGATATGGATGCCTGTCGGTTAACACAGATGGTGGTGAGACCAACACATGTAGCAGGTCATCTACTTGATCCTGTATTCTCGAATCTCCAGACTATGGAGGCCAACCCGCCACTCTCTATGCTCTGGACGGATCACTTCCTCATCTCTCTGCGCCTCTGTTTACAAGGCCCTCACTGCAATCCCCCCGTCAGTCTTCAATGATGCGCCCATGGCATAAATTGGACTCGACAATTTTCAGAGCCACTCTAAACTCACATCGCCCACAATGGCCCACAGACTTAGAGGCAGCAGATGTTGCGTTTAGACGATGGGTCAATAAAGCACTAGATCACTGTATTCCGACTAAAACGACGCTTGGTATGATGAGGCCCTGATAGCGGAAAAGAAAAAATGCAAAATCCTAGAACGGTCCTGGAGAAGTGCATATGATCTCACAGCAGAAATTATCTATAGGAATGCAGTCAAAGCATACCATAAATTGGTCCGGAAGACCAAGGCCATGTTCTATGCTAACATGATCACGACGAGCAGCTGCCTCCGAACTTTGGGAGAATTCTACTTTGGTAGCCATACCTCAATCCCTACAGGACCTTCCTCCCATGTCCCCTAAAGACATGAACGTTCTGTTGGGCAAGGTAAAATCAAGCTCTCCTGATGATCTTTGAAAAACAAAATTTTCCAGGAAATTTCACGACTGCCTCCTGACGGAGGACCGGGAGCTGATTAACCGGTCACTCTCAGCGGCGGTGATCCCTAAGTCTTGGAAAAATGCCAAAGTTATTCCCCTACTAAAAAAACAACACTAGATACGTCTCTGCCAGAGAACTTCCGCCCAATATCCCTGCTCCCATACCTGGCTAAAATCATGGAGTCCTATGTCAACACCGCTTTGACTAAATACTTGGAAGCAAATGCGATCCTGGATAGGTCACAAAATGGCTTTTGGCCTAGAAATAGCACTGAATCTGCACTACTTGCAGTCACAGAGCAGCTAAGTGCCACACTGGATGAGGGCAAAACCTTGGCATAGATTTTGTTGGACCTCAGTGCGGCCTTTGACACGGTCTCCCATAGGATCCTGCTACATCGGTTAGAGGAGATCGGGGTCAAGGACAAGGTCCTGGCCTGGTTTGGGTCTTTTCTGACCGATTGATCCTTTCAGGTCTCTGCTCCCCCTTTTCTTTCCAGTGACCACCCTCTTGGATGTGGCGTTCCACAGGGTCCTGCCCTGAGCCCTACTCTATTTAATGTTTACATCCGCCCCCGTCCCTGTTGGCCAAAGGACGGAACATCGACATGTTATCATACGCCGATGATATCCAACTGATATTCACTTTCTCCAATAACTCCAAACAGGACCAAGCAAAATTTCAGGATGACCTTATGGCCATCTCTAACTGGATGGTGAATAACTACCTGCAATTGAACTCCACAAAGTCAGAGGTGCTCTTTGTGGGCCGTGATGCCCATCTATTGGGGCAACCAATTGTGGCCTGCGACCCTGGTTACCCCTCCCCAACCGAAAACCGTAGTAAAGAACTTAGGAGTTCTGATGGATAGTGCCCTCTCATTTGAGAGTCAAGCCAAAACAGTGGCAGGCACCTGCTTCCGTCTCCTACATAGCCTGAAACTCATTCTGGGATTCTTTGACACATCCATCCGACAAATGATTGTCCAATCTACTGCACAGTCCTGATTAGACTACTGTAATGGGCCCTTACACAGCGTGAATATAGCCGTGACCAAAAGACTTCAACGGGTACAGAACGCGGCTGTCCGTATGCTTTTTGCACTACCTAAGCATTACCATGCCTCAGACCTTCTTTGCCGACTTCACTGGATGCCGATGGAACAGAGAGTCTATTTTAGGACTCTCTGTACTACACACAAGATCTTGCATGACCAAGGTCCGCAAATTTTGAAGGGCTGTGCTTGCCGTATGTTCCGGCTCAAGCCCTGTGTTCCGTGGATCTGCATCTGGCCTGTGTCCCTGGGTGCGCAGGTTAAGAGCAGGGGGGGCGCTTTTTCAGGGTTATGGCACCCGTCCTATGGAATTCTATTCCTCTTGCTGCTCGGGGCTCGCAAGACCATTGGGCTTTCAGAAAAATTATCAAAACGTGGCTTTTCTCTAACCTCTAGGTGAAATCTTTCCCTGCATACTCCTGTCAGTCTTTATAAGAACTTATAACATAACATTACATAACTTGCGAAAATGATGGACATCTGGGAAAGGTAGTGTTTACATTAAACTGAGGCAACTGTAGGTAGTAAGCCCTTAGAAACAAGGTAGACATTTTGGATTGTGTTACAAAACATTATTTGGGTGCGAAGTGGAAATTATCTGGCTCTCAATCAGATGCTATAAAGATGTACGACGCAATACGTTCTTGGAGATGCTGCAAAATAGGGCTAATTCAATGACGCAAACCATTGCTGCATTATTTCGGTTCTCTAAAAAACTAGGCCATAAGCCCATACTGGAAATCCTTACAATTTATAAGGCTAAAACACTTACAATGGCCTCCTATGGAGCAGCAATTTGGGGAATTACTGACGTAACCATTTTGCAAAAACAGGAAGATAAATTCATTAAAAGATTACTGTCAATTCCTCAATCAACTAGTAATTTTATAGCCCATAAAGAAGCAGGCATTCCATATATCTCTGAAGTGATTAGATTAGCCCCACTTGCTCTCTGGTTATCTATTTGGAAAAGGGAAACTGTGGGCCTAAATCAAAAAATTATCAAAGATAACCCATCCTTGGATTATGCCTACAAAATCCCGTGGGGTAACCTATATCAGAGACAATCTTACCTTGCTGGGTCTTGGGTTCCTGTTTGATTCACCCCCTCTTTGTAAACATTTCCCTGGATCAAGATTAAAGGCTATCTTTTTAAAAACAAGCTACACAGGACAGGTGTAATAATCACGAAGGGAAGGAATCGATTATGCTTTATGAGTCTTTACCACAGATCTCAAATCATTATTTCTCTTATTTCCAAATAGTGACAAACAACCAGCACCGATTAAGTTTGACAAGGTTCAGATTGAACCTAATTCCGTTTACGCTTGGTTACCTGAACAATCAGTTTGCCCCTAGGAATTTATCCTCTTGCACTTCTGACAACAAGTCAGTTCAATCAACATCACATATCCTTCTTTTTTGCACACATTATGGGAAAGAGAGGAAAACTTTTATAATTCCGCTTTTAAGGAAATTCTTCATAAGAACAGTAGCGGCAGCCCTCACGTTATTTTATTCCTTAGATATCCCACTGGTTTGCTCTGTATTAGCTTCCTTTTTACTGGCTGCTCTGAGAACCCGCAAGACCTGTTGCACTTTATCGATAGCACTTTAAAATTTCTGCTGCCAAATGTCACAGTTTGTCTACTCTCATTGCCATCCTCCACTAGTGCCTCTCATCGTTCCATAGCCCATCCCCATGATCTCCTCGGATTCCTTCACTAGCACCCACCAACAGCGCCCCTCATCTCTCCGTAGCCTCTCCCCCACATGACCGCCTCCTCAGACTCACACACAACCACCCTCCATCAGTGCCCCTCATCTCTCCACAGCCCCTCCCCTCCCCTCATGACCTCCTCCTCAGATGCCCTCACTACCACCCTCCACCAGTGCCCCTCATTTCTTCCTAGCCCCCCTGACCTCATCCTCGGATGCCCTCACTGCCACCCTCCAACAGTGCCCCTCATCTCTCCATAAGACTCCCCCTTATTGACTTCCTCCTTGGATGCCCTCATTTGTTGCTTTTCATTTGTTGCATAGCGCTACTCGTAGTGTAGGGTTTTACAGTACTTTATATCACGCATACATTATGCAGAGCCAATAAATCATACAAGTATGTAAACAAGCCTATAGGGAATGTCACATACGCCAATGAGAATTACCAGGTGTAGGAATCACAAGTCATCCATACCGGTGGGCTGTATGTTTTAGCGGGGTTAGGGCTGGAGAAGCACAAACACAGAATTTAAAGCATACACCAGTGGTTGTGGGGGGGGGGGGGTTGGCTTTACTGATTAAAATTCATATCTGCCCAAACAAACTCTTTATAGCAACATTAGAATAATGAAAGACTGGGGAATGCTAACTATATCGCAACACACAAAAACAGAAATTCTAATTATACCATTCAGGTTTGTATGGAGCTCTTTGATGACAGTTCATTGGTCACTGTCCTATGTTAGGACTGTAACTTCTGAACTGCAAGGAACACAAGAATCTCTGTAACACAGGTAGTAACCCACTGAGTTATCCACATAAACTACAGTTTATCTGCATTTCAAAACTACAAACAGATAAAAGATTGCTCACCAACAGGATCATTAATCACCAGAGGTATCTGGACATTTTTACTGTTGTCTTGTATTTGTGGCAGAGCCAGTCATTAAAAGCATACAAAGGATTTAAATGAAATATACACAGCATACACAAAGCATGTATCTTGCTGGGCCCTCACAGATTTTAAACATATGAACAAATAGCCACACATTCTCAAAGCATACAGGAAGTATGGCTCTTACTGGGCCTTTGTAGATTTAAGAAAAAAACGGAATAGCCACACATTCTCTTACCTGCTCTGTTGGAAATCTGTCTCACAGCCCGATCTGATAAGCAGCTGAAGGTGTCAGGAAAGGTGAATTAGGATAAACAAACTCCTTTTCTCCAGAGCTGAAAAGAAGGAAATATCCATGCAGCACGCAAAGGTCACCTGGTGCCAAATAAAGGATTTGTCCCCTTCGCCATTCCCCTATTCTACCTGCACGCGTGGGCAGTGACACAGCCCACCTTTCTAAAAGGAGATGAGTGATTGGGGGTGCCTGTGAGAAACAGCCCAGGCCCAATCACCCAACTCCTAGAAGAAGAAGAAAAATGACGTTCACTGGAACGTTTTAAATTATAGTGCCCATTTTCTGTTGGCCTTCTTGACGTCGGTGCGAGGGCCAAGGTTCATGTTTGGGTGGGCCCGGCCCGGCCCACCCGCTAGAACCGGGCCTGAGTTCAGCTAAAGGTGCGTTTGGACAAGTGGTCGAAGTGGGGCAAAAAAAGTAGAGGAACTGTGGGCGGAGAATCAGAGGGCAAGAATAACCTGTGGATTGGGTCAGTGGGTGGAGTCAGAGGTGTGGCAGAAAGAGCAAAATATTCCAATTTTTAGTATTTGTTTCCCATTTCACTAACCGGTTACAGCTTATTACGTTATTTAATTATTTAATCTAACCAATGAATACACATGTTTATTCCCCAGTTCCAAATTCAGCAGCTCTGACCATAGTGCCACATCTTCTCCCCCACTGAACACCGTACTGCCCCACTGAGAGAAACTTGCACTGCACTGCCCCGCTATAAACACATGGATGTGACTCAATTCAAATTACGCACTAGGCAAGAGCAATATGGTGCCTAAAGAAACGTAACCTCCTAGAAAAAGCAAACACTCATAGGGAATGCAAGGTTAAATAAAGCATGTGAAATGTAAGCAGGAACAACATAGTTACCTTTTTTCCTTTTACACTCATTTTTCAGAAATTAGTGAGTGCTTTTGCCTGAAAAGTTAAGACCAAGAAAAAAATAGTCCCCCAAAGAACAGATCAATAAACAAAGCCTAATGATTGGTTCCTGCTTCATGGGAGGAATGAAAGAGAAAAAGGAGGGGCAACGAGGCAGGACTGACCACTAGCAAGCAAGGAGTTTTAAAGGACACTGTAATAAACAAATGAAAAGCCGGGGAATGGCTTTAAGTCCAAGAGAAGTATTTACTAAAGTATATACAAGTGGTCTGGAATGCTCAACCTGAAAAGGGCCTATAATACTGTCATAATGCTGCAAAATGTTCTATTGGTCTTACTTCTGACAAGTATCATTGCCACTATCTTGCTTATGATTCACAATGTGGGCACTAGCATAGGATATTGATTTCAATCTTTAACAAATATGGATAGCTTCCTAGTTCTCTTCAGCATACTAATTCATGAGAATTTGTGTTCCACTAATTATTCCTGTGAAATTTTACATGACTGATCATTACCTAAAATGCACCTCACTCAAGTAAAGCTCAGTGGGTTGTGGAATGTACACAGTGCAACAAGTTCTCTGTCTAATGTTGGTACATTGACTAGGTCCTTAGAGCCACAGGGTTTGGAAAACAACTTTGTAGGCTGTGTCCCTGAGAGAAGTCCAGAAAATGTACCAAAGCTCTGCAGAGGCCTGAAAAACAGCTTCTTTATCACAGCGATGACCTGTGCCCAGCATTCAATCATGGATAATTTAAAGAGAGTTATGACATATATAGAATAGCAGTCCTGCAAATCACAGGACTGGGATGCCTGACCTGCTACCCAAACAAAACAGGATGTCTTTGTGACCCTTACTTAGAGAGGTGAGGTTATATTCTGATAGAATTTACCTTCTAAACTTCGTGACAAATGGGTATCTGTCTAGGGAGTGGTACTCCCCATATTCCTGTAATGATGGGTAGGGTGACAATAGACGAGGAGGTAATAAAGGGTACTATCTAGTGAAAATATTACATGTATGCATCCGAACATATACAGGTGATACAGAACTGTTACTAAAGAAATAAAGATTTCTAACAGTAGGCATAATAGTTTATATGTAGAAATATATATTCTATGTACAAGCACAGTATAGAGGACTACATAAAAGCTTAGTCTGTGCAGATAGTATAGTAAAAAAATGCAATGAGAGGGGCCCCACAATCCAAAGGGACAGGGCTCCGTAAAGGACTTTCCGGTCGTAAATAATTCCCTTTGACAACCGCTGCTCTTATATCACCTCTACATACAGGAATCCACCCCTCAAGCACTCATAACTGCAATCTTGAATGAGTCAGATGCTACCAACGTAGCTTAAACTTTGCACCTCAAAACTTTAATAAAAAGTCAATCAGGATATCATACATTATTACAAAATCTTACAAGTTAAAATGTCATAACATAAAAGGACTACACACAAATCTCTTGTAAAATATGCAAAGGTTATGTGGAAACAATCTAAAAGAGAGAAAACATACAAGACATTACTTCTGTCATCTATTTGAGCTAGTCTGTAGGAATCTATCAGAAAAGACGAAAGATCAAAACCAATTCCTTTTCTAATGTGCTCTTCTGTTCCTCAAACTTAGCACAGTGAATGTGTCGTACAAGAGATTTGCGTTTAGTCCTTTTAAGCAATAACATTTTAACTTGTGAGATGTTGCAACGATATATGATATACTGATTTACTTTTTATTAAAGTTTTACAGAGAAAAATGTAGGGGCATATTATCAAGCACGGCGTTAAAATTATCACCACTTTAGCAGCAGAAAACTGCGATAATATGCCCCTTGGTATTTATGTAGGTTAGAAGGGGTCGTTGCTAGTATTACTGGGTAAGGAGGGTCTTCAGCATCCGGTTTGTGGGGGAGGAGATTAGTCTTATGGAGCCGCGTATTGTTTCATCGTTGCTCTGATAAGAGTGCAGATGTGATAGAGTTCTAGGCTAAGTGGTGGCTAGGAATCGGACATGGAGAAAGGCCAAAGAGAAATTGCAGGCTGATCTCCTCGCAACAGAGCAGAAGGTGAGGTGATATATAGGCTGCAGTAGACATCCTTGGGACACTTTTTGATGATTGATGATGCATTTTCCTTTGAGGTGACAGCATGCCTTGCGAGCTCCTCTGTCTTCAACAGGAGCAGGGATACCAGATCGAGTCAAGAACATCAGGAGACAATACGACAAAGTCTTTAGCTGTCTACCTGCTTGAATGGTTGACAGCACCAGGATAGTGAACTCCGGGAACAGACAGCGAGCCCCGGGACCTTGGCCACTTGTCTGGATGCTAGTGGGGTGTCAGTCAAAGTGCAGGCAATCGACTCAGGAGGTCGGATCCATGGGAGAGACGGCCCCAGAAGACAGGAGTACAATAGTAGGGACCCAGGAGACTCATATTTCAGAATTTTCACAACCAGCTTTAGACTTGTCAATCTTAGGGTGACCATCACCCCACTTTTTGACTTTACATTCCTATGCTGCTGAATTTGTTTTGGTAGCTTTAGGACTTTATGCGCTTTACCACTGCTAACCAATGCTGAAGTGCTTATGCGCTCTTCTTTAAACATGGTAAAATTGGCTTACACCTGATTGGCACATTTAATTTAAATATATGTCCCTAGTAGAGCGGTATACCGTATGTCCAGGTACTATAAATTAACTACTGCTAGTTGTATTGCAGCATTATTGTACCACCCACTTAAGTAGCCCCTTAAAACATGTCTCTATCAGATACATGTACTAGGCCTGACATTGCAGCCTGCATACAATTTTAAAATGCCAATTCGACTTGGCAATATAACCCCTTTGCCATGCCTTAAACTCCCCTTTTTTTGCATAAAAGTCACCCCTAAGTTAGGCCCTAGGTAGCCCTTAGACAGGCCGCATTGTAAATAAAAGGTTGGGCATGTCCTTTTAAGTTTTACATCTCCTGGTAGTGAAAAACTCCTAAATGTGTTTTTCACTACTGTGAGGCCTACCTCTCCCGTAGGATAACATTTGGTTGCCTTATTACAATTAACAAGTACTAATGTTTGATTGAGAACAGGTAAACATGTCGTGTTTGGTGTCTGAGGAATTGTAAATAATGATTGTCTTTAATGGTACAGTTGGATTTTAACTTACAATTTTGAAAAATGACACTTTTAGAAAGTTGGCATTTTCTGGGCCTATATGGAGCCTGCAGCCTGTTGCTGGGTCACATGACTGGGCGTAGCCAACTGTTGGACTTTGTTAATTCCTCACAGACAGCCACACAAAAGAGGGCTTAGAGTGCCTGGATGTGCCATTAACTGGCAAGATGGGGGGGCAGAATTGGGCACAGCCGCACTTACAACTGAATAGGCTGTACTCTGCCTTTACATAAAGGAGTTGTCACCCCTGCAGTGTTCATGCAGCCAACTTAGAACCAGGGCAGAGGAGTCGGAAAACCTCAAGCACTTCAAAGGGAATTCTCTAGAAACTTATCCTACATCCAAAAGGGCACCAGGTATTAAAATATGATCCTCAGACCCTCTCTTCAGTTCACTTTCAGAACTTTTGGAAGGACTCTCAGAGGATTCCCTGCTTCTGTGGCCTGTTGTGTAGTTCAGAAGACTGCCCTGCTGCACCTGGAAGAATTGATTTGCTGCCTGAAGTCTGCCTAGACATCATAGAGACGAGAACTGCTATTTGAACTCTGTTCTACTGCAGAACCCAGGACTACCTGAGTGACTCCAGAGGCTAGTTGGTTGGCCTCTTAATCAGAGCCTCTGGGGCAGAAAATAATCCAACCATCTTGAAACCATACCTGGACGCAGCCTCAGTGAGTCCTAACCGCCAAAGTGGTGTCCCTCCAGTCCTGGATCCTTGGCGATGATGATAAAAGTACAGAGATAGCAAAAATCCAAAACTTGAGACTTACACATTTTTTTGGGCTAAAAACTGCTTTAAGAACCAAGAGGAGACCAGGAACAACCTGTCCATCTATCCAACCAAGGTACATAGCCTGACTTCATGGAAGTTTCTGCTACTTTCTTCACCACAGCGGCAAATCCTGTTCTGTGGTGCTTCGGTAAAGGGGTATCCAGCCTCCTGGAAATCTCATCAGCTACAGCCTCCAGGTTCATCCCTCTGCAGATTTGTGACCATGTCCAAGCGCAGTAATCTTCACGCAACTTCATCCAGCAGTTCTCTTGCCATGACGATTCCCCCTCGGCCAACGATTGCAGGTTTGCCCAGCTAAACTTTACCTTCTCAGAACATTTTTCTCTGGACTTTTTCAAAGTCTGAAGGTAAGCGCCGACCGGACCCAATGCACTCTTTGTATCCGACTAATGCTCCATCATGTAGCCATATTTTATGACTTTGACCTGTTCTCGCGTAACTCCACGTTTGGAGCTTTGATCTTTTAGGCACTATATTTTACCTTATAATTTAAAAATTAATAACTCCAGTTCTATTACTGTCATTTTGACAAATTATTTATTAAAATGTACTCTATTTTTCTCCATCGATGTGGGATTTTTCTTGTGTTATGTGTTCACTTGATTACTGTTTGTGTACTGCATAAATGCTTTACACATTGGCTCTACGTTAAGCCTGATCATTTTTGTGCCACGCTACCAGAGGGCTTAGTATAGGTGAATTCTGTTAAACCCTGACAGAGATTGTTGCTGTTGCTTGAACAGGGGTCACCCCCCTTCAACCAACAACCCAATTTCTCACAAACAGTAATCAGAATTTATTTTTGATTGCATGATGGGTACCACAAAAATTCAGGGAACGGAAAGAGAGAAGATAATAATACATAATATTTATTCTCAGATATTTCCTAGCATCCAACAAGTATTCAAAAATAAACACATAAGATCAGTTTTGAAAGTGCTGAACTAGGTCTGATGCATTGACTAGGAAACAGGATTGTCACCTTTCCTGGGACACACTAAAGTTTCAGTTTAAAGAAATGCAAGCACTTGCGCTTTCTGGAGCTCAGAGAGATGCCCAAACCCCACGGAGATATAGCTGATGGCAAAGGCAGTGTTCACAAAGTCTCTAATGCAGTCAATGGGTAGACCATATGCTGCAATGTTAGTACTCGATAGGCATAGTAATACAACTGCTGGCATTTCAAATGCTAAACTGTCATAAACAAGGTATTCAAGAAAGGGGTTGGCTCAAAGACCCTTTCGGTATACCTTTTTTTCCCTCTCCTTTTTGGGATAAAATATTATGACAAGCTGCTAAAATGGTCCCTATTCAGACAAAAAAATAATGAAAAGTGTATACAGATAGGGGCTATGGGTATTACTTTTATTAATGATACACTTTACAGCAGCTAATCATTTGAAAGAACAGCAGTAAGGCACCAATGCAGTGTTACAAAGGCATATTGTTTTTATATGTTTTTCAAACACTGCCCCAAAATAAAACACTAGTACCACTGCTTAAAGATCACACCCATCAATGCAGAAATGCATTCCACTACTCGTTATGCATGAAACGAAAACAATAACCACATAGCCACATTTGTAACTGACTCACTTTAAACCAGACACAAAAAGTAATAGTTTTCCTTCTACCACATGCTTAAGCATAGTAACCAATGTCAGGATAACAGCATCACTTTGGTCACTGCATAACACCAAAACATTTCCAAAATATGCCATATTGCAAGTCAACAAGCTTCCAACCGAAGCACTCCTTAATGTGTAGCATACAATCTGTTAAGTCACATCCTGCATATGAAGCACTATATAAATGTAAGTGTCTACCTAAGACGGCTGCTTCACCTGTCTACAATAAGTTTAGCTTAGGAATGCCATGTGCTTTTTGTCACGATTAGCGAGAGTTGTGTTTGGGTTTCACACTTCACAGTAGTGAAACAGAGATAAGCTGAGCCAGCAGAAGAAGCTTTGAGGAGAGTAACATTGTAGCCTGAGAGTTCCTAAGCCTATTGAGGCCTGCACTACGTGGGGCCTCTGAAACTTTTTATTTGGCCTATTGCTGCATGCACTCTTACATTAAGCTGACTAACTGCACCATCTGTAAACAAAGTGCATTTGACAGAGGACATACACCTAAAATATGCCAGCGTTCTGTCAATGCTTGTTATCTGTGTATGTACTGCAATCTATCCCTTCACTGCCACATTAGTGCTAATTGCAGAGAAGAGACAAAGGAAAGGAGAAATATTTGTATAAAGCTCCTTGGTTCCACATGACTCTGAAGTAACCTTGAAGGTGAATTTAGTTCCCTTCAAATCTTCAGAAAACTGAGGTTCAGTCTCTAAGGGCAGCACTAGAGTTTACCAAACGAAGAAGCCTTCACACGAAAGGATTCAAACCCAGGTCTTGTGTAGTGTGATGTTGACCACAGGCATCTGTACAGCAGGTACTTGTGAAGCTTAGGCAAGGTAGTTAGGAACTTCCCAGCTCAGGGGATATTAAACGCTGCATAGAGTTTTGGATCAGGCACTTTTCTTTACTGTAAAATGAGACTAGAGTCCTCAGGGGAGAGGTGATCTGCTTGCATTGGTACAGGTCGAATATCAGGCCTGATGAATTGTTCAAATTGTTCAGGGCTCTTGATATCTTATATTGAGATTCTGCTTGGAGATCTGTGCAGAACTTGTTAGGGTAGCCCATTATTGATAAGGGAACAACAAGGGACAACTGGATTGTGCGAGATAGATGAAGAAAGGTATGAAGCATCACAGAACGCAGAGTGCTAACTATATTGAATAAGATATCAGAGATGTTACCTGTTAAACATGGGTTTAGGTGGAGGTTTAATTGAGGCCTGCCAAGAAAAAGGAAGAGGTGCTGGCCATAGCATGCCAAGACACAACATCTCGTCTAGATCCAATGAGGGAGATAATTTTCTGGCTTTTCAATTGATGAATACTGGATATACAATGTGTCAGTTTGTGTTGATTTCCAGAACAATCTCTATTTTCAGCGAATCTGGATACCAACTGGTTATATCTAGTACTCAATTTTCTTAGAGATTAAGTCAGGTGTCAGGTATTGGTGTTAAGTGGCAAGGAAGGCACATGCATTTACCTTGTGAGTGTGGTTGTAGAGGGGGAAACTGAACCAAAATAAATTATTTCTATCAGTTCACTGCATCATGGATAAATTAGTGTAAATGTGGGATCAACTGTGTTGAAGGACACAGGCATGTCCCCCAAAACAGTTGATACGTACACATGTACTTAATTTAAAGATGGTCATACTTGCCACTGGATTCAAGCTAGCCTGGCAGATGAGGGCTGTTAGCCCGAAACCGGTCCCAGGATGCTTGTTTCCGGTACAGGGAAGACATGGCTTGGCAGTTCGGGCAGGACTGTTTCCATGAGGCAGAGGGTCAAGACTGATTTGCATATAGCTGTGTCTGAACTGGGGTAGTGAAGTGAGCTAAAAAAACGATGATGGATTCAACCCAGATCTGTGACTGGGGGTGAGTGTCTGAAAAGTTTCAGGGCTCCGTCCATCCTCTCCTTGTGTTTGCTTTGTTCGCCCTAAGTTGGAAGGGTATGCCCAGACATGGGTCCCTTGCTCACTTTGCCACTAGATTCAAGCTAGCCTGGCTGATTAGGGCTGTTAGCCCGAAACCGGTCCCAGAATGCTTATTTCATGTACAGGGAAGACATGGCTTGGCAGTTCGGGTTGGACTGTTTCCATGAGGCACAGGGTCAAGACTGATTTGCATAAAGCTGTGTCTGAACTACGGCGAAGTGAGCTAAAGAACGATGATCGATTCAACCCAGATCTGTGACTTGGCGTGAGTGTCTGAAAAGTTTCAAGGCTCCGTCCATCATCTTCTTGCGTTTGCTTTGTTCACCCTAAGTTGGCAGGGTATGCCGAGACGTGGGTCCCTTGCTCACTTTGTCACTGAATTCAAGCTAGCCTGGCTGATGAGGACTGTTAGCCCGAAACCAGTCTCAGGATGCTTGTTTCCGGTCCAGGGAAGACATGGCTTGGCAGTTTAGGCTGGACTATTCCCATGAGGCACAGGGTCAAGACTGATTTGCATATAGCTGTGTCTGAACTGGGGTGGCGAAGTGAGCTACAGAACGATGATGGATTCACCCCAGATCTGTGACTGGGGTGAGTGTTTGAAAAGTTTCAGGGCTCCGTCCATCATCTCCTTGGGTTTGCCATACTTAAGTTTTTCCATCACCCATATCACAGGAACTAACATCATGGAACCCTGGACTCCTTCCACCTCCCAGGGCCTATTTATTGACAGCTGCATCACATTTGCGCAGCAGGCGGGTGCAGTGGGCATGCCACCGGCGCACTGAAGACGCACCAAAGGAAAGCCTGTCTGTGCCTGCCAGTGCCTGGACCGCGCCCAGCACCAGGATTCCCGGTCAGATCACCATCTAGCGATACTCTGCAGCACTCATTATGCTGCTAGACCCCAGACACCGCTCCCCCAACTGCTGCCACGCTGCACCTCACACCACAGTAGTAACTTTCACCTGTACCCAGTGCCAGTACGCTAGCAGCCACCCAACCACACCACCCACACAAATACTAACAGTGCTCTCAAAACTCCATCCCAACACACACACACAACACAAGCACCAACAACGCCTACACTTCCACCCTATAAAACATGCCAAAGCAAACCTGCATGTCAACTCCCACTCGCATGCATGCCTCTCAACACATGATCACCGAGCAAACACACAACCGAAATATGAGACCTAATGAGCAGCGATGCACCCGACCACCTCTTCATAACAGAGACCTCGCTCAATCCCTCATCGACTCCTGACATTGCTACAGCAATTCCAGTGGGCTACAAGATCGCACTAGAGGCCTGTCTTCACACGCCAGGAGGAGGGCTCGCTATCATCTACAAAGAATACATCAACTGCATCCACAGAGAACGCAATGCCATTCATGGAACACCTGCACTTCAAGCTGCAAATCTCTGTAAAAATCACCCTGAACGGAACCCTTGGCTACTGACTACCCAGACCAGAGCCATATTTTCCAACCCCATCACGGACTTTGTCACTCCGCTCACCATCAACTCCAGAGCCTAGATTCTCCTTGGTGACCTCAACTTTCACCTGGAAGACCAAAACAACCCCCGCTCCACAGCACTTAAAAGCTTGAGCAACATCAGACTCACTCAGCTTGTCACAGAACCAACACACTCTGCAAGACACACACTGGACTCCAAGCCACAGCAGGAGAAAAACCACTGATGCAGACTGGCTCAGCGCCCTCAACACTCATCAGCCATACCCCACAGACAACCCTGACGAGGACATCAACACTTCAACAACTGGATCAAGAACTACACTGACTTCCTTGCACCCATCAAACCTAACAAGCATCGTAGATAAAACAAGCAGGCCAACTGGTACACAGAACATCTCAGAGACACTAATGACAATGTAAACAGCTAGAAAGGAAATGGAGAGCTAGACACGACACAACTGACAGAAATACTTACAAGGCTGCAATCAGACAATATCACCAGCAAATTGGAGACACTAAGAAAACAGCACTAGGGAACCGCATTGGAGGAAGCTCCAACGGCTGCAAGAAGATCTCGATCGTCAAGGATTTCACCTTGCCCTCAGCCACTGTCGACAACATTGCTGCCACCCAACAACTCTGCAACAACTGTTCCACAGCAAAATCACAAACATTGACAGCAACTTCGCACACCAACTCAACCCCAGAAAACTCATTGCTAACCTACCCACCACCACCAATCAAGACGGCTACCTGTCCAACTTGAGAACCCGCACCAGAAACGACACAGCGCCAATCATGCACCATCCACTCAGGGGCCCCAATAGACTCATGGCCTCACCACATCATCAACCTTGGACCATCACCAATCATCACTACTGCGCCTGCATCATCCACAACTCCATATTATCTGCCACTTTGCAGATGAATAGAGACTTGCAAAAATCAACGCCCTGCTCAAGAAGCCCACAGCCGACCTCAGTCGATTAAGCAACTTCCAACCAATTTCCCTACTCCCCTATCCCGCCAAAGTGATTTAGAAGGCCATAAAAAGCAACTCACAACCCACTTCGAACTTCGCCATTGTCTAGACAGCACACAATCAGGATTCAAAAAGAACCACAGCACCAAAACGGCACTCAATGCAGTCACCGACTACATTCAAAGCATCTGGGACTGAGGAAAAACAGTCGCCTTTGACACTGTCTCCCACAACATTCTCATCAGAAGGCTTGATGAGATTGACATACAAGGACCTGCTCTCAAATGGATCTGTTCCTTCCTCGAGGGAAGAATTCAAAAGGTCAGGCTGCCATCCTTCACATCAGACACCAAGAAACAGATATGACGTGTCCCACGGGAATCGTCTCTCATCCCCATTCTTTTCAATATGTACATGACACCGCTCGCCAACATCATCCGATCACAAGACATCACTATCATCTCCTACTCCAATGACACTCAACTAATTCTCTCCCTGACGTAAAAGACAAATACCACCAAAACCAACTTCACCAACTGCATGACCATGGTAGCAGACTGGATGTAAACCAACTGCCTGAAACTCAACTCTGACAAGACGGAAGTACTGGTCTTCGGCAACAAGACCTCCCAGTGGGATTCCACACCATTGGGAGGTCTTGTTGGTGTGGACCCACAGACCATAAAAGAAACCTAGGATCATCCTAGATGACAAGGTCAACATGAAGGCTCAAGCCAATGCAGTGTGCACCTCCGGCTTCCACATTCTATAAATGATGCGAAAAATCTTCAAATGGTCACCTCAGAAGACCAGAAAAAGCACTCATCACCAGATAGCTGGACTAGAGCAACACTCTCTAGGCCAGAATCTCCAAACAACTCCTACATGGACTTCAAACCATCCAAAACGCAGCCGCAACACTCGTACTCGACCTCCCTTGTCGCACTCACATCACACCATACCTCAGGAAGCTTCACTGGCTCCTCATTCACAAGTGCAGCCAATTCAAACTTCTCATGCATACATACAAAGCCCTACACAACGCAATTGTACCTGAACAGCCAAATACACTTTTATCACCCCATCAGACACCTACGTTATGCCTCACTCTCACTCGCACACATGACCACATCCACAAAGCAAATCTGGATGTCACTCATTCCCCTACATCGCACCCAAGCCATGGAACAGCATCCCTCAACATATCAGAGCCTCCTTTTCACTTATTGAGTTCTGCAAGAAGATGAAGACTTGCCTCGTCATATAAGCACCTTGGGAACACACTCCTACACACCTTTCCTAAGAGGAGGATACCCTCTCGGGTGAATAGTGAGCTACAGAAACCAACATAACATGTCAATATATTTAGCTTTGTTATCATTTCCTGACTATTTACAGCTTACATTTTAATCTTTGATGAGTTGAGAATATCTTAAAGAAACCTTTGCCTTGCTTGCAGTGGGTCTACTGGCAAGGACAATGCAGGATCTTAGTTACAAGAAGTGTAATGGTCTCAAGTCATATTCTCCTGCTCTGACTAAATTTAAAAATAATTTTGGTAATAGCTGGGTGAGAAGAGAAGACATTTCCACAGGTACTTCTGACAACAGGCGATAAGACGTGTCACTCAAGATGCCCTCTTCCCATAAATTACACAATACTGAGCAACGTATGTGTTTTGATGAAGAACAGGGGCTATGGGCCCTAAATTAAACCACACAGCCAACAAGTAAATTAAAAGGAGACAGTTGCAAAGGTGGTGTGTAGGTCTGAAAATACATGAATATAACCTAAAGAAGGTTTAACTATATACTGCATCAAAACACAACTGGTTTAATAGGAAGCTCTGAAACCTTCTTGCACGGGAACACTGCCTCTGAGCGGATTATGCATAAAGTGGTATCCCCTCATGTGACATCTCACTTGTAGAATTATGTTGATGCAAAAGGCACTCATCACCAGTGGCCTTTGCAATCAGCACATTACATTTGTCATCCACCATGAATATGCGGAACAATTATGGATTCATGACACCAATTGTACACATATGAAACCTTCCAAATCGATATCTGGACATTTTGCGGGGGAAAGTCTGTTGGCGCTCTCCCTACCTGCTGCCTCGTCTCTGTTCCTGGGCCAAATTACATCGTGTCTCCCCTGCTGCCGCTTTACCATCGCGCGGCCGAAGAGCGGGGAGACTACATTTCCCAGGTCCCCTAGCGCCCGCCTCACGCAAAGCACGCGCCCGGAGGCGCTCAAAAGGACGTGGACCCCTCTGGGGAGTGGGAAACCTTCCAAATCGATATCTGGACATTTTGCGGGGGAAAGTCTGTTGGCGCTCTCCCTACCTGCTGCCTCGTCTCTGTTCCTGGGCCAAATTACATCGTGTCTCCCCTGCTGCCGCTTTACCATCGCGCGGCCGAAGAGCGGGGAGACTACATTTCCCAGGTCCCCTAGCGCCCGCCTCACGCAAAGCACGCGCCCGGAGGCGCTCAAAAGGACGTGGACCCCCCCGCGTCGCGGGACGCGCGCGGGCGCCGCCGGGCTGAGGGCGGGCCGTCTGTGGCCGTCAGGGGCCAAAGGAGGCCGGGCTGGGCCACCCCTTTTGTCACCACCGCAACCCTCTATCTGGTAAAGACCCTCATTGCTCTATTGACTTGACGCATTGCATCTGTGACTGATTGTTTGCTACACCTTATGTTGTGATCTTTGTATCTACTTATTAGCCATGGCAATGTCTACACGCTCGGGAAGGGGAGGTGGGGCTTCCGTCAGTGGCACCCTTGATCACTTCATTATTCGTGCCTGCTCTGTATTAGAGAAAGAAATTGCCCTCACAGAGCGGAGACTCTCTCTCGACGCACTAAAAGATAAGCGCTCTTCAATGGGTGCATTTGCGCGAGCTGTGTCACCCGCCAGAACGATCACTCAAGTGTATGGCACTGCAACTGAGACTTTGCAGCGTTCACCGCCGAGTGCGGCCTCAAACTCCACCAATCCCATCGACCCCGCTCAAGTTACATCGCAAAACCTTTCATACTCCCCTTTGTTAGTTACTTCCCAGGCAGTTTCCGACTCCACTATTACTATCATCTCACACCCTGTCACTCCTGCGTTCACTGGGTCACCTACTGCAGCAGACCCAATACCCGCTCCAAGCAAAAGGAAAAGAGCAGCTAGTGGTAACAAGGAGGACTACGCAAAAGTATCGAAGAAATATAAAAGTAAACCACGCACTATCGGGGGTAAGAAAGCGGGTCGAACAGCACTGCCTATTTCACATCAGCAGAGGATAAGATCTTCTCCTGTCCACTCTACCATTTTGCCTACCCATACCCCCGCAGAGCAATTTCATCAACAATCTGGTTCTCAAACTGTCCCTGAACCCCTGCATCCAATTGTTGGTCAACTTGAAGTACTGATTAAATCCCTGCTACTTCCTATGACGGAAAGAGTGAGATTATTGTCCGAGAGGCTCGAGAGATTTGAGCAAGCCTCTCTGGACAACTTCTTCTCTCTTAAGTCACTAATTAAATTACACGCAAAGACGGGTCAGGGCCATGGTGTTACTGTCGACCCCTCTTCAATTACTTCCATTGAGTCCACGCCCCAAGCTGCATTGCCTAAATCATATGCTGCCTCAACCTCAGGCCCTAAGAATGGAATTCCTCCACCAGCCCCAAGGCCCCCACTATCCAATACTCATTTGGTCAACCTTTCTAATAATAAAAAACAGGTTTCCGGCTCGACTGATAGCTCTGTAGAGCCTGAACAGATCCTTCCTAAACCATCCAACAACGATCACACACAAGCCCATTCTAAAGTTCCTTCTCCCGGCCAAGAACTGAGTTTACCTCATGTTAATCTTCCACCGGAGTGCCTACCCCTTGTTGCCATCCTGACTGGAGTTCCTTGCCTTAAATCTGACAAGCCAGAATCTTACATCGAACTGCGTAACAAAACAACACACTGGCTGAACACTTACAGACCGCTCCCACATGATCTGGACGGTCATGTTCTCCATGTCAGAAGGGTAACCTGGGTGGGCAATAAACCAAAAAACATCCCTGGTGACTGTGTCATCATAAATTTTAGAGATCCTCGGGTTGTAAGGCTAATCTGCAACTACCACCAACCCACTATGAGTGCCATAGGATGTCTAGATCTAAGCCAATTTTACTCTGGCACTCCTTACTCCCATTACCAATATCCTCTTCTTCAACCACTTTGTGATGGGTATTTTAAGGGAGTCTGGAACACTAGCAATAAGGCCTCCTCCATGTTTGCCCCAAGCAACTATTACGACACCCATAGTCGTTATGAGCACTACTGACATGGAACCTCGGCTGAGGCCGATATTCCTCCTTCTGCTGGTCCTCAAATTATTGCAGATGATCCCGAAGTAGCCATTGGCTCGGTTAGGGAGCCTCTGCAAACCGGCTTGGGTCCATATGCCCACCAGCCCTGTCCTCAGCCTACTCCAACTCCACAGGGTATTAATCATCTTCTATTACCCTCCTCCAGCAACTCGACTCAGGTTACTCCTGACTCCTCCAACTTACCTATCCCACAAGATGTAGCCACCACCACTACTCTCCTTAGGATTCTAAGTTGGAATGTTGCCGGCCTCGCCAGCAAATTTGACCTTCCTCATTGGGAGTCTTCTATAACATCTTACAACATCTGTATATTCCAGGAGACTTGGGCTGTAGAGCCGTATCATATGGTTGGCTATACCACCTTCTTTATACCAGCCATCCTATCTCCAACAGGAAGAGGTCGTCCTTCGGGTGGCCTGTTGATCTGGGTTAGTATTTCCCTTGGGTGTACCATTAGGCGGGCACATATTGTCTCCCCTGACATACTAAGGCTTACCCTTAAGGGAGCCCAGGGAAGGAAACCTCTTGAGATATTTAACGTCTATGCGAGGGGCCTTAGCGGAGGTGCTCTATCACCTGCGCTTGTATCTCTTGAAGGTGAATTACGCAAGTATCACCATGCAGCTTACGTCCTAGTAGCAGGTGACCTTAACTGCTCCTTCGAGCCCCTTGCCTCAGCAGACCTTCCCGATCTATTAGAGGATGACGTCAAGCGAGGTATCCCACTACTAACATTGCCCCCTATCAAGAGATGGACTAAATCTGTTGTATTTCTGAACACCATGTCACTAGAATTTGGCCTACGGGCGGCCAATGGTAGAACACCCTCTGACCTCCAGGGCGCCCACACGTACAACAGACCTAATCACACCTCAAGGATCGACTATATACTTCTCGATCTTGAGCTCTGGACACACATGGTGGACATGGAAATAATTCCCTCTCATGATAGCGACCATAACCGGCTATCTCTTTGTCTAAACTCACTATGGGCACAATCACATGGGTCCTTGTCTTCATTGGTGGCTAACCCCCTCCAATCTTCGGAGGTTATTCCCACCAACTGTGAGAGGCGCCTCAAATGGCGCAAAGTAATGTTGGATGATGTCAAAGTTGAATCAATTAGGTCTATTTTACATGCTACGCAAGCTGAGCTGACTCCAACCACCAATATTCAGGATTCCCTTAATAGGGCTCCTTTAGTCTTTCAAGATACCCTCCTTAAATTGGGGAATCTA
Organism: Triturus cristatus; assembly: GCF_964204655.1. Classification (NCBI taxonomy): domain Eukaryota; kingdom Metazoa; phylum Chordata; class Amphibia; order Caudata; family Salamandridae; genus Triturus; species Triturus cristatus. Next base: position 1,105,001,338 of record NC_140585.1, on the reverse strand, counting down.
TTTCGAATATATTGCAAAGGTGGCCTGCCGAGGGGAGGGCTAAAGCCCATCCCCAAGAATGGCTGGCATTCGCAAAATTGCAGGACTAACAAATCTGCCCTAATAGCGGCTCTAAAGAGTGGGAATACACCCATGATCCAGAAAGCTAGGAAAGATTATAAGATCTCGGTTTTCAAAGCAAAAAAGTCTTGGGAGGAACAGTTTTGGCAGACCCTAAGGGAGGCTTCCCTTAAACGTAACCCCGGTGCCTTCTGGGATACAATAAGATCAAAGAATAGACCAGCCCATGAACTTCTAACATGCAATATCACTGGTCCAGTTTGGTATGAGCACTTCTTCAATCTCTATTCCACTCGATCCGAGACGGTGGAGATGTTCTTCCCTGAGGGGATGCTTCCCCTCGTGGACGCCCAGGATATTGACCCCTTCTCTGACAGGGAGGTATTTAGTGCTATCCAGTCTATTGTCCCGCAGAAGGCAGCTGGTCCGGATGGTATCCCCGGTGATGTGCTTAAACTTGATCCATCAAGTTGGGGGAAGCTCCTTTCGACCCTTATCAACGCTATTGTTAACGGCGCCCCAGTCCCTGAGTCATGGAAGGGGGCTGAGGTTGTTCCCATTTTCAAAAAGGGTGACCGAGGAGATCCGGCTAATTACCGCCCAATAAGCCTGATCGACTCATCTCAGAAGGTTACTGGGAAAGTGATTTTGGAAAGGATACTTACCTGGGCAAATGACAACAACATTCTCTCAGATTATCAAGCAGGTTTTAGGGCCGGGACGGGCACTATAGAACAGGTCTTCAGACTGATCCTTATCTATTGGAAGATTGTCCTCCTTGGAAAAGGCAGTCTCTATTTGGCCTTTATAGATTTAAAAACAGCGTTCGATCTTGTCCCCCGCGATACCCTTTGGCGTGTCTTATCCGACATGCACATTCCTTCCTACATATTGGCCCTGCTAATAAAACTCCACGACGGCAATTATGCCCAAGTGCGTTGGGGCCAACAGGGCCAAAAAACTGAGAAAATTCCAGTAAACAGGGGCGTCCGCCAGGGGTGTGTTCTTGCTCCCACCCTTTTTTCACTTTATGTGAATGGGGTAGTGGACCATCTGCTGAAAGTTCCTGCTGATGCACCATCCCTGGCGGGCGAACGTGTTCCAACTCTCCTGTTTGCTGATGACACCCTCCTCCTTTCCAAAACACCTATGGGCTTGCAAACACTTCTTGATAGTTTCCAATCCTTCTGTAATGATAGAGGTCTCATTATCAACACCACCAAAACGAAATACCTAATTTTAAATCCACCTAAAAAATTAGGTCAGCCTCCAGTTTTGAACGCAGTTCCTCTTGAAAGGGTCAAAGAGTTTGATTACTTAGGCATCCGCATCACAGATAATATGCGATGGACATCTCACTTGCACAAAATGCTTCTTTCTCATAAGAGGGTCACTGGTGCCCTCCTCAGAGAACATCGTTCCTCTTCTTCTAGACCAATAGCCCCAGCACTGGAAATCTACAAAGCTAAGGGTGTGAGTTCGGCACTCTACGGAGCCGAATTATGGGGCTCAAACAATATTGAGGAACTTGCTAAATCCGACTCCAGTTTCTACAAGGAACTGATGGCACTTCCGCAGAGCACACCTATAGTGCCCTTACTTTCGGATCTAGGGTGCCATGCGTTGAAAGATCTGGCCAAACTTCGTCCTTTACTCCTCTGGGCTCGGCTCTGGCGGACCCCCGAGTTAGTCAAGTACGCGGAGGGCCTATCCGAAATACTTTCCATGCCCTCTTGGAACAAAATTAAATGGTTAAAAGAGGTAAAGTCCCTGCTTCTCGATCTCGGCCTGAAAGACGCCTGGATAAATAAAACTTCGCCCCCGAAAGCCGAGCTGAAGAAACTCTACTGGAGTTGGGTTATAGGAAAAAGGAATTCCAGCTCCCATTCCAGTAGATGTACCACCGAATTTCTTCTCCTCAAAGATAACGTTCATTTTGAGCCTTATCTTGACATTATTCAGAAGCCATACGATCGAGCCCTCTACTTCAAATTCAGAATTGGCACTCTTCCAGTACGAGAGCTGACTGCCCGCTGGAAACCTCCATTCCAAACTTTGTCCACCTGTCCTTTTTGTGTAACTAAACTTGAATGTCTTGCACATGTGCTTTTTGCATGCCCAGAATATAAAATCCCAAGATCATATTGGCTCAAACCCTTATGCAGAACTTTGGGCACGCGTGACCACCTCATAGCGTTGCGCATTCTTAAATCATGCACACGATCTCTCTTTGTTTGCGCCCTATCGAAATATTTGAGGTGGTCCTGGCTCCTAAGGTCTAAAGGCCTTGCAGCCCTTGACTAAGTAGTCAGACTGTTTTACATTGCCTGCCTGCATATCTATTTTATATTGTCCTATTTATAATGTTTATATGTTTTTTATAATTCTTTGTATATCTTGGGATCATGTTGTCATTATATTTGCATGATTTTTTCTTTGGCATCACCTGTTTTTAAAACTGATATTTGTCTGTGCTTTTTAAGATATTCTTTTATCGAAATAAAGCTTATTTCAATCAATCATATGGAATTGCCATGATGCATGCTACATTTAATCATTACAAGAATACCGATATCCAGAAACAATGACACCTGGACAATTGAGGAAGGACAATTAGTTTTCCGATGGTAGTGTCCCTTCTGGCTCCATCAGAAAATGTACTTTGACAGAGCGATGGAGTAGGAGCCGTCAAAGTAAGAGCATCTGACCTCACAACTTATTTAGAGCAGATAGCCTGATGCATTTTTTTTATGTCCATTATCTGGATGCGAGGGTCTACATTTTTTTGTTTTTCAGAAACAAACTCCTGCCTTGGGAGTGTATGTTTCAAAAACAAAAATATTTTGATGCTCAGATGTCAAGAGGATGATGGACACACACCAAACATTTTGGCGTCTTCACAGGAGCCACCATGACACAGCTCCTATGAAGATACAGAGATCACCACAGAAATCTCTTAATTAGGTGGACGGAAGTTTTGCCATGGTGGTGGGGGCTTGCCAGGGTCTATATTGGCCCCTTTATGTATTTTAAGGGTAAAAAACATATCTATACATTTTTTACATTAATTACAAATACATTTAATCAGGTAGATGGAAATATATTTGGTGACACACTCATAACAGTTCACACTCCCAGCAAGTCCTGAACCCATATTCATAATTCCCCACCTATACTATATACAATATCACAATATAAGGGGGTGTCATTATCAATAATGCAGGTCTAGTAGCTTTATCACGGTAAGAGCAAATTAGTAAAAGAATCAACAATTCAATACTGCAATATCATTGAAAAAAATAAGATTGGTACTATTTTAAATTACTCTTCATTAGAATATGTACAATTGCATTGTCAAAAACGCATTACTGAAATAACTCAAGATAGATGTGAGTCTTTGTTTAAACTTGCTGCTATTGTAGTTATTGTACCAACGAACACTGGTCGCTGCACTTCAGAGCCTAAGAGCAAAAGCTCCAGCTCCATGAGTGCTTGAACATTGAAAAAGCTGTACTGGGGTCATCAAAGTAACCCTAAGGATATAGAGGGTGACAAGGGAAAAACATTTGGGGGTTCCTAGACCTCATGGTAGCCCGCAAACAATTTCCTCCTCATTGGACATGCCTCTGCACGTCCCTATGCACTACAAAGAGCAATATGCAAATTAATAAGCACTCATGAAAACTTATAAGGCGTTCATTTGGCCTGGGCATTGACATTAGAGTTGTGGATTTGCTGCCGGCAAAAATACTGCCTTATTTTATCTCACAAAAGCAAAAGGAACAAATGATGGGCGGAATGCTAAACAATTCAAACATTCGCCCCCAGTCAGAAAGATCTGGATTTAATCCATCATTCTTTTGCTCACCATGTCACCCCAGTTTGAACCCAGCCATATGCAAATTAGTCTTGACCCTGTTCCTTATGGGAAAAGTCCAGCCCGAACTGCCAAGCCAGGTCCTCCATGGTCCGGAAACAAGTTTCCTGGGACGGTTATCGGGGCATCATCACTCATCAGCCAGGCTAGCTTGAATCCAGTGGCGCAGTCAGCACGGGACCGACGTCTGGGCATACACTTCCCACTTAGGGCGACAAAAGCAAAAGGAACAAATGATGGATGGAAGGCTGAACAAGGCAAACATTATCCCCCCCCCAGTCACACAGATATGGGTTTAATCCATTGTTTTTTTGCTCACCACACCACCCCAGTTAAGACCCAGCCATATGAAAATCAGTCTTGACCCTGTTGCTTATGGGAACAGTCCAACCCGAACTGACAAGTCGGGTCCTCCCTGGAGCGGAAAAAAGCATTCTGGGACTGGTTTTGGTGCATCACCCCTCATCAGCCATGCTAGCTTGAATCCAGTGGCGCCGTGAGCACAGGACCCATGTCTGGCCATACCCTTCTCACTTAGGGCGACAAAGGCAAAAGGAACAAATGATGGATGGAATGCTTAACAATGCAAACATTCGCCCCCAGTCACAAAGATCTGGGACGGGTATGCCCAGATGTGGGCCCATGCTCTCCATGCCACTGGAGTCAAGCTAGCCTGGCTGATGAGGGGTGATGCCCCGAAACCGGTTCCAGGATGCTTGTTCCAGTCCAGGGAGGACCTGACCTGGCAGTTCGGACTGGATGTTCCCATGGGGAACAGGGTCAAGACTAATTTGCATAAGTGTCGGTCTGAACTGGAAAGGCATAGGGGGCAAAAAAACAATGGATTTAGACTCAGTTCTCTGTACTGGGGTGACATTGTGCAGCATTCTGTCCATCAACTGTTCTTTTTGCATTATTTTATCTGACAGCAGCCATGCACCACATTTTTTTACAGCCAGTTGACCCAGCCCATTTGATCGGGCACCCGACATGGATCCATTACAGTGTCCACACAGGATGATCACTCCTGCCTGGCCCTGCCAGCATCCAACGTAGCACAATATTTGTGTCCAAGTGGGCAGGGAGGTATCAGTACTGTACTCTCTGAATCTCTAGACATAGGAACAGGGAGCTGGAGCTTTTGGAGCACAGAGAATGGAGAACAGCAGTGGTCACCTGTGCTCCTTCTGTACTGGAGAGAAAGGATTTCCCGGTCACTGTTACTGTGTGTCTGGCCCTGGGGGATGAGGGCCATAGACGATTTTAGGACAGGAACTTCAAGCACACCCCCTCACAATGAAAATGACAGTGGCGGCTGGCATGGTTCGCGGGTGGTGAGGTAGGTGCAGACACATGGGAGGGGATCACGGGGGGGCAGTAAAAAAAAAATGAAAAAAAGAAACACTTACCTTGCCTCACCAGTCCTGCATCTCTGCTCCTGCTCTCTGAGGCACAGGAAACACAGAAAATGTCCCCTGACCAACCACAATGCTGCAATGCAGTGCTGTGATTGGTTTAACCACCAGGAAATGGGGGCCTGGGCTCGTTCGCCAAGCAGGCTGGAATGCAGCTTGCATGGAGAGAGGAAAGTGCGAATGACTGGTTTGGGCAGCCAGAGAGGGCCGAGCAAATAGTCATTGCTCAATTAGGAGTGGGCAAACCAATCCTCCCTTGCCCTGCTCCGAGAGCAGAGCAGCCCCGCCCACCAGCCCACCCATAAAGCAACAGGAAATAGAAAATTATAATAACTCAAAGTTACTATCATTTGATGTTTCCTTTGCAGTGGGGCGACACTCCTCTGTTATAGCGGAGGAGCTGCCCCTGCAAAATTATCAAGGTGGTTTGTGCTGACCCCCAAGGGTTTGCTCCTCCCCCGGGGCATCTTTAGGAATCCCAGCAGAGCGCTATGTACTCAGTTTCCCTTCTAGTACCCTCGAAAGACCAAGCTTCAGAGATGGTTTACTCTTGCCCCGTACAGCCAGGTACCATGATTTTGGTCTTGTTTTGCTCTTGGTGGCCAACTGTAGTCACCAGGAGTACTTTTCTACAGGCACCATGGCCTCCAGAGTTGTTTTTTGATGGGAGGCGTGATTGTCAAGTTTCCTTTCACAAGACTTTCTTGTGCTGGGTCTTGATGCTCTCTCCTGCTTTTGAGGGGGAGGCACATCTTCTCCACTTCTTTCACATCCTACAAGCATAATACCCTCCATGCTGCACTCCCTAGGGCCCATAGTTTTGGTCTTCTTGCAGGGCACCTGTGTGTCACACATCTCACCACAGGAGAGACGTCATGTGGCAGCTGGACACTGATAGGAACGCCTTTTGGTTTTAGGCAAGAAAAGGACAACTTTCTAAAAGTGTAAATTTCCCAAAAAATAATTTTAAGAAATTGGGTTATTGGTTGAAAGGGGTAGAAGTTCACCAGGCAACAACCACAATCCTTGTCATGGTGAACTACAATAGACACTGAATTAACATGTGCTTAATCCTTTGGTAGCTTGGCACAAAAGCAGTTAGGCTTAACTTAGAGGTAGAGTGTATAGTATTTATGCAGCACACAAAAGTAATAAAGTGAGCTGAAAAGTTACCTTTCAAGTCCAGTGCAAAGGGTTCAAATCGCGGTAGAGTAGGCAGTGATGTGGAGGCTGAGTGTCTGGATGGTGGGGCGGACTCCCTATGCTACCCCCACATCTGGTTCTGGAAAGTTCTTCCACTTCTTCTGTCAAGACTCCAAACATTATAGGGGTGACAAAAGGAAATGCAGACCTGGTGGCAGGTTCCTTTGAGTAGGCTGGAGTCAAATACCATTGAAGTGTCAGTGGGTCTGGGTACAGCTCCTCCCCAGTCATCTTGCTAGGATGGCCCATCCTGCCCACACCTCAGCCCCCTTTGTGTTATTATCTGGAGGCAATACACAAATCTCAACAGCATGGCTATTCGCTGTCATGTGGCCCAGGCAGAAGGCACAAGAAAATGCCAACTTTCTAATTAAGTGTCATTTTCAGATTTGTACTTCTAAATCCAACTTCATTCTTTAAGAGGATTTTAAATTACAAATTCATTTGAGTGTACACAGCAAATCTCTACCTGCTCTTAATCGAAACTTAGCACGTACAAAATGTAGTAAGGTTACCCAGCATTAGCAAATGGAATAGATAGCCCTTACAACAGTGAAAAATGACTTTAGGAGTTTTTCACTGCTGTGACACAAACTTAAGTTTACAGGTCCGAATGTTTAAATACAATGCGCCATGCCGGAAAACATTGTTTACAACGATGTTGATACATCGCATGCCATTACAACGTGGTCTTTACAACAACCGCATTGATTCGTCGCATACCATTACAACGCAAGTCATTACAACGACTTGCTGTAGGGGGAAGAAGGCGTTGGATTTTAAATCCAACACCTTCCCTACTGTTGCAAAGATTGGAGTTGGAATAGTAAATTATAATGGTCCAAAATCTAGCAACCCCCCCTACTGCAAGTCATTGTAATGACTTGCATTGTAAGGGTATGCGGTGTAACAACGCGGTCGTTGTAATGACTGTGTTGTAACAGCACACGTTGTAAACGCATGCGTTGTAACGTGGCATATTCGGACATGCCCTATGAGCCTTTAAAGCCTACATTAGGGGTGACTTACATGTATTAAAAAGGAAGGTTTAGGCAGTTTAAAATTGCACTACCGGCTGAAGTGGAAGGCCTGAGACAGGTTTTTAAGGTACTGCTTTAATGGGTTGCACAATAAGTGATGCAGGCCCACTAGTAGCATTTAATTTACAGGTGCTGGTTACATGTAGTACCATTTACTAGGGACATACAAGTAAATTAAATATGCCAATGGGCGAATGCAATTTTAGCACGTTTGAAGGTTAGAGCACAATCACTTTAGCACTGGTTAACAGTGGTAAAGTGCACAGAGTCCTAAAGCCAACAAAAACAAATTCAGCAAACATGAAGGATGAGGCAAGGCATTTGGAGGAATACCACGCCAAGAATGTCAGGTCTAACAGTAATATAAAATCAGACTTAACCATTAAGTTGGATTTTAAATTACTATTATCACCATTCCAATATTTTCTAGCTATTCCAATACTGAATTTAGCACTTAAGTGTATTAATGTAAACCAGTGTTAATCTATAGTAGAGTCCACCTTGATATAGGGAAAAATTACTTTGGAGGTTTTTCACTGCCTGGACCTGTAAAGCATTAAATATACATGTCCTACATTTAAATACCAAACACTCTGTCCTGTAGACTTTTAAGACCTAATTCAGGAGTGATTTATAAGTATTAAAAAGGAAGACTTAGGCCCGGCAAATGGTTTAATTTGCCAGGTTGAAATGGCTGTTTAAAACTGCACACCCATGCTGCAATGGCCACCCTGGAGAACTTTTTTATAGAGCTACTTCAGTGGGTGGCACAATTAATTCTGTAGCCCACTAGTAGCACTTAAGTTGCAGGCCCTGGGTACAGGTGGTACCATATTCTAGGGAAGACAAGCAAAATAAATGTGCCCAACAGGTGTATACCACATTGAACATATCTGAAGGGGAGGGCACAAGCATTTGGCCACTGGGTAGCAGGGAAAACGTTCACAGAGTCCTATGGCCAATAAAACAGGTTCAGCAACAGCAGGCACATATTTGGGGGAATACTTTGCAATAGATGGTCATTTCCAACAGTACAGTTGCCACAAAACTGACAATGTATCTGCACTCAGGCTACAAGCTTATACTCAGATTCTTCCCAGACCAGTATCTCTAGTATAGTGAAACTATGCCGAGGTGCACATTTCACCCATAAGGTACAATGTAGTGAGGACATGGCCTTTTTAGTAGAGCACTACAGATCTACACTATGTATGCCCACTCACATTATAAAGCCTACAATAGGTCATCACCAATCACTGTTGGCTCACTTCTGTGACAGGCTACCTTTGAGCAGATACCCGGCTGAGCTAGACAATAGTCTCACACACTTAGCCTGCACACACATGTAAACACATGTTATCCTGTGTTCTCATGTAATCAGTCCAGAGCTTCTTACCCTACCTGTGCAGCAGCAGCCTTATCCTAAAAGGCAGACACCGATGGTTAGCACTCCGTCCATTTACACAGACTATACCATGAGTGTAACTCCATTGGAGAGACTCACTCACAGTAAAAGTCTGAAACTGGGTAGTCAAAAAGCCAAAATTCCAGAAGGAATTAATAAGCAGATCTCATTTAATACAAAAATGCTTGTGCAGATTTGAGCTGGAAATGGAGAATGTAAAAGTGATCATGAAGCAGTAGTACATTTTGCTCATATGTGAAAGTAGGCATCGTTGAGATCTAAGTAACCGGAAAATCCCCTATAGTAGGCTAGCTCAGGATATATAGTGTCCACTTAATTGTGAGGCACTGTGCACTGAGTCCAGGCAACCCTTACTGATAGTGTTTAGATCCCTGAAAACCAGAGCTTTCAAGGGGTAGCTGTTGAGAGCAGTTAACGCTTATTCAGGAGGGTGTAAAGCAGGCGCCTCGACCACCAGAGTCAGTTAGTAAGCATTTCACACAAGAAAGGATCACACCAAGTGAGTATAAAAATACTTTGTATTTATTAACACATACTAGACACTAACTTGGTATATCTCCTATACAGAGATATCAACTACACAATACTTCAGAAATAGGTAAGTAGCATAAGAAAACACATAGGGCCCAACTAGGATGCCAAACCATGTACTAAAATAGTGGAATGTGAGGTAAGTACGAAAACGGGACTAATACCTAAGGATGGAGGACCCCCTGGGAAGCACGGAACCACCCAAGGTGAGTAGCCAGGGACCCCAAGGCGCCCGGGTGCAGAGTGGTTATACTGGGTCAAACATACATAGGATAACACAGGGTAAATCGCAGTTGGATTTTACATTTCTATGACCCTTCCCAAAGGACCCCGAAGGAACCCCTTGGATCAAGGACAGTTGGCAACAGCAAACAGATGCGGAGCACAGGGAGGGTTCACGTTGGCTGGGAAGAGATTACAGTCACCCCAGTTGCAGGAAAGACTGGCCAGGCCTCTAGAGAGCCAACAAACCACCACCTGTGTTGTAGAGCTGGGTGATGTCCGTGGGACAAGAGGATCAGCAAACTGGTCGTCGTCGTAGAGGTGCCTGCAGATGCAGGGAAGTGACTCCATCACTTCACGGGAGATTCCTTCTGGCTTGGATGCAGGCTGAGTCCGTGGTGACTTGGACGATGCGCAATCATGGATTTGCAGAACTTGAAGAAGCACAGGGACAAAGATGCAGCAGGAATCTTCCTACTGACAGCAGTACTGTCATAGATCCTGGCTTGAAGAACAGCAGAGTTCCATTGTCCACCAGAAGAGTTTTTGAACAGTCTTCAGATGACAGGCAGTCAGATCTTGAAGCTGTTGTCGGGACGAATTTAAGGACCCACCCTCAGAGTAGCCCTTAAGTAACCCTAAAAAGGGGTAGAACCCTTTCTCAATCAATCGGGGGTTTGCAAAGCGCACTACTCACCTGTTAGGGTCTCAAGGCATGGGGGGGGCGTGTGCAGTTCCGGTGGAGTCATTTGAAGAGCCAAGTCTTGAGGTCTTTCCAGAACTGGAGCAGTGAGGGGCTTTGCCAGAGGTGGAGGGGAGGTTTTGGCTGCGAGTTAGGAGAAGGACCTTCCACCCATTCAGTTCCTGTAGAAGCATGGAATGGTGGCCAGGGCGAGGTTGGCTGGGTGGATGGTCCTCTTGGGGTGCGGAAGGAGAGACGGTTGTTGAGGTATTGTGGTCCGATGATGTTGAGAGCCTTGTATGCGTGCGTGAGCAGCTTGAAAGTTAACCTTCTTTCGATGGGGAGCCAGTGCAGACCATGGAGATGTTGAATGATGTGGTTGTGCCTGGGGATGTCTTCTGTGGAGACTCATCTATTAGAGGGGGTCAGGGACGCTACTCAGCTGTACTAGCCAGTCATATGCTCCCAGGGGCCAAGATTCAACTAGGCAGAATCTAGTTGCTACCTGGAGGAGCTTTGGGCACCTTTCTAGGGAGAAGTTGGACAGGGGGTTGGGCACTCCCCTGTCCTTTGAGTGGTTTCGCACCGCAGTGGGCACCAAGGGCTCCTGAACTAGGCAAAACTCGTTTATGCAAGGACGGCATCAGATGTGTCCTTCAATGCAGTCCTGTGGTGTTCGGAATTACCCCCACCCTACCTAATTCTAAAGGAGAGGTGGTCACACGTCTCCTCCACAGAAAACCTTTGTTCAGCTACCCCTTCCTGAGTTAAGCTCATCAGCAGGGGGGGTAGAACACTGTCTAGGGTCGGCAGCAGTGCTGGCTAGCAGGCAGACCCTGTAAGGGTACACAGGGAGGTATGGGGGTCAACTAACGAGCCCCCCAGTACATGGCAGCATGCAACTAACACTGGGATCGGTGTAGCTGTATGATTTCAACATGTTTGATACAAACATTTACCAGGTTCAGGGCAGCCAATATGTAGTTGGACATCTCCACTTGCCAGTGTCCACTACATACCTTATGATGACTGTCAAGAATTTACAAAGCCCAGAGAATGGTGTACGGAGTTTGTAGTGTACCCCTGCGGTAACCACATACTTAGAACCATGCACCCTGCCCTTGGACTGAAGGGCCTACCTTAGGGGTGACTTATAAGTTTAAAGTGCATGACCGGATAAAAAAGGGAATCTTATATCCAAAGTGAACGGTGCAAGCACCATTTCATGCAGACTGCAATGGTAGCTCTGAAGACACAGTTTGCATGGGCTTCCATGAGTGGCATAATACATGCTGCAGCTCATGGGAGATCCCTGGCGTACCAATGCCCTGAATACCTCTGTACCATATACTAGGGACTTACAATGGTGCCCAAGTATGTCAATTGTGAGGTGTACAAAGTACCTACCATGGAATTGAGAGGAGAGAGCACTGCCACTGGGATCCTGATTAGCAGGATCCCAGTGAACTACAGTCAAAACACAGTGACACCAGGCAACAAAAATGAGGTATCTATGTAAGAAAAATCCTACTTTCCTACATCCCCTTTAAGAAGCAAAGGTATTATTTCATAGAACATCAGAGAGCATCACCATTCTTAAAGGTTATTTCCTTAGGAACCAATTCAAGAAACACTGGTCAAAAATGGACTTCAATGTGATTTCTTCAGTATGAGTTTCCAGAGTAAAATACTAGAGCCACTCGACTTTGTATCAGTTTCTACTGTTCCATTTAGCAGAATTTACATAGATGAATTCCTGTGGGAAGATGTATAAAATGAGGGGGAGGTTAGCAAACTGAGAGAGTTGTAGGGGTGTTTCATAGATTATCTATTAATAATCCTAATCCATTTGCCCATGGTCAAGAATTTAACCTCATTAAATGCCTGCATCTCCATTCATTCTCTTAAGTACTGACGGTGGTGATTAGCTGCCTGGAGGAGAAAGGTGTACCATCTTGTGTTTCCTTTTCAGTGATTGAATATGTAATGCAGTGGCATTCTAATAGGGAGACAGACAACAGCAGCAAGGAAGGAGGAAGCTGCAGGATGGGCCACTGATTGTTATCTTTTTTTTTTTGTTTATTTTTTTTTACTGGAAACAGTAAGCATGACAAAAACACATGGCCTACATACAGTTAGTCTCCATCCGCACCAATCCTTCTCTAACATTGTCAATGAAACAGTTATACATGACTTCAGGAGCATCCACCGCGACATTACACTACAACAACCCCGACACTTTCCACCCCATACTCCTAATCGGACATTTGAGTCGCCTCCAGTCTTGGTGGTTCGCATATATACCCTCTGAATTTATTCCATTTTCCCCAGATTCATTCCCATTTTTGAGGACATCTCGATGCACATACACCGCCCTTTCCGCCACCATAGCTTCATCCAGATCCCTACACCATTCCTGCAACATGGGAGACTCACCTGATCCCCACCTCCTCTCAATATTCTTTTTAGCAAACATGATTCCTAGTGTTACCCAGTCCTGTGTCGGGTGGGTTAGATCATTTGGTTCCCAAATATTTAATAAGCACCATTTCGGCGCCGGAATCAACAATTCCTCTACAGTTTGAGACACTGTCCTCATTATCTTGACCCTGTATGCCCTAATCTTCGGACATTCCCACACAGTATGGTAGAAAGTACCCTCCTCCCCACAGTCCCGCAGACAGATTTGATGTACAGTCATCCCTATTTTGAAGAGGGTCACTCTGGTGTAGTACGTGCGGTGAAGTACTTTGAGTTGTATCAACCGCAAGCATGCCGTTATTGCAACTTCCCGAGGAGACGACAGTGCCTCTTGCCACTCTGCATAATCCAATTCTCCCAAATCTGCAACCCATTTCTGTCTAAGCGCCAATGTGGGGTCAGGCAAGTTGTTTACTAACTTACGATAGGTGAAGGAAGTGGCTCTTTTGTGCATATATTCAGTCAATAACCTATCCTCTGCCAAGATGGTCCCTGCCAGTAGAACCGCCTGCAACGCATGTTTGACCTGCGTGTATCTGTAAAGTTCGGACGAGGCAAGTTCGTATTGGGTCTGCAGGCGTTCAAATGGGATTACCTCACCCTTCCTCCAGAGATCACCCACCGTTGATATGCCTATCGCATCCCATTTATCAAAGCCTTTACTATTCTTTAGGCGCCCAAGCCGCTGAGAGGTCCAGAGTGGCGTCATTTGCTTGATAACTCCCCTCCATCCCAACCTGGCATGCGCCTCATGCCATATGTGAACTGTGTGCACTGTGGGCCCAATCAATAGTCAGGATTTATTTCTATTATACAGAACTGACATGACCCCATCCTCTCCTAGGCCTTGCCTATTCGCCTGAAACGCTGGGTCGGTATGAGGAGCGTGCAACCAACTATTAATTACTTTTAACTGGGCCGCCCAGTAGTATATTAGGGAGGGCTATACCACCGTCATACCAGCTCCTGACCAACTTATCCTGCCTGATGCGCGCTGGTTTGCTCCCCCAAATCATACCAGAAACTTCTGACGCGATTGTCTTAAAGTAGCTCAGTGGTAATTGTTATCTTATTAATAAATAACTTGTATAAGAACCCTTCGAGGATCTTGAGTTTAATAGGATACTATTAAGGTATTTTATCAAGGTACAAGGAAAATAATCTTAAACATTCAAGATGATCCTCAGGCAACCGTGCATGTTACACATTTGTGCGGGCTGAGTGTGAGTGAAGGAAGGAGGGCATTTGCTTGGTGTCCAAAGCAAAGAAAATTGGGTGTTACCCTTGATCCCAACCACCCAGATTAGTTGTGTGGAAGAGAAGACTGATGTGAAGAGCTTATGCACTGGAAAGAAAAATATTTTAAAGTGTTCAATGAACAACCAGGGCTGTTGAGGGGATTTAAACACAAAATAAAGTTATACAAGGGAGCTAAAACCTTTGTGCCCACTATGAGGCCTGTGCTATTGGCAGGCAAAATGAAACGGAATTGGAAAACTATGCAGTCAAGGAATTATAAAACCAATCAAAGCGTCTAAGTGCCTGGCCCTTATAGTTTTAGCTCACAAGGCTGGAGTGAGTTTGCGGATGTCTGTGGATTTGAGATCTCAATCGAATATATGGGCTGGTGGCCCTCTTTTACCCACTATAAATGAGCTACTGAGTATGCTGAAATGTGTCTTGGTATTTTGAACATCAGATCGATCTTTGGCCTACCACCAAATTCTTCTTAATGAAGAATCGACATTTTAATCAGCTTTTATTCCCCAGAAGGGGCATTCAGGTTTGGGTGCCAACTTTCAAATTTGTTTCAGCTTCAGCGGTGTTTCAAAGGGCAATGAACCAGTTGCTGAGTGAACTGAGAAATGTTACATATTTTCAGGATGACATACTGATTTAAGAAAAAAACTGGAAAGAGCATGACAAAACTATTGAGTTAAAGGCAGACATTTTAATGAAGAGCGGGTTAACCATTAAAACTGATAACCATGTTCTACTCCAGTGAAACCGCTTTTACTGGATGTTGGTTGCTATTCTTTTGATGACATTGCCAGGTTCAAATCATTGGCTTTCTGGAGGAGATTATGGACGGTCCCGGAATTAGGCCCCTATGCAAAGGCATTCTTGGACGTTCGTTCCATCTTGGGCGCCGGTAACATCTTGTGGTTCAAGCAAGTTAGTTTACTATTGGAATCCATGGGCCTGGGAATTTTTGGACCGACCCGGCAACAAACCCTTTTCCTCCTAAAAAACTTTTTAAAAGCCTTTACTGGTCAATGGTACTTCAAAAACAACTATCCCTAGTTCCAGCAGAGTCTTTGTCAGGCAGGTTTCTTGTACAGAAACAAGTCCCACTCTTAGAAGCCTACTGGGACATTATCACCAGGCCCAGTGACAGGAAACTTTATCACCAACTGAGGGTTGGCACCTTACCCACTAAATCCTTTACTAAAAAATGGAAGGGCGAGGTCAGTGATTCCTGTCATTGGTGTACTGACTGTGCTGAATCAGTGGGTCACATATTTTTTGTCTGCCCGGCCTATGCCGCCCCCCGGGCAAAATGGCTTAAACCTATATGTCGAACCCTGGGTACTAGACAGGGGCTTGAGGCCCTAAGAATCCTGAGATTTGATACTGGCGAATGTATTGTAGTTGCAGTGGCCAAATTTTTGGGTTGGGTTTGGATTATTAGAAATAGGAGGCACTAGATTTTAGAGTTGTGTTTATTTATGATTTAATTCCATCTGTGTAACATAGGAATTGTTCCTATTTCTTATTTTGTATGTAATGTTTATTTAGTAATTGTCTTTTTTGATGAAACTGATCGATAATAAAGACTAACGAAACGATAACGGTCACACAGGGAAAAGTGATGTAGACTATTAAGGACATATTACATCACCTGCAATGGGGTGAGACCTTAATAGGGTCTGATGAGAGCAATGAATACTATGTCAAATGTATTTCCACTTTTGCAGAGAAGACATGCAGGATTCAAGTGTTACTGAAGACCAGCGTCAAGTTTGGTGTTGAAACAGTGAAAGAGAGTTCAAAAATCTAAACGATGGAATCTGCACTGCCCTGTGCCTTAAACCACCTGACACTAAATTATCATTGGTCATAATAACTGATGCTAGCAACTATGGGTTGGGTGTTGTATTGATGCAAGAAAGGGATGGAAGAGAAGTTGTGGTGGCTGTGCATCAAGAGGTCTAAGGCAAGCAGAAAATAACAATTCTTTTTTCAGGAAGGAAATGTCGGCATGTTATTAGGGGGCACACAGTACAGACAATTTGTTAGGGATAACAAGTTTTCTGTGACATCAGACCACAAGCCCCTGGTGAATAATATTACTACAAAAGGAACTGGTAGAGCTACTCCTCGCACAGTACATTAGTCAGAATGCAATAAGATGTGGAGTATATGCCAGGTACGAGGAATGTGATGGCGAATTGTGTGTTGTGTCTCCCTTTGTCATTTGAGAATCCTGGTGAAGTTGAGGATGAATGCATGATTGCTAATGTGATAGCTGATGAAGTCCTGAAGAAAGTTGTGCAGTATATTTGACTAGGGTGGCATAAAAACATGCCTGGATGATTATGTAAAATCTTATGATTCAATCAAAGAAGAGGTATTCTGGCACAGGGCTTTGTATGACAGAGGATGGTTGTGTGGCAGTAAGAAGGATGGGCTGGGTGAGTCTACAGCATTGCATGCAATGGAGTTACAAATGAAACTCCTTACAGATTGATGAGAGGAAGAGAATAACATCCAGAGTTGAGGCTGGATTGGATGTTAGGTCTTACGATTAGGAAAGCTGATGTCAAATTTGTGAAAGAAAAGGAATTGTAGGAGGTCATCAATTTTGTGTAGGTGATTGGTAAGAGTAAAAGAGTGACGGTTTGTGAAAAAGGGAAGGTTATGCTATTCAATCCCATTGCAGGTGAAAAGAGTGGGAAGGTTTTTGGTTGAGGTATCCAATGGAAAGGTTTGGTATACAAATAAGACTATTATGAGTGCCTGAGTTTTTGTTGGTGTCACATCACAAAAACATGCACTGGAACAGTGGATCAAGTGATGGTCATTAAAACGGTATGAATGAAGACTATGTCTGATAAAAGGAGTAGTCCTAAGTGGATGAGGTCTTATTATTAAATGTGAAGCGTTTTGATTCTGATTAGCGGGGGGGCTTCTTTTTGTGCCCCTTGGAAAAACATCAGTGATATTTAATGTAATTAAAAAGGAATGTAACAAATGTTTTTGCATTTAAATGTGCCTTGCAACCATTTATCGCTCTGTGATTTTCTTAGCTTTGTTTTATCTTACAAGTTACATTAAGCCAGTTGTTTGTGGTTTAATTTACATGCAATTGTTACCATTGCAATACTGCTAGCACTTTTTACCTTTTTTTATGGTATTCCAATGTTCCAGTTATAAGGGAGGGAAATGTGTGGCATCTTATGCTTCCTTTTAAGCGATGGAATGTGCAATGCAACGGCATTCTAGGAGAGAATAAGGAAGGAGGTAGTTGCAGGATGGTCCACCTATTGTTTTTGTGTTAAAAAATAAATTGAATAACAACCCTGTTAGCAGCTTGAATTTAACAACCTTCTTTTTCAGGGGGAGTGAGGAATTGCTTTGTGGAAAAAAAGTACCACGTCTTCTTGTACTCGGATTTCATGAAATTGTATACTGCTGACAGCATGGGTGGTTGCTTGAAGAATGAATAACAATAGGTTGGATGTAATTCAGTCCTGCTTTCCTTGAAATGCACTCAGAAGTCCTTCCATTCATCTATCTGCCTTAATCATTTTAAACATCTCCAATATGCTTTCTTATTTGTACCACAGGCATATAACTGATGTTGCAAATCCAACAAGCCTTCAGAAGAAAGCAAGACGCGGTAGTTGTTTGAAGCAGGTATTGATTATATGCTGCGCTCCATTCATAATGTTTGCCAATGCTAGCTCAAAATCCCGCAGTATAGCATTTGCTTTTGATTCGTATGTGAGCAAATTCAGGAGCAGGGTAATTTCATTCAATATCTTCCTATTACACTAGGATTTTTTATTGTCAATTAACTATTTTCAAAGATATCAAACCGTCTGCCTCCCAGCTCTGCATATCCAGAGCTGAGTGGCTCAAATGTGTCATCTAATCAGCAAAAGCTACCACATCTAGAATAGATGCTCAAATAACACAAGGGAGTGAAAGTAGAAGTATAAAGTGAAGGACTTGTAATTTCAGAAGGAGCCAGAGAGGTCAAAGGAACAAGTACCAGTATAAATTCTGGGAGTGTCGTATTGAATTGGTCCATTGTGTGCTGAGGGCATAATGGGAAAACTGCTTGGCATCTAAACCATTGCGGTTGGTAGCGATGACACTGATGCACAATTGAGAAACATGCTACATTCCCAATATCTGTATGACCATATTAAGTTTCTTTCTCTGTCTCTTTTTCTGAAATTAATTGGACATCCAGGTTAGGGTCTGAGTTGTCTCCTCAGCCACACTTCCATATTAATTCAAGATCTTCTCCTGAACGTACAGCAAAACCTTTACCCTTTACTGGAGATCATTTATGCACCAAAGGCACCAACACTGCAAACATGCTTAGGCCAGAGTCACAAAACAATGAATTTTCAATGAGAGTTTGAACAGTGGGTGACTTGGTTGTCATATTTACAGTTGGGGAATATAGCACTTTACTATGCGATGTATTACATCGCGTGCTATTACAACTCGGTCATTACAACTACCGCGTTGTAAGTACGCAATGCATTTATATCGCAAGTCTTTACAACGACTTCCACTAGGGGGCGCGTTGGACTTAGGAATAGTATAATTAACTATTCCTACTCCAGTTTGCGCAACAGTAGGAAAGGTGTTGGAATTCATTTCCAATACCTCAGCGCCCCCTAGTGGAAGTTGTTGTAAAGACTTGCGATGTAAATGCATCGCGTACTAATAACGCGGTCGTTGTAACGACCGCGTTGTAAAGGTATTGCAGTGTAATAACCGAGTTGTAAAGGTTGTTTCCCACAGTTGTGTCATGATTAGCACCTTAATGAATTGCATAGCATTACTTCTAAAGAGGATGCTCTGCTCAGGTCAACAATTTTCACCTTTTTATCCATTTGGACCCAAGGATAAACACACTTCCTGTTCTGAAATCTTTTAATTATAGCAGAACGAGAAAAACTGTTGGACTTTGTTTAAGGTCCATTGGACAAGCAGGGCCTACTAAGTCTCAACCATCGGGGTTTAGGTCCTTTGCCTCTGATGTCCTGGGGCCTGTCCTAATACACCTCTGAAAAATGGGCAAAGTACAACCCCATCCACACTTGACTCTCAGGGTAGCCAGGCAGTCACAGTCTTTCTTGGGAGGTAGTGTGGTGTTGCTCAAGCTCTGAACTCAACAATCAACCAACCAATACAATAATGTCTAATCCAGTGCTCGTCTTTTTAAGGCAGACATTTGGCTGGTCTGAAAGTCCAGCTCAGTGCTTGTCTTTTCAAGACAGAAAGTACTTTAATAGCACAGTTGCACTAAACACTATACAAATCCACTGACTATAAAAACCAGTGTCTCACAAAAATTCTTTCCCGGTGCTACAAATGCTCTGCTCTCTCTGCTAATTGCTCTTATGTGGCTCAACTTAGAATTGAGTCCCCTCTCGTAGGAGTTGGGAGTTGACGTGAAACAAGCTGAGGTGCAGTATTATGCCCACAGTCAAATGCTCTCATTGAGTTTGAGTTTAAAATATTTATAAAGCGCACGGACACTTAGCGGTTTCATGGCGCTATGAAGTACTGAGCCCAAGAGGGCAAGAGGGTCAGGGAGGAGGGGAAAAGTAGAACAATTATAGTGGGAAAGCCTGTAAGAAAAGCAAGGTTTTGAGCGTCTTGCGAAAGTGCGGGTATTGAGTGGAAGATCTAAGGTGAGCGGGGAGAGAGTTCCAGAAGACAGGGGCAAGTGTGGAAAATTTCGTGCCCCCCCACTTTTTACACCTAAAGCGGGAAACTGTCAGCAATTGTAGAGAGGATGAGCGTAATACCCTGACAGGGGCGTAAGCTTTGATTTCCGAGGAGACGAACGCAGGGGCTGCGCCGGCCCGAACTAAAAAGGTGATACATCCTATCTTGAACTGAACTCGTTCTCGTATAGGGAGCCAATGCAGGGACTTCAAGAGCGGAGTGACATGGTGGAATTTGGCCAGATTGTGGACCAGGCGGGCAGCCTGGTTTTGGACAAGTTGTAGTCGGCGCATGCTGTAGGCGGGCATGCCGTAGTATAGAGCGTTGCCATAGTCTAGGTGGGAAATTACCATCGCCAGGACAATGAGTTTTAGGACAGAAAAAGAAAAGAAACTAGAGACTTTGCGGATGGTGCAGAGTGAAAAAAAGGAGGAAGAGACAACGGAGTTAACCTGGGAGTGCAGAGTGAGTTGGTCGTTCAATTTGATCCCTAGAGTTTTCACGGAGGAAGAGGGAGGAGGGGGGGGGGGCCTAGGGAGGGGGGCCAGAAAGACGGGGTCCAGGGACTGGTGCAACCACCTGTCAGAACCAGCTCAGTTTTGTCTGGGTTTAACTTCAGGTGGTTGTAGTTCATCCAGTCCCGGATAAAGATCATGATCGACTGGAAATTCGCCATAGACTCAGGGGAAAGGGACAAAGTAAAAATAAGCTGGAGGTCATCTGCGTCATTGTAGACGGAGACCTCCATTTGCTGAAGAGCAAAGATGAGAGGGCCAATGTACAAATTAAATAAAAGAGGAGAGAGGGAAGAACCCTGGGGAACCCCGCATTGCACCTTCCGGAGGTCCGCCGAGTAGTCGCCCAAGCGAACAGCCTGGGTGCGGTCCGTCAGGAAGGAGGGCAGCCAGACCAAAGCTGAGCCACCAACCCCCGCCGCTCCGACACGAGAGAGTAAGATGGAATGATCAACCGTGTCAAAAGCGGCGGAAAGGTCGAGGAGTACCAGGGCCTGGGGATGGTTAGTGTCCATACCTTCTCTGAGGTTGTCAAGGACCGATAGCACTACGGACTCCGTGGAGTGTGCGGGGCGAAATCCAGCCTGACGGGGGGCTAGAACTCCATTTTCCTCCACAAAGGTACTGAGAGTTCTGGTGACATGGCGCTCCAGCACCTTCCCTAGGAAGGGCAGCAATGAGATGGGGCGATAATTAGCGAGAGCGGAGGGGTCAGCGCCTGGTTTTTTGAGGATAGGGACAATGATGGCCGATTTTAGAGGTTGAATGACAATGCCCTGGGACAATGAGCTATTGAGAAATTCGAGAGGAGGCTCCGCACAGACCGAGTAAATGTGCCTCAGGATATGGGCAGGACAGGGGTCAAGAGGAGAGCCTGATTTAATCAGGGGAAGAAGGGAGAGAAAGGCTTCCTCAGTCAAGGGAGGGAAAGAATCGAGGCGTGCCGCGACTGATGGACATTGGGGGTTAACGAAGGAAGGGGGGGGCAAGGGGATATTGGCTTTGATATTAGAGATTTTGTCCAATAAATAGGAGTTAAGAGAGTCACATAGATCCTGGGAGAGGGTGGGTTTGAGGGTGGCTCTGTCGGAGTAAGCAAGGTCATGGACAATAGAGAAAATTTCTCTGCGCTGGTTTTCAGCAGCCATGATTTTGGAGGAGAAGTAGGCCGTCTTCGTAGTCAAAATAGTTTTTTTATATTGAGACAGGAGGATGGTATACTGGGTTTTGAGGTTAGGGCAGTAGTCACGTCGCCAGGCCCGCTCGGCATGGCGCACTGTGAGTTTTAGTGCCTTGAGTTCCTCGTTGAACCAGTGGTTGGCATCGTTCGCATGTCTGGAGGACACCCGCCTGAGGGGAGCGACAGAGTCGCAGCCTGACAGGAGCCAGGAGTTGATGGAATCGGCTTGTGCGGAGGATGACAGGCCGTGTAGGTCCGGACTGAATGCAAGGAGAGTAGCGGAGAGAGCGGGCATGTCGACCTTGCTCCATGAGCGCGCCCAGATGTTTTTGGGGAGAGAGGGCTTGGAGACCGGGCTAAGATGTAGGGAAAAGGACAACAAGAAGTGATCGGACCAGGTGCAGGGGGAGATGAGCAGGGAGGCTAGTGGGCAATTTAGGGCCCAGATTTGATCTAGGATATGGCCCTGAATGTGGGTGGGGGAGGGGACGTGAGAATCAAAGTTGAGGGAACGAAGGGTGTCTGAGAAGTCTTTCGAAGACGAACATTCGGCAGGGTCGGACGGCCAGTAGTTAAGATCACCTAGTATCAAGATAGAGGCGTTGTTGACCGCTAGAGTGGCCACTAGATCTTGGAGGCCAGGGAGAAAGGATGGAGAAGGTTGGGGGGGGACGGTACATGAGCAGGCAGGTGAGTGGGACTCTAAAGGAAAGTGAGCGGACGACTAAGAAGTCTGATGATCCAATGGAAGGAAAGGATAGCAGCTGAAAGGAGAATTCTTTGTGGGCAATCAGGGCGACGCCGCCTCCCAATTTGCCAGAGGGACGGTCGGCGCGCAGAGCATAGTAAGCAGCGGGGAGGGCAGCTAATAATAAAGGAAGGGAGCTGTCACAAAACCAGGTCTCTGTTAGGAATAAGAGATCCGGTTTGTGCGAATCCAACAATATGAAAAGTTCGTGACAATGCTTAACTGCTGACCTGGTGTTAAGATAATAGACGGACAAGGTAATGGGGGCGGGGGGGGCAAGGGGGACAGGGGGAGGGAAGGGTAAGGGCAGCTGGAGAGGGGGGGGTGCAAGACCGCCAGTCCCAGTCTGTCGATGTGCGACATCACAGAGGCCTCCAAAGGCCACGGGCCTTGGAGGGTGTGCAGCTGAGTGGAAGAGTATTGAATAGTCAGGGCATGATGGATGGTCTCTGGGCCCGGTCGGCCGCGGACGGGCGCAGACAGGCGTACCTTTGGCGCACCTTCGGCGCGCAGACGCGTCCGGAAGATGCACATAATTTATGGATAGATGGGATGACGGCGGGGGGGCGTGGCCTCTGAAAGGGGCGTGGACTCCGGGCTCGCGGAAATGGCGGCAATGCAAGTTTTGGAGAAGGTGCCGCGGCAGCGCAGGATCGTCTACGCGAGTACAACTGAGCAGGGAGCAAAGTAAGTAGCTTTTACCAGATATGCAGTGACAATCAAAGAGGTGAAAGCTTTTTTTAAAAACAGAGTCTCGCTCCCGGCTTCCGCCTCAGGAGCTCAATGCTAAGTGGGCAGGCGCTAGTAGTCAGCGTCTATTTGTAGGTTGACGGCGGGGGGGCGTGGCCTCTGAAAGGGGCGTGGCCTCCGGGCTCACGGAAATGGCGGCAATGCAAGTTTTGGAGAAGGTGCCGCGGCAGCGCAGGATCGTCTACGCGAGTACAACTGAGCAGGGAGCAAAGTAAGTAGCTTTTACCAGATATGCAGTGACAATCAAAGAGGTGAAAGCTTTTTTTTAAAACAGAGTCTCGCTCCCGGCTTCCGCCTCAGGAGCTCAATGCTAAGTGGGCAGGCGCTAGTAGTCAGCGTCTATTTGTAGGTTGACGGCGGGGGGCGTGGCCTCTGAAAGGGGCGTGGCCTCCGGGCTCGCGGAAATGGCGGCAATGCAAGTTTTGGAGAAGGTGCCGCGGCAGCGCAGGATCGTCTACGCGAGTACAACTGAGCATGGAGCAAAGTAAGTAGCTTTTACCAGATATGCAGTGACAATCAAAGAGGTGAAAGCTTTTTTTAAAAACAGAGTCTCGCTCCCGGCTTCCGCCTCAGGAGCTCAATGCTAAGTGCTCTCATTCTTTTACGTCAAGCCCCTTCTAGCAATTGATGGCATGTTCGAATCGTCATTCACCTCCAGTTATCAGTAGCAGCCCTCCTGTTTATCCAGCAGAGCTGAGGTAAGCCGAAAAGTCTTCATGAATGTGTCGGGGGCCAGGCAGGGACATGTCCAGCAGCATGCCCGCCCTACCTCGGTCTCTGTAGACCCAGCATCAGCCTTCAGACATTGCGAGGATGTGGCCTCGCATTGGCTGTAAAAAAGATGATGCCTGTGTTGGGCTGGGGGTGGTCATAGTCATTGGGGCTAAGACTGGACCCAGAGGTATATGGAGCCCTTGTCTAGGCCCACAGCACTCACACAGTTGTAGCCCTTATCCAGGCCTACAGCAATCATCCAGTTGCAGCCATTATCCCGACCCATGGTATTCACATATTGCAGCCCAACTGTGCATATGATAGACATAGCATTGCAGTTCCTGCCAGGAACCAGGATGAGAGAGCAGGAGTGGGACCCAGAGTGCACACAAGCCCCACAGTTTGTTTTTGTGCAGTCAGCCCTCACTGCCCATCTCATACCACAGTGTTGTGCTGGGTCTCTCTCCATGTGGACAGTCTGCAGGCAAATAGGCTTTTAGGTGCTTACGGCAGAACCACAGCTCCTCCTGGAAAAAGTTCAGATTTTAGGAAATGTCCCCTCACCTCTTGAAGAATGGCTAACAGGTTGTCATCAGCTCTGCTTACACAGCAGTCCGTCAAGTATTCTACAGAGCACTCCCCTACTTGGTCATAAAGAAAGTGGAACTGGAATCAAGTGGGGTTATTTTGGTTCCCACCTTTATTCACATTTTGTAAACATTGGATATAGATCTCATGTCTAAAATTGTACAACCTGTTTGGTGTGATTCTTCTTTCAAGTACCCTCCTCAGGCTGTTCCCAGACACAGCCTTTGTGTGGGGTGATGTTTCTATCAGCTAGTAACATAGCGGCCGTCTCCAAACTTGAGCACTCACAACAGAGGTACGGAGAGGAGTGAGGTTTTGTGGACCTTGCAATCATCACCCCAATTGAAGGAGTAATCAGGGACAGACAAGGGCAGACCTTAATTAGAAATGCCCTCACCTCTCACAATAGTATATGTAGTTCCACCCTTCACCATCCCTTAAATGAAAGTGCTCAGGAAGACTTATCAGCAGATTTGTAATAGCAAAAGGCCTTATGGAATTTCTAAATGTAGCTTTGTCATCATCCTCCTAACTTCAGTGTCTGGATATCGACCCTCCAGTTACAGAAATGCAGGCAATACACTTCCACTTTCTGGAAGGACAGTCCTCACCCTCCATCTTGGGCTCGGACAGGCTAGGGGCATCTACATCCCACTGCCAGCCAGTACTCAGGGTCACTCATACAAACAATTTATCACCAGGCATGTATTACACATGTACATGCACTAGGCACACAGAAAGAGTTACTTACCTGCTGTAACAATCTTTTGGTGGATACTCTATCTACCTGAAGAATCTTCACCTGAAGAACTATCCCCAGGTGTCAGACTGAATCCAGAAAATTTCAAAGCCATGATGTCACCAGAAGAGGGGTCTGGACTCAGTTGGCGTCAGACGTGACATCAGGTGATGTCCTAAGTCAATAAAGCTCTGCCTCAGTGCATCAAAGTCAGTTTCCCTCTATTTTTTCCAAACTTCCAAAGCAAGAGGGAGTGTAAAATTGTGAGAGTTTTCACTACCAATGTAAATTTGAATTGTATGGAATCTCATTAACTTTCCCTACAATTCATTCATTAAAAAGTGTAGGCGGGTGAGTCGGTGAGTAATCTGAAGGTAGATACACCACGCACCAGAAAAATAGTTACAGCAGGTAAGTAACTTTTTCTTCCGATGAATACTTCTACTTGCAGACTCCTCACCTGTAGAAGAGATATCACAGCAATACCCTGCCCAGGAGGAGGGTTGGTGGATGATTCAGACCAGGAAATCTTGCAAGACAGATAAAGCGAAGAGTCCGTCATAGCGTACCTCCATGTTAAGGCAGTAAAACTTTGCAAGAGTATGCTAGGAAGCCTATGTCAACACCTTACATATGTCCACAATCGGGACACCCCGAGCTAGTGCCGAAGTGGTGGACTTTGCCCTGGTAGAATGGGCCACGATTCCTTCAGGCGGCTTCTTCTTGGTGAGGGTGCAGTAAGTTTTAATGCAGAGGATGATCCAACGGGATAGCATCCTCTTCTGAACCACCTTCCTCTTCTTTGCTCCACAATAGCCTACTAAGAGCTGGTCATATGAGTGATATTGTCTGGTGCAGTCCAAGTAGTAATTAACCACCTGCCGTGAATCAAACCAATGCAACTGTTCGTCCTCCTTCGAAGGATGAAGTGGGAAATAGAAGGTTGGGAGGGTAATGGATTGGGCCAGGTGAAAGGAAGTGCTCACTGTGGCAAGAAAAGCAGCTTTGGTTTGCAACACAAACTTGCCAGGAAAGAAGGTAGTAAATGGGGGATGACAGCTTAGGGCCTTCAACTCACTGACCAGTCTTGCTAGAGATGGCAGTCAAAAACACTGTAGTGAGAGTCAACATGCGAAAGGTACAACTGTGTAGGGGCTCAAACAGAATCCTTATCAAGAACGTAAGAACGAAATTCTCACTGAGGAACTAGAAATGTAGTGGGAGGAAAAAGGCTAGTCAGGCTTTAAGAAAATGAAAGGGGACTTAAACATGGATGGCTGATCCATCAGACAGAAAAAAGCAGATAAGGTGGCCAAATAGCCCCTCACACTTCCAATGATGCATCCTCTTTCAGAGAGAAAAAGTGCAAACTTTAGTACTTGGGATAGTTTAACCTGCAAGGAATCTAAACTGTTGGCTGCACACCAAGCAACAAAGTTGCCCTATCTGCCAGAGTATAGCGACTTAGTGGAGGGGTGACGCACAGACAATATAACGTCTACCACCTACAGTGGCAGCTGGAACAAGCTCAGCTGTCCCCAGTCACTCTCTAACTATGTAGGTGGAGGCGTCGGAAATTAGGGTGTAGAATCAGTCTGCAGCCCCCAACCGAGAGACAAGGCCCAGCGTGAATTGCATAAGGAGCATGGAATACGTGGAGATGAGCAGGAGGTCTGCATACCACACCCTTCTCTACCAATCCGGGCCATTAGAATAACTTGGGACCGTTCTTGGCAAATCTTCCTAAGAACCCAAGGAATCAAGGGTATGGGGAAACTCTAATGCAGCTGAAAGTTCCACCTCAACTCAAAAGCATCCCCCAAGGCTACCCTCAACAGATGTTATAGGGAGCAGAATTGCTGGCACTGAGCATTTTCCAAAGAGGAGAATAAATCCATCTGAGGAGAGCCCCACTAGGGGAAGATGTCCTGGACTACCTAAGATAGAAGACACCACTCATGATCAGCAAGATAACGCAGACTCAGACTGTCAGTTCTGACATTCAGACCCCGCAAGGTGACTGGCAGTGAGCCAGATCCCTTGGCGGTGTGCCTAAGACCACAGTCTCAGAGCTTCCAGACAAAGGATGGTAGACTCTGTTCTCCCTTGCTTGTTCACATACTACATAGCAGTCATGTTGTCCATCAACATCTGGGCGGCTCGCCCTATGATGGAGGGGAAAAGGGCCTTGGGCACCAGCCGAATTGCCCGCAACTGTAGCAGGATGATATGAAGGACCTGCTCCTCCAGAGACCAGAGGCCCCTGATCTCCAGATCCTCCAAATGAGCTCCCCACCGCAGGGTGGATACATCTGCCACTACCGTAGTCACAGACGGAGGAGTGAAGGCAATCCTCCTAGGTCAGGTTTGCCTCATTCACCCAGCATGCCACGTCTGCCACAGGGTTGAGGAGATCATGATGGAGTCCGACAGCTCACCATCGTACTGCAGGGCCCTCGTATTCCAACGTCTGTCGGTTACTAGGAGAATGCAAGAGGTCAGCAGACCTAGGAGTTGTAAGACCCTCAGGACTGGAACTTTCACAAATGACTGGAAAGATGGAAACATTTCCTGGATATTTGAGAACTTCTGTAGAGGAAGGAAGGCGCGGAGAAGGGTGGTGTTCAGTACCGACCGTATGAACTGGAGTCATTAGGAGAGCCACAGATGACACCTGGGCTCATTGATTCGAAAGCCCAGGATGAACAACAGGGACGTGCCGATCACATTCACAAATCAACTCTGCAGAGCACCATAAAGCCACTGTAAAATACTGCAATCTACGCATAACCGATCGCAAAATGCAACCCTATTAGCATTCACTCCTCCAATGCTACAATTAGTTTCTAAACCGCTGGAACTCCATCAATCCTCCAAGTGAGCCATGGGCACATGGGGTGTGGATTGGGTAATTTCTAAGTAGGACACCCTAACTCCCTCACATCAGTGGAAAACCATCTGACGTGCTTCCAAGTTGATGCAGCATTTTGGGCCAACCCTCTTACCATTCGTCCTGCGATGGACCTTTTATTATCCGACTGAGAGGTGATGGAAGTTAACATTACGTCAATCAATTACAATTAACAGTGTAACCCATTTGGCTACACAATAAGGACAAGGAATCTGTAACTATGGTTAGGAAGATTCATTACAAGTTAGCAATCAAGTTAATGTACACAGATCTTAGCTAATAAATACAGAATAACAACTGGGAAACCTAACTGCCTAAAGAACTTTAGGCGTACCAGTATTAAAAAAAGAAGAAATTCAGTCACAGAAATACGAAAGACTAGTAGTAATATCTGGTGCTCAGAGAACAGCTTCTGGTATTCTCTTCTACACACTAGTAAAGTCTAGAATCATCTAAGCTAAAGCCCCAGTTAAGAGACTGTTAAATCTGAACAATCTCAAAAATACAGAATAAAGAAGTACATAGAAGTTTGAGAAGTAGGGGAAGGTGTCAGCATTTCAGAAGCTCCGTCAAGAGTCTTCCTGGGTCAGGGACTTTGAATATTTCGCCTACACCGGATTCAGCAAGAATCAAAAGGTATAAGCATAGAGGTCTGAACCTTTCAAAGTCCAGGAAAAAAAGAGTTGTAAGGGTCTAGAAAGGTTCTGAAAGTGTTTTGGGGCTGTTCTGTGTTAATACTAGGTGATAACACAAGAGTCTCTTCAGCAACATCCCTCTTTATGCATCATCAGAGGTTCAACTGTCTTTCTTTATTGTCACGTTGTAGACTGATACATCTGCAATGTATTCCCACACTGAAAACGGGAATGACATCGTCCTTACTCACTCAGACCATGTTCTAAAATTGCTAAAGAGTATGTTACTTACCTTTGGTAACACCTTATCTGGTAGAGACAAGATCTAGCCGCAGATTTCTTACTTTTGAATTATCCCCAGGCGCCAGACTGGATCCGGAAATCTTACTACAGCATTACATCTGCACATCAGTAGAGGGCGTCGAATGACTCAGTAACAACATCTTCCACTGGATGTAATGTCAACAGAGTCCATATAAGCTCTTCCCTGATGCGATCAGTTTCTTCCACATCTACTTTCCGCACTAAAACGCTGGTCCAGGATTTTAGATTTGACTTCAGTTCTGAACGAGGTCGCTCTAAGCCATCTTTGGTGCCTTAAGATCAATGTGCCGGCTAGTTGTCTGAAGCCTGTGGTGGCTATATACATGATGCAAACAATAACCTCAGCGGCTGTGCACTCTCCTTCTGTTAATATCTTCTTGACTTCCTGCCTTATATCCTCGGGGATGAGATCCAAATTGGCACCAATATTGGACCACATCTGGCAGTCATAAATGCCAAGAATCAACAAGGCGTTAGCGCTCGCACAGTCATGGCAGACATGGTGGAAAAATGCTTGCTAATACTATCGAAGCGGCGCCCTTCCTCGCCAGATGGTGATGTAATGCACGGCGAAGGATTTTTTGCCCTCCTCTGTGCTGCCGGATGTATATTATAATCATCCCACTCACCTGTAGCTGGTGGAGGGTCCAGAATTTTGCCCTCTTCAGCCCCATCCTCAATAGAGGCTGGACCGTCCCTAGGGGGCGCTGGTATGAGGCGACAAGACGTCATTCTAGGAGTGGGAAGCGGAGGTAATGTTGGTGTGAAAGGTACCACAGGTGGTGCTGGTCTTGAGGTTGCGGGAACCGTTTCCTATAATCTGTTAACATAGCTTGCAAGTCCTGGATCAAAGAGGGTTACATCTGTGTAGAATCTTGTCTAGGAGGGTCCATATAATATCTATACGGTTGGTGTGGCTTTGGAGAAACATGGTAATAATGCTGGTAATATTGCTCCTCATCATAATAGTCTTCGTTCTCCTCTTGACATTTTAGGTGTAAGGCTGAGGGACTATGACTTGTCCCAAACGGACTGTGGTTGTCCGTTTCTTCCATGTCCAGCAAGCGACTAGGGGGCAAAGGTGAGACTTTGCTTGGTGACATGATCTCAGGTCGTAGAGATGCCTTGTCCATCTTCGATGCTGTGGTAGCATCGACGATACCGTTGTCAGCAAGATCTCTTTAGAAGCCTTCATTGATGATGGCGGTGTCATTGCCGGATGTGACGCAGACGGGTCCACAGTCAACGGGATCATCGTTGGCGGGGGTTTCATCTTCGACGGTGGTGGAGTGGATGCTGTCAGCGTAAATGAGATCTTCGTCAATGGTATAATTGTCCTCGAAGAAATGGGAGCACTGATGGCTATGGTAGATGATGTTGACTGTCTCGACTACAAGAGGGTTTGAGTTGTTGATTCAGAGAGGGATTTCTGAGAGGATTTATGCCTCAATAAGCCTGGCGATCAGGCAGATGCATGTTATCCTTTCTTAGAAGTAGTGGAATACGACAACAAGGCTGGCTCTGAGGAGATTTTCCTACGTTTCTCCTTTTTAAGAGTGTCTTTAGTCTGATGGGAAGTGTTTTGATGTTTCTTAGTTTCCTCAGAGTTACTTTCAGGTGACCTGGATCTCTTGCGATACTTGGAAGAGTTGTCGCTCTCTTCATCAGAAGATGTTTTCTGCATCTTTTTAGGCCACAAAAGTAACCTGCCCTCTCTATCGTTCAGGGTCTTGAAGGAGAAAGTACGACATATTTTGAACTGTTTTTCCTCATGCTTTGGGTGGCGGTAGTAGATGCAGTCTCTGTGTGGGTCTATATAAACCCTTTTTTTCCCACAGGTCTTGCACGGATGAAACAGGCCTTTCTTGTCAGAAATGGTATCTTTCAAGATGAAAAGAGCTGTTTAGAAAAAGAAGAAGAAACTGTGCAGAGATCAGGGAGACTCCTTTCCCAGGAGACGTGTGGTGAAAATCTGAGGAACTCAGCCACTCTTGGGAGTGTTCTGGAGGGTGCTACTGCCTGATTGCTCGTAGTTCAACTTCAGTCCTTTTTGTTTTATAAAGGACATAGATAGGCTATGAAACTAAAGGCCTACTGCCATTGTAGCCTATAATAGCTTTAGATTACTGCTTGATTATAGTACTGTGGGACTCCCACTTCGATGATAGGGAGTGATTCAAGCTTGTGAATCTATGAAAGATAACCCAGTACTGAATAAGGAAGCACCCTGGCACTTTGCAATGCAGAATCGTAAGGGGAGGCGGGGGTGGTTAGGGAGTGAAAAGCAATGAACACGCGGCGGTCTCTCCAGGACACAAGCAAAAGCACAAGAACACCAACAAAAACACACTCTGTCCTAGAAGAGAGATAGGAGAAATGACTTACTATAGATAGGAGCTAACTGGGGCTTTAGCTTAGAGGATTCTAGACTTTACTAATGTGAGAAACCTGATAAAAGAAGGTATAAAAAAATCTAAATAAATAGGTACGACTGAACAGTTATGATCAGGTAGTCGAGAGACAATTGAAAAGAAAACTGCAGGGGAGAAACAACTCAGCTAGGATAGAAAATAAAGGCTAACATGGATGACTGTAAAAAAGGTCGAGGTAAACAAGGCCAAAACAGGGGAGACCCAATCAGATAGCTAGTCCCCATCTTAAAAGAAAGAATAGCAGACGCAAAAGAGATCTGGCTGAAGCAGCGGACAAAAAATAGAGAACACAGTATGGGAAGACCAACGCCACAAGTGAAGGTCCAACCAAAGAACCAGCGTAAAGAACCGAAGTGACAGATGGAGAGGCAGGGCCTACAACCTAACAAGCGTGAAGGCTAGAGCAAAAGAAGCTCATATTGACACAAAACAAGCCGTGCCTGGCCAACAAGGCAGGTAGTATCATAAGTGAGGATCCTGACGTCACCCAAGATCCTATTTGGTATGCTCATAAGTACCAGGGAAAGGAAACAATCAATCAATCAATCAATCAAT
This sequence comes from Triturus cristatus, assembly GCF_964204655.1. Taxonomy (NCBI): domain Eukaryota; kingdom Metazoa; phylum Chordata; class Amphibia; order Caudata; family Salamandridae; genus Triturus; species Triturus cristatus. Next base: position 1,104,969,332 of record NC_140585.1, on the reverse strand, counting down.
CAATCAATCAATCAGGGGTTTGTGGGGGTGCAGCTCTGGATCAGTCGAAGAGCCAGGTCTTGGGGTTCTTCCTGAAGGTGTGCAGAGTGGGGGACCATCTGATGTTGACTGGGAGCTCGTTCCAGGTCTTTGCTGCAATGGAGAAGAAGGCTCTTCTGCCTGCTCTGGTTCAGCAGATGCGTGGGGTCTCTGCCTGCCAGGGCGAGGTCGGCAGAGCGGAGGTTCCTTTTGGGTACGTGGAAGGAGACTCTTTCGTTGAGGTATTTGGGTCCGATGTTGTTGAGGGATTTGTAGGCGTGGGTGAGTAACTTGAAGGTTACTCTCTTCTCGATGCGGAGCCAGTATAGGTCTCGTAGGTGCTGGGTCATGTGCTCGTGTCGTGGGGTTCCGAGGACGAGTCTGGCTGCGGTGTTCTGGATGGTTTGGAGCTTGTGTAGCAGGGTTTTATTAATTCCGGGTTATGAGTTGGTGGGTGACGGTCTTTCTGCATTTGGGGGGGGGGGTCCACTTGAAGGTCTTGCGAAGGATGCAGAGGGAGTTGAAGCAGGTGGAGGCGACGGCGTTGATCTGGCGGGTCAAGGTGAGGGAGGAGTCTAGAATGATGCCGAGGTTCCGGGCATGGTACGTCGGGGTGGGTGGGTTTCCGAGGGTAGGGGGCACCAGGAGGGTGGCCCCCCTGGGGTGCAACTGTATCCACGTTCGCAATAAGTGAAGAAAACTACCCAGAAAGAATCCTAAGGGAACACACCAACCTCTGCAAGAATCACCTCAGAGAGGGTGGTCAAGGAGCCCATGTCTGAAAAGAAACAGAAGATGAAAAATAGCCATAAATCGCCAAAAAGTTGCAGAAGGCACGTCTGAAGAACAGCCAGGCCAGCAACAAAAGGTTGGGGTTGGTATCGACGGTGTCATGGAACGTCTCCCAACCAAAAGTGAAAAGCAACAGTAGCTTCGCGCAAGGCAGATTAAAACAGGCCATGCAGAGGCATAGAAGATAGAGGGTTGGGCGAGTAGGCCACCCAAACTAAGATACGGACAAGGTATGTCCGCAAGGAGCGTAAGAGAATCTACGAGTCTTTGCATTGTCTCTCAGAAAAAAACTATTATCAAGTGGTAGTAATAATGCAACAAAGCGAACACAAAGAGATGATGGACGGTGTGCTGAAACTTTTCAGACACTCATCCCCAGTCACTGATCCTTGCTGAATCAATCATCGTTCTTTAGCTCACATCACCACCTCAGTTCAGACCCAACTATATACAAATCAGTCTTGACCCTGTGCCTCATGGGAACAGTCCAGCCCGAACTGCCAAGCCAGGTCTTCCTTGAACCAGAAAAAAGGATCCTGGGACCGGTTTCGGGGTAACACCCCTCATCGCCAGGCTAGCTTGAATCCAGTGGCAAAGTTAGCAAGGTTCCCACATATGGGCATAGCCCGTCAACTTAGGGCAAACAAAGCAAACACAAAGAGATGATGGACCCCCAGTCACATATCTGGGTTGAATCCACCATCATTCTTTAGCTAGAACTTTTTTGAGATAACACAGGGGAATTCCATATGTCATAAACAAAGGGCATCTTCCACCAGACTTGTCAGTCTGTGTAGTCATTGCAGATAATTATGCCACATGTCTTGTATTTTTAACAGTTATGAAGAAACCCAAAACATCATTTAGAATAGGCAGGTTTATCCTGTTGAGGTCTGTCCCAACACTTTTTCTCTTGTTCTTGAATCTCAACAGTTTTAGGATACATTGTAAGGATTTCCCCAAAATGTAGTACAATTTATTATTTTCAAAAACCTTTCTAATTAGAAGTAAAAATTAAAAGGTTCTATTGTGTTCAGTGGTGCAAAAAAGAGGAAGGGAGATTCATGTGCAAGGCAAATATAGTATATCACCCCTGCCACAAAAATTGCTCTGTCCGGGGCACAGCTTGTCATCTCTGGCACGCCTGGCAGTCTTTTTTCTACAATACTGAAAATCTAAAAGAAACTAATAACGTTCATGAAATTATCAAACATACTTAGACTTTCAGTGTATGACATATCCAGTAGATCACAATATTTCAATGTATACAAAGGCCCCCCGCATCAAATTTGCTACAGGTAAATTCACAACCGAATACCTTGATATTAAATAGCCAGGGCTTAATAGAATCCACTTCTGCCGATCCTTTGCTGAGGTCATACACAACCAGGTACAATGCTCGCTGAGTCATGAAATGGGGATGAGCGCTGTAGAACTCTTCTTCTCCTAACCAAAAGATAATTGTTAAACTTCAATTATTAGTCAATACCAAATGTGAGGAAAAAGCACATGTCATATTTTGAAAACACTTTCCATAGTGTATGTATATATCATTACTTTCACCACGCGTACCACTACAATTTTGCTTTTCATGGCAACCTAAAACTGACCATCCTTAAAACTTGTTCCTAATCATCTGTTAAAAGTTTTTTTTCCACCTTATTGGAGCCATAGAACAAACGTTAGTTACAGGTTATTTTAAGCACATTAGCAGAAGTAATTGCACCACATAACATCCTGATCCCATGTATTTCTTTCAGCAGTTACAGAATAAGTATGATGAATCTTGGTGGTAATTTGGAAACCATACCCTTGCAGACAGTTAGGTGCCACGCCGTTCCTGCAGGCTGTGTCTACCCCCACTCCAAGAATGCTCACTTGCCTTATTATTTTCGTGGCACACCACTTTGGTGAAAGTTCTTCAGTTGACATGTAAGAGCATTTTTCACAAATGTGATGCCAAGAGGGCCACCATATATTCATTCTGGCTGCAGTCAGCTTAAGCGTCACCATTGGAAAACTAGCAGTTCCGTCACCCCTAAATGAGGTAGGGAAAAGTGCATTTGGTGCATTGAAAGACATGGTGATTTACTCACGGTCTGTCAAACCCCAAAATGACCAGTAAGACTTTAAATACCTCCAATTTATCATGCGCATTTGGATGATTCAGAAAATGTGTACTAAACAAAAATCAGAGCCTGATTACGATTGGTTTGCCAGAGACCTTGCATTCCAGAACATTCACAATTTTGAGTCAATGGTAAAGAGCAAATGCTACAATAATGAATGCTAATCCAAAGCCCTATATAAATGCCGAACAGGGATCACTCAGCTCTGGGTTTCTCCAGCTAGCCTCAGAAGTTACTTACTTGCAATCCTAGTTCTTCATATTAATCTTAATCGGTGTGGCAAGCACTGAATTGTCTCACATGCAGGATCCGAAGCAGATTTTCGAAATTTATATACACATATTTATCCTGAAAAGCCGACTTTTCAAAAAAGAAAATTAGAATTAGACGCTCATCCGCAGGATATGTTGGTCAGATTTTATTTCATTAGAAAGGCCAGTTCAAACGTTAAAGTAACTGGCATGAAGACATGCGGGTAGAAATAACTTTCACAATAATTTTCAAAGAAAAATTTAAAAAAAAACAATGGTAATGCAGCCAGATAGGCTGCAGTCACCGGAAAACAGTAAACCGTAATTGCTACTTTCATGAATCTTCCCCAATATTATCCTATGATTCCATGTCAGTGGCAGTTATATCAAGTTCATTTTCACACAGACCTTGGTACCTGCCTAACAGGCAATCTCTGTTCTGATATTGTCACCATGATGGAAGGAGGGTTACATGAAATTTCAGTGGTGATTCCCTTGAAAGAGAGATCCAATTGATTGCAAGCAACTTTTCCTTCCCTTGCAACAGATCTTCAGTTACAATTGTAAGCACTGAATACAGTATCAAACCCATTTCTTGAAAAGTAGTGGGAGCAGTTCAGTCTCTATTCTGAAAAAAAAACCTTGCTTCTTAAGTGACTAAGGACGAATCCACTAAAGTGAGTTGAGTGGATTGTTGATATTGTTTTATTGGCATAGCTGATGTGTAAACCTAGGCGGTGCAAATGGATAAAACCTTGAAGTAAGAAAGGACTATATGTATCATGCACTTTACCGTTCGCAAACTTCTACATTCGCAGAATGGGGCCGTTTGTGACCTGTAAAGGGTATTTTGGTATGTATGAATTCCAATTTGCAATTCGGTACCATATTACCGAATCACAATTTGGAACTGCGAAAACATACAGATTCAGTATTAGTAAGGGGCTTGTTTAGGGAGTCCCTTCCTAATACTGAATGGCAGCAGTATGTAACTATGTTTTGCAACCGAAATGTAGTCACAAAACATTTGCATTTTATCACCTACTTCAAGTAGGTGGTAACCCATTCGCAAATGGGAAGGGGTCACCAAGGGATCCCTCCCTGTTTGTGAATGGTAGTGAAAACCAGCCATGGACCACTACCTACTCTTAAAGAATAACAGAAAAATTTAAATTTTTGTTTTTTAAACACATCCCGTTTTTCTGTAAGGAAAATGGGCTGCATTTAAAAAAAAAAAAAAACGTTGCTTTATTCGAAAGCAAGCCATCATCCCTGTGTTTTAGTTATTCTACAATCGCTCGCAAATTGCCACCTACCTCATTAATATTAATGAGGTAGGTCAATTGCTAGCCACTGGGAATTGCTAAATGTAACTCATGGAGTTCTATACATTAAGAATGGCGATTACCTGGGGGGGGCGTGGTTTGGACGCCGGTGAAGATAGCGGCGTGAGCCCTTGTCTCCTTCCGTGGAAATGCCAGAAATTGTATTTCCACCCTTTTCCTGCACTGATCGATATCATACCTGTATGTAACTGTGTCGGAACAACCGAGGAACGCAGCGGCATCAGATTGAAGTGCTCCTGGGCTCTACGAGTGCAGCTTCTCTGTCTCTATCCTTCGCCGACCGGTACTCGAGTCAGCCATACGCCAGGCTGCATCGCGCTGCATTGTGCTGATGATGGATCCCGAGCGTGAGTGCCTTCATGCCACTGAACTTTCCCCGATTGAGTGAATGAGCGGTAAATGAGCAGCCCCGGGGATCGCTTCATCACAAGCAACAAGCAGCAAGCAATCATAGACCTCCAGCCTCAAGAACTGTACAGTAAGATCGTGCGCTCTAGCATTTAAAATGGTGGCTGTACCCGCATCGTTTATCTGAACCAACCCCTCATCTAGAGCTCCTCTGCGCTCCACTGCAGCCTCAGAACTGATCTGTTACTAAGCATATAAGCGGTATATCTGTTCTGCCAAGCACAATTAACAAGCACGATTAACACCGAGTGAGGTGTAGTATACGCATGTAATGGCGGCTATATTGGCGTGATAATCGGCACGGAAAATGCAAAATCATCTAACCGACTTCGCGCTTGAATGCCCGTAACGTCTGTAACAGAATAGGCTTGGTCATATTGAACAAACAAACTACGCAGCACCTTATGAACAACTTTTGAGGGGAAGGTGATGCAATGGAATGCATGCATGTTTCTTGACCTGCAGTCGGGCACCTGACTTTAAGATGGCGGCTATCATAGGGAAGTACTAGCATGTCAGTGACGAACCTGAACCTGTACCTCTAAAACAACCACATGGTCAGAGCCAACCCAAATATCCTCTGAACCACTTTCAAACTTTCTTAAAATGGTCACTTGGTAATGCACCTCAAGTTAATGCCCTAAAGAGATCTCCTACACTTTAAATAAAATCCACCAGCTGCAGCTACACGCCTGACCCTGACATGGTTCCCCTGGTAACACTCTAGAGGAGTCTGAGGCTACGCTGTGTACTACTGCATTCTATGTGCATTTTGAAGGTCTTTGTGCATACAGCATACGCTACTCGCTATATTCGCTATACTCATTATGCATCAGCGCTGTGTGTGTTGCGGTGCGCTGTACACTGTGTCTATTATACGTTTTCAGCAATCCACACTGTAGTTGGTTCAGTCAACAAGTACAGGTGCTGCTGCAACCAATCTAAATAGAGCAATCAGTGCATGTGCCTGCGCTTTTACTAGTGCTTGTGCTGGTACTAGGCATTCATATCAAGTCCACCAACCACTCTGTACCAGCAACTCTGCAGAGAAACAGCAACCAACTAAAAATGGCTGACAAGGAGGCTAAAAACCTCAAGAGACTTAAAGCCGATCCTCCAAATCCAGCTAGCTGGGGTTCATGATCTCGCAAAATCAACAAAAGAAGAAATCTCTGCGATTAGACAAGATATTAGAGTAACAAATGTCAGATTGTCTGAAACAGAGAGCAGAACTAGCCAGCTAGAAGACACCCAAACTAAAGTATGTAAATCCCTCAAAAACCTAACAATCACAACAGACTCTTTAACGAAACGCTTGTCAGGGCTCGAGGACAGGAACAGAAGAGGGAACCTAAGAATTTTTGGAATACCGGAAGGAGAGGAAGATCCTTCAGGCTCATGCATTGCCTTCTTGGAAAACTGGTTCGCGCAAGCCACTAACTTGTTTTTTTAGCAAACCGCTGGAATTTGACAGGGCCCATCGGGTCCCAACTAGAACTGTAGCAAACCAGAAAACACCAAGACTAATTGTATGCAAACTCCTCCGCTACCAACATGTAGAGCAGATTCTTGCCTTTATGCGCAAAAAGAACCATATCCTGTGGAAAAACAGCAAAATCTTCATCTCTCAAGACTACAGCAAAGAAACTGTGGACACCAGGAAAGGGTTCCTAGCACTTCGACCAAGACTATGAGCCTTGAACTAACAATTTGCGTTCGCGGGTCCTGCAAAATTTCGTGTAATAATTCAGGGGTCCCGCACTTCTTCACAGACCACCTACAACTAAAAAGATTCCTCGATGGACCAGACCTCGAGCCCCTCCACTACAGGCTCTTAGGCCACTTAACCTAACTTGTTGCTTTGATGTGATGTAATGTTCACAAGTATTTTCTATTCTTAAGCAGGTTGTTTCCTTTTGTACATCGTTGTTTGTTCTCACTTGACTTCTAGCCTATATTGGCCTCTATTGAACCTGTCCTTTATTGAACCTGTCCTTCACATTGGTCTTAAGCACAGGTAACCTGATATTCAGGTAACTATAGTGATGGGTACTGCGCAACATTTGCTTCACTCTGTGTCACGCGGTTAATTTGCGTAATGCATACACAATGGTGCGCTAATGTGTACACAATAGTACGCTATGTATGCTCTGTATGCTATATACGTAATGTACGCTATGTATTGCAATGATCTATATCACAATCTAATGCACTCAGTTCTCAGTTTTCAGCTATTAGTTCCTAGACGCTGAAGTCCATTACTTCTTAAGTCACACAATGGTCACATGCGACCAACACACTCTTGTCTGGCTCCCATGGGAGGGGAGCTCTCTTCCCTTGTCACCATCCCTGTTATCCACATTCAGGGGTGGGTGGGAGGGTTAGGGATGAGGGGGGTGGGGTTAGGGTTTTGGTTCCTGTTTTCCTTACATTATTTTTCATTACTTACTGTGTTTTTCGTGTTGTTCATAATTGTTTTCCTTGCTCAAGTGCCTTGCCTATCTCTTCAAGTGATGATCTCTGCAATGAGTCCCGCAGTGACAGCCTCACACACACAGGTGTTGCCAAATTGTATGTGAAGCACTATAGACGTGACATATCTTCTTACACAGGTATAAAGTTTTACTACTCAAAGGTCATGACTTTTAGCACTAACTCTGTATGTACAGGGTGGGCCTCGCTGCTTGGCAAACACCAATATGTGTCATGTCTCTATGTCTGTATACCATGCCTTTTCTTTTAGATACCATGTCTTGTAACAATATCTTTATACACAAAGGTGAAACCACATTGATTTGTATGCTCTATGTAAACTACAAGCCTCTCCACTCAAGTATCATACCATGTATCTCAAGTCTATTATTTCACAGTTCTAACTTTGCAGATTGCACTTTGGTAAAGGCTCAGTTTTTTGCTCTGGTCTACCGCTTTTATTACTTGTTTTAACTTGGTGCTTACTCTTTGAATCGCGGAATTTGGTGGGAACCTTCACATTTGGAGCGTGGGAAATCTTCTTAAAATTGAACTTGCGGGGTGCACTGATGGGGAATGATTTTCATGTAATATCATTTGCTGCTATGTTTTTAATTTAACTGGAGTGTGTTATACTGATTCTTCCGCTTTTTTGCACTGCTGAGGCCAGTCCCGTTCAGTGTCCATCTTGAACTTGCCTCGCGCCTTTTGGCGACAGCGTTCAAGTCACTGCACTCTGCATGCCCCTTCAGCCAAACACTACTTAATGGCCTTTCCTCGGACGCACAGCGGACGTGCGCAACGGTCGCGCCGGTGGAAAGCCCGTAGGCGCCAGTCCGCGCCAAGTCAGCACCTAGGGCCTGCTGTCTGGGAGGGGCTTGCAAGCAGTGAGAAAATCTATTTAAACAGTGAGTTCATCATAAATTGTAGACCTCCACCTTGCCCCTCACATGGCAGCTACTCGCCGCTTTCAAATGTGACTTTTGTCTGTCCAGATTGCGGGTTTTGGCCTATATGTGAGCCATTTTTGAGCACCATGACTAAAAAATCATCTAGGCCACCATCCATCAAAGCTGCCTTGATTAATGCTAGATCGATAAGAAAGCATTATGTGGACATTTTTGATCTAGTCTCTGACCACTCATTGGACTTTCTTTTTATCACTGAAACTTGGTTGGATGTCTCATCCAGCCCTATTGTTACGCTGGCTACTCCTGCTGGCTATAAACTACATCGGGCTGATCGCCCAGTAGGCAAGGGAGGTGGCCTCGCTATTATATACAGAGCTAATTGGGCTCTTCACAGCGAAACTTCAAGCCTCTGGGGTGAGTGTGAAGCTTTGGATTTTAGCGTGAAGCTTTCAGCCCACTTCACATTGGGTGGGTCACTTATTTACCGTCCCTCAGGTACGCCGAATGTTTTTCTTAAATCATGCAGAGACGCTATGGCTGAACGAACACTGTGTTTTTCACATTATTTGATTCTGGGGGATGTCAATCTTCATTTGGATCATCCGGAGGCATGTGAGTCCGCTGCTTTCCTCGACTCACTACAATCGGTCCAACTAAGCCAATGGGTCACGTATCCGACTCATCAAGGGGGTCATACACTTGACCCCATCTGCTCAAATTTTGCGATTCAGGTTGATAAACCCTTGCCCGTCTCTTGGGCGGACCATTTCCCGATCTTCTTCTCCTGGGAAACCCTGCGACCCGTTTAGTCGCCTGGCTGTCATCGCTCACCGGTTTACAGCAAAATCGATCCTCACCAGTTTATCAGCTCCTTGGCTGCCTCCTGGTCTCCCCCCCAAGATAGCCTGGAGGGGTATGTTAATGGGTTTAAATCTTGAAGCTCGGACTCAGTGTCCGCTCTTGCCACTCCCTGTCAACCTAAGTTGGCAAGAGACTCGCCCTCCATACCATGGTTCTCCCATGAGTTGAAAGCTCTTAAACACAAATGCAAGGTTTTGGAGAGGGCATGGCACTCCAGTGGCTATGGCTCCGCGCTCAAACTTGCACTTAGGGCAAAACAAAAAAGCTATTACACCGCCATTGTTGCCGCCAAAAGCCTCTACTATGCCTCATGCATTGCCCTGGCTAATAATAATTTGAAAGAAATCTATGCCATTGTTCAAAATTTCATGTCCCCTAGCGCATTGGTGCGAGTGATGCCAGTATCAGACTCCTGGTGCAATACTTTTTCTCAGTTCTTTGTGGACAAAATATGTAACATCCAACTACTTTCTCTGCCCCTGTGGGAGGGCTAACAGCTTCCTTGTCCGTCCATTTGACGGCCGGCATGTTTAATATGCTGTCAACCTTTGCGCCTGTTGAGCTTTCTGACTCGCTAAAAATTCTTAAAGCTTTGAAGTCGGGCTCTCCTAACGACCCTTGTGCCGCCAGACTCCTGGCCGTTGCTGCCGACTTTATTAATCCTGAAGTCAACCAAATCATCAACATGTCCCTTCTGGAGGCCACGGTGCCAACTTCTTGGAAGCAGGCACTGATTCTCCCTCTTCTTAAAAAGGCCGTCTCTCGAGCAATCTATACCCCGGAACTACAGGCCAATCTCGCTCCTGCCAAGTTTAGCTAAGGTTTGTGAGAAAGTAGTCACTAATCAGCTTACTAATTTTGTTGAGGCATTCGGCCTGCTGCATCCGGCTCAATCTGGCTTCCGTGCGGCCTACAGTACAGAATCAGCTCTGGTAGAGGTGGCAGAGGCAATTCGAGAGTATTGGATGCCGGCGGGAGGGCAGCTTTGGTTATGCTAGACCTCTCAGCGGCATTCGATACAGTGCCTCATTCCTTGCTCCTTAACCACCTCTCGGAAATTGGTGTCGCTGGCTCTGTCTGGGGCTGGATTAGGTCCTTTCTCGAAGCTCGAACGCCGCATGTTTGGCTTCCCCCGTGTGCCTCCGAGCCTCAGCAGATGGCTACTGGTGTTCCGCAGGGGTCATCCCTTAGTCCCCTCTTATTTAACATCTATGTTACACCACTGTTTTTTCTAGCGGAATCATTGGGGGCTAAGGTGATGGCCTATGCTGACGACACCCAGCTTTTGTTCTCTTGGGGAAGAAACGATAAATCTGTCCAGTCTGCACAACACTGATTAGCCTCCGTTTTCCACTGGCTGGCCAAGGCACAGCTGAAGTGCAATGAAGGGAAATCTGAGGTTCTCTTGTATGGGACCTTTCCGGTTGATTTCAGAGCGAAGCTGTGGCCCCCTGGCTTCCCCCTACCTAGTACAGGGTACAATACTGCTAAAAATCTAGGGATTTGGTTTTCGGAGAATCTGAATTTCTCCACACAAGTTAGGAAGCTCGTTGGGACGTGTTTCGGCACCTTGAAAGCACTGAGAAAGTTTCTCCCCTATCTCCCAGGAACTGAAAAAGAAACGGTGGTCCGTGCTTTAATTTTATCTCGCCTGGACTACGCCAATTCCCTTTATGTGGGCATTCCTGGTTATCTCTTAAGAAAATTGCAGGTTGTGCAAAACGCTGCTGCCAGACTCCGCTAGGCTTGTCCAATAGGTGCAGTGTGCATGTTCATTTGCGCTCTCTGCACTGGCTTCCTGTTGAGGCTCATATTCAATTCAAAATGCTCTTCCTTGCCCACAGTGCCCTTTATGGCAGGGGCCCCAGCTATCTTCAGAAGAGATTTGTCGTTTACACTCCAGTGAGACAGTTGCGCTCCTCTTCTCAACTTCTGCAGCGGACCCCCAGATTCAATTGTCAAAGGCTGGGCGGTTGTTCACTTGTCAGGAAAGCTAGCCTGGCCTGGAATGCTTTGCCCTTGGCTTTACGGAGCATTCAGGATCATGTCATCTTTAAGAAAAAGCTCAAAACTTTCCTCTTTTAGTTGTCCCTCTGCCTTTACCTCTGCACGCGCCGGGACACTCTGCCGAGTAGCTGAGCGCGATATAAATTCATTTAACATAACATAACAGATATGGGAGGTACCCCTCTGAATGATATGCCTCATACATATGACATACATACATGGCTATCTGATTCAACGCGAATATGGCTACTAACTTCATTGCATACACAATTTGTGGTCACAACCTCTCTACACATAGTGAGTAAATGGCACAAGAATTGCTGCAGAGCTTGGGGCCCTCCTACGATGTTGACAACGCACCCATGATGCTGCAAATCTGCACAGGTACCTTAGCCCATAACAACCTCAAGATAGTCTCACTGAACGTTAAGGGCTTAAACCACCCTATCAAATGAAAGAAGATACTGGACTACCTCCACAAACTAAAGGGTTACGTCTTCCTACTGGAGGAGACAAAGATCGACTCAAAACAATTTAACTCACTTAGAAATAGGTCTTACAGCGACGTTGCTGGCTCTGATGCAATAGGAAAGAAAAATGGTGTCCTGATTCCGGTAACAAAGAAATCAAACATTGACATAGTGGCAAGCACATGCGATATTAAAGGGAGGTGGATTACAACAAAATTAACAAAAGACAACACAGAGTTTTACATTACTAATATTTACGCCCCCAACAAAGATGACTTGGAATTCTGGGAAGATTTAAGCAAACAAATTGACACAATCCCAGATACTGCTATGCACATACTAGCGGGCGATCTCAACCTACCCATGGATCCGACATTAGACAGGGACTCACGCTGTCCGTTTCGCACCAACAACTCTCAAAAAGCCCTTAGTAATCTCTGCTCACGTTTCAATCTGGTAGACATTTGGAGGTTTCAGAATCCCACAGGAAGGGAATATACATTCTACTCCTCCCCACATAACTCCTACTCACACATTGATTACCTACTTATCTCCGGTAATGCCATAGCTAGAATCGAGGAAACCTCGATTGAGCCAAGAGTGATTTCGGACCACTTATGCATCAGCTTATCTAAATCAGATCCGAAGCCTTTCAAAAATCAACCGCTCTGGAGGCTTAACAATGAAGTTTTAGAAAAAGAGTCCCATGGACAACTCATTGAAAGCGTGATACAGAACAACCTTTTGGCTAACAAACAGGGCGACACATCGGACCTCACAAGATGGGAGGTTTGAAGAGTACCATCAGAGGAGAGATCATTAAAATTAGAGCTGCCATGAATAAGGACTCTAATAACAATCTTGAACAACTAGAAAAAGAAATTGCCATATTAGAGAGGAAACATGTTATATCAAGAGATATCGCAGTCCTGAACGAAATAGTGAAAAAGAAATACGAGTATAATAAAATTCTCAGTGACAGAGCAGGAATATGGATAAGCAAACAAAAAAAGCATCAGGCTCTTTGAGTCCAACAAGGCAGGTAAGAGCTTAGCTTCATACTTAAAGTTTAAATTACAGAAGAACAAGATTAAAAGCCTAATAGACCGAAAAGGCTCAGCTCACTCTGACCCTGACAAAATTGCAGGTATTTTTAAGGACTTTTATAGCACTCTGTATAGCAAGAATCAAGATTTGGACAGCACAAAAACACAAGACTATCTAAACAAATGCACACTCCCTACCCTCTCAGATCAAGAACAACTCGAAATCAATAGCCCAATCACTGCCTCAGAAATCGAAACCTCAATTAAGACCCTTAAAATTGGAAAGGCTCTGGGTCCTGGTGGGTTTAATGCTAAGTTTTACAAATGCTTTTCATCGATACTAACTCTACCACTTTTAAACTTGTTCCACGAATTTAGTGACTCTGGCCAAATTAATGGGACACCAGCAGAAGCCATTATAGCAGTAAATCCCAAAGAGGGGTAGGATCCAACTCTCCCCAAAAATTATAGGCCGATATCTTTAATTATTCTAGACAGCAAAATGTATGCAATGATCCTCGCCAAACGCCTTCAAAAATTTTTGCACACACTTATCCACCCCTCGCAAGTTGTTTTTTTAAAAGGCTGACTATCCAGTGATAACACCCGTATCCTAGCACATATACTAGAGAAAGCCAACAGTCGCTATCACTTTGGATGCCAAAAAGGCATTCGACAAAGTAGATTGGACTTACCTAAAAGCAACACTGGATAAATATTTTAATACCTCTGCCAGGGTATGAGTGGGAGGCTGCCTCTCATCTTCCTGCAAACTAGAACAAGGAACAAGACTAGGCTGCCCCCTCTCCCCCTCCCTATTCCCACTGGCAATTGAATCTTTCCTATTTCGCCTTAGGAATAATAACCAGATCTCAGGTATACATTTCGGTAACTGTACGGTAAAGATAACTGCTTATGCAGATGACGTATTGGTTGTCTCCAAGAATGCCGAAGCTGCTATCCCTGCTCTCATGTTCTCAATAGGAGACTTTGCTGCAGTATCCGGTTATAAATTAAATAAAGACAAGACTGAGGTTAAACTCCTGAATAACCTAGGTGGTAAAGAAATTATTGGCGAATTCAAGTATCTGGGCTTGGACTTCACGGAGATCTGATCACCACCCTTCAAACCAATGAGAATGCCCTCTACAAGAAAATCTCTTCACTGCTAGATGGCTGGTCACTTAAATTTTTGTCTTGGTGGGGAAGAGCTGAGACTTTAAAAATGTTGATTACTCCTCTTGTTAACTATCTAGCTAGCATGCAACCAATGACGTTTTCAAATTACTTCCTGAATAAAATCTTTAAATTTTTCAATTTTGCCAGAAGCCCAGAATATCATTGAAAAAACTTAAATTACCAAAAGAGAAAGGTGGTCTGGGCCTTCCGTACTTTAGGAACTACCAAACAGCGTATCTTTGCAAGCAAGGCTCCAACTGGCTAATCCCTCAGACTGACTATACCTCAGTCTGGATAGATATAGAAAGATCAATCATTAATGATAAGCCTTTACCTGCTCTCCTCACCATGGATATATCCTATCTCCCCCACTCAAAATACATCCTGCTTAATACTAACAGAGCCCTATTGTGGCTGGAACAACCCTCTACACTAAAAATCAATAAGTCTAACTTGTCCTCTCTATGGCGCAAACCAGGCCTGAAGATTGATCGAGAGATGCTCGATTGGGAAGACAGGTCTCAAAACGGCATAAATCTAGTCAAAAACTTTTTTACAGGGACCTTCCCATTACCTTTTTCCGTCCTCCAGACTCGTCACGAGCTAAAACCGATGGATTTTTATAAATTCCTAAATCTAAAATCGCTCCTCTCAATGCGTTCCATCAAACCCTCTGACCCGTCAATAATCTCAAAGATGTCACAGCTATTAAAGTCAGGACACACCGTCTCTAAAATATACAAACTTCTCTCCCCTAAACAGCGCAAGTCTCACATGAAATGTGAAGTAAAATGGGAATCTGAACCCAACTCCAGCAATATCACATATGACTGTGAGAAAATACATATCACCCCATTTTCGAATAAAATTTCTCCAATATTGCCGCAAACTCATGCTAATAAAAAAGACATACTGGAAACCCCCAAAAATCTTTCAACTTAATCTTAGTGAGAGCCCGACATGCTGGAACTGTAAATCTCACTTCGACAAACCCGCCCACATGCTCTTCCATTGCCCTACCTTACAAGCATACTGGAACAAAATCTACGAGTGTATAGGCAATACTCTCAAAATAACTCTTCCAGTGGAATTTTCCAATATTATATTAGGTGTTCTGGACCCTAGGATCGAAGACATGAATGACCGTTACCTGCTAGATCTCATGCTCACTTTAGCCTGTAAAATTGTACTGTGTAAATGGAAAAACTCCAAAGAAGTTTCTTTTAGACTGTGGCAAGAATGGCTATCCTTCCTTAGAGGAGCTGATAATGGTGCACTTCATACCTCTCCCTGGCGTAAATCCCACAGGAAACTGTGGAAGTCCCTTGATGCCTCATCTTTCTCATATGATCCCCATGAAATCTGACCTAAGTCCCCAAGACATAATGCGTATTAAATGCTATATTTACGACGTTACTCTTGTACTGCATTGTTTTTCCTGCATCCGCTATTGTGTAAATGTACTGGCTTGTCACACCTGTACCAAATATTGTGTTGTAAATATTTTTTGGAACACACATGGGGAATTGTGCTTGTCCAACCACCTGTACGTCGTTGCAGGCTCACTGCGAATAGCATGGCTAGGCACTTGAGTAACTTTGAATTCTTTCTACTTACTTATTTACTTTGTTTTTTTCATGATTTGCATTTCTCATGATTTCATTACTGTATTGTATAGTTATTTGTTCTTTTCTTAAAATTCAATAAAAAGGATTTGAAATTAAAAAAAAGAATAGCAATTACCTAATTTTGATTCGCAGAGTATAACAATTAGGTAGTTGCTACTTCCAATATTGATACATATGGCCTCTGGTACTTTATTTAGCACAGAAAGCCAATGCATTATGTCACTTAAAAAGATTATTATTTTTTACCTTTCTACATTGCAGGATATAATCAAATAAACATAAATCATATGGTAGGCTGTTCCAGAGAAAAATCCCACCCCCAACCCTAGGGTTGTTTGCCTTTGGTGCAACCAGCAGTTGTTTTCTACTAGCATGTAAGATCCTGCTCAGCAGGTGCATGGAGATTTGTTAGATGCTAATGTACATCACTGTAAATCACCTTATGTACTAAGGTCAGTAATTCTTTACTGTTCCATGGTCTGGTCATCAATGCAACTCTCTTCAGACCACAGTAATGAGCTAGGTAATATTGGTAACTGGTTTAACTGCATAATTCTGTACAACTTGGATCTCTAAAACATTTTCTTATGGTTCGGGCCATTAAGGCATTGCAGTAGATGCACCAATTATGGATTTATTCACATTGCCCTATTTAACTAAACTAAAAATTGAAGAGCTCTACGCAGCAGCTCTTACTGTGTTTTATGGGCTATCGGGAGCTGAAAAGAACACCTAAAGTTTTCACTTTATCCTCAATTATGATAATCGCTTCACCTAGATGCGTTGGTATCAGCCATTTTTAGATTCTTTTTGATAGCATGATCTGAACCCCGAGTAAGACCTGAAGTCAACTGTGCGATGTCAGGAAAAGGACTCGTGGAGTACGGCCCACCATATTTAGAGATCTCTGCCAGGCAGATCTAGGTGTCTTCTGCTGTGCTGCTAACACAACAACTCCTCTGAAGACATTGAGGCTTTGTCTGAAATAAATAGGGCACATAGTATGATGTCCAATGAATGACAGGTAATGTCAGTGAGGCTGTTGGTCAAAGGTTTCTGCTGGCAAAGAAAGTTGGTGGCTCTCTCCACTCTCAATAGAGCGGGGGGATAGTGAGTTATACGGATGGGGTACTCTGCCATGTTTTTTACAAAGTACTCTGTCAACCAGTCTCTAAATAAGCCCCTTTGTGTTTTCAGTATTCATGTACCCAGTACTGTGCCATATTAAAATACTGTCAAATATGTTTACATGAGCAGTGGCATAATGCAAAATGATGGGGGGGCTCTTCAGAATGTGATGAGGAGCAAACGACTCTCCTATATCTCATAGATTCTCATGGACCTTGGCCTCAATGGGGCCTTATTGAATGGTTGGGGCCCCCCTATGCCACAGTGGTTCATTGGGCATGAGTTACGCCCCTGTACATTAGCGATTCTGTTATAAGACAAAGAGATGACAATCTTAGTGTCAATCAAAAGTGACAGACATGAGCCCTGAGCAAAAGTAAGGTGGTTAGGCTGATGATATTGCCGCCCTCATTTTCACTTGAGCATTATAATCAAATAAAAATTATCAGCACCAATTGGCAGCTACCTCCCACACCCATGCCATCTCATGTGATCTTTGAATCAGATTAGTGTGGTCTATGATGTCAAAGGAGTCTCGATCCCTTGACACCAACTATATGATGGTGCTAGTGACCCTGAATATTGCATCAAAGCCTTGGCAGACTATGAAGGGTTATGTAGGGGAGAGTTAGCCAAAACCGATAAAGGGCAGCACAAGATAGATGATGGCCTGGTCCTGATAAAGGAATACTTGAGAAATGAATATCTATCTGAAGAGTCTTATGATATGCATCTGTGAAACCTTAAAATCTGAATCTCTCGTTTTCTAATTTAGCTGTGCTTCATTAATGCCCACCTTTGACCTGTTTTCGGTATGACTCTATCCTTGACACCACGCTTGCATAAACATTAGGTCACGAATCTAAGTTGAGACATTGTAGGCTGCGTAAACATGCAAAGTCAGCACAAAAGAACAGCTGATGTCTACACTGTGGGTTTTGTGTGTATTTTAAACAATGATAAAGCCTTAGACAAAGATTGTTCAGATAAGCCTATCTTGTTATGCAGCTTCAAGACGCGACAGTTACACAAGGCACCAAGGTTGTTGATTCTTACTGATGGTCTCATTTGTGTGTTCTTCCCAAAGCTCTATTTACCTCTGGGTGTTCATAGTCTGTGATTTTCCCTATATAAACCCATGTAACCATTGTTCAGTATGCTCCTTTCCTTGAGTAACTCCATGGTGCTCGTTGGATGGAGACCCATTCTGAATGCTTAATGAATTACCTATGGTTTATACTTCGCTCCACTGTTGATTCCTCCTTATTTGATAAAGAACCCGTGGCGAAGTGGTGAGCCCTGCACCAGTAGGTTATATATTAATTTGCTCCACAAATTGGCGCTCAAACATGGGTCCCCATCAAGCGCTTGCAGTAGGACCAGGGCAGGAGATCAGGTCGGTAAGACGAACTTCGCTGAGGAAGCTCCCCACCTGATGAGATTAGTGTTGCTCGTGGTCCAAGGTGATTTTTCTGCTCTCCAACTCTGATCTTCCTGGCGGCTGCTAGCCTTGACTGAGGCCGTCGGTTGGTGATTTTCTTTGGATCAGGGAGGATCGACAGATGGGAGGCGAAGACTACGCATTAGGTAAATCTGTATTCAACCGGTTCATTTGTTCATTTGGTTTGGATCTGTTTGATCTTTGCTTGACTTAGTATTTGTCTTGACTTGGTATTTGATTGGTAATCTGTTTGGAATTTGGTAATCCGTTCGGACTCGGTTTTGAATTTTGTAACCTAGGTTCTGTTTGGTATTAAGAGATCTAAGATTTGTTTTGAGACTTGCTATTTGTTTTTGACTAACATTTTTTCTTACAGGTAATGTGAGAATATTTTTTATTTCTCTCTGTTTATAAGTTTTTTTTTTCTTGTATAACATGCCTGTGTTTAGTACCCTTTGGAAGTTTTGTTGTTGCTGCTGCGATAAGCAGAGCATTTTGGAAGCAAGTCAGCCGGCGCCACCAGAAGGTACGCCAAATTTTGAGATGTACATCAAATATGGTATTTGTCCCATCATGTATAATACATTGTGGAACAAATACACAAAAGGGGATCCCCAGCTGAGATGGCCATTAGAGGGAACTATGGACCCTCACAAACTCGAGCATTTAGAGAATCATTTGTTTTTGAAGAAAGTTAGGCCGGCTATGTTCAACAGTTTGCGTATGTGGAGAAAAGAAGTGAGGGAGCGGCAGCTCAAAGCAGAGAAGGTACAAAGGAAACAGGAAAGGAAGACAGAGTATCAGAAGTATAAGGAATTGATGGATAAGGAAGTTCAGGAGAAAAAGGAATGTTTAGATAGGGAGCATAGATTATTAATATCTAAAGTATATATAGTTAGACCAACAGTAGCAGTAGAGGTCCACCAAGAAGATGTGGACTCAGATATTGATGGATTGTTGATAGAACGACCCCCGCCCCCACATGTACTCTTAACACCTTTTCCCCCTGGACCCCTAAATATTGCTCCCCTTGTACCCCCGGCACCCCCTCCTTTGCCTGCGGTTGTCCAGCTCCATATTTTCCAACCAGTATTGGTACATTCTTTACCCCCTCCAAACCAGGCCACTGCACCCCCACCCCAAACCTCTGCGCCTCCACCTCAGGCCACTGCATTTGAAATGACTAATGATTCTGTGGTTCCTGCATCTGTCCTGACCCCTCGAGTTCTTCGCTCTATTGTACCTCAGTTTGGTCAGGATGCAATAGGGTTGATGGTATTAAATTGGTTAAGTGATCTAGAAATGGAGGTAGAAGAAATGATAGATCAGATTCAGGATTTCTCTGAGGGTGAGCTTCTTTGTCTTATAAGTAAGCTTTATCATCAACTTATGGTTCAATGGGAGATGACTACAGGGCAAAATGGCCCAGATGATGTTAGAGCAATTAATAGACAGTGTCAGATAGGGGCTTTCCCTGTAAAAGGAATTAACACTGCCATAGCAACGATAATTAGATACCGTAATGAGCTCTCGTCCTCTCCCCGAATAAGACCTATGAGGGAAGCTGCGCCACAGTTCATTCCTGGAAGAGGGAATGCAGACGAAGATGACCCAAATAGTGCTAATGCTAGAGCCCATTTTTTGTACAATTGGATATATACGCCCTGGAAAAGGACGGATGTACTCACTTTAAAAGCCTCTTTACCTGATATACGGAAACATCCTAGGGGATTTTATGAAGATGTACAGGCAGCCATTGATTCTTGTATCAATATCCGCTAAGGTCATTACATCCTTGTATCATGACCTTAGCGGATATTGATATGTTTTTTGGTATGATCCTACCACCTTACCCGGAAACAGGATCATGTTATTGATTTGGGAGGAGATTGGACTGCCAACTTAGCAGCTGATAGGGATAGGAAACCTGGTCAGAAACCTAATCAGCTTATACTGGATCTGCCTGGTAACATACTTACATAAAAACGATAGTGCCAGCCAGAAAAATAGATTGGGCACTTCTTACTGCTTATAAACAGAAACAGGGAGAGGCCGTCCCTGATTTCTTTACTCGCTTTGAGGAAGTGTTCCATGATTTTAGTGGACAAGATACAGCTACACCTACAGGTGCACATTTATTTGCAGATAGATTTGTGGGAAATGTGCTTCCTGAGATATCAGTTCGCTTAAATAACTCTGAAAGCACATGGGCTTCAGTGACTCAAAAAGCTATATTAGATATGGGTCAGTATTATCAGAATCAGGTTACCACTGAGCAAGAACGAAAAGAAGGAAAATTAAAAGAATTGAAAACTAAGGTGATGATGGTTTAGGCCTATGGACCACCAAGGTCGAGGCCGTGGCCAAAATTATGGTCCGAATTATAGACAAATGCCTCCAGTAGGGCCACCGCGTAGACAAACTCCACTAGGACTGGATCAATGTGCTTATTGCAAAGAGAAGGGACATTGGCGTTCTGAATGCCCTGTTTTAGCTGCTGGTGGGAGAGAAAAGGGACAAGTGACTAGTAATCGAGGTACTTCAGGTCCCCGACAACAGTCACAGCAGGTTCAAGCTCCAGAGAGGAACAGGTCAGGAAATTATTTTGATCAGCGAAATAATCAATATTCTATGGAGGATTGGGAATCTGAGGAAACTGTGGGAACACAAGGACAAGGAGGACCAGTTGAGATACCTGTAGATCAGTCAGGGACCTATATAACAGCCACGATACTTGGGCAGGATAAGAATCTTTAGTGGATACAGGGGAAAAACGTAGTGCGATATCTCAGAAACTGGTCCATGGGACACCCTTGTCTGGCCAAGTGATCACATCGATAGGGTTTGATGGAACACCAACTCCTAGCCCTGTGTCCCAAAAACTACCTTTGCAGGTTGAGAATTTTATCACTACAGCCCCCTTTTTACTTCCCCCACATTCTCCAGATAATCTGATGGGACTTGATCTTTCAAAATATTTCCATGCAACTATACATTGTTCCCCATCTGGAGTAAAGCCAACTAAGTAATATAAACCGCCAGCCTGCAGCTCTATCTTCTACACATATAGAATCTACCAACTAAACAAAAAAGACCTACAATTCTAAAAAATGTTCAACACTCTAGAGATCAGCAGCAGTATATAGAGAACCGTTTTCCTTAAAGGCTCGCTGTCACAGTAATATACCTTTCTATGGTCTTTCAGATTAATTTAACCTGGATGATTACAATAGAAACCAGTGCCAAAGATATTGAAAGACATTGTAAAGTCTTATGTTCTCCATATAAAGACAAGAAATCCGGAATGACATAGGTACAACGCTATAATGGAATTTATCCCAAAATAACAAGAATCATTTCACAATAAGTATCACTTGCATGGCCTTTTCCTTAAGTAATTGATCTTAAAATGACAAATATATGACCACATTTAATGATACCCATACAATCTTTTGTATTATAGTGTGGAGACACAAAGAGCTATTATGCCTTTTTTTAAAGAAACTCAATGGTCTGCATAGCAACAAACATTGGGACTAAGACGTAATCCACAACAAGAAAACACCTATTTGTGGCAAAGGACAATTACCAGGTTCCTTTTATCAGGGTTAGTTCGTGACTACATGTCAATAAATAATCCTTACTAATAAAACAATCTGGATTAGTTATGGTTTTGGACAATGACTTACAATCTGTCCAACACATATAGTAAGCACCTTATATTCACTTACTGTCTTTTTTTCTCACTTGGTCACTATACACTTTCTGGAGTGGTGAAGGTTACTCACATTATTGTTCTTATGTTAAATTATGCAAACAAACAAAATATTCACATTTTCATTTCTTTTCTGTTTTTGAGTAACAACTCACCAAATCTTTATTTGTCTCTATATGAGTATGACTAATGCAGCATGTATAGGGTAACAGTAAAACACGAGATATAGTCTGTGTATATTATAATTTAGTTTCTACAAATGTATCCTTTTTTCTGGGCTTCCTCAAATTAAAACCAGACATTTTCCCGAATTTATAAGAAAAAACTTTTTTGGTTTGCAGATCCTATTCATCGCACCTCCACTATTAAGATTTTATATATAAAAGTGGATGGCCCTGAGGAAGGTGGACACAAATAGAACAGAATCCACCGAAACGTACGTTGGCTATTTTACATCCCTGGCTGACGGCCACACCCTGGATGGATAAACCAGATCTCTACCAACCATATAGTAGTACGTCTTGTTTAGGCCAGGCAGAGAAAGATAGATTGAAAGTGTGTATGTATGAGTGGTTTGAATGATGGTTGTATGTAGTGAGAGGTGACTTTTGAATTGTTTCTTTTTTATAATGTTCTGGACTTATTGAAGGAAATAGACAATAAGTATTACAAAACTGATAGAACCATCTTGTGCAATCAGAGTACAATTACCAAATGTGCTACAAAAATGTCTGTCATGTGTTAGTTGTCTATATGTAAAAATATTGTCTCACCTTGGTTATAAAAATGATTTAATATCAGGTTTTGTAGTTTAAAAAAATGTGTTAAAAAAACCAAAAATACTAGTGTGATTTCAAAAAATGAATGATATTTTCTTGAATCAAAATACCCAAATGAAATACAAATGAAAACAGGAATGTGTTTTGAATAAATATTTTAACAAGATATAATTTAATAGGTCTTGATTTGCACAATTCAGGAAGCCCCATGAGAGCTTGTATAGCCACAATGAAATTATTATAGGTCGTGTGGGAGGTCGTTTTGCTTATTAATGTTGTTTTTTCCCCTTCTCCCATACCTAAAAGAACATATATAGGGGGGTACCTTATTACAGATACATGTATGCAATAGCCCCATTCTCCCCATTCTAAAACGGGATGGAACAGGGGATAAGATTTACAGATTTGTGATTGACTTGAGAGAAGTCAATAAAATAGTTATCCCTCAATATCCTGTAGTCTCAGATATTACAACTTTGTTGACATTAATTCCATCTACAGCTACTGTATTCTCTGTTATTGACCTTAAGAATGCCTTCTTCTCTATTCCAATATATCAAGAGAGCCGATATCTTTTTGGATTTTCATTAAGGGGCCGCTCATTCAGATTTTGTAGGGCTCCACAAGGCTATACAGAAAGCCCTAGCATTTACAGTCAAGCACTTAAACGACCGTTGGATGAACTTCTTTTGCCACCAAGAGTAACACTGGTGCAATATGTGGATGACATTTTGCTAGCCATAGACACAGTTGAGCATTGTAAAGAAGCCATGCTCTCTCTATTGCATCATCTTGCTGTCAAGGGACATAAGGTCTCTAAGAATAAGTTACAATATTGTCAATCTGAGGTCACTTATTTAGGTCACCTCTTGTCTAAGGAAGGTTGCACGCTGACTAAAGACCGGATTCAAACTATCCTAAAATTTCCTATTCCAAGTACCCAAAAAGAAGTCAGGGCACTAATTGGCATTACTTCCTACTGTAGACAGTGGATTCCAAATTTCTCCCTTATTATCAAACCTCTTTTGTCCCTTGTTACCAAAGACACTCCCTCTCCTCTACCATGGACATCTGAATGTAAGGAAGCATATCAGCAGCTCCGTGCATCCCTTTGTTCTGCTCCAGTGTTAGGCACAGATTATGCAAAACCTTTCATACTATATGTACACGAGAGAGAAGGATGTGCATTGTCAGTTTTGGCACAACCATATAGTAGTAAGAATCGTCCCTGTGCTTATTTTTCAGCTGTATTAGACCCAGTGGCCAGAGGACTCCCAGGTTGTCTCAGAGCGGTTGCTGCCACAGCGATTTCTATACGCCAATCTGAGGGGATAGTGTTGAGCAACAAGCTTATGGTTATGGTACCCCATTCGATAGATGCACTCCTGAATCAGACTAAAACCCAGCATTTGACTAGCGCTAGACTTACATGCTACGAACTTACACTTTTGGCACCTCAAATCACACTTAAGAGATGTTTAACATTGAACCCAGCTACATGGCTACCTTTTCCAGCTGAACAGGTGCATGATTTGCATGATTACATTTTCCTAACAGAAGAACAGACTAAGGGAAGAATAGATCTAAAGGATACACCTTTGTTAGAACCTGAGGGAGAACTATGGGTGGATGGTTCTTGTTTAAGATTACCTGATGGCACCACCTCTGTATCTTATGCCATTACCACTTTACAGACTGTGGTAGAGACAGCCCGTATCCCACAAAAATCTGCCCAAGCAGCTGAACTCATTGCGCTTTTGAGGGCTTGTGAACTTAGTGTAGGATTAAGAATGAATATTTATACAGTCAGTATGCATTTGGTGTGGCACACAATTTTGGCAAGCTCTGGAAGGAACGGGGATTCCTAACCTCCCATGGCTCTAAAATACAACATGGTGAATTGGTAAACAGTCTTCTTACTGCTTTGACATTGCAAAAGAGTATAACCATTATCAAATGTAGTGCCCACAAGAAAGTTACAGAGAGAGTGGGACAAGGAAATGCTTTTGTTGACGAAGTTGCATGAGAAACCGCAAGTGCACTCGCAAGTAAGATGTATGTACTACGAGCCCAAGCTGAAAGATGGGAAAACATGTATACAGAGATTAAGAATATACAGCAGTCAGCCACTGAACAGGAAAGGGCAGAATGGCAAAAGGAAGGAGAATTAGATGATGAGGGATGTTGGAGGTCAAACGACATGTTAAAATGGAAATTACCCTATCCCTATGTATTGCCTTTTGTGACTATGGCTCATGGACCTGCTCACGTAAGTGCCAAAAACATCACTTCCCAATTGAACTCAGTCTGAGATAGTCCACTGATCCGGAAAACGGCTGAGCATTTGATTGAATATTGAATATCCTGCTTACAGCACAATCCTGGGAAGGGAGTATCAACCCCTGCTGGTGGATTTTCTCCACCTCAGGTTCCCTTTGAAGCACTCCAAATGGATTATATTCAACTAGAACGCGGCAACAATTTAAAATACGTACTAGTTGTGGTTTATTCCTTCAGTAAGTGGGTGGAAGCCTATCCCACCAAAGATAACACAGCCTTGACAACAGCTAAAGTTCTATTAAAAGAGTTCTTCCCCCGTTTTGGGGTGTGTAGAGTTTTATGGAGCGACAATAGCCCCCACTTCACTGGCCAGATAATCAAATACCTAATGAAGGGTTTGGGGGTAAAACAGAAGTTTCATGCTGCTAATTATCCCCAGGCAGCGAGTTTAGTAGAAAGATACAATGCTACCCTGAAACTAAAAGTAGCAAAAATTCAAGCAACAACGGGCCTTAAATGGCCAGATGCTTTGCCACTCGCTTTGCTATCTGTTCATTCCATACCACACAGTAAGATTGGACTTTCTCCCTACAAGATAGTCTTTGGTAGACCTATGAATGTATGGGGACCCCCAAGACCAAATATGATTAAAGAAATACAGTACCCTGTTTTGAGTGACTATCTTAGAAACTTGACTGAAAAATTGTTTCTGATTTATCAGCAGGTGCTTGAAGCTATTTCAGACAAATCAGAGGGTTCGGCTCATGGTCTCCAACCCGGTGATTTCGTGCTTCTCAAGAACTTCCAGCGTTCTAAGAATCTGGAACCTCGTTGGAAGAACATCGAGCAAGTGCTGCTGGCAACCCGAACTGCTGTCTGTGTCACCAACAGACGCCACTGGATACATGGATCCCACTGCAAACGAATTGCACCAACTGTTCTCCAGCCAGAAAGCAGAATTGATCTAAAGGACATCTTGCAGACTCAGAAAGGCGTTGCTCCTCTGAACGAAGACACCCTGTTCCCAGATCAAACTGTGCCGTCGGAATCAAGGTACGATTTACAACCAAGGAAGGGAAGGAGCAGATAGAGATACCGGAGGGCCGATTTCAATTAGTGGAACGGTTCGGCTGTGACACGGTGGGATCACAGAATCAGCTGAAATAGGTTCAGAGGGGGTTGTGATACGTGTTCAGTGTTGCCTGCATCTCTCTCCGACCTGTGGTGTATCGATACCGAGAAAGAGACATGCAGAGACTGAGATCCATGTTGCAGTTGCAAAACAAAGACAAGACTCTGTGTATGTTGACTTTGATCATACTCTTGATAATCTTGGCAGCAGTTTTTTGGACAATGGAGAAAGTGATTCCGGCCCGAACCCTATTGCCCGCTACTACTCCTGTCTCCACAGAACACGTGTACTATACCCTTCCCTATCACGAACAAAAGCACCGCATGTCCTACCTCAACAACACTTTCATACAGATGTTGCATCATACTCACAACGCTACGAACACCACCAACTGTTGGGTGTGCGGACTGATGCCAGCTCACCAGAAAAAGGGAGGAACGCCTTTCATTCCCTTGCCATTTTCACATAATGGCTCCTACAGAGCCTGGTTCGCACTGTTGTGGGCCTCTGATATTGCTAACATTACTGACTATGATGTAGGAGGACTCAATGCAAAACTGAACAGAGTGTGTTACCCCGATGAAGAAGGAAATCCCCAAGCCAAAGGAACTGTATGGGAAATGGGGGAATATCGCAGAGGGAATTCCTCCACCAGATATGTTTTCCCCAACACCCGAACAGCCAAGGGTAATGGACCTCCTATTATCGCTGTAACCAGAGCCGGAGCAGAACTTTGTGTGAGCAGTATTGGCTGTATTCCTGTGGGAAAAAGTGACTGTACAACAGTACTAAATATTACTGTAGAAAATAACAATAGTTTTTTGTCCTCACATAATACCTACTTTATCTGTGGAAACAAGGGATACTATCATTTGCCAATTGGTTGGTCTGGTATCTGTTTCGTGTATTTCTTACTTCCCCCTGTGTTTTTAGCACCTGCTTCTTATTATAAAGACTTGAAACTATTTAATGACATCTCTTTAAATAGGGTCAAACGGACCATAAATAGTGATCAGACCGATACAGCCTTGCAGCAATATGTAGATTTTAATTTGGGACTCTTTTTCTTCGTTGGTGCAGCCCTAAACAGTAGAAAGATAAGACGCCTAACCCAAGTAGTAGAAGCAGTAACTAATCAGACAGCAATGGCTCTAGGTAACATTACTGAAGAACTCCAGATTACAAGAATTGTAACTCTTCAAAACAGAATGGTGTTCGATGTAGTGCTCGCTGATCGTGGTGGAGCATGCCGCATCATAGGGAGTAGCTGTTGCGTGTTCATTCCTGACCACGCCCCTTCTGTCTATGACACCATTTCTAAATTACACAAAATAGCTGCAGAAATATATCAAGACCAAGGAACATGGTCCTGGTCTGACTGGTTACAGGGACTTATCTCCACTTGGGGTTGGAAATTGTTAATGGGAGTAGCAATCATAGGGGCCATCTTTTTCAATTGTTGTTGCTGCATTCAATGTGCCCCCACAATATGTACAGCCTGTATAGCCATTTGTAATAGTATTAAACCTTCCGCAGTCAATGTTCATGAATTAAATAGAGAAATGATTATGCACACCGAAATTCATGAACTAATGAATATTAATGTACCCAATTAATATATGTACTTTCTAGAATGTATTCAGCACAGCTGTAAAGGAAGGACTGTGAAACCTTTATTTAGCTGTGCTTCATTCATACCCACCTTTGACCTGTTTTTAGCCTGACTCTATCCTTGACACCACACTTGCATAAGCATTAGGTCACGAATCTAAGTTGAGACATTGTAGGCTGCGTAAACATGCAAAGTCAGCACAAAAGAACAGCTGATGTCTACACTGTGGGTTTTGTGTGTATTTTAAACAATGATAACGCCTTAGACAAAGTTTGTTCAGATAAGCCTATCTTGTTATGCAGCTTCAAGACGCGACAGTTACACAAGGCACCAAGGTTGTTGATTCTTACCGATGGTCTCATTTGTGTGTTCTTCCCAAAGCTCTATTTACCTCTGGGTGTTCCTAGTCTGTGATTTTCCCTATATAAACCCATGTAACCATTGTTCAGTGTGCTCCTTTCTTTGAGTAACTCCATTGTGCTCGTTGGATGGAGACCCATTCTGAATGCTTAATAAATTACCTATGGTTTGTACTTCGCTCCACTGTTGATACCTCCTCATTTGATAAAGAACCCGTGGCGAAGTTGTGAGCCCTGCACCAGCAGGTTATAGATTAATCTGCTCCACACATGCATGTCTGTATTTCACACTTCTACTGTATAAAGGTAGCCAAAAGGCCATGGGAATACTGTATAGGGTTAAAATCAATCAATTAGCTTTATTCGGCAATTAAGTCATAAAAGCACATTTACAGACATTACATATAAATACATATAAATTACCTAAAAAGATAAAATTACAATTAAATTTATGAATAGCCGACGAGCTTGGATTATAAAATATAAAGTTAAAAAAAGCTAAACATGTCAATTTGTAGTGTACAGAAAGTAGCTAGACATTGCATTCGCAACCCAGCTCTCCAGCAGTCGACATCAAGATATTTCTCCATGGAAAATTTACAAGATTGAATGCTAGTTCAAAAGAAAGGAGCTGGCAGCTTGCCTCAGGGCTTTTGTTCTTATACTCCAGGCCAACCCTAGGAATTTGGCCACTGCTATACATGTTGGGGGAGTGGGATCGGTGCACAGAATTGATACCCAAAAACTTGCAGATGGGTTGTATCCATCTTTTACGAGGTGCCACATACATTGGGCAGAAAAATAGTACATGTCCGATATTCTCACATATTTCAACACATCTGTAGCATTTATCATTATTGCTGCCTTGCCTCCCCCATCTAGAGGTAAATTCTGCTATGGGTAGTGTACCCACCCGCAGCTGGAAATATAACTTACGATCAGAAGTCTTTTCAATAGTATCCCAGTAATCCTCTAAGTGGGGAAGAACTTTTAGATCAAAACAACGGGCTGTTAAATGGGTAGAAAGGCCTTGCATGATTTCCAGCTTGTAAACCCATTCCCAATACATGTTTTTCAGGTTTTCTTTAGATGGGAAAACGGTGTTTAAAGGGTTTTTCCAGAGATCTATCAGGCCTATACTTCCCAAAATAGATTTTATTCCTGACAGCCATGGTATTTTTTGGGACCTGTCGGATTCTATGATGTCCATAAAGCCACTCATATAGTGAATTAATTCGTCGGTACACCAAAGACGACGCCAGTATAATATTGGACGTAGCCTCACCAGATGTTCCAGGGTTTTTTTGCCCAAGTCCAATAATAGCGGTCGCAGTGGTGTACTGGAAGGAAGGTTTGTGACTTTACGCAAAAAAGCATTTTCTAGAGCTTTCAAGCTTTTCAAGTTGTTAAAGCCCCAGAGCTCAGCCCCATAGAGGCATGAGCCCAGGACCTTGGTTCCATAAATTTCTAGAACTGGGGAGATTGGCTTAGTAAGTGAGGTTTTGAATCTAGCCAACAAGGCCCCTGCTTTTTGTTTATGTTGTAGGCCAGCCCGATCTAATTGACAACCCCATCGCATGTCTTTTTGCAATGTTATCCCTAGATATATAAATGATGTCACTTCCTCCAAGGGCAGTTTGTTCATGTATATTTTCCCTTTAAAGGTTTTTGGTCCATTAAAAGACATGAACTTCGTCTTCCCCGTATTTACTTCCAGGCCCCTCTCAGTGCAAAATTCTTCGAAACACCTAACAGCCTTCTGCAAACCGCTAGGGGTCTTAGAGATTATCAACGTGTCATCCGCAAACATGAGGATAGGGATACGCACTCCTGCCAGAATCGGCGCGTCGGTGGGGGTCCGCGAGAGCCAACCGGCCACCCCGTTGACGAAGAGCGAGAACAGGGTCGGCGCCAAAACGCACCCCTGCCTCTCTCCCCTGTCAACCGAGAAGTCATCGGTCACCTCCACCGGGCCACCCCAGCACACCCTGGCAACGTTTCCCTCATGCAAGCGGATGATCATGGTGAGAAGTTCGGGTGCAATTCCCAGTTCCATCAGGACCTGCCAAAGCTTGCTTCTTGGGACCAAATCGAATGCAGCTTTTAGGTCCACGAAGACCGCATAGAGGGCGCCTTTCCCCAAGACCACCGTCTTCCAGTATAGATTGACAAAACGGAAGACTTGGTCGATTGTACTTGTCCGGGAACGGAACCCTGCCTGGATAGGACTTAAGATGTCATGGTCATCCATCCAAGTTTGGATTATGGAAAGAAACATACGGCCTACGATCTTTTGGACCGAATCAATCAAACTGATTGGTCTGTAATTACTTGGGATTGATTTGTCTCCTTTTTTGAATACAGGGACAATTTCAGCGCCCTTCCATGAGGGCGGGATTTCCGCTCCCTGAGCAATTGCATTGGCAAGTCGCATAATATATCTGGACCAGAGGCTTCTGTCATCAGTGAACACATCGGCAGGGATGCCATCCATTCCCGGGGCCTTTCCCCGAACCACTCCGTCTAGTGCTCTATCCACATCCTTAAGTGTAAATATGGCCTTTTTATAAAATACATGGGGAAAGGTCTCGGTAGGGGTATTTTGGGAGGGCGCGGCATATTGGGGTTTGAAGTAGTCTGTCCAAGCGTTCTGTGGCACACTGTTTTGGGGCCGCTCTGCTATACCACCCCTATCCCATTTGTATGTGTCCCAGAAGACTTTACTGTTCTTACTTTTTGAGGCCTCGAGGAGATCCTTCCAAATTTCGTTTTCCCAGGTTACCTTTGCCTCTTTAAGAGATTTCCTGTAATTGGATCTGGCAAATCTTACGAGTGTTGGGTCTTTCTGCTTTAGTGCACTGCCTAGTTCATCCCGGGCTTTCCTGCATTTGTTATTATACCAGCCCACTTTTCTTTGGGGCATGGAACTCCTTGTGGGGGCAGGTTTGAGGAAATATTTCCGCAGGCCCGCAAAAAGCCTTACGTGAATTTCCACTATGCGTTGGTGGGAGTCCTGACCCTCAACTGATGGACCCAGTTCTTCCAATGCAAGAGTGACTTCTTCTTTTATGGCTAATAGGACCCCTGGATCTTCGGCGACCCGATCCCATTTTAGGTGGCGCATATCATTAGACAGGTGGTGCTCTGGCTCGTGTGTAGCTTGTAGCTTTTCAATAACGCCAAGTACAGATGAATTAAATGTTGAGACTAGCGGGTGATGGTCACTCTCAGTTCGGTTAACTACCTCCATATCTATAAAATAGGGCCAGAGTTTAGCATGAATCAATAAATAATCAATTCTGCTTGCCCTACGACCGTTATCAAAGGTATTTGAACCGCATTTGTCAGACGGGCTCCTGCCATTGGCTGCCCTCAAATGGCTCCCTAGACATAATCCGCTTAGCTGGATTGCTGCCCCAGACCACCTTTTTACTGGGGCAATCTCAAGGGGTGGAATTCCCCAACTTGCGTCTTCTTCGGCAGTAAGCTGGGATATGTCATGATCCAAGGGCTCAAACGAGGCATTAAAGTCGCCTGCTATGATGGGTAAATAGTTTGCAGGCAAGGAGTCGATTAATTCTTCCAGCAATTGTACTACTGGGGACTTTTTCCCCCCCGGCAGACCTCGTGCGTAAACGTTAAAAATTTCGAGGTTTACCCCGTCCTTTGAAACAATCTTTACAGATAAGATGTCTTCGCTAATGTTAGAACTTTGAGTGACTCGGCATCCTAGGTCTTGTTTAATCCATATAGTTAGTCCGCCTGATGGGCGACCTCTTCCTCTTTTTGTGGCTGGGATATAATAGTTGAGAAATCCACTGCATAACAGGGGATCTGTCAGCCAAGTCTCTTGAAAGAGACACATATCAAATTTTGATATGAAACCCAGCCATTCAGGATCTACTATTTTTTGACCTAGGCCTGCTATATTCCAGGACATTATTAACAATTGTCCTCTTGCTAACAGTCCATCCTTATAGGGTCTTAGAATCCCTTGTGATGGGCTTGAGCTTTCCCTTGCTAAGGAAGTCAAAATGTTAATACTACTATTGCTCACATTAGTTAGAGTGCCGAGCTCGACATTACCAGTTATACCAACTGCCACTGTGGTAGAACTCAGTGGGGCTATAAGTCCGATCCCGGTTGGTGACCGGTGTTTTTCCCCCAACTGGCGCAGGACCGGTAATGTTTGGTTAATAATAATGTTTATGCCAGCATTATCGTCCTCAGTTGGGGTAAAGCAAGCTACCTGTTTTTCTACAAGGGCTACATCTGCGTTGCATGGGTGTTTCCTTGACCTACAAGAGTTTGGTCGTCAATCGCAGTCTTCCAGGCCAGAGGACCTAATACCTTCAGGCTGCACATTAGGGCATCTGTTGTTTCTAGGCCACGTATCAGTGCCTCTGTAGCCGAAATCCACTATATTGGGCTGTTGGCAATTGCCATAAAAGAAGGACAAAGGCAGAGAAAGAATAGGAGTACAAGGGTTTGTGTTTGGCCAATGGCGAATATGCTCAACTGCCCTTAAATCTCTAAAATTGATTATTACACAATCTCCTTCTATATTTTTCTTTTTGGGGCCCACCCAGTTGACTCGGCGCACAAAGAGGATTTCTGTTGATACATTCTGGGGTAAGGGGCGATTGGAATTTAGCCAATACACACACTTATTCTTCAGATCCCTATGGTCCTCCCTAGAGTCTAGACCCAGGGGCTTAACTCCTGCCAAAATTATCACATAGGGGCTTGACTCAGGTGGGAGGTGTATGCTTAGATGTTTCCTTGTTGCTAGGAGGCTATGAGCTTCCCTTTCTGCTTCTTTTGTCGCCTGGCTACTAATGATTATCGCTTGTGAATTCCCCCCGCTCTCTGGGTTACCTACATAGGGGGTGTGCATTGTATTCCCAGTTGCCCTGTCAGGCGGGTTAGTTTTAGCAATTGTTGGGTTAAGAATGGGTGCAGTATCAGTGGTTGGGACATTTTTGTTTGGATGTTTCTCAGTAGATTTTTCGCACCCACGGCAGTTGGTGGCATATTTCTGCCGGGACTGCGATGATGAACACATCAGCTCTAAACAAGTCAGTCTATTTTCTATACTATCCAACCTATTATAGATTGGTTGACAGGTTTTATAAAAAATTGTCTCCAATTTCTCCCAAAAATCTTCACCCAGATTTTGCAAGTCCTTAGGCGGAATCAAAGAAGGTAACATTGGAACGTTCTCCTTCCCACTGACTGAAGTTGCTCCTTTGGGATCAGGGATGTTCTCAGATGTGACCCCAAGGCTGATTCTTCTAGACTTCGCTGTGTGTCCGGCATTTAGCGGTTCATTCCGCTTTCTCTTGGATTTCGAGGTTTTCAGGCCTTCTTTGTTAATCGAAGTGGGTGCTTTAGCCTTTAGGTTCGTGGCAGACCTAGTCATTACACTCTCCGACATGCCAATGGTTTGTGGTGGATTTGAGGAACCCTTTTTTGATCTGGTATTGAGGTTAGCTCCCTCAGATTCTGGGATACAGTACGTTGGTGAATCATGACAAGGGGAGATAATTCTAGGGGCGTCCAGCACAAGGCTTGCGTCGCCAATATCAGTTCCCGGTTCCATATTGCGAGCAGGGGAACGTATTTGTGACAAATAGCCCAGCGAGGAGCGTTTGTTGTTGAGAGACCCCAGCGACAGTCGCTTCTCAGTAACATCAATCTCTCTGTCCAAAATAGAAGAAGCTCTTACCAAAAATTGATCTAATGTACCGACAAGGGACTTCCGACCTATTACTGGAGCGGTAGTCATCATTCAGGGACGATTATTTAACTCCTTGCATACAGTCTCAATTGACCACCAAGTGCTTCAGATTGTATAAATATAATGCATTGGGGGCTAAGCCCACTATATCCAAGGATGATATGAACGAACAACTTATAAATAACTAGCGGTAACAGACCTTTTAACGGAGATCAACGAGGGAGGGCCCGGCCCGGCCTTGCACGGTCTCCAACGGGCTCAAACGGGCCTGCCCTTGGCCCGGGCTTCGCCCGGGCGCCGCCCGCGCGCGTCCCGCGCTGCGGAGGCTCCTGTCGCCTTTTGTGGGGACCCGGCTCACTCCGATGACGTCGAGCGATGTGCCGGGCCCTGGTGGTGCTGGGAGATGTAGTTTTCAGCAGCCGTTCCCCTCACGGTGTTAACGAGAGTGACAGGGAGCAGGAGCAGGAAGAATCGGCCCCTAGGCACTACGCCCTTCACGGCACTCCAGTCGGTCAGTTAAGCGCGTCCCGCGCTGCGGAGGCTCCTGTCGCCTTTTGTGGGGCCCCGGCTCGCTCCGATGACATTGAGCGATGCGCCGGGCCCTGGTGGTGCTGGGAGATGTAGTTTTCAGCAGCCGTTCCCCTCACGGCGTTAACGAGAGTGACAGGGAGCAGGAGCAGGAAGAATCGGCCCCTAGGCACTACGCCCTTCACGGCACTCCAGTCGGTCAGTTAAGTGCGTCCCGCGCTGCAGAGGCTCCTGTCGCCTTTTGTGGGGCCCCGGCTCGCTCCGATGACGTTGAGCGATGCGCCGGGCCCTGGTGGTGCTGGGAGATGTAGTTTTCAGCAGCCGTTCCCCTCACGGCGTTGACGAGAGTGACAGGGCGCAGGAGCAGGAAGAATCGGCCCCTAGGCACTACGCCCTTCACGGCACTCCAGTCGGTCAGTTAAGCGCGTCCAATCAATAAATACATGGAGATGTAGCTTGGTTTCGGGGTTTCGGGGAATCAAAGAGGACTGTTTCTGCATTATGATTAGTATTATTCAAAGAGGTGCATTCTTAGCTCTTTACTAAGCTGAAGCAGGCTTTGGGAGATCCTGATAGATACAGAATAGAGTTCCTGATTCTGGATGCGTAGACAGAAGTGGCCTATTGCCTTGTTTTTTTTTTGTAGTGGGCAAAAGAACGATGGATTTAACCCAGATCTCTTGACTGGGGGAGAATGTATGCATTGTCAGCATTCCGTCCATCATTTGTTTGTTGTAACGCTTTTCGCCCTAAGTGGGATGGGTATTCCCAGACGTGGGACCCGTGCTCACTACGCCACTGGAGTCAAGCTATCCTGGCTGATGACGGCTGATAGCCAGAAACCGGTCCTATGATGCTTGATTCCGGTCCAGGGAAGACATGGCTTGGCAGTTCGGGCTGGACTGTTCCCATGAGGCACAGGGTCAAGACTGATTTGCATATGGCCATGTCTAAACTGGGGTGGTGTAGTGGGCAAAAGAACGATGGATTTAACCCAGATCTCTTGACTGGGGGAGAATGTATGCATTGTCAGCATTCCGTCCATCATTTGTTTGTTGTAACGCTTTTCGCCCTAAGTGGGTTGGATATTCCCAGACGTGGGACCCGTGCTCACTACGCCACTGGAGTCAAGCTATCCTGGCTGATGACGGCTGATAGCCAGAAACCGGTCCTAGGATGCTTGATTCCGGTCCAGGGAAGACATGGCTTGGCAGTTCGGGCTGGACTGTTCCCATGAGGCACAGGGTCAAGACTGATTTGCATATGGCCATGTCTAAACTGGGGTGGTGTAGTGGGCAAAAGAACGATGGATTTAACCCAGATCTCTTGACTGGGGGAGAATGTATGCATTGTCAACATTCCGTCCATCATTTGTTTGTTGTAACGATAATTGTTTTTTTTTATTGCACTTATCTTCCTCCAGTCTGATGGTGTGCAGAGAGCCACCAGTGATGGAGAGCTTGTAAGCTAGACAGGAAGATGTGCTGACTGCAATGGCTTTGTAAATGATGAAGCTGCTTTTAAAGATGGTGTAGGCAACAAGTCGAGCCAGTGGAGTTCCATCAAGCTCGGAGCGATGTGGTTATATTTCTTCACGGTATTGATTAGACATGGTATGGGGTACAGGATGTCCATGAAAGTGGCTCGTGTACATTCCAGGAGGTCATGGATCAGGGTATTGTCACTATACAGAGACAAGAAGTACAAGGGTTTGAATAGCAGTTCTGAAGGTGCTTTCCAGGAGGAATAGTCTCACTTTCTTTTGTGGTGAGAATTGATACTAGCAATAAAGGGTTTGGCCCAAGGGATTGGCGGGACAAAGGAGCATGAATTTTTGATTAAGAAACATCCAAGGACTCCAGTTATTTACTTCCTCCCAAAGGTCCATAAGCAGTTATTAGAACCCCTGGGGAGAACGATAGTATTGGGGTGTAACACGATATTAGAACCCATTTCTAAATACGTGGACACATTCCTCAAAGAGTTTTTTACTTGAGGTCCCGTTCTATCTACGGGATACCACAGACTTTATTAATAAAGTCGAAGACACCATTTATTACCCATTGTAGCAATGGCTTGTCTCCTTTGATGTGGTGTCATTGTATAACCAGATCCCGAAAGATGAAGCACTGGAAGAAATTGAATTCTTTTTGGAAGCCAGAACATGACCACACAGCTGAAGTGGCACTCAAGAAAAAGTTCTTGAGGTTTGAGGAGACATTCTACTGGCAAATCAAAGGGACTGCCATGGGTTGTCCCTTTGCTCCAGAGATGGCCGTACTCTTTATGGCTAGGTACGAGGATATATTTGTTTATAACAATAACCCATTCAGGAAGAATCTTACTCAATGGTATCATTACATCGATGATGTTTGGTTTCTCTGGAGTGGTACTGAGTCGGAATTAAACAACTTCCACGAGTTGCTCAACCATCGACATCCAGACATCCAGTTCACCTTAACTAAGAGTCGTTCAACACTAACTTTTCTAGACGTAGAAGTCTTTTCCTATCAGAACAAACTTGCTACTACACTTGCCATCCTGCATTATCGAAGTTTTCACACCTGGAACCTTAAAGACAACCTTCCTTATGGACAACTACTTCAGATCAGAAGGAACTGCTTCCGCAATGAGGACTTCCAAATACATGGGAGAGGCGTTCTGTGAGCAGATGAAGGAACGGGGGTACCCCAAAAAACTGTTGAAACATGCATTCAAACGGGCATGGTGGAGTCCTAAATTACTGAAAAAGTTAAACCCAAGATGGAGAAGTTGGTGTGTGTCGCGACATATGGACCACACAGTAATGCATTTCTGTCAATTGTACGAAAACATTGTCACCTTATACAGCAGAATTTTGACCTTGGGATTGATGTCCCACTCTTCGCTATGAAGAAGAATGCGAGCATTGGACAAAGAGGAAAAAAGACCTCCGAACAATGTTCAATATGAAGCCGTTGGCTGGCCACTATAAGGAAAATGCTACTTACCACAGTATGCATCTGTTCTTGGCATGTGCAGCTGTAAAATCTCATGCTATGTATAGATTGCCATCTAGTGTTGAGTCTGGATGTTTGCACTATGTTTTTGTTCGCAGAAGTTTTACGAGTCACGAGGTAGGTGACTCCTCCTTTCGGTGATAGTGCGCATGGGCATCGACTCCATCCTTAGATTTTTTTGCCGTAAAGGGTGATGATAGAGTTTTTAAGAGTAGTAAAGAAAAGAGATGTCCATGTATATTGTATCTAAGTAAGATAGTACTGCAACAGGTATAGGAACCCGGGGAGGCAGGTGGGCGCATGAGATTCTACAGCTCTACATGCCAAGAACAGATGCATTTTCCGTTTGAGGCATGTGAGCTGTAGATCACATGCTATGCATAGACTATATAGCAGTTACGACCCAAAGCGGTGGCTAACCTGTAGCTGTTGCTTGAAATAGTGTACGTAAAACTGCCTGGTCCACACTAGCCTGTTGTCTAGCTAACACATCTATGCAATAGTGTTTTGTAAAGGTGTGTGGTGTAGACCATGTTGCAGCTTTGCAGATGTCATATTTCCTAAAAATGCCATAGAGGCCCCTAGTTTGCAAGTGGAATGCGCTCAACAGAGAATTGTTACTATGCGTTCAACTTTAATGTAGCATATTTGAATGTGCTTAACTATCCCCTTTGCAATACCCGATTTTGATATTGGATTGCATTTATGTAGTGGAGCAAAGGCAACAAAAAGTTGCTTTGTTTTCCTGAAAGGTTTTGTTTTTTCAATGTAGTACAGTAATGCTCTTTTGACAATGTGTGAAGGGCACGTTCTGCCACTGAATCTAGTTGAGGGAAAAACACAGGTAACTCAACAGATTGGTTGATATGAAAGGCAGAAATGACTTTAGGTAAAAATTTGGGGTTAGTCCTAAGAACCACTTTGTTTTGATGCATTTGTAAAAATGGCTCTTCTATGGTTAGTGCCTGAAGCTCACCTACTCTTCTAAAAGATGTGATGGCTATGAGGAAGGCTACCTTACAAGTGAGAAATTGTAGTTCACATTTGTGCGATGGTTCAAAAGGTAGACTCATGAGCCTTGTAAGAACTATGTTGAGATTCCACACTGGAGTAGGTGGAAGTCTGGGGGAATGATTCTTCTAAGTCATTCCATAAATGTTTTAATAGCAAGCACTCAAAAAAGAGACAAATTATGTCTGTTTTGTAGATATGCAGCTATCGCAGCTAGATGTAAGCGTATGGATGTGTACGCTAAATTTTAATGCTGTAGATGTAATATATAGCAAATAATGTTTTGTATGGAAGCGTCTAACAGATTGATTTGATTGTTGTTAAGGTAACCGCCAAACAGCTTCCACTTAGCTGCATAGCAAGCTCTTGTGGTAGTGCGCCTAGCCTCTTTTATAATATTCATGCAGTCTGGTGGAAGATTAAGATAACCAAACTCTAGGACTTCAGGTGCAAGATCGCAAGGTTGAGATGACTGGGATCTGGATGTCTTATCTCTCCATGATTCTGAGTGAGAAGATTTGGAGTAATGTGTAGTTTTTGGTGAGGAACTACTAATAACTCCAATAGGGTTGTAAACCAGGGTTGACGGGCCCATGTGGGAGCAACTAGGAATAGTGCCAGGGACCGCTGTCTGAGCTTCCGAACCACTAATGGAATGAGTGGGAGAGGCGGAAAAGCATAAGCAAATATCCCTGACCAATTCATCCATAGCGCATTGCCTTTGGACAACGGGTGTGGATACCTGGATGCAAAGTTTGGGCATTTTACGTTTAGGTGGGTGGCAAACAGATCTATCTGTGGGAAGCCCCACATTTGGAAGAATGGGAGGAGGACTTGAGAGTGAAGTTCCCATTCGTGGAT
Source organism: Triturus cristatus (assembly GCF_964204655.1). Lineage (NCBI taxonomy): Eukaryota > Metazoa > Chordata > Amphibia > Caudata > Salamandridae > Triturus > Triturus cristatus. Next base: position 1,104,930,229 of record NC_140585.1, on the reverse strand, counting down.
CTGCTGTCGTTGACGACTGAGTAGATCTGCAATCTGGTTGTTTACTCATTGAAGGTGTTCTGCAAGGAGATATATTTTTTGAGGTATGGCCCATTTCCAGATGCTCTGGGCCAGCTGTAAGAGCAGGAGAAAGTGTGTTCCCCCGTTTTTGTATGTAATACATTGCTGTCATGTTGTCTGTGCGAATCAGGATGACTTTGTCTATCAGATGAAGTTGAAAGGCTTTCAATGCTAGAAAAATTGCTAGCAGTTCTAGATGGTTTATGTGGAGTTGCTTTTGCTGCAGAGTCCACATCCCCTGAATGGTATGTTTTTGAAGATGAGCTCCCCAACCAGTGAGCGATGCGTCTGCTGTTAGTACTATCTGTGGAACCGGATCAACGAATGGCCGCCCCTTGGAAAGGTTTAGCATGTTCCACCACTGCAGAGAGTGATGAGTGCGGCCATCCACCAAAACTAGATCTGATAACTGACCTAGAGCCCGGTTCCACTGACGTGCTAAGCATTGCTGTAAGGGACGTATATGGAGTCTTGCATAAGAAACGATTAACATGTAAGATGCCAAAATTCCTAGCAATTGCATGAACACCCGAGCGGGTAATGAGTGTTGAGGCTGAAACTGCGCTATTAGAGTTTGCATGTTGCATGTCCTGACTGGGTTGGGATATGCTAGAGCTTTTTGAGTGTTTATTGTGGCTCCCAGGTACACTTGTGTGTTGGATGGTTGGAGATGCGATTTGGAGAGGTTTACTGTGAACCCCAGGTCGTGAAGCAGTTGGACTGTTTTTCTAGTGTATTTTATGCAGCTCTTTTGCGAGCTGGCTTTTATTAGCCAGTCGTATAGGTAGGGGAAGACGTGAATGTGCTGTCTTCTTAGATGAGCCGCGACTACTGCTAGACACTTGGTGAAAACCCTGGGTGCTGTAGTTACTCCGAATTGGAGAACTTTGAATTGATAATGTTGTCCGCCCACCACAAACCTGAGGTATTTCCGGTGAGTGGGAATATGGAAATATGTGTCCTTTAAATCCAAGGTGGACAAAAAGTCATCTTACTGAAGGAGTGGGAGCACTTGTTGGAGTGTGACCATGTGAAAGTGGTCCGACTGATTTAGTTCTCTCAGGTCTGGTATAGGCCTGAGAGAGCCATCGTTTTTGGGAATTAATAAATACAGGGAGTATACCCTGGTCCCTTGGTATTGTAATGGGTCTGGTTCTTTAGTGTGATTTTCCAAGAGAGAGATAACCTCCTGCTTTAGGAGGGTGAGATGCTCTGGTGACATTGCACGTGACCTTGGAGTGTCTGTAATCTCCAGGCAGTGCCCATACTAAATAATTTGTAGTACTCACTTGTCTGAGGTGATTGAATTCCAGACAGGCAGGAATTGGGAGAGTCGTTCGCCGACAGGAGTGGAATGATCGGGGGATAACAGAAGGAAGTCACTGTTTGTTTGGGGGGAAGTACAGGTAGAGTTACCTCTGCCTCTGCCTCTTCCCTTGCCATTGTTTCGTCTAAAACCTCCTCTGAAAAAACCTCTTGAAGAGGGGGATTGGTTATTGCCCTTGTAAGAGGAGGAGGGTTTTCGGTGGACACAGTTTTTGAAACACCCATGTAAAAGGAGCGGCGAAAGAAGCCCCTAGTGGCGGGTAACTGCAAAGCCTCCATGGACTTTGCGACCCCAGAGTCTTTCTCCATCTTTTCCAGCGAGGTATCAACAGCTGGACCAAAGAGATGCTCCTTATCGAACGGTTGATTAACTATGGAGGTTTGCACCTCCGTCTTGAAGCCTGATATTCTTAGCCAAGCATGTCTGCGTAATAGTATGCTGGTGTTGACTGCACGAGCTGCTGTGTCTGTTGCATCTAGGGCACACCTAATGGATGTATTGGTAATACGTTTACCTTCCTGAATGAGGTCATTAGCCTCAAATTTGTATTCATCAGGTAAATGTTTTATGAATTTTTGTAAAACTCATAGTAAGCCCTGTCATAGCAAGCCAACAAAGCTTGAGCATTGGCAATGCGCCAGTGATTTGCTGCCTGTGAAGCCACTCTTTTGCCCGAGGCATCGATTCGCTTAGACTCCTTATCAGGAGGAGGGGCCTCACCAGAGGTTTGCGAATTAGCTCTCTTGCGAGCGATGGAGACTACAAGAGAGTCTAAGGGCAGCTGGCCTCTAATGTAAACAGGGTCGGTAGCAGCGAGTTTGTATTTTTTGTCCACTCTAGAAGTAATTATCCTGGATCTTACAGGGTCTATATATACCTCATCCGTGTGCTTGAACAAGCCTTTGAGCATTGGTAAGGTGTGAGTAGCTCTTTGGGAAGAAGTAAGTGTTTCAATGAGGAAATCCTCTTCTCAAGGCTCTTTATGGAGCTCCACCCCATCATATTGAGCGGTCTTATTAAGAAGCTCAATGTACCCTATGTTGTCGTCAGGTGGGGACGGTCTGGAGGGATACAAATCAAGGTCATTACATGTAATTGGGTCTGTCTGATAATCGTCCCAAGGGTCAGTGTCCTGTAGCCTATCCAGATCCTGATACTGATCCCCATCCCCTTCATTCTGTGGGTCAGGTGAAAGTGGTGGTGGTGGTGGTGAATTTGCTGGAGAAATGAGCAAGTTAGGATCAATGGGAGAAGGAAGTGGAATATAAGGAGGAGAAGGGTTAGTACCCACACTTTTACTTATGAGAGGAATGTGGTAGTCCTCCGATAGGTCAATTTTCCGTTTCTTTGGAAGCATGGCATAAATATGCCCTGTTTGAGAGTTGATTACCAGTTATTTCTGCTTCGGATCTGAAGGCGGCGCATCGGACCGAGGTTCTTTAGTGGGAGAGTGTTTCTCTTTATGAGTCGGTTTCGGCGTCGAAGGTTTCGGCTCCGAGCCTTTGGGTGTCGAAGATTTCGGCTCCGAGCCTTTTGGTGTCGATGACTTGGCCTTGTGTTTCGGCGCTGAAGGTGTTGGTTCGGCGCCGGAGTGGGGCAGGTTTGAGCCCGAGCCGGAAAGCTTGTCATTCTGTTTTGGTACAGGGCCCGAGGGCGGGGCTTCGGAAACTTTTTGCCGGTGCCGACCTTGGCCCGAGGGCAGAGGAGGGACCGGAGCCTTTGTCTTATGTTGAGGGGCAAAGGGGTATCTTTACTCACAGTACGCTGACCCGGAGTAATCTGTTCCTCTTCTTCCATGTCGGAGTTGGCTTCAGACACAGATATATGTTGTTGTTCTTCCTCGGCTCCTTGAGGTTGATGTTCAGTGTCGGAATCTTCGCCGAAGATGTCCGGTGCAGAGCCGCTCTGGTGTTGCATTTCCTGTTGTTAAGCCCGACGGTCACAAAGATTCTTTTTCGATCGAAACGATCGACACGCGTCGCAGTCGTTCTCGTTGTTTTCCGGGTACAAGCAGAGATTGCACACTTCGTGCAAGTCAGTGCGTGGAAACTTAGCACAAAACCCAGGACATAGCTTGAATGGAGTCTGCTCCATCGACTGCTAGTACGGTCGAAGCGGGTAGGCCCGATGACCTGCCACAAGTTTCCCGATCGAAGGTTTTCCGAAGTTAGACGATGTGCGTCGAATGAGGAACCACAAACGATAACAATACCGTTGAGGGTAGTGGATTGCGAGTTGAAGGAGTCCAAAAACGGTACCGAACTGGAGAGCAGAAATACACATCCAAACCCGATGGCGGAAAAAAACAATCTAAGGATGGAGTCGATGCCCATGAGCACTATTACCGATAGGAGGAATCACCTACCTCATGACTGGAAAAACTTCTTCAAACAAAAACAAAGTGCAAACATCCGGGCCCAACACTAGATGGCGATCTATGCATAGCATGTGATCTTCAGCTCACATGCCTTGAATATGTGGTACCTGTACGAATTGTAGTAACACGATAGTCGGTACTGACATTATACATGATGACATTAAGTAGACAAGGAAACAATTTTCCAACTGCAAGACAAAAAATGTCATTTATGCAATAGTTTGCCCTTGCCAAGGATTTACATTGGCAAAACTAGGCAAGAGATTTGTCAACGCATAGTGCATAGATAAGGATAAAAAATAAAGTCGCAACAGCACCTATGGTGAACCACTTCATTGACTCCAATCACCACAAACTTGAGTTTAAATGGACTGTGCTATCAGTCATCAAACCATCACCGAGAGGGGGCGACATTGAGACTTCATTGTTAAGAAAAGAAGTCTATATGATAGATCTTTTCAATAGCATCACCAAAGGACTGAATGAGATGTCAGAAATAGGTAGATGTTAAAACAGCTCCAGTCCAGGTTTTGCATTTCCAGTTTGTACCATGATTCAAATAATCTCTGGAATCATGCATATATATTTTATTACCAAAGCTTGAAAAAGATATATAGGTTCTATCTTTTCCTTAGATATGATTTACTGGTAGCACAGTTTACCCTCAATAAACTCACTTAACCATAATGCAATGGGACCAGGTCACTCTTAAAACTTCCTGTGACCTGGAAGCATTCTCAAGTGAGGAACTGGGAATGAGACACAATAAGATGACTTTCACAGCTGATCACAAGTAAGAATATGCAACTTTTCACTACGCAGGCGCGTTAAATTCTTTTCATAGAATATGACACATGCTGACATGTCCTTTTCTGTTTACACAGAGAGACGTGATGGGGTCGTTTCTGTGTGAACTTTAAAGGAACCTGGCAATTAACAAACTGACTGAGAACTAAAAAGAAGCATATAAGAAACTATTGCCGGCAAGGCGAAAGTAAGTGTTGCCTTTTGCCCACAAAGTTACAATGTATCTAATTAGATACTCTATTGATACAGCACTCATTTCTATTTATAGATCGCCCTTCCAAAGCACAACTAGGCTTCCATTTAACCGTCAGTAAGCATTTCAATACCTTTTTGCAAATGCACCGCCCGTCTGGCGCAAGTAAGTGCCTTTTTTGTTCCCTCAGTTACAAATGTTTACATTTATAAAACCATGCATATGACTGATGGTGGATCCGTTTTCATTTTAGATCGTGCCATCTACATTTTAACTTGCCTCTTCTCGCCTGCAACGTGCAAATTTATTTCGCTATTCAATCAGGTACTTTTTTGGGTAGTCATCCCGTAGCTAGAGTAATTGGGAAGTTTAGTGTCCTTCTTCATGTATAATTAAATGCCCCCCCGTTTTTGTTACTTAGATAAACCAGTCCACACCTGAAGAGAATTCAGCAAACCACTTTGGGAATCGGAACGCGTCGGCATTACACAAACTTTCGCACTTAACTAAGTTTTCCCCAGTAGAAATGTTATTTGAATTGTCTCACTACTGGGTTTAATTTCTTTTTCCCCGTGGGTAGCAGCTTCTCAAATTTGTTACACAATGTGGATGCTAAAGGATGTCCTAGTAGCTGCTCCTTTTGTGAACTAAGTCTGGTGATATAAAGTTTAGATAATTGTTGTTATGTATCACGCTTCATGTATTGTTTGTTTCATCGCCTTACTTCAGCACATAGTCTGTATGTTTTTGTTATTTTTTGCACAATGTATAATTTGTATTTGACTGAAACGCATCCACACTTATCTGACCCATGATTAAATGTGGAGTAAAGTGAACAGAATGAAGAAGCAAATAAATGCTTCAAGTCCATATCAATTGAAGTGATGGCCTTTAGGCTGTTAAATTGGCTTAGCAGCATTTTAATGTGATGGCTAGGACACCTCTTTCTCTTAGAGAATTGATACTAAGCAGCCTTTATTTTCTTGGCAATGCGCTCCCTTCTTATTTCACTACATTTTATTTTAACATACATTAACACCATACATTACTGATGCATATATAGTTTTTTAGGCTATGTTGAAACATAGAATATCGTCTGCAGTTACTAACTTAAAGCAAAGAGGTATTATGTATAGATCCCAGCTTGACCTATATAATTCTCAGGTAAATGCACATGCACTGCTAATTCCACAACTTTCGGCTGCATTTTAAGCATAATCGTACATATTTAATTTAACATTTCAATAGTATTACTTGATATGTTTCTCCATGATCAAATCTTCGATTGGTCATCTGAGGCTATATTACTCAGATAAGTCTGAAAAGGCTCCCAGATCACTTGTGGTCCAGACATCCCAGGTTGCAGCTCAGTACTGCTGTTCAAGTTACTTGTAACTACCCTCTTTAGCCACAGCTGGTTGTTGGTTACAACCAATTCAGACAATGTGATGCAACTTCTCTTTTCACCAGTAACAACAATAATGCCGTCAATCTGCATTCCCTTTTGGGTATATGTTCTATGCATCCTAGGTAGCACGTCTGGAGATCCAGGAACAGTCACTTCAACTATAGGCTCCATTATATTGAATGTCGCTGTCCAGTAGTCACATATGAGTTAAGAGCCCTAAGCAAGGAGCAGGAAATCTGTCTGAGGGGAATGATATCTAGTGCATTCATTCGGCTTGGATGGGTCTAGCTAGCAGAGGAACTATGGTGTATGATATAACATGCAAATAAGGCTTTATTTGATTAATTTTAGTCTACAGTTCTTACATTTGTTTGTAATTGGTTGCAGCAGTATGCCCATTTCCAGATATCAGAGTGGTCACCTAGTCCCTCCTCTAATACCCACATGGCTAGGGCATCCCCATTTACCCAGGCATCATTTTACAATTTATAAAGATGTGAAACCAGTCACCTGATATATTCTAATCTGACTTTTGAAAGTGCTATGAATTCTTGTAGTTCCTGTGGTAATGTCGGGTACCGGGCCTTCACAGCCTGTCCAAGCCAATGGTAGGTAAAGACAGCTATCATATTTGTGAGCTTGGATATAATAAAAAGTCCTTTTTCATAGTGGTGTCCCAGCTCAGTCAGCCCATGTCTGCAAATTGTGCCATGTACTGCTTTTTCCATTGCTTTAGTTAAGGCCAGGTTTTCTATCAATGGGCACATAGCGACTGAAACATTGGTTGGCACGCCCTTCTGCAAAAATCCCACCATGCCTTATATGTTGCCTCTACAGTATTTATTTCTTGAGTAGGGTATTTAATTGGACAGAACATTTCTTCAGTGTTTTTTTTTCTATTTTTTCCTTCTTCACTGTTACATGGGACATGGAAGGATAATGCAAATACCAATAGATCTCCAAAAAGTCCTGAGAACCCAAGTAGTATTTCTCGTGAACTGGTCCTGCCAGCCCTTCATTTCCATATACTGTGTCATTACTTCCCATTTCAGTCAAACCTGTTTATCTGCCAAAATCAATCTGCTGAATCCTGCTCGCAATGTCCTAAAGAACTGTTGTGTCGGTCGGCTGTCAGCGCCGGAACTAGCAGCATTACATTCTGGTGGGACTTCTGAGGCCCTCTTCTAAGTTTTATTCATAAGAGGGAGGGGTTGGCCTTCATTCAAAAGCATGCCTTCTCCAGGTACTCAATAACTCAACCAGATCAGAAGGCAGCTAAAATGGCCAGGAATGTGAATATTGTAAATTACCTCAAGAATAAAGTTTGAAGCTAAAGGAGCTTCCGCAGATGATGTGGCTGAGTGCCAAACTACTTTGGATACTGTACTAGCCAATTTAGTTATTCATATGTATGTATTTTGGTGACAACCAGTCTTTCACCTGATAGCCATTTACATTGAATGGTCTGGCAAACTTCTATTTTGCAGATACATCTTTCCTGTTCAATTGTTGAGACTGTTGTTTAGGCATCCAGCTTATACGGGATTATACAAGGAAATTATTGGTATGTGAGGCACAAGCATCACGTGAAATATGTACTTTCTTGACTAATGAGACTGATGAACCTCAGTCATAAACAGTGGATTGAGGTCCAGAAAGGCAACAAGTGGTTCCTAAAGTAAAAGAGATATTAGGTAAAAAGGTTGATTCAAACTGAGGGTTGCTATTCAGCAGTGGAAAATGTCATTGGAGGAACAATAAATCCTGCATTTTCAATTACCCACACACTCATAGGAAGCATACCAATATCCCGCTCTGTTTAATCCTGCAGATAAAGATCCTACAGAGTATTCTGCATATACCTAACAGGTAATACAGCAAACATCTACAGAGCTATATGTATGTGTGCACTCTAGGTTAAAATCACTCAAAGCATTAAAAATTGAAAAGCAGTAATATTACTTCATGACTAAATCGTTCAATTAAATAGTATAATCTCAATACCTGCAAAATCCCACACATTTAATGTAAGTTCTTTTTTTGCATTTTGCTTAGAACGTACAGGCCAATCCTTGACATCAATGCCTACAGTTGCCTTTTTGAGACCGTGGTCGGCATGCTTGCACTTCATAAGTTGGTGCACCAGTGTAGTTTTGCCACTTCCTGCATTTCCCACAATCATAAGTTTCATTCTGTTATATGGCACAGCCTTCTTTAAACGCTGCTGAAGAAAACTAAAAAAAAAAAAAAAAAGAAGAATTTTAAATAAATTGTTAGATACTACAAAAGAGGATTTATTGCAGAGAAGCATACAGCACTATAAGTTACTTGCTGACCTATTCAAATGACTAGGATCAGCAGCACAGTATCGTTTAATGGTAAAAATGGTTACAAGAAGTTAAAATGCTCCTAGATATGAGAAGATATCCCCTTTCTAGGTCTCGCCTATGTGGAAATATGGATTTTTCTGATCAGTTATGTCCCCTATCTTGGACCCCAACGGTTCCATGTATGAATCACAAGTACATGTATGTTCCCTCCAGTTCCAGTTATGAAGACGCAAACACATGTGCGTCCACCGTCAACATGTCCTCTGTCAGATCCGCCATGAATAGGCCAGATATTCCATTCCTAAGTATGAAAGGCCACCGGCTTTATATGGTTCACTTATACCATTTTACAGTCCAGGCAAGTAGGCCCTGATTCTGTCATCAAACTCTTCTTGCCTTCTGCCTCTGAAAGCTCCAGTCTGAGCCTGCATCTGTGACCATGAACTTTGTCTCATTCCCTGCGCGGCTCACGAAGCCTGACATCAGCCTGCTGCCTGCCAAAAACTGTATTTCACCTTCGAAATTATCTGCTCCGTTCCCTGCCCGATGCATTCCTGTCTAGTAGTTTAAGTAAACATTCTTCCAGCTACCGAGCAAAGGCCCGGCTTCTCTGTCTTTATGCAAGTAATTCATAGCCCTATTACTATGGAAGATTTCCGCCCTCGCATCTAGTGTAGACACTTAGACGCTTGTACACGCACTAACAGTCAGTATAGTCAGTATAGAATAAGATTCTACTCGAAGAGACCTCTCTTTTGGATAACATAGTTCTTTAAACATGGGATGTTAGATATGATTTGGGATTAGGTTGACTTGACCCTCCAGACTTCTGTCGCCACATGTAGAGCTAAATGTCAAGTCCCCTTCACCCCCTAGTTGCACGTCAATTACACGTCATGCTGCTGCGCGCGCATTTCTGCCAAGTATTTCTGCTGACATTGCGAAATTCTTTCATAGAACCACCCTATTATGACATCACATCTAATGACGTTATTTTATCACTCCCAGTTACGCCTATTTTTGCTACGCACGAATATATTATCCACACTATCAATTGTTACGCCTCTTGTATTTGCTTCACTGTAATGCCTATTGTATAAAAGTGATTGATTGTCAATAACGTATGTACTTCACTTCCTGAACCTTCGTGGTGATGGAACTTGGAGCAACCGATTATAATCGACCATTGGAATAAAGCCCATTCCGAACCTCTAATACCACGGATTCTGCCTCTTATTTACTGAGCTATTTTATTATGTTTCTGTATCAAATTAAGTCCCGGTAATTAAATTATTTACCACATGAATGGCGCCCGAACAGGGACACTTTCTCATCTCACGCGCCGGCGGTGAGTTGCAGGCCCGGTCTCCTGCCACAGCTGGACGGACAACAACGCGTACCAGCAGGATTTCCTGTATCTCCCTCCGGTCAAGCGGGGGCGACTGAGGCTGCGATCAACACCCAGACGAGGCGGTGAGAAGTGCGAAGTATCCCGACCAGAGCCTAGCTGAGAGAGCAAGATCCGAGGTATACAGAGGCCCACCAGTTTCCGAAGTTCAAGTCGAGTCCAGTCCGGTTCAAGTTCAAGTCGAGTCCAGTCCGGTTCAAGTTCAGTTCAGTTTCCGAGGCCTTCCGTTTCCGAGCTACCCGGTGAGTACCATTACTGGGGAGGCGTTCTGACGTGCACATAGGTTGTGCCGGTCAAGACGGGTTTGGGTACACAAATCCGGTCTGCACTGTTTCAGCAGTGTATCTGTACTGTTTAGCAGTATATCTAGTATATCAAGTATATAAATTCAGAATAATTCAGTTAAAGTCGAGTATTATGTTTAGTGATTAAGTTTTCCTTAGACCGTCATCATCATTGTTGCTCAGTTAAATGTTAAATGTTAAATGTTTTAAGTACGTTCTGCATATTGTGGTATGAATGACTGTTCATTATCGTGTTTACTGTATTAAGTTTATTCAAAATCAAGTATCAGATCAGTTCTCAATATGCCGCTCTTTTCGAAATTAAGACAGATCACAACAAGAAAAGGGGTACTCGAAGAAGCCGTTCCTATTCCTCCTAGGGACACTCCAGGGTACTTCATGTATCATAAACATGGCTTAGACGCTATATTATTTCTTGATTTATGGGTAGACTACACCAAGGAATTACCAGAAAGTCAGAGGTGGCCCGCAGCTGGGACCTGGGATGCAGAGTGCATCATGAAAGTAGAGGAAGAGTTATGGAAAAGGAAAGTCAGACAGTCACAGAAAGACGCCATTGAGTTATGGCGTAAAGAATCTCATAGACGTACAGAAAAAGCACTCCGACAGGAAGAGAAGAATAAAGAGAGTTCAAATAAAGTCCGAGAAAATCTATTAATTGAAGAAGGTACCCGAGTGAAATCAGAACAAGTAGACAGACAAAGAAATGCCCTTATGAATGGTATGTATCCCCTTCTGGCCGAAGGATTACCTAAGGCTACTCCGGAGATACCAAAAGACTTGCCACCCCCATTATTTCCAATAAAGGTACATCCTAAGGGGCATCCTAGAACCGCAGAAGATGTTTTTCTTTCCTCATATTTAGATGACGCAGCTCCCGAGTACGCAAATTCCGCCCCACATAGACCGCCTGCCAGGGAGGTTCAACGCCAAGATCCAGTATCTGTATCTCTACAGCAACAAGTCCTGACACAAGTTCCGGCAAGCACATCTGTTTCTACATCTGTTCCTACAGCTACTTCTATAGCCGTGTCCACACCTATAGTTGCTGTATCACGTTCAACGAATCCTTTCACGCCCGATACCCCAGATGGGGCTACGGGAGGTGCTACCAACATTTTTTCTACGCCACCCAGAATAAATAAACTTACCTTTCAAGAGTCAGCACATTCACGTACCCCCAAACTCATAAATGCCCGTACGCTTAAGGAACTTCTTGTAGATTGTAGATATGACCCTGTGCCCGGCAAAGAGGACGAAATGATCATGGCATCATTACGTATCAGACGAGCCGCGGTGTATTTAGGGAAGTTACCAGGAATGACTGCGCATCTAGATAATATATACCATTTTGTCCAAACAGGGCGAGATTCTGAGTGTATTAACAGAGCTATGGAATACCAGAAAGTGGAGATACAGGGGGAACTGTTACGTTTCCTTATAAATTGTGTGATCAGAAATCAAGACCGACCGGGGGTAGACCCGGAAGCAATGCAAATTCTTACCAGATGGAGCCAGAATATATCAGAAGGGAGACATGATAAGCAAAATTGTATAATAGCCATGTGCCGAAAGATCCGTAAAGAAATAGAACGCCTACACGAAGAAAGATTAGCGGTAGACCAGTTCGAACAAGGCGAGGAGGAAGGATCAGGACTGCCCACAGGACAGTCAGACACCATAGCCTATGTAGGTAGAGGAAGATCTTGTAATAGTACTAGATGTCTTATTGACCCGATACGTCCGATATGTCCAGATAATAACAGGAATTTCCAAACACCTATAATTAATATAAGGTCTAACGAGCATTCGTTCCAAGCCGCTGACAAATTACTCCGAGAACGAAGGGGTTATCATTTTCTCGATTCTATGGATGAACAAGAATTAGCCAGGTCAGCCGTCCATTGGGTTGCCAGTCCCGGAAAGTATGGTGATGATACAGTAGCACACACATTTTTGAATCTCACCCCAGATGAACAGCGTTTAGCTGGGATTTATATGATTCAACAACTCCTTATACTATATCAGAGTCAGCATTCGGATCCTGGTCCCTTGCCTGATATATTGACTGAATTACTCATGAATAGATGGAGAGGTTCAGGTACTAAATTAATTAAAGAAATACTAGAATCAAGAAAACAGTACATTCTTTTTGTATGCCCAGAACATGTCTCATTGCCCATCAAGGAAAGAACCACGTATTACATGGACAGACAGAATCCCTTACGAGAAGTACACCCGATAAAGGGCGAGGACAATGAGTTTAAACGTGTATTTGTATATACGCCCATATCGAAAATAGAATTGTTAGAAATGAAGAAAGTGGTACCCAGTCATGACAAAGACCCAGCAGGTTTCCACCGAGAAATTAAAGACATGCTACTCATGGGAGAGTATACCTATCCCGACATTATGACAATATTAAAGGTATTAATGCCTGCTGGCATTTATGAAAAACTCAGGGAAAAAGAGTGGGAGGTAGGCGACCAAAAGATAGAATGGTCAGCATTAGAAGCAGAAGAAAAGGCCCGAACTGCAGGAGCAGGGCTTGGGGATAAAACTAAAGCACTACCAGGTTTACTAGTACAGGTACTGCCACGTTTATTAACTACGAAAAAGGAAGATTGGGGTACAATTTCAGCCTGTAAACAGAAGCAAGATGAAGACACTAGTGATTTCTATGCCCGATTTGAAAAATGTTTTGGTATAAATAGTGGCATAAAAGCAAGTAGCGAATCATACCCACATCTGTTTGTGACAAAATTAGTAGAAAATGCCTTGCCTCAAGTGAAGAACAGAGTATTAAAATTCGAGAGTACCTGGCAAGGTAACACTCCATCACAAATGTTACAAATGTTACAGTACCATCACAATAGAATTAGAGAGGAACAAGAACATGAACAAAGACGCATGAAAGACACGAAAATGAAAATGCTAGTCTCCCAGACAGTTCCAGCTGAAGGACATAAAAAGGGTACGACACATTCCAGTGATTCAACAGGACCTGTAAAAGGGACCTGCAATTATTGTAAAAAGCCAGGTCATTACGTACACGATTGTCCAGTTTTGAAACATAATATCGCCATAGGTAATACAAAAGAAAGACCACGGCCACCTAGACAGGATCAGAATGAACAAGGAGCCCCGCAGCATGCACAGTCCATGCCAGCTCCACCACAGTCTATACAGTTTGTGCCAGCTGCACCAGCGCTGCCTGTTGCTGCCACCCAAACCACGACACGACAACTGTACCAGACCGCACAGTATGACTATCCTGATTATCAACGATACGCATGAACAAGCCTAGAGAGGGAAGTTGACTTACCCCTTATCGAGGTCCCTGTAGACCAAGAAGGACCTTATGTACATAGTGAATTATTAGGCCAAGACAGAAATTTTTTACTCGATACAGGGGCAAGTCGAACAACCATAAAACGTAGTGAAGTTCCAGGGGCACCCCTCTCAGGCTCACAGAATATTTCCCTTGGTTTTTCAGGAAAACCTATTGTTAATGAAGTGTCACAGCCTCTTCCACTTACGATAGGACCTTTGACCCGAACTACAGATTTATTGCTTACTAAGTCATGTCCAGAAAACTTGTTAGGTATAAAAACACTGAAAGCTCTAGGAGCTATAATATGTTGTTCTCCGGAAGGAGTAAGATTGTTTTTACGTGATTTTAAAGGTCACTATGTGTCTAGAGACATGGATCCCCGACTGCAGACTTTACCTACACATCTATGGGCACAAGGCCCTACTGACGTTGGTTGCATGAATATTACACCATATCGAGTCACACTAAAGGCAGGAGTGGTACTACCACGAATGCGACAATACAAGTTACCACCAGATGCTGTAGTGGCTTTACTGCAAATCATTGACGAGCTCATTGCCCAAGGAGTGGTTGTGGAAACAGACTCCAATGTATGTAATTCACCGATAATTCCGATTCTTAAACGAACAGATCCGAAGGCCCCGCCAGTATATCGATTGGTTATTGATCTGCGCGAATTAAACAAATGCATTGTGCCACAATTCCCTGTGGTCCCAGATATCTCGTCATTACTAACAGCTATTGATTCCGAAGCAACATTCTTTACTGTAATTGATCTCAAGAATGCCTTTTTCAGCGTCCCAATAGATCCGGAAAGCCAATATTTGTTCGGATTTAGTTTAAATGGACGTAGCTTTAAATTCTCCCGCGCACCTCAAGGATTTACAGAAAGCCCCAGCATCTATAGCCAAGCACTGAAACGAGAACTCGACAGTATCCACATGCCAGTTAACACTGCTCTGCTTCAATATGTCGATGATCTGCTGATCACCGCGAGAAGCGAACCCGAATGTGAGAAAGCATCACTGACAGTTTTACAATTTCTAGCCGAAAAGGGGCACAAGGTGTCCCCTTCTAAGCTGCAATTCTGTGTCCAGCGAGTTGTTTATCTTGGACACTCGCTGTCCAAGGAGGGAAGGCAGCTTACACCCGACCGCATTCAGTTAATAGCTAACATGCCAATACCCAAGACACAAAAGGAGGTACGGGCTTTCATAGGCCTCACTTCATATTGTAGGCAGTGGATCCCTCAGTATGCATTTCTAGCTAAACCACTCATTCAGTTGACAACACAGGAGGCAGCCACATCGACTGTTCTCCCTTGGACTCAGGAACATACACAAGCTTTTGAAAGCTTAAAGAAAGCTTTATGTCAAGCACCTGTCTTAGCAACGCCATGTTACAGGAAACAGTTTACACTTTTTGTTACAGAACGCGAAGGTACTGCCTTGTCAGTACTCACACAGGAACAAGCAGGAGCACACAAACCATGTGCTTATTTTTCTAGTACATTAGATCCCGTAGCTCAGGCTTTGCCTGCGTGCCTGAAATCAGTGGCAGCAACAGCTTTAGCAATCAGACAAAGCGATGCCATAGTGTTAGGACATCCATTGACAGTTCAAGTACCACATGCAGTAGAGGTTCTTGTGAATAGAACGCAAACACAACACTTGACTATAGCGCGACTTACAGGGTACGAGTTAACATTGTTTCAACCACATATAGAAATCAGACGTTGTAACACATTGAATCCTGCCACACTTTTGCCAGTAATCGGAACAGACCCACTAGCCCATGACTGTATTGAAGTTATTACAATAACGACGAAACCCAGACAAGACTTAACCGATGTCCCATTGTCAGACCCAGACCTGACGTTGTATGTAGATGGTTCATGTATGAGAACAGGTACAGGAGACTTAGTGGCCGCTTACGCAGTCACAACAGATACTGAAATCATTGAAACAAATTGTATAAATACCTTGTCAGCCCAAGCCGCAGAGCTCATCGCTCTGACCCAAGCCTGTATTCAAGCCACTAATAAAAAAGTCAACATATACACTGATTCACGTTATGCATTCGGAGTTGTACATGACTTCGGCGTGCTGTGGCGAGAGAGAGGTTATTTAACTTCCCACGGTGCCCACATTCAGCACGGACCCCTCATCCATGCCTTATTAGATGCGATACATCTACCCACTGCAATATCAATTATGAAATGTAAAGCTCATACGAAAGTTACTGATATCATTTCTCAAGGCAATGATCTAGCTGACAGAACAGCTAAACAGACTGCTCAAACTCAAACATCCGACATGACAAAGACAATAGTCCCGATGCCAACACATTGTATGACGGTTAAAGATCCTACTCTTGACGTAATTGACATACAGACACATGCTACACCAGACGAAATAAAGAAATGGACTGAATTAGGAGGGATCCAAACGGATCAAGGATGGATGATGAAGGAAAAGTCTGTGTGGTTCCTTCCTGATTCAATGGTCCAAGTTATAATTAACACTGTACATAGTCCCGCACATCTAGGAGAAAAAGCTATGCTAGATAGCATTCAACACATTTGGTTCAATAAACATTTACGAGCAGCAGCCAAACAAAAAGTTCGTACCTGTATGATCTGTTGCCAGTTCAACCCAGGAAAAAGCGTTCCCGTAGAACAGGGTGGATTTCAGCCTCCTGATCACCCTTTTGAAGTCCTCCAGATGGATTATATCCAGATGGAACGATGTCGAGGATTCAAATATGTTCTCGTAGTTGTTTGTGCTCTTTCCCGTTGGACGGAGGCATACCCGGTTTCAGATTACACTGCCCCGACTACTGCCAAACAGTTGGTTCGAGAATTCTTCCCACGATACGGTTTACCACGTGTTGTTCACTCAGATAACGGCCAGCCGTTCTCATCCGAATTAATGAAACACGTTTCACTTTTGTTAGGCTATCAGTGGAAATTCCACTGTGTCCGACACCCCGAGGCAGCAGGTCTCGTAGAAAGACATAATCAGACTCTGAAAATTAGATTGTCCAAAATATGCAGAGAGAAAGGTGTCGACTGGGTAGTAGCATTACCAGTTGCACTCTTTTACACAAAAATGGTAGCACACTCTCGAACAGGGCTATCCCCGTATGAAGTGATCTTCGGCAGACCACCAAATATGTGGGGGACGCCCATACCACGAAAAATAACTGATATTAACTGTAATATGCTGACAGATTACTTGGCTTCCTTGATGTCTGCACTACAATCTTGTCGTTTACAGGTAGCTGCAGCTTTTCCTGACAACACTGAGGTGAAACCCCATGACGTAGTCCCGGGGGACCTGGTCCTGGTGAGGAACTTTGATCGAAAGACTCAGCTGGAACCCAGGTGGAAGTCGCCTCAGCTGGTTTTGCTCACCACAAGGACAGCCGTGAAGATCGAGGGCAGAAAAGGCTGGATACATTCAAGTCATATCAAGAAATTTCATGGACTACAATCAGATGTGAATACCACACCTTGTGTGTCTTCACCCATTGACTCAAAACTTCCTTTTGTTGAAAAGAGTAAATCCGAACTGTATAAACTGAAGCTCAGGTCCAATCAGTCAAGCAATTTGATTGTTTAAGTCCTCTCCAAGGTGAAGCGGTTGAATTGTCTCTGACATGTATCCCTTGGACCTGAATAGAGAAAACACCCGAAAAATGTTGAAACGACAGGCGTACTGTAAATCACTGCGTAGTCATTGTATAGTGACGTTATTAATTTTGTTTTCCTTAAGTCTTTTAATAATTACTGCAAGTATATTGTTGCACATATATTATCCTATTTCTAGACATGTTTATAATATTACTGCTGAACATTCTTTTAGTGAATTACCTCCGCTTGAGTTGTCTTATAGATTTGCGCTGCGCAATAATACGTTTATTAGTATGTTACATCATTCCCATCAGGTTAGCAATGCTACAAATTGTTGGATATGTGGCCGACTCCCTCCCTATCAGAATTATAAAGGAATTCTACCTCTCTTTCCATACCCGTTCACACACAACGGCTCCTGTGGAGCATGGTTTAGTTTAATTAATTCTCTAGATTCAAATTCTGCAGTTTATCAAGATAACTGGGTATGGGGAAATTTGAACTTAGTTTTGCTTAAGGTCTGCTACCCTAACAAGGAGGGACTTCCCCAGAGAACAGGAACTGATCTAGAAAATGAAGTGTATGGATTAGGTAATTTTACGCTTAATCTTATGATCCTAAATGTCGAATCCGAAGCTACTCCAATTTTGCCCGCTATGTCAATATTTCCAGTAAAAGGTGAATTATGTGTAAGAAAGAATGGTTCCATAAATATGGGCCACAGTAGATGCACCACTGTAGTAGAATTTAGTGATCAAGGCAAGTCTACATTTAGAGCTTCTCGCCATTCTTATTTCATATGTGGTCAGACGGCATATGTACGTTTGCCTCTAGATTGGGATGGTACTTGCTATATTGGATTCCTTTTGCCACCTGTTTTTCTAGCTCCTCCTGATTATCACAGAAATACTCATTTAGTATATAATAGAGTAAGGAGAGATCTCCCAATAGTCGATTACACTGAAACAGCATGGGAAAAATACACAGATTTCAATAAAGGTCTCTTTCCCTATATAGGTACCGTTACTAATAGTAAGCTGATACGTAGATTAACTAGAACCCTTGAAGCAGTAGTGAACGAAACTATTTCCGCCTTAGGCAATTTAACAGAAGAGCAGTCTGCTATGCGGATTGTTGTGCTTCAAAATCGTCTTGTCCTTGACGTCATCCTGGCCGATAGGGGCGGAGCTTGTAGGGTCATCGGATCAAGCTGTTGCATTTTCATACCAGAAAATTCGCCATCTGTATATAAAACCATAACTCGCCTTCATAAGATTGTAAGCCAGATACACCAGAACCCAGGCACCTGGACTTGGTCCGGTTGGTTTTGGAGTGTATTATCTACCTTTGGATGGAAGGTCCTATCTCTCCTAGGTATTGGCCTTCTCATACTATTCAGTTGCTGTCTATGTCTACAATGTGGACCAGCGATCTGTGGTCTGTGTGCCACATCGTGTATTCCACCACCAAGATTTCATTCATCACGGAAGAAGAAAGAAGAACAAATGATGTTATATGAACAGATCAATGGATTGATGAAGATTGATATCTCTTAACGGGCAAGTAGGGGACAAGGAGGGAATGTGGAAATATGGATTTTTCTGATCAGTTATGTCCCCTATCTTGGACCCCAACGGTTCCATGTATGAATCACAAGTACATGTATGTTCCCTCCAGTTCCAGTTATGAAGACGCAAACACATGTGCGTCCACCGTCAACATGTCCTCTGTCAGATCCGCCATGAATAGGCCGGATATTCCATTCCTAAGTATGAAAGGCCACCGGCTTTATATGGTTCACTTATACCATTTTACAGTCCAGGCAAGTAGGCCCTGATTCTGTCATCAAACTCTTCTTGCCTTCTGCCTCTGAAAGCTCCAGTCTGAGCCTGCATCTGTGACCATGAACTTTGTCTCATTCCCTGCGCGGCTCACGAAGCCTGACATCAGCCTGCTGCCTGCCAAAAACTGTATTTCACCTTCGAAATTATCTGCTCCGTTCCCTGCCCGATGCATTCCTGTCTAGTAGTTTAAGTAAACATTCTTCCAGCTACCGAGCAAAGGCCCGGCTTCTCTGTCTTTATGCAAGTAATTCATAGCCCTATTACTATGGAAGATTTCCGCCCTCGCATCTAGTGTAGACACTTAGACGCTTGTACACGCACTAACAGTCAGTATAGTCAGTATAGAATAAGATTCTACTCGAAGAGACCTCTCTTTTGGATAACATAGTTCTTTAAACATGGGATGTTAGATATGATTTGGGATTAGGTTGACTTGACCCTCCAGACTTCTGTCGCCACATGTAGAGCTAAATGTCAAGTCCCCTTCACCCCCTAGTTGCACGTCAATTACACGTCATGCTGCTGCGCGCGCATTTCTGCCAAGTATTTCTGCTGACATTGCGAAATTCTTTCATAGAACCACCCTATTATGACATCACATCTAATGACGTTCTTTTATCACTCCCAGTTACGCCTATTTTTGCTACGCACGAATATATTATCCACACTATCAATTGTTACGCCTCTTGTATTTGCTTCACTGTAATGCCTATTGTATAAAAGTGATTGATTGTCAATAACGTATGTACTTCACTTCCTGAACCTTCGTGGTGATGGAACTTGGAGCAACCGATTATAATCGACCATTGGAATAAAGCCCATTCCGAACCTCTAATACCACGGATTCTGCCTCTTATTTACTGAGCTATTTTATTATGTTTCTGTATCAAATTAAGTCCCGGTAATTAAATTATTTACCACACCTAGGCAGCGCATGCGCAGTCTCGTCGAGAGATGCTGTATACAGTATAGTGGGGGAAGCTCCGCCCACTTTCCGCCTATCTTTTTGATTTACCGAATTCCTAAATGCTGCAATCTGATTGGTTTTCCACAACTTAATCCTGCCTCCTGACGGCCATGACGTAATTTTTCTCCTTCCATAGCTATCTGCCCCTTTACTCTTAAAATTGTTTTGTTCTCCTGCCTCCCCGTTCCCTCCCGCAGTCCGTCACTTCTCTGCCCACCACAGCCCCCCCACCCACTCCTGTTCCTACCTTCTTGGAGGACCGCAGTTTTATTTACAATGCAATAGGACTCGCATAAATACGAGTCATATTGCCTTTGCAAATGCTTTTTTTCCCCTCTGATTGACTGGCTGCATTCTCACTTTATTTTGCCTGACCTAGACTCTCGCATGCGCACGATGCTATACATCGTACGCAGGTGTATCAAAAGTATGCCCAGCCTTAGCACTGATAATGGCCACCGCACTTTCCTTTTGCCTCTCGCAATTGCCGACGCGATTTATTAACTTTTTTTAAAACAATGCTACCACCTGCGATTTAGAGTAGAACATGTTAAGCTAAAGCGTGGGTGACGAGATTGCTTCAGAAGTACAGAAATGCTTTTTTTCTCTATTTCTTTTCTTTTGAAGCAATCTTGGCACCCGCGCTTTAGCTTACGATGTTTACAGCTAAAACCGCGAGTGCCGCAAAGAAACAAAGCTGTTGGCTGCCGGCAGGAGGCCATGCCCAGAGCCACCAGGTCCAATACATTGGCCAGCGTTTTTTTTTTTTTTTTTTTAGCAGCCGTTCGATGAGGCTGCAGAATGTCAGTCGCGCAGGACCAGCAGGCAGGATAACCAGGCTGACAAAGGAAATGTTTGCTGCGAGTCTGAGAGGCAGCGACGCCCTTTCCTCTCTGCATTTCCACCTCACAAAGATTATGGAGCGAGAGGGAGGGTGGTGGGGGAGGGCCACAAGACCCGTCTACGGAGAGTGACTGAGCGACAGAGGCTGGAGGAGCTGTGAGAACCCGGGCGAGAGACCTCAGTGCCAACTTTACACTGACGACGATTTATGGAACAGGGAGGGGCCTCTGGGGAGTGACTATCTCATGCCCCAGCCCTTACGGCCTCCCACTGGCACCAGCCTGTTGGCACATCACCTCCTATGACCGTACAGTCACAACACAGGACTGTTTTCCAGGCTGTGGGGGAATCAAGCAAAGTGCACAGACGGTCACCTCACGCCTGACAGCGGCAAAATGACTCTGCAACCCAACACACCGCACGCCAAATACCAAAGAAAGAAAAGCAATAATACGAAAAAAGAAACCTGACTGTGAAGTATTTTCAAAACTGCAGACAAAAACTGTTTTTAACTCAGCTTCTTTGATTTCCTGAAGTGGAAACGGTTCCAAAGCAATGAAAAAACGAAATGTCCAGAACTCTTCGTGTAAACTAATCTCCGGTTTTAAAGGTTCTGTCTGGTCTGCTTCCAATATCAGATTTCAGGCTGTCTGCATATGCTCTGGATGGTGCTCGAGTGTTGATTAATAGATTTCCATGACAGAGGAAACTACTTCTAAGACGGTATTAAAACAGCAGCCGGTAAGACCGGGTTAATGTACCTGCTGCTTTGGCATATGTATTTTAACCTGCAGATCAGAGACTTGAATTCCGGCATAATAGTTCAGTAGCTAAACCGCAGAGATAGGTAGATAATCTAAAAGTGACAGTTTCCAACCGCAGTCATGGATTTTATCTAATCTGCATATTCTAAACTGTAAGCATTTGTCGTACACTTATGCACATGGCTACTGGAACTACATTATTTTAGCACACATTAATAGGGTCTGAACAAAAGTTTCACCTCATTCGTGCCAATCCCACACTGTAACCACAATAATAGGAGTACCTTTTGACTCATTTGAGATTGAATCAGCAAACTCCGAAGCAGACATTGGAATCTGAGGCAAGTAAAGTACATTTTTAATCATCAGGAATTAGAGCAGCATTAAAATCGCATAATTCCAGTGGCCATACCTATGTTTCTCATGTTAAACTCTCAGCCCAGGCAGCATAGTTCAGTTTAATAATCAATCTATTGTGATGAATTACAAGTAAACTTGTAGGCACCATGTTCCCATCCTAGTAAAAGAGTTCATTTTGTGGACAGGCCTACTTAAGTTTAGGTTGTGAATATCAAGTTTGGAATATTGTTATACCTTAACATCATTGCCGTAATATTGTGGGACAAAAAAAATCTAAGTATGTAACATAACATAACGAGTATCCCGTAAACTTGCAGCCAGATCGTACACGGAGTTACATGTAAACTGCCTGTGGTTAGACCTACACAGCATGCGTGCTCCCTGATCAGGAGCCAAGCAATCACGTATGCTCCTGAGCATTTCTGTTCTCTTCTTGCAATGTATCACTGCACAGAATACAACGTGCCCAGGCAATATATTCATCCATGACAAGTGTCACTGTGTAAAATACATGAAATATTCCTGTTCTAACAGCATGTAATAACTCTCCGGAACAATTGCCCTATTACATTGTACTTCTGCGTGTCATCCTAGGTGGCATCTCTCCTAGGTTACAGTATCACTGCACAGCATCGCCCTGTCTCCGTGCATAACTATAGACGATAAATGTGTAATTCCTGCAACGTCGGCGTGTACCTGCAGGGAATAAAGAGCACTCATATATTGCTTTGTATAGCACACCCTATTTGAGCTCAGTGCAGCACTACACAGGTTGAATGGTATCTCAGACGTCTGCACCGGGAACAGGTTATCATGTGGCAATGATGTTCCTGTGATTGACTGTTCCGCTGCACATGGTACAATGCATGCCCGGGCAGTGGTCGTGCGCATCTCAGTAGCTGTCCAGGTTGGCTCTGACTTAGTTCTGTCTTCCATTTGCCGTTAGGTGTGAGGTGGCTACTGCCTTGGGGTGGCGCAAGGGTTTCAGATGTGGGTGGCCCCATCATCAGTTTTTGAGCTATCGGTAAAGGAGTGAAGGTTTGTCTTTGGCAAAATGACTGAATTCGCACCACAACCACACCCTAGAAGCCCTGCCTTGGTGTCATCAGGCCCCTTTACTCAACTGTTTGTTAGGTCAAGCCTAGAGGCTATGTCCAGGGCCACGGGAATTATGCGATTGTGCAGCCACAGCAAATTTTGCATAATAAAAGATTTGCCGTATTTGTCACATAGTCCATCATTTGGCGCATAATCTGATAAAATTAAACAAGCATTGGCATAGCCAATAGGGCTCGCCTTTGGGGCCTTATAAGTGTTTAGCCAGAGCTATTGACTTTGCCAATGTCTTCAAGCTGTGCTGTTGAGAAGTGTGACTGCTGTGCAGAATGCTGAAAAGTTCTAATGAAAAAGTGTCAGAAGCATTTTTGTTACCTTAAATATGACCAAGAAGGCATTATGTACAACTGAACGACCATATTAAAAAAAGTATTTACAATAAAAAATGTCCTCAGTTTTCTTTTGTTCTTGCAATGCTGGCAACTTGTTTCTGCCTATTCCAATGGTTGTTTGTTAAAGCTTTTTTTTGAGGGGGCATAAACAATCGGAGGGTGAAGGTTGGGAACTAGAACCTATATTATAACACTAGCAGCGGCCAGACGCTAGGGGAGAATCAACAGATGCCAGATTCCGAGAGCAGGCTGAGGTGGTGCTGAGGTGGTAGTGGTGGTGGTGGTGGTGATGACTGGTGTGGAGACGATGCTGAAGTGATGCTGAATGATACTCAGGTCTAGCTGAGTGATGATGATGTGGTGGTGTACTAGTGCAAAGGCGATGCTGAGTGATACTGATGTGGTGCTGAGTGATGCTGTGGTGGTGCTTAGTGATAATGTTGTGGCACTGAGTGATGCTGTGGTGGTGCTGAGTGATGCTATGGTGGTGCTGAGTAATGCTGTGGTGGCGCTGAGTGATGCTGTGGTGAGATGAGTGATGCTGTTGTGGCACTGAGTGATGCTGTGGTGGCGCTGAGTGATGCAGTGGTGGAGCTGAGTGATGCAGTGGTGATGCTGAGTGATGCTGTGGTGACGCTGAGTGATGCAGTGGTGACGCTGAGTGATGCTGTGGTAGTGATGCTGTGGTGGCGCTGAGTGGTGATACTGTGGTGGTGCTGGGTGATGCTGAGTGATATTGTTGTGGCTCTGAGTGATGCTGTGGTGGTGCCGAGTGATGCTGCTGAGTGATGCTGTGGTAGTCCTGAGTGATGCTGTGGTGGCATTGAGTGATGCTGTGGTGGTGCTAAGTGATATTGTTGTGGACCTGAGTGATGCTGTGGTGGCCCTGAGTGATGCTGTGGTGGCCCGGAGTGATGCTGTGGTGGTGCTGAGTATGTGATGCTGTGGTGGCCCGGAGTGATGCTATGGTGGTGCTAAGGGATGCTGTGGTGCCGCTGAGTGAGGATGTGGTGGCCCTGAGTGATGCTGTGGTGGCCCTGAGTGATGCTGTTGTGGCGCTGAGTGATGCTGTAGAGGTGCGCTGTGTGATACTGTGGTGGCGCTGAGTGATGCAGTGGTGGCGCTGAGTGATGCAGTGGTGGTGCTGAGTGATGCAGCGGTGGTGCTGAGTGATGCTGTGCTGGTGCTGAGTGATGCTGTGCTGGTGCTGAGTGATGCTGTTGTAACGCTGAGTGATGCTGTGGTGGCGCTGAGTGATGCTGCTGAGTGATGCTGTGGTGGCGCTGATTGATGCTGTGGTGGCGCTGAGTGATGCTGCGGTGGCGCTGAGTGATGCTGCTGAGTGATGCTGTGGTGACACTGAGTGATGCTGTGGTGGCACTGAGTGATGCTGTGGTAAAAAATGTCCAATCATATACGAAGGTAGATTTATGACTTGCAGTGTATACTTCTATATATAAACCACATGGAGGGATCTCAAAGGTTTCTGGTCATGGTATATTTTTCTTAGTTCCCCGAAGAGGCTCATGACTACGCGGGCACTATACAAAATCAGTAAACTACATGTTATCAGAAATGGAAATGTGAAAAAATTAAAGTTATGTAGCTATTGTTAACCGCATGCATGTTTTCCATGTATTAAAACAAAAATTGACCGTGTAATTGCCCCAAAATTATGTGATTTTAAAAGAAAGGGAAGGTAATCCTATGTGGTTCATTTTAAAGGGCAGTTATTCAACGAGTAAAATACTTCTGTCTTGAACGTGATTTCTTGTGTCCTCGGGGGTCTGCCCAGTGAGAGAGGCCCTCTGACCCTTGTCCCCAAAGCCCCTCAGATCTGCGGATCACTCGTGATCACGTGTCTTTCTGAAAGTCAGCACCTGGGAACACGGAAGCCTTGCACGCATCTGACCCTTGTCCATTTAATACATGTTATTGGTGGGTCCGAGCCCTGTAACCTGGCACCTGAGGATAGAAGTGACGTTTGTTCTCCTGGAGGCGGCCCCTCTAGAAGTGTTTGTTTATTGGCTCTGTTGAACTGAAGCTGCTTTCCAGCGTCGGGAGTGAAGTATTCCCACCAGTAGTCATCTGAAGCTCACTCTTCCCCCCTCTAGAGCTTGCATCAACCACGGACTCAGCTGCAGCATTTCAGGAAACCTGAAAAGACAATAGATGGTAGGGGCTTTCCATAAATTACCAATTAAAAAAAAGAGAAAAAAAACTCAGCCGTTGCAAAATGGATCTGCAGGCAGTAATGTAAAGACAGAGTCTGTGGTATGTCAGTAACTCTTATGGGGTTGGGTGGGGGCGCCACTGTGGACGGGTTTGTTTTCTGTGAATGCAAACGGAGAGGACAGAGGTTCAAGTCTCTGACACGAGGAGCGTTAGGCTGGGCTGGGCACCAGAAAGACAAGCACGCGCGCCTCGCGCTGCAAGTAAAAAAAAAAAAAACGAGGCGCGAGTGGTGTGCGATGTGTGCGCACCATGATGAGAGAGGAAAGCCAGATGGCGCCTCTGCTCGTAATTGTGCGCGTAACCGCACGCTTTAGGCCACACAAAAAGCGGGTGGTCTGATTTTTTAAGACCACTAACTAAATGTTGCGCCAGTGCAGCGCATGCGCTAGCTCAGGCGAGACCTAAAAAGATGTAAATACGAGACTAAGTGAGGATCTGTACAAGTGTGTCAGTTTGAATGGCTAAGTAGCTGCAGTGACCCCTAAAGAAATGAGAATTGCAAAATGCTGTTTTCTTGGGCGGGATGTATTTTAAAGTTTTGTTCAAGCATCTAACATCTAAGAAATTATCGTACATTGCGTTATTATGCTAATAAAGTGTTTTGTTGGTTACAACATACTACATATGTGACATTGTATCAGACCTGCCACCTTAAAAAAAAACATTTGCAGTGCAATAGGTCTCGCATTTTCGAAACTTTAACCTATTGGTATTGTAAATGGCAATGCCTTTTATTATTGTATGTTTTTTAAACGCATAAATAAAAGGCAATGCCATTTACAATGCCAATAGCACAAAATCTCGCAAATGCCAGACCTATTGCATTGCAATCAACCACACACTTCCTCGCCACACAAATCATTTCTACACATTTCCTTTCCAGCCCACGTTTTTCAAATCAACAACACAATTGCACAACACACCACATATATCCACACCACACAATTCTGCATCATGCCATATAATTCAACAGCACACCACATAATTAAACACCAGAAAATACCACTCCACCACACAAAATGACATTCCACATAATTACAATCTGATACACAATCCCACTCCACATAATTACAGTGCACTCAATACCACATAATTACTAATCACATATTTCCCATTACACACCATGTCACATAATTCCACTACACAAATCCACTCCACTCAATTCCACCACACACCATTTCACAGTTAACAATTCCAAGGCACATAAATCCACTCCACACCACATACATTTGCTTTAATCCAAAACACATGGGCAAAAGACATTCTCATTTACAACACCAATATCTAACTCTCACAAATGTGAGACCAATTTGCATTGTAAATGCTTGTTGCAATTCATCAGCAGTTTTCCTTGTATTTAATAGCAAACAGCAGTTATTTCCAATCACAACTGTACAGCTCAACATTAACACAATTATTCCTTTTACCTAATAATGTCTTTCGCTTTGAATCCTAGGTGTTTTAGATCCAAATCCAAATCAAGGCCATCCAATGGAAGGTCCCACACTTTTGTGAGTTTTCCCATTTCATCAGGAAAACACCTCAGTTTTGGATTGTGACTGACATCAAAGGTGGTCAGGTTTTGAAGGAAACCGATCTCAGGTGGGATCTGAAATAAAATAATGAAGGCATGGGATCCGTTAAAACAAATCAGACACCAGGGTGTTCATAAATCACAGTCAAAATCAATACTGTAAACCCACTGTGGTGAAGTCAAAGATTCCAAAAGAAGCCACGAAGATGAGTTTAAGAGTAACATATTTGGATGATTATTGCAACTCATTCAAAAACATAAATCCCTTAAATTACACTTATGCTGAACTACAACAGTCTGCTAAGAGCAAACCGAGAATGCTTTGGCATCGCCACAAAATTCCTCCCTAAGATACACTGACATAGTATGAGTTCCACAGGCACCAGTGCTGGCAAGAAAAATGCCCCCCCACCCACTTCTGCGTGGATACTAAAATACTGCCATAATATGTGTTTAGTGGGCCCCTCAGGCCTCAGAGCCTCGGTGCCACTGCACCATTATAAGCGACACCCCTGCAAAGATGCACCACATTTCTCCCTCTAAAAATTAACAACTGAAACAAACGAATCAGTACAAAGTATATAAAGTACAGAATCAAGGAAAAACCTGGTAAACAAACTACTAGCTCATATCAAAAATGATAAAATAGTATATTAAGCACAATACATACAAAAGTCTTATTGGACACCAACCCTCTAATGGGTTATAAAAAGGGTACTCGGCAACATGGCTAATGTATCACAAAATTCTGGAGATAAAATGGATTCATAACCACTCTTCCTATTATCACCACTTCCAAGCTTCACAACGCCTCCATGCACCCTCACCAAGCTTTGATCAGAACCACCACACTCCTGATTCACACACCTCTCAGAAATTTTGGGACATGTCTAAGGTGCCACTGATTTCACCACTACCACTTTACTTTTGTTTAAAAGGGGATTTTCCCACAGAACCATGTTGGGACATGTGATGGCCAGTTATGCAATTCCTTCTTCCAGTCTAGGCTATTTGTTTGCGCCATTTGGATACTTTTCTTATGGGTCTTCTTCATGCATTTGGCTGCACCATTAGTCTCCAGATGATTCACAGAACTCTGTTTGCAAACAACGTAGTGCTCCCTCAAAAAATTATCCATAGCACTGGAACAAAACTGAACGCCACTGTACAATACAGTGCTTTTAGGGCAGCCCTCTTGTGCCAATATGTTCTGTAAATATTTAATTATAGCAAACATGAAGTACACCTTTACACAAGAAATCTCAGCCCACCTTTAAAAGAAATCCGACACAATAAGGTATGAGGTGGTAAGTTCCCATCTTATGGTACCAACTAGATCTATTGCCACTTCCACCAACAGGTAATTTGCTATTTATCACATTTTCCGCACTTTAAGCAATCACTCTTTTTTTTAAATAAATCTTTTAATGGTTTGCCAATAACTATAAAAAGAAACAACAGCCATTGACATCATAACACCACTAGACTAGCTACATGGTAGGCTTAGGGTTCAGTCACGATTCCATTTGTTTTGGGTGAGCCACCTAGGCTTCTGTATTTTTTACAGGTCCAAATATTTTGACAAATTTTCTGGGGCATCCCCTGCCATCATAAACTGTATCTTCTCCTTTAGTGCCGCAGTCCACCCCATTCACCCATTGAGACATAGAGGGTGTGTATTTTTACTCTAGGCACCTAGAAATGTCTTGTTATGCTGTAATCAGTGTAATGTTACAGAAGAGATCGTACCAGGGCAATGTTTTCCCCCATACTCAAACTCCCAGGGTGGCCAATCATCCTGTTAGTTGTACTGGGGTCTCCACCACCTCCGAAAAGCAGCCCTCCACTGGACTCTAGTACGACTGTATGTGTGGGCAGTCCTACAATGTGTGCAACATGCTGTCGTGTTGGCCACATCCCCGCAGGCATCTGTCAGAGTCCCTCTTACCCATTCGGTGAAGTTGGGTCCTGGTGATGTGTCAACCTATACTCGGCTCTAATAGCCACTTACCGGGGATATCTGCATGCCACGTCATGTAGTGTTTTTCAGTGTTCCTTGAGTGCATGTCTGACCTGCATATAGTGGGAATGTTGTGATGTGGTCAGCTCGTACTGTGCCTTCAATTCCGAAAAAGGGAGCACACCCTCTGGGCCCCATATATCATCCAAATTAGAGATTCCTATTAGGTCCCACTGATGTCCCCAGTCCAGACAATGTAGTATCCCAAGGATAGCTGAGTCCCACAAGGTAGTCTCCAATGTGGGCTCCCCTGCCACCCATCTTTCTAGTCTTTGTTTTCCCTTTGAGCTAGGTCCAGTGATAATGGCTGTCTCCTCACCTGGAACAACATTCTCAGTTTGTATTCAGTCTTAACTGCATCACACTCCAACTGACACTCTTAACTCCACTTGAATTCAACTTACCTACCAGCAACCTCATGTTGCATGTCCTAGCTGCTTGTTCAATATCAACTTGCCATAATATTCCACCATGCCCTTTTTGATGGCATTGATCAAATTCTTCTTAGGGCTAACTCCACAACCGGAGATCCGGTACCCTAGATCATTTACTTCCCTCACACCAAATCTACACTTTTTATGATTACTATCAATCCAACTTCAGTAAGCTTCCCTAAAGAATAGGTTGCTTACCTTCTGTAACACTCTTGATGGTCGGGTCTCTCTCTAACCACCAACTCCTCACCTTTTGAATATTCCCAAGGCATCAGACTGGATTCAGAAAATCTTCAGCCATACCCATGCCAACGGCTCTGCATCGACATCATTCCATTCCAGATGTGATGTGCGCAGGCATATATAGATACCACCCTTGCGTGCTGACATCAGTTACTTTCTTGACACTCCTGCACCCAAAGATGAGGAGCCAATCAGATTAGTCATGATCAGTATGCAGATTCCTAAGTTGGGATTCTTTTATGTGTAGAGACCAGTTCATGGAACGCGGAGGTGGGAGGGTAAGTGAGGAATCTGCAATGAGATAGTCTCCACCAGAAAGAGTTAGCAAAGGTAAGTAAGTTGCTTTTAGAAACTTCGAATCACTGTTTCTTCACATTTTGTGTAGATAGCAAATCCCCAAGTGTTGGGTCAGTGAAATAGCTCAAACCAAAAAGTCCTTCAGAACAGGCAAAATGCAGATTTCGATGGACTCCACTGTCCAGACAGTAGTGCTTCATGAAAGTATAAAGAGATGCCCAGGTAGCCACCTTGTAAATGTCCAAGACAGGCACCAAGCTTGTCAGTATAGTAGTAACAGCCTTGGCTCTGGTACAATAAGAACGCAAGCCTTCACGGACTGTTTTGTTGCCTATACGTAGCAGATCTTAATTCAAAGCATGATCCAGCTAGAGATGGTCCTTTTCTGCACAGCCTTGCTTGTCTTTGCTCCAGGAAATCTGATAAAGATCTAATCATCCACCCAGTGTTCTCTGGTTCAAGAAATATGAAACCTGACAGTGGGGAGGTGGAGCAAAGAATGACACAAGAGTGATATTCTGACAGTGATAAAAGGGACTCACAACCTTCAGGAAGACAAAGGCTTGAATCCTAGAACTAACTTCACTAGGTAAAAGTGGGGTAAGGCAGGTTGACTGACCAGGGCTGTAACTTGCTCACTCGCCTCACCGATGTTATAGCGCCAAGAAAGAATATCTTGAGAGTGAGGAGCCAAAGAAAATAACTGTGTAAAGGCTCAAAGGACACACACATGAGGGATGTGAGGCCCAAATTTAGATCCCATTGGGGCATAATAAATGGAGAAGGGCGAAACATATATTGTAACCCTTTAAAGGGATGCATCACAACAGAGAACAAAAGTGATGAGGGCTGGTTCAGCAACCGTAAATTAGACAGAAACAGCTGACAGGTACCCTTTAATAGTGCCCAAAGCAAGGCCCTGCTGGGCTATGGACAACACAAACAACAAAGCTTTGGAAAGTTTGGCAAGGAGTGGGTCATTCTGCTTAGAAGCTCACAAACTCCTCCCAAAAGCAGGCGTATAAAGATTTGGTTGAATGGCATCCGGCTGCTAAGATGACGTCAACCATTTCCGGAGAAAAGTCAAAGACACTCAACTGATGCCAAACAATCCCCAAGCATGGAAGTGTAGGGTGCGCAGGTTGGGTGCAGAACCCTGCCATAGTACTGCAACAGAATATCCTGCCAAACTGGCTGCTTGACTGGAGGACAGATGCTTATGCTCATGAGTTTGGGATAACACACTCTCCATGCCCATCCAGCACCACTAGGATGACTAGGGCCTGGTCAGTCCTGATGGTCTTCAGAACTAGGGCAGGAGTGGCATCAGTGGGATGGCACACAGGAGTCCAAGTTCCACTCAATGTGGAACGAGTTTCCAAGCTAGAGAAATCTTTGAAACACCAACAGGCGCATGTGCTGACATTGCATTTCTTGGAGGTGGTAAAAAGTTTGAGCCAGGGTTCTTCTTACTTGCGGAAAAGACAGTGTGCCACCTCCAGATGTAACTGCCACTATTGATCTGCAAGGCATCAACAACTTAGTTTGCCACTCTGGCATTCAGAGAGGCCAAGAGATTGATTTGTTACCAGAAAATCCCCTGGCGGTCCTGCCACATCCAGAAATTAAAAGCCAACAGGCACAAGGTTCACAACCCCACCCTGACCTTTTTGTTGTGGTACTACATGGCCAGTTGCTTTATCCATGAGCACCTGCAGCAGATTCCCTTTGATGGAGGGCAGGAAGGCTTGCAACGTCAAGCAGATGGCACTCAGCAACTGAAGGTTGCGTTAGAGCCGGGCCTCTGCTGGAGACCAGACACCTCTGATATCCACTCTCCCAGATGGCATCCCCAACCCAGAAGTGATGCATGGGTCACTACTTTGAGCTCTTAGTGGGGTAAGGAGAGGGGTCTGCCAATGACCATAATTGCGGTCTTGCAGCCACCACTGTAGATCTTTTGCAGTCTCCTCCAAAATCTGGACTATATAGGAAAGATCCCCCTGCTGCTGTGCCCACTGCATAACCTGCATATGTCATGTGGTATGCTTGACCAGCATGATGCAGTGTGTGTAGACTCGGAGTCATCCTAACTGAGATCCAGGACAGAGGTTGAAATATCAGGCCATAGGTCGAATGTTGTGGACTTTTTGCTCCAGGGGGTAGGTGCAAGAGTGCACCAACTCCAGAATGGTTCAGATGCAGGGGATAATCTGCAAAGGATTATGGTGTAACTTCAGCACAATGATGATGAATCCCAAGAATGTAGGAGGTGTGCCATAGTCTAGAGGTGGTTGATGACTGCCTGGGTGGAGCATGCCTACATCAGCAAGATGTGAAGCTAGTGGAGGACTGAAACTCCTGACCTCCGATGATGTGCTGCTATCAGTGAGTGTCATTACTTTTGTGAACACCAGAGGAGGGCTGGTAAGTCCAAAAGGGAGCACAGTGAATTAAAAATGCTTGTGGAATACCATGAACAGCAGGCAATGCCTGTGGGCCTGCAGGTTAGAAATGTAGAAATAAATGTTCTGCAGATCAAGTGCTACCATTCAGTCTCCAGGATCAAGAATAGGCAAGCCCTAAGAAACTGATTAAGAATACGCCAGGCATGTTGCACCGGCTCCGTCAGTGATGGGAGGCGGATATTGCAGACATAGATGAGGAAGGCTGTCGAGAAGCTCTATCCTCACCCAGGGAAGTAGCGATCAGGTCACGATTCCGCCTAGTGCAGCTTGAGATCTTACACAATATGGGGAGGAGACCTAGCACTGCCTGCTTGCAGAGTTGCGGAAGAGATGGTACCTTTCATCATATAATCTGGGATTGTCCAGAGATACAGAAATATTGGACTTCAATATCATCCCATATAAATAATGTAGTGGGAAGAAATGTTCCCCTCTCAGAGAGAAGATGTTTACTGAATGTGTGGCAACCCTCAGATCTGGGCCGGATGGAGCAAATATGGGTCACACAGGGGCTTATAGTGGCCAAGAGAAATATTGTGAGATTGAAGGGAATGGAGTGCCACCAAAACTTAAAGGCTGGAAACAAGATATGGACTGGGGTATGATGGGGGAAAAAGTAATTTATGAAGGCTGTGGGATTCCACAAAAGTGGAGGAAAATCTGGGCCAGTTGGAATAAATACAGAGCTGGCCTCTGTACTGAGCTGGGAGTTGGGGGGGGGAGGGTGATACTTGTGATACTTGCAATGGGTGGGAGAGCAGACAGAGGAGAAGATGGGATGCAAATCTGTGCTATGCTCAGACTGTCAAATAATGAGAACCGAAAAAGGAAAACTGTATTCACCATGTACATGTGCAATACCTAACACTGCTGATTACTTTGTATAAATGATGTCATAGTTCTTTCAATAAAAACGATATGTTAAAAAAATTAATAAGAATAGGCAAGCCCTGGTCCAGGGAGAGCATCTTGAACTTGTCTTCTCACAGAAAGGAATAGAGATGGCAAAGGTCTAAAATGGGACAGAGGCCTCTGTCCCTTTTCGGTACCTAAAGTAGTAGAATTAGCAACCACAACCAACTTCTGGTGATGACACCCTCTCTATGGTTCCTTTTGCCATGAAAGCCTGCACTTCCTGCTGCAAGAGCGAAAGGTGGCCCTCTGACAAGTCAGTTGGGGACTGTAGAAGGTGCAGAAGTGTCTTAAAAAATGGTAAAGCATAACCCCATTGAACATTCTGCAGGACCCACCTCTCCAAAGTTATCGACTACCAACGTGGCAGAAAGTGTCAGAGCCTGCCTCTGACAGAGTGGCTCTGTGCCATCAAGGGCACTCTAAAGAGGTTTGGGAGGGGAGGCAGCTTAGGAGAGGTGGACAGGACACTTGGGTGCCCGTTGTCCTGGGTGCCTTTTTCTGTGGGTACAGCTGCCACAGCCACGAAAAGGCTGGGAATATTGTAGTATCTATTTGGGATGTTGCCTGTATTGTGAGCCTATACCATAACCATGGAAGGGGCAACATTTCTGTTGCAGCTGCCATGAGGAGCAGAAAGGCCCAGAGAGTGCACTGTAGCCCTGTCATTGGGGCAAAGCAGGAAATCTAACCCAGCAACAAAGCAACCTTTACAGTCATGAAATTCAGATTTGTTCCACTCTGAGCTTTTGGTGCCAAAACCAAAGAACTCATCAATGACATATTCTATTTTGCTAGCTTAAACCTTCGATTCTGTATGCAGGAAGATTCTGACCTGCAAAAGGTAGAAGGTAAAAACTTTAAACAGGGCAACCTTCTTTGTGTACCCCAACTCCGCTCCATTACCGTTAGCCTAAAATCATGTCAACGTCCCTGAAAATTGTGAAATCGGACTTTAAATTTCCACTTTACTATTTCCAGACCTTTCTTTTATTTTAAACCTTCAAAATTCACACGTCCAGTTCTTATTATCCAAGGAAGCCATGAGTTTCTCACTTGCCACTGTATTCCAGAGCTTGTGAAGCCAGTCTGAGTGGACTGACGTGGTGTCTGTGCTTCATTTGGAAGTGATTCCTTGTCTAGCCGCAGTGACAGCCATCGTTATCGCTTTCCCGGTCGGTAGGTCAGCTGGTTCGGTAGGCCCAGCAACGTTTAGCTATGAAAATGGGGAAAATCAGTCTAAAATATCTTGTCAATGTCTCTAACTAAGGCTTCCCTGTATCTCTGCAATTTGGGACATCTCCAAAGCAGATGGGTGAGTGTATCTAGCTGACCGCAGTTACACCAGCAAGTGCTTAGGGAGCTGGGTTGTAGTACCAATAATGGGCGATTTTCAGTATGGATTCTTTCCCTGTCGCTTTGAGTGAAGAGGTGCAGACTCTGCAAAGTATGTCAGCTCATTCCCTGGGCATGAATGGGTGGTCCATTTCCTGTTCCCAGCATTATTGAGCAGGGGATTTCGTTCAGAAAGGCATAGAGATCAGAGAGCACTCGTTTGTCATCAGACTTATTATTCAGCCATTTTTGTAACCTTGGTTATCAGTCTGGAGGCATGGGGGTTGACGAAGGGCTGAGTAACCTATGCCTGAAAGCTCTGTATTGCCAGAATTCAGTGCTGCGGAGACCATAGTTAGATCGGAGTAGTAAGAAGTCCATTACACCCCTAGAGTCGTAAAGGTCTCCAATTTGCTTGAAGTTGGCTGATTGCCATGTGTGGTATTCGGAGCTAGTGTGTGCATGAGGGAATACCTGGTTTCCTATAATGGGTGTGGAGGGGGAAGTGGGGGTGGATAACCCCTTACCCCTCATTACTCTGTCCAAAGTTGCTATGGTGGCCAGTGGAATGGGTGATATGTAGACTCCTCGGGACAGTGCACTTTGGGGAGCAATGGGACCTTCCATATGTGGATCCCTGAAATGGGATGATTGATGAAGCACCACAATTTTGGTGGGACAAGACAAAAAGAATGCACCTCTTCATCTGGGGCCAATAGAAGTGGGCAACAATCTTGGCAAATGTCTTGGCTTGTCCTAGATCACCTGCCAGGGCTATGCCATGAGCAAAGCCCAGTTAGAAGGTCTGGCAGCACTGGGGGAGTACCAGCCCAAGCTGCTCAGGAGCCACGAACCATAGGCTTGCTGTATAGGAGGTCATTCTCCCAGTAGATCAGGTGAGCTCCAGATGTGTCACCTGCTGCCTGGGCCTCAGCTTGTCACCTAAAGCCCTCCAAAGTGGGGCACTCTTTCTGCGCCTTGCGAAATTCCTCCCTGGTGGACCCCTCAACTTGCCCACCAACAAGCTCAGGCAGGTCCCCAGGGTGGCAATGTCCTCTATGGTTGCCTCAGTAGCATCCTCATCACCTTAGCAATTGAGATGGATTTGTGGGAGTGTACCTGGTTTGGTCCCCTACTTCTAAAGTAAAAAGTGTGGTGTGCCCCAACATAGGCATGTGATTTTACAAACCACCACCCCAATGCTCTTCTGGGATCAGGGATAGCTCATAGGCAGAAAACCACTCGTCAATGTCATCTCCCACC
This sequence comes from Triturus cristatus, assembly GCF_964204655.1. Lineage (NCBI taxonomy): Eukaryota > Metazoa > Chordata > Amphibia > Caudata > Salamandridae > Triturus > Triturus cristatus. Next base: position 1,104,894,079 of record NC_140585.1, on the reverse strand, counting down.
ACATAATTGGGCACCAGATCCTTCGGGGATAAGGACATTTCTGTCTTCTTCAGACACTGTAGAATTGCTGCCACCTTCACTGCTGGACTCTGCCTGCTTGACCTTGAGATCCCGCTCTTTCAAACTCAGCTCATGAGTCAATAAAAGATTTTTCTCCTCCATTTTGCATCTGAAATGTCTTCTATGCCTTCCTGTCGGCCAGTTCTTAAGGGGACAGACCATGTGATGAAACACTGCTTTCTGCTCTGGCTGGGGGATCCAACTCAAGGGATGAGTCCTCCCCTCCCCTGAAGACTGCATTCCAGGGCTGATGTCCTGGTCTTAATCCTGATCCTCCATATTATCCTCATCCTCCTGCTACTCTGTGACTATAATCAACTGGTGGACCTCTGTCCAGGCCATCAGAGCATTCAGCAGCTCCAAATGCTTGGTGCCTTTCTTCATTTGTAGACCCTTTTCCTGGCAGAGTTGCTTAGGCTCAGCCACTGTGTAGTCTTCCAGGCTGACCGACTCTAACTCTATTACTACAGGTATGGTTTCAGACAGTCCAATAGACATAATGAGTGTACATAAATTAGCTAATCAAGGAAAATGTAAAACTTGAATTGGTCTTGGGTATGGGCTGGTAGTGTACAGCAAAACAGTGTATTGCACTGCATAAACACAAGTCCAATCCTCACAACTGATCACCAATGTAAGAAATTGGGTTTCTTGGTGACAGGGGTGTTAGCCCTGGTCAATCAGCAACCACAATCTTAGTCAGGGTAAGGCACAGGCAACCCACAAATTTACCTGTGCTCAATCCCCTGGTAACTTGGTACAGAGCGGTCAGGCTTAACTTAGAGGCAATGTGTAAAGTATGTGTGCACACCTCAAACAGTAAAACAGTGAAGACACCACACAAGAAGATCCCACACCAGGCTAGAAAACTATAGCTTAATTTAGTAAATAAAACAAGCATAATATGACAAAAATCCAATCAGTAGAACTGAAGTTAGGAAATCCTAAAGAATACACAATAAAATAGAACCCTGCACACACTAACAGTATATCAATTATATCAATCAATAATGAGTCTTTGCTGGAACATGCGCTTCAGTTTATTCACAACAGCCTTAGCCAACACGTGTTTTGTCGTGCTTAAGGTTGTGCGCAGTGACTTCTTCAGGGCTAAGAAACAAACAATAGTACAGAATTGGGAATTAAATGTATGCAACAATAGCATCTAATGTCAGTTTTCATTGTGACAGACTAACTTTGAAGGATCGGCTCATGTTGCCTACTCGAGCCTGTGGAAACCCATGCTGTCTTAAATATGTCTCCTCGTTGTTTAGTGACAAACTAGTGTATTTTAAGAAAAATTATTATAACACTCTTAGATAAAATAAACTGGTCGAGAGTTAAGGCATGCTTGTTCCTTGTGAGTCTAGTTGTGACATATAAACCTGAACAGTTTTGCCAAAGTGAGTTTAACAAAATGCCACCCCCTTAATGTTGCTGGTACCCGAAGGTGTGTAATAAAAAACAAAATACCTATACTCAATACGTGAAGAACCTAGGGGAAAAGAGACAGGTAAAAAAGAGAGAAAAATAATGCTAAGTATACAAGACCTGTAAGAGCAAGTTTAATTCTGACCAAGAAACCAACCTTAAATCTGGTTGTATTTCCGTCCCAAATGGGATTCAACAGAGTCAAATGTTAGACACACAATTAAGACTGCACATAACTTGTGTCCAGAAATAATCCCTCCTATTCACAGTATATGTATCCTGGATGTGTTTTCCAATGAGGAGTCCCCGAGGATGGGTAAATAAAGCAAAACAACCTAATTACAAATAAGAATACACCCAAAGGAAAAATGGCAGGGGCATATTCTATATACTTTAAGAATATGGTAATGTGGTCCCAAGTACCTTAAATGAGGTTACCCCAATAGGCTCAACGTGCCATGGTAACAGAAAGGCATACGGACGGGGTAGGTGGAATCGAGCCGGCACCCGAGCTAAACTCCTGGTAAGGTGCGGGTGTCCTACGTTCCCTAACCTCTGGAGCATTTCTCCTCATAGTGTTAGGTCTCGATCAGGAGAAGTCTCAACTATTTAGTTGTAGCCATACTGTAGGGTACACAGTTGTTGGCCCGCTCTGGCACTTGCAGAGGGTATTAACTTTTGGCCCGCCCTGACACTCGCAGAGGGTATTAACTTTTGATCCACTCTGCTTTCACGTGCACATCACTTTACTTTGTCTTTTTCGGTCCTGAAGAAGCGCCAAGGATCCCTGCGACCACATAGGTGCAAAACATGTCGACTTTTTATCCTTTTAGTTACCGGGGCACATTGAGCCTATTGGGGTAAAATTTAACCTAAGGGTTTTTACTCTATCAGGGGCACCGCTTGAAATCGCACAGTCTGCATGCCCCATGCTGAATTGAAGTCAGATATCGGAAGACCAAGGAGTCGCATGTACAAATAATCTCTAAATGATGATTGATGGGTTCTGAAAGGTATGGCTGGGGGTTCCCTGCCAGGTAGGAGGTGTTCAGAGGGACTAGAATGTCTGAGGATTTTAAGGAGGTGATGTCTTGCTGATATGAGGCTAAGCGCAGCTGCTGGTTGATTGTCTTCTTCCAGGTCAAGAAAGAGATGGTGTTGGCTGTTAATGCAGGTGCTATGATTTGGAAAGATGTAATTTCATTCATTCATTTGATAACTTTATTTCGGTCAAAGACCATAAAAGTGCAGATAAAATACATACATAGCACAAGAAATTAAAAACAACAAGAAAAGACAATGTTAAAAAGGATTAAATTCAAAAGTTATCAAAAGTAAAAAATAGAGAAAAGAAACCTTACCATTCACACATTTGCAAAAGAGTTTGTCTTCTGCGCCACATACCAAATAAAAAGCGGGATACAGCAAAAACAATGGGGGGATGGGTATCATAAATCAAAACCCGACAGGCCTGTGCAGAATGGCGAAATCCAAGGTTCCTGCATATCGGAATTAACCAGCATTTCCTAATTCTAGCGTATGCAGGGCAAAAAAACAAAACATGAGAAACGTCTTCACTTTTGTAATTGCATATAGGGCAGGCTTCCCCTTCTGATTTAGACCATTTTGAGGTGAAAAGCCTGGTGGGCAGGCTACCATGCCTTAGTTGAAGATACAACTTCCTCGCTAGAGGCGGTTGTATTACGTCTATAAGTTCCTCAAATCGGGGTTCCATTTTTACTAGGAGGAACTCAGCTGACAGCCTACCCAGAGTTGCCGATCTCTGCAGATTTAACAGATTCTGTCTCCTCATCTTAGTTTGAAGGTCTGATTTCGTCATCCCCGAACAGGACAGCTCGGGAGTCTCCCAAATCTGTGGGATACCTAGCCTCTTACTAGAAGCCTTGATATGGAGCAACCATGGGATATTTTGGTTTTTTAGTTGGGGCCAGATCTCCAAAAACTCAGCTCTATAAGGGGCCAGCTCAAGAACGGACCACAACCTCTTCCAATATAACATAGGTCTTGCGGCTACAAGCTCATCTATCGGCTCCAGCCCCAGATCGAAACGTAGGGGAATGAGTGGTGAGCTTGACGGTAATCCTAACAAATTCCTCATAAAATTCTGTTCCACCCTCAAAAGGTTGGAGGTGTTTTTGTGGCCCCAAAATTCAGCACCATAGATTGGAGGCCATTCTAGCTTGAAGTCGGTAGATTTCAAGAGCCGGGGCTACCGGTTTAAGATCTGATATCCTGTGGACTTTGCTAATACCTCCACTCATTTGTGTTAATTTGAGGGCAGATTTGGAAATTTGGGGGCGCCATTCAAAATTCTCTGTTATAGTTATGCCAAGATAGACAAATATCTTGACCCGCTCCAAAGGAGTCCCGTTAAGGACAGGGTTCGGTCGAGTCCGCCTCGGAGGATTGAAGATCATAAACTTGGTTTTATCCAAGTTTATCTCCAATCCCCGCGAGGCGCAAAACGCCATGAAGCCATCCAGGGTGCGCTGGAGGCCCGATGATGTTTTGGATAACAACAAAGTGTCATCCGCAAACATCAGAGCGGGCACTCTCCCAGTCGCTAGTCTGGGAGAATCATTATCCGGAATACCAGACAAATGATCAACCAGACCATTTATATATAAACTAAATAGCGTTGGGGCCAAAACGCAACCCTGGCGTACTCCCCTCAGGACAGGAAAGCATTTAGATAGGTCCCCTTGTCTCCCGCACCTAACCCGAGCATAATTGTTAGTGTGTAATCTTATTAGTGCTGCCAGGAGGTAGGGCGGGAGACCCAAATCTGCCAGAACCTCCCACAGCTTAGCCCTGGGAACAAGATCGAATGCCGCCCGCAAGTCAACAAACACAAGGTAAAGGCTCCCACCCTCCACCCTTGCAGTTTTCCAAAATAAGACCTTCGTTCTGTAGATGGAAATGTCATGGGTTCCCTGGGCTATCAAAGGTGTCACTCATGCAGGTTTTAAGTGAGTTCGCTGGAGCTTTCAGTATGCATATGTAATATTCAAGATGTCTGCCTCACAAGTTAGTTTCTGATCTGTTAGTCCAAATTCCAGGCGGGTCCTAGGCCTAAAAGATGCCTGGGCGGTTAAAAAGCTTTCTTCATACCTGAACACTGCGCATGTTCTAGACTCGGAGAACAGGCCCCAGGAAAAGTCTGGTGCCCATAGTGTTGCGCTAGGAGGAAACAATCTTTTATGACTTTCAGGAATGGAGCAGTAGAGGCACTTTTTAGATTATTTTTAAGGCAGGCAAGCCTGTATGTATGTAATGGCTGTGGCTTTCTTTTTTAGTGAGTCTAAGTGAGTTGAGGGTTTGGAGGTCTCTGAAAACCAAACCCCCATGTAATTATATTTGTGTGCTGTTTTAATGGTCATGGCCCCCATGTGCCAGGAAAGACGTTTCCTATTTCTGTGGCGGCCGAAGAAGACAACTTTAGTCTTGCCTTGTTGATCGTAGGATAGTGCTTTTACTTGCATTTGTGGAGGCTACTCAATGCTCACAGTATGCCCATTTTGGTGTGGTCCATTATTACGATATCATCTGCATATTGGAGGATGTGTAGAGTTGACTTATCTAATCGTGGGGGGGGGGCAGACAGCTGTTTGCCAAGGCTTTGCCCAAATCTGCTGCATATAGATTAAAGAGCAGAGGAGTGAGAATGCAGCCTTGCTTCAGACGGCCTTGGATGGGAATTTTGGAGGTGAAATGATGTGACCTCATCCTCACACAGACCAATGCGTCTTACTAAAGAGAAATAATGACTCCTTGGAGGTTTGAGGGAATACCCCACATGCTTAATTTCCTCCAACGTGTGGGATGATTGACCTTGTCAAGGGCAACGCTGTAATTAATAAAACAGCAGAGAAGTGGTAATTGTTTTCTTTGGGATGCTTGACGCCTTAGGACAGCAAGTGTTGTGATGTTATCTATGGTTGATGCTGCAGCATGAAAGCCTGCTCGAAAAAATTAAAGAACCTTGGTGTCCAAAGCCCAGGCCTCTAGATGTTCAAGTAACAGTCAGGCATATGCTTTTGCCTCTAAATCCAACAAGGTAATCAGACGGTAGTTGGATGGCTTGGCTGGGTCACCGTTGTTGAGTATACAACACAGGATGGAGCCCTTCTAGGCATCTGGTATTTGGGCTGAAATTAAAGCTTGGTTGAATAGGGGGTTAGAACCCTTCCCCATTCCTCAGGAGCACATTTAAAGGCTTCGGCAGTAAGGCCATTGGTTCCAGGCGCACCATCATTTTTCAGTGCCATAATGATATCACAAACCTGGGTTGTCGTAGTAAAAGTCTGCTGGTTCCTCATGGGCTGGTTGTTGGCACCCTGCTCGTCCCTGCACCCTGATGGTGTTGGATTGCTAGCGTACAGCACTGTGACACGAGTCATCCATGCTCTTTCCAGGACTGTATGTTCCTTGACTGAGTTTGCAGTTTTTTGTCTGTTAATGTATTTTTATTTTAATAGTTTTTTATAGTGCGAACATGACCCTTGTAGGTATCAAAGGGCTTTACAAACTTACAGCGAGCAGAGCAATATAAACAGTAATATTAAATTCACTACAAATTCAGTAACGACTGAGTATCATAGTTCCGTCACTAATGACAACATAATGTCATAGTTCAGACCACTGCACGCACCAGGCAGTGTTCAGAAGCAGGGGGGTAAAGTTGGTACTTCTAGTATGAGCGCACTAGGTAGCCAGAGATAATTGGTCATTTGAGCGACTGAGGGAACTAGAATCTTGGGATCTAGGGAAGTAATGTAATTCCAGAAGCGAGCAAGGATTCTTTCCTGAAGCATTTGGTGTATCTTTGGCAGTTCCTTTTCTTCTGAACGCTTTCTTCATTTACCAAACTGTTTTCATATGTTCTTTTTGCAGTGTGATGATGGCCATTGCAGTTTTGATGATCAGATTGTGTTTGGGACTATGCATAGACCTTCTTACCCCTCTTTGTGAAGTAATGATGACCCTGTTATGCTGTTGGTTGGTCTGCATGCTCCCTGTCGCTCCTGGGGTTTGCTTGCGGCCCATGGCAGTTTTAGAGAATCCATAAGCTCAGAAGTCAGTCCGCCCCATGTGTTTTGCAGAACTTCCAGAGCACTGGTAGTGGACACAGTGGTTACCTTGCAAAGCTACTTAAACAGTGTCTGTTGGCTTCCGTTGATCCCCAAACTGGATTTGTTGCTTCGACTCATATAGAGGAACACACTGCACAGTATTTGGGTGCTATAGGAACTTTAAGCTGAAGATCTGGGGTTTATGATCACTTTCGCATCTGGTAAGAATCTCAAAGTTGGTGAGATGGTTTACTAGAGATTCAGACAGAAAGGTGTAGTCAATTGTTGGAATTTCTTTGAAAGTGGTGTGGAACAAAAGATGTGGAGCTTGGGACTTTAGAGCTTGTTCAGCAGAGATTAATTTGAATGTTGTAGCAGGTTGTTGATTTTTTCCAGGTCCTTAACTTCACCAACAGGGATGCTGGCACTTCCCAAGTCCCTGATGTTGAAGTCACCTGTAAGGAGGACTTCATGCGAGGTGTGGTCCAGAAGGATGCCTTCTAGGTATCTGCAAAAGTGGTCAATTGCACGCTGTTTTGATGCTTTCTGCACGTTGTGGTAACAGTTTATCAGCAACAGGGGAGTAATTCTATGACAAATTGCAAACCCTGAGATTGTTGCCACTTGGAAGGCCGGAGAGCATTGGTTGAGGGTTACAATTCCGATCTTGCCAGTTTGCTTGATGAAGACTGAGAGACCTCCTGAGAGCTGGCCAAATAAGTTGGTGCGATTTGCTGACTTACTAATCTCATAGAAGCTGTGTAGAACTGTTAGATTGATGCCCATGTCTCTTGTTAGCAAATTATATCGTTATTATTAAGGAAAGCCACCGCTGGTTTGCTTGTCAGAATCAACCTCAGGCCTGCTATGTTCCACAACGTGATTATGATCTTGGGCTCCATCATGAGCTCCTGGGCCAGTGGACAGTCTGGGTGTTGATGTCTAGGGATGGTCCTCTCAATGCCCCCCTTGAAAGCTCCCTAATTGATTCCACCCATTGTTGTCACTGCTTATTGTATCTTATATTTCTTTTGTTGTGGGCACACAAAATGTCTAGGGAGTTTGCAACTTTGGATGCACTTAGGAGCCAATCATGGGTAGGGCCCCATGCCCCTCTCAGGATTCTTCTGTGCTACCTAGTGGGCTCCTGTGGCCTTAAGTCATAGGAATATTTTGATGGATTAACTTTTAACAGCTCAAAACCCCAGTTCTCAAAGGGCATGGATTCCCTCAGGATAGCCTCTCTGAGCTGAGCTCTTTGCACGTGGTTATTGTGGGATCACAGGATCCTTCTCCTGGAATCTGAGTAAACTTTACAGAGATTAGTTCGGCCCAACTCGGGTCCTTTAGTGTTGGAATTTATTGAAACAGGCTTAACAAGCTTCGTCTGTTTAGTATATATATTTGGGATGTAGTGTGGAATAAACGCCAATTCACATATGTTGGTGGGGACTATGTGTGCAGCTTCCCCTGGTCGGAGGAGGAGGGACTCTGCTGCTCGTTGGTGTAGGGGGGGGGGTCTACGTGTGCCTTGGAGGTGGCTCTAGTGGTCTAATAGGGACATCTTTGTTGAAGCACTTTGGCCCTGATCGCTAGACAATTGCTTTTGATGGTGATTATGACTGGTATCGTCCCACTTTACCTCCGCTCGTTAGGCTGGTAGTCTTGGTGTTGGTTGTGGCTAGTTGTCATAAGCTCTACTCTCACCAAGTGTGGGGTAGGTCCACTGATTGAGTGGAGCTGTTCCGTGTTGCCTTTTGGCTCTTGTTGTATGCTCATTTTAGCTTGCTTACTTGGTGAGGGGTCACAAGGGTGATGAATATTTAGGCAGTTACTTTCGAGACCCGGGGAGTCCTTTAATGAGGGATGGTCAGTTAGCTGGGTCAGTGCTACTAAAGATTATATTTGACCCAATTTCTGCTGTTAGTGCCCACAGAACAATTGTGGTTGTGGCAGGCCAGGGCTCCTGCTCGTAATGCTTTAGTGATAGCGCCCCCTGGGCCCCGTATATGGCTCCTGTGGATTTGTTAGAGCTTTTTGGAGCATTGTCTGTACGCAGATCTACCCATGCTGTGTGATGGGGGCATTGTTTTTCTTCTTTCTAATGCATAGTTCAGTGTGCATGTGCCTGCCTGGGTCCTTTCATGTGTCATTGCTGGCACGTCGACAAGTTTGGATGTCGGTGTGCTCCCTGATGCATGGGTAATGAGTGTTTCCTGAGCCGCATTCACCCCTTCATCTATTGTTGGTGGATTGTTGTTAAGACCACTGATGGTAGTCAGAACTGCTGCTGCTTTATGTTCTCCGTTCAGCACTACCTCTTTAGGGTGCAGCTACTCAATACATTTTACAGGCAGGTTGGCTGGCTTGTGCTCCCCGTATGACCTCCAGTTGGTGAGAGAGCTAGGTTATTTATAGGAAAGAGCTTAGGGGACCCATACCCATGGGCTGCATGAGTGTTGGAAGTGGCCCCTGGAAACAGTGATCTCCGCTTAACAAGCAGCTGTTTTTTTGCTTTTTTTCAGTTTCTTTTTCGCACTTCATGTGAGGTTGCTTATTTTTTAAGGGCCTTGCAGTGCTGATGAGTCATGTACTAGTGATTTTCAGGGTTGGAGTTGTACACTCACTTTGGTCAAAACATGGATGAGCGAGTCCGTGGTAATGCTAGAGGTGCCATTAAGCTGTTTTGCTGGATAGTGCAGCCCCAGCGTGGTCCCTATTGGGGCCAATATTGGAACAGATACATTGTTGAAATCTGATGTGTTGGCTGTGGTGGATCTAATTAGCGGCGATGTGGTTGTGTGATTCCCTGGGGTAGGGGTCATTTTCTTGACGCTCTCCACTAGTGACTATAGTATGTTAGGCAGGCAGCTTAGTTAATCAACCAATGGGGAACATGAGCAGGGTTGGTCTGCTTCTGCCTGCCCGAGAGAGTTTTCCAGTGTGGTTAGTCTATGTCCCAGGTGCACTAGGCTTAATCCTATAGATTGAATTAGGTCAATCTGAAGCTCCATCTTCTGCGATTGCCACAGGAGAGCTCTGGCAATCGTGTCTTGTTTAATACTGATAGAGGTCAGAGAGGCCAGAGGTGGTGGGGGGGGGGTCGAAAAAAGACCTTGTAAAAGGGGACCCTGGTGCCCCTAACTATAGAGGACTAATGGATCTGCGTCTGTGCTCAATTCTGGGTACTGGAGTTTGTGCGAGTGAAGCTTCGATTTGAGCATCAATTTGGGCTTCCATTGTGGCGAGAAAGCGGTACGATATATTTCCCAGTTCCCGGTCGGATATGCTTTCCCTCCTAGTCTCTTTTGGTGGAAGACTTTTGGGAATGCGGGATGGGTAGAATTTAGTGGATTTGTGCAGATTCTAGAACTTTCCATCCAGAAATGTAAGGAAAATGTGTTTTTTGTGACTACGTTTGAGGTTTGCAAGGGATTCTGGGTAACAGAACCTGGTGAGAGCCACACAAGTCACCCCCTCCGTGATTCCCCTGGATGTTTAGTTTTCAAAAATGTATAGGTTTACTAGGTTTCCCTAAGTACCGGCAGAGTTAGGGTTCAAAATCCACAGCTAGGCACTTTGAAAAAATAGGGTCAGTTTTCACTGTAAAAATGTGTGTCCATGCTGCTTTTTGGCCTGTTTCCTGTCGTAGGTACTAGGCATACCCACACAAATGAGGTACCATTTTTATCGGAAGACTTTGGGGAATTCTGGATGGAATTTTGTGGATCTATGCAGATTCCAGAACTTTCCATCACAGAAATGTGAGGAAAATGTGTTTTTTGATAAAGTTCGAGGTTTGCAAGGGATTTTGGGAAACAGAACCCGGTGAGAGCCACTCATGTCACCCCTTCCTGGATTCCTCTAGGTGTCTAGTTTTCACAAATGTGTAGGTTTGTTAGGTTTCCCTAGGTGTCGCCAGAGCTAGTGTTCAAAATCCACAGCTAAGCACATTGAAAAAAAGGGTCAGTTTTCACTGTAAAAATGTGGTGTGTCCATGTTGTGTTTTGGCCTGTTTCCTGTCGCGGGCACTAGGCCTACCCACAAAAGTGAGTTACCATTTCTATTGGGACACTTAGGGGAATAGAGAATTGTAGAGCAACTGTTATTACCTATTTACTTTCTATGCATTTCTACCTTCCAAATGTAAGACAATGTGTAAGTAAGAAGTTAATTTGAAAAATGTCCTATAATTCACATGGGTACCCACAATATTTTACCAAATGAATTGCTATATATCAGGTACACAATGAAAAATCATTGCAAGATGCAGCTCAGTTATTTGTTCTGGGATCCTCCGGTTCTTGGTGAACATACAAGTCCTATATATCCCCACAACCAGAAGGGTCCAGCGGATGCAACGGTATATTGCTTTAAAAAATCTGTCATACTTAGAAGTTACAGGTGAAAACGTTGGCACAAATTGTGGGTTTTTTCAACTCATTTTCAATTTTTCATATTTTCAACTGTTAGTTTCTATAAAAAAAGAACTTGAAGTATCTACACAAATGACCCCTTAAGGAATTCAGAATGTAGGCTACTTTTCTGAAATGTATAGCTTTCCAGGATCCATTATTACTTTCATACCCAATCCTACCACTTACTGGAAGGAGGATGAAAGCACAAAAAATTGCAAAAAAAGGCTATGTCCCAGTACAATGCCAAAATGTGTAAAAAATGTTGGTTTTCTGAAAAAGTCTGTCTGTCCCTGAAAGCTGGGAATATGGTGATTTCAGCACCACAAACCCTTTGTTGATACCATTTGCAGGGGAAAAAACAGACACTTTCTTCTGCAGCACATTTTTCCACGAAAAAAAAACAAAATGTAGCTGTATTTTGGCTAATTTCTGGGTCCCCTCCAGGGGAATCAACAAACCCTGGGTACCTTTAAAAACCCCATGATGTTGGAAGAAAAGAACGCACATTTGGCTAGTGAGGACAAAAAGTTACAGGAGCCTAGCAGCGAAGGTGTTAATATTTCTTCACTGTAACAAATGTTTGTATGTTGCTTATTGATGTTTTTCACTTTCACTGAGCATATTTGGTTTTTTTTTATACCAAAAAAAAGATCTTCATTAAAAAGAAGAAGTGTTGTTCTGTAGGACATATCTTTAACTACAGTAAATAAATGTGTTAATATTTGTAGAGTTGCAAGTGAAATATTTGTTTGACTTGGGTTTCTTACAGGAATATGCTACTTGACAGTATGCATCTGTTCTTAGCATGTCGAGCTGCAGATCTACACACTGTGCATAGATTGCCATCGCCCGGACGTTTGCACTTGATTTTGTCTTGGAAAGTCTTTGGAAGTCACAAGGTATGTGACTCCTCCTTTGGATCATAGTGCGCATGGGCTTCGGCACCATCCTCAGATTGTTTTTCACCAGCAGGGAAATGATGGAGTTTAGTAAGAAACAGGAAAGAAGCCCATGTGTGGTGTTCTAAGTAAGGTAATACTTGAACATATAAAGGGAGGCGGGAGGGCGTGTGTAGATCTGCAGCTCAACATGTCAAGAACAGATGCATACTGGTAAGTAGCATATTCCGTTCGAGGCATATGAGCTGCAGATTACACACTGTGCATAGATTGTAAAGCAGTATCCACCCCTAGCGGCGACCACAAGTATCTGCTGCAGTAGTTTGAAATAGTGTTTTGAGTACAGCCTGGCCCACACTAGCCTGTTGTTTAGTTTTCACATCAACACAGTAGTGTTTAGTGAATGTGTGTGGTGTAGACCATGTAGCTGCTCTGCAGACATCATCTAAAGGAATGTTTCCTAAAAATGCCATTGAAGCCCCTATCTTTCGTGCAGAGTGGGCTTTAGGAGGAACAGATAATGTACGTTTTGCTTTATGGTAACAAATCTGTATGCATTTGACAATCAACCTAGCTATCCCAGATTTTGATATGGGGTTGCCTTTAAGTGGTGGTGAGAAAGAGACAAAAAATTGTTTGGTCTTACAAAAGGGTTTTGTTCTCTCTATGTATAGTAGTGCTCTTTTGACATCTAAGGTGTGAAGAGCTCTTTCTGCAACTGTTTGTGGCTGCGAGAAGAATAAAGGCAGCTCTACAAATTGATTGAGGTGGAAAGGAGAAATGACTTTAGGGAGGAATTTAGGATTGGTCCGGAGAACAACTTTATTGAGATGCATCTGGGAAAGGGTTCTTGAATGGTTAGTGCTTGTAGTTCACTAACTCTTCATAGAGAAGTAATGGTTACGAGGAAAGCAGTTTTCCATGTTAAGAATTGTAGCTCACATTCATGTAGAGGTTCAAATGGAGGCCCCATTAGTCGTGTGAGAACGATGTTCAAATTCCACACAGGGGAAGGTGGTACTCTGGGGGGAATTATTCTTTTGAGTCCTTCCATAAAGGCCTTTATGGCAGGTACTCTGAAAAGTGAGAGGTGTTGTCTATTTTGTAGATATGCTGCTATGGCAGCCAGATGCAATCTAATGGAGGTATAGGTGTTGGATAGAGGCATCTAGGGGATTAGTGTTATTGCTATGGCAGAATACTACGAATCTTTTCCATTTGGCTCCATAACAGGCTCTAGTGGTAGGCCATCTAGCTTCTTTGATGACGTTCATACAGTCAGGAGGAGGAGCCAGATCGCTAGGTTGAGCTGACCTGGGTCTGGGTGTTGGATCTCTCCATGGTTCTGGGTTAAGAGGCGTGGAGAGAGGTGTCGTTTTTGGTGCGGAACTACTGAGAGTTCCAGCAGTGTGGTGTACCATGGCTGTCTGGCCCACGTTGGAGCAACTAGGATGAGCGTTAATGAGTGTTGCTGTAGTTTGCGCACCACTAGTGGAATGAGTGGGAGAGGCGGAAAAGCGTACGCAAATCTGCCCGACCAGTTCATCCATATTGCATTGCCTTTGGATAATGGGTGAGGATACTTGGTGGCGAAGTTTGGGCATTTGGCGTTTTCTTGGGTGGCGAAGAGGTCTATCTGTGGTTGCCCCCAAGTCTGAAAAAGCGGTTGAAGAACTTGTGGATGAAGTTCCCACTCGTGGATTTGTTCTGTTTGATGACTCAAGATGTCGGCTATTGTGTTTTGGACTCCCGGGACATGTTGGGCTGGGAGAAAAATGTTCTGAGGTATAGCCAACCTCCATATGCTCTGTGCAAGTTGAGAGAGCTGCAGAGAGTGTGTCCCGCCTCGTTCTGGATGTAATACAGGGCTGTCATGTTGTCGGTGCGGACTAAGACAGTCTTGCCTGATAAATGTTTTTTAAATGCTTTTAGGACTAGGAAGATGGCTAGTAACTCCAAATGGTTGATGTGGAGTAGTTTCTGTTGAGGTGTCCACCTGCCCTGCATGGTGTGATGTAGTAGGTGAGCTCCCCAGCCGGAGAGCGATGCGTCCGCTGTCATGACTATTTGAGGAACTGGCTCGAGGAACGGTCGCCCTTTGGAGAGGTTCTTGGTGTTCCACCACTGCAGAGAGCGATGGGTACGATCGTCTACCAACACCAGATCTGTTAGCTGACCTTGAGCCTGGTTCCATTGGCGTGCTTAGCACTCTTGGAGAGGACGCATCTGGAGTCTTGCATGAGGCACTATGAATATGCAAGAGGCTATCATTCCTATGAGTTGCATGAACACTCGAGCTGGAAGAGAGTGTTGCGGTTGGAATCTGGTGAGAAGAGCTTGGATGCTTGCTATCCTGGCGGGACTGGGATAGGCAAGCGCTCTTGAGGTATCTATTGTGGCACCGAGGTATTGTTGCGTGTGGGACGGTTGGAGCTGGGACTTGGTGTGATTTATTGTGAATCCCAGGTTGTGAAGTTGTTGAATAGTGGCGTGAGTGTGTTGTACACACTGATTGTACAATTTGGCTTTTATGAGCCAGTCGTCTAGGTATGGGAAGACATGTTTGTTTTGTCTTCTTAGATGTGCTGCCACTACTGCTAGACACTTGGTGAACACTCTTGGTGCTGTGGTGACTCCGAATGGGAGCACCTTTAATTGATAGTGCTGACCGTCCACTACGAATCTTAGATATTTTCTGTGAGCGCGGTGAATAGGAATGTGGAAATAGGTGTCCTTGAGGTCTAGAGTAGCAAGGAAGTCGCCCTGGGAAAGCAGAGGGAGGACCTGCTGAAGTGTGACCATGTGGAAATGGTCTGAATGTATGTATATGTTTAGAGGTCTGAGGTCTAAAATAGGCCTTAGAGATCCGTCCTTTTTTGGTATGAGGAAACAGAGGGAGTAGACTCCCTTGTTTTGTTGGTGCAGGGGAACTGGTTCTATTGCACTCTTTTGTAGGAGGGAGATCACCTCCTGCTTTAAAAGTGACTGATGTTCTTGTGACATTGGACGGTGTTTGGGGGGGGATGTTTGGGGGGTAGATGTTAGTTCGAGACAGTAGCCTGATTGAATTATTTTGTGGACCCACCTGTCTGAAGTGATGTTTATCCAGGCAGGGAGAAATTGGTGGAGTCTTCCCCCGACTGGAGAGGAATAGTCGGGGGGAAGTGGAGGGAAGTCATGGGGTAGGTGTGGAGGCAGAGCGGGAGTTGTTATTTTTGCCTCTGCCTTTGCTGTTATTCCCCCTGTAACCACCCCTTTGGTAACCTCTAGCAAAGGTGGATTGTGCGGGAGCTTTATAAGTGGTGGAAGGGCTATCTGAGGAGTAGCCTGGATGGGTGCTTCTGAAGGATGAGCGACGAAAGGATCGTCTGTGAGCTTGCGATTGCAAGGTTCCCATAGATTTGGCGGTGTCTGTATCCTTTTTCATTTTTTCTAGGGATACGTCTACGTTGGGCCCAAATAAGTGTTGTTCATCAAAAGGTTGATTGAGTATAGAACTCTGGACTTCTGGTTTAAAACCTGATATCCGTAACCAGGCATGCCTGCGCAAAAGGACACTGGTGTTGATTGCCCTTGAGGCGGTGTCTGCTGCATCTAGGGCACAGCGAATGGAGGTGTTGGTGATGGTCTTAACCTCATGGATTAGTTCACTGGCCCTGTTTTTATATTTGTCAGGGAAGTGCTGCACTATGGACTCAAGTTTGTCATAATGTGCCCTGTCATAACTGGCTAGGAGCGCTTGGGTGTTAGCAATGCGCCTAATATTTGCTGCCTGTGACGCTGTGCGTTTGCCAGAGGCATCTAGGAGTTTGGATTCCTTGTCTGGTGGTGGTGCGTCACCTGGTGTTTGGGAATTTGCCCTCTTCCTGGCGTTAGAGACTACTAGTGAGTCCAGTGGTGCGGGGCCTTTAATGTATATTGGGTCAGTAGGGGCAGCTTTATATTTCTTCTCTATTCTTGGGTTAATGACCCGAGCCCTGACTGGGTCTTTAAATATTTCTGTTGGTGCTTAATGACCCCTTTAAGCATGGGCAGTGTTGCTGTGGACCTTTGTGTGGTGTCAAAGGTATCCATAAGGAAATCCTCCTCTACTGGTTCTGTATGCAAGGCCACCCTGTGGTATTGGGCAGCTCGTTGAAGGAGCTGGTTGAACATGATATTGTCCTCTGGGGTGAAGGCCTGGAGGGATAAATATCATCTTGTGGGGTGTAAGGGACATCTGGGACACTATAATCATCCCAGGGGTCAGGGGAGCCGGTAGGGGTAGGGTCCCCATGGGGTTGATCATCCTCACCTCCTTATGCATCTCCTGATGTGTTATCATCATCATCATCTATTGGGGTAGGTGATGGTGTGGGAGAGCGGTGTGGTGGGAGAGGAGGAGGAGGAGGAGGAAGAGGTGAAGGAATCCTTAATGAACAGGTGGCAAAGTCTCTCCTCTTAGGTGGTGGACCAGGCGCAGGCACGTGTAGTGGTCTTTTTTTGATACTGAGCATTAAATGACCAGTCTTAGGATCCTTCATTAGAGTCTTTTGTGTTGGATCTGGTCGAAACAGTTCATCTGTGGGAGACAGACCCGTCGGTGCCGAGGGCTTCGTGCCGTAAGTTTTTTGGGCGTCGCCTCGGTAGTGGTTCTAGGCTTGGAACCATATGGTTTTGAAGTGTCTTTGGGAGTTGGAACCGGGTGCTGTTTTTTCGGTTCCGAGGTTTTCGGTTTGGAAATATCGGGGCCTTTCGGTGGGCGGCTTTTAGTCGGCTCCGAGGGTGTTGTCGGTGCCGAAGAGCTGGTGCTGACCTTCAACGCCGAGTGCTTCGATGTTGGAGCAGCGGTCGGCGTGGATGATGTCGAAGATGCCTTTTTCTTCAGTGCTGGATTTGGCTTGTCGGTAACGAGGGTAGGCTGACTCGAGCCCGAGTCGCCTAAAGGCTTTGCAGGCTTCTTTACCGGGCCCGAAGGCGGGGCATGGGAAGCAGTGTCTCGACGTGCACCTGGGCCCGAAGGTGGAGGTGGTACCGAAGTCTTTTTCGACAGTGTGGAGGGGTGGGTGGGTCCGGGTCAACGTCTGCACTCACGGCCCTTTGAGCTGGAGAGATGTCTTCGATGTCTGAATCGTCTGCTTTGGAAGCGCTGATGATGGCTTACTCGACTCGACCCTGCTCCGGAACATCGACTCCCTCTTGAAAGATGTCGTCGGGGATCGAAGATGATGAGCGCACCATTGTTCTTCGAGCTCGTCGGTCCCGGATGGTCTTATTGGAGCGGAAGGAGGCACAAGCTGGACAGTCTCTGGCCTCGTGCTCCGGTGAGATGCAGAGGTTGCACACCTCATGTAGGTCAGTGTGGGAAAACTTCGACCCACATCGAGGACACTTTTTAAATGGCGTCCTTTCCATGAGCCGGAGATGAGGCCCTGGTAGGCCCGAAGGCCTTCGTCGATGACCGGAATCGAAGACTTCGAGTGGAAGGGCGCGTGTGTTTGGAAACGCGATCGAAACAATACCGTCGAGATGGGAAGGATTGCGCGTCGAAGAGAAACCGTTAACGGTTCCGAGCTGGAACGCGAGAACACATCCGAGCCCGATGATGGGAAAATACAATCTGAGGATGGAGCCGAAGCCCATGCGCACTATGATCCAAAGGAGGAGTCACATACCTCGTGATTTTCAAAGACTTTCGAA
The DNA here is from genome assembly GCF_964204655.1 of Triturus cristatus. Taxonomy (NCBI): domain Eukaryota; kingdom Metazoa; phylum Chordata; class Amphibia; order Caudata; family Salamandridae; genus Triturus; species Triturus cristatus. The sequence goes on along the minus strand of NC_140585.1, from coordinate 1,104,876,499 downwards.
GACAAAAACAAGTGCAAACATCCGGGCCCAACACCAGATGGCGATTTATGCACAGTGTGTAATCTGCAGCTCATATGCCTCGAACATAAGTGTTTCCAAACTATTACAGCTAGATACTAATGTTATCGATTCAAATTGAAGGAGCGTAATTTGGCTGTTAGTGATAGGGCCCAACTCCACAGTACGTACACTTTTAGAATATTGGCATTTTCCTGCCCTAGACATTTAGTAACTTTAGCCTGTCTCTGGGTCACACGACTAGGTGTAGTTGACAGTTGGGCTTGTGCATTCCACCTAGACAGCCACATACAATAGAGAAGTTAGGTGTGCCTTGATGGGCCATTACTAGCAGGAAGGGAGGCCGGAGCTAGGCACAGACCTACTTGTACTTGAATAGACAGGGTCCTGCCTCCATACAAGGGGCCAATGGTTCTGCTACCTGTATCTAGCACATATATCTCACTACCTCAATCAAACCCACCAGTCGGGGGGATATTCATCCAATGAGAAAAATAATACATTAAATTCTCCCAATATAACTCAATAACTCCAAATGAGCAAATCATGAAATTCATATATATTAAAGGCATAAAATATACACACACATAGGATTATTTTCAAAATTAATACAAACAACACAATACAAATACAGTACATAAATTGTTACATACAAAAATCACAAAACGATAAAGTAAACATACATTGATCACATATAGATATTATTAATTCATTCAACGTCAAATTCATATGAGACAATCCTATGTTCAACAAAGCAATTAAATTCAACAATTAGATGGTTGAGATGGACTAAGACGTTTGATTTATCATATACGTCGACGTTTCGACCCCCTCAAATGCAGCTTGAGATTATAGATCATCGGTATGGGGTCTTCATTGGGACTAGAATGAGTGTGTGTTGCCGTATCAATCAGGTTGAGCGCCTCACAATGCTGTTTATCAATCACAGACAATGTGTCAAAATTTCACAAATCCATATGTGTTTGTAATGATCGCTACAGCGTATACATCTGTTCAAGATATCGGGAAACACTACCTCTCCCTTGGGACAAGAGAGAGGTAGCGTTTCCCGATATCTTGAAGAGATGTATACGCTGTAGCGATCAAGGTCGCACAAGTGCGCCTGATTAATCTGAGCCCTGAACTGGGGTCTGTGTTCTTACAGACTGACAATACACTGTAGCTGACAAATGAAAATAATATACTCGGTCACCGTGAGCACCTCGACGAGGTCAGTGCCCTGTGAGAATACATTCATCAATCCTTATTAGAACCTCCGGGTGTCTTCCCACACAATGGCCAGAAGAAATCGCTATTGATAGTGTTGGTCACAACGGAAGGCTATCCCCGCACTGCGTTCATTGCAAACATATGGATTTGTGAAATTTTGACACATTAGGTCGTAGAAGGTGGAATGGATATATGGTGGCCCATTCTTTCCTTTCCTTTCCTTTTTGTTTGAAAAAGTGTTTTTAGCACTGTCTGTCCTACATTAGCTTATTGAAGTGCTAATACATCCACACAATAATGTTTGGTACATGTGTGTGATGTGGACCATGTAGCTGCCTTACATATGTCAGCTTTGGGAATGTTGCCTAAAAAGGCCATAGATGTGCAGATTTTGCAAGTAGAATGTGCTCTAGGAGGTACAGTTAAAGTTCTTTTAGCTTTAACATAGCAAGTGTTAATACATTTGACAATCCATCTTGAAATACTGGATTTTGAGATAGGTTTCCCTTTATGAGGTGGAACAAAAGCAACAAAAATGTGTTTTGCAAAAATCTTTTGTTCTATCAATGTAGTATAATAATGATCTTTTGACATCAAGTGTGTGTTGAGCTCTTGCTACTGAATCAGGTTGAGGAAAGAACACAGGTAACTCAACTGATTGGTTAATATGAAAAGTAGAGACAACCTTTGGTAGAAATTGTGGATTTGTACGAAGAACTATCCTATCTTTATGAAGTTGAAAGAAAGGTTCTTCTAAGGTTAATGCCTGTAACTCACTAACCCGTCTTAGTGAAGTGATTGCTATTAGGAAGGCAACATTCCATGAAAGAAATTGTCATGAAAAATTGTGTAATGGTTCAAAAGGTGGGCCCATAAGTCTTGTAAGAACAATGTTAAGGTTCCAGACAGGTGCAGGTAGTACCCTGGGAGGTATTATTCTTTAAAGGCCTTCCATAAACGCTTTGATTACAGGAACTTTGAATAAAGATAAATGTTGCCTGTTTTGAAGATATGCAGCTACTGCTGCAATGTGTAGTCGAATAGATGTGTAGGCTAAACCTGCCTGTTGTAGATGCAAAAAATAACATAATATTTTGTATAGATACATCTAGCAGATCAATTGAGTTATTATTGCAATTTATGACAAATCTTTTCCACTTTGCTGCATAACATGCTCTAGTGGTAGGCCACCTTGCTTCTTTAAGAATTGTCATACACTCTGGTGGTAGGTTTAGCCAAATAGCCAGGTTGAGGTCCTTGGGATTTGGATATCTGATCTTTCCACAGTTCAGTGTGAGAAATGTTGACGTTATATGAAGCTTTTGATGTGGGACCACTGATAATTCCAAGAGTGTTGTGAACCATGGCTGACGAGCCCATGTGGGAGCTGCTAGAATCAGTGTGAGACATGTCTGCCCGAGTTTCTGAACCAGAACTGGAAGGAGAGGGAGAGGACGCAAAAGCATATACCAGACCAGTTCATCCATAGGGCATTGCTTTTGGATAGAGGGTGTGAGAACTTGGAGGCGAAGTCTGAACATTTTGAGTTCTTTGCTGTGTCAAAGAGGTTTATTTGTGTAAATCCCTATTTTTGAAAGTAAGGAAGAAGAACTTGTGGGTTAAGTTACCATCTGTGTATTTGTTGCTTCTTTCTGCTGAGATCGGAAAAGATGTGGTCTGTGCATGGAAGGTATTCTGCTAGTAGATGGGTTTTGTGATAAATTGCCCAACACCAAATGGTCTGAGAGAGGCGTGACAGTTGAAGAGAGTGTGTCCCCCCCCCCTTTTTGCATATAGTACATTGTTGTCATATTGTCCATCCGGATTAAGACAATTTTCTTTCCCAGGTGAGGTAGAAAAGCTTTCCATGCTAGCTGAACTGCTTGCACCTCTAGGTAGTTGATGTTATAGTTCTGTTGTTTGGAGTTCCAAAGATCAAGAACTGTGAATTGCTGTAAGTGCGCCCCCACCCTGTGGGAGATGCGTCTGTTGTGAGCACGACTTGTGAAATAGAGTCGATGAACGGCCGCCCTTTTGACAAATTTTGTGTTTTCTACCACTACAGAGAGTGATGAGTGCGGCTGTCTACCAACACTAGATCTGTCAGCTGACCCTGTGATTGATTCCACTGACGTGCTAAGCATTCTTGTAGAAGGGCACATGTTTAGTCTTGCATGAGCCACTATAGCAATGCATGAGGCCATAATTCCTAGAATGAATGTTCTGGCTGAGTGATACTAGTTGACTTGAAACTGTAGTAACTGTGTCTGTAAATTCTGAATCCTGGCTGCATTGGGATATGTTAGACATATTTGAGTGTTTCGAATGGCTCCTAGATATGGTTGTGTTTGGCTGGATTGGAGATAAGATTTTTGTATATTGAATGTGAATCTCAACTGATGTAGAACATTTAAGGTAATTTGAGTGTGATGCACACACTTGAGATGTGAGTTGGCTTTTATGAGCCAATTGCCCAAGTATGGGAAGACGTATTTGTTGTCGTCTTAGATGTGCTGCTACTACTGCGAGGCACTTGATGAATACTCTGGGTGCAGTTGTTACTCCAAACGGAAGCACTTTGAACTAATTGTGAATTTTTTCCCATCACAAATCTGAGGTATATGTGATGTTCTGGGTGAATGCGTATATGAAAGTATGCGTCTTTTAAGTCTAGTGTTGACATAAATTCACCTTGCTGCAACAGTGGAAGTACTTGTTGTAGAGTGACCATGTGGAAGTTTTCTTACATTATGTATAGGTTTTAAGGTCTGAGATTCAATATTGGTCTTAACAAACCGTCATTTTTGGGGAATTAGGAAGTATAGTGAATATACTCCTGTTCCTTGTTGTTGCAATGGGAAGAGTTCTATGGCTCCTTTTGTTAGAAGACATACTTCTTTTATGAGTAGATATTTCTGTTCCAAAGAGAGTTGGTGAATACGAGGCAGGATGTTGGGAGGGTTGCTTGTGAGTTCCAGGGAATAACCATGTTGGATAATAGTCAATCCCCATTTGCCGGTTGTTATTGATTGCCAAATGGGTAGAAACTGATGTAATCTACCCGCTACAGCTGATGAATGTTCAGGGGGAATTGTTATCAAGTCACTGTTTGTTAGCAGAGGGTGGGGTACGTGATGGTGTACCTCTACCTCTTCCTTTGAAGTGGTTACCTCTATATTCACCTCTATAGAATCCTCTAGAGGAGGAAGACTGTGCCTGTACTTTATATGAAGATGTGGTGGCATCTGTGGTATTTTTTTTGGAGCCCCATCTGTAGAAGGAGCGACAAAAGGAACCTCTATTAGACGTAGATTGTAGGGCGCCCACTGATTTTGCCACTTCTGTGTCCTTTTTCATTTTCTCTTGTGATTGGTCTATCTGCCGGCCAAAGAGGTGTTCTTTGTCAAATGGAGCATTAAGTACAGTTTGTTGAACCTCTGGTTTGAAACCAGAAATTCGCAGCCATGTATGTCTCCTTAGTAGAATTCTGGTATTGAGTCCTCTAGCTGCAGTATCTGCCGCATCTACAGCACATCAAAGGATGAATTGGAAATGAGCTTACCTTCTTGCACTATTTTTTGGCCTTTTTTCCTGTGTTCTTCTGGAAGATATTGTAATAATTCTTCCATCTCAACCCAATGTACCCCTTCATACCTAGCCAACAGGCCTTGAGAGTTGGATATATGCCAATGATTGGCTGATTGAGTAAGTACTCTTTTCCAAGAAGCATCTATTAATTTTGAATCCTTATCAAGAGGAGGTGCTTCTCCTGAGCTTTGTGAATTTGCCCTTTTTTGTGCGTTTGAAACTACTAACAAATCTTAAGGCAACTGACCCTTAATAAAGACAGGATCAGATAGAGGGCCTTTATGTTTTTTATCGACTACAGGTGTTAGTAGATGTGACCTAACAGGATCCTTAAAAATATTTTCTGCCTGTCTCATCATACCCTTTAACATTAGCAAAGATTGAGATGTTCTGTGTGTGTGTGTGCCCTAAAGTTTCAATAAGGAAATCCTCTTCTAGGTCTTCTTTATGTAAAGTGACCCCATGATAAGTGGCTGCTTTAGCAATGAGCTCTTGATATGTATTATTATATTCAGGAGGGGAAGGTTTTCCTCGATATAGATCAGGATCTGGGGACCCTGGTGGATCCATGTTATAGTATTCCCATGGGTGAGGTGTCTGATTATCATTGTCCTCATTATCAGCTATATCTGGATCTATACGATATAAAACAATGAGGTAGCCCAGTCTAGTGCAGAACCTGGGGATTACTAGTATATGTGAAACAGTGGTTCTGCCACTCTTAATAATCTAAAGAACTTGTTTTACAATTATGTCTCTCCAAATAGATGAGAACAGTCAACAAATGAGAAAGCGAGACCTTATGTCCAAACCAAAAAGCGCAAAAACTCTTGTTTTATATTCAACAATATACTTTTTATCTGTTTTTTTGAAAGATCAGTGCAAACGTATTGTGATATATATTTTTACATACACACAGAATAGTTATTTTGAACTAACATTTAGGACTTAGAAGTGCACACACATTAAAGTGGCAGAACCACTGTTTCACATATATCTGGATCTATAGTAGAAGACCCTGGAAGCGTAATATGTTACGTGTCTGAAGCTGGTATGATGGGTCCTGGTGAAGAGGGTGGAGTGGTTGGAGAAATGTAAATAGGACTAGTAGCTATGACCTTTTTCTTCTTCAGAGGTATTCTATAATCAATGTCTATTTTTCTCTTGGGAGGTGGTATCACTGGCGCAGTGGTAATGTGTCCAATTTGAGGGTTAATATGGATTGTTTCGGATCCAGCTTGTGTTGCATTTTCTCCAGAATCGGCTCCGGTGTCTATATAGGAGCCTCTTTCTCTTCCGTTGCCGAGCTGGATTTGTCCTTTTATCTATGATGCCGAATGTTTCGGAATCGAGGTGGGTGTCATCTCGGTTCAAGCCCGAACCAGAATGCTTGACTTACTGTTTCAATGCCGAGCTAGGAGGCGGGGCATTGGAATCAGAGTCTCGGTGCCAGCCATGGCCTGATGGCAGTGGTGCTCCATAGCCTTTGTCTTGGTCAGAGTGGGTTTGGTGGGCAAAGGGGCTTTGTTACTCTTGGCACCCTGCCCAGATGGAACATTGTGGGACTCCAGCACTATCTCCAACTGGATCGGAGTCCTGGACTGGACGGAAAAGGACTCTTCCACTGCCGACTTGTCCATCTATTCTTGTTCAACATCTTCGCCAAAGATGTTGGGAGTCGCTGCATACCTCTGCATCTAGCACGGCGGTCTCTAAGAGTCTTTTTGGAACGGAAGGACCGACAGGCGGCGCAGTCTTACTCTTTATGCTCCAGAGAGAGACAAAGGTTAAAGACTATATGCAGGTCGGTGCGCAGGTATGTGGAATGGAATCTAGGACAGAATTGGAATAGGGTCCGTTCCATCGGTGGAAGACTCAATGCAGGATCTTCAAGTGGAAACAGGAGATGAGCAAGGTCTGAAGGCCACGGTTAGAGTTTTCTATGGATAATGAAAGTTTTTAGAAGTTCTTTGACATGCAGAAGGTAGTAACGTGATTGAAAACCATACTGACTAGGGTAGAGTGAGTTGCGAACCGAAGGGACACCGATTGACGGCTTTGAGATGGACCACTACCATACATGTCTGAACCCAATGGCGGAAAAAACATTCTAACAATGGAGTCGATGCCCATGTGCATTATCACTGAAAGGAGGAGTCACTTTCCCTCATGACTGGAAAATACGTCTTTGAAGAAAAACAACGTGCAAACATCCGGACCCAACACTAGATGGCAGGAGTATGCAAAGCATGTGCATCTAAAGCACACATGCCTAGAACATACCTTTTTGCTAAAAGCATAAATATCTTTGTATTCCCTACCTGGAGATATGTTTGCTTGGGGATGATGTACCACAAGACTTTCTGGAGTAACTGTTGGGTTAGGAAGGCTTGATAACCAGGAGCTTGCCTGCACCGCCTGGCCACAGGTTGACTGACTCGGGCGGCGAGCATGGTCTTGCCCATGTTGCTGTTAAGGTGCCTCTCAACATATCACTGAAGGGCAATAAAGGTTCTGAGGAGGCCAGACCCAATCAGAGAATCTCAGTTAGCAAGTTTGATTTTGTTTCTACATTGAATAGTTGTAAGTCAAGGTATTCTGTTGCACTGCAGACAACCACAGCAAAAAGGAAGCGCTCACATCAGTGGGTGGGCCTGGTGAGGACACTAACTCAGTTTATGGGGAGGTATCTAACACACTTTCATTTTGTAGGTCTAAGTATATCCCAGCATCAGTGTAATGGGGGGTGGGGGGGTGGTTATGTTGTCCACCACCTTGCTATCATTATCACAAGGGAAATTCTGAATCCCTTTGATGCATCCAAATCAGAGACTAGATCAGCATCCTGTAGCACTGGCATTATGAAGGGGATACAAGCCGCATTCTAAATTGGATGGCTGCACCTTAGTTATTTCATAGCAAGACATAGGTTTGGCGCAGACAGGCATAGGTTCTTGGTGGGAGGCGGCATCAAGGCTGGATGGGGTACTGGTGTTGTTGGAGTTTGGGTTGGCGTCAGCATGGTTAGAACTGGTGTAGACCGTGGAGCCAGAGTGGAGTTATGCACTAGCACTGGTGCTTAGCCAAAAGGAGGCCCATCAAGATCAGTTAGAACTGGTGGGACCTGTGGCACTATGGTGCTCAAAGGTAATCCAGAGAGATCGACCAACCCTTAAAGATTTGCAGCAAGGAATTAAAGGTATCAATCTGCTGCATGGTGAAGAGAGCCCATAGATTTGAGAGCCCATAGATTTCGAAGTTCACCAGTACCAACCTCAGGATGGTTTCAGAGTCGGAGAATACAAAGAATGAAGAGCCCTCAGCATGCCAACTAAGCAGCTTCTAGCCCAAATTCAAGTGATGAGAGGGGGCAAATCCCTTTTGCACTTTTTGTGTTTAGAGTATGACTTACCATGGACTTTGATCGGGACTGTCATTTGGAGCAAGAGTGTAAGAAACTGGCTCTATATATACTGCACCAAAGTGAGGTACAGTGTGTATAGAGTCCAAGAGTCTCCAGAGGTTTGGCAGAGGTTAAAGTTAGATAGAACCTTACTCTCTAAAGTGGTAGCTTGGTCGATCAGTAAGGCAGTATCAGTGGACAGTGTTAAGCATTTGATGTACACACTCAGTCAACAAATAAATTCACACACTCAAGAACTGAACTCTAGGCCAATTGTTTTTGTATAAAAAATATACTGTTGTTTTATTTCTAGAACTAAGCAAGCCTTGTACAGGTAAGCATATTAATACTTTGCAGTAGTAAATTACTTGTATGAACACAGTTCAGAATTGCAGTATAGCATGTACTGGTTTGGTTACAGTTTTAAGTAATCAGTTTGCAACACATTGCAGGTATAGTACTTTCAAATGAATGGGCCTTTTAAGTAAAATGCAGTTAATTACTTTTCAGATTACTTTGGCTAACACAGGGTTGGATCCTAGATTCAGCCCTGGGACATTTCCTGAAAACAGCTGAGTAGATGCGTTTTAGTTAGAGGTACGATTTTTAAAGAATATTATTGCATTTCAAAAGATGACACTTAGAAACGTTAACACATAGAATCACCATTGTTATCCTACGGGAGGACATTCACTTAGCAGGTAAGTTATGTTAACGATAATTTTTCGTACTCACTGCTGATACCTAGATTCAGCACTGGACATTTCCTGAAAACAGTTTAAAAAATGCGTTTTGGTTATTCGGCTGATTTTTAAGGAATATTTGTAATTTTCAAAAGTCGATACTTAGAAATTTTGGGGGAGAAAAAGTGTCAATGTTATTCTATGAGGAAAAAGGGGTTATCGGTTTCCAGGTAGGTAATCGGTCTTGTTAGTTAGGGTTCTGGGGTTAGACTCAGGGGTCTCCCAGTGTCAGTGATGCACTGTTGTTGCACCCCCAGTGGCACTAGGGCGACCGGGTGCAGAGTGTTGAGGTCCAATGTTATCCTATGGAGGATAGGGGGGCTCCGGTTGGTGGCTGCTGGCAAGCAGGCCACGGGGTTGTGGGAGCCAAGCTCCTAGGGTTAAGCTCAGGGCAAGTTGGGAACCAGGTTAGCACAAAAGGGGCACCCTCAGCGGCACTAGGGCGGCCGGGTGCAGGGTGCTGTTTTGAGGTCGGGTGCCCTGTTGATGTCAATGGAGATTCTCCGGGTCAATGAAACACTGCAGGCTCAGGGACGAGGATCTTCCAGGAGTGACCACCACTTCGAGGGGTAAGTTGGGATGTTGAGGGTTGGGTTGGGCACACTCGGATGTAGGACGTCTGGTGCGGGGTGCCTTGGGATGTCGGATTTTCTTACCCACTCTGGTCGCGGTAGGGGAGGGTCCTCTGGATCGAGGCTGCAGGCGTCGTATGGAGGCTTGAGGCAGGTCAGGGGTTGCCGGATCTCAGGTCAGGATCACTGGGGGGACCTCCTTGTGGTGTTCTTCCACTCAAGCTCGGGCCAGGCTCAGCGGGTGCAGAGTGGGCTGGATTTGCGGTTTCTGGCTGGCACCAGAAGCAGCAGTTCAAACACGTCCGATGTTCATGGGCGAAGCAGCTTGAAAAGTGAATGCAGGCAGGTCCTCCGGGGTTTTTGAGGTTGCTGGCCGCTGGAAACGCTGGGATTTTGCAGGAGCAGGTTCGAGGGGAGACAGGCCTGTAGGGCTGGAGGCCAAGTCAGTGGGCGTCATCCTCTTGTTATCTCTGCACAGGTTTTCGTCCTTCTTTGCTTGTAGTTGCTGGATCGGAGGAAGGAAGGTTCAGGGTGCCCCTAAATACTACATTTAGGGGTGTTACAGGTAGGTAAAGGGCAGGGACGAATGGGTCTATTCTGCCACTCTCCAGTGGGAGGGGGGCAGAAGCCTGTCCCTGGTTGGCTGGGTCCCCCATCCTCAAGATGGCAGGGACTCGAGGTTGTGCTTCACCTCGCTTTCCCCACCTTAGGGGTGCAGTTGGCAGAGGTGGGCACACCTCTCTTCCTCACTTGTTTTTCCCGCCAGTTCTCCCGCCCAAAGTGGGAGGTAGAACCAGTGGGGACCAGTTGCTGAAAGCAGCAAATGGTCTGGAGAGGCTCACAAAGGCGGCATGCCTTTGAAGCTTCTCCTTCGTGAACCCTGCCCATCCTGCAGGAGGATGCTTGGCACCTCGTCCCAGGATATGCATTGTTTCAGGCCCCCGAGAGCAGCAGTCTCTCAACCCAGGGGTCCAGAAACATGTCTGGTGGTGGCAGCCTGCGCAGCTACTCAGTCAGGTCACTGGTAGTTGGTCGTTTTTCAGGGGGCATCTCTAAGATGCCTTCTGTGGTGCATTTTACATTAAATCCCACACTGGCATCAGTGTGGGTTTAATGTGCTGAGAAGTTTGATATCAAACTTCCCGGTCTTCAGTGTAGCCATTATGGTGCTGTCGAGTTCGTAATGACAACCTCCCAGCATCATATACTCTTAATGGCAGCACTGCACTTACAGGGCCCGGGAATTGACCTGGGCACTGTAGGGGTACAGGGCTCATGTACCTGTACCCTCACCACTGGCATAGGGCACCCAGCTAGAGGGGTGACTGATGTATGCCAGGGCAGTGGTTTGTGGACATGGCACACAGGGATGTGTGCCATGTCGACTTTTTGTTTTGTTCTGCACCCAGTCACTCAGCCTGCAAAGGCAGTGTGTGTCAGGGTACAGAGCCTCCAAGGGTGCCACAATAAGTTCTGCAGCCCTTAGGGTCCTTCTCTGGTCACAGTGCCCTGGGTACCTATGGTACCATTTACCAGGGGCTGACACGTGGCCAGAGATGCCAATTGGGTTTAGGCTTTAATGTAGATTTAGGGAAGGAACACAGGCCCTGGGTACCTGATTGGCAGGAGCCCAGGGCACACTCAGTCAAAGCACATCAGCAATTCAGCAAAAAGTGGGGGCACACCATGCAAGAAAGAGGGCACTTTCTCACAAAGAGCTGTTCGTGATCTGGAATGGCTCTGTGACTTGGAGCAGGAATGTTGCTCTGAGCACAATCTTTTGTGGCAAACTGTGGCCTCCCACTCACTGATCGATTTTGTATGAATCAAAGCATGTGTTGCACAACCTCAAGTGATAGTCAGATTGGAAACAATTAAGATTCACATTGTGAGTATCCATGACCAACATCTGTGTTGATGGCACAACTTATAATCGGCTGTTTTCAGGCAAGACGTTATTTCTTCCCTGGCATGCTTTCGCTTCTAGTTTGAGATTGCACCGGTTGATTGACAAACTTGGGAGCAGAACTGTGGCTCTGTGTTGCAGTACGAGGTAAGAAAGAAAGTGTTGTCAGACCACAGAAGCTGTATCAGTATGCATCTCTATTCTGTCACATTTGGGGTGGTGCAAGGGCATAGCAGAATACAATGGCACCACCTGGCAGCACTTACGCTAAGAATTCCAGATCTAGTCAGGCACCAGGAATATTCTAAATGTGAGGAATCTGCGGTTAGAAGTAGAATGTTAGCATTCTAGTTGTTTATAAGTGCTCTGGGGTGAAGCTAGAGTAGAACTATGGAGAATCAATTGAAAAGCTGCTGTTGTTTTTATAAGTACAAGATTTACTTAGCATGTCAAACTTTATTCTCACATGGCTGAGAAGGATATTTGTGGATTTATAAAAATGTGCCCTCATTTTAGCTCTGGGGCACCTTCCACAATCTCTATGGTAAAATCGTAAGATGTGGAGATGATAGGGTGCAGTGACTGGAGCTGTCGACTCATGAGCTGGGGATCCGGATTTGAGTCTTGGCGCTGGCGCAACCTCCTGTGAATTTGGGCAAATCACTTTATCTTCCCTTGCCCATGCACAGCACCTGGATACATTCACAGATGATAAGCTGTGCTATATAAATCTACAAACTTTAACTCTAACTTTTCGCTCAAGCATGGTTTATCAAATCTAAGCAGAGGCACACCATTTTTCAAAGGTTAAAATGAACTTATCTCAGTTTCTAATCTTTCTACGATATCACAAAAAGTTATGATATTGTGTCTAAAATCTGCTATCTCCTTTTGTATACAATCCTTTTTGTGCCCTCCACAGACATTCACTATAAAGCATTAAAATGGGATACAAAATAGCAGTCTTATCACCCAAAAAATCAAAAACAATGGTTCTTATAACCTTCCACCTAAATAGTCTCAAGAAAAACCCACCATCTAACAACCACTTTTGGGAATTTCACCCCAAATTTTAAGGATCTGATTTACAAAAAGAATATTAAATTCAAATGGGAAGGTACTCTCAGGTAGTTATTGACTACTCCACCCTTTGGATAATATTGCCTAAATATCTGAATAATTTACAGTGAATAAATACTGCAACTTGCAACAGATTTGTAGTTTTCACTCATGTACAATAAACATAGGAGGCAGATGCTGCAGATGATGACTTCTATATCGCTAGGAAATATTGGAGCCAGAAGAAACCTGGGAATAACGTTTAGTCAGAAAAGGGGCATTTTTAAATATGTCTTATTCACCTGAGTCTCTACACTCACAGAGCAGTTAAGTGCACAAACAACATTAATGTATCTGTTCTATTAAGAGATTTGTATTACATATGTTGTAGGCATCTTGCAAATTGTAAATACTGACAACATCAAGTGAGCCCTACTAGAAAATAAATGGAATCAAGTTGAAAGAGGGGATAGTGTCCCTTACAATCAGGCATTCATCACTTCCTCCTGGATGGCAACAATAACAAGGCTTACAGAGGAAAAACAAAACACAAAACACAAAACACACATTCACAAGTACAGGTTTCACCTTTTCAAACCCTCTCCTCAAATCCCAGATAGTGGCAAAGACATTTGTCTTGAGTTTTTGAGAGATTAGCCAAGCTTGTTCTCTAACATCATATACAGAAAAAGGCAACTGTGGTATAGGCGACACACATTCCCACCCTTAAAGGACATTTATATTAAAGATTGGTGATCAAACACTATTTCACATCTTTTGCCACAATGTGTCTAAACGTGATCCCACAGACCGGGTGATCATTGCTCCAATCATATCAAAACAACAAATAATGGAGCACTTTATGTTTGTAAGTAAGTCAGTTTGCAAAAAGGCACCAGGATGAATTAGAATACAGCCAGCAAATAACATTTATGGTCCTTATTTGTTCCTCTTGAAATCAAAGTCCAAAACTCATGTGAAGTGGGAAGTTGTTTTTTTACTTTCTCTTGACACAATCAAACATTAAATGCAGTTGGTCCAGTGATGACAAATTATAGATGAGTCAGCCGATAAGTATTCTGTCCATCCTTAGACTTTTTCAAGGCTATACAAGGAAAAAGTATATCATTCCAGACTATATATGACGATGACTTATTATGAAATATAGTAGACGCACTATTTGGTTCTTTTGAAGTTGTACACTTGTCAGCAGGTCGCTCTTTCTCAATAAAGTGTAGCCTAGCATCTGAAATTATACATTTTCTCCGACTTATTATCATTATTCGGGAAGTATGTTTCCCTATATGTTTCCCTATATGCACTTAAAAAGTCCAAGGTTGGACGAAACACGTGTCAGCTGAATCATCTGTAATTTGTCATCACTAGGTCAACTGAATTTAATGTTTGATTGTGTCAGTACAAAGTAAAAAAACAACTTACCACTCCACATGAACTTTGCACTTTGATTTCAAAAGGAAAGAATAAGGACCATAAACGTTATTTAATAGCTGAATTCTAATTAATCTGGGGGCCACTTTACAAAATGATTTACTTGCAAGCATAACAAGTGGTACATTATTTATTGTTTTGATGTTCTCTAACATCTGTTGTACTTGTTCTTCTCTTCCCAGTGCCAGCCTGAACTTTAGCATTTTTAAAATAATTTACATTTATACTTTGGCACAATCATACCATGGCTGCCTACAACATGCCAGGGATGAGCACCACTGTGCCTGGGACAGGATGTTGGCAAGGGTTACTATTACTGTGTGAGGGACAGCATGTTGCCAGGACTTACCACCTTTGTACTAGGGCAAGCATATTAGCAGAGATTACCACCAATTAACTATATCTGGCTGTTACCACCAATGAGATAAATCTAGCTGTTTAGCAGGGATTCCCACCATTGTGCCATGATGTCCATGTTGCTGCAGATTGCCACCATATTGCCAGGGTCAACGTGATGTTAAGATTACCACCACTGCTACTAGGCCAGCATGTTGCCAGGGATTGTCACATTTGTGTCAGGGTTAGCATTTCAACAGGGATTACCACCACTGATTAAGGTGCAGCATTTTACCAGGGATTACCACCATAGTACCACAGCTAGCGTGTTGCCAGAAATTACCACTAGTGTGCCAGGGCCAGCAAGTTGGCAGGAAATACTATTGTTGTGCCAGATCCAGCATGTTGGTAGGGAGTACTACCACTGACCCAATTGCAGCATTTTGCCAGAAATTAGGGCCAGCGTTTTACCAGGGATTATCAACACTGTGCCATGGTAAACATGTTGCCAGGGATCATTACCATTGTGCCAAGGTCAGCAGGTTGCCTATAATTGAACCCATTTTGTCTGGGAGAGCATGTGTACCAGGATTACCACCATTATTTCAGGCCTTGAATTTTATTAGGAATTACCACCATTGTGCCAGTGCCTGCTGTCAGGCCCTACTGGCACTGTTCCAGACCCAACATTTTACTAGGAATTACCACTACTGAGCCAGGGCAAGTACGCTTACAAACAATGTACCAAGGTCAGCATGTTGTCAGTGATTACCACTACTGTGCCAGGGGCAGCATTTTACCAGGGATTACCACCACTACATGAGGGTCAGCATGCTGCCAGGATTTACCACCAGTGTGCGAAGACCGGTATGTTACCAAGGGTTGCCATCATTGTGACAGTCCCCACATGTTGCTAGGTTTTACCACTGTGGTGCCAGGGCCAGCATTTCATGAGTTGAGACAAAGGGTAAAACACGCATACACACAGATATAAGCACTCATTTGAAACCACATACAGAGTGGCACACTCAAACTTGCACTCACACAGACATACTCTCACACAGACAGGCAAACATGCACTTTCTCACACTCGCTGCAGAAACCTTTTTTTCAAGTTATTATCTTTACGACTCCAGCGGGACTGTTTCTTTTCTCCTCTACATCACACAGCTCATGGTCACAGCTTCCAGGAGGGAGGGAGGGAAGGGGGAGGGAGACGGAGAAAGAGAGAGAAGGAGAGAGAGAGAGAGAGAGAAGAGAAGAGGAGTGCCTCATGCAGCCTGGGAGAGGGGGAGGTAGGGCAGGGACTATGCGGTGGTTCTCAGTGCCTGATGTGTAGTAGGTAGAGACCAATGGGCCTGGGGGAAAAGTGGGGTGGGGAAGGGGGAAATGGAACATAAGTGCAGGGGTTGTGGGGGGAGAACATTTGCAAGAGCCTGGGGGCTCAAATGCAGTGCAGGGATAATCAAGCAGGAGTGCAAACTTCAGTGTCAGACTTGCCGGAGGTGTGCAGCAAGGGATGGGCCATCAGGTGTTCTAGGGTGGCATGTACAAGCACAATCGAACAACTGGGGGAGGAATTTTCTTTCCTACGCCAATGCATCTCCATGGCCAGTGTGAGACAGTCTGGACATTGCTGTAAGAGGACTCCTTGCTATGAGAGTACGAGGATACACTTTTCAGTTTGCATAACAGTACACTGTGCAACACATCTAGTGATGTTCCCATAGCACCTTTTAAGAACACTACATATTGATGCAGTAACAGTCCCTAAACCAGCTACCTCTCCACCCACTTGTTCAGTGTACCCTTGCCTTTGACCGTGTACACTCCGCGCTGCCCTTTGGCTAGGATTGATGTATACAAATGCACATATATACATACAATGTACAAAAAGAAAGATCACTGACTACTATACCTCTTTTAGTTTATTATAAGATAGGACCAGTTTTTCCAACTTTGACCATTTGGAAGGAGCATCTCTCAAGTCCAAAACAGTAATCTGGTTGTGACAGAAAATAAGTTCTCTTATATTGGAAGAGGCCCAGTGTGCAGGCCCAGGTAGGTCCACAATCTTGTTGTTGCTCAAGTCAATTGATCGTAAACTAGAAAAAGAACATCATTCAAAGAGGGAATAAATTCAATTGTATATAGCAGAATATAGTTTCATACTGGTAATGCAATATGTACTAATACAATAATACTGTTTAACAAAATATGCATATTCTTATTCTAGGACCCAGAGTTAGGTGGCAAAGGATGGGGTATTTACCTCCCCCAGTAAATATCATTGCCTCAGCGTGAGGTATTTACTAGGTGTAGCAGAAATTTCCTATTCTGCATTTTCAACACAGAAATAAGGGACAGATTGCAGAATCGTTTTTTAATACATTAAATTGTACATTTGCCTTATTTCGAGTCCTTTTTCCCCTAATGAATTTTGGGAGGGTTGACCTGCTAGACATCTAGCAGCCGAAAATTATGAGGGTTTGATAATTATCATACAACCCGGAATTCCTATCAATGTCCAAGATCCTGTTAACATATGAAACGAAATTCAGCCCTTGCCTTGAAATGTGCGCCTATGTTGTGGTTACCATAAAACTACAAGTAAATTGCAACAATACCCATACATTGACATGCTACTGTTTTCAAACTCAAGTGCAAAACAAATTAAACAAAATAATTAAAGTTAAGAACAAGGCTGTGTGGTAGAAAAGGAATTATTTCTTACCCGTAATCCTAGTTCTTTCTCAGGGGAATCCCAATTCACATAATAAGCACGGAATTATCAGTGCTTGTGCAATTTAACCTCCAATGCGGAGACCACTACCTCCGTGGGAGTTGCATACTGTCCTCTCACTTCTCATGAGCACTCCTTTTGAGCATATTCATAAGGCTTCCATACAACACCAGTCCTAGAATGCTTCTTTTCTAATTGATATATTCCCAGCACACTGCATTAGCTAAATGCAGGCTCTATTATCTCACAAACCATACAGTGTTCCACAGTAGTAGAGTAGTGATGTGAACTCACACATTACAATACACTATTGTCTTGAATCACATTCTAGATCAGACGCCCAAGTAGGGCAAGCCTCTTTGAGAAATCTCTTTGCTTAAGATTTGTACTTTGAGCAATCTTTCCTCATGGCTTAGGGGATGAGCTAACCATCCTATTCAGTGCTTATGATTATCAATGAAGATCCCCTGAGAAAGACGGAATAGGTTTTTCCTGGTAATCCTGGTTCTCTCACAAGGGGAATCTCAATTGAAGTGATAAGTAGCCCTTCCTCCTCCCCGATGGAAAAGAAAGTTTGGTTAATACTGTCTTGTAACTTACTGCATCAAAACGAAAGGAGGTAACCTATTGGCCAGCACTGGGGAGTCAATAAAAGGATCCTACGGCTTCCTGCTTGTGGATAGCGGTGTGCCACAATCTTCAAGTAGGTAGCCACAAGACACTAGAAATGTGTTCTTTTGGAAAGATTGCTTTGTGGGGAACAGTCAGACACCCCCCCACCACTCACGGGTGCATTTAAAAAAAAAAAGAAAGAAGCACAATGTTTTCCCCTGCATAATGAAAAAAAACAGGCCGACCCTCTTTGGGGCCAATTTTTTTTTTTAATGTGTGTTTCCCATGGGGAGCAGATCATGTCCCCCCACCTCCCAAGTGAAAACACACCTTTAAAAAGAAAATTTTGGGGGGCCGACCCCCTTTGAGGACTCTATAAATAAATATGTGATATAGTGCACCCTGCCTTAGGCTGTGAGGCCTGCCAGAGGGGTAACTTATCTATGCCTCCGGCAGTGTTAGCTGGCATGACATCCAGGTTGGGTGCCATGTTGACATTGTGGCAATGGAGCCTTTGAGAGGAGTGGGCCTACGCGTGTTCCATAGCAGTGTACGTAAAGACAGCGCGGCACAGGGACCAGCGCTAATCCCTCTATCCCATAGGCCCTGGGCGTTTAACTCTGACAAGCACAAGCCCAGCCAGAAAATGGTAGAGGCTGGCACCGAGGCATAATTAAATGATGCACAGTGCAGGGACCAGCATTAAAGCAACTCTTCCACTCCATCAGTTTCTCCTAGTCTTCCATTTATGATTCAACCACCCTTTATCCAACCATTAACTCTCAGTTCTCCGATCAACTCTTCTATCCAAGCCCCATTCTATACACCCGTTGTGTCCACCCATTCATTCGTAAGTTTGTTCCATGAGTTATTTACCCGGCCATTAATCCACTTGGGTATCCACCTTTGCACTTATTTATCCATCCATCTATTCATTCCTACACCCATTACATTACCTTCACATTAACATGACCTGCGACTAGTTGCACTGCTTCTTCTTTTGTTTATTCACTACTCTACCATGCATTCAGCTCGCTTGTTCGCCTGGTCCTGTCTGTTCACTCACTGAATCAGTTAATTATCTATGTCCATAGTAATGCATCCGTCCTCTTGTTAATTTTAGTTCAAATATCTTTATTGGTTTAGTTAAAAAGAAAATACATTTGCATTACATCGTTCATATCTGCCTTTGTTTACTTGCCTATTTCCTTATCCATTACACCTGTTCCTCCTTGTCCCCCGCTTCCTCATCATTTAGCCGTACATACCTCACATTCCCTCATTAAATCTATGCAATCCTGCTTTAAACGTGTTCATCGATTCCCTCATCTAACCGTCTATGTAATTTGCCAAGGACTTGCTTATTCCTTCCAAAAACAAAACTCTTTCTAGACCCTTCACTCTACTATCCTTTTCAATCCAACTAACAGAAAAAATATTGTGTGCAAGCCACATGCACAACGGAGGCACTCGACATGAAGGATTTCAGGCATAATGTGTGGTAATTGGTGGATTGTATTTTTGAAACATGCCAGAACTGTCGCATTCCAAAGACAAGTAGCCTGCTAACTAAATAGTTGGACATGACTACATGGGAGAGGCAGCTACAAAGCTTTGCATCTCCAGGCTAAATATTTCTGATGGACTAAAATGTGGCTGTCGAAGGGGAGACCATGCAATGTGGCCACTCCGATAATTGCAAAATAATTAACACCATGCTACCGCCAAAGAGAAAAACAATTACTTAAATGGATACCATCACTTAGATGAACATCACGAAGATTGAAACAAAACCATGCTAAGATGACAGTGAAAATAACGAGGCAACTTCAACAAGATCATAGTCTTTCCCTTGATGGCAATAACTAAGTAGGAGTTAAATGGACCACGGGACCACCTGAGCGCTAAAGATATCCCACTCTAAGCATTTGAGAAAGGAGGACACGCTGAAACGCGTCATGCAGAGAGGAACGATTGCATTTTTAAAGTGTGTAATTTGAATAAATGCATCGCTTGAATCCCCAGTGCTCCGGTATGGTTCTTGATGGACAGCCCTGTTTGGTGGGAAAAATATTGTGTTCAAGCCACATGCACAGTGGAGGCACCAGACATGAAGGAGTCCAGGCACAATGTGTGGCAATTGATGGATTATATATATGTTTTTTTTTTTTTTAGAAATGCGTGCTTTCCCCTGGGGACACACATTTCAAACACATATTTGTAGGGGTTGTAAAGAGAACCTCCTTCATTCATTGGTCTGTTGTGTCAATCACATTATTCTTCTACTCAGTGCAGCATGGGGCAATGGGTCTGGGTACATGTGCCGTTAGCTAACTTTGCTGTGAGTGATAGCAGAATACATTTTCACAAGGTGCATGTCTGTGCACAAAGTTGCAGGGGCTACTATAGCATTGGCAAATAGGTCTGCCGATCGAGGCAAGCCTTTTGGCTTTGCTAAGGTTATTAGGTTGTTATGTCTCACATTTGCTAATGGGGTGCACTTACTGCCGTGCCGTGCCTAAGCATAGTTTATGGCCCTGTCTGACTTTGATATGTTTTTTCAATTGTCTACTACCTGAAATCGTCTCTTCTGCATGCCAGTGCCATAATAAATGAACAGTGGCTGAAGTGCACTCATCTCTTGTACTTTGAAGAATGCTGTGGTATTGAGTATATAGCAAGGTGAAATAATACATTGTCTTTGTCTTTAGAGAATCTGAAGCTGCATTGATAAGCTAAATATTGTTTTTTTTATTTACTGTTGCACACATCTCAGAAAGGCGCACACCCATCAAATGATTTAGAACTATACTACTGCCTTCTACACAATAGAGTTTAAGAAGGAAGGTTTTAGAAAGTCAGCAGAGATGGCATTTTGGTGGATGACTGCTGCTCATGCCCTTAATCGAGTTATGGAGGACAGCTTTGAGGCAGGATCAGCTACTGAGACAGCATCTCTGAGAAAGGAAAATGGAACAGAATGTGCAAGTGATTTTTAGTCGGCAGAGTTCCACCTGATGGCTGTTCTTCCAGCGATTCTGAGGGGCATGGTCATGGAAGTTGTGATGTCCCTTCACAAGTACAGTCTGTGCAGCAGAGCGACTGTAGCATGGTAGACCAACCCAAACAGCAGGCACGTGTGCCAGCAAGCACAGAGTGCTTTTTGTGCAGCCCCAAATGACGCCATTCACTGCAGACACTGGATGTAAAGAAGATAGAGCACATTTTTTGCTGATTGACAATGTGCACCTCTTTTTTAATGTTGACTTCCCTGAGGAATTTGTGCAACAAACAAATCTGCGTGCAGAACGATTTCTGAAAGAGCATGGAGGCAATCTTGGGCCTCATTCTAGGGCACACCAGTAGACTCCTACTTCACTTGAGGAGTTGAAGAAATGTTAGGGCCTTATGGTCAGAATGGGGATAGTGCACAAACCAAGCTTGCATTCCTGTTGGTCTACTTGCACGGTTTGGGTAACACTCATCTTCGCACCATACATGAGCAAAGAAGTTTTTTGATGTTTCAGTGTATGCTGTATCTCGGTGATAATTCCACTGCATTGCCCCAGGACCAACCAAACAATGACAGGTTGTTCGGAATTTGACCTGTCATGGAACATTTATCTGCCAGGTTTCCAGCGATGTATACTCCCAACAAGAATATATCCTTTGAGGATTCCTGGATCCTGTACAAAGGGCGGCTGCTATTCAGGCAGTACATACTGAGCAAAAGAGCTTGTTATGGCATCTGGTTGTACATGTTGTGTGAGAGCTCTACTCTCTATGTGTATAGCTTGAGAGGGTATACAAGCAAGGTTGCCACTCTAAAACCTGTAGGTTGCTCTTCCAAGCTAGGCATCACAAAGATTGTATGAGAGCTTGACCAACAACTCTTTCATAAAGGTTTTAACCTTTATTAGGAAAACTTCTATTCAGAAGTACAGCTGTTCAGTGAGCTGTAGAAAGCTCGCACAGTGGCATGTGGTACAGTTCAATGTTACAGCAAAGGTTTCCAGCAGAAGCTTATTTTCAGGAAGCTTCAAAAATCCCCAAGCACTGCACTGTGTTACAACGAACAGCTCGCAGTCAATTACTCTGATAGGCGGGATGTGCATGAACTCACTACAATCCATGAAGAGAGCACTTCCCCCGACATGGTTTGGGTCTCTTGAACAAAGTTCACAAGCCCACCTGAATACTCAATTACAAAAAGCACATGGACAGGGTGGGTAAAAATTACCAGGTTCTTCAGCCATACAACGCAAGTTGTAAAACTCGCACTTGGTATAAGAAGCTGTTTACCCACTTGATCCAGATGGCGACATACAATGCATATGTTGTTTATCATAAGACTATCAAGGGAAGACCAATGTCTTGCTGTGACTTTCAGTTGACTGTTATTGAAAGTCTAACTGCTACTGCAGCACCAGCCTCTACTTCATCTGCTGTGGATGACAAGGCAATGCTGCAAGATCAGCACTTTGCCAACCGCATTCTTGCAACAGCAAGGAAGACCTAACCATGTCATAGTTGCAGAGTCTGCTATAAGCAAGGAAAGAGGCAGGAGACTCATTGTTACTGTCCAAAACTGCCCATCTCGGCCAGCCCTATGTTTTCCAACATGCTTTATATTGTACCATACAAATGTGAAGTATTGGGAAACTGGCTGAGATGGAGCTGCCCTAATGTATGCCTTTCAATAACTGTGCATGGATACGTACCTTCCATGCACCAGGGTTTCACTAGGCACACATCATGACAAATTGTTTGCTCTAGTTGAGGAAATAATGGACCTGCTTATGGCCTGCTTCAATCACCAAACTGCACATAAAGGTGTATTGAACGTAGGCCATGTAGTCAGGAGTACCCTGTGTGGCAAAACCTAAAGTGGTTTAGAAGTGGTCTTTAGGGAACTAAGGATGGGCTTCCCCAGCATGTTTATCTTAGTTTCAAAGGTAGATATGCTCACTCAGTTCCAGGACTCTGAGCCTCTGAAGGCATTCTAAGACACCCCTAACCTACATCCACAAACTGGAAGAAGTTTGATTTAGGATACTGAGTGTGCTAAAGGTGCATGAAAAACACGCCTTCCTGAGCTTCATGTGGCTCTCATGGGAGCCGTTAGTAAAGGTTCACTTTGCATGGGTTTGCTAATGGTCAGAATGTCGACGGAGGCGTATACTTAACAGGTATTAAAAATGTAGTCAAACGTTTCTTTTTATATGACAATGTTGTTGAGGCACCAACCGTCAACATGTCTTGAGATATGTGTATAGAGGTTTGCTTGTGTTGTGTTTGTATGAAAGTTGGTTGATGGCTGGGTGAAAGGTGGTTGGATTGGGCCAGTGACTGAAGGTATGAAAGTCTTGTGTGTGGTGTCTGAATGGCATGTGAATGGCTGATAAAGCAGTTGGTGCCTTGTCATGGCTTTATCGCTCACCTTCAGTAGTCTTGGCCTCAAAATTCTGATAACAGAAGTTAGCACTTCTTGAGGTGTCAAAACCAACATGTATAAGTGTTTGTTCTATTTGAAACTTTCAGTAACAAATCCTCATTTTATTTGAAAACTGATCACCCAGAGGTTTCCAATGGTGTAACTTGCATTGATCCCACTCACTTTCCCACAATTTCCTGTAAAACTCGAAAGTTTGCGCAAATGGCTACGATCACTCTTTTATTTACATTTAGAGATGGATATTTCTGGAACATGTTGATATCTACACATTGTCTTTCACTCAGCATTTCTACATGTCTCCACATAAAAATGGAACCTAATTTTTGTGGGTGGGACTAGCACCTGTGGAAAGAGCACAAATCAGATCATGGAGGCCTCACATTTTACATCCGAAAATCACTCTTTTTTACAATGTGGGTAGCTGTGGATTTTAGGGCTTGTATGTGCCGCCACCCAGGGAAACCTACTAAACCTGCACCTTTCTGAAAACTAGACAAGCAGGGGAAGCCAGGGTGGTGTGACTTGCTTCTGTCTCACAGGGTTTTCTTATCCAGAAGCACTTGCAAAACTTCAGCAAACATACAAATTCTACTCGCATATTTGTGCTGGAAAGTTCCAGAAACCATGGTGATTTACAAATTTCATACCACCCAGAGTTCCCACACGTCTCCTGAACATACCAGTAAACCACTTGTCTCTTGGACCACCACATAAAAGACCCTGAAGTGCTACGTTGAGAGAAAAGGGATAGGGGTAGCAGAGGTATTTGGAGATGTGCTGTGACACCACCCATACAAATCTACCAAAATAAATGTTTTAAAACTAGACAAACAGGAGATTCCAGGGTGGTATACCTTGCATTGATTCCACAAGGTTTTCTTAGAAACAATACCCTGCTAAACTCACACTTTCCATAATAGAAAAGCAAGGAAAACGTGTGTTTTTAGGAAAAGTTTGAAGTATGACGTTGGCAGGGCATTTTAGGTAGGAAAACCTTGTGGAATCCTGAGCTCAGTACTAAAATCCACAGCTACCCACATTACAAAAAAGGGTCGGTCTTCAGTGGAAATATGTGATGTATCCCTGTTGCTTTTTGGGCCCTTTCCTGTTGTGGGCTCTAGACCTACCCACACAAGTGAAGTAGCATTTTTATTGGGAGTTTTGGAGTAAGGATGGGTGGTTGGAAATGTAGGACTCCTCGCAGATTCCAGAAGTTTTCCTCACAGAAATAGGAGTAGCATCGAAAATATATAAATCAATGAGTGTTTTAGTCAAAGTTTAAGGTTTGCAATGGTTACTGGGTAAGAAAACCTAATGAGAGATACACAAATCAGTTTACTTTGAAATCTTCATAGTCTGTAGTTTGAAAAAATGTGCAGGTTTGATAGGTGTCCATGGGTGTCAGCTGAGCTAGGGGCCAAAATCCACATCTACAAACATTGCAAAAACAGGGTCCGTTTTCAGTGGAAAAATGTAATATGCCCATGTAGCGTTTTGGGCCCTTTTCTGTTGCAGATATGAGGCAGATCCAAACAAGTGCAGTAGCATTTTTACCGTGAGACTTGGAAGGAATGCTGGGTGGTAGGAAATTTGTGACTCCTGTCGACGTAGTATGAGGGTACAGGAGTAGTAACTCTCACCCTTAATTAACCCAAGTAATTCACAGATATTTTTCATCATACCAGTGGTGACGAAAATAAAGGCAAACTGGGGTGACTAATAGGTATCTTTTATATTTATATTTTCGTCAGGATAAGAATATTATCTAAGTTGCTCCCTGGAATATGGTGAAGCACACTCTGGTTTTTGGGGCCCAGAATGCGACCCGATGATGAAGCATGACACCCAACAGTGTGTGAGGGTCCACAATAAAAATACTTATTATTACTTCAGGGGTAGGAGGACAAGTTCATCATTTTACCATTAGTTATAGGGTAGCAGGATATCCATTGTGAAGTTAATACAAAATAACATATATTGACAGGGGTACAGAGAAAATGAATAAAAAAACATTTGACCAGTGTGAAATCTGTACATATTGTTGCATTAATCACAAATGTATGTCAACACCACTCTCAAAAAAGTAACAATCAAAAGAACATATCCTTGAGACATAGAATTTGTTCTGAAGGTAAGTAAATTACAGATGAGTGGTGGAACTGTGTCAGTGTTACGGTCTAGTTAATGAGGACACAGAAATGGATGCCAAAGTTTTTATTTCAAATCATGTTTTTCGAGCAAAGGGAAAATTGAAAGTTCTGTTTCAAGGATTAATATGTTTTGGCTGCAATTTTCGGCGATCCCCCTCATGCAATATTACAAACATGTAGGGTGATATCTGAGAGCCAGTATCACAAAGGTCTCATCAGGTGTAATGGAGGAATCCTCTGGAGCCACAGATTGCAACTTCGAGATAACAAATATTTGAAAATGACAAACAAAAGGGAAGATTTATAAGAGATCCAAGATGAAAGAATAAAGTAAACACAATTCAAAACATCGCTTAGATTGATATTTTTAAACAGTGTATTACCTGTGAGACCACAAAGATGACTTGGCTCCTGGACAGTTATGAAATGGCTGTACTGCGTGAGTTGGCCAATATAGTAAGCCCCCTGTTGCAACCAAGGCCACAATAACTTATCCGAAACAGATGGAATAACCCACTGTACCAAGTCAGAGATTCATAAGGGTAAGCAATAATCAACTTGAGCGTGATCTTCAGCTTGACCAACCTGAAATATGTGGGGTTGTTAAATTTGAAAAATATATTCTTAACAGGATGGTTAGGTAAATAAACGTGGATGTGGCCCCTATTTCTCAGAGTTCTTGGCTTGGTGAAATCAGCTTCTACTGATGCTTATTCACACCTCTGGAACTAAGGCAGGGCATGGTCACATCCCGCAATATTTAAGCTGAGTTGACAATATTCTTTAGCTTGCTGTTTTAGTTCAAGATAAATGTCATGATTGTGGGAAGACATTTAAGTGATGTCTGTGAAATACAGCAAATCGTGGCCATAAACAGATGAAGTTAGAATGTCAGACTGTGAAATGGCTGGCTTATTTTGTTAATGAGGAGTTGTAACAAGAATCTGTCTCAAATAGTGCTAGTCATGTAATGATAGACAAAGCAGCATTGGGAGTATTGAAATTACTACAAGTGAATCTTTAAAAGAAGCAACCAAGGGCTCATTTGTAATGCACAGAAGGCGGGAGTTAGTGAACAGCCCAATCTGATACCCTGCTGAATTTGGAATAGATGGATTCAATAAATGCACAGCGCAAAGACCAATCAGTATTATGCATTTATTGGAGAGAAAATAGTAATTGGGAACTTATTTAGTTGCTACTTGTTCCACATGAAACTCCAGCAAACCAGGTTAAACTCTTTATCAGTATCTCGAAAGCTGGGGAACCTTCTCATGTTGAACTGTATTTATGGAAGTCGATGGGAGTTGATGTGATTGGTGTGATCTTTTTTTTTAACAATATTTACTAGTTTTTAACACATTTTGTGCAGGAAGAACAAGCATGTAAAGGCACATATTCTCTGATAACATACAGATACATCTTGTATCAAGCGAGCTAAAAAGGTGTTGAGTGACTGCTGGCAAAAGACAGACAGTAATTACTATTGGGAAAACAATCTATTTGATCATAAAAAATAAATAAAAAAACAAAGGTCAATGAATAACTAACCTCCTATACCGACCCCCCCACCTAATAGAGTCTGCTGACCTCAATTGGAGTGACAGGCTAATATCTAGAAAACAATAGGAAAATATCCGTAAGAATAGCTCAGAGAAACAAAGGGTCAGGAAGGGATTCTTAAACTATCCCATAAAGTCATATAGGAGGCTTAGGAACAATAAAAGTGGAAAGAAAACTGAAGGATAAAGTAAATGAAAAGGAATAGAGTGAGGGGCCACAGGACCTAAAGGGGCACGTTGAGTGGCAAAAGTGGAAAGTAATGTCTGTGCCATCAATTGTTTTGCTGTGGGAGACATGGCGATTGTGTAAAGTTTAAGCAAGAGGATAAAGGGGACCAACATCCTACAATTGGCCACTTATGCAAGCCCCTATTCTCTTCTATGCTCTACGGAGAGCTGTAGCCTCCACTTATGTCCACTTAATGACCTCTGCTCTCTAGACTGGTAATAATGGGGGTGGAGGGAATTCCAGCGCATTGATATAGTTCTCTTAGCAATTATTAGGGCAAGGTCTCTGAATCTTGTAGTGACCTATTAATTTTTCAGCAGGGGAAAAATGTCCAGTATAAAGTTGTCAGACCTGGTATCCTTGGCATGGTTTTCCCCCATACTTCCTACTTTCCCTCCACCTGTTTTCCTGAGTTCGTTTTTGATGGCCTTAGGACTTTGCACACTTTACCACTGCTAACCAGTGCTCAGTTGCTTGAGCTCTCTCCTCTAAACATGGTAAAATTACCTTACAACCAATAGGCACATTTAATTTACTTTTAAGCCCCGGTAAAGTGGTACTGCATGTACCCAGTGCCTTAAATGATATGCTACTAGTGGGCCTACAGCACTTTTTGGTGCCACCCACTTAAGTCGCCTTCTTAAACATGCCTCAGGCCTGCCATTGCAGCCTGTGTACAGTTTTAAACTGCTATTTCGATCTCTCCAAAAATCCTTTTTCCTGGCCTTAACCTTCCTTTTTAATACATATAAGTCACCACTAGGGTAGGCTTTTATTTTAAAAGTTGGACATGAACATTTAAAGTTTAACATGTGCTGATAGTGAAAAACTCTTAGATTTGTTTTTCACTATTGTAAGGCCTACCTCTCCAACAAGATAACACTGAGTTACCTTGTTACAATAAATAAATGATAACGTTTGTTTGGAAATAGTAAGAACTTTCATGTTTGCTCTCTAATGAATCATCATTTAATACCATCTTTAATTGTAAAGCTGGATTTTAAGTCACAGTTCAGAAAATCCCACTTTTAGAAAGTTGTCGTTTTCTAGTCCTAACCATTTGGTGCCTACAGCCTGTGTCCTGGGTCACATGACTAGGTGTAGCTGGCAATTGGGCTTGGTGTATTCCTCCAAGACACTATCACAAAGGGGGACTGGCTGCTGGCAGGTCAGGCCATCCTCCACTGATGGGAGTGGCAGAGCTGCCACCTACCACATTTTGACATCAAAGGAGCTAGCCTTTTTAACCTCAGACACCGAGACCAGGACAGGAAGAAGGAAGGACATTCTAGAACCAGATGTGTGGGGGAAGTCTAGAGTTTTCTCCCACTTAAAAGCTGGCACCAGGTATAAATATTCAGATCAGTTTTTAAGTACACTCCTGGATCTGTGGATACTGCAAAGAAGAAGGACTGCCCTGCTTCCAGAGGAATGCCCAGCTCTCTGAGAAGGATGACTGGACCTGCTCCCTTCACCCCGAGTGACTCCAAGGGTTAGCTGACTGACCTCTTGTTCAGAGCTACATGGACATAACAAGCTCCTGAGGCCTCCCTGCATCTTCCGATCTGACCTGCTGCACTGTACCTGCCTGAGTCCTGTTGGCATCTGCTGGAGTGAGTTTCTGATCCCCAAGAGGTCTTCCCAGGTCCTGGATGACTGGTTTGGCATCAGTAAAGCTCCCTCCTCTTGGAAGAAATGGAGAAATCCTAAAGTATTTGGCTCTCTGCAAACTGGCCTGTCCACACCAAAGATCTTTCCGCTTGCCCTAAGGCGAAGCTCCAGTGAACCTGACTCTACACACTACAACTACCACCAGCAACAAATGTCAACGCAAAATCTGCACTTCTCGTTACAGCGACGACCATTCACAACTCTCACTCTGCTCCTTGTGGCCTCCTCAACCGCACACTGGTCTCTTTGGACCAGACTTTGCAAAGGTAACTTTTTCAGCAGACTAACCTGCTCCCTGTATCCAGCCAGCGCTTCATCATGGTTGGCGTGAACTTGTGACTGTCCTCTGGTCTAGTACAACTGGATAATTGTTAACAGCGCTTTGTGCTTTTAGGAGCTATACTTACCTCAAACTTTTAAACTGAATATCTCCAGTTCTACTAATTAGATTTTTGTCATTTTGGTGTCAAATAATTTGTAATTTTTTACTCTATTTTTCTAAATTAGTGTGGGATTTTTCTTGTGATATTTTCACTTTATTACTATTTGTGTGCCTCATAAATACTTCACACATTGCCTCTAAGTTAAGCCTGACTGCTTTTGTGCCAAGCTATCAGAAGGCTAAGCACAGATTTACTAACTTTTTGTAGTTCACCTCGACGAGGCTTGTGGTGGTTGTTTGAGATGGGTTTCACACCCCTCAACCGACAACCCAATTTCACACAGCAGAGGTTTTTTTTTTAATTGTTTTAGGCATAAATCCAAAGACATACAACTCGCAAACATAGTATAAACATGGATGAATTTGTCAGCATATGAGATCAGGTATACATGTTAATACAGCAATACACAATGGTAGGTATATGGCAGGGTGCATCTCACAGTGAATCTTATCATCAATACGATTAATAACTTCTATGATATCTTATCGAGACATTGACAGACCCACGCATTGTTGGGGGGAGCTGGTTAATACCTCAGAACTCGAGTCATATAATTTCCTCTCTGTGTTTGCTAGCATGTATTTTCTACGTTCCTGCCTTTGGTGTCTGTGCCACCTCTGTGATGGTCTGTGACTCTGATGTTATCTCGTTAGTGTCTCTTAACAGGAAGGTTTTTTAAACTCCCCAGTAGTTGCTTCTGGGAGGCAGCAACTCACTATATGTGTCGGCTTGAGCGTTACAATACAGCATGTCTGTGTGCCAATCTGCTATTTTTGGAAGTGGGCCCTTCATCCATCGCAACGCCACCCTCCGCTCGGCAAGAGGGAGACCTATAGCGACCAATGGGCGCAGAGTCTTGTTTATGGAAAAGTCCCATCCTAGAAGCGCCATTTTCGGATTGGGTTCTAGGTCTGCACTTTTAATTATGCTCAGCTCCCTGAACACAGTTTACCAGTAGGATGAGTTTAGTGTGTCCGGGCAAGATTCTGGATTTTTTATGGTTGATAAAAATATCCAATTGATGCAAGTATATCAAACGATACTGGTGAGAAGTTTGTGCTTTTATTTGTTTGTCAGAGAAGAACAAGGATGGCACAGCTGTGCCATCCTTGTTCTTCTCTGACAAACAAATAAAAGCACAAACTTCTCACCAGTATCGTTTGATATACTTGCATCAATTGGATATTTTTATCAACCATAAAAAATCCAGAATCTTGCCCGGACACACTAAACTCATCCTACTTCACTTTAGGGGGATAGGGGTTTCCCCCCCTGTCTCTGGGCCAGAAAAAATAGAAGACAACACATGCTTATTATATGATGAGTAAGGGATGTGGATCTTTTTCCCCTCATCTAAAACGCAACAGTTTACCAGTAGGCATAAATCCCTGGGCATTGCCAGGCTATGTGCCAGAATCCTGCTTCTTCCTGCCCAAATCTATGGCAATTGGAGGTCTCAGCCATCCCATATCTATACTGGCGTTCTGCGGTGCAATACGCCCTATGTAAAAATATAAAATGTATTAGTCTGTGTCTACCATTAAGAAAGATCAAGCGGGTGTGGGTGCGGGCACAGCAGTAGGACCATTCTTTGTCGTTGATGGGAGCACCCAGGTCACGCTGCCACTCTAACCTTATACTTAGGACTTCAGTCTTACGCGTGTCCTGTAGACTGACATAACATTTTGTAATTAACTTTGCAGGTTCTTCTGTTTTAATGAGCGTGGAGAGTACCTCCATACTTTGTGGTTCGATGAGATCATCTCCAACAAGGGCTCGCCAGATTTGCCAAGCTCTACAATAATGAAATAGCACTGAACCTCCTATCTGTTGGGCCGGTGCCTGTAATGACTCCCAGGTCGCCAGTACTCTATCTTTAAAAAAATCACCCATTGTGTGCATGCCGATGGCATTTAATGCCTTCCTTGCCCCTACTTCTTGGCCTAGTGGCAACCACATGCACCACTGTAATCGCATTTCTGGAGCGTAGGTAAAGGCTCCCGCTTGCATGTGCAACAAAGTTCGCCATGCCTGTACGGTGACCGCAATTGAGTCAAAAACTCATAATTTCCTGGATGTGGACTGCGTAAGGGTCTGTGGCAGCGTGAGAGGGGCTACCGCGTTTCTTTCCAACAGTGCGCAAACACACTACTCGCTGCCTTATAATATTTCTCTAAATCTGGGGCTCTGAATCCTCCCAAATGATACGGTAGAGTAAACAAATCCCATCGAATGCGCAGTTATTTACTAGCCCATGCTAATCGTATCAGTTGTGTATGCCAGCATTTAAACATGTGTTTTGGGAGCAAAATGGATATATTTTCAAATAAAAACAGGAATCTCGGTAGGATGACCATCTTCATTATGATGATTCTCCACATCAATGAGAGTGGAAGCTTTATCCACTTCTCTACATTATCAATGAGTCTCTGTGTGGCCTTGCCATAATTTTCCTGCAAAACTATCTCAGGGTCTGTGTGGAATTGGATGCCTATGTACCGTACCGCTTCTGTAGTCCAACTCAGAGGGAACTCCATGACCGGCTCAACCGTGCAGGGGGTGAGGGGAAATATAATCGATTTATCCCAATTTATATGTAACCCTGAGTAACCTCCAAATTGTACAACTTCACGTAGAATTGGTGATAAGTGTACCTCCGGTTCCCGTATATATAGCAACGTGACATCTCAAGTCAAGTCAAATGGTCTTTATTCGGATAAAAAATATCCATAAAAGTACAGTTCATCATCACCGAAGGAATATAAATACAGCTTAAAAACAATGATAAAAACAAGAACAATTACAAGATTCTAAGTGCAGGTATAGGCAGAAAAGTACAGGAGGGGCAAATAAAGTGCAAGTATATTCAATGCATAAGCATGTAAACATCAACAGTTGTATCATTTTGACACGCAACAGTCAAAAACATGTTCTAAATATAATAGTGCAAGTAGTCCACCCAAATTCGAATAAATCAAGCTTATCCAGACACATAATCAGGGTCATGAGGAGATGTGCAGACTAACAATATCAATAGATATACCAGGCAAGTGGTAATCTAACGATGGTCATAGGTGAACAAGAACAACTAATGGATGCAGTCTTATGTGGTAACCATCGTATTCCGCGAACGTATCGCCGACTGCAAAAATGAGCTTGCTCTGAAAATCATCTCATCACATCCTAACTGTAGTATTTCAATATATGCCAGTTTATGGTCAGTGATAGCTTGTGACCTAAAATAGGGGATAAAATACTGTTTTGTGTATCGAATGTAAAAATTACAGAAAAGCAAAAAATGTATGGTTGTTTGTTTTGAACCATTACCACAGGGACAGGGCAAGTGTTCAAGATTTTTATCAAAACCAAGTGGGAAGCAGAGTGAATATTTTATGCTCCCATCCCTAAGGCGAAAGAGAATGCTCCTGTTCCATCTACCGGTATTTCTTTTCAGATATTCCTGTGGGGAGGTTATATTATATCCCGGACAGGGCAAAATGGAAATATATCTAATTATTGATGGTTTGGGAAACTCTGAGCGTTCTCGATCCCTTCGGAATGAGTCATATAGTAGCTCTCTCACTGTCTTGATATTCATGCTCTCTGCATTGTGGTGATGGTAGAAGATGTGTTCCAAATCCACACTAGATAAGCTTTCTTTTACAGCGTTCAACCATGGTATTGACCTACCCCTATCGCACTTAAGGCAATCACTGATTATTTTCTGTGTTAAGGTTGCTGCCGGGTTTTGCCAAATCTTCAACCAGAAAAGAGCTGGCCGGGATTTAATAAAATCCTCAACATAGTGGAGGTTTAGCTCTTTGTGGCAGATGTAGGTGGGTGAAGATATTTGGGCCCCCAGAGCCTTCCTACATAATCTGTTTTCTTCAATTTGGATGCCACTGCTATTGGCGTACCCCCACACTTCGGCATCATAGGTTGCAGTTGGTAGGCATTGTGATTTGTAAATTTGTATTAGGGGCAACATAACCTCAGCCCTCTTTGGCTGTTGTAGGCTAATAATTGAATTGACTGCCTTGGCAAGTTTGTTTCTGCCGTGTGCTGCGTGTGCCAACCAAGAGCCCGTTTCTGAGAAAATCAAGCCCAAATACGGAAAAGTGCTTGTGCTTTTTAAAATGTTATCACCAGAAACTATGTGATTAATACGGTATTTATTTGGCCCGCAAGACATAATATATGACTTCTTAAAGTTGGTACACAAATCCAAACCAGCCATAAAAGAGACAAATCCCGTAATTAAAGTGCGTAGTGCTTTGGGTGTGCGGCCCATCAAGACCGCATCGTCAGCGTATAAAAGTACTGGGAGTGAGTTGCCGTTAATATTCGGCACATCGCATGAAAAGTTAGACAGGGATTTATTTAATTTGTTTATATACAGAATAAAAAGTAGAGGGGCCAGTACACAACCTTGTCTGACCCCTCTGCCAATTAAAATATCCCCGGAGACCTCTCCCTCCTTATTTATCCTAACTCGTGCTTTTAGGTCTCTGTGCAAATGTGCCAGAAAATGAACTAGTGACTCATCTAATCCATAGTTTAAAAGAATATCCCAGAGTTTCGAACGGTTTACGAAATCAAACGCTGACGATAAGTCCATAAAACCCAAATACAGGGGGACTTTTTTAGCGACTGTGTACTTACTTAAAATGAGGTTTAAATTCAAGCATTGTTCAACTGTTCCCACTTTGCTTCTAAATCCCAGCTGGCAGGGATGAAGAATGTGATTTTCCTCTGCCCAAAGTCTGATTCTGTTAAAAATCACCCTGCCCAAAATCTTCAATGTGTTATCTATTAAAGATATGGGGCGGTAACAGCTAGGGTTTGATCTGTCGTCTTTTTTAAAGATGGGTACAATAACACTACTTGACCAAGTATCAGGAATTTTAGTATTGGACAAATTGTTGAAGACGTTGCACTTCAAAGGGGACCAAAAATCTGGTTCAGATTTAATCAAATCAATTGATAGTCCATCAGGACCAGGGGCTTTATTCCCTGCACTTTGATTAATGGCATCTTCCACTTCGGAGATGGAAATAGCAACCTTAATATCTGTACTGAAAGGATCTGTAGTTGTTACTGGGGCTGTGTATATTTTAGCAAAATGCTCCTCCCATAACTTGGTTGGTATATTACAGTTGATGGGGGTTAAATTGGATCCCATGGACCTAAGAGCTTTTACTTCGCCCCAGAATCCAGTCACATCTTTCAGTGCTGCGGTACGTGCCAATGAATCCCACCTCTCCTTTAAAATCTCATCTGAGCGTAATTTTATAGCTTGTTTATAGCTTTTTCTCAAGGCCTTAACCAGTGTCATGTTCCGAGGTTTATCGGCAAGTGCCTTACGCAGATCTCGGTTGGCCCGTGAACATGCCCCATCAAACCATCTATAGCTCTTATTGTGTTGTCTAATGGGCTTAGAAATTTCCTGCTTGATGGCAGAACATAGGCCAACAAAAGCCTCAACAATCTCTGTGTCCTGGCAATCGCTGGACAAGCATGTTTCCACAATTGTGGAGTGAGATTTTATAATTCGTTCAAGTAAGATTTTATTGTTAATGCCTTTCCAAATTACTTTGCATTTGTCAGTGGATACGGCCAAATCCCTTGCCCCGATTTCTTTCCTTTTAGTAAATTTATTGACACATTTGATCGTTGTCAAAATGGGGTTATGGTCACTGTAACAGGTTGATAAAACCTCAGCTTTAACAAGACAATTCTCAAGGGCTGATGATATAAAAACATAATCGATGGTGGAAGAACAGCCACGACCTGTATAGGTGGGCAGCTGGTCAGTATCAGGAGTTCCACCGGCTTTAACCATTACATCGGTTAGATCCCTAGAAGATAAATAGTTGAACAGTTCTTCCCCTCTTTTGCAAGAAGTAGTCGCGTGGGATGGGGCTGTGGTATTCTCCATTCTATTATATAAGTGTGCATTGAAGTCTCCCCCTAAACAGATTCCGTCCAATTTCCCAAACTTGTTGCCTGCTAGCAAATCATCGATAAAATCAAATAAAATGATAAAATTCTTATTCGGAAGTGATTTAAAATCGTTATTATAAAAATTTATAAAACATAACGTAATCCCGTTTGAATATATTGTGGCCTGGAGATGACTATCGTTTGTCCATAGGGATTTAGTGGTGCATCCTGTGGTAATCTTTATCCATGTGGATAAGCCCCCGCTGGGTCGGCCAGCTTCAGGGATTGGGGCAGTACTATTAAAACAAACAAAACCCTCAAGTAGCAAGCTACTGGTGCACCAGGTCTCCTGAAACATTAGAACATCAAAATTGCTGACCATATTGGTCCACTCTACTATATTCATTTTTGATTTTAGGCCAGCGATATTCCAACTTAATATTTTTAAATGTTGGGCAAAGGGCATGTGAGTACAATTGGAAGTACTTGAGGAGATACGCTCTACCAAGCTGGCCACTTGAGGGTTCTCGGGAGGACTAGGATTGGGCATAGCCCAATTAACTGTTGATACCTCCCTAGGCAATGATGCAGTGTTTGAGAATTTGCACGAGAGTCAATCCTGACCCTCCAAGTCGGTCAGAACGTTGAACCGGTTGTGTACGGGATAAGTAGGTAAAATAAGGTGATGATTACTTTGAGGTGGTCTGTAGAAGAAGCCCAGTGGTAAGGCGGTTATAGCCGTTGCAATATTAGGATGAATAATGTTACATTTTAAAATCTTTTTTATCAAGGGGGGGTACCTAAAATTTATGACTATACAGTCACCCACAATATTTTTCGTCTGGGGACCGACCCATCCCACCCGTCTCACCATCAAGATTGCATTAGCAGACTCCATGCCCACCCCCTTGAACCTGCATAGCCAATCAATACACTTATTCTTGAGTTGATCCCAAGACTCACTTTGGTTCTTTTTTAAAGGTGGTACCCCGGCTAAAATTAAAACGTAAGGACATGCCTCTGGCGGTAAATTAAGTACCGGGGTGGCATGTTTTATAGGCAGGGTAGGGATAATTAACTCATGATTAGTAGGTGTAGTTAGATTGAGTGGTACTATCTCGGGGGCGACTGCTATTGGATGTGGGGGGAGACGGGGGGGATTGGTATTCACAGACATTGATGACAAGGATGGTGTGCTAACCAAATTGCTTGATACAGAATTGCTGGGCAAGCACGCCCTACTGCCATCACATTTATCACATATGTTGTCTACTGTAGTTAAGAGGCATTTGCCACTTCCTTCTTGAGTCCCTTTATTGGTGGCCTCCATGTCCTTCAGTAACCGTTCCCCCCTGCATTGATCGATGATAAAAGTTCCTTTCCTTTTTGCGTCTTCCTTCTTAACTAGGCTTTCCAGTCTATCCAGACGTTTAAAAATAAGATTAAATTGTTTATCCATTAGACTTTTCAGTTGATTAAAAGTTGAATCCACAATAGTTTCAATTAAGTTTTCAATTGGCCGACCCGGCATGCCATATACAAGTGTTGGCTCAGTTTGTGTTTGTGTACACAATGAGGTAGTGGCTGCAGTAATGGTCGATGAGGCATCAGTACTATTAATTGGGCCCTGTGATTGTGTGATTACATTAACCGATCCCGCGTTTGCTGTAGATTTCCCACGTGTCCACAAACTCAAAGGGGTGGGTTGGGTTTTATTGTTGCGTGGGGGTTGTTTCCTTTTAGCAATAGGAGCTTTAGTGATGCCACTCTTCCTTTTTCCCCCAGTGGTATTGGAAGATGGAGCTGATTTAGCGGTAATAGGAACAGCATCCATTTCCTGCTGTGAGTCAGCTATTTCAATAATGGGGGTGGCAAACTGATTGACCTCTATAAGTCCAGATGAACTTTTATGTTGAGTGGGGTTTGCAACTGTTATGTTGGGTGAGAGCGGCACAGGAGTCCGAGAGTCAATATTGACCACACCACGGGACAAAGGAAGATCAACTGTTTCATTAATAAGGGTATTTTGACCCAGTGAGAGTCTCCGTTCGGTGGCCTCAATTTCCGACGTGACCAACTGGAAAGCATCTTCTATCATGCTCTCCAGGGCCGAAGTGATGATGGGAGGACTCCTAGGGCCCGAACCAGAGGGATTTGCAGATGCCTTCCCCATGGAGAATAGATGCACACACTAACCTTTGTTCCAGATAAGGAGAGTGCTTGTCCAAACAGCAAATCAAGGGGGCAGGGTCCGTTATGTAGCGTGTTTCCTGCTTCCGTTCCCAGGGAATCCTGGGTGATGTAGTTTCGTCGGGTGCTCCCCCCACACAGCGGTCGCGGCGGCAGGCGACGGCGGGAGGGACACGCCACAGCCAGCAAGGAGTCCACAGCGCCAAAGAACTCAAGCCCACTCAGGTGCGTGGCAGTAATTCCCCCAAACTCTTTTGCAGGTTTCTGACTCGGCGTATGCTGAAATATTAAGTATGTACTCAGGGAAACTCAGACCTCTGTGCACGTGACATTCGTGTATCGCTCAAGCAAGAGGCTCTGCAACAATGGCGTACAGTAATGGAGATAGTGGGCAGCCCTGTCTTCTCTCCTGGGTAATGTTGAATGACTTCGATACTTCATTCCCTATTCTCACTCTGGCTGTGGGTGAGGTATACAAAACTGATACCAGACGGAGATACATGTCCCTTACTCCTAGCTTGCGTAGGACCGCAAACATAAAACCC
Organism: Triturus cristatus; assembly: GCF_964204655.1. NCBI lineage: Eukaryota > Metazoa > Chordata > Amphibia > Caudata > Salamandridae > Triturus > Triturus cristatus. The sequence goes on along the minus strand of NC_140585.1, from coordinate 1,104,838,652 downwards.
CACTCTACCGAGTCAAATGCTTTTTCCGCATCCTAAAAATTGCTGCCGCCTTGATATCTGGATTCAGTCTCTGCACTACCCCAAACAGAGTTCTCAGGTTTTGCGATAAGCTGGGACTAGGTACAAACCCTGCCTGTTCAGGGCGAATAATCTCCAGGAGCAATAGGGCCAGTCTATGTGCTAAGATTTTAGCATACAATTTAGTGTCTACATTTAGTAGAGATAGGGGCCTATATAATGAACATTTGGCAGATAGTTTGCCAGGCTTTAATAATGTCACAATAACTGCTTTGCCCATAGAGGGTGGCATAATACCTGCCTCCGCCATCTCTTCATAAAGCTTCTTGAAGTGGGGGATCAAAAGGTCCTGGAATTCTTTTTAAAAAGCAACGGTAAGCCCATCTGATCCTGGAGCTTTCCCAGATGCCATACCCTTTAATGCCTCACGTATTTCGTCTGATGTCAAGGGGGCCATCAAATGTTCCCTGTGTTCCACCACTAGCATTTTAATATATGAAAGATAGTCCTCTCATGCTTCAGTACTGGATGTGTTTTGGGAGGTGTACAATTTCTTGTTGAATGGGCGGAAGTGATTTGCTATGTCTCCCGTTGTGTGCAATATATTCCCATCATCATCTCTCATGCCCACCATAGCATCCAATTCCCTCTTTGGACTTAGTATTCCTGCTAACGTAACAACCGGTCTCTCCCGCTCTCCATAGCATCGGCCCGATGCGTATTTACCCATATGCTTAAGCTCATCATTAGCTATGTCTAGGTGCTCTGCCAGTTTCTGTTTAAGGTCAGCGACATGTTGTGAATTTCCCCCTTCTTCTATTACTTTCCAAGTGTTCAATCTCTTTTTCCAGCTGGTTTAGTCTACCTCGTATGGAACGTAGCACTCCTGCATGGATGGATATCACTACCCCTCTGATGAACACTTTGAATGTTTCCCATACCGTAGTGAATGAGTTTGCCGACCCAATATTTTTGGCAAAGAAGTTCTCTATTGCTGTGGCTAACCCTTCTTTGAAAACAGTGTTGAGTAGTGAATAAGGTGGGAAGCGCCATGTAAACGCGGGTATACTCGGTACCCCGACCCTGAGGGATAGTTGGACGGGGGAATGATGGAGTACGTCCGTGGTAATGCGTGCATGCCTCCACCCAAAAACTCAGTTCCCCAGACAGTAGCTAGTAGTCTATCCAAGTGTGCGTGTCATGCACTGAGGCGTAGTGTGTATAGCCTCTCCCATCGGGGAATCTATATCTCCAGATATCTATGAGACCATCTGATTGCATTATGTCTTGGATGGCTATGGCCGCCGCAGCAGGTCATCTGGGTGGGCCCTGTGATATATCTATGTTTGGGTTAAGTATACAATTAAAATCACCACCCCAAACTTGTTGAATCCCCTTCCATTGTGTCAACCTGGAGTCTAGGGAGGAATACAATTGTGGGTCGTCGTGATTAGGGCCATAGATACCTACTAGGAGGAACTGCAAAGCCCCTCGCTTACACATCGCAACAACATATCTGCCTTGTGAGTCCTTGAGTATGCCGTCATCTCCACTCCAGCCATTTTGTCCACCCAGATAAGTACCCCTCGAGCGTGGGAAGTGAAATCTGAGGAATAGCATACCCCGTGTAATTTACGATGTACTGCCTCCCTTCGCTCTGGTGCAAGATGCGTCACCTGCAGCACAGCAATAGCCACAGAATGCCATTTCAAGTAGGCGCCCACCCATCTAACCTTTCTGCTGTCATTCAAGTATCGAACATTCCAAGTCAGAAGCTGGAGGATTTGTGTAGTCTCACCCGTTGTAGCCATGTTTTATAATCCTTTTCTGCCATGTGCAATATTTCTTGCTTGTAGTATGTACCATTTGCGATCTCAAAAGCCATAGTCGCACAATACTAACATTCAACCTAATAAAAACACCCATACCCTCCCACGCCTCGAAAAACCCCAACTGTCGCGGCTATCTGATTTCCCTTCCCCCCTCCCCTAGCTAAACAAACAATCCCCACTCAAGAACAAGTAAGATGAAAGGTGTGATACACTTGGGGGCAGATGTGGCCATCCAGTTGAGTTCCCAAAGCCACTCTAATAGTTCACCTTATGCCATGAATCTCTAAGTGCATCATCACTCCGATTTGTGACGAGTTGCGAAACGTGCGCCTAATGCACCATATATGTCCCTGTCAAAGAGCCTAAATGTGTCAGCCAGAATTATTACACATGTTTAGTTGGTGCTCTATTCGCACTATGAGAGCATTTGGCAGTCTCTTTTATGTACAGTCATTAAGTACTTAAATGTTTAGTTTATGAATTCACTACATTACCATGCTTCACCTTGTTTTAGAGTTTCTCCGATGCTCACTCTGTGTTTTGGTTCTCTTGGGCTTGTGTAGGGGTCTCTGACTGTGCCGGTGAGTGACTCGGCTACCCCTGCTGTCTGCGTCACCTCTCCTTCTCTGAGATGAATCGTATCGCAGCCTTGGGATCCATTAACAGGTGCACTTTTCCATCGGATTTGACCCTTAGTTTTGCGGGATATAGCATACTATATTCCAGGTTGAGGTCCTGAAGTTTCTTTTTTTCGGGTGTGAAAAGTCGACTCGTCTCCTGTACCTGCATTGTAAAGTCAGGGAATAATGTTATTTCCATTCCTCAGTGCCGCAATTCCCCCAGTTCTCTAGCGTTAAGCAGTGCCGCGTAGCGATCCCTGTAATTGAGGTGCCTGGCTATTATTGGTCGCGGGGCGCGCCTGGTATTGGTTTTGGCGCTAGTGATCGGTGCACTTGTTTCACCACTAATATTTCGGAGAAAGTGTCTCTTCTCGTGAGTTGTACCAGCAGCTTTTCTATGTATTGCTCCATATTGCCTATATTTGTGGATTCTGGAACACCTAAAATGCGGATGTTACTGTGTCTGGATCTCGCTTCGAGATCTTCGGCCTTCACTTGTAGAGTACGCAGTATTTTGTCCCTCTCCTTACTGGTCTTCGCTTCCGGTCTGATGATGTCCTCTATGTCAGATATTCGTTGTTCTGCTACGTCAAGCCTGCTGCCATGCTTGTCAAGTCTTTCGCTCATCCTATCCATACGAAACAACAGCGCATCTATTTTGGTGTCGATTTTGGATAGGCTCTGTTGAATGGTGTGGAAGGCATGCTTCATGTCTACTTCAGAGCCAGAGTCTGGGTCATCTGAGGTTGAGCCTTGCTCCAGGGTAGCGGTTTCCTTGGTTCCTTGGTTTTCCGCGAATTCAAATTGCAGTTTGGGATGCAATTTATCTGTTTTACCCATGCTGTCCGCTTATGTACCCAATTGGCTCTGTAGTATTGTATGTGAGAGATTACTAGCGGGGCGTCGCCACACAGTCTAATATCCACTTACTTTGTGGTCTTGCACAGCTTCCAAGCCTACTATCGGGCCTCACTTATCGCCCCTTGCCCGCAGGCAGCATATGGCAGAGGGGGCTCCCAAAGCACTTGTGGCACTTGTTGATATCTCTGAATTGTTGCGCAGCACTCAAGTAATGCACATGTGCCCTTCTTGGTGACTGGCTTCCCTTAATCGCCCCTCTGGGTGGAGCATTCATGAGTGTTCTTATTTTTTCCCTTCTATATCAGGGCGGCGCGCTGCAAATGTCCAGCTGCTGTCTTTCTCCTCGAAATGCGCACCCCCTCACCTTCTCCTGTCACAGGGATCACCGCGTGACACAACAGCATGCAGGGTCGGGGTGCCTGGCGGAATACTGAGGCCTCACCTTGCCGTCGTCTCCCTGTGTCTCTGGGCCCTCAGCGGTTTCAGGTCTCCCAGCCTGGCATCTCTCTCTCGTTGCGGCCCGCGGCCGTACGGCGTGCTAACAATGTGTTGCCACTCTGCTCAAGTGCCAGCACTCCCCGTAGCACCCTGTATCGGATCAGCGCCGCTTCTGTGTGTTCTCCGCTCCACAAATTACACCGAGGCCTGGCGCAGGATCACAGAGCTTGGGGGCGCCTCGCCGTGCTCACCAGCTTCTGTTACATTTGCTTCAAGCTGTTCCCCCGCATCAATCTCGACCGCGATTGTTTCTTTGTGTAGTGCTTCACTTCCGCTGCATGTGCCGCCGTCGGAGAGTCTTTTATATCAGGTGATTTTGAAGGATAATTCCGGATATTTGGTGGCGTTAGGGAGAGCTACACTAAAGAGTGGCCATCTTAGGATCAGGCAAACTCCGCCCCCTTTCGTACAGCAGAGTTGTGTTCAATATCAGTGTGCTGTGTGACATGCACTATATCAGCAAGCAAGTCAGGCCAAAATAGCTGCAGTTCAGAACAGCTCCAAAACAGGTGAATAATAGAAGGATGAGGAATCTGACAATCTGGGCAACTATCTGACTGGATAAATAAAAAGCATGCATTTCAATAAGGCATTCCTCAAGATCTTATGAGGTAATTGTGGAATGTTTTGCCTGTCCTTAACATTAAAAGTTTTACCACTGCCTGTCTCCCGTTTATTTCTAAACTGAAGTGAATTGGTGATCATGTATTGCTGTAAGGTCTTATGTAACCATGCGACTAGCCTTCTGTCATCTCCTCTGGTATGCAATGCTTGGAGGAGATTATTAAAGACTCGAACCAGATCTTGAAGATTCCAATGTTTACCTGAGTGCCTCACCCACTGTACCATATAAGAGAAAGTTACTGATTCTTGACCGCACTATTCCACTAGTTTCCGAAAAGCATGTATCAAGCCATCGTCCTCCAACGTACTAAGTCCCACTTCATCTCATGATGATGATTCTCTGGCTGTAAGCACGCTCTGGTGTGTTGGGAGGCCCTGATCAGTATCGCTTAGGCGTAGGGCTTTATTATTTTTTGAATAGACAAGCATACATATCAGATATTCAAGGGTGGTGTTGAGAAGAAGCATAAGGTGTTCAGAGCTACTGACACCTGGGAACAGAGCTCCATGTAAAGCCTCTTCCTGGATCTACATCTGTGTGAATCCTGTAATCTGAAGATGACCAGTCAACTAGTAAGCTATCCATTGGGACACAGAGATATCCGGATCTATGAAAGAAAACAATGAAAAACTCTTTATTAGGTATGCCAAAGAAGGAAACAACATCACTGGATTGTCTTTAAAATGTCGCTTTACTAATCCTGGTTGGTGCCTCATGGTCCTGCTGCTGGCGCCGGTGAAGGTGAGTTATAGATTTTGACAGAGACCTCTTAGAAAGTAAACATGATGAATTAGAGGGAATGCACTGTTTGTAATAAGGAGGCATGGCAATAGAGAAAAATAAAACTACATTTTCTTTCAGACCTTCACCAATTGAAGGCTTTCAGAATGGAATTATAAAGCATGATGACTGTATGGAGTATTGTATGTTGGAAAGTACAAATGGTAGTAGGTTTGGTTACTCCTTTTTAGTAACAAAATCATCTACTAAAGCAGTTTGAAAAATTATAAAATGTAAAATAAAAATGTACAATCACCCATCCATATTTAAAGATGAACTAAAACATAGATTATTGATTCCAATGAACATTTTCTAGCATTAGAAATGATGCACATTTTAAAGAAATAAATCCAAGTACTTACTGAGTGAGTTCAAGAATTTCTTTAGGAATATTAACAAAATTATTCTGATGCAATTTCAAAGTTGTTATTTTAGATGGAAAACTCGGAACCGTATCTAAAAATAAAATATAATCTGTTACAAATTTCTGAAGACTATTTTTAGGTTTGTGATATATACTTTGTTTAAACAAGAGCTTCACTAAACAAGAGAAAACACACTAATGTAATATTAAAACAGTCCATGCATTTTGTACATCATGTAAAATGAATACAACATTAGTCATTTACAACCGCAAGAAAGTTACTTGTAATCTATCAGTGTCTGTCTCTAAGGTTGTGTTATCTATTCTCTTATGGGGGGGATTACACTGATAAAGCTTATGTGCAAGAGTTGATAAAACATGTCAGTTTGTTTAAATAAGAAACAGCTACTTCTTTAAGTAAACATCAGTGGAGACTATACAGCGCGATTATCGCATTGACATCTAACCTGAAAACAACTGCCTTTTTACGCTATTCTTTAATCAATGCTCCTACTCTGGAGGAGGAATCACACCAGCTCCATAGCCCTGACATTTTTTATTGCTCTGAGGCAGTCTACACATGTAGCATTTTATGACTGTGAGAGGGCGGGCTAGCATATTTTGGGCCTTCTGCTTGCCTGGGTTGCTCAAAGTACTGTCTGGTGTAAAGGAACAAGTTACTTCCCTCAATATCACCTTTTCTGAGAGACACTCTATCTAACTTGAAAATCCTCACCTTTTGAATATATACAGGCATTAGACTGGATCCCGAAACTTTTGATAAGCAATTTCCTCAAGCGCCGGCAGGTTGAGTCATGCAATGTCATGCCATCTCTAGCCGCTCCATCTCATGTGAACGGAACGTCGGAACAAGTATATTTAGGTCAGCTGCTCGCACTGGTGTCAATTTCCTTCTGCACTTTGTCCATGCAAATAGAGGCGGAGCCACAAGAAACCATCATTAAAACAGTGTGCAGTCTTTCAGTTTTGGAATCTTATTACCTATAGATTGTTATGAGACCGTTCTACAGAAAGGGAAGGTGGGAGGGCAAGTAAGCATTCTGCGGTTAGAGGAGTCTCTACCAGAAAAGGCGTTACCGAAGGCAAGTAACTTGTTCTTCTGATAGAGACTTCTAACCACCAAGTCCTCACCTTTTCAATAGATACCAAAGCAGTACCTCCAGGTTGTGGGTCTGTAGAATGGCACATACTAGGAAATCCTGCAGGACCAAATGGGCAAAATGCGTTGTGTGTTGAAGCAGGTTGGAGAGACCATTCGAATTTGATGGCAGACGAGCAAGATACCCCGAAACGAATAGTTTCTTACCTGTCGGTGTAGTTTTGCAGCTCGAAGAGTGTTCTGGATTCACATGCTGTGGATTATTCAGCCATCTAGTGGTTGGGTCCGGAATTGTCTTTTTGTCTTTTTTTTTTTTGGTGGGTGTCGACATACCCCCATTTGGTGTCTTCCTCCCACCCTTGGTCGCCATCCTCAGATTCTCTTTTTTCCTTTCTTTCCTCATCCTTCCTGGTGGAGGAGGGTGGGTTCGCTAGTGAATCCAGAAAATTCTTCAAGCTTTGTTGCAGTTTGTTAGTCTTGTGGTTGCTGGGTGGAAGATGAGCATTGGTTTGTAAATAGATGATGTAAGACCTTTTGTCCCACGTGTGCTTCTTTATCCATTTGGACGTCCACACAGTAATGCTTTGTAAATGTGTGTACTGAAGACCAAGTTGCTGCCATGCAAATGTCTTGAATTGGAGTATTTGCCAGAAAAGCGACTGTAGCTGCCTCTTTCCTTGTTGAGTGAGCTCGTGGTGCTCCTTGTAACTTGTTTGTGACATAGCTGAATGGCTCGTGCAATCCATCTTGCAATGGTATTTTTGGTTACTGATCTTCCCAAAAAGCTATTAGCAAAAGAGAGAAATAATTGCTTTGTCTTCCTGGATCCTTTGGTTCTTTTAACATAGTACATGACTTCTCTCCTAGCGTCAAGTGTATGCAGAGTTCTTTCTGCCTTTGTCTTTGGCTTTTGAAAGAAACTTGGAATTTGTATTGTCTGATTTATGTGGAATTTTGAAACCAGCTTTGGCATAAAATGTGGAGCTGCCTCATGACTACTCTGTCACTATGTATTTGGAAATAGGGTTCCTGTAGTATTAGTGCCTGTAGTTCACTCACTCTGCATGGAGATGTGATTGCTACTAAGAAGGCTGTCTTTAGAGTGAGCATTCCAGGCGTTGCTTTATGTAGCGGTTCAAATGGTGCTTTCATCAATTGTGTCAGGACTATGTTCAGATTCCATGTAGATGCTGGCACCATTTTTGGTGGTGCTATTCGTTTTGCTCCCTCTAGGAACCTTTTGACCACATGAGAAGTGAAGAAACTCTTCCCTGTTTCTCCTCTTGTGTATGCTACAACTGCTGCTAAGTGCACCTTTAGTGAAGTGTAGCTTAGGTTACTCTGAAGTAAATGTGTCAAATATCTTAGGACTGCTCTTTCTTTTGTAATCTTTTTTGCAAGGTTATGCCTAAGGCACCATTGCGTTTATCTTTTCCATTTTGCTGTATAAAATTTTCTAGTTGTTGGCCTTCTAGCTTCTCTTAGAACAGCCATCGTACTTTCTGGTAGTTTGAGGTGCCCAAATTCTAAGTCCTCAGCAGCCATGCTGCTAAGCCTAAGCTCTCTGGTTCTGGGTGTAACACCTTTCCGTTTTGCTTTGTTAATAGGTCTTGTCTTTTTGGTAACTTGTGCCTTGTTCCTTGAGAGATTTCCATTATCTCTGAGAACCAAGTTTGTCTGGCCCACTGTGGTGCAATGAGCATCATTGTCATATGGCTGATCTTGCACTTCAGGATTACCTTGTGAAGTAGTGGGATCTGGGGAAAAGCGTAAGCAAATATCCCTGACCAGTCCATCCATAGGGCATTCCCTAGGGACTGATTGCACTGTTGCCTGGATGCAAAGTTTTGGCATTTTGCATTGTGGGGTGTTGCAAATAAGTCTATTTGTGGAGTACCCCATTTCCTGAAATCTTTTGGAGTTCCAATTGATTCAGTTCCCACTCGTGGGCTGATGACGTTTGTCTGCTCAGTCTGTACGCTTGTACGTCTATGTTCTCTTGGGCTGCCCATTTCCAAAGTTGCTGAGCTAGAGTTGAGAGAGCTCCAGACTGAGTTCCCCCTTATTTGCTTATATAAAACATGGTTGTTGTGTTGTCTGTTTGAATCAACACCTTCTTGTTGTAGATTTGTTTCTGAAAAGCTTTGAAGGCTAAGAACACTGTCTTTAACTCCAAAAAGTTGATGTGTTTCACTGCATCCTGTTTTGTCCACAATCCTTGTACCTTGAGGTTGTTTGTGTGTGTTCCCCACCCTCTTTGGGAAGCATCTGTTGTTACGGTCACTATTGGGGTTGTTTGTGTGAAAGCTCTGCCCTGTGATATGTTTGTTTTGTTCCACCATGCCACCTCCTGACGAACGTTTTGCGTGACTACCACTAGATCCTCCCAACTCCCTGTTGACTGTGACCATTGTTGTTGGAGCCATTCTTGTAATGGTCTCATGTGTAGACAGATGTTGGGAATTAAATGAATGCATGATGCCGTCATTCCTAATAGTTTCCCCACTGTCCTCACTGTCAGATGATGCCCCTTCTGGTAAAGATGAGTCTCCTTCAGTAAGGCTAATGTTCTCTTGCTGCTTGGGAACGCTTTCCCTAACATAGAGTTTAATTCTGCGTCTAGAAACACCTTTACTTGTTCTGGCTCTAGCGATGATTTCATCCAATGAATTGAGAAACCCAGCTGAATTAGTGTCTTTATCACCTGTTGTATATGCTGTTTGCAGAGACTGTATGAGCTTGCTCTTACCAACCAGTCGTCTAGATAGGGGTTAACATGAATTCCCTGTCTTCTTAGGTGAGAGGCTACTGCTGCTAGGCAATTTGTGAACACTCTTGGTGCTGATTTGAGTCCGAATGCTAGCACCTTGAACTAATAGTGTCTTGTTGACCACGAATCTTAATAGATTCTTGTGTTTTTTGTTTATAGGGATGTGAAAGTAAGCGTCTTTTAAGTCTGTGGTTGCCATATAATCTCCTTGATGCAATTGAGGTATCACCTCCTGCAGCGTAGTCATCTTGAACCTTTGTGTCTTTATGAACTTGTTTAGTAACCGTAAATCTGATACAGGGCATAGTGTTCCATCTACCTTTGGGATTAGAAGTACGTGGAGTAAATGCCATAGTTTCTCTTCTTGTGAGGCACCTGTTCTGTTGCATTTTTTGTTAGAAGTTCCTGTACTTCTTGCAGTAATAGAGACAATTCCTTTTGTGAATGTATCTTTCTTTTTGTTTTTTTGCTGGGAGATTGTTTGCTTAGCGCTATGCAGTAACCATACTGCATTATGTTTAACACCCATCTGTCCGAAGTTATTTTCTTCCACTCCTGAAGGAAAGATTTTAGTCTGTTTCCCACTGGTTGTGTGAGTGAAGTGTTCGCTTACAGGATGATGTGTTTCTGAAGCTTGTAATGCTATGTGCTCACTTGGTGATGTTTTTGTTAAGTGCCCCCCCCTTTTTAATGCAGTCACTTGGTTGTGGTTTGTGGTCCGCCTCGTTGTGGCTGACCTCTTCCCTGGGGGCACCCACGAAAGGGCTGTCTTACCTGCTGATAGTGCCAGCTCTGTTGCTGGTCCTGTTGTTGACTTTGACTTGATCCCTGGTATGTTTTTTGGTATACTTGGTGTGAGGTAGTAGGTTGATGACTACTTCTACCTGTTGGTCTTCTTGACGGGATGCCCCTCCGCATGCCTCATGCTGTCTCGTTGTCTTTTTTCAACTGATTTAGTTTATCATCAACAACGCTCCCAAACGATTTTTCTCCATTGAATGGTGAGTTAATTATGTTGCTTTGGACTTCTGGTTTGAAACCTGAGAATCTCAGCCAAGCATGCCTTCTTTCTGTGATGCCAATCATCATTTGTCTGCTCGATGTTTCTGCTGCATCAAGGCTGACTTTAAGCATGTATTTGCAATATTTTTACCCCCTTCCACTAAGTGGGTAGCTCTGTTCTGAGACTGTTCTGGTAGGTGTTTCAGTAGTTCCCCTATCTCTTCCCAATGCTGATTTGCATGTCGGTTTAGCAATGCATTAGAGTTGGCCCACAATTCTCTCTACCTTTCTTCCCACTAGGTCCATTCTTTTACTCTCCTTGTCTGGTGGTGGTCCAACAGTGGTTGCCCTTTTCCTAGCAGTGGAAGTGATAATTGAGTCCACTGTTACTGATCCTTTAATGAAATTGGATCTTTAGAATAATGTTTGTATTTCTTCTCTGCCCTTGGTGTGATTGCTCTGCATGTTGCGAGCTCCTTAAACGCTTCCTTTCCTTGATCCAATATACTTGGCAGCATTGGAAGGAATTGGTTTCTTGACTGTGCTGACATTAACGTTTCCAACAGAAAACATGATTGTGGTTTCTCTTCTTCCAAAGGCACTCCATAAGTTTCTGCTGCATTTTAATTACTTGATTGTACATCCCAATGTCATCTGGTGGTGAGGGCCTCGAGGGATATATATAAATCGCCTCTTTAGGTGATTCGGTGTCGAGATCTTGCCATTGGAGGTCCTGAGTCTCTGAGATCGCCGACTCCACATACGTGTGTTCATCGACATCCCTCTCTTCCTCGAAGGATACTTCTTCCTCTTCTTCTTCGAGCAGTTCTGGTGTCGTTGGGGGCTGCAACATCTCGATGACTTTCTCTTCTTCTGTTGAAGTTTTTGGCGGTATCTTGAATTGCTTCAAGCTTTCATCGAATTCTTTTTGCACTGTAGTATGCTTGCCATTTGGCTTCGAGACACTTCCTCTTTTTCTTTACTTCTGATGCATGTGTTTCGATGCCGAGAGTTTCAGCCTTTCTTTTTGTGCTTGCCGACGCTGATGTGGTCACTGAAGCCTGTTTCGACCTCTCTTTTTTCGATGTCGAAGCGTCTTTATCGTGTCCGTCTTTCCACGTTTTTGCTTTTTGGAGTCTTTGTCCAAGGATCCGACGGAGTGTTTATCTGTGGATGCTTCTGCGGTCGTTGAGTGCTTCAACGCCGAGGCTTCCTTCGAGGCTCTAGAGTTCGTTTTTCGTGACTCGTCTACTTTTTTTTGAGGTCGACGTGTCTCCTACCTCCTTCAAAGTCTTCTTCTCGACAACTACCTCCCGGACGTCTGTGTCCTCATCGACATCAGGTTCTCCGGCGACATCGTCCTCTTCTTCGCTGGAGCGGCCCAGCTCCCGGATTGATGGTGTAGGGCCCTGGCCCTGCATGTTGTAGTTGGCCCTTCTCTGCCTTTCTCTCACCCTCAAAGTCTTCAGGGTGAAGACAGAGCACACGTTGCAGTCTTGACTTCGGTGATCCAGCGGTAGGCAAAGGTTGCAAACTGGATGCTGATCTTTCTGCGCGTATTTGTGATAACATTTTTTGCAGAACTTGAATGGTGTCTTGTCCATTACCTTGTGCAGGGAGCCCCCTGCATGCGCTTTCTCCGGTTGTTCATCTAAGTTTTGGTGTTTTTTCCCTCTTGGTGTACTCCGACTGTTTAACTCGACGACTGGGACGTCGATTGTATGTATCGTTGACCTGTAGAACTATTTCCTTCAACTCCGTGGTTTCTTCTCTCCAAATATTAGGAGATCCTTCCGTAGGGAAATCATATGCCATCAGCTGCCGGCACTCAATCTCCATGCATGGAGGTGTAGGTTGTGCAGGCTTTGGTGTAGGACCTTGCCAAGCTGCAGCGACAGGGGATCCTCCCGAAGAGGCAGCCGGATTGGAGGACATATGCTCACAGCCAGAAGTTCCAGCTACCAGACTCCACTTGTCCATTCCGGAGCCGATAGGAAGACATTGCCCAGTTCTCTCTTGATCTTCTTGAGCACTCTGGGCAGGAGAGGAAGGGAGTAGGTAGGAGTCCCAATCTCCAATGCAGATGAAAGGTGTCCCCTAGAAGACCACCTTGGGAACTCCAATGTGCAGAAGTCATGACACTGCGTTCTCTGGGGTGGCAAATAGATCCATGGTTCTCCCCATTGTTGGAAGATGCCCCATTCCATCTCTGATGGAAAATGCCATTTGTGATCCACTTGGCCAACATCTGCCCTGGCATTTAAAGATCCTGCCAGGTGTTGGTCGATCAGAGATATGTTCTGATCATTCATCCACTTCCAAAGCCATAAAGCTTCTAAGCATGGACTCCATGGCTCCACGCACCCTGTTTGTCACAATACCACGTCAGTCGAGATGTCTGTGACTCTTCTTTGATCTTTGTAAGGAAGCCTTCCGAGCCAAGCAAATAGCTCACAGCTCCAACAGACTGATGTGGAGGTGAGCTTCCGGCAGAGACCGGAGCCCTCTAATCTCCATCCCACTTAAATTACCTCCCCAACCCAATAATGATGCATCAGTGTGAGGAGGGTAACATCACATTGGCCGGTAACCTAACGTGGCAGTCCTGTGGTCCAATTATCTCCGATGCAGTTGCGGCTGGTGACTCAAGTGAGGGAGGGGACCTAAGGGTCAGACCCAGTATAGCCACGATAGGGGAGGAGGAGAGGGGTCACAGAGGAACACCTCTCTGATATTATTCACTACCGCGGTCTTTTGCTCATGCCTGGATTACCATTAAAACCTCCGGAGAGGGAGGCTGATGTATGCTTTGGGGTATAACATTACCTACTGGAACCTGTATGTTGGTCCATTCCTTTTTTTTCTTTTTCTCGATGTGTTTGTTTTGGGTATATGACCGATTCCCTGGGACTAAGGTATAGGCAGAACTGGAAAGAGAGGGAGGGAGAAGACTAAGTGGCACAATATTCTTTATTTTGGCCAGCACATTCTTAGCCTTTTCCATCACTCCTATATACCAGCACTTTTCTTGCTGTGGTGACGGACCCTTTACTGGAAACCCAAATACTGGGCCATCTTACTTATCGATACTTTCTTCTTTTTTCCGGTGACTCCGGGGAACGTCATCCTGACAGCCTGGAGAGGAAAAAGAAAGAGAAGAGCGACTGATTGGAACGTCTGAGAATACCCCAACCTTTTTGTTTGCTTATCCAATAAAACTACACTACCATTGAGCCGCACATCAAGCCTCCGAGATTTTGTTTCCGCCCATCTCTTCCACGGGTGGTGTCAGAAGTGGGATCCAAGGAAATGGAGGCCACAGTGCAGAAAATGGCGGAAAACCAGGAGAAATTGGGGCGCATTATGGAAAAGTTCCTGGCAGTTGCTGAAGAGGACAAGGAAAAACTCCGTAAGACAATGACAGAACAGAGTCAAACACAAGAAATAGTGATAGGTAAACTGGCAGACACCGTTAGTCAGCACCAGAACCATACCACACTCCCCTCAGTAGTCGTACAGAAGGATGTTAGTGGGGTGGACCTCGGTTTTTTCTTTTCAAACTTTGAGAGGATGGCCAGAGCAGCGGGGTTGCCTTTGGATAAATGGTGACAATATTTGGGCCCACTCCTTTCTGGGGATCTTCAGTCCAATTATCAGGCAGCCAACCCATTCGGGACCACCCCATATGAGGAAGTAAAGAAGAATATTCTGGAGAGACTAGGAATGGATGAAGAGACCTACCGAATCCGACTTAGACAAATTAAGGCGGGACCCCAAGAAACTCAGAGAGCCCTCTATTATCAAGTCAGGGACAGGGCAGACAGGTGGTTAAAACCCCTGGTATCAAACATAGAAGAGATCATGGAAAGGATTTATTTGGAGCAGTATCTATTGTCCTTACACCCTCCCATGCAAAAGTGGGTTGGCAAAGACACACAGTTAACCCTGGATAGGGCTTTTGAGATAGCCAGTGCCTTCAACAGCGCCCAGGAACTGCAAAGAGGGTGGGAAGAAACCAACTGGAAGCAACCAGGGGGTGGAGGGGGGGGGGTGGCGGGGGTACAGCAAAAATCCTAAGCCAACCAACGCCGAGTTACGTTACTGCCTGGGCCCTTGCCGGTACCTATCCGGACTCCACCCCATCCCGGACCCCAATGCTACAATTGTGGGGCACTTGGTCACATATCCTGTATATGTCCTCAGAAAGAAGAACCTATGGAGGTGGGGCTTAATCGTTCCTTCTATTGTACCCCCACAGGACATTCACCTCCTTATCACAGAACTGGGGTGGTAACCGGCGAGGATAGACAGACCTTGATTGATACCGGCTACTTACATAGTGTTATGTGACCACAGGGTATCCCAGGAAGGGGTCCCACAAGCTACTGGGTTTGTGAACATTCAATGCAATCATGGGAACAACAGACAGTATCCCACCACCGAAGTACAGGTACAACACAAACCCTCCTTAAGACAAATCCCTCTGTGAGTAGGGCCTATCCCTCAGCTGTCTGAGCAAGTTGTCCTGGGGAGTGACTGCCCCTATATGACCAGAATACTACAGGGAGCATGGGACGAAGGAGAAGAATGGAGGAAAACAGCTCCATTTGCCCAAGAGCGGGATTCGTGCTTTACCCAAGGAAAGCCCAGAAAGAGTAGGAAACAAAAGAAGGAAGACAAAAGACTGGATGCAAGTGGAATTAACGCAACCCAAGGACGATGCAATATGGCAGTACGATCGAGGCTTTCAAGCAGCCCAAAGAGAGGACCCAACCCTAAAGGAGGCCTGGAACAGGGCCACGGATATTGAGGACCCAGAACAAGTAGGTCCCCAATTCTTTATCAAGAAGGGTTTGGTATATAGAAAAGGGGGAATGACCCAAGTCCCACAGCTATTAGTACTCCAACAGTATAGAAAGAAAATACTATTCCTCGCTCATAGTCACTTGCTGGGAGATGACTTTGGGAGTGAGAAAAATGAAAAAACTATTCTCGAGAAATGTTACTGGCCCGGGACAGTTCAGCAGGTCCGTAGATACTGTAAAGAGTGCCCCATATCTCCATTGCGGCCCTTGCCCATCATCGAAGAACCCTTCACAAGAGTTGGGATGGACATAATTGGACCCCTCCTTTCCTCCCGCAGTGGGCGTAGGTAAGTACTCATCCTTGTGGACTACGCCACTCGATTTCCAAAGGCAGTGGCCTTATGGCAACCCAATGCTCTTCAAATTGCCAAGGCCATGATAACCATATTCTCCTGGGTGGGGCTTCCTTGGAACATCATAACAGATTAGGGTACTCCCTTTATTTCCAGGCTGATGAAACAGGTGCGCCAACAGTTAAACATCAAACAAATCCGAATGGCGGCGTATCCTCCCCAAACCGACGGATTGGTAGAGAGATACAACGCCAACCTTAAGACCACCCTTAAAAAACGCCTTGATCTTGAGACCCACAAATGGGAGGACATGCTACCCTTAGCCATTTTTGCCATCAGCCTTAGACAAAAAAAGAGCACAGGTTATTCACCCTTTGAGTTGTTATATGACAAGCAACCCCATTACCTACTGGATAGGATAAAGGAAGAATAGGAGGAGGAGCAAGACGGAGCTAAACCCCTTCCTGAATATATCTTCATCTTAAAAAGCCATTTTCAACAGATACAGGGTATCGTAGGAACCCACCATGAACAGGCCCAGGCCTCTCAAAAATCCCAGTACGATTAAAGAACCAAAGAATGTACTGTTAATGACGTCTACATATGATCACAAGTTGATAGGCCAGTGGCAAGGCCGGTTCCGGGTAATAGAAAGAGTGACCTCAGTGACATATCGTCTTCAGATGGACCCTGAAAAAAGGACCAAACGTAGATATTTCATATTAATCTATTAAAAAAGGGGGAAAGGGCTATACCCGCTTTCACTGGACTAACAGAACGCCCAGTCCCCTTATACCACCACAGCTAAGATCCCAAACTGCCTGAAGCACAAAAACAAGAGTTGAGTACACATTTACAGCCTCGCCAAGAGGTATTCTCGCTCACCTCTGGTAAGGCTTCGCTAGTGGAACATGCAATCTCGACACCACTGGAAAAAAATGATAAAATTACATCCATATCGCATCCCTGAATCCCGTAGGCAAGCTATCGAGAATGAGGTGCAAAAGATGCTCCAAATGAGTATAAGAGAACCCTCCAACAGTGAGTGGAATTCCCCCATTGTTCTGGTACCCAAACCTGATGGGTCTATCAGGTTTTGCATTGACTTCAGGGAGGTCAATAAGATTTCCCAATTATACTCCTATCCGCTACCACAAGTCGAAGCTTGGAAAAGCCCGGTATATAATCACCTTAGACCTGTGTAAAGGCTACTGGCAAGCACCCTTAAAAGAACAAGATAGAGAAAAAACCGCCTTCTCCACTCTGGGAGGGTTGTATCATTTTACTGTACTTCCCTTTAGGTTACACGGGGCTCCAGACACTTTTCAAAGGCTAATAAACACTGTCCTTAGACCATGCGCTGCCTTTGTGGTGGCTTATATGGACGATATAGTTATTCACAGTGCTTCCTGGGAGCAACATGTATACCGTCTGAAGAAAGTCATTCAAAACCTAAGAGAAAGTGGTCTGACCATAAATCCCGCTAAGAGTAAACTGGCAGCAAAATCAGTGAAGTATCTATGATATCTTTTGGGAGAGGGTCTCATAAAGCCACAGGAGGAAAAGGTAGCAAACATACCCTTCCCCAAACAAAGAAAGACCTTATAGTGTTATGTTCAATATGGGTACCCTAATATAGGCCCGGGTTATATCATATACCTTCACCTACATTATCTCCCTTATACTGCACAGTAACAAGCCTTTAGGATTGAACCTGTACCTAGTTCTAGTCCTGGGCGCAGGAGGAGGGTTTTTCCCCGAACAATAGCATCCTATAACTTCATCAATGAACTCATACAGTATGAATTAATATTCATAAGGGTTCTTGGAAACCAGGCAGGGGCTACACCATCTGCATAATATCTACATACAAGGTTCATCCCATATGTCATCCTCAAATCCAACAATGGCTAATACAAGAAACAAGGGACAAAGGAACCCTAGATACTTTTTGCATAAATACAGCACATCTTCTAGGGTTAGGGAGAGGAGACCAAGACTTCCCAGTCGACACCCTGACCAGAGACGCTGAGGCTCCTGCATGCAGACGCTCCTGCTGACAGTGGTCTAACACACCCCTCGCGGGGTGTCCAATTCGAGACCAGGACGGGGTCCAACACTCTCTCACTTCAGGTAATGGGGTTAGACTAAATCATAGAGGGATTCTTGGCTTCACACCTACTCACATGCTAGGTACACTTAGGTACATCTAGACAGGCATCGTAGGGGTACGCACTCTCTTTTTATCATGCATTTTATATTCATGTATGTAATCATGATTATTGCAAGATGGTAGAACTGTACTATCCTTTTATTTTCACTGTACTGCTAATCATATATATCTGCTACTGTCTAACGGTTGTTGCAGCACATCTATTTTACACTAGAATAACTCTGCAATAAATTCTTATTGTAACACGCCCAACTGTTTCTTCTATGTAACTCTCTGAGACTGAATAAATGAGCACGAGTGACTGAGCTAAAAAGTAGTACATTGTTTCCATGATTCCGAGGGATCAGGGTTGTCATGTTCTGAGGTTGCCAAGAACTAGCCCCTCCCCAATAAGAGGAGATCCTAGTTGCACTGTGAGCTAGCTAAAACAGAAAGGCTAACATTCTTGGTGGGGGTGTACAGAGTAAGTCTGCCACCAATCCTTTAGTTTAAGGTTATCCAAACGCACAGATCCTGTATAGGTAATATAGGAACTACACGACAAGAGCTTTTTTGGGTGTCTTGGGCTACTATAGGAGGTTTAAACCCAACTTTTTCCAGGTAGCGGTCCTGCTGACAGACCTCCTTTAAAAAGAAGCAAAAACAGAAAAAGAGTTGAAACAACCCTCCCCATCATCTCTTCAAGCTTTCCATCAATTGAAACAGGCCCTAACCTCAAAACCCATCCTACTCAGTCCCGATTACACCAAACCCTTTACTTTGCTAACAGATGCTTCGGAACATGGGTTAGGTGCTGTCCTATCAAACATAGACCCCCAAGGACAGGAAAGACCCATCTTGTATATCAGCCGTAAACTGTTCCCTCGTGAAAAACGATATGCGGTAATTGAGAATGAAGCAATACCCATAATATGGGCCATTGAATCCCATAGGTACTACTTAGAAGGTCGGGACTTTGTCCTGTATACCGATCATGCCCCATTGGAATGGCTCTCAAAAATACAAAGGACAATAGGATCATAAGAAGGTTCCTTGCTCTACAACCCTATTAATTCACCACCCTCCACAGAAAAGGAAAAGACCAAACAAATGCGGACTATCTTTCCAGATACCCCCTTGATTCATTTCTTGCTGGCAAGAAAATTAGGGAAGGGGGATGTGAGAAGGGTAACATCACATTGGCCAGTAACCTACCGTGCCTGTCCCGTGGTCCGACAATCTCTGATGTCTGTGACTCAGATCAAAGGAACAGTAAAGGGTTAAAAATAACCAATGCCTTACCTTCGCAGGAAGGAAGATATTCTCCTCACAGGGTGGTGAATGGCTGACGTCGACAAAGGTGGAAGAGGAGGAGCTCTCAGGACGAAAGAGGAGGGAATCCCAGGAAAAAAGAAAATCCGGAAGACGCCGAGTGTTTAGGGAGCCCAGCTGTGACCGAGAGCGAGGACGCCAAGCCGACAGATGATGAGAGCCCAGCTGATGCCAGAAGACAGGACAAAGACGGCGACGAGGACGGCAATCCCGATGACTGGTGCGAGGACTGGTACACACCCCCGGGGATCACTTTTAAGCTGCAGCAACTCAGGAGAGTTGCTGCAGTTGCGATAGGTGACTCGAACGAGGGAGGGGACCTATGGGTCATTCCCAATATTGCCACGATAGGAGAGGAGGAGAGGGGTCACAGAGGAACATCTTCTCTGATATTGTGCACTACTGCGGTTTTTCCCTCACATCTGGATTACCCCTAAAACCTCCGGAGAGGGAGGCTTTTATATGCTTTGGGATATAACATTACCTACTGGAACCTGTACTGGAACCTCTAGGTTGGTCCTTTCCTTTTTTTCTTTTTTTGTTTGTTTGGGGTATATGACCTATTCCCTGGGACCAAGGGAAAGTCAGAACTGGGCAGAGAGGGAGGGAGAAGAATAAGCAGCACGATTTTCTTTGTTTTGGCCAGAACATTCTTAGCTTTTTCCATCACTCCTATATCCAAGCAATTTTCTTGGTGTGGTGACGGAACATTTACTAGAAACCCAACTACAAGGCCATCTTACTTAATGCTACTTTCTTCTTTTTTACAGAGCCTCTGGGGGATGTCATCCTGATAGCCTGATAGAAGATACCTGGAGAAGAAAAAGAAAGAGAAGGGCGACTGATTGGAACCTCTGGGAATAACCCTACCTTTTTTTCTGGAGTATTGCTTTGTGTCAATCCAATAAAACAACGCCAACATTCAGCTACACATCAAGTTTCCAAGATTCTGTTTCAGTCCGCTCCTCCCACAATTAGTCACAGTGATCAGTTCTGGATGAGGTAGAGACAGAGGCCTAAAACCAGGCCAATAGTGGTCAAGTAGCCAACACTCAGGTCTTTCGCAGTTTCCTTTGACACCTGCATGGAATCTGCATGGACTCTGACATGGAATCTGACAGATTTAATTGGTGCTGAGCCTACTGAGACAAATTTCACTGCGGAGCTCACATGTGTCATCTGGGATGATTCACAAGCATGACGAAAGAATCAAATAGACCCAGAAGCCTCAGAGCCATTCTCCCTGAGACTCAGGCTGCAGGTTGAAACATCAAGATCATAACCCGAATGTCCTGGACTCGTTGAGGTGGAGAGATGGACAGAAACAGCTTTGCATCTAGAATAGTGGTGATGAAAGGGAGCCTTTGCAAAGGAATCAGGTGTGACTTTGTCAAGTTGATGGAAAAACCCAACGATGGTAACAGGTCACCCGACGCCTGGAGGTTGTTTGCAACTACTTGAGATGAGGCCACCTTCAGTAGCTAGTTGTGGAGGTACGGAAAGACAGGTAACTCTAACTTCCCCAGATGGACAACTACTGCCATCACTTTTGTGAACACCTGAGGTGTACTGGTCAGGCCAAAGGAAAGCATGAAAACCTGAAAATGCTCTTGTCCTACCAGAAACTGCTAGAAGCATATATGAGACTGCAAGATGGGGGATATGAAAATACGCATCCCGCAAATCCAATGCCACCATTCAGTCTCCTGGATCCAGGGCAGACAGAATTTGGGCCAAGGTGAGCATCTTCAACTTTTCCGTTCGTAAGAAGAAATTCAGAAGATGAAAATCTAAGATAGGACGAAGACCCTCATACTTTTTTCAGAAACACAAAAAATAACCAGTCCGATTTCTAAAACCGGTACTCTCTCTATTGCTCCCTTGGCTAAGACACTCTGAACTTCTATTAGAGAATTGACAAGTGGTCCTCTGGAATATGTTGTGGTGGTGGTGGGATGTCTGGGTGAAAAGACTGAAAGGGTAGAGAATAACTTTGTGCCACAATCTGGAGCACCCATTGGTCCATTGTAATGCTATTCTATTCAGAGAGGTAGTAGGTGATTCAACCTCCTACTGGGCAATCGTGGGACTCCAAAGTTAAATTAGAGAAGATTTGGACTGAAGAGATGAGGTCTTGGCAAAATACTACCCTTGGGGTCCTGAGCACTGTCCTCCTGCTTCACAACCAAGGCCTGCAGTGGAAACTGGTGAGTTGGTGGAGCTAAACCTAAGGATCGTGCTGTAGCCCTAATCTACTTAAACCTCTCAAGGGATGAGGCCACTTTTTGCCCAAATAATCTGGAACAATCAAAAGTATATCCATCAATGAATGCTGAACATCTGTGCCAAAATCAGTTGAACTGATCCATGCATGGATGATCAAATTCTCTTCCTAAACTCTCTAGGCCGGACTTAATCGAAAATGTGGCTGTGTCTTGCCCATTAGCAAGCAAACTTTGTAAACTTTTATGAATGTCTTCTGGAACAGCAGACATCATGTCCCACAATACAACTTCTGCAAGTTTTGATAATTGTTATGTGGGCTTCTACTTCTACAAATACATAAATTGTCTGACTGAATTGAATTAAGGTCCAATTCTAAATGTTACTCTAGTCTCGGATTTATCCACGCAAGCTATATCTAATCTTGCAGAATTTGGATTCACCAGATAAATGAGTTCCTTGTGAACTTTCTGTTTTTTGCTATACAGCAATACCCAGTTCGCAAGGACGTATGGGTCGCTCTTGTTTTTTGTGAACCCTGTCCCACAAAGCATAAGAGCATCTTTCTAAAAGACAGGAAGTATTCACTGATCTTATGGCCAAACTAGCTTTTGTAGACTCAAATTTCTTGTATTCCCTGTCAAGAGTAGTAGAGAAGGCATTGGAGTTCGTATGGCTAATCGAATCTTGCACTACAACGCTCTGGAGTCAGGTGTTGAAGAAGAAAATCCAGAGTTCCTGGAGCCAAGCCAGTTCCTCATGGCAATCTGTCGATTTATTGATGAGCTAGATTCTAGTTTTGCCAAGTTGCCCATCAACACATCTGTTAATACCTAATTGAAAGGTAATAAGGGCTCTTGTGAAGACAGAGCTAGGTCCAAACCTCTGTTAACAGGGTTGTCTTGACCTCCTATGTGAGGAGAATGAGATAAAGGGTCACTGCTTCGCTATGTATTACTGTAGCAAATGCGCCGCCTCTTCAGTGACCATAGCCTGATTAGGGGTTTTCAACCCAAAAATTGGGGAAGCATCAAACACAATAGCATCCTGCAGTTCTTGAAAAATATCATCCTGGACATACTTAGCATCAAAAAGACACTACTCCTTAGATAAATCCAGTTCAGATAAAGCATAAACCATAGCCGATGGTGCATTGGCCTGGGAATCTGAAAGAATAATCAGATTCGCAAGTGGCTTTGGTATCAGTGCCAGTAAATGAGTCAGCAGCATCAGATGGTTTAATCTCGGCATCAGATGTGGTGCTGAAGATGAAGCCAAGGACGTTGGTACGTCTGAATTCGATGGGCCCATAGCCGACGTAGTTAACTGCCTTGAAACAAGATCCAGAGGCACAGCTGCCATCGAGGAAGGATCAGTCAATGCTTGAGCAGCAGAGGCCCCCTCGGATCCTTGGGGCCTGAAGGTGCAACAGACAGATCTGGAACAGCACTAAAGATCAAGCCCATAGTTTTTTATCAGCTGCTAGAGCTGATCTGGTATCACAACCTGATCCAATGGAAGTCAGAACGGAAACAACGCTGTAGCCGGACCCACAATGGGGGAGCGGCTCCATCTAAAGGTGCTAGGTGCGCCACACAACTTTGAATGACGCAAGTGGTGCGATGCAGGAGAACCATGTTCAGATTCTTTATATACCTTATGTCTTTGTTTGTATCTACCTAACTTAGAGGAAGTCCCATCTAGTTAATAGTCTTGAGAAAGATTAAATCCTCATTCTTGACATTGACCGGGACCACCAAAACATAGATGTCGCCCGAGAACGGGTCTTCAATCTCCTCGAGCTTCGTCTCACAGTCACATATGGCCTTCTTGTTCAACTTGGCAGAATAAGAACACATGCAGACATCATGTGGATCCATAACCAACATTTGTCTGTTACATGTTATATCCATAAAGCACTAGTCCTGCATCAGGACCGTGTCTCGCCTCATAGCAATACACAATTGTCAATTTGGGTTTCTTTTTTTAATCCTAGTTTATCAATTCCTCCAACAATATATTTGACCTACTCAGAATCAAATTGTTTCAATTTGTAATTCTCTGTTCAAATTGTTTATTTTAAATTAAAGGGCACAGAAATGAATTTGGAATTAATAATGCACTTTAATGTATATGTTTTGAAGAACACCACAAAGTAAAATATACAATAGGAACAGAATAAGAAATGGAAACAGCTTCATTTTGATTATGAGTTGATCAATGATATTTCTGAAGAGAATGATAAACGAGGATTAAAGATAGAAACACAAAGGGACATTTGTGCAGTGTTAGGAGGGGAGACACGGTCCTCATCCAGGACTAGTGCTTTCTGGACATTGCGATTGGTGCCTAAGATCAGAAGTTCAAACCCTACAAGCATACTATTAAAACATAAAATAGCTAAAAGAAGTCATAATAAATAAAAGAATGCACAGATACCAACATTTATGTAGGTTACATGTTATACAAAGCTTAAAACATGACAGGTTAGGTGTCATATTGCACACAAAAACATAATTTTCAAAGAAAATGGCAAAAAACAGTCAAACGACATTCGAAGCTCATGATCCGTGTCAGTTGTCATGGAAAGAAAGGAGCTAACAACAGCGCAAGCAGGTGACGTATATGCCCTACTCCAAAGTCACGTCTGCACGAGGTGGCATCTCATCATACAGCATAACCTGCCGGCGAAGGAAGGAATTGCTATGCAAAAGTTTCCAGATCCTGTCTGATGTCTGGAGTTATTCAAAACGTGAGGAATCTGAGGCTAGATGTCTCTATCAGAAAAATAGTTCTCAAAATATGCTATGCCTGCCATCACAAGGCCATTAAGATTAACCATTGCTTGCAGGTTCATTCATGTGTGAGTGCAGTGTCTTTCGTGTGTGAGTGGCAGCATAGGAAAAGCAGGCTTCCCATTGTGATGCTGATGGGGCATGATCAACAGAAGACAGGGGCAGCTTCTTCTAAGGTGGAGGAAGAGTAAGTCTCTGGCCTTCACATTTTCCCATTTGAGGGTTTTTTATGAGGAAGTCATACATTGAATGTAGGTGTTAGATGAAAAAGCAGATTTGGCAAAGAAAATGGACGTTGATTCATCAAAATGCCAGGAGTAGCAGAAGTGATATTATATGCCAGGTGACCACACCGCATGATGTCACAGGAAGTGACATCACACAAACTTTGTCCTGGTGATATCACAGGAAACAACATCATCTGCCCTTTAACCCACCCCAATGATGTCACTGTAATTGACATCCCGTGACCTTTGGACCCCGATGAAACCAAAGGAAGAGACATTACATGACCTTTGGCTTGGTGTTATCACAGGAAGTGATGCATCTAACTTTTGGTTACTTACATCACACACAAATAGGCTGGAAAATCTCTAGAGATACAAAAGAAGTACCCCATAAAGAGACATACTTCAAATTCAATTGAAAATGCAGCTACATACATTTTTTCAGGAAGTATCTTCAGATATACAATGAAGATAATGCAGCATTGATTAAGAACCCATCAAATAGTGTAGAGCAATGGAAAACATGCTAGTCAAGTTGAAATTATACATTATCAATATCAAATAACTTATAAAATGGGAAGGTTGAAAGGCCTATAATGTTCAAAATAACTTCCCCATATCATTTGTTTTAGAAACAAAGAGTATCATGTAATTAGTTCTCAGTCTTGGAGTGCAGATAATAGTGCTATTCAATGCAGGTCAAGTTCTCTCTGCAACTTTCCTTTCCATTACATGGTATACATACGTCTAAACCTGTGCAGCCATTGAACCTTTCCAAGTTTACTATCCAGTCCAGTGAAACCCCAAAGGTAGTGTGGTCAAGCAGTAATGCTTTATCAGAGTGTTGTGTTAAGCATTTGTTGTACATACTCAATCATCAAATGATATCACATACTCAAAGACTGAACTTCAGACCAATTGGTTTTGTATAAAAATATTCTTTTAGTTATTTTATTTCCTAGAACCAAGCAAGCATGGCACAGGTAAGTGATATGTACTTTGCAGTAGTAATACAGTTTGTAAACAGTTTGAATTGCAATTTTATATATACTTAGAGTTGATTACAGTAGAGCTACTAGTAATGCAATGCTTTGGAATACTGTACATATACTTTGTATAGCTTTTTTAGTAGAATGTCAAGTAGTAGATTACTTTACAGATTACTTTTCTTACACAGTGCATTATACCTGGATACTGCACTGGGACATTTCCTGTAAACAGGTAAGTAAAAGCGTTTTTGTTATTTTGTTACAGTTTTAAAGGGTTTCATAGATTTTCCAACTCCACACTTTTCAAAGAAAAACATTCAATGCTATCCTATGGAGGAAAATAGGGTTATCGGTTCAAAGGTAAGTATTCGGTTGTGGGGGTTGGTATTCTGGGGGTAGACTCAGGGGTCCCCCGGGGTCAAGGATGCACTCTTGTTACACCCTCAGCGGCACTAGGCGGCCAGGTGCAGAGTGTTGAGGCCCAATGTTATACAATGGGGATAGGGGGCCTCCGAGTGGTGGCTGCTTACGAGCAGGCCACAGGGTGGTGGGAGCAAAGCTCCTGGACTAAAGCTTAGGGCAAATAGGGTTCAAGTCAGCACAAAAGGTGCACCCTCAGCAGCACTGGGGCGGCCAGGTGCAGAGTGCTGTTTTGGCGTTGGACGCCCTGTAGCTCTCAATGGGAAGTCTCCGGTTTGCAAACACACTGCAGGCTCGGGACGAAGGTCTTCTGGGTGCGACCACCCCTTGGAGAGGTAATTTGGAATGCTTTGGGTTGGTTAGTCACCATCGGTTGACCACCCAAGGCAGTGGGGCATCAGGTGCAGGAATGCGTTTTAGGGTCAGATCTTCTAACTAGCTCCTGGTCGCAGTTGGGGGGACCTTCCACTTTGGGGTTGCAGGCATCAGCTGGAGGCTTGAGGTAGGTCAGGGATCACTGGATCTTGGGTCAGGATCGCCGGGTAGACCTCCTCGTGGTGTTGGGCCACTCAAACTCTGGCCGTGGGCGTCGAGTGCAGAGTGGTGCAGACTTGCGGACTTTGGGGGATCTGGAGTCTGAGGGTGAACAAATCCACTGTTCACAGGTGACAGAATCTTTTCTTTTGAAGGGAGAGCAGGTCCTCTGGGTTCTTGAGGCTGCTGGCTTCAGGACACACCGGAGTTTCACTACTGCAGGTTCGAGGTGGGGACAGGCCGATAGGGCTGGGGCCAAGTCAGTAGGCATCTTCCTCTTGTTAGCTTCGGCACGGCTGTTCGGTCCTCTTCTTCTTTTCTTCTTCTGGTTTCTTGTCTGAGGATGCAAGGTTCAGGGGTGCCCCTAAATACTAGATTTATGAGCATTACAGGTAGGTAAAAGGTTGGAACAAATGGGTCCCTTCCCTGGAGTGGGTACACTCTCTATTATGCCACCCTCCAGTGGGAGGGGGCATAAGCCTCACCCTGGTTAGCTGGGTCCCCCCATCTGCAAGATGGCCGGTACTGAGAGTTGTGCTTCACCTCGCCTCCCCCAACTGAGTGGTGGGGTTGGCAGAGGTGGGCACACCTCCCTTCCTCACTTGGTTTTCCCGACGGTTTCTCCCGCCCAAAGTGGGGCTCAGAACCGGGGGTGACCAGCTGCTGGAAGCAGCAAAAGGCCTGGGGAAGCTCACAAAGGCGGCAAGCCTTTGAAGCTTCCCCTTTGGGGACTCTGCCTATCCTGGGGGAGGAGGCTTGGCACCTCGTCTCAGGATGTGCATTGTTTCAGTCCCCCGAGAGCAGCAGGCTCTCGACCCAGGGGTCCAGAAATATGTCTGGTGGTAGCAGCTGAAGGCAGCCACTCAGGCTGGACACTAGTAAGTTAGGTCGTTTTTTAGGAGGCATCTCTAAGATGCCCTCTGTGTGCATTTTTCATTAAATCCCACACTAGCATCAGTGTGGGTTTAATGTGCTGAGAAGTTTGATAACAAACTTCTCAGTTTTCAGTTGTAGCCATTATGGTACTGTGGAGTTCGTAATGACAAACTCCCAGTACCATATACTCCTAATGGCAGCACTACACTTACAATGTCTAAGAATGGACTTAGACACTGTAGGGGTACAGTGCTCATGCACCTGTACCCTCAACACTGGTATAGTGCACACAGCTAGAGGGGTGACTGATCTATGCAAGGGCAGTGGGTTGTAGGCATGGCACACAGGCTTGTGTGCCATGTCAACACTTCACATTGTTCTGCACCAAAACACGCAGCCTGCAAAGGCAGTGTGTGAGTGTAAAGGTACAGGGCCTCTAAGGGTGGCACAATAAGTGTGGCAGGCCTTATAGGCCTTCCCTGCTCACAGTGCCCTGGATACCTCAGGTACCATTTACCAGGGACTGACCTGTGGCCGTGAGTGCCAACTGGGTTTGGTCTTCAATGCAGTTTTAGGAAAAGAACATAGGGTCCAGATGTACGACCCTTTTTTGCGGCAGCAAGCGGGAGATCCTCCCGTATGCATCCGCAAAAGGGAGATCCTCCTGTATGCGTCCGCAAAAAAGGGTATTAGCATGTACAAATGCTATTTTACGAGTCACTGACTCGCAAAATACCATTTGCGAGTCTCGCTATTAGAAAGGGGCATCCCTTCCTAATAGCAAGTCAACATGCTATGTACTGATGTTTTGCGGCCGCATTTGTGGACGCAAAACACTCGCAGTTTACCACCTACTTCAAGCAGGTGGTAAACCACTCGCAAAGGGGAAGGGGTCGCTAGGGGACCCTTTCCCCTTTGTGAGTATGTGGGAAAATATTTTTTAAGAGTAGGCAGTGGTTCCAGATACCACTGCCTGCTCTTAAATAAAGGAAATTGAAAAGTTTCATTTTTCTTTTTTAAATGCAACCCGTTTTACTTAAAGGAAAACGGGCTGCATTTAAAAAAAAAAAAAACTGCTTTATTAAAAAAAGCAGTCATAGACATGGCAGTCTGCTGACCCCAGCAGGCCACCATCCCTGTGAATGCTAGCCGTTCCTAAAGGGGTCGCAAATTGGGCATGCTTCATTAATATTAACGAGGTATGCAATTTGCGACCCTATTGGCAATTGCAAAAAGT
The DNA here is from genome assembly GCF_964204655.1 of Triturus cristatus. Taxonomy (NCBI): domain Eukaryota; kingdom Metazoa; phylum Chordata; class Amphibia; order Caudata; family Salamandridae; genus Triturus; species Triturus cristatus. Next base: position 1,104,810,219 of record NC_140585.1, on the reverse strand, counting down.
GTCTGAGACACTGTTGTGCATTCCAATTAGCGAGTCGCAAATTGCAAGTCTCAAAAGTGATGCAATTTGTGACTCGCTAATTGGCGAGTCGTACATCTGGCCCATAGGCCCTGGCTACGTGATTGGCAGGAGCCCAGGGCACACTCAGTCAAAGCACATCAGCAGTTCAGCAAAAAGTGGGGGCAACCATGCAGAAAGAGGGCACTTTCTCAAACTGGCGGATTGAGGCATAACTGTTGTTTGCTTGGACATCAGGAGAAGGCTGATACTGAATGGCAGCATGGTAGAAGGAGGCTACTGCAGCCTACACCACATATTGCCCTTTTCAGCGCTACCAATGACAGTAACAACACAACTGCTAACCAACACACTCCTCCTACAAGTGAAACAATTCAGACTATTCCAGGCCTCCAAAGCTATGAGATTAGCATGGGCGGCAGGTAATAGTCATTTTTAATGTATATTGAATTAGTAAACAACATTTGTTCTGCTCACTCTAAATACACCAAACAGCCTACCATGTGGCAGACTGTAATAAGTGCTGGTGCTGCCAATTAAGTGACAGTGCTGAGCACCGGAAACCACAGGCTCAAATTAAGCAGTGTGTGTGCCCCTGCATAGGTAACTGACTTCTGCAATCACAGGCGGATATCTTCAGGCGGCATATGCATCAAGGTGAAAAGAGAAGACTGACTACGAAATAGCTGTTGCTTGCCTCACTATCAGAAGGCCGATACTGTTTGGCAGTGTGATAGCTTCTGTCTTCTTGACCCTGCATAGGATACTGCCTTCAGAGATTTAAGTGGCAGATTTCTTCAAGTGGCGTAGGCTTCAAGGGGAATAGAGAGGGATTGAGGAGTAACTGTTGTTTGCCAGGCCATCAGGAGAAGGCCGACACTGCATGACAATGTGGTAGATGCTGTCTTCGTGCACCTGCATAGGGTATTGGCTTCTGTGATCACTGGCAGATGTCTTTAAGTGGCATATGCCTCAATGTGAGAGGAAATGGGACTCAAAACCAACTGTTTCAGGTCTGGAAATCAAGGAAGATAATTGTGGCTGGCAGAGTACTACATGTTATTTAAATATTCACTTAGTGTTTCACTGGTTGCAGCAGCACTGATGCTGCTTGATTGTATTCTATTTAATCTTCTCATGAAGGCAGAGTACGAGGCTGCTTCTCTGAATGAGGTTAAGCTCATCTTTTAAGAGGGTACCTCCAGTGGTGCATGACAGCAAATCTGTTAACGGCTTCATTCTTCATTTCAAAATAGATGTATTTCTGCTACTAGGGCCATAAAGCATGAGTGCACAAAAATAAAAACATAATAAATAATTAAAACTATACATTTAGCATAAAATAGCACAACTCATATACATAAAAATACATTTTCTTAAATATTACAATATAGAAAAGAAGGCCAACATGACACCACATAAAATTAGCGGATCACTGTGAAATTTCCACACCCAAACTTTTAGCCACGAGACAAAAAATAAGGGCATGGGATCTGACCGTAGAATTCGTAGGGCCTCGTGGTGGTTGTGCACGCCCAAGCATCTGCAAGCAGGGGCGAACCAAAAGCTGCGTGAGCAAGTATTAAATGGGCAGGCAAAAATAACATGAGCAGCACTTTCATCTGATAGTGTGCAAGCTGGACAAGCATCCGTGGACTTAGTAGACCTTCTTGCAGTTAAAGACCTCAGCAGTAAGATACCTACTCGAAACTGGAAGTATAACTTCCGATCTAGAGAGACAGTAACCAGGCCCCAATTTGTGCTCACAGGTTTAACATCGAAAAAATCTTTACACAGCCTGGAGGAGGCAGCCTTCCTAAGATCATTCCTGGCTACAGTTTCCCAGTAAAGTAATTTTAACAGTTTCTTGTACGGGAAAGACGAAGAAGAAGCTGGGTTGTCCCAGAGGTCTAAAATGCCATGGGTATTAAGTGATTTTTTATGATCAAAATTCATGTTACTTTGTGGAATTGGTCTGCCTTTATAATGTCCGGTAGCGCTATTACATAGTGGGCTAGATTAGGTGTGGTCCACAACTGCCTTCAGAAAAATGAGGGGCGTAGCCTACCTTTAGCCACAAAACGTCTCATACCCATGTCATGGCGATGCGGTGCAAAGGAGTGCTTGGAGGAAGAGAAGCAAGGTTGTGAATAAATGTATTCTCCGCACCAGTAAGTGAGTCTAAGTTGGAAAAGGCGCAAATTTCTGCACCGTAAAGGACAGAGGCCAAGGCCTTCGCCTCAAAAATACGGTGCATCTGAGAAATTTGTCTAGTGTGAGAAGAAGAATATTCTTTGCGCAGAGCACCCATTATTTGTCTATGCTTCAAAGCAGCGTTATTGAGATGGAGTTTCCAGGACATGCTTTTATAAAGCTTTATACCCAGGTAGGTGAAACTGTCCAACATCTCAAGGCGAGCACCCTTCCAAGACAACATGTTTCTTGAATGATCTGTGTGGATTGAACAACATCAGCTTGGTTTTGTTTGTGTTGATCTCCAGACCCCGAGCGAGGCAGAACCCCTCAAAGCGATAAAGAAGCTTCTGTAACCCCCTCGGGGTCTTGGAGCTGAACAGGGTGTTGTCACCAAATAGGAGAATGGGAGTTTTGGATTCAGCCAGTGAGGGGGCATTAGACTCAACTGACAATAAAAAGGAGACAATGTCATTAATAAACAATGAAAACAATGTAGGGGTCATAACACAACCCTGGCGTATGCCACACAACACAGGAATTTCCTCAGTCAGTTGATCATTGTTCCCCCACCTGATTTGTGAAAATTTTCCTCATGGAGATGTCGAAACCAGGGACAAAACTCTGGTGGCATCTTCATGTTATGCAAAACCTGCCAAAGTGTGGAACGTGGTACCAGTTCGAAAGTAGATCTGAGATCCACAAACGTGACGTACAAAGAGCATGACTTCATCCAAATTTAGTTGCCTAATCATATTAGGTTCACAAGCCATTATCATTAAATCAATTAATCTCTTGTCTCTACAGTTATTGCGCAAATATTTTTTTACCCTTTTCATACAGAAGAGCAAGCTCTAACTTGTAGCAGTAGTAAGAGGTAATGTGAGATCTAGAGATTCAAAACCAGAGGAAATGCCCCAGGTAGATACATGAGATACTGCTTGATAGAGAGAATACCCAGTACATTCTTGTCTGAAAGATAAGATTTTGCAGTTTCCAGTTCAGATTATAGAAGTCTACTGCAGACTCAGGATATCTATCAACAATAACTTGTGCAGAGGAAAAGTCCAATGAATGTTCAGCTTTTGGATTGAACATTCCGACAGCAGACATGAGACTCATGTTGTCTGTAAATGCAGCATCAAACTCATTTACAATTCTATACAAATTAGAGAAATAAACTTCATGCTTTAAGTGCTCAGACATCAAAATGGCTGGATCTTTTCCCTACAGAGGTAGTGACAAAATAATCTTTAAATTTGTTATTCAATTTATGGTGGCTTACAGATAGAGCCCTTGGATTGGAATTTCTTGAATCTCTATTCCACACTGCTCTGCTAAATCCTTAGCCTGACTTAACAATTCGGTCCACTGACTGTCTTGATGGAGTTTCACTAAATCACTTCTCGTTGACTTAATTAGGTCCCATGCTCTCAGCAAGGTAAGGTCTTTTCTCTGTAGTTCTTAGGATAGGCTGTAAATCTTTTGGCGAATGAGTTCCATACACTGCAATGTAAGTAAGAAACCAAAGTTACTTTGGCTTCTGAACTAGCCTCCTTGTCACATTGTTGTGACTCTATTACAGGGAGAACAACGATAATAGACTCAAATCACATCTGTATTTTTCTAACACAGGAGTACCAGTAAAACCACCTCGTACCTGAGGAACGAGTTACTTACCTTCGGTAACGACGTATCTGGTAGAGACATAGTCTAGCCGCAGATTCCTTAACTTATAATATCCCCAGGCGTCAGACTGGATCTGGAAAATTTTCCACAGCAGCACATCTGCGCGCCGGGGGGCGGTGCCGCCCGGCTCCACCCTGACGTCGTCCATGGACATGACATCAGCGGAGCCATATATATCCCTCCCGGCGCGCTGACGTCAGTTTTCATCGGAGAAACTTTTCTGCATCAGAGCGCGGAGCCATCACTAAAAACTGTGAGAATATGGAAACAGTGTGCAAAAATGATGAAAAAATAGAAGAAATTGACAGGTGAGACAGAGCAGTGCTCTGAAGAGCCACCCTGTAAGAGCGAAGGCTCAATCAACGTTAAAGGGAGACAAGGATGTGGAAAAACAGCCTGGCAGAGGATAGAAAGTCCGCATCCAGAAAGTAAAACCGTGAAGGAGAACAAGTCCGGAACACAAGATTAAGGAGAGGTCACCAGAAAGAGACGTCACAACCCCAATACAAGACCCATAAATGTACAGAGCCAATAGATCTGAAGTAAAAGGCCACAGGGGTGGCAAAGACCACAAGGCAATGGAGAAGGGGAGAGAGGGATGGTGGGAAAAAGCGTGAAGAGATTTCACACTGTACAATCCAAGCCGAGGGCTGGAAAGAACACACGATCTATCAACATACCGCCTAATGTTGAGAATGGGCGGAATGGAGCAGAGAAACAGAATGAAGCAGTCTGTGTTGGAGTGAGAGACTATCACTTTGCAAAAGGGCAAGCCACCCTAAGAGAGGCAAGTAGAGAAAGCCCCAACCTGAAAAAGTCCTCGCAGAACGGGGAGGACGGGAGGGCATTAAGGAATCTGCGGCTGGACTATGTCTCTACCAGATACATTGTTACCAAAGGTAAGTAACTCATTCATCTGATAGAGACGTCTAGCCGCAGATTCCTTAACTTAGAATAGATACCAAAGCCATACCCATGGAGGAGGCGGGTCTGCGACTGAACCCCACCAAGTTCCTGAGAGAACTTAGTCGTCCATAAGTTCAGTAAAACAGCACCGTCAATCTTTTGGGACGAACCGTAGCGAGGACAGTAATGCAGCGCAGTTTACCGCCAGACCATGAAGCTCTAAAGAGAGAGAAAAACACTGGGAGGCAAAGGCACCAGAAGCCGTTAAGAACAGCACACAAACCCCTTTGTATATTCTTGGGTTGAAAGAAGGAAAGCACAGAGCCAGGATGCCCGTGGCGAGGTGAGAGGATAAGGGTTTGAGGGATCCACAGGGTTCCGAGGTGGCGACAGAAAGCAAAAGCAATTACCGGTTGACCAAGCAGAACAGTGTAAAAAAGGGCACTGTAGAACCTGCACCTGCAAAGACACGGGGGCAGCAAAGGCAAGAGGCTGACCCTTATCCAGCAAGTGCCAGCATGGAAGAAAACATATACTAGATATGCTGGAGGAAAAAGGAAGGTCATGACTTCGCAAGAAGTGTAGTTGAACCGAGGGTTTGAGAGAGAGCTGCCGAAGCAACGTGTTGCCTGCAGCAAAGCCTCGTGATGGTAACTGGTATGACAGAGACATCACACATTGGTCTAATATGTACAACCGCGAAAAGGAGCCCTGTTGAAACTTGCAACAACAAGACACAAGTGACATCAGTGGCAGGAGGCCAATCCGCAGCCATAAGGTACAGGTAGTACGAAAGCCCAAGAAACGCCAGGACTTAAGCGGTGTGTCACAACCAGTAAAAAGGGCAGATGACAAGCAGTCAAGCCTCAACGAACAAGAGTGAAGCCCGGAAGGCACCTAAGCCAACCAGAAGGTAGTTAAGCATACCGTGTGGATGCTGGAACCACACGAAGTAAGCAAGGACCTCCTGAAGCGGAGGGTGAGCAGCCCAGAAGCACACAACAGCAAGAAGGCAACAGCCCCAAAAAGGGGCACCAAACAAGCCAGAAACTACATAAGAGCTGGCGGAACAAGCAAACCGGGCCAAGAACCACAGACACCGCATGAAGAAAAGAGCCTGCACGGATCTGCCTGGTAAGAACACAGAGCAGATATAGAGCAGGAGGAAAAACGTTAAAACCATGAAAACGTGACCCAACAAGTCTAGAGTATGCTGAAATTACTCTCAGTCATGTGGAAACTCAGTAGGACAATGTCCAAAGCAGTAAGTAACCCATGCCCCTTGCCCGAGAGGAACAGTCCCCTGCAAGACAGAGTAGGGGGAAAAAACTAGTTACGACAGTGGAAAAAAGAGGACAAATGTAAAGGTCCCGGACTCCAATAAGTGAGTATTCCAAGGAAAACACGCCCCTTTGAGAGTGCACAGCATGAACCCAAGCAAAAGCGTGGAAACCCCTGTACGGAAACAGCAGGGATTATGGCAACCGCTGTAGGATAAGTGGCCAGAAGAAGGCCATGACCACGCACAGCAGAGAACGTCTGCTAATCCATTACCTTGGAGGACAAACCCAGAAGGGGCTGTTCATCCAAGGTGCACCAATAAGCAAGCCCCACAGTGGCAAGTAGGGTGTCAGTTGTGAAAAAACTGCGACAACAAGGTGTCCCACCAGGCGTGCGAGATAGACACTGCACGGCATGGAACCTATGCCAGGTTCCGATGCCCCACAGACGGATCAACCCAGACATGCAATAGATCAATGATGTACAAGGATCACTGTAGGAATAAACAAGTGTCACCCAGCCAGATGCCCACGGGGAGACTCCATAGGAGCGTACCAAGGCAAAGGCAGAACCTAATGCCAGCAAATACCCCACATAGGGTAAGGCTAATCCCCGGTAGGGATGTCCTTTTGGGCTAAGCACACAGTCAGAGAACTGAAAAACAAGAGAAACAGCCGAACGGCTGTACGGAACAAACATATAAATGGCTAACCAGCCATGAACAGTAACCAGCACTAAAACTAACCAGTACATTACGTTGGGTGCCTTAAAAGGAGGCATGGAATATGGCACCAAGATTTCCTACAGCCGGACAAGAGACGGGAGACCGCTGAATCCACGTGGCAGTCAAAAAGATCCACCCCATTGAACGACAGATCTCTGAGGGCATCCCGAATATGATCAGGGAAGCGACTGTCGCACAGCCAAGCATGGCGGCGTAAAGCCACAGCGCGAGCAAGGACCCGTCCCATAGAGTCAGTTGCACCAAGGGAAGACCGAAGGGAGAATTGTGCCATGCTCCTGCCATGCAGCAGAAGACAAAGCAATTCTGTCCGTGGCCCTTCTGAAACAGAAGGGAGAAGGTTAGCAACTGAATCTTAAAGAGATGAGAATGCGCGTGCAAACACACAGGCCGTATTCAAAGTCCGGACGCCTGAGCTGGCAGAGGCGAACAGCCGGCGACCACAATCATCCAGCCACCTAGATTCCCTGGTAGGAGGTAACAATGGCAATGTGGGTTAAGACTGTAAAGTAAAAGCTGCCTGAACAACTAGGTCCTGAGCTGTTGGGTGAAGAGACAGGCAAAGAGGATCACCCGGAGCAGGGCGGTGCCTACGAGCAATAGCCCAATCAACAGGGTCACTAGAAGAGGGTCTGGACCAAGTGCCATGCAGGATGTCAAATAAAGAGTCCCCAAAGGGTAGCAAAGGCTCTACCTCGATAGGCTTCAAATGGAGCAAATCCAGTAAAGCATCGGAAAGTAGAGGCACCCTAGGAGGCTGAAAGCTGAGTACAGCAGCCACCCCAAGAATAGCGCGCGCGAAGGCAGCACTAGATTTAGTCGCCATCCATTTAGGTGATAACAAACCGTCGGTAGGAGACGGTTGAAGACTAATCCTGCCAGTAGACATTAGGAGTGGAGGAGCCGGAGACTGACCCGAAGGCCAGGCAACACTGGGTACTTGCACCATGGGCCCTTGATCTGGGGAGTCCAGGGAAGCATCATGTTGTAAAGGAGGAGGCGTAATAGCCAGTACCGGCGTCGACCGACGCCGTGTAGGAGACCTATTGCCGCCCGAAGAGTTGGGAGGAGCAACAACCTCAACCGAGGGAAGAGGAATAGACGTTGGTACCGACGTCGATCGACGCCACATCGGAGTCGCCTGGATGTCGACAACCTCTAGAGGGGGTTCGACCTGGATGCCGTCCGACGTCGATCCCACCACAAAATGTGCACGTTTGGGCAAGCCGGGCGTCGAGCCGGGCGTCGGGCCAGGCATCAGGCCGGGCGTCGGGCCGGGCGTACGCCGGCGCCGCCTCCAACGTCAACGCAGGAAGCCGGTCAGGGCTATGCGAAGACTGACGGGGTGGGCTGGACGGGCGACTGGGAGGACCCACTGGGCCGTGTCCCGTTGACGCCATACCGGCTACGGAACCGGAGTCGATGCACACAACTGATGCCAAGGAAGAATCCACCGGGGATGACCCGACATGAGTGCCTTCCACCTCTTTGGTGCCCGAAGGTGCTCCAGGGAGAGGGGCAGACCTAAAGTAAGATTGGAGTGCTTCAGAATAAGCCTCCATTTGAGCACCGTCGCTCCAACTCCCGGAAAGGGGGGGTATGGAGGAAGCGATTGCCAGGCACCCTTACCTGGCATAGAGCGAGAAGAGCGGGCGCCAGCAGTACTCGAAGACCTCTGTGCTTGATGCTTGTGCTTCCGCTTACCTGCCTTCGAACGAACGTCGTAGGAATGACCTCTGGAACAGGCCCGATCCTGAGAAGGAGAGCGGCGACGCAGAGGGCCTGGACCGGACAGCCGTTCGGCCAATAGTTTCATACGACACTGTCTCAGGGACTTGAGCTTCATCTTCTGACAGGCGTCGCACTCCTTGGAGTCATGGTGCACGCCAAGGCACCACATACAGAAGAGGTGCGGGTCAGTGCCAGACATCTGAAGCGCACAGCCTTCACAAGCCTTAAAGCCGGAAGGCATTGCACACTGTTCCCACGACACCGAGGGTGTCGAGAAGGCCCAAAAACCAGGCCAAGGAACTGCTGGTTTTCCAGGATTCGCACTATGACGCGGAAAAGAAGAAAACTGACGTCAGCGTGCCCGGAGGGGCATATATGCCCCTGCTGACGTCATGTCCGTGGACGACGTCAGGGCGGAGCCGGGCAGCGCCGCCCCCCGGTGCGCAGAGGTGCTGCTGCAGAAACTCTTCCGGATCCAGTCTGACGCCTGGGGATATTCTAAGTTAAGGAATCTGCAGCTAGGCGTCTCTATCAGATAGTCTTTGTAGCTCCATTACATACAGATTACTCTCTTTCTGAGCTTTTAGTCTTGGTGAACTTTGTGAAAGAAACACAAATTGCTTGCAAAGTTAAAAATAAATGTTTTACTGGTAGTATGCTATTTACTGTTTGCACTAACACAAGGCATAGGCGATGGGAATGGCAGTGTAAATACATTACTTTTCATGCAATCTCTATTATTTTAGCTTCCACATCATTAAAACAGTCACTCATAATGGATGCTCCATTAATGCACTGTGCAACACTTTTGTTCCCGTCAAGTCCAGCTTTCTGTACTGCTTCAACAATGGACCAGCAATGCTGGAGGCATCTAACTTCTTCGTATGGTAGTACCCTCATGTATTCTCCAGAACATTCCCATCCTCATCAACAAAGTGGATAATAAAACTCTGCTGCTATTTATATGAAACATCTTTGGTTTCATCAACTAGCACCACAAAATATTTTGTCACATTTTTGACAAAGCGCTAACAGACAAACCGCTGCCATAACATATATCATGTCATTTTGGTAATCAGAAGAGGTATAGTGCCCATACGTCCTGGATATTTTTGCTTTTAACTTCTCATCTTTAAAAGAAATTCTCTCTAACAATTCATTAAAATTTCCCCTTATGTTAAAATCCTCACTTTCAACCGCGGCATGAAACGCAAGCCCTTGACGACCTGATTAACATACTACCTTAAGCAGCTGCTCCACATGTTGTCTAGTCTTTTCAATTTCTCGCTCTGCACCTCTTACTAGTATGGAAGAAACTGACTGCTGACAGTTTGTAGACTGCTGTAATCTTTTGAAGTTGGTCTAAGCAATAACTGATGATTTATGCTTCCCAGACTGTGAATGTTTGGACAAAGACTGAGTAAGCTTTTCGACTTACTGAAGTCAATATCAACGAATGAAACATTGCCAGGTTCACAACCTCCTGCTTCCACAGTAAACTAGCCTGCATGCAAAACAACAAACAGTAAACTCTACCCAAGGATAGGTTTTGTAATGCCATTAAACCGATGGCATGCAGTTGAAGGAAGTGTTAGAAGTTTTGGTTGCACTTGGTCAATATAATGATTCAGTGACTCACATGCCGGGTGCGATTTTTACATTGGTGTCTGACTAGTTACTTTAATTCGAGGTGCCTCTATTATGTCACTCCCCAAAAAAGAGCTGACTATATTGTTGTTAGACCTGGCACCCATGGTGTGGGTTTCCCCAGTATTTTTGCCTTTGCCTCCTGTGTTTTTACTGTGTGTTGGACTTCGTTTGGCTGGTCTAGATGCTTTGGGCACTTTGCCACTGCTGTTAAGTGCCAAAGTGCAAGTGCTGCTGTAACTGTAAATTGGCGTTATGGATTAGTGTGTCCACAATTGACTTATTTGATTTACTGCTAAGTCCCTAGTACAGTGCACCATGTGTGCCCAAGGCTTGTAAACCAAATGCTGCTAGTGGGCTTGCAGCACAGATTGTGCCACCCACACAAGAAGCCTTGCAAAACGGTCTTAGGCCTCTCATTGCAGTTCCCGTGTGCAGTTTGTACTGCCATGTAGACCTGGCAAGTGCACTCCCTTGCCAGGCCCTAACCTTACCTTTTCTTACATGTGCGCCATCCCTCAGGTAGGCCCAAGGTACCCCTGTGGGCAGGGTGTAGTGTATGTGAAAGGTAGGACTTGTCCTGATGTGTGTGGCATGTCCTGATAACATTTATAATTCAGTTATTCACTATTGAAAGGCTATCTGTACCATAGGATAGAATGGGGAGTTTACTTATAACATCTTATAAGTATAACTGCCCTTGGATACAAGATAGGAACATGGAGTTAAGAATGCCTGAACTCAGTATCTAAAGACGCATCTTTTAGTAAGGATGATTTTTACATTCTGGGTTTGGGAAAATACCACTTTTAGAAAGTAGGTATTTTCGTGCTTAGCCATCCAGTGTACCTCTGCTAGGTTTGTGTATTGACGGTCTGGCTTTGGAGGGGTAGGGCTGGGCTGAATAGACTTGGGCTGCAAGCAGAATAGGGAGGGAGGAGATTTCTTTCACACCTGAAAGGGCCTAGTCTGCCTTGGACAATGCTGTCTCCACCTCCTGCCAGGAAGCTGGGACAGAACTGGTTTTTGCTAAGCACAGGCATTCTCTGCCACGTTAGAATAAAGGAATTGTGACTATAAAAATTGGGGCCCAGACCCCAGACTTTTAGATTACTTCTGGAATTCAAGAGAGGAGAAGAGCTGGAGAAACTGAAGGAGAAGTATTGCCCCTTTGATGTGTGCTGTTTGGGGTTGGCCTGCAGTAGCTGTTTCTACCAATGAGAGGATAAAGACTTTGCTGTGTGCTGTGTCTCCTGCTTGAGGAAGATCTCCAAGGGATTGAAGTAGAGTTTGCCTCGGGTTTTGAAGTGTCAGGGATACAAAGAATTCACCCACAGCTCCCCTGAACTTCCTTTCTGGGAGTTCTGATCTGTCAAGAAGTGCCTATGACTGTGTTGGGCCTCTGAAGGTTGTTCCTGCTGTTGGGAGGTGGAAAAGTAACGCAACGACGAGAAGCTTAACGCATCCGCACCTGTTTTCGACGCATTGCTGAAGAAACTGACGCAGCACGTGTCCACGGCTGGGGAAACCGCTGCACGCCGAATCCAATGCACCGATCTCCGAAGTCCGAGATCAGTGCCCCGATTCTGACGCAGGCCCTGCTGTGCCGCTGCAAGAACCAACTAATCGTGGGACCGCAGCTGGAGAAACCAATGCAGCGCCACTGCCGCATCGAGAACCAATGCATCCCCGATCCTCACACATCGCAAAAGGTGCCAAGTCTACAAGAACGCTGGGGGAGCAGTAAGAAACCGTCGCATCACCTGCCTGCACAGTAAGAAACCAATGCATCACCTCCCCTTCAGTAAGGAACCGATGCATCACCTTCCCTGAAGTAAGGAACAAACGCATCACCTTCTCTGAGCGTAAGGAACTGATGCATTACCTACCCTGTGGCTGTTTTTGTTTGTGACTGTGACACATTCAAGGTACTTTGTGTTAAAAGTTTCGCAACTATAGTTTGCTATGGACAGAACTGTTTCTACCTTTTAAAAGTAATATTTTGATTACAGTATTGTGGATTTTGTCGTTTGGTTTACATAAAGATTACTTATTTTTCTAAACAGGTGTGGTGTCCATTTGTAGTGTTTTCACTGTATTAGTGTATATGTACACAAATTCTTTACACACTGGCTCTGAGATAAGCCTGTCTGCCCGTGCCAAGCTAATAAAGAGGTGTGCAGGGTATTATTTTAGAAGTGTATCCCCCTTACCCGGACTAGGAAGAACGGTCCCTACTTGGACAAAGGTGCAAACCGTTGCCAACTAGAGACCCCCATTTCTAACAATTGTCAGCAAGGCCAGCCAAGGAAGAACTATCTAAGCAGCCAACATAAGAAGATGACTCTTCAACCTCAGAGTGAAATGAACACTCAGCAATGACAGCATGTGTTGAAATATCACTAATGTCAACAAAGGCAGAACAATCATCAGCACAGGGAGAAGCAGCTGCAATGGCAGCACAGGGAGAAGCAGCTGCAATGGCAGCAGATAATGTTTCAAGGATGTCATAAGAATGTGAACATATGTCTTCACTGCTAGATAGAGCAGCTTCAGACAACTCTTTTTTTCTCTTGCCACCTTTACAACCTTTAGGAGGGTCTTTGGTATTTGTACTCCTTTTATTTTAGTGAAAAAAGCCAATATTGATTTTTGTTTTTGATCTTCGGGTTTTCTAGTAGGGAATGATATTTTCTCTGTTTCTTTGTTTGCAGCTGAACTCAGCAATTCTACTGTTAAAGATAAGGGGCCTCATGTAGGTAGCCAAATACCGGTCGGTAACGGCCGATTTTCGGTAAATATGCCGTTACCGACCGGTATTCAGACAAGTGAGATGTAGGAGTCCAAAAACCACTTTTCGGTAAATATGAGGCGGTAAATACCGATTCATAGTTACCGAATTCTAAAATACCGATTCATATTTACCGAATACATTATTAACGAATCGGTAAATATGAAGTGGTAAATATGAAGTGGTAAAAATTTAAAATGACATGTAGGAGCAGTCGGTAATCAAGAAATCCAGGAAAATCGGTAAATAAGAGTCGGTAATTAACACGGATGGAAAGCAGGTGGTAACCATCAACAATGCACATAAGCAATCCCAAAATGCAACAGCATGGACAACATGGCCGCCATGTACGTCATTGCAAGGCGCCTACGTCTACAGGCAGCAGGACTGAGGGTGTGGCGACGGGAGGAACAAATCTACAGACAGCGCATCACACTATTCCAGCTGACTGATGCAGAGATACATGAGAGGTACAGGCTACACCCCGAAACCATCATGGACTTAATCAGGGACCTTCACCCACTCCTGGACCAGCCAATAAGAAGGGCGCACGCCATACCCCCACATGTGCAGGTGCTCTGCAGCCTACATCTGTTGGCATCCGGCAGTTATCAGGTGGTGATAGCTGCGGTGGGTGGGGTATCCCAGAGTTGCCTGTCACGTTTCTTCAGGAAGTTCCTGGATGCCATGATGCAGAGAATGCACCACTACATAAGCTTCCCAAACACACAGGCTGCACTGCAGAAAACAAAAACAGACTTTTATCACATGGCACAGTTCCCCCATGTCATCGGCTGTATTGATGGTACACACATCCCAATCTGTCCACCAGCTGACACAGAGCACATCTACAGGAACAGGAAGTCCACCCACTCCATCAATGTGCAGGTGATCTGTGATGCAGGGAACATCATCACAGATATTGTTGCAAAGTTTCCTGGGAGCACCCACGACTCTTACATCTTCCAGAATAGTGGGATCTACACACGACTGAGAGCCGGAGAATTCGGAGAGGGATACCTGCTGGGTAAGTAACAGTGACGCCCCTTGAAACCTGCAAATCAGAGTGTATAGAGGCATGTAACTGATGGTTCCCTTTTACTCATCCAGGCGACAGTGCATATGCATGCCGTTCATTCATCCTCACTCCCTACCTACACCCAGCAACCCAGAGTGAGAGACGATACAACGTGGCCCACAAATCTACACGCAATGTGGTGGAGCGCACGTTTGGACTGCTGAAGAGCAGGTTCCGCTGCCTCCACAAGAGCGGAGGCGCACGCCAGTACAAACCCATCACCTGCTGCAAGATAATTGCCACTTGTGCAATGCTGCACAACCTTGCCACGAAAAAAGGTACAGATGTGGAACTAACATATTTTGAGGACAACGAGGATGAGTCAGGCCAGCCAGAGGGCAGCGCAGCTAGAGTGCCAACTGCAATCGATGGGAGAGAGAGACGGGCAGAGATCACATGCAACTATTTCTGAGTAAGTGAGGGGACACAGCGAGTCGTGAGAAGTCATGACGTAGTTTAATGTGGCACCACGCCATGAACACATGAACAGGCCAATCTGGCAATATGCCATCTATACAATGAGTATGTCCAGGGTTACGTCACCCAATGGCAAGTGGATAAGCAGGGCCACATCAATGTTTGCGCATACGCGCTGCAGTGGTGGATTGCACGGCCTGTGCATCCTCACTAGAGCCAACCCCAAGCCGCCTGCTGCTCCTGCGTGCTTCTGGGACGGGGGGTGTGATGCTGCTGCTGGTGTCGATGCTCTCCGCAGCATCCCCTGCAGCAGTTGTCGACGCCTGACTAGTCAATAGCACCCCTAGTGCACTTGTCACCTGCACCATCCCCCGTGACAGGTCGCTGCAGCACTGTGTTAGGCCCTCCTGCATCGTCACAGAGCGCCGGCAAAGTAGGGAAGTCGCAGTTGCCAGACGGTTGAGTGCCCTGCTGGTAGTGTCCCTTCTCTGGCGTTCCCGGCGCCGTGCTTCGATGTCAGCATCTAATTTGCTGCACAACTGCTGGATTGACTGGGACATGTCCCGAATGCCCGCAGCCATGCCGCCAATGTTTGTGTCCATGTTGACTAAGCTTGTCCTCATCACCCGCATGTGCCTCTGGACTGACATTACTGCCTTTGATTGCAGGCGCTGTTGCTTCAACATTTGGCCCTCGAGCCCCAAGAAGACACCATGGCCGTCAGTGGGTGCTGGTGGACTCTGGACACGCGACCTGCGGCGCCCTCTTGCTCCCGTCTGTGCTGCCTGTGAGGTGTGGGGCACAGTGGGATGGCTCCCTTCCTGGGGCCCGGTGCGGTCTTCTGGGCCCATGCTGTCGTCTGACGAGGTGTCTAAGGCTCGTAGCCTGGCTGCTGGACGCCTCCTCATTCTCACACCTGCAAGCGGAGATGTGGCCGGTGAATCGAACATGAGTGGCGATGCTGGCTCTGGTGGTGGTGATGCTGGCTCTCGGTGAGGTGATGCTGGCTCTGTGTGCGGCGAGGCTGGCTGCGTAGGTGGTGCGGCTGCAAGTGGGCCTGCTCCCTGGTCTGAACTCGTGCTGGCTAGAGGTGATTTTTGTGGCCGGTGTGCCGTCTCCCCTGCAGCATGCCCTGTACTGCATGATGTCACATCTGTGGACAGAAAAACAACATTGGCTCAGTGTCCCCGAAGGGCTGCATTGCAAGCGTCACAATAAATCATTTCACATTCCAATCTGTCCTCTGTCTCCTTGTGCCTCGAGTGCGTGACATGCCTTGTTGCCCTGTGACATTTACGTCATGGTTAGTGTTGCCCTGACTACATCTCCCGGAATGCATTGCCTGTCTGCACTGACACGTGTGGACTGCAGTGTGATTCTCGTTTCACAATGGGGGATGTGGGATAGGGGTAGGGGCGGCTACATTGCTGTGCTTTCGTCTTACCTTGGTGTGTTGCGGCTCTGGCAGAGCTGTCGGCGTCCCCAAGACCCACGACGCTCTCTTGCTCGAGTGTGGCCGCCACCAGCTCCTCCAGTTCGGTGAGGGCAGGTGCCCTGTTGGTTCCACCTCCGGTCTGGCTGGCCTCCTTCTGGATGTCGCCCATCTTCCTCTTGGTCACAATCCTCAGGTCATACCAGCGCTTTTTGAGGACCTCAATTTCCCTGTGGGTCACTCCCACAGCATTGACCTGCGCCTGGATGGCCAGCCATATGTTGCGCTTTTCGGCCTCAGGCACTTGCAGGGATTGCCTCCCAAACAGCTTCTGGTGCTGCTTCACCACCTCCTCCACCAGCACCTGGAGTTCCTTGGGGCTGAATTTGAGCTTCCTCCTCCTTTCCCCTCCGTCTTTCTGTGTTCTCTGGCTGGACATGCTGTTCGTTTCCCGCTCGCACATGCAACTGCTCCCTGCCTCTCCTCTGCACTCCGAGCCTCTCCAGGGTCGGCTAATTATGTACACCTGCCTGGGTGTGGCCACTTCGGCTAATTGTGTCCACCTGCCTGGGTGTGGGCAGTTCCTGGTTGGGTGGGCTGTCGTTGCACAGGATTAGCTGTTTCGTCAAGTCATGTGATGTTATTTACCGAATCCGTACGTACCGATTCGGTATTTTCCGATTTGGTAGATACCACCTCGGTATTTTCCGATTCGGTAGATACCACCTCGGTATTTTCCGATTCGGTAATTATCACCTCGGTATTTACCGAATCGGTGAATTCCGATTCGTATTTACCGAATGTTACCGAATCGGTAACTGTTACCGAATTTTTACCTACATATAACTTACCGATTCTAATTTACCGATTCGGTACGGCTCGGTATTTAAGAACCGGTAAAATTTATTTACCTACATGAGGCCCAAAATGTCAAAAATACCGAAAATGGGTTAGGGCATGGTATTGTACACTGTACATAACAGTGAGGAAACACATAGAGCCTTTCACACACATACATGTGACTTTTCTTATGGCCATTTTGTTAATTACCAGTATACAAGATATGTTTTATTGCATAAATTATTTTCTGTATGTTAACATTGTATATTATAGTATACACAACCATGCAGACTGCCAATGGTTACTGTAGCATTACTCTACTTTTTGAGTGTTCAAGGGTGTCATTTCCTTATTTTGGTGCACAACCCCAGTGAAATCAATGGAAATACAAAGTGGTGTTGACTCTGAGCTGGGCCAAGTACTTTTTTTCAGGGCGCACACAATTATGTCTTTCAGTGGTCAATTAAGAGGTATGCTCTAGCTTTCAAACTGTGTTTATAAATGAAAGCAATGACAGGTTACTCATATCAGCAAAAAAGTAATATGTGTTAATGGACTAACCCTCATACTTACTCAACTTTTCATGTCGGGTTCAAGTTTTTGGGAAGCAGACCCAATCATTTTTGTCCCTTTGCATTTACACTAGAAGTCCTGTTAATCCCTATATAAAGTCAGAATATGCAAAGATATCATTTACTAGATTATCTCCATCATTAAACTACAATAATCAATAGCCCTACCTAATGGATTCAAAGCACAACCTGCTCTTTTTACTGCCTTTCAGAAGTACAAACACAGTGCATGCTAGATAAAGGTGAAACGCAAGAGGCCATCTCGCAATCCCAGTGTACACCTGTAGTCTGTTCTTCTTTCAAGACTTTGCAGTAAAAGGGCATCAGAACAGCCTGTCAGTCTCCTTGCCCTGCCTCCTCAACAAGTACTGAGGCACTCAATACCCGTGCACCTGTGGCCCTGCAGAAAAATACACCCTTGTATTTTTCTCCTTTGTTGTTGTAGCACATCTGTTGAGCCTCCTTCCTGTCCTCTCAATGCACTTTTTTTTTGGGATCCAATACAAACCACAAAATGAATCCAAGCCTAAGCATGCAAAATACAACCACAATAAAGCAGATGACAGTTTTTTTATATACTCAAATTTGTTAAACCATTAATACTAGAAAATAAAATGTTATTCAATAGATGTGTACCCCAATTGGTTGCATGATACACATTCCTTTTCAGTGAAAGTACAACATTTCCGCATACAACATTTCCGCAAGCTGTCAACATGCACCTCACATAACATTCCAGAGTTAGTCCAGCTAGCCCCTCTAGGGTTTCATGCATCTCATACATTATTGTGCTTTCTGCATCATCATGCGTTTATTCGAAATGTGTAATATTAAACCTTCTCCAGTGCATTTTCAACACCCTATCCTTTGTCAGACACTGCCACACCTTCTTTGTATGTGCTGTCCCACCATGCTTAGACTCTTCAACAAACATGGTGTCTTAGTAGACGATAAGCATTAAAGGCGGTATAACATAGTGTGCCTAATAGGGATTCATGTCTGGAACATACCTTACCAGCAATAAACACCTTATCAAATAGCCAGAATGCCCAAAGGCAGGAATGTTTTCTTTATAAAATCAAGATGTTACAGTCTGCATTTAAAAATGACTCCATTAAGCACTACTCCTAAAGCAAAACTTTCTACATTTTCAAAGTCCATCACACACACACATACAGAGACAATGAAACATACATCTGTAAATCAGTGAATAGAAAATGTTATATAAGGCAAAGAAGACTACAAGGTGTAGGATTCACTTCACCCATACTAGTAGGCACCTTTTAAGAGTGCTTGGTCTGGAGAAGCACACACTCAGGATTCAGAACTTAATATAGTGGTTACAGTTGACTTTAATAATAATAATGTATTTCTACCTAAACAAACCTTTTTTAGCAACATCAGAATAGAAAGACTGGGAAAGAAAACAGAACTTGCAAACCTGTACCATGCAGCTTGAATGCAGCTCTTAGATGGCTGTTCATAGCTCACTGTGCTAGATTACGAATGTAACTTATGAACTGCACAATAACAACAAAATCTCTGTGACAAAAGCAGTAAACCACTGAGCTATCCACATAAAATATTGTACGATATGCATGGTACACATTCTTTGCAGGAGGCATATTAACCCTCTACCCTTCGATACGTGAAAACTACCACTAGACAAAACTTCCATCTCTATCCAGCAGGTATAATAATAAATCACCAGAGTTAACTTGACACTTTTATTGTTGCCCAAAAACTGCTAAATGTACAAGAAACTTTGCAGTGCTTTTAAAACTGCTGATCTGCTAGAAAACAGTCCCCCACTAATGAAACCTGCCCCCCATCCTTTCAGCCTCTCTGCAAAACTCCCACCCGTCGCCTGATGCCCGGTACACCATTGCGGCCATGGTGGTGTTCAAAACAGACAATGTCTTGTTGGCCAGTCCGCCAGCACTGACTGGCATGTGCATGTTGTGGCTGCACGGCTGCAGTGTTTGACTTAAATCAAAGACAATTAATATGTTATTCACATTACCTAAATGGACCCCTAGAAGTGTTGAACCTCAAATGTGTGCTATTTAACAACCATTTTTAGAGTTTTGCAGGGCATTTGAAAATCTTGGGGCAACTCCAAAAATAGATAATCCTAACCTACTTTACTTGTTGCTTCTGTTAGAGGTTTGCCCAGGGCCTGCAGCTCACAGGAGTCCCAATGACTGGCACCACCACAAGGGAAGTCGGGGAGTAGACATTCTAGTCAAGTCGATGTGACGACTCAGTCAGTCTCCTTCTCACACTACCTGCCCCACGGCCCGCCCTAGGTCAGACCTGTCTGACTCAGTCAGAGAGGTACAATTAAGGAAAGCAAGTCACTTACATCCTGAACAAAACTGTGAGTCTGTTCCCAAACTTGCGTTGAAGTCAGTCACTCACTCTAGAGAATAGTGACATATAGCACCCACGCCAGGCAGCAGGCATGAGTTTGACTCAGAGGTCACACTACATGTCACATGTTGTTTGCAGTAGCCATATTAACCCTCTGCGCTACCTTAGATAAGTGAAAACTACAACATGACTAAACTCCCCTCTATCTCCAGCAGGTACATTAATAAATCATCACAGTTAACTTGACACTTTTATTTTTGCCCAAAAACTGCTACATATACAAAAAACTGTGCAGTGCTATTAAAACTGCTGAACTGCCTCAAAACCAGCCTCATTAACAAAACCCGCCCCCCATCCTTCTAGCTTCACTGGGGAAATGCCCACCCATTGCCCAATGACCGGTAATGCCATTTCGGCCTTGGTGGTGTTCAAAACAGACGTCTTGTTGGCCAGTCCACCAGCACTCAATGACAGGTGTGCACATTCTGTGGTTAGAATGATGCAGTGTTTGACATAAAACAATTCCAATGAATGTGTTATTCACATTACATAAAGGATGGCTAGACCGCTAGGTGGGTTGAACCTGAAATGTGTGCTCCTCAACAATCATTTCTTAAGTTTGTAGGGCATTTGAAAATCTTGGGTCAACACCAAAAAAGATAGTCTTATCTTACTTTACTTGTTGCTTCTGTTAAAGGTTTGCCCAGGGCCCACAGCTCACAGGAGTCACAGCGACCGACACTACCACATGGGAGTCAGAGAGTCGAAACTCTAGTTGAGTCAATGTGACTACTCAGTCAGTCTCACTCTCACACATACCTCAACTGCCTTGTGGCCTGCCCGAGGTCCGACCGCCTGACTCAGTCAGAGAATGACAATTGAGTGAAGTAAGTCACTCACTGCCCAGTCCCGAACGTGTGTTGATTCTAGTCAGTCACTCTAGAGTGTTGAGACCCAGCGCCCACGAGTCCATCTCGACTTAGATTCCAAGGCCGTGCCGCATCAGCGCAGCTTTTACTATCGCGCGTAGGTTGGGCAATCATTTTTGCCAGGGCCATCATCATTGGTAGCGCTTTTGCACGCTACCAGATTGACGGCCCTGGGACCCAGTAAGCGGTCCAAACACGGTGGTACACATACCGCACCAGGCACAATGCCCTCTACCAGGGTAGGGTGCAGCAGCTGTGTGCTTGCACCTGCACATATGTGCTGCTAGCTGCAGCATGTGTAGTTAGTCTCTGTCCAATCTAGTGCCGGATGGGCTGTAGCGGGCACCGGGCGTTTCCCTGGTGGGCCACCAGGGTGGGGGCAGGTTTTAGGCCCCCGGAGGGACGCTTTTATTACCGGGGGTCGGCAAAATCCGCCCCCTGTAACAACATCGGCTGAATTCGGCTCTAGCATACAGCTTGGCTGCAGCCCCCTCCTCCCCCCGAGGGGGGCCGGCCGAGCAGTTTGCCAGGGCCGGTTTCAGTTCCCAGTCCGGCCCTGGTCCAATCATGCCCAGCCATGCCGCACACGCTTTGTGCTAATTCACTCAGCTTCCTGGCCCAGGCCCGCAGCAGATACATACAATGCATCAAATCAAGGACTGTGCTGGCCAGCCCGGCCCGGGGTTACCACAGCAATGAGTGAGAACATTTCTTTCCCCCACCCAGGCCCAGCTTGCCGGCCATCATGATTTCTCTGCAGTGTAATCAGGTGCTGCTCACACTGCAGCTAATTTTATGCCACCAATGCACTTGCCAAGGCTGACAAACAGCCAGGGGTTGCAAGCAGGGTGGCAGGGGTCACAACGAGTGGCTTAGTGGTCACAGTTTCAACCCCTAATTGATGTCCAAGAAACAAATGCAGTCAAAATAATAGTATTTCGGGTTACAAGCAATAAAACCATAAAATACAATAAAAACATGTTTAATAAATCACATCGTCCATGTTAAAACTACAGTTAACAGTTCATCTAGTAGCACTTTGGCATATACAGAACTAGTGAATAGCATGAAACAAGTATTTGCAAAATTATAATAATCGTGCAGAACGGCAATATGGTCAATATTAAGTATGTCAATCCCATGTAGTCCAAGGAGAAAATAAATAATGTGAAACGGTCATCATCACAGAAACAAAATGGCTATTGTCCTCAGTCTGAGCAGTGTATTTATGGCAATAGATGGTTTTCCCAGAGGATGAACACCATTTATAGGTAAAACTCTTCAAGGGTAAAATGGCAAACCTGAAAATGATACACAAGATGTTTGCTAGTACAGGCTCAAACCTTGCACAAATGCACCTCAACTTTAGGTTTACACTTACTTACTCTGTAAGAATGCTTGCAAGAGTGAGTCTTCACAAGCTTTTACAACCAGAGTTTCTGTAACTATAGTTTGTACATAAATGTATTTACTTTCACACCTACACCAAATAAATTGATTCAGGGTTCGTCTATATCTGGGGCATGCCTGTCTGTTTCGCAAGGCCATGAACATGTCTGAAATCTGACCCAGTCTAGTGACCTGCCATCAGCAAGACTCAGCAAGCCACGCATCAATTGTCCATAGTGGCTTAAATCCAGTTTCCCTTAGAACCCCAACCAATGCAAAAGTGTTTTGATTTTCCAATTAACTGGTAGTCCTGAACATCTTTTCTCCTAAGTGGGTATCCTTTAGGGTCTCATTGAAGGGCATCAGAAGTTATGTAGACACTTGATCAGGCTGTAGTACCTATATTAAAACATTAGTCATCACTTCCAAAGTAGTGATCTGTAGGACCAATACTTCTGCTGCATAATGACGGCAAAGGAGGCCCTTTCCTCAGTGGCAGGGCAGAAGGCGAAACAAGGCTAGTATCTGGACAAGTATCCAGACGACTGCATCTTGGAGTTTTTCATACCAATTTTCCTCATCATATTAGGGGACAAAATCGTCCCATCATCAAAATTGTCATTGTATAAATCAGAGTCAAAAACATTGTGCAAAGTCTGGGTCTTGCCATGTGGTAAGGGCAAAGTATCAGAACCAGAAGGACTGCCCCCTGGCTGTGCTCTAGTAGGCACCAGCGCAGCCTCTGTCGATGTTGTAGTGGATTCTATTTGAAGTTGGAAAGCACAATGGGCAGCAAATGCTCCCCCGGCATCCTTAGGGCACAAAAGCACGCCGGGCCTCCATTAACCACGCTCTAAAAGTGCTTTGCAATCCCGCAGCACAGATTATCCTGCCTGCATCTCCGGATCTAAGTTACCTGCCTGACCCTTCAGGACTACAGGGGACTCACTCCCCCAATGGACATCGCGCCAGGAGGCATAGGTGCTGCCTGTTCAATAAGGGGGTGGGCCTCCATTCACCACACTCTAAAAGCGCTTTGCAGTGCTGCAGCGTGGGTTTTCCTGGCTGCATCTCTGGGTCAAAGTCACTTCCCTGACCCTACAGGACTACAGGGGACTCACCCCACCCCCAAAAAAGATTTGTTTTTAAATATACACAAGTTTCTCATTTTCTTCTACCTATAAAGATACAAAATACATTATTTGCTCTTGTGGTGTCTATGTTGTCTTTCTCAACAGACTTATCATTTTCGTATGCTGCTGATCTTTGCTAAGTGGTGGCATAAAGTGTCCATGTTTCAGCAAAGTTGATGCACCTTGTTCTTTATGCTTTTTCGAGCCCCTGCACCCCACTACATTTAGCCTGTCACCCTTGGCTACCACTTTTTATATGGCTTTTCTTGGAACTGGTGAGCTGCTTTTGCCAATGGATAGCAGAGGGGCATATGGACATAAACTGATTTCACAATGCTCACTGAGCTCATATATCAATCCTTGATTAATGATTTTCACTTCATTCTGGTTACTGGCTAGTTGTAGGTGTAAAAGTCTTATATTTTTCAATGATATTATCCAACCTTGTAGAAGAAATGAAGGCTTTTAGTAGATCGAGAAATGGTGACATAGATCTTGGGCCAAGTTCCTTTTTGTCTAGAAAATCCACTATCCTTCTGGCTTCAAAGGTCTGTGCAACTGCCCTCTGTTCTTGCGCGAGAAGGGTGGATGAGATAATATCTAGAGTTCCTGAGATAGCATACAAGGCATTGAGGAGGAGATATACAGGTGGAGGGTCATCAATGACTTCAGTTCTCTTATTTGCCTTATTGTTTATGCTACCTAATGATGGGACTCCATTGCTTCCACGTTTAGCTGATCCTTCCATGTTTCCCTGAAAAGTTGAATTTCAACCCTCAAGAGGCCTGTCGGAGAAGAAGTCCGGCATATGATAGGTGTTGAGTTTAATATCTTTGCCAACCAATCTCTCTATACACCCATAGATAGAATCAGAACTGTTATCAAGCTGAGGGCATTGCAGCTTCTAAGCCATCTGCATGGCCTTCGCTGAAGACCTGGAGGACTCAAGCGTGACATTGATGGCCCTTGAATCAAAAAAGAATGCACCATTTTCTGGTCAGATCAGAAACCATATTAAGTGCAGCAGTTGGTATTGTGGTCTCTGCAGATGATGTAACAGTTGATTTCAGAAGCCTGAAAGTTGAGAAATATAGCAGTATTGGTGGTATCAGAATTAGTGAAGACAGTTTATAGGCCAATTGGCAGTCCTCGTTCCATTCGTTTCATATCTGTGTTTATTAGATTGTTGGCTGCCCTTAAACAAGTATGCATTATTGTACCCAAATAATTAAGCAACAAACACTTTCTTATTTGTTATTTAGACATTGTCTGATATTCCTTTGCATAGACACCGCACACTTCTTTTTCTGCCTGGTAGATAGCAGGGTTTGGATAGGAGTCCTCAAAAAGGCCTATAAGCAAAGTGCCTGTTGTACCAGATGCTGGGGGCACAGAAATAACTAAGAGTTACTAAAATCCAGCCAAGGTGTGTGAATGTCCGGATACATGGAAAGCAAATTCTCTAGATAGCAGGAAGTCTATGGAGTACAGCCAAAAACTACAAAGGATTAAACTACAGTTAATGCATTTTACTGATTGAGGGTGGGAGGCTGAATGTTTTATGGTCCTAAATGCCAATAATCCAATTGTGAAGGTTATCAGCGACTGGCAGGAAATTAGAGGGAATATTTTTATCTTGGCAGAGTAGGGTAACAGGGTGAGCGCTTAGTTCACGACTGACATGTCAAATCAGTTCAGCAGCAATAATGAAATAGAACTATCCACTATTTATCTATATTTTTCAACATTTACCCACTTCCGACGCTTGCTTGTGGCTGTCTCAGTGAGCTTGAGCATGCCTGTCTCAGCCATGGCAGTCACTCTCCCTTTTGACTGGGGGGTGGTCTCTTGTTTCAGATAGACACAATCCAAGTATCTAGAGTTGTGGATGAGTATGATGGTCAATGAGTTTTAGATCATAAATGTGTCTCAATTTTGATGCGAATGACAGAAAGAAAAATCAAGTAGACACAGTGGAGTTGCAATAAAGACCAACTGTGACATTACCACATTTGTCGCTGGCTGTTTCCTCGGGCACCCAGAGCAGCAATGCCCTGTAGCCAAAAGGAGGGGTGAGGGAAAATGATAGGGAGATCTCCAGCATGAATAGAGGGAGAGCAGCATTGAATCACTCTGGGTCTGCAGACCCCAACAACATGCAATGAGATGGTTCTCTGCCTCTGCACTATCACACCTTTCTGCAGCTCCATCTATATCCCAGTGATGAATACAGGCCCCAGCTAGGCCCGCAAATACAAGGGTTCGCCCTTCTGTAACGAAAGCTAAAAGGAAGTTGGCAAGGAAACTGCAAATACAAAGACAGAGTTTATTAACCCTTAAGGGTGGTCCTACAACCCATACAACACTCTTCAGTATTGCATAGAGTAGCACAAAGAACTTGCGTACACAGTCCCCTTTTATACACAACAGAGGGGCTCATAAGTGGGTGGATACAACATGAAGCAAAATTCATTACCTTTTATGGTCATTTTTGATACAGAATCAATATGTGGGCGGAGCTAACACACTCCTAAGCCCGCGAAAACATGATCAAGCAAGGGCTAACTGATAACAGATGTGGTCAAGTCTGGGCATGCGCCAGACGGACAAAGGAGCTATTTATAGATTGTTACTAGGCAGATTATGAGAGCAACTGACACGAAGATAGGACTCTTCTCGTGCTGAGCACGTGGAGACACGACAATACAAAATGGAGTCCAGACATTAGTCAACACACGAAGAGAAACTTGGTCCAAGGAAGGGGAATTCATGTCTTTAGTGAATGCTTAATCATATCGCTGTTTCAATTTTCAACAGACGACCCTTTCAGCATTCACTGAAGACATCCGGCTTATTAGGATAATCATCGTATATGTCAATTTTCATCATCTCTTCCACCTCTTTGGTTAAATGGTTCTCATAGGTGACATTGGCAATAGCTTTCTTATCAGGAATACAAAATGACACACATAGAGAACAGAGTAAAGGACCACATTGGACACAAATGCAACAAGAAAACAGAATTGCTACAATAATGCAGAGACCAGTCAAAACCTTCCACCCCCATGTAGTGATCAATGCCCAAAACCATCCAGAAAAGGTCCAAGTGCCATTTTCTGTATGGATTTCAGCTGCAATTTTATGCAATTTATTAATAGCATTATAAACTGATGGCGTGTGGTCAGGAATAAACACACAACAACTACTTCCGATAATTTTACATGCTCCACCTCGGTCAGCTAACATAACATCTAATACCATACGATTCTGTAATGCAACAATTCTAGTAATTTGTAATTCTTCCGTAAGAATCCCAAGAGCAGCAGCGGTTTGATTTGTCACAGCCTCTACAACTCTTGTTAATCTTCGAACTTTCCTACTATTTAGGGCAGCTCCAACAAAGAAAAACAATCCTAAGTTAAAATCAATATACTGCTGCAAGCTAGTATCTGTTTGATCAACATCATCAATAGATAGAGTACGTTTATACCTATTTACAGTCACATTATTCAACAACTTCAAATCTTCATGATAAGATGCAGGTGCCAAGAATACAGGAGGTGATAAGAATGCCACATAACATACTCCGGACCAGCCGGCTGGCAAACGATAATAACCCTTATTCCCACATACAAAGTATGTGTTATGGGAGGCTAAGAAAGTACTATTATTCAACCCGTCTATGTTCAATATAATAATACAATCGCTAACACCAACAGGAATATAACCCACACTCTGGACACACAGGTCCGCTTGAGCTTGTGCCACTTGAATCACAAATTGTTCATTCCTTGTAGTGTCTCTGGTGTTCGTGAAAATGTAGGGGATCGATTCATTGTCTGGTCGATATTCTGCACATTCCCATATTGTCCCATTCGCTTGTGGATAACCATCTTTATTTTGATGACATTCCTTATTAAGTCTGAAAAGTAGTCGTCCCACTGTAGGTTTCCGTGTGGCAAAAAGCAAAGTGTACCATGCTCTACATGAGCCATTGTGAGAGAAAGGAAGAGGTATGAATGGCGTTCCTCCTTTCTTCTGATGAGCTGGCATCATACCACATATCCAACAATTCGTAGCATTCGTAGCAACATGGGTATGATGCAACATCTGGATGAAGGTGTTATTCAAATAAGACTGACGATGCTTCAATTCTTGATACGGAAGGGTATAAAAGTAGTGCTCCTCAGGCACTGGAGTGGTCAAAACAAGCAACTCACGGGCAGGAGTCACATCCTCAACAAACCATGTGGTTATACCAACAATAGCCACAATGATAATAAAGCTTGTCGCACAAAAAAACTTCTTCTTCTCCATCTTGTAGTAAGAAATCACTATCTTCCTGAAACTAAAAGGTTGTCAGAACTCTTCCCCTTAGGCAGCTGTAGATTTCTTCACCAGCGGGCCAAGACGGGTGTCACTACACTAATGCAGGGCTGATCCCCCCCCCCCCTTGCCAC
The DNA here is from genome assembly GCF_964204655.1 of Triturus cristatus. Lineage (NCBI taxonomy): Eukaryota > Metazoa > Chordata > Amphibia > Caudata > Salamandridae > Triturus > Triturus cristatus. Next base: position 1,104,782,598 of record NC_140585.1, on the reverse strand, counting down.
ATTGGCTCTCCGTTTCACTAACCTAAGGGCCATTCTGACAACTCTGGATACAGCAATCACTTCCTTGGTCTAAGGTGATATCTTCTTCCTCCAGGAATCGCTTGGTCCGGGAAGAGCTCCACAGTGTCATTCGGTTCCACAGCACGGCCTTTCTCTGCAGTCAGGATTTCTCGATGGTCGGTCAACACAGCAGGCTCCACCAATCCAGGCGGCACTTTACGACAGTGCAAGGAGTGGATCCAGTTCTTCCGGTTGGAAACCCACACAGCTGTCCTCGTTGCGAGCAAGACTTGCTCAGGACCAACCCATCTCGGCTCCAGACTGTTCGTCCTTTCGAACACCTTGATCATGACATGATCCCCAGGCCGGAGGTTATGTCCTTCACCTGTGGACCGATCAGGGAGCGCTTCTCGAACCTGTTGGTGAATAGAAACCAAATTATCCGTTAACTGTGCCAGATAATCATTCATCATTACACAAGGTACGTCATACACTAACCTCGGTTTTGGTGGACCCCAAATATTCATTGGGCGTCCAAACACGATCTCGTAAGGTGTGAGACCGGTCCGAGAATGCGGTATCGATCTAATTGACAATAATGCCAGCGGTAAAGCGTCTGGCCAAGTCAAAGAAGTCGAAGCTTGAATCTTCGCGATCTTAAGCTTCAGAGTACCATTATATTTCTCGACCAATCCCGCAGACTGAGGTGAAACACTGCATGACATTTTTGGGTAATTCCCAGGCCTTTCAGGACATACTTGATAACGTCTGCTATAAAATGAGGTCCGTTATCACTCCACAACAATCTGCAAACACCATATCGAGGGAAGAACTCCTTCAATAGCATCTTGGCTGTAGTCATTGCAGTATTATCTTTCGTAGGGTATGCCTCAACCCATTTGCTGAAGGCACAAACCACTACTAGAACATACTTCAGATTGTTACAGCGCTCGAGCTGAATGTAATCCATCTGCAAAACCTCAAAGGGTGCAGTAGGTGTCGCAAATCCTCCTGCTGGAGTTCGTGTACCCTTTCCTGGGTTATACCTCAGGCAAATCATGCAAGTCTGCACTACCCTCTTTGCTGTACTAGCGATCTCCGGATGCTCCCAAACTCGTGTGAGTAATTTAACAATTGCGGAAGCTCCGACATGCGCTAGTCCATGTGCCATCTGAACCATAGGTTGTACAAAGGCTGTGGGTAACTTCCATTTATCCATCTGCTTACTTCTCCAACACCCTTCATCATCCAACTCTCCATCATTGGACCATTGCTCCCGTTCCTTATCGGAAGCGGTCCTCTGTATTTCCAGCACTTCTCTCCTAGCATCGTGCCATCTTTCTGCCTGTGACTTCACAACATACATTGCAGTAGCACCAGGCTGCATCGCAGTCTCTCATGCCACCCGGTCTGCTAAAGCATTCCCTTCTCCAACTTTATCAACCACTTTCTTATGGGCACTACATTTAACTATAGCAATCTTCTTTGGATATGTTAATGCAGTCAAAAGGTTGTGAACTAACTCCCCATACATTATCTGTGCTCCATGTGACGTTAGACAGCCTCTCTCCTTCCAGAGTAGGCCGAAATCGTGCGCTACTCCGAAGGCATAGCGGCTATCTGTATAAACATTCACACACAATCCTGCACTGAGCTCACATGCTCGTGTTAATGCTATCAGTTCCGCTGCTTGAGCTGATTTCTGCGGTATGCGTACAGTCTCCACTATTGTTTGTAATGTGGTAATTGCATACGCTGCTGAAGTCGTACCATCTGGTAGCTTCAGGCATGATCCGTCCACCCATAGTTCTCCATCTACATCTGTAAAGGGCGTATCCTGGAGATCAATACGACCCTTTGTCTGTTCCTCAGTCACAAGAATACAGTCATGTGCTTTTCGTGCTTCAGACTGAGTTTCCGGGAACGGAAACAATGTGGCTGGATTTAACGTTGCACACCTCTTTAACGTAATATGAGGAGCCAAAAGCGGCAACTCATATCCCGTTAAACGGGCACTGGTCAAATGTTGCGTCTTTGTCTGATTAAGCAGGGCATCAACAGCATGGGGGACTAATACCAACAGCTTATGAGATAACACAATTCCCTCGCTTTGGCGTATTGACACAGCTGTCGCTGCAACCGAGCGAAAACAACCAGGCAACGCTCGGGCAACAGGATCAAGTACAGCCGAAAAATATGCACAAGGGCGCTGCTTGTCGCCGTGCATCTGCACTAAAACTGATAATGCACATCCATCTTTCTCATGCACGTACAGTGAAAAGGGCTTCGTATAATCAGGGGTACCTAACACTGGTGCTGAACAAAGGGCTTGTCGTAATTGCTGAAAGGCAATTTCACACTCATTGGACCAGGGAAGAGGGATCGGTGTGTCTTTTCTCAAAAGTGCTAACAAATGGCTTAGCCATGTGTGAAAACCCCAATATCCATTGCCTACAGAAAGAAGCAAGACCCAAAAATGCACGCACATCCTTCTGTGTGGAAGGTACTGGCGTGTCCAAAATTGCTTGAATACGATCTGGTGTGAGTGCACGCCCCTCCTTAGACAAAAGGTGACCTAAATAAGTCACCTTTGGTCTACAAAATTGCAATTTCTTCCTCGACACTTTGTGATTGTGAGATGCCAAAAAGGAAAGCGAGGATAACGTACACTGCTCACACAACTCAGGAGTGTCGGCCGCCAACAAGATGTCATCGACATATTGTATAAGGGCGACACCCTCAGGCAGAACAAAGGAATCCAATTGCCTTTTCAATGCTTGACTATAAATACTAGGGCTCTCTGTATAACCCTGAGGGATTCTACAAAATCTATAAGACCTATTATCCAAAGTGAAACCGAAAAGATATCGGCTATCAGGGTGGATAGGAATGGAAAAGAAAGCATTTTTCAAATCAATAACTGAAAACGTGGTCGCCGTTGGCGGGACCAGAGTAAGTAATGTCGTGATATCAGAAACCACTGGATACTGGGGTATCACAATCTTGTTCACTTCCCTTAAGTCAATAATAAAACGATAAACCCTGGCATCGGTATCCTTCTTCAAAATGGGTAAAATGGGACTATTGCAGACATTATAGGGAACTTCCTCCAATACTCCCACCTTAAGCAAATCCTGCACAATCTGTATGAGTGCCTCCTCCCCCTCCTGGGAAATACGATACTGAGGGAGGCGCGGTAACACCGCACCCTCCTAGACACTAATGTGGACAGGCGGAAGCACCATCTGTCCCACATCGGTGTCCGAAGTGGCCCACAAAGAATGAGGGAGGGAAGCTAATGCAGTATCCTCCGCAACCACACACATCCGTTCAGTCATGGGGTGATTATCATTTAAGATCACACGTACTCCGGTAGGGGAGCAGCGGATCGTTGCTCTGAAGTACTTGAGCATATCAAGACCCATAATGTTGTCAGGCGTGTTCGGGGCAAGCAGAAATGGACAGGGCGCAGAAAAGTGGTCAACATGGAATGCAAGGGGTCGGGAAAGAGGGCTTCGAGAGAGTGTACCATCAAACCCTACCGATGTAACCATTAAGCCAGATGGGGGAGCCCTCGGAACCAATTGTTTGGACAGCGCACTGCGGGTAGCTCCTGTATCAACTAGGAACCGATCAGTAGAACCCAAAACAGTTGCTGAAACATAAGGACCCTTCTGATCAACCGGCACTTCAACTGATTCTAACCCCCATCCAACACAATCCTATGCATGCTGCGAATCATGGTACCCAGAGCGGTCAGTCCCAGACATCTGATACTGATTTTGTCGATCAAATACATTGGGTCTATCTCGTTGCTGTGCGTTAGGTTCAAAACGAGCACGATCATTAGAATTCCCTCTGAAATTCGAGAAGCCCCCTCTACCTCTCGGTGGTCCCTGACCACATCCCTGACGAGATGCATACAACACCGGACAATCTCTGGCCCAATGACCCGACTGTTTACAATACGCACATTGATTTCTATTTACATCTGACCGACCCGAAGGGGGACCATAGAATCCTCCCCTACCTCTTTCTACACCCCGACGAGGCGGACCATATACTTGTGCTAACATCACCTTAGTTTTCAAATCTTTCACTTTCTTCTCCTCATTCCCTTTCGCTTCATGTTCCTGACGCTCATAATACTGAGCCATAGTCAGGAGGGATGCCGGAGACGAGGTGGACCAAGAACTTTCACTCGCTTTTAAACGAGCTGCTATTCCCGGTAATAAATTCGCCACATATTTATCCACAAAAAGATGTCGACCCGTATCATCCGTAAGTGACTGACCACTGAAATCATGAAATGTCTCCTCAAAGCGTGTAAAGAAATCTGAGACTGATTCATCAACCTTCTGTTTACACAATGCTAACATATTCCAGTCAATCTTTTTAGGGGGAATAATCGTTTTCAACTTGGTCAAGATAGCAGCAGGAAGATCTAAAATAATCCGCGGTGGTTTTTGCGCGGGTTTTCTCTCCCTATCCTCATCCTCAATCTCAGACCATTGGCCTTAAAAGCGGCTTGATCATCCATCTTCCGCACAGATCTCCACATATCCGGTGGTAAAATGAGCCGAAAGAACAAGTCTATATCTGCTAAAGTCATAGTACAAGAATTCAAGGCCCCTTCGACCTCTTCATAAAAGGCCGCTGGATTCTTGCGGGGGTCAGGCAATGCATTCTTTAATGCCATAACATCAGCCCTATGCCAGGGAGTATAGACCCAATTATACACAAAATATCCCTTAGCATCGGCGAAAGTAATATCCGAACTAGTTCTCGCTCCTTTAGGAGGAACATACAAAGGTGCCGCCTCTCGCATCGGTTTAGCATGCACTAGTTCGCTCTTATCTGAGTGGGAAGTAGATGATTGGTCATCGCCGATACGTGGAACCGACTGCTCCTCCTCCCCTGCCTTTAGGCGCGCTCTCTCTTTAAGGTCACTCGCCGCGTTCCGCAATGCAAACAGCCGTCGGACCGCCTCAGGCGCCCTAGAGGGAGAAAAAACACCGTTACGTAATGCTTTAGCATCTAATACTACATCATCAGGCTCAAAAACTTCTGAGTATTTCCGAAAGGCAGTAATCACTTCATCAGAAAAGGTTTCCAGAAAATACAACTTCTCTCTATCCCGCCACTTTTCCAAAGAGTCCAACAATTCAGCAAGGGATAACTTGCCCTTAAGTGCACGCAGAGAAATTTTCCGAAGCTCACCCATACGCTCAACTGATAACATAGACCGCGTGTCTACCTTATCCGAAACCAATCCAGACTCCTGTGATCCCGGGGCGGACGCGCCAACATAAGGGGGCGGAGAACGATCTAATAAATAAAAATCATCTTCAAAATTAGTAAGGACAGGATAAAGTGGCTGGCGGACAGCATATTGACCCGAGACTTGCAACCTACGCTCTTTCTCTTGTCTCTCCGCCAGTTCTCTTTCCTCCCGACGCTTCGCTTCCTGTGCTCGCACATGATCATTTTTCCGTTGCTCTTTATCAAACAGCGCTTTCTCACGTTTCTCTCGCTTACGCACTTCCTTCACCCATAACCGTACACATTCAAACATGTCTTGCCGAGCACGCCGTTTACACATACACTGTTCCACATACTCAATCTTACGCATATCAAACGATCCATACAAAGGCCAGCGCAACTCAGGATCCTTTTTGGTGTATTTCCTCCATACTGTGCTATACATTATAGAAGAAAGACCATGCTTCACATACATATCCCTATTAGGAGTCCCCTCTGGGGGGGCTGGAGCAGATTCCTCGAGGTTCAACCGGTTTCCAAAGCAGCAGCACCACTTACGGAGTGTGCTAAAAGTAGGCATGCTCAAAAATAATGCAAAATATGCAGTATTATAAAAAAAAATGGCACTTAAACTTTGCGCCGTTCAAATTTACACAACTCCGGAGAAATATCTCCACATTACCTGCCTATATGTGTTGCAACGCATATATTCTCACAGTAATCAATACAAGATATGACCGGTCATCACAAATCAAACTCAAATAGCCAACCCAGGCTTCAAAACTCGGAGCAAGTACCGTACAACGGTTCTTACCAATCAAGAGTGTCCAGGTTCCAACTGCCAAGTTCCAAAATTCGCCCAAACGGCTGTCGCGGCAAACCGACAGAAGAGGTCTCAGTCGAGGACCGGCGCCGCCCAGAAGGTCAGTTTGGAAGGGAAGGAAGAAAACCTCGGGATGCCAGGACTAAAACGCCACTGGCAGTGATCACATCCCCGGCAAAATTCCTCACCTTCGTCACGACCAGTCCTTCGAGCATCCGAGTCGCCGATGAGCCCCACGTGAAGGGCGCCAATTGATGAATACAGGCCCCAGCTAGGCCCGCAAATACAAGGGTTCGCCCTTCTGTAGCGAAAGCTAAAAGGAAGTTGGCACGGAAACTGCAAATACAAAGACAGAGTTTATTAACCCTTAAGGGTGGTCCTACAACCCATACAACACTCTTCAGTATTGCATAGAGTAGCACAAAGAACTTGCGTACACAGTCCCCTTTTATACACAACAGAGGGGCTCATAAGTGGGTGGATACAACATGAAGCAAAATTCATTAGCTTTTATGGTCATTTTTGATACAGAATCAATATGTGGGCGGAGCTAACACACTCCTAAACCCGCGAAAACATGGTCAAGCAAGGGCTAACTGATAACAGATGTGGTCAAGTCTGGGCATGCGCCAGACGGATAAAGGAGCTATTTATAGACTGTTACTAGGCAGATTATGAGAGCAACTGACACGAAGATAGGACTCTTCTCGTGCTGAGCACGTGGAGACACGACAATACAAAATGGAGTCCAGACATTAGTCAACACACGAAGAGAAACTTGGTCCAAGGAAGGGGAATTCATGTCTTTAGTGAATGCTTAATCATATCGCTGTTTCAATTTTCAACACCAGCTGTTCTCTCTCGCCTTCTAACAGCCACAGCTGCTCTCTCAGGCTTCTCCTAAGGGCTCGGAATTCTGGGATTACAGCAGTATCCATGGGATTCAACAAACAACAGCAATTTGGCAGCACATTGGGTTGCTGTAGAAAGAGCTTGCAGCGTTAGTAACAATTATTTGGATTCAGCTGTGCTTGCACTGGCCTTGACAACAGCAGGCGAGGCTGGCGTCTCAAGCATAGGTAGGCGGCAAGACGAGAGGGAGGCAGTGAAAAGTAAAAGCGGGGAATCGTGCTTGAAAAGGACTTTATTAATCTTATGGGCCCATTTGTCTGCAGGAATGCATCTCATTGAAGAAGTTGTTCACTTGTTTTTTGTGTAGATCTCAATAAAGATTGTTTTATATATGTAATTTTGACAGTGATAATGATTTATTTGAAAGCATAAAATATAGATAGGTTGGTATTGTATCTCAGAGGTAGCTATACAACAACATTTTAAGAATACTCACCCAGGAGATTCATCATTGCACTAAACATCTCAGCTTTGCTGCACCCCTCAAGAATATTATTTGCAAGTGAAGAAATGTTGTTCTTAGTAAGGTTTAGGGTTTTCAGCTCAGTCAGGCCCAATGGCGAAGTAATGTTAGAAATTTTATTTCTGCAAGACAGAAAAAAAATCACACTGATACAGAACATTTATAAAAGGTTGTGAAAGAGATGTCACCAATATGCCTCATGCCTTCATAACCCCTAAATATCTTAAAATCGTCCTTGTCATGTTAAGATTTTATTACATTTCATTATATAGTGCAGGTCTTGAAGCACTACACTTGCTACCCACATAGGTATATCAAACAGTCAAATATTCTGTTTTACCTAAAGAGCTATGTAAAACTGAAACCTGTCAGACTTCCAACTCTGCATCTCCAAACATACACTATTCTGGCACCTTGAACCAGGCAAAGCCATTCTCCCTGAAAGTATAGGAATCCCCTCTGTAGAGATGGTGTGATTAATGCCTCTTGGTACTGGTTCCAGTTGTTTAGTTGTCATGCTAAAATATACCTCAAAGATTAGCATAGTTTTCTCTGGTTCAAAAAAATAAAATCAAGCTCTATGTGTTCCTCAGAACTTTGTTTCGGCCTTGTTTCTGAAACCTCAATTGCTTAACCACAGTACATTCCATGCATGTTGCCACATTCACCTCTCCTCCTTCTGCCCCTTGTTACCTACGTACTTCACAGTTGTTGTTTGGGTTACACATGATCAATACCCAGTAAAGTAACGATTAAGGTACAGTGCAGGATTCAGATATGAAAAATGGTTTGCCAAGTACGATAGACAATGTTTTTCAATAAAATAGTGGAGCACTGACCATTCAGCCCCCAAAATAATGGGGTGATATCTGCCCTGTACAGAAGTCTCCTAATAGAGGAGACCTGAACTCATCACATCAAAACATTGAAGAGCTACTATTTAGGAATTGACTTTATTCTTGGATATTTGACTAATAAATAAACCTTTCAGATCTACTGTATATCGAAATTAAGATCTTGGATATGACTATTGCATACTGCTCCACTCTAATGGAAAAGGAAATATCCCAAAGTAGCTGACTAAATAAGTTGTTCACTGCAAATGATGCCTGTTTGCAATCTTGGAATAGGTCTGCATCATCCTGAAGAATGCGGAAGTACCTGGACAAAACATCAAAAATATGAGCAAGCAAAGCACAAGAATGTTTCCTAAATCCTTATACACAGCCTTCAAACATAAACTCCCTCCTCAGATGGAGATTTGGGTGAATGCATGTGAGCTTTCACACAAGAGGCTTGCATTCTGCCCTGTCTCTCCGTAAGCAATTCGTGTGGGATCTTTGTTCCCATTCTTGAGACAAACAAAAAAGACACCAAGGATTCCATTATTTGTGTCACCACCTATAATGCATCTTCCAATGCTATTAAAAAGATTATTAACAAAATGTGGCAGATTCTCACATCTAATAAGTTACAATTTGAGAAACCGATGTTTTCTTTTAAGAGGAATAAAAGTCTCAGAGACAGCCTGATACACTCGGATTTGAAGAAAAACACTCCCAAACAACTTACATTGTGGCAACAACCATCGGTTAGGGGCCATTATCCATGCGGCAATTGTGTGGTATGTCAATTCACGAAACACACAAAAGAGGTTGAGCTGGGCATGCATCATGCATGGGAACAAAGATCCCACACAAATTGCAACAGCGAAAAAGTCATCTACATGATCAAACGCCCGTGCCAACTAATGTACATCGGGATGACAGGAAGAAAAGTGAAGGTTCGCATTAGCTAACATAGAAGTACCATCAGGAGAGCCATAAATGCCACTAGATTGACATCGCATTTTGTTGAAATGCAGCACACAGACATGGACATACAATGGACTGTCATTGAAAAAATCAGAGGTGAGGGAGACCTGACCAAGGAATTGCTTGAACAGGAACAACGGTGGGTGTACCGTCTCAAAACCCACATCCATGGACTCAACGATTCCATTCCTTGGAATCAGTTAAATAAAAAGAGCTGAAGTATCAATGTATCTTCATATAGATTTAATCACATAGGAGAATATTTATATCTAGATTTTCCTCCTATAAAGCGGTTTAACAATAGATATATTTTTTCACAAATATATCTTTTAACCATGAAGTTTCATGAAAAGAAATAGTAAATTTGTTCTGCTCATAAGAGAACATTCTGTTTCCCCTGTTGTTGTCCCCTCCCGCCAACCCACCCCTCCCCCTTCCCCTCCTCCACTGTTTGTTTTCACCAGCCTCATCCCGTGTACAGTAATTGCACAGTACACCTTTAAATGCGCCAAATTCAATAGATCAGTGCGCAATATATTATGCTGCACAATAGACCAAATCTCAAATAAGTGTACATAACTGTATATGTATATTTTTTCGATATTAAGATCCAAGATATTTGGTTTCTAAAATTGCAAATTGCACGCGTACTTAGGGGATTTGACTACATGTCCCATAATCCATCACAAATGGCAATCTTGAACATTCCACCTCCGCTCTTTCCGAGTGGTGGGTGGATGCCGTCTCTGATGTGCCATAGATTCTATAGATCCCTCTGTTCAACATTGTAACCTCATTTCTGAGGTTTACAAATGAATTTTCTTTGAACTTTTCAGACAGTTCCGAGAATCAAGGGGTCTAATCGCGCGGTAATCTCGCGATGGTTTCAACCAACCCGGAAATGCTCATTGCGGGAAATTCCTTTTTAAAGCGGTGATGCGAGCGAGTCTCTATCGTTCAAGCCGATGGACTCCACGTCATTTAGGTATTTGGAGGGGTGAGACCGGTTAAAACAGTGAGTACTGCTTCATGAACCAGGCGCTAACATTAATACTATCGCACATTACAAACAGTTCAATAGCAGGTTTAGCATGGAAACCATAACGAGTTTCTTTCTGTGTCTTGTGTGTGTCTCGATGTCTGTCTGTTCTTTCTACATTTTTGCAAACAAAAATAACTTTATTGTTCACAAAAACGATACATTTTAATAGACGAGTAAGTGTGAAATGCACGATGTGAGCACCTGGTGTTTTTCGACATAAATTGGGGCGATAGTTACGTGGAACAACAACACGTGGCATTTAAACCAATGTGTTTGGTACAGATTCACTAAACATAATATTGATATAAGCATGCCGGAGACAATATGTGGATGTTTCTTACATTATGGTGTTAGTTGGTGTTCTAAGAACTTGATACACTAACATATACCCTTTTGTTGTTTTCTCTCCTTTTCTGTTACTTTTTCCTTTTGTTTACAGATGGAATAACATAACTTTAAAATATTAATGTTATAAAGGAGCAGCTATCTGCCCTTTATCATAAATAGAATAGGGTAATTCCCATTTCCTGTATACACGATGGGACGACACAGCCCTGAAGAAAGTCCAAGCACTACAATTGTGGGCACACGAGGACTGAAACATGGTGGCCGTAGGGTCCTAGGACCATAACACTCCATATGACCCTATTGTCTTTAATTTTAACATTCCTGTTGTACCCAAGAATAAAGGGAAACTGGGGTCCAACAGTGAATTTTTAATCTTTATCCCCTGGCCTATGATATGATCTAAGTGCTCCCTGGAATATTGGTCGAGTCCACCACGACTTGTAGGGGTCGCGGTGTCCCAATGATGAAGCATGACACCACTAGGGTGTGTGAGGGAAAATAAATAAAAACAAAAGGTTTTCCCACTTTATTTCCATCAATAATAGCTTCACACTGGAATCTTCCAATATTTGTCTCTAGTATCATGATAAAAATAAACAGTGGAGTACTATAAATTGTAATTGATTTGAAATCAGGAGGGTGTACTTCCCCTTGTTCCTCTTGGCCCTTCAAGTATACATGACCACTTGGGTCTGTATAGTTAGTGTGTAACGTGGATTGAGGTCCACCACAAGTAATAAAGGGACTATCCTTTTAGATCCAATAAACATTTAAAGTAATTTAAACAAGACAGACCGGCTTAATTGAGAGAGATGTCTACAGCATATAATAATACCAAAATAGTTAAGAGGTCACAAACACAACATAATAAAAATCCTACTCTAATTAAAAAAATATAGACACATTTAATGAGCAAATTAACATCAAAATGACAAACCTCCAATAAGCGGAACTTGAGATATGAATTTTGAAACATTTAGATGAAAATAGTGTCAAAAAGCACGAAGCACCAATGCGAGCCAATGGTCGCGGAGAACCAGGACCTAGGCACGATTTTAGACCAGCCGCCTTGGTACGCGGGTCAGATACACTACCCAGATTTGATTCAGTGGGAGGTTTCACATTGCAACTTAGTCTTTTTCTGGAAGTCAAAATCCTCCAGCTGAGTAAGGCAGCAGGCTGTATCCGAGGTGGGATTCATGATATCAGATAGGCGTTTGACGCGGTCCTAGTGAAGCTGTTACTTTTGCTGGGAAAAGCTCAGAGCGGATTTATTTTTATTTTGTGGCTAGTGAAGTCCTTTTATTGGTCGGATACTTTTGGCACCTTCACCCAGTCAATACGTAAAAGTTCAGAACTAGTTTCTAATTCAGAGCTCAAAATACGCCAGCAGAACAAGGCTGGGGGGCTATACCCAGTGAGGGCTCAACAAGGTCCCGCTGAAATGGGTTTGCTTCTCCAGAGAAGCTCTGAGAGGGGGAAGCCTGTTTCTTCAGTCCCGTGATGCTGTGCCTTTGGCAGATAAAGATGGCAGGTTCATCTTGATCCTCCTGAGGTCTTGGAGTCCAAACATTTTCTACATTCCTGGTTTTCATAGATGCTGGGAGAAGTCCAAGTTAGATACAGCAGAGGGTCACAGCACGTCCAGAACAGCATGTGGGGGTCAAGACTCATGCCTGCAGAGTCCTCTAGCAGGGTTCAGGTCAATTCAGGTCCAATAGGTATTGGTCAATTAGGCACTTCAAGAAAAAGGCCTCTTGCAGCTTGTTGTACACAGGTCAGCCAACTGACCCTTGGTTACCACTTCTTTGTCGTGGGTACAAGGAAGTGCAGGCCCAGCGCTTCAGGTCTCCTCAGAGGTATCAAATAGTAAGTGTAGACTTCTGTTCTTCCACAGTGCCCTAGTGTGCCAAATTTATACATAGCACTAGCATCTGTGTGGGGTGACTCCTGGACCCTCCCTAAACAATAGGGTAAAATATCCCAGTGGTACCCTAGCCACTGCTGCAGCAGTTTGTGTATCCTACTGCAAACAATTTCAGAGTACCCCTCACTAAATCCAAACCCTTCTCCACTTGTGCAGAGTATGCATGACGACCCGGAGGAGAAGTAGGGATAATAAGACACCCCTCCTCTATGATTACTCCAAACCAGTTCTGAGGGGAGCTTTCTCCCACTAGGTTTGGGGCATGTTTGACTGACTAGGTATCATCTGACATCTACTTCTGGCAGGGAAGGCCCTTTGAAGTAAATGAAGTGCCTGGACTCAGCCCAACTGGTCTTTCTGCTGAGAGAAAAACCACCTCCCGCACACAGGTTATCGTCTCTGCTCTGGGGGCAGTTTTCACTCCTTATCAGGTCTGTTCACCAGCTGGAAGACAGCCGGAGGCTAACACCAATTAGCCTACCGGAGCTTTAGGCAGGGAAAATGTAACTTTCTAGAACTCCCTTTTCATGAACTTTTATCAGAAATCTATCTTTAGCATTAAGTTGGGCTTTTAAAAAATATAAAAAATTGCTGTTCAGCATTTTCCTAACTGGTCTCTAGTCTGAGATAGCAGAATTAATATTCAATAGCTTCAAACTTTTTCTCATTAGGCCAGAGAGCCTTCCGAAAGCTTCTGGGTGCCAGTCACTATGAGGATATGCTATCTGTAAATTTCTATATGTCTTACTTTTAAATACCATGCATCATTCCTTGTCTTGCAGCAGCCAGGCTACAGTGTAAGCCTGTACTCATGTTTGTCCTGTCATACTATTAGAAGGAATAGTAGTGCTGGAGAATCCTTTCATCTTTACTCCCTTTGCTTGCCATTTCCCTCTTCTGTGCTGAGGCAGATAAGCCTAATGAAGCAATAATGTGGCCCTGAGCCCACTATTGCAGAAGTGAGCTCTATATAACACCCTGTTGAATGACTCACGCTGCCTCTTCGTCTGTGTTGTCTGGCAGCACAAGCACATATTAAAATAGTCCCACAGTCTCTGCTGCTTGAGTGTTTGGAAAGTAGACCCTCGTACACTTAACTCCACCCAGTTACAAGTGAAGAAAGGAGCAGCGACACCATTCATGTGGACACAAAATACTGCTAAATGTAATGTAGGGAGAGGCGTCTGACAGTGGGGGCGCACAGTAGAACACTTTGCTACGTGAGCTTGCATAGCAAATGGTTCTCCGTTATGCTGCATGTCTGATTTCTGTTGATCCACAATAGCTTTTGCCACGAAGAGCCACTGTGCAGCCATAATGAGGCGAAAATGAAAAACATATCACAGGAGCGCTAAATATGGAGGACTTCGGGTTTCATGTGGTACTCTATAAATTAAACATAAGACATTAAGCTAGTAGGCCAAAAATAACCTTTGTCAGGCTACACAATTTGCCCTGTTTGTGCAGAAAAGAGCAGCATTTGATACATAAAATACAAACTTCTTTAAACACTGTTTCTAGCATAATATACATTGATATGTTAGCTTAGGATGTGCCAGTTAAAATACAGTATATGAGTACTTTTAAGTCCCACATCTCTGATTTAAGTTGTCAGATAGAGATGCCTCCAGATGTTTATACTTATCTGAAGCTTTGATTAAAATCCAGAGGTTCTTACCATGCAGGCCAGAGATGCACCAGTCACCACACAAATCTGTCAGTCAAGAGGACACACGTTGACCATTCAATAGAATTATTTCTTGAAACACCAGTCATTCTGTGGCAAATAAGCCAGAGAAAAACACCACAGCATCCACATTCCTAGGCTCATGAGATACCAGCATAATATGCCGTTATGAGGCCAAACAATCTTAGTGTCAGAACCACATGGCTCTGAGTCTGTTGCAAATAAAGTAATCATCATCCTTGTATGTGGCCTGCGGAGGTTAAGTGGAAATCACAAACTGTGGAAAGAAGACATTCACACAGTCCTCATGTAAAGGAGCACCAGCAATTTGGCAGGTGTCATACTTAGTGAGTGAGCTAAGATTATTTATGCTCAAATCCCTGAAGAGTAGTGAGTTATTCATGCTTTCTTTTAATTGTTTTTATAACTGACAGCCTTGGTTGGAATGAGATCAGTTTTTAAATGTGGTTTAAGTAGTAAGTCTACCATACAAGTGCGCTTCTGAAGAGAAATGTTCAATGGCTGCCCTTTCTGACATTGTGCTCCTCTTGATTGCCATGTGAATATAATCTATTTTTCACAGGCAGAGCCTCAAAGAGAAAGCTAAACAAATGTATGAATCATCACAAAACCACATAGTAAAAGAGTTGCACACAAAACACATTGAGCCACAGCTCTCAAAAATTTCTGGAAAGTGTTTTATTTTTTTGTTTTAGAAGGCGCAAACTTGGCCGCAGGGCATTGTATCACTTTACAAGAGTACCAGGTTACATTACCCATTTTTTAGGCACAGGGAGATTGGATGATTTGCCCACAATCACAGTATGCTGATTCGAGGCAGGGATTGGAGCCTGGCTCCCAATTCCAAAGTTGGCAGTACTGGCTACTAAACTTCATTTGCACCCCACTTATTTCTTTTATAAAAGAATGCTGTAAATCAGTGGTTCCCAAACATTTCACTCCTGAGGCCCCCTATTGAGTCACTACTAGAAGCCGGGGACCCCCAAGCAATTTGTAGGATTTAAATGTCAAACATTAAAACTGTAATTCGAAAAAAATAAACACAAATGTGTGCACATCAAACAAAGACTAGACTTGAATTATAAAGATATTAGTATTTTTATATTAAACATATTTATATAAAAATCGAAAAATCTTAATAGGAAGGTTGGTGCTGCATCTCGTTACTAACTTTTCATTGTTTGGTTTTATTTTGTAGCCCGAGTCTCCTGTTCCTGCCAAGGCTGGACTGGAAACCTAAAGCTGCTCTGGCAAATGTTGTCAAACCAGTCCCCGTACAGCGCACACCAAGTGCAGCGAGTGAGCCTGACCATTACAAAGGGGGCTTTGGGGGGGGTCTCCCACAAGAACATTTCAGTGAAAATGGTGCATTTTGCAACACATTTGTTATTCTATATTGAATTGTATTAGCTTTTAAAGCATAGTAAATAATGACCTTACTATGCACCAGATAACAATCTTTTGTCAATCTTCAATGATTGACAATCTTCAATGATTCCCTCACTACTACCCTCCAAGAGTGCCTATCATCTCTCCATAGCCCCACTGTCACATGTATTTAATTTTGTTTTATAGCACCTCTCATACCACTGTAGGGAGTCAAAGCACTTTGCATCACACACATGTGACAATGAATCATAAATGGGTAAATCAGTGAATAGGAAATGTTACATAAGGGAAAGGGGACTACAAGGTATAGGATTCACATGTCATCCATACTGGTTGGCATTTTTTGGTCTGCAGAAGCACAAACTCAGGATTCAGAACATAACACAGGGGTTAGCGATGACTTTATTAATAAGGATTTATTTCTACCCAAACAAACCTTTTTAGCAGCATCTGGATAATGAAAGACTGGGAAAAAGACTAAATTGTACCATGCAGTTTGCATGCAGCTCTTCAATGGCAGCTCATAGCTCACTGTGCTAGATTACGATTGGAACTTGTGAACTGCGCAATATCAAAACAATCTATGTGGCAAAAGCAGGAACCCACTGAGATATGCACAAAACAAAATACTGTTTTTTTTAAATGCATGGTAGACATTCTTTGCAGTAGGCATATTAACCATCTGTGCTTCCTTAGATGAGTCAAAGCTGCCACTGGACAAAACCCTCTCCAGCAGGTACATTAATCACCGGAGTTATCTTGACACTTTTATTGCTGCCCAAAAACTGCTGATTATAAAAGGAACTTTGCAGTGCTTTTAAAACTGTTGCATGTGGACCCCCTGGTAGTGTGTCACATGCCCCTGCGGTTCCGCAGACCCCAGTTTGGGAACCACTGCTGTAAATATCTATTTGAAAGGGAAAGTCCTATTGCCAATGTTCTCACCTCTTGTAACGTATTTGTTGGAGAGAACCCTTGACACAATTTTTTTTTTTTAAAACACTTGAATGATTTACCTCAGAAAATAGGAAAGTGCATATTAAATAACATCTTCAAAAGAAGAATACGTTTAAGTTATCTTAAATATTAATGGATAATTTCAAGTCACATGCCTACCAGAATGGCCTTTTTAAAAAGGTACACTGACAATACAATAAACTAACACCTGTGGTTTTCACTTGGCTTCCACAAAGTGTACATACCTATGTGGAGCTCAACATATAGAAATAAACGGAGAGCTCAAGTTATCCCTTGTGAGTAGCTCATTAGATTTTACTTTACATTCTGAAACTTATTGCTTTGCTTTCATATGCTTAAAAGAAAATCATTATGAAAGCAAAAGGGGAAAATAGCACTGTGTGAGCTATTCACATATGGTATGAGCAAGCTGAGATTCCCATATTATATGTGGTGTAAATGATAGCAGGGTGTACTTTTTGCTTGGAGGCCATTTTTGCACTGTTGGAAAGAGGTAAGGGCCAGATGTACAGAGCCATTTAGCGATCCACAAGCATGCAATTCACAAAATCGTAGGGTTTGCGACCGCTATATAGCCTTTTTAAATTTACTAAACCCATTTTGAAATTCGGTAACAGGGTATCAAATTGCACAATGGGTTTAGAAATGCATTCTGAACAGTAATTTGGGCACCCCAACCACATTATGATTCGCAATGCTATGAATCAAAATTAAATTAAATCAGGCTCCTCCCTGGATCCATGTCCTGTTATGGTCCTCCACATGGTTCCTAACACAATAGCAGAAATTCTAACACCTCTTTTGAATAATATCCTCACATCTGGGTATTTCCCAGCAGAATGGAAAAATTCTCTGATTAGGCCTATTATAAAAAAAACAACTCTTGATCCTCTCAAAGTGGCCAACTATCGTCCCATTGCTAGTCTACAATTTCCCTCCAAAGTTCTAGAAAAGGTGTTAAATGAGGAACAACGGTCCTACATAGAACGTAATAATAAACTAGATATAGCGCAACATGGCTTCAGGCCACACCACAGCACTGAGTCTGCATTAATTGCAGCTACTAAAAGCCTACGACTACAACTAGATCAGGGTGGAAAGGCTATATTGGTAATGCTTGATTTATCCGCCGCGTTTGATACGGTGGATCATCATATTCTCCTTCAGCGTTTGGCGGATATAGGGATAAAAGATAAAGCCGCAGATGTTCTGCGTTCCTATTTGAAAAATAGGAAGCAAGCTGTGGTACTGGATGAGCACACATCTTCTTACTTTGTAATGCCGTGTGGAGTGCCTCAGGGATCGGCACTCTCACCTACCCTATTTAACATATACGTTTCCCCTCTGGCCAAACTTATTCGCTCCCATGGTTTCAAGGCCATTTGCTATGCAGATGACACACAAATTATCATCTCTTTAGCCACAAATCCAGAGACTGTGGCCGAGCGTTTTAAGCTATGGATGAGTCAGATCATCTGCTGGATGCAGAATAATTGCCTGAAATTGAATACAGAGAAGACGGAGGTAGTTATGTTTGGAGGAGACATGTCTCTCTGGAATTCAAATTGGTGGTCTGAAGTAGCAGGACTTTGCCCTCAGCCAGTAAAGAAGGTAAAAAACCTTGGAATTCTTATCGATGACCAGCTCTCCCTAACTGACCAGGTAAATAGTATCACCTCCTCCTGTTTTTACATCATTAAATTCCTTAGGAAAATCCTCCCTTTTATTCCTATGCCTTTGAGGAAAATGGTTGTAACGGCATTGATCCTGTCAAAAACTGACTATTGTAACTCACTCTATATTGGAGCAAAAAAAAGAGTAATCCAAAAACTCCAGACCCTGCAGAATGTGGCAGCCCGGCTGTTATTAGATTTACCTAAATTTAGCCCAATTAGCCAAATTACTCGTGAACAACTACATTGGTTACCCATATCCGCGAGGATCCAATTTAAATCAATGTGCATATTACATAAGAGCTTGCACAGGCTAGGACCGTCGCAGATAGGTCAATACTGCAAACAGTATACCCCACTGAGAAGTCTACGTTCTGCGTCAGCCCACCTGCTTGTGGTGCCAAAAGTAAGGACTTTGAAGTGGGGTGGCAGAAGTTTTCGGCACCTGGCTCCTAAATTCTGGAACACTATGCCGTTGCATCTTAGAATGCAAAGTGATCCACTACAGTTTAGAAAGGGACTAAAAACGTGGCTATTTACATGTATCCCCACAAAATCATAAGTTTCTCTGATCTGGATGTAATGGCAGTAAGCGCTAAGACGCCAAGGCAAACACGCGCTCTACAAAAACCAATTTTCATTTCATTTCATTTCATTTATCAATGGTTTGAGACTGAAACTTTGGTAGCAAACCATTAAGGCTACCTACTCCTCAAAGGAGCTGGTAGCCCATTCATAAAGAGAAAGAGGTCCCAGTGTGAGTAAGGAATATGCTACTTACCAGTATGCATTTGTTCTTGGCATGTAGAGCTGCAGATCTACACACTTTGCATAGATCGCCATCTGGTGTTGGGCCCGGATGTTTGCAGTTTGTTTTTCCTCTTGGAAAGTCTTTGGAAGTCACGAGGTCGGTGACTCCTCCCTTGGTTCGTATTGCGCATGGGCTTCGGCTCCATCCTCAGATTGTTTTTCGCCAACAGGGAAAGATGGAGCGTAGTAATAACAGTGAAGAAACCCATGTGTGTTGTATATTATTAAGATAGACTGGAACAGATACAGGTAGCCGGGGAGGTGGGTGGGCGTGTGTAGATCTGCAGCTCTACATGCCAAGAACAGATGCATACTGGTAAGTAGCATATTCCGTTCGAGGCATATGAGCTGCAGATTACACACTTTGCATAGACTATATAGCAGTTCCCAACCTTAGCGGCGACCACCGGTATCTGTTGCAGTAGTTTGAAATAGTGTTTTTAGTACAGCCTGGCCCACACTAGCTTGTTGCTTGGTTTGCACATCTACACAGTAATGTTTAGTGAAAGTGTGCGGTGTTGACCATGTAGCTGCCTTGCAGATATCATCTAATGGGATGTTCCCTAGAAAAGCCATAGAAGCCCCTATCTTTCTTGTAGAGTGGGCTTTAGGGGGAACAGATAGCGTGCGTTTTGCTTTGTGGTAGCAAATCTGTATGCATTTTACAATCCACCTAGCTATCCCTGATTTAGAGATGAGGTTGCCTTTATGAGGTGGAGAGAAAGAGACAAACAGTTGCTTTGTCTTTCTGAAAGGTTGTGTTCTCTGGATATAGTAAAGCAAGGCCCTTTTAACATCCAGTGTGTGTAGAGCCCTTTCTGCAACAGTTTGAGGTTGCGAGAAGAAAACCGGTAACTCTACCGATTTGTTTAGATGAAAGGGTGAGATGACTTTGGGTAGGAATTTCGGGTTGGTACGGAGGACAACCTTGTTCGGGTGCATTTGGAGAAAAGGTTCTTGTATAGTAAGTGCTTGTATCTCACTGACCCTTCGAAGGGAGGTGATGGCTACAAGAAAAGCTGTTTTCCATGTGAGCAATTGCAGTTCGCATTTATGCAAAGGTTCGAAAGGCGGTCCCATTAGCCTTGTGAGAACTATATTTAAGTTCCACACAGGTGAGGGTGGCACTCTGGGGGGAATTATTCGTTTTAGGCCTTTCATGAAGGCTTTAATGGCAGGCACTCTGAAAAGTGATAGGTGCTGTCTGTTTTGTATGTAAGCGGCAATTGCTGCGAGGTGTAGCCGAATGGATGTATATGCTAGGTTACATCTTTGTAGATGGAGTAAGTAGCATATGATATGCTGTATGGATGCGTCTAGAGGGTTGATTGTGTTGTTATGGCAATAAACAACAAATCTTTTCCACTTGGCAGCGTAGCAGGCTCTAGTGGTAGGGCGTCTAGCTTCTCTGATAACGTTCATACAGTCGGGGGGAAGGTTAAGGTATCCGAATTCTAGGATCTCAGGAGCCAGATCGCAAGGTTGAGCTGAGCTGGGTCCGGGTGTCTGATCTCACCATGGTTCTGGGTTAGGAGGCATGGTGAGAGGTGCAACTTTTGGTGTGGCACTACCGAGAGTTCCAGCAGCGTGGTGGACCACGGTTATCTGGCCCATGTTGGAGCTACTAGAATCAGTGTGAGGGAGTGCTGTTGTAGCTTTCGCACCACTAATGGAATTAGTGGAAGAGGTGGAAAGGCGTACGCAAATTTGCCTGACCAGTTCATCCATATCACATTGCCTTTGGACAATGGGTGTGGGTATCTGGCGGCGAAGCTTGGGCATTTTTTGTTTTCGTGGGTGGCGAATAGGTCTATCTGTGGATGCCCCCACATCTGAAAGAACGGGTGAAGAACCTGCGGGTGAAGTTCCCACTCGTGGATCTGCTGCGTCTGTATGCTGAGCAGATCTGCCATGGTGTTTTGGACTCCTGGGACATGCTGGGCTAGGAGAAAGATTTTGTGTGGAATTGCCCATCTCCATATGCTCTGTGCTAATTGAGAGAGTTGTGGAGAGTGTGTGCCGCCTTGTTTTTGAATGTAGTACATGGCGGTCATGTTGTCTGTGTGAATAAGGACTGCCTTGCCTAAAATCTGTGTGTGAAAGGATTTTAGGGCTAGAAAGATTGCCAGTAACTCCAGATGGTTGATGTGGAGTAACTTTTGTTGCGGCGTCCATGTGCCCTGCACTGTGAGGTGTAGTAGATGAGCTCCCCAGCCGGAGAGCGATGCGTCTGTTGTCAGGATTATTTGTGGAACCGGGTCCAAGAACGGTCGACCTCTGGAAAGATTTGTGGTGTTCCACCACTGCAGAGAGCGATGGGTGCGACCGTCTACCAGCACCAGATCTGTCAGTTGCCCCTGGGCCTGGTTCCATTGGCGCGCTAAGCACTCTTGGAGTGGACGCATCTGGAGTCTTGCATGAGGCACTATGAAAATGCAAGAGGCCATCATCCCTATCAGTTGCATAAACACTCTTGCTGGGAGGGAGTGTTGAAGTATGAATTTTTGACGCAAAGCCTGAATGCTTGCAATCCTGGCTGGATTGGGGTAGGCTATAGCTTTTGAGGTGTCTATGTCGGCACCGAGGTATTGCTTTATGTGGGATGGTGTTAGCTGGGACTTTTGGTGGTTCACCGTGAAGCCTAGTTGGTGAAGTAGTTGGATTGTAGTGGCGGTGTGGTGTACACATTGGTAGTAGGATGCGGCTTTTATCAGCCAGTCGTCCAAATATGGGAAGACGTGAATGTGCTGTCTTCTGAGATGTGCCGCCACTACCGCTAGGCACTTGGTGAATACCCTTGGTGCTGTTGTGACCCCGAATGGGAGCACCTTGAACTGGTAGTGTTGCCCGTCCACTACAAATCTGAGGTACTTTCTGTGGGCATGGTGTACCGGAATGTGAAAGTATGCATCTTTCAAGTCCAGTGTGGTGAGAAAGTCGTTCTGGGAGAGGAGCGGAAGTACCTGCTGAAGTGTTACCATGTGAAAATGGTCCGAATGTATGTATGTGTTTAGAGGCCGGAGATCTAAGATAGGTCGTAGAGTCTCGTCTCTTTTTGGTATCAGAAAATATAGTGAGTAGACCCCTACATTTTGCTGATTGGCGGGGACCTGTTCTATCGCCTCTTTTTGTAGGAGGGAGATTACCTCCTGTTTTAGTAACGTGGAATGTTCTTTTGACATTGGGCGTTGCCTGGGTGGAATGTTCGGGGGGGTAGATGTCAGTTCTAGGCAGTACCCTGAACGAATAATTTGGGTCACCCATCTGTCTGATGTGATGGACTCCCAGACGTGAAGGAAATTTTGTAGTCCGGAGTGGGATGGTCTGGAGGGAGCAGGGGAAAGTCATTGGGTAGGCGGTGTGGCAGAGCGGGCGGTATTTGTTTTGCCTCTGCCTTTATTGTTATTGCCTCCATAGCCGCCTCTTTGATAACCTCTTGTGAAGGTGGATTGAGCAGGGGATTTGTAGGACGTGGACGCGCTATCTGATGAGTAGCCTCTGCCCGTGCCGAAAGGAGCGCCTTGGAGGGTGTGACTGTAGGGCTCCCATAGATTTCGCCGTATCTGTGTCTTTCTTCATCTTCTCGAGAGCCTCATCTACCTTTGGACCGAATAGATGTTCTTGATCAAATGGATGGTTTAATATGGAGGCTTGTACCTCAGGTTTAAAGCCTGAAACTCTCAGCCAAGCGTGGCGACGGAGGAGGACACTAGTGTTAATGGCCCTGGAGGCTGTGTCTGCTGTGTCTAAGGCACAGCGTATAGAGGTGTTAGTTATGGTCTTACCCTCTTGAATTAATTCATTGGCCCTATTTTTGTATTTTTCTGGGAGATGGTGCATGATGGTTTCTAGTTCATCATAATGCGCTCGGTCGTATCTGGCCAATAGCGCTTGAGTGTTGGCGATACGCCATATATTGGCTGCCTGTGACGCAGTGTGTTTTCCTGACGCGTCCAGGAGCTTTGACTCTTTGTCAGGCGGTGGTGCTTCGCCTGACGCCTAGGAATTTGATCTCTTACTTGCAGTGGATACCACTAGGGAATCCAGTGGCGCTGGCCCTTTGATGTAGGCAGGATCTGTGGGGGCAGCTTTATACTTCTTCTCTATGCGGGGGTTGAGGACCCTAGCCCTGACTGGGTCTTTGAAAACCTCTGGCGCATCTTTTATTACCCCTTTGAGCATAGGTAGTATAGAAGTAGACCTATGTGCAGTATCAAAGGTGCCTAGGAGGAAATCTTCCTCTACTGGGTCAGTGTGTAGCTCTACCCCGTGATAATGTGCCGCCCTCTGAAGTAGGTGGTGAAAACCTAATGAGTCTTCTGGTGGAGATGGCCTGGATGGATAAAGGTCATCTTGTGGGACATCTGGAATGTCTGGATTATTATAATCATCCCATGGGTCTGGGGATCCTGTAGGGGTGGGGTCTTGTGGCACATCTGCTGGGTCGTAGTATGGGTCCCCCTGATCATCATGGTCTGGAGACGGGGTCGGAGAGCGATGAGGCAGGGGTGGAGAAGGCGGAGGGGGTGGAGGTGGAGAGGGTGGAGGAGGTGGGGAAGGCACTCTGAAAGGGGAGGTAGCACAGTCTTTCATCTTTGGAGGTGGAGGTGGAGCTGGTCTGTCCAAATGTCTCTTTTTAGAAGACAGTGCCCAATGTCCAGTTTTTGGATCCTTGGTAAGTGTCTTTTGCAAAGGATCCGATGTAAATAGTTCTTGCGACACTGGCTGTTCGGTCGGCGCCGAAGTTCTCGGGGCCGATGGCTTTTTAGGCTTGTCTGTGCCGTGCTTTTTTGGAACCTCCGATTTTTGGTCGGCGCTGAGACAGGCTTCGGCGCGGGAGTGTCGGTGCCGAGGGCCTTATGATGTTTGGTCGGCACCGAGAGGCTGGGTTTCGACACCGGGGGCTTTGGTGCGAAGCTCGGTGTCGAGGTAGAGGCCGATCTCTTCTTCGGTGCCGAAGTGTGTTTATCGGCACCGCTGGCAGGCTGACTCGAGCCCGAGCCGCCGGAAGGCCTATTAGGCTTCTTCACCGGGCCCGAAGGTGGGGTGTTCGAAACAGTGTCTTTGGTCTTGCCTAGGCTCGGAGGCGAAGGCGTGACCGAAGCCTTTTTGGGTGTCGGCGCGGGTGTGGGAGGGGGTATTTTACTCACGACCCTCTGCGCCGGGGTGATGTCCTCCACATCTGAGTCGTCGGCTTCGGAAGCACTGACAAGGTCCTCTTCGGTGTGCTGCTGTCCCGGAGCTTCGTCGTCGTCCCCGAAGATGTCGACTGGAACGGAAGTCGAGGAATGCGCCATTTTTCGTCTAGCGCTTTGATCTCGAATAGTCTTTTTGGATCTGAAAGACTTGCAGGCGGGACAGTCTCGAGCCTCGTGTTCAGGGGAGAGGCAGAGGTTGCACACCTCATGAAGATCGGTGTGGGGCAATTTGGACGCACAACGAGGGCACTTCTTGAATGGAGTTCTTTCCATCAGCCGGGACCGGAGCTTGGATAGGCCCGAAGGCCGCCGTCGATGACTGGAATCGAAGGTGTGTCGAAGAAGGAGGTGATTGAGGAGATCAGGATCTGAACAATATCGCGAAGAGCGAGGATTCCGCTTCGATCGTCGAACTGGAATGTTCGGAACCGGCGCGCGAAGTATTACATCCGAGCCCGATGGCGTAAAAAACAATCTGAGGATGGAGCCGAAGCCCATGCGCAATACGAACCAAGGGAGGAGTCACCAACCTCGTGACCTCCAAAGACTTTCCAAGAGGAAAAACAAACTGCAAACATCCGGGCCCAACACCAGATGGCGATCTATGCAAAGTGTGTAATCTGCAGCTCATATGCCTCGAACAGTTTGTTTAAGAGTGGACAGTGACTAGGGAAGCATTTACAAAGTATTTACTTTATTTAAGTACGATCACAGAAATGGTGGTCTGCTGACCACAGCATGTCACCATCCTTGTGATGGCATACAATCAGATTGAGTCAGTTTTCAAAATCAGAATCGATTTGTAAAAAGCTGGTGCACAATTTGCGAACAGTCTTTGTGAATCAGTTCTTTGTACATCTGACCTTCTGTGTCTACAAAAAACAGATGAATGTACCTGGAACCTTACAAGAGACAGCTTGTGAGAGGTTGATTGTCCCAGGCCAGGCATGGGAAGTTCATCTAGTCATTTTGTTGGCAACTGCATTCCAGTCATTCCTTTTGCCACTGCATTCCACTACTAGCAGGTAACCAAAGTGTTATGCTAAGATACGGATTGTAATACCTCCTTGCTTGGGAAAGTTTGTGTATAAATGTGCTAGACTCTTAGTGTTCTGTCTCATCTGATCATATCACTCCAGTCACACATGCCAGTGCCTGTGATGTCACAGTGCAATGTTGAGGTCTATTTGAGTGGAAATGAGGTAGCTGGTGTCTTTGTCATTTCAGGAGACAGGCTGCTCTATGGAGCATGCTCTTCAGTGAAATGAGTTGGATGTATAGAATCCCAGGCAGAAGGACATGCTGCAGGTTAGGTATGATCAGTGACTGAATGACTACTTTCAGATTCCTCAAAGAAGCAACAGCTGTGTGGGTCCTCCTGCCCTGTAGGGATTGAAGGAGAGACTTCTGATAAAACAGAATCAAGGTTTTGGAACTGTTTGAGAGGTGAGGTGTGAATCCACTAAGGATTATTGCTGTCAGTCATTCTTGTACTTTGGTCTGTTTTTGGTGATCACGGCAAACACATTTTTAGGACATTCAGGTTCTGGACACTTAAGGCATCCATGCTTGTATGATGGAGACAGTTCTTACATTGAACGATATTATTATCAATTATAAACCTTTATCAGAGATGAGTGTTGCTTGTCGAGCCTTGATCCTGTGTTAACGGCTGGGATCGCGGTGGGATTGTGGTGCATTCTCCCAGGTGGTGAGGGGCTGAAGTGGCAGGCCTCCCCGGGCTGTCAGAGGCCTCCGAGTGAGCAGCGGCTCACTTTTCTGCTGGACCACAGGGGATGGCAGTTACTGGCAGACTGAGAGATCCTTGGGGGCTCATGAGGCCGCAGCGCTTGGTGCAGCGCCTGGGAGGCGGGGCTCCAAGAAACTGGCCTGCTGACACGGCGCATGTTTAGTGTGTTGCCGTGGTGCAGGAGGAACAAGTCTGGGGCGAACCTGTTGAGCTGCTACGACGAGCAGGCCTGTGGCCCCTTGGAGCCAGGTTCGGGGCGCCATACAGAAGACGCAGCAGGGATTGTAGATGCGCTGCAGCGGAAGAGCCACAGCGCGGGTGATTGGAGCATGGTGAGTGAAAGTAGCCAGCGCCGTGCAACATATGCAGCCTACAGGCCCTTGTGCAGTGTGCAGTCGAGACCGAGACCCTGACCTAAGAAAGACTGACAGGGAGCTTCTGGATTGATTCAAAGTAAAGGAGGCACAATAGCAGGGGGCTCTGTGGCCACTGCGGGGGCAGAGGATGGCGTTGGTGAGACCCCGGTCTGCCACATGATATAGTGCACTAAATAAAGACAGTATAGGCCCACACTAACACAGGAAAGAGCAGAGTAATTATTGATTGATACTAGTGGCAATTTGTTCAACTGCCCTGTTGGAATCAGTGGGATCTCTTCCTTACAAGCAGAAGATAGCACCCTCCCTGATACCCTTCTTGTATTGACCCCTGCAGAGAGTACAGCACCCAGCACAATGGGTAAGGCAGATAAGCAACAGTCCCAACTAACTTTTGTGACTAGACGCACCCCTGGATCTCAGCAACGTGCAAATTCGGATTTAGACAGGGTGCCGCATTCTCTTGAGGCCACGCTCCTCACCATGCAGCAAAGCTTACAATCAACTGATGGGAAGATCAATACATTAAACCTGAGGATGGATCATACAGCTGCAAAGCTAGACAAACAGGCAACACGAATCGCAACTTCGGAACAACATATCTTGACAGTAGAAGATGACGCCCAGGCCACTGCAACTAAAAGCTTGAATATGGAGAAGGTCCTGGAGGTGATCCATGCCCAAAATGAAGACCTAGAGGCCCAATCACTGCACAATAACCTACGCATTATTGGGGTCCCAAAGTCAACAAATAGTGGCCGGCTCAAGGATTATGTGGAAAAGATGGTGCAAGAGATTTTTGGGAAGGATCGATTGTCAGTGATCCTAATTGTGGTATGAGCACATCGGTCACTGGTGGCACGGCTGCCTTCTGCCCCCGTCTCCCCTCTCCCGAGGCCAATTATTATCAAACTGTTGAATTATCACAACTGCAACACAATTCTAAGCCTGTCCAGGGAACAGCAAAACATACATTACCAGGGCTACAAGGTGGCCTTTTTCCCAGACTTTACTACTGCAGTGCAGGGGCATGTAGAGAGTTCATTCCAGTAAAGAAAAAATTGCAAACCGAACATCCATATTGAGTATGCCGAAGGCCGTCATGGAATTTGTTAAATCCATAAACCGCACCAGACAAAGCCCAGCACGATCCACCTCAACAACTACTAAGTGATAACTGTGAGGGATGATCATGGTGGATTGTAAGTACTGAGAGAGTGGTGGCATGTCCGCTAGATTCACCTAAAGACACAGTCCAAGTGGGTACCCGAGAATGCAGACTGATGTTAATTGATGAACCTTCTGGCCCACGCATATGAGTAATGTATCATTGCCTCTCATGTGCCACCACAATGTATTTATTGAGTCATTGTCTGTCCCCATCTATCCTCGACCACTGGGAAGGAACTTTGGCCTCTAGTTACCCCCAAAAGAGAACTCCCCACATGATGACACAATGTGGTGTTATGAGTGTTGGTGTTTGTTTTGTTTGTTAATTTTTCTTTATTTGCTATAATGGGGATGTCTTCAGCACGATTGGTATGCTGAAGTGGGTGGGGGAGGGGAGTTCTGTCTGTTACATGCAATTGTCAATGTGCATCAATATGCTAGGTCGCAATACAGTTTGCTTTCTAGTGCTGTCAACATGGTATGATATGCTGTGACTCATAATACTCATCATACTCCAAGGGAGTACTAATACTAGTCAAGAAGGTAGTCCCGTTTACTCTAAGTCACTCTGAAACTGATGATCAAGGACACTACATCATAATACAGGGGAGTTTGTGTGGGACGGCAGTAACAATTATAAATTGATATAGATGACCCCGAGTTTTATAATAGGGTCTGGAATCAAATTTACAGCCGTCATTCGGGGTGGAGACCTAAACATACCTTGACACCACATTGGACCAGTCCACGAATTATGAGTGACAGGGTAAGCACTCAGCCCAGGTTCTCAAAGACAACATGGCAGAATATGGACTCATAGATATTTGGGCATGATACCCCAGTGTTAGCGAGGAGGCACACATCTCCGCGGCAGACAAAACATGGTCTTAATTGGATTATTGGATGGTGTCTAGAGCGTTGAGCATTTTGATGGAGGAAGTGAGTCACCTACCTAGGACACTCTCGGACCACATTTTATTAGAACAGAGGCTACCAAAGCACATACCCACCCCATTTCAATGGCAACTACAAGGATCGTCACTGCGTGATCCCGTGTTTCAAGAGGGTGTATGGGCAGAGATTATTCATTATTTCGAGGTGAATGTGGGCTCAGTAGTGGGTGCTAATATGTTATGGAAGGCATTTAAAGTAACCATAAGGGAGGCGTGTGTTTGATTACAGGCTCACTCCACTCTTGGCTGCAGAACATTGAAAATACGCTGAGAACCCAGGAAAGGCAACATGAAACACAGCCAACCCCTAGTACTTTAGCATGCCTCAGAGAGCAAATAACAGAATATAATGACACAGTGGAACAAGAGGCGAAACACTTGTCTAGACAATGGGTGGCAAGATCCTATGGGGAAGGAGGTTGGCCGAGCCATAGCTTTGCCGCCAAAATAAAAATAAAACCTCTGCAAATACACACATTGTGAAGATAAATCTAGTGATGGGGATATTTGCCATGACACATCAGCAATCCTGGCACGGTTTGTAGCTTTCTATTCTCATCTTTATGGCCTGCGGGAAGCTGCGGCAGAGACAGACGGATTTCTTCATTATATAGCTCTGGCATGGCTAACTCTAGGTCAGAGGGAAGTCCTGGTACAACCAATCATGACTGAGGAGGTGAAGAACACTATAAGAATGCTTCCAAATGGGAAGGCCTCCAGGAATGAGTCCAAGCAAATTTTATAAAGAATATGCCGACCTGCTGGTAGCGCATCTGCATGCAATGTACATGGAGGTATATGAGAAGCAAACCCTACCACCATCTCTATGGGAGGCAATTATCCTAATGCTCCTGAAACCTGATAAACCCCACGAGCGATGTGAGTCATGCAGCCCACTTTCCTTAATTAAGAGACACAAAAATACTGGCAAAAATTGTTGGAGCACGATTGTGCCACCTTCTCCCAGCATCGGCACTGCCTGATCAATCGGGCTTCATTCCTAACCGCTCCACCTCACACAATATGCGTACACTATTTGCAGTCCTCCATCAATTGGATCCCACTATAGATGCGGCGGCGGTCTTATTGGAGGCTACAAAAGCGTTCTATACAGTGGGAATATATGCTTACGGTACAGCACCGTATGGGCATGCCACACGCCTTTTTAAGATGGATGTAGACCCAGTAGCGAGGATTCGCATTAACGGTGCAATTTCTGACTGACCCATTGAAGATATGCAGGGGCACAAGGCAGGGATGTCCGCTGTCCCCAATATTATTTGCAATGGCGCTAGGACCCTTGGCATGTATAATACAAAAGAGACACGCAGAGGCAGCCTTAAGATTTCGTCTGTGGCCCCTTTCCATTTCCCTGTATGTGGACGATATGATACTCTACATTCGGGATCCAGTCACAAATTTAGCGCCTCTTATCTGCGAATATGTTAGATATGAGGGGAGTGAGCATTAATTGAGACAAATCAACCGCATTCCCTCTGACACAGCATACTAAGCCCCATATGCTTGATTTCTCCCTTGAATGGTGCAAGGACCCCATTAAATATTTGGGAATCTGGGTACATAGAGACCCAGGGCTAGTTGTGAGGCAGAACTATGGACAGGCGGTCGTCTCTAGGTTGGAGGATCAGGTAGCCTGTTGGATACGCTTGCCCTTATTGCTGGCTGACAGAGTGGACCTCATGAAAATGGTTCTATTGCCCACATTTCTCTATATGTTCATTAGAATTCCAATATTATTGCCGAAAGCTTTTTTTATACCCATAGATCTCAAATGATAACACTGACCTGGGTGGGCAAACAGCCCAGAGTTAGCTGGAACAGGCTTACCAGACCTTATGAGCAAAGCATCTTTGAGGCTCCATATGTATACCTCTACTATTTATGTGCACAACTGGTATAATCTTCACAATATTTAACACACCTAACCATAGAAAGCAATGATGCTTATCCTATACCCCTCCGAACCATTCCACCTCATGAGCGGACAAATATCACACATATAGACACTGTACATAGTACCACGATGCCTGGTGCACATTGGGCGATCGAGCGCACAAATTGCCGCTCTTTGCACCGGCGCTCCCGCTACTGTGGCACCAGGCATTTCCGTCACTCAAGAACCCAGAGCACTCTCCATTCTTTAAGAAGTACGGTTAGAAACAATGGGGGATATTTACCCGGAGGGGCAGTTCATATCATTGCCTTCTCACAAATACAACTGTAATGAAAGGTCTCAGATCTCCCCTGAACCAAGGTATGTACCGTCACTTTCCCAGGGATAGAATATCAGTTCCAAACTTATGGAATATAACATATACACAGCACTTCCTAAGGTGGGCAAACTTTCAACACTCCCCCAAAGGCAAGGCAAGAAAACAATATCACATGAGTCTCCTCTAGACCAAGGTAACACACACAACACTTGTCTAGAGCGAGATATACTTTGCACATCACTTGCCAGGAGTAGAACAACTTCCTATAACACAATTACCTGCTAGAAGGGAATTCACCCACTCTTCTACAACAGAATACTTGGCCAAGAAGAGTCCACACCTCCTGCTACAAGGAAAAGACAAATTGGTATATCTGGGATATATTTATTAGTAAATAGCACCACACGGTAAGCCAAATGCACCTATCATAGCAGACTCCAACATATCAATAGTATGATTGAAACACAATCAAGGCAAACATATATGTAGAAATATATATATGTATATAAATGTATGGAACCTGAAAATAAAGTTATAGTAAGCAAGAACAGTAGGAAAACTAGAAATTAGTGGAACACCTCACCAACTGTCTGTCCATCCCGTTTCCACTTCGCCAAAGGGGAGTCCGGTTCTTCGGCCGAAACAGGAGACAGTAGTGACACTATACGCCCCACCGCGACAGCTGCACGTCTGCCCTGTGATGAACTTCCACCGAACAGAACCCAGACACCTCCTTTAGTACAAGTGGAGACGTAAGATGAAGCTCCTGGTGAGCCTCGCCCCCTTTTCCCATCAGAGTCCGTACCACTCCTCACCAAGGCCACAGCTTCAGCTGGCCAGGCGTCTGTTATGGCTTCAGAGCAGAGCGAGCATATTCCTCTGACAAGATCCAGTTCTTTCTGGTCAGTAAAGTGCAAAAAACAAGTGAAAAGGAAAACATGCCCTTCTCACCTAGTGAAGCTCAGAAAATGGCGACAGCTCAGAAAATGGAGTCACTCAAGCATAAGCCTCTATTAACGCAAAAGAGCAAAATTAGTATGCAAGATGACATAAGATCAGTCCAAAGCCAATATCAAGCACTGCCGTTAAGCAAGATAAAGTCAGAATCTGAAAGAGAAATAATCAAGCCCTACTTCGTAGCTTATTCCTACTAGGCAGGCCTACACATCACTATATTATGTTATAATATGCTAAATAAGACTGAGATGGTGATGGGCGATGGTCATTATCAGGCTATTTAGCCACATAAATGGCACATTCATTACATTCCACCCATGACCATCCTCCAACACCATCAAACATACAAAAACTTTAAACAATATGCAAACCATCTCTGCAATAATAAGAAACATAACGTATAGACTACACACATTGAATGCAACAACATAATGCAACTAAAAAACAAAGAACTAAGAGTGCACCACCCAAGATAGAACGTAGCATACCAAAATCTGGTAGCCACCCAAAGAACCAGTCCCACCACCCTTTATTCTTGGCAAGACTATTCTACTGAAAGACAGCAAGATTATAGAACAGAAGAGAAGCAGGCATATGCAAGACCATCATACAGTAAGGCTAGGCTAACATAACACTAAAATCAGTTAAAATGATGGTGGTCGAGGGTCATCATAGGGTGTTAGACCACAAAAGTGGCTCATTCACTACATACAACGCAATGCTCCCCTTCAGATATTTATCCATCGTAGACTTAGGGAGGCTGTGAAGGCCCTGTTTCCACAGTTTCTGGAGACACCACCGACATTAGGGGTACTAAAGGCGATGCTTAGCTGTAGCTCACTCAAAAGCCTCACAACTAGGCTGTATAATGACATCCTGGGAGAAATGGCTACGAAGCCGACAAACTCACTTGATAGATGGATAGCTGCGTTATCTCCCCTACTCTCTCTGGAGGACTGGACCTCTTGTTGTGCACGCACTAGTAGATTAACAGCCAATTGCAATCTGAGGATCATACATTTCAAATGCCTGCAACAAATGTACTACACCCCTCTCTAGCTCCATAAGTATGGTCTACACCAAAACGATAACTGTTTACAATGTGGAGCTACCAAAGCAGATTTTATCCACCTGGCATGGGCATGCACACGAATATCACGTTTTTGGGTACAGGTGACTCAGGCTGTATCGGGTATGACTTTAAAACAGGTGACATGTACTCCACAACTGTGTCTATTGGGGCTAGTTAAATCACTACAACCCTGGTGGCTTTGTTTTGCTGCTAACTAAAAGGGTGGTATCTATGCATTGGGGGAGAAACGTAGCTCCCAAATTTGATGAATGGCTACTGGACATGGCTTATTGCAGGGATCAATTGGAGATCTACGCAGAAGAGCTCCAGAATCCCTCCAAGCTAAAGAACATACAGACTCTTTTTACGACTCATCTGTTGTCAAACCCAGGTACTCCCTAATTACACTGTAGTCCAGCTGTTGTGATCATACTAAGTAGAATTGCAATGATGTACGATATTGCAACATTCATCAGACATGTACTATTAGATCGAAGTGATGTCATTGACCCTGCACAGTTGTATGTCCTTCATATAAAAATCTATATAAAATAAAATTAAAATAAAACTTAAGACATTTTTCACACGGCAAACCTTCAATAATGAAAAGCTTAAACTACTTCAACACTTCAGCCTGTTCCACAGACAAGAACCAATTATTCTCCGAAATATGTTTTTAGCCCTTTCCTAAAGAGAAGTAGATTTATTTGAGATCTCAATCATCCAGGGCAACGAGTTCCAAAGTTGAGAGGTACACAGAGAGAAGCTCTTGCCACCCCATCTCGCCTTATTTATTCTCGGAATGGCTACTAGTTTAGCTGAGCCCAATCTGAGTGTACGGCTTTGTGTGCGCCAGATAATTTGTCAATTAACCATTCAAATTTTGCCCCTTTTTTAAAAAGACTCCTTAATATTGCAGCAATCATAGAAAAATTGGCAAGAATAACATTTGCAAAGACCTAGAAATTATCATAACTGATCTTTGTTAATTGGTGGACCAACCTCTTGAACTGCCTAATCAATTTTTCATCAGGAGAAATACCTTTAACACAAATTTTGTAGCCAAGATATTCCACTTCACTTGCAATAAACCTACATGTGTCCAACTGCACAGCTAGTCCTCTATCCTGGAGGATAGTCAACACCTTCTCCAAAATGGCATTATATTTTCCACAGTATCAGGATATACTTAGGATAGCGGCCTGAAAAGCAACGACTCTCTCAGTATGTCCAAACAAAATATGCACTATTTTTGAAACACTGAGACAATCAAAGCCAAGCCAAAAGACATTCTAGTATATCTACATGCCCCATCAGGAGAAATAATAGTGGTAATGTGTCTTGATTCTTTAGGCAATTAAATTTGATGAAATGCTTTTTTTTTTAACAGCCTTTGAAAATCATAATTGACAGACACTGAACATAACTCTTTCTGATCAAAATCATCTACAAAAAATACAGGAAACTTTGTATTAGGATTAAGTGATATGCTCATTCATTCTTGAAGAGGCCAACCTAACATATGCTGACCATCAACCGCAACATAAACCTTGCCAATAATGGATATTTCTTGGAACCCAATATTACCCATGAAATAGCCAAGCATGTCAACCTTTTTCTTTCCAAACTATATACCATAATGTAATTAAGTTCTAAAGTTGTTTTACCCCATACTCTGTTAAATAAAATATCTGATATAATAGTGAAAGCTGAGCCTCAATCAGTCATTACATCCACTATCTTACCATCTATGGTTATTTGACAAGTATATAGGTTGCTTTAAATTTTCATCATCAATAGTCAAAATTACCTAGTTACTGCGCATGGGCATCAACTGCATTGTTAGATTGTTTTCCCGCAAGGGGGCGAGAATGTAGTGAGTGTAGCAAAGAGATGTCCATGCATATATAATGTGAATAAGGAGAACTGCAACAACTACAGGTGACCAGGGTGGTGGGAGGGCACAAGTGAATCTACAGCTCTACATGCCAAGAACAGATGCCTACTCGGTAAGAAACGTAATCAGTTTGAGGCATGTATGCTGTAGATACTCTTGATTTGCATAGACTATAAACCAGTATTCTCCCAAAGCGGTGGCTAACCAGTAGATGTTGCAGTTGTCTAAAAAAGTGTCTTTAGCACTGCTTGCCCCACATTGGCTTGTTGACGTGCTAATACATCCACACAATAGTGTTTGGTAAATGTGGGTGGTCTAGACCATGTTGCTGCCTTACATATGTCAGCTATAGGAATGTTACCTAAAAAGGCCATAGATGCCCCTATTTTGTGAGTGGAATGTGCTCTAGGGGGTATAGATAAAGTTCTTTTAGCTTTTATATAGCAAGTTTGAACGCATTTAACAATCCATCTTGAAATGTCATTTTCAGAGATATGATTGCCCGTGTGAGGTGGTGCAAATGCGATAAGCAGTTGCAATGTTTTACGAAAATCTTTTGTCCTTTCGGTATAATACAATAACGCTCATCTGACATCAAGTGTGTGAAAAGCTCGTTCCGCTACAGAATCAGGTCAAGGGAAGAACATGGGTAGCTCAGCTGATTAGCTACTATGAAAAGCAGAGACTACTTTAGGGATGAATTTTGGGTTGGTGGGAAGAACTACCCTATCTCTATGAAGCTGAAAAAAGGGTTCTTCCAAGGTTAATGCCTAAAGCTCAACATCTCTCCTTAATGAAGTAAATGCAATGAGGAAGGCAACCTTCCATAAAAGGAACTGTAAAGGTTCAAAGGGTGGACCCATGAGTCTTGTAAGTACAATGTTGAGATTCCATACTAGTGCCTGAGGTTTTCTGGGTGGTATTACTCTTTTTAAGCCTTCCATAAATGCTTAAATCACAGGGACTTTGAACAAAGATAAATGATGTCTGTTTTACAGATATGCAGCCACTGCTGCAAGGTGCAATCGAACAGATGTGTAAGCTAAGTTAGATTGCTGTAGGTGTAGAAGGTAACAAACAATGTTTTGAACAGAAGGATCCAGAGGATTAATCTTGTTGTTATTAAAATAAATAACAAATCATTTCCATTTTGCTACATAACAAGCTCTGGTAGTGGGCTTTCTTGCTTCTATTAGAATAGCCATAGAGTTTGGTGGCAAATTTAAGTATCCAAACTTTAAGACTTCAGGAGCCAGATCACTAAGTTGAGCTCCTTGGGGTTTGGGTGTCTGATAGATCCATGGTTCTGAGTGAGAAGGCTGGAATTCAGGTGTTGCTTTTGATGTGGAACTACTGAGAGTTCCAGAAGTGTGGTGTACCGTGGTTGACGGGCCTAAGTGGGAGCTACCAAAATCAGTGTAAGCGATGTTTGCCTGAGCTTTCGAACCAGAAACGGAAGGAGTGGGTGAGGGGGAATAGATTAGGCAAATATCATTGACCAATTGATCCACAGGGCATTGCTTTTGGAGCGAGGGCATGGGAACCTGGAGGCGAAGTTTGGGAATTTTGCGAACTATTGTGGGAATCCCCATTATTTAAAGTATGGAAGGAGAACTTGAGGATGAAGTTCCCACTTGTGCATTTGCTGTCTCCTCCTGCTGAGGAGATCGGCAATTTGATTGTGGACTCCTGGAAGGTGTTCTGCCAGATTATACATTTTGGGATAAATTGCCCAGCTCCAGATGGCTTGAGAGAGGTGTGACAGCTGGAGAGAGTGTGTTCCCCCAGTTTTTGTATATAGTACATGGCTGTCAAGTTGTCCATGCAGACTAGGATAACTGTGCCTATGAGATGACACTGAAAAGCTTTAAGGACTAGAAATACTGCTAGAAGCTCTAGATAGTTGATGTGGAGACTGTTGTGCTTGTTGTCCCAGAGACCCAGAATTCTGTAATTGTGGAGATGGGCAGCCAAACCTGTGAGAGATGCATCTACTGTTAGAATGACCTGTGGAATAGGGTCGATGAAATCTGCCCTTTTGAAAGGTTTTGTGGGTTCCACCACTACAGAGAGTGATGGTTGTGGCTGTCTACCAACACTAGATCTGTTAATTGACCCTGTGACTGGTACCACTGACGTACTAAGCATTCTTGTAGAGAACGCATGTGTAGTCTTGTATGAGGCACTATTGCAATGCATGAGGCCATCGTTCCTAGCAGTTGCATACAAGTTTTGGCTGGCAAGGTTTGATTGGCTTGAAACTGTAGTAACAGAGTTTGAATATTGCAAATTCTGGCTGTACTAGGAGAGGCTAGAGCCGTGTGAGTGTTGAGAGTTGCTCTCAGATAAGATTGCATTTGTAAAGGCTGTAGATGAGACTTTTGCATGTTGATGGTGAATCCCAATTGGTGCCGTAGGTTTAGTATGGTCTGAGTGTGTTTTAAACTCTTCTGATGTACAGTCATCTAAGTAGGGGAAAACATGATTTTTTTTTGTCTTCTGAGATGAGCTGCCACTACTGCTAGACATTTGGTAAACACTCTGGGAGCAGTAGTTCCTCCGAATGGGAGTACTTTGAACTGATAGTGTTGGGCTGCTATCAGAAATCTGAGATATTTCTGATGAGCTGGATGGATTGGAATGTGGGAGTATGCGTCTTTTAAGTCTAGTGTTGACATAAAATCGCCTTGCTGTAGAAGTGTAAGCACCTGTTGAAGCATTACCATATGGAAATGTTCTGACAGTATGTACAATATCCAAAATTGGTCTCAAGGAGCCGTCCTTCTTGGGGATTAGAAAGTAGAGAGAGTAAACCCCTGAACCTTGGTACTGTAATGGAACTGGCACTATGGCTCCCTTTTCTAAAACAGATTGCACCTCTTGTTCGAGTAACTGTAAGTGGTCTGCCAACAGTATGTATGTGCGAGGTGGAATATTTGGAGGATTGGTGGTAAGCTCCAGGCAATAACCATGCCGGATAAGATCTATCCCCCATTTGTCGGTTGTTGTTGATTGCCGAATGGGGATAAATTGTTGAAGTCTTCCCCCCGACAGGTGTTAAATAATCAGGGGGAGGTGTGGGCAAGTCAGTGTTTGTTGGGAGAAGGTGACTTACACGTTGAGGCACCTCTAACCATACCTTTGGAGCCAGTTATTGAGGCGAGAGGGGTAGGACACAAGCCCCAGCGTCACCTGTGGCAGCTGCCGCATTACGCCTGCTGCTGTACGCCCAGAGGCGCGTATTAGCGGTTCTCAATAAGGTTTCTATCGTGACAGTATTTCCCTATGCAATGGATAAAAAGAAGGCGGTGGAGGGAGGAGGTGGGTCTGGCTTAGAGAAAGCCGAGAAACTAGCTAAGCACCCTGGGAGTAAGTCTGTCTTGGATCGCATAGACAGCCTTTTGGTTGAATGTGAAGGTATTCTAGATGCATCTGGGGCTGAGGTGGGTTCGAGAAGTTCCAAGAGATCCTCTAACCCATCAAATCATGGTAGTATCGCAATCTTCCCAAAAATGTTCTCGAAGTCAAAGCACGAAGAGGATCTTGCATCTACTACAAAACGGCTAAATACACATTTAGAAACAGCAGTTACAATTCACCTGGACACATATCTGGATACACATCTTAATAATACTGCAGACTCACCTTTGGTATGTAGTAATCATTTTGCTCCTTTGCAGAGCCCCAGTAAAACTAGAGAAAGGTGCGTTGAGAACTGCTCCACTGCCCACATCAACAGCATTGCAGCCCCTACTCTTAGTGTCCTTGACAGTGTCAATTAATTAAAAGCTGAGGTAACTGCCCTGAAATCCATGATCGGTGATCTTATGGGGACGATGAAAGAATTAATGGCCCCAAACAAACTGACATCTTCGTGCCTCAAAGCACAGGCCAACCTGTCTAACCAACCTGTTATTAGCAAAAACCACTAACCATCTGTGGCTCTTCCTTTTAAATCAAACCAAGAGGCTGTACTGGAGGGGAATGGCACAACACACAGAGCCATGGAAAAGGTCTTTCCACCTAACTCAAACAGGGGTGAGCCGGAAGAGGGGCGGGAGATCTTCATCAGGCCTAGGAAGGTCGGGTTTGATGGGTCGCCTATTGGTTCAGGTATTGAGCAAAGACCATTTCTTGCTTGGCGCCCAACAACCAATAATCCCTGTAAAGTTTTTATGACTAATGTCTAAAAGCTAGCTTCACAAATAGGGCTTGAGGATGAAGAATCCCTGAAAAATAGGGTGACTCACTGGATACAGCATGTGAGAGGCAGTAGGTCCCTAATCAGGGAGGACATTATCAGGGTTAAAATTCCAAAGTCCGCTACTGACTGCCTAGAGCTGACATTGGTTAATGAATGATTCGCTGAGAATGTTAGTAGCCTTAGAAAACAGAACCTTCGGTTATACAATTTAGATGCAGCCCATTATCTGCAGACCAGCTACAGATGGATAATAGCCATAGGAAGGGATTGTCATCTGAGACACCGTTGAGGGAGGTTGACTGACTATCCAGACAAAGCGGTTGGATTGACGGGCGCCTTACCAGTGTCGGTCAAGCTGCACTGCACGAATCACCTACGCCACCGTTGGTCACCTCAAATTCTATGGAGCCCACTATAGTGGTTAGCTGTTCAGCAGGCAGTAGGAAAAAGGAGGTGTTTTGGGTCTACCCTGCAGCATTCCAGCAACATCACATTGTAAAAACCAGATGGAGACTTGATTCATGTAGGCTGTAGCAAGAACACCAAACGAGTGAGGAAGCATCCTCATCGTTCTCTATGATCTTGTTGAATGTGGCTGGTATTAAGATCAAGCTATTGCTCCCACACTGGAATGAGCTCATAGAGACCTTTGATGTATGATTATCTCAAGAGACTTGGAGTATTACTCCAGTATATAAGACAGGCTTTGCTAGTTTTTAAGTACCAGCAATCAATAACTAATTTGGTCGTCCTGTGGGGGGGTTTATTAATATGGGTCAAGCTAGGCCTATGTAATTACATGTTACAACTACCCACGAATGACCCAGATATCATGGGAAGTCGCCTTAAGGGACGCATGTCTACTACTATTGACATCTACAATGTTTATGTGAGAGGCACCAGAGGGGGTAGACCATTGTCGACTATTACAACATTGGAGGATCTTTTGAGTAAGAGAAATCCCTCCCCTCCCTAAAAATAGCAGGGGATTTTAACACAACCTTTGAACCGCTAGATGGGGACGCAAGTCTGGAAGTCTTAGATGAAGTGGACGGTCCCCCCCGGACCTGATATCGGTTAAAAGGTGGGCTTAAATAGTCAAAGCTGTGACTCTGGAATTTGGTCTTAGGGCAGCTAACGGTACAACCAAATCAGACAAATTTGGGGCTAACACCTTCAATAGATTGGGAGGCTAAAGTCGATTTAATTATATTTTGCTTTACTTGAGTCTATTTGTTACACAACAATAGGGAAAACCAGTATTTAGTTAGACCTGGGCCTATAGTGGTATAAAAAACAATTTGTCCAACTGCCCTATATTTACAAAATATCTTTGTACCACACCCACATTCAATAAATTAAATAAAGAACGACAAATGATTGAACATTTATCATGAATTTTATATTGTCAATTCATTCATATTTAATTATGTCAACGGTTGCTCCAGTCAACATGAAATGAAAATAAGTGCTCATGGAAGTGCTCGTGGTAGGATGGGAATGGAAATGTATAGGTGCAGATATTTACAATTTTTACAATAACTGGAAGTCTTCCTCTAGGGACTCTTTATGTAAGGCCACCCCATGAAACTCTGCTGCTCTAGCAATACGTTTTTGATAAGCCACATTATCATCTGGTGGTGATGGCTTTGCGGGGTAAAGGTCTGGGTCAGTATCCCCTGAAGGGTCGATGGTGTAATCATTCCATGAGTCTAGAGGCAAATTAGTGTCTTCTTCATCAATATTATCCCCTTCAGGCTGTGTATGTGGAGATCCCTGAGGTTTTATATGTAAGGGATCTTCAATTGGTAAATATGGAGAAGATGGTAGTAGAGGGGAATGCTGGGCAGGATAAACAGGGCTGTTAGCCATGTCCTTTTTCTTCTTCCGAGGGATTTTATCTGCAGGGTCCTCTAAAGGAAGTTTGGGTTTGACTGGTGTTTTGGAAGAAATATGTCCTGTATCAGGATGGATATAAATCTTCTTCTGTTTAGGATCCAATTTAGCCTTGAGAACGTCTAAAATTGGTTTGGGAGGCTCGGAGAGGCTGTCCTTTGATTTTGGCGCCAAAATAGATTTGCTTTTGGGAGCGGAAGGTTTCAACTCTGAAGCATGTTTTTGTTTCGAAGTATGGGGTTTCGGCTCCAAACCAGATTTGCCCTAGGAACTGGAGGGTTTCGGCTCCGAACCAGATCTTTCCTTCGAACCGGAGGGTTTCGAAGCTGAAGATGGTTTCAGCCGACGAGATCCCGAGCCGGAAGGCTTGACGATTTGTTTCAGTGCTGAGCCAGAAGGCGGGGTTTCGGAAACATTGTCTCGGTGCCGACCTTGGCCAGAAGGCAGACGTGGTACCGTAGCCTTATGTGTTTTTGGAGAAGGTTTTAGGGGGCATGGGGTCTTCAGTTCTCACGGCACCCTGTCCCGGAGGCACATCTTTGGACTCCAAATCAATCTCGAGGTCTGAATCTGACTCTGGGATGGAGAATGCCTCTTCTTCTTCTACAAAAGACACTTCGACCTCTTCATGCGCGGATTCTTCGCTGAAGATATCCAGAGTGCATTGAATGCTTTGGTGTTGTATTTCTCGTCATCGAGCCCGACGATCATGCAGAGTTTTTTTCGACTGAAACAACTTACAGGCGTGCTCTGGTGAGAGACACAAGTTACAAACTTGATCTAGGTTGGTGCGAGGGTACTTGGCATGACAAAGAGGACAGAATTGGAATGGAGTTCGTTCCATCGGCGGAAGGGTAGACGAACGTGGCTAGGCCCGAGGGCCGCCCACGATATTTTCAACCGAAGTTAAAGTGTTTCCTGGTAGATTTGATAACCGGAGAACAGGGAAGCACGTTCGAGATCAATACCATCGAAGGTAGAGTGGATTGCGCACCGAGGGGAACCCGAAGAACGGGTTCGAACCGGAGCGCAGCAATACACGTTCAAATCCGATGGTGGAAAAAACAATCTCACAATGGAGTCGATGCCCATGCACACTATCACCAAAAGGAGGTGTAACCTTACATTGTGATTGGAAAGACTTCTTTGAAGAAAAACAACTTGCAAACTTCTGGACCCAACACTAGATGGTAGGAGTATGCAAAGCATGCGTATCTACAGCACACATGCCTTTAACATAAGCCAGTGGTTCCCAAACATTTCACTCCTGAGGACCCCCATTGAGTCACTACTAGAAGCCGGGGACCCCCAAGCCATTTGTAGGATTTAAATGTCAAACATTAAAACTGTAATTCGAAAAAAATAAACACAAACATGTGCACATCAAACAAAGACTAGACTTGAATTACTGAAGATATTAGTATTTTTATATTAAACATATTTTGAAAAATCTTAATGGGAAGGTTGGTGCTGCATCTCGTTACTAACTTTTCATTGTTTGGTTTTATTTTGCAGCCCAAGTCTCCTGTTCCTGCCAAGGCTGGACTGGAAACCTAAAGCTGCTCTGGCAAATGTTGTCATACCAGTCCCTGTACAGCGCACACCAAGTGCAGCGAGTGAGCCTGACCATTACAAAGCGGGCTTTGGGGGGCTCTCCCACAAGAACATTTCTGAGAAAATGGTGCATTTTACAACACATTTGTCATTATAAATTAAATTGTATTAGCTTTTATAGCATAGTAAATAATGACCTTACTATGCACCAGATAACAACAATCTTTTGTCAATCTTCAATGATTGACAATCTTCAATGATTCCCTCATTACTACCCTCCAACAGTGTCTATCATCTCGCCATAGCCCCACTGTCACATGTATTTAATTTTGTTTTATAGCACCTCTCATACCACTGTAGGGAGGTAAAGCACTTTACATCACACACATACAGAGACAATGAATCATAAATGGTTAAATCAGTGAATAGGAAATGTTACATAAGGCAAAGGGGACTACAAGGTATAGGATTCACATGTTACCCATACTGGTTGGCATTTTTTGGTCTGGAGAAGCACAAACTGAGGATTCAGAACTTAACACAGGGGTTAGCGTTGACTTTAATAATAAGGATTTATTTCTACCCAAACAAACCTTTTTAGCAGCATCTGGATAATGAAAGACTGGAAAAAAGACCAAATTGTACCATGCAGTTTGCATGCAGCTCTTCAATGGCGGTTCGTAGCTCACTGTGCTAGATTCCGATTGGAATTTGTGAACTGCACAATATCAAAACAATCTATGTGGCAAAAGCAGGAACCCACTGAGATATGCACAAAACAAAATACTGTTTTTTTTAAATGCATGCTACACATTCTTTGCAGTAGGCATATTAACCATCTGTGCTTCCTTAGATGAGTCAAAGCTGCCACTGAACAAATCCCCCTTCTCTCTCCAGCAGGTACATTAATCACTGGCGTTATCTTGACACTTTTATTGCTGCCCAAAAACTGCTGATTATAAATGGAACTTTGCAGTGCTTTTAAAACTGCTGCATGTGGACCCCCTGGTAATGTTTCATGGACCAGTTTGGGAACCACTGACATAAGCTACCAACTGGCATCAAATATCGAGAATAAGCATCAAAATTAGCAGCAAGGTTCCATCTTCAAAAGAATATTAAGAAAGCTTCCATCACTAGAGGAGATTCCGGCGATGAGTTGAAGGCTTATCCAAACTGGTCTCCAAAGGAAATACTGTGAGGCAATCGCTAGTGAGCTCAGTCAAGAAGCTAGTCGCTAAAATGTGGTACAAAGTTATCATATATAAATTAGATAAATACTTTATTAGCAGAGCCCACATGCCTTGTAGACCAATAGTGAGAGCACAGCAACTGAGCAACAATTCAAACCAACATTTTACAAGGAATGTAGAAGATGCGTGAGCAGGAATGTGCATCAACAAGCAATGTACATAAACACATATTATAACTACAGTATTACAAAGAGGTTCCATATAGAGGCAGAAAGTGACAGGCAAGTGGATGACAATTTGGGGTATCACATAGGCTGCCTGGATTTTCTGATCAAATTCCCTGTGCGATGCATGGGTGTTGAGTATTGTTAGATCGCTGACCATACCGATTGATTCATATTGATTGACCACCTACATGGGTATGGTTCACGTGGTGCTTTGTGATCTAAATCCCAATGGATAGCCCTGGTGGACTGGGATGATCTTGAAACAACTGAAATTCGGGATTGCATTCTCAATTATTTTGCCTACGAGAAACAGGCGAGCGCTTGAATTGCTTTCCACATTAAGCTTTTTTTTTGCCACAAGAGGACTAGTCCAACCTTCAAGGACTTTTGTGAAGAAGAGAACTAACAAGTTACTTACCTTCGATAACGCCTGATCGGGTAGAGACAATGGGCCCGATTCACAAAAGTAATCTGAGACAAAATCCTAACTTTACCACTTTCGGTATTCACAAAAGGCATTTAGGAGTAGCAAAGTTAGGATTCCTAACTTTACTACTCCTAAACTGCGAAAAAATCCTAACTGTACGACGTTCGGTATTCACAAAATGCATTTAGAATTAGGAATCCTAACTTTGCTACTCCTAAATGCCTTTTGTGAATAGCGAAAGTTGTAAAGTTAAGAATCCTAACTTTACTACTCCTAAATGCCTTTTGTGAATACCAAAAGTAGTAAAGTAAGGATTTTGTGTCAGATTACTTTGGTGAATCAAACCCAATATCTAGCCACATATTTCTTACCTTAGAATTTACCCAGGCATCAGACAGGATCCAGAAGTTTTTTCCGTTAACAGTGACCCCGGCGCGTTGGTAGCTGGCTTTGATCGGCTTGTGATGTCCACCTCACCTATATAGGTGCCACCTCGGCACGCTGACATCAGCTACTTTTCACGACTTTCCACACCAGAAGCGCAGAGCCGTGAAGTGCAC
Source organism: Triturus cristatus (assembly GCF_964204655.1). NCBI lineage: Eukaryota > Metazoa > Chordata > Amphibia > Caudata > Salamandridae > Triturus > Triturus cristatus. Next base: position 1,104,737,780 of record NC_140585.1, on the reverse strand, counting down.
TGACATGGGTGTGTCCAAACAAGGTTCCTGAAGGGGATCATCCCTGGCCCCAGAAACCTATCTGCAGAGCGGGGAGGATGGGTGGGTCAGTAAGTAATCTGGAGCTAGATATTGCCTCTACCAGAGAAGGCTTTACCGAAGGTAAGGAACTTGTACATCTGACAGAAACTTCTAGCCGCAGATTCTTTACCTTTGAATAGATATCCAACCAAACCATCCCTGGTGGTGAGTCTGCAGACACATTTAAACTATGAAGTCCTGCAGGACCGAATAGGCGAAATGCCCATCCCTGCAGAAATGACTCTCCAGGCAGTAATGCTTGGTAAACGTGTGCAATGAAGCCCACGCTGCTGTCTGACAGATGCCCACAATTCGCAAACCCTCCTGAAAGATGTTATAGCCACAAGAAAGACTGTTTTGATGGTAAGCAGTCTCAGAGGGCAGCTGTGCATGAGCTCAAAAAACAAATGTGAGAACTAAAAACAGGTCTCATTGGGGCATGATGAAAGGTGTAGGGGGGAAATGTGCTGTAACTTTTCAGGAAACGAGTCACAACAGGTGACTTGAACAGGAAGGGTTAATCCATCAACCGTAAGAAGGCTGAAATGGCAGAAAGGTACCCTTTAACTGGGCACAAGGAAAGGTGGGCAAGGGATAGGCAGACAAAAGGACTTCAGACAAGGGTGCAGACAGAGCATCAATTGATTTGGCAGTATACTTTTCCATGTAAAAAGTGTGCAATTTTCAGACTTTGAAATGTTAGCCTAAGGGAGGAAGAAATCATTCAACATACACAACAGGCAACATCAACTTACAAGACCAGTCTTTGGAAGTCTAGGTCAGTATTCGGCACAGTTAAGTTCAGCACTGGACATCGCTCAAGGCAGCACCAACACTACACCCCCAGAGACACAGGGTGGCCGGTTGCAGTGTGCACCACAGCATTGGGTGCCCAGTTAAAAACAATAGAGAAAGGCCAAATCGGAAAATGGCTGCAGGCTCAGGCCAGGAGGCCGGTCGAAAGGAACCGACAGCTGTAGAGGTAAGAGGTAAGTTGTGATGCTCAGGGACATGGGGACACCTTCTGTCCTCTTCACTAAGGCCCAGGGTGGACTGGTACAGGGGTCCCCTTAGGTGTCAAATGTGCAGAGGTGGAACTTGGCGGGCCCAGGCTTTGCGGTTCTTCAAGTAGCAGAGTCTTTACCTTGAAGATGGTTACTTTGTGAACAGGTCCACTGTTCTCGGGAGATCTTGTTCTTTATCAAAGGCAGGCAGTCCTCCCATGGTTCTGGAGGTCACTGGGCTGCAGGACGAGTCGTCTTTTCATGCAGGATTGTCGAGGGCTGCAGACAGGCTGGTAGGGCTGGGGCAAGGCAGTTGTTTTCTGTGTTTATCTCAGCTGATGCGACTCTGTGGTGTCCGGCTTTTCTTAGGTCATCAGGAACTGAAGTTCAGGGTCTGGGGATACCACCTAAATACTAAATGTAGGGGGTTTACAAGAGAGTGACAAGTAGTTGCCAATGTGCCCCTCACCTGGTGTGTCTACACCCTCGATTATGCCCACCTCTTGAGGGAGGGGGACATAGTCCTAGCCCTGATTGGATCTTCAAGATGGCGGACACTGAAAAATGTACTTTACCTCACCTCCAGCACCTGAGGGTGGAATTGGCAAAGGGGGCACACCTCCTATTCTTTCTATGATTTTCTGCCTATCCCCTGCCTAAAAAGAGGATGAAGACAGGAAGGGGGGCTGCTCCTTCTTACAGGAGAGGCTGCGGTCACATTACAAAGGCGGCAAGGCCTTTGAAGCTCCCCACCACAGATGGCTCTTTCTGACCAAGGGGGGGGGCGAACACCTCCACCCAGGAAATGCATTGTTCTTGACCTCAGAGCGCACAGGCACTCTCCTCATGAGGTCAGAACACGGTCTGGTGGTAGCAGGCTGGCTCAGGACAGTCTGTGACCACACTAAGGATTGATAGGTTTCAGGGAGCCCTTCTAAGGTGCCCACAGTGTGCAATTCATAATAAGCCTGACAATGAAATCAGCGGAGGTTTATTATGCTGAGATGTCTGGTATCAAACATCCCATATTTCAGTGAAGCCATCGTAGAGCTGGGGAACTTACTATGGCTTCCTTGGTCACTTACAATATCTAGGAATCGACAAGGATATTGCAGGGGCATATCTCTCATGCAGATATGCCCTCACAGGAGATATAGTGCACCCTGCCTTAGGCCTAAGGCCTGCTAGAGTGGTGTCTTACCTATATCTCATGCAGCGTCTAAGGGCATGAGACACAGGGATGTGTCCCATGTCGATTCTTCAGTTTTGTCTGCACCAAGACATGCAGGCTGCAATGGCAGTGTGCATGTGCTTGGTGAGGGGTCCCATAGGTGGCACAATTTGTGCTGCTGCCCTTAGGGACATTCGTTAACCACAAGGCCCTGAGCACCAGGGGTACCTTTAACTAGGGGTTTACATGTGAGCTCAAGGGGTGCCAATCGTGGAAAGGACAGGTACAGTTTCGGGAAGGAGATCTAGCACAGGAGACTTGTTGGCAGGGAACCCGTGCACTTCCAGTCGAAACTACACCCTGTTCCAGGAAAAAAGTGGGGGCTAGCCATGTCTAAAAGAAGCATTTTCCTACACTCATGCTCAGTAGTTGGGGATTCCAGACTTGCCTTGCCCAATCTAGAGCCACTAAGATGGCTTGGGGCAGGTCATTCTTGATCTTTTTGAGAACTCTGGAGAGGAGTGGTATCGGGGGAAAGGTGTATAGGAGTCCTGAGGTTCACTTGAGACCAAATGCATCTCCAAGCGAGAGCCGCCTTGGAAACTCTTGCGTACAGAAGTGCTGATATTGCATGTTCTCGGCAGTAAAGAATACATCTAACCAAGGTTCTCTGCAAGAGACCTTGCACCACCTCCAGATGGTGATACCATTTGTGATCTGCGAGTCATCGGCGGATGAGTCTGTCTGCTCTAGCCCGCCAGATGTAGAATCACCAAGAATATGTTGTGGCATCCCAGCCATGTCCAGCGATGCAGGCCCCTAGACAAAGGGTCCAGGACCCTCCCCTGCCCTGCTTGTTGCATTAGCACATGATAGTTGTTTTGCCCATGAACACCTGAACCAGCGTTCCTTTGATGGAAGGAAGAAAGGCTTTGAATGCTAGGTGAATGGTTCTCAGTTGCAACATATTATCATCTGATCTCCATCTCTCCTAGATGTCTTCCCCAACTTAGGAGTGCTGTACCTGTCACTACTGCGAGTTGTGGGTAGGAAAGAGGTCATCTGCTGACTCAGTCGCGGTTTGTAAGTCACCACTACAGATCTTTTGTAGTTCCCTTTGATATCGAACCAGGTCGGAGAGATGCCCGAGGCTGAGCCCACTGAGAATTCAGATCCCACTGCAGAGCCCACATGTGGCAAAAAGCATGAGTTACTAGCAGGATGCAGGAGGCCATGATACCCAGCAGCCTCAGAGTCAGTCCACCTAAATCCAGGATAGAAGCTGAAACACTGGAATCAAAGCCCGTATATCTTGGACTTGCTGTTCTGGTTGATAAGCCAGAAAAGGCACTATATCTAGAATATCCTCGATGAAAGGGAGTATCTGAGAATTTAGGTGTGACTTTGGCACATTGACAGTGAACCTCAGCAAATGCAAGAGGTCTGTCATCGTCTTTAGGTAGGAGACAACTGCCTGGAGTGATCCCATCTTTAACAGCTTTGAGGTAGGGTAAGACTGGAACCCCTGATCTCCGCAGATGCACTGTGAACTGATAATGCTCTTGGCCTACCGGGAACCACAGGTAATGCCTGTGAACAGGCAGGACAGGGATATGGAAGCAGGCGTCCTGCAAGTTCAGCGCCATCATCGAGTCTCCTGGGTTGAGGGCTGGCAGTAACTGAGCCAAAATAAGCATCTGAACTTTTTCCTTTTTTAGGAAGTTGGTGAGCTGGAGTAGGTCGAGGACCTTTTTCGGCACCAGAAAGTAGCAGGAATAGCAACCATGATATACTTCTGATTCAGACATCCTCTTGATAGAGAATGTACTTCCAGTCACAAAAGCAAAAAATGGTCCTCTATCAGCCAATCGGTGACTGGGTTTTTTGGAAAGGTAGTGGATACACCCCACTGGACAATCTAGCACCCATTTGTCCAAAATTATCTCCCACCATTGGGGCAGGTGGTGCCAGATCCTACTACCAACCGGGTGCCCATGATGCTATGAGGGCTTGCTAAAGAGGCTTTTATGTTTCTGGGGGAGAGGGGGGTAGATTGGGTTGACCTCTGGTTTTGGTTCCCATGAGGCTTGTGGGAGCCGCGTCCGCGGCAATGAAAGTACTGTAATGCCTGTTGGCTGTGGTGGTTATGGAAAAAAGGATGTGGCTGAAAACCCCTATGTAGCCACAGAAGTGGCGAATGCAGAAAGCGGCTGTTTTGCCCTACTGTATTTAAAGCGCTGAATCCGCCTTGCGGCCAAAAAGGCAAGTCCCATCAAAGGGCATGTCCATAAGGTATGCCTGGACATTCCTGAAAAGCCAGTTGTCCTCAGCCAGGTGTGACGTCGGAGCACCACTGTGCAAGCAATGGCTCTGCACAGCGAGTCAGTTATATGCATTCTGCATCTGAAACGTGAACTTAGCCGCATTTTTCGAGTAATAGCTTGGGACAGTATGGCTGGGGCCTGCATTGAGACCAAAGGCAGCATATCCCATAGAATATGGCAATAAGGGCCCAATAAGAATTAGATGTTCACGGATCGCAGAGCTAGGCTGATGGAAGAGAAAATTATCTTTCCAAAGGTATCCAGCTTCTTGGATTTCCTATCCGGTGATGTGGTAGGGAACGCGACAGGATATATCTTGGAGGTTGAGGCCTCGACCACCCGTCTCTCAGGGGTGGGATGCTGGGAGAGGAGGACTGAGCCCCCGGGTGTGGCCAATGGCAGTGGAAGATAGTCCTGTGCACACGAGCGCCTGTGCAGGTATTGGCCCCGCCCTGAGAAGGAGATCAGTCGGGGCTTCATTGAAGGGGACTAGGGGTTGTGAGCCTTTGACTACCAATGTTTTAATTGACTACCATTGTTTTGATTGACTCAATGTGTTTTAACTTACTCTACCTTGAATGAACGCATCATTTTTTGTGCACTTGCATATTAACTTGTGATTTCATTTTGTGTCTTTACACAGCTTTAGAGTAGGAATAGAGCGAAACAGGCTTCCCTGGAATAGAACCTGTGGGGTGTGCGTTTGAAAGCATGAGAGAGAGAAATGTGTGGAATGCACTTCTCTGACTTGGAGTTTAGTGATGTAGGCAGTGGTGCTCAGATGTGCATTATGTTGTACATTGGGAAATTAAGTTTTAATTATAGACTTTAATGTGCCTTAAATCCAATTTGAATTCGGACACTGTTTGGCTTAAGTTCTGCACACACAAGCAGGCCCGTAGGTGACTCACGGTTTTTTAGGTTATCCGTGTTCAAGATTATTTTCCTCTTTGAGGGTGTTTTTTGTACTTGTGAGATGTTTATACTTTCTTGGGGATCACTAAGATAAGGGGCTGGGGGGTATGTGGCCAAGATGGCAGAGAGCACGGACGTGCTAATCTGAGCTCCGCTCCAGACACAGTGAAGTATCCTGAGCAAACCCTGACCTGGCCGAATTAAAACCGCGTCCCACATAGCGGTGACATTTTGCCAATGGACACAATGTCTGCAGTCGAAAAGCTGGAGAAAACAGGGCTGCAGGAGAAGTTTGCTGTCGAGCTGCGAGGACCTCGAGTGCTGAGACCCCGCCTGGCTACGCGGCGGCCCGGTGTGCACTGTCTGCGCTTCCTGCTTGCTGTGCCGAGGGAGAACCGAAAGAGGCACAAGACACACAGGGGGTTTCTGACCTGTACCGGACCAGCTGGGAGTCCCGTGATTTACATCCTCCATTTCCTCTTGGGATGCAGCGGGGCGGGGGACGTGGCACTCCTGCGCCGCTGAATCATTGGAGCGGCACTGGGCCACGCGGCCTTTAAGAGGACACGCCCTTTCACCAGGAGTCTAACAGATGGTACTGGGGCATGAGAACTTCATATGGTGCATGCTGTGGATCCCGCATGACTGCGATCCCCAAGCAGCGGGTCCTGGAGGTCTATTGGGGCGGTCGCCACACTGAGGGTGCTCACACACTTAACTGCTTAGTTGGTGCACTGACTGCCCCCTCTGCCGGCGGTCCCTACTGGAAGTACTGAGCTGGCACCGGACAAGTATTCACAGGGCTGACAGAGAGGAGAACACTCGCATACAGCCTGCCGTGCAGGGGTACCCCGGGACTCCCCGGACTTGAGGGCTCTGGTGGAGGTACACTGAACAGCGTATGATAGCCTACGAAGTGAGGGTCCATCAAGGGGCTATTGGTGAGTAAAGTGAACGCAGAGCACACACTGCCTCGCTCCTTTTTCAGTGAGTGGCCCCTACTTGCATGACAGCAGCGCTGTACTAGGTATAGGACCCCTGATACCTTAATGCCCCACACCACAACAGCTATAGCACGCATCCTGGGTGCAAGTCACCTCAAAGTTACACGCGCCACCTTGTCTACTGAGACGCCACCAGGGCTGCATGGCGGATTGGTCAATGGTGACTGGTGACTTCACGGGCCTCCATTAATGCACTTTAAACACTGCCCGGCTGAGCTGTGCTCTCAATCCTGAGTACGTCGATTATTGACTAATAAATCAATACTAGCCCCTTCCTAGAGACCCACAGCGGACAGATAAACTAACTACGAAGCACCACACACCCATACTGTCAAGATGGGAAAACCCAGAACGGATAAGGCGCAATCGCAGCTATCAGGCACAGTGACCCTGGCTCCTGGCGCGACGAATATGGAACACTTTGGGCCCCTGAATCCTGTTGATCGCAATAATCAATCACATCGATTTGATGAACTGATGGCAGCGATATTAGACATCAAGACTACCTTGGGCCCAAAAATTGACTCGCTCACTGTCGACATAGGGTTCTTGAGGGAAGACCATAAAAAATCTAAAGATAGAGCGGCGGAGTCGGAGTCCACTTCAATCCCTCCAGCAAGAAGTGAAATACCTCACGTGGAGGACCAGGAAGGGCGATCGCGTAGGAACAATCTACGCATAGTGGGCCTACCGGAACGGGTGGAGGGCCACAGCATGGAGCTCTACTTAGAGACCTGGTCCTCCACGGAAATCCTCCAGGGCAAGAATTCAAAATTCTTTTTGGTCCAACAAGCTCATCCACATTCTGCAGGTAACTAGATCCCATACCCAGATTACACCCTGTCGGTCCAGCGCCGCAGATTCTTCTACTTGGAGGTCAAGAAGTGCCTGAGAGACCACGAAATACAATGTTCACTACAATACCCAGCCAAGCTACGTACCCGCCATAAAGACAACACCGTCTTCTGTGCCACTCCTGAAGAGTCCTGGACTTGGATGGATCAGCATGGACTCGCACACACACCGCCCACGATGATGACGGATTCTCGCCAAGCGTGGAAACTGGTGGGTCCGCGCAAGGGCCGCGGCAGGGGTAGAATGTAACTAACAACGAAAGCCCAGCTGGCCCAAGAACATGCACAAGCCATAAAGTCAGCGGAACACATCGGCAGCCCCACATCTCCCCAAAGATTAGAATTGGACTCAGACACAGCAACGGATCGGACACTACTTCTCACTGCCACACAGCACGCCGCACTATCAGGGGCAGCCCGGCTCTCACCCCGCAGTCTGCTGAGGAACTTGGTTCAACACTTAGAGACATTTCTGAGAACTTACAACAGAACCACGTACTGTAAACAAGAACGTTGCCGGCTCGAACTCCAAAATGCGGGCAACCGGCAGCAACACTCTGACCTGCTGCGCCCCCATCCCCCCGGAGAGCGTTAAGTGGCCGATACAGCACCCTTATAATCCTTTGTCTTTTCTCTTTTATTCTTTCTCTTTTCCTTTCTTACGCTATTCTCATTTTAATTTTTTTTCTTGATCTTTTTGTCCTTCTGCTTCTTTATATTTCAATTCAATGGAATTAGATCCTGTGGGATGCTGAAATAGCATTTCAGTGCAGATGACCAATTTCCCGTTGGCAAGTCGGCCTGGAGTGAGATGTTGGGGGATTTTATTGTTTGTTTTGATCTGTCCAATTCTCCACGTAGCACGGAGAGTACGGGCTGACTGCTCATTTTGTTGTTGCTGGGGATGGGTGTCGGGGGATTGGGGGACAGACCATTACCGGGGGAGGGGCTTAAACTGCAATCCTGTGTTTGCTTACTTTTTTTTTGCCAAATAGATGGTGATTATACTCTGCTAACTTGGAATGTGCGTGGCCTGGCGGGTTTCACCGAAAGCCACAAGGTGTATCAATATTTGCATAGCCACAAGGTCTTGTTAGCACTGTTACAGGAAACATATCTCACCCTGCAAACACTTGCGCCCCTCCGCAAGCATTGGAGGGGCACGGTCTTGGGCACCACATACTCAGGATATGCTAGGGGTGCTCTTATATGGGTGGCACCCGGTGTCCCGTTAAAGATACTGCATTCCCGAATTGACACACAAGGCCGTTATGCAACCCTAGAAGGCCTCTTAAATGGAGCCCTAGTGGTAATGATATCCCTCTATGCCCCGAACTCAGGTCAAACAGCAATCAATTACACTGTCTTTATTCACAGATTCCACAGTACCTACATACTGGGGTGGAGATTTCAATGGTGTACAGGTCCTCACTTTGGACCAATCTCGCCCTCCACTTTCGGGAGCATAGTCCATTAAATTAGCACTACATATGAGGGAGTGAATAGTCAATATGCAGTTACATGACGCATGGTGAAGCAGGCACCCTGTGCTGCGAACTTACTCACACTCCTCTGCAATTCATGACCTCTACATGAGGATGGACACCATATATTGCTCAGACAATGCCCTACATAGCATACTACCTGCCGAATATGTAACTCATTTTGTATTGGGAATTACGAAACGTAGTGCCTCTCGCAAAGGCCTTAATTAATTCTTATATCTAGCCCTGGGCCTCACCAAATGTAAAATAGCTATGTCCTGGAAGTAGCAACTGGGACCCAACATACAATCATGGCTGCTTGACCTTCGCAGGGTATTATTCGTAGAGCACACAGTGCAGTTGTCCAACTCAGCACGAGTGTCTGCACCTACACAGACCAATCCCACTCAGTGGCAAGATTATTTATTGTTCATAGATACCAGGCTAGCTGCGACACAATTGCCCCCGACATAGCTTGCAACCCTGCTGGATATCTCCAACATCTGCATCTGCCCTGCACTAACGAAGGAAAGGGGAAGACTATTGATGGATGCCTTTTTGGAGCATGGTCTGTTTCAAACCTGATGATATTATTGTCAGGTGTAGGCTTGTGAAGTTTTTCGCTTTTGTTGAGACAAAATTAAACATTTGATAATCAGAGTGCAGGGCCCATCATGACAGTCAAAGTCCCTTGCACTGATTGACACATTATGAATGCAAACCCGTTTTCTTTCATGCCTTCATCATGGCATTGACTTCCAATATGATTTGCCTCAGCATTGTACAAATCAACCTGACAACCAAATTGTTACTACTTCTTTATGCTTCCATCACTGTGCTGGCATACAACTGGGTTTGCTTTGGCCATGCATAAACCTATCTGATCAAAAACTTGTCACCTTGGTATGCACATAGGACATGCTTCTAGTAATGAGTATTGCTCTTTATCTTTGACATTGGACTTGTTTTTAGATATGATCAGTGTATGGTAACTCGCTCTTGAAATTGTTTTTTTTTGCAACAGTGAAATATGTTATTTCACCTACAAGATCATTGGCGGTTGAACAGGTAAAACAATTTTAAACAGAAAACATAACAACAGCCATATATTAAAAATCTCTTTATTGAACCAGAAAACGGGCTTCAGATACAAGCGAATCCCAGTATACATATACAAGTTATGTTGAGTACACAGTCATCATTATACAGTGCAATGTAGTGCACAGGTACATTTAACGCAGTTCTGGACACAGACCGATTGGGTTTGTCACTCACACTTCACAGGATAGCCCACATGGCGTCCCCTCCGAGCCCCATCAATGGCCTCTATACACTGTCCAGGCCTCCCATGTTTTCTCCCACTTGAGAGGGCATCCACGACTTTGATAGACCACCTGCTCTGCGTTATGACACCAGTCCATATCGCACAGCCATGCTGCTACTGTCGGAGGCTCCGCCGCCCCCATGCATGCACAATGTTCCTTTATGCAACCCCCCCAACTAAGGCCAGCCAAAGCAGGGCCCACTGTGGCCCTGTGATCTCTCCTGTAACCCCAAGGATATGCCACCTTGACTCCATTGGGACCTGCTCGCCCACTACAGCCTCCATTATTCGAATTACGCCCATGCAGTCCTTCTGAATCCTGGGACACGCCCAAAGTATATGAAAGAATGACCCCTTCTCGCCACAACCCCTGGCACATAACTCAGAACCACTCCCATTAATCCGGACCTGCACCATCCTCGAGGCATAAGACCTGTGAAGGATGCGGAGTTGAACAAGCCTAAAGGGCGCTCTGATAGCTATTTCTCTGGGGCTTTGAAAGGCCTCCGCCCAATCATCATCCTCCAACAGTCCCACGTTCAATTCCCAGGCCTCCCGCAGGGATCCCAGACAGCCGGAGAGTTGTTTACCAGGTTTTTGTATGTAAGTGATACCGCTTTCTTGATCATGGGGTCTAAGAGGACTAAGTCTATCCTCTAGGGAGGAATATTCTGGAATCGTAGTCCCTTCTTTCAAATGGCAATGTAGTGCAGAGCGCAACTGTCCATATCTAAGGAATTCACCGTCACCCATTCGAAAGCCCTCCCGTAGGGTATCGAACTTCACCATTTTACCACCCTTCCAGATATCCCCAAGCACGTCGATACCGATCAGGCTTCATTTACGGAAACCCTGTAACCACTGCACATCTGTCAGAAAATCTCACTCCCACAGTGGAGTCTGTTCCGTGATTCTCAATTCACACCCCGTCAATTTAGTTGCCCTGTGCCAAATGTCAATAACCGTCTTTGTGTGTGGTGGCAGATGTACAGAGCCCCTACCCCGGCGGGACAGTTCACCCAGATGGCTATGGGCACCCAGTGCCAATCTGCCCAACCTGCAAGCTGGTTCCTCGAGCGAGGAAAAAACCCATCCACTAACATTGATGAGGTGAGCGGCCCAATAGTATATTCGAATATCCAGAACTGCCAGCCCCCATTCATACACCCCCTTCTGTAGCTACTGAAGCGCAATTCTGGGACTGCCCCGCCCCCAACCCCCAGAGCAACTTGCATAGCTCGGACTCGATAGCTCGAAAGAACGTTTCCTGGATGTGGTAGGGAGTATGCTGGACAGCGTAGAGTAAACGCGGTAGGGCCATCATTTTAAAAAGGACCGTCCTGCCCATAAGGGAGATCGGGAGCCCCCTCCAATGCTCCGCATCCTCGCGTAATCTGGCAAGTTGCCCATGTAAATTGAGTTGCATGAACTCCTCCACCGACTAAGTCACCCAGATACCCAGATACTTGAATTTATCCTGCAATACCATCTCTGAGCATGCCGAGGTCAAAACCGGAGGGTCCCTCGCTAGAGAAAACACCAAGGACTTGTCCCAGTTGAAGCGATACCCAGAGTAGGAACCAAAAGATCTTATAATATGAATGAGTCTATGAAATGTGTGATGGGGCCTGTGCGCATAGAGGAGAATATCGTCCGCATACAAAGATATGCGCTCTTTCCAGCCCTCCCCCTATATCAATGTCGCTTACCACTGGGTCGTTCCTGATCCACGTCGCTAAAGGTTCCAGCACCAACGCGAATAACATCGGGGACAGTGGGCATCCCTGACGAGTCCCCCTGTGTAGCGCTAATGCCCTGCATACGAACCCATTGACCCTAACGCATGCCATCAGAGCAGTGTATAACAACCGGATCCACTTTTGCAACAGCGGGCCACTTTCTCCAGCACAGCGAAAAGGTAGGACCATTCGATGATGTCGAACGCCATTCTCGCGTCGAGTGAAAGGAGAGCGTCCGGGACATCTGGCTGCATTTGAGTCATATGCATGACTCCATATAAGCGTCTCAGATTGAGCCTAGTGCTCCTATGTGGCATAAAGCCAGATTGATCTGGGTGGATCAGGGACTGTATAACAGGGCCCAAGCGGTTTGCGATAATCTTGGCTAGAACCTTGGCTTCAAAGTTCAGAAGGGAGATAGGTCTGTAGGACCTGCCGAGGTCATGCGGTTTGCCCTTCTTAAGGAGTACTACTATAGTCGTCAGTCTCGTGTCTTTGGGGAGACGACCCAAGTCAAATGCCACCCAAAACATATCGAGCAGGTAGGGGGCTAGCTTGCCCACCACACATTTAAACAGTTCCGTGGGCAGCCCATTTGGGCCAGCCGATTTCCCTGATTGCAATTCGCGCATGGCATTTTCTATCCCTCCAAATGGAAGTCGGTGTCCAGCGCAGCCCTGTCGTCCGACCCAGGGGACGGAAGAGAAATGTCACGCACAAAGGCGGCACAATCCGATTCCACCCATGTGGATTGGGACTGGTAAATATTCTCATAGTATTTGGCGAAAATTTCTGTCAGGGCCGCCCCGGTGCCGCCCCTGCGTTCCCTCTGCAGACCGAATCTCAGAAACCCAGTTGCGGCTCCTATCCCTCCTTTCTAGCCATGCAATCAGTTTGTTGGCTTTATCGCCCAAATTATACTCTTGTCTTTGAGTGGCAATCACGTGAGCCCGAGCCACGTTCTCCGCCAAGTCCCGAAGGGATTTTCCTTTCAGTTTGAGCGAGTGCTTAAGTCCCCCAGTGTCCGCGCATAACGTTCGCCCCAGAGCAAGTATCTCCTGCTCAAGTTCCTCGCACTGGGCTAGTTTTTCTTTGCGTTGCGCGCTGCCGCTGTCTGCACAAAGCTCCTCGCCACCACCTTATAAGCTTCTCAAAGAATACAAGCGGAACTAACAGAGCCTGCATTCTCGGCAAAGTATTGTTCCGTGCGTTCCTCAAAGCGTTCTCGTAAATCCTGATCCCGAAAGGGATCCAATCTCGGAGGAAGGGACCAGTCACGATCTGGCCCTCGTAAATCTGCACTGCAACCGGTGAATGATCTGATATACCTCGCGCCATATGACGCCCTCCCTGAAACAGCCCCGCCAAGGTAGTGTGCGTGAAAATGTAATCCAACCGTGCGCCACTGCCATGGGAAGCCGAGATATGAGTGTAGTGTCTAGACCTGGGGTTATGGGATCGCCAGGGATCTACCAAACCCAAAGTGTGCAGTGGACGTGGCCCCTATCCAGGTCAGGTGTCACCGTACCGCTCATGTCACCCCCCAAAATCAAGATCCCCGGGGGGAAGTCCAGTATGAGCTTACTAAGGTCCGGGAAAGTAATCTTCTGGAGTCTCGGGGGAATATATACCTAGCTTATGTTTACCACCTTACCAAGTTACTGATAAGGCCACATAACGTCCCAGCTGGTCGCACCATGTGCGCTGTATTACCAAAGGCTGATACAAAAAATGGACAACCCAATATACCCTTGAGGGCTTGGGTAAAATTAGATGTACTGGTAGAAGAATGCCTTCAAGGGATTAATTTAGATACTCAGTTGTATAGTTCTCAATTGTTAGATCTAGGATAATTATATACCTATAGAACTGAATTCATTCAACATTAGTGTATTACAAATTATACCTTATGCATTAGTCATATAAATGCGAATCAAATCAGCATAAATAAAGAAAGCAAAATACACAGAAAATCAATCAAGAAAAAGCAACGGGTGTGTAAAAAACAGCAAATTTTATATCAGTCAATGATGTCAAGGGTACTGGAAATAGACAGTTATACAAATGTTGGAAAGAAGTGGTATAATCAATTGTTCCTTCACGTGAACTACATCAAACACTTTTTCATAATAATAATCAATAGTTATGTAGAAAACAGTGTGACAGTCGACGTTTCGGTCTTTTAGATTTCCATTCGTAAGACCATCTTCAGGACAAGTCGATTAAAAATTGACCCCTTATTCCTTAAAGAATTTTATCCAAATCGAAAAATCGGATGGACTTTGATTGCATGGGAGTAGAGTGATATGTAAATCTCACTTCAACAACGCACGTATCCTCGATTAAATAATACTGGTAATTTTCAGTAGTTGTTTTGAAGCTGCAACCAAATCAAAAAGTCGGGTGGCTTTTGATCACATAGAAGGAGTAATCTTTAAGTCTCACTTCAAAAGGTACGTCTCCTTACTCAGATAATACTGGCGGTTTACCAGCGATTAATCGGGCAGCATGGAAATCTAAAAGACCGAAACGTCGACTGTCACACTGTTTTCTACATAACTATTGATTATTATTATGAAAAAGTGTTTGATGTAGTTCACGTGAAGGAACAATTGATTATACCACTTCCTTCCAACATTTGTATAACTGTCTATTTCCAGTACCCTTGACATCATTGACTGATATAAAATTTGCTGTTTTTTACACACCCGTTGCTTTTTCTTGATTGATTTTCTGTGTATTTTGCTTTCTTTATTTATGCTGATTTGATTCGCATTTATATGACTAATGCATAAGGTATAATTTGTAATACACCAATGTTGAATGAATTCAGTTCTATAGGTATATAATTATCCTAGATCTAACAATTGAGAACTATACAACTGAGTATTACCAAAGGCATCGCCTTTTTTAAGAAGAATGGCCATACACCTAGACCCTGATGCAAAACCAGCATGCGCCTGTAGTGTATAACCATACCTATTAAGGGATAGGTAGTTATTACCCTTGAGGTGCGTGTCTTGAAGGAAGACAATGTCAAGTGAGTGCCTGTACAGATATTGCAAAACCATGGTATGTATAATTTTGTCCCCAGGCGATTCACGTTCCAGGAAAGGATTGACAACTTTCTAACGGGTCGTGTGGCCATGTTGCTAGCTTATGACCTCCCCACCCTCCCTCCAGCGAAAAGCGACCCACCCCTTACGCGCGGCAATATCAGACCAGTGTAACCCTATCGCATGCCACAAGAGTGGAAGCGCTAGTTCTGACGCAAGAACCCACCCAAGAACAACAAAGAAACCCCTAGAACCCTTAACAATGTCCTCCCACCCTGCAACCCTGCCTTGTAGGTCTAAAACTACCCACATCCCCAATAGCAGAGCGCCTGTCGCCCTATTGAACAAAAAAACTAGAGTAGGGCTGACTGGCACCACCAACCACTAGCGCCCTCTCCTGGGCCCGCAAACCAACCGCACGACATATAATAAAGCTGGAGCATACGTAACATCGGCCATTTCAGCGGTGTCCCGAACTTCATATTCTCACAAGTCTGAGCTCTGCCCCGTAGCAACAACATACAGTCTATACCTTATCTCCTCGAAAACCAAGTACTATATTGCAGAAGGGAACCCCGTCCCTCACTTTCCAGGAGACAGTGTGTCGCTCGCGGGGCTTCCAGAGCAGGGGCTCATGGATCTGGATTCTGACCTTTCCCCTCTCTGTGTCGAGTCGGAGACTCAAGAGTGCGGTAACGACTCCCTCGCCAGTCCACTGCATGCCGGCGCCTGCGTGTTCGGGGGGACACCCATCCAGCCACTGCTGGACCTCTGCCAGCAAGGTGAAGAACAAGCACTTGTCATTGTCCAGGACCTTCTGCTTAGCTGGGTAGAGCATCATGCATTTGATCCCCTTCTCTCTAAGAGCACGTTTCACCCCATTGAATGTACGCCTCCCCTGCTGCACCTTCAGAGTGAAATCCGGTAAGAACCGTACTGTCGAGTTCTCGTAGGGGAGATCGCCTTTCGCTTGTGCTGCCTGCAATATTGCATCCCGTTCCCTGAAGTTCAGTATACGCACAATGATCATCCGTGGAGGAGCCCCGGGGTTCGGCTTGGGGATCGGAGCTCTGTGCGCTCTCTCGACAGTAAACAGAGTGGACAGCCTCTTAGGCTTAAGGTGGTTCAGGATGAGGTCTTCAATGAAGAGGTCCATACTTGGGCCCTCCGGTACTCCCACCACCCTGATGTTGTTGCGGCGGGCCCTCCCTTCCTGCTCATCCAGCCACAGGGCCATCAGCTTGTGTTGGTGCGCCAATTTTTGCATGGGCTACTCCAACTTGCGTGTCGCAGATTTAAGCTCCCCTATGTTCTCCTCAGCCATTGTGAGCCTCTCCCAGGTTTTCCACATGTCCGCCCTCATTAAGTTCATTTCAATTATGACTTTGTCGATTTCCGTCTCCAGGGTCATGCCCAAGAATTGGATCGCCGACATAATTGAGCCCACGGATGGCTCCTCTCTGGTTGGCTTGTCCCCAGGAGCCCTATCCTCGGACGCCAACTGACGCGGGACCGCATATTTGTCCAATTTGTTAGACTGCACAGCAGCCGGGGCCCCCTTTGGTTTTGTCATGATAAATTCACGCTATTCGGGAGCACAGAGTTGCTACACACCACACGGCAGGCTCACTTCATGCCATCACCATGGCTTGCTGATGATCTCCGGATATCGCAGGTGTGTACTTCAAAGGTGAGGTATCCCTTTTACCTGTGGCACCAGGAGTGACTGAGCACCCACAAAGATGAAGGAACAGCTGGAGAGTCCCAAAGGAGTCAATGAAGGATCCCCCTGACCTCTCTCCTTTCTGCCCCACCTCAGCCACAGATTATTCCACTTCCCAGACGAGACTTGGTGAATGGACCCGCAGGGGAGATCGTCACACTTCATGCCTTAGAGATCCTCACCCCAACCGGATGGCACACCTGTCGTCCACTGTGTCCACGGGGCCCCCACTAGAACCACTCCCCACCCGTTGCTGACCACGTTGATCTGTTCCAGCCTCTGATCCCACAGAGGCACCACAGAGGTCTAGGGCCCATAGACACCCCTGAGCCCACTTTCGGACTGGTCAGGGAGGACCCCTTCCCTTATCTCTTAATGTCCGGCCTCAATCCACAAACTGCATCAGCCTGGTCCCCCAGGCATCGGCAGGCTCTCCAAAGAGGAGAAGAGGCAACAGGTAGTCACCCAGTCCACATGGCCCCAGGAGCTGCACCCCTGGCGCCGACTCTAGGGCCTGTCGCCAGTCCTACACAGCAATCCTGAGTGAGGGAGACTTGGGGCCAAGCAGTATGTGCACAGGCCTTGAAAGCGCGCCTCAATCACCGGGCCCACTCTAGCGCCGGTTGAAGGACATAGCACGTGGGTGCTCCCATACTCACTCCTTACCGGCCAAATGAAGCTCCTCCGCCGCTCACCTCACTCGCTGCTCCTCCACTGCTGGCCACTCCTCAGCAACACTTATGTCTCCGGAGGGCTCACCCCAGCAGAGGGCAGGCTTTAGGGAGCACACCGCCGGAGAATCACAGACGGCCCGACCTCCAGGAGCCGGAACAGGGGCACAGGAAGCAGCACTGGCCACCGGCCACACTCCGTGGATCTCAAGTGCTGGAGATCCTGGGTTCTCACTCTGCGGGCCGGCCAAGCAATTACGCGACTCCGCCCCTATTTCTTCAGGCGCCAGTCGCAGACTACAGGTCAGGCCTCTCTTTGCCACCTCCGAGCCACCACACCATCAGGGGTCAAGGACAACCCCCCCGCTCCAGGGCACCAGCGGGGAATTAGTGACAATATTTTAAACCCCCAGCTATTGGAGGAATGCAGGATATGACGGACTTTACCGAGGGCCCAGATTGAGCAGGAGAGCTACGCCGCCATCTTGGTTGATGCCAGACCACGCCCCAACAGCCAAATATTTTTACAAATTGCCGCAATCAAATTCATTGAGTTGACGTAAACTGACTATTCAAATAACAAGTAAATTTGCTATTGTTGGCCTTAATAACTGAGATCATATTTTACAATTGCCAACTAAATTCACGCCAGTCTTGTACTTTAGTACTTACAAAGATTATATTCTTAGATTTGACTACTGCACTTTAGCTTCGATGTTGGATTTGCTTTTAGCAATGTCTACAGCATATTTACCCATTTTTAGTATTTTTTTGCAACAAAAACCCCCCCACTAATTTCAATTGCTGTAGCATGAACATACTGTATAAGCCACCTGTGAACTTTTTTGTTATGATTTTAATTAAGTAAACAATAAAGGTTTCTGTATACTTGTGAGTGTTTACAAATCCATGTATGACTAAACAGGGGACTCACTATAGGCACTTGAACTTATCTTCTCTACGGAGGAGAGTTATTTTTTAGGGTGACCTGGGAAGTGATAAGAAGAAGTGGGCATCTTTTCAGCAGCAATTTAAAAAAAATAGAAGTGGGCCTCTTCACCTGATTGCTTCCAGGTGTTCATCTTAGGCCCACTCTATAGCAGAAAAGGCAACAGTCACTATCTTGGAATCATACAGTCAGATGGGGTTGAGGATTCATTATTAAAGAACAAGCAGTAGTGGACCACCAACATTGGGCATCCAATTCTTGGGGGTATATGTAGGCAGGGCTGGAGCTCCAAGGTTGCATCCATGCCTGAAAGAAGCTTTTTTGGTTTTCCTTGGGTTTGGTATACTCCACTAAGTCAAACCTACTACATCAAGGGCACAAGGTTGCCACAGCTACATAATGGGACATTAAACAGTTAAAGCATAGGTAGGTAATACAAACAACCTAATGGATTTAATTAGTAAAGAAATAGGGTATGGGTACAAATTAAATAAATTAAAAAGGGCAATCGGAAGTTTACCCGACATAATAACAATATAGTGCTCCACAGTATAATAGCACTTGCCATCGAGATGACCAGTCTTGAGCTTCGATCATGTGATCTTGGTGTCATGGTTATCTTAGGCAAACCAATTGGATTGCAGACCTGGTAGTGGGCGCCACTCTGGAATTGGGCAGTTGGGATGGGTTAATTCAGAAACAGAGGAGGAGTGATGAAAAGTTTTGTTGCAGAAAACGTACAACAACTGCACACACCTTGACACATGCTTTTGATTTTGCTCATCTAAGGAAGAAAGTTTTCCTTCTTCATTCAAAATTCCAAAAATCTAAAATTGCTTTCATTTCAGAAACATGCTGAGCACCCAAATAATTTACTATTTGACAAGTTTTCACCCCTAATTCACACACAATCAGAGCTATACTGATACACATGCAATAATATTAGTATACTTTGATTCCATTTATTTTTTTCAAAGTTGCTCTTACCCTTCCAAAATAAGATCCTGAAGCTTTTCCAAAACATTCCCAATACATTCAGGAATACTTGTCAAGTTGTTGTAAGAGAGGTTGAGGTGTTTAAGAGCTGGGCATCTCATGCTTGGAGATATTTGCAAAGAAGGACCAATATCATTTCGAGAAATGTCAAGGTATTTTATATGAGTCATCTCAAAAATGTTGATTGGAAACAATGTAAACCTGTTACTGTGCAGGTCCAGATGCACCAAGCATTTTAAAGTCTAAAATAAAAGAAAGTTTCAGTTAGTGCCATAACAGAAGAACGTCTTTGAAAGAATTACTCAAATCAGAATTTAAAACACAAAAATGCAAACCTTTTGCTAATTAATTCTGCAATTTAAGTTTAATTGCCATCTACTGACAACTAAGAGATCATTATGTGCAACTCTGTGAAGATTTCCCCTACAATTTATAGACTGCAATATGGTACATGCCTAATCGGGGATGCTGCCCATTAATATCGGAAAACTAAGTTCATGTCCGTATACAATGATTCTTTTGGCTTATTGGCAGTGCCATTTTATCAACAGAGAGAGCCCGGGACCGTTACTTATGTCCAATGGTTTTGAGATGGCAGACTCAGCAATTGGATTCCTAAAAACCTTCAAACTGCATGAGCATATGCTGCTGAATGCCAACAGTTTGCTTAAGTGGGGGAGCTGTTGCGACCACTAAGGCTAGATGCAATCATTCTTTAGTGGGGGCACTAAGATGTCAATTCACAGTGCTTTCAAAGCAATTACTTTTAAAGCATACTAATGGTTAGCAGGATTTTGGTCCTTGTGTTCACCAATGTTGGTCTTCAAATCACTGTGCATTTCCCCCGGACATATCCTCGTGCAAGGAGGGGGCTTGGTGAAGTTATCCATGAAGGAATCATCCATTGCAGATAGCCAAGTTGGAGTAGCCAGGACCAAAGTCAGGATTCGGTCCTGGATCCGTACCAGTGCTGCCATTTAAATCATAAGGACTGCTGCCTCAGAGTCATCCTCTAGTGTCATTAGATGCACAAGAGTGTGAAACAACTGCAATGAGAATGGCAGCAGCTGTAGCAATCCCAGAGCCTTAAAACCACAGCCGTCTCCTGCGCTGTCAACTTTGTGCTCATAGTACCTATAAAGAATTTAGGCAGAGTATCAAGGAAAAAAGGGAGGTGGAGGCACAACTTGCAGCGAGATCCAAGGGAAGAGTGAACGTTTTAAAACTTGTGATCTAGTAGTACATTATCCCAAGAGTCAAACAAATCTCCTCTATTCATAACTCCCCAGGGAGGGTAAAAGGAAAATACACAGGTCTATGTCTGAGGAAAAAGATAGCTAGTACTAGTGAAAGCTCATGAGAGCCCTGTGGATAGAATAAAAGGTGTGATACAGTCTCCAGAGCACTGAGGGTGACCCCAGAATTTTTTTTGTGTTTGTGCCAATCAGGACTTTCTAGTCAATAAGAAAACATTGTTCTACATCTCCAATGAAGCAATCTTTTGAGATATTGTGTATACTTAACATAAGCAAAATGTTTCTTACCCAGTATGCATCTGTTCTGGCATGTAGAGAAACAATTAAGTAAATCCAGGGCACTAGTCTCCCTAGCGTGGAGATAAGGGGCATGGATAATGTTTCTCGCGATCCGTCACTAAGACCTTAATATATGCAGACTGCAGCACTATGTGACCTTAAATGTTTCCAGGGTGACCAGTGTCCACCCCCTTGCCTGATCCTAACGAAAGGCTGCTACATTAATTTGATAGGGTGACAACTGCCCCTTATCTCCACGCTAGGGAGACCAGTGCCCTGGATTTATTTAATTGTTTCTTGGCGCTCGATTCTTTCACATACCAACCTAACAGATGATCAAATTAGAATCATCAACCGGAGTCCAACATTCTGCCCCACAGCATACTGGGACCCAATCAGAACCAAAATAGATCTCTCTATAGTTACTCAGAAACTGAAACTCACCTCATTCTTCCACTATAAACCTTTACAACTGAATGTACCTCAACAAGAGAATACTGGTCCTCTCAGTGAGAAAGGTTGAGAACAGTCACATTCTATCCACTCTATCAGATTTGGTCACTGATACTAGTGACTCAACTCCAGAAACTGTCCACAAAGTGGGAATTGACACCTTACATATGAATGTAGACGTCATGCAAACCAAATCTACAGTTACCGTTCAACTTACACAAGGATATACAATAGATTTATTCTATATAGCTGTCCTTCGGACCTGGAAAAAGAGCCTGCCAGATATAAGAAAGTACCTGCCCTTTAATATCAGCACAAATAATTGTCAAAGAGGTTGAAAAAGGGTGTAATGTGGTCATACTATACCTAGAAGATAACATTATGAAAGCAAAAAAACAACTTACAGATACTACCTCCTATCAGAAATTCTCTAGCAATCCCACAAAACAGATTCAATCATATAAAAAACAAATTGGAACAGTGGTACACCAATAGACTACTAACATTAGAAGAGAAAGACTATATCTGTTTAGGACACCCAATGATGGCAATATTCTATCTCCTGCTCAAAATCCACACAACAGGTTTCCTCCCTATGGATGCCCAATTGCAGCTAATATTGACTCTATCTGCTTCCACATTGGCGAGTACATGGCGTATCACTTACAGCCCCTGATGAAGACCCTACCCTCATTCATCTAGCATACAGAGGTCATCGTAGGCAAACTCAACAATATAGAATGGCAGGGTGAAAATATGATAGTTACCATTGACAAAGCAAGTTTTTATACATCTATTAAACATGACTATGGTGTCCAAGCAGTTAAAAAGGCACTGTCAACTAAATCAATTCATTTTATGCAATCTAACATTACGACACTTGACATGCTTCATTTTTGTCTCACAATACCTTCAGCTTCAACCAAGACTGTTACCTTCAAATGAAAGGGTCTGCAATGGGAGTTAAATTTGCCCTACTATGTGTATGTATACTGATGGGGGTGGGGGGGGTAGAAAACGTCTGGCTATGGTATGACCTATTCTCAGACCTTTTAGCAAGTCATGTCACATTCTGGGGCAGATATATACATGATATACTAAGTATTTGGCAGGGATCAGCATCCACTCTACTCGACTGACTTCCTGGACCTCACCACATAGATCAAAGAAAGATAAATTCAAATGAAACTTTTCAGAAAAGAAACTGCGGCCAACTCCACATTGATAGCCAGTAGCTATCCCCCTTCTAGCACCATTAAACTACCCCAAGAGGAGAACTGTTACGAACTAGATACAACTGCAGTCCAGAAGTCTACAAAGAAAAAGCACAAAAACGGATAGACAGAGACAGACTGGAATCAAGAAGCTACCAGCAATCTGACTTGAAACAGACATCCACAGATGTTGCTACAATACGCTGGATAGTACTTCAAGGGGGCAACCATACTGTAACAACCTTGGAGAGAAATCCTATCAGATTTCTAACCAACTTCTAACAAAGGCTATCAAGTAAAAGGCTATCAGTCTGTTCCAGCTTGCAACTCAGTCTATATTATCATACATCAGATATTCAGCCCAAAATGGCGACCAAAATGCTTACTTTTCAGCCCAGCACAATGGCAATCTGATCAACTTACACTCATTATATATCCATCTACCCCTCCTTTTGAATCTCCCACAAGACCACCTTTATCTGACAATATGGCATCATGCCCCACTGTTTACCTTTGCCAATACTCATGGTCAGTTGCAATAGGATGAGTAAGTGACTTCTTACATTATACATTCAATTTTGCTTCTCAAACGCAACTGCCTATTACAATATGATGATCTCAGGCTAGATATTCCAGTCATATGAATCCTGATATCCCATTCCATTCAACGCCTCCAAATGGCGCCTGCCCCATTTTATTTCTACTCTGAGCAGTTTTAACACATGGCCAACTGTGTTACCTTTTCCTTTTGGACCAAAGAAATTACTTTTCTGACCTCAGGTATGATTTAAGAAACATACATGTAGGATAATGAGGTATCCAAGGGAATCAAATGTATTTGCTTAAATTCACCAGACCATTAGCAGGTCTGACAACATGAGGAAAACATCCCTTACCTTAGGTTTATCAGCCTGCAGATTTCTCACCTTTTAATACTACAAGATGCAGACTGGATTGGGTAACTTTCATAATAGTTCTCTAATGCCGGCAGATGGAGGCGACTCTGTTCTAACATCAAACACAGAGTTGTGATGAAGTCACTGGATTCATATAGCCTGGGGTCAGCATCATGATGGTGGTTCTACTCTGTTTTTGCCGTGACTTTTGAAATATTTAGAGCGAACTGAATTAATTTGATTAGATATTAAAAGTATATAATTTAATACTAATGGTTTATCTCTACAGGAGGAATTGTAGGAAAAGGTAGTGAAGAATCAGCAGTAAGATAGAGTATACATCAGAAAGATTGTTTCTTTTAGTGGATACGTCTACCAGCAGATTCCTCGCATTTGAATACATTCCAAAGCAATAAGCTATTGGAGGAGGGAGTGGAGAAAAATGCTAGTGTTCATCTCTTCATACTTCAGAATCCAAACAGTAATCCTTGGCAAAAATATTTCCGAGAAACCATGAAACAGCTCTGCACATGTCTGCCACATTTACACCTCTTGCTAATGCAGGTGTATAAGATTTAGCTCTAGTGGAATGAGGTCTTATACCTTTAGGTGGGTTTTTTTTGGTGAGGCATACCAGATTTTGATACACAAAATAATTCATCTGGAAATTGTACATTTTTGTATCGCTTTAACTTTTTTTGATCCTGTATAACCAATAAAAGGTTGGTCATCTGATCTAAGGTCCTTAGTACAGTTGATGTAATAATTCACAGGCCTTCTAGGGTCTAATCTGTGTAGCCATTCTTGGTTTTTAGAAAGATGTGGAAGAGGATAAAAGGTCAGTAATGTGATGGATTGCCCTGGATGAAATGAGAACACCACTTTAGGCAGGAAGGTAACCTCTGTTTGCAGTACCAACTTGCCATGGAACAAGCACGTAAAGGAGAGATGAATAGAAGGGAGCTGAAGCTCGCTCACAAGTCCAGCTGATGTGATGGCTACTGAGAAAACAGTTTTAATGGTTAGTAGTGTAAGTTGGCTATCATGTAAATGTCCAAAAGGAGTTTCTGTCCGAAACATCAGAACTAGATTCAGAACCCAAATGTGGCATGGTGAAAGGTGTCGGTGGATACATGTTGATCAAATCTTTTAGGAATCTGGCAATTACAACACGCATGAACAGGGACGGCTGGTCAGGTATACAACGGAATGCTGATAAGGCTGAAAGATAACCCTTTGGCGAACCTACTGCACGGGCTTGTTGCATTGAGAGCAGTGCAAATTGTGGTACACTGGAGAGGGATGCTTTCAGAGGATCTTTACCTAAACTAGCACAGCAGAAAACAAATTTGTTCAAACTTTTCGGAGTATATAGATTTTGTAGATGGGCAACATGCAGAAAGCATCACATCCACAACTTCAGGTGTAAGTTGAAAGTAGCTCAGATTACCCCAGTCAATGGGGGTGCAGAACCTGTACTCCTTACTGAGACAGCAGATTCTCTCTGATTGGTAGACGTAGAAGGGCTGTTACAGCGAAGTGCCATTGAACTATGTGCCTCATAAGTCTCTGCCAATCTGTGTCCATTAGAATTACTGGAGCCTGGTTTTTGTGAATTTTCATTGGAACTCGAGGAATTAACGATATGGTAAGAAATTCATAGTGAAGGTCAAATTTCCAAAACCTCTAAAACTCACCCCTCAATGCTCCCTGCAATGGATACTGGAGGGCACAGAATTTGGGCAATGAGCATTGTTCTGAGTTGTGAATAGGTCCATCTGAGGTGTGCTCCAAAAAGAGGAAAATTCTTGGACTACCCTGGGTGATGGTGCCACTTGTGTTTGGCTAGATGACATCGACTGAGACTACTAGCTCAGGTATTCAAGATACTTGTGAAATGATTGCCTGCTAGTCACAGACTGAGTGTGGAAGAGGGTAGGCTCGAAGTCTGTTGGTATCCAGTACAGCCCTAATTAACAATAGGCATTGGGAGGGCTCAAGGTAAGATTTGGGGCATCTGATCGAAAATCCTAGCTCAAACAGGAATGAAGTGGTCAAGAAGAGATGGCGCAACACCAACTCAGATGAACTGGCTTTGTTCCCCATCAAATGTCATTTGGCAATTCATTTACGTATTTTGAACATTTGATGAAAACCATGTAGACCTGAGCCAGGCATGTCTGACTGTGAGCTACGATTGCAGGAGTGGTGCACAAGTTTTCGGGTGAGAAGGACAAAGACCAGCCCACGCATGTGTTTTGAACTCTATTAATTGTTCCTCTATGATTTGCCTTTCTAGCAGCCCTACTTTTACTACAATATCCAGTAAGTTGTTACATTACTAAAAACCTTTTCTAATAAACACAAATGACTAAGAGTAACAATATGTTTAGTAGCAGAATAACCCCATAGCTTCACCAGAGCGTGAAGAATATTGGACAACCACTTTCATTATCGGGTTCTGAGCATGTCCATCCTGGTAAAGCTTACAGCCCGGCTTTCTCATGTTAGCAAATATGCTATTTCTAAAAGCACCCATTGGCCATCCCCATGGTTCCCAATGTTATATAAGAACACACGAATGATATATACATTAATTAAGTGCAAATAATAAATCTTTGTGCTAAAGTAATATATAAAATCTACTAGAGAACTCAAGTTGATGAGTAGTATGATGGCCATAGTTTTGTCGAAGGCAGATTGTTTTATCACAACTTTCAAATTGTCACCATATAAAGAAGACATATACTTTACTTCACATAGTTTCTTTGGAAAGCTTTCAAGCGAATTTTGATGCAACTCCAGTTTCTCAAGATGTTCCAAATGTTCCAAGAGAGAGCCTTTTTGATCTACCAAACTGAATATCTCCAGTTCATTTTCTGAAAGGTCGAGTGCTTTAATGGACTCCCTTTCCATGGCCAATGAAGACGAGCTGTCTGAGTGTGTTAAACGTTGGCTGTCTGCGAAAATAAATGAGAAAAGTTATTTCTTTCATTAAAGGTGTTATTTTTTTTATATTTTAAAGCTTGTGCAGATTCTATATCTTTATACTGCTGTTTGCTATGACCCCAAAAAAGGATAAGATAATTAATATGTATGGTGAATCTGTTAGTCTTAGGATACAGGCAAGCTATCCGTTATCAAAGATGGGCACCGCCCATATAGTTGGCGTTACCAGAAACTGCTAATACAGCTGTTGAGCCACAGTGAAAACCAATTAGTAACAGTCACAGAAATATGCCGCAATAATGGTGAAGCTACGTTCTACTCACCATCACCGATTCAGTGTCTGAAACGAGGCCAATAAATTTCAAACTAGCAGATGGCAAAGGGCAGTGGGGCGTATGATGATATTGGCACAAAGTGAATGAAACAAGAGTTCTACCTCCATGGAAACGTTCTCCTTAACCCTCTATCATTTTAAAGACCCATCCATACTTTAACCCATCTAACCTTGCATCTATCCAGCCATCCTTTCACTATATCCATGCATTCACCCTTCCCTATATTCATACATTGTTTCATCCATCCTTTCACCCATCCAGATATGCAACTCTTCAATTTTTCACCATCCCTCTCCTCCATCAATCGATTGACCTATAAATCAATCCCTCCGCTCACTCTTCCATCCATTCATCCAACAATCTTTTCATCATTTCTCCCTCCCATCCACCATTTACTGTATCTACCTTTTCTGCCTTGCAACTGTAGTGTTGTGTAAATAAAGAATGATGGAACTCTTTTGGTTGCTAATGGACTCCATAGGCCTGTAACGTAAGCATTGGAGGGTAATGAAGTGAGTGCAGGTTTAGAACATTGAGTTCTTGCTTACACGCTGCAGAATAAAGACGTGTATCACTACTCTCCAGGCATAGTCACTGGCGAGTGCCCGGGCTGGGTAGGATGCTATAACTGGCGACGAGTAGGGGATAAGTAGCCCATAGATCGACAGCTTTCTCCCAGTAGACAGACAGACAGAAGGCAGCATCAACAGATCTGCAAAGGCAAACTCTCTTGAGGGCCTCCAGACCAAATTGTGCATCACTTTAGAAAATAGCTGTAACAGTCATTGTTGCAGAATGCATGTCATCCATGTAACACAGCATTAAATACTGGGAGAAAGCCAGAGAAAAATAACATTGCTATAATGATGTGTGGTACGTTACATGGCCTTAAATGTCCAGGGATCATCAGTGAGTGATGAAGATGTTATGTTTCTGGAGGAAAACAATGGTCCAAGGCCCATCTGAACCAGCATTGTCGCCACTCAAAGTCAGGAATAGCTGATGTGCAGAACAAAAAGTCTTGGTTCTAGCCTTACAGGAATGTAACATGCTCTGGGCATCAGGGATAAGGAATAATGCCTTCACCACCAAAATATGTGAATGCAGAAAGAAAGCCAATAGAAAACCATTGTCATTCAGTTGGAAATCTGGGGATTGAAGTGGGGATAGTACTTACAAACAACTTGTCCCAGTTGAACCCAGTTGTATGGTTCTGATACGTCTCAATCTAAATAAATGTTTAATGAGTTGGAAGGCAGCCAGCAACATGCTTCAAAGAATGCCAGTGCTGCCAATCAGGTCCATGTTATCTATGCAACACCCCGAGAGTCTGCTGATCTTGAGACTGATGCATTACTGTGATCTGTAGCATTGCACATAGCATATATACACGTGTAAGCATGTGCTGATGTCACTTGATTGATCATTGTGTGTGCTGGGGGATAGATAATAGGCTTCACATAGGCCTTGCAAACTCTTTTGACTTGAGCTTGAGGTGCTGTATGAATGAAGTAACGATGTGCAATTTTGCTAATTGATAAATAACTATCTCTTAATGGAGAGTAGCTACAGTCCTCACACAAAAACACAGAGTTTGTGGGTGCACTGCGTGCTACGAAGATGATGTAAACTGAACTGCAAAGACAATATAATTGGAAGTAAAGGAGCCACGGGGAATCAAACGAACAGCTCGAAATTTATTTTGGAGTAGGAATTAGGTTAATTCTGTAATTAACATCCAATTATGAGGTTAACATCCGCAACAGATACTTTTAACAGTATGAGAGGTTTGTAGACACGCATTTGAAGTGCAGAACTTGGTTTCTAAACAGCTAGATATGTTAATTATTCTACCACACGGTGGCGCTGTGTGCTAATTTTCAAGTACAATTCACTAGTAGTGCATTTACCTATTTAAAATAGTTTTTAAATGATCAACCTATGGCTTTAAACTTTAAGGTGACATATGGATGGTCCAGCTGCTGTGGAGTCGTGTATAATCCCTTGTGCGTTGTTGGACCTAAGATCCGGGGGTAGCTTGGCTCAAGTGGGAAGGCCTATACTCGTTAACATGTTGCGCTTGCTATCTTATCTTTTCAACTGTGGTTAAACATATTCATATCTCAGAAGGTAACATTTAATTACATTTAGATTGACAGTAAAAATTCCCTTTGTCACTTCAGTATAGCATTGTCATACACCCCCGCTGTTGTTACAACCCAGCCCTGTGCCTCTGGAGCGCCACTTTAAATCCTCACAAACGCGCTCCCCAAAACATTTACATCCCTCTGGACATCAGTTGGTTACTCAGTCTACACAATGCTCTTTTGACAATGGGCTCCCCCAACCGCTATACCTCTTGGCCCTTGTTGCTGTCGTCAATTCTTCGACTACTACATTTAAGGCTAAGCGAGAGGTTTACTCTATTACTGGCCTTCAACTGGTGACCTCTAGGCCATGTACACGTGACCTACTTTAACACTAGTCAATAATGTATTACATTTTAGGCATTGCTCCTGAACTCTTACGGCTTCTAGAAGTTAACTGCTATGTCAAACACTTTACTTCAGCTTCATAATACATAGGCTTCAATCTCACAGATGTCTGGGTCAGTGTACCCGTTTTATTACTCTAGAACCTGGCTTCCCAGGGACCAATCGGGCATAATCAGTACATTAACTGTCCGTAGCTGCGTGCTTTCCTGGACTCTCTTCCCCCCTTCCTCCAAAGCCCAGCTTACTGTGCAGTCCCGGTGTCCTCCGCTCCAGAAGTCCAGCCGGAACTGGAGCTGACTACCCCTTTCTTTGTAAATGACGGGGCTCTCTTCGCCGGCGAGGTGCTATCTTCAACGGGGAGGAGGGCGAAAATCTTGGCACTCCCACCGATCCCCTCCCCCGAGGAATACCCTGCTGGTGGATCCCCTCTGGTAATGGAAGTCTCGCTCGGGCACTCCCCACAGATCTGAGCCTCCCACCTCAGCGGCCTCTTGTCAGCCGGGCGCTGTCTCGCATTAACTCTGTGCCTAGGGAGATACGCGCTCACCGCCTTCAGAAGCAGTGCGGCCTGCGGGGGCGCGGCCTTCCACAACTACAGGCAACGGAGGGCGGCGCTTCGGCCCCTTTCCATGTGACCTGAGGACGGCGGCCTCCAGGCCTGTCACGCCCCATCCCCCTTCCTTCCTGCGGCGACTCTCCTCACCCGATCAGCGGCGTCGCTGGCTCCCCAGCCCCTCACCTTCACAGGACTCTGGACAACGGCGAGTCAACTCCTGGGGACCACAGGCCATCCTCCGATCATTGGGTGACGGTGGTGCTCGTTCCAGGTAGGGACTCGTAGTTGGAATAGAAAAGGGTGGGTGGGGGGCTGAACTTAAGGATGCCAGGAACTCTCCAGTACAGCCGACTGGGATGACAAAGCCCTCCTAGCTACGGGGCGCTCATCTCCTCCTCAGTCAGGGGTGATGGATAATCGCCAAGGCCAGTCTAATTCCACATCTCTGGCAAAGAAGGGATGAGGGGGGAGGTAGTCCCAGACAGCGATCCTGGACCTCTTTCAGGGATACCGGCTACCTGTGAGACCCCAGGGTAACGCCGTTCCACAAAGTCACTGGCTGAGTTCAGGGACCGGTCAGAAGGATAGGGGTGGTGTCAACAGGTTTGGGAAGCTGTGCAGACCCTTAGACCTGTCCATTCCCTAACTAGTGCAACCACCTCCTCACCCAGGTGCCTTACTCCTGATTACCACACAGCTCAACTCCGTCCTAAAATGGCCGCCCTCCCCACAGCTCTATTTATCACCTGGGGCCTGACTGGCCAGAGTGGCCCAGAAGGTTCCGGAACCTCCGTTGGCAGTCTATGGCCCAGGTGCTGAGGTGACAGTTGGCGCCACCATTTTATGAGACAAACCTCCCTCTTCCTATTTCCTCATTGAAGCACCTTGCGCCTCTCCCTCAATTAGTAAGGATGAGGCGCCCAGAGCCTCTACATCAACACCAAAAGTAGTTAGTGGACAGGAAAAAAAAAATGAGAAGGGAAAGGGAAAAAAGATAATATGAGGAGGAAACTGCCAAAGGGCTGACAGGTCTAAAATGCGTAATTACTTATTTTATACAAAGTAAAGTAATGTGCGTGCTGACAATGACTCCCTCTCCTGGGCTTTACCGCCATAGTACAGCACTATAAGGCCTAAGGAAAGGTGTCATTAGTGACAGGTTCGCAACATTGTTTGAAGCTTCCCAGCTGGCCTGCACAATAAGGAGAATCATTGTATCTAGGTGAGGAAAGACGCAAGATTTATTTTAATTGCCCTCAGCCACTAGCAGCGGCATGCTTCATCATAGGACTGCTACAACACCCCTGCGCAGACCAACGCCTGGGATGGAGCAAAGGGGTATTGGGGAGACAATACATACACGCATACAGGGATCTACTCAGCAGAACACAGCGATAAAGGTGAGATAAAAACTTCCTCGGAGATATCCTAAACAATCTTTATTATTGGACATTCAGGATAGGGTTAAACAAGTACAGATGGAGATGAAATGGGGGGTAGGTAGTGCCCCTTCATCCCTCCTTCCTGCTTCTTACTGAAATGGAAACAGATATGGATTTATGGGGTTCGTAGCCCTGAGACTGGACTCGAAGACAGTCTATAGCACCCGGTAAATAACTTCTAAATCCTACATGAGGAATAAATAGATCCGTTTTACTAAGACGTATGGGAAACAGACCCTACTTATGGAACTGCACACAGGAGGGCATCAGAAATGAACACACTGACCAGATTCACATTTTAAGATGAAGCTGGCATCCGGCTCTTGTGAACCACTGGTAGAAACGGGCATTTTCCATAAGTAAATATTGACAAGTCATATAGCCTGATTATCAGAACATGGAGTCTGACGCCTTCACGGTGATTTTGAACCTATCCTGCTTCTCGGAAGCGACTGAGAAAGAGCCTCCCGAGGTCGGAGATTGAGGCTTAACGGGGGGTTTGACGTGGAGCGATATGCATGCCTCGGCTGCGACTTGGTGACTTGGTGTCGACCATGGCCTCGCGGCAGTGGTGGACAGGCGGCCTCATGGCTGGCCTGTGAACTCGATACTCAACCTTCTGGCGGGTGATGCTCGACTTCCGAGTGGTGCGGAGGGATGGCCTATGGGGTATCGGTACTCATTGTGGATGCTTTTGTAGATGGACGCTGTGCGGGTGGAGGTTCGAGCTCAATATCTGAGTCCTTCTACAACTCTCGATACCTGAGCGTCTGAGCTGGAAGCCTCCAGCAGCTGCTTTGGGTTGGTGTCTTTCGATCGGTGGTGCACAATCGAAGCCAACGTGATGCGATGATCCTCATGGTACCTTGGAGTTTTTTGTTTCCGCAGGCAAGGCATGCCGAGCAGGAGGCCTCCTGATGTTCAGGGGACAGACAGAAGTTGCACACCTGATGTAGGTTCATCCTCGGGTACTTCGTTCGACACATAAAGCAGTATATGAATGGTGTTCCTTTAATTATAGGTTCATTCTTTAGTGCCTAGAAGTGGATGAAGGCCCGAAGGGGAAAGGCTCCGCATTGGGCATCTAATTAGTCGACTATGGAACTGAAGCAGAGGCGTCTCGATGCTGGGAACCGACGTTAGATACAGTGTTGATTAAACAGATTACGTCAAGGGAGCCCATGAACATTACCAATCATGGGTGGAATCACAATAACTCGTGACAAAAGACGCCTTGGAAAAAAACAACTTGCACATGTCTGAGGCAAGGTGTATGCACCGCATGTGCATCTACAGCTACACATGCTACAAACTAATATTTCAACTTACCCATACTCTCTAACAATTATTTAGGGAGTATGCACGATTGAGTGCATTATGTGTTTTTAGGGTTAAGAAAGTTAACACAAAACAGGATGCAGGGGATGTATCCCAAGACACAGGCAATCCAAAAATGTGACCATGGTTTCATAGGACACTGTAAACACTCAGTACTAAGATGGCCGCCTTTACACAAATCGGCCATATTAATAAAAACACTCTGAAAGACATATATTGGTGTCCTGAGCTACCACACAAAGTTTGAAAGATAAGAACTAGTGTAAGACTAAATAAAACTCTATTGTATTAAAAAAAAATAAAAAAAATAAAGATCAATAAGGAGCCATCATGGTTAACAGGAATTTAAGCCAACCCCCCTTTTTTAGTTATACATTTCTACTAGGAACAATTTAACTTCTGATACATGTGTAGAGGGTTGGCTTAGTATAAGGTGCACACTTATTTAAGTGAAACACCTTACACTAATCCAGACAACCTTTATGGTGTTATTAGTGGTCTTAGACAACCCTATATAGGTCTCTAAATTGTAACTGTGGAGTGCAGCCTTCAGGCTTAGTCCAGAGGAGTGTTAAGCATCTTGTTTTACCATATCTAATCATGTAGTTCAGCTTAAATGAAAAAGAACCACACAGTGTAGTTATAAAAATGTCTATTTATTACACAACACTCACTAACACATTGTCATATATCCTACCTGGAGATATTAACACAAATACACAATAATACTTCAATTGCAAGAGGTAAGTAAACACAATACAGAGTGGTCTCCAAGGAGAGACCAAACAATACACTAAGAAAGTGGAATGCGAACTGTGACCGAAGTTGGTACTTGAACCAGGAGACTCAGAAGAGCTGGGGACACTAGAAACCACACAATGTAAGTATCCAGGAACCCCATGGAGGCTGTGTGCAGAGTGGAAACACAGCCGTGTACTCAATAGAAGTCAACAGTAAAGTATTGGTTGCAGTTTTGAAGAAGGACCCTTCCCAGTGGACCCTGAAGAAACCCAGTGGAAGACAGAAGGTTGGAGAGTCACACCAACCCTGGATACCTAAGGAACCAGGATATCTACACCAGGGAAGCGGGGTACATAGGTGCAAAGAGATATCTGGAACCGCCGTAGACCACAATGGAGGACTTCAGTAAAGATGCAGCTGGCGAACACTGTGCAAGAGTTCGGTGGAATCCAATGGTGGATTCTTGAAGAGAAGAACCTGCAAGCAGAGTAGACTAAGTCTATGCCACTCGGAGGTGACCAGGAGGCACGGGAGATGCAGGAATGATGACGGTGACCTTATCGCTGCAGCTGTGAGGAACAGGCACTGCTGTAGAAGACCAGGAGCCATGCACGAGGTGTCAGTAGTAGAGAACCAGGGATTGGGTGTCCGGCGGGAGCACCAACAAGCCTTGACAGCAGCAACAGACTTGGTAAACGGTGAAGGAGCAATGTTGGGACCAGCAAGGCCCAAGGGACTCACCCAGTGCAGGCTAGTTTGAGTAGGCCCCGAGCAAGCAGGGAGCCCACAGGAGCAAGAGAAGACCCTCAATAGAACCCACAGGCCAAAGGCACAGGAGTTGCAAGAGGACCTCGAGCAGCTCAACAAAGATGAAGGCCCACAATGCAGAGGATGTGGTGAGGAAGAAAATCTTGGCATGAAGAGATGCTGGAGGATGGAGCTTCTTGTAGCCTGGAGATCTCTGGAGTGCAGAGCCAACAAGCCTTGGCAACACGGTGCAGAGGGGTTCGATCCCAGTGTTTCCGACAAGGGATACTGGCCTAAAAAATGCAGAGAGGACAGGTCAGGCCTTGAGGTGTTGCAAAACCACCACCCGTGTTGCTGACCCTTTGAAGTCCGTGAGACATCAGGAGCAGCAGACAGGTCAGCTTCGTTGATGTGCCTGCAGATGCAGGGGAGTGACTCCTTGACTACAAGAGAAATTACTTCGGGTGTCCTTGATACCCACAGGTCTGGTGAAGATCCTGGAAGAAGCACAGACACAAACGATGAAGAAGACTTGCAGAACAGCGAGATCAGGAGCAGCAGGAATCTTCCTTGATGCAGTCTCGGTTCGAGGCAAAGCCTAGGTGTCCAGACGGTCGAAGAGTGACGTGGTTTCTGGCTTGAGTCTTGTCCCAAGATGAATCTGAGGATCCACCCACAGATAAGCCCTTTTATACACTAAGAAAGGGGTTAGGACAACTCAGAAATCCCTCCCAGAAGAGTGGCTGGACAGAGGCGAGGATACTCCTGTGTCCTTTGTTCAGTTTCGCACCAGAACGGGAGCCAAGGACTCCCTGGACTGGCTCAAACCAGAGTATGAAAGGAGGGCATCAAATGTGCCTTTCAAAGCAGTCTGGTGGTGCTGGCAAGCGCCCCAACCCCAGCCCAATACACTAAGTCCAGTCTGGGAGGTGGTCACACCTCCCTGTGACAGGAAACCTATTGCTCTACCTTACCCTGCTCAAGCTTGGCTTAGCAGCAGGAGGGCAGAATCGTGTCTGTGGTCGGCAGCTGCACTAGCTTGCTGTCAAACCCTGAAAGGCTGTAACAGGGAGTACAGGGGGGTACCCCAAGGGAGACCCCTAGTACAAGGGATCATACTTCAAACACAGGAATCAGTGTTGGGGTATGATTCTAACATGTTTGATATCAAACATGACTGGGTTTGGTGCAGCCACTATATAGTTAGACATCTCGCAATGACTGATGTCCACTATACGTATTAAACTAGCTGCCCGCACTTACAAAGTCTGGAGAATCGACTCTCGGGTTAGTAGGGGTGTCCTGTTCAAGCAGGGGCACCCTCGCACTCACACCAAGCACCCTGCCTTCAGGATTGAAAAGGCTGCCTTAGGGATGACTTATAGGTTTTAAGTGTAGTGACCTCAGATATAAGGAAACCTATTTCTGTTGTGAGTGGCGCTAGCACCAGCGTACACAGGCTGCAATGGCAGGCCTGTAGTCACAGTTTGAGTGGTCTCTCATGGGTGTCATAATACAAGCTGCAGCCCGTGGGAGACCCCTGGTGTACCTATGCCCTGGGTACCTCAGTACGATATACTAGGGACTTACAAAGGAAAACCAGTAGTCAATTGTGGAGGTAACACAGTGCTTACCAGGTCAAATTTAGGGAGGAAGCACTAAGGATGGGGTCCTGATTAGCAGAATCTCAGCCAGACTAGTAAAAAAAACATGCTGACACCAGCAAAAAGTGGGAGTAACCATGAACGCAGATCCCACTTTCCTACAGCAACTATCTGAAATAATACATGACATGAAAGATACTTGGTTGGCATTGATTACTTAAATTTGGTAGCAAAATATTTTTAGAGTATAGCCTTTTAATTACATAAAATAAAGCTTCTTAATTCCTCTGTATATATTATTAGTTACTCAATAAGTTAAGAAATCAAGACATGCTCTCATGCCACATGGCACTCCTGATCTATTACTATACAGGTATAGTTTGGAACAGGAACTTTATTAAAGATGTACTTTTTGGGTTCTCCAATAAATTAATTAACCAGTTATATAATAAAATATGGTTGGGGTTTCATCTTTCATTTAAACACTAAACAACATAGATAACTGAGCTAATGACCAGGTTTACCAATGGAAACCTCGTCACTACGCATATCATATCTATGGAGGCTTTTATATGTTGACTCGATTATGTAATTAAATAGTGCACATAACCTACAAATAGAATACACCATTTATATATAAAATTAATATTAACACTGCTTTTAATCTTGTGTTATGGAACAAGTCATATTTGAGCAATTAACTCATTTATTTTGTTAATTGATTTTTCCTTTTCCCTTTCTTTCATTCTTTCAAAATTGATTTGTATTGGAGGCTATTAAGTATAATTAGAACATTGGAATGTTGGCAGCTCCATTGAAAACAATGGAGTGCTCAGGGCTTATAATGGCTGGTATAAGCCCGGAGCGCCAACATTCCAATGTGTCTTTGTTCACAGCTCTGGCTGTGAACAAAGACTTCAGGGAGCCGGAGGGGATTTGAATCCCCTCGCGCTCCCTGAAGGCTTCGTTTTGTTAGAACATTCTGCCCTCTAGTGGCAGAATGTTCTAATAGCCTTATAGCCCTTCGTAGCAGGGCTATACCGGCTTTTAAAGTCCCGCTGCTGTTGTTAAAGTCCCTCGCCTTCGGCTCGGGCCTTTAACGCTGCAGCGGGCCTTTAACAGCCGGTATAGCCCGCTACGGCGGGCTATAAGGCTATAATATAAAGCCTGGTATTATTTTTTTGTGTTAAACAATAAAAACGTTCTTGAAAATTATTTGACCTTCACTCTGCACTGAGGAACCAACAAGAAAGTGTTGGTAAAGCGATATACT
Source organism: Triturus cristatus (assembly GCF_964204655.1). Lineage (NCBI taxonomy): Eukaryota > Metazoa > Chordata > Amphibia > Caudata > Salamandridae > Triturus > Triturus cristatus. Next base: position 1,104,700,928 of record NC_140585.1, on the reverse strand, counting down.
ATCAAGTTAATAATCTTGATAAACGCAAAACATGGATGCATTTGAGAAACTTGATGGCAAGTTGAGGTTAATGAGTTGTATTACGGTGATAACTTTGAAAAAATCAAAACTTGGTTGAATTCAGCGTAAAGTGTTGAAGGGAAGAAATAAATCAATACAATAAAAAATGGACCCCTCCTATCCTTCCTTAATTTTGAATTATGTTGAGTTAGGGTCGGAGCTTTGGACATTAGAGATTTTATATTTGAAAGTCAAACTGTAGTATGTCATGGATACATGGACATGGCATATGAGGTGCCTTCCATTATCATTGGGTATTAACTTCAGAATGTTGCTATGTCATTCTTGATGTCATGGGGTTCTGTGTTGTGGTTCAGACAGTAACTGCTGTTGCTATCTGGAGACTGCATGGATGGGATCTCTGAAGATTAAACCTACTTCTTCTTTACCACATCTGCTTCTGGAGTCATCTTTCTTGAATCTTACACTGGCGTAGTCGGCAGAAGCTAAGAGATCTCAACACAACCTCTTAAAAAAAAAAAAAAAGGACTTTTCTTTAAATTTGACAATTTTTCGAGGTGCAGAGCTCCTGTTTTGCTTCAAGTTTGCTTCAAATTAGAGCTGTCTATGTTGAAGCTGAACTTTCTTTTTATTGGACTGAACAGGGAGATGTAGCGTCTTACAGAGGGAGCCTATCAGCGTTTTCTGAGCGGCGAAGGAAAGACTGCAAACGGACTGTTCTGGCGGAAAATCAAGCATTTTAAACTAACTATGGAACAAAGGATTGCTGGCTCATCTTGTGTTTTGTGAGTTTGGCGATTATGGAGAAATTTTAAAGGAATTGCTGAACCACCGTTGGATTGTGCATCGGAACCATTTCATCTTTTGAATCATCACAGCGTCCTTACCTGCATCGCGAGCGGCTCTTTCTTGTTGCCTGGAGAGGAATCGTGCGGAGAACACTGTGAGGTTTCTTCGTCGTTCTGGCCTCTCCATTGTTTATTTCCTGTGTTCGAGTGAGGCTACGAGGCTACGTGATACACGCATAAGCGTCATCACGTTGTGACGTGTGACGTCATCGCGTGTCAACGTAGAAGCCATTTTGAAGCTTCCTTGGTTACTCACGGCTCGAGTTTACACGGCGTTTCCTGGCAACAAGGGAAGCTTTTGTCGTCATGCTCTTCTGACTTGTTGTACATGCCTCAGCGATGAAGAAGCTTACGCCAATACGCACGGCTTGAGTTCAAGTGCGTTTCCTGGCATTTTTACATATTTTGCCGATACGCACGGCGCTGCTGTTTAAAGTTTACACTCTGTGTGCATAAGTTATTTGTTGCTTTAAACGCTTGTTATTAAGAAAAGTAACTTAAGGAACGAAGTTTCTTCAAAATTCTTTTTTGTGTATTTTGATTCTCCAATGTTATAGGATTTAATGCTAGCGATTTCTAAGAGTTGACAAGTTGTTCCGTAATTAATGCTATAACTTATCTTGATGTAGGTTATATGTAATATTCGTGACAGACAAACCTTTACAATTTTGGTTTCCATATTTTAAAGTCTATTACCTACGTGAAGTATGCAGAACGTCACAGCAGCCCCATTCTTTTTGTCAGAACCTGGTGAGCCCAACTTAAAATGGAAAAAATGGAAGGTAGTGTTTGAACGTTACGCAAGGGTGTGTGGTCCCTCGCTTAGTGCGGAGAGGAGATCTGCTTTGCTCCTACATTGCTTGGGGTCAGAAGGTCAGGATGTGTATGACCATCTTCCCGATTTAACACAAGAGGAGGCGCATGGTCTCAATGATTATGAGATATGCATAAAAAAACTAGATAAACATTATCTTCCCAAAGTAAGCACCATTCTTGAAAGGTATACCTTTGCGAAAAGAATGCAGGCAGAGGAAGAGACTGTAGAGGGGTATATAACGATGTTGAGAAAACTTGCATCGTCTTGTAAATTTGATGGCACGACGGACGAACGAATACGTGACCAGTTTATGTTTGGTTGCAATATAGAGAAAGTAAGAGAAGAGTTGTGGTTGCGGGATGAACCCACCTTAGAGGAAGTCTTAGTCGTTGCCAAGAGAATTGAACATTCAATTAAATGTGTTGCAGTTTTAAAGAAGGACTCTGTCAATGATTGTAAAGTGCAAGAGGTTAGGAATAAGATTAAATCTGAAATAAGAGAAAAGGACAAGAATCAGAAAGGGTCTATATCGACAAAAGAGAAGACTAGTCAGAAGTGGGTTAATAGCAAGTGCTTTAGATGTGGGAAGTTAGGGCATTTAGCAAATAATCCTAAGTGTTCGGCCCTTGCATCTGTGTGTTCGAAGTGTAAAAAGAAAGGCCATTTTACTGCTTTGTGTAACAGTAGGAATGCACCAAATGTGAAGGAAGTTCATGTGTCGGAAGAAAATTTCGATGAGCTAAATTCCGAGGAATATGAGTGTGGTCAAATTGTTGTACAAGTGGTTACTGGGGAGAAGAAAAGGGATTCTCCGTTTGATGAGATTTTGGTTGATGGAAAAAAAACCAATGTCTTATTCGATTCGGGGGCGAAAATCACGATCGTGTCCAGTGATTTCTTTATGAACAATTTAAAGAGTAAGGTTAATCTGTTAAAGCCAGATATAAAGCCATTGGCTTATGGTGGCGAGCCTATCAAATTACATGGCTACTTTGTAGGGTTAATTGAATACAAAGGGAGATTAATTTCAGGCAAGATTTACGTGTCTAAAAAAGGGGACAGCATTATAAGCTGGATACACCAAGGTGAACTAGGGGTCTTTCTGGATCCTAACAGCGTCCCTCCTATCCAATTAAAAGAGGATGTACACTCCATTGGAAGGGTGGCACATGTCAATGTGGATTTCAACTTTGTGGATTGTCTTAGGAAAGAGTATCCTAATGTATTTAAAAAAGAATTGGGATGTCTCAAAGGTTACAAGCATAAAATATTACTCAAGAGAGATGCTATTCCCGTATGTTGCAAGGTGAGAAATGTACCTCTTTCGGTGAGAGATGATATGCATGAAGAGATTAAAAAGTTAAAGAAGGGTGGCATCATTGAAGAGGTCGAAGGGACTGAGTGGTTGGCTCCGGTTGTGGCAGCTCGCAAACCTAATGGAGATCTGAGACTCTGCATAGACTTGAGACAACTTAATAAATGTGTGATTATTGACAAATATCCCTTACCTAACATCAATGAGTTAATGTCTCTTTTGGGGGGAGCTAAAGTGTTTAGCACGATTGACCTGACCTCGGCTTATCACCAAATCGAACTGGAGGACTCGTGTAGGGATTACACTGCCTTTATAACGCCGTTTGGCACTTTTAGATTCAAACGAATGCCATTTGGGCTAGTGTCGGCTTCTTCTGTTTTTCAGAGAGTTATGGAGAATCTATTAAAAGGTCTACCTGGTATTTATGTGTATCAGGATGATATCTTAGTTTTTGGGGAGGATTCTAGTCAACATGATGCTCGTTTGAGGTCTGCTTTGAAAAGGTTAGATGAACACAACTTAACTGTAAAAGCAGAAAAGTGCAAGTTTAGGACTAAATCCATTGATTATTTAGGTCATAACATTACGGGTGATGGTGTAAAACCTAAAGAGAACCTGATTAACACGATTCAAGAGATGTCTTCTCCTTCTACTAAAAGTGAACTCATGAAGTTCCTAGGAGTAGTTGAGTATTACTCGAAATTCGTGAGGAACTTTGCTAGTTACACTGTGAACATGAGGCATTTACTTAAGAAAGGTGTGGATTTTCAGTGGACGGAAGACTGTGAGCAGGAATTTGTAGAGATTAAGAGTAAACTTAAGTCTGCTCCTTCGCTTGCAAGTTTTAATCCCAGGATCAAACCTGTTCTCATCACGGATGCAAGTGAGAAGGGTTTAGGTGCGGTTCTGCAACAACAGGGCGAGGGTGGCATGTACACGGTCATGTGTTTGTCACGTAGCCTTAAAGATCCTGAAACAAGGTATTCCGTGGTAGAACGGGAATCACTTGCGGTGTACTGGGCGGTTAAGAAGTTGAAGAAGTTCCTTTGGGGTATTAATTTTGAAGTGAGGACAGATCACAAGCCGCTGGTGGAGATATTCAGCAAAAAGGGGCTAGACTTGATATCTAGCAGAATCACTAGGTGGGTGATAGGATTGCAAGAGTTTAGTTTTGACATAAAGTATATACCAGGTGTGGAAAACAATGTGGCTGATGTATTGTCACGTCTCACGCCTAGGCAAGTTGTGGAAGAGGATGATAGGGAAGATTCAGAAGAATTGGTGTACGTTGTTGATCAGAGTATCATTAGCGAGGAGAGATGGAGCAGTGAAATGTCTATGGATAGTGTATTGAATGAAGTCATGGATCTAGTTAGGAAGGGCTGGTCCAGTAACAAAATTGGGTCTCTTGATTCCAGGAAGTTTTGGGCGGTACGTAATGAGTTATCAACAGATAATAATCTGTTGTTTAGGGGAACTAGATTGATTCCTCCTTCCAGTCTTAGGAAAGAACTTATAGATTTGGTACATTCTTCTCATACTGGCATTACTAAGTCAAAGGAGCGCTTGAGGATGTCATATTGGTGGCCGGGCATGGACTTGGAGGTGGAACGTGCTATCCGTGATTGTGTAACGTGTACATTGAGTGAAAAGTCGAAGTGTACGCGTGTCCAGCCCATGGTGGTAAGGAGACGTCCTTTGAATCCGTGGCAAGATGTTGCCATGGATATCCTGGGTCCCATTCATTCTAATGGATCTCAATCATTTGTGTTGGTGGTGATTGATATGTTTTCACGTTGGCCAGAGATTTTCTTTTTGTCAAGTGTTGACTCAAGTCACATTATTAAATGTTTGAAGAATTTATTCTCAAAAGAGGGCATTCCCAACTCCATTTTAACGGACAATGGGGTGCAATTTGTGTCCAATGACATGAGAAGTTTTTTTGCTTCCAAGGGTATTTCTCACAAGTTGTGCTCTCTCTATCATCCCGAGACTAACGGGATGGTGGAGAGATTTAATAGGGTAATCAAGGAGACCATTGCGTTGTCAAAATCTATGTCACTAAACTGGAAAGATGAGGTTTTAAAAAAAATAGAGGAGTATAGATTATCTCCTCATTCAACTACGGGTAAAACTCCCTTTTTGTTGTTTCGTGGGAGAATTCCCAATACTAATGTAGAACCAACGTGGGTCAACAATTATGAATTGGATAAAGGTAAAGAAAAGGAGTGTGATAAGAACATGATTCAGACGAGAGAAGAAGGGAAAAGCAATGCAAGAAAGGTTTACTTTGATAGAAAAAAAAGTGTGAAGATAACTAAGGTCAGTGTGGGTGATTTGGTAATGATTAAACGTCCTGGGTTGATGGGTAATTCTACTTCCAAGTTCATGAAACCTATGAGGGTTGTGAAGGTTTTTAAAAATGCAATTAAGACTCAGGATCATAGGATTTGGAATTTGAAAAGGGTTGTAGTGGTAAAAGGAAGGTTAAATGGGTGTCATGGTGAGGATGTTATAGTTAATCCTGATTCATCAGAAAATACTAGGCATCGTGTGTCAACCAGGGTTTGCAAGAAACCATCTTATTTACTAGACTATGTGTAGGTAAATAATGTTGATCACTGTAAATGCATATTCTAGGCGTCGTGTGTCAACCAGGGTTTGCAAGAAACCATCTTATTTACTAGACTATGTGTTAGTAAATAATGTTGATTACTGTAGATGCATATTTTGTTTGTTTTATGGTAAAATGGTTATTTAAATCTTAAATGTGTGTTATTCACTGTTGATGCATATTTTGTTTGATGCTTTGGATTGGTAAATTTTGTGTGACGAGGGGAGGTGTGTAGTATGTCATGGATACATGGACATGGCATATGAGGTGCCTTCCATTATCATTGGGTATTAACTTCAGAATGTTGCTATGTCATTCTTGATGTCATGGGGTTCTGTGTTGTGGTTCAGACAGTAACTGCTGTTGCTATCTGGAGACTGCATGGATGGGATCTCTGAAGATTAAACCTACTTCTTCTTTACCACATCTGCTTCTGGAGTCATCTTTCTTGAATCTTACACAAACTTTGAGGTTTCTGTCCCAAAATGTAGTTTTAATACATCTTGCTAATATTGGCACTGCTTCACATGTTGCTCACATAAATTAGAGCTGCTCTTTTTAAATCTTGGCACACACAGTAATAGCATATTACTGAAGGCTTGAGCCTCTTCCTGTCGGGAAACTTAGCATAGACAAAGCAAATAGGTCTAGCGCTAATGTGTTAGCATGCGACAATAGTATTTGTGCTTTTCACCTCACAGCTTATCAAGGCTCATTTGTCAGCTTACTAATTGGCATAATACAACAATATACTGACCATATTAGGACAGGCTCGTACCCCGGTAAAATATTTTTGGAATACAAAGTTAACTGATGTTTTTACTGCTTATTACTGGATTCCTGACGTCCAATGTCTACACACAGAGGATTAAAGGACTTATAAAAGTCTCGCTCAGACAAACCACGTTTTGGCTATACATTATATGAATTTTTATTGGAAACTGGGAATCTAAGGACTTTTTGTTGTATACTTTTGGATCACTAGAGAGTTTGTAAATAAACCCACAAGTATGACATATATACTGTTAGACTATTTATTTTTGCACGGGTGTGTTATTCTTTCCTTTCACTGCTTTGGGGTGCTCTGGTGCCATTTCATGGTTGAAAAACAGAACGATTGGTGTTGCCATTGTTTCTTACATCAGTTGGTGTATTTCACAGCAATTTTTGTGAAACACTGAACTATACCGCAGGAATATAAAGGGATTGATACAATATCACAGATTGTGCCATAGCGGGGAAGTCAAGAATTAAACTCTGGTGTCCTACTGCCGAAGTCATCAAGTCAGCTGCTATTGTCAGTGAGCATACATACATCACACTGGGTAAAATACACTGACAAGGTGTTTGTAGCATTTAAAATGTGCAAACATAACACTGAGACACTGTCTGGTCACCAAGATTCACAGTGCTTACGTCAAACCTTTGGAAAAAAAGAACTTATGTTTTTTCAACACTGGGCTAGATGTACGATGGGACAAAGGTTCAGATTCACAAAACTGGAGCCTTTGCATATGCAAAATGACTTTTTGGTATGTACAAAACTTAAACAGTAATTCATTAACGTTAGCAAATTACAATTTGGGTTTGGGAGTACATACAGGTAATTATTTTGCCGAAAAGCACACCACGCCCACTCAATGTGTAATTGAGTGGGGCTCTTTTAAGGTAGTCACCAGGGGCATGTGTATTCAGAACATAGTGGGAGTCTGCCGAGAGCTGGACATGGATCTCAGAGAAGCCAAGGCGACTCTAGCAAACCTAGGATGCCAAGTCACCCACGACACTGCTACATGCCAAGTACTGGCAGTGGCCAGGGAAAGCCATGCAATTGTCATACAGGGCCTGCTTTATAACAACTTTGCAACATATACAGCCCGGATACATTTCACTGGTAACAATCTAGGCTGCTTCCTAATGTGTCTAGCACTCCAGGAGACGAGCGCTCTCCCCATCACGGAAATAGCCCCAGGCGAAGGCGCTCCCTTGCATGGTAGCAGGCCGTTTTGCAGGCATTCTACGACTGATATTCTGTGCTTTATCAAGCAACGTGGTGAGGGAGTTCTTGGCCCTCCCTGCTATTAACCTGCATGAACACTGTTGAGTGCAAAAGAACTTGATGACTTGATCACTGCGGTGGACGTAAAAACGGTGATCCACGACTTGCCCGGTAATAAAACCTCAGGAATGCCTCCATTTACTCCATTTAAAATACTATGATCTTTTCTTCACTCACCATGCCCCCAAGTTGACAAATATGTACAACAAGTCACTGTCAACTGGGGTGCAGCCAGCTGTCAAGTCTCTACTCACCTTGGACCGGGGATCTGCAGGAGCAAAGACAGCACATCCAATACCTTCTAGTAACAACCCCCAATACCCGAATACAAATAAGTGTCCATGGATTATGCCCAAGTGTAACAGGGGTAGGGAAAGAGAGGGTAGTTAGAAAGAGAGGACACAAACTATTTTGGATTTGGCACCTCAAAGGACACACATCTCAGTTTGAAGTCCCCGGTCTCTCTGTGATTCCTATGAAATTACAGAAATGCAATCAGAATCTCAATAGAAATGCATGCATCAAAATGGTATGAACGTGAGTCCTCCCCCCCCTCAAATAACAGGGATTCAGGGAGCAGAGCCAATTGATGAGGGAAGGGACTCTAGACAAGGACAAGTAAGTGGTAAAACTGGATGTGGTGAAAGGGGACAACAGGAGCTCGAAATTTAAAGCAAACAGGTGTGGAGAAACCTCCAATAACATGGCTTCTGACTCAGACACGGCTTTTGAACACAATATGCCCAAGATGCTGCAAGCTCATTCGTGAGTACACAATCTTGTAATACCCGCACATGAACTCGGCACTCCACCAGGAAGGACTACTCAGGTAATCTTTCATTCAGGATTAAGATCACCTACGATGCATGAGCAAGCCGGGCAAATCCTGACACCATCATCCCTTCGAGGGGTCCATTCTCATCTCCCTACTAAAGCCAAGCCAGGAGTCCACACACCTGTCCTCTCATTGGCCAATGACCATCCTGAGCACTGATTATAAAATACTGGGAAAGAGTCTCACGGACCGCTACCTCCAGATTCTCCCCAGCATCAAACATTCATATCAAACCAGGGGCACAACATGTCAAACAACTTCAGGGTAATATTCCATGTAATAGATCAGGCCTAGCTGAGGATTCCTCAAGCGGCGTACTTGATACTTAATCTAGAGAAGGTATTTGATATGCTGTCCTGGGACTACCTTTAAAAGGTGCTGACAGAGCTCAGAATTGGTAGGCGTGTCTACTAGCATATACAAAATAATTGTATGCTAACCCATTCTCTTACATATGAATCTGCTGTTTAATCTCTGCTTCACTGCCAGTGAGTTGCAGTACCCTTCAGAGCTGCCCTATCTCCCTTATACTCTTCAACATTGCCATGCATCCTTTGGTTCTCCACCTGCTCAGATGGCATGCATTGGGGTATCCCCTTAGACGACACCAGGCAAGCAGTGTTGTTATACGCTAATGACCTTTTACTTTATCTCCAGGATACCATCGCTGAGGTGATATACGCAGTCCTCCAGGATTTTGAGATCAATTGGGCAAAACTGTGCATCTTCTCCCTGCAGCAAGGCGCGCCCTCCCAAAAGATTCAATTTGGCAGTGTACAACTGGTATGGGCAGGTGCAACAGTTCGTTACCTAGGCATCCACTTATATCACATGCAGCACGACCTGTTTGTGGGTAACCTCAAGTGGATGCTCACAAACTTTAAAGTACCAGACTCGGTTCGTGCCCTCAAGATGATCATTCTTCCCCGATTATTACACTATTGTGTTAATGTGCCAGTCTATCTGCCCATACATGTTTTCCGGGAGCTGGACTGGATGCTCAGGGAACTGATCTGGGATGACAAACGGTGATGAATAGCCCTTAGCTAGGGCTATGCTGGACTACGCGCTCCCTCCTTTGAATCGCACTACCTTGCGGCCCAACTCTAATGCCTATTCCACTGGCTTATGGGTAAGAACTATTTGAAACCAACACTGGTGAGGGAACCCCACTCCCTACAATGGGCAGCTCCAATTGCCCACTGTTAAACTGCACCACTCATTGCCTTTCTATGTATGAGTAGCCCGTAAATGCCTCACCTGGAACTTTCAATTGACATGCCATGTGCTCCCATGATTACCCTCTAGGGGTTAACACGATTTCAGGGGTCCTTTACGACAAGACCTCTCAACCTTACATAGACACTGTGGGTAATTTATTCCAGGACCACCATCTACTTACATTTGTACACCTCCATCAAGATAATGACCTCCCTCACTCCCTCAAGGCCAGTTAATTTTTTACAGGCAGCTGTTGGCCAACATGCCGACTTGTGTGGCGCACAGTCGAAGAGACCCCCACCCATTTCATCATACACACATACTATATACCATGGCTGCCATCTGATTACATGACTATATAAAGCCACCAGGGAACATGTTGGGGTCTTCCTGACACACCTTCAGCAAACATGGGGGGATGAGATTACATGCCCCCTACACGATTCCAAGAGGCACCACAAAGTGTCTCTTGTAACGTGGTATTTTAAAATATACATGTTAGATCTGTCAGCCTTTGGGTGGTCTTTCCCCAATCTTTTTGCTTTTTGCCTCCACGTTTGGCAAATCTTTTTGCTGGCCTTGGGACTCTGAGCACATTACTACTGATGATCACTGCTAAAATGCATGTGTTTCTTCCCTAAACGTGTGTAATTGGTGAATACCTGATTGACCTATTTAATTTACTTGTAAGTCCCTTGTAAGGCGGTATACCATCTACCCAGGGCCTGTAAGTTGAATGTTACTAGTGGGCTGCAGCATTGAATGTGCCACCCACAAAAGTAACCTTTCAAACCTGTCACATGCATGCCACTGCAGTGCCAGTGTGGGTGGTTTACTGCCACTTTGACATGGCATTTAAAACTAATTTCCAAGCCTTGAACTTCCCTTTTGTTACATATAAGTTACCCCTAAGATAGGCCCTAGGTAGCCTAAGGTCAGAGTGCTTTGTAAGTAAGGTAGGACATGTACTTTTATGTTTTGCATGTCCTGTTAGTGACAAACAGCTTATTTCGTTTTTCACTACAGTGAGGCCTACTCCTGTTATAGGTTAGCATGGGAAATTCCTCAATACACTTTTAAACTGTAATTCCTGATCAGAGCAAATTGGCTTTTTCATGTTTCATATGTTTGGAATGGTATTCATAAATCCTACTTACTGATGAAGTTAGGTTCAACATTATTTTAAGAAATCTCACTTTTAGTAAGTGGACATTTTTGTGTCAAGGAGAACTGGACTCTGTCTTCACTCCAAGTGATCTCCAAGGGCTTGTTGACTTGCGCCCTGTTACGCGAGACTCCGAGAAATCTGGAAGTGGCCCAGATACTTGCAGCATGGATTTCGATGCATCTCCTATCTGCTGGTAGCAGACCTGGACCATTGACCCGGTTACGGGAGAAAAATTGTTGCACTGCATAATAACCAGCGTTTTCTCTCCCCAGATTGACGCATCGGACAGCATATCGCCGCCACTGCAGCTTTGTGAGATTGATGCATTCTCTCAACTGCGTGGCAGAAACCAACGCATTGCTTGACTCCTCTTGACTTTGCCACCTGTCTTCGGAACTGATGCATGGCCTTCACTACGTGAAGAAGATCAACGCATCTCGTTGCTTGTGACCAGGAAAGGTACTTTATTCCCCAGGGCCTGCGTGCCTCCTGTAGCCGACCTGTGCTTCCAAGAGGTTAAGTCGAACTTTGACTTTGCCCCGGTCCAGTGTGACTTTTTTAGTACTACTTGCTTCTAAGTGCTTAACTGCATTTATTCTTTTAAAATGTAATATCCCAACTTCTATACAGTGGATTTTTGTCATTTGTGTTGTGCTTTAGTTATAATATAATACTCTATTCTAAAAAAAACCTGGTGGAGTCTTTATGTAGTGTATTCTTTGTGTTACTGTTTGAGTGTGTTGCACAAATACTTTACACATTGTTTCTTTGTAGGAAGCTGGCTCTGTATATACTATACCAAAAATGAGGTATAGTGTTCCCAGTGTCCAGTGGAACCCCAAAGGTAGGCAGAGGTAAAAGTAGATAGCACCTTACTCTCATTTGTGGTAGTGTGGGTAGGCAGTAAGGCCTTATCAGAGGGTAGTGTTAAGCATTTGTTGTACACACTTAATCAGCAAATGATGTCACACACTCAAAGACTGAACTCAGACCAATTTGATTTGTATAAAAATATAATTTAGTTGTATTTATTTATAGAACTAAGTAAGCCGGGCACAGGTAAGTGTATATGATTATTTTCAAAGCAGGTTGAACAATACAAGCAAGCTGAGTGAAAATTACTTTATTACAGGTTTGTAAATGCATTCAATACAGTGGAAATTACTGTTAGATTACTTTGAATTACTCTGCAGATTACTTTCTGGATTACGTTTTCTACCCAGAGTGATATACCTTGATATCACACTGGGAAATTTCCTAGAGAAAAGGGTAATCAATTTTTAGTTCTTTGCAGTTTTTCAAAGTTCCATACAAAACCAACTCCACACTTGGAACATTTTTCAAGGAAAAAAAGTCAATGTATTCATTATCGGTTAACTGGTAAGTACTTTGTTGAGGAAGTTGGTATTCTGGGGTTAGAACCAGGGTTCCCCCAGGGTCAAGGATGCACTCTCAAAGCACCCTCAGCTGCACTAGGGCGGCCGGGTGCCGAGTGCTGAGGCCCAATGTTATCCAATGGGGGAAAGTGGGCCACCGGTTGATGGCTGCTCACGAGGAGGCCTCAAGGTTGTGGAAGCAAAGCTCCTGGAGTTAGGCTCAGAGCAAAGGAGGAATCTGAGTTAGCAGACAAGGTACACCCGCAGAGGTGCAGGGGCAGCTGGGTGAAGGGTGCTGTTTTGGTGTCGGGTGCCCTATTGTTTTCAAAGGCAGTTGCCGGTTTTGGATTTTGGGTGCAGTCTCGGTCCAGGAAGACTTCCGGGAGGAACCAACAGCTGGGCAGGTAAGTTGGAGGGCTCGGGGACATAGGTATACCTCGGGTTGTCTTCTCCAGGGTGCAGGGTGGCCTGATGCAGGGGTGTCTTTTGAGGTCGGGTTTCACCTTACAGGGCCACTCGGGGTTGAGGGGGTCTCCGTGCAGAGCCTGCAGGTGACGTTGGGGAGTCCTGGAGGGGTCAACCCATGGTGGACTCAGACTCTGAAGCACTGGGGGACCTCGCTCGGACCGGTGGGCCACTCAAACTCAGACTGTAGGCGACGGGTGCAGTGGTGGTCTAGGCGTCAAGTTTCTTTGTCCTCACCAGGCTCAGAGTCTGTCTTGGGAGTTTCTTTTGAACAGAGCAGCTGTTCACAGGACATCGGTCTTTGTTGAAGGCAGGCCTTCCTCCCAGGGGTTCTGGAGGTCGCTGGCTGCAGGACAAGGTGACTTTTGGCACAGGATCTCTGGATACTGCAGATGGGCTGGCAGGGCTGGGGCCAAGTCAGATCTTCTCTGCATTCTCCACCGCTGAGCATCTTCTTTAGTCCTTTTTCTTCGTAAGTTGCAGGAATCTGTCTTCTAGGTTCAGGGCTGCCCCCTAACTACTGTATTTAGGGGGCAGTTTAGGGGTCTTGAGGTCAGTAGGCAACGGGCTACTGACCTTGGGGTGACTAGAACCTTTGTGTGCTCACCTCACGTGGGGGAGTGGGCACAATCCATAATCCTGATTGGAGAGTGCCTGCCATCTGCAAGATGGCGGGCACCGAAGAGTGGGCTTCATCTCGCCTCCCCCACCTGAGGGGTGGGGTTGGCAGAGGAGGGCACACCTTCTGGGCTGTGCTAATTTTTCCTGCCTGTCTTCCCGCTGAAAAGGAGGGGAGACAGGAAGGCGGCCTGCTACTGAAAGGCTAGGGGAGAGGCTGAGGGTCACGTTACAAAGGCGGCAATGGCTTTGAAGCTCCGATGCCACAGATGGGTCTTCCTGGCCTGGGGAGGTGGTAACACCTCCGTCCAGGAAAGGCTTTGTTTCTGGGCTCAAGGAGCGAGGGCTCCCATCCCCGGGGTCCAGAAACATGTCTTGTGGTGGCAGGCTGGTGTGTACCAGTCAGGGAACCCACCAGAGGCTGGTCGTTTTTCACGGGGGATCTCTAAGATGCCCTCTGAGTGCATTTTTCATTAAATGCCACACTGGTATCAGTGTGGGTTTAATGTGCTGGGAAGTTTGATACCAGACTTCCCAGTTTTCAGTGAAGCCATTATGGTGCTGTGGAGTTCGTAATGACATACTCACAGCACCATATACACTTAATGGCATTACTGCACTTACAATGTCTAAGAATTGGCTTAGACACTGTAGGGGTACAGGGCTCATGCACCTGTACCCTCCCCACTCGTATAGTGCACCCAGCTAGAGGGATGGCTGACCTATGCCAGGGCATTGGGTTGTAGGCATGGCACACACAGGGATGTGTGTAAAAGAATGTGTAAAGAACTGCACACCATGGATAACACAATGTTGAACAGCGTAAAGCATTTATATACAAATGTTTCCAACTGATGCATGCTACCCGGTATTTGAGAGCTGCCAGTCCCTCATGTGTACGTGAATGTGCACTCGGTTTCATCAGGCTATCCAGCCTGACCAATTAATTACACAGGGATGTGTGCCATGTCGACTCTTCACTTTGTTCTGCACCAAAACACGCAGCCTGCAATGGATGTGTGTGTATAAAGGCACAGGGCCTCTAAGGGTGCAGCTCTTAGAGGCCTTCCCTGGCCACAGTGCCCTTGGTACCCATGGTCCCTTTTACAAGGGACTGACATGTGGCCAGAGAGGTGCTAATTGGGGGTACAAGGTACAGTTGTGGGAAATAACCCTTCCATGGGAACCTGATTGGCAGGGAGCCAGGGCACACAGAGTCAAAGTACAACAATAGTTTGGCAAAAAGTGGGAGGTTACTGCAAACAGAAACCCAGCTTCCTACACAAGCCCCCCCCTATGCCCCCCCAGCCCAAAGGCCAGGAGACTCAGCCAAACCTGGGAGAGTACTTCTAGTCTTTCAGGCGAGAAAGAAGAGAGGAAGTGGTTTGAAAGTTGCAGGGCCTACTCAGCCTTACATCCTTCTGTCCAGGTCAGTCCTTTGGAGTGCTGGCCTACCTCATCAGTTTCAGGACCTAATTCCCAATGCTTCTTTCCTAGCTCTTTAGTGTCTTTACCCCATCTTTTTAATTTGGGTTCAGAGGTGCCTACCTCTGCAATTTCTAACTTAGCTAGGGCAAAACCCAGCTTACCCACAGAGTTTACCACCACCTTGAGTAACCCCACCATGACCAATAGGATCAGGGGGGCCTAACTTGCTATTTGCAGGGGTCTAGGCCAAAATGCCAAGGACAGTGCTGCCATGAAGGCTAACACCCAGCAGAGGTACTGACAGCTGTCAGTGCCCAGAACCACACCTTTAGCTCTTCACTGGTAAGTGGAGTGGCTAACTTGCATGCTTCTTTGGGTTCTGGTGGCCAGTCTGCTGTTTTAGGGTAGGGGGTCACTACACTTGGTAGTGAACACCCTTCTTCCACCCTCTGTTCTGCCAGCTGAGGAGCCACCAACTCAGGCTGGACAGATGTCTGACTAGTCAGGTCTTTTTGTTGGCTAGGGAGGACTTCATCAGTGCCAATTTTGGAGTTCTTCCTTACTGGGATAGAATCTCCCTGGCCCACTGGAACCGTGGCTAACAGTTGTCCACCTCTCCTACTCTGTCTCTTTTTTTTCTTTTGGGGCTTATCTACGCTAACTGCAGGTTCAGCCACCCCAGGTTCTTGGACGAGGTCTGGCACTGGACCAGTACATCTCTTTGGCTCAGACCAACCTCTGGGTGGTCATTCCCAAGGAGACAATCAAGGGGGAGGTCTTTATTGACTACCACCTTCCTCCAACTAAGGGACCAAGCTATTTCTAGGGGCACTACAGCCACAGGCCTAATAGCGACCTGCCCTGAGATAGCCCTTACTCTTTTTGTTTTCCCTGGGACATATTAGTTTGAGAGTAGGTAAAGTCAATTTTGCGAGTCCCTAATAGCGATTTTTACCGAATCGCTATTAAGGATTCGCAAAATGGAATGTATTTAGGAATCCCAAAAATAAATGTGATTCCTTAATATTCCTTAATTGCGAATCGCAAATTGAGGTTCGCAATCAAGGGATACCTTCCCATTCATTCCTATGGGCCAAGAGGGATTTGCGCACGCAATTTGCGAGTAACCAAGAGGTACTCGCATATTGCATGCGCAATTTCAAGGGTTCCAAAAGGACACCCTGTTGCACTCCTGAAATGTGCATGTGGGCACATATGGTGCACATACATGCCCTAAGGGCATGTATGTGTGCCACATGGCACTTTGAAAAAAGCAAAAAAGTGCTTTATTAAAGGAAATCGCAAAATACCACCAACTTGAAGTTGGTGGTAATTTGCGATTCCTTAAGGCAATATCACAATTTGCGATGTCTACTGGCATAGCATTCAGGGAATCGCAAATTGCGATTCTCCAAATGCTTGCGCAAAATAAAGAATCACAATTTTTGCGATTCCTTAAGTTGCAAGTGGGTATTTGTCTACCTACATTGCACAGCCAAAATGCAATCACAAACGCTGAAATTCTGCGAATTTGGCTTCCTATATCTGGCCCTAGTCAGTCCAATAAATGCAAAGTTGTATATCCCACTGCTGATCCACCAAAGTAGGAAGCAGGCTCTGTATATACTATACCAAAATGAGGTATAGTGTGCAAAGAGTCCAGTGGAACCCCAAAGGTAGGCAGAGGTAAAAGTATATAGCACCTTATTCTGAATTTGTGGTAGTGTGGGCAAGCAGTAAGGCTTTATCAGAGGGTAGTGTTAAGCATTTGTTGTAAACACTCAGGCAGCAAATGATGTCACACACTCAAAGACTGAACTCAGACCACTTTTGTTTGTATAAAAATATCACTAAGTTATTTTATTTATAGAACCAAGCCAAGCCTGGAACAGGTAAGTGAAATAAATGCCTTGCAAAATCTTATGCAGTGTTTTACAACTGAATGCAGGTTCAAATGCAATTGATTGAAATATATGCAACAGTTAAGTACTTAGTTGAGGAAGTTGGTATTCTGGGGTTAGAACCAGGGTTCCCCCAGGGTCAAGGATGCATTCTCAAAGCGCCCTCAGCTGCACTAGGGCTGTTGGGTTCAGAGTGCTGAGGCCCAATGTTATCCTTTGGGGGAAAGAGGGCCACCGGTTGGTGGCTGCTCACGAGCAGACCACAAAGTTGTGGGAGCAAAGCTCCTGGTACTAGGCTCAGGGCAAAGGGGATCCGAGTTAGCACACAAGGTGCACCCGCAGCGGCGCAGGGATGCCTGGGTGCAGGGTGCTGTTTTGGCATTGGGTGCCCTGTTGTTTTCAATGGGAATTCTCGGTTTTGGGTTTTAGCTGCAGGCTCGGTCCAGGAAGAGTTCCGGGAGGAACCAACAGCTGGGCAGATAAGTTGGAGGGCTCAGGGACGTAGGTGCACCTCTGGTTCTTTTCGCTATATAAATCAATTAACAATGACCTAACCAGCTATCTAGACGCCAATGACCTTCTAGATTCCACCCAACATGGCTTCAGACCACAGCACTTCCCTGAGTTATAGCCTTTGAGGAGATTTGCAGATAGCTGGTAGGAAGAGCCGTCCTTATCCTACTTGACCTATCAGCAGCGTTTGATACTGTAAATCATCTGGTATTAACGCAGCGGCTGAAGGAAATAGGAATTAAAGAGGAGGCCCTAACTTTACTCGCCTTGCTCCTCACTTCTAGGGAAGAGAGGGTGTGCTGGGACAATTTTAAATCAGAGAGCTCCTCCCTCCATTATGGAGTTCTGACAAGGATCAGCACTGTCACCAACCTTGTTCAACATCTATGTCACACCTCTGGCCAAGCTGACCAAGGCTCAAGGTTTTTCGCTAGTATCGTATGCCAACGACACTCAGATTGTTATCTCTATCTCTTCGAGTGCGGAAACCGTCGCTGGGAGATTTCACTTTTGTCTGAAGCACATTATGGGGTGGATGCATCAGAACTACCTTACATTGGATATAGACAAAATGGAGGTCATGGAGTTTGAAAAAGGCCACCCCTCTGGAACCAATTTCAGTGGCCAGGTCACTGCCGAACCCCTCTGTAAAAGTTAGGAACTTAGGTTTCCAGTTTGATGACCAACTAAACTCTGCAGGACAGATTAACCTCTTGACATGTTGTTTTCTATTAAAGACTCAGCACAAGATTTTGCCTTTCATTCCCCAGGATCTCAGGAAGTCTGTTGTAGTCGCACTAATTCTTTCATGAATTGACTACTGCAATGTTTTTTTCCTGGGCATAGGCAAACGGCAATGGGGAAAACTTCAATCCCTTTAGAATGCCGCAGCACGAGTGTTGCACAACATTCCCAAATACCATCCTATTTCTAGCAGCATCAGGGAGCTTCACAGGCTTCCGGTCAAGTAGCGCATCAAGTTCAAGGCCCTATTCCTGGTGCATAAAGCATTATATGGTGGAGGGTCGTCGGACCTGCAGAAACTTTCCCAATGACACTCCCCACAGCGGAATCTTAGATCTGGAATGAACTGCCGGTCTTCATCAGGCTACAACTTAGTAGACCCCTGTTTAGGAAAACTCCTAAGCCCTGGTTAGTCCCCTTACAGGAACGAAGCTTTCTCACCAGATTCTTTACACATTTCCTTGCTATTCTCAGCGCCAAGACACCTCAGCATCCATGCGCTTTACAAGTTTTTTACTTACTTACTTACTTATGACTGTCAGTAAATGTAAAACGCTCACAAGCTCTACTAAAATACATTGAGGGATGTGCCAATAATGCTCAAAATATTCGGTCAACAGTACTTATAAGCCTTGCTACATGGATTGTTTACGTTACAGTTTTTTTCATTGCACTTAGTGAAAAGAACACATTAAGCCTCTGGGATTTACCCACAAACAACCTTATATTGTGTGTACTGATGAAAGCACAAAATATTGCATTAAACAATGCAATTAACAGAGAGGAAACATCTTACAATCAGATAAAGACACTTACCAGATGTTTTTCTTTTATGCACTGAAGGAATATATTCTGTGACGGGTCCCTAGTAAAAATTAACCGACAAAGAATATTTTTTAGCAGAACGTTTTATAAAGAGAATGAGCAGTCGTCCATCATTCTAATATATTTTTCCATTACTCAAAAATCAAGAAATACCCATTATTATTCTCATCTATAGGTAACAACCTGTAGTTTTTCAAAGGAATCATGTCTACAGGTATAACCTGTAGCTCTCTCCACTTGTTCAATTTAAAAAGCACTTGCTCTCCCCAGATGGTTAATCAAGTTAAAACTGTGAGATGTTATGCTTACAAGGACATACTTCTGCTGGCAATGTTTAAAAAGTGCAACATATGACTATGGTAGTAAACCAGCCCAAAATTAGTCTGGAAGGAAGGGAGACATAATTAAGTCAGGGGTCTCTTACAATTCCCTTGAGGGTGCAATTCTGGAATAAATACAGAACAATAGATGTAGGCTCGGTGAGATTAGGTTAGCTCTACAGTAGTTTAATTTGGAGTCACCACAACATAAAGTGAGTTGTGATTGTATAAAATAGTTTGACCTTTTTTGAAACTACATGCAACACTTTATGCACTGGTTGCAAAATTTGATTATCTGATTTTGCCTATTTTTTTTTTTTTTATTAACAGTGTCCTGTAGTAGATTTAAAAGGATTGCGCTTGTCAAACCACAATGTAAAAATAGTGAAGAATCGAATATTTCATTCACATGAACTGCACTATAGTACTGCTTGCAACAACTCGTGGTAAAGAAAATTTAAGATGCCTTTGACCTTTGAGAAAGCTATAGAAATAAAGATTTGGTGTTGCCCCTATTCTTTACTAAGCAACAATGGGTAGATAGATGTTCATTTCCATCTGGGACTTAGTTCTTCTACCACCTAAAAATCAAGTCATTTGAATATATTTTAGCAAAGCATCAATTCTAAAGAACCCAAAGAAGGAAGCTTATGTGATTGCACACTACAGTCCTAAATCCTTGTATTCAAAAGTGAACAACAATGAATAGAACTGCAGTGCATGTTTAATGATGTTACACTTTATTGGCTTTTTGGTATATTTTATTGCCTGTGAAAACAAATTATGATTGTAGGATGCTTCTTTCAACAATTATTTGCACTGTAAAAGTATTTGATGTTTATATGGTTGTTGTCAAGCTAGAACAGTAAATAAATAAATAATATTTTTCATGATGCTCTTAGTCTGCCCCGACATACCACACATACTTCAGTAAATGTGTTTTGGGTAGAAATAGATATGATTTCAGTGACAGCCACATGTAGTATACTATTACACTCATTTATTATTTGAGTAACTCCTTACACTCACTTATTATTTGAGTAATCTCTTAAAGCACAAACCAACACTGAACATGCCTGAAGGTGCGATTATACTAGCTTCTTCCACACGCATTATTTGAAAAAACTTTGTTTAATTTCTGGACACATAAAAGGCACATGGTTATTAAGTCAAGCACTGAATATTGGACAATAATGAAGGTGGCTACCATTCTAATGAACTAGTGCTGCAGGGCCACAAGATGTGCTGCACCTCATTTTGAAACCCAAGTTACTGGCTTTGTGGAATAAGCTCTCAAACAGAAGCTATGTAAAGTCAAGGCTTAATCTAGAAAGCTTTAGTTGTTTAGAAACACAGATACAGAACAGTTCAATCAAGTGTTAAGCAAACAAAATATTAAAACAGGTCATGGAGGTAGGTAAAATAAGGCAATTAAAATTAAGGTAGTAAAAAAAGGTGATTTTACCACCTTAGGTCGAATTACAAATGCAAATACATTATTAGTGTTTATGTACTATGTGCCAAATTATTATAACATGGGGATCTATGGCCAATGTTACTCAGAGAGGACACTTCAGCTTGTCTCCGTAGTGTTCTTGCATCCTAGGGTTTACTGCTGCCCTTCCAGTACCAGTAAGACAATATAGTAGATATGCAGAAAGAATGCAAGAGTGCATCATGTTTGCTCGTGTACATCTACCCTTTCACCTATTTTGTCCGTAACTAATGCTGCAAAGCGAGACAACCCTTCAGGTTTGAGGCAGTATGGTGCATATTGCCAGAAACTGTCCAAACCATTGTAAGGCTGAAATCCCACTGCATCAACAGGAATGAGGGTCTTACCAAGGTTCAGTAAGGTAGCTAAAGGTAAGAGCACATACAATTCTTTTTGGACAGAGTGATAGTGCCATAGGTAGTAAAGTGTGACAGAGTTAGGGTCAAATCTTGTTGCTTAAGTACCTTGGATAGCCTACTAAAAATGACCCTATCTCCACCTGCCCAATTGCTATCTTCTGGCTTACAGTCAAGATCAAATCTGTCAGTCAGTTGATATGCTGTGTGTGTGCGTGTGTAGCATAAAACATGTATAGTTTTCAGTACTCTTTACTGGGGAAAATAGGATAGGTAATCAAGAGAGAGTAAACAATCAGCAGTTTCCTGGAGTGGATCAGGATTCTCAGGCAAGTAAGTTACTTCAGACCAAGGTTCACATTCTCCCAATATGACACCGAAATCCTATGTAAAGGATAGCCAGGAGAAATTTGGATGAGAAGATAAGTTTGACCACTCACACAATACACTTAAGACCAGGACTAATCAGGTCTCGCAAGAGGAATTGTGGTAGTGGCTGAAGTAGTGGGAACCCCTCTCGCAACTTGGAGAACCTGGATAGAGGTGGTGATGCCCACGTGAGGTTGAAGGATGCTGGGATAGGACAACAAGAAGCAACTAATGCCAGTAGTTGCTCAAGCAGCAGTAGGGAGCATATGAAACATCCAGCTCAGTCATTCATCAGTTGAAATCATAAACACATGCAAAGCTGCAGGAAAATAGAGAGAGAGGGAAGAAAGGAAACAACAACAAAGGTGTGGGATGGAGAAAATGGTGGGCAAAGTTATTGTTGAGGCACCATACAACTAAGCAGTTGTGAGGCAACTGTCACTTCTCAAGTTCCCCAGGAGAACCCACTTTCTCTCTAATCCTTGCTCTGATTGGACAAGAGGCTAATCGGACCTGGAAGCCTCAACAAAACCCTCTGGGCACCAGGTGCCACTGCCTTGCCACCTACAATTTCCACTGTTTTCTCTCTGTGTGTTACTTTCTTTTACTGATTCATGAACCTTGGGAGATCAACATATCTTTTGCAGTTGGACTGAAGAATTTCCCCAATGATACCGTTATACCCACTGAAATAAAATAGCAATATGTAAAAAACGAACAATCTAAGGCTTGCAGAGGGCTCTTACAAGGTAGGATTTCTTGCAACTCCCATTATTGTGTATTTTTCAATTTGATTTTTGCCGTCACATAGCTTGAAACACTTGATTAACTGGTTTTGCTCAACAGAATAGAAAATATAGCCTTCTATCCAGTAATAATGTCCACAGGGCAGCAGCTTCTGCACATTACAAATTGTGTTCTCAATAAATCACCTACTAGGGTGATTTTATAATGTACACTGCATACACATCTTACCAATGAATTTGAATTCCTTCGACGGAAAGGACTGTTGTCCAACTTAAATGACTCTTTATGCTGATCAACAATGGATATGGAATGTGGATGTTTTCTTATAGGAGTTGATGTTTCACTTCCTATTTAAAAAAACATAAATTCAAATAACAGTAAGAAATGAGATCCCATTTGAACCTAAATTCTGTACTCGTTTCTGCTTACACATGCTCAGCAATTGGTTAATACATGATCAGAAAAAAAACATGTGCATGATATCATTTAAATGAGGGATAGTAATCTATCCCTCAGTAAAGAGGGAATTATATTATCTGAGACATACAAATTCCACAAACAAGGTAAGTAAATTACAATGTTTGAAAGTAGTCACTTTTACAAAACCAAATAAAAAATCTCAAATATTAAACATTATTTTATCATCTAAACATCTTATCAACAATAACTAATCAGCAGCATTGAGAGGGGGACAGAAAGAGTGGCAACCATCATATATCTGGTAAGAGTAACTTAACAATTAAGATCAGTAAATGTATTCTAGGAGTACAGGGGATTTGTCTCCTTGTCCCCTAAAGGAATAATGTATTCCTGGCTTGCAGGGTTGCCAAAGATTTTGCTATTTGCTTATCATATTGATGAATCATCTATGAGCTTACTGATCATGACCAGCCAATCAAAAGGCTTGTCCTGGTGGGAGGCCTGTGCTTTAGTCGCAGAAGTTGTGCTGCATAAGCATCTATGACTATGTAACATTGGCTAGCTGGCTGAAAGAAGAGGTGGTGACAGACATGACAACGCCAATAACACATGAAAGGATGTTTGCCTCTTGTACAAAATGTTTCTTGTGGTGTCTGCAACTTCATTCTTGTAGTGCTAGAGGCACTCTTGTGGTCTGACACTACGTGATGACCTGTGACTACTATCATTTTATTTGACTTTGGTGTGCTATTTTATCCTAGTCTGAATGTACGACGTCCTGCATATCGTAATGGTTACTTACCAGTAGGAGTAGTTTTGCAGCTGAAAGAATTTTCTGGATTCACATGCTGTGCATTATTCCGCCATCTAATGGTTGGGTCCGGAATTGGGTTTTCTTTGGTTTTTGGTTTTTGTCGACCACCATTTGGTGCTAGGTATGTCCCCTGTGTGACGTCAGATGGTATCCTGGAGGTCGATGTGCGTGGTGGCCATCTTCGAATTCTTGTTTCTGTTTTTATTATGATTTGTAATCCTTGAGATGGTTTTGAAATACTTTTGTAGTACTTTGCTTCCCCATCTGTTTGTTTTCCTTCCAGGGGAGGCTGGGTGGGTCACATGTGAATCCAGAAAATTCTTCAAGCAGCAAAACTACTAGTACTGGTAAGTAGCCATTTAGTTTTGCAGAGTGAATCATTTTCTGGATTCACATGCTGTGCATCAGATTATGTAGCGGTTTCTCCCGTGTCTGGGAGGCTGTGGTGAAAGGAAGACCTTGCAAACAGGTGTTGAAGCACCATCAGTCCAATTTGAGCTTCCTTATTCATTTGTATATCCACACAATAATGTTTTTTAAAGGTGTGTGTCGATGCCCATGTTGCTGCTGCGCAAATGGAGTCAATGGGCACATTAGCCATAAATGCCAGCGTTGCTCCTTTCTTCCTTGTGGAGCGAGATGTTGGTTGCAATGTTAGTTCCTTTTTGGAATTGGCATAACATAATTGGATAGCTTGTACAATCCATCTTGCAATAGTTGCTTTTGTCATTGCAGAACCTGTGTTATGTGCGTAATCAACTAACAATTGCTTTGTTTTCCTGATTTTTTCAGTTTTCTGTAAATAATACAGTAAAGCCCTTCTTACATCCAGGGTATGAAGGCTTCTCTCTGCTTTTGTTTTTGGGTGTTTGAAGAAAACTGGCAGTAGAATGTTTGATTTAAGTGATACTTAGATACCGCTTTTGGTAAGAATTGTGAGTTAGTTTTTAAGATTACTTTATCCTTTAGGATTTGTAAGTAGGGTTCATGTATAGTTAATGCTTGCAGTTCACTTACTCTTCATAATGATGTTATAGCAATGAGAAAGGCTGTTTGAGAGTAATATGTTTGAGATCTGCTGTAGGCATGGGCTCAAAGGGTTTTGTCATCAGTTGAGAAAGTATCGTATTTAAGCTCCATGTTGCTACCGGATCAGGTCTTGGTGGAGCTATTCTTTTTGCTCATTCTAGGAATCTTTTGATGACTGGTCTTGTAAAAAAGCTTTTGCATGTTTTTCCTCTTATATCTGCCACTATTGCTGTAAGGTGCCCTTTGAGGGTTGAAAAATTGATGCTACTGTCCAAGAGGTGAGTAAGATATGTAATAACTGTTTCTTGTGTATTGATACAATTTGTTTTGTTGTTAGTGGTGCACCATGTGGTGTATCTCTTCCATTTAGCTGTATAACATTTTCTTGTGAACTGTTTTCTTGCTTCTTTTAGAATTTCCATGGTTCTGAGCGGTAGATTGAGGTGTCCAAATTCTATGTATTCAGGTGCCAGGCTGCTAGTTGTAGCTTTGCTGGCTCCGAGTGAAAGATCTGTCCCTGTTACATTGTCAGCAGGTATTTATCTGCTTTGATCTTCACAATTTCTCCTTTGTATAGTTCTAGGAGAGTTGAGTACCATGTCTGCCTTGGCCAGTGTGGAGCAATGAGAATCATGTTTGTTCCTGGTTCTTTTGCTTTTTCCAGCCCACTTTGTATTAGGGGTATTGGTGGAAAGGCATAAACAAATGTCCGTGACCAGTTGAGTGAAAGTGCATTTTGCTTTAACAGGTGGTGTGGAAACCTGGAGGCAAAGCTTTGGCATTTCCTGTTCTGCATAGTTGCAAATAGGTCCAACACTGGAGTTCCCCAGATGTTGAATAGATACTGCACTGTTTGTTTCAACTCCCATTCGTGGGAGCAGTTGTTCTGTCTGCTCAGTTGGTCTGCTGTAATGTTGTCTATCCCTGGTAGATGTACTGTTAGTAGACTGATCTTTTGGGGTATCACCCAAAGACAGATTTACTGTGCAAGTTTTCTCAGGGGAAAAGATCTTGTTCTACCCTGTTCGTTCAGGTAGAACATTGTAGTTGTATTGTCTGTTTGTATTATATGTGTTTCCCCTGAATATGTTTCTGGAATGCTTTGAGTGCCAGAAAAACTGTTTTCATCTCCAAAAAATGGATATGTTTGTTGAGTCCTTTTCGCTCTACTGACCATGAATTTCAGTTGGTTGAGATGTGCACCCTACCCGTTGAGTGATGCATCCGTGGTGACTGTCACAGATGGAGCTGGGTCCTTGAAAGGTCTTCCCTGTGCTAAGTTGTTGGGTGCCCACCATTGTATCTGTGCCTGCACCCTTTGTGTAACAACCACTAGATCCTCCCAACTTTCTGTGGTTTGTGACCAGCTGTTGGTGAGCCATTCTTGGAATGGGCACATGTGTAGGCGAGCGTGAGGGATGAGTGGGATACATGATGCCATCATGCCCATTAGTTTCATTACCTTCCTCACTGTCAGAGACTGCCCCCTCTGGTAGAGGGCTGTTTCTCGATGGATAGCTTGTATTCAGGCTTGTGTGGGATAAGCCTTGGAGTTTTCTGTGTTCAGTCTTGCTCCCAGGAACGTTTTTTCTTTTTCTGTTGTTGTTGATGATTTCTTGTGGTTGATTGAGAAACCCAGTCTTTATAGTGATTGGATTGTTTTTTGAACATGATTGTGACAAGTTTGTTTTGTGCGTGCTCTTATTAGCCAATCGTCTAAGTAAGGGTAAACGTGGATTTTCTCACTTCTCCGGTATGGTGCCAGTGCGGCTAAGCACTTTGTGAACACCCGTGTAGCAGATTTTATTCCAAATGGGAGTACCTTGAATTGATAGTGTGTTCCGTTGTGTAGGAATCTTAGGTACTGCCTGTGCCTTCTGTTCATAGTGTAAATAGGCGTCTTTAAGATCTATAGTTGCCAAGTAATCCCCCTTTTGAATCTGTGGAATTATTTCTTGAAGGCTACACATTCTGAAATGTTGTGTTAGTATGAACTTGTTTATGAATCTTAGGTCCATGATTGGCCTGAGAGTTTGGTCCTGTTTAGTTACTAGGAAGTATGGAGAGTAGTTTCCTTTGTATCACTGTTGTTTTGGTAACTTTTCTATTGCTTGTTTTTGGTATAGTTCTTTGATTTCAGCGTTGAGCAGTGTTTGTTCTGATCTGTTTAATTTTCTTGTTTTGGGTGGATTTACAGGTGGTGTCTTTGTGAGCTCTATGCAATATCCGTATTGTACCAAATTTAAAATCCAATTGTCTGTTGTTATCCTTTTCCATTCTTTGTGGAAAAATTATATTTTTTCACCCACTGGTGTTTTGTGTGGGTCGTTTCCCATTATAACGTCTGTTAGACCTGTTTCCTCTTCCTCTAGAGGATTGGCCTCTTCCTCTGCCATTGCCTCTTCCTCGAAAGGGCTGTTTCTGCTGTTGTTGCCACCCTTGGTAGCTAGATTGTTGACCCATGTGTTGGTTTGTGTTCTGCCCCAAAGATGGTTGTGTCACTTGCTGTCCATGACCAAAGCTGCCTCTACCTATTGATTTTCTGCTAGAAAAACCTCGTTTTTTAAAAGAACCTCTTTGCTGTAGGGCTCCCATAGCTCTTGCTGTTTCATTGTCTTTTTTAATTTGTTGAAGTGATTCATCCACCTCCTTGCCAAACAGAGCTTCTCAGTTGAATGGTCTGTTGATAATTGAGGTCTGGACTTCTTGTTTAAAACCAGAAATTCTGAGCCACACATGCCTTCTGAGGATGGATCCTGTGCACATTTGTCTGCTTGCAGTATCTGCTGCATCTAGTGCTGACTTTCGGCAGGTGTTAACCACGTTTATCCCCTCTTTGGGGAGTTTTTTCAGCAACTCTTCTTTTTCGTCTCACTGTTGGTGGCCGTATCTGTTCAATAGGTCATTAGAGTTGGCAATGCGCCACTGTATTGCTGCTTCTTTCTCCATTCTCCTCCCCACCATGTACATCCTTTTCCTTTCCTTTTCAGGTGGAGACCCTGTGTTGGAGACTGAATTAGCTCTCCTTCTGGCTGTAGTGACAATGATAGAGTCAGGTACTGTACTTCTGTGAATATATTTCGGGTCTTTTGAGGAGGGTTTGTACTTCTTCTCTGCTCTGGGGGTTACCCCTTTGTTTGAAGATGGTTCTTTGAATGCTTCTTTGCCTTGGTCCAGGATACTTGGCAGCATAGACAGATATTGTGTCCCTTTTGAAGCTGGTGCCAGTGTTTCCAGCAAGAAACATGTATCCCCTTTTTCCTCCTCTAGAGGGACTCCAAATTGATTTGCTGCCCTTTTGACAATGTCATTGTAGAAGGCTATGTCATCTGGAGGGAAGCCTTCGAAGGATAGCAGCAAATTTCTTCCTCCGGACTCTCGGTGTCGAGGTCGTTCCATTGTCTCTCGAAATTTTTGCAGTTTTCCTCCTCTTCCGGAATGTCTCCGTATTCCTTGGGTTCTTTGCCTCGAGGTTCTGGTGTCGGCGGAGAGTTGAAGATCCCTTCTTCCTCTCCTTCGACGTATTCTGCCTCTTCGGCGTCGACGCTCTTTGGTTCGGGTGCCGGTGTTTTCCGGATACGGAAATCCTTCAATGAGGCATTGAAGTACTTCTTCTTTTGGAGGAGCACTGCCATTTCTCCTTTTCTTTTCGACCTCGAGGACCCTCTCTGCGTCGGTGGCCAGAGATTTTCTTTTCTTGTCGACGTTAGTCTTCGGCGGTGTAGTGTCCTTTTTTGCGGTTTCAGCGTTGACCCCTTGTTTCGGCGTTTTCAACCATTTTCACTCCTCAGTGACCTTTGGTTGGGTCCCGTGGGGTCCTTTCAATCGTGGCTGGCCTTCAATCGCCTTCTTGCTCGGCATCGGGGCTCCCTTGTGCGCCCTCTGTTCGTGGCCCTTCATTTCCGATGAATTTTTAAGGTGTCTTACCTTCTCCGCTTTCTTTTTCGGATCCTTCGCCTTTTTTTCGGCGTTGATTTTTTCAGAGTCCCCCTCTAGGACCTCGACGTCCCATCCCATGTGCGTTGACTAACATAAAAAAAAATAATAATAATACATACATAACTTAGCATTTAAAAAAACGTACAAATTCACATAAAAAACCATAGGTTTCACACACGTTATAGTTAGGAATTAGCATTTAAAAAACCTTGCAAATTCACTTAAAAAACCATAGGTTTCACACATGTTATAGTTAGGTGGACATTTCACTCGTAAAAAACCGATGAAATTCCACCGTTATAGTTAGTTCAGATAACTATAACTCGCGCGCCCGCCACTCTATCACAAGGATGATGTAATCAGTGATGTCATGAGTGATGCCACTGACCATGTCATGAATGATGTAATATGTGACGTCATGAGCACTGGATTGCGGGCGCGCGAGTTATAGTTATCTGAACTAACTATAACGGTGGAATTTCATTGGTTTTTTACGAGTGAAATGTCCACCTAACTATAACATGTGTGAAACCTATGGTTTCTTAAGTGAATATTTATATATATTTGTATCCAGCATCCAGTATCCAAAAGGAAGGAAATGTGGTGAAAGAGTATTGAAGCGATATATATATATATATATATATATATATATATATATATATATATATATATATTCACTGAAAAAACCATAGGTTTCAGGCACGTTATAGTTAGAAATTAGCATTTAAAAAACCTTTGAAATTCACTGAAAAAAACATAGGTTTCAGGGATGTTATAGTTAGTTGGACATTTCACTCATAGAAAACCATAGAAATTCCCCTGTTGAGCTAACTATAACTCGTGCCCCTGCAAGGCACTACTTTTTTTTTTTTAATTAATCTTTATTGAGCTTTTATGACTTATTTTACATAACCCTAGTCCCCCCCCCCCCCACCCGACAGGTTACAGGCATTACAGTTGGTTTGTAAATATATACATTTAACAGAAATAAGACAAAAAGAAGATTAAAGCGTAGCTTCATTTGATCTTAATTATTCAATACCTTCTATCCATGTTCTTAGTGGATCTCAAATAGCTAGACCTTTCTTTTTCTTATTCAAACCCTTACATTTTTAAATTGCGATTTCAAAGCTATAAGTAGCAAGTAGGCGTGCCCGCCATTGATGAAATGAGGGTGGTTGTGAATCTAACCATGCCGATGCTAGACAGATTCTCAATATTGACATTGAAATAAATATAAATCCCCTTGTTTGAATTGGTCGGGAATCCCCCACAGCGCCCAAAACAATTTCTGCGGGTGTTATTTCAATATCTTTTTTAATAATTTTTGAGAGAAAGATCGAGATATCCCGTCTAATAGCAGAGAGTTCATTACAGGTAGCAAACATGTGTATTAGGTCCGCTTCGGGGAGAGCACATCTTGGACATTTCGTCCCCTTTCCATAACTCCATTTTGCTATTTTTTTAGGGGTATAATATAGCTGGAAGAAGGTCTTGTAATATTGTGCTAGTAGTTTAGTTGAAATTAAGATTGATTGCGAAAGATTGAATGCAGTTTGAATTGAATTGTTGGTTATGTCTAATTTATCCTGCCATATCTGAAAATGTTTGTCGAGATCATCAGGCAAATTAGTGATTAAGTTGTTGTAAATTTCACCAATTTTAATTGTATTATTCTTTATAATGATATCTATAATCGGCATTGTCTGAAAAGCTGAGTTACCACCCCCTTTTTTCAACAGAAAATCTCTGACTTGCAGATATTTGTAAAAATCACGATGTTCTAATAGGAATTTATTCTTTAATATTTCGAATGTATTAAGCCCAGATATGTTAAAAAATAAACCAAGTTTTGTAATTCCTGCTGTAACCCAGCGTTTCATACATGAGTCTGTGAAAATTGGGGGGAGGTTTTGGTTACCGTAGATAGTTGTATAATATGAAAATCTACCGATCCCCAATGATTTACGTACGTTACACCAAACTGAGTAAATTCCTTTAAGGGTTTTGAACCGAACCTTTTTAAAGTGGCAGTCGTAGGTCAGACGCCATAGATGGTCTCCCGTAGCGGTCCCTAGAATAAGTTCTTGTGGGGTTTGAATTCTACCTGCAGAATTTAGAGTGGGATTTGGGATTAGGAGCATTCTGGAGTAATTAAGTGTGCTAGCCCACCAGTACACCTTAGAGTTAGGTAAGGAGAGACCGCCTCTATCTTTAGGTAAATTAATAAATTTCATTGCTCTTCGCGGTCTACTATATCACCAGATAAAGCTGGAGAAGATATGATCCAGTTCTGTAAAAATATGTTGGTCAAAAATTAAACAGATGCTTCTAAAAAAATATAAGAATTTAGGAAAAAATACAATTTTTATTAAATTACTCCTTCCGATAATTGTTAAATGTAAATTGCGTAGTCTCCTCAGTGATGAACTTGTTTGTTTCAAATTTAAGCTGACTAGATTGTTGAGATTGGCTGTGATATTTACCCCTAGATAGGTCGCATTTTCAACGATCCTTTTATCAACACAGTTAATTTGATTATTGATGACTATTTGAGTTTTATTTTGGTTTAATTTATAGCCTGAAATTTCACCGAAGTATTTAGCCTCTATTTCGATTAATTTTATTGCATTAGTAGGATTGGTTGTGGTTAGGGCAATATCGTCAGCATAGGCTAATGTTTTGGTGTCTCCATGAGGCGTCCTCACCGGTGTTATAGCGAGGTTTGATTCTAGCCTCCGAATGAAAGGGTCTATGAATATAGCAAAAAGCAATGGGGAGCAGGGACAACCCTGCCTCGTTCCTCTTGTTATTTTAAAATTTTCTGATATGTCACCATTTATCACCACTGCTGCTTTTGGGTTAAGATACATCATACGAGTTGCATTGATAAAGTTTTCCCCAATTCCACTCTTTGACATGGCCGTCCATAGATATTGCCAGGAGACCCTATCTAACGCTTTTTCAGCATCGAGTAATATCAGTGCCATAGGGTCTCCTGCCACCTCAGTCACGTCAAAGAGTGTAATAACCCTCTGTATGTGATCGATGGTAGATCTGCCAGGAACAAATCCATGTTGCCGAACCGATATAATTTTATATATAAGTGGGGCAATCCGGCTGGCAAGCAATTTAGAGCAGATTTTGGAATCATTATTAATTAGGGTAATTGGACGATAAGCCCCTAGTTCAGTTGGGTCTTTATTTTTCTTTGGAAATACGATTATTTTTGCAAGTGCCCAGGATCCTGGTGGCTGTCCACCATTAAAGACCTGGGACATCAACATTGTAAGTATCTCTTTTAGCTGTTTGCTAAATCTGACATAAAATTCGGAGGGAATGCCGTCAAACCCACTTGCTTTGCCCGGGGGAAGACTATTAATGGATAGCAATATTTCGATCCATTACGGAGCCTCAGCCAGGCTATCTCTGTCGGGTTGGGAAAGCTGAGTCCATAAAACCGTATCCAGGTAATCATCCATTTGGGATTGGTTTTTGCAAGTTTCTGTGTAAAGATCTGAATAGTATCTTTTAAAGCAATCTCTTATTTCTCTGGGATCTTGGGTGAGGCCTTTAATAGGATCGTTAATTTCTTTAATATTGCTATCAATTTGTTCCTGTCTAGCCCGAATTGCGAGATGATGACCAATGTTTTCCCCCATCTCATAAATTTTTTGTTTGTATTGGGTAGCTTTCCTAGTTGCTTTATTAGAGAACACTTCTACAATTAAATGTTTTGAGATGGCTACATCTCTGATTGCCTCTTCAATATTAATGTTATCCCGGATTGCCGTAATGAGCTCTTCCTCTTTTTCAACTAATTCATTTTGTAGGTTTTTTAATTTTGATTTTTCTTCCAGGTTATTTTTAATAGAAAATCTCAAAGTTTCTCCTCTGATACCCGCCTTGAGGGTATCCCAAACGATTTCAAGTGTTGCGCTGCCAAGATTATTTTCTAGAAATTCGGGAATCCATTCCTCTATAACTTTACAATATTCTGCGTTCAACAAAAGTACCCTTTCAAAAGTCCACCGGTTGTGTTTTGATTCTATTTTACAGGTGTCAAGACATATGATTAAAGGGTTGTGATCGGACAGTACTTTAGGTAGTCGATCAATGGAGCTATGTATGGCTATATCATGTGAGGCAAATATGTAGTCCAACCTTGCAAATTTGAGATGTGGGTTTGAAAAAAAAGTATATCCTGGGTTGTTTGGATGCTTCAATTGCCAGCAATCGGATAAACCATGTGTGTGACATAGTTCTTCAAGCGCTCTGAAAACTTTCGGTTTTCGACCTAGATACTTAAACTTATTGTACCCCGATGCCCAGTTTAAAGGAAGATTTAAGTTAAAATCGCCGCATATAATCAATGGTAATGGCCAATGGGCCAGTTCGTTAGATAAGAATTCTAAAGGGCCTGGGTCGTCGTCAACACACCCATATACTGAACAGATGGTTAGTTTTTTCCCCGTATCATACTTACATTCGGTGATTGCCCAACGCCCAGATTTGTCTGCAGCAGATCTACCGAATTGGAGACCCCCGCTACGAGCTAAAATTGCAACTCCACGTGTTTTATTGCTCTGAGTTGTCGCAGTGATCACTTTATATCCAAGAGTTTTTAAAACTGCGATTTGCGACCTTTCGAAATGAGTTTCCTGGAGACAGACGATGTCTGCCCCGATTGAGTTGAGACCTACAGCTGTTCTCTGTCTTTTATTTGGGTCATTCAGGCCACATATATTAATGGTTAAGATTTTAATTTTACTCATTTTGAAGCTTTAAGAATACCAGTTTACCTGTCCAAATCATTACGCCTGTAATCCCTCCCTGTCTCGCTTCTCCCCCAAACCCCATAAAACAAATGGAAACTGAATGTGTAATTGTAGAAAAAAAAGCCCGTGTCCCATTCCCCACCCCCGGTTCCCACCCCCCAATTCCCCTAAGTGAGGCTACCCGGTTCAGGTTGAGCCGGGTTGTGGGCATCATTGCAATCGGGGGGCAGCAGACGACGGCTGACTTGATTTATGTAACATTCCTATGTATATTTGTGCTCCCCTCCCACTTTGTCATTTATATAATACTTTTATTAACAATCCCCGTATATCTAGCTAAGTTCGGATTGGAAAGTTTTGAAAAGTTACAGTTATTTGTTAGGTTTATTTTTAGCTAGGATTGAGATTTCTCTTAAATAAGCTTCGGCTTGGATCTCGCTGGTAAAGCTTCTTGTATTGCCTTTAAAGATAATCTTTAACCGCGCAGGGTTCTGCAGGTAAACAGTAGCCCCGATGTTTTCAAACGGTGTAAATAATTGTCTCATCCTCCACCTTCTTTCGACCGTAGTGTGGGCAAAGTCTGGTCTGCAAAAGAACGCAAAGTCTTTGAATTCTCTTTTTTTTGTCGGGCGTGCAAGATCAAAAATGGCTTTGCGTAGCAGGAAATTTCCAAAGTTAACCAGGAACGCACGAGGGTATTGTGTTGAATTCTGCGTTCGCTTGGGGGGTATCAAAGGAAAGCGATGGGCCCGATGTATTTCCTTGTTAAAGTCCCACATTTGTAACTCCGCAAACGATTCTTTTAATAATGTGATTATGAAGCCCCTTGGATCATGTCCCTCAGAGTTCTCAGGGATCCCAAGAAAGCGTAAGTTGTTACGTCTGGCTCTATTTTCTTGATCTTCAACCTTCGCCATTAGATCTTTAATTATACCATCTTGTTCTTTCCCAAGCGTTTGTAGATTAGAGACGTCTTTTTCCAGGTTTTCCGTACGTGTTTCCACGGAGGCCATTCTATCCGAGATCTCTAGACAAGTTTCTCCAACTTTTTGTATTGCACCTTGTAGTTGCTGGATAGCTACGTGGTTTTTCTTGTTATCATGTTTGACCTCTTCGTGAAAGTTCTTAATTGATTTCAGGATATCGCGCAGAGAAAGTTCTGGTTGATCTCGGTTATCGTCGCTTATCTCGGTTTGAGATTAGATTTTCGCAAGGCCTTCCCCATGGGACTTGGATTGGTATCGTATTCTTGTGGTAAGATATTCCTTACTTTAAAATTTGTTTGTTCGGTATTACTCCCTTGGTCTGTAGTATCTTCAGGCATTAATTTAATTTGTCTCCTTTGTCGCTTTTGTCTTTCCCTTTTTATTTCCTTCTGTTTCTTTTTTGTAAGGCTAGCGCTGAAGGGGGTGTTTGGTTTCTTTGCATCGGATTCTGGTATTTCTGAGTCTGACATAATAGAATCGGAGCTTGTCTGTTCCAATTTCCGTTGCTCACTTGAAGTTGAGGTTGAGGCGCCAGTTTCGTAGACTTCAGAATCTGAGCTGGAATCAAGATCGAGTTCTTGTGCCACAGAGTGGGGTTTATTATGTTTATTCTGCTCATTATTCCGATCGGAGTTTTGAGGGTAGCTGGTATGATCCAAGCCCTGACTGTCCTTGGTGTTAAAGCGGTCAGAGCGGTCAGAATGGAGACTCATTCCGGAACTTGTTTTTTTTAGAGTTGCGGTGACCGTTGCTATTGATGAGGTGATTTCTATTCCCTGTGCCCCTGTTTGTGCGGGTATGGTCTTGTGTTGTTCATCAGGTTCATCAGGTCCGTTTGATCCGTTTGGTTTATGTGTCTCTTTTGATTCTGTTTGTGCGGTGTTCAGCGCTTTGCTCATACGGGACAGACTCTCTGCGCCCACGCTATTTAGGGGGCTGGCGCCCCTTCCCCCTAGCCTTGTGTTGTTAGATTTCAAATCATGACTGGGCAGGAGAAGTCCCTGCACAGGGCTAGAAGGTATTTTGGACACAGTGTTGAAGATATTTGATATCCGGGGTTGGGCGGTATCTAGTTGCCCACTACTTCTTGAGGCAGTTTTTAGATTTTTAATTGTCTGCAGCCGTTTCGCTTTTTTCTCTAGCAGATCTCTGCATTCATGATCTCTACTTTCATAATCGTCACCAAGCTTATCCATGTCCTTTTCTTTATCCTTATCCTTGTTTTTGTCTTTGTTTTTGTCTTTCTCTTTGCCTTTCAGTTTTGCTTTGATTTTGGCCTTATCCTTCTCCATTTCCATATTCATATCTTTCTCTTTCTCTTTCTCCCTCCCCATCTTAACCTTCAGCCCTCTTGTTTCTGGTCGATTATAACCACTGTGTATCTCCAGGGCAGGTTGAGTGGGGGCATCCTTACACACCGATAAATCCCCTTCAATATTAGTGTCGTTTCCCGAGCCTGAGTCAATCCTTTGCTCCCCCGGCTCCCTCAGCTCCCTCGGCTCCTGGCCCTGGTCCTGGCCCTGTTCCATATTTCTAGGTGGTTTTGTGTATAGGCAGGTGATTATAGTCTTAAGCGCTACCCTCTGTGTTTGTTCACTTTTATTCAAACACTCACCTCCAAACAAGTTGCGTAGTAGGGGTCTTAACTGCTGCCACCACCGCTTGCAGAATAGAGCTGTCCCAACAAACAGTGTATCCCCCAGGAAGCAGGAGAAGCGAGGGCTGAGGCGCCGCATCAGCCAGCACCAATCGCTGTAGCGCGCACTGCAGAGCCAACGTCAGTACACCGTCAGAGCACCGCAGCACCGTAGGATCACCGTGGATCGCCGATAGCGAAAGCGGACACAACCGCGAGCCGTCCCCGCCGCCGCCGCTGCAACTGACACCGCCACTGCCGCGTTTGGATCCAGCAAGCTAGTTGACAGGTTAGGCTCCGTCAGACTCTGGGGGTTGTTTTTTTTCTTTAAAACAATAGGTTCAGTGGTTATAGATTTAGGCCTCGAAGATCGATGTGGAGATTGGACAGGTTAAGTGGATCTAAACTGTTAAGCGGATCTAAACGGATTATCTGCAACAGCGTGTCCGTAGCGTGTTTGTAACTTCTGTAGCCGCTGTAGCCGCTGTAGATGCAGTCGAGTATCCGCCTAACAGTGATTCATCCGTGATTCATCCGTGTTTTTAGAGTCCAACATCCAAAATCCACAGCGTGCTCTGAAAATGATTTTCACAAAACTTGCATAGGCGTGGATGGGCACATTCGAACCTGAACCCGATCCATCGTTGATGCATCCTCAGGGTGCCCTTACAAACAAGGAGAGTGCCCAGGGTCAGCCTTGCCTGCTCATACTCCAAATCACAATGACGCCTGCAAGGCACTACTGATGACGTCACATATTACATCATTCATGACATGGTCAGTGACATAACTGATGACATCTCAAATGACATCACTGGTGACATCAGCCAGTGAATGTGTGTTTCTATGAAATGTAAATATGTTTTATATATATATATATATATGCCAAGGTGTATTGAAGAATGAATGGGTGTATAAGAGCACAAAGGCGCTGCAATTAACACAAATACTAACTCAAAGGCCCACATCAGCCCCACATCAGCGCACCATTAGAAAAATTAATGCAGCAAGTGAATGCCAGCCCTCCCTAACCCCACAGGCGGTAAGGGAAACACTTACCTGCCACTCCGCCGTGTCACCATTGTCTCTTCCTGCCTCACGCAACCAGGAAATGACCGTATTTTGCGCCGCTCGCGTTTTAAAACCGGCAGCGCGAACGGTCTCTCAGGCAGTGTGCGCGCTAAATCCAGGCCACTGCGTGCTCCGGGTGAGCATGGTGCACGCACATTATTGAGAACAGTGGTCCCGAGTCCTGAACGTCAGTGACCCGAACTTCGTAACAGTGACCACAGCACCACACTCCCTTCGATTAGTGAGGGGTATGGAAGGCCGGCGACAAGTGGTGCCACTGAACCTCCACTACGCAGGCCGGTGGGGCCACCAACGTATGCATGTTGCTGTGGGCCCTTGCTCACCGCTACCTCTGGCCTACACTACGGTCAGCATGCCTCACAATTCAGATGGAGTCCTGATTCCACATGACGCAATCCAGTAGTCAAAACAAATTGCTCCCAGAGCGGCCCGTCCACACCAAGCATCATCACAGGCTCATACAGTCTCAATACTTCTGGTGCCACTAACCCTCTTTAACACAAGCCGATCCCACATGTGTAACTGTGTCCTGAGTCCTGAATGGCAGTGACCCCAAGTCCGTGACACCGACCACAGCACCACACTCCCTTCGATCAGTGACGCATATTCCGATATGCAAGGCCGGCGATACGTAGTCCCACTAACCGTCTTTAACACAAGCCTATCCCACATGTGTAACTGTGTCCTGAGTCCTGAATGGCAGTGACCCCAACTTCCTGGCAGCGACCACAGCACCAGACTCCCTTCAGTCTTATTTGTTGTTCTTTTCTTTAAGTAAATTGTTTTATATGTAAATCTACACATGACTAAGATTCTTCTTTGTCCAACCGCACAGGGACACTTCCAGGCCCAAGAAGGTTGTTGGGGGCATGATGGTAATGTGGGAAGAGGGTGCGTTACCTGTTGATGTGGGGAGAGGCAGCGTCAAAGAGGTATCTATCAAAGAAAGAACTCTGATATGTTTTCACAAATGCCTCGGACAAATGGCAGCTGATGGACTGAATCACAAAATGGTTTTTCAATGCTTATGTAGTGTGAGTTATAAACAGTTTGCACCCAGGCTCACAGAGGGCCAGCTGCGGCCCGTCCGCTCGACTCACAGACACAGTACTACAAGCCGTCCGCGTTCTTGTAGCTATCCCTGCCCTGTTCCGTCGTACGCCACGCCACTGCGATTACTTTCTGACGTTGGCCCCACATAGCTACCTGTCGCAGGCTTACTCACTGTTGGTGTGCAGGTCAGTGGTCTAGTTCTCAGCATCTCATGGCCACTCCCTCAGGGCAGGTTTGCACACACACCACACCCATCCGTCACATGTATCACAGGCCATGTGACCACGTAAATATAATAGATCGACAACGTCACATCCTTTATTGCCGGTGCTGACTAGATGGCGGACGCTCCACGTGTCTCAACCATAAAGAGTCTTTGAAAAGTTGCACAGAAGGTTAGTCGCACCCTGATCTGTATAGCCATCAGGGGCCTTCCACCCCCTTGGCGCGGACTTCAGATGCAACCTCATATGGCCATCAGGGGCCTACCTCCAGGTGCACACACTTGAATTCCACAGGCTTAGCGGCCCCATAAGCTGATGTGGTGTCCGCCATCGATGACTCAGGACTCAGCGACATGTGTGAGATCTGCTAGGCCATGGAGAAACTGATGTGGTCTCCGCCATTGATGACTCAGGACTCAGCGACATGTGTGAGATCTGCCAGGCCGCGGAGAAACTGATGTGGTCTCCGCCATTGATGACTCAGGACTCAGTGACATGTGTGAGATCTGCCGGGACGTGGAGAAGATGATGTGGTCTACGCCATTCATGACTCAGGACTCAGCGACATCTGTGAGATCCGCGGAGAAGCTGATGTTGTCTCCGCCATTCATGACTCAGGACTCAGCAACATATCTGGGATGCACGGAGTTTTGACGGGCACGTGGAGTGCCCATTGCTGCACAATCCTGTGGCATCAGGTAATTATTTTCTCATGGATGCGCAGAGGCGGCAGTGTCTCTCTCTCTCTCTCTCTCTCTCTCTCTCTCTCTCTCTCTCTCTCTCTTACTTCTTTTCCTTCTATCTCTCTAACTCTCTATCTTCCTTCTCCCTTTCTCACTCCCTTTCTTTCTTTCCCTCTCTTTTTCTCTCTGGCTCTTTTTTTCCTTCTCTGATTCTCTGTGCCTCTCTCCTTTGATATGCCCATTACACGCGTCCTTATTTTGTGCTTTATTTTCCAGGCTCTGTCATCGACATCCATGGTCCCCTCAGGAGTGTTCCGCCTTCTTGTTTTCTATTATTTTAGTTACATTTTGTTTATTAGTTTATCATTCATATATATGTTAATAAAAAAATTAATTTTGCAAATAGTTTTTCGTTCATCGTTATATATATATTTATAAAAAAATAAAGTTAAAAAAAAAATTATAATGTTTTTGGTTGTTCTCTTTACTGCTGTGTGACTCTTTCTTGTTCTTATTACTGTTATTTGATGGAGTCCACCATGGTGTTACATTTTGGGGCACTTATCGTGGGAATACTGTTGATGTCTGCAGTTTACACCAACTTCTGAATGGTGTGTTAGATTTATCTCAACTTTACTTCCATTAAAGTGCTGATAATGAAATGCAGACTAGCTGTTCCCGTACAAAAAGACACAAGGTGCACCTTTGCGATTCATTCTAAATACTAAAATCCTGTATTGATTTACACTGAGGTAGTGGCTGCACTTACAGTGTACACACAAAATCAATTAAGAACTCTCATTGTATTTATATTGATTGGGAATAGTGCGTCAAGTGCTGGATCTTGACGAGATACACTGCTCAGTCCGTATATTGTTCTGCACACGAAAAAAATCACATCACAACTTTCACACCAACTGCAATGCGAAACAAATTCCGGCGATAAGCCACGTTAGCACCAGGTATTTTACACCTGCTTTCTGCTGGTGTTAAGCAGGACGATTACCTGCACCATGAAACGGAACATAGCCAAGAGCCACCCCAGAACACCCACAGGTGCCATAGAATCAATGAGCATGATGCAGGGATACCCATGAGGGCCACAAGACTCATCGCAACAACTCCAGGACCGCCAACGCCCCCCAAACCAGCATCTGAGCAAGTGTGTCCCTGTGGTCATTGTCTTAGCATGATAGGCATGAGCCCTGCAACATCACAGTGTGCTGTCACCTCAGCGTTGGCAGTAAGCCTGGACATGTAGCTACGCATGCATCCTCCTGCATGCACAACCGGCATGTGCTGGTCCGGAGTACACAGGTCAGCGCAGGGGTGTGCCTATCCGGCAAGAGGAACAGGGTGTCTCGGACATGTCCGTGTACAGGATGTGCGGTAAGTGTGTCTCTGTGTTCTGGTGTGGCCTGCCACAAAGGCCGCAGCACTCGATGTTGTAAAGTGCTACGCACCACCTCCAAATGGCACTGTGATGGTGTAGTTTGAATGTAGCAGGACATGCGCGAATAGGCATTACAATGGTGTGCCGTACGAGTGCATGAGATACAACAGCGCACCATAGAAAAGTGTGGGGGCTTGTGGGAGGGAGAAGCAGCTGTTTGGCAATGTAACACACAGTGAACTCGCCCATGTGCTGGGCATCTCATCCATGATAACCACGGTCGCAGACATCCCACAACACCAAAGACCGGCCTTTGTACACATCCTGTATGAATGCAGCGTGTTTTTGACTTCTATGCTCATTCAGTGGTGTGATGTTGGCGGGTTGTGTGACTTGTGCTCCTTGTTGGTGTGTTTCATTTTGGCCATTGTTTGTCTATACTTGTGCTGTACTTAATTGTGCATGTATGCCATTCTGCCCATCTCCCCCCACTCCCTGCTTCTTCCTCTTCCTGGTGCTGTTGTGTCTATAATTTTGTTGCTCCACACATAAACACATGTAAAGAACAAATTAGAATAGTTCCTTGATTCTTTTAGGTATCAAAACTTCTCTCTACTGGTTTCTTTTTAATTTTCCACATAAACCGTTTTTTAAATATTCAACAACACATAGAAGTCAGAAGTGCAACATATTCTATCAACACACTTTCTAGAACATTCTACAACATGTGCAGGTTAAAAGTTCATCAATTTTTTTAAACTTAGCGATATTTTTTTGCAACATTTTCTCAAACATTTAACGGCACGTGCAGGTTAAAAGTTCACAATTGTTTTAAGTTCGAACAGTGCCTTCCAAATGCAAGTAGAAGCTGTGGTTCAGTTGAGCAAATTTTATCCTATGATATGTACTCCACGTTGAAACTGCTTTTTCTTAACCAATCACAAAGATGCTTTTCCACAAAACGAATGTGCACCCTACTTTTAAAAAAGAATGCTTTTCAACTCCCAATCATGTATCGTTTTGGATGGCAAAAAAAAGTACTTCGCCATCTTTAAACATATCTCTTATTCTACCAAGGAACTGCATGAGCTACAGACATCTTTCCATACCTTCCAACCATACCTTCAAAATGCTAGTGTGGATCGTAGGACATAGCTATATTTTCAGGTGCAAGAGGTATGCGTATTGACTTAGACCTAGGTTTACAAAATGTGGACATTAAATGGTTTACACAGAGAAGATCGAAGTTGCACCAATTGCTACCTTTGGTTAAAACCTCTTTGCATCTTCCACACCCTGACCTCATGATTGTGCATTGTGGTGGAAATGACCTAGGCACATTGACTGGGGTAGATTTGGAAATGCTTATGAAGGACACCTTTGGACACCTCAGCTCAGCACCATGTGACTCTGGGCAATAGCTCACTTAATAGCTCACATAATTTCCATGCCGGCCTCGAGGGCCTTCAGACCCATAAGGGTGAGTAGTTTGCGCTTTACAAATACCGTATTGATTTGATACGCGCACATTTACCTTCGCACTCCCTGTTTAACACCCCCTAAGCACCATACACAAGTTACAATGTTCAAAACAAAAGTTCCGCCGAGTAGGTATAACTACATGCTGACACTACTTGACAGATGTGCACAGCGGCCAGAGCACATGACTTCACAGCATATGACACACAGTTTGGACACACGCTTTCATCCCCAACTCCGGCAGCACCTCAGCTTAGCACCATGAAACTCTAGACAATACCTCACATATTTAAACGTACCCCAGGACTTTCAAACCAGTAGGAGTCAGTAGTTCATCCTAGTAGGTATAAACACATGTTGA
This sequence comes from Triturus cristatus, assembly GCF_964204655.1. NCBI lineage: Eukaryota > Metazoa > Chordata > Amphibia > Caudata > Salamandridae > Triturus > Triturus cristatus. The sequence continues at coordinate 1,104,658,986 of NC_140585.1, read as the reverse complement.
CACTACTTCCACAGGTGTGCTGCAGCGGCCAGGGCACATGACTTCACACCATAAGACACTCAGTTTAGGCTCACGCTTTCATCCCCGACTCCCGCAGCAGCTCACCTTAGCAGCATCAGACTATGCAATACCTCAATTAATTTCTGTACCCAGCACTTTCAGACCGGTAGGTATGAGTAGTTCGCTTCGCACCCCCTCTATAGCACACCCTAAATTCCCCACAGAGGTTACAGTGCTCCTAGCCCCCACATTTTTCACCCTTTTTCCCCCTTACTCGCTTCAACGGAATCACAAAATGGCAGCCAACACTTCCTAGTTGCAAACGTTCACAGTGCTCGCAGCCAATCAGCAGAAAGCTCGTGCTCGTAACGCCTCAGCCAATCAGATGACAGAATTCCCAAATATCGATAAATTTCAATATTTCTCAAAAACTACTGAACGGATTTACACCAAATAAACAAAAGCGTGCTTTCTAGACCAAGACCCTTCCCCCTGCCAAATTTGGGGTAATTCCGTTCACCCGTTCAACCTGTAAGCTTGTCTAAAGTTTCCTATGGAAATTAACATTGAAAAAACACTTTTTGGGACCCCCTTTTTTCTCGGCCCCCCCTTGACGAATCACCCCCACACTCTCAACATAGGAGCTGATCTCGACAAAGAATTAGTTTTGAAAATTTCACGAAGATTCATCAATCAGCGCCAAAGTTATTGCGAATAAGAATGTTGCCATTTTCCTATAGTAACTAGGTCCTAACTATAACTACCTACTGGCGACAGCCAGTAGGTAATATGTATATATATATATATATACACACATTTGAATGTGGTTCATTTGACATCTGGGAAAGCCTTTCTGTTAGAGAGCATTGCATAAATAAAACCCCAAGCCTTATTCCAAAAAGAGAGTCTTTGCATATTGTAAAATAAAATCCTTTTCTAGGTATTGTTGTTGTGTTTTATGCCTCCTGCTCCACTGTGTTTGAGCCACCAAGTGGGAGATTCTGTATTATCCGAAAGGAGGAGCAAGACAATTCTTTAGCAGGCATTCAGAAACAAGGCAATCTCATTCCACATGACAATGAAACATGCATTCAAACTTTTCCCCGTAAGAATGCTGAATTCATTTTCTTTTTAAACACATCCATGCAACAGATTTGTTGGCATTGTGAGATAAGCTGGTGATGTTATACTATGTTTCCATTCTCCTTATTAGAGTTGAGGACAATTCTGTCAATTTTGTTCCAACATCCTCTAACAGGTGTTCTAATTTGGGTATGAGCATCACTAAATTGCATGTTATTTTCTTAAAACTATAAAAGAAACATAAGAGATATCAAATGTTGCCTAGGTCCTTTAGCTACAAGAATGACGTAGGACAGATAATACAGTAATATGTGGATGCTTGTTCATTAGTGAAAACAGTTTCACTGTTGGTCTTGAGTCTTAATTTTCTGTAGGATTGCAGTCCTGGTTTCCTACACTGCAGGCCAATCTTTCTTCCATGTGTAAGGAACACATTTTACATTCTGTATGAAATTTCATTAAATGATTTGAAAACAAACCAGAGTGACAGTTTGAGATCCGATATTGCAATTTCCAATAATTGAAGGGAAGAAGCATCCAAATTTTGGGCTGTTAGGAATAGGCTTCAAACCAGAGAGTAATAATAATATTGAAGGACTATTTGACAGCAACAGACCAAACAACATTAACGCGTACTCATATTTTTGACACGATATAGACACAAACTCTATCTAGCTCAAAACTAAGAGAGATCCCTGTCAGTAAACATTTGCTTTTTATAATTTCCTGCAAGTCTTGCTCAATGTGTTTTCACTAAACTATTCGAAATGTTGCTTTCCAATACCTTCTGTATCATCTTCATCATAAAAGCTAGTTTCTATAGTGGTGTCATGTATGACGGAACACTCATCAGCAGATTCCAGGCCAATCATGGTACTAAAGGCATCAGTTCCACCCGTTAGAGATCCTTCATGCTTCCTCTGATGTCGCAGAACCATCCTTGCCAACACATGGCCGGAATCTGAAATTTTAAAATATTCACTTACATTACATAAGGAAATGTTCTGGATTTTCCAACATAACACAAATCAGTACATCACAATAAGTGCTATAAAGACAGCATGACTCTCACAACAGTCATAAAACAGCCAAGAAGTAGAAAAAGGCAAGACAATGGTAGCAATTCCAAATGCTTTTCTTTCAAACCCAGCATTTTTTACCAAAACATATAAAAGTAAAGAAAATTACAGGGATCGTTTCAAACACCACACAGCCTTCTATTGAAGTGACAAAGAGAACAGAAAATATCCTAAAATATAATATTCTCTTCTTGGACCACAAAGGCCCTTTAGTGACAGATCAGGATTTTAAGATTCAGCTACCAGGATCACATTGACTCAGGGAGGAATCCACTGGCCTTTCTCACAGGATAAGCAGTACTTTGTTGATCTATATTTGCACATCACAAGACACACCTAATCTAAAAAAAAATTCGGCAAAATAAAGGCATTGCCCCAATTTAACAAGGCAAAATGGAATTTGTGATAAGACAGAGAAAAAAATAGGTTCTATCAAAGCTTGTTATGAGTTGAAGTCTCACTTTAAACAGTATACAATGAACACATGTTCATTATGGAATTACTGAAATAAATAATAACTATGGGTTACACTTACTTGATACTGGATCTTCGAGGTGCTCCATAAACACTTGGTCCTTGTGGTTTTAAGACAAGTTTTTTACATTGCTGGGAAATATTTTGTTTCCTGACCTGACCTATGTTTTTCCTCGTGAATGCAATAATCTGTGAATCCACTAGACGTTCTCCACATTTTGCTCTGCTGCACATCAGCAGAGTCATGCTCTGCAGAAACTCATATTGAACCCCCAACGTGAATAAGGATGGTTACTCCCCTATCTCAGTTCATAACGTGACAGGTGGTGGTGACAGAGGGAGTGGGATTATTATATCAGGGACACAGACCTTTTTACATCTATCCATGTAGGGAAACTGCCTACTAGCTCTGTCTGTTATCAGTCAGTCCATTAGTCTTTTTATGAGGCATAGAAATATGTGGGTAGAATGTACGGGTGTGTGCATTTTGATGTGTAAGGATAAAAGGAAACTGTCCTTTAGGGAGCACCTTGTGCATAAGTACGCAAGATGCTAGTTTTTCTCTGTGATATTCAATGACCAGGGTGGATATGATAGCACGTTCACTTCTGTGCTCAAGATCTCCTTCCAGAAACTGATGTAATCTATTTACCAAGGAGTGCCTCCATCCCCTTTCTTAGTTTGATATAGATTTCTACTCCGTCTGACAATCTCACCCACCCCCTCTTTCTGTATTACTGGCTGCAAACGAATCACTGCCAATTAGCCAAAAATGTTTTCACAAATGAGCACTGGCAAAAGAACGATGATTTACAGGATAGTTTCCATGTAAAGGAATGAGTGCTGATGACCCATTGAAATGGTATTAGTGATGATAGTCATATTCTCCCAGTGAATAATGGCACGCTTTGCCTTTGTTGTGTGTTCTCCAAAATGAACTGCTAAAGGGAAGGAGCAACTCTAAAACATGATTATCAACACTAAGACACACCTCAGTGATAGTGAGAAAATAATTGTACACCTGCATCAGCCAGTCATGCATTTGTTGGGTGTTTGCAACAGTAGACTTAGTTTTATTCACAGTGTACACATGAGAAGGAGATGGAGTTGTCCTATGACTGGATATCAGATCCCTAGTTTGTTAATTAAGTTAAGTGTATGCCGACAAAGGTAACTTCACCCGCAAGTGGCAGTAAATCTTGCTGCAATTTATAATGCATGTGCAATACTATCAGAGAATGAGTTGGAAGCTTACAAAATGATCCCAGTTAGACATCAGAAATGCCACATGGAAATTATGTCTACTGGGTGCCATTGGCAAGGAATGTGAGAAACCTATATATTGTCTTGCTCCATGCCCTGTGCCAGTCTGTTCCTTTGAATATGGATTTCAACTCCTCTCTCTAAGCATTAGTTTCAGCGGAAGAACTTGCATAATGGCAGGTGCTTCAGTGTAAACAGGTTGCACACAAGCACTGTCTGCTTAAGAACAACCTTTATTGACAGACACAACATTGTGGAGTTTGAGGATACCTGTAGAATTGTGACACCTGGAAGGTGCTGGGAAACGTGATTCCATCGCACTTCTGGACATTCATTTTGCAAAGGGTGAGTAAAAATAAGTAGGAAAGAAACTCAAGGTTAATGAGAAATCCGCTCCAAGGAGAGACAGACCAAGGACAAAATCAATGAGAACACTTAGGAGGATTTCCCTAGAAAAACAAGACTGCTTACAAAGGGTTGAAGGCAACCATTGTGGTATACTATTGCACCTCCTTTGTTCACTGTATGAGGGATCTGCCTTTGCAAATGTTGGGGGTGTAGTTCATAAGGAAGTACATTCTGATGGCGTTGTAAATCTGTGCAGGTATAGAACTTGACAATCATTGGGAATTTTAATTCATGGATGTCCTCTGAGCTCGAGGAGGTTCTTTTGAGATGCAATTTCTTTTGGAGGCCAGATGCCCTGGAGCTGTCTAATGTGGGTCCCCAAATCTAATCCGGAAGCATCTGTCAAAATTGTTGGCGGGGATAGCTGCTAATGAAAAGGAACTCCTTTTCTCAGATTCTTTGGAAGACATCACATTGAAAGAAGTCGTGAGGGTTTTCTGACAATCATCAAAACAGCTTAGAAGGCAAGATGGTGGCTGCATGAGGTGCTGCGGTAAACCACTTATCTATGGCTCCATGGAACTTTAGATAAAAAACTCGGCTTGAGCTACTCTGGATTTCCACTTTCCACAAAACGCATTGCTGGAAGTGACAGTTTGGTAGTACGCAGGCGGGAATCACAGAACTCGCTCACCTGGTGATTCGAGCAGCGCTGAAGATTCAGTCTGGCTGGAGTAATGGCGGACGCCAGCTTTGGCTTATTGGCATGCCATCTAAACATCCCAAACCCCCTTGGGACCGCGTGGATTGTGGCGCCACTGGGAATAGAGTTGGAGCCGCGGGGACCCAGCACGGCCTCCCGGCAGCTCGGAAGACGCCGATTAGGAGGAAAGTAGGGGACGCTACTCCCGCAGCAACAGGAAACAAGGAGGTGGCACCAGGGAAACACAAAGGAAAAGATCAGCGTCCTGGTGAGGAGGCGGGCCTTTCCAAGCAGCAAGTGATCCCAGGGATGTTCTCCGGCCGGGGGAGAGTGCAAGAGAAGGGAGAAGCCGCCAAGGAGGATAATGCTGAAAGTGCAATGGTACCGGCTGCGGCTGGCAACAGTCCTTCACCCCTGGTTAGTGTAAGTTTGGGACTGGCGCTCCATGCATCTTTATGTTTGAGTCAAGGGGAGCCTTTACAGGGGGTAGCAGAGGGCTTTGTCCTTAATATCTTGGCAGGCAAATACGGGAATAAGGAGCAGGACATTATTGAAGGCATAGCAGCTAACCCTAAACTCTCTCAGATACAACACAAGATCGGGGGGACCCCAGAAAGGGGGGGGGGGATTATTTTCCCTCAATGAAGAATCTGAGCTATCTAATGTCAGCGAGTGTGATGGTATCTACGCTGGAAGAATCCGAGATGGATTCGGACAGCTCACTACCTAACCCCACGACTCAAAAGCGCCTTTCCTCTCAGACACAGTGAAATAGAAATAAAGGCAGAAAGGTGCAGGAGACCAGGCAAACTGACTCAGATCATAGCCAGTCCAGCCAATTAAAATGGGATTATTCAACTACACATTTTGGAATCGGGGATGAAGGATTGGCAGCCGATGATAACGCACAAGTTGAAAATAATATGCTTTTTCAACCGAAGTCTGCCACGGAGACATATCCCTCGATGGGTCTTATATACTCCACTCTCCAACAGATCCAGACTGAACCTAGACAGGAACATAAAAGGGCCAATCATGCAACAAAGATGCTACAAGGGGCCATTAGAAAAGTAAATAAAACATGTACAGAAATCGCCGAAAGAACAACGGTGCTGGAAGAGCGAGTTATGGTATTAGAGGCGGGAGTCGAGAGTACAGTCCAACAAGTCACAGCAAACGAATCACGGATGACGGATGTCATGTGGAAGCTTGAAGACTTTGAAAATCACCAGAGGTGCAATAATTTAAGACTACTGGGTATACCAGAAAAAGCTGAAGGAGAAGACATCAGAGGATTTGTGCTACGCCTGTTGAAGGGCGGTTTCCCCGAACTAGCGCATTGGGATTGGGACACAGAGGTGCCGCGTGTACATCATTTTCCACACATGCTTAAGAAAAGGAAGGGGCAGGATGACGTGAATGATAAACCTAGAGCTATATTAATATTCTTTGGCAACTTTCTCCTGCGACAAGCAGTTTTTAATAAGGCGCGTCCTGAAGCCAGAGACTCGGCTGAGGGACATTCCTTTTTTTGTCAGGCCTGACTTCTGCTATACTATGGTGGAAAGAAGGTGGAGGCTACGACAACTAATTACTCCCTTCCAGAAGATTTACTGTGAGGTGGATCTATTGAGTCCAGCTCGGCTCAAAGTCATTCATCGGGGAAATATAAGGGTTTTCTCTTCTGAAATTCAAGCACAGGATTTTTTATGAGAAATAACAGGGATCCCAAATCCAAAAGATCCTGAGGGCTGATGAACTTGGACAAATATTCACACTGGGGTTTTTTTTTCTCTCTTTTCTTGCTGTTTGCTTGGTAGAGTCTAATGGGTGGTGGTGGGAAGCAGTATCATGCAGGAGGCATCACAAGGGTCTGTGGACCTTTTCTGCCTAAGGCAGGAGAGGAGGGGAGGGGGAGTTTGGGGGGAACTGGGAAGGTATTGGGTGAAAGGCTGGTCCAATGGGTTGAATCTTATGAAATGGCATTAATAGTATTGAGGTCTTTTGGTAAATTCTTGATTAAGACAAATGGCAAGGGGTAAATTGAGAATTGCACCTGTCAACATTTGTGGACTAAATAATCCACAAAAGAAGCATAGGGATAATGAAGACATTCAGTATTTGAAGGCAGACATAGTATGTTTGCAAGAGACACACATAGAAGCTGGCAGACATAAGGTGGCCGAACTAGCAGGATATCAGTTGGTTTCCACCACTACCCAAGGAACACGCACAAAAGGGGTTGCTATTATGGCTCGCAGAAAAACTCTCAGCTTTCCACATTCTAAGTCTGATCAGCTTGGCAGCTGGGTCATCGCTCAATGCAATGCGGATAATTATTCCTTTACGTTGTGCTCGGTCTATGGTTCAGTATTTGATGATCCTACCCTATTTAATTGGTTAAATATTGAACATGTTGGGTGGCCACTGCCTTTAATTATTTGTGGCGACTTCAATATAAATACGAGTACTAATAATATCAAGCTAGGGCCCAGTTTATATCGTGGTCATAAACCTAAAGTCTTTAAGTCTTTAGTCAATTTATGCATGACACATGGACTCATTGATGTCTGGGTCTCCCAAGAACCTCAAGATTTAGGTTATACCTTTTTTCCGCCCAACACCAGTCACACGTCAGGCTAGATTACTTTTTTGTTCCTCAGGGGCTTTCCACAAACTGCCGGATCTCTAAATTTCCACGCATAATGTCAGATCAGAATCCGTCAGTCCTTGAGATTTCATTTCAATCCTCAAAGCTGGTGGCACCGTGGTGGATCTTTGATAGCACTCCTTTACGATGAGGATTTTATTGCACATATACGAATATGGATTCCCAGATTCATATCTGAGAATAGGGATAGTACACGGGTGGAGGTGGTATGGGATGCTCTGAAAGCTGGGATAAGAGGGAAAACATCAAGGTATGGCTGGAGGTCCCAGAAGCAGGGTAAACAGCACATGCAAGATCTCTATAGAAAGTTGGCTGAAGCAGAGACGCAATTAGTAGATGTAATTACGAGTGGGGGAGATAATGGGTGGGCACAAACACTTGTGGCATTAGCTAAGTCTAAAATTTTAGAAGTTTTGGCAAGTAAAGCGGCAGGGAAGTATGCCGCCTGGTGATCCAAAATGTATGAATGCAGTGAGAGAGTGGGACACTTGCTTGCATTCCGCACTAGACAACGGGTGACACAGGGGGGAATTCTTGAAATTGAAGAACCTCGTGACGGGTTAGTCTCAGAGGCTTCTGATATACGGGATGCCTTTCAGCGATTTTATCAACAGCTGTATACTGAAGAAACCATTGGTAGTGAAAAAGAAATTCATGATTATCTTGCAGGACTTCCAGGGGAAATGTTATCAAGGGAAGAAAGAGAGGCACTGGAGGTTCCCATTATGGTGGAGGAAGTTGCTGGTGCCATCAGCTCTTTGATAAATGGGAAGGCAGTAGGGATTGACTCCATTCTAGGGGAATTTTATAAAAAATTGGCTCCCTGCCTACTCAAATTAATGGTAGAGGTCTTTTTAGAAGCTCAATCTGGTCAGGGGGCACCTGACTCTTGGGGTACGGCCAATATTGTGGTCTTTACCAAAAAAGGGAAATTGGTTAAGGTGCTGGGTTCTTATCGACCTATCACGTTAATCAATAGCAACGCTAAGGTATATGCCAAGATCTTAGATAACCGGCTAGCGGTCGTGATTAAGAAACTGGTCTCACCAACTCAAAATGGGTTTGTCCCTGGCCGAAGCACTATCTATCATATTCAAAGGGTGATTGCGCTCTTTGACGCTGCAGGAATTGCCGGAGAACCTATCGGGCTGATCCTGCTAGATACGGAGAAAGCCTTCGATAGGGTCTCTTGGCCTTTCCTGAGGGCAAGATTTGAGAGCAGAGGGCTGGGCGAAGGCTTTATCAAAGCCATTGCAATAATGTATAGTAACCCGGTGGCCAGAGTAGCAATAATAGGGGAACTGTCAGGTCCTGTTTTTATTAGTAGGGGGACACGTCAGGGGTGCCCTTGCTCCCCCTTATTATTTGCTTTGTACATTGATCCACTAGTTAGGAAGATTGCAGACAATAATCAGATCTTGGCAATACACAGTAATGGGAGCAGTATTAAGATCCTGGCGTATGCCAGCGATTTAACAATTGTGACCCTTAACCCGCTGGCCGCACTAGAAGAAATTGAAAAAGAAACGCACATTTTCGGACATATATCGGGCTATTGACTTAATTCCAACAAATCCCTTGTTGTTGTTGGCAAGAGACTCCAGGTCAATGACCCTCGGGTTGTACAGAAGGCAACATACCTCGGCGTCGAAATAATGGCGGGTGTGTGAAAAATTGTGGAAACTAATCTGGGCCCATTAATTCCAAAATTTGAAGCAGATCTTAATTGAATAGATAACCTCAAGCTTACGTTGGTGGGAAGATGCAATGTTATTAAAATGCTGTTTCTGCCAAAAATTCTTTATCTCTTTAGGACAATTCCTTTGATCATCGATAACACTTGGTTTAAGTCTATGAATCAGATGCTTACTAAATTTTTCTGGGCTAACTGTCGCCCTAGGAGGGAGCTAACGTTTTTAACGATACCTAGAGATAGAGGTGGCTGGGCGGTACCCAATCTTCAGCTATACCATTGGGCTGCAATACTATATAAAATGGGTATTTTACTTAGGGCTGAAACAGGGCAGCTACACATGGCGGGCCCCCGCCTCAATTTACGAATTGCTACTAGGGGCAAAGGCGGGTGGCTGTCTCTTGCGACATACGGATTTTAACTATTAAAAAAGGGTGAGATTTAAGACGTTGACTTTCAAAATCTGGACCTCAGTTCGGAAAAGGCTCGGTCTGGGTCTTATTAATGCATATTCCCCATTGTATAGCAATGAGTCATTCCCTAATATTTTCAACGAAGGACATATGAAAATCGGGTACAGCAAAGGTGTTAGGACGGTTGGTGATGTTATGGATGAAACAGGAGTGATTGCTTTTGATACGATCAAGGAGTCATTTGGGTTTGAGAACAAACAATATTTTAAATATCTCCAGATAAGAGATTTTCTAGCGTGGAAGACAGGGGGCATAAGTGGCTTTGCTCGGGTGACGTTGGTTGAGATATTGCTTAAGGGATCAGGTACACTTGGAGGGATCTATAAAAAATTGAATGAAATGATGCCAGATGACCTACTTAAGCACTGTGACCGCTGGCATGAACGACTACTGGTGGGTGCGGTCGAAGCAGTAGATTCACTATATATGGCCCAAACTTCATGTTTTGCAGCCAACCTCCAATTGCAATGTTTTAAATCATGGTTTAATCTCTATATAACCCCAGAGAAGATTACAAAATGGGGAGGAGTTGTGGGATCAAAGTGTCCCCGTTGCGGCTGTCCAGCTGCAGACATTGTACACGTTTGTTTCCTGCCCAGACCTGGATACAATTAAAAGGAATGTTGGCACTATTTTGGAATCTCACTTGGGTCAGAAAGTAGATCTGTCATCACAGCTGATTGCACTTGGGAGTGAGTAGCCCTCTGCTACTGGCACGGGTTCAGGCCACTTGAATTTATTACAATAGAAATGTTTTCAGTATATTTCATCAAATACAATTAAATAAAAGGCCTTTCGATCAAAAAAGATCACAATAAAAACATGTGTATTAAAAACAATGTTAAAAACAATAGATCATAAACATGCCACAATTTATATACGAGAGTTTAAATCTAGAACAACAATAGATAATCATATCTGTCATTGACTACCATAATCTTGGACAGAAAGTTAGACCGCCTTGGTTGTGTATTATTATCAATCATCAATGTCTACCATTAAATGTACAAACAAATTTGTGTCTATTTTGAGAGCGTCCGGTTAGAGACTACAGTATATGCTAAAAATGGGCATAGAGTAAGAGAAAAGGGGATGGAGATTTGGGCCCCTTTGATAAGATGGTCGCACGATAGCCAAGGTGGGGGCAATGGGTGACAAGAAAGCAATATATTATTCCAGTAAGTAGTACTGATATTGCCATTATGTGTCTCTTTGCTTACAAATATATGTATCTTTGGTTTTTTTTATATATGACTTTTCACTGCTGATTTAATTATTTGCAATGATTTTGTTTGTCTTTTATATTATAGACATTGTTTCTCTTTCTTTTTTCTTTCTCATGCCAGTGGAAGAAGTGATCTCTTTCCTTTTTTTTCTCTCTTCTTCATGCTAAGTGAATCGGACCAGCCGGGGTGGGGTGGGGGAGAGAGCTCTGGGGGAGGGGAGGGGGGTCAACTCTTCAGGCAATGGCTTTATTCATTCGTATATCTATGTTATGTATTATATGTGTGCAAAGATTCAATAAAGAATTTATAAAAAAGAAGTTGTAAGGCTGCTGGTGATAGTTTTATCTGGTCATTACAATTTTTAAAGCATTGGGTCCATTAGTCGCCAAGACACAGGATGTGTCATATAAAAGATCATTATGTACAATAGAATGTATTACACAATTTAGCCCGAAAGGCCAGCTATCAGGTGTGCTTTATAATAGGGAGATGAGCATGCTCTCATCCCTCTCTTAAATAGAAACTGTGTGCCCGTTATTTGAAAATCTTTCACTATACGGCATCCAAAATACAGCCCTGGACTTTTTACAAAAATTATATTTTGATTCTCAGTCATCCAAAAAACACTAACGTGTATCACTTTGCGTTTTAGGTGCTTCCAACTACATCACCAGGTACTTTGAAAAAGCGTACAGCACCAGTTATAGGGCACATGACAGGACTTGTAATGGTCAAACATTCGCCTACAAGCAAGCGGAGGAACCTTGGATTCATCTTTCTAATTGAAATGTGACAGTACACATTCTGATTGTGCAGATTGTGCAGGTCACATGGAGACGCGGTGAGGGTCTGGTGCTTCCCACATGGCTCTCCTCACACAGCTCAGATCATGGTGGCTCTCTCTTGGCATATGGGACTCGCCAGACTATTCTTGCATATGGGCAACCACCTGATCGGTGTGCAGCTGTTCTCTGTACCCCCTGTTCAGGAAGTCCTCTTAGTAGGGCTCCCCACTGGCCCTTGCTCCCTCCAATGCTGTCCTCTTCATCACAGGGAAAGCTGGCAGGGGCTGGTGCTCCAGGCTAGGTGATCTTGGGTTCCCTAGGTGATGTCTCCTCACCCAGCAGAGTGACTAGCACTCCTTACCCCCCAGTTCTGGTCACAGGCAGAAGTCTTTCAGAGCTTCCCCTTCTCACACAGCCCGTCTGGCTTCTTGGCAGACGACTAATTTTGGGGTCTTAACCTCCCCTTCGTATTGTTCCTTTCCTCACACCAAAATATGATTTAGGGTTTGAGTTTTTAAAGTGTCATGTTGGGGTTCTAGCTTCTATTCAAGGGACCACTTCTCTTTTTCTTATTTCCCCTGTAAAGGATGTCTGTTGCAGCCGGCAAGACTCCAAAGCTGATTGACTCACAACACAATTCATGGGAGTAACCAGAGTTCAGACTTGGATGTCAGCCACAGTGATATGTGCATCAAAAGGTTAATCCCGGGCTGCCGGCCCTATTCTTTTTGGTTCCCTTATCAGCCGCATCTCCCTTCCTGTGATGTGTCCAGGCCCCTTCCTTGTGATCTATCACTGAATCTAAGAGCAATATTTGAAGTGTAAAGGGAGAGTCCATTCCTCCAGTGTGTGTTCCACCCAGCTCACAGGAATATAGCAATACACAAAACTGTCTGGGGGATTCCTCCCCTCCTCATGTCTTTACCAGGCAGGCCTGGGATTCAGAAATGGAACCTAGGGTCCTCCATGTAATGTACCCTTGTGGCAACACTTGCATTCAGTGTACTTGCATAGTGCATACAAAACACACATTAAGTCTGCATGCACTGCTCAATACTGTGGCATTTTCTGTATTAGTACCTGGGTGCGCTATTTACAAAAACACAACCAGACAGTGTAAGAAAGGGCCCTCTTTTTTTGCATGGTTGCCCCCACTTTTTGCCAAACTGTTGATGTACTTTGACTGAGTGTGCCCTGGGTTCCTGCTAATCTGGTGCCCAGGGCCTATGTTCTTTCCCTAAAACTGCATTGAGACAAAACCCAATTGGCACTCTTTGGCCACAGGTCAGTCCCTTGTAAATGGTACCATAGGTACTGTGGCCAGGGAAGGCCTCTAAGGGCTGCAGAACTTATTGTGCCACCCTTAGAGGCCCCTCCCCCCCCCCATTGCAGACTGCGTGTGTTGGTGGAGAAAATGTGAAGAGTCGACATGGCACACATTCCTGTGTGCCATACCTACAACCCACTGCCCTGGCATAGGTCAGCCATCCCTATAGCTGGATGCACCATACCACGAGTGAGGGTACAGGTGCAATAGCCCTGTACCACTACAATGTCTAAACCAATTCCTAGACATTGTAAGTGCAGTAATGCAATTAAGAGTCTATGGTGGGGGGAACATGGCAGCCCGCAGCTAAGCGGCTGCAGGTCTTCTATCGGTTGTGGAATGTATTGAGAGGGCTCTCGGGCTCTCTCTCTCTCTCTCTCTCCCTCTCTCTCTCTCTCCGTCTCTCCCGCCTCACTTCTGCTCACCGTAACGGATCCCTCAACGCTTCATTTTCTCCTTTTTTCTCCATTGTCTGGATTCCAGCCACGCCGATCTGAAAGCCGGCGTACTCTTTCATGGTGCCGGAGCTGGGCAGCATCTTCATCTTGCTGTGAGCCCTGCTGCGAGCCCACCCCCCCCCCCTCCCCACGGTGGGAGGGCGCGGCTCGGGAGCTGCGTCGCTGCCGGGATGCTGCTTTCCAGTTCCGGGTAGTCAGAGGAAGAGCCAGCACCGGCCAGGACACGCTGGGGGCATCCTGCAATTCAGATCCATATGCGAGGCTGCCCACTGTCCAATATAGTGGGGGAAAGGCAAGTCATCATCTTGAAGTAGGACATGGTATGATCTTTCCAATAGTGGAAGGGAGGACCTGTAGTGGCATCTTGGGCCGGGCTTCGGACACACATCTCAACCTTCTTAAAATAACTGCAATTTATTTCTGCAGCACCCCATAGTGTTTTTGTGAATGGGGTACTGGTGGGATTTAAGGCAGCAAGATGGGGGCTGGTTTCCCAGCCTAAGGAGAAGGGCAAGAACTCTCTGATTAGATCCTCCTTACCTACAGAGAAAATCTGCAGACACACACTTTGCACTAGGAGGACACTAATCACTTCTTTACCAGGACTAACAGCATCAACACCGATCCCCCATGTGACTGATACAAGCAAAAGGACCGAGGGCAATAATAAATCACCTGAACTTTCTAGGATGGAGAAAGGACTGAGAGGGAAGATGGCGAAAGCAACACTTACAGTGGCTGGTAAGAGCCCCAGGAGTAGGGGCAGGTGAAGGAAGGCTGTTCACCTGGAAGTGAGGGTTACCCCATCCTTAAAATCATTTTATAACCTCCTTGTGTCCCCGGCATCTGTTGCTGGAGACCCTAATTCTACTAGAATGGAGTCAAGCGTTGGTCCAACTCAAGGGACTAATACAACTAACCTCCCTCGCTCTCCCCTCTCGGTGGCCCAGAGTCCAAGATTAGCTAATGGAAGGAGTCCCTGAGCAGTTAACCCAATGCCTATTTTAACACTGAATAGGTTTAAGGCTTTGGAGGCATGTGATGAGGTTAACCAAGACGAGCAGGAGAAGTCCTCACAGTCAGCCCCAGATACCAGTCATTCACCTCAGGTGGCTTCAGAATCTCTGGCTGACATCCTCATGGTCCGCAAGAAGGAGATAAACAGCAGGTTTACGACTTCCGAACAGAATCAGGTTGCAATACAGGCTTCCTGTACTGTCTTAGTTCAGAAACTTGATGAAGTATCTGCAAGAACTGATATCTTGGAACAGGAGATCCCTAAAATGAAGCAGGCTATAGATACGACTTCTACAGAGGTGAGCCGGTTAACCTGGCAAAATAAGGCGATGAAAGACGATCTAGAACGCCTTAAAAATCATTCGCAAAGGAATAATCTTAGTCTTATCAATATTCCCGAGGCTGCGGAAGGCTCAGACATCAAGGCCTTTGTGATTTCGCGGATACAGGACACGGCTCTAAAGAATCGGTCAGATTTCGATCTCCCCTCTGAGATTCAGCGGAAACATCGGGATCCCTTTTAGAGGAACCCTGGGAGGCAAAAGCCGAGGAGGATCTTAATCAACTTCCTCACGTATACCACTTAGGAGGCGATTCTGTCCATGGCGTTAAAAGAAGGATCTTTCTTTGCTGGCTCCTATTCATTTTCATTAAGATCAGATGTCTGCCACGCTACTGCCCAGAAACAGTCGGAAATGGGGAAGAGGATGGAGGAGTTAAATATACTTGGTGCCAAAGCTCACCTAAAATTTCCGGCCTCGCTCTGAACAATGTGGAATAACCACATGTATATACATTATTCAGTTGAGGATGTAGATGATTTGATTGAGGAAATTAAGAAGGGAGCTGGCACTTAGGGAGGTGGGGGTGTCAGCGGAGAGGGTAGGCCTGACACATTGTGTTTCCCTGTTTTACCGATAAAGAAGACCGCTAGGCTTTATGCCTATATTGTTAGGGAGGGTTCCCCAAGGGGGGTATGGTGGAGGGGGAGGGCGGAGGAGTGGGAGGGTGGTTGGGCACGAGGTGGGGAGCAGTGGGTTAAAATCCCCCCAAATTTTCGTCTATCACATTAGAATGCTTTTTACCACACAATTGTGTCAGTTCATGACAGTACTGAGTTTAAATATTTATGATGAGGGGAATCAATGAGCTAATAGTTCTTTCTTGGAATGTTACCGGGCTCAGGTGCAAGTGTACGTGGAGACTGGTGATAAAATACCTGGAGGAAAGTCGAGCGCATATATGTCTGATTCAGGAAACCCATTTAAACACCCCTGAAGGTCGAGCATTTTCAGAATACCCTTGGATAGAGTGTTTTCTAGTCTCGGTGCAGGCAGCGCACTCCAAAGCTGTTACCATCTTAATAAAACAAGGAGCGGGTTGTGTTATCAAATCCTCCAAGTGTGATAAACCTGGTAGGTGGATAATAGCCACTTTAGATTGTGGAGAGGCAGAGCTAGTGTGTGCTGCTTTTTATGGGTCCAACATGGACGTTCCCTCCTATCTTTCTAACCTGGAATGGAATTTAATGGAAGTTACAGCCCCTTTCATAGTTGTTTTTAAAAAAATGGTTATTGTTGGCTTGGAAAGCTAGGGCAGATAGATCTAGGAAGTTCATCAGCTAATTAGTTGTAAATGACAGAGGGAATGTCTCCTACAAAATGGAGAACATGCAAGCCTGCCTAGTTTCTTTATTTTCCACACTATATAAGGAATACTTTGATTTGACGTTTTGGGCTCTTGCCCAACATGGGTACTTGACCTACCCACAATAGTGAGGTACCATTTTTATCGGGAAACCTGGATAACTCTGCATGGTAGGAAATTTGTGTCAGCCCGGTGATCCTACAACTTTCCCACACAGAAATTTGAGAAAAATGTGATGTTTTCATCAAGATTCTGGGTAGGGAAACGTTTGGGGATCCATGCAAGCCATACCTCCCTGGAACCTCTGGATCTCTAGTTTTCAGAAATGTGTGGGTTTGGTAGGCTTCCTTAGATGACCGCCAAGCCCGGGACCAAAAACTCATGTGACCCGCCTTGCAAAAGCAGATTGTTTTGTGATAGGTCATTTTGATGTCTCCACAATACATTTTGGGCCCTTGCCTGTCATGGGTACTTGACCCTCCCACACGAGTGAGGTAACATTTTTATCGGGAGACCTTGGGGGATGCTGGGTGGTAGGAAATTTGAGAAAAATTTGATTTTTACAGATACATTTGAGGTTTGCAGGGGATTCAGGGTAGGAAAACATTGGGGGACCACGCAAGCCATACCTCGCTGAACTCCCCAGGGAGTCTAGTTTTCAGAAATGTGTGGGTTTGGTAGGTTTCTCAAGATGGCCGCCGAGCCAGGGCCAAAAACCTAGGTGAACCCCTTGCAAAACCAGGTTGTTTTGAGATAGGTAATTTTGATGTCTCCTCAATACGTTTTGGGCCCTTGCCTGTCGCAGGTACTTGACCCACACACGCGAGTGAGGTACTATTTTTATCAGGAGACCTTGGGGAACGCTGGGTAGTCAGAAATTTGTGGATCCACGCAGATTCCAGAACTTTGAACAACAACAATTTGAGGATTTTTTCTTTTTCTTTTTTTTTTACAAAGTTTGAGGTTTGCAAGGGATTCTGGGTGAAAGAACCTGGTGAGAGCCCGGCAAGTCACCTCATCCTGGATTCCCATGGGTGTCTAGTTTTAAAAAATGTATAGGTTTTCTAGGTTTTCCTAGGTGCCGGCAGAGCTTGGGTTCAAAATCTACAGCTAGGCACTTTGCAAAAAAAAGGGTCAGTTTTCACTGTGAAAATATGGAGTGTCCAGGTTGCGTTTTGGGCCATTTCCTGTCATGAGCACTAGGCCTACCCACACAATTGAGGTACTATTTTTCTCAGAAAACTTTGGAAAATGCAGGGTGGGTGGAATTTTGTGGATCCACACAGATTCCAGAACTTTCTACCACAGAAATGTGAGAATTTCTTTTTTTTCTTTTTCAATGTTTGAGGTTCACAAGGGATTCTGGGTAACAGAACCTGGTTAGAGCAGGCAAGCCACCCTATCCTAGACTCCCCTGGGTGTCTAATTTTCAAAAATGTATGGGTTTGCTAGGTTTCCTAGGTGCCGGCAGAGCTAGTGTTCAAAATCTACAGCTAGGCACTTTGCAAAAAAAGGGTCAGTTTTCACTGTAAAAATGTGGTGTGTCCACGTTGCGTTTTGAACCGTTTCCTGTCGCGGGCACTAGGCCTACCCACACAAGCGAGGTGCCATTTTTATTGGAGACTTAGGGTAACACAGAATTGTAGAGCAATTGTTATTACCTATTGACTTTCGATGCCTTTCTGCCTTCCAAATGGACAATGTGTAAAAAAGAAGCCACTTATCCTATAATTCTCATGCTAGTATGGGTACTCACAATTTCAGAAATGTACAAATAGCTACTGTTTCTAACCTCTATATTTTGTTCCAATTTCAGAAATACATAGGTGTCTTTCATTCCGATTTTTCACTGTATATATTTTCCCAAATGAATTGCTATATACCCGGTACATAATAAAAAAACAGTGCAAGACGCTGCCCAGTTATTGGCTCTGGGTTCGTTGGGTTCTTGGTGAACCTACATGATGTTGGAAGAAAAGGACGCAAATTTGGCGTGGATACCTCATGTGGTCAAAAAGTTACAGGGGTCTGAGCGTGAACTACCCCAAATGGCCCAAAAAAGGCTTAGTATGGGGCGGAGGCCTAGCAGCAAAAGTGTTAAGGTCTGGCTGAGTAAGTTACAATTGCCTAGTTTATAAACGACGCGTGAGATACTTGACGCTCCCATAACTTAGGAGGCGATTCGTTCAAGTCTCTTTTTTTTTCTTTTTTCATTTATAGATAAGTGAGAGGTTTATAGGCAAACCATAGGTTTATTCTCGGATCCACCTAGATGGAATAACGGAACCATCTTTGTTGATTGGGGCGATGCGTCGAAAGATGAACGCACAATACCATATCTCTTTCCAAGTCTCACTTATAACATAATCATTGGACCTTATAGGTATGTATTTACAGGATATTATATAATCAAATTATTTACCCAATTATCCCAGACTCCCCACATACTAATTCTTTTTCTTGAATAACTCTCAAAATCCAGTCTATGAATGCGTTTCACCGAGGAAACACAGTCTAGTAATGTTGGAGGTTGAGGAGAGATCCATTTTATGCAGATTTCCCTCCTTGCAAGCAAAATTAACAAAAATAAAAGTGAGGTTTGTAAATTGGAAAGATTATAATTTAAACTCTCCTCCGGAAAAACCCCAAAGATAACCAAAATCAGGCTTACCTTAATTTTTTGCCCCAATACCTCAGTAAGAGTCTTACCGACATTATACCAGAAACCCTGGATAGAAGGACACTCTATCCAGGGTTTCTGGTATTCAGGGCCTCAACAGAGGCTTCCATCCGGCAAATCCTTTCCATCATAGCTGAAATGTTAACCTCTAATGCTTCACAAGTGTCCTGAATTTTAGCCTGGTTCTTTTCTGATATGGAAAATGTATTCTTAATCTCCAAGGAAAACCCCTCTAACATCCTCATAAGATCAGATTGATCGGTGCTATTGGGTCCCATAGGGGCATTGAGAGGCAATCATAAGGACTCATCAGGAAGTCCAACAGGGTCAGTATCACAGTCTCCCAGGACCTGGTACCTATTTGCGGTTGGGAGATCAGAATAAGTCACCTGTTCGGCCAGCGCTGTATCACGTCAAGGATCCACCCTTGCTTCAGACATGTTTACCAAAAGAGTCACAACATGGGACGAAGACTTTACCATTTCCGATCGTGGTATATTTTTTTGATGAATTTTTTGGTGTACCTTAAAATATGATCTGAGGGACGGAGTTATTCTCAGTTGCTATACTTCTTTTAGCTGACGATTAGAAGGAGGTAAAGTTTCTTCATGGCTAGAAGAGATCTTCTTATTCACAGCTTTCCTACCAGTGTTTTTTGGCACAGCTCTGCTAGGCCCCAAAACTAAAGGAGCAGCAAAGGCGCTGCTTATAGACTTAGAGGAATCATATATTTTAATCCTTAAAGCATATCTGCTAGTGGCCTGGCCCCCTTTCACGTTTGCTATACTGGTGGCTCCCGTACACACGGCCGCGAGGCCAGTAGCTTCCGCTGTAGGTAGAATGCAAGAGACCTCCAGCCTTTCTTGATCATTTTCCCCTACCACTGTCTTCAGGGAGTTCTGCTGAGATGTAATCAAATCTCTACTGGACACTCTTTTTGCGCGTCTAGGGCTCATGTAGTGGATAAGGAGAGAAACAACTTGAGTAACCAGCAAATGTTGTTTAGTAAAGTCAGCAGTTATATCACCCCTCAGGAAACCATGTAGGGGATAATAAAAAACCTTATAACAGGGAACCTCCTTTTCTAAATTGCACACCGTCAGGCCAGTAAAGTTGATTAGTTGGGGAGCTTGGTAACAGCAAGCTCTGCCCGGAGTGCCTCAAAAAGAAAACCTGGCCGCCGCACATCTTTCAGCAGCTATGCTGCTGGCCACCTAAAATAGCCGACACCCCGCAGGACATGGGGGCGGCTACTGCAGTGCGAGGGCCAGGCTGTCACATTGAAAAAACAACAAAGGAATGCCCTAAACTCCTCAAGCTAGGAGGGCAAAAGTGATTTTTAAATCAGAGCCGTCCCGTTTAGGTCTAGGTTTTAGCACAGTAATCTAACACAAACAATGCTAGCAAATGCTGGCAAATTACATACAATGAATGAATATGGGTCTAGCACTTCAATCACTGGGCACTTCTTCTACTGACTTAAAACTTTGTCAATTTTTTATTTTTATTCTTAGGGTTCGGCCTAGTGAGAAAATAATTTCTCACTTAATACTGCTAAGAACTTAAATATACACTTCCACCTCCCCAAACCCTCAATACCCTCACAGGACCCAGCCCTGGGGTACAACGGGGGCAACAGCAGGCAGGTGGAAAAGCAAACCCCTCACCAGCGACCCTCCTGCAGGAGCCATCACAAAGTCACAAAGTCTCTGGTTAAGACTAGAATTACCAGGGGCAGTGAGAACGGCTAGAAAAGCAACAAGCAAAAAGAAAAACGCCTCACCAGGAACCCTCGCAAGACGCCTTCACGCCGGCACAGACTCTCCACCCATTCCCAAGCAACACTGGAGCACCAGGAGCAGTGGAGGGCATCAGAGCAAACAACCGGTAGGCAGGAAAGCAATACGTCTTGCCAGAACAACAGTACGCTGGCACACAATCTCCATACAGAGTCTCCACTCAATCCGGTCTGATAGGGTCCAGAAAGAAAGTCCCCGGAGCGTTCCCGAGGGAAACACTGAGGAAGCGCCGGAGAAACCCCCAATAGAAGGCAACAGAACAATAGCGGGCAAGGTGGATGAACCTCTTTAAAAATAAGATTTGTTTAGCTGGCCCAGGAACGTCTTAAACCGAATATATTACATGCAATCCGGAGGAGTGTGAGAGAAGCCTACGGCAGGACTAACCCGCTGCAATGTTCCCTCCAAAAGCCAACCGAAATTCCCACACACTCCTGCTGGTCCAACTCTCCTGGAAAGCAAATTCATTCAAGTCTCACTAAAAGTAGGATTGGTTAAGCCGCAGGCACTGATACCCTTCCTAATGAAGTGTATAATCTCTTAACAGAAGAGTTGGTACCGATTTTGGAAACCCTGTTTAACTTGATCTATAGACAGGGCAGACATGTCCCTAGATCTTGGAAAGAGGCTGCAATTGTCCTGATTTTGAAACCCTCCAAAGACCCGACTAGGGCTGACTCTTAAAGGTCAATATCTCTGTTAAATGCGGACTATAAGATCTTTATGAGTATTTTAGTGGGGAGATTGGCTAAGTTTGCCCCTCAGTTAATTCATACAGACCAGAAGGGTTTTATTCCGAAGAGGCACACACAGGAGCAGACTGTTGTATATTATCCTTTTTATGTTATTGCTCTCTTGTTATTGAATCCTCTTTATGTCATTACTCTCGTGTTAGTAGATTCTATGTTGCTACGTTACACATGAGAATGTGGTGGGGCATTGTGATTTCTGCGCTGATCGGTGCTGGAGGTGCTCTGTCATCCACACTGGTGGGTTTTTCATATGTTTATTTCTAAATAAACACCTATCTACTTATCACCACCTGAGACCCGTCTTTACATTGGCGACGAGGATGGGATACGAACCCACGCGTGCATAGCAACCCAATTCATGTGGAAAGCGCGTACGTCGTGTGATGTTGTACGTAGCAGCCAGCCATTTTAAGTTGGTCTTGTTCTTCAACATCGGCTTTTCAGCAGCAACGTAACCGGATTGTCTTGTTTCTTCAGAATCGGCTTTTCAGCAGCAACGTAACCGGGTACCAGTGATAATCTCACCTTTAGCTTCTATTGCATTTTATTCAGGCCGATCTCTACAGACCTTATTTAAGGTATTTACTTTCTACGGTGCACAATCTACCAGAAACTATATACTTTTACTTATTTACGCTTGAGTGCATTTTTCGGAATTAACTACTTGATTACCAGTGATGTGCACAGTTTGTTTTAGCACATTTTGTTCAGTGATATGCACACTTAGTGCTTAATGTCCATCTTCAACGCTTAGTTTTCCTCTGCTTAATGTAATTTTACATTTTTTATTATCTTACTTTCATGGCTTCATCACAAGTCTGCAATCAACCATCAATATTTTTTAATGTACCGGGGAAACCTACATTAATTTGGAAGAAATGGTACAAAACTTTTCAGAACTATATTGTAGCTATTGATAGTAAAAAAAATTCAGCTGAAAGAAAACATGCGCTCCTATTTACTTATTTAGGATCAGCTGCAATTGAAATTTTTGAAAACTTACCTCCTATTGCAGCACCAGCGGGAGCAGGTGATTCTTGGGATATTTTCAAAGAAGCTGTTGCTAGGTTAGAAAAAAAATTACTGAAGAACCCAATATTTTAATTGAACGTCATGCCTTTAATAAGAGGAAACAGTTTGCTGATGAAACTGTGGAACAATATGTAGCGGCATTAATGGTGCTTGCTGCCAATTGCGAATTTGGACCTAGTGTTGATATTTGCATAAGGGATCAGTTCGTATTTAATTGCGAATCTAAAAAAATACACGAAAGGTTACTAGCTTGTCGTAATCCCACGCTAAATGAAATTTTAGATATAGCCAAAGGTATTGAAAGATCTATACAATCATCTAAGGTACTATCTTCTGAGGAGGGTATTGTCAACAATCCTGTGTGTGCAATTCAAGTTGGTAAGAAAGTATTTAAATCTAACAATGTGGCCAGGTCTGTTAAACCTTCTTGTTATAGGTGTGGATCCAAGTTTCATCTTGGTAATAGCACAGAATGCCCGGCCATCAGGAGAAGATGCACTAAATGCAATAAGGTTAGTCATTTCCAAACTGTTTGCAAAAACTGTAAGAAGTGATTCCAATGCAAATATTACTAGTGTAAGTGTAAATTCTGTTAATGATGTGGCCAATGATCATGAGAACATGATCATTACTTTGTATGATACTATGGTTAATGTTAATATGATTGGTGTTAGTTTCAAAGCACCTTTCGGTGAAGTCCATATTGGTGATATCACATTGAAAGTAATGGCTGATTCTGGCTCTCCAATTACTGTGCTTTCTAATATTACTTTTGAAGAAAAATGGAAAGGTACACAACTTAAAGTCACGGATGTCAACCCTAATGCGTTTGGCAATTTTGATATTGAAATGTTAGGTTTCTTTGAGGATAATTTAAATTATCAGGGATGCTGTATTTTCACGAAAATCTACGTAGCAGTCAATGGTAAGAACATTGTTGGATGGTATGATCTGGGCAAGTTAGGGAAAATGCTGTGTCCAGGTACTGATACTCCAATTAGATTATGTGACATTTCTTTTAATCAAATTGTAACTCAAGATTCAAGTACTGATATCGTTTTAACAAAACACAATGCTGTGTTTGCAGGTAAAGTTGGTCATGTGAAAGGTTTTACTCATCACATCAAGTTAAAGAAAGGGGCCATACCTGTACAGCACAAAGTACGCATGGTACCATTAGGAGTTCGTCAAAAGCTTAAAGAGCATCTTGATAATTTATGTACTGAGGGCATAATTGAAAACACTAATAGCTCTGAATGTATTTCGGCTATCGTGATCGCACTTAAAAAGAATGGCGATTTGAGGCTGTATATTGACTTAAGGTCACTCAATAAGAACATAATTATTGACAGTCATCCTCTCCCGAGGATTCAGGAATTACTCATGGCTGTCAATAATGCTAAATACTTTTCCATTATCGATCTTAAGTCGGCGTACCATCAGGTAATTTTGGATGAAGATTCTAAAGATTTGACAGCTTTTGTTACTCCCTTTGGAGTGTATAGGTTTTTGAGAATGCCTTTCGGGTTAGCTTCCGCTGCCAGCGTTTTAAAAAATTAGTTCATGTGTTATTTCAAGATCTTGTAGGTGTACAAGCCTTTCAGGACGACATCCTAATTTTTACTAAGTCTCATGAGGAGCATGACTCCATATTAAATAAAGTTCTTACCAAATTAGAAGACAGAGGCATGACTGTTAGCAAAGAAAAATTGATTTTTTTTGTGAAAGAAATTGATTATTTAGGACACAAAAGTTCATGTGAGGGTATTTCTCCTAAGGTTGATTTGATCAGTGCTCTCAACAATGCTATTAAGCCGTATGACAAAGATTCAAAGATTCTTTGAGGTCTTTTTTAGGACTTGGAGCGTATTATGCCTTTTTATGTTATTGCTCTCTTGTTATGGAATCCTCTTTATGTCATTACTCTTGTGTTAGTAGATTCTATGTTGCTAGGTTACACATGAGAATGTGGTGGGGCATTGTGTGTTCTGCGCTGACTGGTGCTGGAGGTGCTCTGTCATCCACACTGGTGGGTTTTTCATATGTTTATTTCTAAATTAACATCTCCCTACTTATCACCGCCTGAGGCCCGTCTTTACACAGACTCAACAGCTAATTGGCACAATAGATATTGCCATTGAGCGCTCAGCCCCCTCGGCTGTAGTTGCCCTAGATCAGAGGTCTTCAAACTGTGGGGCGCGCCCCCCTGGGGGTCCGTGACTGCATTCCTAAGGGGGCGGAAATGCCTCAGCAAAGAATTGTAAATGAAGATCGCCTGGAAGTGCGACCTTGTTTATTTGGCGCATTTCCAGGCCGTTTTCATTTACAAACAGACTTGAAGTGTAAAGTATATAAACCCCGTGCTATGGGGGCTAGGGGCATTGAGTGTGGAGGCAGGGTCAAAGAGGTGGCTAGGAAGAACAACCTATTCTGTAAGGATTTTGTCATTTTATAGGCATTCACTAAGGCAATAAAGTAACCCACACACAATGAAATAAAAAATAAATGCAAGTTAAACATCCTGTTTTTCTGGGCAAATCGCTTAATCTCCCATGCCTACAAACGAACGTGACCTTGTGTAATGTAATTTGTGCTCATGTAAAGCACCGCAACATCTCGGGTCAAATTTGTGCTACATAAAACTACCACAAAAAAAAGTTATCTCATTGTGCCTAATGCGACATCTCAGTTGGTTAATGTGATCACTGTAGATGTGTGTGTGTGTGTGTGTGTGTAGGCGAGACCAGACAGGCACAGAATTGTATCCTAGTTGGCGCAGTGTGGAATACTGACTTATATATTTATAGTGCTATTTAGTCCCAGCCTGCGACAGAAAGCACTGTGAATATGTAAGTCATGATTAATTAGTAATGACAGAGGAGAAACACAAAAGGAACAAGATCCATGGGTAGTGACAAAGATATGGCTCAGAAAAAGGGGCACTATGTGGGGGCTCATTTTTTCATTTACAAATGAACAGAGACGACTTCCTCAGAGAGATGCCCCTTAGGAAGGGTGTGGTATAAAGGGGCTTTTATTTCTTTTTTTTTTTTAAAAGGTCCATCACAATCATTAGTGTAACAGGTACTGAGGCAAGGGTGTAAGTAACCCTTGTCCCACAATTATGTCTTCCTTACTAGGAAAAAGGGGCTGTGGGGGCCCTTTGTCCTTGCTACCATTAGAGCTCCGGTCACCCTTGCTGCTTTTTATCCTCACACTCGAG
This sequence comes from Triturus cristatus, assembly GCF_964204655.1. Taxonomy (NCBI): domain Eukaryota; kingdom Metazoa; phylum Chordata; class Amphibia; order Caudata; family Salamandridae; genus Triturus; species Triturus cristatus. Next base: position 1,104,633,253 of record NC_140585.1, on the reverse strand, counting down.
GGCAGAAAGTACGATGGGTGCTGCAGGTAGAGTGGCACCAAGGCCCCATGGCATGAGGAGCCAAGTAAACCCCAATCATGGCAGTTTTACAACCCTCCTTGGCTTGCATTAGGGCCCAATGCACACTTGTATGTCAGTGTTGCTTTAAGCCTCGGAGCAATGGCTCAAGGTAGGGGAAAATTGAAGCAGAGGTGACACCTTAGTTTAGCCTCAGAGATGGCAGGGAGGGGGTGTGGAAAAATGGGAGCCCTCTTTTTAACAAATGGCAGAGGAGATAGCCCGCTTTGCATGGCAGAAGCTATCAGTAGGTTCAGCAGTCCAGGGTTCCGAGGGGCACACTGTATCACAGTTATCACTTTCACTTTAAAAGGGGGTCAAGAGGACTTATTGTCATATGTAACATTAGGGCACTCTTGCAGAAAAAAAGAGGGATATCCTGTGGGAGCTTCTGTTTTTTCTTTAAAGGGACAGAGAGCCTGTTACAAGGTTGGCATGATGGTTAAGCAAGTTGGGGAAGAGGTGAAAGCAGCAGAGGTGATAGCCTGCTATGCAGGCTTTCAGTTATCATTGGTGCAGCAGGCTCAGTTGCACTGGGGCCCAGTAGCGTGAGGGGTTCACAACACCCCAATTATGGGGAGCAGTATTTTTGGGTCAATTAGTGGTTTTGTTCGATGTATTTGCTGTTTTATAAGTCTCACATTCAGTGTGGACTGTGAACTACAGTACCACTGAAATGATCTCATAAGTCTTGCCCCCTGTGCTCAGCCCGTCGCTACTGCTCCCCCAATCCTTCTCATAACGTTTTGGAGGGGGGCCAGACTTCAAAACAACTTGCTTAGGGGGGGCTCAAAGCAAAAAAGTTTGAAAACCTCTGCCCTAGATGCTGCTAAGGTGTTCGATCGAGTGTGTTGGGCATTCCTTTGGGAAATTATGAGAGTAAAGGAATTTGGACATATTTCCTAAATTCACTTAAACCGACTTATGAGGGTGCGTCGGCTAGGATTTTTTTAAATGGTGCACTAACTCCCAGCTTGAGTAAATTAAGAGGAACACGGCAGGGTTGCCTTCTTTCTCCTTTACTATTTGGCATATATATAGAACCTCTGGCTGAACAGCTAAGATTTGATGCTCCCGTAGTTCCTTTTAGTTCTCCGCCTTATAGCAGTAAAGTTGCGCTGTACACCAACGACTTATTAATCTATACGGCTGATCCTGTTATATCCATTCAGAGGGTGGAACATCTATTAGTGTAATTTAGCTCCCTTTCTGGCTATTCAGTAAATACCTCTAAAACTGAGGTAATGTGCTGGAATATTAACGACTGGGATGGGAAAGTGAGCCCCAATGCTAGATATCTCCAATCACAATAGTGGACGAGATAGATAAAATCCCTTAGCTTATCCTGCAAGGGTTGCTAGAGAAATAGACCGCCTATTAGCTAGATTGAAAAACCTCCAGTTAACTATTTTCGGGCGTGTCAATTTAATAAAAATGGTCATCCTTCCTAAATTGACTTACCTCATCAATGCTATTCCCCTTGAAATTCCAAAATCAGGCATTGATAGAATTCAGGGGAAGGTTGTGAGCTTTATGTGGGCCCATAAGGGTGCTAAGTTGGCATGGAAAAAACTTCGATGTAGGCTTAACAAAGGAGGATTGTCCCTGCCCGATTTTAATTGGTATTGTGCATCTTTCCAATTTACATTTTTTTTTAATGCTGCTGATTAAGGTGGACGACTCTACTTGGGGGAAGCTCCTTGGGGATATGGTGAAGCTGTGGAGCGTGGAGGGATTCCTTTATAAGTTTGGTGCCCCCAGGTTCTTCAAGAAAGTTCAATTAACAGTGTTAAGATCTGCTTTGAGTCTATGGTATAAGGTTCATAAGATGTGGGACATAGGTTACTATTCAGACTTGGCTCCAGTTTGTGATTCCCCCGGCACCCAGTTATGCTTAAAAGACGGCTTACGTCTACCACTTAGGAGGGCGGATATTACAACATGGATAGATCTGATTGACATCGGAGGGAGTGTATCCATGGGAAGATTTAAAAGCCAAGACTGGAAACGACCTGTCTAGATTTAAGCTTATTCAATTGTCCTCCTGGTTTGCGGCTTCAAAAAAGGAAATTGGGGGTGACTGGTAGCTGGAGCTCCAAGACACAAGACCACAAAGTAAGGAGGTTGCAAGATGGTATGAGAGGCTTTTGATAGCTGAGGAAAAGAAGCTAGCACCTCCTTACTAAGTCTGGAGCGGAACCTTCCATGAGGGAGTCATTAAATGTCTGGGACAACTTCTGAGGCTCCTGTACTCTATTGTCAAACCAGCCAATCTGAAGAGAATGCACTTTTTTACCATTAATCGTCTGTACTGGACTCCATTTAAAATTGCAAAGTTTGCTCCCCTTCCTTCCCCCAAGTGTGTAAGGTGTGGTTGTCTAGAAGCTAAGGATGTTCATATCTTCTTTGAATGCCCCAGTTTGAGTGATTATTGGGGAGGAATAGAACTCGCCCTAAAAGGCATTTTTGGTAGGGAGATTAATTTGAATGCAATGCTTGTTTTTCTCAGAGGGGATGAGAAAATAGGAAAGCTGTTGAGGTCACATAGAGAGTTGCTCTTTTATCTGATTCTAATTGCCAGAAGAGAAATATGTATGAAATGGAGGGACCCAGTGGAAGACTGGGTTAAGGTGGCAGTCAAGGTTTGGCAAAATGATCAGGGCGTGGAAAAGAGCCCGTATATGGAAGGTGCAGCTCTTTGGGTATCGACTACTCGTTCCAATGATTACACCAAGGCACCGACAAAGGTGATGGTCCGGTATGGTACCAGGACCTGGGCGAATGCAGCGACTGCAGGGCTGACAGATTTGATGGTGGGGTTCATTGAGTATTGCAGACTCTTTCTGATGATATGAGGCAAAAAAAAAAGAGTCTATGGTGCTGGGAGTTTGTTATTACAAACTCCATAGCACCATAATGGCTTTATTGAAAACTGAGAAGTTTGGTATCAAATGATGCCAGTGTGGTATTTAATGAAAAAGGCACTCACTGGGCATCTTAAAGATGCCCCCTGAAAAACGACCTAACTCTAGTGTCTTGGATGAGTGGCTGCTCGCCAGCTCCCACCACCAGACATGCTTCTGGACCCCTGGGTCAAGAGCCTGGTGCTCTCTGGGTTCTGGAAAAATGCACATCCTGGGACAAGGTGCCAAGCCTCCTCCCCCAGGAAGGCCAGGGTTCAGACCTTTGTGAGCTACCCCAGCCCTTTGCTGCTTCCAGCAACTGTCTCCCACCGGCTCTGACCCCCACTCAGGGTGGGAAAATCGGCTGGAAAACCAAGTGAGGAAGGGAGGTGTGCCCACCTTTGCCAAACACACCCTTCAGGTGGGGGAGGCGAGGTGAAGCTCATCTCTCAGTCCCCACCAACTTGATGAAGGGGGGACCCATCCAAGCAGAGAGAGGCATAATAGGGGGTGTACCCACCATAAGGAAGGTACCCATTGGTCCCAAACTTTAACTACCTGTAACACCCATAAATCTAGTATTTAGGGGCAACTCCGAACCCTGCCTCCTCAGACAAGAACCGACCAGAAAAAGAGAAGAAGAAGGACCGAAGAAGCCGTGCTAGAACTAAGAAGAGGAGAATGCCCATTGACTTGTCCCCAGCCCTACTGGCCTGTCCACACCTCAAACCTGCTAAAGCAAAATCCTGGTGTGTCCTGCAGCCAGCAGCCTCAAGAACCTGAAGGACCTGCTCTGCCTTCCAAACCCAAGACTTTGTCTCCAGTTAGCACCGGATTTGCTCACCCACAGATTCTGGCTCTGTCCAAAACCGCAAGTCTGCACCACTCAGCACCCAACAATCACGGCCAGAGTTCAAGTGGCACAACACCACGAGGAGGTCTCCCTGGGGATCCTGGCCTTAGATCTGGTGATCTCTGATCTGCCTCGAATCTCCCAGCGAAGTCTGCAGCCCCTTTATGGAGGATCCCCCTCATCCGCAACCTGAGCTCGTAAGAAAACCAGGCTCCTAAAGACGCCCTGCACCCGAAGCCCCACGGCCTTGGGTGGCCCAACCAATGGTGTCCCAGCATCCCCAGGCATCCCAACATACCTCTCCAAAAGGTGGTCACCTCCACAAGATCTCCGTCTGAGTCTGAATTCTTTGTTGCAACTGGAGAATCCCCATTGAAAACAACAGGGCACCGGATGCCAAAAAAGCACCCTGCCCCTGCGCCGCTGCAGGTGTAATTTGGGTGCTAACTCGGACCCCCCCCCCCTTTGCCCTGAGCCTAACACCAGGAGTTTTGCTCACACAACCCTGTGGCCTGGTCGTGAGCAGCCACCAATCGGAGGCCCCCTATCCCCTTTGGATAACATTGGGCCTCAGCACTCTGCACCCGGCCGCCCTAGCGCCGCTGAGGGTGTTTCAAGAGTGCATCCTTGACCCTGGGGGAACCCCGGTTCTAACCCCAGAATACCAGCTCCCACAAATAACTATTTACCTGTAAACCGATAACTGTTACTGAGATTTATACAGCGCAAGAATACCAAACGGTGTCTTTGCGCTAACAGTCGGGAAGCAGGCAGGTGCACTATTCATTAAATAGCCAGGTCTTTAGGGCTTTACGAAAGGATGTTAAAGATGGAAGATTTCTGATGGAAAAGGGAAGGGTTTTCCAAAGTTTCGTAGCACCCACAGTAAAGCTTCTACTGCCCCAGTTAGCCTTACAGAATCTCTGAGAGAGCATCAGTTTCGCCCCTTCAGACCTAAGATATCTGTTTGGGGAGTACCAGATTAATGATCGCCTCAAAAACTGAGGGCCGGTGCAGTGAAGTGCCTTGTATGTAACACATAAGGCCTTAAACTTAATGCGACTTAATGCGACTAAGGGATCCCCGCCAGGAGCCTTGCCACTGAATTCTGGATCATCTGCAATCTATGGATCTGCTTCACGTGTATCCCGAGATAAAGCCAATTGCAGTAGTCTAGTTTAGCCATGACTAGAGAGGTAATCACTATTTTTCTGCTGTCTACTGGGATAAGAGGTAACATTTTCTTGATCCTCTTAAGTAGACAAATACTGGCTGATGAGACTGCTTTGACTTGAGCTTCAAAATGTAGTCTCTTGTCTATGAGCACTCCCAAATATTTTGCCTTGGTAACCGGGATGGGTGCTGCTCCCAATTCATCCGGCCACCAGATCTGTGACCAGTTAGGGGAAAAATTCCCAAACAGGATCACCTCTGTCTTTCCTGAATTAAGCTTGAGGCAGTGCGAACTCATTCAAGCGTTGACTGCCAGCAAGCAGTCTCTAAATCTTGTTACAGTTGAGATGACATTTTTACAGATGACAGATGGACAGGACGATTTGAGTGTCGTCCGCGTAGGATGTTAAAGCCATCCAAAAGATCTGAATAATGCGGCCAATTCAGATGCATATACATTGAAGCGTGTAGGGCTCATTGAAGAGCCCAGATGGACCCCACATGGGAGAGTGAAAGACTGGGAATCGTAATTGACAGATAAAAAAGAAGAGATCAAAGCTAAAGCGTTGTCCGTAATGCCCAACGCATTTAAACAGGTTAGTAATAGTTTATAATTGACTGTGTCGAACGCTGACTACAGGTCGAGCATTATAACCCTGTTTCCTCCCATAGGATTGCATTGACTGCTATTCTTGAAAATTGTTTCAAGTGTGGAGTTAGATTGTATGGGATATTGAAAAAAACTGCATAAGTACTGAAAGTGAATTACCTTTTGTGTAGGAGCTGTCTCAGTGGGATATCTAGGCATATCACACTAATAAGGAAAAGTAACATACATAGTAATCTGTAAAGTAACTAAGAAGTAATTCCGAACTATGGACTAACCTGTAACTCAACCAACTGCATTTGAACCTGCATTCAACTGTAAAACACTGCATAAGTTACTTCAATTATCAATAACTAAATAATATGTTTGATACAAACAAATTGGTCTGAGTTCAGTCTTTGCGTGTGTGATTTCATTTGCCGCCTGAGTGTGTACACCAAATACTTAACACTCACCCACACTACCACAAATACAGAGTAAGGTGCTATCTATTTTTACCTCTGCCTTCCTTTGGGGTTCCACTAGACTCTGTACACACTAGACCTCATTTTGGTATAGTATCTACAGAGCCAGCTTCCTACAGATAGTACACACACTCACCAAGTGTGCGCTACACAATACACCACCCTTCATGTATTATAATTCACGCAAGCACATATACACCCAGCACATGTTTTAATTGCACACACACTGCAAAACACTACATATTTCTTGTCATGTATTCCTCGTAAGCGTACATATTCTTAGCATATGCACTTATCTCAAATGTACTACACAGTACTGCTCTATCCCTGTACTGTATGTACCCTTCCTAGGCACACATCCTTACAGTGCAGTATCACTACTCCTGCACTGTGCAGCACACCACATCTACCTGATGTAGGCCAAGGGTGAGTAAAAACACATGGCAGAGGAACTTTAAAAAGGTGAGTGATCCTGTAGGCCTCCTCACTCCAGTGACACAGAGTAAAAAGGTCCTGTTTAACACTATTGATCATTACACGGTATGCTGCCACCACAGTGTTTGTGCTACTTAACTCCCGGTGAAGGAGGTAGCTGTAACTATGAGGGTAGCGCTTTGGGTGCTCCTTCCTGTCCAACAAGAATGCAATCTGTGAGACAGGCCTATGTCATGGCATACACGCATGATCTGTGTTCGCCTATGACATAAAAGGCAGGGCAGGGGTACATGTCTCTTACACGTGTGGAGTACTTTTCCATCCCATGACAAACCTACTAGCTTTCTCGAGGGGTCAAAGCTAAAGAGATGATGAACGGAGCGCTGAAACTTTTCAGAAACTCACCCCATGTCACAGATATGTGTTGCTTTTTCAAGAGGTCACCAAAGCATTATACAAAGGCAACCCTATTGGCTTTGTCAAAGGGTGACCACATCAACATATGAAAACAAGTCTATTGGCTTAGTCAACAATCAAAACACCTTAGAGTCTTTCTTTTACACTCCTTAGGCCACATAATATAATGCAGCCATAAGACCAACTCCAAGGTGGCCCTACAATTCCTAGCTGAAAAGCAGAAGCTCCAGATCTGGGAAATACCGGAAACCTTTCCTAGAGTCATGTTCTATATGCCCCAGTTAACATAGGGTTTCTTTAAATAAATGATTTCTGGAGAGCGACTGCATTCTATGCAGCCCCCCACTACACTTTTGTAACATATCAGTGGTGAACCCGGCCAGAGTGGAGCACCACAAACCAGGAAAAAATAAGCAAATCAACCCATGAAGGGCATTATTGGGTGCTCCTGACTGGGAGCAGTGAATAAATAATAAATGAGCGGCTCCTGGAACACATCAATTATTCTTTTTTTCCTTTGTTATTCTTTAAATTTTAGGTGCCCAGTCCTACCAGGAACACCCACTATTTCTTTCTTTGCTAGGGACAGCAGAGGTGAACCCTAAGTGTCCTGCTGCCACACCATCCAATGGAGCAGCACAGCAGCCGGCGCCATTTGCTGTGCTCACATCAGGCAGGAGCAGCCTTTTTAGGTCTCGCCTAGCGTTGCAGCGCATGCGTTGTCAGACGATGAGACATACAGTTAGAGAGGATATTTCAGAAGGGGGCTCGAAGCCCCGACCCTCATTTCCATTGGCTGGCGTCACTGTTTATGCTAAACGGTGGCCTGCCATTGGAAATTAGTATTTTTTGTTTCCGCCCTTTCCCCTTTTCGTCCGGCTCATTTGGACAGGATCGTCTGCTTTGCGGCTGTAGCGAAGCAAATTCTTATCTTTAGGGGGCCATCTGTTTTCACTCAGCCCCGTGTTTATTTTTGCATTGCGCTTTCACTTAGAGTGAAAGTGAAAGCGCGAATCGCATACACCCTTGGGGGCTCACTTTCTTATCTGCATGTTCATGATGTACTGTCACGGAAAAATAATACCCCATTATAATGTGCCGGATGATTGTGTATTGCATCTAACACTGTCCTTAAACAGTCCAACTGTTGGAAATACTTAATTTTGACTTAGTAGACTGGCTGTCTTCATTGAAATCTACTACCAACCATAGACTGTTCCTGACACCTCTTTGTTAACTGTTATCCATTATAGTCAGGCACGTGCTGAATGGAAAGCATTTTTCTGTCTTAACCCTTGTACTTTGGAACACTTATCCTATGGTAATCTGCTCCATAGTTAATGATACTGCATTTAGAAAGCCCCTTAAAGCACGTCTGTTCAGTTACATTACTTTGTAGCATTCTGGCATTATGGTTGTAGCACAAAGATGGTTTTGGGTGAACATGCGCTGACAATTAATTAAATTCATTCATTCATTCCTTGAACACACTTGTGGGGCAATAAGGCAAAAAAGCAGCACCAAAGCTGTTGTCTTTGATGCATTGTTATGTCGCCTTCAAATGCACTTAGTTAACAAAACAGGCAAGAATACACCAAGATTCCTCCACAACAGGATGAAAGGACCCCTGTACCTGCACCCTAACCTCTCTCAGAGTTACCTCTTGTCAGATCACGCAGGTAGGCAAGCACTTTAGTGCCTCACACAGGAATAGTAAGCGCTATATAAATGGTGAAATACAATACAATACTTAACAAACTCAAAACTGTTTACAAAATAGCAGCTATTAAGAAAGTATGACAGAATATGCTGTTTGAAAAAATATTTTTTAGCTTTGAGGACTAAAATTGACTATGAAGCACACTTGACCACATACAAGGTAGGGATCTGATTCTGAATATTTATATTCCTTTTTGGCACAAACAGAGCCCCAAGTCTTCGTGCAGTCCCTGCTGACGCAGTCTAATTGAAACAGAACTTAGTGAATGCTACTTGCCTAACCTTTTTCTGAAATATTATGGTTGGAAGGTAGCCCACGTCATATTCTGGAAATATTGGTAGTCTAATGGAAAAACAAGCATTTTCGGTGCAACTATATCTCAGGTGGTTAAATTGACCCATTGTTTGTTTTTGGGATGTCAATGCAGGAAGGTGATAGCAGATGAATAGTCAATAAAGGTCCACAAAAACTGTACTGTGGCTGTTTTTAGCTGAAAATGAGAGGAGCTTATTTCTGAAAATGGTTGCTAGAATGTTAAGGCAAGAGCTACAAGAAATTTCGGATTAATGGCTCTGAACAATATACAAAAAAAAGCTTGAATAAAATGTTGACCACTAGGAGGGGAGAACAGACACAGCTCAAATGAAGACTGTAAGAACATGGCAGTGGACCTTACATGGAAATTGAACAGCTCCAGGTGATCACGGCATATGATAATAATTTGTGAATAGGACTGGAGAACAATAAAGAGTAAATATTTAAGTTTGATGATTTGTTATGCGACTTCAATGGGCCTATGAGAGCTCTGTTCCCTTTTTGCGACTTTATTGTTTTCAAGGTCTTCTATTTGTTGTATCGACAGTGGCCTGAATAAATATATTAAGCATGGATCTGCTGGGGAGATCAGTCAAATTCATCTGTTCTGATTTCTCAATCGATAAAATGGGCATAATAAATCACAAGTTAAGGCAAGTTGCAAGTAAAAACAAATATTTTGCTGCTTTCGGTATGCATTTATTAGATGGTACAAGTTAGAATGTATTTATCAAGTATGCATGCTGTGATAAACAGTTTAGAGTAAATTGGTAGATTGCAAACATGAATAGACATCAGTAATTAGTTAAGTTCACATTGGCAAGTGGGATAGGAAGTAAGTGGTAGCACCCACATGACATTTTTTAACCCTTTATTTACTGAGGCATATCGCATAGGAACATAGCGTGCTCCTCCACATAAACACGGCCATGAACACTGTGGGCCCCAATTAGACAACAATAGTCAAAACCTGGAAGGATACGTGGTAGGGTTAAAGAAGTCAGGACGCAGCCCAAGGGCATTGTAAATGCCAAAGCGTGACCATCCTCGTTTTGAAATAAATGCATGAGAAAGAGTATGTAACAGGAGCATATCGAATGAACACAGAAAAATCCTACGTGTCCTAAACAAAACTTACCTTTCGAGGTCGGATCTCTTTTCGACAGCTCTCAGGAAGTCTCTGGCTGCATCAGCTTCAGGAGACAAACATTGGCAAAGCCAATGGGTTTCGCCAACACAGAACCATTGGCTTTTTCAATGCTTTCAACATCCGCAAAAAGACAATATGAAAAGTGTAACGAAGTGCATTTTTTAGGTAAGGTGCAGTCGGACAGGAAATTGCAGCTCCTGTGCTCAAAAGAGAAAAAAAGAAACAAAAATATGTGATGGGGAAAAACAGTGGCGTGGAGAGGGGAAGTAAGTGCCAAGGAGTGGCAGAAGCAGCAGGGAGGAGGGAGCAATAGCGGAGCCAGGTTCACGGGCCTCTGTAGAACTCAACACAGACCAGGAAAGCAAGCCACGTACTGCTAGAAGACGCACGTTGCCCCGCCCCGCCATCTTGATAGCTGGCCAGAGAGTGGCCTCAGCACCTAAAATATGGAATATTGAAAAAATAGAGTTTGGCGAGCCTTGCCAGAGAAAAGAAAGGCGTGGCTCGCAAACTCTATTTTTTTAATATTGTAACTTTTTCGTAAGCAGCGCAGGACGCCGCCTGTGTCGCGCTGATTACGAAAAGTGTATAAAATTCAAACACGCAGCCACGGACAGAAAGCAGCAATTAAAAAAAAGAAAGAGTTCTCCAACAAAACACATAAGGAATGAAATGGGAAGATGACTGTAATCAGCCGGTGCTCTTCTGACTTGACCGGAAGTGACCTATCGGCACCCAGAACAAGGCAGAATGCTGAAATTAAGAAGGGCACTGGAGGGACCTATGGCAAGCAGCAGGTGGGCAGAAACGTGGTATAAGTGATTACAAAAGGTCTTGCAAGCATCGAATGCGCTGTAGGCTCGACCTAAAAAACATCATGCAGCACCTTCCTGGAGTGTATCGTGGCTGATTCTTCAAGTTGGGAAGGGGCAAGAAAAAGACGACTAAAGGACTAAAACTTTTATTTCCAATACAGAAAAACAGCTGAACTAAATTGCACCAAATATGGAAGAAACTCAGAACTCTAGTCAGAAAGCAGGTTTTATTTTATTTTGTGAACATTTATTCAGCAGGTTTCAATAAGTTTGTTTTCAAAGAGGTGCTTATGGTGATCATGAAGGGCTTAAAAAGGGAATGCTATCTTGGCCACTTTGAAGGGGATTAGTCAATCCTGATTGGCTGGCTCCAACCTGAAGTGAAGTAGAACTTGTGCTCAGGGCTCACTTTCTGAAAAGTTCTAGAATGGTGGAGAGCAGTAAGGATATTAAATGAGTGACATAAATACTTAAATATGCCTTATAAAAATATGTTTATTTTAGCAGTGTAAAGCAATAATGTGCACTTAGGAGATTGTTTGGCTTGTAGTATACTGGACTAGTGTGAGTAGATCAATGGTAAACTTGTTCCACATATAATAAACAATTGGTACGGCGATTTACCAGTACTGTACACAATATTTATGTTTAGGTTCACAGAGTGTAATATACTACCTATTACCATTAATGAGTTTGGAGATGGGCTGAGACTCACGAAACAAAGTGAAGCCTCCAATTATACTGAGTATTTATTCATGCATGGATTATGCCATGCTGTTTTGGCATATGCAGCAGCATAAACAAACCTATTTACCCAAAACTAAAAAACATATACATTTATTTCAAAGCAGTGAACATAAATGTGGCCTAATAACGTGTTATTTAGACTAGTTGTACTAATAAACACACTTTCACACATTTATTACTACAATGCAACTGTCTAATTCGAGTTTACTGCTACACTACAGCAAAATTGGCATACAATAAACACTACTGCCTAACAAATTGCATATAACAATTATTTTACACAATGAAACAACTCTCCTAATGGAGGTTTCTTCAATGTGATTTAAACCTTGCTACACAAATGTAATCTTTAAAGTCCTGGTTTTGGGTGAATGCCTTTTATTATAACAAGTGTACATGAAAAAATACCAAGCCATAAACCCTGTTTGCATACACACAGAGTAACATTGGTTTGATCACCATTGTTAATGAAGGAAAGGGAGACAAAATTACTCACTCAAGGATCCATCTCTTGTGAGTCATAAATAAGGGTAGGCATAGTACCATTACACGGAATTCTGTGGAATTGATCAAAAACTCAGTGAATTCCACTTCGCAACTCCATTCCGTATCACCACAATTAATAAAACAGAAATCTCGCATACCATTGGTAAAACGACAAGTAACTGTATTATTACATACTAAAATGCATATGATCATCTCACAAAAGTGAAAATGAAAATACAGCAAGCAGTGAGAGAGGTGATGATTGTGATGTCCTCACTAACCTAGGGAGAGAACCAAGCAGATGCTTTGAACACAAAGAGCACATCATGCTGGGACCACCACCAAATCGTTCAGCATGATATGCTCTTTTTGTTCAAGGCATCTGCTTGTCCTCCCCCTAGTTAAGGGGTGACCCCAAAATCATCACCTCTCATTGTCTGATGTTTTTCAAAGTTCACTTTTGTGAATTGGTTATATGCGTTTTAGCATGTAAAGGTAAAGTTGATTTACCAAAGGGTTGTGGGTAAAGTAGGTAACTCCATTGCGTAGCGGAGTGGGAATTCTTGCATGAATTCCGTGTTTTCAATGAAATGCGTAGTTACCAAATCTCCGCAATTTCCACTAGCGGAGCGGAGCTCATTGCCCACAGTTAGTATTCACACCTCCAGTCAGGGGTGAAACCTGAAATGTTACCCTGCTTGGAGCTCCATAGCCCTGTGTGGAAGGAGTGACTTTGACCCCTTGCAGCTGAACACTTCATTATGTCACAAATGTCACTATAAGAGGTACATGGAGGCTAGAAATTGGCCCTAGGCCTTGCAGGCCTAGGCCTGATACTGTCAAGGTTTAAAAGTACACTCTTGGAATCAAGAAGTGTTTAGTATTCACACCTCCAGCCAGGGGTGAAACCTGAAACCTTAACCTTCGCAGAGCTTCATAGCCATGGGTAGAAGGAGCGACTTTGTTCCCTAGAAGCTTATCACCTCAAAAATTCGCAAGTATCACTAAAACTGGTGTCTGGAAGGTACAAATGAGACAAAGGCCTTGCAGGCCTAAGCCTGATCCTGTCAAGGTATAAAAGTACACTTTTGGAATAAAGAAGTGTTTAGTATTTACACTTCCAGCCAGGGGTGAAACCGGAAATGTTACCCTGAGCAGAGCTCCATAGCCCTGGGTAGAAGGAGTGACTTTCACCCCTTGAAGCTGAACACTTTATTATTTCACAAATGTCAAGAGATCCCTGGAGGCTAGAAATTGGCCCAAGGCCTTGCAGGCCTAGGCCAGACACTGTAAAGGTTTAAAAGTACAGTTTTGGAATAAAGAAGTGTTTAGTATTCACACCCCCAGCCAGGGGTGAAACCTGAAATCTTACCCTGCGCGGAACTCCATAGCCATGGGGAGAAGGAGCAACTTAATCCCATGGAAGCTTAACACCTACAAATGTCACTAAATTGCAGCCTGGAGGCTAGAAATTGGCCCAGGGCCTAGCAGGCCTAGGCCTGATACTGCAGAGGTGTAAAAGTACACTTTTGAAATAAAAAAGTGTTTTGTTTTCACACCTCCAGCCAGGGGTGAAACCTGAAATGTTACATTGCGTGGAGCTCCATAGCCCTGGGTAGAAGGAGAGACTTTGACCACTTGAGGCTGAACACTTCACTATATCACAAATGTCACTAAAAGAGGTGCCTGGAGGCTAGACATTGGCCCAAGGCCTTGAAGGCCTAGGCCTGATACTGTCAAGGTTTAAAAGTACACTTTTGGAATAAAGAAGTGTTTAGTATTCACACCTCTAGCCACGGGTGAAGCCTGAAATCGTACCCTGCGCGGAGCTCCATAGCCCGGGGTAGAAGAAGCGACTTTGTCACCTTGAAGCTCAACACCTCCAAATGTCACAAGTATCACTAAAACTGGTCACTGGGCTGGAGGGTAGAAGGCCTAGGCCTGATACTGTCCAGGATTAAAAGTACACTTTTGGAATAAAGAATTGTTTAGTATTCACACCTCCAGCAAGGGGTGCAACCTGAAATGTTATCCTGCGCGGATCTCCATAGCCCTGGGAAGAAGGAGTGACTTTGACCCCTTGAAGCTGAACACTTTATTATGTCACAAATGTCACTATAAGAGGTACATGGAGGCTAGAAATTGGCCCTAGGCCTTGCAGGCCTAGGCCTGATACTGTCAAGGTTTAAAAGTACACTCTTGGAATCAAGAAGTGTTTAGTATTCACACCTCCAGCCAGGGGTGAAACCTGAAATGTTACCCTGCTTGGAGCTCCATAGCCCTGTGTGGAAGGAGTGACTTTGACCCCTTGCAGCTGAACACTTCATTATGTCACAAATGTCACTATAAGAGGTACATGGAGGCTAGAAATTGGCCCTAGGCCTTGCAGGCCTAGGCCTGATACTGTCAAGGTTTAAAAGTACACTCTTGGAATCAAGAAGTGTTTAGTATTCACACCTCCAGCCAGGGGTGAAACCTGAAACCTTAACCTTCGCAGAGCTTCATAGCCATGGGTAGAAGGAGCGACTTTGTTCCCTAGAAGCTTATCACCTCAAAAATTCGCAAGTATCACTAAAACTGGTGTCTGGAAGGTACAAATGAGACAAAGGCCTTGCAGGCCTAAGCCTGATCCTGTCAAGGTATAAAAGTACACTTTTGGAATAAAGAAGTGTTTAGTATTTACACTTCCAGCCAGGGGTGAAACCGGAAATGTTACCCTGAGCAGAGCTCCATAGCCCTGGGTAGAAGGAGTGACTTTCACCCCTTGAAGCTGAACACTTTATTATTTCACTAATGTCAAGAGATCCCTGGAGGCTAGAAATTGGCCCAAGGCCTTGCAGGCCTAGGCCAGACACTGTAAAGGTTTAAAAGTACAGTTTTGGAATAAAGAAGTGTTTAGTATTCACACCCCCAGCCAGGGGTGAAACCTGAAATCTTACCCTGCGCGGAACTCCATAGCCATGGGGAGAAGGAGCAACTTAATCCCATGGAAGCTTAACACCTAAAAATGTCACTAAATTGCAGCCTGGAGGCTAGAAATTGGCCCAGGGCCTAGCAGGCCTAGGCCTGATACTGCAGAGGTGTAAAAGTACACTTTTGAAATAAAAAAGTGTTTTGTTTTCACACCTCCAGCCAGGGGTGAAACCTGAAATGTTACATTGCGTGGAGCTCCATAGCCCTGGGTAGAAGGAGAGACTTTGACCACTTGAGGCTGAACACTTCACTATATCACAAATGTCACTAAAAGAGGTGCCTGGAGGCTAGACATTGGCCCAAGGCCTTGAAGGCCTAGGCCTGATACTGTCAAGGTTTAAAAGTACACTTTTGGAATAAAGAAGTGTTTAGTATTCACACCTCTAGCCACGGGTGAAGCCTGAAATCGTACCCTGCGCGGAGCTCCATAGCCCGGGGTAGAAGAAGCGACTTTGTCACCTTGAAGCTCAACACCTCCAAATGTCACAAGTATCAATAAAACTGGTCACTGGGCTGGAGGGTAGAAGGCCTAGGCCTGATACTGTCCAGGATTAAAAGTACACTTTTGGAATAAAGAATTGTTTAGTATTCACACCTCCAGCAAGGGGTGCAACCTGAAATGTTATCCTGCGCGGATCTCCATAGCCCTGGGAAGAAGGAGTGACTTTGACCCCTTGAAGCTGAACACTTTATTATGTCACAAATGTCAAGAGATACCTGGAGGCTAGAAATTGGCCCAAGGCCTTGCAGGCCTAGGCCAGACACTGTAAAGGTTTAAAAGTACAGTTTTGGAATAAAGAAGTGTTTAGTATTCACACCCCCAGCCAGGGGTGAAACCTGAAATCTTACCCTGCGCGGAGCTCCATAGCCCTGGGCAGAAGTAGCAACTTAATCCCATGGAAGCTTAACACCTACAAATGTCACTAAATTGCAGCCTGGAGGCTAGAAATTGGCCCAGGGCCTAGCAGGCCTAGGCCTGATACTGCAGAGGTGTAAAAGTACACTTTTGAAATAAAAAAGTGTTTTGTTTTCACACCTCCAGCCAGGGGTGAAACCTGAAATGTTACATTGCGTGGAGCTCCATAGCCCTGGGTAGAAGGAGAGACTTTGATCACTTGAGGCTGAACACTTCACTATATCACAAATGTCACTAAAAGAGGTGCCTGGAGGCTAGACATTGGCCCAAGGCCTTGAAGGCCTAGGCCTGATACTGTCAAGGTTTAAAAGTACACTTTTGGAATAAAGAAGTGTTTAGTATTCACACCTCTAGCCATGGGTGAAGCCGGAAATCGTACCCTGCGCGGAGCTCCATAGCCCGGGGTAGAAGAAGCGACTTTGTCCCCTTGAAGCTCAACACCTCCAAATGTCACAAGTATCACTAAAACTGGTCACTGGGCTGGAGGGTAGAAGGCCTAGGCCTGATACTGTCCAGGATTAAAAGTACACTTTTGGAATAAAGAATTGTTTAGTATTCACACCTCCAGCAAGGGGTGCAACCTGAAATGTTATCCTGCGCGGATCTCCATAGCCCTGGGAAGAAGGAGTGACTTTGACCCCTTGAAGCTGAACACTTCAATATGTCACAAAAGTCAAGAGGTGCCTGGAGGCTAGAAATTGGCCCAAGGCCTTTCAGGCCTAGGCCTGATACTGTCCAGGATTAAAAGTACACTTTTGGAATAAAGAATTGTTTAGAATTCACACCTCCAGCCAGGGGTGAAACCTGAAATGTTACCCTGCGCAGAGCTCCATAGCCCTAGTTAGAAGGAGTGACTTTGTCCTCTTGAAGCTCAACACCTCCAAATGTTACAAGTATCACTAAAACTGGTCACTTGGCTGGAAGGGAGAAATGAGCCCAAGGCCTTGAAGGCCTAGGCCTGATACTGCCAAGGTTTAAAAATACACTTTTGGAATAAATTAGTGTTTAGTATTCACACCTCCAGCCAGGAGTGAAACCTGAAATCTTACCCTGCATGGAGCTCCATAACCCTGGGTAGAAGGAACGACTTTATCCCATGGAAACTAAACGCCCGCCTACAAATGTCACTAAATTTCAGCCTGGAGGTTAGAAATTGGCCCATGGCCTAGCAGGCCCAGGTCTGATACCCTTGGTAAAACGACAAGTAACTCTATTATTGTATACTAAAATGCATATAATCATCTCACAAAAGTGAAAATGAAAATACAGCAAGCAGTGAGAGAGGTGATGATTTTGATGTCCTCACTAACCTAGGGAGAGAACCAAGCAGATGCCTTCAACACAAAGAGCATATCATGCTGAACGATTGGTGGTGGTCCCATCCTCCAAGGACCACCCAAGCACAGTTATGGGCAAAAAATAAAAGCCCAACCAAAGGCCCTGCAAAGCATTATGGGACAATATTCTAGGGTGCAGTGAATATTATAGTATTCAATATCAAAACATTCCTTTAAGGGGCAGGCTCTCGGGCTCAGCTGAGAGCTAACACTATAATATTCACTAAACTCTAGCATCTCGCCCCATAATGCTTTGCTGGGCCTTTGGTTGGCATCGTATTTTTGCCCATAACTTTGCTTGGGGTGGTCCTAGGAGGATGGGACCAGCACAATCATTCAGCATGATATGCTCTTTGTGTTCAAGGCTCCCGATTCGTCCTCCCCCTAGGTTAGGGGGGACCCAAAAATCATCATCTCTCTCATTGACTGATATTTATCAAAACTCACTTTTGTGAATTGGTTACATGCTTTGTAGCATGTGTAGGTAAAATTGTTTTATCAAGGGAATGTGGGTGCAGTAGCTTATTCCAGAGTTTTTGCATGAACTCCGATGTTGTGTAGTAATAAAAGTTTTAAACAGAAATCTCACATACCTTTAGTAAAACAAACAAAAAAAAACTATCTTTGCAGGATAAAATACATATAGCCATCTCACAAAAATGAAAATATAGCAAGCAGTGTCTTTAGTTAAACAATAAACAAGTCTATCTTTACATGCTAAAATGCATATAGTCATCTCACAAAAGTGAAAATGAAAAATAGCAAGCAGTGAGAGACGTGATGATTTTGGGGGTCCTTCCTAACCTAGGGAGAGGACCAAGCGGATGCCTTGAACACAAAGAGCACATCATGCTGAAATGATTTGGTGGTGGTCCCATCCTCCTAGGACAACCCCAAGCACAGTTATGGGCAAAAATACAATCCCAACCAAAGGTCCTGCAAAGCATTATGGGACGATATTCTAGAGTGCAGTGATTATTATAGTATCCGATATCAAAATATTCCTCAAGGGGCAGGCTCTCATGGCTCAGCTGAGAGCTAATACTAGAATATTCACTAAACTCTAGAATCTCACCCCATAATGCTTTGCTGGGCCTTTGGTTGGCATTGTATTTTTGCCCATAACTTTGCTTGGGGTGGTCTTAGGAGGATGGGACTACCACCGAATCGTTCAGCGTGATATGCTCTTTGTGTTCAAAGCATCTGCTTGCCCTCCCCCTAAGTAAGGGGTGACCCCAAATTCATCACCTCTCTCATTGCCTGATGTTTTTCAAAGTTCACTTTTGTGAATTGGTTATATGCTTTTTAGCATGTAAAGGTAAAGTTGATTTACCAAAGGGTTGTGGGTACAGTAGGTAACTCAATTGTGTGGCGGAATGGGAATTCTTGCATGAATTCCCGCTAGTGGAGTGGAGTTCATTGCCCAGGGTTAGTCATAAATGACATTCTGTGTCAGTGACAATACGCTATTTACCTGTAACTGCAGTTCTCCAGTATTGGTATCTTTCATAGATTCACATTCTTTAATTACTCCCCATCACCGAAGTGGAAGTTCCATGGTACCATAATAAAACAGTATGGCAATGAAAAACTCAGTTTAGTAGCCTATCTATGTCCTTTTTAAAAAAAAGACCAAACTTGAACTATAACTAATCAGGCGACAGCACTCTCAGGAACACTCCCAAGAAAGGCTGAGTCCTTCAGATTTTCAAGCACAAGTAGAAATAAACAATCCCGAGCTATAAGGGGAGACTCTGAGTGGGGGAGGGTGAGTCGCACGTGAATCTATGAATGATACCAATACTTGAGAACTGCAGTTACTGGTAAGTGACTTATTTTCTTCTCCAGTATTGGATCTTTCATAGATCCACATGCATGAATCAGAATAGCAAGCAGTTACTGTATTTGTATATCTTATAGTATTAGCGCAAATAGCGGAGGCTGGGTAGAAAATATGTACATAACATATTTCATAAATGTATATATATATATATATATTCACTGAAAAAACCATAGGTTTCACACATGTTATAGTTAGCGGAAATTTTACTGATAAAAAACCAATGAAATTCCCCCGTTATAGTTAGTGCAGGCAACTATAACTCACGCGACCGCAATCCTCTGCTGATGCTAATACTGTATTTAGACACTTATTTGCCCATGTCTTCTTCCATACATTTTTAGCTATACATATATTACAAATATTTTTTTTTCATAAAGACACATATGTCATCAGCAGAAGATTGCGGTCGCGTGAGTTATAGTTGCCTGCACTAACTATAACGGGGGAATTTCATTGGTTTTTTATCAGTAAAATTTCCGCTAACTATAACATGTGTGAAACCTATGGTTTTTTCAGTGAATTTGCAAGGTTTTTTAAATGCTAATTCCTAACTATAACGTGTGTGAAACCTATGGTTTTTTCAGTGAATTTGTACGTTTTTTTAAATGCTAATTTACTTTACGCCATTCGTGGCGTGCGCGCCCACTTAACGCAGTTCGTTCCGTGCGCGCACGGTGCGCTTCGCGCACCGCGCACCCACTTTACGCAGTTAGTGGCGTGCACGCACGTTGGGCACGCGGTGCGCTACGCGCACCGCGTGCCCACGTTACGCTAGATGGGCCGTGTACTTACTTGTAGGTACCAAAAAACAAACAATAAACACAAGGGCTCTTTTTAGAGCCACCTTATATCTAAACACTTAAATGCGTTTTTTTTAAAATTTGTTTTATTACGTTTTTTTCCGGGTGCGCGCTGGGTGCGCGCACTCGGCGATATTTTTAAACAAAATATTAATCTTTTTTTTTGCCCTACAAGGTCCTACTTTGACCCCCTTACAATGCCTACTGGGTCTATTTCTACCCACTCTGCCCCCTTTTCAAGTTCTCCCCCTTTGTTTATCACCCCCTCTTTATGCGATAGACAAAATGGCGGCCGCCGCTTCCTGATTTCCACCGATTCGAATGTTTACTAAGATCTAACAACCAATCAGAATTGCGCTCGCGCACGGCGAGGTGCGCGCACCCAGCGCGCACGGAGCGCGCTTAGATATATATATATTGATTTAAAGGCTATTTTCTCAGAATCTACTGAACAGATTTACACCAAACCTACAAAAGGCACTTCCTTGACCTGGGGACTACCTCTCTGCCAAATTTCAAGTAACTCTGTTCAGCCGTTCGGGCTGTAGCCCTGTCTAAAGGTCCTATGGAAAAATGCATGGGGAAAACGCGTTTTGGGACCCCCCTTTTTTCTCAGCCCCCGCTTGACGAATCCCCCCGAGACTTTCAGGGTAGGAGCGGAGCGTAGCGCCCCACCTATTTTGAAAAATTCGCATGGATTCGTCGACCGGCGCCAAAGTTATTCAAAATAGAATGTTGAGGTTTTCCTATGGAAAAGGGGTCCTAACTATAACTACCTACTGGCGACCGCCAGTAGGTAATATATATATATATATATATATATATATATATATATATATATATATATATATATATTAGGGCGATGCAAGTAGAATTTTAGATATCATTTGGTTCTGAGAAGTACAAAATTGCTGAGGCGCAAGAAGGTTGCATCTCCTCTACCATCCTGATTGGAGTGAGAACTAGTAACAAGACAACCTTCCATGTGAGAAATATGAGGCGTGCTCTATGAATGGGTTTAAATGAACTCTTGATGAGTTGAGATAGAACTCTATGTTGAGGTGCCAGTCCAGAAAAGGAGCCCTTACTGGAGGGGAAAAAATCTAAATACTTTTATGAACGTTTTGATGATTTTGCAAGACCAAAACAAAAAAGGAAATGTGATGAGCATCGATATCTTGATATTGCTAAAAGCTGTACCTTAACAGACGCATGTACAAACTAAGCTAGTGACAGGAGATAGGGTAGTTATTTGCCAGATTATGATAGTAAAGGAGGTAGGTTTAATTTCTGGCCCCATAGGCAGAAACATTTCCGCTACAGTTTGCATGTCTTTATCGTGGCTTATTCCTTGACTTGGTGAGAATACACCTGCAGTCCTGAGGAACATTGAGATCTTTAAATTCATGGAATTTTGGAGCAGTGAGCATAATAGGAGAGAAGTCAGGTCAGGATGTTGGAAGGTGAATGTGGTTGTATTCCGATAGCAGGAGAAGCTCTGTGTATCAATGCTGCGTGGGGCACCAGGGGGCTATCAGGATGAGATAACACTGCTCTGCTTTCCTCTGGCTGAGAACCTTTGTATTAAAGGTATTGGGCGCAAAGGTAAGCATGGATCCCGGACCATCTCTCGAAAGGCATTTCCTCACGATCCTGGATGTGGATGCCAACATGCACAAAATTGGCCTTTTGGGTTTTGTTTTTTGCAAAGAGATCTTGAGCCGGTTTGCCCCAGAGTGAGAAGATCATATTTAGCACCGACTGATCAAACTTCCATTGGTGCAGGCTATTTCATTGCATGCTGATGGTATAATCTGTGCAAACTGACATCAAAGTCTCCTCTATCATTGGCAGAAAAGCTTGGAGACTGAGTTAGATGGATTTGAGCTCCAGGTGATTTATATGTATGCTCTTTTGGAGTGAAGATCACTTTCCTTGAATTTGCAGGTTCTGTAGAGGACTACCCCAGCTCTCCGGAAGTCATCCTTAGTCATTACGAAGTGAGGTTTTTAAGGTAAGAGCATGAGATCCTCTGACAGGTGGGAGGCCTGGGACCACCAGGCTAGAGCTTCCATAATACCTGTGTAAAGATCTCCAGGTCCTTGAACGATTCTTTTATTGGAATCTATTGTTTTTGTAGCTATTCCTGTAAGACTCATTTTCAGGCATGCAAGAAGGATCATATTGAGGACATGATGCACAGAAGCTAATTGAACAGACACAGAGATTTTTGTTTTAGTTTGAGAGCCAGTTCCTAGAGCCTTTGATGCTTGTCTTTTGGATATAAAGTCTTTGTCTTGGACAGAATCTAGTGTTGCGGTCCAGGAACAGTATCGTCTTTGATGTAGGAGTTGATGATCTTTAATAATTCACAAGGAGATCTAGTTTGTGAAACAACTTTAGGAAAGCCTCCGTGGCCTTGGACGCTTGAAATGCCATTGGTAATTTTATCAACCAGTTGTCAAAATAGGGGAATACCTGATGACCGTCCGTCCTGAAAAATGATGCCATAGGGCTACGCAGTAGGTAAAAATGCAATAAGCTGATTTGAAGCCAAATGGGATAACTGATGCATGGGCAGGAATGTGGAAGTATGAATCTGGTAAATTAAGAGCTGTCATGTGGTGTCTGAGAGCGTGACCAAGTAACAGTATTGTTTCCAGAAATATAAACAATAAAGAAGGAGCGTGTGCTTTACATCAATCGACAATTAAATATTGCAGTCCGACTGCAATATTTAATTGTTGATTGATGTAAAGCACACACTCCTTCTTTATTGTTTATATTCTTTGGTATGATAGTGGTCTTGACGGTGGGCCACAGGAAGTAGAGTGTCCTAATTCATATAAAATTAGTGGACTTCAATAGAACACTTAACAGTGCATACCAAGTCGTGACCCTCATCGTTGTCTGTTATTGAATTGTTTCCAGAAATACTTGTTTAATTTCCGAAGGTCTATGATCGCCAATCCTCTATTTTCATGTCTATGAGGAAAAAACAAGAATAGAAACCTGTTCCTTGCTGAGAAAGTGGGCCCTTCCCTATGGAAGCCTTTGGTTAGCGTAGCTAGAACTCCCTTCTGAAGCAGATGGAGATTAGGTTGGCACCCTCGTTTTGGTGGAGTGGTGAGCGGAATCTGGGTGAACTCTAACGTCTGACCCCATGTGATGAGATCTAGGACTTATTTGTCTGATGCTATTTTCTACCATAGATGACAACATGTTGAAATTGTTACTGCCACATGATGGCATAAGCAGCACTGGGATGTTACTGTAGGTAAGTTAGCCCAAGAGCTACTTGATACAGATAAGTGTCTCTTTTGTGGGTCCCTGTAAAGGGTGCTTCTTTCAAAATTGTAATGTGCCAAAAGATCTTGTGGTGCTAGAGGCAGCCTTGACTGCTTGCCAAACAGAGTGTTGCCATGGTAATGTAAAAATATTACATGTATTTGCACCTTAGGTTCTAAATATTGTGGCCTTGGCATCTAAGGACCACTGACCCTTCCAGTTGTCGGAAACCTATTGAAGCCATATCTATAGAGCAATCTATGTTTTCTGATTAGGACGTTTTCCCCACTGCACAATTTATTTTGTTTCAGCCCTTTCTGTCTTCCGGCAGAAATTGTATGCATATGGCAATGTCTGACTAAATCTGGTGGTTATACCTGGCCCGTATTGCCAGTGAATTGGCAGCCCGTCCAGTAGCACCAGGCATAGTTGAGAACGTCTCCTTGCTGTTTAGGTTGGGTTATGAGTAACAAGGTTTTTCATGACCGTAATTCCTCCAGGATATCTCAAGAATTAGAACAGGTGTCACAGCTTTTCTATTTAAAATCATAAAGAGAACAAACCGATTGCTTATTTGCTATTGTAAGTTGGAAGCATTTGGCCACTCGTTCCCTAAGGACATGGAAGCAATCAAAAATCCTCTGGTAGGGAATCTCCTGGTTCTCTGTATCATCACCAGATCTAAATGGGTCGTTCCCGGGAAGCTTGGTAATATTTGACACTGGGATCATTCTTTTAATGGCAGGAGCATCTGAGGATGCTGACATATCAGGCACGATGTGACCTTAAAGCCTGGGAAAGTGTTTGGAGTGATCCTCTAACATGCCCTGTAGGTCTAATACTAGTGCTACATAGACCTGACCCGTGCTCTGAAGTAGGAGGCAGTGGTGAAATTGCCTATATATTGCCTCTCCATATATTGTTGGCAGTTGTAGATATTGGTCATATTAGTCCTCTTAATTCTTGACATTAAGTTATTCTGGATTATGTGTCTTTTGTTTTTGTTGATGACAACGGTGCTTTCAATCGTAGTTTGTATTGTCATCAAGATCGTAGTCGATGTTTCGGATGTCGACGATTAAGCTGATGTCAACAATGTTTGTCGTAGACGAGGTCGTCAGAGGATGAAGTCATAGATGAGGCCACTGCAGACGTGGCCATGGCAGACGTGGTTATCGTAGATGAGGTTATTGCAGATAAGGCCGTCGTCGTAGACTACCGTCATAGATGAACGTCACAGATGAGGCAGTCGTAGATGACTGTCTTAGACGACCATCATAGATGATGCCATCGTAGAGGATGCCAATTTGTAGACTAGGCCATTCGTAGACGACAGTCGTGGACGACCATCGTAGATGAGGCTATCGTTGACGACTACTGTCGTCGACGACCGTCATAGACAACCACTATCTGTTAGGCAGTCGTAGATGAGGCCATCATAAGTGAGCCATTCGTAGATGAGGCCATTCAAAGATGAGGCTATTCGTAGATTAGGCCATTGTGGTGGCGGCTGTCAGACAGTCGTAGACCGTCGTAGATGACCATGGTAGATGAAGCTTCTGTAGACAACAATCGTAGATAAGGCCGTCGTAGATGACCATCATAGATTAGGCCGTCATATATGATGCCCTTTGTAAATGAGGCCATCGAAGATGAGGCCGTCATAGGTGAGGCAGTAAAAGTCGGGACGTCGACCTTGCCATCATATTGTTGTTGACGATTTTGACTGCAGTTTTGCCATAGACACCTCATTGTCATGTTATGAGAATTTCTCTGATGTAATGTCAGGGTTGAAGAGGGAGTTGTAGGGTCTGCTCTGAGGAAGTTTTTTCCCAATTTTCTCTCTCTCTGTGAGAAGTGCCTTATAAAGACTCATGGTAAGTCTTTTTTTTAATGGTTTTTCTGCAAGCCTTCTGCAGACCCTTGGTGCGATCTCTCCTGTCAGGTGACTGAATCCTCACTGTCATCAAAAAGTGACAGATTTAACTTTCTCTTGTCCCAAAAATAGCCTCATCTCTCTGAACATGAGAGGTTTTGAAAAAAAGGACAGAATAGAAATGAAACATGTAATACAATTTTGGATGATCCAAAGAGAAGTAATAGCCGAAGAAACCGAGCAGGGCTCAGGGAGACTCCCTTCACACGACCTACAGAAGAAATTCTGAGGAACTCCACCTCTGTGGGTAGTGTTCTAGAGGGTGCTGTTGCCGGATTGGTTTTAGTTCGAATTTGGTCCCTTACTAAAAAAGGTCATATATAAGCTAATAAACTGAATTTTTCATTGCCATTATAGCCTATGATAGTGATACATTCTGCGTTATTATGGTACAAACTACACACAGATACATGATGTCTAGGAAAATGGACAAACTATATGTCCCATATATCTGTAACCATGAACCAAGGCAACTGTTTTCTAAGCAGTAACCTTCACTGAGAATACCATGGAGATATTCTTCCTATAGACTCCTCTACACTATGTCAGTCTTGCCGTAGTCCCCAGCACAATGTCTAGCAGTTCCTCCCTTCATTCCCCATAACCTCTTGTAATGTTCAACAATTACAGTGGAGTTCATCACACGACAGTGTACTTTCAAAACAGGTTCCTGGAGCTATAACATCCTACCATCAGTACATGACTAAATGTTCCAATGAGTGTCAGCAGTATGTCCAGAATGCAACCACCGACATATGAGATCATTCTTCTGGAGTTCCTGTAGCATGATGGACTGACTCAACCCTCATACTGTCTTTCCCCAAGATTCCACTTGTCTCTTGCTCATATCAGAGAAGAAACTGTGAAGTAGCAGACCCTAATCCAACACCACATCAAAGATTTCCCCCACTCTCTTAAATTCATGCCTTCACTTGAAATTTCAGGATTGCTCAGACTCCACAGAATCTGTAAGATTAGCAAATACACACCACATCGATTGATTAAAATAAACACATACCTTTGTTCCTTTCCTGCTCTGGTTCCTGTTTTAAAGAAGATGATTTTCTAGGGAATAAAGGACTGAGCCAAGAAGGTTCAATGTTTCCAATTCGAAAGCCCCCAAGACATATGCTGTTATTAGCTAGATCGAGGCCAAGTTTTCTTAAAAGCAAGCTGATGACGTCACTGTTGCCTTTCTTAATACTAATATTTAATGCCTCCCGGACATCCTGCTCACGAGCTCCTCCATTTAATAGCAGTTCCACCAATCTAATGTTGTTTCCTTTTTCACATACCTAGGACAGAGAAAACATAGCAGTATTATCCAAGTCCTCCAAGAGCTTTGAACATTTTGAACTACATATGTTGATTTTCTGATCTAGCTTCTACTATATTCTATCCCTATAATCATTAAGCTTATGTGGTGTGATTGTGTTATCTTACTATGTTTTCATCAAAAGTACATGATGTTTGTGGGAAATAAAGCACTAATTAGAAAGTAAAATTGCAGCTTACTTGCCAGACATTCTGACTAACTCACAGTGATCTTTCTACCAATCTATGTCTCATGTGATATCTATAAAAACAAATAAGTCTGCTTTTTTCATAAAACACAAGGAGTTATTCTACACAGATAATCAAAAGGAAAGAAATTCACCATCAACTGCTGAATTCTGTAGAATATGTAGATCAGAAAATATGTTTTTTTTATTATAGGTATGAGAGTTAAAATGGGAAGTCCTTACTTTTTTAGCACAATCAAAAATAAATACATATAAAAAAATCTACAAATGCCTAGCATCCTGTCATGAATGAGCTTTATAATATCACATAGTCATATAGTCCCAGAGACAAAAAGGATGCCTTTTTAGTATTGGCTTCTGTTGATAGCTTCACACAAAGGACCGCAATATATGACAGTTGTTCAGGACACTAATCGCTTTTCCTCTTCTTTCACAGGTCAGAGATCTGAAGCTGTCACCGCAGGTATCCTCGGAGGAAAGGAAAATGAGCCAGGTAAGTTGTTTGTTCCATTTCTCTCTAGCTTTTATAATGCTTTCCCCTTTCTTTGTGCTTAGTCCTTTCTCTAGTATCACCACAGATTAGTTAGGGTTGGGGAATGGTGTTTAGGAGTTCTAATCATAGCCAATGTGCAGTAATACAGCCTTCACCTATACAACCTGACCCAGTCAACCGGTGCACAGAGTCAATTCCCATAATCAAACATGCGGGTGCTCAAACATCTACCCTTAACCTGACCTTCCCTTCTCCGCCCCAAGGTTTTCAGCATCCTTCTGAACTTCTGTAGAATAGGAGAGGTCCTGAGGTGCAGGGAGAGGCTGTTCCAGGACTTGGCTGCCAGGTAGGATCAGAAGCATCCTCCTTGTCTGCAGCGAGGATATGGGCCAGCGCGAGAGAGGCAGGACAGAGGTGTCTGACGGGTTCATCTCAGGCAGGGGTTGATATAGGCAGGTCCCGAGTTGTGCAGGGCCTTGAATGGGTGGGAATGGAGCTTGAACTGGCATCTTTTCTGGACTGGGAGCCAGTGGATGTTTTAGAGGTGAGGGGGTGATGTGGGAGTGACCAGGATGAGTCTTGCTGCAGTGTTCTGAATATGTCTGTAGTCTCTGAACTAGGTGGGCCTTGATTCCCATGTAGAGGGCGTTTCCATGGTCCAGTTGTGAGAAAGTGCCTCTGTATATACTGTTCCCTAATAGGTACAGGGTGTACAGAGTCCACAGTCCCTCAGGGTTTGACAGAGGTTAAAGTTAGATATAACCTTACTCTCTAAAGTGGTAGCTTGGTCGAGCAGTAAGGCAGTATCAGAGGACAGTGTAAAGCATTTGTTGTACACACTCAGTCAGCAAATGGTCTCAGACACTCAATAACTGAACTCTAGGCCAAATATTTATATATAAAAAATATATGCTTGTTTTATTTTAGAACCAACACTTAGATTTAAAATATACTTTCTCAGCATGAGATGTTTCATATAAATACTTTTGCAAAATGCAATAAACTTTTGTAAACAGTTACAAGTGGTTGCAGTAGGTAACTCTATTTTTTTAAACACAACAATGCATTGAGCTCAATGGTAAATTCAGGTTATTTGCAACAGATTACTTTTTAGATTACTTTTGGCATTCCAGGACTGGATCCTAGATTCAGTCCTGGGTCAGTACTCAGAATCAAGTGATGAAAGTCGACTCAATTACTGTAATGATTTTTAAACAATATTTAGCTATTTTAAAAGTTGACACTTAGAAAATATTTCAAAGGAAACAGGCAATGATTCCCTATGTAAGAAAATTCAGGTTACAGGTACAGTAGGTTCACGTTACTTTTGTAATCCAGTACTGGGTGCCTAGACTCAGTACTGGGATCTTTATCCAAAACAGGTAAGTAATTACGTTTTCAGATATTATACGATTTTTGAAGAATATTTAAAGATTGCAGAAATCGACACTTAGAAGCAATTTCACAGAAAAACAGTCAATGATTTCCTATGGGAGAAAATTGGGTTACTGGTAAGTACAGTTGTAAGTATTTTTCAGAGTCAGTGCTGGGCACCAAGATCCAGCACTGGGAGCGCACCTAAGAGCAGGTGAGTAATTTCGTTTTCGTTACTCGGCTGATTTTTGGTGAATATTTTAAGATTTGAAAAGTCCACACTTAGAAGAAATTTCAGGAAAAAGCAAGTCAATGTTACCCTATGAGGAAAATAGAGTTTGCGGTTTAAGGGTAAGTACTCGACTGGCAGAGTTGAGGTTCTGGGCATAGACTCAGGGGTCCCCCAGGGTCAGGTAGGTAAAGTTGGTTCACCCTCAGCGGCTCTAGGGCGGCCGGGTGCAGAGAGAGTTAGGCCCAATGTTATCCTATGAGGGATAGGGGGGCCTTGGTTGGTGGCTGCTGACTGGCAAGCCACGCGGCTGTGGGAGCTGGGCTCCTGGTCACTTACTCAGGGCAAGTGGGGTAGGTGTAGAGTTTTCACTGCCAGGGCCACTCGGGCGGCTGGGTGCAGAGTGCTTTTGAGCCGTCGGGCGCTCAATTGATTTCAATGGGAAATCTCCGGTTTAGAAAAAGACTGCAAGCTCGGGGACGAGGACTCTTCAGGTGCCACCCCCACTTCGAGAGGTAAGTTGGGTAGTTGGAGGATAGGTAGGTACCCCGGGATTGGGCACAGGGGGCCGTGGGGCGCCGCGTGCAGGGGTGCCTTTTGGTGTCGGGAAATCTTACCCTCTGTTGATCGCGGTTGGGGGGGCACCTTGTTCTGAGGCTGCAGGCTTCTTCAGGAGCGTCGAGGGAGGTCCTTGGGTGCCGGACTTGGGGTCACAGTCGCCGTGGGGTCGTCCTCAGGGTCTTTGTTCACTCCGGCACTGGCCAGGCTTGGCTGGTGCAGAGTGTGCTGGGTTCGCGGTTCCGGGCTGCTGCCAGGGATTAGAGATAGGTTTTTGAGTAGAGCCTCTACTCATGGGAGTCCCAGGGGCTTAGAGCCAAAAGGTAGCCAGGTCCTCCGGGGTTGGTGAGGGTGCTGGCCACAAGAGGTGCCGGGTTGGAGCAGGAGCAGGTTCAAGGGTCGACAGGCCGGTAGGGCTGGGGCCAAAGCAGTTGGTGTCTTCCTCTTTTCAGCAGCTGCAGGGCAGGTCTTCTTTCTTCTTGCTCTGTGTAGTTTTGAATCTGGAATCTGGGGAAGGAAGGTTCAGGGTGCCCCTAAATACTAGATTTAGGGGCGTTACTGGTAGGTGAAGGGCAGGGACCAATGGGTCCCTGTCGTGGGGTGGGTACACCGCCTACCCTGCCTTTCTCCTGTGGGAGGGGGGCAGTAGCCTAGTCCTGATAGGGTAGGGCTCCCCATCTTCAAGATGGCGAGAGCCCGGAGATGTGCTTCACCTCGCCTCCCCCGCCTGAGGGGTGGGGATGGCAGGCTGGCACATCCCCTGTCCTTATTTGGGGTTTCCGGCCAAAGTTTCCCGCCAGAGTGGGGGTTGCAGGGGCCTGGGGAAGCTCAACGAGGCGGCATGCCTTTGAAGCTTCCCCCTGCCCATCCTGGGGGAGGAGATTTAGCACCTCGCCCAGGATGTGCATTGTTGCAGGCCCAGGAGAGCAGGGGCTCTCCTACCCAGGGGTCCAGCAACATGTCTGCTGGGTGGCAGCCTAGGCAGCCTCAGAGCAGACGTGGATTGAAGGTTAGGTTTAAGGGGGCACCTCTAAGATGCCCTCTGGGGTGCTGGGTACATTAAATCCCACATTGGCATCAGTGTGGGTTTAATGTGCTGAGAAGTTTGATACCAAACTTCTCAGCATTTAGTGTTGCCATCATGGTGCTGTGGAGCTCGTGTTTGACGAGCTCTCAGCACCATGTACTCTTAAATGGCAGCACTGCACTTACAGTGCCCAGGAATGGACCTTGGTACTGTAGGGGCACAGGGCTCCTGCTCCTGTGCCCACACCATTGGCATAAGGCACCCAGCTAGAGGGGTGACTGATGTATGCCATGGCAGTGTAGGTGATGGGCATGGTACACAGGGATGTGTGCCATGTCGACTTTGTTTTTGTCTTGCACCCAAACACTCAGCCTGCAAAGGCAGTGTGTGTGTGTAAGGGTACAGGGCCTCTAAGGGTGGCACAAGGAGTGCTGCAGCCCTTAGAGGCCTTCCCTGGTTACAAGGACCTGGGTACCTAGGGTACCATTTACCAGGGGCTGACATGTGGCCAGGGTTTGCCAATTTGGGTTTGGTTTGTTTTAGGGAAGGAACATAGGCCCTGGGCACCTGATTGGCAGGTGTCCAGGGCACACTCAGTCAAAGTACATTCAGCAATTCAGCAAAAAGTGGGGGCGTACCATGCAAGAAAGATGGCACTTTCTCACACCAGTTAACTGGTGACAAGGGCTTGGTTGATGGTGCATCTCAGGGTTTGGGGAAGCCACTTAAAATATGTTACATGACATGTGTAGGATGAAGAAGCAAGCTGATGACATGGCGTTCACTTGGAACATAATAGTGAGTTTGCTGTCCAGGATGATACAATGGTTTCTGGTGTGCTCAGTTGGGATTGGAGTGGGCCCTAGTTCTATGGGCCACCAAGAGGTGTCTCAGGGGAGATGCTGCTGCCGAAGAACAAGACGTCTGTCTTATCTGTGTTGAACTTGAGGCAACTGCCCCTCATCCAGTTGGCAGTGCTGGCCAACCATTGGTGGAAGTTGGTTCTGGCGGCAGTGGGCAGTGGAGTTTTGCAAGAGGGAGAGGATGAGTTGCATGTCATCGCCGTAGGATATAATCTTGAGCCCAAGGGATCTGACTATGTTGGCCAGGGGAGTCATGTAGATGTTGAAGAGGGTAGGGCTGAGTGACAAGCCTTCAGAAACTACGCAGATGATTGGTTTGGGTTCGAAGGTGTAGGGTGGAAGGGGGACTCGTTGTCTTCTGTCGGTGAGGAAGGAGGCGAGCCAATCTGGCAATGAGCATGTTGTGAGAAACAGTGTCGTAGGTCGCTGAGAGATCAAGGAGGAGAAAGGCGGCAGTCTCTTTTGTCAGGGAGGACCCAGGTGTCATCTGTGGCTACGATCAGGGCTGTCTTGGTGCTATGGTTGCTACAGAATCTGGATTGGGAGTCATCCAGGAGGAGTCTTTTTACTACCAGGACATGTAAAACTTAAAAGTACAGGTCCTAATTTTTAAATACACTGCCACTCTGTGCTGTGTAGAGCCAACCCTAGAGATGACATATGTATTAAAAAGGAAGGATTAGGCCTCGCAAGTGATTTACTTCGCCTGGTAGAAGTGGTAGTGTAAAACTGCACACACAGACTGCAATGGGAAGCCTGAGACAGGTTGGTGAGGCTACATAAGTGGGTGGCACAATGAGTGATGCAGGCCCACTAGTAGTATTTAATTTACAGTCACTGGGTACACGTAGTATCAGTTTAGGAGGAACTTACAGGGAAATCACCACCTCGAGGCTCCAGCCCGCCAGTCCACAATGCCCAACCTGCTCTTCGCACCACACCTACCATCGCCAGCGATGCTCTCCTTGCTCCCAACTAATTTCTACCCCACGAATGGCACTCTTGGCACAAAACTTGAGAAGATAAAACTTCAGTGGGACTAACTTGGAACTGTATTTGACCTGTGCTCCATCACGGTCGACCTGAACTTTAGGATTTGACCCAATCCAGCGCGATCAGATATCCCAAGTTGGTACTTTATGCTTCATAGTGCTATTTTATAGTTTATTCTTTAAAATTTCAGAACTCCCTTTCTGCTAATTATGTTTTTGTCATTTTGGTCTAGTTTTTTCAGTAAAATGAAGCTCTATTTTCCTAAACTGGTGTGGGATCGTATTGTGAGGCTTTTTCACTGTTTTACTGTTAAAAGTGTTGCACAAATACTTTACACATTGCCGCTAAAGTTAATCTTGACTGCTCGTGCCAAGCTACCAGAGGGTGAGCACAGCTTAAATTACAGTGTACTTGTGCCTTACTCTGACTAGGATTGTGGTTACTGCTTGACCAAGGCTCATACCCCAGTCAATCAGGAAACCCCATTTCTAACACTGAGACAGTAGCTCCTCCTAAAAGAGCAGCCAGATCAAATTGCAAATGCTCAGGCTTAAATGATCTGGGTACCACACCCACCTGGCCCAATCTTGGGCTATCAAGAAGAATTGAGTCTGGACCGCCTGAACCTTCTTCAGGACAGGAGAGGTAATGATGGGAACAAGTACAGGAAACCTTTGTCCCAGCGTTTCCTATTGGAAACTCCTGCAGACATTAGTCTGACACTGAATGTTCACGGTGGTGGAAAAGAGATTCAGTCAGGGCATGCCCCTCTGAGACAAGCTGTTTTGAGTCATTCCAGGATGGAGACACCATTCCTGCTCAGCCAGCTGAGCTTGCGTAACTTGTCTGCTCTGGTGTTCAGAGACCCTGCCAGGTAATTGCTCATCAGAAAAACCTTTTTGCTGAACCAGCCACTTCCAAAGGGTCAGAGCTTCTTCACACACATCCCAGGACCCCACTTTGTTCTGCTTTCTTAAGTACCACATCACAGTCACGTTGTCCATGAGTTGGTTGCTGTTCTGGTCGAGGGGGTTGACACTGTCTATATGCCAGACCTTGTGAGTAGCTCCTGAATTTCTGGTATTGCTGGTGAAATGGATGTGCAGGGAATGGAACCGTAATGAGTATGAAATAATACAGCTCTTCTTAAATCTTTCTAATGCAGGGCCTCCTCCCCCAAAGTTTTTGAGCCTTTGTAGGGCCTGTTCATAATGGAATTTAGCATAGAAATGCAATTTCTTCTTATATTCTGCAACTTAAAGGTTTTGCTTTCCACCCTGATCCCCTTGGGATGCATAAGGGCACACTTTCCAAACAACTTTGATCCATGGCCGGAGCCCAGACACCATAGATGCTGTAGGGGCCCATAACCCACATTTGCTTCCTGCAGTCATGTCACAGATTGAATCCAGTAATTTTAAAGAGATGGAAAAGAAAGGAACAGATGTCAGTGTGCATGGGGGAGGGGGGCTATTGAATGGTCCAGTCTGTCACATCTGGTGCTACACAAGGCCATTACAGAGCTTGATGGTGCCACCAAGCGGTGCACCGGAGATATTCCTAGAAAGTTCCCTGGATCCAGTCTGGTGCCTGATGAGGAATGTGATATCAGAAGTATCCATTAGAAATTGAAGCTATGTCAATAACTCTACAAAAGCAGCAAACTGAACCCCAATGCAACATGGGAAAGGTGAGGATAAAGACATTGAATTTTTGGAGATTGCACTAAATAATATACTGATGTCATTTATTTTGCTTTACATGGTCGTTCTAACTGAGAAATAGTAACTAAAAGAAAATAGCATATAATCCTAAATGCAAGTTGCTGAGCAGGCCCTGTTCGATATGTTCAAATGCATTTGTTTTCATTATCTGTATTTAAGGAGATACTAAACAAAGAGTATATGCCATGCAACATATTAGCAGTCAATTTTCACATTATAAAGGATGCTTGTTTCTGGTCCAGGGAGGACCTGGCTTGGCAGTTCGGGCTGAACTGTTCCCATGAGAAGCAGGGTCAAGACTGATTTGCATATGGCTGGGTCCACACAGGGGTGGCATAGTGAGCCAAAGAACAATGACTTAAACCCAGATCTCTTGAATGGGGGTGACAGGCTGAAAGGTGTCAGCACTCCGTCCATCACCTTGTTGTGTTCACATTATAAAATAACAAATTCTAACTGGTTGGATGATAGCACAATTTAATATATAGGAGTATGAAATGGCAAGGCAACATCATGCTGTATTCAACAACTGTCTGATTAGTACATAGATGACATGAACACACAATCCAATATTTGAAAGTGTGCATCAACAGACAGTCTCATATTAAGAGTCACACTGTTCTTTCTTGTCCAAGAGTATCACAAAAGCCAAGACTGGTCCCCACACTTTAAAAAAAAAAAAGTAATCTGTTTTTTGGATTCTATATACAACATGTTCTTGGATTGCTAACCTGAACAACTCCAATGTCCACTCCTGTATAGTGGGTGTATTAGGTGTACAACTGTATCAGTAGATACACATTTTTGGCCATGGAGACTATTGTTGCGGTGCACCTCTGCCAGTGAGATGTTATGTGATCTAAATTGGAAGACTCATGCAAAATGGCCAATTTTCCTGCTAGTATGAACAATCATTCACTTGTGGAGCATAACTCTCCATACTCCATGACAGTAAGGAGTGATTTTGGGACATGACCAGAGAAGGTGTAGTAGGTGACAGTAAGGGTATCGACACCTCTAGTGCAAATTATTGTGGATATTATGGCTTGAGGAATTTTGACAGGGACCAACAACAGTAGAGTAGTCTTTTTTAAATTTGAGTCCTTCTTACACAACCTTCTCATGAATATAAAGGTATGGTTTTCATTCCGCTTCCATACATCTTTCTCTCAGCAGAGTCTCACAATCATGAATAGTCTCTCATAGTACTGTTTGGAACCGTATCGAACTGTTATCATACCCCAACATCACTCCTTTGTTTTTAAATGACATAACATAAAGGCACAGAACCCACTTTGCCAACCTCACCCAATGACAAATGCAGAAGCAGAACTTTACAGAGATATAAGAAATGCAGTGCCTCTATCCTGTATTAATAAAACAACACTTACAACATATAACAAGACAATAAACAAATAAAACAAAATTCTAAGAGCAAAGAGCAAATCGTCTAATTTATTTGTTTTATTTATAGCATTTGTAAAGTGCACACTGTCACCATACTGGTATCCTGGTGCTGAGAGCTTATGTATGGGCACAGCACTACTGACATGAAAAGAATGCACATGTGCAGGGAGCAGAGTTACTTAGGGAAAAGCCAGGTAATGAAATAACATACACAATGGGAGGAAAAGGAATAAAGAGCCAAAAACACAGTAAGACAAAATTATTACACTTAGGATAGAAAAGCATAATAAAAAAACAAGTTGTAAAAGACTAAAGATGGGTTAAATTATGAGGATGCAGAAAAATGCACATAGGAGGAGGGTTCTAAAATGTGGTACAGCTGCTGAAAAAGACAGTTTAGAAATGTGAACATAAGCAACTGCAGAAGCTTTCAGAATGCAGAAGCTCAAAGAGAAACTTCTACTTTTTAGCTCCTAAGATCAAAAAGCTCAAAATAATGGCATATGTGTGTTTTGAATTTAGAGATTATATAAATCAAAGGATAATATTAACTAGAATTTACCAAGCAAACTTGTCTGGTATGAGCTAACATGCAAAACGAAATTAATGATGGACGGAATGCTGAACAATGCAAACATTCACCCCCAGTCACAAAGATCTGGGTTAAATCCATTGTTCTTTTGCTCACCACGCCACCCAGTTTGGACCCAGCCATATGCAAATCAGTCTTGACCTTGCCCCTCACGGGAACAGTCTAGCCTTAACTGCCAAGCCAGGTCCTCCCTGGCCCAGAAACAAGCATCCTTGGACTGGTTTCGGGCCCCACCCCTCATCAGCTAGGCTAGTTTGAATCCAGTGGCGCAGTGAGCATGGGACCCACGTCTGGGCATACCATTCCCACTAAGGCCGACAAAAGTAAAAGGAACAAATGATGGACGGAATGCTGAATTCACCTCCAGTCACAAAGATCTGGGTTTAATCCCTGATCTCTTGACTGGGTGTGAATGTTTGATTCATTAAGCATCCCGTCCATCATTTGTTGCCGTAACATGGAAAAAAGAGGCATGCACAAATGTGCTCAGACTAAGTGTGCCAAGTTTCTCTTCAACCTGCCTCATTTTGTGCCTCCTTATTTGTGCCCTACATTTTATTACCGAAGCTTGAGCTGCTGCATGTTAAAAATAGAAGCAAGCTTGGGTAATATAAAACAGGGTAAGAAAAAAGACAGATTGCACAAAAACATTGCACACAAAGTCTGTGTATTTGTGGATGCACTTGCTTTCTTTTTCAGTACATGAAAGAATGACTTAGTGGCTTTACCAATGCCTGCTGTCAATGTGTTTAAAGCGTTGGAACAAATAATATGTCTCTCTCAGCATGGGGAAAGGTCAGTATTAGGAATGGCATGAAAACGTGGTATGAAGAAACTACTACAAGAGAGTTAGAGATATGTATGTAGTATTTTTTTACTGAAAACAGGTCCAAGGCAGAAACCTTATTGTGAATGTATGTGTATCTGTAAAACGCACAATCACCCACAAAGGTAACCTATTGTTGAGCAGGTGAATGTGTGTGAGAGGAGTTTGAAATGACCATGTTTGAGCATTGTGAGCTAGTGGCACTCCCTGAGGAGCGGTGTAATGTGAGTTCTGTGTTGGAGGCTGAGGATTAGGCTGGTGGCCGGGTTCTGGATTGTTTTCAGTCTTCTAGTGAGTTGCTTGGTGAGTCTGGTGCAAAGGGTGTTCCTGTAGTCCAACTTACTGGCGACTAGGGTGCGAGTGACAGTTTATCTAGTGCTACTTAGGAGCCATTTGAAGATCTTCCTCAGCTTCTTCATGATGTGAAAGAAAGATGCAGTGATGGCGTTGACTTGTGCGTCATGTCAAGTTTACTGTTGATGATTAATCTGTAGTTTCTGGAATGGGTGGTGGACGTGGGTGCTGGCCTGAGTTCGGCTGGTCACCAGTTGGTGTCCCATGTTGAGGTGTTCGTGCCAAAAACCACTACTTCTGTCTTGTCAGTGTTGTGTTTGAGACAGTTGGCTTTCATCCAGTTAGTTACTTTGGTCATGCAGGCGGTGAACTTGCTTTTTGTGTTGGAATGAGAGGCTTCTCAATCGGGCTTTAGAGCCTCCCATAGTACAGAGTCTGCCTTAGTCGAAGTGTCGGAGGCGATCCGTGATTGCTTGGATTCAGGGGGGAGTGCAGCCCTGATCCTTTTAGATCTGTCGGCGGCATTTGACACCGTCCCCCACGCTTTGCTTCTGTCCCGGCTAGCTGCTATTGGCATTTCTGGTTCGGCCTGGAAGTGGCTGGAATCTTTTCTTACCCTCCGGTCACAACAGGTCTGGCTTCCTCCTTTTGCTTCTCCTCCCCAGCCTGTTTCCACTGGAGTTCCCCAAGGCTCTTCGTTAAGCCCCCTGCTTTTTAATATTTACGTCACGCCTCTAGTTCAATTGGCAGAGGAAGGTGGGGCCAAGGTGGTTGCATATGCTGACGACACTCAGCTTCTGTTTACTTGGGATAGAACAGACTTTTCTACCTCTGGAGTACAGAGCTGTCTAGCTGCCGTCTTTCACTGGCTATCTGCCGCCCAACTGAAATGTAATGAGGAAAAGGCGGAAATTTTACTCTTTGGTACATTTCCGCCTTATTTTAGGATTTTAGGGACTCTCTCTGGCCCTCAGCTTTCCCTTCTCCTTCCTGTACGGGTCTCCCTGTCAAAAACGTGGGTATCTGGTTTGACGAGCAGCTGTCTTTTATGACTCAAATAAAAAAGCTTACAGGCTGCTGCTTTGGTATTCTCAGATCTTTGAAAAAATTTCTACCTCTGTTACGCAGATCAGCTAAGGAGACAGTGGTTCGGGCTCTTATCCTTTCCCGCCTCGATTATGCCAATGGTCTTTATGTTGGTCTGCCCGACTACCTGCTGAGTAAACTGCAGGTGATCCAGAATGCCGCAGCCCGGCTGGTGGTTAACCTCCCCATCAGAGATTCTATTTCTTCCTCGCTTCGTTTACTGCACTGGCTCCCTGTCAGGAAACGCCTTGAATTTAAAGCGTTGGTCCTTGCTCATCGGTTCCTCCATGATGGGGGTCCTTCATATCTCAAAAAGCGCTTTTCTTTTTATCAACCTTCTAGGGTTTTGAGATCTTCTTCGCAGCTGCTTGCCTCTACCCCCACTTTCCGTCTTCAACGCATGGGGGTAGATCGCTTACGCTTAAGGCCTCCAGGTTGTGGAATGCTTTGCCACTATCTTTGCGTGCTATTCAGGATGATCGCTTGTTCAGGAAACACCTCAAAACCCATCTGTTTTAAATCTGTGTTTTGTTTGCTGCTCTCATAGCTCGCGCCGGGACACTCCTAGGAGTAGCTGAGCGCGTTATAAAATCCAGTAACATAACATGTATGAGTTGAAGAGGGTGGGGCTGAGCAATGAACCCTGAGGCACTCCACAGATGATTTTGCAGGCTTCCGAGGAGTGAAGTGCCAGGTTGGCAGCTTGTGTTCTGTCCGTTAAGAGGGAACAGATTCAGCAGATACCAGGTCCTTGGATGCCAATGTCATGCAGGAGCCAGATGGGGTGTGAAACCATGTCAAATTCTGCAGAGAGGTCAAACAGAATGAAGGCTGCCATGCCTTCTTTACCAAGGATCATACAGATGTTGTCTGTGGCAGCGAGCACTGTTTTTGTACTGTGATTGGGCATCAATCTGGACAGCGTGGCATCAAAGAGCTGGTGATTGTTGAGGTTATCATGAGGTGCCCATTGATTAGTTTCTCTTAGACCTCTGCCAGGTATGTTAGAAGGGAGATGAGTTTGTAGGAGGAAAGTGTGGCTAGGTCAAAGGGTGGTTTTGTGAGCAGCGGCATTATGGCGGCATTTTTCCAGGTGTCCGGGAATGTGGCTGAGTCAATGGAGGCACTGAGGAGGAGTGTTAGTGCTTTGCTGATCGGTAGGAGTCCTTTGGTGAAGGCGTGGTGTGGGCAAGGGTCAAAGGATCCCTGAGTGGATGGTCTTCAAGGTAGCAGTGATTTAGAAGGTAATGATGGCAGCCATGACGTTAAGGTTCATTCTTTGGCTTTAACGTATGTTGAGTTGCAGTGGTGACGGGGACCAGGTGCGGGCCGAGGATGCTGTACATGGAGTTGATTTTGTTAGAGAAGAATTTCAAGAGCTTGTGGCAAAGATCTTGTGAGGAGCTGATGTTTCTGTAGGCGGCAGGAGGTGTGATGAAATCTTAGATGTCTGTGAAGTTTTCCTTGCTGCTGTTAGTGCTGGCATTGATGCGATCTGCAAGATATGTGCTCTTGGTGTTCCGTATCTTCTGGTGGTAGCGTCTTAGGGCTGAGTTGAAGATGTCTTTATAAATGGTATCTTGACTTGCTCTCCATTTGCCTTCCAGTTGCTTGCAGGAATGTTTTGTAAGTCTGAGTTCCTCTGTGCACCAACTGGCCTGTGGTTAGGCTCCAGCCATTGAGATCCACTTGAGGGAAGCCGGGATGATGATGCATGTGGTGATTCAGCTGTTGAAATTCCTGATGGCTTTCAACTAGATGCTGGTGTGGTTGGGTTGGTGCGGGGAGAGGGCGGTGCATAATCCTCTTCTGTGATGCTTTTTCCAGTTGAGGTAGGCAGTTTGGGTAGTGATAGGTCTATGGTGATATGGGATAGGTATGCTGAAACTGAAGAAGACGTGGTCTGTCCAGGTCATAGTTGCTACCTTGTCAACTATGATGTTGCTGATTAAGGAGAAGATCGGGTCCAATAGGTGTCTTGCAGTTTGGGTGGGTTTGGTAATGTGCTAGATGAGGCCAAAGTTTGCAGGTATTCTAGAAGGTTCTGATAACTGGGGGTATACCCATCAATTACCCTACCATTACCTGGGTAAGGAAAATATATTATATAGGGAAACGTGGTATGGAGGAACAAATAACAATATTTTTTGAAAATGGACACTTTTAATTATCCTTTCATATGTGCTTGAGTTCACATCTCATTTTCTTCGTTTTTTTGCTGAGCATATACAAAAACATATATTTACAATACAAAACCTCTGTACATATAACAAAACTACACTACTGTCCTAAACAATAACTTTCGATTGTGGGTCCACCCTTCAATAGTGTGGACACCTCAGAGGGCATATACATTGCAAAAGAAATATCAATATCTCTACAAATTCTCAGGCAATGCAAGGTAATTGAATCCCCACACAATCAAATTATTAAGGGTCCCTGTGTGAAACCAAAATGTCGACGCGGTCGCGTTTCAGCCAATCAATTTCTTTTGGCCTCTTCAGGCCAAGGAAGACAGCAGCAATCTACATCAAGAAGAAAAACACTAAGCTAACATATAAATTACATAAACACCTCTATACTCTCCAGTATATATGCAGGTCCTTATCCCCAAACGTGAAAGACAGACCAAAAATCCCACCACAAAAGTGTAGTTGTGATTAGTCAGTATTTAAAATCATTATTTTTCACTAAAGAGATGAAATTGGGGTTGGATCCCCTGCGTCCTACTCCTTGCTAGTGCACAGTATGTTACGCTTGGTATGCTGAGTAAAGGGACCAGCCTAAGGTTAGTCGAGAAGTATATGACCATACGGGCCAAGGGTCTCTGTTTTGCACGTGATAGTAACTTCTTAAATTAACTGACACCTTCCATCCGATTCGAAGTTGAATATACGAGATATCGGTTGGTGGGGGTTATCTGAAGTACTAGATAGATAATGAACTTTATTCAATATGTATAAAAACAATATCATAAAAGTACATACATATAAAAATCCAATAAAAACAGATTAAAATTTCATTCAAATTGTAACATGATTAAGATCAGAATAAAAAGTATGAATACAGTCAAAGCAACAAGATACAGATCCGCTTAAGTCTGCATTGATATCCTTAGCCTCATCGTCATTTTCAGGTAAGATGAAATGGCTGCCAGGGCTAAAGGTGGTTCCAAGATTTTTAATTTTTGATAAGCCAGTTTGCAAGAGCGTAATCCCCATGATTTAAGCAATGGTTTTAAGAAAATTATCCTTGGGAGTTGATAAAATCTACAGAATAGGATGCAGTGAATATTGGATTGAGTCGAAAGGCCATCACATGGGCATTTCGGTAAGTCACTGGACCAGCAATTTGAGTTGGGAAAAGTTAAAAGTCTAAAAAAAGTGTTGGTACGAAAGCGGGTCAGGAGCATGCGGGTAAACGGTGATGGTTCTAAGAGTAGGTATTGCTGTATACCGCTCGTAGTGATCAGATGTTGATAATCCGCAGTTGTACTCTTCTGTTTTTCTTGGGACCATCGTTGGCAGCTCAAGTGATTTAGAACAAGTCCCTTTAGCTTGGCTTTTGCAATGTTACCAAGGGTTGAAGGATCGTTAAAAAATGTAGGATGCCCTATGTCAATGGATAACCTCTTGACATAATTCAACCATTTGATGTTTTTGACCTCTTTCAGTTTTAGACAGTCTGTAATAATTTCCCTATTAAAAGATGTCTCTTCGTTGGTCCAGACTTTATGCCATAATATGAGTGGGGAAGAATTAATGGTATCCGCAATGTATGTGAGGCCCAATTCAGTATGCACCATATAAGTAGAAGTGCCAGGAGGTACAGCCAGAAGGTAACGTAAAAAAGCATTCTCAAGGTTGGATGTGTTCAGCGGGTTCAATCCCCCAAATCCCCGATCCATAGGTACCAGTTGAAATGCACTTCGCCCGGTAAATCTGAAGTAGGGGGCTTATTGGGCGACCCCCTAATTTTTTGGAAAAGTTGGTCAGTGCTCCTATGGCTTTAGATAGTGCTAACCCTCTGGCTTGGGCCGCGGCTCGCCAAGTGCCCCTCTTATTGAAGGTAATGCCCAAATAAGGGAAACTATCAATGTTAATTAATTTTTTGCCATTCAGAAAAATGGTACATGGTTTTTTGCCGATCCCTAGGCCGCAGGACATGGTGTAGGTTTTAGAGGTGTTGACATTTAAGCCTCTCTTTGACATGAAGTCAGTAAATTCAGTAACTGCCCTTTGTAGCC
Organism: Triturus cristatus; assembly: GCF_964204655.1. Classification (NCBI taxonomy): domain Eukaryota; kingdom Metazoa; phylum Chordata; class Amphibia; order Caudata; family Salamandridae; genus Triturus; species Triturus cristatus. The sequence continues at coordinate 1,104,590,783 of NC_140585.1, read as the reverse complement.
CCATGCGGGTCTGCGACATAATTGCAGCTTCGTCTGCGTAGAGCAAGATGGGAATAGGTTTAGCATTAATTGTGGGGTAATCGTGGAAAGTTCTATTCAGATGAAGGCTGACAGAGTTGATATAAAGGGTAAAAAGTAAGGGGGCTAGTATACAACCCTGTCTAACACCTCATCTGATAAAAAATTTGTCGGAACATTCTCCATTATTACCATATCACACGCGGGCAGATGCGTCCCTATACAGCTCTTTAATGAATGATATAATGAGAGGATCTAAGCCAATCTCTGCAAGGGATTCCCATAGCTGCATGTGGTCAACACAATCAAATGCAGAACTGAGGTCTACAAAAGTTATAAAGAGGTTTCCTTTCTTTGGCTATTATTAGGGTCAGGTTTAGGCCCTGTTCTATAGTACCCTTGCCTTGTCTGAAGCCATATTGCAGGTCAGAGATAATATCTTGAGTGCTTAGCCAATCATGTATTCTATTTAAAATGATTCGCCCAGCTACCTTCATAAGGGAGTCTAAGAGTGAAATTGGGCGGTAATTGGCGGGATTATCCCTTGCGCCTTTTTTAAAGATCGGGACGACAATTGCCTCTGGCCAGGTGGAAATAAAACCGGTGGTATTCAAAGAGTTCAGTACACTGGTAAGCAGTGGGGCCCATAAGTCAGGTTGTGACTTAAAAACATCTATTGGGACGCAGTCCGGACCTGGGGCTTTCCCGGAGGGGCTGTCTTTTAAGGCCATCAATACCTCGGCGTGGTCAAAGAAAATATTTAAAGGGAAGGGGGTGGTGATGATTGAGTTAGGAGGGGAGTTGGGGTCATTTTCCCACTCAGATGATCGATTATCCGAATCGATAGGGTTATATAATGTACTAAAATGTTTAACCCAGGTTTCTGGGGTAATAGCTGAGTCCAAAATCGGTAGCTGAGAGGGTCGGAAAAAGGGGGCGTTGACTGCCCTCCAAAAAGCAGTGTTATCCCTCTTCCCAGAGGCTTCCACAAGAGCTGACCAGGCCTGCGACTTCAGCTGGTTATGTCTTGCCTGACGCTGGATACGATAGTTGTGTCTGGCTTGCTGGACCTCTGCACGATTTCTAGGGTTAGACTTCAAAGCTGCTTTCAAAAGTCGCAGGGCTTTGGAACAATCCCTGTTGAACCAGCCATGAGTGAGTGGGGTAGTTTTATTTGGAGCACGTGCAAGCAGAGTTTTAATGTCAGACAAAATTACAGAGAAAGAATCTGTTATTGTCTGCGAATTTTCTGTGGGTGACAAACAAATTTGGATATGGTCGTAAACATTATTAACCAGAGTATTTAGAAAAATAAGGGGGACCACTTTGTCTCATTTAAGAAAAAGGCCCATAGTGGTTCCCAACTGCAGGGGAGGAGAGTAAAGGGGATTTTGCCTGGCCTTGTCATTAGTGTGCGAGGTTAACTTAAAAGTTACCTCGATCGGATAGTGATCACTAATAGCAGTATCAAGGGTCTCCCAGGTGAGTATCGACCCTGAGTACCTAGAAGAGATAAGTGAGTAATCAATCGTGGTATGGCAGCCTCTCCCATTGTAAGTGGGTTTAAAGCACTTAGGTGGAAGACATAGGTCATTGACGAAAGATAGATTAAAATGGGATGTTAGGCCATTTAGAAGGTCTCCCAGTTTGGTATGACGAAAATGGCTGGGAGAATCATCCATATCAGTTGTCAAGCCACAGATGCCTTTAATACTCTGAGGACATAGAGAGCAGTTAAAATCGCCTACCAAGATGATTAAGGTGTCAGAGTTAGTTTGGGACTCTATTTTAATTAGGTCGGATTTTAATCCATTAAGGACCAAGTCCAGGTGTGAGTTTGGGATGTTATTATAGAAGTTGGCCAGGACGATGTTTTTAAAAAGGCCACCGGTCAAACTATTAACTGATAATTTGAGGACCCTGTGATATAAGTTGGTTTAAGGCGACATTCTACAGAAATGTAGGTCATGAGTCCTCCCTTGTTTCTACCATGAAAGCTGGGAGAAGCTGGGGTGTGAAAAGTCTGATACCCTAGGAGATGGAGCTCTGTGGTAGTCCAAGTTTCCTGCAGGCAGATGATACTATATCGGGAAACAATTTGGATCCATGCGGCGTTAGTCAATTTGTCGAGGAGTCCTGCCACGTTCCAAGACAAAAGGCTATCACCCTGCAGGGGCTCATCCATACCAATATTACCATTCATGGGGTCAGTTACAACCTCAGCAATTTCTGAAGAGTGCGGTGAAATTTTTGGAAAAAGAGTATATCTGTGGGCCGAATAAGTGAGAGGAAGGTTGGTGATCAAACAGTCTGGAGATGGCATTGACTCTAAAGATGAAGAGTCAGGGACGATGTCAAGAGTTGACTTCCACCCCATGTTGTCAGTGGACAATGTGTTGTTCTTGGGATTGAAGTTATCTGATGGTAGAATAGATGACGAGGTACTCATGGTAGAAGGATTGTCAACCAGGGGTCCAGGATTGAAAAGTCAATCCTGTTCGTCCAAACCTGAAAGAGTGGCGTATCTGTTTGAGGTTGGGATAGTGAAATGAGATTGCTCAGTGATGACCCTCGCTGATGAATATGATGACAAAAGAGAGCGGGGATAAAAATAGCTTAAGTCGACCGTTGAAATTCCCGAACCCCTACCTGGAGTATACCAATCCACTATGTGGGATAGCACCCTACGATCTCGGAAGTTAATTATAATGACATCACCCTGTATGTCCTTGGGTCTGGGGCCCAACCATTTCAGTCTCCTGACATGTAATATTTCGCCATTAATTTCAGGGGGGAGTGGTCTGTTTTGAGTCAGCCAGTGTACTACTTTGTTCTTGAGTTCCTAGTATCTCTCCATTTTACCTTGAGCAAGCGCAGGGACACCAATTAGAGTCACTACGTAGGGAGCCGCTTCGGGGGGCAAGTCAATGTAAGAACTTTTATCCAATTTATAGTCTGGGGGGGGGCTGCCAATTGATGTTATTACCCGGAGGCGCTACTGGGTTCGAAGTTTGATCTTCTCTTGAAAGCCTATTGGCGGTGAATTGTTTCTCTGGTATAGGCAGGGAAACTTGTATCTTCTTTGTATGATTAAGTGTGTTTGACTGAGTAGTTATTTGAGTGGAAGGGGAGGCGTGGTAGACACAGTGGGGTTTTTACATAAATGAGAATTCAAATCATGATTTAATGCAATGAAGGAAGCGTGAGATGCTTCCAGACATGTTAGCTGTGTTGCAATGTTCTTAACTCTCTCTATTAAGGGTGAGAGTAAAGATCTTACCAAGTGCTCTATATCGGTCAATAGGTTGGAAAAAGGAGAAATAGGAGGCTGTGTCGGGAGTGCAGAAGGCCTGATTCGTGTAGGAGTCGATATTGACTGGGGCGGGGGTTTGGGCACGTCCTGGTGGCAGACTTTTCTCCTTTTTTTTATTGGAGCAGTAAGAATATTTTTTGCTGTAGTCTTGGGGCAAGAGGCTCTAGTTTTAGTAGCTTTTCTCTTAAGTGTCTTAACAGTATGAATGTGAGTTAGATCCACACAGGGTGTGTCCGTTAAAGGTTGTAAGTTGGGGGGACGTATATCGGGTTCAATTACGGTGGGCGCTATGTCTATTGGATCACAAGATTGCGCGAGGATCCCATCGTCGTTGATTAAATCAGGATCAGGAGTCCTAGATGGCGGTAAGGGAACCTGTTGAATGGGACCCAAGGAAGAACGCTTCTGAAAAACAGGGTCCAATGATAGGCGGCGTTCCGTAATGGCAATCTCTTGTTCCAAAACGGAAGCAGCCCTGGTAATAAAATGGTCTAGGGTCCCCCTAACTGAGCCCCCTACCAGGGAGAGCCTTGGTTTTGTAGAATGCGTGGTCATGTTAATTTGTTATGTGGAGATAAAACGCTAATAAAAAGGAAAGCCAATGCTAACATGCAATAGAAATAATATGGCACATAAAACTAAAGAACGGTCAATGGCTATAAGAGACAGCCCACCTTATACCCACAATAAGGCAATAAAAGTATCAATCACCTTGCTCTGTAACAACTTGTAGCGTTTGAGTAGCCTACATCAGGGGGGGTGGCCCAGCCCAGCCTCAGTTGGCCTTGGACGGCCGTAGACGGCCCGCCCTTTGCCCGGGCTTAGCCCGGCGTGTCCCGCTGCGTGTCCCGCGAAGCGGGAGGCGCGAGGTCTTTTTGAAGTCCGCCGCCGGTTTGAAAGGGAGGGGCTGCTGATTGTAACACTGCCCCCAACTGCTTCTGGTCCAGGTAGTTCTGCGGTGGTCAGGTCAGACTGCTTCGCTCACCATACGCTGCGCGTCCCGCGAAGCGGGAGGCGCGAGGTCTTTTTGAAGTCCGCCGCCGGTTTGAAAGGGAGGGGCTGCTGATTGTAACACTGCCCCCAGCTGCTTCTGGTCCAGGTAGTTCTGCGGTGGTCAGGTCAGACTGCTTTGCTCACCATACGCTGCGCGTCCCGCGAAGCGGGAGGCGCGAGGTCTTTTTGAAGTCCACCGCCGGTTTGAAAGGGAGGGGCTGCTGATTGTAACACTGCCCCCAGCTGCTTCTGGTCCAGGTAGTTCTGCGGTGGTCAGGTCAGACTGCTTCGCTCACCATACCAGTACTATTTTCTCATATATATAACTGTCTCTGGGGTGTATACACATATATATCTATAGAAACTTATTACTTTTTTCACTCCATTCGGTGTCTTTGACCATCTTCTTTTGTGGTGGGATTTTTGGTCTGTCTTTCACGTTTGGGGATAAGGACCTGCATATATACTGGAGAGTACAGAGGTGTTTATGTAATTGATATGGTAGCTTAGTGTTTTTCTTCTTGATGTAGATTGCTGCTGTCTTCCTTGTCCTGAAGAGGCCAAAAGAAATTGATTGGCTGAAACGCGACCGCGTCAACATTTTGGTTTCACAGAGGGACCCTTAATAATTTGATTGTGTGGGTATTCAATTACCTTGCATTGCCTGAGAATTTGCGGAGATATTGATATTTCTTTTGCAATGTATATGCCCTCTGAGGTGTTCACACTATTGAAGGGTGGACCCACAATCGAAAGTTATTGTTTAGGACAGTAGTGTAGTTTTGTTATATGTACAGAGGTTTTGTATTGTAAATACATGTTTTTGTATATGCTCAGCAAAAAAACGAAGAAAATGAGATGTGAACTCAAGCACATATGAAAGGATAATTAAAAGTGTCCTTTTTCAAAACATATTGTTATTTGTTCCTCCATACCACGTTTCCTTATATAAGGTATTCTAGAAGGGACATAGAGTTTGGGTATGTGCAGTCTTTGAGGTGAAAGTTAAGGTCTTGAGGAGAATGAAGGTGCTTGCGCTGATGATGAGGGGTGTGATGAAGTCTGTGATGTCACTAGAGAAATTGGTGAGAGGTACTGGTGATCTGTATTCGTGGAACATGAGGTGTTCTATGTAGCTGGTGGGGGTGGTCATGTAGGTGGTGCAGTTGATTGCATCTCTGAATATGATGGCAACTCCACCTCTGGGCTTGTGCTAATGGTCTTGCCTGGCAATCTAGTAGCTGGTGGGTGTGACTGTAACAATGCCAGGTGCAGAGGTTGGGTTTAGCCATGTTTCCGTGAGGAAGAGCAGATCCAGAGCTTGTTCATGCAGTGTTGTTTTAGGGGATGACCCAGACTACCTTGATTTATGCTGACATAATGCAGTCTGATTTTATTCTAAAACAGGGATGTGAGTAATAATGGAGAGATGGGGGGGTACAGGAGGGTGAGCTAGAGGTGCCTTAATCAGTAGGCATAGTATCCATGCTAAATGTGTCCAGCTACTATAAAAGCTTTAAAGTCCCTCCGTCTATTAAAAAAATGTGGTTAAGTTATGGTGGTGTTATCAGATGATACCTTCCAATTTCTTTGCAGGGTGATGTGTAACACTCGTTCCTTGTTATTGTACCCTGACAAAGTAAGTTTTTTTCTAGTAGGAGATTTTTGTGTCCTTTGAGATAGGGCAACAAAAGATAGTTTGTAGGCATAGGGGGGTATGTCCTTAGTTATAAAAAGAGTAGGTCAGTGTTATTGGAGACCAGTCTGAGACTAAGATATTTGTCACTAGGTATGGCTTTTGGATTGGCCATTAGGGTTTGGTGTTTGTGGTAGGGAAGGGTAGTTTTGGACAGGGGAGAGTTGTGATACGTATTCTGCTCTCTATTCTGATATGAAGCTCTCTTTGTTTTAGGTTTAGTGGATGTAATAACATCACAATGAAGCTACTGATATTGAGAAGAACATTCAGTATGGGCAGGGTTGCTAGTCAGTGTAGGACCCCACTTAACTAAAATTTGATGAGAGCTCCTGCTCACTAGGGGAGCTGGTAACAGCGGCCCGGGGTTTGCACCAGAGTGCTGTTTGGCATCTTAAGGCTGGAACTAGAGAAGCAACTCATGTCTGCTCCTTTTCTGAGGAGTACCAAAAGTATGAAACATAAACGTTTTAAGGCTGAACTTGAACTGTACAAATGGGCAAGAGAGAATGGACACTTCTGGTAGTTAGTTTGCAATAATGATTAAGAGCTCAAATTACATTTTGGTGTCAACTCTTTTTAAGGGGCAAAATCACTCATGACACAAAGTAAGCAGAATAGTATTATAACGTTAAAGAGCAATGGTACCCAGTGTGCAACCTCAGGCAGATGTCTGAAAAAACATTTAGAAGCGCAATTCAGGAGCAATATAATCTTTACTTGCAAACCCACCCACAATGGAACATTAATAGGAGTGTGAAAACACTTGTAGGAGCAAAGACACATTCAGGTGCAAAATCATTGTTGTTGAAAAGTCATTAGAAGTAATGTATCACATTTTGGTGCAAAATCACTTCAAGAGAAAATATGGTCCTAAGATGTCCCATTAGATGTAAAAGGCGTATATCGAGACAACATCACATTTGGTTCATAGCACAATGAGTTTCAAATTCACCCTTGGTTCAACACCATGAGGAATTGTTGAAATGTTAGAACACAAACTATTTTTAGGTGTAAGATAACACACTGCGGCATCATTTTTAGGAACCAATCACATTACGATGCATCAGAAGTGTGAAAACAGGTTCAGGAGCACAAATCACATTTTGAAACAAAAACACAGTTAAATACAAAGTCACAATTTGAATAGCATGAAAAAAGTGCAGAAACACTTGTGGGAGCATAAATAGAGTGCAAAGAACTTTTGCTTCAGTGTCCTTGCACTACAATGGGAAACATATGTTAGACAGGGAAACTTAAACACCTATTAGCCAGAAACGGCTAATGGAGATTGGTCCAAAGCCAATCTCTATGTATGTTCTAAATATTAATGACAACAATCACTACTGCCATTACTGTCAAACTTGAAATACATTTACCTGATAGATTAATGAGTCTTTATTTGTTTTCTGATTAACGTCCGCTCCTAACAAAAGCAAACTTTCCGCAACCATGATATTGCCCTCAGTACATGCTTTCTCAAACAACTTGTTTCTCAAGTTTTCCTCATATATCATTGCAGCAAAACATTTGCAGCTCAGTGCTTTAAACTAAAACAACAAAAAACAATGACAGTGAGTTACCATATCGTTCATGGTTACCAATCCAAGGTATGATTTAAGATGAATGAGAAAATACTACACCTGTGTATCCCTTTTCCCATTAAACGCCATGTTAATCTGATAAAACAGAACAGCATTAAATGACTCCTGTTCTAGCAGCTTAGAAAAACTCTTAGATAAACCAATCACAGTCAAAGCAGTTTGAAATCCCTAAAAACAAAGTAAATCGAGATAATGAGATAAGTTGATTTGCCAACATACAACAAGAATAAACCCAGATGTTGAATACTTTATAATATGTCACCATTCAGAGCCAGAATTAAGCACTGCATGGCTGAACAGAAGCAAAACAGTATTAGAGCATCTATCTTTATCCAAGCTCATGCCTCCCCTTTATGGGAAGCTGTATTTGTTGATATTCCTTTTACTTGACAGATAGCCCTGGTCAATGCAACTAGAGCCAGAGGGACACATTGTTGGATGCTCTTTAACCTTATTCTTTGATTTCGAGAGTTAAAATGAAAGCCTCAAAGACACAATGAAAATATGTTTGGACATGCAAAGATATCTGAATGGTTAGTTCACTGAGGAATACAATTCAGAGATGGAAATGAAAATGGCTGCTAAAGGGAACCGAGTAGGAGACTGGTTCCCTCACTAACATGGATGACCACATTAGGAAAAAAGCTACCAATAATACTAATAATATCTATATGCCCAGAATTCTGCTGAATACAGACATCACTCGCCCAAAAATGACAAATAAAAGAAACTGCCTACATACCTGCTTCTGTATTTCGATGCAATCCTGAAACCGCTGTAAAACTGAAACCAACAACCTTGCGAGGAGATTGACTGTTGAAATACACAGATTCTTCCCGTTAATTAACAAGCCCATCAGCCTTAATCCGTGGCACTGAATTCCTGAAAGAATATGATTATCAAAGTTAACCTGCTATTTTTATGAAACTTATACCTCAAATATAATTGTATTTACATTGGTTTTTTTTTTACAATAATCGAAATCTGTTTCAAGCTAACTAAAGTCCAGGTCAGGAGCCCCCATTTGCTTCTCCAAGTTGAAGACTAAATAACGCAAATTGGAACACCAGAGAGGTGGTGGTGCTATAGTTGTCAAATTTAATTGGTTAATTGGTTCCTACTCATTGAAAAACGCGACAGTGAGGAAATAAAGGTGGGTCTACAGGGCACGCTGTTGCCTGAGGGCCATGGGGTGCATGCAGGGGGGCACCATTTATGCTGTTTCTCTTTTCACTTGCGACGTTCACCTTGTTTTTCACGAGCACAACTATGAGCAGGTTACACATACATTTATTGCAATATAGTGCCAGCCATTGTGTTTTTTTCCCACTGTTTAAATATTGACTGCTCTTCACATTTGTTGCAACAAGTATTAAGGCCTCCCTGTCTTCTTCTTGCAACTATTGTGCATGTTTTCTGAAACTGTCTTTTAACATTGCCTGTTGATACGTTGTTATTTGGTATACACACTAATCACCCAGGTCTCAACTACATCTGCGGGTAATAGCCATTACCTGCACGGCATGGACTGCACCAGTTCATACCATGGAGGTACTGCCTTTGACGTTCACATTACAGTGCATTTTCATAGTCACTGCCGTGGAAATGCCAAAGAACTGTCTGCCAGTAACTGAAAAAGTCATAATCTGGCAGGCGGTGCAAACACATGTTTGGCGGTGCGGGAGCGGGATGCTGGCATGGCAGTCCCGCTGCAGCACTGCCAAACTCGTAATCAGTTCCTCAGACTCTTAAGGACAGAAAGAGGAAATTGGATCTGTATCTAATGGCAAAGGAGAATAGTCTTAATTCCAAAGGAGATGCCCCCTCTTCAGGTATGGACTACATGAAAAGTGCTCTTTCAACCACTCCTACAAAAGGAAATGCAACAAAGGAGGCTTATTCAGCTTCCTGAGCTCGATCTGTTTGAAACAGCGCTTGCAGCCACCCCTTTTGACTCTAAACATGGAAGACATGCATGTAAGGGGTCATCAGATGCCTTTGAGGATCAGCCTCTAAAGAAGAAAAAATCTACAAAAACCTCAGTCATCATCGACGCCGTTGCTGTCGATAAGCTCATCTGCAAGACAGTCGACGACAAGACCATCTGTGTCGAAGGCGACAGCATCCTTGATGACACCATTACTGTCAACGCTGATCCCGTCAATAAAGGAATCACCCCAGATGACGTTGGCTTTGTCATCAACAAAATTGGCGGTGGCCATGCCATTGATGGTAGAGGCTCTGCCGTTGATGGCAATGTGGTTGAACAGCAGATGCAGTTTTCACACTACTGACTGCGTATAGCCCAACTCAATTACATGTTCAATATGTCCAAGAAATTGGTGAAGGTATGGAGGACAATTACTTTTATTCACTGCTATTTTAATGTACCTAGGGTTCACAGCCTGACGATGGGAAATGATTCAAGCCTTTGAATATTTAAAAGATCCAATGTTTGAGAAGCTGCTATTAATATCTGTGGACTCAACGACCCAGGGAAGAGGATTAGGGCGGCGGCATTACTTAGGACGCTTAAGCTGGATTTGGTTTGTCTTCAAGAAACCCATGTTGAAGCATCCAAGGGTTATCTATTGGACCACCTAGGATTTGCGGTATTAGCAAATACAAAGCAAGGGACTAAGCATAGGGGAGTGGCGATACTAGGAAGATCCACTGACGTGGAGGTGATAAGGAAAAAGGAAGATCAATGGGGGAGGTGGGTAATCGTCGAAATAAAATTTAAGGGGGAAAAATGCACTATAGTCTCTGTGTATGGTTCAACAGAGGACGATCCCGAACTCTTTCAATTTTTGGACATTGAGTTGGCATTATGGCCCGAGCCAATTATATGCTGTGGCGATTTTAATATCCATGATCCCAGTAGTTCATTTTTATATCCGGGAGGGACATACGCAGGGAGAAAAAAGAGAACCCATAAGGCACTCACAGATATGGTGTTGAACAACTCATTAAGGGATCCATGGATTAAGCTAAACTTAGGCAGTGATGGTAGTACCTATTACTCAGCCCCTCACAAGGTGCTTGTCAGATTAGATTATTTTTTGATTTCATCTTCCCTGATGCCAGAGGCGCAGATAGAAAAGCAACCTCGTATCATTTCGGACCATAGTCCATTGATATTGACGATTAGAATAGGGCAGCTAAGGCGAAAGGATACGCAATGGACATTCGACAGAGCCCTGCTGGGGGATGAGGGATACAGGGTTTACATGTCTAATTGGATTAAGGAGTACTGGGAAATTAATAAAGGCACGGCTCCGTCACGAATAGTATGGGATGCTTTTAAGGCCGGAGTTAGGGGCGAGACGATGAGCTATGTGTTCTCATCACAAAAAAAGACACGGCTGGAAATTAAGGAGGTTTACCAAAAGATATTAAGAGTAGAGGAGGAATTGGTTAGGGATATAAGAGATAAGGTATCAATAGAAGCACATTTATTAAAACTAGCGGTCCTCAGAGCAGAGGCGACAGAATGCACTTCAAAAAAAGCAGTAGAGAACTACTTAACTAAGAGGGAAGCTGCTTATGAGCTAAGCGACAAGGTAGGCCGTCTATTAGCAGTACGCACTAGACAGAAATTAGCAGCATCAGATATTCAGGAGATTAGGGATAGGAATGGAACTAGGGTCACTGCATCAATCGAGGTGAGGGAAGTGTTCAGGAAATTTTACGAAGAGCTATACACGAGGGACAGGGGAGCGTCTATAAGGAAGATTCAAAATTATCTTAGTAAGATTATTCCTCCGGTTTTATCTATGGAAGAAAAGTATAGACTTGACTCTCCCTTTAGCTTGGAGGAATTCCATATGGCACTAAATATGTTGCCATCGGGTAAAGCAGCCGGTCCTGACCAGCTCCCGGTCGAGTTTTATAAGATATTTTACGAAGTTCTTGGAATAGATATGTTTCAGGTTATGTTGGAAGCACAGACAGGGGATATGATCCCCGAATCATGGGGGGAAGCAGATATCATCGTTATTTTAAAAAAAGGAAAAAATTCGCTGCTCCCAGGATCATACAGGCCTATTACATTGATGAACGCAGACACAAAAGTCTATTCTAAGATATTAGCAATAAGACTCGCAGAAGTAATAGAGGGTTTAGTAAGCCATACTCAGCACGGGTTTATTCCCGGTAAAGGTACCACACAACATATTAGACAGGTAATTACAGCTTTCGATGCGGCGGCTGCCCTGGGGGACCCTATTGCGGCGCTCTTCTTAGATGCTGAGAAGGCGTTCGATAGGGTCTCCTGGGAATATCTATGGCAAATACTTAAGTGGAATGGCTTCGGGAATAGCTTTACAACCGCAATGCAGACTTTGTACAAAAACCCGTCAGGAAAGATAAGAGTCAATAGGGGTAAATCAGCAGCAGTTAGTATTGGAAGAGGGACCAGACAGGGTTGCCCATCTTCCCCATTATTATTTGCACTTTACCTGGACCCATTGATAAGGAATATAGATAATAACGTAAGGATCCCTCCAATTAGATTGAATGGAAGTATAATGAAGTCCCTTGCCTATGCTGATGATGTGGCCATTTTGACCCCCAACCCTAGCATGGGCATAGGAGAAATTGAGTCTGAAGCACAAAGATTTGGGAAGGTATCGGGGTATAGCTTAAATAGCTCTAAAACACAAATAATATGTAACCAGTATATAGTCTTCAACGATCAAAGAGTCACCGACTCAGCGGTATATCTGGGGGTTGCAATTACAGCAGATTTGGACTCACTAGTACAGAAGAATCTGGCGCCCCTAATGCTAAAAGTTAAGACGGACTTGGTTCGAATGAATAATTTGCATCTGACTTTAATAGGCTGTATCAATGTTATAAAAATGCTAATACTGCCAAAATTCTTATATTTTTTTAGGACAATACCGCTATGGCTTGAGATGAAATGGTTTAAAGAGCTTGAAAATATGTTAAATAGATTTATTTGGGCCCATGGAAAGACTCGTAGGGCATACCGCTTCATGTCTCTGCCTAGAGAGAGAGGAGGCTGGGGAGCCCCTGATTTCAGATTGTATTACTGGGCAGCTGCATTACAATATATGCGTGGGATAATAGGCGGGGGCGGCCTCGATGGCAGAACACGAAATGACTCATCTAGAATATACGCTATAGTGTTGGGACCTGAGGTGGAGAATTCCTTTCTTAAATGTATTGATTTTGCATACTATAAAAGAACCAGGTTCAAAACGGTACAAGCAGCAATTAAGATTTGGAATGCAGTGCGGAAAAAACTTGGCCTGGGCAGATACAATAGATATACCAGACTGTATAAAAATGTCTCCTTCCCAAAGCATATATTTTGGGACATTACAATGGCGGTTTGGATGGAGAAGGGGGTAGTACAGCTTGGAGATTTGAGGAACACGGAGGTGATGATCCAATTTAAGGATTTAGTAAATACTTTTGGGTTAGACAGGAGGGATTTTTTCAAATTTTTGCAGTTAAGGAGCTTTCTGGGTGATAAACAGGGTGGAAGGAATGGGTTTGAAAAGGTAGAAATATTGGAGAAAATAAGGTTAGGGGGGGATTGCTCCATTAGGAGCTTTTATGCGAATCTCCTAGCAGGTAAACCAGATGACTTGGATAAGCAGATGGCAAAGTGGGCAGACAAGCTGGCAGGGGAGCCCAGTTGGTTTAAAGATTCATTGGACCGAGGGCGTACTCTCCTCTGCTCAGCGCCGCTGCAATCACAGCACTATAAAACTCTCTACTCGTTATATTTTACTCCAGCAAAAATAGCAAAGTGGGGGGGCACCGCCGGCACTACATGCCCAAGGTGTAGTTCCCCTGAGGTAGATCAAATCCATATATTTGCGGCTTGTCCGCAATTACAAACAGAGTTAAAAGATATAGGAAAATTTCTTGATGCCTCCCTGGACATTCAAGTTACCTTAAACCCCCCGGAAATACTGCTAGGAATTGTTACGGATACTAACATTATCCAGAGAGATTTTATTTTTGTGGCAATGGCAGTTTTTAGACTCTGCATAGCCAGGGCCTGGCTGGATAAAAACCCACCTACAATGCAAGTCTGGCTTAATAACCTATTGTCTACTTATAATTTGGAGAAAAATATATATGCTCGGAAAGGTAGAACAGGAAGGAAACTGGGGCTAAGGATATGGGACCCTATAATAAAATGGAAGGAAGGTATTGGTTAAAAGGGTTAAGCTGGGAAAGCCCGGATAAATCTGTTGTATGTGATATTGGAATGTGTATCGATATTAATTCACTGTATGTAAAATTTTATGAGAATCCAAATCTACTATCGGAGATTATGCGATATATTGTGCTAACTGTGTAATGGTGAAATTAATAAATATATTAAAAAAAAAAAAAAAAAGAGAAGCTGCCTTACTGCTCCACTTCAGAAGGTAGCAAAAAAAGCCATTTTGCAGCCGGGAGATGAAAATTTAGTGCTTTTACTAAGGGTTTGGGAGGAGTCCCTGACCAGATCACCGAAGATAAAAAGCTTCCAACACTTGAGGATATGCTGCACAAAATGCCCCTGGGACTATATGCATTTCTAGTTGTTTTTGTTCTCCCCGTTGAATTTTTGTAGTACAGAATGGGACCTAGGAACTTTCACTGCACCTTTCTCCTATATGAATTACCTACGTGCATGTGCCCTGCCAGAGATGTACTGGAAACCAAAATACACCCTGGCAAAAGTGCATTCATTAGCTTCGCACTGCAGGAGGCCATGATCACCATTGTGACGTGAAAGGGTTATGGGAGCTTGTCCAGCTCTGAAAGCATCCTCCATACTGCAGCCTATCGGAGAAATGACAGAGTACCACAATGACCAGTCTGGCCTTGGCATTCGTCTGTGCACTCCCAATGGCGTGTTCACCATTTGCATGGGGCACCCACACGTCATATCACAGAGGCTAGCAAAAAAGCAAACAAACCACTGAGAGGCACGTGATTGCGCACCCTATGTGAAGGTTATAGAAAAGGAATGGGCGAAATATATGAATTAATTTCAGTCACTGCAGTCCCGGAACTAAAATCCAGGTCATCGTTTTTTCCCACCATGCCACCTTGGACAAGAACCAGCCATATGCAAATCAGCCTCCCCCTCCTTCAATAGGACCAGTCCAGCTCCAATTGCTATGCCATGTCCCCTCTGAAGCTTGACAACACACGCCAGGAGGGTGCAGGTTTGCAACAGCAGAACTTGCACTGCAGTCTCTTGCAGACGGAGGGGGTCCGGGACATCAGGTGCTATGGGACATTGAGCTGCACAGATGTGAACAGGGGTTTGTGCATTACGGTGAGTCAAGGTGCCATTTCCTGTGCAATCTCTACTAAGCATTGAGTTTTGTGCATCTTGGTGATGTGCACACATTTTCTCCTTTTTTTACCCAACACCAGTACCATACACTCTATCAAGGTGATATGCACACACTACAGGCTGACTGATGATCTTCATCAAGGCTGAATTAAACCATAGTCTATTTATATCAGTGAGCTGCATACCTATAGTTTAAAAGCTAAGTGGATCTAAGCATATCAGAGGCTGCTTTTCAGCAAGCATCCATGGTAACAAGCACATCTTCAACAGCAACCCTACCTACCTTGTTGGTAGACCAGTATTCCTGCTATGCAGCCTGTTAACCTACCATCCTTTTTGGAGACACCAGGTGAGCCACTGATCCCTTGGAGGAATTGGTTTGACGCGTTTAAAGTACAGCTTTGTGCCACTGAGGGCAGAGACTCTGCCTGGACCAGAAGAAGTTTTTGCTGCAGGGCTCTTTAGGGTTTATGGGGCATGCTTTGTTTAGGCATTTCCCAAATCTAATTTTGAATGAAGGGGAAGTCATAGTTGAATATTCAAAGGCTCTAAATAACTGGAGGTCAGGTTTGATATTCAACTCAGTGTGGTTGTGCTACAAGAAATTATTCAAAAAGGGACAAGAGGTGAGAAAGGATGCTTATCTATATATTTCTGCTCTAAGAATACCAACTGTTGATTGTCAGTTTGACTGTTTACAGACTAGTACATGTCAGTGTACGAACAGAGGTGGGTGAGTTTAAGAAAAAAGGTTTACATCAGAATTTCCTGTCAGTGTGTAATCACTCTCTAGATGACACAATCAGAACAGCCAAGAGTTTAGGCCCATATCAGGTGTCAGCCAGGAAATTGGATGTCGGATGTTCTGAGCCTGTCAGTGCTGTAAGGACGGCTGAAGACAAGGCTCAGAAGGATGCTCATGGGTGACCAAAGACATTTTTCAGGTGTAGGAAGACCACCCATGACAAATGCAGTAGGGCTTTATCCAGCCAAAAAGTTCGTCTGCAGGACATGTAATTAGGTGGGACACTTTGCAAAATTATGCCAGAGTGCAAAATAGAGCAACAACAGTGTAGTAAAAGTATCAGAGGGGAGTTTGTTGTGTACAATCCAGGAGGATTTACCAAACATGGTTTTGGCTGTAGGTGAGGTTAAGAAGGAGGACCCTTTTGAGTGTGGGGATCCCAAAGTGAGTGTTGGTGAAGGGAAAAAAGCTTTGCTGGTAACAGTGTATTCAGAAGAAACAATACAAATGATTATGCAGGAGTTGTTTTAGAAGAGGTGGCCAGACAGAGCCCTAAATCCACCTGATTCTTCAAGTATGACTTATGAAGGACACCATTTTTTATTTTATTTTTTTATTTTAGGATAGCCTTGTGTTCAAAGAGAGAAAGATTTTTGGGAAAATCTATATAGCAGCCAAAGTACTAAGCGCCTGATTTAGATGTTGGCAGAAAAGGTAATCCATCGCCATGGTGACAGTGTACACTTTCCACCAACCTGAAGGTCCAGCTATCTGATTTACGGGCAGGTGGAGCTTCAGTATGTAGATGGCAGAGACTTCTCTGTCTCTGCCATCTACATTTCCCTCTCACGGCCCAACAGAGTAAGGCCCGTCCGAGGTTTGGCTGTGTGTACGCCTACCCAAATTAGAGTGGGTGAAACATAGCCAGTTTTCACTGTACAGCACAGCCAGGTAAAACCTGTGAAACCTAAACAATGACCCACTCATCAATGGAAAACAATTCCCATGGTGAGGGGAAGCATTGTTGTTTTTATTGTCCAAACAAAATCCCACTTTGAGTTTTTGTTGTGGAAAAAAAGAGAAAAAAGCACATTTAAGAGATAAAGCCTGTCCACGTCACATTCTGGCTTGGACGGGTGTGGGTAAACAAAATAAGACCTGGACTGGTCATTTCCGGGCACAGCAGGTCCTGTCTTTGGCTGGGATGACAGTGTAGTTATGTAGAGCTAAAAGTTGTGTCCCTTTTCCGCAAACAGCTGGTGCACTGTTGGCAGTTAAGTCCTACTCCCTGTTTCTGTGTGTTCCGGGCCACGGGGATGATAATACGCTTATATAGCACCAAGTGCCAGACCACTCCTCCTCAAACTGCTGGAGAACTGTGGGCAGTGAACTCCAGCTGCCTGTGTCTATGCCTCAGTTTTTAATTTAAATATTTTTGATTTCTTGGAATTAATGCTTTGTGGTAAAACACAACTGAACAATTAATCTGTTAAAATATGTTGACAATGAGCTGTACTGATATCAAGAATAGGCTATGCAAAAAAATCTATAAAAAATATGGGTTGACAACATACCATAATGATCTGGATACATCTGCAAAGTATGGAGAACCGAGTCTATAGCACCTTGGTCAGACAATAATGTTCCAGCTCCAGAGCACTCGGATACAGAGCAAAGTATTTTTAATCCACATTCTTGAATGGCAGGATATCCAATGAACTAAAAATCAAAATTATGAAAAATTAAAAAAACATGTTTAATACCAGGAAAATATAATAATTAAATAACATTTCACTAAAAATTCACTAATCCCGTTCAGTGAACCTAACACCTGTGATAGGTGTGAGGCTTAGAGCACATGGATAACTCCTTGCAGATATTAGACATCACCTTAGTGTGTCATTATTTGCTCCTGCAAAGTATTTTGGACAAATCACCACACAGCAACATCTGTAGAACTGACATCAAGGAATCAAGCCTGATGACTATGTCTTTCACACTACTCACAAGTAGCAATGAAATGATTTGAGTTTTATGAACACTACTCTATGTAGTCTTGGCATTCAAAGATGGAACTTCCACAAGGTTTTGATCCAGATCAGGGTCAGAGGACCTAATGTACGAGTTACTTACCTTCGGTAACGATGTATCTGGTAGAAACGTAGTCTAGCCGCAGATACCTTAACTTAGAATATCCCCAGGCGTCAGACTGGATCCGGAAAACTTTTCCAGCAGCAGCATCTCTGCGCGCCGGGGGCGGCACCGTCCGGCTTCGCCCTGACGTCGTCCTCGGACATGACGTCAGTGGATCCATATATGCCCCTCCCGGCGCGCTGACGTCAGTTTTCAGCGGTTCCTTGACCCGGTTTTTGGGCCTTCTTGACACGGTGGTGTCGGGGGGGGGGGGGGACGGGACAGTGTGCAATGCCCTCCGGCTTTAAAGCTTGTGAAGCCTGTGCGCGTCAACAACAACCCACTCTACCCTGCTCCTGTGTAATACTAACGTTGTAGTGTCGTCTCTTGAGAACGATACATTTATTAAGTAATAGCTTTTTTCAATCATCAGCATCAGGAAAGATCCAGTTCACACTGTGGCAACAGAAATGTGTACTGTTCTCTCAAGGTTGGCAGGTAATGTGTAGTTACTAACTCACAAAACATTACAGGTAAAACCTGTCTCCTTATAGTTGGAATTGATACAAATGTATACTTTCTTAAATACAACATGTACACGTGGCCATAAACATCTGTTAATTCACACCGCAAAACCATGCAGCATGATTTTTTTGTGCTACCTACTTATGAACTTAGCCTTTTAATTTCTGAGGCATGAATTTAATCCCATTAATATATATTTTGACTATGGCTCATATTACTAGCAAGGCCGACCATGGACATGGGCGAGCTGGACCCAGGCGTGGGGGAATAATATTCCGAGGAGCCCAGCAGGGAGCTGCCTGACTTAATGTTATACAAACAGCAGCTCGTCCATCCCACTTGGTCTCAATCAGGTCCCCTTGCAGACTTTGTAATCAGCCCTTAATGTACCTCAGTGTAATTGTTAGCACCCCATCAACTTCCTGCCCTCTTCCCATCTTCCTCACACCTCCTGCCATCACATCGCAATGACACCCACAACAAACACAAACTTTTCTTAATGCCCAGGCGCTGTGCCAGTCAATCCGATTTAGGGCAGGCCCTGATTACTAGACTGCCGGTGGCATGAGAAATACTTAAATCCCTGTAGAAGATAAGGTGCGCAGCCTGCATTATTCAAACATTTACTGTCATTAGAGTGACATGCAGAAGCAGAGTCCAGCAAAAAAGCCCATGTCCTTGTACTGGCTGGTACTTTATCTCCTCTTCCCCATATATAGCGGTAAGGGTTATGCAAACATAAAGTTAGGAAGCATGTGTAAAATAGCCATGCTGCAATAAGTGCAACTGCTCAAGTAAAATAATACAAATTAAAAAAATTATCTCGTATTCAAATATTTTTCCTTTTCCAAGGTTATATCAATGATTGTCCAACCTTTTTCCTCATGGTCAGCCAATGTGCTCGGTGCTGCACACTACAAACACTCCAAATTACAAAAGGAATGCTCAGTGTGTTTGTAGTGTACAGCACAGAGTACGGCAATAACGGAGCCAAAAACCATCAAGCACAGCACCACACCAAGGCACTGCCCATTCACGTATAGGAGAGCAGGGAATGCTTAGTGGTACTTCTTGGGGAATGTAATTTACAGTGTACAGCAACGTGCACAGTGGCACCTGAAAAACAGGGGTCCCGACTTGCTCCATGCATTGGTCTGGGGGAATATTAAAATTGTGCATTGAAGGATGTTAAGGGTATGGGCATATAACTGGCATGTGGCATTGGAACCTTTTTTTTTTTTTAACTCTACCTTTGCACACCAGGAAAACACAAAATGTCCTACATTGCAGCAATCTGCACCTGCGTGACTTGCAGCGCAAGGACCGCTATCGCCCTGATTAGTACGCGCATGTCATTCTGGTTTAGAGAATGGAATAATCCAGGCCCTCTGATATACCGCCGTAAAAAAATTACGCATAAGTTTCCGGATCCAAGCTAAAGCCTGGGAAATTCAAAGGTAAGGAATCTGCAGCTAGATGTATTTATCAGATGCTCCATTTTACATAACAGGGACGAAGGAGATATATGTTACTGATACACATGGAAGCAGAGGTGTACTGTGTTCTTCAAATATTCATGATAAAATTGCATAAACAATAATACTGTCCAGAAAAACTTAGGAAATTAGCTTTCTACATACCTTGTTAAGAGCTTCAAGTGTTAAAGTGTGGATACCTTCCAATAAACATTGGTTCTTAATTACTTTCAGTGTTAGGAAACAACATTCATTATCAGCTGAGTCTCTGGAGTCTATCAGCTGTTTTATATCATCATCTAAAAAATACAATGTTATGTAATAGTATTAATTAAAACCAATACCTTAGTCACCATATTATGCTAGTGTGCAAAAACATTCAGAGCAGGCTCACCGTACCTAAGTCATCAAATTGAATTGGTAAAGCATATGTCGCATATTAGGCAATTCTGGAAGATTGTAATATTAAATTGTGTTATGCAAATTTTCAAAAGGCAGCCAAACATACAAAATACTGAAAACAATTGTTTGTGAAAATCCTAATGTAAGCAAATGGGTGAAATACCAATGATGTAACATCCTAACTTGGCATTTTCATTGGGAAAACGTTTATAGTAGATAATCAAATTATATGCACAATACAAGTAATAAGGCATAGTTCCCAAGAATGAATAATTGTGCAAAAACCCTATTTCAGCAAAACGATCTTTCAGTCTGCATCTAACAGTGAACTACAAGGTTGTAAGATATCACTAAGCAACACTACTACACCCTAATACCAACCTGCTGAGGTATCTAATAATGCCAGTTACTCTTCAGTTAGGAGCACCTGGGAAACCCCTAGCTTTCTTAGTTTATTAGATAGGAACTAGTGCCACCCACTGCCCCTAAACAGGAATCCTAATAGGTAAGGAAAAGACAAAGGGGGTGAAGGTCCTTCCCACAGTGAGTTACACAACAAAACAAGTAAATGGGAATTAAATGGTATCACTTGTGCTTCCTGTGCATTGCTTTATGCAAGAAAGATAAAGAACACTTATGTATATTTTATTGTGAAGGCAACACTTGAACCAAATCAAGTGGGTCAAGCCCAGTGCTTAATTTGAGCTGGTGGTTTCAGGTGCTCCGCACCGGCACTTAATTATGAACACCAGCGCTTGTAATAGTTTGCCACGAGGTGGCACTGTCTGAGAGGACCTCAACAACAGTCAATTATTAATTCAATATACATTAACAATGACAATTACCTGCCGTCCAAGTAATTCTTATAGAGTGGGGGGTGGGCTGGAAAAGGTAGATGTTGTTACGCATTTGGTACAAATCTATTCAGTCGTTTTTCAGAAAGTACGGCTACATCAATACAACGATGCAACTATGCAACAGTCAGATGGGGGTCTAGCGGTGAACTTAGGGAAGCAATCCTAATAAAAAGCGGAGTAAGGCAGGGATGTGTATTGGCAACTACCCTCTTTTCGGTATACATAAATGACATTGTGCAACATCTTCAGGGTTGTAAATATGACTGTCCAAAGCTAGGAGAGGTGCCAAGACTGGCATTACTCTTTCTGATAATACGATCTTAATATCGCAGACACCTAAGTGATTGCAAAAGTTATTAGACTGTTTCAACACATTTTGCACCATTAAAGGCCTTGAAATCAACTCAACGAAGACTAAATATATGGCTATAAAACCGCTTAAGTCTTTTAAGAAAAATATCACTGCTCAAAAACGAAAATTGGAGTATGTGGCATTATATTAGACACCAAATTGTCCTGGAAACCACACATATATAAATGGAAAGCTGTCTTGTTGCCAAACTCCATGGCAATTGTGAACAAGCATTTACAATGCAATGGTCTCGGCAATATTATAGGTAGAGCTATTGGTATTGCTCATTATGTTTTCATTATTTTTGTATCCCTAAATAAATGGCATTGTCATTTCTATTGGCATTAGCTTTTTTTTTGCATATGTGATACCTATTGCATTAGCAGAGAGAGAGTGAGGTAGTGAGATAGAGAGAGAGAGTGAGGTATTGAAATAGAGAGTGAGGTAGTGAGAGAGAGTGAGGTAGATAGAGAGTGAGGTAGTGAGATAGAGAGTGAGGTAGATAGAGAATGAGGTAGATAGAGAGTGAGGTAGTGAGAGAGTGAGGTGGTGAAAGAGTGAGGTAGTGAGGGAGAGGGATGTTGTGAGGTAGTGATATATAAGCATAGAGTGATGTTGTGATGTAGTGAGATAGAGAGAGAGGTAGTGAAAGAGAGAGTGAAAGTGAGTTAGTGAGATAGAAAGAGTGAGGTAGTGAGATAGAGAGTGATTGAGGTAGTGAGTGAGAGAGAGTGAAGTTGTGAGGTTGTGAGCTAGAGAGTGAGGTAGTGATGTTTTGAGAGAGAGAAGTTGTGAGATAGTGAGGTAGTGAGATAGAGTGGAGTAGTGAGGTAGAGAGAGTTATGTAGTGAGAAAGAATAAGAAACCTTTTTTAGGGGGCCAGTACATTGTGGTGCACTGCATACATGCCACTGGACCTGATTCAGACGGGAGACTCGAGATTGTTTGAGCCCCAAATTGCTTTATTTCGGCCGTCTCCCTGCTAAAATCGCATCTGCTTCAATAGAAGTTCATGGGGGAAGTACATTCTCCGATTATGTTTTTTTTAAACTTCCACTTTCCTGTTCTAAAAGGTTGGTATGTATAGTGCAGGTAAATTCACCTCTCCAATTTAGCCCACCATGACTCGGCAAGAATCCAGATGGGGGGGGGGGGGGGGGTGGTAGTTACGGGAAGCATTACTCACTGGGAAATCAGAAGGTTTCGTGACTCAGCGAAAATCAGAGCCAAACCGGCCGATGTTTGTGCAGACTCGCGCTGTAGCGTAACTCAGCGAAAAACGAAATCCGACTTGTGACTGTGTAGAACCAGCCAATGTTTGTGCTTAGTCAAAAAAAAAAAAAACATACCTTTGACTCTACGAAAAACAAACTCCTGACTTCTGAGTAAGCAGAACCGGCCAACGTGTCAGCGCAAACACAAGAAGAGGCGCCATACTTCAGCAAATACAGTAATGCGGAGTGAATATGGGCTGGCAGAGACGGAAGAGCTCGGAGGTCTCGTTAAAATAGTCTAGTCCTGCAACGGACCGTCCTTGCCCCCCAACCCCCGCCTTTAAGAGTTGAGTCCGGCACATAAGTGACTCTGTCTGCACTAATATTAGCGACTTTGCGCATTTAAGCCTGGAATGTACTACAGAGAAGCGGGCTACGGGTCTGGCTCGACCCTAAGCGCCAAAAGGTCGAGCCGAGTCCTCGCGAGATGTGGCTTGTAAATCACATCACAAACATCGTATAAAAATATACATTTTTTTTTAAATAAAGAAACATTGAATTTCTTCCATGTACGTTGTTTAAAATCGAGTATGTTAGATTCCATTGGTGAATTGAGTGATGTTATTTGAAAATAATCTTTGCCATGCTTAGAAGCATTGCTGTATGTCATCAGGCGGCCTTTAATGTTATCAGTTTTGCTGTGTGATCTATATAAGGTTAATAGTAATGTTATTCACAAACCACTCCTATTATTTACTCGAGATTGTTTGAGCCCCAAATTGCTTTATTTCGGCCGTCTCCCTGCTAAAATCGCATCTGCTTCAATAGAAGTTCATGGGGGAAGTACATTCTCCGATTATGTTTTTTTTAAACTTCCACTTTCCTGTTCTAAAAGGTTTGTATGTATAGTGCAGGTAAATTCACCTCTCCAATTTAGCCCACCATGACTCGGCAAGAATCCAGTTGGTGGTTGGTGGGTAGTTACGGGAAGCATTACTCACTGGGAAACCAGAAGGTTTCGTGACTCAGCGAAAATCAGAGCCAAACCGGCCGATGTTTGTGCAGACTCGCGCTGTAGCGTAACTCAGCGAAAAACGAAATCCGACTTGTGACTGTGTAGAACCAGCCAATGTTTGTGCTTAGTCAAAAAATACAAAACCCATACCTTGACTCTACGAAAAACAAACTCCTGACTTCTGAGTAAGCAGAACCGGCCAACGTGTCAGCGCAAACACAAGAAGAGGCGCCATGCCTCAGCAAATACAGTAATGCGGAGTGAATATGGGCTGGCAGAGACGGAAGAGCTCGGAGGTCTCGCTAAAATAGTCTAGTCCTGCAACTGACCGTCCTTGCCCCCCAACCCCCGCCTTTAAGAGTTGAGTCCGGCACATAAGTGACTCTGTCTGAA
Source organism: Triturus cristatus (assembly GCF_964204655.1). NCBI lineage: Eukaryota > Metazoa > Chordata > Amphibia > Caudata > Salamandridae > Triturus > Triturus cristatus. The sequence goes on along the minus strand of NC_140585.1, from coordinate 1,104,566,712 downwards.
CTAATATTAGCGACTTTGCGCATTTAAGCCTGGAATGTACTACAGAGAAGCGGGCTATGGGTCTGGCTCGACCCTAAGCGCCAAAAGGTCGAGCCGAGTACTCGCGAGATGTGGCTTGTAAATCACATCACAAACATCGTATAAAAATATACATTTTTTTTTAAAATAAAGAAACATTGAATTTCTTCCATGTACGTTGTTTAAAATCGAGTATGTTAGATTCTATTGGTGAATTGAGTGATGTTATTTGAAAATAATCTTTGCCATGCTTAGAAGCATTGCTGTATGTCATCAGGCGGCCTTTAATGTTATCAGTTTTGCTGTCTGATCTATATAAGGTTAATAGTAATGTTATTCACAAACCACTCCTATTATTTATTGCACTGTGCAGTTGTGGCGTTATTGTATAGCACTCGTTCAAAAACAATCGGTTTCACAATGTTCTCAAACTGGTCGTTGAGAGAAAACGAGGCACTGTGAAGCTAAATGATGCGCGGCGTTTCCGTCCCAGGCAGCTGACAAACACGGAAGAGGAGCTGTAAAACGGACACATCGGCCTCCAGAGCCGAGCCCTGGGCACCAGCGGCACCCCGCACTCAGTGCAGCGATGTGCCCACCTCGATATAAAGGCAAACAAGAAACACGACAGAGTCAGAGAGAGACAACTGCCTTTCTCCGAGGCAAAGCAGAAATGCCTCGGAGAAAGACAGCGGCGGTTTCGAATTCGGGGGCGTGTTTTGCTTTTCTCTTCTCTTGCCATTGGCTGGAGGAGATAATTAGAAAAGTTGCAAAAAACACGCCCCCGAATCCGAAAAGGACGGGGCCTGTTCGGAGTGACGAACCTCTTCTCCAATGGCTGGCCAGCATTCAAGAGGCCAGCCAATGGAGAAGAGGGGAGAAGAGGGGCGGGTTCAAGCCCCTCTTTTCCAAGTCATTATCTCTCGCGAGCGAGACTGCACAAGCGCAGCCTTCGCTAGCCGAGACCTAAAAAGCAACAGGCAAGTATATCAAAGGCAGTGTGCCAGCCCTGGAAGTTTACAAGTATAGGGCACAATCTGTAACCCTCTATGGTGCAAAACTTTGGGGGGTCAACAGTTGGTGTATGCTTACAACAGAGGAAAATAAATGTTTAAGGATGTTACTTCGCCTACCAGTACGCACACCTATAATCCCAATATATCAAGATGCTAAAATTAGGCAATAGAACACCAAGCCATATTAAGAACTCTGTTATTCAGTGTTCATTTGTGGGTCACGTAAGAACTCACAAGTTACAAAGAGGGATTAATCAAAATACTTAGTCTTGACCATCATACAACACTCCCCTGGATTCAACATGTGCGTTTCTGGTTTTACAAACTAGGCTTAGTTTTTGGAATGCTTCTAATTCTTTAACAATCCACTCAAATGAGGTCCTGAAAAGTTCATATTGCAAGTATATACAAAGTAGCGTCCATCAGTGACCTAAAATAGGAAGGCTGACATCACAGTTCTTGTATATCAAACCATCACCTGTCTATGAACCATATCTAGACGAAGTGCAACCACAAAAAGATAAGTCACTGTATATGAAGTTCCGCTTCGATGTCCTCCAGATTAAAGGTAATACATTCAAATGGTTACGTAGTACTCTTGATGCTGGGGAGGGTCACTGTACACTATGCTCATTGAATGCTGCAGAAAACGTTTCCCATTTTTCTGCCCAGCATTTGCTACCTTGAGGAAAAAATTGATTAAACCTATCTGTCGTATTAGGAGGACCAGAAAAAATCTAGAAGCATTAAGAATTCTAAAGAAAGATACGTCCCAGCTAATTGTTTTCAGCCTTAGCGGATACCTATTTGCTGTAAACTAAGTATGCAAGGGAAAGGGCTTGAAATTGTATTAAATAATTGATTGATTTTATCAACAATTTTAAATTTTGCACTGTTTATATGTATTTATGATAAAAATGTACTTATCGGTTATTTATTTTTGTAATATGTTTTATAGTACTATTGTTCCTTGTATGCTTTTTATGTTTTTTAAGGGAAATAAAAGCTATCTTATATATCTATAGTGATATCTCTTGTCACGAAGCCTTCGTGAAAAAAGATGAGCTTGTGCAGAGAAATCTACAGCTCTGATTGGCTACCAATACTTCAATCAGGAAGTGTTGGCAGCCATCTTGAAACTCAGCTTCACCGAGTCCCTCCAAAAAAAAGAAAATAAAGAAAAGGAGGCATGGTTGGAATACCCTGACCCCCAAGCCATGGTCTTGGGGTCCCCCTGGGACCCAGCCATGAGATAAAAGCACATTGAAAATAAACAAAATGTGGTGCAAAATCATGATATTCCCAGCATTTTTTTTTCAAAAGTAAGAGCAGGCTCCTGCACTTGCTTTTAAATAACCCACGGTTGAGCCAGGTTTCGGGGGCATATTATAAATATAGGAGGGGGCACACTGGGCACCCCTCCTAGGGCTCATCAAAGTCCCAGGCACCACAATGTCCCCAGAGCTAATTACAATAATATGGTGGGCCTCGCAAACCCCCCTGCCCCGGGGACCACCATCTCTCTGGGGCTTTTTAAATTTAGCTGGAAGGGGGGCTTCACTGACCACCACCTCCCCGGGCCAAACTCTAAAATGGGAGGGGTGCCACGTGGCCCCCTATCTTGGGCCGTTCTCATGCCTGGGGACAGCCACCTCCCTGGGGCAGTCCCTAAAAGAAGTAAAGAGAGGTGCCGTGTGGCCCCCTCATGGGGCCATAGGTGGCCCTGGGGACAGCCACCCACCAGTGCCGGCTCCAGCAATGTCCTGAGGAGCCTAACCCCAGGACTTTGCATTTGCTATGGCCAAGCCATAACAAACACTCTGCTTTCAGCAAGCAAGAGCAGAAAATGCTCTCGCTTACTGAAAGCAGAACATGTCTGTTTCCCTGCCCCGCTGTCAACTGAGCAAGGAAACAGACATATTGCTTTGGGATCCAGGGAGCTGCATGTTAGCAGCTCCCTGGGCCTCAAAGCAATACCAGCTCCAGCAGGATCCGGGGAGCCGGCAAGAACCACAGGGGCCTTCAGGCTAGCACCCGCTGTCCCCAACCTGAAAAAGATGGGTGCCCTGGGTGGGGCCAGGTCACATAGTACTGAGGCCAGGCCCAGGGAAGGGGGGCTCAGCGGTCCCCCATTCATTATTTAAATATAAAAAAAAGGCTGGGCCCCGGGGTATGGGGGTCCCCTTCTTAAAATGCCTGGCCCCAAGGGGTGGGGACATGGGGCCGAAATTGCCACAGGGAAGGAGGGCTACGCAACCTCCCATCCCTTAGGGGAAAAAAGAAAAAAAAGTCTTGCAACGTCCCCTTTCTCCACCATCAGTGATGTCATTGACAATGTCATGAGTGATCTAATATGTGAGGTCAAAAGCGGTGCATTGCAGGCGTGAGTTACAGTTAACTCAGCTAACTAGAACTGCTAAATGTCACTGGATTTGTATTAGTGAGACCTGAACCTAGCTATAACATCCCTGTAACCTTTGATTTCTTCAGTGAAAAAACAAAACAAATATATATATATATATATACACACACACACACACATGTATACACATATGTGGACATAGATAGAAAAGAGCTACAAGTACAAATAGATGATATCAACCTAAAGATTGAAGCACTTGAAAGTGGCAATGTTCAACATAAATTGAGAGAGGAAATGATATCACGCCTAAAAAAAGAAGAGGAAGTGATCAAAAAAAGAAAAACCTTTAAATTCCAGCGCGATAAAAATGACTATGAACAAGGTCAAATTTTTGATGCTGTCAAAGCAGCGAAGGGCCAAACAAATCACCGGATAGAAGAAGGCCCTAGAGGGGGAACAACAAGTGAAATTCAATTGATATCATCACTATCAGACCTTAGCTCCATGGGAGAAACAGAATCAGAAACAGAGATGAATCCCAGTACCTCAAGGCAGGCGAAACAAAATAGAAGGGGTCATACTTTAGTTGATGAGTTGAGTTTTTTACGGGATCAATGCGCCAAACACTCCGTCCCAGGAAACCAAGCAATTACTCAAACAAAGGAGAAATGCAAGGCGCAGGGAAAGAAGGAAACGGGGAAGGGCGAAAGCAAAACACCAAGAAATCGAACAACAAAGGATGGCGCCAAAAATAAACACCAACAACATAAATGAAAACTCCATCATAAACCTGGCAAAGGTGGATTTGGATCAAGCGGAAGAACAGCTTTTAAAACTGGGGCTTTCTTTCTGTGCTGAGAGTAACTTTAAATACCCACAGACACGGGTGGACATATATCAATTTATCAGAAAGATAAAACTTCAGAAATTCCATCATCTGAAAGGTAACAAAACAACAACTATAGACCCCACGGGTACCCAACAACAACATAATGAAAGCACAGACCTCACTCAGCTGATGTTAATCTAATCCGCGATTTGAGTACGATGGAAAGAAATGTTTTGATTAATGAAGAATCCACTATGGAAGAAATGGATATTAACATCAATATAGCACCAATGACTAATTTTAGATCAAACTCAAAATTTGTGCCAATAACGACCAGGGATTCCATTGATACTTTCAGTGAAATAATAACATCAGAAGTCCGGAAATTGCATTTAAAAACTCAAAAACAGAAAAGAAAATATAACAACCAGTTGCACAAATATCATCAACTAATGAAAAAATTGCGCCAGAATGATTCCATAATCATATGTAACTCCGACAAGGGGGGTAATGTAGTCATCTGGCCTAAAGAGCAGTATATGGAAGAGGCTTTAAAACAACTTGGAGATCGCAACTGTTATAAATTGAGTTCAAAGTTTGTTATGAATGCAAAACAAGATGAGTTATTTGGAAAATTACTGGCATGAAAGAATAAAGGTTTAATCAACCAGGAAGAACTCAAATTTCTTAAAAATGAACATGCAAGAACTCCAGCAATTTATTTTATTCCAAAAATTCATAAGGATAAATTAAGACCTCCCGGCAGACCTATAATATCTGCAAAAGACAGTCTATTGGAAAATGTATCAATTTATATTGATTCATTCTTACAAGAACACGCGAGGGCTTTACCATCATATATTCAGGATACTACGGATTTTTTAAGACAACTGCGTGATTTTAAATGGGAAGATGAGTATGTGCTTGTATCAATGGATGTGCCTAATTTGTATACCTCAATCCACCACAGGGATGGATTGACAGCAATTGAATACTTCCTGGGCACAAGACCCTTAGAATTTCATGCACATAACAAATTACTGATGGATATCACTACTTTTTGTCTAAACAATAATGACTTCATTTTCCAATAGCAGATATACCACCAGGAGAGAGGCGTAGCCATGGGCGTGAGTTTTTCACCCAGGTACGCCTGTCTCCATATGGGTTGGTGGGAAGAGATGATATTGAGGACAAAACATATTAAGTGTTGGTAAAGTGGATCCGTTTTTATAGACAACCTGCTTATAATCTGGCGTGGCAATAGAACAAGTGCAGAACAGTTTATTATGGAATTGAATGTGAATGATATAAATTTACAATTTACGTCTGAGATAAGTACAAGCAGTATGTTTTCTAGATGTGGAGGTATAAATACAAAACAACAGTATACAAACACAATTACATCGTAAATCCACATCAGGGAACACTATCTTGCAGAGTAGTAGCTTCCACCCAAAACACACAATTGAAAGTATTCCATATGGTGATATGTTGCGTATACGCAGGATATGCAGCAACAATGACGACCTAAACATAGCACAGCTAGAATGTAAATCTAGATTTTTAGCCAGAGGCTATGGTAAAAAGGTGTTCGATCATGCAATTGCTCGTACTAAAACAGTTACTAGAAGTGACCTACTGTTCAAACCCTCACGCAATAAGAGGAAACAAGTAAACATTAGTGAAAATACAGCTAATAGTCCCAGGTTAATTCTAACATATAATAACCAAAGAAATTGTATCAGGAATATAATCAAAAATAATTGGCACCTGGTCCTAAGTGATCCAGTCATTGGTGATAAAATGCCAGCTTCCCCCACTACCACCTTCAGAAAAGCATGTAGTACCAGTGATCACCTAGTCAGTAGCAGCCCTGAAGTTCCTAACAATTCCAACTGGCTGACCAAACGCAAAGGTTTTGTGAGGTGTTCAACATGCAAGGCATTTAAATACGGGGAAAGTAAAACTACGTACCACTCACCTTTCAATGACAAACCTATTCTCATCAGTAAGTTCTTAACGTGCAAGTCGGAGTTTGCTGTTTACATATTGGAGTGCTCTTGTGGATTGAGATTTATTGGTAGCACACGTCTCCAGGTCCACAAGAGGATACTTCAACATTTACGGGCAATTACCAATAATGATAGTTCATATCTGGTAGCCCGTCACTTCAACGAAACACACAACAAAGACTTGAATCAGTTGAAGTACTATGTAATAGATAATGTCCCCCCATTAAGACGGGGAGGTAACAGGGAAGCAATACTCAGACGTCTGGAAACGAAATACATTCTAGAACTAGACAGCAAGAGTCCGCACGGTTTGAACACTACTGAAGATTTGTGCACCTGACTTTAACATCAATACTCTGAACATTAAATATAATGCTGTAAATACATTATGATATTTTAATCTGCCCCTCCTCCTTGTTATAATACCCGGTGTTTTCACTAGTAGTGCCATGGGCTCATGGTATACAGTAAAAACAAAAAAACCTTTTCTTTGTACTATAGCACGGTGTCACTTTAATATTCGAACAAAGAATAACAAGGTTTATTCAAACCAGCACATTAGCACCTTTATAGCGTAATTTGCATGTCATGTACTGTATTATGAACTTTATCATAACTATATAAGTGGGTTCGAACATAGGCACACGTTGACTATAGCGATTAAAATATGCAGATATGGATTAGCCAGTAATAACACAACAGTGGTGTCAACAGCTAAAATGATGACCTAATTGGAATTTTAATTATGTGTCATTTTTATGTTATTTTTTTATAAAAGAAATTTGGATTTTACAATTATATTGTTTTTAGAAAAATAGCAGATTTGCCCATCATTGAAACATTGAAAACAATCATGCATTATGCTGATATAACCTACGGGAAAATTCTGACACCCGTAGAAATGTGGCTTTTTTAACTTGTGTTTTTGGTTATAATGACCCATAGCGATATTTGTCAATATACATTAATATTTATAAATGTTTCGTAAGAATATTTATTTATTTATATAAATATTTTGATGAAGATTTTAAGAACATACACCAAGATAAATGACAAATGCAATAGTATAACAAACAGAGAACATTATGTTAGTCTGTCTTTTATATTTATTAGCACTAGCGAGCACTGTGTCACTTTAAAAACCGGGAAAAATGTGAGCATGTCATGTGATCAAGGGCTCTGGGTAGCCCGAAACGTGTAATGGCAGCAAGAAGCAAAAAATAAACAATTGCAAGCACCAAATTATTGGAGTCTGTTCCATTCTTCTGAGGGGAAACACAAGAAGGAGTATCGCAATATATATATATATATATATATATATATATATATATATATATATATATATATATATATATACACATCCATACACACACACATATATTCACTGAAAAAACAAAGGTTACAGCGACATTATAATTAGCCTCACATTTTACATGTGCACAACCATAGAAATTCAGCAGTTATAGTTAGCTGAAGAAACTATAACTCGTGTCCTAAGGTAACTATAACTTGCACCCATGCCATGCACAATTTTCTCATCAATATTTTTATTGAAAACGTTGCAGTGATATTATCAAGATGTCATCAGTGATGTGGTATGTGGGGTAGTTAGCAGTGCATGGTGAGGGCATGAGTTATAGTTACCTTAAGGCACAAGTTATAGCCATACCTGCTGAATTTCTATGGTTTTGTGGGTGTAAAATGTGAACCTAACTAGAACGTCTCTGTAACCTTTTTCTTTTTTTAAGTGAATTTCTAAGGTTATTTTACTCTATTTCCTAACAATAACAAACTTGGAATGACACTGGTGAAAGTACTGGAAGGGTGTTCTTTCCATCAAAGAACTGGAATTGTCAAGCAAAAGAGAGCTGAGGTGGGGGCATGAAGTGCCAAAAATGGACCAAACCCTGGTTAAAGGCATTGAAGCTGGAGCGGTTGTAAATTGACCGCTGGCAGCAATGAAGCTTGAAGAATATCAGCAGACAGAGAGTCAAAGAGGACCAATGACAGGCACTGTTAGGAGCCAAACACAGAGCCTGATCTATACACGTCCATACATGATGGCAGAAAAAAATCAATTTAGTAATAGAGGTGGTGCCCATGCACATTACATCCAAAAAGAAGTAACTATACCTTGTGACTTGAAAGACTTCTACAAACAAAAACAACCTGCAAACGTTCAAGCCCAACACTAGATGGCAGGGATCTGCAAAGCATGTTATCTACAGCCATTCATGCCAAGAACGTTAATCTCTGTGCACTGTAGCATTTCTACAGATTTATCAAACATCCTCAGCTCAAATTAAACCTAAAGCTCTTGGATGTAAGGAACATAAGGAAACAAATAACTTCTTAAATTGTGTTTGTAATTACCAGCTATTGCTAAATGTGAAATGGCCCGTAGTGCCTCCAGCTGGACAGAAGAAATGCTTGCATGTCGCTTCATGGTATGTATGATCCCTGATGCAGCCATAGTCATCACATCCAGATTAAGAGAACTGCAAAGTAGATGAACATGGATTACTAATCCTGTTAAATCACACTCACATCATTACATAAGTTTCAAGCAAAATCACCCTTTTATCTCTGATCCCTTGTTTGGGAAATGTCAAAGTTTGCCAATGCCATCAATGTACTTTTTAGCAGCAATGACACCAAAATCTTTATCAGTCAAGCTGCATTGTCTGAATGTGAGGAGGACCTTGTCATAAAGGATACCTGGTAGTTAATTATTCAAGTTGTGGGGCTCATACTGTGGTTTTATAGAAAGAGGGCAGTCATTAGGAAAGTAGGGACACCAGTATTTTGTATTCAGGTATCCTTATCATATAAAAAAATACATTCAACAAATGCTTGAGAACAAAGAGCATGCTACATGAAGCCTTGTCATTTGAGATGTTATCAGTGATGTCATCAGCGATGTCACTGACCATGTCATGAGTGATGTAATATGTGACATCATCCACAGTGCATTGTGGGGGCGCGAGTTATAGTTAGCTCAGCTAACTAGAACGGCTGAATTTCTCTGGTTTTGTACGAGTGAAATGTCAGCCTAACTATAAAGTCCCTGAAACTTTTGTTTTTCACATGCCTCAAACATATTGATTTGGAACAGTTAGTTGCACAATTAAACAACAAACAAAAAATACATTTATATTGAGGCAGAAGAGAAAATAGAGCATGGATTCCTCCACGAGAAGCTTACAACAAGTACCTGCGGTTATCAATAAACTCAATGATGGAAACAGAACTTACCGTACTCAACATTTCAACAAACACTGAATAAAGTAGAAAAAAGGCACTCGCTAATGTAAGATACAATCGTATTTGGCAAGCGCTCCCACACGTTGCTGGTACTGCAATCATATTCGATTTTACAACCCGCAGCATATTTGAGTATAACATACTCTCTATATTTAAAAAGAAAGCTGCTTGATAAGTCTTGGGTCACTACCGACTAGTGCTGATCAACCAGCCTGGAAATACAATAGGACACTGTCTTGCACCCTATGTGGTGCAACAAAGAAGAACTTTGTTAATTTATTCTGCATATGTTGCGTTTTAAAATTAAATCGACTTTTATAGCTAAAAAACCTTTTAATGCTTGGGCATTCGCACCTGCAGGTCTACCATACTAAAGTGTCTTGATCCGAACGATCCACAACTTAATTGCAACTTGGTAACTTTTTTACTCCTATATGAGAAACTAATCTGAACAAGGATCTCAACAAGCACAATAGCACTTTATGTAAAAAGAAAATAACTCTTTGGTACATTTGTTCAAATAGTGTCTCCTCTGCCTGTAAGCGTACTATTGCCGACCATCAGCTTCTACTATGTACATTATGTTTGTGACAATGTGTTCAAATATTGACTCTCTCATCTGCAATTATACTACTGGTGACCACAGTTTTTAACATGTATATTATATTTTTGATAACATGCCTGTTTTTTTATTGAAATATTGTTATGGCTTTATCAACTTTTTAATTAAGCAAAATTGGATTCATTGGACAAATCTAATTCAAGAACTGCAGGATCAGAAAAGTATTTACACATATGCAAAAACTGTAGAGTAATTTTGCGGCATAATTTAAATATTGAGGAAGGATTTGTAAATGGTGCAGTGGGTAAAGTGAGGGATTTTATCAACTTTCTAAATAGGAATAGGGTTGAGTCTTTAGCCAAAACATTTTATCAGATTTATGGCGTGAAGCAGATCTATTGTATGTTCTTTTACTGGTATAAAAAAGTGTATGTCCGACGGCAGCAGTTCCCAGTGTCTCTAGCATATGCTGTAACTATCCATAAATCGCAAGGTTTAAGTGAAGACACAGCTTTTAATAATATTAATATTGGTAATACTGTATTTAAAGAAGGTATGTCATATGTTGCATTGTCTCGAGTAAGAACATTGGCCAGTTTGTTTTTGGTCGATTTTGATGACCGCAAAGTTTGAGCTGATGCAAGCTGTGTCAAAGAGTACAATCGGTTAAGAAGTGTATATGCTAATCATTTTGAACACTATCACATTGTTGTCAAATAGATAATTTGTCCAAAGCGGAAACTTACAAAAGAATCTATGGATGTTGCAGAAAAGAAGGAAAACAAGGACAAGAAAGAAGATATTAAGAAGAAAAAATTGAATAATGAGGGAGATATTGTAGGTTACCAGTTGTCAAATCCTTCTGGTGTCAACTGCTATGCAAATGTTGCTCTCAATGTACTCTGATTTACCACATCTTATAAAACCACAGAAGAGATTATGTTCTGCACTATGTGGTTTGCTGCAACGTTCACATAGTGATAGGATAGGATAAAATTTATAGAGCTCACTAAAACCCATAGGATTCAAAGCGCAACAGCGGAACAAAGGAATCAGCACAAGCCACTCACACACCCAGTCACTCACTGATACAGCCACTCACACACACACTAAGTCACCCACACAATCAATAACACACCGACTCACTAATATAGGTTCTACCACATGCACTCACCCATACAGATACTCACTTGCTCATATAGCTAACACACTCACTTACCCACCCATATACCCATTCAGTCACCCATACAATCACTAAGACACCCAGTCACTCTCCTATGTAACCACTGACACACCCACTCACTCACCTATACAGCTACAAACAAACCCACTCACTCACCCGTACAGCCACCCATACACCCAGTCACCCATACAATCACTAGCACAATAAGTCACTCTCCCATATAGCCACTCACACACCCAATCACTCACACATACATCTACAAACACACCACACAGCCACCCACTCACATATACAGCTTCAAACACAGCCACTCACCCATACAGCTAGTGACATAAACACTCACTAGCTCATAGAGTCACTGATACAGTCACTCACTCACCTATACAGACACTCACATACCCACTGAGTCACCCACACAGTCAGTAACACACCGACTTACCAATCAGGTTCTCGAACATGCACTCACTGCCTATACGAATACTCACCCACACCCTCACTTGCTCATGTAGCTACTAACACACATACTCACTCACCCGCCCATACAGACTCATAGACCCACTCAGTCAGCCATATAATCACTAAAATACCCAGTCACTCTCCCATGTAACCACTCACACAAACACTCACCCATACAGATACTGACACAGCCACACACAGCTAGTCACGATACAGCTAGTGACAAACACTCAGTCTTTCATACAGTCACTGACAGTCACTCACTTACCTACTCACAAACCAACTCACTCACCCATAGACACTCATGCACCCACTCACCCATATATCTACTCATGCACCCTCTAATTCACCATTTGGAGCAACACACACACCCGCTCACTTACCCATAAAAACACTCACCCTAGTTCATGAACCCATTAAGTCCCAGGGTGCCTTGCCTCGCCATCATAGGACGCACCTGGTGCCTCTTCCCGGACCTTCCTCCCATCAACCTTTCCCTTCATAAACGCCTCGCGGCCCCCGCTTCGCGGGAGCCGCTCGTAGGCGCAGAACGTGGATATTTTAAAGGACGCTGATTTTAAAGTGGTTGGAGCCGAAGGAAATTGCCGGCGGAATAACTCTTTGAAGGTTGCTCCTGACTACGCGCTGGGACTGCGAGGCCCAGGGTGCCTTGCCTCGCCATCATAGGACGCACCTGGTGCCTCTTCCCGGACCTTCCTCCCATCAACCTTTCCCTTCATAAACGCCTCGCGGCCCCCGCTTCGCGGGAGCCGCTCGTAGGCGCAGAACGTGGATATTTTAAAGGACGCTGATTTTAAAGTGGTTGGAGCCGAAGGAAATTGCCGGCGGAATAACTCTTTGAAGGTTGCTCCTGACTACGCGCTGGGACTGCAAGGCCCAGGGTGCCTTGCCTCGCCATCATAGGACGCACCTGGTGCCTCTTCCCGGACCTTCCTCCCATCAACCTTTCCCTTCATAAACGCCTCGCGGCCCCCGCTTCGCGGGAGCCGCTCGTAGGCGCAGAACGTGGATATTTTAAAGGACGCTGATTTTAAAGTGGTTGGAGCCGAAGGAAATTGCCGGCGGAATAACTCTTTGAAGGTTGCTCCTGACTACGCGCTGGGACTGCGAGGCCGAGGGTGCCTTGCCTCGCCATCATAGGACGCACCTGGTGCCTCTTCCCGGACCTTCCTCCCATCAACCTTTCCCTTCATAAACGCCTCGCGGCCCCCGCTTCGCGGGAGCCGCTCGTAGGCGCAGAACGTGGATATTTTAAAGGACGCTGATTTTAAAGTGGTTGGAGCCGAAGGAAATTGCCGGCGGAATAACTCTTTGAAGGTTGCTCCTGACTACGCGCTGGGACTGCGAGGCCCAGGGTGCCTTGCCTCGCCATCATAGGACGCACCTGGTGCCTCTTCCCGGACCTTCCTCCCATCAACCTTTCCCTTCATAAACGCCTCGCGGCCCCCGCTTCGCGGGAGCCGCTCGTAGGCGCAGAACGTGGATATTTTAAAGGACGCTGATTTTAAAGTGGTTGGAGCCGAAGGAAATTGCCAGCGGAATAACTCTTTGAAGGTTGCTCCTGACTACGCGCTGGGACTGCGAGGCCCAGGGTGCCTTGCCTCGCCATCATAGGACGCACCTGGTGCCTCTTCCCGGACCTTCCTCCTCCCGCTATTTAACTTCCGCCCCTCCTCGCGTGAGCGGGACGCGAGCGGGGCGCAGACTGGGGCGAAGCCTGGGCAAAGGGTGGGCCGTCTGAGGCCGTCCGAGGACGAGCGTGGACGGGACGGGCCACCCCCTTAACCTTCATTTAATGGTGAGAGCATCTAGCGCATATTGTTTTAAACTGTTGGAAACCTTCGTCTGTTGCGGACATTGACTCACTGTGGTATCTTTGTTGTTGTAGCTCTACCGCAATATAACATCATGTCACAAAGTGCTGATAAGTCGCGTACCCTAACCGTAAACACCTCTAAAGGCCCAGTATCTGGCACTATCGACCAATTCTTCAAACGTGTGACTACTGTCTTGGAGAAGGAGATAGCGGATACGGAAAAACGACTATCTTTAGACCTCTTAACAGGCAAGCGTTCCTCACTGGGCACAATTGGCAAAATTCTATCTCCAGAGGTGGTGAACGTGGGTACTGGAATTTCTAGATCTTATTTAACGCCTGGAATAACAAAAAATACGTCACATGTTAATCCCCTTGGTGAGGTCCCCCAGCCCGATGATAATATTATTACACTTACCTTATCGGGGCTCTCGGATTCACCAAATTTAGTTATCTCCTCCCCCCCTGTGTTAAATAGACCACCAACAAGAAAGAGACGAGGCATACTCACTAGACCACTCTTGACGAAAAAGAAAAAGCTAAATCGCACACACAAAAACAGAATCAGCTAGGTTCCGTAGCAACAAACACTCCTCTTTTATGCACAAACACTCCAGGATTGTTATCCAGCCCGGAAATCTTGAGCGACCTACTTGCCAAACTAGAGACAATGGTCAAATCCCTTTTACTTCCCCTCCTTGAAAGGTCCAGATTAATAACTCTCCATCTAGAGGATCTAAGTAAACAAGTGGGAATGAATAATTTACTTATATCTGAATCGACCAATATCCAGATTAAAAACAATGTGAAGGAACACGTTCCTCCTCCTATGGTAGCGCGATCCCCCACGGATGATCACTTGACAAATTCGCTTACCATCTCAGGGGCAAACTCTGCGGATATACCATCTAATAATACCGCAGATCCAGGCAGGACACAGCTCATAACAGATAGTAGAGACACTGAAGGGGTCAATAAGGTGGGTAATAAACAGAAATTTGCCACTCGTCGGGACACCGAAGAACAAAAAAGTAAAAATAGAACTCATTCTTCGGAAATAACCATCACGAAGAAAAAGGATGTAACAGATCATGAGAAGCGTGATTGGTCAACCCACCCACAATATATCCCAGTAAGCAGAAGGGTGGACCTACCGCCCGAATCAGCCCCATACACTGTCATCATGACAGGGGTCCCAGAATTAACACCAGGCGCAAGGGAGGACTTCCATGCGTTAAAAAATAAAGCTATGCATTGGTTGAACCTAAATAGACCCCTCCCTGCACACATAAACGGGGAAATTCTTATGGTGAGACGTACATGTTGGGTAGGTACTAGACCTAAAGATAAGAAGGGCGATGTGATAATCATAAATTTCAGAGATCACAGAGCGGTCAGATGCATAGGTGATTGGTTCGAGGCAAGAGGGGAGGTCGCAATTGCTACACACCTGGTTGACTATTTTTACCCTAGAGAACTGATCGCCTACTCCACTCCAGATGTTAAACAAGATCTTCCTATGAATTGGGGTAAAATGGATCATCGTTTCTCCTTCCAAGCTGCACATAACCATGCTTTCTATCCGCAGCTGAATAGTAGACTTATGAGCAATAACTATCAACCATTCCAAGCTCCAAACCAGGCTCCAAGAAATAATAATTCTCAGATATATCAGAGATTTAATATTCCTACTTCTAATCGTTATGCCGCCTTGTGCGGTTTGGAAGATGTAGATTGACTTAACATCAAAGAGTCCCAAACTGGAAAATTCATCGCATCTCACCATTCGTCTTCCAAAGCTTCGGACCATGTATCTGAACCCGTGGAAACTAGACCTAAAGAAATTAGGACCCCCCCTTCTGTACCAATCCCGCTACAGCATAGGGTTTCTGATTCTTTTTTAACGAGGTCACATCAATTATCACCCGAACAGGCGGGGGTTACAGATCTAAGAGTGGTAGAAATTCCGCCTGCAGAGAAAGTACTTAATATTTGTAAAAGCTCAGACCCAAGAAACGCTTGTATCAATGTACAGTTTATGTCATGGAATATTGCGGGTGTACGAGACAAAGTATTGGATGGGACTCTCATGAAGTTTGTTGAAGACCACCATGTAATCTGTCTCCAAGAGACATGGTCTACCAACGAACAACATCTGTTGGGATACAAAACTTATTTTTCACCGGCTATTGCAGGCTTACATGGCAGGGCGAAGGGGGGTTTGACGATATTTATAAAAAATACCATACCTGGGTTAAAAGTCACTCCCCTGAGATTACACACTAACCATCAGATTCTAAAACTCTCGTTTGAGGGGAAGGGGGTTATTTTTCTAGTAAATTCCTACGACAACCTTCCAGAATCAGAGAGACCAGAACTACTTGAGGCCATCCGTAACAAACTTTTTACATTGATTAGTAGAATACAAGGGACAGTGGTCCCTAGCATTGTGTGGGGCGGTGATTTTAATCACCACCCCTGTAATGTGTCAAACTGTTGCGCTTGTGGGGATGGGGAAGAAACTGATAAACACGAGACCCATTTCAGTCACACAAAGTTAGGAGAATTACTTAACGAAATGATGTCGGAACTAGGTCTAATGATCCTAAATAGTTCCGATACTATATCAGGACAATTGCAGGCTACATACCTGGGGAGAGGGTGGGAGACAACAATTGATTATATTTTGATCACAGCTACGCTGGGCAGTAGAGCACAGAATTTTAGATTAATAATTAATGTACTAAGTGACCATGCAGCGTTGGTTTTTAACCTAACCCTTGATGCAGGGAAATTTAAACCATACTCGCTGATGTCTGCTCTTGCCCAAAACAACATTCGTTTGGCAAAACCAAATGGCTATGCCATAAGTTGGGGCAAGATCGAACCAGAAACAATAACTAAGAAGGTGGTCCAAGTCGTTTATCCGGCGATTATGAGATGTTTAGATAGTAACACCAACCAAAAAGAATTGTTAATTAATTTTAGTGTTATTCTGAAGAAAGTAAATAATTTTTTAACTTGTACTAATAAAGGGAAGAAAGGTGATAAAAGAGGGTGGTTTAGTCACGAATGCACGGTAGCTCATAAACTTTTGAAAAAAGCACTGTCAAAATCTGTAAGAGACCAAGACGAAATACGCCGGCTAAGGACTTCTTACTGTCTAGCTTGCAGATTAAGGAAGCGGAAAATAAAAGATTCCTTATGGGATCAACTGCACGAGAGCTCTCAGTCTAAAAATGGAGAGCTGTTCTGGAGGATAGTGAAGACTCCCTTCCTGTCCGACTCCAGTGACCAGCCTTCAATCGACGTAGCGATTGATGGCCCGACATGGGTAAACCATTTCGCTAAAGTGTTCAGTAAAACTCAAACAACAGACTTAGATGAGAAGAAGGAGGATAGTCCCCAAGATATCCTATTTCCGATCCCTCTAACCTTTGAACTACACGAAATAATTAAGGCAGTGAAAGCAAGTAAAGGAGGAAAAGCCCCCGGCCCAGATGGTGTCCCAGTCGACTTTTTTAAATTTAAACTTGACTTATGGGCACCAATCTTAAAAAGGGTGTTTGATGCGACAATGAGGCATGGGCTACTTGAAACCTGGACCCAATCAATCATGATCCCGATCTTTAAGAAGGGAAACAGAGATGAGGTCTCCTGTTATCGGCCAATATCACTCCTGGATTCCCTCGGTAAAGTCCTGGGTAGAGTGGTCTTACAGCGACTTCAAGACTGGGCAGAAGACCACAATATACTATCAAATATTCAGTTTGGCTTCCGAGAAGGATTCGGAACTATAGAACAGGCACTGAACTTAACTCTATTGATGGGGAAATACGTAACAGCAAAAGAAGGCAGATTGTTTATGGTATATGTCGATCTTTCCGCGGCCTTCGATTGCGTCTCCCACTCAAAGCTCTGGTCTGTCCTAACTGACATGGAAATAGATCCAGCCCTTGTAACCCTCCTTCGGGCATTATATTCTAATCCTACGTCGAGGGTCCGTTTTGGTACACAGGGCGAAGTTTCTGAGTCATTTCGGGTGGAACGCGGTGTGAGGCAGGGGTGTGTCCTGGCCCCTTTCCTCTTCTCTCTGTATACTAACGGTCTGGAGGTCGCAATGCTGAGGGGGGCCCAGGATCTCCCTAGAATAAAAGACCGCCTTATTCCAGCGCTTCTCTACGCGGATGACGCAGTAATTTTAGCGCGCACCCCGCGAGAGTTACAGAAATCCCTTGACAGGTATGCCCAGTTTATGGATACTCTAGACCTAAAAATAAACATCAAAAAAACTTTCGTAATGGTGGCGGGAAAGGACAGGAAAAGGGGAAAGTCAATATTCCTAAACAAAGAGAAGTTGGAATCCACTAATCAATACTCATATCTCGGAGTATTGATTGATGAAAAACTTAATTGGAAAGCGGCCATTAATGCTAGAAAACATCATCTTTTGCGCGCAATAATGGCACTCATAAAATTTTCACAGAAACTAGGGAAAAGACCACCCGTAGAACTTCTTCGCATTTATACAGCAAAATGCCATTCTATCGCACTCTACGGGGCAGGTTTGTGGGGCCATAAAAGCACGAACGTACTCCAAATCGCAGAGAATGTTTTCATGAGATTTCTCCTGATGACCCCAAAACGTGTGTCCACGTTTTCTTGTCATGCCGAACTTGGTATGGCCCACATCGAAGACTTGGCTAAAGTCCAACCTCTTCTATTGTGGCGCCGTATTTGGATGTCATCAAAAAATCTACTCACAAAGGAGATTATAGCAGATTGCATGACGCTGGAGCACGCAGGAAAAATAGAATGGCTACTGTACATAAAAAAGTTTTTCAATGATCTAGATTTGATTAAATATTATGATAATCCCGAATTAATGTCCGAGATCTCGAAGAAAGATCTAAAAATAAGAGCCCTTTCCCATCTGGAAGAATTACGGATCACAAAAGAGTCAAGTAAAACATCGGTCCAACATTCTTTGATGGTTGAGACTTCTCTCACCATTGAACCATACCTGACCTATGTTGAGTCCCAATTTGAGCGCCTTTTGCTGACACGTTTCAGATTGAACGTCTTCCATAGGCTTGTAGCCTTCCCAAAATGTAACTCCTGGGAACGAATTTTAGTGGCGTGCCCTTGCGATGAAACTTCAACACAAACAACTATGCACACTGTTTTGTTTTGTAAATTTTATGCTGTCCATCGCAATTTATGGTTGACCCCGTTGTTAAGAAAGCTTGGTTTTAGAAGATGTCGTCCTGCTATGCTGCACCTACAATTTCTGAATACTACACTGATCACAAAAAGTGTAGCAATGCTTTTAAAGTGCATTTATAATCATAGATCCAATTTGGGTTGAAAGTATCTGTGTTAAACTAAACAATTTTACATTGTGTGTATACGGAGGATGATATGTTTTTTCTTTCTGTAAAAGCTTTTATGGTTATAACTGTTTTTTATAACCGAATAAAGATTATTATTATTATTATTATTATTATTAAGTCACTCATACACCCATTCAGACCCCTATACACCCACTCACACACCCACCCACCCACTGACAAACACAGCCACTCATGCCATTTACAATCAGGTTCTACGACATGCACTCACTTACCCATACAAACACTGACACATTCATTGACAAACCCGTTCAGGCACTGACACACCCACTCAACTTACACACCCACTCACTCAACCATTTACACATCCACTTACTCACCCATACACCCACTCACTGACTAATACAGAAACTCACTCACTCATACTCTTTCTTACACAGTTTATCTTTTTTTAAACCAAAAAAAGTTTTTGAGAACTTGATTTATTTTGTTTTTTAATATTTTTTCTTTTATACTTTCTTTTTAACATAAAAAATAGCAACTAAAAGGTTCTAACAACCAAAACTCAAAACTGGGGATAGAAATGTAATTAAAACAATATAATAATTAACATTTGTAGACTTTTGTTACCTCCAGAATTGCAGCAACAGATTCTTCCCCTACAGTGAGGACTTCCTTATAATCCAAACAAAATGTCCTAATTCTTTTGAGCTCTGGTGACCTCTCAGGGAGATGTTACTGGGCCTCAGTTGGTATAGTGATTCTTGGTGCAATTGGTGTCACACTTGATATGGATGCATCTTCTACACTGTGCTATTTCTGTGCTCTGGCCAGGTGCTTGGAGTAGTACAACTTTAGGTGTGTCAGCGTACTCGTTGTGCCACATGAATTTTTTTCGATGTACCCCTGGTGAGGATCTTCTCACATAGAGAGCATGTCACATGCTTTGCCGCCATTTTCTTTTCCCCAATAGATGTTAAAAAGTTTCCACGTGATGGATTGGCACTTCGCCGTGGGTTCCTCCTCTGACGAAGTGTCTTTCATAAGGTGTGGCTCCTGATCTCAAAGCCACCAAATGTCATTTTATTTTTAAATTGAAACCAAAAAGACTCCAAATTGATTTTCCAATAGAGTGATCTTCTTCGGCACTCTGGGCAGAAGTGGTATAGGCGGAAAGACGTATAGAAGACCGCAACTCCACTCGTGACGAAAAGCGTTGCCTAGCGAGTGCCGCCTTGGAGATTCCAACGCACAGAACTGCTGACAGTGAGCGTTCTCTTCGGTGGCAAATAGATCTAACTAAGGCTCTACCCAATGCTGAAAGAGACCTTGCACCACCTCCGAGTGAAGACCCCATTCGTGATCCATCATGCACCTGCCTGTTCGTCCGTACCTCTTGACATAGGGTCCACGATCCCACCCCTCCCTGTTTGTTGCAGTACCACATGGCAGTCATGTTGTCTGTGAATACCTGCACCACTCTTCCCCAGACAGAGGGAAGGAATACCTGTAGTGCAAGACGAATCGCCTGAATCTCCAGAAGGCTGATATGGAGCCCAGACTCCGCCAGGGACCAGAGGCCTCTGATCTCCCAAGGGGCCGCCCCAACACAGCAGTGATGCATCTGTCACCACTGTGAACTCTGGTTGGGGAAGGGAGAAGGATCTGCCATTGACCCAATCCTGGTTCATTAGCCACTTCTGCAATTGGCGTGCAGTGCCCTCAAAGATCTGGATGCAATCGGAAGGCTTCCCCTAATGCTGTGCCCACTGGAACTTCAGGTCCCACTACACAGCCTGTATAGTCCACCAGCAGGATGCAGGAGGCTATAAGGCCCAGTAGCCGAAACCCGGGATAGAAGATTAGAATCATAGCCCGAATATCCCGGACTCGCTGCTTGGGAGAATAACCCCGAAACTGCACTGTGTCCAGAACTGCTCCGATGAAAAGGAGCTTCAGAGATGGAATCAGGTGTGACTTCGGCACCTTGATGGTGAACCCCAGCGAGTACAGGAGGTTGACCATAGTCTGGAGGTGGGAGACAACAGCCTGGGGCGAACCCACCTTCAAGAGCCAGTCGTCGAGATAGGGGAAGACTGGAACCCCTGATCTGCGCAGATGAGCTGCGACCACGGCCATCACCTTTTTGAAAACCTGAGGGGCGCTGGTAAGGCCGAAGGGGAGCACGGCAAACTGAAAGTGCTCGTGGCCTACCATGAACCGTAGGTAACGCCGATGGGCCGGCAGGATGAGGATTTGAAAATAAGCATCCTGCAAGTCCATAACTACCATCCAGTCTCCAGGGTCGAGGGCAGACGGGACCTGATCCAGAGTCAACATTTTGAACTTCTCCTTCCGGAGAAACGATTGATGTTCTGGATTTCCAAGATAGGACGCAGGCCCTTTTCCTTCTTGGGCACCAGAAAGTAGTGGGAATAACAACCACGGCCTACTTCTGGGGCAGGAACGCACTCGATGGGTCCCTTGGCCAAGAGTGCCATAACTTCCTGTTGGAGAAGGGCCAAGTGATCCTCCAACATGCGATGGGTCTGAGGTGGCATGGATGGAGGGGTAGACTTGAATGGGGGAGTAGCCCCTTCGGACTATCTTCAAAACCCCTGTTCTAAGTGATGTTGAGCCAGTGGGGGAGGTGATGGTGAATCCTGCCGCCCACTGGCAAAAGGTGGTCCTGAAAAGTTGGACTAGAAGGGCTTGGAGGCTGCTGTAGAGGGGGTGCTGGTGGACTGACCCGCCCGCTGATCCCCAGACCCATGACGGTGGGTCCACGACTGTGCAGAGGCTGGACAGATTACGCAGGCCTGTGGCTCTAGGTGGAAAGTGGTGGGGCACTCCTTCCGTAGCCACGAAAGGCAGATTGTGCTGGGCGGGAGGTGGATGCGAGGCCCAAGGACCTGGCGGTAGCCCTGGATTCCTTAAAACACTCAAGCGCATTGTCTGCCTTGTCGCCAAACAAGCGACAAATGTAAAAACAATAGTTGATGGACAGAATGCGGAACAATGTCATACATTCACTTCAGTACAGAGATCTGGGCCTAAATCCATCGTTTTGTTGCTCACCATGCCATTCCAGTTTGAACCCAGCCATATGTAAATCAGTCTTGACCCTGTGCCTCATGGGAACAGTCCAGCCCGAACTGCCAAGCCAGGTCCTCCCTGGACTGGAAACAAGCATCCTAGGACCGGTTTCGGGATTTCACCCCTCTTCAGCCAGGAAAGCTTGATTTCAGTGGCATGGAAAGCACGGGACCCACGTCTGGGCATACCTGTCCCACTCGGGGTGGCAAATGCAAAAACAAAAGTTGATGGACAGAATGCAGAACAATGTCATACAGTCACCCCAGTACAGAGATCTGGGCCTAAATCCATCGTTTTTTTGCTCACCATGCCATTCCAGTTTGAACCCAGCCATATGCAAATCAGTCTTGACCCTGTGCCTCATGGGAACAGTCCAGCCCGAACAGCCAAACAAGCGACTGCCATCAAAGGGCATGTCCAAAAGCATAGCTTGGACATCACCCAAAAAGCCAGTAGACCTCAACCAGGCATAGCGTCTAAGGGCTACCAACATGGAAATCGTCCTGCCTAGTGAGTCAGTGGTGTCCAGTCCACATCGGATGGCAAACTTCGGTGCGTCTCTTCCTTCGGCAACTGCATGGGAGAGTATGGCCCAAGCCTCCTCCGGGCACTGTGGCAGCATCTGAGCAACCATGTCCCACAATGAGTGGGAGTAACGGCCCAAGAGACATGTGGTGTTCACCGACTGCAGACCCAAGATGGAGGAAGAAAACATCTTCCCAAGGTGGTCCAGCTTCTTGGATTCCATATTAGGTGGTGTGTTAGGGAATGCCCCCTTGGAAATGGAGGCTTGGCTGTACAAGCTCTCAGGGGTGGGGTGGTGAGAGAGGAAAATGGGGTCGCCCGGGGCCGGGCGGTGGCGTCAGGCAATAATCCTATCCACAGGAGACCTTGCATTGGGCTTGGACCAAGTGACCAAAAGAATGTCCGTGAGGGCCTCATTAAACGTCAGCAGGGACTCCAAAGACGCTGCTGTTGGCTGAAGCTCCTCGGTCAGGAGGTTAGTCCTGACCACCACTGTAGGAAGCTCGAGGTTTAAGGCCTTTGTCAACCCCACAACACCACTGTGTAAGATGCACCCTCCTCCATAGCCACGTAGGGGGAGAAAGCATGCCAAGGTCTGGGGAGGTGTCCAGACCACTGGCATCACCCATCTCCTCTCTACAATACGGGTCCTCTAACTGGTCTGCAAGAGGGTCCACAGACCCCTTCTAGACCTCCTCATCCTCTCCTGGTAGCCACTCAGGGCGGTAGGAAACATCAGGGGAGAACAAGGGTACAAAAGAACCGGTCAGCGCCGGTCCTGATTTCGGACGACGTCGGTCCGGCTGTGTGTCCTCATCGAGTGGGAGACCGGGGCCGACGCCAGCTGGGGACACAACTGGCGTCGGAAGTGGCGGGGTATCGTCACTGGATTCAGTGCCGAGAAGGTGTCACGAGGTCGACTGGTGCTGATCCGGATCCAGGCCTGGATCCTTGGGGGCCCTGCGGCACTGGAGCTGCAACCGCCGGCATCGAAGGCCTAGAGCCCCCAACCAAGTCCGTGCCAGCGGAGTCAGGCTGCCCAAAGATGGAATGCAAGGCTTCGTAAAAGTTACGAAGCTGGGCAGGGGTCGCTCTGGCTCCCAGAAAGGGAGGGAAGGCCGGAGTCGACCCAACAGGCTCCGCGGGTTGAGCCGGACGACTACCTTCACTTCCCGCGTTGCATCGGCTGACGGACAGGGAGAACACGAAGAGCGACGATGCTTCTTCGCCTTCTTCTTGTGCTTTGAATTACCCGAAGACAAAGACTTCGATGACGAGTGGTGGTGGTGGCTGCGCGACCAGTCCTACGACCTCCCTGTTGACCAGGACCTTGAACAGCGCAGAGCGGACTGCTGGGCCTCGAAAAGCTTTTGGGACAGCACCCGCAAAGAGTTTGGGTTCATGGCCCGGCAGTTGGAGCACGACTTTGGGTTGTGGTCGCGCTCCAAGCACCCAAGGCACATGAGGTGCGAGTCCGTGACCGACATCAATTTGCAACAGGAGTCGTAAGCCTTAAAGCTGATCCGATGTGACAGTCAAACGACTCTAAAAAGATTTTGAAAAAAGTCGCAAAAACTGAGTCAAAAAGTGACTTGAGGTACCTCGCTCTCCGGATCTGCGCTGGCTGGCATGGAAAAAGAAAGAATTGACGTCAGCATGCAAGGGCGCCGTCTAAGTAGATACTAGGACGTCATTCTGGCGACCATGACGCCAATGACGAACACCGAGTCGACCGACGCCACCTATCGACGAGCAGGGGTACTGCTGACGAAAAAATTCGCCAGATCTAGTCTGACACCGGGGGGTAATTCTAAGGTGAGGAATCCATAACTAATTGTCTCTTTTAGATTATTTTTTTAGGCATTATTGGAAATTCAGGGTGGGCCAGGACAAGATGGATATTGGAAGGCCAGAAGGCACATTGATGTCTTTGCTCCCTCTCTGGAGGAGAGACATCGTTTACAACGAATGCGCTACAACGCATTCCGTTACAACGCGAACCATTACATCGCATGTCATTACAGCGACTTGCTGTAGGGGGCAGAAGGTTTTGGATCTACTATCCAACACCTTCCCTGCTGTTGCACAAACTGGAGTAGGAATAGTAAATTCTACTATTTTTAAGTCCAGCGCACCCCCTACAGCAAGTCATTGCAACGACCTGCGATGTAATGGTTCGCGTAGTAACAACGCGGTTGTTGTAACAATCGCGTTGCAATGGAATGCGTTGTAGCACATTCTTTTTAAAGAGATATATTCTCTCTGGAGACTGTGGGCCCAATGCCGATGTGGTTAGAAAGGCCTCCTAAGGGCATTTGCTCTGTCTGAATCAGATCGGGAACGTGTCTTTCAGACCAAATCAGAAAGGTTTCCGTCCGACCGAGTACGATGCGAATAGGCGTTAGGAATATCCCAATACGAACCCGACGGCATTTGGCATGACTGAGCTCCACAGAGCAGAATCGTACGTCTCAACGGGCTGCGTTTCCGAGCGACTGATTACGATGCTGGATTCAGACAGCCTTTCTGAATCGTGCCATCCAACTCGATACGGCAGTCAGAATCAGACTTTGGGGGGCCGTAGCGGGCCCCCCTGCACACACAGCCATCCCAATAGGGCCTGTGGGGGTACCCATGGGGTGCCCGATTTTCCCCAGCCACCCCTTTCTTTAATGGGAGCCTATGCATTCAGTCGGAACATAGGCTCCCATTGAAGTCAATGGGAGTCCAACCAAATCGTATCTGGAAGCATCCGGATGCATCGTACTCGGTTGCTCGGACTTTCCCGATCCAAGTCACTTCCGAATCAGGCCCTGTGTGAGAAAGAGCAGATTCCCACTTTGATATTTCGTGTTTTTTCATGGGCTTACCTAAAGACTTCGACCAAGACAAGAATCTGCCTTGGGAACAACTTCAGGAACAAGAACAGGATCTTCCTTTTGAGTTTGACTGGGGCATGCAATATTCTTGTATTTGGCACCGTACGGTTTGGCCTGATGGTCCCATATGGCCTTCAGGTTCATTTGGGCACAGTCGCTGCAGGACCTGGAGTCATGCTCGAACCCCAAGCACCATAAGAAGACTTCTTGAAGTTCTACCATAGACATCTGTTTGTGACAGTGCCCATACATGGTTTAAGCATTTACTCTTAAAGGGTGACATTTTCCTTTGCATACCGGTTAATTGTGGAGAAAATAGTGGTCTGAAAGACCAAGGAGAAGCTCCAGGTCCAGATCTGAAGGCACAGAAAGAAAGTAACTGAAATAAGCATGCATGGGTGACAGTTAAATGGGTCTTCGCTTGTCACTTCGGGAGCGGGACAAGGTCTGTGCTGCACCTTACAATGCCACCTTGCAGCACACAGGAGTACTGCTTTAAGTTTCTGGAACCAGTCTGATGCCTGGGGAAAATTCCCAAGGTGTGGAATCTGTGGTTAGAAGTATCCATCAGAAAATCCAAATCCACAGTTGTTGCTGCTGTACGTTCAGTATGGGCCTGACACTGCTTCTACAAATCGACAATAACTCTACATTGCTAAGTAGGCCAGAAATGCAGTGGCTCTCATTTGAACAGTCAAATTGGACTGATCCATTTGTAGACTCACCCACTCTTCAGTTTCCCAGGTCAGATAGTAGCACTGCATATGCAGTAGTGTTAGTGAACCACACAAGCCTGGCTTCAATATGGCAGCCTACCCTGCCTCACATCCAGCCACATGGCTTGACTTTCGACACGAACAGCTCTTTCAAGTCTATTCTGCTGGTCAAGGTGGTAGACAAAGGAAGTTATAGAGAGACTGCATTGACAATAAATACATTCTGAATTTACACATGAAGGTCTCAAGGAGTTAACAGTCAAAGGCAACAGGAAAATTATTTATTTTTAGGCATTATGGGAAAAAGGATTCTATCCTAAAGCAAATTAGGTTATCGGTACTAATATGTGGGAGTACTATAGAAGCAGGATATTAATTGTTTTGTATCACTAGACAATAACTACTTATGTCTAGTGGTTTAAAAGTAGAATTCTACCAATCGCTGTTAAGTAAATGGTGCATGACAGTCCAGAAGACAAAATTATATGTAAGAAATTAAAATTATTTGCTTGTTTAAATCTGCTTGTTCTATCAATCGTTATTTGTACAGGCCTCAGACAGCCACATGATCACATCCACAGCAACGTCTCCTTGACCCACTCTTTCACCACCTTCGGCCCCTTCCCTTGCAGCACTGTAGAGCTCTCATTGTTAGAGAGCCTCAAGGAGCAGTTGCAGGCAGAGATGAGGGAAGCTAATTTGCGTAAAAGGAGCATTTCACTGCAGTGATGAGGGATTAGGCACTGAAATGCATTACTCTATGCCTCCAAGCGTGGCACTTTGCATGGCTGTTTCAAGTACAAAAACCAGACATTCCAAGTACTTGGGAATGGCACTGTTTCATAAATAGATTGTGAATCTCAGTTTCCACATTGCATCTGCTTGCAATTCGGAAGGAAGAGGGGGACTGAACAGGGCTTCTCTCCTTCCTTGCCAATTACAAGGGTAAATATAAACACTCTAAAACCACTGATTAGATACTGGCACTTCAAGGGGGATAGTCACTATGTGCACACTCCACCTGATATTTTAATGGTCTGGAAGTTTGTCATTACAAACTCCACAGCACTTTACTGAATTCTGTGAAGTTTGGTAGCAAACTTCTCAGTATAATAAACCCACACTGCTGCCAGTGTGGGATTTATTATACCATGCACTCACGAGGGCATCTTAGAGATGCCCACTGAAAAACGACCATCCTCTTGTGGGTTCTCTGACTTTTAAACACTAGCCTGCCACTGCGAAACATGTTTACGGACCCCTGGGGTGGAAGCCTTTGCTCCCTGGGCCCAGAAACAAAGCCTTTCCTGGGAGGAGGTGGTCACACCTATCCCAGGTCAGGAAAAGCCATCTGTGGCAGGGGAGCTTTGAAGGCCTTGCCACCTTTGTAACATGACCCCCTTCCTGTCTCACCCCCTTTATGGTGGGAAGATAGACGGTAAAAATTATAACAAACCAGATGGTCTGGGAGAGGCAAGGTGAAGTCCACTCTTACAGATGGCAGGTACTCTCCAATTAGTGTTGGCGATTGTGCCCACTCCCCCACGTGCCTATTCCCTACTAGCCTGATACCCCTAAAACACCCCCTAATATATAGTATTTAGGGGGCAGCCCTGAAACTAGAAGGTAGATTCCCACAATCTACGAAGAGGAAGGACGAAAGAAGAGGCCCAGCGTAGAATAACGGAAGTGGCCCCAGCCCTACTGGCCTGTCTGCAATTTCCAGAGATCTTGCACCAAAAGTTACCTTGTCCTGCAACCAGCGACCTCCAGAACCCCTGGGAGGACTGACTGCCTTCAACAAAGACTGGATCTCCTGTGAACACAGCTCTGTTCAAAAGAATCACCAAAGAAAGACACAGAGGCTGAGGAGGACAAAGAAACCCGACACCTGGAACCACCACTGCACCTGATGCCTACGGCCTGAATCGGAGTGGCCCACCAGTCCCAGCGAGGTCCCCCAGCACTCCAGAGTCCGAGTCCACCGTGGGTTGACCATTCCAGGACTCCCCGACGTAATCTGCAGCCTCTGCAAGGAGACCACCCCTAATCACGAGTGACCTGGTAAGGTGAAATCCAACTTCAAAAGGAACCCCTGCATCCGTATGTCCTGCACCCTAGAGAAGAGGACCTGAGGTTCACCTATGCCCCGAGCTCCCCAACTAACCTGCCCAGCTGTTAGTTCCTTCCGGAAACCTTCCTGGACCGAGCCTGCAGCCAAAACACATAACCGGCAACTCCAATTAAAAACAACAGAGCACCCAACGCCAGATCAGCACCCTGCACCTGGCTGCTCCTGTGCCGCTGTGGGTGCACCCTGTTTGCTAAATCGGATCCCCCTTTGCCCTGAGCTAGACCATAGGAACTGTGATCCCACATCCAAGTGGTGTGCCCATGAGCAGCCCCAACCAGAGGCCCCCTGCTCACCATTGGATAACATTGGGCCTCAAGACTCTGTACCCGGCCGCCCTTGTGCCGCTGAGGGTGTTTTTTGAGTGCAATTTTGGCCCTCGTGGAACCCTTGTTCCTAACCCAGAAACTCGACCCCAAAGACCGTTTAGCTGCAAACCAATAAGCTAATTTTCCCTCATAGGATTGCATTGACTGTTTTCCTTGAGGGTGTTTATATGGAAACATAAAAATTTGTGTCTTTGTGAAGACTGTTTTACCTACGTTTTATCTAGGAAATGTCCCAGTGTGATATCCAGGCATTCCACACTGAGTAGAAAAAAGTAATCTGAAAAGTAATCTAAAAACTAATCACAAAGTATTTACAAAGTAACTGCAAAGTAATTTCAACAGTTTCTGAACATTTGACCTACCTGCAATGGTGTACAGACAAAATACTGAGTTTTAAATTTCGACTTACAGAAATATCGAGTCGTAAATATCATGAGTGAGAAATATCAACAGCAAGAATATCGTGGTCAAGAATATCGATTTAAGGTAAGAAATATCGGTTTTAAAAATATAGGGCCAGATGTAGGTGGCTAAATACCAGTCGGTAACGCCGAAATTCGGTCAATTTCAGCGTTACCGACCAGTATTTAGCCATGTGCGATGTAGGAATTACCGAACGCCATTGGTAATAAGGAATCGGTAAAAATAAGGGAACCAGTTACCGATTCCTTATTTACCGATTTGCAGACAAAAATACTGAATCGGAAAATAAGGACTCGGTAGAAAATCGTAAATGCCATGTGCCAAAAATCGGTAATACCGATTTTGCTAAAAATCGGTATTTAAGAATCGGTAATTAGCACTGACTCAAAGCAGGTAGTAATCAGGTGCACTGCATATAAACAGCCCCAAAATGCAACAGTGTGAACACAATGGCGGCCCTCTACGTGATAGCAAGGCGTCTACGTTTGCAAGGAGCAGGACTGAGGATCTGGAGACGGGAGGAGCGCGTTTACAGAGTGCGCGTTACACTGTTCCAACTGACTGAGGCTGAGATCCATGAGAGGTACTGGCTACACCCAACAATCGCAAATCCACACATTCGATTAATGTCCAGGTCATATGCGATGCGTCTTACATTATCACCGACATAGTTGCAAAATTACCAGGGAGCACCCATGATTCATACATATTCAGGAACAGTGGGATCTATACCCGTCTCATTGCAGGGGAATTTGGAGAAGGCTACCGGCTAGGTAAGTACATGTGACACCCCCTCAAGTAATCACCTGTTGCTGCGATTGTAGACTGTAAATTACTTACTTACTTCTCACACACAGGTGACAGTGCCTATGCGGTGCGCTCTTTCATCCTGACTCCGTACCTGCACCCATCCACCCCAAGTGAAAGGCGATACAATGTTGCACATAGATCGACACGCAATGTGGTTGAGCGAACATTTGGACTCCTCAAAAGCTGGTTCCGCTGCCTGCACAAAAGTGGAGGTGCACCGCAGTGCCAGCCCCTGGTCTGCTGCAAAATCATAGCTGTATGTGCCATGCTGCATAACCTTGCCACTAAGAGGGGGACACCTGTCGAAATGTGTGATTCTGAAGAGGAGGATGAGGATGAGGAAGGTACACAGCCAAAGCACAGTGCAGCAGGCGGCGCAGCTGCAGCAGATGGGAGACAGAGACGGTCAGAAATCACACAAAATTATTTCTGAGTAAGTAAGGAGACAAAGCCTGGTAATGCATTTGTGTCAAGGTGTTTAATAGACCTTACAGCAGGCAATTGTCCAGCACACCGTAACACCAGCTATGTGTCCAATGGGTTACGTCACCCACAACCGAATGAAAGTAGAGGGCCGTGCCTATCTCCTGCGCCCCCGCACACCAGTGCTGCGTTCAGCATGCAAACTGTCCTCACCAGCGCTGTGTCCTGCAGCAGACCCATGCCTCACACTGCGTCTCCTGCTCTCTGGCAAGGGGGGAGTTACAGTGCTGCGACTGCTTGCCTCCTCGCTGTCGTCCACTTCCCTTGTAGCAGTGGCAGCAATTTGGTGAGTATGCATCACCTCTTCGGCACTGGTGACTGTGACCAGGCCCTGAGTAACCTCACGGCTGCACTTTGCCATTTCAAGTTGCATGGCCACAGATCTGCGACTGAGCACATGCGTTGCATTGCACTGCCTGTTCACAGACTTGGTAAAGCCTGCAAGTACCTGCCTGTCTCTCCGCCTTGCAGCGCGCTCACCATCCATCCTGCCACATAACTGCCTCACTGCCTCCGACACCTCCTTCAATCTCTCTGCCCCAGTATTGTTGAGGCAGTAGATGGCCTCCTTCATGTCATCAAGCTTCCTGTTGTTAGCCACCATCTGTTGTTGAATGGCCCTCATTCTCTTCCCCTGCAGGCGCTGCACATTGAGCATCTGCCCCTCCAGTCCAGAGAAGACACTGGATCCATCAGCGTCAGGACTCTGTTCCCTCTGTCGCCGTCTACGGGCACCTGTGGTGGTTGCCTCCACGGGGGACTGTGCCCCAGATGCCTGTGTGTCATCGCCCGGTGTGGTCTGTTGGGCTTCCTGCCTGTCTTCCTCTGTGGCATCTATCTCCTGGAGTGTGGCCACTGTGTACCTCTTTGATCGTTGTGGTGGTGGTGGTGGTGGGGGGGATGTTGGTGTCCTGTCTGCAGGTGACATGACTTCCTCCTCAATTGTGTGTTCCTCCCTGGAGGCCTCGCCAGTCTCCCCTTCTGCAGCCCGGGGCGCTGATCCGCCTGTGGATACAGAATGTACTATTACTCACTTTTCTGCCAGCATCTGTCTGCAAATAAATTTCACAACTGACATTCTAGCTGTCTGTCCTCCGCTATCTCATCTATTGCTGTGTGTGACATGCCTATGCTTATTGGGGGCTGGCTGATTTGCTACCAGCTGTTAGGGACTACATTACCCATGATGCATTGCTGATCTTACACAAAACATGTTCTGGAGTGGGATTTTTGCAGGGGGATTGGGGTTAGGGAGGGGAGACAGCATGCTGTGCATGCATCTTACCTTGTCTCTTGGATGCTGTTACTGAGCTATCCACGTCCCCGACGCCACTGACGCTCTCTGGCTGGAGGGTGGACTCTACCAGTTAGTCTAGGGCAGTTGGTGCAGGCGCTGTGGAGCTTCCTCCGCCTGTCTTCCTCGCTTGTTTCTGCTGGTCAGCCACCCTCTCCTTCGCACATGCCCTCAGGTCGTACCATCGCTTTTTCAAGTCCTCAATTGTGCGATGTGTGACGCCAATAGCGTTGATCTTCTCCTGGATTGCCAGCCAAATGCTCCTATTCTGGGACTCAGGGACGTTCAGTGATCTCTTGCCAAAGAGATGGTCCTGGTCTTTGACTACTTCCTCTATGAGGACCTCCAACTCCCCCTCACTGAACTTGTGCTTCCTTTTCCTTCCGGCAGCATCTTTCCCCTTCTGGTGTGAGGTCATGGTGCAGTTCCTCTATGTTAGCTGGGTGGTGGCTGTGCAGCTCATCTGCTCTTGCTCCCTGTCTCTCCAACAGCTACAGATTCAGTGCACCTGCATGGGTGTGGCCACTTCCTGGTTGTGAGGTCATGTGGATGCACAGGATTGGCTGATTCGACAATTACGGATTTTTTGATTTACCGATTTGGTAATTACAGAATCTGTATTACAGAATCGGTATTACCGATTTGGTAATATAGAATCGGTAATTCTTTTACCGATTTTGAAGGAAATCGCAAATTTTTAGCGATTATTACCGAATCTGTATTTTTTACCGATTTTTTACCTACATCGGAAATACCGAGTCCTTAATAGCGATTCGGTAAAAATCGCTATTAAGGACTCGGTATTTCAAACTTACCTACATCTGGCCCATAGTTGTTTAAAACATCAATTGATAGCTTAGTGTTATGTATTTTAGCATATATTTAAATTTTGTAATATATGTGTTAAATTTGTAGTAGTTATTAATGTTATTTTATTTGAATGTTGCGTTTTTTAGTTCCGTAGTGGGTTGTGGGTTTACAGGGGAATAGGGTGGGAAGTAATTTAATTAGATTAAATTAATGTATATTTTCTATTTATTAATATTTATTTAATTGAGATTTTATAGTGTTAATTGTGTAAAGTAATTTGTTGTTAGTTGGTTGTTAATTAATATTAAGTAATTGATATATAATCATAGAAATTGTGTAATTAATTTTAGGTGAACGTTTTAGGGTTTTTAGGGTTAAAGGGTGGGAAGTAATTTATTTTTGATGAATTAATAATGAGTTGTTAATTGAGAATGATTTATTTATGTAAAATTCATTATGGCAATTGTGTAATTATGTTTAGGTGTGGGTTGTGGGGTTTATAGGGGTAAAGGGTGGGAAGTAATTTATGTTTAGTCAATAATTAGATGTTAATCAATATTAATTAAATATGGAAATTGTGTAATTACTTTTAGGTGTTTGTTGTGGGGTTTATAGAGGTAAAGGTTGTGAAGCAATTTGTGTTTAATTAATTACTAGTTGTTAAGTAATATTAATTAATTAATATTTATTTAGGGTAACTGTTTATTTTTTGTTTATGGTTTTTACTTTCAAAGGGGTAAACGGTGGGTATTAAATACATTTTACTTACTTTATAATGAGTTATTTAATGGTTTTAATTAAAAAAAAGTTTTAATTGTGTAATCCATTTTTTTATAGTTTAATTTTAGATGTGTGTTGTGGGGAATATAGGGTTAAAGTGTGGTAAGTTAATACATTTTTATTCGTTTTTTTTTTAAATTAATAATATTTCTTTAATTTGCAATTAATTATGTTAATTATTGAAGTAACTATTTTTAATGTAGATACAAGTTGTGATTTGTGTGGTGTTATAGGGTAGAAATTAAAATAAAGGCATTTATGTAATAATTAATGTTTTGGTTTGTAAATATTTTCTAGTTAAAAATATTTATTTGTTTGAAGTTTATTTTTTATTTTCTATAATATTTTTAGGTATTTGTCATATGTAATTAACATTATATGTTTTTGTTTTGTATTTTCAATATTAAATATATTTGTATTTTATTTTTTAACATTTGTTTCTTTTTTAATATCTTTTGGATATTTTAATTTTTTTTTGTTTTTATGTTTTAACTGAGTGGAGTTTGAATATTTCATATTATCCCTCTGCATCCAACATGTTCCCTACTGTTGCACTCATTGGAGAGGGAATAGTAATTTGTACCCCTCTGCTATCCAACACTTTCCCTACTGTTGCACTCACTGGAATAGAAATAGTAAATATTATCCCTCCGCTATCCAACACTTTCCCTACTGTTACACTCATTGGAGTGGGAATAATCATTCTTACCCCTACACTATCCAACACTTTCCCTAATGTTGCACTGACTGTTTTGGGAAATTTAAGTTGAAATATTTTTAAATAGTTGGATGTTTTAATTTATAATAGAATTTTTTGTTATTATATTTTATGTTATAGGTATATATACATACATATATATATATATATATATATATATATATATATATATATATATATATATATATATAATATATATATATATATATATATCCCACAAAAGATTGCCTCGCAAATGAACCAAGACCTTGAAGGGCGGCCAGTGTTGCTGGTACGAGGCTTCCAGTCATAAATACCACAAAACCCTCCTTGTGAAAAGAGGCACACCGACTCTGGCTGGGTTACTGCATTTCATTTATTCGTGGAAAAGCACGAAGGCAATAGGCATCCTTTTCCCAACATTTCAGCTTCTGCAAGCCTTGATCACGGGAGGAGTCTCTGACTTTTGAATGACCCACGTGGTTCCTTTTAAACACTGCAGGCCGTATTTTTTTGCAGAGCGCGCAGGGGGATGATTATTTCCAATTTTAAACGGAGCGCTTTGATATGCGTGTTCCTCATTGCTTGTCAATCCCCAGCGCTAAAATACAGTCAGCCAAAATGCACAGTTCGTTTTTTCAAGTTTCCACTTACTAGAAAACAGCATCAGCTCGCAGCCTCAGGTAATTATTCCTTAAGCTCCCAACTCGCCACACACTGGAAACATTTCCACCGAGGGCAAGCAGGTCCGGTTCCAACAATAATTGTCCCACAAAAGATTGCCTCGCAAATGAACCAAGACCTTGAAGGGCGGCCAGTGTTGCTGGTACGAGGCTTCCAGTCATAAATACCACAAAACCCTCCTTGTGAAAAGAGGCACACCGACTCTGGATGGGTTACTGCATTTCATTTATTCGTGGAAAAGCACGAAGGCAATAGGCATCCTTTTCCCAATGTTTCAGCTTCTGCAAGCCTTGATCACGGGAGGAGTCTCTGACTTTTGAATGACCCACGTGGTTCCTTTTAAACACTGCAGGCCGTATTTTTTTGCAGAGCGCGCAGGGGGATGATTATTTCCAATTTTAAACGGAGCGCTTTGATATGCGTGTTCCTCATTGCTTGTCAATCCCCAGCGCTAAAATACAGTCAGCCAAAATGCACAGTTCGTTTTTTCAAGTTTCCACTTACTAGAAAACAGCATCAGCTCGCAGCCTCAGGTAATTATTCCTTAAGCTCCCAACTCGCCACACACTGGAAACATTTCCACCGAGGGCACCGCAGGTCCGGTTCCAATATTGTTGGAACCGGACCTGCTTGCCCTCGGTGGAAACTCATAGTATAATGCTGCTTTAAATGTCATTAAATATAACTCACACCCTTGATACGGTGGAAGAGACCATACGCCTTCGTTCTGCCAACATCAGAGCGTCCCAGGAGTCCGCATTGCTTTGCAATCTCAAAGCTGCAGACCCGCCATAAGTAACCAGCAGTGGTACTCTTCCGGCCGGACCAGCCGTATTATTACCTTTCCACAGTTTGTCCCCAAACAAGTGCACTCCTCACTGGGACCAATATACGGCT
This sequence comes from Triturus cristatus, assembly GCF_964204655.1. Classification (NCBI taxonomy): domain Eukaryota; kingdom Metazoa; phylum Chordata; class Amphibia; order Caudata; family Salamandridae; genus Triturus; species Triturus cristatus. The sequence continues at coordinate 1,104,531,265 of NC_140585.1, read as the reverse complement.
CGGCAGGGCAAAGGTAAGCAGGTATCCTCCTAAATGATAAATGCCCAATACGTTTCAGAATTAATTTCCTTGATCACGGGCAGCAGCATGATAGAAGATCTCACGAGACTGCATTGCACTGTTTTTTCATCCACTTTATTCAATCTCGAGTGAGAGTCACATGTTCAACAGTGCATGCTGGTAAATACAGTCCAAAAGGTGCAAAACTCATAGTATAATGCTGCTTTAAATGCCATTAAATATAACTCACACCCTTGATACGGTGGAAGAGACCATACGCCTTCGTTCTGCCAACATCAGAGCGTCCCAGGAGTCCGCATTGCTTTGCAATCTCAAAGCTGCAGACCCGCCATAAGTAACCAGCAGTGGTGCTCTTCCGGCCGGACCAGCCGTATTATTACCTTTCCACAGTTTGTCCCCAAACAAGTGCACTCCTCACTGGGACCAATATACGGCTCGGCAGGGCAAAGGTAAGCAGGTATCCTCCTAAATGATAAATGCCCAACGCGTTTCAGAATTAATTTCCTTGATCACGGGCAGCAGCATGATAGAAGATCTCACGAGACTGCATTGCACTGTTTTTTCATCCACTTTATTCAATCTCGAGTGAGAGTCACATGTTCAACAGTGCATGCTGGTAAATACAGTCCAAAAGGTGCAAAACTCATAGTATAATGCTGCTTTAAATGCCATTAAATATAACTCACACCCTTGATACGGTGGAAGAGACCATACGCCTTCGTTCTGCCAACATCAGAGCGTCCCAGGAGTCCGCATTGCTTTGCAATCTCAAAGCTGCAGACCCGCCATAAGTAACCAGCAGTGGTGCTCTTCCGGCCGGACCAGCCGTATTATTACCTTTCCACAGTTTGTCCCCAAACAAGTGCACTCCTCACTGGGACCAATATACGGCTCGGCAGGGCAAAGGTAAGCAGGTATCCTCCTAAATGATAAATGCCCAACGCGTTTCAGAATTAATTTCCTTGATCACGGGCAGCAGCATGATAGAAGATCTCACGAGACTGCATTGCACTGTTTTTCATCCACTTTATTCAATCTCGAGTGAGAGTCACATGTTTAACAGTGCATGCTGGTAAATACAGTCCAAAAGGTGCAAAACTCATAGTATAATGCTGCTTTAAATGTCATTAACTATAACTCACACCCTTGATACGGTGGAAGAGACCATACGCCTTCGTTCTGCCAACATCAGAGCGTCCCAGGAGTCCGCATTGCTTTGCAATCTCAAAGCTGCAGACCCGCCATAAGTAACCAGCAGTGGTGCTCTTCCGGCCGGACCAGCCGTATTATTACCTTTCCACAGTTTGTCCCCAAACAAGTGCACTCCTCACTGGGACCAATATACGGCTCGGCAGGGCAAAGGTAAGCAGGTATCCTCCTAAATGATAAATGCCCAACGCGTTTCAGAATTAATTTCCTTGATCACGGGCAGCAGCATGATAGAAGATCTCACGAGACTGCATTGCACTGTTTTTCATCCACTTTATTCAATCTCGAGTGAGAGTCACATGTTTAACAGTGCATGCTGGTAAATACAGTCCAAAAGGTGCAAAACTCATAGTATAATGCTGCTTTAAATGTCATTAACTATAACTCACACCCTTGATACGGTGGAAGAGACCATACGCCTTCGTTCTGCCAACATCAGAGCGTCCCAGGAGTCCGCATTGCTTTGCAATCTCAAAGCTGCAGACCCGCCATAAGTAACCAGCAGTGGTGCTCTTCCGGCCGGACCAGCCGTATTATTACCTTTCCACAGTTTGTCCCCAAACAAGTGCACTCCTCACTGGGACCAATATACGGCTCGGCAGGGCAAAGGTAAGCAGGTATCCTCCTAAATGATAAATGCCCAATACGTTTCAGAATTAATTTCCTTGATCACGGGCAGCAGCATGATAGAAGATCTCACGAGACTGCATTGCACTGTTTTTTCATCCACTTTATTCAATCTCGAGTGAGAGTCACATGTTCAACAGTGCATGCTGGTAAATACAGTCCAAAAGGTGCAAAACTCATAGTATAATGCTGCTTTAAAGGTCATTAAATATAACTCACACCCTTGATACGGTGGAAGAGACCATACGCCTTCGTTCTGCCAACATCAGAGCGTCCCAGGAGTCCGCATTGCTTTGCAATCTCAAAGCTGCAGACCCGCCATAAGTAACCAGCAGTGGTGCTCTTCCGGCCGGACCAGCCGTACTATTACCTTTCCACAGTTTGTCCCCAAACAAGTGCACTCCTCACTGGGACCAATATACGGCTCGGCAGGGCAAAGGTAAGCAGGTATCCTCCTAAATGATAAATGCCCAATACGTTTCAGAATTAATTTCCTTGATCACGGGCAGCAGCATGATAGAAGATCTCACGAGACTGCATTGCACTGTTTTTTCATCCACTTTATTCAATCTCGAGTGAGAGTCACATGTTCAACAGTGCATGCTGGTAAATACAGTCCAAAAGGTGCAAAACTCATAGTATAATGCTGCTTTAAAGGTCATTAAATATAACTCACACCCTTGATACGGTGGAAGAGACCATACGCCTTCGTTCTGCCAACATCAGAGCGTCCCAGGAGTCCGCATTGCTTTGCAATCTCAAAGCTGCAGACCCGCCATAAGTAACCAGCAGTGGTGCTCTTCCGGCCGGACCAGCCGTACTATTACCTTTCCACAGTTTGTCCCCAAACAAGTGCACTCCTCACTGGGACCAATATACGGCTCGGCAGGGCAAAGGTAAGCAGGTATCCTCCTAAATGATAAATGCCCAACGCGTTTCAGAATTAATTTCCTTGATCACGGGCAGCAGCATGATAGAAGATCTCACGAGACTGCATTGCACTGTTTTTTCATCCACTTTATTCAATCTCGAGTGAGAGTCACTGATGACATATGTGTCTTTCTGAAAAAAAAATATTTGTAATATATGTATAGCTAAAAATTAATGGAAGAAGACATGGGTAAATAAGTGTCTAAATACAGTGATGTAGTATCTGACGTCATCAGCAGAGGATTGCGGTCACGTGAGTTATAGTTGCCTGCACTAACTATAACGGGGGAATTTCAATGGTTTTTCACGAGTGAAATGTCCAGCTAACTATAAAATGTGTGAAACCGATGGTTTTTTAACCCCTTCAGTGCCCGCCCCTTTCCCCGCCCAGTGCCGGCCGTTGCATTAGCGGGCGGGGTCTATGACGAGCTGGACTCGTCATGGGCACAGCGCCACCGCGGCCCATGACGAGTCCAGCTCGTCATGGGCACTGAAGGGGTTAAGTGAATTATATATATATATATATATATATATATTATGTTTGTGTTTAACTTTTTTTTAATTACATTTATTTGTTATATTTTGTTAAAATATATATTAAATTTCATTTATCTTGTTAAAAATAGTTTTATTATGTAATAAATGTAATATTTATTTTATTTTTTATGTCTATAAATATCGATATTTTGTACAACTATAGTTTTTTACATCGATTTTTTTATGTCGATATTTTTGTACTTCTCTGTTTGAGCATAGGGAGTTGATATTTTTGTAGTCTATATTTTTTACATTGATATTTTTGACATCGATTTTGTGTCAGTGAACCACCTGTATCAAAGCCAACTGCATTCAATTGCATTCAACTGTATTATCCTTGAAAAGTACTATTTTACTTACCTGCATCAAGTCCTGCTTGGTTCTAAAAATAAAATTAGAAGTAATATTTTTATACAAAACAATTGGTCAGAGTTCAGTTTTGAGTGTGTGAAATAATTTCTTGCCTGAGTGTGTACAATAAATGCTTAACACTGGACTCTGGTACAGTCTTACTGCTCACCCACACTACCACAAATAGAGAGTAAGGTATCATCTACATTTAGCTCTGTAAGCCTTTGGAGATCCACAGGACTCTGTGCACACTATATGTTACTTTGGTATAGTTTATACAGAGCCAGCTGACTACAGTTCTTTTTTCTTGAATTACAAATCCGTAGGCAGGCCTGGTTGGTATTCCCATCCTTTCTGGGTCCCTATTCAAAGCTGAGACTGGTAGGAAAATAATTCAAGGCCCCCCCACCCCACCAATACAAACCAACAAATATAAAATGAGCCGAGGTCTGCTAGGGCACACCCTTATAGACATCATGAGGTAGGAACTTTGAAGTTAACCTACAACAATTACATTTCAGCCTATCCACAACTTCACAACAATGACTGTTTTTTTTATCCTTAGTATGAGGTGAATAGCATACGAAGGCAAATGTATTTAATGAGTCTTTATTAGCCTATGAATTAAATATACAAAGGATTCCTACTGCATCCCAAGGGGGATATTCAAAGCCTCAAAATCTACTAAATAGCCAATAGAAAGATTTATGTGAGAGAATATTCAGCAATCACTTGCCAGTCATTTAAACATGAAGGTACCCCCTGCTGGCAAATGCTTTAACATAACCTTCCAAAAATAATTAAATGAAACCCAAACAAAAGAATGATTATTAGAAATACTGTTGTTTTTCAAGACTCTTTAGGTGCTTTAAGTCAAGTATGAATGATGACAATACCTGTCCGCTAGAAGATGTCTTAGCAGTCTGCAGGCACTTTCTGCAACATCTGGAGAGCTTGAATGTATTTTCATGATTTCCAGTACATTCACGTGTATTCCTTTTATCAGCAGCTCCTTTACGAGATGAGCTAAAACATTAAATCTCTTATTATTACATTAACTATTACATGTAGCTTGATTCAGAAACGTGTGTAGTTTATGGAGGATATCTAGATATTCACACATTACATTTTGCAATCAGTACTTCACATTGAAATCAAATGTTACAAAAGGTATTTAGCATTTAATAAATACTCTGTTCAGTCAGACATGCAAGTTGCCAGAAACCTGTAACAGCTACTATCAGTCATTAAATGTTAAGTTTCACTTTTAAATGTAAATATAGAGGCGCTCTGTTGAAAACAAAGTCTTCGGTAGGCCTTGGAAAAGATATACTGCCATAAATGTTTTTTTTAACATGCTCTATATTTTTCCTCCAGTGATTTTCAGTTTTCACATACCCTCTGGGTGCATCATGGTTTTACTGTGCTACTCAACAGAGACTGATACAAGGGTTTACCAAATTGAAGCATCAAATTGAGTGAAGTGGCTACAGCCCCCTCCTATCAGGTTACAAGTTTTCTGGCAGTTGTTTAAGTGTGATACTAGTCCAACGGTACTAAGATTTTCTACATTTATCCTTATGTGGAGAATTCCTACTGGTACCCTCTCAAATTGGTCTATCCAGTTCTTCAGAATGGAGATCTCTTGTGTATCTTCTTGTAGATCTTTTGTGTAGGCACATTTGCAGTATTGTTGATGAACGGTGGTGAGCAAGTGGTTCTACTGCTCGCTACCTTTGTTCAGCGTGGCTTAGCTACCTATACTTCCCTGTTTCTAGTGATTGATGTACTCCTGAGGGACTTTAAAGTTGGAGCTGACTAACACCGTTGCTCCTTTTACAAAATTTTAAAAAGTTATGGCCTTTACTGACTTGGGAAACACAAACTGTCCCCTCGCCAGACACCACTAATGAGGCCTTTGTCAACGAGAATCTGAAATTACCATCAAAGTAAAAAATGACTACATTCAGAGGTATAATTTTGTGGGTGGGTTACTGGGTCCAGGGAGTATATGCCCACTTATTTTCCAGGGCCTTTTAAGAGGGGGCTGGACATACAATAGTAGAACTCTTTCAGGAGCTACTTATTTATAGACCCTCAGGCTCACATACATCTTTCACCAATTCACTACAGACGCATCTGTAATCCTGCCTGGACTCTACTTCTGTGACAATATTAGGTGACCTTAATTATCATTTAGAGGCTAAGAACAATTATGATACGACATTTTTGATAGACACTTTAGCTAGTTTTGGTCTGAAACAGATCGTCTTAAAGCCCACCCTTCAAGCTGGTCATACCCTTGATGCTATCTTTACCAACAATGAGAACATTGTAGTAAAGACTGTGTTGCCTTTACCCTGGTCTGATAATTTTTTTGTTAATTTTGAGGTTAAAATTCCATCAACGAAGTTGGGTCGTAGAAGCAGACCTGGGGTAACTAATTTTCGTGCCTGGAAATCGGTTCAACAAAACGATCTGATCAGAACATTACAAGAGGAACCTCCAATATTGACCGCCACTAAGGAGGCTGCTACTAATTTCGACAAGTGGCTAAATCAGGTAGCCAACACTTTGGCACCAGAAAAAAAGCAAATATTCTAGAATGAGGCAGGCATCTTCCCTTTGGTACACGTCTGATTTAAAGTTGATTAAAATTAAATGCAGGCATAAAGAGCGTATCTGGAGGACTGATTATAGCTCAGCCCTCAAGAAGGACTACTGCTTAGCCCTTGAGGAGTATAAGACTGCCATAATACAGGCCAAAACAGCATATTATACTCAAAAAGTCCAGGAGGCAGGGGGAGGAGCCTAGCGCTTGACCAAGATGGCCGCGTGAGCTCTGAGCTCCCGAGACCCTCGTGCCCTCCGTCGACTATCCTGTCTCCAATCCTGTCGGTATGCATGGCATCGTGTGGATGACCTGTCAGGGAGGCGATTGATGCTACCCGCGGTCGGATCGCCCACCGGGAACCGGACTTATGCCTGGCGGAAGATTGCGGCCTATCTCCGAGGGATGCCAGGCGCTAGAGTTGGCAGGATGCCCGACTTCTAGTTGAACAACAACGGCCAGGCGAGGAGTGAACTGTCGGACGGAGGACCCCGTCCTTTCACTTTCGCTTTCTCTCCCTTTGTCAGCCCTGCCCCTGGAGAGCTCTTGGTGGCTTTATTACCCTATGGACGCTCTGCAGGCTACTCTGGTGGCCCACTGCAGAACTGATCACCCCTGATTCCTTTCATTGAGAGGGACCCGTCTTATCTGAACCGACCTGCTTGGTATCAACCATGTCGGGCAAAGCAGAGGTGGATCGGCTGAAGGCTAAGTCTACCAGGCGGGGAGCCTATACCCAAGTCAATAGTATGGACCGCTATGCTCTGCAGAATGGATCACCGAGTGGGTCGAGCCAGTCGCCGGATACCCAGAAGGAGGCCTCGCCTTTGGCCCCGGAGCTCTCACTACAGGATGTCATGGGCGCGCTCGAAGGGATGCAGACCTCGATTGGGAGACAGTTTGATGCCCTGGCGCATAAGGTGGATGCCATCTTGGTGGATGTTAACCTGATCCGTGCGGACCTGGGCAAAACGAATGAACGGGTTAGGACCCCGGACCTCAAGACCACGGGCCTCACCGAGGACGTCACGGAACTGCAGATCGAAGTTCGTAAGCTGACGACCGAGAGTGATCTCGCCGCCCGCCGGCTGGAGGATTTTGAGAGCCGGGCCAGGCGCAACAACGTGCGCGTCATCGGGGTCCCGGAGTCCTCGGATGAGGCTTCGGTTGACCTGCTTGTCGAGGACTTGGTGCTTAATCATCTGAAGCCCAAGGGTCTTGGAAAGTTCTTTGCGGTTGAAAGGGCCCATAGAGTGCCGGGTGGGAGGCCCAAGGTGGGTGCCCCACCGAGGCCGATTGTCGCTCGGCTCTTTCATTTTCGGGATCGGGACGCTATCCTGCAAGCATCGAGGGTGACGGGCCCGGTCCCCTTCCAGAACGCGTCGGTGAATTTCTACCCGGACTTCACCCATCAGGTGCAGAGGCAGAGACAGGGCTTTCTGGGGGTGAAGAGGCGGCTTCGGGAGAGGGATCTGAAGTATGCCATGCTCTTCCCTGCCAGACTACGTGTGGTGCACGAAGATCGGACATTTTTCTTTGACTCTCCTGTTATGGCCGATGAATGGCTGGACGCTTTGCCCCGACGACGGACGGGGGAGGACATTGCCGAGGATGGGGGCAGTGGCCGGGATGGGCAGGGCTGATTTTTCGGAGGCGGTCTGACTCGATTTGGCTATATTTGAAGACTTGAATAGAGTGCAGTCAATGCGGAGGGCGGCGGGAGGACGAGGGGTGCTCTTTTCCTCCCTTAGGGTACTTTTTGTAGATTTTTGGGGGTTTTTGTAGGGCGACAGGCACACTGCAAGTTGGGGGGGCTTTGTAAGCTGCCGCAGGGGTGCAGGGTGGGGGGGGTTCCTGGGATTTTGGGTTTGTTGTTGGGGGGGTTTATTTCTGCAAGGCATGATGATTCTATCCAGGACTGTTCCATGGTGGCTCTTCGGGAGTGGGGTGGGCCTCTTTACGTTTGAGGATGGGGGGTAGGGGTTTAAGTGTTATAAGCTGGAATGTTAATGGTTTGGGGGATCGCATTAAGCGTGGGATTGTTTTGCAATTCTTGAAACGGTCAATGCCGGATGTTGCCTTGCTGCAGGAGACGCACCTTATTGGTAATACGTGCTATGCTCTGAATAGGAAGGGTTATAAATTCATCGCACATTCGGGATTCTCCTCTGGGTCCAGGGGTGTGGGCATCCTAGTCAGAGCCTCGCTACCATTTGAGGTGGACTCCACCATTGTTGATGATAGGGGGAGGTTTGTGGCGGTGGCGGGGCGGTGGGAAGGAAGAACTTTGGTTTTAGTTTCGGTTTATGTCCCGCCGGCCCTGCAGGCCTCCACGTTCACAGATCTGGGTAGGGCCCTGCTGGATCTCCCGGGGGGTATGCTTGTGGTGGGAGGTGATTTCAACGCTGTTGGCTCCGGCCTGCTGGATAGATACCCGCCCAGAGACACAGGGGGGGCTCAGAGGTGGCTCCCAGACTTCCTAAACACGCTTGGCCTGATAGACTGCTGGAGGCTCCGGCATCCCACACAGAGCCAATACACGTTCCACTCCGGGGCACATGGTAGTCTCTCCAGGATTGCTTACCTACTCACTCTGGCTGCGCATGCCTCATTGGTCTCCGAGGCGAGGCACATGGCGCATGGTATATCTGACCATTCGCCAGTGTGGATCCGGCTGGATCTAGGTCGGGAGGGAGGAGGAAGGGTGGCCCCTATTAACCCGTGGTATTTCCGAGACCCCAAGATGCGCAGCGCGCTGGTAAAGAAAGTAGATAATTTTTTCAAGGATAATCAGGGATCCGTGGACTCGGCAGTGTCGCTGTGGGAAGCATTTAAGACCGTGCTCCGAGGGGAAGCCCTCTCCCTAGTAGTAGCTGCCAAGCGGCGGAGAGATGGCGAGGTTCTGCAGGTTGAGGAGGAGATCGCGGCTCTGGAGGGAGCGCTGGAGGAGGAGGTTACAGAATCCTCACTGCATGAGCTCTGCTTGAAGCAAGCTGAGTATAAGGACCTGGTGACGAACGCCGCTAAGACCCTCAGCAGGGAGCAGCAGGGCCGATTGTATGATGTTGGGGACAAGGCAGGGAAACTCCTGGCTTGGCTGGACAAAAAAGAACGGGTCAATAGAGTTGTGCCAGAGTTGACGGGAGAGAGGGGAGAGGCGATTGTGGAACCTGAGAGGATTGTACAGTGTTTCTCGGACTATTTCTGTAGGGTTTATGCCTCAGTGTCGGATAGGCCGCCCGAGGACTCGTCTGACCTCCTCCGTGATATCGAGTTGCCCTGTCTCTCCGACATAGATAGGGACGATCTAGATGGTGACATAATGGTTGACGAGGTGGCGGGGGCTATCCGCGCGTTAAACTCGGGTAAGGCCTCGGGACCGAACGGTTTGCCGGTCGATTTGTACAAGCTATTTCCGGATAGGGTCGCCCCTCACCTGCGCGCCATGTTTATGGAGGCGCGGGGGAGTGGGACCCTCCCGTTGGACCAGCGACTGGCGACGATCGTGGTTATACACAAAGAGGGCAAACCCCGAGATAAGTGCGCCTCATATAGGCCTATCTCACTTCTTAACGCAGAGCCGAAAATTCTGGCTAAAATCCTGGCGACCCGATTGATTAGGGTACTCGGTGACTTGGTCCACCCGGATCAATCCGGATTCATCCCGCACCGAAACACGGCGTTAAATCTTCGGCGCCTTCATGGTGTAATCGCCAGGGCGGACACACTGCGTGAACCAGCTATTGTGGCGTCTCTTGACGCCACGATGGCATTTGACACGGTGGAATGGGCATATTTGTGGGCCGTGCTGATCAAGTTCGGCTTTGGCCATGGTTTTGTGAGTTGGGTGAGGTTGCTGTATGAGGGGCCACTTGCGAGTGTGGTGGTGAATGGTCGGGCGTCGACTCCGTTTCAGCTTGGGAGGGGTACCCGGCAGGGTTGTCCCCTGTCGCCTTTGTTGTTCGCCCTCGCCCTTGAGCCGCTGGCTGCGTGGATACGTTGGCACCCGGATATACGGGGCCTTAGATGGTCGCCTGAACACGAGGACCGTATTTCGCTCTATGCCGATGATATCCTGCTGTATCTTGCCTCACCCAAGAAATCACTTATAGTGGTCTGTGACGTACTCACATCTTTTGGTAGGAACTCGGGCCTTGTTATCAACTGGAGTAAATCATATTTGTATGTTCTTAGTGGCGAGGTTCCCCCGATCCCTAGAACATGTTCGATACAGGTCGCTCAGCAGGGCTTCGTGTATTTGGGGATTTTTATCTCCATGGACTCTGCTGTGCGATATGAGAAGAACCTGCTCCCCCCCCTGGCATGCCTGAGGCGGGATGTTGAAGGCTGGCGGAGGCTGCCGCTCTCCCTCGTTGGGCGTGCGGCCCTGTTCAAAATGATGTCGCTTCCCCGCTTCCTCTACGCACTGCAGAATACTTTGGACTGGGTTCCGGCCAAATACTTTCGGGAGGTCGAAGGCCTCCAGCGAACGTTGCTTTGGGGTGGGCGGCCGCGAATAGCTATTGCAAAGTTGACGCTTCCATGGTACGACGGGGGCATTGCGCTCCCAGACATCCGACGGTACTATTGGGCCACCCAGCTGAGTGCGATCAATCATGGGTTTTATGGCCCTGCCCTCAGCCCTGGGTATGCCATGGACAGGTGGTTGCTGCGTGGTGGTAACTATTACAGGGCGTTGTATTCGCGGTCCTTGGACTCGTCCCTCACGGGGCCCACTGCTGTGGCGGTGCGAGTGTGGAAGATGGCAACTGACTCGCTGGGCTGGAAGGATAGGCTCACCCTCGCTACCCCGCTATTTGAATCTGAGAGAATGGGTAGGCTTTGGCACACAAAAGGCTTTGACAAATGGCACTTGATCGGCATCTCCAGGGTCGGAGATGTCCTGATTAAGGGGAGGGTGAAGTCCTTTGAAGAGTTGCAGAAGGAGTATGAGCTGGGGCCATCTGAGTTTTTCCGCTATATTCAGGTGCGTCACGCCCTCCGATCAGTCCTCATAGAGGGTGAGAAGGTGCCTGAGTCCTCTCCTTTGGAGGACCGGGTCCTTGATGGCCATATGCCCGAGAGCACGATCTCGCTCATCTATAAGAAACTGATCAACGTCCGGGCGGATATGCTTCTGGGGTTGAGGGACCAGTGGGCTAGGGATGGCCTCGAGTTGGATGACGAGGATTGGCAGTCTGCTGTTTCCTCTCCTAAGGAGGTTGCGATCCCGTCGCGTCTGAGGCTGGTGCAGCTTAAAATACTGCATCGAGTGTATGTGACGGGGCCAAGGCTGGTTCACATGGGATTCTCGGAGGACGGCCTATGCAGGAGGGGTTGTGGTATGGTGGGTACTTTCCTGCATATCATTTGGGAATGTGGTGTCATCACGGAATTTTGGAGGAGAGTCCATGCAGTGATGGGGGAGGTGACGGGCATTGCTATGCAGCCGGAAGCGCGGTGTTGTCTACTGAATGTCTGGGGGCCCACTGATCATAATGCGGCGCAGACCCAATGGGTGACTCTGGGCAACATGGTCGCTAAGAGAGATATCGCGCGATTGTGGGGCTCTGCGGGGCCCCCCACATTGACCGCGTGGAAAGAAAATATGGACTGGAGTATGTTAAGGGAAAAGACGGTCTATTGCGCTAGAGGCCGCCCCCGGAAGTGGCAGGGGGGGAATATGTCTTGCCCCGGATCTGGATCCTCCTGAGGAACAGCTTTCCTCCTAACCTTCTTTCCAGCTCAGTATGGTTTATGGACTTTTTGGCCTCTACAGTCCCTCTTCTTCCTCTTCACTTTGTACTGTAACTGTTAGAAGAGTGGGGTCCGGCCTCCCCTGGGGGGCTCATCATGGGCTTTCAGTGTTCTTGCCTTGCTGGGGTTTGTTGTGCGTTTTTTGTGTTTAATTAAAATTGAACCTTTGCACTTCTCCTTTCATGGTATTGGGGACGCATCTCTGTTTCTATATATCGATGCTGCCGAACCTCCGGGTTGTCGGCTGAATAGCTGTGTCCTGACTTTTGAAAATAAAGGTTTTTAAAAAAAAAAAAAAAAAAAGTCCAGGAGGCCTCTAATTCCTCGAAGGAGCTATTTAAAACTGTTAATGCCCTGTCTAGCTGCCCTAGAGACGCTGTGTTTGCTCCGGATCAGAACTTTGTAAATGATCTGGCTGTGTTCTTTCAAAGCAAAGTTCAGAACGTTTACAATTATTTCGCAAACACAGCTGTAGCAGGTGGCATTATTCATCAGGGGGATGTATCAGAGAATTCACCACAAGGAAGCTTCACACAAGAAAGAAAGGGTCCATGAGCTTTTGCTTCAAACAAAATCTGGGTATCCTCTCGACCCTTGCCCCCCATTTATTCTACATAAGGCTGCAGAGGAGATTGCTCTCTCCCTGACGCCACTGTTAAATCACATTACTAGTACTGGAATCTTCCCATCTGATTGGAAAAGGGCATGTATAAGACCTATAGTGAAGAAACCCTCGCTTGATCCCTTGGAAGTCAAAAACTATCGCCCCATCTCGTGTCTTCCTCTGCCGTCTAAGGTTCTGGAGAAAGCCATGAATGTCGAATTAACATCATATCTAGATCAAAACATCTTACTAGATTCCACTCAACATGGCATTAGAGCCCGGCACTCCACTGAGTCTGCCTTCATTCTGGCGACAGAGGAAGTTCGTAAAGCAATGGATGGGGATGGGTGGGCGGCCCTTATCCTGCTTGACCTTACAGCTGCCTTCGATACGGTAAATCACGAAGTGCTGATACATAGGCTCCAGAAGGTTGGCGTCAGTGGAAAAGCCCCAACCCTACTATCATCTTTTCTGTCAGATAGGGAACAGTTAATACATTGGAATAGACTTAAGTCACACCGGTTCACTCTACCGGGCGGAGTCCCTCAGGGCTCTGCTCTATCTCCTACCTTGTTTAACATCTATGTGACTCCTTTAGCCAGCGTAATAAAGAATCACGGTTTCTCGCTTGTGTCCTACGCTGACAACACTCAGTTAGTGGTGTCTGTAACACACAGTGTAGACGCTATGGCAGAACATTTTCGTAACTGCATCACAGACCTGATGATCTGGATGAACCACAACTTTTTAAAGCTAAATGCGGGTAAAACCGAAGTTGTGGAATTTGGCACAAAAGCATCTGTTTGGAGTCAATTATTGTGGCCCCCTGAAGCTGGAATGTGTCCGATGCAGGCACCCAAAGCAAGAAATGTGGGTGTCCTGATAGACAAAGACCTTACTCTTGTCCCACAGATTAACCAGGTGTCCTCAGCCTGTTTCTACACCTTGAAGGTTTTACGGAAAATCTTACACTTCATTCCTTTCTCATTGAGGGAAACGGTGGTTGGAGCTTTGGTATTGTCAAGGCTGGATTATTCTAATGCTCTATATTTGGGAGCAGGGGCAGCCCAGCTTTCCAAACTCCAATCGTTACAAAACGCAGCCGTAAAAGTATTACTCAATCTTCCAAAGCATCATTCCACATCTGCCGGGGTAAAGCAACTACACTGGCTTCCAGTCAAACGACGGGTGGATTTTAAGGCTCTGTGTTTAGTCCACAAAGCCTTTTACGGTGGAGGGGCTTCTGATCTACAAGCTCTGTTCCCTCGCTATAACCCATCGCGCCATCTTAGATCTTCTAAGGCGGGACTGGTGTTATGTCCTAAAATTAATAGAGTGAGGTGGGGAGGAAAGCGATTTTCATATTTAGCTGCAAAATTGTGGAACTCACTTCCGACACCACTCCGACTTCAACCAAGCAGAACACTTATTAGGAAGCAAATTAAAACCTGACTTTACTCTCAATGCTAATCAATCTAGTCGCACTCGCAGGTACCTTATCTTAGCACCAAGATGCCTCGGCATTAGTTGCGCTTTATAAATATCTCAGTCAGTCAGTCACAATAGAAAGACAGTGTTTTCATTTGTAATCTCTCTCCTCTGACTGAGGCATAAAAAGGCTCTTTGTAATCACTGTAATAGAAGCCTTAAAAAGACTCAAAATTACCAGCGTTAAATGGGCTACAGCCACAAAGTATAATGTAGATGTAAATACATGTGTTGGCATATTCCCATTTTATTAAACACTGATTGGGCATAGAGTGTTTTTTACAGTGTTATCCCATATCGAAATGTATGCCCTGGACCCCTCCTAGTGTATGCAATGAGTGCTCAACTCAACTTCTCAAGAAGAGCCAAGCATCTAAAGTAAGTACTTGGAGTACAGCAGAATTGGTGGTCCTGGGATGGTACGGGGTAATCAATACTTCTCTCAAAAAGTATTCCTCAATGACCACTAACTGCCCCAGAAGGACAAGGCCAGACATGACATAAATTAACACACAAAGCAATAAATATTTTGCTACACAGAAAAAGTAATTCTAATTTTTTGCAATGTGACATGTGCTATGTAAAGTATTTTGATTTAAACCAAAAAATGCAAACAAATGATTATTCACAAAGGTAGTTAATATAGTGCTTTTCAGAAAAAGATCACCTTTTGTTTGTAATAAAAAGGATTAGGTAATTGTTTCACAAATCAATGATACATTAATACATAACAGCTATTTAGAACCACTGCAAAATCAATCATCAATAACCTAAACTAACCACATTTTATAATGAGCATATGACACAGTGAAACTCTCCTAAATTTGATACTAGATTTTGCAACCATTAGGTATGATACATATAAATAAATAGCTGTAAATGCTAACTATGCTGTTGACCAACTAAGTACTATCTCCGCTCTTCATATAGTAAATATTCTTAAACCTTCAGAGCACCACCACTCTAACCACCAGACCACATTTCATGGATCACTCAGTGGGTGACCTTTCAAGACTACCACTGTTCGATCCTGATGACCTTACTACCTAATTTTATTACCACGTCAGACAAACTCACAAGATATAAAGATATGTAACAGGGTTTCTGAAGTACCCACATGCAACACCTTTGTTCTACATTAAATATAACAAATAGCAAAAACTAGATTATTTCAACATGCACATACACTTTTAAGCACTTAAGCAGAAGTCAGGAGACCACCTTACCATTATGCTCTAACAATGTTGACAATGCATTAGCAGCTGCTTGAAACACTTCTTTAGATGTGGGGTGGGTAAGCATTGTTAGCATTATTTCCTTATGCACTTGATACCTATTAAAAGAGCAAAATAAAGGATATGCATTTACATTCACTTATTAAAGCTACAATAGTTTAAAATTGGCTTTTGTTTCAGTAGTCTCTATTAATAATTAGGAAAAATGATAACTTCAATCAATTTCTCTACTGAATAAAGCTTAGCCTGCTTAGTAGAAAAATAAACAAATGCTTGCATTGTGTATTGTTTCAATTTTGAAATTAAACTCTGAGAGAAGGGTAAAGAACCCAGGGTCAAAGTAAAAAGTAGGTGGGTTGGAACTGAGGGTTTAAATGAACTGTGTTCCTCCTCGAGCCACCGGACAAGAAGACATCAAGGCATGTTATGAAGTGCAAAAACAAGAGTTGATGGACTGAATGCAGAACAATGTCATACATTCACCCCAGTACAGAGATCTGGGCCTAAATCCATCGTTTTTTTGCTCACCATGCCGTTCCAGTTTGAACCCAGCCAAATGCAAATCAGTCTTGACCCTGTACCTCGTGGGAACAGTCCAACCCGAACTGCCAAGCCAGGTCCTCCCTGGACTGGAAACAAGCATCCTAGGACCGGTTTCTGGGTATGCCCAGATGTGGGTCCCGTGCTCACTACGCCACTGGAGTCAAGCTATCCTGGCTGAAGAGGGGTGAAACCCCAAAACCGATCTTAGGATGCTTGATTCTAGTCCAGGGAAGACATGGCTTGGCAGTTCGGGCTGGACTGTTCCCATGAGGCATAGGGTCAAGACTGATTTGCATATGGCCATGTCTGAACTGGGGTGGCGTGGTGAGCAAAATAACGATGGATTAAACCCAGATCTGTGACTGGGGGTGAGTTTTGCCAATGTGCAACATTCCGTCCATCATCTTGTGTGTTTTGCTGTTCGCCCTATGTGGGAAGGGTATGCCCAGATGTGGGTCCCGTGCTCACTACACCACTGGAGTCAAGCTATCCTGGATGAAGAGGGGTGAAACCCCGAAACCGGTCCTAGGATGCTTGATTCCAGTCCAGGGAAGACATGGTTTGGCAGTTCGGGCTGACTCCACAAGAGTCGGAATTGATTTATTGACTAGAGTGAATGGGATTCTCTCGATCTGGGTGAGACAGAGACCTTTTTCACAGTAAGGTAGGAGTATATTGTGCCACCTAGTAAAGTATGTAGAAGTGTCATACGATAAATGAATTGTTTCTAGTTAGACACTGACATAGGCTTTTGCTTCATCCAACAAATAGGTTGCAGCCCTTGGAAATAAAACAGAAACCAGAAAAACAACCCAAAGAACTGGGTCATTTGAGATCTAAAGAGCTTAACATTAGACATCAGCTTTTTCCACATATGAGGTAATGGATTTGGAATTATATACATTTGAGAATACAATATAAATGTAAAAAAGGATGCGGGCCAAATAAATAGAATAAAAGTAGGATTGTTTCAACAGAGTGTTTGAAATAATGAGGCAATGTGAACAAAGAGCTGATACGGATTAATGAGATTATGGAAAAATTATGAGGATATGGGCCAAAGAGATAACAGTGCATGACTGCACGTACATGTAAAATGTAGATGAATTGTAGGAATATTGTGCATTTCTGTAGAAATATGTAGGTAATGTGAATTCTACACGAGTACGATGTTCTTTTGTATGTATTGTATGCATTTTAATGAAGTGCTTTTGGAGCAACAACGAGGTAACAGTGACTCTTCCTTTGATGTGATGATAAAGTGCATATCAGATACTATGTATTAGACAAATATAAAAAATATATTTTTATATATGTATTTGTTTTACACAGAACATATAAAACAGGGATCATTACGGAAAAAATTAAAATGATTGTCTTGAAAAAGATGGACTAAAAATGTAATAACCATCGAAACGCGTCGACGCAAATCTGGTTACATAATCATTGGAGGAACACGGTCCTGTAATTGCCAAATCAGGAGTGCATACAGACGGGTTCCTTATATTTGGTTCTTTAGGATATGTACTGAAAATGACAAAACATAAGGTCTAAAGTTTTTTCTCTCTTTTATGTGGGGTTGTAGTGTCATTCATGTCCTGTGTAATGTTGTGACTGTATGAAGTATATGAAATGTATTGATAAGATTTTAATTGTGTATGAGAAATCCAATTTTTAATCTGGGATAATAGGTTTGTAATAAAAACATATTTTGTAATTCTTCAACTATATGAGTTAGTATCTGATTTTATATTAGTTGGGTAGGAGCTGACAAGCAGTACAAGTATGTAATAGATTATTTCCAACCCGGAAATTGTCTAGGTGGTCTGGTATTTTTGTCTGAGGGAAAACATTTCTGTTTGACTACTTGTATAATACTCCACGCATTGCGGAAGTTGGCTGTCCTAGCTATCCCCCAAAAACACGTGTTCATGAGAGATTCAGTTGCCTAATTATTACTAGATGGAATCAATGTTTCTGCAACCTGTACTACAGACAGCAGAAGTGGTAGTAAGGTTTATGAGCGACAAAGGGGTATTGCAAATGCAATATACCTTGATGCAGTAAACCAGGGTTTCAAATGACATTGAGGCCCAGGTTTTGGACATGTGATTTGATAGCCAAAGATTCTTGAGTGAAGAAGTACCACTCAGTTGAGAAGTTAAAACTAAAGCAAAGAACTCTTTAAGGTCTCGGGTGTGACTTCTCCAGTTAAAAGGATTCATCAACAGCATCATACATTTAAAAGGTACCACTATTAATTTAAAATGCCACAGCAGCATCTATTAATTTAAAATGCCACAGCAGCATCAGTCAAAATCACAACCAGAGCAGTAGTTTTGCTGCTGCAGAAGTAGTTCAAGTAGAGGACGGCAATTCAAGTTGCACTCCTCATGTCTTTTTCCCTACCCAAATCCCAAAACCTATTTGAGCACATAATGCATCAAACTCACAGCACTCTGGTCAGTCAAGAGCCATGTGTCACTGTTTTTTCAAAAATGATAGAGGATAAAGTTTGATCTATGGGTCGTACAGATATTAAGAAGGGTTATTTTCAGTTATTTGTCAAGATGCTTCCTCTCATTCCCTCTCAGCCATCACACCTGGCTTGACACAAACATTTCACTGATTGCCATTTACTCCCAACAAGAAATATAGAACTAGCATTGGCAGTACTCTTCCAATCCAATTACACAATTAAAATTATATTTAACTTCCTTTAAAACTGACATTGCCAGTGTGATTTGTTATCAGGACTAAAAAACGAAATTTCTTAAGTTATTGACAAATATGGGCATAAAAATAATAACACATTCATATACAAATCCACATGGAGACATTGTTCTTCCTCTGTGTGCAAAAGCAAGAGAAGGTAAGAGTATTGTTAAGACAAAAACATTCTGTGCTTGGTACACAGGTATGTTCTCCTGCCTTGATTGCCCACCTGTGTGTATGTTGGTTATCCTGGCTTTCATTTTAGCCATAGGATCACTTCCACACTAATCTAGAATGTGTGCAAAGTCCTAGGCCTGTTCCCAGCCATGTAAGGTCCTATGATGTCATTTGACTTGGAAGGGAGGACCATAAGTGCCCTCATAAGTGAACAGAGGAGTACTGTCTCTGTCTGGGTATATAGCACATAAAGCGGTGATGGTAGCATAACGTGTGTTTGAGATTGATAGTATGACCAGCATGTTCAATCTGTGTTAGGGAGAATGTGCCCTATAGGTCTCTGTTGAGTAAAGTTATGTAGTTATGTGCATGGCCAAAATCTTGAGCAGGCATCTAGTGAATATGTTGAGTGGGTAGGAAGGTATATTGACTGTATTCCTGTAGCTGGAGACTGGCATTCCAGACACTGAAGCAAGGAGGATGGAGATGAACAAGTTACATAACTTCAGTAATGCCTTATTTGGTAGAAGGAATATGCTACTTACCAGTATGCATCTGTTCTTGGCATGTAGAGCTGCAGAGTTGTACACTTAGCATAGATCGCCATCTGGTGTTGGGCCCGGATGTTTGCAGTTTGTTTTTGTTCTTTGGACAGTCTTTGGAAGTCACGAGTTCGGTGACTCCTCCTTCGGTCCGTACTGCGCATAGGCTTCGGCTCCATCCTCAGATTGTTTTTCGCCAACAGGGAAATGATGGAGCGTAGTAATAACAGTGAGAAACCCATGTGTGTTGTATCTAAATAAGATGGACTGGAACGGATACAGGTAGCCGGGGAGGCGGGTGGGCGTGTACAACTCTGCAGCTCTACATGCCAAGAACAGATGCATACTGGTAAGTAGCATATTCCGTTCGAGGCATATGAGGTGCAGATTGTACACTTAGCATAGATTATATAGCAGTACCCAACCTTAGCGGCGACCACCGGTATCCGTTGCAGTGGTTTGAAAAAGTGTCTTTAGTACAGCCTGGCCCACACTAGCTTGCTGCTTGGAATGCACATCTACACAGTAATGTTTTGTGAAGGTGTGCGGTGTTGACCATGTGGCTGCTTTGCAGATGTCATCTAAGGGTATGTTCCCTAGAAAAGCCATAGAAGCCCCTAACTTTCTAGTAGAGTGGGCTTTAGGTGGAACAGATAATGTTCTTTTTGCCTTTTGATAGCAAATTTGTATGCACTTTACAATCCACCTAGCTATCCCTGATTTAGAGATGGGGTTGCCTTTATGTGGTGGAGAGAAGGAAACAAACAATTGTTTATTTTTCCTGAAAGGTTGCGTTCTCTGTATGTAGTACAGTAAAGCCCTCTTAACATCAAGTGTGTGTAAGGCCCTTTCCGCAACAGATTGAGGTTGCGAGAAAAAGACAGGTAATTCCACCGATTGATTGAGATGGAAGGGGGAAATGACCTTGGGCAGAAACTTCGGATTTGTACGAAGTATGACCTTGCTGTGATGTATTTGTAGGAAGGGTTCTTGTATAGTGAACGCTTGTATTTCACCAACCCTTCTAAGGGAAGTGATAGCTACGAGGAAAGCTGTTTTCCAGGTGAGGAACTGTAGCTCACATTTATGCATTGGTTCGAAGGGTGGACCCATTAGCCGTGTGAGAACTACATTAAGATTCCATACAGGGGAAGGTGGTGCCCTGGGAGGAATTACTAGTTTAAGGCCTTCCATAAAGGCTTTAATAGCGGGCACTCTGAACAGTGATAAGTGCTGTCTGTTTTGTAGATAAGCAGCAATCGCTGCTAGGTGTAGGCGTATGGATGAATATGCCAGGTTACACCTGTGAAGATGGAGCAGATAGCATATGATGTGCTGTATGGATGCATCTAAAGGGTTGATTGTATTGTTACGGCAGTAAATTACAAATCTTTTCCACTTTGCGGCATAGCATGGTCTAGTGGTAGGACGTCTGGCTTCCATGATAATGTTCATGCAATCAGGGGGAAGGTTAAGGTATCCAAATTCTAAGATTTCAGGAGCCAGATCGCCAGGTTGAGCTGAGCTGGGTCCGGGTGCCTGATTTCTCCATGGTTCTGGGTTAGGAGGCATGGGGACAGGTGCAGTTTTTGAGGTGGCACCACCGATAGCTGTAGTAGTGTGGTGTACCACGGCTGCCTGGCCCATGTTGGGGCTACCAGAAAGAGTGTGAGGGAGTGCTGTTGTAGCTTCCTTACCACTAACGGAATTAGAGGGAGAGGTGGAAAGGCGTATGCAAATCTGCCTGACCAGTTCATCCATATCGCATTGCCTTTGGACAATGGGTGTGGGTATCTGGCGGCGAAGCTTGGGCATTTTTTGTTTTCGTGGGTGGCGAAGAGGTCTATCTGTTGGAAGAATGGGTGAAGAACTTGTGGATGCAGTTCCCATTCGTGTAGTTGTTGCGTTTGTCTGCTGAGCAGATCTGCCATGGTGTTTTGTACGCCTGGAACGTGCTGTGCCAGGAGAAAGATGTTTTGGGGAATTGCCCATCTCCATATGCTCTGGGCTAAGCGGGAGAGCTGGGGAGAGTGTGTCCCCCCCTGTTTTTGGATATAATACATTGCAGTCATGTTGTCTGTGCGAATGAGGACTGCTTTGCCCGAAATCTGTTTTTGAAAAGATTTTAGGGCTAGAAAGATCGCCAAGAGCTCCAGATGGTTGATGTGGAGCGATTTTTGCTGTGGCGTCCATAGACCTTGCATGGTGAGGTGTAAGAGGTGCGCTCCCCAGCCGGAGAGCGATGCGTCCGCTGTTAGAATCACCTGAGGAACCAGGTCCAGGAACGGCCGCCCTTTGGAAAGGTTTGTGGTGTTCCACCACTGCAGAGAGTGATGGGTGCGGCCGTCCACCAACACCAGATCCGTCAGCTGACCCTGGGCCTGGTTCCACTGTTGTGCTAGGCACTCTTGAAGTGGACGCATGTGGAGTCTTGCATGGGGGACTATGAAAATGCAAGACGCCATCATTCCTATGAGCTTCATAAACACTCTTGCTGGAAGAGAGTGTTGAGGAAGGAATGTTTTGCGCAAGGCTTGTATGCTTGCGATTCTGGCTGAGTTTGGATAGGCAATACCTTTGGAGGTGTCTATAGTGGCCCCGAGATATTGCTTTGTGTGAGACGGTATGAGGTGGGACTTTTGGTAGTTCACTGTGAAGCCTAGCTGGTGGAGCAGTTGGATGGTGCTGTTTGTATGTTGCACACATTGGTGGTAGGACGCGGCTTTTATCAGCCAGTCGTCTAAGTAAGGGAAGATGTGAATATGTTGACGTCTGAGGTGTGCTGCTCCTACCGCTAGGTATTTGGTAAACACCCGTGGTGCGGTGGTGACCCCGAAGGGGAGAACCGTGAATTGGTAATGCTGACCGTCCACCACGAACCTGAGGTACTTCCTGTGAGAAGGGTGTATTGGAATGTGAAAGTATGCGTCTTTCAGATCCAAGGTAGCGAGAAAGTCTCCCTGACAGAGGAGCGGGAGGACTTGTTGTAGGGTGACCATGTGGAAATGATCTGAGTGTATGTAGGCATTTAGAGGCCGGAGGTCCAGAATGGGCCTCAGGGTCCCGTCTTTCTTTGGTATTTAGAAATACAGAGAGTAGACCCCTAGATTTTGCTGATTGACGGGGACCTGCTCTATAGCGTGTGAGGGAGAGCACCTCCTGTTTGAGTAGTGTTGAATGTTCTTGAGACATTGGACGGTGTCTTGGTGGGATATTGGGTGGGGTAGATGTTAGCTCGAGACAGTACCCTGACCGAATAATTTGGGTCACCCATTTGTCCGATGTTATGGACTCCCATACGTGGATAAAGTTTTGCAGTCTGCCCCCGACCGGAGTGGGATGGTCTGGGGGGAGGGAAGGGGAGTCATTGTGCGGGCGGGGTGGCAGAACGGGTGGTGTTAGTTTTGCCCCTGCCCTTATTGTTGTTGCCTCTGTAACCACCCCTTTGGTAGCCCTTTGAAAAGGTATTTTGAGGAGGGGACTTGTAGGAGGTAGAGGCGCTATCGGTGGAGTAGCCTCTGCCTGTGCTACGAAAGGATGAGCGTCGAAAGGAGCGTTTAGGGGCCTGTGATTGTAGTGCCCCCATAGACTTTGCTGTGTCTGTGTCCTTTTTCATCTTTTCTAACGCTTCATCCACCTTTGGCCCAAAGAGAGTTTGTTGGTCGAAGGGGTGATTTAGTATGGACGCCTGGACTTCAGGCTTGAACCCTGAGATCCTGAGCCAGGCATGACGACGAAGCAGGACACTAGTATTTATGGCTCCAGAAGCAGTGTCAGCTGCATCGAGGGCACACTTAATGGAGGTGCTAGTAATTAGTTTGCCCTCCTGTATTAGTTCATGAGCTTTGCATTTGTGTTTTTCGGGGAGGTGCTGCATAAGAGCATCAAGCTCGTCGTAGTGTGCTCTGTCATAGCGCGCAAGTAGCGCTTGTGTATTTGCAATGCGCCACATGTTTGCAGCTTGGGAGGCGGTGCGTTTGCCAGACGCGTCTAGAAGTTTGGATTCTTTATCCGGTGGTGGGGCTTCTCCGGAGTACTGGGAGTTAGCCCGCTTTCTAGCTGTGGACACAACTAGGGAATCTAAGGGAGCAGGGCCCTTAATGTATGCAGGGTCTGTGGGTGCCGCCTTATACTTTTTTTCTATTCTAGGGTTCAATACCCTGGCCCTGACAGGATCTTTGAACACCTCTGCAGCATGCTTGGTAAAACCTTTGAGCATGGGCAAGATAGATGTGGACTTGTCCTGAATGTCAAATGTATCCAGTAGGAAGTCGTCTTCCACTGGTTCACTATGCATTTCCACCCCATGGTAGTGTGCTGCTCTCTGCACTAAGTGGTGAAACCCTAAGGAGTCCTCTGGAGGAGACGGCCTGGATGGGTATAGGTCGTCCTGAGGCACATCCGGTATGTGAGGGTTTTGGTAGTCTTCCCATGGGTCTGGGGTCCCCGGTGGAGTGGGGTCCATTGGGGCGTCCGCCGGGTCATAATCTTGATCCCCGTAATCTGGATCTGGGGACGGGGTCGGGGAGTGATGAGGTAAGGGTGGCGGAGACCTGGGAGGGGGAGGGGGTGGAGGAAGTGGAGGAGGCGGAGGAGGCAGAGGAGGAGGTAGTGGGGAAGGTACTCTGAGAGGAGAAGTAGCAGAGTCCTTCCGCTTGGGTGGTGGAGGAGGAGCCGGAGTGTCAAGGCGTCTTTTTTTGATAATTAAAGTCAATAGCCCAGTCTTTGGATCTTTAAATAGAGTCTTTTGCAAAGGGTCTGGTGTAAACAGATCCAGTGGCGCCGAATCGTCCGCTGGCGCCGATGGTTTCGGAGCCGAGGGCTTCGATGGTTTCTGTGCACCATGCGTTTTTGGAGCCTCCGGTTTTTTCGGCGTCGAAGGAGTTTTCGGCGCCGGAGCGTCGGTGCCGACAGATTTGTGTTTGTGTTTGGTCGGCACCGAGAGTCCAGGCTTCGGCACCGGTGGCTTCGGAGTCGAGCTGGGTATCACTTTCTTCGGTGCCGGATGGTGTTTTTCGGCACCAGGCGTCGGCTGGCTCGAGCCCGAGCTGCCGTGAGATTTTTGAGGCTTCGACACCGGGCCCGAAGGTGGGGTGATGGAAGCTGTGTGCTTGGTTTTACCCAGGCCTGCAGGCGAGGGTGTAACCTGAGTCTCTTTGGTTTTGGGCACGGGGGTGGGAGGGGGTACAGTACTCACGACCCGCTGCGCCGGTGTGATGTCCTCCACGTCGGAGTCGTCGGCCTCGGAAGCGCTGACGACGTCGTCCTCCTGCTCGGTGTGTAGTTGCCCCGAAGCTTCGGCGTCGTCTCCGAAGATGTCCGGTGGAGCTGCGGTCGATGAGTGCGCCATGGTGCGTCGAGCTCTTCGATCCCGGATGGTCTTTTTTGATCGAAAAGACTTACAGCGGGGCAGTCTCTGGCCTCGTGTTCTGGAGAGAGGCAAAGGTTACACACCTGATGGAGGTCGGTGTGGGGAAATTTAGACCCACATTTTGGGCACTTTTTGAACGGAGTCCTTTCCATCGGCCGGGACCGGAGTCGAGGAGGGCCCGAAGGCCGGTGCCGATGTACGGAATGGATAAAAGTGCCGCTTCGAGAGATGAAGATATGATGAAGAAACTCGAAGAACGAGGATTTTCCGTCGAGGCTGGAACCGTAGAAGTTCGAAGCCGGAGCACGAAGTATCACATCCGAGCCCGATGGCGGAAAAAAACAATCTGAGGATGGAGCCGAAGCCTATGCGCAGTACGGACCGAAGGAGGAGTCACCGAACTCGTGACTTCCAAAGACTGTCCAAAGAACAAAAACAAACTGCAAACATCCGGGCCCAACACCAGATGGCGATCTATGCTAAGTGTACAATCTGCAGCTCATATGCCTCGAACACTTTATTTAGCCGCAGATTCCTTACCTTAGAATTTCCCCAGGCGTCAGACTGGATCCAGAAGATTTTTCATGAGCAGTACCCTTATGTGCTGTTAGGTGGCATCACACGGCTCCACGTGCTTTGTCAGTGTCGCCACACTGGAATTGACGTCCGCGGCACCTATACAGGCACCACCCAGGCACGCTGATGTCAGTTTCTTTTCACAGCTTTCCACAGCAGAAGCATGGAGCCATGAAGAACACTGACCGATGTTGTGGAAAACTAGGGCACTGAAAGGGGAACAGCCATGTCCCTGGATTTCCGTTCACAGAACAGGGAGGATGGGTGGGTGAGTAAGGAATATGTGGCAAGATATAGTCTGTACCAGATGAGGCATTACCAAAGGTAAGTATCTTGCTCATCTGATAGAGACTTCTAGCTGCAGATTCCTTACCTTAGAATATAAACCAGAGGAATATCAACCCCAAAGGTGGGTCTGCAAGCCAATTAAAATAAACAATGAAGTCCTGCAGGACGTAACCGTTAAAATGCCCATCCCTACGGACCTGACTGTCAGGGCAGTAAGGTAAGGTTATTATTATTATTAAGCTCGGAAAGCGCCTGGTTACTCCAACGGAGTGTCCCCGCGCTAGAACATCGCAGCCCATTGCAACAGGTCCCCCTCATTATCCAGACCCTCCAGGATTTCGCGATTTGCTAAAAATCGCGAAATCAGCACTTTTGTAAAAAGGCAGCGCTTTTTACAAAAGTGTCTGCGACATCTGGGCGATGGTTGGAGTGTCAGGGTAGAAATAGTAACTTGAGATAAAACAGCAAAAGGTTCCAGTCAATATATGTTTATAAAAAAGTTGTATAACAATGTAAAAGGCACATAAGGTCATGTAACACTGTCACACCTGACTGTAACTGCAGCCTGTGCAGTCAGCAAAGGCATTGAGCAAGGCTCCTGTCCTTATCGAGACATCGCTCCAGGAATCCGGGGTGTATGTCTGCACTGGAGCCTGTAACTCGCTGGGGTCCGCAGATGCTGAACCTGCCGCTCCGCCTCTTCTCTGAGCAATGAAGAGAAATGTGGCCCCGCCCCATACCAACCCATGCCCTCCCTACCCCAAAAAGATTAAAACTGTATGCGACTGGTGCGAAAAAAGTTTTAGAGGTGCACGATTTAGAAGGGGCTTACAGGGCTTTCCTGTTGGTTCAGCTAGAGATCACTCTGTCAGGGAAAGTCTGGCTTCTGTTCCTTTTCAAACAATGCTTCCTACAATGCGGAAGGGCGCTTGCCAGCTTCCCAGGGTAGGGCACTCCAACTTATGAGATGAGCCCGAGTTGACATTCAAAAACGTTAAACTAATTCTACTATAAGTCAAACTAACTCATGAATGAACAGTAACACAAATCCCATTGAAGTCGATCACACTCAAAAGAACAGCTCGCACTAATTGCGCTTGTGAATGGAAGCCCCAGCTAGTGATTTTGACCATTTTTTCTTCCTTTTTTTTAATCTGTCCAGAGACTGCACTTTAGGGGAAAATGTCCAAAAAAGACAAAATTTTAAAGGAATGTGTTTTCTTTTTTCTTTTTTGGAATCATTCATAGGGGAACCAATGAAGGTAAAAAGAGGGTAAGCGGCGTTTCTTGAACTCACGGTTTAAAGCAGGTGAGGAAGAGTGAGCTAAAGACAGAATGAGGGGAGAGGGAGAGAAAGCGAGAGGAGAGCAATTTTTTTCTTTTTAAAAGAAAACATGTGGGCGCGCTGGGGTTCATTTTTGTTTTGATTTAAAAAAAAAAAAAAAACATTATTTGCCTCTAAAATGCCGCAAAATGTCAATTTTTGTGCCGCTACATTCATGTTTTTGCACCGCTAAATTGACTAATTTATGCCGCTCTAACCTGGGGTTCTGAATATCAGCCTGCTTTCACCCCTGCTTTGGAGTGCTAGGCTTTTTTGCCACTGGAGGGATGGGGGGTGCTGCATGATTTCAGATAGGTTCCATAAGACAACCACCCCACCAAGGGGCACATGTACAAGAACTACTGATGACTAACGCTAGTTAGCAGCAGTTTTCTTTATGCGACCTATCACCAAAAACTATCGCCCTGCTAGCGACGTATTTACAATACGTCGCTACATGGCAACAGTTTCAGGTAGCTGCAGTGAAAACTGCCCGTAACACTAGCGTGAAGGTGGTACAAATTCTGACATTAGCGGGCGAAAACTGATGAAAGGCCCATTAGCGGCAAAAAAACTCACGTTAGTCAGCCCAACGTGACTTTTTTTTGCCTCTATAGGCAAAAACAGCCTATAAGTCCACCTCCAATATAAAATAGGAAATAAAACTAATGGCATGCAGAATGGAGCAACCAGGGACAAGTTCAGCACAGATCAACCCCCCCAACCCCCCCCCCCCCCCCCCCCCGAGTCCCGCAACAGCCGGGATGACCAGCCAGAGTCCCATTGGAAGAGGAAATTCAGGGCTACAGCTATGAAAAAAGGCGCATTGTTGTGCCAAACCAGTGCTGCATCCCTTTTCATTGCGCACTCCTTGCAACACCATGGCATCTAAAACCTTGAAAGCACGGACAGTCCCTGGGGCCCGGAGACCTCGCTGGGCCTGTGTCAAGGACCCGGAGTGGGATGCGGAGGTGCTGTTGAGTCGCTGGGCCGTGGCGGTAGACATTGAGGTACGGCGATCGCCCTTACCTGGTGGTAAGTAAGTCAGTTTATCTGTATAAGTTGATAAAAACCTTCACAATATTCACTTACAACACCATGACTGATCAAAGAAAAAACATATTTACAAGTTCAATAACATACCTTTAAAAAAATAGCTGGTTCCTGAACGATGTCAAACATTAGAAGAAAAAAAAAGCTGAAATTTTGCTTTTGCGATCATTCATAAATGTTTTCATTCTTTGCTCATTAAGTATGCAAAACTTCATTGGCGTGACAGTTCATCCAGAGTGCAATACGAGGTACTTGCCTCTAGACTATTAGACTGAGGTCCTGGGTGCGTTGTTAGGTCAAGATTACAAACAGAATTCAGTGTGCATTTTGAGCGCTCTTGAACGCCTATTGCATTGTAGATGCAAAACAAATACATTTGAGAATATAAAATTTTCCACATAAAGATAGAAATACAGCAAGATCCATAATTACAGACTTGAGGAGCATAACTTAAAGCAACTGATTCTTGGATGATGTCAGACATTAAAAGAGTCAAAGCTTTGGATTTAGGATCAAGGCTCAAATGTAACATATAAACTGCACAATTTCCGTAACTTGAGAGTTGCAAACATATAACTTGATTTCGAAGACTTGAATCCTGAATGCTTTCTTGGATTACGTTGTTGGTCAAAGTTGTTGACCTTGCGTGGGTTTTAACAAGTCAGCATATTGCGATCTCATAAAGTACCTGGTGCATAGTGCATGAGAATAAATAACTTTAGGTCTCTTGAATTTGTAAGACAGACATACCGATGAATTTGAAAAGGAGGGAGGATACATGGGGAAAATTGAGGAATGCCCTGATGCTGAAGGACGCTAAACTTTTCTGGGCTCTAGTGAACAATACCATGAGAGATAGCGCGGAACATTTTTTGCCAAATATCGCCCCCTCAGTGTGGGAAGCACATTTTGCAACCCTATACAGTTCTCCCTCGGGGGTAACATTGGTGCACCCAGTTGGTGAGAGGGCATTCCAACCGGATGGTTCTATTTGTATGACACCGAATCCGGACTTCCAGTGTGAGTCCAGAACACGAGGGTCCATGACATTTGCGGAACACATGGACCACTCAGGTACTAGGGCTGGGGTAGTTTCTGAAAGCACTATTAGGATATCAATTAAGGAAGTAGAGCACGCCATCGCCAGGCAGCCCCATAATAAAGCACCCGGTCTGGATAAAGTGCCCGGTGATCTCTTCCATTCCCAACCTAGAATCTGGGCACCCTATTTAGCTGCACTGTTTAATGCAGTGCTACAGGGAACTAATATCCCAGACACATGGGCCGGGGCTGAAATTGTCCCTATATTTAAAAAAGGTTCCCCCTTAGCCCCCTCAAATTACAGACCGATAAGCCTCCTGGATACCTCACAGAAACTTATGGGTCGGATTATCTTGGATAGAATTCTAGAATGGGCAGAAGAAAATAAAATATTAACCACTCTTCAAGCTGGGTTCAGAGCCGGGATTTCGACCTTAGACCAGCTTTTTAGATTACAGGTTCTGTACTGGAAGACGGTAATATTGGAGGGTGGTAGCTTATACCTGGTATTCGTAGATCTACGGGCCGCTTTTGACCTTGTGCCCAGGGAAAACCTATGGAGGGTATTGGAAGACCTAAAGCTCCCACCATACTTATTAGAAGTTTTAAAGCGTTTTCATAAAGGGAACTATGCCCAGGTACGCTGTGGGAAGAACGGCGATTTATCGGACCCTTTCCCCGTCACCAGAGGAGTACGTCAGGGTTGCGCCCTGGCGCCTACACTCTTCAGCCTTTACATAAATGGCTTGGTTGGTGACCTGGATGCGGTCAGAAACAATGATGCCCCTCGCTTGTCATCTGGGCGGGTGCCTGCTCTGATGTTCGCGGATGACACTCTGTTGTTATCGCGAACATCAACAGGCATCCAGAGGGTTTTGGATGGATTCGTAACATTCTGCGCTCTGAGGGGACTTGAAATGAACTTAGATAAGACAAAGTATATGATTTTCGGCCCACCAAAGCGCACCCGCCCTTGCCCATCTCTGAACGGCATCCAGCTCAAAAGGGTCAGAACTTTTGTTTACCTGGGTGTCACCCTGACCGAAGATTTTGGCTGGGGCCCCCAGGTGGCCAAATCTGCCTTAAAGCTAACGCAGATAGCGGGTGGCATTAATAAGTTCCATAGGAAAACACAATTCAAACCAGTTTCTCCAGCCCTTGAAATGTATAGGGTTCAAGCCAGACCTGCCGCTACATACGGCGCAGAACTTTGGGGCCACACTCGTGCATCACCCCTCTCAAAGGCCGAACACATATTCGCTAGAAATCTGTTAGGGCTTCCCCAGAGTACACCTCTTATACCTATGAGGTTAGATCTAGATCTGGAACCCATTTCTGAATTCTTATCAAACCGACCCCTTCTATATTGGAGAAGGTTATGGACAGTACCCGAGCTCAATGACTATAGAGCTGAATTCTTAGCAATCTGGGACCAATTGAAGGCTAAAAACATACCCTGGCTATCTCATATCAAAGCCTTAATACATCAGATAGGCCTACCACAACTCTGGGAGACTCCAGGGGTGAGCTATATAGCGGTACAGAAGAAGGAGTTGCTAGCTTTACTTAGACAGTATAAACTAGCTCTGTTATACCGCTCACAGTCCGTGGGTAGGTTGACCACAGACTTCCTGCAAGTTAAGCTGGTACCCAGTAGGGAGGAGTTTCTAGACCAAATTCAGCCCCTTATTGCTAAAAAGTTATATATTCAGCTAAGGTATGGCTGCCTTCCAATCGGGGACCTGACCTGCAAATGGGTAGGGAGAAGTGAGGGACTTTGCCCGGGTTGCAACGAATTTAAAGAAGATTTAGCCCACATTTTATTCTTCTGTCCTGCCTACAAAGAAATACGCAGATCTTGGCTTGTGCCACTATGTAGAAATTTAGGCTTAAAACATTGTGCACAAGCATGCAGGATATTACGCTATGATACCTCACCTCCAATTGTGTTCACTGTTTCCCGCTTTTTACATAGTATGTGGCAGAGGAGGTCCGCCCTTATTAATTAAATTAATGATGTGTAAAATTTCATCTTTGATAACTGCTGTTTAATAACTTTTTACTTATATGTATAATTATTTATGTTTTTATCTTGTATGTACATATTTTACCTGTGCTTTTATGGTCAACGACCGAAATAAAGCTATCAAAGAAGAAAAGATTAGATTTTATGAATGCGTGTTATTTTTGAAGCTTCACACAGGTATTTGTCAACATTTGGGTGTTACAGGTCTCAAGAAAGGGCCTGGTGCTATTGTTTGGTGAAGTGTGACTTTGTGTCTCTTGATTTAGAAAACAGCTGTGTCGATGAGATCTGGATTCTAACATTATATAATTTCTGTAAAAGGTGTAAAGAAAGCAATATTGTGGGCGAGGGCCAGTTCCGGAAAGTGACAGATCCAGGTTTAAAGCTCCGGTTGTTGTGTACTAGATCTCTGAATTTCTTCCCAAGCCACCTCCATGAATCGTACAAAGCGGCACACCAGCTGTATGTCTTCACGTCCAAGGCATGCCATCACTGCTGGTCTGCAGGATCTTATCCTCTTGTTTATAAAGGTGGCTTTCAGAAACTGTTGTCGCTCAAGGTCCAGTACTCCACAAATACATAACAGATGTAGAATGCTGTCTTCTTCTTTCCCACATAGGCGGCACTAGGTCGCTGTCGACAGGCCCTTCTAAGGAGGAAGATGCTGCAGGATTGGTAAAATGCCCAAACGGGATTGTAAGTGTTTTCCTTCATTTTCCTGCTGAAGCCAGCACCCAAGTAGGATTGCGGAAGAGGCCTGATGTAGCTCTGCAGCACAAAACATCTGTGGGCCTTTCTTTGAGCGCTGCCTTGTCCTCTACTATTGAAAACCTTTTCACTGTCTTATTTGCGAGTTGCTTAAAGCTGTTATGTGTTCCCGAGGCCGCCAAGAGGTCCTCCAGGCCTAGACGATGTATTGATGCCCTCTAATACTACGAAGACCTAGGTTTCTGAAGGTTTACATGCCATACAAGTTGGTTCAAACCTTATAGGTATTTTGTACTCACCCTTAATTTGAAATTTTTTTGGGTAGTTACCAACTAGATAGCCACCTTCACTTTTTTTATAAAAAAACGGTAAAAGATTTTACTCCAAGCAGTCTCCCAAATGATCGTCAAAGTGTCTAAACTCATGTATAGTACACCAGGAGTTTCTCAATTCGATTACCTCGTGAGAGAAACGTGAATAGATACACAAATGTGAAAAAAATGTGAGAGAGACATGATGGCACCTCACGTGCGCAACCCCAATTGAGCCTGCTGGCTGGTACTCGTCAGCTTTGCCCACTCTTCTCATCATCGGTAGCCATCACGCTCCAAAGTAATAAACGAGGTGTCCACAAAATAAAGCCAACGAAAAATTTGTAGGCAACGATGGCGCCGAGCCTGGCCTGTATCTATGTGGGCCAGTTCGAGGAGCACGTCATACACCATCAGTCTAATCCCTTCCAGAGTAACATCCGTCTCTGGAAGAGATATATAGATGACGTGCTCTGCGTCTGGTCAGGTCTAGCTGACGGTTTATTACAATTTCTGAATTGGCTCAACCATCAGGATGCAAGTCTGAGGTTCACATGGAACTATAGCAACCACACAGCAGTATATCTGGACCTAGACATTTATGCAGATGGGGGCAGGCTATGTTCCAAAGTACCTCAAAAACCAACAGATAAAAACTCCCTCTTGTCTTACAGTTCGTATCACCCCAGAGCACTCAGGGACAACCTTCCTGTCGGTCAGTTTCTTCGGTACCGCAGGAACTGTACTTCGACGACAACATTTTTGGACCAGTCAGAAGAACTATGTACCAAACTTGAGATGAGACAATACCCACGCCAAACCATCAGACAGGCTAGAAAAAGAGCAATGAACACCCCCCGGAGTGTTTTGCTCCAGAAGAATGAAAAAACGAAAAAAGACTGCCTCCCGGTTGTCATGACATTCGACCCGTTAGCCACAAAGATCCGACAGTCCATTCGTAAAAACTGGGCGTTGTTGTCAACTGAGGATTTCAGTATGCCCCCTCCCAGGTTCGCCTTTAAAAGATCTAGCAACCTCGGTGACAAACTGGTGCATACACGGGTTAAAGTGGAACAGAAGTTCACAGAATCGTCCATCCCCCCTGGTCATCACCCGTGTGGGTCCTGTTCAGTGTGCGGATTAACGAAGAAAACCCAAATTGTAGTCCTGAATTCAGGAAAAATCTGGCATTTGAAGCAATTTAGCAATTGTAACACTGCCAATGTGGTTTACAGACTAACGTGCCAATGTAACCTTCAATACATAGGATTAACAACCAGGAAGGTGAAAATCAGAATGCAAGAACACCTAAGCACTATTAGAGCAGGCAAGTTGACAACGAAATTGGTCCAACACTGTCACAACACCAAGCACACATTCACGTGGGTGGTCTTGGAGAGAATGATGGGCTCTCCCCAAAACGTGGAAGAAATTTTGGCTTCAAAAGAAGCGAGATGGATTTTCCAGGAGAAGTCCGACCGAGGGGGATTGAACGACCAAATCGAATGGGGGAAGGCGAGATACTGAATACTTAAAATATGGAAACATCTAGATCAGCGAGTAATGTTCGCCCCCCTACAACCTCTGTTTGCCCCTTTCGGGTAATACTGAAAAGCAGTGATAGACAACAATACACCAACCACATGAATACTCAGGAATTACCAACGGACTTAAGTAGAGTTCTATCTAACGTCGTAGGTCTTTTTGGGATACCCTGGGTATGACTACATTGATCCATCAGAGTCTTAGACCCCTGCGTAGCCTACGATAGCGCATAAATTCCCATAGGAGGATTTGTTTTTGTGGGCTACATCCTACTTAGAACCACCAATATACACACCAGGTCACAACACCCCAAACTTAGGTTCAAGATCGCGCTATATAAAAAAGACACCACTTCAGAATAAATTAAACTAATTCCGAGGCTTACGGCGCTGAATATCCAACCCTAGACACACACGAACCTCCCCAATCCAAAATGGCGCCCATACTGGCCCCGCGTTGAGGAGGACGCGTAGGGGGCGTGATTATAAATAAGCCGTGGAAACACAACACCGTTGACCGGCGGAGAGAAGGAGCTCCGTGAGGCTTTGGGTGGTAAGGAGGTGTTGTATGTGATGAGAGGGGGTCAGCATGATACATGTGTGTCCGGTTTGGATGCTAGGTAGCTGTCCTGTAACAACTCGAGAGACCGGGGCAAGAACCATTCTCTCCCTAGGCATGTATGTGTGTATTTATATAAAGAACAGCGCTTTATACTGCCGGTGAAACGAGGGTGATTACATATCAGAGGGTATGCGAGTAGTCCAATACGGCATTTCTGAATGCGCAAAGACATATGAGCATTACATTCACGAGGGTGTTCACATAACAGGCTGAATAAGAGCATCCTAAGCAGAGTGGTGATAAATATGGAGAGAAAAGATGATATTAGGAACAGCAAGGGGTTTGCCTTAGTAGTATGACATTGGTTATGATTGTGGTACCGAAATTGACAAATAGAGTCTCTACACAAGAAGACTTTGAGTGTCTTTATGTTGTCAACAGATTGGCATTACGGTTGAATGCTGCACTAACCACGAGGACTCACATAAGGAGCCTATTGGTGACCTCAATGATTGAGCTGGTACGCGAGGCCATGGCTCCACGAGGGTAATTTAGTAATTTTTTATAGATCCAACAGAGAGAGATCATGTTGATCTAGGAAGAAAGGATGAACATAATGGTAAAGTGTTGTGTGTGTTTTGTTCATTTTTACTTTTGGCAGTCTCCGAATGTGACTCTAAGAAGTGTCCCTATCGTGTGCCAAGCGACTGTTGTTGCCGTGACGAAATCGCCAGAAAGACTCCAGGCGATGAAACATGTTGGCATATAAGAACGGTATGCATATTCTGCAACCTTTTTAAGCATTGAAGTAGGTGCACTCCTAAGGCGGAATAAAGTTTGAACCTATAGAGGGTGTACCTTTTTCACTTTTTATCCTTCACTATTAAGTCGCATCACTTTCCTACGAATTTTTCGTTGGCTTTATTTTGTGGACACCTCGTTTATTACTTTGGAGCGTGATGGCTACTGATAATGAGAAGAGTGGGCAAAGCTGACGAGTACCAGCCAGCAGGCTCAATTGGGGTTGCGCACGTGAGGTGCCATCACGTCTCTCTCACATTTTTTCACGTTTGTGTATCTATTCACGTTTCTCTCACGACGTAATCGAATTGAGAAACTCCTGGTGTACTATACATGAGTTTAGACACTTTGACGATCATTTGGGAGACTGCTTGGAGTAAAATCTTTTACCGTTTTTTTATAAAAAAAGTGAAGGTGGCTAACTAGTTGGTAACTACCCAAAAAAATTTCAAATTAAGGGTGAGTACAAAATACCTATAAGGTTTGAACCAACTTGTATGGCATGTAAACCTTCAGAAACCTAGGTCTTCGTAGTATTAGATTGTCTGAGTGGAGGGCGACCTGGTTTTTTTTTCCCTCTACAGCTCCTTACTGTATACACGATGTATTGATGCCGCCAAGTAGTCCGTGGCTGCGCATCCCTTACTTCGTTCCATAGGTGGGTATTCAGTGATCCTGGCTTGGACTTTCTAATCCTATGCCAGCATTTCACGTAAGCTCCACTGCGGGCTAGTTTTTAAGACTGTAATCTGAGTTCCAGCCTCATTTGTGCAGGCAAGACATAGTTGGGTAGGTTAAAAATTATTCTTGCTGATTTTGAGAGTGTACGATCCAAAATGTCCAAGTCTCTTCCCCTCAGGCACTCGCTCTCATAGGCGATAGCCTCCAGGCAGTAGTGTTTGGTTAATGTGTGCAGGAAAGCCCACATAGCTGCCAAGCAGATATCCAGGGCCACAACTCAGTGAGCTAACACAGTAGTCACAGCTTTGGCTCTGGTGGAATGAGCTCACAAGCATTCAGGAGGTTGCTTCTTGGAAAATACGTAGCAGCTTTGAATGCAAACAACAACCCATCTGGAGATGGTGCGCTTTTGCACAGCCCAACCTTTCTTCCCACCAACATACCCCACGAAGAGTTGGTTGTCCACCCGGAACTCTCATGTGCGGGCATGGGAGAACAACAACACTCTTTGTGGGTCCAGACGGCAGAGTTGCTCGTCTTCTTTAGAGGGATGTGGAGGAGCGTAAAAGGTAGGCAGTGTGATGGATTGGGCTACTTGAAAGGGAGTAACCACTTTCGAGAGAAAGGAGGCTCGTGTGCGAAGCACCAGTTTGTCAGGATAGACTGAGAAGTAAGGCCTGAGTGACAAGGCCTACAGCTCACTTAATCTTCGGGCAAATGTAATGGTCACAAAGAAGGCTATTTTAATAGTACGAAGCATGAGGGAAAATTATAAAAGGGATCAATTTATTTTTCTGCACACCATACCACAAATGTTTTCCAATGGCAGGCGTATACCATCTTGGAGAAGGCACGCCTGGCTGCTAAGATGACTTTGCAGACTTCAGGAGAATGGTTGAAAGCTGTCAACTTCTGCCGCTCAATCTCCAAGCAAAAAGACAGAGACTGAACAGGTTCAGGTAGAGGACCCTCCCCTGTTGCTGCGACAGAAGATCCTCCTGAATGGGCAGCTTGATTGGAGGATCGGTGGCCATGCTCAGGATACCAGACTCCCCGTGCCCAATCAGGATGACTTGGGCTTGGTCATTTTTGATCTTCTTGAGTACTCTGGGCAAGAATGGTATGGATGGAAAGGCATTTAGGAGGCCTGTGCTCCACTCGAGAACGAAAACGTCGTAGGGCGAGAGCCGTCTTGGAAACTCAAGTGTGCAAAATTTCACTAGGCATCGACGGTTGAGTTAGTCTGCCCTAGCGTTCAGAGTGCCTGCCAGGTGTTTTAGCACCAGGCACATGCCCTGATGTTCCAGCCATGTAGAGTGACACAGGGGCTCTTGGCAAAAGGTCCACGACCACACCCTGCCCTTTTTGTTGCAGTACCACATGGCAGTGATGTTGATCATGAACAAATGCACTAGCCTTCCCTTGAAGGAGGGTTGAAAGGCTTTCAATGCTAGTTGGATCGCACGGAGCTCCAGCAGGCTGATGTGGAGTACAGATTCCACCAGAGACCAGAGTCCTCTGATGGCTGCCCCACCCCATCCGTGATGCATCAGTCACTACTGTGGAATCTGGTTGGGGAAGAGAGAGGGGTCTGCCTCCTACCCAATCACAATTCAGGCAGCCATGAGTCCCAACAGTCTCAAGGTCTGTCTCACCGAAATCCAGGATAGAGGCTGAAACATCAACATCATAGCCTGAATATCCTGGACGCGCCACTTGGGAGCATTAGCCTGAAACTACCCTATATCCAGAACAGCCCGATGAACGTCTAAGATGGATTCAGGTGGGACTTCGACATGTTGATAGTGAAACCCAGAGAGTGCAGGTGGTCCACTGTAGTCTGGAGGTGGGACACGAGAGCCTGGGGCAAGCCCGCCTTTAGCAGCCAGTCATTGAGATAGGGGAAAGACTGGCACCCGCTCTCTGTAGATGAGCTGCAACCAATGCCATCACCTTGGAGAACACCCGAGGGGTGCTGGGGAGGCCAAAAGGGAGCACGGCTTACTGAAAATGCTTGTGGCCTACTGTGAACAATATGCATAGAGGATGTAGAAGGCCAATTCACACCCATTGCCTGCCTATGATTTCCAAAATGTTTGCTCTATGCTGGAAAATGATAGAATTGAGAAT
Organism: Triturus cristatus; assembly: GCF_964204655.1. NCBI lineage: Eukaryota > Metazoa > Chordata > Amphibia > Caudata > Salamandridae > Triturus > Triturus cristatus. The sequence continues at coordinate 1,104,493,502 of NC_140585.1, read as the reverse complement.
GTATACATCCATGTATGCGAAAGGAATATGTCCATAATCTAACACTACATCCACATGTATGTTTACTAGTTGAAAATAACAATAAAATATATATATTTTTAAAACTCTGGAAACAAAAATACTTTGAATCACAGGCAACATCTGTAGGCACGCAGGACAGGAATGTGGAAATATGCATCCTGCAAATCCAAAGCTACCATCCAGTCTCCTGGGTCCAGAGTAGACAGGACCTTGAGCTAACGTGTGAATTTTGAACTGCTGCTTCTTGAGGAAGTAGGTGAGGGGCCATAGGTCTAGGACAGGATGAAGGCCTCTGTCTTTTTTGGGCACCAGAAAGTAGCGGGAGTAACTACCACAACCCGCTTCTGGCGTCTGCACACTTTCTATTGCACTCTTGGCCAAGAGAGCCTTGACTTCCTGGCATAGAAGGCAGAGATGATCCTCTGTCAGCCGGTCTTGAAATGGCAGCACGGAAGGAGGGGTTGTCATAAAGGGGAGGGAGTAGGCCCTTCGAACAATTTGCAAAACCCCCCTGTCCAATGTTATGGACTGCCAGTTGGGCAGGTGATGCCAAATCCTGCTGCCAACTGGGTGCCCATGTTGGTAAGAAGGCAGATTAGGGGGGTTTGGAGGCTGCTGCTGCCGTGGGGTGGTGGAATGACCAGACCGCTGGCTGCCTGACCCACAGAGTCTATAGGTGTCGAGCACATGGCCACGCAGAGACTGGCCAGCATGCGCAGCTTAGGTGCTGGGAGGGTATTGGCACAGCTGGTGTAGGAAAATGTCACTTTTTGACATTGGTACTGATGTTTTACGACTGACGTGCACTGTGTCCCTGCTAACCAGGCCCCAGTGCCAGTGCTCTTTTCCTAAAGCAAGGTAAAATGGTCTAATTGTCACACAATTGGCATACACTTTGTAAGTCCCTAGTAAATGGTACCCTTGGTACCTAGGTCATGGGTACTAAAGAGGGTCCCTAAGGGCTGCAGCATGTATTATGCCACCCAGGGGAACCCCATACAAATAAATGGTATACAGCCTGACATTGCAGACTGCGTATCATGGTGCAAACCATGAGTGAAAACACGACATGTCACACTCACTGTGTGCCATGCCAAGGTCACTGTATGATATGTAAATCACCCCTACAGCAAGCCTTGTAGCCCTAAGACAGGGTGCATCATATTACATGTAAGTAGATATCTGAATGAGCAGATATGCCCCGGTGCTGTCTAGTTTGATTACTAAATAGTACAAGTGAACAGGGAAGCCATCTTAAATATATGTAATGGGCACTTGTCATTACGAGTTCCCCAGCTTCACTGAAACCTATGGTATATGGTATCAAACACTGTGCGTTAATAAATCTATATTGATTCCAGTATTGGATTTATTATGACCTGTAGCCAGAGGGCACCTTAGAGGCTCTTCTGGTGTGCTGGCTGACTGGTATTATTAAGCCTGCCACCACAGACAAATTTTGCAGGTGATAGCTCATGCTCTCTGAAGCCAGAAACAATGTCTGCTCCAGAGGAAGGTGTTCATACCTCCTCCAGCAGGATGGCTAGTGATTTAGCATATCAAGACAAGGGACTTCAAAGTCCCTACCACCTTTGATATGCAACCTTGGCTTCCCCCAGAACTGGGAAAAGCCATAAAAGCTTGCTAGACTTTCATAAACAGATGAGTTTTCAGTCTGGGTTTAAAAGCCTTCTCCGAATCAAGCTCTCTCAGAGCTTTTGGCAGAAAGTTCTATTATTTTGCTGCCAGAAAAGAGAAAGATCTTCCACCCGACCATTCCTTATGGATCCTTGGGATGTAGGCCAAACCTTGATTGGAAGAGCGAAGTGCCCTACTTGGAGCATACATCCTAATTCTTCTCTGTAAGTATAAAGGACCTTTTTGTTGAAGGCTCTGAAGAAGAATGGCATAGCTGTGTATTTCATCCTTTGATTGATCGAAAGTCAATGCCACTGTTTGAAGATTTCGCTAGAAGACTGTCTTTTTGGGCAAATTCAAAATCAGACAGGCAGCTGCAATTTTAATTGGCTGTAGCTTATTCAGAAGCCCCGCCGGTAGTCCCAAGTACAGTACATTTACATATTCCCACATAGTCGTAAACAGGGAATACACCACCAGTTTTAGCTAATGTCCAGGAAGGAAATTCAGTGCCTATAGCGATTTGAGTAACGAGAAACTTGTGGCAGTGACTGCCCTTATTTGAGGTATAAAGGAAAGATTGTTATTAAATTGTATACTGAGATTTCTAGCTTTGAGTTCAGGAGTTGGAGGTTCCCTGAAATCTTTATGCAACAAAGTTCTGATGCCAATGGAGGCAGGAGCATCAAAAATCTGAATTTCAGATGTATCTGAATGTGCTCTTCTCATAGCTACTTCTTACTTTCCCACCTTGTGAATAGATAACCAAAGCAGTACTTCCCAGTGGAGGTGGGTTTGTGGAATGGAACAGGCTTAAAAGTCCTGCAAAACTGAACAGGCAAAAAACCCATTCAGGCAGACTCCACTGTCAAAACAATGGTGCTTTGTGAACGTGCACACTGATGCTGAGGCAGCTGCCTGACAGATATCCAGGACAGGTACTCCGCATTCCTGTGCAGTGCTAGTAGTCTTAGCTCGGACTTTCTGAAGCCTGCTTTTTAGCCAATGCATAGCAGATCTTAATTCACAGGACTATCCTTCATGAGATGGTACACTTCGGCACTGCCTTGTTCTTCTTTGTGCACATAGAGCTGATGATTCTTACTGCAATCTACGTAACAGCTCAGCACACTCTGGGGGTACAAACAATGGAGTCTCTCCTCTCTTTTTGAGGAAGACGAAAGAAGGTAAGAGTAATGACTTGTTCTACAATAAATGGCGCTATTACTTTTGGCAAGAGCACCACTTAACACCAGTTTGTCTTGGCAAAAAAGGTAGTATAAACAAGAGGGCCTGATGCTCACGGGCTAATGTTGTCACACCAATAAAGATTATTTTTAAGATCAGCAGGTGCAATGGACAAATATGAATCAGCTCAATAGGAACATAAATGAATTAAGTGAAAAACAAATGTAATTTGACATAAAAAGGGCGCTGGCCGAAACGTGTGTAGCACGCCTTTAAGGAAACGCATCACATATGATGATTTGAATAATGACAGCTGGTCTGCCAATTTTAAAAAGGTGATAGGGAGGACAAGAAATCTTAAAAATTGCCCACTGCAAGTCCTTACTAGGCCAAAAACAAAACAACAAGGCATCCAACAGTTTGGCCTGAGACAGGTCCATCTGACGGTTGCCACACAAAGCTACAAACTTATCTTGGAGCCTGGCATACACTGATTTTGTGGAGCTGCACCAGGCTTTCAGGATCAAATCAACGACTTTGAAAGGGAGCTCAAAAGAGATCAACTGTGGCTTCCCAATCTCCACATGTTGAGGTGCAGGTTATGCAGGTCTGGTGCAAGACTTTGTCCTGTTGCTGCAATAGAATATTCTCTCAAAGCAGCAGCCCGAACAGATGCTCATAAATAGAAGTTTCAGGCACAACACTCTCCCGGTACATTCTGAAGCCACTAAAATGACTTGGGCAAAGTGGTTCTTGGTCTTCTTCAGAACCCGTGAGAGGAGAGGTAGCAGTGGGAAGGTGCTCGGGAATTCTGCACTCCACTCTATGCAGAATGCATCTCTGAGGGACAGCCTTCTTGGTAACTCCAGCATGCAAAAGTATTGATATAGTATTTTCTCCGTGGTGGTAAAAAGATCGAGCCAGAGTTGTCTCAATTGCTGTAAGTGACCCCGTGCCCCCTCTGGGAGTAATTGCCATTTGTGATCTGCTAGGCGTCGTCGGCTGAGTTTCTCTGTACTCAAATTTAAAGCTCATGCCAGGTGGAGCACAACCAGGGAAATGCCCCACCAATTCAGCCACCTTCAAAGGCGTAGAGCCTTCTGGTCCAGGAAATAGAATCCACCACACCCTGCTTGTTGCAGTACCACATGGTGGTGGTGTTGCCCTGGAGAACCTTTACCAGCCTCGTTTTGATGGTGATCAGGAAGATCTCCCACGCCCATTTAATTGCTAGCAACTCCAACAAACTGATGTGGGGACAGGTCTCCTCCTGAGACCTGTCCCCCTTAACCTCTCCCACATGGCCAACCCAGTAGTGGGAGAGGGATCTGCCGTTGGTCCAATTGCGGTCAAGCAGCCATAACTGTAGATCTTTTGCAGTTTCCTTTGACACCTGGATGGAATCGGACAAGTCCTCCTGATTTGGGGACAACTGAGCCTTCAGATCTCACTGCAGGGCTGACAAGGGTCGGCAACCAGGATGCAGCAGAATAGTAGGCTAAGAAACCTCAGAGCCATCCACAATGACAGCAAGGATAGAGGCTGAAACATTTGCATTATAGCCCGAATGTCCTGGCCTCGTTGGTCAGGAGGAAAGTACAGCAAACGCACAGTGTCCTGGATGGCTTTGGTTAAAGAAAACATTTGTGAAGGAGGCAGGTTGACTGAGAACCCTAGTGAAGTGAGGAGGTCCGCTATCACCTGGAGTTGGTCTGTGACTAACAGTGGCAAGCCCTCGTTCAACAGTGTCAAGGTAGGGGAAGAGTGGTATCTCCGACTTTCAAACATGGGCAGAAACCAGCACCCATGTGAACACCCAAGGGGCACTTGTGAGCCCAAAAGGGAGCACAGCTAGCTAAAAGTGCTCCTCCCCACAGTGAACTGCAAGTAGCATCTCTGGGGCTGCAGGATATATGTGAAAATAGGCATCCTGCAGGTCCAACTTCACCATCCAGTCTCCAGTGTTCAGGCCAGAAAACTTGGACCAGAGTAGGCAAATTGAATTCTTTCTTTCACAGAAAGGTGATGAGAGGGTAAAGGTCCAAATTAGGACAAAGATCTCCATCCTTCTTCAGCACAAGAAAGTAGTGGAAATAACAGCCAGTACCCATTTCCGAGGCTGGTAACCTCTATATGGGTCCTTAGGCCAAAACTGCCAGTACCTCCTGGTGCCAAATGGTGGTAGGGAAGCAGTTGAAAGAAGAATGGCAGGCCACTCTAACATCCTCGCGGCTTTACAATACAGCTAACGTGGGTAAAAGAACCCACAATTGGTTGCTAGTTACCCCAGAGGCTCTGATGGCTAAATCCTCCTGGATAAATGAGGCGCTGAATACGTTGGTGCCTCTGAAGACAGGTAATAGCTTACGATGTACTCCGACGGCCAATTGCTTTAACAAAAAATGGTTGGATCTAAAAAAGAGTGCAAAAGATTAGAACATCGTTAGAGGAAAGGTAATAAGGAGGACAAAGTTACTTATATAAAATCACTGAGTAGCTATCATAAATTGAGCAAAAAAAGTGCACTGAGTTTTATACGCACAGAATTGAAGCCTCAAAAGGGTCTGCTAAAGAGATCTTCCAGATTGTTAAGAATCTGTCCTCTCTGGAACGTGAACCTACTCCTATACCTTGAAACATGTACAGATTTTACATTCAATCCCCCGGAAACTATACTCCTGTCAGTAAATCTGTTTAATTTCAGCACACTAACACTAGGGGAGACATGCAATCTTCTTTCCGATGTCAAATCTGGCTCAGCTAATGATCCTATGCCTCCCAGCATAATGCTACAGGGCAGTAATGCTATAGCTACGGTTGTTTGGGGCCTACTGAACTGTTCATTTTCTACGGGTATACTACCACGAGAATGGAAACATGAATTGGTAGTCCCGCTACTTAAAAAACCCTCTCTGGACCCCTCCCTCCCGAAAACTTGAGACCGGTTTCCTTGCTCTCGCTCTTTGCAAAAATGGCGGAGAGGTTTCTGAATATCCAATTGACTGAATACCTGGAAGGGAATAATCTGCTACATGATACACAGTCAGGTTTTAGATCTCAGTATAGTACCGAATCGGCTTTGCTGTTAGCCTCGGAATCACTGAGAATGGCTGCTGATGAGGGTAAGTCAGCAGCCTTGAGCTTGTTGGATTGAAGTGCTGCATTCAACACAATCCCATGGCCTCCTCTTGAAACGCCTATGGAAACTTGGATTGAACAGAATGATGCTTGAATGGCTGACCAATTTCCTATTGGACAGATTGTTTCAGTTCAGCCAGAAGTGCCACAAATCTGCTGTATGCCCCTTGCAAAAAGGCGTCCCCCAAGGGTCTGCTTTGAGTCCCACTCTGTACAATGTGTACATGAGTCATTGAAACATGCAAAATGATTTTTCTTCGCTCTGATGCCTTGGATGAATTAATGCTACAATATTATCTGTTGTTCTGCGGACTAATGAAAATCCTTATTGGAACCATTGGATTACGTTTTTGTTTTGTGCCCATGTGCTCAGCATTGTTAGTACTGTTGCTGCATAATATTTGGCATCCACATCCAGAAGAGCAATTGGTCTGTAGTTGTGCAAGTTCTCTTTTGGGTCCTTTTTGTGGATTGGATACACGTTTGAGCCCTTTCAGGATGCCTGAATTAGGTAACTCTCATAAATTTCACCCAGTGCCTCAGCCCAATATGTTGGGTTGTGCTTGAAAATTGCTTAAGGCAGACAATTAGGGCCAGGGGCTCAATCATAACTGCTTACCTTGATGATGTTAATTACTTCCTTCAGTTCCAATTGATGCTGGTTCTTGCATTGTTTTTACCCATCCAAAAACAATAATCACTGGCCTAGACGCACTGAACCTGCATCAGATTGTACACTAACCCACACACATGGCTGGACATATCCTAGATGTCATTTGTGCTAATACTGAACTAGTTACCTTTCAAACTATACCTCAAGGTCACATGGTCAGACCACCACTTGCTTGCTTTCCAACATAAAACAACACTAAGCGACTCACCTAAAACTACCTTACATCCATCCACCTATCGGCCATGGAACAAACTCAATTTGGAACACTTAGAAACACAACTAACACCCAGTACAAATCTGAAAACAAATTCTGTTAAAAAACGATATGAGTGGCTACATGAAGCTTTTGACATCCTGACACCACTCAAAACCACACAACAGAACAAAAGAAAAAAAGCGCCTTGGAGAAACATAGAAATAAAAGATATAAAACAACAAATTAAAAAGCTGCAACGTACCTAGCTCAAACAAAACGCCAAACAAGACAAACTTCACCTACAGAAAATTAACAGATTATACAAGTCAGCTAACAAAAAAGCCAAGAAAAGGTACTATTCAGACAGAATTAAAAATGCTAAATGTGCAAATGAAGAATTCTATAAAATACTCAATGAATTTCGAAAACCAAATTGCCTAGAAGGAACTCCTTCTGTTAGTCAAGATTTCACAGAAAAACTGGCAAATCCTTACACGGACAAAGCAGACACATTCGACTCATACTTCAAACAGAAACAAAGCACCAGCACTAACTCTTGTACAACACAACAATCCAAGAATACTCTAACCCAGCCTCTCCGATCCTTTCAACACATCTCACACAATGAATTTATGGACCTGGTCAAAGCAAGGAGGGCTGCCAGCAGCCAGCATCCCTTCTGACCCGTGTCCTCCATAAACTTTCAAGACAATTCTTTCAACAACCTCTGCTGCCACTCCAGTAAGAAGAATTATCAACGATTCCTTAACTACCGAAATATTTCAAGAGGAACACAAAAAGTCACACATACGCCCTTTAGTGAAGAAAACAAACTTGGACCCGCTGAACCCTGACAACTACAGACCCATTACAAATGGACCTTTCCTGGGCAAACTGATAGAAAGAGCAGAGTTCGCCCAGATGTCACAATGCATTGAAGAGAATTACATACTTTCAGACTTCCAAACAGGATTCCGTCCGGGAAGAGGCACCGAATCTCACCCTCCTTGCCATCTGGGATGACCTGAAGAATACAGTAGACCACGATGGGGTTGCTGCGCTACTCCTCTTGGACCTCTCGGCTGCCTTTGACACCGTTGACTATGACACTCTGAAACAAAGACTCTATGAAGCCGGTATAGAGGGGACTGCTCTAGACTGGATTGCGTCCTACCTTTGAAACAGAACTAATGTCATCCATACCCCACCTTTCTCGTCCAAACCATACTCCACAAAAGCAGGGATTCCTCAAGGCTCTATTATCTCGCCCATGCTTTTCAACATCTACATGAAGTCATTACCGGTACGGATCAATCAATTTCACCTTGCGTGCTATAACTATGCAGATGACACGCAAATACTCCTTCAACTGGAATGCCCCAAAGACATTGGAAAATCCCCAATTTTCAGTTGTCTCAGAGCCGTGGATCAGTGGATGACTTGGAACCATCTCAAATTGAATGCTTTCAAAACGGAAATACTCACGTGTGGCGATTGGAAACATTATGCACCGCTTGCTGCCTGGCCTGATAAACTGGGATCACCGCCTAAAGTATTGAAGGAAGTAAGAAACCTCGGAATGACCATGGACTCCAAGCTATCGATGAATGCCCAAGTGGACAAACTAGCAAGACCAAGCTTTGTCACTATAAAAACGCTGCGACAAATTTTCCTTCATTTGGGATTTCCAGACAAGGTCCAAACTACGGATCACCTTTAACAACCATGAAAAGACTACAATGGATTCAGAACTCGGCTGCCAGACTGCTCTTGCATATCAAACTGCAAGACCACATCTCACCTGCCTTGAAAGCCCTGCATTGGTTACCGGTTGCCAGAAGATCCACGTTCAAGCTACTTTGTATTACTCACAAAGCAATACATGGAATGGGACCGCTCTTCATCAGCAATAAAGTCACCAAACACATTCAACAAAGGAACCTCTGCTCTAAAGGGGTATCTTGTCTCAAAATCCCAAGATACAAGATAAAAACCATGGGTGGCACATCCTTCTCTGTTCAAGCAGCCAAACTATGGAACTCTTTACCCCCAACATAAGATACACCAACAAACACCTTATCTTCAGAAAACTACTCAAGAATTGGCTCTTCCCCACATAAGCACCATACGCAAACATAAATTTACAGCATATCCCTCTGTATATAAGCATTTATTTTCACTATAGATATGTACCTATCTTTGCGTACTGCTTTGTATAAACATGTAGAATAATTATGTTGTTGTTTTTTTTTTAAATACATCTTTGGTCTACATGTACTTGCTTCCATTGTGCATCTATGTACCTTCCATGTACTTGGATCTGTGTGTTAGTTACTTTTCACCTAAAAAAGCATATCCAATGCACTACCATATTTCTCATCCTGCACCTCTATCAATATCTTTAATCTACATATACTTACCTCCTTTATGCATCTATAAACTTTCAACGCACTTATGGATCTATATATGTATCACTTTCTTCTAATTTAGCATTTCCAATGCACTAACCTATTTCTAAGCCTATACTTCTCTCAATATATCTTCAAGACCAACTTTCTGACTCATCTCAAACTTCTTTCTACTACTCCTTCCAATGCACTACCCTATCTCTCACCCTATACATCTATCTATATATCCTCTACATCCACTCTCTCATTTATCCCAAAGCCCATACCACTACTATGATCCCCAAAATGACCCTTTCTAGACTCTCCCCTATTCTACCTCTCCTTGCATCATCTGACACCTCTTTTACTGTACCAATCTGGCAAAACAAACCTTTTTAAACTCTTCCCTCTGACTCTTTCCCTCCAAAACCCCTTTTTACTCATCCAAAAGCCTCCTCCTACTGCTACTCTTCTATCCCTCCACTATCCTTTTCAATCAAAATAACAGACTAACATGTTCCCTTTTCAAATTCCATATTCCACTATACTAATTCACCACTTATCCAACACTGATCCTCTATGGGTCCCGGAGTAACATGCTACTCGCTGAAAAAGCGCTTTGACGCCTCGTCAGGGGTAGAAAGCACTATATAAATGCAATTACAATACATGGGGTACAGATGGTGTCGTATGCAGACGACACACAACTAATCGTCACGCTGACACAGGACGCAACAGAGTCTGCTTCTAAATTTAGGAAATGTTTGGAAGACCTTACTAATTGGATGACGTTGAGTTGTTTGAAACTGGATGCTGGAAAAACAGACATCCTAGTGGTAGGGAAACAACCGTCCTTGTGGTCCTCTGTATTGTGGCCCCCGGAATTGGGCCAGCCCCGACCCCCAAACCTAAAGTGAAGAATTTAGAATTCTGATTCGAATCAGCCCTTAGCTTTGATCATCAAATTGCCCCACCGGTTGGTATCCTGAGGATGATGCGAAAAATCTTAGACTTATGACCAGCAGCAGCTAAGAAAACAATTTTCCAGGCATTGGTAGTATCGCGCATGGATTACTGTAATGTGCTGTATCTTGGAGTCTCCCAAGGCAAAAATGTTGCAAAGGGTAAAGAACTCTGCTGCCCGAATGTTGCTAAAAATTCTAAGGTGATTGTCGCTGGGCAAAGCCCTGGCTAAGTTACATTGTCTTCCAGTACAAGACAGAGTGGCTTTTAAAGCATTTTGTTTCTGCCACATCTCTAAATGGTAGAGGCCTGTACTTTCTATTCCCTCTGGTAAAACCCTATTAGTCAACAAGGAATCCTAGATCATCAGGCACTGCTATGGTGCGGATCCCTTAAGTGTATAGGGCTCACTTAGGTGGCAAATCCTTCTGTTTTTTTGGCAGCAAAAAAGTGGAATCTTCTTCCCTTAGGATGCAGCCATCTAAAAGTCAGTTTCGGAAAGATCCAAAGACATGTTTTTTCAGGCAATCTAACTTCAGAGAACTTTAATGGACTTATGGTGATCATTTTAAGTAGAAGGCAAGGAATATCCCTAATGCAGGGACACTCCGTTGGGAGTAATCAGAATCTTCATAAATTATTACCATAGCATAACATAACATGGCCTGATTGGAAAATTTGATGAGTCCACCTCTCAGAAGATAATTTTCTGCTACTCCTGTAGGAAGTGGGTGAATGTGCCTCCGACCAGATGGCTCTGTGCTGCTTGAAAGGGGAGGAGGGGGCCTCATGCTGATGACTTGCCAAGCCCAGGGCATATTCCTGAACCTCTTAGGGGCATTGCTGGATTGGTGAAAAAAATTTAAAGAGTGTGTTATGACTAGACTATCTTTAAAATGCTCCAGGGCCGAGTTGGCTCTTTTCCCACACAGGCGGAAACCACTGATGGGCTTGCTCAATACGGACACCTGAACATCTCCAGAGGAGCCTAAGGATCTCATCAGTGTTTGGCACCAAAGCACCATGCTTGTCCTAATAGCCCTTCCTAGACAATTGGTGGTGTCTAGGCCTGAGCATTCCGGCCATCCTGAATAGCTTGGCCCAAGGAAGCCTGTAAGTCTTCTGAGATTGCCAGTAAGATCTCACCAACCATGTCCCAGCCTGCATGTATGTAGAGTCCCAGGAGCCAATTGGCATTTACTGAACCCAAGGGAAGGCTGGCCAATTAAAACATTCTCTTGCCAAACATTTCCACATATTTGGACTCTCTGTCAAGACGGAGCATTAGGGTTCACTCTGCTTGCGGATGCCTGCAGCATCAAAATCTTAGTAGCTTAATGGTGGGTTAAAAACTAATGGTCATGTTGAGCTGGTCTTTGGCAACTATGGCGATTTACCAGAGGACTAGAACGTGGTTTTGCCTAAATACCCATTATTGTATTAGTTAGGTCTTCATTGATGGGTAGAAGAGGTCTGATCTGAACGAAAGTCGGTACTGATGTCAGTGCAGAACCCAAACCAAGTTCTAGGGGCACAGACAGCAAAGAGGACGGATTTGCTGGCAGTAGCCCTACTGGAGGCCCCTGCAGACCGTTAGGGCCTGAATGAACATCAGAGGGAACTAGAAGCATGCCAAAGATGTGCAGCATGGTCTATCATAATACTTCAACTTGCTGCAACATCATCAACAGACCTGGAAACTTGGATGTATCAGCATTAAAGTGGGAATTGGCTCCTCTTTGGAACAAGAGCAAGAACTGGAGGTACAGTGAACCCCTCGCACCTTCTCTGGACAACAAGAGTGGCAGGAAGGGACAAAGTCCCACTTAGAATTCTTATGTTCCTTCTTGGATTTATCTGAAGAATATAGCAGTGAAGAAGACCTGCCACAGGAATGAGTTTGGAAGTGGGTCCACACTTTCCACTTCAACCAGGAGAGGGATCTATGTGGAGTCTTTGCTGTGTTTTCCTACCCAGAGCTTCACATTCTCTGATGTATTTCAGATTCATCTTGAAGCAGTTGTCACAGGCCTTGGAGTTGTGCACCGAACCTAAACACCAAAGGCACACCTCATGTGGATCTGTCACAGATATCTATTTGATGACGACATCCGTGACAAAGCTCAAGCCCTGTAGTCTTAAGTGGTGACGTGTTCTCTTGCACACTCAAATAATTTAAAAGTGAAAATTGAAGGAACAAATGTCTTAAGGAGGTGAGAAAGAGGAGCAGAGCTCTGTGTCTGAAGGCACAGAAAGAAAAGACATGGCGCCATCGCAAATGGGTGGTACCATGACTGGTTCCATTTGTCACTAGCCGAGTGGAATTTACTTCACACAGAGTCACACGGCACAGTGGAACAGATTTCAAACAGCCAAGCAAAATGTCACAGATCAATAACTGATCAATAAGGAGAAAAGTTGATTTTCAAGCTTCATTCAGGCAGTAGGGAATGATTTCAATTAAAAAACAGAGTGGGACAATGTAATGCTCTCAAACAAATAAAGGGGTTTCAATAAGTTAGAACTGAAAAGTACTCATAACAAGCGGGTCTATGATTCTTCTGTCTTTTATGTCTTCTTTTTTCTGGACCAAGTTTCTTTCTTTTCTTATTTCATCTAAACAGTACATGGTATTGTCTCCTTACTATTAATGTACTGTACACTGCATTTTCTATATTTCTAAATAAAATAGAATTCAGATATGTTACATAACAAATCATATGGTGTACCAATTCCTAGGTATAATGTCTAATACCCACTTTTTTCTGTTTTATATTTAACACTCCTTGATGCAGTCTATGTAGTGACTACTGTCCCTTGTTATTCTTCTAATTTCTGGAGTATTAGAAAGTTAGACCTATTGACTTTCTCACTACGCTACCATGTCCACATCTTAAAAGCACAAAAGACAATAATGAAAAGTACTCACTTTTTATCACCATCTCTAATTTTTTCATGAAGATCTCTGTGGTACATAAACAAACTGTTGAGGACCAAACAAGCAGCCTCCTACATTTTGAAAAAATAAGCATTTAAAAAAGTGATTATACATGAAAAGTGCATCTGTTAAGCAATACATAGAATATTCTATCTTTATTTACATTGAGTGACCAATTCCTCTGATATATATCCTCCAAATCATTCACTCCTCCAACCACATTTTATCTGCACACTCACATGTATCTACGAGGTCAACTTATGCAGTCCTACACTAGATTCTAGCCGCCGTGTTTCGAATACACTGTACCATCTCCTCTAATTCATAATCAGTGTAAGTACCAAGTTGTCCATTCCCCTTGAAAGCCTGTCTTCATCAGTTTCACAAAGTACCTCAACAACAATAGTTTCCTGCAAAATGAATTTCACAGGATGCATTGAACAGAAGCTTCATTTTTTTTACTTCTCCAGTATTATAATCTCATCTCCGTCTACTACTATAACTAAACTTCTGTCCTATTTTCAATTACTACTTCTATATTTTGAGCATGACTTCATTACCAACAGTTTATTTGTAAAAATAAAAATGTGCAGTGTAAGTTTCAGTTTTAGGAGCCTGCCATGATGCTGGCATATGGAAAGGCTGCTGAATTTCAGAACAGCATAGTCTTGATTCCATCCCCTTTCTTCACCACCTATTCTTCGTTAGTTTTCTAACTTTGACCATTACCTGCAACAACTGGCACAAATTAAGCAAAGTTGCTTGACCTGCACAATTCTTCATACCTCTAAAAATGGCATTCAGATTTCCACCAGCAACCTGCTGAACCTACTGCTATCTACCCCATTTCACCTTCATAGCATACTATTATTTCCTGAACAACCTCCTCAAAATCCCTTCATAGTACTACTTGCCCTAATCTGGACTTATTATGCCATGCCACAACAACTAGTACCTCCTATGAGCCTAACTCAATTACTGGCTCTCAATACTGAAACCTACTGCACAAGTTTGTTTTCAAATATCATTCCTTCTCATATCCTCACTACTGAAACACCCACTCCTAAATCAATGAGATGGAACCAATTTGGAGACCGGGTTATATGCCTGTAACTGGTATATCTGACAATGCATCTTCTGTATCACACCTCCATCAAAACATATGTGGTCTCAGTACCTCCTCAGGGAAGAAGTGCCACAAGTAGTACCACATTTTAAATAAAGTTTACGCTCTGTGCTACAGGTCACAGGGAATATACTCTTCATGCAGAAGTCCTATCCCAGAGAACCCAGATAGTGGTAAAGACTGCCCTCTTAGCATGATCTTCCTTTAGAAATGTATTGTCTTTATGCTTGTATTTGACTTTAGATAGGGCTCCTCTGCCTTTTTGCTGGTTTGTGCTACAGAAATACTATATAGGAACAAACATACATACCCTAAATGAACTTTGTTACAAGTTGAATAGAGAGAAGTATTTCCGGGGAAGGGTACCACTCAAGTTTTACTGGGCGCAGGAACACACCCAGGAAAACCAAATGAATTCCTGTTTCATGTTTTCTTCTTGGTTACTTACAATCAGTGCATGCTGACAATTGGCAAAAAATCTGATCATAGACCAATTTTTCAATCTTGTGTATATAAAACGGGACCCAGAATCAAGGAAGACCTCAGTAAACTTTGACTGGCCTGAAAACTCATAACGGCTGGGAAGTGGGATGGAGATACTGGAAGGACTCAGTATCTCTAGTCTGGTAACTCCACTTGAATGATGTTAGCCAACTTGTAATGTGGCTGTTAGTATCAACTGCCCCCAGAAGTTCTTTCTCAGTGCTTGGACACCATCTAGTATCAACTTTCTCCACCTGTGACTTCTCAGTTAAGACTCCAGAGGCAACTCACCACCTCTGGAATTACCATATTGTGCACAAATCCCAAGTATTTTTAACTTCCTCAATGTCTTCTCAGTTCTTTACAGCAGACATTATTACCATCTTCCTCCAAAAACTTGTGATGGATAATCTATTTGTTTAATTCTGACCTCTATATCAAATAGTTCATTCTTTCGCACAAGGTTTTCCTCTTGAATAATGCTTGTCAGATGAACATTTAAAACACTGTCCCATTTAGGTGTGTGCGAACAAGTAAAAGGATAATGTTACTTACCCAGTAAGCATCTGTTCTTGGCATTTAGAACTGTAGATTCACCTGCTTTGCATACTCCTGCCATCTAGTGTTGGGTCCGGATGTTTGCAAGTTGTTTTTCTTCGAAGAAGTCTTTCCTAGTCACGAGGTAAGGTGACTAATTCCTTTCGATGATAGTGCGTATGGTCATCGACTCTATTGTTAGATTGTTTTCCCCCAAGAGGGTGAGAATGGAGTAAGTACGTGTAGTATAGAGATGGCCATGCATATGAATGTAAAGGAAGAGGTGTGGCGCCGCGGCCAGGGCGACTGACTCCAGAATCTGGGGATCACGGTTCGATCCCCGGCACCAGCTGCAGATTAGCCCAGCACCATGTGACTCTGGGCAATAGCTTGCTTAATCTTCCCGTAGCCCCCAGAGCCTAGAGACCCTTACGGGTGATTGTTCGCGCTTTACAAATGTGGATAATTATAATGTATAATTTAAGAACTGTAACAACTACAGGTACCCGGGGAGTCCGGTGGGCGCATGTGAATCTACAGCTCAACATGTCAAGAACAGATGCTTACTGGGTAAGTAACATTATCCGTTCGAAACATGTCTGCTGTAGATACACATGCTTTGCATAGACTATAAAGTAGTATGCTCCCAAAGCGGTGGCTAACATGTAGATGTTGCAGTTGTTTGGAGGAGTGTTTTCAGTACTGCTTAGCCTACATTAGCCTGTTGACGTGCTAACACATCTACACAATATCATTTGGTAAATGTGTGTGGTGCAGACCATGTAGCTACATATCTCAGCTAGAGGGATGTTGCCTAAAAAGGCCATTGACGCCCCTATTTTGCGAGTGGAATGCGTTCTAGGGGGTATAGTTGAAGTACTTTTAGCTTTAATATAGCAAGTTTGAAAGCATTTTACAATCCATCTGGCAATACCAGATTTTAAAATAGGACTGCCTTTGTGAAGTTGAGTGAATGCAACAAACAGTTTTTTTTCCCTGTTGTATCTATGTAGTATAGTAAAGCTCTTTTAACATCAAGTGTGTGAAGAGCGCGCTCTGCCACAGAATCAGGTTGAGGAAAGAAGACTGGCAACTCAACCGATTGCTTTATATGAAAAGCAGAAACTACCTTGCGAAGGAATTTTGGGTTCCTATCTTATCTTTATGTCGCAGAAAGAAAGATTCTTCAACGTTAATGCCTGTAGCTCACCAACTCTCCTTAGTGATGTGATAGCAATGAGGAATGCAACTTTCCACGAGAGGAACTGTAAAGGGCACTTGTGTAATGGTTCAAAAGGTGGGCCCATGAGCCTTGTGAGAACAATGTAAAGATTCCGTACCGGAGCAGGGGGAGTTCTTGGTGGTATTACTCTTTTTAAGCCTTCCATGAAGGCCTTGATTACTGGGATTCTGAATAGTGACAAATGTTGTCTATTTTGTAAGTACGTAGCTACTGCTGTAAGGTGCAAATGGAAAGATGTGTAAGCGAGGCCTGATTGATGCAAATGTAACAAGTAGCAAATAATATTTTGTATAGAAGCATCTAAAGGATTTATTTTGTTGTTATTGAATTATGCAGCAAATCTTTTCCATTGTTCTGCATAGCAAGCTCTGGTGGTAGGCCTTCTAGCTTTTTTTTTAGAATATTCATACACTCTGGTGGAAGATTTAAATAACCAAACTCTATGACTTCAGGAACCAGATCGCTAAATTGAACTCTTTGTGATCTGGATGTCTGATTTCTCCAAGGCTCTGTGTAAGGAGACTGGAGTTTAAGTGTAGTTCTTGATGTGGAACTAGAGACCGCTCTAACAGAGTGGTGTACCATGGTTGATGAGCCCATGTGGGAGCCTCTAGATTTAGTGTGAGAGAGGTTTGCCTGAGTTTTCGAACCATGCATAGAATGAGCGGGAGAGGCGCAAAAGCATAGGCAAATATTCCTGACCAGTTCATCCACAGTGAAGAAAGCAAAAATCTCTCAACTGGTATCATTAGGCAGGACAGTTAGACACGTATGTACAATACGTTATATGAAAGAAAAAGAGACTCTAGGTGGGTTTTATAGAATGTGAACATGGCATCAAATATTTGAGTACAAATTACGATAAGGAGAAATACAGTTATGACAGCACTGTGGGCATAAATTACGTGAACAACCCGAATTGGACTTGGTGCTCGATTGTGTACGTGACACAAAGGGTGGCGACGCAAGTGACAATGTGTTATCAGCAAGGAACGGTGCAAGGTGCAAACGTGAAAAGATATGTACAGTGAATATGGTGGTTCAAGTCAATAATTCACAATCTTATTGGACAATTGATAACAGTTTCTTTTGAACCACGAGAGTGGTGCGCCCTCAGTTGCGCTGACAGGTCGACGACGTTTCGATCCAATTACTTAGGATCATCTTTAGGGGCGGGTTGAAAGGTTTGGACGGTGCTGGATTAGAATTCAATTGATGGTGTGAAAGCCGGAAGTGAATGGAAGTACCTTGAACTGATAGTGCTTGTTTGCTATCACAAATCATAGGTATTTGCAATAAGCTGGATGAATTGGAACATGAAAATATGCATTCTTTAAATCCAGAGTAGACATAACGTCTGCTCTTTGTAAAAGCCTGAGCACCTGTTGAAGTGTGACCATGTGAAAATGTTCTGATCGTATGTAGTGGTTTAGCTCTCCGAGATCTAGAATAGGTATTAAGAATCCGTCCTTTTTGGGGATGAGAAAGTATGGAAAGTAAACCCCCGAGCCTTGGTAGTGTATGGGAACTGGCTCTATTGCTCCTTTTAGTAAGAGGGACTAGACCTCTTGTTTTAGCAAGTGAACATGTTCTGGAGATAACTTGTGAGATCGTGGGGGAATGTTTGGGGGATTGGTGGTAAGCTCCAGGCAATAATCATGTTGGATAATTCCATGAACCCATTTGTCTGATGTTATAGACTTCCAAATGGGGAGAAATTGGTGAAGTCTTCCCCCGGCAGGTGTGGTATAATTAGGGGGAAGCGTGGGCAAGTCACTATTTGTAGGGGGAGTCACTAGGTGTGTTTCCCTTACCCCACCCTTAAAATGATTGCCTCTATAAACTCCTCGAAATTCTCCTCTGGAGTGAGAGGACTGGTTATTACCCTTGTAAGCGGAGGTATTCTGATCTAGGATGTTGTTTTTGACCTTCCTCTGTAGAAAGAGCGACGAAAAGAACCTCTATTGGATGCAGTTTGAAGTGCTCTCATAGATTTAGCGACTTCAGTGTCCTTTTTCATCTTCTCTAATTAATGTCTGGTCAACGTTAGGGCAAAATAAGTGTTCCTTATCAAACGGTGTGTTAAGGATCGATTGTTGGACCTCAGGTTTGAAACCTGAGATCCTTAACCAGGCGTGCCTCCTGAGTATGATGCTGGTGTTAATCTCCCTAGCTGAGGTGTCTGCAGTATCCAGAGTACAATGAAGAGAGGAATTAGAGATGAGCTTACCCTCCTTTACTAAGTCCTGAGCTTTAGTTTTATACTCATCTGGGAGGTATTGGAGAACTTCTTCCATTTCATCCTAGTGTGCCCTGTCATACCCAGCTAAAAGGCCTTAGGTATTTGAAATACACCAATGATTTGCTGCCTGGGCAGCTATGCGCTTGCCAGAGGCGTCAATTAGTTTAGACTCCTTATCCGGTGGAGGAGCATCTCCTGATGATTGACAATTCGCTCTCTTATGAGCGTTTGATACCACTAGTGAATTTAAGGGCAATTGGTCTTTGATAAAGATGGGATCTGTAGGAGAGGCTTTACATTTTTTGTAGACCCTAGGAGTTAGGATGTGGGCTCTGACTGGGTCTTTAAAAACTTCTTCAGCATGCCGCATCATGCCTTTAAGCATTGGTAGTGATTGTGATGACCTATGTGTGGACGCTAGTGTCTCAAATAAGAAATCCTAATTCCTTATGGAGCTCTACCCCATGGTAATGTGCTGGCCTGGCAATGAGCTCATGGTGTAATGCACTGTATTCTGGAGGAGATGGTTTGGTTGGGTACAAGTCTGGATCAGAGTCACCTGGGGGGTCTAGTGTGTAATCCATCCATGGATCTATTGGCCTAGGCCTTTCCCCATCATCTGTATCATCATTGTCATGATGAGATTGAGGAGAATCTTGAGTTGTAATCTGAAGAAGATTTTCAGGATTTGATGGTGTGCTGGAGGTGGGGGTGATGGAAAAGGAAAGGGACTTGTAGCCACAGCCTTTCTTTTCAAGGGGATGGTTTTATGTGGATATGACCAGTATCAGGGTTGATATGCACTCTTTTTTGCTTTGGATCGGGTGTTAATGAAATAATGTCCATTTTTGGATCCAAAGGGGTACCCAAAAGTTTCGGTGCTGAAGTTTTTGGTGCCAGTGGTTTCAGTGTCGAGAGAAGCTGACTTTTTGGCGCCGTGGAATTCGGTTCCGAGCCAGACTTATGCTTGGAACCGTAGGTTTTCGGTTCCGAGGAGGTTTTTTGTTGACTCGGTACCGACCGAGAAGGCTTGACCGGTGGTTTTGGTGCCAGGTCTGAGGGAGGAGCGTCTAAAATGTCGTCTCGTGCTTACCTTGGCCAGAAAGCAGAGGTGGTGCCGAAGCCTTATGTTTTTTAGAGATATTTTGTGGGGCCAAGGGGTCTTTGGTACTTACATTACCTTGACCCTGCGTTAATTCCTTGGTGACAAGGTCGATCTCGAGACTTCCTCCTCCTCTGCCGCCGGTACCTCAATATCTTCCTGGCCGGAGTCTTCACCGAAGATGTCCGGCGTGTCCTTGATCATGAAGAGTCTCTTTGATCGAAATGATCTGCAAGCGTCACGATTTTCTTCTGTGTGCTTGAGTGATTAGTACAAGTTGCACACTTCATGTGAGTCAGTGCGCGGATACTTTGGGTGGCACCGAGGGCAGACTTTAAACGAAGTCTGATCCATCTACGGAGCGATACTGAGCGTGGGTAGGCCTCGAAGGCCATCCAGGAAGCTTCGCAATCGAAGGTGGTTCCGATGTCGAAAACGATATCCGGAGAAGTGGGAACTTGTACAGAATTAATACCGTCGGGGTAGAGAGGATTGCGCGCCGAGGGGGAACCTGAGAAAATGGTTTCGGACCGGAGGGCAGCAATACACATGCGTACCCGATAGCAGAAAAAAATATCTAACAATGGAGTCGATGACCATGCACACTATCACCGAAAGGAGGAGTTACCTTACCTTGTGACTAGGAAAGTCTTCTTTGAAGAAAAAGAACTTGCAAACATCCGGACCCACAACTAGATGGCAGGAGTATGTAAATCATGTGTATATACAGCACACATGCCTTGAACGCCAGGTTTCAGTGGATGCCCTATGAAAGAGGGTTTAGAATTAAATGTACAACAGTATTAAGATAATATGATCAAAATGGAGTTGAAAAAAAACATTATGATGAGGAAACTAACTTATTCTATCACTGGTCAATATAGGCCTCGACCTCAAATTGTTT
The DNA here is from genome assembly GCF_964204655.1 of Triturus cristatus. NCBI lineage: Eukaryota > Metazoa > Chordata > Amphibia > Caudata > Salamandridae > Triturus > Triturus cristatus. The sequence goes on along the minus strand of NC_140585.1, from coordinate 1,104,472,723 downwards.
AGTGCTGCTTGCAGGGGTCTTTCAGCTTAGTCAGCTTTTCACTTTTGTCTCACCCTGTGCAGAGACAATGCATACACATGTAGCTTTGTGTACTATGTTTTCAGATGTAGTGGGACTTTCCCATGTACATAATTGCATTTCTTTTGTTTAAACAGCTGAACAGGCTGTTCCACTGAGACAACATTTTCTCAAGGCCTCACCTATTCGGACCACTGTTTGATTTTTCTTTAAGAGAACTTGTCGTGGTATATTCAGTAACATTTGTATTAGCAATTTAGGTGTTTGTAGGAAACCAGAGATGTGAACTGCATTACATAATTCTGTGGGGTAATAATGAGAATGTGAGCTCAGAAACTATCATGCTTCCCTTAACGTTATTGGCCCAAACCCTGTGACTTTTTCACAAATGTACTGAGTGACTTTCATTGTATAACGCATTATAAAAGACGCCCTTACTTGGAGGTGGTGGACGCATTCTTTCTGCTTGACTTTAAGAGGCAACACCACACAGGTCTGATCTCTAACTTATGATTTATATACTAGAACTGAACTATCTAATTCTGTCGAATTATTTCTTGCATTTTATTCTCATCTCCATGTTATTTCCCGATATAAATGACTGACAAACTAACATCTAACCACTCAATTTGCTTTCTGTAATGATTTTAAATCCATTATAAACTTTCATTGTTTTATTATAGTTGTGTTTTTATTATAAGGTCTAGTGTGCTTTTCATCTTGCATTATAATTTTGTTGACTGTTTACTGGATTTACCATCATCCATCTGCACAGGGAATAACATCACTGAATTTCGAATCATCAATCTGCACAGGAAATTACATCACTGGTTTCCCACCAAAACTGTCTAAAAGAGGAACGCAAGGAGGAGGACTCATTTTCCATCATCCGTCTACACAGGAGACTCCACTATGACTCTCTGTGTCTGGAAACCCGGTAGTATCTTCCAGCACTGCTGCTGCATATGGGTGCTCAACACTGACAGTGCATTCTGCTGCGCCACTTGCCATTTCACATGTACCCCCAAGCACCCACCTCACTCCCCCATGCACCTCACACACCCAAACACGAGCACACATACGTGACTGCCCCTACACCACACCACTACTTGTCCCTCATACTCCTTAACGCTCGCTCCCTCACTAAACACCACTGAAATTTTGGATGTGCTACATAACTAACTGCTCACCGGATCTGCTCTTCCTGACCAAAACATGACTAAATCCTACCTCAGCCCGTGTCATTTCCACAGCAAATCCACCCCAGATACACTGTTGCAAGTCAGGACAGGACAGAAAGGCAGAATCTCTATCATCTTCAGAGAATCCATTTAAAGCTCCACCGCCTCGAGAAGAACCACCAGCATAATGAAACATGTGACCTTCAAACTCCTCATCACCGGCAACTACACCCTGAGAGGCACCTTCATCTACCGCCGTTCAAAACCAAGCTCCTACCACGGCAGAACCATTGCAGACTTTGTCGCTGTCTTGATCCTCGACGACCTCAAATACCACCTGAAGGAACTCACTGATCCCCGCAGGGCCAGACGTCTCTAGGAGCGGTCCAAACTTGGACTCACCCAGCGACTGGAAGGCCCCTCACATGCTGCAGGAAACCTACAGGACCCCATGTTCACCAGCTTCAGTAACATCACAGGAGGCAAGCCTACATCGATCACCTGGTCCGACCAAAGTCTCATCAACTTCAGCATACCCATCGAACACCAACAGCAAATCTTCACAGCGGGACAGGAACAAGATCTCCTGGTCATCTAAACTCCTATACCACTGGCCTTGAAACAACACCAACCTCTCTGAATCCATATCCAACTTCAAGCTTCCTCTCAAGACCCAAAAGAACCATCCGCAAGTACGCTGGTACACAGAAGAGCTCAGGCTCACTGTTGGACTTGGCCCTTTTTACAAGGTCATCCCTAAACATTTTGCCTTTCTCCTAGCCTTTTCTACGACATGGTGTTGGTGATTTTAGGACTCTGGGCACTTTAGCACTGCTGTCTAGTGTAAAGTGTGTGTGCCCTCTGTGTTAAATATGGTAAGATTGGTCTACACCTGTTTGGCCTATTTAATTTACCTGACAGTCCTTTGTAAAGTGATATCCCATATACCCAGGGCTGGTAACTTAAATGCTACTGGTGGGCTTGCAGCGCTGATTGCGCCACCCAATCAATCAATCAAACTTTATTTGATTAAAAGATTAATCATAAAAGCACATTTAAAAGAACACTTAGAAAGAAAAATAAGTTATACAGTACAAGTTCTTACATGAGGATAGTCTTTCTACAATTAAAAACAGTCTTTAAAAACAATGTAACGGATAAAGTCACAAGTTCTTCCCCCAGGGATTGCATAACTATAAAAGCTGGGCGACATTGTCTCAAACCAAGTGTTCTGAGAACCAGCAGTAACCACCGTTTCCTCTGGGCTGTATAAAATTTACAGAAGAATAAAATATGTATGGTGGATTGTGCTGACAAATTGTCACATGGGCAATTAGGCAGCTGCCTAGTCCAATCATTAATTACTGGGAAGCTAAGGAACCTGTGGACGATGCCCATCCTAAATCGTGTTAGTAGAAATCTTTCAAAATCAGAGCTTACATAGGTTAAATACGGCTGTATCTTAAAGGTAGTCAGAATATTTTGGTGGGCAGAAACTGAAGTTTTTTTGATCTCTCTAATTGAATATGCTACTTACCAGTATGCATCTGTTCTTGGCATGTAGGGCTGCTGACATTCATATCTGTGCATAGATCGCCGCCTAGTGTTGGGTCCGGATGTTTGCACGTTGTTGTCCTGGAAGAGTCTTCAAAGTATCCTGAGATAGGTGACTCCTCCCCTGGACTACAGTGCGCATGGGCATCCTCTCCATCCTCAGATTGTTTTTCGCCATTGTGGCAGTGATGGAGTAGATACAGAAAGTGATGACCATGCTATACAGTAATTCTGAGAGCTGCAGCTGCTACAGGCGCCGGGGAGGAGGGTGGGCGATATGAATGTCAGCAGCCCTACATGCCAAGAACAGATGCATACTGGTAAGTAGCATATTCAGTTCGAGGCATGTGGGCTGCTGAATTCATATCTGTGCATAGAATACATAGCAGTACCTCCTATTAGCGGCGGCTACTAGTGCCAGCTGCAGCGGTCTGAAAAAGAGTTTTGAGAACAGCCTGTCCTACAGCTGCCTGCTGTTTTGAGTGTCCATCTACACAGTAGTGTTTGGTAAATGTATGTATAGTGGACCATGTGGCTGCTCTACATATTTCCTGTAAAGGAATGTTTCCCAGGAAAGCCATGGACGCCCCTAACTTACGTGTTGAGTGGGCTCGTGGGGGAATCGTTAATGTGCGTTTAGCCTTTTGATAGCAAATTTGAATACATTTAACGATCCATCTGGCTATACCTGCTTTGGAAATGGCGTTGCCCTTGTGCTGTGGAGAAAAGGCAACGAAAAGTTGTTTTGTCTTCCTGAAGACCTTAGTTCTGTCTATATAGTACATGAGGGCTCTCTAGATGTAAATCTAGTGTATGTAGCATTCTCTCTGCTACATTCTGTGGATTTTGAAAGAAGACAGGCAGTTCAATAGTTTGATTCATGTGGAATTGCGATATTACTTTAGGCATGAATTTGGGGTTGGTACGTAGTACGACCCTGTTGGCGTGAACCTGTATGAATGGCTCTTGAATGGTTAGTGCCTGGAGTTCACTAACTCTCCTTAACGAAGTGATTGCCACTAGGAAAGCTACTTTCCAGGTGAGGAATTGAATCTCACATGAGTGGAGAGGTTCGAAGGGTGGACCCATCAGTCGGGTGAGGACCAAGTTGAGGTTCCACACCGGTGCTGGTGGATGTCTTGGGGGAATTACTCGTTTAAGTCCCTCCAAGAAAGCTTTGATGGCAGGCACTCTGAATAAAGAGAGGTGCTGCCTGTTCTGGAGATAGGCTGCTATTGCGGTCAAATGGATACGTATTGAGGTGTATGCCAGATTGCATCGGTATAGGTGTAAGAGGTAACAGATTATATTTTGAATGGATGCGTCTAGCGGGATAATGTCATTGTTGTTGCAATAAATGACAAACCTCTTCCATTTAGCCGCATAGCAAGCTCTGGTAGTGGGTCTCCTGGCCTCTTTAATGATCTCCATACAGTCAGGTGGCAGGTTTAGGTAGCCAAACTCTAGGACTTCAGGAGCCAGATTGCCAGGTTCAGCTGTTGCGGATCTGGGTGCTGAATTTCTCCATGGTTCTGCGTCAAAAGTGCGGGTTTGATCCGCAGCCTTTGATGCGGCACCACGGAAAGTTCCAGAAAGGTTGTGTACCATGGCTGGCGTGCCCATGTTGGAGCAACCAGGATGAGTGTCATTGAGTGCTGTCGCAGTTTGCGTGCCACCAGCGGTATCAATTGCAAAAACAACAATTGATGGACAGAATGCAGAACAATGTCATACATTCACCCCAGTACAGAAATCTGGGCCTAAATCCATCGTTTTTTTGCTCACCATGCCATTCCAGTTTGAACCCAGCCATATGCAAATCAGTCTTGACCCTGTGCCCCATGGGAACAGTCCAGCCCGAACTGCCAAGCCAGGTCCTCCCTGGACTGGAAACAAGCATCCTAGGACCGGTTTCGGGCTTTCAGCCCTCGTCAGTCAGGATAGCTTGATTCCAGTGGCTTGGAGAGCAAGGGACTCACGTCTGAGCATACCCTTCCCACTCGGGGTGACAAATGCAAAAACAACAATTGATGGACAGAATGCAGAACAATGTCATACATTCACCCCAGTACAGAGATCTGGGCCTAAATCCATCGTTTTTTTGCTCACCATGCCATTCCAGTTTGAACCCAGCCATATGCAAATCAGTCTTGACCCTGTGCCCCATGGGAACAGTCCAGCCCGAACTGCCAAGCCAGGTCCTCCCTGGACTGGAAACAAGCATCCTAGGACCGGTTTCGGGCTTTCAGCCCTCGTCAGCCAGGATAGCTTGATTCCAGTGGCTTGGAGAGCAAGGGACTCACGTCTGAGCATACCCTTCCCACTCGGGGTGACAAATGCAAAAACAACAATTGATGGACAGAATGCAGAACAATGTCATACATTCACCCCAGTACAGAGATCTGGGCCTAAATCCATCGTTTTTTTGCTCACCATGCCATTCCAGTTTGAACCCAGCCATATGCAAATCAGTCTTGACCCTGTGCCCCATGGGAACAGTCCAGCCCGAACTGCCAAGCCAGGTCCTCCCTGGACTGGGGGAGAATGTATGCATTGTCAGCATTCCGTCCATCATTTGTTTGTTGAACCAGCGGTATCAATAGCGCTGGGGGAAAAGCGTACGCAAATCTGCCGGACCAGTTCATCCATATCGCATTGCCCTGCGACTGTGGATGTGGGAACCTGGCGGCAAAGCTTTGGCATTTTGCGTTTTCGCTTGTCGCGAATAGGTCTATCTCTGGATGACCCCACTGCTGGAAGTACGGTTGGAGTACTGATGGGTGTAACTCCCACTCGTGCATCTGGTGGCTGTGTCTGCTGAGCAGATCCGCCATCTGGTTGTCCTTGCCGGGGAGGTGTTCCGCCATGAGGAATATGTTCCTCTGAATGGCCCACTTCCACATGCTCTGAGCCAGATGAGACAACTGTGGAGAGTGTGTTCCTCCCTGTTTCTGTATGTAGTACATGGCAGTCATGTTGTCCGTCCTGATCAACACGACCTTGTTGCACAGATGTACTTTGAATGCCTTCATGGCTAGGAAGATTGCCAACAGTTCCAGAAGGTTGATGTGCATCTTCTTTTGTTGTGTTGTCCATAGTCCCTGCACTGTGTAATTGAGTACATGAGCTCCCCATCCCTGGAGAGACGCGTCCGCTGTCAGTATTATTTGTGGAACAGGCTCTCGGAACGGTCGGCCCTTGCAAAGGTTTTGTGGATTCCACCAATGCAGAGAGTTGTATGCCCGACTGCTCACCAACACTAGGTCTTTTAATTGCCCGTGAGCCTGATTCCATTGACGTGCTAAGCACTCCTGAAGCGGGCGCATATGTAGTCTCGCGTGTGGGACTATGAAAATGCAGGAGGCCATCATGCCTATCAACTGCATGAACACTCGCGCAGGAAGGGAGTGTTGGGGTTTGAACTTGGAAATCAGCATTTGCATGCTGTTGATCCTCACTAAATTTGGCTGAGCTGTGGCTGCCAGAGTGTCTATGGTCGCACCTAGGTACTGTTGTACGTGTGCGGGTTGGAGATGTGATTTTGGGTAATTTAGTGAGAATCCCAGACTGTGAAGAAGCTGAATGGTGCGGGACATGTGGCTGGCACATTGCTGGGCTGACTTTGCCTGAACAAGCCAGTCGTCCAGGTAAGGGTAGACGTGAACGTGTTGCCTCCGTAGATGTGCAGCCACGGTAGCTAGGCACTTTGTGAAAACTCTGGGTGCTGTTGTCACTCCGAAGGGGAGGACTTTGAATTGATAGTGCTGACCCTGAATGGTGAACCGGAGATATTTTCTGTGTGATGGGTGTATGGGTATGTGGAAATACGCATCTTTGAGGTCTAGCGTGGCTAGGAAATCTCCCTGTCTGAGGAGCGGGAGAACCTGCTGCAGGGTGAGCATGTGAAAATGCTCTGAGAGAATGTATTGGTTGAGGGGTCTCAGGTCTAGGATAGGTCTGAGTGACCCGTCCTTTTTTGGTATTAAGAAGTACAGAGAGTACACCCCTGTTCCCTGCTGGTGTACGGGCACGACCTCTATTGCGCCTTTTTGCAGCATACTTAGCGCTTCCTGCTGTAATAACGCTAAGTGCTCTGAGGACATAGGACGGTGCCTTGGCGGTATGGTGGGTGGAGTGGAGGTTAATTCGAGACAGTAACCGTGTTGGATAACATCTTTGACCCACCTGTCTGTGGTGATGGAATTCCACGTGGACAGGAACCGCTGGAGTCTCCCCCCGACAGGTGTTATGTGGTCGGGGGGAAGGGAGAGGGCGTCACTGTTTGTTCTTAGGGGAGGACCTGGTATTGCCGTAACCGCGTCCTCTGCCCTTGGTGCTGGAGCCACGATATCCACCTCGGGTGTTTTTATCGTAGGAACTCTGTGTGCCCCCTTTATTGTAGGTTTGCTGTGCCCCCTGTCCTCTACCTGCACCTCTATTTCCGGGGCGACGAAAGGAGCCACTACGAAATGTCTGCGTTTGCAGAGCCCCCATTGACTTCGCAGTGTCCGTGTCTTTTTTGATCTTTTCTAAGGTGGCGTCAACCTCCGGTCCAAATAAGTAGTCGGGGTTGACCGGTTGATTGAGGATGTTATTTTGGACCTCAGGTTTGAATCCGGAGATTCGTAACCAGGCGTGTCGTCGTAGCATGACGCTGGTGTTTATTGCCCTTGCAGCAGTGTCTGCAGCATCTAGCGCACACTTGATGGATGCATTTGTGAGCAGTTGTCCCTACCTGATGAGGAGCTCCGCTGCCTCTTTGTACTCGTCTGGCAGGTGTTGGAGTAGGGACTCTAGCGTGTCATAGTGTGAGCGGTCGTAGCGAGCTAGGAGGGCCTGTGTATTGGCGATGCGCCATATGTTTGCTGCCTGGGCTGCAATCCGTTTGCCGGAGGTCTCTAGAACCTTGGACTCTTTGTCCGGGGGAGGAGCATCACCAGTTGTCTGCGAGTGTGCCCGTTTGCGAGCATTGGCAACCACATTGGAGTCTAGAGGCAATTGGCTCCTAATGTACGTGGGGTCCCCAGGTGCGGGTTTGTATTTTTTCTCGATCCTGGGGTTTATTACCCGTGCCCTGGTGGTCTCTTTGAAAATGTCCTTTGCTGGCTTGAGGACACCCTTTAACATGGGCAGAGTTTTTACAGTCCTCTCGGAGGATGCGAAAGTGTCCACCAAGAAATCATCCTCGATAGTGTCTGAGTGGAGTTGCACTCCATGATTGGCTGCGGCCCGTTCAATGAGGGCGTTGAATGCAGCAGTGTCCTCTGTGGGGGACGTTTTTGCGCCATAAAGTTGTGTGTCCTGTGTATCGAGAGCGGCACCTGGCTCTACGGGGTCATCCCAGACCTGATCAGGGTCTTGCTGGCCCTCAGGGTCCATGTCTTCGGGGTATGTGGCGTCTTCACCCATGTAGTCCTCCACTGCATCCGTGTCGGAGTGCGTTGGAGAGAATGATGGATCTGTGTAAGAGGTGTGGATGCGTTCATAAAGAACTGGTTCCGATTCCGCCGGCATTTTTTGTTTTAGCGGGATCCTATAAGAGTCCAAAGCGTGCCCTGAAGTGATCTTCCGCTTTCGGAGCATAAGCCTGCCGGTGTCGGCGTCGATGAAGTGGGACGGCGATGTCCCAGTAGTCGAGTGTTCGGTAGATGGGGACCTTGTCTGGGTAACGCGGGTTCTGATTTCGAACATCTTCGGCGCCGTGGATGGCGGCAAACCAAAGGTGATGCTGGCCGGTGCCGAAGGTGCCTTCTGTGCTCGTTTCGGTTCGGAGCCCGACGAGGTCTGGAGGGCTGCCTTTTCCCTGATGCGTTGCAAGGACGCTGCCACTTGTTGCACCTGGAACTCCGACGGTTCTTTGGCGCCGAGAGGTTCCGTCGAGGCAGGTGTGGGCTTCTTTGAAGTCACCGGGTCATCGAGCCGAGGAGGGGTAGTAGCCGTCGATGGCGTTGATGAATGTACCTTAGTAGGTGCCTTCGAGGTGGATAGCGATGCAGTGGCCATTTTCACCTTGATGGCTGGTGCCGATTGCTTTGGTGCCGGGGGCCGTGGCGCTTTGATGGTACCGATGGATTTCCTTTTTGGGTCGGCGCCGACATCGGCTGCAGCGAGTTCGGCACCGAAGTCCCTTTTGGTGCGGTCGGAGCCGACGGGTGTGGCTGGCGTCGAAGGTGTGGTGGTCCTCGAGCCGACCAGTGTCAGTTTCACTTTCGGTTTCTGTTGAACCGGTGCGATGATTGGTTTCGGTTTTGTGGTAGGGAAACCAGTCTTTTTAGGTAACAATGGCTCTCGCTGAACGTCTGTGGCCGGGCCAGAGGGCGGGGCCGAGGAACTGCGGGATTGGTCTTGGGTAAGGCCCGAAGGCGATCCCTCGACCGGAGCCGTCGACTGACTCACTGGGATATCCTCCATTTGGACGGGTAGGCCTTGCTCCTCACCGGAGCTACCTTCTTCGGCCCCTAAGGCCTCGTCGTAGTCTCCTACCTCATCGTCGGCTTCTTCCCTGTGAAAAAGCTCTTCATCGACATCTTCCGATCGGGAACCGTGTTCGGAAGCGGGGCTGGAGGGTGTATTTTCCACGCTTTCGACATCTTCGTCCTCGGTGCTGAAGATGTTGGTCGGGGCCGGTGCCGCTTGCTGCGCTTCCAGTCGCGCAGCTCGTCGATTCCGTAGAGTCTTCTTGGATCGGAATCGGGCACAGGCCATGCATTTCGATTCGTCATGATCCGGTGAGAGGCATTTGTTACACACCGGGTGGACGTCGATATGGGGGTATTTGGCGTGGCAAACAGGACACCGCTTGAATGGGGTCCTCGATTCCATCGTCGAAGTTCGGTCGATGGTCGGATTTAATGGATCCGAAAAGTTGTTAAAGTCGCTAAACTAGCCTGTAAACTGTCGATACCGATCGGGAACAGTACCGTCGAGAACTAAAGGCCTTTTGGCCTGAAACTAGATTTTCCTAACTTGAGTCAAGATAAGCACATCCGAACCCAATGGCGGAAAAAAACAATCTGAGGATGGAGAGGATGCCCATGCGCACTGTAGTCCAGGGGAGGAGTCACCTATCTCAGGATACTTCGAAGACTCTTCCAGGACAACAACGTGCAAACATCCGGACCCAACACTAGGCGGCGATCTATGCAAAGATATGAATTCAGCAGCCCACATGCCTCGAACCTGATGTTTTCAAGATATTGTAAGCAGCTGAGTTTAAAAATTTTCGCTTCTATTTTAGTTAGAGTGATGGGGTTATCAAAATATTCTTGATGGCCGAATTTGCACAGAAATTCCTTGACGTACTTAAGCCATCCTATGTGTGAAACCCCATCTAGCCCACAACAGTCGCTAATCATTTGTCGATTTAAGATAGTCTGCTCTGTAGTCCAAATGTGGTGCCAAAGAAGGATTGGTTGAATGGCAATGACATCTTCTAAGTGCGATAAGCCCAGTTCTGAATGACAATTAAAAGTGGGGACGCTGGCCGGGACAGGAAGCAGGTGTCTAAGAAATCTGTTTTCAGCCCTCTGCAAAGATGTCACGTCTGCGTGTCCCCAAATGCCCGCCCCATAAATCGCTATTGAAACGCATTTAGCTTTGTAGATGTGAAGTAGTTCTGAGAGGGGGCGTCTGCCAAGTTTTCTACCAAAGTTAGTCAAGGCTGCCAGTGCCTTAGAAAATAGCAGTCTCCTTTGATTAACGGCCTGTTTCCATGATCCAGTACGGTCAAATAAGACCCTCAAATATGAGAATGTATTGGCGCATGTTAGATGATTATTCTCTAAAAATAACGAGCGGCACTTGTTGTTCCCTGAGCCACATTTTAAAAGGAATATGCTACTTACCAGTATGCATCTGTTCTTGCATAGATTGCCATCTGTGTTGGGCCCGGATGTTTGCACTTGTTTTTGTCTTGGAAAGTCTTTGGAAGTCACGAGGTATGTGACTCCTCCTTTGGATCATAGTGCGCATGGGCATCGGCTCCATCCTCAGATTGTTTTTCGCCAGCAGGGAAATTATGGAGCTTAGTAAGAAACAGGAAAGATGCCCATGTGTGCTGTATCTAAGTAAGATAATACTGGAACAGATAAAAGTAGCCGGGTAGGCGGGTGGGCGTGTGTAGATCTGCAACTCTACATGACAAGAACAGAAGCATACTGGTAAGTAGCATATTCCGTTTGAGGCATATGAGCTGCAGATTACACACTGTGCATAGATTGTATAGCAGTATCCCCTCCTAGCGGCGACCACCAGTATCTGTTGCAGTAGTTTGAAATAGTGTTTTGAGTACAGCCTGGCCCACACTAGCTTGTTGTTTAGTTTGCATATCAACACAATAGTGTTTTGTGAATGTGTGTGGTGTAGACCATGTAGCTGCTCTGCAGATATCATCTAAGGGAATGTTCCCTAAAAATGCCATTGAAGCCCCTATCTTTCGTGTAGAGTGGGCTTTAGGAGGAACAGATAATGTACGTTTTGCTTTGTGGTAACAAATCTGTATGCATTTGACAATCCACCTTGCTGTCCCAGATTTTGATATGGGGTTGCCCTTGTGTGGTGGTGAGAAAGACACGAAAGTTGTTTGGTCTTACGAAAAGGTTGTGTTCTCTCTATGTAGTATAGTAGCGCTCTTTTGACATCTAAGGTGTGAATAGCTCTTTCTGCAACTGTTTGTGGCTGCGAGAAGAATACAGGCAGCTCCACAGATTGATTGAGGTGGAAGGGAGAAATAACTTTAGGGAGGAATTTAGGATTAGTTCGGAGAACAACCTTATTAAGATGCATCTGCAGAAAGGGTTCTTGAATGATTAGTGCTTGCAGTTCACTAACTCTTTGTAGAGAAGTAATGGCTACTAGGAAAGCAGTTTTCCATGTTAAGAATTGTAGCTCACATTTATGTAGCGGTTCAAATGTAGGCCCCATTAGTCTTGTGAGAACGATGTTTAAATTCCACGCAGGAGAAGGTGGTACTCTGAGGGGAATTATTCTCTTGAGTCCCTCCATAAAGGCCTTTATGGCAGGTACTCTGAAAAGTGAGAGATGTTGTCTATTTTGTAGATATGCTGCTATGGCAGCAAGATGCAATCTGATCGACGTGTAGGCTAGGTTGCATCTTTGGAGGTGTAGTAAGTAGCCTATGATGTGTTGGATAGACACATCTAGGGGATTAGTGTTGTTGTTATGGCAGTATTTCACAAATCTTTTCCACTTGGCTGCATAGCATGCTCTAGTGGTAGGCCGTCTAGCTTCTTTGATGACGTTCATACAGTCAGGAGGAAGGTTAAGGTAACCAAATTCTAGGACTTCAGGAGCCAGATCGCTAGGTTGAGCTGAGCTGGGTCTGGGTGTTGGATCTCTCCATGGTTCTGGGTTAAGAGGCGTGGAGAGAGGTGTCGTCTTTGGTGTGGTACTACGGAGAGTTCCAGCAGCGTGGTGTACCATCGTTGTCTGGCCCAAGTTGGAGCAACTAGAATGAGCGTTAAGGAGTGTTGCTGTAGTTTGCGCACCACTAGCGGAATGAGTGGGAGAGGCCGAAAAGCGTACGCAAATCTGCCTGACCAGTTCTTCCATATCGCATTGCCTTTGGACAATGGGTGAGGATACCTGGCGGCGAAGTTTGGGCATTTGGCGTTTTCTTAGGTGGCGAAGAGGTCTATCTGTGGTTGCCCCCACATCTGAAAAAACGGTTGAAGAACTTGAGGATGAAGTTCCCACTCGTGGATTTGTTGTGTTTGATGGCTCAACAGATCGGCTATTGTGTTTTGGACTCCTGGGACATGTTGGGCTAGGAGAAAAATGTTCTGAGGTATAGCTCACCTCCATATGCTCTGTGCGAGCTGAGAGAGCTGCAGAGAGTGTGTCCCGCCTTGTTTTTGGATATAATACATGGCTGTCATGTTGTCGGTGCGGACTAAGACAGTCTTGCCTGATATTTATTTTTTAAATGCTTTTAAGGCTAGGAATATGGCTAGTAACTCCAGGTGGTTGATGTGGAGTAACTTTTGTTGAGGTGTCCACCTGCCCTCCATGGTGTGATGTAGTAAGTGAGCTCCCCAGCCGGAGAGCGATGCGTCAGCTGTCATGACTATTTGAGGAACTGGCTCAAGGAACGGTCGCCCTTTGGAAAGGTTCTTCGTGTTCCACCATTGCAGAGATCGATGGGTACGACCATCTACCAACACCAGATCTGTTAGCTGACCTTGAACCTGGTTCCATTGGCGTGCTAAGCACTCTTGGAGAGGGCGCATCTGGAGTCTTGCATGAGGCACTATGAATATGCAAGAGGCCATCATCCCTATGAGTTGCATGAACACTCGAGCTGGAAGAGAGTGTTGCGGTTGGAATCTGGTGAGAAGAGCTTGCATGCTTGCTATCCTGGCGGGAGTGGGATAGGCGATCGCTCTTTAATGTGTCTATTGTGGCACCGAGGTATTGTTGTGCGTGGGACGGTTGCAGCTGGAACTTGGCGTGATTTATTGTGAACCCCAGGTCGTGAAGTTGTTGAATAGTGGCATGAGTGTGTTATAGACACTGATTGTATGAGCTGGCTTTTATAAGCCAGTCGTCTAGATATGGGAAGACATGTATGTGTTGTCCTCTTAGGTGTGCTGCCACCACTGCTAGGCACTTGGTAAACACTCTTGGTGCTGTGGTGACTCCAAATGGGAGTACTTTGAATTGATAGTGCTGACCATCCACTACGAATCTGAGAGATTTTCTGTGAGCGCTGTGAATAGGAATGTGGAAATAGGCGTCCTTGAGGTCTAGAGTAGCAAGGAAGTCTCCCTGGGAAAGCAGAGGGAGGACCTGCTGAAGCGTGACCATGTGGAAGTGGTCTGAGTGTATGTATAGGTTTAGGGGTTTTAGGTCTAAAATAAGCCTTAGAGATCCGTCCTTCTTTGGTATGTGAAAATAGAGGGAGTAAACTCCCTTGTTTTGTTGGTGCAGGGGAACTGGTTCTATTGCACTTTTTTTTAGGAGGGAGATTACCTCCTGCTTTAATAGTAACAAATGTTCTTGTGATATTGGACGGTGTTTGGGTGGTATGGTTGGGGGGGTAGATGTTAGTTCGAGACAGTAGCCTGATTGAATTATTTGGTGGACCCACCTGTCTGAAGTATTGTTTGTCCAGGCAGGGAGAAATTGGTGGAGTCTTCCCCTGACTGGAGTGGAATGGTCGGGGGGAAGTAGAGGGAAGTCATGGGGTGGGGGTGGAGGCAGAGCGGGAGTTGTTATTTTTGCCTCTGCCTTTGCTATTATTCCCCTTGTAACCACCCCTTTGGTAACCTCTAGTAAAGGTGGAGTGGGCGGGAGCTTTGTAAGAGGTGGAGGGGCTATCAGAGGAGTAGCCTCGATGGGTGCTTCTGAAGGATGAGCGACGAAAGGACCGTCTGGGAGCTTGCGATTGCAAGACTCCCATTGATTTGGCGGTGTCTGTATCCTTCTTCATTTTCTCAAGGGATACGTCTACATTGGGGTCAAATAGGTGTTGCTCATCAAAAGGCTGATTGAGTATAGAACTCTGGACCTCAGGTTTAAAACCTGATATGCGTAACCAGGCATGCCTGCGCAAAAGGACACTAGTGTTTATTGCCCTTGAGGCGGTATCTGCTACAGCTAGGGCACACAAATGGCAGTGTTAGTGATGGTTTTACCCTCCTGGATGAGTTCAGTGGCCCTGTTTTTATATTTGTCAGGGAGGTGCTGCATTATGGACTCAAGCTCGTCATAAAGTGCCCTGTCATACCTGGCTAGCAGCGCTTGGGTATTAGCAATGCGCCAAATGTTTGCTGCCTGTGACGCTGTGCGTTTGCCAGAGGCGTCTAGGAGTTTTGATTCCTTGTCGGGTGGTGGTGCGTCACCTGACGTTTGGGAATTTGCTCTCTTCCTTGCATTAGAGACTACTAGGGAGTCTAGTGGTGCGGGGCCCTTAATGTATACTGGGTCAGTAGGAGCAGCTTTAAACTTCTTTTCTATTCTCGGGTTGAGGACTCAAGCTCTAACTGGGTCTTTAAAGAGCTCTGGTGCGTGCTTAATGACCCCTTTAAGCATGGGCAGTGTTGAGGTGGACCTTCGTGTAGTATCAAAGGTGTACATAGGCCTCTCGGAACTGGAGGGGGTTTAAATCCCCTAGGACTCAGAGCGGCCTTTGTTCACAGCAAGCTGTGAATAGAAACAACGTGGAATGATGCTCTGCGGGCTTTTACCGGCCTGTAGAAGCTCGAAGCACTCCATTGTATTCAATGGAGTGGTCCACATTCCAATGTTCTAATCTACATTATAATTTAATAACCAAGGTAACACATAATTTGACAGAGAATCTCACCTGAACAGCTGAGTGATTTCTGTGAAGCTGTAATGCTGTGCAGGCACCATCGACCCAGCAAAGTGGATTTATGTCTGCTTCCTCTTCTTCATTTTGATCTTCCATTTCTTCTAGGTCTTGGTTTAAAAATATTGTCTCCACTTCAAAGCAACAAGATAAGAGTTAAGTTATTTAGGATATCATTTTAACTTAACTTGCTGTCATGTTAATTTCCCTAATATTTATACTGTTGTCATTTAGTACAAGTTTTCAAGATCAACTATTTTAATTTGGGTGTGGTTACAGGTGCACTCTATGTCTACCTTTTATTACTATATATTAATAGTCAAAAAAGCATTCTGATTTGACTGCTATTTGCAGAATCATTCAACTGTGTTTATAAACCTGTACAGGCCAAAATATTCAAAAACATCCCATCTGAGACTGTTTGGGAACAGGTTTTTGAAAATATACCTATGCCTCATCAAGCTGAATGTCTCTGACTGCAGTAATATGGATTTATTAAGACCGCAGTAAAAAACAATGTGGACTACATGGGCTCATCAATTCACAATCATGTCCATGGTATGAAACAGCAGAAAGTGTTACAGTCACAACAGTTAACCCCACTGTGGCAATGCAGGCTCACAAAGGGCCACTTCAAGCAGAAAGGAAGCCCCTAAGGGTTTTTTTTAAGAAAACATAAGAGCACTAATTGATATCACAGGATAGGAAAAGAGTGTTTGAGTCAGAGATGCATATAGATTGGAGTTTAGAGCTAACCAGAATGATCATGTACAGACCTACACAGAGGATCAGTGGGAACAATTGAAAACCTATTAGCTATAAAAGACTGCGACTATTGACATCTACAAGACTTCATCTTAGGGTGGAAGAGGAGCATATGTCTGCAGTGGTCTTCTCCGCATTTTTAAATCTAGAAGAGGTGACTGCTCCTTTGTCTATCTGACAACCAAACACCTTGTCTGTGGCCTTGAGAAGCTGTCTATCTGAAACAGTCATCAGGAAAAAGATTAAAACACATTTGTTTGATTCCTGAATAATCCCATCCTGTTGCTGGTCGTAGCCCCCAAACTCAGTGGTCTCTATCATCAACTAGCCTCTGGACACCTGTTTAGGTAGCTGTGCGCTCTATAAACGTATTGTATTACATTGTTCTTCTGCCACTAGTTCTACAAACCAGGAAGGGTTTAATCTTTATTATCTGCGCCCTCAGTTTAGTGACTGTTTATTCCCTGAATTTACCTAACTACTGTAAATGTACTGTTATGGCATATCAACAAAGTTTTGATAATGATGCTTCTATCAATTGCATTAACTTATAACCACATTGTTGTGAGTGTTTCTATATGGCTGTTTTCAAAACCACTGATTAAAAAACAATGTTTGGCATGGTCATTACACCGATTCACATCTGCTCCAAAGAAATCATATGCAAATACCAGGCACTGTTGTTCATGGTCACTACA
This sequence comes from Triturus cristatus, assembly GCF_964204655.1. Classification (NCBI taxonomy): domain Eukaryota; kingdom Metazoa; phylum Chordata; class Amphibia; order Caudata; family Salamandridae; genus Triturus; species Triturus cristatus. The sequence continues at coordinate 1,104,456,176 of NC_140585.1, read as the reverse complement.
CTGAAACATCACTACTAAGAAGGCTCTTCTAAGTGATATTTAATCCTGTACCACAATAATGAGCCCACGTGAAGAAGTAACCCTTATAAAACTTTGGTAAAGAGTAAGAAACATAGTACCCAATGACAAATGATAAACATAATAACATTTTTGTACAAAATGACATTTGAACAAAAGCAGAAGACGCACAGAAATCATTGGTATTTAGTGAGCTAGCTTAAATCTAATTCCTATATTTAGTTTCTAGCTTTGTCTCTGTAGTCCTAGATATTTTCTTTATATTGGACATTGTTTGAGGTCTGCAGAGGGTGTTCCACATACTCTGCATGCATGTTATCCTCTCCGCTAACGTTTTCTATCAGCATAAAAAAAAATTACCTTAAAATAGGGGTTAATAGACAATGAACAGATATAAAGCAGGTGCTTCCCAATATTTAGCTTGTTGAAGAGCCACAATAAGAGTGGATTCATCCATTGAACTGTTAGTTTGCCTTGTGGTCAAAAAAAGATTATAAACATTAGCCGGTTTCTCAATAAATCAACTGATGGGAGGTGACCCCACCAATTATTTCACACTATAAGCAATTAGTTATCCTCCAAGTTGGGAACTTTGGCCAGGTGTATTAAATGGTTTTACCCATTCTGTATCCATGGGAAAATATTTTGGTACATAGCATTAGTTATGCTACAGGTTGGGATCTTAGGCCAAGTGTTTTAAAGGGTTTAAACGTATATTCTGTATCCATGGGAAAATGTTTAAGTACACATGGATAGTTATGCCTTTGGACTACTTTCTCTGTGGAAAGAAGGAAAAGTTACTTAACAGTAACTGTACTGTGTTCTTCTCAAATAAATGTAAAGTTGCTTCTTTATCTATAGTCAGTGGAATCCATTTTAGTTTTCTTATATGTACTGGGGCAGAGCACCCTATGGTATCCTAAAATGGACCTACTCCTTTCATTTAGCATATGCTCAGTATATCAAAAGACTGAGCATATTCAAAATCAAAAGGGTAGGTGTAGGAAGCTGGGTTTCTGTTGCCCCCCACTTTTTGCCAGACAACTTGATGTGCCCTGGGTCCCTGCCAATCAGGTTCCCAGGGCCTGTGTTCTTTCCCAAAAACGGTACATTGTACCCCCAATTGGCCCCTGTCTGGCCACATGTCCGCCCCTTGTAAAAGGTACCATGGGTACCAAGGGCAGGGTGGCCAGGGAAGTCCTCCAAGGGCTGCAGCACCTATTGTGCCACCCTTAGAGGCCCTGTACCTTTACACACACACACTGCCATTCAAGGCTGCGTGTTTTGGTGCAGAAGTGAAGAGTCGACATGATACATCCCTGTGTGCCATGCCTACAACCCACTGCCCTGGCTTAGGTCAGCCACCCCTCTAGTTGAGTGCACTATACCAGTGGGGAGGGTACAGGTGCATGAGCCCTGTGCCCCTAGAGTGTCTAAGCCAATTCTTAGACATTGTAAGTGCAGTATTGCCATTAAGAGTATATGGTGCAGAGAGTGTCATTACGAACTCCACAGCACTATAATGGCTTTACTGAAAACTGGGAAGTTTGGTATCAAACTTATCAGCACATTAAACCCACACTGATGCCAGTGTGGGATTTAATGAAAAATGCACTTAGATTTGCCCCCTGAAAAACGACCAGCCTCTGGTGGGTTCCCTGACTGGTACACACCAGCCTGCCACCACAAGACATGTTTCTGGACTCCTAGGGTGGGAGCCTTCGCTCCCTGAGCCCAGAAACAAAGCCTTTCCTGGGCTAGGTGTTCACACCTCCACCAGGCCAGGAAGAGCCATCTGTGGCAGGGGAGCTTGCAGCCTTTGTAATGCAACCCCCAGCCTCTCCTGCTATCAGGAGCAGGCCCCCTTCCTGTCTCCCCTCTTTTTCGACGGGAAGACAGACGGGAAAAATTAGCAAGACCAGAAGGTGTTCCCACCTCTGCCAACTACACCCCTCAGGTGGCGGAGGCGAGGTGAATCCCACTCTTCAGTGCACGCCATCTTGCAGATGGAAGGGACTCCCAAATCAGGATTAGGGATTGTGCTCACACCCCCACGTGGGATAAGCACACCAAGGGTGTAGTCACCCTAAGGTCAGTAGCCCATTGGTACTGACCTCGAGACCGCTACAATGCCCCCTAAATACAGTACTTAGGGGGGAAGTCCTGAACCAAGAAGTTAGGTACCCGCAACCTAAGAAGAAAAAGGACAAAAAGAGACGCCCAGCAGAGAAGACTGCAGAGAACAACTGACTTAGCCCCAGCGCTACAGGCCCGTCTGCAGTTTCCAGAGATCCTGTGCCAAAAGTCACCTTATCCTGCAGCCAGCGACCTTCAGAACCGCGAGAGGACTGACTATCTTCAACTAAGACCCGATCTCCTATGAACAGGAGCTGTGTTCAAAAGAAAACTTCCAAGACAGACTCTGAGCCTGCTGAGGACAAAGAAACACCACTGCACCCGTCGCCTACGGCCCAAGTTTGAGTGGCCCACAGGTCCCAGCGTGGTCCCCCAGTGCTCCAGAATCAGAGTCCCCCGTGGGTTGACTCCTCCTGGACTCCCCGACGTCACCTGCAGCCTCTGCACGGGACCCCCCTCACGTAAGTGGCCCGGTAAGGTGAAATCCGACCTCAAAAGACATCCCTGCATCCAGCAGCCCTGCACCCTGGAGAAAAGAACCCGAGGTGCACCTACGTCTCTGAGCCCTCCAAATTACCTGCCCAGCTGTTGGTTCCTTCCGGAAGTTTTCCTGGACCGAGCCTTCAGCTAAAAAACAAAACCGAAAATCCCTATTGAAAACAACAGGGCACCCGACTCCAACACAGCACCCTGCACCCAGCCGCATCTGCCGCGCTGCAGGTGCACTTTGTGTGCTAAACCGCATCCCCCTTTGCCCTGAGCCTAAACCCAGGAGCGTGGCTCCCACAACTTTGTGGCCTGCTCGCCAGCAGCCACCAACCGGAGGCCCCCTATTCCCCATTGGATAACATTGGGCCTCAGCACTCGGCACCTGACCGCCCAAGTGCCACTGAGGGTGTAACAAGAGTGCATCCTTGACCCTGGGGGACCCCTGAGTCTAACCCCAGAATACCATCTCCCACAACAAAGTACTTACCTGCTAACCGATAACACTATTTTCCTCCATAGGATAACATTGACTGTTTTTCTATGATACGTTTCTAAGAGTAGAGTTGGAAAACCTAAGAAATCCTTTTAAAATTGTACTATATAACAAAAATGCTTTTACTCATCTGTCTACAGGATATGTCCCAGTGCAGTCCAGGTATACTGTACTGTGTAAGAAAAGAAACCTGCAAAGTAATCTACAGGTCATTTTACTAACAAGCCTAGACAAAGTATATATTACAGTATTGTTACTGAAAATGCGATCATTTTCAGTAACAATACTGTAATCAAAACAAAGTGCATATACAATTGCAAACCAAACTGTGTCACAAACTGCATTACTACTGTAAAGTATTTATTGCTTACCTGTGCCAGACTTGCTTGGTTCTAGAAAATAAAATAACTAAAAGAATATTTTTTATACAAAAACAATTAGGCAGAAGTTAAGTCTTTGAGTGTGTGAATTCACTTGCTGATTGAGGCTGTACAACAAATGCTTAACACTGTCCTCTGATAAAGCATTACTGCTCGACCACACTACCACAAATAGAGAGTGAGGTGCTATCTACTTTACCTTTGCCTATCTTTTGGGTTCCACAGGACTCTTTGCACACTAACCTCACTTTGGTATGGCATATAAAGAGCCAGCTTCCTACAGTAGGTCATGAACCTTCGACCCTGACTGGTTGGACCTGAAGGAATAGTTTGTGTATTTCCGGCATCTGCAAATAAATCTGTTTGTGGATTACCCCATTTGTCAAAGACACTTTGCATTCATTCATCATGTAGAGTCCTCTTGTACTTTTCTTGGAATGACAGGCGGACTGAGTCGCTTCTGCATTAAGGATCCCTGACAGACAGACCACAATGATGTCCACATTTCTTGCTGTCAGCCCTCTCCAGATGATCTATGCTTCCAAGGATAGTGGCCTTGAAAAATCCCCAGGCCTGCACGCCATAGGGGGCAAAACATATTGGTTGTGATCCTCTAGTACAGTAAAAACAGGAGTAAAATAACTCAAGCATCAAATCTACAGTTTTATTACCTCCTGCTGCTGTATATATTGATTTGTTTTGTTAATACTTAATCCAACTTTGATTATACACAAATGAAATGTTTTTTAGTGCACACATGCCCTTTCTTGTACTTTGCTCTATAAATAATACATAGTCAATGATACTCAAGATCACTAAGAGGCCTCTAAAATGAGTGCACATGCATGGTCCAAGTAATGGGTATTTAGGACCTTTCTCAGATACTTAAGTGATGCTACTACTTCCCAGTGGAGCCAGAAACCAGACTGGTGTACACTGACAAAAAAATGTGATGTTATCACCACTTGCAAGAGTTTGATTTTGTATAGTAAGCCAGAGTTGGGCCTTTAGATAGAGAAGTTTTCGTCCCGGTTCATTCGGTTTTTATGGAGTGACATGAACATGGAATGAATATTTGTGGGACTAGGAAGCCAAAAATGAACTTTAGAGCTTCTGCTCTCTGGATGTGCATGAATTCATGGAAGGTGGAGTGCTGAGTAGCACTCGTATTCTATATTTTGGTTGATGTTGGAAAGGGAGCAGTATGACTGTAGGTTTACCAGCAGTAGTTATGATGACTGTGGAAGAACAGCATCAGGTCTGCTGAACAGATGTCAGCTTGAGGGGCTACCAATAATCTGAAGTGTCCTTTGGCAGAGGTTGCTGCTTCAAACATCTAAATCTGAAAATAATCCTTCGTTGCTCTTGGGACTGTTCTCTTATAAATGCAGAGATGTAGCTCTTGCTTTGGTCAGGAAGGAGCTGAGATTTCTAACGTGTCCAGGCATTCTTTTAATTTGAGTCATTTAATTGTAAAACACACCTTTTTGTGCTTCTTAATATTTTTGGAAAAGTTGCCAATAAATGGAAGAACCAGTGTTATAGCACATGCACAAATGTGTCAAAGTAAATTTTACTTTGAAACTCTGAGGGGGTGGCACCAACCTTTCATCTTTATGTTGTAACTTGCTGCACAACTGACCTTTAATGCAGATTTTCAATTCTGAAAATATGGAGAATAGGAGATCCAGCCTGAGACTACCAAAATGAGTTGGTTGGTTCACTGGATGTTGAAAGACAAGGCATCAAAGGTTGCCACTCATCCTATGGACAAGAATTGGATCTTATATCTTAATAAGTATGATTAGACGACTGGTGCACTAATTAACATGGGTTAAAAATATACAATTTTAAATGACAGCTTCTTGAATCTTCTGTTGTCTGTCTCTGAAGCGATCACCTGAACATCTTTGCATAGCCTCCCTGACAGGTTTGTCCTAGCAACTCAGCAGGGCACCGGCATTGGAAGCTTTCATGACAGGGTCGATATTCTGCTAATCTTTCACCCCATGCAGTTAAATCTCTTGCTCTGTTTAGCAGGCAGTTCTCATGAAGAATGGTGGATGAGTGTCTTCTCTGTACTGCAGACACCATCACAGTCTACTTGATGTCCCATCCCTGTTAGCTTCTGAGACAAGAAAGATCTGAGTGGAGAGCTGAATGAAATAGTTGATTTTGGTTTAACCCAGTGAAGGAATTGGTCTTTTTCACACCCAATTTTAAAAGGTCATACATATGCTGCTCTCTGTGTGATGAGATAGATGGCCAAGGCAGTGCAGGCACGGGAGTCTGCCTACCTGCTGGGAATGAGCAGGCAAGATGCAGCAGGGACTGGGCGTGCCTTGCCTCGGAATCATTTACTGATAGGAGATCCAAACAAGGAGCGATCTTACACATTCAAGTATTTCTTACTAAGACCAGGGAGCCACAAGTCATGTGTAAAGGGTTTCTTGAGATTAAAGACTGCCTATATGTCAAAGGATGGTGGCCAAGAGGAAGATATTGGTGATCAATTAAAAGGATCTGAGATGTGTGAAGCAGTCGAATCAAGTAAATCTGTGTCGCAGCATCAGCATGAACTTCCACCGCCACCAATGGCCCTGGGATGAGAGGAGGAAGTGAACAATCTCAGCCACATCTACTATATGAACCACAACAGGACCACACAGTTGCATCAACCGAGCCTAGTTGACTTTGCTTCCAAATCTGACTATAACAGCAGGCACATACAACAAGAGCCTCGCCGAGTATTCTGCTCCAGGAGACACATCAGTAAAGATCTGGAACCCGAACACATTGACAGTGGAGATATGCCTGAACCATGGGAGACTATTTCAGAGGAAGAGAACATCAGTGGATATACCACAATGTATGCTCTTCTACTGCCTTCTTTTCCAGTTCCTCAGTCCAATGCTTTGGAGTTGTCCGAAGAATTCAACAGGAGACTACAGATCACATCAGATTCAATGGGGTACAACAGTTCCCTCCACTGATGAAGAAGGAACCTTCCTCCAGGTTGAGGTCCTGCAGTGTTACAGATAGGATAAGTGTCCCATCTCTTCTGTCCTTGCAGAGAACCTTCTTCTCGATTATGACCTTGCAGTGTAATCAATGGAGTTCCAGACCAATCTCATTTAGCTTTGCCATCAGTGGACTATGTGCACACCACACCAGGCTTACCATCAGGCTGGGAGGAGTGAAATGATGCTAAGGGACGTACTTATTATGTCAATCATAACAATCAAGCGATGACATGGACGCAGCATGCTGAAGATGGTGCAGCTGATTCAACGTCAAACAGTAACAATCATCTAAGAAAGCCTCAGAGAAGGTGAACCCATAGTCTCAGTTTACCAATGGTAACCTTATCTGCTCCACTGGAGGGTGCAAAAGAATTCCTCTCAAGGATACCTCATCCAAACCACCGACCCCACCGCCATCGCCTTAAAATTCTTCAGAGCCACAATACAAAGTTTCCCAGCGCATTTTACCACCTGGATGGGAGATGCAAATAGTTCCAAACAATACGTCAATCAATCAATCAATCAATCAGGGTCTTATAAAGCGCGCTACTCACTCGTGGGGGTCTCAAGACCATGGGGGAGGGGGTGCAGCTCCGGGTCAGCCGAAAAGCCAGGTCTTTCAAGTCCTTCTTCATAGATCATAATATGGAGACCACATCATGGGAGGATCCAAGATTGAAATTTCTAGGGCACTTAAGAACAAAAGCACTGCTAAACCCCAATGATTTGGGGCCACTTCTTCTGGTTGGGAGGAAAGAATACATTTGGATGGTAGAACCTTCTATATTGACCACAATAGAAAAGATTCTCAAAGGGAGAACCCAAGATTGCAGAATCCTGCAATAACTGGTCCGCTGTACCCTACTCCAGGGATTTAAAACAGACATATGACTACTTAAGGAAGAAATTAAAGAAACCTGCTGATATACCCATCAGGTGTGAAATGAAACTCCACAGTAACAACATCTTTGAGGAGTCCTACAGGCGGATCATGTCTGTGAAGTGAGCCGATGTCCTCTGTATAGAGCCTGAGTCAGAGAAAGGACTGGACTATGACGGCATTGCAAGGAAATGGTTCTTCCTTTTATCCAAGGAGCTGTCCAATCCTTAACATGGCCTCTTTGAATATTCTGCCACAGACTGAGAGGCTCACCTGAGGAGCAGTCATTGAAATGTTGAATTTGTAGACAAGACATTGGGAAAGGTGGCAATGTCAACAAGCAGACAGACTCTTGATGTAGATGCAGTCTGATATACTGGTGTAAAAGCCCTCTATTATTTTCATGAGTTTTGGGGGAGTTCAGCAGACCAGATCAGAAGGTCTGCCAGCCTGCTAAACTGCAGAGGCCTTCAACTCTGCTCTCCTAGTACCAGACCGCTGGTCCTATTGAGAGACTCCTATCTACCTGGTGGTGATTTCAGTAAGGAAGATGTGTCCACTGGCATGGCGGAGTCACGATCATCACAGCTGAATGAGCCAAATGCACTCCTAATCTATAAACTCCTTTTAACACACCAGATCCTCCGATACCTAGTGGGAGGAAAAGAAGCTGTCTCTTTTGCTCTGTAAACAGGGAGTTTTGCACACAGATATTGCACAAGTAAACGTATCATAAGCAGAATGCCCCAATCTCTGTGCATATGGGAAAATAAATAGGAAGGTGGGAAGCTGTTTGCCAGAAAAGTTATTGGGACTTGTTTGTCATGAATGAGGCTCAAGACTACCTCTTTTCCTTACTGAAATGACCCTTTATTTAACTCCTCTTCCAGAGGAAAAGAAGGCCCAGCCAGGGCACTGGAATGAAAGCATCCCCTGGTCTTGAAAGATGAAAGGCTATGCTGGGGGGAAAATAACAGGAAGTTTCAGAAGTACTGCTTAGAGGCTTATCAGTATTTTGGTCTTGTTCTTATCCATCTTGTAGGGATGGAGGACATCACCCATTGAGGGACTGAGCAGTTTTTTCCACTGAAGTGAAGTTGATGACTTTCCTCTCAGTGTCTCGCTTTACATTTGAGGAAGTGAGCTATGACTGACCCGACCAGGATAGGCGAAAGGTTCTTGCACCAATGGTGATGAGAACCCAAGATATCAGCAGTTTCTTTGCTACAGTTAAGCTATAGGATCTGCTGTTCCTGGGCATAGTCGGGGAGTAGGGAAGGGCATGATTTAAAGAGATGAGCTCATGGCTGGTTCCGATGACATTGGCATTTAACAGTCTTGGGCAGAGACCATCAGACTGGCACATTTTCTTGCATTTGTCTTCAGACATCGGTCTCCTTGTCCATGCGGATGAATGTCAACTTACTCTTAAAGAGGCTGCCATCACCAAGATAGACTAAGTAGAGGATTTGTGTGCACAGCGACAGAACTTTTGTTGGAGATCCGAAGCTCTTTTCCCAGAGACTTTGAGATAGTAGGCTTAGAGAAAGGCTTGCTTCAATTCTCCTGAGCATGCTTGAAAGCTTACAGTCCATTGGCTCTCATTCTCTGGTGGGGAGATACAGATTACAATGTGCATTGCTTCCAAAGCCTAGGCTATTCAGTGTTGAAGCGTCTTAATGGATATGGTCTTTGTGGTTCAATGTCAAGTTAACTGCGCTGGGCAGACCTCCGGGAGATCGATCAAGGGGTAACTATCTCTCGCTGATGGCCCATCTGGAGTGGGCAGAACTGAGAATGTGACAAAGAATTGCTTAAGCTGTACTGGGGTGGCAGGAGCTGCACCAGAAGGGATGTTAAGAGTTTCACCAAGACTTGAGGCAGTGGGTTTGGATGTCTTACTAGTGTACAGTTTTCGATACCAAAAAGGAGTTTAGGCTACATAACAAGGATAACAAAGAGGCAAAACCTGTAGTTGCATCTGATGGATGGTGAGAAGGGCCTGGCAAATCATTGTCAAGCTATTCGTGGTATAAAGGAGGAAAGGAATCCAAAATGTCTGCCATGGAGCCCACTACGTTTGAGGGGAGGGGGGAAGACAAGGAAGACGTAAGAAATTGGATTTTTTGGGGGGGGGTGTTACTACCCAGCTCAAGAAATAATCACAACCCTTTTTAGGGTGAAAAGTTACTAATAAACCTGAGCTCAACCCCCTGGTAGATAGGCACAGAACAGACAGGCTTAACTTAGAACAGCGTACAATCTATGTATGGATGATCAAAACAGTAATAAAGTTAAAATGCAAAACAATAAAACTCCCAACCCAGATTAGAAAACTATAAGTAAAATTTAATAAGGAAAATTACACCAAAATGACAAAAATCTAAAAAGGGAGCCAGAGATATACATTTTTAAAGTTTAAGTAGAAATAGTGCCAAGAAGTACAAAGTGCCAATGATAGTCAATGGTCACTGTATACGGCGGCCTAGGTGCAATTTGACGCTGACCAGGATGGAGTGCAGGTCAGATACACAAACCAGGTTCGGTCTGGTCAAAGGGTCTGATTTAGATCTTGGCGGATGGGTTACTCAATCACAACAGTGACGGATATCCCATCTGCTAAAATTGAAATCCCATAGGATATAATGGGATTTATATTTCCGCTCACAGGATATCCGTCACCTTTGTGACGGAGTAACCTGTCCGCCGAGATCTAAATCAGGCCCAAAGATTTTACCTTCTTACTTACGGCCTATTTATATTTTGGTCAGACGGGGTTAATTCTAGCAGGGTGATGGGTAAATTACTCTGCTGTCCTGACGGAGTCCCCGCCTGCCAAATTTAGTAACGCTCGCTGGCCTCTGAGACATTTCTAACATTTGCAGGAACTACTGTCATAGCGCTTTCTGTCAATGCATTGTAAGTTTGACTGATGGCAAACTTTTTTTTATTTCAAAGAGAAAATCCCAAAGCAGAATTTTTTTTTAGATTAAAAAAAACAATGACCCCCTTGCCGCAGGAGTGTCCTCTTGTGGCAAGGGGGGCACTGAGCACTTTTTAATGCCCCTTACCGCCGTTATTTTTACTGGCATGACGGTCATACAAAACGGCTGCATGTACACCCATCGATATTAGGTGGGCGGACATACAGCCAAAACTCCAATGGCCCATACTCCTTAGGGCCGTTGGAGGAGTTTGGCCACGGCAGAGGCAGTGTGTCTCCGCCGTCATCAAATTATGGTTCGCTCGAATCAAAATTGGGCGGGCTGACCATATTGTTAGCTGGGAGGGAGACCTGTCTCAGCCAACATTTAAATCAGGCCCTCAGTCCTTTAAGTCTCCCAGGATCTCAGGGAAGGCACTTAAGTGACTCATAGAGTGTCAGGCAGAGACCATCTGCAGGGTCCAGTCCAGGTCCAGTTGCCACTTGTCAGCTGGCAGTTGCAGAAAAGAGCTCTTGTAATTTGTTGTATCCCTGTAGCTTTAAAGGCAGGTCAGCCTTATAACCCTTGAATACCACTTCTATGTCTTGGGTACAAAAGGGAGGAGGTCCACTTGTTCAGGGCTCCTCTCGGGTCTCAGAAAGCAGACTCAGTCCTCTTCTGTTCTTCCTCAGGCCCTGCAGTGTTCTAAAGTGGGAGCCTGGAGATGCCACATTTATGCCTGGCACGAGCTAGTGGGTTGAAATGACTCCTGGACAAGCCTAACCAATGGGATAAAAGTTCTCTGGGTCAACCCTACCCACTTTGGGCTTGTAAAGATGAAAAAAGTCATCAACCACATTAAACTCGGGCTCTGAGGACTGGGGGTGTCTGTGGGGAAAGTACTATGGTAATCCTAGTGTCCTCCTATATCCAATACAAAAATCCAGTTTGAAGCAGCCCTTGTACTCACAATAAATCCAGATTCAGATGTATGGTAGGACAAAAGCAGGTTTTTTGGCAACCAGGTAGTTGATACACAAGAACTGTCTTGGCATCGTGTTACCTTCCTTTCAAGATATCCCCAGTGTTATATGTAAAGCCAGCAGACCTGTCACGCTGGATTTTATACTCAAGCAGAATTCGACACTGCAGTGTCAAAAAGGATGTCCACAGCTCCTACCCTGCATACTGTGTTGGGTTCAGAGGAGTCATTTCTGCCCATTTAGGTCAGCCTATTGGCTTCTGAAAAGCATTTCAATCCTTTTTCACACCTATTCATATACTTATCACAGGCTGGGAGAAGTTGGAGAGCAAATTCAAATTAGCCTTCAGTACTTCAAGCAGGGAAAAGTTAACCTTCTAAAAGTTTTTTTCCCTTAACATTTATTCGAATTCTGACTACACCATTACATTGGATGGTAAATAACTATTAAAAATAGTTGTGTGATTATTTTTCTCGCTGGTTTCATTCCCGAGATACAGTATTAGGATTATAATCTGTACTTTTGTACATGGGACAGCGAAGCCTGTCACAGTCAAACATAGCTTTTGTGTGCGAGTCAATGTAAGGCTATGTTCACATTAAATTTGCTTTTAAATACCATGCTTGCTGCTTTGTGAGCTTAATAATATTTAAAAGGGGGGTTTGAATGTCAAATAGATTTATTTTGACAGGTGAAATTGCAGTTTCTACACTGCTATAGTCAAGCTACAATAGTGAACCTAAAGCCATGTTTACACTGCAGTGTAGTTGACGGCACAATAGGTGATGCAATTTACTACTATTATTTGATTTCAAAGCCCTGGGTACATCTTCTGCCATATACTAGGGACTTACAGGTAAATTAACCATACCAATTTAGAATATGTCAATATGACCAGGTTTAAAGGCGGCGCACAGGCACATTATGAAAGAGTAAACTGTGATTTATAAAGCGCACGGCTACTCTATGGAGTGCCCCGGCGCTGAGCCTGTCAGTCATCCACAAGGTGCAATCAGATCATCTAATCTTGTTGGAATAGCCAGGTCTTCAACCATTTCTTGAACAGAGCGGTAACAGCTACTGAGCATAGCTCAAAAGAGAGTTTGTTCCATGCTAGTGGTCCGAGGTAGGATAAGACTCGTCCACCCATTCTCATGCAATGAATCTTAGGAATCCTAGCATGAAAGCTGTAGGCTGACTGCACATTTCTAGAGGGGGCATATAAACTGATTCTGGCACTAAGATAACCTACACCGGAATGGTGCACTGCTCAGTGGGCCAGGACTAATGTTTTGAAGAGAATTATTTCTCTTTCTCAGAAGCCAATGAAGGGTTCTCAAGTGCAGGGAGACATGCATTCTTCGGGGCAGACTGAGAATTTGGGCTGCCGTATTTTAGACCACTTGAAGCTTGTTAAGCAGATAGTCCAGGAGACCAACATATAGGGCATTTCCATAATCCAGCCTAGATGTCATAAGTGCCTCGATCACCAACTTTCCTTGCAGAAAAAGAAGGAAAATGCCAAATCCATTCTAATGTCCGTAGAAGTCCAAAACATATCCTAATCACAGACATAATCTGTGGTTGAAGAGGGAGAGAGTTGTCAAATTTCATGGCCAAGTTCTTAACCTTTCCCCCCAGAGGACCTGGTAATAGGGTGTCTTTGGGCCACAGAGTCTGACATATGTCAGGGGCATTGGAATCAAAGAGTAGCATTTCGATCTTGTCTGCAGTACATTTTAGTTGATGAGTTGACATCCAGTGAAAAACAGAAGTAAAGGCAGGTTTAATAGACTCTCCCGTAATCTCCTCACCCTTCCAAAATGTGAACAGCAGCTGGGTGTCATCTGCGTACGTGATCACCTTAGCCCCCAGGCCTCTGCCAACTGTCTAAAGAGCTGAGGTATGTGTTAAACAATGTGATGCTCAGAGTAGAGTCCTACAGCACTCCCCCTGTCAGTTTGTATGCTCTTGAGGAATCAAGGGGGACCCATACTTCCTGCCCTCTATGCTTCAAAAAGGAGGCTAGCCAGTCCAGGGCCAATCCACCTATCCCTTAAGATTGGAGGCAGGCTAGGAGCCAAGAGTGAGGGACCTTATCAAAGGCCACTGACAGATCTAACATAATCAGAAAGGCCTTCCCCCCCCCATGAACATGGTACCTCTGATATGTTCAGTAACTTCAATCAGTTCTCAGTACTCAAGTTTGGCCTAATGCCGTACTGGCTAGGATGTATCAATTCATTAGGTTTGTGATGCTGAGAGAGGTGTTGATTTATCAATTTTTCCAGTACCTTAGACAGTGTTGACAGTAGAGAGATTGGCCTAAAGTTTGACTGCTCAGTAGGGTCCGCTGAGGTCCTTTCTAACGGGGGCAGACGTTTTGCTTACTTCCTTGATACAGGGGCTGTTGCTGAGGACAATGGCGCACTGAGCACCCTGTTAACCAGTGGTGGTTGCCCCCATAGCTAACAGGTTTGGAGGGTAAGGATCAGCTGGAAATACTGATTTGAGGCCTCCTATGGCTACCAGTGAGCCCTACAAGGTGATAGTCTGGAAATTTGAGAGTGCAGCCATAGTGGTAGGAGCCATGCTGGAACATACTGTCTGCATCAGATTCTCCTCCATCTGAGAGTCCGACGTGAGGCTGGCTTGAATGGTTGTGATCTTATTGTGGAAATAAGGGGACAGCTGGTCACACCATTCAACTGTAGGTGGATGCACTCTGGTACAGGCTTCTGGGGACCTGAAGTTTTTAACAACTCAGAAGATTTCCCTGTAGTTATCACCTGCCTCCTCTACAAAATATACTTTTCCAGCTGTTCTAACACAGGTGACTTTGTCTTCAGTATTGTAGTTTTTTCACCACGGACTATCTAAAATTTAGCAATGTTTCTTCTGAGCCCGGAGGCTTACTACTGCTTTACTACTGGTAAGCAGGGGTTAAGTGCACAGGGTCCAGTAAAAGGCAAATAATTTGGGGTAATAAACAGAAAAGGCAGATTTCCTATAGAAAAGTTCAAAGTAGATTGAAAAATGATAGGAAGAATGCATTGGGACAACATCACATAGAAAATGAATATACATGTATAAATATCACGAAACATGTTCTGTTGCAGGCAGCCTTACCGTTGTCGGGGTGTAGCTCAGTGTTCGGCATTACTCCAGAGAGGAAATTAGAGTATTTCTCCATCCTCAAATAAAAGAACAATGCAGTCACTCAGAAAATCTCGGCGCTTATTTTATTTGGAAACCAATGTGTTTCGGTTGGTAGACGCTTCAGGTTCTACGTTCCCCCCTAGACAGCTGCGCTCAGCCTCTCAGCTCCTAATCCACATACCTCACTTTTGTCTCAAGAGAATGGGTGGCAGCTCTCTTGCTTTCAGGCCCGCTTCGGCCTGGAATTCACTTCCATTCGCCCTTTGCAGTACCCAGCACCCCATTCTCTTCAAAAACAGACTGAAAATGTTTCTTTTCATCTAAATTGGCCCTTCTTTACCCTTTCAAGGCTCGCACCGGGACACTCTTTGGAGTAGCCGAGTGCGTTACAAGCTTCAATAACATAAAATAACATAACAATGTTACCAGGCTTCGATCAGCAACGTTAGCCACTTATACTGACATACTTTTGGTCAGAAGAGATTTGTAGATGAAGTACTGGAGGCACAATCTTAATGGAAGTGTTTTGACTTTGAATATGCTTCCTTCCACTTGTCAACATCTGTCCAGAAAACATGGATTTGTCAAACAGTGGGTTCGGCTGTTGCACCTTCTTCTCTAAATGTGATTGCCATATGATGACATACAGTTGACTCCTTACTGTAGTTACTGTGTTGCCTACTGCTAATAATATCATGTAAGCACAACCTTCGTCATATGTGATGGGTCATATTTATGGAGGAAAAAGCAAAAAGCTTTGGACATAGAAAACTCCAAAAGGCAAAAATTCATGGAAAATATCTAATCAAACAATTCTGGAGCCAGTCACTCAGGAAACCCTAAAAAGAGTTTCAGAAGGCTGGGTCATGCAAAAAGCAGAAGATAAATAAAACAGAATCCAGACTTGACAGGCAGGAAAATAAATTAGAAACACTAAAAAGGAGTGGATAAACTGCTAAAAAGTAACTGGAGCATTTAGGATGCATCATAATGATGGTCACAGTTCCTTGTCTAGCGAGAAAAAGAAGTAAAAAGAGAGGAGAAGCAGGAAAAAGCATACAGGAAGTGAATGTTCCATACATAAAGATTCAAAAACTAGCAGGCAAAGTATTAACAGAGGAAACCATGCTAGATTGTCAAAGACATTTTGACATATAATGCTGACATACTGTGTCAATCAATCAATCAATCAATCACTTTATTTAGTCAGTACAGAAGAACGGCATAAAAAGTATTAGACAGAAAATATACATTATATTAATCCTTAAAACTTTTAAATACAGACGCCCTTACTTCAAAATTTCTATGGAGTGACAAGAGAGCTAGAATAGCCTATAAACATCTGAGGAAACCTTATGATATGGGAGGATGTAATCTCCCAGATTGGAATTTGTACCAAGTGGCATTCTTAGCCTCTCAAGGTGCCATTTGGTTCTCTACAGACTCTCGACATATTCTGCCGTGGTTGTTCATTGAGCGGGAATTGACTTCTCTTCTATCTACCTATTCTTTTTTAACTGCGTCCACATTGACTGTACCTTTTTCTCGACGTATTATCTTAGATACCATCGCTGCCTTGAAGGCTATATTTAAAAAAGTTTCTAAGCCAACCCATAAGTCTCGGTGGTCTTCTTTGTGGCACAATTCTAAAATTAAACTTGATATTGACTCGGCAACATTGGCATACTGGGCTAGCAAAGGTATCACATTGGTTAAGCACCATGATGATTCAAATCATGATCCCTTGCCTTTCTCTTCCCTAGCTCGGCAGTATACTCTCAGTAATTTGGATTTCTATACATTTTTTAAAATAAAGGTTGCCTTAGCTAAGGTCAACTTTTACCCGGATTCACATACTGTTTCCTTCTGTCTATGTGGTATAAAGCAGGTCATGTTGCCTCTCAAATATATAAATTTTTATCCACCACGCCGCCTTTGCAGGCTACGGTTACACAACAGAAATGGCTCCATCATTTTGAACATGACCTTTTTAAACATATTTCACCAGAAATCTGGCAACTTATTGGGAATTTTTCCCTACAAAATAAAATTGCTTCTTCTCTTATTCAGTCTAAATTTTTCTCTCTCAATCTTTTACATTGGACCCCGGCTCGTTTGTATACCCTCAAACTCAAGGATAATGATCTCTGTTGGAGTTGTAATTTAGCTGCTGGTACATATCAACATATGTTCCTTGAATGCTCTTTACTCCAATCCTTTTGGGAGCTGGTTCACAAACATCTCCTACTAATTTTCAATATTCAATTTGAGCTCTCGTTACCTCTAGTTTTGTTGGGCCCATGGGCTACAACATCGCCATTGCCTTTGTATCCTCTTGATATGCAATTGCTAGACTTGTTGCTGTCAATTGTGGTCAAGGTTATATTAACAGAATGGAAATCCTTTGGGTCCATATCCTATCATACATGGTGGGCTTGGGTATCTTTTCTCCGAGGGGCTCATACTTCTGTGGAGGAGAAACACTATACACCCTTTGTTTCTAGTGGGGTCTGGAAATCTCTTGATAGATATATGAACTTAGCCTTACAAGGCCTGGTGGCGCAATTTCCCTTTGTGTCTTCTCCTTAACTTACCCTCCCTATTGTAGCAGGGGTCTCGATCTCTCTCTCTCTCTCTCTCTCTCTCTCTCTCTCTCTCTCTCTCTCTCTCTCTCTCTCTCGTTTGCTTTATTTTTTCTTCTCTTTCTCTTCCTCTATACTTTCTTCTCTCTTTTTTCTTCCTTTCTCTCTTTATCTTGCTGATTGATTTATACAAGTGATACAACTGATTCTCTCGTATTGATTCTTTATTGCTTTTTCCACCATATTAATTGATATGTCAGTGATATATATCACATTATATCTATACTGATAAATGCTTATTTATCTATTTATTTATTGTGTAACTCTCTTTTTGGTTGTATTGCTTATTATGGTATTTTAATTGTTTATATTTCGTCTCTCAAAACTAATAAAGATATTAGAACACAAAAAAAACTTTTAAATACAGACTTATACACAATTTCTTAAAAATTCCTATTAAATTTACATACGTAGGTGCAACATACAAATTCAATATAAAATTCATATGGAAGAAATCGTGTAATTATGTCAAGATATTTTGAGTTACGAAAATTGCTTACTTGTTTTTATGGCACATCATAAAAACGAAGCCAAACAATAACATGTGAATGGACTGTAAAAAATAAAGAGCTGGTTAGCATTGTCTGAATTTGAGGCTGCGCATAAGTGGAAAAATATATCTTTTCCTTTCCTCAATATTGTGTCATTTTCTGTTTCAGGAACAGAGCAAATAGGAGATTAAGCCATATTGTAAACAAGTAGGGAGTCTGAGGAAGCACCAGAAGAAGTTCTAAAAGTAAGGTGGTAACATGGAAACCAGGCATTGGGCATGTAGTGGAAGTTCAGCTCCCTAAGAAGCCCCTTAGCAACAAGCAAAAAGCATGACGGTCCAAATACATTGAGGTCTGCATAGGCCCGTCAGCTGGGGAGAAGCACGCTGAAAGTAAAAAGGGCATTTCTCTCCCAAACAGCCCCCCAACCATCCTTCTGAGTGACAAACCAGAAGACCAGGTTGCCTGAGGGCCAGGAGGCAACTCACCAACCTGCCAACCACAAGGCACAACAGGCATCAGGCTTAAAGATCCACTAACAGCCCACAAAGCCATAACTTTCAAGCCCTATCTTATGTCTCCCAGTGTAGTGAACAGTGGTGAGCAGGTGCCGCCTGGGTCCTGAAAACTATGTAAAACAGGCATTGGCAAAGCCAATAGGCTTTAATGTTCTACTGTATGCCAACTGCACATCTGAATGTCAGTGTCTCTATGCATTGCCACATTAAATCCAGATATGGTGGCTTTGCCAGTGCTTATTTTGTTTAAAGCAACTATGCACCCGTATGCATATGTGCAAGTATATAGGTGCAGATGGATATGTAACACATGATTACTGACTATAATTTTTTTGTTTATTTAAGTATGCAATGCATGGATGAGATACAGATTCATTGTACTTTAGAGATTTAAAATAGTCTCCCATCTATTGCAATGCAATCACTCTGTCGGAGGAAGAATGATACATCAAACAGCCACCAGCAAGCAGTGAGAGAAATGCATAACTGGTTGGAGCCAAATCCCACTCTATGTACATTTTAAATACCTTTAACAATAGGTCTTACAGACATCTGTGCTGTCAAGCCAGGTATGAAAACCCTAATATCTTGTCTTTCACCTTTTCTCGATATAAATGGAAGTAGATAGCACCACATGCCTTCAAAGTTTTAGTAAAATGCTGTATGTGTGGGAAACTACCACAGTACCATTTGGCCACATCTGGTGGTGGATGTCTAGACTTTCAGACTGCTAGGCTTGGACTAAACGGACGAGTTACTTACCTTCAGTAATGATGTATCTGGTAGAGACACAGTCTAGCTGGAGATTCCTTAACCTAGAATATCCCCAGGGGTCAGACTGGATACGGAAAACTTCCCGCAGCAGCACCTCTGCACGCCGGCGCCACACGGCTCCGCCCTGACGTCGTCCACGGACGTGACGCCAGCGGAGCCATATATGCCCTCCCGGCGCGCTGACATCAGTTTTCGTTGGAAAAACTGTTGTGCGCCACAACATGGAGCCTCCACCAAAAACTGTGAGAGTATGGGAACAGTGTGCATAAAGAAGGAGAAAAGAAATTGAATGGTGAAAAACAGCACCATAAAGGACAGTGCTAGGCACTGTATAGTGCAAAATAACGAAGGGAAAGAGAAGAGCACCGCTCTGAGTAGCAACCCCGCAAAAGCGAAGGCTAAATCCTCCCCGGAGGCAGAAGAAGATGTGAAAAAACATCATGGCAGACGACAGAAAGACTGCAACCACAATATATAACCGTGAAGGACAACAAGCCCGGAACACATGAGCAAAGAGAATCCACCACAAGACGGCACCAGAAAGGGACGTAGTATCCACAGTAAGAGACCTATAGACCGATGCAGAGCCAATAGACTTCAAACCAATGGACCGCAGGGGAGGTAAGAGACCCCAAGGAGATTGAGAAGGGGATAGCGGGGGTGGGGAACCATGAGTAGATCCCACACTGGACAACCCAGGGCGTAGGGATGCAAAAGGACACATGGGCATACCGCCTAATCACGAGAATGGGGGGAGTAGAGCAAGCAACACAGAATGAAGCATGCCGCGTAGGAGTGAAGTGAAAGATGTCACCCCGCAGAAAGACAAAGCCACCCAGAGGAAGGCGAATGCAGGAAGCCCAACCTGAAAAGGTCCTCGCAGAACGGGGAGGATGTTAAGGAATCTGTGGCTAGACTGTGTCTCTACCAGATACATCGTTACCGAAGGTAAGTAACTCGTCCATCTGATAGAGACATCTAGCCGCAGATTCCTTAACTTAGAATAGATACCAAAGCCATACCCATGGAGGAGGCGAGTCTGCGACCGAACCCCACCAAGTTCCCAAGAGAACTTAGCAGTCAGCAAGGTGATGAAACACGGTGGGGAACGCAAGCCAGCGCAGCCACACCAGACTACAAAGCTCTGAAAAGATTGGGAAACAATGGGAGGCAAAGGCACACACAAGCTGTTAAAGAACAGCACGATCACCCCTGTATGTAGAGTGGGTTGAGAGAAAGAAAGCATAAGCTAAAAAGTTTGGTGCAGAAGTGAGAGTTCATGGCTTCGCAAGAAGAGGAACTGAGCCTAGGGTCAGAGGGATCCGCAGGATCCGATGTGTCAACTGTAAGTAAAATCCAGAGGGATGACAAACTGGTATCACAGGGTCAGTGCATACCAGTCCAGTATGCACAACAGTGGAAAAAAGCACTGTCGAACCCGCACCAGCCAAAATACGTGGGGCAGCAGTGGCAGGATGCCGACCCACAGCCAGCAAGTGTTGGTAGTACCAGAAACACAAGACACTCCAGTACACAGTCACCCAGTCACAAAACATGTGAGAGGGCTGACGGCAACAACCAGAAGCACCCAAAACAGGATCTACCGTAAAAATGATAATCATGTGAAAGACAGGAACACACATAAGCATACCGTGTGGTTGCTAGAACCACACGAAGCCTAGGAAAAAATAAACCTGTACGATAGCGGGAGCAGTCCAGATGTGAAGGATGCATTAGCAAGCAGGCCACTGGTAAAAAGGGGTATCTAGCAAGTTGGACACCCACACAAGAGCTCGTAGTATGAGCAGACCGGGGCGAAAACCATGGACACCGCAGGAAGGAACGTCGCCTGTGCGACTCTGCTGTGTGAAGAGCACAGAGCAGATATAGATCAAGAAGATAACGAATGATGTGTTACATAATACAAGACTATGGTACGCGAAAAGTACCAACAGTCTTGTGGAAGCAGAATTGGACAGGACAATGTCCGGACCCGTAAGCGACATCAGCCACCCGCCCGGGAGGATCCACGGTCCCCCGCTAGACAGGTGAGGAGATGGAGCCAGACACGATAGTGGAAACAGTCAGAACCGACCTAATGGCCCAGGGACCCAAGAAGCAAGTATCCTTAAGAGAACACTCCCCTTGAGAGTGTTACAGCAGGAAACCAAAGCAGAAGTGTGGAAAACACCTGTGCAGAAAGCAGCAGGGAAAGTGGAAAAACTCCTGTTGGGAAAGTGCCCAGATATGGAGGGCACAAGGCAATGTACAGCATAGACGTACATGGCGAAGACTCCACCTTCAAGAACAAGTCCAGACATGGCTGAAGTATGAGAAACTATTACCCATCCCAAAGAGGGGAGGGTAGAACCAGTACCGCAGAAGCAGATGAAAGAGCGCAAACACCCTATTATAGCGAATCGTACCAGGGTGCACTCCCAGTACGTGCAAACACTAAAGAAGTGTGCCACACAGCGGCTTGGCTTGGCCCTGGTGCTAAACGATGGCAGGGGTCAGCCGTGGAAGAACTGTGCCTGAAAGGAACAGAACAAGGGCCCCAAGAGACAGTGGCTGGCGAAAAGAAGAGCAGCCAACATGGACAAGAGGAGCACAGTGATGCTGAAAAATGCCACTGTAAAAGGCAGGCGAGGCAGAAGCCGCACAGTAATAATCCTATACCGATGGTTCGAAGTATAACGGACAACCGTAGACCACACCCTTAATTGAAAATGCAATAGTGCGACGCCAACCTGTGGGTTGCATACAGCAGAAAGAGAAGACAGAGTGATCCACAGAAGACCTTCTGTTAGGAATGCTCCACAGGAGCGTACCAAGCCTTCCTTGTAGGAAGGCTCTACACAACAGCTATTAAATACCCCAAATAGGGTAAATCTTAACCCCGGCAAGGGGGCCTCCTCTGAAGCCAAGCTCACCGACAGAGGACTTCAAAGAAGGTAAAACCAGCTGACCAGCCGTACCGACCAAGGCATATCTGGGCATTACGTCATGAACCCAGGGTCCAAAACAAAGAAGGCTACGCTGCCTATCAAGGAAAAGCAACATAAAATCACACATCGTGTGACAAAGACAGGCCACAAGGTCGAGAAAGCCTGGCCTCAAGGGCCTGCAATTCACAGGAGACCAGACGTGAGGCAGGAGACCGCTGAATCGGCGTGACAATAAAAAGGTCCACACCACTGAATGGCAGATCCCGCAGAGCGTGCCGAACGTTCTCGGGAAAACGACTATCGAGCAGCCAAGCATGGCGCAAAGCAACTGACTGGGCCATTGCTCTACTAACAGAGTCGGTAGTGTCCAGGGCCGATCGAATGGAATATTGTGCCAATCCGCAGCCATCAAGAAGAAGACGATTCAAGTCAGCTCGGGGCTCTTCTGGGAGAGAAGGAAGAAGGAGCTAGCTCAACCAAGTCCCAACGGGCAAAGGAAGCACGTGTGAACACGCAAGACGTGTTTAAGACACGGATGTCCGCACTGGCGGAGGCAAAAATATTGCGCTCACATGTCTCCAGCCACCGAGACTCCCTATTGGGAGGGAGCAACGGCAGAGCGAAAGAAGGCTGCAAGGCGAAAGCCGCCTGGACAACTAGACCCTGAGCCCTAGGGTGAAGGGACAAACAAACCGGATCGTCCAGGGCCGGGCGATGCTGGCGAGCAATTGCTCTATCCACAGGGTCACCAGAGGAGGGCCGTGCCCAGGTCCCAGCAACAAGGACCCGCCAAGGGGCAGTAAAGGCGCCACATCCATAGGCTCCATGTGTAAGAGATCCTGTAAAGGATCAGTGGGTAGGGAAACCCCAGGAGGCTACAAGCGGAGATTATCCGCAGCCCTGCGAATAGCTCTCGCAAAGGCCGCACTAGCCTTCTTCGCAAGCCGGGGAGGTGACAACAAACCGTTGGTCGGGGACGGTTGAAGGCTAACATGACCGCTAAAAAATAAAGGCGGAGCATACTGGGGTTGATCCAAAGAACACTAGGCACCTGCACCAAGGGACTGTGAAACAACCGTGGGCTTGGGGAGCCCAAAGGGGAGCACATCCTCCATCAATAGAGGAGCCATCGATGTCGAATGACGCCAGGACGACGTCGGCTGGACGTCGAGAACCTCCAGAGGGGAGGCGATCCGGCGCAGATTGACGGCAACTCGACCTCCACAGGCGGGGAGGAAGGAGATCGACAGGGCGTCAAACTCGGTGCGCAGGAAGCCACACGGGGCCATGCGTTGACTGGACGGGCGGGCAAGACTTACAACTGGGATGCCCTTCCGGGGCCTTGTCTTGTCGACGTCGTATCGACTTCAGGGTCAGAGTTGAGGTACTCAGCCGGTGCCGAGGACAAAGCCGCCGGCGAAGACCCGACATGAGTGTCTTCCTCCTCCGTGGGACCCGTAGGTGCACCAGGGATAGGGGGTAACTCAAAGAAAGACTGGAGAGCCTTTGAGTAGTCCTCCATTTGGGATCGTGTCGCTCCGACACCAGGAAAAGGTGGGTACGGAGACGACTGCAGGGCGCCTGCGTCACGTTTTCGGGAGGAAGACCTCCATGACTTACGCTTGTGCTTACCCGGCTCCGTACGGTGTCCGCAGGAATGGCCCCATGAGCGGCCCCGATCCCTAGAGGGAGATCGGCGGTGTGAAGGCGCAGAACCGGACATCCGGGCAGCCAGCAGCTTCATACAACGCTCCCGGAGGGACTTAGGTTTCATCTGTTAACAGGCATCGCACTCTTCGGAGTCGTTGTACACTTCCAGGCACCACATACAAATCGCGTGCGGATCCATGACAGACATTTGTCGTTTGCAGGTCTCACATGCCTTAAAGCCCGAAGGCATCGCACACTGTACAGTGATGCTGAAGACGTCGCAAAAAATGACTGAAAAACAGGTCAAGGAACCGCTGGTTTTCCTGGACCTGCATTAGGACGCGGAAAAGAGGAAAACTGACGTCAGCGCGCCGGGAGGGGCATATATGGCTCCGCTGACGTCACGTCCGTGGATGATGTCAAGGCGGAGCCGTGTGGCGCCGCCCCAGCGCGCAGAGGTGCTGCTGCAGAAAGTTTTCCGGATCCAGTCTGACGCATGGGGATATTAAAGTTAAGGAATCTGCAGCTAGATGTCTCTATCAGATATGATATATACAATGAATTAGTTCTCTTCTTTTCAGTGACATCTCCAAATAACAAATGTGCCTGGCAACGTCAGTACCATTTCCTATTACAAGTCGGCCCATTAATGAGTGCATGAACGTTGTGCAGTATAAAACACTGTAGAAAGACTCAGCGTTTCACCTTTTTCCATAAATGGAGGTACACGGCATGCCCATAGAGTACTACATTTAACTTGTCTCTGTACTCTGTTATGTTAATCTTTCTTCCAAAGATGCTGTAAAGTCTTTATTTTCACACTTCTCACATTCTACTTCGTGATAAATGTTAAATTGGTAAAGTATAGCATAAAGCCACCTTCCAGTATATCACTTTACAATTCTGGTGACATCTTCTGCTTTAATTATTGGAGTAATGCAGTGACATGCACATCCAGCTCTCTCAAACCTGATACAATAAGCTCACAAAATACTCTGTTTCATTTACTCTGCTAACAATCTTTGAACTCTCAGGCCAAATACAAAGCAGAGCTGAATTAGTAATTATTAGAAACCTGGTTCCTTGACAAGAAAGAATAAGGCTGTAGTCTAAACAGTACCAATAAAAGTGAATGTGAGAACGCACACACATGTACCATATGCTGCCCATGTACCAGAGAGTGAGGGTTATACGGTGGCACTTTGCTTATGGCAGAAAAATCTTCACATTGGTCCTGATAACTACAGTAACTTTTGTTTTTTGAAGACAACTGAAACTATAATTTGTGCTTGAACATTTTTAACAAAGCGATCTACCTTACTTCAAAATGAAGCACACATTATATTCAAATCAGAACAATTTATGACTTTTTGCTATGCACAAATCATATTGCTTTTATGACTTTTGCTATAGAAGAATCATGTTGCATTTTTGTGGCTTTGCAATACTCACCGAGAAGTGCTAAACAGTTGAGGCCCGCTGCTTGTATAGGCACATTTTCAGGGTACTTTAAAACAGCTTGTGCAATGACTTTGTGGGCTTCATGTGAGACCAGGATGTTTAAAAAGTTGACTAAAGTAGATTGAGAATGTAATTAGTTTAGATCGTGCAATTTAGCAGGAACCAAATAAAAGATCTTAAACAGTAATGAAAGTTCCCTATATTATAGATTATATAAAGATCCCCTCCTCCCCCGCACCTGAAATATACATTGGTTAACAAATATATTCTGGATTTAAGCACAGATGAACTTGGATATGCAAAAACTCATCTAAACTACATACAGGCAAATTGGACACTATAGAAAAAATGATATTCCTTCTGCATTTTCATTTCCAAATGTCTAGACTAGTCATGTCACCATTCATAAATGTTATCCAAAAAGTGTTTAAATGCAAGTTTTGAGTTATGGTGCAATAATACAGAGACAATATATTGTTTGCCCTTTGCCACTGCTTGAATCTAGCATAGCCACCTTCAGTCTGCAAATCCCATCACACTGTAAACTGATGAAAATGGCAACTTACTTATCTTTAATAATGCTCTTTCCCGTGGATACTCTATCTAACTGGACATTCCTAATTTTTCAATTTACCTCAGAAACGAGCCCTGGATCTGAAACTTCTCAAAACAACTTCTACTGCACACCTATAGGTGCTGCCATTGGCACTGTGTCGGCCTCACGCTGTACCATGAAATTACAACATAGATCTTTATAAAGAGGTCAACCTTCAACTCCGATACCACTTTTACATGGAGCTCTTCTGCACCCTCAGATACGAATCGAAGGTAGCAGACTGTAGTGTGATAGTCTATCAAATACATCTTAAAACCTTTTTACAATCCTAAAAGTTCACTCCACAGAATGGGTAAAAGGAAGGGTAGAGAGAATATGTGGTTAGTTATGTATCCATCAGAAAGAGCATTACTGAAAGTAAATAAATTGTTCTTCTGATGGATAATTCTAACCTCAGATTCCCCACCTTCTGAACAGATACCAAATCAGTGCCACGTAAAAGATGGAGGGTCTGACGAGTGGACGTACATCTGGAAGTCCTGCAGAACAGAGTGGTATATAACGGCCCTCCCTGCAGACACAACAGTATTGCATTGTAAAGGTGTGTAAGGACACTCATGTCACTGTATAGCAGAGCTACAATAGCGGAACACTTCTTCCCAAAGCCTTAGTGGCGGCCTTAGCGCAAATGGGCTGGAAGGCCCTTGAGAGGCTTCTTTTTTTTAGGCAAACCATTGCACAGTTTAATACACATGACAATTCAACTAGATAGGGTCTGCTTCCGGACCACCATTCCCTCCCAATAAACAGCTCATTATCTCCCAAGTGCTAGGATCCAGACTGCGAAGAATTTCCTTATGCTTAGCGGGGTTCCATCGGGCATGTGGACTGGCGATACTACCTTTAGCAGGAAGAAGGTGCAAGCATTTAGCCCCAATTTGTCCAGAAACAAAGAGGCCTATGGAGGTTGCACTGACAGTGCCTGCAGTTCACATACACGGGGTACCTGCAATGAGGAATACCATATTAATGTTTAGTAATCTTAGTATTCAAATCTGCATAGGATTGAACAGCGTGCACATAGCGTGCACATGGGAATAAAGTTAAGAACCCATTCAGGGGTATGAACTTAGTAAAATATCCACTTGTCCATGGGTCAAGATGCTTCTTAATTCTACTTATCTTATAAAAAATTCACTCCTTTGGTGACACTCAGTGAGGTGCTGAATTATGGCTGCAAACTCGTTATGCTAATAATAGCCTCTCTGATTATGCCGGGGCTCAGATTAAAGCTGGGTTTGGATACTAGCAATTTACTAGATTTTGCCACCTTTCCTCCGAACTACACACTGGGCCTGAAAGTAAGGAGAAGTGGTAGTTCTAGTGTTGGAATACCCTTTTAAATTTGTACAAACCTACAAATGTGCATGTTTAAAGGTTTTCACCAGCTCTTCTCTACTCTTTGCCCCACTGAAAAAGTTTGGAAATGAACTCATGACAATGGCAGAAGTAAAATATCTTCCAGTGTGGGAAAAAAAGGCTTGGAGGGAAAGTGAACTTCCTAACGCTCTGCTGATTTTCGCATGAGTAAGTCTACAAATGCATATTTGCTGCGCTGAAATGCAATTCACAAATATTTTCTAGGACTACAATTTCCCGGCCTACGTCTGTAAATTCTTTGGAATCTGCATTAATGCAGAGGCAAATACCAAAGGTCCACTTTTGTGACTTTGTTTAAGCATTGAGCCTCTAATTGCGTTACCCAAGACATTTTCTCTTAATTAAAAATCTATCTATCTATCTATCTATCTATCTATCTATCTATCTATCTATCTATATATCTATCTATCTATCTATCCTCTGGCTTGAATGTGAGTGGCAGCATTCTGCTCTATCGGAGGGAGCATATTGGACACAAATAGTTACTTTAACTGCCAGGGCTAAAGAATATTTTTGCTTTTAGCAGATGTTTTTGTTATGATAAGGGCCCAGCAGCTCTCACAAAAATAAAGTTTTAGAAAAACCACGGCAAAACAAGACAAACATTGACAAAATCATAAGACTGACTACCAACGTCACACCTACTGGCTTTGTCATTGCTTGTTTATTTTTATCCTTTCCAAAATCTCGTCAAAACTGGTTCTACACTGATTTTCCACTATGAATATTTTGGAAAAATTCTAGCAGTAACAAACATGTTTTACAAAATGACACTTCAAAGAAATGGTACCTAAAATTTCACAGTAATTTAGCAAAACTTTTTTTCTAGTTGCATTTTTTGGGTGAACATTTTATTTCGAAAGCAACTGATCATAAATCTTGCTTACAAGTTTCTGCAAGTATTTGCAATTTCCACCCTGCGAGCGGATATTTACCACACAGCCCCATACACCTGTTACAGTACACATTGTAGTTCCATCCGGGAAGGTGGGGGGGAGGAATGGGATGGATGTAATTTTTGGAATATATATATAATGCACTGCCCTGTCAAGTGCTGCCTGGTTCTTAAAAGTTATGCTATTTGTTCAACCTTGGATATTATTGTCACCTGATCTGGGATGTACAGCTTCAATTGTGTTTTCACTTTTTTGGTTGCGCTCTATGGCAGGGGTTTCTGCCCCTCGACTTGATTTGTCATCCACTATGCACCACTTGTCCCAGGGATTGTACTAGATATGCTGTGAACTTAACCCGAAATGAAAACAAGTAAAAAAAAAGTATTTGCATCTAATCAGAGAACATTCTAGGAGCACTCAAAATAGCCTAATATTGTTTAACTTTGCAAACGTGTGTATGCATTTTTATACTGAAACCACTGTCAGTAGTTTAATCTAAGTTTAGAGCATTTCCTTAGAACGCTCACCCTTCTTTAAACAACATAAACGTATGGATACAAATCTTACCATAACTGCAAACAATGCTCTGTCACAAATCCATAATGTGGTGTTGTGAACTGGCAGCCAAATGGGGATGTGAGGCAGAGGGTTGGACCTACTTGTCCCAAAGACAAAATTAACATGAAAACTTGGCCGTGTAACTGTAATTCTCCAGTATTAGAATCTTTCATAGATTCACATGCTTTTAATCATTCCCGTTGTGGTAAATATTTCGTTACCGGTACTATTTTTTATGCGGTAAAGTCTATTAAGAACAACTCAGTAAAATGAGAGGCAGAATCCGTGGTATTAGAGGTTTTAAAAAGGCTTTATTCCTATACAAAGGAATACAATTCGAATTGTAGGCATTCTATTCCATCACCACGAAAGTTCAGGAAGGAAGGGCAATACATTATTGACAAGTAATCATTTTTATAGA
Organism: Triturus cristatus; assembly: GCF_964204655.1. Lineage (NCBI taxonomy): Eukaryota > Metazoa > Chordata > Amphibia > Caudata > Salamandridae > Triturus > Triturus cristatus. The sequence continues at coordinate 1,104,427,336 of NC_140585.1, read as the reverse complement.
AAAGGCATTACAGTGAAACAGATGCAGTAGGCGTAACAACTGATAAGACAAAATAAAATATGCATGCGTAACTAGAATAGGCGTAACTAGAAAACGTCATTATACAAGTAGGTGGATCCATAAGAGAATCCTGCAATGTCAGCAGAAATATTTGGCAGAGATGCGCGCGCAGCCGCATGACGTGTGATTGACGTGCAACTAGAGGGTGAAGGGGACTTGACATTTAGCTCTATATGTGGAGACAGAAGTCTGGGGTTATGTCAACCTAATCCCAAATCATATCTAATATCCTATGTTTAAAGAACTGTGTTATCCAAAAAGAGAGGTCTCTTAGGATAGAATCTTATTCTATACTGACTGTTAGTGCGTGTACAAGCGTCTAAGTGTCTACACTAGATGCGAGGGGGTAGGAATATTCCATGGTAACGGGTCTATGAATTACTTGCATGAGGGCAGCGAGGCCTGGCCCTTTGCACGGTAGCTGGAAGAATGTTTACCTAACTACTAGACAGGAATGCATCGGATGAGGAGCGGAGGAGATAATCTTGAAGGTGAAATACAGTTTTTGGCAGGCGACGGGCTGGATCAGGCACCGTTAGCCGCGCAGGGAGTAGGACAAAGTTCATGGTCACAGATGCAGGCTCAGACTGGAGCTTTCAGAGGCAGAAGGCAGGAAAAGGCTTGATGACAGAATTCGGGCCTACTCGCCTGAATCTGTAAAATGTGGAACGTGAACCACATAAAGTCGGTGGCCTTTCATACTTAGGAAAGGAATATCTGACCCATTCATGGTGGATCTAAAAGAGGACATGTTGACGGTGGACGCACATATATTTGCGTCTTCAAAACTGGAGCAGGAGGGAACATACATGTACTTATAGCATGCACATGGAGCCGTTGGGGTCTATGATAGGGGACATAACTGATCACAAAATCCATATTTCCTCATTCCCTCCTTGTCCCCTACGGACCCTCAGGAGATATCGATCTTCATCAATCCATCGATCTGTTCATATAGCATCATTTGTTCTTCCTTCTTCTTCCGGAATCTTGAGCGAAAACTTGGATGTGGGATACACGAGGTGGCACACAGACCACAAATCGCTGGCCCACATTGTAGACATAAGCAGCAACTGAATAGTATGAGAAAGCCAATACCTAGGAAGGAAAGCATTCTCCATCCCCAGGCTGACAACACGCCCCAGAACCAACCGGACCAAGTCCAGGTGCCTGGACTCTGGTGTATCTGGCTTACAATCTTATGAAGGCGGGTTATGGCTTTATATACTGACGGCGAATTTTCTGGTATGAAAATGCAACAACTTGATCCGATGACCCTACAAGCTCCGCCCCTATCGGCCAGGATGACGTCAAGGACAAGACGATTTTGAAGCACAACAATCCGCATAGCAGACTGCTCTTCTGTTAAATTGCTTAAGGCGGAAATAGTTTCGTTCACTACTGCTTCAAGGGTTCTGGTTAATCTACGTATCAGCTTACTATTAGTGACTGTACCTATATAGGGAAAGAAACCTTTATTGAAATCTGTGTATTTTTCCCATGCTGTTTCAGTGTAATCGACAATTGGGAGATCTCTCTGCTGTCTATTGTGTACTAAATGGGTATTTCTGTGATAATCAGGAGGGGCTAGGAAAACAGGTGGTAGAAGGAATGCTATGTAACAGGTACCATCCCAATCTAAAGGTAGACGTATATATGCGGTCTGGCCACATATAAAGTAGGAATGACGAGAAGCTCTAAATGTAGACTTGCCTTGATCACTGAATTTTATTACAGTGGTGTATTTACTATGGCCCATGTGTATGGAGCCATTCTTTCTTATACATAATTCCCCTTTTACTGGGAATACTGACATGGCGGGCAAGATTGGTGTAGCTTCAGATTCAACGTTCAGGATCATAAGGTTAAGTGTAAAATTACCTAATCCATATACTTCATTTTCTAGATCAGTTCCTGTTCTTTTGGGAAGTCCCTCCTTGTTAGGGTAGCAGACTTTAAGCAAAACTAAGTTCAGGTTTCCCCATACCCAGTTGTCTTGATAAACTGCGGAATTCGAATCTAGGGAATTAATCAAACTAAACCATGCTCCACAGGAGCCATTGTGTGTGAACGGATAGGGAAAGAGGGGCAAAACTCCCTTATAGTTCTGATAGGGAGGGAGTCGGCCACATATCCAACAATTTGTGGCATTGCTGGTTTGATGGGAATGATGTAGCATACTAATGAAAGTGTTATTGCGCAGCGCAAATCTATAAGACAATTCATGTGGAGGTAATTCACTAAAAGAATGTTCTGCAGTTATATTATAAGCACGCTTAGGAATAGGGTAATACATGTGCAATAGGATGCTGACAATGATGATCAGAAGACTTAGAAAAAACAAAATTAATAATGTTACTGTGCAGTGACTACGAAATGATTTACAATACGCATGCTTCTTGAGCAGCATCTGATGATTTCTTTCTCTATTCCGGTCTAGAGGATACATGTCAGAGACAAATTCAACCGATTCACCTTGGAGAGGACTTAAACAATCAAATTGTCTGACTTACTAGACCTCAATTTTAGTTTATAAAGTTCTGGTTTTGTTAATTCAGCCAAGGGAAGCTTTGAGTCTGTCTGTGAGGGAATACAGGGTTGAGTATCTACACTGGATGGTAGTCCATAAAATTTCTTGATATGACTCGAGTGCAACCACCCTTTCCTTCCCTCGATTTTCACAGCTGTCCTTGTGGTGAGTAGAACCAACTTCGGTGACTTCCACCTAGGATCCAGTTGGGTCTTCCGGTCAAAATTCCTGACCAGCACCAGGTCCCCAGGAACCACGTCATGGGGTTTCACCTCAGTATTGTCGGGAAAAGCTGCGGATACCTGTGAACGACAAGATTGTAGTGCAGACATCAAGGAAGCCAGGTAATCTGTCAGCATATTACAGTCAACATCAGTGATTTTACGAGGTATAGGCGTCCCCCACATATTTGGTGGTCTACCGAAGATCACCTCATACGGGGATAGCCCTGTTCGAGAATGTGCTACCATTCTCATGTAAAAGAGCGCAACTGGTAAGGCTACTATCCAATCGACTCCTTTTTCTCTACATATTTTGGACAATCTAATTTTCAGAGTTTGATTATGACGTTCCACGAGACCTGCCGCCTCGGGATGTCGGACACAGTGGAATTTCCATTGGTAGCCTAATAGAAGGGAAACGTGTTTCATTAGTTCGGATGAGAACGGCTGGCCGTTATCTGAGTAGACAACACGTGGTAAACCGTACCGTGGGAAGAATTCTCGAACTAACTGTTTGGCAGTAGTCGGGGCAGTGTAATCTGAAACCGGGTATGCTTCTGTCCAACGGGAAAGAGCACAGACAACTACGAGAACATATTTGAATCCTCGACATCGTTCCATCTGGATATAATCCATCTGGAGGACTTCAAAAGCATGATCAGGAGTTTGGAATCCACCCTGCTCTACGGGGATGCTTTTACCTGGATTAAACTGACAACATATCATACAGGTACGAACTTTTTGTTTCGCTGCGGCTCGCAAGTGTTTGTTGAACCAAATGTGTTGAATGCTGTCTAGCATAGCTGTTTCTCCTAGGTGCGCTGGACTATGTATTGTGTTAATGATGACTTGGACCATTGAGTCGGGAAGAAACCATATAGATTTTTCCTTCGTCATCCATCCTTGATCTGTTTGGATCCCTCCTAATTCAGTCCATTTCTTTATTTCTTCTGGTGTAGCATGTGTCTGTATGTCAATTACATCAAGGGCGGGATCCTTAACTGTCATGCAATGTGTTGGTGTCAGGACTATTGTCTTTGTCATGTCAGTTGTGTGAGTCTGATTCTGAGCAGTCTGTTTAGCTGTTCTGTCAGCTAGGTCATTACCCTGAGAAATAATATCGGTAACCTTTGTGTGGGCTTTGCATTTCATAATCGATATTGCAGTAGGTAGATGAATCGCGTCTAATAGGGCTTGAATGAGGGGTCCGTGTTGGATGTGGGCACCGTGAGAAGTTAAATAACCTCTCTCTCGCCACAGTACGCCGAAGTCATGGACGACTCCGAATGCATAACGTGAATCTGTGTATATGTTGACTTTTTTATTTGTGGCTTGAATACAGGCTTGTGTCAGAGCGATGAGCTCTGCTGCTTGAGCTGACAAAGTGTTAATACAATTTGTTTCAATGACTTCAGTGTCTGTTGTGACTGCTTAAGCGGCCACTAACTCTCCTGTACTTGTTCTCATACATGACCCATCTACATATAATGTCAAGTCTGGATCTGACAAAGGGATGTCTGTCAAGTCTTGTCTGGGTTTCGTCGTGATAGTAATGACTTCGACACAATCATGTGCCAATGGATCTGTTCCGCCTACTGGTAACAGTGTGGCAGGATTTAACGTATTACAACGTCTGATTTCTATGTGTGGCTGAAACAATGTCAATTCGTAACCGGTGAGTCTTGCTATAGTCAAGTGTTGTGTTTGTGTGCGGTTCAAGAGAACCTCTACTGCGTGTGGTACTTGTACTGTCAATTGATGTCCTAACACTATGGCATCGCTTTGTCTGATTGCTAAAGCTGTTGCTGCCACTGATTTCAGGCACGCTGGAAGAGCCTGAGCTACTGGATCTAATGTACTAGAGAAATAAGCACATGGTTTGTGTGATCCTGCTTGTTCCTGAGTGAGTACTGACAAAGCAGTACCTTCGCGTTCTGTAACAAAGAGTGTAAACTGTTTACTGTAACATGGTGTTGCTAGGACAGGTGCTTGACATAAAGCTTTCTTTAAGCTTTCAAAGGCATGTGTATGTTCTGGAGTCCAAGGGAGGACAGTCGATGTGGCTGCCTCCTGTGTTGTCAACTGGATGAGTGGTTTTGCTAGAAATGCATATTGAGGGATCCACTGCCTACAGTATGAAGTGAGGCCTATAAAAGCCCGCACCTCCTTTTGTGTCTTGGGTGGTGGCATGTTAGCAATTAACTGGATGCGATCGGGTGTAAGCTGCCTTCCCTCCTTGGACAGCGAGTGCCCAAGATAAACAACTCGCTGGACACAGAATTGCAGCTTGGAAGGGGACACCTTGTGCCCCTTGTCAGCCAGAAATTTCAAAACCGTCAGTGACGCTGTTTCACATTCAGGTTCGCTTTGGGCGGTGATCAGCAGATCATCGACATATTGAAGCAAGGCAGTGTTAGCTGGCATGTGTATACTGTCAAGTTCTCGTTTCAGTGCTTGGCTATAGATGCTGGGGCTTTCTGTAAATCCTTGAGGTGCGCGTGTGAATTTAAAACTTCGTCCATTTAAACTAAAACCGAAAAGATATTGACTTTCCGGATCAATTGGGACACTAAAGAAAGCATTCTTGAGATCAATTACAGTGAAAAACGTTGCTTCTGAGTCAATAGCTGTGAGTAATGAGGAGATATCTGGGACCACAGGGTATTGTGGTACAATACATTTATTTAATTCGCGCAGATCAATAACTAATCGATATACTGGTGGTGCTTTTGGATCCGTTCTTTTAAGGATCGGAATTATCGGGGAATTACATACATTGGAGTCAGTTTCCACAACCACTCCTTGGGCAATAAGCTCGTCAATGATTTGCAGTAAAGCCACTACAGCATCTGGAGGTAACTTGTATTGTCGCATTCGTGGTAGTACCACTCCTGTCTTTAGTGTGACTCGATATGGTGTAATGTTCATGCAACCAACATCAGTGGGGCCTTGTGCCCATAAATGTGTAGGTAAATTCTGCAGTCGGTAATCTATGTCTCTGGATACGTAGTGACCTTTAAAGTCACGTAAAAATAGTCGTACTCCTTCCGGAGAGCAACATATTATGGCTCCTAGAGCTTTCAATGTTTTTATACCTAACAAGTTTTCTGGACATGATTTAGTAAGCAATAAATCTGTAGTACGTGTTAATGGACCGACTGTAAGTGGAAGAGGTTGTGTTACGTCATTTATTATCGGTTTTCCTGAGAATCCAAGGGAAATATTTTGTGAGCCTGAGAGGGGTGCCCCTGGAACTTCACTGCGTCTTATAGTTGTTCTGCTTGCCCCTGTATCAAGTAAAAACTTTCTGTCTTCCCCTAATAGTTCACTATGTACATAAGGTCCCTATTGGTCTACAGGAACCTCTATAAGGGGTAAGCCAACATCCCTCTCTAGGCTATCTCATGAGTATCGCTGATAATCGGGATAATCTGTTTGTGCATACTGATACATTTGTTGTGTTGTTGCTTGAGTTGCAGCAATAGGCTGCGCTTGTGGTGGTACTACGATCTGTTGTGGAGCTGCCTGTTGCGGAGCTAGTTGTTGCGGAACTAACCTAGGTTGTGCCTGCTGAGGCATTTGTTGTTGATTCTGATCCTGTCTGGGTGGACGTGGTCTCTCATGTGTTCTACCTGTGGCTATATTATGTTTCAGGACTGGACAATCGTGTATATAATGACCTGGTTGTTTACAATAGTTGCATGTCCCTTTCGCAGGACTTGCGGAATCACCCTTTTGATGACTATCGGCTGGAACTGACTGTGCAACAAGCATTTTCATTTTCGTATCTTTCATACGTCTTTGTTCGTGTTCTTGTTCTTCTCTAATTCTATTGTGGTGATATTGTAACATCTGTAGCATCTGTGATGGGGTATTACCTTGCCAGGTACTTTCGAATTTCAATACTCTATTCTTGACTTGTAGCAGAGAATTTTCAACTAATTTTGTCACAAACAGATGTGGATATGACTCACTACTGGCTTTTATGCCACTATTTATACTAAAACATTTTTCAAATCGGTAATAGAAATCACTAGTGTCTTCATCTGGTTTTTGTTTACAGGCTGAGATTGCACCCCAGTCTTCCTTTTTCGTAGTTAATAAACGTGGCAGTACCTGTATTAGTAATCCTGCTAGTGCTGTAGTCTTTTCCCCAAGCCCTGCTCCTGCAGCTCGGGCCTTTTCTTCGTTTTCTAATGCTGTCCAATCTATCTTTTGGTCTCCCACCTCCCATTCTTTTTCTTTGAGTTTCTCATAAACACCGGCGGGTAATAGGACTTTTAATATTTTCATAATATCGGGGTAGGTATACTCTCCCATGAGTAACATGTCTTTTATCTCACGGTGGAAACCTGCTGGGTCCTTGTCATGGCTGGGTACTACTTTCTTCATTTCTAATAATTCCAGTTTAGTTATAGGCGTGTACACAAACACGCGTGTAAAATTATCACCGGCACCTCTAATTGGGTGTACTTCGCGTAACGGGTTCTGTCTATCTATGTGATACATTTTTCTTCCCATGATGGGAACTGGAACGTGTTCTGGGCATACGAAATTTAAATATTGGTTTCGGGATTCTAGAATTTCCTTAATCAAATCAGTACCTGACCCTCTCCATATATTCGTGAGTAGTTCTGTCAATATGTCAGGTAAGGGTCCTGGATCGGAGTGTTGGCTTTTATATAATATAAGGAGGTGTTGAATCATGTATATACTAGCTAAACGCTGTTCATATGGGTCTAGATTCAGAAACGTGTGTGCAAGTACATCGTCATTGTATTCCCCGGGACTGTCAGCCCATTGTACTGCTGACCTGGCTAATTCTTGTTCGTCCATGGAATCGAGCACGTGGTACCCCCTTCGATCTCGGAGTAATTTATCAGCGGCTTGGAATAAGTGTTCGGGGGATTTTGTATTTAGCATAGGGTTTGGAAAATGTCTATTATATTCCGGACGTATTAGACGTATTGGGTCGTTAAAACCTCTGGTATTATTACCTACATAAGCGATCGTGTCTAATTGCTCTGATTCTTGCTCCTCCTCCTCTCTGTTTAGGTCAGTGGCGTCTACCTCTAATCTTTCTTCGTGTATTCGTTCTACTTCTTTGCGGATCTTTCGGTACATAGCTACTATACATAACTGTTTATCATGTCTCCCTTCTGATATATTCTGGCCCCAAGTGACAAGTTTTTGCATTTCTTCCGGATTTACCCCAGGCCGGTCTTGATTTCTGATTACACAGTTTATGAGGAAACGTAACAGTTGTCCCTGTACCTCCGCTTTCTAGTACTCCATGGCTCTGCTAATACTTTCAGGACCTCGTCCTGACTGGACAAAGTGATATATATTTTCTAAATGTGTAGCCATTCCTGGTAGCTTCGTTAAATATATTGCAGCTCGTCGAATACGTAATGATGACAGTAGCATTTCGTCCCGTTTACCGGGCACAGGATCATATCTACAATCTACTAGAAGTTCCTTAAGCATGTCGGGAGTTGCTAGTTTGGGCGTACGTTGGTGTGCTAATTCTCTAAGGGAAAATTTATTTCCTCTGGGTGGCGTAGAAAAAATGTCTGTCGTACCTCCTGTAGCACCGTCTGGGGTGCTGGACGTGAAAGGATTTGTTTAAGGTGAGACAGCAACCGTCGTTGCGGGAAAAGCTGTAGAAACAGATGTGCTTGTCGGAATGTGTGTCGGAGCTTGTTGTTGCGGAGGTACAGACGGAGGGTCTTGGCGATGAGCACCATCGGTAAGCGGTCTATGTGGTGCGGTATTAGCATACTCGGGAGCTGCGTCATCTAAATAAGAGGAAAGGAAAACATCTTCTGCGGTTCTGGGATGCCCCTTGGGATGTGCTTTTATCGGAAACAATGGAGGTGGCAAGTCTTTTGGTATTTCCGGAGTAGCCTTAGGTAACCCTTCGGCCAGAAGTGGATACATACCATTCATAAGGGCGTTTCTTTGTCTGTCTACTTGTTCTGATTTTACTCGGGTACCTTCCTCAAGTAATAGATTTTCTCGGGTTTTATTGGAATTCTCTCTACCTTTCTCTTCCTGCCTGAGTGCTTTTTCCGTACGTCTATATGATTCTTTACGCCATAATTCAATGGCATCTTTCTGTGACTGTCTGGCTTTCTTTTTCCATAATTCTTCTTCTACTCGCATGATGCAATCTGCATCCCAGGTCCCCGCTGCGGGCCATCTCTGACTCTCTGGTAATTCTTTGGTGTAGTCCACCCATAAATCAAGAAATAATACGGCATCTAGGCCATGCTTATGATACATAAAGTACCCTGGAGTGTCCCTTGGTGGGATGGGAACAGCTTCTTCGAGTACACCTTTTCTAGTTTTGATCTGTCTTAGTTTCGAAAAGAGCGGCATTTTTAGACCTTATTACTAGAACACACTTTATAAAAACACAATAATGAACAGTCATTCACACCACAGTATATAGAACGTATTTCAAAACATTTAACACTTAACAGTTTTACGAACAATGATAACTAATAGAAAACTAGTTACTGACATAATACTGACACTAGATAATACTTATTTATATTTATTCATATGCAAAACATACTATATATACTGCTAAACAGTACAGATACACTGCTGAAACAGTGCAGACCGGATTTGTGTACCCAAACCCGTCTTGACCGGCACAGCCTATGTGCACGTTAAATGCCTCCCCGGTAATGGTACTCACCGGGTAGCTCGGAACGGAAGGCCTCGGAACGGAACTGAAACTGGACCGGACTGGACTCGACTCGACTGGACTCGGAACTTCGGAACCTGGCGGGTCTCTGTATACCTCGGATCTTGCTCTCTCAGCTAGGCTCTGGTCGGGATACTTCGCACTTCTCACCGCCTCGTCTGGGTGTTGATCGCAGCCTCAGTCGTCCCCGCTTGGCCGGAGGGAGATACAGGAAATCCTGCAGGTACGCGTTTTTGTCCGTTCAGCTGTGGCAGGAGACCGGGCCTGCAACGCACCGCCGGCGCGTGAGATGAGAAAGTGTCCCTGTTCGGGCGCCAATTTATGTGGTAAATATTTCGTTACCGGTACTATTTTTTATGCGGTAAAGTCTATTAAGAACAACTCAGTAAAATGAGAGGCAGAATCCGTGGTATTAGAGGTTTTAAAAAGGCTTTATTCCTATACAAAGGAATACAATTTGAATTGTAGGCATTCTATTCCATCACCACGAAAGTTCAGGAAGGAAGGGCAATACATTATTGACAAGTAATCATTTTTATAGAAAAGGCATTACAGTGAAACAGATGCAGTAGGCGTAACAACTGATAAGACAAAATAAAATATGCATGCGTAACTAGAATAGGCGTAACTAGAAAACGTCATTATACATGATGTCACAAGTAGGTGGATCCATAAGAGAATCCTGCAATGTCAGCAGAAATATTTGGCAGAGATGCGCGCGCAGCCGCATGACGTGTGATTGACGTGCAACTAGAGGGTGAAGGGGACTTGACATTTAGCTCTATATGTGGAGACAGAAGTCTGGGGTTATGTCAACCTAATCCCAAATCATATCTAATATCCTATGTTTAAAGAACTGTGTTATCCAAAAAGAGAGGTCTCTTAGGATAGAATCTTATTCTATACTAACTGTTAGTGCGTGTACAAGCGTCTAAGTGTCTACACTAGATGCGAGGGGGTAGGAATATTCCATGGTAACGGGTCTATGAATTACTTGCATGAGGGCAGCGAGGCCTGGCCCTTTGCACGGTAGCTGGAAGAATGTTTACCTAACTACTAGACAGGAATGCATCGGATGAGGAGCGGAGGAGATAATCTTGAAGGTGAAATACAGTTTTTGGCAGGCGACGGGCTGGATCAGGCACCGTTAGCCGCGCAGGGAGTAGGACAAAGTTCATGGTCACAGATGCAGGCTCAGACTGGAGCTTTCAGAGGCAGAAGGCAGGAAAAGGCTTGATGACAGAATTCGGGCCTACTCGCCTGAATCTGTAAAATGTGGAACGTGAACCACATAAAGTCGGTGGCCTTTCATACTTAGGAAAGGAATATCTGACCCATTCATGGTGGATCTGAAAGAGGACATGTTGACGGTGGACGCACATATATTTGCGTCTTCAAAACTGGAGCAGGAGGGAACATACATGTACTTATAGCATGCACATGGAGCCGTTGGGGTCTATGATAGGGGACATAACTGATCACAAAATCCATATTTCCTCACCGTCGTAGAGCTGAGAGTCCTACAGTAAACACAGAGAGCAAACCAATGTTAAACATGGGCAGAAAGCTTTGACAGTCCCAGTAGTAACCCTTTTGCATCATTTTTAAAAGATCAGAAGTTCAGTCAGTCAGCACACAGCACTATCTTCACCCTTCCCGAACCAAGTCACCATGCTTAGGTTTTGTGGAAGATTGAAGAATAATATAACATGGTGTGCCTGAGATGAGGAGGCGGGTGGGTCACATGTGAATCTTTGAAAGATACGAATACTGAACAACTACAGTTGAAGGTAAATAACTTACTTTCTCCAATATTGGATCTTTCATAGATTTGCATGTTTAAATCAGAGTAGTAAGCAGTAAATGTACACTGTATATAGTTGTTAGCAAATGATTGGGATAAACTGATAGATGAAACTATGCATCCTGTAGGTTCATAGGTATCACGCAATCCCCTTAATGTAGACCTTGAAGGACTTCTTGCAAAATCATCATGCAAAATGTTTGTTTCTTCAGAAACATGTCTGAATTCTGTAGGCCTAGAATTGCCCTTCATTCTCCCGATTTCTTCCTTAAGAGCAAAAATGATAGTAAAAACCTAAATGTTTCTGGGATTTTGGGACCTGCTTGATTGCTCCTTTTTGCAATATAATGCGAATCCCGGCTTGTCATAGATACATATGTTGATGAAGCCTGCTGGCTGGTGGTGTAGGTGGTGGTTTCTGAATAAATTCTAATGTGTAGCCACATCGTATGAAGTCCGATACCCAGCGATTGGATGTTATATCAGCCCATTCACCGTAACAAGATGCGATTTTCCCCCCTAAAAGTAAAACTGAATTTATTCGCTTCAGTAGTGTCACTGTTGCCTTGTGACTGACTTGTAGATTTTCTTCAGGGCCCTGCTTATGACAAGATGCTGGTGTTGGTCTATGTTGCTGCATGTAACCATGGAAGTATGTCTATGAAAGATACAAAACTGAAGAATACATTTACTTGTCAATTCAGCAAGTACATAATTGTTCTGTGCACTAAGGTCTGGGGTTTCAGAGATTTAAAATGTAGTCCCCTTCTGCGCATATGAAAAAACATGTGAAGCAGGCTTTTGTATCATCAAACTTCCACTTTCTGTGAAGTAAATTTCTCTCATATTAACTGAATACTTTTGGAAGGTATCAAGGAAGTACCTAGGATGACCTAGGATAGGTTACTGAAAATTTAAGTCTCCTAGCAGAGTTGGACAGCTTGGGTTAAGGAGCACTGAATTTGTGCCGGCTTTTCAGGAAATCCAATGACCTGTAAGTGAGATGCGTTAACACCCATTGTATGACAAATGATCCTCTGTGGATCCTTTAGATATCTGCCATGGATCCATGCATTCTTGACCTTTGCAGGACACGGCTGCTGTGGAGTGTTTCAAGAATCAGGGCTCGGTTGTATTCTGCTTCCTCCTTTGAAACTGTTATGACAATGCAATTGTTCAAGGTATGGGTGGCAGTGGATGTTGGGTTGACACAGAAAGATTACAACTGGGGTCATGATCTTGTTAAAGACTTGAAGGATGTCGAAGACATACAAATGATAATATCCACTGCTTTTAAGTGTTGGTTTCCCCACACAGGCATTCCCAAGGTCCGTCTAGTAAATCAAGTCAATGTATTTGAGCAGCTCCCAACAATCAAGCCAAAGTCAGCACCTTCAACTTCTGCAGGGGGATGTAATGAGCTCAAAATTATAGAGAGCTCCATTTTTCCTAACAAAGAATTAGGCATACCATTGACTGTCTATATTCTTGCTTGGCTTATTTCTTTTGAACTAAGAAATACCTCAAGTACATGCCTTGAGAATACCCAGTAGTCTTTTAACAGATCATTATCTTTGAAGGGATCTTGTGTTCTGAGCTGATCTAGGTCCTTTTTAGGTCTCGCCTGAGCCAGCGCATCCGCTGCTCTGGCGAGACATTTAATGAGTGGGCTTTAACCTCTTCAATGCCTATGACGAGCTGGTCTCGTCATGGGCCGCGGTTGCGCTGTGCCCATGACGAGACCAGCTCGTCATAAACCCCGCCCGCTAATGAAAGTGCCGGCACAGGGCGGGGAAAGTGGCGGGCACTGAAGGGGTTAAAAAGTCGACCACAGCTTTTTGTGTGGCATAGAGCGTGCGGTTACGCACACAGTTACAAGCAGAGGCACCATCTATGCCACGAGCGCGTAACCGCACGCTCTATGCCACACAAAAAGCTGTAGTCAGCCAATTGCAGGCTTTATTATGCGGTACACACGTCCAACCCTTGCTCGCAACGCCCCCATCACCACTTAGTCATGAGAGAGTAGCTTTTTGATTGGCTCTCGGTGGGTTTGCACGCTCTTTACAGGCCAATTGCAGGCTTTATTATCCCGTACACACGTCCAACCCTTGCTCGCAACGCCCCCATCAGTCATGAGCGAGTAGCTTTTCGATTGGCTCTCGGTAGCTTCTGTTTTGCAGCACTTTGGAGTCAAAAGCAAGACAGAAGCAAATGCAGTCGGATATTTAGGACCCTCGTCGAGAGACGGGAGGTAAGCTTAGAATCTGCCGCCTAATACGTGGTGGTATTTAACTGTAGTCGATGATCATAAATCAGGTTCTACCATGCACACCATGTGGTGGTACACTGTCGAAACATGACTTAACTATGACCTGTGACTATCTCACATGTTCATTTTCTGTAGCCTCCACACACCATACTGTATTTTATCCATTCTCCTATGTTCTCACACATTGTATTTCACGTATTCCGTCTCTCCTTCGTACCCCTTTATCATGTTACTTTATCTACTAAATGATTCTAGCTGCCCTTCCATAAACACTTTACCGTGCCCTTTCGATCCTCTTTTGCCTCATATTTCCATTCATCACATATCTGTACGTACATTTCTCTAACCTCTTCAGTTATATATACTTTTCATTATGTTGCTCAATTTCTTTTGTAATCCCTTCTTTGCTTTTGATCGTTTCTTTCTCTCCTAAATCTTATGACTACTTTTCGTCTGCTAAGTACTCTTTCTGGTATATTAGGTTTCCCTTTGTGTCTCCCACATATGGCTCAGTATTATCTTCATAAGTCAAATTCCCATTCGCTCTGTCACTGCCCGAGTCCTATTAAGACTGCCACGTCCTATCACTGCCACTCTGTCATGTTCTTTTCTGGTCGCGGCAATTCTAGTATTTCTGATACTGCCGTTCTGCCTGATTTCCCCCAGTCCTCTGTTATGATTATGGCTCTTGCCCCATCCCACTGCTCCTGTCATGTCTCCCCTTTCACGTATTCGTATTCTTCTTTTCTGTCATGCTGTCACTGCCGTCTCACGTGGAACACAATGTTGTTACTTTTTACACAACCGGAGATCTTAGTAGCTCGATTAGTGGCTCAGAGAGAACACAAATATTAAACAAAAGGCATAATATTCCCCCAAAAGACCGAGCACTGTAAATATTCTAAACATTAGTGAAATAAACTCTGGAAGTCTTGGGCCCACGCAGTTATTGACAAACTGTTTTATCAACTATCACAAGTGTATCACTTTTATTAAGATGCGCACTAAGGATTCATTATTGTTTATCTGTCACAGATAGTCTAAGCTTCGTAATCCACGGTAAACACATTTGTTGCCTACATTTGCATGGTTGACATGGAATGGGGGTCATGACATCATATCACAGTAGCTTCCATTCAACTATTCTCATTGGGAAATCACTACCACTGGAATCATGCTCGGAGAATTGCAATCCTGTCTCATATCCTTGTTTGCAACTATGTTGTACATACCATTAAGCAAGGTCGGATTGGGACCAATATTCGTCCCAGGCACCCAAAGAAAAAGTGGCCACGTTTATGGATAATAAATGGTAATGAAACATTGCTTAGTTAGTATCAGGGAAGTCATTTTAGAAGACATTGGTGATAAATTAAGCTTTTAAGCCTGCAAAGCCAGTAGCATTGTCCCAAACCAGAAACACAATTATTCCACTGCATCGCACCCACAGGTCTCCCTCACCTTATCTTCAGGCCTATACATTTCTCTACCTTGGTCACCACTAAATTATTTAGTCACCCTTCGGTCCTTTAGTCTGTTCTCCTCCTCAGATCTCTAAATTCAATGTCTGCCATGAGTCAGAGCACCATGCACATCCTCAAGGAACAAGGGATCTTGCTCATCATTAGTGTTGAAGCTCCACACACACCAAAGGGACCGTAAGCGTATTTCCATTCACAGTCCCCTAATGCTCCTACTCACACTCCGGTACCAAAAGGCTTCTGCTGAGTCTCAGATGCCTACGGAGCTCCGTTCACCTCATTTCCCTATTCATCACTAGGCCCTGTAGCTTTTGTTCACTCTTACCCAGAGGTACAGCTCACTCTCCGGTTACTGAGAACCATGTTCCCCTGGGATACTGTGATTCATATGTTTACCCTCAGTTCACCAGGTACTTTGCCTTGTAAATGGCAAGCAACAGCGTAGCAGCTGTGCTGGTAGGACAACTTTCAACAATAAGTGGAAAAGCCAAGAGGTCTGGCCTTGGCAAGTGTACAATATTGTGTTTTTTAATTTTATTTTTTTGCAAACATATGCAGTATACAGTAAAGAATAAAAACACTGGAAAACATTGGAAAAGTCAAAAGGAGTCCCGAAGCAGCCCAAACACACCAGCCTAGCACCGAAGTGCCCTGCTTTCCATGTCTGTGGACATGATGAGGAACAATGCATTAAATATATTTTCTCAACCGAAGACAAACATCTCTCAGAGATATTCAATAATCATGGCCACGTTCTTCCCTGTTTGGGACTCGTCACGGTATACAGGTGTCCTACTTCCAGCCTCATCACGCTCTTAAGCTCTCGCTTGATTGGCTAGAACAAGCATTTGCAATGCAATAGGTCTGGCATTTATGCACGTTTAAGCTATTGGCATTGTAAATGACAATGCCTTTTATTTATGTTTTAAATACAAAAATAAAAGGCATTGTTATTTGCAATGTTAATAGCTCAAACTCGTGTAAATGCAAGACCTATTGCATTGCAAATGCTTGTTATCTGTTGGTTTTATTATTGGTGGTGTTCAAAGTGCAGCCATTCATTATTATAACCTGAATAGACATATGTGAAGCTTTGTCACTCTTCCAAATGTATTGAAATGCTTCCACCTATGATCGGGCCTAACACTGAGGGTAGATATGGAAAGTCATTGATTAGCTGTTGGGAGGGATTTCCCCCTTGCAGTAAAACACTATTGATCTCTTCATCTCAATGGCCTTTGGCTACAACACTGGATGTATTGGGGATATGCATATACCTACAGGTGCTACTTTGATGCTTGATAGTAATAGGAATCTTGAACATGCAGGTGATACCTTAAATCAGTGTGCCCCTAGCCATAGAGATAGTATTCTCTGATGGACGAATATAAAAGTAATTACAACCAGAAGCTCATTATTTAGCCACTTCAAAAGAGACACTTATTATTTGTCAGGAAAGACATTTCCCTTCAGATAACTTCAAGCTCTAAGTGTTCTTCAAGAGAGTTAACTCTCTTCACAAGTCTCTTGCTGATGTTCCTCTGCCTCCGTGCCGTCTCTTCCTGCTTCAAACTCTCAATTTCCAAAAGAGGCAGCAGAAAAATATTTTCCAGTCCTGCTGCTGACTGCAAAAACACACCCAAATTGAAGACATGGCAGAGCCCATTGTCCGGAGGTTCCCACACAAGGGGTAAATTAATTTTCTACTTCCTACACTGTGCATTAAGGGGCAGCTGAGTCAGCATGCAATATGAAGGTACAGTGAAGTTTACTTTTCACCTACTATGACCATAAGCTATTATGCCTTCCATTTTTCCTTTTAAAAATACATATATCACTCTTCAAAACTTTTTCTTCAGTTTTAGATGCCTTTAAATAGTTAATTGGAATATTTTTATAGGCATAGGTGAACATAAATATAATTAAAATACATTTTTATTTTCTTAAAGTTAAGCTAGGCATAGTTAATTTGTAGTGTTCATGCATTTCAGGGAAGATCAATAACGCAGAAATATAAATCACTGCCAACACCACTAGTCTCTACATATCCTGGGATGAGATTGCATCAGCAACCTTCACTTAAGCCTAGGGACAAGTTCAGAGTACTCCACTTCAAACAGAGCCCTAGCTCTGTCGACTAACAGCAAAGTAAAGCCATGCATCCTATCCAGGGGACTTAATGTAGAGTTTCCTGCTGGACAAAGAGGAGATAAAAACATTTAGTTCGGGGTGACACCGCTGTATCAATCCATGACATCGAGAGGAGATTCATATCACTTGCAGGGCAAGAAGATGAATATGAGAGATAAGTAGAAATAACTAACATTTTGTTTATTGGATAATTAGATATTTTTAAACATCCACACCTGGCTCAACAAGGTTTCCTTGTTGGTTTAATTGTCTATCTTCAGGAGTTTATTCTAGAAAACAAATTCTGGATACATATGTAACACTGAGAATATGAAAATATTATTTCCACATCCTATGCATCACTGTTGACTTTTAATAATATTTTACATATTGGAGAAATATCCGAATTCTAAAATTCAACCGCTCCACCTTCACCATGAGCAGAAAACTGAAAACAGTTATGCAGGTTATATGCAATGATAAACAAGTCCCCTTATAAAAACTTTGTGAAAACTCACCCAAAGTTAGTCTCTGGAACAAACGACAACTGACTTCTTGAATATTTTCACTGTTTTGAAATGTTTTCATTGACTTCATTATAAGATTATAGCATCTAACATTGCCAGACATAAGCACTTCAACATTACTTGCTGAAAAACAATAACAATGTCAGACACTTTAGTCTATGAAGAAATGGGCCCCCATGTTACAAATCAATGTGCAGATATTACATCAGCATCGATATCACTTTACATAGATATTACATTGGCATACTGTTCTTCATCAGCTGCTGACCATGACAAAAAAGTCACCAAAACCTTATTACCATTTTGCCTTGACTGAAATGACAATCTATGTAAATGGTATAACCAATACTGGAATTTCCAGACTGAAATTAAGGTTTTAACGTAAACATCAATAGAAAGCTCCCATTTGTGAATGTGAAGGCACTCATACACTCAGTAAATAACAAAATACGTTGTTTGGCTTTGCAAGTCAAAGCAACTGAAGAATACTTATGTTTATATACTTAAGCAGTTCTGAAATGCAGAGACAGAAGGTAATCACAGAGCTATAGCGCGTTTCCTGAACTAAATGAACAAAACACTGCAAACTCAGATGGAACACTGGCAGACAAGGGTGTATTTCACCAGAGGGCAACCTCTTCCTGTATGTACCTTCTAGTTTTATGGTGAAGCTTCAACAAAACATCATTAAAATCTACTTCTGAAAGAGGCTCTGTTATTCAGCTTCGTGTTTCACTGGGGAGTGATCAGCTGCGTTCAGAAATCAAATTAACTAGAGCAATATATTCAGCATACATGATATTGTGATATACAGAAGATGCTGGACAGATGGCAGTTAACGAAGCATTACTGATTGTAAAGTATTGGACAGGAAAAATGTTTTTATTTGTAACAATCGGTTTGTGGCTTATTCAGTTGTACATAAACATGCTGTGCATGCTTACCACCATCTAATGTTTGACTCAGATCCATGTTTGGCTTGTTCAGCTTCTCCTGCCGACAGGATTAGAATACTCATCATCCGGAAGCCCAAATTTCCCTCAGGAATAACCTTAGATGAACTTCATACAACTTTGTGTTTTACCTGTATTCCATGAAGTGTGCAAATTATAATTGTATCTATCAGCCATGAGTGGCTGCAGGGTCTGATGTGAGTCCACCAGCTGTAAATAATGAGATTAACTTCAAGGTGACTTGCTAGTTGTAGGGTTTAAGCTATTTCCCAATATCATCTTGCCATTATCAACTTATGGGTAACTGGCACCTAGAGGTGGTTGGATATACCACCTTTACCACTGTTAATAGGACGCTCTGAACCAGAAAGCATCCTAAGCATCACACCTGATTCTAAGTATATAGATACTGTTGCAAATCATGATATCAGCCTTTAGCCAACTCCAACCTTGTTGATGAGTCATCGTACATATGAAAGTTAAACAGATAAACGCCCAATACTACTGTTGACTCATGCTGTTCAGTGGAAAAGACACTGATGGGGCCTTCTGGGCATTTCTCTTTCCTCTTTTAACTTCTTTATCTTTGTTTCTAGTAGATTTTTTCTTCCTCTTCAATCTCCTGTCACACGTAGGCTAGTTTCCAACTCATCGCCAATGTTGCAAATAATCATAATTCCTCAGTAGGCAAGCAACGCAGGTTATATGAGGAAGATTTATTGAAGAGGATAACTCTTAGTTACAGGTTATAAGATGAATATATATACCCCCCCAGGAACAGCATCCTACTGCTCAGCCCACTCTCTCCAACTGACCCTCTCCCAGGCCAGGCACTTTTCAACATTAAATTACATCACACACACTGGCTGACCAGCAGGTAACAGGGAACCTAGAGAAAGAATGCATTACACCTAAATTTGAACCACCTCGGAGTGAGTGAAGATACCGCCTTTACCACTGTTAATTAGACGATTTGAACCAGAAGTGCCTCATAAGCATCACACCTGATTCTGAGTATATACATACTTTACTCATTTTGCAGTTAACTGGTATGTGCTTTTAGCTGATTGTTGATGGGTTAGTGGGAAGGCTTTCATATTGGGCAAGACTCTAAAAGCCTAAGAGAAACTGGGGTAACCTAAAGCTTATTTTCCTGCTTTTATGTCCTGGCTCCAAACCATGCTCCACCTTATGAAAAGAATTCACAGCAATGGAGAAAGAGAAAGGGTGGAAGAGAAGTCACCATCAGACATCATAGTTGTAAGCAAAGATGTTGCCTAGAACATTCTCGTGAAACATGCATCACCAAGGGAGGAAGTCACTAAAACATACTGTAGCAGAATGCTTGGAGGGCAGCCCAAATAGCTGCCCAGCATATGTCTCTTGATGAGTAAAGGCCTAGAGAATACCACAGACACTGCGTAAGACCTAGTGGAGTAAGTCAGCACATCAGACGGAGGTAATCTAGTAGGTTATAGCAATGGTTGATCTGGGATATTATCTACTTGGTAAAAACGACTCCTCATGATTGCCTCCAAAGTCACAAACAGTTAGTCAGTAGAATGAAGGTCCACGGCTTCCTGTGAGAACACCGTTTTATGTGCACCTGGCTATTTGTAATCACATTTGTGAATGAATTTCTATACCAGATTAAAGCACTACTAGAGTTGTTCTCCTATGTTGTGCATTGCATATTTAGCCTGACTGTTCAAGTAAGCGTAGCCTTGTTCCGAAGTTGGCACAACAAAGCTATAACTGAAGATTTAGTAGTCTGCATTTTATCAAAGCTTGTTCTATAATTTTTTCAAGGCCTTTTGACATTCTTCTCATGAGAAGAGCCTAGCACCTGCTTGTTAGTGTCTATCTTGATTTTTTTTTTAAACCTTTCTTGTCCTTGGCCTACTGCATTGAGAAAAAGTTTATAAAGTTTGCGCTATAATGTATAGAATTAGGCATTACATGCTCCAAATGATACAATTGCAGAGCGCTGGTCTATAGAAAAGTTAAACTGCACTTCCATGATTTTTACAGAGTTTCTGTTTTCTTTCATAGAACCTGGTGAATTACGTATCAGAAATGACTTCACTCAGAGATTGAAGAGGGTAAGCCTGCACCTAACTCCATCTGACAACCCCATGCACCATACTATGTGAGTGGTTTCTCCAGAAAGACTAGAGTGCAGCATGGCCGATCGCTGGAACTAGTGATTTGGCAAGACAGAGTAAGCATGTTGAAACATCCTAAGGGGAAGTCTAACCACCTTCTACATGCATTACTTTGCATGTATTAGCTTGTGATGTTTGCGATGTTTTAAAAGTGCAAAGAAGTTTCTTCAAGGGAGGAGATACACAGGATAATAGATTGGCTGGGCAGGTAGGAATGATGGGAGTGCATAGTAGAGAGAGAGAGAGAGAGAGAGAGAGAGAGAGAGAGAGAGAGAGAGAGAGAGAGTGTGTGTGTGCGCGCATGTATAACCCACGCTGTGAGGACAAATCGGTCCTCATAGCGTGGGAAATGCAGGGAGATGGATCGGGAGTTGCTCTATTGATTTGGATCGACTGAGGACTTCTTGAGGAAGGCGCTGATTTCAATTCATCTGGGAAAGTGGCAGACGTGATGAAGGTATTGATGATGTGGGTCGAGGTGGTGGTGATTGGTGATGTTCCCAGGTTGTAGATGTGATGGGGGCACGAGTCCGTTGGGGCCCCTGAGTGGATGGTCTGCAAGATTGCCACTGTGTAGTTTCTGGTGAGGGTTATCCATTCAGTCAGGTGGCCTTCTTGGTTGGTGGTGGATAGGTTAGCAATGAGTTCTCTGGAGTTGGGTTGGTGTGCAAAGTTGCTGTACATGTTTGCGATTGTGCTGTGGAAGATGTTTGTGGGAGTTGAGTGTGCGATCTGTCCAGGAGGCTATAAAGCATGCAGTTGAAGTCCCGCCTATGATCCAAGTAAGGTTGGCTCAGCAGGCTAATAGTAGCAATAGGTTTGTCAGGAATTGTAGTAGCCCTGTATTGGGGAGTACATGATTCCCAGTAGGAGCTCAGTGACGCCAAGGGTACCCTCTACTAAGACAAACCGACCCTCAAGGTTGGTCACCGTAATAATGCATTTAAAGGGAACTGTGGACCTAATCCACAGGAGTACCCCCCTGGCATAGCCAGAGTATCTAGTGCAATAACACTGGCCTCTACAGCATTTTGTAGCCTGGGCCCCTCATGCCTAGCAAGGTGTGTTTCTTGTAAGAAAGCAACACTCATGTTTCTGTGTACAAGGAAGGTGTGGATATCATATTGTTTTTGGCACAACTCATTTCTGAGGCATCTTTCTTGAAGCCTTCTATTTACACTTCTGAGTCTAGAAATGTAACTGGGTGAAGAGTGAAAATGGTGGCAGACTGAATAAAACTTTATCTCTCAGGGGAAAAAAAAGCAATATCAAAAAACCTTCAAGAATAGAGGCAGATCAAAAGAAGAAGCTGGAATCTTAGAAGCAAAAGCGAGAAATAAGCTGTAAATCAGCTATAGCAAGCAACGAGTCAATAAAGCATTTATGATGCACCAAGCAGACTGACCTGTTTCTTTTAATACTCTCAGATAGAACTCACCTGGAACAGGAAACAGTGAAAGAACGAAAGTAATATCTTGCCATAATGGATTGGGAAGGTAACAATAGCAACAGACAATAAAGTAGCTAAACTTCCCAAGAAAGTATGATGACTGGAGCATACACTAAAAGGAAAGAATCCAGATTCACAAAGGACAAAGGCTGAAGTAGCCATCAGTCTTGCAAACAAAGATAGCAGTGGAATATATACATCGCACAACTTCAGAACAAAACATTTTAGAGTTAGTAAATCCAATAATCTACTTAGAGAGATTAACCATTTATAAAGAGTGCTGCAAAAAGAACCCAACACCCAGCAATCTTAAGGGTGTTAAAATATTGCGGCCCCACTAGGTTACGATCCATTTACAACCAAAAGATGGAACTAAAACACTCAACATAAATCAAAACAAGGAGTAGCCCCTCTTTGCCTAAAAACAGTCCAACAATTCATATGCCATCTTGGAGTCTTATTCGGGTGCTTTCCAGTATTCCACAATTGCAAACAAAGATTAGTCAAGGCTGTATTATGTATACAACGAACGTATGAATAAATCATGTCATACAAATAACAAAGAACATTTGCACCATCACTAAGTGTCAATTCCTTTCAGCCCACAACAACAAATAGCCTCATAAAATACTGTGCTCACCAAGCAAATGTGTATATGCAGGCAAAACAACAAAGGTGTGAGTTTCAAGTGAAAAACAGCTACCACATCCTTGTGCCAACAAGTACCAGACACCATACTCCCGTAAATCAAATCACGCTACCATGTAGAGTGCATGCTCATAATCCCCTATAATGACAAATTGCCAGTGTGTTATAGTTTAATACCTTATGGCTCTCACTTGATGTTCACCAAGGTATTGTACATAAGAAAAAACAAGAAAGACAACTGAGTGCTTATTATGAGCAATAATTAATAGCGCTTACCCAATAATTAAAAAAAAAAGAGATCCTTAAAGTGTAGTTTAGCAATCATTCAAATGGGTCTAAGTTCACTCTGGTAAAACTAGACAATGCCAAGTGTCAATCCAGCCCATAACATTGACAGCTGTTTTTCCACAACGACATATATTTTTAAATGAAATGTTTTTATGATATATGTATACAATGGTATTGCATTGAATACATTTTGCCTTTTTATATATGATTTGTTATTGCAATTTTTTTTTACATTTTCTTAATCCTCATGTGTAATGTTTTTTCTTGACACGGTTAGCATTATTGGTTCCGTTTGTTTCTGAATATTTGACCACCAGCAATTTTGAATAGACTGTGTCACACCATAACAGTACTGAACTGTGTTTAGGGACTTTCTTGTTTCAAGTACTATCCCCTGTCCCTGATTGGACCAAAAGGGGACCTCCCTCTCCTTCTCTTCTAATCCAGCCCATAAACCACGATAAGCTAAAAAAAAATGAAAAAGTGGAACAATGAATTTATGTACTCAACATTGAATGCCACATTCTGTAACAAATGTAAAAAGACTAACCTCAGAAACAAAGTACAGATTCCCACGGTACAAAATATGTCATGCTTGGTGCTGGAAGCTGCTAAAATAGTGTCTCTTGTAACAAAAAGGATTATGAAGTGAACTAAAGTGTGCCATGTAAAAACTTGGCCATATTAGCGTAGTGGCAGTTAAATAAAAAAGATGTAATATAGAGGCCAAGTAATGTATTAACTATATCACAACACTGTTAACTGGCCCATAAGCCACAATGAACTCTAAACATAATTAAAAAAAATAATGAATAAAAAGTTGAGTACAAGTGTCCAACAATAGTTCTCACTTTACTGTATGAGTGAAATGCAGAACCCCACCAAATATGCAGTGTAAGTTACCATAAAATGCTAGGGTAGCGTGCCTTATCTAATCAAATAAAAAGAACGAAAGCGTATCCCGAACAACATCGCTATTTTGGTGTGATGTCTGTTGGATAGAAATAATGTAGTAAAGTTGCCAATCCAACAAGTTAACCAAGTATAAACCGGTATGGAACGCCACTATGTTTCCCCTCAATTGATGTACAAGTCCCTGATGTAGCATAGAAGTTGTGTTTTGAATAGACACAAGGTAGTCTACAGTCTTGTCTAACCAATACTGAGAAAATTTCGCCTGACACCCAGTTGCAACACCAAGAAGATCTGGGGTAAAACAGTCCAGCTGACCAGAACTGGACCTTAAACATGTAAGGCAATTGATATGTGTTACTTCAGTGACACCAAGTTGAGAATCTAGCCCAATACTAGTCAAATCTACAGCATAAATCACCTGCCTTGATAGTAAGAGACCACATGCAACCCTTATAAATACGGCTAGAGTGAACTACATGCACCAGCCTTTAAACAGACAAAAAGCACTTGTCCGAATGAAGATCCTTGGCATGCATTCCCACACACAGCCACTGCCAGTAGCACCCTAACTCTGCATGCAAAACAGGTGGTTGTGGAGGGACCTGATGCTAATGTGGCACACTATGTGCTTCTGTACAATGGATGCTGTACTCTAGGCAAGAGCCAATGGTCGGTGGCCTAGAACATATGGTTTAAAGCCACATACTGCATCATAAGCTACCAGAGCAGAAGAAACAAGGGAATGGGATGGAGGAAACAACAAACGTCTTGAAAAGATGCACTGATTGTTAGTGTCAATGTTCCTAGTTAGTAATTGAGTTTCACATAAACAGAATCTGATTTAAACCATTCAGTATAACAAGAGAATACATGAAGTCATGCATACATAGAGAACATAAACATGACATTTATGAAGCATGCATCCCTGTGTGTGTGGTACCAGTGAATTCAGACTGAATTAACAGTTACAGAAGTAGATTCTGGTTGGGCCCAGAAGTGGGGGGGGGGGGGTAATGCAGCTTTTGGGGTGGATAGAATACATCCAATTCTTAAGTGTTTCTATTGACGTTCCAGAGTAGCTCAAATGAATACTATTGTGCCTTCATTGTTAGATTTTCACAAAGTAAATACTTACTAAAGTAATATCAGCTCTAGTAAGATCCTATGATGCTCATTAGAGGAAACATAACTGTATACTAAGGCAAAGGTCTTCTAAATGTGAGGCACCCGTGGGGGTCCGTGGCGACATTCTGAGGGTGGCCCCAATGCTTCAACAAGTACTTGTAAATGAAGTTGGACTGGAAGTGCAACTTTGTGTTTTTGGTGCATTTCCAGGTTGTCCTTGAAATGTTAAAAAAATAGATGGGAAGTTTCATAACCCAAATAAAAATATTTCCAACTGATTAGCTTAACTTGCATTTATTTTGTATTTATGGCCTGTGCATTATTTTATATGCAGTTAACTGAAAGTGAAAAACAACACAGAATATGTTTCTCTTTTTAGCCACGTTTTCAGCCCTGCCACTGTGGTCAAAAACAAGACTAAAAAGAAAAGGCTTATGTGACCTGCCCTGTAAGCATCTGTTCTTGGCATGTAGTGCTGTACATTCACATGCTGTGTATAAATCTGCCATCTAGTGTTGGGCTCGGATGATTGCAATTTGTTTTTCTTGTAAGAATGTTTTCGAGTCACGAGGATGTCTGACTCCTCCTCTCAGTGATACTCCGAATGGGCATCAACTCCATTGTTAGATTGTTTTTCCGAAGGCGGGTAAGAATGAAGTTAGAGTAAGCATTACTAATGTGTTATCCATGCAAGTAATGTAAATGAAAGTAGTAAACTGCGACCTACACAGATGTCCAGGGAGGTGGGAGGGCGCATGTGAATCTATAGCACTACATGGCAAGAACAGTTTCTTACAGGGCAAGTAACATAATCCGTTTGAGGCATGTGTAGATGTGCATAGACTGTAAAACTGTCCCTTTATCCAAGTGGTGGCTAGCCTGTGAGGCTCGCAGTTGTTTAAAGTAATGTACATAGTACAGCTTGTCCAACATTAGCTTATTGAAGTGCTGAAACATCCACACAATAATGTTTTGTGAAAGTGTGCGGAGTGGACCATGTTGCTGCTTTGCAGATGTCAACAATAGGGATGTTCAATAAAAATTCCATAGAAGCTCCTATTTTATGAGTTGGGTGAGCACTAGGATGAACAGGTAAAAGTATTTTAGCTTTAGCATAACACGTTTGAATACATTTACCTATCCACCAGGAAATCAAATTTTTTGAAAATGGGTTTCCAATATGTGGAGGTGAGGAAGCAATAAATAATTGCTTAGTTTTTCTAAATGTTTTAATCCTGTCAATATAATACATTAAGGCTTTTTTGATGTCCAGTTTATGTAGCGCTCTTTCTGCCACTGAATCAGGTTGCGGAAAGAAGACAAGTAATTCTATAGATTGATTAATATTAAAGGGAGAAATTTCTTTGAGGAGAAGCTTTGGGTTTTCCCTATGAAGCTGGAAGAATGGTTCTTCTGGGGTTAGTGCCTGGAACTCAATTACATGTCTTAGTAAAGTGATAGCTATTAACAATGCTACTTTCCAAGTTAAGTATTGTAGTTGACATGAATGTAGTGGGTCAAGTGGAAGCCCCGTTAGCCTTGTTAGCACAAAGTTTAAATTTCAAGTTGGAGCTGGTGAGAGTTTTAGTGGATTGACTTTTTAGTCCTTTCATGAAAGCTTTAGTGAATGGTACTTTGAATAAAGACAAATGTCTACTTTGTAGATATGCTGCAATAGCAGCTAGGTGTAGGCGTATTGAAGTGTATGGTAAGCCTGATGTTTGAAGATGCAAGAGATAACAAACAATTGTTTGTACATGTGCTTGTAAAGGGTTAACGTTTTGCTTGTGACAATAGAACACAAATCTTTTCTATTTACCTGAGTAACATTTTCTAGTTGTAGGTTTACGAGCTTCTTTAAGAATATCCGTACACTGTTGTGAAATTCTAGGACTTCAGGAGCCGTAGGGCAAGGTTCCTCTCCTTGGGACTGGGATATCTGATTTTGCCATGGTTCTGAGAGAGAAGGTCTGGGTTGAGGGGAAGTTTCTTGTGAGGAACTTGTGAGAGCTCTAGTAGTGTGGTAAACCATGGTTGCCGAGCCCAGTTTGAGGCTATGAGAATTAGGGTGAGAGATGTTTGCCTGAGCTTTCTGACCACAAACGGAAGCAGTGGGAGAGGGGGGAAAGCGTAGGCAAATATCCCCGACCAGTTCATCCATAGAACATTGCCTTTGGATAGTGGGTGTGGGAACCTGAAAGCACAGTTTTGGCATTTTGTGTTTCCTGGAGTTGCAAACAAGTTTATTTGTGGAAACCTCCATTTGTGGAAGTATGGTTGCAGTATTTGGGGGTGGAGCACCCACTTGTGTACTTGTTGCTGCATCCTGCTGAGGATGTCTGCAAGTTTATTGCTTGTCGCTGGTACATGAGATGAATGTTGTGATGTATTGCTAAGTGCCAGATTGTTTGTGCTAGGTGTGATAATTACAAACAGTGCCCCTGCCACCCTGATTTTGCAGATAGTACATAGTTGTTATGTTGTTCGTTTGGACCAATACAGGTTTGTTGATTAGGTGAGCTAGGAATGCTTTCAATGCCAGGTGAACAGCTTGAAGCTCTAGGTAGTTGATGTGGGGACCCTGGTGTTTGGGCTCCCATACACCATGGATTGTTGGATCCTGTAGATGGGCTCCCCATCCTGTCAGAGAAGCATCAGCTGTAAGAATGGCTTGGTGAACTGTGTCGAGAAACGCCCACCCCTTGGAAAGGTTTTGTGAGTTCCACCACCGCAGAGAGTGATGTGTGCATCTGTTTACCAACACTAGATTGTTCATTTGATCCTGTGACTGATTCCATTATTGTGAAAGGCATTCTTTTAGTGGTCTCATGTGTAGCTGTGCATATGGGACTATTACAATGTAGGAGGCCAATTTGCTTAAAAGATGCATTACTGTCCTGACGGAGTTGATTCCCTGTTTGAAACCTTTAGAGTAGTGTTATAATGTTTTGAATTCTGACCGTATTTAGGTATGCCAACCCTAATTGTGTGTTTAGGATTGCTTCTAAATATGGTTGTATTTGTAATGGTTGGAGATGTGACTTGTGCACATTGATGGTTCACCCGACATGATGTATTAGGCCGATAGTGGTTTAGGTATGCTGGTTGCAAATTTGAGTATTGTTGGCTTTTATGAGCCAAATCGTCCAAGTACGGGAATACATCAATGTTTTCTCTGCGGAGGTGTGCTGCAACTACCCGAGGCATTTGGTGAATACCTGTGGTGCGGTGGTGACTGCAAATGGAAGCACTTTGAATTGATAATGTTGGTCTTGAAAGACAAACTGTAGGTATTTGCGATGGGCGGGATTATTTGGTATGTGGAAGTAGGCTTCCTTGAAGTCTAGTGCTGACACGATTTTGCAACAGGGGTATTATTTCCTGCAGGGTGACCATGTGGAAGTGTTCCGAACGAAGGTCGTGATTTTGGGGTCGGAGGTCTAAAATGGGTCTTAGTGACTCATCTTTTTTGGGAATGAGAAAGTATAGTGAATATAGAGTAGAAGAGCTGTTATTTCCTGCTTGAGCAGAAGTTGGTGTTGTTTGGGAAGATTGTGTGTTTTTTGGTGGAATGTTTGAAGGGGTTATGACAAGTTAGGCATTAGCCATATTGGATAATGTCCAAAACTCATTGATCTGTTGTAATTGTTTCCATTCTGTGAGAAATTGCTGTAGACGTCCCCCGACAGGTGATAAATGATCGGGGGAATAGTAAAGGAGTCATTGTTTGGAGGAAGTATTTGGGGTACGGGTATTATTTCCTCGCCCATGACCTCTAAAATTATTTCCTCTATAAATGGCTTTGTAGAAGGTTTTAGAGGTGGATTTTTGCCCTTGGTGTTTACAGTGTGATACAGTGGTGTCTGTTGATGCAACTGTTGTGCTTTGTTTAAAATTGGGCCGACGAAAGGACCCATAATGTGGGTGATTGAAGGGCACCCATAGATTTTGCGACAATGGTGTAATTTTTTCATTTTTTGGAGTGCGACATCCACTTGTGGTCCAAAAAGGTGTTCCTCATCAAAGGATAGATTAAGGACAGCCTGTTGCACCTCAGTTTTGAGCCCTGAGATACAGAGTCAAGCATGTCTCCGTACGAGGATGTTTGTGTTTGTGTTTATGCCTCTTGCTGCTGCTTCAGCAGAATCTAGTGCGCATTTAATAGAATTGTTTGTAATGAGTTTGCCCTCATTAACCAGTTCATACTCCCTTTTTTTATGTTCTTCTGGGAGAGGCTGGATGAGCCTCTCTATCTCATGCCAGTGTCTTCTGTCATACTATGCTAAAAAGGCCTGGCTGTTAGCTATTCTACAGTGATTAGCCGATTGTGCGGCTACCCGTTTACCTGATGCTTGAATTAATTTGGATTCTTTGTCTGGGGGAGCTGCATCCTCCGTAGACTGTGTGTTTGCCCTTTTTCTTGCATTAGCAGCCACTAAAGAGTCAGTGTTAATTGACTTTTGATGTATATAGAGTCAGATGGTGCTACCTTGTACTTTGTGTCTATTCAAGGAGTTATAATTCTTGCCCTTACAGGATCTTTAAAAACGTCATCAGCATGGCGTAAAACTCCTTTAAGCATGGGTAAATATTGTAAGCCCCTTTGTGTAGATATCCGAGTTGAAAATGAAGTTGCTTCTATTGGCTCTTTATGTAAAGGCACTCGTTGATATGCTGCAGCTCTAGCTATTAAATTGTGATAAGCTGCAGCATCATCTGGTGGAGATGGACATGCTGGGTAGAGGTAGGCGTCTGTATCCCCCTGTGGGTCTACATCATAGTCATCCCCAGGGTCTGTAGGTTATGTATCTTCTCCCATATCATCTTCCTCATCCCTAATGGGTGAATGTGTCTGTGATGTAAGGTTGCCCTCTTCCAACTGTTGTGGAGAGTAAGGTGGAGGAGTGGAAATATGAGAGGGTGATGGTGGAGTGAGAGAAGTAGGAATAGGCATATGTAGAGGGCTTGTGGCAATGCCCCTTTTGCTTTTCTTTGGAGGGAGAATATGATCAGCAATGGCTACCTCAAAAGACAAGGTGTCTTTTAGATGTTAGCCGTGTTGTTGATTGTAGGACAATCTTTTTGTTCCAGTTGAATTTCCAAAGTCTTTTTTTCAGATCAAGCCATTCTTGCATTGTTTCAAGAATCGGCTCAGGTGTTTTTTTAGTCCTAAGGTGTAACATTTCGGTGCCGATGCCCATTTTGCCATCGGTGCCAGAGCAGTCTGAGCTCAACATCTGTGAGCCATAAGTTGCAGGCCGAGTGTTGGTTAGTATGGAGGTATCTTCAGTGGTTGTTCGAAAAAAATGGAATGGAGTACGTTCCATAAGAAGCTAATTTTCGGGTAGAGCTCAATGTTAGGAAAGGGGCCCAGTCAGGTGTGGCAGAAGGCCGCTAAGCAAGTCAATAAAGTCGACAAGAGGGATTATTTCTGAGCTCGAGATGAAAGAAAATCTACACACTAGAGACAATATGGTTGATTAGATGAACTAACAGTGAACCAAAGGGAACCCGAGATGATAGCGAACTGAGGGCGAGAGAGTACATCTGAACCCAGTGGCAGTGAAAAAACAATCTAACAATGGAGTCGATGCCCATGTGCACTATCTCCGGGAGGAGGATTCGGACAACATCGTGAATTGAAAACATTCTTAGAAGAACAACAACTTCCAATCATGCGAGCCCACCACTAGATGGAGGACTTAGGCACAGCATATGTATCTACAATCACACATGCCTCGAACAAAATATTCTGCAAGTGCCGTGTTTTTCACTTTTAGTTAACTGGACATTAAATAATGCAGAATCCTTAAATAAAAAATAAATGCTTGTTAATTGGTTGGCAATACATTCCTTTGACATTACGAAATTTTATTTGGTTGAAGTGATTACTGCAGGTGTGGAAAATAGTGACTTGTGTATTTATAGGGACACGAGGTCCCAGCCTCAAACAGACAGCACTGTGAATATGCAAGTCATTATTTTAAAATTGTATTATACACAAGTTAGGCTCTGCAAAATGATTTAGTGTTTTAAGATAAAACAATTGCTTTCGGAGTATATATGCTAGTAATAGGTAAACTACCTAGAGCAAATATTTTTATATGTCTATTAAAAGTACACTTTCTAGACCTCACAAGATAACACCCTGGCAGTTCCTATCAAAAATAAGTATTTAGTGTCACCGTTAAGTGACTCGATCAATTCATGCCTATACAGGCTCCCAAGCAGCATTTACATTTGGTGATTAACCAATTGCTCACATTTTCATTTCATTCAGGCACCAGGCCTGTTTCACCCTTGCTCTCTGTCCCTTCCTGTACTTAACAGCACAGGAAACCCCATCCCAGCCTAATATCGCCCTCCACTCACTTTCAGGTGAAGGCACCTCAAGGGCGACATTAACTGTTCAGGGATGGTTGTGTTTTTTAACAAAAAGTTTGGGAACTGCTTTTGTAAGATTAAATAGCATAGTCATATGGGTCCTCATAGATCCCGTGCACTTTGACCTCTGTTTACATGCATATGTTTTTCAAGGTGAGTTGAAGGGGTGACAGTGAATAGCCCAGCAGGGTGACATTCAGACACAGAGCTCTGATCATCTGTGCCCCTTGGGCCTCAGAGTAATTGCCCAGGAGAAAGAGGTAAGTAGTGAGAGCCTTGGATAGCCTCAAAGAGGTGGCCCAGAGGAAGGGGCTGTATATGGCAGTGGCACCAGGGCCCAGAGTGTAAGGCCAAATTAACTCCAATTATGGCACTTTCACTATTCTTCTTTGTTAGCATCAGGGCCCAGTACACATCTGCTGTGCCAGTGTTGCTTTTGGCCTTGAACCCACGGTCCGACAGAGGTAAAAATTGAAGCAGAGGAGATATCTTAGCTGAGTCTCAGAGAGCGATGGCAGAAAGGGGGTGGGAAACAATTGGAGCACATGTTTTTAACAAAGGGCAGAGGAGACTGCCTGCTTCATAAGGCAGTAGCTACATTAGTGAAGCAGGAGTAGTAGCACTGGACCCCAAGACTGTAAGGAGCCTCCTGCATCACAATTATGACTGCCTTCACAAAATGGGCACAGGGGTTCATTTTACTGGAAGAGACAGAGTCTGCTTCAAGATCGCAGTGATGGCCAGGCATGAGGGGAAGGAGCAAAAGAGGCAGAGGACACAGCCTGCTTCTCAGGGCTGCAGCTACCATTCGTGCAGCAGATGCAGTTGCAGCACCCCAACTATGGGGCCTTATGTTTTCGTATGATATATTTGCATGTTTATGAATCACGCATTTAGGGCCTGATTTAGATCTTGGCAGATGGGTTACTTCATCACAACGATGACGGATATCCCCTCCGCCAAAATATAAATCCCATAAGATATAATGGGATTTATAATTCAGTGGACGGGATATCTATCACCGTTGTGATGGAGTAACCCATCCGCCAAGATCTAAATCAAGCCCTTAGTGTGGCTCTCATAAGCTCTGTCCCCGCCGCTCAGCCCTGTCCCTCCTGCTGCCTCTATTCTTGTCACAGATTTTGGGAGAAGAGCCTGACTACAAAACATTCTGCTAAGGTGGTTCAGAGCAAATATTTGGAAGACCTCTCTACAAAGGCTGTTGTGAGCCAACACTTCTACAGCAGTAATTAACTTAAATACTTACATGGACCAGCTAAAGGAAGCAAAGCATAAAACGCTGGGAGAACAACACCCTCTTCCTTATGAAACTGCTTGAGTGCGTTCAAAATGACCAAATGATCTTTACTCTCAACAAACTCCATCAGATCTTCTTCTGTGACTACAATGGGAGGAAAATCGAAGAAAAAGTATTACTAACCCCGGCATAAAGTTTGCCTGCATTTTAAACAAACAGCATTTTCTACCATTGTCTCATGCTTTTACCTCAGAGCCTCTGGCACTCCAAGGTACTGGGCAAAGTAACAAGTATTTCCTGTCAATGCTTGAGCAGCTCACTTAGTCCCATTGCATTTTTTTATGTGCAATTGTGCTTAATTGATGTATGTGGTGAAGGGGAACATGTTCAATGTGGGTGAGCAGTCCAACTTGCTCTCGGAGGGTTACACAGGTTACAACATACAACATAAATAACGTACAATTAAAGTGAAGTTCCAACCAGAATTATATATTGTAAATATATTTCCTTACAATAGGAGCGGTTCAAAGTAGAACAAATGAAGATCAGGGGCACCTTCTGGGGCCCAGATGTAATTCTTAAGAGGTTATAATGGCGACTGTATACATAACAAGTGAGAGAGAGAAGGGAATTGTCATAAAAATGGAGGGAAATACTCCTAGTCCCCTTGAGATACTTTAAACAAACAAAAGAAGGAGTACATCCGGGAGACCGATTTAAGTCTCCAAAATACTGGGAAAAACGCGCAAGGCACGAAAAATTCTCTTTTCTTTAGAAGACCCCTCACTCACCAACCTAGTTGGTGACATGCTTCATCATCGGGGTCCCACCCGGATAGCCGAGTGCCATCCGGGTGTGCTTCGACACCTGATTACAGTGGCGCGAGTAGTTTTTTTGGTGCAAGTGAGTGAACAGTGGATTAAAAATGGGCCAGATATACTCACCGTGATTTGGGCGGTCTGCCCATAGATGTGCAGTGCATGACTATCCCAAAGGCAAGAAAAACAAAGGTAAAGCAGATCTGGTCCTACCTTTGTTTAGTGAGATTGTAAGTATGGCTTAAAGAAAGAACCTTAGAGCAGAAAATGGAGGAAGAAGAGAAGAAAGAAAAACAGCTAAGAGAGTCTAAGTTTCAAAAGAAATTGTGCTAGGAAACCCCATGAGAAATCACGTTCCGTGAGAGGTGAAGGGATGCACATGGTCACCAAAAGAAAAGGCAGCAAGCTTGGGAAGGGGGCAGGAAATGGGCCTTGCTGCATCTGATGTATGCATGTGTATGCAGCTGCAGCACACCTGTCTCTAAATTAACAGTTATAGAAGTAATATTCTGTTATGCCACTAGATGGCAGATTAACCATAAGGTTAAAAATCGGAAAACCAGACAATATAAAAGTAACGAAGAACACTCCTCATTCCATTCAAACAGTACCTTGTTGAAACAGAAAGTGCAAAGCTTGGCATCCATATTTCTGCACATCTTCATCATAAGGGAAAGTTCGCATGGCATCACATAACAATTGAAAAACATCCTCTTTTTCATGCAAAAGCAGAAGCACTATGGAATCTAAGCATAAAATGAGAAAAGATAAAACACGTATTACATGCTGAAAGACAAAAAAGTTTCACCTTTAAAAGCAATGTAAACTTTTTACAATTGTTCAAGCTAAATCTGGACAACTTATCTTTTAATATGCAGTTATTCATTCGTGAGATTTAAAAATCAACCATTCTAGTATATTTAAATCATATCCATTAATTACTAAAATACAAATACATCATATTGGAATGTACCTTGTTCATGTGGTCTAACAATTCTTTCTTTATTTTCTCTGACTAGACTGCTGCCGCGTTTGGAACTCTGGGCACTGGAAGACTGCTAATGCCATCCCACTGCACGTGCTAAAACCCTAAATATCGGATCCCATTGGCATTTAACTCTTAATTATTCCCACTGTAAAAATGCACAAAAATTGTGCAAGTGATATGAAAGGGAAACTTCCCGTTTGGACCGCAGTGTGGCCTTACATCGCCCTTCGCAATACAACCATATTTAGCATCCTTTTCTGAATTGGTCCAACATTCTGAGAGTTCTCAACCTAGGGGGTCATGTCATATCCAATTGTTCTTTATCCAAGTAATCTATGAATGATTGTCAAATCGCAAGGACGTTTTCTCGCTCTCTAGTAAAGTGTGGCATCAATCCTTCTATTGCCATTGTATCCCAGATCCTCTAACATCATGCACGCCAAGTTGGACTGGTTTCTGTTGGCTATGCACTGGAACTAATAGTTGCTATATCAATTTCTAGTCCTAACAAGGACTCTCTTCCCAGTTTGGAGGGCATAATCCCAATATTGTTATAGCAGTGGTACATGGTATGCTAACAAACGTAAGTACTTCCGTCCTTTCAGTACCTTCCAATTTTAGGGCAGGCCCACCATATTTGTAGAGGTGTACCTAGCTCTCTGAGCTCCTCCAACATTTATCAGTCGCCCCCGGAATCATCCTATGGAGCTTGTCTGGAGTGAGGTTTCACCCTGTCTTAATTTTTAGTACGGATTCTCTCTATTAGACTGACAGACTGTCCTCCAGAGGGTTTCTTATCTTTCTGGAGGTGGTTTTATTTGTTAGACCCCTTCCAATTTGCCCATACATTTCCATGGTTCGTCTGTTCTGGGGGAACTGTGAAATCTATAAATAACCGATACTCATTCCATAGTTCCTTCATACGAAATAAGGAGCTTCTCACCTTCTAATAAATGTCTTACTGCTACTTCACTACTCCGCCTAACCCCTTTGGAGGACCGAGTATCTGAGTTAATGATGCAGACAATTTCGGAACCTTTCTGTTTGCGGTACACCATATGTTTTTCTGCAAGCACCAAAAGATATCAACAATTTGCCACTAAATATGTGTGCAGACACACTCCCTTGTCCTACATTTTAGTAAATGTATGTGTCCCAGTCCAGTGGTGAATTTTGGATGATCAAAATGGGCATCAGCAGACACAGGAAATATGTGATGAGTGAGATTTCTGGAATCGTATGCATTATGTGCCTACAATACACATTGGCAGGCCTGTTTTAGCTTGGTAGCCATAGGAGATCCCAAAGTGTCCTTCCCACCACCGCCCTGTACACGTGGACTCCGTGTTTATCTGACTCTCTTGTCGAACATTCACCTAAAATGTATAGTTGGGCTGCCCAGTAATAATTAACTACAGAAGGAAAGTTTAGTCCTTCCTTTCATCTCAGAGTTCTCAGGGTCTTCTTTTAGACACAGGGTTCCATCTTGCCAAACAAATTTTATTAAGGGCTTTTATTATTTCTCTCCATAAGGGAACTGGGAAACATACAGCAGTCTTGGATTATGCTCATTTTGCCCGCTGATCGTGACCCAGCCAAGATGTTTAGAAGCTCTCCCATTTTACCTTGGCAGAGTGATGCCACATACCACCCATTAAAGGAAGGTGTACGTATTATCCATAAATATCTAGTCCTCCCTAATATATTCTTGAAGGAAAACCTCTGAGTTAGCCCCTGCACATACCCAGCTGCCAGTCGCAAGAGCAGTAGTTCTGCTTAATGGTTATACATTTTGTATCCTGAATCCATCCTAATATACTTACTACAGGGGGTGAAGTGAGGTGCCCAGTTCACTCAATAAGCGAACGTCATCAGCAAAAAGTGAGATTATACGCTGCACCTCTCCAAAAGGTAGGAGCTTGATATTGTTGGACATTCGGACTTTCAGAGCCAATGGTTCAATAACTATGACATACAGTAAAGGAGATAAAGATAACCCTGCCTCATACCTCAGGAACAATTTAAAGTCCGCTACCGTGCTCCATCTATTGTCATAGAAGACTGTTCAGCATGATGACTGGACATTGACATCTTGATAAATTGGTCCACTAGTCCTAATTTTTTAGCACCATTGCCTGAAATCTAGTTGACCCTGTAGAAAGCTTTATCAGAGTCCAGAACCACTAGAATAGCCCTTAATTTCTTATGCTTCACCTTTTCCACAAGGTGGGCTAGCCTTCTTATACTGCCAAGGGTTTTCCCTGCTATGACAAAACCAAATTGGTTGATGGAGAAATTGAGCAAGTTGAAGAGCCAAAAATGTCTTATAGATTCTTATCTCCAAATTTAACAATGTGATCGTTCTGTATGCCGCACCTTCTGAATGATATCATACCCTAGTTTCCATATCACCAAAGTGGTGGTCTTTTCGAAAGTTGGAAGATCATTTCTGTTTCACGAAATGAGTGTAATACTCTTTTGAAAAGGGGTGCTAGTTTGGCTGAATAAGGTTTGTAGAAATCCTCAATAATGCAGTCAGACCTTTGTGCTTTGCTGGCCTTCAAAGTGTTTATTGTGATCCCAATGTTGTCCTCACTGTAGGGGATCCTAGCTCTGCTGCTTTTCCCTCTGAGATGCAGGAGAATGTAAGGTTCTCCAAAAAGTACCAGATATTATTGTCACTCCTTTCTTTAGAATACAGCTTTGCATAAAACACTCTGAACATTTCTACACTTTATCTTATTGTCATGTGCTGTATTTCCACTTCCAGCTTCCATGCCTTTTGTAGGCCCCCTATTAATGTTAACTTCAAGATCCTTAACCAACATGTGATGAGTTTTGTAGTCTGTCTCAAAGCATTTTTTTAGTGTAAGGGGAGTTCTGTCCACCTTGCTTATTCACATAGTTTGAAGTTGGCCCCCTTACATTGATCAGTTTTCCCAAACGTGCCCTGGCACCTCATTGTTCATGTTTCTCCTCTACTAGTTTCAAAATGGCCTTTAGTTGAGCTTACATCAAGCCTCCCTCTATCTTCACTGCCAAAGCCGTTACTATCACCTGGCCTATTACATCCAACTTGAATGCATCTCAAAGAATTGTGGGGAGACTTCATCTGAGTTATCTGTTATTAGGTATTTGAAAACAAGGAGTAACTAATGAAATAAAAGGTAACAAAGTTACAAAAAGACATCAAGAAGTTCAGTAAAGAGAAAATGTACCCTTATCTAAAGAGGACTTTCAACCTTCAAACGAGGAAACGTCCTCCGATGAGAGCCAGTCCTCAAGCAAGAGGAACTCATCTAACAGCAGTAAATTCCAGCACAGACAGCTGGGGGAATCCCCATGACAGAAGAGGGACCCGCCAACCATGTATGTGTACAATTTACCCCCTTAACAAGGGCCCCCCAATATGGCAATACCCAGTTTTTCCTCATGGCCCACAGCAGCCTTTCACCCCCTTCAACCTTCCTTTTTTAGGCAGAGGTTGGGAAAGCGGGAGAGAAAAAGAAGGTGCACTCATCAGCAGGAAAACGTAGAAAGGCAGGAACCTCCACAAACTCAAGCAGAACCGATGCAACTCAGGAGCTACTCAGGAAACAGAAACTAATTGTCAACTTATCAGCTAGAACCCTCACTGAAGTTGAGACGAAAGTGTTGAAGAAAGGCCTAGGATGTATTCCTACTCCTAAACAGGACCATTTTAGAACTAATTGTGAATTACACAATTTCTTTCGGAAGATACGTTTGAAGGCCTTCTTTGCTGCTAAACCAGAAATGACAAGCACAGACACGGGGTAACGAAATCCCTCCACATTCACCCTTAATTCGAGCATGCCACCCCATGAACTCCTGACATTAGAACAGGCAGTACTTAAGGACCTAAACGGCAAGGAAACCCATAGGTCCTTTCATAACACTTTGAAATCGGAATCCTAGGCCATTTCCTCTCTGGTCAATGATGCCACCATTACGATTAAACAGGCAGACAAAAGAGGTGCAATTGTAAGTATGTCCTCTATCGATTACAAGACAGAAAGCCTCAGTCAATTGCATGACACACATTACTATAGCCTTATAACCGAAACCCTTCAGCACGCCATATGACAAATATCAACAGCATAGATACTTCTGCATTGAGTCAGGGGTGGCTTTCAAAGAACGAGGCTGAGTTCCTGATCAACAAGAAACCAAAAGTCCTTATTTCTACACCCTTCTTACAATTCATAAGGGCACCCTCCCTTCACTAGGAAGACCCATAGTGTCAGGGATAGGTTCCTTATTGGAACCTCTATCAAAATTTCGTGCCCATTTTCTAAAACTATAGTCAAGAACACTCCATCATTTGTTCAAGATACAAGAGATATACTGAACTTAATCCTACTGACCAATGCTGAGAGACCACAAATTGACTTCCTAGTCACCCTCGATGGAGAAGCCCTATCCACAAACATCCCCCAGAGGACCACACTCGAGGTAGTTGAAGAAATCCTGAGATCAGGAAATTGGACATCTCAACGCCTATTAGCTTCATAATGGAGTGTGCTACGTTAGCCATAGCGGAAAACCTTTTTCAATTTTAAGACTGTTTGTTCCAACAAACTCAGGGGACTTCAGTGGGCAGTACCTTCACCCCGAGTCTGGCATGCCTCTACATGTCAGACTTTGAAGAAAAACATATCATGTCCCCCACCAACCCGTACACAAGGAATATTGTGACGTGGCCTCGTTACATCGACAATATACAGATTTTTGGGAAAGGGAACAAAGATACAATCCCCCTTTTTAGAGGATGGATTAACAATCTGAATCTTTACCTAAAATTCACTGGCAAAATGTCAGAGGAAGAAATTCCAATTACTTAACTTACTTATCAATCGCTCTGATGGAGAACTAAACACAAAAACTTTAAAAAACACAAACGGATAGCCATAGGCCACTCCTGTTTACCAGCCACCATCCGAGGGCCCTACGGGAAAACCTTCCTTATGGCCAGTTTTTTCGCTTATGCTGCAAATGCAGCAACATAAGTGACTATAAAGAACAAGCCAAAGACTTGGCGACACATCTGGCTAGATGCGAATCTCCAATCAGACGGATCATATCTGCACAAAAGCTAGCACGTAACAATAATAGAGTATTGCTCTTAGAACCACCTCAGTCAGTTGAATTGACATGTGCACTTTCACTCCAGAGTCCAATTTCATTAAAAAAGGTATTAAAAAATACTGGAAATTCTACGGGCAAATTAGCATTCAACCCACTCAGATTTGTATTCAAGAGAACAGAAAACCTGAAAGACATGCTCAATAACACAAGGCTAAAAATACATATGCCTTCTGCGCAGAGACCACTTTGGACTCTGCCCCCTGTGGTTGGACATTACCGGTGTGACCAGTGCAACATATGTCCCTTAGCACAACCAACAAAGAAGGTCCAATTGACTGACACCCTAACATGGACACAACAAAAACATATGGAATGCAACACTCGGAATTGCAAATCTGATCACTTGTCCCTGCCAACTTAGATATATAGGAATAACCACCTGAGCAGTTAAGGTACAAATTATCAAACATCGAAGTAATATCAGGTGCAAAAGAACTAACACTAAGATGTGTACCATTAGACCACAATTGGTCATACACATAATGCCTTGAGGTGGACTATACTTGAGGCTCACCCACAGATAAGACAAGAAACACTCTTTAGAAAGGCGCAAAAGTGGATTTTCAGATTGTCCACCCATAAAGTTGGCTTGATTGATGATATACCATGGGGGGAACTAAACAAGTAGATAATCCTTGATACCTATCTACAAAATACAGGTTATATCGAATCCCAGCATCACACATGATAGGATGGTCAGTTACTCATCCCCTCAACCCAAAGAACATGAACCTATCTATTAGCTTCCTGGTTCTTAGCACAATACATGCACTTTTAAAGGATACCCAAAACCATTAACAATATAGACCACAATGAAAGAATGTACGGAAATTGCTTTCAGTGCCTACATTAACCCTGACGCACCTCCAAACACAGTCAAGAGAACGGTGCCTGAGCGAAGCCCAGACAGTTTTTATATTGTGCGTATCAAACTCTGTTATTGCCATGATTATAAAGCATCTGGTTGTATGGACTTTAACTTCACATTAACTTAACATTCATAATTATAATGATAATATATATTGCAACAAAGATGTGGCAGCAACAATTTTAGAACTAAGGGACTCAGTTTCCTGTCCTAGTTAAAACGTTAAAATCCATATGGGCGGGGGCAGGATAGCAATAAGCAGAACCCTGGCAACAATTTAGTATTTAGGGGAGGGGGCTGTGCTGCCCCTCTCCCCGAGCTTCTATGCAGACTTGGAGACCCATCCCCTGGGCCAGTCTTTAACAGAGGAGGGGAGCATTGGGGCCCCCTACCTGAGCTGTAAATAGGCTAAGGGGACCTCAAACCTTAGGGCCAGATCTAAGCAGTGTCCCTGGGACCTCATCCTCCAAGGATAACGCTGTTTTTACCCAGGAGAGTGGGGTGCGGCCTCTCTCCCCTAGCCTCTATGAGGACCCGGAAACCTCATCCTCTGAGGTCTGTTTTACAGGGAAGGGGTGCTCAGGCCCCCCTACCTGACCCATAAATAGGCCCTGGGGTTCCCATCCCCCATGACCAGATCTAAGCAGTGTCCCTGGTACCTTGTCCCCTAGAACACTTCTGGTTATTTTTGCCTAGGGGAGAGTGAGCTTACCCTGCCTGCACTCTCCCAGACAGAAACCACAAGTTTACACCTGCCCAGCGGGAGCACTGAAGAATGCTGCTCCTGCCTGGGTGTGAGCAATGTGAGTGAAGATGCTGGCTGGTGAGCGGACTTGGGGCATGGGGCTTTGTGGATTCTCCTGCAGAATCCTATTCGCTAGATGTGGGTGCCTTGGGTGGGCTTGGGGTACCCACTTTCAGAAAGAAAAAAATGGCTTGCTCCTGCCATGGTGGCGAGTCCAACCGATCCCATGCTGTGCATGGTGAAGGACAGCCTACTTTGCCATAAAAAAAACCACAGAAATTCACTAAAAAACACAAAGGTTAAACTGACTCTATATTTAGGAATTGTAATAACGTTACTTTACATTAAAAAAAACTTGGAAATTCACTGGAAAAAACACAAAAGTTAAGAGACATTATAATTAGGTGAAAATGTCAGTTCAAACATACCATTTTAAACAAACAAAACCACTAAAATTCATCAGTTACAGTTATCTCAAGTAACAGTAGCATGTCCCCTAAAGTAGCTATACCTCGTGCCCTCGCTATGCACTAATTACTTCACATATTACATCACTCATGCATGTTCTATGACATCATTGATAACAACACTGTGCATGGCAAGGGCATGAGTTATAATTTCTTTAGGGCATGAGTTAGTTATTTAAGAAAGGTAGACTGGTGAATTCAAGGGGGTTTGTTTGTTTAAAACTGTATGCTTTGACATTTTATCCTCCCGATAATGCTCCTTTAGCCTCTCTTTTTCAATGATTTTCCAAAGTTTTATTTTTTATGTAAAGTAAGATTATTACAAGTCCAAATTAGAATGACATTTAATCTTTATTTTATATATATTACAGGACATGGGCATGCACAGCACTGCCTTACACTGGCTGACTGACTTCTTAAACGATAGATCGTAAACTATTACTTTAGGTCCTTTCCAGTCCAGTATGCTTGAACAAGGGAGTTCCTCAGGGCTCAGCCTTGAGCCCAACACTCTTCAATATTTGTCTACCCCCTTGCCCGGCTAGTCAAATCCTATGGTTTTGAGATATTCACTTATGCTGATGACACCCAGCTGGTCATCTGTCTTGAACAAGATTATCAGGATTTTAAACAGTGTTTCATCTCTTGTATGAGGGACCTTGCCGCCTGGATGTCCTCTAACTGTCTACAACTGAATAGAGACAAGACTGAAATACTACTTCTTGGAAAAGCTCCTCTCTATTGAGATGAGGACTTGTGGCCGATGGAGCTCGGTCCTGCCCCTGCTCCTAGAAGCGCGGAGAGGAACTTGGGTGTCCTCATTGACAACTAGCTCTCAAAGAGGGACCATGTGACTTTCAGATGTGGCACATGTTAAGGGGTAATGCGCCTCCAAAACAGAATCTTCCAGTGGCTGCCACTAGATTCTCGCAACACCCACAGCCAGACCCTAATTATTAGTCGCATTGATTATGATAATTTGCCTGTAGCAGCATCCAACGCATCTCTTCATGCCAAGCTGCAGGTGGCTCAAAACACCGCAATCCGACTGATTAATAAACAGCCATCGGGCACTCCATCGGCCCCTTTGCTTAGAGCTTTGCTCTGGCTCCCCATAAAAACAAGCATTGGCATAGCCAATAGGTCTCACCTTTGGGACCTTATAAGTGTTTAGCCACGCAACAGTTGCATAAATAAATACTTATAAGGTCCCAAAAGCGACACCTATTGGCTATGCAAAGCAGGCGTGCGGCCGCGAAAGTGAAAGTGATCACGATCAAACATCAAAGCGGCGAAAGTGAAAGTAATCGCGGTAAAGCGCGGCGCGCGTGCCCCTGTGCACATGAACTGTAGCTCTAGGCTGGCCTGGTAGCACTTTTTGGAGCCCTCTCAATAAGTCTTGCCAGACCAGCGCATGCACTGGGTCAGACGAGACCTAAATAGAGCAATCTTCAAACTTCGCTGTTTACACAAAAAGCCTGGGCAGGTAAAGGACCCAAATATTTACAAGACAAATGGAGACCTTACTGCCCTGAGAGGAATCGGAGATAAAAAAATCAACTTCTTCTCGGCCCTCTACACATCCGCACCTCTAAATACGGAGTACGTGCCTATTCAGATCTGGCTCTGTTACATTGAAACAAACTCGCCTTGTCCATTAGAGAATGTACAAACTTTGCTGGCTTCAAGAAACAGCTTAAAACTGGGTTGTTTTAATTAGCAGCTCCTGACACTATGCTACCTCGAGCGCCGAGATGTCCCCTTCGGGGACGAGACTTGCGCTATATAAATTTTGTATAACATAACTCACAAAA
This sequence comes from Triturus cristatus, assembly GCF_964204655.1. Taxonomy (NCBI): domain Eukaryota; kingdom Metazoa; phylum Chordata; class Amphibia; order Caudata; family Salamandridae; genus Triturus; species Triturus cristatus. The sequence continues at coordinate 1,104,383,544 of NC_140585.1, read as the reverse complement.
TAGTTAAGTGCCTATGTACATTCTCTAATCCCTTTGCAGCTTCCAAAGCTGTCCACAAAAAGCACAGGACTAACTCCCGACTCTCGTCCTTCATTGTTAGTTGGCACTCCTTAGTGTGCTTCACTTGCTGGCACACATTCCATGCAATGCTGAAGTGGAATGAGAGGCTTTAGTTCTGTGAGGTGAGAAGCTCATAACAAATATCATCTGCCATCAATTGCCTGTACCCTTCTTCAAGCAGCTACCATGTTATCAACAACCCATGATCAGTAGCACCGATCCCTTCTATCAAGCAACTACAGTGTAAGGCAGCAGTAGATTCTGTTGTTGCTTTTTATCATTTCTTTCATCTCTTCTCCTCTCATGCAAAGTCTTACAAACACCTAACAAATAGCTGTCAAGCAATAATAGAGGTTTAACATAGACACAGAACAATTTATAAATACCATTCTTAGAAAGTAAAGAGAGAAAAATAAAAACAGGCAATATGACATATGAAAAATACAAACATTGTATGTCTTAATGGTTTATCAACATAAGCATTACCTGATGTTAGGAGCAGAGTTAAAGTCTTCAGTACAATGGTCAATATGTTTACATTTGCATTATGTAAGGACAGCACATTAAGAATATGCCTACAGCAAAAAAAGAGACATCAAATCAGAAAGATACGCGATTATAAGATACATTTTAATGTTAATTGAATCACAATTAGCCAAACCCCTATTTATTTGTTCTTTAACGGGTTTACTTGCTAGAATTTCACAGAGACAGCACGAATAGTTCAGAATATATCACTTGTGTAGTGGCAGACATCATCCGTATTAACTAATACATTTCAACAACTGCTGTAGAAATAAGTGTAAATATGTTTGTGCTGGGTAAATATTTAGAATTATGTAAGAAAATAGAAAATGTCATGCTAAGCTGTTTTCCAAATACAGCCTCAGTATTACCAAGCTAAGACATTTAAATGTAGTTGGGATATACATCTGACAAGCAACTCATACCGAGAAGTCAAGTAGTATTTTTTGATGCTCTAGAACAGATGAGATTTTATCACCACCTCTCCTGGCTACGGGGCCGTTTATGTTGAACGACGTAAGACTTCCCTTTCCTGCACCCCAGGCGACTGCCAGAGCCCCAACAAGGGCCATACCTGGTGCTTATATGTCTTTAAATATGCCGTGGACACTGTTGAGAAACCATGTCCACCTGCCAACAAGTTAAAACTACATTGATGAAGTCCAATAATGAGCCAACGTGATTTTTGCGGAACTGTAGGTTTTTGCTTTTTGAAAGATGTACAGCTATACCAAACTGTGCATACTTTCGTTTAGATCAATTTAATTGTACCAAAACATGCATAATAGGCAAATATAGGTGTATGAATGAATAAAAACATACTTTTTAACACCAAATTTTGTTTTAACTTGGTGTGCATCTCTCATTTATTATACAGCAAAAACGATTGTATTTTTGAATTTTTCACTCAATTTGAGTCCTACTACTCGTTTTTTTCTGACAATGAGCAATGGATTTCTCCCGCATTGTCTTCTGAATTTGAAAATACACTGTATTTGGACTAACCATAATATTCAGAGGGAGCAACAGAGTACAGAAACGCTTGTATTCTGATTATTCAATTCAATTATATGTATCTTGACCTGATGCCCAAGGGTCTTCAAATTTTGCTTTAAAAAAAAGGCTGATTCCTATAGAACAATACCTCAAAAAATATAGAAGTAAGCAATAGTATGATTTTATTCTCTGTGAGAGAGGAGCGTACTGTTAACAGTGCGTCTGAAGGAAATATCAACTCTCAAATAAAATGTGGTGAGAATGTTTTTGGGTGGAACTTTTTGGGAATAAAAACCCCAAAAAGATGCACATCAGGGAACAACTTAGAAAAAGACTCACAAGAGGGGGAAAAAACACCCCATCAAGAGAGTAATGGTGACTACAGGAGTAAAAACATATATTCAAAGGCCGAACAAGGGAGAGAAAAATCAAAATATTGGGCTAGATGCACGTACAAATGGTCGCAAAATACTGTTTGCTATTTGCGAGCAGTATTTTTGCATTCAGAGTGGTAATCTGTGAAACGACTTGTGTACAAATACGTCGTTTTCCAAATTACTGTAGTGGGTCACAATTCAACCTACCGCTTGAATATTATTGAGGTAGGTTACAAATTGTGACCCACACGCAACACAACCATCACTGGGATGGCAGTCTATGGGGGCCAGCAGACCACCATGTCTGTGATTGCTTTTAAATAGAACTATATATATATATATATATATATATATATATATATATATATATATATATATATATATATATATATATATATATTTGTTTTTTCAATGGAGCCTGTTTTCCTCAAAAATAACGGAATGTGTTTTAATAAAAAATTTAATCTTTCATTTTCATTTAAAGAAGTAGTCTGCCTACTCTTGAATGTTTTTTTTTTTTAAACATTCTAAAAGGGGAAAGGGTCCTAAAGGGGCCTTTTCCTATTCGCGAATGGGTTACCACCAACTTGGTGTCGGTAGTAAAGTGCATATGTTTTGTGACCCCATTTTGGTCGCAAATCATTAATATATACCACTACATTTTCGGATTTCCACGGGACACCCTACACACACCCCTTTCAAATACTAAATCAGTATTAGGTCGCACACCCAAACTGCAATTCGGTAATGTGTTACTGAATCGCAAGTTGGGTTTGATACATTAGAAAAAGCCTTTTTACAGGTGCAAACACCCCGATTTTGCAAATTGGGCCATTTGTGGCCACAAAAAGGCTTCGTACATCTAGCCCACAGTTCTCAATATTTCAAACAGACAACTATCTGATGAAGAAGTTCCTGCATTAAATTATGGATTGGGCTTTGCGTCTAATAGTAAGTAATATTGATAACATGGAGTTGAATGTAGATTTGGTATATACTGCAAAATTATCCCTTTTTGGGTGATCACCCTTGGATATTTGGTGGGGTGGGAGACTCACAAGCTAGTAATCTTGAACTTTAACACGGGGACACTGTCATCCAGTGGCAAGTGTATGTGATGTGGCTGCTGTGAAATGGTCTTAAATCCGATTGGCACATTTAACTTTCCTATAAGTCCAGGGGTATATGGTGAAGAAATACACCTCTGCCATGGAAAGTTGAATGACACTTGAGGACTGCAGTTCCATGGTTTCAGGCCTATCTGGTGTAGCTTGACAGCAGTAGCTTGAACCCTGCTCAACAGACCTGTAAAATATTAACCTTTAGACAGGTAAGAAAATATGATTTAAATATTAAATAGGTCACTCAAAGCGCACCACTATTAGTGCCCTGACTGCTTGGTCGGCCCTGGGGCTGTCATGCGCACTCTACATTTTCCCTATGTAGGCTGCATGCAGCCTACATAGAAAAAATGGCCTCCCTACTGGTGCCCGGCTGGGCGCCGTCCAGGACTCCGCACCAATCACAACGCTGCCATTGCAGGGTTGGGATTGGCTTACAGGAGGGGAGGGAGCTGCAGCACGCCTGTTCATCTTCAGAATGGGGGACCTCGGCCCAGGAGCAGAGGCAGCGCGGACCAGATCAGGTATTTTTTCTTTTCTTTTTCTTTTAATTTTAAACCCCCAGCCCCAAACCCCGTGCGACCCCCCCCCCATGAGTAATGCGAGCCACGACTGCTGGAAAGAGGGGCCCCGGGGCTCCCCCTTGTGAAGGCCCTGGCTAGGGGATCTACGCTGCAATTCCAAAACAACTGGTGAAAATGGTGCAGTTCAAGACCTGAATTTTAAAAGATCTGACCACATGAACCTCGTTTTAAAACACTCAGCTAGCGCCCCGGATTACAGAATCATATTCATTCAAGGCACCTAAGTAGATGTGGACGAGCTGGGCATACCTGCAGGGTCAACACACAACAACCAGGAACACCAAAAGCCATTTGTTCACTCTCACAGAACATATATGACAACACTTTGAAAGAGCCTTGGAATCTCGAGACAGAGTGATCGAGTGACACCCTAATGGATCCGACCTCTCAGACTGCCCAACTCAAGGGGTACAAACTATTAAATCCAAGAATCTTCATGTGTCAGAGGTTTGTAGTATGGTTTATTGCAGCAAGATGACACAGAGACAGCACCAACATTACGGCCAAGCTCCCAGCCCACAAATGAATCATCAACCCCCGTACGTTCTCAAAATGACCGCACCACATTCTAAATGTGACGATATGTGACGATAACACTTCTGTCACTCACTAGATCACAACACATCCCCCTTCCACAACAGAACCCCAAAAAATAATACATAACATGTCCTAATAACAGCAAAATAATTTGAAAATTAATTCCCACCAGAAAAATGAAAAGGAGAAAGAAAAAAAAAAAACACCCATCAACAGGAACTCAAAAACCATTACAATAATACAAATCACTACTAAAAATCACTACGTTAAGATAGAACATAGTCTTTGAACTTGACAGGAACATGTTTATTTCTGGATCTTCTACAATTGACATTAGTCTCAGAAAACTGAGGCTTGAAACTCGAAGATGATGAAGAATCTAATGATTTCTCCATAAATCTCACAAGTCTGGACATACTCCAGGTAGAACCAGAGTCAACTTTCACCACATTTTTCCTTATGCAACTATGGTAAATGGACCCATGAAAGCAGACCTGCCTTTCTGAGTATAATTTGGATTCTTGTTCAACACTTTATCACCAAGATTCCATTTCTTTTGTTTCACACACATTCTTGAATCAAAATGTGATTGATATTTCTGTTGATAACTAGAAATCCTGGCACGCTTAGCCTCAACAGAAATACCACCATCAATGCAGACTGGCAACCAAGTAGGGTTTAATTTGGAGACAGCTTTTCTGCCCCTCAGAGCTTCAAAAGGTGAAATCCGAGTAACAGCATTAGGAGTGGTACGATGTGCCCACCAAGTATCCCAAAGACACTACTAAAAGAAACTTTACCCTCAAGGGCACGCTGAGCACAACTTTTGACAACCCGATTCATTCTTTCCGTCAAACCATTACTTTGTGGTGAGTACAGCGCAGTTTTTTGATGAATAATATTATGATCTTTTAGAAACTCACACATTTCATGGGAAACAAACTGCACCCCGTTATCTGTTACCAAGAACTTGGGCACCCCTTCCATGGCAAAAACATCCTTGAGAAAATCAATTACAATCCTAGTGCACACAGATGGAACACACTTAGTGACCACCCACTTCGAAGTGTAGTCCACCATCAGAATGACAAAGCGTTCACTAGAAGGCAAGAGTTCAAATGGACCAGCAATATCCAATCCAAGCTTCGTCCACACAATCTCAGGAACCTGTACAGGTGACAGTGGGGCAACATTGGTAACTTGAGATTTATCATTAGCTACACATGACACACAATTCTTGACAACCTCTTCAGTCATATGATCCATATTGGGCCACCAATATCTTTTCCTCACCCTGGCCTTGGTAAGGCTTCTGTCCAAGTGTCCCTCATGTGAAATATTAATCAATCTGCTCCTGAAAACTAGGGGAGGAACCACCCTATCACCTCTCATGACGTTCCCATCATAAAACGATAACTCTTCCCTTACAGACCAATAGGATTTCATTTCATGGTCCAACATTTTATAGTCAGGCCATCCTTGACTCATCCACGTCCTGAGGGAAGAAAGAATCTTATCTTTACTTACACCGTCTAACCATTCTTCACCAGACAAAGTTGGCTCAGACAACCAGCAAACATTCTCAATTTCAATCTCACCTTGATCACAGTCAATAGGTAAACGCGAGAGACAGTCAGCAGAACAATTTGTGTTCCCAGGTATGTACTGTACACGGCCCATATCCTGAGGCACATTTACTCGGTCTGTGCGGAGCCTCCTCTCGAATTTCTCAATAGCTCATTGTCCCAGGGCATTGTCATTCAACCTCTAAAATCGGCCATCATTGTCCCTATCCTCAAAAAACTGGGCGCCGACCCCTCCGCTCTCGCTAATTATCGCCCCATCTCATTGCTGCCCTTCCTAGGGAAGGTGCTGGAGCACCATGTCACCAGAGCTCTAAGTACCTTTGTGGAGGAAAATGGAGTTATAGCCCCCCGTCAGGCCGGATTTCGCCCCGCAGACTCCACGGAGTCCGTAGTGCTATCGGTCCTTGACAACCTCAGAGAAGGTATGGACACTAACCATCCCCAGGCCCTGGTACTCCTCGCCTTTCCGCCGCTTTTGACACGGTTGATCATTCCATCTTACTCTCTCGTGTCGGAGCGGCGGGGGTCGGTGGCTCAGCTTTGGTCTGGCTGTCCTCCTTCCTGACGGACCGCACCCAGGCTGTTCGCTTGGGCGACTACTCGGCGGACCTCCGAAAGGTGCAATGCGGGGTTCCCCAGGGTTCTTCCCTCTCTCCTCTTTTATTTAATTTGTACATTGCCCCTCTCATCTTTGCTCTTCAGCAAATGGAGGTCTCCGTCTACAATTACGCAGATGACCTCCAGCTTATTTTTACTTTGTCCCCCTCCCCTGAGTCTATGGCGAATTTCCAGTCGATCATGATCTTTATCCGGGACTGGATGAACTACAACCACCTGAAGTTAAACCCACACAAAACTGAGCTGGTTCTGACAGGTGGTTGCACCAGTCCCTGGACCCTGTCTTTCTGGCCCCCCTCCCTAGGTCCCCCCCTCCTCCCTCTTCCTCCGTGAAAACTCTAGGGATCAATTTGAACGACCAACTCACTCTGCACTCTGATTGTCCTGGCGATGGTAATTTCCCGCCTAGACTATGGCAACACTCTATACTACGGCATGCCCGCCTACAGCATGCGCCGACTACAACTTGTCCAAAATCAGGCTGCCCGCCTGGTCCATAATCTGGCCAAATTCCACCATGTCACTCCGCTCTTGAAGTCCCTGCATTGGCTCCCTATACGAGAACGAGTTCAGTTCAAGATAGGATGTATCACTTTTTTAGCTCGGGCCGGCGCAGCCCCTGCGTTCGTCTCCTCGAAAATCAAAGCTTACGCCCCCGTCAGGGAATTACGCTCATCCTCTCTACAATTGCTGACAGTTTCCCGCTTTAGGTGCAAAAAGTGGGGGGGCACAAAATTTTCCACATTTGCCCCTGTCTTCTGGAACTCTTTCCCCGCACACCTTAGATCTTCCACTCAATACCCGCACTTTCGCAAGGCGCTCAAAACCTTGCTTTTCTCACAGGCTTTCCCACTATAATTGTTTTACTTTTCCCCTCCTCCCTGACCCTCTTGCCCTCTTGGGCTCAGAACTTCATAGCGCCATGAAACCGCTAGGTGTCCGTGCGCTTTATAAATATTTTAAACTCAAACTCAACTCAATTAAATTCTTGAAGACCTTTACTCCAGTGTTTAAGCCTGGGCGTGATCTGCTCACTATGGTGGCATGAAAAGATCTGAACCAATGGCCGATGATCTGTCTTAACCAGAAAAGGTATACCCCAAAGATAAAATTTTAAAATGCTGTATAGCCCAAAACACACTTAGAGCTTCTCCCTCCACACATGAGTAATTCACTTCAGCATCTCTGAGTGCCCTAGAGGCAAAAGCAACAGTCCTTTCTTCTCCATCCACAATTTGCAAAAGAACTGCCCCCAAGCCTTTAAGACTCGCATCAGTGGTTAGGACAGTCTTACGGTGGATATCAAAGTGCCCCAAGGTAGGTAACTTCCCAATCTCTTTTTTAATCACTGCAAACGCATTCTCACACTCTTCCGACCATGCAAAGTGTGTTCCTTTTTTGAGCAAAGCTCTAATGGGTTCAGACAATCTAGAAAATCCTTTCACAAATTTAGAGTAAAATTCAGCTAACCCCAAAAACGACCTGACCTGATCTTTATCTTTGGGAGCCGGAGCTTTTAAAATGCTTTCCGCAAGTTCCAATTTGGGTTGAATCCCTTGTGCAGAGATTACATGACCCAGATAAGTTACAGAATTTAGCCCTAATCGACATTTCTGTTTCTTCAAGGTGAGTCCCTTGTCCTTTAGTCTTTGCAAGACACATGTCAAGGTGTAATTATGTTCAAGCTCATTCTTCCCATATACCAAGATGTCATCTTGGAAAAACATGATATTCAATATTCCTTTCAAGACTAACTTCATTACCCTCTGAAAACATGCCACTGCTGATGCCAACCCAAAGGGCATCCTTAAAAAACGATAAGCTCCCAGAGGTGTAACAAAGGACGTCAGATGTCTAGAATCCTTGTGGAGAGGGACCTGGTGATATGCAGAATATAGATCTAGTACACTAAAAGACTTGTGCACCTTTGAGCATACTAAGAGACTCAGCAATGTTTGGTAGAGGTTGGCGATCCACGCATATCCACTAATTAAGTCCTCTCAAGTCCACACACATCCTGACACTGGTTCCACCATCCTAGCGGGCCAAGACAATGGGGGCCAACCACTCTGATCCCTCAATCTCTGCAATGATTCCCAAGTCTAAGAGTCTTTTGAAGTCCAACTCCAGTGGTGCCAGCATCATATTCGGCACTCTTCTGACTTTGTGTACACAAGGCACAGCCTTATCTTTAAGGACAATTTTGTGCTCAAAACCCCTAAGACACCCCTAAGAGTCAGATAAAACTTCTGGGAATCTGTCAAAATAGTTAACAGTTTGACCAACGTCTGCAAAATCCACTAACATAACTTGGTCTTTAGGATCAACAGCGCTAGCATTAAGCATAATGCCCAAATCACGTTGATGCCTCCACCCCAGGAGATTATCCCCTCTCTCAGCTATGTAAACCTTACCTAGTGTTTGTCTGCCTTTGAATTGGATGTTGGCTACTACATATCCCAACACATTTATTTTCGTACCACCATAACTTACAGGGTTTATGTAATTCTGGAATCACAATCTTTCCATAGTCAATTTCACGCCCATCATTCCCAACATTAACAATGATTGTTCGTACAGTTTCAGTTCCCTTCTCCGGATTTCTTGACTTGACAGAAGATCTACAAACTCTGGCATAATGTCCTTTAATGCCACACTTATTGCAAATAGAATCTTTGGCAAAGCAATGAGGATAGTTGGAATAGTGTGTAAGACTACCACACCTAAAACACTTCGGCTTGGATGCTTCTCCAGACGTTTTATCATTATGACCAATGTTAATAGAAGAACGACTCTCACGTTCTCCCTTACAAATTACCGTTTTTGTAGGATAACGTGGGCATACATCTTTATCAGAGATTTTTTGTTTTGCCAGAGAGGTGACTTTGGCAACATTGTCACTACTTTCTTGAGCAGAATTGTCAACTAAGACATGGACCTCATCTTTTCCTTCTTTCTTTTCCTCCCGGTCTTTTTTCATCTCCTTTACCCAGGTAGAAGTATTCTCCAAGCCTTCCACGATAGCAACTGCTTCTGACAACGATGGATTTTTCGACAAGAGCTTTTCTTGAACTCGCGTGCTATTGGTGCATCTCACAAGTTGATCTCTTATAAGAGACTCCGTGAGTTCACCAAATTCACACGTTCGAGCCAAGGTTTTAAGAGAAGCAACATAACTTTTAAATCGTTCAGAAGGGCCTTGTATCCTGGTAAAAAATGTATGCCTCTCTAGCACAACGTTAATCCGAGGACCAAAGTATCTCTCTAACATAGTCATGGACATTTCGAACACATCAGCAGGTTCGCCATTTCCACCACCCACGGGTATCAGGTCCATGCTGTCAAACATTTCTTCCTTCCACACCGAGATTATGTAAAAGAATTGCTTGCTTGCTAACAGCCGAAAACTTCTCATCACCAATTGCCACAATATAGGAGTCAAATAAATTCTTCCATCTTTTCCAAGGAAGAATAAGGTCACCTTCTTCAGAAAGGAAAGGTGGTGGTTGAGACATGCTCGAGGTGGTAGCCATGACTAACAGTTTCAATTATGAAGAATAATTAAAATGCTGCGCATAAAATGACAACCATTGTGAAGACAATTTGATGTGACCAAAACTTAGAGAGAAATAAGCGTAAATAATGCGTAATATAATTTGAGTATAGTTATATTCTTGTCAGATACTGTAAAAGAGATGAATGCAAAATACCATGGTCCATTGTGGAATTAATGACATGTAAACAGGCCAAGCGAAGAATAGTAAGTCCACAATAAAAATTGTTGAAGAAGGAAAAAAAATAAAATAATGTTCTCACCGTGTGGAAATCCAGAAGGAAAGATTTGTAAATGCTGCCGGTAAATGTTTGTTTTTATCACGTAAAACCAAATGGTTGCACGTTGCGTGAGTCCGACATGAAAACGTGCGTTCCAATAACCAAAGCAACGTTATGAATGACGAAGACAATGACGATGGGGACGTTCTCTAGGAAGAGCGCGAGACGGGGCTCGAGAGATGGCAGTTGACAGTAAGCTGATTGAATCCAACGTCTTTAAAAGTCTAAACACATTAGCTTAATCACAAGGTGTCGTAGTGATGTAGGAGAATCGCTGAATAGATATATACCAAACGTTGATTATATGCTCGTTGACACGTTCCTCGTTGATCGTTGGTTGCAATAATTCCCCCCCCCCAATTTTTTTTTGTAGGGGAGTTGGTGCGGAGTGTACCTGTCTCCAATCAGGTCACAACTACTCGTCATCAGTATTAAATCCAAGAATCTTCATGCGTCAGAGGTTTGTAGTATGGTTTATTGCAGGAAGATGAAACAGAGACAGCACCAACATTACGGCCAAGCTCCCAGCCCACGAATGAATCATCAACCCCCCGTACGTTCTCAAAATGACCGCACCACATTCTAAATGTGACGATATGTGACGATAACACTTCTGTCACTCACTAGATCACAACCCAAACATATTCCCCTCACCCCTAAAGACCCCTTCCACTGAAGGACACAGCTCAAACCCCAGAAATTAAGAGCGGAAATTTATATGTTTCATTACTGATACTAGCTATGCACAGAGTACTGTACACCTCGCTCAGAAGTGTCCACTAGTGTAATGCGCTGCGCGTGAAGAATCCAGCGCTCTGAAGCGGCCACGAAACACTGGTAGCGCTTTGTCACTCAAGCCGCACTCTGAAATTTCCTTCTAGGGTGTGTGTTTATTTAGGGTATGCACTGTTTCTGTAGATTGAGATGTTTTCCTGTGTTTGAGTGATCAAGTGACACCCTAATGGACCCGACCTCTCAGACTGCCCAACTCAATGGGTACAAACATGTTCCCCTCACCCCTAAAGACCCTTCCACTGAAGGACATAGCTCAAACCCAAGAATCTAAGAGCGGAAATGTATATATTTCATTACTGATACTAGCCATGCACAGAGTACTGGACACCTCTCTCAGAATTGTCCAACAGTGTAATGCGCTGCGCGTGCAGAATCCAGCACTCTGAAGCGGTCACGAAACACTGGTAGTGCTTTGACACTTGAGCCGCACTCCGATATTTCCTTCTAGGGTGTGTGTTTATTTAAGGTATGCACTGTTTCTGTAGATTGAGATGTTTTCCTGTGTTTGTTCGTTTTCTGATGCTTTGCGGGGCCCTTACTCACTTTTTAAAACCATAAAAAGTAATAAACACAGGTCGCGGCCCCGGCATTAAACACAGGTGTGTAATTCCCTGTCTGATTCCACTGCGAGGCCTGCAGCTCACTGTTGCACATCCTGCCTGTCCCAAGGTGAGCGGCTCCCTTCTGCCTCATTTATTTCCCGCATACCCTCGACCCCTTCCTGCAAAACTAGAGAGCGTTGCCGAAACCGCACAGCGCACGAGCCGATGAGGTGTGCTAATGTAACCAGTGTAATGCTGAGGCAAACAGACCCGCAGGCAGAGAGACACATGTGCACAAACACACGCCGCTATATATACAATGTACACAAACTGTGGCTGCCTGCGGCTCATGCAGTGGGGCCCCTGTACACTATCCCGATAGCAGTTTATTTGAGTACTGATTGCGTAGTTCCCCCTTTCCCTCCCCTCTTCCCCTGTTATCATTTTGTTTTGCTCTACCTGTACGACTTCCAACAGCACAACTTCTTTGTACCGATGATACATGCAGACTTATGATCCTGTTGAAGTGCAATGACTGCGTTTCGCCCAGACATGTGATGTTTAAATACCAATATAAAGAATCAAGACAAGCTTTGGCAAAGCCAATAGGTCTCTCATACGTGAGAGCTATAGGCTTTGCCAATGTTGTTTAGTCATGTTGTACAGCAGCATGGCTGCTGTTTGGCATGGTTAGAGGCATGGCACAGAGTACAGCTGAGTGGCTTAGAGTAGAGTGGCGTGGGGCAGAGTGGTGCAAGGTAGTACAATTGTGGGTCTAAGTAGCTAAAACTTCGGTGGCAGATAGGGTGAATACAACTTAAATGAGAAGCGGTAAAAAAAATCTTTACATTTGAAATTGCTAGAAACACAAGCAAATACATGCAGTGTCATGAATTGATTAATTGTATGTAAAAAACAAGCATTTGCAATGCAATAGGTCTCGCATTATTAAAGTTTGAGCTATTGGTATTGCTAAATAATGCAACACCAATAGCTCAAACTTTAATAATTCGAGACCTATTGCATTGCAAATGCTTGTTGCTAAAACTCTGATTGATTTCTGAACAGGCGTTAAGTCACTCCTTGTCAGCAATTTAGTTCCTGGTTATATTTCACGTTTTACTTAATCTTGCATTTCCTAAAAGAATTGGCTGTTTCAAGAATGCTGTGTTTTCGTGTAGCATATTACTATGGTATAGCATATACGTAAAAATCAATCACGCCAAGTGTTCCTAGGAAGTTGATTGAGCAGAGAGTGAAAAGAGGGTGTTGAAGAGGAAAGGAAAGAAATCAAATATAACATAGGCAGATAAACGAGATGTGGAGATAAAAGGGCATGCATGTCTAACATAGACTAAAAATAAAGGGAGTGATTGCGACACCCTGGAGACTACTTCTCCTTTCACATGCATCAGAAAGTTTGCCACCTGCCCGTTTTTCTACCGGCATCACCGTATTTCAATTACCCGGCCGGTACAAAAATAAGCAAAATCCCCTAAAGAAGGTATTTTTAGCCCTTATGTGTACATACGTCAAACAACAAATATAAACAGCAAGCACTTTTAAATTAGTTCTGGAACTGCATTAACAATCCCTGACTAATAAAGAAAAAAAAGGCAGAAAAAGTCATGTTCAAAATTAATACATACCATTTTGTTTAATGCCCTATTTTGTATCATGTTCTGACCTTTAAAAACTCTTAAAACATCAACAAATGCCCGGTATTTTTGTCTTGGAAAGGTGGCAACCCTAGGCGTCAGCAATGTTTAATTCACCATCTCAGAATTTCAAGATTAAAACATTTTAAATGTTATTTGCAACAAAATCATTGTTCCTCATTTATCTTAAATAGCTAACAACCGTAAGCAAAGCCAATAGTCCTGGCTAGTTTAAGGTGTATGTCAGTTGTAGCGTTATATATATGGATCCAATAACAGAAAGCTTAGAGAGGAATCAAAGTTTGGGTGGCATACTGTGGGAATTACAGAAATGTAGTTTACATGTTCAAGCCTTGTCATTAATTACAAAACCACGTCACCTGGGTCTGGTAGCTTAGTGGACTAATGTGTCCACTGCAGGGGCCTATGTTTGACCTCATGGTTCAGGTCCAAATCCTGGTAGGCGGACTCAGCCTTTCATCCTTTTGAGGTCTATAAAATGAGTGAGTACCACTGAGTTGGGCAAACAATAATCATCTGTTTTTCAGTGCCAAGAAGCCCATCTGGGTGAATGTGCGCTTTACAAATACATGTGTTATCTTATGTTTGGAGACCCACCCTACTTTACATCCCACATTACACGTCCTACATGGACGCTAGCTCCCTGACTGACAGGTACGATTGCTGCTTGTAAGCGCTACAGCCCAAGTCTATGACTTTCAGCAGAGTTCAGGTTTCCGAAGTTTATTCTTCACGTCTCACTGCCATACAAAGATCAGATCCAATTAAAAAGCCTTGCAGTTAATCAGCTTTAACGAGATCTTGGGCACGCGACCTTCAGACAATGTTTAAATTCTGAGGCTTACTGGAATTTCAAACAAAATGCGTGTTTTTGTTTGTTTTACAAATAAACAGTCGTCCCTGTATGTGAATTAAAGCGCGTTGTAACATAGCTTCTCTTGGAAAAATCCTCGGTCAGACCATTACAGACATGTCTCATGACAAAGTAAACATGTTTGTTCGGGTTCACCAGACCAGTTCATTAAAGTGCAAATAACAAGATAAAAATCTCTCGCAGGAAGTGGGATAAGGGAGGGGGTAGGAGAGAGAGGCAATGCAGGCTGGCAAATGGTGAGCACTTTTCGCGGGTGGCCGTGCGGCCGTGAAAGTGAAAGAAAACGAATGCTTTCAGGCTGCCAAATGGTGCGCGCGCCCGGAGCACATGCACTGTAGTTGGCGGCCTGAAATGCACTCGTTTACACTTCCAAAAGCGCTTACTATAAGTCTCGCCAGAGCAGCGCTAAAGCGCTGTCTCAGGCGAGACCTAAAAATGGAGAATGTTAAACAAAAGTGCATCTTTTGTAAGCCAGAAAACCCAATGTAAAACAAAAATTCATCTTTTGAAAGCACTCTTGAAAATGAAATTGCAGCTTTTGAAACCATTCTCCACCATTGTTTTGTCATTAAAGAGCATAATGTTATGTGCCCGAGTGGTGTCTCAATATTACTAAAGCGTTAATAGACGACAGGGTGAAAATAACATAAGTAAGAAACTGTATGCCAGTGTTAAAAGTAGGAAAGCACATTGCTCGTTTCAGAACAATACACTTATAAAGAAAATTGGGCCCTGCAAGAAGACAAGGAAGAACACATGTACTTGGTCCATGCTCCAGGGAGGAGCTAACACAAGAAAGGAAGGGAAGTCTACTAGAGCTAAGCAATAGAAAGATTGCAAATAAGAGAGTGACAACAAAAACAACAAATGGTATGTGGTGGGTGGGTTGTAAGTCCATTGAATAGCAAATAATATCTCTCACAGCACAGCCCATGTGCTGTGTACACAAGGACTGAAGAAAACCAGACATTTGGCTCGTGCCTTGCCGACTTCTAACAAACACCATTTTCTTCAGCTTCTTACTGTGGCGGCTATTCTCATCCCCTATTTATTCTGAAGTGTTTTTGGTCCCTGAAGTTGTGGTTTAATACTGTCCCATAGCTGCTCTTCTTTGCCTTGTGCTCCTCAGCTGCGCCTGTCTCCTATCTGTGTGCAGCGTTCTAAATCCGCAACACCAGGCTGTGCATCCCCCAACTCCTGGCTGCACAGTCAGTCATAGCTACCCTCCGACTGCCTTTCAACATCTGGCTCGTTCGGTTATGTTTGTGACTACCTGCCAGAGTGTTTCTCCACTGATTGGCTGGTACCTTCTGATGAATGGTGGGGTGTGTGCCGGAAGGGAGAGTTTGGGAAATGTCGAATCAACGCTGTCGTGACGTCTCTAGTTGTTATAGGCCATATATGTGAAAATTCCCTGGACTGCGCCACTTGCCTCTTAATCCTGCAGGCTGGTGAGTTTTTCTCTTCTAATCTGCGCAGTGCTTCCCTCCTCGTCTTTGCGGCGTAAGTCTCCCTCCCACCCACACCACCCCTGCGGCCATCATACCCAGTTTATCCTGAAATTTCTCACCATAAGCTGTAACAGTTTACAGGTTCTGCCCATCCTAACCCAGCGTTGACTCGACATTTCCCAAACTCTCCCTTCCGGCACACACCCCACCATTCATCAGAAGGTACCAGCCAATCAGTGGAGAAACACTCTGGCAGGTAGTCACAAACATAACCGAACGACTTGGCTTGGCTGTAAGCACCGCAAAATGAACATCTTCCTTAAATTGTATGCATGGTCCGAACAGATGAACATCGTGTATTTCATGAAACAGATCTACAGTACAATTCGAGATTAAGGGTTACAAATGCGAGTTATTTCAGCAGTGTTTCGGAGTAAGTACGTGTTTGATTTTAATTACTACTTACCCCATTATCAGTTACTTCTTAATACATATTTATTATTTTGGGTAATGTGTGTCTCTTTCGCTGCCAGCTTTTTCAGTATACTTGGAATACTAGCTTATTGTGTTTTAAAGAACGCAATATACGTGGTGCCAAGATGGCGTCCTGAGCTGCGTTTCTTTTCATTCTTTTTCTATATCTATATCTGTATATGGCAGATGCCAGCGGCGGGTTGAAGTTTGAACGGTTTGTCCTCGTCCTTGGCACGGGAGAAGGCAACAGGGCATAGTCGGCCATGGAGGAGCGATCCGGGAGAGTATTGAGAAACGGACGGCATGCTCACCCAGTTGAGCCACAGGTAATGAAGACGATCTCGCGATTTTTCTGACGAGGAAGAGCACACTCGGTGCCGGTAGTTTTACTTTCTCAGTGTTTCAGCTGCCGGTTCCATGTCAGCATCATATTACTCAAAACAGCATGCCCCTTCCACAGAGCAGCATTCCTTATTTCTACACTTAACTTTATTTGCAGGCTGTCTTTCTAACATACTCAAGCGAGAACACTTATTTTCTCCTGAAAACTTACCTCGTTCACCTTCTTTCAGTATTTTGTTTTAAATCTAAATTGGTTCAGTGGATCACCCTCGAAAGCCACACAGTCTCATCCTCTTTGGAGCATCAAAATATTGAGTTATGGAATCCCCTATGATTTGTAGCGCGATTCCCCGTTCTAAGTGTCACTTGTCACCATCGTTTGAAGTGCAGAGACTGTGATTCTGAGTGCAATGGAGGTGGGGCCAGATCCCTGGTAAACAAGCCCGCGAATGGTGTGCGCGGGCGCGCCACTGCGAGCCATGGCCTATTGGTGTCTATTAAGCGCACCAAGTGCGTAATAGACACCAATAGGCCATGGGCGGAGCAATGCGCCCCCCTTTGGCCAATTGCGTGCAGTCTTTTATAAAAAGACGCACGCGAAGGCCAATCATGTCCTACAAAAGGAATCGCACACGCTCGTCAGCCTGAATACCCCGTTTTTCACCTACTAAATGTCTCGTGCTGAGCGAGCACTGCTACGCAGTGTACCGCTAGGCGCGAGACCTAAAAACAGCTGAACTTGATTGAGACTGTAGGCTATAGGAAGCTCTTCTTGACTCCTACAGGCGCAATGATATAAGAATGTTCTGGCACATAGCATCCCTTGGTGCCCGGAATCCTACTATGAAACCTAAGGTGCGTGTTCAGTCAGCTGAAAGGGTGAAGCATTTTGAGGCTTTATATTAAGTTCGACCGGAAATTGAAATTATTCATTCCTCAAGTGATTTTACCCATTTAGGTGTGTTTTGGAATCTGGAAATCCAGACTTTTTTTTTCATTGAAAGACACGCTGATGGCCATTAATGCTTGAAAGAAGGCCAAAGCTCCTGCTTTAGACAAAATACCTTTTTGTCTGACCCAGAAATTTGGTCCCCATATATTAATATCATCTCTAATGCAATGGTTTATGGCACACCGTTATGAGAATCCTAGAGGGAAGCCAAGATAGTGACAATCCACAAAAGAGGTATTCGTACTGATTCCAAGAACTATCGCCCAATTAGCTTGAAAAATAATTTGCAGAAAATAATGGAGCAGGTTTCAGAAAATGGTGGGCACCAGGAAACAAGTACCTAATAGAAATGCCATGCCGCGTTGGTTGATGAGCCTGAGAGGATATAGGTGCAGCGTCTGATGACCAAAGGCCAGACAAACTTAATTTTAAATGGCTGCCATTCTGAGACCTGTCGCAGGAAGCTTTTTCCTGCAAAGGGGAATGAGGAGCAGAGAGGGTCTAATAGCAATTAGGATGATGAGGTGAGCCGCTCCCTGGAGGTTGGGTTAAAGTGAGCCCATCAGAGGGAGGAAAGTGAGCCAAAATGCCACTTTAACGGCTGCACGAGAGTACACTCATTGTGGTGATTTCCAATTTCAATTCCATGGAGATGTCCAGAAAAGAGGAGATTGGCTGAAATCCAAAGGAGGCTACCTCATACAGGAAGTGTTCAGCAGATAGGACATGGGTGTTATATACATCTGTGTCTTTATTACAGGGTTACTACGCAATGTCGGCCACGTGGACCCAAGTGGCAAAAGAAACTTGAGCATTTCACAATGTTTAAGCTGTCTCCCACTGGTAGGTAAGTGCGCTCAGTGGGGCGAGCACTCACTCAGAATCCTGCAAGTCTCAGATTTCAATTACAGCAGGGATGATTCAGTCTTTCAGCACTCTGGTGTCGATAAAGTGGCTATTACATGATATGAAATAATAACATGCTATTAACGTGCTTAAGCACAATTCATTTGTCATGTATGCTACCTAAAGAGCTGTTGTTTGACCACTTTATTGGCATAGGGACTAAGCACGAAAACCCCTTTGAAGATAGAAAAACATTTTCCAGTAAATTATAACCAAATATTACCGAAATTATAAACCTTAACTTCATATTTCCCAGGCGAAGGCATGATTGATGATAGTAGATGGGGTTGGAGAAAGAATTGAATAAGCATTCCTTGAGTGCTATTTTGGAACCGAAAATAATATTTCCTTGTGCTAACCCTACCTTCAAGCCAAGGACAAGCGGCATGTTGTTCTGTGGCATTCCAGGACGGCATTGTTTGCATACTTTAGAGGGTCCATCTTCACGAAGAGGTTAAATATCAAAGTGCATGAGAGGGAAACGTGCTCTCTAATGGAACATTCAGCATGTGCTCTACTTGTAAAATAATTGATAGAAGTGATAAACCCAGCTGGCCCTGATTCTGTGACTTGTTCAGCCTGTGAATCTTTCTGTGAATGCCGCTGAGTCTGTGCCTGGACACTCTTAATATTAAAATATCTATTAGCTGGATATGTGAAATTACAGTAGATGTGTGAAAATGCAGGATGTATGGGAGCACTTATTTTTTTTCATGTTGCCCAAAAATCAAAAACGTCTTGCACTGCCGGTTGGTCTTTACCAAATTCTTGGTGTGGGCAGGAGGCAGGGTGTTGGATTGGTGGGGGCCTGTAAGGAGTGGCAATTAATTACTCAATAGCTGTGTGTTCAGTTGTGGTTGGTGGTGGCAATGCCTGTTTGTCCTCCTGTCTTTGCCACAAAACTTCGCTAGCTTTCAAAACAAGATAAGCCACCTAGCATTCCAAAAAGTAGCTAACAGGGTAGCCGTTTAGCCACTTAGCAAGCAATCCTCCGAGTGACTCTTTCACACAAACCACACATGGGGCAGTCACGCAAGGCACAATATGCCCGCCCCCCCCCCACATCAGCATACACATAGATTGTCCTCTATAACTCATATAAAATGGCAATTTCTTAAATGATAAATAATTCAATCGTATTGCTTTATTAACCTTCCCTATTCCTTAAGTTTGCTTGAAAATGCACCATTTGTCCACTCTTTTTTTCAAAATTTTCTCGGGGGAGAACCCCACCAAACCCCCTTAAGTTGTTCAGGATCGCACGCTACATTCGCTTGCCATAGTGCAGTATGGCAATAAATTTATGCCACACCACTTTCAAATGTCACCAGCCTCCACTGGAACTCTATGCACTTTACCACTGCTAGCATTGCTAAAGTGCTTGTGTTCATTCCCTAAAACGTGATAAAACTGCCTTACATCTGATTCGAACATTTAATTTATTCCCTAAGAAAGTGGTACAACATGTACCCAGGACCTGTAAATTAAATGCTGCAGCACTTATTGTGTCACCCACTTAAATAGCCTTTTAAAACATGTTTCAGGCTTGCCATTGCAATCTGTGTGCAGTTTTACACTGCCAATTAAACTAGGCAAAATAACCTCTTTGCCAAGCCTAAACCTCTCTTTCCAATACATGCAAGTCACCATAAGGGTAGAACTTTAACAACCCATAGGGCAGGATGCATTGTATTTAAAAAGCTGGACATGTACCTTTAGGGTGTACATGTCTTGGTAGTGAGAAATTCACAAATTTGGTTTTCCTTACTTTGAGTCCTAACTCTCCCATAGGATAACATTTGGTTGCCTTAATACATTTAATAGCTTGTTTGTGAGCTGATAGAAATGTCATGTTTGTTGTCTAGGAAATTATCATTTCAAATCCTCTTTAATGACATAGATGGATTTTGAGTCACTATTCTTCAAATGATACTTTTAGATAGTTGTCCTTTACATGTCTTAACCATTTTGGGCCTGCAGCCTGTTTCCTGGGTAAAATGCCTAGGTGTAGTTTACAGTTGGCCTTTGTATAATCCTTCCAGACAGCCACATAATAGAGGGATTAGGTTTTGTAAGGATGGGCCATACAAGGCAGGATGAGGGAGGTGGCTGTGCACAGTCCTACTTGCACTTTAAAGACCCTGCCTCAGCTCACACAAAATAACTTCACACTAGTCCGCTGTACCTTCAGACAGGCTAGGACCAAGGCTGGGAGGCAAGACATTTCAGACACTTCTCTGAGAGGAAAAGTCAAAAGTTTCTTACATTTCAAAAGGGACTCAAAGTAAAAAAAAAATCAGGCTCTCAGACCCACTGTTCAGTTCACTTCTGGACCTGCAGAAGACTCTCCGAGAAATGCCCTACTGCCTGTCGCCTGCTGTGTGCTTTAGAGGACTGCCCTGCTGTAACAAGAGGACTGCGTTTCTTCCTGAAGTCAACCCTGTTCCCTCAGAGGAATGCCCTGCTGTTTATGACCTGCTTTCCTGCTTAAAGCCAAGACTTCTTGTGAGGCTCCAAGGGCTAGTTGGCTGGCCTCCTGATTGGAGCCTCTGGACAGATAAGGCTCCCACTATCCTGAACCTGCACCTTGACTCACTCTGAGTGAGTCCTGACGCACCAAGTGGGCCCCTCCACCAGTCCTAGGCCCGTGGATGCAGTGATAAAGGTGCCCAGATAACCCAAATACAAGGATTTTCTTCCAAAAGGTACTCTGAGAACTGAGAGAAGACCAGGACCTACCTTTTTGCCAGTCTGCCCCAGGTGCATCGCCTATCGGCCTGACTTCGCGGCAGCTCGCACTATGTTCTTCTCCGTTGCAGCAAATCCTATTTAGAGGCTCTTCGCAGAAGGGTTATCTGGCCTCATGGCGCCCTCGTCAGCTAGAGCCTGTAGCTTTGTCTTCCTGATGATTTTTAACTTCCATAAAAGAGACTATGTCTGAATGTAGATATCTTTACCGCAGCCTCATCCAGTGACTCCCTGACGGCAACTCCTCCTCCTCAGAAAACACCTCCTCCTCAGACATTGCTGCTTGCCTTGCCCCTCTGAAATTTACCTTCTCAGACAATTTTCTTTAAAGGTGTTTTTTCAACCGAAGGAAAGCATAGACCGGGCCCAATCTACTTTGTGTATCCGAACTGCTGACTATATGTCCACGGTTTGGGCTTTAATATTTTAGGCGTTATTTCACACTTGAAAATGCAAAAATTCATAACTCCAGTTCTACTGAGTGGATTTTTTTCATTTTGGTGTCAGTTTATTAGAATTGACTCTATTGTTCCAAATTGATGTGGGAGTTTTCACATTATTACTCTAAGTGCTGCATAAATACTTTACACGTTGCACCTAAGTTAAGCATGACTGTTTTTGTGGTAAGCTACAGAGGGTTAAGCACAGGTTAATTTAGTGACTTTTTGTTGTTCATCTTTACAAGGATTAAGGCTGTTACTTTGAAGGGTTTCAAACCCCTCAACTAGGGATGGCCAGAACATGAAGAATTTTACTCCGTAGAATTTCGGGGACTTACATGAAAACTCAGCAAGATTCCGCAGAGGCCTGCGAACAGGTGGAAATCGGCAGGTTGCACTGCTCACACTGATTTTCAGTGCCAGGGGCTTGTTCTGCATTGCAAAATCAGCATGAACTGCAACACATGACGCACCCGAGGGTGCTGCTTCTTTGCTGCCACTTGCAAGCTAAAACACTCCACCACGCGGCGGTTGGGAGAATATGACCGGAACTCCATGTCACATGGAATGAGGAGTGGCCAAAACTCCGCCAAACTCTGCTCGCTGAGCGGAATTTATCGCCCACCCCTACACTCAACCATCAACCCAATTTCTCATTCGTGGGTCCTCTAAAATGTGCACCCTTCCATGCCCATCTGTGTTATTATGTGTCAGCCAGACTAAGGGAAAGCATCCTCTACAATTTCCCTATAGGTTTGTTCTTTCCTACGGTTTCTCTGCAAGACTTTCCCTCTTCACTCTGATTCCTAGCTAGTGGTTTCTGGTTAAGGTACCCTTTTTTCACTTCACACTTCATCCCATAAGAGTGATGGATGGATCCATAATTTTTCATCTATTATTCATCCAGGCAGAATGAACATTCATGTGTTTCCTCCCTTTAACTTCTTTCTACTCTCCCTTAGTTTTTCACTTGTATTCAAGGTAGTGGGTTTGCTAGCATAGACTGATTACAGTGGGAAAAGTGTTGGCTGCTTAAAGTTTAATTCTCCGCTTCAAGTCTGAGCAGTATTTTCTTCCCACCTCTAGGTGTCTGTGTGCTGCTTCACAATCCACATAGGCTTTCCGCTGTTTGAGTGCCCCCACCTCACCCCTGATTTACATATGGAGAAAAACAATTCAAATTAAATAGTTTTTGGGATGTAATATGATAGAGACACATCATGATAATAGAAAAGTGGGTGTTAAAAAGTCTCTGTTTTATTCATGTATACTGCATTATTATTTTAGACAATATGCATATTTTGCCACCAAAAGATTGATATCCTAAAATTGTGTATCATGTCTATAGAGCATTGAAAAAGCTGAAACCTGCGATTGAAACATTAGGCAGCAGATTCTTGGTCTTTATCAATATAGCTTATTTTAAGAACAACAAATTATTGTTGGATTGCTCCATTTACACAACAAGCAGTGCAATAAATTAAACGCAAATTGTAAAATATACCGGCGGTCAAAATGACTGTTCACTTTGGTGTTTTGTTCACATCACGAGAAATGTACAACCCAAGGGTAACGGATATACTATAAAAGTACTAGCAAGTACAATGTAAAAGCTAGTAATTATACCCCTCGTGATTTTGTGAATATATTTAACAGGGGTTTCAATAATTTGGCCACAAATAAGACTACCTTTTAGGTGGTGCCCAACGGATTCGTTTTTCCTACTTCACAAAATATTCTGGTTTAACTCTTGGGCTGCACATTAGTTGCACTAAGTAAGAAATGATAGACTAATTACGTAATTCCACATTACTATCATAGTAATGGGTAGTTAAGCTAATAAATTACTACATCACTTTAATGAGTGTTTTAAAGTGAACAAAACCAGACTGTGCTTTCTATGGAGTGCTGCCTTAATTTTTACACAATAGCAAACATACCCCCTATTATTTGAGGTAAATAAAGAAAAGTCAAGTTTTTTGACCTCATGTTCGCAATTCTTCAAAAATAAAAAGTACATTAAGAAGTACTGACCAGGAGTGGGCTTTGGGTCAGCCCACTTCAGCCACTAGCTTTTTGTGGTTTAACATTGCTTACACGGGTTGTTCATCAATGCCATGACATTGTGAGCATAGCTGAATATTCCCATTTATGTTCCCATCAAGTTTTCTTGAGGGTACACCAATTAGTCCTTGTGTTAGCCTGCGGATGTGACATTACTAGTAGCTTGCAATGGAAAGTCAGTGTCTGTTCTTTGATATTTTTACTCTGCTGAAAGGAAATCATTTTATTTGGTAATATATATCTTTTATTTAGGAAGAGCATATTGGTTGGATGGCTTACCCTATCAATAAATACATAGCGTTATTCACTAATCGCCCATGCATATTCACTAGTTTTGCTTTGCGGACATAACATGTTGTTGGATCTACAGCTGTATTGTTCACAATGAAAAGTCATACGAACATAGGCTTTTAAAAATGTGATGAAAATACTGACCCTGTGTCCAGAGTATTTACGATGCAATATTTTGCTGCATATGCCTTTTACGTTCACCAATCATAGTGCAAACATGATCTTCTCACACATTTTCATAACACTCTTCATTGAGCATACTCTAGTAATCAAGTCTGTTCAGAAGATGGGTTCGTTCCTTTTTTTACGTCTGGCTACAGACAGCATTATCTGTCCATAACAACGTAATGTCACCACACAAAACATGCATGCATACACACATATAAGACCAGGAAAGGGTCCACGGGTCAGCCCTCTCGATCGATAGGCTTCCTTAGGTGAGCCTCCTTTAAGCACTGGCTCAAAGGGCAGAGATTCACTTTTTTTGTTAAGGCCACTTTCGCCGTCATCTCTGTGAATGCAGCTGATCCTTGTAACCATCATTCACATTTACTTGCACCCACCCTGGTGAATAATAATTACTTGTTGTTGATTGTGTGCTACTGTTACTTCTCGACCTAGTTCTGCCCCACCTCACTCCACAAATACCCTGTTTAGCCAGATTCCAACCGGATTAAAGGTCATTGCATTCGTGCATCATGTGGGCTAAAGCCGGCATTGTCACTTCCGACGACAACGCTACAGTCAAGCCCCTTGTAAAACTCCAAACAGCATGCCCAAGAAAGGTCCCACCTGGATGAGTAGTATTTACAAAATATCCAAAAACTAACGGCTGCAGTGTAATAAAAGTTGGCCTCACTTTAAGATGGTTGCCTCAAGTGACAATGCCTGGCCTTCCCAATGTAGGAAAATGGCCTGATTTTCAGTTGTTCTTTTGATGGCACTACATCAAGATTCTCAGCCCCACCAAGGCCATGCCTGCAGTCATGCTGTCACTGCGCATTGGCAGCTCCTGCGTCAGAACCCCTTTCGGAGGGCCATGGGGCAAGCAGGTGGTTTACTTGCCCAATCATAGGGGTTGTGGCCTTCTACTCTTATTGTCCTAGAGCCTGACATACTATAGATCCTGAGTAACTGGGCTCAGGTCTAACCCTTTCAGCTCTTGACGCTAAAGAATAGTGTGGGTCGGGCAGTCCAAGGCTCTTCAAGGTGTAAGGCATACACAGGGGGAACAGTACAAACAATAACCAAAATAAGGTGATTAAAAAAAATCAAGTCTTTGACTGAATAAAGTTATCTTAATATAAATGCACAAAGCATGGAGGAAATACACTAAATAATATCCACAGTCTTTTAAGGTCGGCGTTCCAGCATCCTCCTGGTTGGTATCCCCAAGTCCCTCTGTCTATTCTAGTGAGGCTGGTTATTCCCCATTCGATACTGGTGGTGACTTTAAGATGTGGCCCACACTAGTCCTCAAAACTACAAAGACTAAGTTTGACTTTAAGAGTCAATTTCAGCAGTGCTATATGCTAAAGTCATGTAAATCCCCAACAGGCCTGACAGCCTTTAACAGTCTTACTCGATCCAATGGCAGCTGGCAAAGGCAGGACTGGAGTGCATCTCTGCGGACTTCCGTCTATTGCTGCTGAGGTGAAGTGACATCCTGCGTTTTTTCCCCAGATTATGCGTTTGTCCTCCTCAGTCTCCAGACAAACTGCGCCATGTTAGGAGTCCTTCTCAGCGACTCCTTACAATTGGTATGTGTCCCTCACAGCAGCTTGGTTATAATAAATCCAGGGCAATGGCCCTTACTTCACGGTGGTCCCTGCATGTCACACTGGGGTCGCTTTCTGGTTCTGCATAGAGGCAATGGCTTTCCTTCACAGTTGGCATCTCCTGCCCGGGCGTTTCCCACTTCACTCACAGGAATTTGTGAGGCGGGATCCTTGCTGGGCCTCGCTCCCTCCAGGAGCTCTCCTCTACTTCAGAGGGCCCCCTGGTGTTAACATACAGACAGAAGACTGGTTCTCCAGGCTTAGGGCAGCTGGTCTCGACATCCTGAGTGATGTCACTACAACGAGCAGGAAGACTAGCAGACCTTGAATCCTAGTCCTGGGTCCAACAGTTAGAATTCTTGGTTTAACAGTCCTGTTCAACAGGAAAGAAGCTGGCCGAGTGTGGGACTTGTGCACCCAACTTTATAGTCAAAATCCAAAGCAAATGTGATTTAGTGACAGGTCCTTTAAATAATGTAGGTTGTGGGTGTCAGATCCCATGAAGTGCTCTCTCTCCCCCCCCCCCCCCCCTTTGTTAAAGGGATGGTCTGCCAGAGCAAGAGCAGCTCCATTCTGAATGATCTACAACACAGGGCAAGGGAGTACCCACAAATCACACATGACTGAAATGTGCCTTGTAAAGTGTCAAAGGCCTTCCCTTCTTTCATGATTCCCTGGTTACAGTGCCAACCTTATCAACCCTACCATTTCCCTGACAATGAGCCCAGGCACTAATGACCACTAACCCTTCCTGGAATCAAAGAGACTTTTGATGCACACAAAAGATGCTCTGCTCCCCTTCCTCTACTGTGTTTGTTCCCAACCCAGCCCTCACGAATGTCACCAACGTACATCTCCTGTAAGGAAGTTGTACACCTTACCTCCATTAGCCTCTCCAGATCCTGGTCTTCTAAATGGAACCAAGAGGCCTCCATGTTATGTACAGTACATGGGACACCTACATCCCATGATGCACACAAAAGTATCACGTGCTGTCCGTCGCTACACATAATCCATACAGGCTATGGGTGACAAATACACAGCTGCAGGACTATATATGAGTGGGCTGGTAGGCACTAATCCAATCACACAGGTAAAAAGGCCTGTTACCATTACTAATCATTCCTACATTCAAAACAGGTATATTGCCACCACTGCAGTTCTGTGACAACTCCAGGTAAGGGCAGTAGTCCTAAACCAAAAGGAAGGTAGGGCTTGGTGCGCCCTTCTCCATCTAACTAGACCACATTATGAGAGCAGTCTAGGACATGGAGTGCATGTATGATCTGTATGCACTCCTGACCAAAAATCAGCATAAGGAAACCAGATGACGAATTGTCACCACGTTGACTCTCAAGAGTGAGTGAGAAGGGTCGAAACAAATACTGATGATACAACTGAAATTAATTCAATGTACATTGGAGAAAAGAGAGGCCCATGTCAGAGAAATAAAATTAGTCCATGGTACAATCTACAATAGTCTCTGCAGCATATGGAATATGCTACTTACCAGTATGCATCTGTTCTTGGCATGTAGAGCTGCAGATCTACACACTTGTGCATAGATCGCCATCTGGTGTTGGGCCCGGATGTTTGCAGTTGTTTTTCCTCTAGGAAAGTCTTTGGAAGTCACGAGGTCGGTGACTCCTCCTTTGGATCGTATTGCGCATGGGCTTCGGCTCCATCCTCAGATTGTTTTTCGCCAACAGGGAAAGATGGAGCGTAGTAATAACAGGAAAGATGCCCATGTGTGTTGTATCTAAATAAGATAAACTGGAACAGATAAAGGTAGCTGGGGAGGCGGGTGGGCATGTGTAGATCTGCAGCTCTACATGCCAAGAACAGATGCATACTGGTAAGTAGCATATTCCGTTCGAGGCATATGAGCTGCAGATTACACACTTGTGCATAGATTACATAGCAGTACCCACCCTTAGCAGCGACCACCCGTATCTGTTGCAGTGGTTTGAAATAATGTTTTGAGTACAGCCTGGCCCACACTAGCTTGTTGCTTAGTTTGCACATCTACACAATAGTGTTTAGTGAAAGTGTGCGGTGTTGACCATGTAGCTGCTCTGCAGATATCATCTAATGGGATGTTCCCTAAAAATGCCATTGAAGCCCCTATTTTACGTGTAGAGTGGGCTTTAGGGGGAACGGATAGCGTTCGTTTTGCTTTGTGGTAGCAAATATGAATGCATTTGACAATCCACCTAGCTATTCCCGACTTGGAGATGGGGTTGCCCTTGTGTGGTGGAGAGAAAGAGACAAACAGCTGTTTGGTCTTACGGAAAGGTTGTGTTCTCTGTATGTAGTAGAGTAAGGCTCTTTTGACATCTAGTGTGTGAAGAGCTCTTTCTGCAACGGTTTGTGGTTGCAAGAAGAAAACTGGTAGTTCTACTGCTTGGTTTATGTGAAAGGGAGAAAGGACTTTAGGGAGGAATTTTGGGTTGGTACGGAGAACAACCTTGTTATGGTGCATTTGTAGAAAAGGTTCTTGAATGGTAAGTGCTTGTATCTCACTGACCCTTCTGAGGGAAGTGACGGCTACAAGAAAAGCAGTTTTCCGTGTTAGGAATTGGAGTTCACATTTGTGCAGAGGTTCGAAGGGAGGCCCCATTAGTCTGGTGAGAACGATGTTTAGGTTCCACACAGGTGAGGGTGGCAGTCTGGGTGGAATTATTCTTTTAAGGCCTTCCATGAAGGCTTTAATGGCAGGTACTCTAAAAAGTGATAGATGTTGCCTGTTTTGCAGATAAGCTGCTATGGCTGTGAGGTGCAGTCTAATAGACGTATAGGCTAGATTGCATCTTTGCAGGTGTAGTAAATAGCCTATGCTGTGTTGAATGGACACATCTAGGGGATTGATGGTATTGTTGTGACAGTAGACAACAAAATGTTTCCACTTGGCGGCGTAGCACGCTCTAGTGGTGGGTCGCCTAGCTTCTTTGATGACGGTCATACAGTCAGGGGGAAGATTGAGGTAACCGAATTCTAGGATTTCAGGAACCAGATCGCTAGGTTGAGCTGAGCTGGGTCCGGGTGCCTGATCTCTCCATGGTTCTGGGTTAAGAGGTGTGGAGAGAGGTGTAACTTTTGGTGCGGTACTACAGATAGTTCCAGCAGTGTGGTGTACCACGGTTGTCTAGCCCAAGTTGGAGCTACTAGTATGAGAGTGAGGGAGTGTTGTTGTAGTTTGCGCACCACTAATGGAATGAGTGGGAGAGGCGGAAAAGCGTACGCAAATCTGCCTGACCAGTTCATCCATATCGCATTGCCTTTGGACAATGGGTGTCGATAGCTGGCGGCGAAGCTTGGGCATTTGGTGTTTTCGTGGGTGGCGAAGAGGTCTATCTGTGGATGCCCCCACAGTTGAAAGTACGGGTGAAGAACTTGTGGATGTAGTTCCCACTCGTGGATCTGTTGTATCTGTCTGCTGAGTAGATCGGTTATAGTGTTTTGGACTCCTGGGACATGTTGGGCCAGGAGAAAGATTTTCTGGGGTATGGCCTATCTCCATATGCTCTGTGCTAGCTGAGAGAGCTGTGGAGAGTGTGTGCCGCCTTGTTTTTCTATGTAGTACATGGCTGTCATGTTGTCTGTGCGGACTAGGACTGCCTTGCCTGAAATCTGTGTTTGGAAAGATTTTAGGGCTAAGAATATAGCTAGTAACTCCAGATGGTTGATGTGGAGTAACTTTTGTTGAGGTGTCCATCTGCCCTGCATGATGTGATGTAATAGGTGAGCTCCCCAGCCGGAGAGCGATGCGTCCGTTGTCAGTATTATCTGAGGATCCGGGTCCAGGAACGGTCGCCCTTTGGAAAGGTTTTTGGTGGTCCACCACTGCAGAGAGTGATGGGTACGACCGTCTACCAACACCAGATCTGTTAATTGATCTTGGGCCCGGTTCCATTGGCGCGCTAAGCACTCTTGGGGAGGACGCATCTGGAGTCTTGTGTGAGGTACTATGAATATGCAAGAGGCCATCATCCCGATTAGCTGCATAAACACTCGAGCTGGAAGGGAGTGTTGTGGTGTAAATTTTGCGCGAAGAGCCTGAATGCTTGTGATCCTGGCTGGACTGGGGTAGGCTAGCGCTTTTGAGGTGTCTATGGTGGCACCGAGGTATTGTTTTACGTGGGATGGTTGCAGATGGGACTTTGCGTGGTTTACCGTGAAGCCCAGTTGGTGAAGTAGCTGGATAGTGGCAGGCGTGTGTTGTACACACTGGTTGTATGAACTGGCTTTTATTAGCCAGTCGTCTAGGTATGGGAAGACATGGATGTGTTGTCTCCTGCGGTGCGCTGCCACGACTGCTAGGCACTTGGTGAATACGCGTGGTGCTGTTGTGACTCCGAATTGGAGTACTTTGAATTGGTAGTGTTGGTTGTCCACTACAAATCTGAGGAACATCCTGTGAGCGTGGTGTACAGGAATGTGGAAATAAGCGTCTTTTAGGTCTAAAGTGGTCAGGAAGTCGTTTTGGGAGAGCAGGGGAAGTACCTGCTGAAGTGTTACCATATGAAAATGGTCTGAGTGTATGTATGTGTTTAGGGGCCGGATGTCTAGGATGGGCCGTAGAGTCTCGTCCCTTTTTGGTATGAGAAAATATAGGGAGTAAACCCCCAGATTTCGTTGGTTGGTAGGAACGTGTTCTATCGCCCCTTTTTGTAGGAGGGAGATTACCTCCTGCTTTAGTAATGCTAGATGTTCCTGTGACATTGGGCGTTGTCTGGGTGGAATGTTTGGGGGGTAGACATTAGTTCTAGGCAGTAGCCTGACCGAATTATTTGTGACACCCATTTGTCTGAGGTGATGGTAGCCCAGACATGGAGTCTGCCCCCGACTGGAGTGGGATGGTCTGAGGGGAGTGGAGGGAAGTCATTGGGTAGGTGTGGAGGCAGAGCGGGCGGTGTTTGTCTTGCCTCTGCCTTTATTATTGTTGCCCCTGTAGCCGCCTCTTTGGTAACCCCTTGTGAAGGTGGATTGGGTAGGAGCTTTATATGACGTGGAAGCGGTATCAGAGGAGTAGCCTCTGGATGTGCTCCGAAAGGATGAACGGCGAAAGGAACGCCTGGGAGGGTGTGATTGTAAGGCTCCCATAGATTTCGCTGTGTCGGTGTCTTTTTTCATTTTTTCTAGGGCCTCATCCACTTTTGGGCCGAACAGATGTTCCTGGTCAAAGGGATGGTTCAGGATGGAAGCTTGCACTTCTGGTTTAAATCCTGAGATCCTGAGCCAGGTATGGCGACGGAGGAGGACGCAAGTATTGATGGCCCTGGAGGCGGTGTCTGCTGCATCTAGGGCACAACGGATGGAGGTATTAGTGATGGTTTTGCCCTCCTGAATTAACTCGTTTGCCCTATTTTTGTATTTGTCAGGGAGGTGTTGCATTATGGCTTCCAGTTCGTCATAATGGGCCCTGTCATATCTAGCCAGTAACACTTGTGTATTTGCGATACGCCATATGTTGGCAGCTTGTGATGCAGTGCGCTTGCCGGATGCGTCCAAGAGTTTGGACTCTTTGTCAGGTGGTGGTGCTTCGCCTGACGCCTGGGAGTTGGCCCTCTTTCATGCTGTGGACACTACCAGGGAATCTAGTGGGGCTGGCCCTCTGATGTAGGAGGGATCTGTAGGGGCGGCTTTATATTTCTTCTCGATGCGCGGGTTAATGACCCTGGCTCTGACTGGGTCTTTAAAGACCTCTGGCGCATGTTTTATAACCCATTTGGGCATGGGCAGTATGGAGGTGGCCCTATGCGTGGTATTGAAAGTATCGAGGAGGAAATCCTCCTCCACGGGGTCGGTATGGAGATCTACCCTGTGATAGTGTGCAGCCCTCTGGAGTAAATGGTTGAACCCCAATGAGTCTTCTGGTGGGGATGGTCTCGGATAGAGATCATCTTGTGGGACGTTAGGGATGTCGGGGATGTTATGATTGTCCCATGGGTCTGGGGAGCCTGTGGGACTGGGGTCCCCTGTGGGTGAGTCATGGGGTCGTCCCCTATGTCATCATATATATTATGATCATCATCATCCGGAGGGGGTGTTGGGGAATGATGAGGAGAGGGTGGAGAGGGAGAAGGTGGAGGGGGGGACGGTGGGGGGGGGGTGGACGAGTTGGGGAAGGTATTCTGAAAGGTGAGGTAGCAGAGTCCTTCCTTTTTGGAGGTGGAGCTTGGGCAGGTTTTTCCAGCTGTCTCTTTTTGATGCTGAGCATCAAATGTCCGGTTTTGGGATCCTTGGTCAATGTCTTTTGCAAGGGATCTGGTGTAAAGAGTTCCTCCGAAGGTGGTTTATCCGTCGGCGCCGAAGGAATCGGGCCGTTGGTTTTTTGACTTTAGTGTCCTGTTTAGAAGTATGTGGCTTGGAAAGGGCTTTTTGTTTGGTCGGTGTCGAGATGGGTTTCGACTTCGAGATATCGGTGCCGGTGGCCTTGTGTGCTTTCGTCGGTTCCGAAGATGGAGTCGGTACCGAGGAGCTGGAACTGGGTTTTGCACCGAGTGTTTCGGTATGGGGGTCGGTGCCGAAGAGGAGGACATTTTCTTTTTCGGTGTCAGTGCGGAGGAATGTTTTTCGGCACCGACGGTGGGCTGGCTCGAGCCCGAGCCACCTGAAGGCTTAATGGGCTTCTTTACCGGTCCCGAAGGTGCGGTGTGGGAAGCAGTGTCTTTGGTCTTACCTAGGCCCGGAGGCGAAGGTGTGACCGAAGCCTTTTTGGGTGCCGGCGAGGGTGTGGGGGGGGGGGGGCAAATTGGTACTCACGACCCTCTGTGCCGGAGTGATGTCCTCCACATCTGAATCGTCGGTGTGGTGTTCTTCTGGAGCGTCAACGCCCTCTCCGAAGATGTCATCTGGAATCGCCGTCGACGAGTGTGCCATGGTTCTTCTTGCCCTTCGGTCTCGAATAGTTTTCTTGGACCGGAAGGACTTGCACGCCGGACAGTCTCGAGCCTCGTGTTCAGGGGAGGGGCAGAGATTGCATACTTCGTGGAGATCGGTGTGGGGGAATTTGGACCCACATCGAGGGCACTTCTTGAAGGGAGTCCTTTCCATGAGCCAGGACCGGAGCTTGGGTAGGCCCGTAGGCCAGCGTCGACAACTGGAATCGAAGGTCTTGATCGATGAGAGCCGTGCCGAGTGTGGAGATCGCGATCGAAACAATACCGTGAATTGGGGTGAGGATTGCGCGTCGATTGAACTGGAAACCTGTTCGGAACCGGAGCGCGAGCCTTCTTCCAAGTTGTTATACCGTGTTTACATCGCTTGGAGAACTATATATTGAAGATTGAGGCACGTACCCTCAACAGCCCCCAAAGCCCACAGGTAGCTGCAGGATAAACACTCCTTCCTGAAGGCACTTCAGTTTCCAGGCCTGTTAGACGGCGACCTCAGAGGAGCCCGGAAAGGGGTCCTGACTACCCTGAGACCCACCCTCGAAGTATCGTAGCCGGGCACTGGCGGGAGACTCCCCAGGGGGAGGAATCTCGTCCCTCGGATCGTACTTCTGGCACCACACTACACAAAGTGACCACACCGTGTGTCCTTAGAAATCAATCTTTATCAAGTAGGTTATCACTGCAAATATGTACAAGGAGAGCACGGGCTCAATGAGTCTCGGAAGGGGTAGGGGGTAGCAGGACAGTCTCTGGCAAAGGCTCAGGGCAGGGACGTCTCCGGCGCACAGCTCACAATCCTCGAGCTGGGGGATACGTTGTTGTAGTCGGGGTCCGGCGGGACCGTGAGAGTCTGTCAGAGCCGCGAGTCACTCAGCGGGCTCAGGTACAAGTTCGGAGGTCTTACGATCTTCAAGGAGCTGCGAGTCACTCAGCAGGCTCAGACACAAGTTCGGAGGTCTTACGATCTTCAAGGAGCCGCGAGTCACTCAGCAGGCTCAGGTACAGGTTCGGAGGTCTTACGATCTTCAAGGAGCCGCGAGTCACTCAGCAGGCTCAGGTACAGGTTCGGAGGTCTTACGATCTTCAGGGAGCCGCGAGTCACTCAGCAGGGCTCAGGAGGGTCCAAGTTCCAGGAGCCGCGACCACGTCAGCAGGGCTCTCGTTGTTCCAGCGTCGAATCTGCCGGACAGGCCCAGAGCACCCCTTGTTATAGGTCGACCCCTCTTTGATGTCCGGAGTCTGTGCAGGCAGGGGTCTTGTCACCTGGGGGTCGCTTGTCGGGGTTTCCTGTCATTGTCTTTTGTTCCTTTCAGGGCCGGGTCGGGAGGAGCCCCAGACACCCAGCAGGCATGGAGCCAGCCCTCAGGGAGGCCGGAGGGCCGATCGAAACCCATCGTCCCAGGGGAGTTCAGAGGTGCGATAGAAACTGCTCCTCCCTCTCTCATCCCCTGGAAGCGTGATGTCCTCCAGCCGGAGTGGCGCCTCTAGGCCCGGGTCGCGCTGGGGGCCGGGCGGCCATCTTGGTGCATGAAGTGGGCACGCGGGCCCGGGGTGGCCGAAAGGAGAGAGGCCATGGACGGGGATGTCCGGGTCGGGTGCGTGTGTCCTGGTGGGGAGGGTCGGCTGGGCCGTGTGCTTGGGGCTGCAGGTACCAGGTTTTGGTGGTGCGGGGGCACGTAGGGCCATACTACGAGGCCGGGTCCAACACGGCCACTAACTTGAGTCCAGCTAACGTGTTGGCTTGGAATACATGGTATAACAAATCAACACTACTGATTGGTCATCATTGCTAGTAAGAGAGTGAACCAAGATGAGGTGGGCCATGCTGGTGCAATAAGAAACACTGTAGCCCCTACTCTACTCACCCTGACCAGAAACCTTAGAATCGTGGAAAAAGCAACACAGGTAAGACCCTCGGCCAAGGACACGATAGACTGTTCAGAACCCAAGAACTGGTCTCCCTCGCTTTTGAGAAATAAAAGCAGAAGGAGGGTATTCCGGTTCAAGAATGAATGTCCCCATTTCTGACAGGTCTGGTGAACAACTGGGGATTCAAGCAAAACCTGCATGAGGAAGGAATCTCCCTGGTCAATTTGTCTGCTAATATGTTCCCTGAATGGAAATTGCTCTTAGAGAGTTGACCATATCCTCTGCCCAGACCCTGTCTAGTCTCAATATTGCTCAAATGGAGGTTTGATCCCGTTACAGCAATAGTTTTGATTTCTTTACATTTATCAAAAATTCTACTTTTTTTAGTACTGCGAGTATTCTTTTTATGTGTGTGTCAGGTAACTTCCTAGATGCTGAAGACACATGACAAATGTCTAGGTAGGGTCAAACACGAACACCTTCCTGGTGAAGGACCCCCTTCAAGGGAGCCAGGTTTTTGGTGAAGACACATGGAGCAGACTTCACCCAGAAAGGCAGGACCCAACATTTGAAAATATAAGAGTTCCTCCTTCAAAATGAAGGAATTTCTGATGGCTTGGATGATTGGGTAATGTAACTAAGCACCCTATAATTCGATGATTGAAAGAAAATCTTTGCTTGAAACCAGGGGAATGACTTGTTGCAGTGGCACGATCCTCAAATGTATTGGCTTTACCCGGGAGTTGACTCTTTAGATCCAGGACCAATCTGCATTCCTCGAAGGTTCTCCTTACCAAATAAATAATAGAATTCAGACCTGCACCTAGCTCTTCTGGTGAGACTGATTATCGTTCTTTTTACCAGCAAAGCTTGGACTCCCAACCATAAAGCTTCATTCTTTATTGTGTTTTTGGGGACAGGAGAAGGGATGACTCCCGAATTTGGAGGTAATGTAGTGAATCCTAAAAGATAACCTTTCTTGAGCAAAATCAGCAACTATTGATCCACGAGGTTTCCCATTCCTTGTAAAAGTTCTTAATCCTTAGTCCCACCTGATCTGACATGAAAGGAAGAGGATAATAGTCACAACCAATGCTTAGAGGCCCAAGACTAATTTGATGAATCCTGTCATTTGGCAGACTTTTTGAGCTGGTCTCTTTTCTTCTGAGCTGAGTAGTTTCTTGACTCTTTTCTCACTTAGACTCCCTATTCCAGGCTTTAAATGATCCCAGAGACCCACCCTTATAAGATAAGGTCTGTTTCCAGTCATTAAAAAACTTTGGTGATCATTTAGATGCTATAATCATAAAGAGCGCCCTCCATTCGAAGGGGATTTTCAGAAAGGAGGATTTATCACCACTGTCTCTCTTCCAGTCTTTTATCCAGAAGTTTCTCCTGACAAACGCAGTCACTTTATCTGACACCAACAAATATCCTGTTCTATTTGGAATAGAAGCTTCAAGCATGAAGAATGATAAGTATGAGTGGCGTGTGTGGCTGCCATTAGGGATAAATTACTGGCAGCAAAAGATTCCTTAAGACCACTATTCACCTTGCAGGCTACAGCATCTATAGGCAAAAAATCATCAGGATTCAAAGCTGTCAAACCAATCAAAGGTGGTACAATGGAGGCATCCTTGATGGTAGGAGGAATATTATTTTCGCCATATTCTAGGCCATACGTCTTTCCAAGAACCACCGCACAAGGACTGATCGACTTCCGTCCAGTGTGTGAATATTAGCTCCTTCCTTCTCTTGTAAATAAACAGAACCATGAATGTTGAGGAAATAGGCACCTAGTTAGGGGAGGGTCAAAGCCTAAGTTCTCCCTTATGTGCTGCAAAAGATGTACCAACTCTTTCTTTGAAACATATTTCCCAGGCAAAGAAGTTCCGGGGGGTCTCTGCTGCCAAATTCAAAAGAGGAGGTTTTTTTTGGTTTTTTTGTAGTTTTATACGGCGCAAAATCTGGCCTGGCAGTTCGGGCTGGACTGTTCCCATGTGGAGAAGAGTCAAGACTGATTTGCATATGGCTGGGTCCAAACTGGAATGGCATGGCAAAAAAACTATGGATTCAACCCAGATCTGTGACTGCTGGTTAATGTTTGATTTGATCAGTGTTCGGTCCATAATTTGTTCAATTTGCGTTGAAAATTTAAGTGGCATTGTTTCGGCATTCTGTTTTGGTAAGCCTGTTCTTGTTGGCTGCTTGGCAATCCAATTCAGAATGCTGGACACGAGTACAGTTAAGCACCACATGTAGTACCACTGAAGAAATACAGCAAACCACAACACACTGGTAGTTCAAGACCTGTTTTAAACAGCAAAAACAGATACGAGTTGCAAAAATTGAGACTAGATAATATATTATATTCATTATATATGTGTGTGGTCCAGTTGGTGCAGAAATAGCAACGTCGGCTACAGAAAAGAATCAACTTTACTGCGTGTGAAAAGCATAAAATGCCACAAAACTTCAATGTTGTTTATCGTTAGTTTCCAAGTCAGCATGGCTGCCATGTTCTCGCTCAAAAGATGCCGCTATGCACTTCGGCATTGGGCATTACAGCACCAGGAGGAAATTAGCAAGCAGTGTGAGTTAAGAACGATGATAAACAAATAGCTTAACAGATGTCAAAAACTTTTAAATAAACAAATGCACTTATCTGCAGGTGGCACATATTGTCAATTGGGCACACTTGCTTCTTGCTGCCTCATTGCGTTTCCTCTTGTTAGCCCAGATTATGAGGGGTGTAGAGAGTGGGTGCACCTGTAGGAACTATCCCATTTTGCACTGCAACTTACTTTGTTGTGTGGGTATTTATTGGTGAATTTATTCTTTGAAACAAGCAAATATTTAATAACCTATCCCCTTCAAAATAATGTATTCTATTCTTAGTTTAGTTACCCCTAACACAGCTGTTCATACATAGTATTTTTTGTAATGACATGTTATGTATTGTGGCGTTGAAATGCTTGCTAGATTCTGCTAGAGGTAGCTTTAGCAATGTTGGGTTCGAACTCTGCATGGTAAGAGATGCGTACCCCTGCCCTGAGTGCCCAACTATACTGTTGTCTGGATCTCCAAAGCTGATTATTTGTCATAGGCAAACACTGAACAAGCGAGTGCGCCATAACATAGGCCTGTCTCACTAGGAGTTAAGCAGCATGGACACAGTGGTTGCACTGTAGGAGTGGGCGGAAATGGCGGAGTTTCATTCTGCGGAATTCTGTGAATCACATTTAAATTCTGTGGAATTCCACCAGGGGGGCAGAGTTGGCACCGTAATGTAAAGTGAATACCCCTCAGTGCCCGTACATAACTATGTAAGGGCATTGAGGATTGTGCAGTGCAGTGCAGAGCATTCCCCTCGGCGCCCTTCCATAATTATGTAAGAGGAACGAGGTGTATCCACTCCACTCCAGTACATACCCCTCAGGGCCCTTACATAGTTATGTGAGGGGTATGTGAACTGCAGTGGAAATTAAACAGGGCTGGAAGAGTGAGCAGTCCCTCTTTGTTTAAAATTCACTACAGATTAAAGTTTAATCTGCAGTGGTTTTTAAAAATACGGCAACTGCTCCTTCTCAGCCCTGTTTAAGTACCATTACAGTGCAGATTTAATACCGCCAGCGGAATGGCAGAATTAATTAATAATTCCATGTTAAATTACTCCAATTCCAGTGGCAGCATGCTGTGTAGTGATCAGTAGTAGTGAACAGGACCTTTTTACCCTGTGGCACTGGAGTGAGGCCCACAAACTCACTCACCTTTTTAAATGTTCCACTGCTGTGTGCTTAAATCAACCCTTAGGCTACATCTGCTAGGTGTAGAGTGTTGCACAGCACAGGAGTAGTGACTCTGCGCTGGATGTTGTGTGCCTGAGAAGTAGAGGGATAGAGCAGTACTGTATAATGCATGTGTCGTTAGTGTATGTACT
The DNA here is from genome assembly GCF_964204655.1 of Triturus cristatus. Lineage (NCBI taxonomy): Eukaryota > Metazoa > Chordata > Amphibia > Caudata > Salamandridae > Triturus > Triturus cristatus. The sequence continues at coordinate 1,104,345,262 of NC_140585.1, read as the reverse complement.
GGGTATATGTATGCCTGTGAGGAATCCATTACATAAAAGATGTAGAGCTGTGTAGTCTGTGTGCAATGAAAGCATGTACTGTGTGTATGTGTGCTTGACTGATTTACAATACATGAAGGGTGAAGTGCTGTGTAGAGCGCACATTGTGAGTGTGTGTGTGTGTGTGTGTGTGTTGGCAGTGGGTGTGTTTGTAAGTAGCACACCTTGGTTAAATAAAGAAAAGCTTGTGTTGGGAGGCAACCGCTGAACAACATGGCCAGCTCCAGCCCTTCATCGGAGCAATTCTCGAAATATCCACCACATTATCCATCCTGCAGGCGAGCAATCTTAAACTGCAGACTGCTTGCCCCAAGGATGCCAATGACCTTAATGTGGTTGCGGTAACTAGTGTGAGAGTAGTCCCGATACGTGGATTAATGAACACACGCGCTAAGGCTGCAGGGGCTGAGAGACTCTCCGGAACTGCGTCAGAATAGGTAAGGGGTGACAGTGCCCCTAGGAATATTGACGCTCTAGGTGGGAAGCTGCGCAGCTGCCTCCAGGCCCTGGGTGAAGCACTCTCTAAGACGAGGTTGGATTTTGTATTGCTGACTGAGCAGACCCCAGCCGAGTGGTTCTCACAGCGATTGTGCGGCAAAGTGAAAGAATTGGTCTCGGGCCCGAGCGTGACCATTTAAAAGGGGTGACTGTCCATGGGGGAGGCGAGGGCAGGAGTTGTCAGCCAGGGCTGAACAAAGACCTGCGGTACTCTACACAGGAAGAAGGCCACCTAGAATGTGACTGCTGGCATCGGATAGTTCGTAGAGAGGGCCTGCTGCGAATATCAGAGACAAAACATTTTACTGGACCCCTGGGTGAAAGACATGTTAGGCCCTTAGCATACCACATTGGAAGTTGGGCTATAGTCATCAGTCCCTGAGGCGCAAATGAACCGCAACTGGGAAAAGTGAGAGCAGTATGGCGTTTGGATGGGTGACACACAGAGGAGCTGCTCCGCCTGGCAGGAGATTTGAGAGCCAGCGAGGAAGGAGTGTTTATCCTGCAGCTACCTGTGGGCCTTTTGGGCTATTGAGGGTACATGCCTCAATCTTCAATATATAGTCCTCCAAGCGATGTAAACACGGTATAACAACTTGGAAGAAGGCACTAAGAGTCACAGTTGCGCTATCCCAGCTGCACGCTTTAAGTTGCACCACTAGAGACTCGAAGGGGTCGAGGTGAGCAGTGGGAAACCCGACAGGCTGTGGCGGACGTTCTTAGTCCTCCATGGCATGCGGAGAAGAGTAATGTGGTGACCGGTTCTCCCCTTTGCCCCAACACTAGTAATCACAGTTGGGAAAACAGTACTATAGTGCACAGACGATGACTGGCAGCAGAGGAGCTTGGAGCGCTCACCAAAGTTGATAAATATGCGCTCACCAAGGAGACAGCTGCAACTGGGGGGGACCCTAGAAGTGCAAACATCAATGGACCATGTATGCCCGGAGAGTGAACCTCTCAAACTCCACGATATAATGGTGGCGATTCAAGTGTATGCACTTCCCTGAAGGCCAGAATTGACTCAAGACAGAGGTCAATTGCCCCTGTTTTCATGCAATTCTAGTTGTACCATAATTTTTGATATTATGTCAGGTTTGCATAAATGTTGGTATTGCCTAGCTTGAGGACAATAATGTGGATACCATGCCACATTATGGATTATGTTTAAATTTTTTTTCTAGACCACAACCTCCAGGTGTGGGTCTCCGTGTTCACCAAATTGGACACTTCAACTTTTAAGTTACACTCGGATCTCTATCTAATTCATCCTAGAGGATCCCAAGCATCAATTTCTTGCGGTAAGCATTAAGTCGCTACTGCACCACTCACAATAGTCAGCCGAAATACTGGAACACACCTTACTTTGTGTCTCTAATTATTTTGCAGGCTGTCCATACCTCCCCCCCCTTTCACAGTCCTGAAGAAGACCCGCCACTGACACGTAATAAGCTGCGCCATCTTCCAGGGTCGAAACATCAACGTTATTGCCTGCAGTCTCCTCGACCCGAATATAAAATAACACTTGGGCTGTGTATTCATGTGTTAAGGAATGGACAGGAAGAAATAAAACGTGTGATCTTCACTATTCTTGTATCACTCATGTCGGTTATATGTGTACAACAAAAATTGCCAATACTGATAATAAATTCACATTACAATTAAACCAAGTGAAAAAAATCGAAGTCAATCTGCACCATTACTAATCAATAGTATTTATTATTTGAACCTTATTTTAGTTCATTTATAACTTTTTTGTCTAAAGACCACAATACTTTTTGTACAAAACACCACAAACGACTGTAAAGAATAAAATTCAAGGAAAGAATTATACCACAATCAAACAATGACCTGACAAAAATGTGGCTTATCTTCCATTCATACTCGTAACTCATCTATCATACCAAAATACCCCATTCACCAACAACTTGCACCAACCACACAGATTCATTCAATGCCCGTATTGAAACAAAAAATTATAAATCGATAAAGAAAAACCCAAAGAAAAAAATTGCAAATCCAATCTAGTTGTGCATATCCAATGAACAAATCCAATGTATAAATATGCACAATATTGCACAATTTTACTAGCCCATTTTGTCAAAAACCATGTATATAAACAGTTCTTTGGCAAATAACAGCTGGTCTACGCATTTCGAACCCTCATGTCTCTGGGATTCTCATCAGGACCAAAACAACTGCAAAAACAAGAAAAAAGAAGAAAAAGGGAATGTTTTAGTTCACAAGACCTAAACACTATAATTTACAAGCGCTACAACTATGTTGTTTCCACTACAATCATCTTACCGGTTTACAACGTCGAATATAAATGGCTTACAAAGCGTCAATCCACTGCCGGCTCTAGATGCGGAAAGTACCAAAAGACAAGGCAAATAGCTGTCAACTTAAAATAAAATGTCATGTCTTCAGTCCATTGTTGGTAAAATATGTCATTTTACAGTGAAACTTACTCAATGCTATCTTTCGCTGGGGGGGTCGCGGTGTAAAAAAGAAGAACGTGTCTTGCGTCCTTACTAATAAGCACACAGTGGGGAGCCGATTCTAAAAAACAATGGTAGACCATTAGTATCGTTCGTACTGTAAGGTCTACAGAATCCGCTTTATGAAAAATGTAGGTGTACCTTTAAGGGAGCGCGTCTTGCTCCATGTTTGCCCGAAAGCGTTGAAATGCCATGTTCGGAAAATCTTTTGCTGTAACGAGACGAAAAGCGTCTGGTAGATTAGATGTTTGATCTAACTTTTTACTATCATGCATCGCGCTGAACAAAGCCTACCTTCTCTTTTGTCTCTGTACCACCATGTATGTACTCGCTTGCTCGCTAACGGCCCTGACTGAAAGGTGATTCTCCCGGCGGCCATCATATGAGTAGATATTCCTCGCTCAGTATGCTGGGAATAGCCAGCTTGGAATTATGGAAGATGTAGTCTAAAGCTGACTCAATGCTCATGATGTACATATAAACCCATTTAAGACTCAAAAAAAGCGTTTCCACAGTTTGAAAATTTCTGATAATTCATTGAGGCCTGTAGAGGCCGTATCAAATTTCAAAATAAGCAATGCTTCAGGTTGTGATAGTTTCAAATCAAGGTTTCCTCCTGTGGTAAATAATTTAATTACCGGGACTTAATTTGATACAGAAACATAATAAAATAGCTCAGTAAATAAGAGGCAGAATCCGTGGTATTAGAGGTTCGGAATGGGCTTTATTCCAATGGTCGATTATAATCGGTTGCTCCAGGTTCCATCACCACGAAGGTTCAGGAAGTGAAGTACATACGTTATTGACAATCAATTACTTTTATACAATAAGCATTACAGTGAAGCAAATACAAGAGGCGTAACAATTGATAGTGGAGATAATATATTCATACGTGGCAAAGATAGGCGTAACTGGGTGTGTTTAAAGAACGTCATCAGATGTGATGTCATAAGAGGGTGGTTACATGAAAGAATTTCGCAATGTCAGCAGAAATACTTGGCAGAAATGCGCACGCAGAAGCATGACGTGTGATTTGACGTGCAGCTAGGGGGTGAAGGGGACTTGACATTTAGCTCTACATGTGGCGACAAATGTCTGGAGGGTCAAGTCAACCTAATCCCAAATCATATCTAACATCCTATGTTTAAAGAACTATGTTATCCAAAAGAGAGGCCTTCTTGGAGTAGAATCTTATTCTATACTGACTATACTGACTGTTAGTGCGTGTACAAGCGTCTAAGTGTCTACACTAGATGCGAGGGCAGGAATCTTCCATAGTAACAGTGCTATGAATTACTTGCATAGAGACAGAGAAGCCGGGCCTTTGCTCGGTAGCTGGCAGAATGTTTACTTAAGCTACTAGACAGGAATGCATTGGGCAGGGAGCGGAGCAGATAATTTCCGAAGGTGAAATACAGTTCTTGGCAGGCAGCAAGCTGATGTCAGGCATCGTGAGCTGCGCAGAGGATGAGACAAAGTTCATGGTCACAGATGCAGGCTCGGACTGGAGCTTCAGAGACAGAAAGCAAGAAAAGCTTGATGACAGAATCAGGGCCTACTTGCCTGGACTGTAAAATGGCATAAGTGAACCATATAAAGGCGGTGGCCTTTCGTACTTAGGAATGGAATATCCGGCCCATTCATGGCGGATCAACAGAGGACATGTTAACGGTGGACGCATATGTATTTGCGTCTTCATAACTGGAACTGGAGGGATCATACATGTACTTGTAACAGGCACATAGAACCGTTGGGGTCCAAGATAGGGGACATAACTGACCAGAAAAATCCATATTTCCACATTCCCTCCTTGTCCCCTACTTGCCCGTCAAGAGATATCAATCTTCATTAATCCATTGATCTGTTCATATAGCATCATTTGTTCTTCTTTCTTCTTCCGGGATCTTGAATGAAAATCTTGATGTGGAATGCACGATGTGGCACACAGACCACAAATCGCTGGTCCACATTGCAGGCATAAGCAGCAACTGAATAGTATGAGAAAGCCAATACCTAGGAAGGATAGGACTCTCCATCCCCAGGCTGATAACACGCTCCAAAACCAACCGGACCAAGTCCAGGTGCCTGGATTCTGGTGTATCTGGCTTACAATCTTATGAAGGCGCGTTATAGCTTTATATACAGATGGCGAATTTTCTGGTATGAAAATGCAACAGCTTGATCCGATGACCCTACAAGCTCCGCCCCTATCGGCCAGGATGACGTCAAGGACAAGACGATTTTGAAGCACAACAATCCGCATAGCAGACTGCTCTTCTGTTAAATTGCCTAAGGCGGAAATAGTTTCGTTCACTACTGCTTCAAGGGTTCTAGTCAATCTACGTATCAGCTTACTATTAGTAACGGTACCTATATAGGGAAAGAGACCTTTATTGAAATCTGTGTATTTTTCCCATGCTGTTTCAGTGTAGTCGACTATTGGGAGATCTCTCCCCTTTCTCTATTGTGTACTAAATGAGTATTTCTGTGATAATCAGGAGGAGCTAGAAAAACAGGTGGCAAAAGGAATCCAATGTAGCAAGTACCATCCCAATCTAGAGGCAAACGTACATATGCCGTCTGACCACATATAAAATAGGAATGGCGGGAAGCTCTAAATGTAGACTTGCCTTGATCACTGAATTCTATTACAGTGGTGCATCTACTATGGCCCATATGTATGGAACCATTCTTTCTTACACATAATTCTCCTTTTACTGGAAATACTGACATGGCGGGCAAACTTGGATTAGCTTCGGATTCGACATTCAGGATCAGGAGATTAAGCGTAAAATTACCTAATCCATATACTTCATTTTCTAGATCAGTTCCTGTTCTTTTGGGAAGTCCCTCCTTGTTGGGGTGGCAGACTTTAAGTAAAACTAAGTTCGGATTTCCCCATACCCCATTGTCTTGATAAACTGCAGAGTTCGAATCTTGGGAATTAATTAAACTAAACCATGCTCCACAGGAGCCGTTGTGTGTGAACGGGTATGGAAAAAGAGGTAGAATTCCTTTATAGTTCTGATAGGGAGGGAGTCGGCCACATATCCAACAATTTGTAGCATTGCTAACCTGATGGGAATGATGTAACATACTAATAAAAGTGTTATTGCGCAGCGCAAATCTGTATGACAATTCATGCGGAGGTAATTCGCTAAAAGAATGTTCAGCAGTAATATTATAAACATGTCTAGAAATAGGATAACATATGTGCAACAATATACTTGCAGTAATTATTAAAAGACTAAGGAAAAACGAAATTAATAACGTCACTGTACAATGACTACGCAGTGATTTACAGTACGCCTGTCGTTTCAGCATTTTTCGGGTGCATTCTCTATTCAGGTCCAAGGGATACATGTCAGAGACAATTCAACCGCTTCACCTCGGAGAGGACTTAAACAATCAAATTGCTTGACTGATTGGACCTGAGCTTTAGTTTATAATGTTCGGCATTACTTTTTTCAACAAAAGGAAGTTTTGAGTCAATGGGTGCAGACACACAAGGTGTGGTATTCACATCGGCTGGTAGTCCATGAAATTTCTTGATATGACTTGAATGAATCCAGCCTTTTCTGCCCTCGATCTTCACGGCTGTCCTCGTCGTTAATAACACGAGCTGAGGCGACCTCCACCTAGGATCCAGCTGAGTCTTTCGATCAAAGTTCCTCACTAAAACGAGATCCCCCGGAATTACGTCATGGGGTTTCACTTCAGTGTTGTTAGGAAAAGCTGCAGCTACCTGTGAACGACAAGATTGTAGTGCAGACATCAAGGAAGCCAAATAATCTGTCAGCATATTACAGTCAATATCAGTTATTTTACGTGGTATAGGCGTCCCCCACATATTTGGTGGTCTGCCGAAGATCACTTCATACGGGGATAGCCCTGTTCGAGAGTGTGCTACCATTCTCATGTAAAAGAGTGCAACTGGTAATGCTACTACCCAGTCGACACCTTTCTCCCTGCATATTTTGGACAGTCTGATTTTTAAAGTTTGATTATGTCGTTCCACGAGACCTGCTGCCTCTGGGTGTCGGACACAATGAAACTTCCACTGATAACCTAACAAAAGTGAAACGTGTTTCATTAGTTCGGATGAGAACGGCTGGCCGTTATCTGAGTAAACAGCACGTGGTAAACCGTATCGTGGGAAGAATTCTCGAACTAGCTGCTTGGCAGTAGTCGGGGCAGTGTAATCTGATACCGGGTACGCTTCGGTCCAACGGGAAAGAGCACAAACAACTACGAGAACATATTTGAATCCTCGACATCGTTCCATCTGGATATAATCCATCTGGAGGACTTCAAAAGGGTGATCAGGAGGCTGAAATCCACCCTGCTCTACGGGAATGCTTTTTCCTGGGTTGAACTGACAACAGATCATACAGGTACGAACTTTTTGTTTCGCTGCTGCTCGTAAATGCTTGTTGAACCAAATATGTTGAATGCTGTCTAGCATAGCTTTCTCTCCTAGATGCGCTGGACTATGGACAGTGTTAATAATGACTTGGACCATTGAATCAGGAAGGAACCACACAGATTTTTCCTTCGTCATCCATCCTTGATCTGTTTGGATCCCTCCTAATTCAGTCCATTTCTTTATTTCGTCTGGTGTAGCATGTGTCTGTATATCAATTACATCAAGAGCGGGATCCTTAACCATCATGCAATGTGTTGGTGTCTGGACTATTGTCTTTGTCATGTCGGATGTTTGAGTTTGAGCAGTCTGTTTAGCTGTTCTGTCAGCTAGATCATTGCCTTGAGAAATGATATCAGTAATTTTCGTATGAGCTTTACATTTCATAATCGATATTGCAATGGGCAAATGTATTGCATCTAATAAGGCATGAATGAGGGGTCCGTGCTGAATGTGGGCACCGTGAGAAGTTAAATAACCTCTCTCTCGCCACAGCACGCCGAAGTCATGTACAACTCCGAATGCATAACGTGAATCAGTGTATATGTTGACTTTTTTATTTGTGGCTTGAATACAGGCCTGTGTCAGAGCGACGAGCTCTGCTGCTTGAGCGGACAAGGTATTTATACACTTGGTTTCAATAATTTCAGTGTCTGTTGTGACTGCGTAAGCGGCCACTAACTCTCCTGTACTTGTTCTCATACATGAACCATCTACATACAACGTCAGGTCTGGATCTGACAATGGAACATCTGTCAAGTCTTGTCTGGGTTTCGTCGTGATTGTAATAACATCAATACAATCATGGGCTAATGGGTCTGTTCCATTTACAGGTAAAAGTGTGGCAGGATTCAATGTGTTACAACGTCTGATTTCTATATGTGGCTGAAACAATGTTAGTTCATACCCTGTAAGTCGCGCTACAGTCAAGTGTTGTGTTTGCGTTCGATTCACAAGAACCTCTACTGCGTGTGGTACTTGTACTGTCAATGGATGTCCTAACACTATGGCATCGCTTTGTCTGATTGCTAAAGCTGTCGCTGCCACTGATTTCAGGCACGCAGGCAGAGCCTGAGCTACGGGATCTAATGTACTAGAAAAATAAGCGCACGGTTTGTGTGATCCTGCTTGTTCCTGTGTGAGTACTGACAAGGCAGTACCTTCTCGTTCTGTAACAAAGAGTATAAAATGTTTTCTGTAACATGGTGTTGCTAAAACAGGTGCTTGGCATAGAGCTTTCTTTAAGCTTTCAAAAGCTAGTGTGTGTTCCAGAGTCCAAGGGAGAACAGTCGATGTGGCTGCCTCCTGTGTTGTTAATTGAATGAGTGGTTTTGCTAGAAATGCATACTGAGGGATCCACTGCCTACAATATGAAGTGAGGCCTATGAAAGCCCGCACCTCCTTTTGTGTCTTGGGTATAGGCATGTTAGCTATTAACTGAATGCGGTCGGGTGTAAGCTGCCTTCCCTCCTTGGACAGCGAGTGACCAAGGTAAATAACTCGCTGGACACAGAATTGCAGCTTAGAAGGGGACACCTTGTGCCCCTTTTTGGCTAGGAATTGTAAAACCGTCAGTGATGCTTTTTCACATTCAGGTTCGCTTCGGGCGGTGATCAGCAGATCATCGACATATTGAAGCAAAGCAGTGTTAACTGGCATGTGGATACTGTCGAGTTCTCGTTTCAGTGCTTGGCTATAGATGCTGGGGCTTTCTGTAAATCCTTGAGGTGCGCGTGTGAATTTAAAGCTACGTCCATTTAAACTAAATCCGAACAAATATTGGCTTTCCGGATCTATTGGGACGCTGAAAAAGGCATTCTTGAGATCAATTACAGTAAAGAATGTTGCTTCGGAATCAATAGCTGTCAGTAATGAAGAGATGTCTGGAACTACGGGGTATTGCGGTACAATACATTTATTTAATTCGCGCAGATCAATAACCAATCGATATACTGGGGGAGCTTTTGGATCAGTTCGTTTAAGAATCGGAATTATCGGTGAATTACATACATTGGAGTCGGTCTCCACAACCACTCCTTGGCCGATAAGTTCGTCAATGATTTGCAGTAAAGCCATTACAGCATCTGGGGGTAACTTGTATTGTCGCATTCGTGGTAGTACCACTCCTGCCTTTAGTGTGACTCGATAGGGTGTAATGTTCATGCAACCAACATCTGTAGGGCCTTGTGCCCATAAATGTGTGGGTAAAATCTGCAGTCGGGAATCCATATCTCGAGACACATAATGACCTTTGAAATCACGTAAAAACAATCTTACTCCTTCCGGAGAACAACATATTATAGCTCCTAGAGCTTTCAGTGTTTTTATTCCTAACAAGTTTTCTGGACATGATTTAGTAAGCAATAAATCTGTAGTTCTGGTCAAGGGTCCTATCGTAAGTGGAAGAGGCTGTGATACTTCATTAACAATAGGTTTTCCTGAAAAACCAAGGGAAATATTCTGTGAGCCTGAGAGGGGTGCCCCTGGAACTTCACTACGTTTTATGGTTGTTCGACTTGCCCCTGTATCGAGTAAAATTTTTCTATCTTGGCCTAATAATTCACTATGTACATAAGGTCCGTCTTGATCTACAGGGACCTCAATAAGGGGTAAGTCAACTTCCCTCTCTAGGCTGGTTCATGCGTATCGTTGATAATCAGGATAGTCATATTGTGCGGTCTGGTACAGCTGTCGTGTCGTGGTTTGTGTGGCAGCAGCCGGCAACGCTGGTGCGGCTGGCACAAACTGTATAGACTGTTGTGGAGCTGGCATGGCCTGTGCATGCTGCGATGCTCCTTGTTCATTCTGATCCTGTCTAAGTGGCCGTGGTCTTTCTTTTGTAATACCTGTGGCGATATTACGCTTCAGGACTGGGCAATCGTGTATGTAATGTCCTGGCTGTTTACAATAGTTGCATGTCCCTTTTACAGGTCCTGCTGAATCACCGGAATGTGTCGTACCCTTTTTATGTCCTTCAGTTGGAACTGTCTGGGAGACAAGCATTTTCATTTTTGTGTCTTTCATGCGTCTTTGTTCATGTTCTTGTTCCTCTCTAATCCTATTGTAATGGTACTGTAACATTTGTAACATTTGTGATGGGGTATTACCTTGCCATGTACTCTCGAATTTTAGTACTCTATTCTTCACTTGGGGCAAAGAATTTTCAACTAATTTTGTCACAAACAGATGTGGGTATGACTCGCTACTTGCTTTTATACCACTATTTATACCAAAACATTTTTCGAATCGGGCATAGAAATCACTAGTGTCTTCATCTTGCTTTTGTTTACAGGCTGAAATTGCACCCCAGTCTTCCTTTTTCGTAGTTAATAAACGTGGCAGTACCTGTACTAGTAAACCTGGCAGTGCTTTAGTTTTGTCCCCAAGCCCCGAACCTGGACCTCGGGCCTTTTCTTCATTTTCTAATGCTGCCCAGTCTATCTTTTGGTCTCCTACCTCCCACTCTTTTTCCTTGAGTTTTTCATAAATGCCAGCAGGCATTAATACCTTTAATATTGTCATAATGTCGGGATAGGTATACTCTCCCATGAGTAACATATCTTTAATTTCTCGGTGGAAACCCGCTGGGTCTTTGTCATGACTGGGTACCACTTTCTTCATTTCTAACAATTCTATTTTCGATATGGGCGTATATACATATACACGTTTAAACTGATTGTCCTCGCCCTTTATTGGGTGTACTTCTCGTAAGGGATTCTGTCTGTCCATGTAATACATCGGTCTTTCCTTGATGGGCAATGAAACATGTTCTGGACATACAAAAAGAATGTACTGTTTTCTGAATTCTAGTATTTCCTTAATCAACTTAGTACCTGAACCTTTCCATCTATTCGTGAGTAATTCGGTCAATATATCAGGTAAGGGACCAGGATCTGAATGTTGGCTTTTATATAGTATAAGAAGTTGTTGAATCATATAAATCCCAGCTAAACGCTGTTCATCTGGGGTGAGGTTCAAAAATGTGTGTGCTATTGTATCATCATCATACTTTCCGGGACTGTCAATCCAATGAACGGCTGACCTGGCTAATTCTTGTTCATCCATAGAATCGAGAAAATGATAACCCCTTCGTTCTCGCAGTAATTTGTCAGCGGCTTGGAACGAATGCTCGGGGGATCTCATATTTATTATAGGTGTTTGGAAATTCCTGTTATTATCTGGACATATCGGACGTATCGGGTCAGTAAAATATCTAGTACTATTACAAGATCTTCCTCTACCTACATAGGCTATGGTTTCTGACTGTCCTGTGGACGGTCCTGATCCTTCTTCCTCCTCGTTTTGTTCAAACTGGTCTACCGTTAATCTTTCTTCGTGTAGGCGTTCTATTTCTTTACGGATCTTTCTGCACATGGCTATTATACATTTTTGCCTATCATGTCTCCCTTCTGATATATTCTGGCTCCATCTGGTAAGAGTTTGCATTATTTCCGGATCTACCCCCGGTCGGTCTTGATTTCTGATCACACAATTTATGAGGAAACGTAACAGTTCCCCTTGTATCTCCACTTTCTGGTATTCCATAGCTCTGTTAATACATTCAGGGTCTCGCCCTGTTTGGACATAATGATATATATTATCTAGATGCATAGTCATTCCTGGTAACTTCCCTAAATACACCGCGGCTCGTCTGATACGTAATGATGCCATGATCATTTCGTCCTCTTTGCCGGGCACAGGGTCATATCTACAATCTATAAGAAGTTCCTTAAGCGTGCGGGCATTTATGAGTTTGGGGTACGCGGATGTGCTGACTCTTGAAAGGTAAGTTTATTTATTCTGGGTGGCGTAGAAAAAATATTGGTAGCACCTCCGGTAGCCCCGTCTGGAGTATCGGGCGTGAAAGGATTCGTAGAACGTGATACAGCAACTATAGGTGTGGACGACACAGCTATAGAAGTAGCTGTAGGAACGGAAGTGGAAACAGACGTGCTTGCCGGAACTTGTGTCAGAACTTGTTGCTGTAAAGATACGGGTACTGGATCTTGGCGTTGAATATCCCTGGCAGGCGGTCTATGCGGGGCGGGATTAGCATACTCGGGAGCTGCGTCATCTAAATATGAGGAAAGAAAAACATCTTCTGCGGTTCTAGGATGCCCCTTAGGATGTACCTTTATTGGAAATAATGGGGGTGGCAAGTCCTTTGGTATCCCCGCAGTAGCCTTAGGTAATCCCTCGGCCAGAAGGGGATACATACCCTTCATAAGGGCATGTCTTTGTCTGTCTACTTGTTCTGATTTTACTCGTGTACCTTCTTCAATTAATAGATTTTCTTGAACTTTATTTGAATTCTCTTTACTCTTCTCTTCCTGTCTACGTGCTTTTTCTGTTCGTCTATACGATTCTTTACGCCATAATTCAATGGCATCTTTCTGTGATTGTCTAGCTTTCTTTTTCCATAATTCTTCCTCTACTTTCACGATGCACTCTGCATCCCAGGTCCCAGCTGCGGGCCACCTCTGATTTTCTGGTAATTCCTTAGTGTAGTCTACCCATAAATCAAGAAATAATATAGCGTCTAAGCCATGTTTATGATACATGAAGTACCCTGGAGTGTCCCTGGGAGGAATAGGAACGGCTTCTTCGAGTACCCCTTTTCTTGTCGTGATCTGTCTTAATTTCGAAAAGAGCGGCATATTGAAAACTGATCTGATACTTGGTTTTGAACAAACTTAATACAATAAAACACAATAATGAACAGTCAATCATACCACAATATGTAGGACGTATTAACACATTTAACATTTAATGAGCAACAATGATGATGATGATCTAAGAAACTAGTCACTAAACATAATACTCGGCATTTAACTGAAATATTCTGACTTGATATACTAGATATACTGCTAAACAGTACAGATACACTGCTAAAACAGTGCAGACCGGATTTGTGTACCCAAACCCGTCTTGACCGGCACAACCTATGTGCACGTCAGAACGCCTCCCCAGTAATGGTACTCACCGGGTAGCTCGGAACGGAAGGCCTCGGAACGGATCTGAACTGAACTTGAACCGGACTGGACTCGACTTGAACACTTCGGAAACCGGACTTGACTTGGGACTTCGGAAACTGGTGGGCCTCTGTATACCTCGGATCTTGCTCTCTCAGCTAGGCTCTGGTCGGGATACTTCGCACTTCTCACCGCCTCGTCTGGGTGTTGATCGCAGCCTCAGTCGCCCCCGCTTGACCGGAGGGAGATACAGGAAATCCTGCTGGTACGCGTTGTTGTCCGTCCAGCTGTGGCAGGAGACCGGGCCTGCAACGCACCGCCGGCGCGTGAGATGAGAAAGTGTCCCTATTCGGGCGCCATTCATGTGGTAAATAATTTAATTACCGGGACTTAATTTGATACAGAAACATAATAAAATAGCTCAGTAAATAAGAGGCAGAATCCGTGGTATTAGAGGTTCGGAATGGGCTTTATTCCAATGGTCGATTATAATCGGTTGCTCCAGGTTCCATCACCACGAAGGTTCAGGAACTGAAGTACATACGTTATTGACAATCAATTACTTTTATACAATAAGCATTACAGTGAAGCAAATACAAGAGGCGTAACAATTGATAGTGGAGATAATATATTCATACGTGGCAAAGATAGGCGTAACTGGGTGTGTTTAAAGAACGTCATCAGATGTGATGTCATAAGAGGGTGGTTACATGAAAGAATTTCGCAATGTCAGCAGAAATACTTGGCAGAAATGCGCACGCAGCAGCATGACGTGTGATTTGACGTGCAGCTAGGGGGTGAAGGGGACTTGACATTTAGCTCTACATGTGGCGACAAATGTCTGGAGGGTCAAGTCAACCTAATCCCAAATCATATCTAACATCCTATGTTTAAAGAACTATGTTATCCAAAAGAGAGGCCTTCTTGGAGTAGAATCTTATTCTATACTGACTATACTGACTGTTAGTGCGTGTACAAGCGTCTAAGTGTCTACACTAGATGCGAGGGCAGGAATCTTCCATAGTAACAGTGCTATGAATTACTTGCATAGAGACAGAGAAGCCGGGCCTTTGCTCGGTAGCTGGCAGAATGTTTACTTAAGCTACTAGACAGGAATGCATTGGGCAGGGAGCGGAGCAGATAATTTCCGAAGGTGAAATACAGTTCTTGGCAGGCAGCAAGCTGATGTCAGGCATCGTGAGCTGCGCAGAGGATGAGACAAAGTTCATGGTCACAGATGCAGGCTCGGACTGGAGCTTCAGAGACAGAAAGCAAGAAAAGCTTGATGACAGAATCAGGGCCTACTTGCCTGGACTGTAAAATGGCATAAGTGAACCATATAAAGGCGGTGGCCTTTCGTACTTAGGAATGGAATATCCGGCCCATTCATGGCGGATCAACAGAGGACATGTTAACGGTGGACGCATATGTATTTGCGTCTTCATAACTGGAACTGGAGGGATCATACATGTACTTGTAACAGGCACATAGAACCGTTGGGGTCCAAGATAGGGGACATAACTGACCTGAAAAATCCATATTTCCACACTCCTCTGAAGTCTCTCTCGACTTTTGAGATGACCGTCCAACGTAAATCTCTTTCTGAATGTAATTCTTTATGCCAATGGTTGACAAGTGGGGCAGTTTCAAAATGTTTTCGAATCCGTGATTTATGTTGAGTGATTCGTTGTCGGACCTCTTGATTGGTTTTTCCTATGTATAACATAGGACATGGACATAAAATTCCATAGACAACGTTTTTTACAGTTTGTAAATAGCTCAAGTTTCCAATGGATTCCTTGATAGGAAAACAAAGATCCTTCAATAGTTTGGTCGCAGCACATACATGGGCAGCACTTATGATGACCTACAACAGGTGTAAACCCCATCAGTTCTCTTAATGTGGGTTTTGGAGGTCTTTTTAAAGATGCACTGACAATAGAATTCGAAAGACATCTTTCTTTTCTGAATGCAAATAAAGGCACATCTGCAAAAGATGAATGAAGTTTTTGGATTAAATGCCAATTCTGGATCATAGTCTTTTTGAGAAGATTGGAATTGGGACAAAAAGTGGTAACAAACACTTGTCGTTGTAAAGGCTGTTTTTCTTTTTTCTTTAACAGTGTTTCCCTGGGAGTCCACCATGCTCTCTTCATGGAGGATTTAACCAATTTTTGGGGATATCCTCGATCAAGTAATCTTTCAAAAAGACTGTTGGCATGTAGTTGATATTCGTCTTTATGAGAACAATGGCGGCGGATTCTCAGAAATTGTCCGTACGGCAAATTTTCTTTTAGACTTCTCGGATGATTACTGGAAAACAATAAAGCCTTGTTCCTGTCTGTTGCTTTCTTGTATAACGTTGTTACCAAACCCCCATCTGATGGATATACTTCAACATCCAGAAAAGGCATTCTATGTAGTGACTGATTTTTACATAACTTAATGTCAGGTGATCTTTGATTGAGCCACTCATAGAACTGTTGTAATTGTTCATCGCTTCCGATCCAAATCAGAAAAATATCATCGATGAACCGCATCCATGATGAAATAAATTGACTGAAAGGATTGTTGTTGTATACGAACTTCTCTTCGTACATTGACATAAACAAAACCGCTAGCTCAGGGGCAAATGGACATCCCATCGCTACTCCTTTTATCTGGTAAAAAAATTCCTTTCCAAAAGAGAAATCGTTTTTTTTTAGAGCAAACGTAGCAAGTTCCAAGATAAAATCAGTAGGAACCCTCACAGGTTTTGTCCTTTGTTCCAAAAAATGAGATAGAACAGCCAGCCCCTCGTCTTGTGGGATCTGGGTGTACAATGAAGTAACATCTAGTGTTACCATTATATCCATATTTGCTTGAAACGGAACATCATGTAGTTTACTGATGAAATTGGTAGTGTCTTGTAGGTATGAACGGACATCCATCATAAATGGCTTCAAAAAATGATCAACATACTTAGAAATCGGTTCGATTAAAGAATCACACCCGGATACGATTGGTCTTCCAGGGGGGCAGGTTTCACTTTTATGGACTTTAAGCAAAACATAGAACACTGTTATCCTAGGATGTTTATTCTGCAGAAAGTTATATTCCTTAGGGCCAAGAAACCCTTGATCAAAGCCTGTTTTCAATAAGGCAAATAAATGACCTTGGAGTTCAAGTGTAGGATCACTAGCAATGCGCTTGTAGCAGGTTGGGTCATTGAGTTGTCTGAGTGCTTCCAATGTATATTCAGGGGTACCTTATGCAACAATGGAGCCCCCTTTATCCACCTGTTTAATGGTAACTGAAGGATCATTTTTGAGTGAGACTATAGCTTCTCTTTCAGCTTTTGTGATATTATGTTTAACATATTTGGGTCTTTCTTTCCATATTTGAAATGGCAGACAGAATAGTTCTTTCAAAGGTGATAATTTCCTTAGGGATCTTATTTGCGGGAGGACAGACGTTTGATTTTTTTCGAAGCCCTGTGACTTCATCAGAGAAAGTCGTTTCATCTCCCATAAAAAACATTTTGAGCTGGATCTTCCGACTAAATTCGATGGTTTCAGTTTTTAATTTGATAAAATCAGTATTTTTTGTAGGAACAAACGTTAAACCTTTCTTTAAGGTGCTTTCTTCAGCATTTGTGAGTAGACGTCCAGATAGATGAAAGATTGGTGATAGACTCAGTTCTTGTAGTGCTGTCTCCTGGTGGTCATTTCCCAGGGCTGATTGTTGAATCTGGTCCGTCCTCTTGGTTTGCGCTGACCTCTCCCTAAAAAAGAAGGTCCTGGTTGAGCATTCCATCTTCTATTTATATTAGATTGTCCTTCACTACTGTCAGTTTCTCCTGCCGAAGATGATGAAGTTTCGGAAAATAAAATGAACTGTTTTTTTTATCTTCCCTGAAATTCTGGTAAAAATCTGCGTGATTCTACTCGCATATAGAAGTCTGCCTGTAAGTATGGATAGACAGTGTCCAATGCAAAACTTTTTTTATCTTTCTCAAATTTATTGCCTTTCTGATTGACAGTGTAATCTTTAAATTCCAATATTTCCTTTTCAACCTTATCTAACAATGTTTTTGAGTCTGTAATAGATTGATTGTTCTTAATTTCTGTCTCCAAAAGAGCTATTTCATCAAGTTGTTGTTGCGAGATTCTTAATGCTGTTTCTACAGTAAGGACCATCAGGTCCCTACTGCATTTTGTTTCAATACAACTATAACCCTTTTTGTAAAGTGGATCTTCAGTGAAGATAACTGAAATGTTACGTATCTGTAATCCTCCAGGGATTGTCCCTGCTTTAAGATGTTCCAATAGGAAATGCCCATGCAAGTCTGTCCTAATTTGTTTTTTCTTAAGCCGTATTACTTTATCCGATTCGTTTTGTGTTTTAGCAGTTGCACTTAAAGAAGCTGAGGAAAACAACTGTGGAGAGCTTATAAGTTTTGGTATGTGTTCTTCACTATACGCGAAAGTGCCATTTTCAGTCATTGTCAAAAAATAACAAGCATTTGCAATGCAATAGGTCTCGCATTTACGCAAGCTTGAGCTATAAATAACAATGCCTTTTATTTTTGTTTTAAAAACTTAAATAAAGGGCATTGTCATTTACAATACCAATAGCTTGAACTCAAGTAACTGCGAGACCTATTGCATTGCAAATGCTTGTTTAACCTGAGTGTCATTGGTGAACACATTAAAATGGTGCAGCTAATAACATACCAGCGTGACCTTTGTTCTATTGACAAATGCAGTTCTCTGAATTCACTTCTGTGGCTTGCTTGGGTGTAGCACCGGAATGTGCCCAGGGCTAGTGCAGGGCAGCCCTTGTGGTTAAAGCACCGAGGGCTGAGAGGTTCTCTGTGTCCGGGGGTGGCGGCAGCGTCAGGGGGGTGTTGGGGGTCTGTGGGTCTGTGGTGAGGCATGAAGGTCGGAAGCAGACACTGCAGCACTAAACCATGTGTCACGGTTGTGTGCACACATTGATGATATTACTCACTCTGACTCATATGCGCCCCAAACAAAAACCAAGCCAACCACTCGAAGTCGTCTTCTGGCGAGCAATGAAAGGATTCGGGGACACATGCCAACATTTGCGCTCAGATAAGAGTAAGATTGAGAACAAACACAGCGGGCATTGAATTCACAGATTAACTTGCATTGAAGTAGAAGAAATGTTAAGTAGGAGGAAGACAAAGCAATGCTCGGTTTACAGAAATCTCGATCAGTGGCACACACATCAATGCAGGCCACACCACTTTCAGAGAGGTGGAGAGATCACCACATGGCTACGAGGCCATAAACTTGCCTTTTATGGCCAAGCAATGGGAAAGGAGGCAGGGAGCAGGACGGGGTGGGTCACGCGGGGGACGTGGGGAGGGGGGTGGTGTCAAAAGCATTGGTTAGTTCAAAACAGCAACTACAGAAAGGGTGGGGGGTTAGTTAAAGACAGCTGCAGATGCACTGGGCTATGTGTCCTGTGTAATGGAAGTGTAATTGCAGATTAATATAGCGCAAACTCAACCCGAACGTATTGGAGCGCTTTATTTGAGCACCAGTTATGTTACAATAGGACACATTCATTAGTTGTTAAGTATGTAGGCAAAATTTAAAATTAAAAAATAAGCTGTGGCCCTAAGGCCACAACCTCTCCCTAGTTAGTGCTACATGAATGCGCGATAAACGGAAGTAAATGAAGGGCAGTGCAAAGATGGATCCTTGTGCAGATTTCAGTACTTTGTAACTACCCTCTGTGATGTGGCTGCAGAGTGAGTCTTTGCGTAGTGTGACCTATGGCGTATGGCACCCAGCCAGTGAAGTCCCCGCCCTTCCTGTCACCCCCCCCCCGTACATGTCACCTTAAGGCCCTGGAGCCCTAATTATGCAGAATTCACTACGTAGAAACACTTCCCACCTAATCTCATTATCAACACCAGCACAGAACCAAGCACACACCCCACACGGTGTATAGTGCTATCTGTGTGGCGAAGCGCTATAGCGCCTCACATAGGGGTAGTAAGCGCTATGCAAAGGGTGTAGTATAATAATACACTACAATTATACCCGCTAATCATACGAGTTCCCTACTGCGGAGTTAAATGTAAATAATAATAGTGCTCATTTATTTATTGAGTGCGCGGCCCCTTTAAGGTGGAGCCCGGATGGCTAGGTGTGGGGATGTGGGAGGGAGGCGGATACGGCATGCCAAAGGGGACAATAGTTTACTTAACCAGCATAAGGTGAGGTGGGGAAAGCTGTGATTTCTTCCGTGCCGGATCATTGGTAGGCGGTGGTGAGGTCATCTAGCGAATCTAGTAAGGCTAAAAAACATACTGTATGGCAGGAAATAGTCTTTGGCAAAACAGTGTCTGCTGGCGGGGCTGCCACCCTTCGGTGACTGGCTCGCGCGCTTGCAACAGAAATAAGCAGCGAGTCTTTGAAGTTGAACAAAGGTGATGCTATGAAAGAGCTGGTCTCTGCCCGGCCTTTGCAGAAAAAAAAACGGCATTTCATTTGTTAAAAAAATATCGCAAATACAGGATCCTGACGTGTAATACGTTTGTGCTGCAGAGCCGAAACTCACAATGAAAATAGCAAATCCCATATTAAAGTGAATACAACTTACTGTTGCCCATTCAGACCTTTCCAATTGGAGAGCTATTTCTCGTGGGCGTTACACTTGCCTGCTGTTTGTTTGTGAACGTTTAGGACTTACAGCCAGGGCTTTAAGGGAGCTGGGTCCTGCCGCTACTCAGCACCGGCAGTTCTAACAAGAGGAGAAGGATCCTTCACAAAAAGTCAAATGACGTTCTCAAACGTTCGTCTACGCAGCTTTCCAGACCTTCTTCTGCAAATGTTTGTGAATACAAAAAAATTGAAAAGTATGCTCAGATGGGGGGCTATAGCTCTTCGCCTCTACTTTTCTCTTTTTAGAATAGGGCTCTAAATGTATTTTGAAGCAAAGTTCTAGCTACTAAAAATGGTACATTGGTCTTTGTGCAAAAAATTAACGCCTCCTTGAAGCATGCACTAACTCTGAGAAAAGATGTATTTTTCAAATACATTTCCCACTTTGCAGGTATGCTGCTCTATATGGAACACATACAAAGTTAGAAAAGTGTTAAACCATGTCTGATCATAATATGTTGTACTAGAAAGATACCCTTGAAAGATACCCAGTACAAAATCTATGCTTGACATCATGTACACACCCTTCCATTATGTTTTTGCTGAGTGAAACTTAGCACATCTGCAACCTCAATTTGCAGCTTTCCCTGGTGTAACTTTACATATTGGGAATGTACACTTTTATATATGCCCTTTCTTTGTGATGACTGGTGTGAGCCATAAAATTAAACAGCAGCCCTCACGTGGGGCGTGGCCACTCTCAAGATTGGTGGTTTTGCCTGTCATGAACAGGACACATACAAAATTCCCGTCCCGTAGTATTTTTTCTAATCATTTCGGCAAAAGTCATTCATTGAAAGTGACATCATTATAAATAATGATTTACAAGCAAACCAGACAGCAGCCTATTGGATCCGAGTGTATTATATGACTGGTAGCTGCAGTGGCTATCCTAAGCACTCTGTGGGGTGATGGATGTAAGGAGGAGGGGAGAAGAGATCCACGTAATGGAACTCTCCTAGCCACCGAGCCTGTTCACTCCTGGCGCGTTCCCGCCTCACAGAGGCATGGGAACCCTCGTGCTGACTGCACATACACATTGCCCTTCAGTGGGATGTTCCGAAGCTTTATCCGAGCACCAGAGTGTCCTTTCCGACTGCAGAGACCACACAATTCGAATGTTGAAATAACTGCCTTTGAATGCTTTTAAAGTGCCGCTCATAAAAAACACACTTTGAGATAACTACTTCAAAGTGTTTTAATGGAAATCTAATCTCATAAAATGGTGCCAAGTGATGCACAGTCGTTTTACTAGTTTAAAAAAACGGATGTTAAATATTGAGCTGTAAGGGGGGGCTCGCCGTCCTGAGATGTCATATATTGAGAAAAAAGGGAGGCTCGCCGTTTTGGGGTGTCATATACTGAGAGCTGAGAGGGGCTCGCGGTCTTGGGGTGTCATATACTGAGATGTGAGGGGTGCTTGCCGTCTTGGGGTGTTTTATACTGAGATGCGAGGGGGGCTCTCCGTCTTGGGGTGTTATATACTGAGATGTCAGGGGGGCTCTCCGTCTTGGGATGTCATTTACTGATATGTCAGGGGGGCTCGCCATCTTGGGATGTCATCTACTGAGATGAAGAGGGGGTCTCCGTTTTAACGCACCAGTGTCAGCTTGCAGCCCTCCCACAGCCCCCGTAGCTGGGATATAACCGAGGGGCTCTGCACGTCTCCTGCCAGTTCTCCTTTGTGACGAGCCAAGGGCACGGGGGAGGCTACACCATGAAGAAGCTTTTCTTGCCAGTGCGTGCCATTGTGCTACTGTCCGCCTTTGACCCCCCCTGACTCCTCTGCCTAGTATGACAAAATCCTGTCCCACAGCCGGATCTGGGCGAGGAAGGAAGGGTAAGTGAGAGGCTTCTGCACGGCTGACACGAAAGCTGAGAATAACTTAAACGAGATAAGCAGAAGCAACAATAATAATAAAAAAAAACTTTGAATTAATGACTTATTAAAATGGGCATTCCTGAAGCCAGGAAGACATACACTTTTTAATGTCACCCCTCCAGGTTCGTAGACTGTGCCTCCTGTCCTGGCACTTTAAAGGCCCGCAATTTAAAACCAACATTTTAGTCAATTCCAAACACACGTTCAAACTCTGTACAGTACACTCTAAAGGAGAATAACTAGGCAAACACCTAGTGTTAGATCAGATTTATATTAGGACTGATAAAATGCAAGTTAAGCGTTTAAGGTGGTTGTTTCTAGGACAAAGAGAAACGAGCCTCACGCTTGTGTGTTTTCAGATTGCGTATCGCCTCACGTCTTTTTAATCACAGTCTATCGCTGTAAATATAGTGTCACTGTGAGTATTTTTCGTATAAGCAGTTTGCATGTTTCAAGTGAGTTCTTGAGAAGCGCACCTGATAACATTGGTGTGCTTGTCAATTTTCGTGAAGTGTTTCAAAATTATTTACAGCTAGTCTAAACCAAAATGTTGGTAGACTCATTTTCTTCGGGAAACAAAGAAACACGTTTTCCGAATTCCCACGCCTGGCCGTATGTGTCCAAACTCAATTGTGTGAACCGCGCCTGTAACAAGCCCGGCGGAGCGTGGCGCGCGCGCTTGGGGGCGGGGGAGCGCATTCCAGGCGGGGGAGTGAACCCTTTGAAGTGCTCCCAAAAAGCGGAGTGCATGGCGGCACCAAGCGCGTGATTGTGCGTGTGCTAGCAATGCAATCCGCTTTTTGGGAGCACTTTGAAATGCCCTTTTACAATAGTCTCGCTTTGTGATCGCTTACGCGATAGCAAGGTCGAGACCTAAAAATAAGAAAAAAGAAGGAAAAAGGATAAAAGGGAAGTTAAACAAGAAAAACAATTTAGTGTACCTCACGTCACATTAATGACACCCATATACTATGGATCAAAAAGCATCCGCTTCTCCTAGTTTTTAATGGAAAAAACCTTGCGAGTCAGCACCCGCCAAATAACCAAACAACTATAATGGGTATGGCTCTAATCAGTAAGGCTGAGCCCCTTATCAGAAAAAACAACAACAATTGCCAATACTGATAATAAATTCACATTACAATTAAACCAGGTGAAAAAAATCGAAGTCAATCTGCACCATTACTAATCAATAGTATTTATTCTTTGAACCTTATTTTAGTTCATTTTTAACTTTTTTGTCTAAAGACCACAATACTTTTTGTACAAAACACCACAGACGACTGCATAGAATACAATTCAAGGAAAGAATTATACCACAATCAAACAATGACCTGCCAAAAATTGGGCTTATCTTCCATTCATACTCGTAACTCATCTATCATACCCCATTCACCAACAACTTGCACCAACCACACAAATTCATTCAATGCCCGTATTGAAACAAAAAATTATAAATCGATAAAGAAAAACCCAAACAAAGAAAGAAATTGCAAATCCAATCTAGTTGTGCATATCCAATGAACAAATCCAATGAATAAATATGCACAATAATGCACAGTTTTACTAGCACATTTTGTCAAAAACCATGTATATAAACAATTGTTTGGCAAATAACAGCTGGTCTACGCGTTTCGAACTCTCATGTCTCTGGGGTTCTCATCAGGGCCAAAACAACTGCAAAAACAAGAAAAAAGGAACTTACCACTGTCTTACTGAAATTAATGAAACATCTATTTGAGCCTAACCACAAGGCTGAGCTCAAATTCCTCACCTGGAAGGTTGCCATACTTCTGGCTCTAACGTCCGCTAGAAGAGTGAGTGAAATTCAGGCCTTCACTAAAATGGAACCATTTCTACACTTCACTCAGGACTACGTGACCCTCCAAACTAATCCTACATTCATACCTAAAGTACCGTCACAGTTTCACCTCAATGAACCTGTAAAATTAAGGACTTTCTTTCCAAATCCATCTACACCAGCGGAAAGAGCCTTACATTCTCTTGATATCAAAAGATGTTTAAAATTCTACCTTCAAAAAACAAAGAGCATTAGAAAGTCTGACCAGTTGTTTGTGGCTTATGGCCAAACTACTCTGGAAAATGCAGTTACAAAAACTACAATTGCCAGATGGATAGCATCTGCAATCCATTTCTGCCATGACAAAGCTCACAGGCCATTGCTAAGGAAAGCCAAGGCCCACTCCACAAGAATGGTAGCAGCGTCTACAGCATTGTTTGCTGGGGTGACTCTTGAAAATATCTGTTGTGCTGTGACGTGGAAGAACATTGACGAGACATTACTGCCTTCAATCTACGCATCAAGACGATGCAGCAGACGGACAAGCTGTCCTACGCGATATTTTCCTTTAAGGTCAGTCGCAGGTACATTTTCTGTTTTTCGAATGCTATATATGTTTGCATTTTTTCATGACAATGACATTTCTACGAAATGACATGTCTGCAATAGAATGTTGTTACAATGCATGTTTCATTTCCTTGCGTAGGGTACATGGTTTTGAATTATAACGTTTGGTTTGTTATACCTTTTGGTAACAAGTTGTTGAGGCAATTGGGAGTGTATCAGCACTAGTCTCCCACCGTCCGCAAACGACTGTATACCTGGTATACTGCTTGCTACTCTGATTCAGGCAAGTGAATCTATGAAAGATATCCCAATACTGGATAAGAAAACAAGTTACTTACCTGTACCTACAGTTATCCAGTATTGGTATCTTTCATAGATTCACATGCATCCACCCTCCTCCCCGTAGAGTCAGTTCTCTATGTTTTGGGACATTTACTTCCCACTTGTGCTAAGGAAAATCTGAGGAGAACTGTCTTTGCTGAGAGTGTTCTAGAGGGTGCTGATGGCTGATTGGTTGGTACCAATTATTTGGTTCTTTTTGCATAATGATGTAGATAGGCTGCTAAGATCTTGGCCTTAGTACTTACCGTGGGACTCCCGCCTCGGCGACGGGGAATGATTCAGGCACGTGAATCTATGAAAGATACCCCAATACTGGATAACAATGTTGGATTTGTTTCCCTGAAACTAAACTTGTTTACACAGCTATCTTCGCGCAACATTATCACAATGCCCTGAACATCATGTACAAGGTCTCATTTTGCACTATGCACAAATGTCATCACTATCTTCATCCACGGGGCTACAGGGCAATCTACATATCTATAACATTGCTAATCTATACGCACAACGCATGGCGGCTTTCTATTATAAAAGATGCGCATCCAGATAGATTAGCAGAGGAGGCACTTCTGCTGACACACAGACTCCTTGCATGCTGAGAAATCACCACGCAGAGGTCTGACATCTCGTGAGCAGTTTCCAGTTTGTGACCAAGATGGGGTCCTTCATTCTAGCTCATCAGGTAATGGGGTTGGATCGTCCCTTGGGGGGATTCTTAGCTTTAAACCTACACACACTCTAGGTACACTTAAGAGTAGGGTTCGCATAGTAGGAGTACGCTCGATTACTGCCTTGTGTTAAATACCTGAATATATACATTGTTTCAGCACCATAGTAGAACTACATCTACTATTTACGCTTTTGGTGCTTGTATCACGTTTATCTGCTTCTGTCTACTATTCATTGCAGCACACTCATTTTATGCAAGAATAACGTTGGTTCAATAAATAAAATTGAAAACGTCCCACTGTTTATTCTCTGTATATTTCTCTGAGAATAAGTAAGTGCAAGTGACTGAGCGAAAGGTTCTATACTGTTTACACGATCCCTGAACGGTCAGGGTTGTCATGTTCAATGGTTGCCAGAAACCATTCGTTCCCTGTCAGGTTAGGGGGCTTACGGTGGAACTGTGAGTTAGCTGGTCTATAGGCTACCATATCCTGCGTGGGAGTCCGGAATCAGTATTGACACCAAGCCCCTAGTTTATGTTGTCCAAACAATGCACAGATCCTATGAATTAGTAGGAACTACAAGACATGGTGCCAGCAACTTTGGTTAAGCTCTTATTTGACGGTCAAATCTGAGTAGTTCAGTTGTGCTTTCTCAGAGAGCCCTAGTCTCATTTTAACTGGAGACTTTTATATTAGGAAGGGAAACAAATCCGCCTCAGCTGAGTAGGTATACCCAATGTATTGGCTGTAGGTTAATCAAGCTTGGAGGATTAGAAGTTCACATTGTGCACACCTTATCTCTATACACTTTTAGCTAAATACTACTCATCTGACAATGACCAAACAAACTGAGGATGTTGCAGAGCAGGTAGTGGCTCTAAATATTTCAGAAAATTGCAGACAGGCAGTTTAACAAATCAAGTACAGCAATAACAACTGAAAGATGACCAGTCAACATTTGAGAAGGGCCTTTCAATGCGCAGAAACACGTGTCACCAAGTTTTTTGTAACATTTAAACTGACTGAGCTAGAAACAATTGTTTTCCTTAAAATCTGCATATTATGCAGTAGATGAAGAATTAAGTGGCAAATGTGACAAATCCATAGTAGCACAGAAAATGCTTTAGCTGCTGAATCACATAATTCCAGTACTCCTAGTAAAAATCCTTCCAATGCAGCACAGTGAGCTATGAACCAGCATCAAGGAGCTGGTTGCAAATTGCAAAGCATAGAAACTTATTTTTAAACAATCTTTCTTTATTTTGATATTGCTGGAGAAGGTTCTTTGGGTAGTGATAAAGTCTCATTAGTGCAGACAACCCCAAACACTGTGTTAGGTTTTAATTCTTGTTCGTGTTTCACCAGACCAAGCACTCTTAACATATTATACCAAACAATATGGAAAATATGCTACTTTTACACCTTGTAACCATCACTGTCTTATGTAACATTTCCTATGAACTGATTTGCACATTTGTATGATTCATTTTCTGTGTACAATATGTGAGTATGATGTAAATCGTAATGTCACCCTTCACTGGGACACATAGCGCTATAATAGAAATCAAATAAGAAAATAGGGGCCAGATATACGACCTGTTTTTGCATGCGCAAATGGGTTTGCAAACCCGTTTACGCATGCAAAAACATATAGGGCCATGTACATAGCCTATTTAGCGAGTCGCAATTTTTCTGCGACTCGCTAAATAGGTTTTGCGACTCGCTATTTGCAAGGGGAGTTCCCTTCCAAATAGCGAGTCTCAAAACAATGTACTAATGTTTTGCAACTGCAATTAAGGTTGCAAAAAACTCGCAATCACCACCTACTTCAAGTAGGTGGTAATGCTTTTGCAAATGGGAAGGGGTCCCCAGGAACCCCTTCCACTTTGCAAATACATGCAAAATATTTTTTTAAGGGCAGGCAGTGGTCCCTGGGAAAACTTTTTTTTTTTTTTTTATGCTTCCCGTTTTCCTTTAAGGAAAACGGTCTGCATTAAAAAAAAAAGCTGCTTTATTAAAAAGCAGTCCCAGACATGGTGGTCTGCTGAGCCCAGCAGGCCACCATCCCTGTGAGGGCTGGCATTCACAATGGGCTCGCAAATTGCGAGAGCCTCATTGATATTAATAAGCCTCGTAATTTGCGACCCCATTGGGAATCGCAAAACAGTGTAAACACACTGTTGTACATTCCATTTAGCGCCTCGCAATTTGTGACTGAAAATGTGTCACAAATTGCAAGGAGCTAAATTAAAGGGTCGTACATCTGGCCCTAAGTGATGCTAGTCCCATACATACAGGGGTTGAACAAAGTCAAAAAGCTGCTTTTAAAGTGGAGTGGCATAATACTTGCCCTGCATTCCTGTGAGCAAGCAAAGCGAGCATGCCCAACTTCAAGGAAGGTTCATGGGGTGTCTCCCCCTGAAAAACGTTTTAAAAAGGAGGTTAAATAGTGTATTTAAAGCAAAATGTTCACATATACTTGCTAAAAAAACAGTGCCTTGCTAAATACTGAAGTACTTTAAAGGTGTGCCCAGTCAATGAAAACGTTTGACCCCATTTAATTCAAAACATGCAGCGGGTGCCCCTATATGTTAGTAATTATCTCCATGCATCAGGGCTAGAATTATTTTGGTAAGGCTGGTTCCCATATGCCATGGGCACTCTGTTAATGCCAGGAATTACATACAGTTTGCCAGTGGCACAATGTTGCCATTGAATGCATGTGATAGGTGACCCAAAGGTCACAATTATCACGAGAAGGTCAAGGCCATAAGATTGTTGTGGTTGCCTACGTCCCCTGCCCAATATGCCATGGTTGTCCTCCATAAGGCCCAGAATTATCTTGAGTACGGTAGCACCAGCATTTTGCTATAGGTGTCCCATATGCCAAGAATGATTTCCAATATGTCAGTGCCAGCATTTTACCACTGGTGTACCATAGACAACAAACTATCTCTAGTGTGCCATCACCAGCATGTTGCCATGGGTGGTGCATCCCATATGCCATGAATTACCTCCAATATGCCAGTGCCTGCATTTTGCCATAAATTTCCCTTGTACCAAGAATTATGCCCAGTATGTCAGCAACAGCATTTTGCCATGGCTGTTCCATATGCCAGGAATTACAGGTTGTGTGCCTGCATTTTACCTAGGTACATCATAAAGCAAGAATTACCGCCTTCACTGTTTTTCATTCTCACTCACTCAGTCACTCTAGCTCACACTCACTTTAACCCACTCTTTAATTCTAACTTAGTCTCATTTACTCCCACTCCCTCTGCCTCACTCAATCTCACTTAGTTACACTATCACTCATATACACAGCACACATACACTCTCACACATTTCACAGGGTTTTATTTTACTAACTTACCTTCAGCTACCTGACCTGTGGGGCTCAGATAATGGTATTGGATAGACTCTCAGAGCAGGTACATACCTTCTTCCACCCTTGAGAACTAAAGCACAGGTTAGAGTCTGAACAGTGGTGAATAGGCTCCAGCTGTCTGTTTCCTACTTTTTCACCTCAAATTGTCATAAGGTAGGGTGGGGTGAATGAGGTTCTTACCAACCCCTCTCCCCATGATGAGATGGGAGAGTATGAGCTCACAACATGACTGATGGGTAGCCCTGGGCATGGTAGGGATTACCACAAAAGCACCCAGTGCTACCTGTACCAGTGACACTACAGCATGTCACTGATGGGGAGGTCCTGAGGCCTGGCAGGATCCGGAGTCCAAGGCTAGGACTTTGATAGTCCTGGTCAATCTCGCTGATGACTGTTGCAGGTGCCTTTGTGCGCCTTTGCCAGCCATGATTTACTGCCTCAAGTGGCAGCAAGGGTGTACATATTTTATTATACTAGTGAATATTAGGTTATTATTAATTATTGGAATTATAAAAAAGGGGGCAGAAACAAGGACGAGTGCTACTGAAAAAAACAGGTTTTATTCTATGGAGCACGTATTTAGTAAATCAAGAGGAGGAATTTCAGAGCCGCATTTTCTCTTCCACTTGTCAGTGTAGGCCCTTTTCCCAGGGCTCCTGAATTAACCCTTTTAGCCTCTTGGATTTGTACTAGATGTTGACTGATGTTATAATCAGAGTCGAAGACCTAGTTGATTGAGAGCAGGATTCTTGCAACCTTGTATTCAGTTTTTACAGATACAGTGTTTCCAGTCTTCACCAATGCTACTGACCCTTCAAGCTTAAAAATGCTTAATGTACCACAAATATGTGCAAATATGGGCTTCCCGATGCTAACCAAGCAATGTTTTGTGAAAGGTTGCTTTCCTCAAATGTGGATCACTTTTTTTGGGGCTGCCCGAGCCTATTTTTGGTCCCCATCCGACCCTGAATTCATCTCATATTTGTCCTCGGAGCCGGAGCACTATTTTACAATTTAAGAAACAGGCAATGCGGTTTCTACGGCAACCACGCTCTATTACGAGCTGTTTTTTTTGCCGATTACAGTAAAAGCCGATTTTCAATCGGCTTTTGAGCACTGTAGTATACTGCACTGATATGATCAGCCCCATTGGGGGATTTTTTGCATCAGCCTTTGATTACTGTGCTTCTCATGTTTTGCAAAATATAATTGTTGACACCATGTCTTTATCTTTTGAGAGGCACTTTCACTATACCCATACCTTTAGTTTACCATGTGCTAATGGATAGATCGATATTGTGATCAATACTACATTCATAGGGGCCTGTGTACCAATTATGCTTGTTTAAGACTGCTCTTTCGTTGTTTTTTCGATTGCTTCTCAGTTGTGATTGAGCACCTTTTTATCTTCATTACAACATCCATTGACTCACCCAATAAAGGTGAACCCAGTATGCTTTTTGTAGCACCCACTAGGCAGGTATGCTCATGAACATACCTAGATGCAGTCATTAACGGTTTCCACATTTTTAAATCTTTACACCCATCTTGCTATCTCTTTGGCAATCTTCCTCTTTATACCACCCTTGGTCTGAAGTACCCAGAGTTTTTTTTTCCTTTCTAATCTTTGTCTTTTTTACTCTCTTCTATAATGTTCTACAGGATAGAGGTTACTTTGAGCCCCAGACCAGGGCCTGAGTTTAGTCAACACACCTGACGATTGCAGGTAAGCCTCGCTTTAGGCTGTTTGCTTGTCTGGATATAAGAAGTACTCACCTAATACTGTTGTATCTCACTCACTTCTGGTAATGGATTTGCTGTGTGTGTGTCAAGAATGGGTTTATTTCACTTCATTTTGACAGGGTGTTCGGTGGCTTAATTCCACCAACTACCACCTCTTGAAACTGTAACCTGGTTGTTCATTTTACACATATGTATTTATATATATTTTTTTTGCAGGTGCCTACCAGTGGATCCCTTCTTTGGATTCACACAGGACCACCTGACAGTTTTGTATTAAATTATATTACAACATTTTTAGCACGCCAACGAAGCAGAAGCACCATCACTATAGGTCCTAACGAATGCCGAAACACCTCACCTGAGGGTTATTGGCTGAAACATGTTGACCTAACTTGGTGACACACGCCAGCAGGTTTAATCCTTCCTGCAGTGTCCTTCGTTTTCATCCTGACCCAAGGGCACACAAATAAAGGTGTTTGCGTACCCTGTAGCCAGTTTTAATCATCACACTATCTTTTGCACACTCTGCTTACCTCACTATTCTCAGCTCATTAAAGGGAATTTATTATGCCTCTGAAAACATCCGCTGTGCTCCTCTCTCTCAGTGAGGGGGTCATAGCCTGCACTTTGGCTAGGCATCACGTGGGAGGAGGTTCCTGATAACGAAGCATGCCACCTATGGTGGGTGAGATAAATTGGCCTTTAAAAAATACTCCATCTGAGCTAGGTTATTTTGTTTCTGGTTTTTAATTTTCTCTTGTTCAGATTCAGGTGTTCTATCGTGCTCCGACGTACTCCCATAATTCATATATTGTACTGCGGTACAGTGGATCAGTCACTTCCACTGGCAATATAAATTGTTTTTTAACATCTGGAAAGACACTGTGAGATTCACCGGATGGGAGAAGTGGCTGACAGGCCAAACGCCTCTGTGGATGGGCACTATGTTACAGCAGGTGGTAGCATTGCTAGGGTTCGGGAAATGGAATCCACACTTGGAGACATGATTGATGGTACAGTACTCAAACCCTATCAGGATTTGCAGATGGAATATGATTTACACCATAGTCAGTTGTTATTTACAACTAAGACATGCAATAACTGAGAAGGTGCCGGAGTCCTCTCCCCTTGAGGACCGAGTCCTTGATGGTCATATGCCCGAGAGCACGATCTCGCTCATATATAAGAAGTTGATTAACGTCCGGGCAGATATGCTTTTGGGGCTGAGAGAACAGTGGACTAGGGATGGCCTTGAGTTGGATAATGAGGACTGGCAGTCAGCGGTTTCTTCTCCTAAGGAGGTTGCGATCCCGTCGCGTCTGAGGCTGGTGCAGCTTAAAATACTGCACCGGGTGTATGTGACGGGGCCAAGGCTGGTCCACATGGGATTCTCGGAGGACGGCCTGTGCAGAAGGGGATGTGGTATGGTGGGTACTTTCCTGCACATCATTTGGGAATGTGGTGTCATTGTGGAGTTCTGGAGGAGAGTCCATGCAGTTATGGGGGAGGTGACGGGCACTGCGGTACAGCCGGAGGCGCGGTGTTGCCTCCTGAACGTCTGGGGGCCCACTGACCTCGATGAGGCGCAGACCCAATGGGTGACTCTGGGTAACATGGTAGCTAAAAGGAATATCGCGCGATTGTGGGGCTCCTCGGGACCCCCTACACTGACCGCGTGGAAGGAGAACATGGACTGGAGCATGTTTAGGGAGAAGACGGTCTACTGCTCTAGAGGTCGCCCCCGGAAGTGGCATGCCATCTGGGGGCGGTGGAACCAATACAGGGGGGGAATATGTCTTGCCCCGGATCTGGAACCTCCCGAGGAACAGCCTTCCCCCTGACCTACTTTCCAGCACAGTTTGGTTTTAGGAACCGTTTTGGGCCTCTGCTGTCCCCCTTCTTCCTCCGTACACAGTCTTGTAACTAGTAGATGAGTGGGGTCCGGCCTCCCCTGGGGGCTTTCGCCATGGGCTTTCAATTTCCTTGCCTTGCTGGGGTTTGTTGTGAGTTTTTTCTGTGTTTATTTAAAATTGGACCTTTGCATTACTCTTTGAACTGTATTGGGGACACATCATTGTATCTAATTCTCAATGCTGCCGAACCTTCGGGCTGTCGGCTGAATAGCTGTGTCCTGAATTTTGAAATAAAGGTTTTCAAAAAAAAAAAAAAAAAAAAGAAAAAAAGACATGCAATAACACCATACATAACAGGGTTAGAAGATCTCCCCAAGTTTATCGCTCCTTGATAAGTTTTAAAAAAAAGATTCTTTTGATTTACTGCGTTTGGCCTGTATATGGGACATGGGAGCCCAGATGGACAAGGAATGGAAAGAGGATAAGACAACCTGGCGATACTCGGCTATTGCGGCAATGTTCTGCCTCATTCAGTTGAAATATGTACATAGAATTTACCTCACAAGACAAAGACTGTGGAAGATGTGTGGTGGTTTACCCCTGCAGTCTCTGTTGTTTGGCACAGGATGTAGACTTGTAGAATATGGTATGGGGATGAACTAGAGTAGAGAGATACTGTAGAGAAGGGCTTTTCTGTCTAAGTGCTGTGCTTGGGGGAGAAATCCCACATGATCCTAAACTGGCATTACTATAGGTGGGTTTGATGGTATTGAAGAGAGATGTGGTTCACCGATGGAGATGTGGATCCCTCTTCAGGACAGGGATAGATTACAGGGCTTGACATTTGCATGAGTAGAGAAAGTCCCATTTTCAAGGCCAGGGGCTGCCCTAAACAATATGTGGAAATTTAGGAGGGATGGTATTAATTGAGGTATTAATATTGATCAGGTAACTTTCCCCAATGCGATGTTAGATGATTATGACATGACGGGCTTACCTCAAACGAAATGCACAGACAATGAGGACTGGTGGATCGCAAACCCTCCCTCTGCACCTTTCATTTCTCCCCAACAGGACCCGTGAACTTCCAAGACCAGAAGCCCGCCTTGCCTCGAGGACTCGCTGGAGGAAAGCATCTTCGAATGGGGAGACCCGAAAGACGTGACTCCACCCTGTGACGTCACCTCCTACGTGTCCTTAATTCCTTGGGAATCCCGGAAGGAGGTGTGGCCGAACACCAAAAAAGAAAACACGGAGAAAGGCGAGACGGTGGTGCTGTTTGGAGACGCGAGACCGGAGAAAGAGGAAGAAGGCATGAAGACCGGGAACCGACGACCTCAGGAAGAGCCAGGAGGCCAACACCCCCACGAGCCACCCAGCCACGCTCCTGGAGGAGCGTGGCTTGTGCAGGTACGCAAACGCTTCACGGGCTGGGTGGGAGGCGGGACAGAGCGCCCCCGTAGCTCTAGAAGCTGCGTCCTTTTTCCTTTTTGCCTTCATTTCAGTTTGTTAGTTGTTTTCTTTTATGGGCACATCCACTTTGAGCACATCGCCAACCGGAAACCGTTCACGAGTGGTACACGTGTGTTTGGGTGCCCCCTCACTACCTCCCCTTGCACTACAAAACAAGGACAAGGAAATGTACGCGCTTCTCCCTTTTTTAATGTTTCCTGCCGCATGGACCCGGAACCTATAGGAAGCCGCCGTCAGTCCAGAAGGGAGCAAGTGAGAAGAGAAACCGGAAGAGAAAGGCGCCCCTACTCTAAAGCGGACTCTGTAAGACATTCCCCAGAAAGTCTGAATAGAAGGCGGAAAACTTTATTGAAAACAATAAAACCTTCTTTGCCCAGACTTGGTGTCTGTGCTAATCCCTTACCCAGGCAAAAACTGGTGGCAGAAGTGGGATCCCCTGTCGAATCCATTTGTACCACAAAGATGGACACCCTGATACAGCATCTGATAAAGGGACAAGAGAAGCTTGAATGGGCCGTTGAGCGGCAGATGTCTTCTGCACAAGCAGACAAAGACGCCTTCAAGGATACCTTCGCTGCGCAGATGGAAGGACTGCAGCAGATGTTTGGAACCCCTCAGGTCACCACCCCAAAAGAATCCCGTAGTCTGTCGCATGGTCATGCCGGTGTGGCACTACAAAAGTATGTCCCGGGTGAGGACCCAGACGCATTCCTACTGAATTTTGAGAGAGCTGCGAGGGCATGTGGATGGCCAGAGGATAGATGGCCATTCTTCTTAGCTCCCTGGTTAACAGGAGAAGCGCAGTCAGCGTACCAAGTGGCCAACGCCACAGGTGATACCCAGTACAACGTGATCAAAGACGTGATCCTGGATCACCTTGGTTTAGACACAGAAGCGTATCGGGTTCGTTTCCGGAAGGAACGGGGGCAACCCAGAGAGAATCCTAAAACCCTATATTTTCGCCTTAAAATGGCTGCGGATAAATGGTTAAGGCCGCACTCCAGTACCAAGGATGACATAATGAAGAAAATGTACTTGGAACAGTTTTTGGAGTCGCTACCATATGGAACACAAAGGTGGTTGAGGCAGCACCCTCACCTCTCCCTTGAAGAAGCCGTTGACATGGCCACCACCTTTTCGAGAGCTCAGCCCCCCACCTCACCCCGGGAGAGCGATAAACAAAGCAAGACCCTATCCACCAAGCAAGAGAAGAAACCTCGTCCGGTGACAGAACCTGTTCGACATAAGTCCGCAAGAACCGAGATACCACCATTCCATGGACCACAATGCTTCGAATGCGGTGACTGGGGTCACATCGCTCGGATGTGCCCAAAACGGAAGACAAGTGAGGAACCCATGGAAGTGGGCTACGTTCCCCGATCAATCCTATACACCGCTGAGATGGGGCCCGCGTTCCATGTAAGTGTACACGTGAATGGAAAAAGGGTTAAAGCCTTGCTAGATTCAGGGTGCAAACAGTCAGTTATACAGAGGTCCCTAGTCAATATTCAACAAATTATCCTCGATACTGTGGTCCACATCAAATGTGTGCAATGGGATATCAAACCTTATCCTTTAGCTGTCATCACTAACCTCCCTCCACAAGGTCCTTCCTGCACTGTACGGGTTGGGGTTTTAGAAGCACTACCAGAAGAGCTCATATTAGGAACTGACAATCCTGAATCTGACAATCTGAAGACTATTACATGGCCACTGAAGTGTTTTTATTCTGTATAATTATTGTAATTTTAATGGAATTATTACATTGAATGACTATATTGTGTATGAATGTACTCTTTAATTGTGAATTATTTTTTGATATTTACACCAACAATAAATACTATTGTGGAATTTTTTAAGTCTTGTTGTGGCTACGCTAATTGGACACTTTTAGGATACAATTATACTAGATAAATCAATTGCCTAGGAAGTTATTGTTACATTGTGTTTTACCCTGTCCTAGGAATTCTATTTGCTCGAACTCAGGGGGTCGTAGTTATTTGCGCATTACTCCTCGTAGGCAACAAACCTATCACATAAACATACTAAAAAAATGGATAGGAGACCCTCCCAAAGCGGTAGAACTGACAGTTCCGACAACAGGTAAAGAAACCAATACTCTGGATCAACTTGTAGTCAACCAGGACCTGACAATGAAAGCAAAGACCTCACTACGGAGGACATTGGAACCCTTTTCTCCCTTGTTTTCGGACCTTCCCGGGAAGACCACCATAACAGAACATCAAATGCAGACCATTCCAGGAAAAATAGTGAAATTAAGACCTTACAGAATACCTGCAGCCAAGCGAGAGGCCGTAAGAAAGGAAGTTCAGTCTATGTTGGAGTTGAGTGTTATACGTCCCTCCTCCAGTGATTGGTCCTCACCAAGTAATGGTACCCAAACCAGATGGAACAACGAGGTTCTGCATGGACTTTAGAGCCTTGAATGCCATCTCCTCATTTGATGCATACCCCATTCCTCACATAGATGAGCTGATCGAGAAGTTGGGTGAAGCACAGTACATAACAACACTCGATTTGACCAAAGGATACTGGCAGGTACCTCTCAGGGAAGAAGACCGGAAAAAAACTGCTTTTGCTACAGCCGAGGGCCTATATGAGTTTAACGTCCTCCTCCCTTTCGGTTTACAAGGAGCGCCTGCCACTTTTCAGAGGCTCATGAATACAGTACTACATACCCATTCGGCCTTCTGTTCTGCCTACCTGGACGACATCGTGATATACAGAAAAACATGGGAAGATCATCTAAACCACTTACACACCATCCTGACCACCTTGAAACGAGCCAGACTACACATACACTCAAAAAAATCCAGGGTGGCCTATCAGAAAGTAAGTTATCTGGGGTACATGTTAGGACGAGGACTTATAGCTCCTCAATCAGACAAAGTAGAGGCGATAGCAGGAACCGCCTTTCCCCAAAATAAAAGGGAACTCAGGGCCTTTTTAAGCTTAATTGGCTACTACAGGAGGTTCATTCTCCAATTTGCGGAGATCGCCACCCCCCTCACCGACATGCTACGTAAAAATAGCCAACCGTCACCGTTCCTACACCCCAGTGAACCCATGACACAGGCATTTGACACCCTAAAAAGAATAATCACCACCAGCCCCGTCTTAGCTTCCCCAAACTTAAACACACCCTTCATACTGCATACCGATGCTTCCAACTACGGTCTGGGCGCTGTCTTGTCCCAACTGTCGGAGGAAGGAGTAGAACATCCGATCTTGTACATTAGCCGCAAATAATTCCCTCGAGAAACCAAGTATTCCACCATAGAGAGAGAGAGTGTTTGGCGGTTAAATGGGCAATAGACAAGTTGAGGTACTACTTAGAACGGAATCCATTCACGTTGTATACGGATCATGCCCCCTTGCAGTGGATGTACAACAACAAGTCACAAAATCCCAGAGTAATGCGCTGGTTCATGGCACTGCAACCCTTCTTGTTTGTACTTCGTCATAGAAAAGGGAAGGAAAAACAACAGTGCAGATTATCTATCAAGGGTCTTCCCTCTCCCCAATCGGGAGAAACCAGGGGAGGAGGTGTGTGACATGACGGGCTTACCTCAAACGAAACGCACAGACACTGAGGACTGGTGGATCACAAACCCTCCCTCTGCAGCTTTCATTTCTCCCCAACAGGACCCGTGGACTTCCGAGACCAGAAGCCCGTCCTGCCTCGAGGACTCGCTGGAGGAAAGCATCTTCGAATGGGGAGACCCGAAAGACGTGAATTTGCCCCGTGATGTCACCTCCTACACGTCCTCAACTCCGAGGGAGTCCCAGAAGGAGGTGTGGCCGAACACCAAAAAGGAAGACGCGGAGAAAGGCGAGACGATGGTGCTGTTTGGAGACGTGAGACCCGAGAAAAAGGAAGAAGGCGCGAAGACCGGGAACCGACGACCTCAGGAGGAGCCAGGAGGCCAACTCCCCCACGAGCCGCCCAGCCACGCTCCAGGAGGAGCGTGGCTTGTGCAGGTACGCAAACACTTCACGGGCTGGGAGGAGGAAGGGCGACAGAGCGCCCCAGTAGCTCTAGAAGCTGCGTCCTCGCCGTAATTCTTTTTTTTTTACTTTTGGCCTTCATTTCAGCTTGTTAGTTGTTTTCTTTAATGGGCACATCCACTTTGAGCACATTGCCTACTGGAAACCGTTCACGAGTGGTACACGTGTGTTTGGGTGCCCCCTCACTACCTCCCCTTGCACTACAAAACAAGGGACAAGGAAATTTACGCGCTTCTCCCTTTTTTTATGTTTCCTGCCGCATGGACCCGGAGCCTATAGGAAGCCGCCGTCAGTCCAGAAGGGAGCAAGTGAGAAGAGAAACCGGAAGAGAAAGGAGCCCCTACTCTAAAGCGGACTCTGTAAGACATTCCCCAGAAAGTCTGAATAGAAGGTGGAAAACTTTATTGAAAACAATAAAACCTTCTTTGCCCCGACTTGGTGTCTGTGCTAATCCCTTACCCACGCAACAATGATGAAGTGGAAGGGTCTAGGGGATAGCTATCTAGCTCCTAAATATGATCAAGTTGTTATGAATGTATTGATGCATCAGCGGTATTGCAATTCATTAACGGAAGGGTGTATGGGGTGGCATTCGGTGGATGAGGAGCAGTGTGATTTATTGTATGTTTAAATTCCTTTTCCTTGTTTACAGTCATTAATTTGTAATGATGTGGAAAAAACTTTTTAAAACCAATAAAATGTGTCATAAAAAGAAAGCAATGTCAAGGAGGGCAGTGCTGGGAAGGAGCCAAAAGATAACCGAAGACCATTGCCATGAAGGTAACACTGTCCATAAACAAATGCAGAATACACAGTATGTTAACACAATGACAGATAAGTAACACGATCTGACACAAATTTAGCATGACTACATAATATCTAATGACAGTGCCAAGCAAAAATCACAGGAAGACCAGATAAGACAGCAGGTTTGTTATAACTATGAAACTTGGAACTGGTATGGCGAACACCTGTATTTCATGAGACAATGATATGTCCTGTGGTGACAGACTGTGGTATTGAAAAGGCAGACAGGGATTCTGCCATGCGGCGAGTTTGTGGTGTGGAGCCATAAACATAAATGGCATACGAAAGAACCATACAGGATCTCTTTGAGCATTTGCAGCCACCTTGTGCGCTTGCCAGCCAAGTGCAGGACTGCTTATCAGCAAGGCAGGTTCTGGAAAACCATCAAGGTAGATCAGGAAAAGCTTCTTCCACCATCCATTTCCTTGACGGTGGTGATGGCCATGTGTCCATTGAGGTTTGGCTTTGAAAAAACGTCGGGTGGGTGGGTAGGGGCTCCACAAAGATTAACAAAGCAACAGGGAGTGTTGCCACTCATTTCACCTGCACTTGCAAAAGGGACTTGGCCAGCCTTTCTAAAGTCTTGGCTGAGGTGGAATAGATCTTTTGCCCATACCTCTGGATAAGTTGAATTTGCTTGGGACTGACACGCAGACAATCTTGCCAAAAACAGCATGGCAGGTAGTAGAGCTTCAGCAGTGCTTCATCTTTACCATTGCTATAAGGTCTATCTACAACCTCAGAATACTCTGTAGCGAAGGGCATGTAGGTCTGTGTTCACAGAGTTTCCTTTTTCTGGAGTGGGGCTCCAGCTTGAATGCTCAATTCTTGGAATTTGGGCAGAAGCTCTAGGACAATCAGATATAGTTCAACTTTTGAGTTACAAAAACCGAACTAGTCCGGTTGGAGCATGTCCTTTCTCTTCAGAAAGAATGTGATGGCTAGACCACCAGAATGCACTCTGGGTTTCCTGCCTACATCAGGCCAGGGGGATACATTCTCTAGGGGTCTTCGCTGGTACTAAACTTTATATGGAGAAAAAGAAACCAGCTTAATTAAAGAAGAAGGGGTGGAAATGGACTGCACCAGTTGTTTCGCAGTGGGAAACAGCCATCCTCTGTTACGTTCAACAATCATAAAACTGGCTTGATCGCCTTCAGTGCACTGATGCTAATTTTCTGTTTGCACTGATTCTGAGATATGCCATTGTTTCAAAAGCAGTCTAGATACTGCTTTCAAACATTTCATTTTTAGATTGGCACACCTCTTTTACACTCTGCATCTCACCAACAATTCACGGTTCCCATTTCCTTAAACTGTGGCGAGGTCGGAGTAGCGGATAAAAGAAACTGCTAAATAAAATTCTCCACAAAGCCTAAAAAGTAATCGAAACACTACATTGCAGTACAGCCAAACTTTTTGTGTTTTAATCGCCTACTTATTTCAAACAAAAAGTCGGCGTAGTTCAACCTTCTTTTAATGTCTTTTGACAGTGTAGAAAAATAATGCACAACTCCAATTTGCAAAATATTATCAAAAGCTCCCAATGAACATGCTGTTTAAAGTGGCACAACTCGCCATTTGTATGAAGTCACAGGAGCAAAAATGGTGGACACGCACTGCTTTTAAGCTAACCAAGTTCCAAATACTGGTACCCAAATTATATAATTTAATTCATCTCTGCCATACATTAACACACCTCCATTTATCCAAAGGAAGCAATTCAATAATACACATTTAGATCTTTGACAATGCAAGCATGTTTAACCATGATCATTCCAGCGCATCATTCGCAGGATCTTCAGACAGTCAACTTCGTTTCATAGCAAAATCTAGTGGATTTTAACGATGAAAGTTAAAAACTAGAGTAACACTGTTCTCAAACGCAGTGCTATCTTGTGGTAAGCATTGAGTATTTTGTATATTTTTCCTTTGATATCAAAATAATGAATAGGCAATAACTCTAACCCTGCATATATCAATAGACAACCAATGTTTTCATACTAGTAAGCCGGTGCTATAGCATGGCCCAGCAAACACCTCATTATTGATATATGTGTTATCAGCAGGACACTAGCCAGAATCCAATCATATATCCAGTGTTCAGTGGTAAATACAAAAGTTACCATCAAAATGGCTTATAGTGACAGTTATTTGGTGCATTGCTTAGATACTTCAAAACTGAGGCACAATGCAAGGTATGTGAACCAATTATTTAATATTTTTAAAACTCAAGACAAAAAATCTTACTGATGAAAACTCAGCATTTCCCAATCTGTTTCAACATCTTGTGCTGGACAAATTTCCTCCAAAGTGTCGGGGCAAACTTCTATCAATCTGCAAAGAAGTGACCAACCAATCTGGAAAAAAAATAAAATCATGTTTATAAATGTACTACAGAGGTCAGAATGATAGCTCTGGTTTTATATTTGCACAACATTTTACATCAAAGAATAACTATGATCACGCGATTGCAGTTGGCTCATTGTGCCCAGGTGCAGAGCACACAGTTCTATAAA
The DNA here is from genome assembly GCF_964204655.1 of Triturus cristatus. Taxonomy (NCBI): domain Eukaryota; kingdom Metazoa; phylum Chordata; class Amphibia; order Caudata; family Salamandridae; genus Triturus; species Triturus cristatus. The sequence continues at coordinate 1,104,304,074 of NC_140585.1, read as the reverse complement.
AATGAAATACATTTTGTCAAACCTTATAAACCCATTTGCGGTTTGTCAACAAAATTCAGCTGAAAGAATCTGCCCTCACAATATCCACTGCCACACGAAGATCTGCTGGCACCTGCGAACAAAAGCAACAGCCCAAGAAATCTGGTACATAGGCCTCTGAAGCCAATGCATCCTCTTGATTAAATAATGCAGTGCTGTAGTGCGTTGGTCAGGCATGCTGTCGTAACCTTGCACTAGTGAATGGAAAGCTATTAGTTTGACTTGTGGGTGTAGTTTTCCGCTCCCCTTCCATTCCCAATTAGCCAATTCACAACCGTACTAGCTAGCTCTAGGTTCAAGTCGTTTATATTGGTGCTCTCCAGAAAAAACAGTGTTCTTTCTGTAACCTCCTCTAGCAAATGTGTTGGGAACAAGGAAGTCTCTCTGGCCAGTTTCACAATATCCTCTTTTTTTTCTCCAAGACGTTCTGCTGTCTGGACCATCCCTGTGGCACCAAGGCTCGTGCACTTCTGTATCCCTTTCTTTTAAACACTTTCTTCCTATCTCAGGCTTGATGAGTCTCTGTCAAATTCGTAGTCCCTCTGTAACTCTCACTAACTTTCCTGGAGCCCCTCTCTCTATTTACCTCGTTTCTTTAATTAGGGTAACCTCCTTTGGTCACCGGTTTCTGTATGTGACTGTTTGTTCTCATTTTCCCAAGCAGCCTGTTCTCCTGTTACCTAGTTCACTCAGTTAGCATGCCCTTCCATATTGTCTCTTGTAGAGTTCCCTTTTCTTTGGAGAACAAAGATGTGGTACTGGCTGTTCTCTCAAACCTGTGCTCTCCATTTCAGTTTGTGCCAATAGTGCCCCTTATTTAATGGCCCCATCACACATGTTCAATCCCCAGTGTACCTGCCACCCATTTTATGTTTCTCCCCTTCCTGTTACCCACCTTTTTAGCCAGAGTTCTCCCTGGAAGCATGGCGGGAGCAATAGGTGTTGATGAAGGGCCAGCCATGCCTGGTCAGCACTGTGGGTCCCTCAGAATTTACCAACTATGACTGGGTAGTCGGGCACTGCTGTTACTTGGGTTCAGTAGTGGCACCAAGACTTCTTCCTCATCCTGGTAGTGTGAGCCCACAAACTACTCTATCGCCTCTGGGTTTACCCCTCCTGCTCGGCATCCTCCTTTACTCGTTGGGGGAAACATACCATGGTATAAGTCTTTCTTATGTATTCACTAGGCTCCCACTTTTTGAGTCCATATTTTGTTCCTCTTATTACCTGTCCAAGTCTGTTTTCACTTTCTAACCTCTCCTCTCCCTTGCCTTTTCTAGGTTCCCACTGTCTTCCCTATCAAATCAAATAATCTTTATTTTCGATCATTTAGATCATCAAAGATATAAATACATAGCAATTTTAAAATTGTAAAATTTTCGTTATTTTAGCATTTACATGTAAACAATGGCTTTCGAAAATTTCATAATACAACCATTAAAAGCATGAAAAAGTATTCTAAAATCTTTTGGCATTATACAACCCCCCCCCCTCTTTTAAAAGGCGGATTCGAACATGCCACATAGCCATTAAGTACTTTGCCACTGCAAAAACAATCGGAGGTGACAGATCGGTTTTTAGAATTCTGAACGCAGGCAAATATTTCCTGAATCCCATGTTTTTAAGAATGGGTACGAGCCAATACTTCCTCGCTCTTTGGTAGGCTTTACAAAAAAGGGCCACATGTAAATCACTTTCCTGTGGATATGCACAGGCTGGGCATTGCTCTGTTGTTGGGGGCTGGGACCAACAGCTGGTAAAGGCCCTCAGAGGTGGAGAACCATATCTCCACTGCAAATAGAGCTTTCTTGCCATCACAGGAGCCATACCATCCAAAACACTTTCCATTAGGTAAGAATCTTTCAATTGTATGAATGTATTAGTCAATGAACCCACCCGCATACTGTCTAAAGCAGTGGTCAGCTTTGACTGGTGGTAGAGTTGTGAAAGTACCTTTCGAGGGGTCCTCCTGCTTGAGTTTACAGGGTCGGTCCATAGATCCACTAGACCTAAACTCTCACATGATCTTTTTATATATCTTAACCATGGGATGTTACTGATGTTTGGTAAGGTTAGGAAGTCCTGCAGCTCGCTTCTGTAGTCACTAAGTTCCTGGCTACTCCAAAGTCGTTGCCAGAAGGTTAAAGGTTTTAAACCAAGTTCCTCGGAGATTGGCCTGAGGCCTAGGTCCAATCTCAGAGGAAGCAACGGCGTATTCGGGGGGAGAGCCACCAACTGCCTGAGAAATTTGTTCTCTGTGCTTGTTAGGTTTTTAACATGAGTATGACCCCATAGCTCACCCCCATATGTAACTGAGCCCCGAGCTTGAGATTTATAGATCTGTATCAAGGGGCCCAGCGGACGATATATAGATTTGCCCACCATTCTAGTAATACCACCCACTTTCTGTGATAGTTTCATATTTGCCTTGATCATATGTGTCCCCCATGTCATTTTCTCGTTCAGGGTTACCCCCAAATATTTGAATGTGGAAACCCTCTCCAATCGCACTGTACCTAACAAGGGGTTAGGACTTGTTGAGGGGTTAGGGTTCAAAATCATATATTTTGTTTTGGAGGCGTTAATTTCGAGGCCCCACTCGGTGCAAAATTGCAAGAACCCATCCACTATCCGTTGAATTCCCATGGGGGATTTAGACAGCAGCATCTTCCCTATCACCCTGGGGCCATGGGATCATTTTCCCTCACACACCAATTTCCAGGATTCTTCCAAGTGGGAAGATTACTAGGGAACTATGACAGAATGTGTACATTAGTTTGATCTGTACTCTTTCTATGTTTAGCTGGAATTTGCAGGGCTAAAGAGACAAGAGCCTTCGCAAAATTCAGCATTGCTAACTTTATTCTGGGCCAACTAAGTAAGAGGAGCGTGGTCAGTGCTTAAAATACACTCTCTACCCTCCAAAACATTATTTCATTTTTCTGTGCCCTTTTCAACACCAGACATCCTTTTCGATTGTGGCATATCTCTACTGCCATGGGAAATGCTTTATGGTAATAAATACAACAGGTTTTTCCACCCCACTGACTCTACTTAGGAAAGGACTGCTGTGAGAAATCGAGCTATTGATTGAGAGGATGATAACCCTCCTTAAGCAACAACCACAATCCTTGACAAGGTAAATCACATAAATCACTAAAGTACTTGCGCAAAAGCAATCAGGCTTAACTTAGAGGAACTGTGTGAAGTATTTATGCAGCACACAAACAGTAGTAAAGTAAAAACACAACACAACCAAAATCCCAAACCAACTTAGAAAATAAAGTAAATTTTAATATAAAATGAGCCCAATATGACAGAAATCTCAGAACCGGGGATGAGCAATTTCAAAGTTTTAGGTAGGTATAGCGCCTAACAGCGCAAAGCGTTACTCGTAGTTATCTGGTCATGCTAGACCAAGGTAAAGTTCAGACCGACTGCGATGGAGTCAGATACAGGGCCCAGGTTAGTGAAGAGAAAGTTACATTCTCAAAGCTCAACACAAAGACTCCAGAACTTCTGAATTTCTCCTTTTCTTGTAGAGGAGTGCACTCTGATGCCATCCAAGGGACCAGGGCCAAAATGTATACATCTCCATGGGGAGCTTAGATGGAGGTCGAACTGGAGTTCAGTTTGCCAATTTGGTCAGAGAATTCAGCACAATAACATTTTTGTAATGCAAGTCTGATGTGTTTATTGCCCAAGTTAAATGCTGTTCATTGTTTGAGTAAGGTTTGTCATCCTGGCAGGCAGTGGTCAGATAAAACTGGTTTGTGGAGAGTGCTGTGCCTTCAGAGCTAGAGGCATGGATGAAACCCATGGTATACGAAGAGAGGTATACGAAGAGAAGGCTGTTGAAGGGGAGGAAATTGTTATATAGAACCCTAAGATGGACTCTAATGGATGAATGTGATGAAAGAGGTATATCGGTTTACCCATCACAGACCCTCTGCCAGCTTTAAGAGGCTGTGACGGGAGGTGTTTCAATTCTAAGGGGGCAGGGGATGAGCGTGAAGGTACTTTCCAACCCCTCTTCCACGTCGCTGATTGGAAGATTTATCAGACGCTCCCTTCCTTTTTTTACTAAAGACCCTCCATGTAGCGATTTGCTGCAGAGGGTGGAAGACTAGCTAAATGTTTTCCTGACTGTGAATGAGGGTGTTAGTGAGGAAAACCGGCGACCTTTAGTTTGAAATCAAGACCCCAACTAAAGGGACTCCAGCTCAACTAATGAACTATCAGTACAGTAAGACCATGTGTAGGCATTTACAAAATTGAATGAAGTTTACTAATGATGATGTTAAAAAACCCTTTTTGGAAGATGGAACCTGTAAGAAAGTGGATTATTATATGGGATGGGTGGTTGTCCACCTCAAGGAGCGATGACACTAAATATTCAGGGTGAATCCCAAAGTTATTAATTGAACCTCAGCTCAAACACTGGATACCAGTTGTACAGAGCACGTGGGCTTAAATTAGGGCAATGTGTAAAGTATTTATGCAGTACCAAAACAGTAATAAAAGTTAAAACACCAATCAATAAAAATCCCAAACTAAATAAGAAAAAAAAGAGTAACATTTTATAAATGGACACCAAAAAAGACATAAATCCAATATAAAGAACTGAGGATATGATTTATTTTTTAAAGTTTAAGTAAAATAGCCCCAAAAAGCACAAAGCACGAATGATAGACTAGAAAGGGGTACAGTAAGAACTAGGCGCGATTTCTTGCAAACCACCAAAGAACTCAAAGACCTCCAATGGGCAAGCCTGAAGAAGTATCCAACAAAAGTGCATTAAAATTAGGCATCTTTGCCACAAGGTTCCCCTGATGCCTCCAGATGACTTGGAAGTACAAAACATTTCAAGTTCCAATGTTTCAGGGTTTCTGGCGTACCTCTTCTGGGTCACATCTAAAGCTCCCAATGGCTCAGAGACAACACCTACGGACTAGAACTCACTCTAGTAGAGGCCACCAGCATAATCCTGTCCAGGCCCAGTTGCTACTGGGCGACTGGTCACTTCAGGAGAAAACAAAGGCCTCTTGCAGCTTGTTGTGTCGCTATAGCCACACAAGACATCACTAAACTAACACTTGGGGAACACTTCTTAGTCCAGAGAACAAGAGGTATCAGGCCTAGTCCTTGAGGGCACAGATAGCAGGGTCCAGTCCTCTTCTGTTCTTTTACAGGACAAAAAGGTTTTCAGAAAAGGGTTCCTTGGGGTGCCACATATATGGCGGGCACTAGTCAATGGGTGGGGATGACTTCTGGATACTCCCTAAGCAAAAAGTAAAAAGTTTCTGGGGCAACCCTGCCCATTTTTTCAGCGGTTCCTGACTTGCCTACTCAAACAATCCCACTGTGAGCCTCACTCCTAAACTTCATGATGGGGAAACACTTTCTCCCTTGTACAAACCCTGTGTTGCCACCCAGAGGTGTGGCAGAGAATAAGCAACCCTCTCCCTTGTATCCAGTTTAAACCAGATCTGGGGGTATCTTCCCTCCCACTGAGTTCGGAGCGAGCCTAGTTATTGTGGCCTTGGGAACAAAAGCTTTCATTTCTTCAAGTCTCTCCTTACACTAAACTATGAATGGGCAGGCCTCGCCTCAATTTCTGTCATGTTAATGAAGTTCCTTTGTCCACCCCAAATGTTCTTCAAGGGCGGATGGGGATGCCTTATTAATATTTAAAAGTAGGATTTCTCCTCACGTCAAAAATGATTATTTTGACAGGCCTCACAGCAGGTTTTAGGCTGCTGCAGTCGGGCTAAACAGGGTAGGTTCAAAGCTATGTTTTCTCTGTCACTGTAGTGGATGGCACAATCAGTACTGCACTCCACTCCACAAGTGACATTTAACTTACCATGGGACGTGTGAAATTCTGCACCATATACTATGGCCTTATATGAAAGGTAAATGTGTCAGTTAGGTTTAAGCCAATTTCTAAATAGCTGAGTGGGAGCACAGACACTTTACTCCTTTTAAGTAGGGCTAAAACAAGCAAAAATAAGGCAGAACATCTGGGGTGACTATGCAGAAAAGGCTGACGTAGTACAGCGCCTTTCTTAGAGAGCAACTGTATAATCTTAATAAACGTATGACAAAACCTAAAACAAACCTAGTCTAGAACAGCGGTTGGCTTTCCTAAACTGGAATGAGAAAGTCATGGACCGCCAGCAGAAATCTCAGGGGAGGGGTCTTAAGAACACCCAAGAGAAACTGAGATAGCACATTAGTCACCTGAATTACTAATTATAACCGTGACACAGTAGAAGAAAAGAGTGAGGACATATTAGATGTTTTGAGCTTTCCAGAACCAGCATGGTGCAGAACAGGCAAATGTGCACGGGAATAAGTCACTGGCAGGAGCTGCTCCACAGCTCGTCACACTCTCACTTGTGCATCTGTCAGTAGTGCGGCTAGAGCTAGAACAAGATGAGAACCGGACATGATGAAACTACACTAGAAAGCTTTGATACACTCTCATTCCCTACCGTTCAATTTGAAACACTGGCTTGGAGGGGTCAGGCACGCAAAGTGACTAGTACCTGGGATAGTTTAAGACTAAATGTGGGCCAAACAGCAAAAGACTCGGACAGAATAGCTGAGCCTGAGAGGTGAGCCTCTTCACCTAGTGACGAGGAGAGAGACAACCCAACTGACTTTATACATGTCAAACTTGATCCACTTTAGCCAATGTGAGAGGCCTCTGGCACTGGGCTAGGTGGTCAGGTCCCTGATAACATTGGACAATCCCATCAGACCTTCTGAATATTACTTGTTCATTACCTAGAATACAGGACAATACATAGAAATTCAGAGAAGAATTGCAAATGGCTTTTGGGTGTAATAATCATATATGGGCTGATGTTAATACGAGTCATTATGCAGCGAGAAGTAAGAGACCAACTGGTAATAAAAGTTAATTGGCTGCAACAACCACCTGCAAATGATACTGCTTTACTTGCTGCTAGAAAGGCCTTGTTGAATGCTGCTGTTGAAGAATGTCCAGCTAAAAATAACGGGACCACGCTTAGTAATTATAAAACAAACAAAAGGGGAGTTTTTTGCGGATTTCCCTGATCTTTTAAAAGATGGCTTTCATCGCTACTGGTGTACTGTGAATGCTTAATACAACTTGAGAAGAAATAGGAGCTGCTTTCATTTGAGGGTTGCTACCCAAGGTACACGAGCAGTTAAGAACGATATGTAGTTGGCAACACAAACCTCTGTGAGCATTGGTTTCAAGAGCACATGAAACAATTCACTAAATTTAAACTGAAATCATTACAAATGGAATCTCATCAAGAAATGATCAGATGTGGAGGAATTTGGCATTAGGGTAAACTTGTAGGGAAGGGTGGACAGGAACGCAGGAGGTGATAAGAAATCAAGGGCAGGCAAAGGCAGAATTTGCACCCCCTTCTAGGGTCTCACATTTCAACTGTGATCAACGAGGGAACCAAACACGAGAATTTCTAAACCTACACCATTGTACACACAAACAACCTGAACAGTCTTATGTTCCTCCTCCTCCTCCTCCATTAAAATGATATGCAATGTTTTAGGACAGTCTGAGGGGAGCCATTCATGTTCTAGTCCCTGTATATCAGAAAGGCATATAGGTGCGATGCATCATCCATGCAAAGCCCATTTCGTGTCTAATCAATACTGGTGTTAGCCGATCATCTCTAAATACCTTTGAATTTACTACTCTTTCTCTTTCAGGCAAAACAGTTGCTAACAGTTGGAATATTTAAAATCGTCGTCATCACCAAATTACTGAACCTGAGTCTTATCTTCCTATGTCTAATTACCAATCAACAGGTCTTCCTCTTGAGTCCCAACTCATGCGTAATTCTGTTGGGCAGGGACCTTCTGTGTAAACTGAATTCTTCTAATGTTTTTGCTGTGCTAGGTGAAAATGGCAATCATTTTGAAGCTCATGATCCTGCAAAAACACCCCTTCCCAAACTATTGCTCGCATTCTGGATCAACTTCCGTCCTCCTGGTAGTCACAACTTGCTAAAGATAAGAGTTAGATTTTAGCTGCTGAAATGTCCCAATTGAGACAAAATTCAACTTACTCCAATGCCCCAAGGCAGAAGCAGGAATCCTCTAGTTGCTGTTAAAGTGCAAGTTTTGTTTTAACAATTGTAATTGAATCCAAAAGCCTGCTAAAGACACCTAACAATTTGTGCAGGAGGTCTGTGGCGTTAATCCTCTTGCATTGTCAAACTTTCTCATTGTGCCTAGTCCAGCTACCATTTTGTTTTACATACTGGCAAATGCCTCTTGGCTCACTGTTGTTGATTTGTGCTCTGCCTTTTTAGGTTGAGTCTAGCGCAGCGTGCATGCGCTGGTCTGCGAGGCTTCTTGTTATCTACTTAGTGTGGGTCTGACTCCTCCCACCAATTGGATTGGCTTTTGCATAGACTCCAAGATTGCAAATGGCTAAAGGTGGGTGCATGTCCCACCTCTTCTGAAAGGTTCACTCCCACGGTGTTTTGCCTGCAGGAGCGAGCAGAGGAACGCAGGGTGGCAGCTGCAGTGCCTCCTTGTCTCCACACAGCGCAGAGTCAGTTCCTACTCGTATCCTTTACTAGCACTTCATCTAACCCCCTCATCCCGCCCCCACCATCCTCAACTTACTCGCAACATTCCTCACCAATATAAAGAAAATCACAAAAAAGCAATTGCTGCAAACATCCACTGCTAGTTGTCGCTTTCTCGTAGCGCTATGTTTCGCCAGGGTTTGAGCGCTACACAACTGTCAGGGTATACACTACGCCCTAAACCCGTCTTTCCGGAAGTGACTGACTGAAAAGTAATTGCTTCGGAATGTGGCCATGCCCTGCCTCTTTGTCCCGTGCTCCCAGGAACCCAGCACGCAGCCTCCGGGAGGCTGCTAAATTTTTGTTCGTTTATTTTGCTGGTGCGGAGTGCGGCGATTCCAGGTCATCGTGGTTACGGCGGACGGAGTGCGGCGATTCAGAGAAGCACGCTGAAGAGTGCATCGTTGTACGGGGGACGGAGTCGCGAGTATTCCAGTGAAGCCAGCTGCTTGGGAGCGTCGACCACGAGATCCGAGAGTCAGCGGGAGGATATCGGATCGGTCAGCTGGAGGCATCCCCGGGTTTCGAGTGTAGGCGGTTGGCTTTTAGGCACGCGCACGCGCCGAGAAGGTATTTCGGGGGCTGAGGCTCGGGTTTTACAAGGCTGTGATAGAGGGAGCACAGTACATGGCTCCGGTAGCAGGTTTCGATGTCTGATGACTGTTAAAACCGGCGAAGATTATTGAAAACGTGCAGTGCCTGGGGTTTTGCTGGCCTAGCGGTCTAAGTGGCAGTGTTGGTGTGTAATTACTTCTGAGGCACGGGTTCGAGGCAGACTGCTGCCGGCTAATTTTCAGAATTTATATAAATTTACATCGGCCTCAAGACAGTCACTGGGGGCATAAAGGTGAAGGTCTGAGACTCTTACTAATAAGGTTGCAGGTTTAATTAACATTGTCAGAAGTGAGCCTAGTGCTCGTTAGGGTGCAGTATTTAACCCTCTGTGAATCGGTTCAGGTGGAGAGGAGTGCACAGTGGTGATTGTGGGTATAGAATTTTACCAATTTCGGCGTTTTGGCGCACTTTATCGCGCTCACAGGGTTACAGGCTTTCATGTGTGATTCGCAGGGGGGGGGCATGTACAGTGGGTATAATACTATGATCTTAATATTGCAGCTAAGCCTGTGTTGACTGTTTTTGCCAGGTAAGGGCCCGGCGGGTCTCGGTAAAGGAGCAAGTAGAGTGGTATTAGCAGGCTATTGAGGGATAGGTGTGTGGGTCTTTGATATCATAGCATGTCGGGTAAGCGGGGAGCTAAGCGTTCTCGCATTGAGCATATGCTGGAGGCTATGATGCGCTGGATGGCGACTATGGATAGGAGATGGGGCAAGGTGGAACAAATGGGACACAGCCTAGTAGAGCTCAGGCAGAAAGTGGAGGATCAGGGCGGGCCGTCAGCCCGGCCTAAGCGGACAATAGTGCCTCCAAAGCCCAGGGGGGAATTGGAAGCTCCCCCCAAGCGTGTTAGGAGTAAGAAGGGGAAGAACCAGGACCCCAAAACAGGGCAACTGTTAGAGACACCGGATGGGGACAGTCCTTCCAGAATTCCGATAGCGCCAGAGAACCCCGCAAGGTATCCTTGATTTAGTGCCCAATGTGCCAAAACCTGCGCCAATTCCGGCGCTCCCAGCAGTAGAACCGGTGGTACCCAGTGCCATACCAATAGTGCCCACACCATGCCCAAGTGTCCCGGTCCTGAACCCCGTTGGCCCGGTCCCGGTGTTAGCGCCAGCAGGGGGAGGGCAGGTGCCTCTGGAACTGGCTGCGCAGATAGCGGCTGTTCTTCCTTGGTTAGGTGAAGGGGGGATGCTGCCACTGTCGGTGGGCGCCAAAGAAGTAGGAGAGGACCCATTGGCAGAGGCACAACGAATGGTGGCAAGGATCATGGCGGCCCCGAGTGGGGAGCCAAGTACGGGCACAAATAAGACCAGTCAACGCTTCCAGAGAAAGACAGTGGAAAAGAAAAGACGGCGGAGCCAGCGGGAGTTGTGGCAAATGGTAAGGAGCTGCCCTTGCAATTATCGGGCGCAGGGGTGTTACCTTCCAGGAAGGAATACTTAGCACAGCATGTTGCACGCGATGTGAAAGAATTGATTTGGTCTGGTGCCTATGCAAACATGTTTTCTCTACTGGTAGACAATAGGGAAATGGAGTATGCTAGGAGGCAAAAGGATTGGATGCTTCCCAGTGATTGGCGGGTTGAAATGTCAAGATTCAGGGTAGAGGAGACATGATAAGGGCCTTTTCAGTGTTTATGGCCATAACGCTGAGCGTTCACCTAATCAGCAAGCTGAAATGTCATGTTATCAGAGCAGTGTGACATTCACACATGATAAATATGGTGGCGTGGGTTGGAAGGAATACGATATGAATTTCAGGAAGGCGAAAGAATTTGACCCCTCACTTACATGGGACCGGGTGGATTCTATCTCATGGTTTGACCAGTTTGGCCCAGGACAGCCGGGCAATGCAGGCCAAAATTGGGGCAAGGGTCACACTTCTCAGCCACCTCATCCCTTTCGGCCAACGCAAACCGGGGGCGCGGCCCCGGGTACAGGGAACGGCGAAAAGGTGTATGCTGGGATTTTAAGAGAAAGTCATGTACCAGAGCCCAGGGCACCTGTAAATTCAGGCACGCATGCTCTATATGTAACCACCCCTCGCAGCCAGAGTCAAAATGCCTCAAAAAAGGGAATGGTTTTTCAGGAAATAGAGGCAGGAAGAAGCAAGAATAAGGAAAAGGAAAGGAAGGTAACGCATTCGCCCATTGAAGTATTTGCTATGACTCCCTGGTTGAATAGGTACCCGGACCATGCGACTGCTAGGATGTTGCAGGAGGGCTTTTTGTACGGTTTCAGGATACCGGCGGGGAACTACACAGGGACATCAGAGTGCAAAAACCAATTGTCTGTAAGATCAAACCCAGGGGTGGCAGAGCAAAAAATTGATAAGGAGTTGTGCTTAGGTAGAATAGCGGGTCCATTTGACTCCGCCCCTGTGCCAAACTTTGTCTGCTCCCCCCTGGGGATGGTCCCCCAAAAGGAGGAGGGAGAGTTCAGGTTGATTCACAATCTATCGGCCCCCAGAGGTAAGGCATTGAATGACGCCATCAATGAAGAACTCTGCAGTGTGAAGTATGCTTCCTTTGATCAGGCTGTAGAGATGTTAAGGGTTTTGGGACCAGGAGCCCTGCTGGCAAAATCGGATGTTGAATCGGCATTCCGGTTACTGCCGGTTCATCCTTTAGATCATCACCTGCTAGGTTTTTCATTTCGGAAGAAATTTTACATGGATAAGTGCATGCCCATGGGGTGTTCGGTTTCCTGTGCATACTTTGAAAAATGTAGTTCATTCTTGGAATGGGTTTTCAGGCAGGTGACGGGGCACCAATTTGTTATGCATTATTTGGATGACTTTCTATTTCTGGGGTCGGCGGGCTCACAGGAATGTTCTGGGGCATTGGAGGAATTTTGTGTGCTAATGCGTACATTCGGTGTCCCTCTGGCACCAGGGAAGACGGTAGGGCCCACGACCACAATTGAATTTCTAGGCATCGAAGTGGATTCAGTACAGGGGTGTTTTAGGTTGCCGCAACAAAGGTTAATGAAATTTCGTGCAGCTTTGAAAAAATGTCTGACTAAGGAAAAAGTGACTTTACACCAGCTGCAGCAGGTTGTAGGACAGTTGAACTTTGCGCTACGGGTGATACCTATGGAGAGATCATTCTCCCGTTCCATCTCACAGGCCATGACGGACCTGCACGAAAAACACCATCATACACGGCTGTCATCTGAGGTTCGCAAGGACATGCGGATTTGGATCGCATTTCTGGAGGGATTCAATGGCAGGGTAGTGTGGCCCGGTCCCCCCACTACTTCTGCTGAGTTGGGCTTATGGACTGATGCAGCGGGCAGTGTGGGATTTGGTGCCATACTCGGGAACCGGTGGGTGGCACAGGAGTGGCCGGTTTGGTGGAGGGAGAGTGGTTTAACTGCCAACATAGGGTTCTTGGAATTATTCCCTATTTGGGTGGCACGGACGGTGTGGCCCCAGTCTCTCCAGAACCAATCGGTAATTTTCTGGTCAGATAATATGACAGTGGTTGAAGCCATCAATCAACAGGCGGCAAGGTGTAAGATGATTCTCCGCCTGTTGAAAGAGATAGTGCTACTATGTATGAAGCTGAATGTACAGTTTAGGGCAAAGCATGTACCAGGGGTGCAGAATAATGCGGCTGATGCACTCTCTCGCTTCAAGATGCAGGTTTTCAGGGAACATCTACCATCGGCAGAGGCAGCAGCGGCACACTTCCCTGAAGTACTTTGACAGATTGGTGCCCCCAACTGCAGAACCTCGTGGCTGCTAGCCTAGCACCCGGGACCAGGAAAGCTTATGAAGGGGCGTTTTGGTCTTTCTGTACTTTTTTGGGGCAGGACTGGTAGGAAAGATAGCATAATCCTGGTGCATTCCTCTTGTTTTTAGATCACCTGCATGGGGAGGGACGCTCCGCGGCGGCGGTCAGGCGCCATGTAGCGGCAGTTTCTTTCTTTGCCCAGATCAGAGACACGAAAGATCCCACAAACAGTTTCATTGTATGGAAGGCATTGAAGGGGTGGAGACGCATGCAGGGTGCGGCTCCTGACACCAGGCAGCCGATAGGGTTCGAGCGGCTGAGTGCATTGCTGACGGCATTAGGTGTCATCTGCAGTTCAGAGGGGAAGACATTATTATTCAGAGCTGCCTTTGCGTTGGCTTTCTATGGGGCATTTAGGGTAGGTGAATTGGTTGCACGTAACAAGTCGGATGGGCAGGGTGGGCTCTTACTGGAGCATGTGAAGATACAGGGGGATACTCTGTTATTAACCATCAGGAAATCAAAAACCGATCAGGAAGCTCGGGGAGAGCGGGTGGTCCTTCATAGGGCACAAAACAACCCTTGTTGCCCGTTAATGCACCTAGAAACGTACCTCAGACAGAGGAGCAGTGCGGTAGGCGGGTCATTGTTACTACATGCGGACGGTACCCCACTCACCATGTTCCAGTTTAAAAAGGTATTGGCAATGGCGCTCAGCAAGGCTGGTCTGAATCCAAAGGTTTTTGGTACACATTCCTTCAGGATAGGAGCTGCCACTGAGGCAACGGCCAGGGGTTTGCATTGCAGTAGTGTACAGAGGATTGGACGATGGGTTTCCAATAGTTATAAGCGTTATGTGCGGCGGCACATGTTGTGAATACACGATGCAATAGGGGTCTGATGTTTGTTTTGTTTATCTATTTCATACACAGTTTCACGAACCTGTCACGCAGGAGGGAAACTGCCGGCACCACAACAACAGGATTCGGCTCAACGACGGTCAGAACTACAAAGAAAAGGAACACGTAATGTGTGGATTGTGGGGCATTCGTATGTACGGCGTATGAAATCGTTTTTTCTTTCAGGCAATTACAGGCAAAGAGCAAAGCAGCAGGGTTTCACAGTATCCTTTCACGGAAAAGGGGGCCTGTGCCTTAGTCAGTTTAGGGGTTTCATGACTGGTCTTCTGAAGAAACACAGTCCTCCGCCCACAATAGTTATTTTACATTTGGGGGTGAATGACTTGGTGACGTTAGGCAGAAGGGTCTTGATTGAGGGCATAATCTCTGAGGTCGGCTGGTTAGCCAAGGCGTGCCAGAGCTGCAACATAGTTTGGTCCCAGATGATATCCAGATCAAAATGGCGGGGGGGGGACTCGGTGAGAGCGTTGAATCACTCCGTAAAGAGGGTCAACAATAAAATAGAGAAACTGTTCAGATCTCCTAAATTACAGAACATTGCACATGGGTGTGTCAGGGGAGAACCGTGCTTCTTAAAAGACGGGGTTCACTTGACTAGGTTAGGGAATGAAATAATGTTGGAGAACTTCCTAGCATTTCTAGGGAATTTAAGGGCATGACCTTTCTGAGTAGCAGGGGGGGGGGGGGCAGGCAGTCGGGCAACTACACTGGCCTGTGGTGGTAAGGTCATAACTGGTGAGCAGTAAATTTAAGGTCCTTAGGGGGCGGCGCCATTCTCAGATGGGGTCGCCCAGGGAGAGGGACAAGGGGTCTCTCCTATAACTCCAGGGGCGGTACATCCGGTAGGCTGGATGGGTGCGGAGAAAGGGGGGAGTCACGCTTTCTTTAGGCTGGTTGGCCACCCCGCACTGGCATGGACGTCACTAAATGGTGCAGAGTGCAAGACCCCCCAAATTTGAATGGAGTCAGGGAATGTATGGGGGTAACGGGGGGGGAAGGGGGGGGAGGAGTACCCTCTCGGTAAGCGGGCCCTCTGCGCATGCGCAACTCTTACGGGAGGGCGTGGTTAATTGATAAGGATCTGACACCAGTTAGCGAGTTTGCCGTAGGCCCAAATAGGATACGCAGAAAGTAATTAATGTATGATTATGATCCTTATGTTAGATTCGGATAGGAGAAACTATGTATTAGAGATATGTTAAGGTTAGCCATCTGATATCTGTGCATATGAATTGTAATCAAATGTCGTGTTATGTTTCTGCGTATAATTGTGTAAATATTGTTTATTTCAAAAAAATTTAATTTTGTTTGCATATTTTAATAAATACGGCCGGGTTTTTTACGACCCCCACCTCCAAAAGAAATTCCCTTCTCATGTCCATCATTAGGAATGAGGTATGCGCAAGGGGGAGGGGGAAATTCGGTGGTCCCAGACCATATGAGCGCTACACAACTGTCAGGGTATACACTACGCCCTAAACCCGTCTTTCCGGAAGTGACTGACTGAAAAGTAATTGCTTCGGAATGTGGCCATGCCCTGCCTCAGAAATGTGCCCAATTCGAGCCAAAAAAGTGTTCAGCTCTTCAAAACGACAGCTGGCAGAATGCCTCCAGCACAGCACACTGAAATTAGGTCCTGCTGCCAAATACCGGTTACTGCAGAGGTGGCTTGTCGACTTCCTCGAAAGATAGTGTTCTGAAAGTCAGGTCAGTAACACTTTGCTGTCAGCCTAGATGGGGCCTGAATGAGTGCCTCCCACGCTCCACTTTAAAATGCAGCCAAGCTTACAGCTCATGTGGTCGGCGGCAATCGAGTGAGTCTGCGAGTCACTCTGCTGATTATAATAAATTATTATGAAGAGTCACACACAGCAATTTGAAACCCTGGCAGCAATGCTACCCTTCTAGGGACTACTCCTTCCCCCCCGGTGTCTGTACTTAGTTTTTAGTATGTATTTTATTTTGTGACGCGCTACGTGCCACAGTGCTGTTTCAAGAGAACGTAAAGTGCCCCAGGCTAGTTAGGTCTCGGCTGCGAAGGCTGCGCTTGCGCAGTCTAGCTCCGAGAATTAATGACTTGGAGAAGAGGGGCTTGAACCCGCCCCTCTTCTCCCCTGTTCTCCATTGGCTGGCCTCTTGAATGCTGGCCAGCCATTGGAGAAGAGGTCAGTCATTCAGATTAAGCCCCGTCCTTTTCGGATCGGGGGCGTGTTTTTTGCAAGAAGTCTCAAGGAGGAGATAACAGCAAAACACGCCCCCGAATCCGAAAACGACGCTGCCTTTCTCCGAGGCATTTCTGCTCTGCCTCGGAGAAAGGCGGTGGTGTCCAGCATCAGGTTCGTGCAGCTCGCAGCTTCCTCCTTGTTATTTTCTTGTAATCCCTGTTGTTGGGAACATTTCCTTGAACGTGCAGTTTAACGTTTCAAGGAACAGTGTTTGTTTGCGGCTGGGCTGCGGGGAAACAATCTTTTTTCCCGTCCTGCCACCCGAACTGCAGATTGCATAACACTGTGAGTGTTTCTTCTGAGAAGCGTCGTGTAGGCAGTAGGCAAAGCTGTAAATCGTGAGGAAGCCGAAGTAAAACATTTTAAGATCAGTATGTTTAACTTGAATAATTAATATGTACTGGGTATAAAGGGGAAAAGTAACTAGAGGAACAGAATTGTTACTGCGTTCCTAGATGCGAGAAGTTTATGAGCGGATGACAGCGTGATGAACCAATTAAAAAAAAAACGCGAAGCTTTCTTCGAACTAGTATTCTTATAAACCTTGCTGCTAGGAACTTACTTTATATGACGCTGCTACTGAGAAAATTCAAACTAAGGTGGCTTGGAAGAGTCCATCAGATGTTCTTCCATACTGTGCTATTCTTACCGTACCTTGCCCGCTGGCGGTGCTGTGGGGGGATCATATGGGGTGGGGGGCGGGTATTTAGCAAAGTTAGCTTGTGACGCCTTGCGAAGGGGCGGGGCCGCCAGCTTCCATCAAGGGTCGGACACCAGTTGCCTCACAACAGTAGGCTGAGTGACACAGCCTCCTAGCCCCTTCTGTTGCAGCGAAACAGTGGATGAATATTCATTTTCGCAATCATTAGGGTACCCTCCTTCATTGTTGAGAGAACTGAGGTAATTACATCAGTCATTGCGCGCATATTCCTTGTCATGATTTTATTTCTGGGGGGAGAGGCATGCCTGCCAATTTATAAACTAACCTCACCGTGTGAGGAGGGGCGGTGCCTTGGAGGAGGCGGCTAAGAGGCAGTCTGCCCCTCACCAAGCCCCCACTCCCACGCAAAACAAGCATTTACAATGCAACGGTCTCGGCATTGTTAAAGTTAGAGCTATTGGAATTGCTCATGACATTATTTTTGTTTATGTTTTTAAAACATGTAAAGAAACGGCATTGTTATTTACAATGTCAATAGCTTAATCTGTGTGTGGGTGCAAATGCAATAGGTCTCGCATTGGAGAGTGATTAAGCTATTGACATTGTAAATAACAATGCCGTTTCTTTAAATGTTTTAAAAACAAAAACATAAACAAAAATAATGTCATGAGCAATGCCAATAGCTCTATCTTTACCAATGCCGAGACCATTGCATTGTAAATGCTTGTTTTATATTGTCATTGTCAGGCGCAAGACTTGGGCCATGTGGTGGTTCCAGCAGGGCCTGTGCTTCTGGCCCTGGGCATTGGTAGTCTGGTTATCGGCTTCCTTCATCTTCTCCTTAATCACCGCCATCCTCCTCCACTACCACGTCGACACGCTGGTCTCATAAATCAGGTAGGTGAACGCCACGACCACAGTCTACTTACTCCATCCTATGGCTTCGTCTCACTTCCATGAAGAATAACTGCGTGATGTCATGCAAATATAAGTAGCGGCTATCACGGGCTTGCCGCTTTGAAGCACTGTAATAACAGGTTGTCTTCTTAGTACTCAGTGATACCACATATGGAGATCTCTGAAGATTACCATGCGAGTGCGCCCACTAAGACTAGAATATGTTACCGCGTGACTGATCTTAGCGGTTGTTTTTTTAAATCTTTGCCATATCTCGCCAGATGTGTTTTTATGTTAATAATCACACGAATCATGCATTTGCGAATACCTCCTTCACAAAATTACCAAACCACTGCTCTTGCAGAAACCTTTTGCATGCAAATATGTCCTGCTTATTTTATAGAGAGCCCAAATGTCACTGAAGGTAAGGGGGTCTCATGACCATGTTGTAAAAATTCAGTTATTTGGGTGCAGTGCTTACTTTGAGGGAAAGAAAATGCAGGGGCCCAAATTATTTATTTAGCAATCTTCAACTTCCACCACCAGCGCTGCCCCCTTCCACCACTGCCCACTTCCACCACTCGCACCACCCACACTACCCACTCCCTGCAGAGACTTAAAGCCGGATTGCCACAAGCACCACCTATTTTCAGCAGAAGTTTGGGGGGATTCTCGCATGGTTAAAAAAACCAATGGTACAGTGTCTCATCTGACATTTACAACCCCCTCTCTCCCCGCCCCACTTGGCCAAATTAAGTGATCCCATGGACAAAATAAATCAGCTTTCTCTAGGTGTACATTTCACCGCCTTGACAGGCTGCTTATTGCATGCAGAGACACCACGTCATGTAAAAGTGGCTGACAGCCTGATATGGTGAGACTCAAATCAAGAAAAAATGGAGGGCAGGGATTCTTAATGTTGAATGCAACTAGTGCATCTCCTACAGAAAAAAGCATGAATTCTGCAAATCACAGGTTTTCATCGGGGCAGAGGTAACCCAATCCTTCATCCTTCCGAGGTTGATAAATTAACCTACATTAAAAAGGGTACTATCAATAGCTGCTGTTCAGTTATTAGCATCATCAAAAACTGTAGACCATTAGACCAAAACAGCCTGACTATCCCATTGCCTCTTCTTATTTAGTCTGTAAGCACTATTTTCTTTCATGAGTTTCTCCTACTGCAGGCACTGCATGCTTTCCTGTATCATTAAGCGTGCCATGTGCGCTCTCACTTTCCAAGCAGCCAGGGACGATGGCGGCCGCCTCTTTGAAATGAACTAGGTCTCGCATTTACAAGTGTTTGAGCTATTGGCATTGTAAATGACAATGCCTTTTATGTATGTGTTAATTATCAAAACAGATAAATAAAAGGCATTGTCATTTACAATGCCAATAGCTTAAACTCTCACAAATGCGAGACCTATTGCATTGCAAATGCTTGTTTTGATTAGGTTGTTGCTGACTCAGACTTGCATTTGGAGTTTTGAGTTCTGTTTGTGACCAAGGTTCATTGAGAAAAAGTAATTCACAAATACACAATTTCTTCGAATTGAACTGCGTTACTGTGTGATTACCACAGTGAGGGAGAAAAGGAGGGTAGGTGTGTGTGTGCGCAGGAGAGCTTTCGTGAGCTAGTTAGAATGTAATAGCATGGTATGTTATAACATGTTATAGGATCGATCGTTATTATGTGGTATGTAATGTGATATTATGTAGTTGTATGGCAGAGGTCTTCAATCTGTGGGGCGCGACCCCCAGGGGGGCCCTGGAGTCCTGGAAAGAGGGTCGCGCATTCCCAGCTTCACTTGTACCTGCAATCCAAAAGATTTGCTTTGCTTCTGGAAAAAGACAGCTGTTCTGGGACAGCTAATTTAGATGGTATCAACTGCTTGCCTGAATGAAGTGCAAATCAGTTAATCTGCAAGTGTAAAGGATGAGCAGTGAAGGGACTGTTATGTAAAAAAAAATATTGCATTATATACACTCTAGTATTACTAAAATCTAGATTTTGGAAGCACCATTTTATTGTAAAACTACTTGCACGTTTTGAAGCATTCTATCTCACGCTGTGGGTAATGCAAGTATAAAATAATGACTTACATATTTACTATACTTTCTGTCACAGGCTAGGACTTGTTGCACTAAACATACACATCACTATTCTCCACTGCACCAATCAAGATTTAATTCTGTGGTTCTCTGGTTAATAGAGGTTTCATAATGTACTATAGTGCATTCCCCACCGAGTCACAACTTTTTAATTTATTTTTTATTTAGGCTGCCCATTATTTTATATGTAGACAGCTGATGCTGAAAGACCTGAAAAAACCTACAGAATATTTTGGTGCTGATTTCTGAGAGGCTTGCATCGCCAGAGCATCACTTTTTTTGACACTCCGGAGGCGCAAGCGTCTCAACCATACCTATGAGGTGGTGCAAAGTCACCCTGCATGGCTTTGCATGGCCTCATAGATATGGAGTAAGACATAGTAGCGCAAGCCACTATGTTGCCTTATTCTGCGCCAAGGAGGTGTTCTATGGGCTTTGCGTGGGGTTCTCATGCAACACCCATGGATTTTGATGCTACCCCATATTTACAAAATCACGTAAACCTGGGGCAGCTCCAAAAACAGACGCCTCCCCAGTGGAGGCGTAACGAGGATACATGTTTTCGTTTCTCCTCATTTTTCCTCTTTCCATGTGCGCTGAATTCTGCAGCTCACATAGAAAGAGGAAAACATCTCTTGGGATTGTTTTGTGACGGAAGGTGCCCCTTCCTGTACAGACAACCCTGCCTATGTTGGTGCTAGGCAGCAGTTTGTGCGCCAATGCAAGGGGAAAGGACAGAAATGCACCGTATTTCATATATATGATGCATTCCTGCCCTCTCACTTTGGCATAGGGCAGCGCCGCAAGAAGACTTGCGGCACTGCCGTACGCCAACTTCTCATAAACGAGGCCCTTTGTTTTTAGCTACATTGACCACACCCCCACGATCACTGACCTTTGCTTTGAGAAACACTGTTAAATTTTATTTCCCCACCGTAAAAGTTATTTGCTGTGGGAATTGGGGGCTTTTATGGTTGTCAATGATGAGGAGTACCAGGTTCTAGAAACGTTTGTCAGAAGGGGGTCCTTACGTCTAAAAACATTTGGCAAGGGGGTCTCAGCTCAAAAAGTTTGAAGACCTCTGTTGTATGGTGTGTTGTATTTCATTATGTTATGATGTGTTGTGTAAGCTCTGGTGTACTTTATTGTGTTAGGTACTGTTGTGTTACAGTGTATTTTTATGACATGTCACAGTACTCCGACGCCAGGTCTTCCCGTTCCATTCCTTACACCATTAGAGGCCGGTGTATTGATACCGTGGAAGAGCGGGAGGGAGTGGGGGAGCGCAGACGGACAAGACAAAAAGCAAAAAATAGGAAAACACTTACCTGCATCGCTGCATCACGCCCCTCTCTTATGCAGGTACAGGCTCCCAGAGTGCACAGCGGCCAATCCTGACACTGCTTTCATGCTACTGAAAGCAGCGTCAGGATTGGCCTGAGCACCGAGGATTTGCGCTCACAGTTAGACCAGGAGCCTGTGCCTGCTCTCTCCAACCCGGCAAATCAGCTTGGGTTGGAGGGAGCTTCAGTGTGCATGACGGTTTGGCCGGCCTCAGACAGCCGGCCCGATCACCATGTGCACTGATAACAATCCATCCCCCCTCAGTGCGGTCATCCCTGGCACTGCCCCCAAAACTCCACAGTAAGAGAAAAATAAAACGCTAATAAACATGGTTTGTTATCATTTTATTTTTCATGTTTTGCATCTGCTGCTGTTAGCGGAGGGGGGGGAGGGACGCTCCTCCGGCATAGCAGAGGTGCCACCATAGCGGATGAGCCGCTGCTGCCTTACACATGATTAGTTCACCTGCTCCACAGAACCTGTCACCTAGCTACGGTCAAAATACTTCGCCCAATATGGTGCCGACTACCCAGCATCCACAAAGGGGAAAGCACATCACCAAGACAGCGTGAGAATACCAAAGAAACTCACAATAAAGAAAAAATACAATCACCATAAACAGAATCCTGGGAGGGAATAACGTGCACAGGAATGGAACGGGAAGACCTGGACTTGCAGTAATGAAGATTACCTGTGAGTAACTGGGCATTACTTCTTTGCTCGACTTCCCGTCCCATTCTTTTCACATGAGCCCATACCCAAGCGCATGGTAATTTATCCACACAGAAACCAAGGATGATGCAGCACACTTGATATTTTTCATGCAAAACAGCATAAATCACAGATTATGTACAGCTGATAAAACATGAGCACCAAAGTCTAAGGATGTAGCCATCCCCAACTGGAGCTGGTAATGGGAAATAAAGGGCCATGTTGCAGAATACAAGTGTGAGAAAGGGACAACCCCTTAAATATTGCCCAGGAAGAGGAAACACTCCGAGTTGACCGCCCCTGGACAGACGAGAGAGACCATAGGTCACAAACAATGAATTCACCTGCCTAAAAGTACTGGTATGGTCCAGGTAGATGCAAAGGGCTCTCAAAACATCTAGAGAATGAAGAATCTCCTCTTCCGTAGGAGGGTTTGGACAAAAAAACCAGAAGGACAATATCTTCCGGACAGAGAAAATCCAACAAGAACTTGGGCATAAAAAATTGACAAGGACGCAAGATCACCTTGTTGGGACAGAAATGTAAACGGGGGAGAAGCCAGCAAAGCCCCAATTTCACCTACCCAGCGTCCAAAAGAAATTACGACCAAAAACAAAACATTAGCAGAAAGAAACTTAAAATTAACTGAAGTAAGGGGCTAAAATGGAGGACCTGTCAACACTCAAAACACCTACCGGGGGGGGGGGGGGGGATAGGAGGGACCAGAGAGCGGTAGACAGGAGGCTGAAGCAAAAAACTCCTCAATAGGCGTGCCACCAAGGGATAAACAAGGTACATATCTGAACCCCTGATGGTAAGTATGGGGGCCCACTGGGAACAAAGAATTGCTAGACTCAACACAAAAACATCCCTCGAAAAGTCTAACGCCCTGACAGGATCACAGGAAATGGGAGACACACCTGTTCCCTTACACCAAGAGTCAAAGCTCTTCCAATGATGACTAAAAGGCTACAGGGTGGAAGACCTGCCAGCCACCTGGATGCTCTGAGCCACCTCAAGAGAACAACCCTGAGCCAACAAGGTCAACCTCTTAAGTACCATACCCCCAGCCAGAGGCACAGGAGAGAGTATGTGCTCAGCAGAGATAAGTGAATGGGAAACCTTCGATGGGGACACATTGCCAAACCCTGAAGAAGCATCAATCGGCCAGGCTGACCTTAAGGGAATCAGGCTGCAAAACTGAGGGAGTCAGGCTTTGCCTCTGAGGCAAAAAGATCCACCAGGGAACTGGAGAGAATCTGCTGAAACAGAAAGGGCAACAGACACATGGTCACAGACGTGGGACACCGTGCTCAAAGAATCCGCAGGCCCGTTCTCCCTCCTCAGAAGATAGACCGTATGACAGAGGAGAAATTCCTCTCTGCCCACAGGCCAATCTTTTGGGACAAGAGAAACAGAGTCATTCGCACCCCACCTCTGCCGTTGAAATACACACATACGACCTGGTTGTCTGTCTGGACACATACAGCCTGATTTCGGAGGAGAAGAGCTAACCAAAGAAGTGCCTGTCAAACTGCCATCAACTCCCTCCAGTTTGAGGACAGGAGAGCCTCGAAACACGGCCATCTGCCCTGGGCCTTGGAATCCCCCTCTAACTGGCCCACTCGTCTTGGAGCTTGCATCGGTCATCAAGACCACAGAAGGAGGTGGATTGAGATTGAAATCCTTGAAGAGATTGTGGAGGTAACCACCACCATTGGAGAGACTCCTGAATCTTTGGAGAAATAGGAACGAGAGCCTCATATTCCTGAGAAGCAGGATCCCAGTGGCGAAGAAGGTGATGCAAGAGGGGATACAAATGGAGATGGGACCAGGGGAACACGGACGGGAGTGGAGGCCATCTCCCCTTGACTTCGTAGCCGGAGATGGGCAGACACCTGAGGATGGGACAGAACCCAAAAAAGATGTTGGAAAGAGTCAATTGTCTTTCGGGATGTGAACACCATCCTAAATTCCATTCGAAGACGGCCTTGATCAACTTCACTGAGAGGGATGCAAGGAGATTTTTCTGTGGTTGATAAGAAACCCAAAAGTTTCCTGAAGACAGCAGACATGTAGCACCTCCTCTGTTGCCTTAGAAAAAGAAGGAGAGACAATTAGCCAATCATCCAGGTAAGGTTAGACTTGAATACCTTGTGAATGAAGAATACTAGGAACTACATAAGTCAGTGGAAGGTAGGCCGGTGCTAGGTGCAAAGACAACCCCAGCCTTTTGAGGAAAGTGTAACTACAGAGAAGGCGTGGCCTCACACTGAACCATGAAACCTGTAGTTTAAGATGACTCAGGTTTACGTCCTAGTACACAATTGATAGGTAGGAAATGATTTTCCTTTTCGCATGGTATGAATGAATATCATCGCTACGGAATCCTATTACCCTGATGAAAACTTTTGATCTTCTGGTCTTTAGTATAGGTCGAAACATGTTGGTAGTCATGGATTCTAGATGGTCAGATGAATCATTGAATTTCATTTGTTGACCATACCTTTTGTTTTTAATCATTACCAGGGGTACTCAAAAATAAAGGAATTTCCTTGGGTATACCCCAAGGTATTTTTAATCTTTCTGACCTGAACTAGACCCCTCTATTTGTCCTAAAATAAGATAACTAAGAACTCCCAGGCCCTTGGACCGTGGTTGAGTCCAATGAGGTGGCACTGTTCCTACCCCAGTGTGAGGTTGCCAATGAGGAAGCATGCCACAAGACATTGTTGGTGAGACAACCTCTTCAAAAATGTAACATATCGTTTTTTTGACCCTACCCTACTTCTTCTTAAATGCGAAAAGACAGAAGTGACCATATTTTGGAATTCTCAAGTAGCTTGTGTGATAAGTGCTTGGATAGAAGGAGCACATACTTGAGTACATACCTCTTTTCTTTCCCGCTGGGTTTTAAAAGGAGAATACCTACCAGGGGGCCAAGAGTGTTGTAAAACTTTTGGCACCGATGAAAGACCGAAATTAAGCACCTGGCATTTGTAGTGCCTCGTGCCGACTGTGAAGCGAAGAAACTTCTCATTCGCCAGATGAATGGGGACATGCAGGTAAGGGATCGTCAGGTCTAGGGATGCGAGGAAGCTTCCCTGATGATCCACCTGTGGAATTGACTGTAAGGTAAGCCTCTTGAAGTGTCCATGTGGAATGTGCATATTCACTCCTTTGAAATACAAGACTGGATGGTATTCGCCCAAGTATTCCTGCACAAGAAACAGGATGGAGTAGTATCCCAGTCCCCTCTTTTGTGTCGGGACCTTGATTATAATTGCCTTCTCTAAAAGAAGCTGAACACCTTCCAGTAATGCTACTAGCTTCAGGGGATTCCGACGAAAGGGCTCGTTATTACCTGTAACTTGAGGATAGACAAAAGCGCAGCGATATCCGAAACCTTTCCACCTGGAGGGAGGAAGAACGGGAGCAATCAGCTTCCTATTCTCGGCCTTCTGCTTCACCATCTCTTCAAGATGAGGTCCAAACAACATTGAACCCTCAGAGGACAGACGGATGCATGGCATCCGTTTTCCAAACCCGCATTCAGATATGCCGACGCGCAGCAATAGAAGCTCTTGATGCTGCTGCCTCCGAACACAAATTATCAAAGAATATGTTGGACAAGTAGAGGACCTGGTGTTCCTTTAGAGCCAGCAGAGAGATAGTATCCCCTCCCTCACTCATCAGCTGCACTGAATTCATATATGCCGTTGCCCTGCTGGAGAAATTACAAGCGGCATAAGACCTCTTCATCACCCCTTCCATCATCTTATCCACAGGGTTGGAAGGAAGGGCATCATCTGAAAGCAACATGCCCTGTGAACAAAGGCGAGCCATCAGGTTATCCACCTTGATGGATTGCAGGAATTCTTTTGGAAACCCTCGAAAGCACACTGCTTGCTCAAAAATCGAGGGACGCTGATTTGTCAATATCCTGCCACTCATGGGAAAGTATTTTGCAAACCTCATGTTGAGGGCGCTGATATTGTGTGAAAAATCTTCTTCCAACTCCTCTTCCAGGAAAACCCAGATTGTCCCAAACATAGGAAAAAAGGTTAGAGAGCTCAGCTCCCTGCACAAAACGAACCCATATTCCATGCTCCTCATCAGGGTCCTCCAAATCATCAATAGGATTCAGCGTGGCACCTTCGCAGGAGGCCCCTTTGACTCCCTTGACTTAAATGCAGCTTAAACCGCCTTATTAATCAATAGGCGTAAAGCTCCCAAAGTAGGCCCCTACGTAGGGCAATCGGAGGCATACTCCATTGACAGCATGCAAAACTACAACTTCCTTTACCCCTCTCATTTCTAGGGAACCAACTCTCATGACCCCCGAAATCTCACAGGCGCTGCAAGATGCAGGAAGCGCTTATATATGATAAAAACACCGCACACAAACGCACAGTTACATCGAGGCAAGTGTTTTATACAGTGGATCCTCGGAGGAGAAACAATGTGTCAAAGAGGATGCTCAGTGCCACAGAAGAGCCTCATAGTAACCTTGGGCGGCCCAAGGCAAAATCGCCTCACGTATCACGTACGGCGGCCCATTATGTGGGCGGCAAAACAATGGGCGAGAGGACACTCTGCACCGCAGTCCACAAATGAACCAACACCCACTGGCGCAGGACCTAGATAAGAAGACTGCTCCCTCAAGTCCGGTAAGGGAAGAACAGTTTAAAACACAATGCGGCAACAAAACTTACCTTTGAACTCACTAGGCATCGTTCTGCAGTGTAGAATTAAAAGAATGGCTGTCTTGGTGATGTGCTTCCCCCTTTATGCATGCTGGGTAGTCGGTGCATATTGGGGGAAGTATTTTGACCTCAGCTACGTGATAGGTTCTGTGGATTAGGCGAACTGCTCATGTGTAAGGAAAGGGACAGGAAGACGGACGTGGAGGTAATAACATCAGTGGCCGATGCTCAATCAGATGTCAGTCACAGAGGAGATTGGCACAGGTCATAAATCTCAATTTGTGAGAAAGGCGTGCAATTGGTTGGAAAAGAACGTCGATCAATGAAACCAGTTTAAAAACCCTCCTTTCCTCTCCCATCGTTTAACTTCTCATTTGTGCTAATCTAGTTTACTTTGCTCATTCGCAACCTCTCTCACACGGAGCCCCCTACATTATATTCTCCTTCTACTTTATCGCTCCCACTCTTTCTCACACACCCTTTGCCTTGATCTCTTTTACCTCATTGTCTCTCTCCTCATTTACTCTCTTCCCCCTCTCCATCGCTCCACTCTACATGGCAGTTTCAGCACCTCTCTGCCAATCCCGCCAACGAGAAGGGGAGTCCATAGACACTTTGTATGCATGCCTGAGCAAACTAGCAGTATGAATTGGAACACATGTAACCTCGAACATATCTCAGACTTGTCTGTTATTAATGTGGTGCAGCGTTGGCCCCTGTAGCACAGCAAGCTAGGGGACCGCTTGAGCACATAATCAATGAGTCAGGGTGATAATCCTGGTCTCCCAAGGCCCCTAAGGTCCCACCTGTGGTCGGCTTATGCTCTGAGAAAGATGCAATAAACTAGCTTGAACTTGCGTGAGGGTTAACCCTCAGGCTGGACCCATCCCCACACTTGCATACTGAGGTCCTACCTCCTTTATCTAGCATCCTAGGGATGGGAGCCCTGTCAACGGTGATGTGCAGTCTGCCACTGACCTAATGATAACAAAGAAGTAATTGAGCCCAAATTTACCTCTGCACCTTGTGCCCATGATAACAGTCAGGAATCACTATAGCCTCAGGTAATCTGCTAACTAATTGGCTTGGGTCTAGTATTGCGCTAAATGTTCCATTCATGAAGGGGGATCAACTTTCAATTTCCTTTTTGTACCTTTACGATATGAAGCCATACAATAACTAATCACGAAATTAAAGGAATCATGGATACCAAAATACAGGCAAAAGCTTTAAAACAATACAAAGACTACCTATGATGCAAAAAAATTACAAATACGTTTTCTTCCATGTACTAATAAAAATCAATGAAATACTCCTCCTGAACATCGCCAATTGTAAATTACAACATAAACTGGTAGGTGGTAAACCTCAAGGGACAAACAGTCAGTATAAGTTACTTTCCTGAATAGGATAATATAAGAGGAAGGCCCACTGGCTAGTAAAGTCCAATAATTCCAGGCAGAGCAACACACTATAACGACTAACAGCAGAATTATAGTAGGAGGAATAATATATCTTCTACGCAGCATATCTACTAAAGGCAACAATAAGCATCATGAATTATTGGTCAAAGGGTTATAAGAAGATGAGAACAAATGGATCATATAAGAGGACTCTAGTCTTCGTGGCTTAAGAAATACCAATGAATCTCAATGTCCTTGACTATGCAAATAGATATTAAAATGCATCATACTATGATCATTAATAATATCCTCTGCCCAAATTTATCTATACGGAGAGATAGAAATCAAAACTTATCAAACTGTTATTCACTTCAGGTGGCCATATATTGAGAAAGGTAAAGTTAAAAAATGTTTCTATTACTGTCCTTCAACAATGGGCAAGCCAATTCAGCATAATGCTTCAGTACTAACCAGTGCTTCAGATACAGGGCATGACTGAGAATATAGTATAACCATAAACAAAAGTGATCCTATGCTGCCCTTCGACAATCAGACAAACCAACTATGTATATGTATGCGTAAGGGGACCTTCTTACCACTGGCCACAAGTGAAATAAGCAAAGTAAACTCTGCCACACCTTTGGGATGCCTCATTAGACTTCTTTGGTTCAGGTCATAAAATTAACCTTTCAAGAGTTTGCTCTCAATTCACAGACCCTCATGCTGGAGGCAGACGATCTGGGTACCAAGAGGACAGAAAGCCAGCTATGTGGATTGCCAGAAATGTTGCATGGAGAAAAAACTGGTATCCCTTAGTTTGGGTTCCAACCAGTCATCTTCAGTGGGCAGCTATCATTGCCTAACATCAACAAGGGTAGGAAATTGTGTTGGGAGTGGAGGAAGGGCACGCTTTCCCTCCTAATTAGACCTTTTGCTTCCAAAGGCCCTTTATGTCCAACCAACTGACTTGGCATTTCTAGCTATAAAATGGGTATATCTGCTGACTCAACTCTGCTGAGAAGCACCAAGCATTCTCGACTCAGGTCCTCTAGTTTTGTGTCACAACCCAAAATTCCAATTTAAAATTGTGGCCATATATCACAAAAACCAGGATGTTATCTTTACTACTGTTGTTGAAAACCTGTTGTGGACATTATAAATAGTCGCAGTGGGCTTTGAGTCAGCCTATAGCTTACCATTGTTTGGCTTTCTTGTCTATCTCATTTCCTTGGTTCTTTTTCACTCATATTCCGTATTCTTCATGTGTTTTTGTAGTCCACCCACACCTCCAGGACCAGAAGCAGAGTTTCTTTACCATCCTTTTGATTGGATGGCTTGTATCCTTCCTCATAGATGAAAACAACAAGAGAGAGAGGGTTGAGTCACACTCTTATTCCCCCTATGCTAGAACTTTAAACAACAAAAGAGTGTGTACAAAAAAAGAAGAAGGGGAGAGAAAAATACCAGTGGTAAAATTATGTATACATGCACATATATACATATAATAGTATATACACATATATATGCATATGTAAATTGACGGAGTGCTGCCGAAAAATCAATCAGATATTTGCGTAGAACCCTCACTCACTGACCTAGTCGGTGACATGCTTCATCATAGGGTTCCACCAGGGGTGCCAACTGCACCTCTGGTGTGCTTCAACGCTTTGGTTACAGCGGAGCGCAGATATCGGACAAACGGAATTCTCGTATGTGATAAGTGAAAGGGAATGTGAAATTAAAAAATGCCCAACAATTTTAATAATGACGAATCAGGCACTGGTTAAAAACAGTGTAGGATGACTAATACTGATAATTATTGATCAGATACATCCTATTAAGTATATAAACAAATGGTCGACATGTTTCAGCTTGTTATTGTTAGTCACAAAGCTTTCTTCAGGACCTAATAGACAATACAAAATGACACCTTGGCGGTATAAGCTCTCTAAGGCTTACCCTGACCTAAGGTTCAAGGAACCGGATACACTCACGGTTCCATACGGGCCCTCGAAAAATCCACAAAGGCCTCAGGATATCTGGAAGAAAACAGAATACAATCTAGAGTACTTCTATTGTTTTCATTACTAAAGCGCAGCTTCGTCTATCCGCTTTAGTACATTTTTAGATGAAAAATCAACAGCACATGGACATCTGGTGTACTAACATTAGAGAGTTACTTTTGTACATTGACAACATCCCTAGGTAACCAGTGCTTACAGAATCGTGAAGGAATTCAAAAATCTTTTATGAGAAAACATTCCGATCCATTATGCATAAAATGAGTCAATCTCCTCAATTATGCCCATTAACAGATGAGATAGACCTCGTAGTTCACTATACGGTAGTTATGAAAACGCTTAAACTATGGCACATAGGGTAAAATGGAGAATAAACAAGGCTTACGTATTAAAATGAAAAACTTTGCTCCTTAGGCAAGAAGGTGGGTGGCGGGACTACAGAACAGCTGAAGTCGGGAGAGAAGAAAACAGGGAAAACACATAACATTACTATCCCTGTGACATCAAAACCCGGCGTAGTTTTCTGTATTGCAAGTGAAACATGGTACTCACTTCATCCAAGACCTCTGCCAGGTAGATCAACCTCATTAATACCACCGAGCCCGGAGTCACCGGACAATGAAAAGTCTGAGTTTAAGTAGCGTTGAGAAATGCCGAGACGATGACACTCGACTTCCTCAAACCGGTCCGCATGTCACGTGACCAGCGTGGAAGACGTCTGCATCGGCATAGAAGAGGGACAACGCCGTTTAGTTTGTTAGAGGGCTAGAATGTAAACTCCTCTAGGTGCAATCGAAGAGATGGCACAAAACTTTATGTGAATCGCGACCCACGCGCAGACAACATTCAGAGTCGAAAAATAGGGGGCCTGCAGAGCCAAAGAAAATTGCGTATCAACTCGGTTTGATGTAAAATTAATTAGTTCACAAGTTGAGTCTTAGTGCTAGTAAGTCTCCCCAAATTGTAATGCAACAAAAAACCTTCATTGTATGAGTGGGAATCTGAAAGAACAAAAAGGGGATTGCATATCAGCCACATTAAATGTAGAGTTGGACGCTTCACAGCTTAGATATGGGTGATAGAGAATCAATCCCAATAGAGGTTTCACAAACAAGCCTCGTTAATTGGATGGAACAACTGTCCAGTAGACCTTAAGATAGGGGTCAGATCTTGCCATAGAGTGTTACTGCAGGCATTCAGTTACTGCGTCTCATGACCGATCCCCAGGGGATATTATCGTTTAACCCAACTAGATGTGTGGACATGCGATAAATCCATCGCTGTTCTTTTTCGAACAGTAACTTCGATGAATTGGACCCCGTTTTAACTTGCTCTATTATGGTCCAATGTAGATCATCCGCATTGTGGTTCAAACATACAAAATGCTCAATCAATTTAGTAGTGTTTTTCTTACAGCGGATGTTGCTACGATGTTCCCCAATCCGCTGTTTGACCTTCCTGGTAGTCATCCCCACATAGTTTAGCTTGCAGGGGCAGGTGATTAAGTAAACCACATCAGTGGTATTACAATTAGTGTGTTCGCGTTGTGTCCATATCTTCCCATTTTCCAAGCTCAGTGTCTTCGTGGCTGAGGTCAAATAACAGACACTACACGAACCACAGGGGAAGTGCCCCGAAACTGGTGGTAAACCCCATGTACTAAGAACAGAGGATACAGTGGGACTCCTCAGATTTCTAGGTCTAGTGTGGACCAAAGAATCTTTTATACTTCTGGCCTTTTTATACGAGAACAGGGGTCTCTCCCATTTGATGTTATTGCTCTCTAGTATCCGCCAGTGTTTTTTGATGGATTTTGAAATTGCATTTGATGCAACAGTATAGGTAGTTACACATGTCACCTGGAATGCTAGTTGCCTGTTTAGGTAAGTCTTGCAGAAGAATGTCTCGAGGTTGGTTCCTAGCCATCTTGCAACTATTGGAGAGGATCCTGTCAGGATAACCTCTCTCTCGTAGTTTCTGTGTCAGCTCTTTTGACTGGGCTCGATAGTCATCCACCTTACTACAATTACGACGAATTCGTAAAAATTGCCCATAAGGCAGATTTTCTTTAAGGGGTCGTGGGTGAAAGCTAGAGAAGGTCAAAAGATTGTTTTTTGCAGTGGGCTTATAATGAGTTTTAGTCAGTAAACTCCCTTCTGTCATAGTGACCACCACATCCAGAAAGACCATCTCATCCTTACTGTGAGAGTGAGTAAAGAGCAAATTAGGATCACAGGTGTTGATCCAAAGGAAAAATTCAAGCAGAATGTCCTCAGGGCCTTGCCAAATGATAAAAACGTCGTCTATATACCTCTTCCAAAATGAAAGATAGGAGGAAAAGGGGTTAGACGCACTCAGAATGTGTTTACATTCAAAATCATAGACATACATCCCAGCTACACTCGGCGCAAAAGTGCTGCCCATCGAAGTGCCTGTGGACTGGAGATATAATGTGCCCTGGTATTCAAAAAAATTCTTCTTGAGTGCCAAAGTTGCACAGTCGATAATGAATTGTTTAGTTGTTTGAAAAGTCCAAGGGACCGAGTCCAAAGCTTCCCCAATGACCTTGATGGTATCGTCCTGGGGAATATTCGTATATAGACTCTCAATGTCCAATGATATGAGGATGGTAATATCCTCATTTACCCTAAGATCTTGTAAAGATGCCAAAAAACTTTTCGTATCTTTTAAGTAAGTCGAGGTGTTCTGAATGATGGGTTTTAAAAAGAAGTCACAATAGATTGAGAGGGGTTCTAGCAAGGACCCTATGCCCGAAACTATAGGACGACCTGGAAGTGGTAACTTGTTTTTGTGTGTTTTTGGCAGAGTATAAAAGTATGGAATTTTCTCTGCCCCTTTCGTAAGGAAATCTGCCTCATGTTTGGTAATAAACGCACTGGACTCTGCATGTTCAACAAGGTTGTGTATTACAGCCTTTAGATGTGGAGAAGGGTCACTAGGTAACACAAGTTTTTAGGGTTGTCCAAGAGGCGTCTACATTCTTGATCGTAATCATTGACGTTCTGAATCACAATACCACCCCCCTTGTCTGCTGGTTTTATCACAATTGAGGAGTTGGATTGTAAAGACTGTAGGCCCTGGAATTCCACTGAGCTCATGTTCTTAAAAGTTCCTTGGTCCTGAAATGCCTCCACATCATTAAAAACCGCTTGCTCAAAAGCAGTAATTTCTGCTGGAATCAAATGGGGGGGAGGAGTAAAAGTCAATTTTTGACGTAAACCAGTGTCACTGGGATGATCTACAGTGATATCAGACTGATGTTTCTCAAAAAAGAACTTCAGTTTTAGTTTTCTAAAAAATTCTGAAAGTTCACAATGTAGCCGGAAACGATCCAGTCGTGCAGTAGGGACGAAACCCAATCCCCTCTCTAGTACCTCACTCTCCGACTGAGTAAGAATAACTGAGGATAGATTAGTCACTAGACTCTTTGGTTGCTGGTCCCGGCCTTGCTGCGTGTGTGGTTGCCTATCCCCTCCTCCTGGTCCCAATGTACCTGATTTTTTCCTCTCCTTCTCCCTCGTCCTCGCCGTCCTCTGTCTAAAAAAGGAGGGCGAAAGGAATTCTGTGGGAAAGGAGGTGGTTGCATGTAGCCGGGATTCCAACCCATAAAAGGAAATTGAGGGGGTAGGACCTGGTTATGATAACTCAAACCCCCTTGATTGGGAGAAGGTTGCCAATTAGGTTGGTACTGATAAGATCTGTTCCTGCCTCTCCCTCGTTGTTTAGACTTTGTGCTCTCATTACTGGAGCCACTTGAGAAAGAATCTAATTTTAGAACGACTCTAACTGGTTATAAAAAGAAACTTGATGAGCTTAATAAGGAAATCACTGAATACAACGATACACTAACTCAATCTAAAGCTCAAAAATTCCAGAAAGATCTGAAACGTTTCTCCTTTACCAAGATTTATCCGTATGCTCATCCTGATAATATTCCCCCTACCAAAATCGAGGATCAAATTGATATGACTGATGACAATGATTCTGTCTGCGCGTGGGTCGCGATTCACATAAAGTTTTGTGCCATCTCTTCGATTGCACCAAGAGGAGTTTACATTCTAGCCCTCTAACAAACTAAACGGCGTTGTCCCTCTTCTATGCCGATGCAGACGTCTTCCACGCTGGTCACGTGACATGCGGACCGGTTTGAGGAAGTCGAGTGTCATCGTCTCGGCATTTCTCAACGCTACTTAAACTCGGACTTTTCATTGTCTGGTGACTCCGGGCTCGGTGGTATTAATGAGGTTGATCTACCTGGCAGAGGTCTTGGATGAAGTGAGTACCATGTTTCACTTGCAATACAGAAAACTACGCCAGGTTTTGATGTCACAGGGATAGTAATGTTATGTGTTTTCCCTGTTTTCTTCTCTCCCGACTTCAGCTGTTCTGTAGTCCCGCCACCCACCTCCTTGCCTAAGGAGCAAAGTTTTTCATTTTAATACGTAAGCCTTGTTTATTCTCCATTTTACCCTATGTGCCATAGTTTAAGCGTTTTCATAACTACCGTATAGTGAACTACGAGGTCTATCTCATCTGTTAATGGGCATAATTGAGGAGATTGACTCATTTTATGCATAATGGATCGGAATGTTTTCTCATAAAAGATTTTTAAATTCCTTCACGATTCTGTAAGCACTGGTTACCTAGGGATGTTGTCAATGTACAAAAGTAACTCTCTAATGTTAGTACACCAGATGTCCATGTGCTGTTGATTTTCATCTAAAAATGTACTAAAGCGGATAGACGAAGCTGCGCTTTAGTAATGAAAACAATAGAAGTACTCTAGATTGTATTCTGTTTTCTTCCAGATATCCTGAGGCCTTTGTGGATTTTTCGAGGGCCCGTATGGAACCGTGAGTGTATCCGGTTCCTTGAACCTTAGGTCAGGGTAAGCCTTAGAGAGCTTATACCGCCAAGGTGAATTTTTGGGCACTTTTTAATTTCACATTCCCTTTCACTTATCACATACGAGAATTCCGTTTGTCCGATATCTGCGCTCCGCTGTAACCAAAGCGTTGAAGCACACCAGAGGTGCAGTTGGCACCCCTGGTGGAACCCTATGATGAAGCATGTCACCGACTAGGTCGGTGAGTGAGGGTTCTACGCAAATATCTGATTGATTTTTCGGCAGCACTCCGTCAATTTACATATGCATATATATGTGTATATACTATTATATGTATATATGTGCATGTATACATAATTTTACCACTGGTATTTTTCTCTCCCCTTCTTCTTTTTTTGTACACACTCTTTTGTTGTTTAAAGTTGTATCCTTCCTCTGCTTAAATTCAAGGAACTACTTTTCCCTCTCTCATTCAGCACTCCACGAAAGTGTATGTGATTTCTGGCTTTTTCATCCCCGTGTGCTGCTTTCCCACTCACATCCTACCCATCTGCTTTCTAGGTTTTGTGTTGCCTCCCCCTTCAAAACTTGTATGTTGCTTCCCCACTACTCTCCATCCTGTTCAGCTTGCTTAGATTTTAGGTCTAGCCTAGCATTGCAGCGCATGCCCTGCTCGCTCAGCGAGACCTACAGTGAGAAAGATTTCAGAAGGGGACTTGAAGCCCCGCCCATCATTTTCATTGGGTCGCGTCAGCGTTTAAGCCAAACGCTGGCTTCCCATGGAAAAGGATGCTTTTGAGCCACTCCCCTTTCTCCCTTTTGGACAATCCATCAGGACTGGGTCGTCCGCTTCACGGCAGTCATGAAGCACTTTCTTATCTTTAGGGGGTCCATCTGTTACTTGCCTTGTTTTCGTTTTGCGTGCGCAGGGGCCATCTGTTTTTTAGCGTTCGTGTAATGCTTGTTTTCTCATGGGACCTGCCCTCTGTCTCAGAACTCACAGATCTGGGCCACCTAGCATGTAAGGATTTCTGTCACGCCACCTTCGAGACACAGTTTATGTAGTGTAACTTTTACTGATGTTGTCATTATATTAATTACAGATTTTAAACTAGAAAATCCTACCTATTGTTGGTTACAGAATGCTGATCGGTATGCTGTTCTGGGCTGCGCTATTTAAAGCTAGCTAGTAAAAATTACGCGTGAAGAGAGACACACCTTTGTAGGCTCACTCGAATCTCTGACACGAGGCAAGAGTTCTGTCTATAGGTCCCTCGGCCACACTCTGACCCCACGCTGTCCTCTGCAGTGGGTTTAGCTCCGACTCTGTTGTTGTGAACAGCCCTTCTGTTACTGCACGTCATGGGAGTTGATGTAATAGGTGGAAACCATGAAGAAAGGAAGGCTGCCCAGGGGCTCCCTAGGGAGGCCACATTACCTTGTCGAGAGAGTCTAGCCAGGGGCCTGCACATGGACCCATCGAAGCGCAGCGCCATGGCGCGCTTCCAAGCCAGTGGGACTACATTAGTGGGGGAACCGGGCATGCCAGACAAAATGCATCGGAGACAGGATAGCATGCAACCTTCATGCAATCCCCTTCACTGCCAGGCATTAGCCCCTCACGCAGCTGGGTCAGTTGTGATTGCACAACACCTCCAATCCACTGCTTCTCAGAAGAGCTAATTATGTTTTGGAAAAGATGTGTTTTTTTTTACATCCTTGTATTCAGTCGGTGACATAGTACAGCTGGTTAACACACCTGCTGCAGAGATGTATGTGGGCCCTGCAGAACACAGGTTCAACCCCATCGGACCTGATTCAGCCTTTCATTTATCGAAGATCATAAATACATTTCATAATCTGTTATATTTATTGTATTGTAGCTGTTATATAGTGCTTTCCACCCCATTGTGGATTTTCGAATGAATAACACACTACACTGTTGGGGAGTGATTGGTTGCAAGAGTGGTGCATTTGTTGTGATCCTTATCTAGAAAGTCAATTGGTGTCATCATGACTTGTCTTGGGACACAGGGTCAAGTTTGGAGGAAGAAGTGAGGAAGAAGTGGGGGTGTTTTGTGCATGTACATAATAAACAATGGAGAAGCGGGACCCCCGGGATGGGGGCGGCAGTGTTTTCCCTCAGACAAAGTGTGCGTTTGTCATGCCCCGCTCCCCAGAGGAGGGAGGCTTTGTGCTTTTAGCCCGGGATGGATAAGTTGGCTGTCTCTTCCCCCCCTGCGAGTGCTGGTCTCTGGGACACAGGGGCCGATAGAGCGATGCCACAGCTGAGAGTCAGGCCTGGCCGGGCAGGGAGGGTTTCAAACCCACTCAAAAACATGACAGTTTCTTTCCATTCAGCAGCCAAGCCGAGCAGCCCTGCTCTCACCCACATGCTGTCCCAACGATGCACGTGACAGTGGTTCACACGGCCACCTTTGCATGTTCCCCCACACCTAAAGCACCCCACCCGTGTTCCCATGATGCAGTTCTTAATCTGGGGTTGCCTGAACTCTGTAGCTGCTCCAGGGTAGAGTAGGTGGGGTTGTAGGGTGGCTCCTCCGAACTACAGGGGCCTGGAGTAAGGGGGCCACGCACCGATCCTAGTGTAGAACAGGCCATGGAGGGGTAAAGCACCCCAGGGGGCGTGGCTTGTAAGGAGGGGACCTGTTCTGCGGTATGACAGGCACTGTGTGGTATGCTATAGTGCAGACTCTTGGGGTGGCCACATTCTTAGGGCAGGCTTTGTTTTGGGGTACATAGATGAAGACACCGTGCTATGCAATGCAATAGGTGTTGCTTTTGGTATTGTAAATAACAATGCTTCTTAATTTTTTTAAAGGCGTTGCCATTTACAATGTCAATAGCTCAAAATAATGTTATTGAGAGACCTATTGCATTGTAAATGCTTGTTTGGTTTATATCGATTTTGTTCTACAAAGCCCCACTTCTGCTTCTGCTATCAGTGTTTATTTTCCCTCCACCCTACAAGCTCAGCTTTTGCCCACTGTGCACTTTTCTTCTTTTTTTCACCTTTATTCTCTTTTTTGTTGAGCCAGCACTTGTAATTTTCTGTAGACTGCTCATTTCAAATACAATGGTCTTTGGTGCACTTTTTATATTTTTAGTGTACCTTTCCAGGATGGGCGTCACCCATCTTGGAATGGTAAATTCAAATAAAAACAAAATGGCCTCCTTGTCCACGGTTCCAAGGAATGCCTCTTTTTGCGTTATAACCCCCAAAGTGCTGGACTGATGCTGCTGGTTTTAAGACTCTGAGAGTGCACTGATGTCTGCTAACCAGACCTACGTGCCAGTGTTCTAATCCATCACAAAAAGTATTTTTAATTGGCTACCCCCAATTGGCATATCTGACTTACTTATAAGTCCCTAGTTTGGTACAAGGGTACACAGGGCATGTAATTTAGAGTGTGGGCCCAAGGCAGCAACACTGATTTTGCCACCCTGCATGTGATAAGGTACAAAATGGGTCCCAGTGTGCCACTGCAGCCTGGAAGAGCAGTTCTAAAATTGCAAGTTCCCCTTTGCCATTTTAAACCAATGGTAAAGCCCCCACTTCCCTTAACTATATATATGTCTCCCCTAAAAAAATCCTATTGAGCCTTAAGGCAGAGAGCTGTATATTATTAAATAGGACATATAACTTCAATATGTCCTAACAGCAAAACCTCCCAATTGTTTTTGCTGTGGAAAGGTTACTAGCCCGATTAGCTAATACAGAGTTACCAGGCTGACCTCTTAGTATGGATAAGTTGCAAATGGGACTACCGAAATGTGTACTTCGAGGTATCAAAGTAATTGTGGCATTATACTTGACTTAATGCCCAAATCAAATTTAATGTCACTCCTAACAAAAGGCAACTTTTAGAAATGTGCCACTCTGTTGCCAAGTTTGTCCAGTGGCTTTGCTCAGTTGGTGACCACCAAACAGCATTCTGCCCTCCTAGGGAGTATTGTGAACGACTTCCAGGCTCAGGAACAATAGAGGCCTGCCACAGAGGAAGGTGTCACCTCACTCTGGTAGGAAGCCAAACAGGGTGTTAGCCCAAAAGGCGAGCTTCAAATGGTAAGCCACCTCTGGTGGACAAATGGCAATCACACTCGTGAAGGGCTGCCCCTTGTTCAGGTAGAGAGGCTGGTGGATGTTTCCTGTTGCTTTGCCCGGGGGCGGGCGGCTCTGCTCTGCTCACGGAGCAGGGCAGAAGCAGTTTGCCCACTCCTAAGTGTGCAGTGACTGTTTGGTCCGCCCTCTCGGGCCTTCCAAGTCAGTCATGCGCACTTTCCCCCTTCTCTATGCAGGTTTGCAATACAGCCTGCAGGGATAACAGGGCCATGCCTACAGCCCCTGGCTGTGATTCGTGTCACGGCACTCAGAGGGGAGGAAGCCTGGCTGCCTGCTTCCTGTTGCTGAAGTCGCGGAGTGATTCTTTGCTGCCTACTGTCCTTACCTGTTGCCAAGCCAGTGAGAAAGAGTGTAGGAACACTCGAAACGTGTATGGCAGAATTGGTGCTAAGTTAGATGCTTTAATGCTGGAACAAGCCGTTTTGAACTCCCTGCAGTCCTACAATAAATAAACGGAAAGTATGCTCGCTGCGTGAGACGTCGTCATTTCGCAAGCATCTCAGTTGGAATAGGTTCGGCCTGCTCAGGCCGGGATGGCGTCCCGCTGCTTATTTGGCAGGGCCAGCGCTAGTGAAATTTGGAGCATTTTGGAGCAGTGAGTCTGGTTGTTATGGACACGAACATGCGGGGTATCAACCGTGTTTGTTTGCAGGTTGCCCACTGGGGAAAAGATTATTATGGAACTGGCATTGCAGCACCTACTGAGGTTGTTAAATGAACTCTAAAGACCAGAATGCTGTGTTGGCACACGCCCACTGGGGCGGGACATATATAAACTCATTGCAAGTGCGGAGTGATTCTTTGCTGCCTGTTGTCCTTACATGTTGCCAAGCCAGTGCGAAAGAGTGTAGGAACACTCGAAAAGCATATGGCAGAATTGGCGCTGTGTGAGATGCTTTAATGCTGCAACAAGCTGTTTTGAACTACCTGCAGTCCTACAATAAATAAACGGAAAGTATGCTCGCTGTGTGAGACGTCGTTATTTCGCGAGCATCTCATTATAGATATATATATATATATATATATTATCTACTGGCGGTCGCCAGTAGATAGTTATAGTTAGGACCGTGTTTCCATAGGAAATCCGCAACATTCTATTTGGAATAACTTTGGCGCCGATTGACGAATCCTCGCCAAATTTTCAAAATAGGTGGGGCGCTCCGCTCCGCTCCTTCCCTGAAAGTCTCGGGGGGATTCGTCAAGCGGGGGCTGAGAAAAAGGGGGGGTCCCAAAACGCGTTTTCCCCATGCATTTTTCCATAGGACCTTTAGTCCAAGCTCCAGCCCGAACGGCTGAACAGAATTACTTGGAATTTGGCAGAGAGGTAGTCCTCAGTTCAGGGATGTGCCTTTTGCAGGTCTGGTGTAAATCTGTTCATTAGTTCCTGAGAAAATTGCAGTTAAAAGCATATATATATCTATAAGTGCGCACTGTGCGCGTACGGTAAGCATACCGTACGCGCACGGTGACGTGCGCGAGCGCAATTCTGATTGGTTGTTAGATGTCAGTAAACATTCGAATCGGTCGAAATCAGGAAGTATCGGCCGCCATTTTGTCTCTCGCAGTCTGAGGCAATGAAAAACAAAGGGGGAAAACGTGAGAAGGGGGCAGGATGGACAGGTCCTGACCCCCTAGCCTTTGTCAGGGGGTCACTAAAGGACCCCCAAGGGTAAAAAAATCAATATTTTATTTTGCGAAAAATTGCGGGGTGCGTGCACCGTACGCGCACGGCACGAACAACGCATCGTGGGCGCTTGGTGTGGGAAGCGCACCAAGCGCTAACAGCACGCGCACGGTGTGCGAAGCGCACCGTGCGCGTACGGTACGCGCACGGTGAAAAAACTTTAAAAAATACATAACTTAGCATTTAAAAAAACGTACAAATTCACTGAAAAAACCATAGGTTTCACACACGTTATAGTTAGGAATTAGCATTTAAAAAACCTTGCAAATTCACTTAAAAAACCATAGGTTTCACACATGTTATAGTTAGCTGGACATTTCACTCGTGAAAAACCATTGAAATTCCCCCGTTATAGTTAGTGCAGGCAACTATAACTCACGCGACCGCAATCCTCTGCTGATGACGTCAGATATTACATCACTGATGACATATGTGTCTTTCTGAAAAAAAAATATTTGTAATATATGTATAGCTAAAAAATAATGGAAGAAGACATGGGTAAATAAGTGTCTAAATACAGTGATGCAATATCTGACGTCATCAGCAGAGGATTGCGGTCGCGTGAGTTATAGTTGCCTGCACTAACTATAACGGCGGAATTTCAATGGTTTTTCACGAGTGAAATGTCCAGCTAACTATAACATGTGTGAAACCTATGGTTTTTTAAGTGAATTTGCAAGGTTTTTTAAATGCTAATTCCTAACTATAACGTGTGTGAAACCTATGGTTTTTTCAGTGAATATATATATATATATATATATATATATATATATATATATATATGTATCATACCACTCCTGCTTCCTGAAAGGAAAAGGCACGACACACTCCGGAATCTTTGGACGGCTTTATTGATGTTAAAGTGCGCGATGCTGACAGTCCATGAAACACTGGGGCATACGCGTTTCATCCTTCAATGGCCTTAGTCAGTGCCGGTTTCATGGGCTCCACACTGTCTCAGGGGGTCAAACAGTGTACAGCTGATGTAAATTCTGTCGCTGTTTAGTGTTAAAGCCCCTCCTCCAAATAAAGGTGCACTCACATCGCGCTGCTACTCCCACGAACAGGTGCATGCTGGTAACTGTAGTCCGGGTGGGCGGCTGCTCAGTGACAGGGACGCACCAAACATCCAGTGATGTTCCCAAACAATGGACACGGGCCACACACCAGCTCAAGTGCTCGGGGTGCGAAACAAAGTCCTCAGCGGATTCCTTAATCAGGCAAACCGTGTTGCCTCCTCTCTCCCCATTGCAGTCCAAACAACCAGGATGGCAATATAACTGCTGTGGGGGCTCCGCGTTTTGCCAACAATGCAAATCCCCACACTGCTGATCTTCCACCGTGCTCCTGACCGAGAGGGTGTGTCGTGTGTCAGCGACCAGCCTGCTGACTAAACACCATACCATGCCTGCTCCTGGGACATATATAAACTCATTGCGAGTGCGGAGTGATTCTTTGCTGTCTGCTGTCCTTACCTATTACCAAGCCAGTGAGAAAGAGTGTAGGAACACTTGAAACGTGTATGGCAGAATTGGCGCTGAGTGAGATGCTTTAATGCTGGAACAAGCTGTTTTGAACTCCCTGCAGTCCTACAATAAATAAATAGAAAGTATGCTCGCTGTGTGAGACATCGTCATTTTGCGAGCATCTCATTTGGTATATATATATATATATTACCTATTGGCGGTCACCAGTAGGTAGTTATAGTTAGGACCTACTATCCATAGGAAATTCGCAACGTTCTATTTGGAATAACTTTGGCGCCGGTTGACGAATCTTCCCGCTCCGGTCCGCTCCTATCCTGAAAATCTCGGGGTGATTCGTCAAGCGGGGGCCGAGAAAAAAGGGGGGTCCCAAAACGTGTTCTCCCCATGCAATTTTCCATAGGGACCGTTCATCACAGCTACAGCCCGAACTGCTGAACGGAATTACACCAAATTTGGCAAAAAGGTAACCCTTGGTTCACTCGTGCCTTTTGCTTAAATTGTGTAAATCTGTTCAGTAGTTCCGGAGGAAAACAAAGGTAAAATCATAGATATATCTATGGGCGCGGTGGATCCGTGCACCCTGCCGAGCACGAGCTGTATGCTAATAGGCTGTCAACACTCCAAACCAGGAAGTGTTGGCAGCCATCTTGTGCCTCGGTACAACCGAGGCACAAGAAAAGAGAAGAAAAAACGTGCAGAACGCAAAAAGGGGGCAGGGTAGAATCACCCTGACCCCCTAGGCCTGCTTAGGGGGTCCCGCAAGGACCCCCAGGGCCAAAAAAAAAATGTATTTTTTTTAAAAATCGGCAAAATCCGCACTGGGTGCGCGGATCCTGCCGATCCCAAAAAAAAAAACGAAGCGCGGACTCCCGCGCTCCAGTTAATATTAGCCCCCGGGGGGGGGCCAAATCACAGGGGCATGTTATAAATAAAGGGTGTGGGGGGCCCAATCCCCCCACACTGCCCCGGGGACCGCCACCCCCGGGGCTTAATAGTTTAATGTGGGGGGACCTCTAAGGCCCCCGAGCCCTGGGGACCGCCACCCCCCGGGTCTCGACTTTATCAGCATTGCGGGAGGGGCACACAGCCCCCCCCCGCAGCCCTGGACACCGCCAGCCCCGCCCCACATGCCCCAGGGACCGCGACCTCCCCGGGGCACTAAAGATTCAAAATGGGGGGTCTGTGATGCACCCCCCAGCCCCGGGGACCACCCCACCCCGGGGCTTTGTAAAATATGGGAGGGGGGCCGCGTGGCCCCCTCCTGGAGCATTGTTGTGGCCCTGGGGACCGCCACCCCCCAGGGCCGGCTCCTGCAGTGTCCCGGGGTGCCCACCCCCGGGACACTGTAGTTTTCTATGGCAGGGCGGGAGCCTCGCAGCTCCCGCCCTGTCATAGCAAAATGCTTTGCTATTTGGAAGAGAGAGCAGGAAACCTGCTCTCTCTTCCAAATAGCAAAGCAAAATGCTTTTCCACAGGGGGAGCAGCATCTTAGCTGCTCCCCCTGTGGAAAAACAATGCCGGCACCCGCAGGAGGCGGGGAGCCGGCTGGGACCGTGGGGGGATTGGGGACCCCCCACGGTCCAACGGAGAGGGCCAGCCCCGGGGGATGGGTTCCCGGGTCTACAAGTGGCCCAGGAGGGGGGCCACGCGCCCCCCTCCCCAATAAGTAATTTTTTCAAAATAAAAAAATAGGCCGGCCCCGGGGGATGGGGTCCCCGGGGCCATAAATGGCCTAATGAGGGGGGCAAGGCAGCCCCACTCCTATATGAAAATTTTTTTTTTTTAAAAGGACCATGCCCCGGGGGATGGGGTACCCGGGGCCGATTATGGCCTTGGGAGGGGGGCCACGCTGCCCCCTTCCCGAATTTTTTATTTAAAAAAAAGAAAATAAGTGGCAAGCCCTAGGGGATGGGGTCCCCAGGGCCAAAATATTAGGAAAAGAAGGGAGGGCAACACAGCCCCCTTCTTAAACAAAAAAAAGAAAACGACCGGCATCGCGACGGAGGCCACGCCCCCATCTTGTAGCACTCTGCAAAAGCGACCTCTGGTTTGCCCCCAGAGGTCGACAACCCATGCTGCAAGGTTGGCCACAGGCACCCAACCCCCAGCTGCGGACAGCCTAGGGCCATATGCATTTGGTG
The DNA here is from genome assembly GCF_964204655.1 of Triturus cristatus. Taxonomy (NCBI): domain Eukaryota; kingdom Metazoa; phylum Chordata; class Amphibia; order Caudata; family Salamandridae; genus Triturus; species Triturus cristatus. The sequence continues at coordinate 1,104,259,740 of NC_140585.1, read as the reverse complement.
GTCAGCCACAAGGCCGGGTTTGTGGCCAGGCCCTGTGGCTGACTGACCTGAAGGCAGCCACCCCCCCCCCCACCCCGGTATGCTGCCAAACCCATGTCACACACAGCCTTGGGAGACGTGGTGGAGGGTTGGCGCAGAGTGGGCCTTCGAGCCATTGGCTCCATTTCCTCGCAGTAAAAACATATATATTAAGGAGAAAGGGGCGTGCAGCCTTCCTCCCCATCCTTAAAAGGCCCCATGGACCCCATGCCCTGTGGCCAAATTCAACAAAAAAGGGGTCTTAATAAGCCTCGGGGACTCCATCCCCTGGGGTTGAATTGCAGAAAAAAGGGGAGGACTTCACAGTTTGGGGTTGGCCACAGGGCATAGTCTGTTGCCAGGCCCTGAGGCCAACCTACCCGAAGGCAGCCAAGCCCCCGCAGGCTGCCAACCCCACGCTACATACAGCCTTTGGAGACACAGTGTAGGGTTGGCCCATCCTTAATAGGCCCGCTGACCTCATGCCTCAGGGCTAAATTCAACAAAAAAGGGACTCCACACGCCTTAATAGGCCGAAGTACCACATCCGATGGGGTCGATTTGCAAAAAAAGGGGAGGGGAGCCAATGTCGTCCCCCCTCCCCAAGCCTCATTAGACTCTGGGGACCCCATCCTTCTGGGCTGAATTCAATTAAAAAAGGGGGACCGCGGGGTCCCTCTTCCTGAGGCTCATTACGCCCCAGGGACCCTATTCCCGGAGACCAAATACAATCAAACAGGGGAGGTGGGGCGTGCGGCCCCCTCTCCCCGAGTCTTCTTGGGCCGAAGGTGCACTGCCCCACACCATGAACCTTAATAAGCCCAGGTGACCCCATCCTCTGGAGCCAAATACAATAAAAAATGGGGAGGGGAGTCTGCGCGTCATTGCTCCTGCCCAGAGGGAGCAGCTGTTTTCTGCTTGCTCCCTCTGGGCAGGAGCAATATGTGTTTTCTTTTGCCCTGCCCGCAGGAGTGCAGACAGGGAAACAGAACAGAAGTCTGCTCCTACCAGACGGGAGCACGTGTACAGCTCCCTCCGGCTGTGAGCAGACTTCAATGTTTACTCTCCCATTTGGCGGGAGATTTTAAAATGCTTCCACAAGGCATGAGCAAATATATGTTTCCCTGCCTGCTGTAATCTGGGTAGGGAAACCACCGTATCCTGGGGTGGGCTCCCTGGAAAATAGTCTTGAGCCAGTCCCTGGGATGGGGTTCCCAGGTCCTTTAAAGGCTCAGTTGGTGGGGGGGCTGTGTTGTCCCCCTCCCTTTTATTTAATGCAGCAGCCCTGGGGTAGGGGGTCCCAAGGCTTTTTCAATGTTATGGGGAGGAGTCATGCCCCCCCACCCTTTTGTTTACATATTGGCCCCTTGGATGGGGTCTCCGGGGCCTAATTAGGCTCTGGGAGGGTGGCCGCGAACCCCTCTCCCGTAATGTATTTCTTGCTTAACAGATCACCCCAAAACTTTCCATGCACAAACTAGTCAAAAAGTAGTACAATTTGATCCGTTTAAGCTAGAAACACTTTATTGTGGTTTCTGGCCAAGTAGGTTCCTAGCACTACTTATTTGCACATTTCCGCAAGCTAGGTGTCAGCGGGGTTGGGTGGAGTCAGGCCTCTTGGAAGCACCACTTACGTGTGGCTCAGGATAAAACTTTAGGCCAGATTGTCCTGTTCTTGAGTTCCCACTCAGGTCCTGCCCCATTCTGGAGGGGCCTTTCCAAGCATGACTTCCCCACGGATGCACTAGCAGGGTGCTGAGCACCTTCCCCCTAGAGGCCACTGCCTCCTCCACGGTTGCCATGGCTCTCTCATTCCTTCCTACTGCTCAGTTTCAGCTTGACTTCAGATACATCCACCCACATACTCAATTTGTCTCTTGTTCCAGGAGCATTGACAGTCATTATGGTCTCCCAAGCAGACTTTCAACCCACACTGCCATTGACAGGAAATGTCTGTCAACCATCCGATCCCGACTGAGTCACTGACAACAGAACCACTTAAGGGTAGCAGGAGGAGCGCGCACGTCCCAAGCTCACACTCACCCTCCTAATGCCAAAACTTACATAAGTGACCTGCTCACTACAGCCCCTCATTCACTCCCTGATGAAACTGTGAGTTTCTCACAAACAATTAAGGCCTTTTTAGGTCTCGCCTGACCCAGCGCATGCGCTGGTCTGGCGAGACTTCTTGAGAGGGCTCCAAAAAGTGCTACCAGGCCAGCCTAGACCTACAGTGCATGTGCGCGGCCGCGCGCGCTTGAAGCGAGTACTTTCACTTTCGCGGCCGCACGGCCGCTTGGCATAGCCAATAGGTCTCGCTTTTGGGACCTTATAGGTATTTAGTTATGCAACTGTTGCATGGCTAAACACTTATAAGGTTCCAAAGGCGAGACCTAGTGGCTATGCCAATGCTTGTTCATGTGGACATCAAGTGTGAAGCATGGAATGGTTCAAACATTCACTGTGATGTATGGAATGATATGTATGGCAAAGTAAATCGAGCTGTTTGTTTGTTATTCTCATCAAGTGGTTTTAAAGGTCATTTTGTGACTTTGGGAAAGAAGATTCTTGCAGATAAAATCCTTAATCTTATTTTAAAATTTCGGACTCGGACAAACCTTTGCTAGGCATTATTATCTCCCAAGGGCCGTAAGCTAATGACTGCAACTTGGGTTAGAAATTCCCGACATATTGATTGTTTGAGGCTCATAGGAACAAGGACACATGGTTGAGGGGGTGCAGCGAAAGGTCCACGTTGCTTCCCAGCACGGTTTAATCCTAATTGTGTGATTAAAGATGAACTCCACTGAAAACGCACGTTTCCTAAGGAGAATCTCCTCACTCTCTCAAGAGCGGGGTGGAGAGGGGGCTGGGGGTTATAAAAATCAAACCATTAATCTTCCACTTCTTCAAAAAGAGAATTGACATTTTGCAACCCAGGAAGTAGTAGGCTCCTCCAGGACCCGCCATTTTGCTGATATAAAAACAACCAGCTTCCACTCCCTAAATGCCACTCTTAGGAGCGGCCACAAGAAATACGTGATTTAGTGTTTTAGGCATAATTATGGATTTGCGGCATTTGCCACGTACACCATCATCTGCTGCATAATCTGCAGATTTTAACAAAAAAATATTTCTAGCTCAAACAGATCAAAGTTACTAAAAAATGCAGCTACACGTATTGTCGCAAAGTAGAAGACCTTGCGCAAAGGTTGAATGGCCACCTTTCGGTTGCTTTTTGCTATAATTGGGTGTTAAGCTGGTACTAATGAGGTGAAACCTTTGCCCAGACAGTGTCAGTTTGTAAAACTGACAAAGTAATAAATTAATGCGGTCATAAAATGTGCTGCATTATATTGCATAACTGCCATTTTATGTTGCATAATTTAGTCAACACTACCACATAATATAGTCCTCCACTGCCACATAATTCCAGTGGCCCTGCTCTTAGGTAAAGGGACACAGTTTAATAGCTTCGATTGACCATCATGCTCTCCTGAAAGTAAGAGCAGCCTTTCAGAGAGAGAACTTACCTTTATTTTACAGCCACGTAAATGACAATTAAAAAACAGAGGCTTCAATATGAGCTAACAACTAATGCCAATTGGGGCAAAATAGTCCGGATTCTAAATGGCACACTATTGGATGGTACTTATCTGCACAATTTTTGCCAAGTAAAAAGTGGAGGAAAACAATTGGCCAGACTGCACAAATTCTGAATCAGTGAATCTCCTAACAGGAGAAAACATGTGCTATTAGCCTGTTATTCCCCATTCTGATGTCCTAAATTGGAACTGATGAGCACCTGGTAAACACCACATTCTGCAGTACTAGTATTTAGTAAGCGTTCAAATTTGTGCACAAAATTAACGGCAACTAGTAATGAGGCCCTCGGTGATTTTAAAAATTTAAATATTTTTTGACTCAAGCGCAGTGACAACTTCATTAGGCCTCATTTTAATGCCAAAGTAAATTAAGGACAGAGTCCCAAATTATTTTTGAGCCATTTTCACATTGGCCTAGTACAAGCCAGGTACAAACTGCTTTTTTACACCATTTGCCACCAACTATAAGTTGGTGATAAATCACAGAGCAGAATGGGAATAGCTGGGGATAAAAAACATTTACTCTTCCTATTTCCCATTATTAATATTAAGTGCTAAATTGAGAGGTGAACCCCAGAAATTGTGCAGGACGGTGTTGCGGCCCAATTAGTGGATATGGTTAAATGTGGGGAATTATCTTTATATGTGGGTAACATGGTACACTAATGCTTTCTAGAAAAGTATCTACTTTTGTACTACAGCCTATATTTGTCCACCATTGTTTTACTCCATTTTAGGTCGAGCCTGGGCAATGCATGTGCTGCTCTGCAAGGCATGCTGTAATAGGTATATGGGTTATTGGGGACTTTGGACACACCACCACTTTTGGTTGGGCAGTTGGGCTGCTTTTTAAAATTCCTTTTCTCTGGTTTGTTATTATTGTGCATCTGTCCCGCCTTTTGGTGCTTGGTTCCCTGCCAGCGGACATCGCCAATTGATTTGTATGGTTGGCCATCTCTTGACTCCTCGCTTGCACACCCTCCGCCCAACTCGTCACGTGAAAATGCAGCATCCATCCATGTTGTTATCTGGAGGGTGAACATTTAGGCCCTTTTCTACAGGCCACTGGCCTACTGAAGAACGTCATGGGATCCCAGAGGTGAGGTTAAACAAGCAATTTCAATGCAATAAGTCTCGTATTACTGAAAGTTTGACCTATTGGCGCTGCAAATAATAATACAACGGCAATAGCTCAAAATTTCAGTACTGTGAGACCTATTGTATTGCAAATGCTTGTTGCTTAAAGCTATCACTCCTGGTAAGAGAGTACATGCACTGAAGATCAGCAGAGCACAGCACAGCCATAGCCAATCGAGTTGCATCCCAGGACACCCCTCATCTTGTCATTCTTTAAATACTGAGTAAGCAACAGCTAAGGTTGTGTTGTTTGTTATGTCATGTCATTTCATAGTGACTGCCTGTAAGGTGCCTGCCTAATTCATTGAGACTGGTCCAAAGCTCCAAGTGTTGTGTGGGAGAGGTAAGTGGATACAAATGAGTGGGATTAGAGGCATTAACTGGGAGCGTAATTAGGATTTGACAAAGGCCAAGAAATCAATCGTGATAACTTGGGGTGGGTGAAATATTCAGGAACATTTAGAAACATGTGAAATTACCCCTTTTTTCTGCTTGCAGAGCAGAGTTAGGGTAGATCCACTGTTCCATACTTGGAAAAAACAGAAAGCCCAGTTGATGGCCAGAAGGCAGCTCTCCCTGGGATGGTAAAATGGCTTCAACAGGCAATAAAAATGGTGTCTGCAGCGTGGTGAGCCGATGGTAATCACGCTTGAAAATGTGGTCACACCTGGCGTGCCACTCTGACCACAAAGTCACCCACTGGATCTCAGTCTGTTACAAAAGTACTTCCTGTGCACATGAATGATCATCGTGTGTGCTGAGGCAGGGGTCTAGCTTGGTCAGTGAGATTGGGGGATGGGGTGTGAGCTTGAGATTTTCCGACAGTCAAACTGGCATATAATGTTTAAACACATTATAGGTCAAGCAAGGTGACCACCATGCTCTCCTGAAATTAAGAGCAGCCATCCAGAGAGGGCGATAAGTTTTTTTAAAGCCACGAAAATGAAAACAAAAGGCTTCGTTATAAGCTACCCATTATTGCCAACTGCGGCAAAATAATCCGGATTCTAAATGGCACACTATTGGATCGTAATTGCCTGCACAATCTTTGCCAAGTAAAAAGTGGAGCAAATTCTGAACCAATCCATCTCTGGAGGGTGTTGCGACGCATTTGTGCATAAGGTTAAATGAGGGAAAATATCTTTATAGGTGGGTAACATGGTACATAAACAATTTCTAGAAAAGTATCTTCTTTTGTACTATGGCCAATAATTGGCCACCCTTGTTTCACTCCATTTTTAGGTCCAGTCTGTGCAGCGTATGCACTGCTCTGCGAGGCATGCTGTGCTCGGTATATAGGTTATTGGGGACTTTGGACACGCCCACCGCTTTTGGTAGGTGAGTTGGGCTGCTTTTTAAAATTCCTTTTCTCTGGTTGGTTAATATTGAGCATCTGTCCTGCCTTTCAGTGCTTGGTTCCCTGCCAGCAGACATCACCAATTGATTCTTTTGGTTGGCCAGCTCTGGCCATCTCTTTTCTCCTGGCTCGCACACCCTGCGCCCCTCTCGTCATGCACAAATGCAGCATCCATCATGTCATTATCTGGAGGGGGAACATTTGGCCCTTTTCTACAGGCCACAGGCCTGCTGAAGAACGTCATAGCATCCCAGAGGTGAGATCAAGAATAAACAAGCATTTGCAATGCAGTAGGTCTTGCATTACTGAACGTTTGACCTATTGGCACTGCAAATAATAATAAGCAAAACAAATAGCTCAAACTTTCAGTAATGCAAGACCTATTGCATTGTAAATGCTTGTTTTCCTTTCGTATACATCCTGATAGCCATTCCCATTCACTTTCAGATTCTCCCAGTCCTAATTAAAATGACTGGTTTTCCTGTGGGTTACAGTGGCCATCTAGCTTCTCACAGACACGTAATAGGATTTGGACACCCTGGGACACCCTAGTCTTTCCACAGCAGTCCACCAGGGTTCAGTACATTGATGATCTGTTGGTTGCTTCTGACTCTTTAGATTAATGCAAGTTTACAAATATCTGCTCACTGAATTTGCTAAGGGCAGTACGTTTTCAAGGAAATGTTGCCATTTTGTTTCATAGCATTTCACAGGATAGAAACACCTATCTGATGATCACATTGAAGCTGTTCTTAAACCTTTTGGTGCTCATGACGGAGCGGGTCCGTCATGAGCCACGGTCGGCATGTGCTCATGACGAAACCGCTCCGTCATGGCACCCACTCATGGGGGAAGCACTGGCGCTCCCCCCATGGACAGCCGATCTAGCCCCCACAGAGGGGGGTGGCAGCGGAATACTTTCTGCTGCCATCCCTGACCCCCCCTTGGCGATCCTGTGATGTCAGCGCACACAGCGCGCTCTGACGTCATCAGGAAGCGCTGGATGCCTGGAAATCATTTGTTTCCAGGCATCCAGACAAGCAAGAGGTGAGTTTTGGTGCTCTGGTGGGGCAGGGGCCAGATCCTCACGCATTGAGGCATCGGGAGGGAGGAAACAGTGTTTCCTCTACCCTGATGTCTCAATGCAGGGCATTCCTGCTGCACGATCGCGCACAGCGTCGCGATCGTGATCGTGCAGCAGGAATGCCCCCACTTGGGCAAGGGTCGCTTCCTTAGGGGGCCAATTTATTTGGAGACTTTTCTGCCCCCCAGGTGGGGCAGAAAAGCCCACTAGAGCCAGGGATATTTATAATATAAAATGGAAGCGACCTCTTGGGCAAGGGTCGCTTCCAGGGGCTATATATGTTTTTTAATGTGTATTCTGCCCCCCCCCACCCCCCTGGGGACAGATCGGCAGGTTTATTTTGCCTCTCGGCCGCCAGGGGGGCAGAATACCCCACTAGACACCAGGGAGTTCTTTATTTATTTTATGGAAGCGACCCCTTGGGTAAGAGTAGCTTCCTTAGGGGGCACATTTTTTTAAAGACTTTTCTGCCCTCCCTGGGGAAAGATCGCCTTAGTTTTTTGGCGTTTGTGGCCCCAGGGGGGGGGGGGGCAGGAAAGCCCACTAGAGCCAGGGATGTTTAAAAAGATGAAATGGAAGCGACCCCTTGGGCAAGGGTCGCTTCCAGGGGGCATTTTTTTTTTTTATGTGTATTCTGCTCCCCCTGGGGGCCGATCTGCCAGTTTATTTGGCCTTTCTGCTTCCAGAAAGTTCTTTAAAATTTAAATGGAAGCGACCCCTTGGGCAAGAGTCGCTTCTGGGGAGCATATTTTTGTATATGTGTATTCTGCCCCCCCTCGGGCAAGGGTCGCTTCCAGGGGGCATATTTTTTTTTAATGTGCAGATCTGCCCGTTTATTTGGCCTTTCTGCCCCCAGGGGGGTCAGAATACCCCACTAGACACCAGGGAGTTCTTTAAAATGTAAATGGAAGAGACCCCTTGGACAAGGGTCGATTCTGGGGGGGCATATTTGTTTTACATGTGTATTGGGGCAGAACGGCCCATTTTTTTGGCCTTTCTGCCCCCAGGGGGGCAAAAAAAACACTAGGCACCAGGGATTTATTTTGTTTTGTGTGTAATGGAACCAACATGGTTGCTTCCAAGGGGGTAAAATGTGCTTAATGTTTTTTCTACCCCTCCTGGGGACAGTAATGCCCCTTTTCTTTGGCCTTTCTGTCCTAGGCGGGAGGGGAAAGGCAGAAAACCCTACTAGGCACCAGGGATTTATTTATTTTGCAAGGGGGGCACATTTCTGTCTGCTGTTTTCTGTCCCACCTAGGGGACAGATCAGCCAGGCAGACAACCTCACCCAATCCCTTGGGCAAGATCACCCCCCATTTTTAACAGCCTTATTTGAAGGCCTATCTGGCAGATTGACTATTTGGGTAGTGACTTAGCGTGCTATAATGTTAATTGTTTTATTTCTTGTGGATTGCAATTGTAATGCTTTATTTCTCCCTTTTTGTTCTAGTTCAAGGTTTTTGCTCTTTAGACTGTTCCAGGTTGCAGTTTTGTTACTGGTGCTTCTGCTGTTTGTGTAGTTGCATGTGTTTGGTAAGAGACTTTTTTTTGTACAATGTAAATGAGTTTCCTTTCTGTGCATGAATGTGTTTTTTGCAAATGGTGTAATAATAGCAGTCTGTTTGACTTCTGTTTTTTGAGTGACAAAAACTGTTTGCATTTGTGCTCAATGTGTATTTTGTTGTTTTGTGAGTAATTGGTTTAGTTTTTAGGTCTCGGCTGGCGTGAGCTGCGCACATGCGCAGTCTCGCTGGCGAGATTTCATGTTTTTAAGTATTTTCTGTAAAGGGCTTTAAGCCCCGCCCCTCTTTTCCATTGGCTGGCGTCACAGTTTATGCTAAACGGTGGCCAGCCATTGGAAAAGAACTGTTTGTGACGTTTTTGTTTGGCTTTTGAGCTGTCCATTTGGATGGGCTCGTCTGACTTCCGTGCGTCGTGAAAGCTTTCTTATCTTTATGGGGCCATGTGTTTCAAACACATGGCCCCATAAAGACAAGAAAGCTTTCACAACGGACGAAAGTGAAAGCGGACCGTGTTTGTTATTAATCTGTTGTTTTTGTGCACCTCAATCAATGGGCGTTAATGAGTGACGGCCGGATCAATGCGCGCTACTGCTGTGTGCTCCTCGTAGCCGGGTGCTTTTGGAAACCGTGGCAGGCGGGGCGTAACTCCACTGGTCCCCCGGGCACTCACACACCACACGGCAGAACCTGCACTGTCTCTCCTGAGTACGTGACAGACACCCACTATGGTGCTACCCAGTGCCCCGACTTCAGAAGGATGAAGGGCGAGGTTAGTCCAGCTGGGATTAGAACCACTGCCTGGAGGCAACAGGGCGATTTCTGCAGTAGGCGCACAACCCATTGACCTATCCAGGCTGAGCACACTATCAGGATAAAGAGGTGAGAGATATTTCCTGTCCAGTACCACTCAAAAGTGATCACCACTAGCGATTGAATCCAAACCGGTAATTAATACCAGCACGATCGTATTCTGTTATCAATTGTTAAAGGATGAAATGTTGAGTATGTCCGTCCTGTCTAGTGCCAAGTCAGTGACCTAAGGCTACACATAACAGTGTGCAGCCGAGCTTGAACACATGCACCTGTCTTGCCGTCTATTACTTACCAGTTTATTTTAGCCACCCTGGAAGGATAAACGTCTGAGTTTGCTATTCCGTGGTTCACACCTGTGATCAGGGAGTCTGCCTTGCATGTCTTCCAGCAAGCAGTTTATTTATTTAAGAGTTTTGTATAGCGCCCACAGCGCACAAGCGCATATGAGGCACAGCAGGCAGGGGTTTCAGAGATGGGCGAGCCACTGAAAGCAGAAGTCAAGCTCGAACCAGAAGCCCTGCTATGGCACAGCTCGAGGTCCAGCGCGCAAGACAAGTCGAGCTTTAATGGGAGGCAATGTGGCCCCTGACATCAGTGGCTGCCCCTGCAACCCCGGGAACCAAGTTCTAATATCGGCAAATCTCCCGGTGCCGGAAAAAAAAGGTATAAGGTATTCTGTGTGCTCTATGTAAAACTGGCCAAACAAATGCAGATTCTGCAAGTCACTGACATCTAATCTCATCCTCCAAGAATTAAGAACACTGTATCAACCTGTGACGTCAGAAAGAGATACTAATCAAGGAGCTGAAACGTAGAGTGGCAAACTCGAAAATCTGTATCAATCCTGGCTTCTTTAGTCGACCAAATTGTGTGATCCTCGGCAAATGCTTTATTTCTCCAACTTCCTTTTTATTCATCATCACATATGAGAGCAGCTTCAAATACTGTGAATTCGGGAATGAGCTGTACAAAAACCTCTTGAGTTTGATTTAATAGCCTATAATGTTGTTCCATCTGGCAGTACGCATCTCTTCATTTGACGGCAGGGGCCATTTTCTTAGATCGCACCTTGGGAGAGAGTCATTGTATCTTCTTTGTTTATCTGTAGCCTACCTCCTCTAAGGGAAGGTAGCAGTAAGAGATAGCAGGCAAAACTACTGCTACCTCTCTTTTTCTTTATGCAGATTTAAGTAGCGCGAACTCCACCGGAAGGTATTGGTGCGCTTTACACAAGCACTAGTTACGTTATACAAGGATACATTTATTTATGCAGGCACTGGGAGATTAAGTGTTTTGCCCAGAGTCACAGGATGTGGAGTGGACCCTGAGGCTCGAACCTTGGTTTCCCAGCTCCAGAGTCGGCAGCTCTGGCCGGGAGACAACATCCTCTCATGGAGTTGAGACGAAACTACATTAATCACTCTACACCAAACGCGCCAGAGAGGGAGTTGAGTGAGTAGGAAACTGTTTTCCATGGTAGAAACTCTAGGGGACTGGATGAGTGATTAGCCATGTCTGCTCAAGCTGTTGGTGAGATGTTTACACATGGATGTACTGAGCTTTAAAAAAAACAAAAAAAAACAAAAAACCTGTTGTTTCTAAATTATAATGTAGTTATGCAATCTTGAAGTATGCGGCAAGGTGGCCACCTCACTGCAGGTTATCAAAAACGCGGTTTCTGGGCTTTTCAGCTACAAAGCAGAGCTGTTCGTTGAGATTTGCCCATCAAAGCAAACCAGCGACCACACACGTAATGCATTCTTTTGTTTAACAAAAACCCAGTTCTCGAAAACTGTCTATAATAAAAGGAGCGACATGGCCGCTTTAAGAGGGGAGGCTGGTGTATGTTATGGGGTTATGTCTTTATCTCCCCCCCCTTAAGGATTACATCGGCCTGTAGTCTGTTTGTTAAACGATTATCGTCACACTTCACCTTCACTGGGCGGTCTGTCTTGGGCAACATATGCCTGTTTGCAAGAAATTGGTCACCCCTTCCCTTTATGGCACAATAATGTGAGCGGTACCGCCTCCACCCACAGGCACTCTGGTCACAGGACTTAAGCTGAAGGTTGCAGAATACGAGCACACTCTGTGGAAACCCCCCCCCCCCATTACACACAAACGCACAAAAACACTCCATTGGCAACATCGGCTATGCATTTGCAGCGCCAAGATACTAAGGAATTGGCAAAAACAGTGTTATACACCCCAAGCCTGTTTTGGCTTATAACAACACGTGTGTGTTTAAGCCCATGGCATCGTTTAAACAAGCATAATTGGTCTCGCCTTTCATTGACTTAAAGCCATTTGCTTTGCTATACAATACCATTAGCAAAGCAAATGGCTTTAACTAAATCAAAGGCAAGACCTATTGCATTTTCAATGCTTGTTTTCTTTCTAGTGGAATATCGTTGGTTTTTGCTGTCTCTCTGCAGAGTAGGTGCTGTTGAGTGTAGCTGTCTCTTCCAAGTGAATCGTAGAGTTTTTGAGTATAAAGATCTTTGTGATAAAGGTACACATTTATTTTTACTTACTTATTTTGCACAGTGTTGGTTGTTGTTGACTTGTTTGTGCAGTCTCCTTTCTTAGTAAGGATAATGGCTAGCCGCAGGATTACTGCTCAGCAGGTTGTTGGTATGCTTTTTGATGCTTCCTCTGACCACGGTTCAGAGACTAACTCTGTATCTGAGGCAGAGGAGGGAGGGGAAGATTCAGGCAGTGAGTTTTCTCTCCACATGGAATCATTGGATGATGAAGCTACTCTCAGTGCGGATGAAGCTACTCTTAGTGCGGATGAAGTGCCTGTTTTAGAGGAGGACATTGATGTACCAATAGTGCTGCAAGAGGCATCTGGGCTGCAGCCTGGTGCAGTTGGAAGTGATGACCTCTGGGTTGCCCCAGGCATGGTGCAGCTGGCATTGCCAGACTTAACTGGTGTTCCAGGGTGTAGAGTGAATACAGAACATTTTTTGCCAATACATTTCTTTCAGTTGCATTATGGACGATGTATTTTTAGCAGAGATTGTTGAGCAGACTAATTTGTATGCCAAACAGTTTTTGAGTGACAAGAGTGCCAGCCTTAGGCCCTACTCTAGAGCTACCCGGTGGACTCCTACAAATCTGGATGAGATGAAGAAGTTATTGGGTTTAACTTTTTTGATGGGCTTGCGAAGGAAGCCATTAATGCCTTCATATTGGTCTACTAGTCCCTTGATGGCAACGGCTATATTTCTGGCAGTATTGAGTCGTGATAGGTATCTGCTTCTGCTTCGGATGCTGCATTTTGTCGATAATGGTTTAGCGTTGGCACGAGATCACCCTAATTGTGACAGTCTTTTTAAGATTCGGCCTGTCATTGATCACTTTGTTGATTGATATTCTGAGATCTATGCTCCAGGGAAAGAAATAGCTGTGGATGAGTCTTTGTTCTTGTTCAAGGGCCGCTTGGTTTTTAGGCAATACATTCCTAGTAAGAGGACACGCTATGGAATTAAGCTGTATATGCTGTGTGACAGTAGGACTGGATAGGTCTCTAATTTCAGGGTGTACACCGGTAAGGAATCCAGGATTAACCCCCCTGGTTGTCCGTCCACTTTTGGAGTGACTGAGAAAATTGTGTGGGAACTTGGTAGAGGACCTTTTAACAAAGGCCACCATTTATATGTAGATAACTTCTACACTGGTGTGTGGTTGTCCAGGGATTTTGCCAAAGTGGACACTATTGCTTGTGGCACAATCTGCTCTAACCATGAAGGTTTCCCAAAAGAACTTGTTTGTCAAAAGCTTGTGCGGGGACAGTGCAGTGCGTTGCGAGGAACTGCTAGCTGTGAAGAAAATGATACCTCACTTATGTGGGTAGGCATAGTCGTTGCAACAGGAAATGGCCCAAATCGTACTGTGGAGACTTCAAAATTACCTATAACAAAAGCTACCTGGTTTGGTGGGGGCACCCCTGGGGTTTTGGCCCCGGGCTCGGTGCCCATCTTGGGAAAGTACCAAACCCAAACATTTCTGAAAACTAGACACCAGGGGCAGTCAAATGAGGTATGGCTTGCGTGGATCCCCCAACGTTTTCCTACTCAGAATGCCATGCAAACCTCAAATTTAGCTGAAAAAACATATTTTCCACATATTTTTGCAGGGAATCACCGTGCCGGCACAATTGTTTGGGTTTAGTACTTTCTCAAGATGGCCACCGAGCCCGGGGCCAAAACCCCAGGTGCCCCCCCCCCCAAGCCAGGTAGTTTTGATATAGGTAATTTTGAAGTCTCCACAGTACAATTTGGGCCATTTCCTGTTGCAGCCACTATGCCTATCCACACAAGTGAGGTACCATTTTTATCGGGAGATCTGGGCGAACGCTGGGTGGGAGGAAAGAACAAATGTTACTTACCTGTAAACTGTGGTTCTCCAGTATTGGTGTCTTTCATAGATTCACATGCTTGAATATTCCCCGTCGTCGAAGTGAGAGTCCCACGGTATATAAAAAGCAATAAGTATCATGTATATACATATACATACATAACCACATAATAGCATATACATATCCAAATAAACTTTATATATATAATTCAAATAACATATCAAGTGAAAATACCATAGGATAGTATTGACACATAGGAAAGCATTGAGAAAAAGAATGACTTTACTGACATATCCTTGTCGTTTTACAGTCCAAACTCTAGCTAATCAGGAGCAAGCACCCTCTAGAACCTTCTCCTCAGAGGCTCAGGCCCTCAGATTTTCATAGCACAAGAGTGACAAAAGAGTCTAATGAGGAGAAGAGAGCCTCTGAGGGGAGGAGGGTGGGTCGCATGTGAATCTATGAAAGACACCAATACTGGAGAACCACAGTTTACAGGTAAGTAACATTTGTTCTTCTCCAGTATTGGGGTGTCTTTCATAGATTCACATACTTGAATAGAACAGTGAGCAGTAAGCAGCAACCGGCTGACAAGGCCGTATTAATATTGCATGAAATACAATGACAATGTATTTAATACGCAATTGGGAATACCCAAGGAGGAGGGAAGTAGCAGAGGCTCACCTTATTTAAACAGATTCCGCAGAACTGCCTGTCCCACAGCCGTATCCGCTTCATTAATCGACTCCAGGCAGTAGTGCTTCGTGAACGTGTGCCTGCTGGCCCACGTAGCTGCCCGGCAAATCTGATGGATGGGTACACCAGCGAACAGGGCAGTGGAAGATGACATTGCTCTCGTGGAATGAGCCCTTACTCCAAAAGAAAGAGGCTTGCCAGCCCTTTGATGGCAAAAGGAGATTGCTGAAGAAACCCAACGGGCAATCATGGGCTTGGTAACCGACTGTCCTTTACAAGTGCGTCCGTAGGCCACAAACAGCTGATCCGACTTGCGAAAGGATTGTGTTCTGCTGATGTAGAATTTAAGGCACCTCTTTAAGTCCAAAGAGTGTAGACTCTGTTCTGCTGGAGACTGCGGATGCGGGAAAAAGGTTTTCAAGATTACTGGTTCATTGAGATGGAAATCGGATGGTACTTTAGGCATGAAAGCCGGATTAGTGCGGAGAATTACACAGTCCGATCTGAATTGAAGAAACGGAGGTTGTATTGTAAAGGCGTGAATGTCACTGACTGCAGGAGGAAGTCAGTGCAAGGAGGAGGGCCACTTTCCAAGTTAAGAATTTGAAATCCGCCGAATGGATTGGCTCAAAGGGCGCCTTCATGAGCTGAGCCAATACGATGTTAAGACGCCACGTGGGTGGAGGACGCCGAATGGGCCGGAACATTCGGAAGAGACCCTTGAAAAATTGCTGTATTACTCTAGATGAATAGAGAGAGGACGAGCCGTCCTGCCGAAAGCGAGATATTGCCGCTAGAAAGACCTTTAAGGTAGAGTGTGACAGTCCAGACTGCGCTAACTGCAGGAAGAACGGCAGAATGTGTTCTGGGGAGGCGTGCACTGGATGTATGTGGACCGACGCACACCAAAGACAAAATCGCTTCCACTTTAGCTTATAAGTTTTCACTGTGGAGGGCGCCCTCGCCCTAGCTAACACCTCCCTGCAGGCCGGTGGAATGTTCAAATGAGCAAATTCAAGGTGCTCAGGTTCCAAGCCGACAAGCTGAGTGAACTGGGATTCGGATGGCATATCCGCCCGTCGTTCATTGTTAGAAGGTCCGGCCTCGGGTGAAGAAGGATGGGTTTGCATTGGGAGAGGAGGAGCAACTCCGAGAACCATGGCTGCCGAGGCCACCGTGGAGCTATGAGGAGCATCTGGCACGTTTGTTGCCGCATCTTCCGCAACACTCGAGGAATCAGAGGGATCGGCGGAAAAGCGTACGCAAATATCCTGTACCAATTTATCGAAAGGGCATTTCCGCACGACCCTTTGTGGGGAAACCAGCTTGCGTAGGACTGGCATTTGCTGTTCTGTGGGGTTGCAAAAAGGTCGATAGTCGGGCGACCCCAAAGTCCGAAGACAAAGTCTAGATTCGGCTGGTGCAATTCCCACTCGTGGGTCGATGACGTTGACCGACTGAGTGCATCCGCCAGAATATTGGAAATGCCGGGCAGGTGAACTGCCAGGAGCGTAATCCGATGGACTATGGCCCAACTCCAAATCCTCTGAGCCAGTCGGGAAAGCAGCGGAGATCTTGTCCCGCCCTGCTTGTTCAGGTAGTGCATGCAGGTGGTGTAGTCCGTCTGAATGAGGACTGACTCCCCCTGGAGCTGGAGGCGGAAGGATTTCCACGCCAAGAAAATGGCCATCAGCTCCAATCTGTTGATGTGCCAGGAATGCTGAACCATTGTCCACTTGCCCTTGACGGATAAATCTTGAAGATGTCCGCCCCATCCTTCCATGGATGCGTCCGTGGTAAGAACGAGCTCTGGGGCTGTCGTTAGAAAAGATGTTCCCGCTGCGATGTTGGAAGGACGAGTCCACCAATGCAGCGCCTGAGCCATGCGGGCTGTCACCACGAGCTGGTCGTTGAAGGAACCGGAGACCTGACGCCACTGCTTGTCCAATTCCTCCTGAATGGTACGACTCCTCAGTCTGCAATGTGGGATCAAAGCAATGCAGGAGGACACCATCCCCAGAAAGGACTTTAATATGCGGACTGAAACTGACTGCTTTGCTGCGATGGAGCTTGCGAGCTGTCGAATTTGTGTTTGCCGCTCTGCAGAGGCAAAGGCCATAGCCCTGCTCGTATCTATGGTGGCGCCGAGAAAGGTCTTGTACAGAGCTGGCGTAAGCTGAGACTTTTGCAAGTTGATCGACAAGCCCAGAGACTGAAACAGAGTGAGATAGCACTGAGTATCGAGGGCCGCTAGGTGGGAGGATTGAGATTTGATGAGACAATCGTCCAAATACGGGAATATTTGTATGCCTGTTAGTCTCAAATGGGCCACCACCGGGGCCAGGATCTTTGTGAAGACCCGCGGAGCTGAGCGGAGGCCGAAGGGCAGGACCTTGAATTGGAAATCCCTGTGACCTACACGAAAACGTAAGTATTTCCTGTGGCGTGGAATTATTGGCACATGGAAGTAAGCATCCTGAAGGTCGATTGTCGTCATGAAATTGCCCTGAGAGAAGAATTGAAGGATGTCCTTTAGCGTGAGCATGCAGAATGATTGGTCCTTGAGAAATCTGTTGAGAGACCTTAGATCGAGGATGGGGCGCCACTCCCCAGATTTCTTTAGTATGAGGAAAAAACAGGAATAGAACCCCAACCCCTTTTGTGATTTCGGAACCACTTCGATGGCCCCTTTTTGAGCATTATCTGGATTTGGTTGAAAAGTTCTTTGAGGTGAGCGGGAGGAGGTCCGGATGGAGAGGTGTGTGGGGAAACTTTTACAAACTCTAGAGCATGGCCCCTTGAAATAATGTCTAAAACCCAGCGGTCCGAAGTGATTGAGGACCAGTTCAAAAAGAACTGGGAGATTCGACCTCCAACTGGAGAAAGGGAAAAACTGGGAAGAGGGGACCCTTGATGTACACAGTCATTGTTTTTTGGAAGAGTTTCCCCTGTAATTAGATTTTCCTCTATAAGATTTGCCAGACTGCTGCCTGTAAGACTGCTGTGGCTGTGAGGAATAACGTTGTTGTCCTTGGTTGTAGGAGCGGTACTGGGAAGAAGACTCACGAAAGGAAGAGGAGGTGCCACGGCCACGCGCACCCCGAAAGGGCTGCTTCCGGAACTGGAGAGTGCCGAGGGAGCGAGCCGTCTCCGTGTCCTTCTTGATGGCTTGCAAAGCGTCCTCCACATGCTGGCCGAACAAAGATTCTCCGTCATACGGCATGTCCAGAATTTTGGCCTGGACCTCCTGACTGTTGTCTTAAAACAGCCGCTCCAGCCAATTGACGAAAACCCGTGGAGGCAATGTCGACGGAGCAGTCGATGATTTCGGAGGATGCCCTCTCACCCTCTTGCAGGATCTTTAGAGCGTCTGCTCTAGAGTCTTCCGGGATAAGCTTAACCAAAGCTGCCATGTCCGACCACATTTGCCGATCATAACGACCGAGGATGGCCAAAGAATTTGCTGCTCGGACTGTTGTTGAAGCCATGGTCAAAAACTTGTTGCCAATGGCATCCAGGCGGCGGCCGTCACGATCCGGAGGTGACGAAAGCGGAGACGATGGATTTTTGGAGCGACGTTGCGCCGCCTGGGTGATCACCGAGACTGACTTAGGCTGAGACACCAAGCAAGCTGGAGAAGAGTCCGGGACCTTGTACTTCTTCTCCAGTCGCGGGAGCACTGCCGGGATGGAGTTAGGCGTTTTCATTAGCTTAATGCCCTCGTTCCAGATAAAGTCAATAATGGGCACAGCCCGTACCTGTTTCTGCGGCTGGGACTTGAAGTCGTACAGAAAGCAGTCCTCCTCCCTAACCACCATGGGAAGGTGAAAACGTTGAGCCGCCCTTTCCATCAGTTGATGGAATCCTGTTATGTCGACAGGTGGTGAATTCCCTGGCGATGTTGGAGGTGATGCGGGTGAATTGATTTGATAGTCATCCCAGTCCGCCATAGAGTCTTCATCATGAAGCTCTCCCTCCTCCGTATCCAGATTATTCCCAACGTCATCTGCTGCAGGGGGAACCAATGCAGGTGTGGATGGTGTCGGCATCGTTGGCAACACAGGAGTAGATGGAACGGCAGATGGCAGCTCACGTGGAGAACTATGAGAGGAAGCCGTAAAGCGACGATTGTAGTCTTCCAACATGAATTGAAGGTTGGAGATGAGCGACAAAGGGAGCTGCGCCATAGGAACTTGTGCAGGGGGATGTTGCTCCTGCTCCTGACAGTAATAGTCCTGCGAATAGTCATCCTCCTCAAAATCTTGGCATTTTATATGAAGCTCAGAAGGACTACGAGGATCTCGAAAAGAGGACTGAACATCGTCATCAGAATCCGAAACTTCCTCATCAACCGAGGGAAAGAGCTGATGAGGTGGCCGAGTGACCAGTGGCATCATGACAGAGTCCAGCACAGCATGGCGACGCTGCATCAAGGAGTTGTCCACCGACCGTGGCGCTGGCGTAGACATTGGCACCAAAGGCATGGTTGCAAAATTTGACACCTCAGTCGTCAAGGCGATCGTCGACGAAGTCGCCGTCGACAAAGTCGCCGTCGACAAGGCTGCCGCCGACGCCGTCGACAAAGCTCGCGCCGACGAGACTGTCGTCGACGGAAGCGCCAGCTTCCTAGTCGGCGACGAAGAAGTTAGTGGAATCGTCGACGAAATAGTCTTTAGGGAAACGCACACCACTGTCGACGGTAAAAACGTCGATAATGTCGTCGTCGACGACGCAGGGAATCTGCTCGACACCGTCGTTGCCGAGGTTGATGAAGTGGCAGATCTCGTCGACGGAGGGGCCGTCGACGGGCCCGTAGACGGTTTTGCGCGTTTTTGACTAGAAACATGCACTGACGGAGTCAGAGACGCTAGGTCTCGGGGGCGCTGGCGTAGTAACAGAGACTTGGCCTGCAGACACTTCCTCAAGATGAAGTCTCTTCTTTTTCAAAAAGGGAGACGGCAAGTCCTGAACACTACTAGGCTTGGAGGAGACTCCTGTTCGAACAAAGGCCACACTTTCCACCTCAGAAAGGGGGTTATCCGTATCCTTCAGTTTTTGAAGCCACAATAATAGGCGACCCTCCCTGTCCTTCAAAGTCTTTTGAGAGCAAGTTCTACAAATTTTACAGTTGGCCACCTTATGGTCAGGGTAAAGACAATAGATACATTTTTCATGAGGGTCCTCAGAAAAAAGTCTTAACTTCCCACAAGATGAACAGGGACGGAAAAGAGACTTCTTACTTGAAGACATGATGAGAAAAACTCAAACCAGACCAAAGGCTGAGCAGAGCTCAGGGAGACTCCCTTCACACGACGTGCTGTAGAAAATCTGAGGGCCTGAGCCTCTGAGGAGAACGTTCTAGAGGGTGCTTGCGCCTGATTGGCTAGAGTTTGGACAGTAAAACGACAAGGATATGTCAGTAAAGTCATTCTTTTTCTCAATGCTTTCCTATGTGTCAATACTATCCTATGGTATTTTCACTTGATATGTTATTTGAATTATATATATAAAGTTTATTTGGATATGTATATGCTATTATGTGGTTATGTATGTATATGTATATACATGATACTTATTGCTTTTTATATACCGTGGGACTCCCACTTCGATGACGGGGAATATTCAAGCATGTGAATCTATGAAAGACACCCCAATACTGAAGAATTTGTGGATCTACGCAGATTCCAGAACTTTCCCACACATTTGAGAAAAAAGTGATTTTTTCATCAAAATTTGAGGTTTGCAGGGGATTCTGGGTAGGAGAATGTTGGGGGGCCCACACAAGTCATACCTTGCTGGACTCCCCAGGGTGTCTAGTTTCCAGAAATGTGTGGGTTTGGTAGGTTTCCCTAGATGGCCGCCAAGCACCGGTCCAAAAACTCATGGGACCCCCCCTTGCAAAACCAGGTTGGTTTGAGCTAGGTAATTTTGATGTCGCCTCAATAGGTTTTGGGACCTTGCCTGCCGCGGGTACTTGGCCCACACACGCAAGTGAAGTACCATTTTTCTCGGAAGACTATGGGGAACGTGGGGTGGGTGGAATTTTGTGGATCCACGTAGATTCCAGAACTTTCCACCACAGAAATGTGAGAAAAATGTGGTTTTTTAACAATTATTTAGGTTTGCAAGAGATTCTGGGTAACAGAACCTGGTGAGAGCCAGTCAAGTCACCCCATCCTGGATTCCCCTGGGTGTCTACTCTTTAAAGATGTATAGGTTTATTAGATTTCCCTAGGTGTCGGCAGACCTATGGTTCAAAAACTACAGCTAGGCACTTTGCAAAAAAAGGTTCATTTTTCACTGTGAAAATGTGGTGTGTCCACGTTGCATTTTGCGACATTTCCTATCGCTGGCACTAGGCCTAACCACACAAGTGAAGTACCATTTTTCTTGGAAGACTTTGGGGAATGCGGGGTGGGTGTAATTTTCTGGATCCACGCAGATTCCAGAACTTTCCACCACAGAAATGTGAGGAAAATATGGGTTTTTTTTTTACAGTTTTTTAGGTTTGCAAGGGATTCTGGGTAACAGAACCTGGTGAGAGCCAGTCCAGTCACCCCATCCTGGATTCCCCTGGGTGACTATTTTTCAAAAATGTATAGATTTGCTAGGTTTCCCTAGGTGCCGGCAGAGCTAGGGTTAAAAAACTACAGTTAGGCACTTTGCAAAAAAAGGGTCATTTTTCATTGTGAAAATGTGGTGTGTCCACATTGTGTTTTGAGCCATTTCCTGTCGTGGGCACTAGGTCTACCCACACAAGTGAGGTACCATTTTTATCGGGAGACTTAGGGTAACACAGAAATGTAGAGTAACTGTTATTACCTATTGACTTTCGATTCATTTCTGCCTTCCAACTGAAAGACAATGTGTAAAAAAGAAGTCATTTTGAAAAATGACCTATAATTTTCATGCTAATATGGGTACTCCCAATTTCAGAAATGTGCAAATATTTACTGAAATACATAGGTGTCTTTCATACCGATTTTTCCTTGTATACATTTTCCCAGCATAATTGCTATATACCCGGTAGATAATAAAAAACCATTGCAAGATGCTGCTCATTTATTGGCTCTGGGTTCGTCGGGTTCTTGGTGAACCTACAAGTCCTATATATCCCCACAACCAGAAAGGTCCAGCAGATGTAACGGTATATTGCTTTCAAACAGCTGTCATAATTAGAAGAAGTTACAGGTGAAAATGTTGACACAAATGGGTGTTTTTTCAACTAATTTTCATTTTTTCCTATATTTAAATGTTAGTTTCTATAATGAAACCTTGAAGGATCTACACAAATGACCCCATGCTGAATTCAGAATTTTGTCTACTTTTCTAAAATGTATAGCTTTCCAGAATATATTATTGCTTTCATACCCATTTCTCCCATTAACTGGAAGGAGATTGAAAGTAAAAAAAATAGCCAAAATAGGCTATGTCCCAAATAAATGCCAAAACTGTGTAAAAAATGTTGGTTTTCTGACAAAAGTCTGCTTGTCCCTGAAAGCTGGGGAAATGATGATTTCAGCACCACAACCCCTTTTTGATACCATTTGCAGGGAAAAAAACAGACGCTTTCATCTGTAGCCTTTTTTCCCCATTTTTAAAAACAAAACAAATTTTTTTTTGCTGTTTTTGGGTTAATTTCTGGGTTCCCTCCAGGGGAATCCACAAACCCTGGGTACCTTTAGAATCCCCATGATTTTGGAAAAAAAGGACGCAAATTTGGCGAGGATACCTTATGTGGTCAAAATGCTACAGGGACCTAAGCGCGAACTACCCCAAATAGCCAAAAAAAGGCTTAGCACTGAGGGGGGGGGGGGTGGTAAGACCTAGCAGCGAAGGGGCTAAGCTACCATGAGTGTTGCCATCTCCAAGGTTTGCCCTGTCTTGGGGATGGCAGGCCACTGAAGACAGTGGGTTAGTTCAGTAGTGTGCCCACTGTTTTTAAACCATTTAAAAGATGAAACTTTAATGAAACACTTCTGACTCATTGCCCGGGTCTAAGGAGGCCCAGGTGTCATTAAAACCTGCTACGCACCTGCTTTGGAACTTCTGGATCACTCCAAAAGCTTTACTGTTATGAGAAAGAGGGCTTTGTTTTAGTAGTGTTGGTGCAAAGTCATGGTGAGAAAAATAAATAAACTGCTTAGTTTTGCTCTGCTCTTGATGCTGTCAGGGTGGTCTGTTCTTGTGCACAGTTACAGCAGTTGGCCACCTTGTTGAAGTGTCTGATAATATTAAACATGTTTTTCCCTCGCTGCTGATGTACCCCATGCAGTGGCTGTATTATTCTTAACTGACAAAAATAAGCACCTTTCTATGCCTACTTTGTCAAGTAGGAAATACTACTGATCTCTACCTCACCTACTATGTTAGTTCAATGGCTAGTTTTGAATCCCCACCTCACTATTTCCTACTTACCACAATGGAGAATAGCTTGTAGTATCATCACTATTATTGTGCTATACAACCAGACTATAATGTTGGCAAAGGTATCAAGACTGTGCCAGCTGCTCATTCACCCACATGACGGCTTTTATGTCCATGCATAGATTGATTTCACCTAAATGCATCAATCTTCCTCTTATGTTTTTGTATTGGTAAGAAGGTCCTCTGACTGTTTTGAAGCTTGCCCATGTTCCCGAGCCGATGCAATCACTGTAGCCAAGCGACTTCTACAATATAAATTAAACCCAGGGTTGGAGTAATACTTAGAATCTGGAGTGACAAAGCAACTCACGTTCTGGCTACTGTAGTCTAGAAACTATCAATTGGTTTTATATATCCAATAATTTGCTATTGTGCCTACCAACCCAAGTCCTCTGGGAGGGTTGAGAGGTACTACGGAAATATGAAAAATAGAGTGATAAAGATAACTGAAAAAAATGGTCTTAAGGGACCTCATACCTTACCAATAGCATTATAGCATTATTGTGAATTTAAAAAAAAACAATTTGTGTCCATTTGATTTTTAGGTCTCGCCTATGCAGCGCGCGAGCGTTGCTTTGGAGTGACCTCTTGAAATCACTCCGGACTTTTGGGGAAACTTGTGCATGTTCTGCACTGTTTCCAATGAGCCCTCATGCCTGTACGGCATTTACCTTGCGGGAGAGAGCAGCGGCGCTATCTGTCTGCAATTATCGCGCTCATTCTCGCAAGGTAAACGCTGTACATTGACGAAGCCTGGAAGCCGCGCCCCTGTTCCCGAAGCGTGACGGTGCCGGCCCCTTCCTAAAGTTTGTTTTTGTTATTACAATTAATCTTTTTATTAAATAAACGGGTCCCCTAGCATTATACAAGTGCTAGACCTGCTCCGATGGGTCTGTACAGCTGACATTTTGTCCTGAATTTTTGTCCGACTTTGACCCTTTGTTTTGAATATTTAAAGTAATTACCCAGAATTTGCCTTCTTGTCAGATGGTCACCTTAAGTGCCTGTGTGTCAGACATAACTTAAAAAAATACCTACACTTCTCAGGAATCCGCAATGGAGAACAGCCCCATCCACTCATTTCTGTATGTAATCACTTCTCTTTCAGTGTTATAATTCCCGCCATTTCTATAACTCGCCGTAAATGTGTAACAAGCATTGGCATAGCCAATATGTCTCGCTTTTGGGACCTTATAAGTATTTAGTTATGTAGCACAATATCCTTGGTGCAACACCATCAACCGTTGCATAGCTAAACATTTATAAGGTCCCAAAGGTGAGACCTACTGGCTATGCCAATGCTCGTTTATAATTCTTTTTACTGCATTTTTAAATACAACAAATGCAATAAAACACAAACTGACAGTACATTGCAGTGAAGATTCCCACAGTATGTACCACAAAGAATGTTCAAGATCCAAGTATTGTCACAAAGAAGGAGGTTGATTCCTTCTGGGCCATAGGAATTACGCCTCAAGAATTACCAGCTGCATCACCCGTCAAATCTCGAAAGTTGAGCCATGACCCCCAAATGTGACCATGCTTGTTGGTGCAGCCCTGAGCCTAATAAACAGGTTCCTTTGCAGAGACACAGTAGTCCATGCTTCAGATATATTCTTATCTGGAGGGGGCACACATATCCCTCAACCTCCTAGCAACCTCCCTCTTTACAATGCAGAGCCCCAACCCAACTAGCATGAGAGAAGCAATTGTGCCACTGTAGTCTTCCATCACACCTAGAAGGGCAAACTTGGGATCTAGGAGAACAGTAAAGACAGCCATCCTACCCAAGAGGATGTGTATTATGCCCCCAGTGCCTTCCCACATCGTATGGATGATTGTGGCCTCCAAAGACCAGATCAGAGGGCCCATCCCATCTTTCAGAATCATAGTGGGTGATAGTACAACCTGTGTAGGTAGTTGAAGTGGATATGACGGAGCTTGCTTCAGATCAGCAAAGCCTGGAGGGCATTCTTGGTCACATCCATTCTTCATCTTCCAACTTCCCCACGTCTCCCTCCCAGCTCAGGCGAAGGCCACTGAATATGCCATGGATGTTAATGAATAATCATTTGTAAATTCTCTGCATTCCCATCCTACCTAGGGGTTCAACTGTAAGTTTAGATTCGAGTGGTGTAAAGTCTGAAACTGGACCAGCTGGTCCCCACAGGGCGCCAAAGCATGGCAACATTTGTAAATAAAGATAGAACTGGGAATTTGGAAGATCAAATTTACTCGAAAGCTGCTGGAAAGTTTCAATGCATGTCGAGTCCCAGATATCCCCCAACTTGGACAGACTGATAAGTTCCCAACACCAAACTCCTTCTAGATATGAAACCTGTGCCAACTATGTGCCCCACCAGAGGGGGCTTTCCCTGGTCAGTGTCCTCCAGCAGCCCAAATGCTGGTGCTTCTCCCTCAAGCATTGGAGCAGTAATGTGGTGACTGAGGGAAGTGCATGAGTGAATGGGACACCATACAAGAAGAATAGTATTCCATGAGCCTTCAGGGGGGCCAACTCCTGATAATTCATTGGGTCACAGCTATCCCCCATATAGCCGGTCATTTAGCAGCAGCATCTGGGCCACACAGCAGTAGTAAGACTGCATATACTGGGTCCTAAGATCTCCGTCATATTGGTATTGTATATACTTAACCATTGACACCTTTGCAGGTTTCCCTTGCCCCTCATATCCTCCAGAGGTTCTGGAAAAGGGTGGTTTTAGAGGAAAGTTGGAGTTTTAGAGCATATACAAGAACCGTGGGAGGATGACCGTTTGGAAAAATGCACTGCGGCCCATGATACTCCGCAGCAATGCAGGCAAATGTTCCAACTCAGACCTTGCACGTCTAATGAGGGGAGTGATGTTCAGCCCTGGCTCTTGCAGCAAGCTTTGTCACTCACATCCCCAAGTTACAAAAGTGATCACCAGCTACCTTACCGTGAGAGGCCATCTGACAGGAAAAAAGGTTGTTTTATTCCAGCTAACTCTCAAGCCAGAAGCATCATATAAAACATCCAAAATCTGCTGTACTCTTTGTATCCTAAGGGAAGGATGTTGAACATATAGCAGAAGATCATCTGCATAGCGGGAAAGCCTATTCTCTATCCCATCGTCTCAGCAATAACCTTGCAGTCGAGCATCATATTGTATCCAGCAGGCAAGAGGGTTACATCACCAAAGCAAAAAGGAGTGCTGTCAAGGGGCACTTCTGTCTAGCTGGGAAATAACGATATAGACTTTTACTCTTCAAATGGAAGCATTTAGTGTCTGCACAAGGCCCCAAAAGCGGAGGCCAAAGGCCATCCGATGCAACAGGGTATGTTAAAAGTCCATATCATATTTTGATGGATAGACCTATGATCTTCCATGCTACTCCTCAAGTTTATTTGATTTGCACTTCAATGGGGATATGACTTTAGAATAATGCAAACCACCGGTTCGCTGTTTCAGTAGCTTCTATTCTCAGTTCTAAGCAATACTGACCACTAACCGGTATGAATCCTACCACCATATACAACCCAGTGACTGAGTTCACATCAAGATACATAAGAGGAAGTCAGTACTCTAGCTCCAGTTGGAAGGCCCCTATCATACCCTGCTCATTACCAACACTGCTGTTAAGTGCTGCATACTGACTGCCTGGATCCACTCATCACACTGCAAGCAGATCCTGGAAACAAAAGACGCCCAATCTGCTGACTAAAGTGCTGCAGCTTCTTCATATGTGCTGTTAAAATAGCCTCAGAATGCAGCCCCTCCTGCCCATGAATGTAGACCCTCCTACATCCTCCTACCCCGGTCGTGATAAGGCAACCTGCTAGCTGATCTTTCCTTAGTTTGGGTCTGGATAACCCCCTTTGCAGCAAGCTTATCTGGTTGAGCATTGCGTGGCTTTCTTAGGAAGTAGTGGGCAGAGGGATTGGAGAAATCAACCGCACCAAGCCCGCTGCTCACTTCTGGAGCAAAAACCAAGTCTACAAAGTCTATACTTGACTGACTGCAGGTTTTGGATCAGTACAAGCAGGATCAGAATCTTTATTCATGCTGGATGTGTTCCCAAGTTCACAATGACCAGAATGGGGGAGTACCAATAATTCCAGTTCGTTTTGACTGCAAGATATAATATCATGATTTACAACTGCACAGGCACTTTATTTCTTAATGTGATAACTACATCACTTGTGTTACTGTTGCTGATCGAATAGTGCCCTTCCCTGACCTATCAATTCAACTTGCATCCACTGTTCAAGGACTTTTTTTCAAATTATCGAATGGCAGCATCTGCATTGTTTACAGTGAGTGTAATGTGTTCATCACAAAATACACTGAACCAATCTCTTTTCCTGTCTTTACTTAAGTTGGAATCTCACAAATAATCTTTCCTTCTGCTGGACTGTACACTCACAGTGGCAGTGCACATCAAACTGGAACCTATTAGGTTTGTGGTACTTGCAGATATGTGTGGCTGCCTAAAGACTGGTCTGGTCTCAGTTATCCTGTCTATTTTGTGCCCACCATCAGACATTTCTAGGCCCAACCTCCAACCATCATAGAAGGCAGACCAGAGGCTGTCTTCTATGAGTTTTTACCATCTTGATTCTAAGCTACGGAATTGAACTCTCAATTTACAGGACATACGACGTAGCTGAGGTTTTGGAGGACATTTATTTAACTGCAAGTGCTCTGGAGTTCATTACCACCAATTAGTAGCTCAGCTAACTGAGATTTTGCATAACAGAATGGCTTGCTTTTTCCTGACTGCTAACAGAGATGTTTGTGCTATAACAGGAGTAGGATTCTGCACCTTTGCTCTGAACATTACTGTTGACATACATGAACAGATAGACAACATACACAAGAGTATTACAGACGCAATAAGACTGATGCATGAATGTCTTTAAAGTCTGGGGTTTTGGTTGTATTGGAAAAGTATTTTTGGAGGATGGAGATAGAAGATATTCAAAATTATCTTGATCATATTCGTTGCTCTCTACTGAATTGCATCCTTGCTTCCATCTAAATTTCCTCAATCTCAACATTACGAGAGGTACAGATATGTTACCCATCATAAACATTGACAACTCAGGATGATGACGATTATGATGAATGATATTTGGTTATAGGGCCTTAGAACATTTTGAAAGTGGCAGGAAAAAAAGCACAATAGGAAGGAAATGTGAAACCTTAAAACACACTTGCTTGTACAAGTATAGCTGTAATCAGCTTCAGCCATGTTTTCTTCCTCAGGCAAACACTGCACACAGGAAGGCACCATTTCGGACATTGATGCGCTTTGTGTTTGGCTCCTGAGCATGAAAAGTCAATATTTTTTTTTTTTTTTTTTTTATGAGATTTTTTGTGCGCAACTAATACCCTAAGGTGTCTAGGCGCAGCGAGATACTCTAGATTACAGCACAGATCAGAGCGCGTTCTCATTGATTAAAAAGCCAGGTCTTCAGTAATTTGCGGAAGTTAATAAGGGTGGGAGCGGTTTTAATGTGCAAAGGAAGTGCATTCCAGAGCACAGGCGTTGTTACCAAGAATCGCCTGTCACCCCAGGTGGCCGTTCTTGTGCGGGGGACCGTCAAAAGATAGCTAGCTGCTGATCTTAGATTCTTTTTGGGGATGTACACCTGAAAAGCCTCTTTTAGAAACTTTGGTCCTGTCTGGTGGATGGCCTTATAGGCTATACAAAGAGCCTTAAATTTGATCCTGCTCTCAACCCTTAACCAATGAAGATGGCGTATGGCTGCAGAAGTGGAATGACGCCTAGGGATGTTAAGCAGGATCCGTGCTGCCATGTTTTGGACGGACTGAAGTTTGTTTAAGATGTATTTGTGTGTACCAAGAAAGAGAGCATTTCCATAATCTAATTTTGAAAATACTAGTGTGGTAACTAGCGTTTTTCCTGCAGATACTGGTAAATACGGCAGGAGTTTTTTTAATTTTCTTCAGTACAAAGAAAGTAGCCGAAACCACCTTGTTAACGTGGCATCCAAAAGATAACTTATTATCAAAAATCACTCCCAGAGTCCTGACTTTGGTGGCTGGCACCGGAGGCGGGCCCATCTGACTAGGCCACCATGTGTGAGACCATTCTGGAGAAATTGTGCCGAAGGTCATAACCTCAGTCTTCTCCGCATTAAGTTTCAGGCAGCTACTGTGCATCCATGATTGTACATCCAGTAAACCCTCCTGAAACTTAGCTGCTACCACGGGGCCATTCTTATACACCGCCAACACGAGCTGGGTATCATCGGCGTAGGTGGTTAAACGCATCCCATGGGATTTAATGACCCTCGCCAAGTCCGAAACATAAATGTTGAAAAGTGTAGGACTTAGCGAGGATCCTTGAGGGACCCCACAAGGCAATTCAGTAGTGTGCGAATAATAATTGCCCAGCTTTACTGCCTGTCTACGGTTGGCTAAAAAGGAGGCTATAAGATCTTTGGCCAGATGATTGATCCCAAGGGTTGCGACACGGTCGACCAAGATGGTGTGGTCGACCGTGTCAAAGGCCGCCGACAGGTCCAATAGAATAAGAACTGCAGCTCCTCCTGAGTCCATAATCTCTCTAATTTCGTCTGAGGCTTTTATTAGTGCTGTCTCAGTTCTGTGTTCCCTCCGGAATCCGAACTGAGTGTCGTCTAAGAGTTTATGATGTTCAATAAACTCTGAGAGCTGTTTTTTCATAGTTGCCTCTATAATTTTGGACGTGAAGGGGAGGCAGGCAATAGGCCTGTAGTTAGACGAAATAGTGGGGTCTAAAGAAGGTTTTTTAATTAAAGGTTTAACAATGGCCTTCTTCCAGCTTGCTGGGTAGACACCAGATTTAAATATGGAATTACATATTTCAGTTAGCGGCTGTGTGATAACGTTCTGTAGTTTATTCATTGTTGTAGGTGGGCAAGTGTCAAGTGGGGAACCTGATTTGATCTTACAGATCAGCGCACTGATCTGATCTTCAGTAGCTGGCTGAAACTGATCAAAAGAGGAGTTATTGGGTATTGGATAAATGATGGGTGTAGCATCAGTTTTTCCTGCCTGTTCATTAGAAAAAGTGGAATAGATGTCCATCACCTTGGTTTTGAAGAAAGTGGCTAATGAATCACATAGTTCCTGCGAGTTCTCAATTATAGGTCCCTTTGGACTAGAAAGAGAATTCACAACTTGAAAGAGCATCCTGGCTGAGTTGTGTGCTTGTTCAATTTGGCCAGTGTAAAAGAGATTATTTTGCGTGTTGATGGCTTTTTTGTAGATTGCTAGAGCACTCTTATAATCTTGCTTAGCAGAGGGACTGTAATGTTTCCTCCAGCGCCTTTCAAGAGTTCTACAGTACTGACGTTGGAGGCGCAGTTCCTCTGTGTACCATTGAGCAGATGGCATAGCTCTATTGGGGCGATGATATTTTTCAGGTGCAACTTGGTTGGCTGCCTTTAAAATCCATTCCTGAAAATTTGTGGACATGGTCTCAGTATCACCTGTGTTTTCTGGAATAGATGACATCAGGAGATTAATAAAATACGGCATATCTGCCTTATTCCACGTCCGTGCCCCCACTGGCAGGCGGACTTTATTCTGAGAGAGTTTGGGAGGTAACAGTTTGATCCTAAAAATTATAGCTTGATGGTCAGTCCATATCAAAGGAAGTACTACTGATGTCTCAATTTTGGGGTCGTTAGTAAATACACCATCCAGTGTATGCCCAGCGTTGTGCGTGGGGCCCCTCACTAGCTGCTGCAGTCCTATTGCCTGCATGTCAGCGATAAGTTGGATTGTATCATAATTATCCATGTTTTCAAGCGGGAAATGAAAGTCCCCAAGAATCGTATAGTATGGTGAACCTATTACTGATTCCGTGATATCTGTAAGAGCTTCTAAAAATTTGGTACGTGTTCCTGGAGGTCTGTACACAAGTGTCCCTTTAAAAGCTTGTTTCTGGGTAAGATTGATAGCGAATGCAACAGCTTCACAATTAGTGCTGTGAATAGGATCACATTTTGTTCGATAGGTGTCCCTATAAATGAGCTTTCTAAGCCAAAAACTGCTCACATTTTTGTTAGTATCAGAACACCGCTCTCTTATTCTTGTTTGTCCAGGTAAGCACCTGCTTGGCTTCTCTCTCTGAGCTTGCCTCCATTCATCGTGGCCGGGGAGAACCCTGACAATTTAACTCCCGCTGACTATTTTCTTCTTTTGTCAGTAGACCTTTTCAGACTATGATGGGCATGTGAGGCAATTTTTTTTAACACAATTCTCAGGTGGAAAACAAATTTCATAGCAAATTTCAAACCAACTGAGAAAATAGAATTCACTCCAAAAAGCAAATGATATGTAACCATAATAAAATGTATAAGAAGGCCAAAATGAGCTGGTTAATAAGACCAGATTTGTTAAAGCCAGCAGGTTTGACATTTGTATTGAGTGCAGATTGGGCACTAGCATAGGGTGGAAACACCAAACCTATTGGCTTTGCCAAAGTTTGTTTTCCTGGCAGCATTGGGGGAAGCACCATGGATAAAAAAACGTATGATACAGAAAATAAAGCAACTCTTTTTCTCTGAGGAATTCTTTTTTTCAGATGCCTATGTCAGCATTTGCTCAGCGACTAATTTCAGGTGTAAAACAGCCCCTCGTGCATTCCAGTGAAGGCAGAAAGACACTCCCAATCAACCAACAGACAAAAAATAAGACTAAGGCTAAGATACTTCTAAGGCCTGTATCACGACATGACTGAATATTTCAAACCAATTGCTTAAGGTATTTGGGCAAAAGAAGGCAACTGCTGAAGGAGGCTTACCCGAATTCCCCTATAGTAACTATAGGATACAAAATGTTTACCATGAATTACACTTGAGCCATGTATTTGCAACTAAAGGAGTGGACAACTGTTTTACTCTGGAACACAAACTAAGAAAGCACAGTTATCGCAGCAGACTCCAATACATTTTTTACACACCAAAACAATGGTTGCCAAACACATATACACCTTCCTCCCTCTTGTTACATCCTTACTGACTGAAAAGGAACATGCATGGACATCCACCTCAATTCATTGTTTAAACAACTGTAAAAGAATACAATAACTGCTTCCACTGAGGGTTTCCACAGAGCACACCCTGCCTCAATCTGTGCCAATGGCACTACAATTTTAGCCCATACTAAGGCCTGACTGTTATAGTACTGAATATCAAGCCCAAGAATATAGACATACAAAAATACAGATGACAGAATATCAAGAAACAAGATATCAAAAGTTAAGTGCATACAGGGAAGTATAGATTTAGTATTCCTAACTCGACATCTACGTACCATAGATAGATAGATAGATAGATAGATAGATAGATAGATAGATAGATAGATAGATAGATAGATAGATAGATATCACCAAGGTATATATAAATGAAATTGGGTATAGAAAATGTATACTTACTTACATTTCGACATTTTGGATTTGATCTTTTGTCTTTGATAATTGCATGCCTCGATACCCTGACTGCCATAAGCTTTAATACTCATATAAAGCATAAGCCTATTGTCAGAACAACCATTTGCAATGAAATAGGTCTCGCAGTTTGAGGTATTGGCGTTGCAAATAATAATGCAATGCCAATAGCTCATGCTTTCAGTAATGCGAGACCTAATGCATTGCAAATGCTTGCGTAGTGAGCCAGGAACCAGCATTGTATGTCTCAGTGCAGTACCGCAAGCTGCTCTTAGAGGCCCCTAGTGAGCAAGGCACCAGCACCGCATGTCTAGGTGCGGTACCGCAAGCTGCTCCTAGAGGTCCCTAGTGAGCAAGGCACCAGCACTGCATGCCTTGGTGCAGTACCACAAGCTGCTCCTAGAGGACCCTAGTGAGCAAGGCACCAACACTGCGGACCTCTTTTGGTCAATTATGGTACCGCACCCTGCAGAAGATATGGTAACTCCACCCTACCCATAATGCATTGCATGCAAGGCAGTACTACGAGTACATTCAAATAGCTATGTCCATCTATACAATTAGTTGCTTTGAAATGTGACAAAATAATGATTACATTAATTTTGGATTAGGTTGCACTCTGTGTGGTGCTGATGAAGGGTAATTTATAGAGGGTCTCATATAAATGTGAGATGTTCTAATGAGTGAAGTAACCACTGCCAGCCTAGCCTACGACCAAGTGTGTGTCTTGCCTGAAGTCTTTTAAAAAAATAGTGCCTGGAGGCTATAATTAAAACCTAGCGAGTAACAACACATGTAACAGGGGGTGTCCTCATGGGAGGTTACAAGAAGAGACAGGGCAGTACTAAGGAGAGACTACTAAGCCTATTGACCAATGAAAAGCCACCATTTACAAAGGACAGGGACAGGAGCCAATTAAAAATATGGGCGGAAAGTGGGCGGAGCTTTATGCCCATATCTTGAATACGCAAAAGAAACAAGTTGACGGACGAAATGCTGGACAATGCAAACATTCACCCCCAGTCACAAGGATCTGGGTTAAATTTATCATTATTTTGCTCACCACACCTCCCAGTTTGGACCCAGCCATATGCAAATCAGCCTTGTTTGAACAGTCCAGGTCCTCCTTTGACCGGAAACAAGCATCCTGGGACCGGTAACAGGGCATCACCCTCCATCAGCCAGGCAAGATGGAATCCAGTGGTGAAGTGAGCACAGGACCCACGTCTGGGCATACCCTTCCCACTTAGGGCGATATATGCAAAAGAAACAAGTTGATGGACGGAATGCTGGATAATGCAAACATTCATCCCCAGTCACAAGGATCTGGGTTAAATCCATAATTCTTTTGCTCACCACACCACCCCAGTTTGGACCCAGCCATATGCAAATCAATCTTGACCCTGTTCCTTGTGGGAGCAGTCCAGCCTCAAATGCCAAGCCAGGTCCTCCCTGGACCGGAAACAAGCATCCTGGGATCGGTTTCAGGGCATCACCCTTCATAAGCCAGGACAAAGCCAGCTAAGTGTACAGCGAACTACTGGAAATCCATCTAAACAAAAAGATCAATGCTCAAACCTTACGAACAGTGGAATTGGAATGTCGTATCTAAATCCTTCAGCTGAACTGAAGTTAAAATCTTACCAGATAACAGCGGCTCAAGTCACCGGAGTTCCTTCAAGTTAACGATAGCTCGGACTTGGGAATGTTCTACCGCGTCCCCGCTGAAATTGAATTCAAACACGGAAGATCGCAGTCGTTTCAGTGAGACTGAAAACGGGCTTAGATTCATAATCATGGGGTGTAATAAAAACTAAAAACGGACTGGCGGATGTACATTCTGAGGTGAGCTCTGAGCTTGAATGGCCGCCAACATTTCCTTCCCTTTTGAATCTCAAAGACCTAACTGTTTGTTTGGCCTACATTTTGTACTTAAATACTGCCAGAGTTTTTATTTGGTCAGGAATACTCTCCACTTCCTTCCTTTGAAGAAGTATGCTCCCTCTGCACTTTTTTCTTGTTTTGTGCACTTAGTATTACTTACCTTAAATAAATGGTAAATCTGTCGCCCACTTTTCTAAGAAACTCTATAGATAAAAAAAGTACTTTCCTCTTATTGTGCACCTCTACTGCTCCTATTTCTTATTATGTCAAGGAGAAAAGTTATTCAATCATATCTCGGTAATTTACTAAAATACATTAGGTAATTTATACGTCACCAGTATGCTGTACCTGCACTTTGCCCCAGCCTTGAGAGTCCATTTCTTTTTTTTTTAATCTTATTTTTTTTTATTAGCATTTTGTGCAGTATGAATTTACATTATAAACATAACGCCAAACAGTACTGCGTGTATCAGATGGAGCATGTAATCTGTGTTACACATACATCGTCAAATCACCCATTGCAGTAACATGATCCAGTAGAGTCGACCACATGCACCCACCACACCTCTAGGAGAAGTCCAGGATTGCAAGCAAGTAAGTGGTAAAGGGTGCCCTTATGTCTTAGGACATATGGGCATCGCCAGTTCCTCACCCTCTAGTTCCAATTGCTCTCTATGGCATACCATGTCCCAGAGCCACTGATGCTCAGTAGGCACTGCACTTTTGCTTCAGTTTATTGCAACTCTCCTCTTTGCCAGCAACAAGGCCACTACTATACATCTACAATTTGCCAACTGCAAAT
Organism: Triturus cristatus; assembly: GCF_964204655.1. Lineage (NCBI taxonomy): Eukaryota > Metazoa > Chordata > Amphibia > Caudata > Salamandridae > Triturus > Triturus cristatus. The sequence continues at coordinate 1,104,224,581 of NC_140585.1, read as the reverse complement.
CTATCACAAAGCCAAGGAATCACAGGTGCAGGTGATATAACACTGGCCGCATGCCATGTCAGTTAGGGCCTCCGTGACCTGCGTCCAGAAGCACTGGATGTAGGGCAGGGCCACACCAGCTGTAATAAAATAGCATCAAGCATCTCACACCTCAAACAGCATCCTTCCGCAGACCAAATTTACATAACTGAACAGATGTATAATAGATTTGATTGATACACTTGAAATAAATAATATGTAGATTATAGGTAGGGGTAAGCATGCTGATTAGGGCACAGCAGAACAACCAGTCAGTCGGTTCCAACACTGGATCAAGTACGGTGTTCCATTTCTGCAGCACCGGGTCAGGGGCCACAAGCCTATCATTCTGTACCGAGGCATATAGGCTCTTGAGTATTGTGCTAGTCAGCAAGACGTGTAACGCATGGAGTGTAGGGGGTTCTACCAGGAAATGAGTGTATAACCCCTCGTATGGAGGCATGGAGGCGGAAGTTTGTAAAGGTCAGCATCGGGGTATATCGCTGTGTGTGTGAGATGTCTCCTAGGGCAATGAAGTTTGCCCCAAAATATACGTCTCCCACGGTTTTCAAACCCACCTTGCCAAATATATTCAGAGATCGTGGCTCCTGTGTGACCGATATGGCCAGGTGGAATAGCAGAGGGAGTACTGGAAAGTATAGGGGTTCATTGCGAGCCCGTTCCCCAAGTGAGTCCAATGTCTTCGCAGTGCAATGATTGGTGCCAAATTCAGTCCTAGCAATATGAGTGTGGTTGTGTGGCAGAATAGAATTCAGCGAGAGGGCTAGCATCATTATGTTCAATCACTAGGAAGTACCAATAATGTGCAAAATGATCCTGTGCACATAAGTAACAGAGAGGCATATGTATGAAGCCCATTTCCCATTCGCAGACGGGCCGATTCTCAGAATTGGCCCGTTTCCGAACGGGAAAAAGAATTTTGGGATGTATCATCCCAAAACGCCCTTGCAAAATAGGGAATCGCAAAATTTGCGATTCCTTATTTTGCGAAAGCATTTAAGGAATCGCAAATTCCGATTCCTTAAATGTGATGTAAAAAGCACCCAAGTTGCGCGATTTCTCCTTAAGAAATCGCAAATTACCACCAACTTCAAGTTGGTGGTAATTAGCGATATCTTTGAAAAATGCACCTTTTTGCATTTTTCAAAGTGCCATGTGGCGCACATACATGCCCTTAGGGCATGTATGTGTGCCACATGTGCACACATGCACATTTCAGGGGTGCAGCACCTTTGAATTTGCATTCTCAATTTGCGATTCTCGAATTGAGAATCCCAAATTGAGAATGTCTTCCCATTCATTCCTATGGACCTCTAGGCCCATAGGAATGAATAGGGAGGTATTCCTTAACTGCGAATTGCAATTTGTGATCCGCAATTAAGGAATATGTAGGATCCGCAAAATTATTTGCAAATCCTACATTTATAGCGTTTTGCGATTTTCAAATAGCGATTCTTTAAAAATCGCTATTTGAGAATCGCAAATGTATCCTTTGGTACATATGCCCCAGAGTTCCAAGTTAGGAGCACTAATGTCCCCTTGCATGTAAGGTAAAGTGAGCATATCCCATCGGATCGTGGGTTGTTTACCCACCCACGTCAATGTTATCAAGTGTGTCCGAAGCATTCTGAAAAAGGATTGCTATAGCACAATGGGGATGTTGATCAACAAGTAAAGACATTTGGGTATTACCACCATTCTCATGACTGCCACTCTGTCTGCCATGGACAGCTGTAGCAGAGACTGTCTGTGCACCTGATCTTCAAGCGGTGACACGGCCCTGCCATAACTGTACTGAGGAACCAGATCCAGGTGTTTATAGACCCAAATCCCCGAATATTTCACAGGGTGGGTGCGCCACTCTAAGAGGAATTACAATGGGTGGAGCTCAGTGTTCACAGTCAAGCGGAAAACAATGGATTTGGACCAGTTAATAATTAGGCTGAATAATGTCTAAAACGTATATAATCACGTATGATGGTCGCCAAGTGTGTAACAGTGTCCTTCACATACAACACCATGTCAGCATAGTGGTAGAGGACTCGCATCAATGGCTCCAGAAAAATCGCAAATGGAGGAGTACCACCTCATACGCAGTCCCACTGACGTGGACCCGAGCAATCGGGGTAGGGTATAGTAAGTGAATCCATTGCAGGAAGGTTAATGGGATCCCCATGTGGCTCAGGATTGTGAACATGTACTACAACTCAGTGGAGTCAAAGGCTTCAGCGGCATCCAGAAAGACCACTGCTGCCTTTAGGGTGGAGTTAAACTGATGCATTAATCCAAAGATTTTGCACAGATTATGGGTAGTGGAGTGGGCAGGGACGAAGCCAGACTAGAATGTAGTGTAACGGCCAGTGCTGCTGACTTTAGAACTGGGGATCCAGATTCAAGTCTCAGTGTCAGTTCAACATCCTGTGATTCTGGGCAAATCAGTTTTCTGATAGGCACTGGGAGAGAATGTGAACAGCACCTGGATTCCCTCACGGGTGATAAGCCGTTATTTTTAACGTTGGCCCAGGGCGCTTTCATCTTGGCAGCCAGACTGTGACCTGGATGTCCCTCCTTGCCATATGACCTGGACACGTGGCACCTGGACAAGTACCGCAGCTCCTGTGCCACTGCATCATTGAAGTTCGTAACCTGCTCATGAATGGTGGCAAGAGTATTGAGTTAGGGATGAAATTCATAATGTCGCTCGAGGACCTGTAGCGTGCGCTTTATGTTCCACAAATGTGTACGGATTGATTTCAGGACTCCGGCCTGAGAGTCCGTTTCTGTGTGTCTGCTTTTAAGTTTATTTTATTTTCTTAGAACTCCATCTCATTTGCTATGGCCAAAGTAACCAACCATCTTCCCTCTGCATTTTTCTGGTTACAGATCTAGGTTTATATCGGACTTTATGAAATGAACACTTCCTTCCATGGGAAATATTTCAGCTTCTCAAAGTCAGATTCCCTAAATAATTTTCTGGACTGCTTCAAACCTTTTTGGAATTAATTTCATTTTATGGATAACATTTCGACAGGAGAGGAATAATAGTCTTTCTTGGCATTTCACTGCAATTAATTCTCTTCTTATGTTGTTAGTGTGGTCATTTACTCTCTGCAAACCTCTCCCTATAATCATTAATTAAATTATGATGTTTCTGCGCTGTGATTGGGCGCATAGTAAAGGCTTTTTTCCCTGCTATGGCTTCTTTGGTCTAAATCAAACGTTGTAAGTGGTTTCCCACTACTTTCCTGGGTGTTGTCTACAGTGTGTGTTGCATTCTTCTCCAAATATGCCCCCGTTACATTGCTAGGCCTGTGGCATTTTGCTGCAGGTACCAGATGCCTGCAACACTCTCTATGAGGATATTCACCTTGTTCCCAACATTACCTAATATATATATATATATATATATATATATATATATATATATATATGTATATATATTGTGCCATACGATTTTGCAAATATAGCCTCTGTCAAAGCTGCCTAACCCTGTTCATTTTATATTTATCGCTATAAATATGAGGGAGTTCAAACATAATAGAGGAAAAAGAAATGAGGCCCATAATAACAAAACAGGTAACCGCTTCAATTGGTCTCCCACTGATATTTTTTAGCAGCAGCGCTCACCAGATGTGATTCCATGAGATTTATTTAGTTTTTCAGACAACATTTTCTTCACAGAATTCCTCCACTCATCTCAGCAGGTGGTGAAGGGAATTTGCCACCTGGACGAGAAGAAAAGGGTAATCCATATAAAGTAGGACTTAAATATATCTTTCTTTGGGCTTGAGCCTTCATTATATTTTTCTGTAAATGTATTGATACAGACGTTGAATTTCAGAGGCACCAATAAGCTACCTTCAGTAACTCCTCTATTTTCTCAAATTTTTGGTGATCACTTCTGTACATGTCTGCGACAAAATATACTTCACAATCTCCCTTATACAGGTAGTAGCTTACACCAGGATCACAAAGAGCAGTGCAAAGAGCTGCTCAATGATGCAGCATACCACATATTGGGTAAGTAATGGTTTACGTCCTGAAAATACAGTACCTAGATAACACATTTTCGCAATGTTTTAAACTTTTGTACAAGGAGAATTTGTTGTGATTACACTTATTTGGAGGAGGTATGTCCTTGCTTTACTTTCCTACCCGCTCTACCATTTGTGATAAGATGCTTACTATTTACTCCCAGGCAAGTATTTTTCAAAACTATTTTGTGCCTTGTTTCAGGTGAGGACTTAAATTTGACAATCTCTTGTAGCAGAATTATTCTTTTTATCTTCAGAACATTTGCACACAGTCTTGACCAATTGTTCTAAATGTTTTTAAAGTGTTGATGTCCTTCTCTTTAGTTCCACAGACATTCTTTTATAAATGTTTACTAGCTCAGGAACAAGCAAAATATCCCATTGGTTTGGACTTTACGTCAAGATTATTAAATCTCTTAGTTGGAGGTTTTACTGGGACTTGTGACATTCCTCTTTTTCCATAAAACCACATTATTTGATTAGCCCTGATGTTTATAACAGACGTCTGGTGAATAATGACATCAAGAGGACACCAGGATCTAAAAAGAGTTCCTTTTTCCTGTCTATCGCTTGACAATGACACTTCCCATCAGTAGGTAGTGGTTGCTGCAGATGGAAACACAAACACACAAGAACTGGTGTCCAAAGGCAGGGCAACACAAGTGCTGCTGGAATCATAGTAGAGATGCTGTCCATCGACCTAGTGTTACTAAAGTTATTAAGTTATGTGGAAAATCAAGTTGCGACTTAGCCAGCAATTTTACAAAATAAGGCACAATCATTCTGTGGAGTAAGATGTCCAGTGGTGCATTTTAGAATCCATGCTACAATTAAAATACTGTAAGGTATATTGATATTTAAAAAGAGGACATTGGCCATTACAATTGTTTCTTTGCATAACTAAATAATCAGACGCAACCACTGGGCAATAAACTCACTTTGAACTGGGAAAAAGGGAGACCTTAATTGCTTTTGACAACTTGCTATGGTCTGCTTTAAAGACATACCTGTGTGAAATTGTAGTTTCTTTTAAGAACACACTGGCACTGAGATGTCAGCCTTGCATCTTCAAATAAAAAGGTTTTTTTGCAATTGCCACAAGTGACTGTTGTGACTCCTGGTTGGTGTTCTTTGGCTGTTTGGTGTTATTGCATCCTCTCGTAAACACCTTCTCTACACGTTCACAAAATTCGCTGATTGCACCTTAACCATGCGGTAAAGAGGGTACGGGGAGAAGATTTGCACAACTCTGTTGGTGAAGCTGTAATAGTTTTCAGACCTCCATGTCTGGTTCCTCTCCAGTTCACAGACAAATTTGAAAAAGGCAACTCTGAAAGTGACAGTAACCAATCATTTGATACTTCACAGTTTCCAAATTTGCCCCAGATGTAATAGCCCTCTGAGTTATTATTGTCCCATTACTTGCTTAACCTATGATTAACTTTTTTTTCCGAACAGTTCATCACAGTTTCATGTGAGCGTTTGAAACGAGCGCTCTGCGTTTCCACTGGCTGTGAGCTTTTCTGTAAACAGGGCTGTAATTATTTTTATCTCTTCACCTTTGCTGTTCATTTGAAGACCAATATCAAATGTCAGACGCTGTTTCCCGAGGGCGCCTGTTTGATTTTGACTATCTTTTGGTCATCTGCCCTGTTGTAATTACAGTCTGTGATGTCAGAAGTTTTCATTGCACCAAACGTTTTCAATACAACGTAAGTTGTTAAAAAAGGTTTTGCATCATCTCTCATAATGTGTTGTACTGCATTAGCAGTGGCACTTTTTTCCCTTGTTCCAGATTTTTTTTTATTTTAAAGATGTTACATGTTTTAAAAGTCTACCACTGGTCATTTATGCGTCACCCTAAATGCACGTCTGTGCATACTGTTAGCAGGTTATAGGTTGTATGTGTTGCTTCTGAAAATGAATTTAACACCCTAGCACTGGAATGAAAATATATTGCTTTGGAGATGTTCCATTAAGCGTGTGCATACTTATCATTAATTAATCGCCCCTCCTCTTCACCACACCCACCCGTTCATCACCCCCACCTAAAGACAATAGTTTACCTATAGGCGAGACCTACTGGCTTTTCCAATTCTTGTTGAACTTCTGTAGTTACAGTGTAAGAGAGTGTACTGCTACACTTTTTTATTACTGATTGTAAGCTCTGTCCCATATAATATTTAATTTTCACAGGTGCAATTTTACCAACTTAAAGTATCCACTCACGCAAAAGCAACACTTATATTGCAATAATATGTTTTTTAATAAAGATCTGTGCATTAGTTGCTTGTAGGCCATAAAGAAAATATCTCCACCAAGCAAGATGTTTTTAAAAATATTCGGAGGCTTCTCCCCTGGAGGAAAGAGTTTTAGACGGTCACCTCCCCGAAAAAACAATCTCATTAATATACAAAAAGTTAATCAATCACATGGCAGATCCTCTACAGACACTGCAGGATAAGTGGACACATGATGGGATAGAGCTAGACGAGGAGGATTGGCAAATTGCAGTGTCCTCCCCTAAAGAGGTGGCTATTCCGGCACGGTTGAGACTGATTCAGCTTAAGATCCTTCATTGGATCTTCATAACAGGGCCCCGGTTAGTACACATGGAGTGGTCTGACACAGGCGAATGCAAAAGGGGATGCGGCCTTACCGGAACATTCATGCACACCATTTGGGAATGCACACATATCAGCTCTTATCCATGACACAATCAGTGAGGTGTTGCGCGTCTCCCTCCGCCCGTAGGCAAGACGATGTCTTCTAAATATTTGGGAGCCAACGGATTTGAACACTTCCCAGACGCAATGGGCCACACTAGGGTTCATGTTGGCCAAAAGAAACATCGCCCAACTGTGGGGGGCAGCACAACCACCCACTTTAGAAACCTGGGAGAAGAACCTTGATTGGTGTATGTTTAGAGAAAAAACTGTATATTTGGCAAGGGGGTGTCCTAGGAAATGGTCCCGTATCTGGAACCCGTGAAATGTTTATAGAGGAGAGATCTGTACACCGCCTCAAAGTATTGAGCATGATGACCCTATATCCCCATAATGTTCCTCTCTATGGTGAATTCAATGTATCCATCCACCCATGCGTACTGTAATGTATAACCTGCACGACCCTCTGCATTGTATTACTTACCGATGTATGTTTAATAAAAAGATTTATAAAAAAATATATATATATTGTGAATGCAAGAGAAGCAACTATGCAGTGGGAATAGTAGGTTAATGATATTGAACATGATGAAAATAACTGAACATAACCCTTATTCAGTAAGTAAACGTGTAATTTCCCACATAGTTGCAAAAGTTCAAATAGTACTGTTTGAAAGTCGTTCATCGTGCTGTAGTACTATGACATTTTGACCAAATGCACACTTGCAAACTTTGCTGCATTCTTTCTCACTCTTCTGTACCAGAGCAGGTCTCATTAATTTCAAAACTGCAGTCTGAAAATGAAATGCAAGCAGAAACTCGCATGTTTAAATACATACTAATGGTTTATCTAAAAACAGTGCCTGCCACTGAACAGACTGGTTTTTAACAAGCGTCAAATACTCATACGGAACAAATTTCAGAGGCCCTTTATTTATGTTGATGCATATTTTCAAAATAAACTCCATCAAAGTCATCTAGGGGACAGTACGACCTCCTGCACCTCTACTTTCAGCATCACTCGACTCGGCAACAGCCCATTCCAGAACCCTGCTGTCAGTCTTTAATGGGCATCCAGTTTGCATCATGGTACTTTTACAGTTCCATAGTTATTAGTTGCAGCGCCTGATGTTTTGGAACTTAAACACACTACTGGTGATTAGTGATTGCACATATCAGCACTTCTGCAAATGGTTTAAAACTGGATACATTATTTTTCTGCGATACAAGCACTAAGTTAAGGTAAAGATTCCCCAAACGTTATTTGATTACAAATGAGAACCAGAACTGTATGCGTCGTCTATTTAAGTTCATGTGACGGCAACAAGGCTATATCCTCAAAGAAAAACTTACCAATGGGAGTATTAACACCTCTTATTCAGACAAGGCTAGGAATAAATTCTAGTTCAGGTATCCAGGTGACCCCGAGTTTGTTTCTTGTTGTTTTTAGGTCTCGCCTGAGCCAGCGCTTTAGCGCTGCTCTGGTGAGAGCTTTTGTAAATGGGGGATTTGGAAGTGCAAACGAGTGCTTTTCAGGCCTCCAAATGCAGTGCATGTGCGCCGGGCGCGCGCACCACTTGGCAGCCTGTCTGATCACTTTCGCGGACGCTTTGATGTTCGCTTTGATGTTCTCAGTGAGCCGTGCGGCCACTGAGAACATCAAAGCGGCTGCGAAAGTGATCACCATTTGCCACCCCCTCCCTTATCCCACTTCCTGCTTGTTCTTCTTCTTCAACAGAAATAAACAACTCCTGTTCCATCCACACTCTATTACTGAGCAAGGCTTCTCTTTGTGCTGCTGTACCCTGCTCTGTGGCCCTCCGTTTCTTTTCGCCCTTCCATCAGTGGCTCATTTCCACACCAATGATACGACCCTATATTATACTCTATCTATGCTTGGAGCACATATAATCCCTCGCTTAAATCTATTTGAAGATTTTTTGTTCACCTCGTACAGACGCTCTAAAGCTGGACACTAGTGTCAAGCCAGCACTTTTCTGCCACGTCGCTTCCAGCATCACGCTAGAGTGTTAAACCACTCGTTGTCAGTGCTGCGTTTTAAAACTAAGCACTGAAAAGACGATCACTCTCTTCGGAGCAGAGAAGGCCAAGAAGCGTCAGTCCGTCCAATGAAGACTGGGGTCTGACTGACTGCGAAAATTAAGCACTGTGCTATGCGGTCTGCCTTGCTTTACTGTTTCACAGCATCACGGTGAAACACTGCTGTTTTTCAAAGAGAAACATACACGTTTCCATATTTTCCCAACTGCCTTTCCCTGTTCTGTACAGACTTTCTTCGTTTCTACCCTTTCCTTGGCATTTCTAAATAACATTTCTCAGATTGCAATTTCCGTTTCTTTAGCGATTCCTAACTGTCCCACACCATTCCGCTGTTCTGCCCCCAGGAATTGGTCAACTAGGTGCCCAGCTGTGGACTGCTGCTCTCATACCCCCTAATATGGTGCAAGTACACTCTCTGCCCCTCACACACAAGTTCCCATAGTTTGTCTGGGCGCCGTGTTAGCAAGTATATTATGGGTTTTAAAGCACCTACTGCTGCGTTCTGGTCCTTCAGCAATTTTCAGGCAACAATAAAAATGTATTTCCCATTTTCATCAGTCAGAAATGGTCGTACAAAAAGAAAAACAAGCATTGGCATAGCCAATAGGTCTCGCTTTTGGGACCTTATAAGTATTTAGTTATGTAGCACAATATCCATGGTGCAACAACATCAACTGTTGCATGGCTAAACACTTATAAGGTCCCAAAGGCGAGACCTATTGGCTATGCCAATGCTTGTTCTGCACGGAGCCAGTCTTGTCTTTTGTTTACTTGATTATATGTGCCCTTTGCATAGCTAGCCGTTACAGGACTTCTTGAATACACATTGCATGAATGAGGCGGTAGGGTGATGGGAAATGCTACATCTACAGTAACCGAAGACAAACATGCCTGTCAGAATCTTTCACCCAGCTTCAGCTGCACGCTCAACTGGCACCAGTTTCTAAAATTAAAGTATAGGCAATTCTTAAACATGCCTCTCCACTCTAGTTCTTTGCACTTGGTGTAACCCACACAAAATGCCAGAAGTTAACTAGGCTTGCTATCAAAACAACATTTAGGCAAGCACAAGAATGATGACGCTCGCACACCTTTGAAACGTGGCACTATAATATACCTTGTCACCATAACCTGGTTTTAAGTGCTGATGGTCTGGCATCAACAATCTTTCTGGAGTGAAACGAGACAGCTAGCAATGCAACACTATTGAAGAACTTTGTAGTGTAGAATATCACTAGTATCAGACAAGTGTGCACTTTGGCTTTAAAAAAGTGCCATAGGTCTGTTAAAAGCAAGTACAATGGTGTTTGCAATAGAAGGATAAGGTCAAACAAAATATATTTTAACCATTTTTAGGGTGTACATTCACTGCAGGGAACTGTGTTGCCTCCCAAACTTGACTTCCCAAATTAAGCTCCTACAAGCAGGCTAAAATTATAGACTTATGCCATATACTTTTTAATTCAAATGCATATAGATGATGTCATGCCATATATGGTGTAGGCATGTTTATGCAGTACCGGCAGATGAAGGTTCTGAAACAGCAATAGGAGCAGTTTCCAGTCTCACCCATAAGAGGCATGCTTACCTAGAAGTGTATAATGGTAAAGAGAAAGGAAGAAGGGATGCGTAATTTACTTTACTGTGTCATATGAATCTCAATGAAAGTTTTTTTTCATTAAATAAAAGAATTACTGGCCAGACAATTCAATGATACAGTATCACTCAGTTGTTACCCTGTGTTGGACTTGGCCCTGCTTGTAGGGTCATCCCGAACTTTTTCGCCTTTCCCCCCTACCCTTTTTAGGTCTCGGGACCATCCGGTCTGCCGAAGGCAGAACCGGAAGTCGAGAGATTTAATGTTTTGGAGAAGAGGGGCTTGAACCCGCCCCTCTTCTCCCCTGTTCTCCATTGGCTGGCCTCTTCAATGCTGGCCAGCCATTGGAGAAGAGGTCCCGTTACTCCGATCAGGTCCCGTCCTTTTCGGATCGGGGGGCGTGTTTTTTGCAGAAAGTCTACTTATCTCCTCCAGCCAATGGCTGGAGGAGATAACAGCAAAACACGCCCCCGAATCCGAAAACGACGCTGCGTTTCTCCGAGGCATTTCTGCTCTGCCTCGGAGAAAGGCAGTGGTGAGCTTGTTGTGAGATCTGCCCGGATGAACACCATGGAGCCTAATGTCAGCACATGTGTGGGAACTGTTTTTAAATATCCGACGTATGTATCACGTCACAAATATGGATTAATTGGATAAGTGAAAGCAGAGCGAGTCAGCGGCTCCAAAAATCCAGGTTTTCAAGGATTTTCTCTAGCAGAGTGAATGAGGCGGAGATGACGGGGGAGTGTATTCCATGCTTTTACCCCAAGAACGGCTACTGATTCCCCTCCCTTTGTGTTACATCTAAACAATGGGTTTTAGTAGGTTTGCTGACGAGGATCTTGGACGGCTTGCGATGAGTCCATTGCTTGCAAACATGGGGCTGTGGGATAGCGGAGGCATTTCCGTATGTAGCGCTTACCCCAGCGACAGGAAGTGGATGATCACGCGCCGGCGCCCGCTGGCCGCAAGTGTCCTGGCAGTCTGTTTTTAGGGAAGACAAGCGTGTGAGCCTGTGCAGAGACACTTGTCCGACTGAGTGGCAAGTGCGTGGGCAGCCGCGGGCGCTGCTCGCGTGACCTGTGGTAGCAGCGGCCCTCCTCCTGCCTTTTCTTTAGCTTGCTCTGGTTTTTCATGATTATTACGGTATAGTGCCGACTTAAAGGGAGCTACTCCAGCTTGGACATGTTAAGGGCTATAGGAAACTCCACCAGCGTTTTGCTGTACCGTGGCGTAATGCATGTTCTTAAACAGCGCTGGCTACTAACATAAAACTCCCTTGTGCTGCATTTTCATGCAAAGACCTACTGGCCTTTAGGGACATTTGGAGATGTGTGTACTACCCACAAAATGGGGAAGTTGTTAGGGCTATGGAAAGTGTGTAATGTAAGCCAACACTGCTATCGTTTCAAAACTCCCGTCCTGACTGACTCCTTCCCCGCCGTTTTCTCAGTCACCGTCCTGCTGTGCAGTGTCTCGGACGCCCCGTCCTTGCGAGAAATGCCGAAACCACCTGATATGTGTTAAACTGTACTCAAAACTATCATTTCATCGGACGCGCCGGCCTGTCGCCTGAGTCCAATGGGATGACAAGTGGCTGACTGCCTGTGCCCACAACACTAGTGGCACCAATTTGTGAGAACTGCTCTCATTTCCTGATGTGACTGACAGCGCCCCAGCCCAACGGTCCCTTCAGAGGGATCCTGCGTATTTGGAAATGTCTAGATTACCTTTCATGTGCCCGACTACTTCCCAGCCCTACTTGTCTCTTAGACCCACTTGCTTGTATGAAGCCCCTCAGATTGTCCAACACGTACCCTAGCGAGAACCAGAGGTCTGTGTGACAGATCGAGAGAGTTCTCGAGGGCGGGACGCTACTGCTATCGGGGGAAGCACGTGCCTTGCAGTCATCACTTTCTTGCAGCGCTTTACCGGCATCCGGCGCTAATTCAGGGAAAGCCCACTCATTTACTCAGCGAGTCACGTAGCGCCGCTGGAAAGGAAGTTCACTGTATCAGCTCAGCACTTAGAAATTCATCAAGGCGCTGAGCTAAGCCGTCACGTGACCGCAGTCACAAGAATAGTCCGTCCATTCAGCGCCTCCCCGGATATGGCGGATTTGCATCAGCCTTGGCTGCCCCTGCGCGCGGTGACTCAGCAAACACACGTTCCACGCGGTGTCACTTGATACAATATTGGAGGATGTGTCACGTCCTGCTTCCCTGAAGTGGCGGCGTCTCCCCCGCACCCTAAATAGCACCACCCTCCCTCGAGCGCGGTCTATAAATGTTTGGTGCCTCCGGCTGGCACTGTACAGACGGCTCCACGCTGTTTGTTTTTGCTAAATATATTGAAATGTTATTTGTCAGATGTACCCTTTAGGGAAATTCGGTGCTTACTGTGGCCACAGGGAAGTGCAGCAGCTCTCTGCCCCCACCGGTGAGGTCCCAACCCCCATGGCAGTGTACACTTTAATGCTACAATGCAACGGTCTCGGCATTGTTAAAGTTAGAGCTATTGGCATTGCTCATGACAATGCCGTTTCTTTAAATGTTTTAAAAACAAAAACATAAACAAAAATAATGTCATGAGCAATACCAATAGCTCTAACTTTACCAATGCCGAGACCGTTGCATTGTAAATGCTTGTTGCTATATGTGTGTGATTAAAAGCTACGCAATGGTGTGCGTGAGTTCATTTTCACCATTATAAGAAATGTTACTTTTAAAATGGAAGCCATTGCTGTGTGTTTGTGCCGCCTGCCTGCGGTGGGTTGGCGGTCTAGTGTTTGAAGTGACAGGGTGCCCTACACCTCCTCCACAGTGACAGTTGGGTGTGGAACTGCCAGGAGCCTTCTAGAAGGTTCTAGCCCTTTCTGGTAGGTGGGGTGAGGGGGGTATATATAGGGGGGCTGTGCCTCCATGTGCTCAGACTGAACGTGGACTTTACTGTAAGGGGACATACTGCCAGGAGGTACCGCCGCAAGGCCCCTCTGCTGTCCACAGGGCCAGGGAGAGCCCTTTGCAGGAGTGAAGACTGCGGTGCCAGGAGGAGTGCCACTGGATGGGGGATGACCGTTCCCAGGAACTGCTGTCCTGTCTTGATGAGTGCCCCCTGCCTGCTGAACTTGCCCAGAATTGCCTGCCTGCTCTCCTGCCCTAGCACCTCGTGAGCGCTACAGCTTTATTTTGTGGGACCTTGAGCCTTGGGAGTGCTATATTGGGCTTGACTGTACTCCCAGGAGGTGAGGAGCGTGGGCGCTACTTTCATGTGGGGGACTGTGTGTCCCTGGCCCACTAGTGCCTCGTGAGCGCTATATTTGAGGTGCCAGAAGAGAGGAGCACTATCTGTTGTCCCTGCAGCTGTTGAAGCTTTCCAGTGCATGGTGAGCGATGTATCTTACCCCCCCACGAAGACGAGAAAGAGGAGGGAGCGACGCCTGCAAAGCTGTGCTTTTTAGCGCTTGATGAGTGCTGCATTTAATGTGCCAGAAGTGGGGAATACTGTATTTCAAGTCCCCTGTTGCCTCTGAAAATAGCGGGAGCCTACTCCGCATTTTGCTGCCCTCACGGGTGCCCACCCCACATACTGCCAGTGGAAGCGGGTGCCCACCCCGCGTGTGGAGGCAGTTCTGCTTTAAAAACTGAAGCGGGGAGCGCGCAACCAAGATGGCCGCGTAGGTGCGAGGCTCCCGAGGACCTCCGCGACCTCCTATGACTATCCTGAACATATCCTGTCCCAGATGAGGGGACTGTGTTGGTGAGCCTGAGCTGAGGTGGCACCCGTTTTCCGCTTCCAAATCGGACCTCGGACACCGGCTTGAGCACCGATCGAGGTTTGCGGCCTTCTCCTAGCCGAACCCCGGATTTGCGCTGTGGGGCGATCCAGTGACAAAGTGAACAACAGCGGCGGGCAGGGCTTGGTGACTCGCGTACCCCGCACTTTCACTTTCGCTTTCGCACCCTCCTTGCTGTCTCTGCGAGGTTGGGTCGCGGGGCTTTGTGTGTTGGTGTGACCTCGCCGGGGGACCCTGCCTGCCCGCCGGCTGTGATCCGCCCCGCAGATCTGAGGTGGCTCCCCCCCGGAGCCCGTAGACCGGCTTGCCTGCCCTTCACGACGTGGCTGGTGCGACAGGGAGACTGGGACCATGGCCACGAAACAAGATGGTGACCGGGCAAAGATAAAATCGACCCGGCGTGGCGCAGCCCATCAGTCCAACAGCATGGACTGATATACCCTCCAGAAGGGATCTCCCGAGGTGCCACGCAGGTCCCCTGAGGGCCCTACTGATGCCCCCGATCTGCCCACGGATCTGACTCTGCGGGATGTCATGGGCGCCATCGCCGAGATGAAGGCCTCGGTGGGCCAGCGTTTCGATACACTGGCGCAGAAGATCGACTCGGTCCTCGTGGATGTTGGCCTGGTAAGGGCCGATCTCTCCAAGACCAACGACCGAGTCGATTCTTTGGCCCACACCGCATCGGGCCTTACGACAGATGTGGCGGCCCTACAAACGGAGGTGCGCCGGCTTGCTCGGGCGAGTGCGCTGGTGGATCGCCGCCTGGAGGACTCCGAGAGTCGGGCCCGGAGGAACAACATCCGTATCATCGGGGTGCCTGAGGGACGTGAGGAGGCGGCGGCGGACCTTTTCGCGGAAGACCTGATTGTTACCCATCTCCAGCCACGGGGGCTGAGTAAATTCTTTGCTGTGGAAAGGGCCCACAGGGTTCCCGGGGGAAGGCCTAAGGTCGGAGCCACTCCGCGACCTCTCATTGCCCGGCTTTTTAATTTTCGGGACAGAGACGCTATCCTGCAATCCTCCAGGCTACAGGGACCGATTAGACTTGACAATATGGACATTAATTTTTATCCTGATTTCACCCCAGCGGTCCAGAAGCAGAGACTGAGCTTCCTCGGTGTCAAACGCCGTCTTCGGGACCTAAACCTCAAATACGCCATGCTTTTCCCAGCTAAGCTGCGAGTGGAGGTGGATGGTCGCACGCACTTTTTTGATCGCCCCGAAGCGGCCGGGGACTGGCTGGATACTCTGTCTGGGGATCGGGATCGGGGTGGCGGGGGGGGAGCGGCGGGGGGAGAGGGCTCGCCGGATCAGGACTGAGGGACTAATATTAGGCCTCGCTCGGGACAAAAATGATGCCACTTTTTGACCATACGTCTGTTCGCTTAAGTTCCCCTCCTATGGAGGTTGTGTGGGGTCTCTTGGGGGTTCTCCCTCCTCCTCTGGGGGTCTAGTTAGTTTAACTATCTATGGGGCGACAGGCACACTGCACGTTGGGGGGGCTGTTTGGGCTCATGCAGGGGTGCAGGGAGGGGGGAGTTCTGTTGGGGTGGGTGGGTAGGGATGGGGTGTTGTTCGTTATTATCACAAGGCAAACTTATTTTTGTGTTGGTTCTAAGGTGCTCTCGGGGGGACGAATGATGGTTTCTGTGTATGATGGGGGTAGGGAATTAACTTTGTTGTCTTGGAACGTTAATGGACTGGGGGACAGGATCAAACGAGGTGTGGTCCTGCAGTTTTTGAAGCGACTCTCGCCCGATGTAGTCTTTCTGCAGGAGACACACCTTATTGGCAATTCCTTCTGTGCCATGAATCGGCGTGGCTACCACCTCGTGGCCCACTCGGGCTTCACGTCAGGCTCAAGGGGTGTGGGTATCATGGTAAAGAACTCGCTCCCGTTAGAAATTGATGAGGTGCTCCACGATGATAGGGGACGTTACACTGTCTTGGTGGGGAGAATGGAGGGCAAAGTGGTTGTCTTTGTGTCAGTGTACGTCCCACCGGGGCTGCAGTCGACCACCTTTGCAGACCTGGGGCGCCTCCTCCTTGGCCTTCCGGGGGGGCTTCTGGTGGTGGGGGGGGATTTCAATGCGGTGGTTTCTGGGACTGTGGATCGTCACCCCCCTAGGGACCTCCCCCGGGCACAGGCGTGGCTATCCGGCCTCTTGGATACACTGGGATTGGTGGACTGCTGGCGCTTAAAACATCCCACGCAGCTGCAGTACACTTTCCACTCGGGGGCCCATGGTAGTCTCTCACGGCTTGATTATGTCCTTGTCCCGGCGGCCTATGTCGGGAGGGTGGGGGAGGTGCGCCATTTGGCACGGGGTTTCTCGGACCACTCCCCGCTCCTGTTACATTTCGATGTCTTTCCGAGGGGAGAGGGCAGGGTGGTCCCAATCAATTCCTGGTACCTGCGCGACCCCACCATTCGCGCTGACTTGATTAAATCCCTCCAGCGATATTTTGATGAGAATGTGGGGTCAGTGTCTTCGGCTATCTCCCTGTGGGAGGCCTTCAAAACAGTACTCAGAGGGGAGGCCCTATCCCTTATTTCCCACGCCCGGAGGCGCGAGCGGGAGGAGGTGACCCGGGTGGAGGCTGAAATAGCTGAGTTGGAGGGTAATCTAGAAGATGGGGTGACAGATGCTGCACTACATGTCCTCCAACTCAAGCAGGCGGCTTATAGGGCCCTCGTCACGGAGGCGGCCAGGGGCCTTAGTAGAGAGCAACAGGGGCGACTGTATGATGTGGGTGATAAGGCTGGTAAACTGATAGCGTGGTTGGATAAAAAGGAGAGAGCGAATCGTGTGGTCCCGCTGATTGAGAAAACGAATGGTGTGTGTGTAACTGAGCCAGAAGAAATTGTCTCCTGTTTCGCGGATTATTTCCGCGAGGTGTATTCCCCGGTCTCTTCTTGCTCTGAAGAGGATTCCCGTGCCCTGCTCAGGGATATCGCGCTGCCGTCCCTTTCCGGGGAGGACAGGGTGTCGCTGGACGCCGCTCCCACCTCCGACGAAATCGCCCTCGCCATACGCTCGGTCGCTTCTGGCAAGGCCATGGGCCCGAATGGTATCCCTATCGAGTTGTATAAGTTGCGACCGGATACACTGGCGCCCCACCTCCGCGCGATGTTCCTGGCGGCCCACTCGTTGGGCTCCCTCCCGCTTGACCAGCGTCTGGCTACAATCGTGGTGATCCACAAGGAGGGGAGACCTCGGGACCGGGTTACTTCCTATCGGCCTATCTCACTACTGAATGCGGAGCCCAAAATTCTCGCCAAGGTACTGGCCAATCGGCTGGTCGGTGTGGTGGGAGATCTGGTTCATCAGGACCAGTCCGGCTTTATTCCCCATCGCAACACAGCCCTTAACCTGCGGCGTTTGCATGGGGTGCTCGCGCACGTCCCATTTATACGGGAACCGGCCATTTTGGCGTCCTTGGACGCCACCATGGCGTTTGATACGCTTGAGTGGCCATACATCTGGGCGATGCTTGCGAAGTTTGGATTTGGCCCAGGATTTATCAGTTGGGTCAAATTGTTGTATTCGGGCCCATTGGCGCAGGTGGTGGTGAACGGAAGAGTATCGGCCCCGTTTGAGCTGGGCCGGGGCACACGACAGGGCTGTCCCTTATCGCCGCTTCTTTTTGCGCTTGCCTTGGAGCCCCTGGCGGAGTGGCTGCGGTGGGAGCCTTCCATCCGTGGTCTCCGTTGGACCCCCGAGTATGAGGACCGCGTATCCCTATACGCTGATGACATCCTTCTGTACCTAGCCTCCCCACGTAAATCACTTATAGTGCTGGTTGATGTTTTACATTCATTTGGTCGTAACTCCGGTCTCGTCATCAACTGGGCTAAATCGTGCGTGTATGTTCTCTCTGGGGAGGCTCCTATTCTCCCGCGGGGCTGTCCAATCCAGATCGCCCCGCAGGGATTTCGGTACCTGGGTGTCTTCATTACTCTGGACCCGGAGGCCCGGTATGAACGGAATCTGCTTCCCCCCCTCCAGCGCCTGCAGGTAGATGTCGCACGCTGGCGGCGCCTGCCGCTTTCGCCGCTCGGCCGGGCGGCATTGTTCAAGATGATGTCTCTGCCGCGTTTCCTGTACGCTTTGCAGAACACTATGGACTTAGTCCCGGCGCGCTACTTCCGTGAGGTGGAGAGTCTACAGCGCCGCCTGTTCTGGGACGGGAGGCCGCGTATTGCCCTGGCGAAGTTGACGCTCCCATGGTATGACGGGGGGATTGCCCTCCCGGATATTAAACGGTACTATTGGGCCTCCCAGCTCGCTGCAATTAACCATGGCCTATACGGGCCAATGCAGCTATGGGGTGGAAGGACCGTTTGACCCGGGCGTCACCACTATACGCGTCTGAGCGGTTAGGCTCCCTGTGGACCTCTAAGGGCTTTGAGAAGTGGGACATAATAGGTATCAGTAAAGTGGGGGATCTCTGGACGAGGGGAGGATTTAAAACGTTCGATATGCTGCAGACGGAATTTCAGTTGCAGGGCAGTGAATACTTTCGGTATTTGCAGGTCCGTCATGCGCTGGGCTCCGTCTTCTTGGACGTTGCCTCCATCCCGGAATATTCCCCCCTGGAGGATAGAATGCTGGATGGGCACGTCCCGGACAGCACGATCTCACTGATATACAAAAAGCTGATAAACGACCGCTCGGGCCTGTTGACTGCCCTTCGTGCGGCTTGGGTTGCCGACGGGCTGGAGTTGGACGACGAGGACTGGACCTCCGCGGTGGCCTCCCCGAAGGAGGTGGCCATACCGGCTCGCCTTCGCTTCGTCCAGCTCAAGATACTCCACCGGGTCTACATGACGGGGCCAAAGCTTCTGCGTATGGGCTATGCTGGAGATGGGTTGTGTAAGCGTGGGTGTGGTGCTTTGGGGACCTTTCTGCATATTTTGTGGGAGTGCCCGGAGGTGGAGGGGTTCTGGCGTGGTGTACATGAGGTGCTGCGACTGGTTACGCATGTGGCGCTGTTGCCTGAAGCGAGGAGATGCCTGTTGAATGTGTGGGAACCGACTGATTACTCGGCGCCGCAGACGTGGTGGGTGACTCTGGGATATATGATAGCCAAGCGTGATATTGCTCAACTGTGGGGATCCCAGAGGCCCCCGACGGTCTCGGCCTGGAAAGAACACATGGACTGGTGCATGTTTCGAGAAAAGGTGGTGTATGTGGCGAGGGGTAAGCCTGGGACATGGGTGAAAGTATGGGGCCCCTGGAACGCCTACCGCGGGGGTATCTGTGCACCACCGTTGCTGCCTGATACCTCGCCAGCCCCATCCCCTTAGCCGACTCATTCCCCCGCTGCCGGGCATTGGGTTCCCCCAGTCCTCGCTCTGTCCTCTTCCCCCTCTTTAGACTTCTGTGGATAGTTGGGATCCCCCCTCTAGGGGAGCACGTGCTGCTATTTCCGATTGTGGGTTGCCTTGTGGGTGTGGTTTTCTTGTTGTTCTTAATTTAAAATGAAACCGTATAATGGGGTCTGGATGATGTGGCCTTTGACGTTGTTACCTTCTGAGCATGCTCCTCCGTAACACCACGTGTTCCATAAATATATGTCGTATGTTCCTGTCATTGCTAGCGGCCGGCCGGAAGGTTGTAGGCCCATATTTGTATACTCTTGAGACTTGTAATAAACGGTTTCAAAAAAAAAAACAAAAAAAGATTTAAGGAACAAATGCAAAAAGAAAAAAAAAAAAAACTGAAGCGGGAGCCCACCCCGCGTGAGGCCACAGAGAGAGCTGCTTATTTTACAGAAAGCGGGTGCCCACCCCGCATTGCCGCATGTATGTTATTTAAATCGGCGAGAGCCCACCCTGCCGTCTACTTCAGATCGAGAGGGAGCCTACCCCTCCTTCCCGCCAGGAATCACCGCCGCGGCCCATACAGCCAGGAAGGAGAGCCGCCGGAAAGGAAGTCAGGCATCCTGGAGCCTGATTGTGGGCGGGCCCACCCGCGAGGGCAGAAGCAGGAAGAGCGGGAAGTTGGAGCCGGAGGGCTCCACACCGAAGTCCCGGGTCCCAGGAGGGGGCCCGGGTGAAGTCCTGCGAGGTACTGGCGTTGGCAGGGCTCTTGTGAGCAGAGGAGAGCCCAGTGTGCTGACGCCCTGAACCCCCACAGCACCAGCGAGTCCGGCTGAGACCACACCGGCCCAGCCCCGAGAAGTGGTGAGTGGGGCTGGGCTCTGGCTTTCGGGAGGTGGGGACCTCCTGCCACGTGTTGCGGTGCCAGGACTTTCGAGACTTCGCAGCGGCGCCGCCGCTGCGGACCGTTGCACCGTGTTGGGGGCGATTTTACTTCCAAGCCCGGTGAGTGGGGCTACCCTAGTGCTCAGTCCTTGTGCCGGGAAGCGGCCCCAGGAGTGGCCGTGTGGCCACTGTAACGTCTTGGCCATTACTTTTCTTTTGGAGTCCCAGAGTGGGGCTCACATCGATCCCAGCTGCGCTGCAGAAGAGCGGGCAGCTGCACCATTGGTGCCATTTGGAGTCCCGGAGGGGGCATCGGGGTGCATTGTCGGTGCCCGCCTCCCCTTCGGCCTAACGATTGGGCAATTCTGAGGGTTAGAGTCCCAGAGTAGGGGCCCCCCAGGCGCCGTAGCGCCGCATGCTAAAGTTGTGCTTATGCCCAAGGATGATGCCTAATATCCTGGTGGGATGTGCTAAGGTTAGGCAGAATAAGTGTTGTTTAGGTGCCCCATGTTCACGCATTTATGCCAAGGAAGGTTGTATGCCTAATATTATGCCCCATAGTTTCATGCTAACGAGATGCCGCATTCTAGGGTGGTTTAGGCCTCATGCGAGTTAATAATGTGTTGTTTATGCTAATGCTATGCCCACGGTGTTGCTCATGCTGCTATGTGGGTGAGGATGCCCCATGCCCTATGCTAATGTGTGTAGGCCTAATGCCTGACCTAATGGTTTTCTGTGATGTCCTAGGTTCGGGCCTGAAAACGTTTTATGCCTCATAATTATGTGTTCCATGCCTAAGGTCATGTATGATGTGCCATTCTAATATGTTACGCCTACTCAAGTGACATTACTAAGTGCGTGGTCTTGCCAGTAGGTACTGGCTGTTACACATTTATTGATGCTCTTACCTTTATCCCCTGTACCTTGTAATGGTTCTGGCAGCGGCCCGATTGGCCCTGCCCTGTAAATAATCCCCCTGTAAATTGCTGCCTGGTTACAGTTGGCACAGTGTTATATGTGCCTGTGATTACGACTCTAATGTGTTTTCTTAATACAAAAAGCTACTTTTACACAACCTGGTGTGGAGTCTCTTTTGTAGTGTGCCCAGTGTGTCGCCTGTGAGTGTGTGCTGCGCAGATGCTTTACACAATGCCTGAGTTTGGCCTACCCGCTCTGCAACACGATACCCCGTTTCTAACACTCTGTAATGAGCTCTTAGCCCTGCATCACACTCCAAGACTAAGGGCCCAATTTCGTTGTCAGGCGGAAAGCCAACCAACAGCTAGTCAGAGGGTTTCCCTCTGACCGCTATATTACAATGCAGGCGATCAGAGGGAAATTGGCGGTTAGATTCCGCTTCACTGCCGATGGATTCACAGAGCCCGTCGTGGCTCCGGGCGGGATGATAATCCTATAATGACAGCGGCACCAGTCTAGGCTCCGCCATCGGGATTATGATATTGTTTACACCTGCCCTTTCATGACATTCCATGAAAAAGAAGGCAGAAAGTGCCTAGGGGGTCCCCAAGCAGGGCCCCCTTCCCCTGGCCCTCTGCTATGGGGCCTGGGGGGGACACCCATGGTGTCCCCCTGTAAATCTCTGCACTGTGTGGCAGGCACCACATGGTGGCTACCACTTAGTGTAGGGATGTTCACAAGCATTCATCTTTCAATGGCAGCTTGTGCTGCGGCCCTTTGCCGCCCACCATACAAGCTACCATTGAAATATGTATGTTTCCGACCACCCATAGGGCAGTGGAATCCTCATACGGAGGGTGGAACTGTCGATCTATGGTCGGGCGGTTCCATTCCGCTACAGTGTCAGTCAGACGCAAGTCCGACTGGCATTGTATTTAGGCCCTTAGCCTTCACAGCTCAACCTTACTGACCCCTGCAAGTTAATGCCCAACAAGGAAATTACAGTAGATCCCAGACACTGAGGTCTATAGGTAACAAGGAATACTTATAACACAGATTGCACAGGCCTCTGAAGCTGTGACGATTCTTGACTCATACAGCTACCCCTATTTAGATGATTGGTCACTCTGAGCACCAACATTAGAGAAAATCCTGAATAGTGTTGAGAGCATCTGTAGAGCCATTTAGGAATATAGATTTCTTCATCAACTGGGACAAATCTGACCTAGTTTCTATTCAGCATTACTTCTTCATTGGCACAAAATTTTCATGGACTGGGGTTTAGTGTTTCTGCTGAAGAAGAGGGTGCTCAAGTTGAAGACTGCTGTGCGTGGTTTACCACCATGTCATGAGGAATCAACGATAAGTAAGTAAACACTTTGGATCATAGAGAGGAACATGTTTTGTCATTCCTTGGGCCAGCCTATATCTACATCCCCAGGTGGATTAACCAGAGTATCTACTGGGTTCTTTCCTTGATGGCCTTTGACTGGCTGATTCTTTTCTTTAGACTCATTGAAGATGCTCTGCAGTACTGGGTGATAATGGACATCCTTAAGAAGGGAGTTCTGCAGCGCATTCAAAGAATCGTAACAAATGATTCCAGTGGTTAGTGGTGGGAGTGATGCTAAGATCTCTGAAGATTCGAGGAACATGATCTAATTAGGAATAGATGGTGCATCCAACTGGAACAGACTAAAGGCAGTGTCTCACACACAGGGATTTTCCGCATAGGTTCACTCAAAAGCCAGTACTCATCAGGACAGACAACACAGTTGCTTGGGCTTGCATGAAAGGCTACAGGGGCAGCTATCAAGAAAGCAGGTTGCTATAGCCTTCTCTCTAAGAACATAGGTATGGAATTGTGTACTCCGATAGTTACTCACACACATATTAGAGTGCACAACTTTTATGTGGATAGCCCAAGCAGGGGTTTTCTGCTCTCTTTATAAATCTCCAACTCTGACCAGGTCTGCTCAGGGCAACATCCAAGAAGTCTGGAAATATAGGCCTTTATCAATCTGTGGGTCCAGGAAATGGCATGGTTCAGCTGTTCTGCGCAAACTTCCTACAGTCAGGAGCATGGACACCAATGCTACTTTAATTGAGTGGCCAGAAGAGATTCTGTATGCCTTTACCCCATTTTAGATAAATCCTTGGAATGTCCTGAACATCAAAAAGAAGAAGGAAGGTTTCTTGCCTGTAATCGTAGTTATCTTTCAGGGGAATCTCAAATGAAATCATAAGAGCTGAATAGTCCTGCCCAAGTGGGGGGACCCCGGAGCCCTTCTTTCAAAGTCATATTTTGTGTAGTATGTTCACCTTACTTTGGAAAGGTCAGGGGGTAAATGTGCCCCAAAAAAATGTATGTGTCTGCAACCTTAAGACAGGCTATATTGCCATTTCCATAAATTTACTTTAGAGATTAAAACTAAAAACCACATAGTGCCCCTAAACATCAATAAATACAAGAAATGTGGCATTTCTGAAAACATCCTCCCTCCTCCCTGATGGAAAATCTCAAGTTTGGTTAATACTACCTTGTTTCTGCATCAAAAAGATCTGAGTCAACTGCCACCTACGGGGCATGATGGGATACTGGAGGTCAAGGTGCTCTTAAAAGGTAGTGTTCTGCCATCTCACTTACTTTGCTACATTGCTCTAGCATTCCATCATTCACTTTAAAAGAGAACAAAAAGGGTTTGTGAAATATGATTAAAAAAATATGTTCCTATTCTTATATTTAAATATTATAAAGCTTTATGTTTTTTCTTTCATCTTTTAAAGTAAATTAAAGGAACTAGAATGTCTTAAGGCTGCAAACATTGACCTTTTTGGCACATTTTAGTCCTCGCATTTCTGAAGTAAGGTGAAGATACCGCACACAATATGGCTCTGAAAGAAGGGCTCTGGGGTCTACGCATGTGGATGAGACTATTCAGTGCTTATAATTATCAATGTAGATCCTCTGAGAGAGAACCAGTGATCGTCATCAGCAGCAGTATCTCCAAAATGTAGTATTGCATCTCATCCAGCTTCAGTGCCTTCATTCCTTTTTATTAGGACCCTCTTGACGTGCAGGTTAAGTGGGAGGGTTAAAAACAGAGGATTATCTACAGAACTAGCAATGGCCCTGCAATAGCCAACAGCTTCGAAATCTGGTGTTGTGACAGGAATGTCCCTTAAATTGTGAACAGCCATGTTCTGCCCAACTGTGTAAATCTGTTATCCAGGCGTTTTAGTTTTGGCTCAAGTCACACTAATCTATTGCATGCACAGGCTTGGGACTGTCCCGCATTATGAAAGGTCATGGACATGTTTTTTGACTTGGAGGGGTGAACCAAGAATCTTGCTCTTAGGGTGTAGAATGTAGCATGCAGCGCCACACACTGTTTTGGACTCAGATTCTGTGTGTCATGGCTCTCAGCCCTTTCCTCCTGACTTAGGATGAGCGGGGGCTGCTGAATCATTCTTCCAGTGAGCCGAGGCCAAGGCCTCTGATGGACTTTTCACCAGTGCCATTGGATTGGAATCAGTAGGTCAGCAAGGAACGGTCCACCTACGAGGCACGCCCCACCAATTGCCATGACGTGCCAGAGAGCAAAGGAACAGGGGAGCAGAGGAGTTGAGGTGAGCAACGGACTGGTCAGATACACCAAAGGCATCGTGTGCGGGTGCGTCCACAGAAGCAGTCAAGAGTTCTCTGATTTTGTGGAGGGCAGGAATGTTACTGTAGCCTATCCAAGATTGGTAACTGCTTCAGTCCCGGCCCAAGTCTGTGGTTCTCAGGTAGCCGATTCCTGTTCTGATGTTGTGGAGCGTTTCGTCCCAGTGGAGGCAGTGTTAGAACTCAGACCCCAGAACCAGAAACAGGAAATACAAGTGCAGATTTTGGTCTGTAGCATCACAGGGCCTTCAAGGATTCCTAAGGGCATGAAGGGACAGAAGAGTCCCAGAACAGGACACCATTATGTGATTATTAGGCTACCCTGTTTTAGGTACAAACCTATAATTGATAAAACCCCATCGAAAGGAAAATAGCCTTCATCAGTGTAAACAAAGATAAACACCTGCACAACTACAAACTAAAATGTCATTCAAAAAAGGAAAGAGAGACTGAGACAGTTTTATTTCCTATTGAAGAGGACAATACAATGTAACTGTTATACAAGGTAGCAGCAAGAAAGTTTAGTCTAAGAATATTGAGCTTGAGTTTTGTTGTTTCGATATGTCACTAAAATATTGTTTCTTCTTCTTTTTGTTTCTTCCAGTTTAGTGTGCTTGAAAAAATGCTGGCACGTTTTAGTTCTGATCTAGTTATTTTACAGACTGTAGAGAATCTGCAAATATTAACACCATATTTGATATTTTGACAGTTCAATTCTTTCCCTGTGAATTATATGCCTGGCTCATAAGAATCTTCCCCAATATGTTCTATCACATTTAATCACGGACACAAAATGGATAAAATCTTTTGATACCTCAGCCCCCTTTTCTAAAAAGTCAGTATTAATAGCAGGTCAACTGCCAAACACCCAAGGCATTAAACATTCAATGCAAAATGCAGTAATAAGGGCCAGTGAAAAGAGTGCAGTTACCATGCACATGGGATGGTAGTGGAAATATGACACAATATGTTCCACATACCAACAAAATTAATAGCTGCAAGGTGTCCCATTGTTAAGTGTCATACCTTCAGCTAATCCAGGCTTTTTACCCAACTGCACTTTATTGCTGGGGTTTTTGAGCCCATAGTTACAATCTTCATGGAAAAATGTCAAGTACCACAATACAGAGGGATGTCTATTAAAAAGTCATGACTGAGTAAAAAGTAAAAAAACATTTGCCAAGGGGACACTTGGCTTCTATTAATGTCCACACAACTGCAGCACCACCTTAAATTAGTCGGGCAAAGAGGGCAGGAAAGAATTGGTAAATTCAGTAGCATACTTTTGGCTCCACCCTTACATGTCACAAATACATAACAAACGTGCTCTTAGCAGATGTTTTCTGTGTGCCCTAATGATATTCATGTAACTTGAATGCTAACTTGTAATAAACCTTCCTAACCATAGCCACTGATTCCTGGTCCTTATTGTGTAGCCAAATGGGTTAGACTGTTTATTTAAATTGATTGATGTAATGCTAACTCCCTTCACCACTCAGGCAGCGAAGAAAAGGTCCATCAGAGATGGTAAAGGGGTTGGCACAGAGCGCTGCACCAGAAGCATGGTTAAGCAACAGGCTTCAGATGCCTTAGATTGTGGGTTTGCAATTTAATCTAGTGTAATTTAAATATTCAAACGTTTAAGGGTTTCTCAAGGCACTATGCTGCTGGCAGAGTTGACCACCCCTAAAATGTCATAATATTCAGAAAGAAGTAGTAAGGAGTGGGGGAATGGCCCCACACTGTGTCCAGGATTTGCTTATTCAGACATCTGAAAAATCTTACTTTCTTAATCTATTAATAGTCCTGTAAACCAGCCAGATTCCTGACAGGGTAAGTGAGGTAATGAGATGTGAGAGAGGGTAATGTAATGAGATGTGAGTGAGTGCAATACACTGACGTTCTATGCTTAAAACAGGCTAACACAATGTCAATGAGAAGACACTTCATACTCCACATTACTTATCCGTAAAATTAAATATGTGCTTTATAACAAATCACTGCAACAAAAAGGAGTTTCGTGAACACTGGAAAAAACACAGGAGGTGATTACGATGGCAGAGGGTCCGCCCCCGCCAGCCGTGTGGTGGCGAGCCCTCTGCCATCGGATGATGATTCTCCGCCCAGCAAATCAGGATGTTGGAGGAGAATCGTACCGTGACCATGGCGGGCGCAAATACCGCCCGCCACGGATCTGTCACAGGGGACCGCCCAGATAACATAAAATGGGGCAGTGCCTAGCAGGCACTGTCCGCCAGATTACGATGCTGGCCACAGCCAGCCTTTCCATGGCAGGTAAACCGCCATTGAAAGGCTGGCGGAGAAAGCATTCAGGGGCCCATGATACCCCCTTACATTTCACTGTACTAGTGGTAGGCACCGTGAGGTGCCTGCCACGTAGTGCAGTGAAAAGCACAACTGTATGTTTAGCATTGCGGCGGGTGCTGCAGCCAGCAGCACCCGCCACAATGTTAACCATGCACGATGCGACCGCCACGGTAGCGGTCGCATCGTAATCTGACGTCTGAGACCGCCGCGTTGCAGGCGGGCGGTCCTAGGCACCGCTATGGTGGCGGGCGTACTCGAGTTCGCCCGCTATCGTAATGACCCCCAGTGTTTGACTATTTAGGCAGCTAAATAAACATAGATATTGACGGGTTTCAAAAGGTTTGGAATATGCTGAGAAAGCACCACTGAAATCCATAAAAATTAAACACTGAAGACAAGACAGCAGGCATGGTCATTCGGTATGGGCGTGGATCCCATCTCCACCCGCCACCAGGAGCCGTTCCAGAGAGCAGTGTGTCTGCAGAAGATCAGAACAGTTTTATCTGTGTTGAGCTTCGGGCAGTTGTCTTTCATCCATGCTGAAACGTTCTTCATACACTTGTGGAAGTTGGTCTTCGTCGAGGTGGGGTCCGCTGAGAGCGAGAGGACGATCTGTGTATCATCGGAGTAGGAGATGATGTTGATGTTGTGCGATCTGATGGTGTCTACAAGTGCTGCCATGTGGATGTTGAAGAGGGTTGCACTCAGGGATGTGCCTTGAGGTACGCCGCAGATGGTGTGCTTGGGTTGCTAAGTGAAGTGAGGGAGGCGGACTCTCTGGGTGCACCCCATTAGAAAGGATGCCATCCATCTGAGTGCATCGTCTGTGAATAAAATCTGGCATAGTCAATCGATGAGTGTGTGGTGGGAGATAGTGTTGAAAGGTGCAACAGGGTCCTGGAGAATATGGGCTACTAATTCTCCTCTGTTTAGTAGGGTGCGGATGTCATCTTTTGTGGTGGTCAGGGCTGTCTCGGTGCTGTGGTTGGCTCTAAAACTTGATTGGGACGGGTCCAGCAATTTGTTTCTCTACAGGTGTTTGATGAGTTGGAGGTTGATGGCCTTCTCCCAGATGGGATGGTAGTTCTGGAGCTCACTGGGGTCTGCTGATGGTTTCTTGAGGAGGGGTCTAACCTCTACTTGTTTCTATGCCTAGAAAGGTGGCTGTGATTATGGAGGCATTGAGGATGATGGTGAGCTGGTGGTTGATCTTGTCTCTTTCAAGGTTGAAGAGCCAATGGGGAAATGGGTCAGTGGGTGCTCTTGAGTGGATAACGTTCATAAGAGGGGTGGTGTTCAATAAACCGCGTTGTTCCCATGCAGTGAGCACGTGGTCGGTGGTGGTCGATGGGTTGCTGAAAAGGTCAGAGGGTTGGGGGTCGAAGTTTCTGCAAATGGTTGCCATCTTGTTGTGGAAGTGGTCAGTGAGGGCATTGCTGAGTTCCTATGAGGAGGGGATTGAGTTTTCTGTGGCTGCCGGGCAGGTGAACTCTCTGATGATGGTGAAGAGTTCCTTGGTTCAGTTGGCACTGGTCTCACTCCGGTGGGTCAGGGTCTACTTTCTTTCAGCTTTGAGCTGGAGGTGGTAGTCATTGAGGGCAGTTTTGGAGGAGACTCGGTTGGTGTCGTTCCTGCTGTTGCGCCATATTCTTTCCAGTTTGTTGCACCTGTGCTTCGACATGCGGACGAAAAAACTAGGCTTACCACGATTTACAAATGTGCCCGAGTCCTCATCAGATCCCATGATTTTACCCCATAGCATATCACCATAGGACTGTGAGCTTAAGGGGTGGGGAGCTGGTGGGGGGGGGATGGGGGTTGGCATCTCTGAATGTGCGCTGAGATCAACAAAGGTACAAGTGCATGTCCAGGACTCAGATCCGAGGCAGGGAACAAGTGGGAAGAAATGCTTTGACTTTAAAAAAAGACATTCCTTTAAGTAATAATGTCACAAAAATAGATTCTACCATCAGTGGATGAATCTATGTAGCTGGTATCATGATTGAGGACCTATTTTCAGGTCTGAGTCCAAATGGTAGAACATTGCATTGAACATTAAAAAACAGTCTCAAGAGATTGTCTTACATCACTCCTAGGTTAAACAGAAAGCACAAATGTAAATGTCAAAGATGATACATTAAAAATCCCAGCTGTGAGGATCGATAATGAACAATTATAGGAGTCATGCCAAAATGGAGTGAAAAATTGGACAATCAGATTAGTATAGATCATTTAACTAAAACTATTTTTCAACCATAAGTAGTAATATTTGATGATTGTATTAAGAAAATTGGAACCCTAGAATCCCATACACTTAACAGCCTGACTGAATTTCCACCTCACAGTCAACTACGAACTCATATACTGATAGTAGTAGAATAGAACAGTATTTAGGGACCAGTTCTGCTCCCCTGGTAGCAACATTTAACTCAATGGCATCACGGTTATCCATCACAGTAGATGCCTTACATTTTCAATCAAAAGCAAAAAAAAGACCCACAGATTGATAATATCCTTAGAATAGCACTACAGTTAAAGGACTTTGAAACAAAAATCCCAAAACTAGCAAGAGCCATGAGGAAACAAACAATCTACTGAACAACCTTAGCCATTACTTTTGTGGCTGCATCATCGTTAAACTGGGTACAATTTTCAGTGCGATAAATACAATAACCAGCTCAAGGAAACCAACAGGATATGATAGACCCGTGGTACTCATAGTACAGCCCTCGGGCCACCAAAGGCCCAGAAGACCTTCCTCTGCGGCCCGCTGGCCTTTTTCAAGGAACCACATTTGTAGGTGCCAGGCTCCCCGATGCTCTCAGTAAACACAAAAGAGGGCCGCGGGAGCATGTGCAATAACAACTTTCCTGCGCATGCTCCAAAGGCCCTCTTTTGTGTTTCTTGAGAGTCTCAGTGATGTCGCACGCCTGTCGGGGAGCAAACACCTCATATTAAAGTCAGCTGTTGCACATACACAGGTGACTTTTATGGGGCCTTCTGAAAGCTTCCTGCTTTGCTGATAACGTCGCCGCCAACAGCCTGCTGTTTTCAACACCATATGCAGCATTTGGAATCTGCAGTAGGGGGACTCCAATGTATCGTGCCAGCCTCTGCCCCTATTGGCCCCCGCAGACCATCTTCTTTGCCAGCCTGCTTGCTACTTATTTTGATGTCACAGACGGTACAAAAATAAGCAGTATTTTCAGCACTTAACTGTGCATACTTCGAACAGCAATTTAATTGTGTTCTAGGGCAGCCTGAATGATCCATGACTGATAATTAAAGGGAACAAAGACAGAAAAGTCCCATTACAAATGAATACATACTTTTTTATTTATATCCCTATTTAGTGTCAAGACAAGGTCTTTGCAGACTCTTTAAACACATGGCTGACATTTTTCTTTTGGCAACCCTACTTTATATTCCTTTTCATGAAATGCATTTGCACACTACAGCAGTAAATGTAAAATACAAATGTAAGGCAGAGTGGGGGGCATGGGGGTACTCAAACCAGAAATAAAAACTAAGCCTCAGTAACCAGTTTACAAAGATATGTAAATATGCAATGGTCTGTAAAGACTTGTGAACAAATCAGGCGTGCCGGAGATGAGACTACAGTCTAGCTCCGAGATTTAATGACTTGGAGAAGAGGGGCTTGAACCTGCCCCTCTTCTCCCCTGTTCTCCATTGGCTGGCCTCTTGAATGCTGGCCAGCCATTGGAGAAGAGGTCAGTCATTCCGATCAGGCCCCGTCCTTTTCGGATCGGGGGGCGTGTTTTTTGCAAGAAGTCTCATTCTCTCCTCCAGCCAATGGCTGGAGGAGAGAAAAGACAAACACGCCCCCGAATCCGAAAATGCCGCTGCCTTTCTCCGAGGCATTTCTGCTCTGCCTCGGAGAAAGGCGGCGGTGGATATGGCGTCTGAAAATCTATCCAGTGGTCCGTGGGGCACAGTCTGCAAGCGCGGGTGCCAGGAGCAAATCTATAATTTGCCCTTTGTTTACTGCCTTGTCTACCTTTCTGTCTTTTCTCTATCGTTGTCTTTGTTCTTTCATCTTCACTCAACTTTCCAGATTATAACCGTTTTTTCCCATTCTATATGTTCTTTGTTCCCTACCTTATCTATCGTTCTGTGTCTTTTATCTGTTTCTCTTAATATTCTTTGATGTTCTGGCACGGCTCCATTGCATATCCATAGTCCTATTCCCCGCGGCCCTTCTCTCTCCCGTGCTGTGAGTACGTTTCTTTTTATCACAAGCATTGCCTCTGATTGGCTAAGGGTGATGTCACCCTGGCTGATCTGGTACCTCCCATTCTCTCCCATCAAAAGCTCAGCATAAAGCTAAACAGGCAGGCGTCCTACCGAGAACAACCCCCCCAAAACACGGAAAGGCCGGGAGAGCAGAGACATTGTGCAGCCCGTAGCCAGCGGAGGTGGTCAGACCCAGCACCCGAGTCACAACGCGCAGAGCCACTGATGCAGGTAAGAGGCCCCGGAATCTGCGTGTAAAAGCAGCACGGGGTACGAAGGGTTACTCTAGTGAGTCTCTGTGTCTAGGTACTGTGCTGCCTGTGAAGCGTAGCCTGTTTGCAGTGTCTGTAAATGAGCAGGTATATCATGGTCTGCCTGTGGCCGTGCGGGGAGTCTTGTGTTTGCGTCTGCATGTGATGGGTCTGTGTGCATGGTAATTCTGTACGTGCATGGTATGTATGTGTGCGATGCATGTATGAATCAATATGCATTGAAAAGTCTGTGTGAATGGCGAAAGGTGTGTGTGTGAATGGAACAGGTTGGAGCGTGTGTATGTAATTGATGCGTGCAGGGCGAGTGTTCGCATATTGTACGAAACGTATGAGTAGATGTGCTGGTCTGTATGATTAGATCTCGAAATATGGGCGATGGATTTGTACGTGTGCTAATTAATAGCAACATGACAGCTGTGTGGAGTAAATAGTACCATATTGTTACGTATATGATCTGTATGTGTGTATGGCAAGGCTGACTGCTTCCTGACTGGTCTGTATGTGCGCGAGAGAGCTGTCGGCATGTGTCTGCGCGTGAATGTGGCGGGTCGCATTTAATATTCAGTTTTTTGTGAGGTTATCTGAACCCCACTTCTCTAGCCTTGCCTTAAGTTTGTACACATCGCTGTTTTCATAGATGTTAGTACACTTGCTTCCGTTTATCTGAACAGGGACTGCATCTCCCAGAGTGCACCCTGTGTTAAAGAAAGGCGTCCAGGGGCCAATTCACCTTCTGGTAAAACTAAAGATTACAATCTGCCTTATGCCACCCTAAGCTTGAATGCGTGTTTGTATTTGGATATGTAATTCTGTGTAACACGTCACGTTGTAAGGACCGTATGTTTGGTGTATTGCCTTTGTCTTTTGTGCAATGTTTTCTAGGCGCTGTAAATGGCCGGTGTCCCTATTAAACAGCACTCATTAGCGACACTCTCTCACTACCACACTCTCTCTCGCAAATACACTAAGTCACTTACACTGACTCTTTCTCTACCTCACTACATCACTCTCTGTTTCTATCTTAATACCTCACAACATCCCTCACTACCTCACTCTCTTTCACTACCTCAATCTTTTTCTATCTCACAACATCACTCACTGTTTCTATCTCACTACGTCAGAAAATACCTCACTCACTAACTCACTCTTTCACTACCTCACTCTCTATCTACCTCACTTTCTCTCACTACCTCACTCTCTATTTCAATACCTCTCTCTCTATCTCACTACCTCGCTCTCTCTTTGCTAATGCAATAGGTATCACATATGCAAAAAAAAATGTCAATAGAAATGACAATGCCATTTATTTAGGGGTACAAAAATAATTAAAAAAATAATGAGCAATACCAATAGCTCTACCTAGAATGTTGCCGAGACCATTGCATTGTAAATGCTTGTTTACTCTAGCTCTGCCCCTACTGACCCTGCCCCCCCACTGATCCCACCCCCTCACTGACCCTGCCCCCTCTGCCACAAACCACACTGCAAATTTGGCTCCCGGAGAGAATGTTTGTGGGTACCCATGTGATAGTCCATGCCATTGCACGTTTGGGATGGACTGGGAATCTAGCTCAAATCAATCATGTGCACCAAATCCTACCAGAGAAATAAACAGTGAGTCACACTGACTCCAGCCTGACCAGGTTTTTGCCTGTTTCTCAACACACTGGAACAAGCAATGTCATTGAATGAGTGCCAAATAATCACAATCCAGAATAATGTAGCGAGCCGAGAAAAAAATAATAATAATGGGGGGACACAGTTACAGTTACAGATGGGAAAGATAGCAAGAACCGCTAATCATGTGACAGAGGCCTAAAAAATAAAAACGCTTTCAGCAGAAAGAACAAAAAAAGGCTAAAAAAAAAAGTTCATGAAGAAAATAAAGACAAAGGAAATAGGAATGGGCATCACCTTTCAAAGGAAAGTATATGCCAGCAAAGTCAGGGACAACATAATTTAGGAAGAAGGATGCAAACCAGAACCGTCTTGCATAATGGACATGTCAGAATGGGATGATGTCCACATGGAGCAAAAAGACAACCCAAGACTGAATTCGATTATTGGACTCCAACAAGAATTATAGGGATGATTACTCCCAATAAGCAGAACAGGTCAGCAATGGGTCAAGCAGTACCAAACATTTTGAGGGAAAAAAAAGTGATTTTCAACTCAGTGTAAACTATTCCCATTATATCAAAGCTGGCAGAATGGCTCAGGTAACAAACCAGTGAATTCATACTGAAGAATGGTCAAAACGTTTCAATCAATGGATGTTTTGTTTGATCGATTAGGTATGTTTGCTCGCAAATTTGATCGCATATCGATCTGGTCGCGTATCAATCAACTCAGACTTTGTGTATAAAACATGGATTACACTGTAGTTTGTGACTTTGGCATAACGGAAGCAACTATACAAGAAACCATGTGGCCCCTGTATATAGAGCAGACTAATAAACTGATACTGAAAGATTTAGGCTATACCACTCTGAAGGCGAGGTGGAGGAAGCATCAAAGGAATCACAGCAAGGATTTCAATATCGATGGACACTGTCCTATTGCCATCGAAACAGAACACCGTAAATAGCCTGAAAGGAAAATACTTTAGGTCAGAAATGACCAATCATGCAGTAAGATTTATTTGATGGTGACTGGCCTCGATATCGAAGCTCAAATGTAAAACTCAAATCTGAAAGTAAGGTATCTATCAATCTAGTTGATAATCGCTACGTCATTTTCAACCCATTATATAACAGCGAGGGACCTTGTGCCAATTCTAATCCGAGGTATACTTCTTAGGCTTTTGCATTATTACATGAGTTATCAAAAATTCATATACTGAATCAACTGAATTAATATCTAAGCAATATCCTCTAGATAAGTAGATAAAGGAATCAACTAAAAAGAATTGCAATCTTATTCTGTGGTAGCCTTAGTAGTTAAACAGAACAAGCATTTGCAATGCAATAGGTCTCGCATTATTAAAGTTTGATCTATTGGCATTAATAAATAATGCAACACCAATAGCTGAAACTTTAATAATGCGAGACCTATCGCATTGCAAATGCTTGTTTTTCTTTTTTTTCTGGCAACTGCCTCTATTTAACTTAATGGTAGAAAACGACCAGCAGAGGTCAGTAAAATACCAGAATCAAATTAGCATTCTCTAGATTCCAGTCCATAGAAATTGTCTTCCACAAGCACCCATAGACAATAATATTTTTGTCAAGATGTATTTTCAGTGATATGACCACGGAAGGCCCTGCTTTTATATTAAAAACACACCTTTGGACTATACCATTTTCTGCTGAAAGGCAATATTTCTATCCATGTGTTCCCATACCTAGCGTGTCACACAGTTTAGTGCTTACTTTCCCTCCATGTTAAAGAACAGTAGATGTTTTAGCACCCATGCTAATTTGCTGCATAGCTAAATACATATAAGGTCCCAAAGGCGAGACTGATTGCATTGCAAATGCTTGTTTTTTTTTTGCTATGCAACATCTTTTTTTTTTTTTTTGATTGCCAAGCTCTATGAATGTTCATGACCTGCACTATCTCACCCTTTCCATGTAGGCTAGATCACCATAAACCGCTTTGTCATGGTACGACTTTTTGGTTCTGAGGTGTAGTGGAACCTGAAGAGTTCAATTGGTAGGCAGAGACATTGTTCACGAGCAAGTGCCTTTTTCGTGATAACCAATTCAACCCTTGAACTAACTACTTAAGTAAAAAAGTCTCATTTCATATACTTGGTTGCCAGCACAAACACATTTAACACATAAGCAGTAGCTCACATCTTGAGACTGGGGTTTGAAATGCTATATCTGAGTCTTTACAGAAACCATGTGCCTGAATAAGTGGTTGTGTAAATATAACCATTTAGACAATCTGTTGAATCCCTTGCTGTGTATCTTGTTGCATTTAAGCAGCAAGATCTGCTCTTAGAAAAGTGATTCCTAAATGTACCGTGTGATGAGATGTGAAGTAGTGCATACAAGCGGTTGCCTCTGCCCTTTAACATTACCCATATAATCCACTGGTCTAGTTTTGCCGTTACTAACTTTATCCGATGCCAGCCTTCATGTGCTACAAACGAAATACTTGTTAAGTTTTGCACTGCAAGTTCTGATATCTATATATTTTAAGGCACCTTTGCACCGCTCTTTTAAACCCAGTTAGCTGAAAAGCTTTTGAATGCTTTACCTGGGTCGACTTTGTACCTCTGAAATCATCGGAATCTTCCCTGAGGGTTGCTGCTTGGAAGTATTATTTTGGACATTACACAGAAGTCTGATAGCACTGTTTATTTCAATGAGGTTTACACCTGTCTGCTGCTCTTTAGTCTTCCTCCTAAGGTCATCGCCTCTGATCTTTTATATTACACAAACGAAAGTCAAAAATACAGTTTGTATTTAACGAAAACTCGATTTAGTGATAAATTTAGGAAAGGCGGCTGGCCACGTCTCCCGCAGGGTGACAATAGAGGGGACATCCTCTTGGCTTTTTCCATCAGCCAGTGAAAGCAAAGTTTGTCTCCACCACAGAGAAATCCCGTCCAAGTGCAGAAAATGCTGCCCCTCGGAAGTGACACAAGTCACACCCGGGTGCGTCCACTGGATTTGTAATGGGGCCATTTGAAATGGCCTTTAGCTGCTGCACACCCTCTTTCCTCCCGCTTGGCCACCCACATACCTTCCCAACTTTGAGAGCAGTAAGTTATTACTTAATAATTCAGTTGTTCAGTGTCCCAAGCAGAGTTGCAGGGCGATCCTGACGTAAGCACAATATGCTCCAAAAAATGGAGTAGAGGGCCACAAACTTGATGGCCTCGGGACATAGGGGACCCTGAGAGGGAAGCTAGGCAACCCATTTATCCGTTTAAGGACAGTTGGTACCCTGACAAATGTCTCACGGCCTCAACAAAAGAAGATTTACAAGGGGGCTGCAGCCTCTCGTGAGAGCAACGAGCACCGGATGTCGGTGTCCTACGGAAAGTATTGCATTCCCGGATGCTCTGGCGTGGTATTCGATGCAGTGTCAGCATTTGATTTTCACACAGCGCCGAATACTTAGAAGGTGGGTTAACGAATCCTACCTGAGGTGCCAGTAAGTTTAATAACAGTGCGACGCTTTCGCTCAACCAAAAACTAGATGATTTACTTTTATGTTGGATGTAGAATCATCAATGATTGGGTTGCAATAACCAAGGCTTGGTGTATAAATGCAAGGAGTTGACAGCAGAAGTTGCAGGATGACATATTTTTTTTTTAGAACGTTCTAGCATTCCAAGACTAGGCCATGATTTCCTAGATTGCAAGGAAAAAAACTCAGCTGTTCGCTCTGTGGAAGGCTTCTTAAAGAGGCGTTCTACAAACCGGTGTTTACTCGTTGGTGAGCGCTTCATGCTGTCGTTTGAGCTGTTGTGTCTGGATTTGTGACCCTGCCTCGCTGCTCCACAGGCTTTATTTACCCATGTCCTGGCATCATGCATCACTCCTGGGGGATTATTCGGACACCAGTACCCGCTGCCGCCTCATTGGTTTCTTTTCAGTGTATAGGACGGGCAGCAGCGGTGATGACATACACAGCCGTAATGCTTGTGCAATAATTTAGTAATCCCACACAGTACTGCATAATTAGAACTAGGTTTGGCGAGGAACTTGTGCGGGGCAATGAACGTGGCGTGGCGAGCTCCACATGAACCCCGATCCTGCCCCACAGATACCATCTTTTAGTATCGAGGGGCAGCCCCGGGTGCGAGGTAGCTGCCAGATAGCATTAAAAGCAGCAGCGATGCAATCCTGTGGTGACGATACACTGGCTTCACATACTCGCCCACAGCCAACTTTACGATCTGATAGGCCGGCCGCAATTTTTTCTCACACCTTTCATCCATCAGTGATAAGGAACCGGCTCGGGTGTCTTGGAAACAAATATCCAAGCTTTAAATTTCCACATGATGTTGCCAGGTACTTACTCTAAAATATCTCTTTCTACTGAGAAGTGGCTCCTCGGAAAGGTGCAGCTATGCGCGGGTCTCATCTTGCACTTCTGAGCCCTGCTGGCAGCACTTCAATGTCAGGTATGCTGTGGCCTCCACACGCCGCTGTTGCCGTGGTGCCGCGTGGGCCTGCAGATTGGTGGGAGCCTGGAGCCCCCGTCCTGCCCATTGGACGCCTCTGCCAGGGTAAAAATAGAGCGGCAGGGAGGCTGCCTGCCTGCTGCGTGACGAGCCGCCATTTGCGCCTCTCTCTCGCAGGCTCACAGACCCTGCCTGGCCAGTGCGAGGCCTCCGCTTCTTTGAGACCATGATCACTTTAGGCGAGAAACTGATCCTAGATTGTGGCAAAGGAATCTGTAAAATGTCCAAGATTCTGAAAGGTGGACTCTCTGCTCCGAAACTGTGCACCGTCGTGCAGTATTCACCAAAGCAACAAGTGGTGAGTGCGTGCGCGCCACAGCAAAGCATGTGATTTCCATTAGCACGCCCGTAGCTGGGCACGATAATTGCTCCTCCCACGGCCTATTGGTGTCTATTACGTGCTTGGGGGGCATAATAGACACCAATAGGCCGTGGGAGGAGCAAAGCGCCCGCCTGAGGCCAATAGCGTGCAGTCTTTTATTATAAGACGCACGCTAAGGCCAATTGGGTAGCACAAAAGGAAAAGCACACGCACAAGCGTGTGCGATTCTTAGGTCAGTGCTAAAACCCCGTTTTTCACCTACTAAATGCCTCGCGCTGCGCGAGCACTGCTGTGCAGTGCAACGCTAGGCGCGAGACCTAAGAATTGCTTCTTGGAGTGGGGCATGAAATTGATACCCACAGTTGAGTACAACTATCCTTCTCCCCTCTGAAAACACAATCTGGGCTATGCAAAGTCCTTAAACACAACAAAAATAGTAAGTAGTTCATATTACAAGATCCTTGAGGCAAGAATTTGGACTGTGATTGTGTAAGTGATCTACTAATTGCATATTATGGAAAGGAAGCTGCACATTTAAACTTGAACCACGTCAACAAGGAAAATTGGGTCTCACTCTAATGGCTATTAATAACAAATCTATCTGACAAACAGTAAATAACAAATAAACTAAGGAAAACAAATACTGATTCCAAGCACATTTTGAGTCAATTATCATGGGACATGACCAGGATCAATAAATTACAAACACTGCCATCATTGTGAAAATACTTAATCTCCTATGAAGTTCTTGGTCTACAAGAAACTTGGTCAAAGGAAGAAATTTGCCTCCATAATTTAAATATATAGAACAAACTGGTGTTAAAATTGTCAGCTAAAGGTTGAATGTCAGGGCCAGGTTTCATTCTTTCATTTCAACCAAATTGGAGGTTTTGCATGCAGATATTTCAATAGATTAAAACTATAATTTAGTTTCGGTACTCACTTGGAATGGAGCTATAATCCAAGAAGTTGTTTTCTTTACAACATATATCAATCAATCAATCAATCAATCAGGGGTTTGTAGTGCGCTATCTATTCACCTCGAACGGGTTTCAAGACGTTGAGGCGGGGGAGGGGGAGTCTGCAGATCCTGAAGGTTCATGGAGATCCATTGAAGGGCCAGGTCTTGAGGTCCTTTAGGAACTTAGAGAGCGAAGCGGTCTGTTGGAGTTGGAGAGAGAAGGAGTTCCAAGCCTTGGCTGCGAGGAGGGAGAAAGAGTGCCCTCCTGTTCTGCCTTTCTTGATCCGAGGTACTGCTGCGAGGGAGAGCTGGGCCAAGCGGAGAGAGTGCTGGGGAGCTTTGAACATGAGGCGGTGGTTCAGGTTGGCAAGTTCGGTGTTGTGTAGGGCCTTGTGTGAGTGGGTGAGAAACTTGAAGGTGATTCTCTTTTTGACGGGAAGCCAGTGTAGGGTCCATAGATGCTGGCTGATGTGGCAGTGGCACGGTAGGTTGAAGACTAGTCTAGCGGCGGCGTTCTGGAGTTTGCGGTGAGGTTCTTGCTGATCCCGGCATAGAGTGCGTTGCCATAGTCTAGTCTGCTACTGATGAGGGCGTGTGTGAAAGTTTTCCTGTTTACGGGAGGGATCCACTTAAAGATCTTGCGGAGGAGGTGTAAGGTGTGGTAGCAGGAGGAGGTGATGGCGTTGACCTGTCGGTCCATTTTGAGTTCGAGTCCAGAATGATTCCGAGGTTGCGTGGGTGGTCCGTGGCGGTGGGGGGGGGGGTCCCAGAGGGCAGGGGGCCACCAGGTGTCGGGCCAGGCATCAGGGTGAGGACCCATGATAAGTATCTCATTTTTGTCCATGTTGAGTTGGAGGCAGCTGCTCATCATCCATCTGGCAAGCCTTCCATCCAGTCTTGAAAGTTGCATTTGGTGATGTTGGGTTCATTGGATAGGGAGAGGAAGAGTTGGGTGTTGTCTGCGTACGATGTGATGTTGAGTCCGTGTGCTCTGACGATGGATGCGAGCTGGGCCATGTAGATGTTGAATAGGGTCGGGCAGATGGAGGATCCTTGTGGGACTCGGCAGGTGGACGGAGTCAGTTTTGAGAGGAATGGGAGGAGTCTGACTCGTTGCGTTCTGCCGGAGAGGAAGGAGAGGGTTCAGTCGAGGGCCTGGTTCTGAATTCCCACGTCATGGTGCCCGCGGGCTAGGGTGCGGTGAGAGACCGTGTCGAAGGCCGCGGAAAGGTCTAGCAGGATGAGGGCCACAGTCTCCCCTGATCAGCTTTGCAAACTTAGGACTCGATGTATGTTAACTGAGCAGAACACAAACTTACAGCAAGAAAGGGACATTAGGCAAATGATTGAGTAAAAGTTTGGATCCTCAAGCCTAATCCCAAAACCACTTGATGAATTACACAGGTATTGGAATATTCGCAATAGGATACTGGCCCATATACCTTCTGGGGAAAGAAATTGCAGCCTTTGTAAAAAACTGTTTAGTATTCCAGTTATTGATCTTAACAGTCAATTAGCCCGATATACCAGCATCAATACCACATTGTTATGGTGAAAAAGAAAATCTGCTTGATTACACACTGGTGTCTCCAGAACTCTGGGAGCAAACTTTTTGTTTTCATATTTTTCAGTGAGCAGACAGTGACCATTGTCCACAGATCAAACACAAGGAGATGATGGACGGAGCGCTGAAAATTCCAGCCACTAACCCCCAGTCACAGATCTGGGTTGAATCCATCATCATTCTTTAGCTCACATCGCCACCTCAGTTCAAACCCTGCAATATGCAAATCAGTCTTGAACCTGTGCCTCATGGGAACAGTCCAGACCGAACTGCCAAGTCAGGTCTTCCCTGAACTGGAAAACAAGCATCCTGGGACCGGTTTTCGGTTAACAACCCTCCTCCCTCCTCAGCCAGGCTAGCCTGAATCCAGTGACAAAGTGAGCAAGGGACCCATGTGTGGGCATACCCTGCCAACTTAGGGCGAACAAAGTAAACACAAGGAGATGATGGACAGAGCGCTGAAAATTTCAGACACTCACCCCCAGTTACAGATCTGGGTTGAATCCATCATTGTTCTTTAGCTCACATCGCTGCCTCAGTTCAGACCCAGCTATATGCAAATAAGTCTTGACCCTGTGCATCATGGGAACGATCCAGACCAAACTGCCAAGCCAGGTCTTCCCTGCACCGGAAAACAATCATCCTGGGACCGGTTTCGGGTTAACAACCCTCATCAGCCAGGCTAGCTTGAATCCAGTGGCAAAGTGAGCAAGGGACCCATGTCTGGGCATACCCTGCCAACTTATGGCAAACAAAGCAAACACAAGGAGATGATGGACGGAGTGCAGAGAATTTCAGACACTCACCCCCAGTCACAGATCTCAGTTGAATCCATCATCATTCTTAAGCTCACATCGCCACCTCAGTTCAGACCCAGCTATATGGCCACCTCAGTTCAGACCCAGCTACCACCCACAAATAACAGAATTCATCTGGGGCATCCATATAATGAGCATGTGCAGAAACACAAATGAAGACGAGAATACCAGTTCACAAATTAGGATGGAACCAGTGACAAAAAGGTTTAGAAACAGTAAGATGCAAATTTCTCTCAGCCTGGCAGCCACTCTCCCGAGGTGAAGGAACATCACCTGAAACCTGGCACTATAGCTGGAGGGGGTGAGTACCTGTCCTAAAGTTTCTATAAGCCTGACTGTCCGCTGAGAGAGCTAAGGGGCTTGGCAAGCCTTGCAGGAGGAGAGACTGTCCATCCCCAGTAGTTGTGGGGTGCACAGAAGAAGCAGAGCTTTCTTTGACCACCCATGGTGCAAGATGCCCCCTACAGACTCTCCTATTGGTTCCTGAAGAGAACTGCGATTTAGAGACACCGTAATTGCCGAAGGTACAGTTTAGGACGGTGATCACTTTTCTGTGGCCAGCCTGTGCAGGGTGGCATCTTCCGCATTGCTGAATGTGCCATTACAGGACTGCATCTGCATACCCCAGCCCGGTCTGGGGATACAGCTGCATTCCAGTTTGCCAGGATGTGAGCTACAACTGCCCAATATGAGAAACACCTTTGGGGCTACATCTGCCGACAGTCCAGTTTGAACCACGTCATCTCCAGACTTTTGCTC
The DNA here is from genome assembly GCF_964204655.1 of Triturus cristatus. Lineage (NCBI taxonomy): Eukaryota > Metazoa > Chordata > Amphibia > Caudata > Salamandridae > Triturus > Triturus cristatus. The sequence goes on along the minus strand of NC_140585.1, from coordinate 1,104,182,166 downwards.
TTCAGATGACCAACTGCACAAGGCATGGGAGGCTGCTTCAACCAGGGTGGTGCGACTGTGAAGTAATTGGTAACAATCCTAAGTATTTAATGGCTAAATCGAGGATGATGTGACTTGGAGTACTTAAGATTACAGGTAAGTAATTGTGGAAATTCAACCTAGGTGTTTCACATGAAAAGCAAACCAGCCTGCCTTTTGAAATAATATGTTTTAAAATAGAACTCCTTCACCTAGAAAATAAAAAAGGGCAGAACCAAAACTCTTACAAGAGTAAGCCAAACGAAATTTCACATTTTTGCTTTATTTCCTTGTACTGTTTACTACCACATAACAGGTCGTGGTTGGGGACAAGGGGAAGGGAAAAAAGATAGAGGAAGGAGAGCGTGACAGCTGGACAAGGAGGGCGTAATGAACAATGAAGAAAACACGATGGTGGGCAACTGATAGTTTATGAGGAAATATTGCACGAATATTTCTGTCTTTGATGAACACAGAAGTATATTTTTCTCCCATTCAACAACATGTGCCCTCCACCGCCCCTCCCCAGTCTCCTCATGTAGAGGATGTTGTTGAGCATTTTAGTTTGTAGGCAAAAGTGTTTTGATAGTTAGGCTGCTGGAATGCACGACGACAAATACTTCCTCGATAGCCTTGCGACTGACTCTAATAGGGATGACGGACATTCTGCCAAGCAACTAAAACGTCTAAAAAGAATCCATAGCTGTTGCAAGTTACTTCTGTTGCGGCCAGGGAGATACTAACTTGTTAGTTACTGAGCATGGCCTCGTGACTGAAAAACGTGTCAGCATTTACCAGAAAATGAAGCTCTTCCAGGTCTTGTTTACATTGTCTCCAGTGTATGCCAGCGGGATGCTTGACATGCCTGAGTCATGCTAAAGACAGAACAAAATAAAGCGGGATTCTCTTAAAAACACAATTGCGGCAATTAATGACTCAACCCCTGACAAGACAATAAGCGCTAAATGACTCAACCCCTGACAAGACAATAAGCGCTAATCCTCTCCCAACTGGCGTCCTGGAGCTCATTACTTCCACGACTGCGGCTGTAAATGCTGAACGGTGCATCGGGTTACATTGTAACAAATTCACGGAAGAGGCGCTTACCTGTTGGACTCCGGCAATTGTGTTGTAGGAATGCAGAACCAGCAGCAACGGAGCATGGACGTTTTTTCCTTTGAAAAGTTCAGGAGCTGGCAATAAACAAAAAGTAAAACTGTTACACGATATAGCAATATTGTATCATGTACAATTGCAACAATGCCTTTGGGCCGAGTTACATTACTTGCAAGAAAGGAAGACCTGGCAGAAAGAGTTGCGCATCCCCCGAAGACAGTTGACACATTACGCGCAGGGAGGATGGGTTGGTGTGGAAAAGAGAAGCTTACCGGTCTCGGCGTACGTGAAGACGAGCAGGTCGTCCAGTATCTGGATCTGGGTGTCTATGGGCCGCCTTTCCTGCAGGTCCCTCAGGCGCTCGAGCAGCCTCTCGAGACGCGCCAGCTCCATCTCCGAGGTCTGGAGTTCTATTTACCTCAGCGGCGCCCGCGTGAGCAGCGCATCTCCGAGGTCTGGAGTTCTATTTACCTCAGCGGCGCCCGCGTGAGCAGCGACCCAGATCTGCGGTGTAAGTAGGAGGGCAACAAGTTTCACTTTTACTTCGCCGAGAACGAATGGCAAAGGCAGTCTCTCTTCCTGCTCCTCCTCTTGCTCCTTTCCGCCCCGCCTTCTCCTAACTTTTTCTTCCTTGGGCTAGAGGCAGCTGTCACAAGTTTTCATGCGTCTAAGGAAGCCCTCCCTTCCGATTCTGTAACAGCAAGGACCGTATTCTACGCTGCGTCAGTAGCGTCGTTTCCCTTCAGGGCTGGCAAAGGAAGCCGGCAACTCATAGGAAAAGCATACAATTCTATAAAGTTGACTAAACGGCCAGTGAAAACACTCAAATAAACGACGGAATAAAGATATGCTAGTGGAAGGTTAAGAAACGTATATACTATTGTCAGAGGCGCAACTGGAGCCAAATTTCTGCTAATAAAATTTTCTTGAGGGGGGGGGGGGGGGGGGTGCTAATTCTTCCAGCAATAGGCAGAGTGGAGATGCAGGGCTGTAAGAAGGGGTGAAGAAACAACACAGCCTTGTTAAAAAGTAAATGGACCTGTGAAGTACTCGGGTGCTGCTGCATTAGGACGGACGCCAGACCAGCCAGCGTCAAAAACTGTGCGTATGCCCGGGACGCTGTCCCAGAGAGGGCACGCACAAGGCCGTGGGGGGTGTACGGTGCTGAAGCCCTTTTTGGCTTGCGCGCCTTGTCAAGAACCAGTTCTGGAATGTTATTATTGGGATTAACGGCCCCGGGCCAGTGGCAGCTGCTGGATTTTATAAGTGGCCCGCGGCGACAGTGGCGGGATGGTAATCTTTGACCAGAGTGTAATTTGCGAGTATGCCCGAAATAAACAGGCATAGAATTGCTGCCCATAGCCCTTTCAGAATATGAGGATCCTGAAATCACATTATAACGTGCATGCAACATAATAAATGACAGGGACACTTTTTGTGGTTAAACTATTGATTTCACAGGTTGGGTTATCTTATCCAGGTGTCCACGATGAGTTCCTTAAACGGCCGACACCCATCCTGAGAAAGCTAGAGCTGTCCTGTTGGTGTTTTCTGCACCAACTCAGTTAGATTCATTACAGATGATATGTTGAAGTAGGATGCCACCATACTGTTTACTTTGTGTCATGCTCCTGACATGTCAGAGCAATACCCCGGCCAGTCTCCACGGTTGCTGAGGATGTCAACTGTCCCCTAAGTGCCAAAGTGGCCCTGCCCTGGGAGGTGACCCCTTATGAGCCCTCCTGGTCCACTCCTCCCCTCCTGACACCCAGAGGCCATAAACTAAGGGGATGACCCACGTTCCCCTCTACGGTGGCCCGATGAGCTCATCTACCCTTGCAGCAGGGGAGCAACACTAAGATGCTGTCTCCTCTATGTCGCCCTGCGTGCGACATGGCCAGCTGCATTTACAATCGGTCTCGCATTTGAGAAAGTTAGAGCGCTTGGCGTTGAAACTGACAATATGTTTTTCTTTTGTTTTTTTATTTGCAGTGAAATGATTATATTTGGATAGCGCTATTGCCATATGTATGAACTTGTGGCTAGGTTATGAGGGAGTGGAGACAAGAGTAATATGCTGCTTGGAAAATTAAAAAAAAACAAAGTGGAAAAAGCAAACACTGATAGGGAATGCAAGATTAAGTAAAGCATGTGAAATGTAAGCAGGAACAACATGGTTACCTTAACGCTTTTAGTTCCGGCAGATTATTGTACCTGTGTATAGGCAGGATGAACAGAGTGCCTATATGAACGCAGGCAAATAAGTTTGTCCGTGTGAGTGCAAGGTGAGAGGAGGAAGTGCAGGGTGAGTGGTGTGACTCCAGGGTGAGTGTTGTGCTTGTTTGCGTGGTGTGAGTTCAGAGTGAGTGCTGTGTTCATGTGAGTGAAGGGTGAGGTGTGTGAGTGGGAGGAGTGCCTGAGTGCACAGTGAGGGATGTGACAGTGTGAGAGGAGGGTGAGAGGAGTGACTGCAGGGTGAGTGATGCGACATGAGTTTGGGTGTGGTGAAAGTGCAAAGTGGGAGGAATGAATGCATGGTGAGTGATGTGCTTGTTTGAGTGAGATTGCAGAGTGAGCAGTGGGAGTGACAGATGAGTGAAGTGTCACATGAGTGCAGGGTGAGTACTGTGCTTATGTAAGTGCAGAGTAAAAAGCGTGAGCTTATGGTGAGGGGCATGAATGCAGTTTGGTCGCTATGAGTGCGGGGGAGCAGTGTGCTCATGAGAGCACAGGGTAGAAGGGTGAACGTTGTGAGTGCAAGGTAACAGTGTAAGTGCAGTGTGATCGCAGTGAGAGTAAGGTGAACTGTGAAAGTGGCGAGTGTGTGGATTGTGATTTGCGTGCAGGGTGAGCGTTGTGCTCGTGAGTGCAGGATAGGAGGAGGGTGAATGGCATAAGTGCAGTGTGACCACTGTGAGTGCAGGGTGAGCGGAGTACTCATGTGACCGCAGGTTAAGTGAAGGGAGAACAGCGTGAGTTAATGGCGAGTGGCTTGAGTGTAGTATCGTCACTTGTAGGGTGAGTGGTGTGCTCATGTGACCGCAGTGTAAGAGGAGGATGAACAGTGAGAGTGCAAGGTAACGGTATGAGTGCATGGTGAGCAGTGTGAGTACAGTGATTGATGTGAGTGTACAGTGAGCAGTGAAAGTGACAAGTGCGTGGAGCATGATGTGTGTGCAGGGTTTGCAATGTGCTTATGTGAGAGCAGGGTAGGAGAAGAGTGAATGGCATGAGTGCATGATGAGCAGTGTTGAGTGCAGTGTGATCGCTGTGAGTGCAGGGTGAGTGTGAAAGTGCAGGGTGAGCATACAAGTGAAGAGTGAGTGATGAAAATAAGGAGTGAGTTGTATGAATGCAGGATGTATACCCAGACACCTGGAGTAATTCAGCATTGTAATGACGGCTGGCGTTGGGTTTTAGATACAAGTTAAACTATTGCTATTATGGCATAATTTAGGGATGGAGGGTGGAGAAAATTAATAATGTGTTGATCCTGCAGTAGACTTTCAGTCACCTGATTAGTGTCGCCAGCTGATTGGATTTATACCGGCACCACCGGTATTTTAATGTCCCAGCCAGCACAAAAATAAGCAAAATTACCTACAGCCGGAATTTTTAGCACTTAATTATGAATACTTCAAACAGCAAATATAAATGGAAAGTACTTTTAATAGTGTTCTAGAGCTGCATTAATGATCCATGACTAATAATTAAAGCAAACAAAGACAGAAAAGTCATGTTACAAATGAATACATACCATTTTATTTAGAACCCTGTTTAGTGTTAAGGCGAGGCCTTTGCAGACTCTTTAAACTACAACAAATGTGCAGTATTATTCTTTTGGAAAGGTGGCATCCATACTAGTGAGATGCCTTTTCACTAAATGCATTCTCCCACTGTGGTTGTAAAAATAAAATACAAATGTAAGGAATAGGTAGAGGGGGGACCTAGGGGGCACTGGACCCAGTGAAAAAACACAAACAAAGCCTCGTTAACCAGTTCACAAAAGGCATATAAATGGTCTTTTAAAGACTTGTCAAAAACTCGGTGTGGCTGATCTAAGACCTTAGATTGTATTGTATTGTATTGTATTGTATTGTAATTGCCTTTATATAGCGCTTACTACCCCTAAAGAGGCGTTAAAGTGCTTTTTCGACGAGTAGCACGCTACTCGGCAGCCCATAAAGGATTAGTTGTGAAATAGTATAGTAAAAATATGAAAGTAATTTGAGTGGTGGATATGTTAGTCAGTTACTTAGATTGTGAAGGATAGTGGAGGGATAGAAGAGGGAAAAAGGTTTGCATTTATACAGCATTTTCTACCCTTGATGGGGTGTTGAAGTGCTTTTTCGGCGGGTAGCACGCTAGTTCGGAACCCAGAAAGGATTAGTGGTGAATTAGTATAGTGAAAATAGGAACATAATTTGAGTGGTGATGCCACAGCAGCAGGAGATGCAACATACTGGGCTGAGACATACGGCGGAGGGCTAAATCCCTTTTAGCCCAATGGGTGTTGCACGCCTGTATCATATTACACCACACATACTAACCTATAAGAAACAAAACTATCCCATGGGCTATATAATTCTTAGGTTGGTTGGCCGACCTAGCCCTTACCTTACAGAGCTGTCCATAGCTTCTAAAACAGCAAATTAGCCCCCGAGTACGCAGTCAATAAGAGCCGGTGAGAGCTTAGCTGCCCCTTAGTTACACGGAACAAACAGAAAATGCTCTTGTTAGCCCACAGTTGAAGTGACCAGTTCTGAGATAGCACAAATATCCATCCGTTTTCACTGCGCTGTTGTATCTACAGTTAAACCAACCTCAGTAATGTAAGCATGCACAAACCTTACCCAACCACAACATAGCGCCTCTGGTCTCGTGAGGTGTGTGAAGCACCATACTGATAACTTGTGCAGATGCAGAGTAACCTTTTGTGATACCAAGCTGACTGCAATGAGACACGCAGTGACATCATTGGCTGCTACACCGTTTATAGTAACCCCTCCTGAGGGGTTTGGTGGAAGGTAGAGCTCTTGTGTTACATAGCTCTGGAAAATTCTCTGCAGACTACTGCCACCCTCCTTTTTGCAAAGCTTTAAGTAAAGACAGGGGCAGCAGGGCTCTCTCCGCTACAAAAAACATGGCCAAATGTCCAGTTTCCCTGTGTCCAGTTCAAAACTTTCACGCCCATTGACTCTGTGGTGCCCCAATTTTTCTACGTCGCTTTCGTTTCTAATTAAAAATGCAGAGCTGTAGGTACCATCATACAAAGCAGCACAAGCTAAAAGAACGCCCATCGAAACTGGCTAAATAAAAACATGACGGAACACTGCCAAGTGAACCCATGTCACGTGTGACAGCTTAAATGAGTCCTAACTTTTTGGCAAACAGCAGTTTGCATTCTGGAACTCGTGCTTTTTATTTTTACATTAAGTATGGGTTTGAAAAGCCAAGCCTGGAAAGTGTTTCTGGCTGAAACACAGACCACCCAAAGGTGTCACACTTCATTGGGCAAGTGACAGGTAAAGAAGACCCCGGACGCACAACACCACCTTATTAATATATGTAACATCTGCCCAACCTCATGACCCACTCCACCGGAAATCTTCATTATAGCTGTACTATCACAACGACTTTTAACTCTGTTGCCCATTTTTATATCACCAACCATCGCCTCCTATGATAAAATTACTCCGCTTGAGCTGAAATGCAAAAGAAATCGACATATGCGGTAAAATTGATTCTTAGTAGCCGCCCTGCTCAGAATTACAAGACAAATTCAGGTTATTGGAGTGCACTGTGTTCCCAGTCCTATGTTTTCCTTTGACAAACTAATGCATTCTGGGAGTTGTGGTTTTTGGTCTTTTCGATCAAATTAATTGAACAAAAGTGCCAAGCTAAAGTGGTTTGTACAAGGAAATAAAGACTATAGAATTGTGGTGGTAGTGGTCAAGTGACAACTCAAACTCCACACATAAAGAAGCCCTTCATTCCCAAATTAAGTTATTACCTTGCCTTTAGCTCGTTCCACAGTTGCCGGTCTTCTAGTGCTGCAGGAGTTTCTCTTGCGAGGGCTAATGATTTAACTTAGTTCCTCGAAAGAGTGGATTCTTTACAGATGTGACACATGGATTTAAAACAAACCTGAAAACCATGTATCTTAAGTTTAGGGATTAGCTATTAACAAACCTTATTTGGGAAGGATACCAACTCCATAGGGGGTTGTGCCTGTTGTTCTTTCTACTTTGCTTAGAGTCCAAGGCTACTGCTGGTAGTGTGTGTTCTTACACCATACCTCTGCGTGTCTGTATGAAACAGTAACTTTAATGCCACTTTTCCCTGTATTTTTCTGGCTTAAGCACAATATTTTTAGGGGCAATCTTGAAGGGGGCTTATGTAATAATTAGTTGTTTGAAGGACTGTCCCAGACAATTCAGGAAAGCACTGTTTCTCCACTACAGTGAATGCATGTATGTGTCTATTATAAGATTGTGTGCTACATAGAAAAGGCACTGGATTCCTAGCAGAAGGGCCCCAGTGGAGAATTCTGTGGCAGGAGCAATAGTACAATAAGGCAGTAAGGTAGGAAAAAACTCTCTCATACTTAGTAGGCAGGAGAAGGAATGCAAGGCATTCATGAGGTCTCTAATGTCACATGTCATATCAATGGCATCACAGACTGTGGTTTAACGGCTACCACGGCTGACTTTGAAGCTGGGGAACCAGGTTCGAGTCTGGTAGGAGGCTCAAGCATCCTCTAATTCTGGGCAAATCACTTAATCTCCCCATGCCTAAAAATGAATCTGTAATGCAATCAGTGCTCATGGAAAGCGCTTTGATAACTTTTGTTCGGGTTTGTGCTGTATAATACTGCAAAAAAAGCAAGCATGAAGGACACCTACTATCGCCAGGTGTGTCTCTCTGTCCACCATGCTGCAGAGCGGTGTGGACAGAGGTGGATCAGCTGCTGCAGGGGAAGAAGGGGGGGCAGGTCTGAGGCCGGCAGCGGCTGATCACTGTGGCCCCTGCGGTTATAGAGGTGATCCTGGGAGAGGCTCAGCTCAGCCAATAGCAAAGGCGCAGTCTCCTTAACCTGGTAGATGGGGTGGTAGGAGCTACAATTGGCAGGCTGATTTTGGTGTTGGGAAAAGAGAAAGTGCGGCACTCGTAGAATGTGATCCACGCTGAGAGTTAAAGTTAAGTGTTATTAAAAAAATGGTGGTAGAGGCGCAGCCACCATACTTCAAAACGAAAACGAAAAGTGTAGCTGAAGTATTTTCTCTTTCTGAGGTGCAGAGCACGGAGACCCTGCTCTGTGAGGTTTATAAATAGAACGTGTCTTGTGTTTTTGTAACCTGAAAGGGTGTGCCGCGCTGAGACAATGCGCTGCGCCTGTGTACATAAAAGGTATGTGTGTGGCCTGTGCCATAGTAATACATAAGTAGTCCCCAAAGAAATACATCAAGACCTACAGTGTAAGGAAACTGTAGTTGGCCTGTGCTCCTGGCCTAAAACAGGAAGTGATGTATTAAGAGCACCAACCAATAAGGAGCCAGGAAATAAGATAGATGCAGGAGTGAACCAGTGGCAAGCTGCAGGAGGGATTACACTCCAGTAGAATGATGACAGCAGGTCTTGCAGACAGCTTATGTGTGCTGATGCTCGACCTAAAAAGAGGTGTGTATAAAAATAATAGATTTTATCTTCAAATTTCATAAAGGGTACTCGTATGAAACACATACAATGGAACAAGATCGCCAAAGTGAATACGGCCGATATTAACGATTCTGTTGAATTCCGTTAACAACAGAATTCAGGTGTTCTTATTTTATTTTAATTTATTTGATTATGTTAATGTAAAGAGCCCTGGCTGTCATCACGCCAGTTTTTTTTTAAAGGTTTAAATGTCAATGACAGGAATGATTGGGTCATTATAACCACGCAAATGTAAGATCAGTCGGTCAACATATTGAGATGAACTGAACATTTAAAAGATTTCTCTATTCGCTTGATAAAATGCACCTTATCACTTCTGAAAGAGTCGTCTTGATGTATGCAACATAGACAAATACAACATTAAGTGCCATGAGATCAATATAGATAGAATAACCGTATTGCATCAAGGTACAATGTTCATATGAAGGACTTAGTTATTCTCGTAAGTATTTCCATATTGTCAATAAGGAGAATACAATATCTTTAAAAAGAAACTGTAACAGAGGTTGTTGAACCTATACAAATGCCATTGTTGCAGTTCAAATGGGTATGATCAAAAAAGAAATGTAATGATGGAGTCTATTGTATATAAAACTATATATCTGTCTAAATCAAGGTCGGCTTAAAATCAAGGCTGGTCGAACAGATGGAGGTGACTCTCATAAACTGTATGTGAAATGCAATAACAATGGACATATATATTGTGTGCAATACATAAATATGTTGAATGAACTTTGGTAGACATACAAGCAGGATATCAGGATATGATATAAAGATTGTCTCAGAATAAAATAAGATGATATAAAAAATTATTTAATATGATTTGGGTTTAAATGAAATGTTGAAGGATAGAATTTTGTTATATTTACACGGGTGATATAGTATAACTGTATTAAAAAAAATATGGTAATTATTGTTTGTACCATATTTTATTAGGGGTCAACCACTTTAAGCATTTTAGTCCTGAAGATGGTCTCATCGACAAAAGCCTAGAGACTGAAACGTCGACTTATACACTTTTTTCCTAATATTTCTCGACTGTGATTGTGAAAAAGTGTATACAATTGTAACAGTGAAGGTTGAAGTATCAGAGTGTTTCCTTCTTGTTCCATTGTATGTGTTTCATACGAGTACCCTTTATGAAATTTGAAGATAAAATCTATTATTTTTATACACACCCGTGTTTTTTGCTGTTTTTTGTTTTGTGATATATATTCTTTTGATATATATTTCTATGTGATTTGCTCAAATGTACAAAAATTGTGTTGTTAGAAAATAGGTTGTCAAAAGAAATTAAGCAGCAAGCAAATAACAAACCTTGCACTTAACTGTGATTGAGAATAATACAACTGAGTACTTTAATAAATCCCTTGAAGGCACACTTACCTGTTCATTAACTTTGCCCGAGCCCTCAAGGGTAGATTGGGTTGTCCACTATACTTACCGATCTAAAAAGGGGCATGTGTGCCAGTGTGTGTGTGCATTTTTTAAAATGCATTTAAGTGGGTGGGTTTTACAGCATACCTTTACTTCAAAATATTGAATGAAAGTGATCTAAATGGGGCATTTTGCAGCACAAGTGTCAAGAAACATAGAGGCATGGCAAGTAAAACACCAAGCATACAATTAGTCTGTTAGTAAAATGCTCTACAACCCACAAGACAAGCACAACCACCCTCCCACAAAATAGCAACACAAGTGTTTCCTGCCTGTAAAGCATCTCTGCCAAAACAGCAATGGCCAAAACAGGAGGCAACATCATGCATGTTAAATACTGAAAAAAATAAAATGCCAAAGCACAGATCCATCAAAAGCATTTCACATTTACACTTCTGGTATTAGCCGACCACATAAAAATAATATTTCAGCAAAGCGAGGCCTGATATATCTATGCTAGGGACCCTTATGATAACTCTGACATGTTAGGAGCTGTGTTCATGCACCTACTGCCGAGAAATCAGGGTACAGCTAAAATGCAATGTGTTCACAACATGACTTTCTTGCTCTGCAGTGCCACAGATGGAAATAATATAGCATAACAACCAACAGAGAAATTCTTTGGCTTGCAATTTTCCCCATGTTATTGGGATGAGGTTGAGTCAGAGCTGCTATATATACCATCTTTTGTAGTTTCATAAGTAGGGCCCTACAAGTCCCACCCTGCCAAGTACGGATGGCTGAAAATGCAGAATTTGCTGAACATTACCCTCATGGAACCATTTCACAGTTACAAAATTTAGTTTGCGGGAATCAAATTTCTGGACAGTGCGTTAGACACACGAAAACTGCAGCATGTGCATTTACCCGCCACCAATGCTCTTCCGTAGCGTTCACAACACTGATTCCCTCAATTGTCCCCAAGTCCATGGTAAAATTACTTTTTACAGGATCAGAATATACATTAATTCCTGTTTCTCAGACAACTGCGTTTATTCTTGTTATTTTCCCTATTTTTTGCTGTTGGACAGAAGGCCAGTATGCGTATAGATGAAACTCTCCTGGATGACAACAAGACATTGATGTCAATGTGACTGATAAAATAGCCTTATCGGAATGAAAATAACATGCTTACATATTATACAGTGGACTTCATAGTGGCAGCATTCGCATCTTTGGGCTCTTCAAATATTATGACAAACTTTGTAAAATGTTTTGAATTATCCATGCTGCTGCTTTGTCATTTGGAGCTATAGGATAGTCATGCCATAGAGATACTGTATTTTCAGCTTTAAAAAGCTAACAAATGAGAAAGGCATCAATGTTTGTGGTCTGACTTTTTGCATACAACATTCATGCCATTTGGTACGATTAATTTCCTGTTTGTGTTGTCCAAGCCTTTGCATCGCAATACATGCCAGCACTTCAGGCTGGTTAACTGTACACAACTGGGAACTTAGAGTTAGCTTTCTGACCGTTTCTTTCACTTCAAAGCTCCTTTTGCTGAAAATATGCTTATTGGAAAATTAAAAGCCACTTTTCTTTTTTGCAAGTTTGCATTGTCTGAGCATGTTTAATTTGTAGACTTTGCTATGACACAGCATTTTCATCCCATGCACGTGAGGCAACAGTTACACAGTTTACCAATAAATATTCATTGCTAAGGCACGTTTCGTGTTTACAGGTTGCCATCTTCGTACGACACATGTCCAATAACAGAGGCATGTTCAACAATGGGGACAATTAACCACAGCACACTTCTGCAAGCAGATACTTCCTAAATGCAGGTTTCATGTCAACAGCTTGCCAAATGTGCCTTCGTTGTCATGGCAATGGCATACATATCCTTTCTCATATTTGTGTCACTCATTCGACAGAACAAGGGTAGACAGTTTTGGTACACTTTAATTCACAGTATTCAAACATATCAAATAATCACTTTTTCTCTGGGGCTAATTCCGACTTTGACAAGCATGTGCAGCCGGACACGCCTTACAAAGGATTTCGTGAAACATGGGCATTTTCATAAAATATGAACTTCGTCAATCATTGTCGGTTGTTATGACAGGAAAATGACTTATCAAGCATAATTTATGTACCGCTTTGAATTTATGCAGTTGTGTGTCTCAACCAATTCCTCCACTTCTAATCCATAAACATTGTTGAATCAAATTACTTCAGCAAATGACAGATGTACAACTCAAGGAGTCCAAAACCTGGATCTGAGCATGCAAAGGACAGGTTTGCATTGACTGTTGGAGTAGAGCATACTTAAGGTTCAAGCTCTCAGATCCCTAGGAGATAGTGGCATAACCAGTGTCTCATGGACCTAGTTCAAGGAGGGCAATGAGCCCCTTGACTTTCGTTTGAAGTAGAAAATACAGCTATAATTATGGTGTGGCGGGCCTTCGGATCTCTGGGTCCTGGTGCCTCTATGCCTGCTGCACCAATGAGCTTCTTGGATGCTTGAAGATGCCATTGTAGGGGTAGCAGAAGAAGTCCACGATCTTCACCTCCTGCAGGTAGACCTCATTGTGGTCTATATGTGACATGCTGGGACATCTACTTGTGTATTTTATCTTTTAATTGCAGAACTTCAATTACAAGAATGAAACAGTGCAAGAAAACACCAGAACATAGCGAGCTGCTCACACATGACTTTGTAGTGAAAGAGCCACTTTTGTAGTCTGGCACCCTATGATGACCTCCAACTACCACCATTTTAATTGATTTTAGTGTGTTATTTTACCCTAGCCTTAATGTTGGATGGTCCTGCATATGCCTGCTTCTCTTCTGTCCTGTAATCTTGCTGTCTTTCAGTGGGAGCTGTTACGGAGTGGAACAGTCTTGCCAAGAGCAGAGTGTGTGGGATGTGCATTTGAAGGCGTGCAGTTGTGCAGGAATGTGTATGGTATTGGGCATTGGTGGGAATTACGAGTTCTTACTATTGGCTTTGACATGGTTTAATGTCATTCTGTTTTCTGACTTTACCTTGCTTTATGGCAGTGCTTACTGTTTATTAGCTTTGACATGCTTTCAAGTCATCTTGCTTTTCAATTCCATCTTGCTTTGGGCCTTTCTGTGTGCATGGCCTAACTAACTCTATTTTAAGCTATTTTCTGTGCTTGCATGTAGCTGCAAAGTGGGGAGGGCATGTTCTGTTCTTCCTCCTGTTTTTCACACTTTACTGACTAGAGAAAACCGGTTCTTATCAGAGGAATGTACATGGTCCGTCTCAAAGCCATAGCAAAGGCCTGATCAACCGATGCCGTGGCCTTAGAGCAGACTGGTACGGGCTCTCATGAGAACGAGGGGGCGAGGCTCGCTAGAAGCTTCGTTATGTTTGGATTTGTATTAAGAAGGGGAGCCTCCACTGGTCTGGTGGGAGTTCAGGAGTTTGGAATCCGAGCGAGGGCAGATGTGTCTATCTCGGAGTGACCCTGGTTTCTGAAGCTCTGATACCCAGCTGTGTGAAGGCACCCCCGGCTGGAAGTGGGCTAATATGCTAGGTGATGTATTAAGTTTTGTGGTTATCGCCATTGTGATGTGTGGCCAGTGTCTTTGATCGTTTGAGGTGTTTTCTTTGTGGTGTGGGAGGTGCACATCCAGAGTGAACCTCTACTGTGTATATATATATATATATCTTTCTGATCTCTTGCAGGACGTCCAGTGTATCTTATCTTATATCAGTTACTGCTTGTTTATTAATCAGTATTATAGTTTGCTCAGTTACTGATTCGTGCCTTTAGATTATAAGTTTGCTACATATATTTGAATCTTATGCATTTGGTATCTGAGATAGCCTTTGTTTAGAGGGCAGTAGCGGTCCGTGGAGGGAGTTCCGTGGGGCGGTGAGGCGGGGCGGGGGAGGGGCAGGGTGGGGGAATGTAAACACCGGAATATGGTTGATCGGAGGTAAGTACACATTTAAATAAATAAAACAAATTCCTTTGCGCGCGCTGCATCGTCACAAACTAAAAGTTAAGGGGTCACTATCAAAAAATGACCTGATGTTTGCCAAAAACATCTCTTTTTTGTAATCTTTATTTATAGTGCATTTAAATAAATCATAAAAACACAATGACAAAAAACAAAACAGCGCTTTAGGCAAACTTCAAAACATTGTTTTTGATGCTCCACCTTTATTCCAGTGGCATAGCAAAGGGTATCATGGGACCTGGCACAAGCAAATAAAATGAGCCATCCATTCAGTAGTTTAATAGGAGAGCCAGCCAGAACTTTGGTACAGTGGGTCCCTATCATTCGTGCACCCGGGTGCCACAGCACCTGCTGTACTATTGGCAGCTATACTATTGTACTCTCCCACCTTACACACTTATATTTTTTTAATCACTCTTCCCACCTTCGGACATTATTTCACCCTCTTCCTTCACTACACCCATGGATTGGCCCATCTCTTTCCTGGAACCCTCTTTCTTTCTCCCCAAGTATTCTCTTTCTCTTTGTAGCACCCTCTCTCATGCTCTTGCAAGGATTTCATGCGATAGGGGGCTTTTGAAGCGCTGGCACATTTTGCTGTGCAATACGTGCTAAAGGCGGAGTAGGGATGTATTGATTTCTTTTGCAGTTAAAGGTAATGCAACAGTTTTTCTGCAAAAAGAGTACAAGGCACAGAGCTACCTCAGGTTCCGCCCCGAAGATCTGGAACTCTCTCCCACTGGAAGTCCGCAGAATCTCCTCCACGGCTTCTTTCAACAAGCATTTACAATGCAATGGTCTCGGCATTGTTAAAGTTAGAGCTGTTGGCATTGCTCATGACATTCTTGTATGTTTTTGTTTTTAAAACATTTAAAGAAACGGCATTGTTATTTACAATGTCAATAGCTTAATCACCCTCCAATGCGAGACCTATTGCATTTGCACCCACACACAGAGCCACCCACACATACAGAGCCACACACACAGAGCCACCTACACACACAGAGCCACCTACACACACACAGCCACCTACACACACAGAACCACGCACATAGAGCAACCTACACACAGAGTTACTCCCACCACTCACATAGAGCATTCTACACACAGAGTTACCCCCACACAGAGCCTCCCACGACATCAGTCCAGTCTTAAAATTTCGGAATTGAAACCTTTTCAATGTTACATTATTTACAAACAAAATCATTCTGGTTACTCATTCATCTTAAAACAGCTAACAACCACTAACATTCAATAATTCTGGCTGGTTTTCAGAGTATATCCGTTGTTGTGTTATATATCGGTATATAATAACAGCACGCTCAGAGGAATCAAATTCCAGTCTGTTGGCACACTATGGGAATCACAAATGTAGAATACAAATAAAAGCCACACTTTAATTAAATAGGCCACATCCCAATTAGAACCCCGCACACTTTTCATTCCACTTAAATGCCATGCCTCCAAGTTATCTTACTTTATCCTCCCCTGAAAATTGCTGAGCACAGACAATTCTCTGCTGCAAATGCCTGAACTCGGCAAGATATTTTAAAACGCAGCCAGTCCGTGACCAATTAAGATAGAGCAGATTTAATTTCACATTTGTCCTTGTTTGTAATGTATTAGTTGCAGTGTTTTAAAAAAATATGTTGACTGTCAGTCTACACTTGTCATTATTCAGCCGCTCGGGACTCTCCCACGATGAACTCTATTCTATAGCATTATTGAATAAATACTCCCCTCTGGAAATGTATAAATCGGCTTCCTCGCAAATCTCAGCCCTCTCCTACCACGGTGCATATCGCAAACGCAATATCCTGATTGTGGCCAAAAAAATTGCTTTTTCACAGAGCGACATTAAGAGGGTCGGGTTTGTTTCGTTACAACGCTCTCTCACTTGGCAAAAAGTTGCAACAGCGTCCAATGCTTAGAATCGTAGGACAAATAGGACCCCTTGCTAGGTATGTTTCTTCGTGTGTATCCTTTATTTTGGTCCTCCCATGGCACTTGTATTGAGTCGCTAACTAGACCCTTGGGGAAAGGAAAGCCCAAACGACGCACTCTGAGCGAGAAACCAGAACAGTGGCTTCCGGCTTCCCGCTCGCGCTTCCAGTAGGTTCAAAAGCGCAACCAGTAATAAGGCTCCCTTCAGATAAACTATTTTTCTTATCGTCCAATCACAAGTCTCGCTGTACTCGGGCTTGGCGCAGGCGCAATGAGCCTGTGACGGCCATAGAGTTTCGTAGTTCTCGCTTAAAAAAAATCCGCCTGTAGGAGGACGCGGTTGTCCTATTTTGGGAGAAGATGAATCATTCTCGTTTGGTCACCGATCAGAATTTTGGTTGATGAGATAGGTTTGAAAAGATGGAACCTTAATTTGCATTTTTATGTAGCGTGAGCTTGGGGCCCTTTACATGAGCACATGCTTAGACATCCATGCGAACATTTTAGAAGAAGAAGGTGGGAGATTTAAACAAGTACTGGCAAAACTGTTGCCTTACCTGGCGAGAGCCATGAACACCGCCGCCTTTCTCCGAGGCGAAGCAGAAATGCCTCGGAGAAAGGCAGCGGCGTTTTCGGATTCGGGGGCGTGTTTTTCTTTTTCTCTCCTCTTGCCATTGGCTGGAGGAGAAAATGAGAAAAGTAGCAAAAAACACGCCCCCGAATCCGAAAAGGACGGGGCCTGTTCGGAGAGACGATCCTCTTCTCCAATGGCTGGCCAGCATTCAAGAGGCCAGCCAATGGAGAAGAGGAGAGAAGAGGGGCGGGTTCAAGCCCCTCTTCTCCAAAACATTAAATCTCCGGACTTCCGGTTCTGTCTTCGGCAGACCGGATGGTCCCTCGACCTAAAAAGGAAGTAAAAATAATCCTTATGAACAAGTTCTTGCCTTAAAGGGCCATGGCTCGGCTGTCTCATTCACCGCCCCCTGGATTACTTAATATATTGGACTAACACCTGTGAAGCCCAGAGTCGTTGGCTATACTCATATAAGTTATGTTTGTTCTTCTCCCAGCACGCTTTTGTATTAGCTAAATGTGATGCTCTGTTCTTGCCTGCATTCCTAAAGAGCATTGGTTTTTCCCTTTCTTATTTCCTACCCTTCAAATTGTGAAACGCTCTAGTACACATCTGGGTCTTGTTCGCGCTATAAAAAACTTTTATAAATTAAATAAATAAATAACTAAAATAAAATAAAATAAAATACCCCAGACACCAGGCCCATTCAGGGCAGTGTTGATTGAGCTTGGAGAGGTGACTACTCTGAGAAGTACCTGCATTACTCACTGATTTAATCCTCCTGGCAGCAGTTGGTGATGAGACAGCAGGTGAGGGAGGGGAGTCACTTCATAAAATGGCTGCAATCTGCAATTGTCTGTTCTTTTTGGTGGTTCGATGAGCTTGATTATATGTCACTAGCGCAGATGGGAGAGCAGGACTGGCATGACGGACATGACCCACACACGGACAACCAAATTTGACATGTGCCGGCTGCTGCCTTCAAAGTTCCACTAAAAAACGAGGTCTCCAAATCACCACAACAGCCCCTCCCATCAAAACTAGAGCTTCCAACCTGGACAGACCCCGGAAATATGCGTCGTAGCAGGTTCCTTAACTTGAAAGGAACTGCTGGTTTCCTCCCACATTCCCTTGCCTTCTATCATATAGCAGTTGCTGAGTGGCAGTGAGGGGGCACAGGTGACATTTTCACCCACTCCTACATTGTTCCATTCAGCTGCCCCACCCCTGGCTGTGTAGATTAATGGAGGTCTTCCAAACTGCCCAGGGCCAATTAAATTAACACCCCCAAACACACTGCGTCCACCAGAGTGTTGTCGCTGCCCTGGTTTATGCCTCCAAGGCAATGAAAATTTCTCTCAGACAACATATGCGCAGGAGGCCAGGCCATCATCCCACATAAAAAACACAGATTCGGATAACTTTGTCACAGAGCAGCAACCACAAATTACTTCAAGGTGCTCAGCATTTCTTCTCATTTATTTGTTTTCCCCCAGAGTGGTAGGTCAATGCCCCTCATGCTCTTTAATGCCAGTCGCTTGTGGTGAGACTTTTCAGGCAGAGTTGGTACAATCCCAGATTCAGAATGTTAGCAGAAGAGATTTGCCATCAGTGTATAATTTGTCAACAGATAAGCGTAGGAAAATGAACAAGTCAGACTAGTCAGTCTAACACACCTAGGTAGGTCAGGTATCTCATTTACCAGGATGCAGATGGATTTTATGTATGTACATAACTGGTTGAGATATAAGCTAGTGATTGTGTGAGTCTTCTCAAGATGGATGGAAGCCTACCCAATTAGAAGAAGCGACAGTCTTACAGTAGCTAAGCTGTTCTTTCCTGAATTGATACCTAGGTTCAGCATGACACTTTTTCTTGAGTCAGACAGAGTAATGTACTTCAATAATGAAGTCATCAAGATAGTCTGCACAGCATTACAGATTGAACAAAGATTACATTGCAGTTCCAGAACAGAAGCCTCTAGTATTGTTGAGCAAATTAATTGAACCATCAATTTTAGATTGGGCAAGGTCTGTTTATCAACCTCTCAGAAATGGCCAGATACCTTACCATTAGTGTTGATGAGTATCCAGAGTACACCTCACAGGAAGACTGAATTATCCCCCCAACAAAATAATGATGGGCAAAGCATTGAGGGTACCTGCCATTCCTGCCAATGCATTTTTACATATCACTGATGATATTATATTAGATTACTGCAAGGGACTGGCTGATGTGGTTCATTCTCTCTCTCATCAGGTCTCAGCTGCCACACAAGACTTGCATTAAGAACAGTGCCACAACCTCAATCCTGGCAATTGGGCTGTGATCCAGAAGCAAGTTTGGAAGACTAGCCTTGATCCCATATGGAAAAAACCCTTTCAGGTGATCCTCACCACACATACTAGTGTAAGGTGTGCTGGAGTTCCAAGTTGCATTCATGCCTCACACACTAAAAGAGTGAGCAATCCAGAAGAAGTGCCTTTGGTCTATGGTCCTGAACGAAGAGCTTTGGTTGTTGCACCTACAATCAAGAAGTCACCCAGACTAATAGCACCAGTGTTAGTCCAGCTACTGCAAGAAAGAAGGAGTGAAGATCAGTTGACGGAAGATCAAGTGGAAGTACCTGAAGTAATGCAGAATGGCATTGAGATCTCTAACGGAGGAGAAGCAGAGGTCAAGTCAACCAGAAAAAGTGCCTTTGGCTTGGTACAGAGACAAGAAGATCCCGATAAAGGAACCAGCACTGGAACAAGAAGAATCAGTTGATGTAGGAAAGTAGGATCTGCTTTTATGGTTACCCCCACTTTTTGCCTGGTGCTAAGCTGTTATTGACTAGTCTGAATGAGATCCTGCTAATCAGGACCTCAGTCTATCTGATTTCTTCCTTAAAGTTTTAGGTTCAGTCCTTAGGTACATCCCAGATTGGAAACTGGGGTACCCTTATCAGTCCTTAGTATATGGTATTAAGGTACCAAGGGCAAGGTACCCCAGAGGTCCCCCACGAGCTGAAGAAAGCATTATGCCACCCATGGGGGACCATTCAAAATGGAACTACAGGCCTGCCATTGCAGCCTGTGTAAGATAGTGCTAGCACCATTCACTGAAGATATAGTTTTTCCTAAATCTAGGGTCACTGCACTTAAAACCTATAAGTCAACCCAATAGCAGGCCTTTGCAATCCTGAAGGCAGGGTGCTTGGTTCTAAGTGTGAGGGTGCCCCTGTATGAGCAGGACACCCCTACAGCCTACGGTGTCCATTCTCCCGGGTTGTATGTTAATCAGACGTATACCATATAGAGGGGCACTGCGTAATTACGCAATGACCTTCTCGAAATTGGAATCCTATCATGTTGGGTTTCAAACATGTTGGAATCATACCCCCACACCGTAAGCCCTAGTAGAGCCCTCCATTAGGCTCTCCGTGCTCCCAGTACCAGTCTTCTAGACCCGGACAGCACAACATGGCTGCTGCCGACCAGAGACATGATTCTGCCCTCCTGCTGCTGAGCGAAGCTCGAGCAGGGGTAGGCAGAACAATCGGTATTCTGTCACAGGGAGGAGTGACCACCTCCCAGACAGGATTTAGTGTATTGGGGCCAGGTGGGTGCGCTAGCCAGCACCACTCAGTCTGCATGAGGGGCACATTTGGTTTTTGCATAGTCCAGTTCAAACCAGCTCTGGGAGCCGTTGGCTCTTGCTCTGGTGTGAAACTGGACAAAGGACATGGGAGTAACCTCTCCCATGTCCAAGCCCTCCCCTGGGAGGGCCCCCTGAATTATCCCAACCCTTTCCCAAGGGTTCTTAAGGGTTTACTTTTGGGTGAGTCCCTAGATTCATCGTGGGACATGATTCAATTCAGACACCACTTCAACTTCTACCGTCTGGGCACTCTGGACTTCGCTGGACTTTGTTTGGGCTCGACTTCATCCCCCTTTCAGTCTGCTGCATTGTCTGTGCCTGTGCACCATACAGGAACCTTTCAGGGCCTGTGGACATCCAAGACACTTGAAGGAAGCTCCCTTGAAGTGGAGGAGCCACTTCTCTGCATCTGCATGCACCGCAACTAAGCTGAACGACCTGCCGATCCTGCGCTCCTATGACTCTGCAAGGTTCTGCAACACAGGTGATGGGTCTCCTCAGCTTTTGAGGCCTGCCCTGCCCTCTCACCAAGTTTGAGGTCAGTATCCCTCGTGGGTGCCACAGGAACCAAACCCCTGTACACAGCATTGACTTGCTGTTGCAAAGGCTTGTTGGCTTCCTTCCACCAAGATCTTCGGGCTAAAAGTAGCCCCAAACTTAAGCATCTCCAGTGACCAGAATCTTTGTCCACACCGGATTGTCTGCACCGTGGTCTGCATCTTTTCGTGAGATGTTCGAGGTCCTCTTGCGACTCCAGTGCCTCCGGCTTGTCGGTCCTGTTGAGGGTCACCTTTGTTTTTTTTAGTTTCCCCTGATTACTCGGGGCCTGCCCTTACTCCCCTACTTGTGGTCAGTCCCCTGGACCTTGCTGGTCCTGACATTGCACCTTCTTCGACTTCTGCATTGGTTGCATTTGCCAAGGCTTGTTGGTGCTCCCGCCAGACACCGACCCCTCAGCACTCGACATCTGATGTGGGACATCTCGTGCATGGCTCCTGGTCTTCCTCCGCGTCGCCTGGTCCTCACAGCTGCAGAGTCACGGTCGCCGTCAACTCTCCTGCAACACACGACATTATTAGGCATTCGTCTTCCAGATCTCCTGGTCACTCCTGAGTGACATAGACTCTGTACCCTCTGCATGCTGGTACTTCTCATACTGAATCCCCCTTCGGATTCCACTGGACATTTTCTCCTTCTCCAGCAGCAGCACTTTCCTGAAGTCCTCCATTGGGTTCGACGGCGGTTTCCGACACTACTTCACACCATCTCACAACTATGCACCCGGCTTCCCTGGTGCAGGTAACGTGGGTATTATGGTATCCACGCGTAATGTGGCTCTCCAACCTTCTGTCTTCCACAGGGATTCTTCAAGGTCCACTGGGAAGGGTCCTTAATCTTTAAAATTCCAACCCCGACTTACAGGTTGATTTTTACGGAGCACGCGGTCGTGTTCTCACACAGCACACGCTCCTAGTCACTCACCTTGAGTGGTTCCTTGGGTCCCCAGCACTTCTACGTCCTCTTGACACTGTCTAGACCCAAGTCGTGGTTCTTATACCACTTTCTTAGTATATGGTTTGGCCCCCCCACCAGTGGTCCACTGTGTATTTTGTGCTATTTACGTAATTTCTATGCAAAGTATTATGTGCATTGTGCATATCTCCGGGCAGGAGATATTTGTATGTATTAGAGAGTATTATATAATAAATACATATTTGTATAAATACCCTGTGTGGTTCTTTTTCACTTAATCTATACATATAAAATTGCATTCTCGTAAAACAAGCTGCTTTACACTCCTCCTGGACTAAGCCTGAAGGCCGCTTTCCACAGCTACCACTTAGAGAGCATTCTAAGGTTGTCTAAGACCTCTTAAACCACCATAAGGGTTGTATGGACTGGTGCAGGGCGCCAACTTACATTAGTGGACATCATATACCTAACCAGCCTCTCACAGTTGACAAGCAGAATAGCCACAAAGCTATGAAAACAAGAATCAGAGAAGACGTTCTTCAATAGCTCGAATTTCTAAAATAATACCCAAAGATGCTGACTCTAGCAACAAATTAGCCTAGATCCAAATCAGCAAAACCTAAAAAGATCAAAAAGAGCACTAGTGACCTGTTGTAGATATTTAGCACCTGAATGGCCATATTTTGTGAACACTGCTTTGAATCTTACATTGGAAGATTTGTGCAACGTGAACCCTGAACTATTTTAACCTCCCTGAAAAGGAAAAACAAAATGAATGAAAGTAATCTAAAGGAAAATTTTAAAGCAAACGGAATTGAAGAAAGAATATCAACTGTGCTATTAGATGTTTATTGTTTTACTTCTTTGTTTTACAGAAAATCCATCTAGGCACGAGAGGAAAGTTACAGATGAATAGGGACAGCATTTTAGAAGAACAGGGAGTAGGGTTAATGATTGTCTGGTTAGGAGCTTGTATATTGAGTGAAAAAAAGGGGAAAAAAGATTAACTGCACAGAAGAAGCTACATACTAAAATTTGCTACAAGTTATTGAACTTAGTGTTTTGAACTGACTCAGAGAACGTGTTGCATTACAAATATAAGTAAATATATATAATTGGTCCAATTTTTGTAATAACAGTAATACTGTTCACCATAGTACTGAAAGGATTTTACTTAGTGCCAGAGTCAGAGATTACAGCAAAGAACATTACTAATTCGCCTATTTACAATAATAGGAAGAACTCCTTTAGTTACTCCTACATAAGTTATAAGTAAAATGGTTCTTATTATTCCACTAATGTTTATTCCAGGTTAGTACAAGACTATACTAATGCCATGGATGCAAAAGATTTCTATGTTTGCGCACACTTACCTACATCAGTTTCAGAAGAAGTTACCTATCACCACATGCCTTTATCTTATGCTATTTCTTGCAGCATCCTATTGTCATTAGTTTATAGAAGAGGACATTTTGAATATTTATATTCTTATCATGATCTAATACTTTCTAGTGTACCAATAATAGAAAGCATTAATTTACACTCACAAGCAAGGTAAATGAACACAGCTTGGGTACAATGTCTTTCCCTATAGACCCATAGATAGTGTAAAGGCTTATAAAAATAATTTAACCTGTTCAATACAGCCAATAGAGAAAGTATGTATAATGGCTTTAGACAATGGATATACTAACATGACACAAACTACTGAAAAGGGGGTGATGTTTTAGAGGAAGCATGAAAGAAGGAAGAAAATGAGTTTAGAAAGAAGATGATTTACCCCAAACTGAGACTTGACAGCCAACATAAAGGGAAAAATTCCATGTATAGAAGACGAACACCCAAAAGGACTAGACATGGAGAGATTAATAGTTGTGAACATATATTCGTATAAACACGGTGAACTTGGCAAATTTTACAGGGAGATGAGAATGCTTCCCAAGGGTTTATTACATATGAGGACCGATAGCTTACTTTCTGCTGCCAGCTGACTGAGAGGAAATCTGTTATTTAGGCATGTTAATTCCAAAGATGTACCATGTGAAGAGCTTAGATGCATTAGCATTAAAATCAGTACCCAGAAATTAACGTGATGCTAAAACAGGAACTAGACTAGTAGGAGACATAGTTGGAGCTGTCATTCCACCTCCAGGCGTCATTTTAAATGACGAAAAGATTAGGACGTTATCAACAGTTGTCGACAAAATGGCAACTCCTTGTGTTTGCTTTGTTCGCCCTAATTTGGCAGGGTATGCCCAGACATGGGTCCCTTGCTCACTTTGCCACTGGATTCAAGCTAGCCTGACAGATGAGGGGTGTTACCCCAAAACCGGTACCAGGATGCTTGCTTCCGATACATTGAAGACCTGGCGTGGCAGTTTGGTCTGAACTGTTCCCATGAGGCACAGGGTCAAGACTGATTTGCATATAGCTGGGTCTTAACTGGGGTGGTGAAGAGAGCTAAAGAACGATGATGGATTCAACCCAGATCTGTGACTGGGAGTGAGTGTCTGAAAAGTTTTAGCGCTCCTTCCATCATCTCCTTGCGTTTGCTTTGGCAAAATGGCAACTAGCACATCTGGAGCTCTGATTGTAATTAATACAGAACTAATTACTGTACAGTCAATGGTTTTACAAGACCGACTTGCCTTAGACATTTTAGATGCTGAAATTAGCCCACTGCTGTACATACATACCTGACAAAAGTAGGATAAAAGAAGGTTTTGCAAAGAACATTTCAGGTTTAGAACCTGAATTATGTGAATTGGAAACACCAAGTTTGTTTGAAAATTTTGGAAAGAGAGTTGTTTCAGTTGGAAATTGATTTTCAACAGTAGGGAGGGGTATATTGAAGGCTATTCTAAAGCCAATAGTAATAGTGGGACTTTGTCTAATATTTCTTTCTGCATTATTTCTGGGCTGTAGACACATACTTCACAAAAGAAAGGAACAATTAGAAGAGAAATGATATGAGAAAGATTTGGGTTTGAGGGGCATAATGAATAACAAGTACATGTAGTATTTGAAATTTAGGGGCTTAAAAAGGAAAAGACGAGATTCAACTTGTTGGACTCAAAAATGTGTCTAGTCGACTCTTTCTAGCATTGTGCAAGTTAAGTTAGCATTTGCTGCACCATTTTGTATTCAGCCACCATTTTGTACCATGATCGAAATGAAGCTTCTGTTTCACACTGCCTGCCTCAGCAGAAAACAGCCTTGATTGTTTCTCTTTATTATTCAAGGTTGAGCTTTGCTACACTAATGAATAGATCGTTCTGTCACTGCATGCCTTTTCCAGTATGTAGGCCTGCTCCCACTCTCAGAGAGATGGGCACGGGCAGAGTAACCTTGAAACTGAGATAGCATGTACCCGGTCTCAGGATGGTAGCTGGTCCTTCTGTACCACCTTTGTTCATCAGCTCTCAGACTGGAAAATTCCAGTCTGGGCGGGTCTTTAGGGGTGCTGAAAATGTATATCTTGTATTTCCACATTGGCGGGGGTCAGTCCCTCGACAGCAATCTAAGGAGGCTGGTCAGACTGGACTCCGCTCGAGTGTTTGACTAATAAATAACTTTGGTTTGTATTCTCTACTGTTTGACTGACTCTTCATTTGTATGGAAGGCTGAGAGGTGGTCGCAAGTGACCCCAGTGACCCTAATCGGGTCACTTCATTCAAACTGACGGTGAAAGAGCATTCTGATATGGACTTACATGAGAAACCTACAGATGTGATGATCAATAAAAGGGATTGTGGAAGTCATTTTTTTTTGGCTTAAATTTAACCTCATAATATTATAGAAATGTGCTTTAATGTTAATGTACGAAATATGTGTCCATTTAGTGGCACAAGAAAATTATTTTTTTATTAAACGTGCCACATAGAAATTGCTGTTTATTTTTATTTTTTTGCAGAAAGCTCCCATTTCTATCATTCTTTCAATACTAGGCCTCAAAATTATTCCTATTCTTTACTGTCCCTTTAATAATAATAATTGTTTTCCTTAAATGCTGACATAACATTATAATCAAACTGCAGAACTTGACATCTTCGTGAAATGTGCTGTTTGCATCAAATTATATTTCTTTTCGCCTCACACCATATAATTTCATCATATTTAGATGCTTGCGATAAGCTCTAATTTCCATGATCTAACCAGAACATGATAGATAATAATGTATCATATTCACAGAGCAGACAATTGTTATACAATGACACACTGAACAGCTAACAGCACAGGCTTACTGAAGGTTCTCATGAGAAGCTTCCTAGATGTATCTTTTATGAAATTTTGTGGCTGCCTTTCAAGCAACAAAATGTCGACATGGACGTTTACCGCAGGAATCGAGGAAGAAGACTACAGACCATTAGAAGATCCTTTCCCATTGGCCAGGGATGAAGTCAACAATTCAAGTTCGCAACATGTTTTGTTGCTTTTCTGTATAGTACCTGTTCCTAACTAGAGTGTCAATGCATTCTATGCACACCTTCCCAGCCATGTCCTTTAGCACTTTATTGTGCTACTCTTGCCCAGGATCTCTGTAAGCTACTTCTAACTGTGATTTTCTTTGATTTCCATACCCTTCTATAGCAACTGCTGTGATTATTTCTTTTACCTAATTTTCCAGAAGTTGTTACGGCAGCTGTTAGGGAACTCGACTGTGTTTCTAGAACTACTCTATATGAGGAGTTCGACCCTTCACAACTATTAGCTATTTCCTAAATGTACTTGCTCTTTTCCAAAGGAACCCGTTATGGGTTATCATTAGGATAGGTTAAGTCCTTTAGATTAGGATAGAGACAAATTCTTTAATGGAACACGCTGTTATTTTGTATGCTGTCTTTAATAACACTTTGTTTTACTATTTTTGTAAACAAATGTATTTGACTAACTTGAATAAAAGAACAAAAATACAAACTAATATCTTTAATCAGAAATACAACTTTAAAACTTCATCTAACCTCTCATTATTGACTGAACATTAAGTTCTGTGAGTTGATGATTATTTTAGCAATGTATTCAGGTTGTGCTCCATTCTAACACAGTGGCAAAGATTTGTCGACCAAAAGACAAATTTCACCTTGTAAGTCTTTAGGTGGTGCTAGTTGTAAAATGTTTATGAGATTTCCGTGCTCCCTCTCCCTCCAAGAATATTTAGGAAAAAATGGCACATTCTACATTATGTTTTTCATTATATATTCAATTGTATTAGCTTTTAAAGCATAGTAAATGGAGACTTTAGAGTGCACTAAGATTCAACAATGTTTGTTGGGGCTCTTCAATGATTCCTTTACTGTCACCCTCCAACAGTGCCCCTCATCTCTCCATTGCCCCTCTCTCACATGTATTTCATTTCTTTTATAGCGCCTCTCATACCAGTGTAGTGGGTCTGAGCACTTTACATCACACACAAATACATACACAACAAATTAATATGTGTGTAAATCCGTCTATAGACAATGTTACATACAACAAAGGGGACTACAAGGGTAGGATTCTAGTCATCCTTACTGGTAGGCATTTTTTATGAGTGCTTGGTCTGGAGAAGCACACCACAGGATTCAGAATGTAGCACAGTGGTTAGAGGTTGACTTTACCTATAAGGATTGATTTCTACCCAAACAAACCCTTTTTTGGCAACATAAGAATAAAGAAAGACCTGGAAAAAACCCATAACTTTCTAACCTATACCATGTACTTTGCATGCTGCTCTTTCACTACACTTCATAGCTCACAGTGCTAGATTATAATTGTAATTTATGAACTGCACAGTAACAAAAGGGTCTCTGCAACAAAAGCAGTAAAACACTCAGCTATGCACACAAATACTGTTCTGTGATCTGCATAGTACATGTCATTTGCAGCAGCCATATTCACCCTTTGCGCAACCTGAGATGAGCTAAAACTGCCACTAGACAAAACTCTGTTCTCTCTCCAGGAGGTATGTTAATCACCAGTTATATTGACACTTTTAGTGTTGCCTGAAAACTACTGGATATGCAAGGAACTCTGCAGCGGCTGCTTTTAAAATTGCTGCACTCCTGCAAAAACAGCCACCAGTAACAAAAACGCATCCCCCCACCCTTCCAGGCTCTTGCGGAAATGCCCTATGCCTGGTATGGCCAGTAAGGCCTTGACCCAAGTTGAACACTAGCAATAGAATTTTCAATAGAGGAACTCATATTCTGGAGAGCTTTCCTATTGATTATGCTTTTTCGTATTATCAATAGTTCCGTAAGTGATAGCTACCATACACTGGACACTCCAAAAACTAGAAGTACTTCAAACTTACGTTTCCAACATGTTTTTGCCGAATGCATACTAGGGTACATAAATTATGGAGCTTTTTAAGGCTTCTTTAATAGATGCCTGGTGCAAAG
This sequence comes from Triturus cristatus, assembly GCF_964204655.1. Classification (NCBI taxonomy): domain Eukaryota; kingdom Metazoa; phylum Chordata; class Amphibia; order Caudata; family Salamandridae; genus Triturus; species Triturus cristatus. Next base: position 1,104,153,924 of record NC_140585.1, on the reverse strand, counting down.
TTTGCAACTTTTTCACATTTTCTTTTTCAAACATTTTTCTATGTTTTCATTTTCTGTGCATATTGATAGCAATTCACAAAAGGGTTTTGTGGTTAGTTTTGTCTTGCAGTCCTTTTTAGGTCTCTCTACAGACGGATTTAGCTGCCTGGGAAGTCAAATGTCATGGATACTTATGAAAGAATAGCAACAAAAAAGCTACAGAAAAAGGGGGCTTTGGGTAAGCCTCCTTCATCCACTGGCTCTCGCGTTTACCATGGCTTAACTATGCTTGGGTGGGCTGTCCATCATGCCCATTACCTTTTGAGAGAATTACAATGTCCCATTTGTGTTACCATTGGTTTCTGTTAATGGAACATAAAGTAATTCTGTACTTTCAGGTAATGCTGCTGACTTTGTTCCTTACAGTCTCCCCAGGTCTGCTACACAGGATTGCTCCTCATCACCACTCTTCCTTCCCCCAGCTATCCTTGGTTTCTGCCAGGGATCCCTTCCTCCCATACCTCTCTGCTCTCTTAGGCACCTTGCTGTTTCCCCTCAGCCTACACTTGCATGTGGCCACCCTTTTACTTACTTCCTGGTCAGCAGCCTTCCAGGAAGGATACATAGCCCTGTTTCACAGGGAACAGTCCTGGATGTACCCGGACTCATGCTGGCCTCATGCCTACACACCTGTTCCTTTCTCCTCTCTTCATTTATTGTACCTTAGCTTCCATGACACCAAATTGTTAATGGTCCCTAGACCTCATACTTACCACTCTTTCCATTGGCCACTATTCCGGGGGTAAAAGGATATCTATTTAGTCGCCAGGCTGCAGGATGACAAGTCCACACCATGCAACTTCTTGATTCTTTTCAATGCCTAAAGGAGTCTCTCTACAGCACTACAGCACCACACACCAAGCTCATGCCCTTCCCCCCAAATTCCAGAGCTGGAGTGGCTCTTTGAAAATAGCTGTGCTTACTGCACACTGCCAGAGATTTTGTGACATAGGACTGACATAGTGCTCCCTCACTTCCCTCCTCCTGATGAAGACCCCGTGACTCTATCTGAGGTCAAAACGCCGTTGATATATAGAGGCGCAAAGATATTTTTCAAATGAGTTTTTATATAAGAGCATAGGGATCACAACTTGACCAAATTGTCATACAATGCTTTGTAAATTTGCCTCATTTACATATTTTGTCTACTGCTGTTGGTCAAACTTGATCTCTTTATTCAGGCTCCATGCTTCTTTTCACTATCACTGTATAGTCCCTTCTAGTTTTCAGCACTTGTACTCAGTGGCGGTTCCTTCATAAGAGCGTAGAAGATTGGCCCTCTCCCCCACTGCTTTTCAGAAAGCTTGAAAAATAAAATGGTAATAAAACAATTTTCTTACCATTTTATTCTTTACTATCTGCAGTCGAACCCAGTGTGGCAGGGCCAATAGGTCATTGATGCTGATTGGCAGCAGTGAGAAGTGGCCACTTCAGTTTGAAGTGCTCATGTGGGTGTGACCGGCTATCTTGCGATGGCCAGCCATACATGCACAATTCAAACCTCTTCAACCAAGTTGTCTCATAAGGCTGGGTGGAGAGCAGGCATGGTTCTCCAGTCCGTTCCGGCCAATCCAGGTACTTGACTCATGCTAATTAACATTGTTAACAGCATGAGAGCAGCATCTGGATTGGATAAAGGAGTTGGCTGTGGGAACTCGCGCGCAGAGGAGTCGGAGCCAGGGACTGGAGAACATCGGGGATGTGCTAGGGACTGAAAATATACTCTAACTTTCCTTTTTCTTTGTAAAATTTTATTTTCATTTACATAATGTAATGTAACTGATTTAACTGATGATCACTTTAAGCTCTGCAGTTCAGGGTCGAAGTTCTGCTTGACTGACTCGCCATTTTCGTATGTCACCAACCGCCAATGCGTGTTCATTGCTTTCCTTGATTATTGTCTATGTCTCAAGTGAAATGTTGTTTGAAAAAAATAGCCCAAAGCCAAATTGCACAGTATATTTGTACTTGGAAAAACTTCAGGGGAATCTTCTCTGGAATTTATGCCGTCTTATTAGATCACTCTTTCTCTATAGACACCTACTCTTCTTTATAACTCTTGTGGTCCTCACATCTGAACAAAAAGCTTTTGTTCAAGAATTGGGACACCTTATTGGAAAACTACAATAAAGGGCTAGAGAATCCCGTCTTAAATTTAGTTACTTTAAAATACTACGTGGCTGGCACTCATCTCCGGACAATTTAAATTCAGCCAAATGTAATTCAGAATTACCTCTGTTGGAGATGCCAGGAACCTGATTGTGTCATAGTCCATATATGGTGGCAATGTAAAAGAGTTTGCACATTCTGGTTTCAGATTGAGAAATGTTTAAAGGAATACTCTCATATTAGCCTTTCCTCAGCAGCACGATTATTACTTTTGCATGACATCTCAGCATAGCCCCCTAGACCTAATTGTAAATGGCTTTCGCACAGCCCTCAGTTTAGCTAAAGTCAACATACCACATTTTTGGAAGACAAATATAATTCCGACAATTAAATCTAGCTTGAGGATATGTACGAAGTGGCAACATTTTAGAAAATAATTTATAATCTAAACAATAATTTGCAGTAGTTTGACTTCATTTGGGGTCCTTTTTCAGATTTACAACAACCTTGAATTTGTAACCCCATAAGTAGACAGGTTTATATCTACTCAGGGTATAGTCTTCTCATAAGTGTTAATGTGCATTCGCAGACTCGTAGGTTATTTTGAGATGGTTGATCGCTTAAATTTGTAAATGTGGTACGTGATTGGTCTTTTTATTTTTTACTTTGATTATCTTCGCATGTATCACTAGGACTTTTTGTCTGACAATATTTATTTGCTGATTATATGTTGATTCTTTTTGAAAAATCAATAACAAATTGGGATACAAAAGAAAAAAGATGATAACTAATTTTGCATACATGGTCTCTTCTCATACGTTCTCTACTGATTCAGTCTTAAAAGATAGATAGTTAGCTATTTTGCATTGTCAAATCTGCAAATTTAATATTACAGGGTTGTACCCCATTGCTTTAATACATTGTTCCTCAGAGAGAGCAGAAGTTACTGGGATATATGATATTTAATGAGCAGGAGTCTGTTCCCACTGATTTAGTACTCAATATCCAAGTAGCCCACCTTTTCCCCTGGCTGTTGCTCATAGCTTCCCTGCTGCTACCTGCCAGGCAGCACAATTTACATTGTAAGCACCCAACAACTTCCATATCTATACTAACAGACAGGCTTGAGCTCCCCATCCCAGCTGCAATCACCATGTCTAAGTGAGGAGGACAAAAAAAATCAAAAAACCTTATCTGACTGTTCACCGGAGTTTCATCCGAATTGTTGAAAAAAACCATACTGAGCACAGACGTATATTGTTGGTAGTGTAAACTGGATACACGTAGCAAGGCAGAAAGTCAATTATCCATTTGTCTAAGATTGATTCAACTCTTCACCAACGATTAACTTTACTTATAAACATTCATTATCAAACATTCTGTGGTTGTAATTTAAAGTATATTTGTTGCACTCAAGAGTTGGGACTGTCACTCCTTTTACGTTCTTTTCTTGTACCTGAAGAAAGGGTGACTTTTTTCAGCAGCCACTTTGCAAACAAGTGGAGCGGAGGAATGTCCCCTAAAAGAAATCACCTTAGGAAGAAAAAGCATAAAAAAACTTCCTAGTGAAGCGCCATGTAGCAAGGGGGGTAATTAGGTAACAAATGGTAGATGATAATAACGTTACAGATGATGAGCACAACATCTAACAATAAAAGCGGAGAGGATCAGACCAGAGAGAACCTATTAATAGCTGATCTTTGCCGGGAGGTTAGTAGCAGTCTTTTCTTGGTACTAAGACATGGTCTAGCAAGGAAAAGTTAGGAAGACCTACTGGAAAAACTTTCGGGTCCTCAGCAGACAAACTAATGAATGTTAAATAAAATAAATGTGAATTCTGGTAAAAAACGAAGGCTGCGTACAAGATCCACAAAGCTAGAAATGTCGAAGAGGAACAGCTAAGGACACTTCCATAGCACGCAACAATTAGAGCGGCGTGCAAATTCAAATATAGTTTTTAGATAAAAGGAAAAAGGAAGTATCACACAACAACAGGAATTTGAAGTAGGCCATTCTAGATATGGAATTCTAAAGGCAAAACCTAAAAGAAAAATATACTTTCCCACATAGGAAAATACATACTAGTTCCGAAAGATGTAACATCCAAAGATCAGGAGCCAAATCGCAAACAATAGGGCTCTGCTCCCATGTGAAACAACAAAACAGCTAAATGAAGGCAATGCCAGATGAGGCCAAAATTTATGTGGGAGCCAACACCAACAAGAAAATACATACCACGTCTTTGACACAGTGTGGGACACAGCAGCACAAATAAAAGCTGTATGAAAACATGTCAGCAAGTAAAAACAAACTGTGTCCCAAGTACAGGGCAGCTGTTCATGCCACCAGCAAAAAACAGAAAGCTGCTCGAACCAAAAGCCTTCCTGAGTAAATCCCTAAAACCAGGTAGGTATTCAATAGCGTTTTTTCTCACAGCATCAATAGAATTCCTTATTTTTTAAATTGTGCTGTTGATTTTGTTGAAACAAAGGTTAACATTTGGAACGCTGAGTGTAGACCTAAATACAAAGAAATGACTGTTAGTGATACACAGATTGTACTTTAGCTCTTTTGTGAAAAGAAAGTTTAATTGAAATACCGCTCTTACACTGATACCTACCAAAGGAAAGCAAACTATTAATATTGGATTTTAACGTATTCTCATATGCAAAATATTTTTTAAAATATTGGGATGACTTGTAAACTTTCTAATGAAGTGACTAGTGGAAAAGTTTGAAAGTAGGAAAGATTTAGACCAGCTCTAACTAGGTGGTGCCGTTGTCTTTGTACGATGGGAAAACACAAAAAGGCATTATGTCCTTTCTTAAGACTGTGAAGAAGCAGTTTCATGCAGTAAGTGTAATTCTAAAGTACATATGAGTTAACAGAGTCGACACTATGACTTTAAACTGACATTTGTTTAACTGATCAGTGAGTGAACAAAACAGAAACTAAATAAGTAAGTGTTTACTGTGAAGTTTTCTACTAAGGAGAATAACCGTGTTGTTTAATTTCACTGTAAGCCAGAATTTCTACCAATATTTAAAAATGAACACAGAGAGGCATCATTAAAATTGATAGTGACAAGGCATTGACATTCAAGATATACATTACATTTCTCATTGTAACAGACTGTGTTTCTAAAATGTGTTGTTTCATTTGTAAGGAAAATAATCCTTCTCTACTAAACTAATCAAGCGGTTGAGAGAAGAGTGGGCAAAGCTGACGTCTCTGCAGGGACCAGCCATTAGTTTTGTCTGTCTAAATCCAAAACCCCTTTCCCATGGCTCATTTATTATTTGATTTTTTTATTGAGTAACTTAAACTTAATTCACAGTGTTATATTATTTTAAATTATATCAAGCACAGATACATTTCAACCTATAGAAAAGATAGTGCAGTACAAGTAAATATACATCCACAATAGCCAGACATCAATAAGAAAATCAGTTACTCATCTGTAACTATGGCTCTCCAGTACTGGTATCTTTAATAGATTCACATGCTTGAATAATCCCGTCATCGTAGTGGGAGTCCCATGGTATCATTATAAAAGCAGTAGATAATACTATCATATGCTACAGTGCAATGAACAGCCACTGCAATAGCCTATCTACCTTCTTTTGTAAAAAAGGACCAAACTTAAACAAAAACCAATAAGGTGACAGCATCCTGTAGAACACTCCCAAGAGAGGCTGAGCACAAGTGTAAAACTATATACTTGAGGAAATAAGGGAAGTCTCTCAGGGGTGAAGGGTGGATCGCATGTGAATCTATGAAAGACTGGCTAACCGTAGTTGCAGGTAAGTAACTCATTTTCTTTTCCATTATTGGATCTTTCATAGATTTACATGCTTAAATCAGCTTAGATAGCAGCTGTATAGCCAAATCTGCAGAGAAAGAAAAAATTAATTATCCGTAGAGGATGGTGGGTAATAATATATATGCATACACCTTAACATATCTCTCTATACTCTCTCTCTCTCTCTCTCTCTCTCTCTCTCTCTATATATATATATATATATATATATAGTTCAGATAACTATAACTCGCGCGCCCGCAATCCACTGCTCATGACGTCACATATTACATCACTCATGACATGGTCAGTGGCATCACTCATGACATCACTGATGACATCATCCTTGTGATAGAGTGGCGGTCGCGCGAGTTATTGTTACCTGAACTAACTATAACGGGGGAATTTCATTGTTTTTTTATGAGTGAAATATCCACCTAACTATAACATGTGTGAAACCTATGGTTTTTTTAAGTGAATTTGCAAGGTTTTTTAAATGCTAATTCCTAACTATAACGTGTGTGAAACCTATGGTTTTTTCAGTGAATTTGTACGGTTTTTGAAATGCTAATTTATTTATGTATTATTATTTTTTTTATATATTTATTTTACAATAAACTACGTATTAAAAATTTTTTGGGGGGGTTTTTTGGCGCCGCGATTTAAACAAAAAAAAATTGTTATTATTTTTTTGGGTTTTTCACCGTTTTTTGCCTTCGGGGTCCTGACCCCCTGACAAAGGCTAGGGGGTCAGGAACTCTCTACCCTGCCCCCTTTTCACGTTCGCCACCTTCCTTTTTCACTCTCGCACTGAAAACAAACAAAATGGCGGCCGACACTTCCTGATTTCGACCGATTCGAACGTTGACTAACATGTAACCACCAATCAGAATTACGCTCGCGCACGTTAGGGTGCTCGCACGGTGCGCGCACGGTGCGCGCACCCTGCGCGCGTATAGATATTGATATGCTTTTAAATGCTATTTTCTCAGGAAATACTGAACAGATTTACACCAGACCTGCAAAAGGCACTTCCTTGACCTTATGGCTACCTCTCTGCCAAATTTCAAGTAATTCTGTTCAGCCGTTCGGGCTGTAGCTGTGTCTAAAGGTCCTATGGGAAAATGCATGGGGAAAATGCGTTTTGGACCCCCCTTTTTTCTCGGCCCCTACTTGACGAATCACCCCGAGACTTACAGGGTAGGAGCCGAACGGAGCGCCCCATTAGTTTTAAAAATTTCGCGAGGATTCGTCAACCGGCGCAAAAGTTATTCAAAATAGAATTTTCAGATTTCCTATGGAAACACGATCCTAACTATAACTATCTACTGGCGACTGCCAGTAGATAATACATATATATATATATATATATATATATATATATATATATATATATATATATATATATATATATATATATATATATATAGACATATATACATGCAAAACTCACCTGGCAGGCTGTGGGATACAACGTATACCATGATGCCAGTTTGCCGCAAAAGTGAAAATACATTTTTGTTTTCATTTTTACCAAATGATTTTTTATTCGCAATTGACCTGTAAACAAACGTGCTCGAATCCAGATTGAAAAAGGCAGTACAATGCCAAGACGCGTCTCTGGGAATCAGCGGCTCAATAAAGTTTCTCAGCCCCACCCTCGCTTGAGTGACAGGACTCTTTTTAAGTGAAAGGATAACTCGGTACACCTTAACATATCTATATATATATATATATATATATATATATATAATATATATATATATATTCACTGAAAAAACCATAGATAGGTTTCAGGAATGTTATAGTTAGTTGGACATTTCACTCATGGAAATCCATAGAAGTTCCCCTGTTATAGTTAGTTGAGCTAACTATAACTTGCGCCCCCGCAATGCACTGCTGATGACGTCACATATTACATGATTCATGACATGACCGCTGCCTCCGGCCTACACTGTGGAAGACCGGCGACACGTGGTGCCAACTAACCCTGTTCAACACAAGCCGATCCCACATGTGTAACTGTGTCCTGAGTCCTGAATGGCAGCAACCACAGCACCAGACTCCCTTCAATCAGCGAGGGGCATTTGCATATGGAAGGCCGGAGACGCGTGGTGCCACTGAACCTGCACTACGCAGGCCGGTGGGGCCACCAACGTATACACGTGGTTGTGGGCCCTTGCTCACCGCTTCCTCTGGCCTACACTGTGGAAGACCGGCAACAAATGGTGCCACTAACCGTCTTCAACACAAGCCGATCCCACATGTGGAACTGTGTCCTGAGTCCTGAATGGCAGTGACCCCAACTCCATGAGACAAACACAGCACCAGACTCCCTTCGATCAGTGAGGCATATTTCCATATGCAATGGCGGCGACACGTGGTGCCACTAACTCTGTTCAACACAAGCCGATCCCACATGTGCAACTGTGTCCTGAGTCCTGAATGGCAGTCACCCCAAGTGCGTGGCAGCGACCACAGCACCACACTCCCTTCGATCAGTGAGGCATATTTCGATATGCAAGTCCGGGAACACGTAGTCCCACTAACCCTCTTTAACACGAGCTGATCCCACATGTATAACTATGTTCTGAGTCCTGAATGGCAGTGACCCCAAATCCGTGGCAGCGACCACAGCACCACACTCCCTCTGATCAGTCAGGCGTATTTACATATGCAAAGGTGGCGACACGTGGTGCCACTAACCCTCTTTAACACAAGCTGATCCCACATGTGTAACTGTGTCCTGAGTCCTGAATGGCAGTGACCCCAAGCCTGTGGCACCGACCACAGCACCACACTCTCTTCGATCAGTGAGGGGTATTTCCATATGCAACTACAGACTCCAGTAGGCAAGTAACTATCACATTCCTACACCCTACGTATTATCCTTTTAGTATCCTCTCTTCAAGAACTTATTTTTATATCAGTTAAAGCTTTACTACAATGACCAAATTAATCTTCAAATGCAAACTAACGTGGAATAGCAGCCTACACTGCAGGCAGTACAGCTCGCAATTTCAATTTTAATCAAGATTGTACTCAGAAAATACAACACTTTGTCAGTGTATTCTATACTTATTTCATCTTTTCATCATACGCCTACACTGCACTCAGTAGGGCTTACAATGAAAATTATTTCTTCATTCATTAACTACAGAGTCCACTAGGCAAGAAACTATTACAGGCCTCAAATCTACATAATATCCTTTTAGTATCCTTTCTTCTTGAACATTTTTTATATCAGTTATATCTTTAGTACAATCACCAAATTCATTTGCAAGTGCAAACGAACACTCTTTAGCAGTCTACACTGCGGGCAGCAGACCTCTCAATTTGAATTTTGGACACGTGGTGCCAACTAACACTGTCCAATACAAGCCAATACGATCAGTGAGGCATATTTCCATATGCAACGGCGGCGACACGTGGTGCCACTAACTCTGTTCAACACAAGCCGATCCCACATGTGTAACTGTGTCCTGAGTCCTGAATGTCAGTGACCCCAAGTCCATGGCAGCGACCACAGCACCAGACTCCCTTAGATCAGTGAGGCATATTTCGATATGCAAGACCGGTGACACGTAGTTCCACTAACCCTCTTTAACACAAGCCGATCCCACATGTGTAACTGTGTCCTGAGTCCTGAACGTCAGTGACCCAAACTTCGTGACAGCGACCACAGCACCACACTCCCTTTGATTAGTGAGGAGTATTTGCATATGGAAGGCCGGCGACACGTGGTGCCACTGAACCTGCACAACGCAGGCCGGTGGGGCCACCAACGTATGCACGTGGCTGTGGGCCCTTGCTCATTGCTACCTCTGGCCTACACTACGGTCAGCACGCCTCACAATTAAGATAGAGTCCTGATTCCACATGACGCAGTCCAGTAGCCAAGACACATTGCTCTCAGTGCGGCCCGTACACACCAAGCATCATCACAGGCTCATACAGTCTCAATGCTTCTGGTGCCACTAACCCTCTTTAACACAAGCCGATCCCACATGTGTAACTGTGTCCTGAGTCCTGAATGGCAGTGACGCTAACTCCGTGAGACAACCACAACACCAGACTCCCTTCGATCAGTGAGGCATATTTCGATATGCAAGGGCGGCGACACGTAGTCCCACTAACCCTCTTTAACACAAGCCGATCCAACATGTGTAACTGTGTCCTGAGTCCTGAATGGCAGTCACCCCAACTTCGTGGCAGCGACCACAGCACCAGACTCCCTTCAGTCTTATTTGTTGTTCTTTTCTTTAAATACATTTTTTTATATGTAAATCTATACATGACTAACAGGCACATGCATCAAAGTTAAAAATTGTGATTCCTTATTTGCGATTTTTAAGGAATCGTAAATAAAGACTCGCAAAACGTGATGCACCAAAAAAATAGCGAGAAAATAAAGAATCGCAAATAATCGCTAATATAATAGCGATTCCGGCAATTGCGAACTCGCTATTAGCGAATTCGCTATTAGCGAAATCGCAATCACCGAAGTTGCATTTTGATGCATCTTGATGACATCAGAACCAGGAAGTGAGCAGCTACAGCCTCATTTTCAGTGCACAGTCTCAGGGAGAGGAGGGAGCTGGCTCTGGGAGCTGAACAGGAGTGGGAGAGAGACATTACAAACACCTTGAATCTCAACTAGATGGAAGCCTCACAAACACCAGAGGAGAGCCAAACAGGCATGAAGCGGAAAATAAAGTTTTCTGAAAAAGAAATTGACACCCTCATTGAGGGAGTAGTCCACAGCCATGATAAGCTGTTTGGAAAATTATCCTTAAAAGTGGCAGAGCAGGAGAAAAGAAAAATCTAGCTCCGGATCCAAAACAGGGTCAATGCCATTGGGGTGACACACCGCACCATCGAAGAACTGAAAAAATGATGGTACGACTTGCGCAGTCGGGCTAAGGTGCGCATTGCTGACCGGCTCAAGGAGGCAAAGAAGACAGGAGGGGGAACACCAACAGACACTGGGAACACTCCCATGGAGGACTTGGTCGAATCCCCCATCCAGCCAGAAGCTGTTGTTGGTGTGACCCAGCTTGACACGTCAGGAGCAGTAAACACATCTGAAGGTAAGATGAATGCATGTTACCATTGTCCTAAAATTTAAAGGTGGAACATGACCTCTGTACAGGCCAAGTGCACACTTTGAACATCTACTACACAAAGTATTCATAAAGGGAGGTGCATTATGGGAGATGTGGTTAGGTGAAACAATCACAATGACAAACACACACATCCGAGATACAAAACTCTAAATAGTGTAATATATTATAAATTTAATAACAAAACAAAAAATATTTTACTGTGACATGACATCACAGACATTAATTTATGCAATTTTGCACTGTTTCACCTCACAGATGCACAACGTGTAGAAGCCGAGGATAGTGATTCCCACGACATGCAGGACACCAGCGCAGGTGAACACATGGACACACCCGTGTTGCAAATAAATCCACCACAGAAGCAATGTCAGAGTCCGGCGTAGAAGAGGAAGAGCACTGAGAACACAGCAGGAGGAGCAACCAAATGATGTCTGGGGTGGTCTTGAGGGACAGATGCTCCGTATGCAGCACCTGCAGACAAAAAACACACGTGCAGTGCAATTACAAATTGGCAAGATGGCAAGCAACATTGCAGTACTGTCTGATAGTGTGCAGCAACTGACCAAGGTCATGCAGGAGGGACATGTATCCCACAAAAGACAGCATCGTGAACTAATGCTGCACCTCAAAATGTTTGCGAAATCGAACAATAGGCTGGCCACGACAACTGCACTGCTGGCACGTAGGTCTGTGACCATGCAAACAGAAATGTGCCATTGGAGCGGGGATGTGGCTAAAGCACTGGACCAGGTGACCAATGCAGTAGATTTGCTTAATGCTTCCACAATTGCGGCCAACATTTCCACGCCGGAACAAGGTAGTGAGGGTGCCTCAAGCCTAAGTAGTTTGGCAATGCCAGCCGACACTGCAAGAAGGCGCAACACACGCAGCAGTACCCCCTCCGCTTCCAAAATTAGGGATGACCATGCTGCCTCTGACAGGCGTCTGGGTGTTCGTGGAAGAAAGCGCTAGACTGCCATGTAGAATTACATTCCACTATGGTGACGTAACCATTGTTGTGATCTGACCTTTTACTGACTTACAAGTAAATTTTCTTTTGCAAACCAATTATGTCCATTACACTGGTCACATTAAAAGTGTGCTACAACACTCATGTCATTCTTATTTAATTAAAGATTACTTTGATTGCAATATAAAGTTTCTGTGTCATCATTACTCACCTCAGAAATAATTTTGTGTGATGTCCAATCTCCTCCTGCGCCCTTCTGCTGCGCTTGCCCCTTGTGCTGCACGGTGGTGTGGCACTTGCTGGTTCCCATCCTCCGATTCGCAGTCAGACACCTCGATTTCCATTCCTCCCTTTGTCGCAATATTGTGCAGCATGGCACATGCTGCTACTATCTTGCAGCATTGTTCAGGGTTGTACTGAAGTGCTCCACCGGTCTTATGTAGACATCTGAAACAGCTCTTCAGCAGCCCAAATGTGCGCTCTATGATGTTCCTTGTTGAAATATGTGCTGCATTGTACCTCTGTTGATTGGCAGATGTGGGATTGAGGTAAGGCGTCATGAGGTAATTACGCAAGGCGTATGCGCTGTCACCTACATGTAAGGAAGCAAAGGGTAAGTGGCAGTTTCACATTGACAGACGTACAATGACTGTGAGAAACAATTACACATATTTACCAAGCAGATGTCCCTCTCCAAATTCTCCCCTGACAAGACGGGTGTGTATGCCACTTTGCCTGAATATATAAGAATCATGTGCACTCCCGGGAAATTGCGCAACTATGTCAGTAATTATGTTTTTGGCATTGCAAAAAACCTGAATATTGAGGGAATGGTAACATTTCCTATTTCTATATAAATATTCCTGTGCTGCAGGGGGACATACTGCCACGTGGGTGCAATTAATACAACCCAAAACATGTGGGAAGCGAGCTATCTGGTAGAACTCCTGTTTAGTTTTCGCAACGTCAAGCGCGGTGGTAGGAAACTTGATGTGTGACCCGATCACGGCCATCATGGCATCAAGGGATGCTTTGAATATTCTTGAAAGTGCGCTTTGTGACACACCTCCCGCTACAGCAATGACCCCCTGAAAACTGCCTGACGCCAGGAGGTGTAGGCAACATAGGACCTGCACATGCGTTGGGATAGCATTGGTCCTACGTGTCTGTCGTTGCAGAATGGGATCCAATTTATTGATTAGATCATGGATCATTGCTGCATTGAGCCTATACTTATCGTATATCTCATCCTCTTGCTGTCCTAGCAAAGTTATGCGGACTCTGAAAATGCGCTCATTTATTCGCCTCTGTCTGTGTGCAGCAGCAGCCTGCAGCCTCATCCTCCTCGCCATCAGGTAAATCCCTGCCATTGTGAAATGTGCTAGCTCATTCTGGGTGTGTTTAAATAGGTTTTAGTTGATTTTCAGCTGTATCTGATTTGCACTCATGATTACTACCTGGTTGTGATCCTTCTTATTTTGCTCTCGCAAAATAGCGATTTTTGGGTAAATCGCAGTTTGCGATTTTTCATGCATATATTTTGCGATTCTTTATTTGCGATTCGCTATTTGGGAGATGCAAATACCAAATCGCAATATGAATCGCAGAATGTTTAGCGATTCTTTATATTTGAGAAAACCTGTGTTTTCGCAAATATACAGTTGATGCATTGCTACACCGTTTTTTGCGATCGCAAACGGACAATTTTTGCGATTCGCACTGTTTGCGATCGCAAAAAGGTTTGATGCATGTGCCTGTAAGATTCTTCTTTGTCCAACCACACAGGAACACTTACGGGCCCAAGAAGGTTGTTGGGGGTATGATGGTAATGTGGGAAGAGGGTGCGTTACCTTCTGAAGTGGGGAGAGGCAGCGTCAAAGGGGTATCTGTCACAGAAAAAACTCCGATATGTTTTCACAAATGCCTCGGACAGATGCCAGCTGACAGACTGAATCACAAAATGATTTTTCAATACTTATGTAGTGTGAGTTATGAACAGTTCGCACCCAGGCTCACAGAGAGACACCTGCGGCCCGTCTGATCGACTCACAGACGCAGTACTACGAGCCCTCTGCGCCATTGTAGCTATCCCTGCCCTGTTCCATCATACACCAAGCCACTCCGATTACATTCTGACATTGGCCCCACATAGCTACCTGTCGCAGGCATACTCACTGTTGGTGTGCAGGTCAGTGGTCTAGTTCTCAACATCTCACGGCCACTCCCTGAGGGCAGGTTTTCACACACCCATCCGGCACATGCGTCACAGGCCATGTGACCACGCAAATATAATAGATCGACAACGTCATATCCTTTATTGCCGGTGCTGACTGGATGGTGGACGCTCCACGTGTCTCAACCATAAAGAGTTTTTGAAAAGTTGTGCAGAAGGTTAGTCGCACCCTGATCTGTATAGCCGTCAGGGGCCTACCATCCCCTTGGCGTGGACTTCAGATGCACAGGGTTAGTGCCACCCGAAGCTCATATGGGCATCAGGGGCCTACCACCACGTGGCAAGGACTTGAGTTCCACAGGCTTAGCGGCACCAAAAGCTGATGTGGTCTCCGCCATTGATGACTCAGCGACATGTGTGAGATCTGCCAGGCCGCGGAGAAGCTGATGTGGTCTCTGCCATTGATCACTCAGGACTCAGCGACATGTGTGAGATCTGCCTGGCCGTGGAGAAGATGATGTGGTCTCCGCCATTCATGACTCAGGGACATCTGTGAGATCCGCGGAGAAGCTGATGTGGTCTCCACCATTCATGACTCAGGACTCAGCGACATATCTGGGATGCGCGGAGTTTTGACGGGCACGTGGAGTGCCCACTGCTGCACACTCCGGTGGCACCAGGTAATTATTTGCTCATGGATGCACAGGGGCGGCAGTGTCTCTCTCTCTCTCTCTCTCTCTCTCTCTCTCTCTCTCTCTCTCTCTCTCTCTCTCTCTCTCTCTCTCTTCATTCTCTCTCTCTCTTCCTTCTAACTCTCTCTCTTCCTTCTCCCTTTCTCACTCCCTTTCTTTCTTTCCCTCTCTTTTTCACTCTGGCTTTTTTTTCCTTCTCTGTTTCTCTGTGTCTCTCTCCTTTGATATGCGCATTACACATGTCCTTATTTTGTGCTTTATTTTCCAGGCTCTATCGTCGATATCCACGGTCCCCACAGGAGTGTTCCGCCTTGTTGTTTTGTATTATTTTTGTTAAATTTTGTTTATTAGTTTATCGTTCATATATACATGTTAATAAAAAAATAAAGTGTCAAAATAGTTTATCGTTTACATATATATGTTTATAAAAAAATTAAGTTTGAAAAAAAAAATTCATAACGTTTTTGGTTGTTTTCTTAACTGCTGTGTGACTTTTTCTTGTTCTTATTACTGTTAATTGATGGTGTCCAACATGGTGTTAAATTTTGGGGCACTTATCGCGGTAATACTGGTAATGTCTGCAGTTTGCACCAACTTCTGAGTAGTGTGTTAGATTTATCTCAACTTTACTTCCATTAAAGTGCTGATAATGAAATGAAGACTAGCCGTTCCCGTGCAGAAAGACACGAGGTGCACCTTTGCGATTTAGTCTAAATACTAAAATCCTGTATTGAATTACACTGAGGTAGTGGCCGCATTTACAGTGTACACAAAAAATCAATTAAGAAATCTCATTGTATTTATATTGATTGGGAATAGTGCGTCAGGTGCTGGATCTTGATGGGATACACAGCCCAGTTCGTACATTGTTCTGCACATGAAAAAAATCACATTACAACTTTCACACCAACTGCAATGCGAAACAAATTACGGCTATAAGCCACGTTAGCACCAGGGATTTTACACCTGCTTTCTGCTGGTGTTAAGCAGGATGACTACCTGAACCATGAAAGGGAACACAGCCAAGAGCCACACCAGAACACCCACAGGTGCCATAGAGTCAATGAGCATGATACAGGGATACCCATGAGGGCCAAAAGACTCATCGCAACAACTCCAGGACCACCAACGCCCCCCAAACCTGCATCTGAGCAAGTGTGTCCCTGTGGTCATTGTGTTAGCATGATAGGCACGGGCCCTGCAACATCACAGTGTGCTGTCACCTCAGCGCTGGCAGTGAGTCTGGACATGTAGCTACGCACGCATCCTCCTAAATGCACAAACGGCGTGTGCTGTTCGGCGTACACAGGTCAGCGCAGGGGTGTGCCTATCTGGCAAGGGGAACGGGGTGTCTCGGACATGTCCATGTACAGGAAGTGCGGTAAGTGTGTCTCTGTGTTCTGGTGTGGCCTGCCACAAGGGCCTCAGCAGTCGATGTTGTAAAGATGCATGCACCACCTCCAAACGGCACTGTGATGGTGTAGTTGGAATGCAGCAGGACATGCGCGAATAGGCATTACAATGGTGTGCCGTACGAGTACACGAGATACAACAGCGCACTGTAAAAAAGTGTGGGGGCTCGTGGAAGGGAGGAGCAGCTGTTTGGCAACGTAACACACAGTGAGCTCGCCCATCTGCCACGTGCTGGGCATCTCATCCATGATGACCACGGTCGCAGACATCCCACAACACCCACGACCGGCCTTTCTACACATCCTGTATGAATGCAGCGTGGTTTTTACTTCTCTGCTCGTTCAGTGGTGTGATGTTGGCGGGTTGTGTGACTTGTGCTCCTTGTTGGTGTGATTCATTTTGGCCATTGTTTGTCTATACTTGTGCTGTACTTAATTGTGCATGTGTGCCATTCTGCCCATCTCCCCCCGTCCCCCCACTCCCTGCTTCTTCCTCTTCCTGGTGCTGTTGTGTCTATAATTTTGTTGCTCAACACATAAATACATGTAAAGAACAAATTAGAATAGTTCCTTGATTCTTTTAGGTTTCAAAACTTCTCTCTATTGGTTTCTTTTTAATTTTCCATATAAACAGTTTTTTTTAATATTCAACAACTCATAAAAGTCAGAAGTGCAACGTATTCTATCAACACACTTTCTAGAACATTCTACAACACATGCAGGTTCAAAGTTCATCAATTTTGTTAAACTTAACGATATTTTTTTGCAACATTTTCTCGAACATTTAACGGCACGTGCAGGTTAAAAGTTCACGATTGTTTTAAGTTCGAACAGTGCCTTCCAAACGCAAGTAGCAGGTGTGGTTGAGTTGAGCAAATATTATCCTATAATATGTACTCCATGTTGAAACTGCTTTTTCTTAACCAATCACAAAGATGCTTTTCCACAAAACGAATGTGCACCCTACTTTTAAAAAAGAATGCTTTTCATCTCCCAATCACGTATAGTTTTGTATGGCAAAAAAAAGTAGTTCCCCATCTTTAAACATATCTCTTATTCTACGAAGGAACTGCATGAGCAACAGACATCTTTCTATACCTTCCAGCCATACCTTCAAAATCCTAGTGTGGATCGTAGGACATAGCTATATTTTCTGGTGCAAGAGGTATGCAGAACAGAGACGTACTGACTTAGACCTAGGTTTACCAAATGTGGATATTAAATGGTTTGCACAGAGAGGATTGAAGTGGCACCAATTGCTACCTTTGGTTAAAACCTCTTTGCATCTTCCACACCCTGACCTCATGATTGTGCATTGTGGTGGAAATGACCTAGGCACATTGACTGGGGTAGGTTTGGAAATGCTTATGAAGGACACCTTTTGGCAATTGATGTTACTTTTACCTCAAACTGTCTTTGTATATTCCAATATATGCCAAAGACAGAAGTGGAAATGGTCAAAACAATTTTGTCCTGAGATTGAAAAATCTAGGAAGAATGTCAACAAAGCTGTGTCTGCATACCTCAGAGACCATAGAATGGGGTCGATCTACAACAACATACGTTTTGATATGCCTGATATCTACAGAAGTGATGGAGTACTCTTCACAGATCAAGGAAACAGAGTTTTTCTGAATAACCTGAAGTTGTGCATCCGCACCTACATGTAGCTCCAACTAATAAACACAAGGGCTCTTTTTAGATCCACCCTATAACTGACAACTTAGGCCCGCTATTTTAGGGCCAGGTAACGGCAACTCCCGGACCCTCGCCAAAATGTATTCTCCACACAGCTGCGACGCAGCGGCCAGACAATCTGACTTTGCAGCACAGACCTCTCGCTTTGATCACCGGCTCTAGCGACAAGCTAGGACACCACCATGTGACTCTGCGCAATAGCTGACTTAATTTCCACGCCGGCCCCCAGAGCCTGCAGACCCGTACGAGTGAGTAGTTTGCACTTTACAAATACCGGATTGATTCGAAACGGCAGAGTTGAATGTCACACTCCCTCTGTAGCACCCCCCAATCACCCTACAGACGTCACACTGTTTAAAACAAAAGTTCCTCCTACTACGTATGCAAACATGCTGACACTACTTGGACAGGTGTGCCGCAGAGGTCAGAAAACATGAGTACAGAGCACAGGGCTCACAATTTAATCCCCTGCTTCGGCAGCACCTCAGCTCAGCACCATGTGACTCTGGGCAATAGCTCACTTAATAGCTCACATAATTTCCACGCCAGCCTCGAGGGCCTTCAGCCCCATAGGGGTGAGTAGTTTGCGCTTTGCAAATACCATATTGATTTGATACGCGCAAATTTACCTTCGCACTCCCTGTATAACACTCCCTAAGCACCATACACAAGTTACAATGTTCTAAACAAAAGTTCCTCCGAGTAGGTATAACTACATGCTGACACTACTTGACAGATGTGGCACAGCGGCCAGAGCACATGACTTCATAGCATATGATACACACTTTGGACTCACGATTTCATCCTCGAGTCCGGCAGCAGCTCAGCTTAGCACCATGAGACTCTAGACAATACCTCACATATTTTCCGTACCCCAGGACTTTCAGACCAGTAGGAGTCAGTAGTTCGTCCTAGTAGGTATGAACACATGCTGACACTACTTTCACAGGTATGCTGCAGTGGCCAGGGCACATGACTTCACACCATAAGACACACAGTTTGGGCTCCCGCTTTCATCCTCGACTCCCGCAGCAGCTCACCTTAGCAGCCTCAGACTCTAGTCAATACCTCACTTAAATTCCGTAGCCCAGCACTTTCAGACCAGTAGGTATTAGTAGTTTGCTTCGCACCCCCTCTATAGCATACCCTAAACACCCCACAGAGGTTACATTGCTCTACCCTCCTCTTTCCTACTTTTTTGCCCTTTTTTCCCCTTAATCACTTCAACAGAATCACTAAATGGCGGCCAAAACTTCCTAGTTGCAACCGCTCGCAGCGCTCCCAACCAATAAGCAGCAAGCTCGTGCTCGTAACGCCTCAGCCAATCAGATGGCAGAATTCCCAAAAATCGATATCTGTAAATTTCGATATTTCTCAAAAACCACTGAACGGATTTACACCAAATAAACAAAAGCGTGCTTTCTAGACCAAGACCCTTCTCCCTGCCAAATTTGGGGTAATTCCGTTCACCTGTTCGACCTGCAGCCTTGTCTAAAGTTTCCTATGGAAATCAACATGGAGAAAACATGTTTTGGGACCCCCCTTTTTTCTCAGCCCCCCCTTGACGAATCACCCCCAAACTTTCAACATAGGAGCTGATATGAACAAAGAATTAGTTTGGAAAATATCATGAAGATTCATCAAACGACGCCAAGGTTATAAGCAAAACAAACAATACTCTTCCTATGGAAACTTGGTCCTAACTATAACTACCTACTGGCGACCGCTAGTAGGTAATGTGTATATATATATATATATATATATATATATATATATATATATATATATAATATACTTTATTACAGCAATGTTGCATCATGGTATTTGTGGGGTCTTTTCTTGAATTTGTTACCTGCAGTAGGTGCTGCATCTAAACAATTATTCATATTGTTCTCCCAACAGTGGGCATTCAGTCACAGTCTGCTGGTTATTTTAACCAACTCTGTCGTTCGGTAAGAGGGTTCGAATAGTTCCAAACTCGACGGCTCCCTCCATTTCTGGGACGGTGCACTTTCACAGCTAGACGCGCCGTTGGACATATGCAAAACAATACATCTTCGATTTGAAAGTGCACTCAGCGGCAGATGATTTAAGGCATACCAACTTTGCTGCTCTTGAATTTCCTTACTCGCCTTACGCGTTTCGTGCATCTGCACCTTGATCAAAGGCATTGATGTTATGATGCAGCCATGTTGAAAAAGACACTAGTAATCTACCTCACACTTTATAGGAATGTCAGACCCACACTGAGATTGCTGGCGGATTGCCCCCAAGGAAGGGCTTTTTTCATGATCGGAATGATCTGAATAATGTCCTTGAATGATCGGTCACCTGAAGCCATTGCCTGTCCAACTTCTCTTGGAAAGGTCTAATTTTGAGACGTGCGTGAGGCACCATGAGGATGGCTGAGGATTTCATGCCGACAAAGGATTTTAGGAGAAGGAGAGAAGTGAACTCTTCTTTTGGATAGACTGTGAGCTTGTGGTAATATGCGTTTTGCCTTTCTGTGGATAAGAAGGCCTTGAGTTGGAGCGTATCGAAAGTACCTACAAGAAAAGTTATCCATTGAAAGGGCGTGAGAATGGACTTTTGGTAGTTCACTGAAAGCCACAGAGAGCGAAACAGTTGTAGGCAGTTGGATATGGCTTCCAAAGCCCGGTGAAGAGAAGGCGCTTCACTAGCCAATTGTCGAGATACTGGAAAATCTGCAGGCCCCGTAATTGTAAGTGTGCTGCCACAGGAGGGAGGCATTTGGTAAATACCCGAGGAGCTGAGTAGAGGCCGATGGGGAGAACCTTGAATTGATAGTGCGGACCTGCCTCAGTGAAACGAAGAAACCTTCGGTGTTTGGGATGGATAGGAATAAGGAAATATGCATCCTAGTAATCGAGGCTGGCTCGTAAATCTGAATGGTTCAGAAACTGCAAAATCTCGTGGAGAGTTACCATGTAAAAGGATTTTTTCTGTAGGTATTTGTTGAGCTTTCTGAAGTCCAGAATGTGACGCCATTCTCCCGACATCTTCTTCACAAGAAAAAAAGTGTGATTCAAAGCCCATTCCCCTTTGAGAGTGCAGCACGCTCTCTATGGCTCCTTTTTGCAGCATGACGAAAGCCTCCTTCTTGAGCAACTGAAGATGGAATGGCAGAGATTTTTGTGGTGGGTGAATAGGTTATACTGTCACAAACTCCAGGGTATGACTTTATTATATCCAGGAACCATTTGTCTATGGTAATTTCTTAACATTGATTGAAAGAACGTGTGGTTCGTGCTCCTCTGGATGGTAGGATAGGGGAGAGTGCAGCAGGTGCCAAGACGTCATCACTGTTTCCTAACAGCATCTCTGGACTGTACTGATTGTTTACGTCTGGGTTGCCTGGAGTATGCAGCCTGTGGTCATGCACGATAGGCCTGTTGCTGTTGGTAGGAAGGATGAAATGTCTGATAGGTCTGAGGCTGGTATCTTCGGCAGCCCCCCGAAATGAATAGGCTCCTCTACTGCGAGCTCCAAGGAAGGGGGTCTTCCTATATTGGAGCATGCCCAAAGCTTTAGCAGTCTTGGTGCCTGCGTTAATAGCCTATAAGGCATCATCAATGTGCTTACCGAAAGCACATCGCCATCAAAAGGCATGTCTAGGACCTTACTTTGCACCTCAGGGCAGAATGTTGTTGCCCTTAACCAACCCTGATGTCTAAGGACGGCTGCACCAGGGAGCTGACGAAAAGCCAGGGAAGCCACATCCATGGACGCATCAATGATCTTCAAGGCAGATCTTTCACCCTCTAAAATAATCTTTCTCACCTCTAGCCTTTTGTCTTTTGGAAGGAGATTCACGTATGGAGTGATATTAGACCACAATTGATGGTTGTATCTGGCTAATATCGCTAGTGCATCACAAGCATGTGAAATGAGTCTCTTCCCATCCCTTCATCTGGACACCTGTACTGAGTCAGTGGCAAGAGATGTGCTGTGTGTATAGTGACATACTCCTACATGTTCACTTGCATGTCCAACTGATGTGTGGGTGGTGCATGTCGGGACATTGGGGTATTAGCATCCAACATGCAACAGACATATGGGTGCAAGTCAAGGAGGGATGTATGTGCCATGGTTTTTTTTTTTTTTTTTTTGAAAAACCTTTATTGACATTGCAACCAAAGACAAGTATGGGCCTACAACCCTCGGGGCCGGCCGCTAAGCAGTTAAAGTAACAGCAAGCAAATCTTAATCACACGCAGCACCTCGGGAAGCAGATTCTCCATCCTAGTATACTCTAGTCCAGCGAACAGCCCAAAGGGGAAACCAGGATATAAAAGGTTTTCATTTTACAATAAGGGATAGAAGGATCAGGTGCCAATCAAGTTCTCAGCAGCGAAAAATGGCAGGCAGAGTAGTGAACGTCAACAATGAACAGCAATCTATCAAGTCAATGGCGCTGAAACAGGAGGTTCAGGATGTGGAGGAATGTCACGAGCCGTTGCGCCTGCAGTCCCCTGCCCTAGGACCCAGAAGACATCACGGAAATTGATGCACAAATAAAAAACAATGATTGGCAACGAAGGAAACCTACCGTACTGACCCCAGAAAAGAAAGACAAAGAAGAATAAGAGAAGAAAAAGGAGGCCATAGGAACAAAGTAAAGGACTAAAGAAGCCCCCCCCCCAACCCCCCACCCTGCACCTCTGCAGATGACTACGGCCCCCCCCCCCCGCAGTGTGCCTGTCGCCCCAGAACCAGACCCGAAATATAGAAGAAACAGAGAAAAAGGGGAAAGAGAGGAAACCCCCCCTAACAGAGAAGGGGAGAGAGTAGTAATAAACTGGAGGAGGGCCTTCAACCATGCCCCTGGCTTCTCCCTCCCGCACAATATATTCCTCCCCAAAACAAACAGTAAACAACAAAAATTCGACCATGTCTAAGAGAAATGGGGAGCATTATTCACAGACTACACTATCAGTTATGCCGTGAGAGCACACAACCCCCAAGCCCGCCCGCCTATTAAATGACAACCTCTGAAGGATCAGCCTTATCCTTGGCCACGCTTTGCGAATCCACCAATGCATACCCAGCGACCCATTATCATGTCCAAAGTTACAAGGAAGAGGAGCGTCCAAAGAAGACCAGGAAGGGACACACACATGTAGGGAGGATGTCTCTGAACACCAACACAGTCATCGTCATGGAAGATCACCTTTCCCAGTACTGCCCCAGGGCCTGCGCCGCACACAAGGTCCAGGAAGGAGGAATCAGCCAGAGCAGGCGACCGCTGCGGGAAGATCGCCTGGGTCGCCGGAGGCCGCGCATGGGACAAAGTCACC
Source organism: Triturus cristatus (assembly GCF_964204655.1). NCBI lineage: Eukaryota > Metazoa > Chordata > Amphibia > Caudata > Salamandridae > Triturus > Triturus cristatus. Next base: position 1,104,130,588 of record NC_140585.1, on the reverse strand, counting down.
ACCTTCTGCTCAAGTCCAAAATCTCCGGAACAGGCCGACCCCAGAGCCAGCCGACCACACGCTGCCACAGTGTCCGAAATTTCCAGCTGTCCCTTATTCACAGAGGCGGTCACGTTACTTTCCTCCTGTGTAGGGTGAAGCAGATCCTTGTGTACCTGGGGACAGGCAGACCGCAACTGTTCCGACGCTGACGCAATACCATCCAGCTTCCTCCCCAATACCCGGGCGCCGTGAACCAGGGTGGAATGAAGGGCTCCGAGAGCGTCGAGAAGGTCACCGTACCCCAGCACAGCCCCCTGCGCTCGCTCCGCTACGCTCCTCTGCGCCACACACTCCCAATCTTGCTGTGACCCAATGTACAGGATGATAGAGTCCATCCCATCAAGATGGCCGCAGGGCAGGGCCACCCCAGATGGGAACCGGGACTCAGGCACAAGTGCATCAAGTTCCATGTCACTGCAAACAGGGTTCCGGAGGCAAGCAAAATAGGCATCCAGTGTGTGGTCACAGGTAACAGTCGTTCTCCTCCTGGGCCAGTGCCCGCGAAAACCGGGAGCAGCCCGCGCAAAGCGGGACGAGCCACAGGCCGCGTCCGATCAGTTCACTGGCGAGGGCCCAGGCAATCGCCGAAAGACCCTGGAATCGTCACCCCGGGTATGCACCCGTTACGCCACGCTCGATGGTAGGAGCGACCACAGCGAGATTCAGGCCAATATTCGCTCCGCTTCGGTATTCCGACTCCACCCGGTCACCAATGGCCGCTGTTGTTGAACTGCCGCCCGGCCATGTTGTCCACCCGAGGTCCCGGCTCCAGGGCTGCACAGGCCGCAAACTTCAAACGAACATTTCTCAGGCGGTACCGCCGCCAGAAACTTCAGGATCACACGATCGGTTGCCGCTCTCAATCACCAACACGGGCATGTAGCGCAGGCTGAGGATCACATGCAGGATATCTGTGCGGGATGTGGAGGTTCACGGAGCCGGGAGCCTACGCTGCCGTCCCGGTCGCCATCTTGGCTCCTCCCCCGTATGTGCCATGGTTGATGTTGAGAATGACAATTGACTTATTCTAAACAGCGTTGGCACTTTGAGCAGTGTTCAGCTGATGATGCCAGGGCTTGCCCTGTGATGTGATGTACTCACTGTGGTGTGTGCAGTCAGTGCAGGTGACTGATGTTGTTCTCTTTCTTCCTATTCCTATCCAGATATATCCATGGCCACAGGAGGGGACAGCTCCACGGACCAGGAGTAGCCACAGAGCCTGACAGGGACAGAAGGAGAGGAGTCAGGGGGACCCAGTGGCACAGAGGGCGAGTGGAGCCACATCGAGGAGTTGTCAGCACCATCCCCCCAGCTGAGGGCCACAGCAGCTCTGAGGATGACTGCCTTGTGGAGGCGGGTGTCAGCAGCCACCAAACCCCAGCTAGTGAGGCTGCCCCGTGTTCCCCCACCCACAGATACACCATCCCCAAAATGCTGAGGCCCTCCCCCCTACCACTTGCTCCTCCACACCCGGTCAGACGGTTAGTGCCACTGATGTGGGGACCGTGTCCCCCCTCCTCTGTCCTGCTGACCTCACCTGCACCCCATCCCGCTCCCATGGATTTAGGCACTGCAGTGGAGTCTACGACCACACCGTCTGACTTGGGCACAGCAGTGGGGACCCAATCCACTCCATCGGACCTGCCCACTGAAGTTGTGCCGGCACCCGCCCCATCTGACTTGTGCACCACAGTTGTGACTGCACCCACCACTTCAGTCAGTTCCACTGCAGTTGCAAGTGACTCTCCTGCATCCACCACCCCTTCACAGCCTCCTTCTGCTGCGCCCTGATCCTGATCCTGACCCTGCGGTGCCTGGCCTACCCCCATGTATGTCCCTCCGAGGTGATGTTCCCTGTCCTTCCAGTGCAGGCAAGCAACGTGTGACAGTTGTCACTCAAGTTCACTCCTTGTAATTTGTATAATGGACTGGCTATTGGCCTTTTGTTTGAACAGACGTTTATATTTTCATATGCTAAATAAAGCTTTTTTCTTTATCCTTGTGAACCTGATTTAGCTGTACATTAGGTTGATGATGTTTAGCATGCCCTTGCACCTGTAATGATTGGTTTCCAATGTTGAATACTGAGGTGTTGATGTGAGGTACTCCATGTGGTCCATGAGATATGTATCCTATTCTTGTCGGTATCCATGTCATCCTTTGCAGCTAACTGGGTGTGTCATGATCAACAATTTGTGGACATCTCTGTAAACATTTCATTTGCATGGTCACATCTGTGGCTTGCACCCATGCACGTATGATGTGCTTCCCATTGTCCAATTTGTCTATTTCCCTGACTTTGGGCGCATCTCCACTGGACCTACAGGTGTGGGCATCATTGGTATAGGAGCAACTGGGTCCTCTGTGCAACTTGCTGTACATATTTGGTGAGTATGTGCAGATGACTTAGGGGAGACTCACGTACCCAGGCTGTTGTGACCAGAGCCTTCATTTTGTGGTAAATGATGACTGACCAAGTGTTCTGCTAACATGAGTGAGACGTGCTGTGACTATGTTTGGCACAGCTGGGCTTCCACAGGAGTTGGGTCCCCTCAGGCTATGTCATGGATGTGTTGTTCCCTGATCACAGCCTACGTGTCGGTCGGGTTTTTGGCAGTTATGGGCATCGCACTTCATCAACAGGACGTACCGGCTACGGGTACTTGGCGGTCGCACGGTAAGGCTACGGACAGCTCTCGGAGAGCTGTCCGACCCAGATCGGAATCGACCCCATAGGCTGTTCTTTTCTGCTCAGCAATTGCCAATGGCACAGTGCCAGGATACATTTTCCTTTGGGTATTTGCACACTCCAGAATTATATAAGAAACAATGATTACAAATGTATTGGGCGCAATTCATAATACACATTTCACTCTTTTCGGAAGTCCCAAAGAATGTAGCACATCTGATCTGATAGCAGTTAAGATTTCAAACTTCATCAAATAGTGCCAACACCTATTCAGTAGCAACCTCTCTGCAAGGGATCATCTTCCCGCTGCCACCTTTTGCCCCTATGAAGCCACAATGGAATATTAAAAAACAACGGTATGAGGTGCATACACCATCAGAGCAGTAGATCACTTACTCGTTCAGATTATAGCTAAAATAGATAACCCTTTCATCCTGTCTACTTTTGCTTTGGACTATGGAACATATAGTTATAAGTCATAGAGATCATCTTTTAAAACCACATCATATCCAGTCTTCTGGCTCAGTAGCTCGTACCAGTGGATTTTGGTGTTTGTAGAACCAAAAATATATTGAGGGCAAATTCTGATAAATATCTCACTCTTTTTAGAGCCTTTCAAAGGAAAACAGCCCATCTGGTCTGAAAAACAGCTTAGATTTATTTTTTTCACCAAAAAGTGGGGGTACCTGTTCAGAAATAACCTCTAAGTGAGTGGCCACATTCAAATGTAATATTAAAACATTCATAGATATCCAGTAATGGACTAAGGTATTTAGGCATGGCTCAGAAAGGACTTGTGTCAGAGTTGAGGGACCTCTAGTAGTTCCTAAGGCAGTAGATTGTAATCTTTTGGCTTATGTGAACCTCCACTGAATCACTACAGGAAGACGGGAACCGTGAAGTTAGCAATTCTACAATCGAACTTTAAAACAATACTCAAAAATATAGAAACAAGCATGCTTCAAATAAACACACATATTCTAAATTATTTGATTTAACTTGCAAACAAAAATTTACAAAAAGGGGAATTTTTATTGCATTAGGAAAGTTGGAGTGTCTCAAAATTTGGTTTCATTCCCAAACGATGAATTAGCATGCTAAACTCCATATCGCTTTGACTTTTTTGTTGCTAATGCATCCTCTCTTTTGGTCAGTGCATACAGGTGCTTTGATTGAAGACAACAGCTGTCCATACTAAATTATGTTTGCTGTACTTGGACTGCACCTACGAATTAAGCTGAGGGTGCCAAATTAATTTTGAACCTCCAATTTCAAATTCACTCACTTTTACAGAGGGCTTTAATTTTCACATTTTACATTTTGTTTTATTATGCATAAATACTTTGTTAATCTGCTAATATGATGTATTTGTCTAAACAACAGTGGACATCTTAGTGGGTGTTGTAGATGCCTAGAGGTCAGCGGACACTAGTTTGCGAACCAATGCCTAATGTACTTAGTGCAGTTTCTCTGTAATTTTTAAAAACTTTGAGGGCAAGGGAATGTGAATACCACATTTGGCAGAGTTTTTTTTGCATGTTTATGCAAATTTTGTGCCTTTGGCAGTTGCAGAGTATATGAAAGTTCCTTGTTGGTGGGACTGAACATGCTTTTTTAATGTTTGTCTTAAAAAAACAGAGAGAGGGATTGTCTTAGCCAAAGATTGCCTGCCTGTGCATTGCCTCCTTGCATTGCACACTGAGACTTTACATTTGCAAAGTCATTTACAATGACTCTATGAATGTAGAGGTCCAGATTCCACACCAAAAAGTGGAACTGTATCAGGGCATGACTGGCCTTTGATTTCATTAGGCATTTCCCCTGTGTGCTCGAAACATTGTAGGCTGTTTTTGAAAGTTGAGGGCCACTGCTGGTGCCTTTGTCACTTACAAATTCTTAACAAATGTTCCCTTTTGTGCTCTCACTTCTCCCCCAATAGTCAGCAAATCATTCAGAATGCACTGAGCCATTCCCTTTTATATATGCTCGAGAATTATCAACCAACCACTAATTATAGCTGTCTCCCGTTATGAAAACATATGCGCGAAGCGCTGCGTCAAAAGTTTTTAGGAATGAGATACAAGTACAAAGAAAAACACTTTTTATGATTCCGTTTTTTATGTGATTTTCTGTCTCTATTCACAATTGAGAATTTATAGGTATTATGGCAATGTATTGACATTATGTACAAGGATAATTACTGAAATATGTAATGGGTTTACAATGATCTGTATATGTTCACAATTAACAAGCAAGACAATGAGGACTTAGATAAAACTAGGTTTTCTGAATTGGGATTGTAAATGAAAGAATATTACAGTTTGTTGCATATGGATAATCAACATTTTTCATGTCTAGATGTTGTGCATGAATAGGATTATTCTTTGATCTCATGGTATTCTGGAGCATTTTATATTGTATTTTATATTGTATATCTTATATTTGCCAATATATACATTGTGGATAGAATGATATGTTTTATAATTATTATAATAAATATATATTTTCATAACAGGAGACAGCTATAAATAGTAGCTTAATTGATAATTATCAAGCATAATATAAAAAAGGAGACTGTCTCAGTGCATTCTGAATGATTCGCTGCCTATTGGGGGAGAAGTGGGAGCACAAAAGGGAAAATTTGTTAAGATTTTTTGAGTTTATAGCTTCAGCCGGTCCCTTTTGACTTTAAAAGGGAGACTCTCTATTTTTTCCAGAGCCTCTGCCACTTACCCCAGCTCCCCAAAGAAGGGGATTCAGGAAAGAGAGGAAAACAGAGAGAAGAGGAGGAAAGAGAGAGAAGAGATAGAGAAGAGAGGAATGGAGCACGGTTGGTTTTAACATTTTTGCCAGGGCTGCTTTAGGTTCCCCAGTCCAGCCCCAAATTATATGTTCTAAGGCAGGGGTTCTCAACATTTTGGCTTCTGTGGATGCCCACTTTTTCATTACTGGAATCCACTGTGGCATAATTGGAAGCCAGGGACTGCAGCTTAAGCAGTTTCGATGATTTAAAACTCAAAACAATACACAAAAATACAGAAACAAGCATTCAACAAACAAATACACAAATGATTAAATATTAAATTGAATGCACAAATATAAAAAAAATTTTTTTTAATTTTAATCAAAAGTTTGGGCCTTTTCTAACTCCAACTGAGGCCACCTATTGTCCACACTATATTCCGTTGGATACAGTTGCAATACTCCCATGGATCAATCTGAGGGCATAAACTTAATCGTTAACTTCGTATTTCAAATTCATTCACATTTAGAACATGTTTTAACATTTTCTATTTTACATGTTGCTTCTTTATATACACTTTGTTGATCTATTAGCATTATTTACATTTCTAAGTAGTCGCGGGCCCTCTGACAAGGTATCACATACCCCCAAGTGTCCCCGGACCGCAGGTTATGAAACGGTGTTATAAGATATCCTTCTCCTGGAGTTCTAAGGTATCCTTCTCCTGTTAGAATGTACGTTTGCACTGGAATTCTTAGTAGAATATCTGGAAACTTGTTAAGTCATACTTTAAGGAAAGTCCTGAGTTTTGTCATGTTGGTAATCCCACAGTGCAAAATTAGAGGCATGGTACAAATCCTCACTGAGGAAAGCCAGCACCAAAAGGCAACAGCACATTTTTTTTATTATTTCCCTCCACTAGTAAATAATATTTCACTGTAGAGAAACCACTTCCCATAAACTACTATGAAATTTGAGTTCCATTCCCTTACCAGTAGGGCTTAATTAGTAAAAGAATCATTGCTGGTGCCCAGATTTTACTAAGAAGCTGGTGGCCAAGGCTACTGAGGTTCTGGATGCTGAATACAAAGGCTGTGTTGCCTTGATTCCATCTCATGCCTCTTTTATCCTCAAGCAGACGGTCCCTGCCCCCTTATCTCACTTCTGCAGGCTATTTTCTTTCCCTGCTCTCTCCCTTCATCACAGTTTTTTCAGTCTTTCTTATCCTTCTAGTGCGCTCACAACGTGCAACTCGCCGCCCCCACTGAAACAACTCCCAAGGAGATAGCCAAATTGCAATTAATGTGGTTTAACCAAGGGCGTAGCCTTTTATTCACATAGTCACATTGCATCAGTGAGGAATGATAACCATATTTAAGAGTACATCATTGTTATGAGAATACAGTAAGATTGGCCAGACAATGTTATGAGTATACAGGACATAAGATTAGCAAAACAGCTCAATGATTGTACCAGCATTAAAACAGTTGTGTAAGGGTAGCTACCCTTTTTCTGCTGCAAGAAATTCTGCCAATTCCTCCTTCCTCCAGGGGTGGGTGGGTGGGCATTTGCTGTGGTATGCAGGCTGGTGCGCGGTGGAGAGAAAAAGAAGCCAGCCTCTCCTCTTGTGATGCCTTATTTGTCTCTGGGCGCCCCTCGATGACGTACCAGGTGACCCTCTCCCCTTTCTGCAAAACCGACGAGGGACTCCTGTTTTTTTGGCTCCTGCACTTGGAGCGACTAAGGGCGCCCCACTGCTATTTACAGGGGGCGCCTGGTCAAAATGCGCTCACAATATGCAACTCGCTGCCCCCACTGAAACAACTCCCAAGGAGATAGCCAATTGCAATTAATGTGGTTTAACCAAGGGTATAGCCTTTTATTCACATAGTCACATTGCATCAGTGAGGAATGATAACCATATTTAAGCGTATGTCATTGTTATGAGAATACAGGACATAAGATTAGCAAAACATCTCAATATTGTACAAGCAATAAGACAGTTGTCTCCACACATTACAGTGTAATACTTGAGAATGCACTTGTAAGATCAAGGCATTATTGTTCTGACAATACAGTACATAAGATCAGCAAAATATCAAGGATTGTGCAAGTAATAAAACAATTTGGAACACTTTGTAATGAAAAAGTGCCAGCAGGCCCCTTTTTCATATCCATCGCCCACGCCATCAACCTAGGGCATCCGGAGCATAACTTTGTGGCAACTTCCCCTCCATCACTCAGAGGGATCGGCAATATCTGAAGTTCCAAATACACCAGGGCAATGCATAGCACTCCATCCCTGCTGGGGTACCTGTCATCAGGCAAAAAAACCACAAAGTTCAGCTCTGGGCATACCAGGGAAGGGCAGAAAGGTCCAGGGCCACCAGCAGGTTAGTCCCCCCTCCTGCCTGCGCGGTGCCCACACAAAAACACCCCTCCAAGGGGTAAGTTCAGTAAATCAGTCCAACTTTTGGGTAGCCACCCTTTTTCTGCTGCAAGAAATTCCACCATGGGGCGAAGAGGTCACTGGCGATCTCGCCCTCCCCCCAGCCAATGCCAGAAGGCCTCAGTAATAGCCCACATGATAGTGGAACTGCCGATGCATCCATCATCCGAACCTAGTGATTTGCCCTGTGTTGCAGTCTACCCTTTGCAAACTGTCAGAACAGAGATTTTTATCAAGCCTGGATCTGATTGACCACCAGCTCTGGCTATGATGAGTCCCTACTTGCTTGGTTTACAGAAATTAGCAAACCTCAGCATTTGACAAAGGCTACTCTTTATGTGGGAGATGGTGCTTTGTCCCTCCACTGGTAAGATTCATGTTTAGCAGTCCACCCAGGCTACAGAGTGTCTGGCCGCCCAATGAAAATGTAATGCAGGTTGCATAATATATCCAGCACCAGAGTTGAGGCCTGTAAATTGTACATCCCTACTACCTTCACCACAAACAACTGTTGAGAGAAAAGACCACCTGGGCAACCAAAAACATACCTTGACATTCCGCTATCGTGTTGAAGACTATGTGACAGCCTGGGCCTTTTTTTAAAGCCTTCTCTGTAGACCCCTATCTCCGTCTCCAAAGCATATTATTCCCTGTCAAACCTAACCACCCTAACCTATTTCCTGGGCCCTAAAACAAAATGATGACATTACCCCCCAGGTTTGTTAGTTAGACGAGTGTGAGTAAGCTGGAGACTGACCTCCCCGACCACTTGGCACATTAAAATCTGTAAACAGTGCAATATTATCCTGCTTGCACCTACTTCCTTAGTTGCTCCTGGGAGTGCCTTAGCTGCATTTTTTGGCTTTTCTGCATGCTTGATTATGCAACCCGCTACACAATTGCTCCACAATTCTGGTCTTCTCCTATCCCGTTAGCGTACCCAGATATGTGCTTGCCTCAGCCCTTCAAGCTCTAATGACAAGAGGCTTCTGTGCATCCTGTGCCTGTCTCTGCGAGAAATAATTATGTCTCTCTGCACTTACTGCATCTACTCACTCATGGGAGAGTTGCTATCCTTGCCCCTTGACTGAGGGCGTGCTCAAACTTACTCTAAATCCATGCTACCCACTGCTGATCTGCATGTAGCCTGGCAAGTGAGCCAAACTTGGGTATTCTGGGCAACAGTCACCTTGCGTGATCTACTGTAACATGGCAGACTCCATAGGTACACCCATGATTGTGCCATGGGACTTACAGGGCCTGACTCTGGTGGATTCAGGCAATGCTGCACTGCCTGAATTCGTGTCATACCTTGAGGCCCCTATTGTCTCGCCTCTCTCACAGGCTAGTACTTAAATATCTTCTGGAAAACTCCACACTTTCCATAAGATCGACAAAATTATTTTGACATGTACCGTGCCAATAGACGTTAACAGTTGAAACATGCCCCCAAAGGGATGATATTGTCTTGAACGACATTCAACACCCTCTAAGTCAAACTGTATTCCTGAAAACAATGTTTCTACCTTGCCAGTGGTGCCTTTTATCAATTACTGACAGACTGCCTGAATTTGGCGGTCAATGCTGGTGACCAGCTACTTTAAGGGAGTTCGTACCAACTGTACAAACAATCCTCTAGCCTTGGGAGGAATAGGCAGGAGATCAGAAGGAAACTTAGGAGCCAGCATATGGCTCCCCTCAATGGAGTCACCCTGCATTCGCCAGAGCGCTCAGTGACAATGTGATAGACTAGATTGAATAGATTAGCCTCCCCTTGGTGCATTGCTAACAATCAGGGAAAAAATGCTACTGGGGACCCTAAAAGGGGTGCGCCGCAAGATGTAACACAGATATAGCCCATAAATGGGCAACTGGGGGCTCCTCTGCTACGTGCAGGTTGTGCCTGGCCAATACACGCCAGTATGGCCATGGGATCCCCAACAAAGCTGGCGCTGGTTGTGGAGTTTGCCAGCGACCAATACCCATCTCCGTGTTATGACAGGCCGCGATTCGGGCCTTGCAGGCCTATGAAATGCCAGGCATATGACAACCCAAAGTGAAAGCTGCTGGTCTCCCTGATCTCATGAATAGACCGCCAATCCCTTAACAATAACTGTAAGCTCTGCGTAGACCTCTTCACTGTTTCTGCCAGCATGCTTGCAGGTACTGACCACAGAGGAAACAATTCCAACCTGAGCACATCACGTCCACGCAGCTACCACTTCGACGTCATTTAAATGTACGGCACGCCGAGATACGGTCCCGAGTTTGCATCATGGTGGTGAGAAATGCATAAATGTATGCAGAGGCCTGTTGAATACCTTCCAACTAAACTTAAAATCAGATTGCCTTACCAATACAAACCGAAAGCAATGCGTGACCTGGGATCCTTTCACCCATGCATGCTGGCACCTCAATGGCCTAAGAACTGTCACTGTGCTTGTCACCGCTACTGCAGCTGGCCATAGCCTCTCTGGATATTCCTGTCCATCCTCCTGCAATCATGTTGGCACCCTCGTAGCGCAGTGCGCCTCCCAGTCATCTAGTTATAGAGGCCATGAAAAAATAAAGAAATAGCTGTTCAGTGCCCCTACCTAGTTGCTGTACAGATCGAAGTTATATTCTAGCTTAATTGGTTACAGCAAGCAACCCTATCTCCCCTTATATCCTGCACACACACCGAAAGCAAACCCAATCTTAAAGGGAGGCTAGCCAACAGTTAAGGAAGGGTGGCACTCTTATATCGCGGTTCAGCGCCTAGAGGTGGAGGGGTAAATGTGAGAATAAAGGGTGGTAGGAAAAATTGAGGTCAACTAGAAGTTGTGAGTTATTCTGCAGGTTTTGTGTTATGCTTATGTTTTCACTAAACATGCCTCTAATTCACATGCTGATTACAGCAGTGGGCCCTGCCAATGAATGTTTACCTATTTAGAAGGCAGAAAGGACATGTGATAAGGCCCAGTTTATCTGTAACCTTCAAACTTGCCAGAAGCTCACTTTCAATGACAAACCAAATCATGTTGAACCCATGGTCACTCATTTGTGCAGGAGTGGCTTCATCGAACTTTGACGCCCGGTCACCTTCAGTTCCACTGCTCGCCATGTTGCAATGAATTGGTTGCCGACCATCAAGAGCCCTTGCTCAAAAGGGGTGCACTTCGCACCGGGCGCCCCTAGTAGCATGCAGCTCTCCAACCATGCAGCACTGCTGAAAGGAAGACCCCTAACACCAAAAGTAGAAACGAACATTGCGTACTTTATTCTCATTTAAGTGTATGCTAGAAAACATTCCTTACCCCATCACTGTGGACTAACTCTAGAACCTTCCAGACCGGTGTCGCATCTGTGCACACTTGAGTGCACGGGGTAGGATTTAAAGTTACCACCCCTTTCATTCCATAGGTAAATTCACATTTATTGTGAAAATGATTATCCCTTATTTTCTACAGCAGCCAACAATAGGTCAGTCATGTTTTAACCTAGCGATATCGATGATTTGTCAGTTTCTGGCAGCTTCTACTAGTCTGTCAGTGTTCAATTTGAAAAAGAATGTTGTGTCCAAAGCTTTGCTCACAAGCCCGTGGCTGGCACAATTAAATGTTGGTGGCAAACTACAAAGGCTGTACAGCATACCTCGCGCCTCTTTAATCCACTATCAGACACACTCTGCCCATTTTATCTCTCTCTTGCAAGTTCCTCCTGTCCTCCTCTATGATGGGTTATTCATCTTTATCTTCCCCGTTTTCCCTCTCTTGCTCTGGATCAAAGTCTGCTGAGGAATCATTAATGCTAGGTCCCAAACATGAGGTCCGGTGGGCCCCGCTTACAATACCTAGGTGTCATACTTGACAAAAGACTCAACCTAATCTCCCACATCAACTCCATTGCTAAGAACGCACGTTACCAGCTGCACCTTCTGTGGGGGGATTCGTCGGTTCTTCCCGGAGAAAGACCTAAAAACATTGGTTCAATCTCTAGTTCTCTCTAGACTGGATTACTGCAATTCTCTTCTGACTGGCCTACCCAAATTGCACCTCTCTCCCCTCAAATCCGTCCTCCATTCAGCAGCTTGCTTTATATCAGGGTCCAAACGAAGTGATCACATCACTCCTATGGCTTCCCATCGAGGCAAGATCTATCTACAAAACTGCCTGCATCACCCACAAAGCTTTGCACACTTCCTCCCCTCGTTACCTGGCGAATTAACTGAAAATGTCTCGAGGCTCAAGACCTTCTCGGAATGCGGAAAAGTTTCTGCTTGAGCCCCTACTCCTTCAAAAGGGAAAGATCAATGGCTCAATCGTTCTCAGGTAATGCAGTGAGAATCTGGAACTTGCTTCCGCCATTGCTCCGTGCCACTACCTCTATTAGTCCAGTCAAATTAGTTAAAAAAAAGGGGCTAACCTAGAACTAATTGCAATACAATTTCTGTGAGTGGATTGTTATTGAAATTTTTCCGTACAAAACGATGGTGAAAAGTCTACCACTCTATCATGGCGCGTTATTCCAATATGGCGGATTTTTACAAAATGGCTGTCCATTATTTGAGATATAGGGTATAACTGTTTATATGCCCATGTGTGGTATCATTTTATATGTTTTTAGGGACGGGAAAGTCCAAAATAACATCAAAAATTGTTTCTGATGACCATAATATCAAATTGGGATTAATACATTTCATTACCTTTACCTGGTTGCTTTTTCTGAAAGAGAACTCAGAGACTCTTTTGTCCGTCATCTCATTAAGAATTCTATTTCCAATTTCTTCTGCAAGTTTAGGATTAATATCACTGCCATAAGTAACACCCGTGAAAATGTTACGCAGGTTGCTGTCTCGCTCAAAAACATTAAGCTGTTCTACATATACCAGTACTTTCTGTGTATCTCCTTTATCGCGTTCAATTCTTGAACTGGTCATAGTAACATGTTGCTCACTTGCTGCATGCTTCACTGAAGCAAAGTCCTGTATGCATTCATTCAAATGGGTGCAAATAGGGCGTGACATAACCCAGACAAGCTGCTGCTGTTATGTCATACCTTTTCAATATTATCAGCTGCCTATTGAACGAATTTTGGAGGACTTTCAGAAGGTTCCACAAGGACAGGTATAGTATTTCCTCTTTCTGCTGCAGCTGAATGTTCAAAATGAAGAACTTCTGAATCCCATATGATTTACTGCTTCAACTACAAATCTCGAGCTTGTGTTGTCATGTAATTGAACTGCCATCCCTAACTGCAGCGGTGCAACTAAGACTCGTGGGCACACAGCTTGCATAATTGCCTGTCCTATAGAAGCTACTTTTCACACTCTGTTGGTTATATCAGCAACAAAAACTGATAATAAGATCCTTAACGAATCAGGAATATAGCTCACATTATAGTCAACACTACTCATGTTTTCAATGGGTGGATATGTTTCTGGTTCTACAGGGATGTCTTTAATATCATTTCTTATTATTTCAGCAGCTGCCATAAGGAGATTGTTTCGATACTCTTCAACATCTTCATGGCTATGACTGTGGTACTCTTCCAATACATGAGCAGCTGTACTTTTAAAAGTAACGACATCAGCAGTCCCTGCAACTGTCCCTATGAAGATTTCATCTTCAAAATGCTCTTTGAGGTATTGTTTCATATACTGCAAACTGTATGGTTCGCTATCTTCTGGCAGTAATTCTCGCATTTTATTAACAAGTTCTTTAACAGTAGTTTGTTCTTCATCATTTGTCTCCATGTATTTAACTACTTGAAGAAAAGTTTCCTGGCGAACTGAGTCCTCTGGTCGACCTGAAGATATCAGTGAACTGCCCGGGAATGAATTTTCCAGTATAAAAATTGACGTAACACTGTTTGTGGTAGCAATCATCTACAGCATGTAAATCAGACACATTTTGGATACGTCTCTTAATTTTGTCTGCCCATTCATCATTGAGTTTGTTGCATTTTTGTAAAACTGATGATTTGAATTCAACTGTTCGCGCATTAAACCACGCATTTTTTTTCCTCTCCCTGAAGTATAAACTTAACTCAGTACCACAGAAAAAACAATTTTTTCTAAAATCAAACGGGTTTTCACACGACCGTAGAACACGAGAAGTTGTGGGATCTGATTCTTTCTCCTGGAACTGAGTTTTCAAGTTAACAAAACGCGCTCTACATTTCTTGTGAACTTTCTGCCCAACACAAACGTGAATCTTAGATATTTTTCTCTCCTTGCATGTTTTCTGAATTCCAGTCACTCCTCATTCAGTGAATACAGATACATTGTCATCTTCTTGAAACACCACACCACAAATGAAACAGTTTTCTACATCCATTTTCACTGTATCTCACAGCAACTCACAAGAACCTGTAACACATAAATGAAACATTTTTGATTAACAAAATAACAAAGTTACAAAACAAAACACAAACAATAGCAAACTTTTTATTTCAAAAGTTAATTGTAATATTTACGTTCCTTCACACTTCATATAAGTCAACGAAAAAATTATACAAACTTTGTCTATCTGACATATTCCGTGATTATTTGATATTATGGTCATCAGAAACAATTTTTGATGTTATTTTTGACTTTTCCGTCCCTAAAAACATATACAATGATACCACACATGGGCATATAAACAGCCTATATCTCAAATAATGGGCAGCCATTTAGAAAAATCCGCCATATTGGATTAATGCGTCATGATAGAGTGGTAGACTTTTCACCATCGTTTTCTATAGAAAAATTTCAATAACAATCTACTCACAGAAATTGTATTGCAATTAGTTTTAGGTTCCGCAACAAATTGACTATTCTATATCCTGATCTTCAAAGCTGACCTCAAATCTCTTCTCTTCCAAAGACACTTTCCGAACTAATACCTTCATTCTCAGTCCCCTCTAGGAAGTCCATTCATCATTGTAAATTTGTAATATTTTCTTGTACATTCCTCACCCTTGCTTGCTGTGTTTGATATTGTGTTATTGCCTTCTATGGTTTCACCCTACCTCTCCTGTTTATTTTTGTAACGTTCTATTTTGTAACATTTCTCTCATGTAACGTAACTGGTTCTATTGTACAGCACTCTGACACCTTCGGGGAAAGTCTGCGCTATATAAAAATGCATTAGATAAATAAATAAATAAAATAAAATAAATAATTCCCCGGTTCAAAATTAAGCACTGCTCTCTGTGCTTTGAGAATTTTTGCTGAGAGGATCTAACAACGCAAAATAAAAAAGAGTATTTCAGGGACCCAGTCGACTGACAAAATTCACAAGTGACAATGTATCGCAAACTTTGGCTTTGGGATGCTAATTTCAGAAAAGAAGACAGATTGTCGTGTTGAAACCAATACCATAAGAGAGTCGTGTCGGTAGTGACCTGAGTAATCACTGCAATTAAGAATGCTGCACGGACCAGTCGGGGTCGAACCTATGACCCCGGAGACAAACCCAATACTGAGATCCAGTCATGCAGGCCACATGCCACTCTGTTCCTCGTCACTAGTACGCTCAGGACCCAGTTTATCTATTTATTTATTTTTAAGTAAATAAAAGAACCATCACAGATAGGCAGAGTAACATTTAGCTGACTCTCAAAGAAAAATGCTGAGCATAAACCAGGGAGGACTATGTACCAAAACGGATAATGTTAATTGATATTAGGTGCAAAAAACGGGAGCAGGCACGCTTCGCCTTGGGCACCTTTCAGGAACATTTCAGCGAGACAGTAAAGGTTTATGGCTATTTAATTGTGTATTAGGGGAACTGTGAATATTTGCTAAATAGTAGGCTTATACAGCAGTTCCATGTAATTAACACAAGGCATTTTTTTAACTAATGGTAGTGGAAAGATTAAAGGTGTTACTGTGATGAGAAAGGTCCAACAAAGTAAACTGGAGGGACTGAACCTGAGACCACATAGATCCAATGCATGCGCTCTCCAAAGGAGGGCAGGCCGAGTGTGGCTTGAGGGCATTCCAACTCTAACCACCGATCGCTATCTATCGTGCATAAATATTTTGTGTAAGCTTGAAAGACGGCCCTTCAACCCACATTCTATGGGCAGGGCCTGCTCTAGATCAACCCCCATTCACGGTTCGCAGAAGTGCCTCTACAAGCTGCAGCTCGGACCCCAAGCTGGGAACTGTCCTTTGCCCGTCCACTGGCTCACTGAGCAATCCCACCTCTTACGCCTTACCCCTGGACTACGTCCTCTTGCGCAAGGAGCAAGAAGGGATGTAGCATATATACCTTACATTGGGGAGTGGGCTAAACTTGTTGAATGGGGGAAGCAATGGGCAATAGCAACCCCTGGATTTTAACCCATGGCAGACCAGCCATTCATATTCCACTTACCAGGCGCCCATACACGAACGAGGAGCCTTTCGCACAGCCACCCCTGGTCAATCATTTCCACTTTTTGTGTTTTCTCTCTAGTTCTGTGTCAAAGGGGCAGATGTACGACCATATTTTGCATTCCCAAAAGGGTATTCAACCCTTTTTGCAAACGCAAAAAATGGTGGTGGTATGTACCAACGCTATTTTGCGAGTCCCAGACTCACAAAATAGTGTTTGCCGAGTCTCTTTAATAGCGAGTCTAAATGGTATGTACCATTATTTTTTGGTTGCAAACCACTCTGTTTACCACCTACTTCAAGTAGGTAGTAAACCTTTCGCAAACTGGAAGGGGTCCCCAGGGGACCCCTTCCCCTTTGTGAATGGGTAAGGGGTCCACTGCCTGCCCTTAAAAAATAAAAAGTTAAATGTTTCTTTTTTAAATGCATCATCATCATAGTCTTTATTCGAATTTAAAATTCATACAAGACACAAACAAATACAAAAGAACAACTATTAACCTTCCCAATACAATGCATAAAATCATTCAATAAATACTTAAAAATTACATTTAAAAAAAGCATTAAACATGTCAATAGACTAAAGATGAGTTGCAGTTTATAGAAATACAATACAAGGAAGAGAATAATACATCCATTAGGACAAAGATTAAATCAGCCGACATTCCATCAACATGTAACCTCACGGTGGTACTCCCACAATATTCTTAGAAGCCTTATGCCTTAAAGACCAAGCCCAGCCCAAGTATTTAGCTAGAGCGATTGAGACAATCGGAGAAGTGCTTGTACATAAAATTCTTAAAGCAACGGCACAACTCCTAGTGGCCAAAGTTTTG
The DNA here is from genome assembly GCF_964204655.1 of Triturus cristatus. Lineage (NCBI taxonomy): Eukaryota > Metazoa > Chordata > Amphibia > Caudata > Salamandridae > Triturus > Triturus cristatus. Next base: position 1,104,113,485 of record NC_140585.1, on the reverse strand, counting down.
TACATGGGAGACAACCAAACTCGTCTAGGGATAGCGTATACAGGACAAACAAACAAAAAGTGGGCAGTTGATTCATCATGGGAGCCACATGCGGAACATGTTCCTATGCTTGCTCCAAACCACCCACTTGTAAGGGACCTGAGTGGAAGGGAGCCTGCTCTGAGTTGGAAATAAAGTTTCCTATCTCTAGGTAGAGTAATCAAATCCCAATAGGGTTCTAGAGCTGGTGTGACCTTAGCCTCCAGATATCGACTGGTCATCCTGGAGCAGTTGGTATTGCTCCAGGCTCGATAATCAACCCGTTCCCAGTAGAGCATTTTCAGGAGTCTCTTGGGAGGAAACAAAGCAGCCACCGGGTCACTCCACAGCCCCTCCAGTCCTAGATCTATCAAAGTCACACTGAGGTTTCTCAGCCACCCGATCTTATGGAGCGTGTCAGCTTCTATCACGTCCATAAGACCCGTTGCATATGAAGAAAGCTCCGGAGTAGTCCAAAGCCTCCGCCAGTATAAGACCGGGCGGAGTTTGGCTAGATCCTTAATAGCCTTCCTACCTAGATCAAATCGCAGTGGTACCAAGGGCGTGCTCTGTGGGAGGCCAGTTATGCTACGGAAGAATTTGTTTTCGACAACTATTATAGAAGTTAGCACGTCAAAACCCCATAGCTCAGCCCCATACAACACGGAGCTTAAAGCCTTGGCCTCATAGACTTGGAGCACAGGTTTAATAGGCTTAGTAAAAGATTTTTTTGTGCTCGCTAATCAAGGCTCCCGATATCTGTCTAAATTTCATTGTGGACATTTCAATGTGCCTACTCCACTTATTGTCATTAGTCACATGCATACCTAGGTAGACGAAGTTGTTAACCTCTTCAAGCGGCTGCCCATTCATAAGAAACTTTCCTGCTCTATAGCTTGAGTGCGGGTTAAAAACTATAAGTTTGGTCTTGGTCACATTTACCTCCAGGCCGTGATCATAGCAAAAGTCTTCAAACACTGACAGAGCCCTTTGCAGACCACTCGGAGTTTTAGATATAATAAGAGTATCGTCCGCAAACATCAATATCGGGGTAATAACTCCAGCCAGCTTTGGGGCGTCGGTATTAACATGTAGCATGCAATCTACTATACCATTAATATACAGAGAGAAGAGCGTAGGTGCCATGGTGCTGCCTTGACGCACACCGCGCTCTACCGGAAACTCAGGGGTAACTTCACCGGGTCCTCCCCACTGAATTTTAGCAAAATTAGACTCATGGAGTCGCATAACCAGAGTCAAAAGTTCCAGGGGAAGCCCCAACTTTTCGAGGACAGACCACAACCGCGGACGGGGCACGAGATCAAAGGCAGCTCCTAAGTCCACAAAAGCGACATAGAGACTGCCTTTACCCAAGGTTACTACCTTCCAGTATAAATGGACGAAGCGAAAAACCTGGTCCACTGTACTGGTGAATTTTCGAAAACCAGCTTGGAGAGGGGACAAAATCCTGTTATCTTCAATCCAATCCAATATCACATTCAGGACCATCCACCCGATGATCTTCTGGATTGTATCTATTAAAATGAAATGATAGGTCTATAGTTTCCTGGGAGTGTTTTATCTCCCTTTTTAAAAATGGGGATTATAACGGCACACCCCCCCCCCCCCCCCACCCCCATGATTTAGGCACTGGGGCGCCTTCAGCCACGGCGTTAGCCACCAGTGCAATATACTTGCTCCAGCAGGTTTTATTGTGGAGAAAGAGGTCAGATGGAACCCCATCTAATCCTGGGGCGCGCCCTGCCGCTACAGATCCCAGGGCAACTAAGACATCCTTGGGACTAGAAGGACCTTGCGAGTAAAAAACATGGGATATCGTCCCCAGGTAGTTATACGAGAAATTACATGTATATTGGAGTTTAAAATACCTAAGCCACTCCTCTTGCGTAACATGGTTTGATGGTCTGTCCGGCAAGCCACCTCTATTCCACTTGATCACATTCCAGAACAATCTAGAATCCCTGGCATAACATGCTTCTTTCAAATCTAGCCAGTACAGATCGTCCCATTTCTTTTTTGCCTGATCAAGACATTTCTTGTAGAAGTGTCTGGCCTTTTGAATACATATCTTGTTCCCGCTAGAAAGGGCTTGTGCCAGGTTACCTCTGGCTCGTCTACACTCCCCGTCATACCACCGTAATCGCTTGGGAGGGGGCTTGTTACCCTTGCTCGTTGGCTTGAGAAAAAACCCTCGTAGTCCCTCAAAAAAGGACTTGTGTAATCTAGTAACTTGATCTCTACCTTCTTTGGTGACCAATGCACCCTCTAGTTTCAACGTAATTTGGGCAAGCTCAATGTCAATGCTAGCAATAACCTTGGCATTGGTCTTGACCTGGGTCCACTTAAGTCTACGCATATCATTGGTGGGGACGCTATCAGGAGGAACTAGTTTCAATGCCTCACCTACCATATGAGTATCCCCCCACCAGCGGTGAGTTACACAAATAGGGTTATGGTCGCTCTCGACTCTTGGTTCGACCACCATATCATTAATGTACTGCCATAACCTCATACAGCAGAGAACATAATCAATCCTGCTGTCTGAGCGGCCATTATCAAAAGTACTTACACCCCTCTTATCCCCTGGAGTCCTACCGTTCAGGGCCCTTAGTCCTTTCTCATAGCAGAGTGCATTTACCTGCACTACCACCTCGGACCATCTTTTAATTGGGGCAAGCGCCAAGCCGGGTATGCCCCACAGACGGTCCTCCTCGGGGTCAAGGCCCCATTCGGAGTCCGGATCTAAGAGAGGTTCGAACGTAACATTAAGGTCGCCCGCAATGATCACATCCCTATCGCTTGAATTTACTTCTATAAGGCTGGCCAGAATATCCAATACCCGCGACCTTTTCCCCTTAGTCCCTCTAAGATATAGATTATAAATGTCTAGTTTGCCCGTAAGGCCAAGGGTTAGTCTAACTAATTGGATGTCTGGAGACCCCGTAGGTATCTCGCTAGCCCTAGAAAATAAATCCTGCCGGGCCCAGATGGTTAATCCACCCATAGTGCGACCTTTAGGACCCTTGGTAGCTGGGACATAAAAATTCAGATATCCCAGCAAGAACTGGGCCTCGCTAGACCAAGTTTCCTGTAAAAGGCACACATCGTATTTATTAATGAAATCAACCTATTCTGGGGAATCCATCTTAGCCTTTAAACCGGCAAGATTCCAAGACATCAATGTACCCGACCCATGGCCCATCGATGTGCCATGATGTACAACAATTGAACTTTCCTCACTTAACCTCTTACTCACCCTATTTGAGCCCGATGTTAGATCCCTGTGTGTAGTGGGTGTCCCGAGTGGAACCAGGGAGGCAACATCAGGACCACCAGAGAGCTCACTTTCAGTCACCATAGCGTCTTTGGAAATTAATGGTTTCGACTCTCTCTTCGCTGGTCAATACTGGGCATCTGAGTTGCTCATACCATTACAGTAGTCAACATAATCAGGGGATAGAATAGTAGGGCCAGGGTTCGATCCACTCTTCACCAAGTCCTGTCTAATGGTACCCTCATAGTTAAAAGACAGATTGTAAAAGTAATGTAAGTCGTGCACCTCGATCCCTGATCTGGGCCCGAGGAATGCATGGTCACAGATAAACCTCGGTATACGCCTGTCCACAAAATTTACAATAATGGAGTCACCCGAAATGTCTTTGGGTCTTGAGCCCACCCAGTTGACTCTTCTGACAAATAGGATCCTCCCATTCATGGTATTAGGAATTGGTCTGTTCTTATTTAACCAGTGACTCACTTTGTTTTTTAGTTCCGGAAAGGATTCAGATTTGCCACCTAGTAGTTCAGGAACACCAGTTAGTACTACTACATAAGGGAGGGATTCAGGTGGAAGATGAATGTGAACCAGGGGAGATCTAGGGGGATTTTCGGGAGTGTCTAAATTAACGATTTCTCTCTCTCCCGTAGCTTCCTTAATGTGATTACCCCTGGGTGCATTACTTGTCCCTCCCACCCTCCCGGAAGTCTGTTGAGTGTTCACCATGGATTTTAGTGGGCCAGGACCTAGGCCTTTGTTTGTTATTACAGAGGGTTTGTCCGTAAAGGCCGGTACAAGAGTCGAAAATCTTCAAGGGGTGGGCAATTGGGTTTAACGATATCTTTTGTAGACAATTTGACAACGTTCTTTAGAGAACAGAAATTGTCAAGAATCGTTTGTTCCAAACGATCGATTTTTTCAGTGATTAATTTAGAATTAGGGATCGGACCACCTGTTCAATCTGAGAAGTCATGTTGCCACTATTGGACGGAGCAGGGGTACTTTTACTAGCATCGTCCATAGTCAGGCAATCATCGGGAGACGAAGCATCTGGCTTAGCCATGCTTTTCATTATTTTAGGTATTTTCGCCTGCCTAGCACCTTCGGTAGCCCCCCCACGTTTCCTCTTAGGGTTAACAAGTCTAGATAATTTGTTGCTTGTTAAGGGGATGGCCCAGCCCAGCCTTGTCCAGCCCCGGACGGCCACAGAAGGCCCGCCCTTTGTCCGGGCTTCGTCCGGCACGTCCTGCGCGCGTCCCGCACAGCGGTTGACGACGAAGTTATAAGGGGGCGTTGACCAATAGGCAGGTGGGCGGGGAGGAGCACAGCTGATGTAACGCACGGACTCCTGGTAGCTGGAGTCCCGTGCAGCGACCTTCCTCCCCACAACAACTCTGGGCACAACAACGGACACAGCCCCTCCTGGGACAGCGGCAGCACAAGAGACAAGCGGCAGCCAAGTGCGAAGGCAAACAGGCTGCATTTTTTTTTAAGTGCTTTATTGAAAAAGCAGTCACAGGCATGGTGGTCTGCTGACCCCAGCAGGCCACCTTTCCTGTGAGTGCTGGCCTTCTAAATGGGGTCGCAAATTGCTCTTGCCTCATGAATATTGATGAGGCATGCGATTTGCGACCCCATGGGGAAACGCAAACAGTGTCTAAGACACTGTTGTACATTGCATTTTGCAAATTGAAAATTGCGAGTCGCAAAGCAACGCAATTTGCGAGTCACAAAATGCAAGCGTCGTACATCTGGCCCAAAGTGTTATGAGTAAAAATAAGCACCGGTCCCAAAAAACATACTGCTTGCAGGCCCCACCTGCAACCACTGGCTCAAATTAAGCACTGCATCCGAACCTGTAAGGGATGCATCAACCATTTCAAGGGTAAACTCACAAGTGTATGAGTGTTGATAAATTCACAAGGCTAAACAATGCCTTAGAATGCCTACTTCCTGTACCTTACATGAGAGTTACTCCTGTGTAATTACATGCAGTCGTGGCTTAAAATGTAGTTACTTTTTTGTTTTCTAAATTTCTTTCGTACTGTCCATCAAATTATATCATGTATACAAATCCAGATTTTTTTTTAATTATAATCATATGTTTACAATCGAAAATATCTGTGAATCCGGCTCAGAGTCTTTTTTGCCTGGGGCACTAAAAGATTAATGAACCACTATAAACTCGAGTCACAAAGGAAAACTTCAACTTTTGTGGAAGTTTACTATTTTTTGGGTACTCACACACTACGAATTTAATTTTACAAATAGTAATTTTACGACTGTGGAGGCTCTGCAGTAGGGATGGAGAACTCTGCACGTAAAAGGATAGGCCCGGCATATTTTTTTTCTGTGTAGAGTCTTCACCACAAGTGAGGGGTCTCTGCAGGGGTAAAATGACCATTAGTAAATGTAAACTTGTAGTTGGTAATACTAAAAAAAATAGTAAACTTACACAAAAGTTTAAGTTTACTTTTGTGAATCAGGCCCTATCTGTCATTCTGTAATTTTATTTTACCTAGCGAAAGTTTCACTTGTTCGCTGAGCTGTGCAAACGTTGCAAACTTTCTTTAAAACCATTTTCTTCATCCCAAAGTTACGTGTTTGCTTTCAGAATATATTATCTGTAAAGGAACTTTCAAAAAAAATTCGACGTCTGCCCTATTCATCACACGAAGATTGTAAAGTTGCAATGCGATTTGCAGACACATCATTTCATATTTAATTCAAGGGTGTCTACATCGGTAAGATACTTGTCGGTCGAACAGTAGCAGTTGCGTTTTAGAAGCATGCAAGTGTTTATTATTTAAGCTGTGGCACCGAACACTAAAGCACGGCACGTCACGTGGTTGCTAGAGTGTGACCCACAACAGGAAACCGAAATACCCATTTCTTCTTTTGACTTGCATTATGAAAAGTTGCTTCCCCTTATGAGACGAAAGAAACTGTCGGAAATCCATCGTCTGGTCTCCGCTGTAGGGGTGAAGAAGGGGACAGGCTTGCATCTTTCTGAACTTTACCGAGGCCTCACTCTCCTGTTGTGATTGATATCTGCCCCAACTCTTATTGTATTCGCCGGTTTCCCCATAACGTGCCCCCCTCAGCCTCTGTGGGCACTCAAGGAGTTAAGGCTATAGATACTGAGAGGCTGGTGGGATCTCTGCTCAGCACTGCATGCACAGGGCCTAACGGGAAGCCATGTTTGGAACCGCACACTCGTCATGTGATAACAGAGCCTAGTTCATATCAAGCAGCATTTAAGCGGCAACTGTTTTCTGGATGTTGTAAATGTTGCGCTGCGCGTGCAGCAGAAAAAAGGGAAGTCCCGGGGGTTAAACATTACTTCCTACCAGTAGCCCCAAGTGACCCAGCCGCACAAGTTCTCCTTTTAAATATTCAGCAATTTGGGTAGGATGTCTGGCACGCATATATCCTGTTTCTAAGCACACCGATCTTTGCTGGCAGCCATGATAGCTGGGATACAAGGAGAGAGCGAGAGAGAGCAGGTCATCTAGGGTGGCAAATGTGCTCAAGTACGTAGCTGCTGATTGAACCCTAGATGGCTGCCTCCAGACTGACATCTGACCCTCTGCAATGAGTTTCCATTCACTTACACACACTTGTACAAAGTAGTACCTACTTTGAGGCCCTGACATCCTACAAGTTTGGCCCTGAACTTTCACTGCACTCAAGAGAAACAAGCATTTGCAATGCAATAGGTCTCGCATTATTAAAGTTTGATCTATTGGCATTAATAAATATTGCAACACCAATAGCTGAAACTTTAATAATGCGAGACCTATTGCATTGCAAATGGTTTTTTTTTCGTTTTTTTCTGGCAACTGCCTCTATTGAACTTTCTGATAGAAAACGACCAGCAGAGGTCAGTAAAATACCAGAATCACATTAGCATTTTCTAGATTCCAGTCCATAGAAATTGTCTTCCACAAGCACCCATAGACAATAATATTTTTTTCAAGATGTATTTTCAGTGATATGACCACGGAAGGCCCTGCTTTTATATTAAAAACAGACCTTTGGACTATATCATTTTCTGCTGAAAGGCAATATTTCTCTCCATGTGGTCCTATACCTGGCGTGTTACGCAGTTTGGTGCTTACTTTTTTCCATATTAAAGAACAGTAGATGTTTTAGCACCCATGCTAATTTGCTGCATATGCATATCTAAATACATATAAGGTCCCAAAGGCGAGACCGATTGCATTGCAAATGCTTGTTTTTTTTTGCTATGCAACATCTTTTTTTTTTTCTTTGATTGCCATGCTCTATGAATGTTCATGACCTGCACTAGCTCACCCTTTCCTTGTCGGCTAGATCACCATAAACCGCTTTGTCATGGTACGACTTTTTGGTTCTGAGGTGTAGTGGAACCTGAAGAGTTCAATTGGTAGGCAGAGACATTGTTCACAAACAAGTGCCTTTTTCGTGATAACCAATTCAACCCTTGAACTAACTACTTAAGTAAAAAAGTCTAATTTCATATACTTGTGTGCCAGCACAAACACATTTAACACATAAGCAGTAGCTCACATCTTGAGACTGGGGTTTGAAATGCTATATCTGAGTCTTTACAGAAACCATGTGCCTGAATAAGAGGTTGTGTAAATATAACCATTTAGACAATCTGTTGAATCCCTTGCTGTGTATCTTGCTGCATTTAAGCAGCAAGATCTGCTCTTAGAAAAGTGATTCCTAAATGTACCGTGTGATGAGATGTGAAGTAGTGCATACAAGCGGTTGCCTCTGCCCTTTAACATTACCCATATAATCCACTGGTCTAGTTTTGCCGTTTCTAACTTTATTCGATGCCAGCCTTCATGTGCTACAAACGAAATACTTGTTAAGTTCTGCACTGCAAGTTCTGATATCTATATTTTAAAGAACGTTTGCACTGCTCTTTTAAACCCAGTCAGCTGAAAAGCTTTTGAATGCTTTACCTGTGTCGACTTTGTACCTCTGAAATCATCGGAATCTTCCCTGAGGGTTGCTGCTTGGAAGTATTATTTTGGACATTACACAGAAGTATGATAGCACTGTTTATTTCAATGAGGTTTACACCTGTCTGCTGCTCTTTAGTCTTCCTCCTAAGGTCATCGCCTCTGATCTTTTATATTACACAAACGAAAGTCAAAAATACAGTTTGTATTTAACGAAAACTCGATTTAGTGATACATTTAGGAAAGGCGGCTGGCCACGTCTCCCGCAGGGTGACAATAGAGGGGACAGCCTCTTGGCTTATTCCATCAGCCAGTGAAAGCAAAGTTTGTCTTCTGCGGCCACCACAGAGAAATCCCGGCCAAGTGGAGAAAATGATTCCCCTCGGAAGCGACACAAGTCACACCCGGGTGCGTCCACTGGATTTGTAATGGGGCCATTTGAAAGGGCTCATAGCTGCTGCACACCCTCTTTCCTCCCGCTTGACCACGCACATACCTTCCCAACTTTGAGAGCAGGAAGTTATTACTTAATAATTCAGTTTTTCAGTGTCCCAAGCAGAGTTGCAGGGCGATACTAACGTAAGCACAATATGCTCCAAAAAAAAATGGAGTAGAGGGCCACAAACTTGATGGCCTCAGGCCATAGGGGACCCTGAGAGGGAAGCTAGGCAACCCATTTATCCGTTTAAGGACAGTTGGTACCCTGACAAATAGGGGTCGGCTTTTAATCTCCTTGTCTCACGGCCGCAACAAAAGAAGATTTACAAGGGGGCTGCAGCCTCTCGTGAGAACAACGAGCACCGGATGTCAGTGTCCTACGGAAAGTATTGCATTCCCGGCTGCTCTGGCGTGGTATTCGATGCAGTCTCAGCGATTAGATTTTCACACAGCGCTGAATATTTAGAAGGCGGGTTAACTAATCCTACCTGAGGTGCCAGTAAGTTTAATAACCGTGCGACGCTTTCGCTCAACCAAACATTATGTGATTTACTTCTATGTTGGATGTAGAATCATTAATTATTGGGTTGCAATAACCGAGGCTTGGTGGAGAAATCCAAGGAGTTGACAGCAGAAGTTGCAGGATGACATTTCTTTTTTTTTTTTGTAGAACGTTCTAGCATTCCAAGACTAGGCCATGATTTCCTAGATTGCAGGGAAAAAACACGTACTCAGCTGTTCGCTCCGTTGAAGGCTTCTTAAAGAGGCGTTCTACAAACCGCTGTTTACTCGTTGGTGAGCGCTACATGCTGTCGTTTGCGCTGTTGTGTCTGGATTTGTGACCCTGCCTCGCTGCTCCCCAGGCTTTATTTACCCATGTCCTGGCATCATGCTATCACTCCTGGGGGATTATTCGGACACCAGTACCCGCTGCCACCTCATTGGTTTCTTTACAGCATATAGGACGGGCAGCAGCGGTGATGATATACACAGTCGTAATGCTCGTGCAATAATTTAGTAATCCCACACAGTACTGCAGAATTAGAACTAGGTTTGGCAAGCAACTTGTGCGGGGCAATGAACGTGGCGGGGCGAGCTCCACGTGAACCCCGATCCTGCCCCACAGATACCATCTTTTAGTATCGAGGGGGCAGCCCCGGGTGCGAGGTAGCTGCCAGATAGCATTAAAAGCATCAACGATGCAATCATGTGGTGATGATGCACTGGCTTCACATATTCGAACACAGCCAACTTTACGATCTAATAGGCTGGCCTCAATTTTTTCTCACACCTTTCATCCATCAGTGATAAGGAACCGGCTCGGGTGTCTTGGAAACAAATATTCGAGCTTTAAATTTCCACATGATGTTGCCAGGTGCTTACTCTAAAATATCTCTTTCTACCGAGAAGTGGCTCCTCGGAAAGGTGCAGCTGTGCGCGGGTCTCATCTTGCACTTCTGAGCCCTGCTGGCAGCACTTCAATGTCAGGTATGATGTGGCCTCCACACGCCGCCGTTGCCGTGGTGCCGCGCGGGCCTGCAGATTGGCGGGAGCCCCGTGCCCCCGGCCTGCCCATTGGACGCCTCTGCCAGGGTAAAAATAGAGCGGCAGGGAGGCTGTCTGCCTGCTGCATGACGAGCCGACATTCACGCCTCTCTCTTGCAGGCTCACAGACCCTGCCTGGCCAGTGCGAGTCCTCCGCTTCTTCGAGACCATGATCACTTTAGGCGAGAAACTGATCCTAGATTGTGGCAAAGGAATGTGTAAAATGTCCAAGATTCTGAAAGGTGGACTCTCTGCTCCGAAGCTGTGCACCACCGTGCAGCATTCAACAAAGCAACAAGTGGTGAGCGCGCGCGCGCGCGCGCCACAGCAAAGCATATGATTTGTATTAGCACGCCCGTAGCTGGGCACAAAAATTGCTCCTCCCACGGCCTATTGGTGTCTATTACGCGCTTGGGGGACATAATAGACACCAATAGACTGTGGGAGGAGCAATGCACCCGCCTGAGGCCAATGGCGTGCAGTCTTTTATTATAAGACGCACGCTAAGGCCAATGGGGTAGCACAAAAGGAAATGCACACGCACGAGCGTGTGCGATTCCTAGGTCAGTGCTGAAACCCCGTTTTTCACCTACTAAATGCCTCGCGCTGCGCGAGCACGGCTGCGCAGTGCAATGCTAGGGGCGAGACCTAAAAATTGCTTCTTGGAGTGGGGCATGGAATTGATACCTAAAGTTGAGTACAACTATCCTTCTCCCCTCTGAAAACACAATCTGGGCTATGCAAAGTCCTTTAACACAACAAAAATAGTAAGTAGGTTATATTACAAGGTCCCTGAGGCAAGAATTTGGACTGTGATTGTGTAAGTTATCTACTAATTGCATATTATGGAAAGGAAGCTTCACATTTTAAACTTGAACCACGTCAACAAGAAAAATTGGGGCTCACTCTAATGGCTATTAATAACAAATCTATCTGACCAACAGCAAATAACAAATAAACTAAGGAAAACAAATACTGATTCCAAGCACATTGTGAGTCAATTATCATGGGACATGACCAGGATCAATAAATTACAAACACAGCCATCATTGTGAAAATACTTAATCTCCTATGAAGTTCTTGGCCTACAAGAAACTTGGTCAAAGGAAGAAATTTGCCTCCATAATTTAAATATCTAGAACAAACTGGTGTTAAAATTGTCAGCTAAAGGTTGAACGTCAGGGCCAGGTTTCGGACTTTAATTTCAACCAAATTGGAGGTTTTGCAGACAGATATTTCAATAGATTAAAACTATAATTTAGTTTCGGTATTCACTTGGAATGGAGCTATAATCCAAGAAGTTGTTTTTCTTTACAACATATATCAATCAATCAATCAATCAGGGGTTTGTAGAGCGCTATCTATTCACCCGGAACGGGTTTCAAGACGTTGAGGCGGGGGAGGGGGAGTCCGCAGATCCTGGAGGTTCACTGAGTTCCATTGAAGGGCCAGGTCTTGAGGTCCTTTAGGAACTTGGAGAGCGATGCTGCCTGTCGGAGTTGGAGAGAGAGTGAGTTCCAAGCCTTGGCTGCGAGAAAGAGTGCCCTCCTATTCTGCCCTTCTTGATCCGAGGTACTGCTGCGAGGGAGAGCTGGGCCAAGCGGAGAGAGTGCTGGGGAGCTTTGAACACGAGGTGGTGGTTCAGGTTGGCGAGTTCGGTGTTGTGTAGGGCCTTGTGTGCGTGCGTGAGAAACTTGAAGGTTATTCTCTTTTCGACGGGAAGCCAGTGTAGGGTCAGTAGATGCTGGCTGATGTGGCATGGCACGGTAGGTTGAGGACTAGTCTAGCGGCGGCGTTCTGGAGTTTGCGGTGAGGTTCTTGCTGATCCCGGCGTAGAATGCGTTGCCATAATCAAGTCTGCTACTGATGAGGACGTGTGTGAAAGTTTTCCTGTGTTCGGGAGGAATCCACTTAAAGGTCTTGCGGAGGAGGCGTAAGGTGTGGTAGCAGGAGGAGGCGATGGCGTTGACCTGACGGTCCATTTTGAGTTTGAGTCCTGAATGATTCCGAGGTTGCATGTGTGGTCCGTGGCAGCGGGGGGGGGGGTCCCTGAGGGCAGGGGCCACCAGGTGTCGTACCAGGCATCAGGGTGAGGGCCCATGATAAGTATTTCATTTTTGTCCATGTTGAGTTGGAGGCAGCTGCTCATCATCCATCCGGCAAGGTTTCTTGTAAGTTGCATTTGGTGATGTTGGGTTCATTGGATAGGGAGAGGAAGAGTTGGGTGTCATCTGCGTACGATGTGATGTTGAGTCTGTGTGCTCTGACGATGGATACGAGCGGGGCCACGTAGATGTTGAATAGGGTCGGGCTGATGGAGGATCCTTGTGGTACTCGGCAGGTGGACGGAGTCAGTTTTGAGAGGAATGGGAGGAGTCTAACTCGTTGCGTTCTGCCGGAGAGGAAGGCGAGGGTCCAGTCGTTGCCTGGTTCCAAATTCCCACGTCGTGGAGCCTGCGGGTTAGGGTGCGGTGAGAGACCGTGTTGAAGGCTGCGGAAAGGTCGAGCAGGATGAGGGCCACAGTCTCCCCTGATCAGCTTTGCAAACTTAGGACTCGATGTATGTTAACTGAGCAGAACACAAACTTACAGCCAGAAAGGGACATTAGGCAAATGATTGAGTAAAAGTTTGGATCCCCAAGCCTAATCCCAAAACCACTTTATGAATTACACAGGTACTGGAATATTTTCAATAGGATACTGGCCCATAGACCTTCTGGGGAAAGAAATTGCAGCCTTTGCAAAAAACTGTTTAGTATTCCAGTTATTAATCTTAACAGTCAATTAGCCCCTGATATGCCAGCATCAATACCACATTGTTATGGTGAAAAAGAAAATCTGCTTAATTACACACTGGTGTCTCCAGAACTCTTGGAGCAAACTTTTTGTTTTCATATTTTTCAGTGAGCAGACAGTGACCATTGTCCACAGATCAAACACAAGGAGATGATGGACGGAGCGCTGAAAATTCCAGCCACTAACCCCCAGTCACAGATCTGGGTTTAATCTATCATCGGTCTTTAGCTCACATCGCCACCTCAGTTCAAACCCAGCTATATGCAAATCAGTCTTGAACCTGGGCCTCATGGGAACAGTCCAGACCGAACTGCCAAGCCAGGTCTAACCTGCACCGGAAAACAAGCATCCTGGGACCGGTTTCGGGATCATAACCATCGTCAGCCAGGCTAGCTTGAATCCAGTAGCAAAGTGAGCAAGGGACCCATGTCTGGGCATACCCTGCCAACTTAGGGCGAACAAAGCAAACACAAGGAGATGATGGACGGAGCGCAGAAAATTGAGTTGAATCCATCGTCATTCTTAAGCTCACATCACCACCTCAGTTCAGACCCAGCTACCACCCACAAATAACATAATTAATCTGGGGCATCCATATAATGAGCATGTGCAGAAACACAGATGAAGACGACAACACCAGTTCACAAATTAGGATGGAACCAGTGACAAAAAGGTTTAGAAACAGTAAGATGCACATTTCTCTCAGCCTGGCAGCCACTCTCCCGAGGGGAAGGAACATCACCTGAAATCTGGCACTATAGCTGGAGGGGCTGAGTACCTGTCCTAAAGTTTCTATAAGCCTGACTGTCCGCTGAGAGAGCTAAGGAGCTTGGCAAGCCTTGCAGGAGGAGAGACTGTCCAGGAAGGAGCAAGACAGTGCATCCCCAGTAGTTGTGGGGTGCACAGAAGAAGCAGAGCTTTCTTTGACCACCCATGGTGCAAGATGCCCCCTACAGACTCTCCTATTGGTTCCTGAAGAGAACTGCGATTCAGAGACACCGTAATTGCCGAAGGTACAGTTTAGGACTGTGATCACTTTTCGGTGGCCAGCCTGTGCAGGGTGGCATCTTCCGAATTGCTGAACGTGCCATTACAGGACTGCATCTGCATAGCCCAGCCCGGTCTGGGGATACAGCTGCATTCCAGTTTCCCAGGATGTGAGCCACAACTGCCTAATATGAGAAACACCTTTGGGGCTACATCTGCCGACAGTCCAGTTTGGACTGCGTCATCTCCGGACTTGTGCTCTTCAGATGACCAACTGCACAAGGCATGGGAGGCTGCTTCATCCAGGGTGGTGCGACTGTGAAGTAATTGGTAACAATCCTCATTATTTAATGACTAAATCGAGGATGATGTGACTAGGAGTACTTAAGATTACAGGTAAGTAATTGTGGAAATTCAACCTAGGTGTTCCACATGAAAAGCAAACCAGCCTGCCTTTTGAAATAATATGTTTTAAAATAGAACTCCTTCACCTAGAAAATATAAGAGGGCAGAACCAAAACTCTTACAAGAGTAAGCCAAACGAAATTTCACATTTTTGCTTTATTTCCTTCTAACAAAAGCGTTGTACTGTTTACAACCACATAACAGGTCGTGGTTGGGGTCAAGTGGAAGGGAAACAAGCATTCGCATAGCCAATAGGTCTCGCCTTTGGGACCTTATAAGTGTTTAACCATGCAACAGTTGCATAACTAAATACTTATAAGGTCCCAAAAGCGAGACCTATTGGCTATGCCAAGTGGCCGTGCGGACGCGAAAGTGATCGCAATCGCGATCACGATCAAACATCAAAGCGAGGCGCGCGCGCCCGCGCACATGCACTGTAACTCTAGGCTGGCCAGGTAGCACTTTTTGGAGCCCTCTCAATAAGTCTCGCCAGACCAGCGCATGTGCTGGGTCAGGCGCAGGCGCGCAACACTCATTGGACTCGAAGGGCTTCAGCCCCCCCCGTCGTGTGTGGCAGCCCGGGATGAGACAGCTTCCCGGGCAGACACACAGCCGCACCCGAGCACTTCACAGGTCTTTAAAAGACCATTTGCATGTTGATGAGGCCTTGCTGTTGTTTCACCCCTTCTAAGAGCCCCAGCAGCTCCACTCTGCCTATTGCTTAAAGTTTCAGCCCCCCCCGAAATTTTTTCTTAGCCCCCCCCCGAAATTTGGCTCTAGTTGCGCCTCTGGTCAGGCGAGACCTAAAAACACAATGGGTCGAACGAAGGTCACTGCAAAAAGTTGCACATGACGATGTTTTAAACACCGATGTTTGGAGACACTGGAGAGATTTAGGGGAAGAGACTAGGAGGTGTAGGAAGAATGCTGTACGCATGTGTCTGCTGTCACGAGTCATGTGTAATTTCCAGAACTTTCAATTACAACCCACCAGTGTGCATGAAGACACACGATGGAAACCATACATGTTTTCAGATTCGATGGTCATGTAACGGCGCAGAGGGGTTTGTTTTTACCTTGAAATCCTCCACTGTGCTCCCTCGTGCCTGCCTTTCCTCTCTCAATTATGCACTCCTGTTGACACACTGCATTAATAAATTCATTTAGTCACTCACTCTTGCAGCCACATCATGGCTATACTTTTACTAATCCTTAAATGCCAGTTTTGCCTGTGACGTTTAGCGTGCAATACCCTCTACACCGACATGCTTTTGGGTGGATGCTTCACTTTATTAATACAAGAATGCCAACACAAATACAATTGACTAATGTACTCTTTAAAATGGCGTTGGCCTAACGGCTAGGGCGCTCGACCTCGGACCTGGGGAACTGGGTTCGAGTCTCGGTAATGATGCTGAACATCCTGTGATTCTGGGCAAATCACTTAATCTCCCCGTGCCTAAGAAAGAATGAATGTGTGTCCTAATGTAACATAACTGGTGTTGGGTACGGCGCTCTGATACCTGATTGGATTCGGGTCAAGTTTGCGCTATATAAAACTATGCAAAAAAAAAAAAAATGTGCTACTTACCCTTGACACTTCTGCCATACTATCCCCGGCAGACACACTGCACCCACTTGGACACTATAGTTAAAGACCCTCAAATTCCACCCCCCCCCCATTCTGTTACACACTGGATGACATTCAGCAGCCATTTTATTTAGAAATTGCTTCCCAGTTGTTGTTGTTGAAGGTAGTGATTTTCCCACTACAGGACCTGATCTTCTGGCTCTATGTCATTTGGCAGTCAAAGCTTCAGATTGTAAGTGACATCTGGTGCCCTGACCCTTTTGCTGGGTCTGATGCTTTGGTGGTTGTCTCGAATAAGGTTGTTGTCCTTGCCTGTGGGAATATGGCTGTTGCTGACGGGGCGTATGCCCTTGGCGGTCCTGAGGAGGCTGGTTTGTATGAAGTGTAGCTGTAGCCTTGATGCAGACCTCAGTACGATTGCATTCTGACTCCTCCTCCAAAGGATTGAGGTTTTTATTGTTGCAGAGCCCTCAGAGACGTAGTTGTTTCTGTGTCTGATATTGATACTTTGAAGTGCATCGTCCACGTGCTTACCATAAAGCCCTTCACCATAAACAAGCATGTCCATGTCCATGATCTTGTTTTGAACCTCTGGCGTTAAAGAAGAGGCTTTCAACCATCCCTGTCTGCGTAACACAGCTACCCCAGCTAAATGTCTGAATCCAATATATAAAACATTCATTGCTGAGTCTATCAGTGCGGCTGATGCCCTTTCTTCTTCATTGAGGATAGCTTTAACCTCTTGCTTTTTATACTCGGTCATCATATCCATATATATAGTGCTCTGTCGGACCACATCTGCCTGTGGTATCTGGCAACAATTGCCATGGCAGTAGCAGCCCATATTGATATAGCAGCCATAGAGGAGAAACCTTTCTCTGCCATGGCCATTCGACAGCCTTCTCGATCTGGTGGTGCTCTACAAAGTACCATCAGATTCATGGACCTCCACTGTGCCACTTACATGATGAAGCAATCTGATTTAGGGTGTCTCATGAGGCATACAGGTGGATCTACCTCACAGGGCTACTTTTGGGCTCTCGCGTAACTGACTGACAGACAACTTTGTGGCTCCTAATCCAGAGCCCAATTATTACTGACCGTGACGAATTTACAAATACAGAATGGAATTTTTATGAAGCTACTCGGCTTAGTACCATCAAGTTACGTCAACTAGTTTGATTAGTGTTTGGCCCTACGTTATTAGGAGACCTACCCCCGCTGACATGTACCATATATGCATATTGAATCTAGTGCATAATATACGTGAGGTCATTTAGATCGTGAATCATCAGCTATAAAATACTGCAAAAGCTGACTTTGATAGTCAATGTCTTCCTCTGCTGATACACTTTTATACTGAGAGTACAAGTATCCCCTGGGTGTATTTGTGTTCTGGCATCTGGTTAAGGTCCTGAGGAAGTTGGTGTTACCATCTTTTTTCCCACCGAAACGCGCGTTGACCAATATTGTTCAGATCCTGCTGAACGCAGCCATCTTAATTGGTCGTGGAGACGGCGCAGTCTTTTGTTTTCCACTTTCCAGATGGTTGCATTTGTGAATGTTGTGTGAATTTGTATGAAAGTGGATGTTTGGGTTTCAGTATGCATGAATTCTTTTTATGATCTTTGACTCAGGGGTTAATTATGGTGGATTGTATTGCATTTAAATTGTATATTAGAATTGTGTTTATTTGTATACACATGTTGAAAATAATATTTTTACATTAAAAAAGGAGAAAAAAAGTAAAGAAAAATATACACTTTTGTACAATATAAAAATGAAGTCAAATAAACAATGACAAAATGTTAAAATTGTAAAAGTCTTGTTTTGAAGTACATTGTTGTTATGATATATTTGGTTAGCCCATGTTGAATTTAGTCTTTGATCTGTAAAAGAAATAGAGGTCACTAGGGAGTTTCTTCATAGTGTTCTATTGTGTTCCCCTCTTCTCCCTGATCTCAAATTATTTCTTTTAGAGGGGGTCCCCTTTTTTTGCTTAGGTGCTCTACAAAGTGCCATCAGATTCATGGACCTCCACTGTGCCACTTACATAATGAAGCAATCTGCTTTGGGGTGTCTCATGAGGCATACATTTGAATTCTCAGGGATTTCCCATTTTTTTGTCAGTTTGCAGTACAACCACTACAACTATAACCGGTGTTTGCATTAATTTTATCCTCTATTGCCAGATGTAATCCACCAGGGGAATTGCCTGAACATATAGTTTTTCTGGTTCCTTACAGGAACAGTTGTACATGAAACAGATAATTTTTTTTGTCACTGTTATGGGTAAAATAAACCTCTTGGCAGCCCTTTTGACTAAAGAGTGAAACGTGCCAATATCGTTTGGCAGTGAATTCACAGGTGGAGTTGGTGGGTCTGCAATAGGTAGGATGTAATCGTCCCCTGTGTCTCCCCTTGGTGGAGTCTTTCAGCATATCTCACCCTTTTCAATGTATATTGATCATCATGATACCTGTCTACCTGGATGGGCAGTTGAGGTGAGTCAAAATATTGTTGCAATTCTTGACATTTCATTTCAGGTGGATGGTCTTTGCCTTCCTGAGATGTTCATGTTGTGGGTGCCGAGGAACCAGGTGGTTGCGAAGGCGTAAATGGTGTAGGCGTCTGTTGTGGACCAGTTGAAGCAAGTGTTATAACTGCCATCTTGGGACTTAGATCTTTACCAAGGTCTCATCATAGTTCTTTGTTCATAGTTTTCATACATAGACCTTTAAGGATCATAGTATTCCCTATCTTCCCTAGATTGGGAATTGAATTGTAGGTGATTGTTGTTCTGAAAAATATGATTGTCCCTCGCCTGTGTCCTGGTATTTGATATTTACCCATAATGGGCTATAAACTGCTCCAAATGAATCATCCAGGTCTGATTCCTCCTCTGGTTCCCTGTCCAGTAGCTTCTCTGGAGGCTGAGGCCATATCTTGCTTGGGGAGTTATGTTAAGGCATAGTGGAATCATATCCAGTGGGGACATCGGCGATATATTTGTCATCGATGAAGATGTAGTATTATAGTAGTATAGCAGTGTTGTGGACAAGAGTGACGTGGGTGGTGTTGGAAAGGCGTTCGATGCCCGTCTTGCCCACCCCTTTGACCCACCTCTCCCACGTAGGCCGAACTAGGCGCGCACACCCTGATATACACTACGAACAGAGTGACACCACACGTATTCTTTGTAGGACGATAGGTTCTTTTATCGATGATTTACAAGGGATCTTTAGGATCCAAGATGCAAGTAGTACAGCAGTGGCACAAAGTACCACAAATCGGTCGTGGGGAATGGGGGAAGGGGGACAGTCTTTCAAGATAGTGTCTCTGCGAAATACCCTGCGGATAGCTCACAATCCTCGAGCTGGAGGGTGTCGATTCTCTGGACGATCTCTTACCGAGTCGTCCTCAAGGGGAGCGCCGCGAGTCTCAGCAGGCACAGGTGGTCGGAGTTCGGGAGCCGCGATTCCGTCAGCAAGGCTCAGATGGTTCAATAGCTGGGGGCCGCGAGTCACTCAGCAGGCCCAGGTGGTTCAGTGCTCGGGAGCCGCGACCTCGTCAGCAGGGCTCAGATGGTTCAATAGCAAGAGGCCGCGAGTCACTCAGCAGGCCCAGGTGGTTCAGTGCTCGGGAGCCGCGACCTCGTCAGCAGGGCTCAGATGGTTCAATAGCAAGAGGCCGCGAGTCACTCAGCAGGCCCAGGTGATTTCAGCGTTCAGGAGCCGCGACAGCGTCAGCAGGCTCGGATGGTTCCAGGTCTTCTCTACCTTCGTTTCTCCGGCACCCCTTGTTATACTCCGCTTGCTCTTTGAAGTCCGGGGTCCTCGCAGAGGGGGGCTGGGGTGATGGAGGGGGTTCGGCGGGATTTCCTGCCGCTCACTTCTTTGGTCTTTTCAGGTGGGTCTGGGAGGGACCCCAGACGCTCGGCAGGGGAGGCGCCTGCTCCCCAGGGGCCTGGTGGCCGATCGAGTCTTCCCGGGGAAGGCGACCCGAGGTGTGACTGGGCTGGCGCCTTTGGGTCTGGCTCGAGGGTTCCCGCTCCCTCGGTCGGACATGCGTGGTAGGGTGTCGAGTCTGTCAGGGCTCTGGCCGGCCCTCGGGTCTGGGTGGCTGGGGCGGCCGGAGTCGGAGATGTCGTGTCTTGAGGGTGGTTGCAGGTTGGCTGGATGATTGGGAGGGCAACGCCGTGAGGCCGGTCTCACACGTGTCCCCCCCAGCTGAAAGGCGTGGAGAACTACCCATCCACTGGGGGATTCTCCTCGCCGAAGCGGAAGAACCGGGACAGGCCGTCGGCGTTGGCATGATCCGCCCCGGGGCGATGTTCGACAGTGAAATCCATCCCTTGGAGAGAGATGGACCATCGTAGTAGCTTGGGGTTCTCCCCCCTCATCTTCATTAGCCACCGCAAGGGCCGGTGGTCCGTCTGTACTCGGAAATGGGTCCCGAACAAGTAGGGCCGTAGTTTCTTGAGGGCCCAGACTACGGCAAAGGTCTCTCGTTCTATAGTACTCCAACGCTGCTCTCGCGGCAGCAGCCTTCGGCTGATGAAGGCTATGGGCTGATCAATGCCCTTGTCGTCGAACTGCGAGAGGACGGCCCCGATGCCGTGTTCGGATGCGTCGGTCTGGACCACAAACTCTTGGGAGTAGTCGGGGGCCTTGAGTACGGGGGCGGTGCACATGGCGGTTTTCAAGGCGTCGAACGCCTGCTGGCACGGGGTGGTCCACTGCACCTTCTTCGGAAGCTTTTTGGAGGTCAACTCCGTGAGGGGCCCCGCGATACTACCATAGTTTTTAATGAACCTCCGGTAGTACCCTGTAAGGCCCAGGAAGGCCCGGACCTCCGTCTGCGTGGTGGGGGGCTCCCAGGACTTGATGGCGTCGATCTTCGGTTGGAGGGGGGCGACCTGGCCGCTGCCCACCTGATGCCCCAGGTAGACCACGGAGCCTTGCCCGAGCTGGCATTTGCAGGCTTTCACTGTTAGGCCGGCTTGGCGCAGGGCCATGAGTACTTGTCGGAGGTGCTGGAGATGCTCGTGCCATTGAGAGCTGAATACGGCGATGTCGTCAAGGTATGCTGCGCTGAACTCCTCGAGTTCGGCCAGGACCTTGTTCACCAACCGCTGGAACGTGGCCGGGGCGTTCTTCATCCCGAACGGCATGACCCTGAAGCGGTAGTGGCCATCTGGTGTGGAGAAGGCAGAGCGTTCTTTCGCTCCCTCCGTGAGAGCACTCTGCCAGTATCCGCAGGTCAGGTCGAAAGTGCTGAGGAACCGGGCGGCCCCCAGGCGGTCGATGAGCTCGTCGGCGCGGGGGATAGGGTGAGCGTCTGCTCGGGTGACCGCATTGAGCCCCCGGTAGTCCACACAGAATCTTAGTTCGGGGGCGACCCCCGGGGAAGCCGCCTTCGGGACCAGGACAACCGGGCTGGCCCAGGGGCTGTCGGAGGGTTCGATTACTCCAAGGGTGAGCATCTTCTGTACCTCGGTCTTGATGCAGGTGCGGACCCGGTCAGGCACCCGGTAGGCTCGGTGTCTCACAGGCGGGCTGTCGCCGGTGTCCACGTCGTGGACACACCAGTCGGTGACCCTTGGAATGAGGGAGAAGAGGTCTGCGAATTGTCTGAGCAGCTGGCGGCAGTCGTCGGACTGTTGGGGAGTGAGGGTGGTTGAAAGTCTTACTCCCTCCACGGAGCCATCCAGGTCTTTAGCGCACAGGGGGTCAGGCAGGGGTTCGGTGTCTTCTTCCGCCCCATCATCGGTGGCCAGTAGCAAACTTAATTCCGTTCTCACAAAGTGGGGCTTGAGACGGTTCACGTGGAGGACCCGGAGGGGGTTCCGGGGGGACTGTACATCGACCAGGTACGTGACCTGGCTCTTCCGCTCGATCACCTTGAAGGAACCAGTCCATTTGTCTTGTAGGGTGCAGGGCTTCACCGGGGCCATGACCCAAACCTGCTGGCCCGGCTGGAACTCGACCAGGGTTGCGTTCTGGTCATACCAGCGCTTCATTTCCTCTTGGCTGGCCTCGCGGTTAGCCTCTGCGAGTTCTCTGAACTTCCTCGTCTGGTTGCGGAGCGCCAGGATGTAGCGGAACACATCAGGGGGTGTCCCCCGGGGGCTTGTCTCCCAGCCCTCTTTGACCAGGCTCAGGGGCCCTTGGACGGGATGTCCGTATAGCAGTTCGAAGGGGCTGAACCCCAGAGACTTTTGGGGAACTTCTCGGTATGCGAACAGGAGGCAAGGGAGGAGGACGTCCCATTTCCGGCGCAGGGGCTCTTCGAGGCCCAGGATCATTCCCTTTAGGGTACGGTTGAAGCGTTCCACTAGGCCGTTGCCCTGGGGGTGGTAGGGGGTCGTGAACTTATACGTGACTCCGCACTGCTGCCACAGGGACTTCATGTAGCGGGATATAAAGTTAGTGCCGCGATCACTCACAACCTCGCGGGGAAATCCGACACGGGAGAAGATCCCCATGAGAGCTCGGCCCACCACGGGAGCCGTCACGGTGCGGAGGGGGATGGCCTTGGGGTAGCGGGTGGCATGGTCCACCAGGACAAGGATGAATCTGTGGCCCTGGGCGGTCTTCGGATCCAGGGGTCCCACGATGTCGATGCCGACCCGCTCGAACGGGGTACTCACAACGGGGAACGGTTGTAAGGGAGCTTTGCGTTTTCCGCCACTCTTCCCACTGCCCTGGCACGTGAGGCAGGATTTGCAGTGTACTTCTACATTCGCTCGCATCTTGGGCCAATAGAAGTGGGTAACCAATCGCTGATATGTCTTGTCTTGGCCTAAGTGTCCTGCCAAGGGTACATCGTGGGCCAGGCCCAGGAGGAAGCTCCGGAAACACAGGGGTACCACCAGTACCCGGGCTGCGCCTAGCTCGGCGGACTTTTGCTCGCTGTATAGGAGGCCATTGTCCCAATAGATCCAATGGGTTCCGGTTCGGTCACCGGCGGCCTGGGCTTCGGCTTGTTGTCTGAGTCCCACGAGGGAGGTCAAGTGGCTTGTTCCTGGCAGAATTCTTCCCGGGAGGGCCCCCCCTCACAGCGCCACTGGCCGATCTCGGGCAGTTCTCCGAGCTCAGTCAGGGCCTCCGGGGCGGAAGGTTCTGGCCCTTCTCCCGGGTTAGTGTCTTCTTCTCCCTCCGAAGGAGGGTTGTCCGCTTCTGGTAGAGTGTCACGGCTCTCGGGGATAGTGTTCGGTAGGAGGGCCTCACTGCCCTCTGAGAGAGGCAATCGCGCGGTCATGGAGCGCGTGGTGGCGCAGACCCATTCTGGTAGGCCCATCATCTCCAGATGGGCTCTTCGTTCTACTTGCCCCCACGGGGAACTCTCCAGGTCGTTGCCCAGGAGGCAGTCTACGGGCTGTGATGTCCGGACCGCTACCTTCAGTTCTCCGGAGACCCCTCCCCACTCGAAGGGCACCAGCGCCATCTGGCAGAGGCTCTCAGAATTGTCGGAGGATACGACCGGACAGAGGGCACCGGTTAGGATCTGGTCTTCTGAAATTAGGCTGCGGTGGACCGCGGTGACACTCGCCCTGGTGTCGCGGAGGCCCTCGACTCGGTGGCCGTTGATGGTCACCTGCTGTCGGTATTTCTTTGTGTTGGCGGGCAAGGGTGTCCCGGGAACCATTTCTCGATCACCAAGGGAGACCAGGGCCATGGCCGCCGGTTCCCATTCTTCGGAGTCCTCCATCTCTTCCCCTAGAGCCACGGAGGCCATCTGCCGGGCCGGGGGGTTGGTCGTTGTGGTTCGCTGATACTGGGGACACTGGGGGTCATTGGCGTAGTGTCCGGGCCGTTGGCAGCGGAAGCAGGTGATCCTAGCTCGTGGACCTAGCCGTCCTGCGACTCCGGTGCTTGCTGGAGACGGGGCTGAACCCGCCGCTGGTGGGCTGCTGGGGGGGCTGGTTGAGGACCCCCCGGGAAAGTCTCTTGGTCGGCCGTGGTTCCCTCCGCCCCTCTGGTGGGGGGGGCCTTGACTGTGGCGGCCGTAGTCCCCCACGGGGCCTCGGGTGGCTCGGGTATTCACCCAACGATCAGCCTCAGCGGCCAGCTTCCGAGGGTCGGTGAGTTTACTGTCCAGGAGATGCTGGCGCAGTTCTACAAAGCAATTGGCCGCTAAATGTTCCCAGGCAATCAGATCAAACAGTTCTTCGAAGGTGGAGACCTTGCTGCCCTTGATCCACCCGTCCAAGGCTCGGCTGTAAAAGTTCACGTATTCTACCCACGTGGTGCCCGGTATCTTCTTACAATCTCGGAACCGTTGTCGGTACATTTCGGGGGTGAGTCCATACCGGCCCACGAGGGCTTCCTTCATGTGGCTGTAGGAGTTCATGACCGTGGAGGGCAGATCTAGCAGGGTGTCTCTTCCTTCGCTTAAGAACCGGCCCCATAGGCCAGCCCCCCAATCCTTTTGCGGGACTCGGTGAGAGGTCATGGCGACTTCGTAGGCCTTAAACCACTGCTGGATATCGTCGTTCTTGTAATACTCTTTTACCACATCCTTGGGGATGTGGACTTTGGTTTCCCCGGTGGGAGCGGGCGGTGGATTCCCGGGTGGCTGTGACTTTTCGTTTTTAGCCCGCCACTCGATCTCCTTCAGGCTGCGTTCATGTTCTAGCTGGAGCTTCTTTTCGTCGTGCTCTCGTTGGCGTCTCTTCTCTTCGAGTTCCCCTTGTAGCCGTAACTGCTCGACGGCTAGCTTTTTCTCGGCCAGTTTTAGTTCTCCCTCGATTTTCAGCTTGGCCAGTTCAAGTTTGTGGTTGCGGCTTCTCTCTCGGTCCGCTAGCTCCTCGGGGGACAGGTTCCCCTCTGGCCCGTTGTTTCTCGCCGGGATGCTTTGTGGTTCATGGGCAGAGTCTCCTTCCGTTTGGGTCGGGGGCGCCCCCGTCTCGACCCAGGTTTTCAATACTTTCTGGAAGTCTTCCTTTGTGCTTAATCCAGTGGTAGCGATGCCAAGGTCTTTGCAAAACTGTTTTAATTCTCTATGTGTGTAATAGTCCAATTGATCCTCTCGGAACGGTGAGCTTATTTCGGTACCTGCGGCACCCAGGGAGGTTTCTCCTTCCATCTCTGTTTGGTAGTGTGTCAGTCGTTTACTGCACGCTCTCTTTCGGTGTCGGCTCGGATCCCGTCGTCTGCCACCAAATGTTGGAAAGGCGTTCGCCGGAGGGGGGTTCGATGCCCGTCTTGCCCACCCCTTTGACCCACCTCTCCCACGTAGGCCGAACTAGGCGCGCACACCCTGATATACACTACGAACAGAGTGACACCACACGTATTCTTTGTAGGACGATAGGTTCTTTTATCGATGATTTACAAGGGATCTTTAGGATCCAAGATGCAAGTAGTACAGCAGTGGCACAAAGTACCACAAATCGGTCGAGGGGAATGGGGGTAGCGGGACAGTCTTTCAAGATAGTGTCTCTGCGAAATACCCTGCGGATAGCTCACAATCCTCGAGCTGGAGGGTGTCGATTCTCTGGGCGATCTCTTACCGAGTCGTCCTCAAGGGGAGCGCCGCGAGTCTCTCAGCAGGCACAGGTGGTCGGAGTTCGGGAGCCGCGATTCCGTCAGCAAGGCTCAGATGGTTCAATAGCTGGGGGCCGCGAGTCACTCAGCAGGCCCAGGTGGTTCAGTGCTCGGGAGCCGCGACCTCGTCAGCAGGGCTCAGATGGTTCAATAGCAAGAGGCCGCGAGTCACTCAGCAGGCCCAGGTGGTTCAGTGCTCGGGAGCCGCGACCTCGTCAGCAGGGCTCAGATGGTTCAATAGCAAGAGGCCGCGCGTCACTCAGCAGGCCCAGGTGATTTCAGCGTTCAGGAGCCGCGACAGCGTCAGCAGGCTCGGATGGTTCCAGGTCTTCTCTACCTTCGTTTCTCCGGCACCCCTTGTTATACTCCGCTTGCTCTTTGAAGTCCGGGGTCCTCGCAGAGGGGGGCTGGGGTGACGGAGGGGGTTTGGCGGGATTTCCTGCCGCTCACTTCTTTGGTCTTTTCAGGTGGGTCTGGGAGGGACCCCAGACGCTCGGCAGGGGAGGCGCCTGCTCCCCAGCGGCCTGGTGGCCGATCGAGTCTTCCCGGGGAAGGCGACCCGAGGTGTGACTGGGCTGGCGCCTTTGGGTCTGGCTCGAGGGTTCCCGCTCCCTCGGTCGGACATGCGTGGTAGGGTGTCGAGTCTGTCAGGGACCTGGCCGGCCCTCGGGTCTGGGTGGCTGGGGCGGCCGGAGTCGGAGATGTCGTGTCTTGAGGGTGGTTGCAGGTTGGCTGGATGATTGGGAGGGCAACGCCGTGAGGCCGGTCTCACAGATGGTAACAACATCGACAGTGGTACCGTTGACAGAGTCATGGTTGAAGTGGTCGACATTGGTTATGTCATCAAGAATTCAATTATCGACTGGCAAGTTGTCAATGGGTCCATCGTAGATGCCAACTCTGAATGTATCTTTTCCCCACACAGTCTTCTCACCTTCATAGGCGTAAATTAGGTTTTATCTGCGGGATTCATTCACCACGATGTCGACAGGTTCACCTTCGACAATGGGATTAACTTCAGTTTTTCAGTCAGTGGAGATAACAGTGGAGGCATTGGTACTGGAGAGTGCCTCTTTTCTGTTCTTTTTCGGTAGGAAACATTCCTGCTGACCTTGTATGAGATTTTTTGTGCCTTCTTTCCTCATGTTCTACTGAGGAAAAATCCTAAAGCTTAATTTGAAATTTGAGGATTCTGCTTCATTAGGCTGTCTTTTGTCTCCTTTGTTCCCAAATTTACAGGACCTAGCCTCAGATTCATTACCTGAAGAGGGGTGCTCAGATGCTTCTTTCATTTGAATCCACCTGAGAAGTCTATTCGCAAGATCACTGAGGGTCTTGGCAAAAAACTTTTTGCAGCTCTTGCATTTGTTGGCTATCTGGTCAGGTAAAGGAAGCATATGAATCTCTTCTGAGGGTCATTAGAAAAACTCCTCTTTTACCCTACAGGAATAATAAGCCTTAAACACCATTCTTCTTGTTGCGATCTCTCTGGGGTACTAATGCTAAGAGTACGCCTAAAGCTAAATAAAAAAATGGCTAAAAAGATCACATAGCTGTACTTGAAAAAGAGCAAAGCCCTGGAACTCCCTTCCACATGACGTTACAGAGGGTTTCACACTTTGACGACTGGGAATAATTTAAGCATGTGAATCTATTAAAGCTCCAAAGCCGGGGAATAAGCGGCTTCACTCAAACTTCTGTTGTCAGTGTGGTTACCATCACTGTTCAGGAGATCCCCACTCAGCCCGAGTCATTTGTATATCTGTCTGGGTACAAACTGGCAGTTAGTCTTTAAGGCAACATCCCAAAATTCGAGCTAGGGAAGTGAGAGAGCAGCAACATGTTCACAACACTGTTACTGCCCAAATCACTATTGCTAAGTGTTGGAAAAATCAAAAAGGCTGTCAGACCAATCACAATGCTGCATTGCAGCATTGTGATTGGCTATGGGGAGCCTGGGTTCTTCCTTCTTCCAGCTGGAGCGGAGGGACGGAAGAGAGAAGCAGAAAATAGGTAAGTTAATTTTGTTTTTTAAACCTCCCACTTCTCCCCCCCATCCTGCCACCCCCATCCGGTACTCGCCACCACTGGTGCAGCCCCCCTGCCCGTGAGCCCACTGCACATTTTTCAATCTAGCAATGTTCATGAAAACACAAGTTTTGTACTTTCATGAATACTGCTGGTGCGCAGGTCAGCCCTACCTGCATCCTATCCAGGCTCTCGATGACAGGAGGAGGAGGGGGCTGAGAGGGCAGAGGCATGATCTATGTACAGAGCGCTGTTAAAACACAACACTTTGTAGCTGGATGTCACACAGAGCAGCAGGGGCTGGATCTCCAGCTTCTTATAGTTCTGTGCTTCCAGTCATATCAAGAAGCTGGGAGAAAGATTGAGGTGGGTCTTCCCCCTTTACACACCTTCCCTTGCTGCTCCATTTGGCTCCTTGTTGAAAATCATGGCTTGCTGGTTCCAATGCCCAGCAGCAGATTCCTGCTCTGCTCTGCTGCTGCCTCGGAGCATCCAAGTTGCCAACTAAACAAGCAAGGTAAGTTATAAAAAGACATTCTCTATGCATGTGTGTATGTATTTGTGATTGTGAGAGTGAATAGAACTGGGTGAAAGTGTGTGTTTGAGAGTGTCAACAAGACAAAGTGAGTAAGAGTCTGAGTTTGACAGTGTGTATGAATAAGTGAAAGTGAGTATGAGGGAGTAAGCGAAGGAGTGTGAGTGTGTTCAAATGAGTGATTGATTGGAAGTTGTGAGAGGTAGTGGAAGTGAGCCAGGGGTGTAGCAATCAATCGTGAAGCAAGTGAAGCTGCACCAGGGCCCAGAGTCAGTGAGTGGGTGTGTAAGTGTGATATTAAGTGAGAAAGATAACCAATGAGCATGAATATGTTTGTGTGTGAGTAGCAGTGAGTTTAGTAAGTATGAGTGAGACAGATATTGAAAAAAATAGGATGAACTCTGACCGTTATTACACTCCACCACTTTCAAATATCACCAGGTGCAACAGGTAGAAACTGAAAAAAGGGGGGAATGTAAGTGAGAAAACACTGTCTTTATTTTAATCACAAAAGTTACTTAGGGCCCGATTACAAGTTTGGGGGTCCCAAACCCCTGGTGGCAGTCCCTGTGCTGCCAGACTGGTGGTTCACTCGCCATATTACGAATACAGTGGTGGGACTGCCACAGGACCGCTGTTACCGCTGGCATCCTTGACTCCTTGGTGGTGGCACAGTGGTCAGAGGCCATAATACACTGGAGGTGCAGCTGCTACACCGCCAAGCATAATATGAGTTTCCTCAATGCCACAGTTTTCATGGCGGTGTCGGGTAGAAAACTAAGTCAGCCCTCCAGGGCCCCCTGGTGCCCCTGTCTGTATGTATGCCCATTTCCTTCACAGCATGGACTTAGAAGTTCATGTCGTGCAGGAACTTGCTTTAGCTTTCACATTGCAGTGCCTTTCTTAGGCTCACAACCTGGGACCGCCAAAGCACCGCCCGTCAGACCAGGAGAAAACTCCAAATTTGGAGGGCAGTGTCAGTACAGCTTTGGCTGTGCGGGAGCGGGGTTGTGGCATGGAGGCCTGCTCCCACCCACCAAAGTTGTAATTAGGCCCTTTATTTCCAAGATGAACGTGTTACTGTATATGATGATGAGGGGTTTCATTTGCCTCTGACTAATAACTTTAAAGGTAAAATTCAAAACCAAACCAGAAATGGTTCTGCAAGGCCTTAGGGCAAATGCCTGTGAGTCGATTTCTCTGTTTCCAGAGACGTTTTTAAACATGGACAGAGTGGAAATTGCCCATGGCCTGCAGCTTCCAAGTGGACCTCTGGGAAAGTGATTCTTTTCTCTCTCACCTTTATTTCGGCATTTCAACTTTCCATTTCTCTGCCTACTACCTCTAGCTCATACTCTGTCTCTCTCTATCAAATTTCAACTTTTTTAAGCATTTGGGGTCCCAACCCAGACAGATTTCGGCTGTTCTTGTGACCTTTTTTTAGGTCGAGCCTAGCGGCAGAGCGCATGCGGTGCTTGCTCTGCGAGGCATGCTTTTGTAGAGTATGCTGTCGATGCCTCGTCCACTCTCAGCCCATATTTGTCATTGGCTTTGTGTCATTGTCCTTCTTAAATGCTGGCTTCTGATTGGTAAATAGGCTTTTTAGTCCCCCTTTGTTACCGCCCTGTCTCCATTTGTTACCGCCCATAAGGACTGGACATTTTACTGGTCATGCAACACAGTCTGCTTTATCATGGCTATGAGCACAATTTTTTTTTATTTGCAGCGCGGTGCGCTTTCACTGTAGCGGCCGCGCTTGTTTATTTAATTAATTTGCAACGTGGGCTGCTTTCACTTTTGCGACTGTGTTTGTTTATTTAATTAATTTGCAGCGCAGTCTGCTCACTTTAGCGACCGCGCTTGGTTATTTAATTAATTTGCTGTTTTCTTCTGTGTGAGGGCAACAGGTGGGGCTAGAGCCAGGCACGTCACGCGAGGCTTGGTTCTGTTGTGGTGAAAGGCAGGCAATTTGACCTAAACAAGCATTTGCAATGCAATAGGTCTCACATTTACTCGAATTTGAGCTATTGACATTGCAAGTGACAATGCCTTTTATTTTTTGGGGTTTTTAAAACATAAATAAAAAGCATTGCCATTTACAATTCCAATAACTTAAACTCTCGTAAATGCGAGACCTATTGCATTGCAAATGCTTGTCTGAAAATGTAATTTATAATCCAGTATTGCTTGGCATTGTGCGTGCTTAAATCAGTATAAAATGGGTGATAAAATTAAAAGTAGTTTGAAATAGGTGGCCTCCAAAAACACTTAGAATTGAACAATCTTGACATATCTTGTGTGAACTAACACGTCCTTGATAAAAATGCTTCAGTAGAAATGATGCAAGTACCATGATATCAGTTATAGTACAAAAGAGCCACCCAGTGGCTACCAAAGGGAATTACCTCTAGTTTCGCATAACATTCTGAAACCTAAAAAGTAAACTTAAAACGTTAAGACTGGAATAAAAAAAAATAGAGAAAAGAATGACAAAATTCAGTTCTTCTAAAATGAACTACAGAATATATAACCGTGACGAAAACACACCACGTAACACAAAGCTCTTACTGCGCTTTATGCACGTCCTCAATAAAGGGCTGTAGCGGCAATGTGGATTTTTGCAACAATTGTTTTTACTGGCATTTAACTGTTTCGAAAAATGAAAGGAAAATGGCTGGGAATTAGACTAAAACCACAACTCTGACAACCCTCCAACTTGTTCTGAAACAATATAGTCGAAAATACAACGGACAACCACTTTACATATGTAATCATGAAATAGGCGGAGGGGGTGGCAAGTTTGAATATATTCTCTCATGAAGGACCGTATGACACGCATCCTTGAAACTTCAGACAACTTCAGATTTTTGCAGGCAATCCATCCGAGTCATTCACCTACAACACCCTCCAAAAGAATTCACCGACAAACATAAATTATTATTTTTTAACATTAAATTACATGTATTTATGTTTGCAGCTGTTTTAAATGTTTGTATTTAATTTAACAGGATTTCCAGTGGCGTTTTATTTTAAGTACCTTCCTCCACTGTATTTAATGCGCGGGTGTTGAATTACCAGTGAATGTCCATGTGTGGTGCAGGACTTACTACTGTTTCTTTTTTGCCTATACCAATTGTGTAAGTTTGGCTCCACCCCTTCTTTCAAGGTGTAGTGACATGCAAGTCTATACTTTTGAGTAACTTTACACTCAGATTTTGTGAATAGGCAAAAGTAGTAAGGTTACTCAAAACTGTAAAAGTAAATTACACATGTAAATTACTCACAAGTGTAAATTTTCTTTGTGAATAGCCCAGCTCTTCAAGAGCATCCTAATTAAAAACATTAGAATATTTCCATGCATATAAGGGATCCTAGAACACTTTTTCAAGGCATACGTCTCTTCAACCATAAACAAATAGTGCCTAGGTAAAGGCAATATTATCTTATTTCACAAAATTTATAACACAATTAAATATATATACATAACATGCTTAAACCAAACAATCATCACAAGTGTTACAAAATATAGCACTGGCATGATATTAAAACGTAATAGGTAAGCAGTGCAAACATATGCTGATAAAATCTCTTGAAATTAAAATATTATTCTTAATACAGACCAGAGCCAAATAAAAACCTCAAATCCAATTCAGCAAAAAAGTCAGTAGAAATAAGTTACAAATAAGTAACAGAGCAATAGATTGATAGACATCTGAAATTGCAACTAATCCTGTTCAGACAGCAGATAAGATTAAATATCAAACGTATTCACACATTTATTTGATACCTTGGGGCATATTATCAAGGACGGCGTTAAAAATTATCGCCTGTTGAGCGGCATAAAACTGCCGCTAAAGCGGCGATAATGGGCTTGATAATATGCCCTAGAGAATTCCAATAGAAGCCCATTTTGACACCAGAACATGGGCTTCTATTGGAATTCTCCAGGACATATTATCAAGCCCATTATCGCCCCTTTAGCGGCAGTTTCCTGCCACTAAAGCGGCGATAATTTTAACGCTGTTCTTGATAATATGCCCCGTTATCTTTCTTGCTCTTTGAGCATGTGAGAAACTTTGGGCTTGATTTAGAGTTGGTTGCATCCGTGCGGGTGGTCAAAAAACCCCTGTTTACCTGTCCACAACCACATTGGACCATCCATCCCATTTAGAGAATGGCAAGCTGACCAATGAATGTCCGGCAACCGACTGCTGACTTCAATGCATTTTCATTCCTCTGTCAACTGAGTTGTACTTCAAATATGATGGACGGAGTGACGGAAAGCCGATACTGCAATATTTAGAGTATCCATTCCGTCAATGGAAACATGACAGTTCATCGTCCATACCCATGTTAGAGAAAATAAAGAATACAAGCCCAACCCTGCCCACAACAACCACAAAACCCACTCATACCAGATGTCCCTGCTATTACAAGGCCTGAGCCTCTATCTGGCAGTGCTGGATGAACAACAACACTACCCCCCACAAAATAGAAGGTAAATCAAGCTTTTCAAACTATTTTAAAGGCACAATGTTAAGTAGCAATGCAAGTAAATGTAAATTTATAAACTCCAAAACTTTTTTAACTGGAAGTTAGCCAGTCCCCTTGTCCTTGTCTGGCCACCTGTCTCATACTGCACAGCCATACAAAATTCTCCCTTAGCACAATTTTACTACCCCCCACATATTAAGTCAGGGACTGAAAGCACATTTTTTCAATGATTGTACATGTTCACAGTTACACTTAAAATTAACACCCAATAACTAACTGTTTTTCAAAAATAAAAATGATATTACTATTTCATAATTACATTGTTTATTGGAAAACATAATACTATTCAGAGTGTAACCTTCATCCCACGTCACCTACTTAGCAAACACTTGACAATCATATCAGTCAAGCCTGTACCCTAAGTACAGATTTCCAATACACAGTCACTGATATGTTAGATTGAAAAATCTGCCACATTATAGCAAGGACAGAACATACTGCACTCATAACCTTAATCTATGTCTAGGCATACATGATCTATAAAATTGACTATATGTGAACCACAATACCTCAACTATTACTACATTTAATTTACAAACTATTATTTTTTAATGAAGTCAGACACTTACACTCTGAATGTCACTTACAGTAGGAACTCACAATAACACTACCACTGTCCTTAACAAATGTGTCACAGGGACTAAACTGCATCTCCCACACTGCAACAGATGGTAAATAGGAAGACCTGGGAGTGCATGTAAATATACAACATAGCCAACATAGTGGAATACACAATAATATAATGTATGAAAGTGGATAATTATTTGGTGTAGGAATTCACCCACCATAAGGTTCATTTACATTAGCATGTCATGGTGAACCCCAAAGTTGCAAATTCAACTGGAGCTCAACCCCTTGGCAGACAAGCTTAGCAATGGACAATTTAAATAGGATTTATATTGTACCAAAACATTAATAAAGTCAAACCATCAAACACGAAAAATCCCAAAAGAATTAGAAGAATAGAGTAAAATGTTATAAACAAAATGGCACCAAAATGATGAAAGTCCAATAAGGGGAGCCAGAGGTATGATTTGCTTAAACTTTAAGTAAAAATAGCGCTAAAAGCACAAGCCAATGATACTCTATGAAGCGGTAGACCCAGACCTACGTGGGATTTCTGGCTGACCACGATAGATGGCCGATTGCATACACCAAGCGTGTTTGTCCCGGTCAAAGATTTCACCTTCTTTTTCATGGAAATCAAAATCTTTCAGCCGGGTAAACCTGACAGTGCATATGATGTGGTTGCATTGAAATACAACACCTTTGCTGTAAGGACCTGCTGCTGTCTTTGGAGTTCATGGAAGTCCAAAAGTTTAAGTTTTTCAGGGATTCTGGAGAAGTGCCTCTGGTTTATTTCTAAGGCTCACAGGTCCTCAGGAACAGCAATAAGGGACCAGGACTCATTACAGCAAAGGCCACTAGCAAGGTTAGGGCCAGGGTTATCTGGCACTGGTCAGCTGCTCACTTTCGGAAAAAGGTCTCTTGCAGCTTGTTCTGCCCCCTTACCCACACAGGAGGTCATCCAACTGACCCTTTGAGTATACTTCTTTGTGTGGGTACAAGAGGAAGCAGGTACCGACTTTCATAACTCCTCATGTCACAGACCTCTTCTGATGTTCCGTAAGTCCAGAAAGTGCTCTGAAAATGGTCTCTTGGTCGGCCACATTTATGGTTTGCACTATCCAGTGGGTGGGGTGACTCCTGGACACTCCCTAAACAATGGGGGAAACGTTTCCAGACACAACCCCTTCACTTTTGAAGCACATCCTGTTGGCCTACTATGAACAATCCCACCATGCACCTCACTCCTAAAATACAATATTGGGGAACCCTTCCTCCCTTGTGCAGCACTCTTGTGTCCTCTCAAAGGTGTGGCCAGGGAACTGAGAAGGTCTCTCTTCTCGGCCCACTCTAAACCAGTTCTGGGGGATGTAGCTTCTATCCCACTGGGTTTGTAGCCAGCCTGGCTAGTGTGTGCCTTGTGGACAAAGACTTTCCCTTCTTGGAGTCATCCCTTACACCACTCTATGAATTGACAGGTCTCACTTAAGTTCTTTGTTCTTTTTTCTAACCATTTTTAGTGCAACATAAAAAGGTTACAGTACAGTCTTAACTATCACTCATTCATCGAGGCCTGGTCTCCTTATATTTAGCAAGAAACGAAACTAAAACAAAACTGAAGAAAAAACGTAACCCTAGAGGATCCACTCTGTAAAGAACCAACTCCAAACGGTATGATTGGGCATGTCTAGGCCCTTCGGTAGTCATGGTATCTATGGATCTGTCTAGCCAGTTTGCCTTATTCACAATCTGTGTCTGATGTGATATGATAAGGAACTTATATTGCTCTAAGCTATTCCAGGGAGTGTCCAGGCACAGTAGCAGTTGAAAGGTGAGGAAGAGAGCATGCTCAGTTTATCGAGCAAAAACTATTTTTCAGGTTCTTTTTAAACAACCTTGGATCACTTGAAGTGCATATTTCCAGGGGGGGCTGATACCACGCCGGCGCCCCCAGCAAAGTAAGTGATATGCTTCCAGCTCTCTGTCTACGAATCCTGGGGGTGCCTACCAGGAATTTATTGGAGGTTCGAACTTGTCTTGGCAGGTTGTAAAAACTAAATCTGGTACTCAAGTAGGTAGGACCTTTGCCATAAAGGGCTGCATGAACCAGCACCAAAGACTTGAATTTTACTCTTTCCCTATTAGGCAGCCAATGGAGACCCCGAAGATGCAGCCTACTGCGCACCCTCCTTGGGAGATTTAGCAGGAGTCAAACTGCCACATTCTGGATCACCTGAAGTTTGTCCAGGAGATATTCTGGAAGGCCGCATACAGAGCATTGCCATAGTCAATACAAAACGTGATTAGGGCTTGAATGACTGTTTTCATAGCATGGAACGGTAGGAGAGGCAAACATTTCTTCAGAGATCTCATAATCCTAAAGCAAGTTCATACCGACGTTTTGATTTGGGGACCAAATGACAGCCTGTGATCAAACAAATCACCACATTTTTTACTGGCTCCCCAGGGGGATTTAGCAGTGGAGCATAATCTGGCCAAAAGGTTAGCCGGACCTGAGGAGGAAATTCCCAGTAGAGGAGAATTTCAGTTTTATCCTCATTGCATTTCAGTTGCGCTTTTGCTACCAGTGAAAGACTGTGGTAAAACAGGTTTTTACAAGAGAACTTTACAACTCTTTTCCGTTATTCCAGGAAAAAAGCAGCTGTGCGTCATACACATAGTAGATCGTTTTTGCTCCTAATTTCTCTGCTAACTGGATTAACGGGGTAAAATAAATATTAAAAAGAGGAGGTCTCAATGCCGAACCCTAAGGGACCCCTTTATCCACCTTTTGAGTGCTTGCTAATCAGGGGTATCCAGATTTGTTGACTTCTGTTTTCTAAGAAGGATTTTAACCAGCTCCATGATAGCCCTGCCACTCCTATCTCCTGCAGAAGATCTAAGAGAAGGGCATGCAGGACCTCGTTGAATGCTGCCAATAGATCTAATAATACCAGTGTCGCTATGCCCCCTGTATCCATGGTAGCCTTAATAGATTCTGCTACCTCTATTAGAGCCATTTCAGTGCTGTGTAGGGCCTAAAGCCTGATTGACTCAAGTGAAGAAGCTCATTGAACTCCACATACTTCAACAGTTGTCTATTTACCTGCTTCTCAAGTATCTTAGAAAAAGTCGGCAGTAGAGAAACGGGCCTGTAATTAGATGGGACGGCTGGATCTGCTGTAGATGTTTTTTAGCACGGGAAGAATCATTGCCTGTTTCCAAACTCTAGGAACCATGACTGTTTCTAGGGATAAATTAAGAATCTTATTGACCAGTGGGTTGATAACCTCTGCCCCGGCAGCTAGCAGTTTAGGGAGCAAGGGTTGATCAGGGAACCTGATTTTAACATTTTGAGAGCAGTAAGAGAGCCCTCCAAAGAGATGGCTTTAAAGGAGCTAAAATTAGGATGACTTTCAGGTAGCTTCATATTTGGAGTTTCAACTTCAATAGCCGGTATTCTACCCACTACTTGGCTTGCCTGAATACATTGGAACTTGGAAGCAAAAAATCCAGCCAGTTCTTCACACCATTCGTTAGAGGCCTCCTTGGAGTGAGTACAGGCCGATGAGGGTCATAAAACTCTTAACCTTCATAAAAATCTCTTTTGAATTATTTCCAGATTTCCCAATGCGCTCCTCTTAGTACAAACGTATAGCTTTCAGTATGGCAGCATAATAGTTCTTTTGTGCTTTTTTTAAAGAATCGTTATCCACTGAATTATATTCCCTCCTCCACTTGTGTTTTAATGTCTTACAGCATTGTTTTTCTAATTTGAGTGGCCGAGAACCAGGGTTTAGAGCGAGTCCCTCTCGATCATCTATACTGGAGGGTAAGGGGCAACTCCTCCATAACATTTTTGATCCAGTTATAGCATTTTAGTACATCGTCCTCGATTATGTCAGATAGCTCAGGAGTGTTCTAGGTTGGACCCTCCATATATTCAAGATGATCGACCTTATTAAAGGCTTCACCCTCTGGATTTGTACATTAGGAAGTTTATACTGTTTTATAGGGAGCTGCCAGGAAAACGTAATCAAAAAGTGATCAGACCAGATCAAAGGTAATGGGTCTTCCATTAGCAGAACCACGTTGGAGCAGACTTGTTCTAATATGTGACCCCCTTGATGTGTTGGTTTCAGCACTAATTGTTTCACGTTTAACTGACTCATGGATTCATTGAATTGGATGGTCTCGCCATCCTTTAGTGTGTTTAATTGTAAATTAAGATTGCCTAAGAGCATAAAATGAGAGTATTTTAGGGCAAGGTGCGTAATCGCATTGCCCAATGATTTAAAAAAAGAACCTGCTGAACCTAGTGGCCTATACAGTAAAGCTCCTGCAAC
Source organism: Triturus cristatus (assembly GCF_964204655.1). Lineage (NCBI taxonomy): Eukaryota > Metazoa > Chordata > Amphibia > Caudata > Salamandridae > Triturus > Triturus cristatus. Next base: position 1,104,075,868 of record NC_140585.1, on the reverse strand, counting down.
TGCATGCTGATGAGAGAGATTGATACAGAAACCCATTGCTCCTGCGCCAATTAGCTCAGTAATCTCATTCCACTGACAGCCCCATAGTTTCTTCATCACGATTACCAGCCCGCCTCCCCTCCTTCCGGTCTAACCTACCCAGCTTAAAACCCTTGGGAATGGCCATGGCAATGACCGGGTTCAGGCTTCAGATAACCAAGTTTCTGTAATAAAGAGCAAGTCGAGGTTCCCTTGATCTAGCAAATCAATATTTTTCTGAGTGTGTTTTTGGTTGGAGGGGGCATTGACTAAGGCAGCCCTAACCGTGAACTTGCCCTGTGCCCGTGTCCTGGGTTGAGTCCATATCTGAGCAGCTCCAGAGAGCTTAAAGCTACATTCACAGCGCTCCTTGCCACATTTCCTAGCAGGTGCATGCAGCAGGAGCTCTGCTGTATTTAATACCAATCATTCCACCTTCTGTGAACAAACAGGCAGCATGGCTGCTGCTGGCTACTTCCGGGACGATGATGGGCACAGATGAGCTTGCCTAGGTCGAACTTAAGTATGTAGTGGAAAATTGGTGGGGGACAAAACGAACTTAAGCAGGGTGTATCTGTGCCAACAGGATCTGTACCATGCGATTTGTCAGAACTTTTGCAAGGATCTTAAAGTCTGCATTTATTAAATAAATTGATCCATAACTCCATTGCTTAATTTTTAAAATATTAAGTGCAGGTGCTCAAATTTTTGTAGGAGACCACACCCACTCCCTGGCTCCGCCCACTTCATCCACTGGCTCCACCCACTTCCTTTATTGGCTCCACCCACATCCACAAGCCTCAACACATCATAGCCAGCTCCTCACTTCTTGAGTTTAGCAAGAAGCTGAAGACCTGGCTCTTCATATAAGCAACTTCCGGCCATACCCTGCTCTGGTACGACACTTCAGAGTAACTTTGCTGCCGGTCATGGGGGCACCACTTGCAGACTGGGCTGAAAGTGTAGCGTTTTTCTTTTGGTTGGTTTTATATGTATGAATATCTGTAGAGACATTGCTCTGTCTGTTTGAACATGTGATTTCTGTTCATTGCCCATCGATATTGTGTGTTTGCATGCATTTCTGCTTCCACTATTCAAAAGTCCAATGTATTGGTTTTGTAAGTGCTTATTTTGTTTTGCTTCATACTAACAGAAGCCTGATTTCAAAGAGCAGTGAAACACTGTACAGACAACACCTATTGTAGTTTTAGCTTCTCAAATGCAAGGTATAAATTGAAATATATGTAGGGCAGTAGAACCTGTAGGACAGGAATCAGGCTGTAATCGAGTAGTATCGCAATTGTGGAGAATAAAGTGATTTGCTTATAATTGCAGAATGTGTTGTGAATAAGGCCGGATTAGATCCAGACCAGTGTTGGTGCATGGCAGCAGAGGGGAAGAGGGAGATGGGAGGGGTTTAATGGGATGTAAAACTGCATCTGCGGCAAGTTAAAAAAAAAGATTCAAAGCAAATTAATCTAAATCATTGGCTTCAAGAGGGACGTTGTTGTTTATGCGGACTTTCAGTGGCGGCTGGTGACATTTGAAAATGGCGGGGTGTAAAAGTGCCCCGTAACAAAGTCGCGTCAAAACGCACTCTCAAACTAGGACCAAAACACCCCTTCCCCTCCATGGATTTTCTTCAAAACACTTGCAATCAAAATTAGACCTTCCCAACTCTGATCCCAGCTAAGTACATCCACTCGGAACCCCCTGCAACACCCTACAATCCAACCCCAAAAACATGTAAACACTCACATTTAACATGGGCTCCTATGGCAGCTCCTTCCTTACTCGACTTTGACGAAAAACACCCTTCCCATTGATGGATTCCTCCCAAACTTCCTGCACACCCATGAATTCCCCCTCCCTACCACTCACAGCAGCCCCGTTCCTCTCGAGCAACTGGAACACCCTAAAAACCACTTCTCCACCACCTCAAAAACGCCCATTGGATAACATTGCATTTCGAGCCTTAAAACTTCCCCTACTTCGATCCTCTTGAAACTCACTGGGACAGTAGAATCTCACCAAGAATTACACAAATCCCTCCAGTGGAAGGGGTACGACTTTTCGATCAAACACGCGCCCCCCGCAAACCCACAAAAACACCCCAAAATCAGCCAAATCTCGATCGAATTTTGCCAAACAACTGGAAAACCTTCCCAACACCAACCCAAACAAATCAAAATCAAATCCAGCCAAACCTTCCCAACCCCAACCCAGCCAAACCACCCTTAAACTAAAATTAAAAGACACTTACCTGACCGCCTCTTCTCCTGGTCCGCGTTGACGCCTCTCTGCCCCTTCAAACCGGTTCGGAACACCACGTGACACAAGTGACTGGCAACCCGGCCCTCAGCCAATCCTGGCGCTGCAGCAGCCTACTCCTCTCCCGCCGCCTGCCCATTAGGAGACCGAGGGGCTCTTAATGGGTATGCGCAAGGCAGTAAAAACACAAGTACGCATGACTGGGCACGGAGTAAAAATTAATCTCCATGCCCACTCATGCGCACTTGTGCTGCCTTTCCCTGGCTTGTGACAATGCATGTCAGTCAACATGACGCCGGACCGTCCACGGTCCGACGTCATGCTGACTGACATGCATTGTCAGTTAGTTCTCCCCACCCTCGGCGTCTCTGAACTTAAGTAAACTAAGTTCAGAGACACCGAGGGAGCTGCGGGCGCGTTCGCGGGGCGGGGGGGCTACGCACCAACGCCCCAATGGACGATCCGCGCCTGCGGAATTTAACTGAGACAGCTACGTGTGCTCGTTTTAGGATTGGTGGCTTAGGCTTAGCTCGCCATGCTAAAAGCCGGCCAATATCAGAACCCATGTATCCAATCCAACCCTTCGCTCAGGCGAGATGGGGAAAGACCACTAAAGGTCAAATTTCCCAGCAGTATCTCATTTCCTTGAAAGTGCCTTAGATGGAAGCTACACAAAACAAAATGAAAGAACTTATTCATTTATCGCTTCGCTGCTGCACCCTATTTTTTAACACTTACTCACTGTCTCTGCGCTTAAAGTAACCAGAGCACATCGAGTAAGATCCACACAGAGAGGCTGAGGCAGAAAAATACCGTAAAACAAACGCACACACAAAGGGAGCTTCCAGCGAGAACGACATTAGAACTGAAATGAAAAACACATTTTCGATTTGTTGCCCATCTCAAGCCCGCATGCCTCTCATTATTAGTTTGCAGTGCACACCCAAACCTGCAGGGCAGGTCCAAGAGGCACCCCCGATTTCATATGGCCTTGCAGCAAGATGTATGAGCTACTGCAAAACCGTGCATTTAACTTTATTGCTCTCCCCCTGAATTTATATACACATTTAACATTATTCAAACTGCAGCCCAACTCTTTTCCTTCCTTTGTTACCTTGCTTGGAGGTGTGAGGACGACTACACAATGACTGACATTAAAGAATCCCATTCATTGTCCAACACCACATACGCCTGTCCAAAACTTGGTATATTTCCTTTTAAACTATCAAGCTACAGCAAAGAAATTTAATTCTCACTCCTCATTACTGTGCAGCTCAACTTACTGGCGACTGACTCATAATTCTGTCTGCACACATACATAGCAGGTGTAAATGACTAACTTCAGAGAATGTCGGTCTGAAACTGCGCTGTGGCTGAGAGATGACACAGTGGACACGCACACCTATGCATAAATGGAAAACAATGCAGGGCCTGCTTTAATGCTTAGCAAATGATGTATGTATTAACAATAATCAGTGGGAGACATTAAGCTTCAAGGTATGCTCTGTGGCCATAGGACACCTGTTAATGAGAAAATGACACCTAGTTGCTTGTAATAATTTACCACATTCCCTAACGACGCACTATATTTAAGCGTCTCATAACAGAGTGGCAGATCCTACCTTTGAAACAAATCTCACGTTTGCCGAGAAGTCACAGCGGAAGGCGGCATAAATCACACCTGCCTCAAATCCCTTTGTGCCTATTCCCCCTCTCCCACACGCCCTGGGCCCCATAGGTGCAGCAGCAGGGCCTGGCTCCCCTGTCGGGGTAGATTTCTGGAGGTCAGGGGGGTCCCCAGCTCAGGAGGCAGAGCCGTCAGTTCACCGTCAACACCCTGTCACGGAGCTTGGCAGCTCACGAACAGATATTTTATTTGTGCGCCTGCCTGCAGTCAAAAACCTGGAACGTGTGCATCTCTTTATTGTTTGCATTTTTATGTACGTAAACAATCGCCAGGGCTCTGCAGGGACGGCTAAAATACGAACAAAGTGTTTGGAAATTGGATGTAGTCCGTTGTTAGTTCCGGGGCCCTGTCAATAAATATCTAAAGCATTACCATGTACATGCAATTTTTGATATTTCTTGACAGCAGGAATTGGCCTCGTGCAGGGCTTTAAGTGGGATGAAAAAACTGGGGGTCTCTTAAAGGGGCGAGTCCCACCATTTAACACATACCAATAAAACGGAGGCAGATCAATGGTTTCTTCTCTCCATCTCTAGTGCGCTCCGTCTGAACAAGCAATTTCCGAGCAGGAAAACTTCTCTTCACCCCTCAGTTCTACAGCAATTGCAAGTTAACTCGACTTCCACTTCCGATGCAGAGACAATTAGTGCGATGTTACAAACAGAAAACAGACCATTAAGCAGTGTAACACGGCGGCCAACAAGCATTGGCAATCACAGCCAGTGTCCTGGAGACAGACCCGGCCCTGAAAAATAAGTGCCGGTGCTAAGCACTGGCAAGCACCGGCACAAATTAAGCACTGCATAACTCCTACAATGCAATGAGTCTTTTCCAGTTTTAATATAAGAGAGGTTCTTGCTGTGTTTTTTTCTGGGAGAGAATTTGTGCCAGAAGCATTTTCTGGAAAGAGCGTCTGCAGAAGGGCAAACAATGTCTCCTCATTTGCATTTTAAAATTCTGCAGGGCATCCATCTATGTACAGAGCCATATCTGGGGGCAATGTCTCTATAGCCTGAGCTGTATCATCTACCGATATCTCCGCTTCTAGCGACTGGGCTAGATCTGGTGATAGTGTCATCAATCAGAGACAGGAAAATGTTTTACTTCCTGTGTCTGGAAATAACTATTTTTAGATGGATGTAGCGATTGATAAAGGTCTTGAGAGTCATTAGAATATCGATGGCATGTGTCTCTGTCTGTCCATGCCTGTTAAGGATCTCTGGGATTGTTATATTGTGCTTCTCGCTGCATAGGCCAGAGGGCTAGGAGATGTCCCGCCTTCCCGACCCGCATGCATAATAGTGCTGGTGCAGGTGGAAGAGTGCTTCTTCCACTTGCGATGTTAAAAATGCGTTCAGCTTGTATTTTTACATGTTTATTTTCAAATTTAAGTACAAGTCCTTAAAGTCTACTGAGAATGGTCTTGCTTATATTTAACTGATAGGTCAGTGACACTTTTCTCTTCAAGTGGCTGCTCTATGCAGGACTGCCACTTTTAGGGGAGACCTTAAAAGTATCACGCATCAGGCGTTAGACTAATGCATTTCAGAGTGGTGCTCCACATCAACTCACTGAAATTCATTGTCATGCATATTCATAGTGTCTGTCAGATTCACTAACCTGGTGCCAGACATTCCACAGGAGCAGAAGAACTATTCCCTGCACCCCCTAGTGAATGCTTCCAAATTAACCTTAATAGAATTCTAATTTTAAAAAAGCATTCACCTTGGGTAAGGGGATTGAGAGATAAGAGAAGAGAGACCGCCTTGAAGATCCAGGAAATGCTTTAGATATCTGCCTGCAGGAGTTCTGACTTATGCCAACAGGAAAATATTTGAACAAGACAGTTTGTACAAATAGAGAGAATAACAAAATTAATTGCAGTTCTCACGCTAACTTTTCGCTAACATTAAACATGCTATACAGTGTTAATATGTTTACATTCCTGAATATACAATTCACAATACCTAAAGAGCTTCATGGACTAGCCCCTCTCTTCTTGGTAGTTGAATAGGAAAGTTTTTTAATCCTTGAGAGAACTGTGTATTCAAATGCTGGAAATACATATAGGTATATTTGTTAGATTGTATTTATTCTCCATTCCTTTTAATTGAAGTGAGAGATGATATAGCAAGTTCTGTCCTAAATAGTTTTAAAGACGTCTTGAACATAACATACTCTGACTTCTGTGAATTATATTTCCTTACTCGAGCCTCACGAATTTTCTTACTTTACAGTCGACATAACAGCTCTGAAGTGAAGCTCCACAACTCTGAAATAATGTTGCCTCACTAAAAATTGTTGCTCTTCTGACGCGACTAATTATTATCCCAAAAAGGGTAAAACACTTCTCCTAGGGTGTGCACACCTGCCTACAAGTAGGCGGAGATAAGGGAAGAGACTTTCTATGACCAAAATGAAACTTCTCTAAGGTAAATATTCTGGCGTGTAGAAGAGACGTTGCTCTCTGGAAACTGGTTCAGTTGAAGTGCACCGCGCGTGCCTCGCACTAGTACCTTGAGTTCTTCTGAGAGTTTGCTGGAAGAGTGGAACGCTGACCTGAAGAACCTCATGGCAGCCATGTTGGATTTCCGCAGGGCAGCGAGAGATCAGTTCTTTCAAAAGAACACGTAAGAAGAAACAAGTGAAGAGTAGTTGAAGTCTCCGACGAGGGTAACTATGTATTTTGAATCACTTTTTATCATCTAGTCTCTTGAACCTAGAAATCGAATTTGCATTCCTGATAGTGTCTCATCTGTCTGTGTCACTGAAGCTCTGCAAACTCTTATGGAGTGTGTGGCAGCTGGCAGCACGCCGCCCGTGACCTGTGTGCACTGTTCCCACAGGCTTGGGGCACTCACAGCTGAGCTAAGGCTGCTGGCGGGCACACTGCTGCTACAATGTAGCTATCATCAGGATTCACGTGGTGTTGCGCGGCTCTGCCTACAGCTGCTCTCACATGCCCAACTGGGCCGCATGCGCTGTGGCTGTAATATCCTATTATGGCCACTGCCCGTAACAAATTAAATTATTGACGAGGGAAAATGGATGTTGTCACAGAGTCATGACTGAATGGGTTGCAGTGGCTGCCAGGACAGACAGGATTCACTGAGGACAGCCAGCCTGGACTAAGAAGGCAGATAGCAAACCGAAATGATTGCCGCGTGGGATGGCTCGTGACCTGAGTCTGCCATCTTGCAGAGTCGTCGATGCAGTCACGGTGCCTGCTGCAACAGTTGAAGATCAAGAACAGTAAGTAGTTACCAGCCACTGCCACCCACCGAATGTGTGTCTGTGTTAATAACACAAATTATTTCCAAGTTCTAAAGGTCCCTCAGAATCTCACAGTTACCAGTGCAACGCGGATAGCTAGCCAGCATTGAGGCAGTTACCAGACAAAATACGTACAGTGGCTGAGTGCAGAGACTTCCTAGTAATTTTTAGGTCGAACATTCGAGATCACTTGTATATACTTTAGTATATACTTATATGTGCATGTACTTTGTGGGCTCTGGAGAACAGTCCTAGGACTTGTCTGCTTCTGCTAAGGGACTTTTTTGTCTGTTCAACTGCCTCTATTTAACTGTCTTGATAGAAAACGACCAGTAGAGGTCAGTAAAATACCAGAATTGCTTTAGCATTCTCTAGATTCCAGTCCATAGAAATTGTCTTCTATGAGCACCTGTAGGCAATAACATTTCTTTCAAATCTTGTATTTTCAGTGATATGACCACTGAAGGCCCTGATTTTATATTAAAAACAGAGCTTTGGACTATACCATTTACCGCTGAAAGGCAATATTTCAGTCCATGTGTTCCCATACCTGGTGTGTCACGCAGTTTGGTGCTTACTTTCCTTCCATATTGAGGACAGTAGATGTTTCAGCACCCAGGCTAATGTGCTGCAGAGCTAAATACATATAAGGTCCCAAAGGCGAGACCGATTGCATTGCAAATGCTTGTTTTTAAAACTGTGAACTACGTCCACTGACGTACGTGTGTGTTTAGTTAGAAGGTGGTTCAGGTCCAGGAGGGCACGAATAAGATCACCAAGGTCGTCATTTCTTATTCCAGTGAACTTTTGTGTTTCGGGTTAGTGAGTTCTTTTATATTCAGTTCCAGCTGGGCCCATCTCAATGCCTCACACTATCAGCTGTTCTTTTGTTCAGGTGTCATCCTGGTTGGTGGATAGGTGCAGCTTAACACCCTAATGCCAGTGTCATTAACACAAAACAGCTTTTCCCCTAAAAAAGATTTAAAGCATGCTTTTGAGTTTCCATAATCTATTCATGACTTAAATGAGCACCTCCCACTGTCAGCTTTCCAGGGCAGCTTAGTTTACTGCTCATGTCACAGACTGCAGTCTCAGTCTGCCAGTCACCTCAACTGATTATAATTAAATTATGAACATTTTTCAGACACTTCATCTATTTTCCACAATTTTGACTAGAGTGTGAATGAAGGCCATTTAAAAATTATTTCTTATGCTTTGCAGCAGTCAACTTAGAGATTCTTGTTGCTCAAATAGGTGTAATTTCTGATATTTATATGTTTCCCTCGTATTCATTGCTTGATTTTTCTAGTGAGAAAGTGTCACTCAGAATCATTGAAATGTTCCTCCTAATTACACTGAAATTATGAAAATGTCACAATCTGAAACCTTGGCAACTGTGCAGTGGGTTTTCATGCTGCCCACATTATCTGGGCAGAGGCTACTGTTCCATCATTTTCTGTTAGGTAAGTAGTCAAAAAAGGATTGGAGATGTTTCCAGTCCTCTTTTAATTTACAGTAGGACATGTTCAACCTCCAACACCGCTTTGGTGGTTTCTGCCACCCAAGATCCAAATGGATCTGTATCGTGTCATGATCTGATATGATGCAAGGTACAATATCAGAGAAGTTGACCCTGGCTAATAAAGTATATGTTAGCAAATAGAACTCAACTCAGGTGCGGCACCCATGTACACAGGATGTAAAGGTGTAATCTCTGATAACTTGATGTTCAGTGCTCCAGGGGTCATTCAGTGAGAATTTGGGTGGGGTAAAGTATGGTAGTCTGCCTTATCTCAAAATGGGTCCTGCACTAGATTCCAATCACCACCGTTACATGGGTTAAGAGATGCACCCATAGTCATGTAGCTTAGTGGTACAGTGAGGCTCTTTTAGTTTTAGTTCTAGATAAACAAAAATAGTCAGGCTTTTGTGTGATTTTGGCAATGCTTGCAAGCTCGTGGGAAAAGGCATATTGTAGTAACGGTTGTCTCCTTTTCTTTATAGGTGCAAAGATTGGACGGAGTTGACTCAGAAGTTGCCTACCATTGGTGGACCTAAAACGAAGGATAATGGGTATATATTTGTGCAAGGAGGGGCAGAGTTAACACCCAGCATCTGGCTGTGCTAGATAGGAGCTACCAAGATGGCCGGGGCCTCACTGTGGGTGCTTGAGCCCGGCGGGAGACCTGACTTCATGGCACAGTTCCGCAAGATGGAGCCCAGCATGACCTCAAGATCAGGATGCGGCTTCCCCCACCACCATCCGGCCTTTAACCCCTATGGACATCTCCAACTCGGGGATCCCTCCAGACCCAAGCCCACCACCCTTGAGTGCAACACCACCTGAACACCTGGCTGAACGATGGCAAGATTTCCTGCTCTGTAAATATGTCATATATAATTGTCCAAGCCTAATCGCTGTTAAAATGTAATCCCGAGTGAATTTGCAATTAGTATATATATTTATCTCTAATCAATAGTATATGTAGTAGACCTTTGTACTTACTACCATTCCTTTGTGATTTTAGAGTTTCTGTTTGTATCTCTTCCTTGAGTGACTCTACAACTTGTACATTTGCAATTTTTCCCTCCTTTCACTCCACTTGTATATATAACTCTAACCCCTAGTATATGTAGTAGACCTTTGTTTTTACTACCATTCCTATGTGATTTTAGAGTTTATCTGTTTGTATCTCTTCCTTGAGTGACTTTACAACTTGCACATTTGCAATTTTTCCCTCCTTTCGCTCCACTTGTACATTTGCAATCTTTTTCCTGTTTATATCTCTTATGTAACTCATGTTATCCAAAGTCCTTATGTAACGCAACTGGTTCTGTTGTAAAGTGCTCTGACACCTTCGGGTAATGTTCGTGCTATATAAAATTGCATTAAATAAATAAAAAGGAAAAATAAACATGCAACACAGGCTAAATAAAATAACATTTATATATCTTTCTGTGTATGTGCCTCAGCTCCTCCTTATTGCTCAGGAGTTTTATTTGTCCACTTTTGGAGAAGATTCAAGGTTTGAAGCAAACAGGTTCCCAGTCTCCTCAAAGCACATTTCTCCCACCAAGTAACACCCCTTTGATCTGGGAATAATAAACTTAAACTTGGGAAATGCTAGAGGAGAAAAGAAAAATGAGTCGTTCCACCTTTGGTGTCTGGTCCCTGATAGTGAATACGATCTCAGGTAAAGAAAAGATGAAGGGCTGACTTTACTCTTGCCCAGCTTCCCTTGGGTTTCTCCATCCCAATAACCTTTTCCAACTTTTGTCCCAGAGGCTCCCAGAGACTATATGTGTAGGGCCAGATCTGTGAGAACACGGCCACCCACCTGGCAAGCCATGACTCCCCTGGGGATCGAGGCAGGTCTGACTTGATGACAAGTGAGTCCTTAGGGACTTCTCCTTCCTTCTGGCAGCACCATCCCCTGCCGTAAGTCTTATTTTGCTCTGGCAGGCTGTCAAGTCCCCCTAGAGAGACAGAGCCTCAAACATGAGCACCCCGCTTATCCCTTGTGGCATCCGAGGCTTCCTCTGCGCCTTCTGCATTCCTCCTCCATCCTTGGTTGAAGAGACCTGTTTAAAAGGGGAAGCATGCATAAGGGCTCTGTGCTTCCCTTGGCTGCTGCTCACATCCTACTATCCCATTCCAATGTGTATGGCCCATTGTGGTATCTGTAATGCAATTTGCTGCCCCTTTCAGTTGTCTTGTCGGAGAAGAGGTCGAGATCGAGGACGGGAACTGGCATTGTATCTGGCAAGTCCAGGTCACCAAGCCCCCCTCCCTCCCCCCCCCCACTAAGTTTCTGCAGATCGGGAGATTATGAGGGGATCTCGAAAATAGTCCGCATTATCCTTTTCTTTCCCTTTTCTGTGTAATACTTTAAAACTGTAAGAGTGTAGTTTTAAAAATTCTCGAAGAACCCTAGGGTTGTTTCTCTTAATTTTGGCTAACCACCTAGTAGGTCATCGTCTGTGAAGAGTGTAAACTTCCAACCTTCCAAATAGTAATTGAGCTTTTCATGACCCCCTTGATAACTAAACACACATTCTCAACCAATGGATATGGGCTCCCACTGGGAAACAGTTTCCTACTGATAAAAACACAGGCTTTTCTTCCCCATTAGACTCTTTCTGGGACTAAACCACTGCAATGCCTGCTTCTGAAGCGTCTGTTTGTAACACAAAAGGTTGTGAAAAGTCTAGCAATTGCAACATTGGCTCTGAGGAAATAATATTTTTAAGCTTCTGAATGGCAGCTATACCTCCTTTACTCATGTATGTAATTGTGTATGGTTGTCCTTTTTTTAATAAATCAGACAGGGGCGCTGAAATTTGTAAAAAGCAGGGAATAAATCTGTGCCTGTTAGCCTACGAATTTCGGGAAAACACTTAGGGGTCTATTACGATGGCGGGCGGACTTTGTCCGCCTGCCACCCTAAAGGTACATGGGACCGACCGCCAGAGGTGCGGCTGTACCGCTATGGCAATTAGGATGCGACCACCACCCTGGCGGTCGCATCCCACATATTTTACATTGCGGCGGGCGGTGCTGTAAGCAGCACCCGCCGCAATGCAAAATATGCATGTTGTGCATTGACATGCACAACGTGACAGGCACTGCGCGGTACTTGCCACCTTGTGTATGCCAAGTGCAGGCCCCCACCGCCCTACCCCCCCGGGGGCCCACTACGGTCCCCCAATGCCAATCTCCGCAAGCCTTTCCATGGCAGAGTCTCTGCCATGGAATGGCAGGCATCATCATATGGATGGCTTCGCCACCATATTGAGGGCCTTTTCCACCCGGCTGGCAATCTGCCCGATGGAAAAGCGGCAGACAGTCATTCCGTCTGCCACTGTACCCCCCGCCATTCTAATATGGTGGGGGATAAATCAGGTATGGATGGCAGGCGGATCTCCACCGCTGGGCCGGCGGTTGCTACCGCCGGCCCGGTGGTGGCGATTCGCCCACCATCCTAATAGACCCCTTACATCCTATTTTGTTTTAGTGAGTGGGAGATTTTGTATAGCTGCTATTTTTAACTCGTAGGGACGGATTTCCCCTCTCCATAAAAAGTATCCTAGGTAACGTACTTTCCAGATGGCGATTTTACTTTTGAAAGGATTAATGTTCAATCCCACTGTCTTCAACTCAGGACGGCTGTTAAGTGTGTAAGATGTTCTCTCCAACAGCAACTATGGATACAAATGTTTTCTAAATAGGACGATTGCGTATTTTTGGTGTTTAGATACAAAAAGTTAATGAGACACTAAGAAGTTGCGGGAGCCCCAAGGAGACCAAACAGTAGTACCATAAATTATTACAAACCTTTGTATGTTGAAAAGACTATTTTTTCTTTATCTTCCTCCTTCATGGGTATCTGCCATTATCCTTTGATTAGATTGAATGTGGTGATATATTGAGCGTCAACTATTTGCTCAATTCTCTCATCAATTCAGGTAAATGGAACATATCAAATTGGGAGATTTGATTGACCCTTCAGAAGTCTATACAAAAGCGTATCATTAAACCATTCTTGGGAACTAATACTATGGAGGAATTCCAGGTACTCATGAAAGGTTCTAGGACTTTAGAGAGTTAACATATTTTCTGCTTCTTTATCCATAGCAACCCAGTTGAGCTTCTGAAATTCTGTATGGCTTTTGTTTGACTATTTCCCCAACATTAGTCCTAATTTTGTGATGGATTAAAGTAGTTTAAGCGGGAAATTGAGCGAGGTTCTGGTTGAACTGATAGAGTACACTTGGCAGGCTCTTTGCTCTAGAGATTATTCTGTGTTAATTTTTATATTTAATGATTTGAGTGAAACCTCCAGTGGTAGAGCGAGCATTATAGCCTGAGCCCATGGTGGAACTCCCTATAACTTCTTAAGACGAATGGCATGATGGATTTGGCTGCTCTTTCTGTCATTTGGCCAAATGAAGACAGAAGAAAGTGATTTGCATGACCTGAGGCTTGTGGGCAGTAGTCCCTCCAAGAAAATGGTTCCAGGAGGGAGACACAGTCAGTGATTGTTGCCACTGCCATTGAAAAGTTAATGCTTGAGGCAGAGCATGCCGTCGTCAACAAGTCTGTGCCCAGGATGGAGTGCACCATCAAGATGTTTCTGCTGGAGGTTGAGTGTTCCAGCACCCAGAAGTTGTGCAGCCGCCATCCAATGCTTTGCTGAGGTGTGCCATACTCCTGCAACTGAGACATTGATGCCGTTGTGAACTTTGACGTTGGTCACCCACCTACAACACCCCACTGGCGACCCAGATTAGGGTTCACTGTTGCCAGTCACCGCCTGCCTGTGCTGTGAGGATGTCTGATGGCTATTCCTGCTGTTATCCTGCCCCCACCCTCCCTCAGGTGTGGATTCAATTTCCAGCCAGCGGATCTATTACCTGAAGTGGGAATTAAGCAAGGTAGGTGCTGTGATTCCCTGCTGGATATCAGAAAATGGACCTTGAGGGCTGTGCTGTGGTAAGACTGTACAACAGCAGAGACTTGCTTGGGAACTGAATGCTAGTACTGAACTCTGTGGTCATCTGCACCTAAGTCCTAATACATGCGCCAAAGACAAAAAAAAACAGTGTGGGACCCGAAAGAGGGTCGAAATGGGGTTGAAAAATAGTTGCAGCAGCCCAAGCACCAGTGCGAGAAATGTGACTGTTTTATGTGCCGTGAAGTATTACATTTTTAGTCTGGAGATTATACCCTTCTTTTACCAAAGTAAGCATGGGGAGGGAAGTCAGTTATTGCCCTGCTGGGAGTTATTGAGTTCTGACTTTATGCAGCCCACACTACCTTCCTGAGAAGCCAGTGATGGCTCGCCACTGTTACCGCTGAGAGTCATGTACTGAAGGGGTTGTACTTGGCCCAGTTTGAAGATCCATAGTAGGATTGACTTTGGGACATCAGACACAAATGACTTAAGCTCCCACGGCAGAGGCTTTTGCTTATCCTGTGACCCACTGAATGGGGTCTGATAGGGAGGCCAGAGAGACAGTGAGCAGAGAGTGTTACATCCATGTTGCAGCAGCTTTGCCATGTCTGCAGAGCTAAAAGAGATTGACCACCTCAACCTTCTCTTTCAGCAACTGCTGCGGCCCCACTCAGGGGTCGCTGGGTGTGGGGGTCACAGCCCACTGCTGCTGACATGATTGTTGAATGGGGTGGACTGTTCTCAGTGCACTCAGACTGCGTCGTGCCACCAGACATGAAGGATAGCGCTAGGCACCATTGTCTCTTGTGTTGTTGATTACCCTACCCACCTGAACAATCTTTGAAACTTGGACCAAGAAGAACACTTGCATTAGTCAGAGATCTGATTGAAACTCTGTATCCCAATGAAGATGAGGGCTGACATGCTCTGGAGACACCAGCCTGTTCTGCCTGCGGAGGTGGAGTTGTGGAGTCATGGTGGACCGCCAACAGGTGCAGATTTTGGTGGTAGAAAATATTCAAACACGAACTTTGAAGGCCAAAGTGGAAAAGGGTTCCATGTTAGCAGCAGCTCGACATGGGTCAGTCCTCGGAGATGTGCAAATGGAGTTCAGAATGAATGGGTGTTGATCTTTGTTGCCCTCAGTTGATCCAATGGGAGTCAGGATCAGATCCCAAGACCTACACCAGCAGAGATGGACATCCTCATAGCTCCAGTTTGGTAATGTAAAAGCTCCAGGAAAAGCCAGGAGGAGCCCCAGAGACTTCTGTTTTCTTTGTGAATGACAGGGAGCTATGTGATGAGCTTGCCCTGAGAGTAGGGCCCAAGCTTTACAAAGCATTGTGGTTGCATTGGTTTCAGATTAGCTCTTGCTAATCCTTGAAAGTTTCGGGGAGTGGTATGAATCTCATGCTGGGCCGCACCCATAGCCACAGCAGGTTTCTAAGGTGAAAACCATCTAGCCTGCTGGAAAAAGGTATGTAAGCAAAGTTGTTAAGATAGATCTATATATTCAGGAAAAAGTTTTACTCTAAGAGCTGGGTTAATCAGGCTGAGGCAAGCACGAAACAGGCTAGGAGTGTGTATTGGTTGGACAAGGCATCACCGTCTAGGGCACCAGCAACTCTAGGTGCAAGCCAAACCATTCCAGTTGAATGCCTAAGCTGTGGTGGTTGCTTCTGATACTCCTTGGGTGGAAGCGGGTGTTCAGCCTTGGCCAGCGTCTAGCAGCTGCCTTAGAACTGGTGAGGACTATGGGAATCCAACTGTTTAATTAAAACAAAACATTGTGAATGGGAGAGGGGACTGCTGATGGAATGTGATTCCTGCATATTGGAGAAATTCAGTTATGGGTGGGTGTCAGACCCCATTTGGTCCAGATGAAGACAGGGTAGCGAGGGTGAGCAGTCAAAGACTTTTCAGGGAGGTAGTGTGGGGGCAAGAGCTCAGAACTCAACAGACAAAATAATGCATTGTCCAGCCCAGTGCTTATTTTAGTAAGAACCCGGCAAAATGTATTACTACAGAGTTCAATGTGTCTCAGACATGGTGCTGTAATTTCAACTACAAATCCTAGGCAAGCGGTCACCCCTCTATGGCACACTCTCTGATTTTAGGAACTTCTCTAGTTACTATGAGACATCTACTGCTACCGTATGCATATTTATTGATTAGGCACACGGTGCACTGCACTAGGTCCCATGCATTGTACTTCATAGTTCAGTTCAACAGTTCATACCCAAAATGGGATTCTTTAAGTAAAGGCAAATGTTTCCACTTCTGAACATGATCTGTTTGCCTAACTCAAGTCCTTCCCATGTGAGTCCCATTAACTGCTAACATTGCTTCAGTCGTGAGGCACTGTGGGCTTTGTCTCGGCTGGTACTTTTAACTGTGGCTCCACTGACATGTTACCACGGCAGCAGTTACTCTTGCCACTTAGTCCTTAGCAGGTAGATGAGAATGGTAGGACTGCTCGGTGGGCACCCATCCTGGCAGATCAAATGTGTGCTCATTTTAAGCACTTGTGGCCTGTGACCCAAGATCACAAGTGTTGCTCGTCTGGTAAATGCAGCCTCACAACTTCCACTGGAGTCACGCAGCAAGAGCAGTTGGCCTTTGGCTGTTGCAAGAGTACCGCATGTGGTTATGTCTCAGGTTGGATTTCAGTATGTGGTTTACTGCAGAGGTGACAATGGGGGACCAGAAGACTCCTTACAACATGGTCGGCTCTGGCTTCGCTCCCATGAGCAGTCATCATCTTCTGGGTGTTCTGCATGCCTGAAACCTTCTTGATAGTTTCTCTTCCTGCAGAACCAGGCACTCATTTCCTCTCTGAGTGGGCAGGTTCTAGGTTCTAACCAGACCTTCAGCTTCTCCAGCATGATGTGCAGACTTCAGCTTATGTCCCTTTCATGTCTGGGAGACTGGCTGTCATGCTGACACTAGTCCTGGTCATACTGCAATCCTTCTAGTACTTTGCGGAGCTCTCTCTTCCTTGGTCATGAAGAACTGGAACAAAGTATGGCGATTTGGATTCCACCTTTATTCAAGTTTTCCAGTCATGGAATGTGGATCTACTGTCCAGGGTCTCAGAAGTGGATTGGAGTGATTCTCTTTCAAATGTCATTTTCTGGCTGTTCTTTCAACACAGCATTTGTGCAAGATGATGATTTTAATAACAAACACCAACAGGGCTGCCTCCAAGCATGTGTCTAAAACAAGTGCACAATGAACTATGATATCTCTGCACCTGGCTGTCATCCAGGGCAGGACTGAGAACCCAAAGCAGCCACGGCAAATTTTGTTACACCACCCCCATATGGTGCATAGCTAGTGCAACGAGCGAGCCTGACCACTACAAAGGAAGGTTTGGGGAGAGTTCTCCCCCCAAGAAAATGTGGGAAAAAATATTGCATTCTACAACACATTTGTCATTATGTGTTCAAATGTATGAACTTTTTTTTTCCAATACAAATTTTATTACGTTTAATGGCACATGATGGGCGGAGCCCGAAGCATACATTAAGGATCCAATTTGAATTAGAAATACCAATTATATTTAAACATCAAACCTGCAAACCAGCATACCTGATAACTAAAACTTGGCACAGGTCACCACATAATTCGCTGAACATAGTGTGTCTAAGCGTATATGCATAGACAACAGAGCTACTCATCTTGGGTATCTAACAAAGATAAATGCAAGGGCCGGATTTATGGGTGGTCGGATGACGGTAGGGAGTAGATCTATGCCCCGGTATGTCGCTCAGCGGGACCAAATCTTCCTATGTTTCTGTGGGCAACCATGTGCCTGATAGGCCGTGATCTCTACCCCCATGCATATGTCCATGGCTGTCCTCCACCCTCCCATTGCTGGTCGGGAAGCCCCTTTCCACGCTTGGCTGATGTCACGTTTGGCAAGCATGTAGCCCAAAAATAATGAGGGCTGTTTGTAGCGGTTCCCGCCTATCCCATCTGTGCTATGGAGCAAAATCAGCTTAGCGTCAAATGGGAGGTTCCAGGACAAGATCCGGCCCAGGCACGATGAACTTTTATTCCAAAACGGCTGCAGCACCTCACAGCTCCAAACCGTATGGAAGAAAGCTCCCTCCACTTCCTCACATCTGAGGCCCGTAGGAGACTGGATGACACCCATCCTCCAGAGGCAGGAGTGGGTGAAGTATGCTTGGTGGAGATATTTCAATTGAATAAGGCGCTATTGTGTGGAGATAGCAGCTCCGCAGGGACTAGCAACGGCCTCGTTGTCTGTCATGTCTGGCAAGTCCTCTTCCCATGCCCCCGGGCTTTGTGTAGTGTGGTACGAGTTTAGGTGGTCAGCATCTGATAAATCTGCCGCATCTTATGCACCCCAAAGTCACCCATCAGAAAGCGGCCCTCGAGTGGATGACATTTCGGTAGGTCATTCAGAGGTAGGATCAGGGGAGCAAGAGCATGTCTCAACTGTAAGTATTTATAGAACTGCGTCTGGTGCAGCTGAAATTCATTTTGTAGTTGCTCGAACGATTTGAGGGTGGGACCCTGCATAATGTCCCCCTAGGGTAGAGATTCCAAGGAGGACCCAAATATGAAAGCCAGAAAGTTCAGCAACAGGACGTAGATATGTAGCTTGCCACAGCGGGGTCATCTGTGTCAGGAGCCCTAACCAGCCAATGTCTCAAAGGGTGTATCGCCAGAGCTGGAGGACTGTTCTGCTGGCGAGGGGCCAGAATTCTAGGTTCATGCGCCTGTAAAGAAGATTCTGGAGGGGCGTGCCCTCCATCGCCAGGTGCTCCACCGCATATGCTGCGTCTGTGTGTGGGCTGTAACACCACTCATTAATGACCAAGAGATGGGATGCTGCATAGTAGACGTATACATCAGCCCTGCAGTATGTCGACTGTTTGCGAGTGTTCAATGCCACTTGAATGCCACCCCCCCCATAAGAACTTGTTCAGTGTTGGATTGACTTGGGCGAACCATGCGCGTGGAATATTGTAAGGAAAATTTTGCAAACGATAGAGTATCTGAGGCAAGGAGACAATCCTAAAAATTGCCGATTGCCCATACAAGGACAGCTGCAGGTGGGACCACATCACGATCTCTTCAAATATACCTGAGAGCAACGAATTAATGTTATGTGTCCACGATACACAAACAAGGACAGTGGACCAAAAGGGCAACCAGTCAGGCACCAATCCAATACAATCACCAATTGAAATTTGTTTAAATACAGTAGTGAGTTCTTGTGTGCAAAATCTCCAAAAGTGCCCCTTGTCCAAGAGCACTCCCCTGTTACCAGGGGCAACCAAATAAAACACAGAATTAGAGATGCACTACTTTGCAGAAATATTCAAAAAATCCTTTGAATAATAATTCTCTAAGAAATCCACCAAATTGTTGTACACTGGTCAAGTTTTTTTTCATTTTCCTTTATTAGTTCTTTCTTTAAAAGACAGACAGCCAACGCGTTTTGTCCTAAAAAACAGGACTTCTTCAGGGCAATGTAGGAATTGTGTAGAGAATTATTGTAGAGAATTTGAGATGATAACCCCAGCCAGATGTTATGTTGCGACAGGGGTGGTATTTAGACCCTTGCGTCCCGCTCATCTATTTGGGCCAGTACATAATCCAATCAAAGTGAAAGATGATAAAAGGTTGGGTATTCTTCTATTTTCTTAGTATCACGTGGTAATTATACAGGCAAAAGTGAATCCCATGTGGTATTATAGCCACAGCAATGTAATGACGCAATACAGTTGGTACTGCCTAGGCCATATCAGAAGTAAAGCCAATGTCCTTCCTATCCTGCAATCCGACGCTACATCGTATTTGGCGTCCTCCTGCTGCACAACCCTATGTGTCAACGATGTCATGGGGCACAGTGAAATAAAAAATCCTACATATTTAAATCCTCCTGTCGCGTGGGACAACTGTAGAGCCCAGGCGCCACTTCTCTGGTCCTCGCACCCGGGAAATAGCACCGATTTCAAGGGGTTGGCTCCCAGGCCGGAAGTCTCCCCTAATACCCAGAGTATCTGAAGAACTCGGGGCCCTGAAAACTATGGATCGGTCATAAAGAACAACACATCATCCCTATACAGCTCGATTCTGTCAGATGGCTTCCGCGACCACCCGAACCCCCGAATCAATGGGTCTTACTGCACCCAGGTGGCCAAGAGCACTATGGCTAGGGCAAATAACAGCAGAGACAAGGGGCAACACTGCCTTGTGCCGCGACATATGGGGAAAGGTGCTGATCTGTACCCAGCTAGCCGCATGGGGGAAGAAAGATTTGTTAATAATAACTGGACATATGCCAAGAAGCCCGTGCCAAAATTGAGGGATCTGAGGATTTGAAATAGATACGTCCAGCTTAGGGAATCGAAAGCCTTATCTATGTTGACCAGGAGGATAACAGCGGGACAGCCTAGCTCTGGGACCTTCGCAATAGCATTATGGACTCGCCGGATGTTATGTCGAGTGGACCAATGTGGCATGAAGCCATACTGGTGAGGGTGAATTAAGGCATGGATACATGTGCAGAGGTGGTCCACAAGGTCTTTGCCCAGGAGTTTCGGTTCCAAATTAAGGAGGGAATTAGAACGGTAAAAAGAGGGGTGTTCTGGAGGGCGGCTCGGTTTGAGGAACACCATGATTTCGACGTGGTGCCAATCAGGAGGTAAGATGTGCTGCTCAAGAGCCCCATGAAGTGCTTCCAATGAATGAGAACCTAGCTGTGCCATGTGGGCCGTAAGAAAACAATAGAAGAGCTGTTGAGGCGGGGCGCCTAGCGGGGGTGTATACTAGCTATCTTGGCTGACAGTTCTTCCACACTCATAGGAGCGTCTAATTGGTCACGTACGTGGTCTGAGATCTTTTGGGGAGGTATGTCTGTTAGAAATTCCCCTATGAGGGCACTCAATATTTGTTCTTTCTGCTTGTATAGGGAGGCATATAAGCTGCGAACACTTGGACCACCGCATATGTGGAAGTGCACAGGACTCCATCTGCATCACGAAGCACCGGAACGGGAGGAGGGGACATTGCGGCCTGGCACAGCCGATGAAGCATTTTACTTTATTTATCGCCTCATTGATAAACCATGTGTTGTGACGCTAGCCAGATCTCGCGCGCCTCGTTGGTGAGATGTTGTTGCATTTGGAGGAGATTGTGTTGTGGTGTTGGACCGGCACACATAGCAGTTTGGGCTTCAAGGTACCTAAGGCAGTTTTCAGATTCCACTATTTGGGCAAGATGTTTATGCTTTTCGCACGTGCAGAAGCTGATATCTACGCCACGGATTGTGGGTTTGAGAGCTTCTCAGAGGATGAAACTGAACGGGCTGAAGCGTCTTTGGACAAGAGATAATTGGAAATGGCCTGATGAAGAACTTCTTGGTGGTTCAGGTCTGGGAGATGCCAAGGTGACATATACGCCACCTGAAAGGTAGCTTTTGAGGTCCTGTACACAGCTTGAGTAAGACCGGGAAGTGGTCTGACTGTCCCCTGGGTAAGATAGAAACATGAGAAACCCCATGTATGTAGTTATGTGGTAAGAAGACTTAATCTAGCCTCGATAGAGCCATGCACGGCTCATAGGAATGTAAAACCCATCTCAGAGGGGTGGTAAGCCCGCCATGCATCCGACCACCCCTGTGCAGTAACCAGGTGATGAAGTTTGGAGCTTCCTGTTTGGGGCACACGCCCCGTCTCTCGTCGACGATCTAGGGGTGAAATTACATCATTCCAATCCCCACCTAGTAGTGTCAGGCCCTCCGGGAGCTCCCCCCACAGTCGTGTGATTCTATTGGTGAAGGTATGCCCGAAAGGAGGGGGAGCATAGATGCTGCCGATGGTTATGCATTCGCCATACAGTGTAAAGGTCACAATGGTGTATCGAACCCCAGGGTCTAATCAAAGTTTGGGCAAAGAGAACGGGACCCGGTGGTGCACCAGGATCGCGGTGCCCCGGGAGCCCCATGTGAACCCTAAGTGATATACTGTGCTGTACCCGAATCGAGTAAGAGACCGGGTTTTATTGCCTAGAAGATGGGTCTCCTGTAAGAGAAGAATGTCAAACTCACAGCACTTGGCTTGCCAAAGAACAGCGCCCCTTTTAATTTTGTTAAGCAGCCCTCTGACATTTCAGGATACAATGGTGAGTTCTCTAATCTGGGGGATATGTGCGTGTGGGGTCATCTGTCGTCTATGAAGGTTGCCATCTCGATTGCGTTCGCGAAACTGTGTCAAAGTCCCTGTGCTTGTTTGAGAACTGCAACAATTCTAACTCAGTAGGTCTGAACTTCCCCCTACCACACCCCACCCCAATACTTCCACCAACAAGGAGTATCTGTTGTGGCGGAGGGAAGCCAAGTGCCCCAACATGGGCCCCCGGGGGCCTCCGCCAATCATACCCAAACTTTCTATGAAGCTTAAACATAAATGTTCAGGGGCAGCGCCATTCCTGGAATTGGCTCCCAAGCCATATTAGTTTTCCAAGCGGTCCTGAAATTTTAAGAAGAATACAGACAGTGGTCGAGGCCAAAGACCGGAGAGGTGGAGGCAGTCGGTATACGTTCAACACTCATCTCCCTGAGTCTGGGAGCGCTAGTTGGATCTGGACCTTTGTCTCCTCTTGGAATTACCCCTCTTCTGCCGGTTTCCTGCCATCCCTGTGAGGAGTCGGTTTTCAACTGTGGCAGGGTATGTGATTTTAGGTGTATTGTATCGTCTGCCCAGGCGAAGACAGCTTCTGGTGAGTCAAAAAAGTGTGATTTAGAGTTATATGTGACTCTCATTCAGGCAGGATACAGCAACATGTGTTGTACATTGAGTTCTCTAAGTCTGCGTTTTGAAGCTGTGAATGATTGGCGCTGTTGCTGCACCAGTCGGGTGTTGTCTGGGAAGACCATTATAGGCCGTGACTCAAAAAGCAGTTGGTCCCCGTGGTTTCTTGCATTCTGAAGAATGGTATCCCAGTCTGCATAGTTCAACAACTTGCCGATCACCGGCATCCGGCGCACCCCAGGAGGGGACTTTTTGGTCAGCGCCCTATGCGCTCTCTCCACTACGAAACAGGAGAATGAGGAGTCCACTGGCAGGAGGGCTCACAGCCTTTGCATGAGGAAATGATTCAAGGAGGGGCCCTTGTACCCCTCCAGGAAGTCAATGAAACACAGATTATTGCGCCGAGACCAGCCTTTGGCATGCTCGGCACAGGACTCCAACTCTTGGGCAATGACGGTGAGCTTGTTTACCTTTTCTTGCAGTGAAACCACTGTGTCCTCCATAGTTAAGACACAGGTCTCTGCTTCTGTGATGCGGTCCACAGCCTTATGAATGTCTTGGCGCAGAAAGGAGACTTCTGACCCCACGGTGCCGATCTTCGCGTCGAGGGTATCTCGGGCCTGAGTGATTGCGGCCAGCAGTGCGACGTTGTCAGGGATAGGACCGCCAGTGTTGCTCCTGCCTGCATCACCCGCGGCAGTAGTAAACTCATCGAGATTGCTTTGCTTGGGGCCGGAGCCCACAGGTTTATCTTCGACCATGCTGGAGAAAGGGGAAAGGAGCAGGAGGGGAGACACAGTAGGAAGCCCCCTCACGTGGCGTCGGAGCTATTTCCATGCATGTTTCCATATATTTTTTTTTTTTTTTTTTATTGGCATTTGTAATTGTGTACAAACAAACAACAACCATAACATTGCGGTCACAGCACAACAGCATCCTTCATCCAAGTTTGTCTGTTCATTTCCTAATCAGAGGTCTCCTATACCCACCACCCTTCCATTTATATGCTAATCGCTTAGTGATTCTGCTGAAGCATTTTGCAAATATTGGGTTAGGTACGCCCAGTAGTCTCTGGGTCTTGACCCAGCAGGGAGTTCTTCTTCGTAAGTCCTCAGGGTATCTCTACAGTACGTTAAGTCCGTGAGCCAGTCCTTCGGCTTTGGGATCCGCCTTCCATTCCAGCATAGCGAAACCCTCCTTTTGGCCATTAGTAACGCAATCACACAGAATCTGCGCTTTAGGGCCCGAAACTCAGGCAGCAGCCCCAGCAAACAGGTTTTGGCCTCGCAGCGCACCTCACCACCCACCATAGCCCCTAGTATTTGCGTCACCTGCACCCAGTATTCCCCAACTGCCTCGCACGACCATGCCAGATGAATGAAATCTGCACCGTCAGCCCCACAACGTTCGCATCTAGAATCCCCACGCAGCCCATAACGGTGCAGCCTGGCCGGCGTGTAGTACGTCTGGTGTAGGTATTTGAAGTGTAAAATGCGGAGGTTACCATTAGGTGTCAGCATGCCCGTCAAGGTACAGGCAGTAGCCCATTCCTCCTCTGTTAATGGAGTGTCCAGACAGCTGTTCCACTTCTCCATGGAAGCGTGTGTGTTTGCCGCTATGTCCCCCTGCATTTTCGTATATAGTGTAGATACCAGGTGTCTGCTCGCAGGTGTGGTGATCAGCCATTGCAACGCGGTCAATCCCGGCGGCTCCAACGGGTACGTTGGGTACAGTCGCTTCATAGCTCTTTGCAACCTATGATAATTGAAGCGAAATAATGCAGACATGTTACTAATGAATGTTAGTTGCTCTAGCGTTTTAAAAGTCCCATCTTCGTACAGGTCCCCCATGGTGTCGATGCCCACTTGGCGCAGCAAGTCCAGCCCCACTTTTTCTTGCGTTACCGATATATCTGGATGCCATTGGAGCCGGAGCGCCGGGGCATACAGCGGCAGTTTATTGGCCATTCTGCCCATGGTATGCCATGCTTTGTTCGTAGCATCTATGGTGTTAATGTCTTGCATGTGCAAGGGGGGCCTACAATGTGTGATACTCCCCTCAAGTGGAATTGGCATAGCATCCCCCTCCTCGATCGCGGTGTGGGTGAGATATGGGACTTTGTGGTACCAAAAATGTGCGTATTGTGCCTGCGCACAAAGATAGTATAGATAGAGGTCTGGGACCCCGAAACCTCCTCGACTGTACGGTAATGTGAGTGTCCGCATCTCCACCCTGGCCGTCTTTCCCGCCCAGATAAGCCGGAGGACCATCGAGGCAATCCTGCGGAACACCTCCACTGGGGGGTGGATAGGGATGTTAGTGAACAGATAGAGTAGCTTCGGCAAGATCACCATTTTAACGATAGCAATACGATCAGCCAGCGATAAAGGCAGCTGGATCCATCTCCCCACCTTCTCCTCTAGTGCGTCAATCACCGTCCCATAGTTAGTCCTGATCACAATTTCTGGGTCCCTGTGATACCACACACCCAGATATTTTATCGGGTCCGTTTTCCACTCCAAAGGATAATCCATGGAGTGTGGGTGCGTGTTGTCAGTCAAGGGAATAATCAGGGACTTGGCCCAATTTATAGTGACACCGGATTGACGCGCAAACTTTATGTATTCCCTCAACAGTGGATTCAAATTGGCCTGTGGGTCCCTCACATAAAGCAGCATATCATCGGCATACAGCGAGATGTGCAACGGCCGCTGCGGGAACTGCAGGGCCGAATAGTGATGCCCCTGTCTTATTTTGCACGCAAGGGGTTCCTATGCTATTGCAAACAAGAGGGGGGACAGCGGGCATCCCTGCCTCGTCCCCCTCCGAATTTCAATGGTGTCTGAGATATAGCTATTCACCCGAATCCGCGCCACAGGCGCATCATATAATAATTGGATCCATTGGAGGAACATGGGTGGGAAGCCCATCCTCCGCAGCACCGTAGTCATATAGGTCCATTCCAGAGAATCAAAGGCCTTGGCTGCGTCCAAAAAGACCGCCGCCGCCTTCGTCTCAGGCATTAGATAGTGTGAAAGCGCAAACAACGTTCGCATATTGTGTGCGGTGGATCGCTCTGGTATGAATCCAGATTGGTCAGGCAAGATCAATCTGGGCATCAGCGGGTTCAGTCGGGCAGCAAGTAGTTTGGCCAATATCTTGTTGTCCACGTTTATGAGGGACAATGGTCTATAGGAGTCGCAGAGCTCCGGATCTTTCTGCGGTTTGTGAAGCGCTAGTAGTATTGCTTCCCGTAGGGTTGGCGGCAGGTGTTGCTGCTCGTGAGCGTTACCATACATTTCCACCAGATATGGGGCCAGCTGGTCAACAAACGTCTTATAAAATTCACACGTAAAGCCATCGGGGCCCGGCGCCTTACCATTCGGCAGCGACTTAATTACTTCTGTGACCTCCTCTACTGTGATGGGTTGGGATAGGTATTCGCGGTGTGCGTCCGATAGCCACGCTATCGCCACGTCCTCGAGGTACTCTACGATTTCAGCCTCAGTGGCCGTCGGCCTGGAGGCGTACAGCTCTCCGTACGCAGTCATAAATTCCCCCAGTATTTCTTGTTCACCATACTTCCGCTCCCCTTGGTGTCCTCGAATCACCTGTATGTTCTGCGGGGCACGTCCCTCGCATATATTGGCCGCCAAGCGTCTACCCGGTCTGCCGCCCTCCCCATAGGCCCTCGCCACCTGTCTTTTCATGGTGTATTTAACTTCATCATCCGCAAGGCTCTGAAACTCGGACAGTGTTGTCCGAATGTCCCCTAGTAGCCGAACATTTTGTGTGCTCTCATATTCACGTTCTAAAATTCGGAGCTTGTCTTCCCTGGCTCTGAGCTGCTGTTGGATGTCTTTAAGGATACCGGCGTTAGTGCTTATGCAGACGCCACGTATGGTGGCCTTGCAGGCCTCCCAGAGCACTCCCGGGTCGGTCGCAGAAGATGCATTATTGTCAAAATATTCCCGTATCGCCTGCCCAATAGTATCAGCGTAAATGGGGTCTATGAGTGCTTTAGCATTGAATCTCCAACTGAATGGAGGTGGCGTGTAGTTCGGGAGCTCCAGGGAGAGGAGCACCGGGCTGTGATCGATAGGGTTCTGGGTAAGTGTCTAACCTCCCTCGTCCATAATGCAACGTCCCCAGACACCAACCAGTAGTCAATACGGGACCAGCTGCCGCGTGACGTAGTCACATGGGTGGCTTCCAGCTCAGCCGGGTGCCTACTCCTCCAAATATCCGTGAGTGCCCTGTCCACCATTATGTCCTGTAGGACATGGAGTGCGCGCCTGTGTGGCTCCGTTGTCGCTCCAGATCGATCAACGTCATCGCAGAGCGCAAGGTTAAAGTCTCCACCCCATATCACGTGAGGGGCCTGTATTTCACGCAATTTACTCCACAGTGAGTGGTAGAACTGCGGGTCATCAACATTGGGCCCATAGACATTCACCACAGCTAGCCTCTGTCCTCGCAGGAGACCAGTTAGAATAACAAACCGCCCCATGTCATCCTTCTCAACCTCCTCTATTGTATATTTCAGCCCTTTTTTTATCAGCACCAGCACCCCCCGTGCATATGAGGAGTAGGAGGAGTAGTGTATCGATTCGGCCCATCTCCGTCCCACACTTATTCGGCGTGTCGGCGCACAGTGAGTCTCCTGTATGAGTGCAATGTCTATGCGCTGCCTGTCTAGATACGCCAGTGTTTGCCTAATTTTCTTGGGGTTACCAAGCCCCCGGACATTCCACGTTAGCAATCGGAGATATCCCGCCCCTAACCTGTTCTCAGCCATCTCCCAGTAACAGCAGGTATGCACCAGCCACCCCCACATCCAGTGAGCGCGCCCCCATAGCTGTCGCAGCGGGTAAGGGCCCCCTTATTTCTCGGCATTCGTACTTGGAGTTCAGCAATGCGTCTCATGCACAGTGACCAACATTTCAACTTCCCAACCGTACCCCACTTCCCCCCACCCACTTCAGCACCCCAACTATGCCAAAGACATACCCCATAACTAAGGTCAAACATTAGAGTAACTGAATTCGGGGATCTCCCTCTTTGGGGGACCGCCTAGAACACACCACTCCATCCAACTCAATGGATGTGGACGGGGACAGATTACTATTCAGAACCCAATAGGTCCCATATCAGTGCAAGCATCTTAACGACCCTCCCCAGGGCCCAACGCAGCCGCAGCAGTGTCCATTCCGTCCAAATTACAGCATTATTTCCCTGCTATCTGACGGGCAGCGACCATTCATTCGCTCATCATTCCTCCCGTACCTGCCCTGTATATCCATGATCCAGCCCTAATGGTCAGGGTTCGTTGTTCCTGCTATTCATCTAATTAGACCTCCCTCAGTCCCAGAAATTATACGCCATCCCAGCATAGAACGGCTGTTTCCATCATTAGGCGGGCTCTGTCTTTTTATGGCATCTTACCCCCATAAGCCCATAGTCAGGAGCCATTGCTGTACCACCAGGTCTGAAATAGCAGTAGGGTTATCAGTCATCAGCCCTTCAGAGGTCCTGGTATATTCGTTCGCGGCAAGTGCCCTCGCCGTCTTCGCCATGTCTGAAGTCGCATTGTTGTCCATGCCGACCTCCACAGTCCTCCTGGTTAGGGTCGCAGGAACGGCACCCGGTGTGTAGCGCCCTCGCCGTCCTTTTGTTACCTCTTTTTACAATCCACTAGTCAGTGTCCGCAGTTTGATCAACCCTCCACCTCTCCTTGCGCTTAGCTCCGATTTTTTTGACGAGTTCATGCGCCTCACGGGGTGAATGACACAGCGTCGCATGTCCGTCGTGCGTTATGCGAAGCCGGGCGGGATAGAGCATAGCGTAATCAACCCCCATATCACGTAGTTTCTTTTTGACCGGGTTGAACTCCTTCCACGCTTGTTGGACTGTGAGGGTGAAGTCCGGGTAGAATGCCAGAGTGTTGCCTTGGTGCGTGATCTGTTGTTTTTCACGCGCTATGCGGAGGATAACATCGCGGTCCCTGTAATTGAGGACTCTGGCGACTATAGGCCGCGGGGGCGCCCCAGGCTTCGGTCTTGGGGCCAGCGACCTATGGGCTCGTTCGATCAGGAACATTGGGGACAGGTGCTCCGCGCCCACAACGTCCTTAAGCAGCTCCTCAACGTAAGTTTCCATCCGGCCAGTGTTGGTGGACTCCGGAACCCCCGTGATTCTCACGTTATTGCGCCTCGACCGCGCCTCCAAATCCTCTGTCTTGTTTTTCAGCGCCTCCAACAGTCTCTCGGCCTCCGCACAATTCGGGTCTCCGCCTCCGTCAGCCGCTCACCGTGCACATCCAGTTTCGCCGCCATGTTGTCAACACGCAGCGTGATGGTGTCAAGTTTACCATGGATGTCCTGTAGGCTCTGCTGGATGGCCCTCAGCGCCTCCGCCATGCCCTGGGGCGGTGAGTCTTCAGCACACGTTACTTCGTCCGGTGGCGCTGCGGCACCCTTGGTCTGGCGCTTGGTTTCAAATGGAAGTTTGGTTTGCGTCTTTTCCGGCTTCCCCATCGTGTCTGAGTACGCCACTGGGCTCCGGGGGTCCCGCTCGCAGAGTCACCGGGCAGCACCGACCTCCCTTCAGATGGGACTTGGGGTGGTGCAGCAGGGCAGTATGCGCACAACTCTCCGTAGCTCCCCAGGCGTTCACCTCTTCACCCCTGCCATTCGCCCCGCATGGACTCCATTGCTGTCATTCAACGCCAGTAGGATCGCTATGTTTTCCAGATCTCACCGCCCCGTCGGCAGGCTTGTGCGGCCAGCACCACCCACGGAGCGCGCCGCGCCACGTCCGCTGTCCCAGCGCTGTGTCAGCGGCACACGAGTCCGGCCAGTGTCAGGTCCCTATGCGCCAATGGGGGCAGCCAGCACCTCACATCCAGGACGCCACACTCGGCCGCTCGCAGTGGCAGTTGGTCCGTTCATCTAGCCTGTATCGGCGCCTCCAGCATCCGCAGCGCCTCCTTGGTCTCGCGTGCGCCACCGCAGCACAGCGCTACGCGCCTACAGCCACGCAGTTGCACCGCGGCCAAATGGTCAGCACTCACCCCCGTAGCGGTCGGGCAGGTAGGCGGACATCTTGTAGCTCCCCCCGGCGCAGCGCCAGCCGCACTCCGTCCGCAGCGCTGTCGTAGCTGGACGTGGCCGCTGTAATGCCTCACGATCTTCGCCCGTGCCTCCAGGTCTTCCGCGATGGTTCAGCAGCGGGGACCCGAAGGCGGCGCCGCGATCTCGTCTCCCGCTGGCATCAGTCTTTGTGGGCAGAGCGGTCGCTAGCAGTATCTCGTCTGTGTACTCCCGGGCGCCGCCATCTTGGGAGCCGTTGGCCGTCCTCACCGCGAGTTATAGAAGTTGGTGGTTTTATGGTTAGCAGGGCACTTGAGCAGTTCTCGCACTCCCCATCTGTGGAGGCCAGTTTCCGATCGTCGCAGCGGCGTTTTCAGGCTGCGGCGCGCCTTCGGTCATGCTTATGTCGCCATGTGTGTTCCCCGTCCGGCGGAGCTGTCTCAAGAGGCAGCCATTCCGCTGTGCGCCCTCTAGCGCCCCCCATGCATGTTTCTATATTTGATGGGTATACCCGGTGGAGTTATCTGGAGTCCACTTCCAGGGTGCCTCTATGGGCACTTCCGGTGATCACGTTGCAGACTGGGCCTCAGAGAATCCGACCCCCTCTGGCCACAAGCCACACCAAGCCTAGCTTGGCCGCTTTTGAAGCCCTAGGTGGCCAGCCAAGTAGATCCCCAAACAGAATCAGACTCGCCGGACCCCCAGCCTGGATTCGTCCCAGGCTGGTCCTTTCTTATGAGCTAGGGGGCCGCCACTCCGTATGATCTGGACATGGCTGCTGCCTCCGGATATGTGTGGCCTCTCCAATTGTCCCAACCGACCGTCTTCTGTGTTGCTCCCAAGCCGGTCACCAGAGGCGTCCGCGGGGAAGAACCCAGGGACCCAACTCTGTGGGGGGGAGACGGTGCCAGCCGCAGTGATAAAAGTGACCAGGCCCAATCCCTCTGCGGGTCCTTTATGCAGGGATCTCCTCCTCCGCCTGAGTAGGTGGAGCGGTCACAGCTTCCTGAGCACTCTGCGATAGGCCCAGCTTCCCTCCGTGGCCAACTCTATCTGCTCTGGGGCCGTCATGCAGAAGGATGGGCGCCGGCTGGGATCTCTGCCCATCGGCCGCCGCGTCTGCGGCCCCCAGGAAGGCTTTCCTCCTCGGCCCCCAGCCCTTGCTGACTGTACTGTTAGGGCATGGTGGGGCGGGACAAAGCCAGGCACAGCCCGGCCCCAGGCCCATCCGCAACCGGGCCTGCTCTGCTCTGCTGCAGGGCCTTCCCAAGTGTGATGCTCACCGTCTCGCTGTCAGGGTCCACCAAAATGGGCGGGGAATCCCAAGAAGCACTGCAGCACGACCCCGGCGCCTGGGCACTGCCGCACGAGACACCCAGCGGGCTCCGCGAGGTCTGCGGGCCCACAGACGCTCGCTACTCGGTCCTGGCAGTGGCCGCTCCTGCACCAGCACCAACAGCGTCACCACACCTTGGGGGCCGGTTCCATGGGGCGGCTCTCGACCTCCTCCGGGGGCCGTTCCCTGCACTGGGCGTCCGCAGCAGGGGGAGACATCCCCGGCGTCAGACTAGGCCGCTATCGCACCACCGTCAACCGTGGTCCCCCACGACCTCCAGCGTGCATCCTCGCTTTAAACAGGAGCTCTTCTGGACTCCAACTACTGGCGCTGTGAGTGTGGACCGCTGGAAAGAGGATATTAGCGGGATTTCCGCAGATTAGCGCCCACAAATGTATTAACTTTTAAAGCATACTAAATGATGACATTACTTTGCACCAGGATATGACAATCACGGTCACCCTCCAACAGTGTTTCTCGTCTCCATAGCCCCTCTCTCACAATTATTGTATGCGTTTTATAGCATCTCTCGTGCTAGTTTAGGGTGTTAGAGCACATTACATCCCACACACATACAGAGACAATGAATCATATATGTATAAATCAGTGTATAGAAATTGTTACATAAGGCAAAAGGGACTACAAGGTGTAGGATTCACATGCCATCCATATTGGTAGGCACTTTTTAAGAGTGCTTGGTCTGGAGAAGCACAAACTCGGTAATCAGAACATAACACAGTGTTTAGGGCTGGTCTTAATAATAAGAATTTCTGTCCAAAGAAACCTTTTTTTAACAACATAAGGATAGGGAAAGACTGGGAAAAAAACATTATTTTCCAATCTGCACCATGCAGTGTGCATGCAGCTCTTTGATGGCAGTTCATAGACCCCTGTGCTAAATTACGATTGTAACGTATGAACTGCCCAGTAACCAAAGAATCTCCTTGACAAATGCAGTAACCCACTGAACTATGCACATAAAAAAGTGTTCGCTAATATGCATGGTACACTTTCTCGGCAGCTGGCATATTGACCCTCTGCGCTATCTTTGATGAGTCAAACCGGCCACTAGACAAAAATCTCATCTCTCTCCAGCAGGTTCGATAATCACCAGCGGCAACTTGACACTTTTATTGTTGTCCAAAAACTGCTCAACACACAAATAACTTTGCAGTGCTTTTAAAACAGCTGCACTGCTACAAAATTGCCACTCATTAACAAAATCAGCCCCTACCCTTCCAGCCTCTCAGAGAAATGCCTGATGCCCAGTACGGACAATACGACTTTCCTGCCATCAGCCCTCATGAAGCAGTTAAGGAAAAACAAAACGGAATGCCCTGCATAGAAACTTCCCAACCTTGAACACCAGAAACTGAAGCCATTCACCTCACCCACACCATCTACCAAACGGCATTGCCAGGAAGACCTTATCAGCAGACTGACTCAATCCTCCCTCACTTAAGTGTTTGTCTCTACACCCTCCAGTTACGGGAATGCAGTCAATATACTTCCACTGTTCTATGCCCACCTTCCATCATGAACATGTAAAACTAAGGGCATCCAAAAAGATCCCAATATTCAGACTCAACCCACAAATCCTACTACCATACAAGTGCTACCCACTTACTCCCCATACACGCAGTCAACATGTACACAAAATGTCTGCAAGGTTCTGGGATTTGGGACCTGGGAACTTTATATAAGAGTCTGTAGACTGTCCTTTCCCTGACATAAAGGTCCGGCCACAATATTGATTCACAGAAACTTGGCACACTGGCACTACCACACACTGCACATGGAAAGCAGTCCTACACCCAATGTGAGGGAATGTTTTGTTTAGTACTCCAGGTCACAGAACAAGTTCTGCACAATGCATTACCAGGAACAGGCCTATGCTTCTCTGCACATACTAGATTAGTGTGATGTCAGGGCAAATATAAAAAGTCATGATATCAATTGTAACAAATAGACGGGCCCTCAGGGCAGGGAAAGATGCCAGCTTTCCATGCAGGGGACATTCACGACCCAACAGCTGGTAAACAGTGAGAAAAACTAGGATACTGTTAAGGTTTCCAAATGCTTTATCATTTAATCCATGATGGGCATGAATGGATAAAAAAGATTTCTGCTATCCGACCTACTGTGAGATAAGTGGGCGGCCCTCGGGCTACTAGTGAAATACCATTACTCTCATTGTTTTTTCACTTACCAGTAAGGCGGAGGTTTAAGCCCTTTGGAGCTCTCACGTCTGGCTCCATGAACCCGGTGATCAGTGTGCAACTTGTTCTAGGAACACTGGTAGGTGGGGAGTTTGACAATGGCGGCACATCAGTCAAATGATAATTTAGGTGTCCTATGGTTAGCTCAGGATGGACAGTAACCTGACACTGATCAGAAGGGTAAAAGCTTTCTTGATCTTGATTTTCAGTATGAATACAGAATAGGAAAGGGGGAGCTTTATGATCCTCATCACTTTTAGGGTTTCAAGAAGGAGGTGACATCAAAGGGCTCTGCATGTTATTGGGGTACCAGGTGCTAAATAATTCCTAGCCAATCAGATTCTGAGTAAGGATTTAGTAAGTAACAGAGCAGGTACTTTCCTGCGATCCGTTAAAAGTAATCTTCTGATCCATGCTCTTGTCTCCATGGGAGCCTATGCCAGCATCTCTCTGCCACTGGTGTGAAGGATAGGTCTCCGGGCTTTGGGAGACCAACCCCACATGCTACATGGTACGTGTGCCTTGGCCTCCTGCCATGTGCCATTAGGTTCAGGATGGGGGTAAACTAAGTTAGCAGATCAACATTACAACCAGATGGCCAAGTAGGCACTGGTGGAGGCAAGACAGTTTGTGGCTTTAGGACCTTTGGCCTTCTAGTCAGCATGTGCAATGGTCCCAGGACTTCTGATCCATAGCTATCTTGAACTCCCTGGTCAGCAGCTGGCCACAGCCATCTGGTAGGTGGCTGCAGATCAAAATGGCCAGATGATTGGATGGTTAAGCTAACCTGTGGTTCCTCCTGGGTTCCATTTATATTCAAGGACAAATGACTTCCTTGAGAGGACCAAAGGGTTTCGGGGGCTTAAACCACCTTGGGTAGTCAAGCCTTAGTAAAAGGAAGGCAGATAGCATCCCTGGGTATCCAGGAATAGACAACTAGGCTAGCAGTCCAAGGCTTAGGTAAGGTGGCAACCCACTTGGACAAGCCCCAGTGAGAGATCTATGAATCCCATATGGTTGATAGGGTCTGGCTCCCTTCAGAGACTAAGGCTCCAGCTGGAGCCACTATCCGTAACCAGGCAGGGTTCATGAGGAGTCATGCACTTCTGTGTGCTGAGCTCAGACAAGATCACAGTGGGAGCTTGGTCACGCCAGTGTGAATGCCTGAGGCCTGGTCTACCCAGGACAGAGTGGAGCCAGATTGGGAGCACCATGCTCCTCTGGGCCGGCCGGCTGAAAGAAGCACAAGTGAAAATCTGTAAGGCCAGGGCTCTGGACAAAGACTAGAGCCACATTCCATACACAGATCAGACCATGTATGATTCTCGTGTTTCTCTTGAGTGACCAGCTCACAGAATCCTCAGTGAACGGCGAGTGACAGCCATGTGGACATCTTGATCTAGGGTCTATGGCCGGGTCCATTGAGGCAGTGTTCCAGGCACAAGCCAGAGCCACTTTACCTGCCCAGGGCATAGTCCTAGCTCTGCTTATTAAAGCTCATCAGTTTCAAAATCATGTTTTGCCCAAAACATCTGCAGTGAAGTTTCATTCTCAAAGCAGTTCCAGACAACAGACATGTACAAGAGTTCCATTTCTGAGTCCCACCAATAAACCATGTTTGTTTTCTATACAGTATGTCACTAGCCAAGTAGGTATATTAAATATTGCTCATCTCTTATGGAGGACAGAGACCATGCAGAAGACCAAAGCCCTGAGACTGCTACCAAGGTGGACAGAGAACCCCTGCATAGCCCCAGAACTGCTAGCAAGAAATGCTGTACTAGAGACAAAACAGGCTGTGAGCTTCTTCTGTACAAGGCTTCTCCTTGTGAAACTCTGGAACTCAAGGAGCTCCCAAACTTTTGCCTATCTCCCACTAATGATCCTGCTATGGGTCCATGCAGCATACTGGTTCCCATCAGGCTTCACTCAACAAGTACATTTTGTCACCCTGTAATTATATATTGGTGGCATTCATGATGGTAGCCTTCATGCGATGGATCATCAATGGTATTTCACCTCAAAATGGTTCATGGACATTACCTTCCAGATGCTGTGGGACCAGATCAAGTTGAAGTTGAACTGCCTTCCTTCAACTGCGCTGTGTCTCCTTAACCAGATGGTATCTTCTGGGATAACATGCAACATAAAAACCTGAATCCAAAAGAGAAAAATACTACAAATGTTCCATATTTATCTAGATGATTGACATTTTGTTTCTCCCTACCACAATATACAGCATATGGCAGTGTGTTTTAACATAAACAACTGAAACTATTGCCACACAGGGGTAGATTCACCCAAACACCAGCTTGCTAATAAGATTTAAGGCACTTTAATTTATCGGTGACTGCTAGTATGTATGCAAACTAGGATGTAATCACAAGCGTTCTATAGTAATCAAGGCCTTTAGTGAAATTTGCCAGCCTCATGTTTTACAAACAATCATTTGAAAAACATATACGTCTAAAGTCCTTTTAGTCAACTAACTTTATCCATTGGGCTGCTCACTTGTCACTAAATTATGCTCCTGCCCATCACAGCATACATAAAAAAGTTGATGAATCAATCCACTTCAGTCACTAGATGCCCTCTGTTTAAATGCCTTCTTTTTGCCTGAACACTTATATAAATTCACCACAAAATAACGCACTACAAACTTAGCTGTTTAAAGAGACTTATATTTACCAGTGATTGTATACTTTGATGTAACCACAAGTGTTCCATAGTAATCAATAAATTTTTTGAAAGCTACCAGCCTCGTGTTTCCCTAAAAGTTCATAATAAAAATAAATACATAACGGGGCTTTTCGATAACCATCTTTAGCAACTGGACTGCTGTACTGCTCGATTTTCCCGGCCCTATTGTGTTGATGGGTGATTAGGGTGACTTCAGTCTCTCTACCATTCAAGCCTAAGGGTTAGAGTAGTGAATGAAGTCTATTTTCTAGGCACTTCGACATGATCCTGTGTCCTTCCCCATAGATTAGGGCTTGCACACATATCCTAGGGGATAGATTCGTTAGTCTTAGGGATAGCCTGCCCTGTAGTGAGGGTATTTCATGGAGCCGTGCTGAATTCAGGCCTGGTAGGCCTCAAACGGGGGAGACTCCATCTTTCTTTCTGCTCCAGCAGCTTGAGATGCTTCTAGGTTAAAGGGGATGTTTTAGTTATGAGGTGTTATTCGCTTGGAGAGAACCGGTTCAGGCCGGCCCTTATCGAAGGATTGTATTTTTCTTCATGCCGAAGACGCTACATCAGGCCGGCCGGCTGGGAAAGTGTCCTTGGCACGGGGAGGTACAAGAATTTGGTGGGCGGCAGGTTACGGGCTGGAATTTTCCATGAGAAAATGCACCTCTATATTAGTGAAAGTCTGAGGCAGATACTGGCACTTATTCTTTCAATCCATAGGCGGCACCTAGCCGTTAGCAGAAAAACTATTACTTATTCCAGGGAAGACAGATGACAAACTTGAGGGCGGAGAAAGACCAAGAGACAGATACTCTTCTAGCAGAATTGCCAGAGAGGAGAGAGTAGCCGATGAGGAAGAGGTCCCAGTGACTCGGAGAAGGGAGCTACGGAGGTGTGATCTCCAGGCGAGCCGAGGCACAGACGAGAAGGGAACCTAGATGACCATTGAGTGCAGGCTACACACGACTAAGGTGATGTCGACCCCTTTCTTATTAGAGTGTACAACCTAATCTTTCACTTTTCCTTACAGGTTATGTGTTACACAGTAATGTTATGTGCTTGCGTATATGATATATAATAAAGTCAGTTTGTAGTGAATCAACATGTGCTGCGTGTTCTTGTATAAGAGGGTAGCCTATTCTTCTAGTCAGCTGTGACTTGACATGAACAGATGTTAACCCTGATCAGGTAAGTGGTAACTGAATAAGGAAGAGAGGAGCCCCTCGAACCAGAGAACAGGTTGTGCTCAAACTGGCAGTTCTTGTGTGATCTGATAAATAGTAACACTGATTCCCTTGTTGTATGTTATGGTGATCATAGGATGAACTCGTGCTGAGGCTGCCGTCTGGGTAGGAAGTCCTGGGTCCATCTAGGACCGCGAGGCTGAGGCTGCCGTCTGGGTAGGAAGTCCTGGGTCCATTTAGGACCGCGAGGCTGAGGCTGCCGTCTGGGTAGGAAGTCCTGGGTCCATCTAGGACCGCGAGGCTGAGGCTGCCGCCTGGGTAGGAAGTCCTGGGTCCATCTAGGACCGCGAGGCTGAGGCTGCCGTCTGGGTAGGAAGTCCTGGGTCCATCTAGGACCGCGAGGCTGAGGCTGCCGTCTGGGTAGGAAGTCCTGGGTCCATCTAGGACCGCGAGGCTGAGGCTGCCGTCTGGGTAGGAAGTCCTGGGTCCATCTAGGACCGCGAGGCTGAGGCTGCCGTCTGGGTAGGAAGTCCTGGGCCCATCTAGGACCGCGAGGCTGAGGCTGCCGTCTGGGTAGGAAGTCCTGGGTCCGTCTGGGATCGCGAGGCCGCCACTTGTATTATAAGAGGTCTTGGTATATATAGTAGGAATTCCCTGTCCTTAGGTGGTATATATATGTGGTTACTTATTGTGAATAGGCCCTAGGGAGGGGGTAACGTTCTGGCTGGGTTAGAGAGGCTCTGTTGAGCGGGTTCTATCTGATCCCAAAACCCAAGCAGAACAACTGCTTAATTGTCACTCAACTTATGCTCCCGCTCACTATAGCACACAGAACAGGTCAACTGGTCAGCCCACTTTAACCATTGGCTATATTTACTCTGAGTGACTGCATTGGTGTTGTACATATTTATACCCATTTATACAGCCAGATAAATTGGAATTGTTTGTGCTGAAGTCAAACCTCCTCAGATTTTGAAACAGATGAATCTGACTTGAGAGGGATATTTAGTAATGACTTGCAGTTTTGTGAAGCCTTCAAGCCGTTGGATCGGAGTCGAGAGTATAATCTAGTAACATTTTGAGGTACTGCAGCTTTGTAATTATTATTATTTATTATTTATTATGTAATAGATATGTTAAGCAGTTGCTTCTGGCTTGAAAGGGACATCTGGTAAGGTTCTCAAGGACTGCAGCACAGCATTCTTAAAGACTTCAAGCTGTTTCTTCTGACTGGAGAGGGACATCTAGTAAGGACTTGAAGTAATGCAGCTATGCAAAAGGCAGACCTACTGGATTTGCCAATGCTTGTTTATTCTATTGACTTCATAGTTGTTAAAATCGTCCAAAAACATATGGCCAGTCAACATATCAATAGCTTACCCATTGCCATATTCACTTTATTAAAATAATAGGCATTCTCGTTAGAAGTCTGAGAATGATAACAGCAAGAATATTATTATTATTATGACTGTAAATAGGAATTGTTAAGCTCAAGAGAGACAGAAAAAGAAAGACTGTCTTTCCTGACTCTTCTAGTGAGCCTAAACAAATCTCAATAGGAAGCGCTAGTTAGTGGATGCAAGACTTTGTTTTCGCTTTAGTAGTGAATCAATAAAATGAATTCAAAGAAGAAACACATGGCAGGAGGTGATGATTGCCAAATATGAAAGTGGGTATGATAAGAGAAGTGAACTCACAATAAGCAACCAATTTGTTATGGCGGTAGTCAGATGGTAGGTATAGTTAGGACCAAAGTTTCCATAGGAAAAGCGTTTTTTGTTTTGCCAATAACTTTGGCGCCGCTTGACGAACCTTCACGACATTTTCTAAAAACGTACCCTTTTTGGTTCAGCTACTGTGTTGCGAGTTTCGGGGTAATCTGTCAATTGAAGGCCAAGAAAAAGGGTATCCCAAAAACAAGTTTTTCTCATTTTATGACTATAGGGATTTTTAATTTTTTGAGCATGACTGCAATCCGAACTGCGGAACGTAATTACACCAAAGTTTGCAGAAAGCTAGATGTTGGTCGAGAAAGATTGCTTTTTGTGGTTTGGTGAAAATCCACTCAGTAGTTTCAGATATAGTTATGTTTAAAAAATAAAGATATCTGGGAGTGCAAAATCCTACTGAAATCATACTGAAACTTGATTGGCTGGCAACACTTCAACCAGGAAGTGTTGGCAGCCATCTTGGGTCTTGGCTTGAGTCCCACAAAACAATTTTACAAAAAAAAGAAAAGGGGGCAGGGCCCAAAAAAGCATTTTGTTTAAACATTCACATATACATATATATATCTATCTATATCTATCTATGTAGAAATATGTAGATATATATGTAGGCTTAGATTTCAATTGTACAAAACCAGAGAAATGTAGTAGTTAAAGTTAGCTGATCTAACTATAACTTACGCCCCCATAATGCACTGCTTATGACCTCACATATTTCATCACTCATGACAGGGTCAGTGGCATCACTATGATATCTCAAATGACATCACTGATGACATCACTGATGCCATCATTCACTGAGTGTGAGTGTTTTCTAAACTGTTATGAGTGTTAAAAATATATACCAAGGTACAACACAAGTTAAAATAGTATACTTAGTGTACTACTAATGAGTGATACTATTTCTAACATATATTATGTGAGTGGCTGTGTGACTGTGTGTATCCGTGTGTGAGTGGGTGTCTGAGAGCCTGTATGGGTGTGTGAGTGACTATAAGGGTGTATAGGTAGGTGTGTGAATAGCTGTGCAAGTGAGTGAATGGCTGTGTGAGTTACTGTATTGGGGATTGAGTGTGTGTGTCAGTGGCTGTATAGGTGAGTATGTGTGCAAGTATCTGTAAGGGTGAGTGAGTGGGTGTTTGAATGGCTGCATGTGTGAGTGACTGGCTGTATAGGTGGCTGTGTTAGTGAGTGAGTGGCTGTTTGAGTGGATGTTTGGTTCAGTGAATTGGAGTGTGAGTGGCTGTATTGTAGAGTGAGTGTGTGAGTGGTTGTATGGGTTTCTGAGAGGATGTGTGAGTGCTTGTATTGATGTATGAATTGGTATGTAAGTGGTTGTGTGGGTGTGTGAGTGATTGTGTGAGTACTTGTATGGGTCTGTGAATGGGTATGTGAGTAGGTGTGTGGGTATATGAAAGGTTTTACAGGGCTGTGAGTGGTTCTCTGAATGATGTCATCAGTGATGTCATTTGAGATTTCATCAGTAATGTCATTAGTGATTATTTTACAATTTAAATCTTAACTGTAACCTGTCACCTTGTAGAATGGGTTTATGAGGGGCTGTTTGGATCTATAAGTGGGTGCGAGGACCTGTGTGGCTCTGTGAGTGGATCTGGGAGTGCCTCTGTGGTCGTGTGTGTGCTTGTGTGGGTCTGTAAGTGGGTGTGTGAGTATCTGTGTGAGTGTCTGAGTGGGTGTGTGAGAGCCTTTGTGGGTCTGTGTGTACTGGTGT
Source organism: Triturus cristatus (assembly GCF_964204655.1). NCBI lineage: Eukaryota > Metazoa > Chordata > Amphibia > Caudata > Salamandridae > Triturus > Triturus cristatus. The sequence goes on along the minus strand of NC_140585.1, from coordinate 1,104,035,395 downwards.
GAGTATCTGGGTGGGTGGGTGAGTACCTGAGTGGCTCTGTGAGGGCCTGTGTGGGTCTCTGAGTGGGTGTGTGAGTGCCTATGTATGTCTGTGAGTGCCTGTGTGAGTGATGCTATGCATTGTGGGCATTTGCATACTTAGGATATTTAAAAGGGAGAATTATACACTCTTCTCTCACCAGGAGACAATGAGAAAGAAATCACTCATCACAGTCTCCCCAGATCACATTGCGCCCCAATAGATCAACAATACAGTCATCTCCATTAAGGATTTTAGATCATGACATACACTTACTTAACTTTCACCAAGCCCAAGAAGTTAGGATCTTTGTGCTTTACTGAAGTGGAGCCTTCACTGGGGCATCTGCTATGTTTATTTTTGTAAGTGCTTCCCGTTGAGGTTTAATTTCTGCGAAAATGCGCACCAGGGCCTGAATGAAACCTAATTTTTTAGAAGAAAAGTCCCCAGCTTTGTCAAAATGTTTACCAAACTGGAGTACTTTAATCTGGTTAATTAGTAAGTGGTTCCTCATTGGGTAAATGTCTCATGCATATTCTGCACTACAGCTCTGTAAAGGACCACAAGATAATGTTTCCAATTACCTTGTGTGCATGTAATTTCAGCAATGTGATTGTTCCTTGAGCGTCTTTATCCACAAACCCGTGATAATGTGAATCCTCATCGAGAGTAGTTGAAAAGACTACAAAGAGGTGAATCTCCACCAGACAGTCGTATCTAAAATCTCAATGTAAATAAGCATTGGAAAAACACTTTTTTTGATCCTCCTTTGGCTTATCCCCCGCTTGACGGCTCACCCCTCAGTAGGTTCATATATATGTTTAACACCCATAAACTCTTAAAAACACTTACACCCGCTTGATAATGTCATCAGTGATGCTATTTGAAATGTCATCATTGATGTCATGAGTGATGTTACTAACCATGTCATGAGTGAAGTAATATGTTTGGTCATAAGCAGTGCATTGCGGGGGAGTAAGTTTGAGTTAGCTCGGGTAACCATAACTGCTGAATTTCAATAGTTTTGTATGAGTGAAATCTGAGCCTAAATATAACATCCCTGTAACCTTTGTTTCTTTTCAGTGACTATATATATTCATTGAAAAAACAAAGGTCACACAGATGTTATATTTAGGCTCAGCTTTCACTCGTACAAAACCATAGAAATGCAGCTGTTACAGTTACCTGAGCTAACTATAACTTTATCCCCCAATTAGTAGTGTTCCAGAAGGCACGTTTGCAGAGTGGTGGAAAAAGGCGATGTGGCCTCTGACCACCTCTCACCCATCCTGCTCTGTGTGACTTACTGGAGGTAACAGGAGGGGCTTCTGACCCCCAAGGACCCTCAGGAGCCAAGGGGACTTCATCCCCCAACAAGTAATGAGCAAGGAGGTGTGTTTGAAGAGTGGTGGAGAAAGGTGGTGTGGCCTTCGAAGACCTTTCAGCAATCCCGCTGTGTGGAACTTACTGGAGCTAACAGGATATCTTGGTAGTCCCCAAGGACCCTCTAGAGCAGAGGTCTTCAAAGGGGGGCCTGGAATCCTAGCAAGGGGGTCACGCATTCCACAGCTTCACTTGTCCCTGCAATTCAAAACGTGTGCTTTCCTTTTGAAAAAAGACAGCCCTTCTGGGATGGCTAATTTAGACCGTTATCAACTGCTTCTCAGAATGAAATGCAAATCTGCCTTATCAGTTAATCTGCAAGTTTAAAGGATGCTTCGGAGCAGTTCTGCTTTAATTAATCAAATCACTCCAAGCTCTGTGATTACAAATATTTGTTTTTTTTTAGTTGGAGTGCAAAGCGTTAACAACAGGGCTGGGAAGTGCTTGCTTTTAACTGCATTTACACAGCCCTTAGTACCTCTAAAGAGGTGTTGAAGAGACAGTTATTACTAATATCTACATTTTGGAAGCACCATTTTATCATTTAACTATTTCCACCTTTCGCAACATTCTATCTTACACTGTGTGTAATGTAAGTATAAAATAATGACTTACATATTCACAATGCGTTCTGTCACAGGCTGTGACCTCGTAGCACTAATAATACACATCACTATTGTCCACTGAACCAACCAAGATGTAATTCTGTGGCTCTCTAGTTACACGTAGACCTCTACAGTGCTTTAACTAATAAAGGTTTCATACCACTGAGTAACAACTTTTTAATTGATTTTTCATGGACGCTGCCCATTATTTTTTATGTAGATGCCTGATGGTGAAAGACCTCAAAAACGTACAGAGGGCCTCATTTATGAAAATTGTTTCATCGCTCCAACAAAACGGCGATGGAACAGATTTCACTGCGCCCTCCTTGTGACAACGGATGCACCGTATTTAATGAACGGCGCACCATATTGTAAGGAATTACAGATACGTCAGTATTTCTAACGTATCTGTAGGGGCAAAAGTGACGCATTGCTGGGGTGTGTCTGAAACCAAAAGCAACTCCAGCAATGTGTCCTTTCACATGGGGCAAACCCCATTTAAAGGGCCTGCATAAGTCTCACATCTGCTGTGAGCCAGGTGTAAGATATTGACACAGTAGCGTCCTAGTAGTGTCGCAGTGAAATCTCATAGATTTCACTGTGTCATTTCTGTGACCCTTTATTGGGGGGGGAATCCCACCCTGCATACATTATACCTGACACACCTGCTTAGATCCGTCACTTTGTGGATATGGCGCAATGTGGCGCATTATTTACGCCGCCACAGCGTCACAAAACGTGACGCAATGGCAGCGTAAAAGTGTGCGTAAAAGTGTGACAAGCATTCATAAGTAAAGCCCAGAATATTTTCTGGCTTATTTATGAGAGGCTTGCATTACCTGAGCATCCCTTTTTTGGACCCTCTGGTGGCGCAAGCCTCTCAACCATACCTATGAGGCGGTCCAAAGTCACCCTGCATGGCTTTGCATGGCCTCAAAGATATGGAGTAAGACATAGCAGCTTAAGTCACTGCTTTGAAATACTCTGCATCAAGGAGGTGTTCCATGAGCTTTGTGTGGGGTTCCCACACAACACCCATGGATTTTGATGCTGCCCCATATTTACAAAATCATGTAAACCTAGGGATGCTCAAGAAACAGACGCCTGCCCAGTGGAGGCGTAACGAGGAGAGATGTTTTCATTTCTCCTAGTTTTTTCCTTTATCATGTGTGCTGCATTCTGCAGCTCACATAGAAAGAGAAAAAGGCTTCTCTGGATTGTTTTTGGGAAGGAAGGTGCCCCTTCCTGTACAAAAAACAAGCCTGCCTGTGTTGGTGCTGGGCAGCAATTGTGCGCCAACGCAAGGGAATTTCATAAATGCGCCAATTCCTCATAAATTGGGCCCTTTGTTTATAGCTACACCTTTGACTACACCCCCATGCTCACTGACCTTTGGTTTGCTAAACACTGTTTAATATCATTTCCCCACTGTAAAAATTATTTGCTGTAGGAATTGGGGGTGTTTATAGTTGCCGATGATGAAGAGTACAAGATTCTAGAAATTTTTGTCAGAGAGGGGTCCTTATGCCTTAAAGTGTTTGCCAAGGGGGACCCGGCATCAAAAAGTTTGAAACCCTTGGCTCTAGAGTCAGAGGGGCTTCATTCCCCAATCAGCAGTGCGCCAGGAGGAGCGTTTGCAGAGTGGTGGAGAAAGAGGGCCTGACCTTCAAAGCCCTCTTAGAAATCCGTCTGTGTGGGACTTTCTGGAGGTAATGGGAGGTCTTGTTAGCCCCCAAGGACCCTGAGCATCCAAGGGGACTTCTTCTTCCAACCAACAGTACGCCAGAAGGCACGTTTGCAGAGTAGTGAAGAAAGGGGGTGGGCCTCCGCCAACTTGCCGGTCTTTTTAAAAACATTATATATTTTAAATTTATTCGGGAAGAGGGGCTGTGTGGCCCCTCTTCCCTGGGCCAATTGTGGCCCTCAGGAAAAGCCCTTTCTAAAATATCTTTAAGGGAGCGGGCGAAGCAACCGCCCTCCTCAGACCGATTTCGTCCCCAGGGATCCCACCCCCAGGGTCCAGCCTAACTTGCACCCATTCTGTTGGGGACCATGGTGGGAGCCGCAATGCCCTCGCGGTCCCTGCTGGTGCCTCCCTCCTGCGGAAGCTGGCATTGCTTTGACAGAGAGGGAGCTGCTGAACATGCAGCTCCCTCTCTGTCAAAGCAATGGTGCTCCGCTTTGAGCAAGTGAGAGCAAATAGCTCTTGCATGTTCAAAGCGAAGCACAGTTTGCTATGGCTTGGCGGGAGCGGTAAAGCCCCCACCAAGCAATAGCATACAGCTATGTCCCAGCGGTGGGCACCCAGAGCCATTTATGGCTTCAGGAAGGGGGCTGAGCATCCCCCTTCTTTCTTCTTTTAGCTAGGGCCTGCCCTGGGGAGGTGGAGGTCCCAGAGCCGAGAATAGCCCGGGAGGAGGGCCACACAGGCCCCTTACATTTTAAAAACAAATTGGGCCCCTGGGTGGGTGGTGGTGCCTGGGGGGGGTCCATGAGGCCCCAATGTAATAATTCAACAGTTCAGGTGAGGCGGTTCTCCCCGGTGCTGGGGGGGAGGCCACCGGGGCCCCCTCATGATTTTAATATTATTTGCCCCGGGGAGGTGGTGATCATCAGGGTACAGGGATGGGGCATGGACACCCCTGTCTAATTACAATACACAGCCCCAGGGATTTGGCCCACCCGAGGGCTTTCTATAAAAGACACGAGGGAGCTTGCGCATCTTTTTTTCCCAATGTTACTGCGGACCCATGGGTCCACCTATCAATTCGCTACAAAATTGAATAAAAAAAATACTTTTAACCCACGGCCTGATCCCTGTGGGACCCCCCACCCACTATATCTCGGGGGGTGTCAGGGTATTTCCACCCTGCCCCCTTTTCTTAATTTTTTATATATATATATTTTTTTAAACATATTTTATTTGTCAGTTGCATACACATAGCAGAGCTCTGTACATCAGAGTCATCTGCAAAATCATACTGCACACTGTTACAGGAGCAATCGACTTTTATAGGTGTCATCCAAAAAAGTGATAGAAGTGCATAACATAATAAAAACCAGACCCCTCCACCCAACACCCCCCTCCCTCTCCCCGCCCCCGAAAGCCGCACAATGTCCACCCGGTCCCTGCTACAACCTTAAAACAGGCTCCAGCCACATCCCCCGGTAATCCGCCCATCTTTTCCATATTTTATAATGTTTGCGTGGGCAGCCCCTGGCTACAAAAATAGGCTGTTACAGCTCCATACAGAAATCTAAGCCATTTTTCCATGCGGTCACCAATGGGGCTTGCGGTGCCTTCCATGCCCTGGCGATATCCCGCTTTGCCAGTGTGAAGCCAAGTCGCATGAGGTGTAGTTTGTAAATATTACCCCATATGCCCTCCATGACATGTAGCAGCGCTAGCTGCAGCGTTCGCGGAAGCTCCCATCCCAGGACCTCCGACAGACAGGTAAACAACCCCTCCAAAACCGATCCAGAGAAAGGCAATGCCAGGTAGTATGTATAAATGTACCTTCCTCCCGGCCACATCTAAGGCACTCCGGGGAGGCCATCAAGCCCTCTCGGTACAGTCGAACCCGGGTAAAGTAGACCCTGTGCAGATATTTAAACTGGATGAGGCGCAGGCGCATTGCTATGGCCGCTTCTCTAGGAGCCGCCAGGGCCTCCTTCCTGTCCACCTCTTCCAATGCACCCACATGTGTTTCCCAGTCCCCTCGCAGCTTCCGAAGTGTGGTGGAACAGTGCATAACTAGGGCTTGATAGATCCGGGATATCTTCTTGGTCTCCAGGTCGCCCATAAAAACTCTCCCCTCCAGTGGACTGAACTCAGGGAGGGATGTCAGGACTTCTAGGCTAGGGGACAAGGCATGGCGAAACTAGAGATACTTATAAAACTGTGACTGGGGCATAGAAAATTCCCTCTGTAGATCCTGAAAAGACTTAAGTGTCGTGCTTCTCATAACATCCCCCAGGGTCGAGATGCCGATATCATCCCATCACCGGAAGCCCTGTAGGGCCGCCAGCTCTGGTAAACGCCCATTGTTCCAAAGGGGGGTCTCCCCAGTCAAAGTATTCCACCAACCCATGAGGCGCAACGCTTACCGCCATATCAGGAAAACCACACGCGTGGCCGATGACATCCTGCCGCACAAAAGCGCTGAATACAAGATGGTGTGCAATGAATTGGACCCCATAAGCAGTCGTTCCAGTGCGTAAGCCGGATCCCTCCTATCACCGTACCACCACTCATTGAGGACAAGGAGGTGCGAGGCCTGGTAATATGACAGGATGTCCGAGGACGCGAGTCCTCTGCAGTAGGGGATAGAAAGCATGTTCGAAGGGCCACACGCACTTCACCCCCCTCCCACAAAAACTGCCCCAGCACAGAATGTACCAGCCGGAACCATCGAGGCGGGATTGGGTATGGGTGATTCTGCAGCTGGTAGAGCAGCCTAGGAAGCGCCACCATCTTAAAAATTGCTGACCTGCCGTATAGCGTCAAGGGCATACGAGACCAGGTCTTGAGATCCGTGCGAACCCACTCCCATACCGGTGCCAGGTTTCGCTCACAGGAAACAGCCGGCACATCCGACAGGAACACTGCCAGGTATTTCAGCCCTCCAGCAGCTAACTGGATTGTGTTTGCCCACGCTCCCATCTTTGATCGGTCTCCAGAACTCACAGTGTAGATTTGCGGGGGTTCATATACAGTCCCGACGTCTCTCCAAAGATCTGCATGATCCGTAAGAGTCGCGTTACCGTCTTGTCCAAGGCCGTAAGGGAAAACAGGACGTCGTCCGCATATAATGCGATTCTGTCAGATAACTCCGGAGCTCACTCAAAGCCCCGGATCTGTGCATCCATGCGCACCCATGCCGCCAATGGTTCCATAGCTAGCGCAAATAAATACTGAGGCAGGGGACATCCCTGCCGTGTGCCCCTCTGAATCGGGAAGATGGAAGAGGCCGCACCCGCCACCCGTACTGTCGCCGTCAAGTCTGTATAGAGGAGCATAAGATAGGATAGAAAGTGTGGGCCCAAGTTGAGTCTGCGTAGTAATGCAAATAAATATACCCAGCACAGGGAGTCAAACGCCCTGTCCATGTCCGCTAATAGGAGCGCCGCCTGCTCCCCAGTCTGTCGAACAGCCGCCACCGCCACATGCGCCCGCCGTATATTGTGCCTGGTTGCCCTCTGGGGCATGAACCCAGCCTGGTCAGGGTGTATAAGAGTCGATATGTGTGGCAGAATGCGATTAGTCAACGCCTTGGCCAAGATCTTAGCCTCCACGTTGAGGATGGAGATGGGGCGGTACGAGGCCTGTTGGTTCGGTGGCCGGCTGTGCTTAAGAAACACCACCACCTCCGCATGTCTCCAATCCGGCGGGAGCAAGCCCTTCCCCCGGGCCTCCTCCACTACTGCCCGATAATACGGGACCAACTGTGTATTATAGCGGCTAAAGAATTCACTCCAGGAACCCATTAGGCACGGGAGCCTTCACAGAATTGAGCTCTCCCAGGGCCGTACCCAACTACTCATCGGTTAAGGGAAGCTCCAGCCAGTCACACACTTCATCTGACACCGCTTTAGGCGGCAGGTCGGCTAAGAATTTATCGACGGCAGCCACTGGTAGGCATTCCCGGGGGGCGTAAAGGTCTGCATAATAGGCAGCAAAGCTCTCCACTATAATGAGAGGGTCAGTGATCGATACCCCCTTCTCGTCTAGAAGGCCCGCGAGGGCCTGGGCATGGAAGGAGCCCTGGCAAAGCAGATGGAGCATCTTGCTGGACTTGTCCCCCCACTGGTATATCCTGCTACATGTCGCCAGCCAAACCTGGCGGGCTTCATCCATCAGGAGGGCGACACAAGGCTGTTGGGCCTGAAGCATTTTCCTCACATACTGCCCTCCCCCTTCCTCCCAAGCCCGGAGTTCAAGTGCCTCTATGGTGGCCTTTACCCAAGTCAACTCCTCCCTGCGCTTACTGTGAGCCGCTGCGCACCAGGATATATCCACGCCTCGTAGAGTAGGCTTCAAGGCCTCCCACAAAGTCACCGACCCCTTATTTGAGGTGAAGTATTGAGCAATGGCCTCCCTCATATATGTATTGTAGTCATCGTTCTACAGGTGCCACGCTGAGAGGCGCCACCTAAAGGATTGTCGCCCCCGGCTCAAGGGACACTGGGGAGTGATCGGAGAGGCCACGGGGTAGGATCTCAGTCAGCATCACTCTACCAGCCATCGTCCGCGGAATAAAAAGGTAGTCGAGCCTTGAGAAAGTTTTGTGGACCGCCGAGAGGTATGTATACTCCCGCCTGTCTCCGTTAGCCCGCCGCCACACATCGATCCAGTCAATACTAGTCACCAGTGAGTTTAATTTCATGGGATGTCCCCTCCCCAAGCCACCCTCCCCCCCGCTCATGTCCCTGGCCAAATCCATAACATCGTTCCAGTCCCCACCCACTTCCCCACCCACTAGAGAGAGCACATCAGGTATATCCTCCCATAGGGCCAGTAGCTTCTCTACAAGAGACCACTGCAAGGGGGGAGCATACACGGAGCTTAAAACCAAGGGGACCTCTCCAATTGTGCCCCGAATAAACAGATACCGTCCATGGGCGTCAGTCCACTGTTGCGCATGTATATATGGGACCCTGCGATGAACTAAAATCACCATCCCTCTGGAGCCCCTCGCAAATCCTGCATGGAAGATTTGTTGATATCCATGTCTTTGTTCCCATGAGGTGCGTTTCCTGCAACATGAGGATATCAGCTCTAGCCCTCTTTTTAAGTTTTAGTTTATTGAAACCATAAAGACATTACAGTATGGAATCAAAAGTCAGTAAGAGAACATAAGTAACCATAATATATATAATGAAGGATAAAGAGTATACTGGTTACAATAAACATGGCATCCTAGAATAAAAAGGAAAAAAGAGGAGAGGAGGAGAAGTAATATAAATGTCATTGTGAAGAATTCAAGACAAATCCAATAGTGAGGAAAAGCATTGCATGTAATTAAAACACTAATCAAAATATAATTATATAATCGTACAAGTGTAATATTTAAAACAGCATTAAATGTTTGACAAGAAGGCAACAAAATAAAATCAGGGTGGTTTACGGACATCATCCGACATTCTCACAAGAGTAGTACTGAGGTATTTGAGATGGCGGAAGCAGATAAATAGGTAGGAAGAGGGAGCCATAGCAAATCTCTTTTAACTGCTAATGATACAGGGGTAACATAATTAGTATCAAGTCTATGGTGAAAGCAGAGGGCATTCCACCAGGCTCTATAAGTAATGTTATCTGCATGTTTCCAATTGGAAGTAATTAAATGTAAGGCTATGGCAAGTAATAAAACAATTAACTGAAAATGTGTTGGGGATTGAGGCCAAGAAGGGGATAAAGAACCTAGGAAAATATTTGGGAGAGAGAAGGGGACCTTAGTGTTAAATATTTTATTAACTTGAGACCAAACTAAATGCCAAAATTTGTTAATATAAGGGCACTCAAATAACATGTGTTTCAAATCAGCCCTTAAACAGGGACAAGACCAGCATTGTGATGAGGTATTAGAGGAAAAGGAGGCTAAACTTGCTGGTGAATATAGTGAACGTTGATACACAAAATAAAGAGTTTGAGTAGTGTTAGCCGCCCGTGAGGTTTTGTGGATTTTTAACCATAATTTATCCCATGAAGAAGTAGACCAACATTGCGATAGGTCCCTTTCCCATGCCAATTCAACCTTCATTTTACATCTTACCGAAGGAGATAATAAACATTTGTAAATGGAAGATGCAGAAGGGGAGGTATGTAACAATGGAAATAATGTAGAACATGCCGTAGGGAGGTCAGGAGAGGGTGGAAGTGAAGAAAGATATTGATGGAGAGAGGGGAGTAGAAGATCATATTGCTTCTTGAAAGAGTTAGGAAGGGCAAAGGTAGCCTTAAGGTCCGAGAAAGACAAGGGTTTGTCACCAGACAAGAGTTGAGAAATCCATACCAGTCCTTTAGAGTGCCCTGCTTTCCAATAGAAAGTTTGATTCCTAATGCGCAACAATTTATTGTGCCAGATGGATTGTTGAGAAAGTGAAATAAGCGAAGGATAAGAAGATGGCAGAAGAGGAACCAAGAGCTTATGCGTATAAAAGACGACAGAATGACGTAAAGCAGAGGAATTAGCAGATATAGCAAGAGATTCTAGAAAGCTAAAGGGAGAAATGAAGAATTTTTCTATGCGCAGCCAAATCGGAGGATAGGTAGGAGAGTCAGAAGAAAGCCAGGAAGAGGCTTGTTTCAGTGAAAACGCAGAATGATAAGATTTAAAGTCAGGAAACTTAAGTCCGCCATTTGACTTATCTTTCTTAAGAGTAGATAAAGCTATCCGAGAAGGTTTACCCTTCCAAAGAAATTTTAATACAATGTGATCTATTCTCTTAAAATAATAGCCTGGGATATGTACAGGAATCATTGTAAGAGTGTATAAAATAATGGGAGCAAGCATCATCTTAAAAGAATCTAATCTACCCCACCAAGAGAGAAAAAGAGGGTGGCATTTAACAATTGAATGATTAAATTTTTTAGTAAGATAGTCAAAATTCTGTTTTAAAGTTTCCGAAATAGTTGGGGAAAACCATAATCCTAAATATTTCAATTTTGAGGGTTGCCAGGAAAAACCAGTTTGAATAAAATAGTGTTTGAGACATAAGACATTAAGGAGCAGGACTTCACACTTATCTCGATTTAGGCGATACCCTGATATCTTTGAAAACGCATCTACCTGACAGAAAAAAGAGGGAAGAAAAGTGTCTGGGTTGGAACAATATAAAAGAATATCATCTGCGTAAACAGACATTTTGACGTGTTGGGGGCCCAAATGAAAACCGGTAATTTGAGCATCCTGCCTAATTCTAGTGAGAAAAGGTTCTAACGCAACTACAAATAGTAGGGGGGATAGGGGGCAACCCTCACGTACACCCCGGGAAAGAGAAAAATAATCGGAAACCTTACCGTTAGCAAAAATAGATGCTTTGGGACCAGAATGTAAAAGAGAAATCAAGGAGATTAATTTAGGAGGGAACCCTATCCATTTGAGAGCATGGAACATAAATTCCCAACCAATCCTATCGAAGGCTTTTTCAGCGTCCAAAGCTATGGCAGCAAGTGGATAATCTATGGAAGAGGCCTTACTAATAATATTGAAAAAGACTCTAGAATTGTCAGAAGATAAACGACCTATAACAAAACCTGATTGGTCCGAGAAGCTCAGGCAAGACTGGATCAATACGTAAAGCAAGAATTTTAGCGAAAATGTTGTAGTCTGTATTAACTAAAGATATAGGGCGATAATTTTTGCAAGAGGAAGGATCCTTACCTTCCTTAGGGATTAAGCAAATCATAGCATCTTGAAAGGTGCCCTTAGATGATCCACTTTCAATGAAAGAGGTAAATATTAGAAGAAGTTGTGGGAGAAGAAGCTTCGTAAAATGCTCATAAAATTCAATAGTAAATCCATCAGGGCCAGGGATCTTACCTCGTCGCAAAACCGACACAGCATGGGAAATTTCTGCCAATGTAATATCTACCTGTAGCGAATCGAAATCAATGTGTTGCGAAGGGGGGGACTTATGGATTGAAAGTAAGAAGATAGATCAGAATGAAGTGATTGAGTTTCTGGAGTGTAAAGATTTTTATAAAAGGTGACAAATTCAGTAAAAATTTCTTCATCTTTAAGAAGAGTGTCACCATTAGAATTAGTCAGGGAATCGATCCTAATTCTGTCCCGATGCGTTTTTAAGTAATTAGCCAGTAATTTCCCCATTTTATTCTGACCCCCATAGTAACGAGCACTACTCTTCAAAAGATAAGAAGAGGCCGCTTCCGTGGATAATTTATTAAAAGTAATCTTAGCGGTAATAAGATCTTTCAAAGAAGGTTCAGAATAAGAATGATAATAAGCATATTCTAGTTTTTTAATTTGGGCAAGCAATTGAGCCGAGTGTTTCTCAAAACGGTTTTTCTTCTGAGAAACAAAATTAATAATGAAGCCTCTGGTCGCCGCTTTGAAAGAATCCCAAATTATTACAGGAGAGGAATCACGAGTTGTGTTTATGCTAAAAAATTCCAAAGCAAAAGAACTAAATTGGCTAGAGAAATTAGGATCCAGAAGCAATGAATTATTAAAACGCCAACGTCCCGTAGACGGGAGATAAGGAAGGAGGTCAAAATCCACAAAAACCGGGGCATGATCAGAAATTAAAATGGACCCTATCTCGGAGTGGAGTACATGCTGCGTTAAAGATTTACTTAAAAAGAGATAATCAATGCAGGATTGTGATTTGTGTGGGGCAGAGAAAAAGCTATATTCTCGAAGATCAGGATGACACAGTCTCCAAACATCAACTAAAGATTTTTGAAAAATGGCAGAGGTAAATTGTGAGTGCATTTTATGATTAACAAATCTGACTGAGGAATTCCTGTCCAAAATGGGATCACAAATTTGATTACAGTCACCGCCAAAAACAATATATTCATCATCCAATGAAAGTAACTTATTAGAGATTTGCAGCCAAAAAATATTATCAACAGAAACTGGTGTATATACATTAAAGAAAACCAACGGTATATTATCAATAAGTAATTTGACAATAACCTAACGACCTTCAGAGTCAGTTTCTTGAAAAGTAACCGAGACTTGAAATTTTTGTGAGTAAGAATAAGAACACCATTCTTCTTACCCAAAGCTGGGGAAGAAAATACATTGCCTACCCAACATTTCTTTAATTTAGACGCTTCCGCATCAGATAGGTGGGTTTCTTGAAGAAAAGCAACATCAGTTTTTGATCTAGCTAAATGGGATAAAACTTGTTGTCTTTTAATAGGGTTGTTCAATCCCTTAATATTCCATGTAGTAACTCTGAACGTGACTGAATATGAATTAAGTCATTAAACCATAAACGCACAATGCAATAAACAGTTATAAGATTAAAACGAATAAGCAAATGAAAATTTAGGAGCGTACCAAGAAGAAGGTAAAAGAAGAAAAGATAAAAGACAAGAACATTAAAAAACTCAATAGGAGAGAAGAACAATGACCAAGAAATAAAAATTTGTGAATAAAGAAACGCATTAGGGGAAAGGAAATAAACAACACTCCGAAAGAAAGAAGAGGAAATGTGCAAAAAGAAAGGGAGGAAGAAAGGGGACAGAAGAAGAGACAGTACATATCCAAACAGGATGACTGATGATAACATACCTGAAGGGAACACAAAAAAGGACAACAGGGCAGTGGCGACACTCAACAAGACGAGCCGCCCAAAAGGGGAATCCAGACCGAACCAGGACATGGAAAAAATATCAGGGGAGCCATAGGAGTCAAGGGAACAAGCGCGGACCAATCTATATAAATAAATAAGGGAGAAAAGAACATCAGGAGAAGCATAAAAACAAATGAAAGAATCCAACAAAGAGCATATTAAAGCTCTCAAGAAATTACAAAGGCGAAGCGCAACACCACAGATATAGTTACGCCTGAACAAGCACAGTTAATTTCTAAAACATAACACTGCATAACAGAGAACGGAGAAAAACTGTAAAATATCAACTAAAAACCTGTAAAGGAAAAAAGAGAAAGGTTAAATAATCAACCATTAGGCGAGTTAGTGGTGTCCATGCCACTGTTGGTGTGAATAAAGATAAAGTTCTTAACTTCTGCAGGATCCTGAAAAGACCAGGTTTGATTTTGGAATGTTACCTTGAAAAGACATGGGTGAAATAAACCATATCTAGCACCAAGTGAACGAAGAGGAGCACGAAGATTGAGAAATTCTTTTCTTCTGGAGGCAGTAGCATTGGAGACATCTTGGGTAAGGAATATTTTCTGACGTAGCCAGGAAAGTTCACGTTTAGATCTGGCAGCCGAAAGGACTGATAGAAGATCTGTAAACTTCAAGAAGAGGATGATAACCCCTCGAGGCATCGCTGGAGCTGAGGAAGAGGAAAGGCGAGGACCCAATCTGTGAGCCCTTTGGATGCTGAGAGATGTTGTCGAAGGCATCTCCAGGAGCTTCGGAAGAAAAGAAGAGAAAAATGACACGGGATCATCACCTTCGAGGGATTCTGGCAAACCATAAATACGAAGGTTATTCCTTCTATTTCTATTTTCCAAATCCTCAGTATGCTGTTGGAGACTGCGGACTGTTTTCTCTAAAGAGGAGATCCTTTGGGAGTTAGCCTGCACCTCCGGCACTTGTTGTTCCAATGAAGACACTCTGCCATCCATGGTAGACCACTTCTCCTCAAGAAACTGCATTTTATTGTTAGTTTCCTCAACAAACGGGCAAAACGCACAAATCTCCTCCAACAATAGTTCCATAGAGACGGAAGAAGGTGTTTTGTCCGGTGAAGGAGGATCTTGTTTCAAACGCTTAGTGGAAGAAACAGGTGGAGAAGATTTAGCTGGAATAGATTGTGAGGAAGAGGAAGAAGTGCGACCAGTGGTTACTCCAGCCATTTGAGAAGAGCTCGGTGCTGACGCCACAGGGGCTTGAGATGTCATCTTTGAAGGTACAAAAACAAATTTCGGTTTGCGTAATCGACCCATCAGCGACTACCAATTCTTAAAGGAGACGACGCGTTGCTGCGCCCTGTGATTACAGTTGAAAAGCGGCACACCATGAAAACAGCACAAACCAATAAAGCAGATTGCAGCCTTAGGCAACCCTGGTAATGGGCGGCAAAATCTTTAAACAGTCATCCAGCACAAAATCGCAGCTGTACCACCCTGAGGAGCTTTCTCTGAGGTCCGTATTTATATCTCTGCGAAACTTCGGTAGTAGACCATCAATGCAGTTAGGGAAAAAAGACATTAAATTGCTCACTCCATCCGTTCCCTAGATATTCGCCTCCAAGCCCTCTCCGGCACAGCCTCTTTCAGGAAGATGAAGAGAAGACCCCGACAGGCCTCTGCATCCAATAAAGAAAAAATAAACCATTTCCAGGTCCAGCTCCTCGACCATTCTCCGTGTAAAGAGAAAGAAGCGCTATGGGCTGGTGCCAGCAGGCGAGACAGAAGCACATAGGCATACAAGTGACAGAAATTAAAAATGCCTTGGGTCATAAGTGGACAATGCTCCAATAGTAACACATGGTTGGGGTATAAAATGAGGCGCATGAAGACTACATTTTTCCAAGTACATGTGCAAGTTCTTCAAAGTCTGAAGAGCACCAGCAGGAAGGCGCGCACCTAAAATGGCGGCTGCTGTGAGGAAACAGGCGCAGTGTCGAAGACGAAATGAAGCATATCGCGCTTGAGAATGGCATTGGAGAATGGCATTGGAAATCAGCTCACCAAGTAGACGGCATGTTCCGACGCCGGATACAGACGGCGGACACCATGGAGAAAGGCTGAAAGGGCATCAGAAGGTTCCAGGCAGGTCCCGGGACTACGGAGCGAAACCCCAAGGCGGCCATCTTGCGCGGCGCCGAGACCACGCCCCCCAGCTCTAGACCTCTTTGCATGATGCAATATTGCCCCCTGCTTAATTCTGTCCACGGCCCCTCGCACGTTCCAGCTTATAATACGGAGTGTACCCGGGGCTCCCGGATCTCTTTGAGGCGCGCTAGCCATAGGGGAGGGAAACCACCCACATCACCAACAGAGGACCACGGCTGTGTGTGTGAATAGTGTAATGGACCCTGAGCAGAAGTGCGACTCAGAACCTGAAACAACCCCCCCAACAAACCCCCCACCCCATACCTCAAAAACACTGAAGTATCGGGCGGGGCGAGTACCCGAACCCCAACGGGGAAACAGGCACTGCCCCATCCAATGGATCCCCAACTTACAGCCCATGTTCCTCAGGCAGGATCCCGACCAGCATGAGACTGGCAGAAAACCAGCCCACACAAAGATTCCCCCGACAGTTATATATCAGAGTACATGATGAGCCGAAGAGACTACCCCAGCACTAAACCAGCCCCTAGCTTCAAGGTTCCAATGTTCGGCGCCCACTGTAGAAATCAAAACCTTCTCAGGGGCTTCACTGATACACCTGGTCCTTTTAAACCAACAAAGAAGAGATTGGCACAGAAGCTGTAAAATAAGAGACATCTTTTTATTTAACCTCTAAAAGAGGGAAAAAATGCGTCACACAGTATTCTCAAATCACTGTATGAGACATTTTCTAAGGAGTACAGAGAACAGGGGCATTATATACCCACACAGGGGCTGAAAAAAGGTGGTACAAGTACACATGAGAAGAGTTATGCACATAGAT
Organism: Triturus cristatus; assembly: GCF_964204655.1. NCBI lineage: Eukaryota > Metazoa > Chordata > Amphibia > Caudata > Salamandridae > Triturus > Triturus cristatus. The sequence continues at coordinate 1,104,019,103 of NC_140585.1, read as the reverse complement.
GGTCATACAGAAACTGCACAGTCAACAAGTAGGAGGAGTAATAAGTTGCTGACATCAGTTAGAACAGCCTGACAGTTCTATACTAGGATCAGGTGCATTCTACTAGCTAAGCACATCTGAGCATGTGCAATACTCTGGGAGAGGGAAACAGCTAATGGCCAGCACATAGCTAACTAAAATGGCTGCCAAGTACAAAATGGCTTTCAGCTCATGCTAAGAGATTAATGCAATCTTCAACAGATAGTCCTTTTAGCATGAGCTAAAGACATTTCCCATAATCCAGAAGGAAAACAGAAAATATGCACATTAATTTTTTTTTCATAAATTTATCAATATCCTAATTCATTGCTAGGTGGGCATTTCTCATTCTAAATATTGTTAAGCGGGTATGTATAAGGTATAAGCAGGAGTGCAAAGGGAACAGAGAATTGGGTCATACAGATAGCAGGAGAGAGTAATTACTAATATCAAGGCTCCTATGCATTTCAGTGACCATCAATTTCAACTTCAAAATAGTCAACAGCACATATCTAATAAAAACATTTTCGCTAGACTTTTCCAGTGTTTCCTTTATGAGGGCTAGAGTATCAATCAAGGAAAGGGTAAAGTAACATTTGTCAACTGCTCAGATGAACTTTTCTCTCGCAGAATAAACATTATTCCTAATACAATTATGAAAGCAGTCAGACATATTATTACAAAAATGATCCTGGATCCAGGGGACCAGGAGGACTACACAGGACCATGAGAATTAGGACGAAGAGCTGCAAAGGGTTGCTCCTCCTCAAAAATGGGACGACCAATGGGGTACATTTTCAACAAAAAAGAAAAAGAAGTCCTTGGGAAATGAAAGCCGCTGTACAACCAACCAGAGGGGAGTCTTCTCCCTGTGTCCGTTTGAGCCTCACAGGCAGGCTCTTGTTGTTCCCACGGTGGAGCTGCACAACTCGCAACTCAGAAATCACGGCCCAGTTTCAAGGGAAAAGTTTCTTCTTTCAGGATAGGGCAATCACCCACCAGGGCAAATGCTCTTAGCGATCCTGTCCAGTGTCTCAGTCAGTGCACCAGTTTTCTTCACTTTAATCTAACAGGCACCAGAGACACAGCACCTGTACCCTGAACTCAAGTCCTTCCCTAACTCCTGTACTGCTCTGCTAGCACACTGCTCTTTCATTGGGGCCATAGATTGCATTCAGTGTGCCCAGGTATCTCTTGACCAACAAAGGTGAAGACTTTACAGCCACTTTGGGACCAGGATTGAGAGGCCTGATGCTAGGATCTCTGAAGCAACCCTTGTTTCAAAGGGGGTTACCTCAAGCAAAAACGTTCTTGCCTTCCTGGTCGGTCTGTGACTCTCGGCTGGGCATCAAAAACTTGATCCACGATTTCTCCTTTCTGATTTGTGACCCCGTCTTTCACCCTAGACAGTGGCAGGGGTACACACTTCACATCCCAGTGCTTCCGGCCTTCTACCTTCACTGAGGTCCTGGTTGCCAGCAATGCCTGTACTGGTTACCTTCACTTTGACTTCAAGCTGGTCTGGTCATGACTCCTCAAGCTAGATCTGATGTCCGCGCCCGTCTGGCAATGGTTGTAAGGCAGCAAATATCTATTGGTGGACAGAACAAAAAGTCTTTAGACAAGGCACAGAAATAATCTATCAACAGAGAGGATAGTCTCAGAATACTTCCTAGTCTAGGGACGCCCCATATATTAGCAAGACACCCAAGAACCACTTTCATCTATGTGAGAGTAAAAAAACAACAGCCTCGACCTATTGGCAAGTATAAAAGGAACTCTTTGGTGAACTGACAAGAGTAATACGTCACCCAATCCCAAGCAGCCAGGGAAGTCTGTGTTCATTTACTAAATTCTGAGGAAAAGAGAAAAACAATACAGACATACTCCAAATCCTTACATCTGTATATTCCTTTCTTAATCATCTAAAGACCCTCAAGAAAAAAGGAAATGTTCTACACTTTTACTCATAGACTTTGCATTACTTGTACAGGACTGCAGACAATTCTAAAATGATTTCTCTTAATAAAAGCACCTACATTGTATGCTTAGGACCATGCTCTCATGTTATAGGAGCAACAGGAAAATCTAAAACTGCTAATTTAACAGGGATTCCTATTACATAAAGAACTAAAAACTTCAACATAATGGGTACATTTTCTCCAGCAGAACATCTTGTGACAAACAGACTCCTATAAAACAATATTTTCCTCAAAAATGTTTGCTAAGGATCACATGGGCATCTTCCCTGCATTCTACTTTTTCACAATCCAAACTATGCAACATCAGCTCTAGTAAGGGCTGTCAGTTTATTTACACAGACTAGCTAATAAAAATTAGCAATGCCCTTGCAAAAACTGTATGTAGCATGAGAATAACAAACAATAGTGGTGTTATCACCTGAGAATTTTAGAACAAAAACTACCCACAGCTAGTTCCCCTTAAAGATCAAATAAGGAAACAGCAATCTAGACTACTCATCCTTTCATAATTTCATCAGACAGGATGGGCAGTAACAGAGCAAATTTATTTATTCATTTTATTAATGCTAATAATGTTTAAAACAGTATTACTGAATAGCCAATTAAATGTCTCATGGCTATTTCACAGACAGTTTAGACAGGCTCAAAAGAAATTGAGAAAAAGAGAGAGAACACATACATTTGCCTACCCTTAATTTGTAGAGGAGCTAGCCTCCTCCCTCCATTTTTGACAGTAGGAAACCTGTAACAGGTTTCATTCTGTCAACACTATCAACCCCAATTTGTAGCAACTGGGCATAAACAAACTCTGAGGAGCTAAATAGCACATTGAGCTAGCTAAAAGGACATATTCCCTTAGCAAATGTAGTAGTGTAACATGAGGCCGTATGAATTCAAACTAAATCCCATTGCTTTCTGAATTTAGCCCTAAAAGCATTAGTGCTATATATATGGCAGAGCCATTGTCTTAATAAAAGCTCACATATACCATTATACTACTCTGTTCATATGAGTGCACAAAAACGTGCTTTTGCCAAAACAAGTAAGCAAAACCTCTTTCTTTCCCTGCCCTGCCATTTCGTCTTTCAAATGTCGAAATGTCAAAGCAAACGTTGCACTGATCCCTGCATCTAAATGTAGAACTTCAACCTTTAACCTATTCGCAGCTGTTCCATCTTGTGTGCACGGTTTTCATGTGGTTTTCCCAATTCAAAGTGACCCTGGAGACTGAGAGCTCAACAACCCACTCCATTCCTGTCTACCAGCAATTCAGAGGTAAGCTTAATAACTTCTGCCAGTTTTTTTGTACATATTTATACTTGTAAGCAGTGTGCTGAGTGCGTGTCTAGCAGTATAGATGTCAGCTATTCATTCTATATTTACATATGCTCATTTACTGGAGCCTCAGGCAGTTTAAAAGCTGCTCTGATTGGAATAACCTCATTTAAATAGTGAATTTTACTCAATTTCGACTTTGATGTTTGGGGCACTTAAAAATGAATATCCTACAATGTTTTTGCATAATAGTCATCCCCAGAATGTCCTCTACATATCCCAGAGATGTGGCATCAGAAATGTATAATGTATACCCTTATAAAAATAAGTTTTGTACGCCTGGGTAAAGTGACATTTCACATGTAAGTGACCACATATTGCTGTATAGCACGGCTTAAATTCAATTTGGATGCTAGGACGTCACAGCATCATTATTAGGCATTATATATATTAAGAAACGAATTTAATGCACCTATTTTAAATAACATTTTTTTAAATAATAAAAATAATAATATATATATATTTTTTAAATAAATCTAATCATTTTGATGAGTCCACATATGAAAAGCAAGCTGCATCCCTTGCCTATCATTTTTAAACGCATTCATTCATAGCCCTAAGAACAGAAGCTTAACTTGAAACATCTTAAGACTGCGCCACTTTTAAAGGACAGTCATTATTATTTAACATCAAAAACCACTCTTATCCTTATTTAAAAGGGCATTAAGAAAATAAATCCCTACTGTCAATCTGTCCTCTGTTTATCAAAAATAATGAAACTATATTTCTAACTTTTAAAACAGCAGTCTGAAATGCAGGATTTTACTCCGTGTTTGCACTGACTTAAGGGGTAGTGACTTTAGCTGTTTTCTGTGGCCGGAGTCAGAAATAGTCTAATGTTTACACAGCTGCTTGACACGAAAAGGCGTCGAATTCACACGCCTTTCAAGTCAGCCTTTCGAGCCAGCACAAATCTGTCGTTCTGTAATGTGTATTCAGGTCAACAACAACCAACTCACTCAGATAATGTGAATGCCTTTTAATACCTAATACAGAAGGATAAATGCTGTGACATTTTTTGTATCTTAATTTTATCTATTGCAAAACACACAATTTCGTTTTTTGAAGCTTTTTTATTACTATTCAATGTGGATTATAATTTTATCTTTAACATTGTGGCAATTTGCACACATGTATAGTGTCTTACTCTGTCAATTTAATGATAGCGTGCAGCTATTTAGCATATACTATATAATTCATTGCTGGAATCTTTTAAAATATATTTTATTTGAATGATGTTTTGCATAACAGAATGATGACAAAAAAAAAACATTGAGCTCATTCCAGACATTTTCAAAACAGTCTCATATACTCAGAACACATAACACAGAGACCTTAAGGCGAGCCATTCTTGCACCAAGAGCGCAATCGCTACTTACTCACACAAGTACCACTAATGACAAACCACAGACATTTAAACACACATTTAACTCACAGATCAACACTTAGGACAGAAACAAAAGACAGCCCACAGACTGTACTTAAACCAAACCATTTGTAAATAGTAGTTGTAAGTCATATTCACTAGATTTGGCTGTCAGAACACCAAGAAAAAAAACGCTCTGCATATCACCACTTATGAATGTTACTAAGTGCACAGACCAGGATCCTTTCTACGTACATATTTAGGTCCTCGGGGTACTAGTCACCAAGGAAGAAATACGTTTCTATACCTAAACCTAGTTAGGTATCCCCTCTAGGGGAGCCGGCTAATTCTATACAAGTTCCAAGAGTACCTACAAAAATGCAACACATTCTACGATGTGTGCTAAGAACAGGCATGCCAAAAATATTGGAGCATATACAATATCATACACAAAGTAGCACTTAACTCAAAGTGTGCCGTTCAAATTTACAAAAGTTTCTCATTACCTGCCTACATAAACTGCAGTTTACATATTTCCAAATTCCAAATATTGGCCAATTTCCGTACAAATCCAAAAAGCGTCGTAACAAACGACCTTAACAAGCACAAGTTTCCAGATTCTAACTGCCAAGTTCTGAGTGACCAAACGGTCATTTTTAGAATACTCACGCCAAAAATGTTCTCAGTCAGGAGTGGTAAGCAGTTGGAGGAGTCCAATCAGGAAGACCAGAAATATACTGGGCTGCAGAGACAGAATCTCAGTTTTAGGGTACCTTTTTACTAGAGTCCTGTTCTGTCCTCCTCAGTAGATTCCTGTCTCCCATCAGGATCACTCCCTTGGATAGCCACTTCTCTGATGAGCCTCACAGAGGGCACCAATTGTAGAAATCAAAACCTTCTCAGGGGCTTCACTGATACACCTGGTCCTTTTAAACCAACAAAGAAGAGATTGGCACAGAAGCTGTAATAAAAAAGACATCTTTTTATTTAACCTCTAAAAGAGGGAAAAAATGCGTCACACAGTATTCTCAAATCACTGTATGAGACATTTTCTAAGGAGTACAGAGAACAGGGGCATTACATACCCACACAGGGGCTGAAAAAAGGCGGTACAAGTACACATGAGAAGAGTTATGCACATAGATGGTCATACAGAAACTGCACAGTCAACAAGTAGGAGGAGTAATAAGTTGCTGACATCAGTTAGAACAGCCTGACAGTTCTATACTAGGAACAGGTGCATTCTACTAGCTAAGCACATCTGAGCATGTGCAAGACTCTGGGAGAGGGAAACAGCAAATGGCCAGCACATAGCTAACTAAAATGGCTGCCAAGTACAAAATGGCTTTCAGCTCATGCTAAGAGATTAATGCAATCTTCAACACCATAGTTAGTGCCCCCCCCCGCAGAGGCCCCACTAGACAAGCAGCGCCTCCGGGATCGTGACCGCCTATCGCCCCTCTGTCGCTGTCCCTTGGGACCCTTCTGGGCCACCTCTCCGGAGGAGGAGTCCGACTCCCTGCCGGGCGGCGTGTGCGCTCTCACTCGCACTGTTTCATCTGTCCATTTAAAGACTTCCTCTGGGGTGTCAAAGAAGTGTGTGCGGGTTCAGTATACCACCCGCAGATGAGCAAGGAACAAGAGGGCATACGGGAGTTTAAGGTCTCTCAGTTGGGCCTTCGTGGCCATGAACAATTGGCGCTGTTGCTGTACTTGTCGTGTATAATCAGGAAAAATTAAGATGCGCGCATTTTCATACAGCAGAGGTTCCTTGGCCCGGGCCTCTTTCAGTATGGCGTCACGGTCCAAATATTTCAGGAGCTTTGCTATTACTGACCGTGGGCGAGCCCCCGGTGGTGGTTTCTGCATGAGTGCCCGGAGGGCCCGCTCCACGGCGAAGCATTGTGACATCGCGTCCGGCGGGAGCCAACTTTCAAACCACTGCGTGAGGAAGCATTCCATGTTGCCTGCCTCACAGCCCTCTGGAAAACCCACGAATCTCAGGCTGTTACGTCAGGCTCGCCTCTCTGCAACCTCCACACGAACCGCCAACCCCTTCTGGATCGTTTCCATGCCCGCCATTTTTTGCTTCAGTATTGTGACGTCGTCCTCCACTCCAGAGATGCGGGTCTCAGCTTCTGTAATGCGAGACTCTGCGTTGCGTAGATCTTGCCACAGCAGCATGAAATCCGTCCCAACCGCCCTGATTTTAGCATCTAGTATGTCCCTGGATTGGGTGATGGCTGCCATGAGGGCTGCGTTGTCCAGGATGGCCTCCGATAGACCCCCAGCAGCACCTGCCGCTGCTCCCAGGCTGGTGAATTTATCAATGGGGCCATGTTTAGTAGACCCACTACCCCTGTCTCTCGTCATGGCTGCCCCTCGGGTCCTCTCGCAAATCTGAATGAGGCTGGGCTAGGTGCAAGTGGGGAGACACGAGGCTCGATGAGTCAACCCCAGGGGTCCGATTCTTCCTGTGGCCTCACACAATGGGTATAGTGTCGGGGAAAAGAGCAGGTCCAAGCGCGCAGCCGGCCGGGTGGCCTCACTAAGCACAGAAATTGCCAGCGATCAGAAAGTTCCAGCTAGGTCGGTCACTGAAGCAGGGGTCACCAGGACAGAGGATATAGCACCCAGTCGCACCCCACGCGGCCCGACCGTGCCACGATCCCTGCTGCCAAGGTACTCCAACTGCTTCTGACCGCTGCCTCGTGTATGATGGGGGCCGCTGCGGCAAGCCTGCCCTGCACCCCCTCCAAGTGACTGCAACCCGACTGCCGCTCTCATTGCACCCCCTCTCTCCTCACCTCCATGGCCCGTTCCGGCCGCCGCGTCATCTTCTGCAGCCCCGCTCAGGCCACGTCTCAGGTCCAAAACGGGGTAGCCGACCCCAGCCCACAGTGCTTCCTGGGCCGCCCGAGCCAAACTTCAAACAGGCGGGTGGGGGTCAAGTCCCTGCAGGCCACCGTTGTGGGTGCTCGCGATGCTGGGGGGTGTCCAATGCCGACCACACAGTCAGCCGCCTCGTGGCCCCGCCGTGCACCATGTCAATGGAGGGAGGAAGGGGGGAGAACCTCAGCAGCTGCTTCAGTGTCCATGCTGCTGATCTCTCCACTGATGCTAGCTGTCGAGAAGCACTCACAGAGCCTGGGAGCTAGACCACGGCCGCCGCTCCTGCCACCCTGCAGTCTTCCTCTCTGGCGCTGCTCACTCCGGATGCTGACCGGTCCCCGGGCGACGCACCGCCAGACACCCGGCAAGGTTCTGGGACCGCCGGCAATCTTCCCGGCAGCGTCGGTTCCCGGTTCCCGCAGTCACCAGGTCTGCCAATCTGTCTTCTCCGCCTGCAGGTAGGCTCAGAGAGGCACGCAGCTCCCGATGCCCTCCGGATATCGGCACGCAACACCCCGGCTCCTCCTTTGCCGCCCGGCCTCGTCCCACACGGGGCGCGATTTCACCGCCAAAATCGTGCATGGGCGCCACTGAATGCTGTTGGGTGTCGATTGGGGAAGGCAGCACTGCGGCAGCACCCTCAAGATTGCTGGGGTGTCAGGGGAACCAGGATAACTGAAGGATAACAGGCGGGCTGGACGGAGCTCGCCTAACACATGTCTGCCATAGTGACTCGCTAGGCCACGCCCCCATCTTTTAAAATATTTTTTGTGGGACTCAGCTTCAAGCCGAGTCCCAAGATGGCTGCCAACATTTCCTGGTTGAAGTGTTGACAGCCAATTAAATGTCAGTAGGATCTGCCAGTCCACTACAAGGATCTGCATCCCCAGACATCTATATTTTTCATACTTGAATATCTCTACAACTACTGAATGGATTTACACCTATCACAAAAAGCACGGTTTCTGGACCAACATCTAGCTTTCTGCCAAATTTGGTGTAATTCCGTTCAGCAGTTCGGGCTGTAGTAGGGTTCAAATCCCTATGGGAACATGAATAGCAAAACGCCTTTTATGACCCCTTTTTTTCTTGGCCCCCGCTTGACAGATCACCCTGAAACTTTCAACACAGCAACTGAACCAACTGTAGCAAAAGGGTTCAAACTTTTGTGCAGATTCAGCAAGCGTGCCAAAGTTATTGACAAAACAAAAAACAATCATGGAATCATTGCCTAAATATAACTGTGTACTGGCAGAAGCCAGTAGTAATATAAATATATATATATATATATATATATATATATATATATATATATATATATATATATATATATATATATATATATATATATATATATATATATATATATATGATTATAATATTTATGGATATGTATATACGTGTGATATTAATCCCTATCCTATATGGAACTAATTGTGCTAGAGCTGAGTAAGTAAAAATGGATACTGTGATTGAGAAATGTCTAAGTTTACATAAGCACTTGCACTTTAGGATTGTCATGAGAATTTTGATTAAAAGAATTGTTCTTGATAAATTTATACAGGTATATAGATCATGAACTTGTATACATTAGGAAAGGGTTTCTCTGCGTTATTTGCACAATAGGCATTAGCACCTTTGATTATTAACTTTTGTGACATTCTTTAAAACAAAACTAGCACTGGCACTTTAGAATGCGTAATTTGCACAGTAAGCATTAGCACTTTGAATTACTGAATTTTATAAGAAAATGTTAAAAAGGCACTTGCCGAATTCACTTCCTGGAGATTAATACCATTTGCACTAGCATGTTGAAGAAATTTAAATCTTTTAAAATTGTATGACAGACTCTGATTTTTAATTAGCTATTGTCAAATATACGCAAGGAGGTATCCTGCGCGAAAACATAAGAAATAGCTGTAATCATTGAGCCATGTAATACAGCAATATGTGCAAATTGAGTATAAATCGTACTAAAAAAACATGTAAAACAAATAGGAATGAACATGTTACAAGATGGCGGCCAAAGTGCATTATACAGAGCTGGGGAATATGAAAGTTGAGTCCCTCTTTGTTGTCAATCACTAAATGAAATGTATTTTAATGAAAAAAAGTATGGCACAAAACATCGTGAACAAGGCAGCGCGAGTCTGCTGAAACGCGTTGATGTGATACCTCGTTGTTTGAAAATAAAGACCGAGTGCCCATTCTTTCACCGGAGTGCTGGATGTTTATCTCCTAAAAGGAGTATACCTATAGTTTGATATATATATATATATATATATATTCAGTGAAAAAACCATAGGTTTCACACATGTTATAGTTAGCTGGACATTTTACTGATAAAAAACCAATGAAATTCCCCCGTTATAGTTAGTGCAGGCAACTATAACTCACGCGACCGCAATCCTCTGCTGATGCTAATACTGTATTTAGACAATTATTTGCCCATGTCTTCTTCCATTAAATTTTAGCTATACATATATTACAAATATTTTTTTTTCATAAAGACACATATGTCATCAGCAGAGGATTGCGGTCGCGTGAGTTATAGTTGCCTGCACTAACTATAACGGGGGAATTTCATTGGTTTTTTATCAGTAAAATGTCCAGCTAACTATAACATGTGTGAAACCTATGGTTTTTTCACTGAATTTGCAAGGTTTTTTAAATGCTAATTCCTAACTATAACGTGTGTGAAACCTATGGTTTTTTCAGTGAATTTGTACGGTTTTTTAAATGCTAAGTTACTTTACGCCATTCGTGGCGTGCGCGCCCACTTAACGCAGTTCGTGCGCGCACAGTGAGCACGCGGTGCGCTTTGCGCACCGCGCGCCCACTTTACGCAGTTAGTGCCGTGGATGGGCCATGTACGCACGATGCGCTTCGCGCACCGCGCGCACATGGAGGACATAATATGCGCTTCGTTGTGAAAGGTAAGCTTATACATTTTTTAGTACATTATATGCCATGAACAAATGGTGCGCTTCGGGCACCATTTGCACACGGGGTGTGGAGAGTGTGGAAATTTTTTTTTTTTTTTTTTTTTTACCGTACGCGTAATCGGCAATTTTTCCTAAAAGAAATAAAAATGAATTTTTGGCCTTGGGGGATCTTTGGGGACACATTAATCAAGGCTAGGTGGTTAGGAGCTGTCTAAACAGTCCCTTTACATGTTTTTTGCCTTTGTTTTTCCTCCCCCCCTCAGAGTGCGAGAGAGAAAATGGCGGCCGCCGCTTCCTGGTTTCGAACAATTCGAATGTTTACTAAGATCTAACAGCCAATCAGAATCGCGCTCGCGCACGGCACCGTACGCGTACGGTAAGCTTACCGTAAGCGCACGGTAAGCGCACCGTAAGCTGGCTCAGATATATATATTGATTTAAATGCTATTTTCTCAGGAACTACTGAACAGATTTACACCAGACCTGCAAAAGGCACTTCCTTGACCTGAGGACTACCTCTCTGCCAAATTTCAAGTAACTCTGTTCAGCCGTTCGGGCTGTAGCTGTGTCTAAAGGTCCTATGGAAAAATGCATGGGAAAAACGCGTTTTGGGACCCCCCTTTTATCTCAGCCCCCGCTTGACGAATCCCCCCGAGACTTTCAGGGTAGGAGCGGAGCATAGCACCCCACCTATTTTGAAAATTTCGCGAGGATTCGTCGACCGGCGCCAAAGTTATTCCAAATAGAATGTTGCGGATTTCCTATGGAAACAGGGTCCTAACTATAACTATCTACTGGCGACCGCCAGTAGATTATATATATATATATATATATATATATATATATATATATATATATATATATATATATATATATATAAATGAACATAACAAAATGCTGCTTAGTATGGTTGAGTTCTGTTTACATCACAATATCTTTTTGTTTCATAATACGCTGTACAAACAACAACACAGAGTAGCTATGGGTGCCAGCTTCTCCCCCAGCTATGCTTGCTTGCACATGGGCTGGTGGGAGGAGCTGCTACTTTTAAAGCAACACACCGCAATTTTTCTAACTAATGTCAAATGTTGGCTACGATATATTGATGACTTGTTTTTAATTTGGCATGGCAATGAGCAGGAAGCTGAACATTTTATCACGGAGTTAAATTCAAATGATCTTAATCTGCATTTTACATCTAATATCAGTTCCACTTCCATACATTTTTTAGATGTAGAAATGTATGTCCAGGCAGATAAATTGGAAACCAAGTTGCACAGAATACCCACGGCAGACAACTCAATTTTGCATGCCAGTAGTTTCCATCCACAACCCCTTATTCAAAGTATCCCCTATGGGGAAATGCTGCGTTTAAGAAGGATTTGTAGCCTAGAAGTGGAACTAACAGAAGCACAACAAGCCTGCGCTAGCAGATTCAAAGCCAGAGGATACTCCAACAAAGTTATTGACCAGGCCATTACTAAAAGTATGGAACAAAATAGAGAAGACTTAATAGGAAGAGTTAACCAAAAGATAGAACAAACTCTACAACCTCCGGGGTTTAGATTTATCCTCAGATACAGTAAACAGGATAAACAATTGAAAAAGATCATTAGAAAAAATTGGCCAATAATTCTTGATGATCCTGTCATTGGCCATACTCTTCCCAAACAGGCATCCATAACCTATACTAGATCTACCTCAATGAGAGATGTCCTGGTCAAGAATGATCCTTTTATTCAACCAAAAAATACCTGGCTATCACAAAGAAAAGGTTTTATCCGTTGTAAAACATGCAAGGCATGTCAACACTGAGTAAATAAGTCATCTTACACCACTCCCTTTAGTTCAGAAGAAAGAACTATTGAAAAAGCACTGACCTGCAAATCTGATTTTGTGATATATGTATTGGAATGTCCCTGCTCCCTTAAATATGTGGGAAGTACAATCCTACAGGGGCACAAACGCATACTTCAACACATCAGGGCCATCAAAAATAAGGATACAACATATCCAGTGGCGAGACATTTCTCAGAAAAGCATAACGCTGACCCCAAGGAATTGAAATACTTCCTAATTGATGCCATCCCTCCATACAAAAGAGGAGGTGATAGGGAAAAAGCCCTCAGAAGGTTGGAAACCAGATACATTTTAGATCTAGATAGTAAACAACCTGGAGGCTTAAACGTTACAGAGGAACTGTATACATATAAAATCAAGGTTATAGTTTCTTTTACCCAAACTCTCTTTTTTATTTAAAAAATCCTAGAAATATTAATATTAATTTTAGATCAGGGTTAATATTTGGGTAATCTAGAACTGTCAACCAATAATGCAAAGCTGCAGTGACAATAGTCCAATTCCCCCCCCTCCTTCCCCTATATATAAAAATTATTTTTAGATAAATACCAAATGTCTGTATTATACATATTATTTTACACAAACCTTTTTATACACACTTTTTACACAATCTTTATACACTTTTTTTAGGTAATTTCTTAGGATTTTATTAGAATATTTATATGCTTGGGTATTTAAATATTTCAGCATGGTTGTCAATAAACAGCAAATTTTAGGCACAGCAATGAATGCAAAACGATATAAGCATTAGCTATACATTATAGCATTGATAAAAAAAGATATTTAAATCTGGATGTCATGAACAATGCTTTTAATACATTATTTTAATATATTATTTCAATATATTATGCCAACTCATGTACAAAAGTTTTATGTATTTATACCAATATTACTGAAACTCTATCATGTCAAAGGAAAATGCAATTTTTTATATATATTGTTCGCACATTCGAAATAACTGCCAAAATATTTTGTCTATGTCTATGCGAAAATATGCACTGAGCATTTGTCACTTTAAGAACTAACAACATAGAAGTAAGCAAAAAAGAGGTGAAAAAAAACGGTGAAAAAAATTATGCAATGCTTGTGTATAAAACAGGATGCATCTGTTTAAAGCGCATCATGTGATCAAGGCACTTCCTGGTGCCGAAAAGCGTAATGCTGCCAAACGCTACAATGGACATATGTAATTAAATAAAAATCTGCACCTTACCCGTGGTTCGTGCTCCTTGCAGTAATCCAAGAGGCAGTGGGAGTTACTCTGATATATATATATATATCCTTGAAAGAAAAGCCCCTTCTGGACAGCTGGCACCCATAGGAAAGTGGCGTACACACCAGCGGAGCGTGCTGGCAATCCTCTGTGCAAATGTCCAAAATAAGTACGCTCTCAGTCCAAAAACCACGCTCTCTCAAATGAAATGCGACTAGGTTTTATTACACACGACGCGTTTCGACTGTATCCACAGCCTTGCTCACGTGAATATGGTGCACTGACTCGAAAACATACAATAAGTAATCACGGACATTGCGTCATAGTCATGAAACATAAAGAAAGGACTCTCTTCTAAAACACCATGGCGGCCATGTTGAAAGTTCCAAAACAGTTCGTTACTGGTATAACATGTGTCAGATCACTGTGACTACAGGAATCATACATATTGTTGCGAACATTAATTCATGGCAACTTAAAGCTAATACATAATATCGAAAAATAAGTGTAATAGAATGTTCATGAACACTGAACCAAATAAGTGTTAACTACACACAGAAGAGCCGCCAGGAGAGAAGATAGTGTTACCGCCATGATGAACTCGTAGATCATGCCGATCTACTTAGTATCGTTATAACAACCTGGTGCAAGTTGAGAAATGCAATCGTATAGTAAGCATACCACAATAGAAGTGAAACGTTTACACATAGTGGGAAGATGAAAATATATAGGCACAGTGCACTTAAGGGTACTGGTCTCCCTAAGTGTAATCGGGAGTGCTGAGAAAGAATTGCATTTTTTAAACGTAGGTTAGTGCTCAATTAGTCCATCTCTCCTAATAGTGATAGTAAGTAACCAATAACATCGCACTGTAAAAGCATAAGTATGCAGTAAGTATATGCATATTTTGAAACATAGGCAAGTGCTAAATCATTACATCTCTCAACCTAATGGTGACAGTAAGTAACCAATAATATCACACTGTAAAAGCATAAGTATGCAGTAAGCATATGCATTTTTCTTTTGTTCTAATAAAACATTCAGGAGATGTCAGTACAAGTTTCTGCAAATTCATCAGACACTGCTAGGCTAAGTGCACCATGATCCCCTTGTCAATGTCTATATGTGATCCCCTAATCCATAGTGGTAAAAATGTGTAAGTACGATACCATATCAAACACCAAGAGGATCTTCCCACTTAGAGATGCGAGAGCGAATTACTTGCTGCCCTCCGAAAAAGTAATCAATACAACCTGTCCGTGAAAACATCATGTACACCAGAGTCACCAAATGTCCAAATAAATGATGTCAAAAAGTGAAGCCGAAGAAAAGGTTGGGCAACCTGTGTAGTGGTTAGGTGCCTTCCTTCTCTCCTGCAAAAGAAACAAAATAAATAAAGTTACAATTCAAAAAAGGCGAGATTATTAAAACCACAGTTCCTAATGCACTCATAACATGGATAGAGGAGGCTCCTCCATGAGTAACATGGTATGTTGTCACTAGATAATAATAGAAAATCTATTATGTTGAAGACAAGAAAAAACATTTAAAGAGAAAGAGAAAAAGCAGAGTCACCTAATACCAGATAAGAATTTACTCTTTTTTAAGATGTATCGAAAGTTCCTCATCCTGATTCATACCCCCAGGGGCTCTAGTCTGTAGATCTATAATGTACTTGGACTCTTTTTGCCTGAGTCTAAGTGTTCTATTCTCTCCTCTATGATCCATCCGGATCTGTTCAAAAATAAAATATTTAAGTAGTGAGGAGTTGGAAAAATGTCTGTCTTGAAAATGGCGAGCGACCGGGTACTTAGGATCTTTGTTGGTAATGGCTCGCTTATGCTCTAAAATTCTTTTTTTAGCCATAAGAGTAGTACTCCCAATGTAGTACAGCCCACAGGGACATTCTATGGCATATACAACAAATGTGGTACTGCAAGTTAAAAATTGTGTGATTTCTCTCTGATTAGGACCACTTCTATATTCTTTACGGAAAGTGCTAGCCGAGCACGCTTTGCAATGCCCACACGGGAAGAAACCTTTTAGATTCTGAATACTTCTGTCCTGTATCTGAGTGATGTCGCTGTGTACAAGAAGATCTCTAAGATTCCTCCCCCTTCTATAGGTGATATTGGGTTTGTCTTTGATGGTATGACCTATACTCCCATCATTTTTAAGTGTGTTCCAATTATGTGCTATAATCCGTTTAATGTTATCTGATTCAGAATTGTAAGTAAGGATCACCCTGGTATCCACCTCCATAGTGTCTTCTGAGTCCGATGTTCTGTCCAACAGAGTATCCTTCCTTTCAATACCCTCTATTCTGTCAATCGCTTTTTTGAGGACCCACGTGGGATAACCTCTCAGTCTGAACCTTTCAATCATCTCTGCACTCTCTTTGTCAAAAGCAACTTTGCTACTACAATTCCTTTTCGCCCTCAGAAGCTCCCCATAAGGGATACTCCACTTAAGGATTTCTGGGTGGCTGCTGAGGGCATGTAGGAGGCTGTTGCCTGCGGTGGTTTTACGAAAAAGGGAAGTGCGTATTTTGTTTTGTCTGATCTCCACTTTGACGTCTAAATACTCAACCTCACTATCACTGATATTCCCTGCGAGGTGTATATTGCGATTGTTCTTATTGAGTTCCTGAATGAATTCCTGGGCCTCTATACAACTGCCTTTCCATATGATGAAAAGGTCATCTATATACCTGAGCCAAAATTCTATCTTGTCAAGGTTCTTAATGGTGTTCACCCCAGACAATAATTCTTCTTCCCAGAGGCCCATAAACAGATTCGCAAAGCTGGGAGCCAGACATGAACCCATCGCAGTTCCGACCAACTGTTTGTAGAGAGTGCCATCAAACAAAAAAATGTTATTGGTAAGGTAAAACTCCGTCATATATATATATAAATTCACTTAAAAAACCATAGGTTTCACACACGTTACAGTTAGGAATTAGCATTTAAAAAACCTTGCAAATTCACTTAAAAAACCATAGGTTTCACACATGTTATAGTTAGCTGGACATTTCACTCGTAAAAAACCAATGAAATTCCCCCGTTATAGTTAGTTCAGGTAACTATAACTCACGCGACCGCAATCCACTGCTGATGACGTCAGATATTACATCACTGTATTTAGACACTTATTTACCCATTTATTCTTCCATTAACCTTTAGCTATACATATATTACAAATATTTATTTTACAGAAAGACACATATGTCATCAGTGATGTAATATCTGACATCATCAGCAGTGGATTGCGGTCGCGTGAGTTATAGTTACCTGAACTAACTATAACGGGGGAATTTCATTGGTTTTTTACGAGTGAAATGTCCAGCTAACTATAACATATGTGAAACCTATGGTTTTTTAAGTGAATTTGCAAGGTTTTTTAAATGCTAATTCCTAACTATAACGTGTGTGAAACATATGGTTTTTTAAGTGAATTTGCAAGGTTTTTTAAATGCTAATACCTAACTATAACGTGTGTGAAACCTACGTTTTTTTTAGTGAATTTAAATGGTTTTTTAAATGCTAATTTTTGTATGTATTATTTTTTTTTAATTTATTTATTTTTATTGAATTTGGATAAAGTTGAACAGCATTGTTAATATCTTCTTTAAAATTATAAACAGTTTTAATTTTTTTTATTATTTTATGGGTTTTTTACCGTGCGCGCACCTCGCGATTTTTTAAAAAAAAATATAAAATGTTTTTTCTCACCCTTCGGGGTCCTTCAGGGACCCCCTGACAAAGGCTAGGGGGTCAGAAACTCTCTACCCTGCCCCCTTTTCACGTTCTTATTTGTGTTTTATTTTTGTTTTAAGGGTTTTTCACCGTGCGCGCACGGTGCCGCACCCCGCGATTTAAAAAAAAAAAGAAAAAATCTTTTTTTCGCCCTTGGGGGTCCTACTGTGACCCCCTGACAAAGGCTAGGGGATCAGGAACTCTCTTACCTGCCCCCTTTTCACGTTTTCCACCTTTTTTCCACCTTTCCTTTTCAGTGCAACAGACAAAATGGCAGCCGACACTTCCTGATTTCGACTGATTCGAATGTTTACTGACATCTAACAATTTTCTCAGGAAATACTGAACAGATTGACACCAGATATGCAAAAGGCACTTCCCTGACCTGAGGACTACCTCTCTGCCAAATTTCAAGTATTTCTGTTCAGCCGTTCGGGCTGTACCTTCAACTAAAGGTCCCTATGGAAAAATGCATGGGGAAAACGCGTTTTGGGACCCTCCTTTTTTTTCGGCCCCCGCTTGACGAATCACCCCGAGACTTTCAGGGTAGGAGCTGTGCGGAGCGCCCCATTAGTTTTGAAAATTTCGCAAGGATTCGTCAACCGGCGCCAAAGTTATTCAAAATAGAATTTTGAGATTTCCTATGGAAACACGGTCCTAACTATAACTATCTACTGGCGACCGCCAGTAGATAATATATATATATATTCGTTGGAGCCGAAACGTCAAGACGACACTGCATATGAATTAAAATCAGCACTTAACTGAAGGTCCGTGTCCGCCTGTTATTTGGAGTCGTGGCATCATCTGTCATCTTCAATTTCTTCAGCGGTACTTGGATATATATATATATATATATATATATAAGGTTTCTTGCTTGGTCCTGATATGAGAAGCACTTGAACGCTGGCCGGGCCTCAAGTTGCAGCCCAATCACAGGTATGGAAGCGTCTGACCCTCGATACTTTGAACAGCCGAACACCGCTGTTGGCCTGACGTGTTTTGATATCCCATCTTTTTCAAAGGCCAGTGGTGAAAGGAACACGCACACTCCTGTCTGCATTTCCACTTTCCTTTATTACACGCCTCCCATAGGCTGCTCATAATGAGTCTACGCACTGGATTCTGGGAAATGTGGTTCGGGAGGGATATATAATCCCCTGTAATATGCGTTCATAATGTTCATATCAGGACCAAGCAAGAATCCTTAGACATATGGCGGTGGCCTTACCGCCGAGAATGCACCACCCCTGATTTGGTGGCCACGGGGGTTGACATCCAGCAGCCTTGCATTGGGGAGCGTCCTGCCAAGGATTGAGGTAGTGCCTGTTCTTCGAGGCTCATTTGTGGGCTTTCATCATTCCAACAGAACATTATGAAAGCATATTACAGGGGATTATATATCCCTTCTGAACCACATTTCCCAGAATCCAGTGCGCAGACTCATTATGAGCAGCCTATGGGAGGCGTGTAATAAAGGGAAGTGGAAATGCAGCCGGGAGTGTGCGTGTTCCTTTCACCACTGGCCTTTGAAAAAGATGGGATATCGAAACGAGTCAGGCCAACAGCGGTGTTCAGCTGGTCTAACAATATATATTATCTACTGGCGGTCGCCAGTAGATAGTTATAGTTAGGACCTATTTTCCATAGGTAATCCGCAACATTCTATTGGGAATATCTTTGGCGTCGATTGACGAATCTTCGCAAAATTCTCCAAACTTTTGGCCAGCTCCGCTCCGCTCCTACACTGAAAGTTTTGTGGTGATTCGTCAAGCGGGGGCCGAGAAAAAAGGGGGGTCCCAAAACACATTTTCCCCATGCAATTTCCCATAGGATCTGTTGTCGCAGCTACAGCCCGAACCGCTGAACGGAATGACACCAAATTTGGCAAAGAGGTAGTCCTCAGTTCGGACTCGTGCTTTTTGCATATTTGGTGTGAATCTGTTCAGTAGTTCCTGAGAAAATTAGGGTAAAAAGTTAGTGATATCTATGGCCGGGGAGGATCCGCGGACCGTACCCGCACCGTAAGCGCACCCTCCCCGAACCGAGCGCGCACCTTCCCGATCGCGCGCTGAATGCTAATTGGCTGTCAAGCGTCTCTCTACATTCGAAACCAGGAACTGTTGGCGGCCATTTTCTGCTTTGATAGAAGCGAGGCTGAAGAAGCAAGGGGAATAAGTGTGTAAAAGATATAAAGGGGGCAGAGTGGAAATACTCTGACCCTCTAAAGGTGCTTAGGGGGTCCCAGAGGGACCCCTGGGGCCCCCCTTTTTTAAAAAAAAAAAAAGCGGCAAAATGCGCGCGTTGTGCGCATCCTATCGCGTTGGATGCACGGATTCTCTTGCAGTGAGTGCGCGGATCCACGGCAACGTTTTTCAAAAAACGACAAGAAATCATTGGTTGTATGACAACTTTCTACACTGAAAGGTAGGGTGTATATTTCTGTTTTTTAAAGGTATGATTGTTATTGGTTAACAAAAACAGATTGTAAGGAACATTATATATGATAAGCTGATATGTTGAAAAGTCAAGCACACCTCCTGTCTTGTGTAGGAACATTTTGTGCTGAACTTGTGACCTGTGAGCTCAGTGCGGTGTTCCATGACCTGTTTCTATGGTAACAGGCAGAAGGCAGATTGGGGAAAGAGTTGAAATGTATTTCAGTTGGAAAGGGTTGAAATGTTTAACAAATAGAAATGAAAGGGAAACTTTTTCATTCTTTGCTTTTGCTGAGAGGTGCACAGTGCAGAGATTCTGTAAAAGAAAATATGGTGAGTGATTGATATACTTCTTAATCTACAAAAGAACTTGAAAGATGAGTTATTTATTTGTGAGGGGATGTATGTAGACTATTTTGATTTTAATCAGACTAATGTATTTTTCCTGCTAAAGTGTAGGGAGTACTTTTTTTCCACTACAATGTGTTTGCATGTAGAATCCATTCTGTGATAAGTATTTGTGTTTTTCATGTGTTTGTAAACAGATAACTGTGCAGTTTTTATATTTTGGTAGAATTAGAAACCAAGCAAAAACCAAAGGAAATTATGGACGGAGTGTTGAACATTGCAAGCACTCACCCCCAGTCAACTGATCTGGGTTTAATCCATCACCGTTCTTTAGCCCACTCTGCCACCCCAGTTCAGACATGGCCATATGCAAATCAGTCTGACCCTGTGCCTCATGGGAACAGTCCAGCCCGAACTGCCAAGCCATGTCTTCCCTGGACCGGAAACAAGCTTCCTAGGACCGGTTTCTGGCATTTCAGCCGTCTTCAGCCAGGCTTGCTTGAATCCAGTGGCAAAGTGAGCAAGGGACTCACGTCTGAGCATACCCTGCCAACTTATGGCGAACAAAGCAAACACCAAAGGAAATGATGGACGGAGTGTTGAACATTGCAAGCACTCACCCCCAGTCAACTGATCTGGGTTTAATCCATCACCGTTCTTTAGCCCACTCTGCCACCCCAATTCAGACATGGCCATATGCAAATCAGTCTGACCCTGTGCCTCATGGGAACAGTCCAGCCCGAACTGCCAAGCCATGTCTTTCCTGGACCGGAAACAAGCTTCCTAGGACTGGTTTCTGGCATTTCAGCCGTCTTCAGCCAGGCTTGCTTGAATCCAATGGCAAAGTGAGCAAGGGACTCACGTCTGAGCACACCCTGCCAACTTATGGCGAACAAAGCAAAAACCAAAGGAAATGATGGACGGAGTGTTGAACATTGCAAGCACTCTCCCCCAGTCAACTGATCTGGGTTTAATCCATCACCGTTCTTTAGGCCACTCTGCCACCCCAGTTCAGACATGGCCATATGCAAATCAGTCTGACCCTGTGCCTCATGGGAACAGTCCAGCCCGAACTGCCAAGCCACGTCTTCCCTGGACCGGAAACAAGCTTCCTAGGACCGGTTTCTGGCATTTCAGCCGTCTTCAGAATTAGAAACCGGTCATTGTTTATGAATTTGTGAAATGAGTTATGTTATGTTTCTATACTAAAATGTAGTACTACTTCTAGATGAAGAAATGTGTTTTGGTATAGTGCAAGGGATAGTGTTGTTTGTCTGGAATCACACAGTGAGTCTGTGTGCATTTGGGAACCACTGTGAGAGAAGCATTTGGTAACATCGTGTATTTGCTGACAGATAACTGTTTTAACTTGTCATGTTGTAAAGTTTTAGTAGCATTAGAAGACAGTTATGGCTTATGATTTGATTAAATGAGTCAGGCTTTGACAGAAAAGTGCAGTCCTGAAATATGTTGATTGTGTGCAGCTCCCTTACCACTTCCACTGTAGTGAATGAGTTTTGGTAAACTCCTAGGGATAGTGGTGCATGTCTAGAATCACAGTGTGAGTTAGTGTGTATTTGGGATCAGTGTGAGAGAAGCATTTGGTGATATCATGTATTTGCTTACAGATAACTTTTTTAAAACCTGTCATGTTGTGAAGTTTTAGTAGCATTAGAATCCAGTCTTTGCTTATGCGTTGATTAAATGAGTCATGCTTTGACACTGATGTGCTGTACTTAAATATGTAGATTGTGTTCAGTACCATTAACTCTTCCAGACTAGTGAATGAGTTTTGGTAAACTCCTAGGATAGTGTTGATTGTCTAAAATCACACTGTGAGTCTGTGTGCATTTGGGTAAGGATTGTGAGAGAAGCATTTGGTAACATTGTGTATTTGCTGACAGATAACAGTTTAAAACCAGTCAGGTTGTCAAGTTTTAGTAGCATTAGAAGACAGTTATGGGTTATGCTTTCATTAAATGAGTCAGGCATTGACAGTAAATTGCAGTCGTGAAATATGTAGATCGTGTGCAGTTCCCTTACCACTTGCACTGTAGTGAATGAGTTTTGGTAAACTCATAGGGATAGTGGTGCTTTTCTAGAATCACACTGTGAGTTAGTGTGTATTTGGGATTACTGATGTGCTGTACTTAAATATGTAGATTGTGTGCAGTCCCCTTACCCCTTCCACAGTAGTGAATTAGTTTTGGTAAAGTCCTAGGATAGTGTTGATTGTCTAAAATCACACTGTGAGTCTGTGTGCATTTGGGTAAGGATTGTGAGAGAAGCGTTTGGTAACATCGTGTATTTGCTGACCGATAACTGTTTTAAAACCTGTCATGTTGTCAAGTTTTAGTAGCATTAGAAGCCAGTCTTTGCTTAGGTGTTGATTAAATTAGTCAGGCATTGACATTAAAGTGTAGTCATGAAATATGTACATTGTGTGCAGTTCCTTTACCACTTCCACTGTAGTGAATGAGTTTTGGTAAACTCCTAGGGATAGTGTTGTTTGTCTAGAATCACACTGTGAGTCTGTGAGCATTTGGGAACCATTGTGAGAGAAGTGTTTGGTAACATTGTGTATTTGCTGACAGATAAGTGTTGTAAAACATGTCATGTTGTCAAGTTTTAGTAGCATTAGAAGACAGTTATGGCTTATGCTTTCATTATATGAGTCAGGCATTGACAGTAAATTGCAGTTGTGAAATATGTAGATTGTGTGCAGTTCCCTTACCACTTGCACTGTAGTGAATGAGTCTTGGTAAATATTGGATAGTGGTGCTTGTCTAGAAGCACACTGTGAGTTAGTGTGTATTTGGGATCACAGTGAGAGAAGCATTTGGTAACATCATGTATTTGCTGACAGATAACTGTTTTAAAACCTGTCATGTTGTGAAGTTTTAGTAGGATTAGAATCCAGTCTTTGCTTATGCGTTGATTAAATGAGTCATGCTTTGACACTGATGTGGTGTACTTAAATATGAAGATTGTGTGCAGTTCGCTTACCACTTCCACAGTAGTGAATGATTTTTGGTAAACTCCTAGGTATAGTGGTTGTTGTCTAGAATCACACTGTGAGTCTGTGTGCATTTGAGAACCACTGTGAGAGAAGCATTTGGTAACATCGTGTATTTGCTGACAGATAACTAATTTAAAACCTCTCATGTTGTCAAGTTTTAGTAGCATTAGAAGCTAGTCTTTGCTTATGCATTGATAAAATGAGTCAGGGTTTGCCACTAAGGTGCAGTACCATGTACTATTCTGTTCACTGTGGCAGAACTGAAAATTTAAAAGTTTTACCTCAGCACTGTCCTAGAAGTAGTCTGATTATTTAGTCAGTTTCTAAGTACCAAATAGACTGCTTCAAATGTCTATGCAGTATGCGGTTCTCTGACAAAATATCGACAGTCAGAAATTCGACCTACAAAAATATCGCAACACTAATATCGATGTCAAGAATATCGACATCCTATCTACAACATGGTAAGTACAAAAATATCGAAAATAAAATATAGATGTCAAAAATATCGTTGTTAAAAATATCGGTTGTTTTTTGTGATCAAAAATATGTAAAATAAACATTATAATACTTATAAATAAAATAAACATATTTAAATATATTTCACAATGTTAAAAATTAATAATTATTAAAGATAATTTAATACAAAATTATTTAAACATAGACATATAATATATATTATATATACTTACTTAAGAATGTTTTATTAATTATTTTAATAAATTATAAATTATTTAAAAATGTTAACAATTGCAAAAACATTACACACATAAAACAATAACATAAATAAAATTAAATAATTATGTATAACAAATTTAAAAAATTACATTTAATTTTAATATTGTTAAAATTAATTATATACTACATTAGCTAAAATAATACAACAAATATTAAATAGCAGAGACAATAAAACTACTACTCCAGCTCCAAAAAAAACAACAGAAAGGAAAATGTTGGATAGCGTAAGGGTAAAAATTACTATTCCAACTCCAGAGAGTGCAACAGCAGGGAAAGTGTTGGATAGCGTAGGGGTAAAAATTACTATTCCAACTCCAAACAGTGCAACAGCAGGGAAAGTGTTGGATTGCGTAGGGGTAAAAATTACTATTCTAACTCCAGAGAGTGCAACAGTAGGGAAAGTGTTGGATAGCGTAGGGGTAAAAATTACTATTCCAACTCCCAAGAGTGCAACAGTAAGGAAAGTGTTGGATAGCGTAGGGGTAAAAATTACTATTCCAACTACAAAGAGTGCAACAGTAGGGAAAGTGTTGGATAGCGTAGGGGTAAAAATTACTATTCCAACTCCCAAGAGTGCAACAGTAAGGAAAGTGTTGGATAGCGTAGGGGTAAAAATTACTATTCCAACTCCAGAGAGTGCAACAGCAGGGAAAGTGTTGGATAGCGTAGGGGTAAAAATTACTATTCCAACTCCAGAGAGTGCAACAGCAGGGAAAGTGTTGGATAGCGTAGGGGTAAAAATTACTATTCCAAATCCAGAGAGTGCAACAGTAGGGAAAGTGTTGGATAGCGTAGGGCTAAAAATTACTATTCCAACTCCAGAGAGTGCAACAGCAGGGAAAGTGTTGGATAGCGTAGGGGTCAAAATTACTATTCCAACTCCAGAGAGTGCAACAGCAGGCAAAGTGTTGGATTGCGTAGGGGTAAAAATTACTATTCTAACTCCAGAGAGTGCAACAGTAGGGAAAGTGTTGGATAGCGTAGGGGTAAAAATTACTATTCCAACTCCAGAGAGTGCAACAGTAAGGAAAGTATTGGATAGCGTAGGGGTAAAAATTACTATTCCAACTCCAGAGAGTGCAACAGTAGGGAAAGTGTTGGATAGCGTAGGGGTCAAAATTACTATTCAAACTCCAGAGAGTGCAACAGCAGGGAAAGTGTTGGATAGCATAGGGGTACAAATTACTATTCCAACTCCAGAGAGTGCAACAGTAGGGAAAGTGTTGGATAGCGTAGAGGTAAAAATTACTATTCCAACTCCAGAGAGTGCAACAGTAGGGAAAGTGTTGGATGGCGTAGGGGTAAAAATTACTATTTCAACTCCAGAGAGTGCAACAGTAGGGAAAGTGTTGGATTGCGTAGGGGTAAAAATTACTATTCTAACTCCAGAGAGTGCAACAGTAGGGCATGTGTTGGATAGCTTAGAAGTTAAAAATATCATACTTATAAATAAAATAATTCTTTAAAATAATTAATAATTTAATTATTAAATAACTCAAAATTACTTACAAATACCAATAGATATTTATTAACAATATAACTACCAATAAATAATTAATTAGCAATAAATTATTAATAAATACCAATAAATAATAATTAATGAATATTAATTACCAATTACAAAATATTGAACAATTACATTTTTTATACCAAAAAATAATTATCAAACACTAATTACCAATTAAAAATTATTAAACAATTACATATTTTTATACACAAATTATTAATTATTATACATTATTTACCAATTAGTAATTACTTATTATTATATTAATTTGAAATTTCAATGAATAATATTTAAACATGTTTAATTACCAATTGATTATTAATCAACAATACATTATTTTTCATAACCAAATTATTATAATTTAAAATATTTACCAATTCATAATTAATCTCCAATTAATTAATTATCAATACCCAACAACAAATTTAATAATTACTTAATTAGATTTCAATTACTTCCAACACTATTCCCCTATAAACACACAAAACACTCAAATAATAAAATAATAGAGTTAACATAATTATCAATTAATCAATTAATACTTAATTAACAATAATATAATTATCAATACCAATAAATAAATAAAAATATTACTTAATTACAATTAAATTACTTCCCACCCTATTCCCCTATAAACCCACAACCCGCTACAGAATTTAAACGCAAAAATTATTTTAAATTATTTTATAATTCCTAATAATTTATAATTAATTTCATATAATTAAATTACTTCCCACCCTGTTCCCCTATAAACCCACAACCCGCTACAGAATTTAAACGCTAACATTATTTACAATTAATTTATAATTCCCAAAAATGTATAATTAAATTCATATAATTAAATTACTTCCCACCCTATTCCCCTATAAACCCCCAACCCGCTACAGTACTAAAACACAAAATTAACTTAAAAAAACCATTATTAACATATAAAAATTGTATACATATATTTTTAAACCAGTAGAACACTTAACAAAAAATAATTAACACATACATATTAAATACATAATAAAACACATAGTAATATTATAAATATAGATATTAGTGACATGTATATTAGTAACATCGATATATTTCATATTTATATTACTAATTTCGATATTACTAACATCGATATAAATGAAATCGATATTACTTACCTTAGGGTCGATATTCTGTCCATAGATATTCTTGACATCGATATTCTGTCCCTTCGATATTGTAAACTCGATATTATTGTAGGTCGACATTAAAGTTTCGATATTTAGACTGCTCACCGCAGTATGCATCTAGTGTTCTAACATACTATACACTTGTCTTTTACACCTTCAATTCCCTAGTCAGTATCCATACACTTCCAGGAAACATCCTGTCACTTCCTTTGCAGTCCTCTAGAGACCCATTCAACAGCATGTACTAATCCATTCACTGTGTCAAAACACAAACACTTATAAATTCACCAAGACACTCTCTTTCCAGTACTCTAATGATTCAGTCACTGCCTAAGTATTCATGCACTGAGCCAGGTCTTAGCACATGGACTTCTTCAAACCCCAATCCACTATGCATGCAGTCGTCTAAGCACCTACACACTTGTCTTTCACATCTTCAATTCCCCAGTCAGTATCCGTTCACTTCCAGCAAACACCCTGTCACTCCATTTGCACTCCTCTAGTGACCCATTCAGCATCATGTACTAATCCATTCACTGTGCCAAACCCTAATAAATTCATCCAGGCACTCTCCTTGCAGTACTCTAATCATTCAGTCAGTACCCAAGTACTCATCCAGTGACCCAGGACTTAGTATATGGACTGCTTCAAACCCTTATCCACTATGCATGCAGTCCTCTAACCACCTACACAATTGTTTTTCTCACCATCAGTTCCCTAGTCAGTATCCATACACTTCCAGGAAATACCCTGTCACTCCCTTTACAGTCCTCTAGTGACCCATTCAGCACCATGTACTAATCCATTCACTGTGCTAAAACCCAAACACTTATAAATTCACCAAGATACTATCTTTGCAGTACTCTAATCATTCAGTCAGTGCCTAAGTATTCATACACTGAGCCAGGCCTTAGCACATGGACTGCTTCAAACCCCTATGCACTATGCATGCAGTCTTCTAACCACCTAGACACTTGTCTTTCACACTTTCAATTTCCTAGTCACTATCCATACAGTCCAGCACTTGTGACTGCCTTTGCACTCCTCTAGTGACCCATTCAGTACCAAGTACTAATCCATTCCCTGTGCGAAAAGCCTAGCACTTATAAATTCACCTAGGTACTCTCCTTGCTGTACTCTAATCATTCAGTCAGTACCCAAGTATTCATGCAGTGAGCCAGGCCTTAGCACATGGACTGCTTTAAATGCCTATGCAGTATGGATGCAGTCCTCTAATCACCTACACAGTTGTGTTTCACACTTTCAATTCCCTAGTTAGTATTCATACTCTTCTAGCAAACACCCTGTCACTCACCCAGTGTGTCTCCTTATAGTACTGTAATCATTTAGGGGCATATGCATCAACCAAACTAATACCGATTCCTTAATAGCGAAAAATAAGGAATCGCCATTAAGGAATCGGTAATTGGCATGCATCAACAGATTCGGTGAAATTTAGCGATTCCTTAAAAATCGCTAAATTTACCGATTCCTTAATAGCGGGGCACGCAAACGGCCTCACTAGCAAATAGCGAGTTCGGTAATACCGATTTGGCTAATAGCGAGTTCGGTAATACCGAATTAGCTATTACCGAATCGGTAATAGCGAAATCGCAAATTGCCGCGTCGCTCCGGGAACAGGCTGATGACATCACCAACCAGGAAATACTGCTGCCCCACCCACATAGCCTCGACAGAGGAGCAGACAGGAGCTGGAAAGAAGGACAGGCTGTGCAGAGTGAGGCCACACAGATTCTGCCATTCACATCACACAACCATCATGTCGCAGGAAGTGCCATCCAGCGCAGAATCTGCACGCAAGCGCAAGAAGAAGTTTTCGGACAGGGAGCTGGAGTACCTCATCGAGGGAGTGTCCAGCAAACACGACCGCCTCTTTGGCAAGCTGTCCCTCAAGGTGCCTGAGACCGAGAAGCGGCGCATCTGGCAGTGCATCCGTGAGAGGGTCAATGCGGTTGGCGTCACTAGCCGCAGCATCGACGACCTTAAAAAACGGTGGTATGACCTGCGGAAGCGCGCAAAAGAGAGGATTGCTGAGAGGCTCCGGGAGGCAAGAAGGACTGGAGGCGGAACAACCACTGCACCATCCAACACAGCCCTGGAGGACCTTGTGGAAGGGACGATAGAGCGGGAAGCCGTCGTGGGGGTGATCCAGATGGACACGTCCGGCGCAGCCACAAGTGCCCAAGGTAAGATGCATACCTGTGCCACACCCAGCATAGCGTAAATCCATACCCATGCCCCCAGCCCAATCTCACTGTGTCTGCAGCTCTGGCACAGACAGCTCCACACATGACACTACTGCATCTTGGGAGTTGTAGTCTAGTCAGCCCAGAGTGCAGGTACAGGCGTAAATCCTCTGAGCACACACCACATATTTTGTACATGGCTGTAGACTGTTCATTTGTTGGACCACAGAGGGACATTAATGGGTACAACACTATGTAGGTGTAATCATCCCACTAATCATGCACTGTTTCACACACAGATGCATCACCTGGGGACTCTGACGACAGCGACCAGCTGATCATTTCTGAGACACCCGTGGAGTCAGACCAGGAGACTGCGCAGGATGCGCACGCACCGCCAACACCTGCCACCCCACCAGCACCACCTCCACCAGCGCCACAATCAACGGCACCAGTGCCACAAGCCAAGGCACCAGCACCTGCGCCACAAGCCAAGGCACCAGCACCTGCGCCACAAGCAACGGCACCAGCAAGACAGCCTGCAGCTAGTACAGCCACAATACCGCAGAGGCACAGGCACCAAGTTGCGCCCTTGCAGGAGATGGCAACCCCCCCCCGCAATTGGCACCCACGCAGCGCACATCCACACCACCTGCTGCACCACCTGGAGGCTCAAGACACGCACGGCGTCACAGGGCCCGTCGCAGTTCCGTCTCCTCAGCAGACCAGGATGTCCCAACAACCTCTGCAATCGAGGAGAGGATGCTGCGTACACAGAACCTGCAGGGAAGACATGTGGCTAGCATCAGCTGCAATATCGTGCGCCTAGCGAGGGAGATGCGCGCCATGACTGCAGCAGTCACCGACATGGGCTCCGCGGTCAGGGACATGGGCACGGCGGTCAGGGACCAGACCACTGCGGTTGCTGATGGCAATGCTCAGCTCAGGGAGGAGGTACGTGAGCTCACCCGTGCCATCAGGGAGGGCCATGAGTCCCAGAGGAGGAGTAACCGGCAGCTAATGTTGCGTTCTGCCGCCGCTACCAAGGCCATACAACGGCACAGCAACTGCACCGCTGTGTTGGCACGCCGCACAGTCTCCCTGCAGGTGGACCTTGGGCACTTCTGCGGTGATGTGGCCAAGTCACTGGGACACATCTCCACTGCTGTGGAACAACTTCAGAGCAGCACATGCAGTGCTGCAGCATTGGGAGGGGATGACACCAGTGAGGCTGCCTCCAGTGTCAGCAGCGTGTCACTGGCAGAGGCCAGCACCAGGCGCCGAAGTTCGCGTGCCTCCACGGGGACAGGCCGTGGTGAGGCTTTGGATGCACCTGAGCGGAGGCTTGGTGTACGTGGCAAGCGCCACTAGAAATTTGGACATGCTGCAGGTCCATGGTGGAGCAACCATGGCCATCCAATTATTGTGTTTGCACAGGCCTGACTTTAAGGAACCTTTTATTTACATTTATGCAATCGGAGCATGATTCACAATGCTAGTTCTGTTGCACAATCCTCAGTGCTACTGTGCATTAAACAGTTGCACCCAACACCAACTTGTAATGTCTCATTTTACCCAGGGTCAAAAATGATTTTGCATTATGTCTGTCCGCCTCCTATGGCCCTCTGCTGTGTTTGGGATGTGTGCCGGTCGTCGTTGGGCGGGTGGTTGGTCAGCCTGGGGGTCGTCATCCCTGTCCACCTCCATGGGTATCCCCCTTCTGGTGGCAATGTTGTGCAGCATTGCACATACAGCAATTATTCGACAGCATGTGTCTGGTTGGTATAGCATGGCGCCGCCAGTCTTGTGGAGGATACGGAAGCGGCTCTTGAGAATCCCAAAAGTCCGCTCTATCACATTCCTCGTGCTGATGTGTGCAGCGTTGTAGCGATGTTCCTGCTGGGTTGCTGGATTTAGGTATGGGGTGAGTATGTATTCCCGCAGGGCGTAAGCACTGTCACCTAGAAGATAGAAGCATAGACTTAGCATTGGTGATGTACATACATGTGTGGTGTTGGTGTGGGGAAGCGTAGTTCTACGTACCTAACAGGAGTCCCTCTCCAAATTCTCCATTGAGTAGTCACCTGTGCATTCCACTGTTGCGGAAGATGTATGAGTCGTGTGTGCTCCCTGGGAATTGTGCCACTAGGTCCGTTATGATGTTGTTGGCATCGCACACAACCTGCACGTTGATCGAGTGGTATGACTTGCGGTTCCTGAAAAGGTACTCATTTGCTGACGGAGGACATATGGGGATATGCGTGCAGTCGATGCATCCAATCACATGTGGAAATTGTGCCACCTGGTAGAATGCCTGTTTGGTGCGGTCCAACTGCTGTGGGGTTGTGGGGAAGCTGATGTGTGTGTGGAGCATTGTCAGCATGGCATCTAGGAATTTTTTTAAGAAGCGTGACAGTGCGCTTTGCGAAACACCTCCGGCAACCGCAATTACCCCCTGGAAACTCCCTGAGGCCAGTAGGTGCAGGCTGCATAGGACCTGAACGTGCGCAGGGATAGCATTTGTCCTGTGTGTCTGGTGCTGCAGTAATGGTTCCAGGTCTGCAATCAGGCGCATGATCATAGCGCGATTGAGGCGATACTTCTGGTACACCTCGTCCTCATTCTGGCCGAGCAGGGTTATGCGCAGTCTGAACACTCGCTCCTGGACCCTTCTCCTGCGCTGTCCTGCTGCATTGATCCGCATCCTCCTTGCAAGCACGTAGAGGGCAGCCATTTTGTGGGAGCCAACAGGGTCTCCTGGGCCACATTTAAGGGTTTGGTGATTGCCTCAATCATTTGCACATGTAGGAAGATTATAATTTTTTTTTTTTTTTTTTTTTTGTGACTTTACCTCCAGGTTTTGATTCCCCTTATTTAGCTCTGGCAAAATAGCGATTTTTGGGATTTTCGTTATTAGCGAGTTTTGTTGCATTGGGGTGCGATTCGTTATTTGCTATTGGCAATTTCCGGGAGCTAATAGTGATTTCGGTAATTGCGAATTCGGTATTTAGCGATTCGGTAAATTAGCATTTTGGGTATTAGCGATTCGGTATGTTCGAGGTTATTTATTTAGCGATTCGTTATTTGCTCGGGTTTTGGGTTGATGCATTGGGATTGGGTATTTTTCACACAATACCGGGAGCTATTACCGAATCGGTATTTTACCGACTGGATTTTGGCTTGATGCATAAGGGTGTTAGTCTTTTAGGGCCTCATGTAGGAAGCCTAATACCGGTCGGTAATGGCCGATTTTCGGTAAATATACCGTTACCGACCGGTATTTAGGCTTTTGAGATGTAGGGGGATCATTTCATGATTCGGTATTTACCAAATCGGTAAAATTACCGAATCGGTAATTTTACCGATTCGGTAAATACCGAATCATGAAATGAGATGTAGGGGGAGTGTGTGGTGGGTGTGGGGATTCGTTATTTACCACCAACTAAAGGCTGGTGGTAAATGACGAATAGGTGTAAAAAAGCATTTTTGTGCACGTTTAAGTGTGCAATGTGGCAGACATACATGCCCTTAGGGCATGTATGTGCGCCACATGTGCACACATGGCCGAATCAGGGGTGCAACAGGGTGTCAATGTGACACCCTGCCACCCTTGCATGTGCTCCCCCCATTACCGAATCGGTATTTACCGAATCCGTAATGAGGCATACCTTCCCATCAATGGGAAGGTATGCCTCATTACCGAATCGGTAAATACCGATTCGGTAATTACCGAATTTCTACGAATCGGTAATTTTTACCGCATAAATACCTACATAGCATTTACCACTTCATAAATACCGAATCGGTATGATTCGGTATTTATGAAGTGGTAAATGCCAGGCCACCTACATAAGGCCCTTAGTGAGGTAGGCTTTAGGGCTTGAACTGTTTCAAAGTAGTATGCACTATGCATGTAGTGTTTTAACGATCGTCACACTTGTGGTTCAGGGCTATAGTTTCTTAGTTTTTATATAAAATGTGTTTGTACAGTAATGGAATAGTATAAATTTGAAAGTTATTAATATACATTTATTTGTGATTCTTTTTTACAGATACAGAACAGGAGTGTTTCCATCTGTTTGCACTCTTCTCATGCAAGATTGTTTGGATGAAGGGTCCTTAGGTGTTTCATCATACTTGCTGTGCCGCACAAGTATTTTTTGTTAGGATCCCCTCGTAACAGAACTCTTTGGCAAATGTTGCAAATGAAGAAGGTGGCATTGGTCTTTGTTTGCCCCTTGGAAAAAGTTAAAAATTTCTTCACCACTGAAGAAAAACGTTGTGGGCGTGGTGCCTTCTGCAAAAAAAATTCCTCAGATTCAGTAAATATTTTAAAGCGGCAACATTTACATTTTTGTAAGTTAAACTTATAAAATTTTGTTAGCTGTATACATTTTATATATCTGTGATTTGTTTCTCGTGGTATTTTGTTGAGAATACCATGTTGTTTTTTTTTTAACAATCTTTCTGATTTTCCAGGTCTGTCGTCGACATCCGTGGTTCCCACAGGAGTGTTCCGCCTTGTTGTTTTGTATTATTGTTGTTACATTTTGTTTATTAGTTTATTGTTTATATTTATGTTAATAAAAAAATAAAGTTTGAAAATAGTTTATCGTTTATATATATATTATTATAAAAAATAAAGTTTGAAAAAAAAAATAATAACGTTTTTGGTTGTTCTCTTAACTGCTGTGTGACTCTTTCTTGTTCTTATTACTTTTTAGTTGATGGAGTCCACCATGGTGTTAAATTTTGGGGCACTTATCGCTGGAATACTGGTGATATCTGCAGTTTGCACCAACTTCTGAATAGTGTGTTAGATTTATCTCAACTTTACTTCTGTTAAAGTGCTGATAATGAAATGGAGAGTAGCCGTTCCCGTGCAAAAAGACACGAGGTGCACCTTTGCGATTTATTCTAAATACTAAAATCCTGTATTGTATTGCACCGAGGTATTGGCTGCACTTACAGTTTACACACAAAATCTATTAAGAAATCTCATTGTATTTATATTGATTGGGAATAGTGCGTCAGGTGCTGGATCTTGATGAGATACACTGCTCAGTTCGTATATTGTTGTGCACACGAAAAAAATCACATCACAACTTTCACACCAATTGCAATGCGAAACAAATTCCGGCGATAAGACACGTTAGCACCAGGGATTTTACACCTGCTTTCTGCTGCTGTTAAGCAGGACAATTACCTGCACCATGAAAGGGAACACAGCCAAGTGCCACACCAGCACACCCACAGGTATCATAGAGTCAATGAGTATGATACAGGGATACCCATGAGGGCCAGAAGACTCATCTCAACAACTCCAGGACCGCCAATGCCCCCCAAACCCACATCTTAGTAAGTGTGTCCCTGTGGTCATTGTCTTAGCATGAGAGGCACGAGCCCTGCAACATCACAGTGTGCTGTCACCTCAGCGTTGGCAGTGAGCCTGGATGTGTAGCTACGTACGCATCCTCCTGCATGCACAACTGGCGTGTGCTGGTCTGTCGTTCACAGGTCAGTGCAGGGGTGTGCCTATCCGGCAAGGGGAACGGGGTGTCTCGGACATGTCCGTGTACAGGAAGTGCGGTAAGTGTGTCTCTGTGTTCTGGTGTGGCCTGTTACAAGAGCCGCAGCAGTCGATGTTGTAAAGTGGCATGCACCACCTCCAAACGGCACTGTGATGTTGTAGTTGGAATGTAGCAGGACATGCGCAAATAGGCATTGCAATGGCGTGCCGTACGAGTGCACGAGAGACAACAGCTCACTGTACAAAAGTGTGGGGTCTTGTGGGAGGGAGGAGCAGCAGTTTCGCAACATAACACACAGTGAACTCGACCATGTGCCACATGCTGGGCATCTCATCCAAGATGACCACGGTTGCAGACATCCCACAACACCAACGACTGGCCTTTGTACACATCCTGTATGAATGCAGCATGGTTTTCACTTCTATGCTCGTTCAGTGGTGTGATGTTGGTAGGTTGTGTGAATTGTGCTCCTTGTTGGTGTGTTTCATTTTGGCCATTGTTAGTCTATATGTGTGTTGTACTTAATTGTGCATGTGTGCCATTCTGCCCATCTCCCCCCTCCCCCCACTCCCTGCTTCTTCCTCTTCCTAGTGCTTTTGTGTCTATAATTTTGTTGCTGCACACATAAATACATGTAAAGAATAAATTCGAATAGTTCCTTTATTCTTTTAGGTTTCAAAACTTCTCTATTGGTTTCTTTTTAATTTTCCATATGAACCGTTTTTTTAAATATTCAACAACACATAGAAGTCAGAAGTGCAACGTATTCTATCAACACACTTTCTAGAACATTCTACAATACGTGCAGGTTAAAAGTTCATCAATTATTTAAAACTTTACGATATTTTTTCGTAACATTTTCTTGAACATTTAACGATACGTGCAGGTTAAAAGTTGACGATTGTGTTAAGTTCGAACAGTGCCTTCCAAATGCAAGTAGCAGGTGTGGTTGAGCTGAGCAAATTTTATCCTATGATATGTACTCCACGTTGAAACTGCTTTTTCTTAACCAATCACAAAGATGCTTTTCCACAAAACTAATGTGCACCCTACTTTTAAAAAAGAATGCTTTTCATGATATCTTCAGAGATAAGTTATAGATAGGAATTAGCATTTAAAAAACCTTTGAAATTTACTGAAAAAACCATAGGTTTCATGCACATTATAGTTAGGAATTGGCATTTAAAAACCTTTGAAATTCACTGAAAAAAACTAAAGGTTTCAGGGGCGTTATAGTTAGGAATTGGCATTTAAAAAACCTTAGAAATTCACTGAAAAAACCATAGGTTTCAGTGGCGTTATAGTTAGCTGGACATTTCCCTCGTACAAAACCCTAGAAATTCCCCTGTTATAGTTAGTTCAGCTAACTATAACTCGCGCCCCCGCAATGCACTGCTGATGACGTCACATATTACATCACTCATGACATGGTCAGTGACATCACTCATGACATCACTGATGACATCTCAAATGACATCACTGATGACATCACTGATGACGTCATACAGTGAGTATGTGTTTCTGAACAGTTTTAATATGTTTAATATATATAGGGAAAGGCCTGTTGAAGAATAAGTGGGTGTACAAGTGTGTGAATGGGTGATTTTCTAGGTGCGTAACTGACTCTATAAGTGAGTCATTAAATGTATCTTACTGCAGACTAGTGACTAAACTGTGTGAATGTCTGTATCTGTCTGTCTGTTGGTGCATAAGCGGATGCATGGTTTTGTGAATAGCAATATGAATGTCTCTATGGGTTATTGATTGGTTGTCTGAGTATCTGTATGGGTGCCTGAGTGTATGTGTGGGTGGGGTGTGTGTGACTCTGTGCATAGATGTGTGAGTGGATGATCCTATGGGTGCATGGTTTTAAGAGTGCAACTGTGATAGACTGTATGGTTGGGTGAGTGTACGTATGGGTGTGTTAGTGATTGAATGTATATCTAAGTTGTACATGTGTCAGTAACTACATATGTGAAACGCAGTGTATATGTGTGTAAGAGTATATAACTGTTTATATGTGAGAGTGTGTGATTTTGGGAGTGGATGTATGCGCCATAGTGCAAGGATATCTGTGTCATGTGCTGTTTGTTTTTCTGCAGGAAGACACAGAATTTGTTAGTATTTTTATGAGTAATTGAACTTGACTGTTTTTAACTGTATAGGTGAGTAAATTTTACTGTAATTAATTATTTGCATGACTGACTAGATGTGTCAGTATCTCAATGGATGATTGCTGGTGTGGGAGTGTCTATATAGGTGTATAAATGCACAGAGTGACTGTAAGTATGAGTGACTGTACAGGTGAGTGAGTGGAGATGGATGTAGACCTAAAAGTCGATGAGTGGGTGAGTAGTTATTGGTATTGGAGTATCTATGGTTTTCACAATGGCTGTGTGAAATTTTGAGTTGGTGTATCAAAGGTTATTTTAGGGTGTGAGAAGATGCACTAATTTATCACATGGTTGACGTCATCAGTGATGTCATTAGTGATGTCACTGACCATGTCATGAGTGATGTAATATGTGACATCATCAGCAGTGCATTGCGGAGGCGCGAGTTATAGTTAATTGAACTAACTATAACAGGGGAATTTCCAGGGTTTTGTACGAGGGAAATGTCCAGCTAACTATAACGCCCCTGAAACCTATGGTTTTTTCAGTGAATTTCTAAGGTTTTTTAAATGCCAATTCCTAACTATAACGCCCCTGAAACCTTTGGTTTTTTCATATATATATATATATATATATATATATATATATATATCAAAGACAAAGGGTGCCTGCTGTAGAGAGAGCCCACACCAGGTAGGTCTGTTGCCATTCAATTTTATTGGAGGGTGAAAAACGGGAACAGAGCGCTGCATCACAGGAGTCAATGTCAATTCCGCTGCCTGACGCGTTTCATGTTTCCACTTCTTCAGAGGCAGGAAAGGAGGGGTCAAGGCACAGCACTTTTCGGCACTTTTAAATTCATGAGTCACACCCCGGTGGGCGTTGCCACACCCAGGGCCTGCTGGTTAACGTAGTGCTCGGTAAAGCTACAGTGAGCTGGCGTGTCTTGCCTCCCAATAATGCAAATTCAATCCCAAGTGGGGTGTGGGGCAGGACTCTATCCCCCGTAGACACCGTGATTCCCCCAATACCGGCACCTGGTCCTTGCGCGGCGGCGTCGGTTGGCGTCGTCACAGGGGTGTTCAGCAGAACACCGGGGCTTTCTCTGCGGCTCAGGCGAAGCCGCTCAACATCAAAGACAAAGGGTGCCTGCTGTAGAGAGAGCCCACAACAGGTAGGTCTGTTGCCATTCAATTTTATTGGAGGGTGAAAAACGGGAACAGAGTGCTGCATCACAGGAGTCAATGTCAATTCCGCTGCCTGACGCGTTTCATGTTTCCACTTCTTCAGAGGCAGGAAAGGAGGGGTCAAGGCACAGCACTTTTCGGCACTTTTAAATTCATGAGTCACACCCCGGTGGGCGTTGCCACACCCAGGGCCTGCTGGTTAACGTAGTGCTCGGTAAAGCTACAGTGAGCTGGCGTGTCTTGCCTCCCAATAATGCAAATTCAATCCCAAGTGGGGTGTGGGGCAGGACTCTATCCCCCGTAGACACCGTGATTCCCCCAATACCGGCACCTGGTCCTTGCGCGGCGGCGTCGGTTGGCGTCGTCACAGGGGTGTTCAGCAGAACACCGGGGCTTTCTCTGCGGCTCAGGCGAAGCCGCTCAACATCTAAGACAAAGGGTGCCTGCTGTAGAGAGAGCCCACACCAGGTAGGTCTGTTGCCATTCAATTTTATTGGAGGGTGAAAAACGGGAACAGAGCGCTGCATCACAGGAGTCAATGTCAATTCCGCTGCCTGACGCGTTTCATGTTTCCACTTCTTCAGAGGCAGGAAAGGAGGGGTCAAGGCACAGCACTTTTCGGCACTTTTAAATTCATGAGTCACACCCCGGTGGGCGTTGCCACACCCAGGGCCTGCTGGTTAACGTAGTGCTCGGTAAAGCTACAGTGAGCTGGCGTGTCTTGCCTCCCAATAATGCAAATTCAATCCCAAGTGGGGTGTGGGGCAGGACTCTATCCCCCGTAGACACCGTGATTCCCCCAATACCGGCACCTGGTCCTTGCACGGCGGCATCGGTTGGCGTCGTCACAGGGGTGTTCAGCAGAACACCGGGGCTTTCTCTGCGGCTCAGGCGAAGCCGCTCAACATCAAAGACAAAGGGTGCCTGCTGTAGAGAGAGCCCACACCAGGTAGGTCTGTTGCCATTCAATTTTATTGGAGGGTGAAAAACGGGAACAGAGCGCTGCATCACAGGAGTCAATGTCAATTCCGCTGCCTGACGCGTTTCATGTTTCCACTTCTTCAGAGGCAGGAAAGGAGGGGTCAAGGCACAGCACTTTTCGGCACTTTTAAATTCATGAGTCACACCCCGGTGGGCGTTGCCACACCTACCTGGTGTGGGCTCTCTCTACAGCAAGGACCAGGTGCCGGTATTGGGGGAATTACGGTGTCTACGGGGGATAGAGTCCTGCCCCACACCCCACTTGGGATTGAATTTGCATTATTGGGAGGCAAGACACGCCAGCTCACTGTAGCTTTACCGAGCACTACGTTAACCAGCAGGCCCTGGGTGTGGCAACGCCCACCGGGGTGTGACTCATGAATTTAAAAGTGCCGAAAAGTGCTGTGCCTTGACCCCTCCTTTCCTGCCTCTGAAGAAGTGGAAACATGAAACGCGTCAGGCAGCGGAATTGACATTGACTCCTGTGATGCAGCGCTCTGTTCCCGTTTTTCACCCTCCAATAAAATTGAATGGCAACAGACCTACCTGGTGTGGGCTCTCTCTACAGCAGGCACCCTTTGTCTTTGATGTTGAGCGGCTTCGCCTGAGCCGCAGAGAAAGCCCCGGTGTTCTGCTGAACACCCCTGTGACGACGCCAACCGACGCCGCCGCGCAAGGACCAGGTGCCGGTATTGGGGGAATTACGGTGTCTACGGGGGATAGAGTCCTGCCCCACACCCCACTTGGGATTGAATTTGCATTATTGGGAGGCAAGACACGCCAGCTCACTGTAGCTTTACCGAGCACTACGTTAACCAGCAGGCCCTGGGTGTGGCAACGCCCACCGGGGTGTGACTCATGAATTTAAAAGTGCCGAAAAGTGCTGTGCCTTGACCCCTCCTTTCCTGCCTCTGAAGAAGTGGAAACATGAAACGCGTCAGGCAGCGGAATTGACATTGACTCCTGTGATGCAGCGCTCTGTTCCCGTTTTTCACCCTCCAATAAAATTGAATGGCAACAGACCTACCTGGTGTGGGCTCTCTCTACAGCAGGCACCCTTTGTCTTTGATGTTGAGCGGCTTCGCCTGAGCCGCAGAGAAAGCCCCGGTGTTCTGCTGAACACCCCTGTTACGACGCCAACCGACGCCGCCGCGCAAGGACCAGGTGCCGGTATTGGGGGAATTACGGTGTCTACGGGGGATAGAGTCCTGCCCCACACCCCACTTGGGATTGAATTTGCATTATTGGGAGGCAAGACACGCCAGCTCACTGTAGCTTTACCGAGCACTACGTTAACCAGCAGGCCCTGGGTGTGGCAACGCCCACCGGGGTGTGACTCATGAATTTAAAAGTGCCGAAAAGTGCTGTGCCTTGACCCCTCCTTTCCTGCCTCTGAAGAAGTGGAAACATGAAACGCGTCAGGCAGCGGAATTGACATTGACTCCTGTGATGCAGCGCTCTGTTCCCGTTTTTCACCCTCCAATAAAATTGAATGGCAACAGACCTACCTGGTGTGGGCTCTCTCTACAGCAGGCACCCTTTGTCTTTGATGTTGAGCGGCTTCGCCTGAGCCGCAGAGAAAGCCCCGGTGTTCTGCTGAACACCCCTGTGACGACGCCAACCGACGCCGCCGCGCAAGGACCAGGTGCCGGTATTGGGGGAATTACGGTGTCTACGGGGGATAGAGTCCTGCCCCACACCCCACTTGGGATTGAATTTGCATTATTGGGAGGCAAGACACGCCAGCTCACTGTAGCTTTACCGAGCACTACGTTAACCAGCAGGCCCTGGGTGTGGCAACGCCCACCGGGGTGTGATTCATGAATTTAAAAGTGCCGAAAAGTGCTGTGCCTTGACCCCTCCTTTCCTGCCTCTGAAGAAGTGGAAACATGAAACGCGTCAGGCAGCGGAATTGACATTGACTCCTGTGATGCAGCGCTCTGTTCCCGTTTTTCACCCTCCAATAAAATTGAATGGCAACAGACCTACCTGGTGTGGGCTCTCTCTACAGCAGGCACCCTTTGTCTTTGATGTTGAGCGGCTTCGCCTGAGCCGCAGAGAAAGCCCCGGTGTTCTGCTGAACACCCCTGTGACGACGCCAACCGACGCCGCCGCGCAAGGACCAGGTGCCGGTATTGGGGGAATTACGGTGTCTACGGGGGATAGAGTCCTGCCCCACACCCCACTTGGGATTGAATTTGCATTATTGGGAGGCAAGACACGCCAGCTCACTGTAGCTTTACCGAGCACTACGTTAACCAGCAGGCCCTGGGTGTGGCAACGCCCACCGGGGTGTGACTCATGAATTTAAAAGTGCCGAAAAGTGCTGTGCCTTGACCCCTCCTTTCCTGCCTCTGAAGAAGTGGAAACATGAAACGCGTCAGGCAGCGGAATTGACATTGACTCCTGTGATGCAGCGCTCTGTTCCCGTTTTTCACCCTCCAATAAAATTGAATGGCAACAGACCTACCTGGTGTGGGCTCTCTCTACAGCAGGCACCCTTTGTCTTTGATGTTGAGCGGCTTCGCCTGAGCCGCAGAGAAAGCCCCGGTGTTCTGCTGAACACCCCTGTGACGACGCCAACCGACGCCGCCGCGCAAGGACCAGGTGCCAGTATTGGGGGAATTACGGTGTCTACGGGGGATAGAGTCCTGCCCCACACCCCACTTGGGATTGAATTTGCATTATGGGGAGGCAAGACACGCCAGCTCACTGTAGCTTTACCGAGCACTACGTTAACCAGCAGGCCCTGGGTGTGGCAACGCCCACCGGGGTGTGACTCATGAATTTAAAAGTGCCGAAAAGTGCTGTGCCTTGACCCCTCCTTTCCTGCCTCTGAAGAAGTGGAAACATGAAACGCGTCAGGCAGCGGAATTGACATTGACTCCTGTGATGCAGCGCTCTGTTCCCGTTTTTCACCCTCCAATAAAATTGAATGGCAACAGACCTACCTGGTGTGGGCTCTCTCTACAGCAGGCACCCTTTGTCTTTGATATATATATATATATATAAAAGAAAACAATCCTACTCCAACGAAGAGGCACGTACTCAAGGTATGCATAGATAAGACTTCTTTATTGTTGTTCAGGTCTCCCACGACCCCCGCATAAAACGAGACGTGTTTCGCCTGCGCAGCAGGCTTTGTCAATATATATATATATCCTCCCTTGCTTGTGTTGCAGCCACCGCGCACCAGACCAGAGGGCGTGTCATCGTTCGGGATCAACCAAGTTCAATTCAGGCAACATTTCCTATGCA
The DNA here is from genome assembly GCF_964204655.1 of Triturus cristatus. Classification (NCBI taxonomy): domain Eukaryota; kingdom Metazoa; phylum Chordata; class Amphibia; order Caudata; family Salamandridae; genus Triturus; species Triturus cristatus. Next base: position 1,103,977,258 of record NC_140585.1, on the reverse strand, counting down.
AATATTCAATACATGCAACATTTCTTATGGGGGTATTCAATGCAGGTAATCATTCCTATGCATATATTCCATGCAGGGAAGCTTTCTCAAACATCTATGTAATGCAGTTAAAACAGGTTACAATGCTCATGTAGATATGTCTTCAATATGGGTGACATACCCTACACAGAGATATTCACTTTAGGCAACATGTTTCATGCCGGCATATATTCAAGGCAGTTAACACTTTCCAGGCAGAGATTCACTACAGATTCGAAGAGGACCCGTCAGCAGGGGCAGTTCCCAGACAGTTCTTACGCGCATCTGAGAGTCTGTTGTCAAGTGTTCAGGCCCCAGGATCCCCTTGACTCACCAGACAGTCCTCGTGGGGGTAGTCCGTTATCGAGTCACCACCGGCTCTGGTATGCACAGACTGCCTCCTCCCCAGTCAGCCCGTTCCTTCCTACGCTCAGGGCTTGTACAGGGGAGGCGGAATGTCTCCTCGCTCTCGCCGGCCTCTCTGCTTCTGGGAACCCGGTCTGGGGAGGTCACGGGCTCCCGCCCTCCTCGGAATCCCCTTCTCCAATGCCTGGGCGGGCTCCAGGCTTCCTGCTTGCCCCCGGGCCAGGGAACCAGTCAGAGCGCGGCTTCCCGGAGGCATGGCCAGTGACGTGGCTGGCGCCCCGGTTGCCAGGCAACGCTCTCCTTCGCATGCACAGGCCCAGCGCGGCCTTGGTAGTGACCGCGGCGGCCCTCCTCTCAGCTCAGGGGCACCGTGGTACACGGGGACAAAGCGGCACTTCTTCTGGCGGCACCTGAGCCACGGCGGTGATCGGGGCAACCGTGTAGTCCTTCCTAGTGGCGCCTGGACTGCGGCGGTGATTTTAGCCCCAGCATCTTCCCTCTTAGCAGCGCCTGGGTTGTGGCGGTGATCTTGGTCCCAGCGCTCCTCCTTGACAGCGCCTGGGCCGCGGCGGTGAGTCTGGCACAACGGTGACTCTCCTACGTCTCAGTGCTCGCCCCAGCGTGCTAGTACAGCACTTAGAATTATTTGACGAGTTCCGGCTACCCAGCGCTACACTGACACAGCGCTTAACCTTAGCTGCGAGTTCTGGCATTCATTGCTTCGCCGAATCAGTGCTGGGATTCACTGGCAGGTTTTGGGGACCACAGAGCTTGGGGACAACGGCAAGCTCTGACAGTGTAGTGCTTAGCTGGCACAGCACTTTATAGTACCTCAAGGGGGGGGCCAGCAGCAGCACAGCGCTTCCCAGTCTCAGCGCTAGTAATGGATTGCAGGCTTTAGTTGCAGGGGACGAGATTAGGGTAGTCCTGGGCAGGCACACTGGAGGTGGTGTCCCTGGTTCCCCTCACACAGGGCAAGGTCAGCAGGCAGGCAGGGTAACTCATCTGACTTGGGGCAGCAGGTCCTAGGATCAGTCAGCCTCAGGAGTGTAGCAATCCACCTAGCTCAGCAGGCTTTACTCCAGCGGAGGGTCCCCAGGTCAAGTGGTGCAACTAACTTGTCAGGTTTCCCTCCTTTACTTTTATATCCCTAGGTCAGGTGATCCTTCAAAAAGGCGGCAAGTTATGGCCCCAACCTGGGGGGGGGGTTGGAAGGTTCTAGAAGGCTCTGGGGACTCTGTGATGTCTGTCTATGATGACAAGAGGCGGAATGGCTAAGGTTACAGTAGCATTAAGTCCCAGCCTTATCCCAACTACTAGTACGCAGATAGGACAGTGGCCGCGCCGCAGTAGCAGGGGCCTGTGGCATCCATGTTGTTAGGAGAGAGCACCTGCACCTCAGCACTGTTCAGCAGCGGTAAGGCACCCAGAGTCCTCTGCCCAACAGAAATGGTGGTTAGTAACGAGGCAAAAAGTGCAAGACATGTAGGGGAAGACCACCCTAGGGCTGACAGGTCTAACAATATATATCTATTTGTATATATTTTGTTAGACAGTTTTCTATTTATTTTTCTTGCACTAATTCTTATTTTAAGTTGAAAAGCTCTTAGTGAGATTATGACCAAGTGGAATATAGAACGTATCATAGGAGTAGATCAGCCACTGGGCAACAGCAAACAGAATTGCTATTTCTAGTACATGAGAGTCTTGAAAATGATACTGAATATTTTTTTACCATTTTGTCTTATCATGATGGGGTTATCACAGGACTTGCCTTGGTATTGGCCAGTATCATGATTGATGAATAATTATTTGTTTTTGACATTACTTATGTACCCAATGCATTTAAAAGTAATTATGGCATTCTTTCAGACATTTTGGGGAATGTTGCTATAACACTTTGATTTTGAAAAAAAAGTCTGTTTTCTCCTTAAGATTGTATTAACTCTTTTTCCACCAGGTCTGTCTTCAATGTCTATGAATTACAAATCACCATTGTTTCGAAAAAATAGAGCATGTCCGTGTGTGGACAGTGACTCAGATGAAGACCGGGAAGGTTGAAAAGTGGCAGTCGTATTAAAACATTTTTGCTAAAAGAAACCAAGAGGGTGGTTCCTGTTTGCGACAGTGCAAGGTAACTAGTATGTATATATGTATATATATATATATATATATATATTCACTGACAAAACCATAGGTTTCAGGGGCGTTATAGTTAGATGGACTTTTCACTTGTACAAAACCATTGAAATTGCCCCGTTATAGTTAGTTCAGCTAACTATAACCTGCGCGCCCGCAATGCACTGCTCATGACGTCACATATTACATCACTCATGACATGGTCAGTGACATCACTCATGACATCACTGATGACATCTCAAATGACAAAACTGATGATATCATCCAGTTAATGTGTGTTTTTCTGAATATTACATGTTTTATATATGTATATCTCAAGGTCGATGGAAGAATAAATCGGTATATAAGTGTCTAAATGGATGATTTGTTTTTGAAAAATTGATTGTATAACTGACTGATTAAGTGTATCTTAGTGAATACATGGCATAGTGAGTAATGTTTAAATATGTAAATATCTGTATCAGTCTCTCACTTTGTGTATAAGTGGCTGCATGGGTTGGTGAGTAGCTACATGAGTGTCTATATAGGTTATAAGTTGTTTTTTTGAGTATCAGTATGAGTGTCTGTATGGTTCGGTAGGGGTATTACGTAGTACATAGGTGCATGAATGAGTGACTCACTGTTTGTATGTGTTGAAGACAGCATGTGTGCAGGACTGTATGGGTGGATGAGTGTGTGCATGGGTGTGTTAATGAGTGAATGACTGTCTCAATAGTGTCTTTATGAATAACTACATATGTTTTAAACTAGTATATGTGACTATTGGTGTATATAAGTGAGTATATGTGAGAGTGAGAGATCGGAAGAGTTCCTGTATGAATAAGTATGTGTTTCTATAAGTGATTGTTTAAAAGACTAAGTATGTGTAAATTTCTGTAGAAGTAAGTGTGGTGGTGAGTGTATAACTGTATATGCAAGTAAATGGATGTTTGATTCTTTATTAGCATGAGTGGCAATGTGTGTGAGTAACTATATGGATGAGTGGCGTTGTGTAACAGGATGTATAGGTGTATGAGTACATATGATGCGTGAGTACATGTATGAGTGACTGTATAGGACTGTTGGTGAATGTGTGGATGTGTATGTGGATCTTAGAATTACTGAATAGGTTGTTATAACTGATATTGGTATGTCCATTGTTTTGAAAATGTTAGTTTCTATTTTTGAATGTGTGTATCAAAGGTTATATTAGGGGGAGAGGAGGTCTGCCACTCTATCACAAGGATGATGTCATCAGTGATGTAATTTGAGATGTCATCAGCGATGTCATGAGGGATGTCACTGACCATGCCATGAGTGATGTAATATGTGACGTCATCAGCAGTGCATTGTGGGAGCGCGAGTTATAGTTAGCTGAATTAACTATAACGGGGGAATTTCAATGGTTTTGTACGAGTGAAAAGTCCAGCTAACTATAACGCCCCAGAAACCTATGGTTTTTTCAGGGAATTTTTAAGGTTTTTTAAATGCTAATTCCTGACTATAACGTGCCTGAAACCTACGGTTTTTTCAGTGAATTTCAAAGGTTTTTTAAATGCTAATTTCTAACTATGCCTACAGAGATAGGACATGTGAAGATAGAAGAAAAAATGCACAGAAAGAAAAAAAAGAAATGCAGAAAGAAGCAACAGAAGTCCTCAAAGACGAAGAAGAAAAGTGCAGGAAGAAGGATAACGTGCAGAAAGAACAAACAAAAGAACAGAAAGAAGCCTTGTTGCAAAATCATCCTGTACCCTCAACTTTTTCAGATAGATACTGGTGGTAACTGAGTCTGACTAACCAGTCCTAGAGCCAGTGCTATGTTAAAAGACACTCAGAATACAGTGAAAACCACTACATACACTAGGGAACACTATGCGTTGGGGTCCCCCTGTGGTTAGCATGACCTCCTCTGTAAGCCCCTAGTATATAATAGGGCAGGGGATTAAAACTACCTCTTAAAACGCGCCACAGGCCGTGTTTGCACACGTCACCTCAGGCCCCTTCCCCTCCCTTCCCCACTGTGTAAACACGCCCTGTGTCCGTTTTAAGTTGTGAGATTAGGTTCCGTTGAATCCTGAGGGTCCCTAAGGTCCAACTAGACCACTAGGTACCTCCAGTAAGCGCCACAGAGCTGCATTGCAGAGAGATGTAAAAAGGGGCACGGGCTAGACCACCTCTCTGCAACGCAGCGCAGTGGCGCTTACTGGAAGCACCTGGTAGGCTAGTTGGCCCCCAGGGTCCCTCGGGATTGAAGGAGAATTATTTCCCCAACTTAAAACGTGCCACAGGGCGTGTTTGCACACGTCAACTCAGGCCCCTTCCCCTCCCTTCACCACTGTGTAAACACGCCCTGTGGCCATTTTTAGTTAGGAGATTAAGTTCATTTGAATCCTGAGGGTCCCTAGGGTCCAACTAGCCCACTAGGTACCTCCAGTAAGCGCCACAGAGCTGCGTTGCAGAGAGGTGTAAAAAGTGGCACGGCCTGGACCACCTCTCTGCAACGCATCTCAGTGGCGCTTACTGGAAGCACCTGGTTGGCTAGTTAGCCCCCAGGGGCCCTCATGATTGAAGGGGAATTATTTCCCCAACTTAAAACGCGCCATAAGGCGTGTTTGCACATGTTACCTCAGGCCCCGTCCCCTCCATTCCCCACTGTGTAAACACGCCCTGTGGCCATTTTAAGTTGGGAGATTAAGTCCCCTTGAATCCTGAGGGACCCTAGGGGCAAAATAGCCCACTAGGTACGTCCAGTAAGCGCCATTGCAGAGAGGTGTAAAAAGGGGCATGGCCTGCACCACCTCTCTGCAACTCAGAGCAGTGGCGCTTACTGGAAGCACCTGGTGGGCTAGTTGGCCCCCAGGGTCCCTCATGATTGAAAGGGAATTATTTCCCCAACTTAAAACGTGCCACAGGGCATGTTTGCACATGTCACCTCAGGCCCCGTCCCCTCCCTTCACCACTGTGTAAACGCGCCCTGTGGCAGTTCTAAGTTGAAAGATTAAGTCCCCTTGAATCCTAAGGGTCCCTAGGGTCAAACTAGCCCACTAGGTACCTCCAGTAAGCACCACAGAGCTGCGTTGCATAGAGGTGCAAAAAGGGGTGTGGCCTCCAAACACCTGTCTGCAACGCAGCTCCCTGGCACATACTGGAGATACCTGTTGGGCTAGTTGGCCCTCAATGACCCTCAGTATTCAAGGGGAATTAATTCCCCAACTTACAACTGGCCAGGGGGCACCCTTGCAGAGTGCTGCAAGGAAGGGGCGTGGTCTCCGGCGCGATGCCGGTGTTTTATTTTTTTTATTTTTTTAAGAAGGAGGGCCGTGTGGCCCCCCTTCTTTTTCTAATTTATTGGCCCTGGGGACCCCATCCCCCAGGGCCTGCACCTTAATTTTTTTGTTGATAAATATAAATTTGGAAGGGGGCAGCTTGGCCCCCTTCCCAAGGCCTTAATCGGCCCTGGGGACCCCAACCCTCGGGTCATGGCATTTTTTTTTAAATTCTTTAGGAGGGGGGCTGCGTTGTCCCCCTCCTCAGGGCACTTTTGGCCCCGGGGACCCCATCACCCGGGGCCGGCCTTTGTTTTTTAATATTTAAATAAAATATATATTTATAGAAGCACCTAGGACATGCTAAACAAACCGTATGTACCTATCACCATGACGATTTGCGTGATAGTCATTAAAAGGCGACTATGCATACAATGAATCCACGTGGAATGTATTCACACAGGTAGTGAAGCTCTGACGTGTCTGACGCACTACCGTGCCTAATCCCGGCGCCCCCGCTGGTTGGTACTCTCCAAGTAGACACCCTTGTTGTTTATTTATACAAACATGGGTAGCTATTGACGGGCACATTTAATACACACGCACACCAAGCCATTCAAAGGGGATTAGACAAAAATTCGACCAAACTATGCAAGAAACCCCCCTCACGGTTAATAAAACACACATCCACTGCCGGATGTGTAATACTTTTTATTTTACTCTCTGGAAAGGAGACGAACCTCACTTGAGAGTCACAGCGTGCTCCTGGCTGAGCCCAATGCTGTGTTACACCCACCAGTGCCAGCCTAGTGCCACACACCTCTGTGTTGTATTCCACCAGCTAGTGCGTATGCTATGACACTCTCTAGCCCATGTGCACTGTAACACCACCCCGTGAATTTGCCAGGCCACACATGCCTTCGCATGGGTTATATTGCCCCATCTAACGTGCCTTCCTCGATGCCTATGTTATAACGCACAGCGCTATGACATACATATTACAATCTGGGATCCATATCTTTGTCACAGTGCATATGCAACGTTACACTCCCCAGCACATATTTTATATTACAACTTTAGAGACAAGTTAGGTTACGCAACACTGCCCTGTGCATATTACACTCCAAGGCGCATATCGCATAGCATGCGCTAGTGCCTGTGCTATCTCGCGCTCTCCAATGAATCTGTCATTGCGCACAATGTATTGCATATTATATTTCTACTCTGAGTGTTCTGTTGAGCTGCCACTCCCCTCCCACCTGCCTTGCATTGTCAGATGACTGTAACCTGTCCCTGCCACGTCCAACCTGCCTGTCCACATGCCATGCCCCTATCCCCTTGCTCCTGTCCTCCATGGTCCATTTTAATGCCACACCCTTCTGCCCTCCCTTACTGTTGTGCTGCAACTGCACCTCCTGCCTGCCCCGCACAGTCTGTTGTGAGGCCCATTCCTCTGAACTCTCTTGTCTGTGCCCAGGTCCTGACCCTCCCTTCTATCCTCCATGGTCCTTTGTGCATGCCCCTGCACCCTCCTTCTTGCCCATCATAGCCATTGTGCTGCCACTAACCCTCCCGCTTGCAATGCATGGTCTTCTGTGCTGCCATGGCCCCTCCCACCTTCCCTGTGTGGTCAGCTAGCTGCCCCTGACCCCCTCCCACCTTCCCTCCATGGTCTGTGTGTATGCCATCATAGTCTCACTGTTGCTCTCCATGGTGTGTCTTGTTTCTAGTGCCCATCCTGCCTGACCTCCATGGTCATCTAGCTGCTCCTGCCCTGCCCCCTTGCCCCCAGCCCTCTGTTTCCATGTGCAGACCCCTATTCCCTCCCTCCTGGATTGTCTGTTCCATTGTAATGCCCCTGCTCCGTCCCTCTTGCCCTTTATGGTCTGTTATGCTGCAGCTTTCTCTCCTGTCTGTCCATTATGGTCAGCTAGCTACCATTGCCTCTTTCCCCTCTGTTCTCTGTTGTCCATGTGCATGGTCCTGTCCCCTCCCTATTGCTTTCTATGGATTGTTGTGCTGCACTCCCGTCCCACATGCACTGTGTGGTGTATTGTGCTGCTGCAAACCCTGAGGCCTGCCCTGTAGGGTCAGTTTGGTGCACCTCTCCATGTCCCTCCTGTCCTCTGTTATCCGAGTCCATGTCCATACCCCAATTTCTCCTGCCTACCATGATCCAATGTACCATACTTGCAAACATTTTGAACTTGGTAAGAGGGAGATTTTGACAAAAAACTGGGGTATTGATTTTCCCCTTTGCGTTACATTGAAAAAGACGAGATTGTAGACAGGAGACAGATCAAATAAAGCCCACTTGTGCTTAAAAACATTGGACGTTTCCTGGCTGAAACGGGTCTGTTGGCATGTATGGTTGTAATACCACTGCCTCTTCCTTCTGCCCACAATGGTCTATTATATTACCACAGCCTCTCTTGCCAGCCCTGTATTGTTGGTTTGTTGCCCCTGCCCCCCTTTCCACTGCCCTCCATAGTCTGTTGTGCTGCCTGCCCAGTGTGGTCAAATTGTTTCCTCTGCACTCTCCTATCTGCATTCAATTTTCAGAGTCCGTGCCCCTGGCCTCTGCCTTTCAACAGTATCCCAATGAACAACTAGATTGCTAACATTCTATATTTATTACAAAAGTATGGAACGCCTGACGTCATCTTGATGTAATCAAAACTGTAATACCTAGAGCATTTCCTTTAGAAATTACATATATGAGAGGGTCTTATTTGCATCAAAATTATAGTTAGTGCTCTAAAAACTAAAATGAGGACATATTTTCTGAGTTTTCAAATAGCGACAAAGAACTTTTAAATTATTTGTAATCTTTATGTTTTTTTATCCAGTTGACCACTTGATTAAATGTTGCACTTAGGGAGGAGGATGTGGTGTTACTTCCAGAGCTGCAGACTTTGCAACTGGGGAACCAGGTTGGAGTTTTTGCTTTAGCTCAACATTCTGTGATTCTGGTCAAATCACTTAATCTCCCCATGTCTACAACCAAAATGAATTTGATCTTGTGTGATGTAACCGATGCTCATTAAAGCATTCCAATACCTGACAAGTCTGCACTATATAAAACTGCAAATACACAAAAAATAAGTGTTGTGCACACTTCTGTCATTGGGCTACACGTGTGCAACATCTGGATGATATTTGTGCTGCATTTGGGCTCTTTTGCCTCTGCTGGCCATCTTGGGAGATTTATTTGTTATGAAGTTTCCTAATTTCCTCATTTACTGCAGTCTCCTCGGTAGGAAATGCTTTCAGTTTTTTACTTTGATTCCATCAAGAAGGTATTCAGATATGACACACATTTGCCATAAATTCTGAATGTTAGCACTCTAGTTGCTCATTGGATCACTGTAGTAAAGCTACTGCTCACCACGGAAGTCTGCTGCTGGTATTAAAAGTGCATGTTTCAGTCTGCATATCAGAATTTTTTAATGAAATAGAAGAGGATTTGAGAAGTCACTCAAAATGTGCCCTAATTTTTCTTTCTTCAGGACTAATCATAATTCCTATGGCAAAATGAACCCCCTCATTGTGTTCCTTTTTGAATTAAATGTTTTAAGTGTTACCATTTTATTCCAATCAAGATGGCTTCAGGTGTGCCATACTTTTGTCATAAGTAAGACAGTAAGCGCTCTAGTTGTTCTTAAGAACACTCTGGGACATTCTGTCATTGGGCTATACTTGGGCTACATCTGAGTGATATTGGGGCTACATTTGGGCTCTATTGTCTCTGGTGGCCATCTTGGGAGATTTCTTTGTTATGAAGTTTCCTAATTTCCTCATTTACTGCAGTCTCCTCAGTAGGAAATACTTTCAGTTTTTTACTTTGGTTCCATCAAGAAGGCATTCAGATGTGTCACACATTTGCCATAAATTCTGAATGTTATCACTCTAGTTGCTCAGTAGATCACTGTAGTAAAGCTACTGCTCACCAGGGAAGACTGCTGCTGATATTCAAAGTGCATGTTTCAGTCTGCATGTCAGAATTTTTTTATGAAATAGAAGAAAATTTGAGAAGTCAAAATGTGCCCTAATTTTTCTTTCTGCAGCACTAATCATAATTTTTATGGCAAAATGAACCCCTTCATTTTGTTCCTTTCTAAATTAAATGTTTTAAGAGTTACCACTTTATTCCAATCAAGATGGCTTCAGGTGTGCAATACGTTTGTCATAAGTAGGACTGTTAGCGCTCTAGTTGTTCTTTAGAACACTCTGGGAAGCTGCAGTAGAACACAAAGGAATCAACTGACAGTCTCTGCCCTTGTTGGATGTACATGTTTTACTGAGAATGTCAGACTTCATTCTCACATGACTGAGAAAGATAATGTGTATTTACAGAAAATATGCTCTCAGTTTAGCTTATAGATCACCTTCCAAACCTCTGTGGGAAAAGTATGAGAAAATAGTTTTCTCTCAAACATGATTCATGATATCACAGCAGAAGGCTTTTTCACATGGTAAAATCACCTTAGAACACACCACAATTCCTAAAATGAGTATGGTACCATCAACAAATGATTTATATTGTAACTAAAGTCTTAAAACCTTCTATTAACTGCAATGCTTTTTAATGAGGTGCTATCATGTATATTGGTCCCAAGATGGCTGCCAACACTTCTTGGATGAAGTACTGACAGCCAATCAGATCTCACTATAAGATGTGTGGTTAGGCTCCGCCCAGATATATCTATCTTTTTAACTCTAATTTTCTCAGGAACTACTGAACGGATTTACACCATTTAAGCAAAAGGCACGAGTCTGAACTGAGGACTACCTCTTTGCCAAATTTGGTGTAATTCCGTTCAGCAGTTCGGGCTGTAGCTGCGTCAACAGGTCCTATGGGAAAATGCATGGGGAAAACGCGTTTTGGGACCTCCCTTTTTTCTCGGTGCCCGCTTGAGGAATCACCGTGAAATTATCAGGATAGGAGCGGACCGGAGCTGGCCAAAAGTTTAAAAAATTTCACGAAGATTTGTCAATCGGCCCCAACGTTATTCCTAATAGAATGTTGCGGATTTCCTATGGAAAATAGGTCCTAACTATAACTACCTACTGGCGACTGCCATAAAAACACAGGTTTCAGGGACGTTATAGTTAGAAATTAGCATTTAAAAAAACATTAGAAATTCACTGAAAAAAACACAGGCTTCAGGGACGTTATAGTTAGTTGGACATTTCACTCATACAAAACCAGTGAAATTCTGACGTTATAGTTAGTTCAGCTAACTATAACTCGCGCCCCCGCAATGCACTGCTGATGACATCACATATTACATCACTCATGAAATAGCCAGTGACATCACTGATGACATCTCAAATTACATCACTGATGACATCACTGATGATATCATCCAGTGACTGTGTGTTTCTGTAAAGTTTAAATATGTTTAATATATATAGGCCAAGGTGTATTGAAGAATGAGTGGGTGTATGAGTGTCTGAATGGATGATTTAGTAGGTGCGTGACTGACTCTAAAAGTGAGTGATTAAACATCTTACTGAATGCATGGGTTAGTGACTAAACTTTTGAATGTCTGTATCAGTCTGTCTGTTGGTGTGTAAGCGGCTGCATGGGTTGGTGAATAGCTACATGAGTATCTTATGGGTTATTGATTGGTTGTCTGAGTATCTGTATGGGTTCCTGAGTGTTTGTGCGGGTGGGGGGTACGTGACTCTGTGCATAGATGTGTGAGTGGGTGATTCACTGGGTGTATGGATTCAAGAGTGCATCTGTGATGGACTGTATGGATGGTGAGTGTGTGTATGGGTGTGTTGGTGAGTGAATGGATGTCTCAGTGGTACATGTGTGAGTAACTACATATGTGAAAGGCAGTATATGTGCGTGTTGGAATATATAAATGACTATATGTGAAAGTGAGTGATTGTGAGAGTGGCTTTATGGATGAGTGCGTACTTGTATCAGTGATTGTATAAGAGTGTGAGTATCTGTTAGTATCTGTATGAGTAAGTGAGGGTGTGTGTATAACTGTATAGGTGAGTAAATGGGAGTGTGATTAATTATTTGCATGACTGACTAGGTGTGTGAGTAACTCTATGGATGAGTGGCAGTGTGTGTGTGTCTTTATAGGTGTGTGAGTGCATGTGATAGTCCTGTAATGATGAGTGACAGAAAGTATGAGTGACTGTATGGTGAAGTGAGTGGATGGGTATGTAGACCTAAGAATCAGTGAGTGGGTATGTAGTTATTGGTGTTGGAGTGTCTATGGTTTTGAGAATGGCAGTCTGTAATTTAGAGTGGGTGTATCAATGGTTATATTAGGGTGTGAGAAGATGCATCAAATTATGACATGGATAATGTCATCAGTGATGTCATTTGATATGTCATCAGTGAAGTCATCAGTGATGTCACTGACCATTCCATGAGTGATGTAATATGTGACGTCACCAGCAGTGCATTGCGGGAGCGCGAGTTACAGTTAGCTGAACTAACCATAACGTCCGAATTTCACTGGTTTTGTACAAGTGAAATGTCCAACTAACTATAACGTCCCTGAAACCTGGGGTTTTTTCAGCGAATTTCTAAGGTTTTTTAGATGCTAATTTCTAACTATAAGGTCCCTGAAACCTTTGGTTTTTTCAGTGAAATTCAAAGGTTTTTTAAATGCCAATTTCTAACTATGCCTACAGAGGTAGGACATGTGCAGAAAGAGGAAGAAAGGCGCAGAAAGAAGCAACAGAAATGCAGAAAGAGGCAACAGAAGTCCAGAAAGACAATGAAAGGTGCAGAAAGAAGCAAGACATGTGCACATAGAACAGACAGAGGAGCAGAAAGAGGCCTTGTTGCAAAGTCATCCTGTGCCCCAAACTTTTTGCTGATGGGTACTTGTGGTAACTGACTCTGGCTAACCAGGCCAAGATCCAGTGCTATGCTAAAAGACACTTAGAATACAGTGAAAACACCTATATACACTAGGGAAGACTATGCGTGGGGGTACCCCTGTGATTGGCATGACCTCCTCTGTAAGGCCCTAGTACATAAAAGGGCTGGGGGATTAAAACTACCTCTAAGTCAGAGGTGCAGAAAGACGCTTCTTTAAGTAGTAGTCACATTTGCAGAGTGGTGGGGAAAGGGTGATGGGCCTCCGACCAGCGCTCAGGAATTCCGCTGCATAGGACTTAGACAAGGTACCAAAAGTGCTTCTTGGCCCCCAAAGACCCTCCGGAGTAAATTGGACTTCATCCCCCATCGCGTAGTCTGCCAGGAGGCGCGTTTGCAGAGAGTTGGAGAAAGGGGTGCATGTCCTCCTTAGACGTCTTAGTAATCCCACTGTGTGGGACTTACTGCAGGTAACAAGAGAGGTAGTTGGCTCCCAATGACAACCTTGGGGGCCAACTACCCCTCCTATTACTCCCACACAGCAGGATTGCTAAGTTCTCATAGCAGGCCACGCCCCCTTTGCCCACCACTCTGCAAACGCGCTCCCTGGAGCACTCTTGAATGGGGATTCGCTGCTGGGGGTCCTTTAGGGGTCAACTAGCCTACATCTTACCTCCAGTATGCCCCGCACAGTGGGATTGCTGAGAGGAGGACAAAGGACACGCCCCCTTTTCCCACCACTCTACAAACACACCTCCTGGTGCGTTCTAAGTTGGGGTATTAAGTCTCCTTCATTTTTAAGGGTCCCTGGGGGCCAACTAGCCCACCAGGTACCTCCAGTTTGCGCCAGAGAGCTGTGTTGCAGAGAGATGGTCCGATGCCATGCCCCCTTTCTACACCACTCTGCAAACGAAGCTCCTGGCACACTGTTGCGCGGGGGATGAAGTCCACTTGTGTCCTGAGGTCCTCAGGACACAAGAGGACCTCATCACCCCACCACCAGTTTGCCAAGAGGCGGGTTTGCAGAGTGTTGTAAAAAGGGGCGTGGCCTCAGACCACCTCCTGCAATGCAGTTCTGTGACGCATACTGGAGGTACCTGGTGGACTAGTTGGCCCCCAGGGTCCCTCAGTAATGAAGGGGACTTAATGCCCCAACTTAGAACGCGCCAGGGGGCACGTTTGCAGAGTGCTTCAGGGAGGGGGCGGGGCCTCCGATGAGATGCCGGCTTTTTTTAAATTTTATTTTTTTAGAAGGGGGGCTGTGTGGCCCCCCTTCTTTTATAATATTTGGGGCCCTCGGGACCCCATCCCCCTGGGCCTGACCCCTTTATATCACAAGTTAAAAAAATTAATCGGGAAGGGGCCCACGGGGCCCCACTCCCGCGACCAATTTAGACCTCAGGGACCCCATCCCCTGGGGCCTGGCCTTTTATTTTTTTATTTTTTGTTTATTTCTTTTTGGAGGGACGGTGCATGGCCCCCCTCCTAAAGCCAATTATGGCCCCAGGGACCCCATTCCCCAGGGCGGGCCTTTCCTTATTTTTTTATTATCATTCTTTTAATTATTGGGAGGGGGCCGCGTGGCCGCCCTCCCAGGCCACTTCGGGCCCCGGGGACCTCATCCCCCTGGGCCTGGCCTCACCGTTGGGGACCGTGGGGGGAGCCCTAATGCCCTCACAGCCCCGATGCCTCCACGTCTCCTGCGGGAACCGGCATTGCTTTTGAGCAAAGGGAGCTGCTGACATGCAGCTCCCTTTGATCAGAAGCAATCCTGCTTTGCTTCATTGAAGCGAGAGCAGGTTTTCCTGCTCTCACTTCAGTGAAGCAAAGCGGAGTTTGCTATAGCAGGGCGGGAGCCGTGCTCCCGCCCTGCCATAGCAAACAGCAATGTCCCGGGGGTGGGCACCCCGGGACATTGCAGGAGCCGGACCTGGGGGGTGACAGTCCCCAGGGCCATCGAGGGCTCCAGCTGAGTGGCCCCCCCTCCATCCATTTGCATAGCCCCGGGGAGGTGTTGGTCCCCGGGGCCCACAACGGACCCCCGTATTTAAATATGAAATGCCCCGGGATGGTGGTGGTCCCTGGGGCAGTGGGGGAGGGGCAGGAGCCCCCACCCACTTTTATTTTTATTTGCAGTCCCAGGGAGGTGGCGGTCCCCGGGGGATTGTGGGGAGCCAGTGAGGCCCCCCTCATTTTAAACTTGAATGCCCTGGGGATGTGGCAGTCCCCGGGGCAGCGTGGTAGGGGTTGGGACCCCCCACATGTGTATAAACATAGCCCCAGGGAGGTGGCAGTCCCCGGGGCTGCAGGGGCCACGTGCCCCCCCCGCATTCAAATGAATAAGCCTGGGGAGGTGGCAGTCCCTGGGGATGCAGGGGCCCCCACGGGCCCCTGCAATCACGGATTACCCCCGAGACCTGGCCCACCCGGGGACTTTTTGAAAACGAAGCGGCAGGATTTGTGGACCCAATGCGAATTCTGCAGTGTTTTTTTTTTTTATTCTTATTTTGGCCCTGGGGGTCCATGTGGGACCCCTGAGCAGTCCTAGGGGGTTAGGGTGTTTCCACCCTGTCCCCTTTTCTTGTTTTTCAACCTTTTTTCCACTCTTTTCTTGTGACTCGGTTACCGAGTCACAAGATGGCTGCCAACACTTCCTGGTTTGGAGTGTTGGCAGCCAATCAGAGTGAAGCTCGTGCCCGGGAGGGTTTGCAACTCCTCCTCGGTGCTCAGATATTGATATTTTTCTTTTTTAAATCTCTCAGGAACTACTGAACGGATTTACACCATTTAACTAAAAGGGCGCAGTCTAACCCAAGACCTACCTTTTTGCCAAATTTGGTGCAATTCCGTTCAGCAGGTCGGGCTGTAGCCTGTAACAAAGTTACTATGGAAAATAACATATAGAAAACGCGCTTTGGAACCCACCTGTTTTCTCGGTCCCCACTTGACGAATCACCCTGAAGCTTTCAACACACAAACTGAGTGGTCCAACCTTATTTTTTGGAAAATTTCACAAAGATTCGTCAAACGGCGCAACAGATATTGGCAAATCAAAAAATGCTTTTCCTATGGAAACTAGGTCCTACCTATAACTACCGCCAGCAGGATATATATATATATATATATATATATATATATATATATTCACTGAAAAAACCATAGGTTTCAGGGGTGTTATAGTTAGCTGGACTTTTCACTTGTACAAAACCATTGAAATTCCCCCGTTATAGTTAGTTCAGCTAACTATAACTCGCGCGCCCGCAATGCACTGCTGATGACGTCACATATTACATCACTCATGACATGGTCAGTGACATCACTCATGACATCACTGATGACATCTCAAATGACATCACTGATGACATCACTGATGACATCATCCAGTGAATGTGTGTTTTTCTGAAAATTAAATATGTTTTATATATGTATATCTCAAGGTCGATGGAAGAATAAATGGGTATATAAGTGTCTAAATGGATGATTTGTTTTTGAAAAATTGATTGTGTAACTGACTGATTAAGTGTATCATAGTGAATACATGGCTTAGTGAGTAATGTTTAAATATGTAAATATCTGTATCAGTCTCTCACTTTGTGTATAAGTGGCTGCATGGGTTGGTGAGTAGCTACATGGGTGTCTATATAGGTTATTAGTTGGTTTTTTGAGTATCAGTCTGAGTGTCTGCATGGTTCGGTGGGGGGTATTACGTAGTGCATAGGTGCATGAATGAGTGACTCACTGTTTGTATGTGTTGAACACAGCATGTGTGCAGGACTGTATGGGTGGATGAGTGTGTGTATGGGTGTGTTAGTGAGTGAATGACTGTCTCAATAGTGTCTTTATGAGTAACTACATATGTTTTAAACTAGTATATGTGACTATTGGTGTATATATGTGAGTATATGTGAGAGTGAGAGATTGAAAGAGTTCCTGTATGAATAAGTATGTGTTTCTATAAGTGATTGTTTAAAAGACTAAGTATGTGTAAGTTTCCGTAGAAGTAAGTATGGTGGTGTGTGTATAACTGTATATGCAAGTAAATGTATGTTTGATTCTTTATTAGCATGAGTGACTATGTGTGTGAGTAACTCTATGGATGAGTGGCATTGTGTAACAGGATGTATAGGTGTATGAGTACATATGATGAGTGAGTACATGTATGAGTGACTGTATAGGACTGTTGGTGAATGAGTGGATGTGTATGTGGATCTTAGAATTACTGAAGAGGTTGTTGTAACTGGTATTGGTATGTCCATTGTTTTGAAAATTTTAGTCTCTATTTTTGAATGTGTGTATCAAAGGTTATATTAGGGTGAGAGGAGGTCTGCCACTCTATCACAAGGATGATGTCATCAGTGATGTCATCAGTGATGTCATTTGAGATGTCATCAGTGATGTCATGAGTGATGTCACTGACCATGTCATGAGTGATGTAATATGTGACGTCATCAGCAGTGCATTGCGGGCGCGCGAGTTATAGTTAGCTGAACTAACTATAACGGGGGAATTTCAATGGTTTTGTACAAGTGAAAAGTCCAGCTAACTATAACACCCCTGAAACCTATGGTTTTTTCAGTGAATTTCTGAGGTTTTTTAAATGCTAATTCCTAACTATAACGTGCCTGAAACCTATGGTTTTTTCTGTGAATTTCAAAGGTTTTTTAAATGCTAATTTCTAACTATGCCTACAGAGATAGGACATGTGAAGAAAGAAGAAAAAATGCACAGAAAGAAACAAAAGAAGTGCAGAAAGAAGCAACAGAAGTCCTCAAATACGAAGATAAGTGCAGGAAGAAGGATAACGTGCAGAAAGAACAAAAAGAAGAGCAGAAAGAAGCCTTGTTGCAAAATCATCCTGTACCCTCAACTTTTTCAGACGGATACTGGTGGTAACTGAGTCTGACTAACCAGTCCTAGAGCCAGTGCTATGTTAAAAGACACTTAGAATACAGTGAAAACACCTACATACACTAGGGAACATTATGCGTTGGGGTCCCCCTGTGATTAGCATGACCTCCTCTGTAAGCCCCTAGTGTATAATAGGGCATGGGGATTAAAACTACCTCTTAAAACAGGCCACAGGGCGTTTTTGCACACGTTAACTCAGGCCCCGTCCCCTCCCTTCACCACTGTGTAAACACGCCCTGTGTCCATTTTTAGTTGGGAGATTAAGTTCATTTGAATCCTGAGGGTCCCTAGGGTCCAACTAGCCCACTAGGTACCTCCAGTAAGTGCCACAGAGCTGCGTTGCAGAGAGGTGTAAAAAGTGGCACGGCCTGGACCACCTCTCTGCAATGCAGCTCAGTGGCGCTTACTGGAAGCACTTGGTGGGCTAGTTAGCCCCCAGGGGCCCTCAGTATTGAAGGGAAATTATATCCCCAATTTAAAACGTGCCATAGTGCGTGTTTGCACACGTCACCTCAGGCCCCGTCCCCTCCCTTCACCACTGTGTAAACGCGCCCTGTGGCTGTTCTAAGTTGAGAGATTAAGTCCCCCTGAATCCTAAGGGTCCCTAGGGTCAAACTAGACCACTAGGTACCTCCAGTAAGCGCCACAGAGCTGCGTTGCAGAGAGGTGTAAAAAGGGGCTCGGCCTCAGAACACCTGGCTGCAGCGCAGCTCCCTGGCGCATACTGGAGATGCCTGTTGGGGGCGCGTTTGCAGAGTGCTGCACGGAGGGGGCATGGCCTCCGGCACGATGCCAGTCTTTTATTTATTTTAGTTTTTTAAGAAGGGGGACTGTTTGGTTCCCCTTCTTATTCTAATTTATTGGCCCTGATGACCCCATCCCCCAGGGCCAGTCTCCTAATTATATTTTTTTGACCCCAATCCCCAGGGCCGGCCACTGTTTTTTATTATTTTTAAAAAATATATATTTATAGACACACCTAGGACATGCTGGACAAACCGTACGTACCCATCACCATGACGATTTGCGTGATATTCATTAAAAGGCGACTATGCATGCAATGAATCCACATGGAATGTATTTACACCACTAGTGAAGCTCTGACATGTCTGATGCCCTACCGTGCCTAATCCTGGTAGACACCCTTGTCGTTTATTTATACAAACATGGGTAGCTATTGACGGGCACATTTAATACACATGCACACCAAGCCATTCAAAGGGGATTCGACAAAAATTCGACCAAAACTATGCAAGAAACCCCCCTCACGGTTAATAAAACACACATCCACTGCCGGATGTGTAATACTTTTTATTTTACTCTCTGGAAAGGGGACGAACATCACTTGAGAGTCACAGCGTGCTCCTGACAGAGCCCAATGCTGTGTTACACCCACCATTGCCTGCCGAGTGCCACACACCTCTGTGTTGTATTCCACTAGCTAGTGCATATGCTATGACACTCTCTAGCCCATGTGCACTGTAACACCACCCCGTGAATATGTCATGCCACACTTGTCTTCGCACGGGTTATATTGCCCCATCTAACGTGCCTTTCTCGATGCCTATGTTATAACGCACAGTGCTATGCCATACATATTACAATCTGGGATCCATATCTTTGTCACAGTGCATATGCAACGTTACACTCCCCAGCACATATTTTATATTACAACTTTAGAGACTAGTTAGGTTACACAACACTGCCGTGTGCATATTATACTCCAAGGCGCATATCGCATAGCACGCGCTAGTGCCTGTGCTATCTCGCGCTCTCCCATGAATCTGTCATTGCGCACAATGTATTGCATATTATATTTCACGCCCGGTTCATCTTATATCACACTTTTTGGTGCATAGTTTATACCATACACTATATCTAGTTTTCATTTTCAATCGTGCTCTCAGGACTATGTTCTATATAACACTGTGTTCACCTACCCTTTTCACGGGCATTACATTTTGCGATAGGGGGTGGAGGGTCAGGGGGTGTTTCTGCCAAGTGAGCCCGGAGTCACAGTCACAAACGTCCTCTTCTTCCTGAATAAAAGTGAGATTATGCTGCATACTTGTTCATATTTTAAGTAGTTCGCACAGACACAATGTTTTAAAAACAATAAAGTTCCTAATACCCGCCTTCTCTGAACAGTTAGCTTGCTGCCCCATCCCCTTCCTCCCTATCCTCTGTTGTGTGAATCCATGGACTAGCCTCCTCCCTCCTGCCATGCATGGTCTGATGTGCTGCCACTGCCCTCAATTTAGTATGATGTACCAGTCCACTCCTCCTGCCCTCCATTGCCCAATTCTATGCCCCATCATTGACCTCCTGCTTAAACTCTGTGCTTAGCTTGCTGCCCCTATTCTCCTTCCCCCTGCCCTCCGATGTCTTTGTGCATGCCCCTGCTCCATCCTTTTTGCCCACCATGTCCCATGGACCTGCCACTCCTATCTACTCTGAGTGTTCTGTTGAGCTGCCACTCCCCTCCCACCTGCCTAGCATTGTCAGATGACTGTAACCTGTCCCTGCCACCTCCACCCTGCCTGTCCACATGCCATGCCCCTATCCTCTTCCTCCTGTCCTACATGGTCCATTGTACTGCCACACCCTTCTGCCCTCCCTGGTCTGTTGTGCTGCAACTGCTCCTCCTGCCTGCCCCGTGTGGTCTGTTGTGAGGTCCCTTCCCCTGAACTTTCTTGTCTGTGCACAGGTCCTGACCCTTCCTTCTATCCTCCATCGTCCTTTGTGCATGCCCCTCCACCCTCCTTCTTGCCCATCATAGCCATTGTGCTGCCACTAACCCTCCCACTTGCCATGCATGGTCTTCTGTGCTGCCATGGCCCCTCCCACCTTCCCTGTGTGGTCAGTTAGCTGCCCCTGACCCCCTCCCACCTTCCCTCCATGGTCTGTGTGTATGCCATCACAGTCTCACTGTTGCTCTTCATGGTGTGTCTTGCTTCTAGTGCCCATCCTGCCTGACCTCCATGGCTATCTTGCTGCTCCTGCCCTGCCCCCTTGCCCCCAGCCCTACTCCCTCCCTCCTGGCTTGTCTGTTCCATTGTAATGCCCCTGATCTGTCCCTCCTGCCCTTTATGGTCTGTTATATTGCAGCTTTCTCTCCTGTCTGTCCATTATGGTCAGCTAGCTACCATTGCCTCTTGCCCCTCTGTTCTCTGTTGTCCATGTGCATGGTCCTGTCCCCTCCCTCTTGCTTTCTATGGATTGTTGTGCTGCACTCCCGTCCTGCATGCCCTGTGTGGTGTATTGTGCTGCTGCAAACCCTGATGCCTGCCCTGCAGGGTCAGTTTGGTGCACCTCTCCATGTCCCTCCTGTCCTCTGTTATCAAAGTCCATGTCCCTATCCCATTTCCTTCCATGATCCAATGTACCATACTTGCGAACATTTTGAACTTGGTAAGAGGGAGATTTTGAAAAAAAACTGGGGTATTGATTTTCCCCTTTGAGTTACATTGAAAAAGAGGATATTGTAGACAGGAGACAGATCAAATAAAGCCCATTTGAGCTTAAAAACATTGGACGTTTCCTGGCTGAATCGGGTCTGTTGGCATGTATGGTTGTACTACCATTGCCTCTTCCTTCTGCCCACAATGGTCTATTACATTGCCACAGCCTTGAAGGAGGGTAGATTTTGTATCACAGGGGGCCCCTGGCCCGTTCTGTCCACACCTGAAGTATGAGACCCTTGTCCTTGCCCTGCCAGCTGCATTTGTAGGCCGTATTAAATTGACCAGCGGGTCCTGTGTTGCTATATAATTATCCTGAGACATCCTTACCACTCAGCCAGCATAAAACCCCTGTGTAGGCCCTTCTGTTCAATATGTAGGCCTCTTTGTTAAATTGACCATAGCTCTGCAATTTTAGTGTATAGCAGTCTGAAGGCAGGTCTGCGAGGCCTTCTGATCCAAACTAGTAGCCCCCACCCTACCCGAGTGCTCCGTGCTCGGTATCAAAGTTCAACATCCCCCTGAAGCTGTCGACATACAGTAGGCTGCATCCTGGACTGGTACTTGCTTCCTGGGCAGGTTTCCCGCTTTTAAGGAAGTGGCAACCGCAGAGCGTCAAGTTAGGAGAACTGAGGAGATTTTATACATGAATATATTGAATTCCCGTACAATACCCATTATTTTCTGCTTGCTCTATGGAACTTACGATAAGCGATTGGCCTGAGAGACTGACCTTTTCACCCAGTCCATTGTCAGCATTAAGTGGGTAAATGACGAAATGTCTGGTAAAATCTGCAGACGAAGCTTTTGGGTAGCATACGTAGGTAGATGTAGCGTGCAAAGGAGCCCACAAAATGATATAAAAAGGGAGCACCCACAGATATCGACGGACTACCTCGCCGTCTGTATGTAGGTTAACAGGCAGTGCAGGTTTTCCCCAAGAGCTGGGAGCTCTTGTCTTCCTTTGCTTAAAATGTCTTGCTCTGCTTTGCTTGAAGTATCTTATTCTATTTTACCTATATGAAATGTCATGTTATGTTTAACCATTGTTCTCTTTACTTTTGCATTTAAAAGATTTTGTATTGTAATTGCAGGAATGCTTGCTCTAAGAGTAAACGTGAGTGTTCCTAGGTAACATTTTCCTTGGTGTAACTTGTTTCTCATGATGCATTTATAGATGTGTTTTCTCTCTCTCTCTGTCAGTACATTAATTGAGATACAGAGAATATTATGACAGCTGTATGATTATCTGGATTCTGTATTTTGTACTTTATGTCTCTATTCTGCGGTTTCTTTGAAGTTGCATCTTCTCATTAAACTGCCATTGTATTCTGCCTCCAATTCCATGTCTCATATGTCTGTTTTCTTCATTTTTGGAGCAAGCGTTCCTAGGCACCCCGGCTCAAATTAAGGTGCCCCTTTTGTCCCTGACTCACTCTCCTGCTCAGTTCTGTGGTGGCTCCCGGGGATCTGGGGACCGCCCCTAGCTTCCTTGACCCGTAATAGATCTTCCCTCCAACAGCCTCTCTTGCAAGTCCTGTATTGTTGGTTTGTTGCCCCTGCCCCCCTTTCCACTGCCCTCCATAGTCTGTTGTGCTTCCACGGCCCTTCCTGCCTGCTCAGTGTGGTTAAATTGTTGCCTTTGCACCCTCCTACCTGCCTTCAATTTTCAGAGTCCGTGCCCCTGGCCTCTGCCTCTCAACAGTATCCTAATGAACAACTAGATTGCTAACATTCTATATTTATTACAAAAGTGTGGAACGCCTGACATCATCTTGATGTAATCAAAACTGTAATACCTAGAGCATTTCCTTTAGAAATTACATATATGAGAGGGTCTTATTGGCATCAAAATTATGGTTAGTGCTCTAAAAGACTAAAATAAGGACATATTTTCTGAGTTTTCAAATAGCGACAAAGCACTTTTAAATTATTTGTTATCTTTATGTTTTTTTATCCAGTTGACCACTTGATTAAATGTTGCACTTAGGGGAGAGGATGTGGTGTTACTTCCAGAACTGCAGACTTTGCAACTGGGGAACCAGGTTGAAGTTTCTGCTTCAGCTCGACATTCTGTGATTCTGGTCAAATCACTTAGTCTCTCCATGTCTACAACCAAAATGAATTTGTTCTTGTGTGATGTAACCAATGCTCATGTAAAGCACTCCAATACCTGACAAGTCTGCACTATATAACACTGCAAAAACACAAAATAATAAGTGTTTTGCACACTTCTGTCATTGGGCTATATTTGGGCTACATCTGGGTGATTTTGGGCTACATTTGGGCTCTTTTGTCTCCGGTGGCCATCTTGGGAGATTTATTTGTTATGAAGTTTCCTAATTTCCTCATGTACTGCAGTCTCCTCAGTAGGAAATGCTTTCAGTTTTTTACTTTGATTCCATCATGAAGGTATTCAGATATGTCACACATTTGCCATAAATTCTGAATGTTAGCACTCTAGTTGCTCATTAGATCACTGTAGTAAAACTACTGCACCATGGAAGTCTGCTCCTGGTATTAAAAGTGCATGTTTCAGTCTGCATGTCAGAATTTTTTAATGAAATAGAAGAGGATTTGAGAAGTCACTCAAAATGTGCCCTCATTTTCTTTCTTCAGCATTAATCATAATTTCTATGGCAAAATGAACCTCCTCATTGTGTTCCTTTTTAAATTAAATGTTTTAAGTGTTACCAGTTTATTCCAATCAAGATGGCTTCAGGTGTGCCTTACTTTTGTCATAATGAAGACAGTAAGCGCTCTAGTTGTTTTTAAGAACATTCTGGGACATTCTGTCATTGGGCTATACTTGGGCTACATCTGGGTGATATTTGGGCTACATTTGGGCTCTTTTGTCTCTGGTGGCCATCTTGGGAGACCTATTTGTTATGAAGTTTCCTAATTTCCTCATTTACTGCAGTCTCCTCAGTAGGAAATACTTTCAGTTTTTTACTTTGATTCCATCAAGAAGGCATTCAGATGTGTCACACATTTGCCATAAATTCAGAATGTTAGCACTCTTTTTGCTCATTAGATCACTGTAGTAAAGCTACTGCTCACCAGGGAAAACTGCTGCTGGTATTGAAAGTGCATGTTTCAGTCTGCATGTCAGAATTTTTTAATGAAATAGAAGAGGATTTGAGAAGTCACTCAAAATGTGCCCTAATTTTTCTTTCTGCAGCACTAATCATACTTTTTATGGAAAAATGAACCCCCTCATTTTGTTCCTTTTTAAATTAAATGTTTTAAGAGTTACCACTTTAATCCAAGCAAGATGGCTTCAGGTGTGCCATACGTTTATCATAAGTAGGACTGTTAGCGCTCTAGTAGTTCTTTGGAACACTCTGGGAAGCTGCAGTAGAACACAAAGGAATCAACTGACAGTCTCTGCCCTTGTTGGATGTACATGTTTTACTGAGAATGTCAGACTTCATTCTCACATGACTGAGAAAGATAATGTGAATTTACAGAAAATAAGCTCTCAGTTTAGCCTATAGATCACCTTCCAAACCTCTGTGGTAAAAGCATGAGAAAATATTTTTCTCTCAATCATGATATCCCAGCAGAAGGCTTTTTCACATGGTGAAATCACCTTAGAACATACCACAATTCGTAAAATGAGTATGGTACCATCAACAAATGATTTATAATGTAACTAAAGTCTTAAAACCTTCTATTAACTGCAATGCTTTTTAATGAGGTGCTATCATGTATATTGGTCCCAAGATGGCTGCCAACACTTCTTGGATGAAGTGCTGACAGCCAATCAGATCTCAGGATGAGATGTGTGGTTAGGCTCCGCCCACATATATATATGCTTTTAAATGCTATTTTCTCAGGAAATACTGAACAGATTTACACCAGACCTGCAAAAGGCACTTCCTTGACTTTATGGCTACCTCTCTGCCAAATTTCAAGTAATTCTGTTCAGCCGTTCGGGCTGTAGCTGTGTCTAAAGGTCCTATGGAAAAATGCATGGGGAAAACGCGTTTTGGGACCCCCCTTTTTTCTCGGCCCCTGCTTGACGAATCCCCCCGAGACTTTCAGGGTAGGAGCGGAGCGTAGCGCCCCACCTATTTTGAAAATTTCGCGAGGATTCGTCGACCGGCGCCAAAGTTATTCCAAATAGAATGTTGCGGATTTCCTATGGAAACAGGGTCCTAACTATATCTACCTACTGGCGACCGCCAGTAGGTAATATATATATATATATATATATATATATATATATATATATATATATATATATATATATATATATATATTACCTACTGGCGGTTGCCAGTAGGTAGTTATAGTTAGGACCCCTTTTCCATAGGAAATCCGCAACATTCTATTTTGAATAACTTTGGCGCCGGTCGACGAATCCTCGCGAATTTCTCAAAATAGGTGGGGCACTACGCTCCGCTCCTACCCTGAAAGTCTCGGGGGGATACGTCAAGCGGGGGCTGAGATAAAAGGGGGGTCCCAAAACGCGTTTTTCCCATGCATTTTTCCATAGGACCTTTAGAACGAGCTACAGCCCGAACGGCTGAACAGAATTACTAGAAATTTGGCAGAGAGGTAGTCCCTATGTCAAGGAAGTGCCTTTTGTAGGTTTGGTGTAAATCTGTTCAGTAGATTCTGAGAAAATAGCCTTTAAATCAATATATATATCTGAGCCCGCTTACGGTACGCTTACCGTACGCTTACGGTAAGCTTACGGTACGCGTACGGTGGCGTGCGCGAGCGCGATTCTGATTGGCTGTTAGATCTTAGTAAACATTCGAATCGGCCGAAACCAGGAAGCGGCGGCCGCCATTTTGTGTGTTTCACTCAGAAAAAAAAGAGTGAAAACAAGAAAAGGGGGCAATGAGGAGAGTTACAGACCCCCTTACATTTGTGAGGGGTTCAAAGAAGGACTGAAAAGTACAAAGAAAACATTTATTGATTTTTAAAAAAATCACGGGGTACGCGTACGGTAAGCTTACGGTAAGCGTACGGTAGAAAAAAAAATAAAAAAATAAATGAAATTCAGATTTAAGTGTTTAGATATTAGGGGGCTCTAAAAAGAGCCGTTGTGTTTATGAAATGATTTTTTAGTGGTACCTACAAGTAAGTACCGATGCAGAGTCTAAGGTTCAAGAGGAAGACTCTGTTCCCTTCATCATTGAAGTGCACACCATCTCCTCTATAAATGTCTTGCATGTCATAACGCAAGTTGTTGTGGTAAATGGCACCCATACCATAGTCACGGAGGAAAGCAGAAACAGATTTGTTGACGTGCTTTCTTGCTTTGTCAATCTGCGGACAGAAATGATTGGACCAGTTCCATTTTTGCCTTTGGCATATGTTGGAAAACACAAAGGCAGTTTTAGGGAAAAGTGAAAACAGTTGTGCAAAGGTGTCCTTCATAAGCATTTCCAGACCTACCCCAGTCAAAGTGCCTAGGTCATTGCCACCACAGTGCACTATTATGAGGTCAGGGTGTTGGATTTGCATGAAGGATTTCACCAATGGCATCAATTGGTGCCACTTTAACCCTCTCTGACCAATCCATTTAATGTCTACATTTGGCAAAGCAAGGTCTCTCACCATATCTGTTTTCTCTGCAAACTTTTCACTCCAGAAGACATAGCTGTGCCCTACAATCCACACTGTGAACATCTTCAAAGGAGAACTGGATGCACTCAGGAGGTGTCTTTCAGTAGAATGGCAATATGAAAAGAAAGACAGTTTGGAAATGGAGGCATACATATTTTTTTCAAAACAAAAAGAACTGATTGGCTGTTTCATACCATTCTAGAATAAAAACTAGGCTGTATGTGTAAATTAATAGAAGCATGTTTTGTATTGGTACAAAAAAATGTGTTACCAAAGAACAGTACTATGGATTTGCTGTTAGGTTTGAAAAGTCAAGCACTCTTGCTCTGTGGAATTGAAACATTGTGTGGCGAACTTCTGACCTAACTCCACACAGCAGTGTTCCATGAGCTGTTGCTATGGTAGCAGGCAGAAGTCAAGTTGGGGGAAGGGTACTAGGCAGAAGTCAAGTTGGGGGCAGGGTACTTTTGGAAAAGGGTTGGTTTTCAACCAATAGAAATGTGTGATTACATTTGAAAAAAAGGGGGAAGCACTGAGATTTGAAACTTACATGTATATGTGTGGAAAAATAGAGGGAAAGTTTGCCATTATCTGGTTCTGCTGAGAGGAGAGAGGTGAACAGAACAGAGATCCTGGCTCTGATAATCTGCTGTTTGAGTGCCACATTTCTTTCACAACTAACTAATTTTAAAGGTGAGGTTAGAGTTTGAGAGGAGATGTATATGGTAAATTAAGAAATGAATAATAGAAATGGAAATTCTTTTTGTTGAAGTTGCGTTTATCATTTTCTGTTTTGGGAGAAATTTAAATGTGAGGAACATGTAAAATAATATGGACTATGTTTTCACGATAAATTAAGGTGTACTGGAAAAAAAAAGAATAGTTTAAGGGTTTGAGGTTGGACTCAGTAATGCAAATACATTCAGCATCACTAAGGCTGGTTGCCCTTGCTGGAA
Organism: Triturus cristatus; assembly: GCF_964204655.1. Lineage (NCBI taxonomy): Eukaryota > Metazoa > Chordata > Amphibia > Caudata > Salamandridae > Triturus > Triturus cristatus. Next base: position 1,103,949,723 of record NC_140585.1, on the reverse strand, counting down.
TGTAGGCAGCCACCCAGGTTACACATGGTGGTGGTCTGAAAAAGCAGTTTGGACATGTGCATTTAAAAAAATCAAAAAAGTGGTTTCATAATGTGTCAGTCTGTAAAAGTGATTTTCACTTGCCAAAAAAAAAGAGCAGTAAGTGTGCATTCAAATCGGCAAAGAAATTTCGTTTTGGGACTAATGTGAAAACATGACTCTGTGTGGAAATAGGAATTACAGGCAGAGATTTATTGCGTTTTTTTCTGGTGATTTCACAGTTGCATTAGTAGGAAAAAGGGGGAGCGATTTTTTGGGGGAAGAAGCAGACTCTTAGCACACACCCATCTGCTTGCCATGTATAATCATGCACAGTATTTACAAGCGAGTGGGGTTTTCAGGTTTTAGTCTGTAATGCAAATACATTCAGCATCACTAAGGCTGGTTGCCCTTGCTGGAATGTAGGCAGCCACCCAGGTTACACATGGTGGTGGTCTGAAAAAGCAGTTTGGACATGTGCATTTAAAAAAATCAAAAAAGTGGTTTCATAATGTGTCAGTCTGTAAAAGTGATTTTCACTTGCCAAAAAAAAAGAGCAGTAAGTGTGCTTTCAAATTGGCAAAGAAATTTCGTTTTGGGACTAATGTGAAAACATGACTCTGTGTGGAAATAGGAATTACAGGCAGAGATTTATTGCGTTTCTTTCTGGTGATTTCACAGTTGCATTAGTAGGAAAAAGGGGGAGCGATTTTTTGGGGGAAGAAGCAGACTCTTAGCACACACCCAGCTCCATTCCATGTATAATCATGCACAATATTTACAAGCGAGTGGGGTTTTCAGGTTTCAGTCTGTAATGCAAATACATTCAGCATCACTAAGGCTGGTTGCCCTTGCTGGAATGTAGGCAGCCACCCAAGTTACACATGGTGGTGGTCTGAAAAAGCAGTTTGGACATGTGCATTTAAAAAAATCAAAAAAGTGGTTTCATAATGTGTCAGTCTGTAAAAGTGATTTTCACTTGCCAAAAAAAAAGAGCAGTAAGTGTGCTTTCAAATTGGCAAAGAAATTTCGTTTTGGGACTAATGTGAAAACATGACTCTGTGTGGAAATAGGAATTACAGGCAGAGATTTATTGCGTTTTTTTCTGGTGATTTCACAGTTGCATTAGTAGGAAAAAGGGGGAGCGATTTTTTGGGGGAAGAAGCAGACTCTTAGCACACACCCAGCTCCTTTCCATGTATAATCATGCACAGTGGGGTTTTCAGGTTTTCAGGTTTTAGTCTGTAATGCAAATACATTCAGCATCACTAAGGCTGGTTGCCCTTGCTGGAATGTAGGCAGCCACCCAGGTTACACATGGTGGTGGTCTGAAAAAGCAGTTTGGACATGTGCATTTAAAAAAATCAAAAAAGTGGTTTCATAATGTGTCAGTCTGTAAAAGTGATTTTCACTTGCCAAAAAAAAAGAGCAGTAAGTGTGCTTTCAAATTGGCAAAGAAATTTCGTTTTGTGACTAATGTGAAAACATGACTCTGTGTGCAAATAGGAATTACAGGCAGAGAACCATTTTTAAAGCAATTTTTTAAAAAAAACAAATGAATAAATATTTTTTTGAGTGGGTATGGTAAGTCAATAATAATAATTGTACTACCTTGTAATGTGATAATTGATTTTTAGTGTTTTTTTTTTAAAAAAAAAAAAGGTACGCGCACCGTAAAAAAAAAAAAAAAGTTTTTAAAAACATATGTAAAAAAAAGATGAAAGATAAGGTTGGCTCTTAAAAGAACCGTTGTGTTCATGCAGGGACAGAGGAAAGAAAGAATGGGAAAATTATTCAAAGCGACAAGTGTGCTGATCTATTTTGTTGTTCACTAGGGAAACACTGGTCTCCCTATGGCAAATTAGATCTTGACAAAAGGCGTATCGAATATCAACCCTCCGAAATCGAGGGTTCATTTCCAGAGGGCCAGCAAAAGGAGATGCTCCCCCCACAGATGAAGGGCTCACCTGACCTGCAGAAGAAGGAGTCAGCTCTGCAGATGATGGTCCAGGCTGAGCTGCTGTGGATGTACTTGCTTGTCTTTCTGAAGAGTTACCTCCAAAAAGACGACCATGTGTCCTTCTGTGTACATCCTTGAGGTGTCTCTTCATGGTATGATTCCCAAAGGAATACTTCCTGTCAGGATTACCTCTTGAAAGTACACGCTGACACAGCTTGCAAGTTACTAAGGGTGCATTCACCTTTTGCTGGCCTTCAGGAAAAGTAAAATAATCCCATACATAAGAGGGCTTTTGTTTCCTCGCTCTCTGCCTCAAAACAGTGCTGCTAGTGCTAGCCTCACTCTCAGAAGAGCTCTGCTGTTCTGCCATCGTATCACAAAGACAACCCAGCTCCTTCTCCTAAGGGATCACAAGCAGAAATGAGGGGAATGGGTGTGGTGTAGGAGAGTTCTAGAACTGAAAGTAGTTTCAACCAATCAAAAGTTGTGTTTCATGATCACATGACCTACCGTACGCTTACGGTACGCTTACGGTACGCTTACGGCAAAAGTGCGCATGCGCGTAAAAAAGACACGCGCTTGCGCGCATGCGCATAACAGTCACTACCCGACACTTCCGCGTAACGTGCGCGTGTAGCGTACACGCGTACGCGTCCCACGCGGAGTACGCGCGGCTACGCAAATTGCGTAACTATACGCAAACAGCGTAGATAAATTACGGGCGTTGCGTAAACCGTACGCTTACCGTAAGCTTACGGTACGCGTACTAAAAAAATAATAAAAAAAAAAAAATGTACTGCAAATAAATTTTACATGTTTATTTTAAAAAATATATTAAAAATAAATATATTAAAGAATTTTAAAAATTTAACCATAGTCTTTATAAAAGGTAAGAAAATTAAAATAAAAATATGTTAAAAAAAATAGAAGAAAAAAAAAACAATTAGCATTTAAAAAACCTTGCAAATTCACTGAAAAAACCATGGGTTTCACACACGTTATAGTTAGGAATTAGCATTTAAAAAACCTTAGAAATTCAGTGAAAAAACCATAGGTTTCACACACGTTATAGTTAGGAATTAGCATTTAAAAAACCTTAGAAATTCAGTGAAAAAACCATAGGTTTCACACATGTTATAGTTAGCTGGACATTTTACTCGTAAAAAACCAATGAAATTCCCCCGTTATAGTTAGTTCAGCTAACTATAACTCGCGCGCCCGCAATGCACTGCTGATGACGTCACATATTACATCACTCATGACATGGTCAGTGACATCACTCATGACATCACTGATGACATCTCAAATGACATCACTGATGACCTCACTGATGACATCATCCTTGTGATAGAGTTGCAGACCTCCTCTTCCCCTAATAAAACCTTTGATACACACATTCAAAAATAGAGACTAAAATTTACATAAGAATGGACATACCAATAACAGTTACAACAACCTCTTCAGTAATTCTAAGATCCACATACACATCCACTCATTCACCAACAGTCCAATACAGTCACTCATACATGTACTCACTTATCATATGTACTCATACACCTATACATCCTGTTACACAATGCCACTCATCCATAGAGCTACTCACACACATAGTCACTCATGCTAATAAAGAATCAAACATACATTTACTTGCATATACAGTTATACACACACCACCACACTTACTTCTACGGAAACTTACACATACTTAGTCTTTTAAACAATCACTTATAGAAATACATACTTATTCATACAGGAACTCTTTCAATCTCTCACTCTCACATATACTCACATATATAAACCAATAGTCACATATACTAGTTTTAAACATATGTACTTACTCATAAAGACACTATTGAGACAGTCATTCACTCACTAACACACCCATACACACACACATCCACCCATGCAGTCCTGCACACATGCTCTGTTCAACACATACAAACAGTGAGTCACTCATTCATGCACCTATGCACTACGTAATACCCCCCACCAAACCATGCAGACACTCATACTGATACTCAAAAAACCAACTAATAACCTATATAGACACCCATGTACCTACTCACCAACCCATGCAGCCACTTATACACAAAGTGAAAAAATGATACAGATATTTATATATTTAAACATTACTCACTAAGCCATGTATTCACTATGATACACTTAATCAGTCAGTTACACAATCAATTTTTCAAAAAGAAATCATCCATTTAGACAGTAATATACCCATTTATTCTTCCATCGACCTTGAGATATACATATATAAAACATATTTAATTTTCAGAAAAACACACATTCACTGGATGATGTCATCAGTGAGGTCATCAGTGATGTCATTTGAGATGTCATCAGTGATGTCATGAGTGATGTCACTGACCATGTCATGAGTGATGTAATATGTGACGTCATCAGCAGTGCATTGCGGGCGCGCGAGTTATAGTTAGCTGAACTAACTATAACGGGGGAATTTCATTGGTTTTTTACGAGTAAAATGTCCAGCTAACTATAACATGTGTGAAACCTATGGTTTTTTCACTGAATTTCTAAGGTTTTTTAAATGCTAATTCCTAACTATAACGTGTGTGAAACCTATGGTTTTTTCACTGAATTTCTAAGGTTTTTTAAATGCTAATTCCTAACTATAACGTGTGTGAAACCCATGGTTTTTTCAGTGAATATATATATATATATATATTTATTCACCTAAAAAACCATAGGTTTCACACATGTTATAGTTAGCTGAACATTTCACTCGTACAAAACCAATGAGTTAGTTAGTAAAGGGAACTATAACTCACGCGGCCGCAATCCAGTGCGGATGACGTCAGATATTACATCACTGTATTTAGACACTTATTTACCCATTTTTCCTTCCTTTAACCTTTAGCTATACATATTTAATAAATATTTATTTTACAGAAAGACACATATGTCATCAGTGATGTAATATCTGACGTCAACAGCACTGGATTGCGGTCGCGTGAGTTATAGTTCCCTTTACTAACTATAACGGGGGAATTTCATTGGTTTTGTACGAGTGAAATGTCCAGCTAACTATAACATGTGTGAAACCTATGGTTTTTTTAAGTGAATTTGCAAGGTTTTTTAAATGCTAATTCCTAACTATAACGTGTGTGAAACCTATGTTTTTTTTCAGTGAATTTGTACGTTTTTTTAAATGCTAAGTTAAGTATTTCTTAATTTTTTTTTTCAAGGTTTTACACCGTCCGCGCACCGTGCGCGCTCGGTGGGCGCCCGGTGCGCTTCGCGCACCACGCGCCCACGTTACGCAGTTCGTGCCGTGCGCACACTCAGCGATTTTTTAAAAAAATTAAAAACTTTTTTTGGGCCCTTCGGGGTCCTCCTGTGACCCCCTGACCAAGGCTAGGGGGTCAGGAACTGTCAACCCTGCCCCCTTTTCACGTTCGCCACCTTCCTTTTCCACTCTCGCACTGAAAACAAACAAAATGGCGGCCGACACTTCCTGATTTCGACCGATTCGAACATTGACTGACATGTAACAACCAATCAGAATTACGCTCGCGCACGTTAGCGTGCGCGCACGGTGCGCGCACGGTGCGCGCACGGTGCGCAGCTATCGATATATATATGCCTTTAAATGCTATTTTCTCAGGAAATACTGAACAGATTTACACCAGACCTGCAAAAGGCACATCCCTGACCTGAGGACTACCTCTCTGCCAAATTTCAAGTTCGGGCTGTAGCTTGGACTAAAGGTCCCTATGGAAAATTGCATGGGAAAAACGTGTTTTGGGACCCCCCTTTTTTCTCAGCCCCCGCTTGACGAATCCCCCCGAGACTTTCAGGGAAGGAGCGAAGCGGAGCCCCCCACCTATTTTGAAAATTTTGCGAGGATTCGTCAATCGGCGCCAAAGTTATTCCAAATAGAATGTTGCGGATTTCCTATGGAAACACGGTCCTAACTATAACTATCTACTGGCGACCGCCAGTAGATAATATATATATATACGCACATATACACACACCTATATATTTGTATATATATCTACGTTCATCCATTAAGATGATATGATGAACTTATCTGTGAATCCTGAAGATATCTTACTGAGGTGATGTTGATGGATCTATAAGTAAAAAATCAAGAGAGAATGAATCACTTGTCCTGTTATTAACCAGGGCCTTAGGGTTCGCCTGTCTTTAAATACCCTCATTCATGTTGAAGCCGTTGGTGCGGTATATCTTGATTATCCACATGCAGTATGACGTGAAAGGCATCATCATCGGGTCTTTTATTATGGTTTCCTCGTCCTGGAGGGAGACCAAATGGTATTCGCAGTAGTGATCAGTGATTGTGAAAGTAAGAGTAAAGTGAGTCTAAAATTATCTCCATCTTATCAAGAAACCTTTTATTATGTTTATGATGGGGTAAGGTTAAAAGTTGAGGCGGTGCATGAATAGAAGGGTAACTGTTCTATTGCACCTATAAAAAAGTGAGATTGGTCGACATGTTTCAGCCCTCTCGTGCCCTGTCGGGTCGTTGGGCTTTCTTCAGGACCATGTGGTAGCACACTTCTTTGTAGTGTTCATAGGTAAGTGATTCACTTACCCTTCTTCTTGCATGTGCTGAATAGCACTGTAACCTGTTATAGGTGATTTGTGCCTGTAACTTATTTTTTATGGCAAGAAGCTCCGTCGGGGATGGTTGGAGTGAGACTGTCTCTACTTGAGACATCTTGCTCGCAACTTGTGCTGGCTCCAGCTACTGTGCCCCGGTCACGGTAGTTGGAGCTAGGTTACAGTGCTATTCAGTACACGCTCTCCATGCCAAGCTAGTTTGGCTTGAAGTGAAGTCTCTGGGCAGGTGAGCAACAATATGATGTAATTGGATTACAGGACGTTTTTCAGTTCACCATCTCCAATTTAGAATCCTTTAATCTCTTATGACTTCCAAATTACAGTGGCCAGTGACTCCAGCATCAGTAAGAAAAGATCAAGAGACATCCTTGCTAGTGCCTCTATGGATCAAAAATGTTTTAGACAGAAATTCACTGCTATTAATAGCAGGCATGAGATTATGGTGGAGACAGCCATTGTTTGAAGGAATTTGAGGCCTAGACCAGCATTCTCCAAGGTCCTGAACAAGTTTTGCATTTGCAAACGATCAAATATTTTTTCAGCATCCAGTGAAACTGTTAGGACATTTTATTAGTTATGTTCTGTTTGCCGGAATTTATGCAGGAGTGTCAAAAGATGGTGTCATGAGGATAACCCTGGAATCAAAATCCACCTGATTATGTGGATCAGTGATGGAATAAACTTCTGTAGTCTAGTGGACTTACGTTTTTGCTAAAATCTTCATGTCTGTGTAGGGGAGTGAGATTGGTCTATAGCTGGTACAGAGAAAATGGCTCATGCAGTGGCAGCCAACACAGGTAAATGCGGTGGGACAGGGTGGGAGTCAACAGATGACAGAATCGGTATAATTATACCTCTTCCGTCGTCTGTCGACTCGTGACGCTGCTCCCTGTTCCACCACACTGGGCTTACCTGTGCCCGCCGCCGCTAGGTTCATGTCTGGTTTTGTATCAGAAATATGAGGGCTTTATTGAATTCTGGGAGTAGGTCTGTTGATGGTGAAGCTTCAGTAAAGATTTTACACAGAAGCAGAACAGCAATCAGTGCATTGATCTTATAAAATTGGAGAAGTAAACAGTTTTGTAACGGTCGCTCTTAGTTAGCATAACTTTGGGGGCCTTGGAGAAGTGGTTAGGTGTCTCTTCATCTTAAATCCATCAAAGAATGTTTTTTTTCTTGCTGCATTGTACCTCCAGTTTACAATGCACAGAGTAAGGTACAATACTCCATCTTCTGGAAATTGGTCTTGAAGCTGTTTTTTGTTTTAATTGAAGTGCCAAGAGGCTTGATGGGCCATAGTGCTTGTGCTTATGCAGAATGAATACCAAAGCCACTTTCTTTGTAAATATAGAACTGAGTTTGAATTTCACTTTAATTATCACTCAGAAGAGTTCTCGGGATTCCTGCTTGTGATATTTTGGCAGGAGATCTGAGATTTCTTTCTCCATTGAGTGTTGCCTTTGTTAGTCGTTTGGATGCCACCGCTTCTCTCATTAATTCTACTCGCACACAGGCTTTGCTTGCTGCCAAGGGGGGTTGAGAGAATTAAATAGAACACTGGATCATGAGCACATATTATTTACAATATTTTAATAGTTTCTTTTCGTCTACAGCGTTTCTGTATTTTACGATCGGCATTCTTCATCTGTGTTCAGTACGTGTTTGCAGGTGGGGTTCAATGTCAATCCCTTATCGAACACTGATCAGAATTCTTGAACGATACGGTATTTTATTTGGTTGAGGAGCTGTAATGAGGGAATAATCAATCCGTGGTTCAGTGACATGAACACATGACAGAAAAGTGCAGCTATCTTCAACAGGATAAATTGGATTCCATTAGGGCAAAGTGAGCTTTCACATCTGTGAGCTTTTTTCAGGTGGGTGGGATCTGTCCAAGAAGGAACATCTTGAGCCCCAACTTGAGGGGGCAAACCCCTGAAAAACGATGAGCTGCCCTGTCACTTCAGAGGAAATTGCAGGCCCAGATCTGTCTCTTATAGGAGACAACCTGTTAAACAGTGACTGGTCACATGTGCAGTCCAGATGGTTCCCACATCTATATGTCTAATCTGACCACACCATGAAAGGGGGAGTAGCCATTTTCCCCTCAGCCTCATATACAGGGATGGTGATGGAGCCATAGTGGATCTAGATGGGAGGGCTCTGGCACTCATGCTGACTGTGGGAGATTCCACTTTCCCTGTGGCCTCCATATGTACACCTAATGAGAAACAAGTGCATTTGCTTTCAGCCATCATCCCACTGGTACTGCAGACCCAAGAAGGAGACCTAATAATATGTGGAGACCTTAACGTAGTTATGGACAACACAGCAGACAAGTCGACTCTGAGAGAGGGCCACTTAGAGGAATTATCCAGGGAGGCTGGTGGACCTTGGCCTCAGGGACACATGGAAAGACATGCATCCTACTATAAGAGACTTCACGTTCTTTTCCTCTGTACAATACGCATACACCATGCAAGATCACTTTCTGGTTTCCTCTCAAAAGTGAGATCAGTGTCACAGACCTCCAAAGACCCTAGATCACTATCGGAGCACACTTCTATTTATCTCTGCCTGGAGTGTTCTACCAACGGGGCAGGAGATAAATAGTATGAGACACCTTACTGTGAAACAAACATAATGTTGAACAAACTGATGGTGCCCTAAACTTATTTTCAAAGATAACAATAAGGAGGAGGTGGGGACAAAAGCTCTGTGGGACACCTTAAGGGGCTCAATACACCAGGGGGTCTACTTTGAGAAAGAAACCCAACCAGGCACGTACTACTCCCTGACTGAAAGAAGCACACGCAAAGTATGTCTGGTACACAAATGGGAAAGAGGGAAAGTTAAGGGTGTCTGCTGGAGAATGCTTTCTTTAGGACTAGAACCCTCACTTACCCGAAGGTGACATGCTTGATCTTTGGGTTCCCTCCCCATACCTGTACCAAATGGTGTGTGGTGTCGGCTATGACTCTCCAATGGAGAGGAGCTAAAGTGTTTTTAGATAGATGAGCGATATTTTTGAGTGAGGGGCAGAGAGCTATGATGTGTATATAAAAAGGGTGATGTGAGTAAAACTATTTCCTGGTGGGCTGAATATCAGTTCTATTCTGGTGACCACAGTGGACAGGGTTAAAAAAGCGAGAAGTGACAGGGAGTTTGGAAAAATACTTCCTATGCGAGGTCAACATGTTTCTGGCCAAAAGTGACCCTACATGAGGTTCTGGGGCATTTGTCAGGACCCTGCAATAGCAATTCTGGAACCTAATCCCGACCACATGATTGTAAGCCAGGTGATACAGAAGATGGCCCACAATGACATAATCATGAGGTCCACAGTCGTACTAAATAATGGAAACAAAAAGAATAATTTAAAGCATTCAAAGATATGACAGCAATGTAAAAGTCTACTGCTAAAGTGAAGTACGTAGACCTGAGTGAGAAAGTGAGACAAGTACCCTCTGTCAATGTACACACTAGTGATGGAGGTGGAGTGAGGGGTAATCTTACCCATACAGTAAGGGTTCTGCTAACTCTTGAGCCTCAAGAGGCTGCCCAGACCGCAGAGCTGTATGACATAATAGTAAAAGGAATAAAATCAGACTCGATCATGGGCTGAATATAGTAAGCGACTAGGGGGCCACTAGATATATTCAGAAAAGGATGTGCAGGTTAATCTCTGAGAATCTCACTGTGTGAAATATCTGTCATGGAGTGGCAGCAATGGTAGTGCCAACCATTACTACTAATGCAGAAAGCTGCTATTTGCTGAAAGGTGAATAATGTCTTCCCTCAGATCAAATAATAATACAGGAGACCAATGAGGTCTCATGCGAGATCTTTAAAAATGTTAATCACTTCTACATGAGGTGAGAGTCATTACCCCCTCTTGGGTCCTCCTTGTCCCAGTCCTAACATGGTGATGCAATCCTGCCTCCCGACAGCCAATCAGAACACTTATAATATTTTCAGAGGATATATAAGCCCCTCCCACCCACCGCCATGCCTGTTTTTTTTGCTGTCCGACGCTGGTAGCAATGCCGGTGTGCTCCGTGTTTCCTGCTTGTGGGGTTCCCGAGTTTGAAGGGCTGGGCTTGCGGTGCGTTGAGTTTTTTCTTTTCTTTACTGTTGAAGTGTTCATTTTACTTCTTTTGCTGCGCGCGGCCACTCCGGTGTTCCGGTCGGCCGCGTTCCTGCTCCTTGGACTGAATGTGCTCCCCGCGCATGTGGTGGGCTGAGGTAGGGAGCTTCTTCTTGCATTCTGGCCTCGGGTCATTCCGGTGCTGGGGTCTTCTAGCGGCATCCGGCTCCGCGGCCATAATGTTTGTTCTGTGGCTGTGGGGGAGACTCTAGGGCTGTCCCTTTTTCTTTCCCTGGTCTCGTGTTGCTATGACTTGGTTGTTTGGGGGCAGTTTTTTAGGAGGGGTTTGCTCTGCACTTCCTGGTGTGTGCTGTGGCTTCCTGATACTGTTGCATGTGGCCAGGGATGTTGATGTTTCCGCTCCAGTGCCTGCAGGATCTTTGTTTATGCATCATCATGTTTCGGGAGCTGCAGGAGGTTGACCTGTTGCTGATTTCCGGGTCTAGCCTGCGTGATTTGGTTCATTCTGCTGTGATGCCTTCCCATGCGGGCTGCGCTGCTTGAGCCTTCTGCTTCCTCCTCTCCGGTCATTTTCCCTGTAGGGGGGTATGTCCGTTGAAAGGTTTTTTTTCGGTCATGTTGGTCCATTTCGGAGGTTCTCGGCTTTACGCCTGCTTCATTGTCTGCGGAGGGGTGACTTGCTCCAGGATCTGGGGATCATGTTGGATCTGGCCTTTTCTCATCTGGATCCTGTTCTGGGACTTCAGTTTCTCGGAGGCCTGTTCAACGCTTTGCTGGGGGCTGTTTTCTCCCTCCGGCTCGGTTCTCTGCCCTTTTGACTCTTCTGCAGGTCCTGCTGGGTGACCCTTCTACCCCTTCTCGGGTTTGGTTGCAGGTCCAGGGATTGGTGTCTGCCTCCACGGTAGTGGTTCCTTGAGCTCGCCTGCACCTCAGGTCCTTGGTGATTCTTCTGTTGTCTCGTTGGGACCCTTCTCTTACAGGTTGCATGGCTCTGTTCTGGTTCCTAATTTGGTATGGTGGCTTTGCTCTCCCACCCTAGTGTGGGGGTGTGTTTTCTGCTTCCTTCCCTCCTCTTTTTGACCTTGGACGCCTGTCCTTGGGGTTGGGGGGCCGCATTGGTGTCCTGAGTGGCTTCCGAGTCTGTTGGTTTATCCCGACGATCAGGTGGCTTGTTGTTACTTGCGCCTTCTTGAGGAGTCCAGGTGCGCGTCTCTGTACCTGCTGCCTTCCATGAATTGTGTCTGGGTGAAATCTCATCCGTTGGCGTTGCGGGCTGTTTACGTTCAGAGGCATCTGAATTTCATGAGGACAACTTGGGCGGCTTCCTCCCGTCCTCTGGTTTGCGTCATCTGTCTGTTCCTCTGTTCCGGGGCCTTTGTCTTCGGATCGGGACTCTCTGGATCGATCTTTTTGCTTCCCCTCACTACGCTTTTCTCCCCCGGTTTTATTGCGAGTTGGTCTGTCCTCATGCTTGAGGGTTCCTATCTTGTTTCCTTGGCCTTCGGGCTTTCTGTATGCCTTCCCTCCTATTTCCCTCTTCCCGGGGGTGCTGCAGAGGATTCGGGGGGGGGGGGTAAAAGTGTCTGTGCTGTTGGTTGCTCCTTTTTGACCTCACTACCCTTGGTTTCTGCTCCTGCTGCTGCTGGAGAGGGGCGGGTTTGGCCGGTTTTCCTTGACTCCGGCTCCGCTTCTGTGTCCGCACCCTGTCTTTGCCCTATCTTTGTCGCCTGCATCTGTTGGCCTGGCTCTTGAGTGGCTGTCATTGGAGTCTTTGGGCTGTTCTTCTGTGGCCGCCTGTGGCATTCCGTTGTCATATTGACCAACACTTATGGCCTGTGGTGCGTTGAGGCTCTTTTGTCTCTTGGTGCTCTTCTCTTGGTCTGGATCCATGGTTGCTGGTCCGGCTTCTATTCTTGTCTTTCTCCAAGATGGGTTTTTGATGGACCTTTCGCCTTCCACCTTGTCTGCTCGTTGGGCTGTGGTTTAGGCTTGTCGGGGTCTTGGGGCCTCTTTGGAGGTTGTTGCTCCTTGGGTGAGTCGGATTCTGTGTTGTTTACAGCTTTCACAACCGATCTCTCCTTTGATTGTGCCTCCTTGGGTTTGCCAACTCTTTTGCGGGATTTGCAGTTGCACCCTTTTGTGCCTTTTTTGGAGACTGTTTTTGTGGTTGTCCGCAACTGTGGCTTTTTTGTTGTCCGTCTCCACTGCGCTGCGGTTGGGTGAGTTGGGTTCTTTGCTTCTCGCCTTCCCTTATTTGCAGTTTCTGCTGGATGGGGTTGTTTTGCGGCTGGGCCAGTTTTTTTCCCCTTAGCTTCTTCCGAATTCCATTTGCTGCTGGAGGTGATTCCTTCCTATTTTGCCTGGGGATGGGGATTTCTTTGTTCCTTCATCCTTGGTTGTTCGCGCCCTTTGTTTTTTCTTCCTCCGTAACTTGGGGTTTCGTCTTTCACCTGCCCTGTTTTTCTCATGTGGGGGTGTGGCTCAGGGATGGTTGGTTTCTCCTTCCACCTTCACTCGCTATGTGCGTTTGGTGGTCTGCCTATCCTGTGGGTCTGCCTCCTCCGTCTCTAGTGCTGGGTCATTCGAAACATTCTGTATCCACTTCCTGGGCTGAGGAGTCGGGGGTCTCTGTCAAGGTGTTTTGTGGAGCAGTCACTTAGCTGTCCCTTCGTTTGTTCGGCATTATCGCTTTGCTGTTTTCCTTGCCTCTGTCGCTCGTTTTGCTGTTGGCTTTTTGCATGCTGCTGTTCTTTACTCCTTTGTTTGATTAAGTTTTGTACTTTTGCAAGGATCCCTGGTGTACTGCATTTTTTCTTCTTTTGTGTCTGCTTGTGAGTTCCTCACTATGTTAGGACTTGGACGAGGAGGACCCATGAGGGGGTAATGTCTTGTTACTTATCGGTAATCTTCATTACCCCGATTGGGGTCCTTTTCATCCCAGTCCTGTTCCCTCCCTCCCTCCGTCCCACTGTGTTTGTGTCAGGACTTGTTGATACCAGGCATGGCGGTGGATGGGAGGGGCTTATATGTCCTTTGAAAATATTATAAGCGTTCTGATTGGCTGTCAGGAGGCAGGATTGCCTCACTATGTTAGGACTGGGACGAAGAGGACCCCAATCGGGGTAATGAAGATTACCGGTAAGTAGCAAGACATGTGTGAGGATGGCAGTTGGGATCCCTTATGTGTTGTTAGACCAAAATCAAAGAGTGAGATACAATCTCAAGTCGCCGCACCTAGCTGTACGACCAACAACTGTATGTATAAAACATATGCAAACAAACATGGCCCATCCAAAACCCGGGAGACATTATGGAGAGGCTGTCTAATTAGTCCAAGCAGCGAGAAAGACATCTACAGGGGAGATTTTGGGTGGTGATGTAGCGCCTAAAGATTTTGAGATTTGTAGGGGTGCATCATATTCACTGTTAGTTGGCACCCGCATATAATCAATGTATACTTAGATGCGTCGTGCGAAATGTGTTAAGAAATGTATCAGCTATATCGCAACATAGAAGTGTTAGAGATGTGAAACATATTGTGAATGTATTCAGTAGAATGCATGACGATTAGTTTTCGTTCAATGCAATGTATTAGGTTAAACGTGTGACATGATTAAAATTACTCATGTAGGTCGCTTATTCATGTATATGAAAGTAAAAGCACTAATTGTTAGAATGTGATTTAATAGCGTGTTTAACCGAGTAGAGGCCCGAATGCACATATATCATTGAGAAGAAAGGCCTGTTATTTTCTTATGTTAGCTGAATGTGGTAGGCCGCAAATGATTTATTCTGGTAGAGGTTTTGGGCTGCAGTAAATTGTAAAGTTAAAAGATGCGAAGTATTTCTCCATCCCATGATCTCACCGCAGGTGCAAGGACAGTTGGTTCGTTAGTAGAAAAGGTCTTTGTCTAAGAGTTGAATTATGGGGGAAGCCAGACATGGGAGTACTTTGGAATGTGCCAATCGCAACTCCTAGTGCGGACGGTGTCTGGGACCCAAGGCCAAGCTGATGGACGATGGAGGATGGACAGCTCTGGATGGAAAATTACTGGAAGAAGACCTGGTTGAGGAGGTGTGCCGGAGGGCGTGTTCTATGATTTGGGGTTTTGTATTAGGGACAGCGCCCCGTGGGTTGGAGAGAGAAGAGGTGGGCGAGGAGCTAGAAGGAGCATTTTAGATCGAGCTCTCTCTAAGTGAAGACTTCTTAGGAAGTTTCACTTCTGACACCTTTTCACGATTTCTTGGGTCTTAAGGGAATGCTAAGTAGGGATGTCATCTAGCATAGAGTAGGGACAGAGATGCTTTTGATTAATGATTCCTAATATTGACATTGGCTTGGTAGTTATCTACCTCATGCTTTTAGAAGTTGTACTTTTGTTTATATTTAGTCGAATGCAAATTCTTCGTAGAGTAGCATTTGTGTTAGTGCCTATTTACCTGTTGTGCCTTGTACTAAGGTGCCTATATCTGCAGATGTTTATGTTGATAATAAAATCCCAAGAGCAATAGAGATTGAGTTTCGAGTCCTTAATTATGTCAATTTGCGGAAAATATTCTCTGATAATTGTGTTTGCTCCCTCCACGCTATTGGGCAAGTAAAAAGGTTCAATCGACCAGAGTGGGTTCTTGGAGATAAAATGGAAAACAAGAAATTGGGCCCCAGCAGTGGACTAAAATCCTGTAGCTCGATCTGTAGCAATGTGTATGAGAGTAATTCACAAATTGTTATGCTCTTGTCCGTGTCACTGAGGCGGTCTATTAGAGCAGCTCACATCAAAAACAGGCAGGGCACAGAAGACTGAAATGCGGTCTGTGCTTTCTAAATGACACATCACAGTAAAACAGAACACAGCCCAATACACAATTAGCAATAAATAGTGCCATGAGGACAGGCACCCGCTGTAAAACAAAATACATGAGCTGAAGTGTCTGCTCTGTATGTGGATTTGAGTATTTGTAACCTATCAGAGGCGATCTGTCTGGCCGGACGGGGACAGACAGTTGCCAACCGAGGTCAACAATTTCGAGAGACTGTGGACGAACAGTCAGAGACTGTGGACAGACAGCCAGAGAAGTAACTTGTTTGGGACAAACGGTTATTTCAGTGTATGAATGGGACGAATGCAGGCGTGAGACGTAGGCGTAAGGAAAGGGAACTGCTGCGAACGAAGGAAGGTGACGTCAGAGAGTGTCGCGCTGTGATAGGCTGGTTGGTGTTAGTCGTGCTGTTATTGGAGGGTTTGACATCAAAAGGTAAACAGTGTGTGGGATCGAATTTTGTCAATCATGAAGTGTTTTAAGGTTTTTTGAGAACTGTGTAGAGGTGACAAACATGTAGTTTCTCGAGGAGGAGAAGAAGCTCCTCCTGAGGATACTCCAGCACATTACATGGCAAGGAATGTGGGATTGCATACGATAATTTGGCTTGAGAATTGGCATAAAATGACTCAAAATGAAGGAGAATTAGCTTTCCCGAGATATGGTTCATTTAGATTAGAAGTGTTGTACCAGTTGAAGTCTGTGATGGCGTCCTTACGACCTTTGCCCAGACCAACACAATTTGAAGCGCTACATGCGTGGATTAGAGCAGCGCATGATAGGAAAAGAGACAAAAACCAGGAAAGAGTGAAAAAGTCGACTAAGGCGTTCCAGAATGCCAGATGGGATGCAGAAGAGAAAAGATGGAGAGCACAGGCAATAGAGGGAGATAGACTGTACCCCTTATTGATCACTTCGGAGGGGATAAAGAACGTGAAGCCAGAGGATGAGGATGATAGTGATACTGAGGATAGCCTATTGGAGAGGTTGGTATTAGAGAGACCACCTCTGTATAACCCAGAGGTCCCAGAAGAGACGTTGGTTCAGATAGAAGAGACTAGAGGAGTAACAATCCAACCAGAGACGAGAGTAGAAGGAAGGATCTCGATAGGAACAGAGAGTACAAGGAGCCAGTCTGTGGCTAGCGTAAAGGTCGAGAGAGATGTGAGGTTACCGGATGCTCTAAAGGTACCGGTCACTATTGGACCTATTGTTTCGATTTACCACCCAGATCCAGAGGAGGTTGCGAACCCAGAGCAGACAGCCGAGGGGGTAAGGAGAGAGGTCGCAGGAAGTGACCTAGTGGGTGGAATGGCCTGGACTCCGAACCCTATAGAATGGAGTACACCATTGCCAGCCATGTCAGACTCATCTAGGGGACAAGGAGAACAGAGACCAGAGAGGCCGAGGTCTGTGATGAGTCGAGATCAGATTTACGATCATGGCTACCACCAGTGAGAAACCAAAGCCCAAGAGTGATGACAACAGAGAGAGAGCGGGTCATTTTCATGAATCGGTCGGCTCCAATGTGCATACCAGAAGAGAGTAGGTCGCAGGAGCAAGAATGTGAGGACAGCGATAGAGAAGGGGTAGTCTGCTGAGAAGTGCTGAGAGGAGCCCTGAAAGGGGGGATGATAGATGTAGTAAGGTTAAAGGCGGAAGTGGATGAGATAATAGGTGGAAACTTACCCCTTGAGAGAGTATTAATATATGGACCAGATGAATTACTCTTCGTAGCAAAGGATGTGACTCGGAAAGCACGAGTTGCACATGAGAAATTGTCAGAATTGGCTAAGCGATATGAGGTGGATCTGTCCAAGACTAAAACATTGCAGGAAGGTCATAGGTTGCAGTACAGTGACCAGGAACTGGAGGAGAAAGGGGTTACCGGACTGAGGACCCATATCAAAGATCTGATCACAGCCATGCGCGCATGGATGATGCTTGATAAATGGGAAGAAAAATGGTCCAAGAAGAAAAGCTCTAGGAGAACGATAGGAGGGACCCCACCTCTGGGTGGAGGGGTGTTGGAGATAAGGAATTTTCCTTTAAGGGAAGTGCAGAATGGAGGATACGTGCATGTACCCTGGAGCAGGAGTGATTTGGTGGCGTTTACAAATGATTTTCCCCGGCTTAGAGAGAAGCCCGCAGAGTGGTATAAGCAGGTTGACCGCTTTGTTAAGATCTCGAAGGTATTGTGGATCGATTTGAATACCTTATTTGATATTGTGGTTCCGGGAGATTTGTGGCCAGCATGCAAGGTTGCCGTTGAGTGGTCCGTCACCGCTAGTGACGAGGAAGTACGAGCAAGTGATTACTTGGTTGAAGTCGAAAGTCTCACCACAAGACATCGATTGGGTGAAGATAGACAGGACAGTGCAGGAACCTAAGGAGACGGTACATGAATTCTATGAGAGACTCTTACAGGCTTTTAAGCAGTACAGTGGCCTAGATGCGTTGGACACGAAAGATATGGGACAGTTTGTTTCAAAGTTTGTGTTGGGATTGAGGCCAGAGGTTAGTCTCATGATACAGCAGCATTTGATTTGTTGGCAGAACAAGCCTGTTGATGAGATTTTACGGTATGCCAGATATTGCACAGATGAGATTGAATCCAAACACAGGAAGTTGAAAGATAACTTGATGCTTGTTCAGATGCAAACCGCTCAGGGACAGCCTAATGGGGGAGTGTTGGTAAGGAGACAGGGAAACTATCAGGCGGGAAATCAGAATGTTCAGGGGCAGGGAAGGCCAAGACCAATAGACCCTAGAATAGGTATGGATGTGGCGACATTGAAAAAGACTACAACATGCCATCAGTGTCCCCAGGTTGGACACTGGAGACGCGAGTGTCCCCTGAACCCATGGAATCAGATACAGCCGGAAGGAGAAATAGTTCAGGTCCCTGGGGCGGAGGCGGTACCAACAGTGACTAGACCTAAAACGATAAAAGAGGGGACTGGTGTTCCGCAGGTGCAGGTTCCCCAGCCACCCAGAATACAGAATGTACAGCAGGGAGCTCGAACTTATTTGCAGATGCCAATGTTTGAAGTGAGCGAGGAAAACGATACAAGCCTGTTGGCACGATCATGTTCAAAGAGAGATAAAGATTGCATGCTTAGAGCCATCCTAGAGGTAGATCAGAAAGGACCCTTTGTGGAAGCAGACCTTGACGGTCACCCTACAACCTTTTTGGTTGATACAGGGGCTACCAGATTGACTATAAGATCGGCAGTGGTTCCAGGTCTAGCTCTTTCTGTACAAAGTATCCAGGTTGTTGGTGTGGCAAATAAGAAACTGATTAGTCCACTGACGGAGCCAATTCCAATCAGGATAGGAAATTTCAGTGATCGACACCAGTTCGTGGTGTGCGACTCTAGTCCGGTTTGCCTGTTAGGGAGAGATCTATTGTGCAAGCTCAACTGCACGATCTACTGTACCTCGAAAGGAGTGGAGGTACAGACGAGAGACGATGACGCGACCTTTAAGGTTGTGAATCAGCGTGTGTGTGTGGAAATGTACCCAGCATTACCGGTGGAGGAGCTTCCACTTGATCTGAGGGACTCAGTGTCTATTGACGTATGGGACCTTAGTGGTGAGGAGATTGGTTTAGTCAAGGGAGTAGACCCAGTGAAAATCCAGATTAAACCAAACGTAGAGTTTCCGAGGACACCCCAGTATAAGTTATCTCCTGAAACTATTGCAGGGATTAAACCTGTGATTGAGTCTATGATCAAGCAGGGAATACTAATGGAAATTATGGGTAGCCCATGTAATTCGCCTATCATGGGACTACAGAAACCAAGTGGGAAATTTAGGATTGTGCAAGATTTGCGAAAAATAAATGAAATAGTTGTTCCATGTTGTCCAGTGGTACCGAATCCATCTGTGATCCTATTTCAGATCCCATGTGAAGCTGAATGGTTCACAGTGATTGACTTGTGTCAAGCTTTTTTCTCGATTCCTCTACATAAGGAAAGACAATTTGTTTGTGCATTTCGGCTGGAAAATCGTGTGTTAACGTGGTGTTGTATCCCACAGGGGTATACAGAGAGCCCATCTATCTTTAATCAGATCTTGAAGAAAAATCGTGAAGGTCTTGTGTTGCCACAAAACTCTCTTTTAGTGCAATACATTGATGATCTGCTTGTTGCGTCGGAGACGGAAGACGCCTGCAGAATTGATACCGTTGCTCTGTTGAATTACCTGGGAGAGAATGGTCACAAGGTGTCTCCAAACAAGCTGCAATAGTGTTTGAGCGAGGTACAGTATTTGGGGCACCGAATTGAGAAAGGCAAGAGAAAGGTGTCTCCAGGTCGCATTGATGCGATTTTGAGAATGCCGGTTCCCTCGACTCAGAGAGAAGTCAGAATGTTTCTGGGAATGGTGGGCTATTGCCGCCAGTGGATCCCAAACTTTTCCTTTGAAGCGAAGCCTTTACAGCGGCTGACGCGTAAGGATGTGAGTGATCCGGTACCATGGGATGATGACTGCTTAAGGTCATTTTTGAGGCTGAGAGAAGCTTTATGCAGCGCGCCAGCTTTGGGAATGCCAGATTATAACAAGGCATTCGCCTTATTCTGTTGCGAAAAGGAAGGTTGCGCATTAGCAGTGTTGACTCAGAGTCACGGAGGTGTCCGTAGACCAGTTGCCTATTTTTCAGCTACTTTAGATCCAGTAGCTTCTGCGTTGCCTGGATGTCTCAGATCCGTTGCTGCAACAGGTGTCAGTATCGAAAGATGTGAGAGCATTGTGATGGGTCAACCGCTTACTGTTCATGTGCCTCATTCTGTTGAATTGTTGATGACTAGGACTAAAACACAGCACCTCACAAATAATAGGTTGACTCGTTATGAGCAAGTCATCCTTGCTGCAGACAATGTGACGCTGAAGAGGTGTTCTGTTTTAAATCCTGCTACACTGTTGCCTATTCCAAATGTAGATGATGATGAAGATTGTGAGGACCATGATTGTCTCGATGTGACTGAACTATGCACCAAACCGAGACCTGACATTGTCGATGAACCACTCCCAGTTTCAGATGAGATTTTCTTTGTGGACGGTTCATGTTTAAGAGACAGTGTTGGTCGACTGAGAGCAGCGTTTGCTGTGTGTACCATCACAGGGGTGGTTGAAGCCGCTTGTCTAGAAGGAGTACACTCCGCACAGGTGGCTGAACTTATTGCCTTGACCCGTGCCTGTTTGGCCGCTGATAAGATCCGTGTAACGATTTACACGGATAGTCAATATGGGTTTGGTGTAGTTCATGATTTCTGACAGCTATGGTCCCAGAGAGGGTTTATGACATCTTCTGGTTCACCCATCAGAAATGGGGATTATGTACGACAAATGTTGGAAGCATTGCAAGGCCCAGATGAAATTGCTGTTGTTAAATGTTCTGCACACACTAAAGGAAACGATTTTGTGTCATTGGGTAATAATTACGCAGATGAAGTTGCTCGATTTTGTGCAGAACAGGGATGTAATTTTACTGAGAAACATGTTGTGGAAAGCGAAGAGAAAACAGATTACGATGTGATGTTAGCTATGGCAGACTCATGGGAGGAACTGAAGCAGTTGCAAGATGGGGTCTCTGATCAGGAGCGGGACAGCTGGATACGAGCTGGATGTGAGAAGGGAGATGTGGAGATATGGGTTTCGAATGATGGACGAGCTGTGTTACCGGAATGTTTGCTGAATCCCATGGTGAGATTGATACATGGTGCTGTACATCTTGGCATAGATGCAATGATGCGAGTGTTTCGCCAGACATGGTACAATCCGAAGTTTCGGACGGTAGCTGAAGCTGTGTGCCAGAGGTGTGTCACATGTCAACAGATGAATGTAGGAAAGAGGACCGCTGTGACGTTGAGTCACATAGGTAGGTCAGGTGGACCTTTTAATAGAATGCAGCTGGATTTTATTGAAATGCCGAAGTGTAATGGGTTGAGGTACATATTAGTCATAGTATGTGTCTTTTCCAGGTGGGTGGAGGCTTACCCGACACGTAGGTGTGACACACTCACTGTAGCTAAGTTACTATTGAGAGAATCAGTATCAGAGGCTTGCCTTGACTTACCTGCTGGGGGACTTTACTGCTGCCCTGTCCTGCTATCACCGCTGTTGCTGGGCCCTACACGCTGTGTGTCTCCCCTGCTGCCGCCACTCCACCTCGCGGCCGTGAGCAGGGGGGGACTACAGCTCCCAGGCTCCTTAGCGCCCGCCGACGACATCCACGCGCCCGGAGGCGCACAAAAGAACGCGGCTCGCTCGGTGGAGCGGGAATCAGTATCAGAGGCTCGCCTTGACTTACCTGCTGGGGGACTTTACTGCTGCCCTGTCCTGTTGCGCTATCACCGCTGTTCCTGGGCCCTACACTCTGTGTGTCTCCCCTGCTGCCGCCACTCCACCTCGCGGCCGTGAGCAGGGGGAGACTACATCTCCCAGGCTCCTTAGCGCCCGCTGAGGACATCCACGTGCCCGGAGGCGCACAAAAGAACGCGGCTCCCTCCGCGTCGCGGGACGCACGCGGGCGGCGCCGGGCTAAGCCCGGGACAAGGGCGGGACCGTCGGTGGCCTTCCGGGGCCGGAGGGGGCCGGGCTGGGCCAAAGAACTTGGTTCGCTGACCTCGATGACTTCAGTTACTGTGTCCAAGTGAGACCCTTCTATAGTGTGGACCCTGTTGAGGATCTGTTAGTGTGATCACCTAAGCTACTTATTCTCGTATCCTGGTATCAGGACATTCTTATCTTGCCGCTGGGGGGAAGTTGCTTACTGCTTTATTTTCTATTGCAAGGCTTTATCACCTAGTATTGACTATGTCTAACGCCAAACATGACAAGTTTATATCTGGGGCAGGCTCAATTGATAATTATCTGGTTAAAATAGTAAACAAAATTAACAACGATCGAAGAGCTTCACTTGGCAGAGGGAGTCCATCTGCCTCTCCCCAAGCTACTTCTAATTCCTTGGTGGAAACCCTATGAGATGATACACCTGGCCTGGGCAATCGGGCGGTTATAACGGCTGCAGCACAGGTCCACTCTGAGTCTCAGGAGGAACTTCTAGACATATCTATTGTTGATATAGAGGAGGCCCCGCCTACCCCCAGACCAGTGAGAGCCTGCAGGAAACAACAAAGTAAACGTGGGGGTAAGCATAGTAAAAAAATAGCGGAAGTTTCCCATCCAGCTCAAAGCAGCTGTGCTGCCGGAATTGCCCCTCAGGAAGGAAATAGTGCAGCTAGTATTAATTTATCCCCGGAGCAATTTGCCCTACTGGTATGTACTTTAGAAGCCAAATTTGAGGTCAAGATAGCCGAGTACACCCAACCCCTAGTGCTCAAACTGGATATTGTTATCTCGGAAGTCAAGAGGCTAGGTGATTTGGTAGCGACACACCTGGCCATGGCCGAAAGAGCTAAGGCAGTTGTAAAGGGTTCTGCTGGAGCCGAGCAGGGAACTATTCATGATAATCTGCAGCAACCAACCCAGCAAACAACTGCACCCGAAATCATTCCCTCTGAACCCACACCATTAACTGGTCCAATAAAACAATCCTCTTCAGGTCCAGAGGGTTTATCAGGCTTTAGACAGGGAAGAAAAAATGGATTTATAAATCTCCCCCCAGATTGCGCACCATGGGCCTCATGTAGGTAAATAAATTTTACCGTTTCTTAAATACCGAGCCGTACCGAATCGGTAAATTAGAATCGGTAAGTTATATGTAGGTAAAAATTCGGTAACAGTTACCGATTCGGTAACATTCGGTAATCACGAATCGGAATTCACCGAATCGGTAAATACCGAGGTGGTATTTACCGAATCGGTAAATACCGAGGTGGTATTTACCGAATCGGAAAATACCGAGGTGGTATTTACCGAATCGGAAAATACCGAGGATACTACCACCTTCCCTTTACTAAGTAGCTAATATTATAATTATGCTAATAGAAGGTCTCTTAGGCCTGAATAGGGGACCCCATACCTCAAAAATCAGCTTAGTGAAATCACATCACAGGAGCATCAGGAGCCTTCTCGCAGGAAGGCTCGTCTTCGGTCTGAATAATAAACATGATGTCTGTGATATTAAAAGCACCAACTCTCAGGTATTTGCAGCTGCGCGTGTGTCATGGCTAAATAGTGGGTCGAACAACCTAGAGTGGAAAACATGCATTGTGTAATATTCCAGACTGTTTGTCACAGCATGTACAGACCAAGGTCGCTGCGCAGAGCTTGGGATGGTAACAACAGATTGCACTCGTGTGAAGCAAGTCTCGAGTCAGCAGTTTATTAAAGAAATAACATGTAAACGCAGTGTCGTGTGCAAAGACAAAAAGATGGCTTCATAACATTTAACGTGGTTATGCTAACTTAACAATGTATGTACGTATTCAGGGAGAACTCACTACACGCCCCCTTGATCGAAGCAATATTTAATAGGCAAGAAAAGAGAGAACGCAGAGTTCAGTTTCGTCAGAGCAGAACAAGGCGTAACCAATGCTGCGCCAAAGTCCGAAAGTTCAAAAAATTGCAGCATAGAATTCCAAAAAAACAATGCAAGTATATTAAAAAACTCAAAACGACCATCAGGAAGAGAAAAAAGAGAAATAAAACAAATAAATGTTGCGCCAGGGTGCTGTCCAGTAGCACAGGCGCAATGGACGACAGTCCAGTTAATCCATGAATGTATAGGCAGCATATGTGGCCACTGCTTCCAACAAAAAATCGTTTGCAGGGCCACTAAAAGTCTCAGCCATCCAATTAAGTAAAGAAAAGGAACATACGTGTTCTCCAACCATCGGAGCCTCTAGCACAATCAGAGGGCACCCGGAATGTTCCTCCAAATAGCTCATAGCCAAGAAGTCGTAGGCGGCCGCTGAGATGTCCCAATTACCCAGGATACCATGCGCCGCACCACAGGCCATTATCCGGACACCAGAACAGGCCAACTCGTGAGACACTAAGGGCCTCATCAGTCGATCGAAATCCGGCACCGGAGACACCATGTTGGTCAAGCACAAATCCAGAGGCCATTCAAAGGGACAATCCAGGCAGTGAAATACAGGTTGTACGCAGGTGAAGTAGGAATACCTGAAGGATAATCCATAAGCCAGGCTCAAAGTCGCCAATGGCAAAGTACCATAAAAGTCAAGCATCCTATCACGAAGAAGATGCAGACGGGACAGGTGCTCGTGTGGCACAGAAGGAGCAGCCATTCCGGAGTATGAAAAGGAAAAGCAGCACACCTGCCACTAGCGCCAGAAGCAGCGGGACACCTCCAAAGATGCTCGAGAAAAGTGAATGAAAAAATGCCGGAATAACACCAAAAATAGTTTGGAAAGAGGTCACGAGACCCGAGCCCACAAGTTTAAAAAAATGAGCCAGGCCGGTCGTGGACGAGGCATTGAAAATAGTTTGGATCAAAGAGCCGAAATGCAGGGGGAGGTCAGTATTCAGAAGCGCCTGTACCTCAGTGCGCGTATTAGCAACGTGAAGGACAAATGTTTCACGAGAGGAAGTCAAAGGCACCTCTTTTTGGGACAATAGCGCTCTTATTCTGCTCAACTTGTTGAACTCTGCTTTCAAGGTTGGAATCGAAGGCCAGATGGAAACATCCAGCCGCCCATGCGGGGGTGGAAAAAGAACATTATTGCAGCAGACAACTTTATGCGAGACAGTTATGTACGGGATTCCCACTAACATCCCGCAGCAAGCTTCATTATTCAAAACTAAATAACTACCGTTTGCAAGCAGCGTGAAAGAAGGTGTAATCGCAGGCACTGGGATACCTCGTAGGACGCACGCCAAATTCGGGGCTTGTGCATTGCATGCGCCGTGTAATTGAATGTGCCTATTGTCTAATGTATAAATCCTAGAAGAGAGAGTGCTAATGCTATTATCTATAACGGCTAAAGCCTTCTCCATGTTTGCTTGGTCAATAGCTCTCAATCTGGAAGCCGCCTCAATCTGCGACAACTTCCAGACTTCGTTGTAAATAGCATACGCCCACCTTTGGGTTCTGCCACCCACAGGACCCTTAACAAAATCATTCAAATCGGTATGCACATTGATGGAGTGGGTGGACTTCCTGATCCTGTAGATGTGCTCTGTGTCAGCTGGTGGACAGATTGGGATGTGTGTACCATCAATGCAGCCGATGACGTGGGGGAACCGTGCCATGTGAGAAAAGTCTGTTTTTGTTTTCTGCAGTGCAGCCTGTGTGTTGGGGAAGCTGATGTAGTGGTGCATTCTCTGCATCATGGCATCCAGGAACTTCCTGAAGAAACGTGACAGGCAACTCTGGGATACACCACCCACCGCAGCTATCACCCCCTGGTAACTGCCGGATGCCAGCAGATGTAGGCTGCAGAGCACCTGCACATGTGGGGGTATGGCGTGCGCCCTTCTTATTGGCTGGTCCAGGAGTGGGTGCAGGTCCCTTATCAGGTCCATGATGGTTTCGGGGTGTAGCCTGTACCTCTCATGTATCTCTGCATCAGTCAGCTGGAAGAGTGTGATGCGCTGTCTGTAGATGCGTTCCTCCCGTCGCCACACCCTCAGTCCTGCTGCCTGTAGACGTAGGCGCCTTGCAATGACATACATAGCGGCCATGTTGTCCACGCTGTTGCATTTTGGGATTGCTTATATGCACTGTTGATGGTTACCACCTGCTTTCAATCCGTGTTAATTACCGACTCTTATTTACCGATTTTCTTGGATTTCTTAATTACCGAGTGCTCCTACATGTCATTTTAATTTTTACCACTTCATATTTACCACTTCATATTTACCGATTCGTTAAGTATGTATTCGGTAAATCTGATTCGGTATTTTAGAATTCGGTAAATATGATTCGGTATTTACCGCCTCATATTTACCGAAAAGTCGTTTTTGGACTCCTACATCTCACTTGTCTGTATACCGGTCGGTAACGGCATATTTACCGAAAATCGGCCGTTACCGACCGGTATTTGGCTACCTACATGAGGCCCTATATGTGGTTGTTTTAACAAATGTCCCCCCTCCTGATAACCACTCTGCACAGCCCCATGAGGAATCGCACGAGTCACTAAAAAACAAAACAGTGTCATGGCTTAATAGAAGATGTGGTTTCCCGATTAATTTTTCTGATCAAATTTTATCAACCAGAAGGGCCAACTGGATTGGCCCGTCCCGAAAGATTTGTAGTGGGGATTGTATAATAGTAAGGGCAGCTTCACTGGTCTATGACGCAAATAGTGTTTGTGCGCGTCCTCTGGGCTACTTCTACACTCATTTAATTAAAGCTCCCCCAAATCGCGTGAGATTTAGACCATTCACTTTTAATGAGCCTCGGACCCCTGTAGTCTCGCAAACCTATAATGTTGACAATCACTGCAGGATTGGATCTAACATCGTCACTTACAACAGATTTGAGGCACTCTCGGGCCTAGAGGCTTGTGACTGACGCAAGGATTCTGAGGGTCAGGGAAGGCACACATCGGCTGAATTGGGATCTATGGAACCTGCACACGCAATAATGAGTAATGAAAACTCTCAACCCAACTCTGCTAGTATCGCTAATGGTACAGGGGAAAAGGTAAAGATGCTAAGCTGGAATATTGCGGGCTTGTGGTCAAAAAGGGACGATAACGGCTGGTTAAATCTTGTAAAACAGTATGATATTGTTGCTTTCCAAGAGACATGGGATAAGGATTGTGATTTCTGAATTGACGGTTTTACATCCTACTTTGTTCCAGCTCTGAGTTCGACTGCAGGAAGAGACAGAGGAGGTCTTCTGTTTCTGGTCTCAGTAAACATCACAGGAAGAGTCAAAAAGATTGACTGTACTTCCCACAACTGTCTTATTTTGGAAGCAAGCTTGGCAAATAATACTAAGCTAATTCTTGTTAACTGCTATAATTCACAGCAAGGGGAGTTTCCAAATGAGCATCTCCACCAGTTGTCAAATTTTTTAGAATCTTATAAGGAAAATGAAACCACTTTTTGGTATTTCATTTTGATGGGAGATTTTAACGTGCATTTATGTAGACTAAACTGCCAATACAGAGATAATGATGGCCCAGATTTCACATCCCCTCAACATTTTGAACATAGTTCTAAGGGGGAAGCATTGGAGATTCTCTTGTCTAATAATGAATTGTTTGAACCAGGGTTCTTCGACAAGAGTAACCGTGTTCCCACGTACATTGCTAGGGATTGTGAATCCATAATAGACTATATTTTTCTATCCCCAGGACTTCTAAGATACGTGATTTTTTATAATGCTATACGCTCCTCTTTCAGTGACCACAACCCGGTGGTGATTGTATTGGATAATGGCTTCTCCCTCCTGAAGAAAATAGTCTTGCCACTTGCTACAGTTGATGTAAAAGCTAAAGACCAGGGGAGGAGATTAAATTGGAGTAAGGTCACCCCCGAAGATTTTCTTCACTCTATTATTACAAAGGTAGGCCCGGAACTAAATATATGTACAAACCCGCACATTTATGGGGGGGATGTAATAGCGTCATATGAAGCCATTTGCTCTCAAGTGGCCAATGATCTTACAATTAATAGCCGAGTTGTTAAAAATAAACCCGCATTTGGCTGGTTCGACCACAATTGCACTAAAGCCCATAATTTACTTAAAAAGGCTCTTAACGATAGCCAAAGGAATAAATGGCTAGTTGCTCAGCTGAGGAAAGAGTACTCTATAGCAGTACAGGCTCGGAAAAAGGAAATCAAACAAGATGCGTGGGCAGCATTAATGGATAACGCTACCCTGAAAGATAGTTCCAAGTTTTGGGCAATTGTCAATACTCCCCTGTTCACTGGCACCCAGAACTCTGTATTAGAACTTAATATCCCAGAGGAGGACTGGTTATGCCACTTTGAAAAAATTTATGGGAGCAATTTACAGCTGGAAACCTTTGAGGTACCAATCTCTAACCCTCCTATGATACCTGTTAGTTTTAACATAGCGGAGGTTGAGAAAGCAATAGAGGGAACGGCAGGGCGCAAGGCGCCAGGCCCTGATGGGATGCCCTCTGATATGTTCAAGGCTAAAATACTGATGAACGTTTTTAATACCTCGGCTGTTACAGCTTTACCGAAGTCATGGTCCCGTTCAATTATAATCCCCGTGTTTAAGAAGGGCCAAAGGGGAGATCCCAGATGCTATAGGCCAATATCCTTACTGGATTCCTCAATCAAAATCTTAGGGAAGATTATTTTAGCAAGGATAACGAGCTGGACTACGGAGAAAGATATACTAACCAACGCCCAGTATGGTTTTAGATCTGGGAGAGGCACAGAGGACCAATGTCTTAATTTACACTTAATTGTATTTAAATACACGAAAGCTGTAGGGGGCTCGATCTTTCTAGGTTTCATGGACCTGTCCACGGCCTTTGATCTGGTTAACAGGTCAAAGCTGTGGTCCATGCTCTTGGAACTGGGACTCGATCGGCCCCTTGTGTATTTTCTGGCCGACTTACATAAAGACCTGAGAGCCTCAATAAGGATGACGCAGGAGGGGAAATGCACCGCAAGCTTTAAGTCAGGAAGAGGGGTGCGCCAAGGCTGTATCCTTGCTCCCATGTTATTTACTTTATAAATAAACTCTCTGGAAGATAATCTGTTAACAGCTACACTTGATATTCCGCGTATGGGAGGAACATCCATTCCTGTACTCCTTTACGCGGATGATGCTGTTTTATTGGCTCGGACTCCTCTCTGTTTACAAAGATTATTAGATTCCTTTGGGGATTTTATGAAATCGTTGGATCTTGTGGTCAATAATGGTAAATCGCATATCATGTCTTTAGGTAAGGGTAAAAACAATGTTAAAACCTTTTACTGTGGCGGGGAAGTAATAACCAGAGTGAAAGTGTTCACCTACCTGGGAGTTGTTTTTGACGAAAAAGGAACCGGGGTACCGCAACTCTCTACAAAGGTGAGCGCTGTGAGAAACTCCTCAGCTGCAATATCAGGTTTTGCAAAAAGACTGGGAGGAAAGCCTTGTGAGGCTATTTTAGCTATATATAAAGCCAAAACCATTTCAATTGCTAGGTATGGGGCTGCAATATGGGGGTACACTAAAACTGAACCCATACAAAGAGAGGAAAATAAATTTCTACGTGCTCTCCTCGGCCTCCCACAATCTACAGCGACTCATTCGGTCCACCTTGAGTTGGGGATAGGCTATATTTCTGATATTATAAAAATAGTCCCAATCCTGTTATGGATTAGAATTTGGTTAAATTCGAATCTCACGTTAAATCATAAAATCCTGAAGGATTGTATTAAACTAGATAATACGAAGGAGATCCAGTGGCTGTCCTACATTAAAATGTCAACTAAGAAAATGGGGCGCCCAGAGATTTTCACCAATCCTGAAGGCTTATGTAAAGCTGACTTAAAGTGGGTCAAAATAAACTACATTAAGCTCAGCGAAGCTGAGCGAGAAGCACTAGAGCTAAGTAAACCAACAGTTAGGGCTCACTTCTTGCTTATTTTGTCCTTAGCCATGCAACCATATCTGTCTATTGTCACGAATTCCTTTCTCAGATGGCTATTGACAAAATTTCGTTTTAACCAGATCCACTTAGTATTAAGTGACTCACAGGGATGGATTAGGCCGGAAGACACGGCTCCCTGTAAATGCGATGACTTCTCCCCCCAAGATACTATGCATTTTACGTTTTTTTGCCCTCTGTATTATGAAGCGAGAAAAAGGTTTATTTTCCGAATACTGAAAGAGAAAGATTTTATACAGACTAAACCTGCATTATTGTTTTTACAATTAATGGAATCCCCTGTAATCATGTTTGGTGTTGCCAGTTTTCTCGTTGCGTCCATTAGGAGTAGGAGGAATAGACAGGCAGCCCTACAGGAGGAAATAAATTAGTCTTCATAAGTTTATTGTCAGTGATTAACTGTTTTTAACAATGGAAATGCTTTTTATGTTTTTAACTGTTTTTATATTGTATAGCATACTTTTATGATTTTAAATAATCGAATAAAGTGGTGTGACTTGACTTGACTTATTGAGAGAACTAATCCCGAGGTACGGTTTCCCGACCTTTTTTAATCAGATAGAAGAACGCATTTCCACAGTGAAATGAAAAAGCTGCTTTGTGCTGCCTTGAATGTAGACCAAAGATTGCACTGCAGTTACCGACCAGAGGCTTCTGGGATTGTGGAGCAAGTTAATGGGACTTTGAAAGCCCGAATTGCGAAAGTGTGTTCTTCGACATCTTTGAAGTGGCCAGATGCATTACCTTTGGTTCTCATGAGTCTACGTAGTGTCCTGATAGGAGGACTGGATTGTCACCCCATGAAATTCTTATGGGAAGGGCGATGCGCTTGCCAAGAATACTTGCCACTGCTTTGATTAACATCACTGATGATATGATTCTGGACTATTGTAAAGGCCTGGCTGATGTGGTCCGTTCTGTGTCTCAGCAGGTGCAGACAGCAACGGTTCCAGCCGCAAGTGACCTGTGCCACGACTTGTGCCCAGGGGACTAGGTATTGGTGCGCAAACACGTGAGTTGCCTGGATGCTCTGTGGCGTGGGCCATACCAAATCATTCTAGTTACGAACACAGCAGTGAAGTGTGGAGGATTGCCGAACTGGGTACACGCCTCCCATACCCGTAGAGTTCCAGCACCCTTGGAAGAAACAGCCCCTCTCGAGAACGAAAACCCAGTTGAGGTGGCAGAGCCATCTGAGAGGGCAAGTCAAGCTGTAGGGGTTGCTGACGCAGCTGGTTGTGCACTAAACCAAGCCGAAAGGGAACGTGAAAGTAACACTGAAACGGACTCGGAAGAAGAAGAAAGAGCTGCAGTGGGCAGTACCGAGTCAAATTCTGCTGAAGAAGAAAGCAGTGCACAGGGTACCAGTAGGGAGAGTGGAGGTGCCACAGAAGCAGAAAGGGTTTGGCCCGTGAGTCAGAGACGGGTAAACTTGATATCAGCACCAAGAACAGATCTCGCCCCAGTTTCCGAAGAATCAGAAGCAGACCAAAGTGACGAAGATCGACCCCAAGGTGCTCTGAGAAGATTGAAGAGAACAAGAGTGCCGTGCCAAAAGTACGCCTCACCAGAGTGGGCATACTCAGTGACTGATGCCAGGTTTACTGAACACGGGAAGGCTGAGATCGATCACACTGGTCAGCAGTTCTCCGTTTCCGAGAGTGGAAGTGTTGTTGAGGATTCCAGGATTGGAGATCGAAGGAATATTGACCATCAATATTCCGAGTCCGCCACTTTTGAGCATCATCCGTGGTCTGATTTTGGAAACGCTGGACTTCCCAACCTTTGCCGTTATACCAGCTCCCCAAGAACTGACAACCCTTAAACTTGAAATTTTGCAGGGGGTCCTAGAGCTGTTAGGACTGGCAGTTATTCTGGACTGATTGTAAATTTGCTGTATATAAAGTTTGAAAAGAAGATAACCTAGGCCCGAGGGGAAGAAGAATAAATGTAGGGATTTTCCGTTGGAGGGCGAAGAAGAGCTAGGGAAGTCTTCCTGATCTAAAGCGATGAGAAATTGAACTTTGTTAGAGGTTCCCCGGATTAAGAGAGCAGCTGAACTGAATTGCTGGATGAGAAAGAGACTTGTGTCAACAGAGACTGTACTGAACATTGAGAACATTTCAAAGATGGCTGAACCTGGAAATACACACCGTAGAGCCAAAATAGTGATAGGCACACTGTTAGGGGTAGTGATAGCTGTTATATTTGCAGTAGTAGTAACTTCGTACATGGTGGCCCATAGACAGGAGGGGGAGGTTCAGGGAACACCCACACCTACCACTCTAGGACAGGGAGGGGTCACTATTAGAGATCAGAGAGCTTGGACGCTTGAGGAGAGTCGTATGTTTCAGATAGATTTGTCTAGAGCTGATTTTAAACTTAATGCTTATGCGAAGCTGTTGTATGAGTATGTTGATGCGATGGATGCGAAGGATTGTTATGTGTGTATGCAGTTGCCTGCTTCAGTAGACGAAGGTATTAGATACCATCATCTCCCATTGACATATGGGATTTCTTGTAGCCTATTGCTTAGTTTGTTTTATGAAAGGAAACAGTTTGAGTATTTCTTTTCAAATTATGATACAGTACTTCCTGAAGTTCCGGCATATAAGCATTTGAATAAGTATGATTATTACAAGTCAGAGGATAGACTTCGGAAGTATTTCATACCGACTGAGAAGCTAGATACAGCTTAAGCTCATAGACATAATTTGACATGTTGGTTGTCCGAAACGGAAAAGAAGTTCATAGGTCAGATAGAGGATAGGTATAGAAAACTGACCCAGACACGAGATACAGGAGATAGTCCAGTGGATTGGACTGATGAGGAGAGATTGCACAAATCTAAGGGAAGTTATGGACCGATTGCATTAGATGAAGTACAGAAGGGGAAGTTGTGTGTTGCCCGTCCTCAAACTCCTAAGGAGAAGGTTCCAGTGGGGCATAGTACGTGTGATCATACTTTTACCATGGAGGACTCTGTTAAGAAATTCTTGCAAGGTCCGGTACAGGTGATTCCGACTGTTTATTATGTATGTGGGAAGAATGCATATGTGAGATTGCCTGCGAATTGGTATGGTACGTGTTATTTGGCTATCATTTTCCCAAAGATTTATCATACTGAAGATTTGAATCTACTACAGACGGGACGTCATTCTAAAGTGCATAGAGCTGCAAGTGCAGGAGCAGTGTTTGGTGATATATTCGGAGCGACTATACCTAGTTTGGGTGTGGTCCGGAATGATGTGAAAATACAAAGATTGGCGACTGTGGTGGATGAATTGTCAACGAATACGGCGAGGTCATTGCTGTTGGTGAATGGAGAAATGTTATCGATACGGAATATGGTTTTGCAGAATCGACTTGCGTTAGACGTATTATTGGCAAAAGAGGGCGGAGTCTGTAAATTGCTGAAGGTCCAGGAATGTTGCACGTATAGTCCAGACAATAGTAAGGACCTGGAGAAATACATAGACAATATTACCACAATCCATAAGGAAATAGTAGATTTGACAGAAGAGAATGTGTGGGAAAAGATTGGTCAAGGATTTGGTCGAGTGGGGACTTGGTTTGCGAACTTGGGAATGGGATTTCTTGGATCTGTGTTGAAGCCAATAATAATTGCTGTGGTTTGTGTGATCTGTCTGTGGGGATTCGTAAGAGCCTGGAAATGGTACAGAGGGAATAAGGTCAAAAGAGCCCTCAGAGCGAATGAGCAGAGAATGGCGAGATTGCAGGACCGTCAATATCAGGATCTTAAAAGGATGGAAGGGATTCGACAGAGTAGAATGGTAACAAGTACCGTTTCGATCAGCTTCTTATTCCAGGAGAAATGAGAATATGATGGTGTGATGACAGTTGTCATCAAAGGGGGGAACTGATGTAGCGCCTAAAGGTTTTGAAATTTGTAGGGGTGCATCATATTCACTGTTAGTTGGCACCCGCATATAATCAATGTATTCTTAGATGTGTCGTGCGAAATGTGTTCAGAAATGTATCAGCTATATCGCAACATAGAAGTGTTAGAGATGTGAAACATATTGTAAATGTATTCAGTAGAATGCATGACGATTAGTTTTCGTTCAATGCAAAGTATTAGGTTAAACGTGTGACATGATTAAAATTACTCATGTAGGTCGCTTATTCATGTATATGAAAGTAAAAGCACTAATGCTTAGAATGACATTTAATAGCGTGTTTAACCGAGTAGAGGCCCGAATGCACATATATCATTGAGAAGAAAGGCCTGTTATTTTCTTATGTTAGCTGAATGCGGTAGAGGTTTTGGGCTGCAGTAAATTGTAAAGTTAAAAGATGCGAAGTATTTCTCCATCCCATGATCTCACCGCAGGTGCAAGGACAGTTGGTTCGTTAGTAGAAAAGGTCTTTGTCAAGGAGTTGAATTATGGGGGAAGCCAGACATGGGAGTACTTTGGAATGTGCCAATCGCAACTCCTAGTGCGGACGGTGTCTGGGACCCAAGGCCAAGCTGATGGACGATGGAGGATGGACAGCTCTGGATAGAAAATTACTGGAAGAAGACCTGTTCGAGGAGGTGTGCCGGAGGGCGTGTTCTATGATTTGGGGTTTTGTATTAGGGACAGCGCCCCGTGGGTTGGAGAAAGAAGAGGTGGGCGAGGAGCTAGAAGGAGCATTTTAGATCGAGCTCTCTCTAAGTGAAGACTTCTTAGGAAGTTTCACTTCTGACACCTTTTCACGATTTCTTGGGTCTTAAGGGAATGCTAAGTAAGGATGTCATCTAGCATAGAGTAGGGATAGAGATGCTTTTGATTAATGATTCCTAATATTGACATTGGCTTGGTAGTTATCTACCTCATGCTTTTAGGAGTTGTACTTTTGTTTATATTTAGTCGAATGCGGATTCTTCGTAGAGTAGCATTTGTGTTAGTGCCTATTTACCTGTTGTGCCTTGTACTAAGGTGCCTATATCTGCAGATGTTTATGTTGATAATAAAATCCCGAGAGCAATAGAGATTGAGTTTTGAGTCCTTAATTATGTCAAATTGCGGAAAATATTCTCTGATAATTGTGTTTGCTCCCTCCACGCTATTGGGCAAGTAAAAAGGTTCAATCGACCAGAGTGGGTTCTTGGAGATAAAATGGAAAACAAGAAATTGGGCCCCAGCAGTGGACTAAAATCCTGTAGCTCGATCTGTAGCAATGTGTATGAGAGTAATTCACAAATTGTTATGCTCTTGTCCGTGTCACTGAGGCGGTCTCTTAGAGCAGCTCACATCAAAATCAGGCAGGGCACAGAAGACTGAAATGCGGTCTATGCTTTCTAAATGACACATCACAGTAAAACAGAACACAGCCCAATACACAATTAGCAATAAATAGTGCCATGAGGACAGGCACCTGCTGTAAAACAAAATACATGAGCTGAAGTGTCTGCTTTAAAAGACCGCTAAAATAGTCTTCCAGAGCTTACAGCGGCATCATCAAGCAAATTACAGAAAGACTGAAATTCGTTCTGTGCATGCTGCATGCAATACAAATGCTCTGCAAGACCCTGTTGTGAGTAAACAGAGATAAGTTATTGCAGGAACCACATCCCTGAATGTCGTCCGCGGGTCCCTGAATAGCGTGCCAGACGAGAGTGAAAAAGTAAAGCTGGGTGCGTCTTTTAAGGGGACGCGCGTAGGCACAGCTGCTTAATGAGGAGCGGGTGTGCCGAGCAACATGGGAAATGTAGTCTTAAAAGGACAACTAGATGCCAGTAATGGCGCCGTGTTTATAAAGGCACGAATCATGGAGACTTTAGTACTAATCTCCAAAGAGAAGGTGATGGGGTCGAGAGACTTTGCAACAGATACCAGCACGATTAAAGGGGTCTCATATAAAGTGATAAAGGATCATACTCATGTATAGGGGGTACCTAATAAATTAAGCAGCACTGTATATCATAGGTCAGAAAGTTAAAAAAAATTGTGGTATCTGCAGAAGAAAAGAGCCAAGTGTTCAGGAGCACTAGAGGGATGCCTTAAGGGTTTTTATGAAGTGAATGAAGTCACTGAAATATGTGCCGAGGGGAACTTCCAGAGATTCATATTGGAAGCATGTGGTGTGAGTTTCAAGCCACGGGTGAATATTAATGAAGAAATTTGAGGGAAAGGGTGGGTGCCAATGGTAAAGATAATGGTTAACCCATTCCAATCATGTAAGCCGCACAGTATGTGCATGGGTCATATTGTGAATGCAATGCCCAATAGCATGTGGTGGAAGGGACCCCAATGTAGGTAGTCATGTCTCTGTATAAAAATGATGGCCAAGGACAATGTTCATTATAGGGCAATCCACGGAATAGCATTGTTCAGTTCCTGTGACTTTTGCATATGAAAAGACAACGTTGTTCTTTCTGGAACAGCAAAGTGCTCTAGGTTACCCATGTGGGTGGTGTAGTGGGGTTTGGCTATGATTACCCATCTAATGTCTTCATCGATATGAAGGGACATCAGAAAATGTCTGATCAGTTTTGTGTTGGACTTTTTGCATCTCATGGTGCTGTGTTGTTAAACTATGCTGGTATTAACCTTGAGGGTAGTCATACCCACATACTGGAGTTTGCAGGGACAAATGTAGATGACCCCACTATTGTTGCAATTCATATGGTTGTGTAGCACCCATGGGGTCCTAGGCCAAGGTCTATCTGAGTCAGAGGTTTTGTCAGATGACAGACTGCACAGGAACTGCAAGGGAAGTGTCTGTTCATAGGTGGGAAAGACCATAACGTATCTGACTTTCTCTGTGGGATGTAAGTTGTCTGGTGTGGACAGCAGTGTCAAATGACTGAATGTCTCTGTACTACGTGTGTGTCTGTGTGTTGGTGTCATTGTTAATGCACCTATACTATGTACATGGTACATTTTAGGAAATAGCTCAGCTAAATAGATAATGCCCTTCCAATCAGCAGTCAGCAGAATACAAACAGTCTGTCCATAGACAAAATAAACTCCTGGAATTGCCGATTCTTCTACCTTTAAAATTTGCCATGTTCCTCCCATTAATTCAAATGTATGTCCACAGCTACTAATCCCTAAATGTCTAGTTCATTTAGGTGTCCTTCTATAAATGCGACATTTTCCTTTATGATGACTGTCTAGTTTCAATTTTGGTTAAACTATTTTGTTTCCAAATCATCTTCTTTCTTCCAAACATTTTTCAAAACATCACTATTTTTGTCTTTTCTACTTGTTATGTTAGTGTTTCTTTTCTCAAAAGCCATAATAAAAGCTTTCTCTAGTGGTCTCATTAAGCATGTTAAATTGTTTTGGTAAGTCGTAACACTATCTATAGGTCTGTGTGGTATAAAGAAATACCAAGCTGTGTCCATTTCTTTTGTTTGTCAGTGTAAATTCATGCTTTCTACAAAAGGCACTATTGAAAGTATCGAGTCACAGCTAAAATAGAAATATTCAAAATGTTCTTGTCTATATGTAAGTGAATGCATTATACTACATGAAATTTCATATGATAATGGCATGTGATAATATGTGACTTCTTCTGTTATGTGAAATATATTTATAGAGCGCTCAGTTACCCTGAGGTGTCCTGACACTAGCGCTGGTTTAGAAGAAGAAATGACAAGGCTTAATTCCCGAAGCCCCAAGTTTTCAGCTCATTCCTGAAGCATAGCAGACTTGGAGAGGATCTGATGTAGAAGGGCAGTTGGTTCCAAGTTGGCGCTCTTGAATCTGGGAACAATCATGGTCTTAGCACCAGAAGAACAAAGGTTTCTTTTGGGCTTGGACCAATTAAAATTATACTTAATGTGGTGGGGACCTGTTTTGTGAAGTGCCTTGTAGGTGATACAGAGAGTCTTAAACTTAATGCCGTGTCTAACAGGGTGCCAATGGAGATTCTGAATAGCATTAGTTACCTAATCAAATTTGGGGATCCCAGTTAACAGCCTGGCAGCTGCATTTTGTAGCATTTGCAGCTTGTTCAAGTGCTGGTGCTGCATATTTAGATACAGCCCATTACAATAGTCAAGTTTAGATAGGACCAATGAGATAAACACTGTTTTTGTGAAACATGAGGGATGTCTTGGAGAATTATTTTAATCATCCTCAAGGTAAAAAGATTTGGATAAGGTGACTGAATTGACCTGATCACTGAAGGTAAGTTTATTGTCCATTTTT
Organism: Triturus cristatus; assembly: GCF_964204655.1. NCBI lineage: Eukaryota > Metazoa > Chordata > Amphibia > Caudata > Salamandridae > Triturus > Triturus cristatus. Next base: position 1,103,911,512 of record NC_140585.1, on the reverse strand, counting down.
GATGCCTACATTTGTGGCCTTCCGCACCGGCATAGGGAGGCTGCCTAGTTCCTCCGGCCACCAGGATGGAGACCAAAATGATGTCTGATTTCCAAAGCGGATAACGTCCGTCTTCCTTGAATTTAGTTTAAGGCAAGTGTTGCCCATCCATTTACTGACGGCCAACATGCAGTTCTGGAATCTGGATCCTGTGTTTGTGTCATGATTAGATCATGACATGACACTTTGCATGTCATCAGGATAAGAAGTGAGTGAGAAACCGAAATATCTTATTAATGAGGTCAGTGAAGACACATATACATTGAACAGTGTGGGGCTAAGCGAGGATCCCTGAGGGACCCTGCAAGGCAATGAAAATGGTTCAGAGACAAAATAATCTAGTGCTTTTGATTGTTCACGCTCTGAGAGGAAGGAATGCAGCAGGAGCGGTGCTGTCCCATTCACTCAGATCTTGGCAAGACGGTCAATCACAAGGATGTGATTGACCATATTAAGAGCTGCTGATAGGTCGAGCAGGACCAGGGCAGCTTTGCCTTCATTGTCCAGGGCAGATTGACTTTCTTCAGAAGCTTTGATTAGAGCAGTTTCAGTGCTGTGGCCACTTCTGAAGCTGTACTGAGTAGGGTCTAGAAGCTGGCCAGCCTGAATGAACTGAGATAGCTGAATATTCATAGCCTCTTGGAGGCTTGGCAGGCAGTGGAAGGCATGAGATGGGGCAAAAGCTGTTGGGATCTGTTTGGCTTAGGCTCGGTTATTTTACTAGTGGCAGTATGGAAGTCACCTTCCATGCTTTAGGAAAGTAGCCTGTTTTGAACATAAGGTTACATATCATGGTTAGAGTTTTGGCAATAATCTCTGCAGCAGGTTTGATCACAGAAATGACAAATGGGTCCAGTGGGGAGCCGGGCTTAACAGATTGGATTTGGTGCGAAACTTGGTTGAACGTAAGAGGGGAGAATTCAGGCAAGTCTTTCTAAGTGAACCAGAGCAGCATAGACGTGCCCTCTGTTAGTTTGAATATCCCTCCATGCGAGGGGGTGCGTGGTAACGAGCCCAGCACATCACAGCACAAGAGTGTAAAAAAGCGGGGAAAATTAAAAGTGCAGAAACCAGGGTCCAGCAACCACGCAATCCGCTCACAGGCTCCCCGGTGAGGGATACTAGTCAAATAACACAAGTTAAAATAAAAGTGAAGCTGATGATGGCCCATGAGCACAGACATAACAGTGCTTTGCTTCCATAGTGTGTGTGTATTCATGTACTAATCTAGAATAAAAATTAGTTGTGTAATCATCTCTATTGTATTTAATAAATGAAGCCTTAAATTGATCCTCATCATTCATGTAATCATGCGTCTTAGTTGTATTTGCAGACCTAATATCTTTCTCGCTGTCAAATAAAACCCTACTAGCACTATTGTAACCATTATTATTGTTATTACAAAACTCGAACACATCTTATATTTGCACTTATTTCTAAGGCAACACGTCTGTCTAGAAACAAATTAGATACAGCCAAGTTCAAAAGTTCAGCACAAAATTCTGTAAACAGCTTCCTAATGTAGTTAGTTTTCAGCAAAGCAATCTTCGTGTAGACAATCCTTAACCCTACTCTGTGTTCTTCCTTTAATGTTATCCCTACTCTTCTACTGTAGATTCGGGCCAATTCAAATCTTTAAAATAGGAATTAGTTAGTGTCAGCCTTTTATTTCTTTTAAACTCTCTTTAGGCTTTTTCAATGTCTCTTGGTAATTGTACAGTTTGTTCTTGGTGAGTATCAATTATCTAACAATGCTCAGTGTGGTGATATCATGGAGGTTCAAACAGTTTGGATTTCACATCACACGGTTCATCTATTGCGACATTCAGTACTTTGTCCACGTAGTAAGACCACTCAGGTACTGAATACCTTCAACATGGTACTCTTGCTCTATTCGATCTTCTCAACCTTAGTTGAGTTCCTTGAGTATAACTTTCTTCACTTGATTCTGTCTCCTTAGGAATAGTTAATGTAATTTGATCAGCTGATACTTTGCTTTCATTCTCCTCTGAACATGGTTTTGTGGCGCTTCACCTTCATGGGTGACTCTTTTGGTTTCAGTGCTTGTTCCTTCACCCAAACCTTCTAGTTGCCCTAAAGCTGTCTCAGTCACATTTTCAAATTGAGGATCAGTCTCTGCTTCTACTTCGTTAGAGACTTCAATGCCACTTGGTGTAAGCACAGCAACTTGGATTGGTGCAACTGGTTGTAGATCTTCACTGCTTTCTTCCTGTTACTGCTGTGGCCTTGGTTTCACTGCTCCCTGTGGTCCCCCAGCTCATGGTGGTGGTGCACTCACCAATGCTCTTCATTCAGGCTCAAAGAACACACTTGCTGCTTCTGGATTTTTTACTTTCCTGGTATGTGAGCTGTGCACCCAATTTGGAATCCCACCACACTTTACAGCAGTATTAGTCAGTAAGATGACCTGGAAGGGGCCTTTCCATCTCGGTTGTAGACAAGTCTTCCAAACGTGCTTCTTTATCACAACCTAGTTACCAGGATTCAGGTCATGGCACTGTTCTTGGTGTGGATCCTTAGTGGCAGCTGCAAACTGGTAAGACACAGAATGCACAACATCAGCCAATCCTTTGCAGTAATCGAGTATCATATCAACTGTGATGTTCAAAAGTGCATTTGCAGGTACAGCAGGTAGTTTCACTGCACGGCCCATCAGAATTTAATGACAGTATAGGCCAGTTTTTCTATCAAGAATACTTCGATTACTCATCAACACCTAAGGTAAAGCATGTGTCTATTTCAAAGATTTTGAAGCACAGACTTTAGGTGATCAAGACTCGATAGTGCATTTAATTTGTTTGACTATACCTGAAGCCTCAGGTCGATAGCTGCAATATAGTCTGTGCTGAAATCTGTAACGATGTGCAAATCATCTTCAGGGCTTCATTATTAAACTGGGTCCCTCTATTTAATTCTATAGAGGCTGGCGTGGCATACATGGGAATCAATACTTGTAATAACAGTTTTCTTACAGCGAAACTGTCATTTCTTCTGGTTGGGTAGGCTTCCAACCATCTTGAGAAGACACATACTATGACCAGGACATATCTCAACCTGTTACAAACAGGCATCTCGATGAATTTCATTTGCATTTTGTTGAAAGGTCCACCTGATCTCCGTATGTGACTCAGAGTAACGTGTGTTCTCTTTCCTGCATTCATTTGCCTCCCTGTCCTTCTACCTCGGCTAAAAGTCTTGGAGTTATCATTAGTAAAGACCTTTCAATGAAACCACAGATTAACGCCACTGTTTCTGTCTGCTTCTTTCAGTTACGCAAAATCCGTAAGATTGCTCGTTTTCTTACTACTGAAGCCCTCACCTTGGCCCTCTGAGCCCTAGTCATTTCCAGAATCGATTATGCCAACTCTTTATATGTAGGCATCCCCGACTACCAGCTCAAACTCTTGCAACTTGTCCAGAATCAGGCAGCCCGCCTCATTTTCCATCAACCTAGGCACCATCACACCCGCCCTTTGTTAAAATCTTTGCTCCCTGTATCTGAACGCTGCAAATTTAAGTTGGGGTGCCTTATCTTTAAATCTCTGGCTGGTCTCAGCCCCTTGTTTATTTCTTCTCTCATCCACCCTTATGTTCCTTCTCGCAATCTGCGCTCTGCCCACTTGGCCCTTCTCAAAGTTCCTAAAGTCAAGCGCAAGAAATGGGGCGGTCTCAGATTCTCGTTCCTTGCCCCTTCTTTTTGGAACACCCTCCCCCTGGATATAAGATTGGCCTCACCCTATACTCATTTCAGATCTCTCCTCAAGACTCACCTTTTCCGTTCTGCTTACTACTAATCCCCCCTCTTTCTCTTCCTCTCCTTTTTCGCTTCTCCCCTTTTTCCCCTCTCTTTCCTCCCCCCTCCTTCCCAGGTAGTTGCTTATTTCAGCGCCAAGAAACTGTATGGTGAATGTTGCGCTTTATAAATTTCTTTTACATTACATTTGTTAACATGTCACGCATCTATGACACACTTTATCTGCCAGCATCCTGAACCTGGGATTAAATCAGTTCTGCATAAAGAATCTTCTCATGGCATCTCTCCCTAAGTGTGTGCATCTATCGAAGCACTGTGTCATTGGGAACAACAAACTATCAGGTAACATTAGTCTTCCATCAGATGATGTCCATATGTTGTTTGCATTTTTCTCCCAACCTGCTCTTATTCGACTTTGTTGTTCTGATTCTGAAATATTTTTGTGAACTCTTTTTAATTCATCCCACGTATATGTTACTTTCATCAACATAATAAATGATGTGTCCTCCTCAGCCTCACATGTGAAAGTTCCATTAAATTTTCAGGCCAGCAAGGCACAATAACGTGCAACAAAATCAACATATATTTTTCCCATGGCAATGTAACCCGTACCATTTTGATGAGCTGCACATTTAACAACTGCAATCACAGCAGGTAATTAAGAGCTTCCAATAAGTCTCTCACCTGGAGCCTGTTCCTAATTGGGTTTCCTGAAGAGGTCATGAAACCCCTCTGTGACCACAATTGCCCAAAATCATGGACAACGCCAAAGCCGTACTGACTATCTGTAAATATAGTCACTCTCATTTGAGCATTTAAACTGCATGCTCTTAAGGGCAATCAATTCTGAAACTTCTGCTGAGGTAACCCCTTGAAGTCATGAAGCTTCGATTACATCATTTATTGTACACACAGCGTAAGCTGCTCTCAGGGTACCTTCATTGTTTCTCAAGCATGAGCCATACACAAATATGTCATGATGGGCTTAGTCAGAGAATCATCCTTCATATCCGAACTAGGCTTTGTGCATAAATCCATGACATTTAGGCAATCATGTTCAACCTCATTACAAACAGTATGACTTACAGGAAGCAAAGATGTAGGATTTAAAACTTGACATCTCTTTATCACAACATCTTCTGAGGACAAAATTTGCTGCTCTAATTAAGTGAGTCTCTTATGGGCCATAAATTGAGTCTTTGTTCAGGTCAATAGAAGCTCCACAGAGTGAGGGGCCATTACAACTACAGGATATCCCATCACTATGCTCTCACTCTTTTACAGACTAGTGCTCACCTCGGCAACAGCTTTAAGACAGCCATGCAGTCCTGCTGCAACAGGGTCAAGAGTGGTTGAAAAATATGTCACAGATTCGTGAGCATCTCCTTACATCTGTGTAAGCACTGAGAAAGCACAGCCCTCCCTCTCACTACAAAACAATGTAAACTCTTTACTGTAATCTGGCATTCGTAGTGCTGATGCATGACAAAACTTTTCTCTCAGCTCTAGGTATGCTTTCAAGCAATTGTTGTCCCATGGAAGTGGAATAGGCATATCTTTGTGCGTCAGCCTCATTAAAGGCTTTTCCACTGGGGAAACGTTTGGTATTCACGGTCTACACTAGCCAAACATTCCCAAAAACCTTCTTACTTCCTTCTGAGCTTGAGGTGGATTCATCTGAAGAATTGATTCCACTCCCTCTGGTGACACTTTTCTAGCTCCTTTCTCACTTATGTGTCCTACATATTGAACTTCTTTTTGAGAGTACTACAGTTTACCTGGAGACACCTTATGTTAATTCTCAGCCAGGTGATTCAATAATGCAATGGCATCTTGTTTAGAAGATTCTTGTGTCTCTGATACCCCAAGTAGGTCATCAATATATTGCACGAGTTCTGATCTGTAGGGCATCTGCATGATTCCAGATTATTTTTCAAGATCTGGTTAAAAATTGATGGGCTCTTTGTATACCCTTGTGGGACTCAACATCATGCCAAAACTCTCTGTTTAAATATAAATGAAAAACGAAATTGGCTATCTTTGTGCAACAGCACTGAGAAGAAAGTTCAATGACATTAAACCATTCTGGAGTACATGGAATTTGAAATACTATTGTGGCTGCATTTAGTACCACAGGACAACATGGGACAACTATCTTCCTAAGATCTTGGACAATTCTATATTTTCCATTGGGTTTCTGTAAATCCATGATGGGAGAGTTACATGGATCCCAATCAACTCCCTCAAAATTCCTTTCTGTATCATGTCTTCTATTACAGGCACGATTCCTGCAATTGTTTCTGGGGTCAGATTGTATAGTAGTGTTCTAGGAAACACTGCATTTGCCTTGACTGGTTCTACACCTTTAATCATTCCAATATCTTACCCTGTGATATCTCACAATTCTGGTTTCACAGTTTCTCTCAAATCAGAGGATAATTCGTCAATTGTCATTAATGGAAACAATCCTACAAGCTGCCTTTTGTTGAGCCAATTTCAACTCCAAGTCTTCATCATAAGTTTGGAATTCTACACCATCTGGTGTACGATAAATTGTTCAATTTAACTTACATAATAAATCTCTCCCTAACAAGTTTACAGGGCTTGAGTCACAAACAACAAATTGGTGATTTTCCTGAAATTAACCTAATTTTACAGGAACCGTCTCTGAAACTGGATTTGTAATATGTTTATTTGAAACTCCTACAACTTGGATCTTTTTCCCCTGAGAGGGGAAGGTCTGGACGTTCCACAGTTCAAACAGTGGATCGGGTAGCACCAGTATCAATAAGAAATGATATGGGGTGGCCCTTCACCTCACCTTTTATGAATGGACTACTCTGGTCTACCTTTAAGACTGCGCCAAGCACACAAACTCCCCCCCCCCCCCCCCCCCTCAGGCACAGTCACTGAGAAGTGTCAGAGCCTGAATCATCATTATCGAACTCAGGAAATTGCTGGAATGTATTTTGATTCTGATAGAAGAAAGGATTTAAATTTGCTTTTGCCATCTGGTTCAAATTAAATCTTGGATTTTCCATATTTTGTGGAATCATTTGGGTCTGCAGAACCTGCATCATTGGAACTTGTTTTTGCATTGGCACCTGCATTTGTTGTACTGGCATAGTTTACATCTGCACTCCTCTCTGCATCTGTATATTTATGTTTGCATTTTCAGGATTACGCCTACACTACCTCTTCCAATGTCTGACCTGTGACAAATGTGACAAGGGGTCATTTATTTTCAGTGCTGTAACATCCATTCCTAAACCTGGATCAATATGAAGACCTCTGCCTCTACCTTGTAATACACCAAAACCTCATGGAGTACCCTGGAATTCCGTTTGAGGAACAACAACACCCCACATACCTCCTTGGTTCCCTGCAAAAAAAGAATCCTGAAACACTTTCTAAGCAAGCTTTGTTTGAGCCTACATACATCTCTCTTTAATCTTTTTATTCTTCAACTCTCCTTCATCACTGCAATATTTTGCATACCTCAGGATCTCAGCAAGAGATGTATTCTGCCAGCAGATTATACTTTGGTGTATATGTGCACTAATGTCTGGTCTCAACCCTGATACAATCTGAGACACAAAAATCCCATGTCACTTTCACCTGGATATTCTCTTCCACTGTGCTGCTGAAGCAACTGCAACAAGCTCATAGAACTCATGTACCGACTCTTGCGTAGTTTGTTTCATTTTTTACCAATCAAGATCCTTCAGAGGCACTTTACCTTTCAGGAAAATAATCACTGCTTCATATTTCTCCATAACTGCATGAGATGTTGCATTAGTGTGAGCATCTCTCGTGGGATCTTCATGTGGCTATTGTAAGCAACCTTACACTCAGCCCACAAATCACTCAGTACTACAGTATCAAAGAATGCATTGAAATCAATCCACAACACCTTCGAAGTTTTCACAAATCGATCAACTTGTGTGTACCACTGAACAGGCTTGTCTCCTAATTTTGGAAAATTGTTTGTAAAAGCTGCAAGGTCACCTCTGCTCCGAGACACATGGACATACACTCCTCCCAGTATTTCTGTCAATGGCTAAGCTGAAGCTCCTTCCTCATTCTGTTCCTTATTTTCTCTTTCTAATTCAGGTTGTTTCTTTGTCTTTTCATGTTTCCTTGCTTACTTGTTCTCTAATCTTTCAAAATCACTCAATTTATTAATAAGTTTTATTAATTTGGTAATGTGCAACAGCATTCCTGAAGAACACATTGTTTCAATTACTGCATCATTTAACTGAACCCTATAACTTCTCTGCAAAGGAAAACTTTTAGAAAGATCAAGCTCATATTTCTGAGCCAACTCTGTCAACTTACCATGTGTAGTTTCTGCTCATCTTGTAATTTCTTTACACAGGTAAAGAACTAACCCTGGGCATAGTTCGCATAGTAGCGCTACGCATAGCTACGTGAAGTGCACTTCCCACTACGCGAGATACGCGTAGCACTACGCGAACTACATAGTGCGCTGTTTGCGATGATTGCACAGTGCCGGATGCTTGTCCACAATGTGCAATCATTGAAAACGGCATCTTGCACAGTGCGAGCTGTCGTTTTCTGCCGCTCAAGTAGATTTTTACTTGAGCGACAGCTTTCTCAACGCGGACTGGTAGTTTCTCATCGCGAGCGGTCGCGAGCATACGCGAGCACTCGCAATGAGAAACCTGACCTCCCCTCGCTGAGAATCTTGCAGGGAGGTTTATTTTCCACCCTAGCGATCGGCAACTTGATGTTGCTGATTGCGAACAAGGAAAAGTCTCGCCGGGATGTCATTTTGCTCGCTCGCTCGCGGTTGCCAACTTGACGTTGAGGACCGCGAGCGAGCAAAAAATGCCAACTACGCTACGCTATGTGTTTTTGCACTGTGCTACGTGTAATTCGCTTAGCGCGAAGTAGCACAAACTACGCAAACTACGCGAGCGTAGCTTAGTTGTCCGCCCAGGGTTATAAAGAACACATGGTGTTTACACATTTCTCTTGATATATACTTAGGTATTCTAAATATAAACATACCATAATCGTTTCTTCCAGTTCAACTTTTCATTTTGGAATATTCATTGGTCTCTCTTTTTCAGGCTCTGGGCTAGCCACTTGCACTGTTCTCTCTGTCTTTTAAATCCCTGCAGCTTCCTCAAACCTTGGTTGAAAAATCCCATCTTCAAACAAATGTTTTTCCCCCTGGGCTATTGGTGTTGTGTAAAGACAATTCTCCCCCCATCTCTTGGTGCTTGAACCATCTGGGGTGATCTTTCCTAAGTAATTGGAATTGCTAAAGGTATAAAGAGGTTTCCACTAAATTAATGTCTACCTATTTAACCACATCAGGAGTTTCTATGGCTAGCGTATCTGCTGAGGATGAAGCACTAGAGGCCATTGATGTTAGGAGTAGGAGAAACAGAGTTCCTTTCAAATAATAATGCAAATATGTGTTTTAAATATGGTTTTTCACACCCCAGCAGTTGTACAAATTGCCCAGCAATCAACAGGCGTTATAATAAGTGTAGGAGGGTTGGTCACTTTCAATCTGTGTGCGGCAGTTCTAGGAAACCAGTTCAGATTTGTTAGATTAGGCCCGTTAATTCTTACACAGTGCCTTGAATAAGTTAGCATTTGCTGCACTATTTTCTGTTTAGCCGCCATTTTGAAAGATGATTGAAACTAATCTTTGCTATTTCTGAGAAATGCCCTCTGCTGAGTTTCGTTTCTGCAATGAAGAACTGTTAATGTCAGGGCAGAGCTTTCCCACTAGATGGAGGCCCTCTCCCACTTGTCTGGTAGCATTATTGCAGCTTCGGGTGCAACGGCCTTGGACTGTGCTGATTGGCGAGAGAAGAAAGAGGTTTTTTTTATTTAACTGTCCTGCTGCATGTGCCTAGAAAATTCCACTGTGGGTGTGTTTTTAACCAATCATGAAATGTACATAATGTATCTCTATGTTTGCAGATCATTAGTTCCCTCTGTACCACTCCCAGAGACTGTGCAGACGGGGCTCCGCTCTGAATGTATACGAATAAACAGTTATTGGTGTATATTCTCCACTGTCTCTCCGACTCTTCATTTGGTATGGAAGGCTGAGAGGTGGTCTACGGTAACCCGGGTGGCCCCAAGCGGGTCACTTCCTTCAGATTAGTGCTAATAATGTAGACTCTCTCGATGCCAACACTGATTTTTGCTCTCAGGAGTTGTCCACTGTCTCCTCAGATGATACAGTCTCTAATAGAGTAAAAAGTCCCATGTGTAAAGCACTTGTGGGACAACTGCATATTGATGTGATGGTGGATTCTGGCGCTCCTGTCACCATTATCTCGGACAGATTATTTAGGAAGAAATGGCATAAAGCTACCTTGGCAAGGACAGACATTCACCCTAAAGCCTTTGGTGAACAAGATATCAACATGTTTTTTTCTTTTTTTTTTATTCTCTAAGAGCACACGCTAGGGGTTTCGTCTCTAGAGCATACCATAGAGGCGACAAGGGGCATCCCATTCGGATTCACCTGGTGATCATGATTGGTGCTGTGACGGTGTTACCCACTCTTGTCCTGGCTGTAGGGTCCGAGTATAATACCTGAAGCAAGTGCAAATATACTTGCCCCACTGCAATTCGGAAAAGGATGGCCAATTTGAAGCTCCACTCAACAGAGTCAAACGCCTTTTTGGCATCTAGGAAGAAATACAGCGGCTGCTTTTACTACTGGGTCTATGCGTTGCATGGTACTAAACAATGTTCTCAGACTGTATGCGAGGCTGCAGCCTGGTATGAACATAACCTGCTCCGGGCACACAACGCCTGACACTAGTGGGGCCAATCTATTTGCTAGTATTTTTGCATACAGCTTGGTATCTACATTTAGTAGTGACAGAGGTCGGTATGAGGAACAATGATTAGGTGGTTTAACCGGCTTTAAAAGTGTAACTATCAAAGCTTCTCTCATCAAGGTGGGCATAGTGCCCATTCTCGCCATCTCCTCAAATAGTGTAAGCAAATGCGATATCAATCAATCTTGGTAGGCTTTGTAATGCCTGGTTCTTTCCCAGCCTGCATCGCTCTCAAGGCATTGCGTATTTATTCAGGTTGCAGGGGTGCCATCAAATGTTCCCTTTGTTCCGTAGCCAACCATGGCATCTTTATATATTTTAGGTATTCAGTACTGCCAGTAGCATCAGGGGGAATACATGATCCGTATAGATCCATGTAGTATCCGCAAAAGGGGTCAGCTATGTGCTCTGTGTCATGCAAAAGGAGCCCAGCCTCATCATAAATTTCCATTATCACTGTTGATTTTAGCTCGGACCTCATCAGTGTAGCCAGCGTGGCCCCCGGCCTCTCCCGCTCCCCATATGTCCTGGCAACTGCATATTTGCCTAGATGTTTAACTTTACTATTGGACTGGTCGTGAAACTCCTCCACCATGGCTTTAATTTCGCCTAGTATCAGGACCTATGCTAAGGTTTGATGCCTCCAATCCAATCTCGCTATTTCCCTCTCCAGTTGCGCCAATCTATTTCTCAATTATTTGAGGACTCCTGCATGTTTGGAGAGGGTGATGTCTCTAATGTACACCATGAACGTCTCCCACATGGTGGTAAAGCTGTTTACTGTGCCCAAATTATTCTCAACAAATTCCTGAATGGCCTGCTCTATTTCTGCCTTTAACCCCTTCAGTGCCCGCCCCTTTCCCCGCCCTGTGCCGGCCGTTGTATTAGCGGGCGGGGTTTATGACGAGCTGGTCTCGTCATGGGCACAGCGCGACCGCGGCCCATGACGAGACCAGCTCATCACGGGCATTGAAGAGGTTAAGACCTTATCTAATAAAGAATATGGAAGGAAACCTCGATGTGAAAGGGGCAACCCTCCGTGCCTGGAGTGTCAGCTCCAGCATCATTGGGGAATGATCCGAGTAGGTTCATAGGAGTAACTCACAATTATTGACTCAGGAGGCTAAACTCTTCGGGAGCAACCAGAAATCTATGCAAGTATGTATGTCATGTTGTTTTGTGTAATGTGAGAATCTGGCGCCCTCAGGTGACCTTTGTCTCCAAATATCCACTAGACCTGTGTTTTCTGCAAACTCCAGTAATGCCATAGCGGCTGCTGACGGACGGCAGGCAGGTCCTTTGATCTGTCCCTGGCAGGGTCCAGAACACAATTGAAATCCCCCCCTTACCTGCGGGTGATCGCCCCACTGTAGCAGCCGCAGATTAAGAGCATGGTAGAACTTCGGGCATCATATTTTGGGCCATATACTTCCACCTGTAATATTGCTAGGTCTTCCCTATAGCATCTGGAAGCCACATACCTGCCCCGTGTCTACAAACACCTCCTGTAGTGCAATCCCGGACCAGCCGTTCACCCATGTGAGTACCCCATGGGCATGTGAGGTAGCCTGCCGCACAGTGATGTCCCTGCAGCCTGCGCCATGTCAGCATGCTACTATCCGGAGCCAATGTTGGGGTACTTTTTAGATTCCCTTTAGGGTTTAGGAAGGCAAATTGTCACTAAGATCTATGTTGCCATCAAAGGCAGGAATGTTATAGGGTGGCAGGATTTGGCCAAGCTCGGCATAATGTGGATACCTGGTGCAGAAAATCCTATTGTCCTTGCTGAACATTCTATTGTACACAATGCTACTGAAGTATCTTCTTTTAAGTTACTATCTGATGGCCAGCAAAGTGGGCCTTCCAAGAACACTGGGATGCAAGTGGAAAGAGTGAGAAACATTAGAGATCAGAAAAGCAGAAAGCGACAAGAAAATATGTTGGTGATGGACTCAATACTAAGGTCACTGAGTACTTTATGGGAGACCAGATCATCATCTATAAGCCAAACAGGGTTAGGAAGGGTGTGTTGAAGTTTACCTTACCTGCCAAAGTGGTCAAGGTTTCTAAGGGTGCTCTTCTATTGACACCCACTAATGACACCCTTCAAAGACAAAGGTGGTCATTCTGCTAAAGGTTGTTTCAGGAGTTCCTGGTGCAATGTCATCCAGCAAGAAGTTTCACTCACTTGCTGGCAGTATAGGTTATCCCATACACACTTCCCTGCAGAAATAACACCATCTTTGAGGTTTCCACTATTTATTCATTTTGTTCCTCAAGTTCTAGTGTGGAAAGGTTTGCCACATCCTCAAGCAAATTTTATCAATCATTTCCTAGGGTTTCCATAATAGCTTCACCTAATGTTTCATGCCTCTTCAAATGTAAAGATTATTATTTGCATAATGCTTTTGTTGCCTTTGTATCTTAGGTATAGATTGAAATTTTATTTTTTTCTTCTAGGTGGTATAATGTATTTTTTAAAATTCTATATGGGGAAGGATGATGTTGTGTTAGATAACTTGTCCTTTTACTGTATTTATTATGTGCCACAGGGCACAGAATGTTTATCTTTGATGTTTGTCCCACATTCTGCTTCCTCAGTCTTCTGTGTTCTGTTAAGCAGTTTGCCATTGACAGAGGCACCAGAGACGCGAGAGAAGTGGTGGTGGGCTCTTGTACTCTTGTGCTTCACTAACAATAAAAGAAGCTTCACCACGTACCAGCACGAGTTTGATCCTCTTTCACGCGCAATATACAAACTCAAGCACTGGCTTCTGCACCATGCCTCTCCCACCGCTCAGGTCACGCGCTGCGCCGGGGGTGCTCTCCTCGTTATCAAGCGTCCCCGGCTGCTCACCTTCTGTTGCGGCTCATCCGAGGCACACAAGTACAGCTGCTCTGACCCCCTCCGCTGCAAGCCACTCCCGCGTGTTCGGTGTCACCAAATCAATGGATCCTGCATCCACTAGCAGGCACACGGTCTCCCTCACATGCTCACCAGCCGACATGGTTTTTAGGTTTCACATGCACAGCGTAAGCACTGTGCTTGTGAAATCTCTTGTATTTAATGTATCTTAAAAGGTGGCTCTTATCAGTTCACAGGTCGAATTACTGTGTTCATTCACTTTTGTGTGAAACTTTGTTTTTGTTCACTTCCCCAGGCAGCACGCATTTATGATCCTTCTACTAAAGCTGTTCATACTGTTTAGACACAATTCACCGTCAAGATAAGAAGTCTTCCAGCTGTGCACACTGTTTGAGCCCAATTCACTATCAAGTTAAGATCTGGTCCCATGGAAAAGGCAGACAGCTTCTACCAGTATGCAGGAATGCTTGCTTTTTATTACTTAGTTTAAAAAAGCAGTTTGTGGCATTTCCTATTCATGCCTCAGAACATTTCTTTGCACTTCGTAGGCATTATCCGATTGATTTTTTTCAACTTGTTCTATTTGGTCATTATAATCAAATTCTAAAAGTTGTAATAAACATTGCACTTTAAAAAGAAAGTTAATATACAAGAGTTATGCTATATTTTACTACTAAACAGTCACAAGTGCAGTTACCTTGCAGACAACAGGGTCGTGATTTGAATGGTGTCGCAGGTGTAGTGGCACCAGGGCTAAAACCTCTAGGGAGCACATTAAACCCAGGCTATTGCTAAAATGTCAAATTAAACAGGCAGTCACAACTGGAGTCACCTTGCAGACAACAGGGTAATGATTTTAATGGTGCAGCAGGAGCAGTGACACCAGGGCGAAAACATCTAGGCACCCCACTAAACACCTGAAATTCTATATTTTACCACTAAACAGGAAGTCACAAGTGCATCTACCTTGAAGACCACAGGTTCATGATTTGAATGGTGCAGCATGTGCAGTGGCATTGGGCCCAAAAGTTGGCAAAACTCCTCTAAACACCTAATAATGCTTTACTTTACCACTATACAGGCAGTCACAATTGCAGTTACCTTGCAGTTAAAAGGGGCTTGATTTAAATGGTGCAGCAGGTGAAGCGGCACCAGGGCCAAAAGCTCTAGTGACACCACTAAATTCTGAATATTGGTATATTTTACTACTAAACAGGCAGTCACAAATGCAGTTACCTAGCAGGCACTAGGGCCATTGGGCTAAAAGTTGTCAGAACACCTCTAAACACCAAATATTGCTGTATGTAACTACTAAATAAACAGTCACAAGTGCAGTTATCTTGCAGGCACTAGAGTCATGATGGTGCAGAAGGTGCAGTGACACCGGGTCCCAAAGCTCTAGAAACCTCTTTACACACAACATATTGCAATATTTTACTACTAAACAGGCAGTCACAAATGCACTTACCTTACATGCAATAGGGTCATAATTTGAATGGCGGAGCGGGTGCAGTGGCACCTGGGCCAAAAGTTGTCATAACTCATCTAAACACCAAATATTGCTATATTTTACAACTAAACAGGCAGTCACAAATGCAGTTATCTTGCAGGGGAAACAGCCTTTACAAATAGGCGGAACAACAAGATGCCTTTACAACAAAGGCTGAGCAACCACAATATGTTTACAACAAATGTTTTTACAACTATATTTTTTACAACAAGTATGCCTTAACCACAGATGCCTTTACAATGAATTTCGTTGTAAATGCATTCAAGGAGAAGGCATACTGGTAGTAAAAAAAATGTTAATGTAAGTATTTTGATGAGTAATAAAAGTAAGTATTACGTGAGATATATATATATATATATATATATATATATATATATATATATATATATATATATATATATATATATATATATATTCACAGAACACACGTACTCTTCCGTAACGTGAGACAGGCCACACCGACAGTGCTTTTCAAATCGTCTTTATTTGGAGGCAGAGAAAGCATTACGCGTTTCGCCTCCCACGAGGCTTAATCATATGCAATGTTCTCTAGGTGGGTTCGTTAGCTTTTGTTAACGTAACTTTAAACATTAAAGAAGGACCAATGTCCACAACTTCAATTTAAAGGGGCTGCAGGTGTCTCTATTTTGAATAATTATTATCGCCGAGATGATGAGTACCTCTATTACTAAAGTTTTCATTCAAAATCCTCCTTGGAAAATAAAGAATTTTCATCTTCACAGTGTCTCATCTCAGCATTATAGGATTAATGTATTCACTTGTAGTTACCATAACCACAATATCCATAATGCACCAAAACTGCCGTTTTTCTTTCACTTATTACTTCAATGTCGATTTTGGCAAAAGTTCAAACTTGCTCTCACTGTGTACTTTTTGCATCCAAATTGCCTTTAAAAGGAATAGTTCCATCGTATGGCTGAATCACAAGTGGTCACAGTGAATAACAAGTCCATTCTGCTACCACCATGTTCTTAAACAATTATATTCATTACCTTCCATAACGTTCGTAAGCATGAAGTGCACGGGCAAGTCCCATTGCAAACCCTGGCTGTCTCAGTGTTCATATCCCAGGTCGAGGCGGGCCTCTCAATGTGGCCCTGCCATCATTACTTCGGTGACGTTCAATTCCACAGCCGGCGGGCACTCCTTAACAATAAATCCAACCGAAAAATCTGGCAACATATATATAGTGGCAAGCGTAATCTTAACGGCTTAGGCGGCAATGGGTTTTTGAGTGGCAAAGGTAATTATAGGGTTTAGGGTGGGTGTTTGGGTGGCAAGAGTATTTTTAGAGTTTAGGATAGGTATGGATTTTTGGTTGGCAAAGTTATTTTTAGGGTTTAGGGTGCTTGTGGGTTTTTGAGTGGCTAGAGTATTTTTAGAGTATATGGTAGATATGGATTTTTTGGGTGGCAAGGGTAAATGTAGGGTTTAAAACAGACATTATCGGGTTTTCAGTTGGTATATAACAATGGATTACTGGTTACAGTCGCAATTAATGAAAAGTGATAAAAAGCCATGAAAATTAATAAACAAGAACAGAAGTAAATTCCTTCAGTTACTGTTTCCCATTACTCCTAGTTGCGGGATAGGAAAAATTATAGAACATAGCAACGGCCCAATGCCCAGTCTCAGCAATCTTTAACATGATATCTATCTTTTAAAGTACATTATTGATCTACAAGGATCACCTCTGTCAGTTCTTATTTCCCTATTCTACTCTGGCCCTCCCACAACTAGCCCCCTACCCTCCCCACCCGCCAGGTGTGTCACTTACGATTGAACCATAACTTTGTGCTCTAGGGTTGCTCTATGTTTGAACCGTCCTCCGCTATAACAAGAGTGCGTCGTTGGAAGATCGGTTGGGGGGCCCCTGAGGTGATGCGCCTGACCTGATGTGTGGACATAAACTAGGATTGGCGGTGGTGCTTGGGGGCTAGTCGCCATTATCAGGGCCCTCTTCCACTAGACTGTCTTCCCTATCCTCATTCGGGTGTTTCAGGAGCTCCACCAGTGCTACCCATGCCCTGGCTGTTTCCAATGTTTTCTCACTACCTGTCCTTTTTTAGGTCTCGCCTGACCCAGCGCATGCGCTGGTCTGGTGAGACTTATTGAGAGGGCTCCAAAAAGTGCTACCAGGTCAGCCTGCAGCATGTGCACGGGCGCGCGCGCCACACTTTACCGCAATTACTTTCACGGCCGCTTTGATGTTTGATCGCGATTGCGATCACTTTCGCTTTGCATAGCCAATAGGTCTCGCTTTTGGGACCTTATAAGTATTTAGCTATGCAACTGTTGCATGGCTAAACACTTATAAGGTCACAAAGGCGAGACCTATTGGCTATGCCAATGCTTGTGCTACTTGCATTCTCACTGTTCCCTCGCATTCTGCCCATTTTACAAATTCTCTCTTCCATCTGGATATATTAGGACCACTCCTCCCTTTCCAGTGACTAGTGATATCCCTTTTGGCCAATACCAACACGAAGTCCAAAAAATTACTCGTGACCTTGTTCCTGGCTGTGTGGGGGAACCAGTGCAGCAGGCAATACCCTTGAGTCGCCTCATCCTCCCTGTCTGTGACATCCACCAAGACTGTGGTGACCCCTTCCCAAAAGTTGTTCAAAGTTGGGCAATCCCAGAACATATGCAGAAACCCCGCTCCCTCCATATTACAGTGGAGGCAAGCGGCTGAGTGGGTGTCAAAGTATTTGTTAATCTTACCCAGGGTGAGGAACGCTAGGCTCCCCCTATAGCTTTTCAGCTAAAGTCTCACCCAAATCTTCCTCCCACTTGAGACGTAACTCCGTCAGGGGTTGTAGTACTTCATGTGTTAGGCGCCTATATAGGCAAGTGACCGCCTTTAAAGTTCCAGCTGCCGTCACTATGTATTGGCAGACTGTTGACATCTGAGGTTCAGAGAGCCCCATCCACCAGTGACACCACATGGTGCTGTGATAGCTGTGTGTAGGAGAAAATCACCTCCTGGTAGGTCGTATCTCTCTCAGAGGTCATTGAAGGGGAGCATAGCACTTTCCTCATACAGATCTCCTATGGTGGATATTCCAGCTTCCTAAATCACAATGGATGGTTTCAGTTCCTACAGGTAGAGGAATTTACAGCCAACAGTTATGTGCTGTAACAAGTATGGGGGATGTCTCCATAGGATAGGTGAGTATGCTGAGAGGAGAAAAGGTACTCCTTTGTGTGGTACGTGGTGCCCTCACACACCCTTACGAGTGTATAGCATCATCATCGGGCAAAGTTGCTCCTTGTGGGGGTGGCGCTGCAGTCCCTCACGGGCCCCGAGGGGCTCTCTAGCGGAGATCTTTTAGGAGTTGCCGCATTTGTGACTGAGGGTGTGTGGGGAGGAAGTGCTAGTGAGTGCAGATTAAAATGGGTCAGGAGGCCCTAATAACTTTATTTGTAGGACCCCTGATCCAAAATAAAAATCCACGGGGATGGAGATACACAATTGTGCCGTTAGGAGAGGGGAAACAAGACCAAATAGATTCCCACTTCTCTCAACCCGTGTGGTGTGTAACTAAGTGTTGATTTAAAAGGGGGTCGACATGTTTCGCGCTATAATTTGGTCCCTAAAGGATCCCAGAGCGCTTCATCAGGACCAGGTAGAGAATAGAAAACGGGAATCAGGAAAAAACACCCTGTATTCCTTAGTATATCCTAATTATGGTATGTTGACACTTATTGTCTTAGGACCTGTTATTATACAGACGTCCTTCTTCACAGCCTACAATGGAGACAAAAACGGGGGGGGGGGGGGAGGGGGTAAGAAAGAGGAAAGGACAAGAAAAAGAGCCTAGTGACATATCAGTTCAATATGGTACTATCGGATAAGCTCAAAATCACATGTGCACAATCTGTGCCCAAGTGCCAGATGCATGAGACATGTCACGGGCGAGTGCGCGTCCTGTGAATCATGCATCACTAGAAAGGTGCTATGGGTGGCCTTGCACCTAGGTGACAAAAGGAGGTCGTGTGCTACGTGTTCAACCGTGACTTAGATTCACAAGGTGAACTAAGCCGCCTCGGAGTGAAAGTGACTGCTGCAACTACGCAGTATGGCATACTTAAGAAACAATTAGTGAATGGATGGAGGGAAGTCCCGAATAGTGATGGTTTCTTAAGGGGTAATGAATACCTACCACCTAGTGCAAATCCGTGTGATACGGTAAACCCCACTGGACGGCATCATCACTTAAAGTAATGGAGTCGCGCTAGTAAATGTCTAAGCCCCAGCACATGTAGGAATGGGGACGGAAAGCCTGGCGTGAGACGACAAGCGTAAGTGCGATAAGAACGTAATGATATTGCGTCAGGTAAACAGTTTCTTCACAGTAACCAGAGTATAATAACAAATATATGCGTGTTGATACACGAGAACAGAAAGCATACCCTCCCTGGATCGGAGAAGGGCTCCGTCGGATGTACCACGGGGTGAGGCTATGCAAAACAAGTAGAAAAACACAACAGTACAGGAAGAGACACAGATGGTATTGTCACGAGCACAGACTAGATACTATGGAGAAAGGAAGGGTTACTTACTAGAGATACAGCCTCACGTCACGGGAAACCTACCCGTACTGCGGTACTGCCGGTAGCGTTCTAAACCGAGAGGAAGGTCTCCATAAATACCGCTATTGGCTTGATTGTAGGTTAGGGCGGTGACGACATCACGCTGCGTGTAGGGAGGAAGTAAGCCTAGCGAGGAATGAAGCGGCCATCTTTGAATGGTCAACGGGAGATACAAGCGTAGGAGCAACACTGTGTATTCTTATAGCTGTGCTCTACCAAATCGTGCAATGACTCAAGGATGCATAGGAATAAGATTCCTAAAACATAAAACATAAATAAACTCCTTAATAAGGGATTAGTCTTAGTAACGTGAGGGGCGGGACCAAGTAGCGGTCAAAAGGGAGCTAATGTTATGTTTCTGAGTGCGAAATTATCGTAACACGGAGGGAGTCCCCAGCTCAGGGGGGCGGGGAACAATATCCTTACCCCTTCCCGATAAGCCCCAAGGTAGTTTGTAAATGCCTGCGCTTAACTGAGTATGGAAAAGTGAAGGGGAATGCGTTATCACCCCCATGAATGGGATCTTATGGGGTTAACACGGGGCAGATGCTTGTATTCAGTACCACTAGAGGTATAGTGGGAGGTAGTGCATGATTCCTCTTGAGAGGTGTAAGACAATCACCCGAAAGGTAAGGAAAGTTGGAGCTCTGTGCTAATTGCTGTAGTGGAGAGCTTGATTCATAGTATCTAGTGGGTTATGCAATGAGGCGTGTGAGCATTATAAGATTCATGCAATGCGTCAACCCAGAGTGTCTGGGATTAATGCGATAGATCAACCCAGGGTATATCTTCGTTAAGTCCACATTTGTTACTTCTAAGTTTGAACACCCATCGTTGTTCCTGTTTGAATAGTGTGGTGGCTGTCCACTGGGAGTTGGATTCGATGATATTCCAATGTAAACTTTCTGGGGGATGGTTCATTTCCAGAAAATGGCTTTGCAATCTCGTAGCTGTACGTTTGCAACGGATAGTACTCTTATGCTCCCCGATCCGGACCTTCACTGGTCTGGTAGTCATGCCAATGTACTGTGAGCCGCAGGGACAAGTAATCAAGTACACGCAGTTCTTTGTGTTGCAGTTGGTGTGACGTGTCTGTTTCCAGAGCCTGGGGATTCCCAAGTCAAGTTCCTTGGTGGCGCTTGTCTGGGGGCATGCTGCACATGAACCACACGGATAATGACCTACCACTGGTGGTAAGTTCCATAGTGTAGGTTGAGTCTGAATCGTTTTTTTAGGACGTGTGTGCACTAACATGTCCCTAAGATTCTGGGTTCTCTTGAAGGCGAAGAGTGGTTTGGGACCTGGTTGGAACTGCCCGGTTTCAAGGATCTTCCAATTCTTTTTAATGATTTTCTGGATCTTATTCGAGTTGGGTGTGTAAGATGTAACACAAGTTAGAATGTCTGTGGTAGTTTTTTCTTTTGTTTCTAGTAGAGCTTCTCTGTGATTGTTCCTAGCTCGTTTGCGGGCTTGTTTCACGATTCTTTTTGGATACTCTCTTTTTATCAGGTTCTCAGTTAGAGTATCTGCCTCTCTTTCAAATTCTGTGATGGTATTGCAGTTACGTCGTAGTCGAAGAAACTGTCCCACCGGTAAGTTGTTTCTTAAAGACTTCGGGTGGTGGCTTTGGAACAGAAGGAGACTATTCCTGTCAGTGGGTTTTTTGTAGTTGGTGGTCATGAGAGACCCATCTTTCAGAGATATCAGGAGGTCAAGGAAAGGAATGGACTCCGATGATAGGGTGCCAACAAATTTCAGGAATGGGTTAAGGGTGTTGATCCAGGTAAAGAAAGCTCGACATATCTCTTCGTCTCCTTTCCAGAAGATGATGATGTCATCGATGTACCTTCGCCATAATAGAATATTATTAGTGTAAGGGTTGGTATCTGTCAGGATATGTTCTTCTTCGAAGTTCGCCATGTACAGACAGGCCAGACTCGGCGCGAAGGTGCTCCCCATGCTGGTGCCCTGGACCTGATGGTAAAGTTGGTCTTCAAAAGCAAAGTAGTTCTCTTTCAATGCTATTGTTGCGCAATCACAGATGAAAGTGACAGGTGTCATGGATGGCCATGGGTTCACGTTACGAAGAACCTTGTCCAAGACTGTAAGTGTGGCATCTTGGGGAATGTTCGTATATAGAGCCTCCACGTCTAAGGTGACTAAAAGGGTTATAGATTCCGGTGCTCCAAATTGTTCAATGAGGTTCAGAACTTCTGTTGTGTCTCTCAAGTAGGTAGGGGTCTTGATTACCAAAGAGCGTAGGAATACATAGCAGAATTTGCTAAGTGGTTCCAACAGGGAATCAATCCCAGACACAATGGGCCTTCCAGGTGGGGGGGTAATCCCCTTGTGAATTTTCGGTAGACAGTAGAAGTACGGAGTGCGGGGGTTCTTGTTCATAAGGAATGAAGCCTCATCCTTGGTTATCCACCCTCCTGCCTCTGCTTCCAAAATCAAATGCTGTATCATGGTGGAGAGACGTGTAGTCGGATCTTCTTCAATGGGTTCGTAATACCTAGTGTTGGATAGTTGTCGTAGGCATTCTTCATCGTAGGTAACCTTATCCTGAATGACTATGGCACCACCTTTGTCCGCTGGTTTCAGAACGATGGTTCCGTCCTCTGTCAGGTTTTTGAGAAGAAGTCTTTCATCTTTGGAAAGATTGTTGAAAGGGCGAGTAGTGGTTATGTTCTCCACCTCTTTCAGTACGGCCTGTTAAAAAGTCAGTACCTCATTCAAAGTCATTGCTGAGGTGGGAGTAAACCTAGATTTATTCCTGAGACCTGAGCCGACAGGTGTGGTCTCAGGTTTATCTTTAAAAAATGCTCTTAGGCGAACTTTGCGAAAGAATTGATGGAGTTCTTGATGTAAGACAAAGTCGTCTTCCTTCGGTGTTGGTACAAATCCTAGACCTTTCTCCAAAAGTCTGTTCTCACCTTCAGTAATGGGTCTAGAGGATAGGTTCACCACTAGGGTCTTGTTGTCTTGCTTCGTAAGACCATCGGTTCCGGATCCTGCTAGTGGACAGTCTTGTTTCCTCCTCTTCTTTTGCCTCTGCCTCTGCCCCTCCCTCTGTTGAAAAAAGGGGGGGGAGGATTCTGATATTGTTGGTAGTTATGTATCGGGTTTTGTCCCATTGGACCGTTCCATATGGGTTGGGGACCCATCCATGGTCCTTGATACATTGGTGTATGGAACGGATGTGTAGGGAAGCCGTGGAACATCGGTGGTGGTGGAGGTTGGTGCCTGTAGCCGCCTCTTGGCTTTTGATGTCTGTTCTCATAGTTGGACTCATTGCTCGAAGAGCCAGAGCTTCCGGAATAGTTACTGCTCGCATCATCTGTTGAGGTATCGCTGTTGGGAAAGACATAGTCATCTTTGGTATATGGATACATTTTTTCTTTGTCAAAACTCTTGACATCTTTTTGTAACTGATTGATTTTTTGTTTCATGTGATATTCTTTGTGTTCATTCATTTCCAGATTTATTTCAGAGAGTTTCGATTTGAATGCTGTGATAGAGATACCAGTCTTCAGTCTATTCTCAGAAAGGTTGATCTGGACAAGTAACTCATCAGACAGGCGCTTTGCTGTGTTGATAATCAATATCAGCCAGTCACGTATGCACTTCCAGGATATTCTTGACCATTCGCGACGGAACGTCAGATCTTCCAGGAATATCCTTGGGGCCAGAGTTATCAGAAGGCCATTAGGGGCGATGTTTGCTCTAAGATATTCCGTCATGATGGTTCCATGTAAGGCTGTTGTTATCTGGAGTTTACGCAGATTTTGAAGCGACCTCCAGTCGTCATTTCCACTGCCAGAAGGTGCACTTCCGTCTTCTGCTAATAATGATGGTGCCTTCAGGATCTCAGCTACCATGTCATCATCAAAGCTAAGGCCTGGGTTGTCCATCGTGTCTCAGAGATGTATGATGTTGGTCACTGCCGTCAAGATAGACCAATGGTAGAAGGCCACACGTATACAATTTGGAAAAAAGGGGGGGGGGAATTAGTATACAACAGGTAGAGAATAGAGGGTGTAGTTGTCCCACGGCCAACAGCCGTACTAAATGTCAAACAAAAAAGAGAGGGGGGGACAAGGAGCTAATTAGAAAGAGGTCCTGAACCAATGCTCCCAAAATCAGTACAAAATCACAATGGATGGTTTCAGTTCCTACAGGTAGAGGAATTTACAGCCAACAGTTATGTGCTGTAACAAGTATGGGGGATGTCTCCATAGGATAGGTGAGTATGCTGAGAGGAGAAAAGGTACTCCTTTGTGTGGTACGTGGTGCCCTCACACACCCTTACGAGTGTATAGCATCATCATCGGGCAAAGTTGCTCCTCGTGGGGGTGGCGCTGCAGTCCCTCACGGGCCCCGAGGGGCTCTCTAGCGGAGATCTTTTAGGAGTTGCCGCATTTGTGACTGAGGGTGTGTGGGGAGGAAGTGCTAGTGAGTGCAGATTAAAATGGGTCAGGAGGCCCTAATAACTTTATTTGTAGGACCCCTAATCCAAAATAAAAATCCACGGGGATGGAGATACACAATTGTGCCGTTAGGAGAGGGGAAACAAGACCAAATAGATTCCCACTTCTCTCAACCCGTGTGGTGTGTAACTAAGTGTTGATTTAAAAGGGGGTCGACATGTTTCGCTCTATAATTTGGTCCCTAAAGGATCCCAGAGCGCTTCATCAGGACCAGGTAGAGAATAGAAAACGGGAATCAGGAAAAAACACCCTGTATTCCTTAGTATATCCTAATTATGGTATGTTGACACTTATTGTCTTAGGACCTCTTATTATACAGACGTCCTTCTTCACAGCCTAAAATGGAGACAAAAACGGGGGGGGGGGGGGGGGAGAAAGAGGAAAGGACAAGAAAAAGAGCCTAGTGACATATCAGTTCAATATGGTACTATCGGATAAGCTCAAAATCACATGTGCACAATCCATTCACTAATTGTTTCTTAAGTATGCCATACTGCGTAGTTACAGCAGTCACTTTCACTCCGAGGCGGCTTAGTTCACCTTGTGAATCTAAGTCACGGTTGAACACGTAGCACACGACCTCCTTTTGTCACCTAGGTGCAAGGCCACCCATAGCACCTTTCTAGTGATGCATGATTCACAGGACGCGCACTCGCCCGTGACATGTCTCATGCATCTGGCACTTGGGCACAGATTGTGCACATGTGAATTTGAGCTTATCCGATAGTACCATATTGAACTGATATGTCACTAGGCTCTTTTTCTTGTCCTTTCCTCTTTCTTCCCCCCCCCCCCGTTTTTGTCTCCATTTTAGGCTGTGAAGAAGGACGTCTGTATAGTAACAGGTCCTAAGACAATAAGTGTCAACATACCATAATTAGGATATACTAAGGAATACAGGGTGTTTTTTCCTGATTCCCGTTTTCTATTCTCTACCTGGTCCTGATGAAGCGCTCTGGGATCCTTTAGGGACCAAATTATAGCGCGAAACATGTCGACCCCCTTTTAAATCAACACTTAGTTACACACCACACGGGTTGAGAGAAGTGGGAATCTATTTGGTCTTGTTTCCCCTCTCCTAACGGCACAATTGTGTATCTCCATCCCCGTGGATTTTTATTTTGGATTAGGGGTCCTACAAATAAAGTTATTAGGGCCTCCTGACCCATTTTAATCTGCACTCACTAGCACTTCCTCCCCACACACCCTCAGTCACAAATGCGGCAACTCCTAAAAGATCTCCGCTAGAGAGCCCCTCGGGGCCCGTGAGGGACTGCAGCGCCACCCCCACGAGGAGCAACTTTGCCCGATGATGATGCTATACACTCGTAAGGGTGTGTGAGGGCACCACGTACCACACAAAGGAGTACCTTTTCTCCTCTCAGCATACTCACCTATCCTATGGAGACATCCCCCATACTTGTTACAGCACATAACTGTTGGCTGTAAATTCCTCTACCTGTAGGAACTGAAACCATCCATTGTGATTTTGTACTGATTTTGGGAGCATTGGTTCAGGACCTCTTTCTAATTAGCTCCTTGTCCCCCCCTCTCTTTTTTGTTTGATATTCCAGCTTCCTCCCAGGCCGCCAGCCTACTCATATTTCCCCCGTGGGGCAAACCTTCACATGTGGTCAGCGGGATTTCAGGTCCTAGGGGCATTGGATCCGCGCTCGTCAAAGAGTCTTTTTCCAACATTTACGCACTCTTAGCAAGTCAGAAGGTATCGAATGACCCCGTATGGGGAGTTTCAACAGTATTTGTGAGAGGAGCTGCATACTCAGATCATCGCTCCAGTCGTTGTCTGTCCCCCTGAGTCGTCCCGCCACCCATTTCGTGAAACACTGCATCTACGCCGCGAGATAGTAGGCCTCAAAGTCAGACACAGCTTAGCCTCCCTCAGCCCTGGGGAGTGCCACCCTTCGCCTCCTAGTTCCCCATAAGAACCCCGTGATCATTGTTTTGAGCTGGGTAAATATTCGGGGCGGTATCCATAGTGGTAGTGAACCAAAGTAATACAAGAGTCTTGGCAACGTTACCATTTTCAGGAGGGTGACTCTGCCCGCGACTGATAACGGGAGTGTCCCCCAGAAGTCAAAGCTACTTTTAATGGCTCGCAAGGCTCTTCCTACATTGCCCTCTAACAGGTCCCTTTGGGCATGTTATATTTGGGTGCCCAGGTAAGTCAGGCATCTATCCTCGCACTTCCCACCTGCCGTCTCTGGCGGCCCTATTCTGTTTATCCTGATCGGTAAGAGACATGACTTTGTACAATTTACTCTAAGCCCGCCACTCTTCCCAGGGCATGCAGGAGCTCTTTAGCTCCCCGGAGTGCTTCTCCCTAGTCAGCTAGGAACATCAATAAGTCGTCTGCATATAGCACTATGTATAGGATCTGTCCTGACACCCTCAGACCCTGGTAATGCTGACCGGATATAGCAAGAGCTGCTAGTGGCTCCATCGCCAGGGCAAAGAGTAAAGGCAACAGCGGACATCCCTGTTGTGTTCCTCGGACCACCATGCAGGCGTCCAAGATCAGTCTTTGTACAAGAGAACCGTCCAGTCTACGAACTTTCCTCCCAACCCAAATTTCCGCATCACCTGGAAAAGGTGAGGCCATTCAAGGCTATCAAATGCCTTTTCGATATCAAATGTGAAAACAGTTGCCTCCTCTTTCTGGTAGGTGTCTGCCTCTAACACGAGTAGGAGCCGTCGTATATTCATCTCCTTATTTCTGGTGGGGCTAAAGCCCGCTTGGTCTCTATATATCAGCATCAACATATGTGGTAGGAGGCGGGTGGCCAGTATCCGGCTCAGGATTTTGTAATCTAGATTGAGCATGGAGAGTGGTCGGTATGCTGTTCTATCCCAAGCCGGTTTCCCAGGTTTGAGGAGCGGAATATTTACTGCCTCTCTTATCGAATCAGGCAATTGCCGTTCTTGCTTTGCCCGGTTATAGAGAGCCACCAGCCTGGGAGCCAACATGTCGACATAAACCGAATAAAACTACTGACAACTCATCCATCCCTGGGGTCTTATGTCTGGCCATGCAATTAATGGCCCTTCTCACCTTGCCGATCTCTATGTCTCTGCCTAGGTTTTCTGCTGCTTCCTTATATAAGTCTGGAAGCTCCGCTTCTCCTATGAACTCGGCTATACCCTCTTCTGTTGGGATGAATCTGCTTTGATATAAGTCAGTGTAGTATTTCAGGAACTAGGTGTTAATATCCTGCTGTCTATAATAGATGTCGTCCTCCCGCCGCTGGAGCTCCAGAATCGTTGTCCCACTCCTCCCCGGGTTAGCCAACCAAACCAGTAGGACCCCGGACTTGTCCCTCTCAGTGTGGGCTCGGGTTGCATAATTCTTGTAATTGAAACAATGCAGTTGCTCCACCTGGGCTGCCATTGTTTCTCTAGCCTCCAGGAGCTACGCATGTTTATCTACCCTCTCCGGTCTTTCGTTTTCGACCTCACAGAGTCGCTGTTCTGCCCCTCGTATATCTTGTACGAGAACCTTCTGTGCCCCCACCATCTTTGCAATGCAACACGCTCGGATGAGGGTCTTAAAGGCGTCCCACTCTATAAGTGGACTCGTAGCCGTATTAGCGTTATCTAAAAAAACTGATCCATAGCGGTGCCCACTGTAGCATGGAAGACCTGATCCTCCAGCGCTTCCGGCCTCAGGCACCAAACGGGAATCTTTGGTCGA
Source organism: Triturus cristatus (assembly GCF_964204655.1). NCBI lineage: Eukaryota > Metazoa > Chordata > Amphibia > Caudata > Salamandridae > Triturus > Triturus cristatus. The sequence continues at coordinate 1,103,883,667 of NC_140585.1, read as the reverse complement.
TCACGGGTCCACTCGAGGCTTAGCAACAGCGGGTTATGGTCAGAGATCGTTCTAGTCAGGTATCCACTCATCTTGGCCCCCAATGCACATCCGGAGAGCACAAGATTACATCTAAGTGAACACGGAGCTCATGCATCGCTGAGAAAAAGGAGTAATCTCTCCCCCCGGGATGCTGAGTCCTCCAGGTATCTATCAACCCCCCACCTCTGCTGCCAATTGCGTCGGGTCTCTACAACTTTATGTATGGGAGCATCGGGGAGTGGAGGGTGAGAGTGGTACAACCCAATGTCGGTCACACAATTAAAATCACTGCCCAGTAGCACTGATCCCATCAGAGCCGAAGCCAGTGTCCTCGAATAGTTGTGCCAGGAATGCAGGCTGCTCCTTGTTCGGTGCATACAAACTCCCAAATGCTATGTCTCTGCCATCAAAGCACCCCAAGACTACTACAAACCTCCCCTCTGGGTCAATTATCTGTCTAGTGCATTGAAAGAGCACTCCCGCCCTCACCCAGATTAAGGCCACCCTGGCGAAGGCCGAATAATTGGTATAAAACAATTGCCCCCTCCATCTATGCAGCACTTTCCTTTGCCGTTAAATGGATCTCCTGTAGCAGTACAATTTGCACTCCCCTCCTGATCAGGTATGCATGAATTTTATGGCAGCGTAACATAGTGTGCATCCCCCGGACATTTCAAGATAGACATTTAATGCCTATGGTGGATACCATTGTGGTAGGTGGGTCACATCCCTAGTGATTTCCCCTAAAGCGACATGCCCGGCCCAGAACAACAATCCCCGAAATAAATTAACCCCCCAACTCCCCCTCCCCAGGACAGATTCACACAAACTAGTTCTCATCCAAGCTTAAACTTAGTAATAGGAAGTCTTTTGGTAGTAGTGGGGTCACGAAGTGTACCCTGCCGGGCCCAAAACTCATCCAGGCCACACCCCTCAACATCATTACTTGATCGGCTCCCCCAGTGCTCACGCCGTCGTCATTCGCCCGCTGCCATATCTGGCACATTCAGTCTTTCGGAAGTTTTCCGAAGCACAACATGGATCGGACCTCTTAAGCAATTTTGTCTGCCGTTTGAGGTGTAACTTCTGGCAGCTCAGCCTCAGAGTCCTCGTTTGCACTAACTGGTAGTCAGCTTTCAGATCTGCCCATGTCAGGACCGCTTTTGCTCAAGCCAGGGCTAGTGCCTCCTCTGTTAAGTTCCGCAATTGCCTGCAGTGCCTTGTGTCACCCTGATCGGCGCTCCTTATTGATGGGGCCCTAGTCGAATGCTGGCTCTTGGTCAGATTTTGATGTGTCAGGTCTGGGGACAAAGTTCTGTCCTCTCGACCCCGATAGGATTCTAACCACTCCTATGCCTCGTGCAGATTAGTGAAGAACTGTGTCCCTGTTTTGTCGGTCACTTGGAGGCATGCTGGGAACATCATTGCATACGGGATCCATAGTTGTCGGAGCTTTCGCTTGAGGGCCAGAAATGAGGCCTGCTGGCATTGCACTTCTCTGGTAAAGTCCGGGAAGATCATCACTATATTATTACCTATCTGTAGGTCCTGTTTTTGACTGGTTTGTTGAAGAATATGGTCCCGATCCCTGAAGTGAAGGAGTCCTGCCACAAGTGGCCGAGGGGGGGGGCTCCGAGCTTGGGCGGCCTGACTGGGACTCTATGAGCTCTCTCCGGTGCATAGAAGGGGGAAAGTCCCTCTGGGGCCACCTCCGTCTTAAGCCAGTCCTCAAGGAATCTCACCGCGTCTGTGCCGTCCGCCCGTTCCGGAACACCCACTATGCATAGGTTGTTTCTACGGGATCTCCCCTCACTGTCCTCTGCCCGTGCTTCTAGCACATTGACCTTGGCTTCCACAATTTTCAGAGATTTCTGCAAAGTAGACAACGCCTCTGGAATGTCAGTGAGTGCTTTTTCAGTGGCTACAACATGCTCTTTGAGCACTCGATCGAAGGTGAATCTCGGTTATTTTATTTCACCGAGATGAAGCACAGGACGTGTTTCAGCTTCGCACCTTTTTCCACTGTACAAAGGGCCCTAAGTTCATCAGTATTATATCCTAGTTACATGTATCACTTCCGGGGATTATTCTATCGACATTAAAGACTCAAAAAAATATGCTTAAGAGAGGCGCCATCTTAACACTTGTTTGCAAACAAGAAAAACCAAAGAAAGTATATACAATCAGCTCAAAATTGAATTTAATTCCTGGTTTGTGAGAATTTGTAATTGATTCTTAAACTCAATTTGGAAACACATCCTGATTTGTGTTTCTGTAGAAAAAATAATTATTAGCGACTGTCATATGCAAGTTTCTATAAACAATCAATCAATTACGGAAATTTCAGCCGTACAAGCTAATAATTAAATTAACCACTATGCTATTCTTTAGCTACGCAATGACAGTCGTTGCCATAATAGGTGGTGCCTCAAAATATACATCAATAATTACTGCACATACAGAAAAATTATTAAGCCCTGAATGGGCAAATCTGTGAACGTGTTGCTCCAGCAAAATACAGTTAATTTCTACAGTACAACTCTCAGTTTGCAGCAATTGATCATACATGTAGCTCTCAAATCATAGCATTAACTCATCCTAAATGAACTGCAATCCGCAACATTCTATTTGGAATAACTTTGACGCCGATTGACGAATATTCGTGAAATTTTCCAAACTTTTGGCCAGCTCCGGTCCGCTCCTATCCTGAAAGTTTCACAGTCATTGATCAAGCAGGGGTCGAGAAAAAAGGGGGGTCTCAAAACACGTTTTCCCCATGCATTTTCCCATAGGACCTTTAGCCGCAGCTACAGCCCGAACTGCTAAACGGAATTACACCAAATTTGGCAAAGAGGTAGTCCTTAGTTCAGACTCATGCCTTTTGCTTAAATGGTGTAAATCCGTTCAGTAGGTCCTGAGAAAATGACATTTAAAAGTACATATATATCTATGGCCTCGGAGGATCCGCGTACCCTAAGCGCAGCCTAAGCGCACCCTGCCGTGCACGAGCTGTATTCTAATTGGCTGTCAACACTCCAAATCAGGAAGTGTTGGAAGCCATCTTGTGCCTCGGTAGAACCGAGGCACAAGAAATCAGCAAAAGAAACACGAAAAACGCAGAAAGGGGTCAGGGTAGAAACACCCTGACCCCCTAGGCCTGCTCAGGGGTTCCCACAAGGACCCACAGGGCAAAAAAAAACATTTTTTTTTTTAAATCAGCGAGATTCTTGCACCCAGCGCGACTTTCGGCCGAAATGAAGCGCGGGCTCCCATGCTTCTTTGGTAATTGGCCCCCGGGGGGGCCAAATCCCGGGGGCATTTTCAAAAAATAGTGTGGGGGTCCCAATCCCCCCACACTGCCCCGGGGACCGCCACCCCCTGGGGCTTATTAATATTGGGTGGGGGCCCTCAGGCCCCCCCACTCCCGGGGACCTCCACCCCCGGGGCTTATTAAAATTGGGTGGGGGACTCTCAGGCCCCCCCAGCCCCGGGGACCGCCACCCCCCGGGGTTTCTTCAAAATGTGGGAGGGGGGCCATGACACGGGCGATGGGGTCTCCGGGACAAATTATGGCCTCGGGAGGGGGGCCACACGGCCCCATTCCCGATTTTTTCTTTTTTTTTTTTTTTTAAATTGGGGGTAGGCCCTGGGGGATGGGGTCCCCAGGGCCAATAAATTAGAAAAAGAAGGGGGGCTACACAGCACCCTTCTAAAAATAAAAAAACTAAAAAAAAACCGGGCCAGAGGCCATGGCCCCTCCATGCACCACTCTGCAAACGCGCCAACTAGCCCACCAGGTAACTCCAGTAAGCACCACGGAGCTGCGTTGCAGAGTGTTGTAAAAAGGGGCATGGCCTCTGAACACCTCTCTGCAATGCAGCTCCCTGGCGCATACTGGAGGTACCTGGTGGGCTAGTTGGCCCCCAGGGGACCGCAGGATTGAAGAGGAATTAATTCCCAAACTTAAAACGCGCCACAGGGCGTGTTTGCACACGTCACCTAGGCCCCGCCCCCTTCCTTTACCATTGTACAAATATTCCTCTAAAATCAGCCGAACTACGAATTCCGATTTACTCACCTGTTATCAGCAGAGAACCCAGTGCTGCATCTTTTAGCCCAGCACTGACCCTGAAAAGTAATTCTAAGCGTACTTACCAGTAACTTGTATTTCCTTCCATAGAAATCCATTGTCTGGTTTTCAGCAGAAAAGTTTTGAAGTGTCTATTTTCGCAAACTAAAAATATTCCTAAAAAATCATCTGTATGACTTACACACATTCTTTCAACTGGTTACAGGAGATGCACCAGTGCTGGATCCAGGATCCACCACTGAGTAAGAAAAACTAACGATAACACTACATACCTGCTAAGTGAATTTTCTGCCATAGGATAACATTGGTGATTCTATGTGAAAACATTTCTGTCAGCTTTTAAAATACAATAATATTCCTTAAAAATCACTACTGTAACCAAAACGCTTTTACTCAACTGTTTACAGGAGATGTCCAAGGACTGAATCTAGGATCCAGTCCTGTGGTTAGAAAAGTAATCCATAAATTAAATTGTGTTGCCCATTGCAACAACTGTAACTACTGTACTTAAAATTCTATTGCCTATTTGCAAAGTATTTAAACTAAAGTAATTCATTCTGAGAAAGTATATTTTGTATTGTAATGTATTATGTCATTATAATGTAATTAAAAAAAGAAAATATCTAAAAATAAATAGTTTGAAAAATGTAGTAAATCAGTATCAAAAAAATCAGTATAACAATTAATACATTAAAAATTGTCATTTACAAAACCTTTGAAATTCACTGAAAAAAACATAGGTTTCAGGCCTGATATAGTTAGGAATTAGCATTTAAAAAACCTTTGAAATTCACTGAAAAAACCATAGGTTTCAGGCTTGATTTAGTTAGGAATTAGCATTTAAAAAACCTTTGAAATTCACTGAAAAAACAATAGGTTTCAGGCCTGATACAGTTAGGAATTAGCATTTAAAAAACCTTAGAAATTCACTGAAAAAATCATAGGTTTTAGGGGTGTTATAGTTAGCTGGACATTTCACTCGACACAAAACCATTGAAATTCCTCCGATATAGTTAGTTGTACTAACTACATCTCGCGCGCCCGCAATCCACTGCTGATGATGTCACATATTACATCATTCATGACATGCATCACTGATGACATCTCAAATGACATCACTGATGACATCATCCACGTGACAATCAGATACACCTCATCATACACTAGTATAACCTTTCATCACTCACTGTAAAATACAGAGTGCCATATTCGAAACCATTGACACACCAATACAAGTTTCTAAACACCCACTCAGGGATTCCTAGATCTATACACACATCTAATCACTTACGTATAGATTCACTCATACATGCTGTCAATGATCAATAGAACACTATCAAATATACTTATACACCTATATCGACATTACACACCAGCACACATCCTAATCACTTATGAAGTCATCCTACTCACTTATGCAAACAATGGATCATACTTACTTTTACTTAGCTACACACTTATACAAACAACACTTCATCTATTCATATAGATAGTAACTCATACTTAGTGTGTTATAAAATCACTATTACAAGTATACAGTTATCCATTCAGTCACTCATACAATCACTGAGTCTTATGTATACTTATTTATATACAACATCTGACACATACACTGGCTTTTATTTTTCTAGTTTGTTGGATATGTACCATTGAGACATATATTTGCTCATCACTACACCCATAAAGATATTCACTCACCCAAACAACTGTTAAAACATGTAGTTTTAACTTCATATACCTACTGAATCAACTATTCACACATCTTTGGGCTGTCACACACCCCCCACCGAACCACACACACATTCACTCTCCCATACAAATACTCAGTTAACTAATCAATAACTAATAAAGACTTTCACGTAGCTAGTAACCAACTGGTGCAGCAGTTTACACAACAACTGACAAAGTGATACAGATATTCACACAGTTTAGTCACTATCCAATATATTTAGTGAGACACTATAAATTAGTCAAGTAAACAGTCAATCACACTGCTACTAAATCCTCCATCCAGATATTTATATTTATATATCCACTCATTCTTCAATGCAAATTGCTATATATATAATACATATTTAAATAACGAACCAAACCACATTCACTGGATGATGTCATCAGTGATGTCATCAGTGATGTCATTTGAGATGTCATCAGTGATGTCATTTGAGATGTCATCAGTGATGTCACTGACCATGTCATGAATGATGTAATATGTGACATCATCAGCAGTGGATTGCGGGCGCGCGAGATGTAGTTAGTACAACTAACTATATCGGAGGAATTTCAATGGTTTTGTACGAGTGAAATGTCCAGCTAACTATAACACCCCTAAAACCTATGGTTTTTTCAGTGAATTTCTAAGGTTTTTAAATGCTAATTCCTAACTATATCAGGCCTGAAACCTATGGTTTTTTCAGTGAATTTCAAAGGTTTTTTAAATGCTAATTCCTAACTATATCAAGCCTGAAACCTATGGTTTTTTCAGTGAATTTCAAAGGTTTTTTAAATGCTAATTCCTAACTATACCAGGCCTGAAACCTATGTTTTTTCAGTGAAAGAAAAAAAAAAATATATATATATAGTGTTAATACTTACCAATAATAATTTTACAGCGCATATATCTTTAGCATGGATGCCTTTTTCACATAATGTTAGTACCGCCACCGCCCCGGGGCTATGCTAATTATGTGCGGGGGGCATGCCCCCCCCTTAGCAGCCCCGGGGACCGCCACCTCCCCGGGGCTTTAAACAAAATGAATGCATGGGGGGTCTCACCCCCCACACTGCCCCGTGGACCGCCACCCCCCCAGGGCTTTTTTAATTGTATGCGAGCGGCACGTGGCACCCCCGCAGCCCCGGGGACCATCACCTCCCCGGGGCTATGTTTTTTTTATAAATAAGAAGTAGCGGGGGCAAGAGCCCCCCCACACGCCCCGGGGACCACCACCTCCCCGGAGCATTCTTTATTCAATTTTAGGGGTCCTTTATGGACCCCAGCCCCGGGGACCACCACCTCCCCAGGGCTTTCAAAATAAAGGGAGGGGGGAGCGCGCCCCCCCTCCAGGAGCCCTTGATAGCCCTGGGGATCGCCACCCCCCAGGTCTGGCTCCTACAATGTCCCGGGGTGCCCACCCCCGGGATATTGCTGTTTGCTATGACAAGGCGGGAGCAGGGCTTCCGCCCTGTCAAAGCAAACTCTGCTTTGGTTTTTGAAAAACCAAAGCAGATTGCTTTTGAGCAAGGAGAGCTGCATGTCAGCAGCTTTACTTGCTCAAAAGCAATGCTGGCTCCCGCAGGAGGCGGGGAGCCGGCGGGACCGTGGGGACATTGGGGCTCCCCCCACGGTCCCCAACGGAAAGGGCCGGCCCCAGGCTATGGGGTCCCCGGTGCCAGGAGTGGCCTGGGAGGGGGGCCACGTGGCCCCCTCTGCGTAGATTAAAAAAGAAAATGGCCAGGCCCCAGGGGATGGGGTCCCCGAAGCCAGAAATGGCCCTGGGGCGGGGGGCCATACGTCCCCCCGCTGCGCATATATATAAAAAAATAAATAGACAACAGGCCAGGCCCGGAGGATGGGGTCCCCGCGGGCCAGGAATGGCCCAGGAGGGGTGCCACGTGGCCCCCCCACGCTAATTGAAAGAAGGGCGGGCCCCGGTGGATGGGATCCCCGGGGTCTATAGTGGCCCACGGAAGGAGGGTCAGGCGATCCCCTTTCCGTTTCTTTTTTTTTTTTACTAAAAAGAAAATGCTGAGGCCCTGGGGAATGTGGTCCCCGGGGCCAAATGTAGCCCAGGGAAGGGGGGCCACGCAGCCCCCCTCCCAGAAAAGAAAAAGAAACCGGCAACTCGCCGGACGCCCCGCCCCCTCCCTGCAGCACTCTGCAAACGCGTCCCCTGGTGTGTTCTAAGTTGGGGGATTAAGTCCCCTTGAATACTGAGGGTCCCTGGGGGCCAACTAGACCACCAGGTACCTTCAGGTTTCAGGCACGTTATAGTTAGAAATTAGCATTTAAAAAACCTTACAAATTCACTGAAAAAACCATAGGTTTCAGGGGCGTTATAGTTAGTTGGATATTTCACTCGTGCAAAACCAGAGAAATTCGGCAGTTATAGTTAGTAGAGCTAACTATAACTTGCACTCCCGCAATGCACTGCTGATGACTTCACATATTACATCACTCATGACATGGTCAGTGACATCAATGATGACTTAACTGATAAAATCTCAAATTACATCACTGATGACATCACTGGTGACATCATCCATGTGATATTCTGATGCACCTCCTCACACCCTAATATAACCTTTGATACACCCACTCTAAAATACAGACTACCATTCTCGAAACCATAGACACACCAATACCAGTTACTACATACACACTCACTGATTCTTAGGTCTACACACACATCAACTCATTCACCCATACAGTAACTCATACATGCAGTCACTCATCAATACAGCACTATCATATGCACTCATACATCTATACATACACTCACACACCGTCTCTTCGGAAATTGGAACCACAGAAGACCCATTGTTTGTGTTCAAGCATAGACGAAGCATTAGAGACATTGTAGTCAGTGCATATGTGGAAACACCTAAACCACCTGACTTAAGAACACAACTCTGTTTACCCCCGGTAACTGACCATCACAAATGTGGGCATTGTAAGGGTTGACCCCTCACTATTTAGGGAAACACCCTTCCACACAATGATCATACGTACACATTGTCTCATTTCACAAACTGTAATATTGCCAATGTAATCTACGCGATTAAATGCCCCTGCAACAAACTTTATGTAGGACAAACAACACAAAAGGTCAAATGTAGGATCCTACAACATATTAGTGGGATTAGATGCCACACACAGGGGGCACCATTGGTTGCCCATTTTGTCAATCTTTCACATCACCCTGAAAGCATTAGATGGCTTGTGTTAGAAAAAACACATTTACATCCATGGGGTGGTAATCTTTCCGCTTCACTCAATCTAAAAGAATGTAAGTGGATCCATCTACTTAACACAGTAACCTGTGGATTGAATGAACTGGAGGAGAACCACAAACAGATAGGCCAACTCAGGAATAGATGATGTTGTTCCTTACATTTTGGCCCCTTAGGTTTCATTTGCTACTAAGTGGAGCACTCGTGTCTGCTTGATTGTCACATGACACCCTAATATCACCATACTTAGGACATAGGATATTGAGTTCCTATTGTTATACTCTTTCGAAAAGTCCAGACAGACAGCCAATGTGGGTTAGTCTATGTATGAAGAGATCCGGTCTTGGACCACCACACAATTTAGACAAAGTATCATTATGCCTTGCCTTTATCTCATTGATAGAAATGTGCCCTACTGTTAAGCCAATGGTTCAGTGTCACTAATGTAACCGATACACCTATGTATGTAATACCGACAAACAGAAATGTGCCACTAATGTAACCAATACGCCTATGTATGTAATACCGAGAAACAGAAATGTGCCACTAATGTAACCAATACGCCTATGTATGTATCATTGACAAATAGGAACGTGCTCTTTTGTTAAGCGAATAGCATTACTAATATAACCAATACGCCTATATATGTATTACTGAAAAACAGAAATGTGCCACTAATACACTCAATAAGCCTATGTATGTATTATTGACAAACATGAATGTGCCCTTCTGTTAAGCCAACAGCTAGAGGCTCCAACTGTCTACATTTTGCAAAGAAATGTTTTGTCTTATTTCCATTTCATTTATAAATGGACATGGCTTTTCAAATTGCAATGAAAATCTAGTTTGGTAAATTTAATACCCTAATTTTAACCTTGACCCGACTATCAACACACTTGAATAACAGATCCTGAGTCATCTTTGCCCTAAACGGAAAGTCTGTCTTCCGCGTACATCCCCGGTTGCCTGCCGGTTTTAGCTGCTGCACGCGTAACGTGCACGCAGGACACAACTGACAGTGCAAATAACTAGCTCGTCATTTTCCGCTGCCTCAGGACCATTCTTCGGTTCACTGGGGTTTAATAGCCACAACAAGGTACGTGCACATGTAAGCACTGCACAATAACTTCTCCATGCTTAATTTAAAGGAGGATTAAGACTATGTCATTCCTTTCATAGCCAAATGTAGCCCTGATTTACATTCGTGGCGCTTGGCCTGACTGATGCACTTATTTTCCCAGCGCGATCTCGAGCGTTTTCGTCCCCACAAAATATCGAGGAACATTTTCCAAGTGACCTTTGGCTTATCAAATTAAAAGGTATGTGGTCCTGTCTTGCACGAGTATAACTAATGATTAATCCCTTTTAGGCCACTTGCCCTAAGACTCTTTTTCCTTTTATTTTGATCACTATGCAGCATTGAGCTCTCAAGCCCTTGAAACATTTTTCCACAGGCTCTGTTTGGAAGAGCATCCATATATTCAGGTATGTCCCTCTGCACGATGAGATGCTTTTATGAATTGACTCTTACTTTGAAATATGAAGTAAGGTGGCGCCTCATATTTTTTCAACAGCTCTTCATTCGCCTTTCGTGTGACCATTCCCTGCTGATACGGCTGAGCACCCCATAACAACTTGGAAGCCCTCGGCCCCTCTGTAAATTAATTACAGGTATGCAACCCCGCACCAGCTTGGGTTATCTAAATGACAAATCTGTGGCATAATATACTAGTTACCCTTTATCATTGTTGGTAATTACTCTAGCTTTCTGCATTCATCGGATATTACCTTCGATTTTCTTTCTCCCCAAGGCTTTGGGTTTGAGTTTCCCACACACTGTAAGAATTTCTACGGTATCGGTGAGTGCATTGTGTGCACCCGCTCTCAATCTTTATCTTTAATTTTTATTTATTTATTTATTTATTTTAGGGTTTTATAGAGCGCGAACCAGACCAGTGAGGGTATCAGAGCGCTTTACAGGATTGAAGGGTGGTATACAAAGGACTTAGGAGGGGAGGATATCAATGGGATTCAAGGGTTATGTACATTGTGCCAGAAAATCAAGCAGTCTCAAATTCTGGATACATTTGGGATAAACGCAGGTAGGATCATTATACAAGAAAATAAGTAGTCTCAGCTCCTGGGTGGGATGCCCAGAAGGGCCAGGAAGGTATCATCCGGAAAAAGTCAAGGATAATGCCGTAATGGTGGGTGGTACAAGGTCATAGAGGAGATTGTAATGCAATCCTTAGGTGAGGAATTTGCCCATAAGGAACATTTTGGTCTCCTTTTTGAAGCGTGCAAAAGATGACAGTCTTCTGATGGTGGGTGGGAGAGAGATGCATATTCTTGGAGCGGCCCCAGAGAAGGCCTGATTGTAGGTTTTTTTTTTCCAGAAGCGAGCTGGTTCGAGCAAAAGGTGTCTGGCAGACCGGGAGTTTCTGGCCCCTCCGGATATCACGAGTTTCTGGGCGAGGAATGCAGGGGAATTAGAGTATAGAGCCTTGTGGGTAATGCAGGCCATCTTAAGTTGGATTCTGGCCTCGAGAGGAAGCCAGTTCAGGGCTTTAAGGTGGGGAGAGATGTGGTCGAATTTCTTTGAACCGGTTAGGAATCTGGCGGTGGCGTTGAGGCAGACTTTCAGTGGGGCCAGAGAGTTCTTAGGTAGACCTGCGAGAGTAGGGCATCCGTATTCTAGTCTGGAGATGACTAGTGCCTGGGTTGCCATTTTTAGGTCGGGAGGGTCGAGGAAGGGTTTCAGGTTTCTTAGGTAACTCAGGTGAAATCTGACAGCTTTGGCCATCGAGTTGATATGGCCACACATATTCAGGCTGCCGTCTAGAGTCATTCCCAGGGATTTAGCAGAGTCCACAATGGTAGGAGAGCAGTTTAGCACTGTGATAGCCTTGATCCATTCTTGGATGTCTGGATTAGTTTTGGGTGGGGAGATAAGAAGAAACTCCGTTTTTTTGCTTTAAGTTTTAGCTGGTCAGAGGTGAGCCAGTGAACAGTCAACTTCAAGGCCTCTTTCAGGGAGAGAATGTCCTTAGGGGAAGAGATTTTTATGTAGATCTGTGTGTCATCTGCATACATGTGGTAGGAGATATTGGTGGTGCGTAGCACCTCTCTGAGTGGTTCCAGGTAAAGATTGAAAAGGGTAGGGGACAAGGTTGGCCTTGAGGGACTCCCACCGTGATCGGAGAGGGAGTGGATAGGTTGCCGTTAATTAGGATTCTCTGTGAGCGATTCTGGAGGAAGGACCTAAACTATTCAAGAACTGTGCCATCCAAACCCATCCTGAGTTTGAGGGGTTCATGGAGTGTTTTGTGGTTGACCGTATCGAAAGTCGAAGATAGATCTAGGAGGATAAGGAGACAGGTTTTCCCTTGGTCCAGGGCTTGAAGGGCATTATCAACAATGTGGAGGAGGGTGGTTTCAGTGCTGTGTCCAGGTCTGAAGCCGGATTTGAAGTTGTCCAGTAAGTGGAAGTTGGTGATGTGTAGGCTCAGTTGCTGTTGCACACATTTTTCCAGAACTTTGGCTAGGAGTGTGATGTTGGATAAAGGTCTATAATTGTCAGGGAAGGTAGGGCCCAGCGTAGGTTTATTTAAAATGGGGGCGACTTGGCCAGCTTTAAGAGTGTCAGGTATCGATCCCTGTAGGAGGGAGACATTAATGAGTCCTAGACACTTGAACATTATTTTTATTCAAGTTCTTTGTTTCTACAGGCTGTCCATTTTGACCCTTGTTGATATCTCTAATTGATGCAGATTGTCAGGGTCGAAACTCGACAGTTCCTTTTGTCCATGTATCAGGTCCCCTAACAGATTTATTTATATAATTTACTTATCTAGCTAGGACGACCTTCATTATTATTGGACTTTGTCTTTTAGTACTTTTCTGTGTAATTAGTCATACAGAGGTTGTTCACTTTTTTTTGTAAAATACACTAATTCTGTCACTTTGTCACACTATTCACTAAGTCTCTATATTTATGTTCACATGCGCCGTTTTTTAGAAGGTTATCGGACAGCCTTCATGTCATGATATATCAAAGCAAAATATATGTTTTGTTTTTCTTCTAAATTTTGCAAATATGAAGTAAAAATTTTCTATTGGGATTCACTTGTTTTCTCTCGATTATGTTCAAGTGCACGTTGTCTTCCAACTATCTAATTTGCATTTTATAAACTACAAAGAAATTGTTTGACCCGACGGAACCGATTTGTGTTTATATTGTCACTCATCAATACAGCACTATCACATGCACTCATACATCTACACATAAACTCACATACCACCACTCATCCATAGACTTACTCACACACCTCCTGTCATACAAAGAATCAATGACATCCATTTACTCACATATACGGTTATACACAGACCACCTCACTTATTTATACAGATACTAACACATACTAACTCTCTTATACAATCCCTTATACAAGCAGACACTCATCCATAAAGCTACTCTCACAATCACTCACTCTCACATATAGTCATTTATATACCCAACACTCACATATACTGTCTTTCACATATATAATTACACACACATATACCACTGGGACATCCATTCACTCACCAACACACCCATACACACACTGACCCACCCATACAGCCCTTCACAGATGCACTCTTGAACCCATACACCCAGTGAATCACCTACTCACACATCTATGCACAGAGTCATCCACCCCCACCCACATACAAAAAGATACTCAGGCACCCATACAGATACTCAGACAACCAATCAATAACCCATATAAACAGTCATGTAGCTACTCACCAACCCATGCAGCTGATTATACACCAACTGACAGACTGATACAGACATTTACACAGTTAAAATCACTAACCCATGCATTCAGTGAGATACGCTTAATCAGTCACTCATAGAATCAGTCATGCACCTACTAAATCATCCATTCAGACGCTTATACACCCACTCATTCTTCAATACACCTTGGTGTATATATATATATATATATATATATATATATATATATATATATATATATATATATATATATATATATATATAAAACATATTTAAACTTTAAAGAAATACACATTCACTGGATGATGTCATCAGTGATGTCATTTGAGATGTCATGAGTGATGTCACTGACCATGTCAGGAGTGATGTAATATGTGACGTCATCAGCAGTGCATTGCGGGGGCGTGATTTATAGTTAGCTCTACTTACTATAACGGCCGAATTTCTCTGGTTTTGTACAAGTGAAATGTCCAACTAACTATAACGTCCCTGAAACCAATGGTTTTTTCAGTGAAAATATATATATATATATATATATATATATATATATATATATATATACATACTTACCTGCCAAATAGATAAATTACTGGGGTGAAGGCAATCGTGGTAAAGTCATAGTCGTTGTAAAAAACAGTTGTTAAAACTTTTGTGGTTTAGACTAAGTTGTTGTTAAGGCGTTGTTGTTTAGACTGACCCTGTTTACCAGGCAGGTCACTCCCCTCACCGCCACGCAGCCCCCTGTGTGACCGCTGACTGCTGCTGCATTGTTTCTGCCTGCGTTTGAGTGCCAGTGTCCGCCTTCTCTTCTGTTCCCACGAGTGAGTGCCTGCATTCGCCCCCACTGTACCTGTGCCTTGTTGCTGCCTGGAATTGTTCCTCCTTTTCTTCTGTTCCCACGAGTGAGTGCCTGTAATCGCCCCCATTGTACCTGTGTCCTTTGCTGCCTTGAATTGTTCCCCTCACCTTTTTGCCCAGATTGTGATCCTTTTTTCTTCTGTTCCCCTGCGCACCGCGTCTCCCGCTCGCCGCCCGTTTCCCGCCGCCGCGTCCCATAGCTCTGCCCCCTCGCACCCCATTGGCCACCCCGCTCCCACCTCCCAGCTGCTCCTCCCTCCCTCTCCCACTCATATGGAGGCCGCGCAGCGGTAGAGAGAGCGACCTCTGACCCTGTTTACCAGGCAGGTCGCTCCCCTCACTGCCACGCAGCCCCCTGTGTGACCGCTGACCGCTGCTGCATTGTTTCTGCCTGCGTTCGAGTGCCAGTGTCCTCCTTCTCTTCTGTTCCCACGAGTGAGTGCCTGCATTCGCCCCCACTGTACCTGTGCCTTGTTGCTGCCTGGAATTGTTCCTCCTTTTCTTCTGTTCCCACGAGTGAGTGCCTGTAATCGCCCCCATTGTACCTGTGTCCTTTGCTGCCTTGAATTGTTCCCCTCACCTTTTTGCCCAGATTGTGATCCTTTTTCTTCTGTTCCCCTGCGCACCACGTCTCCCCCTCGCCGCCCGTTTCCTGCCGCCGCGTCCTGTAGCTCCGCCCCCCTCGCACCCCATTGGCCGCCCCACTCCCACCTCCCAGCTGCTCCTCCCTCTCTCTCCCACTCATATGGAGGCCGCGCAGCGGTAGAGAGAGCGACCTCTGACCCTGTTTACCAGGCAGGTCACTCCCCTCACCGCCACGCAGCCCCCTGTGTGACCGCTGACCGCTGCTGCATTGTTTCTGCCTGCGTTCGAGTGCCAGTGTCCTCCTTCTCTTCTGTTCCCACGAGTGAGTGCCTGCATTCGCCCCCACTGTACCTGTGCCTTGTTGCTGCCTGGAATTGTTCCTCCTTTTCTTCTGTTCCCACGAGTGAGTGCCTGTAATCGCCCCCATTGTACCGGTGTCCTTTGCTGCCTTGAATTGTTCCTCTCACCTTTTTGCCCAGATTGTGATCCTTTTTTCTTCTGTTCCACTGCGCACCGCGTCTCCCCCTCGCCGCCCGTTTCCCGCCGCCGCGTCCCGTAGCTCCGCCCCCCTCGCACCCCATTGGCCGCCCCGCTCCCACCTCCCCGATGCTGCTCCCTCCCTCTCCCACTCATATGGAGGCCGCGCAGCGGCCGCCCAGCGGCTGCATGCAGCGGCTGCACGCAGCGGGCGTGCCGCTGGCGCGCCGAAGGCACGCCTAAGGCAAGCCCGTCTGCGCCCGTCCACGCCTGGCCCGCGCCCAGCGCCAGACCCCCTGGCCCCCGCAGATGCCAGCCCACCCGCAAGACCTACAACGCCGCCACTCTCATCACACTCAAAACCGGCCGGATCCCCGGCTGCTGCAGAGCCACCCCAAGATGCACCCACGGACCCTTCACCTGCCAATCCTGCAAGTTCTCCTGCACCCGGACCCGTACCGAACCCGCCAAGCCAAGCACCAACAGCAACCACCTGAAGTGCATCCTGCTCAACACCCGCTCCATCCACAGACACGCAGTGGAACTCTGGAACCTGCTCGACACCACATCCCCAGACGTCACCTTCCTCACGGAAACTTGGATGAACGCCTCCTCAGCGCCCGACATCGCCATCGCCATCCCGGACGGATACAAGATCACCCGGAGGGACCGCGCCAACCAGGCAGGAGGAGGCATCGCAATCGTCCACAAAAACACCATCCGCATCACGACCAACTCCGACGACACCCTCACAGCCGCCGAACATCTTCACTTCCAGATTCACACCGACCCCAAGACCACACTCAGAGGCACCCTCATCTACAGACCCCAGGACCCCGCACACAATTCAGTGAAGACATTGCTGACTTCATCAGCCCACACGCCCTCCCCTCTGCTGACTACATCCTCCTAGGGGACCTCAACTTCCACCTGGAGAACAACAACGACAACAACACCACCACCCTGCTGGACAACCTCGCCAACCTCGGACTCAAGCAACTGGTGAACACCCCCACACATTACGCCGGACACACGCTTGACCCAGTCTTCTCCTCCTGCAAGCACATCTCCTTCAGCCACTCCACCGGACTCCACTGGACAGACCACAGCTGCGTCCACTTCAGCTGCTGAAGAACCACGACTCACCACCACCAGCAACAGGTTCCCCGCAGGAGCTGGAACAAGATCACCACCGACCAGCTCTCCACAGCACCGAGCCTGAACCCTCCCGCCAGCTCAACGGACCCCAACTAAGCAGCCAACAACCTCTCACAGTGGATCACCAACTGCGCCAACGACCTCGCACCCCTGAAACACCATCCCAACAGGACCAAAAGCAAGACAGCCCCCTGGTTCAACGACGACCTCATGAACTCCAAGAAGAACTGCCGCACCCTTGAGAAAGCCTGGCAAAAAAACCTGACTACAGACAACATGAACGCCCTCAAACACGCCTCCCGCAAACACCACCAGCTGATCCACACCACCAAAAGGACAGCATTCAAGGAACGACTAGACAACAACGCACACAACAGCAAGGAACTCTTCAACATCGTCAAAGAGCTTTCCAACCCCAGCGCCGAAAACAACGACATCACTCCCTCACAAGACCTCTGTGACTCACTGGCCTTGTTCTTTCACCGCAAGATCGCCGACATACACAACAGCTTCGGCGCACAGACCACACACCCAACCACCGAACCGAGGCCCCCCACCACCACCCTCCGCGCCTGGACCACGGTCAGCACCGAAGACACAATCCGCACGATGAACACCATCCACTCCGGATCACCAACCGACCCATGCCCCCACCACGGCTTCAACAAGGCCGACTCCGTCATCGCCCCCCAACTCCGGGACATCATCAACTGCTCCTTCAACACCGCCACCTTCCCGGAGAGCTGGAAGCATGCTGAACTCAGCGCCCTCCTGAAGAAACCATCAGCAGACCCCACCGACCTCAAGAACTACCGCCCCATCTCGCTCCTCCCGTTTCCTGCCAAAGTCATCAAGAAGACCGTCAACAGACAGCTTGCCGCCTTCCTCGAGACGAACGGATCCCTCAACCACTCGCAGTCCGGCTTCAGAGCCAACCACAGCACCGAACCCGCCCTCATCGCAGCCACTGATGACATCCGAACCTTGCTCGACAACGGGGAAAAAGCGGCCCTCATCCTCCTAGACCTCTCCGCAGCATTCGATACTGTCTGCCACTGCACCCTGGTGCAACGCCTCCGCAACATCGGAATCCAAGAGAAGGCCTGGAGTGGATCATCTCATTCCTCACCGGAAGAACCCAGAGAGTCCGCCTCCCCCGTTCAGATCCGAGACCACCGAAGTCATCTGCGGCGTACCACAAGGATCATCACTCAGCCCCACCCTCTTCAACGTCTACATGAGCCCCCTCGCAGCAATCGCACGCCAACACAACCTCAACATCATCTCCTACGCCGACGACACCCAGCTGATCCTCTCCCTCACCAATGACCCAGCCACCGCCAGAACCAACCTACACGAAGGGATGAAAAACGTAGCCGAGTGGGTGACGAACAGCCGCCTGAAACTGAACTCAGACAAGACGGAAGTCCTCATCCTCGGACCATCACCCTCTGCCTGGGACGATTCCTGGTGGCCCCCTGCCCTGGGCAGCGCACCCAAACCAACGGACCACGCACGCAACCTGGGCTTCATCCTGGGCTCCTCCCTCTCGATGACCAGACAAGTCAACGCTGTCTCATCATCATGCTTCAACATCCTACGCATGCTCCGAAAGATCTTCCGATGGATCCCCACCGAAACCAGGAAGGTGGTCACCCAGGCACTCGTCACCAGCCGTTTGGACTACGGTAACACCCTCTACACCGGAACCACAGCCAAACTACAGAAAAGACTCCAACGTATCCAGAACGCCTCCGCACGACTCATCCTGGACATCCCCCGACACAGCCACATCTCCGGACACCTGAAAGACCTTCACTGGGTCCCCGTCAGCAAGACAATCACGTTCCGACTCCTCACCCACGCACACAAAGCCCTCCACGACCTGGACCCCAGGTACCTCAACAACCGCCTGACCTTCTACACTCCCGCCCGCCAGCTACGATCTTCCAGCCACGCCCTCGCCGCCGTTCCACGCATTCGAAGAGCCACCATGGAAGGAAGATCCTTCTTCTACCTGGCAGCCAAGACATGGAACTCCCTCCCCATCCACCTCCGTCTTACCCAAGACCACCTCTCCTTCAGGAAGCATCTCAAGACCTGGCTGTTCGAGCAGTAGCGGACCGCCCTTCCCCTAGCGCCTTGAGACCCACCGGGTGAGTAGCGCACTTAACAAATATATTGATTGATAGCTGTTCCGGAGGTTGTTGTTCCATCATACAACCCTTGCAGGCACCAGGAGCATGGTTTGAATTGTGCGGCAGGTGCGGTGGCACTAGCAGAAAAGTTGTCAGAACTCCTCTAAACACATGATATTGCTATTACATTAATTAATTCAGTTATTTCCCTCTTTCATTCTTCAAAGTGTTGCTATTACTTACCTTACCTACACTATGCCACTCATAACAGAATTTTGCCTTTTTGCATATTGCCTTTTTGTACATAAACAAGTCATAACACTTTAACAGAATTTTTGTAACTTATATTGTACAACTACTCAGCAAGCTACAACTTACAACAAAAAAACTGCTTATTATTGATCACCCTGTAGTGATCACTAAAAAAAGTGATAGACAAATGTAGTCCAGCATTTGAGACTTGTCTGAGCGAGGCGGTCATCCCATCTAGTATCCTTTCTTCATTTCAGTAAATAGCAGAGGCCGTTAGAGAGTCGCTGTTTGTCCCAATGAAGAGTAAAAGAAAACCTGGCGGCTGGTTTGATTCGAAGAGTACACTGGCCCATTCCAACTTAAAAAAGGAACTACACAAGAGTCCTAAAAACGTTGCATCTATAAGAATGGCAAGAGCGGAATATAGGGTGGCTATTAGGTAAAGAAAAGCCACAATAAGAAACGAAGCCTGGGAATCTCTTCATGAAGCTTCTAAAAGAGGAGATAGCTTGGCATTTTGGAGGGTGGTAAAAGCACCTTTTTTGAGCTCCGGGGAAGGGCCCTCAGTAGAGGTTGCCATCTCCGAGAGGCAGTGGATTGACTACTTCTCGGGGGGTGTACAACACAGCTCCAAAAACCCGCTATCCACAACGAGATCGCTCGTAGGGAAATTACTAGCAATCATGAGACCCAGTACTCCGGTTTACACTGGAGGAGGTGATACGTGCACTTTCTGTGATTGAGTGGGGGAAGGCCCCGGGACCGGACGGTGTTCCTATTGACCTTCTTAAATCTAACAACGAACTTTGGGGGCCAATTGTCACCCAGGTTTTAAAAGCTAGCTGCCTTGCCCCCTTTCCAACAACATGGGTTGAATCTACGATCATCCCGATCTTTAAAAAGGGGGACCGTCAGGAGCCGAAGTGTTATAGGCCCATTTCTCTGCTAGATGCAATGACCAAATTTGCAGGACGTATAATATTTGAACGTCTTCAAGACTGGGCAGAAGAAAATAATGTCCTGTCCGATATTCAATATGGCTTTCGCGAGGGACTGGGGACCGTGTAGCAAAGTTTAAATGTAGCTATTTTGGTCGGCAAGTACACACGAGTGAAAAGAGGCAGATTGCTTTTAGCTTTCATAGATCTCACTGCTGCCTTTGATTCAGTGAGACACGAGGAGATGTGGGCTATACTTGATCAAATAGGGGTGGATATGCAAAAATTAACTTTCTTAGAAGTCTATACTGCGAAGCGAAGGCACGAGTGTGCTTTGGCCTGGCCGGCGAGCACACCGCCCCTTTTTCCATCAGAAGAGGGGTTAGGCAAGGATGTGTAGTGGCCCCTTTTCTTTTTAACCTTTACATCAATGGCTTATAAGAGGCACTGGTCAAGGATAACCAGGACTTCCCACAAATAGCTGCACGTCCCATTCCCGCACTTCTCTATGCAGACGACGCTGTCCTAATGTCCTGCACTCAAGTAGGGTTACAACGGGTCCTAAATAGTTTTACCAAGTCCATGGACCACTTGGACCTTAAAGTGAACACTACAAAAACATACATAATGAGGTGCGGATTGGGGAGCAACAAATGCAGGGATATGTTTCTGGACGGTCAGAAAATAGAGCATACTAATAGTTTTGCTTATTTGGGTATACTTTTTGACCATAATGACTTATGGACACAAGCAATCATGGCAAAAAAACTTGCTTTTGCAAGATCAACAATGGCCCTCGCTAATTTCGCAAGGAAACTTGGGAGAAGACCATCATTGGAATTAGTACAGATCTACAAAGCAAAATGCGTTTCTGCAGCCATGTACGGAGCGGGTGTATGGGGATTTGCAGACACACTAACACTGCAAACAGTGGAGAACATATTTTTGAGATACATCTTAGCGGTCCCCAGCAGCCTATCTGCGTACGTCTGCCATTCGGAGTTGGGGCTCCCTTACACTGCAGACTTAATAAAGATGGAGCCCATCCTATTATGGCACAGGATATGGACAAAACCTGAGACAAAACTAAACCAGGATATTCGAGCAGATAGTCTTCAACTTGAAGGAGCATTATTGATTCCATGACTGAAATTTATTGGAAACTTTATGTCCGATCTCGGACATCTAGAATATTACAGTAACCCAAAAACAATGCAATCTATTAGTAGAAAGGAGCTAAAAAGAGAGGGCCTCTTACTTCTGGATTCCATAAGATTATCAGCAGAAAGCCTAAAGCCCACTGTCATGCAGAATCAATGGGTCTTAACTTCTTTTAGTATTCAGTCCTATTTATTATTTGTACCTGGTGGCTACGACAGGTTTTTATTAACTTGTTTTAGATGCAATATCTTCCATAGGCTTGTGAGCTTTCCTGTTATGAAAGACTGGTCCCGAGTATTGAGTCTTTGCCCATGTAATAATTGCTCAGAACAATCGACATTACATGTTATTCTTTTTTGTAGATTCTATAGCAACTTAAGGAAAGTCTCGATTGTCCCAATTTTAAAGGCGCTGAGGCTGAGACAATGCCACCCAGCACTACTTGTGTTACAACTACTGGACGATGTACATAGGGTCTGGAGGGTAGGCGTGTTTTTTAAAACAAGTGTTTAGCCACAGGAAATCTATTATTTAGTAATCACGGAGACTATTACGATTGCTTGTATGATCAAACATTTTAATGTATACATGGATTGTATATGAAATTTTATTGCATTTAACGAATGAATTGTTTTACATGTACTTTTACGATCGTCTTAAAAAGCAATCGAATAAAGTATTTTTTAAATTTTGATCACATAGTGAAACCTAATGCATTTGCCAGTGCATGTTTAAAAATATCTGTAACTGAGCGCCGGTCACAGTGTCACTCACCCAAAATGATGGCCGGTGTGAGGAAACCAGCCCAACCCAAAAAGCCCAACACCAGTCGGGGCTGTGTCATCTTCCCAAAGCTCCCCCCTCCCACTCCGGGGGGGGGGGGGGTCACAAGCCTAGAGGGGGTAGAAAGAGCGTTATGAGTTGCCGCATAAAGTGCCTCATGTGCTTGGGCTCGCGCTTCATTCACAACACCTGCTTACCTATTTGGCCCAACTCCCAGGTGTGTGCCTCTTAAGGCAAAGATGGAAGGCAAAGATGGAGGGACGCCCAGCTTAAAGCTTTGCTAGGACAGCGCGATGGCCAGTCCAAATGAAATATTGCCTGTCGATTCGCAGGTTTCACTCAGAGCCAGTTCTTCCTTGTCGTGCAATGCACCGGCCACAGAAAGAACTCCATCAACCACACCTAGCATAGGATTTGACAACGGCTCGGAAGACAGCGTATACTCCTTGACAAGGAGCGGGTGCGCTCGCCGGCGTGGAAGACTCGTAATGATTCCGTTGCGGTCTATCATCGCACACCTGTTGCAGGTACGGCTCGTGCTCTCACAGGCTGTCAGGCGCGCGCAGACGCTGTGATGTAAACAGCTGGGGCGCCACGTGAGCGGCGGCCGCGCCCCCTCCGCTGGCAGCCGCCGCTGTCAGTGTGGCCGGGCTGAGCGCGGCGTTGGCTGTCAGTGGAGCTGCCTGCATCCCCCAAGCCTGAGATCCTGCACTTCTCCCCGGCTGCAAGTCCTGAAACTCGGCCGAAGTGGCATAAAGTCGCTCGGGAGACTCCCAGGGGACCCTCCTCAAACCAGCCCGGGCCCCTGCATCCCGGGGGCCCCGATGTCCCGCACGGCCAGCGAAAATGCAGAGTACACGCTGCGCAGCCTAAGCCAGCTGATGAGCGAGAAGGCGGCGCGGCGGCGGCCTGATGGGGAGGTGGGGGAACGCAGCCTTATTGCTGCCGCCGAGTCGTGCACCAGCCTGGGCAGCGCTACCACGGCCCCTGGGGCCTCGGCCGCCGAGCAGGAGCGCGCAGCCCGACGCCGCTTCCAGAAGGATGAAGCCCCGGCCTTCGTGTACGTGCTGTCCGCCTTCTCGGCGCTGGGCGGCTTCCTCTTCGGCTATGACACTGGAGTGGTGTCTGGGGCTATGCTGCTGCTGCGGCGGCAGCTCGGCCTCTCTGCGCTGTGGCAAGAACTGCTGGTGTCGGGCACCGTGGGAGCGGCCGCGCTGGCGGCGCTGGCCGGGGGGTACCTCAACGGGGTACTGGGCCGCCGCCCTTGCATCCTGCTGGCCAGCTTCCTTTTCACCGCCGGCGCTGTGGTCATGGGAGTCGCCAGCAGCAAGGAGACGCTGCTAGGGGGGCGCATCGTGGTGGGGCTCGGCATCGGTGAGTGTGTGCAACCTAGTGCTTCTCTGTCTAGCGCCTATGTGACTTCATAAAAACTGACGCGTCTCTAGTGCACATGCAATTTCATGCGCCTGCTTTCCATATCCTCTGTGCTACTTGTTGAAGCGCTTCTACATCTTTCAAGCTCCTGTGCTTTATTTTCACTGCAGCATCTATGCCCAAATCCCTGTGTTCTCTGTAGTTACAAAAGCTCCTCGAATGTAGTGCTTCTCTAGTGCACATTTTAATTCTATGTCCGGCTGTAGGACGACTGGACCTGCGACGTAGTGCTTCTGGTTTACAAAACCTATTTCGCCTCACTGCATCGCCTTTCTAATAAAACGCCTCTATGTTTATAAAATCCTTGTACCTTGCAGTAGCGTTCCTGCAGAGTAGCGCGACTACCTATACAGGTTGGCATAGCGCTGATTTACCGTCACTATAGTACGTCTGATGCATGACTGAAACTCCACCATCTCACCCTGTTGCTGTTTAGATCTGCAGTATGGCACGTCTGGTTCACCGTGGGTACTCCACGCCTACAATACAACATCTGCTTGTGAACTTTCCTATAAAAACTATATCGTTCACCGACCGACTCTACACCTGCAATATATCGTCCTGTTTCTCCCAGTGGCGTAGCAAGGTTGCTGTGGGGCCTCGGGAAAACATGCCCCCCTCTCCCGCCGTGTTTGCATTAATCCGATTGCAGTGTGGTCTGGTGTCGCTGCACCTGCTGCTCCATTGATAGCCACGCCCCTACCCCTCCACCCTTTTGGTCGCGTCAGCTGCTGCGGTTGCCGGCGCTCCTCAGAGTACAGTTCGTGCCGGGGGTTATTTCGTGGTAACAGCAGCCCCAGGGGCACTAGGTCTCAGGCATGCGAAGGCTGCAGCGAGCCCCTGAAAAGCTCCACTTTGGTACCGTGCGCCGGTATGCAAGATTGTATTGCAAGCAATGGCCGTGCCTGTTCCGTGAAGCCTGACCAGTGACAAGACCATTTTACTCTACATGCTCTGTTCTCTCTGCATGCGCGCTCTAGTGTTCACAATCTCTCCCTGGGCACCTCGTGTCTGTGGTACTTGGCAGACTCTGCCTCGGAGTGCGTGATGATGTGGTGGTTTATTCTCCCGCTCCCATGATCCTTCTTTGTCTGTACCTGTGGTTACTGGCGGGCTCTGCTAGTGTGCCTTCTTACCGCCTCTCATCCTTTGCTCAGTCTCACCCCAGGCTCTCGTGCCAATAGCTATATTGAAATAGGCCATGGAGCACTGTGTGCTGTTAATTCATTCCCATACCTGTCAACTCGCAGGGTGCCACCGTGTTCCCACAATATCGGCTCACATCACACGGTGTCCCGGTGAGGCGCCAATATCACATGGCGGCAGGGAAAACCAGCTGAAAACCACTGTAAGTAGTGGTTTTCCAGCTCGTTTTCCGAGACTTTGACCTGTCCATGTCCATTAAGGGGCGTGAAAACACCTCAGGCCATTGGCACCAGCCTCAGCAAGATATATATATATATATATATATATATATATATATATATATATATATATATATATCTATATCTATCTATCTACTGGCAGTCGCCAGTAGATAGTTATAGTTAGGACCCTGTTTCCATAGGAAATCCGCAACATTCTATTTGGAATAACTTTGGCACCGGTCGACGAATCCTCGCGCAATTTTCAAAACTAATGGGGCGCTATGCTCCGCTCCTACCCTGAAAGTCTCGGGGTGATTCGTCAAGTGGGGGCTGAGAAAAAAGGGGGGTCCCAAAACGCGTTTTCCCCATGCATTTTTCCATAGGACCTTTAGACACAGCTACAGCCCGAACGGCTGAACAGAATTACTTGTAATTTGGCAGAGAGGTAGTCCGCAGGTCAAGGAAGTGCCTTTTGTAGGTGTAAATCTGTTCAGTAGTTTCTGAGAAAATAGCATTTAAATCAATATATATATCTGTAAGCGCGCTCCGTGCGCTTACGGTAAGCTTACCGTACGCGTACGGTGACGTGCGCGAGCGCGATTCTGATTGGTTGTTAGATCAAAGTAAACATTCGAATCGGTCGAAACCAGGAAGTATCGGCTGCCATTTTCTGTCTCTCGCACTGAAAAACAAAAGGTTGATAACATGAAAAGGGGGCAACGAAGAGAGTTGCAGACCCCCTAGCGTTCGTCAGGGGGTTCACAAAGGACCAAAAAGTATGAAAAATAAATTTAATAATGTTTTTAAAAAATCGCGGAGTGCGCGTACGGTAAGCTTACCGTACGCGTACGGTAAAAAAAAATTTAAAAAAATAAATTAATTAATAATCACATTTAATATATAAATCTAAGGACCCCCAAGGGAGAAAAAAACAATTGATAATTTGTAAAAAAATGGCGTGGCGTGCACGGTACGAAATGCGCAAGGTGGGCGCTCGGTGCGCGAAGCGCACCTGGTACCCACAGTGCGCGCACGGTGCGCGAAGCGCACCGCGCGCGCAAAAATTAACAATAAATAGATAACTTAGCATTTAAAAAAACGTACAAATTCACTGAAAAAACCATAGGTTTCACACACGTTATAGTTAGGAATTAGCATTTAAAAAACCTTGCAAATTCACTTAAAAAACCATAGGTTTCACACAAGTTATAGTTAGCTGTACATTTCACTCGTAAAAAACCAATGAAATTCCACGTTATAGTTAGATCAGGTAACTATAACTTGCGCCACCGCAATCCACTGCTGATGACGTCACATATTACATCACTCATGACATGGTCAGTGACATCACTCATCACATCAATGATGACATCTCAAATGACACAATGTGGATTGCGGTCGCGCAAGTTATAGTTACCTGATCTACCTATAACGTGGAATTTCATTGGTTTTTTTACGAGTGAAATGTACAGCTAACTATAACTTGTGTGAAACCTATGGTTTTTTAAGTGAATTTTATATATATATTTAAAGGAAGGAGTTTGGGGGCAGGGTGGGGTTTCAAAGTGCCTCATAGGTATTTATGGACACGAGGCTCTGCCCCCTCCTCACACGGTAAAATAGTTCTTCAAGTTGGCAGATATGCATTCCCTTTCCATGCTCATCCATTCGCTCGCCATTGCCTTCTCAGCCAGTTGCTGATCTTAAACACCTCCTCCTGGCTGGCTGGCCTGTGTTCTCTTTCCCTACTGTGTGACAATTGATTCCTTCTGCCTGCGTGTTCAGCCTGTGGGTCTCTTACGGCCCTCCACACCCTTTACCTTCCTTCTGTGCCTGGCTCCCCGCGGTCACTGCTACCTTTAGCTCTTCTCTGGGCATGCTCTGAGAGCGAGGCTCTGTTTGCTCACGAGCTCTGACTTCGGCTGCGCACAGTATGAACTCTGCAATGTATCACATTTGAAAATATATTGACCTAACTTTTGAGGGTATTAGCAGTGAAGATGCTCAACTTGATTTGTACCGCGTGAAATCAATTCTCCTACGGTGTAGCAACTTGTCTTCTGGACCTCCGCAGAACTCCCTTTTCTTTCTAGTTTAGCAAATAAGCCTTGTCGCCGGAGTACAGAAACTTGCTGTGCTAGGTGTGTGCACAAAGCACAGGTTGTTATGAAGAGCGGGCCTCTCTTATACTCTGTGCAGGCCGCACACTACAGGCACTGTGAAGCACAGTAGATCGCACTTGGCATAGGCTTGCAGGTCAACATTTTCAGTGCACGAGTTTTAAAAACCTCCTGGTGCTCCGGTGGCGCTGACTGTTGGTCGTGGGTGGTCACATTGGTACCTTGAGCCCAAAATTGAAGCATTGTCCTGAAATGCATTCGTTTGCATAATAAACAAATGATATACTGAAGTAAACGCCAGTCTCCAGCACTGCAGTCCAGTTAGTACAGCTTTCTCAACGTGAAATGTGTGCCTTCTTTTTAGTGCAGGGCAGAGAGAGGACATCGCCCATGTCTATACTCTGCAGCGGTGGGGAAGCAGCAGTGCAGTTCATGAACTGAAGTGAAAACCCTTCCCCCTACGAAGCAGTGTTGCAAATACCAGGGGTCGCTATCATTGAGTGTGTGGCTAAGGCATTGTAGTAATGTAGGTGTGGCTGGTCCACGCGAAAGGCTGCTTAACTCAAACTTGATTGTTTTGTTTAGGCCTACATCTCAGGTCCTCGAGATTGACAGTCTGATTATTATAATGGAATCGCAAAAAGAATGCCTTGCTTTTCGAATGAGCTATGTATGCGACTACGTGTGCTCCAAGGCCCCTGTGTTTACTGCACCAGTGAACAGTTCACAAGGCTTTAATTCTTGGTTAGGCTGAGATAGAGGATGCTCGTTTACACTGTGTTGCCTTCCTTCGTGCCCTTGTTCTTTTAATCTGTGCTAATAGAGGGACCGTCCTTGGTAGAAAAGCTGCACTGGTCGATACAGAAGTGCTGTACCCATTAGGTATGTCTTAGAAAGATGTCCTCTACACTCATGGGAAAGAATTTAGTGCAGTGGTTCCCAAACTCTGGTCTGGGGACCCCCAGAGGTCCATGACCTATTCACAGGGAGGGTCCACAGCCAGCAGTTTTAAAAGCACTGCAAAGTTCCTTGTATAATAAGCAGTTTTTGGGCCACAATAAAAGTGTCAAGTTAACTCCAGTGATTGATGTACCTGCTGGACAGAGATGAATTTTGTCCAGGGGCAGCTTTGACTCTTCTAAGGTAGCACAGATGGTTATTATGCCTACTGCAAAGAATGTTTACCATGTATTTAAAAAAAACAGTATTTCATGTACATAGTTCAGTGGGCTACTGCTTTTGTCACAGAGATTCCTTTGCTACTGTGCAGTTCATAAGTGACAATGGTAATGTAGCACAGGAAGCTATGAATTACCATCAAAGAGCTGCATGCAAACTGCATGGTATTAGTAAGTTATATAGTTTTCCCTAGTCTTTGATTATCCCAATGCTGTTAAAGAACTTGGTAGGGTAGAAAAAAATTCTTATTAAAGTCAACCCTAACCCCTGTTTTATGTTCTGAATTCCGAGTTTGTGCTTCTCCAGATCAAGCACTCTAAAAAAAAAAAAAAAAAATGTCTACCCGTATGGATGACATGTGAATTCTACACCTTGTTGACCACTTTGCCTTATTTAACATTTTCTATATTCTGATTTACATACGTATGATTCGTTCTCTTTGTAGGTGTGTGATGTAAAGTGCTCTGACACCCTAAACTGGTATGAGAGGTGATATAAAACAAATGAAATACATGTGAGAGATGGACTATGGAGAGATGAGAGGCACTGTTGGAGGGTGATAGGGAATCATTAAAGCGCCCCAACAAAGATTGTTGTATCGTGGCGTACACTAAGGTCATCATTTACTATGCTTTAAAAGCTAATACAATTCAATATATAATGACAAACGTGTTGTAGAGTGCACCATTTTTTCCCCACATTGTCTTAGGGGGGAGCGCCTCCCAAAGCCCCATTTGTAGTTGTCAAGCTCACTTGCTGCTCTTGGTGTGTACTGTATGGGGACTGGTCTGACAACATTTGCCAGGACTGGTTTGGGTTTCCAATCCGGGCCTGGCAGGAGCCTCATACCACAAAGTAAAATCAAACATTGAAAAGTTATTCGCCGAGATGCAACACCAACCTTTTCATAACATTTTTTAGATTTTTTTTGCACATTTTTTCAATATAAAATACTAAAATCTTTAGAAATTTGGGCATTTGTGTGGTTTGTGTGTGTGTGTGTGTGTTTATTTTTTTTTTAAATTACTGATTTAATGTTTAAAATGTAAATCGTACAAATTGCTTCTGAGTCCCCAGCTTCCAGTAGTGACTAAATCGGGGTCCTCAGGAGTCCAAAGTTTTTGTGAACTGCTGGTTTAGTGGATATCTGTAGGGATTCCATCGAATTCGTGTTTATGACCTTCGCTGAGAATGGGTATCTCAGCCCTTATGTGTTCCTGTATATGGACCTTACTTTGGATTGCAGGTAGTCCACACTGATGAACTGCATCGGTCGACGCTAGTCAGGCCGCTTGGACACTCGACCTTTTAAAGCAGTCCGGGGTTTTAGTTACTGGCGCACGTGAAGGCGTCTGTATGCCTTACATTGGCTTTAAAAGCATTTTCTCCCTTCTAAGCTTAACTTGCCAATGTGCTAGGCCTTATATAGAAACGTTATTAAAAATAAAGTTGTTTAAAGGCATTATATTTAAAAAAAAAAAAAAAAAAAACGGAGTTTCATAAATGCTATATAAAGTTCTTTCTGATGTAATTACGTTTCAAAATGTTTTCTTGCATATTCACCAGTCGAGGAGAGGGAATTGGGGAGGGCGTTTAGAAGAGTCATACGAAGTACACGCTCCACTGTAACTTTAATAACACATTCATAGATAGGTAAACTATAGGCTATTTACATTTCCGCAACCTGAATGTTGGTACTGTGGGAGTAGGCTGAAGACTTACTACTGTAGTACAGCATCAATTTCAGGACAGCCTCAGTCCTCGCACCTCAACACTACTTGATAACGATGAGGGAAGCTGACAGGATTAGATGTCCACAATGGACAGCACACAGGGTATCCCAGGACACCCCATCTCCCATCGTTCCGTGTTCCTTGCCTTCTAGTTCCTTAATACTTCCGTACGACTTAACACACGAGCAGGATCTGGGCATCAGATATTTGAATACGCAGAGACCTTAACACTGTTACTTAACTTTTATACCCATATAAATAAACAGATATATTTCGTAGGTGTGTGACGTGCTGAACAGGATAGTGTGCTTTCATCTTTTCATAGGACAACGTTTGAAAAAGAACTTGGTGTCTGCTATATGAGTCCAGTTTTTGAAATTGTTAAACCTAAATAAATGGCCCGAAGTTGCTCTTCCAATTCCATATTTGTGTCACGCGGAACATGGACTGCTCGCCTGGGATAGGCACAATTAATAACATGTGCACTTTCATCGCTAATGGAGGGAGGAATGGGGAGACAGCGTGAGCAATTAGGAAAAAGGGACGACGAAGGGGGTGTCCTGCAATGGACATGCCACTGATCATTTTAGGACTGCTCAGCCCTCAGTTATCATCATTAATCATTCTACTCATTACTCTTGGGATGATGGGTGACGGACGAGGTGAGGGGAAAAGGGTCGATTGATGTGGAATGACAATGTCGTAAAATGGATGCTGTAGTGAGGAGCTGGGATGCAGTGATAAAAATAATACAGTTAACAGACGCGTTCTTTGTCTATGCTAATTACTTAAAATAAGGATCAATAGGCGAGTAGTGGTGAAAATAAAGGAAATATAGGATAAAATATAGGTAAAGTAGTCTCTGGAGGAATAATATTCCGTGAACCATTTAGCTACAAATAGGTTCATTATAAAATCAAAACATCAAGACAATAATGGATTTTTGATAATATAATGCCTTCACCATTTTTTCCCAATTGAAAAGGAAGAACAGTTAAGTTTAGTACAAGTTTTTCATCAAGTGTCTGCCAGAGAGCAGCTGTGCACCAAGATTCCTTAGAGTACTTCAGTGAGCAAAGAGTGTTCAGAGTCTGCTGGGGGCAGCGAAGTTAGCTACCTTGGTAGAGGTATGCTCATGCTAGGGGTGGACTGGTAATTTATTCATCAGGCATTTGAGTGCCTAGAGCAACAGTAGTCTTGTTTTTGAAGGCCCTGGGTAGCTGCTGGAGGGTCTGTCACTCTATACCGTTGCCTGACTTTAACATGGAAGGTACACTGGTGGCTTCACGCGAGAGCGAGAAAGACCAAGCTGGAAGGGAGGGAGAAGAGAGAGGAGGAGTGCAACATAGAATGGATGGAATGAGACGGGGATGGGGAGCAGGGCTGGTTTGAACTTTGGTGCCACGGTTGCTTTGGGATCTCAATCCAGCCCAACTGTTTTTAATGTACACGCTTATACTTTAGCTTATGAAGTGGTGCTTGAAGGTACTGCCTAGACAATCTGTAAGTGGACTCAAACTCATCAATGGGCACCCTTCTACAGAAAGTAAAGGCACAACTCACTTCATCTCTGGTGAAGGAGGAATATAAAACATCTCAACTTGACAGCTCCAATCTCTTAAGCACTGTTGGATCTCTAATACTAGCTCATGTGCAGGACTCCGAGGCATTGGTCTCCCTGCATTCAGGAAGACAAGGCAGGGACGCAGGCGGACTACCCCATTACTAGCTTGTTCAGTTTTGGTAGTCTGTTTCTTCCAACTAGACTTTTGTATTCAGAATACAAGCTGCTGCTTCCTGAAGGAGGTATCCAAAGCCGGCATCAGCGTTGGTGGCACCCGGTCCGACAATTTTTGGCACCCTCACCCACCATGACCGCCTCCTCAGATTCTCTCACTACCACTGGTTAAAAGTGCCCCTCATCTCACCAATCATAAGTTATTGCTAAACACAGCACCCCCCCTGAGGTCAGCCCCCCCACCACCGGTCAGCACCCCATTCGCACTTCCCTAAAGCCGGCCCTGGAGGTATCCTTCTGCTCCTGACCTGTTAGAGTATTCACCGAGAAGCTATTTGTAGCTGAGCACTGGGTTTTCATATATGCAGTTGTCTGGTATCAAATAGTTGAAGGATTAGTGTTTATCACGTTCTACAGAAGTCTGAAAAGCCTTGGCTTGCCCCTGTAGCTAGGGAGACCCCGAGAACAAATTAAGACATATAGGGAACTCCTGATAGTTTGGATGATTTGTTCTCCCATCTCTCTGTGGTGGTCCTGGGTCATCTTCTTCTTCGGGACAGCAAAGTAGCCCCTCCAGACTGCACCGGAGTGGAGTACAGGAAAATTAACCAAGAGAAAGCTCAGCACACTATCTTTTTACAAGTGAGGCCTAAGAAGGTACTTTTTGTAAACTGTTGCCCACTGCAAATTACTAGTGACCACTGTCTTGGAGGTCCCGGTGCCCTTGGAGGACCCCAGCTCGAGAAACCAGATATGCAGAGGGTCTAAGTGTGTTGATAGTTCAGGTAAAATGCCACCCAAAATGCAATTATATATCCGTATTTTTAAAGCCATTTGAGTCATCCAGAGGCACAACTCTGTTCTGTGGTGGAATCCTTGAACCCTGATGTGAAGGTACCCGAACCTTAAAGCACTGCAAGGCCTTACCAGTGGCAACACAGCGTTATACAAACCAGTTCTCTTAATCTAACAGCTTGCAGTGCCATTATTTGCCCCCTTCTTAGCTGTTAAAACAGGGAACCCATAGCCACATTGCGGGGATATTATGCTTCCGAAATGGTTACATTTTCTACACAGCACAGCTATTGTAGTGCAAGTACTGATTGTAATATACCGAGAGAAGATTTGATTTTACAATAGCACACTGGATCATACTGTATTTTTCGATAAGAGCCCTTTGCGGGCTTTTCTAGTACAGGATAGCTAAATGAATTCAAAGTCTATGTACAATTTATTTGTTTAAGTATTCCGTGTACAAATATGCATCTGAAATCTGTAAGTCTATATGCTCATACCCATTTGGTTGCAGTGAGCACTCGGGTCATACGAAAAAAGGAATTTGAATACTGGCTGGGGACTTTTTTCTATTTTCAGACATTATCATATTCTGTACAAATTAATGTTCGCTATGGATTATGCCAGCCATGACTAATCCCAATGTCTGCAAAATACACATCAAAAAGGTCCATGTGTGCCTAAGCCTCAGAACTTCCTAACCTGGGAAGGCCAACAGGCTGTTCCCCCGAGTGCCCTTGGGCATCCCAGAAACTATATCCGTAAGCTAGAGGGTAAAGGAAGAATGCCACCCTACAGAATTAGATGTAGGGAGAAAGTGACGATCTAGCCTCTCGGACATCACCAACAGGGTGGTTATGATGTGACCAATGTTCAGCTTGGTGTTCCAAGGGATTAATAGCTCCTCAAACTATTGCAAAATATTTGAAGAATCAAAAGGTGAAAATGGTGGCGACACCAGCTGCACGTGTTGTCGGGGTTTTTTCCCCTTAAAATTGATTTTGACATCCATGTAATACATTGAAAACAGTAAGCAAATGGTGCCTTACACGGTGTTGGTTTCACCTGAATGGTGGTGACTTCCTCATTTCAGTGGATGTCAATGATGTTTCATGGAGGATTAGGACTGAGCAGGGATGGTAAGAGAACAGATGACGTTTGAGGGAGCAGTGGAAGGAGCCTATGATGGTAGTTCATGGTTGTGAACGTTTTATTAAAAGAAATGCTATATGCAGACCTTTTTTGTCTGCTTTGAGTTAAGGTGAAAGCTTTTTCCCTCTTGAGTAGCTTTGTAAAGTAACTACGAAGGAGAGAGGGCACAATTACAAATCCTGTAACTGAACAACATCTAGTCTTTTCAAGCTACATTCGGTGTATGTGCTCTGTAATCCAACTGTCTTTCCATTCGATATTTGTACAACTGGGGCATATGACTTTCACTTCTTGATAAGTTTTTAATATCTAAATAAATGTGGGCGATTTTTGTCTTTTGAATACTCTTTGGCTTGTACAACACACTGTGAGTCTGACACAATGCAGTTTATTGGACTGTTGGCTTTTAATTTCCTTCCTATAAACCCTCTGTTGGCTCTTGTCATTTTATTTTTCACTTTCGAATTCGTTTTGAAATGTGACTCCCATAACATTTTCAGAGATTAGGAGAATGTAATCACTGCTGATTTTAAGTGTTGGCTTTATTGACTCCGTTTAAATATTAGGCATTTGTAAAGGTCCAATGTGACACCTTCACAGTAAACCCCACTGTGCGAGCTTGCCCCATTAGAAAAAAACAAGCAAACAATATTACTGTTTTATTACAGTCCTTTCAGCACTAAAAGAGATAAAGATATCCTATGCAGGAAGTAATTGTTGGCATTAGATGGACAAGTTTGTAAAGCATCGCTACAAAAAAATATATATATAGGAGAGTTCTTATGGTGGCCAGGAGTATTGTAGTACAAATTGGGATAGACATATCTACGGTTCCTGTAACTTGCAGTTAAGAATTATTAAACATTTTGACAGCCTTTATTGCCTTGTTTCGATACAGGGGCTACTCTTTATAAACACCACCTGGAATCAGGAGTAATTAACACATGTAGAACACAGGTTCCTTGTGGGAAACCAGCAAAAAGGTTCAACCCCTACATATGTATATACACCATTAATTATGCAATAATGAAAAAGCAGCACATACTCTGCAAAAATGAGACATGTACTGCTTCAGAAGTAAACGAGGCGAGTGCTCGGTGCTCACACAGTGATAAATGGATTTAATACAGGTAGTCTAAAGCAATGGGACCTCAAAACTTGATTGACAGTGTTACTGCATACAGAAGTCAGTAGATAGGCTCCTAACTTTAAGAAGTTGCATAATGTGTAAGCATACTAGAAACTGTGAGGCATTTGTACATGGAACAGACACAATTACTCCGTACTCCAATTGTAACGCTAATAATGAAGTGTGTGTCATGTGGTGCCCCTGTCATTTGGTTTACCTAGGCCAAACAACTCAGTCAAAACCAGTCTATCAACAACATAGTAGAATAAGGTGTAAAGTCTTGACAGCCCCTCAATAGAGCTAATGCATTGCGTTTAACCATACAGAGTATGATTTGAGTGGCAGGTAATTAAAGTAATTAACCCCCTCCCCCATGCGGGCGACATCCAAATGATGCTTAATAAAGCAGGTTGTAATTGGATCTTCAGATGCGAGAGCATTAAAAATGGTCTATACCACCAGCATTCTGTAATTGTTCCATAATTCATCCATTTGAGACTCATGCTGACATCAGCAAATTTCCTATGACCCTTCACTACCTCCACTGGGAGTAAACTTTTAACTGTATTAGGAATTCTATCAGCCCGTCTCCAATTTTAAATTATGGTTTTTGACAGAGCTGTTATTATATATGTTGGAGAACAGCAGCTGGTTATGAGTCCCGTGTGGTCCTACCTTATTTGTATTGGATGTCAGTGCATTTGATAAGTGGATAATAATCTCCCACTCTGCTGATTTGACTGGGTGTTTGGTGTAGGGGGTTGGGCTCTGCCATGGGTATTTTCCTGTGAGTTATGTAGCAGACACGTGTTCCACTTGGAAAAATTACATCCCATAAGGTCCCAATACCAGTGGAGTCCAATACATTTCTTCACCATTCTCGCCTCTTTTACACTCTGCTTGGTTCCTGCTTGGCTCCTTTAAGCTGCCTGCTTTAGGACTGCCATATGCAATATTGGTGTCTCATGACTTCCCGCCCCCCCCCCCCCCTCACAGATACTATTGAAGCTCCATGGCAATATTGGAGAATATGTTCAGATGGAAGACTGTTTTGCATCATGCTATGCCTGGATGAAAGATAATTGCTGTGATTAAACTGGAATTGTTCTATTGGACTGTCCCGCTGTTGACTCTTTCACCTGACTGTCTTCTCAGGGACACCTTCCTGTTGCTCTGAAAACTCAAAGGAATATAAGCATGATGGTTTCTGAGCATCTATAATATGAGCTACACATTCAAGCAATTATACAGTCTACACGTTTTTCACCTGTGTGATATAAGAAATTGGCAACATTTTTCACCTAGGCAAACAGACCTTTTGGTACAAGCAAGTGCAGCGTTTTGATTACATTACCTCCTCTCAGTCTGTTTAAGCATTTCCGAAAATGGGGTTAACGCCACAAAATGTTTTTTTTAGACCAATGTTAGTCTACAGAAGTTCATTCACTTCTCCAATGTTGTGTTAGGCTGGCTAACCAAAGATCTTGAATTAAAAAGAGGGTGCCTTTTTTTATATGGGAGGTTGTTGGTGAGCAGGCAGCCAAGTGCTTAAACATCTTTATACAGTTCCTTAGTCATGGTTGGGCTTTCTGGTCTGTGGCTTATACCAAACATGGCTATTCCTAGCTGGATGTCTTGCCAAATTGGGATAATAGCTATTAAGAGTGGCCAGAGCCAGAGTGTGGAATTCCCCTCTATCTAGCATTAGGATAATCTCAAGTTGCTTCATTTTATGGGTAACTTCAGTAATAGTTTCTGGTGAACTCCACCTAATGAATCCTTCAGTAGTAGGTCAGGGCTCTGTTACGCAGCAGCCTACGCCAAGTTACCCATTTCTTTTCTGCTTTTGGGTGTATTCCTGCTGCACATTCAACTGGTTCATATATCGGTTTTTGCATTAGTCTATTTAAAAAAATTGGTTTTAGGAACGGACTCCTTTTAAAGGGACTATGTAACAGAGCGAGAAACAAAGTTCTCTCTCCCGGTCCCGCATCACTATCAATCGGTCAAAAAAGGCATTCACAATATTTTTTGTGTATGTCTGTTTGGGTTGTGAGACCTATTTTGACAATCACCGAATAGCCCTTTCAAGTGGGCACATGGCACTTTATATATTTATCTTGGGGCATGATTTAATGCTTTAAAAACTTTTTCAACACAGATTCATGGTGGTGTACTGTTTTTATAATGATGTATTATTATATCTCGGATGACACATAGCTACTATGTATCTATTAAGTGGCGGCATTTTGATATGCGAGACTTTTTGTTCTACTCCTTGAAGCTCACAATATCCAGCATAGAGCGCTTTATGCAAATAATGATCTTCTGGACTGATTATTAAACTGATTTAACCTGAAGAAATGATGGTTATGTGAACAAACAGTGCATTTTAACTTTAGAATAAAGCTTGCTCCGTGATGTGAGCACTGTGCGGATATCAACTTTGATTAACTGTTTTTTAAAAAAAACGGTCTCTAATATTTGTGATGAGCAGAAGCAGGGTTTCCCAATGTGCCCTAAGCATTCGGCAGATAAACACGGCTAGAATAGCAGTGTGCTTTGCTGTTTACCTTTTCAGCAAACGTGTATGTTTCTTGATTATACATTAATTAAACTGCTCACTAAGAAGAGGTCAGCATGTTTCGCTGAAGGTCCCTGTGAAGTTGACGGAAAAGGAGATTACGCGGATGTGCAGTGGGTAATTGGCTTGTTTGTCACCAGGACAGCTGTAAGATTGATCCCCTCCCTCCTCGTGCCTCCTCTCGGAGTTCGGCCACTGTTGTGTGTCCCCGTGCGCTGCTTTATAAATGAGTGAATTACTGACTCCCTGGGCTTTGGAATGAATGCAGAATGGTCGAGAGAGCCTGAGTCATACGGGTCCCCGAGGCCGGACACACTTCTGTCTGTAAAACGTCTTTCTGTGCGTCACGCCTGTACTTTTGGTGACTGCACAGACCTCTGTGGGACCGGGTACGCTCCAGATCAAAGGAAGCTGCAGATGTCTTAGAGCACGCGGGTGCATGCCCTGCAGCCTGCACTGTGCACCTTCAATCTGTCACGGAGGTTCCCCGTGTACTGCCAGCATCTCCACGCTGTGTGGGAGGGCTTGGCTGCAGTCGCATGAATCGTCTGAGAGCCAGGGACACGTGGTGGTTGAACCCTGGAGTCGAGCCGAGACTTGCCTTACTAGTTTTTTTATTTTTGATTATTGAAAGACCGAGATTTTGAAGCTAATTTCAGTAATAGGATTTCTGTGGTCAGTTGTCGGCATCTGATGCAAGATGCATCCTCTGAGAACTGCAAGATTTATGGGTTGTTGAAATGCAAGCTAATGTTTATAGTTAGTTTTTTCTCTCAAAAAGCTACAGAAGCACATCTTGTGCACTCGGTAGCAAGGATACTTGCATTAAAGTTTGTTCAAGAGGGGCGGAATGGTTGCTTGCTGGAGGTCTATAGCAGTTGGAGTTTGAGGGTGATGCAGCATGCCTGTGCTCTGTAAATGCATGACCGGGATGCCCCTTTGTTAGAAATGGGGTCATCTTTACAAAGGGAGTATTCGCGCTGTGGCACTGAATGGCAGTGGCACAGCGCCCAGAGCATCTATAACCAGCAAAAACAGAGGAGACACAGCGAAAAATGGAAGGGAGACTCACGCCAATGGTGCCAGGTCTAACACCCTTGTACTACCAGGGACCATTGTTCATTGTTGGCCAGTAGAATTTCACATATCAGATGGGTTTTTGGGACCAGTGCAGAATGGAGGAAGCAACGCCTCAAAGCTGCCTGGTCCCTTGTTCCAGTACAGTTTGTGCATGGTGCAGCGGGCTTTATTTTGATCCTAATTCATTGTGGGTGAGTTAAGTGCTTTTATAGTGGCCTATTTGTAGTTCAACATTAGTTTTATGGGCGTATAGTTAAGTATTTAGACCTCGCTGTAATGTGACAGATAAAATTGTAAGGCCAGCGTAATTACACCGCAGTAATCCAGTAGTCCTGTTCCCAGGGGTTTGGTGAGCTTCACTTAGGAGCTGAGCCGTTTTCTGTAGACCTAGTATCTTGCAGCGCTTAGAGAGCTGGAACCTGGATGTTTTTGCCCCTGCATTTGTTTGTCGGCTGGGTAAGATGAGGCTTAAATCTAAAGCGACAAACCGATTCTTAATTTGTGCTTTGGTACCGATGAAGTTCCAGGGATGGAAGCCATTCAGATGAAGCCATCGAGTTGCCCCTCGCAGCCCTTTGTTACTCATATCTCTTATTTGAGCCAGTTAATGCAGAAGAAGCACTACAGACTGGAATAGTCCAGACTGTTTGAGTTTGTGGTTTTACTCCCGCCATTCTGTAGCCTAATAAGAATCTTTGTATTGTTTGCAAACAACAGAAACAAAAGCTGTTGTTAATTTCCTATGTCTGGTCACAGGCCTGTTGGTCAGGAAAAGTTACCAGAATGAGCCCTGTGTTACATCTTGCAACTGGTGAGGAATGATTGGATCCAGCCCAAGCGTTGACCTGCTATTTCCCTAAATTCTGTAATTAGTTAGAGGTATGCGGTTCTCTGCGATCATTAGTGTGAAGACAAAGTGCCCCCTGCTACTAATAGAAAGTTCCTCTAGGCAGGGAAATAATACATAATGTAAATTCCTAGGGCAACTTCAGCAATTATAATAACCAAAACAATTTGAATATCAGGAGCGACAAAAACAGATATAAATGGAAAGGTACAAAAATTCTTATTTATTAATAATATATTCCATTTTCCAGCATTAAAACTGAAGCAAACCACATACACGCCACATCCATCTCCTCATTCGTACTCAACAATCAAAATATATTCATATGCAGATGTGATCAGCAGTTAAACTCATTAATCAAAATATTCTGTATATGTTTTATCTTTGTAACACAAATGATTTTTTAACCGCTTTCCATAAATGAGCCTTGTATGTAGGCTTTTAATACAAAAGTGTGTATCTGTGTCGTGAAGCGACTTCAGCTCCCAGGTGATTTTGATTGCTGAGTACGAATGATGAGATGGATGTGGCGTGTATGTGGTTTGCTTCAGATTTAATGCTGGAATATGGAATATATTATTATTATTATTAATAAATATCTATTTTTGTACCTTTCCATTTAGATTTGTTTTTGTCTCTCCTGATATTCAAATTGTTTTGGTTATTAGAATTGCTGAAGTTCTCTGCGATCTTGTTCATGTGCCCATCATGAGGGATAGGATAGAACTTTGTGGTTTGGTAATACTGTTTCATTCCCTCTCGTGGGTCTAAGACCTGATTGTCAGTCATGCAGTATTTCCGTTGTTCATCAGTCTCACTTTTCAATGACTTTGATAACAACCCATTTATGGGTTTAACAATAAGATCAGAAGTGGCTCGGTACTTTGCAAGTTCATAAAAGTTAATAGTGTTGTTTTCTCGAAAATAAAAGTAATGAATCCTGCTTCAGGAGGTTATTGGCACTCCTCTTAAGGAGGTATACTATGATTCTCATCAGGGCTATTATTGGGAGAAATTCCTTGATACACCGTTCTTCAGGTTGGATGGGAGCCTTCCAGTCTTGCTCCTGGCTTCTTTGTCATCTTCAGTAGAATTGAGGGAGTCTGAGATGAAGTTATGATGGGCAGCCCTCAATGGAGTGACAAGATTTTGTGGACTAGTTGCTATATCTCACATTTCCTCACCCCGCCCCCTTTTATGACTCCTACTGGGTTTGATTGGATTGCACAGTGCACCTTTACTAAAAATGTCTGAATTAACCACTGTATGGAAAATATCAAATTCCCTCAATTGATTCTTGACCTTATCAGTTAAACTTTCCTTTTATGCCGTATTTGTCTGTGGCACCCTGTTCTTTGTGGTTTGCATAAGTGGTTGGCACTGTGAGCTTTGTCTGCCACTGGTGCTCAGTATTTCGTCCCCGGCTTTTAACCAAAACAAAAAACAAGTTTGCTCAGTACAAATAACTCACATCCTGGTCACCGTAGTTTGTAGCCAGAGTTGCACAGCCATGTTGTTTCAGTGTACCCAAATACATCTTTTTGTGCTCTTTAAAGGGGAGGATTGCTGTTGTGAAATAAACTGCACAATTGAGGGCTGGATGGCAGCTGCTCCAGCCAAGGTTCAATCCCCATCCATTGCCATTGTCAAGAATGAATGGCCAATCACCTACGCGTATTAAAATCTGACAAAGCTAGTCAAATGTTGCCGCTAACCAATAAAAATTGTCATTATGCAAGATAAACGGTTCTTCAACTCTATTATAGAACATGATGTCTTCATTAGTTGCCTTGATAAAGATTTATTAACGGCGAGTTAATAACAAGGGATTAACAGCTTATCAAACTATTTCAAAATATTTGAAGGATCGAAAGGCGAAATACACGGACGATCGAAAATAGTGGTGATACCAGCTGCACGTGTTATTAGGGATTTTGTTTCTTTAAATGGACATTTTTACATCAACATAATGCAGTGAAAACAGTAAACAAATGTTGCCTTTCATGTGAAACCATCACTGTGCGTGGTGCTGTCTTTCTCCTTTCAGTGGCTGTCAATGATGTTGCGTGGTGGATTAGCAGGGCTAGTAAGTGCTGAAACAAATAAATGGCTTCAAATTGCAAAAAGATTTCAGTTACAATGGATCATAGCAAATCCAATGCATAAAAATACAACTGTAAATCAACTGATACTACATTAATTCCTCCCATTAAAAGCAACTAATAAATGGAAAAAAAATGCAGAAACATATTCCTAAAATATAATTTGCAAAAGGCTACTGGGGGACAAAATTAGATTAATTTCCCACAGCTAAAAGTAGCAATTAATCGCCCAGATCAGAAGACATGGCTGTGCAAAAAGGAAAAATACTTCCGATAAGCATGAATAATAGACAATGAAATTAACATATTAAAAAGGCAAAAAAAAATCTTCATCAGAATAATGTAATTCTCGGTTGCTGAGCTTTGATAGAAAATACCTGCAAAACTAAGTAACCTTAAATCGGAATTCTTGTACACCGTGAAATGTTGTACAACTGGATAGGTAATTATTTTCCTTTATCGACCGAACATGCTCCGAAATTCCTTGTCATAGTTGTACAATGGTACTGTATATAGATGTAGCCATACATTGTAGATTCTAGGCTTTTCAGCTTTGAAAACTATTGGCTTGACAAGTTATTTGCCACCTGCTTTTCCATACTCCTTTAGTGGGGAATTGCTTTGTCCAGTGTCTTGAACTCTTTGAGAGATTCTAGCCACTAATTTGTTCTTCTTTTATTAAGCGTTTTATTTCTTCATAGTTTTGGCGAATTTAGATTTTTTAAAAATATATACATACATATACTTTATTGGTTGGTCTGACTAAAGTGGAGGGAGGCCGCATTTTATTGGATGGGCTATACATCATGTTGAATTTGATACTAAAACTGTCCAACTACAGCTGTGTTTGAAATTATGGATGCTTTAGATCTTTTACTTCTAGTTTTGTGGGATAAATGATATCATATTCAAACTACTGCGTTGTCCGCATTAATACATACTGTACGTTTATTAGGATTCCAATTTTACAAAAATCTCACTTTTTGTTTTAAAAACATGATATGGGAATAGACCATTTTAAAATATAATATGAAGAGAAAATCATAGTGAATTACTGTCATCTGTGACATCTTGGTGTGATGTTCCTTCATAACTGTTGCTTCACTCACTGATTTTTACTGAACTCATTTTTTGTTGCCATTAGGACTCTGTGCACAATCACCCTGCTAACCAGTGGCAAAGTGTTTGTGCACTCTCCATTAAACATGGTAAAATCGGCAAACACCAAATAGACACATACTAAATTAAATGCTACTATTGGGCAACTCCTCAAAGGCTGCCAGACTTCCCCTTTACCTCTGCCACATAAGTTTATAAAGCCGCTTTTGATTGTGTAAACCGAAACAGGCTTTGAAGAAAAGTAAGAAGACGGCTTATAGGCCGGTGCGCCTAAGAGCCATTGAAGATCTTTATTCTATCACCTGGGTCAGAATCAAGCTGGGAGTGGAGCCAACCTATTCAATGCCTTTCCCAGGACTTGCGTAATTAAACAGGGGTGCGTCCTAACCACTGCATGTTTCAATATATTTCTGGCAGACCTTCCGCATAGATTTGGTCTCCGTCAGCTCCCACGTCTCTAA
The DNA here is from genome assembly GCF_964204655.1 of Triturus cristatus. NCBI lineage: Eukaryota > Metazoa > Chordata > Amphibia > Caudata > Salamandridae > Triturus > Triturus cristatus. The sequence continues at coordinate 1,103,840,633 of NC_140585.1, read as the reverse complement.
GTTCAGCTCTATACTCCTCTCAAACTTGCTGTATGCCGAAGACCTGGTGTTTATCCGTTGGATGAAGGTCAGACTGCAGCGCCTTCCGAATGCCACCCAATCGTCCTCTACCACAGTGGTTCCCAAACTGTGGTCCAGGAACTCTAAGGGGTCTGTGACTTATTTTCAGGGGGTTCAAAGGCAGCAGTTTTAAAAGCAGTGTAAAGTTCCTTGTGTATTCAGCAGTTTTCTGGCAACAATAAGTGTTAAGATAACTCTGGTGATTAATGTACCTGCTGGAAAGAGATGGGAGTTTTGTCCAGTGGCACCCTTGACTCATCTAAGGTAGCACAGATGGTTAATATACTACTGCAAAGACGTGTACCATGCATTTCAGAACACAATATTTTATGTCCAAAGCTCAGTGGGTTACTGCTCTTGTCACAGAGATTCATTTGTTACTGTGCAGTTCATAAGTTACAATCGTAATCTTGCACTTAGCTATGAACTGCCATCAAAGAGCTGCATGCAAACTGCATGGCACAAATCAGTAAGTTATGTTTTTTCCTCCCAGTCTTTCATTATCCTGATGCTGTTAAAAAAACGTTTGTTTGGGTTGACATACATTTATATTATTATAGTCAATGCTAACCACCATTCTGAATCCTGAGTTTGTGCTTCTCCAGACCAAGTACTCTTAAAAAATGCCTACCCGTATGGATGACATGTGAATTCTACACCTTGTAGTCCACTTTGCCTTATTTAACATTTCCTATACACTGGTTTACATATGTATGATTCGTTGTCTCTGTAGGTGTGTGATGTAAAGTGCTCTGACACCCTAAACTGGTATGAGAGGTGATATAAAACAAATTAGATGCATGTGACTGAGGGACTATGGAGAGATGAGAGGCACTGTTGGAGGGTGATAGTAAGGGAATCATTGAAGCGCCCCAACAAAGATTGTTGTATCCTGGTACACAGTAAAGTCATCATTTATTATAGCCTTGTAGCCCGCCGTAGCATGCTACACCGGCTATTAAAGGCCTGCTCCAGCATTAAAGGCCCGAGCCAAAGGCGAGGGACTTTAACAAGGGAGCGGGACTTTAATAGCCGGTATAGCCCAGCTATGAAGGGCTATAAGGCTATTAGAACATTCTACCACTAAAGGGCAGAATCTTCCAACAAATAAAACAAAGGCCTCTCGGAGTTTGAGGGGTTTAAATTCCCTCGGGCTCCGAGAGGCCTTTGGAAAAAAAACATTGGAATGGTGATTTGCGGGCCTTTACTGGCCCGTAAAAGCATGGAGCACTCCATTGTGTACAATGGAACTCCCAACATTCCAATGTTCTAATATGCTTTAAAAGCTAATATAGTTCAATATATAATGAAAACTGTGTTGCAGAATGCTCAATTGTTTCCAGTAGTGACCTAATGGGGGTCTTAGGAGTCAAAAGGTTGGGAACCACTGCTTCTCCCATGAAGGGCCTGACCGTAAACACCAAGAAGACAAACATTATAAATTCTGCAGCAGAAGAAAGAATAAATAGAAAGGCTAGCTGATTTCTTGACACCACTAAGATCGACAATACAAGCAAATATAAACACCTCAAACTCCTCCTCGACAGCCACAGAACCTTCCAAGTTTAGAAGGAGGCATATCAAAGGAAAGAGCTCACCCTGGCAGTAGGGCTAAGGGTCCTATTTAGAAACCTAAATGGCCTGTCGTATGGGCCCCATTTTAGAAATTGCCAAGTGAGAAAGGTGGTATCCAGCCTTGCTGACAGAAGTGAAGTGAAGCCTTATGCGGCAGAGATTAAAAAAAGAAAATCCTGGACATTGTCATTGCAAGAATATACAGGCAAACCTTCCATCTCCGCAGCTACACATCACCTGCCCAGATCAGACTAGAGTTTGGTTTAGTGAAATGGCCATTTGCCAGGTGAGCATCGTTTGCCACCATCTGTTATAGACTTAAACCCTCAAGGAGAACACCATAGATTACAAAGCATGGCTGGAAATAATCAATAGATCTTACTCACCTGCCAGGGACTATCTCAATGCAGCAATTGACCTGTTTGGCCTAGCAGAATTATGGTCTTTTGCAGTGAATTCTGAAACCTTCAAAAGAGCTGACGGCAAAACATCCAAAATATTATCGCCTTTAGAGGATAGGGCAACCCTGGAGAAACGCTCACATGCCTGGATGGTATTAACCTCAGCAATATCAGGTAGAAGTCTTCAATGGTAGGCTAAAAGACCAATATTTGAAATACCAGTTAGGGGTCCTGCCTTCAAATTTACACTCCATCCCCTGGTCGAGGGCAGAAGGGAAGGTGGTGTGCTGTCATCCAAAAGTAGACGCAACTAACATTATTGGCCTTTGCAAGTCTACCTTAAGCTTCCAATGAGGTTTGTTGCTCCCTCTCTGGAATCAGTGAGGGGTGCACTCTTGCAGACAAGCAATACTCGTCTGCCTTAATTCATTTGAGCCACAATCAGTCTCCCCAACAGTGAAATATCTCCAGGGGGTTAAGAGTCCTAAAGAATGCAACAGATAGGATTGAACACAACTGCCCACCTTGAAACTTTGCATTATCAAAGAAAAGTAGAGGCATACCTGATCCTAGATCAAACTAGTCACATCAGCTAACAACCCCCTCGACACTCTGGGGCAGACCTGAATACAAATTCGCCACATTGAAACTCGGCTTCATCAATAAAAGAGGGAGAAAGCAGACAACAATAAAAGAGGGCGAAACTAGACAATAATTTGTTATTTCTCCGGTACTGCACAATTGCACTTTAACCTACCTCCTCCACACTCCCTTTCCACCAGGGACCAAAAGGAGCACAGTGGAACTCCGGGGTAGAACCAAATACAATTCCCCACACTGATACTTTGCCTCATTAGGAAAAGAGGTAGAGACTATGCCTCCAGATCAATCTAGTCTCATTAGCCAACAACGTTTTGGTTCTCCAGGGTTGCAGAGTTGCACTTCAATCAACCACTTCGCATTCCCTCTCCACCAAACACTAAACAGAGCACAACTGGACATAAGGACCCACATATACTAACAATCAAAAGTTTAAGCCCATGCACTCCAGACTAGTCTAGTCTTACACTTTCCCTTGTTCTGTGACCACCATCTTTTTTTGCTGTTTGCTGAATTAAAGAGCTTTTATTTATTTTCATCCTGGAACTGTTCTGGGAGAGCTTTTAGCAATTTTGCACACGTCATTACTTACCGACTTGGCCAAAGGGTTTACCTGAATGGTGAGAAGATCATGACACCAGACGCTGCTGATACCTTTTTGACAAGCACTTTAGCCTCAGATTGGATCATAGCTTCCAGCTGGAGTGTGCATGCCAGTCGCGTATTTAAAAGCTGTTGTACAGCTTATGCTCTTGTTCACCTTTCTGGATCAAAAGTTCAAGCATAAGCACTCTATATAAACCCAACCTTGTAGAGCAAATTATGGCAGCAAGGTATAACTCACCCCACTACCCAGTAGAGTCACCAATGAGTCAAAAATTGAGGATATTGCCCACCCCATATGACCAGCTGCCGCACAGTCATCAATCATAAATATAGCGAAAGAAATGAGAGGCAATATAATCACAACACATACGAGTCAGAATAGAAGTATCAATTCATAATGCCGGTTATTCAACCGGAAGCTCTTTTAATTTCAGTTTCTTCCACAGCCAACGCATTTCGCCCTACAGCCAGGGCTTCTTTAGGGCTGTAATCACATACAAACATATATATGTACAGTATATTACAAAGCAAAAACAATGCTGTCAAAAAACAACCTCCTTAGCCAGACATCATACATGTTTTTATAGTAAAATCAGCTTAGAAATATATGGTATACCCAACAGAACACCGCAAAAGAGAGCACCCTTTATGTTGAGAGCTGTTTTAGAAATTTTCTTAATACTTTTACATCTATGTTTTACAAATTAGGACATTCAGAGTATTTTCTAAGATCAAAATATTAAAGTCCTATGTCAAAATTTTCATACATAGTTGTGACACTATTGAATATGGACCGCAAGTTCTCAACGAGAAAAAGGAAGACAAGAGAGAATTTGATCATACACCCAACAATAAGTGCCCATACCAGTTAAGTACAAGCTGCACCTAAGTCACGAATGTAAGCTTACCAGTAATATGAAGTGTCAAATAGCTGTCCTCTATTCATCTCAAGGTATTCCAGTATCTGTTGAGCATTGGGAAATATAGAATGGTGGGTACACTGGGGTAGAATAATTTAGAAGCATCAGATGAGTATCACATTTTAGCATATGTTATTTATGTATGTATTTTGATTAATATGTAATGTCTACAAACCATGCTATTGCAGTATTATTTTATCTTCCTGCTAACCTCGTACATAGTAGTCTGTCTTACGATTGTAGCAATTCATATCTCTTGCACGAGAAATAAGATTGTTCAATAAACCCTTTTATTGAAAACACCCGTCTCTCTATTTCTGTGGAACTCTGTAGAAACGAAGCATGCACGATTGACTGAGTGAAACTGTTATCTATTGTTTCCACGATTCTGAGACTGTTCCGATTCTAAAGGGAAACAAAGTTGTCATGTTTATGCGGTTGTCAGAGACTTATCCCTTCTTGTATATTCGAGAAGTTTCTAGTGACCTGTGAGTTAGCTGGCACACACAAGTAATTAAGTTTAATATACTCGATAGAGACATACTGACCTTAGTCCTATGTCAAATCTATAGTGTATGTTATTCCAATGCACAGAGCCTATCCGGGATATAGGAACTACACTACACCTTTGTACTGGATTGGATTACTGCCACTACCTGGAGTGTGCATGCTATTTATGAACTTAAAAGCCTTGTATCATTTATTGTCTTTTCTTGCTTCTTTGCATTGTTAGTATTTTGCATATTGTAATGATTTTGATTAATTGAACAATAAAGAACATTCATACTAGTGGGCAGCAGCACTCCTCGTGCAACCCACTCAAGTAGCCTTGTAAAACATGTCTCAGGCTTGGCACTGCAGCCGGCAGTACAGTCTTAAAAATGCCATTTTGATCTGGCAAAATAAACCTTTTGCCAGGTTTAAACCTTCCATTTTAATACTTGGGAAAGGGTGTGTGGTATTTAAAAAGCAGGACATGTGTACTTCAGTCCTGAGGTCAGAGCATACTTGGTACTCACTGGGTACTACAGGAGGTTTGTCAAGGAATATGGCACCATTGTTGCCCCCTTGAAAGAGATGGCTTCTAAGAAGCAGCCCAGAAATGTGAATTGAACAGAGGCGTGCCAAAAAGCATTTGACTCCTTTAAGCAGGCCATAGGCTCCTGTGTTCAAGGCCCCTGACTTCTCCAAGGAGTTTATAGTTCAGCTGCCTCAAAACATGGCATAGGGCAGTACAATCACAGCTAATGGAATAGGGTCAACTGTAGCCTTTATCTCCAGGAGGTTACTGTCCCAGGGAACAAAGGTTGAGTGATACAGAAAGAGAAGCTTTTGCTGTGGTATGGCCACTGAAGAAGTTGAGGCCATACCTCTTTAGCACTCCCTTCCGGATTCAAACGAATCACAAGCTCATGCAAATGAAGGGTGAGCATCCAAATATTTTGAGATGGTCCATTTCCCTACAGGGTATGGGCTTTTGGGTGGAACACAGACCAGGGGTAGACCACGCTAGTACTGATGGTCTATCCAGGTTTTTCTGCCTTAGCGAAGAGAACTCCCTAGAGATTGGGTAGATCTCCCCACTTTCAGCTGGGGGTGACATGTGTTAGACTTGTCATCCTTAAGGTGGTCTTCCCCCAAACCTTTTGCCTGCTTGCCTCCTGTTTTTGCTGATTCCTTTTGTTGGCCTTAGGACTCTGAGCACTTGACAACTGCTGACCAGTGCTTAAAGTGCATGTGCTTCTCCCCTAAACATGATAAAATTGGTGTATACACAATTGGCATATTTAGTTTACCTTAAAGTGGTATACCATATACCCATGGCCTGTAAATTAAATGCTACTGGTGGACCTGCAGTACTGATTATGAAAGTAGCCTTTCAAACTTGTCTCCGGCCTGCCATTGCAGGGCCTGTGTATATGCAGATTACTGCCACTTCGATTTGGCATTTAAAACCTTTGGCTAAGCCTTAAACTCCCATTTTATTACATATAAGTCACCCCTATCGTAGGCCCTGGATAGTCCATAGTGCAGTGTGTTGTGTAAGCAAAAGGTAGGACATGCACTTCTAAGTTTTCTATGTCATGGTAGTGACAAACTGCTAAAAGCTAAAAAAACAAAATGTCACTAATGTGAGGCCTCTTGCACCCATAGGTTAACATTAGGTATTCCTTAATACACTTTTAAGCTGTAATTCTTGATCAGAAAGGAGTGAATGCATAATGTTTTATATCATTGGAATGGTAATGATAAATTCTCTTCAATGGGAAAGTTGGGTTTAACATTGCAATTTTAGAAATGCCTCTTTTAGAAAGTGGGCATATCTCTACTCTCGCTGTTCTAGATGCCTGCTGTTTGTCTACAATACACTTCTGGGGAGGGTCACAGCTACACTTTTTGCATTACCCCCTAGACAGCCACAAACACAGGAAGGGTAGGTGTGACATCGAGAACTCATCTGCATTCTGAGAGCTGTTACTGGGCAGGACGAGAGGGGAGAGCCGACACTTACACTTGAATAGGCAGTGTCCTGTATATCACACAATGGGTTGATTACCCCCCCACTGAGCCAGGGTTGGGAACAAAAGACCGGTGTGCACTTCAAAGACCCTTCTTTGAAGTCACCCTCACTTCAAAGGCACAACTGCGTACAAGTACTGCGTCTCTGAGGATACTACTGGACCTGTGAAGAACTTTGCCAGGAGTAAAGACTGCTGTGCTACAAGGATTGCCAATCTGCTTGACTGCTGCTCTGGAAGAACTGCTTTGCTGTGCTGCCCTGCTGATCTCTTTTCTGCTGAGGACAAGGACTGGACTTCCTAATTTGAATCCAAAGTGACTCCAAGGGCTTTCCCTCTGTTTTAGACTCTCATAGCCAGCAAAGACTTCCTTTAACCCTACAACAGCACCTGGACTCTGCCATCTGTGAGTCCTGCCCTGCCAAGTGGTGCCCATCCAGTCCTGTGCCCCTAAAAGGTGATTTAGGCTGTGCTGATCTATCAGATCTGACACATTGACAACTTTGTATCGATGGGAACTGCCTAATCGCCCTTTGAGACAGCTGCAGCTCGACAACTTTGCTTTGACAGACTGTGATGCTCGACAACATTGCTTCAGTAGACTACACCGCTCAATGGCGATGCATCGCCTGCATTGTAAAATCGTTCATCGACGAAGTCGTCATGGACTGCGTGTATCGAAACTGATGCCTCATCTGCATCCACAGGATCAATGACACCTCACCTCCTCTGCTTCTCGCATGGAGTATTTGACGTCGCTGCTTCCTTCATTCAAGGGACATTTTCAGCGGGACCTGCATGAGTTCTGTAGCAGGCCTGCCCCCCATCGTGGTCAGCCTGAACTTTGGACTTTCCCCCAGTCTAGCGCTTTATGACTCTAAGCTCTATAATTTGATTTAAACGTTACAAATTCACAACTCCAGTTCTACTTATTTGGTTTTTGTCATTGTGATCTTACCCATAAAAGTATTGTCTGTTTTTCTAACCAAGTGTGGAGCATTTATGTGGTGTTTTCATTGTGTTACAGTGTGTGCCTGTGTTGCACAGATATGTTACACATTGCCTCTTTAGATACACCTGACTGCTCTGTGCCAAGCTAACCGAGAGTTGGAACAGGTTATCTTTTAGTGTGTATCTAGCTTACCCTAGGTAGTGTGGTGGTTCTTGCTTATACAATGTGCATACTTGTCGGTGTTAGAAAGGGGGTTTCTGGTTGACAAAGGGAAGTTGATGGAGCAATACCCCAAGCCCCTGCCCCGTACAAGGCAGCTGACTGGGCCGCAGCCCTATATACTTCTAAGACTGGGGTAACTGCCCTTTGGGTGATCGCCCTAGTCAGTTTCACAATAGCAGCTGATTTATGCAATATGGTAGCCTTACTTTTCTCTATGTGCCGGAACCACGATGGAGAGTTACTAATTCTGATTTCCAAATAATCCAAGACCGTATCCTCAAGTTTTAAACTTTTCTGAAATGATTTGTGTGGTCTTATGGGCATGCATTTAGCTTTCTGCAAATTACCCTCAAGACTCCTTTAGTTAAAAAAAAATCATGGAATTTGTTTAACCGATTCTGAATACCAACCGTGGTTCTTGATATAAGCAGGATGTCCTCTGCGAATAACAGCCCTGGGTTGGGCATACCACCAAGTTTTGGTGCAGCATGGATACAAACAGTTAGATATTTCAATGCATCGTTTATATACATTGAAAAGAACATCTGAATAAGAACGCATCCTTAACACACCCCTCGAGTAACCGCAATCCTCTCTGTTAGTTCCCTGTCTTTACCAAACCAGACTTGGGGGATTATTCATCTTGTGAAGCCTCTTTAAAATTCCTACCAGGGGAGAAGGAGACCCCATCAATGTGAGGCAGTCCCAGAGATAAGCCCAAGGAACTAGATCAAATGCCGCTCTCAGGTCGATTAGAACTACATAAAGATGTTCTCTTGATGTATTTCCACAGGATCAACATGAGCCATAGAACGTGATCTGTCATGCCAACTTTAGATCTAAACTCAGCCTCAAATGGGGATAAGATGTTTCTGGCAAATGCCCACTGCTGGAATTTGGCTAGGTTCTGGTAACAGAACACCCTTTGGAGAATATCTATTAGACTAATGGGCCTATAATTGCTGGCATCAGATCTTGCACCCATTTATAAATCTGAAATATTACAGCCCCTCTCCGGGAGTCAGGAAAAGGTGCACCTGATATTATGGCGTTTGACAATATATTAATACACAGGTCTCTGATCTCATCTCTGATCAATACAGGTCACCAGGAACAAGATCCAAACCTGGTGCTTTCCCTGGCTTCAAGGACACTATCGCGTCTCTAGTGCTTTCTAATGAAAATAACTCCTCACCAGGCGCTTCTGAACTACTAATGGCTGAAGTAAGATGATCCATGCTGCATGGTATCTGGTCAATAAGGAGTGAAGAATAGAGGTCTGTAAAGTGCGGAATCCCTGCCTGCTGCTGAATGTGATGTATGGTCGGAGTATGAGCTTTCAGAATGCCCTGGGCAATTATCTGCGAAAATGAAGTCCTGTGTTGCCTCTAACAAATCTTGCCACATTTTATCGTTCCAGCTCTATTTTATTAAGTGCATACACATATAGCCATATGACGTGATACAAGTGTAGGGTATGCTATAATGCAACCATTTCAAGTAAACAGTAACCCATTCCATTTGAGAGTTGCAAAGAATCCTTCTCACATACATATAATGATACATTAGAGTTCATAAGTAAAGACCGCTCTTTTTACTTGACGTTGATACCCCTGTATAAAATTGTCTTGCGTCACTGATCTGTAGGAGACTAAAAGATCATATGGCAGCTAACAAGTATTTTTTAACCTGTCTATATTCCTTGGTGAACCAAGAAGAAGATCTAGGTGCATCTTTTTGGGTCTCTCTTGCTCCTGCCTCAAAGAAATGTTGTAATAAATCAAAAAAGTGACAGTGAATGTCTGCTGTAGGAATGGCATTCTCGTCAACGTCTTCAAATGGTGAAAGAGCGGAAGTAAATAGGTCATAAATTGATGCTAGCTGCTTGGTTCAAGATTGTATTTTTGGCCACTTAATAACCCTCCTGGTATTCCCAATAATTACTTTTTCATATATGCTAATTGATAGGATCAAGTAACACCGCTTTCAGCATGAAATGCAAAGCATTATGATCACTCATTTCTAATAGTTACTTTAAAATCCACCAGACAATTCAATAGATTTAGGCTCCAAATCATATAGTCAATTTTACTTTTCAAACATCCCCCTAGAGAACGTATATGCCATTCCCATATCCAAATCTGACCTGCCATTACATGCACGCAGCCTAAAGGCAATGGTACATGAGGCTAACTGAGTGACTGAACAAGATGTTAAAGGGGATGCATTTAGTTCAGGAATGGCCAGATCTGGCTAGATGGCGCGGACTGCCCCTCACGCACCTGGGAAGAGCTGTGGCCTTCAAAATTATAGCACTGCCCAAACTACTTTACGCTCTTCAACACACCTATTATCCTATTCCTGCTGAGGTTTTCACAGTAATAGAGGGAGACCTGCGCACATCATTATGGGATGGCAATCACCCCAGAATAGTCCTAGCCACACTCCAACATAACCAATACAATGGCAGAATTGCCCTACCTGTCATCTGCATGTATTAGTGGGCTTCCCACTTTATCAATGCCCATGATTGGCTCTACTCTGCCCCGTCTTCGAATCATTCCACTTTAAAGCTAGAACGGTCCCAATGTGCCCGGAAGCCTTGTCTTCACTACTTGTACCGGTGTCGAGGACCTCAACATCTCCTTCCAGCTACTGTAGTGGTGATCGTGGTCTGGTTGGCGCCATGAAATCCATGGGGTGGAAGGGCAAACCCACAGTGAAACGCTGTTGTGGCTGGGGAAGTGGCTTCCGGAACTTAGTAAATTGACGGGCTCCAGGGCATGGGACCTGATGGGGATTTCCAAGGTGGGAGACATTCTGGAGGGTGGTGATATCCTGCCGTTCTCCTCGTTACAGCTAGACTATGATATGCACGATACCCAATTCCTCAAATACGCACAACTGCAACACGCATGGAGAGTGGAGACGCTCCCAGGAAAGAGGATCCTCGAATACGCACCATTCGAGGGGACGCTATTGATGGATGACTTAGGGAGGAGAACGATTGCCACCACATGCAGGACACTTATTAACAATAAGCCAGATACCTTGAGGGTCCTGCGGGAGAAGTGGGTGGCTGACACGGGCGACATGGAGGATATTGAGGGGGAGGCTGCCCTAATGCACCCCTGGGAGGTAGCAATACAGGTGCGGCTCCACTTGAACCAGTTTAAGATCTTGCTCAGGGTTTACTATGATAGACAACTTCATTCCATGGGGAGTGCCCTGGACCTGTGCTGCCTGAGATGTAAAGACACTGTGGGCTCTTTTTTCCATACGTTATGGACCTATCCTTAAATACAGGTTTGCTGGAGAGTCATTATAGGGGAGCTTACAGCTATCATTCCGCTTGCCCTCCCAATGGACCTCAAATTCATCCTTTTGGGTATCCCCAATGATCTAGACCGACCACGATCCCAGTTGTTGTTCTGCAGCCTTGTCGTGGTGGTGGCCTAAAGGGATGTACCTCATTATTGGGGCTCCGAGGAAAGCCCCACATTGTTTGAATGGAGAAATGCTATGGACATGTGCATGATTGGTGAGAAAGCTACTTACATCTCCAGTGGTAGGCCCAGAAAATTCTATAAGGTCTGGGACAAGTGGATTTCATATTATGCCCTGGAAGACTTGGTGGATAACGGAGAGCGAGGGCATTGGCTGAAGGGCACCATATACATGGTTAAACTGGTGGCTACCCACTATTTGATAATTATTTATTCCCTTGTAACTCTAGTTGGTCGCTATTGGCTTGTGGGGGCAGGGAGGTATTGTTGTTGTGAGTTGCACATAGCAATGCATACTTATATGCATGTAATGACAGTATCCTGTGCAACTTCGAATTGCTTATAAATACTGTCTTTAAAAAAAAGGCTGGCCAGAGCCACCTCTTTCGGTTGATAGCTACAGTAATATAATCCAGTGGCTCATAAGTAGTATTAAAATCACCTGCAAGGACTCCCAAGTGGTTATCTAGGATGTTTAGTGTTTGGGAGACCATGTTCTTGGCCACAATAAGATTATAGATGTTGTAGCTATTAATTGCAAACCCAGTTGTAGCCCTTATGGTTATTCCAGTAACATCAGCCAACTCCATCATTAGCTTCTCGATAGCCAATTTGAGCGAAATTTTAACCCAAATTTAAAGGCCGCGCATGGACGATGAAGAGAAAAGCGCTTTAACTGACTAAGTGCAAAAACAACAATTGATGGACAGAATGCTGAACAATGTCATACATTCACCCCAGTACAGAGATCTGGGCCTAAATCCATTGTTTTTTTTGCTCCCCATGCCGTTCCAGATTAATTCCAGCCATTTGCAAATCTGTCTTGACCCTGCTCCCTATGGGAGCAGTCCAGCCCGAACAGCCAGGCCAGTTCCTTTCTGGACCGGAAACAAGCATTCTGGGATTGGTTTCTGGATATCGCCCCATATCAGATCAGTTTAGTAATCTATATAAATATGCATTGATATTCCAATCGCACCAATGTCTTCTGGATTTTCTAAGGATTATTGCCTTCTATCCATGCTGGTATCATATTAAGTTGTGCCCAATGTATCGTCCGTCTGACCGTGGCAATAATCCTTAGAAAATCCAGAAGACATTGGTGCGATTGGAATATCGATGCATATTTATATAGATCACTAAACTTGTTTGGTGATTTACATGAGCTGTTCCCAACTTGGATATATATTATTAACAAGACGTCACGAGATTCTTGGCTTTTAAGATTTCACATTCGTAGATTGCTTTGCTGATCTTTGTGATCTGATTCACAACCTTGATGAAGTCCATCTATTGGACGAAACGCGTTGGCTGGGCTTTATGCTTCTGATTGGAAATGAAAATAAAGATTATATGAAGAAAATAAATTTCAAGACTCCCGCACTTTAATTTTGTTTCAAATCGCATGAATTTGATATTGTTTATAATCTATAAATGTACCATATTTGATGATATGTTCGTTTTCATTATTTCTGTATTCTAAGAGAAGTTTTCTTCTCGTATACTGTGACTTCTATGCAGTGGAGTTACGAAAAGTGGAGCATTACGATTTAAACACTTATTTGAACTAATATACTGGTGCAGTCATTTAAGCCCACACTGCGGTTTCTCTAAAAAATAACTGATTTGCATATGGTTGGGTCCAAACTGGGGTGGCGTAGTGAACAAAAAAACAATGGATTTAACCCAGATCTCTTGATAAGGGGATGAATGTTTTACTCTGCAGCCCATCCATCATTTGTTGCTGTAGCACTTAACTGAGTAAGTAGCTAAACCTGACCTATATAATGGCTCAAGTGCCCAGGTCTCTTGAAAATGGCAAAGATGTAAGGAGTTGATGTAATCACCCTATTTACTATGTATCTCTGCAACATTGCCAGAGAGAATCTGCAGCTGGGCAGCAAGTTCAGTTTGCCTGGTAGCATGACATGACTGGGGATCTTTACCCCCTGACTGAACATCTGCCTGGCCTTCTTGCACATCAGTTCTAACTTCACTTTGCTCAGGTAAAGGTGGAGCACGATCACCTACAGGCACGGGGCCACCCAATCAGGCTATGCTCCCTCCCAATGTCACCTGTCTCAGATCTGGGGCACCAGAACAGCCTTCACTGTTGTGGAAGGTAAGTTGTATCCGCTTACTAGTGGTTTTAATATCACAGGCTTATATTGCCAGTAGGCTGTCTGATTTCTTTAGAACCCACCTCAACTTCAATGATATCACCCTTTCCTAGATCGAAGGATCTCCTCCGTGCATTAATGATGTCTTGCCTTACAATTGATTTGCATTTATAATTACCTCTTAGCCAGTGCAATGATTTGTTGATTAGAGACTCCCTACTCTCAAAGCCCTCGTTCATCAGTTTTGGGACGTTGATCAATTTAAAGCTGAAATGCCCTTCACCAGTGTAGCCCTGTATGGATCTACCTTCATCAAAATGACCGTGTGCTGCACTTGTCCGGATGCAACCCTCTTTCCACAATGTCATTCTACCAAATGGGAGGCAGCATGTTTGTGACCACTCCAGTGGTCCGATCCTACGTCTAACCTTGTATTTCCCACCTGCGGCCTGCCAGGTTGGCAAATTCTAGCCAGATATGTCCCAGAGGTACCATGATTTCCTGGCCGCTCAATTGAGGGGTGCTGAGTCTAATGGGGGGGGGGCGGAGGAGTAGGGTGATTAAGGCGGTTTCCATTGCTATCATGGGACTCAATAACCTGGGTTATCGCTTGTGTCACTACAGTAAGTTTCATTCCAAAGATAGTACTACTAGTTTGAATCCTGCCGCTTCATTTTGCAATTCTGAAATTATTTCATATAAATTGGTTGTTGCCTCATAGGTCTGTGTGGTAACACTAACCCCACACCTCCCTTGAGCAAGCATTTGTTGAACCCCCCCCCTCATTCGTTCCATCTTGCGGAGTGAACCTATAAGAACAAACTGCTTCAGGTCAAGGGAGGGAAGATGACACGATGTAGTCTCTCTAGATAGTTCTCTTCCCGTAACTACAAGTTGCTGGCTCGCTGGTGGTTTGTTCTTACTTATTTTCACAAAAATATCAGCTATTTAAGCTTTTTTTTGCTGTTCCCTGGGGCCTGGGTGTGACACGGTGTGGGTGTGGGAGGGAGTTTATAAATTGTCTCAACCTCTTTAATCAAATCATCTATTTGACTGAGGGTGCATGAGTTTCTTGTTTTTTTTTGGCGTATTTGTTAGGTTTACTATGTGTTTGTACACTATCAGTCACCTTCTGTTTGGGCATAGTGGAAGGAATAGTTCAGTTCTAATGTAGTGTAGTATAGTTTCTTATACCACCAGCCCCCAGATAAATCCCTAATAGCGCATTCCTAGCCCCCTCACACCACTTCCCTGGAATGCTTCAGGATGGGTGACTCTTCCCACCAAGCAACATCTACCCAGTGAAAACCATTAGTGTATCGGCGTCAGAAAAAACTGTTCAATATTAACTTCACTGCATATACTTGGCAAAGCAGTACAATATGCCTCAATCCAAATAGGGCTCAATCCTAAATCAGTAATTCATGAAAGGAAGACCAGTCCTAAACCCAGACCATACCCTGACATATATGCAATTGCACAGCAGTTTGACATTACAACATGGAATGAGGTTTGGGGTGATTTGGTAGCCATTGTAAATATTTCCAGATGTCAAAGACAGGGCAATAGCAAGGGAGTGTAAGGAATATATTTAGTAGGAGAGTGAGCCCAGTAGATAATGACTTCCAGTCGGAAGGGATAGGCGTCTTCATCGATGTTAATTTTGTCAATATTGGAGTGCCATAGTTCTGCCACAAAGAATTTCCCAGAGTTCCAGTACACGATGCGCCAGAAGCACAGTCCCACCTTGTAGGATAAGGTCTCGATGCCGCGGCTCTTCTTGCAGGGCTGGATTATGAGTTCAGCAACATGCTCTCATCTTGTACACTATGGGCATTGTGGGTCTAAATATACAAGCATAAGATGTACAGTTTTAATTTAAGTCAGCAGTACCTCATTTTTGGCCCAGACTTTGCCCGGGCACTGCCCGCGCTTCAGAAGAACAGGAGCACTTTTAAACAATAAAAGGTGCCAGGTGCTGCAGTCGGCTCCTGCTGCCCCCGAGGAGTCTGGTGGTTGAAGCCCAGTGGCAGTGCCCTGCAAGCAGTAGTCTTTTGGAATTTTTGCTTCCTCAAAGTGATTGTTTGAGAACTTTAATTAGGTGAGGGCATGAGGTGCTGAGGATGATTAGTCCGAGAAGGTATGATGTGGCTCAGTTGGAGTAATAGACCGAGGCTGATGCACATTGAATGCCTGAAGAAGCGGAGACGACAGAGTAGCAGGCAATGTGGCATAGTTATCTTTGTTTTACACTAAAGGCCAGTGGTGGATGTGTTTTGGTGGTGAGGAGAGGGTTAAACACTATAAACACGAATTTAAGAGCCAAAGAGGCTGCAATTGAGGCTATGCAAGCACTGGGAATTGAGATAGTTGCAGGGATTTGAGCTGAGTGGGTGGATAGAGGTTGGTGGGGATGAGGGAGTGGCAGTAGACTGGGAGTAGATGATCCAGTGTTGGATATAACAGAATAATCAAAGGGGCTAAGGGTCAGGTTGAGAGAAAGAAAGGCAGAAAGTTGGTTGGGCTAGGGAAGTGAGATGGTGTGTTAGAAGATTAGTGGCTGAGGAGGCAGAAGAGGAGAATTATGGAGAAGAGGCACAGTGCTGGATTCTAAGGAGCGCAGGAGGCAAATTAGTTCGGGAGGGAAGGTGATGGAGGAGGTAATGAGAGCGTGTTGAAGGTTGGGAGGTGAGTTAAGGATGCTAAGGGTAGTAGGAAAATGTGTGTGGCCATAAGGTGAGCAGAAGGAATTATGAGGAGAAAGATATGCTGACTATGAGAATAAGAGCAAAATGCCTTCTACCATGCATATTCCTTTACCACGCATGCCTTTAACAGTGATTTCCTGTGGTAAAGGGGGGTAAAGGCATTTGCGTGGTAAAGGCAGTCAGTGCTCTAGAGGAAAGAAGAATGGGTGGGGGTGGGAGGTGTTGGAGAGGGACTTCCTGCCTGGACAAGATCTGGAGGAACGAGATGGATCGGGACGCGGCTAGATGAGTACATTTCTGTTTTTAGGGCTGGGTTTGGGGTAGTTCCCACGGCTGGGTGTCTGTTTTAGGGCTCAGGGCAGGCGTCTCGGGTGTTTTTATGGCTTGGGGTCTTTTTTTAGGGCTTGGGTCGTTTTCTAGGGGTGGGATCCGGTTTAAGGGTTCAGGGCGGGGGGGCTGGAGATGTTTTCAGTACAGGGGGCCGGGTTTTAAGGCGGGGGGGGGGGTGGGGGGTTTGTAACCTTTACCATGCGCATTTCTTTACTGATCATGCCATTACAATGCAATTCGTTGTAAAAGCATGCGTGGCAAAGGCTGCGTTGTTAAGGCATGTGATGTCATCTCATGCATTGTTCTGTCATACAACCAGGGTGTGAGAAATTCCTCTTTTTGAAGGATCGTCCTCATTTTGTCAGCCACACGAATCCTCAGAATCAGCTCAATGCTCAAAGATGTCCTCCTCTCTATAGCCTCCATTCCGTAAGCCTAAGTAGCACATAATGGTGAGGTGATAGGGAAAGGGAGCGGGGAGGGGGGTGGGGTTGGATTTGGGAAGGAGACCTAAAGAAAACGAGATGAGATCAGTGTTCCTTAGTCTCTTGTATTCTCACCTTGCTCTATAGTCTTATCTATGCACATGCTACACAGTACCTGAAAGAAAAGGAGCATTCGCTCTATGCTTGTCGTCTCAGCCTTCTCCAGCGCTGACACTTTCCTACTGATACTTCTCTGCAACAACACTGGAATAATGGGGTAACGTTATTCTGCTCTGTTAGCCATACATGTGCTTCTATGCATATCTGGATTAGCTCCTGATACCCAGGGCCGGACTGGGAACCAAAACCGGCCCTGGCAAAGTGCTCGGCGGGCCCCCCGGGGTTGGGGGTGCCGCCGAGCTCTTTGCCTGGGCCGGTTTTCGGCCGATTTTGTTACAGGGCCGTTTTTGCAGATATGCTGCAAAAACGGCCCTGTAACAAAAACGGCCCCCAGGGGCCCAAAACCGGCCCCCACCCGTGCGGCGCACCAGGGGATTGCCCGGTGCCCGCTAAGGCCAGTCCGGCCCTGCTGATACCCACCAATAGAAGGTCGGGGACTTTGAATCACTGCGGAGGTTTTACGTGAGCATCTCTTCATTAACCCCTGTTAACATGATGCAAACAATTAAACTGATGATTCCAAACTGTGCAAAGCGCTTCTTATGATTCTCAAATGGCATGCATTTCACAATTCTGCCTCTTTTCACAAGTGCCGCTTCAAATGACCCAACATGTCCTTATTTCCGCAAACGATATTGAAAAATCCTCGGTAAGGCACTGTTAAAAACCTGCAAACTTTGAGCCGAAAGCATAGCTGCCAAGGTCTCAGATTGCTATGCGTGACATTTGCATAATTTCAGTGTAATTATGAGTGACATTTCAACGACTATGAGTGAGACTTACTCGTGAGCAATGACCAGGCGGGCTGCATACATTCAGTTGCTGTACAGTAGCGAAGTCAGTCTGTCCGCAGTCACACTGCAGGATGCTGGTGAGGAGCTTTCAATGCAGAACTGGTCACGGTGGCACTGCTCTGGATGTGAGAGGCCCCAACACTGATCTCTTAGCTGCGTAATCATATAGTAATAGACTATTCAACAACAGTCAACTGACTCGCTCCAGCCGCCGCTGACTGCCCTGGTCAAGCTTCAGGAGAGTGAGGTTGAGGCACCCGCAAGTGAGTGAGTGAGAAAAAAAATACTGTGAATGAACTGGTTTTGTTTGACTTTCTAGAAAAAAGTCACCGCTACCTCTGACCACCGCTCCTTTCATCATTCATGTGCTAAATAATGGGCACGTGCAGGCTCTGAATACATTTTGTAGATCATGCGCATCGTCGGCCTGCACTGGTGCAGGGGCGGCTCCTCCATTTGGGTGGAGAAGCGTCGCCCCACTGCTTTCTCACAGTGCAACAAACAGAAACATGGTATTTTTAGTACCATTTGATGCTTCTGTTTCTCGCACTGCGAGAAAGCAGAAGGGTATGCCTGGTTGGAGGCAGGCAGGTGAGCGGGTCGGGGTGGAGTATGCAGAAGGGTATGCCTGGTTGAGGGTGGGCGGCTCGGGGAGAGTGGCTTGCCCAATGCTGTGGGCCCTGACTGTTTTGTCGGCCGTCTGGGGCCGACCAAACCTGTCAGGTGCCCTCTGAATTTTCTCTATGTAGGTTGCATGCAGCCTACATAGAGAAAATGGCCTCCCATAGGTGCCCAGCTAGGCGCCTTCCTCACCAATCACAATGCTGCCATTGCACCATTGTCATTGGCTTAGGGGAGGGGAGGGAGGCTGCCTTCTTCCTGTTCCTGCAGGAAAGCAGGCACAGCAGGAAAACATGGGACCCGTCCAGGAGCGGAGGCGGCGCGGAACCTGCTAAGGTTTTTATTTATTTTTAAATCCGCCCCCCCCTGCGCGTCATTCCGGCTGCGACTGAAATGGAGAGGTCGATTGTGCTCTCTGTTAGTAGCTGCAGCACTAGTATTCGTGCGCTGCATGCAGGCGTTCTCTCTTACCAAAAGTCATGCACCCATGATGTGTCCACGGGTACTAGACAGTCAGCCTAAACCTGGACGTTTGTGAGAGCGTAGGTTTGTGGGAGCAGGGTTGAGGTCTCATCTGCGTAGACCGTATTAGAGTGAGACTGCACACAATAATGGCCTGTGCACACGGCTGTCCATGAATTAAATGCACACATTTTATAATGTGCATGATGCCTGTGGGCAATTATATGGAAGATCATTTAGTGGCATTAGTAGAACTCTGTCAGTGCATTTAGGCCAGCACACAAATGGTGTATCATCAATTCTCAACCTGAGACACGTGTCGTGCTGTGTGTGTCAAGTGGCTGAAGTGAAAATTCTGGCTGTGAGTGCGGGTGTGCATGGAACTTAGAGAAAGGCAAGCACGTTTGGAACTTTATTACCCGCAACTTGAACTGAAGGATTTATGCCCCAGACTTTGGGGCTAGGCACACACCTACTTGAATTTGCAACAACGGCTGTTGCTGGCAAGCGATAGCAGCTGCACTTCTGTCCATGCTGGCTGCCTGGCTTGCCTCTCTGTGGTGACTAGCCGGCCACTGCACAGTCAAGGACTGCTGGCAACTGCACGGTCAGGGGTCCCGCCCGGTGCTCTGGGGCCGCAAACAACCCACCACTTTGGCCACTGCAATTGGCCTGGCTTGGTCGGTGTGGGTTGGGACACCGGATTCACTACCGTATTGCTGCAAGCTCATCAACAGTAACCATATTCTAAATTCAACTGCTGCCCGCTTGCTCCATGGGAGGGCGGTAGCCTTCGTAACGACCTACTCACCCTATAACTGTGAGTCTGACAGAAGAACTCACAATGACTTCTGACCTCACCTCAGTGTCTCGGTACGACCCATTAGCAGGCACTGACTGCATATCAGTGAAATGTATGTTATGCTGCGCGCTGATTGAATCATTCCAGTGTTACATTGCAGCAAGCTCAGCTCAGGTTCCAAGAAGTCTGCCGAGCACTGCCTGTTTGTGCCACTCGACTGGTGTTATAATAACAGACATCGCTCAGGCTGCTGCGCTTGACAGGCACAGGTGCTAATATGTGTGACTTCGCATTTCATCGCGGTGATGCGGACCACCAGGCTGAAATGCGTTAGTCTAACGCCTGATGTGTGGCACTTGGCAGGGCTGCCAAAGTCGTGTTTCAAATCAGTACTGCCCAATTGAAGTGTGAATGAAATGCGCAATCAAATTACAAGTTATCTAAGTACAAGTCAACTCTCTGGAAGCACTCGTAGCGCGTGCCGAGTTCCTCAATCACTTTGGCCCTCTGAAATTACTACAGTGAGGGCTTTGAGGCTTTTCAGACGACCACAGTGCAGGTGCACCCTTACCGCTCCTTCTTTCGGCCAACGAGCCGCTCTACGCTGCTTCCGCCAAACACCAGGGATAACAGGTGGTGTGGTACTGGTGGAAGCTCCATTTATAGGTGAACCCCACCCTACTTCCATATATCATGTCCTTGTGAGTGAGAATCTTGCTAAGCATCATGGGACATTTAGTCCCTGGGCCTGCTGCAAAAGAAAATAACAATGTTTAGCAGTATTTACTATTGTTAATTCGCCTAGACAAAACATGATCTATTCTACTGTTCTTTACTTCGACTTGCACCACCATGCTGCCAACCATTCTCTTACTTTACTATATTTAGTGGCATCATGAGTATTAAACTTAGTTCCTCCTTGTGTATCCTAAATTCTGGCAAGCTGTGGCGCCTGCGTTGTCTTGGCAGCATTCACACTTCTAGAGTTCCGTGCTCGTTGGTCAAGTGTAACACATTTTGTTGTTCACTCCTCAGTGTATGTACTCTGACCCCTAAAACATAGTAAAATGGCTAATCCTCAGTTGGCACATATAATTTTCCGAGAATGCCATACTGTATATGGTGAAGTCAAATATACCAATGGCAGGGAAAGTTACATGTTAACTGTGGACTGCAGCATATATTGTGCCTACCACTAGCCTGGCAAAGAAAACCTAGTTTCAGTACTACCTGTGTACTCCGACTGCTTCACCATTTAAACCCACAAAAGGTGATGGAAGGAATGTTTGCAATAATCTAACCCCTGGCAGTTGCCCAGTGGCTGAAATCAATTAGAACATTCCATCCATTACCTTGCTGTTGTTGCAGTTTATGCTTTGTGTGGGACAGGGATATCCAGACGTGGGTCCTGTGCTTACTATGCCATAGGACATAGGACTCCAGCTCTATTTCCTCTGAGATGAAAACCTTGGGGTCCATTCTGGATGGGGTCTCACCCAGCAGCTCAGGGCAGGCTGTTGCAGTGAGGAGCAGGGTCGGTATTGATTTGCATAAGGCAGGCTTTGTCTAGAGGTCCATTTGGGAAAAAAACAATAGGCTGGAATACAACCCCATGTGAACGGCTAAGATTAATTCAAGTAGTCTGTTCATCACCTTGTTGTTGCAGCTTTTAAACCTGCAGGCAAGCATGTTAAAATAAGCCCTTTTGACAGGAGAGAAAAATGTTATATATATTTAAAAAATCACCCCTAAGTAGGCCTTGAAGCCCATAAGGTAAAGTGCCTAGTATTTAAAAGTGGTGCATGCAAGAATTTTCTGTTGGCATGTACCTACAGTGACTAGTCCCTAAAAGGTTTCAATGCAAAGGGCTATAGCTGCCCTATGAGAAACCTAAATTTCCCAATATCAAACTACTTCTGTTAACTCTGGTTTGGGATAAGCTACAGGTATGAGGCAACTACTATTTTTAATATTTATTTAAAATTCAACTCACTACTGAAGTTGGATTTTCTTTTATAAATATTTTATGTAGGGAAAGTAACCTTTTAAAAGTTAAACTTTATCTGCTGAACCTCCAGTAAGCCAATTAGCATTAGCTTGCCAGAAGCTGACACCTGTCAGCGTTTCCCCTAAATAAGATGTGAAAATTGCTTATGAAGTAGAAACCGTGGCATAGGCCTTTGGTGGCAGGAAGACCTGGATATGAGATATGTGGTTCCCCTCAGCTCAGGAAGGGCAGCAAGGAGGGCTCAGTAACGTCAGTAAGTTGAAAGGAACCGGGGGAGTTCTTCCCATTAATTTTTAAGTGTAAATGGAAAGCCTGAGTAAGGCCAATTTTTGTTCCCTGGGCCAACTGTAGCCAGCTTGGCACCAGCCCAGTATCAGGGGAGACTGGCCAAGAAACATTTTGGTGTGGTGAAGGGGATTGCTCATTTTCTCAACACATTCATGGATGGAACACCAAAAAACTCCCAAGGCAAAAGGGTGCTGCTGTTATGAATTTCACTCAGAATAGTGCACTGTGGGATAGTTTGCAGTAAGGCAAACAGGGTGTGCTGCAAAAGAGGGAAGGGTCGCTCCTGGTAACATTTTTCTCATTGGTTAGGGAGTGTAAGAAATTGGATTATTTGGGGTGGGCACCTACCCACCTCAAGGAATAATCACAACCCATATCCGGGTGAACCCTAAAAGTCAATAAATTGATCCCTTAGCTATGACACAGAGGAGACAGGCTTCACTTATGGCAATGTCCAAAGTACTTATGCAGTACCAAAATAGTAATAAAGTCAAAATACAAAACAACAATCCCAAACCGAATTAGAAAGAAAGATTAAAATGTAATGGACAAAATGACAAAAATCCAATAAGGGGAGCCATAAATGATTTGAAAAAAAAGAAATGAAAGTATGAACAGTGCCAAGAAACTCACAGTGCCAATTATTGCCAATACCTGATGGAGACCGGGACCTGGGTGCAATTTGAAACCAATCATGATGGAGTGCGTGCTGGATAAACCAACCAGGCTCGTCTTTGTCAAAGATTTTACCTCTTGACTTGGGACCTGATTTAGAGTTCGGCGAATAGGTTACTGTCTCAAAAATGTGATGGATATTCTCTACACCGTTTTACAAATGCCATTGATTATAATGCCCTTGTAAAATGGCAGACAGGATGTCTGTCCTGTTTGTGACAGAGTAACCAGTCCACCGAACTCCAAATCTGGCCCTTAGTCTTTTAAGTCCCCATCCACCACAAGAGTACACCTCTAAAGCCTCAGTTCTTATGGGAGGCATTTAGAGACTCCTTGAGTACCAGGCATAGCAACAACAGGGTCCAGACCTGCTTCAGTTGCCACTGGCCAGCTGGGCAGTTGCAGGGAAAGGCCTCTTGTTGCTGGTTGTATCCCTGTAACTTAAACAGTACCTTTATGATACCTGGAGTCCACTTCTTAGTCCGGAGTACAAGAGGAGAGCAGGTCCAGGCCTGCAGGGCTCCTCTCAGCTCAGGTCATACACAGCAGGTCGATTCCTCTTCTGTTCTTCCTCAGGTCTAGGAGTGTTCTGTAATGGTGCCTGGAGATGCCACATCTACGCCTGGCATGAGCTAGTGGGTGGGAATGACTTCTGGGCAGGCCCTAACCGACAGGGTAAAGGTTCCCTGGGCCAACCGTATCAACTTTGGGAATTTTCAAGATGGTGAAAGTCTTTTGCCACACTAAACATGGGCTCTGAGGGCTGAAGTTGTATGTGGTGAGTGCACTATGCTAGTCCTAATATCCCCCCACATATAACCCTAAAATCCAGTTTTCTGTAGCCACTGTAGCTATAATAAATCCATAGACTGAAGTCTCGTAGGACAAAGCTGGATTCTCCAGCAACCAGGCAGTGGGTACATGAGAACTGTCTTGGCATACTGTTCTATAAAAGGGTGCTTTAAGTGCTCTCTGTAAACCCAGCAGACCTGTCGAGCAGGGTTCAACACAATGGTGTCAAAAATGATGGGCCACTTCTCCTACCCTGCCTATTTCTCAGAGCAGGACTGTCTGCCCATCCAAGTCAGGCTGTTTACTCTTGAGAGACATGTGGCACCTTTTTCACATTTCTTCAGTGCTATTCACTGGCTGGGAGAAGATTGGGAGAAAATGCAAATTAGCCTTCAGGAACTCTAGACAAGGAAAAGGTAATTTTTTAAGGGTTACTTTCCTAATATTTGTAAAAATCCAACATCACCATTAAGGTGGGGTATTAATAGCTACAAAAAATAGTTGTCCGATTAATAAAAAATAAGAATAAAAAAATCTAATTTCTTTCAGCTAGTCTCATCCCGCACAGAGTATTACGATTTTAATGTATGCTCCTGATTACTACATATGACAGTTGGGTCTGCCACAGTGAAAATAGCTTTTGGGTGCTAGTCATTGTAAGGACATGTTAACATTACATTTCTACATGTCCTACTTTTAAATATC
Organism: Triturus cristatus; assembly: GCF_964204655.1. Classification (NCBI taxonomy): domain Eukaryota; kingdom Metazoa; phylum Chordata; class Amphibia; order Caudata; family Salamandridae; genus Triturus; species Triturus cristatus. The sequence continues at coordinate 1,103,816,362 of NC_140585.1, read as the reverse complement.
ATGCACCCTTCCTGGTGGACAACAAGGCCTACATAGGGATGACTCATTAATATTTAACAGTAAAGTTTTAATCTGTAACAAGGTTTTGTTTTGACAGGTCGGATTGCAGTTCTTGAACTGCTGCAGTTGAGCTACTCTGGTAGACCTGAAGCCATGTCTGTACTGTTACTATATTGGATGGCAGATTAGGTGCTGCAGTCCACTAGTGACATTTAACTTTCAGGCCCATGTACAAGGGACTTATAGGTGAGCTCAATAGGAATATGCCATTTCGATCATGGTTCATGGGGAGCACAGACACTTTTCTACTGTTTAGCAGGAGTAAAGTGCACAGAGGTCTAAAACCTGCAAGAATGCAGCAAATGTCAAATATCTGGGGGTGACAATACAGAAAAGACTCATTTCCTCCAGTGTGTGTCCAGGAGTCCTCCCCACCCGCAGGTGCATAAATCCCAAAAAATTAGCACCTCACCCGCACCTGAAACATTTGGACCTGTGAAAGAACAGAAGAGGCTGTCTGTCACCTGTATAGATACTTGAGAGCCTGGATCTGCTTCCACTTGTACCCAAGACTGAGAAGTAGACTCTAAAGGTCAGATGGCTGGTCTCCAGAGTGGCTACAGGGATACAACAAGCTGCAAGACGACCTTTTCCTGGAGAGCCAGCTGTGCAGTAGCAATGGGACTGGGCCCTGCTGGTGGTCCTGGCTCCCTTGCTCTGTCCCTCTGGTCCTGGGAGCTGTACAAGAGACCAAAAGTAACTACTCCAGAAAGCATGAAATGTTTGGACTTGGTACATTTTTAGACTTCTAAGACCTCTGGCACTAAAGCTGCCCTTATGACAAAGGTGTCTAAGTTTGAGAGGACTTTATCGTATACAGCTTCAGGTATGCCTCACTGAAGGATCTTGAGTGCCGTAAAAAAAACTACGTCTGATTGAAATCTTGACCAGTCAAAGGCATGAAAAGTTTTTGACCAACGGGAGAAGGTTACAGGATGGGAAATTTGAGTTTTCCTACTCTTAACTTTTCATGCCAAAATTAGCAGCTTCAGTGGGACCTTGTCCTGCGATTATCTGACTTCAAGAGGATTTAGTTGGATTTAACCTGCAACCTTGCCCTGCTGGAGAATTTGAGCTTCCATTTCAGAGACTGAAAAGAGAAAATCTTTGAATGGGATGACCTGCTTAGGGTATCTGAGCAGGGGCATAACACAGGCCCCCGCATCCCCCGCAGTGCGGGGGGGCCCCAAGCTTCAGGGGGCCCCCTCAGCACTGTACTCACACTGGAGAGCTCCGGATTAAATCCAGAGCGGGGGCCCCTCTGTGTACCATGCAGCGGGGCCCCTTCAACTTTCGTTACGCCACTGTATCTGACCTCTGCTCCATCATGGTTGACCTGAAATCACACCTAGGTCCTGGTGAACCATGTACTGTGACTTTTGATTGACGTTTTGCTTTATCAGTGGTTTTTGCTTTAAAACTTAAAAAATTCATACCTCTTGTTCCCCTCATTTAATTTTTGGAGTTTTCATGACAATTCTTTTTATTGTTTTCTGTTTTAAGAAATTGGTTGTGAGATTTTTATTGTTTTGTTTTGACTTTATAATTGTTTTGGTACTGCTAAATATTTCATGCATTTTTCCTTAAGTGTGTGTGCTATATGCCATCGCTGTCTGAGATTGAGCCCATGTTTATTTAATGAATTGTGTGTTGTGTGTGACCTGACAAGTATTTAATTCGTCACATCCTCCCCAACAAATAACCCATTTTCTCACAGATGGTCATGCAATAGAAATTGCTGAACAGAGAAGTTGAACAACCAAAAAATACAAGAACCATCACATTGACCAGAAAGAGGACTCTCACCTATACATGTTTACATTGGAATTATTTAAGTAAAGGGAACACAGTACCTTTGGCTTGTATAGGAGGAGAAAATAAGACTTTTATGTTAGCATTAAAGTGCAATTGTGGGCAGCCTATTGAGACAAAACTGAACAGACTGTGAAAACGAAAAAAATTATCATATGTCAATTAAGACGCCTGCAAAATCAATAACAGCACACTTTAAAGCATCTAACATCTGTTAATCGAGATTCTAGTTTAAAGAGGTCCAGTGAGCAGTAGCTTTCAAGGCAAAATATCAGAGGGGATTCCTGAATATGGCTTTTGGATATGTTGCAATCACGAGGATTAACTGCCAAGAATTATTTGAGCTATGTACCATTGATTGCAAATGGAGTGAAAGTATACTATTGTATTAGCTTTCATGTGCCTGTGGTCATGAGTATATCAGACTTGAAGGCAAAGCTGTTTTGTGACTGCTACTTGACAGGTGAAAAAAAGAATTAGACTTGTTCTGTGCGATCTAGTTTAGGGAATAGAAATCCTAGTGTACAATGTAATTGTGTAAAATGCAGAGGATTTGATTTGATACATGGCTACCACTTCTTAAATGTAATGTATGCACATAATTCGATTTTATAACTTTAGAAATACTGTCGTAGGCGTAGAAGATGGACTGTAATGAAGCACAAAGAGACGAGCAATAGAAAATTGAGTCTAAGAGCTGAAAATAAATGAGGGAGGAAGGCTTTTTTGACTGGCACATGTGGACTTCAGAGTGGAAAGAAACATTCTTCCTCAAACGACTATGGGAATTAATGAAGGCACTTAATGTCTCTTGATTCGTGGATTGAGAACTCATGAGATTAAAGTAGTAGTACTTCTTAGGATAACATGATTTATTTATTTATTTTATATGTATGATAAAGTACCACTTGTTTTGAAATGCATAAATAAATGTTCTTCATGAAGCATGATAATACAAATTACAAAGACTACATAACATAGCTGGTATTAGAGGCGGTGCTGGGTGCATCCAGACCAATACCCAAAAATCCTGTCAACCCAGAATGCTTTAGATCAGGTATACTCAAAGTACGGCCCGGGGCCACATGCTGCCCTCCTGACCTTTAATTGCGGCCTACTGGTGACCAACAACTCTGGGCTGCTGTTCACTTGACAGATCAGGAACATTCAGAAAGCTGTGAAACTGGCATAAATAAAGGTTTTCTGGGTCCACATTTTGCAGTTCAGCCACCAGATGCTGAGTATCTCTTTCTCTCTCACGGTTTGCATTAGAAATTAATGCTTTGACTTTAATTGTTGGTGCATGGGTATAGAGCGTTGGCGGCAGATAGACGTCACAAGGCTCGGTTTGTTGTCCACACCATGCATTTCATTCATGTCTCCCTTTGCCCACCTTTCATTACCCCAACTCTCACCCTGCTGCATAGGTGCGGCCCTCAGACATGCAACAGATAGTACTTTGTGGCTCCCAGGGAAATGTTTGCGAGTACCCATGCTTTAGATAAATGCATAATGCAAAACATACAATGACCAAAGAATAGCAAAACAAAAACCTAATCATCTCTATGTATTAAAATTACGTTTTATTGGGCCGGCAAACTGCTGCATATTATTTTAATGGTTTCTAGTTTGTGTATGAGTGATTGGCCTTTAAAGGTTAGGTCTGATTTTTGTGGGATGGGCACTCTCGTATTTTACTTTATGTGCTTGCAGCTATTTTGCATTTCTCAAACAATGTACTTTATGAAAATATGGTCTTCTTGAAATCATAATAAACTATGCAGACGTGTTAACAGGATTGACATAACCATTAAGATATTATGTGTTAGTTTGTTGATGCAATAACATGGATTTGTAATGCTTGCTGTACTTAGTTTGTTGTACCGTTTTGTTTTATGCATTTAGCATTTGTATAAAGCATGCTTGGTTGGTAGGTTTTTTGGATACTGGCATAATAAAGTATATACTTTATGAAAATGTATTCGAATCTTTGAATTAAAGTAGCCAGTTTAGCCTTATTTTAAGGGATTCATCAAATGTGTTAAATATTCATTGAAGATGTTTAAAGTTACTCAACATTGAACATAAGATTGGAGATCTTGGAAACTGCTGAGCGGACAGTGGGTATCTTCATCTGATGCACTGCAGTACTGACTTGTGTTGAACTGGGAAATCTGTTTTTCCATGTTGGCTAAAAATGTTGAAACAAGGGTTTGTGGAAAGAAAATCCAGTTTCTTGAGCAGTGTTTGTATTAATTGTCTAATAGATGTGTTCTGCTGAACTGTTGGTGCATGCTTTTCACTATCTTTATAGTGATCTGTGCATTTCAGATGGTTAAGGAGTTAAAGTAAAGCATATTAATTTGGTCTCATTTACCAGTGTTTATTCTGTTATAAATATAATTGACATTATATCATTAAATTCATTTAATTGAAGGGGTACAGTAACAACGAGAGTTGCAGTTCAAGAAAGTATGATTTCTGTGACCATGAGGTACAACCTGAGCCAATTAAAAAGCAAAAATGCGTGGCCACTGCATTTCCTTATGCCTATGGCTCTGCCACACTTTTCACATACTCCATCATCTGATTCATAATCTACACACTACATAAAAAATAGTTTCTAACTCAAACATTATATACAAGAACTTACCACATGCGCTGCAGAGCAGTTGTAGACAAATTACAAAGGGTCTCTGGTCACAATTCAGTTGCTTGTTGCTCTTTTCAGGTAATAAACTGACCATACTGAGGTCAGACTTTGGCCCGGACGAACTACCATCAAATGTGGGTTTTTTTGCAGAGTTATTTAAACGTAGTTTAATCAGGGTGGATAGGATTCCTTCATTGGCATTGTTGGACCTGGGTCTCTCCACAGGGTCATCCTCAGACTTTTTGTCTTCATTCTGCTATCTTTGCTGAATTAGTTTTGTTGGGCTTAGGACTCTGGGCACCTTACTACTGCTAACCAGTGCTTAAGTGCTTGTGCTTTCTCACTAAACCATGGTGCAATTGACTTATACTAATTTACTTGTACGTTGCTTGTAGAATGGTATATCATATACCCAGGGCCTGTAAATTAAATACTACTAGTGGGCCTGCAGCACTGATTGTGGCGCTCACTTGCATAGCTCATTAAACCTGTCCCAGGCCTGCCATTGCAGAGCCTGTGTGTGTAGTTTTAAACTGCTAATTTGAACTGGCGAAATAAACCTTATGCCAGGCCCAAACCTTCCCTTTTGAGTCACATAAGTCACCCATAGGGTAGGCCCTGGACAGCCCTAAAGACAGGATGCAATGTATTTAAAAGTTGTATGTACAAGTCCTGGGAGTGAAAACCTCTTAATTTAATTTTTTGGCTACTGAAAGGCCTATCTCTCCCATAGGATAACATTGTAGTTGCCTTATTACATTTTATAAATGTCATTTCCGATGGGAAAAGATAGCCAGTTCATGTTTGGTGTCTTCGGCATTGGGGTTAAAATCCCTGTTTAGTGGCGAAGTTTGAAAAAGTAGTCATTTTGTAGGTCTCGCCTATGCAGCACGCATGCGCTACTTAGGAGTAGACCTTTAGTAATCGATTCCCTTTTTCTGCCAAAAACGTGCACGCTTTGCATTGCTTTCAATGGCAACGCGTGCACGTTTGGCAATTCCCTTGCGGGAGCGAGCTTTAAAACCATCTGTTTGTAATTAATAGATGGTTTCTGCTCGCTCTTGCAAGGGAAACAGGCCCGGCCCCCTCCTCTCTCCCCTCCCCTACTGCCTCCTCCTCTCCTCTTCAAACTTGTTTAATTTACTTTCAGCGTGAGGCGCGCGCACTTATTTTCTTATTGTTGGTGCTATTCTTACATTCCTTTCAGAGATAATACTTGCCTTTGAAGTTCTGATTTTTCTAGGGTGCACATAACAGCCCACCGGGACCATTAACCTCCCAGGAAAGAGGTTAGACAGCGGCACAGATCAAACTATAAACGACAGTGACCCCATGGAATGCAATGCTGGTGATCCAAAATAAAGGTTCCAAACTCAAGGTAGACGATTATGGTCACCAACGCGAGCCCCTCGCTTTGGTTGCTGGACAGCTGCACACTTGTTGGCCCTGTTATCTTTTCCAAATAGAGCTTGAATCCTCTTCCTTTCACTGCTGATCTTTGGGTTTTACGAACATTAAATCACAAAGTGCCACTGTGTAAACACGTGCCCGCCTGGCAACTCTGCTGTCAAAGCAAAATCCGTCTTTGCTCTCCCAAGCCTCAGTTCAGGCTTCACTTTCCATGCAGAAGCCACGATCACACGGCTGCTCGGCTTGTTGTGGCTCCATTAATGGTAAATATTAGCACACACAATACCGAGCGCATTAATTCTCGTGTGCATCATTTATACAGATGATAAAACCCTCGCCATGCTGACACCGCACAGGCAGCCTCCCCACTGGAATGGGTGTGAAGGAACCCGAGCTCTACCTCATCTGCATCTGAAGAGAGGTGCCATCAGAGGGAGATTAGTGCTGATGTGTACCTCAAAGTGCCCTTGACGCACCCTGGGTGGGCAAGAGGCATTCATGGGCGAGCACGAGAATGACTCTGAATTCATTTAATGCAAGGGAGTCAGGTAGAGCCCGAGTGGTCGCAGGGAGGGGTCATAGGCGGGAGTAAAATACTCTGAAGGGGACCAGTTGTCTCTCTGGTTTAACCATTTATTACATCAGTTCATGCACTCAAACGTGTATCAGGCGGTCGTCTCTGCTCACATGGAACCATCCTAATCAGTGCTCCCCCTGACCTGGTGTTCTGCTTGGGTCTTCGGATCAGATAGAACCCGCTCAACAGAGCCTCCCTGACCCAAACCAGAACGTTACCCCCTCCCTAGGGCCTATTTACACCTAAATAACCACATATATATGTACCACCTAAGGACAGGGAATTCCTATTATATATATATATATCAAGACCTCTTATAATACAAGTGGCAGCCTCGCGGTTCTAAGTGGACCCAGGACTTCCTGCCCAGACGACCGCCTCAGACAAGTGGCGGCCTCGCGGTCTCAAACAGACCCAGGACTTCCTACCCAGACGGCAGCTCCAGCCTCGCGGTCCCAAACGGACCCAGGACTTCCTGCCCAGACGGCAGCCTCAGACAAGTAGCAGCCTCGCGGTCCCAAACGGACCCAGGACTTCCTGCCCAGAAGGCAGCCTCAGACAAGTGGCAGCCTCGCGGTCTCAAACAGACCCAGGACTTCCTGCCCAGACGGCAGCTCCAGCCTCGCGGTCCCAAACGGACCCAGGACTTCCTGCCCAGACGGCAGCCTCAGACAAGTAGCAGCCTCGCGGTCCCAAACGGACCCAGGACTTCCTGCCCAGACGGCAGCCTCAGACAAGTGGCAGCCTCGCGGTCTCAAACAGACCCAGGACTTCCTGCCCAGACGGCAGCTCCAGCCTCGCGGTCCCAAACGGACCCAGGACTTCCTGCCCAGCCGGCAGCCTTAGCACGAGCTCATCCTATTATTACCATGACATACGACAGGGGAATCAGTGTTACTATATATCAGATCACACAAAGATCGCTAGTTGAGCACAACCATTTCTCCAGTTCGAGGGACTCCCTTCTCCCTTATCCAGTTACCACTTACCTGATCAGGGTTAGCATCTGTTCATTTCAAGTCACAACTGATTAGAAGAATAGGCTACCCTCTTATACAAGAACACGCAGCAAATGTTGATTCACTACAAACTATATACTTTATTTAGTTACTACATACACACTCACAGAACATAGTATATATATATATATATCATAACCTGCAAAGAAAAGCGAAAGATTAAGTTGTACACTCTAGTAAAAAGGGGTCGACATCACCTTGGTCGTATGTAGCCTGCACTCAATGGTCATCTAGGTTCCCTTCTCGTCTGTGCCTCGGCTTCGCCTGGAAGTCACACCTCCGCAGTCACGGATCTACTCCCTTCTCTCTCTCCGAGTCACTGGGACCTCTTCCTCATCGGCTACTCTCTTCTCTTTGGAATATCTATTTCTTGGTTTTCCTTCACCTTCCAGTTCGTCATCTGTCTTCCCTGAAATAAGTAGTAGCTTTTCTGCTAACGGCCAGGTGCCGCTTACGGACTACAAGCAAGTGCCAGTATCTGCCTCAGACTTTCACTAATATGGAGGTGCATTCTCTCATGGAAAATTCCAGCCCGTAACCTACCGCCCACCGAATTCTTGTACCTCCCCGTGCCAAGGACACGTTCCCAGCCGGCCGGCCTGATGTAGTGTCTTCGGCATGAAGAAAAATACAATCCTTCGATAAGGGCCGGCCTGAACCGGTTCTCTCCAAGCGAATAACACCTCATAACTAAAACATCACCCTCGACCTAGAAGCTTCCCAAGCTGCCGGAGCAGAAAGAAAGATGGAGTCTCTCCCGTTTGAGGCCTACCAGGCCTGAATCTAGCACGGCTCCATGAAATACCCTCACTACAGGACAGGTTATCCCTAATACTAACGAATCTATCCCCTAGGCTATGTATGTAAGCCCTGATCTATGGGGAAGAGCACCGGATCATGTCAAAGTGCCTAGTAAATAGGCTCCATTCACTACTCTAACCCTTAGACTTGGATGGAAAGAGACTGAAGTCACACTAGTCACCCGTTAACACAAGGAAAGGCCGGGAAAATCGAGCAGTACATTTCACCCTTGACTTCAGTCTATTATACATTCATTAAATGGAGCTAACATCTGTGGAAGAATAATATGAAACAAAGCTAACTGATCTACGTCTAGTACCAAGTGTGCAGAATTGAAGTAATGAAGGAATACACTGAATGAAGCAACAGATAGCAATCAAAACAGCGACAGCAATCAGAATGCCACCTAATGTTTGGCGTAACATGTGTATATCCGGTAACCAATTAAAGAGCCAGTCAAACCAACCCTGATCAATGTGTTTTCTAACTTCTTCCGTCAAGTCATGCAACTTATCCAGGTGTGCACGAATGGATTGTGTATGATCAGATAAGTTAAAACAGCAGAGGCCTTCAAAGTCCGAGCAATCATGTCCATGTTTAAGCAAAAGATAATCAATGGCTGCTCTATTTTGCAAAATGGCCCTACGTTCACCCTGGGCGTCTAATAGCAAGTCAGACAAGACTGTAGAAGTATGATTAATAGATTTCACCATCCAGCAAGCCATTTTCCCAATGGATTTGGCATTATAAACCGCCAAAGCAGGAACACCAATAATTGAAACAGCTAGGCTAAGACATTCAGACTTGGAATATAAATGCAAAGATGAGTCACAATCCTCCTGTAACATCACAGTATCTCGAAGCACACGAGAGTTGGCATTCGGGTGTGACGAAAACATTAGCAAACTGAGTCTCGTAATGGCACAAGGGCCTCCGGAAATGTTTGCAGGGACATATGGCCAGGAAGTATTACCACATGAGAAAAGCCATCCGGCAGGTAGTAACATCGCACGATAGTGACTGGGGGTAACTACCAAACTATTGCAAGTCATATTGTTCTGAACTGAAACACATGTGGTTGGTGTCCTTTGAAAGCACAAAGTCCGTTCGTGAGACGTAAATGAAGTGGCGCCTTTTAGTTTTAGGCGCAGACATTCAGAGATTGCACTAGGATTACATGTAAGAAAGAAGCATAGATCACCTCGTGTGATATTATACGTAATTATTTGGGACTGGATGGGGAGTTGCTCATTCGGCAATTCAGTGCACAAGGGGCAATATACATGGGTAGCAAAATCACCCAGGAGAATATTGGGACGAGCCTTCGAAACATTAAAAATATGAACTAAAGTCTCCAATGAGGCGGGGACAGCAACTAGACAAGTCGCCAGAATGTCACGTACAGATCTCATCGGTGTCAAACAGAAGTGAGGGGCATCAGTCACTCTCTTGGCCAGTAGTGTCCAAAAGTTCGATGATGAATCCCACGCATTGAAGGAACGCAACACTCGGGTTCTCAGTTCATCCCGGGTTGACGGAATCCCTTCTCTCTCGTCGAACCATCCCAAAAGGAGTCCAGTTCCGACACATCCTGCAGCAACAGTCCAAAGAATGATCTGAAAGAGAACCAAATACAGGCATTAATCATTCTCGTAAATAACATTTATCAGCTGGGACCGCTTCCCAGCTATCTTTCCCTGGCCTCATAACCAAAATGGTATTGTCCTGACCGGTGGCAATGACCTCTGCTTGTTCAGGGGGACTCTTAGGCGACTGCACCCAAACCCTGGCCCCAGGGTTATCCGTAGAGCCAAAACCTTTCTGGCCTCGTACAGTTAGCAAAGTTGGGGCAGTGCCTTTCAGTATTTCACCACTGAAAACAGGCATAATGAGTAATTGAGCCACTCGGTCGGTGCGGTGTATCAGTAAGTCAACCTCACTGCTATTTAGCAGAAGTACCTTAATCTCTCCCTGATAGTCACTGTCAATTACACCTCCAAGCACCTGGATGCCTTTTACAGCCAGCCCCGATCTAGGGGCGATCAATCCGAAATTCCCAGGTGGTATATGAATACCAACACCGGTAGCAATGATGACCCGATTCTTACTTTCTAGAACGGTGTCATCCATGGCATGCAAGTCTAAACCTGCCGACCCTGGGGTCGCTCTGCATGGAGCCAGAGCTTCGGGAGTAATTTCCCAATACATCACAGTTTCTCTGATTTCATTAGGCATAGTCTGAACATTCGGGGGAAACAAACGCATAAGTGGAGATTCAGCATTTAAAAAAGGACGATTATTCAAAATCAATAGTGCTTGGGGTAGAAAGTCTCGCCAATTTTTATACTTGTCATCTGTTAACTTGCGCAATTGGTCCTTTAACAGGCCATTCAATCTTTCCACCAGGCCCGAGGCCTGTGGGTAATAGGGTATATGGAATATCCATTCAATATTATTTTCCGCACAGAATTCCTGTACCAATCTTCCACGAAAATGGGATGCATTATCAGATTGAATTTGGAATGGCACACCATAATACATCATAATCAATTCTAATGTTTTGATGGTATTCAATTGGGTAGCTTGCTTACATGGGAGGGCTACCAGCAAGCCACTATATGTATCGACAATTGTACAAACATATTGACAATTCCTACTCATGGGAAGTGGACCGATGTAATCAATCTGCCAAATTTGAGCGGGCAGTTTCCTGCGATGTAAATGACCTTTAACAATTTGGGGTACCTTACGCTGTCTGATATGTTGACAAACGGGACAATGTAAAATAACATTTTTAATTAGATCTAGTGGAATATAAATTCCTCGATCAGCAGCCCACCTGCTAGTGGCCTTCTCTCCAAAATGTCCTGCCTTCTGGTGTGCCCATTTCGCCAATCCCGCAATATCAGAATCTTGCCTGTCCACCACTGCCTCAGCAATTTTAGATTTCCCATCTGCAAGGTTATGAAAAAATTTGTCAAGGGAGTCTATCGGGGTGTGAGCATCCACATGGAAGACTGTAACAGTACTCTGTGGGAGCATCTCCCAAATCTCTTGCCATAACTCTTTTCCCCACAATTCCTTGGAGTGTAACCTCCAATTATGGGAATGCCAAGTCGGCAACCAAACAGCCAGTCCATTGGCAGTGGACCAAGAATCGGTGAAAATATGACATGTACCAGGTAACTCTTGTTTCAAAACTTGGTAAACAGCGTAAAGCTCGGCAAATTGGCTGCTCTTCCCTTCACCAGTTGTGCTCAGCAGTTTCTGCGTGATCGGATTATAGGACACCGCCTTCCAGTGCCGTGTCGTCCCTATAAACTTCGCTGAACCATCTGTGAACCAAACATGATTTCTGTCCGCTGCGGACAAATCATCAAAAGGTCTACCCCATTTAACAGGAGACTCCTGCGCTAAAGGTACGGAACACTCACTCTCAATCTCAGTCGACGGTGCTCGCGCCACCTGCTCATGTAAAGAAGCAACTCCTTTCGGGCCCACACGTGCCCTGTCTTGTATGTACCATTTCCATTTAATCACGCTCGCCTCTTGAGCATGCCCAATTCGGTGAGTTCTCGGTGAACTCAGAACCCACTGCATGATAGGAATTTCAGGACGCAAGAATATATCATGTCCCAAAGTCAATTGCTCAGTATCCACCAAAGCCCAATAACAAGCAAGTAACTGTTTCTCAAAGGGTGTATAACGCTCACCAGCATCAGGTAGCTTTTTGGTCCAAAAACCTAACGGTACTTTACTCCTGCCTTGTTTCTGCCACAAACTCCAATTTGCATAAGGGCCCTGTACAGACACATTCAAATCCACATCACCATCACGTACAGGCCATAAATCCATAGCATGTTGAATTGCCTCTTTTGCCAGGCTAAACGCATCTTGCTGTGGCTTATCCCATTCAAATACATTCCTTTTACGTGTAACCCGGTACAAGGGGGCCAATATTTGACTCAAATGAGGAATATGCTGGCGCCAAAAACCAAATAAACCAATGAAGCTTTGGGCTTCCTTCCTATTCCTCGGAACTGAAAAATCAAGAATCTTCTGTTTAACTTGAGGGATCACTTCACGGTGCCCCTCATGCCAATTAATACCCAAAAATTTTACAGCCTGGGACGGACCTTGTAATTTATCCGGATTGATCTCCCAACCTTTCTCACGCAGACACTCAATGACTCTGTCTAATTGTGTCTGAACATCCTCTTGTGTTTCGCCTTGGATCAAAACATCATCAATATAATGACATATCGGAATTTGGGGAGGTACCTCAGCCAAATGCTCTGCCACCAGCCGGTGACATATAGTAGGACTATGCACATAGCCCTGAGGAAGACTTCTAAACGTCATCTGACGCCCGTTCCACGTAAAACTGAACTGTTCCTGACACTCAGGGGCAATTGGAATAGAAAAGAAAGCATTAGCAATATCAATGGACGCATACCATGTACCTGGATGTTTTTGGATTCTTTCAATTAGGGTAATAACATCCGGTACTGCGACAGTCAAAGAGGGCGTGTGTTTGTTCAATTCTCGATAATCAACAGTCATGCGCCAAGAATTATCACTCTTACGCACCGGCCAAACAGGATTATTCCAAGCAGAAGTAACTGGAGTTATAACACCTGCATCCACCAACTCCTGAATAGTGGTACTAATCTCCTCATGACCACCTGGAATACGATACTGCTTCTGACAAACCACTTTGGTCGCCTGGGGAACTTGTATGGGGGGCATTCTTAAACGACCAACCCGTATAGGTCTGGACGATATATAATGCGTCGTTCCAAATTGGTAACACCCATCATCAAGATGCAACGTCATTCCTTTCAAAATGTCAATTCCAATTATGAATTCTAAGAGTGGCACCACTAATACAGAATATTCTTTTCTAGGGATTCTACCTATTCTCATTTCAAGCAAAGTTTGAACTGCAGGGGTTTCTTTTCCACCTAATCCGGTAATAGTAAAAGGCTGACCTGTAAACTTCTTTGATTTTCCATGAATAAGAGTGGCCTCCGCTCCTGTATCTACCAATGCTCGGGCCCTTTGGATATTACGATGTCTCCAATAAATATCAATATCTACATAGGGTCTATTATCTCTATGAGCCCATCTGTGTACCGGAGCTTGACCTATTTCCTAGTCATTCTTACTGCATTCTGTGTACCAGGACAAATCAGGATAAAGACTCTCACGTTTCTCAGGTATCGGTACCTCCTGTTCATATCCATTCCCCGTACGGAACGGATTCGAATCTTCAGTATTGTACCGCGGGTTACGATCAACCAAACTGTGACGATCCTCTCCTCCTCAACTCAGGAGATTGATCCCTTTTATCTCTACGCCTGCTGTAAGCATAATCATTTCTCCCCCTTTCCCTTTCCCCCTCTCTCTCCCTGTCTCTCTCTCGACGGGGGGACACATCACGTACAGAACGCCGATCATCACGACGATCAGAGCGCCCACGGCGGTCATCATCACCGCTACCGTCAGAACAACCACGATCACACTCAGTCGTCCGAACACGCCGGGCGCCCTCCTTTCGATCCAAGCCCCGTTTGCGAAACAACTCCCACAAACGAGCAGTAGTCTCACCATCAATGTCTTCCCGACGCACACCATCAGCCAAAAGACCAGAAAAGATATCACGTCTAGTAAATTTATTTTCACCAGGAGTACGAGTGTCAGACCGGGACTGACGTTCAGGTTTAAACCATTCACCCAACTCACCGAGTTGGCGCACCGATTCCAACACCGTAGATAACACATTACCAGTCTGGTTAATCAATAAAGTCATCATGACCTGCTTATAGGCGACAGGAGAAGAACGAATAATACGATTCCGCACAGAAGACGTCAACATCCCATCAAGCAACCTGTCAGCAGTACCCAGAAAAATAGCCGTTTTCATCACCTCCTCCTTAAGACGTTGCGCAGCATCACGCAAGGTATACCACGGCTTGTCATTGACAGGCCAGTCAGATTCAGTAGGATATTTTATATTACAACCCTCAGTCGCCAATTGGAGTAAAGAAATTTGACCACCACCATTATAGTTACGAAAATGATCCTGCACAGTAGAATCCAAACTCAAAGAACAAAATTTCAAACAATCGCCAGTATCCAGCATAATACCAGCAGCGCCCAGTTCATAAAGGCGCACCATCCATGTCAGTAAGGTCTCACCAGCCCGCTGCCGAAATCGCTGCAAAATATCACTAATTTCTTGTTGAGTAAAGTCTTCTAAACAGTCTAAAGAAACACCCTGCGGAGCATTGGGAGACTGCTGCAACTTCCGACGAAAAACTGGATGCGCAGAGACCGCAGGACGAGCATCACAAGGAACCCGATCAGTGCTCGTAGAGGGACAAGCAGTGTAAGGGGCATCGATCCCACCCGAAGAACGAGCACCATCACATGGTACACCTTCCGAGGTGCGGGAAGTAGACTTACATTCATGACGGGAACGAGAGGACTCGCGCTTGACAGACTCCTCACCCGAGGAACAAGAGGCACTCGAGTTCCAGATATTACCATCCCATTCATCAGGATTCCAATCTAGTCCAGCTTTCGCCACGACTAGACGCACCTTTCGCGTCGAAACCCGACCGCGCCTGTTTTTGTATTTATAACGAGCAATCCGCACAGCCGCCCTTTCGGCAATCGTTTGGTAAGTGTCAAGTTTGTCAGAAAGCAACTTATTTTGACACCGCAACAAAGTATGAGAATTCTGAACCTCAACAAAGTGTGCTTCCACATCCTTAAGAGAGATCTGTAATTTCAATAATCTCTCATGCAGAATCCGATACGCAGACAGAAGAACCCAACCTCTGCGCCCCAAAACGGGAATCTCCTCACCCTTCAATACAGGTGCCTTCTGCAAACAAGCAATCACATTAGCCGGTTCCGCCGACTCCAAAGAAGAATTCCAATTTTCACTCAAACCAGTAGAGTCAGCCCACTCACGGGCTAAGGCTCCATAAGGCGTTGAATCCCATCCGGGAATATCAACGGGCAACTTAAAAGTAGATTTAGATTTTTTAGAAAACATCGCGAGAGAAAAAAAAAAAAAAAAAAAACACGCAAATATATAAAAAGAGAATGCAAAGAGAACCACGCACGCGCCGAAAGCAAACACAAGACAATCACAACGCACACAGGTTTCGTAAACGGTTCGTGACGCCAAATGTTCTGCTTGGGTCTTCGGATCAGATAGAACCCGCTCAACAGAGCCTCCCTGACCCAAACCAGAACGTTACCCCCTCCCTAGGGCCTATTTACACCTAAATAACCACATATATATGTACCACCTAAGGACAGGGAATTCCTATTATATATATATATATATATATATATATCAAGACCTCTTATAATACAAGTGGCAGCCTCGCGGTTCTAAGTGGACCCAGGACTTCCTGCCCAGACGACAGCCTCAGACAAGTGGCGGCCTCGCGGTCTCAAACAGACCCAGGACTTCCTACCCAGACGGCAGCTCCAGCCTCGCGGTCCCAAACGGACCCAGGACTTCCTGCCCAGACGGCAGCCTCAGACAAGTAGCAGCCTCGCGGTCCCAAACGGACCCAGGACTTCCTGCCCAGACGGCAGCCTCAGACAAGTGGCAGCCTCGCGGTCTCAAACAGACCCAGGACTTCCTGCCCAGACGGCAGCTCCAGCCTCGCGGTCCCAAACGGACCCAGGACTTCCTGCCCAGACGGCAGCCTCAGACAAGTAGCAGCCTCGCGGTCCCAAACGGACCCAGGACTTCCTGCCCAGACGGCAGCCTCAGACAAGTGGCAGCCTCGCGGTCTCAAACAGACCCAGGACTTCCTGCCCAGACGGCAGCTCCAGCCTCGCGGTCCCAAACGGACCCAGGACTTCCTGCCCAGACGGCAGCCTCAGACAAGTGGGTGCCTCGCGGTCTCAAACAGACCCAGGACTTCCTGCCCAGCCGGCAGCCTTAGCACGAGCTCATCCTATTATTACCATGACATTCGACAGGGGAATCAGTGTTACTATATATCAGATCACACAAAGATCGCTAGTTGAGCACAACCTGTTCTCCAGTTCGAGGGACTCCCTTCTCCCTTATCCAGTTACCACTTACCTGATCAGGGTTAGCATCTGTTCATTTCAAGTCACAACTGATTAGAAGAATAGGCTACCCTCTTATACAAGAACACGCAGCAAATGTTGATTCACTACAAACTATATACTTTATTTAGTTACTACATACACACTCACAGAACATAGTATATATATATATATCATAACCTGCAAAGAAAAGCGAAAGATTAAGTTGTACACTCTAGTAAAAAGGGGTCGACATCACCTTGGTCGTATGTAGCCTGCACTCAATGGTCATCTAGGTTCCCTTCTCGTCTGTGCCTCGGCTTCGCCTGGAAGTCACACCTCCGCAGTCACGGATCTACTCCCTTCTCTCTCTCCGAGTCACTGGGACCTCTTCCTCATCGGCTACTCTCTTCTCTTTGGAATATCTATTTCTTGGTTTTCCTTCACCTTCCAGTTCGTCATCTGTCTTCCCTGAAATAAGTAGTAGCTTTTCTGCTAACGGCCAGGTGCCGCTTACGGACTACAAGCAAGTGCCAGTATCTGCCTCAGACTTTCACTAATATGGAGGTGCATTCTCTCATGGAAAATTCCAGCCCGTAACCTACCGCCCACCGAATTCTTGTACCTCCCCGTGCCAAGGACACGTTCCCAGCCGGCCGGCCTGATGTAGTGTCTTCGGCATGAAGAAAAATACAATCCTTCGATAAGGGCCGGCCTGAACCGGTTCTCTCCAAGCGAATAACACCTCATAACTAAAACATCACCCTCGACATAGAAGCTTCCCAAGCTGCCGGAGCAGAAAGAAAGATGGAGTCTCTCCCGTTTGAGGCCTACCAGGCCTGAATCTAGCACGGCTCCATGAAATACCCTCACTACAGGACAGGTTATCCCTAATACTAACGAATCTATCCCCTAGGCTATGTATGTAAGCCCTGATCTATGGGGAAGAGCACCGGATCATGTCAAAGTGCCTAGTAAATAGGCTCCATTCACTACTCTAACCCTTAGACTTGGATGGAAAGAGACTGAAGTCACACTAGTCACCCGTTAACACAAGGAAAGGCCGGGAAAATCGAGCAGTACACCTGGAGAGGTTAAACTACACAAATCACCAAGTAGCAGATGCCTACGTTACTCCTCGGGACACAAGTACAAGCGGTTCGAGAGGAACGCGCCTCTTGGCCCACCCCTACCTCTAAACAATCCAGTCTCTGAACATGGGCCAGTTCAATCAAAGAGGCACCATCCCGATTCTATGTGCACGTGAACTATTTCCACACAAGATATAGAATTCACATGCAAACCGGTACGTTCCGCGCTTCGCTGAGCAAATTCATTGGAGTACTTCACTGCGCACCGCCTAGAGCGAGGTTCGCACTATACATATATATATATATATATATATATATATATATATATATATATATATATATATTACCTACTGGCGGTCGCCAGTAGGTAGTTATAGTTAGGACCCCTTTTCCATAGGAAATCCGCAACATTCTATTTTGAATAACTTTGGCGCCGGTCGATGAATCCTAGCGAATTTCTCAAAATAGGTGGGGCGCTACGCTCCGCTCCTACCCTGAAAGTCTCGGGGGGATTCGTCAAGCGGGGGCTGAGATAAAAGGGGGGTCCCAAAACGCGTTTTTCCCATGCATTTTTCCATAGGACCTTTAGAACGAGCTACAGCCCGAACGGCTGAACAGAATTACTAGAAATTTGGCAGAGAGGTAGTCCGTAGGTCAAGGAAGTGCCTTTTGTAGGTTTGGTGTAAATCTGTTCAGTAGATTCTGAGAAAATAGCCTTTAAATCAATATATATATCTGAGCCCGCTTACGGTACGCTTACCGTACGCTTAACGTACGCGTACGGTGGCGTGCGCGAGCGCGATTCTGATTGGCTCTTAGATCTTAGTAACCATTCGAATCGGCCGAAACCAGGAAGCGGCGTCCGCCATTTTGTCTCTCGCACTGAGTGTTATTTATCAAACATGATGCCCAAAAACATGTTACGGGGCTGTTTTGACAACTCCCTCCCACATAGTCATGTTGAGGGAGTCCCCAAACATCCCCCAAGAGCAAAAACGGTTTTATTTTTTTTTCGGCAATTTCGCCGAGTACGCTTACCGTACGCTTACCGTAAGCGTACGGTAAAAAATAGAAATAAAAAAAACCACTATCCACACTTACCCCACCCCCTGTGCTTTTGGTGGCCGTAGGCCACCAAATGTACAGGGCTTATTACATCATTAAAAAAACTATATTTTGGCAACATGAAATTATAAAATCGAAATAAAAAAAACACTATCCACATTGACCCCACCCCCTGTGCTTTTGGTGGCCGAAGGCCACCAAATGTACAGGGCTTATTAAAGTTGATAAAAACCGTGCACGGAACGCACTGCGTTAAGTGGGCGCGCACGCCTCGAATGGCGTAAAGTAACTTAGCATTTAAAAAACCGTACAAATTCACTGAAAAAACCATAGGTTTCACACACGTTATAGTTAGGAATTAGCATTTAAAAAACCTTGCAAATTCACTGAAAAAACCATAGGTTTCACACATGTTATAGTTAGCGGAAATTTTACTGATAAAAAACCAATGAAATTGCCCCGTTATAGTTAGTGCTGGCAACTATAACTCACGCGACCGCAATCTTCTGCTGATGACATATGTGTCTTTATAAAAAAAATATTTGTAATATATGTATAGCTAAAAATGTATGGAAGAAGACATGGGCAAATAAGTGTCTAAATACAGTATTAGCATCAGCAGAAGATTGCGGTCGCGTGAGTTATAGTTGCCAGCACTAACTATAACGGGGCAATTTCATTGGTTTTTTATCAGTAAAATTTCCGCTAACTATAACATGTGTGAAACCTATGGTTTTTTCAGTGAATATATATATATATATATATATATATATATATATATATATATATATATATATATATATATATACTCGCAATAAATAATAATTTTTTTAAAAAACGAATAAAACAGCAATGCGAAATTAACATTGTCAGATTACAAACATATCAGTAATACACATATATATTTTACACCACCCCCAATAAGTCATCTAATTTTGAATAAAAAGAAAATTCCAAGGACTATCGAATAAATATATAAATTCAGTTACAAATTGGCTAATAACATGGGTTTTTACAGTGCCTAGATATAGCAGACGAATGGTACGAAACACTATATAAAACAGTACTATAATAATTGGCTACAATAGTATGCATGCAGCAGAGTTGGAGCTACATACAGGTTTAGTCAATATTTAAGTGATTTCTCCTTTAAAAGCTGTGTTTTCACTTCTACCTTACGAGTGAAACACAATCCGGTACACAAGTGTAAAATGAGAACAATGGACACACAAGTAGCACTACCCTGCATGGGCTTCTCAGATAAGTTATCTGTGCTTTAACCCCACACTAACAGTAGCAATGCGTAGCACCGGAAATTGCTATGTGCCACATACAAGTCAAAGACAACGACAGAATACAAATATGAAAGTACACACGTGCCTATTTTAAACATGCACCCGGGAGGGCTTTAAATAGGAATAGTTTATATTTTTCACACTGATCCATATTGTCATTTTGCAATTACTGTAGACAATAGACCCGGCTAAAAACCATGCACTTCGTCAATCTTTAGACATGGCCTCTGAACTGCCTTCCCTCCCTTCCCTGTACAAGGTCACTTCAGTTGTGCGATCAAAAGCAATTTGCATATGTAAATTCTCAATGCCCGTTTAACTAAGTAACTAACTCTGTCACACAATCACTAACTAACTCGCTCACTAACTCACTCACTCTCACTAACTCTCACTCTAACTAAGTAAATAACTATCTCACTCTCACAAACTAAAAAACTAACAAACTCTCACTCACAATAACTTTTAACTCTCTCTCTCACTAACTCACTCACTCTCACTCTAACTAAGTAAATAACTATCTCACTCTCACAAACTAAAAAAACTAACAAACTCTCACTCACAATAACTAACTCTCTCACTAACTAACTCACTCTCACCGACTAACTGACTCTCTCACTAACTAACTCAGTCGCTAACTGACTAACTCTCCCACTAACTAACAAACTAACTCTCTCACTCTCTCTCTGACTCTCTCACTAACTAGCTTACACTCACTCTCTCTCAATAACTAACTAACTCTCTCACTATCATTAACTAACTAACCTTCACCCTCCTATTATTTATGCACCACCATCACCAAAAAAACCATAACAAGCAAACATTCACACAGGTACATACAACTTACCAGCATTTTAACAGCTTAAACACTTATGCAAACTCAAAATATATAGCTAAACACTTATAAGATCCCAAAGGCGAGACCTATTGGCTATGCCAATGCTTGTTCTAATTAGGTGTAGCTGACAGACTTTGTGAATTCTTCCCAGACAGTCACACAATAGAGGGATTAGAAGTGCTTAAGTGGGCCATATCCTGCCAGCCTGTGCTCTGTCTTCACACAAACGAGCTCCTGGGCCCAGCCGCAGCGAGTTCCTGAACCCGTAGTGATACCTCTCAGGTTGTGGACCTACACTGCTCGCACCAGGATTCAGCTTGAGCTGCTGCCAATTTGTCACTTTGCACAGTAAGCACTGATCGCCCACAGAGGACTGCCACCGTAAAGCTCCAGCTTGCAAGTCCATGAAGCCCAGCCTGCTCTTCGCGCCACACCCTCCACTCCCCGCGAGGCTTTTTTACCTTGCGAATAAATAGTTAATTATTTTATGGTCATTTCTGTAAGTGCAGGTGTGTGACTCTGCACTCGGGGATGATGTTTATGTATGTAGTCTGTGTGTTGGTGCCTACTGTTATAATTTAATTTCAGTCCCGGTCCGTTCAGTTCAAAAGTAATTTTTTTAAATAGAATTTCTGGAAGATGCCGATTATTTGGTGGAAAACATAAAATACTTAAGAATGTAGTGATGAGTCTGTCCAGTGTTGCAGAAACACACGTTGATTGAGGTGAAGTCCTGGTCACCAAGTCCTGGTGAAGTCCAGCAGCCAATGTATAGATGTCTCCAGAGGAGTTCCTCTTTCGAAGTAATCTAATTCTAAACAAAAGGCGGGTGTCTTCATACATATTATCTATTGAATTCTTTGCATTAAAAAGTTGCAAAGTCAGTTGCGCCTAATCCAGCAATTGCACTGAGTGTTGCTGGTGGAACCATAGGACATTTTAACAAGCATGAGTCATGCTAAACTTTTAAAATGTTGATCTTTGTTTGGAGTCCCACAAATCACCATAGAAAAGCTCGGACAGAACGTAGCTCCGATATAACACTCTAGGGCAATATCACGACAGAGTTATTTCGTTTTTTTTTTTTTGTTTTTTTTTAAAACCTTTATTTAGCACATAATGATCGTACACAGCAGGATGCCTACAACCATACTTGGCCGGCAGCGCGTGGTGGTGAGGAAAGGGTAGACGTGTACACTGCGAATCGCCAACAACCCAAAAGGGCAGGCCGCGTCCAGTAACAGAAACAGGTTTCAGTCTTTTGTTTTCCCTTTTTCCCTTCCCCCCCCCTCCCTCCCCCCAACCCCCCCCCCCCACCAGGGGGTAGAGCTAGGGATCTCGGTCCCTAATAAGAGCCACCGCTAGTAAGCCGTATATCAGCCCCCAGATCACTCAGTTCCCAACTAATTCCCCCCGATGTCCACTCTGACTGACGAAGGACCCAGTAGGTTTTTAGCTGCTCCTAACTCTGAAGAATGTGTGACAACAGGGGGGAGCCCCCTGTCATGTCCCTGATACAAAAGTAACTCATAGTAAGGGTTCCAAAATACAACCAAGCAAGTTAATATAAGCTGTTGCGCTCTTTAGTGTGATGCATGGTATAAGTAGGGATACCAACACTAGTTGAAGCCCTGACAAAGGTCAATGACCTGTATGGGCATGGTAAGTGTTCAAAACATGTTGGCAAGATATAAGCGGGTGGATGGTCCATTATATCTCATCTAACATCCACATTGTATTTTAATCGTATCTGGGGTACCACGCAAATAAAGTGGACTATCCCTAAATATACTCCAAGATACTTTTAAGGAATCTAGATCTCTACAAATGTCCAGTGGATTTCATCTGAACTCCGATACATTGATTGAGTCCGCAAATGTGATATTCACTTACCTTGCTGTGGATAGGTCACTGATGAAGCATGCCACGGTAATTAGTGGGTTAGGTGATCTATCCATATCATTTAAATATCTGCAATTTACCTAGGACTGAACTAAGTGTCCACTTTGTTAAACCAAGCACTTGTTTGATATAGAGTTATTTGTGTATCAGGAAAAGAAGGACATTTGAAATATGGGAAGGAAAAGAAGTGAAATGTAAATAGTGAGATGTTGTGAGAAAGTACAAAGAAAATTTGCAGATGTGAGAAACCGAATGGAAGGAAAAAGTAAAAAAGGAATGGATGGATGACATAAATAGCAATATGGAAGTAAGGAAGAAAGCATAAATATAATGAACAGGAGGAAAAAAGAAGGAAAGGAAGGAACAAAGGGGAAATAAGGGAATAGAACATGTAATACAAGGAAGGTGAAAGACAATTGTAAAAAAGGATATGTGAGGTGAATAATGGAAAGAAAAAGAATTGAAGAAGAACAAAGAAACATGTAAAGAACATGTAAAAGAAAGGCAAAGAGGTTAGAAAATGGTTGTAGAGTAAGGCAAATTGAAAGAAACTTTTTCGTCAAAATTAATAGAAGGTAGACTAACTTCAAAAGGGTGTTTGAGGCAGGTTTGGAGGATTACACTTATGGGGTGAAAGAGGGAGACTGAGCAGGAGACAGGCAAGAAGAATAGTATGAAAAGTAGTGGGACAAACACTGAGGTAGAAAAGTGATGAGAAGCTTGAAAACAAGGATGAGGAGCAGAACAAGGGAGTAGTGTGGGGGGTGGGCAGAGAAAGAACTATAAGTAAATGTGAAATGTTTCAGGTGAGAGAAGCTGGGATAAAGGAGGTGTTGGGAGAGGAGAGGAGTGTGACAGAATGAAAGAAGAGAACATGATGGGGTGACTTGGGTGAATGACACTAGTATAGATGTGTGGCGAGTAGGATGCAAACAAGGAGAATAAGAACAGTGGCAAAAGGATTAATTAGGTGGGCATAGAGGGAAAACCTGGACTACGGCAAGGGTTAAAGGATTTAGGGAATAGAAACAGAAACGTTTCAGAGCAAATGAAAATTGTCGAATGAGGGAGAATTTGGCAGCTCAGGTGATTGATACTCCAAAAATCAACATTTTCCTTCTTGTCATTTTGGTAGCAGTGGCACCCATCTCTGGCAATATTTCAGTGTATAAAACCTTTTATTACAATTCATTTCATATCGTCTTCTGGATTCCTTCTGATTGTATGTATTGGGAGCCATATTGGTAAGGAATATATTTGCATCTGCCCCTGTGACTGAGATTTTGGAGAGGTAGTACCCTGCATAGTACAGGTGTGACAGGCTTTCATGCTGCTGGGTGGAGAGCTGTGAGGACCGGAAATAAGGTAGGCATCCTCACAGTTACATTAGCATGATCATCTCCTTCATTGTGGAGAAAGTGAGTTATAGATGTGAGCATGTTGGGGTGCTGTACTGGTAGCCGAGGTGGTACCTGTGGACAGGCGCCTGTTTAGACTGAGAAACCAGGGAGGCAGTATACAAAATGGGCATTTTTTTGGATGGCTTTCCTTTCTAATCCCATAGGCATAAGTGACTGGAAACTTTGAGGTGCCGCTCAGTGATGCATCTTGATGGAATGACTTTCAGAATTTCTTTAATATTCTGCGGGATTTTGTTTTCTTTTAGTATACATTGTCTCCTTGATGAATCATAAGGCGAGGGAGCTATGCCCCACACCTGGAAATTTGTGAGACCGTATATAGAGTACAGCAAATCGCAGATATAGACATATGCTGAAGGAACGTACGTGGTTGTTTTGATAGCTTCTAACATATAGATTTACCATCACCATAGAAATCATATGAACTCGTCAAATCATGAATCACTAAGAAATTACGAATGTCAAGCTTTAACAGGAGCAAAACTAGTATGACTCATTTAAGTCAAAGAGTGGCATGATTGCTTCATTCGTTTGACCATTTTATTTATAGAAAATTTTTTATTTTTAAAAATAACCTTTATAAAAGTATCTGGGTTTGATTGAATGAACAACAGGACGCTTACTTATGTGCCTCATGGAAAATAGCAAGCAATTTGACATGCCACATTTGCTCTTTCTACATGTACAGTTCGTAGTGTAACATTAGTGTTGTAAAATCATTTTTCTTGGTAAAGTACGTGCGCCGGCTATTACGCATCATCAAATAACAGTGTGGCTATTTTCCACGTATTTTATTAATTTGTACAATTACATTTTTTTTTTTAAGTCTTAAGTGGATGTTACAGTGGCAAGAATTTTCAGGATGCAAGTGTCCTCGTGGCTAGAGCCACCGATCTAGGAACCAGGACCAAATTTATAATCCCGGCCTTGGCTCAACATTCTGTGATTCTAGGCAAATCACTTAACCAAGAAACAGAAAAAGGTGGGCCTAGGGGGATTTTGAAACCAGCGGGTATTCACTCCCGAATCATAAACGTTACACACAGCAAAATACCCGTGTCTATGAGGAGAAACAATTTTGGAACCTAGAATGCCTGTGTAGTACTCCTCTAATAGGAGGGAATCTCTCACCCACCAGAGGTTGCATGCTTCATCATAGGAATCCTCCTTACACCGTGATAGCAAGTCACTAGGCGGGCTACAGCTCCTGCTCTAATCAGGAGGAGCTCTTCGGATGTTTTAGCAGGTTATAATGTCTCCTATGGAGTCAATCTGGTGGTGAGGCTTGCAGAGTGTCAAGAGAATTGTGGTGCAAACAAAAAGAATACAAGCAACGTGATTTAAACTGACTTACTTCAAAGCAGACAATTCTGCTTTATCATTGTCTGTCTGGGTTAGAACTAAAAGTAATAGGTGAATATGCAGGGCAGCCCTCTATTAACCCTGTTGATGTATTGGCTTGTGGTCAACATGTTTCTGCCTTCACTAGAACCTTCAGATGAGGTGTCGAGGAATTCATCAGGACCTCAAACAATTCTCTTCTGCTTTCAATAAGAAAAGCTAAATAGTGCATAAAAAGAAAAACAAAAATACAAAGCCATAAAGAAAGTGGTCACCAATATCACATCATCGGTTTCATTTTTCAGCGACCTGTGGGTAGATATGAACATAGTGAAGTAGAAATCTAGGTTACAGGAAATGATTGTTCGTAACACCTATCTTGCTAACAGTGCCACCGACAACCCAAGTGAGGAACAACAATTTCCTTCAGTGTGGTGTCCAACTAAAATCCAATGGTGCCACGCACAAAACTAGCAGGCTTGTCTGCAAGAGTTGGGTGTCGTGTCTCGGCTTGAAATGCCTTGGTGGTAGGCTCAGGGTGCACACTATCATGGAAGTAAAAACATGAGGTGTATATAACATGGCATTACAGGAGAAACTTCTATGTACAAGGGTGACAAATAGCTAAACCTTTGCCTACATAAGTTTGTCAACTGAATGAAGCCTGATGGCCAACATACAAAGCTATATCATGTGTAATACAACACATGATCTGGGCTTAGTGTTTGTGCTGGCCCACTAAGTTAAAGTGGGCACTGGCAATACAATCATGTGCAAGGACAAGAAAGAAAATAAGTAACTACCTGGAGGTGTGTTGCCTGCTGCACTGCTACCTCATGATACCAATAAAAGTAGTGTGATATAGAACACATGTAGGGATAGTGAGTAAGGTGTAAATGAATCTCCTAGCCAGTCAAGGCCAAGCGGAGCTGCACTGCTCCGGTTTAACTTTATCCCAATCATTGACTGCAGCAGCTAGTGAGCAGAAGTTCTCTGTCAGGTGCAATCGGTCTCACTTGTGCTAGGAGCTTTGGTTGAACGTGGGCAACTGTACTCCTGCCTACGCTCCAGATCATGTCACCTAGCTTCCATCCAGAACCTGAAATAATTTTATAAAGAGTTGTAGAAGAACATTTGAAAAGTAATAAAATAGGTGGGGAAGCATTACCGTTTTGAGAGCTCAATTTGTCCTATTGTTGATCGTGGTAACAACTTTCAAAGCGATATTTGAGATCTTAGAATAGTTATGGTTTTAGTTACGTTGACATCTAGTAGATCCTCGTAAAAATAAATGATTCAGACCCAAAGGTATCCATGTTAATGGAGCTAGTAGGGAATAGACCTGATTTAGCCCAATTTACCCCTAGCCAAGTCCTGCCTAAAACTCGGCTATGGGCCGAGCTATTTTGGTTGTAGCAGCTTGGGCATATTTGATGTATATAATGATGGCAACGTACAATGACACAGCATGGATGTCATTTGCTAGTAGCATACTCCACCTTGCCTTCTAAGTGGAATTTAGCTGCTGTTTTCACCATTCCCAAAGCAGATAGCAGGAGAAACAATGGGCACCCTTGCAAAGTGCCACTGTTCACTTTGAATGAGTCTGAATTTATTTTTCCTATTCTGACCTGGTTGTTAGATCAGTATATAACAACCAAAGCCAGCAGATAATGTTGTTGTTTAAGCCAAAGCTCTCGTGGATCATAAACATTTGCTGATATCTAAAAGTTATTGAAATCATTCTATAAGTATATTCCAGATGTTGCATTTGGGTTCCGCCCTTTCCAAATGCTAGGATTTTTGGATCACCCAGTTTTGGACTTTTTATTGTGGGCGACTCTCACGACATGGGTCTCACCCATTTTTTTTGTTTGAATATCTTTATTGGTGTTTTTTGTTTTAAGTTTCCTGATACAACATATCTATTGTCTAGCATCAATAAGCATCCCTTCCCGTATAACATTTCTTAGCCTATGACTCTATAGAAAACAATCAGTGCATGTAAATTTCTCAGAAACTTGGTGTCATGTTTTAACCATAGCATTTAGATGCTCATCTAGCCGTCAATTATCTTGGGCATTAACAGCCCGCACAGTCTATCATCTCCAATCGGGCGCCAGGACAGAAATGTTTGGTGCGTCTACCGCCAACAATAGTCCATAGTAAGAAAAAGTGCACAGAACGTCAAATCAACATATATGTCAAGATAGGCAACTCTTGTATAAGAAGGTTATCCATCATATGCCACAACTGTTAAGGTGTATCGCAAAACCTACTCATAATGGGTAAATCTATATATGCCTCATACTGTTGCCTTTATTCGCAAGACAGTTCCGTTCTCTTTTCTGTAACACTCAACACAAAAAATAAGAGAAGAAAAAAAGGGGAGGAGAGAAAAAGTTAAAAAAAAGGGGGGTAATTTATAATAACCAACAATAAAACTATACTAACAAATGATGTCAAAATGCTGAGGGAATATGTATTCAGTGCCTGGTGTGTCTTTCTTCTTTGCGTAGTCGTGTCTGGATTAATGTGTCATTGATAAGCATGGGCTGCTCCTACTATTGGCGTTGCGGACGTATGGCCTTCAGGGTTACTTTTACTTTCGGTTAACATACTTTATGAATGCGAGGTTTCGTCTGGTCCAATCAGTCTGGGCGAGAAGATATACAGGTGCAACACCTCCCCAACTGTCTGGTGATATATCAAGTATTTGGCCCCGCCTGTTGTGCTGGCAGTGGCTGCTGTGGGGCACTAGAGCACACTAACTTTCTGAGCATATCATCCCAGGTCTGCGCAATGGGATGCTTCCTCAGCCCCGCCGTCTCCTCCCTGTGTAGGATGGTGCTCTCTGCCTGCGCCCAAACTTCTTGGGACATCTTCCAGTGTGATACCTCTGGCGGGTCCTTATGTTTCCATCGTTTGGTTATGAGCCGTTTCGCCGTTATGAGTCCCAAGTCGCGGAATCGGAGGCCCGCTCTATGTATTTTGATTCTCTTGAAGAACCCCAGGATACAGACCTCCCAATTGTCGTGTATTTCCATGTTAGTGAGCGTTGCCAGTATCGCTCGCCAGTAAGTGTGAAGCTTGGGGCAAGACCATAGCATATGCAACAGGTTAGCACTCAGGAGATGGCACCGCGGGCACTCAGAGGTATTAATATTAAAATATTTGTTAAGTTTATCTGGTGAGAGGTATGCCCTATGCAATATGTATGTTTGTATTAGTTTGAATCTTGAGTTACGTGGGACATGTGTGGCGCTGGCTAAAACACGTTCCCATTCTTTATCCGACCATGGGCGGCCTCTGTCTTCCGTCCAATAGGCACGAAGCTTTTGTAGTGGCTTCCATGTATGACTGAGAAGGGCTTGGACCAGCCAGTGTATTATATGCGACCCCTCCCCCATCACATGCAAGTACTGCAGTAATTGATGCGCCGGTAGCTCATTCGCGATATCCCCCCCCATACTAGAGTGAGCGTCCGTGTAATAGTTGCATATGTGCGGAACTGGCCCCTTGGTAACCCAATATCTGCTGACAGCGTCTCAAACGTCAACAAGGTACCTTCTGCGTACAGGTCTCCAAGTGTCTCCACCCTGCCTCCATCCAGGGCATTAATGTCATGTCAGTTATATAATCTCTACCCCTAGGTGTCCCCTTAAGTGGTAGCGTCGGTGCATATGGGAGGGTGTCCTTTGTGAGGCGAAGGCTCCTCTTGTAGCATTTATGTGCCAATGCGATATATATTTGCGTTGGTCGGGGGATCTTTGCCAGTGGGTGGAACAGTCCGCAGATTTGATTCTGCATCCATATTACTGTCTCCGTCGCCGTGTCCATTAGATTTTTCCCGCTGAGCCATTTCGCAACCCATTGCAGTTGCGCAGCTATGTAGTAGAGCTCCAGATTTGGTACTGCCAGTCCTCCGCTCTCTGAGGGAGCGTACAATTTCTGTAGCGCAACTCGGGGGGGGGGGCCCTGTGTTCCAGATCAAGCCTCGAACTAACCCCTCCAATGTTCTAAATAGTCTAACCCAGACATATACGGGGAGATTCGCAAAATGATACAGGAGTCTAGGCAGCACTATAATCTTTGTCAATGTGACACGGCTCATCACATTGAGCGGCAGCTTCCTCCAGAATTGCATCTGAGCTTTTATAGAGGAAATAGCTCTAACCAGATTACCTTCCAGTACATCTCCTGGGGATCTGTATACATATATGCCCAGGTATCGAAACGTGGTTGGGTACCAGTTTAGCGCAGTCCCGTTAATCACTATATCTGTCTCTGCCACGCTCTCGCTAAAAGAGTAGGCGCCCGACTTGGCCCAGTTTACCCTGAGGCCCGACACCACTTCAAATCTACGGAACAGCACTGAAGTTGCCGGCGGCACCTCGTGCAAGTCTCTTATATATAGTAATAAATCATCAGCATACGATAATGTGTGCAATCCATCGCTTAAGGGGATGCCCCATTCCTCGCCACACTCCCGGAGGAGAGCTGCCAAAGGCTCCATTGCCAAAGAAAAGAGCAGCGGGGACAGGGGGCACCCCTGCCTAGTACCTCGTCTCACCCTGATTACATCCAACAGGAGCTTGTCCGTGCGGACCCTCACTGTTGGGCATTGGTATAATGACTGTACTAATTGTAAGTATTCATCTCCCAGTTCATACCTGTGCAGGACTGCCGCTAGATAAGGCCATTCCAGCGAGTCAAATGCCTTCTCCAGGTCTAATATCAGGCATCTGGACCGAGGCCATGTCTCTGTCGCATATTTCTGGACTCTGAACAGCCTGCGAATATTATTGGAAGTGCTTCTGTTGGGAACAAATCCGTTCTGATCTGCGTGCACCAGAGACGGCACTAATGGTGCTATACGTTTGGCAAGAGTGGAGGCAAGGATTTTGTAGTCTGTATTTAACAGAGCTAAGGGGTGATAAGAGCCCAAATTCTCAGGGTTTCTGCCTGGTTTCAGCAGTGAGACCAACGAGGCGTCATTTTGTGTGGGTGTGAGAGTGGCAGTTTCCATTGCCGCCTCATACACCCGCAGCAGTTCCGGTATTAACACATCTGAGTATGCCTTGTAAAATTCAGCCGGCATCCCATCAGGGCCCGGTGTTTTACCATTGGAAAGTGCGTAAACGCTATCTCTTATTTCCTCAGAGAGCAGAGGGGCACCCAAATCTTCCCGCAGTTGGTCTGTTAAGCGCGACAGCATTGTAGCGGATAAGAAATCTTGTATGTCGGTGTCCGTGGCTACCAAGCAGGACCTGTAGACTGCGGTGTAATGTTCCACAATGGCGCGATGTATTTCTTTCTGGGTATGTACCTCTAACCCCTGTGTCGTTTGTATTGCTGTCACGGGTGCGGCTGTCACGTCCTGTCATATCAGCCACGTTAGCAATTTACCAGGTTTATCACCCATGTGATGCGTGCGTGCGTGCAGAATGTGCCGCATAGTTTAATTTGCGGAGTCGCTCGAGTAATCCTGAGTGCTCTACTCTAAGTCTTTCTAGAGGCACTGCATTGCCTTCTAGCGCTGTGCCCTCCTCTCGGAGCAATGCATTTTCTAGGCGTGTCAGGTCTGCCTCTAGTTGCTTCCGCATGCCCACTTGCGCTCCAAGGCAGTTCCCCCTAATGACGGCTTTGAATGCATCCCACTACATCTGAGGGGTTGTGGCCGTGCCAGCATTATCCTCAAAGTATCGTGTGATGTTGGCTGCCAGCAGGTTCCGGAAAGGTGCGTCTGATAGCAAGTCTGGTTGTAATGCCAGGTCGGGACCGGCGGGAGAGACTGCTCCCAGGACAGTTCTATTATATGTGGGTTATGGTCACAATGCGTCCTGCCCAAGTAATAAACCGCTGACATGTGGGGGAGCAGTGCGTCCGTAAGCATGTAGCGATCCAAGCGCACAGTCAGATTGTGAGCCCCTGAATAATAGGAATAAATCCTGTCCTGGGGGTGTCGGTGTCTCCAAGCGCCTTTCAGATGCCACTGCGTAGCCCAATTGTTCAGCGCCTTCATAGCTAGATATGTGCTTGTACCCGGGAGAGGTGGAAATGAGCAGTCTAGTGAGGTGTTACACGACATGGGTCTCACCCATGATAATCACATGGCAAATGAGCCGCTTGTGTTTACTGCACGTGTCTTCCTTTTTAAGATAAGGCAGCTGCGATGCAGCAAGCTTAAGGGGCACTTGGCTGGTTACACTCAAATGCGTGCGCACACGTATATTGGCTGCACGTGAGACTACTGTTGTGCGCAGCTGGGTAACTGCACACAGGTATCCTGGCACAGAGGGTACTTGGTAGGATTAGATATTGACCTGGGATAGGCCTTATAATGCTAGTGTACATTAGTATGGAAAGTCGGTGTGATATACTGTTTTGCCTGTAGTGACACTTTATTATACACATAGGAAGAAAACTGCATTGGAGTATAGTTTCGCTTCCCTTTGGCCTACAGAGACCCTTCGTGTAAGGAAATGTGGTGTAATCTGTTCCAGAAAACCAAATCTGCAAGTTCCACAAAGATTCTGTCCAACTTACGGGTCATCCAGAATTGTCGCTTTTCTCTGGCTCAGCCCAGGATCAGAGCTCAGACCTTTTGTCATCCTGCTGTTCAAGGTTGAGTAAATTTCTCTCCAGCAGCAGGAACAAAGGCCTCCTCACACAAAGGGAGAAATTAACAGTGCTTCACTCGGCTCCTGAGGAGCGAAGTGGTTGGGCTGAAGGATCTGAATCGGTCAATCTGCTTTCCCAGTGTACCAGGGTTGGGCCTGCCCTGGCCCACTGAAGAAAGGAGGGCGGCCAGACCTCTGGAGCCACAGGAGGGTGCGCCCCTTTGAAGATCTGACGAGGAAGATCCTGGCAGTGATGTCAGCGAGGAGTGGAGATGAGATGTAGATGTGACTAGTGACCCCCTGCATGCTGTGCAGGAGGGTTGGGACAGGGGCGGGAGGTGACGTCAGTCTAGGATTGGCCAGGGGTGCCTGGCTTCTGGAACCTTCCACTCCCTTTTAAAAATTCTTGCACAAAGGGGAGACTCTCTGCTTGGTGGTTTTCTATGTTTTGCTGCTGGACCCTGGGGCCGCCTTGGGGAATAAGAAGGGGTAACCCCCTGATGCTCCAAAAGAACAAAGGACTCTGTCCAAGCTACCCCAGGACTAGTGGGTCTCCCCAAGGGACAGAGAGGCTGGTCCCCCTTACAACTCTTGAGGACCAGTGGGGGGAAAGCACTGGACTTCTGCGCTCAGACAAAGACCAAGAGTAAGGTTGGTGCAGGAGAACCAGCTATCTGAGGGTTACACCGCTTTAGAGGTGAGAAGGTCTGCTGCAACTGCCCCTGGTGACTAGAGATTGCCTCTAGGAATAAAATGAGCCAAATCATGAATTCACGATAACGGTGCCCGAATACTGGTATTTTAAAGATTGCCGACCTTTGACCTTTCCTTACCAAGCAAAGCGTGTAGCGTTCTGCTGCGTTTCCTCACTTAAGCCCTGGGTTGGGCTAGGGCCCAGTGGGTGATCGCACAATGTGTTTACCCATTGTTTCCATGGAAGGGGTGTCGTTGGGCCTCCTCACAAGACTCTTTCCTTTTTTTGACCCATGGACCCCATACCCCAGGCCATAGTTGCCAAGGAGGGGGCTGAGACCCCATACCAACCCCCCTCCCCAATGCCAAGTGAAATGGTAGGAACGCGGTCATCGGCCACCATGAGAAATGAGATCCCTGCACACAGGAGTGGCCAGGAAGAGCGAAGCTGCCGCTGGGGCAGCCAGGGGTGGGCTCCCTCACCTGCCCCAACAAAGGGATTGATGGGGGCACCCAGGCAAAGGGAAAAAGTTAGCAGCTCTCCCTGGTGCAGCGGGAGAGCCGCTCATTAAACATTTATGGCTCCGGCTGAAGCGCCCCATAATGCCCTGCATTATTTGCCTAGTTTCTTTCTCCTCTTGTGGCAGGGGCTCCACCAACATAAAAAAGGTATGGTGGGCTGCTGGAGTTCAGCAGCTCCCCCACAAAGATTGTTTTAAAAAAAAGCAATTACCCTAGGTTTACGGGGTCACAGAATCCAGGACTCCTCCAGGATTTTATAACGTTTTAAAGCACTCCCAACTCTGTAGTTTCTGCTCTACAGCTGGGATGCTTACTCCTCTAAGGGCTTACTCTATGGTTGCATTTATTGTGATCTAAAGAAGTCATATATTGAACAGTGCCCCCTTTGGTCTAAGTCTATGGTTGAAGGACTATGTAATTCAAATGGGAGGCCTTCTAGAGGCTGTTTTATATGATTGCATTTTCAAGGTTTAAAAGTCGACAAAAAACACACCAACACGTTTTGCTGATTTTAAAATGATTTATTGATATAATAGTGCTGCCATGATGACTGAACAAAGTGAATATGCTTTATTAACAGTAGTAAATGCATTAACACATGATTAGAATTATTGATTATTGCAAAAATGATGTCTTTAACATGTGGCTTTTTAGGTCTCGCCTGCGAACGCAGCGCGAACCGTTGCTGTCCGCGAGATCTATTGTTGCTGACTTACCTCGGAAGTGGGACAGGAGATGGGCACACGCAGGCTCTTGGCAGATTTGAGTTGGTGTACGCGCACGTGCACACACGCGATGTGCACATCTCCCGCTTCCGATAACATGCCAGCCCCGTTAGAGGCTCCGTGTGGGCTATTGTTGGCGCAAAGTGTACTTTTGCAATTCTGAGCAACAATAGTCCACACAGAGCCCCCCCAGCCCTTCTTTACTCACCGGGCTTCTCCTCGTGGCTGCAGCACTTCTGTTGCGGGGCTTCCCTGCACTCCTGGGAGCCCTGCGCTGCTGTGGTCATCCTTGGCCGCCGCATTCTTCACCCGGGCCCCCTCCTGGGACCCGGGGCTTCACTTCACTCCGGCCGCCACCGCGGGGCTCTCCCTTCAACATGGGAGCCCCGCGTTGGCACGGCACGCCGGTTTCTGTTTTTGCCGGAGCAGGCCCCGCCCACGTCCCGGGCAAGGGCGCCTGACTTCCGGCTTGAAGACTAGTTAACATTTTGCGACAGAGCAAGTCAGCATCCCCCAAAGTGGGTGGACAGGAATGTCATTCGCCCATGATTGGCTGTTACAGAGATGTCCCTGTAACCTACAGATCATAGGTCATGACAACTGCAGCGCTAACTCTGCCTTGCATTCGTCCAAGGAAGATAATGTGTTCGATACTAACACCCCTTGTTCACAGTACTGGAAAGCTGTGAGCATGTGATACAAAGTACCATGAGAAAATGTATTGTTATTATTGTTAGTTTTATTATTAATATTATCATTTCAACAAGAACTTAATGAGAACATAACACAATCCAGACTCTCTCTGAGCTAAACAATTTAAGGACACTAAACTTGCTTTTTTTAAACTATCTAAGAGAAAAAGCCCAGTGATGGACTTGAGAACTGACTTCTAGGCTCATCCAGAGGAGAGAGCCAAGCAGTTCAAGTGATTTCCTTCTCAGAAACTCATCCATAGAACATTAATGGCCAACAGCAGCTCCTTGGGTGAGGAGGGCCCGCCACAGATATTTAGAGCAGCAGCTGCAGTTCCTTGAAGGTGGGTGAACGTTTGGCAGCACTGTGGCTCTCACACGAACTAATAACAATAAAGTGGTGTTTTAATAGTGCTTTCTCAAACTACAGTCAATAACAGGCGTCAAGCAGATTAGGATCAAGGCGCGTTAACCTTCTGCGCTATCTTGCTGCGGTTGGAACCTGGGGTCTGTAGATTATACACACAGCTCTGCAGCAGGCGCATTGACTATCTCAGCTATCGTGGCGGAATTCAAGCAAAGAGCCTGTAAGTCATTCACAAATGCCTGTAGAAGGCGCGTCAAATTTCCGGGCTAGTACGCTGGGGTTTAAACTCGTGACAGGCAAGCTGCACGTGAATCTGTGCAGGAGGCGCATTCACCCACTGAGCTAGCGTCCACTGTGGCCAGTCCAGCTCTGACCGCGTGCGGGATAGGACTGGACAGCTGCAGGTGGGGGTGCTCGGTCTGTGCGGTGTCGAACATTATCCTTGCGTGCCCTGGCCTAGGAATGGAGTCCACGTCTGTCATCGCGCGCGCACAACTTAACATGTTCTAAAAGCACTGACCTCGGGGGCGATGGGTGCACAGGGCATGTTTACAAGGTCATTTCACGAGCTATTCTGCCGCACCGATATCGCAGGCTCAACATCGGCTCAGCTACAAGCGCCTAGAATCCAAACTTTCACAGTGTGCTCTCTACTGAATGTATCAACGCCCCCCTGCCCGACCAACCCCCGTTAGATCATGCACACCCGACCTGCAGCAAAAGGCTTCCCTCCCACCGGTTCTTATTCCTGTCTTCCCGTAGCTCTACAGGCGCCCTACCCTACGTCAGACGTAAGTTGCTTGCACAGTTCAGTGTTTTTTCTGTTAAGTGTAGGACTTGTAGTCCTCCATGCACAAGGGGAAAACAATAACAAAGTCTCAGGATACAAATTTTCATCTCTTCTACTTTTCAGAAAACGCCTAAATGCCTATCTTTTTTCACTTTAACTCACTTCCTTTCCTTTAAACTAACCCGTCTTTCAGCTATAGCGCCTAGATACCTTCGGGTGGTTTGTTGTGCTTTGCAAATTCCCAATATAACATAACAATGGCTTATGACGCACAATACTGGCTGAGCTTTGAGCAGCTATGGCTTATAGGCGGTTCAATTGACAATTCTGTACCACATACGAGTGCCTAATCATGTCAGACTATTGATGTAGGCGCACTGGGTTATATACGTGATCGCACTGTGTGCTCATGGACGAATACCCCAATCTCCCCGAGCATGAAATGGCAACTGTCAACACAGGGAGTGCTGAGAACCGTGCTAAAACGCGTGGTTAGGCGCTATATACATAGATTAACATTTAAGCAAAGGCGCACTTGACCGCATTGTGTGCTCCTGGACGAATCACCTAATCTGCCTGAATGTACTGAACATCAGTTCTCAACTGTGAAACAGGCATTTGCAATGCAATAGGTCTCGCATTTACGCGCGTTTGAGCTATTGGCATTGTAAATGACAATGCCTTTTATTTATGTTGTGGTTTTTTAAATATAAATAAAAGGCATTGTCATTTACAATTACAATAGCTTAAACTCTCACAAATGCGAGACCTATTGCATTGCAAATGCTTGTTGTTCTTGAACCTTTGACCAAGCCAGTAGACTTACCTTATATGTTTGTATGACCCCTTTATGGGGTCAAAGGTGATTATTCAATGTCATCTATGTTATTTTCCATCTACCAATGTAATTATTTGTAAATTACTGCATTGTGTTAAGTAATGTGTTTTTCTAAATGAAAAAGCACTGACTGGACAATCATTTATTGAGTGACAGTGAACGGTGAAGATTAGCCCACACCACCTCCCCTGAGTAGGCCGTCGACTGTTCCTTTTTGCTACCCTGAGAGATACAAGTGCTACAATGGGGTGCTTGGTTCCCAGGAGGATAATTGTAAGCCTATTACTTGTGCAGGACACACAATTATTAACCCAATTTCCTACACCGGGCAAATCGAGTGATAAGTTGAGGGAACACAACACTCAGTACAACTTCCTAATATTAAGGAAGGTACTTCTGCACGGATCATTTCTGATAGCCCTGATATAAGCCTCACTGCTAAAATCTTGCTCAAAACTTTGTTATCCATGTTTAGAGTTGCAAGGACAGTATATGATAATACTTCAAGGGGGAGGAGAATCTCCTCAAGGTTTGGGTAAGGACAACACAAGGGCTTCTCTTAAGGAAGGTACTTCTGCACGGATCATTTCTGATAGCCCTGATATAAGCCTCACTGCTAAAACCTTGCTCAAAACTTTGTTATCCATGTTTAGAGTTGCAAGGACAGTATATGATAATACTTCAAGGGGGAGGAGAATCTCCTCAAGGTTTGGGTAAGGACAACACAAGGGCTTCTCTGATAGAGGAAGGAACCCTTTCGGTGTGACTGTATTATAAACTTTGTTCAATTTTGGTACCAGATCATCTTCCTAGCTTGTCATCTTACCAACAGCAAGTTCATGAAATGCTCTTTAGAGCTCTTACTCCATGATTGGCCTTTCCATTTTCTCCCTGTATGCTGGGGAAACTCAAGGTAGCCTTAAATCCTCTGGAAATAATGTAAAAGCTTCTTGAGAATTCCCTTCATTAGTATTATACATCCTGTAAAAGTACTCCTAAAAGGTTGAGTGTGTCTCCATATGAGTGTACACTGTAACGTCTGGAGTTGACCAGATGGCTACAGTGGGGTCCTCTATGTGCTACTTCTTGACGTGCAATGTTAGTAGCCTACATACTGTGTCCCTCAGCATGTGGTTTTGCACTATAGGTGATATAGTCTCTACCAGTGTTTTCTCAAACTATGGGCCGCAACCCGATTTTTGTTGGGTCATGAAAGTCCAAGCAATACAGATGCCATTCAATTCTGTATTCATCTTGTCACACATGCTGCACTTGAGACAGAGTTCAAATCTCAGGCTATGTCTTCTGAAAAATTGCTGCTTACTTTTTAACAGAGGGATTAGTGTTTACAAACACCTCTAACTTTGCAGTCAGAGAAAGAAAAATAAAGAGAATTATGCGACAGTCCTGCTGGGGAACAGGGAGTGTGAAAGGAAAGGCTGTAGAATGTAATTGTTTTGTAGCACAACAAATGTAAATACCTGTAAATGAACTGTAGATAATTCAGCATTTTGTAATCCTGAAGTGTGATAGAAACAAAGATTTTATTATGGATCAAAACAAATCAAGACACTTTACTTTAATGGTCCGATGGAGATTTTTACTCAAGTGTCCTGTAGCTAATGCCTTATCTGGCCTATGCATAGTGAGTGTTGTGGCCCTTAGCTGTGTGAAAAAAATATGGTCATAAACTAAATATTATCTTTAGTTTTGTAGAAAAAAGCAGAGCATATGTCAGACCCATGTCTCTCAACTTGTAATTCACATCTACCCTGCAAAAGAATGAAGCTTGACAATGTTGAACCACAAATGTATAGACGAGGAAGGCAAGACAATGACCTTCCTCAACTTTAAAGTGTCTGGCCCCTCTTGAGGATTTTAGAAACATATCAGAGCCACAGAAATCCAGATACCTGGGGGTGGACACTTTACCGGGACTCTCAGTTCTCTATACAGGGAACAGACTCTGTGTGCCACTACAGTTTCATTCAGCCTGAGATGTACTGTGTTGCACCCAGGCCCTCTATGCCCTCGTGCATGTGGTGGCATGCCCACCCCTCAGTATTTTTGGCCCCACCCTCTAAAAAGTTGTTGTGGGCAGCCCTTTCTGAAAGCTTACAGTGGTCTTCTCTTAGAAGGCCCAGGGTGACCATCACAAAGTCTATTTTTATTTCTAGTTTCTGATATAGCCTTCATAATCTTGCATAGTTTATCAGGGTTTGAGGCCATTGTGTGGAGATGAGGCGCACTCGCATTGTTGGAGGGATGCGCTCCATCGGTGCTGGATGTGTTCAATCTAATCTCTTCAAGTTTGGGGCATTTTTCTCTTTTATCATTAAGCTTTCCTGTGCTTTTGCTAAAGGAAGGAGCTGCTCATGAGGCGCAATATGGCTGTAGCGGGGAGGTGGCGGCGGGGGGGGGGGGGGGTTGGTGGATGCCCTACCACATGTTTTGTCTTTCGGGATTGTGACCTTGTTTAGGGGCGAGACATATGGGCGGCAGCTTGTCTGAAGTGATAGGTGAGGTGGCAGTGCTGACACTTCTGGCTCTCTCAGTTATCTGTTCTTATGTTGTAGCTCCAAAGGTTTGCAGGAGTTGAAGGACTGACTCTCAGCTGTTTTTTTCCATTTCTTTGCGATAAGCTCTGGAGATCAGGATGGAACTTTGCTCTGTGCCTTCTATAGCAAGATGCGGTTCCCCCGCACGCTTCTGACCCCTTGCTTGTTTCAGGTATATATGATACAGCTTCTGAACATGATTCAAAATCATGACTTACTGTTTCAACCATATATGCACAACGATCCTAAAGATCTGAGATGACCTAAATCTATAGAATAATTTAATTGGATGCCTTGGTGGTGTAAAGCTAAGGGCGAGAAGAAGCTGGCTCAAATAAACGTAACTTCTAACTTGTGAGAACAGAAGTATGCTGGAAAGACGGCTCATAACTGGTCAGCTCCTTAAAGTTTTTGTTCAGAAGATTCTTGGACCCTATAAGGGCAACAACCTGGGAGGCAGGTTAATTATGTTACAAAACATATCTTTAATTTTGCAGCTTCAAAAAGATAATTAACGTTATTTCCTTTTAGTTTACTGTGTAGTCTTGTTAGAGCATTTGTGAACTTTTGGTTAAAAATATTGGAA
Organism: Triturus cristatus; assembly: GCF_964204655.1. NCBI lineage: Eukaryota > Metazoa > Chordata > Amphibia > Caudata > Salamandridae > Triturus > Triturus cristatus. The sequence goes on along the minus strand of NC_140585.1, from coordinate 1,103,776,601 downwards.
AACTGCAGGAAGCACAACAATCAGTAGTTCGATTGTCAGCAAGGCTAGGAAGAGACCAGATCTTTCGGGCTAGACATGCAATGCGCTGGCTATCCTTTGAAGCCTTAAATAAGTATACATCTCAGCGTATTCTTTATAAGCCATCCAATGGAAGCTTCTGTTATTTACAAAAGAAATCCCTGGTCTTCAGAACGTTCTCAATCTTCAAACCTGATATCATGGACGTTGTATCTGCTGGAGACCATAGGCTGCAATTTATGGGCTCTCGGGTCTTCTTTGCCGTCATAGGTCTCCATCCTGAGGCGTCCCATGGACCCTTACTGAAAAAATAAAACACACTTAATTTATGTTATTTTATTACAATGCATCTCACATGGCAAAAGAAGGTTTAGAGAACACTCTTGGTTGTGAAGGGCATTGTAGAAGGCTCCACTTACTTTCCTGAACATACATGGCGAACACAAAGCCAGATTAATAGACTACCTTTAGTGCATGTTCTATGCATGTCCTAATGGAGCATGACTGTGCTATTGATGAGTATATTGCACGTTTGCAACTTTCATGTGTTAGGAGTTGGACTATCCCTACCTGGAGCATGTTTTACAGATCCTCTGCAATCGATATTTAATACGAGAGAACTGTGTGTACATAATGTATACTCTTATGGCGTACTTTTATAATGCTTGTCAGTGTATGCAAGATGAGGGTCTGTGGTGTACACAATACAGCTAAATCGGCACATATTTGTGGTTTACAGTAAAACTGAATTTTGCTCAAAAAGATTACATTGTTTTTGTTCGGTGAGTGCGCTGCTTGCTATCCATTATACCCAACCATCTCAGCATTTAAAGTTCATGAGCAATCTCCCATTTCACCCAGACCTAGTAGTCTGGGTGATCCTCATAGTACCTCTGCTCCTTGAGTTGGTGTGAGAAGATTTGGATTTTATTGTTACCTCTGCAATTGACACCCACATGTTGCTGCTTTTAAGATAGTCTCCTGGTTTGGAATGCTTCACCACCTACATTCAGTCTATTTAATCTGGAATCATTTGCAGCATTCAAAATTGAGTCCTGCAAGGGCGGAGATCACTGTGCCCAGACGCCTGAACTAATTGTCTCCCAGCTCACCGGGTCCCTCCCTCACACCTAGCAAGCCTGAGGACAGGAAACTTATTCTGACCTTTCACTGGTACTCCAGGAGGCCAGAAGTTGACCTGGAAGTTTTAGTCTTATTCCTTTTCGAATCTGCTACTTTTGCAGGGTGGAGGCCATCACTAGGCTTATGCACGCTGGACCTAGATGTCTTCAACTGCCGCAGGATTATAAAGCTCGTCTCACTTAAACACCTTCTTGAAAATAATCTGTCCCAGCCTCATCGTCAACCCACTGGCTCTCACAGCCTCATACATCTTCAATCACAGTTTTCCAATGTCCTTAAATAGTAGGCTTAACCCCTAAAAATGCATTGCTCTGCTTCACCTTTAAACTTCACCCCAAGGGACACTGGTTCTGGGAACTGGAGTGAAGGCCTTTGTTAATAGAGGGGAGGAATACTTATCCAGAAATCCCTATCCCTTGAGATCTGTGACACTGCCAGCCATTTCCTTAAGAGGAAACCAAATATTGACAGAGTATGCATCAAAATCGGTCCAATCATGCAGCAGCACATGGAATACAAACCTGTGTTCCGAGCGCAGTGCCAAGAAGCCCCATGTATAGCATATGTTGTGTTAATGGAAGTCAAAACACATCATACTTGTAAGAGTATAGAATCTTAGACTCTGGAGACACATCTCCCTCTGAATCTGGCTTGATGTATGACAAAAACCCTGTGCAACACTTAATGTTCGCATTTTCACCATAGTAGATGTGGGCATCACCTTGCATGTCCATGCTGTCGAAATACCCGCCTAGAGCTGCAAGAGGAGTGGCCACCAAAAATGCACTCCCAGATAACCCAACATCCTTTCCCACACTTAAACACTGAGAGTGCAAATAAAGTAGATAGACGTTATGGAATAACCAGTGTTGTTCACATTTCTTTGCTACGGTTGAATCTGGGGTTTGTTTATAACGTATACAGATGATATTTATTAGTGATTCAATACCCATTATCAATAAGTGTTTATACAATTGTTACCAATTGTTGGACTTATACATGTTGGTTTACAGAAAATGTATGTGCCATGTGTTTTTTATTGTAAATGTTTGGATATGCGAAACTACTCACTTTAGCGTCACTTACATAATATGTTTAAACAGTTACTTGATATTTGAGTAGTAGTTAGAGGATTTAATTTAATTTAATCCTCAGTTTGTGACAGTGCTTGACATGTTACCAAGCCCTTTCGGTCATATTTGAGGAGGTGATTTGCCTCTAAAGTGGTATTACCAAATACAATTTACTGCCAGCCATTATCCCTTCTTTAAAGAGTCTGTTTGAATATACTGAACTGAAGCCCAATGAAGTGTCTAGGTTTGGTCGCGAAATGCACTGGCAACATAGCGGTCAGTAACAGAGGCCTTGCTTTCTATGGCAGTACAAGAAAGAAGGATGGTAATTTTCATTTCTGTAACTTTTCCCAAAACAGAAAAGAGTTTTTGAAATCATGTCACAGAAGTGCTCCTCAACTACTTTCCTGTAGGCAGCGTTATTGAAGCAGTGTGAGAAAATGTTTCATCATATGGTGTGGTTGTGAGACCTCACCGGGTAATAAACACAATCCTGTCTTGAGTCCAGGGGGCTTGTTTTGTCAACCCTGAGCTCAACCCTGGGTAGCTGTGGTTTTGAGGAGTCAGTAAAGGAACAAGTGTGAGCCATTTAAACATGACCAAAACAATTGGACAAGAAATAAACACGACTCTCAAGAAATCAGACACCAATTATATAAAAATAGACCATATTTTTATAAATAAACCCCAAATTGATAAAAGATCCACCAGAGCGTTCCGGAGATACAATTATTTGAAGGAACAGTAAATCACAACTTTTCACTTAACTGTGAGCAAGCATTGGCAAATTCAACGAATTTGACACTGACAAACGTTTTCTTGAAAAGGTTTCCAAGTCACTTCCAGTCACTTTGGGCAACCAACTTGTTCAAGCAGCTAGTTAAGGGAATTTACAAAGCCCAAAGAACTGTTGCCTCCATTAGCAGTAGTCTCCAGTCCAGTTTCAGCCTTCAGTCAACGTGCCATTGACTTTTGTAGAGTGGCCCTGATGCAAGGGATGCAAAATGCTGAGACTGCTGTGCAGTCAACAGCGGACATCTTGGGACTACTCCTCGGTCCATGGTCCTGGTGTGGCAACTTTTGCCTCAAGGGTCGATATCCCTCAAATTCCTCTTTGGGCCACCAACAGTCAAGTCGCTACTGGACTACTGGTCTATGCGCTCAACTAAACCAGTGTTTTCTTCTTATTGCGATTGCTGGCCTTCAGGATGACCAAACTGCACTCATATGACTTTCCAGGGTACAGCAGACTCTGATGCAACTTTGAGCATCAGTACTATGTCTGCCAGGTAGCACTGCTGCGGTGGACGGCGATCCGGTGATCTGGGCTATTAATACATCCAGGCTTTTTGTGGCCCTGGTGCCGGCACAGGAATTCAGGCAACTTTCTCTTAGAGTCTCCGCTTCTGTATGGGCTCAGGGGCAGACTAACCATGAGCAGGACACCACAGGAGCAGTGCTCTTTTCACTAACCCAAGGAGCATCAGGTGCAGTCCAAATTCAGTGCAGCCTCTTTTTTGCCAAGTCCAAGGTCAGTAGGGCAGTCCTTCTTCGGTCCTCTTCTCCAGTCCAGGCGAGATCTGAGTTCGGGGGGGCCAGAGTTGCCTCTTTTATGCCCAGAAAGTGCCCTTGAGAGAGGTCATGGTCACTAGCCAATAGCCTACTTGAATTCCTCCCACCTGATGACAACTTCCTGTGAAGCGTGACATCTGTCTGTCACCGAATGCTCTATCCTGGCCATTCACAAAAAGACTGAACCCCCACTCTCTCGATGTGTGGAGCTTGGCAGCCAACGCCACTAGAAACCCAACCTGACCAGTGTTTTCCACTCTCTTTTCCTGACCCCTCTTTTCTAAAAAAAAACCAAAGGAGCAGTCCCTCTCGTGTGTGCTTGTCATTTGCCCATCAAAGGTGGCTTCCCAATTGAAGCTCCCCTTTTGTACTCACCCCCTGTGTGGCTTTTCCTGCCAGGAGGAGATAACGTCTTCACCGTTAGATCCTTTGTAGGTTTTACTGGACGTTGTTGACACTTCTCCCCAGGAGACCAGAAGACTGTCTTGAGGACAGACCATTGTGTGCAACCGTAAAATGGGCCCTAGAATCCTTGGGCAACAAAATGACAACTTACCAAAGTTGCACTTTTCCCACGAGTGACATTAAATTTGATTTAACAATTAAATCTGATTGAAAGCATTGATTCTTATGACACCTTGAAATACCAACTTTAGTAGTCCCATTCAGATGTTAGCAGGGCTGAGACGCCAGCATTTAACTCTGTCCTCTCCAATGGAACTACCAGCCTTTCAATAGTAAAGACAACAATGGTGGTTTTTACTGTTAGGACCTTAAAACCCTGAAAATACAGGTTGAGCCTTTTAATATAATGCACCCTGCCTTTAGGGCTCAGTAGACCTGCTTTAGGTGTGACTTACAAATATTAAAAATAGAGGCTTGTGCTTTGCAATGGCAAAGTCGAGTTAGCAGTGTAAATCTGTTTTAGCCAGCCAACAGTGGCAGGTTGGGAGCCATGCTTTTGCCTAGTCTCACTCATGGTGGAACAACTAGTGCTGCAGTTCACAAGAGGCACTTTTACGAACACGCCCTAGGTACCCCTGGTACCATAGGAAAGGGACTTACAAGTAAGTCAAGTTATGCCAATTGGGGATAAGCTAATTAACCATGTAACTTTTTAAGATCAGAGCACATGCACTGAGTCCTGCATAGTAAGACTCAAAGGATTTCAGAGCCATTACACCAGTGCCTAATAGTCCAATTGGGGCAAAAGTTGGGGATGAACCTGCAAAAAGTCTGTTTCCTCACATGCAGTTTGTTGTACAAGGAGGGCAGCATTCACCCATCTTGTCTACAGTTGCTTCAAGTGTTTACATACAACTAGCGAACCTGCAGGTAGTTGGGGCAAAGGTGTTTCAGGCGAACATCCTGTCCGTTATTGGCAGCACTGCATACTTTCCTTAAGGACAGGATGTACTTTTGAAGTGTAAACAGGGTCCTTGACGAGCTTAATGTGAAATGCTGAATGTATGAGGCTGAATCTCTGAGGGTCAGTTAAGTTTACTGATGTTTGTGTCTGTCGTTCTTTTTTCTACAGAGTGTTTTTTAAACATGACCTGCTTGTAGGTATGTACCAATAGGAACCCGCAAAAATAGGCTTCAAAACGTAGCAGATTGAATCGCTAATCCTAAGGTAGGGATTTCGAAAGCCGTGCGTCTTCTATCTATAGAGACTTAAAGCCAGCCAGAGCATCCGTCCACTGCCTTCCATTTTGGAACATTAGGCAGCATCAGAGACACCAAGTGAGAATAGTAGAATTTCTCTAACCGTGATATTTAGCTTGTAATACATACCAAGACAACAACAGGACTGTATGAACATAGGCCAGGTCAGTGTTTCACAATTGGTGCTACATGTATTTCCAAGACTTGATGCAGGCCTCATCTTCCTTCATCTACTGGGGTCACATTCCTAATCTGAAAGGCTGTGTTGAAAATAAGTGTAGAACAAGTGTTAACATGTGTGGATTGTCGGGTACTGCTGCAGAACGATTCCTAGTTATGGATCTGGGGCCAGATGTATGACTGTTTTTAGCGGTCGCAAACAGGATAGCGTCCTGTTTGCGAGTGCTAAAAAGGGCTGTAGCATGTACCAAACCTATTTTGATAGTCGGTAACCTGTTACCGACTCACAAAATAGGTTTTGCGAGTCGCTATTAGAAAAGCGTGTGCCAATGGTGTCCTCTCCTAATAGCGAGTCGCAGGGGGATGTAAGATTGTTTTGCGACCTCAAATACAGTCGCAAAACAATCACATTTTCCACCAATTTCAAATTAGTGGTAAGTCAGTAGCAAATAGGAAAGGGTCCCATGGACCACTGCCTGCTCTTAAACAGTGAAACTGAAACTTTTCATTTTTATTTTTTAAATGGATTCCGTTTTCCTTTAAAGAAAACAGGCTGCATAAAAAAAAAAAAAATCAGCTTTAGTGAAAAAGCCGTCACAGTGTTTCATAAATATTAATGAGGCAGGTCCTTTGGAACCCATTTAAGAATTGCAAACAGCATCTCAGACACTTGTACATCAGTGTTTACGAGTTGCAAAACTAGCAAATTGCAAGTCACAAACTCTGATGGTCATACATCTGGCCCCTGGTTTGTTAAAGTGCAGAAGATACAAGATACTTGCACGTCCAGTAAGACTACAGGCATCACTCTGTAGCCACTAGGCCCTATACGTTTTAATCGTTTTAATCAAACCTGTCTAGCTTGCTACTACACAAACATTCTGATCCGTCTCAGGTTTTCCTCGGCCAAACATATCTTTCAGAAAAGGGTGCGAGAATAGTGAAATAACACTGGGGCCACAGGGCCCAACACGTCCAGGTCTGTAGTAACTGTAATGTGAAGTACTCTGTGCAGAGCTTCGAGGGTAGAAGGAAGAGACTCGCCCAGATGCATTCTGGGAGACGTGAAGGGTGGCGAGCCCAACAGACTTCCGGGACTTCTCTACAGTAATGGTGTCTTTCACTGATGATGCGTTTCCAGCAAATTACGGCGGAATCATCAGTGCACTCTTTTCGGACCTGAATCGTCAGCGTTCGCCGGAGCTTCATGTTCTGTTTCACAGCAAACAGAGCCCTGATGTTAAATGAGCTGTATACTACACACTGGTTTGGCAGTGCGGTTATGATGTTCAACAGAGAAAGCATGTGAAACATTTTAATTTCATGCCTCATAAGGGGTATTTATTTAGTCATGTTTGGTTTGCAATTTCACCTTCAGATTTGACTGAAGCAAATTGATTTCATGACGAGTTCTCAGACGTGCAGCAGCTCGTTTTTATTTGTAAACCTATTTTGCCAGTTTTGAGTCCCTGTGTTATTTATTATCAAGAACAAATAGAAAACCAACTATTATAACTCCTGAGAGAAATCTCCATGCTATCATCATGCTGCTGAAGCTTATTTTATAATCTAGGAGTGTTTTTAAAGTGTAGACTTGGCCAGGATGTTCCTCGTTTTTGGAGTGTTGGTTTTACTCACAGGTTTACACCCAATCCCTGCTTCTTTCAAGGTAATTGAGAGATTTAGGTTTATATTTTCTTTGAAAAAGACATTATACATCTGTGAAGCCCCAGTTTGATGTCAAAAAATGCAAAGCCATCCAGTATAACCAAGTTCCAAAAATAAAATGTGATTTTGATTTGAAGGCATTCATTACAACAAGCATTGGCAAAGCCAATGTGTTGGACCTTTACCAACTATCTGCTTTGTCAATCTTTTTTAACTTTCCTGAGCAGCTTTGACGAAAACGAAAATAAAAAAAAGGGTGATGACCTATTTGTATGTGGCATGACTCATCTGCCATTTTCATTATTTTCGTTCCTCACTATTTCTAATTGGTCGAAGCCTCTAGGAGAATTAATAAAAAAAAAAAAAAAGATAATGTGCACAAAAGTGCTTTTTATAACTGAGCGACCTTGCAGTAAGTCATAGCAGTAAGACTCTGTAACAATTTGTTTAACAAATATGACAAGGGGCAGTCAAAGCGACCAACATAAACTCTTGCCCACTGTAGGTTGCACCACCAAATCAAAGTGTCCACAGAGCCAAAATATTATTATGAATGTCCATCCGGTGTTGATAACGTTCAAATTTCTTTATTCTTCATTGTATTTGATACTAAACACCAGGCAGCCAGCGCGTTTCGCTCTTTTAAACAAGAACTTCGTCAGTGCTGTAAAAACATGGATGTAATATACTCAATTATCAAAAATTACATATAACAATACATTTAAATACAATACAGAAAGACAGGACACATTATAAAATTTGATTTACAAAGATACATTCATTTAAGTCCGAGACATAATGCTTCGTATCTATTTGCAACCGATCCACAAAATAACTGTTTCCTGACTTAATACATAAATTCACTTGCTTGTGAAAAGTAATTTCTTTCTTTCTTTCGATAACTTTATTTCGGACACAACGGACCATAAAAGTACAGAGTAAAATACACACAAACACTATGTTACAGAGAATAAATAACATGCACCAAATCAAAATCAATCACAATCATATATATATACACCTACATTACAAATTTAAAACCGGCACATATTAAAATCAAATTAAACCATTGAAGGTAGTTATCGGAGGTATACATTAAATTTCATATAAATATGTAAGTCAACAATTTATTTCATTAAACAATTCCTGCGTTTAAGCCACATCCCGTTTAAAAAGCGGGAGACGACGAAAACGATAGGAGGGTGCGTATCATATTTTAATACTCTCAAGGCCTTATAACATTCTCTGAAGCCAAGGTTCCTACAGATAGGTTTCACCCAACGATTGCGTACAGTCTGATATTTGGGACAAAAAAACAGGACCTGGATCTCATTTTTAAGATGGTATTTGCACGCTGGGCACTCAGTATTTTTATTTAAGGCCCATTTACAAGTAAATATCATGAGCGCCAGACTACCCATCCTAAATTGCATGTACAGTTTCCTTGCCGAAGCTGGGTTAATGAGGTCAAGGAAAGCCTCCTTTTTGTAATCCTCTTTTACTTGGAGGAACTGGGATGTGAGTCTACCAACTGTAGAGCTCACGTGTAGAGACAATAGAGTGTGGTGCCTATAGTGGTATGCCAAATCGGCCCTAGATATTGCCGGGCACACTACTTCTGTTGTTCCCCATAACTCGGGTAAGCCAATCCTATTACAGAGTTCCTTAATATTAACCATTGGATTTTCCTGGTTCTAATTTCAGCCCACACATCCCTGAACTCACTTCTAAAGGGAGCTAGTTCAGGAACTGACCATAATCTTCTCCAGTAGGTAAGTGGCCTTAAGGCCACTTCCTCCTCAATAGGGAGAAGTAATTTCATATTCAAACAGAGAAGTGCTTGATCACTTACACATACACGAATGCGGCAACTTTTTTGACAACAGTAGGCATGTGACATCTTCTAATAAGCAACCTTATCCTTCTAATTTAATAACAGAAGTGTTTAGATAGTTACATTGAACTGATCACTGTAGCATGCACGAATGACAGTAGTGTATATATATGGCATCTACTGGTCGACCACGTGTTACTTCCAATACAACAGACAGCAGTGTTTGAAAAATTGTATTAGTGACCCAATATCAGAGCAAAAAGGCGTAAAAAATGAGACTATAGAGCCACGGATGGTATAATGCCCACAACAATATACAGGTTGGAAAAGCAAAGAGAAAAGAATAGTAAAGACAAAGATAAGGAGCACCCCAAGGCAGAGTTTGTATGATAAATACTTCAGGCTAACAGATCATCCAGTCTACTATCTTTTCTCGACAGGTACCTAATAGCCTACATTTTAAACGCAATGCATCCAATAAGAGCTATAAAAGATCAAGGCATCTACTGAATATATCGTTACTGTCAATTTCAACCTGGAGAAATGATCATAGGGATGGCTCAGCTACGAACTCCCCATATGGCATCATCTTTCCTTTTAAGTGCACATGAAAAACTAATGGCTTCTGTGCCTGGAAATGGGACATTAAATTATTTATTTAGAACATCTAATTTACCACTAAGCAAAGTATATAATAACTTGACATGGTTCTGTCCCCACTGATGTAGTATACAAAAGAGTAAAAAGCCTCAGTTTCTAATGCGTTTACCTCCACCAATCTTTACTTTACTCATGCTATATATTAAAAAGAATGACCTATGTAAGCCAAAGTGTGTGTATGTATGTATATATAATCCAAAGACAGTGCCGTGTCTTCATGTCGAAGACTCCAAAACAATATAACAGCATGTCTTGTCCCTTTATAAATTTTAAAAAGTTTTTTAAGAATGTCAATACAAGATGACTCCTTACCTATCGTATAAAGTTGGCAGATGTTTATTCAGATCTCACAACAATCAAATATCAAGTGGCTGTTGTGCCTAGAGAAAATTTTGAAAAAGTATTACCACTTGTCTGTAATGAAATTTGTTAACGGTGGTTCCTAACCAATACTCAAGTCGGGTTTTTTTTTTAAGCAAACATGACACTGGGGCCTTTGACCTGTCCCGTACCAATTTCTATGCGCTTAAGAGTATATAATGCGCTAAAACATTTTAAATTAGATGCACCTGAAAAGATTTCTAGGAACTGAAAAGTGCGGCGCCAAATGGTTTTACAACCGTAAGGTAAAAGTGTGACATCCCCAGTAAGGTAAAAGTGTGACATCACAGGTATTGATCTCCGGTTGGAAGAACTTAAAATGCTAGGCGCCACAAAGAAGAAGAAATGTATGGAGATGGAACATATTCAATTATGTGCATAGGAAATCAAACCGTGTAATAATTACGTTCGGTTATATGTTAATTGCCACAAGTGAACTTGAAAAAGTTAACGCGTTTAGTAATATCAAGCCCTTTCTGTTTGCTAGAAAGGACTCGTGTCTATCATCTGTGGCAAAAGATGTATATAAATGTGGTCCAGTTACCAAAGTCCAATCTCGAGTGCGACAATAAGAGTTCCTAACCGCAAGTAAACTCACCAGCAGCGTAGAATATCAGGCAGCAGGATATCTGTGACTTCATACACTCAAAGAGGACGCCCAATCCATTCCCATCTATTTGAGCACCTGATCACGTCAAAAGACGTTAACGCACGCCATAGCGCTCCTAGGGGGATTCTCAAAACTCCTAATCATTTGCGCAGGTCACGCCCCTTGAAGCCCCAGGGAGGGTCGAGAAAATATATCAACCACCCACGTATCTCATATCTCCCTTGTACCCAGGGAACCGCATGATCTTGACTTCCGCCAACCATAGCCCTAAAACCATGGAGACGTGCCCATTTGCCTTTGCTGTTAACGAAAAATGTTCCGCAACCCGTCACAAATTATTCCCATCAATGAGGAAATTTTTTTTTTTTTTCACATTATTCCCACCAGTAAGGGGCTTTAACATTTTTCAAACGAAGTAGTCATCTAGCCATTCCTAGGCAACGCCGAGGACAAGATAATCAGAAATATATTTAAAAATATATTTAAAAGTGTTATTGTTCACACACAGTGATGCCCTATACATGTGATTTATCAGTCATTAATCTTTCGGACCATTGCCTTACAACAGAAGAATGTACAGTATTGCAAAAGGGTCTTGGCTTTTGTCCAACACAGGCATGTAAAATCATTGATGTTATTGTTGATTTGTACAAATTTACACGTGTTTTAAAATTAAAGCATACTAATCCAAAGTGTATTAAGTCTGATGTTTTAAGATGTGTGCCCTCTAATCATACGGTATGAGATGTTGAAGCTATACATTTATTGATGTCACTGAACGAAGACACTGCTATAAGTATGGAGGAATTAAACATGGAGTTGGGTGTTCAGCCTAAGATTGATATAGACAGTGGTTTAAAAACACGATCTAAATTTGTGCCACAGGTCTCACACCCTAATATTGATCTATTTAAAATACTTGTTACTGAGGACCTCCATAAGTTATTGAATGGTTCACAGCAAAGAGATAATGGCCCATACAACCTAACTGAGGCTGAGCAAGACGCATTACAAACACTAAGTAACAATGAAGATCTGGTGATACGAGAAGCCGACAAAGGCTGCAAAGTTGTGATTATGAAGAAAGATAATTATATGGGAGAAATAACAAGACATTTGGCGGATCGGGCCTGTTATGAACCAATTCCACACAATCAAATACCGGATCTTACAATTTACATTAATTTGAAATTGGGGGACTGGAAAGAAAAAGACTTATTAACAGAGGAAGAATTTAAATACATACTGGTTACAAAACTGAGCTATCCTTGCATTTATGTACTTCCCAAAGTTCATAAGGGAGGGTCATTTCCCCCGGGTCGACCCATAATTGCAGGGATAGATTTCCCAACAGAACGTCTCTCTGAATGTGTGGATTCATTCTTACAGCCGTTAGTAAAAAATCTACCCGCCTATATTCAAGACGGTAAGGATATCCTCAATAAGTTTGAGGATGTCACATGGAGTAAAGGTCTTTATTTTGTTACATTAGATGTAACCAGTCCATACACCTGTATTAAGAAAGATCTAGGCCTATGTGCTATGGGATATTTTTGGAAAACTTGGTCAGCAGAATGGTTCGAACACAATGAAATAATTCTTGAAATGACTGAGTTAAACCTGTCAAAAAACCTTTTTTTACATGGTAATCAGTGGCATCACCAACTGCAAGGTACTGCGATGGGAGCTAAATTTGCTCCATCGTACGCAGGCTTGTTCATGGGATGGTGGGAAAGGGAACACGCCTGGGGGCGATATGCCTCTCCCTGGTTAGATAACATCATTTTTTGGGGGAGGTATATCAACAACATAATCCTCCTGTGGAATGGGTCTGTTGAGCAGCTGGAGAACTATTTTGCGTTCCTCAACAACAAGCCATTCAATGTGACACTAACAATGACACACGCTGCAGACCAGATAGACTTTCTGGACATTACATTTTATGCAGAGGCAAATAAAATCCAGAGCAAACTCTATCGCAAGCCAACGGCAAGTAACAGCACATTACATGCTACAAGTGCGCACCCTAATGCTACCATCAATAATATCCCATATGGAGAAATGGTGAGGGTGCGCAGAAACTATAGTGACACTAATTCTTTTACAGAAAATATACAAATCACCAAAAACAGATTTAAGAAGAGAGTATAGAAGCACAGTTTTGGATAAAGCAGAGAAGAGGATTTTGTCAAAACCTTTGGAGGCCACTTTACAAAATAGTGGGCCTTCTAGCAGTAGTCCGAATTTACCATCTTCTATAAATTTTATCACAAAGTACAATAGCACAGCCAAGGTGTTTATAAAATTCTCTCTAGACATTGGATGCTACTACAGGACATACCAGGTGTGAAGGGAGAAATCTCATTGTAACCTAAGATTACATACCAACGTGGTAGAACGTTGAGGGATATTTTGTGTCCAAGTTTTGTTACATCAAAAAAAACTGTGGGCACGTGGTTACCGGCACAGATAAAATGTTTTTTCACCTGCACAGATTGTAATATCTGTTAATTTGAAAAAAGCGAAATAAAAGATTTTAGCTATACCACCCCGTGCACCTTTACTATTAGACACCATATGAAATGCAAAACAAAATATGTGACTTATGTGATGGGTTGCAGCTGCAACATAATATATGTGGGCAGCACTATTCGTGCCCTAAAGACCAGAATTCAGGAGCATATACGGGCCATTCGACATCAAGACACAAGATACCCAATGACGAGCACATGAGCGAATGTCATGGGAGCAAGACCTGAAGTATGGTTTCATGGAATTTACCATATTCCTTTAAAACCCAAGGGGGGGGACAGGGAATTAGCCCTCAGACTGAACGAAGCAGGGTGGATTTGTCGCTTACGTAGCACAATAGAAGGACACAATACAGATTATGAACTACACTATTTTATGTGACTGGCAAAAGCTTAGGTGTTTCAATCACTGTGTAGGGCAAACCTTTGATCCTTCTGTTGTAACAATATGTTACAACAATATAAATGTTAATACTGTGTTGGGTATATACCTGATTTAGCTCTGTTGTTCAGATGTATGGGTAGGTAATAATGATTGAAATTGTTATCAAATGTAATGACAAGACATAGATGAGGGGGGGAATGTTTTCTCAACTTAAATATCTTTTCTCTCCTCCTTCTTACTCTGCTTGTCTATAGGGCACCCGTGTTAATCCCCTGTAGAAATAGGGACTATGCAATATAAACTGGAATTTTTCTTGATTTTGGAGGCTCTTGGCTAACAACCATGATATTTGTAAATATTCCTTTAACCAACTTGTCCTCGCCGTCTTACAGGAATGGCCTCATAGAGCTCCCTTTTGATCACTGAAAATAGGGAGCGTTGAGCATAAATTGAATTCTCCTTTCTCTTGAACACGGGCCCTAGATTAATGAACTTGACACTTTAAATAGATTTCCGATTATCTTGTCTTAAAGGATGGGCCTCATTCATTTTGTTCAAAGTGCTCTTTTGTTGTTCACTCATGAGAGTAGGGAACATTAAGCATATATTGGGAACTCTCTTCTCTCTTGAGTAGGGACCCTAGATTAATGAACATGACACTTTTAAATATATTTTTAGATATATTTCTGTTTATCTTGTCCTCGGCGTTGCCTAGGAATGGCTAGATGACAACTTTGTTCGAAAAAAATTAAAATCCCTTATTGGTGGGAATAATTTGAAAAAAAGTTACATTTCCTCATTGATGGGAAGAATTTGAGATGGGTTGAGGAACATTTTTCGTTAACAGCAAAGGAAAATGGGCACGTCTCCATGGTTATAGGGCTATGGTTGGCGGAAGTCGAGATGACGCGGTTCTCTGGGTACGAGGGAGATGTGAGATATGTGGGTTGTTGATATATTTTCTCGACCCTCCCCGGGGCTTCATGGGGCGTGACCTGCGCAAATGATTAGGAGTTTTGAGACTGCCCCTAGGAGCGCTATGGCGTGCTTTAACGTCTTTTGACGTGATCAGGTGCTCAAATAGATGGGGATAGATTGGGCGTCCTCTTTGAGCATTTGAAGTCACAGATATCCAGCTGCCTGATATTCTACGCTGCCGGTGAGTTTATTTGCCGTTAGGGACTCTTATTGTCACACTCGAGATTGGACTTTGGTAACTGGACCACGCTTATATATATCTTTTGCCACAGATGGTAAACACAAGTCCTTTCTAGCAAATAGAAAGGGCTTGATATTACTATATGTGTTAACTCTTTCAAGTTCACTTGTGGCAATTAACATGTAACCCAACGTATTTATTATACGGTTTGATTTCCTGTGCACGTAATTGAATATACATTTTATCACGGATTTACTATATGTTCCATCTCCGTGCATTTCTTCTTCTTTTTGGCGCATAGCATTTTAAGTGCTTCCAACCGGAGGTCAATACCGGTGATGTCACACTTTTACTTTACTGAGGGTGTCATACTTTTACCTCACGGTTGTAAAGCGCATAGAAATTGGTACGAGGCAGGTCAAAGGCCCCGGTGTTATGTTTGCTTAAAAAAGACCCGACTCGAGTATTGGTTATGAACCAACGTTACCAAATTTCATTACAGACGAGTGGAAATACTTTTTCACAATTTTCTCTAGGCACAACAGCCACTTGATATTTCATTTTCGTCAGATCTGAATAAACATCTGGCAACTTTATACGATAGGTAAGGAGTCATCTTGTATTGACATGTTCTTAAAAAACTTTTTAAAATTTATAGATGGACAAGACATGCTGTTATATTGTTTTGGAGTCTTCGACATGAAGACACGGCACTGTCTTTGGATTTCATATATATATGTGTATATATGTTTATGTTATTGACTTGTCTACGGAACAGTATGTATTGTGGCATTAGTGTGTGACACGCTGTGAGAACAAGCCCGTTCGCGGGTGAAACGCGTTGCAGCAGGTTTATGATTTGAATAAACCTACCTGTGTCAATGTGACCATCCGTTTCCCTGGTAACTATTATTTACTCCAAGAGAGCGTTTGGGACTCCGTTTTGGGATCATATTACTGCCGGTTGTCTCCGCCGGTCCGCGCCACCCCTCCTACGGGGGCTTGAACTTCAGAAGGAGTAATTTCGTGGTTTGAATATATATATATAATATATATACATATATATACACTTTGGCTTACATAGGTCATTCTTTTTAATATATAGCATGAGTACAGTGAAGATTGATGGAGGTAAGCGCATTCGAAACTGAGGCTTTTTACTCTTTTGTATACTACGTCAGTGGGCACAGAACCATGTCAAGTTATTATATACTTTTCTTAGTGGTAAATTAGGTGTTCTAAATAAATAATTCAATGTCCCTATTCCAGGCACAGAAGCCACTATTTTTCAAGTGCACTTAAAAGGAAAGATGACGCCATATGGGGAGTTCATAGCTGAGCCATCCCTATGATCCTTTCTCCAGGTCGAAATTGACAGTAATAATATATTCGGTAGGTGCCTTGATCTTTTATAGCTCTTATTGGATGCATTGTGTTTAAAAAGTAGGCTATTAGGTACCTGTCGAGAAAAGATAGCAGACTGGATTATCTGTTAGCCTGAAGTATTTATCATACGAACTCTGCCTTGGGGTGCTCCTTATCTTTGTCTTTACTATTCTTTTCTCTTTGCTTTTCCAACCTGTATATTGTTGTGGGTATTATACCATCCGTGGCTCTATAGTCTCATTTTTTACGCCTTTTTGCTCTGATATTGGGTCACTAATACAATTTTTCAAACACTGCTGTCTGTTGGATTGGAAGTATTGGAAGTAATAAGTGGTCGACCAGCAGATGCCATATATATACTACTGTAATTTGTGCATGCTACAGTGATCAGTTCAGTGTAACTATCTAAATACTGAAGTTTATCAAATTGGAAGGATAAGGTGATTATTAGAAGATGTCACATGCTTTCTGTTGTTAAAACAATTGCCGCATTTGTGTACGTGTAAGTGATCAAGCACTTCTCTGTTTGAATATGAAATTACTTTTCACAAGCAAGTGAATTTTGTATTGAATCAGGAAACAGTACTTTTTGTGGATCGATTGCAAATAGATATGAAGCATTATGTCACTGACTTAAAGGAATGTATCTTTGTAAATCAAATGTTATAATGTATCCTGTCTTTGTGTATTGTATTTAAATGTATTGTTGTATGTAATTTTTGATAATTGAGTATATTACATCCATGTTTTTAAATGTTTTTACAGCCCTGACGAAGTTCTTGTTTAAAAGAACGAAACACGTTGGCTGCCTGGTGTTTAGTATCAAATAAAATGAAGAATAAAGAAATTTGAACGTTATCAACACCGGATGGACATTCATAATATTATTTTGGCTCTGTGGACACTTTGATTTGGTGTTGCAACCTACAGTAGGCAAGAGAAAGCCCAGAAATGTTATACAGTGGGCTGGCTCTGAGCTTGCTGTAAGTTTTTGTTCTGGTCCACAAGAGATGTTTTCACAGTTGACAGCTAAAAGATGTCCTGTAACCAAGACCTAAAAAAAAAACAAAAAAACATCCATCCATCCATCCACCCACAACTTCCATATTTGGATGACATAAATAAATGAATGAACTCAGAAGCGCATTACAATTATCCAGTTGCATGAAAATATGACCTTTTTCGAGAGCACTTGAGGGCAAAGGTTATTGAACCTTCGCTAAAGATGCTCGCCTGTCCAAAGGATGGGCTAAGCATAATGGAAAAGCTTGTTTCTAACCTATTACTGCCTTTTAACAAATCTCCCTGTCATCTACACCTTATTTTCCTTTCTACTGCTGTTGCTTGCACAACATTCTAGAGGTACACAGCGGGCAGCTACTGTTCTAATGAGACTAGATATAGAATACCAACATTTTTATACTCCAAAATCAATTTGCATTGCACACAAAATACAAATGGAAGACATAACACAGGATAAGATGAGTTCTTAAGCTTTGCCCTAAGTTTACAAGTTACATTTGTATAGGTTCTAACCTAGTCTGTCATCTTGTGGTCACAGGAGCTTTCTAAGTGGATATCGGAGGAGCAGCTGGTGCTTGGCCTGTGGACTCACACTTCATCCACAGCCAACCAGGGGTCGTCATTTAGGGTCACAGGCCACAGTTCATGGAGTTGGAACTACTTGAGAGAACAAACGTTGGTGGGATTAGGAGAGAAAGGGGGGCTTTAGGATGATGTAGGCTTTTTGTCTCAGCACATTGCAGTCTTTATTCCTCTCTCTAGAGCAGTAGAATCCCTAGGTGCATGCAGTAAGAAGCATGCATTTAATAGCCATATTTTGTAGTTTTAGTCCTTTGAGAAAAGAACATTCAAATGAAAATTCATATTGCAGAAGTGTTAGGGCTCCCTTGAAGATACCAGGAGTGAGAAACGTCCTTTAGGACGAAGCACCAATCACGCTGTGCCTTTGCAGCACCCGCAACAGAACAAACGCATCTTTAGCTCGCATTTGTTCTGCAAGCAAGTTGTTATGACTTCCTTTGGGGGGGGCAGGGGGCGCCTTAGTGGAATGGTGTTGGAATGAAAGTCCAACACCTTCCCTTCTGTTACGCAGACAGGAGTTGGAATAGTAAATTAAACTATTCCAAATCCCAGCACCCCCCTAAGGCAAGTCATTATAACGGCATGCGTGCAGAACGAATGAGTGCTAAAGATGCATGCGTTCTAATGACGGCGTTCACAAGGCATGCATAATAAACGCATGCGGAATCCCATCCTACATTCACAAGGAGCTTCCTCCTTCTTCAGTCTCTTGGTTTTGATACATTTACAAGCTAGTGTCCCTCAGCCCAGGCCAATCTTCTAGTCCTTGTTTTAACTAAACACAAATGGTACGCCTCAGAAGCAATAACGAGCCTTCCCTTGTGCCATCCCCTCTTGATCAGTCGGCTGTGCTACTGCCTCATTGAATGGTTGTTGGCGTAAACATGTTACCCTGTACCTCCTTCTCAGCTTTTTCCAATGTTCATGTTAAAAATCATAAAAGCATACAAAATAGAACATTATATCACATTATAGTTCAAATAAGCATTCCAAATTTTAAAATAAAAAATAAAAATCAGCTAAAATTATAGTGTAATATCATCTAGTGCAAATAATGCAATGTGTGGTGTTTCAACTCAACACACCTAAATCCTTTTGAATGACCAAACATTTTCTAAGCTGAATCGCAGACCCTTAAATAGCTTGACACAGTACAGAAAATGGGCAAAGTGGGTGGTGATTGCAGACACAAATAGGCAGGGAACCATTGTACACATTTAAATGCCCATTAAATAGGCAATATTAAACGCTTCCTCATATTCTTGTAAAATGTACAAAAAAAGAGGTTGTGCAAAGTACTTTGGAAGAAAGATTGTCACAAGGGCATTACATTAAAACTTCAAACCAGTCATTTATAGTGGGAAATGTTGTTAATCGTGAAAAATATTAAGTCTTCGATATACAGCAGCGTGCCTAAGAACTTTATTGGCCTGCTGTAGGGGTGACTTATATATATATTAAGGGAGGAGGTTTTGGCTTTACCATTGTTTTGCACTGCCAGTCGGCAGTGGTACACTGGTAGACAGTTTTTCATGAGGTCACATCCAGAGTGGTATAATAGGTGCTTCAGCATTGGTGAGACACTTTAATTTACAATCCCTGGGTACCACTTGTACGATATACTGGGGCTTGTGAGCAATGTTATACCAATTGGGTGTAAGCCAATCAAACATTTACTTTGTAGGGTCAGAATACTGGCACTCAGGTCTGGGTAGCAGGCATCTTTGCACTCTCCGAGTCGAAAAACCAGCAGCATCAGTCATAAACTTTGGGGCTGATCTTGCCAAAAGAGGAGCTTCCTTACACCACTAGAGTAGCGAACCAGAAACTCATCTTAAACACGTCCCCTCTCTATGCCTGAGGAAATAGCAAGCCTCCATTTTACTGCCTTCACTGTGTATCAGAGGGAGATGTATGCCATACAAACGAGTGATACTGACCGGTTGGCTCCGGAATAGATGCCGAGAGGGAAAGGAGAAATGTTAAAACAGATTATTGATTAAATACCTCCTAGCTCAACAGAGGGAAACAAGAAGCATGTAGTTTCAAAATTGTCATTATAACTATAAATTAATATGTCATGCTGAAACTTCTAAAAAAAAACAAAGTAGTGATCAGCAACAATACAAGTCATGCATCTCAGTTTCTGTTATTTCCTGCCCCCTGAAATAGCACATCTTATTCTGGTGCTGGTGCATTGATGGATAGAGCAGCACCCTTTTACGGGTAGATTGCTGCACAGAGACCAAACTAAGAAACACACAGGTGTGTAAAATTAGCAGGATGGAGAAGTACAGAGCTCCCACTGGTATTCCTCTTTTCTTGACACAACTGCACAAGTACTGGTTGAAAGAAAGATAAAACTCTTCAATGGTGGGTGCCTCTTGGTTTCTTCCTACTCGCGTGTCTCACCATCATCACAATAACAAGCATTGGCAATGCAATGGGTCTCGCATTCGCGAGAATTTAAGCTATATGCTTTGTAAATGACAATCCCTATTATTTATCTGTTTTGTTAATTAACACATAATAAAAGGCATTGTCATTTACACTGCCAATAGCGTAAACTCCTGTAAATATGAGACCTATTTTCTTGCAAAGAAGCTGCCGCTTTGGTCCGGGCTGCTTGGAAAGTGAAAGTGCGCATTGCACTCTGAATGTTGCAGGAAAGCATGTCGTGCCTGCAGTAGGAGAAACTAACTTTAAAACCAGCATTAGATCGTGCTGTGCAGCGTGAGGCATAAGCGTGCACCAGGAACCGTGCGCGAAGACCAGCTGTGTGGCAAACCAGCATTAGAGTGTGCTGTGCCGATGAGACACGAGCGTGCACCAGGTTCCGTGTAGGAAACCTATAATTAGTGTGTGCTGTGAAGCATGAGTGTGTACCAGGATCTGTGCAAGAAAACCAGCTGTGTGGAAAAGCAGCATTAGAGTGTGCTGTGCAGCATGAAGCATGAGCGTGCACCAGGATCCGTGCGTGAAAACCAGCTGTGTGGGAATGCAGCATTAGAGAGTGCTGTGCAGCGCGAGACATGAGTGTTCACCAGGACCCGTGCATTAAAACCATCCCTGTGTAAAACCAGCATTAATGTGTGCTGTGCAATGTGAGACACGAGCGTGCATTAGGATCCTTGTGCAAAAGCCAGCCGTGTGGAAAACCAGTATTAAAATGTGCAGTGAAGCGTGAGACAATAGTGTGCAGCAGGATCCGTGTATGAAACCCAGCATCAAAATATGTGCAGTGCAGCGCTAGACATGAGCATGCACCAGGATAAGTGCATGAAAAATAACCCTGTGGAAAACCAGCATTAGAGTGTACTGTGCAGTGTGAGACACAAGCGTGCAGCAGAATCTGTGCATGAAAACCAGACATGTGGAAAAGCAGCATTATAGTGTGCTGTGCAGCATGCAACACAAGCGTGCACCAGGATATGTGTAGGAAAACCTTCCCTGCCATGTGGAAAAACCAGCATTAGAGCGTGCTGTGCAGCGTGAGACATGAGCGTGCGCCAGAATCCCAGTACAAAAACCTGCCACATGGGAAGCCAGCACCAGAATGTGTATTGTGAGCCACTAGCGTGCACCAGGATCCATGTACAAACAAAGGCAGTAAGGGAACCCGTGCCAGAATGTGTGCTGTGCAACCTGAGACACGAGCGTGCACCAGTATCTGCATACGAAAACCAGCCATGTGAGAAACGAAGATCAGACTTTGCGCCACCAGTGTGCACCAAGTATCATTTATGACAAGCATTTGTAATACAATAGGTGTTACATTTGTAGGAGTTTATGCTATTGGCATTGTAAATGACCATGCCTTTTATTTATCTGTTTTTCGAATTAGCGCCCACCATTGTCCCAGGCTGCTCGGAAAATGAAAGCACGCATGGCGCACTGAATGTTTTAGGAAACATGTCATGCCTGCAGTAGGAGAAACTCATTAAAGAAAATAGTGCTTACAGACTGAAAAAGACATACTGTGTGACCAACGAAATAAAAGGGACAGTCCTGATGGGAGGTTACAAATGAAGACACGGCGGTACTAAGGAGGGACTAACAAGCCTATTAACGAACCAGAAGCCAGCATTTACGAAGGACAATGACACAAGCCAATGACAAAAATGGGCGGAGCTTTGATATCATACTCCAATACAGCATGCCGCAGAGCAGTGCAGCGCATGCGCTGCCCAGGCTCGACCTAAAAAGGGCCTGAGGAGAGTAAAGGAGGGTGGAAAGTCTGCTGTTTTCCAGCAAGAACCAGTTTAAACTCAGTTCATTGTGATCAGCCTTGTCCCCTAAGAACAAAAGAGAGGGGTTTGGGATTAGGGAACGGATGAGGTGGTAGGAAGTAAAGGGCCGGGGTAAGGGTGATTGCTGGTAGATACTGCTTACATCCACTATTGAGATCTACACACAGAGAAGGGATTTGCTGCATATACAAAGCTGTTCAATAAAAGAAAAAGCCTGTACTTCACTTTAGATAAAAGTTGCCAAGACCTCACTATCCTGTATGTCCCCAAGGCTACCACGACATGAACAATTACACAAAGTTTGAGAATGCAATCCTTAAAAGGGTGCGCATTGCTCTCACTGAGCTGCTAATCTTCAGTGACAGATGAAACTGTTCTGGAGTTGAAATGGACGACAGGAGGCCGACTGTTAGACACTATTGCTCGGTTAAGTTGTTAAATGTGCCGGTCGTTTGCTGCTTTGAGTCGTCTTCATTTTGTTGTATAAGTGTTTACTGTCTTCTCGGAGCACATTGTCCCCTAAGGAGTTTGGATGAGACGGGGTAAATGCGCCGTTTTTTGCTCCTAGCTTCGTCTAGACACTTGTCAGAGTTCATTAGCCTCAATCTATGTTCCCGCGTCATTGTTGGGGAGTGCGCCAGTACAGAGCACTATCAGAAAATACGGCCTCAGACAAAAACAAGCACAGTGGCTAACAGGCTGCAAGACGTCGTCAAGTTAAAGATTCAAAGATGCAAAACCCGAGTTTGCTAATTAACATTGGAATTGTAAAGACCTCCCTGCAGGAAACTTTGAGCTTGTTTGTACGCAAGTCTTGAATTGTAAAAGGTCACGGTGTGCCTTGCCCAGTAAAGAAATGTATAGTAAAGAAAGTTAAACATAAAGACGTGAATATGGCGGCCGTGTGGTGTTGGCCATTGTCACTCTTATTTCATCAGGAATTGAGGTCAGAGGCAAATTGCAAGTTCCACTGGTGTCTTGTGGCGCGACCCGTCCTCCTTTACAGGAACTACATCTATTTAAACAGCATCGACAGCATCAAAGTCAACATCTTTATGTTTTGATATTGAGTGGCATTTTGCTGATTTTCAGATAATTGAGCCTCCTGGAGAAGCATTACTAATGACCAAGATTTTTTATTGTGTTTCCTAGAGCAATTTAAGAAGCAATGTGGCCTTATTTAATTAGTCGATTAAGCGAGTCTTGAGGGGGGAGGGAGGGGTTTGGAACGCTTTCCGGTCTTTATTTTTATCATATATTCTCATATATTCTCACATGATATTGGAATGAGCCAGAGGTGTTTTTATGGTTTTTCGTTCTTAGCTTGATTTCATTGAAGGAATAGTAAACTTGGGCGCAATGGTAATAAAGCTGGTAGTTCTTGGGCTTATTTGCTGTTCTCCTTCGACTGAACTCACACAGGTTGTTTCAGTGTGTTTCTTTCATTGTGTGTCTGTATTGTGGCCACAGAGAGCATCATCTGGACAGACAGGTTTCTTTGTTCAGATCCCACTGGATTCCGTTGAACATTCGCGTGTCTCAAAGCTATCCTCGCACGAATCCACTAACTGGTATGGAGTCCCTGTGATAGCCGATATCTATTAAAATTATCCAATGGGTTAAACACTCCCCATGCCTGGTGTGATCAGCTGGTCACGAGTTTGAATCCTGGTAGGACCAATTCAAACTGCGATCCTTTTGATGTCGGTACAATTGGGTACTAATAAAGTGGGAGATAGAAACATGCCACCAGGTATGGCAGAAGTGTGGTCTGAAGTGCTGAATAGAAAAAAGGCAGATTATTAAGTTGTGGAGTTGCGGCTTCTCAATTCAGATCAGACGATTTTAGAGTTGGACTATAGCTCTGCCAAACCACCTAAGAAGCTGTGGTTCGACTGCAAATGAAATTCAGCCAAACCAGTATGCTGCCTTCCAGTTCTGGTAAGATGTGATCGGCAGGGTTAGTAAGGTGGCCCAAAAACTCTTGTAACATTAACCCACGTCGGAGGACTTTCCACACTTTTGCTAACCAGAGCCTATCAATGTTCCCACACATTCACCCTTGGGGATAAATATCGCACTTTACACAAATCCGGCCAAAGATTGTTTTTATGGAGTGTGGGGACATCTTAGCACCTTACCCGAGTCTGCTCAATGTCGTCCAATGTCATTGGCACCTACAATGTTGTTACTAGATTTAAACTGTTTTTTACTTCTTCCATTTTTATTAATTTTTTATTGTATCTTAATTGAGTATTCCAATAGGAAATTGTTAATTCTGTTTTACTCTGCACATTTGTAGTGTTTTTATTGTTTTCAGTACTGTTTTATCTTCTTTATCTGCTCTTTTATGGCTGTTTGGCGAAACAAATATTTTTGACTGACTATCACAGTGCTGTTCATCAGTAGTGATTCAGATTGACTCAAATGTCACAGTCATGACTATTCTGTCAGTGTTATTTCCTTTAATGGTAAATTCGGGGTTATATAAGAAACGGGCATCAAAGAGCCCTGTCTTACTAAGTCATGTACCTACTTTAAAGGTATGTACACATAGGTATCAGAACTACAGTACAAAGGAGGCAGCTACAAGTCTTTGCAACAAAATGAACCATTCACAATTACTCTGTGCTATTGCCTGTCTAATATTTGTTCAGCTTTTCCTGGACCGAATACATCTTAATCTAGATTTACCCTAAAAAGCAGCAGAAGGTACGAAACAAGGCCATATAATATATGAACAGAAAGATGTGTATTGCAATTGTTAGGCGTCTTCGGAGAGGAGTCCCTAAGGGATAACAAGCTCGGTGACCACATCTGGCCATACCAGAGCCAATTATTGAGACTCATTTAGACAGCACAAAGTGATGGATGGAAATGCTTGAATCAATGAGAACTACAGGTAATTAGCCACAGATAGGTCAGGTGACCGAGCAGGCGTGGGGGTAAGCACTGTGGTGGAGTAGGGGATGCCTGGATAGCCTGACAAAAAAGGCTGTTATCAAGCTCATCTCTGCTTTAAAGGGATTTTTTAAAAATGTGGCAATCCTATGGGTAGAAAGCCTTTGAGAAGGAGGAAAGTTAGTCTATAGTGTTAGGACTGTGTAAGCGCAGATAATAATTGACCCTTTTAATACACATGCACATGGGATCCTAAGACTACGGCATCCTGCTTCTATACCAAGTTTAGATCTTAATCTCCCCACAGATTAAAAAAGAAAAAAACACTAGTGTGAATCAGGGCGTAATGGTCTCTGTAAAGCCAGGCCATGAGTGCAGTGTGTAAACCAGTGTGGATGTATAATACTCACATTCCATCCAGAAAAGTGCTTCTTTGACACCCTTCTTTAAATCTTCATCCCAGTCTCACCTGTAGTAAATATTCACACAAATGGATTACAAGCTCAAGGTACAGATATTGACGCTTTCTTGCAACATCTACAGATGATGCACGGTTTTAGCAGAGTTTCTAGTAGTGCCATTCTTATGATCTTTCTTCACACGATGGTTCTCCAGTGAGGTTTGGCCAACATTGAGAGATAGCAACAGAGTTGATAACAATGTGAGACAAGAGTGTGTGGTGGCGTCCGTGTTCTTCAAACAGAGTTATCTATCTAACTTTGGCATTGGTTTTCTGTCAGTTTGTTACCAGGACACCCCTGTCCTACTTTTATATTGAATAAACTGCTCTGATTAGCAACTTACTGATGCAAAGCCTCAAAGTCAATTTCCATGGGTGTTATATTGGTATTGGTGAATGCTGTGAAGTCAAAACATGTGAACTTTGGCATTGGGCCAACATCCAAACTGAAAATATGCCAATATATCCCTTTTCGAACAGGTTTCTGAATTTGATTGTTTGGAATTAGGCTTGCATCTTGTGTTATCGGCAGACTACACGCAAAGAAAAGCAAACATGAATTGTTTCATGTCAATGGAGAAGTTAGCAGATTTTCTCAACCATTATTGAGAAATGATGTGACCCGAGCAATGGTGTTTTGTAGGGGCGTCATGTGGTGAAAATTCGAGGGTATTCTAATTGCCATATGCAAGATCAGCTCACCAAAGCTTTTAGAAATCCCTTTATTATCGTTTCTTAAGAATGCCTGCTTAAATTATTCATTCTGAGACTGGCTAGTCAAATGTAAGTTTGTCCTGTAGGGAGATTTTAATTTGGCTGGTTTGAGGACATGCCTATCTAATTCACTAATAATAGTCATGTACGAAACACAATTGAAGATTCCAGTTACAAGTAGACTTTACAAGAAACATTGATATATCAGGAGTTCTATCCCGGGTGAAATGCAATTCTATTACTCTAATTGATATTGGTCTAGAACAATCGGGAGTTGCTGTACAGTATTCCTCAACCATTGGCAAGGTTATTGAAAAATACGCATTGGGGTTTGATTATCAATTGATTGCGCCAGAGAGAAACTGCTTGCTTTTTAGTCTAACAGTGTTTTGAGAATACGCTTTTTGAAGGTAGTAAAAAGGGCCTTCTTTAAATATACCAAAACGTCTTTCTTTACCCATACATACATTATTAATTGTGTGTTCTTCCACTAGGTGATTTAGAATGATAGTAGGAATGCTATGAGAATATAGCCATATTATTTTCTTTTATCTGCTAAACCCAAATAATCGGGTTAAGTTGTTTTGCCAATACATACACAAAGAGAGATTGGCCCAACATGTCATCAGATTAGCACAGGATTTTGGCCAGGTATCTGATTATGAGGTAAATGCGGAAAAAACTGATATAATGAAATGGAATCTGCTGGAGTGTCGACACCAGACAAAAAGTGATGTAAGATATCTGGGGGTTAGGATTGTACAAAATTTCGGAGAACAATCTTGCAAACGTCTCTAGGGAGTGCCAGAAACTCATGAAATCATGGGGTTCATCTCCCATTGACTATTCTGGGTAAAATTAACTTATTAATATGATAATCTTGCCAAAAATTACTTTTCTGTTTAATTCTATTCCTTTACATTTTGAGAAGCAGGCCGTTGATAAATTGCAGCAATCAATCAACTCTTTTGTGTAGGCCAACAAAGCCACGAGAATATCCTGGAAGAAGCTAAAACGCAGGAGGGAGAAAGGGGGTCTTACACTCCCGAATCTTCAGTACTACGCTTGGGCCTTCCCGTTAACACACTCAAGAATGCTGTTAAAATCCCCAGATCTGTCAGAGAGGGGGGGTCTTGTTTTTAGCCATGCTTGATGAAGTGGGGTTATCACACGATAGGTTTCTCTTTAAATATGGAGACCAGAAGTTTTTTAGGAAGATCAGATTAAAAGTGCTATTGGGCATAGCTCGTACATGGGCCAGAATTAAGCAATGCACTGACTTAAATTATTTTTCAAGTTTGGCTCCCTTGTGGGACTCTCCGGGGGCTCCGGACTGCTGGAGAGATAAGCTGGCAATTCCACTTAAAACAGCTGGCCTTCTGGTGTGGGGGGACTTGGCTGTCGAGGGTTCTCTTTTGCCCTGGGCATCACTCTATTCCAAGCTAGAGGAGGGCATGTCCAGGTTTAAATATTTACAACTGAAGAGCTGGTCCCAGAATCTTAAAAATTCTGTAGGTGAAGGGAATGTTCTAGAGGATCAATTGGTACTGAGGTGGGGGGGGGGGGGGGGGGGGGGGAAAGAGGTGTCTTTCTTTTATTGGGCCATAGAGGAAGTCATTTATGGGGAATTCAAATTAGCTGAGAATTGTGGGGAGCTGCTATACCAGAAGTAGATTGGGAAGACTTGTGGCAAACTTATTTCAATCACTTGTTTATATTTGTAAAACCAGCCTAGTTGAGGAGAAACCACTCTTTTACTACACATAGAGCTTATTTATCTCCCTCTAGACTTTCTAAAATAGCAAAGGGCCCACCCGCCAGCTGCAAGAAGTGTGACCTGGTTAATGCCTCAGACATACATATGTTTAAAGACTGTCCACCCATTGCTGAATTTTGGGAGAGAGTGGGGGCCACCCTAGCTGACATTTTGGGAATCCCAGTACATATTTCTCTGGCCCTGATCATTTTCGGCATAGCCAGTGGAGTCACTGGTCCAGCTAGGGGGTTCTTATTTTATGCAATCCTGCTAGCTAGACGAGAAATATGTAGAAGATGGGTAGAAGCAATACCCCCCCACCCTTTCAGACTGGCTGTCCTCCTTATATAAGACCTCCAAAACTGATCGGGGCAGATTGCAGAATAGTAGAAAGAAGGCACTATGGGATTGTTTGCCGAACTGGTCTTGTAATTAATTTTTGGGCGATTTTAACATAGCAAAAATAATCAACTAGGGGTTTCGGAAAATAATTTTTTATTTTTTTATTTTGTTTGTTTTTCTTTTTTTCTTTCTTTTTTCTTTTCTTTGATCCTATGATTATGCCTCTTGGGAAGCTCTCTAACTGTGCTGGGCCTGGCTTCTCTCTTGGCTAGGCCATCAGCTACAGTCTTCGGTCCCAATCAACCAGCAGAGAGTAAAACGAGAGATCAGCAACATCTAGTAGGTTTGTCTTTTTCCGGTAGGCGGGTGGCATCTTTTGGGTCTATACCGATTGCCTACGTCTCTGGAAACAGAGTAACGGTAATGAAATCCTACCTTATTTAGGTGACTGGGGTCGGAAGCACATGAGGATTTAAAAACAACAAAAAAAGGGAGATTGGTGTATAAAATTAAAGTCCACCAGCTCTTCAGATCAACACGAGTTATCTGTAACATTTGTTTTTTTTACCTGTTTTGAAAGGTGTGGTTAATACGAGATTTTTATGATGGCTAGTCAACCCGATGATATAAGCATTATTACAGTGTTCTACCTTTTTTAAATAAAAGTTTGTGAATAACAGTTTACCCATTTTATTATATTTCTGTGGTTTAGAATTGTAGATCTTGTTTTTATGGTTTGTAATGAAAACATATGATGATAACTTCAATAAATCAGCGCCAGCTCTTAAACATTTACCAAGTGGTTTTCAGAAGTTTTTATAAAAATTAGTTGTTAGCCAACTATCCCTAAGACCTCCAGGTGATGCAAGAATTAGTTCTCTTTTAAAATAAATTGGTCCTCCGTTCTCTAAAGTCTTTAAGTTTGTTGCATTACCTGTGCCATTGATAACTGGAGTTGGTGTAAAATTGAACAAACATTTCAATTTATATTTAAATGGGCACAAAATCCTAACATCTTTTCCAATTTGTATTAGAGAGTTTTATTCAAAAACTCTTCATGCATCTTAATCCAACAATGTTGATACTCATGAACAAATGCCACCGTGTGCTTCCAGAAAAATGCTTCATCAGGGCATATATTATCAAATCAGCCACTCTTTTTGACTATTAGATCATGTGTACTGTATCTAGAACAAAAGGAAACAAGTCAATAAGCAGACAGCTGCTAGATATATTACAGTATAATTTCATGTTCCATCTGTAACTAAACTTTGTGTATTCTCATATTCCTCTAAGGTATCAGTCCAGATTAATCAATCAATCCTTTCATCAGAACAATCAGTTACCTTCATGTTGTAAGGAGTTCTTTTAGAATGAGTACCGATTTGTCATCCATTGTCAAAAACCATATATGATAATACATAGGGTTCGCCTTGATTTATGTTACAGCTTCACTGTACCCAAACACTTTCATATGCCAGCGATTCACATGGGTAGTTCACACCATTGTTATGCAGCATACTTATGGCACTACAGCAACACCTCCCACATTTATTATAGCACTAGCCGTGATAGTATTTCAAAATACAAATATTTTTAAAATGTATGTTCCATTTGTTGGACCTGAAATCATTGGCATTGATTTCACCAACTTTTTTCCTTCGATAGTTCTGTTTTTGCTGACTGTGTTTTGCTGGCCTTAGGACACTGCGCCCTATACCACTGCTAACCAGTGCTAAAGTGCTTGTGATCTTTCCTTAAAACATGGTAACAATGGCACGCACACAATTGGCATATTTAATTTAGTTGAAAGTTACTGGTAAAGTAGTACCACATGTACCCAGGGCCAGCAAATTAAATGGCACTAGTAAACTTGCAGCACTTATTGAGCCACCTAATTAAGTATTCTTTCAAACACATCCCAGGCCTGCCATTGAGGCCTGTGTGTGGTTTTAAACTGCCATTTCGACCTGACAAAATAAACCTTTTGCCATGCCCAAGCCTTCCTTTTTAATACATAAAAGTCGCCGTTAGGCTAGGCCCTAAACAACTAAACAGCCCATAGGGCTGAGTGTGATGTATTTAAAATGTTGGACATGCATTTTTAAGTTTTACATGTCCTGGTACTACTGCAAGGCCTATCGCTCCCACAGGATAACATTGAAGTTTCCTTATTACATTTTTCAAGTGCTAGCTTTCAATTGGGAGCAGGTGGGAAAGTTGAGTTTGGACTCTAAAAAAATTAATTAAAAACCCTCTTTAATAGTAAAGTTTTATTTTTAGTCATCCGTTTGGTGCCTGTATCCTGTGTCACATGACTAGGTGTAGTTGGCAGTTGGTCTTTGCATATTGTTCTTAGAGAGTGAGACAAAGGACAAATAGGTTTTTGCAGGATGGACCATCTCTGACTTGATGGGGGGGATGCTGTCCCTACCACACTTTAACATCACAGTGACTTTGCCTCAGCACACTCACAAAGAGTTTCACACCAGTCTTTTGTGCCCCAGACAAGCTGGGGCCAGGGCAGAGAAGGGAATTCCAAACATGCCTCGGGATAGGACCCTCTAGAAACATCTTCTATTTCAAAGCTGGCACCAAGTATAAATATTGGACCCTCAGACCCAAGTCTTCAGTACACCTCTGGACCTGTGGAAGACTCAGAAGGACTGCTGTGCTACTCTGTTGCAAGAAAAAGTATACTCTGCTTCCCTATTACTCTACTCCCATGCTGCCTGAGTGAAAAGGACTGGACCTGCATCTTGTACCCAGGACCACCAGAGTGCTCCAATGGCTAGTTGGTTGGCCTCCTGATCAGAGCCTCAGGGACAAAAAAGGCTACAAACACCTTGAACCCTACACCTGGAGTCTACCTACTGTGTGTCCTGCCCCCACAGTGATGTTACCTCAGTATTAGACTCTTAAAAGTGAGCCTGAAGGTGTTCTGCCAGCCCAGCTACTTTGTCCTAGCAGAACCAACGTAGTGCATCACCTCGCATTTGGAAGAGCTGCTGCACGATGCAACCTCGATGTAGCACCTCGCATCACAGCCTCGCACCTCCTCGGAACCATCGCTGCACAATGCTTCCTCAACGCGGGATCTCACAAAGCTCCGTAACAGGATTTAAAGTACATTGTTCAGTGGGCCTAACTTGGTCTCTATATCAGGCCCATGCTTTATCACGGTCAGCCTGAACTTGTTACTTTGTCCCGGTCCGGCGCAACCAGGTAACCACAGTTGATGTTTTGTGCTTTTAAGCCTTTTATTCTAAGCCTTTAAAATTGCATATCTCCAGTTCTACTAATTGGATTTTTATTTTTTTAGTGTCAAATCTATTACATTTTACTCTCCTCTTCTAACATGGTGTGGGATTTTTATTGTGTTGTGTTTTCACTTTATTACTGTTTGAAGTGCTACATACATGCATTGCCTCTAAGTTAAGCCTGACCGCTTTTGTGCCGTGTTACTAGAGGGTTAAGAACAGGTTAATTTTAGGTTTACTTGTGTTTCACCCTGACAAGAATTGTGGTTACTGCTTGAGTAGGGTTTTACCCCCCTCAACCAGTTAACCCATTTTCCTACAGCATTTTATACTATTAACTGTGTCAATATGCTTATATACTTGTTTATGTACCCTAAACCTAAATCCAGCTTCAATTTAACTAAGTATTTTTGAAATAATTCACTGATAATGTATAATCCAACGTGAAACTACAAATAATTAGTACCATAAAGTTTTATGCTGTTTGCCGAACTGGTGTGCTCCATGATATTGAACAATTGGTAAGACGTGAATGCATGCGTTGGCACCATTTTGAAAGATGCCAACAAATAGTAATGCAGCACATTCATTTGGGCTAAATTTGGAAGTATGTAAGTGTGCTGTTCCGCTATGATGCACCTGCTGCAGTATGTGAGAACAGGTTAATAGATCTTACATTCTGAACACAGAAGTGTCTCTTATTTCTGGTACAACAGCTAACATGGATTCACTAAATGTTGTTTCCATAGGTATATATGAATATCAATACCTGATGATGTTATTGAGTAGCATAAGACTGTGTATTTCCACTGTAAGCGCACTGAGAACATAATTTCTACAAATTGTGATATTGTACCGAAAAGTATCTGTTCTCTTTGAAAGGTACACCTAGAATTGGTTTATAGGTAATGTAATTAGATAAAGTATACTGACATAGTTAGATTTAGCCAGATATGAGCATAGGATACGTAAAACAAGAATATGAGCAGAGGGACATGGTTAGAAGTATAAAATGAAATATACATGGGACCACCGCCTACTCCTCAAAAAGGTGGTTTTTTTTTTAACACCTCTCAACTTCCTTCTTTTTAGGAAGGTGGGGTGCATTTAAAAGAGAATATAAATATATATATATATAAGCACCAACCTCCTCACAGTCGCAATAAGAAGAACACCTCGGGACTCCAGAGAAGCTGCTTAAAATCCTTTTATTTCGGCATAAATGCATGACGCGTTTCGTTTTATCAAAAAACTTTCTCAAATGCTGCCGGGATACGAACATCAATAGTTCTGCCGCTCTGCCTTTTGAAGCCAGGTACCTTGCTACGATTGGACAAGGCAACACAGGTGTTTGAAGCACTGGAGCAGCGAAAAACCAGGAGTGGATTCTCGCAGAGCATGCACATCAAAGCGTATGTACTATCCCAAGTGGGCGGTGTCTGCTCTTTTCTCATTAATGCTCACCAAGATGTTATGGCAGGGCGGTATAGCAGCTTAGCGTGTCCCTCACTCCGCCGCCAAAAGTCCCAAAATAGAGCCTGCATGTGTTGCAAAAGTTCGCAGCACCTCTCCCACGTAGTCGCAGTCCATAGATCATGGCCAGGCAAAATTACAGGAAATCGGCGTGTCCTGCCGTTACCACAGTCCTCTGCAGTCAACCAAAGTTGCCACCAAAATACGCAGGACTCCTTGTGGGGCGGGTGTTCCATGGGGCGTTCGTGGCAGCACCCCTAAACATAAGCCCCAACCTCCTCACAGTCGCAAGAAGAAGAACACCTCGGGACTCCAGAGAAGCTGCTTAAAATCCTTTTATTTCGGCATAAATGCATGACGCGTTTCGTTTTATCAAAAAACTTTCTCAAATGCTGCCGGGATACGAACATCAATAGTTCTGCCGCTCTGCATTTTGAAGCCAGGTACCTTGCTACGATTGGACAAGGCAACACAGGTGTTTGAAGCACTGGAGCAGCGAAAAACCAGGAGTGGATTCTCGCAGAGCATGCACATCAAAGCGTATGTACTATCCCAAGTGGGCGGTGTCTGCTCTTTTCTCATTAATGCTCACCAAGATGTTATGTCAGGGCGGTATAGCAGCTTAGCGTGTCCCTCACTCCGCCGCCAAAAGTCCCAAAATAGAGCCTGCATGTGTTGCAAAAGTTCGCAGCACCTCTCCCACGTAGTCGCAGTCCATAGATCATGGCCAGGCAAAATTACAGGAAAGCGGCGTGTCCTGCCGTTACCACAGTCATCTGCAGTCAACCAAAGTTGCCACCAAAATACGCAGGACTCCTTGTGGGGCGGGTGTTCCATGGGGCGTTCGTGGCAGCACCCCTAAACATAGGCACCAACCTCCTCACAGTCGCAAGAAGAAGAAGACCTCGGGACTCCAGAGAAGCTGCTTAAAATCCTTTTATTTCGGCATAAATGCACGACGCGTTTCGTTTTATCAAAAAACTTTCTCAAATGCTGCCGGGATACGAACATCAATAGTTCTGCCGCTCTGCCTTTTGAAGCCAGGTACCTTGCTACGATTGGACAAGGCAACACAGGTGTTTGAAGCACTGGAGCAGCGAAAAACATATATATATATATATATATATATATATATATATATATATATATATATATATATATATATATATATAGACCCGGACGAAGGCCCTTGGCCGAAACGCGTAGGTCGTTCCTTTTTTGCACCTGATGCACGATGCACTTTGCTTTGTACTCTTAAGAAAAAGAAGAAAATAAAATGAAATTGAGCAAACCTCAGTATTGACGTGGACTTGCCTGTTGATGTGCTGCCTTTCTGTGAACCTCTGAAAAATCTGGTGAATAACTCTCTGGAGGTATAATACAGGAAAATCCTTTCCCATATATATATATATATATATATATATATATATATATATATATATATATATAATATTTTTATTTAAAAGCAATCCCAGACATGGCGGTTTTCTGACCCTAGTGACACCATTGACTCTTGTCAGTTATGGATGGTCGCGATTTGCCTCTTGCTTATTATTGAGGTAGGTCGAATTGTGACCCACTGCAATTCAGAATTTTGTGAACCAACCTATTAGTATATAGGTTAGGTCGCAAAATGTATTCCCACTTGTAAAAGGTTGAAAGCTGGTTCTTTGTAGAGGTAGCCTTTAGTCCAACAAGCGAGCCAGCACATAACCAATGCCGTAGAATGTGTATCTTTCATTAGCACGTGAATGTGTTCAATTTTTGGTTTCATTCATTGCAAATGTTCAAAATCCAAAGTAAGAAAGGCATTTGTGTTTACAGAGTAGCATTCCTGGGATGTCATAAAGCTGAAGCCAGTTTTGTGAAGTAGCCTTGAAACAAATTCAAACATTAATCATTGTAGCAGGTATGCTATCCTTTTTGCACACCGCTTTCTAGCAGTTTCAGAGCACTTTGTTGAAGAGTTTAAGCATTTGAGGTGCATCTGAAGAAAATTCTGAGAACAAGTTTTCCAGCAGCGTGTTCATATATTTTATGGAAGAGTAGCCATCCGGCCTTAGCAGAATTTTCTCAAGTATTTCTTTATTTTGACTGAGATAATAGTTGCAAAGAGGGGATTCCGAATATTGAAAGTAAGATATTGTTGTAGGATTCAAGCCTTGCTCATCTGACCTGGAGGTTCGGATGCATCAGCACCTTGATGGGTAGTAAACCTGGTAGATGGCTCCTGAAAAGAATGAAACTGACCTCGTAATGTATCTTTATCTGAGTGATGAGGTTTAATCCAGGAAAAGTTGTAAGGTGGAAGAGCACATTCTTAGGGTTACATATAGTTGCCCATTACACTCTGAATAAGCGTATGTTTATAGAGATGGTGGCCCCTTATTGCTCTAATAAAATTGGAGCATATTGAAATAGCTATAAAAAAAAAGCAGTATGACAATGATCTCCATTTTGAACTGTTGGGGCTGATCCAAACTCGTCAATTGTTGGGCTTTGAATACAGGTACTAGCAAAATAATTGTGATAACCAGTATAGTGACTTGTATGTATGAGTGTAGCCATGTAATGACATTTTGATGTACTCATATATGGGAGTAGTGGGCTGTACCCAGAAATGCTTAAGAGCTGCACTATATAAGGGGTCCGAACAGCTTGATGGAGTTATCATTCTACAAACTATTACGCAACTAGGTCCCTTTCATATTTGCTATGTAATACTGTTAACAATGAGTGTTATGACAAAGGAACTCATATGTATGTAAGTAAGCCGAATCTCTGTAATTGTTTTTGAAAAATTAATAAAACAGATTTTCAACACAAAAAAAATGAGTGTAGCCATGTAATAATTGAAGAGGACATGTCTCGGTGCTGACCATGGGTCCAGCATAAGAGTTGTGATGGACTCTGGGAAGAAAGGTTTGATTACTTAACGATTTCCAGAATGCTTCGAGTGCTAAAGTACGGCCTTTGAGGCAGCATGGCATTTGATCAATATATTAAACACCCTGGAGAGATCTAATCTGTCATTGAGTCATAATAATAATATCTTGTTTATTTAGCTTCTACTGTTGCAGATTTGTTATTATGAAGTGGTGTTAATAACAGGTGGGACCATTATCTAATTTGATGGTGCTCAGTTCATCGATCTGGAAGGATGAAAGGCTCAGTTAGGCCATCCTGGAATTGCACTCATGAGCTATAGGTCTCCCACAGATGTCAGCAGGAAGGTCCCAGCTCACCGAGAGGCATCATTGTGTCAAAACTGATTAGAAAGGACTTGAGGTGCTGGATGTTGCACACAATGACATTTTCTGCTTACTGATGTTTGGGCATGTAAAGCTTATTCAATAGCTGCTTGTCGAGAACTGAGAATATACAGCCAGCCATCAGGGGAGACTATATTTTATGTAAACCTATGAAAGTGAAACTTCAAAAATAAATAAACTGTGTTCGTGTGAAGTTGGGAAGCCTGCTTGTTCACATGTTCATGTAATTGTTTTTAAAACATTTTTGTTTTTGAAGTGTGGGCTTTGAAGTTTAAAATATAAAATGAGGCATCTTCGTAGGGATGGGAATTCCCCCAGACAGGCAGCGCCGTAAGGCGCAGTAGGTGGACCCCTGCCTCTAACCTGCCACCCAGTGCAATTACCCCCATCAGAAGTCCCACCCTCACGGAGGTGGGACTGCGTTGCGGCAAGGAGTTTCTTGTGCGTGGTTGCTTTATTTATTTTTTTGTACATTCCTTGCTTGCTGTGTTTGATATTGTGTTAATCTTGCCTGCTGTGTTTGATTCTGTGTACTGCTATTTTTTTACGTTCTATTTTGTAACATTTCTATCATGTAACGTAACTGGTTCTATTGTACAGCGCTCTGACACCTTCGGGTAAAGTCCGCGCTTTATAAAAATGCATAAATAAATAAATAAATGCTTGGTTATCTCCAAGCGCCAAGTAGTTACCCATGGTCAGATAGGGTGCAGGAAATCGTCCACCATAGCGGGTGGGCTTGATGTCGGCCTAAATTTAGCTCCCTATGCTTTTACCAAGTGTGACAGTTCCAGAATTCACATGTGAAGGTTGAAACTGCTCCGAGCCCTAGTGTGTTTTGTGATGCCTTGCTCCTAGATTCTTGAAGCTACAGGGGCAGCCTGTCAGAGTGGAGAGTGGAGGATTTCACTGCTGACCAGAATGCAGGGAACTTGGTCTGAGACAAAGTTGTCTTCCGAAGCCTTCCTGCTTTGCTGGGTTCGGCTGGTGGAGCAGGCAATGCCTACCTCACACCAAGGGCTATGACATTTCAGACTCTATGGGGTATAACACAGTTATCACAAGCACAATAAAAATTGAATGTCCTTTGAGGTTCGTTATTTAGGTGAAGAGAACAGCACTTTAATACCTTAAGTGTATGCAGGGACTTACACTGTAAAAATGAAGAACCATGAAACCGAATTCTGTAACCACACAGGATCAAAACAATGATTTGAACTAAGGACATTTGGCCCACAAGTGTACAGTCGGTAGTGATTCTGATCAGAATGCTGTTCTCAATAGTAAATGAGACCAGTCATGATCCCATTCTCTTACCAAGAAGAGTGACTCCTGCTGCACGGTTCGTGATCGCACAATATTATGAATTTTAGGGAAATACAAGACTTCAACACTTCCACACAAAGGCACTCGGCACTTGTGTTCAAGAGTGATTCACCCACCCGGCAAACCTGCTGTGTGTTGATTTTCACGATACCTTAAAAGGTGGATATTTCATGACTTTGTTTAAAGTTCCGTTTCCTAGAGTGAATGAACTTCGAACTGAAGGTGACAGACCGTGTCCTGACCGCCTATGGAAGACAGAGTGTGGACCTTTAGGCATAAACGGAACACAGAAGCACCATGCCCAACCTTCTTGCAATGGAGATGGCTAGCAAGCATAGGTTGGGACACCTCTAGCTGCACAGGTGGTGCTGAGCCTGTACACTATACCACCCCAGGTGATGGCCTCATGATTCTAGGCAAAGACAAGGTCCTACAGATATGAACAGGTAAAACCTGGGCCCTGGGAGGGAGTATGTTTATTAGACAAAGTCACCGCTCTACTCAGTTGGTACTTGTAATTGATTTTGGGCAACCCTGCTCTGATCTCAAGCAAGATAAGCAGCCTGGCATGCCAAAAGAGCTTAAGTAGAGGAGCTTTGGGCTTCATTCTAGCTCTGAGGTAATGGGAACTCCGAGCTCCACATTCTGGAAGCCCTGGACAGAGTCGCTGCAGATCTATGTCGATGGAGCTCTCGAATTGTTGGAATGGGGACTCCTTCTTAAATTCACATTCCTTTGTATTTGGGCAGCTGTTCACTGCCAGTCTTTCCAGATGTATTTTTACGGTGTGCAAATCCAGCCAGTCCCATTGTAACATCTTTTAAACCTTTCATCGTATGGCCTTTCATGCTCTCAGAATGCATTGCAGGAGTGGACTACATGACTCCAGTTAAAGGGCTGGCCCAGGACGCTGGTCTGATGTGATTCGCTTATGCATCACATAAGGCGGCTGTCATGTGTCGCAGCCAGACAGGTGCTAGAGAGGAAGTGCGGTGGTCTGTCTTTGTCAATTTTGTGGCCAGCACCCCTTCCCTATCTTGCAAACACCATTCGTACAAAGAAATGTTACAATCAGTATGCGTATCCTTATCGGCGTACCGAAGATGACTTCACTCACTTCTCCACTCGAACATGTTGCAGTGTTTGTAATTATTCGCACCACCACAGTCACACCACTTTTGTCAGTTTTTCCATTGATTCAGAAAAAACAATTGGGTCCCATCGTTCCAGAGTTCACAAGGCTTAACTAATATGTTTGTCAGTACTCAGCACCCTTGCTGCACCTTAAAGGCATTTCACTGAGGCTCCCAGTCAGGGAGAAGGTGAACAGTACCTTCATACTACGGGATGTGAAATAGATCTGAGCAAGCATTTGTTTTTCCATTCGGATTCGTAAAGATGCTGGTTATCGGCTGCTCTGTAGATCATGCATTTTCCTGGTTTACCTTCCCACGTGCAAAGTTCATCCATCTGGACAGTGTGAAGTAATTTTCAAGACATACCAAATCATGTTCCCCTAAACTGAACCCAGCCTAAAAAACTCATGCAGTCGTTTCCTCTGCAGCTTTACGATTTGCAAAGCAACACGTCTTTCTGGGGAGCGCTAGATTTGTAGTTTACAGAGTACCTTGAGATAAAGGTCTCTTCACAATCAGCTGAAAAGGATACCTCTGGGTTAATGAGCTGCTGGCTTTTGTTCTTACATTTGATTTTATTTGGTTTTCATATCTCCCATAATAATAATAATCCCACTTATAAAGCGCCTGGTTACACTGGACTAGTGTGTCCCTGCGCTGCGATGCAATCTGCCCTCGGCAGCTAGAAAGCCCTACCCTGGATGGGAGACTATGCGGAGGGAAAGAGATAAGTTTTCAGTTTTTTACGAAAAATAGCCTCTGAAACCTCCAACCAGAGGCTCAGAGGGAGTTTGTTCCACTGCTGTGCCGTCACATAACGAAAAGAGCGCCCACTCATCCTTGCTCTCTTGATGGTAGGAACACACACCTGATCCGTCTCGCTCGATCTGAGTTGCCGGGTCGGTGAGTAGGGTGTAAGTAGAGCAAACAAGTGGGAGGGGCCCGTCCTATGTATGATCCGGTGGCAGACGCACAGCGCCTTGAACAGAACTCTCTCCCTGATTGGCAACCAGTGGAGGGAACCAAGCGCCCTCTTAGAAGAGGCTCTCCTCGGGAGCATAAGAACCAAACGAGCAGCTGATTGTACCATGCTAATAGAGACGGCCATGGATAGGGCTGAAATGGAAAGGCCCATGATGTAACACTCTTATAAGCCCAGTCATACTTATAATGCCTTAATTACTTACTGGTAATCTTCCTTACCATTACTCCGATCCTTCCTTCCTCAATCTAGTACTTATTTGAGATATTATCTCCCTGTGTCCCTAATAAGCGGCCCCTCTCAAAGCTTCTTTCCCTTTCCATGAAACACAAGGGTTGCGCTTGCAGTGTAATACCTACAGTCACCCATCTCCACTTCCTGTAATAACACCCCTCAACTGAATACTGAAGAAGGCCTAATATGAAGAACGGGCGGAAGGGTTGTAAGTACGAGGATGAGGAAGGAAGAATCGGAGTAATAGGGATTTCAGGTAAGTGATTAAGGCATTACCTTTGTGTTGGGCCTGGGCCTTTTTAGAGGGCCTTCCTTTTGCTGAACAGTTTTTTTCTGTCTTTTAGGACACTTGGACTTTTTCCTCTCTATCCTTAAAATTCTATTCTATTCTTGTGGATTTCTTAAGTGCATGGCTACGCAGAAGGGCCTCCCAGCACTAAAGCAGCATTCACGATGCATAGCTTCGGCCCAACATATTAGCTGAAAAGGGCATTTTTTAGCAATTTTCTGAATGTCACTTCAGACTCGGTTATCCTTAATTGTAGTGGCAGAGTGCTCCAAAGCTTGGGGGCAAGGAAGGTGAAAAACGCCCTCTAATCCTGATTTTCTTTATCCATGGAACAGTTGCCAGTTAGTGGATATTAACATCCTGTTGGGGTAGTAAGGTGTTAGCAAACTTCGAATCAACCAGGGTACTTTTTATACATTGCTCGAAGAGCAAGGCTAAGTGCCTTAAACTGTATTCTTTTAAGCCCTGGGAGCCAGTGCAAGGTTGCCAGTGCCACAGTAGCCGATTAATGTTTAGGAATTTTCAATAAAATTTGGGTTGAGGCATTTTGTGTTACCTGAAGTCTTTATGCAACTGACTTCGGACCGGTGCTTAATTTGAGCCGGGGTTTTCTGGTGCTCAGCAATGGCACTTAATCATCAACTCCGGCGCTTGAGCACCAGTTAAGGTCTCGTTCATTTTTGGTGGGCACAGGGAGATTAAGTGATTCGCCCAGAATCACAAGATGTTGAGCTGACGCAGAGACTCGAACCTGTTTTCCCAGCTCCGAAGTCAGCCATTACGCCACATCCCCGACCCGCTTGCAGGGTTTGTTGGTTTTGGGTTAGGCAACACTAACAGGAGAAATGGCTGGTCAAAGCTGCCTCCTGATGAGAACAGCAGCTCTTTTTTTTTTTTACAAACTAAGCACTGCTTGGGACTCCACAAAAATAGGGAGTTCTCAAATTCAAGTCGTGAGGTAGATCTGCGCGAGGTTCCAGGCATCCATTTCAGTAGCTTTCTCAGAGTCCTCAGAAGGCCGAAACCAGTTGATGCTAATTCTTGATTTGGTCCATCGAAAGCTTGTTATTGAGCCAAAAGCCCGGACTTTTGACCTCCAATTTAGTGGTGGGTGGAGTGCCAATAAAGTCTGGCCAATTCAGCAGCATCCACCTGGTGGGGTTGTTTCCCACCCCCATCTTTACCCATTTAATTTCAAACTACTTGCAGCCATCTAGTCTACTA
The DNA here is from genome assembly GCF_964204655.1 of Triturus cristatus. Classification (NCBI taxonomy): domain Eukaryota; kingdom Metazoa; phylum Chordata; class Amphibia; order Caudata; family Salamandridae; genus Triturus; species Triturus cristatus. The sequence continues at coordinate 1,103,735,112 of NC_140585.1, read as the reverse complement.
CATGCTTCAAGCAGTTATTGAGATGGGTGGACGTCCTTTCTGTTTGATGAGTGAGGGAGATGACAATTTGTGTGTCATAAGCATGGGATATAGTGGAGAAACCATATGCCTTGTTGGTCTCTGCTAATGTGAGGACATACAGATTGAACAGTGTGGGGCTTAATGAGGAACCCTTAGGCACTCTGCAATTTAGAATGTGAATTTTGGATTGTGTGGCTTCTTCACACACTTGAAAAGTTATATTTTGGAGGAAGGAGGTAAGTCATTTTAATGCTATTCCAGCAATCCCTGCTTCTTCCAGCCTGCTAACTAATACTGGGTGGGAGATGGTGTCAAAGACCGAGCTCCGATCCAATAGGATCAGGGCCACGGAACCGCCTTGATCCAAAATAGCTATTGGTTCCTCCATGGCTGCGAGTAAGGTAGTTTCTGTGCTGCTTCCTGGTCTAAAGCCAGACTAGGAAGGATGCAGAATTCCATTTGTCTCCAGATAAAGTGAGAGATTTTTATTCACAAACGTTTCCATAATATTACTGGGGCTTGCAAGAAGAGAAATTGGTCGGTAGTTTTCACATAGTAGGGGATCTGCCGATGTTTTTTTTCAGTAAAGACTTGACAATGACATGTTTCCATGCTGGTGAATGGTTAGAATTTCTTGTGTGTCTTCCTGTGTGACTTCTGGGAAAATGCTCATAGTACTGATAACATGCAGCATCTAGGGAGGCTTAGTTACCCCCATCATCCCCCCCAAGTGTGAGGAGGATGTTATTAACCTTCTCCAGGAAGAAGTTTGCAAGCATGTTACACCAAGATTCTGATGGAGGAAGACAGAATTGTTTATTAGCGGGTTTAATCAGGCTGTTTACCAAATTAAACAGTTCTTTGGATAAGTTAGATGCATTTTCAATCTTAGAGAAGAAATAGTTAATTCCAGCTTCCTTAATAGTGTAGTGATATTTTTTTTAACTGCCTTCTTATAGCTATCCTTACTAGTTTCATCGTTACTTTTTCTCCATGGCCTTTCTAGTTTTTTTGATTTTTTTTGTTTCAGTTTAAAAAGTTCAGTTGAGAGTCATGGCACCCTGCCTCCAGGCCGTTTGGCGTTTGTTGCCTTAAAGGCTGCAGGTTGTTTAGGGTGTTCAGCATCCCCACCTCAAATCTGCTGTATCTACTGGCGATGTCTCCAGCCATATCGGGGGTGGTATTGGTGAGCAGGTTCTCCCAAGCTCCTATGTCTATCTGTGGCCAGCTTTGTCAAAGTCTGGGTTTGTAAGGCGTGGCGACTTTACTGCTTGTTTTGTATAATTGAAAAGGTATTATTTTATTATCCAACCAGTAGATAGCAGTAGGGTCCTTTTTGGCCATTTCAGGGATGTTTGTGAATATAAGGTCAAGTAGGTGACCTTGCTTACTCGACCGGTTGTATCAGTTGAACCGACTCTGGGTCCAGTATAAAGGTTTTGTTTTTAAACTTCACAGTTTTTGTTTTCTAGATGGAGCTCATGGTAAAATTGGCCTACACCTAATTGACACATTTCATTTACTTTTAAGTCCCTATTAAATGGTACTACCTGTACCCAGGGCCTGTAAATTATATGTTACCAGTGGACTGCAGCACTCATTGTGACACCCACTAAAGTAGCCTTTTTAAAACGTTTCTCAGGCCTGCCACTGCCTACTGTAGTTCAGTTTTAAACTGCCATTTTGGCCTAGCAAAACAAACCTTTTGCCAGGCTTAAGACTTCCTTTTTAATACTTATAAGTCACCCCTAATGTGACTTATAAGCAGGGTGTCCAGTATTTAAAAAGTAGCATTGATGGGCTTAAGGTTTACTTGTACTGGCAGTGAAAGCCCCTAAAGTTGTTTTTCACTGTTCCAAGGCCTAACTCTCCCATAGACTGTCACCAAGTTACTTTATTTCCATTATTATGTGCTAACTTCGGATTAGGAGCAGATGAAGAAATGATGCTCACACTTAAATTAATTGTCATTTAAAATCCTATTTATAGGTAAAGGTGGATATTACATCATAAGAGTTTCCAGCTGTATGGGTTTGTTAATGTTCCCCCCATCAAGAATGGGCAGTGGGGTCTAGACAGTGAGCAATGGAACTTGGATTTAGCTCAGAGATGGTCTTCTGGCAGGATGGCTGCAGAGGAGCTGTACCCTGTCCTGATTATATTTCAAAAGACCTTAACCATAGCACATACAAATGAACCTAACACCAGGCCTTCCCTGCCATTTCTCACGCTAGACAGTTTGGAGCCAGGGGAAGGGGAAGAACAAGCCAGACCCAGTTTTAACTGAGGGTTAGAATTTTTGCCCCACACCAAGGTTAGCACCAGCTATAAAAAGTCGACTTCATTATCACACTTCTGAATCTTCCACAAGTCCAGGATTGTTCTGAAGGATGATTGTCCTGTTGCCAAAAGGACTGCCCTGTTGCTAAAAAGACTGTCTTGTTGGAGATTGGTCCAGCTTGACTTGATCCCAGGTTACCCAGAGTCAGTTGGCTAACCTCCTGTGTGAGCTGCAGAGAAACAAAAAGATTCCAGAGGCCTCCTTGCAACTGCCTAGGTGACAAGCACCAACTTGACCTACCTGATACTTGCTGCTGACTTCTGCTGGAGTGAGTCTTGGTCACTGAGAGTTGTCCTCCCCTCTGGTCCTGGATCCTGTGCTGGCATCTGTGAGAGCTCCTGCTAAAGAAAATGGTGAAAATCCTGCAGTTTGGGTTCCTCTTGATCAAGAACGGGCCTGTTCGCACCAGGACTCTACCGCCTGTGATGACCCACAATTCAGAGTTCCAGTGAGACATGCTGTTCGCCTAGACAGTGACCGTCTGCAACGACTGGCAGTGCGAAGCTCCGGCAGTGCCCAGATCTTTGCGCTACAGCAATGCCCATCTGAAACGATTGACCTGCTCTTTATGCCAAATGCATCCTCCTCGCAGCCTTCTATAAAGCGTCCTTGAGAAGGTATTTTTTTTAAAGGGACTAACCCGTCACAACTCGGACCTCCTGCACTGCTGTACAGCTGACTGAACATCTGGTACACCAAGCATATTGCTTTAATTGCAGTCAGTAAGAATAAGAGAGTACAGCTTTTTAGACTACTGGCCTCCTCTTTCTATATGAGAAAAACTTGAACATTATTCAGTCCGTAGCCAGGTAAAAGTTTTTAAAAAAGGAGAAGAGAAGAGAATGCGGTCCCTTTACCACTATCATCTTTCCCTTATGTAAACCAGACTCAAATGTGTGTAAGTCATTTAGTTGCTGCCATTAGACAAAAGGCAGCCCCATCAACACCCAAGTCTTATCAAGAGGCTTGAGTGCATTGACAGTATATTACACTTACCGAGCTAATTCTTGTAGGCCATTGTACCAACCGGAACAACTTTGAATGTGCCCAAGTAGCCTTTAAACCACTGGTCTTAATGACATGTAGCTCCAAGAGGGCACAAAAACACAGAAAGTGGGGGTGCAGGGTTGTAGGTTTTTGTGCTGCAAGCAGGGCCGGACTGGCCGTAGTGGGCACCAGGCATTTCCCCGGTGGGCCGCCAGGGTGGGGGCTGGTTTTGGGCCCCTGGGACCGTTTTTGTTACAGGAACGTTTTTGCAGCATAGTTGCGAAATCTTTCCCTGTAGCAAAATCGGCCCAAACCGACCCTGATAAACAGCTCGGCCTCAACCCCAAACCTGTGGGGGGTGGCCGAGCACTTTGCCAGGGCCGGTTTTGGTTCCCAGTCCAGCCCTGGCTGCAAGCACAACCCCCTGTTTCATGGACAGGGAAGAAAGCTCATTAGGGGCACATGAAGATTATATCCTAAGTAACCGCTTAACCGCGGCGCGAATTCCGCCGCGGTGTGGCGGTTTGAAAAAGTGGGCGGGGCACGTCGGCCAACGGATGTGTGCAGCACTAGTCAGGTAGTGCTTGCGACGGCCGTTGGCCAACGGGAGCATGGAAGGTGTTCAGGGATAGGATGAAGGAGGCGATGAGGAGGTAATAATGCTTGGGCCTGTTACCTTTTTAAAAAAAATCTCTTCATTGATTTTCTGCAAGGAAAAAATATTCAGCAGTGACACTCAGCATAGCCAACAGCGACAAATAGTTGCGCTACCTGACTGTAGAAAGCAGATAGTAGTATCCAGAGACAAGGAGGCAGAAGTGAATACATCCCAGACAACACATGCAGTGGTAGGAATATAGTCATATGGTACAATATTGCAATCCATCTAACCCTTCAGCACTAACGTCTTTTGATAGGGGATGCATGCTTGGCTAGCGAGTAGTGGGACGGTTGGGCAGTGTCTGGTCGTGGGCGTCGTAGTCTGTGTCCCGAGATCCCGGAACCACAAGTACGCAGCAAAGGGTGCCCAAATGTCTTTAGGTCGGGGTTCCTGTGGCATGAGGTCCTAGTATAGTGTTAGCTGTTCTTGGCAGTGTGCTACATCAGCCAGCCAGGCAATACATGTTATCTTTGGGGTGTTCTCACGCCTGCTATGAAAGGCTCACAAAAGCTTCTTGCTTGTTTTGTGCCGTTACCCTATATTGAGTCATGGAGGTTCAATGGGTGTCTGTTTCCTGCAAACTTTCGTTCTTGTAATTAGGAATGATTTTCAGCTCATATACCTGGAGGTGTCATTACTTACATTCAATCTAAATTTCTGAAGTATTGAGGATCTGATAAACATACACATCACCTGTGTTCTCTTCCCCACGTTCAACATATTGTGCGAGCGTGTCTGTTTGTGACTTTGACATCTTCGGCAGCTTTGGTGGTGGCCAAAACAACCTGTGCAATGAAAAAAGTGGTTTCTCTTTAAAGGAGCCATTTTATCAATCCTACTTAGATGACATATAGTTTAAATAAATTCACAATTCTGGGCCTCTGCAAGCTCTTCGCCTACACCTGACATGGCGGTTTCATCTGCAATCCTCAAGTGTCCGAAATGAAGGTACACTACTTAGCAGCTTCATTCATTTGCGTTCTGTCCTTATTTCGTTCTTTTTGCAGCCTGGTGGTAGGCAAAAGAGATAGTGGATCAGTTTTTCCCAACATCTAAACTCGTCATCCCTGATGAAATACCTTTGGACGTTGTATGCTTCCACTTTCAAGAGATTAGCAAGTGTGGTTTCTAGACATGCTTGGGTTCCCGATGGATTTCATAGTGATTGATATGATATAGTATATAATATGAGATGCTTAATCCCCTTTGCAGTCCTTTTGCGCCCTTATAAAATCTTCAGCCCTACCGTTTAAAAAAAGTACGAGAAGAGAACTTCTGTAGACGCCGTTTCATCGAGAATGGGTGACCATCAGTTAAGCCAGCGTTCCATCCCACATTCGACCTGTCCAGCGATCAGTGCCCTATCATGCTTGATGCATGTACCTCAGAATTGTGGTATCTAGTAGGACCACAGGTTTCCCACCCGCTTCCTGAGCCATTTCCACATTTACTTCGCCAGAGAAGAGCTCCATTTTTACCCTAGACAAATAATCTTATTCCAAGACCATGTAGCTCCTGGTTTGAAAACAATCACCAGTTTGTTCCTAGATGGGGATTCTGAGTTCAGCAGAGAATACCACACAACCATATTTTTTACCTTTCACATTTTGGTAGGAAAATCCTGGTGAAATGTGAACCGGGAAAACTGCCTGAAATTAGGGAAAAACTGGGGTATCTGGTGCAAAAAACTCCAGTCCTACATGTTCTCTTCCATTTCCGGCAAAGAAAACTTCTCAATTGGGAGGCAATACCGCATGTGATAAATGCTGCGCTCAGTGATAATGGTAGATTTACATAATTATGTGAAATACATTTAACCTGCCATCCAATCTGCTTCTTTGCTACTTATAATTCCCATTTTTTTATCCTTTCTCTAAGACACGCAGGCTCATTATTCAAATTACAGATTATTATTTTAGACTTTCCTTTTTTAGCTCAAATGCAGATATTTTGCCAAAGCCTGTCATTGATATTGGCCTGTGCAAAACTAGTACACAGGCTGAATTGTCAGCATGCAAGACCAGCTTTCTCTTGAGATTCCAATGACTAAACTGAACAAAGCCCGACTCCGCTCTCGAGCTTTGTTGTTTTGAAATATGTCAATTTAATAGAAGTCAAACAAAATTCGCCAAAGCAGACATTCCCGACGTGTCCCCCATTCTGCACACATTTCATAAGTTAACTACCCATCTATAGGGGCTGGGATACGACTTATAGATTTTTACAAACCTTTTCCCTGCTCAATCTACACCTTGTTAAGCGCGTAAGCCAGGATCCTGTTTAAAAATCTTGGCTATCTCTTTAAAAGGCATGTTAACCTACACTGATCAGTGAGGCTATACGAGGTCTAATTGATTTAAGAGCATGTCAAACCCAGTCCCTCTCCTCTTTCCTAAGATAAAAAAAACAAAACTTTTTCTTTACCCCCCCCCCCCCCCCCCCAAAGAAATGCACACCAGGTACCCCTTCCCCTCTAGTGGGATCTTCCCTAGCTAAACTTACCATCTTTGAAGACCCTCCCCCTTTTGAGTGCCCTCCTACCAGTCTTTCCCCATCTCTAAGCAGCAATACAAATGATTTTGTTTTCTTGGGTATCCTTTCTGCCATCCGTTCAAACCTTTCAATATCCTCATGTGACGCCACTTTACCTGAACACTGCAATATTCTAAGTATACTTCTTCATACTACAAAGGGCATCCTACAACATGTGAGCACCAGTGGAAAACAACACCCCAGACAACCCTCCTTCTTGTTCTTAAAGACCCTCTCCCACTCTGATAGCAGCATGCTTCATGGATGAAACAATGTGGCATCTGAGCAAGCTTGAGCACAGGGCAGATATAGGTGTCAGAGGTGACATTGCAACCTTGATGACTGTGTGACTACAGGGTCATGGCCACCTATCTGAGCAAAGAAATGATGGATTTAGGCCCAGATCTCTGTACTGGGGTGAATGTATGACATTGTTCTGCATTCTGTCCATCAACTGTTGTTTTTGCATTTGTCACCCCGAGTGGGACGGGTATGCTCAGACGTGAGTCCCGTGCTCTCCATGCCACTGGAATCAAGCTATCCTGGCTGAAGAGGGGTGAAACCCCGAAACCGGTCCTAGGATGCTTGTTTCCAGTCCAGGGAGGACCTGGCTTGGCAGTTCGGGATGAACTGTTCCCATGAGGCACAGGTTCAAGACTGATTTGCATATGGCTGGGTTCAAACTGGAATGGCATGGTGAGCAAACAAATGATGGATTTAGGCCCTGATCTCTGTACTGGGGGGAATGTATGACATTGTTCTGCATTCTGACCATCAACTGTTGTTTTTGCATTTGCCCCTATCTTCTTTTGTCACACATATGATACCCACAATAGGAACCGTCAACCTATACGGAAATATGTGGGTGAGTGCTCCACATGTATGTTGTATGTCAAATGCCATAAGTTCGAACTGAATAGGGAAAGGCCACTAAGGCTACTTATGACTTAGAACAGATTCTATGATTTTTTCAGTCTTATAACTTTAGCAAAAGCTTGTGGGACTGTCTTGACCTCCCTGATGTTTCAGGGAAGAATCATTGTTGCATGAATACTGATTTCCGGTTTTTTTTCTTTGTAATTTGGCTAGCATCGAAAATATGAGAGAGATGCTTTAAGTCAGATGTAATGTAGCACAATGGTTTCCTGTTCAGGTGCAGGAGCTCTTTAGTGTCTCTCTGCCGTATTTGTTCATATTCTGTGAAATATTGTTTTTCTTCTAGTAAACAAGGTTTGAAGATAATACTTGCCTTGGTCTCCTTGAAGAAATCGAGCTTTCTCTCACTGCTAGAGTTGGGCGGGAAATATTAATTTGTTCTTACTGCTAATATTTTATCTTAGTGTTTGCCATTAACGCGACACACATCGCTGTCAAAAGCTGATTTGTCTGAAGCAATGTTTGTGTTTTGATTGATTGATTGTCACACTGACGGTAAAGGGAGTGGAAGCGTGTCATGATCCTCAGCTGAAGGATTCGTGCAAGAACTGGGAGATGGAAACCCTAGGGTGTTGGGAGCTAGTGTGAGTGATCAGAGGGAGGGGCTTGCAACACAACTACATTACTTTCTCTCTCTCGGGAGCTTTCATGAGCCAGTGTGTTCAGTAACTCGACTTGTCATTTTTGAGTGGTACCTGTACATCGAATGTATGTCACTCAATCGTGGTTGAAATATCAGCCTACAACATTTCGCAGCCACCCCATCATCAAGGTAAGTATACATGTACCATTGTCATCTCCACCTCCATTTACCTAGGCTAACCTTGCTAAATTCCTGTGTGATCCGCTCAGCCACAAGTGGTCTGTTGTTACCACACCTAAAATGTGTTAAACAAATGGACCCAATTCTACTGGCTGGAAAATCTGTCTGGTAAAGTCGCCTTGGAGAAGGGCTGCATTGCAGCCTGGACCCATTCCCAGGCTGTCACCCGGCTATCAGAAAAGGCACAGGGGGAGCATATAATACACTCCTTCTTTAGCTCCCCCGCCCCCCTCAGCTAACTTCCTCCTTCCCCACCTTTGTCCCAATGCTCGTTGCAGGTGGTAAATGTGTGCGTTAAATGCCACTGAATAGGTAAAACCATGTATAACACTTCCTGGTATGTCAAAGTCCTCAAAGTTATTCTCCATTCTGTGGAGTTGAACTCATGTTTTCACGGTACTGCCAGAGTGTTACCGCATGGTACCGGTCAATTATTGGCGTAGAGTTTGCACCCTGCCAGTATGTTGTAATCAGTACTCTGAATCAGTTATGGTAAAGCTGATGCTGCGGAAGCAGTATTCTTGTAGGTCAATGTCTCAACTACGGTACAGAGATAAAACACCTATACGCCTGCAGTTGTAAATAATGATGGAACTAGTTCGAATCACATAAAAAAAGTCCTCTTTCACAGGGGAGGAAGTACACTTCTGTGGGCCTTTGTATGATTGTGAGGGTGTCTGTTATTCCAAATTATGTTAACAGAATTACATTGAAATGCTAGATTTGACTCCAGTGGTCGAAGTGGAGGTGGTATGAGGGGTACGATGTGCCCATACTTTTTTTGGAAAGGCATCCACCAGGACGGTTAATTCCGAGAGTTGAAACGCTTCAGCTGAAGTGTAAGGCAGGGAGTCTCCTGTGCTGTGTGAGGGAGGCGCAGACAGCTAAACAAGCCTTCTTGCCAGGGTGCTGACTGAAAGAAATTTAAATGTGCACAACGGGTCAATCTGCAAATGTAAAGGGTGCCTAGCTTTAATTAACGGAATCACTTGAAGCTTCCTCATAACACAAATTCATTATTTTAGAGTGGTATTGCAAGGGTGTTACCAGCCAAACTGTGAAGTGTGCACTTTTAAAGGGCAGTTGTAAAAGTTATTTCACTATATACAGTCTGGGAATTACTCAGATCCAAGTTTTGAAATTACATTTTTATCTTAAACTTTTTTACGCATTTTGTATTAGCCTATCTTATGCTGTGTGTAATGCAAGTTTAAAATAATAACTTACACATTCACAGTGCTTCCTGTCACAAACTGGGACCTCATAGCACTACACATACACAAGTCACGATTCTCCACTACACCAACCAGGATCTCAATTTGTGACTCTCTGCTTACAGACAAAGGCCTCTGCAGCACATCAACTAATAGAGGTTTCTTAATGTACGATAGTGCATTTCCCACTGATTAACTTAAATTACATATACATATCATTTAAACTGTGTATTATTTTATATGGAATTAATTGAAGGTGAAAGACTCAAAAAGTTGCATTTATTTTTTTTATGGCAGACCTTTGACTCCGCCCCCATGTTCACTCACCCCACACTCTTTGCGCACATAATCACATCTCCCATACTTTTATTAATGCACTTCGACCACTCTGACTGGTATAGAAATATCTCAAAAACACAGTATAAGGGAGGAGTCTTGTGACTAATAGGAAGCAAAGTAGCCTTACTGGTGGTGGATTGATTTCGGTTTGGAAAATTACACCTCAGAAGTGATTTCAAGCTGACCCTAGATGGACAAAAAGAATGTGGTAGTGCAAGTTATAAATGTACTTTTCCCACAGTAAAACATGCATGCAAAGTGCCGTTTTGAGAATATGTTTGTAGAACTATTACCCTGCTCTCTGAATTGTTAATGATAGATTCTAGTTTTTCTAAGTGAAGTATTACTTGCAGATATACGACGAAAAGTGTAATCGTTTAGGTTTTACCGGTGCATTCCTTTTTTAAATATCTTGGTTCTTCTTGCCTAATAACCAGTATCTTAGAAAGAACCAAATTAAAAGTTACAGATAAAAATCAACCTTTTGTGTTAAAATAGGGGTACGAGTAACACAATGCACTATCAATAGATGAGCATCTATTTACTTTGCTTTTTATTAAAAAAAAAAATACATATATATATATATATAACGGCACTGGGAATTTCGAGTCATGGGGCATACAACTTAATGGGCGAACACTCTATAAATCGTAAACCTAATGCAGGATAAATCTATTACAATAAGGATTCACAGCTGACCATTTATATTGTGTATGTTATGTTCATGGCATTTGGGGAGTATTTATTCTTCTGTTGGATGGTATTATAGCGCTGTTGGCAGACCTTGAGAATTTCCTAATGGTTCAGAGGTCACTGGACGATGGAGTCTGTGTCGGGTTGTGTTGTGCTAAAGGCCTGTTGTTCTGGGTCTGTTCTTGGTTAGGCTGCAGCCCTATTCGTAAAGGTTTGAGTTGCATTGAATGTGTTACTCCAACGAGACAGTGGAATGATAAAATAATCTGATAAATGTAGACTAAATATATGTTTCTAATGTCAACCCGAATGCTCCTCACTTGGAATAAACCATTGGGGGCTCTTTAGAATGCAGTAATGCTCTGGATAAAGAGCTCTTAGCTGCCAGCAGTGTTTGAGATTTCACACCAATTCTTCTTTACAAGCCCAATTGTCAGAGTGACCAAAGTGTTTTTACGATTTGTTGACACATGATCAACTCATTCAACGAGATGAGAGGATCTGAATTCAAAGTAGTGTATGTATATTAATCAGTATTGTGTTTAATTTGTTTTAGTAGCCGTTACTGGTTTACTGGTCACCCGTTGCAAAGCGAGTCTCGTAGTTGGATACTTGACAGCCCATCTGGTGAAGCACAGTCTGGTTTAAGGAAATAAATCAGCCTGTATGAAGCACGCATTGTGCGGTTGTAAGACCGCGTTAAGTGGAGGGTTGGGGCGGGGGAGGGGCAGAGGTTATTGGGCCATTACCATAGTGGTTGTATCATTTGCCTTTGCTGTCCTAGGCCGGTCCTACTGTGACTCTGCAGAGTTGGCCAAGTACATCCCTTCTGCGTTCCACTGTCAGCATTGTAAGGATGAGCAGTCAAAGGCTTCTCTGGGGGGTAGTGTGGGGGACAGAGACTCTAAGCTCAACAATCACCCAAGAAACACAATACCGTACTGTCTAGCCCAGTGCTTGCCTTGGGAAAAGAAAAGTATTTTGACAGCACTGTAAAACGAAATACTACACACAGGAATAGGCTTTAGCTACACAGTCCCCACACCCATCGGAGTTTTCTAGCTCAGCGGTGCCATTTCCCCCCACTTCCCGCCGCTGTCACCTATTAGTGTAGGAAAAAAGTAATGCCACAATCGGTTCAGGTGTGAGTTAACCACTTTGTTTATGCGGATAGTGTTTAAATGTGAGGACCCATACGTCTGTTGAGTTCGTATCTTGTATTCAAGTTCAAATTAACACTTGTTACTCCTTTCCACGTGCAGTTCTAGACACAGGTTCTTAGTCTCTGTCCAGGCAAAAACGGTTCAGCGCTGCAGTGGTTGTGGTTCACCTTTTGTGGTCAGTTACATGGGAGGCGTCTCTGTCAGCAGGGGCAGGATTGCCGTGGCAGCCCACCTCCCAAATCTTATATCTGAGGAAAGAATTGGAGTAAACACTACCACACAGAGGATAAGGAAATCTATAGGGCAGCTTTGAGAAAGAACCATTCGGCAGTTGAGGCTGCCAAAGTCGTGTTCTTAGACAGGAAAATTGCTTCTTCCACCTACGGACCCTGGGGAAATCTTTAAAAATTGTTACGAATTTTTTTTTACCTGTATCTTGCAGCAGCAGCAGCATTTCTCCTTCTCAGAAGCTGTGCGAGAAGCTATTGGGGTTCTTTGAGGAAACAAATCTCTAAAATCTAAACTAAACTTGCCTTAATCTGAGTGGTTGCTGATTGCTAGGCTCCGCTGCGTTTTGATGCTGTCCATAGACAGTGTTTGCTGCTTCAGTTTCATGCTATTACTGTAACTAAAACTGAAATCCGTGAATTGAAATCTGACTCTTCTAAAGATTCTTACTATACTGACTTGCTCTTTAAGGCAGTTGAAGTGACCAAACCCACCCTGAAGGATCTTCCAAATGCCTCTTTTCCGCAGCTATTTGTCCCCACATTGTGGTAACCAGGGCACAAGTCCTATAAAAAGAAGTGGGGGGGACTGACCAAGTAAGACAATATGCAAATAACCTCATGACATCGCGACGTAGCGCTATAAAAGAAATAAAATAGTGCTATTTAAATTATTTGTGTAAATACTGGGACAGACTAACCCATCTGACAGTCTTACAATGTCATTCAATCAAAAGTAGGGAAAAAGAAGAGGCTGTGATCCAAACGGCTTCCAGCTAGTCATTTATAATCAAAGGGGAATGGATCACTTGTTGCTGGCACCAGGGTTCAGGTGACTGTTTCCGATATAGGTAAAAAACCCTCAATCACGTAAAGCAGTACCGCCCACGTACTGCTTTACATGATTGAGGGTTTTTTACCTATATCGGAAACAGCCACCTGAACCCTGGTGCCAGCAACAAGTGATCCATTCCCCTTTGATTATAAAAGACTTACAATGTCTGCATTTATATACAGAGACAGAACAAAGGCAAAAGCATACCTCTCTGAAGTACCTGTGAAGAGAAGGCAAGCTGTGTGCCTTTGTTTCCCTCTGTGGCATTTACATTTAAATGTGTGTTTCCAGGCGGCCCCCAGTTAGCATATAGAAACAAAAGGAGGTCGGATGGCCCCTTAACTTTGGTCCAGCTGGAGGTGAAAAAGGCTCCCTCGCTGCCTGCACGTTGCTGCTGGGAATGGAAAGCAGGCCACATGCAGGTGCTGCTGAAAGTGTCCCGGTGTCTGAAAATTACACCGGGACAAGTTCAGCATATTTCTGTAGGTCCCAACTTCTTGGCAGGGGGGACAGCGTCCACCCTGTGAAAAGAGTGGGGGGACGCCGTGTACCTGCGTGTACCCCCGACTCGAGCCCTGGTGGTAACATGCCAAATTGGTCCCCTTTTGAAAAAACCTTTAGCAGCCCCTAATGTTTCTGCAATTTCAGACCTCTTTTCCTTCATCCACCAGTCTCTAAACTTCTGAAAACATCGATTATTAGGCAGCTGCCCAACTATCTGAGGATTGTTAAGATGCTGCACCCTAGACAATCCGTTTTCAGCCTAAGTATAGCACTGAGACTGCTCTTCTTGAAGCTTCTGACTGGATCTAATTTTTTTTGGACCAGGGAGAGAAGACAGCGATGATTGTTTTGGATCTTTCTGCAGTGTTTGACACCATATCACATGCGCTCCTTCTTCGATGCTTGCATTCTCTTGGGGTTGGCAGCTTGGCCTTGGATTGGCTTGAATCCTTTCTAGAAATCAGAGGTCAATCTGTCTAACCCTCTTCCTCTGGGTTGAAGTCCCACCTGGAGGGAGTGCCTCAGGGCTCCTCCTGAGTCCCACTCTTATTAATGTCTATCTAACGCCGCTTGCTTCTTTAGTGGAGTCAAATGGACACAAGGTGGTGTCTTATGCTGATGACACTCCTCTCCTCCACTCTGTTGGGGAGGGTGTAACTGTGGACTGTGGCTCTATCATGTCCTGTCTTTCTGCTGTTTTTGAGTGGTTGCATGCTAACCAGCTCATGTGCATGATGGGCAAGATGGAGGTCCTCCCATATCGGACATTTCAAGATGATTGGTGGTCTAATTTTTGGCCTGATGGAACTCTGCCCGTGCCCTCTTCTTTGGCGTTTGCTAAGAATCTCTGGGTGAGATTTGGCAATCGTCTTGTTTCAACTGCAGGCATCGGCCGTTACTGGAGCTTGTTTTGGACTACTTCGTTCCCTAAAGAAATTCCTTTTACTGTTACCTTTGACTTCCAGGATAATAGTAGTCCATACCCTCATTACTTCCAGGCTTGACAACGCCAATGTTTTGTGTGTGGGCTTTACGGGTTATCTGATTAAGAGCCTTCCGATTGTTTAGAATGATGCCGCTTTGCTCATTCTTAGACTTCCCAATCGAACTGCTATTTCTACCTTTCTTAAGATCGTTACATGGCTGCCTGTAAAGAAGAGGATTCTTTATTGTGTGTTTGAAGTTTTTGTAGATAGTGGTGATCTTGTTTTGGAAGACGTCTGCCAGGGTGTTGCAGAGTTCTTAGGAGGGGTGATGGTGTTTTCAGTCACTGAGGGATTGGAGAGTTTCTTGATGATGCTGAAGAGGAAACAAAGATATTAACATACACATATGATCGAGTTATTCTCCTATCAAAGGTGAAGGCCCTGGTAAACTATGGAGGTGTAGGTGGCCCAGACTTTGAATACTATTATTTAGTGGCACAGCTTCAGGGGCCTTCTAGATGGCTGCCAGACAAGCTATTGCCCATAATTGCATCCTCAACACAGCATAGTGTTCTACTGAACACCACACTACTCGCCCAGCCTAACAAACGTTTACGCATATCCCATGCTAGGTATTGCACAGTCTTAGTCATCTCACCTACTTCTATATTTTACTTCAATATGTTGTTCTCCTGGGACAGATGTTTGAATTCCTGGCTTGTCAGAGCTTTTTCTGATCAGACTCTTCCCTCATTGGGCAATTTATGAGCAAAGTGGGAGGCGGACATAGAGCATGCATTCATAAAAAAAGGAATGGGCAAGCTTATTCCTACCCGCATACAATTTCACATAACAGCATTTAGCATCCTTGATTGCTCCTATTTGATCCCAGAATTTATCCTACTGCTAATTTCAGATGTCCCCCCACACCGTCATGCCATGATGCAGCCACCACTGTCCTCACATCTGTCACTGGTCACAGTGACTTCTATACATTTGAAAGTTGCATCTTAGGACTTTATCTCCGCCTGAAGGCTGGCAAAGTCATCCGCACGTTCTTGGACTTGGCCTTACTTTTGTCCAGAGTACAACTATGCTGCACTGGAAGGCCTCCTTCCTACCCGGGGTTGCTTGTTTGCATGCCAAAGTCCTCCGTTGAGCTGAGGCTGATTCTGTATCACTGGAGAGGGAGGAGGTCAGAGGTTTACCCCAACACCCAGTTGCACTAATGTGGGACAAACTGATCTTCACCTTCAGAGAATGCCATCAGGAGGACAAAAGGCCATCATACATGGAGCATGCCTGCGCTGCGTGGGTTAGATCCCTCTCTCATTCTCCTTTTATACTATAACATACTGTTTGTTACTGACATTTGTTCCTCTACTCAGCTTTAATAATTTTATTGACAGCTGCGGCCTTGACCTTTCCCAAGCCCCTCATTCCACCCACACACCCCTATACAGTAACTACACATAGAGACCGGAGGGTATATGCGCTATATGTATGATTAACATGTTGTAGTACATGTGCACACATTGTGATAGCCATTTAATGACTGTGTAGCCTTACAATGCAACTTGCTGTGTTTTTTCTGTACTTTAGTAATACAAAAACCAATAAAAATATTAAAAATATTAGTGGGGTATTCTGCCTTTTCCAGTTGTGGTCTGCTTGCCTCCTGCAATATTGAGCAGAGTGAAGCTTTGAATAGTTAGTAAATTTCCGGATGAATGCCTTTTCCTTAAGTGGCTTCATTGGAGGCAGGTGCTAATATAGTTGAATGAAGATAAGCTCAGGTGGTTTTGTATGGGAGTGTCTTCCACCGCTCTGGTCTCATAACATGGAAAAGGCACTTAGATACCGGTCAATAACACTACAAAAAGGGGGTTCCTGCTCTTAGAGTTACAGGTCAAACAATTCTTTTAATGCAGTCAGTGAATCTAGTGGTCCATCGCTGCTCAATCATAGAGTTCATAGTGTGCAGGCTTTTTTGTGGCCCTGTGATCAAAAGTACTGATTTTCCTCATATTTTTTTAGCAGAGGTCTGTTAGCCACGATTCCCTCGCACATTTGGACCCAAACTCTTCTTTTCATACAACCGAGTGATTTGCCAGTGTTATTACAATCAGGAGGCATGAGTGCACAGCGAACAATTGAAGTTGTCAACACGACACATCGTCATTCCAGAGTTTGTGGTCCCCGCATGGCAACATTTCAGGAATCTCAGAAGACAAGGATGTGTGCACTGCCCACAGGTTATTGGTTATAAAGTGTTTAATGGGGATATTTATCATTTCATTGAATGTGGAATTGCCAGTCCTTTGTTGATAGTCCATTAATGCATGTCCTGTAATAGGCTAGAAGTGGTTAATTTAATTTTGACAGTCAGATAATCCGCCAATAGGAGGGAGTGAACATGGGGTTTCTGTACGAAGAGACCGTAGCTACTGAAATCTGCTTCCAGTGCTGGTGAGGTGGAGAGTGGAATAAGTAGTCAGTCAGCCAAGTGTCATGCCTGCAAATTGTCAATGAGCTCTGAGGTTTCCAAAATAAATTTATAGTTGTTCTCTGTCCTTGTGAGATCGCCGGGCTGAACTGTGTGATGAAGATTGGGATTCAGAACAGCTTTAAATTCATTGCCCCTCGTAAAAAGGCTGTTCCAGAGCTCAGACCATTGGGAATTTGTTGTCATTCACGTTTGGCTGTCTGCTGCACAAAATGAAAAGGACTCAAGGGGTATTTGATAAATTCTGTACTAGCCCAGTAGGTCAGTAAAAGCTTTCGCTATAGGCTTTGTGCTATTGAACTGCTGTCAATATCTGACTAGTATTCATCTCTCCTCCCCTTCTGCTTTTTTCATTTTTGTTGTGATGATTTTATAATGCTAATCATATGGGCACTCTAGACATTGATTGCGTACATATGTTTTTTCCTCTTATGTCTTTTGGTGGACCTATAGTCATGTTTTTTATATTCTCTCGTCCTAACTGCTCATGTGGTGGCGGTGGTGCAGAGAATGCTGGCAGAGGGTGGCCCTGGAGGGCGTATTTGCACTCGTGCAGGAGCCAACTTCAAATCCATCTGAAGCATTGTCAAGATTGGAGCCTTGGAGGAAGGTGCGGGGGGGGGGGGTCAGTGGAAACTGATGGGTGGATGGCGATGGAACTGAGGGGGTGCACAATAAAAAGGGATTAAAAAAATAATGAAAACCTGGAGACCATAAAGTTATTCATATCACAATAAGGTTCATTGGATAACTGAGAGACTGGTTCTTTGCACTACATTTAATGATGGCTGATGAAATCATATTTATTTGCAAGAATGTTAAGGTTCTAAACTGTCCTACTGATGAAGAGGTAATCACCAGCCATGCAGACGGCATACCCGGAATGCGGGTAGTGTTTAAATGTGAGGACCCATACGTCTGTTGAGTTCGTATCTTGTATTCAAGTTCAAATTAACACTTGTTACTCCTTTCCACGTGCAGTTCTAGACACAGGTTCTTAGTCTCTGTCCAGGCAAAAACGGTTCAGCGCTGCAGTGGTTGTGGTTCACCTTTTGTGGTCAGTTACATGGGAGGCGTCTCTGTCAGCAGGGGCAGGATTGCCGTGGCAGCCCACCTCCCAAATCTTATATCTGAGGAAAGAATTGGAGTAAACACTACCACACAGAGGATAAGGAAATCTATAGGGCAGCTTTGAGAAAGAACCATTCGGCAGTTGAGGCTGCCAAAGTCGTGTTCTTAGACAGGAAAATTGCTTCTTCCACCTACGGACCCTGGGGAAATCTTTAAAAATTGTTACGAATTTTTTATTACCTGTATCTTGCAGCAGCAGCAGCATTTCTCCTTCTCAGAAGCTGTGCGAGAAGCTATTGGGGTTCTTTGAGGAAACAAATCTCTAAAATCTAAACTAAACTTGCCTTAATCTGAGTGGTTGCTGATTGCTAGGCTCAGCTGCGTTTTGATGCTGTCCATAGACAGTGTTTGCTGCTTCAGTTTCATGCTATTACTGTAACTAAAACTGAAATCCGTGAATTGAAATCTGACTCTTCTAAAGATTCTTACTATACTGACTTGCTCTTTAAGGCAGTTGAAGTGACCAAACCCACCCTGAAGGATCTTCCAAATGCCTCTTTTCCGCAGCTATTTGTCCCCACATTGTGGTAACCAGGGCACAAGTCCTATAAAAAGAAGTGGGGGGGACTGACCAAGTAAGACAATATGCAAATAACCTCATGACATCGCGACGTAGCGCTATAAAAGAAATAAAATAGTGCTATTTAAATTATTTGTGTAAATACTGGGACAGACTAACCCATCTGACAGTCTTACAATGTCATTCAATCAAAAGTAGGGAAAAAGAAGAGGCTGTGATCCAAACGGCTTCCAGCTAGTCATTTATAATCAAAGGGGAATGGATCACTTGTTGCTGGCACCAGGGTTCAGGTGACTGTTTCCGATATAGGTAAAAAACCCTCAATCACGTAAAGCAGTACCGCCCACGTACTGCTTTACATGATTGAGGGTTTTTTACCTATATCGGAAACAGCCACCTGAACCCTGGTGCCAGCAACAAGTGATCCATTCCCCTTTGATTATAAAAGACTTACAATGTCTGCATTTATATACAGAGACAGAACAAAGGCAAAAGCATACCTCTCTGAAGTACCTGTGAAGAGAAGGCAAGCTGTGTGCCTTTGTTTCCCTCTGTGGCATTTACATTTAAATGTGTGTTTCCAGGCGGCCCCCAGTTAGCATATAGAAACAAAAGGAGGTCGGATGGCCCCTTAACTTTGGTCCAGCTGGAGGTGAAAAAGGCTCCCTCGCTGCCTGCACGTTGCTGCTGGGAATGGAAAGCAGGCCACATGCAGGTGCTGCTGAAAGTGTCCCGGTGTCTGAAAATTACACCGGGACAAGTTCAGCATATTTCTGTAGGTCCCAACTTCTTGGCAGGGGGGACAGCGTCCACCCTGTGAAAAGAGTGGGGGGACGCCGTGTACCTGCGTGTACCCCCGACTCGAGCCCTGGTGGTAACATGCCAAATTGGTCCCCTTTTGAAAAAACCTTTAGCAGCCCCTAATGTTTCTGCAATTTCAGACCTCTTTTCCTTCATCCACCAGTCTCTAAACTTCTGAAAACATCGATTATTAGGCAGCTGCCCAACTATCTGAGGATTGTTAAGATGCTGCACCCTAGACAATCCGTTTTCAGCCTAAGTATAGCACTGAGACTGCTCTTCTTGAAGCTTCTGACTGGATCTAATTTTTTTTGGACCAGGGAGAGAAGACAGCGATGATTGTTTTGGATCTTTCTGCAGTGTTTGACACCATATCACATGCGCTCCTTCTTCGATGCTTGCATTCTCTTGGGGTTGGCAGCTTGGCCTTGGATTGGCTTGAATCCTTTCTAGAAATCAGAGGTCAATCTGTCTAACCCTCTTCCTCTGGGTTGAAGTCCCACCTGGAGGGAGTGCCTCAGGGCTCCTCCTGAGTCCCACTCTTATTAATGTCTATCTAACGCCGCTTGCTTCTTTAGTGGAGTCAAATGGACACAAGGTGGTGTCTTATGCTGATGACACTCCTCTCCTCCACTCTGTTGGGGAGGGTGTAACTGTGGACTGTGGCTCTATCATGTCCTGTCTTTCTGCTGTTTTTGAGTGGTTGCATGCTAACCAGCTCATGTGCATGATGGGCAAGATGGAGGTCCTCCCATATCGGACATTTCAAGATGATTGGTGGTCTAATTTTTGGCCTGATGGAACTCTGCCCGTGCCCTCTTCTTTGGCGTTTGCTAAGAATCTCTGGGTGAGATTTGGCAATCGTCTTGTTTCAACTGCAGGCATCGGCCGTTACTGGAGCTTGTTTTGGACTACTTCGTTCCCTAAAGAAATTCCTTTTGCTGTTACCTTTGACTTCCAGGATAATAGTAGTCCATACCCTCATTACTTCCAGGCTTGACAACGCCAATGTTTTGTGTGTGGGCTTTACGGGTTATCTGATTAAGAGCCTTCCGATTGTTTAGAATGATGCCGCTTTGCTCATTCTTAGACTTCCCAATCGAACTGCTATTTCTACCTTTCTTAAGATCGTTACATGGCTGCCTGTAAAGAAGAGGATTCTTTATTGTGTGTTTGAAGTTTTTGTAGATAGTGGTGATCTTGTTTTGGAAGACGTCTGCCAGGGTGTTGCAGAGTTCTTAGGAGGGGTGATGGTGTTTTCAGTCACTGAGGGATTGGAGAGTTTCTTGATGATGCTGAAGAGGAAACAAAGATATTAACATACACATATGATCGAGTTATTCTCCTATCAAAGGTGAAGGCCCTGGTAAACTATGGAGGTGTAGGTGGCCCAGACTTTGAATACTATTATTTAGTGGCACAGCTTCAGGGGCCTTCTAGATGGCTGCCAGACAAGCTATTGCCCATAATTGCATCCTCAACACAGCATAGTGTTCTACTGAACACCACACTACTCGCCCAGCCTAACAAACGTTTACGCATATCCCATGCTAGGTATTGCACAGTCTTAGTCATCTCACCTACTTCTATATTTTACTTCAATATGTTGTTCTCCTGGGACAGATGTTTGAATTCCTGGCTTGTCAGAGCTTTTTCTGATCAGACTCTTCCCTCATTGGGCAATTTATGAGCAAAGTGGGAGGCGGACATAGAGCATGCATTCATAAAAAAAGGAATGGGCAAGCTTATTCCTACCCGCATACAATTTCACATAACAGCATTTAGCATCCTTGATTGCTCCTATTTGATCCCAGAATTTATCCTACTGCTAATTTCAGATGTCCCCCCACACCGTCATGCCATGATGCAGCCACCACTGTCCTCACATCTGTCACTGGTCACAGTGACTTCTATACATTTGAAAGTTGCATCTTAGGACTTTATCTCCGCCTGAAGGCTGGCAAAGTCATCCGCACGTTCTTGGACTTGGCCTTACTTTTGTCCAGAGTACAACTATGCTGCACTGGAAGGCCTCCTTCCTACCCGGGGTTGCTTGTTTGCATGCCAAAGTCCTCCGTTGAGCTGAGGCTGATTCTGTATCACTGGAGAGGGAGGAGGTCAGAGGTTTACCCCAACACCCAGTTGCACTAATGTGGGACAAACTGATCTTCACCTTCAGAGAATGCCATCAGGAGGACAAAAGGCCATCATACATGGAGCATGCCTGCGCTGCGTGGGTTAGATCCCTCTCTCATTCTCCTTTTATACTATAACATACTGTTTGTTACTGACATTTGTTCCTCTACTCAGCTTTAATAATTTTATTGACAGCTGCGGCCTTGACCTTTCCCAAGCCCCTCATTCCACCCACACACCCCTATACAGTAACTACACATAGAGACCGGAGGGTATATGCGCTATATGTATGATTAACATGTTGTAGTACATGTGCACACATTGTGATAGCCATTTAATGACTGTGTAGCCTTACAATGCAACTTGCTGTGTTTTTTCTGTACTTTAGTAATACAAAAACCAATAAAAATATTAAAAATATTAGTGGGGTATTCTGCCTTTTCCAGTTGTGGTCTGCTTGCCTCCTGCAATATTGAGCAGAGTGAAGCTTTGAATAGTTAGTAAATTTCCGGATGAATGCCTTTTCCTTAAGTGGCTTCATTGGAGGCAGGTGCTAATATAGTTGAATGAAGATAAGCTCAGGTGGTTTTGTATGGGAGTGTCTTCCACCGCTCTGGTCTCATAACATGGAAAAGGCACTTAGATACCGGTCAATAACACTACAAAAAGGGGGTTCCTGCTCTTAGAGTTACAGGTCAAACAATTCTTTTAATGCAGTCAGTGAATCTAGTGGTCCATCGCTGCTCAATCATAGAGTTCATAGTGTGCAGGCTTTTTTGTGGCCCTGTGATCAAAAGTACTGATTTTCCTCATATTTTTTTAGCAGAGGTCTGTTAGCCACGATTCCCTCGCACATTTGGACCCAAACTCTTCTTTTCATACAACCGAGTGATTTGCCAGTGTTATTACAATCAGGAGGCATGAGTGCACAGCGAACAATTGAAGTTGTCAACACGACACATCGTCATTCCAGAGTTTGTGGTCCCCGCATGGCAACATTTCAGGAATCTCAGAAGACAAGGATGTGTGCACTGCCCACAGGTTATTGGTTATAAAGTGTTTAATGGGGATATTTATCATTTCATTGAATGTGGAATTGCCAGTCCTTTGTTGATAGTCCATTAATGCATGTCCTGTAATAGGCTAGAAGTGGTTAATTTAATTTTGACAGTCAGATAATCCGCCAATAGGAGGGAGTGAACATGGGGTTTCTGTACGAAGAGACCGTAGCTACTGAAATCTGCTTCCAGTGCTGGTGAGGTGGAGAGTGGAATAAGTAGTCAGTCAGCCAAGTGTCATGCCTGCAAATTGTCAATGAGCTCTGAGGTTTCCAAAATAAATTTATAGTTGTTCTCTGTCCTTGTGAGATCGCCGGGCTGAACTGTGTGATGAAGATTGGGATTCAGAACAGCTTTAAATTCATTGCCCCTCGTAAAAAGGCTGTTCCAGAGCTCAGACCATTGGGAATTTGTTGTCATTCACGTTTGGCTGTCTGCTGCACAAAATGAAAAGGACTCAAGGGGTATTTGATAAATTCTGTACTAGCCCAGTAGGTCAGTAAAAGCTTTCGCTATAGGCTTTGTGCTATTGAACTGCTGTCAATATCTGACTAGTATTCATCTCTCCTCCCCTTCTGCTTTTTTCATTTTTGTTGTGATGATTTTATAATGCTAATCATATGGGCACTCTAGACATTGATTGCGTACATATGTTTTTTCCTCTTATGTCTTTTGGTGGACCTATAGTCATGTTTTTTATATTCTCTCGTCCTAACTGCTCATGTGGTGGCGGTGGTGCAGAGAATGCTGGCAGAGGGTGGCCCTGGAGGGCGTATTTGCACTCGTGCAGGAGCCAACTTCAAATCCATCTGAAGCATTGTCAAGATTGGAGCCTTGGAGGAAGGTGCGGGGGGGGGGGGGTCAGTGGAAACTGATGGGTGGATGGCGATGGAACTGAGGGGGTGCACAATAAAAAGGGATTAAAAAAATAATGAAAACCTGGAGACCATAAAGTTATTCATATCACAATAAGGTTCATTGGATAACTGAGAGACTGGTTCTTTGCACTACATTTAATGATGGCTGATGAAATCATATTTATTTGCAAGAATGTTAAGGTTCTAAACTGTCCTACTGATGAAGAGGTAATCACCAGCCATGCAGACGGCATACCCGGAATGCGGGTAGTGTTTAAATGTGAGGACCCATACGTCTGTTGAGTTCGTATCTTGTATTCAAGTTCAAATTAACACTTGTTACTCCTTTCCACGTGCAGTTCTAGACACAGGTTCTTAGTCTCTGTCCAGGCAAAAACGGTTCAGCGCTGCAGTGGTTGTGGTTCACCTTTTGTGGTCAGTTACATGGGAGGCGTCTCTGTCAGCAGGGGCAGGATTGCCGTGGCAGCCCACCTCCCAAATCTTATATCTGAGGAAAGAATTGGAGTAAACACTACCACACAGAGGATAAGGAAATCTATAGGGCAGCTTTGAGAAAGAACCATTCGGCAGTTGAGGCTGCCAAAGTCGTGTTCTTAGACAGGAAAATTGCTTCTTCCACCTACGGACCCTGGGGAAATCTTTAAAAATTGTTACGAATTTTTTATTACCTGTATCTTGCAGCAGCAGCAGCATTTCTCCTTCTCAGAAGCTGTGCGAGAAGCTATTGGGGTTCTTTGAGGAAACAAATCTCTAAAATCTAAACTAAACTTGCCTTAATCTGAGTGGTTGCTGATTGCTAGGCTCAGCTGCGTTTTGATGCTGTCCATAGACAGTGTTTGCTGCTTCAGTTTCATGCTATTACTGTAACTAAAACTGAAATCCGTGAATTGAAATCTGACTCTTCTAAAGATTCTTACTATACTGACTTGCTCTTTAAGGCAGTTGAAGTGACCAAACCCACCCTGAAGGATCTTCCAAATGCCTCTTTTCCGCAGCTATTTGTCCCCACATTGTGGTAACCAGGGCACAAGTCCTATAAAAAGAAGTGGGGGGGACTGACCAAGTAAGACAATATGCAAATAACCTCATGACATCGCGACGTAGCGCTATAAAAGAAATAAAATAGTGCTATTTAAATTATTTGTGTAAATACTGGGACAGACTAACCCATCTGACAGTCTTACAATGTCATTCAATCAAAAGTAGGGAAAAAGAAGAGGCTGTGATCCAAACGGCTTCCAGCTAGTCATTTATAATCAAAGGGGAATGGATCACTTGTTGCTGGCACCAGGGTTCAGGTGACTGTTTCCGATATAGGTAAAAAACCCTCAATCACGTAAAGCAGTACCGCCCACGTACTGCTTTACATGATTGAGGGTTTTTTACCTATATCGGAAACAGCCACCTGAACCCTGGTGCCAGCAACAAGTGATCCATTCCCCTTTGATTATAAAAGACTTACAATGTCTGCATTTATATACAGAGACAGAACAAAGGCAAAAGCATACCTCTCTGAAGTACCTGTGAAGAGAAGGCAAGCTGTGTGCCTTTGTTTCCCTCTGTGGCATTTACATTTAAATGTGTGTTTCCAGGCGGCCCCCAGTTAGCATATAGAAACAAAAGGAGGTCGGATGGCCCCTTAACTTTGGTCCAGCTGGAGGTGAAAAAGGCTCCCTCGCTGCCTGCACGTTGCTGCTGGGAATGGAAAGCAGGCCACATGCAGGTGCTGCTGAAAGTGTCCCGGTGTCTGAAAATTACACCGGGACAAGTTCAGCATATTTCTGTAGGTCCCAACTTCTTGGCAGGGGGGACAGCGTCCACCCTGTGAAAAGAGTGGGGGGACGCCGTGTACCTGCGTGTACCCCCGACTCGAGCCCTGGTGGTAACATGCCAAATTGGTCCCCTTTTGAAAAAACCTTTAGCAGCCCCTAATGTTTCTGCAATTTCAGACCTCTTTTCCTTCATCCACCAGTCTCTAAACTTCTGAAAACATCGATTATTAGGCAGCTGCCCAACTATCTGAGGATTGTTAAGATGCTGCACCCTAGACAATCCGTTTTCAGCCTAAGTATAGCACTGAGACTGCTCTTCTTGAAGCTTCTGACTGGATCTAATTTTTTTTGGACCAGGGAGAGAAGACAGCGATGATTGTTTTGGATCTTTCTGCAGTGTTTGACACCATATCACATGCGCTCCTTCTTCGATGCTTGCATTCTCTTGGGGTTGGCAGCTTGGCCTTGGATTGGCTTGAATCCTTTCTAGAAATCAGAGGTCAATCTGTCTAACCCTCTTCCTCTGGGTTGAAGTCCCACCTGGAGGGAGTGCCTCAGGGCTCCTCCTGAGTCCCACTCTTATTAATGTCTATCTAACGCCGCTTGCTTCTTTAGTGGAGTCAAATGGACACAAGGTGGTGTCTTATGCTGATGACACTCCTCTCCTCCACTCTGTTGGGGAGGGTGTAACTGTGGACTGTGGCTCTATCATGTCCTGTCTTTCTGCTGTTTTTGAGTGGTTGCATGCTAACCAGCTCATGTGCATGATGGGCAAGATGGAGGTCCTCCCATATCGGACATTTCAAGATGATTGGTGGTCTAATTTTTGGCCTGATGGAACTCTGCCCGTGCCCTCTTCTTTGGCGTTTGCTAAGAATCTCTGGGTGAGATTTGGCAATCGTCTTGTTTCAACTGCAGGCATCGGCCGTTACTGGAGCTTGTTTTGGACTACTTCGTTCCCTAAAGAAATTCCTTTTGCTGTTACCTTTGACTTCCAGGATAATAGTAGTCCATACCCTCATTACTTCCAGGCTTGACAACGCCAATGTTTTGTGTGTGGGCTTTACGGGTTATCTGATTAAGAGCCTTCCGATTGTTTAGAATGATGCCGCTTTGCTCATTCTTAGACTTCCCAATCGAACTGCTATTTCTACCTTTCTTAAGATCGTTACATGGCTGCCTGTAAAGAAGAGGATTCTTTATTGTGTGTTTGAAGTTTTTGTAGATAGTGGTGATCTTGTTTTGGAAGACGTCTGCCAGGGTGTTGCAGAGTTCTTAGGAGGGGTGATGGTGTTTTCAGTCACTGAGGGATTGGAGAGTTTCTTGATGATGCTGAAGAGGAAACAAAGATATTAACATACACATATGATCGAGTTATTCTCCTATCAAAGGTGAAGGCCCTGGTAAACTATGGAGGTGTAGGTGGCCCAGACTTTGAATACTATTATTTAGTGGCACAGCTTCAGGGGCCTTCTAGATGGCTGCCAGACAAGCTATTGCCCATAATTGCATCCTCAACACAGCATAGTGTTCTACTGAACACCACACTACTCGCCCAGCCTAACAAACGTTTACGCATATCCCATGCTAGGTATTGCACAGTCTTAGTCATCTCACCTACTTCTATATTTTACTTCAATATGTTATTCTCCTGGGACAGATGTTTGAATTCCTGGCTTGTCAGAGCTTTTTCTGATCAGACTCTTCCCTCATTGGGCAATTTATGAGCAAAGTGGGAGGCGGACATAGAGCATGCATTCATAAAAAAAGGAATGGGCAAGCTTATTCCTACCCGCATACAATTTCACATAACAGCATTTAGCATCCTTGATTGCTCCTATTTGATCCCAGAATTTATCCTACTGCTAATTTCAGATGTCCCCCCACACCGTCATGCCATGATGCAGCCACCACTGTCCTCACATCTGTCACTGGTCACAGTGACTTCTATACATTTGAAAGTTGCATCTTAGGACTTTATCTCCGCCTGAAGGCTGGCAAAGTCATCCGCACGTTCTTGGACTTGGCCTTACTTTTGTCCAGAGTACAACTATGCTGCACTGGAAGGCCTCCTTCCTACCCGGGGTTGCTTGTTTGCATGCCAAAGTCCTCCGTTGAGCTGAGGCTGATTCTGTATCACTGGAGAGGGAGGAGGTCAGAGGTTTACCCCAACACCCAGTTGCACTAATGTGGGACAAACTGATCTTCACCTTCAGAGAATGCCATCAGGAGGACAAAAGGCCATCATACATGGAGCATGCCTGCGCTGCGTGGGTTAGATCCCTCTCTCATTCTCCTTTTATACTATAACATACTGTTTGTTACTGACATTTGTTCCTCTACTCAGCTTTAATAATTTTATTGACAGCTGCGGCCTTGACCTTTCCCAAGCCCCTCATTCCACCCACACACCCCTATACAGTAACTACACATAGAGACCGGAGGGTATATGCGCTATATGTATGATTAACATGTTGTAGTACATGTGCACACATTGTGATAGCCATTTAATGACTGTGTAGCCTTACAATGCAACTTGCTGTGTTTTTTCTGTACTTTAGTAATACAAAAACCAATAAAAATATTAAAAATATTAGTGGGGTATTCTGCCTTTTCCAGTTGTGGTCTGCTTGCCTCCTGCAATATTGAGCAGAGTGAAGCTTTGAATAGTTAGTAAATTTCCGGATGAATGCCTTTTCCTTAAGTGGCTTCATTGGAGGCAGGTGCTAATATAGTTGAATGAAGATAAGCTCAGGTGGTTTTGTATGGGAGTGTCTTCCACCGCTCTGGTCTCATAACATGGAAAAGGCACTTAGATACCGGTCAATAACACTACAAAAAGGGGGTTCCTGCTCTTAGAGTTACAGGTCAAACAATTCTTTTAATGCAGTCAGTGAATCTAGTGGTCCATCGCTGCTCAATCATAGAGTTCATAGTGTGCAGGCTTTTTTGTGGCCCTGTGATCAAAAGTACTGATTTTCCTCATATTTTTTTAGCAGAGGTCTGTTAGCCACGATTCCCTCGCACATTTGGACCCAAACTCTTCTTTTCATACAACCGAGTGATTTGCCAGTGTTATTACAATCAGGAGGCATGAGTGCACAGCGAACAATTGAAGTTGTCAACACGACACATCGTCATTCCAGAGTTTGTGGTCCCCGCATGGCAACATTTCAGGAATCTCAGAAGACAAGGATGTGTGCACTGCCCACAGGTTATTGGTTATAAAGTGTTTAATGGGGATATTTATCATTTCATTGAATGTGGAATTGCCAGTCCTTTGTTGATAGTCCATTAATGCATGTCCTGTAATAGGCTAGAAGTGGTTAATTTAATTTTGACAGTCAGATAATCCGCCAATAGGAGGGAGTGAACATGGGGTTTCTGTACGAAGAGACCGTAGCTACTGAAATCTGCTTCCAGTGCTGGTGAGGTGGAGAGTGGAATAAGTAGTCAGTCAGCCAAGTGTCATGCCTGCAAATTGTCAATGAGCTCTGAGGTTTCCAAAATAAATTTATAGTTGTTCTCTGTCCTTGTGAGGTCGCCGGGCTGAACTGTGTGATGAAGATTGGGATTCAGAACAGCTTTAAATTCATTGCCCCTCGTAAAAAGGCTGTTCCAGAGCTCAGACCATTGGGAATTTGTTGTCATTCACGTTTGGCTGTCTGCTGCACAAAATGAAAAGGACTCAAGGGGTATTTGATAAATTCTCTACTAGCCCAGTAGGTCAGTAAAAGCTTTCGCTATAGGCTTTGTGCTATTGAACTGCTGTCAATATCTGACTAGTATTCATCTCTCCTCCCCTTCTGCTTTTTTCATTTTTGTTGTGATGATTTTATAATGCTAATCATATGGGCACTCTAGACATTGATTGCGTACATATGTTTTTTCCTCTTATGTCTTTTGGTGGACCTATAGTCATGTTTTTTATATTCTCTCGTCCTAACTGCTCATGTGGTGGCGGTGGTGCAGAGAATGCTGGCAGAGGGTGGCCCTGGAGGGCGTATTTGCACTCGTGCAGGAGCCAACTTCAAATCCATCTGAAGCATTGTCAAGATTGGAGCCTTGGAGGAAGGTGCGGGGGGGGGGTCAGTGGAAACTGATGGGTGGATGGCGATGGAACTGAGGGGGTGCACAATAAAAAGGGATTAAAAAAATAATGAAAACCTGGAGACCATAAAGTTATTCATATCACAATAAGGTTCATTGGATAACTGAGAGACTGGTTCTTTGCACTACATTTAATGATGGCTGATGAAATCATATTTATTTGCAAGAATGTTAAGGTTCTAAACTGTCCTACTGATGAAGAGGTAATCACCAGCCATGCAGACGGCATACCCGGAAGTGACTTGCCTGGTAGAAACCCACATGCCATGAAGGGGCCGTCATAGTTTTCTGAAACTGATTGATCCAGTATCTTACTGGATAAAAATTCAGAAAACTAATACCTGCAGGGCTGTAGTACTGTTTTAAAAAATATATTATCAAGGGTCTTTATCCAGAATCTCCTGAATTGGATAGAATTAAACTTTTCATTTTTACTTGATATGTGTTGATATGGCAGTTATTCCTTTCCATAAAAGTAAAATAATGCATAAAGATAGAGTATTAAGTTGGGGAGTGGCCTTCTGCCGACAAGCCACCATTTGTACATATTATGCACAGACCACTCCACTCTAGGCCACTCTACTCCATACCACTCTACCCCATTTTACTCCATTCCATCCACTCTATCCCACTCTGTCTCTCCATGACACTCTGACCCTCCACTCTATGACCCCTCACATTTATGCCACTCCACTCCACGACACTCTACTCCACTCTGTCACTCCACATCACGCTACAACACTCTACTCGCTATGACACTCCACTCTATGCCACTCCACTCTACAACACTCTAGTCCTCTCTGTGCCACTCCACTCTATGCCACTCTACTCCAGTCCACTCTACCCCACTCTCTTCCACTATGTCACTCCATGACACTCCATGAACCTCTACTCTATGGCACTCCACGACACTCTACTCCACTCCACGACACTCTACTCCTCTCTATGCCACTTCACTCTGGGCCACACTACTACACTCTATGACACACCACTCTATGCTTCTCTTCGCCACTCCACTCTACAATACTCTATTTCACTCTATGCCACTCCACAACACTTTGCCATTCCACTCTATGGAACTCCGTCCAATGATACTCTATGCCACTTCACTCTGGGCCACTCTACTCCTCGCTATGCCACTCCACTCCATGACACACTATGCCACTTGACTCAAACTCCACTCCACGCCACTCCACGCCACGCCACTCCATAACACAACACTCTACTCCACTCTGTTCCACTCCACTCTATGTCACTTTACTCCACTCTATGACACTCCACTCTGCTCCACGCCACTCTATGCTACTCTGCTCCACTCTACGCCACTCCATTCCAAGCCAATCTCTTCTACGCCACTAACATTGAGCAATGCTGAACAGCAGCCACGCTTCTCTACATCATAGCTAAAACACATTGGCAAAGCCAATAGCTCTTGCAGAGGCCAGCCTTATTGGCTTTGTCAATGCTTTTTCAAGATGATGATGGTCGATGGTGTACATAAGGACCCAGAAGGGAAAGGGTATGCTTGTGTCCAGAGCTTGTCATAGTTTTATGAAGAAGTTTCCAATTCTGCCACTGGGTGGTATTGTGGTGGTATTGTGTCCACAAAGGCGATAATGGGAGTCTTAGCATAACTGGTTTGCCGTAAGATAACGTTATAGTTTTGATGAATAAAAACTTTGCTTTACTTCGAAGCCAAAACTGACTTTCTTCACAAAAAGGTTACAAATGGTGTCTATGGTTCTCTTAAATAAACCATCTCAGCACATTGAACCAAATGATTTTAAGGGTTAAGACAATGCTAGGCTGTAAAATACATCAAATGACCATTGCTTTACCTGATGTTTTGGCAATTAGTTTATCTCCGCCCTCCGACCTCGGCTTGACCATCTTTGATGTCTATAACTGGGTGGGAGATCGAAGTTCTGAGACCTTGGTACTAAAGGCAATTGATGAAGCTCAAAGTCCTGCATGGTGATGGTTTCCTGTTAATGGTGGGAGACTTTAATACAACCTTTAAACCCTTGGGAGTAGCTCCACAAGATTAGACTTCCAATCTTGATAATATGTGAAAGATTCCACTACTAGACGTCTCCGTGGTGAGATGCTCAACAAGAGCAGCACAAAATATTATCATGAATCTTTAGTCATGCTCTAAGAGCAGCAAATGGAATGGCATCATCTGATAGAGAGGGTAAAGCTACTTTCAAGAGAACAGGCCACACTAGTCACATTGATTATTTCCTTGTGGGGCTATGCCTCTGGCCATTCCTGAAGGACATGGTTGTCCAAGATATAATGAACAGTGACCATAACACCCTTAACTTGACTCTAAAGGGTGCTATGATAGTGAGAAATCCAAATAAGGCCAATAGGGCAATGGGGGATATCCTCCAGTTAAACAATAGGAAAACTATCAAGTGGGAATGGGTATCTAAGCATCCGGATGTCCTAGAAAATGCCCTTATAATGGTAAAAATCTAAATTGAAAAGATCCCCAGTCTCCCCTCAGAGCAGAGGTCAATGGATCTGCAGAGAATCTATGAAACCCTCTAGAGTAGGATTAAAGATCTCTTAGCCCAGAACAAAAGAGCTGGTCCTCCAAGGGGCAAAGAGTTGGTCTAGTACAATAAAGTTTGTAGGGCAGCCAAAGGGGGTTTGTTGAAGGCAGTGGAATCCAAATGTGGGGAAGTCTGGGTGAAATATTAGAGCTGCTTTTAAAAGGCAACTAGACCATGCAAAGAGAGAGTAGGGAGGCAAGTTGTGGGAAAATATGTATGCAGCAATGTCAACGAAGGACACTAAATCCTTTTGCATAATCGTCTCTGATCGTGCCACTGGCGCCAAAAGGCATGTGGAGTTTTTTTTTATCCAACCCCAGGACTGGGTCTTCTATTTTGATGACATATATTCATGCCCAGACGAGTCAGGAAGGGGAAGAGGGGCTCTTTTGGTCAGCCCCGGGACTGACAGCGATAGTTGTATGAAATATTTGCTCAGCAAAACTGTGGCTGCTATAAAATCTTGTCACACCTACAAAGCCCCTGGTCCAGATATGCTACCTAATGACCTATATCTGGCCGCCCCGGATGTCTGGGGCCCCTACATAAATTTAATTTCCAACGCTATAGCACAGGGAATGAGTATCCCCCTCATCATGGAAGTCTGCCGAGATAATTCCAATTTTCAAAAAGGGACCATGCAATGAACCAACAAATTACAGACCAATCAGTTTGTTTGATGCACTTCAAGAAATCTTCTGTAAACAGGTATTGGCCCACCTACAATCCTAGATACAAGACAATAATATATTATCAGATCTACAGGCGGACTTCCTTAGTAACATCAGTACCCTAGACCATGTGGTTTGCTTTAACTGTATATTGTGGAATACCGCAGTGCTCGGTATAGGCAAGCTATATGTAGCCTTCATCGAACTAAGTGCTGCTTTTGATCTAGTTCCCAGTGATATTTTATGGAGGGAGCTTAAAAAACATGGGTTTACCAGAGAATATCTTGGATATCCTTATTCGGCTCCACTCGGACAACTGCGCCAGAGTAAGATGGGGGAACAGGGGCAGTTGACTGACCGACCACTTTAGGGTAGATCGAAGTGTCAGACAAAGCTGTGTCCTTGCACCAACCCTATTTATAAATGGAGTAGTTGACCACCTGGCTAGGGATGGGTGTGATTCGCCAAAAGTGGGGTCCGTTGGGTGCTCACCCTGTTCTTTGCGGACGACACACTTTTGCTATCAAAAACCCCCTAGGGGCTGCCACAGTTGCTAAATGATTTCACAGCATTTTGTGGGGAAGGTGGACTTGAGCTAAACCCCACAATGACGAAGTTTATGGTTTTTAGCCCAATACATCAAAAGAAACTGGGAAGATTGCAGATGCACGTTGGTTCTAGTCAAATTGAGCACGTGTCCAGGTTTGATTATTTAGGTATAAGATTAGCGCTTAATCTTAACTGGGACTTACAAATCCAAAAAGCATACGTCCCTCTAACTTATCAAGCTGCTAACATTGTGAAATTACAAAAGAAGACATTCATGAAGAGGGTGGCTCTGGCCCATGAGATATATAACATGAAGGCATTTGGAGCTGTTCAAATGGTTCTGAAATTTGGGGCTGTGCAAATATCAAACTACTGGATACAGCCAAACACAAGCTTCTGAAATCTTTACTGGCCCCACCAACGAGCACACCACTGGTTCCAGTTTACCTTGATCTGTCACAGAAGAAATTAAGAAAAACATTGAGTATATAATCTTGACATATTGGCATAAGCTTTGGTCTTCCCCAGCCCTTGAATCCTATAGGGTGGGCCTAAGAGAGTTATTGGTGCCAGAGAAGGCTACAAAAATTCCATGGCTCAAATTTGTGGAAAACCTGTTGGGCAGATTGGGCTTGGAGAGATTTTGGCTAAACCTGGATGATCGGACTCTAGTCTCCAAAGCCAGCTTAAAAAGTATTTACTGGGAAGTTATGGCCGTCCTAAGGGTCATTTGCAATACAGGTAGCCTAACTGGGGAATTTTTGGATCATAAACCTTTCCCCTGCTATGAGTTTACTATAGATGAAATAGTGCAGATGAGAGCACGTAAACTGTATATTCATTTTGGATACAAGTCATTACTGACAAAGGCTTTCTGTAGTAAGTGGACAGATGTAGTAGTTAAAGATGATCTATGTCCAGGGGAGCCCCAGAGACTTCAACCCACATAATATTCTTTGTTCAGCTTATGCTACCAAATATATGGATATTGCTCACCTGTAGGTCACTGGGAACCAGAAGGCTATCGAAAAAATGTTATGGCCTGTTTGGATCTGGTGCACTAAGTGCTTACGAGCAAATGGTTCATGTATGTATGGTGTGTGACATTTTTCTGCCTTTTGCTTAAGCTGAAACCTTTGATGTCTGTATTTTATAGCCTATTTAAAATATTTACATTTTTAAACTTTTAAACTTTTTTTTTTAACAGTTATGCTGTGTTGAGGTGTTTTAGAAGTGTGTGGTTGTTTGCAAAGTGCAAAACGAAAAGCCAGGTTCAGCATCCTACACTTCACACAAATGCTTTGCTAAAACTCTATATAGTTTTTTAAAACAGTAATATGGTTTTTGGCTCTGTATTTTAAACTATATGTACCAGATAGTAGCATGTTATTTGTACCTGTACTTTTGCATTTTTACATTAATTGATTAAAATCATATGTTATTGACACAAGAGCTGACGATGTGGTTGGTCTTAGTAGGAGTTTGTATTGGGAAAATAATTGATTATGCAGCCTATTTATATGAACGCAGGTGGATTTATATTTGTTATGTATAATTTATGTCGCTTTTATGATCCTAGAGATCAAAATAAAGCTTTTCAATCAATGATTTTAAGCATGAACCGAAGAAATGTGTGTTGTAAGAATAAGGTAGTCGCTGATTCACAGTTAACAACCATTTACACTGCAATGGGTCTCGCATTTACGAGAGTTTGAGCTATTGACATTGTAAATGACAATGCCTTTTATTTATGAGTTGATTTTCAAAACATGAATAAAATTCATTGTCATTTACAATGCCAATAGCTTAAACTCTTGCAAATGCGAGACCTGGTGCATTCAAATGCTTGTTATTATGCTGTCCTCAGAGGGAGAGGTTGTGGTTCATTGGTAAGAGCCGCGGACTCAGGAGCTGGGGAGCTGACGACCAGTGTTCGAGCCTCGTGTCGGCTCAACATTCTTTAATTCTTAGCAAAGCATTTAATCTCCTGCCCGGGATCTAGCCATTTAAATTATAAATAAATAAACAGCAAACTCTTGGAGGGGCGGTAAAGCAGTGTTGTGGCGGAGGTGGGAGGTGGGCAGAGAAATAAACCCAAGCCACAGGAAGGGCATGGATGGAGGAGAGAGGGGGAACAATGGAGGAAGCATCAATAGATTTCTCGAATTAACACGTGGCATCCGTGCAGTGGGGAAGGGGGGCATATTTAAAAGTTATACATAAAGTGAAAAGTGCACATAGTGAGCTGCACTTACCAAAACAAAAAAACTCCCATTGCTAAAGCTGGTGTCCCACCAGTGCTCTTTAGATTAATTATGCAGAGTCCTCCCCCAAGGGATAATGCAAGCTATAAAGTAAGGACACAGTAAAAGATCCAGTCCTGATGGGAGGTCACAACAGAAGACAGGGGGGTACTAAGGAGGGACTAATAAGCCTATCAACAAATCAAAAGCCAAGATCTACAAAGGACAGTCACAGCAGCCAATTGAAAAGACGGGCAGAGAGTGGAAAGAGCTTTAAGTCCGTACCTGAATACAGTATGCCTCGCAGAGCAGCGCATGTGCTGCCCATACTCGACCAAAGGAGGTTTGCCATCAACACTCGCACTGGTCCAAGAGCACAGATTTTCTTAGTGTTGTTTTAATTGATCTACTGTGTTGGACAACTTATCAGCAATGCTGAGGCTAGTTAAAAAAAGAAAAAAACGCTCCCTGTCTAAATATCTTCGAACAGCATTGCATTTCACTCAAAAATGAGTCACCTTAGAATGCAGGAATAAAAATGTCAGAGCTCTTCGGTTTATTTCAGCCTTATTTTTGTGGATCCGTGTAGGGAAGGAAATGCTATGAAATAGATTGCGTTTAAGTCAAAATGGCTGTCTAAAATTGTGACTGGCACTTTGTGTACCACTAAGATTTTCTGTATTATACCCAAAACACATAGACACTGTCATTTCAAACCTGAAAGCACCATTATTAGTATTTAATAATAGTTATGAAAGTCACCCTGTTGTTCAGTGGCACTAAAAGATGGCTTAGTCAGATCCCTCAGGCTTTTAGTGTCATAAAAATCTCAGTAACATTCATTTCAGTACTCTGCTGGGATAGCATCTGGCCATGAGTGACCTCACGAGATAGGCATGCACTGACTGCTGGTGTATGGGAAGGTGAAGTTCAAGTTGCTTTCTCTCCATCACAGTTTCATCACACATCAGACTTGGGATATCCTACGACAAAAATGTCAGAAGTGCAAGCTAGCAACACTTAGTCAACATTTTAAACAGACACTGATTGCCTCTCGCGAGACGCAGATCACCGGGCGGACATATGCTGGATAGGGGAGGGCACAACCTTTGTCAACCCTAGACTGAAAGTGTGAGCAGCTCCAGCCGAGCGGAAGTGAGCCCCGCCTCTCCTTCCGGAAGTGGAAGGAAATAGAATTAACAATGGTATATGCATAACTAAGTCCAATTTATTCAATGCTTTACTTGGATGTCGTTATTGTATTTGTTTTTATTCTTGTTTTTCAGCTCAGTGAAGACTAATCGCTTTCAAAACTATGCTTTATATAATGTAGCAACATAACACAAGTGTCTCACACCAACTTCTCACACCAACATCAAACACAGCTCAGTTGTATGGGCCAAAAATACATTGAAATAAAACATTTACGAGAAGGCACTCCGAATCAATTCCATGTAGTTCAGAGAGCAGTGACCTCGTTACTTGAGTACTCAATCTTACACATATGAAATTATTTTCACTAGTACTTTCCAATATTTTAAGAATTAACCTGCAGGGACTAAGAATATAATTAAACACATGATTGAGGCACCCAAGACTTAAAATAGTTGCCTTTGTTGAGAGGTCACCATTTCTTTTTTATGTTTAGGTCTGCATTAGCCAAGACGATTTTATTTCAGTAAACTGATATATACAATAAAGTTACTGATAGAGGCTTTCCACCATCCATTTGCATTCCTTGGCGTGTTATTACGTCATTCATATGTACCTGCCTCACACTACAACATACAGAATGGGGGAATGGGTCAGCCTACTTCAGCCATTGACCAACTTTACTCTCAGGGACAGCATTCTGGCATTTCGCATTGAGCACATCTACGCACAAAATAGTTCCCTTAAGATCCAAGGACTACTGTTGCATGTGTATATTTGAAGTCTCAAAAATAGTTTTGTATCTGGCCAATGATTTATTTTAGACTTATGAGAGCTAAACAGCCTCCCCCAACAATAATGTTTTCCGAAAGCAATGACAAAACAAGCATTGACGAAGCCAAAAGTCTGAGGGCCAGCACAGTTTGAAACTCTATTATCTGCCAAATTGCAATGTAGTCTAAATTATTATTTTCCACTTACTTGTTAGGTTTTATCTTTGGAACCTTTACCTTCTCATAGCATTAAGGCAGGACCATAGGAACAGGCATAGTTAGTTCCCAAGTTGGGAGCAGAGTGAAATGACGCACTTTATCTGTTTAAAAAAAAAAGTGCTCCGATGCTAGTACTCCACTCTATGCTACTCCACTCTACAACACTCAAGGACGGAAGCTGCAGGACCCACAGCATAGTTGCATGTTTTCTTAGGTACATCTTTCTCCTGTTGTTTTATCAAGGAAACCATTCAGGCTCACCGTGTAACTCTCTTTCCTCCTGCTAAGACATGTACCAGCTGCCTTACTGCTGCCCAGCTATTAAAAGGCCTCCCTACAGATCTGCCAGTAATGAACCATCAGGAGATATTTGGACACCCAACCTAAAAACTAGACCATATTTTGCCACCCACCCTGTACAAAAGGCTTTCCACACTCTATTGGATCTGTGGACCATGGCTTTTTTTTTCCTTTCAAAAGTGTTCCTGAATTTTGTCACCATTTTGTCAACGCTATACAGTGTCACATTTTTCAATGTATCATTCAAATATGTGGTGGTTAATCTTGACACATACTTCCTTGGAGCCAGACATTAGTTCTATAGTGTCAGTACGTATGTCCCACTTTACTTCAATTCCCTTGTCCCATCCATTTATCTTATGGTGACAGTTTCCTCATTGTGACTCAGACATTTCTCAGGTAGGTGATTGGCTCGTGCACTTGAATTTATAGGATGGCTAAGAAACTGGGGTTTGGCTATTTTTGATGCACGGTGTGACTGCTTCTTTTTAGGTCTGGCCCTATCAGTGCTGCTGGCTCCATGTAAGAGATGTAAGATGCAATGCACTAAGTGAAACGCAAGGCTTTGGGATTGGTGGAGCTGATGATGTGACGCTTCAGGCACGTAGTTGGCATCTACACAATATCATCCCCATGGTGCCTAAGTTATTATTTTTAAATGTGTTTATTCAATGTTAAAGACCATACAAAACCAAATAGTGCACCATAGCATCTTCAAGCACATTCATATTCTGGATGCTGTAGGTGCAGAAGGTGTAATTCCCAGGTGAGAGCAACTAAACAGGGAAACACACACCGAAAACCAGGCATTCATCTACTGACAGGCGCTTCATGAGGGATTTATGCGTAAGTCTATTCAAGTTGTGTTTCAGAAGTGGACATTCCCATGGTGCCTGATACTTTCTGTGGTGCTTGAAATGTTCATTGGTGCCTCATTATTACGGAGTCCAGAGTAAAAGAAATGATTTGGCCTGTGGATTGCCTGATCAGGATTTAGCTAATCTCTTTTTATTTTTTTAATACTCCATGTTATTGGTTTTTGTAATGAACAAAGAACAATACAGCACTTGGAGATTTTGGATATGGCACAGTGGAATAATTATCAGTGTGTTCTTGCACGGTCTTTCCCAACGCCGCACCAATAGGCATGTTGTGACGTATCATCTGACAATAAACAAAGAACAATACAGCACATATAGCTCTTTGGGGATGACACAGTGGGAAATCTCTCATTTTTATATACACCATTACAACTGTTTATTTCACGGGGCACTTTGTGCTTGGATTGAAATGTAAGCTATGAAAATATTTGAGAGAGCAGGGTAATTGACAATTATTGAAATTCCTTTTTAAAACAACTTTTTTTCAGAATGTGCTGCGCCAAAAAACTAAATACACTTTAAAGCTGCAAACCAAAACATATTTTCAACTTAATAAAGATGAAAAGCATAATGTATAAATATTTGAGTGAAGATGGATGCTTATGTGTTTGATCTGTGTATATTGACGCGTGTATATGCGAATTTATGTACATTAGTGGCTATATGTTCACTGGACTTTGGGGAAATGTGAGGATGTGTGTAACTTTTTTAGTCTCTCTGCTTGCTGTGCTGTATTTAAGCATTTGTGCCTGTACGGTATGTGATTCTGTGTGCATTTACTATACAAAAACAAAAACCTGTTGGCTTTGTCTGTGCGCGGTTATGGAACTTAAGCAGGCAACAGTCTTTCACTGTGGTATCATTCAAGAAAGGATTGGTTTTTGCTATTTCAGGAAAAAAAAATGTTGGGCTAATCAATACTGCACTATTATTTACATACAAAATGGAGGTAAATGCACTACGTCATTTTGTGGTGGCCAGAAATGCAATTCACAAAAGTAGAGGGGTTTGTGACCACACAATGGCTTTTTGGTCTTTCACTAAACCATTTTGTGATTGGCTAAAGGCCCTGTATCTCAGTCAGACTGCGGCACTGCCACCAGTGCTACTCTCAGCCCTGCCGCTTGTGTCCTCTGAAAGGATCACACCCAATGCAGCTCCCGCGTCACTTCCTTTTAGAATGGGTTGACTTTCTGTGAACAGTCTTGGAAAGCATTGCTTCTCCTGTCATTTTGATCTGTTTGAAATATTATTATACTGACAAACTCTATTTACCCCCCCCCCCCCCCCATAGGCATATTTTTGACAAGCCGGGTTTCCTTGTCAGTGAGAGTAATAAAGTAAACTGCCTCTACACATTGTTTCATGTGTACATTTCAGCTTCTGGCAAGAATCACAGCTATCTTCCAAGGCCTCTCTGTATAACTCTAGTGCAAAACATTCAGCATTGGTAACTACATGTGACATAAAGGGCCACGCCAAGAAGCGAATACGCATGCGCAAAACCACCATGTCAGTTCGAGGGTTGGCAGAAGAGCACCTGTATTTGAATCTGTGTGTGCAGTTTACTTCTGCATGTTAATGTTTTGTGAGTTTGGCACCAAATGACAACGTGGTTGCATTTTTATTGCATCTTAAAACGTTTGCAATTGGAATTAGCCATTAAAAATGGATTCCATCAGTTATAAGTTGGGTTGTGAAAGTGCGCAATGCATGGTGGCCAACGCAGATTCTGAAGCGAGTGAATTTTGTACTTTGTCTTTTAACCTGGTCCGGGAAGGATACGAGGGTGCAGTTATCCACGGCCTCCGAGGCTGAAGAAGTAAGGTATCAAAATGTATTTAAAACTGGAGGGCAACAAAAGGGGCTCCCAACTGATGGCAACGGGATTACGTGCATACATTTGTGTATTAACATGTGCTTAATGTCTTTTTTAATACACACAAGTACATATACCGTATAAAAACTAAAGTTAAACAGGGGTTGTGGTTGACTAATACGGTGACAGAGTCCATTGCACAAATGCCACACACCATGCTAATCACCTCAGCAATCATGACCTCTATCCACTCTGGAGCACCAACAGACCCCTGCCCCCACCACGCCTTCAACATGGGACAGAAGGAAATCAGGAGTGCATTCGCCAGCATCCTCAATTCATCCATTACCACGGCCACCTTCCCTGGCGCCTGGAAACGCGCAGAAGTGAAACCCCTCCTGAAGACACCCTGCGCAAACCCCAGCAAGCTCAGGAACTACTGCCCCATCTCGCTGATCCACTTCCCTGCCAAAGTCCTGGAGAAAGCCATCAATCACTAGTTAAGTGATAACCTGGAAGGAAACAACCTACTCAACGCCACCCAGTCTGGCCTCTGATACAACCATAGCACTGAGACTGCATTGATAGCCGCAACCAATGACTTCATATCCATCCTCAACCATGGAGAGACTGCGGCACAGATCCTTCTTGACCTCTCAGTGGCCTTCGACACCGATTTCCACCGCACCCTCATCACCAGACTCCACCACATTGGCAATACAGTAAACACCCTCAAGTTGATCACCTCCATCCTCACAGGTCGTACACTGAAAATAGACCTACTGCCCTTCACTTCTGAACCGAAAAGCATAATCGCCAGAGTCCCCCAAGGCTCTTCCCTCAGCCCCACCCTCTTCAACGTGTACATGACTCCATTCACCGACATCGCCCGCACTCACGGACTCAACATCATCTCACACACTGGCAACACCCAACTCATCTTCTCGCTCACGGAAGACCCCACCCTCACCATATTCAACTTCCAGAACACCATGACCAATTTCGCCGACTGGATGAGATCCAACTGCCTGAAACTTTACATGGACAAGACAGAAGCACTCATCTTTGGAAAAAATACCTCCCAATGGAATGACACTTGGTGGCCCGCTGCGCTCTGACCATCATCAACCTCACCGACCATGCCCACAACCTCAGCATCATACTAGATAGTGATCTCTTCATGAAGCACCAGGTCAACGCAGTTCCTCCTCCTTCTTCCACATCCTCCGCATTCTTCACAAGATTTTCATGTGGATCTCCGCCAGCACCAGTAAAACAGTGACTCAAGCCCTCACCACCAACCAACTGGACTTCGGAAATGCACTCTATTCAGGAACCACCACCCACCTCCTCAAACGACTACTAACAATACAAAAAACCTCAGCCAGGCTCACCCTCGATTTCCCCAAATGGACCAGCATCAACCCCTACCTCAGAAGCCTCCACTTGCTCCCCATCCAGAAGAGATACCAGTTGAAGCTGCTGACTTAAGTCCTGCAAGACCCTGCACAACACTAGGCCCTCCTACATAAACCACTGCCGTACCTTCCACCAGCAGACCAGGCAACTCTGATCCGCATCCCTTGCCCTCGCACATGTCCCCCGCATCCAGCGAAGCAACAGCGGAGGTCGTGCTTTCTCCTATCTCACCACCAAGTCCTGGAACAACCTCCTACTCCATCCACCTCAGAACCTTACCTTCACTTGCAAACTTCAGGAAAGGACATAACACTTGGCTCTTTGACTAAGGCTCACCATTTCTCAGCGCCTTGATACCCTCCTCCCCCCGGATGATAAGCCACACTCTATAAATACTGATTGATTTATTGACCCAGATTGATTGACATGTTGCCCCACTGAACCCCAGACCACCAAGGAGTCACATTTGGTTTTATTGACAACCAGTCCAGTGCAATGACTCCCAAACCTGCCCCAGTGACTGCCACTTCAAACCTCTTCCTTCGTGACCCAGTAACACCCTGCCTGGCTCAATGACTTCTAGTCTGACCAAGTGATATGTCATACTCCCAATTCCGACATATAAAACCCTAAGTTCAGTGACTCCCTGTCCACCCGACTCCAGCCCATTTTACTTTACTGTAGCCCAGCCAACTTACTCATAATTTAATTCAGTTATCCCCAACTGAACGCAAGGACTACCTGTCTGGACTAATGACATTGCCTTGCCCAACCCAGGCTCTTTATTGTGAAGTAGTGTGAATGTGTTACTTTGATATTTTGAAGACTTTTTCTTTGGGCTACAAGTGCCATGAACGATCGTGACTTTTTTCTGTATAGTGAAAATATATATACAGGATGGTTTTCTTGTGATAGCATTCATAATCTTCAACTGTGCTCACTTTCGAAATGCAATCAGCAGCCATAGAAAGCTTCCTCCCTGTATGAGCGCTTTTAATACTGTTACTTACAGGTATTCTTACTTCTACTCCCTTTTAAATACTCCAACTGTTAATCATACTAACTTCTGGTATTATGCCTACTTAAAGCATTTCATATTCTCATCCACTGCTTCTTATTCTATTTACTCCCACTCTTACGCCTATTTAAACCTAATCTTACCACTCCAACATACACCACTCTTGGTCTTATTTACGGGTCCTGGTAAAGGCATAAATATTAGGGGACAAAAAAACAGGGTGAAGAAGATGGGCAGTTCATGTGGGGTAGAGCCCGGCAAGCATGGCCGAAGTCAGTGGACTGTGGACTCTGAGTGCAGTTGTTTTAGGTGTAGCACGTAGATTTGTGGTTTACTATGCCCAGTGTGTACAGGTATGGCTCAAGGGCATACTCTAGTCCAGAGTTCTTCAAACTGTGGGGCGCCCCCCCCCCCAGGGGGGCGTGACACCATCTCAGGGGGGGGCGCGCACTCCACCCTTAAATCTCACTTTAGATTGTTTCCCGCTGTACCATTCGATGGGGCACAACCTGCACATACTTTTGTATTTTTTAAAGAAAACCGGGAGCAATTTGCTTTCGGTTTCACAACACAGGATGCTCCCAGCCTCCCACGGCAGCTGAAACATTTCAGCTCTTGGAATTAACCATCCGGGAAGGTTAGTTTTTCAAAGAAAGGAGGCAAAGTTTCTCTTTAAATTGCGTAAATATGAGCATGCCATACACTCACCATTTTATTTAAAAATTGCAAAAGTGCATATGTAATGTAGCCATTCTTCTTGCTTGTTTAATACATCATGTACTCTGCAGGTTGGTTTGGCTACTTACTCCAAAGTAATTCATATAATTTACAGTTCATACCTTTTTCCTCCGAGCAGTTTGCTCTAAGCCATGGGTAAATAGCATTCAGTGGGCAGATGCTCAAATGGCTCAGAAATTATAGTGGGGTGGGGGTGCACAACCTTACACTTACTCAAATTAACATGGGGTTTTTCATAGGAAAGATTCGCCGTGCATAACTCCGAAACCACTAAATTAAAAGTCCATCAAATTTTAATGGCAAAGCAGCTTTTTGACTATTCAGTGTTCATTCAGTCCTTGGTTTGGTGAATTTTCACTCAGCTCTTTTGGAGATATAAGCAAAAATGTAATTCTCCACGGCATGTGCCCGAACTAAGTTTAATATCTGATATGGTTCACCATCACTGGAAAAACAAGTATAATGGATCTCTCCTCAGTGGTCTATAGCATATTGCGAGTGACGAGGAACAGGCCCCCCACTGTTTGCAATTTACACCTGGTTGCAGTGAAAGCTGGTAGTTCCACTTCTCTTTGGTTTGTACAATCCTGTGGGTCCACTGGGCCCGGGCACCTGGCAGCTCTCTAAGTGCCCTATTTGTAATTGCGATGTGGGCACAGGGTCCACTCACTCCTCCACAGTTCACAGCACATGGTGGAGAACAATTTTAAGACAGATATTTCTGTATAATAGGCTGAAAACAAATGACTTGGGGGACAAATGAAGGGCAGTGGGCTAAAGCTACTGTCCAGTTTCACAGCAAAGGTTCCCTCATATGACAGAGTGTAATCAATTAAGTGACTACCATTTTATTTTTACTAAGTGAATGGAATTCAAGTGGAAATGGTGCTGGGAGTCTCAGAAGGCAAATACAAGAAAGTGAGAGCTTTGAAGAATGCCGTTCTCGTCAGTGACAATGTTGACAGCCTTTGAGCATGTGGCCCTGAACCTCAATATTTGATACAATATTTTTTTTACATTTACCTGTACAGATTGTGCCATGCTCATTTTTTGCCACTAGCAAATGGGGAGTTATGTAAATTACAAGTGTGGCTAGGTCGCAAAATTTGC
The DNA here is from genome assembly GCF_964204655.1 of Triturus cristatus. Taxonomy (NCBI): domain Eukaryota; kingdom Metazoa; phylum Chordata; class Amphibia; order Caudata; family Salamandridae; genus Triturus; species Triturus cristatus. The sequence goes on along the minus strand of NC_140585.1, from coordinate 1,103,690,545 downwards.
TGCTGTCACATTTTGCTCCCAAATTAACGCTTCATCGTGATCCCGCAACAAAGTGCATGGAAGGTTGGGTGTCTCCAGTCTTGCAAAAAGGTGGAATAGAGCGTTTGATGATGGGAAATTTTGGCAGCCTTTCCATGCCTGTGACGAACGGAAGGCTTACTAGCAATGTACGCAACTCATGCCTTATATTTATTTCTTACTTTAGGCCCTCTGCAAAGCGCCACTTGTTGTCTGACTGAATAATGTCTGCACCTTATGTGGCATGCAGTTATATAGTAATACAATCGGAAGTATAAAGACAATGGACACAAATGACAACATGATTAACATTATGACTCAACTGCATCAGTAAAACCGTAGTAAAAACAATTTGCACACATTTTATCTTAGACATTTTTGATTTGTACTGTGTAATAAGCCTCTGTCATTTAAACACATCCACTCACAAACCTGCAGTTTACTAAACACTCTTACTGTGTTTAACATTATTTGCCGGATATGGCTTCTTATATGCGAATGGCAGTTGATTATGTAGTGTACCAGAGTCAGGTAGTGGGGGGGACGGACATCTAAAAAAATTCAGCTGGGGGGGCTCAACCGAAAAAAGTTTGAAGACCTCTGCTCTAGTCACTAGGCCAAGGGGACTGGATAAGATGTGGTGTTGAAACCTTTTGCCTAGAGGCCATTAAAAATGAATAGAGTAAGTGTCCTGTGCACTCTTGGTGAATGACGAAATGGGCATAGGACATGGGCGAAAGCCACACACAGTGTGTGCCTGATAGACCCAGATGATTACTGTGCTCTGTGGCCTGCAGAGGCAGAAAGAAGTGGGCTTCGATTATGGGCCGAACCACATCGTCTATCAAGGCCAGGAATGTTGATGCCCAGAGCAAATGGAGTTGTTACAGGGTGGGGTCATACATCATGCACTGTGGCTGGTGAGCCCAGCCATGAAAGGTGCCTAGTTAGTACTGCAGACAAGTGAATCAGTGTTTTATTACAGAATAAAATACATCCATTAAAAAGTCTTTGTACCGAAGCAATTATATCATCTTTTAAACTCACAAATTGTGATGAGAAACTATAAGAAAGTGACCTATTAATTGGTTTGAAAGGGAGTCCACCGCAAGTAATAATGTCACCATTTTTTTAAGTATAACATAAGATTTCAAGAATTTAAACGTGAGCTCAATCCCTGGTAACAGTGGTACATATCAGTCAGGCTTAACTTAAAGAAAATGTGTCAAACATTTGCAAGTACCAAAATAGCTAAAAAGAAAACAAAAAAGACAATAAAAATCCCACTCCAGCGTATAAAAACAGAGATACCTTTAATAAACAAAATGATACCAAAGCAGCAAAAATCCCAAAATTCGAAACCCACAAAAGGTAAAGTGCCAATATACTTACTGTTCATGTGTGACCAGGACATAGGAGTGATTTCAGGCAGACCACAAATGAGCTCCGTTTGGATACGCCAAGCAGGTTCTTTCCGATCAAAGTTCCAACCTTCTGACTTAGGGCCTCTTTACGATGTTTACCATAGGTTTCACACATGTTATAGTTAGCTGGACATTTTACTGATAAAAAACCAATGAAATTCCCCCGTTATAGTTACTGTAGGCAACTATAACTCACGCGACCGCAATCCTCTGCTGATGCTAATACTGTATTTAGACACTTATTTGCCCATGTCTTCTTCCATTAAATTTTAGCTATACATATATTACAAATATTTTTTTTTCATAAAGACACATATGTCATCAGCAGAGGATTACGGTCGCGTGTGTATAGTTGCCTACAGTAACTATAACGGGGGAATTTCATTGGTTTTTTATCAGTAAAATGTCCAGCTAACTATAACATGTGTGAAACCTATGGTTTTTTCAGTGAATTTGCAAGGTTTTTTAAATGCTAATTCCTAACTATAACGTGTGTGAAACCTATGGTTTTTTCAGTGAATTTGTACGGTTTTTTAAATGCTAAGTTACTTTACGCCATTTGTGGCGTGCGCGCCCACTTAACGCAGTTCGTTCCGTGCGCGCACGGTGCGCGAAGCGCACCGTGCGCGCACAGTGAGCAAGCGGTGCGCGAAGCGCACCGCGTGTCCACGTTACGCTAGATGGGCCATGAACGCACGATGCGCTTCGCGCACCGTGCGCACATGGAGGAAACATATGATGAGCATTGTTGTGACTGGTAAAATATATGTTTTGTTCACTACAAATAAGCCATGCACAAATGGTGACCTACGGGCACCATTTGCACACGGGGTGGGGAGAATTTGGATTTTTTTTTTTTTTTTTTTTATTTGCAACCGTACGCGTACGGTAAGCGTAATCGGCGAAATTTACAAAAAAATAAAAATTGCCTTTTTTCACTTGGGGGATCGTTGGGGACACCCCCAACATGGCTAGGTGCTTGGGAGCTGTCTAAACAGCCCCTTTACATGTTTTTACACTTTGTTTATCCTCCCCCCCCCTCAGAGTGCGAGAGAGAAAATGGCGGCCGGCGCTTCCTGGTTTCGACCGATTCGAATGTTTACTAAGATCTAACGGCCAATCAGAATCGCGCTCGCGCACGTCACCGTACGCGTACGGTAAGCGCACCGTAAGCGCACCGTAAGCTGGCTCAGATATATATATTGATTTAAAGGCTATTTTCTCAGAATCTACTGAACAGATTTACACCAAACCTACAAAAGGCACTTCCTTGACCTGGGGACTACCTCTCTGCCAAATTTCATTAAATTCTGTTCAGCCGTTCGGGCTGTAGCCCTGTCTAAAGGTCCTATGGAAAAATGCATGGGAAAAACGCGTTTTGGGACCCCCCTTTTATCTCAGCCCCCGCTTGACGAATCCCCCCGAGACTTTCAGGGTAGGAGCGGAGCGGAGCGCCCCACCTATTTTGAAAAATTCGCGAGGATTCGTCGACCGGCGCCAAAGTTATTCAAAATAGAATGTTGCGGATTTCCTATGGAAACGTGGTCCTAACTATAACTACCTACTGGCGACCGCCAGTAGGTAATATATATATATATATATATATATATATATATATAGAGAGAGAGAGAGAGAGAGAGAGATCGATATCGATATCGATCTTTATAGTAGCACTGTATATAATGAATGTGACAAAGTGCACTGAACGAAAGTGTAGCTAGTGGTGACGTTTTTGTCCAAATAATGTGGTGACATCTAGATGTTGAAGCTTGTGCTGAAGCCCTAAACTGGCTTTTAATAGTAGTGACGATATTAAAGAATGAGTGCAACTCCCGCAGACTTACGCCTGTGGATAGATGTAATCTGGAAGTACTTCTAGATATTGAGTGGTACTACAGCTTTTCAACTCCCTACAATGCCTCTCGCAATAAGCACTATTTGTGAGTGAATCTTCATGTAACGTAAAAAATTAGGCTATATCAGTGATGTTATTGATGATGTAATTTGTGATATCATACCAGAGGTCAAGCTTGAAGTCATGGAAAGTGCATTGGTGCGTTATGGTTGCAAATCTAAACAGTATTGGATGCATTCAGTGTATTTTAGGTTTTGGGGCGTAACTATTACATATTCTCAACTGAAATATATTTGATGTTCTTTTTTTAAAACAGCTAGGTTTATAATCTGATTAGATAATCACAGTGTGTTCTGAACAATGTTTTTCCAGGGAATATATTTTTTCTCTTTACCCCCTCACACCCTAATTCCATCTGCAGCTCTTAACCCTTTTAAACCAAATATTGCATTCAAAAAATGAATGGTTTCTTGTTAGGTTGTGAGCTACGCGTATAACACACACATCTAAGAGCAGCAGCAATGTACAGATGTATTACTTTCATGGAAAAAAAGGTTGTACAAGTTTGCAGGAAAGGACATTTGATATGAATTATGCATAGGAACATTTTCAGAGTATTATACTACCATAATTTTTATTTGACAATATTGAAATGGTAAATATTAATAGAAACATTGCAGTCCTTAATATTTTATCTTAGTTCCAAAGCTAAACACTGAGATGTAAAAACATCAAAATAAGAAATAGGCATATTTTTGAATACCATAGTAGTCTACCACAAAATGTAGCTATCATTAAAGCGGCAGCGTAAAACCAAAACTTTCAGAATTTGGCTTGGTATCTTCCCAAATGAATGTTAGAGTGGTGTGCAGGCTCTCTTTTTTAATCATGCCTAGAATTGGACTTAGTGATAGGTGTTTGAAAGGCTATAGTTTTAGCCTTAAAAGGATAATACCAGTAAATCATTTTTGATATTTAGCATGCATGCACATTCAGTGTCTTTAGGTCACATCTAGCTGTTTTAAATCATACTTGAATGTGCTTTATGGAGCATATTCCTTGTGCTTGTTTTCAAAATCCCTATTAAAAAAAGTGAGTGTTTTAGTGCTTTTTACTGCTGCCTAAGATGCCTCTCTTCATAAATATAAAAAAGGTATAGACATTGAGAGTAGATCTGATGTGATTACTTGAGGCCTTATTTAGAGTTGGGGGGGCCACCATGTTTTCCAGCCGTGGCGGAGACGTTGACGGACATTCCAACTGACGTTTGGTTATTGGTCAGAGTATCTCAGAATGTTTGACCTATTTAAGGTGGATGTGCCAAGGTAAGTTTTTTTATTACCCCGTCCCCAAAGTCTAATGGCCCCGAACAGGAAGACATCTAAATGATCCCCACACACTGTGAGGCAGCTCCCAGCTTGTCGGTGCAGTTTGAGTTTTAAGATAAGTGCCCACCAGTTTTTGGTGGAGATCTCTAAATATGGCGGTCTGTATTCCACTGGGGAAGTGGAGTACTTCCCTTTGCTGACCTGGCAGCATAGAGTACAGCCTCAAAAACCTTTAATATGCTTATTTACCTTCCTTTCAAACAGACCCCTCACCGAGTTTTATGTTTGGCATCTCGTCTTTGTGATGGTACTAATTCAAAATGTTCTGCGTAGAATGCACTGCTGCCTCATGCAGCGAAGTCTGGTTTATATAAAATACTTTAGCAAACAAATGTTATCCAATGAATTTGTCTGTTTTTAATGTTGCTAGATTTTTAATAACCGCTGTTAGACTCAGAAAAAGAAGGGGTTGATTTGTATTCAGAGCAAATTCTTTACTTGTTTTTCTATCCTGAAGATGTTTATTATGGGTATTGCGCCCTGGATTTTATACATTTTTATTTTTATATTTGGGAATTTTTATTACTCACCTGTTTTTTATTGTGTAAGATCAATTGTCCTGGCGTTGTTTATTACTTGTATGTAACTGTCTGTCTTGAATCTTTTCATTCAATTTTATGTCTGTATCTTTTATGGTTTTCATTAACCGAATAAACAATTTTTTGACTGACTGAAATACTTAAACTAAAATAGGAAAAAATAAATAAATGTTCTGTTTTGAACAGAGTATGAAAATAAAATGATTGCATCAGTTACATACAGTAAATACGTGTTCTCTTTTGTTATAGGTATTGCTTCCATGACCGTCCCAGTGTATATTGCAGAGTCTGCACCACCCCATTTAAGAGGAAGATTGGTTACAATTAATACACTCTTCATCACAGGAGGGCAATTCTGTGCTGCTGTTATTGATGGAGCTTTTAGCTATCTTGCCAAAGATGGTTGGAGGTTGGTAACACAATCAAATGTTTATTGCAAATTCTCTACGCTGTTTAAGAACTGCTAAGGTTGCCTTATCCCACTAGTCAATTTGCTTCAGGAAACCCTTTCAGCTATTTTTTCTCCCTGTTCTGCAGTCTCTGTGGGTGAATGGAAAGGGCCCTATAAGTCATATGGCTAGACAGGCCGCCGGGTAGGAAATGCCCGAATCTGGAAGCCCTAGTTGTTGTAGGGTTGTGTGTTCAGCCACTATGCTAATTATCGATAGCTGCCGTCCTCCTTCCAATTAATGTGAAGTTGGCATTGAAAAAATATTGAGGTATATGTTTAATATTCCAACTTATGTATTGAGCCTATTAGAACACGTGCATATTTAATTTATGTTTGTGTGTACATCTGCATGCACGACTCATATGCTTACCGGCCAATATAACTTTCTAACTTGCAGGAAACATGTAAGACTTGAAAAGTCCGCTTTTGAAAGTCTCCTTGTGATGCATTGATACTGTAGCCGTATAGCTGAGCAGTGGTCTCCACGGTACATTGTCCGCGTGGAGGGCTTATTAATAAAAAGGACTATGGATAATGTATTTACCATTAAGTAATAATATTGTGGCCTGATGAATTCAATATGATGTTCATCTCGGATTCCACATACGGTCAAGTTTTTTTGTGGCTTGTCATAGCTAGATAATGTAGATTTTCCACAACCTTGGTGGGCTGAAAATCTGGATTTTATTAAGGACACGGAGGCTAATATTATGCAATAATTCCTTTATTGCCACCACTCAGCAGCAAGAAAACCAAACATCATGTTCTTAGAATAGAGAATACAGAATCTCTAAGAACATTCCATTACTAACAAAACTCATCAACAACCTCTGTTCTCCCTTCTGACATTGCCTGCTAAAAGAGAGAATTTACATATTTAACCATTTTTCATATTTTGAGTCCATAAACAGTGAATAAAACCATCCAAACGAAATCTTCTTTCTTTTCTCAATGAAACGATGGTAGTCGTCCAAAAACGAACAATGCCCGTCAGTTTAACTTTGTCCTGCATAAATACAAGATATAAACATTAGGGTTCGGGAAACAGAATAACGGGAGGGATAATATTAGCCTCCGTGTCCTTAATAAAATCCAGATTTTCAGCCCACCAAGGCTGTGGAAAATCTACATTTTATGGCACGACACGGAGGCCAACATTATGCAAGTTCAAAGCACATTAACAATACATTGAGCTGCATTCTCAATAGGCTTAAAATAATATTTCCTAAACACAGAATCAGATGACCAATCTGCACATTTTAAAATGTCTTGCAAACTACCTCCCAAAATACGTGCTTTCGAAGCAGCTGCACCTCTCACAGAATGTGCACCAAACTTACTAATATCTATACCTGCTTTTTCCATTAATGTTTTCACCCATCTTGCCAAAGTAGGTGCAGAAACTGCTTTATATGGGTATCTGAAAGAAATGAGTAATTGATCTACCCCAACAGGTCTTATAGACCTCGTTCTATACTCATACTCTTTCACACAGCGTACCACACAAAGTTTCTCCTTATCTTGAAAATACGGATAAAAAATTACATTTGAGTTAGTTTTTGTTCTTTGTCTAACATAAAAACAAATACCCTCAGGAGTAAAACATCTGCTTGTTACTTCTAAAGCACGTACATCCGAAACCCTTCTAAACGAAAGAAGACATAACAACATTGTGAGTTTATAGGATAAATCTTTCAGGTCCAAGAGACCATTATCATCCCATGACTCAAATAAACGTAATACTATAGACACATCCCAAAGAGAGGTATACCTTGGACCAGGAGGTTTAGCCAACCTAATACTTCTCAATAATCTTCTGACCATAATATCTTGACCAACAGTATTTCCATTTATCAAAATATGTCCTGCCGATATTGCCGATCTATACAAATTCACTGACCTCTTTGATACAAATCAGTCAAAAAATTCAAAACATGAACTACATCCGCTGATACGGAATCCACATTCCTTTCCACACACCAACCATTCCATTTATTCCATGCAGACTTGTATACCTTCCTTGTTCCATGTGCCCAAGATTCCTCAATGAGTTTCGATGCCTCTGATGAAAGCCCTGGCTTACTCCAGACTCTCCTAAAAGTCTCCATGCCAACAGGTGAAGTTGACCTGAATCCACCAAACTGTGAACCTCCCCCAACGGGCCTCGCAAGATCCCTTGATACATTGGAATTAGAATTGGATAATCCACGCTCATCTCCAGCAACATAGGATACCATGCTTGCGAGCTCCAGAACGGGGTGATCATCACCACCGTTTCCTTCCACTTCCGTATTGTCCCTGTCACTCTGCTTATCATCGAAAACGGAGGAAACGCATATGGATGTAGACCTCTCCAATCCTGGAGAAATGCATCTATCCTCATTGTCTCTGGGTCCGGATGCCAACTGAAAAATCTTTCTAGTTGAGTATTTAGTCTGTTCGCAAAAAGATCTGTCTGAAATGGACCCCAAAATTGGTTCAATTGCGCAAAAACTGATCGGTCTAACATCCAGTCGCTGGAATCGTAAAAATTCCTCGAAAACCAGTCTGCCACCAAATTTGAGATCCCTGGGATATGCTCTGCCTGAACATGAATATTCCTCTCCAAACAATACTCCCAAAAAACTCTCGCTAAATCTGCAAGGCCTTTCGATCTCGGACCACCCATCCTGTTGACATATCGTACTGCAGAAGTATTGTCCATCCTTAAGATGATAGAACATCTTGCAGTTCGTTCCCCAAAACACTTTATTGCAAAAGAACCTGCTAATAATTCTAAACAATTTATATGTAGATTCCTTTCCTGACTTGTCCATCTCCCTCCAGTACTTACTAATCCGCATCTTGCACCCCAACCTTCCAAGCTTGCATCTGACTCCACAATCAGATCTGCATTCTCTCCAAAAATTGCTTGCCCATTCCATGCTTCCATATTCCTCAACCACCAAACCATCTCCTGCCTCGCTTCCTGCGAAAGACATACACTCTCTGAATATCTCAAACCATTCCTTAAATGGAAACCTTTCAACCTCTGTAATGCTCTGTAATGCAAAGGACCTGGAAAAAATTGCCTGAATTGTTGAAGATAATAGCCCTACTATGCGGGCCAACATTCTGAAAGATATACTGTTCAATTTCAAAACATTTTTTAGTTCTTTCCGTATCCTCTTTAATTTTTCTTTCGGAAGTTTCAACACTGCTTCTCTCGTATCCACTACAAAACCCAGAAACTGAGTCTGTTGTTTGGGTACACATTGAGATTTCTTCCTGTTCACAACAAATCCCAAATCCTCTAGCAACTCTATCGCCAACTTCGTATGAGACAGAAGAGTATACCTGTCCTGATCCATTATAAGAATATCGTCTAAATAAATTATCAGTCGTATACCCCTCTCTCTCAGAAAAGCCGCCACCGGACGTAATACTTTCGTGAAACACCACGGAGCGGATGACCGGCCGAAAGGAAGACACACAAATTTCCATATCTGCTCTCTCCATATAAATCTCAAATACCTCTGATGCTCTTTCCATATTGGAATCGTTAGATAAGCATCCTTCAAATCCAACCTTGTCATCCAATCCCCTTTTAATAACACATCTTTCAACAGATGTATTCCCTCCATTTTGAAGTGGTGATAAACCACCCAATCGTTCAATTGTCTTAAATTTATTACAGGACGCATTCCCCCTTTGTCTTTCTTTTCCACCAGAAATATATTGCTTATGAATCCTTCCACATTCTCTTCCTCTTTCTCTATTGCCCCTCTCAACATTAAATCCTTTACTTCTATGTCTATCATCTTTATTTGATCTTCCCTGAAAATCATACGATTTGGAACCCTTCCTTGAACTGGTTTTGCTAAAAACTCTCTCTTGAAACCCTGTACTGTTTCCAAAACCCATGGATCCTTTGTTATTGTCCACCAAAACTCTTTGAATTGGGCAAGTCTGCCGCCCAACCTTAAGTGGATAACAGAAGGGTCTTGACTTACCAATAGCCCCTCTGCCTCGTCTCTCTCCTCTATTATATCTTCCTCTTGGACGCTGTCTTTGTGGAAAAAATCCTCCTCCACGATTATACTGTTGGCCCTGGTAGCCTCTGCTTCCAAAACCTCGCAAGAAGGAGCCTCTTGTAATCCCTTGTCCTCGGCCGGGGAACCGACTCTGCGTTCTCCCGGCCGAACCAAAAACACGGTCATTAAACACTTTCTTTATGTCTCTTTGAGATTTTTGTAGGCTGCTGAATGCCCCTACATATCTTGAAAGATCTTTTATAAAATCTTCTCCAAAAAGGAGACCTTTCGCCAAAGCTCCTTCCTCTTTTATCGCAAGGTCTACCAATTTTGGGTCAATCTTTAATAATAAACTCTTCCTTCTTTCAATAGATAAAGCTGTGTTAGCGTTACCTAATAAACACACCACTCTTTGGACCCATTCTCGAAGTTCTAGTACATCTATATCGCTTTTCCCAATATAGGCCTCTTCTGCCATATCGAATATTTTTGATACTGGTCCAATGACATCTAACAATCTATCCTGACAAGACTTTAACCCTCGATCAATTCCTTTCCTAGGGTCATGACCCCCTTTTGCAATAAATGCAATCATTTTCGGGTCAAGCTCGGGTGTCCTCAACACCTTATTGTCAACCATAGGACGTGGACACTCTGACCGGAGTCTTACTCTCACCTCCTTTGGGATTTCCCTTCTCATCCAGTATTCCAAATACTTTGAAACATGAATAGATGTCGACCACACAGGGGAAAAAGGATGTTTTATAAGCAATGGGTCAAACATTTCATTGCCCAATGGGTCTTTTATATTAATACTCTCTGAACTTTCATCTACTTTTGCTTTTTTAACCTGTATTTCTTCGTCGGAATCAAAATCTTCACTACAACTTAGTTCTATCTCTGCACTCTCAGAAGACTCGTCACATACCACATATTTATGTCTGCGCTGTCTTCTTTTTGTTTCTTCATTTGGGCCTCTTACTTGCCCTTCATTTATGCCCGCGGCATTTTCTTTTTGCCTGTCTAAACAGCAAACATCTTCACTTTCATTTCTTTTTGATTTTTTCCCAAGAATTTCTTTTGAAGAAACATTTTTTCTTTTCCTTGAAACTTTCTTTCCACTACAATGTGCAGTTTCATTCTCAGGAGCCGACCAAAATCTCTCCTCCTCTTGTCTATTTGCTTTTGACAAGGCTAACATTTCTAGCTTCTTTTCCATTCTTAAAGAAACTTCTGTAGTTATTTTATCTATTGCCTTATTTAATCTTTCTTCTAATGATCCTTCCCCTTGCTCCTTCAACCTATTTTTATTTTCTTTAACCTTCTCCATTAAACCCTTCACTCTCTGTCATAAAACTCCTCACGATCTCTCGACATTGAAAATATCCGTTTCTCCGTGTAAAAACGTCGTTGCTATGCAACCGGCGTCACTAAGGAGTCTTCATTTGGACATTTCTGTCCATTTCTCGTGCGCGTTTTCAAAATTAAGTCACGCGCGTTCTCCTCATTGTTATTCACATCGTTAGAACTTCAACGCTAAGGTAAGAGCGTGCGCACAAGCACGCAACTTACTTTTGAATCCTCCTACTTATTTCCGTTATTTCATACGCGTACTCAACCCTGTTTTGTTTCTAAACACGAAGCAATCAATCTATTCTTTTCTAAACCAACATCGATCTCAACTTCTATCCTCCTTAACCCAACATCGTTTTCAACAGCAATCCTCCTTATTCCTAAGCGTTCCTTTCGTTCCAACTTTCCCCATTAATCACTTCGCAACCACAGTAAAAACGGCCAAAATACCCTTTACATCATGATTTTAAACATTTTACACCTTCGCTTTTCCTAACTAGTATATTCCTAATTGTTACTCGTTTTTTCCCTTATTTAACTTTCAATATATTCTTGATAAACAAATTTTTATTGTGTTTTGCGGCATAAAGGACAATATCAAGAATGATATACATCAGTGCATTGAACAAGGCATCAGTAACTTCAATCAGGGAACTTTCAATATATTCTTACAATTATTTTTCACATATTCTTACATTCATTTATCTTTAACCATATTATTATTATTTTACTTTCTATTTCTTTCATTTACCAAGCCCTTAATTTAAAGATAGTTTATAAGTAGTTTATACTTATCTCTTTGAGCAGCAGCAATAAAAGAAGGAAGAACAGAGGTTGTTGATGAGTTTTGTTAGTAATGGAATGTTCTTAGAGATTCTGTACTCTCTATTCTAAGAACATGATGTTTGGTTTTCTTGCTGCTGAGTGGTGGCAATAAAGGAATTATTGCATAATGTTGGCCTCCGTGTCGTGCCATAAAATCCAGGGCAATAACAAAGACAGCAGAGAAACACTCAAAATTGTGAGTCAAAGGCAGAGCCCTTCCGGAAGGCTTTAGCCAGTCAAAAGAAATCTGGCTAAGTCAGAGGCAGAAAGCTGAGTTAGTGAAAGTGAAAAAAAAGACTTCAATGAAAAAGTCAAGTGATTTGTATCGATGACTAGCTTCATCACTTGGATTCCTTGGCGGTGTTTGGAAGAAGCTGAGGTTTGGTGGATGAAAGACGCTTGGCAGGAGCCCATTGATACGGGTTTGACTGAGATGAGCTACCTGTAGTAGTTTGAAAGCCAGCTGACATGATGACAGAGGTTCATTATTTAGACTTCTTTCAGTGGAGTCAATAGTGTTGATTTATTCTAGTGTTTGAGAAAGTTGTTTGTTCTTTGTTAAGTTATGTCAAATGGGTTTATACATGAGTCCAAGACATCGGTGTATAGATGGATTCTGTGGGGGTATGGGCAATCTTGATCTCAATGGAAAGCTTTTGGAAGAATGCTCCTCAGCTGTTGTTCCTTGGGCATCCAAATGCATAATTCAATGCTCACAGCTGTAAAGGTTTCCTTAAAAACCGTGTTCTTTATTGAATGGGCACACTCAACCTTATTAAAATAGAAGACTACATCAAAGCATTTGTTTGGCACCACTTTCTGAAAGGACCTCATGGTACTGGTCTTAACACTGCGTAACCATGTAGGTAAAATTGCAGCTTTTTCCTGAGGTTTAGGGGTGACATTCAAAGCCCTCAACCTCCAGAGTTAGAGATCCAGATCAAGGGAGTTTGTGGGGAGAAAGCACAATCTCATCTTGTGGTTGGATGAAACAGACAAACATGTATTGCTTTGTAATATCACTTTATCTGTGCTCCACAGGTTACATGTGGGAAAATAAGGATTAATGTTAGCTGAAAGTTGTTGTGGAGTGAGCAGTTGAAGGCTTGTAAATCTAAAGCAGAATATTTGTTATCCTAATGTGGTCTTTAGGTGTCGGGTAATTTAACCTTATATGGTAGAAAATGAAGTAAGCTCTCTTGTTCAGACCATACATAACTATGACCCCTGTATTTTGTGTAGCAAGCCAAGCAAATGTTTAGGGAACCTGCATTCAGAGCATTGCAACAGTCCTGCCTGGAGTTGATGGCTCCTGTAGCTACAATGGCAGGGCCAAATGTAGAAATAGGTTTTTGTTTTCAATCTCTTTATTGAAATTTGCAAAGAATCCATGAAAGTCTGTAATCACAAAGTGCAGTAGACACATCAGCAGTGCATTTGGGGCAGTGTTGTATAGTCATAAGCAGACATGCAGTAAGATGACTGAGTAGACACTTGGAGGGATAAAGTGGGGTAAGGGGAAAAGTGAGAGAAGGGGATCCCAAAGGAGGATTAAACAAATACGGAACAAGAGTCAAAGTAACATTGGTCAGGTCAAAGTTGTTGATGTGATGCATTGTGTCAGGATCCGTCATATGATATAGCACAACCTTACTGGCATTTTAAGGAAGGAGGGTATATATGTGGGAGCGAGAGAGTCAAATCTGTGTAAAATCAGAGAAATAGTTCCAATGCCTTCAGTTTTGGTGGGTTGAAGCAGGTGAACTCTATGCCTGAGAGGTAGCTAAGTAGGGGCTGACATATTTTTGAGAATTTAGCGTCCGTACTTGCCAGCTTGTCTGATAGTTGTTCCATTGCCATCATATGCCAGAGGTGGGCGAGCCACTGTGCCAGTGAGGGTGGTAGTGTTTGTTTCCAAGCTAATTCAATCAGATGCCTAACCACCTGCAGCATGTAGCTAATGAGAACCCAGTCAGTGTGCGTCATGGCTGTGAGATTGAGAGCAAACACACACAAAGAGGCAGAGCGAATAACAGTCGTTCTTATTCTGTTTGTACGAACGTAGTTAGCCAGGGGAGCACACCTAATTTGTTAAAACTATCCTCACCCACAACAAGTTGTGGCATGCTTCATCATAGGGCTGCTACTAATGCCTCTGCGCAGACCAACGCTAGTGGCGGAGCAATAGGGAGGGGTAGACAATCGAACAGTGATAAAGAAACAAAGGAAAAAGACAGGATCCTATGAAAGTGCAGAAGAATGGTGATTTAAAACTGGCTTCGGGATATCAGTATAATATTTTTATTCCTTGATTCCCTAGTTAGAGCTAAAAAATGGTATAGTAAATATACCTACGGATGATGGTGGTGTGAGTGGATTAAGTGCTCACCACCACTCCGTCTGCATAGAGATCGACATGTTTCAGCCGGTTATAGGTTCTTTATCCGGCCTTCATAAGGACAGGTTGGATCCCTATGCTGTTTTTCCTAATTAAACCCCTCTAGTATACCCACTCTATTGGGTTTTACTCCACCTGTGAGTCTGGAGTCGTTGGTAAAATTATTCTTCCATTGGAAACGAGTTTATTAGGTAGAACGCTAAAAATGGCACTGGAGAAGAGGGCGACCCAAAAGGTTGGGACATGCCGACCCACCTCTGTCACGGGGGGGTTACATCAAGAGTGCAGAGGAGATTCGGGGTCACTTCCCATTCCATATAAATGCGCGCAGATCACATTGCAGCAGTGTAATTTCGTCCTGTGGGATTGGGGTGGGGAGAGTCTGAAAGAGGTAGAGGACTTGTGGTAAAATGTTCATCTTAATTACATTTACCCTCCTCAAAAATGAGACATATAGAGGCCTCCACTGTCAAAAGTCCTAAACGATCGCACGGCAGAGCAGTAGCCAATTTGCTGCCGTCCAAGAGGAAAGCGTAGGTGTCAGATTAAGACCCAGTATTTTATCACTGCATGGGACCAGTGGAAGGGCGACAAGCCCTGCAACACGGGTACTTCAAGCTTCAGGATCGTCAGGTTAAGTATGCTCGATTTAAACATGTTCACCTTAAAGCCTGAGGTTGCTGCAAAGGCTTAATGACAAGACAGCACTCCCGGGAGTGAGGTGGCAGGGTGCGTTAGTGTAAGAAGCAGGTCATCTGCAAAAAAGATTTACGTTCCTCATCTGCCCTCCAAAAGGTATACCCTCTATAGCGTCATGTGGCGAATAGTAATGGCCAAAGGCTCAACCACCAGGGCAAATAGGAGCAGCGACAGGGGCAACCCGGTCTGGTAGCCTTGCCGAGGCAGATGGGGCCTATAGTGTGACCGTTGACCCAGACAGTGGCCACTGCAGCCACGTAGGAAGCAATGATCATAGTAGGGCCCACCCTGATTTTGATCAGCATAGAGTATAGAAAAGCCCAGTTTACTCCATCAAATGCCTTCTCTGCATCCAAGTGTACCTTTGCCACCAGATGTGTCATCCTGCGCACATTATCCGCTACCTGGCGGTTACGAATAAGTCCCACCTGATCAGGGTCTATAAGGCTCGGGAGATAACAGTCAAGCCTAAGGGACAAGTTTTTGTATTGAGTTTTGCATCTGTAGTTAAAAGGGTGATAGGACGATGGTTTGGTCTTTGCCCGGTTTAAGGATTAAAGACATTTCTGCTGTTGCCATGGAAGGAGTAAGGCATGTAGAATGTGTGAAGGAGTTAAACAGCTGGGTCAGGTTTTCACCCAGTTCAGGAAGGAAATGCCTATAGAAGCTTACCTGGATGTCATCCTGCCCAGCGTCTTACCAGCGTCTTACCATGTGGGAGAGCCTAAAGTGCAAGACGGATTTCCTCCAGCTCAATCAAGTCATCGAGGTCTTTTGAATGACCTGACTGGAATGAGTTCCAGTTGCATGCTGCCAGGTGATAATTAACTAACGTTTGGGGAACCTCCTCCCCGATCATAGCGAGCTTTATAGTAGGAATGGAATTCCTGTCACTTATCACGTTCCGAGATCACCCATCACATGTCCAATCTCCGCAGTTTAGCAATGTGAGCCTGGTCTGCGACTGTCGTAGTCAATGAGCCAGAAGCGAAACCACCCTGTTACTCTTCTCATAGTTCCTTTGCCTAAGCACCAAGAGGGATCGTTCAGCCCTATTTGTCCTGTGGACTCGCAACTGGCCCTTCAGTATGGCAAGTTGCTTTTTATTCCGGTGGGCGGGATATGCCTTGTCCTTTTGCTCCAGAGACTTTACATATGAGATCAAGCCCGAGTCCACCAGCTGGGCCTCACGTTCCTGCACTATGTTTATCGAAGAGATTACTCCCTGTATGGTATCCTTGAAACCGTCTTAGAGTATATGCAGGGAGACATCCCGCTCAGTGTTATCAGTTATATAGTCAGCGATACCTTTACGGATTTCTTCTACATTGACGGGGACACGAAGGAGCTGCAGTGGGAGGTGCCAACAAATCGGCCCCTCCATGGAGGTTTCGACTCGGACCATTGCAGCTCAATGTGAGCATGATCTGATATAGAAATGTCAGATATCTCACGGCCTCAAGGGTGCAGAGAAGAGCATGTGTTATAAGGACATAGTCTATTCAAGAATAGGTGGAGTGGATATGTGAATAAAAGGAATAATCCTGAGAATCCGGGTGTTTGCAGCAGGAAATAGCTTATACAACGAAGGCTTTACAACGAATGTGTCTTTACGACGCAAGCCTTTATTGCGCAGGATTTTACGATGAATATGCCTTCACGTCGCATGCCTTCACAGCAAATTTCAATGTAAAGGTATGAATGGTAAATGCATATTCATTTTTGCAGGCTCAGTTGTTTGTCATTTCTAGTTGTGTGTGTGTGTGTGTGTGTGTGTGCGTGTGTGTGCGTGAATGCGTGTGCGCGTGTGTGTGTGTGTGTTCATGTTTTATAGATGTGGATCCTATTTATATTCCTGTGCAGTGCAAATAACTACCGTCTATATTGGTCTGTTCCTGTGCAATAAATGCAGTTGCCGCACAATGGAGTTTTTTGCATTTCTGTGTATGTTTACAGGTGCTGTCAAAATGCTTGAATGCCAATTATTTTGAAAGCTCTAGCAGAAACCACCACAGTTTCAATAATATACATTTAAAAAAATGTCAGCTGGCGACAGTGCCTTTGCACACATAATCTGGTTATTTAAACTGAACAGGTGGGTGGCGTCTCTTCACAACACAGTTGTGCCCAAGTTGAATGTGTGCTATGTGTGGTTAGATCTGGACCCCCTGAACTGTACAGGTTCAGAGAGAGGGGCGATATATGGCCTAGGAGCACAGCTTTAGCATTTGCTATTGAACTCACCCGTTCATACATAAATATTTTAAACTTACCAAAACCTAGTGAGTGATTCCTTTGCTTAGCAAACATGATTGGCAAAGCCCCACAGTTACCTATGATATTGTTAGCCGAGTAGACAGCCTATTCCCATGATATTGTTAGCCGGATAAGTAGCCACGACTGCTGGCCCATTTCCACCACTGCCGGGCCGCCATATACACTGCTGGTTGTTTAGGTTCAATTGTTACGTTTCACGCATTCACAAGCCTTCTGTTTTCTGTTACATGGTTGACGTGCCGTATGAGTACGATTGGTAATACTCGGGATCTCAAGACCATTTGGGCTGTTTTCAAGACAATGCACATTTTACTGTATTTAAATTTATTGTATTTTAATTCAAATTGATCATGATGATCTGAAGTACTAGTGTCATTCCATTTCATGCGCATTATGAGTTACTACATTATGCTTTGGGTCATGTTCTAAGATGGCGGCTACCTTCAGGGACAAACAGGGGCATATATTACACTGTCAGTCTGCCTTCACTTTTCAGCTTTCATTATTTGTATATGCTCAGACCGCCACACTGTAAGCCTTGCAAAATCCGAAATTTCTTTCTGCTGATATACATGCATACCATTAAACTTTTTTCACACATGTCTTCACCAAGCAGGCCTTTACCACAAAAACTTCCTTGTAAAGGCATGCATGCTAAAGATGCATGCATTGTAATAATGGTGTAATAAATGCATATGTTGTTTTGTCATGCGTTATTGCGTCATACAACATTTTTTAGTGCCACACATCGGGTAGGTCTAAGGCCATGATCCTCCTTTTCAATTGTACATACACAGTCCCCGTGCCCCGGTATGTACCGGAGCATCGGTCAACTGCTCGATCCCAGACCAAAGTCCCCTCCAACTATTATGTCCCCCCCCCAATCCCTGCATCACCCTTGATCAATTAGAGGAGAGTCGCTGTGAAGGCCATGATGTTGGGTCCCTCCACCCCCATTGGTACTCCACGGATGCGAATGTTATTTCCGTGGCTGTGATTTTCATGGTCCTCCTGTTTAGCTTGAAGGTTGATGTGCTGTTCTTCCAAAGTTGCTACTCACTTCAACAGCATCTCCTGGCCTTACGAACTGGCATCCACTGTGCACTTCAGGTTGTCCATCCGCTCTCCTATCTCAGTTACATCCCTCCTGATGTCCTTAATACAGCTCGAAAGGTCCATTTTGAGTGAGACGATCTCTGAGTGGAATTCCTGGAGCAGTTGTGACATCTAGTCTTGCGTTATCGGAACAGGAGTGGGGATTATGTTTTGCTTGTCCTGAATTGGAATGTTTCTTTCCTTTTTCATCACAGCAGGCTTACTCCAGAGCGAGGTTATTTGCACCTCCTTGACAGGTTTGTTGCGTGGCATAGTTCAAACCGTCGCCACTAGTCAAACATGAAGTCTATTGGGTAGGTTGCAGGAACCTTTCACTGCGAAGTCCCCGCAGCAGTGCACACAGTGTTCTCAGCAAGCTCAGGTCTAGGAGGAAGGAAGCGGAAGGAAGCACCCAAGTCCAGATCCCCAGTTAATGACCGGGGGGATGATATGCTGCCTACGGCCATCAGCTTTAGGGAATACCAAATGCTCAGAGACTCCCCAGCCTCCCTTTGTAGTGGGATGCTCTCCAGGCGTGATGGTGTTGGCCTCAAAATATAAATGCCAAGCGGAGGCGCAGCACATTCTCATGCACGCTGTCCTTCTGCTCAACATAGTGGGTGGGGGCACGCAGGTCACAAAGAGCAACCCCGGAGATCTCCAACTTGCAGGAAGAGGCAATGAGGCAGCGGGTGAGGCCGAACTTGGTGGGTTGGCGGTGTCTGCATACGACTGCAGACAGCTGCTTACCTCTATGTCGCAGCCAAGCTCTGTAGCGAATTGTCTCCACGGGCCGTCCAGTCGTCAAAACGTTCTCCCCTGGTGCCTTCTCCGGAGTCCCACCCCACCACCCACAGAGCAGATCGCCTCTCACTGCACCCCCACAGGAGAAGGCTCACTTTCTGCCCGCTTTGCCGTAAGCACTTGCCTTTCCCTGCTGTGCAGCTCACAAGGCTGGATCATCGGGAGTGGTGGTCTTGGCGTGCTGCTGCAGGTATGCAGGCCTGCCCAGATCCATGCTATTCTGCCTGCTGGATCGATGGAGGCAGGATCCCTCAGGTGACACCTATCCCGTGGGCCCCAAGTCGCTCGGCAAACCCCAGAAGTCACGCGGTATTAACTGCAGAGTACAAGATGGCAGTGCTGGTAGGCCAGGTCACATGTCAAGGCCTTTAGCTGCTAGCCGGGTCCGGCCGGAAATCAGCCAGTAAACTCAATCAGGCGGGTTGGGGGTCGATCAGCATGCCGTGCCTCCTCCTCTTCTTTTCTATTCTTGGGCCAGTGCTGTGGCGGGCAGCTGATTTGTTACAGGGGATCGGAAAGACGAATAAATGCGCCATACTCCATCTCAAGGTAGCCCATGCCCCAGCAATAAGTTTTAGCCAGTTGAACATTTTTTTTTTAACACGGGGCTGGCTTGCAGTTTGAGGAATCGGCATCAAACCTTATACCTAGATTTTTAAATTGTCTAGAAGGCACGGTTGCCCACTCAAAGATGGTAGGTAGTTTAAGAGGTTTAAGGCAAGGCCTACCTTCACTCCCAAAAATATTTATATCGATTTTAGAGCTATTTCGTTTTAAGTAATTGCTGTTCTTCCAAATTTGGATGTCACAGAGCAACAAATCTATATCCATACCAGGAGTTTGATTGTTGTAATGCCTAATATGGATTTGAGTATCTTCCGCATGACTGAAGTGTTCATCATCAACTTTAATTTTCAAAATTTCTGAAGCATAAAAGTACATACATAACCATTAAAACATACCTATTAAAAACCAAATTCCGTAAATCACATTTATTTTGAAAATCAGTTAATGTACAATTCATATATAATCAGTTTATCCCACAACTAGATCCCCATAAAATTAATGTTTAATGTAGTCTATGAAAGACAAAGAAGTTAGCAGCGCAATGCAATTACAATTAAAATCATGCAGACCCATCATTTTTAATCCATTGTGACTTTGTGCACACCGGATAGCTAAGTTTACAAGGTCCTTAAAACCTCACCCACAGGGAAATTAAAACCATCATTATCAAATCAGGTTCCCTCATCATAATTCTGGAATAATCGACTTTTTTTAAGAGCAGCCCAAAGAAATGTTGCTGATGCAGGAAACACCAGTGGGTCTGCAAACTGTTTTATGGCTGACACTGAGTGAAATTAAATCTGTGCAGAAGAGGGCCCATGGATCTTTTCATTTGAGGGGAAACAAATGTACAAAAGAATAATATATGCATATTTGACTGGGTGGACCCTCCATCACAAGGACAAGGGGTCAACTCACTCATAGAATAGGTATTTGCGGGGAAATCCCTCATACGCAAAAATAATTTAAACTGACCATATCAAAATAAAATGATGCTGGGTATTTTGTACAAAAACCAGGTAAGACTGCGCACCGTGATTCACAGGGGGAGACATTAGACATTATCCAACAGTACCTTGGTTTTTGCTTTGCTCCCAGCATTTGCAGCATTTAAGCTTAGCCTTTGAAAAGTCAGCACACATAGAGGGGGAGTCAAATAAAACTCGTAAGCCCAGAGCTGTCAGAGTGACTTTATATAGTTCAACCATGGTGTCTCATTGGCGAGACTCAGTTTTAAACAGTCCCTTAACACAGCTTGGGTCAAGAATAATAATGGAGCCAATTGAATCGTGTCACCAATATACGGCGGGTGTAACTCGCTGTTCAAATATAACTTGGGCAGCAACAGGGCAATGGAAGCACCCTTTTACCAGAGGAGTCCTCCACTCACTGCAGGAGTTCAATATCCACCATGCCCCACACTGCCGCCCCGTATGTGGCAATTGCCTTTGCTTTGGCTGCATAAATGTTAAGGATTTCTAGGATAGGTTTGGACCCGAACTTCTTTGTGAAGTTGAACATTGCTGAAATGTGTCTTTCTTAGAGAACAGCTCAATTTTAACCATATCTTTCCATAAAAGCTTCATGTCAAATCGGATACCAAGATATGAGACTGTTTCAACCACATCTGACCTTCGATGGGCTATATGGAATGGTCCCTGCAATTAGTATATAAGATTTTGCTTCATTCACACGTAGGACTAGGCTATCCATATGCCTTGTATACTTATCTATGAGTCCCTGCAGTACCCAGACAGTCCTTGCTCAAAACACTTCATCGTCTCCATAGAGGAGAATCGGGAGAGGGGTCGCCTCAATATAGGGAACATCCTTGAGGATCATCTCCAATACTGCATCCACCCCATTGGTATAAAGGGAGAACAGGAATGATGCGAAGACACATCCCTGTCTCACGCCGGCTCCTTGTTAAAGGGTTTTTTGCACTCTCCCTCCCTGCCAAACCGAACACAAGCAGTAGCCCCTGAATAAAGCTGTCTTATTAATGTAAGGATAGGTGGGTCAGCTCCCATGCTCTCCATAATTGCCCATAATTTACTATGGGCAACACAATCAATTGTGGCTGAGAGGTCCATGGAGGCCATAAAAAGGTTGCCTTTCTAAACCACCGTATACAACATGCTTGAGTAAAAAAAATATAAATAAAAAGACTTAGCAAACAAGTGCTTTGTTTAAGATGGAGATGTTGGCCGCAGTTTGCTGCTTTGGAGGGAGGGGGAGAAGTACACGAGGGAGAGAGATGAATGGAAAAAACGTATGCACTCTCCTGAAGGGCTTAAGCAAATAGAAAAATGTTGCTCCCTAAAAGAGAGCAGTGGAAGGATAGAAGCCAGTAAATCAGAAAGGTATTATAGAGGTTATGCTCAATGGGAGAGGCTGATGGACAAGCTGGAGCAAGATTACCATCAATAAAGTTCACAAGTGGTCTTTTGCAACTGCTGTCTTGTACGCTCCCCCTAAAACAAGCATTTGCAATGCAAATGGTCTCGCCTTTCGGCCCTTGTATGTATTTAGCTATGCAGCACATTAGCCTGGGTGCTGAAACAGCTACTGTTCTTTAACACGGAGGGAAAGTAAGCACCAAACTGCGTGACACGCCAAGTATGGGAACACATGGAGAGAAATATTGCCTCTCAGCGGAAAATGGCATAGTCCAAAGCTCTGTTTTTAATATAAAATCAGGGTCTTCGGTGGTCATATCACTGAAAATACAAGATTTGAAAATAATATTTTTGTCTACGGGTGCCAGTGAAAGAAAATTTCTATGGACTGGATTCTAGAGAATGCTAAAGTGAATGTGATATTTTACTGACCTCTGCTGGTCATTTTCTATGAAGAAAGTTAAATAAAGGCAGTTGCCAGAAAAATTAAAAAAAGAAAGTCCCTCAGAAGAAAGCAATTCTGGTATTTTACTGACCTCTACTGGTCGTTTTCTATCAAGACAGTTAAATAGAAGCAGTTGAACACAAAAATAGTCCCTATGCGGAAGTAGACAAGTCCTAGGGCTGATCTCCAGAGCCCACAAAGTACATACACATATAAGTATATACTAAAGTATATACAAGAGGTCTCAAATGCTTGACCTAAAAATGTAGACCTACAGTAGCAGCTGGTGTTGTTAAAGAGTGGAGGGGCAGGGCAAGGGGGGTGGTGGTCAGGGGAACGACACATAACAAATAAAATACAAAAATAAATGTTTTAAAATAACTTACCTGCAGCCAGCCGCATCGCGCTCTTCTGCTCTAGTCCACTGCAGGCGCAGGCTCCCAGACTCTCCTGTGGCCAATCCTGATGCTGCTCTCATGCATGAGAGCAGCATCAGGATTGGCCTGAGTGACCTGAATTTGCGCTCTCAGTGAGACTGGGAGCCTGTGCCTTCTGTCTCCAACCCGGCAATACAGCTTGGGTTGGAGACCGCTCCAGTGCACATGTCCTGAGACGACTAGCCAAACCCACATGCGCACTGATACCAGTGCATAGCACTTCCCCTCCAGTGTCTGTCATCCCCCTGGCCCCACCCACAATGACTCGGCCTGGAAACATGCTTATTACTGTTTTATTTGTCCTTTCCTGCTGTTTTCTGGCAGCTGGCGGGGTGTGTGTGTGTGTGTGGGGGGGTGACGCTCCCCCGCCCGGGAGGAGGAGCCACCCCTGAAACTGCAGACCCAATCAGATGCATGCCAACCTCCAACATTTGTATCTCACAGCCTCAGCCATACATTTTCTCTATCCATGTTTTCTGCTGGTGTTACAGTTATGCATAAGAATGAGTGGACAATTACATTTTAAAGTGCACACAACTCTTCACACTTTGTGTAAGAAATACGTACAAGAGACACTAGGCCTCAGTCGAGGGGGATATATCTTTCATAAACTAAAATGTATGTTTTCGGCCTGAAAAAGCTTGTGCATCCGTTTGTTCAATTCACCTATCTTCAAGTAGCACATGTTTTTTTCTGGATGCCCCCAGTTTATAAAGATGCTTGGTAGCGGGTATTATGAAGTCTCTCTAATGTAGATTTGCTCTACTTTAGACAGAGCTGCGAAGTCCGGTCCTAAGTCTGAAAAAGCTATATTAAAAACAAGTCCTCATCGCTTCTCTGTGGTTTGAAATTGTTTCCTGTTTGCCTATTTGCATTTCTTGACAAACATTCAAGTCCTTTCCAAAATTGCATTTCTTTAGGAAGTTGAATCCTGCTTCTCATCCTGATCGTACCTTATCTCTGTTCTAATTTTTGGAAGACACACCAATGGTTTAGCCCATTTTGCTTTTGCAGCAAAAGGGTACACAACATGGGTAGGCTAATGTTGGGAAGGAACTGTAAAAAAAAAAACCACTGACAAAAATTAAAATTACAAATGCTATGACGTGGCCAGCGCTCGCCGCATTATATAGCTTTTTGGGAGGGGAGGGGCGGGAGGCATCAGGGAGGTAGGGCTTGTCGGAGGTGGCAACATGGAAAACAGAGGGTGTGAGAGGGAGCTGGGGCAAGCTGATGACAACAGAGAGTGTGAGGAGGCAAGCAGAGGTACAATGAAGGAAACCTGGTGCAAAGGCAAATACACGAGGGAGACAGCTCAAAAACACGCACTCTGGTAGAGTGCTTGAACACAAAAAAGTAGTGCCTAAAAATGAGCAGTGGTAGGATACACGTAATGTTCCCATGCTGAAAGGGGAGGGAAAAACTCAAGAATAAGAAGGATGCCAATGCAGCTGACCTTTTTGGAGCAAGGAAATCAGAGTAACAATTAAACAAACCCATGGTAAGTAATGGACAGGCTCAAAGCCGACAGTAAGCTACAATTTGCCTCACTGAGACAGCGCATGCGCCGTCTAGGCAAGATCTAAAAATAAACATATTTCCAGTTTTGAGGTTTTTTTTTAAAAGTAATGTGAAACTGTAGACACGTCTTAAGTTTCTAAACTACAGTTTATGTAACACATCTCTCAAGTTTCTCAGTTCCCTGCCAAGTAGTTCAGGCAGTCCAGGCTTTTTCTTTGCATTCTGGGATATGATGTCCTTTTGATAGATTTTATTGCAGGATTGCAAGACCCAAAAAGTAAAAGTAAAATCCCGGTCTGCATGAGCTCCTCCCACACTGATTTGAGAAACATGAAGGCTCTGCTCTAATACATAACATAAAAACAGAAGGCAAACCCAGAACAGCCTCAGTTTACCTGAGTCTCTGGTGAGCTTTAAAACACAATCAGAACATTGGAATGTTACGGGCTCCATTAAAGACAATGAAGTGGTTCCGGGCTTATAATGACCGAGATAAGCCTTCTGCTCCAACATTCCAATGTTTGTCTTTCTGTTTCTCCCTTTTTAATGTAGAACATTCTACCCTTAGTGGGTGGAAGGTTCTAATAGCCTGCTGCCTCGGCCCATTCTGTTTTTTAAAGACCCTCCCCAATGTCATAAGGCCCTTGCCTGTGGCTCGGGCCTTTAACTAAGGTTCAGGGCATTTAATACCTGGTAAATCCCTCAGCAGCGGGCTATAAGGCTATACATGGAATGTAAGAAGAGCTGACACGTTTCTAAAGTGCCTGCTCTGCATGGGTGACAGTCTGTCTCCAAACTGTTGGTTGGTTTTGGGTGGAGTGTGTGCCAGACAATCTATCACTGTGTGCAACGTAATTGCTCATACCATCGACACCCAAAAAAAATATATTTTAGAAGGTGACAACTGAGCTAGAAAAGAGTGCACTGTCACAAAACTAAAGGCTGAAATATTGTTCAAAGGAAGACTAGAAATGCAGCATTCATAAACCTGACAAGTCACTGGAAATTACTCATAAATTAGCATTTTGTTGCAAGACCACTGATCTGAAACTTTCTGTAGTGCGAGCAAAATGCTTGCAGAACGAAAAAGGTTTGCTGCGCTGCCTAAGCTGTCATGGTAGGGTGCATGATTAAACACCAAGGGAGATCTGAGCTAACTGTAGACTGAACATTAGATCTTCTGCCTTAATAGAAGCGCTGAGGAATACCAGCACAGATATAGTTTTGTATCGTAATTGCATTTATATAGCATTCGTAAATTCTGTAGCTGCTCTGGCATTGGTAAAGAATGTGTAATTTTTGCATGCTAGTTTAATTACATAGGAAAGAAACAGTATGTTTGAACTATACATTTGGAAAGTCTTGCCGATTGATCATTGTCACATGTAGCACAGGGTTTGGGGGGGGGGGGGTCACATGAGTGAAACAGCTCACAAACACATGGACTTCATGGAGTGCTTCAACAAATAGAAAAAAGTAGCTCAGAAACGCGAGCAGTGGAAGGACACAGGTACTTGGGCCATGCTGCATGGGTGGATCGAACTGAAGAAAAGGTGTGACGCTCAAACACACACTGACCACAGAGAAGCAAGCAACAGAGAGTGACAGTGAAGCCAACCAATGGTAGGCAGGGGGTGGGATCTAAGCCTACTGCAAGCCAACAGAATGTCTTGCAAGTGACAATACATGCACTGTCCTACGCAAGACTTAAAATAGGAATGCCTAAAGATACAAATATGTACTGCGAGCTAAATAATAATCCTGCGCTCAACGGAATTAACAATAAAATCTGATCAGTACAAAATGTAATAGCAGGTAATTTGACTTTGTTTGGTTTTGTTTCAAAGCATAGGTCCAACGTGAGCCCATATTTTGTGTAACACCAGCAAGTCTTGACTTTTTTGCCAACAGTTGTCTGCATTCTGGGGCATGTAGTTTTGTTTTTACCATTATAAGCACTGGCATGCAAGTGATGTTGGCTGATAACGCAGATTTGGATGGGAGTGTAACAAATCCAGCATCTGCAGGTGTTGATATAGCTATAGGACAAAGGGAAAGGAATTGTCTAGAGCAATAGACCGGGAGTACCTGAGTAAGAAAGACTCTGTAAAATTCATGAGTAATAGCTGGGAGAAAGAAATCACTTACCCCTACCTAGACACACTACCGAACCGATGGCTAAGAATGGAAGTTTTTAGGATAAGAATTGGTATTAACCTGGCCCTAACAAATAGTTTGATAAAATCGGGCTTGATGCAACCAGATGGGAAATGTATGTGTAAGATAGGGATGAAATGTAATATTTTACACATTTTATTGGATTGCCGAAAATGTATAAATCTTCGTAAATTGTTTTTACGCCCGATCTTTTTAAAAATATGATGTAAGGTCACGTTCACAAGCTGGGGAGGTTCTTGCTGATATGGAAAATGTAGATACTGCGATAGCTATTGGAAAATATATGCAGGGTGTAAATAGGTCCCCTGCTTGATTATAGGTTTAAGTAGAGCCATGAGTATTGCGATTTATAATGAAATTCATTGTTCTAAATATGTTAGAAAAATTGTTAGGAATGAAGTTTTAAGAAAATTGATGTTAACATGGGTACCTTGATTTTTAATGCTTAGGAAAACAAACTTTTTAACGTTTTAGACTTTTTCTAATTAGTGATGTAAGAGTTTATGTGGTTCAAAGACCTAAGGTCTAAATAAATTTTATTTTTGAACTATAGGACAAACCAATTACATTACACTTGTAACAGTGTACGTCTATGATACGGGAAAAAGTGCTGAATGTTGACAGCTGTTCCTGGAAACGGACATTGCATCATATTCTCGCTGAAAATTCATTAATTTTAATACATATTAATTAGCAAATTCTATTATCTGCCTATGGCTTTACAGAGCGCAAATTCCGAGGCAGACGTTTCATAAGAAAGGCATTGCTTTTAATGAAGAATGTATACTTTTAACATTATCATGTGGAATAAATATGTGCTGCAACATTGTAACATTTTCTCAAACTTGAGTTATACTCCTGTTACAAAACCTCAACCTAGATGAGCCATATAAAGACTTTTACACTTAGCAAAGTAATGAGAGGTTAATTTATATTTTACCTTTTCATGAAGGTGATGTCCCTTTTTTCCTGGGTCTGGGTCATTTATTGTTTAGCAGAACAGCACATCCTTTAAAAGAATACAGTGGAGTATCAGGGATGGCAATCGTATAAAATACTGGACTGTGGTTGCTTGCATGCAGCAGCCTCGGGGACTATGCGTGCCTCAAACAAATGTATGTAATCTGGCAGGATGCTGCCCAGGAGGTGACATTCTGCATGCCATTTGGGTTTAAGTCTAGATACAAATTTTCCACAGTTCTACCTGTTCAGCAGTGTGGCTCTCCTCTGATTGACACTTAGGGCCTGATTACGATGCCAATTGGACTGGCGGTCAGACTGCCTGGTCTCGTCGGAATCGGTCCGTCTGACCGCCGGATTACGATGCATGCTGAATGAAGTCCGACTGACCACTGGAAGACTGCCGAGTCTGACAGCCCTTTTCTGACTGCTGAGATGGTGGTTGAAGAAAAGGAGCAGCCATAGAGTCCTAGGGAGTTCCGTCCACTGTCCAGATTACGATGTGTATTTCCGACGAGCCGACCGTGACGGTTCAACCAGCTGCCATCAAGTCATCAGAAACAAGGGAAAGGGCTGAAGACACTGGCGTGGATCCCTTCCTCCAGGTCCCCTTTACGCCTCAGCAGCTGCACCCTGAAGTGGATGGTCCTGTGGGTGGCGGAATCCAGGTAAGTCCTCATGTGGCATGTATCCCCATTGACTGGACCGTGCACATATCACAATACTCCAGCAATGAGGTACACAAGGCATGTTTTCTAGGCATTATTCTTCACTTGGAGCGCCTGGGGAGCGGGGCACCGCTGATGATGAGACCTCTCCGGTAGCAGCGGTTGCATCGTAATACCACGGGCGGAGCTTTCCCAGCCTCTGCAGTCAGAATCGGACACCGGTCGTGGTGGTCGGACAGGCAGTCCGACCGGAATTGTAATTAGGGCCTTATGGTGAATTTCGGCCTAGTCACAGTTATATAAATGAGAGGGTTCTCTATACTTCTGAACCCTCCAACTGCTTCCTAACAACCCCATCCCTAAACCTGGTAGAAAGGTATCCATCTGTCCCCTTCTTTCCTACTACCCCCCACGATCCTACTAAAACACACAGTATTTCTTCCCCACGTTATCTGCAGACAGTTCTCTGGTGCTTTTTTTGCACATGGGGTGCCAAACAATATTTTACAAGGAAGAGGAGGGCAGCTAATTTCGTTGCCATGGCAATTGCAAATGTAGGCTTCACAATGTCACCCTTCCTCCCAAGCCTCGCCTATCCCTTTTATGCAGGGAGCCTGTTTTATTTACTCAGCTGTTTGCAGCGCTGCCAAATTGCATGTATTGCATGACACTATTCAGGTCCTGCAAGGGTGCGGTGACATAAGGATGTCATCAGTGATGTCATTTGAGATGTCTACAGTGATGTCAATAGTGATGTCACTGACCATGTCATGAGTGATGTAATAAGTGAGGTCCTAAGCAGTACATTGCGGGGGCGTGAGTTATGATTACCTCAACTAACTATAACGGCTGAATTTCTCTGGTTTTGTATTAATAAAATCTGACCCTAAATATAACATCCCTGTAACCTTTGTTTGTTTTAGTGAATGTATATATATATATTGTTTCCACCAAAGAATTTTGACTGGCACTCCAGGAGTTTAGTTTGAGGGCTTATTTAATCCATATATTGTTAGCCATCACCATCACGGTTAGTGGTAGTCTATCTTTCATGTCTATTTATACAAAAATCCCATGTTGCCCATGATGAGGCATTATGGGATTTGCAGTTTTTTTGTTTTTTTTATTCTTCTTAAACAAAAGTGTCATCTTTTACGAAGTAAATATCTATGTACATATTTACTCTGTTCATTATTCAAGTCTCATAATGATGTATTTGATCTTTCATAGAGAGTTCCTTATTGCTGAACCACTGCTGCCAAATGTGGTTTAAGGATGATCTCCACTCGCATGGACTGTAGGTTACACTCACTGTTGGCACATATTTACATATTTACACTGCTCATTTATTTAAATATCATAATGATGTGTATGATTTTCGGTAGAGAGTTCCTAATTTTTAAACCACTCGTGGATTTATTGGTGTCCACCTTTTCTACACATTGGTTTCACACATCTGACTGAGTGCCACATGTGGTTTATTGTGGTTTTAGGATGGTCTCTACTCGCATGGACTGCAGGTGACATTCACTGTTTTTGTTTATATTGATATTTTTGTTCTTTTCGAGCCAGAGTTTCCGATTTGTTTCTGAGTGATGTTTGTATTCATTTTGCGTGGGTGGATGCATTGTCTTGATTTTACTGATTTAATATATGCATTCAAACAATTACTGATGAACATGGAGTTCTTCGTCCCCGTTCAGGCTGCTTTGTCCGGAATCTGATTATTAGTCTGGATTCAAGGCGTTGCAGTTTAGTTTTTCTATCCCTGCCTCTCTTTCTGACGGGGATTGTTGCTAGACCCCAATTTTTCATTTGTAGCCAATTGTGGTCCGGATGTGTATACATGTGTTTCATCATGTCATAGTTATTGTCATCATTTTGTGTTGCGCGTATATGTTCAAGGATTCTCTTCTTCAATTGGCACACCGTGCTGCCAATTTTTCTGTGACCGCAATTGCACTCCAACATATATACAACATAGGTGCTTTCACAATTAATCTTTTTCCTAATATAGAAGGTTTTGCCTTTGGAATCAAACATTTCTTTCATGTTCTTTCCAATGTGACATGCTTTGGATTTATCGTATTTACTGAATCCTCTTTGGAATTCCATCAACCAAGACTTCGTTTGTGGTCTTATGAAATGGCTTTGTACCAATTTGTCTTTGATTGATGGTGCTCTCCTGTATGTTATGTTTGGTTGATTGCCCAAGATTTTTCCCTTGTATTGGTCTTTCAAGAGTACATCCCAATGTTTATTCATGTTTTTAACAATTTCATGATTTTCTTTGTTGTAAGTTAAGATTAGTTTAATGTCTGGGTTGTCCTTCGCCTGAGTTTTATTGCTTGACTCTTGTTTTGTTCGGAGTGTTTGTACTCTAAGTACTTTCTCCGCTTTCCTTATCCCTGCCACGATGTATGCTGGTTTCTATCCTCTTTCCATGAGGAATTCCCCATATGGTATGCTTTTGATTAAAGACCTGGGATAAAAGCTAGATCCATGTAAAATGCTGTTTGTTACGGTGGGTTTACGATAAGTTGTTGTTTTAATTACGCCTTGGTCCACCTACACCTGTATATCCAATAATTGTATTGTTTTGGTGCTCATGTTGGGTGGAAATCGCAGGCCTGTTGCATTGTCATTTAGTACATTCACATATTGTGTGAATTCCTCAGCTGTTGCGTTCCAGATGATAAATAGGTCTTCAATAAACCTAAGCCATAGCATGATTTTTTCTGTGCATTGATCTTTATCTTTTCCCCAGGCCACCATCTTTTTCCACCATCCCATTGTGAGATTCGCGTAGCTTGGGGCAAAATAGGAAACTCCCATTGCGGTTCTGCACATTTGACAATACAATTGTTGGTCAAATAGGAAGATATTGTTTTTCAGACATAATTCTGCTATGTCTTTAATCATTTTGGAGTGTTCCAGATAATTAATATCTCTTTGACCAAGGAAGTACTCAAGCGCATTGAGTCCCATTTATGATTGATTGATGCGTTCAGAGATACCATATCAATGGTGGTGAGGAGATATCCTTCCTGCAATTATGTGTTGTCCAAAATTCTCAGAAAGTCACCTGTGTCTCGTATATACGAGTTTAGTGTAGTTACTATGGGTGCCAGTAAGTGGTCAACATATTCTGATATTTATTCATATCGGCTGTCACAACTTGAGATTATTGGTTTACCCGGTGGATTCACAAGTGTTTTGTGTACTTTCGGGAGAAAGTATATAGTGGGGACTGAAGGATTGTCTTTCTTCAGGAATTTAACCTCCTCGTTGTTTAGTAGACCTTTGTCGAAATAGTTGTCTATTTTTGTATTTAAATTTATTGTTAAATCATTGGTGGGGTCTTGTTTCAATTTTTTATAATTGTCTGGCATATTGAGTTGTCGCAGTGCTTCTTTCTTGTACTGCATTTCATCCATTAGCACAATGTTGCCACCCTGGTCTGCTGGTTTAATTTCAATGTCTTGATTATTCATCAATACCTGTAGCGCAGTTCTTTCCGCTTTGGTCAAATCCTCTTCACTTTTTGTGTGTGTTTTATTCTTTAGATTCTCCAAGTCCGATGTTACCAAATCATAGTATAGATCAATTTTATTACCCGGGTCAGCATTGGGCAAAATTTGGATTTAGGTTTAAAGGATGTTTTTTCTTTGTTGGTGGTGTTGGATTCCAATTCTCTCAAGATATCTGATTCAGCTGTGTCACCATCCTGTAAGTTATGAGCTAGGTCATACATTGTTTTAATGTCGGGCGCCTCAGAAATCGATATACTCGTTGTTTTGGTTACTTCCTCTGTGTTTGAGATAGGTGCCATTTGGTGATTTGCAAAAAAGTTGGCCAATTTTTTTTAATTTATTTTTTAACTTCTTTTTAGTAAAGCAATAGTCAGCATTCATGAACATAATCTTGAAATAACTTTGGGTTACCTTCACGATCAATACGATACACATACTACAATACAAAGACATGAGATTGAATTGACAGTCCCTCTGGAATCTCACCATACAAATCACTTGGTCCCTGCCCCATACCCACCTAATTAGTCGAACCCCCCCCCCCCCAAATCCCCTGTAATCTTCCCATCTCTGCTAAATTTTCTCCCATTTCTTGGGGCATCCCCTGCTATCATAGATCGTCTTTTCTGCCACACAGCACCAGTCCAAGTCCCTTTTCCACTGGGAGACTTTAGGCAGTGGAATTGCCCTCCACGCCCCGCAATATTCCTCTTTGCAACCATTGCCACCACCTGTAACCATATTCGTTGATATTTGGGCCAATTCAGTTCCCCAGTCACACACAATATATGCCATCTGGTGGGACTTCCTGTTCCGACACCTCTGATTAATCCGGACCACCTTCGCCAGTATTTCTGTGTAAGCGCGCAGTCCCATAGGATATGTAAAAACTTTCCCTTCTGCGTACACCCCCTCTGACACTCCTCAGTTGAGATGCACCCTAGTTTAAACATAAGTGTACTGGTACAATAGGACCTATGCAGGATTCGCAGTTGGACCAATCTAAAGCGTGCCCGGATTGCCACTTCCCTGGGACTCTGTAATACCTCCACCCAATCATCATCCTCTAATAATCCCACAGCGGACTCCCACGCCTCACGCACCTTGGT
This sequence comes from Triturus cristatus, assembly GCF_964204655.1. Taxonomy (NCBI): domain Eukaryota; kingdom Metazoa; phylum Chordata; class Amphibia; order Caudata; family Salamandridae; genus Triturus; species Triturus cristatus. The sequence continues at coordinate 1,103,657,589 of NC_140585.1, read as the reverse complement.
TAATAAATCTGGTGAGTTGTTTACAAGTTTTTTTATATGTGCAGGACAGTGCCTTCTCTGGGATTGGGTCCAACAATAATCTGTCTTCTAATGGAATATACTCGGGGATCTGGTCCCCATCCTTAAGATAGCTGCCCAGCGCGTGCTTCAATTGCAAATATTTATAGTGTTCCATGGGTGCCAACTGGAATTCTGATTGCAGCTCTGCAAACGACAACACAGTATGTCCTCGCCTCACATCCCCCAAACGAACTATGTCAATTAGTTTGCACTTCGTGAAGCCCTGTAGTCGACCCACCTCCCTGAGCATCTCACTGGTCCACAAGGGGGTTTGCTCCGTCAGCCATCCCGCCCAACCCAGGAATCGAGTGGCCCTAGTCCGTGCCGTCCGCACTAATTGAGTGTGTGGGGGCATACCGTCCTGCCTCGCCCGACCATATAGTACCCACATATAGCCTTCTGTCCCCATCGCCCAGTGATCGACTCTATATGCTGGATCATTCCTATCTATAAAGACACAGTCATTAATGACCATAAGTTGTGACGCCCAATAGTAATTTGAAATATCTGGAATGGCTAACCCTCCCTCGTACACCCCCTTCTGCAGTTTGGCCAGTGCTGTCTGTGCGCCCCCCCCCATCCCACAGCATTGTTCTCAATCCACTGTCTATGTCCCTAAAGAATTTTTCTGGTATTGGACAGGGGGTATTTTGTACAGCATATAGTATCCATGGCAACAACATCATTTTGAAGAGAACTGCTCTTCCCATCAGGGAGATTGGTAGCTTTCTCCAGTGGGCCAATTTTAATTTTTGAATCAATTTGTATGTGTCTATTTTTGTTTCCACAAAATCATGAAGTTTCTCAGGGCAGAAGGTCAGTCCCTTGTTGAGATGTTTATGTTGCTCTTTCATTAAGGAATATTTGGATAGATTGATGATTAGATTGTTCATTGTTCCTGATTTTTGCGTGTCGCCTATTTCCTCTGTTTGCTGCGTAGAGTATATTGGTTCGTACTTCCTGAGGCTTCTCCTTGTTTTTCTTCGTTTGGCCGTTCGGCTGTTTTAACTCGTCCACGTCCTTGTTTTTGTGCTTGCCCTTTCCCCCTTACTCTTGTATTCCCAGGTCTTTGGAATATGTATAACAGTCTTGTTTTCTCTAAAACATATGTTTTTTTGGTTGTTATTGTTGTGTTTCTCCCTCCACTCAATTCTGCATCTGACTTGCTTATTGTTGCGTTAGATTCATTTCCTCTTGTTTGTCTCTCTATCAGTTGTTTTTTAGCATTGTGAATCTTTTGGCGAAGTTGAATATGGTACCTGTTTCATAATCCCTTTCGTCTCGCCTTAACTTTCTTTGTTTCCTTTCTTCTATTTCTTTTTCATATTTATCCAGTTTTGTTCCTATATTGCTTGCTTTCCTCATCTTTTTATAGTGACTGTATCTGGGTTTCAAGATTTTCAATTGTTTTATGCATTTCATCCAAATCTTTTTTATCATATTTGATTGTGATCTGCATCATATTTCTGGAGCATTGCCTATTAGTGCGTCCTCATTCTTCCAACATTTCTGGTTTGGTATCCGGATTATTCGGTAAGGTAAATATCCGCAGAAACAATACTGGCAGAATTCCATTCATTTCTGCAGACCAGCACCAGTCGTGAACTCGCTGTGAGAGGAATCCTTTGTTGGCACATATGTATATATATACACACACACACACATATTTATTATTCAGGTAGAACTAAGTGCAGTTGCAAACAAACCCCTTTCTAACTAAAATTCTAATTGTAAAGTATCATTTTCTTGTGTTTGAACTAGTTTGTGGTTTGCAGGACAATCCAGTTTACTGGGTCCCTATTGTAACAACTTGTGATTACTTTCCTCTGGTGTCCCACCGCCTCCTTCTTGAACTTCTTTGGCACGTGACTCCTGTAATATCAGGAAGAGCAGCCCATGTACCCTGGGAGTTGGTGGTGGCTAGAAACTCAGAACCCAGCAAAGCACCCAGTAGCACTCAAATTGATGTGGAGTCTGTGTTTTTAATATACATAGAACAAGTAATGTACCCACACAGCTTAATACTAAACAAAAATGCTAACAAAAATTAATAGAACTACCCAGGTCCTCCTAACCCTTTCCTCACAAAAGGCCTTTGTTTGAAAGGGTCTTTGCTGGATGTTAACAGTCACTGTGCAGTTTTGATGATTATTTTGTAAGCTGGTTTCGGAAGTGATGAAAACTGGTGAAGCTTCTTCTCATATTCGTGAATACCAGCTGTTCATGGTCTTTCAGCGATGCCCAGCTCAGTGCCAAGTGCACGATCAGTTATTTGTAAGAGCGGGCAGCACAGTTTCAGGGAGCAGCTGGGGTCAGAGGCAGTATGTTTTCTGGTGGTGTTGCACTGTGCTGGGAGGGTTGGGTTCCATATTGATGCTTGCTGCCCCACCTATGATCGTGCACCACCTCGAGGCTCATTTTTCTAGCTGCTGCAAGACCTGCTTGGCCTTAATGCAAACCAGCACCCAAATGAGACTGAAGAGCTCACCCCAAGAACAGCAAATCCTCTTGGCACAGGGATGAGGAGAATTCACTGTGAGCAGAACGTGTGCAGTTGTTTGAGTGTCAATAGGGGAACTGGAGGTTCCCCTCTCTAAGATTCTTCGGCCCGCTGCAAGGGGGTTATAGTTTGCAACCTGCTGATCGCAGTTATAATTTCATGTAACTGAGGTGACAAAAGGGCGCATGGATTGGACACTGCTGGTCACTGTGTCAAACTATTCCCATGTCAGGGAGTTCCTGCAGTGGGCGTGGAAAATCTAAACCTCACACGACCTGGGCTTTCAAGAGCTGGTGAGTCTGACACCGATGAATGGATTTGAGTGTGATTTGAGGCTTTCTGTTCAAGTTAAATATACCTAGCTACTCCACCAATACTGATTCAGGCATGTAGTGAAGTCTGAAAGAGCCTTGAGGTCGAGATAGGAAAACTATGGGCACAATGAGGGTCTGGACAAATGGAGCTAACCACAGTCTTTGCAGGCTGATCCTGCCCCTGTGTCCCCAAGCAATTTTAATGACTGATGGTATTTTTAGTCCTGAACAGCTCTTTGTTGTCATCTGCTCCTGGGACAACGTAGACCAAAAATCTCCCCACATGCCCTCCAACAGTTAGGCCGGTGAATCATCTTCTAGGCAGGGCTCAGCAATACAGAAGAACACTGCAGCACATTATTCCTCACAGCAGGTAGGCTGTCTTTCATCAAGGGAGCCAAACAGCACCTCTAGTTGGTAACTGAACCAGATTTAGCTAGCAATCATGGTTCCCACGCGTGGAGCTCAGAAATCTTCTTGGTTACCACTGGTCAATGTGAAATTGAGTAGGGCAGTTACCCTGTATTTATCCCCAGAGCTGATCAGCTAGCTGTGGTGGATAGGTCAGACTTTGGGCTGTTCCAGTCACATTTGGTGTGCCCCCCCCATCCCCCACATGATCAGTACATGCCAGGAGTGATTTCAAAAGAAATCTCTTCTTAAGGGGTATGACCAGTTAAGAGGGTCTGTTAGAAATTGGGTTTCTGGTTGACAGAGATATGCACCCTGTCCAAGCAGGAACCACAATCCTAGTCAGGGTAATTGTAGGCCCCTCAAAAGTTTACCTGTGTTCACCCTCTGGTAGCTTGGCACAGAGCAGTCACGCTAAACTAAAAAGGCATTGTTTAAAGTATTTGTACACACACACAGACACACACATTCACACTCACACACACACACACATAGTGAAAACACCCAAAAGTATTCCATACCAGTTTAGAAAAATAGCCAATATTTATCTGAGTAAAATAAGATCAAAACGACAAAGATACAACATACACAAGTCAAGATATGAATTTTGCAAGATTAAATCAAAATGCAGTGCTTAGAAGTCAATAGCTCCAACTGGGGCTATCTCGTTGCGCTTGACCGGCACAAATCCAAAAGTTCAGACCGACCACGATGGAACACAGGCTGGCTACAAGAGACGTGCAGACCTCTGACAGTACAGGAACAGCCCTATTAAGGTGCAGCTGTCAGCTCCTCCCTCTCACTCTAGCTCAGGAAGACCCATAGGCCTGATGACGGGCCATCAGGATATGCAGGGCACACCTCAACTCTCTTTGTATATGTGTGTGTGTGTGTGTGTCTAGAGGGAATGCACAAAGCCCAGCTGCCATCCAACCCAGACATGTATTCCAGGGAGGCAGAGGCACAGAATGGTTAAAGTAAGAAAATGCCAACTTTCTAAAGGTGGCATTTTCAGACCTACAACTTGAAAACCAACTTCACTAAAAGAGGTGTTTTTAAATTGTGAGTCCAGAGACATCAAATTCTCATATTCTACCTGCTCCCAATTGGAAGTTACACATGTAAAGTGTTACAAGGCAGCTCCAATAGGCCTTGCTGCAGCTAAAAATGAATTTAGCAGTTTTTCACGACCAGGACACGTAAAACTCAAAAGCACATGTCCAACCTTTTAAATACACTGCACTCTGCCCATGGAGCTACCTAGCACCACCTTAGGGGTGACTTATATGTAATAAATGCGAAGGTTTGGGCCTGGCAAGTAGGTGAACTTGCCCAGTCAACATGGCAGTTTAAAACTGCACACACAGGCTCTGCAGTGGCAGGCCTGAGGCAGATTTGAAGGGCTTCTCATATTGGTGGCACAAGCAGTGCTGCAGGCCCACTAGTATCATATGACTTACAGGCTGTGAGCACATATAGTGCACTGTACTAGGGACTTATCAGTACATCAAATATGCCAATCATGGACAACCAAATACTATTACATTCTAGACACAGAGCACATGCACTTTAGCACTGGTCAACAGTGAGAAAGTGTCCAGAGTCCTAAACCAGCAAAACAAAGTTCAGCACACAGTCGAAATAAGGAGGTCTAAGGGCAAAAAGCGGGAAATCACACCAAAAGAAGCCAGGTCTAACAGGGTATGTGTGCATTGAGGCCAGGCAGTTCTGCCACCTCTTTTGTCAAGCAGATGCCGACAGAGAGATTGTACCTTAGAGTGCCCTGACAGAGCAAAGGAGGCAAACTTCAAAGGAGAAATGTCATACCCCAAGCCCCCAGGTACTCAAGTTCACTACTGTGGAACTCAGATGAGGATGCCACGGGGGAGGGTGGTACTGTTCTTGTGCAAACCCCCAGGCCAAACAAAGACCTTCAGAAGCCTCACCCAAGGTCCTTAAAAAAATGTTTTCTGTACATAAAAGAAATCCCAGTTTGAGCGCCTGTTGCACCCAGCCACGCATACACATGTTCCATTCTCCTGCAACACACAGGCACACAGTGTCCATGTACCCTCTATAGGTGTCTCAAAATGGGTGGGTACAAAATGCACGGTCAAGGAAGATTATTCGGAACCTTTTAAACTAGGGAGTTCAGTAGGCATCTAGCGCAATAACGCAACATAAAAAATTCCTTCCATTATAAATCCATTCCTCCACGACTGCCAGCACCACAAAGCCCAGTGAGAGTACAGTATTCACTATTTTTTGAGGTGTGAATGTTAGGCGCCCTTTCCAACCTTAGAGCCACTCCCTGTAATCTTAATTCATGTAAAGAGAGAGACATGCAGTGAACATGCATTATTATCGTGTGTAAAAACAAAATGAAAAAACTAGCAACTGTACCGTCTAAAATTCTCCAGAACCATGCAGGGGATTTTTCCATTTTATCAGCTAATTTAGCTCTACAAAGTCATATCTATAGAACCCTTCTGAATTGTGCATACATTCTTTATGCTTGAATACATTTGTACTAGAGTGAGTCGAAGCAAACACTTTATCCATCCAAACACCTGATGTCGGCTTCATAGAGTCGATTGTTGACTGCCCCTCGAAATTCAACACATGAAAAGGGAGATCCCTCCATTCATGGTGATCTACTCAATGAAATGGTCTGAAAAGCTCATCTTAGACTCCTAGAGCTCCAGAATTGCCAACGTGGACTGATACATCATCTTTTCCAATTGGTGAAGATGGAAGACGCTCCTCTATCCCCCGATCCATCACTTGCTGCTTATTCCTAAAGTTATGTCAGTCAGAGGCAAAATAACCTTTGTATTTTTTTAATTTTTAATTTATTTAATGCGATTTTAATATAGCGTGAACATTACCCGAAGGTGTCCGAGCGCTTTACAAAAGAACCAGTTGCGTTACATAAGGACTTTCGATTACATGAGTTGCATAAGAGATACAAACAGAAATAAATTGCAAATGTACAAGGTGTAAAGTCACTCAAGGAAGAGATATAAACAGGAAAAAATTGCACATGTACAAGTTGTAAAGTCACTCAGGGACACACAGATATACTCTAAAATCACATAGGAATGGTAGTAAGTGCAATGGTCTACTACCTATACTAGTGGTTAGAGTTCTATATATACAAATTAGTACCTAATAGCCAGGTTACATCCGCGATTGTAATGATCCTACACTACCAAGGCATTTTCAACCATATAAGGATAGTATGAATAAACAAATCGAGTAGTAAGAATTTCCTGATTACTACTACTACTACTACTACCCTATTAGGACATTATTGAGCGACTTAGAGCTGCAAAGCGTTCTAGGTCTCTGATGTACTGTTTGCCGCCCTGTTTAAAGATGGAACCCAGTTTGTCACCATATTATCATAGAAAGTCTTAAGGTCAGAAATTTTATGTAAGCAATTGTTCCTCATTTAAAAAAAAAACAGGCGCTTTACACCCGTTACGGCTCTTTCTTCTACATAGAAAATAAGCAGAGGTTACTGACCAACTACAGGGAAATCTTGAAAATAAAATTAACTGCTATGTTTTTGGATTTTGATCACACTTTTGGTCTGTTATTTATATTTCGGTACAGTGATGGGTGCAAAGGAGATGCTACTAAGCCTAAGGGCGTAGAGTAGGCCCTCCTGCATTTATAGTAATTAACCCTGTCGCTGCCAGTCAGCAGTGTGGGCCATCATATCAACCTTGTTCTCCAGGACCAGAAAATGAAGAATCCAAGAAAGAGATTCTCACAGCTGGCTAGCACTTTATCCTCAATTGCAAACAGGTCCCACGGGCAGCTGACAGCTGTCCCACTCTTCCATGGCGTCACGGATATGGAGAGTTGTGCATTGACTGCCCATTGACGGTATGATCCATTGCATTATCCGGTTCCTGGTGCACAAAACAATCCACAGAAAAATCTGCCCTATCTAACCAATTCACCCACCCTCTCCAGCGGGCAAAGAGGACCCGATGCCAAAAATAACCATAAAGATTCATATCTTGTAAAGCACAAAATCAGACCACTGCAGGTGCCGCAACAACACTCTCGAATTCACTACCATTGAATTGATAACCCACCCCCTTTTTCTCTCTTTTAGGGAATAGTTATACACTTACATTTCAGGCAGTTCCTGAATCAAGCTCTGATATTAAATTGCCTCTAATTTAAAAAGTAAGTCTTAATATTGTACTGTTGCTCTCTATGCCCTAGTGAGTTTGTAAAAGGATATTGTGTTCTCTGTAAACTGCAGGAATGCTTTACGATGCAGCGGCCTTCTATAAAACTATTACATAGATACATTGGTCGTCTGTGAAATGAATACTGCAAATTCTAGATGTAAGCCTTATGGTCTGCAATAATTTCGAGGGCTTGACAACCGCGATGGTTCTTTCCCACGATTAATTTATAATTAACTCTCGAATTTTGATGTATTTGAATTATTGCATCAACATCCTCCTTTTTAGGGTTGCTATACAAACCGGTTGCAAAGCGTCGTGAAAACAAAATTACGTACAGCAGATTTTGTATTGACCAAAACCTGAAATAAAAAGACTGATTAGCATAGGTGCAAGTGCAATTGTGATTGAAATATTCCTGTATTCCTAAGATTTCATTGATTTTTTGGAACTGTTACTGGGTTTCACAATGAGTTGAGAACAAGCAATTTAGACACAAAAAGTCCTGCTCATGACAGGTTTCCTTCTTGGTCTGGCCATGGCGGTGCAGATGGGGAAAAAAACCAAGGTATATTCCATCCTACTCCAAATCAGAAGAAAATGGGAAGATACAGTAACGGTACGCTTCCCCTCGCAGAGCACAGTTTCCCCTTCATTCACTCTGCGGCTTTGCCTCTGCCCCTGGCGCGCGCTTCTGACTTTCGGCTAGATTTGTGCTATACAAAAACACGTGCATGCAGATTCGGCCACCCTAGGCCGCAACTTCTGTTTGTAATGAAAAGCGTCAGTGCCATTATAAGGCGCTCTCAAAATCAGGCCCACTCAGATGTAAAGTTGTGGAGCAGAGTGACACAGCTGCGAGGGCCTTGGCCATGTCCCCAACAATGAGATGGTTTCATCTGGGGCGGGGGTGTATGCCAGAATCCCCTCAGGCCAGAGGATATTGGGTATGGCCCATCTGATGTGTAGCTATGGGTCAGGCCCCCTTAGATGTGAAGGTCACGAGTGAGGCCCTCCATCCTGATGTCTGGTGACCTGCAATGAGCAGGAGTCACAGGAAGCCCTCTTCGGGCTACAAAGGGGAAGTAGAAAGTGATGGACAAAATTTAAATCTGCAGGAAGAGAAAAACCTATTTGGGCATACCCATTTAGAAATTAGGGGGTTGCATTGCTTGTGTTCACAAACGCAGGAGTTTAGCCAGCAGAGTAAAATTATTAAAAGAAAAAATAGTGTTAACAAAAAATACATAGTACTGACATTTTAGGTATCGAAGTTTACTTTTTATGTAAAGTACATATAAATGTTGAGTTCGGTTTATTGATACAAATAAATAGCATGTTTGTTCGATGTCCAACATGGCATGCTGATGAAACCAATGTCATGGCCTCCTACGTAACTAGACTGACGTTAGCCTGCAATTTACCGTCTTTAAGAGCAATTTCCAGAGCTCTGTATTCCTCATTTATTCGGCACTCCTTTGAAGATGTACAGCTTCCATCATCAGCTTTAGCCTCCATTACACATTCAGCTTGTGACATTATAATAATCAGGGTCATTAGAATTATGCGGCAGGAGAGGGCCAATTTATCTGGCAGGGTTAAGTAAATTATGTGGCAAGAAAAGGCAAATTTGAGGCATAATACAGCACATTTTGTAATAGTATTACTTCATTATTTCGTCCTTTTTAAACTTGGTGACACTCTCTAGGCATTGGTTGCACCTCATTAGTACCAGTTTAACACGCAAATATGGCAATAAGCAACAGAAAACCAGTCCAGCTTTACAAAGGGCCTTCCTCTGCACGTTAACACGTGTTGTCGCAATTTTAGTAACTTTTGAACCGTTTGAGCTAGAAACTATTTTTTTTTGTTAAAATCTGCAGATAATGCCGCAGGTGATGGATTATGTGGCAAATGCGCCAATCAATATTTATTAAAAAATCACAGAGAACTGCACAATTGCATAATCCCACTGACCCTGACAATAATAGACTGTGTAATTTGGATTGTGTTGTGTTTTAGCGATGGAACATCCCACTTATGCCTCTTGAGCAAGGGGGTTTCTAGGTAACGCCCAGTTAAGTATGGCCATAATGGTAATGGCCACGATGTAACAGAGGAAGGTAATAAAATGGACCAGAGCATGCCCCTTATAGCACCAAAGAGAAAGTAAAGAGAGTGCTGCGGATTTACTTCAGCTGTGCCACGTTGGCCCTGAACAATTGGCGATGAGGGGGAGTTCGGCCTACCAGTCTGCCTCGTTTTCCGGTGTCCTGCCTGCCAGTGTCTACTGCGGCACAACCGCCTGCTTGTTTGGCTGGGGAGCGGTTCCTGGTGCTCCTGGCTCTCCCCTAATGGTTCTGGCGAGCAGCTGTGTGTGCCGATACGGCAGGCTGCTCAGTGGTAGACGTGCCGCTCCTGCAGGTGTGCCTGGGTGTTTTTCTGATGGTCCCACCTGCAGCGCTAGCTCTGCCTTCCGTGGTCTTGGTGCCTCTTTCTGCCACGCACGTGAGGCCTGATACCCTGGCTGGCATTGCTGCATGGCCCCTTAGTGGCTTTCCTTGAGAGGAGGGGCTTGTGGCTTCCAGAGGGCACTTTTTGGGCATGCTGATTCGCCCACTTCATCTCCCTCTGCCAGGTCAGGCAGAGTTTCCTACTGCCATTGTGCTTTTACGCCCTGCTGGTGAGCCCTTCACCATGCTGGCCTGTTATTCTGCACTATTGGCTGCCTGCTGGTGAGTCCTGCATTATTCTGCCTGGTCTACTGCACTACTGGTTGATGCCTGCTGGTGAGTTATGTACCATTCTGCCTGGTTTCCCGCACTGCAGGCTGACCTGTTGAGACTGTTATGGCTTCTGTGCCAGCCCTCGAGCCCTTTGTGGTTGATGGCCCTCTTTCTATGCAGGTGGCGTGCTCCCAAAGTGTACCATCCTCCTCTCAGGCCCTCAAGTCCTGGCCTTGATTGACACGGGAACCTCAATAAACATTCTTCCAGTCTGTGTTGTAAACTCTGCCGCTACGGCCATTTCTGCGCCTCACTGCCACTCAGTTATTAGCTTTTGGATCACAATGCCACTCCCACTAGCTGGAGTGTTCACAAAAGATATATCTCATGAGTATCACTCAACAAGGCCCGAAGTGTATGTCACCAAGAACGGCTGCGGATTGCTGCTGAGCAGCCAACCGCCCGAATATCTCCATCTAGTCTCCTTCACTTTCAGTACACATCTAAGGAGTGTGGGCAATTTGGTAGCTAAGTTCTTACAGCTATTTGCTGGCATTAGTGTCTCAAGGACCATCTTATATGCCTCCACATTGATAAATCCTTCCAGACTGTTGTGCTGAGACATCACAGGGTAGCATTCCATCTGTACCCGAAGGCGGAGGATGAACTTAGAAAATTGGAGCAGGCAGACATCATTGAGAAAGTAGACTGCCCAACATCGTGGGTGTCTCCGATTGTGGTGGTTCACAAACCAAAACCAGGTGAAGTCAGAAATATGGTCACTCAGCGGGGACGCCACCTGACGCCCACTATTGATGACATTGTGGCAGAAGTATGTGGCTTGCCGGGGTTTTCCATGGTTTGGACCTTTGATCAGGAAACCATCAGTTGATGGTGGCTCTGGGGTCATGGGCCATCACTACCTTTTCCACCCACGTGGATCTGAGGAGATACAAACACCTCAGTTTCGGCTTATCCAGTGCCACAGAAGTTTTTCAGGACACAATCAGAGAAATGTTGGCTGACCTGGAAGGGGTCATTAATGTCAGCAACGACATTCTGGTGCATGCCCCTCCACTGAGGAGAATCTTGACCAGGAGTCTCCAACCTTTTCTGTACTGCAAGCTATTTAGGTTCAATGAAATGCATTGAGAACTACTAATATTATTAGTATTGTATAATTTCATTTTTTTTATGTGTATAATAATTCAACCTAACAAAAGTTTTCTAATTTCTTAAGCTGGGCTGCAAACAGGTGAGCTACTCAGAGTTAGCTGGAGAGCTACAGTAGCTCACAAGCTGCTAGTTGGAGACCCCTGATCTTGACAGATTGAGGGTGACTTTTTGATGGCTGCAGGACAGTGTACTCACCCTTCACTGTGAGAAGTGTGCTGTCCTGAAGACGGAAGTCGCATTCTTTGGGTACCATTTCTCGGAATTCGAGATCATGCCTGATCCGGTAAAGGTTGTGGACATCCAAACAGCCTCGGCCCCTACCGGTGTCACAGGTATTCACAGTTTCTTGGGGATGGTTAATTACGCTGGCCTCTTCATTTGAAATCCAGCTGCCCTCAGTGCCCCACTTCGAGAACTAACTAAACCAGTGCAGTTTGGGGATAGGGCCTGCCTAAAAAGAAGCATTCAAGGTGACCAAACAAGCTTTGTCTGCACACACCACCCTAGCGGACTTTGATCCCCGCCGTAATTCGGCCCATCGGCCTGGGAGCTGTCTTGTCCCAAAAACAGGTTGATGGTAAGTGGGCTCCTGTGGTGTATGCCAGTTGTGCTTTGACAGAGACGGAGCAGCGATACTCTCACATTGAGAAGGAGGCCATTGCTGTTCATTGGGGATGTCACCACTTCCACATATACATCGAAGGCCAGCCATTTGTGGTTCACACCAACCACAAACCATTGATACATCTGTTCACTGGGTCTTTGTCTAAACCACCTCCCAGGATCGAGAAGTGGGTCCTCCAATTACAGGATACCAGTTCTGTGTGGTGTACCAACCGGGGTCTCAATACCCTGTAAACTATCTCTGCAGACAGGCGAGACCAGCCATGGCCGGTGAGACATCAGACACAGAGGAAGTGGAGGAGTACGTGAGACTGGTGGTTGATCCTTTGAGGCCTCTGACGATCTCCCAGGAGGAGATTTTCATGGCTGCACATTCTGACGAATATCTACAATTGGCGATCTCAGTAGTGACATCAAGGAACTGGCACACCCTTACTCAGAATGCTATTGCACGGATGAGGCCCATGTGACTCTGGCATCCCTGCATAATGTGCGTCATGAACTGGCTGTATCTCTAGAATGGTGTTTTGGTGAGAGGTCCCTGTCTGGTTTTCCGGAAACACTGCAACAACAAGTTTAAATTTAAATTGTTTAAATTGTATTTATATAGCGCTTAGTACCCCTGATTTGGGGTCAAGTGCTTTACAGCGAGTAGCACGCTACTCGAGAACCCAAAGTTAGTGGTCAGTCCATTAATTACAGGGATTAGTTGTGCATGCTCATTTCATGCATTCACACCAGTTTCTTTGTGGTACATTGTTGATAGCGATGTGATCATTGGAGGGGCTATGTGAGACGCTATTCCTTGCTGGAAGTAATACATATTGTTATGGTGTCTAAAAAGTGCTGTAAGGCAGATAGCAGGCATGATATTTAGAGTAACTTGTATACGGAAGTAGGGAGGGAAGGTCAATCTTTCATGCAGTATTTTAAGGCTGAGAATTGTTGCATGAAGTTTGGGGATGTTCACCTGTTGACAGAAACTGTTTTAAATTCTTCCCCAAAAGAATAGCTTACACAATCTTTTTTAGCAGCATTTAAGAGATGACAGAGATATTCCCCACCGTAAAAAAAAAAACATTTGCATTGGTGGCCCTTGCCCACACTGCCCATCAAGGGATAGTCAAAATGAAATCAAGAGTCAGGTGCAAGATATGGTTCCCTGGTTTGGATGGCTGGGTGGAGCTCACCATACGACAATGTTCGTTGTACCAAGCTACTTGTCCGGCAGAACCACCTGCTCCTCTCCTCACTGAATTCATTGCCCCTTTTCCCTGGAACAGAGCTAGTGCGGTTCTTTTGAAGCCCACCTGATGGTCGGCACATGTTGGTGATCATAGATGATTTCTCAAAGTACAGCGAGCCAGACTATCTCTCATCTGGAGAAAGTCATGGCCTGATGAATTACGAACTGACAATGTCCCTCCTTTTTCCATGAGTTCACTGACTACATGACCTCCAGAGGGGTTTGTCATGGTCAGATTACTCCCCAGTGGCAAATGGGGAAACAGAACACTTCATTTGAACCCTAAACAAAGTTCTGAGAATTGCGCTAGCCAATGGACAGAACATGGAGTGTGCTCTGTATGCCCTACTAGTATCGACTCACTCCTCATGCCACAACTAAGGTGCCCTATGCATGAACCGAGTGGTGGGGGGGGACACCATTCCTCACGTTGGTGAACCATCCATGTTAAGGGATGAAGCTGATGATGCTGTATGCTAGCAACAAGTGTAAAATGACAAAACGTCCCAGAAGAGGCGAGGCAAGCTGAGGCATCTTCGAATTGGTGACTGGGTGCTTGTTAAGCACCGACGTCCTGGGAGCAAATTTCTCTTCCCTTTTGAGGTGGAGCCCTGGAGGGTGAGTGCAATGCAGGGAACAATGATCAAGGCACAGAAAGATTTTGAAACCATCACAAGGAATGTGTCGTTTTTTAATCTTTACCAACAGCCGGACACTAGATCAAGTAACACTTTCTGTGTGCCTCTGGAGGATGACATGGAGATGCGATGTTGAGAGTATGAGAGATTTGCAATGTGGTAGCTGTGCATCATCTGTAGTCCAGCCAGGGAAGCTGATGGTTCATCAACAATCATCTGAGGCAGTGGAGTCTCTAGATACTGTCCCGAGAACTGATATGGGGGATGGTCCCATGGTGGGATCTCCCTTACGTCCAAATGTGTTTGGAGAGGCAGATCCTGGTCCTGATCGGCAAGTCACGGCGAGATATAACCTGAGATCTCGCCCCGCAGTCTCTACAAAATTGAAGGTTTTTTTTCTGAGTTGAGGACCTGTTCTGTCCAGTTCATAGCGCTATATCCTTGTGTGCCTCATTTCTTCATGTGATGCTAACTGAGTTTGGTGGAGCTGTGCACTGATTCTGGCTCTTACAAATGTTTGAATTGGCTGCTGATTGTGGTCTCCTGTTCTCAATTGATTGTTTTGTTTTTGTTTATTTGGGTTAAGGAGGAATGTTGTGTTTTAGCGATGGCATAGCCCAGGGACGCCTCCCATGCGAGGGGGTTTCTACTGAACGACCCGGTTACGTATGGCCATGATGGTAATGGCCATGACATAACGGGGGAAGGTAACAAAATGGCCAAGGGCCCGCACCTCGTGGCAAACAGAGAAAGTAAAGTGTAGGCTGATCATTTACTTAAGCTGCGCCGCGTTCCCTGTTCGGGCAGTACTCTGGGGCCCTCAACAGATTGCAAGTGACAGCATGCACAACATCCAATGTATTGGAGTGAAAAGGCAGAAAATTAATTTTCTTTGCTGATGGAAAACTGCATCTTATAATGAACTGTATAGTTACACCGTGGCACCACTCTACTGTATTAGTTAATCACTTTAGTTGTCTTTTAATTAGTTCAGAAGTGTTACACATGCTTGTACTGAAGCTAATTGAAAATACTTTAGACTTCATAGCGTGTTGTGTGTCGATCCACATAGATTTATTGCTGACAATCAGAAGACCGCTATTTTATTCTTTATCTACCTATTTATTTGAAAAGTAGTATGAGCATTACCTCACTGGAATCGATTACGTAATTAGAGGGAAAACGTTAATCGTGGCACCAAAGGTCCAACATGAATTGAGTAAAATATTGTTTAAATATGTGACATACTGTGTAGCTTGATACAGAATCTAACGTTGATGTTTAACATTTGTAGCGACCCCTGACGAAGGGCAAGGAAATGTGCCCGAAATGCATTGGGACAATTATAATATAGAGGATGACTTATGTATATTTCCTGCTCCAGAAAAAGGTCCGATGGACATATCTGCAGTATCAGAAATGTTATACATATATTGGCTCTCATGTGACAGAGAAAAATGGAATGAACGAATGGAACATTGGAATACCCAGAATAAAAATGAAGAACTTGATTAAACAGTGGTACCTTTATTGCAATGTAGAGTCAAGCTGTGCGTCCGGATTGGGAGTGAAGTCACCCTCCCATAATTTTGCTATGCATTACCTCAATATACCTTTCAACAGAGTGGTCTGGGCCTGGTGTAAAAGTCTCGCTCGTGACTAGCACTGGCAAAAGCCATCAGTTGTTTCCCATGTAGTGCCTCTCTTTTGATGACTTAATACACCACTAAGGTTCATACTGACCAGTTGTGTTAGAAAGGTTTCACTCTCTCATTCAGGCGTTGCCTTGCATCTACCAATACTATTCTAAGATATTATTAAAACAGGGTCAGACTAGCACTGAAATAGATCCAGGCACCAAAATGAACGTTGCCCCCATTTTCAAACCAGATAGCTAAAAAGATTGCCCGCATTTGCAAACTGGGGCAGTTTTGAACATGTAACGGCAGGCTGTATAGGTTTTATAAAGGGTGTGGAAGATGTAATGTATTTGATGTTGCTACAATCAATATTTATGGTAACACCAGGAAAATCAACTGTAAAAAACAACCCCCAAGATCATAAAACAGGCCCACAAACCTTTATTGTTGAGGAAGCTGTCGGTTCCCAATCAATCAAAAAACAAAGCACTGGCTTAAGGCAAAAAAAATGTTGCTCTAAAAAAAAAACCACACATTGACATAATACACCCTGACACGGTGGCATAGCTAGAGCGTTTGCTGCCTGGGGTGATGCCCAAGTTTGCTGCCCAGTAAAGGCAAGTGCAGGTAAAAGCGGGTTGCGGGTAGGGAGGCGAAAGACGACGAGGGAGAATAAAATTAGAAAAAAAGAAAACTTACCTTGCGCTCGTCGCCGCTGCCAAGAGCGAGCCGCCCTACTCACCCCCCAGCTACGCCACCGCCCTGGCACTGAAGACAACTATTTTATGTGTGAATGTGATCCTTGCTAAACAGCAGCAATCTGTAAATCATAATGAAGTCAGCCAGTGGCTGAAGTGGGTTCCCACATTGGCCCTTGATGCATGCTGGAATGGTTGGAAAGAAAATGTGAATGACGCAACCTCAGACTAATAGAAGAAGTCTGGCTGAAACCCCCTAGAAGTATCTATGTTATACACAAAATGTTTGGAAAATTCAAAGACCTTGACTAATACAACCTTAAAGTCAATCTGTCTGGAATTGGCTGCCAGTCTCTTGCCTTCGAGAACGAAAAGAGCAAGACAGAGGAAGTTGAGAAAGAAATGCAAGAAAGAAAGAGGAAAAAAAGAGGATTCTATGAAAGGAAAAAGGAAAGGAAAGAAGAAAGAGGAAGGCAAGAAAGAGGAAAGAAGGAGGAGGGCAAAAAAGAAAGATGAAGGCAACGAAGAAAGGGAAGAAAGAAAGCTAGAGGAAGGCAAGAAAGAAAAAGGAAAGAAGGAATGAAAGATGAAAGAAAGGCAAGTAAGAAAGGGAAAGAAGGAACAAATGAGAGAAAGGAACAGGAGGGTAAGAAAAAGGGCAAAAAAGAAAAGAAAGAAAGAAGTAAAAGGAAGACAGAAGGAAAGGAAGAAGGAAAGATAAAGAGGAAGGCAAGAAAACGAAAGAAGACAAGAAAGACAGGAAAGAACAAGAGGAAAGAATGAAAAAAGGAACGAAAGAAGCAGAGGGAAAGAAAGAAGGAATGAAGAAAAGAAAGAGGAACAATGAAGAAGGGAGAGGAAGGAAAGAAAGACAGATGAACACAAGAAAGAAAAAGGAAAGAAGGAAAGGAGGAAGGCAAGAAAGAAAGGAAAGGAGGAAAGTAAGAGAAAAGAAAGGGGATAGTGTGAAAGAAAGAAGGCAAGGAAAATGAAGGATAGATAGAAAGAAGAAGGCAAGACAGAAAGAAAAGGGAAAGAAGAAAAGAAAGAAAGGAAGAAAAAAGAGGATGGTAAAGAATAAAGAATGAAAAAGAATGAATGAAAGAAAGCAAGGGAAGAAAGAGAGGAAAGATGGAATGGAGGAAACAAGAAAAAAGAGAATGAAAGGAAAGGACAAAGGAAAGAAAGAAGGAAAGACAAACAAGAGAAAGAAGGAAAGACAGGCATGGATGCAAAGATAGAGAACCTTCATGAGTTTATATTCAGAATTCATGTGAGCTGCTGGTATGGTGTGAAAAAACAGCTGTCAGATAAATGGAGGCCCCCCAAAATAAATTTACAACAGCATTGGCGGGTGACCGGAAGTGATAAAGTTGAATTCTGCCCTGTTCTCACATCTGGTAGAAAGTGTCCAGCGATCACATCAACCTCAACAAACAAAGGCAACACTAATAATAATGTAACAACAAAAATACTGGCACTGAAGCGAACTACCGTGAGTGTGGAAGACCTCCTTGTGAAAGGGCTAAATGCAGTCCTTCAAAGTGAAGATAGCCAGTGGCTAAGTAGGCTCACTCATTGCCCCAGGCAGTATGCTATAGTGGGCAGAAAGAAAATGTGAATGACACAACAACAGACAAATGGACGAAGAGCAATAGCTGAAAGCCCCTTTAAGTAAGTATATTTTACATTTAATTTTAGTAATATGGTTAACGCTAAACCTAAAAAATCAGCCCACTCCCTGAACTTTCAGACCAGCCCATCTATCCACCACCATATTGCCCTTTAGGGCAGTCTGACTTTGTTATTAAAACAGAAAACAACATTGGTTCTCAGCATAATTAGTATTACCAAAAAGGAAAGGTGAGCTGAGAAAGGAAGGCAGCAAGAAAAGGAAAATCAAACCTCACTGTCAGGCAGTCAGACTAGGAAATGTTCAGGGAGGTGGCACGTATTACAAATCTCTGGTGAGGTGGTAGAGTGTCTGAGTAGACTGGAGGGCACATGTTCTGTTAGTAAGGTTGTATAATTGTATCTTTTAATTATCACATTTCTCTAAATAGCTATTGAAGGTGTTTCAGGAAGGATGTAAACGTCACTGACATTGTTTCATTCAAGAGACCTGTTCTGTGTTTGAAAGGTTCAAAAGAGGTATCTGCAGTCCAAGGCGGTGTTGTCACTTCTATATGTGTTTGGAGGAGGTGAGTGGGAACCGGAGATAAGGAAGCACAAAGCGGAGTCAAAGTACAAGCTGTGATCATGTGACAAAGCTAGGTATTGGAGTGCCCATATTAGAAAGGAGGGAATAATATGAGAGATAAGTGATTAAAGTAGAGAAATGGTAAGCGCTTAAGAGAGTCTATTTCCTTTCTTTTCTCTCATGTTGTGAATTATTGCCGCCACGACCAGCCTGAATCCTTGCTTTTCTATTCTTAAACTAGCAGGACGCAATGCTTGGTAAAGCCATATGATATTTGGGCATGACCTCTATAGCATGCATCATCACACCTACCCCATTATTTTCTCCTCACCCCAACCACCAACTTAATATGATTTTGCTTCTCTGAAGATCACTTGACTTTACTCTTGATCCAGTGGAAACAGTGTAAATTTGTGGACTTTTCCCAACACACCGTAAACTTATTTCACAGCTACACAATTCACAATAACACAGAGTTTGGCCCATAGAAACCCTACCGTCCTTCTCAGACCACAAGGTCCTCTGATAGATCTAAGAGCTAAAAGGGACTATGATAACAAGAGACGGAAAGCCACTCCTTCATGAGGACCTGTAATGAAGAAGTGCTTAGCTAATAACAATATTCATACAATATCAATAAATCATCAATAAGTAAAGACAAATTCATGAATTAGTTATCAAGATACCTTTATCACACTTCAATATAAATGGTCAAAACACAAAGTACATTAGAATCATTTAATTACAGTTATTCGTTTGTATACAGGTAAATCACAAAATTTCACAGTTCAGAGTATATACATCACAAATTAAGTACCTGGTGGAAAACTGAGAGGGAGGGAGAGAGAGAGAGAAAACACAATGCAAAATACAGTATGCAATGGAGAATCATACAAACCAAAGATTCGGTTGTAGATTTATCTGGACCATGGACATGAGAATAGTCCCAGTAAAACGCTAGAGTCCAGCGTACGAAAGTTTAGGGGCCCATTACGATGATGGGCGGACTCCATCAGTGCAGGGACTGGGACATTGCGGTGGGTGCTGCTGGTTACAGCACCCGCCGCAATGTTAAAAAAACATGTTTTTGTTTTCCTACACTACGTGGCAGGCACCACACGGTGCCTGCCACCTGGTGCAGGAAAATGTAGGGGGGTACCATGGGTACCACCCAGTGCACGGCCACCACACCCCAACACAAGGGGGGCCCACAACGGGCCCCCGATCCGCACCAGACTTTCCATGGCGGTGAAACCGCCATGGAAAGGCTGGCTTTAAGTTGCATCGTAATTTAGCGGACGCTGTCTGCTAGGCACCACCACCATTCTATGCATGCTGGCTGGGTTCCCCAGGTAATCGGAACGAATGCCTTTGGCGGACCCTTGGCGGGTGGACTTTTCGTCCGCCAGCCACCGCACGCCATCATAAGATGGCAGGCGGAGAAGAGCTTGGCGATGGCGGTGAAACCGCCACCGGCAGCCTGCCGGTGGCGGTTTCACCTCCATCCTAATCAGCCCCTTAGTCTTTAACCCTCCAGCTGAAAAGGTTCGGTCTGCCTGACTTTACCAGCCTGTAAAGTACAGAGGAAATCGGGAGAGTTCAGTTCAGGTAAATCAGAGTTCTAACTGACAGCATGTCAGTATTTGCAAGGAAATAGCTGCACACGCCTATTTCCCACGGGGCATTTATACTTCCAAACATTCACAGTTTCATGTTCACAAAGTAACTTTTACGCCGTTTATACGATTTCTATTGGTCAAAATCCATGGTGTGATCGTGGTATGATCGTTCTCTAACTCGAATCGTCCGAAACCTACACGTAATACTTTGGTTTAATAATCACTATTTTCTAGAAATGTACGATATTATTTCCCTTCGGAAATAGGAAAATTTACTTGTAACTCAACATGTCTGTTCCTCACGCTCTCCTCTGAGCTTACAACAAGGTTGATTCAGTTTTCTAGATACAGAGAACATCTCCATTATTCAAACTGTAGGAAAGAAACTTTCAGTTATATTACTTGTAGTTGTAGTACAATCAGGTCAGCATTTTATTAGTCTATTCGAAGGAAATAATGAAGGACCAAATACATTTTTGAGGCGTACAATGAAAACCACTAAATTATCGTTTTCTAATGAAATAACACGTTAATGTTGAAAACATTTTAGAGAAATGAAGATGCATAAGAAATAACATAAGATCATCATTCCATTATACTTATGAGCGTAATCTAATTATGATTCATTAATAAATGAGAAAGCACGTTCTCTTACATTTACATGTCAAAAGAAATATAAGCAAAATTCATTTTACATAAGCATTTTCATGATCATGTTTGCTAAAAAAAACACAAACTACATTATTACTTTTCATATTATTTGTCATAGCGCATTAGTAGATTTATCTCTCTGTCATGAATAACTTTAACCTCAAACTATTTTGTGACACTTCTGCATGCTTTTACCATGCAGTTTTAAACTTACACATATTTCACGACACACTATTTTAGTCTTATTTCTTAAGTAAGTGTTAGTATCGCACCCAATGATCAGGAATTGATCGAGCCAAACATTCTTGAATATTCACGCTCCATCACTCTCAAGATCCTATCCATGGTGGAAATTGAATCCCATGGCTCTTGGCTTTGACTACCGTTATTCTTGATATGAATCGATCTATATTATCAGATTGTATTTTCCTGTACCTCGGTCATCCACCTTGAGAGTAATGTAGCAGACTGCCACCAGATCCAGATTTACCAGCTTTTGGAGCACTGCTTTCTATAATTTAATGTTTTACTTATCAATTCACGAGCACCCCACCACATACTCAGGCATGGATTTCACCATGTGTCAAGGATTGTAGTGAAATAACACAAGTGTGAAAAAGCACACTCGCCTCTTTTGTCTGTACATCAGGACAATATAGTGATGATAAATTTGTTTGTTCTTTTTTATCTTCCTCTTTGGCCTTTTTATTTTGTCTGTACACCCGCATTATTATATGTATAATGATTTGCTCATATATGTTATACCTCTGTTACTGTATGTCTATTTTAATTGTTACTTGGTATAAAAAAAAGTCATGGTTATAACTCTCATAACCACTCACAGCCTTGAAAAAGCTCTAGGCCGGCGTGCAACCTAACTAGTGAAATGCGTGTTGGCTGCCCAATAAGCCTTCAAGAAAATCTGAAATATGCATAATAAAATCTCACCTTACATAATTAATGTAGCTCTAATTATAGTTCCACTTACAATGAAATATTGCCAAAACTGTACCCTACACACACTTAACCATGTCTTGTTCTGTGCACTAAAGTGGTATTGCCTACTTTTGGGTAATAACAGCTTCCCTTACAAAATATGGTACAAAAGAATCAATCAAGGATTATGATTTAACATATTATAGAGTAGAACAATCAAACTAAAAGGTGCAACAAACGACCATAATCTGGGTCACCATATATTTATTTAAAGCACATAAAGTACATAATACAATTGGCAATTTCAGAAAGGTTGTTCCAGAGGGAGACGTGCAGTGAAATAGAGTGCTCAAGAGTGAAGTGATGAAGAGAGATACTTCAACAATTTTTTTTTATAGAGAATTCAATATGTCAAGGCAAAAACAAGGGGGACTGGTTGTAAATCACCGTCCTTGGATAACCTGGCCCAATTATATTCCCACAAGATAGTTATGTCAGTTCGCACTAGAAGTTAATTCTAGGGTGGCATGTGAAAAGACCAGAAGAGGAGTCCAGGTTAGGTTAGTTGGGCGTCGACGTTTCGATCCGACTTATGGCCAAAAAGGGCGTTTGATTCCTCGGCCTGGCGGATCTTCATCAGGACTGGGCTGGGCAACCTAAAATGGGGACCAAAGATAAGGTCGTTGCACTGGGAGATTAAAAACTAATGTCATCACACAATTTGTATACATAACAGAGTAATCACACCCATCAATTACAAGTGAGGACAGGAGTCCATGGTTCCTTTAATGAATCCAACATGGGGGTGCGTCTCCAACGTAATCTTAAAAGAATTAATCATACTTAAATTAATGTGCTAACCAAAACACATGAATTAATTAATAAATAACCACTAAAATAAGTGAAGTAATTTCCTTCACACTTAGTCTCAATCAATATGCCCCGGTGACCTAAAGGAGATGACTGCGATTCCAAGCCACCTAAAGGGAGACAAGGGGATGTTTAATTGACATCTCTCCTTATAGCGGAAGTTAGCACTAATTTATTATTCACAACCAACGAGGCGGTGTCCACTCTACTTAGTATGTATCACTTCTCAAGGGAAACTTATCCCAGAGAAATTTAGTAAAGATAATGGCTGGCGTGTAAGAACATTAAGACGGCGAAATACTCGGCCTTGAAATTATCAAAGGTAAATAACGCGGCTGTCTACAGGCAATTAATGCTTACATGAGCGTTCTCGAAGGGTTTATCTTATAATTGAGGCATAATTCGCGTTTACAATTGACATTTAGAATTTGCGTCAACATGCTCAAGGATAAGCTAGATATCTGCTTAAAATATGCATAAAAGGGGAAAAATTGTAATACAAAATAGTTCCAGGGACTAGTCTGACAATTGTGCCTAAATAAATAATGGTTGCGTAAGCGTTCTAGGAAGGATTAGTTCGCGTGTAAATTTTTTAAATTAAAGGCGTACACAAGCTCCGGGATAAGCTAAACATCTACTAAATTTTGGATAGTTCAGCGCCCACAAACAGGGCATTATTCACTTACTAACAAGAGTCGTGAGTTCAAATCACTCCGGGGATTAGGCAGGCGCGTCTTCACTCCGCGGCCGTCTCCAGGCTTGTAACAATGCCTAATGGAGGCGGTCGACGCGCGAGCGCGTTAAATCAGTTACCGGCAACGTATTCGGTACACAGGGAGGGAAAGGGAGGAAAGACTCTCCCGGTGTAGGGGACAGGGGAATATTTAGAGGAAAAAACGAAGCATGGATGCTAATGTTCACCTCAAATACATAACAAAGATAATAATGAATGATAATGAATAATTACATTTTCAAGGGTTATTTTAACACAATGAAAAAACTAAACATATACAATACTTTATATACACATTGACAAAAAACACACAATCTAAAAACATTAGACCGAATTAACAGTCATAATGAGCAAAGGGCATCTCATAGCATTGTTAAAAATTACGCCCAATTAACCTAACCTGGACTCCTCTTCTGGTCTTTTCACGTGCCACCCTAGAATTAACTTCTAGTGCGAACTGACATAACTATCTTGTGTGAATATAATTGGGCCAGGTTATCCAAGGACGGTGATTTACAACCAGTCCCCCTTGTTTTTGCCTTGACATATTGAATTCTCTATAAAAAAATGTTGTTGAAGTATCTCTCTTCATCACTTCACTCTTGAGCACTCTATTTCACTGCACGTCTCCCTCTGGAGCAACCTTTCTGAAATTGCCAATTGTATTATGTACTGTCTGGTTTTCACCAAAATTGCTTTAAATAAATATATGGTGACCCAGATTATGGTCGTTTGTTGCACCTTTTAGTTTGATTGTTCTACTCTATAATATGTTAAATCATAATCCTTGATTGATTCATTTGAAATATAGGTTCAGGACAATTGTCTTTTGTGCCATATAATACCCAGGTCCTTGATTACTTTGGGTTACCCCGTTCTTTATAATGGTCCCTTACAAAATAGGCATATAAGGATAGCGTAGCCCCCTGACCACACCGCTCTTCTCTCGTTTTGGTAAGTGTTATGGCCTGCCAATGTAGTCTTCTTAACATTAGAGGTTGCCAGCTCAATTCCAAGCATCACATGCTGAGAACTGCAGTAGGACTCTCTGAAGCACACAGCTATTTCTTGTAGGTGCCGCACCCAATACACAGTGAAAGATGAAAGGTGGTACCACATGCTCTGAGACTAGGCCATGCACCTCACTAGCTTCTGTCTATTTCTGGTCAAAGACAAGTGTGAATCCACAAACCTTTTTTGAGCCAAACCAGGTTTCTGGCTTGCAAAGTAAACTTTTTCTAAATTTTGCAATGACTGTTCCCGTCAAGGCACCACAGCACAGAGTTTGTTGTCTCCAGCCTGTGACAGAGGGCTGACGTAGAACCCATGCAAGGTCCAGGAGCCCATTTTGGACAATAACTGAGAAGTCTGGCCGACACCGATTGGGGGTGGAGGGGTGGGGGGTGAGGTTAAATCAAACTATTACTTCAACTTACCTGCTTGCCACATCCTCCTTGCCACTCCTCCTTGTCGCGTCTCTCCTTCTACTGCCAGCAGGAACAGGAAGCAGTCTGGAAGCAGCCAGGCTCCCCTTAGCCATCACAATGCTGCAATGCAGCGTTGTGATTGGTCCGAGCGCCGTGGCTCAGTGCTCAGATGGGGCATGGGGGCCTGGGAATGTTCTCCAACCAGGCAGTAATGCAGCCTGGGTGGAGAAGAGGTAAAGTGCACATGTCTGTTATGATCAGCCCCAGAGGGCCGGCCAAATAAGTCATGTGCACTGAGAAGTGGGGCAAACCACTCCTTGGTTGCTTTGTCAGCCCCGCTCGCCCCACCTCGTAAAGCTGCTGTGCATGAAAAAGGAAAAAATAAATTGATAATAACGGAGTTATTATCATTTTTTTTCTTATACTGCTGAAAGAAACAATGTGGCAAAACACCTGCGCCTTAGCGGAGGAGCTGCCACTGTAACCAAGGCTGTCTCGCTCTTGAATAAAAAGAGCACCACAACTTCTTCACATTTCTAGATTACCCTCTTGTACTTCCATCTACCTGGGGGGGGGCTGGCACAGCTTGCAGGTGGGGGGGAGCAGGCGCGGGGGCGCAGGCTGCTATTAAAATAAAAAACGTATCTTGCCACAAGGTCCTGCGTCTTCTGTAATGCAGCCTGCATCGAGAACAGGGAAGTGCGCATGACTGGTTTGGGCAGCCCAAGAGGGCCGACCAAACAGTCATTGCGCACAGGAGTGTTCTACCACTCCTCCCCTGCAGCTCCACCCTGCCCCCTCACGCACTGCCACAGCAGGAGGACAAAATTAAATGATAATAATATTCCGTTATTATCATATTATTTTTTCCTTTCTTTCCTGCACCTGGCAGTGGGGCGACGTTCCTCTGCCTTAGCGGAGGTGCCGCCACTGCCATCTAAGGCCATTTGTGGCTGAGCCTGCATATTCACCCAGGTTTTGCTAAACATCCCCATTAAAAAAAGCTTACTAGAAAATGCAGTTTTTAAATCCTCACGTTGGTCTTATTTCACTCACTAAAATAAATACCTTATTTAAAGCTGAATTACCAAATTTTGTACTTCTCTTTTTCCCTGATTTCTCATGTTTTCACCATCATGAGATTTTAAGTCCGTACATGTAAAATATGTTTAGATCTATCTCTGTGAATCGTAAGGTTCTTTATCTTTTGCATATTTAGTATTGTACTTTTCTTTTTGCTTCCTATACCTCGTTAGCCTGTCTCCCAACGTTGAGGTTCGTTAAGCTTCCACATCGGCCTCAATCTTTATCTCAGGTGCAAGTTGTGTTCTTTATCTCAGGTGCAAGTTGTGTTCTTTATCTCAGGTGCAAGTTGTGTTCTTTATCTCAGGTGCAAGTTGTGTTCTTTATCTCAGGTGCAAGTTGTGTTCTTGCTCTGCTCAGGATTCAGAGATGGGCGCCAGTTGCACCCTGATGTGACACTTTCCTGGCGCAAACAGCAGCCTTGCATTGTCAACTCCCGCTAGCGAAGTGAAGGCGTGGCTGCTTCAATTGTCCATCCTCAATGAAGGATGGTTGCTGTTTCTCTAAGCCCAAAGATGTCACTGTCTTCGGGGACTACTTTCCTCCCTGGGTGATTAACCGATCTAGCCTTCTAGGAGTGGAGTTGGAAGAAGGATGTATTTGGGTGGAGTAACGTGTTGAATTTTCTTTATTGAGGGTCATCCTCCCATATTTGAAGCTCACAAACGCCTCCATCTCTGAATGATAATGAACCCAGCAGTGCTAGGGCTCGCTGGCAAGTCAGTGGCTAGCAGAACCTCTGATGAGAATGTCCAGCTACTCACAGAAGGATTCCAGATGCACTGGTTTCTTCTTTTGGCTGTTACCCTAAAGTACCCATGTTGCATGTGTAAACAACCAGTCTTGGCACTAGTGACTCTTTTAATAGTGTTCCCTTTCACAACGTTATACTCTGAGGGCAAGTACTCATTGTATAGTCCTTAGAAGGATGAAAAGCGTAATTGGCCACAACGAGGTTCAGAACAGACACCTTCAAACCAGACACAGATAAGCACAACTTAGTTAAAGTACACTACTGGCATTCAGTGGGCACTAAATGGATTCAGGTTCCGGCAGCTATTAGTCTGCAACGATATTGCGTCAAGTCCCTGCAATCAGTCCTGCCAGTGTCCCCATACGCTGTACCAACATAAGAGCACATACAGCGGTGCTTGCGCACTCAGTGTTTTTGTGTTGTGCATAAGACCCCTCTGCAGGGGCACATGGGCTCTTTTTTCCTCCCTGCAGTCTTTGGCTGCCAGTACCTGCCTGCAACAACCAGCAGTAATTCCTTTTGTCGGAGTAGTTCCTGGGCCTGCACCAGGAGCTGGAGGTCAAAGAGAGCAGAGCAGACTTCTCACACCTTGCCTCCAGCTGCAGCAGACCAAGCTTGCCACTTCAGACCTTACTGGTAGATAACTGAGGTATGAAGCTGCTTTCTTACTTTCTCAAGCTCCATATTTAGGTCAACTTTTGTGTGGGAAGGGAAGGAATGTCTTTTGTGTGAATTTAAATGAGTACGTATGTACATAGCACTCAGCATTTTTAATACAGCGTTACAGATGAGACTTCTGCCTTTTTGTAAGCTGCATACTTTACAAGTGCTACTATTATATTATGCCAAACAGAAAAGTTGAATGCAGGAGGGTCCTAGGGAAATTTTAAAGACCACACAGGATTTGCTCCCCAATAATCACTCATAAAACAGTACGAAATCCTTGGGTCTGTGATAGTGAAGGTGTGTGTGTGGAATACTGCACGGCCGCGCCCGTGCGTATGTACAGAGTCCGCTCACAGAGTACTAGGTTTAAAGCGCACCCGCTAATGTGATGTGTAACTGCTTCATTTGTCCATACACACACTGCTAGTAAGAGCGGCAGTCGTTTAACTGATAGTAAAAAAATATATATGTGCATGCGTACCAAGTGTTGTGCATCTTGGGAATTGTAGGACCAAGATGCATCAATTACGTGACGCTGCGTCATCACCCACACTAGTTTCTCTTCATATGTGGATTTAGAATATCCTAGTAACATAGGCATTTAAAACATCCCTGAGCACCTCCTTCTCAGAGAGGGGGTCGTAGCCCTCAAAGGAACTAGGTGTTTCCTTTGAGAGGAGAATCCCATATGATGAAGCATGTCACCTTCGGTGAGTGAGGGATTTCGTCCTGAAAAGGGAAGTGCCCACAGTTATTTCTGTGGTGTATAGCCATTGGTTCTGTGTTGATTTTTTCAATAATTGATTTTTTCAATAATTATCCAGTAGTGCCTTGCCACACACCTTCACTATCTTTTTGAACAGACCCAAGGATTTCGTACTGTTTTGTGACTACTTTTATATTAACCTTTTCAATGGGGTAATAGTGGCCCCATTAAAATGAGCCATCATTTTCTGTTCCCTGTGAATGGTACTCAGCTCCATGCAGAGCCCGGTTTCAAACTTGCGCCCTGTAGATCACATCATGTTTCTCCAGTGGGCCATTGTGGCAGTTTATTCTTTGATAATGGGTGTTAATATTAGGCAAAAAAACTCATGTTACCAACCTCCGGATTATGAAATATTGAGTTGCTTTGCAGATTATGTGCAGCGGGCATATAACTCACTGAACTCCTTTGCCAGGAATGTAACTAGTGGCCAGTGGGTTTGAAAAGGTTCCCTGAACCAACCATATTAACCCATTCAGTGGTCTTCCATACAATAGGAATCTGAGACCTTGAAAGCATGTTCTGCTTTAGGCACAAAAACCTTCTAAGCTTTTTGTATGATTCATATATGTTGCCCGAGATTACACGGTCATCTCTCCAGCAAGTGCACTGACATCTGAGCTACCTACCTAACCACTTTTATACCCTGAGACTTGCTGGATTCACGTGTGTCTGTAGCAATTTCCTTCACTCCTAAACTATATAAAATGCAGTCGATTTGCGACAAATTAATTAAGGCAGAACATCTTTACTATGACATTTTCCTTTCTTTTCAATTTATTCAGGGGGGAGATTGTACTAATAACGTGCATGTGCTTGTAAACCAAAGGTTAACTCTCTCAATTGTCATTGTGCCCCCCTGTCATGACTCAACCCATCTGGACCTCGACCCATTATATTATCAGTGCCTTTCCTCAGCCCATTTGTGGACTTCCTGTTCCCACATTGGTCCACTAAACTCTAACACTGGCTATATTTTCAGTAAAGGTGCACCCACTAAATGCATAGCTCAGTGGGTCAAGGTACATGCACAGGTCCGTGTGTAACACCAGTGTATCCCTAATACTAGTAAAACACATCAAGTGGTTAGTTTATTTAGACAACTATAACTAATCTGTAGGTCACATGTTTATAAAACAATAAGTAAGCAAATGCTTATAAAGGATTTTAGAATTTAATTGGAGAATTACACAAGTATGAATCCGAATGGCAAGGAGATGGGGGGGGGGGGGGGAGGGGGGCGGTGTGATGGATGTGGCATGGAAAACCTAGGTGTTGGTACCGGGGTCCCCCTCACATAAATATGCAGGGGGGCCAGTTCGTTACGCCCTTGATTAGTTTGGCCAGATCACTCTAGCTAAGTGATACTCAAAGTACAGCCCAGGGGCCACTTGCAGCCCTCTTGACCATTTCATGCGGCCCCCCCTGGGGAACAACAGCACTGGCTGCTGTTTACTTGCTGAGTACTAATAGTCAGAAAAAAATATTAAATAAACGGACAAGCATAATTTGTAAGTAAACTGGCGCTCTTAAGTAACTATGTTGGTGTCCTGCACCACT
The DNA here is from genome assembly GCF_964204655.1 of Triturus cristatus. NCBI lineage: Eukaryota > Metazoa > Chordata > Amphibia > Caudata > Salamandridae > Triturus > Triturus cristatus. The sequence goes on along the minus strand of NC_140585.1, from coordinate 1,103,628,083 downwards.
TAACTTTAGAAACACCTTTATTTTTAAAGACATATCGCAACAAATTTGTAAAAATAGGATTATGTTTCTTCAAAATTAAAAAAAGTGTATTTTATTAACATGCAGAAGCCTTCTACCATACCAGTGCGTTGAGTTTTTTTTTAAGTGATAGTTTTGAAATATTAATTTATAAACATTCATGCTTCCCCACCCCAGCCTGACAACAATGCCAATAGTGAACTAAAAGGCAAGTCAGTTGTCATGTACACCCTCTGGGTGGCCTAGGTTGCTGATATATATGGACAACATTAGAATCAAACACAGGAGAATGTTTTGTACAGCGCACATTCTGAGCTTATGTATTTTGAGGTCCTCTTATATGCCATAATGAATCATAAGCAATGGTAAATGCATTAGGTTTCGCCTATGTGATTAATATTAGTTTTTGTCGTACGTTGTAGCTTGGTGAATAGTTGTGCAATATAAGTTACTTAGGGCCTCATGTAGGTAGCGTACCAGTTACCACTTCTTAAATACCGAGCCGTACCGACTCGGTATTTAAGAAGTGGTAACTCGTATGTAGGTAATGAGTCGGTAATTTTTACCGATTCGTTACTAGTCGGTGATTACCGAATCGGTATTTACCGATTCGGTAATGAGGCATACCTTCCCATTGATGGGAAGGTATGCCTCATTACCGAATCGGTAAATACCGATTCGGTAATGGGGGGAACACATACAAGGGTGGCAGGGTGTCACATTGACACCCTTTTGCACCCCTGTTTCGGCCATGTGTGCACATGTGGCACACATACATGCCCTAAGGGCATGTATGTATGCCACATTGCACACTGCTACGCGGGTAAAAATGCATGAATACATACATTAATTATTTACCACCAACTAAAAGTTGGTGGTAAATACCGACTCTAAAACACACCCACACACTCCCCCTACATCTCGATTTTGCTTTCGGAATTTACCGAATCGGTAAAATTACCGATTCGGAAAAGTTACCGATTCGGTAACATTACCGATTCGGTATTATTACCGAATCGGTCATTTTACCGATTCGGTAAATTCCGAAAGCAAAAATTGTCCCCCTACATACCATTAGCCAACATACCGGTCGGTAACGGTAAAATTACCGAAAATCGGCCGTTACCGACCGGTATTTCGCTACCTACATGAGGCCCTAAAAGTCTAAAATTATTTTTAAGTACAATGAAATACTAAAAGTGTCTGAGCAACAAAGAAATGTAGCCGTGCGTGCTGGAGAAGTTTATATGTACAAAAAAATATTGGACATACATCACATATTAGCACAAGTACACTTAAATAAATGCGTGCAGGCCAAGAAAGTTAATTAAAGGCCCATTGAAACACTTAAAGTATGTACGAAACAAAGTAATGTAGCAGTGTGTGCTGTGACAAATGTATCCCTGTGTGGTAACAATGAAAAGGTCGTAAAATGTGTTCTTTAAAAGCACAAAGGTTAGGTAAAAGGAGTCCCAAAACAGTTTGAAGGTATACAGCTTCAAAGCACAGTACAAATGCGTGTTATTAGGACAAGCTTACGTGTTCTAAACTGTTGGACAAACAACAAAGATGAGCCAAAGTACGCAAACGAATAATTGCAGACAGGGAAAGTTAAAGAAAGGCCCAATGAAAAATTGAAAAAAATGAGTGTCGTATAGCCCTGTGTACTAATGAACATATTTCTTTAAATGCATCTGAAACAGTTAGTTAAAAGGAGTCTGATCCCAACACAAAAATAAATAAATGCATGGAGGCAGAGAAAATTAAATAAAGGCCCAATGAAATATTAAAATTGTTGGCTAAATAAAAAGATAGCGATTAAATATTTTGGGGTGTTTTTAGATAAAAGTATGCAACTTGCCACCACGCCTGAAATGCACACAGGAAGAAAGCTTGCATGTTAGAAATTGTTAGGCAAAGTACGACGCTGAGTGAAAATACGCCTGCAAATGCGCACAGCCATGTAAAGTTAAAGAAAGGCCTCTGAAATAATAAAAATGTGTTATATTCAAACAGAAGTACGGTAACATTAGTTGAAATGAGTCTTTGAAGCATTACGTTTGAAATGGAAAAACAAGAAGAATTTACTTAAAAAGTATCAAACATGAATAGTTTCCATGCAAAAAAAATATTTCACTTAAAACTTATTAAAAGTCTATTGGACCTTCTCCAATAATGATCAAAATGTAAATAAACGACCAGTGTTTTTTTCTGAAAAAGGTGCCCACTGTGCCGCTCCACTGCTCTTGACTCAGTTCACCAACAGAGCAACGTTGGTCACCACGAGACGTGCACGTGACTGATCAGTGAGAAATAGCATAAGGCACCATGTGATGTTTAAGAATAACGCTGAACATTATGCCGTACCATGTTGCTCATTAGTACATCATTACAGTGTCATGTACTGTACATGACACTGTAATGAATTTTCGTCATGATGTGCAACGCGTGTGTGCTGCCTGTCGGGGGTTGTAGTTTGCTGTGTTTTGTCCTGGTTGAGACGCCGTACTCCGAGGGGGGAAATTAGAGCCAATTTGTTGTTATTGATTCTGGACTCTGGCTGTTTCCCAAGCCTGTCAGTGAGGAGGAGAAGGAGCGGACCCCCACAGATATGCTCCAATGACTACTGGAAGCCTGCAAAGTGCAGGGACACGCAGACGTAACAAGCATTGCTAAATGCAATCGTTTTCCCCAAGCATGGGTAAATGCATTGTAAAAAAAAAAGTGGAATGGAGTCCCAGGCGTCAGAGATAGGGAAAGTTTAGTGTGCAAGCCAGGGAAAGTTAAGTAAGAAAAAAAAAATGTATGAGAACTGTAGACAGGCATGCTGCTACAAAAAGAATTCTTCAGATGAATCGGCGAAAGTAGTTCCAGCCATCAAAGCGGATGAGAGGACGATGAGAATGAGTAATCAGGCTCCAGGAAACTGATAAGGGAAGCACACCAAAAACAAGCATTTGTAAAGGAAATACAACACTCAACCAATAGAAACAAAGGAAAACTAAAGTGACAAGCACATGGACAAATAGGAAGAAAAGTCATGATGTAAGCTCCTTTTAAGATATAATAGATTTCACAAGCACATCCCAAGCACTGTGCAGGCGAAACTTGAAAAGGAGGCAAAGTGAATAAAAAAAATCCTATGAACTTAGTTTGGTCAAGGGGAAAGTTGGGATTGAGCTCAGGTTTTCTGGTTTCACATTGTGCCTTTCAGCCACTAGTTGTACATGCATCACTTCCCCTACGACCACCTTACACCATCCCTAACACACTTGTGCCCCCTACCGCCACCCTGCTGGCATCAGTGCAGCCCTCGGTCACACAGCACACCATACGTTGTGGCCCGTGGGCAAATGTTTGTGAGTACCCATGCTCTAGTTGCACTAACCATTGTGGGCCTGATTCACAAAGATAAACTTACAAAGGGATTTATGAGTTGTATCTTTGAGTGCGGAGTCTCCACACATAAAAAGATAAGGGGCATATTTACAAGGCGGCGATAGAAAATGATTGCCGCTTTTGCAGCCGTTTTCAGCCGAAAAGCGGTGATAATTTTATCGCCTAATTAGCAAGGTCACGCTAACACGTGAAACCTTGCATTAGCACACCTATTCTTAACGCCCAGCTTTGCATCTCTAATGAGATGCAAAGTGGGCATTCCTGACCTGACCTGACAGGAGAAATGTCACTAAGCGACATTTCTCCTATCATCAAGCCCCACGCTATGAAGCATAGCGGCAGGAAAAGTAGCGATAACCCCTGTTATCGCTACTTTCCTTACGCCTGCTTCAGGACTGACTTAGCCATGATATCCTATGGAAGGTGGATATCATGGCTAAGTTTGTGAGTCCCTATCAACAAGCTAACGCCACATTTCGTGAGATTATCGCTGGGTTTCGAGCGATAATCTCACGTTAGGCAGTTAGCGCTAGGATTTTTATCGCTTTTGAGATAAGCGTTGCTAATAGCACGCTATCTCAGCGATAAAAATCCACACTAGCCGGCGATAATTATCCTCACGCTAAGAGCGCTGAGCGATAATTATCGCCAGCCCTTGCTGATATGCCCCTAAGTCTTTTTATGTGCGGTTACTCCGCACTCATAAAGATGCTACTTCTAAATCCCTTTGTGAGATAGTAAACAATCCTAAACTTACACAAAAGTGTAGATTTGCCTCTATGAATCAGGCCCGTACTACCCAGTCTAGTCTGAAATTTCCTTTTATTAATAATTGTTCTCAAATAAATTGGTTAATTAACACAAATGAAGAGTACTGTGTCTTGTTAAATTAAACCATAGGACAAAAACCCTATGGTGCCTGCTGTACACTGGGAAAGCTTCTACATACTTTCTTGCTTTTATATTCGTACTAGCAAACATGTTAACATGTTTGGCCATTTCCCAACATGGAGAAATACAAAAAGAATGCCGGGCTCCTTAATTTGAGTTTACTGTATGAACATACATTTGCTATTTACGATGTCTATTTTCCTGTTCGTCCTTTCACCAAAATTACATGCTTTTGCCTTTTTTGGTCACAAGGATATCAACTTCTACACTCCATCATTCATGTATTAATCTCCCCGCATCTGTTTATTGTTCGTTCGGACAATTGCTTCCATATTATTAATCTCTGTAATGCCATGAGGTTTGTAGCACACAGATGGTTGCTTCGAAATAAGGATGTTACCTTTTACCAGCCAGGTACTGAAGTAGGATCCCTCAGCTATCACAACAAATGCCTTCCTCAAAGTGGTCTCTGTAAAAGCGTACATTTTGTACCAGTGCTGGTGGGTTACCAAGGAAAACCACGAATAAATTAGCATATGAGAAATATAAACTCAATTCCTGAGCCATGACACCTGCATACCTCGCTCTCTCTCTTCCACCCCTCAATCGCAATGCAATTCTGCTTGTGAAAGCCCTAGTCTCCTCTTGCATGTAATATGCAATAAAGTGCAATGAAAGACACAAGCGCCATTAAGTGAAACCCAAAAAGCAGGTGGAGATGTGCATTCCTCCACGGTCCACGGTCCAAACGTCTATAAATCATTCACATCGAGAGACCAGTGCCCACATCTAATCCTGTAGGGTGTGGTAAAAGGTAAGTAATTATAGAATTACTAGCACGTGACAGCTCTACACAACTTACTGTCTGTATTGGACTGCTACAAATAGCAAGGTCATCTCTCTGCCCATCCCTATAAGTAGGGCCACTGCAATTATGGAGCAGGGGATGTCCAATTTATGGAGCAGGGTTAATTAAATTATGAGGCGAGAAAAGACCAATTATGCGGTGTAATGCAGCTCATTTTGTGATAGTATTACTTCATTATCTTGGAATTTTTATATATGGTAGCACGGTCTTGCAAACGGTTTCACCTTATTTGTACCACTTTATCACCCAAATACAGCAATAAGCAACTGAGAGATGACCAATCAACCTTTCTGGTGGGCCTTCCACTGCATGGAATCATGTGTTGCCATATTGTTAGTTATTTTTGATCAATTTGAGCTAGAAACACATTTATTTAGTTAGATCTGCAGTTTATTCAGGCAGATCATGGATTATGTGGCAAATGCATCGATTCCATAATAATGGGGAAAGCTCTGCAGAATAGCATAATTCCGATGGCCTTGCTTATAAGTCATCCATAACACAATTATTTTCAGGCACAGATGTAAATTATTACTATAAACATCGTTAACGGATTGTCAAAAGTATTGTTTACGTAAACAGACCAAAATGAAAGTCTGTGTGTGACTTGTTGGGCTGTTCGGCAAAATTACAATAACGTCCTTTCGTTTGTGTGCATGGATTTCTTTACCCTTAAAAATGTGCATTATTTTGCCTTCTGTATTTTCCTTTATTTTGTTTAATATATTTCAAACATTTCTGGCTGTTCGGTAGTGATCCCATGGCAACACCATCTGCTCAATTTCCCTCTTATTTACAATTCATGTTCTCATAGGAAAACCGCGCTAATTAAGCAGATCTTGCCAAGTGACAGTTTTAGCGCTGGAAAACTGCCACTGTGCCTGGCCAGAGCTGACAGAATGTTAATGCCACTCGCCCCCTTCCAATTGTGGTGACACATTTGTGAATCTTTAAAATATAACAAAATCTAAAAATATATGTATGTATATGTGTATATATATATATATATATATATATTTTTTTTTTTTTCTTACCTACTGGCGGTCACCAGTAGGTAGGTAGTTATAGTTAGGACCTATTTTCCATAGGAAATCTGCAACATTCAATTCCCAATAACTTTGGCGCCAGTGGACGAATTGTCGCGAAATTGTCAAACCTTTTGGCCAGCTCCCGTCCGCTCCTATCCTGAAAGCCTCGGGGTTATTCGTCTAGCGGGGGCCGAGAAAAAAGGGGGGTCCCAAAACGTGTTTTCCCCATGCAATTTTCCATAGGAACCTTTAGTTGCAGCTACAGCCCGAACTTCTGAACGGAATTACACCAGATTTGGCAAAAAGGTAGCCCTTGGTTCAGAGTCATGCCTTTTGGTTAAATGGTGTAAATCCGTTCAGTAGTTCCTGAGAAAATCAAAAGTAAAATCACATATATATCTGGGCGGAGCCTAACCACACATCTCATCGTGAGATCTGAATGGCTGTCAGCACTTCATCCAAGAAGTGTTGGCAGCCATCTTGGGACCAATATACATGATAGCACCTCATTAAAAAGCATTGTAGTTAATAGAAGGTTTTAAGACTTTAGTTACATTATAATTTATTTGTTGATGGTACCATACTCATTTTAGGAATTGTGGTGTGTTCTAAGGTGATTTTACCAGGTGAAAAGGCCTTCTGCTGGGATATCATGAATCATGTTTGAGAGAAAACTATTTTCGCATGCTTTTCCCACAGAGGTTTGGAAGGTGATCTATAAGCTAAACTGGGAGCATATTTTCTGTAAATTCACATTATTTTTCTCAGTCATGTGAGAATGAAGTCTGACATTCTCAGTAAAACATGTACATCCAACAAGGGCAGAGACTGTCAGTTGATTCCTTTGGGCTCTACTGCAGCTTCCCAGGGTGTTCTAAAGAACAACTAGCGCGCTAATAGTCCTCCTTATGAGAAACGTATTGCACATCTGAAGCCATCTTGATTGGAATAAAGTGGTTACTCTTAAAACATTTAATTTAAAAAGTAACAGAACGAGGGGGGTTCATTTTGCCATAGAATGTATGATTAGTGCTGCAGAAAGAAAAATTAGGGCATATTTTGAGTGACTTCTCAAATCCTCTTCTATTTCATTAAAAAATTCTGACATGCAGACTGAAACATGCACTTTCAATACCAGCAGCTGACTTCCCTGGTGAGCAGTAGCTTTACTAAAGTGATCTAATGAGCAACTAGAGTGCTAACATTCTGAATTTATGGCAAATGTGTGACACATCTGAATGCTTTCTTGATGGAATCAAAGTAAAAAACTGAAAGTATTTCCTACTGAGGAGACTGTAGTAATTGAGGAAATTAGGAAACTTCATAACAAATAAGTCTCCCAAGATGGCCACCAGAGACCAAAGAGCCCAAATGTAGCACAAATATCACCCAGATGTAGCCCAAGTATAGCCCAATGACAGAATTTCCCAGAGTGTTCTAAAGAACAACTAGAGCGCTAACAGTCTTACTTATGACAAAAGTATGGCACACCTGAAGCCGTATTGATTAGAATAAAGTGGTAACACTTAAAACATTTAATTTGCAAAGGAACAAAATGAGGGGGTTCTTTTTGCCATAGAAATTATGATTAGTGCTGCAGAAAGAAACATTAGGGCACATTTTGACTTCTCAAATCCTCTTCTATTTCATTAAAACATTCTGACATGCAGACTGAAACATGCACTTTGAATACCAACTGCAGACTTCCCTGGTGAGCAGTAGCTTTACTACAGTGATCTAATGAGCAACTAGAGTGCTAACATTCAGTATTTGTGGCAAATGTGTGACACATCTGAATGCCTTCTTGTTGGAACCAAAGTAAAAAACTGAAAGTATTTCCTACTGAGGAGACTGCAGTAAATGAGGAAATTAGGAAACTTCATAACAAATAAATCTCCCAAGATGGCCACCAGAGACAAAAGAGCCCAAATGTAGCACAAATATCACCCAGATGTAGACCACATGTAGCCCAAGGACAAAAGTGTGCAAAACACTTTTTAATTTGTGTGTTTTTGCAGTTTTATATAGTGCAGACTTGTCAGGTATTGGAGTGCTTTACATGAGCATTGGTTACATCACACAAGATCAAATTAATTTTGGTTGTAGACATGGGGAGATTAAGTGATTTGACCAGAATCACAGAATGTCGAGCTGAAGCAGAAACTCCAACCTGGTTCCCCAGTTGTAAAGTCTGCAGATCTGGAAGTAACACCACATCCTCTCCCCTAAGTGCAACATTTATTCAAGTGGTCAACTGGATAAAAAAACATAAAGATAACAAATAATTTAAAAGTGCTTTGTCGCTATTTGAAAACTCAGAAAATATGGCCTCATTTTAGTTTTCTACTGCACTATCCTTAATTTTGATGCAAATAAGACTCTCTCATGTTATGTTATGTTATGTTAATAAAAGTTTCTAAAGCGCACGTTCACCCGAAGGTTTCATGGCGCTGATCATGAGTAGTGTCGCCGCAGATCGAACTATGTATAGGCTTGCTCGAACAACCAGGTTTTCAGAGGTTTTCTGAAACCCAGTAGGTTGTCGCAGCTCCTGAGTGCCAGGGGTAGGGAGTTCCAGAATTTAGGGGTGAGGTAAAAGAAACGGCACCCTCCTTGCCGTTTGCGTTTGATGGTCGGGGTGGTTAACAGATGAAGGTGAGCCGATCGTAGACTTCGATGCGGCACGGGCTTTATGATCATGTTACTGATGAATTTGGGGCTGTTACAGTGCAGGGCCTTAAAAGCTAAACATCCTGTCTTAAAGGCTACCCGTTGGGCCATCGGTAGCCAGTGGAGTTTAAGCAGCCCAGGTCTGGCAGACAGCCATTTAGGCTGTTTATGGATAAGTCTTGCTGCCTGGTTCTGAACAGTTTGTAGGCGTTGGAGTAGACACAGCGGCAGACCGAGGTAGATCGAATTCGAGAAGTCTAAATGGGAAAGAACCAAAGCTATCAGCAAGTGGGCGATTTTCCTAATTTTACGCAGTTGGAAAAAGCTGGAGGAAACTACTGCGCCCACTTGTCCTCTGAGCGAGAGGTCTGCATTGATGGTGACCCCTAGGCTTTTCCCCGAGGGGGAGGGAGTAGGGGGTGATCCAAGTTTGGTCGGCCAGTAGTGCGGGCCCCAGCAGGTCTCGCTCTTCCCAGGCAGCACTAATTCCTTCTTGCCTGGGTTAAGTTTCAAGTGGTTCAGATCCATCCAGCGCTGGATATGAAGCATGATAGCTTGAAATTCGGCGACGGAATCAAGGGAGTCCAGTGGAAATACGAGCTGAAGGTCGCCTGCGTAGTTAAAAATTGTGATCTTTCTGTTTTTTAAGGAGTGGATCAGGGGCCTGAGATAAAGATTAAACAATAATGGGGACAGAGATTAGCCCTGTGGGACTCTGCATGTGGAGGTGAGCTTGGGGGCGGTGAAAGTTCAAGTCTTACTGCTTGGGTTCGGTCGGCGAGAAAGGATTTAATCCAACTGAGTGCAGGCCCTCGTAGGCCTGCCTGTTCGACACGGTTCGACAAGATATTGTGGTCGACCGTGTCGAACGCGGCCGACAGGTCCAGGAGCACCATATGTAATTTCTAAAGGAAATGCTCTAGGTATTACAGTTTTGATTACATCAAGATGACGTCAGGCGTTCCACACTTTTGTAATAAATATAGAATGTTAGTAATCTAGTTGTTCATTAGGATATTGTTGAGAGGCAGAGGCCAGGGGCACGGACTCTGAAAACTGAAGGCAGGTAGGAGGGTGCAGAGGCAACAATTTGACCACACTGGGCAGGCAGGAAGGGCAGTGGCAGCACAACAGACTATGGAGGGCAGTGGAAAGGGGGGCAGGGGCAACAAACCAACAATACAGGACTGGCAAGAGAGGCTGTGGCAATATAATAGACCATTGTGGGCAGAAGGAAGAGGCAGTGGTAGTTCAACCATACATGCCAACAGACCCGATTCAGCCAGGAAACGTCAAATGTTTTTAAGCTCAAATGGGCTTTATTTGATCTGTCTCCTGTCTACAATCTCCTCTTTTTCAATGTAACTCAAAGGGGAAAATCAATACCCCAGTTTTTTTTCAAAATCTCCCTCTTACCAAGTTCAAAATGTTCGCAAGTATGGTACATTGGATCATGGAAGGCAGGAGGAATTGGGGTAGGGACATGGACTCAGATAACAGAGGACAGGAGGGACATGGAGAGGTGCACCAAACTGACCATACAGGGCAGGCATCAGGGTTTGCAGCAGCACAATACACCACACAGGGCATGCGGGACGGGAGTGCAGCACAACAATCCATAGAAAGCAATAGGGAGGGGACAGAACCATGCACATGGACAACAGAGAGCAGAGGGGAAAGAGGCAATGGTAGCTAGCTGACCATAATGGACAGACAGGAGAGAAAGCTGCAGCATAACAGACCATAAAGGGCAGGAGGGACGGATCAGGGGCATTACAATGGAACAGACAAGCCAGGAGGGAGGGAATCGGGGTCTGCACATGGAAACAGAGGGCTGGGGGCACGGGGCAGGGCAGGAGCAGCAAGATGACCATGGAGGTCAGGCAGGATGGGCACTAGATGCAAGACACACCATGGAGAGCAACAGTGAAACTATGATGGCATACACACAGACCATGGAGGGAAGGTGGGAGGGGGTCAGGGGCAGCTAGCTGACCACACAGGGAAGGTGGGAGGGGCCGTGGCAGCACAGAAGACCATGCATGGCAAGCGGGAGGGTTAGTGGCAGCACAATGGCTATGATGGGCAAGAAGGAGGGTGCAGGGGCATGCACAAAGGACCATAGAGGATAGAAGGGAGGGTCAGGACCTGGGCACAGACAAGAGAGTTCAGGGGAAGGGGCCTCACAACAGACCACGCGGGGCAGGCAGGAGGAGCAGTTGCAGCACAACAGACCAGGGAGGGCAGAAGGGTGTGGCAGCAAAATGGACCATGGAGGACAGGAGGAAGGGGATAGGGGCATGGAATGTGGACAGGCAGGATGGAGGTGGCAGGGACAGGTTACAGTCATCTGACAATGCTAGGCAGGTGGGAGGGGAGTGGCAGCTCAACAGAACACTCAGAGTAGATAGGAGTGGCAGGTCCATGGAACATGGTGGGCAAAAAAGATGGAGCAGGGGTATGCACAAAGACATCGGAGGGCAGGGGGAAGGAGAATAGGGGCAGCAAGCTAAGCACAGAGGCTAAGCAGGAGGTCAATGATGGGGCATAGAATTGGGCAATGGAGGGCAGGAGGAGTGGACTGGTACATCATGCTAAATGGAGGACCGTGGCAGCACATCAGACCATGCATGGCAGGAGGGAGGAGGCTAGTCCATGGATTCAGACACTAGAGAATATGGAGGAGGTGGATGGGGCAGCCAGCTAACTGTTCAGAGAAGGCGGGAAGGCCAGTGGCAGAACAACAGCCACACAGGGCTGTAATAAGGGAGCAGAGACATGTACTTGGACAATGGATGGCTAGGAGGAGGGAAGGCAGGAGCAGCAAGCTTGGGTGGGGGCAGCACAATGCCAGGCCCTGCTTCCAACCCCCCACCATCCATTGTGATATGCATCTTACTTGACGTTAAAACTAGACTCAGATTTCACTCATACACAACCAGTGAAATTCAGCAGTTATAGTTACCGGAGCTAACTATAACTTATGCCCCCGCAATGTACTGCTAATGACCTCAGACATTACATAATTCATGACATGGTCAGTTACATCACTCATGACATCACTCATGACATCTCTAATGAGCTGTGAATGGAATGGAACTATAATCGCTAGAACTTTATTTAGGGATATGGTGTGTATATTAACCCTTTCCGTGCTCATGACGGAACCACTCCGTCATGAGCCACGGGTGCCGTGTGCTCATGACGGAGTGGTTCCGTCATGCTGCGGCCGTTGGTGGCCGCTCCGCCCACGTGGCGCTAATTCCCCGCCTGTGCGGGCGATTAGCGCAGTGGGCGGAGACGTGACTGAACCACTCCGTCATGAGCACAGCTCACCCGTGGCTCGTGACAGAGTGGTTCCGTCACGAGCACAGCGCCACCGCAACTGTCCCCAAACCCCCCCCAGCGCCGCGGCGGAATTCCTGCCGCGGCGAAGGGGTTAACACCTTTTTTTTCCCTTTTCTTTCGTGTAAGAACCATTATGATACGCAACGTGCCCAGATTAATATGGCCAATAGCCTTTCACTTTAAAGTAATGTGTAGTCCATTGTTTATGTTGATGTTTGCAATTCTAAGTATGTTTATTATGAATAAGTCATGCTGGCGAACATACAGGTGTGGCGGTCACAGGGCAAGATATGCTGAAATGACATTGTGTGCATATTAACATTTGTTTTCTTTTCTTTATTGTATCAATTCCTGAATTTTCACATCGTGACCAGGCCAATATGGCCGCCAGCTTTTTGGATTAAAGTAATGCACTGCTGATGACGTCACATATTACATCACTCATGACATGGTCAGTGACATCACTGATGACATCACTGAAGACATCTCAAATTACATCACGCATGACGTCATCTACGTGATCATCTGATGCACCTCCACACACCCTAAGATACAGACTACCATTCTCGAAACCATAGACACACCGATACTAGTACAGCTACAATATTCTGTGCACTATGCATGCAGACCTCTAATTTGATACAGTCTTTTAAATACTCAGTTAGTACCTATGTAGTCTAGGAATCCTTCTGTCTGTCCCATACAAGTTTCCATTCAACCATCCAGTACTATCTACGTATCCTATCACTCTGCTAATACCTAAGCACTAATAAATTTAGCATGCACTCTCTTTGCAGCACTGAAATTACTCCAGTTATTAGTCATATACTTAAGGAATGGCCTAGCCACTAAAACAAGTGCAGGTACAATATTTTGTACACTATGCATGCAGACCTCTAACCAGCTACATACTATTAATACGCTCTTCTAAATACCCAGTTAGTACCTATGCAATCTAGGAATCCATCTGTCTGTCCCATGCACTTCTCCATTCACCCATCCAGCAATGTCCACGTATCCTATCACTCCACCAATACCTGAGCACTTATAAATTCAGCACATACTTTCTTTGCAACACTGAAATTACTCCAGTTATTAGTCGTATACTTAAGGAATGGTGTAGTCAAAAACACAAGTGCAGGTACAATATTTTGTACACTATGCATGCACACCTCTAACCAGCTACACACTATTGATATGCTCTTCTAAATACCCAGTTAGTACCTATGCAGTGTAGGAATCCTCCTGTCTGTCCCATGCATTTCTCAATCACCCATCCAGCACTATCTACTTATCCTATTACTCCACCAATACTTAAGCACTTATAAATTCACTATACACTCTGTTTGTAATACTGTAATTATTCTAGTTACTAGTCATGAACTTATGGAATAGCCTAGCTACTAACACAAGTACATCTATAATACTATCCAAGCAGACCTCTAACTAGCTACTGTCAGGACTTGGGAAGCAACTGCTACCAAAACAAAATGCAACGTCAACCCCTGCAACCCTAGGGCTAAACAAATTAAGTATCCGCTCTGTAGACGGAAATGTTTGGCGCCCAAAATCCTGTTAAAACAATGCCTAACAATAATAAGAGACTCAGGGGTGGAAAATGGCCGCGCAAAAGAGCACAGATTTAAAACAGGTGAGCGGTCTAGTGTTTTCCTTCACGCGGCAGTCAGGAGGCTCAAGGTGCGCGTTCCACGAAGGAACTGCGCACTTCAACTGTAGCCTTGGAGAGTGTGTAGTGTCACCTCATGACGCAGCGCTAATTAGTGTTTACCTCAACAATTCTGTTCATCTCGACTAGAACCCGCATGCACAACGTGGGAGTCAACATTCCTGTCAAGAGAAAACCAAGCCAAGAGAATTTTCGTGTACCGGTTCTTGGATTCCTGAGTTCCAGCAAATGGTATCGTTTTGTCCTTTATAGAACTATTGAGGTAACTTGTGGCGCTTCATGTTCCAGATAATTCAGTTGTGAACTTCGGTGTTATTTTATGACTGAATAGTATTACCAAATAACGCTTCAGAAATCTTTAACAGAAAGACAATCTTATCATCGTGAGCAAGTTTATTTAGCTCTCTGGCATGCTCATACTTATTTAAGGAATAACAGCAGTTGACAGTTGGGCTTAAAAGCTACAACATGTAGCGAAGGTAATTATATGAGAGGGCACGAACATATGCCAATTAGAATTAGTCGGTGTAGGAATGTATTAAAGGCTGTTGTTTTCCCCTAGATATTGATGCCGATTAACACCAAATAAATATAAACATAGAAGAGAGAAGCTACAGCCAGAGGTCTACAGGGTAAATTTAATGACATGGTTAGACATTAAGCATAAGAGGAGTGTGGGTGGGTTTTACATTGTGTCTTTCATATCCAGGTGCAGCAAGAGGATCCACCCAGACCATTGTGTGAAGACCTACCATCTACAGAGGCTGTCTCTCTTGTTTCTTATCCACTTCCCCTTTCCCCCCTGCTTTAGCTACTACCTTGAGTATTCTCGGGTGGTGCCTGAGGTGGAGGGGCGTTGGGACCATCATCGGCTCCTGTGGATCCTTGGTACTCTGACAGATTGAAGTGCCGTTAATCCACCTGAGTCGATATGGCTGAGGGTTTTGATTTAAAGGCCTTGGCAGGAGTGCTTGAAGGTTTACAAAACCAGTTGACACAATCAGCCGATGAAAATCGGAGCCTTAGGGATGAGATAAGAAGGTCCCAACAGGAGACACACCAAATTAAATTGAAAATGGAAGAGTTCCTTGCTGGAACTACGCCATTACCAAGTTTAGACGCTAATCGCGGGGCAGCGACTGAGGTAGCCACACAAGTTATTCATTCGGTAGCTCCTATTGTGCCGTTAGCTAACCCTGAAAGGTTCAATGGGCATCCACATAAAGCGCAGATATTCCTGACCCAGTGTTCATTGCACTTTTTGTGTAGGTCGGTAGTATTTAAGGAAGAGCAGGCTAAAGTTGCATTTGTGCTGTCCTACTTGAGTGGTGATGCTGCCGCCTGGTCCATGCCTTTGATTTCTCGTAATGACCCAGCCCTGTACAACTATGAGCTTTTTAAGAAGGAGTTCCTGAGAATTTTCGACAGAAGAACCGCCAACCAAGCTACAGACAATGAACTGCTGGATTTGAAGCAAGGAAGTCGTGATCTGGTAGCATATATTGCTCAATTTAATAAACTAATTGTGGAAACCAACTGGCCTGAGGATAAACGTTCAGCTATATTCTATCGAGGTCTAAAGGACGAATTAAAGGACGCCTTAGCTCAAATACCCAAGAGACCTCAAGAAATATCAGAGTTGATAGATCTAGTTCTTCAAATCGATCATCGACTATTTGAAAGGCGTTCAGAAAAGAAGAAGGAGTTTCGGTCTTTTGTTCCCCGCTTGGACCGCATCAAATCAGACAGTAACAAGACTGAAACAGTCAGTGGAGAGGAACCTATGCAAATTGGGTCTATAAGAGGGCCTCTTACTAAGGAAGAGCGAGAGAAAAGACGAACTAAAAACTTATGCATGTATTGTGGAGATTCAGGACATTTTGTAAAAGACTGCCACAAAAAGCCCAAGACAAACGTGGGGTTAAAAGACAGATCCCATCAGTAGAGGGGGTTGCCCTGGTGGGAAATAAAGAACAGTCAACTCCGGAACACCAACAATTAGTTAATACTTTACAATCAGCAGCTCCGCATTTAATAGTCTCTTTTACCATAAAATTTGGACACAGGGAAGTTCCTGGGGTGTCAGTCATGATTGATTCTGGGGCAACAGGGAATTTTTGTGACCTGAGCTATGCAAAAGAAATAGGAGTAAGAGCAATCAAAAAGAAGAATTTCAAAGTGGTTAAGTCAGTGGATGGTTCAAACTTAACTTCAGGCCCCATTACAGATGAAACAGAAACTTTAGAGTTAGTTGGGTTACAGAGTCATCGAGAATATATTAGATTCAACCTCATAGACGCTCCACAATTTCAGTTAATACTGGGATTACCATGGTTGACTGAGCACAACCCCACTATTGACTGGGAAAGAAGAACAGTCAAAATGGACTCTGAGCATTCTATCAAGAATTGTTTCCCAGGAACAAAAAACCATTCAGAAGGAACACCAGCTACAGAATTGGCTCAACTCATCAATTGTGTGTGTGCTGTAAATACCCAAGAAATTCCAGTAGAATACCAAGACTTGGCCAGTGTATTCGACAAAAGAAATGCGGAAAAGCTTCCACCACATCGGGAGTATGACTGCAAGATTGAGTTAGAGCCTGGTGCAGTATTGCCGTGTAGTCGAATTTACGCCTTGACAGAAGCAGAAAATGTCTATCTCAAGGAGTACCTAGACGAATTTCTGAAGATCGGTTTTATCAGACCTTCTCAATCGCCAGTGTCATCGCCGCTATTTTTTCGACCCAAAAAAGATGGAACTCTACGCACCTGTATCGATTACAGAGCATTGAATCAGGTAACGGTGAAGAATCGATACCCGTTACCACTTATATCACCACTTCTGGATCAGGTCAAAAAAGCTAAGGTTTTCACCAAACTTGATTTACGTGGAGCTTATCACTTGGTGAGAGTGGCTGAAGGTGACGAGTGGAAAACAGCCTTCAGGACTAAATATGGCCTTTTCGAGTATCAGGTGATGCCATATGGACTAAGTAATGCTCCCGCAGCTTTTCAACATCTGGTAAATGATGTTCTTCGAGAATTTCTGGATTGAGTGGCAGTTGTCTATATAGATGACATCCTGATTTTCTCAAACACCATAGAGGATCATGTAAAACATGTAAGAGCAGTTTTACAAAAATTACTAGAGAATCATCTGTTTGTCAAACTGGAAAAGTGTTCCTTCCATGTTGAGCGTGTGGAGTTCCTTGGCTTCATCATATCTGCTGAAGGAGTAGCCATGGATCCCGCTAAAGTGCAAGTCATACAGGATTGGTCTTCACCCAAGAACGTAAAGGAAATGCAAAGCTTCCTTGGCTTTGCCAATTTTTATCGAAGATTTATTCCAGACTTTTCTGCCAAAGTATCTCCTATCACTCAACTTTTAAAGAAGGGGAAGAAATTTGATTGGTCCAATGAGGCTGAACAAGCGTTTCAATTTCTAAAAAAAACTTTCATTACAGCCCCAATTTTGATGCATCCCGATCCGGAACAGGCCTTTTACGTGGAAACAGATGCGTCCGATTTCGCTACAGGAGGTATCCTGTCACAAAGGGACAAACAAACGGGTCAACTTCATCCAGTGGCATTTAGATCAAGGAAACTGTCAGAACAAGAACTCAATTATTCAATTGCAGACAAAGAGCTGTTGGCAGTAAAAGAAGCCTTCCAAGATTGGCGACACCATCTGTTGGGAGCCAAGCATTGCGTAACTGTGTTCACAGATCACCGTAACTTACAGTTTTTAAAGTCAGCCAAGACCCTTACACCACGGCAATTGAGATGGTCTTTGTACTTTTCAGATTTCAATTTTGTGATCACCTACAAACCGGGAGCGAAAAATGGGAAAGCAGATGCCTTATCTAGATTAAATGCACCTGAAGAAGTGAGAGCCACTAAGGCGGAACCCATTATTCCATTGGACAAGATTATTGGCACGGTCCATCTTGAAGAATTTGCACAGGAAATCCAAGAAAAGTGTCCAGACAGCATTTGGAAAGACTGGGTCGGTGAGGACGACCGGAAAACTATAACAGGAGGTCTCCCGTATTATGATGGAAAATTGTATCTGCCCACCGAAGAGTTGCAGACGAAAGCTCTTAAGGAATGTCACGACGATCGGTTGGCAGGTCACAAGGGCATCAAGAAAACTTTAGAGTTGATTGGAAGAAATTTTTGGTGGCCTGGCATGGCGGCTCAGGTGGGACAGTACATTTCAACTTGTGAAACCTGTATAAAAGGGAAACCAAGTAGGCAGGCCCCTCAGGGATTATTGCAACCCCTGCCTAATGCACCTTATCCTTGGCATACTGTGTCTTTAGATCTGATAGTGGATCTACCAGCTAGTCAAGGACATACAGTCATATTGGTATTAGTGGATTCATTTTCCAAAATGAGCCATTTTATTCCATTAAAGAAAACACCCACCGCCCCACAACTAGTTCAGATATTTAATCAACACATAGTCCGGGCACATGGGATTCCACAAATAATCATTTCAGACAGGGGAACCCAATTCATTTCCAAATTCTGGAAAACCTTTATGCACAGCTTAGGGGTCGACACGAGGTTCTCCACCAGTTATCATCCTGAAACCGATGGACAGACGGAAAGAGTCAATCAGGAATTGGAGCAATACCTGAGGCTTTATTTGTTGGAACAGGATGAGAACTGGTCGGATCTTTTGTGGACAGCCGAGTTTGCCTACAATAATGCAGTACATGATTCAACGGGGTATTCACCGTTCTATTTGAATACTGGAAGACACCCTGATTTTATGGTTGGGAAAAAACATGATATGGTGCCTGCCGTCACTGATGTGGTGAAGGAGCTGAAGAACTCTTATAAAAAGGCTCAAGCAAACTTACTTAAGGCAAAACAATCCTACAAAAGACAGGCAGATAAGAAGAGACGGGTGGGCACCAAGTTTGTGGTGGGAGATCAGGTCTGGTTGTCCACTAAGCACTTAAGATTAAAAGGGAATAGGAAGTTTCAGCCCAGATTCCTCGGTCCCTTTAAGGTTCAAAAGATAATAAATACAGTAGTGGTGAGGCTACAATTACCCAAACAGTTAAAAATCCATCCCGCCTTTCATGTATCATTGCTAAAAAAGAATCCACTCAATGCAAGGTTAAAACCAAACCCAACCGCAGTTAGAGTTGAGTCAGGAGAAGAATTTGAGGTTAGTAGAATTGTAGACTCTAAAGTCTCCAGAAACAAATTGTACTATTTGGTTGAGTGGAAAGGGTTTGGGCCAGAGGAAAGGTCTTGGGAACCAAGTTCCAATGTACATGCACCCAAGTTAGTCAGGAAATTCCATAAAATCTATCCAACTAAACCAAGATTGGGGGAGCCCCCTTTGGAGGGAGGTACTGTCAGGACTTGGGAAGCAACTGCTACCAAAACAAAATGCAACGTCAACCCCTGCAACCCTAGGGCTAAACAAATTAAGTATCCGCTCTGTAGACGGAAATGTTTGGCGCCCAAAATCCTGTTAAAACAATGCCTAACAATAATAAGAGACTCAGGGGTGGAAAATGGCCGCGCAAAAGAGCACAGATTTAAAACAGGTGAGCGGTCTAGTGTTTTCCTTCACGCGGCAGTCAGGAGGCTCAAGGAGCGCGTTCCACGAAGGAACTGCACACTTCAACTGTAGCCTTGGAGAGTGTGTAGTGTCACCTCATGACGCAGCGCTAATTAGTGTTTACCTCAACAATTCTGTTCATCTCGACTAGAACCCGCATGCGCAACGTGGGAGTCAACATTCCTGTCAAGAGAAAACCAAGCCAAGAGAATTTTCGTGTACCGGTTCTTGGATTCCTGAGTTCCAGCAAATGGTATCGTTTTGTCCTTTATAGAACTATTGAGGTAACTTGTGGCGCTTCATGTTCCAGATAATTCAGTTGTGAACTTCGGAGTTATTTTATGACTGAATAGTATTCCCAAATAACGCTTCAGAAATCTTTAACAGAAAGACAATCTTATCATCGTGAGCAAGTTTATTTAGCTCTCTGGCATGCTCATACTTATTTAAGGAATAACAGCAGTTGACAGTTGGGTTTAAAAGCTACAACATGTAGCGAAGGTAATTATATGAGAGAGCACTAACATATGCCAATTAGAATTAGTCGGTGTAGGAATGTATTAAAGGCTGTTGTTTTCCCCTAGATATTGATGCAGATTAACACCAAATAAATATAAACATAGAAGAGAGAAGCTACAGCCAGAGGTCTACAGGGTAAATTTAATGACATGGTTAGACATTAAGCATAAGAGGAGTGTGGGTGGTTTTTACATTGTGTCTTTCATATCCAGGTGCAGCAAGAGGATCCACCCAGACCATTGTGTGAAGACCTACCATCTACAGAGGCTGTCTCTCTTGTTTCTTATCCACTTCCCCTTTCCCCCCTGCTTTAGCTACTACCTTGAGTATTCTCGGGTGGTGCCTGAGGTGGAGGGGCGTTGGGACCATCATCGGCTCCTGTGGATCCTTGGTACTCTGACAGCTACATACTATTGATACACTCTTCTAAATACCCAGTTAGTACTCATGCAGGGTAGCAATCATCCAGTCTGTCCCATGCACTTCTTTAATCACTTATCTACCACTATCTACTTATCCTATCACTCCACCAATACGTAAGCACTTATAAATTAAGTGTTCACTCTGTTTGCAACACTGTCATCATTCCAGTTACTAGTGGTATTCTTATAAAATGACCTAGGCACCAACAAAAGTACACATAAAATATTCTGTGCCTAATCCCTACAAATCTCTAAGCAGATACATACTATTGGTCCACTCCATTAAATACTGAAGTAGTACCCATGCAGCGTAGGATACCTCCTGTCAGTCTCATGCAATTCTTCAATCACCCATCCAGCACTATGTTCTTATTGTATCAGTCTGCTACCTAAGCACTTATGGGGCAGATTTACAAGCACCCTGCGCCACCAGTACGTCACTTTTTGTAACGTAGCGATGGCGCCAGGCACTCCTTCATATTTACAAGGAGAGAAAAAGCCATTCTGCATGGTTTTTCCTCTTCTTGTAAATACGACCCCTTCATACACAGAACTTTGCGTTGAAGGGGCGTCCCATAGGTGTTGCTGTGGGTGTTCCCACGCAACACCCATAGAACAAGACACATCTCCAGATTTATGAGAAATCGTAAATCTGGAGATGTGCGTGAATGCTGTGCCATCCTAGAGTTGGTGTAGCAAGGCGCAACAGGGAGAGTTGTTTTCAATTCTCCTCATTTTTTCCTCTTTCAATGCATGCTACATTCCACAGCATACATTGAAAGAGGAAAATGCCTTTACTGATTGTTTTTGTGCTGGAAGGTGTCCCTTCCTGCACAAAACAATCGCCACATGACACAGACAACCTTGCACCATGGTGCAAGGGTGCCTGTGTCACCGCATGCATGCAGTTTGTGCAGCAGTGCAAAGGGAAGCACAGAGTTTCAACATATTCATCTACATATGTCACATCCCTGTGCTTCGGAAGTGCCACAGTGCAGAGCAGCTAAAGATCTTGCAGTGTCCCGCTGCAGTACTTCCTCATAAATCTTCATCTATAAATTCACCATACACTACTAATGCATTCTTTCAGTCAATCATGCTGTATACATATATTCAACCAAACTTTCACACATTACCTTGCAATTATAGTTCTTTCCTTAACCAGATAAGGTAGTTCTGATAAGAACTTTTTTTTCTTCTTTTTTCTTTTGTATTTTTTAAAAATTTTTTGAACAATTTTGTATTTTTGGGTTTTTTCAAAAAATGAACAAAAAAAACCCGAATAAAACAGGAAACATTTTGAATTACTTATCATTCCAAAAACAAAAAAACTAAAAAATTAACAACGATGGTTGCGTTGTGCAGCACAAACTGCATCCACCGACGGCTCACCGAAGCATATAAGTTTCTTACACTTCACGCAGTGTTGCTCGAGAAAGGCGAATTCTGGCCTAATGTCCATTGCAGGTGTTCCTGAGGACGCTCCAGATGTACTTGCCACAGCAGGTGAGGGGTTCAAAGCAGCTCACATCATTTCCTCCCGAGCAAGATTGAGAGGATGTGTGGTCTGGAGGTGCAAATTTTGCACGTCACCTTTCTCGTATTTACTTTCTTCTCTCCAGGTGGAAAAGTGAAGAATTTCCACACGACAGATTCCGGCCTCTGTGGACGTGGTGCCTCCTGCAAGAATTCTTCTTCAGAAGATACTTCCTCCTTCTGCTGCTGCTGTCCAGATGCCATTTTGTTTGATATTTTTTGAAAAACACCCAAAAAAACAAGCAAAAAGGGTTCTTGTAGGAAAATAGATGTCTCTCTAAAGATGCTCCAACAAGAATGATTCAAATGGGTAGGGTCCTTCAATAGTTACAGTGGGAAATGTTATGAACCAATGAAATCTTTTTTTTTTGAGGTCACATGGTATCCGCACACTCTGCGCTCACGAAGCACGCACCCGACGCGACTTAATTTATTTAAAAATAATATACTTTTATTATAAGTACAAATATATTATTTTTATGAATATCTTAGATAGTCTCTTGCCCTAATCTGTATATTAAACACGCATACATATCATTTTAGAACATAAAAAAATTTCGCGTGAGTCGCGCACCCCAGCACGTATATGACGTCACAGGGGTCCCGCCACCGCGCAAGCATCGCGTATCGTAATGCGCATGTGTCGCGAATGCGTGGGAGCAGGAGTAGCGGACTGGTCGCATACCAATCGCGCACATCATGTAATATTAAATGTATATGATGTAACTGAAAGACACGCAGCCGTCGCACACCGTACGCGGATCCTTCACGACGTTTCTAAAATGGCGGCTAGAATCCGCGCACCCACCGTGATGTGTACGCTTTGGGTGTGCAACTACGAAAACATTTTAGAAAATTCTAAAAAATAATAATACAAATATATTAAAATAAAAATATAAAACAAAATATTAAACAATATTTTTTTTTTGCAATTTTCAGAAAAATATATAATGTTATTTAATGAATAAAATATTTATAAATAAACAGTTAAAAAACTGTAGAAAATCAGTACAAAAAAATAGGTATAACTACTATTACACTTAAAAATTAGCATTTAAAAAAGCTTTGAAATTCACTGAAAAAAACATAGGTTTCAGAGATGTTATAGTTAGAAATTAGCATTTAAAAAAGCTTTGAAATTCACTGAAAAACCATAGGTTTCAGAGACGTTATAGTTAGAAATTAGCATTTAAAAAACCTTAGAAAATCACAGAAAAAACCATAGGTTTCAGTGGTGTTATAGTTAGCTGGACATTTCACTCGTACAAAACCATAGAAATTCCTCCGTTATTGTTAGTTCTGCTAACTATAACTCACGCGCCCGCAATGCACTGCTGATGATGTCACACATTACATCATTCATGACATGGTCAGTGACATCACTGATGACATCTCAAATTACATCACTGAGGACATCACTGATTACATCATCCACGTGACAATCTGATACACCTCATCATACACTAGTATAACCTTTCATCACTCACTGTAAAATACAGAGTACCATATTTGAAACCATTGATACACCAATATCAGTTACTACGTACCCACTCACTGATTCCTAAGTCTACACACACAACTACCCATTCAAAAACAGAATCACTTATACATGCAGTCACTAATTAATAGAACACTATCAAATGCACTTATACACATATATAGACATTGACACATCAGCAGTCATCTTAGTCGGTTAAGCAGTCATCCTACTCATGAAAAAAATTAATCACACTTACATTTACTCACTTACACAATTATACACACAACACCTCATTTATTCAAACACATAGTAACTCATAGTTAATATGTTAAAAAATCACCATTACAATTATACACTCATTCATATAGTTACTCTCACAATCACTGACTCTTATATATACTTATTTATATACACCAACTCTCACATACAATGCCTTTTATTTTTTTACTTTGTTGAAGATGTACAACTAAAACATATATTCGCTCACCAACACACAAATAAATACACTCAGTCACCCAAACAACTGTTTCCACATGCACTCTTAAACCTATACACCTAGTCAATCAACCATTCACACATCTATGCATAGTTACACACACCCCATCCAACCACACACAAACTCAGTGTCCCATACAAATACTCACCCAACTAATCAATAACTAATATACACACTCATGTAGTTAGTGACCAACGGATGCAGCATGGTATACAACAACAGGGACAGTGATGCACACATTCACATAGTTTAGTTACTAATCCATGTATTAAGTGAGACACTTTTAATTACTCACTTAAACAGTCAGACAGCTACTAAATCCTCCATCCAGACAGTTATATATCCACTCAATCTTCAATACAGATTGGTATATATATAATACATATTTAAATTTCAAACTAAACAACATTCACTGGATGATGTCATCAGTGATGTCATCAGTGATGTCATTTGAGATGTCATCAGTGATGTCACTGACCATGTCATGAATGATGTAATATGTGACATCATCAGCAGTGCATTGCGGGCGCGTGAGTTATAGTTAGCAGAACTAACTATAACGGAGGAATTTCTATGGTTTTGTACGAGTGAAATGACCAGCTAACTATAACACCCCTGAAACCTATGTTTTTTTCTGTGAAGATATATATAATATATTTGCTTAGACTGATCTCCTTTATATGGAATGAGTTTAGAATCCACGAATGAGCAACTTATATTCTGAACTGTATGGCGAAGTGAGAAAATGTATACTTTATTTTAAAGCCACACTAATAATGTTGGAAGCAGGAGTATAAACCTGTATTAAGGTTTCACATGTTTGTGTTTGGTTGCAAATAAATTAACACCAATAAACAGAAACATTCTATAGTTCAACAGACTATGGCAATTTACGGTTGTGGTTTCTGAGTGCCAAATGAGCACCTTCCCCCAGACTTCTCATGTTTCTGCTTGTTTCCAGTATTCAATCAAGCCACATCCTCTTACCAGCATGAGGCATGCTAGCTTGTGGGGTGCAGCAAGTCCCTCTACAAATTCCTCACCCTTGTGTTGAGATGATTCCTGGCTTTTCTTTCTCTCTTACAAAAAATAGTACAAATTGTTTTATGCCTTTTCGTGCATGCTCTCTCGCCTAATAAATTCATAGCCATCTCAACACCACAGTCATAGCTCATTACATTCTCCCATCTGGCCCCTACTGCACTTAAGCTTCCATCTTCAATGTAATCTCAACTGTCTCTTTGCCCACATCCAGATACATATTCAGATCCATTTCTTTGTTCCTGATGGCTCCCTCAACAGAACCACTGGTTTCCCAAACACAATATCTGTGGAACAAAGGTGCCTTCATGGAGGCACCTGTTGTAGCACTGTTTGCAGTCTCCTACTAAATGCTAAAT
The DNA here is from genome assembly GCF_964204655.1 of Triturus cristatus. Taxonomy (NCBI): domain Eukaryota; kingdom Metazoa; phylum Chordata; class Amphibia; order Caudata; family Salamandridae; genus Triturus; species Triturus cristatus. The sequence continues at coordinate 1,103,602,735 of NC_140585.1, read as the reverse complement.
CACCAGATGAATGCTTTAGATGCAAGTTGATGGACACCTTTGTTTCTGAGATATGCCAGAAATAATTGCACCACTTTCTTCTCTTCATTGTGAGGGAAAGTAAAGGATTGGATTTAGAAGCGGAGCAGGGTTAATCAAGGATCGGATTGTGGTATTAAAGGCATAACAGACTTTCAAACTGCTATGTCTCAGCTTCTGAAAAGAATAGCATCTTGGTGGAAATCTTTTACCAGGATGACGTAACACTGCAATTACTCTACGAAACGTATTGTAACTTATTTCTCTGGTACCCAAGCTGGGGAAGGATCCACTGCATTGTGCCCCCTACCGCCAGATCGCTCTCATTAATAGCAAAGTGGAAATCTCAGCAAAGTTTGTTTCGGGAAGATATAAAAATGTAATCCCCAGTCTAATTCATGAGAGACAGTGGGGATTTCTCTTGGGCCGCTCATGCAGAAACAATTAGCGCATCAGTCTTCTCGTACTGTGGCAGGTAACAGATGACAGGGAACTGCGCTGTCACTAGACGCCGTGAAGGTGTTCGACTGGGTCAAATGGGGCTACTTGTTAAGAACTCTGAAACAGGAAGCATGAACCTCTAATTAATTGAAACAGTCAGATTTCTTTATGCAAACCACGAACCTCGAATCATTAGTAGTGGTTTTCTGTTCTCTCCATTTTAAGTTATTGCCACCGCTATGCCTCTCAACATTTTAACAATGGGCGGGAACTGTGACAATCCTCTGGCATCATAACCTGTGCTGGTGTACAGGATCTCTTTAATCCTTTACTTAACCCTATGTGTCTTTTGTCCGCATTAGAGATGTGTCTTGTCGCTGGCACCCTATCATAATAACTCATTAATTTGAATGTTTTGCAATGCCATGGTTTTTTCATTTTTAAGAAATGAACAAATAACTAATAGAAATACAATAAAGAAAACACGAGTGATAATGAGAAGTACTGACAAATCATAACAAGTACAAATCATGAGAAATACAGGGTAAATAAAAATAAATAATAACTATAAGTTACTCAAGTGCCTAGCCATAGTAGCCGCAGTGGTCCCGCAGTGACATGCAGGTGGGCAAACAAGCACCATTACAGGAGTGTCATCGCAAGTTTAGCATTCAATAAGCATTACAAACTGAGGAGTTGGGACGATTTTCACGGGGGGTCATATGAGAAGGATGAGGCGTCAAGGAACTTCTACAATTTCCTATGTGATTTACGCCAGGGAGAGGTATGGAGTGCCACATTGCCTGCTCCTCTAAGAAAAGATAGCCATTCTTGCCACATTCTAAAAGAGACTTCTTTGGAATTTTTCCATTTACTCAGTATAACTTTACAGGCTAAAGTGAGCATGAGATCTAACAAGTATCGGTCATGTACATCCGCGATCTTAGGGTCCAAAGCCCCTAGTATAATGTAGGAAAATTCCTTTGGAGGACCTATGTTGAAAGTATTGTTTTTTATCATAAACCTTGACCCAGTATGTTTGTAAGTTAGGGCAATAGAAGAGCATGTGGGCGAGGTTGCCTACGTGAGATTTACAATTCCAACAGGACGGGTTCTCACTGAGATTAAGTTTAAAGATTTTCTCGGGTGTCCAGTATGTTCTATTTATTAGCATGAGTTTGGTTTGCGACAATATTGGAGATATTTTATTTGAGAATGGGGTGATGTGTATTTTCTCCCAAACCAATGGGATTTTGCTGGAGTTGGGTTCAGATTCCCATTTTGCTTCACATTTCGTGTGAGATTTGCAAGGCTTAGGGGAAAGAAGCTTATATATTTTAGAGATGGTGTGTCCTGACTTTAGTAGCTGTGACATCTTGGAGACTATCGACAGATCGGAGGGTATAATGGAGCGCGCCGAGAGGAGAGATTTTAGCTTTAGGAATTTATAAAAATCCATCGGTTTTAGTCCATGACGAGCCTGGAGGACGGAAAAAGGTAGTGGGAGGGTTCCTATAAAAAGGTTTTTGACTAGATTTATGCCGCTTTTAGACCAATGTTCCCAAATGGAGCTTCACACCATCAATCTTCAAGCTCGGGTTGTGCCAGAGAGAGGTCAAATTGGACTTATTGCTTTTTATTGTGGAAAAGTGTTCCATTCATTATAGGGCTCTCCTAGTATTAAGCAAAATGTATTTTGAGTGGGGTAGATAGGATACATCCATGGTGAGGAGAGCAGGTAGAGGCATATCGTTGATGATTGACATTTCTATATCTATCCAGACTGGGGTGTAGTCAGTTTGAGGGATTAGCCAGTTATAACCTTGTTTGCAAAGATACGCCGTTTGATAGTTCCTAAAGTTCGGGAGGCCCAGACCACCTTTTTCTTTGGGTAATTGGAGTTTTTTCATTGATATTCTGAAGAGTTTATAGATCCTATTCAGGAAGTCATTTGAAAATGTCATTGGTAGCATGCTAGCTAGATAGTTATCAAGAGGAGTAATCATCATTTTTAAAGTCTCAGCTCTTCCCCACCAGGATAAACATTTAGGTGACAAACCATCTAGCAATGAAGAGATTTTCTTGTGTAGGGCATTCTCATTGGTTTTGAGGGTGGTGACCAGATCTTCCGTGAAGTCCAAGCCCAGGTATTTCAAGCACTTAGGTTGCCACAGGAGACCTGAGTCACCAATAATTTCTTTCCCACCAAGGTTGTTCAGAAGTTTTACCTCAGTCTTGTCCTTATTTAATTTATACCCGGAAACGGCAGCAAAGTCTTCTATTGAGGACATGAGAGCCGGGATAGCAGCTTCCACATTCTCAGACACAACTAATACGTCGTCGGCATAAACTGTTATTTTGACCGTACAGTTGTTGAAACGTATCCCTGAGATCTAGTTATTATTCCTAAGGTGATAGAGGAAGGGTTCAATTGCAACTAAGAATGGGGAGGGGGAAAGAGGGCAACCTTGTCTTGTTCCTTGTTCTAATTTGAAGGAAGATGAGAGGCAGCCTCCCACTCGTACCCTGGTCGAAGGATTAAAATAAAGTTCCATTACCATACGCCTAAAATCCTCACTTAAGTTACATTTATCCAATGTTGCTTTCCGGTAGGCCCAATCTTCTTTATCGAAAGCCTTTTCGGCATCTAAAGTGATAGCAACTGTTGGTGAGTCAGTAAGTTTGGCTTTCTACAGGACGTGAGCTAGAATACGGGTATTGTCACTAGATACAAACCAACGAAGTCAGTGTAGTGTCAACAAGGCACTAACCATCCAAAAGGCACGGGTCTCCAGAGTCAGAACCTGCCCAATATGTTATAGGGAGGAAAACAGACCTAAGGAGATAATACAAGTTATGGATGAAAGCCCTCACTCACCAACCTGGTTGGTGACATGCTTCATCATCGGGCTCCACTGGGTATGGCCGAATGCCATCCCAGTGTGCTACAACGCCAGGTTACTGCGGAGCGGGATTGTGTGTGGTGACAGTGAATTTAAAATTCCCAATTGAGTCAAAAAAATAATTTAATAGTTTTGCTAATTGGAAAAAATTAAAAAATAAAAAGGAGTGAGGGTCAAAAAATAACAGACCGGGTTCACTCCATGGCGGTCAACATGTTTCTGCCTTTGTGTGTTCGACAGGCTTTCATCAGGACCAGAGTGGGAGTGTGGGAGCCCCGGTGGTATGAACGCGCTAAGGTTCACCCTACCGTGGGCTGCTGTGTGAAAAAATATATATAAACACAGTTCAAAATCCGCCAAGTGATATGATGGTGGAGAGAAACGAGTTTACTCTATAATGAAAAAAAGGACATACAAACACAAGACAAAACATAAAAGAATCGTAAATGTGCGTGGTCATTTCATTATAAAGCGCCACAGCTACAGGCTCAAACATAGTGCATGGCTGGGGCTGTGCCAATAATAAGTACCTCAGGTGCAAAAAGTTGTGCTGTCCGTGCACCTAGAATTAGCCAGATACTGGTGTCAGGGAAGAAAAACAAGACTTCGTCTGAATAGCGTGACTAATACTGTATACCGAAATGAACGTGGAGTCTCGATACTACATGAGAGTCTAGAACTAATGAGGGCGGGGAAACTAATAAGCGTGGCCCGTGTAGCATTCCTGGGTAGTAGAAATGCAAGAGGGAGGAGAAAGATTCTTACTGTGAGGCAAGACCGTTCGTCGCCTCAGGGATCCCGGGGTGAGAGTGCGAGCAATATGGCACACCCTAGAAGGGAAAAGAAAAGAAAAATGGCCACGAGCGGCTAGGTAACACGCACACAAGCCGTAAAGAACTGAAAACAATACCATAAGGAAACAGGGGGCACACGTTCCTAGTGATGCCAGCGTGTAAAATGATCGTTCTCTAGGCACCGCATAAAGTTTTCATTGACGATCTGTCAAAGGAAACAGCGGCCGAGCCTCTCTGGATAACTTTTTCTTTCAACACATCCTATTGGCTGGGGCTCAGCCAATCACCGCACAGCTTTGGATGTTTTGCCCTATCACTGATGGGCTTACTTTTCTTCTCCGACCCATCGAGGTCCCCTGTTTTTGCTTATATTTGCCTCGCTTCAGGTCTCTTCACTTCCTGGACCCGGTGGCTTGAGGCATTGCAGGTTCCTAACGGGTGCCGAGCAGCGAGGGCGTAAGTGAACCTACCGCCCCCTGTTTCCTTATGGTATTGTTTTCAGTTCTTTACGGCTTGTGTGCGTTACCTAGCCGCTCGTGGCCGTTTTTCCTTTCTTTTCCCTTCTAGGGTGTGCCATATTGCTCACACTCTCACCCCGGGATCCCTGAGGCGACGAACGGTCTTGCCTCACAGTAAGAATCTTTCTCCTCCCTCTTGCATTTCTACTACCCAGGAATGCTACACAGGCCACGCTTATTAGTTTCCCGGCCCTCATTAGTTCTAGACTCTCACGTAGTATCGAGACTCCACGTTCATTTCGGTATACAGTATTAGTCACGCTATTCAGGCGAAGTCTTGTTTTACTTCCCTGACACCAGTATCTGGCTAATTCTAGGTGCACGGACAGCACAACTATTTGCACCTGAGGTACTTATTATTGGCACAGCCCCATCCATGCACTATGTTTGAGCCTGTAGCTGTGGCGCTTTATAATGAAATGACCACTCACATTTACGATTCTTTTATGTTTTGTCTTGTGTTTGTATGTCTTTTTTTCATTATAGAGTAAACTCGTTTCTCTCCACCATCATATCACTTGGCGGATTTTGAACTGTGTTTATATATATTTTTTCACACAGCAGCCCACGATAGGGTGAACCTTAGCGCGTTCATACCACCGGGGCTCCCACACTCCCACTCTGGTCCTGATGAAAGCCTGTCGAACACACATAAAGGCAGAAACATGTTGACCGCCATGGAGTGAACCCAGTCTGTTATTTTTTGACCCTCACTCCTTTTTATTTTTTAATTTTTTCCAATTAGCAAAACTATTACATTATTTTTTTGACTCAATTGGGAATTTTAAATTCACTGTCACCACACACAATCCCGCTCCGCAGTAACCTGGCGTTGTAGCACACTGGGATGGCATTCGGCCATACCCAGTGGAGCCCGATGATGAAGCATGTCACCAACCAGGTTGGTGAGTGAGGGCGTTCATACATAACTTGTATTACCTCCTTAGGTCTGTTTTCCTCCCTATAACATATTGGGCAGGTTCTGACTCTGGAGACCCGTGCCTTTTGGATGGTTAGTGCCTTGTTGACACTACACTGACTTCGTTGGTTTGTAACCTTTCCCTTGAGGGGACTAGTCGTGTTATTACCCTTCCTCTTCTGTTAATTTGCATTTTGGCAGCGCACAGCTGTGAGAGCTCATTTGTTCTCCCTTATACAAAGGGGGCTTTCTTTGTTTTAACTTTATCGTTTCCCGGAAACTGACAATATGGCCACTCTCGGTCTCACTTTCTCTGACTCTGAGGTCGATGCCATTTTAGCACGTCCCTCCCTATTTGCAGATCCCACTATCTCACAGACGGTCACATATGCCAGTGAATGGGAACAACTTTCAGAACTAAAGAAAAACCGTATACGCACGATACTACACGGCACTATCCTAACGGAATACTTGAGGACTAATACAGCCCCTAGGGGCCTACTAGTTACTAATGCGCCTCGCATCTTCCTCGAGGATGCCACCTTCAGAAAAGAATGGGCCATGATTGCATGGCACTGCACTCGAGACTGGCTCGTCTTGATCATAAAAACAGCAGTACGACTATCAGAGGCAATCATAATTGAGATCACCCAAACAGAGACACAATTCAAGGCCACCTTAACGGGATTCAAAAAACGGCTAGATGAACTTAACAAAGACATTAATGAATATAAGGAAAATCTAACCCAAAGTAAGGTGAACCAATTTCAAAAAGATCTAAAAAAGTTTGAATTTAACAAGATCTACCCTTACGCAGACCCCTCTTTCGTGGCATCGCGTAAAACCGAGACCTACACTTATGGCTCTGATGATGACTCGTCAAATAGTAGCGGCTCGAGCAATAATAGTTTCAGACAGGCGAGGCGAGGTAGACAAAGGGGTAGAACACGCCCCCCCTTCAATCAATCCCCTTGGCTGAACTTCCCTCCCCAACAAGGCATCATGGGGACACATCCGTTGCAGTTCCACTACCCATTCAACCCACAAATGGGTTGGAACCCTGCGTACACGGCCCCGATGTATCCACAAAACCATTTTACGCAGCCTCCTTTTTTAGAGAGAGGCCAAAGGGGCAAAGGTCGGCGGAGAGGGCCCAACCAAAGGGTCCACTGGATACAAGACGACCCGGTGGGCAACCACACCAGGAGCAAACAACTACAGGATCAAGCGATCGCAGGCCCGAGCACCTCGACAGCCTAATTGTCAACTTATCTGACAAGATACTAACTACCCATGAGACGACAATATTGGAAAAGGGATTGGGTTTTGTTCCGTCAGCCCGTCCCGACAAATTCCGCCTCCATTGTGAACTCTCGGCTTTCTTTAGAAAATTGAAACTGAAAGCCTTTTTTGAGGAACATTCTTCAGAGGTAGCAGACTCTGATGTAGGTGACACACCTCTACGACCCAAGTCAACGTTCACCCCTCCCCCACACACTATACCAGTGGAGATTGTTACCTTTGAACGTGCTGTGTTTACTGAGATTGAGAACATGGACTTTCCCCCCATTTTCAAAAATCTCAGAGCCGATGAATTCAGAGCCATCAACTCTTTACGACAGGATCCAAATCTTACCATCAAACCGGCGGACAAGGGTGGAGCAGTGGTCCTAATGAATACTGCTGATTACGATCATGAGTGCCGTAGACTCCTCAGTGATCGTAAGAACTACACACCACTTCCCAATGACCCCTCCAATGATCTTAAAACCCAGATCGAGAGGATAGTCGAAGAAGCACTCACCAAAGGCACCATCACCAGACCAGAAGCACGATTCCTTACCGAGAGCCAAGGTACTATTCCATATTTCTATACACTCCCCAAAATTCACAAGGGCAGTCTCCCTCCCCCTGGGCGCCCGATTGTGTCGGGGATTGGCTCCCTCCTGGAACCATTATCACGGTTCTGCGACCATTTCCTCAAGCCTCTGGTCCAACAATCATCCACGTATCTTAAAGATACCAAGGACCTGCTCAAACTATTGAACAGTATTCAATGTTCAGAGAACACGATCTTGGTCACACTGGATATTGAGAGCTTATACACCAGCATCCCCCAGGATGAGACCATCCGGGCCCTGGGGGAATCTCTCAATTCCCATCCTTGGGAGTATAGGACATCTAAGAACTTTATTATCCAATGTGCTACTCTGGCCTTGAAAAGGAACTTCTTTGAATATCAGGGACACCTATATCTGCAAGCCACGGGTACTTCCATGGGGAGTACCTTTGCTCCTAGTGTAGCGGGATTATATGTGTACGATTTCGAACAGAAGTTCATTCTCCCTGATACCAATCCTCATCTACCCTCCATAGGCCTATGGAGACGCTATATAGATGACGTGCTCCTTATTTGGCACGGCGATACCAACGCCCTCAAAACCTTCTTCCAGTGGGTCAACACCTTGGATCCAAATTTGAGATTCACGTACACTTATGACTTTCATGAAGTCGTATTCCTTGATGTTCTGATCACCAAGAAACATGGATCCCTTCATACCAAGACACACTACAAGCCTACCTCCAGAAATAACCTTCTTGAGTTCACAAGCTTTCACCCCCGTGCACTGAGGGAGAATCTGCCTTACGGGCAATTCCTCCGTCTCCGGCGGAATTGCACCTCCCTGGTAGATTTCAAGGCTCAATCCAGTGACCTTACTTCTAAAATGACAGCTAGAGGGTATCCTCTTCCCCTCCTTTCCAGAAGTTATAAACGGGCCAGAAACCAACCCAGAGAAGTCCTTCTAGAGGACTCCGTTAAAGACGTCATGTCCATACCTCTCACATGCATCACTACTTACAGTTCCTTGTCCAATGCCATGAAGAAAGTCGTCATGAAACATTGGCGAATCATCAACAGCAATAACCGGAGATGGGAAAAACCTTTGTTCTCCTTCAAACGAGCTCAGAGCCTGCGGAGCAGCCTGGTACAGACACGCCCCATCATTCAACCTAACACTGCTCAAAGATCCATTACAGAAGCATGGGGCCTTCCTAGGATTACGGGCCATTTTCCTTGCTCAGATTGCAGTATATGTCACCTGACTTCTCATACTACCAGTCTTAGTCTGGAACCAGGCAAGGTCTGGACCCAAAATGGCCACACCAACTGCAACACGCCTAATGTCATCTACCTTATCACTTGTCCTTGTGGTCTACGCTATGTAGGGATGACCACTAGGAAAGTGAAACTCCGTATTTGCGAACATCGGAGCAACATTAGGTGTAAACGAGTCACTACTAAACTTAGTGAACATTTCTTGTCTGCTAACCATACCACTAATGACCTACACTGGACGATAATTGAAGAGATTACAACACGCAGAAACACTCAAAAAACCCTTTTCGAGAAGGAACAAAGATGGGTGTACCGTCTGGGTACCAACCTCGTGGGTCTTAATGATAATATACCCTGGGTCAACATACTGTAAGCATGCACTCATGATTGCATTGCCTATATGGTACCTCTAGCGCACTTAGACCTTTGGACCAAGTCGGCTGGACCTTATATGGTCACTTTTGTGTGGTTTTACAACATTTCCACCGAGTACATAGTCCTTTTATGTACCTATTTGTGTTGGACCCCTCCACCCGACCAGCGAAGGCCAACAATTGGGGGTGCAGTACATTACATGCAGCGTTTCCTGCACACATTGTCTTCCGCATTAGCATTGGCATTTCCCTCTGATCGAACCTCTTAGCTTATGTTCCACTGCCTCACCGTCTGTTTATTCTGCAGCTAGAGCCGATCCACCCAGGCACACGTTCCTAGTGATGCCAGCGTGTAAAATGATCGTTCTCTAGGCACCGCATAAAGTTTTCAATGACGATCTGTCAAAGGAAACAGCGGCCGAGCCTCTCTGGATAACTTTTTCTTTCAACACATCCTATTGGCTGGGGCTCAGCCAATCACCGCACAGCTTTGGATGTTTTGCCCTATCACTGATGGGCTTACTTTTCTTCTCCGACCCATCGAGGTCCCCTGTTTTTGCTTATATGTGCCTCGCTTCAGGTCTCTTCACTTCCTGGACCCGGTGGCTTGAGGCATTGCAGGTTCCTAACGGGTGCCGAGCAGCGAGGGCGTAAGTGAACCTCCCGCCCCCTGTTTCCTTATGGTATTGTTTTCAGTTCTTTACGGCTTGTGTGCGTGTTACCTAGCCGCTCGTGGCCGTTTTTCCTTTCTTTTCCCTTCTAGGGTGTGCCATATTGCTCGCACTCTCACCCCGGGATCCCTGAGGCGACGAACGGTCTTGCCTCACAGTAAGAATCTTTCTCCTCCCTCTTGCATTTCTACTACCCAGGAATGCTACACGGGCCACGCTTATTAGTTTCCCGGCCCTCATTAGTTCTAGACTCTCACGTAGTATCGAGACTCCACGTTCATTACGGTATACAGTATTAGTCACGCTATTCAGGCGAAGTCTTGTTTTACTTCCCTGACACCAGTATCTGGCTAATTCTAGGTGCACGGACAGCACAACTATTTGCACCTGAGGTACTTATTATTGGCACAGCCCCATCCATGCACTATGTTTGAGCCTGTAGCTGTGGCGCTTTATAATGAAATGACCATGCACATTTACGATTCTTTTATGTTTTGTCTTGTGTTTGTATGTCCTTTTTTTCATTATAGAGTAAACTCGTTTCTCTCCACCATCATATCACTTGGCGGATTTTGAACTGTGTTTATATATATTTTTTCACACAGCAGCCCACGGTAGGGTGAACCTTAGCACGTTCATACCACCGGGGCTCCCACACTCCCACTCTGGTCCTGATGAAAGCCTGTCGAACACACATAAAGGCAGACACATGTTGACCGCCATGGAGTGAACCCGGTCTGTTATTTTTTGACCCTCACTCCTTTTTATTTTTTAATTTTTTCCAATTAGCAAAACTATTAAATTATTTTTTTGACTCAATTGGGAATTTTAAATTCACTGTCACCACACACAATCCCGCTCCGCAGTAACCTGGCGTTGTAGCACACGGGGATGGCATTCGGCCATACCCAGTGGAGCCCGATGATGAAGCATGTCACCAACCAGGTTGGTGAGTGAGGGCTTTCATACATAACTTGTATTACCTCCTTAGGTCTGTTTTCCTCCCTATAACATATTGGGCAGGTTCTGACTCTGGAGACCCGTGCCTTTTGGATGGTTAGTGCCTTGTTGACACTACACTGACTTCGTTGGTTTGTAACCTTTCCCTTGAGGGGACTAGTCGTGTTATTACCCTTCCTCTTCTGTTGTTAATTTACATTGTCACTAGATAGTCTGTTTTTTTAAAAGCCAACTTGTGAGGGATGGATAAGTTTGGATAACATTTTTTGAAGGCGTTTGGCGAGGATCATTGCATAAGTTTTGCAGTCTAAGTTAATTAGAGATATCGGCCTATAATTTTGGGGGAGTGTTGGATCCTTCCCCTCTTTGGGGATTACTGCTAAAATGGATTCTGCTGGTGTCCCATTCATTTGGCCAGAGTTACTAAATTCATGGTACAAGTTTAACAGTGGGAGAGTTAGTACCGAGGAGAAGCATTTGTAAAACTTAGCTTTAAACCCATCGGCCCCTAGAGCCTTCCCAATTTTGAGGGCCTTAATCGAGCTTTCGATTTCTGATGCGGTGATTGGGCTGTTAATTTCAGTTTTTTCTTGATCTGAGAGGGCAGGAAGTGTGCATTTATTTAGATAGTCGTGTGTTTTTGTGCTGTCCAGATCCTGGTTCTTGCTATATAAAGTGCTATAAAAATCCTTAAAAATGTCTGCAATTTTGTCAGGATCAGAGTGAGCTAAACCTTTCTGATCTGTTAAGCTCTTAATCGTGTTCTTCTGTAATTTAAACTTTAAGTATGATGCTAGGCTCTTCCCTGCCTTGTTGGACTCACAAAGTTTGATGCTTTTTTGTTTACATATCCATAACGCTGCTCTGTCACTGAGTATTTTATTATATTTGTATTTCTTTTTCACTATTTCATTCAGAACTGAAGTATCTCTTCATATTACATGTTTCCTCTCTAACATAGCAATCTCTCTTTCTAGCTTTTCAAGATTGCTAGTGGAGTCCCTATTCATAGCGGTTCTAATTTTTACGATCTCTCCTCTGATAGTGCTCTTCAAAGCCTCCCATCACGTGAGGTCTGATGTGTCTCCCATTTTGTTAACCATAAGATAATTCTTTATCGCGCTTTCAATGATTTGTCTGAGGGACTCTTTTTCTATGACTTCATTGTTGAGTCTCCAGAGAGGTTGTCTTTTGGAAGGCTTCGGATCAGATATACATAAGCTGACGCATGAGAGGTCTGAGATCACCCTTGGCTCAATCGAGGTTTCTTCGATTCTGGCTATGGCATTACCAGAAATAAATAGGTAGTACATACATGAGTAGGAGCTATGTGGGGATGAATAGAAAGTATATTCCCGTTTTGCGGCTGAGAGGGAGGTTAGCGTTCTAGCGGCCACACCCCCCTCTACGTAACTGGATGCCAGGCAGGACGTGCAGCGGACGCGAACAAGCAAGGCTGACGCTCGCTCCTTATGCTGTCACACTGCTGATTCTGATTTGGTTTAAGTATTGCCAGAATTTTTTTTAAACGTGATTTTAACCTTTGATATTTTTGAATTGCTATTCTTTCCTTACACCTACTTCTTTGAGGTGCCTCTCCTCGGTCAATCACGGGATCATCCCATTTGTATGGTGGGAGAGCTGGGCGTCTTCCGGCTGATAGGGAGGTTAGTGTTCTAGCGGCCTCACCCTCTTCTACATAACTGGATGCCAGGCAGGTCACACAGCGGATGCGCGCCGCCAGGAGCCAGGAACCCTGCCCGTTTCACTCCAGAACAGCGTCCGACTCTCAAATTGTCTTACACTAGAAGGGAATTACTTGATTTGAGGAGAGGGTCACCGTCCGTATGCTCACATCACTCACAGGACATGGCTAGCACACTACCAGTACTGGAGGGCCCTTACTCTTGTAAATCCTGCCGGTACCAAAGTAATCGTCCCTATACCTCCAACGACGCTATGTTATCTACTCTAGAATTAGAGAAGCTGATAAATAACTCCAACCAAGGCTGGAATGGTCTTCTTATGAATGTTAGATCCCTGCCAAAACATACGGTTTAGGTATGGGACCTCCTTACTTCCGAGAACCCGGATTTAGGATTCCTGACGGAAACATGGCTCAAGCCTAACTCCACCCCCACCATCACAATAGCATTGCCGGAAGGCTATAGTATCCAAAGATTGGGCAGACAGCCTAAAGTGGGGGGTGGGATAGCCATAGTCCACAAGGACAGTATTATTAAAGTTTCTATACTTGAACAACAGTGTAATGACAAGATTGAAATTGTAATATTCCGTATAGACCTCCTCTCTCAAATTAGCTGGAAGAGTGCCTTAGTTTACCGGCCCCCAGGCCCCCTTGCTGATTTCTCTCTTCAGCTCACAGAATTGATAGCCCCCCACGCAATCTCCACCAAAAATCTCCTGCTGTTGGGAGATTTCAATGTACACAGAGAATTTATGGCTAATTCTAACGCGTCGGTGCTTCTAGCAGTCCTTGCTTCTTTAGATTTAGCTAAGATCAATGACGGCCAGACTCACATGGCTGGTCACACTCTGGATATTTTTTTAATAAACTCAAATTGTATTTCATGTGATTCTACCCGGCCGCTGATTTGGTCTGATCATGCACTAATTGACTTCCACATTCAGGGCCCTAGGGTGTACGATGCACTCTGCCCTGCTTCTCACTGTATTCGTAGACCATGGCATAAAATCTCCCCAGATTTTTTTCAAGCTGCTTTCCCTGCACCTTGGTATGGGGAACCTAACAACATAGAGGATGGCTTAGCCCGTTATAATTCCTCTGTTACATCAACTATTAATCAGCTTGCACCCCTGAAATCTCTTCCCAGCATGGCCAGGCACCCTCAGCCAGCTTGGTTTTCACCCGAGCTTCATGCAGAAAAATTACAGTGGAAAAATCTGGAGAGTTGCTGGCGCTGAACTCACGATAAGACTGACAAAGGCAGATTTAAGTCCGCTCTCTCCCATTACCACAAAAATATAAAGGCTGCACGGAAAGCTTTTATCGCACTGAAGTTGACCCAAGCATGGAACGCCCCTAAAGTCCTATTCCAGATCCTCAAGTCCTTTACCAACCCCAAGGCTTGTGACAATGAAGAGGCCCCTTCCCAAGCCCTCTAGGATGACATTGCTCGGTATTTTACACAGAAAATTGAGCTTATTTAATATAAAATTACTTTTCTGGGGAGCCAGCAGCAGGATGTGACGTTCTATAGCCCACTCACACCTACAAAGACACAGTTGTTGGAGAGTTTCCCTTCTCTGACCGGTAAAGACGTGGAATCACTTCTACGGACAGTAAAATCTGGCTCTCCCCTTGACATTATACCGGCCAAAATCTCCTCTTCTCTATCTAAACAGCTGTCCTCGTACATCTGCACGCTTCTAAATCTGTCTAGAAGAGAGGATCATCTCCCTATGGAATGGAAGGTGGCACAGGTCATTCCTATTCGTAAGAACACCAAGGTTCCTATGGAAAATCTTTCCAATCTCCAGCCCATCTCTTTACTACCTCTCCTGAGCAAGTTACTGAAAAAGTACATCAATAAACATCTTTCTGACCATGTTGAATCTACTGGTAGTCTTCATTCCTCTCAATCTGGTTTCAGGCCCAAATACAGCACTGAGTCTGCCCTGGTGGCTGTCATGGATAATATCAGGATGACCTTGGATAGAGGCCAATCATGCTTCTTATGCTGTTGGACCTCTCTGCCACATTCAACATGGTCTCTCACCAGATCTTGCTTAGGAGACTGGCGGAAATTGGACTCAGAGGACCAGCTCTTCAGTTGATGACGAGTTTTCTCTCCTACCGCTCTCAGACTATTAACCTCGGCCCTTTCCGGTCAAAATCCATGGAGCTGACCAAGGGAGTGCCACAGGGCTCATGTTTGAGCGCCACCTTGTTCAACATATATATCGCTCCCCTGGCCAACCTCCTTCGGACCTGTGGTTTCACGCCTATTTCATACGCTGACGACACTCAGCTTCTCTTCTCATTCAACAAATCCACTCCTTCAGTTCAATCTACATTCTCTTCTGGAATGATAGCTATTTCCAATTGGATGAGGAGTAATTTCCTTTAATTCAATGTAGGAAAGACCAAGATTATACTCTTCGGAGAGGCACCTCTGGTGTGGACACTGGACTGGTGGCCGATGGATCTTGGTGCTCCCCCTGCACCAAAGACTCTTGTCAAGAATCTGGGTATTCGCCTAGATCAGTCACTGACCTTGAAGGAGCATTCAGCCTATACTGCTGGCTCCTGCTTCCATGTGCTGGGTCTGTTACGGCAAGTTTTTCCTTTTCTCCCAGAATCCTCACGTAAAACCCTCATCCAGACAATGGTATTAAGCCGCTTGGATTATTGCAACACTCTCCTGGTCTCAGCCAATAAGTACTCGTTGTGCAGGTTGCAAGTAGTTCAGAACACCGCGGCGTGCTTTTTTTTTTAATGTCCCTCCCAGAACTGCCTCCCTCACTCTCCTCCAACAGCTTCATTGGCTCCCGATGCGCAAGCATATTAAGTTTAAAACCTGCTGCACTGTTCACAAGGCCTTGTAACCACTATGGCCCTTCCAGGACCCTTCGCTCTGGAACCAAATCTCTTCGCCAGGTCCCTTGGGTCAGGAAATCAAGGTTGGGTGGGAAAGCTTTCTACTACCTTGCTTGCCTTTACTGGAATCAGCTACCCATCCACCTGAGACAAAGCCCCGATTCTCTACATTTTAGAAAGCTTCTCAAGACCTTTCTGTTCTAACTTCTTCTGTCTCTCGTAGCATTGCCGCAGTGCAGAGATACCCCTTGGGGGGTCATTCAGGCGCTCTAAAAAACCTAACCTATAACCTATCTCCCAGCACCTCTTGTAGAGTGTGACTTGCCCTATAGAACTGATATCTCTCAATTTGTGTGCCTGCTGGTATATTGCCCTGCAGTTGGTCCCATGTCTTAACCACTCCCTCCGTGCAGTAGTCTCCCATAGTACTTATTTTTAGTTTGTGCATTTTATGAATAAATGCCTTATCCATGTGATTCTGCAACCATACACACCACTCTATATGCATTTTCAGGGAGTATAGCAACTACATTTTCTGCAGTCTCGCAGCTCTGTGGAACTGGAATCGTGTTGTTCCTACGGGGTCTATGACATGATATTTCCTGCTGCAGCTTTTGGTCTTTTTAGATCAAGGCGATTGATTGTACAAAATATTGTTCGCAAATTGCTAGTAAGTGACTGACCCAGGATGAATTGCATTAATTTGTTTTACTTTGCTGTCATAGTGTTAGATTTATGTTTTTCCTTACATCAAATAAAATAAAGATGTCTACACCTATAGCCTTTTTAAAGTTCCAATGAAAATATAGTCCTTTGTCAAAAGTATCTAGTATGTAATACTCTGCCATTTATGTCTTTTTAAGTTCACCACTCAAAACTCCTTCTTCAGATTCCTTTTCATAATGGTCTTATTCGGTAGAGTTTAACTTAAATTTAGACCAAGATATTGCTTCATTTTGCAAGGCAGTTGACAGCATACAGTCATTGAAATCTCATCAAATAATTCTGCTATCAAAAAGTCGACCTGTTGACTTTGCCAATGCTTGTTACTTATTATCTTTATCCCAGAAATATGCACATGCCTAAGCATTTGTGATGAACAGTAATGAAAAAAAAGGAAAACCTTCACATTTTATTATTCACACTGTGAATTATGTATGATATTTCAAAGTCTCTTAAGTAATTTACAGTATTTCACCCTGTAGAGTTTTGTATAATTTTAGGTCTGTTCTCTCATTTAAAAATAATCGCTCTACAATTTTTATTTTGTGTCTTAGTCTCTTAATAGTCATACGTGCCCACCTCATATTGGCATTTCTCTGCATGTTGACCTTTATTTTAAATACCTTATTTACTTCCGCCAGTGTTTTCTCATTTTGGTAGCAATCACGTTTCTAAAAGCATTTCCATTAGGACAGTTATCAAAGCAGCTAATGTACATGGTGTGTTTACATTAAAAAAAAAAGGTTTTGAGAATCCTGCCTGCTAAGGATATTTGCCTGCTCTGGCGTGTCTCTGGCTAGACGAAAATCAAAATTTGTCTTTTCACAGCAATGAACTTTATCATTAGATCCTGGTTTAGGAATCTGTCTCAAGCTCAATGCGACTGCTTTGTTTAAATTTACGCAGCAACATCAAATTACTGACTAAAGGCTGATTAGTCTGAAAGATGTTGTGTTTAAGTGCCCCTAACAATCCACCCTCCTCTCTCCTTCGACTGCCCCTTAAGTCCTCTCATGTACAGCTTCTCCTAAATGTGTTTTAGAAAGATATCCCAGCGTGACAGTGGAAAATCTGAAGTTCACACCACCTAATCTTATTGACCAAGCTATGCCACTGCATCTACATCACTTTGGCAGACTTTTTCTTGAGTCCAATGGGCAGCTTGGGAGTAATGGGCTTCACGAATACTGGTGCAACCTAATCTCGCTGCAAGAGGGCTGTGCATTTTGTCGCTTGCAGAGATAAGCCAATAGCATCTTTTATTATGGTGGCTCTCCTAGGCCCCTCAGAAGGGTGTGGAGCGGCGGGGCCATCATTCCGCATGCCTTGCCTTTTTTTGGGGCCGGCACGCACGTGCTGCAGCATATTTATCGATTTTAAGTTAAACCTGCTTTATTAATGGCAAGGCAGCTAGCATGGCTAATACCACTAGATAGTGCGTTTTTGGAGGATATGTTTTTTCCTGCTCTTGTTTAAAAAAAAATATAAGTCCAGGTCAGGAAGATTTCTGATGGATTCAATTTAAGGATTGGAGCATTATCTAGCTATGGCGTTCCATTTTCCTAAAAATTGTACTGATTGGATACTCCTAAACAGAATTCTTTTGGAGTTTTCATTCAATGTTCCTAAGAAGTGCTTGCCAGTAGTCCACATTGAGGCTAAATAAGTCCAAGACAATGCCAGTTTGTGTCCAGACTGGATTACAACAGATATTTTAACTGAAAGAGAATGTTGCTGGAGAACTAGGATCAATTTGTCTCCTTGATTTACTAGAGACCATCTGGTAGGGAGAAAGCAGTGAGTGATACTGATCTGGGTATATGCACCTCTGTTTTGTGTGTGTTAGTGACTGCACCATCCTAAGTTATGGGTTCTAAATATAAGACACCATCCCTTGAAGTTCTGAGACCAGCGGACCGAATTGTAGGTCAGAAAATCAAAAGCAGGATCCCATTGTGCTAAGAGTTTATGCCTAATTGCTACTGCTGTTCTACATTGTGTTTTCTTTTCCAATAGCCTGTGTTTTGGGGTGGGGTGCTTGCCAAGAACATCCACACTGCGATGTTATAGAGCTCATAGTGCTACCCGCGTGTCTGGTGCATTTCGAGGTGCAAATATTTTCGAGAAAGGGTAAAAAATGTCATGCATGCTCTCAGAGCAGATTTGAAAAGCTAGCAAACATCATTGTAAAGTTGTGACTCAGGCTCTAAAGTGAGAAAAATCCATTCATGTAGTGAGACTGAATGGAGAGGCTGTAAGAGCCATTTCTGAACCAAAACATGGATGTCACATTACCATTGCACACCCTCTGCAACAGTATCAGTTAAAAAAACGCTCACTGTCGAGCAACATCACAGGACCGACTTGCCAAGCGGATCCGAAGCTGAATCACTAGAACCACCTTCACCCCCTACTTCTCAGAATAGAATTTCTTCAGAAACACTAAGATCAAAAGGTAATTGTGTACCTTGGGCCTAACCTTTGTACTTATTCATTCTACTTAGGCCTGCTAAGGACTTTCACATATCTGCTCCCATCCATGGACTGAAATAGTTGGCTAGAAAATATTTTTATTCTAAGACTCTAACCCTAAATTCATGTTAACCATTGTTTATATTTGGCTCACTTTTGAGGTTCTTTATTTTGCATTCTTCTTATTTGTAAAAATAAAAAGTATTTTGTCTGAACTAGAAGTTCTTCAGCTCTTCACCTAATTCGATTTGTTATATGCTGCATGTTTGCATCCCCATCAGCACCTAGATGGTTTGCTCCTTGAGCTGCTTCAAACTACGGAGACTTTGTGACCCTTTTCCATAATTAGCTGGGTACAGGTGTGCTGAGGAGTCCAGGTATAATGTCATTGTCATCACAGCCATGGTTTTGTTTCACTTGCCTCTCCTGAGGATTATATGTATGGATATGATGGTTGCAACAAATGATGGGGTCGTACAAACTTGATGCTAAGAGGTGGTTGCTAAACACAAGGGCATTAAAAGTGCTTATATCATGTTGCTGAAAACTTGATACCTCATCTGTGCAAGCCAGTGAATTATAAAAAAAAAAGGTGTGCAGACTAGAGGAGACTCATGCAATCTGTGATGCTGCTCTGGGGGGATTGCTGTCAGTACATGCATGTGGAGAAGAAGAGGAAGTTTGGAAAGTGCCCAGTTGTAGGAATAGGTGCCATATATGTGGGGGTCAGAAATGTGCTTTGATCATGTCACAGTGAGCATGATTATGCATCCAGGTGATTGGGCAGGATCGGTAGTGCATCTTTCCTATGTACCTTGATCATCGATGTTTTTATGGGTTTGAGGGTGGGCTGGAAATTGGAAGAGGTTATGTGGAGTTAGTCACCTTAAAACATGTTTTGGAAGTTTGGAATTACCAGATCTTGATGGGCCCTCAGAATGCAAGATGGTTCGGAGCTTTGTGGGTTCTTTTCATCAGAGAGTTCCAAAGCTTTGAAGTCCAATGTAATGTCAATTTGCTCATCACATGGGGATCTATAGAAAAATGGGGTTCTGCTTGAGAACTCTCAGGTGATGGAAAGAGGATTTGACTCTAGAATTAACCTATGATGCAAAGGTATGGGTACATCCAGTATGGCTCCAATGATCCTTACTGATGGTGAAGACGTAGTGTTGAAACATATCTCTGCTGCCCACGATGACAGTTGTAGGGTATAAGGTATTGCACCATATATCAGTATTTCCAACTAGCTCACGTTTAGTTTTAGTTGATTCCTAGGTGTTCATTCATGGTGATCAGTCAGATTCCTATTGCATAGGGGTATGAGTCTGTTGATGATTCCAGTTTCCAGATGGTCATTTTGTGGTCTGCTTAGTAAGAGAAAGTACAGCAGCAGGTCTGAACCAGTTAGGGGACGGGCAAAACAGGATAATTGGAGGAAATAGAGAGAACAAGGTGAGGTGATGAGACAAAAATTTGACAGGAGAGGATTCAGTCTACAACCTGTCATGCATTCCTATATCATTGAGGGTTATGGAAACATGCACACCTCCAGAAGCTACAGACTGGGCTATAAGGATTAGGGCTACCGTTTCACTTCCATTAGGTTTTAACCTGCCCCTACTGGTGATAATCTTCCAGAGAAAGGGCATCCAGTTTAAGTTTTGCTAACAGGTTTTACGTCTCAGTGTATTGTTGGTTGTTCCATAGATATGTCAAAAATAACTCTTTAGCAATGTCCCTCAAATTGGCAGGTTGACATACAGACTTTTAGGATAGGATCTTTATTTAATGAATTTCTTAAGAATTATTCTAGCAAACTCAAAAGCTTGAGTTCCTGAAGCACCTTCCATGACAGTGATTTGCAGAGGATCTATATCTGCAGCAGGTTGTGCAAGTTCTAGAGTGACACAACAACATAAATTACTTCAGTGTGACAGATGATATTGATCAGTTGGGGAAAGGGGATGGCAAGTGAGAGTTAAACACTTATCTGGTTTGTGAGACGAATCTTTAGATCTCAAGTTTTTTTCTCATGGTGATTGGCTAAATCAAGGTTCTCCAACCTTTTCGTAGTGAGAGCTTCTTCTGATCAGTGAAAATCATCGGGAGCTACTCAAGGCCAAGCAGCTCATGCCTTTTTACTAGAGACCCCTCCACGCCCATCTTCATTGACTTTAAGCCTAATTTCTTCAGAGCCCATACTGTGGTTTGAACAAAATACTTAAAGTTCCATAGAAACACAGATGGGAATAACTTCGGATTTGTGTTGTCACCACACTAGTGGTTTGAGGAGGCAATATAGTGGTTTAAGAGATAAACAAATTACACATGATATGATATTGTAATTTACCCGGGTGGGTGGTACTGAAGGTGTCTCTTTTACGCACAGCATGGACTGCAGTGCACTGATTCCCCGTGGAGAGCTAATGAAAAAATCAGATCAGAAATTATTGATTATCAATTGCAAAAGTGAAAATACTTATTTTTTTTCTATATTGTGGTTTTCTTTCTTTACATCTGACAAATTCTTCTGTGTGAGAAGATGTTGGTACACAAAGTGCATGGACCTTTTAAAAAACATAAAAGGTGGCAGAATGTGAAGCTAACCTAGGATGGCTGCATGAAAGCAGTGCTCCATGCCACGCAGGCTGACCAAACCGTTGGCACACACTGTGAGATGCACCGCAGATTCCTTGTGATAAAAGCTTGCTGCTGGTGGTGCCTGTAGATAGCGATCCGGTGAGTTGGTGTTAGCTGAGAATGCTGCCCAGTGACTTGGTGATGCATGGTCTCAGGGGCCTGACAGCAACTGGGGCTGTTGGTGAGGCTGGGGCTATACATGTGTCTGGAGTGCCCTGTCGCCCAACCCTTCTGCTGGCTCCCCAACTGTCCCTAGCCACTACAGAGGAAAGTCTCTACCTGGCACAGCATAAAGCACTGGCAATGTCTCTCAGCAGTGAGGCTTTTGCAACTTGTCTCATGTCTGGTGTAATTACTACATCTAGTATTGTTGTTACCTTACATTCTCTGGTACAAAGTTACGACAAAACACACTTATTGCACCTCTTTTAGCAAAGCAGGTCAATTAGGTCCCTATTTCCCAAAAGACAAAGAAGTGTGGAATACTCTCAGAGGTACAGTATTTTGAAACAGAGCCCTCCATTAAATTGGGTGCTCTCTTTTCTGAATCGTCACACGAGTAGAAATCAAACAAAGTTAAAAAAAAGTATTGAAGTTTATGTTAATCCATTTATGAGCATGAGGCTGTGTGGTGAGATTCGAGTGAGCTGAGGGAGAATAGCTGCTCCATTGCCAGTCACGCGCTGGACCTGGATCAAGCGACCGACAAATGGCCTCATATTTGCATGCCGGGTGAAACCTTCTGGACAATTAACGGAGCATGACAGCTGATATATATATTTTTTTATCACATACCACTGGGGTGACGTTGGATCAAGGGCCTCGCACTGTTCTTTTCTGCCGGATCCTTCTCAACAGCTGAGATCAACAGATGAGAAATCCGCAGGGTGCACTGTGCAGGAGACCACTACTGCCGGCTTGGAAAATGCAGGTGGCATGGGTTCGGGTAGGGTAGTGGTTCAATACTGCCTGCGCCACGCTACGTACACCCTACCAACTCGGATGACAAACAACGTTGTCCTCTTCAACCTGCCCCACCCTGCCCCAGCTAAGCTCGCTTAAGCCTATCAGAGCAGCTAATTTGGGTGAGGGCAGGCAACGGCTATAAAAACAAACATTGGCATAGCCAATAGTCTCGCCTTTGGCACCTGCTGCATACCTAAATACTTATAAGGTCCCAAAGGCGAGACCTGTTGGCTATGCCTATGCTTGTTCATGCGGCTCCCATGAGTGATTTGCTAATACTGAAAGAAATCCATACAGGGAGCTCACGATTAACGCACTATGATATGGTTACTACGTATGAGCCTATGGCGGCAGCCTGTAGAAGCCCTAATGTCTATGGAAAGGTAAGACTATGGTTTACAGGTACGATGGTCTCGATGGACACCCCTATAAGCTGTTATCAATAAAGTACCTACACACGAGGGGCTGCGCTGCCGTCCACTGGAGCGCTGGCCCCATTACTGGGGCATCCACTAAGAAAATTGCACCTGTACACCACAGTTGTACCTTTTGATAAGATTATGGTGTCCATGTGCCACGGGGCTGAACTGCAAAGTCTTTAATGGGATGGCCTAGAACTCACATGATAAGATTCGTGGTAGCAAGGGAGATATACACGTTACCCGTCTCAAGCCTCGAGGCAGCGCTCTTCTGCGAAACCCGTGTTAGCTGTAGGAGTAAATATATATTAATAAAACGGTACTCTCTGGATTCAGGTATTTATCATTAAAGAAGAACGCGGTGGATTGTGCACTATTATATGCGGTGGTTTGACGTATGCCCAAACCATATTGGATTTGCTAATAACAAATACTTTGTTAACCTCGTATAATAATTGTGCCCTATTCATGTCCCTTGAATACAGTGGAACCCATACCAGCGATCTGTTGCCCTTGTCATTGACTAGTGTTCGCAATGCATCCTTGGATCAGCGGTCACCACTGCAGGCCTTTGGGGGTGCTGTACATACGGGATCTCCTTGGGACAAAAGCCCTTGGTCTGAGCTGGAGGCTGGCTAATTGGAGAGAGCTGCTGGGGGTGGGAGGATCTCCCCTCCCCCACACCGATGGAAATGCAACCCCCCACTTCCCACCTATTGTTGGTGGACGGCTGCCCCTGACAGTGCGCTGCGGGGACCCTCTGTCCCGAGAGGAGGAAGGGGCAGGCTGACTACAGAGCGTCCAACGGGGAGTCTTTCAGACACAGGGGGCAAAGCAGCTTCCTTGCTCCCAGCCCTCTCTGTACCGTGGCCCATAACTCAATAAAATGCATTCTGCAGTGATTAGCCGCAGAAGCCTTCCTGGCCAGGCCTGCTCCCAAGGGGCAAGCAGGGGCTGTGGACAGGCAGCGAGTGCTTGGAAATAAAATGTCTTGCTGCAGCACATACCGGTCTCGGAGATTTTAACTCAAAGATTGCAGGGCACCTGCAGAACACAGTAGGAAATCTATGCGATTTAAACTGTTAACCCATGAGCGACCTGCTGGAAATACCAAGTCAAGTGGGTCGGGTGTTGGTCCATGCCACCAGAATCTGAACATGAAAGTGAAATCAAAAGTGACTTTCTCCAAAGTACTTGAGTAGCTGTTGTCAAAACTTGAAAAAGTGAAAAACATCTGCACAGTACCCACTGGTTCAACAGAAAAGACACGCCGGACCCCAGGTGAACACTAAGGACCAAAGGCTTTTAATGTCATTACAGCCCACGGCATCATTATATAAGTAAAAGACGAGTTCCACGTTTGGAGACCCAGCATCCAGGACAAGAGAGAAACGGGTGTCAGACATGCTGCAAAAAAGTGGTCTTTGAAACTGTAGATTCTCGTGCGAGAAAAATATCCAAAGCGGTAATTTTCGCATCGCATGACATGAGGACATTGGTAGATATGGCCAAATAAAAAAAAGTGACATTCTTTAAGTTAGGCAATTAGTACACGTATGTAGTTCACTGAAAGTGAAGACGAGTGCTGCTATTATCACAGCACTCGTCGTATCGATCTCATT
Source organism: Triturus cristatus (assembly GCF_964204655.1). Lineage (NCBI taxonomy): Eukaryota > Metazoa > Chordata > Amphibia > Caudata > Salamandridae > Triturus > Triturus cristatus. The sequence continues at coordinate 1,103,578,592 of NC_140585.1, read as the reverse complement.
AGTGTGAACGGCTGTGTCAGTCCTGCTGAGATTCCTAATTGACTTTTAGGTTTACACAACTTCTAACTGGCTTGAAACTAGCAGGTGAAGAAAGCACAGCGAGTCCGTCATAGTTTGCAGGCATGAACAGATAAAATGAAGCAATGCTGCCACGCCATGATCCTTACAACGCCACTCCACAGTTAGAACAGGCAGGGTTTAGCTTGTAGCGCTAGTAGAGGGAGGAAAGGGCCGGTACACAGCGCCTCGACCACTGCTAGCACTGATGTAGCACAAACACAGCTCGTGGCCAAAGGCAGATGCAGAGTTCCGAGACGGAGGCCTGCTGTAACCAAACAACCGAACGCGAAAGACAAATCACCGAGGGGGTCGTATGAACCCAAGACAATGCCTCAGAGACAGGGCAGGGTAAAAAGAGAGGGGCAGCGTGTCCACTTCCTGATGGCCCCTGCAGTCCTTGCCACCTCCAACTATCCCTGCCCCCCAGTGGGCGCCCTCTGGCCTTTACAGGGACGATACTTAAGGAGAACCTCTATGGATTTAAAAACAAAGCAGGGGCAGTCTCTCCCGGCAACGCTCGTTCAGTATCCGCCGAACGCTAACATCCTCCCCACTAGGATTCAAAAACTGCCGTAGCCTGCCTCGGTTGGGAATTGTGCCTTCCAGTTTATTTGAGAATTTGTGGTTGTATCTGTTGGGTAAAAGGATATAACAAACATTTGAAAAACCAAAAGGTTTTGTCATTTGGCTTAGCCAATGCAGATCTATTGGGTTTACCATTTTTTTTGCCTATGCTGTTCTTCTTCTGCCCTAAGTTAAAATAGAATACCCATGCTGAAGAACACTGGCAAAAGAAAATGAAATGACGCACATGTATCATGACGCATGCATTCATAGGTATCAGAACACGATGGCGGACCAGCATGACGATCTATATGCTTGCCAACACATGCATGCACATATGGAATTAACAGTTGCATTTTTTAAAAATTCTGTGTTCCAGAATGGAGGACATTCATCGTGAAATGGTTAAAAAAAAAAAAAAGTGCGTGCGTGCAAGCGCCTTACAAGGAGTGACATGTCAGTAAACTGCAGCTGTTGGGCTCTCCACATAAAAAAACAAGTAGAGAAGAATGGCCGGTAAGGAACTATTCTTAAAAGTCAGGGAAAGTGCACAGTGTGTGAATTGAGCGTAAAGAGAAAGTGGAAATGATAAAGATAGGAGCCACGGTAGGAGAGTATAGACAAGCGCGGCCACGTGAGTGTGAAAGGAATGTCAGGAATGCAGCTGGCACAGTGTGGGGCCGCTACTCGCTTCCGAGCACCCTAGGCCAGGGGACAGAGAAGGCGAGACATGCACCCGCCTTGGGCCAATTGCGTGTTGTCTTTCTTAGAAAGACGTATGCAAAGGCCAATAGTGGGAGATTTTTAAAAAAGCACACGTAGGAGCGTGTGTTTAGAGTTTAAAGCCCTTACTAAAAGCCTTGCAGTGCAGCGCATGTGCGCTGGCTCAGGCGAGACCTAAAAAGGGCAAAAATCTTTAAAAGATAATAAAGGGCCACAAAAATCAAAATGCTAGCGTGAGCTACTCACGGGGCCTCGGCAAGCTACAGGTGGCTTGCAATCGACCGGTTGTAGACCCCTGGGCTAAATATTCTCATAAATGCTTAGCTGTATTCACCTTGTCTGAGATTTTTATTGAAATTTGCAATTATGAGATGATTCTTCTAAGTTTCTTGGAAGGAAAAGTTGCAATGAAACTCAGCTGCATAGAAATCCTTCTTTGCTTTCCTGATAGTTCATCTGCATACATGCATAATATAGATTAGCTTGTGAATTTGAGAAAGGCAAGTTTGCTTAGAAACAATCTGTAGAGTATGCTTTCCCAGGAGCGTGGGAGAGATATGAGAGATGTCCTGCTGTCAAGGGGATCAGACAGCCAGCGATGCAGAGATAGCTGTTTCCACGAGGTGAGTTTGCCAGACCGTGAAAGATAAATTCAGGAACCCAGCCATTGTTGGAATAGAATTCTCGGAGATGTATTTTAAAGTAGGTTTATACCAAATAGAGGCAATATGGAGAACAGGGTTGCATAATAGTTGCTACAGACAAAATTGAAAGTGTTACAGACTTCATAGGTTCCAAGGCCTTTAGTGTTCACTTTGAGGCTTGTCGGAGGAGGTAATTAGAGAAGGAGAAAGGAAGGTGAAGACTATGGAAAAAATGTTGCCATCTGCATAGTGAAGCACAGAAAACAAGAGACTGATGGTTCCTGAGGTCGTGTATTAGGGGCTAATAGTCACATCTCCTTACCCTTTTGTTTTGATGGTTTTATTTTGGATAGGGAATGCCTCACAGCACATGTAAGGGAGGTAAAAGGTCTGAGCACTTTTCATTGAGCTGATAGAGTATGTGATACCAGTTCTTGACAGAAGGTTTAGCATTAAAATGTTTATCTAGTTTAGGTGGGTCTGAAGGAGGAGCAGGAGAGCAGACCTTAGAGGATGAGGGCCGGTTAGCTTTGAAGATGGGACTAAAGGGAGGGCATTAGAAGGATAAGCAAGAGAAACAATGTAAAGTTGGGCCCAAGGGGCGTTGGGTCAGACTTAGAAGCAAGTAAAAGGACTTGGCAAGGCCAAGAGAGTGTGAGGAAGGTGGGCTAATGGGCAGAATGGCTCATGTTGTGGTGGGCTGTTTGATAGGAACATAAAAGAGAATGTTGGAAAGGATAATAAACATTTCGTTTTGGCCACAAGAGTGGTGTGGCCTAAATTGGAGATATTGTGGTTATAGATAGGGTAAAATTATTGGGCTAGGTCAGATTTAAGTGGATCATTGAAGGAGAGGGATTTAGAGGGAAGGAGAATGCAGGGTTTGAACATAGGAAACGAGGGAGAGAGGAAATGAATGGTAGAAGAAGAACAAGATAGGTGGGATGTAGATTAGGAAAGTATTAGTGAGAGAAAGACTTTAGAGATGGTTCGCTTTGAGACATGCTGTATCTAGGATATGGGCTTGAAAAAAATGCATATCTTTTTCATTGGTTCCTCTTGCTGTCCTTTAGAAATTCTGGCTTTTAATTTTGTGAATACACTTAGTAGCCCCTTCTTTTGGAATTATGTATCCTCCCCTGAGGACTGCCCCTCTTACATGTGTTCTTACTGTTAAGGTTATTTATACTTAAAACTCTTTTTTAGTTGGCCTGCATCTTTGATCTTACTTGTTCCGTTTACTTGTGCAATGAAACTTCGGTCGCTTCATTTGGTTGCTGTCCCTTTATCTCCCCACGCCTCCCCCTCACCCCTCCCACAACACTGCTCACAGGCCCCCACCAGCCACTGCTTTTTTTTGCTAGTTTTTTTGATTGGGTACTTTACGCATAATTTGTGGTGCTGTGCCCTAGTACTTTGCTGTCTACCCCCTGCATGATGCTGCTTGCCCGCCCCGAGATCGCTCCATGAAATTCTTGTTATTTTACATTACTAGCTTTTATTTATATAGAGCACCTAGCCATCAGCAAAGGGGAAATTAAACAATCAGCCCATTATCACAGGATTTTCTGCTGACAGCAGACTCGAACACGGATCCTCAGCTCACCAGTCAGCAGCTCTTACCGCTGCGCCATATCCTTTCCCTAGCCATGTTGCAGGGTGCAGTACCATATGTGGCCAAAAGAGGTCCCAAGGGACACCTAGTGACAGCCCTTGGTACTGCACCCTCGCAACACTGCTTGTTATCAGGTGCCAGGGCACCCTCAAGGATTGTCCGATGTGTGTTTTGTTTTTCTTTTACTTTATTTATATGGTTGAGGATTGTGACTGCTGGGTTCCTGTCTTTCCCTATTACAGTCCTGTTTTTGTGTTGGGTACTGTGCCTTTTCCTTTGTTTACATACATACTTATCAGTGGCTACATGGCAGCTGCTGTATGTCACGTACGTCTGCCCAGGTGCAGCTTCTTTCTTTGAGTCAATTGAGGCGGTGGGAGGCTGTTTTGCACCCTTTGCTCAGTGGAGGCTGCTTGGGCACCATTTTCTGTTTGGGTGCGGCTGCTGCGGCGCCTCAGTTCTGAGAATCGAGGTGGCTCGAGAACCCAGCATGTTAGTGGCATGCTCAGGTACTTCTTTTTTGAGATATTAGGCTGTTAAAGAGCTGTGCTTATTGTAAGGGGCTGCTCGGGCGCCGCAGTTCTTCTAGATGCGGGGACTTGGGCACCACGCTCTTGTTTCTATTGCAGCTGCTCGGGTGCCACACCTCTTCAAGTCAGAGAGCTAATTGGGTTAGAACAATGTGAAAAGGAGGCTGCAGGGGTGTCACGGGCATTGTCCTTTTGATTTCTGCAGTTCCTAATAGGTTGCAGTTTCCTACGCATGCAGGGTTTGAGGGTTGTTTGAGTGGTTGTTGCTCATTCCCCTTGAGGTTACTGGGGACTGTGGATTCTCTTTTCAATGGCCTCACGTTGTTTAATGAGTTTCCCTGTATTTTCAAAAGCCTGAGGTTACTCCTGTTGTCTAGGTCATCGGTAGCCTTCTCTCTGTCAGTCCTAGAATATTGGAGTTCAGGGGCTCTGCCTCTCCTTCCTTTTTCTTTTGTCTGCAGCGGCTATGTTTCTGCCTGCTAGTCCTTTCTTTTCCCTTGTTTTTTGTTCAGGCAGTGGGAGGGATTTCCTGTCAGGTCCCTTTTTGCCTATATATACACTTCTCCACTTTCCCTTGGTCCTGGTGCAGTGTTGTTCAGCAATGGGAAAAAACACTTATTAAGTGCCTCATGCCTCCCTTCAAAGGCTCCTTCAGGGGGTGTGCAAAGGGGGAATTAAATGCCATTTGCCTTCTGTATCAGAGGCATGCCTCCGGGAGATGGTAAAGAAGCTGTTGCAGGCATATAACAAGCATCATGGCAGGAGTTCTTCTCCTTTATCCCCTGTATCTTCAGACTGTTCTGATTGGTCTGTTTCATCTCCATCACTTGTCTCTTGGGCATCCCCAGACTATGATGGCTAATCTGTTCCCATCAGTGATTCCTCATTCTAAGTCCTCTAGGCAGTGCGGCAGCTGCGTCTCTTCCCATTGGTAATTCCTCATTCTCAGTCCTCTATCCTGTTAACAGGCTTTACGACGAGGTAAATACATTGTATGCATTTGCCTCACATTTTTTTAGCCCGCATTTTTTTTACCACGATTATGCATTTACATCGCATACCAATACCGCAAATTTAAGGTAAGTTGGGGGTTGTAGGGTGTCTCCCCCCACAAATACATTGTTTTTAAATATAAAAACAATGCGTGGTATTGGAATACGATGTAAATGCATAATCGTGGTAAAAACATGCGTGCTAAAAAATGCGAGGAAAATGCATGCGATGTATTTACCAGCGTTGTACCGTCGTACAACCCTCTAGCCAGTCTTGCTAGCTATGTCTCTGGTCCCGGTGGTAATTCTTCATTTTTAGTCCTGTAGACTGCTGCAGCTGCTTCTCTTGTCCCAGTGGTAATTATTCATTCTAAGCTCTGTGGACAGTGCTGCAGCTGCTTCTCTGGTCTCAGTGGTAATTCCTCATTCTTACTCCTCTAGGCAGTGCTGCAGCTGCTTCTCTGGTCCCAGTGGTAATTCCTCATTTTAGTCCTCTTGGCAGTGCTGCTAGCTGCTTCTCTGGTCCCTTCGGTAATTCCTCATCCTAAATCCTCTAGACAGTGCTGCTAACTGCTTCTCTGGTCCCGCCAGTAATTCCTCATTCTAAGGCCTCTAGATAGTGCTGCAGCTGCTTATCTGGTCCCAGTTGTAATTCCTCATTGTAAGTCCTCTAGGCAGTGCTGCAGCTGTGTCTCTGTTCATACATCCACTACACTCCAAACCAAAACACATATCTAAAAGACATTGTCATTTACAACGCCAATAGCTCTAACTCTAAAAAATGCGAGACCTATTGCATTGCAATTATGTGTTGATTTGAGTGCTGGCAGGCGAGGTCATTCTGTAAATAGTTTACCTGTTCCACAAAAAGGCAAATAACAACCATCTACCTCCTCACCCACCTCCAGGCGCTGTGTAACAGCATACTGTGAAGGACAGAGTAGCAATTCAAAGAGAAAAGCCACACCTCTCTGAAAACTTTTTGCATTTTATACAGATTGCTTTCAAGGACTGGGTGGAGACACCGCCATGACAGGGTACAACATGCCAACAGCTTTTTTCTTCTCTAAGGTGAAACAAGTGGTAAGAAACAAAGGACCCTAAGACCCAGTGAGCACCAAATGTTTCTTTCAACAATGTATACACCTCTGTGATAAATTTGTGAGTACAGCAGATCAGGCACAGATATCCCTCACTGCTAAGAGGTGAGAAGGTGCTATTAGTCTTTATTAAGGGTCTCTATGAAGACATTGGGCAATTTGGAGATTATAATGATGAGACTGTCATCTTAGAGGCCGGGGATTGGGGGGGTGATAGATATGAGAACGACTGTTGCAGGAACCACATTTGAGGACCTTGTTGAAAGTAACAGGGTGTTGATAGACTTCATACACTGCGAGAGAAGCAAGAGGGAGAGCCTCGTCTTCAGAAAGTGTAGCGAGGCCCTTTGCAATGAGCTTGTTGTAGCAAAGTCCACTTCCGGCCTGGTGAAAAGGGACTCTGCATTTCCTCGCTGCAGAAGATTTTTTGGAGGCGAGGAAACTGTTTTGCCACTTTAATGTTCCCCACCAGCTTTTGTTTCTGAAAACTGTGATTAGGACATTATCTGTTTCAGCGTTTGTCTTGAGTGTTATATCCGAAGCAAGTGGGCTCGGTTCCAACCACTGCCGGTGTTAAAGGCGGGGGGGGGGGGCGGTGATGGGTGTTTCCAAATAGCATCCAACTCCAGCCCTATCCCTCTGACAACTTCCTTGAGCTTCCTCTTTGGACCCTCTTACTGTAATCAGCCTTTAGCCATGTGGGTGACCCGGCAGTGTTTGTCCCAATGAAAGGATGTGCAGGGATAGTGGGGTTGAGTAGATAATTTACTAGAAGGGACTCCACACCTAGTCGGTCAGCTGTTGTGTGCTCTGCTATGACAGTGAAGCGGACTGCATACCTCTTGTACACAGTTATTTTAAATACTCAGAGTGGCCTTTGACTCGTCCCAGAGGAGTAAATCCTCTCTCGCCTCCTGCCATGGAGTGCTATCATTGTAATGCAAAAGGGACTTTTTTTAAATCTCGAATGTACTCCAAATCATGACAGTATTTTTTTCAGTTTCGTTTTTAGGTCTCGCCTGGCTATCTCGTAAGCGATTGCTCAGCGAGACTTACGTAGGGGCTTCAGAAAATGCTCCCAAAGACTTCCCAGGCGGATCGGGTGGCGGTTACGCGCACAACCACGCGCATTCCATTTGCCACCAGCTACTTCCTGCGCGTGCGCCGCCTCACGCATTCAGAGAGATTTAGTAAGGGGCACAAGACCTTAGGAATGCGGTTTATGGCCAGTGCATGTGAGGCATTCAAGCGCGAAGCTGGCATCTGGCATCGGATTTGAAAGCAGCAGACTGCTTTCGCCAGCGCGCGCTCGGCCTCACTTCCTGCATCCCCTCTTACAACAATTAACTTTCGTTATAACTCACACCCCATATGCTCGTTCCCTCCCACCCTTCCTTTGATGTCCGCTTTTCTTGTTGTTTACAAACCACACCACACACTGCTGCACGCCACACACTGCTGCACGCCACACACTGCTGCACGCCACACACTGCTTCACGCCGCACACTGCTGCATGCCGCACACTACCGCACACCACACACTGCTGCGCACACTGCTGCATTACACACTGCTGCACGCCGCATACTGCTGCATGCCGCACACTGCTGCACGCCGCACACTGCTGCACGCCGCACACTGCTGCACACCGCACACTGCTGCACGCCTCACACTGCTGCACGCCACACACTGCTGCACGCCACACACTGCTGCACGCCACACACTGCTGCACGCCACACACTGCTGCACGCCGCACACTGCTGCACGCCGCACACTGCTGCACGCCGCACACTGCTGCACGCCGCACACTGCTGCACGCCACACACTCCTGCATGCCGCTGCACGCCACACACTGCTGCATGCAGCACACTGCTGCACGCCGCACACTGCTGCACACCGCACACTGCTGCACACCGCACACTGCTGCACGCCGCACACTGCTGCACTCCACACACTGCTTTTATGCAAGTTTATGCTACTGACATTGTAAATGACAATGCCTTTTATTTGTTTTAAAACCAAAACATAAATAAAAGGCATTGTAATTTTACAATGCCAATAGCTCAAACTCTTATAAATGCGAGACCTATTGCATTGCAAATGCTTGTTTTCATTGTGAAAGGCTTTAAAAAAATATATATTTTAGTCAGGACCAAAATGCAACCCCAACCAATTGGCTTTGCCAGTGCTTCTTCGTGCTAGCTGGCATTGATAGAAACCAGAAGGCTTCCATGAGCAGTTTATGATGACTGACCACAGGGTAAGCCGCTGTGCAGCCTTACACACCCTTATTGACTGTTCCAGGCCATGCCTGTCCGATCAATGTTTAAACAACGCTCTCTACCCCTTACAACAGGAATGTGTGAGCGTGTTACACGGCTATTCTAGCATCAGTGCTGGGGAGCAGCCTCCCTCGAGCCGACGATATCTGTGTTTAGGAAGAAATTAAAACTTATCCTTTCCAGTAGGTTCCTCATCTATTCTCTGCCACCAGGGTACCATCTTGATGAGCGCCAGGACGTTTCTCTGAAGCTGCGGTGCCCTTTACAAGTGGTTTATTATTAAATTGTAGACACTTGTTGTCATCTAATACCAGACTATGCTGCAGCCGGCTGCAGGACACGATTCCACCATGTGTGGCATCTGTATGGTTTATTGCCTGTGGGTCACACACGTATTTAAAGCCGTGCAATTGACATTGTAATCTGCAAACTACTTTATGCATGCTTCCGGATTTGAGAGCCAGTTTAATGTCAGACAGTCTGGGTTTGAACAAACACAAACTGACTCTAAACCGTAAGATTTGCCTTCACTCCTTAGCATCTCTTTATGAACGACAGACATCATATGGTAAAAAAGATGTGCCACCCTGCCCATATTCGACTGTTTCTGGACTACATTTGGTTCTTCTGCCAGTGGAAATGACAGTCTGTAAGTCCACTAGTGGCGAGTCATAACTTGGGTGATATTTACCAACAGAGCCTCATCCTCTGTCCGTCAGGGGGTGCACGCAGCGTGTACCCCCGCGCATACACAAGAGTGACTACTGCGATCTGGTCCCAGACTGTGGAAACCTGTTGGTGTCAGCTGATAATAGACAAATAGTGCAGGCTTTTTACCTGGATCACTAAAGGGAAACCATCTACTAGCTCTTCTCTGGAAAATCCCTCAGCGTCGTATAACTAACCTCTTACTTACTTTCCTCTAGGTGTGTGAAACCTATGTTCTACCTGTGTATGGTGTGTGTCAAGGATAGCGGACCACCTCTCTGTAGGTCTTAATGGACAAAGTTTCCAGGCCAGAACGTTTCACATACAAAGCATTGATTTCAGGAGTATTAGTTTAATTAGTTCAATAGAAGCAAAAGACACCAATGCCCACTATGTATTAAGCTATAACACAAAGGTCCTGCACTTAAAATAGTGTTTGATGTGTTCTGGAGGTAGATGGTTACCCTAGTCAGGACAATCCATGTGCAAAATGACGATTGCACTGCGCGTATATGACAGCCTAGATGCTCCTGGTCTGGGGAGCAGTTCCAGAGATCACACGGATATCTGTATGAGCTAGTAGTTTGTAAATCCGATTTTCTATAGGTCAAACCATAACTGTATCTGAGCTCCACTAACCCCTTAGAGTTAGACTGGGTGCCACCTAGCAGTCAGCTGGCCTTCTGCAGGAGAGACTGGCATCTCTAATGCCAGGCCACATTCCTACTGGTATTTGTATGCCAGTGCCCCACAGGAGTACAAATACTGGCACCTTTGTATAAGCAACTTGTACTTCGCCTGGTTTCCATGAAAAGCCCTGTCTCCCAGCCTAGAGGTATATTTGTGAAAATAAATGTTTGTGTAGCCCCTCAAGGCCACCATGTGGCCAGTGATCTTGGTGGATTTCCTGCTATTGTGTCTTACTCGTGTGTAAAGGAGCAGGCTGCTGTCGAGGCAGGATCCAGAAGCAAAGGCCAGCAACCTGAAGCCTGCAGGAACTCTCTTTAAAAAAGGTAAGCTACCCAGGAGCTTCCACAAGAAGCTTGCTGCCCAGTGATCTTCAACTGATCCGAGAATTTGTAGAGAACATTATCTCATACCTGCTTCCCTACTTCATACCATCAGTGATTAAGTAGGAGCGCGTGTCAGCCATTTTGAAACGTGTGAGGGTGCACACTTTTCTTTCTCTCAAGAATAATGCTGGCCTCTGGGATATAACCCACTGGTTAATAGTGCTGAAACTACTTAAGTAACTGCTGGAACTCTACCATCTAGCCCTTATTGCTGCAGATGTAGTATGTTCTGTAGTTGCCTTTAGATCCAAACCTTAAAATGCGGATTGCTCGATTCAGCTGATCAATGTATAGCCCCAGTTGGTGACGTCAGTACAGGGAATGCCCCTGAAAATATTGACCTTTTTCTTCCACTTCTGATGTGTAGGCGTGTGTGATTTTAGTACCCCCAAGTAGTGTGCTCACCCCAACATCATTAGTTCCCCTGCATTAGGATAACTATGTTTGACTGCTGTTTATTGTGACCTATGTCAAGTGCTCTCAGACACCAACTAATGGACACCTTCTCTACTCCTGGCTTTTGACAATCATGGCACTTGGTACCCTGAAAACATAAATACAATTGGTGGGAGCCCTTGATCCTTTTGGGTGATGTGTTTTTTTCTGTAACTTCGCCATTGGGGTTATGTCTCTTCTTGTACACAGGACTGATGAGAAAGTAAGATAAAGTAAAATGTATTATAGCAAGCATCCTAGATAGGAAATTTCTGTCTTGCACGTTTGCACCAATAACTAAATATTTCCCATAGCCCACAGAGAATTGAGGCCACTCGTTCCCAAGACCGACAATGCCACTGGAAGTCTTTCTCTATAACTGCATTGAGCTTAGTGTCCTATGCTAGCTGGCTCTTAGAGCCTTGCCATACTGTATTTGAGGACATTACTTGGGCTTAGAATTTGCTAGGATTTTCTATGTGTGAGTTAATGCTACCTGTCCTTTCTAGTGTGGGGATGATAACTATTGTTTTACAAAGACTTGGCTCCAATTGGACATTGTGTTTAATTAATTTGAAATACCCTGTTGTACAGTAGCTGATGTTAGAATTCCCTCCCATCTCCTGGAATGAACCTTGACTACTTGCCGTCACTAGCGCTGAAGTGTAAGATACAACTTAGTTTTAGAATTGGAGTGTGGTATTAGTCAATGGTAAAGGACAGCCCCTTCCCTCAAATACTTCCAAGTTACCACTGACTGCCCATGAACCCAGAGAAAATGTCTCACACCCTCCCTGCCCCTTAAGTCTCATACGCTCCTTAGCATTTCTACTGTGATCTTTGATTCAAAATGCTTTCCTGCTTAACTGCATTTATTCCATTTTAAAAATGTTTTGTCTCTATTACCCACACTGTTCCTCCACTGTGTATACCTATTTGAAGTTTTAGAAATATGAACAAACGCATCATTATTGCATGGTGTACACCATCACAAAATATACAACTGCATGCATCTTTCACTTGATCAAAGTTAATTTGAAATGCTAGATAAAACTCTTCATTTTCTTTTAGCGGGAGTGGTATTGCTTCCCACAGCTTTACCACGCCAACTGAGAAAAACATAAGTACCCCATCTAGCCCTTCTGACTTTGGAGAAGGACATTCCAAGCTAGCTTGCTGATCATAAAGTCAGTGACTGCTCTTATCTCATACAAGGACTCTGAAAAACAGAATTAGCCAGAAAACGTTAAGTACCAGACATAACGATTTACACTCAATTCGCTGTTTCTCTGGAGGCCAGCAAAGTTTTTTCAGAATAGTGTTAAATTTTCACACCGACAGAGACCACAAAAGGATTGCAGCACTGCAGCATTTTGCAACTTGTGCATCTTCTGCACTAGATAGTGCATATCTGGGGAATTTGCAACTGTTTGCCAAGTCGGTCTGGGAGACTGTTGTGTCCTGCGAGAGCTGGCCAATACACCCACCCCACACCGATCCAACACTGGCATCACTGGTCAGGTGAACCTACCAATAAAAGAGCCTGAGTGCACGTGTTCATGGCTAGTTGTAAACACTGTACCTACATACCTGTGTCACACTTATTTACAAAGGAGGGGTTCTTGTTGTTTCATCAGGACCAAAAGAGAAGTTAAAAAGAGTATCCCTACCCTTACACAGTGTTGGGAGTATGAGTGCTGATATCTAATGATACCAGCACTCAATTTCAATTAAAAAAAACTTTAGTCGGTATGTGTAAAACAACAATAAAAGTATACATAGATAAAAAGCTAAATGCATTACACATGAAAGGAACACAATTTGTAAGAGATAGTACAAGGCGGCACTCAATATACAGCAAGGGAACACAATTGATCATGTCTAAAAACACAAAAATGTTTAAAAGGGATACAATCTCCATTAAAAAACTTTGTTGGGTCATCACTATATCGAAACAGCGATGCTTTTGCATATGTTAATTGCATTAATAATACAAAAGTGCTACATTCAAGACAATCTCGAGCATCATTTAATTCAGATAAGTATTTTAGGGCAGCAAAATGTGATCCATTGCCATGCGTGAGCACAAGTGGTTTTAAGTAATAACCTACCAGCACTCATACTCTCCAGGCAAGCAGACGCAGGGGTAGGTGACTATGCCTCACACCCTGCTAGCAATACTTTATGGCGCAGCATTGACGCAGGCTTCTGCTCTGATCTAAAGGGCAAAAATTGTGCAATTGTAAGGCTGGATTATAGGACAACCACATTAGGTTCTCCCCCTACTAGGTATTTTTTCAACTTATGACAGCGTGTGAATAGAATTTGGTAATCATTAGATACCAGCACTCACACTCCGAACCCTGAGTAAGTGTAGGGATACTCTTTTTAGCTTCTCTTTTGGTCCTGATAAAACTCCAAGGATCCCTCCTGGACCATTGAGGCGTGAAACATGTCGACCTACACGACCCATACTACCTGCACTCATCACTGAATTGTTTCTCCTAATCATTAGGAGCTAACAATTTAGACATTGCTTTCATCCTTACCAAGGGGATCCTGCAATAAATAGTTTTTTTGGTACTCCTATGGAATTTTTAACTCACTAGTTCACATGTCCCACACACCCGCACTCACCATCACGGCTTTTTGTACAAAAGATCTCCGGTAAAGAGCCCTCTTGTGGGGCCCGTGGGGTATTGCAGCGCCGACTCCACGAGGAGCAAACGCCCGATGATGAAGCATGACAATCTTACAGGTGTGGAAGGCCCTACTTCCTAAATAGGAAGATCCTCTCCCATGTACCATTTGTTCACCTGAAACACACTCTATTGGGAACGGTTACCCTCCTCTTATTTGCATATTTGTTCTTGGGAGCAGGGGTACTGGGCCTCTCTGCGGCTCCATGTCCATGTATTGTAATCAACTAGGCTGCATCTGTATGGTATGTAATAATAAAATACTACTTTTTCTTCCAAGTCCTTCTTCCAAACCGTCCCATTAATTGATTAGAATGAAAATTCCACTTCACCTCCTTTGGGGCAGTGGGGAGGGTGTTCAGGTTTATGCTAGAGGCCTTTACAGGTAGCTTTGCTTGGCTTTCTATAAAGCCCTTCATTGTATCATTAAGCTTTATATTGGACATGGGTCTCTCTGCAGGGTCACCCCCAAATGTTTTGTTTTCCCTTCCTGCTTTCTGAATTTGCTTTTATTAGAATTAGGACTCCGTGCACTTTACCACTGCTCACCAGTGCTAAAATGCTTGTGCCCTCTCCCGAAAACATGGTAAAATTGGCCTACACCTGATTGGCACATTTAATTTGCTTGTAAGTCCTGAGTAAAGTGGTACTATATGTAAATTAAATGCTACTATTGGACCTACAACACTCATTGTGCCAGCCACTAAAGTGGCATTTTGAAACATGTCTCAGGCCTGCCATCGCAGCCTGTAGTGCAGTTTTTAACTTCCAATTCAACCTGGCAAAACAAACCTTTTGTCAGACCTAAACCTTGCTTTTTAATACATATGTCACCCTAAAGTAACCCCTAAACAGCCCAAAAGGTATGGTCAAGTCAGGTCAAGTAGCTTTTATTTTGGTTAGAAACCATAAAAAGCATACATACATCTTTTTAAGACTCTCAGTGCATCTAAATGTTTCCTAAATGCCTTATTACAACACATTGGTCGAATCCAGTTCCTTCTAAAATTAACATAAGGAGAGCAAAAAAATGAAGAACGTCAAAACTAAATTTCATATATAGCGTTTTTGCCGAGTAGGGTTGGACAAAAAATTTAAATAAGGTTCAACACCTGAGCTCAGTTTAACAGTTAGAAACTGTAAAGATAGCCTTCCCATACTAGGATTTTGAGTGTTCGAGACACACTCTCAATAAATACGCTTCAAGTGCTTCTTGAACTTAGACCTAGCTTGGCAAACCTGGTCTTGAAGTGAGGGAACCAAAGGGAAAGTGGAGAGATTATCAAGTCCCAGCAACTCCCGTAGTCCCTCCCTATAATGAACAACTCCCTGCATGACCCATTTCCTTATCCAATAGAGCAAGGGTCTCAGAGAGCGGCTAAATGCTCTATTCTTTTAATGTCTATGACTGTTACATCAAAGGGGTACATTGAGGAAGACATAATAACATTCTTGTGAACTTGTTCTTGCCTAATCAATCAATCAATCAATTAATCAATCAGGGGTTGGTAGAGCGCAACTACTCACCTGTCTCAAGGCGCTGTGGGGAGAGAGGACTGCTCTTTAGTGTGCTGAGGTCATCCGAAGAGCCAGGTCTTGAGGTCCTTCTTGAACTAGGGCAATGCGGGAGATTGCCGGTGGTGGATGAGTAGGGTGTTCTAGGCTTTGGCCACGAGATAGGGAAGGGACTTTCCTCCCATTCTAGTCTTGTTGATATGAGGAATGGTGGCCAGAGAGAGAGCTGTTCTGATCGGAGGAGTCTTTTGGGTGCGTGGAAGGAGAGTCAAATGTTCAGGTGTGCAGGTCTGGTGTTGTGAAGGGCCTTGTATGCGTGGGTGAGGTGTTTGAAGGTTATTCTTCTTTCAACTGGAAGTCAGTGGAGATCACGCAGGTATTTGGTGATGGGACTACGACATGGGATGTCGAGGATCAGTCTGGCTGTGGCGTTCTGGACAGTCGGGAATTGCGAAAGATTTCCTTATTGATTCCGGCGTTGAGAGCGTTGCCGTAGTCCAGTCTGCTGTTGATGAGTGCGTGAGTGACGTTTTTTCTGAATTCGATTGGGATCCATCTGAAAGTCTTTTGGAGCATGGGGACGGTGTTGAAGCAGGTCGAGGGTACAGCATTGATCTGGCAGTTCATTGTGAGCGATGAGTCTAGTATGATGCCGAGGTTTTGAGCGTGGTCCGCTTGTGGGGGGCTTTGCGATGGCAGAGGGCCACCAGGAGACATTCCATGTGGAGGGGTTGGAGTCAAGGATAAGGACTATAGTCTTTTCTGAGTTGAGTTTCAGGCAGCTGTTCTTCATCCAGGTGGCGATGGCTTTCAACCCTTCTTGGAAGTTGTGTTCGGTGATGTTCGGTTTGTTGGTGAGGGAGAAGATAAGCTAGGTGTCATCGGCGTAGGAGACAATGTTGAGCCCGCGGTCCCTGACGACGGTTACAAGCGGGTCCATGTAGACATTGAAGATGGTGGGGCTGAGGGAGGAGCCCTTGGGCAGTCTAACCCACTGAGTTCTGCCGGTGAGGAAGGAACTTATCCAGTCGAAGGCCTTGCTGTGGATGCCAGTGTTCTGGAGTCTGGTGGCTATGGCTAAGGTGTGGTGGGAGACGGTCGAATAACGCCGAAAGGTCCAGGAGGATGAGGGCTGCCATTTTCACCATGGTCAAGGAGGGAGTGGATGTCGTTGGTGGCAGCAAGTAGGGCGGTCTCGGTGCTGTGGTTGCTCCGGATTCTAGATTGGGAGATGTCCAGGATTTTGTTAGCTTCGATGAAGTTTGCTAGATGGGTGTTGACAGCCTTTTCGATGACCTTGACTGCGAAGGGAAAGGGAGATGGGCCTGAAGTTCTTGAGGCCCAGAGGGTTTCTTCAGGAGTGATTGACTTCGGTGTGTTTTCAGACGTCGGGGAAGGTGGCAGTCTTGAAGGAGCGGTTGATCATTTGACGTAGTTCCGGTGCGATGGCAGAGGTGGCTCTGTAGAAGATGTCGTGATGGTGCTCTGGAGTGGATGCTTTTCATGGTCTTCAAGGTGTCTTCTGTCGTGAGCAGGATCCATGGAACAGTGAGGTGGTTGTAGATCATCTTAATCTTGTGGTGGAAGAAGGTGCTGAGTCTGTTGCAGAGGTCCTGGGTGGTTGGGATGTCTATTGCTTCGCTACAAGGTTTGGTGGATTCCTTGATGATGGAGAAGAGCTCTTTGGTGTTGTGAGCACTGGTGAGGATTCTGTCCTGGAGGGATTTCTTTCTTGTGGATTTGATGAGTTGGTGGTGAGCGCTGGTGGCTGCTATGTAAGCGGCGCGGGTTTCCTGTGTTTTGTTGTCTTTTGCGTCTTCTGCAGGACCGTCTGGATTTTTGGTGTGCAGGGGTGAACCAGCTTCCTTTCTTGATGTGTTTTCCACTGGCTTTCTTGAGGGGGCAAGTGTGTCGGAGCAATCAGTGATCCAGCGGTGGAGGTTCCGTGCTGCGGTGTTTGCTTCTGACATGGTCAGTGGTAGGGTGCTGACAAGGGTGGAGGGAGTAAGCTTGTCTTGATTGTTCACTCCCCACAATTCTGCTCATAGGGACTAACCTGGTCCATCTACCCGGCCCACGATCCATCACGGACAACCCGACTTTCCCTTGGTCTAGCACAACCATATGATTGTGAGTGGCGCTTTATGGTCTTACATGCTATATCTGCCTAAAACTTTGGAATTGCATATGTCTGGTTCTACTGATTTAATTTAATTTGTTTTTCTGTCATTTTATTTCTTAAAATTTACTCAATTTTTTTATTGGTTTGGGGTTTTTCTTGTGTTGTGTTTTCACTTTCTTAGTGTGTGTGTGCTGCATAAATAATGTATTATGAGGCTTTAAAACTGACTGCTTTATGCCAAGCTACCAGAGAGTTAAGTTCAAGTTAATTTAGTGATGTTTGTGGTTCACCCTGACAAGGATTGTGGTTGTTGCCTGAGTGACGATTCCAACCCCTCAACCAATAACCCAATTTCTTACGCTTCCAAACTGCCTCAGCTGATACTAGAATTTGGTTTAATTAAAGTTGCATGGAGGCGGATTTCTAACGTTTATTTCCAAGTTACTGAAAATAAAAGAAATTACAGTCAACGCCTAGTGTTTGGAAAATATTAATGTATGACATTATAATGAAGTTTGGTTTATTGATAGTCTGGGCTAATCACATGAGATCTTCTGCAAATGGCAGGTGAAGCCTTAGCTGTATCATTTTACCAACACGTGCGTCAACCTTTAGCCCTAATGATCTATGAGAAGCAAAATCTCAATTAATTAAATTAGCTTTATTTAATCTCCGTTTTCTAAGTATTCGAATTTGTGAAGTTCATTGAACCACATGTTACCGAGATTTAAGTGCTATAAAATTTGTAATGTAATCTGTACCTCAGTAGGCCTGATACAACTTTACTGCTTGAACCCCATATTAGCAAATTCACACCATTCTTTATTTTGACTATTTTTTAACGTTGGGTGTTCGAACACAGAGAGAGGCAATTTCTTTGTGTATTGAAGCACAAACAAATCAAATTTGTGTTGTAATTGTTAGATTTTGTAGAAATTTTAAATGACGTTTTAACTGAACCTCGTGGTTCTGCAACCTTGGTTTGTAAATGTGACTAATAATTGTTAAATTCTTCATTGTAAGGGGCTAGGAGTCTTGCGAGCATTTTTCTACTGAACTGCACACCTTGCTTTTATTTTTCTCGTGAGTAGAACCTTGCACACTGGTAATTCATAAGCATTTTTAATGTGATTTCATTCTAAGAATTGAGAACATGTTCCTTACCATAATCAGCCATCTGCAGAAAGAGTACATTGTGGAGTTTTGCCTTGTTTTTTATTTGCCCACAAACACTGTGCGCTTAATGTTTTTCTCCATCTTGCATTTAGTTCCATAGTCTCTGTCTTGCAGTGGCGGCTAGTAGGGAATGGGGGTGGCGAATTGGGGGCAACGACGGAGAGGGGTTGAAAATATTTTTTTTTTAAATGCACTTTCCTTTTCCACCGGCCGCAGCTCTCCTCCTCTTTTCTGCTCTTCCTGACTCCAGTCTAGAAGAAGAAGCTGTTGGAAGCACCCAGGCACACAGGCTCCCCTGAGCCAATCACAACGCTGCAATGCATGTTTGTGGTCGGTCTGAGTGCCGCGGATCGGCGCTCACATCAGGACAAGGAGCCTGTGCATATTCCCTAACAGTCTGTCCATTACAGTCTGATGGGGAATATGCATAGTAAGCATGACTGATTGGCGGTCAAAACGGCATGAAGATACATGTTCCACCTTCGCCACATGTATGTGAAAAACTGATATCCGTTGCAGTAAATATATAGGTTTTGCTATGTCAGATCAGAAAAATTAAAGGCTACATTTGCCTTGCTGAGATTCAAATTTGGGACTTGCAGATTACATACTATGTCAGCTTGAGTGTTTAGTTTGCAGAGCTTTCTTTGTTGCTTGGTCATTTATTAGCAGACTGGTACAGAACCTAATCCTCTATTGTGTTATGGTTTAGTTTTCTTCCCACCGTTCATTTATATTGTTTTGGATTACCATGGTGACACGTATGAGTGTCACTCAGACTAATAGGTCATACGTCAAACTTTCCATTCCCAGACTACTACATAAATGCCAAACACCATGTACCACATCATAAAGTTTCCTTCTGTGGGGTTGTTTTCAGGTGTGTTAGTCCAATTATTCATTGAAGCAAACAAAGGCTGCGTACAAGTTAGAAGACCTGATTAAAGGCATGGCAAACAGGCTGCCGGCCATCAATTATTTCTACCTCCTGTCTTTATCTCCACCACCACATCTAGAAATCATTGCCAGGCATCTGGGGATCTCTGTGTCTTCACAGTAGCCACCACGGCTCATGTGAAGGCACAAAATGTTTGGTGCCACATGCCATGTTTCTGATGGCCGTGCTCCAAACCTTTTTGTTATTTTCTTTCTGAAAAAAAAATAATGATGCCCCAATGCCCTGTGGTTTTTTCCAGGATGTGAGGGTCATAATTTTGTTTTAGTGCCCTGATTGAGTGTTGTCTAGTAGATGGTGAAGTTCGAGGTGGTGGGCTGCGAATTGCTTCTTGATGGCCATTCAATCAATTTGGCTGCTCAGACGATTCAGGTCCGCGGTGGGCTTCTTCAGCAGGGCGTTGATTTCTGCAAGTTTCCATTTATCTGAGAAAGTGGCATACACGATGGAGGTGTTGATGATGTGGGTCAGGGTGGTGCTAATTGGTGAAGCTCCCAGGTTGTTGATGTGGTGGGGACATGGATCCGTTTGGGCCACTGAATAGACGGTGCTCATGATTGCTGCTGTGATAATTCTGGTGAGGGTTGTCCATTCAGTCAGGTTGCCATCTTGGTTGGTGGTGGGTAGGTTAGCAATGAGTTCTCTGTGGTTGGGTTGGTGTGCAAAGTGGCGATAAATGTTTGTGATTTTGCTTTGGAAGAAGTTGGATAGGTTGTCACAGAGTTGCTAGGGTGCAGTGATGTTGTTGACAGTGGCTGAGGGCGAGGTAAAATCCCGTACTATCAAGAGGATTTTCTTGCAGCTGTTGCAGCTTCCTTTGATGCATTCCACTTATGCTTTTATGACCTTTGATTAGGGGCCACTTATGTTCACACTACAATTTTCCTTTCTGTCTGTGCCGCGTTTAGCGCATGTGACAAATAATCGCCTTATAGAGGTGGACTTTAAATAATTATGCTGCCAATTATGCTGTATTTTAGCATGTACAACACCGATTGATTTTTCATTGTTTGCAGGTATATGTTGGGCCTTTCAGCAATTCCAGCCATTATCCAGTTCTTCGGTTTCCTGTTTCTTCCGGAAAGTCCCCGTTGGCTCATTCAAAAAGGCCAGACTCAGAAAGCAAGACGAGTTTTGTCCCAAATTCGTGGTAACCAGACCATTGATGAAGAGTATGATAGTATCAAAAACAGCATTGAGGAAGAGGAGAAGGAAGGGGGAGCAGGTGAGTGTTTCCTTTTAACTTAAGAATAATTATGCGTCCATATTTGGATACGTTCCACCCCTCTGTCCATTAACCTGGAATAATGATATACCATGTTTCTTAATGAAAGCAATATGAATACATATTTTTTCATGAGAAAGATGTAATTGATAAGAGGTTTATTTTGGCTGGTTAGTCCAACGCTGTTAGGTCAAAATCTCCTCTGTGTTACTATCCTTCACTCTACTACAAAGAACCCATGTTTAATGCAGGTGAGCAGTCATGGCTGGTCGTGGAAGCTTTTGCATAATTATTCTGGCTTCTTACTGTTATTTGTCTTTGTTAGCTTTTACCTTCCACTTTCGCTTCTCTGGCAATACGTTTAGTCCTCAAATCTGTTAGTCTATGCAATGACTGTCGCCTTAGGGATCCCAGGGAAAAATAACTCCCTGGGCTCACTATCTTTCCAATGTACATATATTACTTATTGCTGCAAAATACTGAAGTATTTGACGTATTTTGAATGTGGCACTGAAATCTCAAAACTTTTGCCCAACTCCAGACTAAATAGAAATCAGCGGCCATATGTATCATGTGTTTGTGTGGCTGCAAATGTCCCGATTGGGCCATTTGCAACCATGAAAGTGTACTTTGGTATGTATGAATTCCAATTTGCGATTTGGTAACATGTTATCGAATTGAAATTTGTAATTATGAATACAGACTGATTAGGTATTAGGAAGGGTACGTTAAGGGCGTCCCTTCCTAATTCCGAATGGAATCAGTATGTAGGAATGTTTTGTGACCAAAATGCGGTCTCAAAACATGAATATTTTATCACCTACTTCAAGTAGGTGGTAACCCATTCGCAAATGGGGAGGGGTCCTTGATTGACCCCTTCTCCTTTGTCAATAGTAATGAAAACGTTTTATAGAGCAGGCTGTAGTCTCACAGACCACTGCCTACTCTTAATTTTTTTTTTAAACGGGCTGCATTTTTAAAAAAAGACTGCTTTATTTAAAATCAATCACAGACATGGCTTCTGCTGACCCCAGTAGACCACCATCCTGGTGATTTTTGGGTTTCCTAATGGGTCGCAAATTGCGACCTTCTTCATGAATATTAACGAGAGCGGTTGATTTGTGACCCATTAGGAAACGCAAAAATCACAGGGATTTTAATCTGCTGTGATTACCTAATTGCGATTTGCAAAGAATCGCAATTAAGTAATGGCTATGTCTAATAATGATGCATATGTCCCCAAAATATTACCTATTTGAGCTGATGCTATCACTGATAAATCTTACGACCAAAATGTTACCAGGGCAACCCGTAATACCATTAAGTTTATTTTCCCCTGTCTTTGCAGAATTCCAGACAGCTGTAAATAATACATCTATTTTTCTAATTCCTAATTTATAAAACGCTGAAAATAGACACACACGCTCAAATGTTTGGTAAGCAGGAAGATGTGTGTAGCATGACTAGCTGGTCCTGGTCGCGTGGATGGGTCGCTGCGCGCGGATCTGGCAGACCTGCAGATTTTAGCGCGGTCCTAATGGTACAAAGGCACACCTACCTCCAACATGTTCTCTTATTGATTCCCTTTCATCCTACCTGTCTGAACACTGGGTTGGGCAATCAGTGACGGTTTATGGGCACATCCAGTCCCAGAGTTAATTGACAATAGATGTGCTATCAGTAATGGTCAGAAGTGTGAATGTGTGGAATAATGCCACAGTCACATTATGATTTGTCTCTTTTTGCAAAGGCTTTGCCTGCAAACTGCAGCAAGGGATATGGAGCGCAACTATCGTGGTCAGTGTGACAGGTCTGCCTGCCCTTCTCTTTGTGAAATTACTGCCAGCAGTGACGTAAACCTTTTTCTCTGCTGGTCTCTGCAGCACGTAACATAGAGTGGTTATGAAATGCCTCTTGCTAGCTAAAGCATTGAGCACGCAGCAGTGTGAAGGCGCACGCTCCTACCGAGCACTAATATCATTATGGATATTGCACAGTCTTTTTTAGAGCCCGGACCATCCATCTTTATTTTGATGATAATGTTATCTTGATCACTTCACAAATGTCTTATGAAAAATCCTAAAGTATACAAATACAAAAAATATACAAAAATAAATACAAAAAATGTGGCGTGAGTAATTATCAGTGGCTGAGATTAATTCAAGCATTCCATACATCACTTTTTGTACTCTTTATTATGTTGAACCCTAGTACACATTTGCTATTCTCTCTACTAAAACATATTAACAACCACTTGCTTATATAACATCCTGCAATGCATGTATACTACCTCCTGCCAATTTCCAACTTGTCCGTGCTTCTGGCTCATTTTTACACTCTACACTTGTGAGTTTCAAAATGGCGTCACTTATTTTAGATCTCCCTCACAGACTTGGGGGCAGCTCCCTTTAGCGTCTGCCAAACCAGTTTTATTTTGAAGGCTCTACCCAGCTTTGCTAAGTAATAAAAAGTGGCATCATTAATATTTCATAACACAGTGGTTCTTAGCCCTTTTGACTTCTGAGGACCCCCAGTTAATCATTACAGGAACATGGGGACCCCCTTTGAATCATTATTGAAATCTTGCAAGTAATTACTGGTAGCTGGGGTCCCTGGCCCAAGCATTTTTTATTTGAACCACAAAACAATACATAAAAAATACAGAAACAACCATTCATCAAAAATACAGAAATGATGAAGTATTTTATTTAATTCACAAGTTAATATATAAAAAAAACAAATCAACAAATTTTAATCGAAATAGGATAAATAGAGCGTTTCTAAATTCAATTGAGGCCACTCATCATCCATATTATATTCTATTTGATTCACTTACAGTGCTCCAACTAATCAATCTGAGGATACTAACCAGTGTACATGTGGCTTCTTTATTTAAATGCACCTTATTGAACTGTTAATATTAAATTAATTTTCTAAGTAGTCACAGACCCCCGGAGTATATGTCTTGGACCCCTAGGGGTCCCCAGACCACGGGTGAGGAACCCCTGCCATAGGGGACTAGTACAATCGCAGTACTGTGTAAGGTACAGTGTTTTCATTACTAAACATGAAAACATGCGTATGATCAAATGTCTTTTTTTTAGTCTTATATAGCACGAACTAGACCCATCGATATCGGGTATCGGAGCGCCTTACATAGCACCAGTTTCATTAAACAAGGACACATTAATTTTTGTTAGGCACTGAGTGATTAAGAGATTTGCCCAGAATCACTGGATGTTGAGCGTCGTTGCCGAGAATCGAACCCGGTTCCCCCGCTTCGACGTCAACCGCTCTAGCCGTATGGCTACATCCTCTCCCCAATTTGTCTTTCGTTTTCAAAGTTCAACAACTTTAAATATTTTGTGTTCATACTGACAAAGCATTCATAATCTGCCAACTGATCCAAAAAGAGTATTAAATTACCAGTATCCCTGAGGTGAAGCCAATATGGGACAAACCTGCTCTGCCAAATCCTGTATCCTATACTGGATACCCAATCTCCAAATAGCAAAGCAGTGTTATTTGGCAGTGTTTGTGTCTCAAGTCTTTTTCTAGATTTGCTGCTTCCCAGTGAAATGATAAATCCCTATTGCAGATCCACACCTGGGTTACAGCCCAGCGCAGAGTGAGGTATCAAAAAGAAACAATGGAGAAATTCCTAATAAAAGAAATAAGAATTTGTTGGAGAGCAATAGGGGGTGCAACCATTAATCAAAGGAGACCAAAGAAGATACTATAGTGATTAGAAAAGAAAAGGCCAATACAGCTCCCACAGTTGTCCAGTGTATGACATTTATATCATAATGCGCCTCATTGCCCGTAAATGCAGTTTTCATCGGTATGATTTTTTTTACATCCGTCTACTATATTATACCACAAGAATCTACGGCATGTGCTAAAAGTGAACAATAGACAAAGCTTTCACTTGTGAATTTGTTACTGTCACTTTTGTCTTTGTCCAAACACTCCATTTTCCAGGGGATACGTTGTTAGGTAAATGAATGTAACTCAAGGGGAGGAGATCATTATGCTAAGGGAGAGAGAAATTGCAGTAAGAACATGCATAAATAACTTTAATATGTGCTCTTGTGCACCATGTAATAATCACTATATTAATCATTAATACTGGAAGAGAGTCAGATAGATACATATTCATAGATTCATGTGCAAAGACTAAAGAATTTGGAAACCGGTTATCATGCACTCTGGCAGATTGGAAGGAAGACCTCATGGCTTGTTCGATACATATATATTTACTTGTATAAATTGTTTCTCATGCTAACATGAGTTTAGTTCATTTTATCCTTTTTGTAACATTGTATGTGGTTTTCCTTCCTGGCACATTTTTGGAGTGAAACAAATGTAATGGATGAGTCCCTTGGGTATGTTTTTCAATAGTAGGGTTCAAATGTGTTTTAGGTCACTGTCTGAATGTATTTAACCTATACCCTATATCTACTTCCAGTTTCTTTATCTGCCTCAAATCCCCCTTACTTTGTGTGCTACGTTTGCCCCTTCTTTCCCAGCGGTCATGTTAATTTATCACAAATAGATAGAAGTGCTTTTCTGTTTTTTCTTTAAACGGCCCTGAGGGGTGATACTAACTCTAAATAGCCGTATTTCAGATTCTTGTGAACAAGTGATGCCTCTTAATACATGCATCTGGTGAATATTTTCGAATTAATTTTCCTGAGAATCATGTTCATGATCCTTATTTTCTTAAATTATATTCCCTTAGTGATATTTCTTCTATTAGTACAGCCTTGAATGTATATGCGTACTACAATATGGTCTATATGACATTCATGTTAAGCCACAGCGCCTTTCATACTGCCCCTCACATCCCTTACCCTTTGGCAGTAGTATCCAGGTTGTGTACACTTATAAATTGAATCTTCGAAAGCAGTGTAAAAAAATCAAATAACTGCTTCACCTAGTTTAATGTAATATCAATTAGCTTCTCTGACAGTCCAAGTGTAATTAAAACAACGACGTGTGTGAAGATTACTTCTCAAGCTTATCAAAAATGTAATTATAGCTAGGTAACTGTAAATGGTGATGTTTTTCACAGAGGGGTTCTGAGTGACATCAAACAACGCAAGAGGACCTCTCATGCTAGTGCCATGCAGGGAAAGACTAGATAATACCACAGATAAATTTAGTAAAATCTCTTGACTTCACTATTCAGTGGAAGACTTTTCCCCAATGCACAGTAAAGCGTGAAGAGGAAGCAACACAGACATCTCAACTTCTGTAAGGTCCGGTGCAGGCTTTAGTTCCTCATTTGTTCCAACGCTACAAAGACACATGAGGATTCCTGGGCACTTGGACCTTCTATAGAAGGCATATGGACAAACCGTAACGGCAAAATCCCCAACTGCTCACCCAGCACTTGATATTCTTCAAAGAGCTGTGAGTGGTGCACCCCTTCCTGCATGACTTATTTGGCTTCATTCCCAGTTCCAGGGAGTGAAGTGGTGGTCGTATAATATGAGAAGTTTTGCTGTTATCCATTTTCAATCTTCTACATGCTTCTTAAGTTATAAAACAGAGGATAACCACCTTTTCCCTTTCACCATCTTCTTGTAAAATTATGTATCTGTTCCCCAACAGGAACCTTTGCTCTCAATCCTCAAAAGGAAGCTGCAGATTCTGCTATCCTCAGAAGACAGCAGTTATTGGATTTTCATCTGTTCTCCTAGCATTGAGAATTATGTGATTTCTAGACATCCGGGCCCATTTTACATATTGGCCACCTTACTAATTAGGCAGTGGAGTCTATAGTCAGGGACACCATTATGCAATGTTTGCCATCTGGAGAGGAAAGATGAACTAGGCTTCTGTGAGTACTCACACTCGCCATTATTTGGCGCAAGGTCTTGGACAGTTGCTCTCACCAACCCCTCCACTACTATTTGCTTCATGCTCACCTGGCCGTTGAGGTCCACTGTGAGGTTGGTGCTGTCCTTCAGCCCCCACGTCAGAGGTGAAGTCCAGGACAAGGATGGACTTTAACTTAGCGTGGCCACATCCACAAATGTCTTTAGCTATGACTCGGAACCCGCCTTGCCTTTGGTTAAGTGAAACTCCTGCACTGCCTTGTCGAGTGCATTAAGACCATTGTAGACCCTTCCAGAAGGCCATGAGAGTGAAAATTGCCAAGCCCTATGGGAAACCTTTTCACAAGCGCATGTTGTGTAATTGCTCATGCTCCAGAGAATGACGTTTGACATTATTAGCTGGATTCCTAAAGCAAATTCAAGATTTGCGTTCAGAAAAATTGTGTTGGCTGAAGAGCTTCCAAACAGGTCTTGTTTATTTATTTACAATGACACGATTTATGCAGTAGTGGGGCATGGGCAAAGTGGTCAATTGACAATGGTCACCTCCTTCCCAGTGGTCCCCTGGTAAAATGGAATTGTTCTCACTCTATCTTTGGTGAATTTCCAATGAGAACTTCTCTCTACCTATCCTGTGGGCCCTGGGGCGTTGTGCAGGCCCTGCAGTGCGCCCCCCCCCCCAGCATTTGAGGGGGCCCACACTCAGGCCAAGGCCAATGAATGTCTGAGAGATATGAGAGAATCAGGGGCCCCATGTGACATTTTGCATAAGGCCCTATCATTTTGCATTACGCCAAGAAGTGTGTCCTCAATATAACTGTAATTCCATATAGTTTGGCATCATTCAGGCTTGAATTAGCATAAAATACACAATACTATTCAAACTTGTTCCAAATAAAGGGACCCAAAATATGTCTGTGCCTGGGCACCAAAAGTCCTTAAGATAACACCGACCACATTCTACCTTGATAACGCCGACCACATTCTACCTTAATAACACCGACCACATTCTACCTTAATAACGCCGACCACATTCTACCTTGATAACGCCGACCACATTCTACCTTAATAACACCGACCACATTCTACCTTGATAACGCCGACCACATACGCCGACCACATTCTACCTTGATAACGCCGACCACATTCTACCTTGATAACGCCAACCACATTCTACCTTGATAACGCAGGTGTGAGCTGAGAAAATGGTATTACAATCTGAGCTGGGCCACTTGTCAGACCTCCAGATTTCCCCGATTTCACGATCATCTGACCACAATATTTGTCTTTTCAACTGCAAAACTCATATGGCCCTGCTGGTCATCACGTTCATTCCCTGGCATTTGAAAGTGAGAGAAATGCTGTTGAAAGAAAGACGAGAAAACGAAAGTAGCACTTTTCTGGCAAAACTCTGTAAAGTGGTGCTGAAATGTTTGAGTGTGAATACAACCAATCTGGCCTCTTTGTCCTGTTTCATTTATTTTTGACTGAATGTGGACAAAGAAAGTCTTCCTTTCTTTTCTATGTCCCGAGGTTGCACTTTGGAAGGGAACATATCTGAAAAAGACGACATTTTCAGCAATGTATGTTTTTTCTCTTTTGGATCCCTTTCACAGGGGAACAAATGAAGGAAAGGAGAGGAAATAGAGGGTAAGACCCGTTTCTTAAATTCACGGTTTTCAGCAGGTGAGGAGAAGCGAGATAGAGACAGAATGAGGGGACAGAGAGAGAGAGGGAGAGAGAGAGAGAGAGAGAGAGCGAGAGAGAGAGCTGCCCGTGGCCTCCTTGACACATTGACAAATGTGAGCTGCAAGGACTAGTATCACGGTAAGAGGAAGGCTTGGTTTTGAGTCAGTGCCAAGCAGTCTTTAGGGTACTTGTGGACATTGCGGGGGCTCATTTAAGAGTTATTTGCATAAACCTGCTTGTCTGCCCCTAAAATACAGAGGTAACACACCACCTTCCAGAGACACCTGAATTATCTGCCTCCTAACCACTCTGTGTGCATGTCTGTCCCGTATCCTGAGAGCTCTGAATCCACATAGTTTAGTGGTACAAAGTTAAAATCTGCATTTAGTTGGAGCTGTTGTTTATTGTACCCTTCTGTTTCAATATTAGGTTATAATTTAAAGCCTCTAGGAAAGCATTTCATGAACTAGGCACACAACAGAGAAACAACCTTTGTTTGTTCTCCAAATCTTCCCAGTTGACAATTTGAATAAAAACGCAGACAGCAAACCTCTGCTGTGACTCGCATATTCATCACATATTCCTTCAATATTATTCAGATTTTCTGAGGTCACATAGTGACAAACTCCCACTAAAAGACACCTCGGCTGCAGAAGGTAAGCCGTACCTGCAAAAGAGGAACCTACCTAGCTAGACAGTCTAAAACATTTCATGCGCTGAAGAAAATGTATCTAACCGCTCAACCTAAATTGAAATAGGTTTAGTGAAGGGCCCAGAAACCTCCATCTGTTGAAATCATGCTGTCTTTGCCAAATCATCAGAAGGTCGCTGAATGGCAGACTCAAGAATTAGTCTGAGAATCAAACTGGATATCATTGGAGCAGCGTAATTTAGGCCCACCCTCCATCATGACACTTTTCAACTTTGTGTGGTGTATTTTGACCATCAGCGAGTTCCTTGAGAGCGCTTCAGGTTTTCCTTGACACACATTTCCCATCAGAGCAACAGGCTCTGCTTGCAAGGAGGTGGGCCAAACTGAACAAGTAACCACAGATGAGGGTGACTACTGCACTCTCCAATCACATTACATGGAGACCACGGTCGGACAGGGACAGAAAATAGGCCAGGGCCCCAAAATAAAAGTGACTGCTATTAGTGCATCAGGTAGCTTAAAAAGTGGCCCACATCGGCATATATGGCAGTTTTGAACTTTCGGAGACACTATAGGTGTTTTGTAACATATGCATGAATTTGTGTTTGCTACAAACAATGTTTGGGGTAATATCAGTAAAATCAACAGTAAAAATCTACCCACCAGACCATAAAACAGACTCATGAACCACCCAAAAACCATCCCATACACTATCTTATCCGACCGGCCCCTCGGGCACTGCCCAATTGCCCTATAGGCCAGTCTAACCCTAATGGATACTGGTATTCAGTCAAACTTATCTTGAGAGTTTAGGAGCACAAGCCATTATTCCTGTGCCACTAATGAGGAAAAAGTCTACAGCCCCATAAAGTCTGCTAAGCACCTCGTAAATGGGTTCCTTTATGTAACATCTTTATGTGTTGTGTGTTTGGGTCCATGTCTGCTATTCATGGTGACTGGGTGTTGAATGTCTTTTATGTTCTTCAAGGTACTTGCATACAGCACACAATGGTGGTCCCATGCCAGTTATCCTGTCCCTGGAGCAGCACCTGGGGTGAAGCTTAGATACCCTACTGCAGTTTCACCTTTTCTGGTGCAGGGCAGCTGCTGATAAACAGTGAGTTTGGCTTTTGCACATAGTGGGAATATCAAAATGTTGTTTTTTACCACAGATGGCTCTGGGGCTTGGAACCTCTAGCCCCAAGTCAGCACAATTCCACACAAAAAAGGATGAGTAGCAACCCTGTGCTATTTTGCTTGACTTGACCTATGATCCAGAATAGTACCACAAAGGAGAATATAGCAAACACTATCGACACTTTAAACATGTCGATGTCAAAGCTGAATACTCTGCTAAACCAGTTTCCATTGATTTAAGGCTGATAAGGAATGGTTACAAGTAAAATGAATTGAGGTAATAATACCGCCAAGTTTCCAATTCTGTGCCGCAAAATTTCCATTTTTGTGCCGCAATACCCTGGGGGGGGGGGGGGGGGGAGGGAGGGGTCTGACTCGTAAACCAGACCTCACAAGGACATTTCTGATGTAAAAATAGCAATTTTAATTCTGTGTACCCGAGCTCACCTGTTCTGCATAATTCTCCGCCCCCGTACAGCGTCACTCCTCGCTTGCTATGACAGGCGAACTGAGAGAAAATCTCTTGCCGGTTATGGCACTCTGAACTGGGGAACGCCTACACAGAATACCTTGTCGTTTTAATGGCGTGTAAGAATAGAAGTCTCAAAGACATAGATAATTAAGAGTGTGATTGATATTTCTAGTTTCTGTTTGACCTGAACTAGCCCATGCTTTGTAGCTCATAATTCCATTCAGTTTGAATTATTCTTCGTGCGTTCGTCCGAACGTTCACTCTCTCATTTATCAGGTTACGTCCAATAGCAGATTTACTTATTCTCACATTGTATCATTCTTGAGGAATACATAAAACTTCAACAGCTACCATATACATATCAAAACTGGTTGTACTTTTGCAGTTCTTTGTGGACACTTGTGATTGTTCAGTCTACATAAGTAGTAGGCAGGGCTTTAAGTGGGATGGAAAAACTAGAGGGTGGGGTCTCTCAAAGGGGCGTGGCCGCTGTAATTAAGGGTGTGACTGAAAAACACTAAAGATAAAAATCTGAGATTAGCATAGTGTGCAGCCCGACTGGTATTTTGCTGCTTCTGTCATTGCATCCAGATATATTATGCAACAAATAACATGACACCTACAATAAGTCAGGAATATTGGCTTTGTAATGGTTCTTAGTTGTATATGGTAACTAAGCACCAACTACGCCTTCGTTGTATATAGCACTGAAAATACTTAAGTTCTGGCATGATGAGACTGTGAAAACTCAAACGAGTCTCTTTGAAGTTACATCAAAGGCAGTGATGGGTCGTATGGCTGCAGCGTTAAGATGATTTTTATTCACCCTGAGAGCGAGGGCAAAAATGGAGAGCACGATAGAGACCCGTCTCATCACCAGCGTTTTAGAACTGCATGTGCTGAGTGCCGGCAGGACCCGGTACACTTAAAGCCCTAGTAGTAGGTTTCCTGAGAGCTTTTAATCTGAGTGATGGTAAGGGTTTCACACCAGCCAGTGGTAGAGCGGGCTTCAGGATGGAGGAGATTCCACCTTGGAAACTAGACATCTTGTCCCGGGTAGCGGCCACCATGCCTGGGCCAGAGGCAGCACCATTGTTGGGAAGCATGTCTTACCCAGGCAGATTATACCAACAACTTTTTATAGATTTCCGAACAGTCCCAAAATACTATTCATGCATGAAGGCTGGTGCAGACATCCTAGGACATCAACAGCAGTAACTGAAAGTGTGACGAGAATAAAATGACGGGTGAACATGTAAACTATGGTTTAATTGATTGTTAACCTTTCCTACTTCTTTCATGGTTGAAGCATGTTCGTGAAGATGCTGAACTCACTTTTTCATCTACCCTTAAATTACGTTTACCCCCACTTACGGAAAAACCTGGAAAACAAAAGCTTGTGTTGTGCCAGTTTCTCACGCCCACTTATAATGCTGTTTGACAGTCTTTGTTCTGATTCTGTCACTGTCCCTCAGCTCACTTCTCACTTAAAGGGTGAGTCATGTCCAGAAATGAAACTGTTGTGCTAGCCCTTAATATTACCCTTTTCAACCCCCTCCTCTAGCCCTGAGGACAGAAATACCTGACCTCTCACAAGAAGTCCTGCTTGTCTCTATGGCAGGCTGACTGAGTTGGTTTCTGCTTTGTACCCGAATCTAGAATCTCATTCTTTCCTTAGAGCATGTGACAGAGAACATTCTGTAGGCAACTGGTTGTAGGACCTTTCCAAGCTCCAAATGTGTAATAGAACATTAGGATCAAGTGAGCCTCTATCGAGGATGATCTGCACGGTGTCATATGGTCAGTCTCTTAGCATCTGTAATTAGGCTGGCAGCTGAACTGAGCCGCTGTGATGAGGGCATGTGACTATTTTTAAATAGCTACCACTAAGTGACCAGGCAAGAAATGATAGATTTTGTTTTATGTGGAATTCGTTTTAGGCAGGTTTGGAAATTTGGGCAAAGTGATGTTTCAGCATGAAGAGCTAGGGCGATGCAGGAGCAAAAACATTTTCAGGCCATGGCAGGGCTTGTTTTTCAGCTGTTTTTGGTAAAAAGGTAGAGAAACTGCCTTGTTGGGACTCAATATGAGGATCATCAAACTGCATTACAGGAGAAAAAGGGCATGACTAACCAATGACATATGCTGGAGGAAATGCAACTACAGCACAGATGAGGCACGGGGGAGGTGCACAGCCTGATAGCGTAGGAAACAGGCAGAAAACCTGCTGGGATTCACCTGCTCTGCTTCTCCTAAACAGTTTACCCTGTTCAAACGAATCATCTCCCTACCTCCTCATCATCTTCATTGACACCGAGGCGCTATGCCAGGGCTGCTGGAATCAGGCATCAGTAAAAGATCAGATTATGAGACTGGTTTAACTACATTATGCAAAAAGAAAATGCAAATGATCTATCAGTCACCAGACTAATTGTCAGCCTTTTATGCTATTACATGAAAATTCTGCAACACATTCTGTGGCATTATTTGGGTATTTTGGCACGTAAAGATCGTGTTCTAGGACAAAGCATAACTTTATGAAAACAAACATTTCCCATGCAATAGGTCTCGCTTTTACGAGAGTTTAAGCTCTTGGCATTGAAAATGACAATGTGTTTTATTTATGTTTCAAAAACCAAAACATAAATAAAAGGCATGCAGCTCACATTTCGCCATCTACTGTGCCACCAATAAACAGAAATAACTCGCACACAGTTGTACACCTGCTCATGACGTGGAACGCCCTGCCAGCTCAGGGGGCTTAATAGAAAGCTCATCCTTGAAGAATCTGTCCTATTCTCTTTTTTTTTTATAAATTCTTTTTATTGAATAAGAAAAACTAAAATATGATAGCGTATAATAAAGTGACACAGTGCATTCATACCATAACCACCATCAATTTATCAATACATTCCAACATTACCATTACATTACATATCGTCAATTTTACATTGTGACCATTAATCTCACGAGTCATACATCCCTGTATAGATGGATCAGTAAACGGTACACATAACATTCCCCGTGCTCTGTTCCATTCCCCTAAATCTTGCTCCATCCCCAGTCCATATCGACTTCCCAATCCCGGAGTTTGGGTGCCGTGTCTCTCTTCCAAGCTCTGGCTATATTACGTTTCGCTACTACATTCCCAAGGGGTACCCAGATCCTTTCTTTAGCCGTCAAGTCAGTCGCATCCCATATGTTGAGAAGGCAGAGTGGGGAGTGACTTTCATACTTTTCCCACAAACTTCCCACATTTTTTAGGTTATTTTCTTCCAATATAACTGTATAGCCAGGCATTCCCAGCACTGATGTAGATAAACCTGTCCTATTCTCGGTGCCGGTCGCATGTCTGGAGCCTCCCTGCATCCCCCCCAAGGCTTAGCAAATGATAACCTACCCAACAGTCTGCGGTGAGACGGACAGCTGTCACAATCAATGGGGAGTTTCAGGGCCAGGCTGCTTTCTTTCGAAAACACATACCTCTGCATAATTAAAATAAATATACTTGCAATGCCATAGGTCTCATTGCGAACAAACGGCCGCCATTGTCCCGGCGGCTTCGAAAGTGAAAGTGGAGCACGTCGTTGTGGCTAACATAGAAAAAACTCAATAAAGGAAATAGTACACGTACCGTGTAACAACCAAGCAAAGTGGCCAGCAGCCATGGGAGGTTACAAATGACAACATGGCCGTACTAAGGAGGGACTAACAAGCCTATTCAGGAATCAGAACACAGCATTTACGAAGGAAAAAGACACAGGCCAATTAAAAATATGGGCCCCCCCCCCCCTACTGAACTACAACAGACCATCACTAGAGCAGTGCTGTGCGCTGGCTCAGGCTCAACCTACAAAGTTAACTGTGTGCGTGTTCAACAGATTATTGTCAGAATGTTATTTTTTTTTAAAACTTTACCTGTGCTGGACAGGTGTTTTTCAAGTCTGGTTTAGGGAGAGTCTTCTACTGGGATGGAATATAGATTGTACAGGCACTATAGCCATGACAGAGAGAAAAGGAGAGCGGAAGTGGACCATTTCAGGTGGGACATCCAGCTACAGGGAGGAGGTGGCAGAGAAGCTAAAGTTAGCCTCATCCCATATGGGTGAACTCTGAGCCCTTCACTCACCTTTGTGACGGGGGGATTTCCCAGACTTCACAATGTCTGGATTACTGCGTAGATGAAAAGTGATACCCAGACTACAAAGGTTATATATTCTGAACATAACATTTCTGCACAAATGATTCCGATAAATTAAGCAAGGCTGGAAAATGAGGTGGAGATGTCCAAAGTATATTTTACAGACTTGTGTCTTCCTTTGACAAGAACAGATTGCCTCTGATGGTTGCAACTCATGTTTTCATTCAGTTACAGAAGTGAGAACTAATTAGTCTTGTAAGCACCGCTGTCAGTCACAGCGCATGTGACTAAGGGGACTCTGAATTATGCAACATGAAGTAATGTTTACAACTCTGGTGAACACATCCACACTTCAGATAGTAAGACTGTGGCTTTACTGCCCTATAGATTGTAAACGGTTGAGTAATAGTAGTGAAGGCGGTGCATTAAATGGGTAGTTAGTGAGTACCTGAACAAGACCCATCAGGGTATCAGAGCGCTGTACATTGAGGTTGAGAAGTTGCCTGGTAAAGGAACAAATCCTAGACCTATAGGCGGTTACATTACATGCCCATTGCAGAAAATAATAGAGATAAATGTAGTTCCATCAGATGAACATTGCATGTTAGGTAAGTAAGGTCAATGCTGTGAAGCGGATAAAGATCGTTTGTATGGTTACAGTTCTATTGTCGCAGGTGGCTATTCAGGAGCAATCCTTTCACTTCTCTTTTAAATGCAGCGGTCGAGGGGTTCGTTCTGATTTGGGGAGGGAGAGCATTCCATATTCTTAGAGCAAGACCAGAGAATGTGCGGTGGTAGGTTCTCTTCTATTTGAACTTTTGTGGTTTTAGCAGTAAAGGGTTTGAGCTTCTTAGGGCTCGATTCCCACCAGATAGTTCGAGTTTATTTGCCAAGTAAGTAGGATGGATGAGCAACAGGAATTCTAGGTAGCAATCGGGTACTCGAGCATTTGCATATTTACATTTCTGTTTCAAGCACTGATGTAAGGGTGTTTTTGCAATGGAGGAAAGGAGTCAAAAAGAAAGGAATCATGGCAGTAGAATTGAAAGTAATGAATGAAGATACTAAAATGCATGAAGGGAGGCAGGGGCGGCTTCAGGTGAAAACTTAGGCCTGAATGAAGTGGAATTAGAGGGGGGAGAGGAATTACAGTGGGAGGGGGTGTAAGTAGTTGATTATGTCCAGGTAAATGCCTATATTCTAATGAATTTAAGTGTTGGAAAGATATCCATAACATTTCTTAGAAAATCCAGTTTATATTTTGCACAATGGTTTTTAGTGAATTGGAGCACGTGGCTCAGCTTTTCAGTTTGGATTAGAAGGCATTCAGTTTGATTCAAAACACCACGAGGGCTTCCCTCACGGTGAAGAGGCAATTCATAGAATCACAAGGTTGTTTTTTTTTTTTTTGAGTCTACTTCACACAGAAAAGCTTCATTGAGCATATCATCATTAAGAAAGCAGTACAATGCATGTGTCTACTAACACCAGAATGATCATTGTCTGGGTGAGCAGGCGATGTGTGATCACAGTGTGTTTCACAGTTTATTCCTGGCTCATGACTTTCGTCTACTATGAGGAAATGGGAGGATATCGAGAGCGGAATCACGCGCAGGCACTCAGTCGATGGAGAAAAAGGTGTTTTAGGTATTGTGACAAATATGACCCACAATCTCACATGCATTTTGCAAACCGAGGAACCCACAGTAATATTCACTTTCATCAACGAAAGGGAAAAATGGAGCCCAAGTGCAATCTGACTACATTTCAGACCATATGTCATCTGCAAAGATCAGTGGGATTTCTGTTACTATTGATATGTTGCAAGTTGGGAATTGGAGTTGTTTAACATCCTCTTGAAGGTTTCTGTTCAGTTGTCCATACCAATGCTGGTAAATGCCCCATCAGGCAGTTTGATCACTTAGGGCCAGATGTATCAAGGCTTTTTGCATTCGCAAACCGGCCGATTCACAGAATTGTCCCGTTTGCGAACACAGAAATGCCTTATGCAATGTATCAAACGCTTGGCATTTGCAATATGGGTAATGGCAATTTTTTTGCAATTACCTCAATTGCAAATGCAGTTAGGGAATCGCAATTTGCAATTACCTAAATGCAATTCATGTAGCAATCGCTAAATGCAAATTTGCATTTAGGAATCGCAAATTACCACCAACTTCAAGTTGGTGGTAATTTGCGAATTCCTATAAAAATGCACATTTTTGCATTTTTCTAAGTGCCATGTGGGGCACACACATGCCCTTAGGGCATGTATGTGTGCCACATTTGCACACTTACCTTTTTTGGGGATGCATCAGGGTGGCTTTTTGGACCCCTATCACCCTTGTAATTTCATTCGCAATTGGCGATTACCAATTTGGTAATCGCAAATTGCGAATGTCTTCCCATTCATTCCTATGGGTCTCTAGGCCCATAAGAATGAATGGGAAGGCATTCCTTAATAGTGAATCGCAATTTGCGAATCGCTATTAAGGAATATGTAGGAATCGCAATTTTTTTTGCAAACCCTACATACATTGCATTTTTCAATTCTTAAATAGCAAATCAGTAAAATTCACTATTAAAGAATTAAAAAAGCAATTCTTGATACATCTGGCCCTTAATGTTTTCAGTGTTGACGAGAGCACAGTGGATTGGACTGCATTGGTGTTCCCGCTCTAGCTACTGGGGAGGTGTGCAAGTACTAACCCTTCAGATGGTCTCCTTTTTGCCACATTATTGAATGCTATCATGATGAAAATGGGTTCGGTTCTTTCGAGAAAAGATCAAGTGATGAAGCCCATTCAGTCATGATGGGGACAGGAGCCAATGAACCAATAAGGAGGGCAAATTGGTCCTGTGAGTAATAGGAACATTTCCACCCTAATTCTGGTGTCTACTGTTTTGTCACTGCACTATGATCTAGTTTCCAGGAGCTCTGCGCAAAGACCCAGTGTATTGACTCAAACTCAGTTTGATCCATTCTAGCCTGAGTGAGAAGAGTTTGGTGTTTTCTGCCATTTGGTAGAATCTGGTATGCTAACCTGTTTTGGTCAAGGCTTGGTGCGTGGCCGGAAGTCTTTCTGAGGCTCTTGAACTATGTGAGCACCAAATATAGCCGACTTGACTCTTATTTCCTCATCCCATCTTGTTAAATCATATTCTCAACAGCTCTAATACAATAAGTCATTTTATGTTGAATGTTATGCATTTCCTGAGATTGACTGTTCTAATTTGATATTATCCATGTCAATTTTGATCAACGCCTGCAACTGTTACTATATTTTGGGACCTTCTGTGTATGATTTCTGAACTATCTTTTTTTGTGTGCCCTTTTAAGGGACGGTGGCATAAGTAGCAAGTTGAAAGTTATTGTAGAAGTTGGCGAGGTTGTGGTTGTCTATAGGCATGGGAAGGCCATTTAATTCTAATTGACTTAGTCAGTTTGTAATCCAACTCATATGCTGGAGATACCCAATGTTTTTTATGTCTAGGTTGGCCTTTAGGGCTATCTATGCCTCACAGTTGAGATTATCCTCTTCTAATTAGCATGTGAATGGAGGAGATCTAAAAATTTCAGGTAGGCACGGGTGCTTGGATGTAAGGTATAGTTTATGTTCAGTGGTATTGCAGGTTGTATATCTAGCGTGAGTTATTGTAAATGTGTAGCATAGTATTGCTTGCCCCTTCCTACTGAAGACTCATTTATACTTGAATAAGAATACTGATGGCACGAGAAGATTAAATACTTGAGGTTAGGAGCCTTTGAGATAGGATTTATAAACGTAAAGAGATTAAGGGCCTGATTTAGATCTTGGCGAACGGGTTACTCCGTCATAACGGTGACGGATATCCTTTCTGCCGAAATATAAATCCCATAGGATATAATAGGTGTATATTTCGACGCACAGGAAATCTGTAGCCGTTGTGATGGACTAACCAGTCCACCAAGATCTAAATCAGGCCCTTAGGATCCTCATTGACATTCTATCATTTTTGTCGACAAATTCTGCAGCCAAAAACCCTGCATTTAGTAAGCCATCTATTAAAATTCTCTTGGGCAAGGAGTCACAGGCTTGAACGTTGAGATGCACATATGACATTCACCCAGATCAAGAATAGATGCCTCATTAGATACAGTTGATATAAGCTCTAGGTACGTGAATACATTGAAGTAAGAGGATGACAGTGCCTATCCCATTTTATGTGATGATACCTCATTATTGCTGTCCTAGGTTGGGCGAACCTGAAAGACTGTGCTCTGCGTTATACTGTCTTGTTGCTTTTTTTTTTGGGAGATTTTTTATTAGCTGTCCTGACATACCCAAGTGTGGGGTTGTCATATGTGGTGGTTCTGCCATGTTTAAAGGTGGTGGAGGGAATGCAGTCAGTTTAGTGCCTGCTCCACCTTGCCTAATGATGAAAAGACATTGACCTGCCCGCCTTTCAAGGGTAGGCGGGGGTATGTTGTCATGTTTTTATCAGCCTTGGCCAAGGGTGGGAGAGGGGCAGTTATTTTAGTAGGTCTCTCTCTGCCCTAAGTGTGGGTATGTTGAAGATTGGATAGCTCCACACTCCTTGTCCCAAGCAAGGAGGCATGTAGGGCCCCCACCTAACTCAAGTCTGAAGGGTTATTTAATAGCTCACTTCCTTGCTGAAGAGCAGGGCGTTTACCTGCAAGCTTGCACCAGTATAGGAGTCTTTGATAGCCTGCTCCTCTATAGACCAGGCGTGGACCTGGTGCTTGCCACTAGCTTCGCCTCCATCTGCCCACCTTGTCTGAGGGTTGGGAGAATTTTAAAAAATACATTTTGGGACAGCTGCCCCAGTACCATGCTTGCAAATTAACATTGCATTGGGCAATTTGGATTTGACTTAAGTCTCTTTCCCCCTCATGTTTTTGAAGGTGGTTCAGTTCTCAAACAGCTGGTGGCTGAGTTGCTGCCCTGCTACTTGAAGCTTGTAGGTAACAGGTGTAACTTTCAGCTGTCCCTGGCCTCATTCGCCCTTGAAGATACATGAAGGATGTCCAGGGCAGGAAAGAGCCACCCCAGTGCTCTGTGTTTGTTTAAAGTCTCCCAATGTTTGTAAATGCTATGGAAGGGTGGGTATTGTGGTGTCTTTGTTAGCCCTCATGCTGCCCAAGGGTGTGGAGGTTTTCATTCGCCCCCCCCCCATTGTCAAAGGAAAGCATATTTCTTGCATTAGCGTGGTCCAAGAGCAGGATAAATTGTGCTCTTTCTCAATGGTGGGGTGGATATGTTTTGCCCCTCAGTTTACCTGAGAATGGAGGGGTAAGTTTTGTCACACACCCCTGAGTTGTCCTAGAGTAAGGTATTTGTGCCATTCTTACCCCACCTTGTCCAAAGGGTTTCCCCTTTTCCCCATGGGTTGAGGGTGTATTGTGCCCTGCCATGCTCAATAATGGGGGGTACATTTTTTGGCTCCTCTACCTTAACCTAGGGTGAAATGGTATTTATTCTCACACTTTTGCTTAAGCGAGGTGGTGGATGTCGGGTCCCTGACTTTGCCCATGAGTAAGGGGGTCTTTGATTATCCCTGTCTTGTCTTAGCATAGAGGTTTTCAAATTTGTTTGCTCTAAGCCACCCTAGGCAAATTGTTTTAAAGTTGGACCCTAAAAGAAACTGGGTTATTAGCTGAGAGTGCTGGAAGCCCCATTCAAATCATAAACACAATCCTTGTCAGGGTGAACCACAAAAGTCACTAAATAAACTTGTACTTAACCCTCTGGTAGCTTGGCTCAAACGCTGTCAGGTTTAACTTGGAGGCAATGTGTAAAGTATTTATGCGGCACTTGAACAGTAATAAAGTGAAAACACAACACAAGAAAAATCCCCAAAACACATGAATCAGCGGAGCTTACATTGCAGATCGTTGCTAGGAGACTGTTGTCACGCAAGGAGCATTCCGGGCATCGTGGATGGTCGCGGTTCAATATAAAAAGTTGATCATCACTGGGGCTTTGCATTGGCAGTCAACGTAGCTGTTGCCATTTGGTGCAGGATCTTGGAGCCTACGCAAAGATTTAGTCGTCACTGGAGATTTGTGTTGACTGGTGACACAGACAATCTTTGGGCGATGAGAGGACTCTGTTGGCGGTCTCAAAGATCCCAGAAACTTCTGGATCTTCACCTGGAGCTTAGGATTTGTGATTTGAGGCAGGAGGGGTACACTCTGATGCCAGCCAATGCTCCAGGGCCTGGAGGACCACCTCCTAGGATCAGGGCTCACTCCAACAGCAGCCAGCAGCATGGCGCAGGTAGATCCAGGAAGGACCAGTTGGACCTGGGCAGTGGCAGTGAGGCCTTTGGAAGCGTGTTGTGTTCCTGTAGTTGAAATAGGAGTTCCGGCAACTAACCCTTGGAGTCTCTTCTGGGGAGCCTGAATTCAAGGCAAGCAGGGCCACTTTTGTACCAGGTGCCAGACTGTGGGTGGAGGATTCTCATTTTGTCTAACCTTCCACCTCTCCTTGACTTGGCTTCAAACTATCTAGTAGCAAGGGACAGGCAGGCCTTGGAGTGACCTGTATTTGTCAGTGGCAGGGCAGTCAGCCCTTAGAAGTCACGAAGGTATGGGCAAGCCCTAAATCTACCCTTTGGAAGCTCAGGAAGGCTTTGTACAAACTCAAGAACATAGTGCTGAGGAGAGAAACACCATGCTCAATACCCAAAGCCCTTGTGTCCCCATGTCTGGAAGGAATATACAAAAAATAAAAATACCATAGGAGAGCCAATCACAGTCCCGTGACCCCGGACACTGGTAGAAATGCACATTTGGTTTACACAGAAAAATGTCAAGTTTTTAAAAGTGGCATTTTTAGAATAGTAACTTAAAATTTGACTATACAATGAAAATGGATTTTAAATTATAATTATTTTTAGTGGAAGAAGCTTTTATCTATCTGTTCCCAAACAGAAGTGATAACTTATTCAGTGTAATGCAGTGAAAAATGACAGGATTTTTTCGCCGTTAGAACATGTAAAACTTAAATATGTAATACTTTTTAAATTCCATGCACCTTTCCCTATGTGCCTTTAGGGCCTGTCTTAGGGATGACTTATAAGTATTAAAAATTCAGTATTTAGGGGTCCTGCTGACTCCTGGAAATCAGAAGATTTGTCTACCTGGAAACAGAAGAAGGACAAAGTAGAGCAGTTATTGCCAATACTGTGGACTTACCCTGAACTTGGCACCAAACCCTGGCTTGCTGCTGATAACTGCACCAGCTCGTCCAAAAGCTGTGCACCCTCCTAAGTTTTGGGAGGATTTCCAGCACTTCATCAACCACAGAGTAACTCCCTTGGGGTGGAGGAGCCATCCCCCTGCATCTGCAGAGACTGACGGCACTTGCCTGGTTCTACGTTTTGCTGGCCATCGGGACCATCGAGGAAGCATCTCACCAGGTGGAAGTCACTGTGGTTCACAGAGGTCAGCCCCCTCTCTCCACCGAGTTTTGAGACACTAGACCCTTCATCCAGGAGTTTCCCTGCACCAATACCATGGGTACTGGAGCATTTGCCACAACCAATGCTTGTTGAGTGTCCAGCCTGAACACCACCGCCACCAAAGTTGACCTGCTGTCGACGGACCTCAAGACCAACAAAGTCTACACCGAGAGTGGCCCTGCTTTCTTGTTTTTTTCACTCTCCAGATCCACCCAAGAACCGTGAGAGCCTCCAACACAAGTGGGCAGCCGGCCATACACCCCTGCACCCAAGACCCTCAGCCCAAGTTCATGGAATACAACTGCGTCCCCTTGCTCTAGAGACCCTCACGCAGCGATCCCCCCCCTTTGTGGTCTGACAGACTTGTCCCAAAGTCCCCCTTTGCAGCCTCTGTTATTTTGACAGGGCCCTTTCAACTTTAACCGCACTTGAGGCTATTTTCATGACCAGCACCAATGCACCTAGACACACCAGGGTAGGTAAAGCTAAACTGCTGGTGTAACTTTGGATCTTGGGCCCCAAGCCCCGTAAATCCCAAAGGGCACCTTCAACAACTGCTTGCAAGTATATGTTTGCAGTACATTTCTTTTCCTCCCATAGGTTAACTTTACTGCTTTCGAGGCTTATGCCTAAAATCTGAAAGCTCTGCTATTTTTACTGTTTTCTCTGTAAATACGATAATACCTAAAGTACTTACCTGATCCTGAAGATCTTGGTGTCTAATACTAAATAAAAGTCTATGTTATTTTTCTAAATGGTCTCGGATTTCATTTTGACTGTGTGTTTCATTGGTTGACTCTGTGTGTATAACAAATGCTCAACATTCCCCTCTGATAAACCTAATCTGCTCGAACACACTACCACTAACAGAGCACTTTGGATTATTCAAGTAGGGACCCGTAAACCAACAAGGGTCGACTGGACTACCCCTACATTGGTACACTACATAAAAAGCCAGCTTCCTACACTTGATCTTTACCTTCTTCACTCTAAAAAATGAGGATTTATCAGGCCACGGACAGCAAACGTTGCCCACCTTGCCCAAGTGTCCTTGCAGACAGGGTAGGAGATATGTTATATCCCACCATTGACGCCTTGCCTCGCTCTTTACGCCTTGCCATGCAAGACCATTGTGACCTTCCCCCTGCCTTGCTAAAGGGTGACAGTGTCTTAGGTTATCTCCGCTATCATGTCCAAGGTCTGGGGGTATGTTATCCCCTATCCCTCACCCTGCTTTGCCTGAAGGTGAGAGAGTATAAATTGCTCTTGAGATGGTGCATATACTGCCCTTTGACTTGCACCAGGGCAAGCGTGGTATTCTGTGCCCTTCTGCCCCCATGCTTTGTCCAAAGGTGGGTTTCTTTTAATACCCCCTGCTTGCACATGAGAGGGAGTATTTGTGTCATTGAATAATGAGGGGAGATGTAAAAAAAAAAGAAGAATTCTTGGATATTGGGCCACCTTTATCGTCTAAGAATGACGCAATTAGAGGCCAGAGACATAAACAGTTGCCCGATGCCCTGCTTTGCTTTATTCACTCCCAATTGTTGCAAGCGCTCTCTGAGACTTGAAAAACTATGGCCTTTCCAAAGGGTAGGTGTTGAGAGGTGTTCTTTGGTATCCAGGACCTCATTACCCAAACGCAATGAGGGCATTTGTTGATCTTCCTCGTCAACGGTGGGGAATATTTCTTGCTCCACCATCTGTCTCGCTATGGGCAAGACAGATCCGTTATGCCCCCAGGCAGGCTTTTGTTTGAGTGTTGTACCTCGTCCACCGCTCCATCGTAGGGTTTGTGACCTGCGCCAAGCCTATGGGTCAGCATAACCCACTGCACAGAGCCTTCCGCCATGCTCAGCAAAGTGTAGTTCAATCACTGTTCCCTGCACATGTTTCCACAGAGCAAACAGTGCAGGGCCATTGCTCATATACAATTGTACTGTCGGATATCCTCTTTGAATTATTTTTTTATATGTGCTGCTCAGGGTTTCTATCATCAATGATTTCATTTGAGGTCATAAGCAGCGCAAGTTTCACTGCTTTTCATCATTGAGGAATTTCAGTGTTTTCAGGTTTAGCATTGCAGCCATAAAGTAATTTTAATTGTAGGTTTTAAAGGTATTTCTGAGTTTTATAAACAAATGGTACTATGCTATGAGCAAAGGTACCCAAAAATGACCAGCAATAACATTATTTCAGCGTATCTGTTTTATATTATGATATACAGCACAGCTTCCATACACCGATGCAGAGCAGGGGTTTAATGTGGTACGTGTTTCCTTTCCCATGTCTTCGGATATGGGGCCAAGGCCTACAGCTAGTCCTCAGATGGACATAACCCATTGTGCATGGCTTTTGGCCATGTGAAGAGAAGGTTGAACACAGGACTTGTGCCCTGCTCCCATGATCATTGTCTCATCCACTGTCTTTGGCCGTGCACTGGAGGAATTGGGAGGAGGACCTTGCCTTTGGCCAGGTCTTGTGTCCACCCATGTCCTTGGCTATGGCACATGACCTGTTCCCGCACCCATGTGACCTTAACCCATTGCATACAATCTTTGGTGTGGCATGGTGGGAGTAAGCCAGAGGTTCAACCATGTATTCACCGAGCTCATTGCAAGGTGCATTTCCGAATGAACCTTTGCATTGCATAGTGGTCTTTAAAAAAATAATAACAACAGATCTGGGCTTGAGTTCACAGATCCAAACTTGTGATGTGGACCCGCAGTTGCGGGTGGCACCTTGAGGTAGGTGACTCCACATCTGATTTGTGGAGCGCATACATGCAAGTGGTGCCATATGGGATTCGTGAATGCCACTGGCTGAGCAATGAATCCAGTGCTGAAAACGGTGTACGAGTTGCATCTAGAAGGGACAATATTTAACCTTCTTGGGCCGCCTATACTCTCTAGAGTCTTGGTCCGCGCCCTCTGTCTCTTCACATGCCTCCACGTTTTTTGTCCGACGTCCGCTGTCATGACCGGATCCTTGACATCACAGAGAGGCAGCCACAGCAAACAAATTTACTTGTAGCCACCCATTCAGATTGTGAAGATCTGCGGTTTCTTTGGGATTTGGAAATCCCACATTACACGAAGGGAAACA
Source organism: Triturus cristatus (assembly GCF_964204655.1). NCBI lineage: Eukaryota > Metazoa > Chordata > Amphibia > Caudata > Salamandridae > Triturus > Triturus cristatus. The sequence goes on along the minus strand of NC_140585.1, from coordinate 1,103,533,671 downwards.
AGATCCCGTTGTCCAATCATATGGTGATCCCTACTGTCAATGTTAGAAGGCTCAATGGATTTTCACCACACCATAAATTAATCTCAAAGTGAACTAGGCCATAGGGTTTTGCACTTTTTCCCCACTAGATAGATCTTCATGAAAGTGTCGATGATTAAATCAAACTTCAAGAAAGTTCAATACATTTTCAAACAGGGCAAAGGTTGTTCAAGAAAAAGTGTTTTTTCCATCGGATTACCATTTAACCACAGCTGCAGTGTTGCTATTTCTGGCTTTGTAATGTATACATGTGTTTCTATGTATGTGCATATGCATTCACATGCATATTTACTCGTGCTTGTATTATTTTATAATACGGCACTCTGATGGAGGTCCACATAAAAGCAACATAAAAACTACAGGAAGCAATCACATGATCCAGCATACAGGATTTCAAGAGGAAAAACTTTAACACATTCTCATACGGGGTGCAATGTGTCATCATAGAATCAACGTACATATTAACAATATAATAATGGCCAGCAAATCGTCTACACACATTTAAAAACATTGGAAATCATGAATAAGACTCTTAACACGTGTCCTCTCAATAAATGGGGAAAAAGTGACATCCTGCAAAGTGCTATCTCAAAATCGACCTACATAGTATCAACGAGAATAGAGGAATAAATCGCAAAATCTCCCTCCCCTTGGAGAAATGCAAAGTGCTATTGTAAATTCGACCTACATAATATTAATAAGTGCAGAAGAATAAATCAAAGAGACAGCATGCATAAAGCAATCGTGGATTCCAACCTATAAAATTATACTAAGACAATACTAAACAATTTACAGTACAAATTAAAGAAACATAGAAAAAATGTACATTTTTTAGCACATACCATTTCATTGGGAGGGGATGAGGGACATTGGAGTGCTTCTTGTCCTGATTTTTTTATTGTATTTTACAAACACCGGTCAAGTGACGACGGGCAAAATGCAGGGAAGGACATGAAAAATTACATTATTTAAATCTTGTACATGGAGATTGCATAAATCAAAAAAGAAAATCTTTATTCGGCAATTAATGCCATAAAAGCACATAGGAATAAAAACATCGGAACAATAAGACATTAAAATCATCAGAATACATTTTTTTTAAACATAATCAATAGATAGCAGCATGACTAGCAACATGTAAACATTGTCCACAATTGAGTGAGTTCTTAAAAGACATAAAATACAGTCTTCTAAAACTCTAGGTTCAAATTGGAAAATAGGCAAAACATTCATAATAAATCCATTTGGTGACAAGAATAAAAACGTTAGTTGTATCTTAGTCCTCAGGCCTGGGCGAATGGCAGTTGGCCATATTGGCCATTACGTATATTGCACAATCCCAACGCAGCATTCAGAGCGCTACTCTTTTCTGCCTACATCTCCACATACACATCGTGAAGCGGGAAGCAGCAAATACAGTTGGAGGTGCTGTGTTGGATCTAAGAATCCTGAAAGCTGTCCTGAAGTCTCATATCTCCCAGCTGCGGCACTACAGCAGTATCCATTTCCTACTATAAGTATGGTAATGTGGGCAAAAGAATACAACGTGGTCAATCCATTTTTTTGCTTCGGGCAGAAGAGGCAATTAATATCAGGATCAATGGATTGACGTTGCCATTTGGCAATAACAGAGTGAAGTGGCAAGATCCGAATGCGAAATTTGGTTTTTGCAAGCAGTGGCTCAATGACATCCATGTACTCTTCAAGAGTAAACATTTTTGAACTCCAGGAAGGCTAAGGTCAGAGAGCCCTCCCTTCTATTTCTTATATGTTGTCCTCCATCTACATGCCTCCAGTAAATCCCCCTAAGGACAGACTTAGATATTCTACATGCAGTCTCAGGGTATGCCAACAGATGCTCACACCCAAGCTCAGTCAAGCGGGGTCAATTAGGACCTCCTCCAATCCCATGAGATAGGGCTCTAAATTTGTAGAGGCCCAGACCCTTCTCCCGTACAACAGGGGTCTAAGACCCGCTTAATGAGCGATCTATCTATGGCCAAGTTCTAACCGGAGGAGAAGTAGGGTACTAGAGAGGAGATTAGTTAAGAGTCGTAGAAAAAGATTCTCCACCACCTCCAGATCATTAACATTCTCATGTCTACATAATTCTCCACCGTATAATGACCCCCCAAAGTGTTTGTAGATTATAAATTTGGAGGGCTGGAGATAACATCCGAAAACTGGAGCCCTGAAAGGCCCTCAGGATACCGCCTGTGTAGTGGTCTAAGTTAAGTTTACACTTCTTTTTGGCAGACCAGCCAAAATGCTCCATAATAGTGTGCCCCAGATATTCAAAAGTATGAACTGGCTCCAAGGGGACGCCATTTAGGGACGGGTGTGGGCTAGTTGTGTGGTAGGGTTTGGGACCATGTACATGGTCTTACTAAGATTGATCTCGAGCCCTCTCTGCCTGCAGAAGATACCATCTGGTCCAACAGATTTTGTACACCGATATGAGATTTTGAGACCATTAAGGTGTCGTCCGAAAACAGGAGCGCCGGGACCTTCCTATTACCTATACTCTGGGCTACATGCTTGCACAACTCTGATTAGGCCAACAAGTGATTGATATATAATAGGAACAAGGTTGGGGCAAGAACGCACCTTTTCTCCACTACCTGAGTAAATGGGTTCTCTAATATTTCCCCAAGGGAGCCACATCTAGCTTGTGCATAGTTCTACAGGTGTAGCCTACTAACAACATCTACAAGGTATGTAGAAGCACCCAGATCAATTAGAACTTTCCTCAGGCCCTCCCTCGGAACAAGATTGAAAGTTGGCCGAAACAACGTATTTTCAGTAAATTAATTGCAATTGAAATACTTGGTCAGTGTAGTAGTCCCTGGCCTGAATCCTGCAAATAAGGGAGTTAGGAAACCCACATCCTCAATCCACGCAAACAGCCTATCCAGCAGTATGTGGCTAAAGAGCTTCTGTGAGCTGTCAATGAGGCTGCTTGGCAAATAGTTGGATGGAAGGGACCTTAAGCCCTTCTTGTAAATCGGAACAATCTCAGCAACAATCTTGGCAACCCTTCCAAAATGCAGTTAAAGTACAGGGCACAATAGGGACCCCGGATGTCCTTACTGGTTTTAAGTAGACCCTCCGGTGCCTTACCCAGCCCTGGTGCTTTCCCTGGCGTAATCCAATCTATTGCTTTAACAACCTTCCTAGAAGTAATAGGACGAATTTCACAGTTATCTTGGCTGACAAGGCCTCCCCTTGAAGAACAATCTCTGTACAGCTGTCCCCTATCAGTTTGATTGCGGCCGTGGTTGCACAATCTGAGCTGGGCTCACCCACTTTGTGGATCCCACCAGCATAAAGCCCCGTGAAAGGGTTGGCCTAGGCTGCTGCAGTAATGTCGACGGGGCAGCAGGTTCCAGGCTCCTACCAGCCAAAATGTGCCAAAATGAACGATTATCTTTCCCCTTTACTGCCTTCACCAGTGTTTCCCATTCGGCCAATTCAAACTCACACTTAGGCTTTGTTAGTGTGACTTTGTAGGAGGCCCTTGCTTCCTTGATGAAGGCTCTGTTGCCACTTTTAATAGCAACTGTCAGGGCACTCCGGACTAGCCTACAAACCTTGGGGTACCATGGGGCCATCTTGGCCTTCTTAAGAAGGGACCTGGACTCTAACATAAAGTGCTCCTTTAGGTTATGGAACATAATAATATGAATTACGTTGAAGTCCCCCCATGAGGCAGGTGCCAGAGAATTCCCCCCAACATTGGTACTGCTTCCACGGCAGTGGCAAGACCCTCATGAATCTGCTTCTGGATAGCCGTGGTTGAGGCAGTAACACCACCTCAGCCTGTGGCGATTGCTTGTGGGTATGAGGCTCCTATAAAATGGCTCATTGTTATGGGATAGAGTATTAGATCCCAGTGGGCACAAAGTTAGATCCAGGGCATTATGGTCGCTATCCTGCCGCGGGATCATCTCCATATCGACTTCTTGGGGCCATAGCCTTATATCCGACAATATATAATCAAAATGACTCGAGCCTCCCTGTCGGTTAAAAGTATCCCTCCCCTCCTTGTCTGAGGGTGTTCTCCCATCAGATGCTCTCAGGCCATTCTTAAGGGCAAAAACGTTCAATTGCAACCCAGAGGCCCTCCATTTCCTGATAGGTGGAAGAGAGAGCACAGGGCCTTCCCAAACTTCATCCTCATCTCCACTGAGGATACGAGCAGCAATACTAAGTAGTTCAAAACTACAATTAAAATCACCCAGCACTTTTCTAAATACGCCAGGGGAGAGGGATGAAAAGGGAGCATTGATTAGGTCAATAATAGCTAAATTAGCCTTATTGTCTTCATGCCTCCAATACGCATTGTATAAACTCAATGAACTACCCCACCCCCCACGCAGAAGAAAATTACAAAATAACACATAATACATCAGGAGAACCAAGATCAATCACTTTCGATGAGCGAGCCAAGGCGGTTTTAATTTTAAGCCAAGTTGCAAGGCCCCCTGATGAGTGACCTTTCCCACAAGAAAGGTCAAAACTGCTAAACCCAGATCAAATTTAGGGATAGCAGCCCAAGTAGGAGATTGATGGCAACTTTACCTGCAGTGTGCTTGGGCCTGTTGGTTTGCGGGAACAGGTAAGATAATGGGCAATGGTCCCCTGCTTCTTAGCATAACCAGGGATAGGCGCATGCTTTGTTCTTCTCTTTCACCTGGCTGTCGGTTCACAAGGACTAGTGATCACAAGCTCATCTATGGGAAGTGCCCTATCTGTGGTCAACAGGGAATTATGTCCAGTGCCCTCAGGGGTGGATGGTCTATAGACACTACCACAGGCCTCCTCAGGGGAGCCTAACAGTGAGGACACCCTTTTTGGTGAAGGAATGCGAAGCCCCACCCTCATATCAAGAGATCAGCACCTCTCCGCCAAGTAATTTTCCTTGGCAACTACACTCACTGCTCGTGCCAGAAATGAGTCCACCGTAGTGCCACTTTGAGGTTTGTTGGTAGTGCTGTCATTTCCTCCGGCCATTTTGCGCTTACCCATGACTCTTGGCCAGGTAGGGGCAGAACAGCATCCAATGTCCACCAAAACCAAGGGGGATGGGCCAGCCCATCCTCTTCCAGGCAATGACAGGCAACGACGGGCCCTTCCTGGCCCAGTCTTTGTCCGGGCGCGTCCAGTGCTGCGGGTTGCAGGTTGCACTTAAATGCTAGTTTTGCCTGTCCCTGCCCCTCAAAGGCATGATGCAGCTGGGGGACCCCAGCAACTTGTGGCAGCAAAAACAAAGTTCCAAATGCGGCAGGGAACCGCTCTCACAGGGACCCATGCTGCGAGCTGCAGGTCACCATTAAAATGCTCGTTTTGGCTGTCCCCGCTCCTCAGAGACACGATGCAGCTGGGAAGCGTAGTCCCACTAAGCAACTTGTGGCAGCAAAAACAAACTTCCAATTGCTCTCACAGGGACCTCACAAACTCTCTCCCTCCTTGGGACAACATCCCAAAAACCTATTACTACCTGCCGAGCCAACAGATTTAATCTCAATCATAAAATTGTTCTACGAACTTGATGTGGAGTATTCCACGTAAGATAGGGTTGTGTTTTTTTCTATAGGCAACTTTTTATATAACCCCATTTCTCTCGTGCCGCTGAAATATTAACATTTCCCGATTCAAACTTACTTTAAAAGAAGATTGTTTTAAGAGGCTTTTGAAAAAGGTTTTGGACATAGGAAAACGAGTAAAATGATCCAACCCAAAAAATTCCCTAGCTTTAAAAAGGCACGAAAGAATGCACGTTTTTCTTTTCTAAAGGTAAACAGTTCATGCGGCTAAGCAGCATGTAATGACCCAATGTTCATGCTGAGTACTCAATTACCCCCCTCAAAATGAATGCGCTATGCTTGAACTGCTGTGCATTGTAACATGACGGTGTTTGGGTCTTTAAAGTCATATCTGTCTATTCCTCGCTCCTCACATTCTTTGTCAATGACTTGCATTACGCAGCTCAGTAAATGATGCAGTAGACTAGCTCTGCCTAGTCCCAGAGAGGGCAGACTCTATATCCCGCTGCCAATTTCCTGTACCTTCAGTCTAATTTGGCAGTCTTTGTATATCTGCATTTGTCAATAATCTATACACTCATGAAGTGGGCAAAGTTGTGATTGTTTTTTAAAATATGTGCATCGTTTCTCTGAAGAAGGTTGATTTGTTTTCCCATACGAAAATTCCATATGACTTACGTGATGTGAAGTGATGTTATTTTGGGGCTTGTGATTTCCAATTAGTCACCACTATTTGAGATGCCAATGTAGGTTAGAGTTTTGGGGTTTAGCCAATGAGCTTGTGTGGTGAGCTTTTTTTGGCTTATACCATGTCATGGGGAGCAATTACAGATTACTCTGTGAAACCAACACTAAGTAAGACCTGCCTTCAAGTGCTGAGTTGTAATGTAGTCTTGGAAATCCTTGAATCATAACCCCAGTCAAAACATCATCTCGATTCCCATCTGCTTGCTTTCGGTCTTAAGCCAACTGTTTGCATCATTGATGTACTGTGTAGTGTCAAACAAGGAGAGCACCCAGGAGTCCCCTGATGCACTTTAATGTTCTGTCATGTGTTTGGAAAATGGACACCTAGTATCAACCGAACACAAGAATCTGTTTGCAAAAAACCACTTTGCGAACTGCGTCATTGGTATATGTGTGCTTGCAAGAAAATGTGCAAAACACTGTACAACATTGGCTCCCTCGTATTGGCGTTTAATTGGAGGTAGACAAAGTGGCGACAGCCACTCACCCCACCAAGATGGTGTAGAAGAGAATTTCTGAGTAGAAGGGACAGAACCGCCACCCACAGTTCAGGCAATGGCGCTTCTCACCATATTATGTACAGGATGACTTCAACCACTGCCTACAGGTCCCTAATCAGAACTCTGATATTTACTGCACTGCACACTCGAACGTTTCATGGGGGGTGTCCTCTAACGTCCCTCCCTCTCTCTCACCACCTTATATTGAGTACACAGGTAATAAAGGGGAAACGGCCTTTACAATGCGGGCTGAGCCACGCATGCCTTTTCCAGGTAAGTGGAACAATGCTTTCCTAAACCACGCATCTGCCTTAACCGCACATATGCATGGTTAAGGCAGCCAACGGTCTAGATGTGCGGATGGGCGGGGAGAGGAACTGGAAGGATCTGTAGAGGAAGCTCCAGGATGCTGCCTGGGAAGTGGAGCTGGGGCAGATTTGGTGGCGGGGTAGTTTTTAGGGGTGGGGGTGGTTTTAGGGCTCACCGCGGGGGGCTGAGGTTGGGGTAGTTTTGTGGCAGGGTTTTAGGGCCCAGGGAGCGGGAGGGGCAGTTTTCAGAGCTGGGGCAGATTTAGGGGTTAGGGTGGATGGGTTGGGGTACTTTTTTGGGCAGGGGCCGAGTGTAGGGCTCAGAGTGAGAAGTCGGGGTAGTTTTAAGGGCTGGGGCGGGTGGATAGCAGGGCTGGGGTATCGGGTGTTAGGGCGCAGGGCAGGGGACAAGGGGCTGGGGTGTGCAATTTACCACACATATACCTTTAGCAGTAATGCATTTACAACAAAATTTGTTGTAACAGCATGCGTAGTAAAGATGCAGTTGTAGTTCAGACCGTTTTGTTTAGGCATGCATGGTTTTATCATACAACAGTAATAAATAGTCTATTGACTGTCTACTTCCAGCCTCCCTCTCGAGCCTCTTGTATTCAAGTGTTTAATACCAGAATATGCCCAGGTTGATTATTTCGAAGGAGAAAACAATTGGGATCCATGGGACAGCGGTACCTTTTGCTGGTGCTTGTTAAGACATGGGCTCAGGTTCAAGTCATACAAAACCAGTGAAATTCAGCCATTATAGTTAGGGAGCTAATTATAACGCAAGCACCGCAATGCACTGCTTATGACCTCACATATTACATCACTCATTACATGGTCAGTGACATCACTCATGACATCTCAAATGACATTACTGATAACATAACTGAACACATCATCCAGTGACTGTGAGTGTTCTAAAAAAAGTTTATGACTGGTAAATATATATACACCAAGGTGTATTGGTGAATCAGTGGGTGCATGAGTGCCTGTATAGAAGATTCAGTGGGTGCATGACTGAGTGTATATGTGAGTGATAGGTGTCTCAGTGACTGTATGGGTGAGTGACTGGTTGTGTAAATTTCTGTATCGGTCTGTCAGTTGGTATCTAAGTGGCAGAGAGGGTAGCAGGAACAATATTGTCATTGGCTATCTGGTGCGCAGAAATATGGTGGTAACTCAAACACCATCTGTGAACCGCATCAAGTACTAGTGTCAATATGTATTGGAGTCATGCCATAGCTCAGATTTGCAAATAGTCTGTACGCTCTGTACTTGTATAGTGTGTACCTTCCTGAAGGCATCCTGGAGTTGTTTGGAACACCGAAATGATTGATTATGGTGTGATTGTTAGGAGACATGGGCCACTGAAAAAGTGTTTATAAATGGGTTTACTACATTCAGTGTGGAAGCTAAACCCCCAGAGAAACCAGGGAGGGCTACTGGTGGTTTATTAACTTTGCTTAATAATGATTCTTTTAGCTACCACACTTAATTGCAAATAGATTGTCCTGATTTGATGTTGATTATTGTCGCTCTTAATACAGGTACTCGGGTGGCCTTTATAAATGTTTATTTATGGTCAATTACAGCCAGTGCTGAGTCTCCCATTATATCTCTTCTGGACAGAGCAACTAGTTTGGACAAGTTACTTAAATGTATTATCATCAAATGCTATTGTGGCAGGTGGTGAGATCCCAGATTCATGGAGAGGGGCGGAAATCATTACAATTTATAAGAAGGAATATACCTGCATTCCATCTAATTACAGGCCCTTAAATCTCATTGACAACTTACAAAAGGACTTTGCTAGGAAAGTCTTTTTTGTGTTCAATAGCTTTCTTATTTTAAAAAGTAAGAGTTCATACAATTATAATGAAATGCAATACATCAGGGCAAAATAATCAATAGTTAATTAAAAAAGAAGTTAGGAAAATATATACACTAATATATAATCCATGTCAGGAAAACTCACAAATAATACTAAATCAAATAGTACAATATAAAAAATATTTCATATTAGAATTATAACAGCTGTATTGCACATTATCCCAAAAATTTCAGAAGGAGAAGAAAAAGAAGAGAGAAAGATAGGATAGAAAGAAGGAAGAACAGGGAAAGCAGGAGGAAAGAGAGAGGGGACGATACATAGATAAATAAAATGATAGATGACTGGCTAGATAAATAATTAGATAGATAAATAAATAAGTGATAACTGAAAGATGGGAACACCCAATGCAGTGGAAAAAATAAATTAAGAAATAGAGACAAAAGGATATTCGGCTACCAAACCTTGCGAGGACAGTTTCATATGCTTATCTAAAGACCTCCAAATAGTATTAGATATGGAAGGAGTACAATGTTTCTCTTCGACAAAAGTATGAGCCCCACGAAGAATCGATACCCAGGCCCACCTAGTAGGATAGGACAGGAGGTTAAAGGATTTCCACTCGGTTAAAATAATTTTAACAGCAATGGATATGAGGAGATCTAACAACTGCATATCAGTATCGTCCAAGGGGAGAGGAGTGCATGCAGCCCACGGGCCCAATAAAATCGTAGGTAACAAAAGCTCCACTGGAGTATCAAAGATTAGTGAAAGATGTTTCTGAATGAAATCCTAAAAGGAATGTAGTAATGAGCATTCAAAAAACATATGTTGGTGAGTGCCTGAAACCAAATTGCAATTCCAACAAAGATCATTGTGCCTTAGTTTCATCTTGTATAAGCGAGCAGGTGTCCAATGTAGGAGATTCATTGAAAATAATTTAGATTGCATAAGAGAAGGAGCAATCTTATTCTGTAATGAAGCCTTCCCAATCAATTAATTACTCTTGTGAGATATGTTTGAAAATATCACTATCAAAATGATGGGACCATTTATCTTTCGTAATAGTAGCCCGAGAGGGAGGTGACACAGATAAAAACTTGTATATCTTCGAGGCAGAATGACCTTCACGAAACCACATATACAAAAGTGAAATAGTAGTCGAGTCTTTACAAAGGGAAATTCTAGAAAGAGCAACCTTTAATTTTAAAAAGGAATAAAAATCCACATTATTAAGATTATATGTGCTGGCTAAAGAAGAAAAGGGAAGAGGGTCATGATTGGAATCATAAAGATGTTTGACCAACGTCAGACCTCTATTAGCCCAGGAAGCCATCGTAACAGGATCAATATCAGTAACAATTTTAGGATTATACCATAATGAAGACCATCTCAATTTATGAATGGGCTTGGAGACTTTTTTATCAATACATTTTAGAGCACTAATTGTGTCAGAAATAATACGGCTTGAATGGGGTAGCACCAATTTAGAAGCAGTTAAAAAGGAAGGAGTAGAAAGAGGTGTACCCAGCTCACGTTCAATATATAACCATGGGGGGTATGGAGGGAATCTGATAAAAACCAAAGAGCACCTCAGAGACGATAAAAAGGCAATTAATATAGGTTCCAATCTGGAAGATTACATCCACCCAAAACAGCTGGTTTTCTAAGATGTTTATATGCAATTCTAGCGTGCTTATTACTCCATAAAAATGTTGATGTAAGTAAATCAATCTCCCGGAAAAAGGATGAGGAGAGTTTCACAGGCAGCATGGAAGATAAGAAATTATCATCATCTTAAGAGTTTGAAGTCGTCTCCACCAGGATATGTATTTCGGAGACCAGGAGGATAAGAGATCTTTAACCTTCGCCAGTATGTGAGATTCATTATAAGAAATAGTATCTAAAAGATTATTACAAAACCAAATTCCTAAGTATTTAATTCGAATCGACTGCCATTTAAAGCCGGCCTCACCCATGTGGGAAGGGAAACACAACGCATTAAGAGGGAACATTTCCGTCTTATCTCTGTTCAGAGTATATCCTGAAACTTTTGAAAACTCTTTAATGGTATTAGAGATAGCAGGAATAGCAGTTGCGATGTCCTCAGAAAAGATGAGAACATCATCTGCATACGCAGCCGTTTTAATTGTATGCAGATCAAATTGGAAGCCTTTGATATTTTCATTCAGATTAAGTAATCAAAGGAGTGGGTCTATAGACAAAAGAAAAAGAAGGGGTGATAGCGGGCACCCCTGTCTAGTACCCTGGCGTAGATTAAAAAAGGAGGACGTAGCCCCATTGACTCTGATGTTAGCTTTAGGTTGAGCATATAAGGAGATTACCATGCTGATAAAAGACTCGCCTAAATTATGAGATTGGAGCACAGCCTGTAAAAAGGGCCAAGACACTTTATCAAAAGCCTTTTCGGCATCAAGAGCAATCGCAGCCGATGGGAAAACAGATAACTTCGCTTTCTCCAATATATGACAGAAGGTTCGAATATTATCTCTAGCAAGTCTCCCTTTTACAAAGCCAGTCTGAGAGCCATGGATAAGACTAGGGATATGACCCTCTAAACGCTTAGCCACAGGATTTTAGCAAAAATCTTAGCTTCCATATTTAGAAGCGAGCTTGGACGGAATTTTTTGGGTCCGAAAGATCTTTCCTTCTTTCGGAATCACGACAATAGTAGCCTCAGCGGCTGGCCCCGAAACTTTGCCCAACATTACAAAGTTATCAAAAACTCTTTTGAGAACCATTATTATTGAGGATGAGAAAGTCTTGTAAAAAGCAATAGGATAACCATCAGGCCCTGGAGCCTTCCCTGACCGAATCGTCCGAATGGCTTGAATTATCTCTTCAGACTCAATAGGTTGCCCCAGAGTTGCTAGGAAAGTCTTAGATAAATTGCTAGAGTAGATGGAACATAAAAAAATATTGTCCTCACTCCAAGCTGGCTTCCATCCAAAGACCAGTACCATTGATCAAACCTTCAGATGCGCCACTCTTTACTGGAAATATGTCTTGTTATCCGAACACAATCTTTTTGTGGTATTTGTTGATCTTAGAGTCGCATTCAATCTTATCCCACGTAAAAATTTGTGGCGAGTCTTGGCCAATATGGGGGTCCCCAGGAATGTGATTCAGCTCTTGATTAAATTACATACAAAGAATTTCACCCAAGTCCGAAATGGTAGCAATGGTAAATTAACAGAAAGCATCCCTATTGAATGTGGTGTGCATCAAGGGTGCGTTCTTGCTCCAATGTTATTTACCCTCTACATGAATGACGTAGTGAAAACACTGCTAGACTGCTGTAAATGTTCCTATTCTTTTGTTTGCAAGCAATTCACTTCCCATTTCGCAGACACCTATAGGGCCTTCGCTCCTAATAAATAAATTCCTCTGGTTTTGTATGTCCAGGGGATTGGAGCTCAATGTAAATAATACCAAGTACATGATATTTGGAACAGGAACTAACAAGAGATCTGTCATCTGAGTTGGTGATGAAGTACTCAAGAGGGTGCACAGTTTTGATTACCCTGGGATTAAACTAAAGGAAAAATTGTAATTGGTAGCACAACTTACCAAGCGTAAGCTGCTATTGGAACATAGATCAAATGCTATTTTAAGATTGCATAAAAAAACAAGCTCACGTTCCATATCACCAGCTCTAGAAGTGTATTGGGCTAAAGCCCAAAGCAATGCGCTTTACGGCGATGAGATCTGGGGTTGTATTGATACTATTCAATTGGCTATCACAGAGAATAATTTTGTGTGGAAGTTAGTTTCCATACCGTCTAGTACCCCTCTCACTCCATTGTTTTTTGATCTAATATTAAAGAGAATAAGTGATCTAGCAGCACTTAAACCCCTTGTGTTCTAGGTTCACCTCTGGTCAACACCCGAACTTACTGATTATAGAGATTCCCTAAGGGATGAATTTAGTTAATACTTGTGCTACCTATGGTCAAAATTGTTTCTGATTGGTTCAGTAGGTTGGGACTTAAGAGACTTTGGGATAACCCGAATTCCCTTTGTAAAACTGAGCTTAGTGAACTGAAATCTCACTACTGGGCATACATTCATGAACAATTAATAAGTAGCAGGGATGGATAAGGGTCCTTTGACCAAAATTTCTTGGAGCTTAAGCACTACCTTGCTTTAAGCCCTTTTTGGACTCTATTCATCTGCCAACAGCTAAGAGTTTGGACGTTCGTTTTTCGCTATGCACTCTCCCGCAGGAGACATTTTACAACTAAATGGAAAAAAGACGCGGCTTCAAGCCTCTGTTACGCTTGTGGTCTTGAAGATGAGACAGAGGTACATGTAATGTTTTTCTGTCCAGAATACCTTGGGTCTCGACGCAAATGGATCCGTCCAGTTTGTAGAAACTTGGGCCTGACTAGATACCTTGTAGAACAGAGAATTTTGAAAAGTTATATATCTCCGTTAATGGTCTTTGCCATTAGTAAATTTTTATTGACCGTTTGGTATAAGCGTATTAACTTTTTTAATACCAGAAGTTTTGTTATTTTTAACTTCTGTATGTTGTATAGGCCTCTCAGATTTTTATTGTGATTGTAAAGTGTTATGAATTTTCTTCTTTGCACTTAGCTTTAAGATATTTATCTTTGCACTGGCACTTTTAAAGTATGATATTCTATTATTTCCATAACTATTGCAGTAATTGTGTCTATTTTATGGTTGTATAATCGGATTTTTATAGTTTAATCAAATGGAATGTAATTGTTTGTATCTATTTTATATTCTGTATTGTACTGTTTATATACTTTTTTGGTTCTTGGTAAACCGAATAAAGTATTATTGTGCTAGTGTGATTTTTAAATTTTGGCTTATATACATAATGCCAAATTTTAAAGCCCCAGTGGTTACCAAGGTGACGAATTATGCCCTTGTGGAGCTAAAGAACAGTCCCTGGATGATTGTAATGTTGTACAACTCTGCCAGGCCATATTAATTTAGTTACATTGCACAGGATCCACTTTCAACTGGGTACAGTCCACAACCGTTATAAATAAATCTCACAAAAAATTAAGGAGTTGCATTGATCTTAATTGCCAACGGTGAAAATTAAGGATTTTAGTCGGATTTCGCCGTTCGATTTCAGAATTCGAAGGGCTGATTGTTGCTGTCCATAAGGCTTAAAAGCTCTTCTAACTTAAGCCCTAGAATATTTTGGAGTTAGTGATATTTTCTAAATATTGTAAACTAGCGCCAGGGCATAGTAACTTGATGCATAGGCATGATCCTAGCTTCTGGTGCTGTCCAAAGCTTGAAGATAAGGGGTGGACCCGGTTGGTATTCCTGGGAATACTGTTGCAACAGTTATGTTAGGTTATGTCTTAAAGTAAATTATTCAATACAAAATGAAAACATTTCAACAAATGCCTTTTACTGAAGAATCAGTATTTGATTTCTATTGTAGCAATAATAGATATATTATCAGACACGTTGGGGCTCCATAGGACGGATCAGTGCTTGCTGACAAATGTGGAGAAAGTGTGCAGTTCAAAAGTGAAACAAAATCAACGTTGACTTTAACACAATAGATTTTTCAAAACACTGACTCGGCTAAGAGTTCAAGTTTATAATATATACACTCATTTACACAGCCAGCTCAAAAACACGTCAACATGTATACCCCCAAGGCACTATACGTGGGAGAAGTCTTCATCAGGACAGCAGAAAAGGAAGTATCCACCATGTAATGAGTGACTTCATCACAACAGACTCTGGCCCAAATCCATAAGATGCTATTCTTTTTGTCCACCTTCGTATTTGATGTCCTCTCGGCGCTGGTAAACATTCACTAAACGCCAGCGAATGTCGACATGTTTTGTGTTGGCTTTGTAATAAGTATATATACTCTAAACCTGAACTCCTAGCAGGGTTAGTGTTTTAAAAAATATATATTCTATTACAGTTAAAGTCAAATATTTATTTGGTTAACAAATAACTATAAAAGATGCAAGAACATATAAACATATCACAGTGCAATTTCATAAAGGGAATACTGATAACAAATACAATGGGGCCCATGCTATTTAGGATTTTGGACCACAAATCCCTCAAATATCACTCGAAAAGGAAGGTCACACAACTTCAATCTTAACGTCCCTGCATGTGCAGTAAAGATCTAAGTTTGAAAGCTTCTGGCAAAAAACACATGCAGCGTAAAACAGGCCTTTTCATTCAGGAGCACTTGCAAAAAGGTCCAGAACCGGCCTTACTTGGGTAAAATGTTTCCCTTTCAACGGTGGTAACACAAACTTATGTCGCAGATTCACAAAATGACAACATAACATAAGAAGGTGTAGAGTGTCTTGATCAAAGAAAGAATCGCCACTACAAAGCCCTAGATTTTCAACTCGCTTCCAACCCTTGGGAATGGCTAGCAGAAGATGAGCCGTATATGCGCCTGAATCTCGTTTATAGAAATCTGTGATTCGGGTTGGGCACTAGCAACGAATAGGGTTCAGTGGACAATGTCGCTTTTAATACAACATGTCCTCGTACCATTGGTCCGCACAATTCTCTTGACTCTCTCGTAGCCTTACAAAACCCATCAAGCACTTTTTGACCCAAACCAACTCAGATCTCACAATGGATTCAATAGATTTGGGCCACCCATATCTCTAACATAACATAATTTACCCAGCAAATTCTATATTCTCCCTCCAGATTCTTACACTCCCTCAGAAATAGCCCGGTTAAGCCTTATTCAGCCAAGCCGGGAGCCATCGGATTATGGTCCGCAAGGCTATCTGGTCTGTAATAGAACCCATACCCAATTCCTTGTATAAAACGAAACAGGGAGAGGGTTGTGTAACAATAGCTGGCACCTCAGGAATTTATTCTCTACCACTTGCAGGACTGTCTCATCATTATACCCCCCATATATCACTGCTGTAACTAAAGGCTGAGATCCATTTTTCATGGTAGATTTTAAAAAACTCTGGCATGTGCTTATTGCCAAGTTGGGTGGCAAAGTCAGAGAGCTGAGTCATTGCTAGCCATCAGGTTTCCTTTGGCAGTTAGGAGTGGGGACCATGAGTCTGTACTATTGAACAAGACTCCCAGGTAAGAAAAAAAGCTTTCCCCTGGAAATCTGAGAAATTCCTTAACATAATTTTCGAGTGTTAGTGGGCTTTAGCTTACTATTAAAATGTGAGATTTATTAAAATTAGTGCCGAATTCCAGATTATTCATAAAAGTTATGAATGAATCTAGCAAATGTTGAAGTCCAATGGCAGTTCTTGCTATGAGAACCATGTAATCGGCGTGTAAAAGGGCGAGAATGGGATGTGAACCTATTCAAGGAATATCTGGACTAGCTGCACGTCATATAGGACAAAATTGGTTAATAGGGTCAGACTGGGACAGAAAGTAGGCCCAGGCACCACAATGGTGGCTCCCATAATAGCAAAAAAAAGTAACCTATGTGCGCAAATTGGGACAGTTTTGAACTTGTAACAACACACTTTATAAGTGTTTTACGAAGTATGGAAGATTAAATGGATTTGATCTTGCTACAGTCAATATTTGTTTTAATATCGGGTTATTAAACAGACAAATCAGACCAGCAGACCATAAAACAAGCCCACAAACAGCCAAAAAACAGGAGCACACACTGACTTGTCAGACCAGCCCATCAGGCCCTGCCAGATTGCCCTATTGGCCAATTATGTTGGTTAATGTACAATGTAAATAGCGTTGGAGCAAAAATACACCCCGGCCTTACTCCGCGTGTGACCTTAAAATTAATAATAGACCTGCTATCAGTCCCATATCTTAGCACTGCTGTGAAGTCCTTATGTAACTCATGCAGGAAGTCACAGCACCTTGATCAGACCCCAATTCAAGCAAAATATCACAAAACTTACATCTATTTGCTTCTTCAAATGCAGTGGTTAAGTCCATAAATGCCATATGGAGGGAGTCAGCCTTTGCTACTACATATTTTCCCGGGAACATATAGAAATTCAAACATTGATCAATGGTGCTACGCCCTGGTCTAAAACCAAACTGTAATTAGATAAAATGTTGTGTGCTGGCCAGGTCGTAAGCCTAGTAACAACAACTTAACTTATAACCTTGACCCCATGGTCAAGGGATATGGGCCTATAGAAACATGGATCACCCTTCTTTCCTTTCTTGAACACTGGAGGAATTATAGACTTATAGACAATGAGGGGATACCTACATGCGGCATTCAAAGAGTGAGTTAAGACTGTAGCCCAAGTCTGAATATCTAATTTGTATACGTTGGCAGGTACTCCTTCAGTGCCAGGGCTTTGTTTATAGACAAATGAATAATGGCTTCTTACGCTTCCTCCAGTCGAAACTCAATCTTTCACCTGCTCACCGCTTCTACTTTATCACTTAATGTAGGCCCTTTATCATGTGACCCATAAATCCCTTCAAAGTGTTTCACCTGGGGATATATGACATACAACCGATCCTCTGTCTTTAGGGGCAAAGCTAGGGCGATTCACTACTTCTTAAACAAGCATTTGCAATGCAATAGGTCTTGCCTTTGGGACCTTATAAGCTTTTAGCTATGAAGCACATTATCCTGGAAATTCCTTGAGGTTGTAAAACAAATGATACAGAGAAACATCTTTTTGCATAGGGAAGGTTTCCATACAGATCAATGTACCCAGTGTTTGCAGCCTAAGATCCAAGACGAGGTATGTCTCTATTGATCATTGATAGTCTGAATTATAAACACACGTTTGCTTACACTTTGAGATTAGTGGTAATGTAATTAACTACCATCTTCGTCTGTTCTTATTTGATAAATTCAATAAAATGGGTACCGTATTTCCCTGAAAATTCTGCATGTGTACATAGTTAGAATAAAATGTCTGCATGCATAGCGCCCATTCTTCACATTTCTGCAACTGGGAACTGCGTCTAGTTGCTCTTGTGGAAAGAAAAACTTTAGAACTCTCTTTCACAACACTGAAAGGCACACCCTCTTGATATAAATAGCAGGAAAGGCGCTATAAATTAATCCAGTCTGTACTATGCTTTCACATTTTTTCGAACTAGTCCAACTGACAGTTTTTGGGTGCATCGTTTTTAGGTTCATTGTATGTGGGAAGCAGACAGCGTTAAACAGCAAGACCTCTCTAGCCGCTGCATAAACACAAGCATTGCGGCACCGATGCTTTACCTTTAATATCAAAAGTAAATCGCGGGTGCCGCGATTATACCAAAAGTGAAGAAATAGATGTTTTTTTCTATTTCTTTACTTTTGGTATAATCGTGGCACCCGCGCTTTACTTATAACATCAAAAGTAAAGCGCGGGTGCCGCGATTATACCAAAAGTAAAGGAAACAAGTGGCACTGAAAGCGATTGCGTCGCGATCGCTATTGTCAACAACTAGTGGTGCGCGCGCACCACAGAGGAGCGGGAGGGAGGGAGCGCGGCAGCAAGCTGCTGCACGTGCTGGCCACCGTCGGGAATGGGCGTTTCAAAGGCGGGACATTGACCCGCCTTTGCCCAATCGCATGCCGTTTTTTTTTTTTTAAAGCACGTGCAAGCCAATGCCAGACGGGGAAAGCAAAACCACCCGCACGAGCGTGTGGGTAGCTTTCTAAACCCCGTACAAGAGGTCTCGCGCTGAGCGAGCAGTGCTACGCACTGCAACGCTATGCACGAGACCTAAAAAGGGAGCTATTTCTAAGTACGCTAGCCAGTGCGTGTTGATCCCAAACCTCTCTTTTGAGCTCCTTTTTACGCTTCTTAATAGCCAGTTTATACTTCTTGAGACATTGAATTATGTCTGTGTGGGGTTTTGGAATTTTGTTTATGGCCTTAAACAAATTGCCTCAATCCTTTGAACAGTTACTGTCATTCCAACTAATTTGGGTCATATGCTTGTTGGTGCTCACCCAAGTTGGCCATTGTGTATTTTGAATGCAGACCCTATTAAATGCAGCCAGTGTCTCCTCTGTCTGTGAAGTGGCCTCTCGGCATATTGCCTAGTCCCTTTCACATGATCGGAACAGATTAGAGAGGAAGGTCCCAGGTACCACCCATTTCCAGCTGAGCCTACGACCTTGATCAGTTGCCTTCACTGGCGCATTCCCATATGTAGCTTTTTGTGAAGCATTTGCAATTTGTTCCAAGGCTAGGGATAGGTGCAGTGGGTTATGATCACTCTGATGCCTTAGTATGATCCTCAAAATTCCTTACTGAATTTAATGACTAGGTTGAAACAAACTTAAACTCTGTTGTACTAGTAAATCCTCTACCTGTGAAAGTTTGAACTGTACCAACCAAATCTGTCAAACTGTTGCCTAAAGAGGCCAAGGCTAAATTAAAATCGGCAGATATTGAGTTAAGCATCGCCCGATGTGTAGTGTGCTCCATGTGATGTGGTGGGTTAGTAGCTATATACCCCTCTCCCTCCATGATGTACCAAGGGCTTATACATGGACATATATTAAAGTCTCCTATGAGTGTTAAAGACATGGAGGTTTGATTATCCATATGGTGATCCAGGAACGCCTTCAGGACTTGCAAGTGTTAGACGTTTCCTTTAGAACAGTTAGGGCCAGATGTAGGTGGCCAGATACCGAGCGGTAACGCAGAAATTCGCAGAATTTCTGCATTACAGACCGGTATTTGGCTGAGTGGAATGTAGGTGAGTTGAAACCTACTTGCAAAATAAGGAATCGCAAAAAAGCGATTCCTTATTTTGCTCTTGCATTTAAGGAATCGGAAATACCGATTCCTTAAATGCAATGTACGTAGCACTAAAAATAGTGCACTTCAGCCTTAAGGAATCGCTAATTACCACCAACTTCAAGTTGGTGGTAAGTAGCGATTTCGTTTGAAAAAGCACTTTTTTGCTTTTTTGAATGTGCCTTGTGGCACACATCCATGCCCTTAGGGTATGGATGTGCGCCACATATGCACACATGCAGATTTCAGGGGTGCAACAGGGTGTCCTTTGGACACCCTGGCACCCTTGAAATACCTCCCACTATTAGCGATTCGGTAATGAATCGCTAATGGTGAATATCTTCCCATTTATTCCTATGGGCCTCCTAGCCCATAGGAATGAATGGGTAGGTATTCCTTAATAACGAATCTCAATTACCGATTCATTATTAAGGAATGTTAAGGAATCGATGATATTTTAGCGATTTCTACCTACATTCCATTTAGCGAGTCCTTAATAGCGATTCAGTAAAAATCGCTATTAAGGACTCGCTAAATTGAAGTTACCTACATCTGGCCCATAGAGTTATAAAAGTTGAGCATCAAAATATTTGCCGACTTGCAAAAAATGTACGGAACTGCTAATAGCTAAGGTGAGCTTGTCTCTACCTGGGGCCGTAATATCATATCTATATAATGAACGTATTGTTAGTTTTTCTAATTAAGCTGATTAAAGGCATTCAATTTACTCCATATCATTCTGATACATTTGCCAAAAGGAACTATCACCGTTATGTGACCTGAATCAAAACAAGGTGATAGTGCCTCCTTGCAGGTATATGTGCTTTTTAACCAAAACAGAGGTTTCAGTAAATGCGCAAGATAACCCAAATTCGGAAAAGCAACATACCAAATGGATGAAATATTTATTTTGTAGTTGCAGAAACTGCATTTTAAGGGAACTCCAGTACAAATGTTCCAGTAGGTTCTAAGTCATGGATGGGGAGGCCCATGAATCTTGCATGCCAATGTTACTCCAACATGGCCGACTCAGCGATTCTTTTCGGTAGTATTGCATGCCTGGGGCTTCATGTGAGGGTAGTATCTGTTTAATTTAATCATAGGTCTTGAAAGATACATCTTAAGGACAGATGCTTGTTCACCTTTTTCAGGAATCTATCTGCATGAGAGAACCCTCTTGTCTAGTTATATTAAATCCTCTGTACAATTCATCGAAACATTTGCCAGCCTGGCAAAACCAGGTGGTATCCGTACCACCAGGAAGACAACACCCTGTCCAGTACCACCACTGACCCGCCCTTTATGCTTTGGCATGGAAGGATTTCTCCCCTGCCCAGGTTTGTTCTGGGGGTACCAGACTGGCTGCGAGCACAGACTGGTGACTACTCCCAACTCAGGTTTGTCTGTGACTCCTACAGTCAACACCAAAACTTTAGCATGAAGAGGGACTTGGGATAATAAGAACTTGTAATTTATGGTGTCGCACTGTGGCCAAGCCAACGCTGTCGCAGGGTGGGTGTCAGGAGACCCTGATGGTCTGTAGAGATGTGCACAAAGGTTCTTCACCATCCTTAAGGCAAAAAAGGCTGTGTTAACTCTGAAATATAAATGCGTGTAAAGTCAAGACCAGCAAGATTCTTTTCATGAGCCTCTCGTAGAATACTTCCAAAACGCATTTAAGCCTTTAAGCTGAATTTACATTTCTTACTGGATTTTTGCAGTGGCAAGTTTCTAATTAAATAGTATTTGGGGTTTAAATGTTTAAATAATTTCTGTATAAATCTAAATAAACTTGTTAACATCAACAATATCGACAATAATATTGCCTGCATGCAAAGAATATATAAATTTCGCTGCATGTGAACAGTTATGTTAAAAAGCAAAATGCGTGATGGAGCACCCAGCAGTGAAACCTGGAATTACCACCTGTTTATGCCGTGCTTGGTTTGCCCAATTACATTTTATTTTGCTAATACTTCCTCTAAGACCGACAGTAATCTTTAAAAAACGATAATAATTACCCACTTAAGTTTCTAAATGCAGGCCTGTTTATGGTCAAAGTTGCCATGGTGATTGGGTCAGCGGATTTCCCAGGGGTCTTCCGGCTACTGAAAGTCGTAATAAGATGCTCCGGAGCCCATCCTGGCTGTCATGGCTCCCTTTAATTTGATAACGGATTAAATTAATATATATGGAAGTGAAATGTTTGTCAGCGAGCTGCACCGCAAGGTTGTAGAAACCAGCACGCATTCTGCGCCCCTTACCATGGGTTTGTACCACACGAAGTCATTTCTTTTTTTAAAACAGGCGTATTGAAACAGAACAGTTAGGTTCTTATAAACACCCATCTTTCGGTCTTCTCATATTTCAGCACAGAAAAGCAATCGAGAAAACAGCTAAAATTCTTAGTTTAAAATAATTCACATTTTAAGACTGAATAAAATGTCATAAAGCGAATCAGAAAGCCCTATGAATGAACAATATTCATTTCAGTAAGCAGAGCGAACATGCATCCTTGATTAAAAGTCCAGTGTTTTAAGGAAATGTGCCTTAGATAGTCCAAACTCCTACTACGCAGTGGAAAGGACTTAGCCAGCCAGCCACCCACCTGGCCCGGTCCCTGCTTCTGATCCCACCCTTGGCCCAATGGACCCCGTCACGGGCACCCGGACCCTCACCAGGCCGCAGGACGGGTTCTCACGGCCAGGTGGGTGGGTGGCTGGCTAAGTCCTTTCCACCGTAGTAGGAGTTTGTACATCTTTACCAAGGGTGGCCGGGAAGTACATGTGTAACTGAAATAGGATTCAGAGTTTTAAAAGAAGCACTTAACGGGGTTTTTGAGCGCGGCTATCAGTTGGAACTGGTTCATAGCGAGTTTCAGCTTTACAGGAATCCTCGTTTCTGTGAGTGAAAGTCACCACCTCGCGAGTAACTAAATCGCGCCACTACACTAAGGTCTTCATTACCAATGCCCGGTAAATGGTGTGACATTTATCACACCTTAGAAAATCTGACTCCGTCAATCGGAATGTATCGGGTGCGATTAGTACCAGTCAATTGCGACTTTTTAGGGAATGACATGACGAATTTTATGTTTATTGCACCACAATCCACATGTTCTGGTAAAAACTGGTGTTTCCTCGATAAAAATTGGCCTGTTCTGATTTGCCAATATTTAGCACAAAACCCATCATTGAGACATGCGTGGTAACAGGAGTTACCGCACACAATTCAATTAAACAAGCCACTTGTAAAAAGAGCCTCTACATATGGAGTGCCATTGCATTGCAAGAATCACACACCAGATTAGTAAAGTAGAGTACATTTTAACAAATAAAACAAGACCAAACCGACAAAAATCCAGCCAGCAGAGCCAATGATAGTGCAATTTTAGAGATGTCAGTGAATATAGAGCCAAAAAGCACAAAGCGCCAACTGTGGTTATCTGGCCACTCTGGCCTGGGAGAAAGTCACAAATTCAGGCCAACTACAATGGAGCATGGGCCAGCTGTAGGGAACCAGTTAGGCCAGCTGAACAGAAGTACCTACCTTAAATCCCGGTTGCAGAGAGTTACAAGGCCCCCACATCGAGGATGCGTCACGCAGCCGAGGTGATGCGAGGTCTGGGTCAAAGCTGCGTTGGTTCAAGGAAGCTGTGACGCTGCGAAGCGAGATCCTGCGTTGTTCCTGAGGAGGCTGTTGATGCGGTTGCATACCGTGTGAAGTCCTGCATCAAGGATGTGTCACACACCGGCTGGTTCCAAAGAAGTTGCATGCTTGCGATGTGGAGTAGGACATTATCGCTGAAGCTGCCGTCAACTAGAGGTTTTCGATGCAACGGCCTCTGTCGAGGATGCATCACGCAGCGGCGGTTCCGATGAGTCTGCAGGCTGCAAGGGTGATGTGAAGGCATTGCGGTGGAATGTCCATGCAGCAGAGATGATGCGTTGGTTCTGCTTGGGGTTGCACCACCCAGCAGAGATGCGGATCCACAGATGGGCTGGCAGAGCACCTTCAGGCCGACTAACAAGGGTCTAGGACTTGGGAGGCACCACTTGGCAGGGTAGGACTCACAGTTAAAGATTCCAGATGCTGGTTACCAGAGACTAGCCCTTGGAGTCACACTGGTGGTCCTGGCTACAGGTGGCAGGTTCCAGTCCTCACCAAGGCAAGAGGTAGCAGGGCAGCAGGTGAGTACAATAGGGAAGCAGCCCTTCGGGGTAGCAGTCCAGTATAGTGGCTGTCCTTTCAGCAGCACAGCAGTGCTTCTTCCTGGCAGAGTCTTCCACAGGTCCAGAAGTGTACTAAAGAGTTGGTGACTTAAGTCCAATATTTATCCCTGCGCTATCTTTGAAGTGGAAGAAGCTTCTAAAGGATTCCCTTTAAAGTGCTAAGGTTTCCTGCCTCACCTGCCCTGGCTCCAGACTTACTACAGGGGGTATGCAATCCTTTGTGTGAAGGAGGGACACAGCCTATTGAGGTGTAAGTCAGCCCTTCCATTCTGCCAGTAATGGCTCATCCAGGCACACCTAAGCTCTCTATTGTGTGTGGCTGCCTACGAGGAATACACAAATAGCAACTGCCAACTACACTTAGTCATATGACCCTGAGAGAGTCTGCAGGCACTAAATGGCTATGGCACAAAAATGGCAACTTTCTAAAAGTGGCATTTTTAAAATTGTAATTAAAAAAACAACTTTACCATAAAAGAGAATATTTCATTACAATTCCAAAGACATCAAACATCAACTTTTCACCTACTCCCATTTGAAAGATATGTTTATTAAGAGTAATAATGTATTTCCAATGTTATCCTTTGGGAGAGGTAGGCCTTGAAATAGTGAAAAGCCAATTTAAGAGTTTTTCACTATCATGACAAGTAAAATGTATCAGTGCATGTCCTGAGATGCTGCATCTGTCCTTTGTAGAAAGACAAAACTTTGGACCAGACAACAGTGATGCCATAAGACATTGTTATCAGATGGTAATTCCATAACTAACCAGGCAGATATGTTAAATGCAATTCATGAAACTACAGGCTGCCATTGGGTAGAGTTGAGAATTGAAGATGCAAACTCCCATAATCTCGTACTTCCAGAAGGGTGGTCTAGTCCAGTATGCACCATGTCTGAGTCCAGTATGTACCATGTCTGCTTATCGTAGTTTTATCTTGGCTTATCCTCAATGCTTCCATTCTCTTTATGAGATGAATCAGTGGGAAATCCATAGTTATCTCAAAATCTAAACGTACTTGACAGCATGCAACCGAAGTGTATTTATTTTCCTGCATGCATGAGATGAAAGGACTCCGGCCCTTTAATACTTACCCTGAACATACTCCAGCAATGAGACTTTGTGGCACTTTCTCAGACTTCTGTTTAGTAGCCTCCAGCAGGGCTCACAAGGATCCAACATCTCTGCAGAGATATTACACCCACTCCCAAGCCTAGGCTGGTGGTAAGCAATCCTCTATGCTGGTGAGCAATCCTCTAGGCAGTGTGGCGTTCCAGTGTCTTCGCTTGCTCAGACTGTCTCTTCTTTCGCTCCTCTCCATTGAGGTTTCTAGATAGTTCAATTGGTAGCAATGGAGGAGCCAAATGTACTTTGAGAGACTACCTCAGCATTCATGTGTTAGCCATGAAGAGGATACATGCAGAAGATGAAGCCTGCAATCTATGTGCATATTTTACTCATCTACTTTTTCACTCCCCAGTGAGAGACATTTAATAATAAGGACAATAATAATTTACTTTCCTAAAATGTTGAATATAGCAGTGTTTCCATTCCTAAGCGCTGTAAATACGTAAATTAAAGGTGTACGGACAGCCCAGGTTAGAGGTAGTCAGTTTATTGATCACAGAGGGTTGTAACCTCAGTTGGCCCCGCCAGTGTAGAGCCTCGTACTGCACATCCGACGTCATCAGTGAGCGCCTCACTCCCCGAGCCGTTCTGTGATTTTGGCACCGTGAAACTAGCTCTTCTTGAAAGAATGTGTTCTGATAATAAAAAGAGTTTAACTGGAAAAAGCAAACTCCAACTTTGCCCACCGACTGTCCTCTCCAGGTGGTGAAGGCATCCACCGGTGAGCATGAAACCTGCCAGGCTAGTCATGCCCGACAGCATGGCTCACAGCAAAACCCGGCACCTGCTGCCTGTTCGTACTTCATAACCGGCTGTGCATGGCAATGCAAGACGTGTCCTTTCTTCATTCAAGAGTCCGCGTCATCCTGACTCATTTCGGTCCATGGGATTGCAGGAGGTGCGCGAGCATGCCGGCGCATATGATATTAGAGCCAGGTACATGCTGTTCCTTTGCCCGCTCATGCTCCTGTTCGTAAACAATATGAGGTGGCGTGCGCCAACTTTTGGAACCTGTAATTTCGGAGTCATTATTACCCTGTGCACATTGTTTTTCACAGACACGAGTTAGAAGCTGGTGGTAGCTACCTCTGCAAAAACTGGAGAAAATGCAAGTTGTGCTCAGGGCGGCGGGCTTAATTTGAGACGGTGGTTGACGGTGCTCAGCACCGGCACTTACTTGTCAGCACCGGCACTTAATTGTGACCACCGACACTCATGCAAAAAGTGCCACCTTGTGGCAGACATTCCTAATTTTGAGATCAGCACATTAACATTTGTTTACTAATTCGAAATACATTAACAATGACTAAAGCCATACTTGTAGCTATGGGGACCTAGAATAGTCTGAGTTGTCACCCTGCTAGGTGTGTGGTGGTGAGTAGTTGTGCTGGTACTGTTATTGGCTGTGCTGGTAAGAGCAATGGGTGGTGCAAGCTGCAGTGGACCCCTGGCGAGAGCCCTGGCACTTATTATTTTACAAATGAAGCACTGCTGCTTGCCCCTATACGGCGCTTTAGGTCACCCGGTCAGCGTCCAGAAAGACCGCATTATGCAATTAAAACAATCTTTTTTTTTTCTTTTTTTACATTTTGCATTTGTGATAATTTGAATTCAAAGAAGTGAAAGCACGAACTCAATGCTCAAGCCACACAAGCTTTCAAAGAAAGACCACAGTGCTCTCTCTAAACAAACAATATCAGTTTGTCAAGCAGGGAGTCTCTCCTTGTCCCGTGCAGAGATTTCATGTTTTTTTTTCTAGTATATTTATGACGTGGATTTTCAGTCTTTAATTCTGTGTCCACCTCTGCACGCTTTGTATAGTTCCAAAAACAGGGCTTGTGTTTACAACCACGCAATTGTATGGATCCAGTTTCAATTTAGTGCACAGACCAGTCGTACAGTTATTTTGTCCGTCTAACCTACATATCACCACAGTAATTATAGGTCGTCACAAGGCATAAAGACCTTTGGATTGCAAATCTAGTTTCTCCATCATAACAGCTCATGATGAGGTCATCTGGGGTGCGGCCATTTTAGTTAGGGTGGTGCTAGGAGGCTGCTAACAGTAGCTGGACTAAGCCTGTAGTTCATGTTGCTACTCACAGTGGCACTAACCCTAAAAGCCACGCATGGATGCTTTCAACATACCAGGCTCAAGTATGCCAGGGCTGCTCACTGTGCAAACTGCCAGGCCAGGCCAGGTCATCCCTGGACTGAAAACAAGCATCCTAGGACTGATGTCGGGGTTTCACCCCTCATCAGCCAGGATAGTTTGACTCCAGTGGCATGGAGAGCACGGGACCCACGTCTGGGCATACCAGTCCCGCTCAGGGTGACAAATGCAAAAAGAACAATTGATGGACAGAATGCATAACAATGTCATACACTCACCCCAGTACAGAGATCTGGGCCTAAATCCATCGTTTTTTTGCTCACGATGCCGTTCCAGTTTGGACCCAGCCATATGCAAATCAGTCTTGTCCCGAAGCCAGGGAACAGTTCAGGGTGCATACTAGAACCGGCTCTAGATACTTTATGCCCTCAGATTACTAATGCTACAGGACCAGGAGTCAGAGAAGAGTCATCCATCATGTTACAGATAGCAACATATGCCTGAGTCAACATTGCCTCAAGTGTACTGTATGCACAGGCATGCTAATGTCCTCACAGCCACACACATCAGCAGCAGGACGGTTCCATTCTACACCTGATCACCAGTGTGGTTAGCCCCTTGGTACCCTTGCTGCCCCCCCCCCCCCCCCCATATTGCACACCACTGCCGGGCCCAGAGTGGAGCTGGAGGGCCAGTGGGACTGGAACGATTTCTAGAGTGGGGGTGATGTCCAATAATTTCACTTCACTAGAGGCCTAGGGGATATTCCGCAGGGTTTATTTTAAAACACATAAATGCCGCCAGAAGAAGAACCTTGCAAAAGGCCTTTTTATTGTTCATTCTCCATCTAAACTCTCAAGTTTTTTTTGGGGTGTTGCAGCACCCCCCACACTCTCGGTTTTCACCGCCATTGTTGAAGGTTCTCTCCCTAGAAAACACAGAAATAATTTAGGTGAAATTGTACGTTTGACAGTACAATGTACACATTGAATGATTCAAGATAATACCTCATTGGAGCATCATTCAGGGGGCAAAAAATGTCACTTCAAGTTTCTAAATAAAACAAAGCACTGTAACACAAATGCAGGCTGAAACTACAAAAATAACACACACACAAGCTAACTGAAAAGTTGCCAACTTTAATAAGTATTCTACATTTCTAGGCAATATGAAACACGCCATTCCAATCTAGGTATGCATACGCGCAAACATGGACCCACTATCACCCAGCAAAGCAGCCAACTTCACATATAATTGATGATATGTATATATATATATATTCACTTAAAAAACCATAGGTTTCACACATGTTATAGTTAGGTGGATATTTCACTCGCAAAAAACCAATGAAATTCCCCCGTTATAGTTAGTTCAGATAACTATAACTCGCGCGACCGCCACTCTATCACAAGGATGATGTCATCAGTGATGTCATGAGTGATGCCACTGACCATGTCATGAGTGATGTAATATGTGACGTCATGAGCAGAGGATTGCGGGCGCGCGAGTTATAGTTATCTGAACTAACTATAACGGGGGAATTTCATTGGTTTTTTACGTGTGAAATATCCACCTAACTATAACATGTGTGAAACCTATGGTTTTTAAGTGAATTTGCAAGGTTTTTTTAAATGCTAATTCCTAACTATAACGTGTGTGAAACCTATGGTTTTTTCAGTGAATTTGTACGTTTTTTGAAATGCTAATTTATTTATGTATTATTATTTTTTTTATATATTTATTTTACAATAAACTACGTATTAAATTTTTTTTTGGTTTACATGGTGCGCGCACGGTGCGCACACGCACGGTGCGCGCAACCCGCGATTTAAAAAAAAAAATAATAAATTCATTTTTTTTTCTGCCTTCGGGGTCCTTCAGGGACCCCCTGACAAAGGCTAGGGGGTCAGGAACTCTCTACCCTGCCCCCTTTTCACGTTCGCCACCTTCCTTTTTCACTCTCGCACTGAAAACAAACAAAATGGCGGCCGACACTTCTGATTTCGACCGATTAGAACGTTGACTAACATGTAACCACCAATCAGAATTACGCTCGCGCACGTTAGGGTGCTCGCACGGTGCGCGCTTATAGATATTTATATGCTTTTAAATGCTATTTTCTCAGAAACTACTGAACAGATTGACACCAGACCTGCAAAAGGCACTTCCCTGACCTGAGGACTACCTCTCTGCCAAATTTCAAGTAATTCTGTTCAGCCGTTCGGGCTGTACCTTCGACTAAAGGTCCTATGGAAAAATGCATGGGGAAAACGCGTTTTGGGACCCCCCTTTTTCTCGGCCCCCGCTTGACGAATCACCCCGAGACTTTAAGGGTAGGAGCTGAACGGAGCGCCCCATTAGTTTTGAAAATTTCGCAAGGATTCGTCAACCGGCGCCAAAGTCATTCAAAATGGAATTTTCAGATTTCCTATGGAAACTCGGTCTTAACTATAACTATCTACTGGCGACCGCCAGTAGATAATATATATACACATATACAAATATTCTGTATTTCAGCAAGCCCTCATGTTAGTTTGGTCTGTTGTATCACTTACATTTTTCTTGTTCCCACTTCAGCCATTGGCTAACTTCACTCTATTTGAAGGAATTCTTCAGCTTCACAAGAGGCACATCCACACACAAAGTAGTTTCCTTCAGTGCCAGGAACTAGGATGCCAAAGTGTGCTGTTTGAAACTAAAAAAAAAAAATCTGATTGGTATAAGACAATGTTTTTTAATTATCAACTGTCAAGGGCCCTCCAGCTCCCCCAACAATAAAGTCCTCTAAAATCCATCACAAAACAAGCATTGACAAAGATAAAAGCTGACAGCCTATGCTAGACCTATTGGCTTTGCCAGTGCTTGCATACTTACTTATGTGTGTCCTTCACTCCTGAGGAACGTACACCTGCTCGCTCTGCTGTGCTCCTAACTTCCAGTCACCTCTGCTCTCGTTTTTCTGGCCTTCTTCAACAACACCCTCCATCACTGCAAGTGATCAGTCCTTTAAAGGAAACTTTCCATTAGAGGAGTAATCCTTAGCACTAACACATTTTAGAGCGGGCCAGATGAGGTATTGGAGGTTTAATTCAGCCTCCTATGGTTAACCTACTGCTAACCCGCTGACCACACCAGAAACCACTTAATCATCCCTAAAAACAAGCTCACCATGACATTATTGATCAAAGCTGTCTCCTCCGCCTGTTTCCTCATTCTGCGCATGTTATGTAAAATCTTCAAGTGGCTACCCCTGCAAACAAGATTTAATGTGACACATGCCCTAATCACCAGCAGACTGGACTGTGGCAATGCTCTCTACGTAGGAATAGCAGCACACCCCCTGCAGAGACTGCAAACTACACAGAACGCTGTTGCCAGATTCATCCTCAACATCCCCCGATTAGCCGACATCACACCCCACCTCAGACAACTCCACTACTTCCCATACAGAAGAGATGCCAATTTATGCTGCTGCCCCACACACACAGGGCTCTACACAACCAAGGACCACTGCCTGAACTTCCACCAACTGTCAAGAAGATTATGCTCTGCCTCCCTATCAGTCACCCACACTCCCCTCATCTACTGAAGCAGAAGTGGAGGACATTCCTCCTCCCAAATCTCAGCAAAGACCTGGAACAGCCTCCCCACACAGCTCTGGACAATCACCTCTCTTCTGGAATGCAGAAGAGCCAGGGACCTGCAAGCGCCTGGATACCCTATTGGGTGATTAGCAGCACTATATAAATCCTGATTAATTGATTGAACCCAAGGGGCTGAAACCGGCCTTAAAACTCCTTTACTCGACCTAATCTGCTATGAGGTATGAATTCAAATGTTGTTGTGAAGGACAATTCCTCTAATTTATTTTAATGGGCATGATGTTCCCATTAGAGGAATGATGTTTAGCAATTGCCTCTACTTTGTGTTGTCGTTAACTATTGGAGGAGCGGTGTTGGGGGGGGGGGGGGTGCTTAAGAGGGCTTACCTGGAACGGGCCTTCAGGCCGCCAAGCCTCCATCCTTCCACAGGCTTGCCCTGCTTGGAAAAAGGCCAGTGCAGGTCCTACCCATTCAGCATTTCCCTAGCTCCTTTACATGTAAAGCACTGTTGACAATCGGTTATCCATCAGCCCCCAGTACATAATATGCGTCAAATTTATAGAACGCCAGTGCAAAGCCAGTTTTAAACGCCACTCCTTTCACCTCTTGCAAGCCCACTTAGTGGCCCTACGGAATGTCCTGACTTCCTTCCTATCCTGCTGAGGTGGCAGCTGTTCTAGGCGGCTGTACCTGGCTCCTTGCGGTTCTGGACGGCACGTGCAGTGATCTGGGACCTGCAGCCGTTGGAGCGGCTGTATTTGAAATTGGTCCAAGGTCAAGGTTACAAAAAAGGCAATCTTCATTGCCTGTTGCGCAACTGACATCTGCCATTAATGGCGGGTGCTGCAAAACTAGCTGCGGAGTAAAGAAACTACAGTTGGTGATCCAAGCATTTCTGACTGCTCCTCGTGCCTGCCTGTGTGGCAAAAAGGGCAAGAGTCAGGAGAAACCGTTTCTCACACTTGGGCACAGAGGCCTGAGGGAGCAGGACGCGAGGGGGAGGAGTTGTGCGGCTTCAATGGGAGGCCTCCTCCAGCCGTGGCACCGCGAGAGCTGCCCACACCGGCTTCCCTTCTTCTGGGACTTTCCCATCTAACCAGATGGCTCTAAAAAAGGAATAAAATACCTGTTTTGTTGCTATTTGTATGAACAAACACACTTCCCAGGCTGAGTTATCTGTGAAGCATAAACTTAGAGAACCAGCTTGTTCCAAACTTGATGTTATTAAACACATTCCAGACATACACAAGTGGCAAATTGTATTCCTTAATTTCAACTTGTACTTTACAGATGTTAAGGCCCTTGTTTGCAGAAAGCTATTATTTCCTCAGCGTGCATGTTATATGTCTCCACACCTGCTACAAAAACTGTCCACAATAACTACTGTGGTCAAGTACAGTATTGTCGCTCTTGGAGATTGAAGGCCTGGTACATCTGTCTACAAATCCATTCATTTTTGTTACTGTTGGAGTAAATTAAAGTAAATATTTTACATTAAAAATATTGTTACTATTTTATAAGGAATAAATATACATTATTTTTTCCCCCAGATACTTTACTATTAGGAGATGTATTCCTCGGTGGCAGAGACCTTCGACTACATGTGAAAGGTTACTAGTAGTAACTTTACACTCATGAATCCTGTTCTAGTATGCTCCACCCCCTGTTTTGAGGTTGGGAGACATCTAAGTCTGCACTTAGTTATAAAGGTATGCTTAGAAATGGTGAATAGTAAAAATGTGTAAAGTTACTACTAGGTGTAGTAAGTAGTACGTTTACATGTGAGTAAATTTACATGCGTAAATTAACCTTTGTGAATTGGGCCCCGAGTATCCGGCCAGTATCCCTGCAGCTAAATCTGTCTGTTATAAGATTTTGTCCCTGGAATGTAGAATAATCCTTTGGACCCAAATTTACGAGGTGCTTTGTCTGATCATGTGGAGAAATTCACTGATATTTACAAACTGCTCTGAGCAAGATGTAAACATCAGTGGAATGGAGGCAGAGCATGTCATGAGGTGCTGAGCAGGTAGGGCATTTGGAATAAGGGAAAGTTCTGGCTTCGCTAGGGGGAGCACTCGCTGCTTTCCTATGATGCTGATGGGAAGCAGTCGGGCCACATTGTGTCTCTGCCCACAGCTTCGGCACCTCTTCCCCGTCAATTTTATCAGCCGTATATGCACACCTGATAAAACATCATCAGATGTTCCGGCACTTGGTAACCTACTTCTGCCAGCTTGTAATGAGGGCCTTAGACTATTTGTCATTTGATGAAGTAATATTTGGGCAGTGGTTAATTTGCACCGGGTATGGTTCACACAGGACAGTAGCGCTAAGGCATTGGCATACTCAAGGCGCACACCAATCCACCCTCAAAAAGTAGCCACACCTGCGATGAGCAGTCCAAGGCAATTGATACCATACCCTTATGCAATATTTAAGCAATTGGACGAGGCTATTGCGAACTCCCTTTTAGATTTATTAAATTCCTCTCTGGTGCAGTGAAATGTCCCTGACACCTTCAAAGAAGCAACAGTGCCCCCCGTATATAAATAGTTGGATGAAATCCTAATGAGCTTAAAAATTATCATCCAAGCACTATGCCTCCCTCCTATGTAAAATAATTCAAAAACAATTTGCTAAAAGTCTTAGCCGCCATTTCCAAAATTCTAACAACCTAGACTGCTCTCAAGTAGGTTTCAATACAGGTTAGAATTCATAATCGGTGCTGCTCTCTATCTTGGAAAAGGGCCATGTTAACACATTGGTTCTTTTAGAACTCTCTGCCACTTTTAATGCAGTTGACCATTCCATTTTGTTAAGCCTCATATCGGAAGCAGGCCAGGCAGGCATCATGTCTGATTGGATAACGTTTTTTCTAACTGGATGCTAGCAAGTGGTGAAACACACATTTTTACATCCATTAAGACACTACTTTGTGAATTGCCTCAGGCCTCCTATGGCCTCTCCTGACGTCTGTTTAAAACGTTTGTAGCTCCACTGGAAAAGGCTTAGCTAAAATGGGCTTTACATGGTATACCTATGCTGAGGGCACAACATTTTGTTTGTCTTGTTAACGTGGATTCCCATGAAGCTTTTCATAGTCTTATGTAGTTCTTCTGGGAAGTTATCTCTCAAATCTGAGGTTTTTGGTCTTCATTGGACAATCTGGTCCATGGCTTGATGTCTATTGGCTTAGTGAAATGGGTTCCTTGCCCACACCTGCTGCAGTTGTGAAAAGCCTTGATGTAGAGATTTATAAGACCCTGCTTCTATCAAACCAGATATCTTCTGTGGTCTCTTCTCGTCTTTTCACCTCCGAATTTTGAGAAAACTGCTTCCCATATCGCAGAGGATGGGAAAATTGGAACTAAGAGCTTTGACTTGCTGCTGGATTACACCAAGTAACTATACTTAAATTTACCATCTTCACTGACCAGGCTATAAATAGTGCAAAGTGCAGCAGCCAGGCTTTCTCTTTCATGGCCATTGCAGACAAGAAAAGTAAAGGCAGAATCTGCACTGTGAAATCAAACACCAAAAAAAGCAGTTAGTAATGTGTGCAATAAAATATCAGAATCAGTTTACGGTAAAATCAGATTAGAAAAATTAAGTGGCTAAGTCTGTGGGGCAACATACAGAGAATCTGTCTTTCCTGTAATGACCTACAGCATTAAACAAAAAACATGTAGCCATTAATATCTTCTTTCTACTGCTGACTTTTTCTTTCCAGAAGAAGGAAAACCAGCTCCCATTTTCCTTCTTACAAACACAGCTGCGTGACCTGCTTTTCACCCTGGTTGATGGATCTGGTAGCAGGCATTGGGGAATCCGAATCCCACTATAATAACTTAATTACTCTTATGTTGCGGTGCTGACCCCTTTATAAATGTGCCTCAGAACAAGGACAACAGATTCAGTGTTCAATCCACTTACTTTATTAACATACGCCCATGACCCCGCCTTATTTAAACTATTCAGCATGTCACTGTACCTACCCATGGTGCATAAGAATCTTGCGGGTAAAAAAGCAACACTCCTCCAGCCGCTACCCATGATGTCACAACTCTACATTCCAAAATAAAGCAAAACAAACGCAAGACACAATGCATGATCAATTTATCACAACGGTGATCAGCAGCTGACCCTACTGTCTATTACTGAAAAGTCTTTGTACTTCATCAAAGGCACAGGAAGAGAACGTAACTGGTATCGAGTATGGAATGCAGTCTTTGTCCACAGGGGTCACTGGATGGGGTTCCACTTCAGTTAAAATGGATTCCTGACCAGGCTCAGCACCAGGATTGCTCAGAGGAGTTGACACCCCTGCTCCCTCATCCTCAGGACCACACGCATCCCACAGTCCCTCCTCCATACCTTTGACACAGCTGGGTCACCTCACAAACGTGTTGAATATGTATATATTGTAGGTAACCACCTCATGTTCTTGTCGAGCCTTCACCATGGGCACCCTTCACTCCATCCATCTGCCACACTCCAGGATCAAGGATAAAAGGAAAGGCGGAACTTTACTCCAGGGTTTAACTAAAACCAAATCCCCTAACTTTGACCTGCTCACTGCATCATTGCGCTGTTGACGCTTGTTCTGTACAGATTCCATGGTGGGAAACCTTGAAGTCTAGCTTGGATGATGAGGCACAGCATCTCTGACAGACCAACGAATGCACATTCAATTAGGACAAAGACCCGTGGGTGCATAAAGAGTCTTTCTGTACTCTCTCACGAAAGTACCCACTCCAGATTATTATGTTGGACAATCCTGATGGCCTTGGTTATTGTCCTCATAAGCTTTCCACCTCTCAATTAGCTTGCAGGAAACAATGGGTGATCCTCAAGTGCTTGATTCCCACTGACCTCAAATATTTAGCTATCTCAGGACCTTAAAACGGGGCCCTTTGGAGATCTCAGCTCCTGCATTATGCATAAGGGGCCATGATCTTCTGCAGCTTGAGAATTACCTCATTGGCTGCTATACTGGTGACCACTTCGGCCTCCAGAAATTTCAAATAGTTATCTATAGCCACCAACATATATTTCCCATTTGGGAGGATCCCAAAATCGACACTGACCCTCACCCAGGATCTTTGGGGGATCTTGGGCTGGAGGGTCTGGGGCCCGGCAGCTTGGCACATGGGTTAGCCCCGGATCACTCGTTCCACACCTTTGTTGAGAAAAGGGGAACCAATCATTATTTTTATCTTGTGACTGCCTTGAGGGCAAGGTAATCCCAAATGTCATGGACCGTTTTCATAGGTGTTGCTGCATAGGCGTTTTTGGGATGAGAGATGCGGGGGAGCAATGCTAGATCCCATATTGGTCAACACGAGACAGCCTTGTCCATATGAAACCAATGCTTTTCACTCTCTCTTGCAATCCACTCGGAGATAAAGCATAGATGTGCAGCCCAATAGTAGTCTAATAGGTTTGGGCAGGCTAACCCACTTTTTTTCTTGGGAGCATCAGAAGCTTGTGTGGGATGTGAGGGTGTTTTCCGTTCCAAATGAAGTTTTGGGCTCTGGTTTGGAGTCGTCAGTAGTCAGTCATGGGAATGAGCATCAGAAGGGAATGAAAGAGGTAGAAGAGATGGGGAAGGATGTTCATTTTTATTATATTGATGTGCTCCAAGCAAGAAATGTATAAAGGGAGTCATCTCCGGATTCTTCCAGGATATTTGTTTGGTATGCCTTCTAGTTAAGTCTAGTCCAGTCTGTTAGGTGTGGTGTATTGTGGAGGCATAGGTAGCATATCAAGGTAGTTGCCCATCAGAAAGGGGTTTGGGGTTGAAGGGAGTTACTTCTTGTGTGGATAGCGTGAAGTTGAGAATATATGATTTGTCTGCATTCACTTTGAACTCTAACACAGTTTCAGATTGAGTCAAGAATAAAAGCAGGGCTGGTAGCTGGTTGACAGGGCTTGTCAGCATAACTAAAACATAATCTGCAACAGGATTGAGCTTATGAATATGGCCCCCAAGAGGGATCCCTGTAATGTTATACATTCGTCTAATTTGGATGGCTAATGTCTTGATCACTATAGCGAAAAGGAGAGATGAGAGAGAGGACATCCCTGCCGGGTTTCCCTGACCAGTGAGATCTATTGTGTGCATTGCCCTTTAACCCATTTTAGAAAATGGGTTTCTTGTTGGCTAGGGTATGCACATAAGCCAGGCAGAACCCACCACTCTAGTCAGGATAAGTAAGTTGCACAACTAAGATAACCCATGCTCACCCCTTGGTAGCTTAGCACAGAGCACTCAGGCTTATCCCAGAGGCAATGTTTAAGGTATTTTTACATACACACACAGTAAATAAAACACTACAAAAAGACTCCACACCAGTTTAGAACAATAGTCAATATTTATCTGAATCAAACAAGATGAAAATGAGAAAAGTCCCAGATACACAAATCAAGAACTAACTTTTTAAATATTAAATCAAGTATAGCTCTTAGAAATAAAAAATTAGCTCCAACCGTGGCTATTTGGTCACGGTCAACGCCAGTGACTCCACAAAGTCAGTCCGACCTCGATTGAGCGAGAGCCGGTTATTGAGTCGGGCAGACCCCACAATAGTACCTTGGAGGCGCTGTGAAAAAAAAGTTGATGCAAAACACATTGGAGGTGAAACGTCATGGATGCTGGGGCTGTGTTGGTTCCTTACTGTTGCATGGAAGATGATACATCAGATCATCACTTCCAGGCAGGGAGGTGATGTATCAGTTCCTTACTGCAGCAGGGGAGGTGACACTGCGGTTGCCAGTGCGGTTCCTCAGTTCTTACTGTGGAGCGGCGTCGAGTCGTGCTGTGAGGCTTTGGTTTTCCATGGCATTGATGTTGGACCAGGCCACTGGCATTGGAGTTTGAGCGGTGCGCCATAAACTTTGGTGGTGCGGTACTTGTGACTTGTGTAGTGGCAGAGTTTCGGAGGTGCTGCGTCATCGTCGGAGCCCGTGGTTAAAGTTGCGGTCGGTGCGTTGAGCGGGACCACCGCTCTGGTGCAGGCAGTGGCACGGTATCAGAGTTGCAGACAGGCCCAGGTTCTGAAGTTGATCAGCGTCTATGACATAATTGTTTCTTAGTAGCACCCCAAACTCACTTCCAAGCGCCCAGGAAGTGGAATTGGCACCACTTGGCAAGTAGGACCCCTCAGCAGAGGGAAGTCTTTGATGAGCCTGAGACTTCTTAATAGGAGGCAAGCTCAACTCAAGCCCTTGGAGATCCTTTCTTTAAAATGTTAATTGTTCTATTCAGACATAACAATATTACAGATGTTTAGACAGCGTCAAACTATGCATTTCCACTTCAGGTATACATCTTCATGGAGTACAGTGACCGCCCGATATAAACCAGGCTAAGTTACATCACTTAGAATAATTGTTTTTCCAATGACTTGTACGTTAAATTTGACTTTGAAAAGATCATAGTTACAGTGCTTTCAGGTATTTACACATATTAGCAACCTTTGTCAGGTATTGCATCTATTGTAAGCCCTTGGAGATCCTTGGAAGCAGGCTGTAGAAAGCAAAGTCCAGTCCTTTTACTCCCAGGACAGAAGCAGCAAGCAGCAGGCCAACACAACAAAGCAAACAGCAAAGTGGCAATCCCTACTGACAGCTATCCAGCTCTTCTTCCTGGCAGAATATCCTTAACTCAGAAGTGTTATTATCTGAATGGGTTGTAGTGCATTGGTGATAAGGACAAATTGTTTTATGTGATTGTGTATTTCTATCATCTTTGTACATGAGAAAACCTTGTACCCTCAATCTTGCACTTCTGATTATAGATTTTATAAAAAAAAGTAATACACTCGGCTTTGTTGAGATTTATTCACTGTTGATTTGATTGAATTTATGTTGAAAATATTTATTTTTGATGCCACGATTAGGGCATTCATTAGTAATTTTGTAATGACAGTTTCTAAGGAGGGAAGCAGAGAGGGAGTTATTTGGAAGTAGTCGATGCAGGAGTAGGCGGTGTGCACATGTGAGATAAAGTAGTAGTCTGTAGATTAAAGTCTCTCCCGACTAAATTATGGCCTGTATTTGTGTGAAGTTGGTCAGCCAAAAGTTTCCGTAGGTTGTTAACCTGAGCTGTATTGGGGACATAAGTGTTCAGGAGGGTGAGGTTGCCTTTGGGAACAGTCAGTTTAATAAATCTAACCATAGAGTGGGACTAGGAGCATTTAAAGGCCCAGCATACAGGCTCCATAGGATACTATGTAATACAAAAGGTATGCAATTCCTGGGAGAAGGGAAGGAAGGGAAGATCTAGGTCAAGGAAACTGTAACAACAGATCAGACGATCTGATTGCTCAGAAGCAAGAGCCCTCACACACCTGTGTGGCTGTCATGCTTCATCAATGGGCAGCTCCCAGGGCCAGCACTACAGTGCCCAACGGGCCCCTCGAGGTGGCTCTTTGAGGGAGGTCTTTTGAGCAAGAGATGCCGATGTGAGGTGTAGGGTGGAGGTGCTCTAGGCATGGGTTGGTGTAATGTGAATTCGTGTTTTTTTTTAAATAGCCGAGAGATACCCAATTAAATTCAATAGGTGGATTCTCTTGTTATGATTAAAAGGCAATGGGTGACTGAATGTGGAAGTAATGGTCCTATCCAGCTCATAAAATAGTGTGTGTGTAGGTCAACATGTTTTTTGCCTCAAGTGTCACTATCGATCTGGGCAATTCTTCAGGACTAAAAAATGAAACCTAATCTACTTGTGGTTGGGGAAAATGTAGGTAGCATTAGCAAAAGGTACCCCAATCATGCAACCAAATCCTTACAGTAAAGTATACTTGGGGATATTTGAAACCCGACCTAGAAAAGAACAATGAAGAAAATTAAACAAGTACAGAAATGATGTGATGAAAATACACAAAGGGTGTTTAATGTTCACATCTTTAATGAAAACAAGTGGTGGGATAAGTTCATCCCACAGCGCATATCTGTGTAGGTGCACAGTGGCATGAAAAGCACACATCCAAAACAAGCAGGTGACACACAAGTGAAGTGATCAGTAATCAAAACGAGGATAAAACACCATTTTGACTAATGCCTGCAAAATGCGACAGTGCTTACCTAAGTTAGGTAAGCTACTGACCCTTTAGGCTATGACGGAGACCAAGCTAGCTGTGGAACAAAACTGAGGGAAAAAGGTCAAATTAAGACCTTAAATATTCTTTAAAAGCTAAAGTATCACTATGCATTGGCCCATTATACTCATGGTTTCAGGCGCACGGATTCAGCGGTGATCAACCCCTTCTCTGCCACCCTGGAGGTCAACAGGCAACTGGAGAGAAAACAGAAAATTGGCTGCAGGTGCTGTACTGGGACAGCTCCTCGGGGGATGGGATGTAAACTTGCATGCAAGCTATGTTGGGACAGGATTTGGTCAGTTATCATGGCCGGATTTCCATGTACCAGCCACGGAGAGTGCTAATGAAAGACTGCATTAAAAGGGGAGCAAGAGGAATGCGGGCGGGGTGCTGTTCAAGCCGGTGTACTGAGTTCTCTTAGGAATGAGAGACTAGAGTGGTGACTAACTTGGAACGTCCCCAGGGATACTAATTCTCAATGTAGCCAAATGTGTGGATATCGCAATCACATCTGGAGACCCAAAGAAACATTGATCACATTTTCTTGAAAATAGGGGGGCTGGGGGCCACCGAACTCAAGAGGTCCTAAATTACAAAGGGTGGGTATGCATGCTGAGCATGGACACCCAGGATCAAGAAAGACAGGGGTTGTCAGTTGCCCACTCACTCCATGGGATATCATCATTCAGGCCAATCAAATGGGTGGCCAAACTGAAGATCCAGTTATGTTCCTTACTGAAAAGGACTGTTTGTTCACATGAGTGAGTGCTTCTAGAATGGTCCACCACACATCAATCATCAGGGGTATGGCTTAGGCTCAGATAATATATTTTTCTTTCAATTATTATTGTTTATTAGTCAATTAAACCCATAAACATAGCATAACACACAATATCAGACAGTAGCAAAAAAATATACAAAAACATCATAGGACTACTTCAGCCGTAAAACCTCACGCTTATGGGCCTTTACATTTTCCTTTAGCCCTTCCATTCAATGGTAGTAATAATTCTCAATGCAGACAAATAAAAAGTCTCGCAATAACTTGATCAAGCCACAACAAATTTGTAATACTGCCAATTACCTTTCTCCTTAAAATACCACTATGGGTGTAAAAATGCTTAAGTGCAAATTCGAGCAGCGGTAGTGGGTGCCATACTAAGCAAACAATAGTTTTCAGTCAACTATAGTACCCAAGTACGAGACTGTGCTTTAGTAAAGACCAATGTGCAAGACAAATGTGCCAAGTTAAGTAAAATCGTTGTCTTAACAAAAGCGAGGTAGGGAACAGCCATTTAAGAGGACCCTAGCAACAACCAGTTTATAGTGCTGCCTTTGATCATTCTCATAAAAACACGGCTATGGGTGTTAAAAGTGCTTGTGTGCAAATTCAAACAGCGAAAATTGGTACTATACTAAACGGATACAGGTTTTCAGTTGAATATGGTACCTACATACAAAACTATGCTTCGATACTGAACCAATATGCTAGACAAAGGTGTCAAGTTGAGTAAATTACATTAACATGACTGGATAGGGACTAAAGAGAAATCTAGCAGCCCGACCTTGCGGTTTACCAGCTCGTATACCTTTGCCTAACAAAATACCAAAATTAACATGGTCTAAAATCAAGTGCCGGGACCCTCTCCCCCCAAGATCACGCATTACGTTATATTAATCAGTTACAAGATTTTAAAAATAGTCACAAACTGCACTAATCTGATGTTCATCTTTGTGTTAATTGGGTCCATTGTCTCCACAATTGCAGTCCTACAGGATCTGATTCCCCGGTCAAAAAATTCATGCCTTAGTAGACTTCTACGTTGGTCAATCAACATTGGGCAGATGCATATAATGTGGAGCAGAGTCTCTATTTCCTAATAGCACAAATGACAGGTTTGGGCTTCGGAAGAACCACCCATCCTCCATTTTGGGATAAGATCGTGGGAATCTCTCCAAATCTAAGGGCGAGAAATGACTGTTTGACCTTTCAATCATAAGATGCTGCCAACAGCAGCGATTCTCTATGAGATTAATAGGATTTCAACCCCAGCCACCCATGACAACATTTGAACAGTGTTTCCTTATCTGCAGTCCAGCTTTGCAGTCTGATCAACTTATTTACTGCTTTCTTAAAGGTTAGACCGGAGGTTTTCGGATTCCAAAGGTCACCCAACTCCAGTAACCTGATGCTATTGTCAAGATGTTTTTATGGGAGCCGTTTCCCCGTTGTAGATTGAGCTTGTACCAGACTAGATTTGCCAAGGTGGTATCGGCCGCTACACGCAATTTATGACAAAACTTTACAAATGCCGCTGGTCTGGCAAGTGACTGTTTTATAAGTAAATATTCTAGCAACCGGAGGTGAGAAGGCGAGGCAGACCTGGGCAGCTTAAAGATTTGTTTATAAACTCTAATTACCAGTTTATCGAGCAAAGGAGCCTCATCACCTAACATTATCTCCAATCCATAATCAAGGGTTGGCAACAGTTTGGCTTTCATAACACCTCCCATAGATTTCAATTCATGGCTTCTATGGATCTTGCCAGTGTTGAAAATCCTTAATTGATGACCTGGGCTTTTGTCCAAATCGCCTTCTTCTGAGATGTGAAGGTACCATTTGCGTCTATTTTGACTTCCAAATAAACGTAGGTGGCAACTTCCTCAATTTTATTTCCATTAAGATGCCATTTTTGATGTTGTTGGGGCCTTGATTACAAGCCATCACACCAGTTTTGCTGTAGTTTACTTCCGGGCCATTCTTATCTGCGTAAGTGCCAAGGGAATTAAGCAGCCTTTGGAGTCCTATCCCACTTTGATGTTCCATGATCCTGACTTTTACTGGTCAGCGGGCACCTTCACTGATCTTGTGGGGTCGCACCTCAAGGCATGACTCCATGTGTTCATTAGAGAGCCTGTTGCTTCAGAATGTCCCGGACATCCAGCGCAGCGTAAACACTGCTAGTAGAGGCCTCTTCTTTCGAGCCGTGGCATTGCAAATCCCAGCGCCCTCGGACGACTCCCCCACAACAGTGAACAGAGTTTCAGGAGGTGAGGTCCAGCCTGCTGAGCCGATGCCTTGGTGGGGCTCGGTGGGGTGTGCTCCGGTGGCAAGAGTTTCAGGTGGGGCCCACTGAATCTAGGAGAGATGATTGTCTCCGGAACTCTGGGCCTTCCACAGGTTGGCCGAGGCACAGAGAGTGACGTGAACAGCGCCACTTCTGTCGTGTATGCCAGCTTGCAGTGTGGTAATAGGATCCACCATCTCCTCTGGCACTGCTGCACCCAGCCGTGATGTCAGAGGTGTCATTCATGGGGCTCAAGATACAAGGGACTGCGGCGACATATAAAGGCAGTTGGAGCTCATCGTCATGGAGGGCCTACAGGTGGGGATGGCGGGCACCCAGGCAACCAACGCTGCAGTCTCTCCAGGGCCGACATCTTTCTGTTGCTGGGTCAGAGAGTCACGTGGGCCTCTGCTGACAAGATTGTGACCCTGAGCCTGCGATCCAGTCACGCCGATGGAAGAAACTGCTTTTTCCTTGACTGTATGGCTTGCACCTCCCTCTGTAAAACTGTGCATTTGTTCGACAACATAAATGTCAGAATTGTGCCAGACTGATTCAGTGCATACCCTCGGGATATGTTGGCCTATGTCCCTGCTAGCCATAGGGCACCATCTGTACCCCTATGGAAAATCCTTTGAAATGTTCAAGCTTGAACAATCTACAGCCTATACCTGGAGTTTGATCTGTTCAGCTGAGGAGTATGATTCCCTAACACCAAGGACATCTCCTGTTAATAGGTGAGTAGGGG
Source organism: Triturus cristatus (assembly GCF_964204655.1). Lineage (NCBI taxonomy): Eukaryota > Metazoa > Chordata > Amphibia > Caudata > Salamandridae > Triturus > Triturus cristatus. The sequence continues at coordinate 1,103,489,977 of NC_140585.1, read as the reverse complement.
TCTTTGGATACACAAAAGAAACTACTCAGGCGATCCATTAAAAAAAAGAGTCCTAGCTCTAACATTGGTGATGCCATGTTGTATGGCTTGTACCTCTTTCTGTAAAACTGTGCATTATTTGGACAACATAAATGTCAGTATTGTGCCAGACTGATTCTTTGTATTCTGTCAGGATATGTTGGCCTGTATCCCTGCTTAGCTACTTTGCACCATCTGTAAGCCTAATCTTAAAGGGCAACAAAAGTGTGTGCAACTGAGAACATGGCAATCCTGATCCACCACGGAAATCGTGGTAATAGATCTTGAACATTTTTGTTTGGACTCTTGTGCATACCCAAAGAAGTGCACAAGAAATACTCAGCAAGGCTTTTCAACATTTATTGAAGCATTGTGAATCTTGCATAAAATACGTGCGCTGTGATTATGAGTAGAATTAAACAGATTAGTGTAATTAGCATTACAAGAACAGTGAAAAGAAAGAAAATGTCCACCATTGTGCTAAGACAGTGAATATATGCAGGCATAAAGTACTGTGTATAATTATACTCCTACCGAGTGCTTCCTAACCTAGTTTTGCTTAGGGTGGGTGTTCTGCCAAATCCCTACCAGGGTAGACTAACACCCCATTACCTGTGGGTAAGTGTCATCAGGCTGTACGTCTTGGTGTTGAGCTTGACATCCCTCATGTTGTTAAAAAGGAATCATCTGAGCTGAAATTCCAACATGTGGTAACCGTGCGGTATCAGCTGAATGCTCCTCTGCCTAAACAAGGAAGTGGTTTTGTATTTATAAACATAGAACCCATGTTGCAACCCCTATCAGACCGTAATTGTTTATTCTAGTTGGATAACACCCTCTCATTTCAGACAATAACATGAATAACATTTGCGCAGTGAACTTTATACCTTGTACTGAATATTCAAGGTATTGTGATAGTGTGCCAACAAAATGGAAATGTAAAAATTCAGATTCAGAGAAGGTTATCCTGCATGCTCACACTCGCAAATGTATGTCAAATGTCACTGTGTGTAAAAGAGAAGGCAACTTAAGAAACGTGAGTATGTAAAAGTGGCAGCATTTCTAACCAGGCTTATCCTGATCACGTGACACACTCCGCAGCAGTAAGATTGATCTCCTGAGGGGCATTGGGTGATAGTCTCAATTATATACGCCTTTTTGACTTTCCATAGTTCTTCTGCAGCTTTATGTCAGCGGTGGAATGCCACTCACCTATGTCTCAGTGCTGTTGGTGGGATTATGATATCTATGTGTAGATGTATTTGATTCCCTTTTAGCCACCTGACTGCTCTGAACAAACTATGGAATTCCTCTAGCAGCTCTTCCAACTCTATGGCATATACTTGAAATGCAAACTTGAGGAGTTGAAGCTCCTCAGCCAGCTAAAAACTCAGCATCATTCCTTGGCCTTTTTTGTGACCTATACTTTAGTTCTTGTGATATTTCTCCTTGTTGCTCAATGTCCATAATGAACATGCCTGCTTACGGTAGGGGCTTTAGATATCTATAGGAAAACACACTTTTATTAGACTGGGCTGTAGTTGTAGCTGTTCTTCCAATGTATTAGAAAATTGCTAGGCCATCATGTTAATGGATGTGCCTGTGTGGATGATCGCTGTGACTGGTCTAGTTCTAGTCAAAACCTGACACCTCTGGCCGAGTGTGCTTTCTAGTGGCTCGAGTCCACTCCATGCACAATGTGCAAAACTTCTTTGTCCTCATCATTGACTAAGTCCAGATCTTCTGCCTCCATTTCTGATGGGCCGAGGGCTCTCAACATTTGCTTGACTGGGTTTTGTGAGGGGTGAGAGGACCAGCATACCTTTGCAAAGTGGTTGGGTTCCTACACGCCGAAAATAGCTGGCTTGCACACAGAAGCCTGCATTCCTCTGGGTGTGGAAATGGTCCTCTCTAGCGCCTATAGGGCTGGCAGAATTTCCCCTGGCCTTCATACTTCTCCAGTGAGGCTTCAGTCGTAGTGATTTGGTGGACCAGCTTGATTTTGATAGGTTTACTTAGAATTAACTCCATGTTCATTGCTCTGGTTTCTGATAGTTCTTTGGAACACGTGAGTGTGAAGATATACTGCAAGGGATTGACCAGCTCCTGTTGTTTCTGCTCTTGTAGTTTCATTGATGATTACCCTTGTATAATCTGTGCACAGATTTCTTTGTTCTCTTCTTGGAGCGTGCAGGTTCTGGCTAACGCTTTAAGTTAGGCATAGTAGGGGTCAATGGATTCTTTGGAGTCTTGCTGGGTGTGTTGCAACAAAAACCTTGCATAATCATAGATTGTCATGCATACAAAGTGACATTGAGCGCCTCTACAATGGTGGTGTGCATGTGTAGAGGGCAGTCCTCCGGTCCGGGACAGTTTATAGATTTACGCCCCAGTCAAATTGAAAGAGGAGAGGGCATTTTTGGTTCTCTTCTAGCACTGTTGCTGGAAAGCAGTTGTCTAGGCGCTCATTCCATCACTTCCACTGCAAGCCTATGCTAGACACAGGCCTGCTATGATGAATGGTTTGATTGCCCACCTGGAAGCCATGTTGGCAGCCCTCCTCCTGGCCCTTTGTTATGGGTTTCCCCAGTTACTGGCTTAACTGTCTTTCAGACTGCTTCAAACAGTCTCCCCTAACCCCTCCCCCACGCATGGTTGCAGCAAGTGCTGGGTTGCAGCTTCAGTTGTTTGGGGCCTTGGTACAACCAACCCCACTGAAGTCATCTCCACCTAGCATGGGTCCCCTGCACCTATTGGCAGTTTTCCTCCAGCTAGGCAGCACCTTGCATCATTTGTTTCCTGGTAGTCCTCCATGATCATCACTTGTGTATTGCTTTGAGCCACAGTGTGTCTCATCCAGCAGGGCTGTTTGCTGCTTGTAATTCCCTGAAGATGAGGACACCAAATGGTTGTCAGGCATCACTGTGATTCTTTGTCCTCTTGCTGTGCACTGGTGGTACTGCATCGGTTTGCGACTTGGCTTAGTGCACAGTGCCACACCTCATCCCCAGTGGCGTAACAAAGGCCCCTGCAGCCCCTGCAGTGCGGGGTTTTCCCCCTGAGGTCAGAGGGTCCCACTCAACACAGTACCCTGGCCTGAGCTCCTGAGTGAGTCCGAAGGGGGGCTCCTCCATGTACTTTGCAGGGGGGCACCTCAAGTTTCGTTACACCACTGCTTCTTCCTGCTGCAACCAGCTGCCTCTTTCGCAGCTCTTGCGGTCACACCACAATCTTCACCTGCCACATTCAAGGGCAGCAGGACTTTCTCACCAAGCAGATTCAATACTGAGCCAGTTCACTTTATTAGCACACACCCATCACCCTGCCCTCTTTAAAACTTTCCGGCATGTCACCGGACCAAACCACAGTGCCTACAGAAACTTAGGGGTAAAACAGGCTTACCCCTCCAGCCATTACCTATGATGGCAGAACTCTACATTGACTAGATGCGTCAGAAGTTCAATGTAATAAACGTTTATGGAGGGATTTCAGGCTTTCATGAAATATAAATACATTCACTTTTGTCTTCTGCGCTTAATTAATTAATGCAATCAGTGCATTGCCACACCTTCATCATCAGACTGACTGAAATCACTCTGGCAGCATCACAAGGCCTATAAACCCAATATTTTTCTTGAATCATAATCCTTTCACAACACCCTGATGATTTCTCCACTGATTGCTGTAATACTCATTCCCTATTTCTTAACTTTGTACACTTCCTCTTCAAGAAACAAATACTGAGAATGGTTGATTTTATTGTATGGGCTACGTCAGATCCAATCACGAACTATCCTATCGCATCCCCCTGCCTTAGTGACCTCTACTCTCACATCCAGGGGTTCTGTGCTTGACTACACTGACCACACAAGCTAGAGTCTGTGTTCATTGTTATGAACATGGGTAGAACTCTGTAACAATCTTGGAGCCAATCCCTGGTAGTCCAGCAAACCTCTTCTCTTTCTGCTTTTAAGGCACATATAGGGCCTGCGGCTGCTTTCTGTGGATTCTATTTTACATCCAATACAGTACTACATCTCTCGTCCCCTTGCTTTTAGTGATTAATACTCCTATTAGCAGTGCCTTAGTACCATTAGCAGTTTGTGGCACCCTTAGTACATTAGTTGGTGGTGGTTTGGTGCTCCAGTACAGTGTTTCTTGAATACTCCAAGTCCAGGTGTCTTCAGCACTGCCCTTCCCAACATCTTTAACCTATTTATTAGGCTTCTTTGCTTTGTCTTACTGTAATTCTATCCCTAAATCCCCATTCTCTGATTTTGTCCCGCTGCTGCAGTACATTTTATTTATTTGTTTTTTCTTTCTTGTGCAGTTGTCTTTCTCTCTCCCCCGTTCTTATGTCCATTACCTCCTCGACCATCGTCTTCGCCACAGTAATCAACACATGAGCTTTAGTCTACCACAGAAACTCCAAGCAAAAATAAAGTCAGCCTACTAGTCTCCTATCCTTCACATGTCCCCCACCTCCATCTACCAATGGGATAAAAGGAGGCACCATACACTCCAAAGACCTGTTTTCTCTTTTCTGCACTGCTCCGAGTGCTGTTTCCAGTTTTATAGGCAATTGGGCTCAAGGTCCTGCTCTAGCGGACTCTGGCATCGCAGGGGTCAGATGTGCTGGGCATGCTTAGGCGATCTCTTGTTATTTATTTATACTGTGTTTCACTCTCCCCGTGTTCTGTTTTAGCAGACTCCCGGAGAGTGCAGTTTCGGCATTTTTCTGAGACCTACTGCTGTGAATTGCTTGACACGCACTATGCCGGTCTTGTCCTGCCTGAGCAGACTTGCCAGTGAGTCGTGGTCTTTATCTTGGGTGCTGAGCCTATGGCCATGCCATCCTTTCCGCACCTGATCCCGTTTGATCTCAGGAGTTCACTCACCCTTTTTCCCCAGTCTTCCTGGAGCTTCCTCCTGCCATACGGGGTCAGTGTGGTCCGGCTTCGTCTTTTCGCTCCTTGGCTTCCTGTCAGAGGCATGTGGGTGTGGCTTGTTGCGGGCATTGGTTCCCATTCACGGGCGGCCCCGGGGAAGTCTATTTCTTGTTGGCAAGTACCTTGAATGCTTGACACATACCAGCGGTCGCAGCAGTACAGTGTGGAAGTGTTTCCCTGACAACCACAGAGTTTTTACGTTGAGTGTTTGCAGTTTCAGTGGGTGTTTGTTCCTGTGATTAGTGCGGTGGTGTGGTGTGGTATGGAATGGAGTTGGGTCGCAAGGCACTCGGGAAATCCCATAACTTGGAGGACGTAGAGCCATCAGAGCCTCTTCCTTCCTTAGCAGTTACTCAGCAGATGACTCAGGCTGCTGTGACTGCTGCATTCCAGGACAGAGAGGCAGCTCCTCCTTCTAAAAAGTCAAGGATGGATCCTGGCACCTCGCATGAGTCTGATGGCGAGAAGAATGTGGAGCTGAAGGGTCGTTATGTGCATGGTTCGGACTTGAAGGACGTCCTTCAGCACATTCGCTCTAATCTGTTGTTTCTTGAGGCAGGGGTGTTTGAGGAGGACACAGATGTATTTTCCCAGTGTCAAAAGAAAGAGCCTGAATCCTTACTTATTCACTCTATGGTTCTTAGGGTTTTGGAGACTGAATGAAAGGACATTGATAAACATGGGTTTCCCTGGTTTCTGGGGAGACGTTATCCTTTGCAGGACTTTGCAGATAAGTTTCCTACTTCTGTAAAGATGGATTCATTGATAGTGGGGATGACTTCACAGGGTGCTATTATATTCTCCAGCTGAACCTGTTGATAAGAAGATAGATGAGGCTGTTAAATGTACTTTTGCTGCTTTCAATGTTGCTATTAGAGCTGCATCCTATTCCTCGTATACTATTCAGTCTTTGATGAAAGACTTCCAGTTTTTGGCTGAGTTGATGGACCAGGGTGAGGACATTTATCCCACACTTGCTCTGATAGAGCGGCAGGTGCGGCTCCTTTCTGACATTTCTTTTGATTCCTTGGGGGCGGTGGCCTCTACGGCTGGCTCTTCTGTTGCTGCTCTCCGCCAAATGTGGTTACGTTTTTGGAAGGTGGATGCGGTCAGAAGGGTTTATTGATAAAAATTCCTTTCTCATGAGTGGGCCTTCTTTGGAGGATATGGTTAAAGAAGTCTGTTGAGGATCACATGCTTCTGGCTCCCGAGAGGTCAGCCTGTCCATGGTTCTTTGGTGCTCAGAGGGCTTTTGGTCCGGCTTGGCAAGGGAGGGCTCAGCAGCCCTTTTGTGGAAGGGGGCGTTGCCAGGGGGCTCCTTCCGCTGACAAGCCCGGGTTCCCTGCCTCTTCTTCCATCTCCTCTGTTTCTTCCAAACCCTGACAATATGGCTGTAAGCAGGTGCCAAGTGGGGGGACAGCTGTCTCTCTTTGTGGACAGGTGGAGGTGTTCTATTTTGGATCAGTTGGTCCTTCAGGTTGTGGCAGAGGGGTTTAGAATTGTTTTTTTGGTAAAACCCCCAACAGTTTTTAGGTCACGCCTTGTCCCCAGGATGGCTTGAGAAGGGAGTCTCTCCTGGCAGGGGCTCAGAGTCTCGTGGAGAAGGGTGATGTGGTTTCAATGCCCTCAGAGCAGGTGGGGCTCTGGGTTTATTCCATTCTCTTTCTGGTCGAGAAAAATACTGGAGACCTCGGGCCTGTGTTGGATCTAAAATTACTGAATTTGTTCATCTCCCCTGTCAAGTTCATGTTTGTGTCACTACAGCCAATTCTTCCCTTGTACATTTAGAGGGATTTTCTGGCTTCCCTAGACCTGCAGGATGCTTATCTCCATGTTCCGGTCCATCGGGAGTCCCGAAGGTTTCTACGCTTCTGTGTGTTGGGCCTTCACTATCAGTTCCAGGAATTTCCTTTTGGTTTTTGTTCCTCTCCCCGGGTTTTTACTAAAGTAATGGCCCCCTCATTGTGATTTTGCATGGGAATGGGATTAGGATCTTTCTTAACCTGGATGATCTTTTGATTTCTGCCTCTTCTTCCTTAAGGCGGAATGCCATGTCCAGAAGGTTGGCCATGTACTGGGGGCCCATGGATTTCTGGTGAATATCAAGAAATCATGCCTTGTTCCAACTCAGGATCTCACTTACATTGGGGCTCCCTTCATAACTGTTGGGGAAGGTTTTTCTGCCACAGGCCCGCAAATTAACACTGATGAGATTCGTGCCTGTTGTCCATGGACTGTCTTTCTGTGAAACATTTGTTAAGGGTGAAGGACACAATGATGGTGGTTCCCTAGGGCCTGCCTGCATATGTACCTTGTGTGAACCATATTTTGTCCCACTGGCTCCTGTGTGGTCAAGATTACCATCAGGGGGTGCCAGTGACTGCCCAGTTCAGGGTGGAGCTGGGATGGTGCTTGGACAAGGCAAACTTCTCCCTGGGTTGTCAGTATCTGGTGGTTCCTTCTCAGGTGGTGATGACCGATGTCAGTCTTTTGGGCTGCAGTGCTACCCTGGGGGACTCTTCGATCCAGGGTAAGTGGCCCAGTGCCCTGATGTACTGTTCTTCGAATTACAGGGAACTGAAGCTAGTTAAATTGGGTCTCTTGGCCTTTGCGGCTCTTCTGGTGGGTCAACATGTGCAAGTCCGGACAGACAATCAGGTTGTCATGTCTTGCTTGAATCATCAGGGGGGTTGCAGGGTGTGGCCCCTCAGTTGTCTCAGTCGGGTCATTTGTTCTTGAGCAGAGATGTTGTTGGGATCTCTGTCTGCCATTTATCTGCCCGGCAAGGAGAATGTGGTTGCGGACTGTCTCAGCAGGGTGTTTCCCTCCATGGGGTCTCTGTCTCTGACTCCTGAGGCGTTCCTGATGTTGCGGGAGAGGTTTGGGTTTCAGAGGGGGGACCCTTGTTTCTGCACAATTATGCCTTGCCTGGGGGCTTGGAAGGTGGATGCGATGTCCTTCCCATGGCCTCAGGGTCTGTTGTATGTGTTTCCCTGGGTTTTCCTGATTCCGGCGGTTCTACAGAAAATCAGGAGAGATGAGGCTTTGGTGCTTCTGGTGGTCCTGGGTTGGCAGCGCCGCCCTTCGTTTCCACTGCTGTTGGAGTTGGTGGTGCGTCCGAGCTGGGTGCTTCCGTTTCATCCGTATCCTTTATTGGGTTCCGATGTTCCCTTCCCAGTGTTCCAATCAATGAGTCTTCAGGCTTGGCTCTTGGACAGCAATCTCTGATCCAAAGAAGTTGTTCCCAGGTGGTGGCTGGCCTCATTCAGCAGTCGAGGCATTTTTCTACTTTAAGGGCTTATGCTAAGCATTGGGACATTTTTCTGGTTGGTATCTGTGTCAGGGGTTGTCTGTTGATGTGGTGGATTCGGCTCATGTTCTGGATTTTTTTAATGCAGGGTTTTGATTTAGGGCTGGCCCTTTCTGCTCTCTGGGCACAGTGGGCAGCTGTTCAGGCATTACAGGGTCCACTTTTGGGGGAAATTGAGCCTTTGGTGGCTCACCTCTTGAGGTCTCTGGCTTTTCAGCGTTCAAAACCGATGTTGTTTCCCCCTCCTTGGCATCTTCCAATGGTGTTGAGAGCCTTGCAAGGGGTTCCATTTGAGCCCTTGTAGTACATGGACTTAAAATGTTTGGCCTTGAATGTGGTATTTTTTGGTGGTGATTGCTTCTGCCAGGCATGTTGGAGAATTGGGATCTTTCTTGAGGTCTGCCCCTTTTTTGCAGTTTTTAGAGGATAGAGTGGCGTTGCGGACTCACCCTACTTTTGTGCCTAAGGTGGCTTCTTTCTTTCATAGGGCTACAGAGGTGGTCCATTCTATTTTCTTTCCCGATCCCCAGTCTGAGGATGAGTCTCTCTAGCATCTTTTGGATGTGAAGCGTGCTTTGTTGATTTACTTGTCACTCACTGCTTCTTTCTGTAAAGTTGACAATCTGTTTGTCACTTTCGGTTTGGCTAGACCGGGCTTGAAGCCTTCCCTTTCTACTCTTAGCCATTGGCTTAAGGAAGCTATTCAGTTGGCTTATGGTGCCCAGGACAGTGTTCTCTCTCTTCCTGTTCAGGGGAGGTCTACTCGTTCTGTGGCGGTGACTAGGGCCACGTTCAAGGGGGTGTCCATGGAGGATATTTGCAGGGCAGCCACGTGGTCTTTTCCTCATACCTTTATGGCACATTACCGGCTTGAGGTTGAGGGTGGTGCTTCAGTTGCTTTTGCCACTTCTGTTCTGGGTTCTGTTGACTCTTAAGAATCTGTTTCTGAGCTGTGTGTGTCACATTAAAACCTGATGTTGCTAACTTCTGTGTGTTGGCTGTCTCCTGCTATCCATGAAGCCAATTTTGCTTTGGTATCTGCTCATGTGTTGATTACTGTAGCAACGAAGAGGGATGAGGAGGTAATGCCCCGGTTACTCACCAGTAATCTTCATTACTCCAAGTCCTAGTCTTCCTCACCACAGTATAGTTTCCTATCCCTCCCGGCCCTTCTTTGGGGGCTTCATCTTTCTGCGGCTTTGGTTGGAGGTCTTTGGAGTGTATGGTGCCTCCTTTTATCCCATTGGTGGATGGAGGTGGGGGCCATGTTGGAGGATGAGAGACTAGTAGGCTGACTTTATTTTTACTTGGAGTTTCTGTGGGAGCCTAAAGCTCATGTGTTGTGGCGAGGAAGATTAGGACTCGGAGTAATGAAGATTACCGGTAAGTAACCATGGCCTTTTCATGCTGTTTTCTTGTGATTTGTTTGTGCAGGCTTGTGTTTCTCTATTATTATCACTCGCGCTGTATGCTAGTCCTCGTAGTCCAAGGTTGCGTGCAGGTTTCTTCGGTAGACGACCTCTGCTCCTTCTGTAGTGTCATCCCTCCATTGCTCATTGTTTGCAGAGTAGTTGTTTTCAGAAAGCTGTCAATGATCCACCCTGTGCCCTTTACAGCCTTGCGTTTTTTTTTTTTGCCTTGTTTGTGCCTCATGACCTGGATACAGAAGGTGGTACCAACTGTAAGAACATCCTGCTCAGAAGGGTGTGGCGTCTGTCACTGGGTGAATGTGCTCAGCACACTTCTCTATTGATTTATCTTGTACTGCAATACATCAAACCTTTAGGTTAATGTGCACCTTTTCTATTCTGGCATGTAGAAAGTTTTCAGGTATGAAGACAAAAGGAAGTAACATTCTGTGCACACCAACGCCTCACCCACGCTTTTCAAGCACGATGGAAGGGAGCTTGTAAAAGAAAAGAAAAAAAACTACACAGTCTCACGTTATGTAAAAAAAGGGTAGAATTCCCGCGTAGCAGAATTGGTGTTTTATCTTCCTGAGCACCGTTCCCTATCAACAAACACATGCATGGATTCAGATTGGATCAAGCACACCTGCAAAATGGAGTTATCCAGCTGAAAACTAAAACTCGTTGACAAGCAAAGTGCATTTCTTATAGCTGCAAAACACCTAAAGATATTTACTTGTGTAGAATGTTGATGCTCTGCTTTTGCTCCCTACTCAGCTGTTCTTCCCTTGAGAGTAAAATGTTATGCATTTGGGAAATAACAAGCCATATCTGACGTTACACAGTACCTGTCATATTTTCTTATAAAAAGGAAAGCGGCACACTGAAGAGCTTTTATTGCGAGGTTAGCTGGTTCTCGCTTTTTATTTCTGACATGACAGCTTAGCTGTCTGCAAGGCGTATTGTTACCAATTCTTTCAAATATAGGTAGTGTGCTTTGGCTCCACCTAGAATTCTATTACCTTTTCACCTCACGTTTATTGGCTAGTTGGTGTAGGCTTCCACCTTCCAGAAAGTGCTTCAATTGGAATAAAAGAGTGGCAGACTCGTTTACGTCTGAAAAGTACAATCAATCATAAATTTGCTTGTCCCATTTAACTATAATTCTCATATATGCATTAAATACAGAAAGTTATCTTTGTAAGCTACTTTCACCCCATCATTCACAAAGATGATAGAGTAGGATTTAATATGACATAACGCATGTGTGCATACTACACATGTAAACAGCATTGTGAATATCTTTGTTTGCATGCATTGGCCCTGTAAAGCCAGGCCTGTTTTCGTTGCCAATGCTTGTTTTAACTTGAGGGGACTGGCCAAATAGTTTGCCCCAGATTTAGTTGTAAGCTAGAGTTTGCTAATTATTTATAAATAAATTGTGGGAGATTAACAGGGGTGTCAATCAGAAATCCAGAAGCAGCTTCTAGAAAGTTCCCGAGACAGAGAATGTTCTAAGGCCATATCAAATTCAACTGTTGTTTGCAAAACCAGTCTGTCTGGCCTTTGCGAAACTGCATTTATATGCAAAATTTACAAAAAAGTCATAATAATCTAGTGGCCGAGCATACCAGGCACACCAGCACTGGCACTGGTTTCCATTCCTTTTCGTATGGCTGCGCGCTTGTGTTCTGAAAAAATGCCTTCCCTTACAGTGCCAAACAGCCAAGGTTTGAAGTGGGTTGACCCATTGTTCGTTGCTGTATCAGGAGGTGGGTAGATGGAAATTGTGAATTTCATTTCATCAGACCAATGGAAGAAGGCTAATCGGATGCCTTCTCTATGTATGTATATATTGTATTTGTATAATTATTTTTTGGTTGAAAACATGAGGCTGGAGAGTATATCAGACTTAAAAAACAACACCATTGTCAGAACCCAACCCATCCATCCACCCATTTGCTCACATGTCATGTTATGTTGATGGTGTCAAAGGACGCAGCTAGATCTAGGAGTACCCCCATCCCGACACAGCGACCGTATCACCGGCCTGCGCAGTCTAGACTATCAAGTGCAGACAGCATCTTCCATTCTGTACTTCTGCCTAGATGAAACCATGCCTGAAAGGAGTCGAGAAGCTTAGTCTAGTTTCCAAGTGTCTAAAACTGTCGAAGAAATCTTTCTCCAATAGCTTCTTCAGATAATGTGAGAGTAAAATAGATCAGAAATTGATCTAATCATTTGATTTGAACAATGGCTTTTTCTGCAACATTTGACTGTTACAGCTTATCATGCTGTGAGCATAACTCCCCACATCAGGGAGTTGGTAAACAACATCGGCAGTTCAGCAAATGTGGACCAGGCATGTTCATGGTCTTGCAGAACTAAGAGCACTGTGTGGGACTGAGGGATTCTACTGGCTATAGCATCAAACTCTCCAATTGTAATTTGATTATATGCAGTAATAAAAATGTTGTGCTACCTCCAAATTATTGGTGTCACAGCTGGTAACTTTCCTTGCTCAAAAATAAAACTGCAATCTATTTGGAGATCAGGAAAGTTGGATGGCGTTTATCATCCCTTGTTTGGGTAGGAATTTTGGTGTCAGCAAAACCTGTCGGAGATACTATGGGGCTGATTACGATCTCGTTAGGAAGAACTCAGGCGGGTTCCGGAACGAGCAAATCCGATTCGGAGCCTATGTTTCCTATCAAATCTTCCCCCATTTCTGAACGACAAAGTACGATGCAAAGGTCTCGTCCGCATTGATGGAATAGTTTCCGGACCCGATCCTGTCAGTTGACTCGTTCGCAGCCGAACGAATGAGTACGATGGACGATTCGGACAGCTGTGTCGACTCGGTGTCAGCGAGACGAAAAGGCTGTGGGAATCGGACTTCGAGGGGCTGTAGCTGGCCCCCTTCACTCGGGCCCTCCAAATTGGTCCCGTTGGGGTCCCATGGGTACCCCTTTCCATGCATGCACAGCGTGGTGGGCACCATGGGGGTACTTATGCATGGTGCTCTGTGGCTCCAGGAGGGGTCAGCTTGTGCTCAGCCCCTGTTGTGCTACACTGGGCACCGTACAATATACTATATGTTTGAATCATATCACATTCTTGGAAGCTTGCCTATACAATGCCTCATCTTCTTCCCTTAAGATGGTTCTTACTAAGACATCTGTTTGATTCAGCCGCTGTGTTTCTTAAAAAGCTTCAAAGAGTTGATAGTATTCTTTCTCCAGCTTGGCACATTTTTATTAGTCGGCACAATCAAAACAATTCCGGTTATAAAATTAGCAGGTTTGTTTTTAAGGCCTTCTGCTTCCATCATACATTAATGCACATGCAGTGACAGAGACAATTTAGCACACAGCAAGGCCAATGTTATATTTAACATTCTAAAGACACATTAAAAAATGACACGTGCAAACAGGATGAAAACAATGACCTAACGTGTGGTTCTTGAGTTACAAAATTTCACATTAAATACAGGCAAATAATACAAAAAAATCAGTTCCGGTGGAACAATGGAGCCTAAAAGGCTTCAAAGACCGCCTAATAATATAACTACTAGTCCTCCTTTTCACATCCTGCCACCCAAAACTCATTTCCACCAGTTGCGGCGGGTCACGCGCCGTTATCTCCTGGCCGGGCGATGCGTTTTCCTGCTGCTTTCCTACTCTCCTGCCTCTGGTAGGAACAGGAAGCAGGCAGCCTCCCTCTCCTCCCCTAAGCCAATCACAATGCTGCAATGGCATCATTGTGATTGGTGGGGACAGTGCTCAGCCGCATGCAGCCTACATAGAGAAAATTCAAAGTGCACATTACTGGTTTGGTCGGCCGACCAAACAGTCAGGGCCCACAGCATTTGGCAAGCCACTCCTGCCCACCACCAACCAGGCATACCGTGCTGCTTTCTGGCAGCGCGAGAAGCAGAAACATTAAATGATATTTAAACTACCATTTTGTGTTTCTGCTTCTCGCACTGCGAGAAAGCAGTGGGGCACGGCTCCTCCGCCCTAATGGAGGAGCCGCCCCTGATTTCCACTCTTATATTCCTTAGCTTGCCTATCAATCACACTCTCTGTGACCCCTCTTTCTATCCGGATAATCTTAGCTCTCGTTTTCACTCCGTGCCTCCCAAGCCCTTTCCTCCTTTTTCCACTGGCCTCCCTTTCACCTCTATCATACACGGTCCCTGATTTCACTCTTCGTATCCACATTTCACTCGCATCGTCCTTAGACCCCTCTGATTCTGTATATCCCCCAGCCCTTTCTTGAATAATTGATTTTAAGCACCGACCGCCACAGTAGAGAATTACGGGGCTCATCCTTAGAGTGAATGCAAATGTTGCCTCATATTCGGGCACGAGACAGACACAGCCTCGAATTCATGATGAGCAAGTATTTGGAAGCTATTGCATTTAGTCTGGTATATTAAAGCTTGTTAAACAACCACGTGTTGCAGAAAGAGAGCTTCAGTATGATAAACAGGTAAACACTAAACAGCAGACAGTAAATATAAATGGACAAATATGTACTTTAAACAGGCTTGGTGGAGGTAGTTTAGCGTCATTTTAAATTGTTGGACTGGATGCCATGCTGTTGTGAGTTCCACTAGCTGCTAAAGAAAACAGGGATGTTGTCTGCCTTCATTTTCAACAAAACAGTTCTTGAAATCTTTGAGACATTCACAGAAAAGATTTTTGGTAAAAAGATAAGCACGGCATATATGTCATTACCAATATAATAAAGTACAGAGTTCTCAGTGCTTAATTTGTAGAGAAAAAGTGCCAGGCCTCTTTTCAGGAGGCCGATGCAGCTTGCACCGCCATTACCCCTGCAGCGCTGCCAATGACAGCACCAACGCAACTACAAAGTATCACACTCCTATAAGTGTTGCAATTCAGACTATTCCAGGCCTCCAAGGCTATAAGAATGGCTTGGGCGGTAGGTATTAATAAACAATTCTTTCTGTGCGCCTCTCTAAAATGTACAACAGCGCCACCATGTGGCAGCCTGTCATAAGTATCAGTGTTGACAATGAAGTCCCAGTGCAGACGGAGCACGTAAACCAACGGCTCAAATTACGCACTGGAGGTTCATTCAGATATTACGTAGCGCGTGGATATACATAGGGAAGCTGGAACGTTCCCCAAGATGTTATTGTTCGCCCGAGTTCTGAAACTCAAGATCTGACCATCTTCAACCAAGTCTATGAAGTATATGCATATATAATCTCAATGGGACTTTTTTGAGCCCCTGTTGGTTCAGTCAGGAGCAAATAGGATAATTTGGGTATTTTTTAGTTGGATGGAATCTTGGAAGTGATTCACGCCTTGGAGGTTACCTGATGGCTGTAACAGGTTTTGGGTCCCCATTGTTTTGTTTAAACAGATGTAACTTGTGGGAGAAAAAGAAACATATCCACCAATGCTACCTCTCTGCAGTGCTTAATTTGAGCTGTTACTTTCTGGTGCTCAGCAACGGCACCTAATCCTCGGCAACTAATCCTTGGCAACTGTGCTTATAGCACCAGTTAAGGACACACTTATTTAGAAGGCACATGATTTTCTCCAGACTCACAGGATGTTGAGCACATGCCGAGACGCGAACCGGGTTCTCTAGCTCTGAAATCGGCAGCTCTATCCATTAGGCCAAGTCCTCTCCAGGTTATTAAGTGCCGGGACTCTAGTCAGGAGGCAACTCATAGACGGAGATAGAGGGACGGACGGCATCCCTATCCCGGGATGGGATTACAAATATACATCCCCGTTTTAGGGGCAGTGCTGGGCCACGGCTTTTTTTCGGAGAGGCCCTCCAGATATTTTCAGCTTACTCGCTAAACAGCCATTTCGGGACAGATCTTGATGACTTTATGTACTATTTTCATACACGGGGCATTTTGACCTTTATTGAGGACCAGCTAAAACCACTTTGATGACCAACTGATAATACATGGACACATTTTTTAATTTGCATATCCTTCTGGACGGAATTATCACCGAAAGAGAAATGTTACAAATAGAAGATTGAGCCTTGAAGAAGTCGCGGTACAGTGTGCACACCAGGCGACGAAACACGTGTTGGCTAAGAAATCAATACAACAAAGCAAGAAATAAAAGGAGAATAGAATAAAAGAAGATAAATGAATTGTCTACATTGGCATTTACTCATATGTGGATAGTAATTCTAGCGTGTGCTGGGGACTGTGTTGTTGTTGTTTCGTTGGCCGAGGCCACATCATAGGGAGAAAGGTGGGTCTCTCTACCCTTCAGCACCGCTGTTAATAATAGGCACAGGGCTTATTAGCTTGTGAATTTTCCCCCGAGGTGCCATCACCCTTTACAAGCACCACCCACCCGTAACTAAACATTTTACTTTGGTTAAGTCCTTGTTCAACTCCTTTTATGCTTTTTTGTTATTGAACAGACAGCCTGGCTTTCTTTGGCCTATTTGCAGTCTACTTTTTTTGAGTTTCTCTTCCATTTGAGGAAGAAGTTTATCTTTGTTATTTCAGCATTAACCTTGCTATATTTGGTATCTTCTGATTCTTTTATCAGGTGAAACTCAAAGTTCTTCTCAAATGTTAACTGTGTTTTTAGCTGCTGTCCATGTTGTAAAATGTGGCCAGATGATGGTTTGTGTCTCAGAAGCTTATGAAGTATGTTTCGTATGATCAGATTATGCCAGTCCTCTAAGGCATGCATCCATTAGAGGTCAAAGGAGGTGTTAATTTTCATCAAGTGTTTGTTCCACTCATTGCATTTTTGCTTGATTTGCCTGTGCCTATGACATTTTGTTTTGTGTATCCAGAGCATATGTTGTGGACTCAGAGACTGTTGTTGAGCACACAGTACTTTTCTTGCAGTCTCTGTGTGGAACGGCATATCTCCATTAGAGATTTTCAGAAGTGCTTTAGGTTGTCCTGCTTTTGCTGTGCTTTTTGACCTGGCAGCATGAAAAGTGAACGATTAATCTCTTAGTCACACCAGTCAGTGTTTGGGATGTTTCATATGTAGGTTGTATGTTAGAATATCTAGAAAAACGATATCGAATGACAGACATATTGTGTCAAAAACTCGGTCTACAAAACCATTAAGTTTTCATACTTTGGGGGCCGATTCCGATCCGGGTCGGAAGGGCACCGAAAGCGATCCGGCCGGAAAAACTACGAGCCGTACGCGTGTTTTCCACCCGACTCGTACAGCTGTACGAGCGAGCCAGTACGATGTGAGCTACATGAAATTCACCGACCAAGTCGTTTCCCGGTCCGAACCGCTCCGTACGTCTCGGTCGTATGCTAACCGCGGAGTGCAATGGATGCGATTCACGACCGAGCCAGTACGATGCACGTGTTGGACAGCCTGTGCGAGCCGGAGTGTCCAGCTCGCAAAAGCTCCCGGAGTCGGACTTCGGGGGTCTGCGTCGGACCCCCCGACACACGCAGCCGTACGACTCGCACACAGGCATGTACAGCGCGGATGGCACCGACGCGTACCCACTGTAGGGGGCGCACTTGTTCGAGACGTACCCATTCAGTCAATGGCGTACAACTGGCTCCGATTGATTTCTATGGGAGTCTGACCGAACCGAGTCCGAAAGCATACGTGCGCATCGTACTCGCTCGGTCGGACTGTAGGGGTCCGGCTCAGTCGGAAAACACTCCGGATCCGACTCGGTCGGAGTGCTTTCCGACCCGGATCGGAATCGGCCCCTTTGTATGTAAATTACAAAAATGCTGTACCAATAATATTGTCGAACAGAATTTCCCAAAGAGAAAGATACAAATATTGTTTTTTTCAATAAAAATGTAATTATTAGTAATGTATTCATAATATTAAATTAGTAAATACTATAATTTAAAATAACTTCATTTAATAGATTACAGAAAACATTCATATATATATATATATATATATATATATATATAATTTACAAACAATAACAAAACACATTTATAAATATATTAAACTTAAAATATTAACAAAAATAATATATGAAAATAGTTGTAATTAATACTTTAAGTATATCAATTAAATATCTATACAGATATACGTAAACAAATTCTAATAGTTGCACAAATGAAATATATATGCAAATAACTAGCTAAAAAACATAAAATTACAAAACATGCTAAACATTTTTTTTAAATATTATAAGCATAAACAAATAAAAACTATTTTAAACAACAGTAGCAAAAATAATTACTATAATTCCAATTTAGGCAAAAAAAGAAAAGTGTTAAACTTTGCACACTTTAAATTAACTCTTCCCACTCCAGCCTAAGCAAAAGTTAGTAAAGTGCTGAACTTCAAAGGGGTTACATTTATTATTTACACTCCATTCTAAGCAATCGTAGTGAAAGTGTTGGGCTTCGGAGAGATGACATTTACTATTCCCACTCCAGTTAAGCAACAGTAGGGAAAGAGTTGTACACTACTCCAAACGCTTTAAAAAAAAAAAAACATTTATATGCCTAACCACTATAATTATCAAAACATATTTAAAATATAAAATATATACCATATAAATGTAAAAAGTAATAAAAAATACAAAATAAATTAGCAATTAAATAAAATATTTAAAGTAAGTTTAAATAAAATTCACTTCCCTCCTTACTACCCAAAAAAGGACAAATACACTAAAAATGCAATTATAAATAAAATCAAAATACTACTTAAATGAAACAAATAAAAAAACATAATAATATAAAATATATTTTATAAATATTATTAAATCACTGATCAATTAATACAAAATCAGAAAAAGAAATAATTTGCATAATAATCGATTGCAAATTTCACATAAATAATTATCAAATAAATAATTAACCTAAAAAAATAATAATAATCACAATTTAAATAACTTCCCAACCTATTCCCCTCCAAACCCAACAACCACTACTTGAATATAAATTACGAATTCAAATATAAAAAGTACAATATACATTGAAATGAACTAACTAAACTTAAATAAAAAAGCAATTAAACAATTTACATAATTAATAACCAATGTGATATTTAATTGACATTAAAAAGTAATTAGCAATAAAAGTCAGTAATTGAATTACTGTACTTCCCTGTTCCTCTGCAAAGCCAACACGCAACTACATTATAAATTATCAATTACATTTAAAATCACACATCTCAAAGTAGAAATTTAAAAAATGTATAGCAGTTATACGAATAATATCAACAGCTAAATGTAATATAATTAGAAATATATGAAACTAATTATGAAACCATATTTATTACAACTGTAATAAAGTAAACAATATTAAATACAACAATATTCTTAAAAACGATGTTATATACAAAAATAATTGATGGTTTTACCTTTGATATTTTGTTTCATGATATTTTTGTAGTGCAAATATTTTTGACCTGCTCTTAATGTCACCCAGTATTTTTTCAGCACATATGTGTGAAGTGATGTTTACTTTATCTCGCAACGTCATTCTTATGGGACAATGTTTTTGGTGCAGGCTCAAGATGTTGTGTCAAAGTTTAGGTTGATTCAGATGTTCCAAAGAAATATCTTATTAATAATTCCCCTGGTTTACATTGCACCTTTCATGCCACAGTTTAAGCATCCTCTGTGTGGTAGACAGTAAACGTACATAAAATTGGTGTAAGAGTTTATTTGTTACTGCTGGTGTTTAACTGGTCTTGGATCTTTGTTACAATATGTATTCCATTCTCTATTGATAATCAAACTCTGATTCCATGTCAGAGGTATCTATTTTGTTTCTTATCACACCATATTCCTAAATTGAGCATTTTCAGACGTAGGGAAGTTGAAGTGAAATAATTACTGGTGTAACCAAACTCATTCTCATGTACGAATGAATTGGACCAGGTAGTATACAGTAATTTACTGCCTGTACATCCAATAAGCTCAGCAAGTTAAGTGCATAATGCTGACGTCTAGCGTGATCTGTAGATTGCGTGTTTTTTTAAATTCTGAAATGGATCATCTCTTGCTTGCATTTATAGATCGAGTAGCCAAAAATAGATGTTTAAAGTGCAGTTATGTCAAAATCCAATATGGATATCAATTAGCTGACACTGAGTCAAAACGTCTATATTTTCTGCCACACATTGGATTTTGGTTTGTGTGATAATGCATATGAGCCAAATAACCAATAGAGCATCTTCAGCTAGTCAAAAACAGGCTTGTGGATCTAAGTCAATGGTCGAGCTAAGCCCCAGGTGTTTTGGCTGTGACATTAATTCTAAACTTGAACATGCTGAGTAGAAATGAAATATTTGGAGAATTTCTCAAAAGACACTAAACTGAATTTTAACACTCATGAAGAGTAAATCATTGCTGCCGCCTGAATTTTGAATGATTGTTAGATCTGCCTGCAAACAACTTTAGCTGTCTTCAAGACCACATGGCATCAATTCTTCAAAATGTACCATTAGAAGTACAGAGACAAATTCGTGTTTGGATAAACCCACTTTAGCATTTGTCTTTCATTTGTTTTATTATGGTCTGCAAATGCCTGGATTGACTGCCCATTAAAGTCATGGCATTTTGTGGAAGGTTGCATAGTTCCCTTTGTGTTTTCATTAGGTTTTGGTGATGGGGCATCAGTGAAGTCCTTATGCTAGGCTGCAGATGCAACAAGATATGTAGCTTATAACTGAAGAGATGTTTATGTTCTTTGATGTATTTGCTGCCACAAACTCATTTCAGTTGCTGATTCAGGGCTTTTTTCAATCGACAGTGTTATTCATTAACTGCCTAAAATGGGGGAGGAACCTATAGGAGCTCCGAAGTTGGGATCTCTAGACTTTCATGGTGCCGCTCCGGAACCCCAGGACTGAAACTGGGTCCCATCTTGCTCCAAACTGGACTGTGCTGCTCCTGTGTCTTATGCCAGCCTTCTCGGCTGAGGTCTACTGCCAGTCGTTTTCTCTCTTGTCATTGGACCACAGAGATTGATCTCTGCCGGTAGGGCTGGACAGAGCTTTGTGCCAGAGGCAACTACTCTTCTTTGGACTAACCTTGGACCTTCACCTGCTGGGAGAAGTTGGAGTGGCATGGTGTTGTGGTGCTCCGCCCAGGCTGGTTTACCTGAAACAGTACAGCATACGATCTGACTTTTTTTGTCTAGTGGCGCCTGTTGCAGCCCAGGTGTGACATTCCTGGGCACACCCTTGCTTTGCATGGAGAGTTGGAGGAGGTAATTTCATCAGTGTAAATCATCACTTTGATGCTTGGTTTGTCCACATGATTTGCTGCTGTCTGCTACTATGGGGCACTTAGACCTCATCAGTGAGTGCTTGGGGGCCTTTCACCTTCCCCCTCTATTTAAAGGTTGAGAGGAGCTGACAGTTGCATGGTATGTGACTGATAGGACAGCCAGTCACAAAGCAAGAGCCCCCCTTTACTTTCCTGACTCAATCTTGCCCATCACTGGTTGAGCTAAGCCCCAGATGTTTTGGCTGTGAGATTCTTGCTGACTGGGGCGAACGTGCAAGAAACCCACAGTCTAGCTGCAACTTCACATTTAGCTACGCTGGCAAAGAATCTTGGAAGTGGACTGCATGTGCTCCCTGAGACATGGTTGCACCTACCTTGATAACCCCTTACTTGTCCCAGGTTAGGCAGGCCACACCTGATTCCATTATTGTCATCAGCGCTTCGAACTTTGCAAAGTAGAATATCACATTCCGTTGAAATCAAATGGGCAGATTCTGAGACTCTCGTAAACCAGCTACTGACAAGGGCCCCCAACATTATTAACCAGTTGACACTTCAACCATGACCTCATCTGCATCACAGCACAGCAGTTGATACCAAAGATAAATTTGATTTAATCCCGGCAGCCATTGCAAGCTCTCGTACGGCCCTCATGGCTAAATTTGATGTACTGATGACCAACTTCACTAACTTCACTATTTTAAGAGAAAACCAACAGAATTTGTTATAAAAGGTTGGAGCAAAGACTCGGGCAATAGATAAACTGCACCCCTGAATTCTTGAGGTGAATCAATGCTTTCATTCTCTTGCTGATGGATTACATACAGCGGAGAGTAGGCTGGAAGATGCAAAAGGACAGTTATGCCACAATAATATTTGCAATATCAAGTTACCTGAGGGAGTGGAGAGAAATGATGCCACTGGCTTCCTTGCGACTTGAAGGAGAACATTGGTCCAGACAAACTCTCTTTATTTTATGGTGGAACCGGCCCACGGGGTCACGGGCAGAGCTCTCATCCAGTGATGCCCCTGTGGCAAATGATAGCCATAATTTTTAATTACTGCGACAAAGACTCCACTCTCATTGCAGCCGTTAAAAAGCAATCTCAGTCTTGTCCCCATTCAACTGAAGGCAATTCAGGAACATCCACAGAGCAATTTTTCTCATGCATGTAGTAAAACGTATTTTGACATTCTATATATCTGGTCTGCGAGAGATGACCAGTTGTGTGTCGTCAGCATATGAATGTTTTTCAAAGCCATAGGCCTTAACCAACTGAGCCAGGGGAGAAATGTAGAAATTAAATAGTGTGGGGCTCAGGGCCGAGCCCTGAGGCACTCCCCTTCCCAGGGACAGAGTCTTGGATTGAAAAGGACCAAGCCTTATGTTTTTGAGTCCTGTCCTACAGAAAGTCAATTAGCCAATTCAGTGCAGTGTCGTGAATTCCCATCTCGTGAAGTTGTTGCATCAGGATGGGATGAGACAAGGTAGAGAATGCCACTGACAGATCGAGAAGAACCGGCATAGCTGGTGTACCTGCATCCAGAGAAAGGCTGAGCGAGTCAACCACTGCTACAAGGGTGGTTTCTGTGCTAAGAGCTGGACGTAAGCACGATTGAGAAGAGACCAGCAGAAGAAGTGTCTCTAAGTAAGAAGAAAGTTGTTTATTAAAATGAAATTCCGACAACTTGCTAATCCAGGGTAAGAGAGAAATAGGACGGTAGCTTGCCACGTCCATGGGCTTGGCAGATGATTTTAAGATAGGTGTGACAAAAGTAACTTTCCATTCCTTTAGGCGCCGTGGCTGACAATAGAGATAAGTTACATATGAATGTTACCAATGGTGGGAGTGAGATAGATAGCATGGCTGTAATGTGGGGGGGCATAGGTCTACTGGGGAGCCATATTTAGTTTTTGCTAATAGATGTAGTGATTGAGTTTGCGTGATCGGTTCAAATCTCTCCAGTGTAGCCTGGGAATTATTACCTGAAGAATTGTCGAGTTCTGTGTATATTGAAACTGAACTGTTCTTATAAAAATGTGATAAATATTATCTATTTCTGTTTCAAAATGAATAGCCAGGGAGTCACAGAGTGTTTTGGAAGCTATTGTGGCTGAGCAGCAGGCAAGGGGATTAGAATGCTCCTTTAAGACTTTAAATAGCTCTTTAGCAGAGTTTCCTGCTTGTTCAATTCTGCCTATTATACAGTCTTCTGGCTGATTATATTTTTGTGTGGTATGCCTGTAGCGCTATTTTGTATTGGTGTCTGTGGAGGGCATCTTTCAAAGACCTCCACATATGTTCTAATTTCTTACAATTTGATTTGTCGGATATTGCTTTTATTAAAATGGTAGTACTGCCCTGATTCACCAACCTGGTCTGCTTATAATGCATCCTTTTTTCTGGACCTGGATAAGAAGTTCAGAGGCATGATTTGTGGGACGGGTCATCGTCAGGTGGCTCTATCTATGCTCAAATTACCAATAGGAGCGTTGGGCCTAAGTCTCCCAGAATCGGAACAATACTATTTAGCTGCACAATTACAGTGGGTCTCCAGCTGGTTGGTGGGTTGGTAACCTACAGAAATGAGTCTCATCATATCAAATTATAGAGATTCCCTTCTACTCTCTCCAAGGAGCCCAGTGAAGTATTACCCTGTGTTACTACGCATTGCACTACCTTGTCTCGCTCCGATTTGAGTACAAACTAAGCCCGCTTTGACCTAAGCTCCAGTGGCACCTTTACTGGGCCTCCCTACCCAAAGTGAAGGCTTCATCCTGGTCGGATTCAGACCGGTAATAGCTGTGGTTTATTAGGAAATGTGTTTGTCAATGATGAACTAGTGGACTTCCCAACATTCATGGTAGATTATGGCCTTCCCCCAGGTCAATTTGTTACCTATGAGCACATAAAGCAAACACTCTGTGATCTATCTGAATTCCAGTGTCAGAACCATGCCACACACAAGGTATATCAGTTGTTATACATGATTGATGAAGGAGGGGAACTGATTAGATGGCTCTACAGAGCCTCTGTACATCACTGGGATGGATCTAGATCACCGCGTCGAGTAGTATGAGAGACGGATCTGGCCAGCCTGTTGCACAATGCCAAATGACTCAAAGTATTGACATGTCCACATAAAGTGTCACGCAATGCCCAGTTAAAGTGTATCCAATTTCACATCTTGAACAGAGCTTATTTGTCCCTCTAAATGCATCAATAAATTATACATGGGTTTAGGACCGAAATGCCCCCTTAGTCGTCTATTAGAGGCTGACTTTTTACACTTGGTTTGGAGATCTTGAAACTTTTGTCGGCTCGTACATTTGCAAACTCTATGGAGGTGGTCTTTATGGGTCTGTTTCCCTGCTTTAAGCTTGAAAGGATTCCACCAAATGTATTGATCATGCTTTATTATTGGCTAATCGGAATGTAATTATTCAATGGAAAAACCCAAAGTCCCCATCTATGGATATTTGGGTCATGGTCCTTCTTCCCTGACTCCAATCTGAAAGTGAACTCCTACACAGGGAAGAGTGTCCTGTACTTCGAAAGTACCTTATACCTCAGTATTGGGATTTTTTTATAGAAAAATTCAAATCACAGTAAAAATGCAGACCGCCCTCCATAATGTCTCTTACCCCACTCAAAGTCTCATGCTCAGTTAATTGGAAGCCCACATTGTAAATGTCTTATAGGGACCTATTGATAGTATGTTGCTGATCCACCTATTATTGGACCTGCTTGGAAAGACAGATATTACCATTTGGTGTCCGGAGGGGTGGGGTTGAAAGAGTTATGGAGTTAGGTTTTGTTTATTGCAAGTTGGGGAGTTTTATTATTTTTTCCAAAGAATGGAGCCTTGTATCCTGTGGCAAATTCTATTATGTGCCCTGTTACTGACCTGAAAAACACCTGAAGAAGGAAAGTGGCCAAAGATGTAATATGTGCTATTGTGAAACATTCAAAACAACCTTTTACTCGAGGAGGGAACGAGGTACAATGATACAAGAAACAACCTTTACAACGCAGTCATTACATTGCACTACCTTTTCAACGCAGTCATTACAACGCAACATCCTTTACACCGCATGCCATTACATCGCATGTCACTACAACGCATGTCATTACAACGCATGTCATTACAACGCATGTCACTACAACGCATGTCATTGCAGCGCAATATAAGGAAAGTAATGGGGAATAGTAATTTTTACCCCTCCCCTATCCAACACTTACCTTACTGTTGCACTCACTGGAGTGGGAATAGTAATGTTTACCCCTACACTATCCAACACTTACCCTACTATTGCCCTAAAAGTAATATGTGTTGTAATAGTATGCGTTGTAATGGTCTGCGTTTTAATGGCATGCATTGTAATGGAATGCATTGTAAATGCAGTCTCTAAAAATGTGTTTTGATGGCATGCGATGTAAAATCATGTGTTGTAATGGATGTTGCGATGTAAAAACTGTGTTGTGAAGGCATGCGTTGTAAATGTTTGCGTTGTATCAATGATCCACATATTGAATAACAATACAGTAAAGGAATAAAGAAGGCCATGTTAAAATCAGGTTCTTCAAAAAGGAAATTTATCATCTCATCTACTAAATACGAACAATTTGAAAAATGTCCAGAGTAATTAGAAGAACTGTTGAATTGGTATCTGTGTGACTTAAGTCTCCTGGGAAAATAAAAATGGTGGAAACAAAATGGAACTTTTCAGGGGAATGTACTAAAAAGTGGATGGACTTACAATTTGATATGTTCAGAGAGTAATGGTGAATTGTACCTGATGAATATATGAATAATTAAATTTAGTCTACTTTTTCTGGGGAAAAACTTCACAAGCCGGCTGGATCCCTAATTTGCTTCTAAAAAGACCACCACAAGAGTGGATAAGCAATTCATGTCATGTAATGAATAAAAAAATCAATGTTGGAAAAAAACTCTACAGATAGCAGAAAGTTGTTCCTGAATGTCAATAGATTAGACACTATGGTTTCTCGTGGCAGCTTCCTTCTTTCCAGCCATCAGGGTGAGCAATACACCAGGTCTTTTTTTTAAGCTTGTGTGAGCTGGATGTGGAAAACTTTGTAAAGTTAAAAACATCATCCAGGTGGCAAATGATGTTGGAAAATGTTCGTAATGTGGATCTTCACATTAATGAAGGCACCTCACCATGGTCATATGATGAAAGTCAGAAGTGTTTTAAATTCCTTACTAAGGTTTTTATCACCAGGTAGTGCTGTATCCAGTAAAACATCATGAAATGGTGGACCATGAAATTCTAGTCATCTGTTTATGTGCGATTGGAATTTGGGGACTGCACTATCTTGTTATAAACCATTCTTGGCCAACTGTACCCAACTCCTGTGCTTTCATCCTTTTAGATCAGTCTTTTGCTTCTAAAACCCTGTCTTATGCGAATGAAACCATTGGATGCGATAAACAAGCTCAGACCACTTCTCTTAGATTGAATTCTTGTTACGCATCAATACAAAATTGGTTCATCATAACATCCTATTGTTCAATGTAGAGAAAGCAGAACTCCTGTTGCTAGGCCACACTGGCCCATAGAGTTCGGCTGCCCACCCGCTGTTGCTTCAAAAGCCAAGGTCCTAGGTGTGTTTCTTGACTATGTCTCTTTTCTAAAATCAAAGATGACTGCAGACTTTATCACTTCTTCCTGCTGACAGACAGTCTGCCATTATGGCTGTCTTTATCCTATCTAGGCTGGACTATGTAATAACCTATATTTAGAATTGCTCATTCATCTCCTTATCAAGCTGCAACAGATCCAGAGTCCAGCAGTGGGGATTACATGCAGTCCGCATAAGCCTGACCACATTTCAGAAACACTTTGAGGATGCCATCCAGCAATGTGTGCAGTTCAGATACCTGTGCTTAACCCACACAATATTTTATGGACCAGAAACATCTTAACTAAAGTAAACCTAAATGCCCTACACACCTGTTCTATCCTTAAGGATTGAGACCCAGTTTTTCTGTAATGCCCCCAGAGTGAAGAGAGCTCTCTACGGGGGCGGTTCTTCTGCCTTGTGAAGCAGCCTACTTCTGGGTCATGAAAATTAACCACCTGGCCTTCAGACAGAAACTGAAATTATTTTATTTTGTTGATTGCCTTGTAGTCTGTAACTCTACTGATGGTTACAGCACATGGAAACTATTTTGGTGTTAGTGTGCTTAAACTCACACTCACGGCTCACACTTAAAGGAGTTCTTTTTAGGTTTTAAAATGACCTCTATATTTACTTCTCCCCAGGAAGCTAGTTCATATTGGCCATTAAACAGGATAATATTAAGCAGGGCTTTTCAGATCATTCTTAATTGATTCGCTAAGATCACAAATATCTCCCCTGGAATACCATCTGGGACTGTAGCCTTCCCCTTCAGTGTTCTATAGATGGCATTTTTAATTTCTTTTTCTGTTATTTCTTGTACCAGACCTTCCTTGTCTTGTGGGTCAAGAGTGGGCAATTTAATTGATTCAAACCTACTCTTGATAACCCAATTTATTGTATCTAAATGTTCACTATAGAAGGACTGGTAAAACCTTCAAAAAGCCTTCCCTATTTTCTCATCCCGAGTAATCCTAAACTCATCAGGACAACTCTGAATAGATGTAATATTATTATGTGTTTCCTTCAATTTAGAATTCCCTGCCAGGATGTTTCTGTCACTTTCACCATATTCGTGAGTTTGCATTTTCCTGGCCTTCCATGTGTCCTGTAACCTTTGTTCAAAATTAGTTCTGGCTAGAATTTTACACTTCTCCGGTTTAGTTCTAATATATTCACATGCTTTCGCCTACTCAAAATCTATTATCTGACTTCTACAAATCCTAATCTCCCTTGAAGTGCTAACTCTTCCTCCTTCTCCAATGTATTGTATATTATAGATCACTTGATAATTATGCCCCTTAAATATGCCCTATAGGTGTTCCAGAACACCTTAATCAGAGAGCTGCCTAAGTTGATCTCCAGGAAGATATGTGTATTTTACTGTAAGACTAGAGAGGGTTGATTAAGTAGCCTCAACTCTATAGTGCACCTCAGACACACAAGTCTCATCGCTAAGCCCAGGGCTAGTTTCCCATCACAAGGTCTCCCTGTGAGGAGCCAATATCACACGGTGGCAGGGAAAACGAGCTGAAAACCACTGTAAATAGTGGTTTTCCATCTCGTTTTCTGAGGCTTTTAACTGCCGATGTCCATTAAGGAGTGTGAAGACACCCCAGGACATCGGCAACAGCTTGGAGGGGGCTTTGGGGCGTGGTGGGGTTGAAAAGTGCCTCGTAGACAGTTCTTGGCATGGGACCTCCCCCTTCACAGCCCCGCCTCCTCCTCACACGGTGAGATTGTTCAAGTTGGCAGGTATGTTACCCCAGTTGGCCTGGTCAGCCCCACCTGTCTTGCACCCTCTCTATGTGACTGCTTCTCCGCACACTGTGCGTACCAATTGAATTCTTTTCTACGGATACATCACTCACTATATAACCTTCTTCACTGTCTGTAGCTGGTAAGTAATGCATGTGAAAAGGCAGCATTAAAGTTTTTTAATTCCTCCAGTACATTTGTGACCTGTTCAGACTTCATATTAAGTCCCCATTTTAGCCTTTCAACTTGGTCTATAGGTTACCTGAGCACCTACATATTGCGATTTATCTGCTGCTAGTCATGCCACGGTTTGACTGAAAGACTGAAGGTGGCTCCGAGAATAGTGTTGGTGACATCTCTGTGCTTTCACAACTGACTCTATGTTTTGCAGTCTCCTATCATTGCATTCTCCAGCTCTCTCAATAGTTGGACCATTGCTGCATTTCAACTCCTTCGCTTGCCATTCCCCGTGGGACTCTACTATGTGCCCTTGCACCCGGTGGCACTGACCAAACACAGCAGGGTGCATTTTGAGGTTAAACTGACTGCAGCCAAGAGAGGTGTTATTGTCGTTAAAGTAATGGCGCGTCGTCTTCTTGGTGTCTCAGTGTCTTCCTCCTGGGCCTCTGTTCATGGCCATGCTTGGATGGTTTGCTGAGCCTGGAGCTTGTGGCGTGGACTGTGTGCTGTCCCTGGCCACTCTTCCTGTGTCTCATCAGGGGTACTTGCATAGCTGGATCTGTTTGGAGACAGAGTAGCTATGGTTATTGTTAGCATTTAGGTGACGCAGTGGCTGTTTGCAAATCTCTATTCATGTTTGCTTGTTATCTTATATCTTCTGTCAGGTCTGATTTTACTTCCTATTGTACCTTGGGCCTTGTTTGTATAACGCTCAAGCTTTTTTCTTTACAAGGACATTGTTGTTTACATAATGTGGAGAGTAATGTTGTATGATCCCATTGGAAGTGATTGAGGGCACAACTTTGTTTATATTGAGGGTAAGGTTATAGTATGTCTGATCCACCATATTCAATGGGCGGGGGTTGGTAATTTGTATTTTCTATAGCTATCAAAGGAGGGTGACGACCTCTAGATGAGGGGGGAGTCGAGATCTACACAATCGAGCTTTTGTTTTGTTGCTGCTGCAGCTGTACTTTGGCATGGTTTTGTTGTGACACCATTGCCAAGAAAAGATGCACTATACGTCCCAGGGTTCATTGTGTTTGGGAACTGTAACACGTGACATTGGCCGACTGTTACATGCATGTTGTGATTGAGATGTGAGTACCTGTACGTATGTGTATGCTTGAGTGTGTGTTTTTCTGTAGCTTTGCTCTTGCCTGCTTGTTACATGTAACCCCATCGCATATTGCCCCGGTGACTTAGTGATGGGCTGGCCACTGGGACTGTATAATCAATGACATCTAGGATTGCCTGTTGCTGGAATTTTGTGGCAAACATCTCTTCCATTGGTGTGGGTGGGAATGTAGTGTTGGTCCACCTCCAGGGCCAGTGACCTGCACTCTTCTGGCTGCTGCTCTCTTCTTGGTGTGGGATCTCAAATAGTACCAACATGTCCTTTTTCATCTGCTGTCCTTTTGGTTCCCACCACAGTCTTCATTCTGTCTCTCAAGCATCCCCAAATCAACTTTTATGACCTCTGCAACATTTAGAGGACTTTCTTAAGAGCTAGTCACTCTCTGCAGCATACTCCCCACCAGCTCTTCAAGTTCAGAGTTGCTGAACTTGCCCATCTGTGTATGTGACCCGTCCTTATGTCCCTTTTGACCTGCCATTTTGAATTTCTGCTTGAGCTCGGGGGTCTGCTCATTTGCTCTCTCGTCTGACACTGCACCTGGCTCACTTCCTAGTTCACTCATGTCGTCAGCCACTGCGACGTTCACAATTTGTGAATCACAAGTTGTGATCTGGTATTTTACGAATCTTAACGCTTCCCAGGGTACTTTAGTACATGAAAACTTGTGAATCACACTGTTAGAGTCATTATGTTGTGCAAAGTATGGTTCATAACTTCTAATGTTCGTATATTTACGTTGTACACCCACAGTCCCCA
The DNA here is from genome assembly GCF_964204655.1 of Triturus cristatus. Taxonomy (NCBI): domain Eukaryota; kingdom Metazoa; phylum Chordata; class Amphibia; order Caudata; family Salamandridae; genus Triturus; species Triturus cristatus. Next base: position 1,103,459,597 of record NC_140585.1, on the reverse strand, counting down.
GTATATTTTTGCATTTCAAATGAAAGATCGCAGTGGCTGAAACATGTTTACTGGAGGGAGATGGCCGGATGATGGCTTGCTGAATTTAAAGTTGGATGCTCACATCTGCATTTACCTCCAACCTGAGTACAACTATTGGCAAGGGCAACTCAACCTATCATTCTTTTGAGGTTGGTAGAGTACTATTATGTTGGGTAATATAGGATGAGAGGTGACAAAAACTGTAACATGAAAGGCTATACATAAAATCGACTATTATAGCCTTATAGCCCGCCGTAGCGGGCTATACCGGCTGTTAAAGGCCCGCTGCAGCGTTAAAGGCCTGAGCCGAAGGCGAGGAACTTTAACAAAGCAGAGGGACTTTAAAAGCCGGTATAGCCCTGCTACGAAGGGCTATAAGGCTATTTGAACATTCTGCCACTAGAGGGCAGAATGTTCTAACAAAACAAAGCCTTCAGGGAGCGCGAGGGGATTCAAATCCCCTCAGGCTCCCTGAAGTCTTTGTTCACAGCCAGAGCTGTGAACAAAGACACATTGGAATGTTGGTGCTCCGGGCTTATACCAGCCATTATAAGCCCAGAGCACTCCATTGTTTTCAATGGAGCTTCCAACATTCCAATGTTCTAATTTTTCCTTACTCCATTGAATATTGCTCTCCATTCTACTTCAAAAGTAACGTATTTCCGCAGCACTGTCCGTCCACTTAGACCAACTACATTAATAAGGTGTACACCTGATTAGACAAATTCCTCGTGCGTGTGCCAGTATGGCCGCTCTTTGATAGTCCCCTCTCTTGCCACCAGTGTGTAGCTGAGGGGAGAGTTTGCCTTAAACTGGAATGCATGAAGGTCGTGGTAAATATTTAAGGATTTAAGGTCCTTTACTGAATGAAACTGTCAGGCTGCAGCATATACAAACGAGTCTGTTAAAGAGGCAGATTAATGCCTTACATTTGGCGTTCGGTCATTTTGAGGTAACTTGGATGATGTAAAACACTTTTTTGCCCCTATGGATTTTAATTGTTTTGCTAACTACACATTTCAAAGACATGGCACAAGACATGACAAGCATTGTGTGCAGTCATTGCTGATTTTTTTGACATCAAGATGCAGGTTCTTGAGGAGGAGCCTAGCCTGCAGCCGAGATGGCCGCCTAGCTCTTCGGCTCCGCCGACCCTTTCGCCCTTCGTCGATATCCTGGCAAGAATCCTGCGCCTCCGAGCCCTACGCTTACCTGCGCCACGTCCCTGACCACGATACTTTGACTCCGGTCGAAAACGGAGCTGCCCCGGCGGAGTTGGGCCCCGGTTTCCATTCCGGCCTTCCAAACGGTTGCAGCCGGGCCATTGTTTAGTGGGGACGGCCGGCGGCGACAACGATAGCAGCGGCCGCTGTGGAGAGGGAGGAGCCGGTACACCGGACCTGGAGCGCGGCGCTGGGATTCTCACAGTAGCCTTTTTCATGCTCGGCTGCCCAGCGCGCCCCGCTCGCAACATTGTATCCAGCTCCCGTATACTGTATCCCGGCCCAGCTGGGAGAGGGCCGGGATCGCTTCTTTGTTGCAGCCTACTGCAGCGGACGCCATCTTCCGCATCGGAAGCCCTGGTCTCGCCGGTGGGTTTCCCTGCACCACAGATTCCCCTGTCCTTGAAGCCTTTCCACGACCGGCTGCCTCCACGTTTCCTGCACCACCGGGGCCCCGCAGAGAGCTTATCACCTTCCAGATACCGATGGTTGGTGAGGGGGGCTTGCTTCCCGGGGCGCTCGATGGTTGCTTGCCTAAGATGGCGGACGCAACAGCACCCTCCATCCTTGATCCACCGCTGGGGCTTCGCGACATCCTGGCAGCACTGGAGGACCTGTGGTTGGCCTTCCGCGACTCTGCCACTGGTTTGGAGGACCGGTTTGATCGGACTTTTTCAGCTGGCCATGATGATTCTCCGGTGCGGCATGTTAAGCCACATCTTCAGTCGACTGTCGGTGGATCACCCGAGTTGAGGTATGTGGCAGTGACGGGGGGACGTGTCCCAGTGCCCGCTGCGGTACTCCTCGGCTCTGCCCTGGAGGAGTCTGACAATCCTGCTCCCTTGGTATGGCCGGAGCTTGGGCCTCAGCCGCCGTTTTGCCCATCTCTTTTGTCCTTTGGTGCCACGTCTCTGAGCGTCCTCCTGGACTTGCTTCCTGTACATCGGCCGGCCGCTACTCTGGGATTTATGCATCGTCCTGCTCCCTGTAGTGCTAGCCACCGCATAGCAGTGGCGCATTCTGTGGTCCTTTACTATCGAGCTTCGCTCCAGTTTGACTTGTCTCTTACCCCTCGATTGCTGCAACGGACTCCATGGTGGCCCATCCCGTCCAGGTTGGCTGTACTGCAATTGGACTCTGTTGGACTGCAGATTCGAAGGGGCCAAGGCTGAGGAAGGGGGTTTTTCTTGTTGCACATTGATACGTATATGGCTGGGACTGGGACTTGTGACTGTTGGAGGTACATGTAGCAGGGTGTTAGGTCGGGGCCTGGGGTTGGGTGACCGCGGGTAACGATTTTGCTTGTATTGAATAGATCCTTGGCCCTCCTCCGATCAACCGTGACATTCTTTCTCTTTTTCTTCTCTTTCTCTTCTCCTACATTTCGGGTACTCTTTGGGGCGACAGACACACTGCTAGGGGGGGTAGGCCGTAGCCTCTGCATGCGTGTAGGGTGGGGGGTATATTTCCTTGTTGGTTTTTTTTTTTCTATGGGCCTTCTTTTTCTTTCTTTCTTTTCTCTCTTTCTCTTCTCCCTTTCTACTCTTTACCTTTCTCGTTTGTTCTTTCCTTTCTTATTTCTTGGGTCGAGGGGAGGATTGGGAACTTGTGGGTAGTGCTTGGGGATCGTCATGTGATATGCTTCTTTTCTATCCTGATTTTATTGAGTGCGATTGATTACCTTACGGATAATGCTTGCTGACTCTTCTGATGATCGTTGCCCACTATAGTCCTAACTGCATTGCTCTGATTCGGATCCTTCCAGACCTGTTGCTATGGACTTATTTCAAAACTTTATAAAACTTAAACCTCATCATCCTGGCGCTCGGCGGCACAATGGTGTATAACGTAATCTGCTCTATTCGCGCTTGTACTGATATGCTGCTGAATCGTATAATTGCTTGCTGATGTGCCCCTTTTTGTCGAGGCCGGCCCGAGGGTTGTAGGCCCGTATTTGTCTGCACATACTGTTAAATCAAGGTTTTCCAAAAAAAAAAAAAAAAAAAAAAAAAAAAGATGCAGGTTCTTTCACACGAAAAATATACTGATGGGAGTTCATTTGGCTTCCTGGTTCTATATTTTTGAGGTTTTATGCAGTTTCGGTAGGACTATTCTTATTGGCTATTGACCAGGGCCGATTTGCATACGAATGTCCACTGGCTAGAGTGGCACATTGGGCACTAAAATGATGGACTGGGATGTGACTCGCTGGAATACGCGTGACTGGGATCAATTAAAGGTTTCCATCTAGCACTTTATTTTTTTTTAATGTGACCCCTTAATTGGTACTGGTGGTCTCAGACTTGGGCCCTGTCCCTCGTGTGCCATAGGACTCAATCAAGCCACACCTCACCAATGAGACCCAGCACCAAGGCTTAAAACCGTGGTGGCATACGCATGACGTAACGGCCTGGAAGGCGGCCTAGAATAATTACCAGTGGCTGAGATTTTATTAGGGTGTCTACCCACCGTTGTGATGTTTTTCTCCATATTTCAGTAGAAAAAAACGACCAGAAACACAGAAACTAGCCCGCTGGGCTTTATGAGTGACGTTTTGTCAAGCTCAGAACGATATTGCTTATGAAGGTGCCGTCTGCAGTCAGCAGGGCCGAGCACACAGATGCAATTTCTGAACTGCGCCATTGTCTATAAATGAGTTATTGTAAAGGTTTTATGATGGGGAGCCATATCGACCACTTTCTCGCACGCTCATTTATTTCATCTTCAATTCTGCATCGTTTTATTGTTATTGCCACAAAGGCTGTAATGTGTTTGGACACTCGAACTTTTGAACTGGCCGTGCCTGCAACTGAAGAAAGGAAAGGATGTACTAGAAATGTACAGGGAGTCATGAAGGCTCTACTCCTGAGCTGCAGACATGAGTACACTGGCGATGTCACTGTACCCGCCTGTGGGATCTCTCCTTGCTACATCACATTCCCAACAGCCTTTGCTGCACTGGGAGCACAAGGGCTAGAAGATATGATGAAAAGATACACAGGACATAGTACCCCCAGGGGCACCCCGCTTTCCCCCCTCCCCCAAATTAGGTTACCCAATGAAAACACAAGAAACAGTTGTAAGTGGGTAACAAATGCTGCAGGTTTTATTACATAATTCCAGGGTATGTAATAGGTGGGTTATCTTACGGGCGATCCAAGGGCAGGCGGCCATCTACTTCACCTGCCCGCCTGATGAGCCGGGCAGCACGGGAACGACCCGCAAGTGCTGCCCCCCAAGTGATTCTTTTTTCGATCACGTGCCGTTGAAATTCTACTCACACCCCCCCTCTCGGGGCGGAGCGTCGCATAGCAAGCCCCCGGTTGTTCAGGCCCACAACCGCCCGCAGGCCTAGCGGGGCGCCGACCGGCTTCCGGGACCTCTCTGGAGGCTCCTCGTTTTGGCTCAGGCACCACGTGGTGCCGCGCAGAGGTACCCTTTGTACCGGCCTGCTTCCAGATCGCCCTGTAACTCCGCCACAGCCCTGGAGGCGGCTAACCGTCGCAGCCAGGGCCCCCCACCAACCTAGCTCTTTACCTGCACCCTCTGTTCACCAATGCTTCGCTTAAATCCAATAAAAACAGGTCCATGCCTCTTTGGGAGAAGTGTACTCCATCTAAGTCGAAGTACCCCTTTACATTCCCCCGAATCATCTCATGGCGAAGAAAGCCCAAACCCCTTTGGGACGTGAACTTACGCATTGCTCCATTAATGCGCCTCCTGGAGTGCTCTACCGCTTCTAAGGATTTAGCCCCCCGCCAGGACCTGCGGGGGATGATCTCCGACCACACGATCTCACACTCGCCCAGACGCTTGCAGATTTCCCCTAAGTCTCTTTTCATGGCTAATAACAGCAATCGTCTCCCTAGGGTAACAAGGTCGTTCCCACCCAGGTGTATCACCAACAGGTGGGGCAAGGTGGATCCGTGTGCTCTTAGTCTCTGCTCGATCTTATTCCTGAGTTGGAACCATCTCATCCCCGGCACCCCCATCCATTCCACTTCAGTCTGAGAGAAGTGTCGCATCCAATTCCGGTGCGATGCCCATTGGGCAGCCCGGGCGACAAATGAATGCCCGATCACCCACACCACTCGTCCTAATAAAGAGGAGACATGGTGTACACACAAGTTATTTAATCAGAAAGGGTGATTCCAACGATACACACAATAAAATCACAAAACACATTAACTACAGGCTGCCTCACGGGCGAACATATATCTTATAACAATCAGATTCCCAACGCCCCAATTTCTTCACCTGTGCGGCCTCTAATCTCGCCAGGTGAGCGGCGGTGGCTGCGCCAATGCGGAAGGAGTGGCTGGAATACCTTCTGTCCGGCCGGGCGAGCCCCGCCCTGGCTAAACTGGCCCTGATTACCTGCTCGAACTGGTATCTAGTTACGGGGGTACCATTTGAATGCAACAGAAGATAACCAGGGCCGGGCGGTCTGTACTCCAAAAACGCCTTTACCCATTGTACTGGGCAGAACCTGGGGTCACCTAGGGGCTGAAGAACCACCCTGATCCCCCGCCCCGCCTGATCAGTCTTGGACTTGCGTAAATGAATGGTCAGTGACCCGGAAATAGACACATCTGAAATTGCCAGCGCATCCCCTGAACAGTCGACCTTGGACCTAGCCACTAACTCGCTGACTCTGAATGCCCCGAAAAATGCTAAGCAGAATGTGGCTGAAAACAGCGTGGCCTCGTAATGAGAGTAGGTGACTAGCTCGAGAGCCCCTAGCATGCCTTTCAGGATTTCGAAATCAATGGGGGCCCGATTATCAGGGGCCCTGGGCTCCTCCCTAGCCCAGCCCTTCAAGGCGGCCCGGATGGGATAGGAGTTAGTGGGATCCGCCCCGCCAGACAACCTGGTGTCGTGGCTTACGGCCGCCAAGTGACTGCCTACCCATGAACGGCTTTTCCCCTGTCCCCTAGCCCACACCAGAAATGCTCGGACGTGGGACACCAACGCAGCCCCTGAAGTACCCAGCGCTACAGAAGTTGCTCTGAATGTTGCCATGTGGGCGCTGTAACGCTTTCTGGTACCTGGGGCCAGAGCTCTTTCTCCCATTGCCTTCAGGCTCAGTCCCACTGCAGGATCCTCCATAGATGGTCCGGGAATGGGGTCATCTGCGCTCTCGCCCGTGGCCAGGCCTCCCTGAATCGGAGCCACTGAAAACGAGAGAGCGTCAGCTGCCACATTTTGAATACCCTCAATGTGCCTGGCTTTAAACTCCACATTGATGCGCAGGCATGCCCGGACCAACTCCCTTAGTAAGCACAGCACCAGCCGGCACCTAGCGGACTGGTTGTTAATTGCCTGAACGACCGCCATGTTGTCAGACCAAAATACCACCTTTCTGTCTGACAACGCCGCCGGCCATAGGTGTAGTGCAACAACAATCGGGAAGAGCTCCAGAACAGTAACATTTTTGGTGATCCTACGCCTGCGCCAAACATTGGGCCATCCCTGAGCGCACCATTCCTCACCCAAGATAGCCCCGAAACCTTCCCTGCCTGAGGCATCTGTGAAAAGACAAAGTTCCTGACTGTCAATCCAGGGCTGCTTCCAAATTACCGTCCCATTAAAGCGGGCTAGGAATTCGCTCCACACCACCAGATCCTGCTTCAAACCTGTCCCCAGCTTAACCCAGTGATGTTTCTTTTTTATACCAGCGGTCGCCCTTGCTAACCTGCGGGCAAAGACCCTCCCCATGGGTATGACCTTTACCGCAAAATTCAGAGTCCCTAGCAGGCATTGGATTTCACCCAGAGTAGCCTTGTCCCTACCCAGTAGATCGCAGATCTCCTGACGCAAGGCCTGTACCTTATCCGCAGGGAGTCGGGACACGCCCTTTACCGTGTCCAACTCGATGCCCAAGAATACCAAAACCTGCGCCGGACCCTCGGTCTTACCAGGAGCTAAAGGTACGCCCAAGTGTCCTGCCAATTCCTTGAAACATTGCAGCGCCCGTGCACAATCTTGCGAGTCAGCTCCCCCGATGAACAGGAAATCATCCAGGTAGTGGGTCACTCCCTCAATGCCATACCTGTTTGTTAAGGCCCACTGTAGGAAGGAGCTGAACGCCTCAAAGTACGCACACGACACCGAGCAACCCATGGGCATACACCTATCATAAAAGACCTGGTCCCCCCACTTGAAGCCCAGAAGGTGTTGGCTGTCCGGGTGTACTGGCAGCAGCCTGAAAGCCGATTCGATATCAGACTTGGCCAACCAGGCTCCCTTCCCTGCCCTCCTGATCATGTCGACTGCCAGGTCTAGGGAGCAGTAAGACACTGAGCATCTACCTTCGTCAAGCCAGGAATTCACGGAGTCCCCTTCTGGGTGTGATAGGTTGTGAATAAGTCGGAAAGCCCCTTGCTCCTTTTTTGGTACCACCCCCAGGGGAGAAATCACAAAGTGGGGCATAGGGGGTGAGGAAAATGGGCCCGCCACCCTGCCCAAAGACACCTCCTTCGCTATTTTATCCCGCACTACCTCCGGGTGCTCCCTAGCTGATTTCTGATTCTCCGCATCCCTGCTCACTAAGGGGCCTTGATAAGGAATGCGGAAACCGTCTAAGAAGCCCTCAGAAATGAGGGACCCTTACCTGCTAGTGTATCCGCGGAGGGCGCTGAGGAGGTTCTTTACGCTGATGGGAGAGGGCCCTTTCACATGGTCGTGTGGGGCAAGGTCATGCGCGCTGGCAGATGTGTTCGCGGGGGGCCAAAGCGCAGGAGGGGGAACCCCCCCTGGGCTACTTGCTCGAGGAAGGCTTGTCGGGAGTGTCGCGCTTGGAGCATACGGTGGCGGCATGGGGTGCCCCGCACACACTGCAATTGTGTGAGAAACGGCATGTTTTGTCCCAGGAGCAGAACCCTGCATTAAAGAGCCTGCAAGTTCCAGAAGACCGTGCCCGAAAGCCAGGCCTGCGACCCCCCCCACGACCGCCCCGAAAGGACTTCCTGTTCTGCCATTTCCCCTCCTGTTTATCCTCTTTCTCTTTGCTCTTTACACCGCTCTCTGTACCTGACTTTGTCGTAGACCCTTCAGTATGCTTGCCCATGTGTTTTACCCATAAACGGACCTCCAACTGGTCCCACTCAAGATCTGGGCAGATTGCTCTCTGTCTGCGGAAGTCACAGTCGTAGTGGTACCATCCCATACCCCCACCCTTAGCAGCCTCTTCTGTAATCACGCTTGCATAGTGGAAGAGACCTGGCCCTTCGTCTGGGAATTTCTCCACTATTACTGCCGCAAAGATGGCAAAGGCCTGACCCCAAGTCCCAATATTTTTTGCGGGATATAAATGATACCGCACCCTCTTGTCCTCTTCCTTGTTGCCCATCCTCCTGGTATCTACCCCCTCCGCCCCATGCATGAGAAGGGTGAAGATATCGATAAATTCCCTGCGCCAAATCCCTTCTTTGGCCACTAAAGGGACCATCCAAGCGAGTGAGCAGCGGCCCGATACTAGCGGGGCCGTGGTAAATAGAGGCTTAGGTGCTACGGCTAGTGTTGGTGCCGGCGTCGGTACCACCGGGGGAACCACTACTGCGGGATCGACCGCACTTGCCGCGCTCTCGACCACAGCAGCAGCTGGGGGTTGGGGCCGCGGAGGAGGTTCCACCGCAGCCGGCTGATGACCCCAGACCTGCGTGAAGCCCCTCGGCGCCGGGGTCACACTCGGTGGCGGTGGGGCGGACGGGCCGACCCCTAGGGGTGACCTGGCAAGCAAAAGACCGGATCTGACCTCAGCCATGAAGTCTTTTAAAGTGTCTGAAAGCTTACCCAGATCCTCTGCTGATGCAAATGTCGCCTGGGGCGGGCAAGGCAGTACGTTGTGCGTCCCCGTCCCCAAACCAACCGCCGCCTGGGGGGTCGATGAGGCCCTGTGAAGAGGGGCCGCTCTATTTCGAGCCGGTGGTTGCTCAACCGGAAAGTCTTTGCTCGTGGGGCGGCGGATTCTTTTCGACCGTGACGGGCCCGCAACCTCCCCTACATCCTTATCCGTAGCCGGACCGTCCATCGATATCCCAGAGTCTGGGGGGGTACTGGCTTTCAATAGTTCAGTCGCCCAAGCTAAACCCTTGGCCCTCGTCAGCTCCAAGAAGGCGAGGTGGGCGACAAAGAGGTCGCCAGTGAGGGTGGGGGAAGGCTAAATAGCCTCCCCCTCACACCTGGGCCCGGAAGTGACGCGCATTGCGCGTCACTTCCGGCCCTGACACGAAGGGGGGCACCAGTCGGAGTCCCTGCCCCCGCCCCCCCGAAGGAGGGAGTGGGGAGGGGAGACCGGGGCCCCGGGGCCACTAAGGCGCCGACCGCCGAGTGGCCCCCTGCGGGGGCCGCGGTCAGCGGCAAATACAAAAAGTAGTTTTGCAACTTCTATTTCCCTGAACATCCAGGGCCTATATATGCCCCAAGCATTTAAGGACATGTTCTGTATTTACTGAGTTTTGCTGATTTACTGGGGGGAAACATACTTAGATACATACGATTTTGATATACAGGCTTGCGGTGGAGTGTACGTCACTGCACCAGAGACTGGTGTATACAAACCAACTCTGCATCCTGAGGCAGCTACTAACGAGCTAGTCATTGCTGGCTAACGATGTCTCAGCAAGGTTCTGGCATAGGTAGTTTAAGATCCCCGACACTTTGAATGAAGTCCACCCCACAGCGCACAAGCTACACGTCTTCCTGTTGCGACAACCATTCGCTGTGTGGTGGACCAAGGACACTGCTGGTGCTGTTGAACTGCTTGGTGGCATTCATCACCCTGAAGCCCTCTGTCCTCTCTAGAGACTTGCTTCACTGCCCCGTGGTGTTGGACCTAGGAGTGTAGGGGGGCTGTGTCATCCTCAGGAGTGCCTTTATGGGGTGCACATGGGGAGTGAGCACTACAGAGGCCTTTAAAGCTTTTTAGGTCTTGCCTGACCCAGCGCATGCGCTGATCTGGCGAGACTTTTTGACAGGGCTCCAAAAAGTGCTACTGGCCAGCCTAGAGCTACTGTGCATGTGTGCCGCGCACGCGCGCCGCGCTTGACCGCGATTGCTTTCATTTTCGCCGCTTTGATGTTTGATCGCGAACGCGATCAGTTTCGCGCCGCACGGCAGCTTGGCATAGCCAATAGGTCTCGCTTTTGGGATCTTAGAAGTATTTAGCTATGCAACTGTTGCATGGCTAAACACTTATAAGGTCCTAAAGGCGAGACCTATTGGCTATGCCAATGCTTGTTTCTTCTAGTGTTTGTAGTGTGCTCAAAGACATGGTCTAATGTCAAGCTGGGAAACTACTGCTAATGATTGTAACATGCAGATAGGAGTTTACTGCGCCTTTCGCAGCAATGGGAGGGAATGTTTTTTTAGCTTACATCGAGCAACAAACATTTGATTCTTGTGCAAACTGAACTGAAGTCATTCAAAATGAATCTGCGAAGGGGATGAACAAATGAGACGAATTCTTTCCTGAGGATTTTAGTAGGGTCAGAACAACCCAAGGTAATGTATTTGTTTATTGCATTAGAACCACTTAGACTTGGTATTTATACTTTATAAATACGCCCCGCTGACTTTTCAAAACAGCGCATTTGTAAGCCCTGAAATGACTGTTTTGCGACATCAGGCAAGTGTGATATTGTCACTCAGAGCCATTTATGTCCCGTCTTAAATACCAGAACGAGTTTAGAGTCCTGCGCCAAGAGTAAGGTATGTCTGTGATTCTGAGCCATAATTTGTGTACCTTATAGGTTTAATGGTAAAACTACTTGCTTTCTGTTATTTTTATTGTAACAGTACAGGGTAAAATTAAATGTAAAAACGAAAAATAACATGCACCATTGCTCCCATGAAATTAGTGAAGGTAAAGGCACAGGCAAGAATGTAGAGAGGTACCCATAACTGTTTCAGTGACGCTCTACTAAATTCATTCGGTGGTGGGGTAGAGAGAAACAAGACCCCTGACTCTGAGTAAATATGTGAGGAGATTGCTGGTGGCCAGAATTTCCATTCAGACATGTATATCGGCACATTTCTACTTATATTATGAGCAGGGCTCCTGGTTTTATGGTATTTATTTTTTTGACATTTCCGTCTGTATTTATCCATATTTATTTTTTCTTCTTTTTATCTGTATTTATCCATGTTTATTTTGGATTTTGTGAAAAACTGAAGTTGAAACTAGCATATTTCCACATTTATTTAACCGATGAATGTTCACTCAAGCGTGAATGTTTGCCAGGTTTCAATGATAGGAACACCAGCAAAAGATTAATCATTGCACTTATATGAAAATATGCCAATTGCACTGTCAACCTTGGGCGTATCTACTGCTGTTTAAGCCTCTTTACTAAAATTCCTTTCTTTTTTAACACCCTTACCCATAAATCCACGCAGCTATTGACCAGGCAGTTATATCGGACAATATTTAGAATCCATCAAATAGTAACCCAATTTCCGTTTTTTCCCACATTTAAAAATAAATACAGACTAGAAACAGAATAGTTTTCTGTCTGTATTTATCTGTAAAAATCAGTTAAAACGGAAAACAGGGAGCCTTAATTATGAGTTAAAGATCACGGAATGGGAAATAATTGTGCGGATCCGGATTTACCAGGCTTAAAACTGCATGGAATTCCCAATTATGTTTAGTTTAACGCTCCCGTTCATCATGTGTTCATCAAAGCAAGTGGTAAATGGGAGGATGGGCTTCAGTTCAGGGCGGGTGTAGAAAGAAAGGTTTTTGGTGAGTAGTGGTGGGATGTGAAGGGAAAGATTAGCTGTGACAGGGAGGAGAAATGAATGTCCCACGCCCCCACCTTAGAAAAAAGCTGGGATATTAAGGGGGCAAGATTTTGCTGGGGTTGCAGCCAACCCTCCCTTATTCGTATTCCGGTCCTAGCTCAGCGGAGGAACCCCATCAGAAATGCTTTGCCTCCCAGTTCAGCTCATTGATGTAAGGGCTTGTTTCACAACGCTTTTTGTACACCTAAATGCAGTTGAGGTGTACATATAGCAGCCTTTCTGAGGACACATTGACATTTGTTATTCACAAATTTGCCTTTGTAAACGGGATTTGCTCATTCAGAAATCCCAACAGGGAGGCATGTTTGCACACATTCCAAAACTTGGTCTTCAGGTACATTTAGTGAACAGGTGATCTCCCTCCTCCACCACAACAAATCTGCCAACTCGCAGCACTACATGTCACTTCTACATCAATGCTACCATTACAGAGAATACCACTACGCCAATTTAGGGCTATAGAATAGCATTTACATAAACGTCAAGTTTTACAGGTAAGAGTTAATTTGATTGTATTTGAAAGTATTTACTTTTAGTTACATTAGAGTTAGGGCACTGTTTTCATTTATTTTCCTCAAACGTAAGATTTTTAAAGGGGAAGCCTAAGGAAAACCATACAATGTAGCGGCTTGAAAATGTATTTGTTTCCTGGGCATATAGTCCATTTAACCTTTATTGGATGTACATTGATTAATGGTAGAAATAGGATACATTTTTTAAAAACATTTATTTTAATTGAAATTATTTTAAGGTTAGGGTCTGGAACAGAGTTAGGGATTTCTTTCAAGAGAAAGGTTTTTTTAATTAAAATTTTTCATACATTAATCAGTGTCATTAAACTAAGGAAGCGCGATGTGTCCCAGTGAAAGAAGAAAACCTCAACCAAAAGTAGAGAAAGAAAGTGGCCTTAACACAAACTCGTTGTCTGGTCACAACAAACAGCAAATCAAAAACAGCTGATAGCACACTAACCAGGAATCCAGCTGACCAGCAATCCGCTGAGGCACTTTAACTGATGTCATGAGTTTAAGATGGTCCCTTTGCTTCCTGTCACACACTGATGATGCGCAGATAGGGGGCTTAACGGGTCACAGAGTACGTAAGAGAATCTAGAGCAATGTTTCTTTTCTTCAAATAAGCAGCCAGCTTTCCTTTGCTCAGTAAGGACTAAGGGCCAGATGTATGAAGCATTTACCGCTTGCAAACTGCCCAATGACTGGTAAAATGCTTTTTGGCATATACAAAAGGCAAAATGCAACTTAGTAACTTGTTACCAAATCGCATTTTGATTAGGTGATTCCATATTAAGAAGGGGCATGTTTAGGGCGTCCTTTCCTAATAGCAAGTCGCACTGGTATGTAGGAATGTTTTGTGACTGAGAATGCGGTTGCAAAACATTTGCAGTTACCACCAACTTCCATCCCTTGCAGCGGGGGCATGGGGGCCCTGTCCCTTTGTTTCCCCACTGCCAGCCTTTTCATGGCGGGCTCACTGCCATGAAAAGGCTGGTGGTGGAAGAACTCAAAATATGCCCCTATGGACTGTGCTAGTCCTGCTCTGCATATTGTATTGGCACTTTGCCGCGCCAGTACAAAGGAATGGCTGTTCTCTGGCGCAGGCAGCAGTCTTCTGCTTGTACGACGGTGAGAGTCGTAATCCGGCAGATGGTGGACTGCCATTGCCGCACCACTACGAGTGCGGCGGTTAGAAGACCGTCACACTTGTAATCAGGCCCATAGTTCTTCATCAATGCAGAAGTGCATGAAACCACCTGCACAGCCCACGACAGTAGAGGTAGAATGCAGGTGTTCATTTCTACTATCTGAGAGGAGACTGTTTTAATACAGCAGGTAGAAGTGATATTTGAATTCTGGGGTTGGGGGCCTGAACTGGCTGTTGATCCCTCTTTGCCGCTCCATCTTTGTTAACTGAACGCCTGAACATTCCTGAAACATGACAAAACCCTCCTCTCAACCCAAGTGTAGAGGATGAAAAGATGGCTTTGCGGGCGGTGTCTCATCATAGTCTTCCACATCTCACGTTTAACTCACTTAGATTGCATCCCAAGCAAGGCAATATCATCTTAGTTGTATCCAATCACTTGCTAAGTCAACAGCATCTAAATGTTATTTCTGCAGCTCAGCCCTTGCTGGCAGCCCAGCATGCAGGTACAGTACATTTTGGCAATGAAAGTCCAGGTGTCACGCTGTGAGAGAGTCAGCTAATCAGATTTCTCTCCCCGCCACAGTATGTTTAACCGCTGAGATGATCTGCAATGGCTCCAATCTATGTTCATGAAGACTCACCACTGTATGGCTACCTGTCCCCAATACTACAAATAGTCCATGGACACTAAAATGCAGCCACTGTGGAAATATGGATTTTTATGATCAGTTATGTCCCCTATCTTGGACCCCAACGGTTTCATGTATAAATCACAAGTACATGTATGTTCCCTCCAGTTCCAGTTATGAAGACGCAAACACATGTGCGTCCACCGTCAACATGTCCTCTTTCAGATCCGCCATGAATGGACCGGATAGTCTATTCCTAAGTATGAAAGGCCACCGGCTTTATATGGTTCATTTATGCCATTTTACAGTCCAGGCGAGTAGGCCCTGATTCTGCCATTAAGCCTTTCCCTGCCTTCTGCCTCTGAAAGCTCCAGTCTGAGCTCGCATCTGTACCCATGAACTTTGTCCTACTCCCTGCGCGGCTAACGGTGCCTGACTCCAGCCTGTTGCCTGCCAAAAACTGTATTTCACCTTCGAAATTATCTGCTCCGCTCCCTATCCAATGCATTCCTGTCTAGTAGTTTAAGTAAACATTCTTCCAGCTACCGAGCAAAAGGCCCGGCTTCTCTGTCTTTATGCAAGTAATTCATAGCCCTGTTACTATGGAAGATTTCTGCCCCCGCATCTAGTGTAGACACTTAGACGCTTGTACACGCACCAACAGTCAGTATAGTCAGTATAGAATAAGATTCTATCCTAAGAGACCTTTCTTTTTGGATAACACAGTTCTTTAAACATAGGATGTTAGATATGATTTGGGATTAGGTTGACTTGACCCCCCAGACTTCTGTCTCCACATGTAGAGCTAAATGTCAAGTCCCCTTCACCCCCTAGTTGCACGTCAATCACACGTCATGCTGCTGCGCGCGCATCTCTGCCAAGTATTTCTGCTGACATTGCGAAATTCTTTCATGGAACCACCCTATTATGACATCATACCTGATGACGTTCTTTAGTTACACCCAGTTACACCCACTTTTGCTACGCATGTATGTTTTATCTTTGCTATCAATTGTTACGCCTCCTCCATATGTTTCACTATAATGCATATTGTATAAAAATGATTACTTGTCAATAAAGGGGGTCTTCACTTCCTGAACCTTCGTGGTGATGGAATGTGGAGCTCCTCAATTCGAATTGATCCTGGAATAAAGCCCGTTCCGAAACTCTAATACCACGGATCCTGCCTCTTATTTTACTGAGCTATTATTATAGATTTTCCGCATCAAATTAAGTTCCGGTAATTAAATTATTTACCACATAAATGGCGCCCGAATAGGGACACTTTCTCATCTCACGCGCCGGAGGTGCGTTGCAGGCCCGGTCTCCTGTCACAGCTGGACGGACAACAACGCGTACCCACAGGATTTCCTGTATCTCCCTCCTGCCGAGCGGGGGTAACTGAGGCTGCGATCAACACCCAGACGAGGCGGTGAGAAGTGCGAAGTATCCCGACCAGAGCCTAGCTGAGAGAGCAAGATCCGAGGTATACAGAGGCCCACCAGTTCCGAAGTTCCGAAGTTCCGAAGTATCGAGTCGAGTCCGAGTCCAGTTCAGTTCAGTTCCGAGGCCTTCCGTTCCGAGCTACCCGGTGAGTACCATTGTCGGGGAGGCGTTCTGACGTGCACATAGGTTGTGCCGGTCAAGACGGGTTTGGGTACACAAATCCGGTCTGCGCTGTTTTCAGCAGTGTATCTGTACTGTTTAGCAGTATATCAAGTATGTCTAGTATATGAAGTCAGAATTATCTAGTTAGTATCGAGTATTATGCTTAGTGAACGGCCAGCATTGTTGTTCATTAAATGTTAAATGTTAAATGTTTTAAATACGTTCTGCATATTGTGGTGTGAATGACTGTTCATTATTGTGTTTCGTTGTATTAAACGTGTTCAAAATCAGATCAGTTCTCAAAATGCCGCTCTTTTCGAAATTAAGACAGATCAAAACTAGAAAAGGGGTACTCGAAGAAGCTGTTCCCATTCCTCCTAGGGACACTCCAGGGTACTTTATGTATCATAAACATGGCCTAGACGCCATATTATTTCTTGATTTATGGGTAGACTACA
Organism: Triturus cristatus; assembly: GCF_964204655.1. Lineage (NCBI taxonomy): Eukaryota > Metazoa > Chordata > Amphibia > Caudata > Salamandridae > Triturus > Triturus cristatus. The sequence continues at coordinate 1,103,443,187 of NC_140585.1, read as the reverse complement.
CCAAGGAATTACCAGAAAGTCAGAGGTGGCCCGCAGCTGGGACCTGGGATGCAGATTGCATCGTGAAAGTAGAGGAAGAATTATGGAAAAAGAAAGCTAGACAATCACAGAAAGACGCCATTGAATTATGGCGTAAAGAATCGTATAGACGTACAGAAAAAGCACGTAGACAGGAAGAGAAGAGTAAGGAGAATTTAAATAAAGTTCGAGAAAATATATTAATTGAAGAAGGTACCCGAGTAAAATCAGAACAAGTAGACAGACAACGAAATGCCCTTATGAATGGTATGTATCCTCTCCTGGCCGAAGGATTACCTAAGGCTACTCCGGAGATACCAAAAGACTTGCCACCCCCATTGTTTCCGATAAAAGTACATCCCAAAGGGCATCCCAGAACCGCAGAAGATGTTTTTCTTTCCTCTTATTTAGACGACGCAGCTCCCGAGTATGCTAATGCTGCGCCACATAGACCGCCTGCAGAGGGGGTTCAACGGCAAGACCCTCTCCCGTCTGTACCTCCGCAACAGCAAACTCCGACACAAGTTCCGGCAAGCACATCTGTTTCTACATCTGCATCCACACCTATGGTTGCTATATCACGTTCGACGAATCCTTTCACATCCAGCACCCCAGGTGGTGCTACTGGAGGTACATCAAGCATTTTTTCCACGCCACCCAGAACAAATAAACTTTCCTTTCAAGAATTAGCCCACCAACGTACGCCCAAACTAGTAACTCCCAACACGCTCAAGGAACTTCTAATAGATTGTAGATATGACCCTGTGCCCGGAAAAGGGGACGAAATGATGTTGGCATCATTACGTATCCGACGAGCTGCTATATATTTAGGGAAGCTACCAGGAATGACTACACATTTAGAAAATATATATCACTTTGTTCAGTCAGGGCGAGACCCTGAGAGTATTAACAGAGCCATGGAGTACCAAAAAGTGGAAATCCAGGGGGAACTGTTACGTTTCCTCATAAATTGTGTGATCAGAAATCAAGACCAACCAGGGGTAAATCCGAAAGAAATGCAAATTCTTACCACATGGAGTCAGAATATATCAGAGGGGAGACATGATAAACGATCATGTATAGTAGCTATGTGCCGAAAGATCCGCAAAGAAATAGAACGAATACACGAAGAAAGATTAGCAGTAGACGAACCTGAACAAACCGAAGACGAGGAAGAATTAGAACTGCCCACAGGACAGTTAGAAACCATGGCCTATGTAGGTAGAGGAAGATCTTGCAATAATACTAGATGCTTTACTGATCCGATATGTCCGACGCGTCCAGATAATAACAGAAATTTCCAAACTCCTATAATAAATATAAGGTCCCCCGAACATTCGTTCCAAGCCGCTGACAACCTACTCCGAGAACGAAGGGGTTATCATATACTCGATTCTATGGATGAACAAGAATTAGCCAGGTCAGCCGTTCATTGGGTTGATAGTCCCGGAAAATATAGTGATGATACATTAGCACACACGTTTTTGAACCTCGCCCCAGATGAACAGCGTTTAGCTGGTATCTATATGATTCAACAACTCCTTATATTATATAAAAGCCAACACTCTGACCCTGGTCCCTTACCTGATATATTGACTAAATTACTCACGAATAAATGGAGAGGTTCAGGTACTGAGCTAATTAGAGAAATACTAGAATCCAGAAAGCAGTACATTCTTTTTGTATGTCCCGAACATGTTTCACTGCCCATCAAGGAAAGAACGACGTACTATATGGATAGACAGAATCCCTTACGCGAAGTGCACCCGATAAAGGGTGAGGACAATCAGTTTAAGCGTGTGTTTGTATACACACCCATATCTAAAATAGAACTATTGGAAATGAAGAAGGTGGTACCCAGTCATGACAAAGACCCAGCGGGTTTCCACCGAGAAATTAAAGACATGTTGCTCATGGGAGAGTATACCTATCCCGACATTATGACAATATTGAAGGTATTAATGCCTGCGGGCATTTACGAAAAACTCAAGGAAAAGGATTGGGAGGTGGGCGACCAGAAGATAGATTGGACAGCATTAGAAAACGAAGAAAAAGCTCGAGGTCCAGGTTCAGGGCTCGGGGACAAGACCAAAGCACTACCAGGTCTACTAGTACAGGTACTGCCACGTTTATTAACTACGAAAAAGGAAGACTGGGGTGCAATATCAGCCTGTAAACAGAAATCAGATGAAGACACTAGTGATTTCTATTCCCGATTTGAAAAATGTTTTGGTATAAATAGTGGAATAAAAGCAAGTAGCGAGTCGTATCCACACCTGTTTGTGACAAAATTGGTTGAAAATGCCTTGCCCCAAGTTAAGAATAGAATATTGAAATTCGAGAGTACCTGGCAAGGTAACACTCCGTCACAAATGTTACAAATGCTACAGTACCATCACAATAGAATTAGAGAAGAACAAGAACATGAACATAGACGCATGAAAGACACGAAAATGAAAATGCTAGTTTCCCAGACAGTGCCAGCTGACGGTCATAAGAAGGGTATAACACAGTCCAGTGTTTCAACAGGTCCTGTAAAAGGGACATGCAACTATTGTAAACAGCCAGGTCATTATGTACACGATTGTCCAGTTTTAAAACATAATATTGCCATAGGTAATACAAAAGAAAGACCACGGCCACCTAGACAGGATCAGAACCAACAAGGAGCCCCGCAGCATGCACAGTCCATGCCAGCTCCGCAACAGTCTCTGCCGGCTCCACCATCGCAGCCTATTGCTGCCACACAAACAACGACACGACAGATGTACCAGACCGCACAGTATGACTATCCTGACTATCAACGTTACTCATGAAACAGCCTAGAGAGGGAAGTTGGCTTACCCCTTATTGAGGTCCCTGTAGATCAAGAAGGACCTTATGTACACAGTGAACTATTAGGCCAAGATAGAAAATTTTTACTTGATACAGGGGCAAGCCGAACAACAATAAAACGTAGTGAAGTTCCAGGGGCACCCCTCTCAGGCTCACAGAATATTTCCCTTGGCTTTTCAGGAAAACCTATCGTTAACGAAGTATCACAGCCTCTTCCACTTACGATTGGTCCCTTGACACGAACTACAGATTTATTACTTACTAAATCATGCCCAGAAAACTTGTTAGGTATAAAAACTTTGAAAGCTCTAGGAGCTATAATATGTTGTTCTCCGGAAGGAGTAAGATTGTTTTTACGTGATTTCAAAGGGCACTATGTGTCCCGAGACATGGATCACCGACTGCAGACTTTACCCACACATTTATGGGCACAAGGCCCTACAGATGTTGGTTGCATGAACATTACACCATATCGAGTCACACTAAAGACAGGAGTGGTACTACCCCGAATGCGACAATACAAGTTACCCCCAGATGCTGTAGTGGCTTTACTACAAATCATTGACGAGCTAATTACCCAAGGAGTGGTTGTGGAAACCGACTCCAATGTATGTAATTCACCGATAATTCCGATTCTTAAACGAACTGATCCAACAGCCCCGCCAGTATACCGATTGGTTATTGATCTGCGCGAATTAAATAAATGTATTGTACCACAATACCCCGTAGTCCCAGACATTTCTTCATTACTGACAGCTATTGATTCCGAAGCAACATTCTTTACTGTAATTGACCTCAAGAATGCCTTTTTCAGCGTCCCAATAGATCCGGAAAGCCAATACTTGTTCGGATTTAGTTTAAATGGACGAAGCTTTAAATTCACACGCGCACCCCAAGGATTTACAGAAAGCCCCAGCATCTATAGCCAAGCACTGAAACGAGAACTTGACAGTATACACATGCCAGTCAACACTGCCCTGCTTCAATATGTCGATGATCTGCTGATCACCGCTAGAAGCGAACATGAATGTGAAAAAGCCTCACTGACGGTTTTACAATTTTTGGCCGAAAAGGGGCACAAGGTGTCCCCTTCTAAGCTGCAATTCTGTGTCCAGCGAGTTGTTTACCTTGGTCACTCGCTGTCCAAGGAGGGAAGGCAGCTTACACCAGATCGCATCCAGTTAATTGCTAATATGCCAATACCCAAGACACAAAAGGAGGTGCGGGCTTTCATAGGCCTCACTTCATATTGTAGGCAGTGGATCCCTCAGTATGCATTTCTAGCAAAACCACTCATTCAGTTGACAACACAGGAGGCAGCCACATCGACTGTCCTCCCTTGGACACAGGAACATACACAAGCTTTTGAAAGCCTAAAGAAAGCTTTATGCCAAGCACCTGTTTTAGGAACACCATGTTACAATAAACAGTTTACACTCTTTGTTACAGAACGCGAAGGTACTGCCTTGTCAGTACTCACTCAGGAACAAGCAGGATCACACAAACCGTGTGCTTATTTTTCTAGTACATTAGATCCCGTAGCTCAGGCTCTGCCTGCGTGCCTGAAATCAGTGGCAGCAACAGCTTTAGCAATTAGACAAAGCGATGCCATAGTGTTAGGACACCAATTGACAGTACAAGTACCACATGCAGTAGAGGTTCTCTTGAACCGCACACAGACACAACACTTGACTATAGCACGACTCACTGGTTACGAATTAACATTGTTTCAGCCACATATAGAAATCAGACGTTGTAGTACATTGAATCCTGCCACACTGTTACCAGTAAACGGAACAGACCCACTTGCACATGATTGTATTGAAGTTATCACTATCACGACGAAACCTAGACAAGACTTGACAGACGTCCCATTGTCAGACCCAGACCTGACGTTGTATGTAGATGGTTCATGTATGAGAACAAGTACAGGAGAGTTAGTGGCCGCTTACGCAGTCACAACAGACACTGAAGTCATTGAAACAAACAGCATAAATACCTTGTCAGCTCAAGCCGCAGAGCTCATCGCTCTGACACAAGCCTGTATTCAAGCCAGAAATAAAAAAGTCAACATATACACTGATTCACGTTATGCATTCGGAGTTGTACATGACTTCGGCGTGCTGTGGCGAGAGAGAGGTTATTTAACTTCTCACGGTGCCCACATTCAGCACGGACCCCTCATTCATGCCTTATTAGATGCAATACATCTACCCACTGCAATATCGATTATGAAATGTAAAGCTCATACGAAAGATACTGATATCATTTCTCAAGGCAATGATCTAGCTGACAGAACAGCTAAACAGACTGCTCAAACTCAAACATCCGACATGACAAAGACAATAGTTCCGACACCAACACATTGCATGACGGTTAAGGATCCCGCCCTTGATGTAATTGACATACAGACACATGCTACACCAGACGAAATAAAGAAATGGACTGAATTAGGAGGGATCCAAACGGATCAAGGATGGATGACGAAGGAAAAATCTGTGTGGTTCCTTCCTGATTCAATGGTCCAAGTTATCATTAACACTGTACATAGTCCAGCGCACCTAGGAGAAAAAGCTATGCTAGACAGCATTCAACACATTTGGTTCAACAAACATTTACGAGCAGCAGCTAAACAAAAAGTTCGTACCTGTATGATCTGTTGTCAGTTTAACCCAGGTAAAAGCATTCCTGTAGAACAGGGTGGATTTCAGCCTCCTGATCACCCTTTTGAAGTCCTCCAGATGGATTATATCCAGATGGAACGATGTCGAGGATTCAAATATGTTCTCGTAGTTGTCTGTGCTCTTTCCCGTTGGACAGAGGCATACCCGGTTTCAGATTACACTGCCCCGACTACTGCCAAACAGTTGGTTCGAGAATTCTTCCCACGGTACGGTTTACCACGTGTTGTCTACTCAGATAACGGCCAGCCGTTCTCATCCGAATTAATGAAACACGTTTCACTTTTGTTAGGCTATCAGTGGAAATTCCACTGTGTCCGACACCCCGAGGCAGCAGGTCTCGTGGAACGACATAATCAAACCCTGAAAATTAGATTGTCCAAAATATGTAGAGAGAAAGGTGTCGACTGGGTAGTAGCTTTACCAGTTGCACTCTTTTACATGAGAATGGTAGCACACTCTCGAACAGGGCTATCCCCTTATGAGGTGGTCTTTGGTAGACCACCAAATATGTGGGGGACGCCTATACCACGAAAAATAACTGATGTTGACTGTAACATGCTGACAGATTACTTGGCTTCCTTGATGTCTGCACTACAATCTTGTCGTTCACAGGTAGCTGCAGCCTTTCCCGACAACACCGAGGTGAAACCCCATGACGTAATTCCAGGGGATTTGGTGTTAGTGAGGAACTTTGACCGGAAGTCTCAGCTGGATCCTAGGTGGAAGTCGCCTCAAATCGTACTGTTAACGACGAGGACAGCCGTGAAGATCGAAGGTCGAAAGGGCTGGATACATTCAAGTCATATCAAGAAATTTCATGGACTACCGTCCGACGTAAATGACACACCTCGCGTGTCTTCACCGATTGACTCAAAGCTTCCTTTGGTTGAACTGAATAACAATGAACAATATAAACTAAAACTTCGGTCTAACAAGTCAGGCAATTTGATTGTTTAAGTCCTCTCCAAGGTGAATCGGTCGAATTTGTCTCTGACATGTATCCCTTAGACCTGTATAGAGAAAGAAACAGAAGGATGAAGTTGAAACAACATGCGTACTGTAAATCACTGCGTAGTCATTGCACAGTGACGTTATTAATTTTGTTTTTCTTAAGTCTTTTAATAATTACTGCAAGTATATTGTTGCACATGTATTATCCTATTTCTAGACATGTTTACAATGTTACTGCTGAACATTCTTTTAGTGAATTACCTCCGCATGAGTTGTCCTATAGATTTGCGCTGCGCAATAACACTTTTATTAGTATGCTACATCATTCCCATCAGGTTAGCAATGCTACAAATTGTTGGATATGTGGCCGACTCCCTCCCTATCAGAACTATAAAGGAATTTTGCCTCTCTTTCCATACCCATTCACACACAATGGCTCCTGTGGAGCATGGTTTAGTTTAATTAATTCTCTAGATTCGAATTCTGCAGTTTATCAAGACAACTGGGTATGGGGAAATCTGAACTTAGTTTTACTCAAAGTCTGCTACCCTAACAAGAAGGGACTTCCCAAAAGAACAGGAACTGATTTAGAAAATGAAGTATATGGATTAGGTAATTTTACGCTTAATCTCATGATCCTGAATGTCGAATCCGAAGCTACACCAATTCTGCCCGCCATGTCAGTATTTCCAGTTAAAGGTGAATTATGTATAAGAAAGAATGGCTCTATACACATGGGCCACAGTAAATGCACCACTGTAATAGAATTTAGTGATCAAGGCAAGTCTACATTTAGAGCTTCCCGCCATTCCTACTTCATATGTGGTCAGACGGCATATATACGTTTGCCTCTAGATTGGGATGGTACCTGCTACATTGGATTCCTTTTGCCACCTGTTTTCCTAGCTCCTCCTGATTATCACAGAAATACTCATTTAGTACACAATAGAGAAAGGAGAGATCTCCCAATAGTCGATTACACTGAGACAGCATGGGAAAAATACACTGATTTCAATAAAGGTCTCTTTCCCTATATAGGTACAGTTACCAATAGTAAGCTGATACGTAGATTAACCAGAACCCTTGAAGCAGTAGTGAACGAAACTATTTCCGCCTTAGGCAATTTAACATAAGAGCAGTCTGCTATGCGGATTGTTGTGCTTCAAAATCGTCTTGTCCTTGACGTCATCCTGGCCGATAGGGGCGGAGCTTGTAGGGTCATCGGATCAAGCTGTTGCATTTTCATACCAGAAAATTCGCCATCTGTATTTAAAGCCATAACTCGCCTTCATAAGATTGTAAGCCAGATACACCAGAATCCAGGCACCTGGACTTGGTCCAGTTGGTTTTGGAGTGTATTATCTACCTTTGGATGGAGGGTCCTATCCTTCCTAGGTATTGGCTTTCTCATATTATTCAGTTGCTGCTTATGCCTACAATGTGGACCAGCGATTTGTGGTCTGTGTGCCACATCGTGTATTCCACCACCAAAATTTCATTCATCACGGAAGAAGAAAGAAGAGCAAATGATGCTATATGAACAGATCAACGGATTGATGAAGATTGATATCTCTTAACGGGCAAGTAGGGGACAAGGAGGGAATGTGGAAATATGGATTTTTATGATCAGTTATGTCCCCTATCTTGGACCCCAACGGTTTCATGTATAAATCACAAGTACATGTATGTTCCCTCCAGTTCCAGTTATGAAGACGCAAACACATGTGCGTCCACCGTCAACATGTCCTCTTTCAGATCCGCCATGAATGGACCGGATAGTCTATTCCTAAGTATGAAAGGCCACCGACTTTATATGGTTCATTTATGCCATTTTACAGTCCAGGCGAGTAGGCCCTGATTCTGCCATTAAGCCTTTCCCTGCCTTCTGCCTCTGAAAGCTCCAGTCTGAGCTCGCATCTGTACCCATGAACTTTGTCCTACTCCCTGCGCGGCTAACGGTGCCTGACTCCAGCCTGTTGCCTGCCAAAAACTGTGCTAGTCCTGCTCTGCATATTGTATTGGCACTTTGCCGCGCCAGTACAAAGGAATGGCTGTTCTCTGGCGCAGGCAGCAGTCTTCTGCTTGTACGACGGTGAGAGTCGTAATCCGGCAGATGGTGGACTGCCATTGCCGCACCACTACGAGTGCGGCGGTTAGAAGACCGTCACACTTGTAATCAGGCCCATAGTTCTTCATCAATGCAGAAGTGCATGAAACCACCTGCACAGCCCACGACAGTAGAGGTAGAATGCAGGTGTTCATTTCTACTATCTGAGAGGAGACTGTTTTAATACAGCAGGTAGAAGTGATATTTGAATTCTGGGGTTGGGGGCCTGAACTGGCTGTTGATCCCTCTTTGCCGCTCCATCTTTGTTAACTGAACGCCTGAACATTCCTGAAACATGACAAAACCCTCCTCTCAACCCAAGTGTAGAGGATGAAAAGATGGCTTTGCGGGCGGTGTCTCATCATAGTCTTCCACATCTCACGTTTAACTCACTTAGATTGCATCCCAAGCAAGGCAATATCATCTTAGTTGTATCCAATCACTTGCTAAGTCAACAGCATCTAAATGTTATTTCTGCAGCTCAGCCCTTGCTGGCAGCCCAGCATGCAGGTACAGTACATTTTGGCAATGAAAGTCCAGGTGTCACGCTGTGAGAGAGTCAGCTAATCAGATTTCTCTCCCCGCCACAGTATGTTTAACCGCTGAGATGATCTGCAATGGCTCCAATCTATGTTCATGAAGACTCACCACTGTATGGCTACCTGTCCCCAATACTACAAATAGTCCATGGACACTAAAATGCAGCCACAAAGCAGGTCTAAGGATAAAGATCCAGGAATCATGCCACCTTTGTCCAGGATCATCTAAAGTGACTATAGATACCCACATACGCAAACACAAATGTGCCTATTAAATGGACAGTGTCTTATAAAAACAAAATTGATTATTACATGGTAAGTCTTGCGAGAGTAAGAACCATACTATCAATACAGACAGAGCTAATCCATGGTTTCTTAGACAACATTGTCCTGCTGGATTCTTAGTCCCATAAGCAGTCCTGATGTAAACTCACATGATTTACTGCTAGAGGAAAACAAATATTTTAGTATGATCAAAGCAAATCAATACACCAGGTAATGACATTTCCACACATGATCGTTTGTGCACTGTATCAGTAAAACTGTATATCTGTGCAAATGTAGTGGTCATTTCAATTGAAAATGTGTTGTCTGTAATGGCAGTGCACTACCACACCGTGCATACTCCACTTTATCCCACCCCACTCTACTCTGCACCACTGCACTCTTTGCCACTGCGCTCTGTCACTGTACTCTACTCTGCACCACTCCACTTTACACCACTGCACTCTACACCACTTCACTTTATGCCTCCCTACTGTACTGTGCACCACTCTACATTGTGCCATTGCACTCTACTCCGCTCTATTCTGCAGCACTGCATATGCCACTGCACTCTACACCAATGCACTTTACTCTGCACCACTCCAATCCACTGTACACTACCTCACTCTATGCTGCTCTACTGTACACCACTGCACTCTACCCTGTAAAACTCTACTCTAATATGCACCACTCCAGGCTACCCTGCACCACTCCATGCCACTTCACTCTACCCAGAAACAATCACTCTGCGCCACTAAAGTCTGAACTGCACAACTCCACTCTAAGCGACTATACTCTGATCTTCACCACTCTATGCCACTGCACGCTACACCACTCTACTCTAAACCACTGCACTCTATGCCGGTATACTCTACAACACTCTACTCTGCCACTGCGCTCTACACCACTCTACTCTACACCATTGCCCTGTACGTCACTGTACTGTACATCACACTATTCTACTCTGCACCAATGAACTCTAAGCCACTGCTCTCTATACCACTCTACTCTACACCACTGTACTATATGCCACTCTCCTCTATGTTACTCTACTCTACACAGCTGCACTCTGACACTCTACTCCACAGCACTGTATCCTCTGCCACTGAACTCTATGCCACTGCACCACTCTACTTTATGCCACTGAACCACTCTACTCTATGTCACTCTACTGCAGTCTACGCCAATGCACTCTACTCTACTACACTCTATGCCACTCTTCTCAGCATCACTACACTCTACACCACTGCACTGTATGCCACTCTACTCTGCAGCACTGTACTCTACACCACTCTATTCTATGCCATTACACTCTATGCCACTCTACTCTACTCTGCAACACTTCACTCTATGTCACTGAACTCAATGTAACTCTACTCTGCACCACTCTATGCCACTGCACTCTATTCCACCCTACTCTACACTACTCCACTCTGCACCAGTCTAGTCTACTCTGCATCACTGCACTCTACAGAACTATGCACAGGAAAACAGGACCTCAGTGAATAGGGGTATACCAACCTACCACATTAGTACCCAAAGTCCCAAACAGACTAGCTTTAGTGTCTCACTCGTTCCCCGTCTACAGCGAAGCTACCAATGATTAGACAAGCCAGAACACGTCACTCTCTCTTGGGAATTGCGGGAGCCAGACAACTCACTCATACTTGTCCACAATGCGAGTAATCAGAGACGCGGTATAATTTTAAAATGTTTATTTTAACTAACGCGCTCTATGGTACAGCACACGTGCCATTACCAGCAGCAAAATGCATAAACACAATATAGTCAGCATTGTCACAATTCCATAGAATACAAACGGGGATATAATTTTATAAAGACAGTGGAAAAAGGACTAAGAGACCTAACCACCCTCCCCGTTGTAAGAAATAGTTTATTATAAAAAAGAAGACGTCTGGGCTTTCTCAGCAAACCCCATGCCCCAAGGCCTTGATGAAAGGTTTACATCGCAGGACAAGCACAGCTCTTCTCTCTGGAAAGGTGTCTCTCCAAGTGTGTCAAAACATATTTTGCTTGTCATAATAAATCACACGATTTCCAGTAGTGCAGCTGTAGGTAGTATGCTATGTCTAGGTGCAAGGGACTGACCAGAACAGAATAACAAGGGGCATTGTTGATTGACCTTGTACATTGTGTGCAGACTAAACCTCAGAGCACAGCAGAGAACGCGAAAAGCAGACAGTTCTCATGTGAAAGGAGCACTAAGAGTCTTGCGAAATATATGCTTGCAGTGTCGTGCGCAAAAGCAGCCTCATGGCAGCGAAGCTCATGCTAACTTAGAAAATGTCGACAATGGATCCATAAGCTATACTACAATGATACCTATCTACTTTGCCAATGCTTGTTACTTGTTGTGCCATAAGATAGTTTGAGTACATGGATGGATGTAATACAATGGATATTGGTTAGGTAAATTGCTGGTATAAACCCGCCAACTCACACGCTCCCACTGTACGTGACACGTAATAGATTCTGTTCATACGGTCTTCCGGTGAACAGCCGATATCACAGTGTGGAAGACAAAATGAGCTGCAAATCCCTCCCCAGAGTAGCATTCCAGCTTGTCTAAGGAACCCTGGGCGGTGAACTCCGCTTCTCTCACGGAGTTTGCAGAGTTTTCCGCACTCCGAGTTGCAGAGTGGAGTATTTTTTCCTCACTCATGTTCGTCAACGTCATGTTGAAGAGCACGAGCGTGGAAAATCCACCTCTCGGCAATATTTTTCCTCGTTTGCAATCATCAACATCAAGATGGCGAGCGCGAGCGTGGAAAATCAACCTCCCGTCGAGATTTCTCAGTGCGCTCAGTGCGGGGGCTCAGTATTCTCATTGCGAGTGGTCGTGTATGCTCGCAACCCCTCGCGTTGGGAAACTGTCCATTCGCTTTGAGAAAGCTGCAGCTCAAGTAAAAATCTACTCGAGAGGCAGAAAGGAAAGCAGCGCCCGCTTGTGCTTTTCATGGTGCCGTTCGCAATGATTGCACAGTGTGGACAAGCATCCGGTACCGCAAATCACCGCAAACGGCAGCTTTCTATCGAACTCCGCCGCTTGCGGAGCTCCGCTCGCCCACGGTTACTCTTCACAGCTGATGTCCATTGATTGTTTTGCATCCTCCCAAGGATATAGGCATGGTTTCATAAGCTTTAGGCCTCATTTACGAGTTGATTGTATAAACCTTTTTTGCGTTTTCTTAAGTTGGTAAACAAGTGTTAAGATGACGCCTCCTTAAAGTATATCCTTTTGAGTCTGTCCTTTATGTTGATGTTAATCGATGTTAATTGCACCGGAAGTGAAATGTGTAAACCAAGATATAATAATGTTGAACTTACAGCACTTTGCACAGTGGAAAAAGGCGCGAAGCCGAAACGAGTCCTGTGCTTCATCTCAGTGAAATAAAATAACGGAGTCTCACCTTCGATCGAGTACGGTCCATTCATTTTCCTGTTGGGGGTGAAGTTTCGAGCCTGATATTGATATATATATATATATTACCTACTGGCGACTTATAGTTAGGACCTAGTTTCCATAGTAAAAGCGTTTTTTGATTTGCCAATATCTTTGGCGCCGTTTGTTTCGGAGTGATTTGTCAAGCGGGGGCTGAGAAAAAAAGGGGGCCCAAAACGCATTTTCCCCATGTTAATTTCGATAGGAAACTTTAGACATGGCTACAGCCTGAACTGCTGAATAGAATTACACCAAATTTGGCAAAAAGGTAGCTCTTGGTTCAGAAAGCGGCCTTTTTTAAATGGTGTAAATCCTTTGAGTAGTTAGAGAGAAATTCAAGAAATAAAAAATGTATATATATCTGAGCACTGAGGAGGACTCGCGAGTCCTCCCGAGCACCAGCTTAATACTATTGGCAGCCAAAAGGGGCAGGGTAAAAACACCCTCACCCCTAGGCCTGCTCAGGGGTTCCCACAAGGACCCCCAGGCCCAAAAAAAGCATTTTTTTAAAGTAATTTCGGCCCAATTACGAAGAGGGGTCTCCCACGCTTCGTTTATTAAAAAGCCCCCGGGTGGGCCAGGTCCCGGGGGCAATACTAAATTATGGCGTGGGTGTTCGTGGGGGACCCCACAGCCCTGGGACCGCCACCTCCTTGGGGCTTTATAATTTATGCGCAGGGGGCACGCAGCCGCCCCCATCCCTGGGGACCACCACCTCCCCAGGACATAATTAACATAAGGGTGGGGGGGCCTCGCGGCCCCCCAAGCCCCGGGGACTGCCACCTACCCGGGACTTTCTTGAAATTAGGGTGGGGGGGCCTCGCAGGCCTCCCAAGCCCCGGGGCCTGCCACCTCCATGGGGCTATAGCTAATAATTAGTGTGGGGGCTCGAGCCCCCCACACTGCCCCGCAGACCACCACCTCCCCGGGGCACTAAATATTCAAATGCGGGGATCTGTTACGGACCCCCAGCCCCGGGGACCACCACTTCCCCGGGGCTTTACAAATGATGGGAGGGGGCCATGCGGCCCCCCTCCAGGAGCCCTTGATGGCCCTGGGGACCGCCACCCCCAGGGCCGGCTCCTGCAATGTCCCGGGGTGCCCACCCCCGGGACATTGCTGTTTGCTATGACTGTTTTTGGACACAAGAGCAGGAAGCCTGCTCTTGCTTCCAAAAACCAAAGCAGAATTGGTTTTGCACAAGGGGAGCTGCATGTCAGCAGCTCCCCTTGGGCAAAAGCAATGCTGGCCCTGGGACTGTGGGGGCATTGGGGCTCCCCCCACGGTCCCCAACGTATTGCCAGGCCCCGGGGGATGGGGTCCCTGGGGCCAGGAGGGGGCACACTAGGCCCCCTCCATTTTAAATAATTATCTAAAAAAATGTCTTTTAAACGGAAGCCCGGCCCCTGGGGATGGGGTCCTGGGCCATAATTGGCCTCAGGAGGGGGGCACGCGGCCCCCCTCCTTAAAACAAAACTGTCTGGCCAGGTCCCGGGGGATGGGGTCCCTGGGCCAGAAGTGGCCAAGGGAAGGGGGCCCACGCGGCCTCCCTTCTGTAGTATTCTATTTTTCAAATAAAATAAAAATGAGGTAATGCCCGGGGGATGGGGTCCCCGGGGCTATTATAGGCCTCAGGCGGGGGGGGCCACGCGGCCACCCTCCAAATTATTTTTTTTAAATGCTGTCCAGGCCCCGGGGGATGGGGTCCCCGGGGCCAATGGAGGCCCAGGGAAGGGAGGCCACTCGGCCCCCTTCCCGTTTAAAAAAAATGCTCAGGCCCTGGGGGATGAACCTCAGGACACAAGTGGACTTCATGCCCCGAGCAGCAGTGTGCCAGGCGGTGGGTTTGCAGAGTGGTGCAAAAAGGGGGCGTGGTCTTGGACCACTATCAGCAATCCAGCTGTGTGGGGCTTACTGGAGGTACCTGGTGGGCTAGTTGGCCCCCAGGGACCCTCAGGAGGCAAGGGGGCTCAATTTCACAACTTAGAACGTGCCAGGGGGCGTGTTTGCAGAGTGTTGGAGAAATGGCGCATGGCCTGTGTCCACCTCTCAGCATACCCACTGTGTGGGGCTTACTGGAGGTAAGAGGTAGGCTAGTTGGCCCCAAAGGACCCCCAGCACCGAAGGTGACTTCAATGCCCATCCAAGAGCACGCCAGGGAGCGTGTTTGCAGAGTGGTGGGCAAAAGGCTGTGGCCTGCTATGAGAACTTAGCAATCCTGCTGTGGGGGACTTACTGGAGGTAATAGGAGGGGTAGTTGGCCCCCAAGGATGTCCTTGGGGGCCAGCTACCCCTCTTGTTACCTCCAGTAAGTCTCACACAGTGGGATTGCTAAGACGTCTTCGGAGGCCATGCCCCTTTTCTCCACCACTCTGCAAACGCACCTCCTGGCACACTACAGGTTGAAGGATGAAGTCCACTTTACTCCTGAGGGACTTTGGGGGCCAAGAAGCCCTCCTGGTACCTCCTGTAAGTCCTACGCATCAGACTTCCTGAGTGCTGGTCAGAGGCTCAGGTTCCTTTCTCCACCACTCTGCAAATGCGACTACTACGTTCTAGTTATAAATTAGCATTTAAAAAACCTTTGAAATTCACTGAAAAAACCATAGGTTCCAGAGACGTTATAATTAGAAATTAGCATTTAAAAAACCATAGAAATTCACTGAAAAAAAACATAGGTTTCAGAGACGTTATAGTTAGTTGGACATTTCACGCGTACAAAACCAGAGAAATTCAGCCGTTATAGTTAGTTGAGCTAACTATAACTCGCGCCCCCGCAATGCACTACTGATGACGTCAAATATTACATCACTCATGACATGGTCAGTGACAACACTGATGATATCTCAAATTACATCACTGTTGACATCACTGATGACATCATCCACGTGATAATCTGATGCACCTCCTCACCCCCAAAATAACCTTTGATACACCCACTCTAAAATACAGACTACGATTTACGAAACCATAGACACAGCAATACCAGTTACTACATACCCACTCACTGATTCCTAGGTCTACACACACATCCACTCATTCACCCATACAGTCACTCATACATGCAGTCACTTATCAATACAGCAGTATCATTTGCACTCATACACCTATACAGACACTCACACATCTCCACTCATCCATAGAGTTACTCACACACCTAGTCAATCATGCAAAGATTCATTCACACTCCCATTTACTCATGTATACAGTTATACACACACCACCTCACTTATTAATACAGATACTAACACATACTTACTCTCTTATACAATCACTGATACAAGCACACACTCATCCATACAGCCACTCTCACAACCACTCAATCTCACATATAGTGATTTATATACTCCAACACTCACATATACTGCCATTCACATATGTAGTTACTCACACATGTACCACTGATACATCCACTCACTCACCAACACACCCATAAACACACTCACCCACCCATACAGCCTTTCACAGATGTACTCTTGATCCCATACACCCAGTGAATTACCCACTCACACATCTATGCACAGAGTCACCCCCCCCCACTCACCCACAGAGACACTCAGGTACCCATACAGATACTCAGACAACCAATCAATAACCCAAATTGACACTCATGTAGCTACTCACCAACCCATGCAGCCGCTTACACACCAACTGACAGACTGATACAGGCATTTACTCAGTTTACTCACTAACCCATGCATTCAGTAAGACACGTTTAATCGCTCACTTAAACAGTCAGTCACGCACCTACTAAATCATCTATTCAGACACTCACACACCCACTCATACTTCAATACACTTTGGCATATATATATAAAACATATTTAAACTTAACAGAAACACACAGTCACTTGATGATGTCACCAGTGATGTCATTTGAGATGTCATCAGTGATGTCACTGACCATGTCATGAGTGATGTAATATGTGACGTCATCAGCAGTGCAATGCGGGGGCGCGAGTTGTAGTTAGCTCAACTAACTATAACAGCTGAATTTCTCTGGTTTTGTACGAGTGAAATGTCCAACTAACTACAAAGTCACAGAAACCTATGGTTTTTTCAGTTAATATATATATTATTTTTCTTTATAAATAGAATGCTGCAGTGAAATCCTATTCTCACTTTTCAAGGGGGGCATTCTAACTTAGTTAAATGCTGTGATTAATCTTAATATTCATTTTCTTAAGATACAGCAGTTTTACTACTGATCTATTTTTGCTTCAGATTTCAAATGAATTTCCATTCTCCAACATTTTGGAGGGAAAATTGTATTTTTTCCATTAAGCATTTATAGAATATTCTTGATAAAACTGGAGGTTCATTTATTAGGGCTGTTTTTTTATTACTTTGATACGGTTTATTTAAACGGAATCCAGTGGTTAGGCAATCGATCATTTTGTCAGTTAAAGCTGTGGGTAATTTCCAAAGTGTATCTAAAAATAATGCACGGCAGTCATAGTCTTAATGGCAGCTTCTAATGAGTTTAATATGATTACCATATTGATGAGAAAAGGTTAGCATGCAGCAAGTGCAGAACTCTAAATAGCAGGGCGGTTATTAATTGTGCAGCTGGGTTGTGCTATTTTAAATAATGTCAAACTTAATTAATGATGGAATGAAACTCTGAATAATGACCTGGATTGTGTCATGCCCTGCCTAAGGCATTGCATCCTAATGCGAGCTGTGTGGTTATAGCTTTACCCAAGAACTGAGAAATGTTGTTGTTGGTGTACGCTTTGATCATTTATTTTTTTTCATTGTTTTGTATGTCCATAAGTCAATTGGCAACGATTAATAAGGAGTTAATTTCCAGGATAAGGGCCAGTCTTGGCATTTTTAGTATTCGTGTGGCTAATGTGTAGACTCTGATGTAGACTCATTTTGCCTCCAGTGCAGAGGCGCGTGCACCAGTGCTTAATTTGTAAAATATTAAGTGCCAGGGCCCTCATCAGGAGGCCACTGCAGCCTAAACCACCCTCTGCCCCTGCCAGCGTTGCCAATGACAGCACCAAACCAGCTACTAATCATCACACTCCACAAGTGTGACAATTCAGCCTATTCCATTCCCCCAAAGCTGTACGATTAGCATGGGCGACAGGTAATAGTAATGTTTAAGGTATATGTAATTAGTAAACAACTGTTGTTGTGCTCACTTTAAATCAGACAAGCAGACCACCATGTGGCAGGCTGTCATAAGTGCCGGTGCTGCCAATTAAGTGCCGGTGACAAGCACCGGAAACCACCGGCTCAAATTAAGCACTGGCGTGCATGCCACACCATGCTCCTGATTACACCTGAAATTTCGACTCTGGTAATCCTCAGTTCCGCACATCATTGTGAGTAAGTGAAATGAACACTAAGGGGTGCCATTTGCTCTCTTTAACATTATTTCATGGTCCAAGTAGACACCCATGGTTTTAGAGTCAGCAACTAATTTGGGTGGAGTGACCTAGCAAAAGGGGCAGAGTGACGATCCCTGTCACTCCATATACTTGCCAATCAGGAGCAGCTCATCAGTGTGAACATCAAACCTATTATATTTGCCAGTGCTTGCTGAGTTAGCACTGGAACAGATAATTTAAATTAGAGTTGGGTAGAACTTGTGGAATTTGATTCCGCGGAATTCCACGGAGTTACATAAAACCTCTGCGAGATTCTGCGGAGTTCCGCCAATGGGCTGAAATAGCCCCATTGTGTTGCTCGCTCTGTGATTTAGAGCTGGCAGCGCATTCTGGATTGAAAAATCAGCGCAAACGGCAAGCTACTGGAGTTGATTTTGCGGCTGCTCGAGTTGAGATTAATTTTAGTGGAAAAGTCATCTCTACAATCTTACCCAAAATATAACAAAATGGGCTTTGATGTGTACTACTGCAATCTCTCGGAAAAAGGTTGTAAAAAGGTCATGTGAAAGAGTGTGTTGGAGAAAAATGACATGGTTTGCCCCGTGCAAAGACTTGGTGCAGATAGATGTTTGTCTCCAATTGAGGCTTAACACCAACAGTTCACTAGCATATCAATAATAGCAAAGCACATTTTGCCCCACAAGAATGACAGACAGTAGTAGGTTTGTAAACCCATACGTTTTATTTACAGATTAGCAAGATTACAAACTCAAATCAGTCACATTAGTCATAAATCAATAATCACCGGGTTACAGCATAAATCAATATAATACAGCCAAGTCAGAATAGCAATTTCAAAGCAGAGTTATTTTAGGATTATTGTAGGCAAATCATGAAAGATTTGGTTCCCTGGAAGGGAAACTTCCTAATGCTAAGCAAAGGTTTCGGAAGAGGTCAGGAGAATATTAAGCAGCAGGTAACGGCAAATGAAGCCTCTAAGGCAGAACCACATTAAGGTTCCAATCAAGCAGAGGAGAAATGCTGCCTGAGAGATTAACTCTGTGAGCAGAAATAATGTGAGCATAGAGTTTCAAGAAAAGCATAGGGGCATCTGACTTTACCGGTGGACAGGAGGAAATCTAGCTTAGCGACATACAATTAAAATATGGAATTCAACAATTAAGAACCTTCTTACTGTTCTCTAAGAGAAGGAACCAATCAAAACTAAACGTTTAGAGGTTCTCTGTGTTGGCCCTCTTCCCAGGAGACTTACAATGGAGGTTTCAGCTTTGTGCCCGTCATATAAATTTTGCTAGGGAGAATACAGCTCAGCTGGACTGTCTCAAGCACAGGTGTTAGGATTTACTGTACAGCTTGTTAAAAGATACATCCAATGGCCTTCACACAGAATTTAGCAAGAACACCGCAGTTATAACGAGCATAGTGTGGAAACTTGGCTTCTGAAACGAGAAGCAAATTATGCACAGCAAGTAGAAACACAACATTACTACATTAACTACAGTGACAATGGCTAACTATGAATAATTATTAATGTAAAATCACTAGTTATGATCAATGTAAATTTAACTACACACTTGGATATAAGTAAGCAAAGATTACATGGGATATGCGTTAACATGTGAAACTAAAATGAAAACTAGTGACAAGGCGTAACTAAGTGCATCCAGTGAATGATGTCACAATCGGTCTCAAAACCCAAGTAGGCATCATCAAACAAAGGAACGTTCTGGAATGCCTATTGTTGGTGGTTGTTAGACATGAATGATTGAGAAAGAGCATCGATTTTTCTTTTTCCAGTGGATGACCCCTTTAATGTTTTAGTGCAGAAGTGGAATCCTTTAGGACTGGGCTCCAGCTCACAGTCGAGAGCTCATTTAGGAAACTGTGTGAAGTTTTTATGCTTCCATTTTCTCTGAGGCAGAGGTTAAAATTTCATACGTCACAAGGCTTAATGAATGTTGAAAGGGGGGATGTAAAATAGAAAATAAATCAGGAAGCAGGATCCTGTGATAAATGGGTGAACATTAGAAGCCTTTTCTCAGAGGGCTCCTTCGGAGAAGGCTGCATGCAAGCAAGAATATAGCAAGGGAAGGTGGCTAGCTTGTAAGCAAAACACAAATACACCATGGTTGGAAGCAAGTGGTTAACAGCAACCCCTGGAAAAGCCAAGAGGTCTGGGTTTCATGTGCCAGCGCATGCAGCATTACCGCATTAGAATAATACAAATGGAAAAGTGATCGCAGGAGCAGAGAAGACTTTACTTGTAAAGTAGTCCCTCCTGCAACTCATTTGCAAGTGGAGAGGGAAGGATACATCCAGATAGCCAATGGCATTGGGGCTTGGCCAAGCCATGACTGACAGGTTCAAAAGAAGAGCCAGGTAACGAGAGAGATCAAAAAGCCTACTCTACGTATTTTGTTTACAATAGGTCTTTTTGACACCTGCAAAATCTAGTCCTACAAAATGAGCACTAAGATGGTGACACAAAAATAGAGGAGGGGTAGTTGATATTAGGTTAAGAGAAAATGAAATACCCATATACCCATAGTCAGGAAAAAGACAAAATGAGAAAAGGTGCTATCAGCATGACAACCTAAGAAAGTGTCCACCTTCGTCCCACCCTTCAGCCACAGAGCCCCATCTAAGTAAAGGACGGGTTCAATATATTACATCTAACACAACTCAATAGGTACAAGACAGCTAGAATGCTGAGACGGAATAAAGTGAACTATTGACTTTAAAAAGGCAAGCAGAATTTTTTTACTTGGTTTTATGGGCCAAATCAATGAATTTGCTACAGGCTTATGTTATGGTGGCTTAAAAGTTAGATATACAGAAGAGTGAAGTGTGAGGCTCTCAATAAAAGCGTAAAATGATTAGACAATGAAGCAAAAAACCTAGTGGGTAAAAACAAGGTGAGTTCATTTCAATGGGATAGCGTCAGACCTTGACTGAGAAACTTGTCCTAACCTTATCCAATGAATTTAGGTAAATATAGTCAAAAGCAGCCCCTTAACTAGTCGCAGCCGCCTGCCTGCCAGATTCCAACTTAAAAGTGGTCTGGCGGGCAGGCGGCGTGGCAGTTTCCGTGGTGGTGCCTGTTTCAAAAGCAGCGATGCCTTTGTAAAAGGGACCACAATGGGAAAGCCACACAATGTTCCTGCACGGCATGGACTGTAGCGTCCATGCCGTGCAGGAACTGGTGTGCATGCACACAGGGGGGCACCTGTAGGGCCCCCTTTGTTTCCTCTCCACCACGGTTCCATGAAATCGGTGGTGGAGAGGAAACTTGTAATATGTTTGGCGGGACTACGGTTGTCCCGCTAAGCATATTGCAGCCTCAGGACCACCACGCCACCTCTAGGGAACCTGGTTCTCTCACGGCGTTGGCGATCCCATGGAGTTCCGACCTCCAAAGTCATAATGGGGCGGTCGGACTGCCGGTGTAGCAGTGGCTGGACTGCCACCACCGCACCACCACGAGTTAGACTCATAATTAGTTATGTTATGTTATGTTATGTTATACCTGACTTATATAGCGTGCGTACACCGTATTGGTTTCTTGGCGCTGCTCCGGTAGGTGATGGGTAATAAGTTTATTCAAGTGATTACTCGAATGCCTGTTTAAAGAGCCATGTTTTTTTAAGTTTGCGGAAGGTCGTGAGATCTGTACAGGATCTGATCTCTATAGAGTTCCAGTACCTAGGACAAATCGTTTCTGTTTAAAGGAGGGTGTTGCCAGGAGGTGCATGTGGGTGGATCTCAGGGTACGGGTTGGAATATATCTGTTAATCAGGCTGTTAATGAATTTGGGTTTTCTGCCATTCAGGGATTTAAAGATGATGCAGCCTATCTTAAAGGCGCATCTCTGTGATATAGGGAGCCAGTGTAGTTTCTTCAGGAGGGGGGAGACGTGTTGGTGTTTGTTTTCCTGCAGAATCAGTCTGGCCGCCTGGTTCTGTATCAGTTGGAGATGGTGGATAAGATAGGCCGGGATGCCAAAGTATAAGGAGTTAGCATAGTCAATATGCAAGATCACCATGGCGAGGATTGCCTGCAATTTTGCTTCCTGAGTGAGGAACCTGCTGATTTTTTTTATTTTCCTTAATTGGAAAAAGCATGTAGAAGTTACAGACCCAATTAGGCCCAAAGTGTCTTGATAATTTCACTTCAGTAGATCCACAAGAACAATACAACAAATTCTCGACAGTCCTCCTATTTAACCCGTTTCTTGAAGCTAGATATTTGGAGATTATATTGTCATTTTTTATTCTCTTGATCAATTCTATGACTTCATCACTGAGGTAACCACGTCACATTCTTTGGTTTAATCCTCACTACTCTCATTTTTTTGACTTTCTTATTTTTTTATTTTGCATTTTTGTACTTTTTTTTTTTTGTTGTCATGGTGTTCAATGTAAAGTACCTGATGTGCTATTCATTGGAGAGACAGCTCTCTATTCCCCTTCTCCCCTCCATTTTGACCTCACAAAGAACTCCGAAAACGGTGAAGCAACTTCTCCTTATCTGACAGCAGGCAGAACATAGCGAATATGGTTGATAACATTTCATGAAATCCTGGTTATATCTTAGAGAGATGGAATTAGGTCTCCATTCTTTGACTGTTTATGGAGGCCATAGTATTTGTTCGCTGTTAAAGTCCATTTCTCCATGAGGGGGAGTACTTTAATCAGTACAGAAAGCAGCATAAGTTCCAACAGCTCAACTAAATTATTGTGCTTAAGCTCTTTGCTGCTGAGGCTTTACCTGCCTCACTGCTTAGCCCTTTTTTGGTGTTTGGGGCGCTTCGCGCTTTCACCTTCATAATGTTTCGTCAACAAAAGTTATCCGGGACAAATCTGTGGTCCATTTTTGCCACAAGTTGGGGATTCAAAGGGTACCCATGGTTTGAAGATTCCAGTGGCAGTTCCCCCATTGTGGCATGGGGGCGTTGCCCCACTGCTTTCTCGCAGTGCTAGAAGGCAGAAACATAAATGGTGATAACTACCATTTTATGTTTCTGCCTTCTCGCACGGCGAGAAAGCAGAACTGCAGAAATGCCTGGTTGGGGATGGGCGGTACTGCTCGAGGGCAGGGGGAGAGTGGCTTGCCCACAGTTGTGCATACTGACTGTTTGGTCGGCCCCCAGGCCGACCAAACAGTCAGTATGCACAACAGTGGGCAAGCCACTCCCCCTGCCCTCGAGCAGGACCGCCCACTCTCCCTTTTTCTCTATGTAGGCTGCTGCATGCAGCAGTCTACATAGAGATAATGGCCCGTGTGGGGCGCGCTTCGATTCGCCTCCCCAATCACAACGTTGCCATTGCAGCGTTGTGATTGGCGGAGGGGAGGGAGGGAGGCTGCCTTTCTTCCTAATGAAAATGCAGGATTCAGAATTCGAAAAGGCAGGACGGCGGGAGTCGGACGGTCGGACCCATCCAGAAGGCAGCTGAGGTGGCAGCGGCGCAGGATGGTAAGTTAACTCAGTTTTATTTTATATATTATTTTAATTAAACGAACCCCTCCGGCCATCCCCCCACCGCGACGACCGCAACCCCATTTCTACCCCACTCCCCCCACCCACCCGTCATGCTGGGCGCGATTGGAAATGCAAATAGCTTCCGCTTGTGGTGCATGAATAATTTGTGTGAGTGAGTTTGCCTGTATGAGAGTCCATATGAGTATGCTTGAGCGTGACTGCTTGTGTGTATAAGTAAATATGCGCGTATGTCTGCGTGTGAGTACACATATTTATGTTTGAGCGTGTGCCCGAGGTGAGGGGGTGTATGAGTTAAGTGTGTGTTTGTATCAGTACCTGTGTGTGTAGATCGCGTGTCTGCTCCCTTTCCCTGGCCTGCATTCCCCTTCCTGAGCAAGATTATGGTAACATGAAGCGGCTGATGGGGGGATTTTGCATATGATGAGTCCAGGAGAGACGGGCATGCATGGCCTTGAACCCTCTGGGCACTAACTCTGATAGGGCTGAAAGCCTTCCAGCTCCCAGAATCAGTGCAATGCATTAGGGGACTGCCACTGGGCAATTAAATGAATGGTCTGGTGGGGCTCGTCAGGGGTTACAACTTCGATGTTAAATATGCGCCTCACCACTTTTCAAATCATTTCATTTTGATAACTTTATTTCGGTCAGAGACCATAAAAGCACAGATAAAATATGTACATACAAAATAAAATACATAAATAGTTGAGAACCTTAGTTAAAAGATTATTAAACAATAAGTTATCAAATGGGGGATGACAATCATTGCAATTAATCACAATTTAACACAATTAATCAAAGTAGACCTTCTACGCCACATACCATATAGAAAACGAGAGACAGAGAACACAATGGGAGGTGAAGTATCATATCTTAAAATTCTACAGGCTTGAGCGCATTGTTTTAGGCCCAGATTTCTACACAATGGTGCCAACCAGGATCTCCGTATTGCACTATAGGCAGGGCAGAAGAATAAAACATGGACCATATCTTCTTTGCTGTTGTTACAAGCTGGGCAGATTCTCTCTTCTCGTCCAGCCCATTTGCAAGTCAATGCCCCAATCGGCAGACAGCCATGTCTTAATTGTGTGTATAGTTTTCTTGCCATGGGAGGTTGTATTAAATCCAGAAATTCCTCCCTCCTGGGCACAAGTTTTACCTGCAAAAATTCTATAGACAACCTGCCCATAGTTGACGAACAGTGCAGCAAACTTAAATTATACTGTCTCAGGGAGGCCAGCAGCTCAGTTCTCCGCACCGCTGGACAACTCTCCTCTGGAGTCTCCCATAATTGGGGCAAACCAATTTTGTATGCAACAGCTTTAATGTGGGATAACCAGGGTATATTTTTGCTCTTCAACCGCCCCCAAACTGCAGAAAACTCAGCTCTGTAATTATCAAGCTGAGGTACTGTCCAGAGCCTTCTCCAATACAGGAGAGGTCGAGCCGCTAACAGTTCTGAAATGGGCTCTAGACCTAGATCTAGTCTCAAAGGTATGAGCGGGGTACTCTGGGGGAGACCTATCAAATTCCTCATAAATGCCTGCTCAACCCTAAGAAGGCTTGATGTGCATGTATGGACCCAGAGTTCTGCACCATACATTACAGCAGGTCTGGCTTGGGCGCCGTAAATTTCAAGCACTGGGGAGACTGGCTTGAATTGGGTTGTGCTCTGAAACTTGCCAATACCCCCTACGATCTGTGAAAGCCTCAGGGCAGATTTGGCTACCTGGGGGCCCCAACAGAAATCTTCAGTCAGGGTGACGCCCAGGTATACAAAAGTTCTCACCCTTTCAAGTAGGGTGCCATTTAGCACAGGGCAAGGGCGGGTGCGTTTCGGGGGACCAAAGATCATGAACTTCGTCTTCTCTAAATTAATCTCGAGTCTCCGCGAGGCGCAGAATGATGCAAAACCGTCCAGGACCCGTTGGATGCCTGTTGATATTCGAGACAACAATAAAGTATCGTCTGCGAACATCAGAGCAGGCACCTGACCTGACGCCAACCAAGGGGCATCACTATCCCTAACGCTATCTAGTTCACCCACCAGGCCATTTATGTACAGACTAAAGAGCGTAGGGGCCAGGGCGCAGCCCTGGCGTACGCCTCTGGTTACGGGGAAGCGGGCTGATAATTCCCCGTTCTTCCCACACTTGACCTGGGCATAGTTCCCTGCATGGAAACGCTTCAGGACATCCAATAGATAGGGCGGGAGTTCTAGTTCTTTCAAGACCCTCCATAAACTCTCCCTGGGCACAAGATCGAAAGCGGCCCGATCGAAAGCGGCCCGCAGGTCTACGAAGACCAGGTAGAGGCTGCCACCCTCAACACTTACTGTCTTCCAGAAAAGGACCTGCAGCCTAAAGAATTGGTCCAGGGTCGAGATCCCAGATCTAAAGCCGGCCTGAAGGGTGGTCATTACTTCGTGCTCATCCGCCCAGCCAAGTATTCTATCCAGAAGAATCCGGCCCATTAGTTTCTGGGTGGTATCCAAGAGACTAATCGGCCTGTAATTTGAAGGCACTAAAGGGCAGCCCTTCTTAAAAATGGGGACGATCTCAGCCCCCGCCCAGGTGTCTGGTAGCTTGACTCCCAAGAGAACCGCATTGAACAATACGGCCAGGTACGGTGCCCAGATTTTTGGCTGGGAACGAAAGAGGTCTGCCGCTACCCTATCAAATCCACCAGCCGCCACTGGTAGATTCCCTTCTAGGGAACCAATCAAATAGCCGAAATTTATAATTCTTTTGTGGGGGGGGGGAGGGAGAAGTGAAAAAAGTGCTGTGCAAAAAACATATTTTTTTCTTTAAAATCGAATCTTTCCTATTTTTATGAAAAGGCATAGTTAGAAGCATTTTATTTACCACAGTTTTGCCATTTTTTAAGTGGACTCATGTTTTTTTCTTTTTATGGTTTCTACCTTCTTGCAGTTTGTATTGGAAACTGGTGTGAAATGAATTTGTAAACTTGGAAATGTGTACTTTTTTGAAAAGTAGACACCATTCCAAAGTCAGCAGATGGTAATTTGTGTGGATAACCCATGGATTTCCTAAAGAAACAATTTGTTGAAATAAAAAATAAAAATAAAACATGTAGAAAAACAGGAATAGGTGACAATGTTTTTAAATGTATTTTTTTACCTTGGTGATGTATAAAACTAGTAACTACATCCATCAGAGACCCTTGTGGTCGAAGGGATTTGTAGTGTAATTTGGTTGCCCAAAACACGTACTACCCAGAGCCAAAAACTGAACTGCCGCTTATAATGATATTTCATTGTGTAACAACCATGCAGAAATGTATACGGTATATTTGAATGATTAATAAAAGAGTATAAAGAAAACCTATGCATTTTTTAAGCGTGCCCAAGATGCTGGAGTTAGGCATAGGGGTTTTTTGTACTACTTTAAATTTGCATATACTCGCAGTATCATGTGATTTAGGGGGCATTTCACAAAATGGGTTTTTCATGCACACTGGCTTACATTTCAATGCTAAAAATGGATAAAAATGCAACTGATAATAAGAAATGTTCTACTATTGCTTTATTTTGTTCACATCTCTTGGTAAAAACAGTGCCACTCTTGTGTGGCTGGTTACTTGCCTATGCCAGGAAAGGCTCCAAAATACAAAGTGTAGATAACACATTTTTTGCTTTGCAAATTGACCCATTTTAGCGATGTGGGTTGCTGGGTCATTCGTGCCCGGGCTCAGCCGCCACCATGGATGACCGACCTAACCTAGACTTTTCTGACAACTATATATCCAGGAGAGTCCAGGGTAGTGTGACTTGTGTGGATCCCACAGTGTTTCCTCATCCAAAATTCCCTGCAAAAAGTTTGGCTAAATTTACACATTTTCCTCACATTTCTGTGTGGAAAATTTGGAATCTGCAAGGATCCACAGAATTCCTACCACCTAGCATTCCCATACGTCTCCAGATGAAAATGGGGCCCCACTAGTGTGGCTGGGCCTATCGCCGATGACCCAATCAACCCAAAAATACAACTTGGAGACATCAGCCTCCACCTATGGAAACCTACCAAACATAGACATTTATGAAAACCAGACACCCAGGAGAGTCCAGAGTTGTGTGACTTATGTGGATCCTACAATGTTTTTCTACCCAGAATGCACTGTAAACCTCAAATGTTTCCCTGGTTGTTGACTAACCCAGAGCCTGAATAGTGTGTCCATGCACCATGGCAAGTTAGAGGCAATTGGGGGTTTACCCCCTCTTTGTCAAGTGCTATGTCAAAAGTATGCCCAAAGGGAATCCTTTTAGGGGTGAGCTTGGGTTGGGGCTGTCTCTTACCCCATTAAAATAAAAATGCAGTCCATTAAAATAAAATGCAGACTAATGGGATGTCCACCCCAACAACCCCAAATAAGGGCCCATAGGGTTAACCCCCCGCCCCCCACCCATTTACTCTGTACCACAGAAATACTGTTTTGTTCCTTTTGGAGTGGGAGCATGGCCCAATGCCAGGGTTTCGCTCCCCCTTCATTTCTTTTTTTATTGTATCCCTGATGGATTTGTGGGCTTTCAGAACCTCTAGGTGGGAGATGGAGCAATCCCCCAAACTGTCGCCTTAGAGGGGCAGAAATACTGTTTTAAAAACGTTACGTAAGAAAGCCCTGGGGTGATTCCCAAGCAGAGATCCACTTGGGAGAGGTACCACTGAAAAAGGACATTGCCCCCTTTCCAGCAGTACCTTTTCTATCTATCATGATTGATGCTCAGGGGCAAGGTGATTTCCCCTGAACACAGATCAAAGTGAAACTAGTTGCCACCTAATGGCTCCTATTGATTTTGTTTTCATCAATGCGACAGAGGGTGCTGCGAGTCAGACTGATGGGAAAAAAAACCTTGAGATTCAAGGAGAGCATTTCCCTTAAGTCCCGGGTTTAAAAAAAAAAAATCCTTCTGCTGCAAGCACCAGAAGTATTTTCTGCTTTGGTGTGGTGGATGAACTGTTCACATCCACTGCACCACCGAGGTAATGCTATGGGCATGAGTTATTCATCCACTGCATTGAAGCACTGAATACAAAATAGTTCACTGCCAAAAACCTGGCATTATGTGAAAGACAACTTCATGTTTAGGTATTAGCATTTTTAAGGGCAGCAGGAATTTGTATGCATCAGGAAATTAAAAGGCAGTGTGGGAATAATCATTGTAAACTGGCTTCAAAGGGGGTGACAAAGCAAGGGTTTCACTAAAAGGGAGTCCACCTACATGAAATCTAAAATGGCCTCTTGTTTTATCCTCCAGATGTGTTTGTTGATTTTAGGTTAAATTTAAGTAGTGTGGATTCCTGCACTATTTTCTTGTTCAAACTAATGGTGTTATTTCAAATATTGCATAGTGGGAGCACCTCCATAAATAGGTGCCAAATTCCCAGGCATCTGCCCTATGTGACAGTGGAGGGTATGCCCTTGACCCAACAGCCAGTCCACAAGGGAGCTATCTGATCATATTAATGGTTGCACCACCATGAGGTGTGGTATGGGCCATGGGGTATGGTATGGGGGTCCAAGGCAGGGAAACCAAAAAGTGACCCCAATAAGCAGGGATAAAACTCCAGGTGCATCAGGGCAGTTGTTGTACTGGGTCTCTAAATTTGGTGAGCTGTCTTGCAGCTGGGAAATGTTGGCTTATGGTGTCCTGAGAGGCAGGCGGGCGTTAACTCTTGCTCAGAAAGAACTTCTTTAGTTGCTGTTGGAAGGTGGTTGGTTAATCTGCTTGTGCAGCCATTTTCTTATAGCTGTTTTATATTTTGTTGAGTTATTTATGCTTACTATTTCTATTCATGCTTGAGTGTGGCGTTTCTGTACCCGTATGTTACCTTGGATCATCTCTAACACGTTTCTGTAGACAGCCCCTTTCAAGACCTTCAGCTGGTCCAAGAATGGACTAGTGTGACTGTCTCCATGCAGGTCCAAATACACTGTCTGAAACCCGCCTAGAAGGCTGCTCCCTGCATGATTGCAGCGCTACAATGGAAAAGCACATCACACAGACTAGTCGTGTCCGAGGCTGCATTAACTGCCTGCAGTTCTATGAACGTATTGTGTTGTTTGGTATTGAAAGCTGACAGAAGGCCTGCTTATTTTAGGTGACCTAAAGATGACCCAGGGAAAGAGACGTTTGAGCAGTGAGCATTATAGATTTTATGAATTATTTTAATATTTGATTTTTCATTTCACCCGCCTTACATTAATGAGTGTTTGTTTCTCACTGTACATTCTCAGGGTTTGGAATATGTCAATATTTCTTTGCTAATGTCCGTTTTAATTGGCTTCTTTGACCGCATTCCTTAGTTTGTCTTTACTTAAGTGCTGCTTCTAATGTTTTGAGGGGAAAAGTTCAGTTATTTTAGGTCCTTGCTTTTTCATTAGATATTATTTTTAAAACTTTGCTAAACCTCGGACTGGAATCGAAGTAACGGTAAATCGCATTCATGGCACTTCACCTCACAAAGGGTCTCCACTTTCGCTTAGAAATGTTGTTTGCAGTTTGAGACAGGAGCTATGACACCTCCACAGCGGCGGCTCCTCCGCTATGGCAGAGGAACATCGTCCCCCCTCCCGCTGGCCAGCTGAGGGAAAGGAAAAATAAAATTATAATAAAACAGTATTATTATCATTTTATTTTTCCTCTGGACGGAGCTGAGTCTTTGGGTGCAGGGCCATGCCATGACAGGCACGGAAAGGGAGTGGTGGGCAGCACTGCTGTCGGTTCGCATGACGGTTTGGCCGACCGTCTGAGGACAGCCAAACCGTTATGCGCATTGACATCTCCCCAACCCGAGCTGCATTGCCAGGTGGAGAGAACAGCAGGCGTAGTCTCGTCTCCCAGTCCCTTCTGAAGCAGAAATAAATCCCGATCAAGCCAATCCCAGTGCTTCTCTCATACTGGCTGGCATGGGAGAAGCACTGGGATTGGATGTGGGGAGTCTGGGAGCCTCAGCACTTACACAGCAGGAAGGAGAAGAGCAGCAGAGCGGCAATCGGCGAGGAGCAGGTAAATTATGTTTTGGGGGGGTTTATTTTGTTGTCTTTCCATCGCACTCACCCCATACCTCGCCCCCGCCCCGCTGCTCTGCCATGAGACCAGCCGCGACTGCACCTCTACAGCTCAAACTGAAAGGCCTTGGATAGCACGGCAAGAGGGCAGACGAGATGTGCTACCCGCTGACACCTTACTCAGCCTTTTGTTTCTCTGTAGTGTAACTGTGTTTCCAACCCCCTGCAGTATGCCTGTTACATGGAAATACTTGGAAGACACCTGTTCTTTAGAAATAGGAAATTTACTTTCACAAAGACCATAACTACATACCACATTACCTCCCCGATGAGCAAATCATTATCATGCTCAGCGATCTGTGGTCTAAGAATATTCTGTGTTTTTTGTATCTCATTTTACAAACTTACTGGAAGAGGCGGCAGGTTACGCATTTAGACGGAATGCCATAACCATGTAGAGATGCAGCTGTACACAGAGGGGGTTTCTTACTGGCTGCCAAGAAACAGAATAGCGAAGAGTAAGAAGCCTGAGACGAAGGCAGCTGTGAAGTGCAATACTAATAAGCATTTTTATATAACTGTTCTCATTCGTAGTCAAATCATAGCTGCCTTTCACCTTGCAAATACACAGACATAGCAGAGGCCGCCCCCAAAGGGGGCCTCATGGTCCGGCGCCATAATGGCCGCCATGTATCCGGAAAAACTGGTTTGGGCAGCATCAGTGTGCCCAAAGCAGAGGGGGATTCTACCCCTCCCCCTGCCAGGGAAAGAGCGCATGCCAAAGGTGGCACGAAAATACCTGGCCAATAGGTGGCCAGGTGACGATTTTGAAACTCCCCCAACCCCCAATGTTCTGATGCTGCTTCATGCCAGGAGGGGACAATGGGGGCGCTATATATGCGCATCACCACCTCAGCACAGGGCTCTAGGGGATGTGTGGTGTAGTGTGTTCAGGACAAGGTTTCAACAGAAACTGGTTAGTCACCCAGTTTACTTTGTGTTTGGGCAATATCATGTAGATCTAAGGGCATTAACTTAGACAACGGTTACATTGGGGTATAGTCCGGCGGGCAAAAACATGGCTGGGGACCAAGTGCTGGCCGCCCCCCCAACAGTCCGTGGTGGGGGTGCCTATCAAAGCCATTTATTATATAGAAGTTCTCCGGGCCACCCTATGGGCAGCCATGGCACCAGCAGGCTACACCTTTAAAAAAAACAACAAAAAAACAAAAAGAAAGGGGAATTGACAAAGAGGACGGGGGGCCGCAGAGAGATGGAAGCCTCCCTTGCAGCATGGTGTCTAAGAAGCGGTACATTAGTTGGTAAGGAGGCACACCGGCAGGGTGGTGTGCAGGAGGTAGGCCACTCACCTTGGGTTTCCTTACGGCAGGGTGAGTAGGCCGACAGGCGGAAGCAAGCGGAGACAGCACTCGCAGCCCAAACCCGCCGAATGGTAGGGCACAAAATGGACAAACAAGGTAGCGAGCTGGGGCCTAACTCCAGAGAGAGGCTACCCCCCCCCCCCACGAAATCAGCGTGAAAACCAACATGGAGCTTTATGACCCCATAAAAATGGCATGTATGATGGCCTGAACAAACTAAGAGGTGTCACAACTATGGTAGGAAGATAACCGAACGTGATTGTGATATGTCAGAAATGAGTTATGACCTGTCACGTGATTTTCGAGCCTGTCAAAATGATTTATGACTGCGAAATGGAGTGATTAGTAAACTATCATGTCTATGATTTATGAGCTTGTCTAAAATTATTTGACATCCCGTGACATTGGTTCATGGCTGGTCATGCGGGATATGACCACGTTACTGTAGCGGAAAAGGTAATTCATACATGTTATGCAAAATAAACTGCGGCCAACATCTACCACAGGAAACAAGACACACGTGTTGGCAATCTTTATTTGAAAATATATGTGTAGAATGTTATACATGGCAGTTTAGGAGTGGTCCCAGTGCGGGAGTTATGACAGTCTGGTTCCTCTAAATTTGGTACATAATCTAGAATCTCCAACTAACAGTGACAGTGTCAGTGCGACAGTTATTGTTATAAGTAATGAAATACATTTGAGATGTAAGCTTGTTCCTTGGACAACTTTAAACAGTAATACATATAACACGATACTTCACTAAGTACATGTTCGAATCCTGCCTTCACAGTAGTAGGTAGCAATCTGAAGTCAACGTTTTTTTACCTGAGCTTGACACACAGGCTGTAATCAGAACCAAAAATATTTTTGTATCTAATACTCTTGTAGGTACATCCATGCTTTTATTGTATGCTATTTTTGGCAATCCAGTCATTCAAAATGGACGCCATTTCACAATCTAGTTTGATACCTGTCACACCAGGATGGCTGCCTCCTCTAAGGCAAGGATCAACGCTTTCCTTTCAGGGTGCTTCCCCTGCAATAAGGAAGAGGCCTAGTGCAGTGAGAGCCCATTACATAAAGTACATTGTGCACCCTGACCAGGGCGGTGCCTTGTTTGGTTCTGAGAGCATTCTTATTTCAAAAGGGCAGTAGGTATTAATTATGAGTGGTGCCTTGTATATATGTTGTCACTGCTCCACTTTACACAATTAGATGTATTTTGTGTCACAAGGAGGCTTCTGCCCCCTGCTGTACCCGCTTCTTTGCACTGAGTACAGGAATGAATGCTCAAATGATGTATCTATGGTGTTTGCAGTGAGTACAGGAATGCATGCTCAAATGATGTACTATGGTGTACCATTGGCAAGTAATTTTGTTCTTTCCAATAATATTTGCTCTCAGCTCGAAAATGATCTACTCTCAGCTCTAAAATGATCCCTGCTCTCTGTGGATGCCTTCAGAAACCTTCTTTATTCCCGGCAGAAATTCATATGGACATGTTTTCTGTTATGAAATGAATAAATACCATTGAGAAGCTGTCTCCCATTTTTCATATGGTTTGGAAAAAGTAGGCACGTATAATATATCAGGGCTGGGCACTGTTACTTCCATTTCCATTCATAACCCTGAGAATTAGGCACTTGTTTTCCCCTTCAGAAGGCCTGCTTGCTTCTGCCCTGCTGAACTATCCCGCAGCCCACTGCCTGCTGCTAATTACCATCTCATTACCATGATCACTGCTGAAATCTCGCTCCGCGAGCCTTTCACAGCGGAAGAGGACAGACAGGCAGCCTCGCGGCGCAGAGGACATCACGTGGTGTTTCTTAAGATCATTGTGCGCAGCAAATCAGCAGCCCGAGCCTCCCTGGTGAGGAGTGTTGTAAGAAGGAGCCGCGAGCGCTTTTTGTTTTTTTATTCAATTGAGGTGTGCACTGTTCTGGCGCTGGCAGAGCTGTGAAATTATCTTCTCTCAGAGGTTAATGATGTCATGTTCCGTTGCCAACCTCTCTTCAGAACATATTGGGGACATTTCACTCTCCCGTTTTTCATTAAGACGGCAGTAAAGAAATCAATTTCCCTTGCATAACGGATGGGCAACTTTTATATTTCTTTTTGCATGGGTTTCTGCTTGAGAACAAGTATTGAAAAAGCAAATATATATCTGGCTTTCATGTGCTAATGCATGCCTAAATGAGCACAGGCTGTTTGTGTCGTGTTTCTTTACAACCTGACACTTTCTATGCCTCCTGTGTCTGTGCCCTATGTTTTTTATTACATTGTCTACTCTTGCAGAGTTATCTCTACAAGCTTTAAGGACTTTTCCCTGTTTTCCTGGTTCAAAGGGAGGCAGTTTCCATGTCCAGTGCTGATTGATTGGTGCTAGGCAACTTTACGCCAGAGCTGCCAACTTTGTAACTTGGGAACCAGGTTCGAGTCCCGGTGTCAGCTCACCATCCTGTGATTCTGGGCAAAACACTTAATCTCCCTGTGCCTAAAAAAGAGAATTTGACCTTGTGTAATGCAACTTGTGCTCATATAAAGCACTCCAATACCTTTGGGTCGAGTCCACGCTATTTAAAGCTGCAAAATAACATGTTGCTTATCGTTGGTTGTGGTATCTGGGCCCCGTGCAATGATTTGTGGGCTTTTATGTCGGCTGTCAAGACGTGGCATTTGACCTTGATGGAGGAATCCTATTTGGTCTGGGTTTGGGCCCCATCTATAACCAGTCCTGAACTCATTAGCATGAGATAGCCCCAAACTGCAGTATGATCTCTACCAGATTAAATACCTGCCCTTTTACAGGGGTCATGTAAAGTGATGTAATGCATGAATGAATCACAGTGGCCTCTGAAGCGTAAGCCAAAGGTAGCCAACTCTGATCACTACTGCAAAATAAACTTGGCCCACTCAGGCCGGGTAGTCCATGACATTTCATCTATCCAAAGGTACCTGAGGCGTGGCTCCTTCAAAGGCCTCGTATGATGGTCTCTGAATGAGTACATGCAAGCAAGATGAGAAATTGTTCTAAACATGGCTGTGAGTAAAGCGTGTGGATGAAGATGTGGTCTGGTGGATTCCTGTGCTTCATTCTTTGGTTTGAAGCAGGATATACGAGTTCTGGTCCTGGGAAGCCCCATAGGACCAAAGTCTGTGGTCCAAGACAAGACCCATTGTTTTACTAGCCCTCAATTCTAGCCCCCTCTACCACTAGTCTCACTATCTGTCTTTGCACCTTTCAGTCTCAGTGTAATATCCAAAAGGGCACCGCAGCCTCAAAGAAAGATTGAAAATGACTGAGTCCAAGAACAAATTGAGTGTAATGTGCAATGCCTCACGCATCCAAAAAGGGACAGTGGGGACAAATAATAGATCCCTGATACAGGTCAAAGTTCACTTAGCTACCTCTGCAGATGTGGGTCCAATAAGTGTATCTGTGGCAAGAAGAAGACTAATGAATGCATGCAATGTTTCCAAAAAACAGTCTAGCCCAGTATCTCAAAATCACTGTGTTAAATGGTAGCGGCAGTTTCAGTCGATAATCTTTCAAGTATTTGCCCGGCGGTAATCGCCTCTCATACCACTCGATAATTTACCAATAAAAGAGGCAGGCGCCGGAGACTGGAAGGCAGGAAACAAAGTTTTATTCCGTCGGAGCAGAACACATCAGATCAGACAGCAAGGTATCGTCACGAGGTGCTCTAACTGCATCTCTGAGACCTGGTCTCTTATACACTGGTTTATTGCTTTATTATACATAGTACATTCTTGAGATTCCCTTGATGTGCGGGGAAATATCCCCTGAAGCCCCGGCTCAGATCCGATACCACACATGGTTACAGTAGAGGTTCCCACCCTACCCGCAGTGGGAGATGGCTATCGCGCAGCAGGGAATTCCGCTAATTCCCGGGGGTGTGTGCAACCGGCCGGGTCGCAGGGGGTAGGGGCTTTGATCTACTGTAATCCCTTTGATGTGGGGTGTTTCCCTTACAGTAGGGGCAATAAACTGCATCCGCAGGGCTAGGTGATGGCCTGGGACCAGTTCAGACAATGGGGCGCAGAGGAAGGGGGTTATCAAAGGAGAGGCATGACCATGTATGGGTTGTCGGTCGGAAGTGGTTCCGTAGCAGGGTCGCGCAGAAGGAGAGGGTTTATGGCCTGTATGAGAGAGCGGGGGTGGCCGGCGCGCGGGGGGATGCTCGCAGCGCCAGGGGAAAGCGCTGGCGGTCGAGAGTGAGCGGGGAGAGAGTGGGGTGCCTAAAATGGCGGCCGTGCATTCGCTGTGCGTGGCGCTGGGGAGAGGCAAGATGGCGCAGATAATGTTCAGTTTGCAGGCTAAATTTCCACAGTCCTCCCTTTTAACATATCTCGCCAGCTTGTCCGGCCAATATTCGCCTTTGTTAGCCTTTTAGTTACAGTATCGTCAATGTTCGTCACACATTTTAAAGATACAGAGTCGTTTAGGGTAGGCAGGAGTAATCCGACACATTTGTACATTGTCTCATACAGTTTGATAAAGTAGGCGAGGAGGAAGTACATTCAAAGTTGCAGTATAGTCGTGTACATGGCTGGTGTTGTATGAATGTTACTATACAAAGTTACATTTTCTTAACTTCTCAGTGTACAGTCGGAAGTGATTGATGCAACATCATGAAAACTTGATAAGAAGATAGTTAATATAATAAGGTGGTTGGGAGAGGATTTTCAACTTTGACATGGGTTCTTCTTTCCAGTGTCCTTGTTTTATAAAGAGCTATCACTGGTAAGCTCTCATTGTTGTTCTTCTTTCGTTGGCACTGTTGAGCACCGGCGGTGGAACTAAGGTCCAGCTCAAATCCGATTTCTTCACGTGGCAGGGTGCGACCACTCGCTGTTCTTTGATTCCAGTCCTGTTCCTTAACACAGTTCACCACAGGTACTTTTGAGACAGGGTGCCGGCCTTTTGTTCCTCGGTAGTAGGTCAAAGTCATAGTCCAAATGAAAGAGGAAGAGAGAATGGGGTGGCATGGGATCGGATCAAAAATGCGGACCAAGGAGAGCAGAATCTTTTCAGCACTGGGCCCATCAATCGGGCCCGACGGGTTGAGACTTCAGGCACGCTGGTCAGTGAGCAGGGGCCTCGATGTAGCCCTTCGCGCTCATCGTTCTGATAATGGTGTCTCGTCTCACACTCTTGTTGCTTCGTCGCTTCCCCCTTGGTCGATGTCATAGATGTTTTATGATCCGCAGCCAGACTGTGCGTCACGTCCGACCCCTCTCTTCCGATGGCTGCAGGTTATCCTTGAATAGGTTATAAGAAACGAAAGTCTTAGAGATCTTGGCAGGGAAGACATTTACATACTTCATTCTCTCTCCCAACCACTGAGTAGTTGCGGAAATGCTCTTATCTGTTACTACATGATTGGTGCCTATTAACTCTGATGTTAATGTGCGTGTTACTAATCTATTAATTACTGCTGTGGTGCAGGGTTCTGTGGGTGTCCCTGTCCATCGTCTGGCCTTCTAGGTGTCGGTTTCTGCGCCTTATAATACAAGGTTTGGTAATACCCGTAAGTGCGAGGTGCTACTGTCATGCGTTCATGAGTATCCTTTTCGTACAGTAGGTGACCCTTTATCGGTTTAAAACAGGGCCATCAGTTGTTTCGTTCGGGATACTCTGAGACGGTTTAGTAAAGGGCTGGAGTTATCTCTGGGAGAACAGGGTGCTTTAGACATTCTATTTCGGGCTAATTGGTCAGGGGTAATTCTGGGTGGTGGAGATGGTGTCCTTTAAGAACAAAAACCACTGACATATAGTCCCCGTGTTGAGGGTCAGATTGGGAGACATCAGTCGTCTTACCTGTCCTTTCCTTCTCAGCCGATTAGGCTTAACGTTCGCAGAAAGGAGAGGTAGTAATCGTGGTAAAGTATGGTCGTTTTTGTTTCTGTCAATTTTGTTCGAACACCACCGTGTTCGGGCCAATTATACACTTACCAAAGAGGTGTATTTCGTTAATTTATTCAAGAAGAAAGAGGACAAGAAAGAGCCTTTTGCGAGGGAGGGGGAGAGAGAGTGAGAGAGAGAGAGTGAGAGAGAGAGAGAGAGAGAGAGAGAGAGAGAGAGAGAGAGAGAGAGAGAGACGTGTGCATCAAGTAGGCTATTTTGGCGTACATACAACACAAAACGAGAGAGAGAGAGAGATGGGTAAGATAATAGGCCACTTGGTGCACACACAACATGGAGTAGCATGGGTCTGTTCCAGGTAAGAAAACACAAGCGGGGAAAAGACATAAATTCGGTGATCACGTACACACAAATGCCGGATAGGGTGTGACAGTACATGCATCAAGACGGAGACTCAGGGCTGCGTCGAGCACGGGGACCTCTCCTTTCCTGTCCTCTATTCCTATGCATGCTGCATACCTTCAGTATTTTGTAGTTCATCTTATGGGTTGTCTGACCCTTTATTCTCCTCCCTTTGATCGGTGGACGCGCACTTCAATCATACAATGAGGCTCTCTTCAAGTGATCCGAACATGAAATGCATACACATTCATATCGTATAATCGTAGTACACAAGCACAATCATATCATGCAGTTCTTCATGTTCCCAATGGTGGTCTGTAATTTTACGCACTATCTCACAACGTTTGTCTATGTTTTCCCTGATATTGAACTTGGTGCGGTCCATGTCCACTCCACTCTTCAGTCGGAACTTCGTCGTGACCTATAGAGGGGAAATAAGAGGGGAGGGGAGGTGCAGTATTCAAAATACCCCAGCGCGCGCAGACACGAAAGGTTCTACCTACCATGTACCAGGCTAGCCGCAGGGGTGGGTAATACCACGGACCTATTATTCTTTAGTTCGAGGCAAAGATGCTCTAGTTCATTCATCTCCTAAATTCGCGTTCCCTGGTCGTGCATGTATTTCTCAATTGGTCGTGTATTATGGCGCAGGATACCATACCTTGCATGCGACATATACCTTAAGTTATAGTTCATTATTGATTTGACAATTCTTGGAAAAAGGGCAGGCGTGATGGGTACAAATTCCGTTAAACAAAAAGATTTTTAGGCAAATTGTGTCTGTATTATCTGTATGCTTTCGTTTAGGAGTAACAATCATTTATTTAAAAGAAAAACCTTCAACAACCCAGATGATTAGTCATGACACTGATTCCGTAATTCCTTTTTAAGAAGCCCTTTATTTAAAACAATGTCAGTGTAGAAATACGGGCCTACAGCCGCTATAGGCCGGCCACGGTGCGAGAGGCGTCGAGCAACATGAGCAACACTAGATTAACATAAAAATCGGTTCCCCCCTCTCCCCCATCGTCATGTGTGAAAGCATCGCATACATGTGTATATATATCTCTTTTTAACACGAATGTCACGTGACTGGAACGCCACAAGGAGTTGTAGGCCACTCCTACATCAGCGCCATCTTAGGGCGGGGTCGGGCCAGTGCACAGTCTAAGTCTTTCCATGAATTAGCAGTTGAACCAGAATTCCTTTCGGTAGTTCGAGAACTTTCGTTAGCGTCAACTTTGCGTCAGCATGGCGTCACTGCAACCTTGTAGCAATGCCACGGTTTGTTCTTAGGGCGGGGCAGCAGGCGGGTTCTTCCGCCGACGCTTTACTGTCTCACTGTATCAAGCGGAGGCAAGGTGGCTGCCGCCCGGGGGCAAAAAGAGCAATGGTGGTGGTTTTGTCCTTACCGGAAGTCCGCAGGAGTCGAACGTCAAATGACTCCAACCAATTCTGCAAGGCTGAGGGGAGCGTTCTGTCAAGGGTGGGGCCCATGCCCTAGCAAACAAGCTTTCGAGTCCAGAATTGTCTCACGGTGGGCCAGGCCTGGAACCGGAGGGGTCAACCGCCGGAGTTCAAGGGCAGCAGTAGCAGCAGCTCTTCGGTACAGTCACCGGAGAGGAGCCAGCAGCAGTAACAGCGGCAGTTCGGATGGTACTGCCAACGGGGTGATTCCAGTAGCAGTGACGACAGCAGTTTGGATGGTATCACCACCGGGGTGGGTCCCCGATTACCTTGCTGCGGGGGCCCACTCCTCACGTCGGGTGCTAGCGGCAGTCCTGGTGAACCCGGTGCTTGGGTGGTTGCCTGGCGGCCGCGTGCAGGGGTGCCGGCTCAGCCGAACGGCGAATGAAGTGGCAGGGCGCAACTCAGCTGGCTGACGTGTGAAAGATGCGGTTGGGGTGCCCTCATCTGCTGGCGAGCCTCCACCTGGGGAGGTGGGGGAGACCCGTCCGCGTCGCCTCCCCCCGCCAGGGCACCCTCCGTTATTGAAGGAAGAAGTGACTGGGAAGACCCGCACAGCGTGCCAGGGTGAAATTCAGCAGGCCGATGAAAAAGATGGCTGGGTGCAGCTTAGCTGGCCGGCGAATTAAAGACGGTTGGGTGCAGCTTAGCTGGCCGGCGAGTAAAAGA
The DNA here is from genome assembly GCF_964204655.1 of Triturus cristatus. Lineage (NCBI taxonomy): Eukaryota > Metazoa > Chordata > Amphibia > Caudata > Salamandridae > Triturus > Triturus cristatus. The sequence goes on along the minus strand of NC_140585.1, from coordinate 1,103,402,627 downwards.
CGGTTGGGTGCAGCTTAGCTGGCCGGCGAGTAAAAGACGGTTGGGTGCAGCTTAGCTGGCCGGCGAGTAAAAGACGGTTGGGTGCAGCTTAGCTGGCCGGCGAGTAAAAGGCGGTTGGGTGCCTGGCAAGCCTCCACCTGGGGAGGTGGGGGAGGTCCGTCCGCGTCGCCTCCCCCCGTCAGGGCACCAGCCCTCCGGCGCTTCGTATAGCCTCCGGCCTATTCGCACAATCGCCTGCCACTGATGTCAAGGGATTTTTGCATGGCTTTTATAGCCCAAAATCAACTAAAAAGGACCGCCCAAAACAGGCCAATGTTGCAACTTCGAGGAAGGAGAGGCGAGGACGGTGTCACGTGGACGTAAATGCTTTGGGATGCAGGTCGCAGCAGACTGTCATGTAAATAGTTGTTTAAAACATGTTCTAACCTGTTCATTTTGCCGGAATGTTGTTATACTTATAATTTATTAAAAATGTTTGACCATACTATTTTGCTGGAGCGTTGTACGTATCAGCGATCTGGTTAGCGTATTCGGAAAAAATGGCGTTGCTCGATTGCACGTGATCCTAATCAAGTGTGGTGACGTTGATGGTGGGTATCAACAAACTTCCGGTTGTGTCTATTGGGGTCCCTATTTTTGTTCAGTTCCAAAAGGACCGGGCACTGGGATTTCCAGTGTCCGAACCCTCTACAGAACGCACATTGATTCCCATCTAAGTCTCTCCGTCCGTTGTAGGGTGTAGGTGTATGGTCTCTAGGGGGTAGCTTTCTAGGGGCGGTTGGTTGGTAATTCTCCTTTGGGGGTTCCCTTCCTATGGTCACCCCTTGCAACTGTGCTATCATCACCCTCTCCTTTAATTCCTTTTTCTTCTTCTCTGACGCCCTATCGTTCTCGTTCTTCTGGTTTTCGTAGTATTGGGCCATCTGGAGAATTGCTGCGGGTTTGGAGGCTGCCCAACTGCTCTCGCTGGTCTGTAGCTTCTGGGAAACTTCTTGAGACAGACCCTTTACATAATTCTGGACAAAGAGGTGGTGTCCGGTTGCGGTGGTCATGTCTTGGCCACTGTAATCGGAAAACACAGTCTCGAATCGGGAGAAGTATTCAGACACATCCTCCTGGGGTTTCTGGCGGCAAGCCGTCACTATCGACCAGTCTACCTTCCTTTCTGGGATTAGAGTCTTCAGCTTTTGTACAATCTTGTCTGGGAGCTCTAAGATGGCTTTCGGGGGTTTCTGTCCTGGTTCTCGCTGTTTATCTATGGTATCGAGTTGTATCCAGGTATATCCGAACGGCTCAGCGTGGTCAACTTTCCGGATTTGTTTCCACACATCAGCCGGCAGGCATAGCCCAAAGAACAAGTCGATATCTGCCAACGTCATTATCGTTGAGCCTAAGGCTGTACCCAATTCAGTGTAGAAGGCAGTCGGGTTCTTTCTCAAGTCGGGTAGAGTCTTTCTAAAGGTCAAAATATCTTGCCGGTCCCACGGCTGGTAGACCCAGTTATATACAACCCTTCCCTTCGCATCTTGGTGGTTGATGTCGTCGTGTGTTCCCTGACCCCGTGGGGGGACCCAGTAGGGGGCAGCTTCTTTAATGGGCATCATGGCATCGGCCCTTCCTCCCTGGGGCTTAGTTGCTATGGGGGTTTCTGTTTTGGTGGTCTGTCCATGTTCTTTAAGGTGTCGGTAGACCTCGAGTGTACGAGTGAAGAGGTTCGTTACATCGCCCTCTCCTTCTTCCCCAATGTCTACCTTCCTATATAGGGCCGCTAAGCCTTCGGGACCTTTATCGTGGTATCTGTCCTCATATGCATTCAGGGCGTGATAACAGAGCATTACGACAAAGTGTCGTCTGCGGCTGTCGGCATACGAGCTATACACGTCTGTTATATACTCCTCACTTTCTTTTCGCTCCACCAACGTCCCTACTATCCTATCGATTCCTGCTCGTTCATCCTTAGTTAATCGATTCATTCTGGTGGACTCTTTCTTTCCCATCTCATGGTCATCTAGCGTTGTAGTCGACATTGGGTTCAGTACAAGAGGCTCAGCCGGCGCGGAGGCCGTGAGGGCCGAGGCCCCTGTACTGCTTTCGCTCGTGTTCGGGGGTTGTGGGTGTTGCACTACTGATTGGGAGGGTGCATACGGAGGGGGCATGTAAATGATCGGGGGACCTAACAGTAATTCGTCATTCGTTCGCTGCTTGGAGGACAACTCAGGGTAGAGCAAAGAAGGGGTCCTAACAGCGTACTGGCCTGAGGTTTCGGGCTCCTGTCTTAGTTTAGTTTCCCTTCTCTCCTTTATGTCTTCTTCTAACTTTTTAGCGGCAAGGTGAGCTGCCTTTCGTAATTCCTTTTCTGCTTTTACTTCTTCCCTCTTTTTCCGTTGCGTCGCTTCTTTGCGCCACATGCCAATACTGTCAAGCATAGTAGGCGTCGTTTTATTGCTACGCAGAGCTACTTCTAGCGCTTCTATCTTGCGGTCGTCGAAGGATCCCATCAGTGGCCACTGACTTTCGGGGTCCTTCTTGGTATATTTATGCCACAGCTTGCTATAAGCTACGGCGACTAGTCCATATTTAGTGAACATGTCCTTATTAGGGGTGCCTTCCAGTGGAGCCGGGTGGTTCACCTCTAATAAGCGGTCCGGGCAGAACCAACTACCAATCAGTGGGGAGAAGATAGGCATGACGGGTTTCAACGGGGACAAAAGTCAGCACTACCTATCTTTTCACTGCTTGCAAAGACTAGACAGAATATCTCTATTCTTCGTTATTTGTAAGCAGAGAATACCTCCAAAGAACCAATATCGAACAACTAGTGTTCGGACAATCAATCAATCAATCAATGGGGAGATAAAGATAGGCACGACGGGTTTCAACGGGGACAAAAGTCTGCGTTACCTACCCTTCACTATTTGCAAAGACTAGACAGAATATTCCTATTCTACGTTATTTGCAAACAGAGAATATCTCAAAGAGCACTATTCTTCAAAACAATCAATGTTCGGACAATCAATCAATGGGGAGATAAAGATAGGCACGACGGGTTTCAACGGGGACAAAAGTCTGCGTTACCTACCCTTCACTATCTGCAAAGGGAGAGAGAGAGAGTATTTCTACTCCTCCCCGTTTGTAGACAGCGAATATCTCAAAGAGAACAATCAATGAGCAATACTAGTATTCAAACAATCAATCAATTATTTCGCACTTTTGTCGTATTTCACGACCTTACCCGGACCGCGTGGACAGTTTCTCGTCTTCCGCCTCCAGCGCCCGATCGTCCTCTACTCTCCGTATTTGCCGCGGCACTCCTGATGGTTCCCAGTCAGGACCGTAGATCACTCGAGAGAGGTCTGCTCGGAACCAGTGAAGTTCGGATGATCGGCTGCCAGACGAGGGTCTATTGGGCAGGAGCTCTCCCGATCGTTGCAGTCGTTCACTCTGTCGTCGGGACCTCTCCCACTGGATCCACGTGTCGCTGATGGGCCCCACGTTTGGGACGCCAATTGTTAAATGGTAGCGGCAGTTTCAGTCGATAATCTTTCAAGTATTTGCCCGGCGGTAATCGCCTCTCATACCACTCGATAATTTACCAATAAAAGAGACAGGCGCCGGAGACTGGAAGGCAGGAAACAAAGTTTTATTCCGTCGGAGCAGAACACATCAGATCAGACAGCAAGGTATCGTCACGAGGTGCTCTAACTGCATCTCTGAGACCTGGTCTCTTATACACTGGTTTATTGCTTTATTATACATAGTACATTCTTGAGATTCCCTTGATGTGCGGGGAAATATCCCCTGAAGCCCCGGCTCAGATCCGATACCACACATGGTTACAGTAGAGGTTCCCACCCTACCCGCAGTGGGAGATGGCTATCGCGCAGCAGGGAATTCCGCTAATTCCCGGGGGTGTGTGCAACCGGCCGGGTCTCAGGGGGTAGGGGCTTTGATCTACTGTAATCCCTTTGATGTGGGGTGTTTCCCTTACAGTAGGGGCAATAAACTGCATCCGCAGGGCTAGGTGATGGCCTGGGACCAGTTCAGACAATGGGGCGCAGAGGAAGGGGGTTATCAAAGGAGAGGCATGACCATGTATGGGTTGTCGGTCGGAAGTGGTTCCGTAGCAGGGTCGCGCAGAAGGAGAGGGTTTATGGCCTGTATGAGAGAGCGGGGGTGGCCGGCGCGCGGGGGGATGCTCGCAGCGCCAGGGGAAAGCGCTGGCGGTCGAGAGTGAGCGGGGAGAGAGTGGGGTGCCTAAAATGGCGGCCGTGCATTCGCTGTGCGTGGCGCTGGGGAGAGGCAAGATGGCGCAGATAATGTTCAGTTTGCAGGCTAAATTTCCACAACTGTGCTTCGTAAAGTTGTCTCAAGATGCCGTGCTTCGTAAAGTTGTTTCAAGATACCGTGCTTCATAAAGTTTTCTCAAGATCACCGTGCTTTGTAAAGTTGTCTCTAGATCGCTGTGCTTCTTAAAGCTGTGTCAAGATGCTGTGCTTCGTAAAGTTGTCTCAAGATCACCGTACAACGTAAAGTTGTCTCAAGCTGCCGTGCTTTGTAAAGTTGTCTCAAAATCACTGTTTCGTAAAGTTGTCTCAAGATGCTGTGCTTCGCAAAGTTGTCTCAAGATCACTGTGCTTTGTAAAGTTGTCTCATGATCGCCGTGCTTCGTAAAGTTGTCTGAAGATCACTTTGCTTCGTGAAGTTGTCTCAAGATGCCGTGCTTTTTAAAGTTTTGTCAAGATCGCCTTTTTAAAGGTGTTTCATGATAGCCGTGCTTCGTAAAGTTGGTCAAGATGCCGTGCTTCTTAAAGTTGTCTCAAGATTGCCGTACTTCTTAAAGTTGTTTCATGATAGCCGTGCTTCGCAAAGTTGTCTCAAGATCACAGTGCTTCGTAAAGTTGTTTCAAGATCGGCATGCTTCGACAGTTAGAGCTTCCTGCTTCAAATGAGCCAACAGAGATGGCCCTGGATTTGTTTTAATACCGGCCCTAAATTACACTGAGCACGTGAATGAGAACAAACGTTTTATTGAGGGAACTGGGGATTTAACCCCACCCCAGACAAGTTTGGAAAACTTGAGGCCAAACAATGCATTTTACAGACAATTTATCTGTGCAAGGCACCACACACCAGCAAGTATTGCCCTAACATGTATAAGTCTATAGTAAATCCGCGTTCTACAGTGCACCATTGTTTCAAGCACTATACCGAGCCGAGTACCGGAATTCCTCTGGCACTTTCCATAGGCCCGTATTGTCACTGCCCCAATATTTGAACGCATTTTCTAGGCCAGTATCTACAAAGCCCTAGTATGTGAAGCACCATCCCTAGGCCAGTATCCAAAGGTTTGCACATTGTGAAGCATCATTCTCAGGTGGATGTCTGCAGGCACCACCTGCAGACCAATGGCCATAATGCCTCATAATGTAAAAAGTATCAAAACCAGAACAGTATATGCGATACTCCTGGATCTCTAAGTACTATCCGCAGTGTTGTAGTATCTGAAGCACTAGTACTATCCACGCCCCAGAGCATCATTTACCGTACTCAGTATGGAAAACACGGCATTTAAAAGTGTACTGAAAAACAACCCCCCTCCCACCTGACCTGTGGGCCGCAACTTGCACCCGCCCTGGAACTTAACTTGAGTCATTCTGGTCAGCAGGTTCAGCGCAGTTTGCCCTGCTCATACAACACATGTACGATGTGGAAAACACCCTGATGCCACATTTCTACAATTCTCTAAATGAAAGACTATGGGGCTTCCTGTCCACTTGTGGTGAAAAGGCAAAGAACTCCATAGGTCAGATAGAAACGTAGCCTCGGGTATGGGCAAGTGTGAACTAGAAACTGGGCTCCGAGCTCGCTCGCTTTAAGGAGCCCAAGGTTCATCAATGAACTGTCGGCCGACCTTCTGTGGACCTAATAATCCAATCATTCTCAGGTTAGACTTGGGCTCATCTACCATGGTGTCTCTATTTCATGATCCTAGACCTCGTGGCATGTATTTGTGGCTTAGAACCGCCACCAGTGGTTAGTTTTCTGATGTGTCTGTGTTCACTGCATATTGTACTTCCTGCTGGCTTCGCACTGCCACCAGAATTTCGGATTCTGCCCCTTCCGTGATAGGTTTTCATTGGTATCACTATTGCCAGATTTGATTTTGATTGATTTTCATCTTTATAAAGCACGGACCAAAGCCCAGAGGCGTCTAGGCGCTAAACTTGAAAGGGGGTGGCTTGAAAAGGAGAAAGACAGATACGGTCTTGGCCCATTATGGATCAAAGCCACAGAGCAAAAAGCCAGGTATTAAGGGCTTTCCTGGATGGACGCAATTCTGAGGATTTTTTTAAATGGGTGGGAAGGATGCTCCTCAGGTTGGATGTTGTGGTAACAAAACGTTTGCCACCCCGGTTCGATAGCCGGAATCTGGGGGCCTCAGATGGTGGCTATGTGCTTGTGTGACTGCTCTCCTGACAACTACATGAGCGCTTGTGCAATCATGTTAATGACTCTAAAAGACTGAATGCATAAGAGGACAGGTCATGGCAGACTGCTGCACAGTTTGGGAGAGCCTTATGTGACAGATTGCTTGGAAAACTCCTGATGGAGTGACCACTGTGTGATAAAGAAGAGCATGACAACGGTTGACTCCGTTTGCCAGACAAATGTTTCTAATGTCAGTATCCAATGAGGTACCTTGCTGCCCACCTGCCGAGCGCTTCAACATCTTGTCAGAGGTGCAAAGCGCTACATAAATGCTCATACAATCCAGTGCATACAGTATCTAAGTTCTCACAGACCCAAAACACACATCAAATAGCTCAATAAATGTGCATTGGATGCATATTGCAGAATGCATGGCGGTGCATGCAAACAGGACAAGCCCTGTACCTCTTATGCAGGAATAAACAACTATCATGTGGCTGTGTTCACATCATTTTTTTAACCGGCGCCTTGCATAAGGCCACGGGGATTTTCCATTCCACAAAAATCTGAACTTTCTCTCGGCTAGTCATGAAAGTAAGACTTCGGACATTTTACTTATAGCTACATCCCACGTGGCTTTTTAGTATACCAAGGAAACGTGTTTGTCTTTCAGTTTTATCGTAGTGGCCTTTGGACATGTAATTTATTTGCTTCAGACTAGGAAAAGGAAACTGCCAGCGTAAAAAGCTAACCTCCCTGTGAAGGCGGTATGTTTTATAGATATACATATTTTAAATAAAGCCCTAACAAATAACTCTGTTCCTGAAGGAGAGTTGAATTAAGGGTGTGGCCTAGATGAATTTCAGAAATACCATTCAAAAAACTTCTAGGCTAGTTCAGAATTTTCAGGGTTATTTCTTGGAAGGAGAACTATGGGCCAGATGTACAAATAGCTGGCCGCAAAACACTGGTTTCAAATTGCAACCAGCATCTTTGTAACCAGTAAACAATTTTATGAACCAGCCTATGTACTAATAGGTCTGTTAATAAAATGTTAAATTATTGGGGGTCGCAGTCTGACATATCTCATTAATATTAATGAGGTAGGTCATAAATTGCGACTCACTACAATTTTTAGGGCATCACCGATGACGGTGGCTTCCTGCAGTCAGCTGACCACCATGTCTATGAGCACTTTAAATTAAAGCATTTTTTTTAATGCAGCATATTTTCTTTAAAGGAGGCTGAGCTGTGTTTAAAAATTGAGGCTTTTTTTTTGTTTGTTTGAGAGTTGGCACTGGTCCCCTTGACCACTGTATTCTCCCCACAAACTTTGTTTTAACTCACAAAGAGGAACCCTTTACCCCTTCCCTATTGCAAATGGGTTACCACCTCCTTGGCGGTCTTTGTAACTTTCCAATGTTTGCGACCAGTTTTTGGTCCCAAAACATTGATAAATGGCACTCTGATTTAGTGTATGGAAGGGACACCTACATCCCCACACTTCCAGATAACAAATCGGTATCCATTTGCAAACCCACTTTAGAAGTAACAAAAACATCTATTTTAATGGGATTAGTAAATTTAAAGAATCACATTTTTGCCCCGTACATCTGGCCCTAGATTAGCAGCGGGATCTTGGAGCTATCCCATTGAGTGCAGATGGAAGATTATTGCACCGGAACAGGATCATGGTGTTATGTATCACAATTAGTATGGGATCCTGTTTCACTGGAGAAGAAGCTTGTTGTTATCTTGCTTAATAAGTATTGACGAATATTAGGACGACAGGATAGCTCAGGAAATTGAACCTCGAACGCTGACCCATGTGGTCTGAAGGTTCTGATTGTGAATCTCTGTGTGGTCGAACAAACCTTCCATTCAAATTATGTGATAACAAGCTCATATCATTTCTTTCTTTGGTGGTTAAAATTTGTAAAATTAAATAGCGTAGAAGTTACACCTGTTACCAACAAAGCTTATAAGAAGCAGAAAAGGTGCAAGTTCAGCATCAGACATCTTAGAAGAAAGACTTAAATGTGGTAGCCCGCAAGATAGATGGGAGACGATATATGTTAGTGAAAAAAACATGCCAACTGTGTGTGTAGAGTTGGTAGCGAAGCCAATTCATGCCCTTGTGTGATTCTAGGATAGGGCCTGTGACATAAAATGTGAAGCTGTATTAAAACTATGTTGCCAAATAATTGGAACCCTCGTGCAATGTAAGAGGTATGGATAAAAAGGGGACCAAAACTTTAAAAACCTTTGCAAACCTTTTCTTTTGAGGCCCTCTCTGAATATTTTCACAAGTACGCCTGTAAAACCGAATTGTAACAGGCAGATTTACCCTAATTTAAATTCTTCCATTTTAGTCTTAGCTGAAACTATAATTTGCTCTGTATTATTTCCTGTTTCCTTGTTTTAACAGGGTAGAATAACTTCAAATCTATTGCTTGTGAAATGCACTTTTTTACACCTTTTTGTGAAACCTACAAGTGTGACTCTACTTGAGCGCTAGCCTCTCTGTATCTACATTGTGTGACTCACCACATAGAATCTAGTACATGGAGAATGACTTTTCCGAGGCACTAAATAGAAATTACCTTTACTGGTGATGTCTTCACATTGAGTAAGGTAAGCACAAGGGTAAATGTTGGGCCTGGAGTGAAGGTAAAGTTAGAATAAGGTTAACTTTAGAGTTTGGTCAAAGGGTAGTCTTAGGTTGAAGGTAAGAGTCTGAGTTAGGCTTAGATTTAGTATTAGTGTAAGGCGGTGTTTAAGGTTTTATTTCTAATTGTTAGGGTTTACATGGCTTCGTTCTGATGTTCCGGGAGTAAATGCCTCGAAAAAGAAGATAATGTGCTAATAATACGTGCTATTGCGCATTCTGAGCTGCAAAACTCAGAATGTGCTGTATTTTCCCTGCACAAATTCCTCCAGATGTTACCTTGCAAAATTTCTGAGAGTTAAAAAGTGGCACTACACCACCAGTTGTAATCTCGATTTGGGTGCAAACACCTATTAACTTGCTGTTACGTCCTTGTCTTGTCCTTCACCAAATTCCATGTAGTGGCATCCTTAGTACATTTCGAATAATTGTCTCCAAAGTAGTTGCTCATCAATGTGGTGGTCCCCTCTGTGGTGAAATACCACCCACTCTGCACTGTAATGAAATGTTTTTTGTCTATGAACAATGACAAAATGTGGCCTGACAGCTAGGGCGGAGGACCTAGGATCTGGAGAACCAAGTTCGAGTCTCAGCAATTACGCTGAACATCCTGTGATTCTGGGCAAATCACTTAATCTCCCCGTGCATAACAAAAATGAATGTGTCTGTCTGTAACGTAACTGGTGCTCGTGAAATGCGCTCTGATACCTTCGGGTCTAGTTCGTGCTATATAAAACAAAAAAAACCAAAAAAAAATACTGTTTGCTCCCATCAAAATGTCGTGCTGTGCCTTGAGTGCATCTGTTGGTTGTTATTGAATGATGTAATTAATGTCCACAGATTGCATAAATACATACATGTCAAGTGGTGTAATGCAAAATGATGTGGCCCCACTGCAGCATGTGATGAGGGCCCCAGAGTCTCCCATATCTCACAGATATTCATTGACCGTGGGTTGAATGGGGCCCTCTTGAATGGTTCAGTGCAACCAGGAGAGTTGTGGGTCACCCTGCGCTGCAGGGGCTGTAGGAGCCTGCGTTAAGCCTCTGCTCATGTCTGAAACAGGAAGGCAAGATCCTTAGAATAGCATTTCAGCTTCCCAACAGTAAACTTGAAATGTAGGCCACCAATGCCAATTGACATCAGGGGTCTATCCCAGAATGTAGAGGACCCCTCTCATACCATGCGCTTATAGCGAAATGCCTAGTTTCTTTGTAAACATTGCACCCCAGCAATTTCACAAAGGTAAATTTCAGCAGTTCAAAGCTGCTGAAATTTACCTGCAGAAAAAGCCCAGTAAATTTTGGAGCATGCAGTTTTTGGTGCACTAACAGTGCTTAATTTGTAAAAGAATGAGTTCCAGTGCCCAAAACTCTGTTCACATGCCCATGCCTGGTGCTAATAAATATCAGAGCGCCGAATGTTAGTCTTTGTTCCACCCCATACCACTCTAATCCACTGGCAGACATTCCCTGCCTCTTAATCTCTCTCTTGCAGCTTCCTGCTTTCTTCCTTTGGGGTGGCTTTCCAGTTTCTTCTCTTCTTTCTTTGTCTTGTGTTTGTTTTTCCGTCTCTTGCTGCGGTCAATGTCTCATGAGGAAAAATAAATGCCAGGACCCACCAGCAGACCACTAACTTAAATTAAACACTGCTAACCACTAAAATCTGAATGTTACGCCCTATTTTCAGAGCAAAGATAAAGATGGGTGCTGTCAGGGTTTTAAGTGGGATGAAAAACTGGGGGTCTCTCAAAAGGTCATGGTCAATGTAATTAAGGGCGTAGTTTAAAAACATGTAAGCTAAAAATCTGCGCTTCAGTGCCGAAAGAATGAGACTGTGAAAGAACGGGAAACAGCCACTACAACGAGGCCGTTTCCACGCATAACATTAACCACGCATGCATTACAACGCATGCGTGGTTAACACGAATAGCCTTTACCACGCATACCTTTACTACGAGATACATAGAAAAGGCAATCAATGTCGTTAGAGGAAACGAAAAGACACTTCTGTTTCCTCTTTACGACGTGCAACGTCAACAAGGAAGAACATGGAGAAGAGATGACAGACGAGACGACGAGGAGAGGTAAGGGGAATTTTAGATTTTAAAAAAACGTAGGGGTCCGATTTTAGGGTTAAGGGCAGGGGAGGGGTATTGGTAAGAAGGGTTTAGGGGTGGGGGAATAACCTTTACCAAGAGTATGCCCTTACCATGCATGAATATGCGTGGTAAAGGAATTTTCATGGTAAAGGTTATGCGTGGGAATGGCATTCGCGTTGTAACGCATGCGTGGTAAAGGCATGCGTTGCAACGGAATGCATTGTAACATCATACAACCGAAAGAACTATAGCGAGTCTCTTTAAAGTTTCATCACAGTCCGTAAAGGGTGTCACTGCTGCAGTTTTAAGATGGGTGAGGGCAAAAATAGAGAGCCCGGTAGAGATCCGTCTCGGCACCTGCTTTTTAGAACTTCTGGTGCTGAGCACCGGCAGGATCCGGCCCGCTTAAAGCCCTGGGTGCTATATATTGCATCTGATATTTTCCAAACCCTGCAATCACGGATATTTTTCAGGTGAGATATGTATCGCAGTCCTTCGTGTCAGTCCTAATGAGGGTCCAAGGCGCACCCTTGTAGAGCTTGTCTACATATACATGAAACGGAGACTCGTATTAAAAGATGGTGAACAATTACAGTACAATTAACTCTCTGGGCTGGTGTGAAGTGCTCCCGCATTCCAAAGCGAATTATAAAGCTGAGCCGGTTGCAGCGAACCTAGCACCACATACAGGCCCTCGCCGTTCGACTCAGACTTTCATCCTTCAAAGGGCAGCAGAGTGAGCAGTGATGACGTATCGACAATTGTTTAAAGGGGTCGCAGAAGCTATACAAAACCTGTCACATCCTCCCTCACTCCTGCTAATGACGTGGTTCTGTACGTACGCTTTCGTGTCCTACTTTAATGTGACATTTTGGGAGCAGCGATGAAGACACTTAAGACTTGTAAAGCTACACGTTTTTGGCTAATTTCAGCATTTTTCAGTCTTCTCAGTACCCATTTTTAAGTGTGCAGTTCCGTGACGCTAGTGATGTAAATTTTTTGACATGCTACTTACTGTGAGGCATTTTCATGCACAATTTCTGGTTTCAGGTACTTTTTGGAAGTCGAATAGGCTTTTGCTCACCAATTCCTACACTTTAAAAGGTGCTTTACACAGTATGGCTCTATATTGTTTTACCATCAGTTGCTTTTCTCCTTTCATGGCATCGCCTTCATTAAACTTGCTGTTAATTAACAACAAAAAAGTGATGATACTACGTAGTATTGTTTTTAACAATTCTAATTTGTAAGCTTTTTTTAGATTTGTGATTTTCTTTAATGACATTTAACTTAGCACAATGTTCATCCTTCCAGAAATCTCTCACTATAGTTGTAGAATTGAAGTAGTCTGTGGCTCAAATTCTTGTGTTTTTTCATTGCCAAACCTCAACATCTAGTGAACAACAAACTGTTTTTTGTTTTTTTCTCTGTAATGTCGAAAATCTCGCTAACACACTTGGAAAAGGAGTTCTGGGTAGGATTTCTATAAACGTGGCTACCCTAGGGGACCAACTGTTGCATAGATGTCTCTCCATCAGGTTTATTGCATGGGCCCAGGAGGCATGCTAGGAAGAACAGGCTATTACCTGGGTTACAGCCAATATGCTGTCAATCAGCCGAAACGACAATTTAGCTGTGAACTCAATCTTGTGGTTGACATTGACCAAACACTCAACCTTCCGTTCCACTGTCAATGTCGTTTCTACATCTCCAAGGTATAAGCGCTTCACTCCAGACCACTGCCTGCAGTAAATTCCATATATTAGTAATATTGGCGTTTTCTAGTCTTTAACCTTCTGTCCCTCTGAGCTCTTCTGAGCATTTTAGCATCCTGAGCCTCAACTGCTCTCACCTGGCGGTGACCCACATCGAAAACATCTTCTGGGCATTCAAGTTCATTTCTGTACTCGAACTTGTGGCACGCCTCGCTGCGTGCCCGACTATGATAACACGCGGCTTCTTGTCGGCCTTGCGTCTCAGGAGATCAGTGCTCTGTACAAGGCCCATATTGCTTTATTACAGTGGTAGCCTCCCTGGTTATCTGCGAGTTCAGACTGGAAGCCAATAGAATTTACCGAGGCCTAGTACTTTCTACTCCATTCTGATGACTCTCTCTTATTGGCCCACATGTAATGAGTATGCATGTTTGATAGTGGTGAAAACATCAACTCAACAGATTTGAAGGCGTTTCCTTTCCATTTAACAGCTGTAGGAAGTATTGATCAGGCTTTGCGGTGACAAGGCATCAACTCATGATTTACAGAAAGAAGGAAGTAAGTGACTCATACATGTCACCCTGACTTGCAAAGTAGGGTGTCACTCAGTGTCAATCAGAATCTGAGGGAGGCTTGTAAATCTATCCAATTTACGGTGCAATGTATCAGCTAGGCAACAGCAGTTGCCATTGTAAGCCATTGACAGGTTTCCGACCTGGCAAAGCAGGCGGTGTGACTTTCGATTATGAAGCTGCCACTAACAGACAACTTCAACTCTGCGTCACAGATGTCACAGTAGCATCACGAGAGAGTGGAAAAGGGAGGGTGTGTTTCATTTCTTTGTTTCCAGCACGTCTCTTCAAGGGATCGGGTCAGAACAGAAAACAATGGAGATTCTGAGAATTCAAATTCATAGCTGGAGATCTGCTGTCCCTCGCAGGCTTCCGTCACAGCATTCATAATGCGTTGCTAAAAGAATCTGTCTATATTTATATGAACGAGGCCGGACTTTTTCTTTCTTCTTGTGCATGGTGGATTTCTGCTTTGTCCGATTTGTACATTAATTGTAGCACAAAACTGAGCAAACGATCTGACCTTCGAACTTTGGGTCCAAGTTCTTTGTCTTAGTGATAGCAGGTGTTCTTGTGAAAGGTGCCCAATCGTTTATATCTACCCTCTGGACTGAGGTGGGATTTTGGTAATAGGTTGACGTGTTCATGCAGTTGTACATAGAAGGCCAAACCCAGACCTCCCCAGTAAGCGTCTCCCGTGGAGTTCTAGACCTTTATCCTGATGAGATCAATGGTCCATCTTGTGTGTATAGCGAATATTTTCATTTTATGGGTTTTTCTCCGACTTTATTGGGATTTAATTTTGCTCTGACTGCTTTTCACACCCCAGTAACTGATAAAACTTGACCGTGGTAGTTCAGCACCGAACAAATGCAAAATCGGGCTTAGATGACTGGTGGGGCTGACAAAGAGCACAGCACGCTTTGAATATCTGTCACCCAATGGGCCCCAGAGGATCAGGTCCTAAACAAACTCAGTTGCAATGTTCCTTCTAGCGGGTCTCTGTGCCATGGTGATCCCTCACCTCCTTCAGCCTTCACAAACACCTGTCTCCTCTCCTCTGTCCAGTATGTACGCATCCTCAGTCCAGCCTCCCACTTGGGTACCAACTCCTTTATGACTATGGGTGGACATGATTCACCGTGTTTGCTGATTGCTCTGCTGTTCTGCCTGCGGGAAAAAACAGCTGAAAGCCCAAACATACAGCTAACTTTAGGAGCACTGTGAGTCACTGGACAGTCTATTCAATCAATCAATCAGAGAATTATAAGCGCGCTACTCACCCATGAGGGTCTCAAGGCGCTGGGCCTATTTGCTGTAAAGGTGACTGTATTACAATAAATATATTGCCCAGACAACTGACAGGGCTTTTGAAAGCAACTTTCATAGCATTGAAGCTTGTGTGTGCCTCCTCCCTGCTGGGCGCTTCTGGTGCTCTGGCAGGCAAGCACCAAGCAGAGGGTCCCCAGCTGCGCTGCGCTGCTGGGGGACCCTCTGAAACTTGTTTTCATGGCACTGTCAGGGACCAGGCACTGTAAGAAAATTAATGCAATTTACTATTAAAGTAATTACATATTTTGGCTCGTGAAAGTGGTGATTAGCTCAAGTATTCTTCAATCTCTGCACTCCTCAGTGTGGGAAATGAGGGATTTTTTTTCTTCTTTTTTTGTCCTCGTATGCCACCAGACACAACTGCTACAGCTTCAGGTGCTGATTGACCATGTGCTGATTCAGTGCCGTGAGTCCTAGACAGATGGACCCAGTGGGGCTCAAGGTAGAACAAGCATTTGCAATGCAGTAGGTCTCGTATTTACGAGAGTTTAAGCTATTGTCATTTACAATGGCAATAGCTCAAACTCTCCTAAATGAGAAACCTATTTCACTTCAAAGAAATGTTCGCCATTGTCCCGGCTGCTTGAAAGGAAATTGAAAGCCACATGGTGCGCTGAATGCTGCAGGAAATCACGTCGTGCCTGCAGTAGGAGAAACTCTTTAAAGAAAATAGAGCATACAGACTAAAAAGAATTACCCTGTAACAGCCGAAGTAAAAGGGCCAGTCGCCATGTGAGGTTACAAATGCAGACAAGGTGGTACTAAGGAGGGACTAACAAGCCTATTAATGACTCGGAAGCCAGCGTTTACGAAGGACAATGACATAAGCCAAAAACAAATATGGGTGGATAGGGGGTGGGGATTCGATTCCATATGCCACTACTGCATGCCTCACAGCAGCGCATGCGCTGCCCAGTCTCGACCTAAAAATGAGCCTCCTCTCACCCAATCTCAACATATTGAGCTTAATCACACACCGGAAGAAGTGAGGATTACTCTCTCGCCAGCTGATATACGGTGCCCTACGCTCTGCAGACTTCCGGCTTCTGTTACAGTCCCAATCCAGTCTGCAAACTCTATCCACCAAGATCAACCAGCTGTAGTGAGCAGGCAGAGTGGGACTGAGCCAGTTTATGCAAAGCTCCCTCCTTGCTGGCAGGACCAAATAGAAAAGTAATAACTTCTGCTAAGGTAAGGCACCATGAGTAGGCTGAACATTCATTCCAAATATAATCAAAGGAGGACTGACCATTATTTGACTTCTAGTAACTCATTAAAGGATACTCTGCACCCCTGCCCAAAACCCATTCAACCTAGGGCATAGAGCGAACATGGATATCGCCCGCCTTTTTCCTTACGCAAAAGGTTACAGCTGGGTGGGGGCCCTGCAACACATTTTTCTCACCTTTGTAAATTGAATATATTCTGTGCCAGATGATGAGGTGGTTCTTCCTAAGTGGAGTTGATTTTACCATGGAGTATAGGAGATGTAGGGGGGGACTAACATATATCTGGGTATTCCTCCACTTGCTGATATCCAACCCAGGGATGGATAGAAACACTGCACCTCTCATCATCAGCCTTCACCAACTCCCAATACCAGATGGAAATCTCTCTTTTCAATGACCTAGGATCTCGTGACCTTTCCTCCATCTCCCAACTCCCTCGACTTGTCCATCCTTGCCCTGATCTCCATGAGGCCAATTGCATATACTTATACCATAACAAGGTACCCTTTAGTCCTTGTATACAATGAGTATGCAGTTCCTAACAAAATAAAGAACAAAGACACATTCTAACTGTAAAACAACCACCAGTAAAAAGGCAGGAGAGTGGTCTCCTTGTTGGAAAAAGGCCCTCACACACCTGACAAGAAGGTGTCTTGCTTCATCATCGGGCCTGCTCCTACTCGGGCCTGCGCTGCAATGCCCGATCAGGCGCCCGTGATGGGGCCTACTTAACGGAGATCTTTATTCCGAAGCCGTCAGGGGGAATGTGAGTGAGGGTCTTAGTGTAGGTGAATGTGAGAGTGTGTAGTGAAGTTAAAATAGGGAAAAATATTCCAATCAAAATAATTTTAATGAGTTTGGTTCTTCCCCTAATTAAAATGAAAAAGAATCGCGTATGGTCACCCTATGTTGTGATCTTATACGCTGAAATGTGAGGTCAACATGTTTCTTGCCCTATTATCAGTTCGATGGCAATTCCTCAGGACCTAATAAAAGACTACCTACACATTTTCTGGTGGTGGACACCCAACACATGTAGTGAAAAGTGACCACCCTTACAGCACCCTAAAAAATGTGGGGGTACCTCTGGTGTCAATAAAGTTAATCAAGTGTAACCTGTAAAAAGAAAAACAGTTAGAACAGTCAAGGAATAACATTGTAATATCCCTAAAAGTAAATTCATCATGCAGATTCAGCAAGTGATAGTGCATCACACGCATGCAAGAAGCCCATGGGCTGTGACATGCTTGATGCAACCAACCAATCATTAAAAGATCGAAATATGTTCAGGTGATGATTAAAATGTCATGATTATCACAACAGGTAAGTACAAGGCAAGAGGAGACTAGTGTAAAACAAAGGCACTATCAGACATCAGGACAGTCCTCACCCTTAATATTTTATGGTCCGGGCCATAACAGTACCGGTCGCCGTCGACACTGAATTCTAGTGTCCTGATATATGAAAAAAAGATGTTAATTCAACTTAAAGAACATGATGAAAAGCGCAAGAGTATGCGGGTATCGTAGTCATGTCTAGAAACAGGAAATAAGGTAAACGTGTATGCCACCAAAAATTTATAAATAAGGTGGGATACAGAGATGGATATACAAAATTTAATCCAGTTACGGTGAAACGTGGAGGGGTTAAAATATGGAGTAAGCCACCTTTCTGATTATGCAAGCTACTATAAATAGCTACTGTAAATACCCAAGCCAAGCTCAAAGCATAGTAGCTGTGTAGCGCGGTAAGAACAAATGATGTTGCACACTCATTAATGTCGAGAGAAGGGGAGAAAAGTGCTTTCTCATTAGGATAATGCGCCCGCTCAAACGTAGCGGTGAGCTTTGTGAAATAAAGGGAGGCAGGAGCGTGGAGGCATTTGAGAGAAACGTGGACTCATTACTCACGGTTCTGTTGCAGAGACAAGAAGATGGTCCTACCCCGGCGGCGCAACCGGTCCAAGCGGTCTGGTAACAGGACTCGGGAACCCGCCAAAGATAAAAGGTTGAAGGTCGGGGAGGGTGTGTCTCTCCAGCATGCTGGTAAAGTCAAGATGTGGATCACTGGAACGCACACAGGCCATCAGCGCCATCTTGGGTTAGTGATCACACGACAAACTGGCGGTCACGTGATCGCATAATAGGCCAATCAGGGTTGTCCGATCTGCCGATTACGATCGTGAAAAGGGAAGTAAACAAAAAATGAGAGCGGGCGGCTACGATGTATCAAGGACATGTAAATGTAAGCCCAAGGCCACAAGTACGGGGGTGTCCAAAAAATATTTTAATAAATAAATAGCACCTGCATGAGCAGTAGAGGTGCATACATGATTGAGGTGGCAGAGTAAAGATTGTAAAAGGACAAGGAAAAGGTGCCACAGATGTGTGGGTCAAAGCTTATATCAGGTGGTTGACTCGTCCAGAGCGTGATCCGCGAGCTGGGAAGGGAGACAAGAAAAAGATCTCAAGCAGACTCTAAAGGCAGACTAGTGTGTTATAAAAATCCAAGTTATGACGAACTGGTGCAGATCGTTGTATTGATTTTGTTTTTTGGGTTAAAGTTTTAGTCCTTCCCCTAACTCCTCCCGCAAAATGAGCCCGGCACCTTCCCATAGCTGCCACCAGCAATTTATACCTGCTTTGATCAATGGAATGCTCAGCTTGTCTAACAAGAAAAGGTGGGGTACCTGGGTAATTCCAAACTGTGGCAAACTTTGAGTAGTAGTCAACTGAAAAGTTTTTCCACCCACGGTACCATAACTCGAGAAATACCCGGAGCACTTTCAGCTGAACCTTTTTTAAATACTTCTGGTCCCCAAACTTATACAAGAAACCTTACTGCTCAATCAAATTCAGCAGACCTGCATATGCTCTTCCTCTGCTGGATTCATCAGGGGTCCCCAGTAACACTGTACAGTTCCTGAATTGAAAGGAGAGATAATACAGTTAGACATCAGGGAGTGCTAGGCCGCCCTTTACCAACTTCCTTCTTTACTTCTTCTAACTGAGTCTTGGGCACTTAAAGGCCCAGATAAAACTCCCTATCCTTCCCTGATTCTTATCCAAGCTGTCCCTAGAAAAGGTTAGAGGGATGTTGTCAAAGAAAAAGGTCAATTTAGGGAGGATCATCATCTTGACTAGTTCTCCCCACCATAAAGGGTCAAAGGGAGACGTCCCTACTTTAAGCACTCCTTGATTTCCTTCCTCACTTTTTTCCTGTTACACTCTGGTACCAGATCCAGATTTTGTGGAACTGTCATACCAAAATACCAGATCTCCTTTTTACAGCCCATCCCAGTACTTGCTAGATTCCACACCATCACCTCTGTCTTCTCCTTCCTGCTCCAACAAAAAAGAAGGCACGTATACAAGGCTGTAGGTATAGGGTTTTTTATTTTCCTTGAGACTCCCTCGACCCTGCGGCTAGAGAGTCGCGTTTGGGCTGCGCAGCAGCCTTTTTCAATCAGCCGGAGAAAGCCCCAAACGCTTCTGTTATTGCCTCCATGTACCTTACTATCTTCTGTGGATCTTTCATATACAGATTAATATCCGCATAGAGGCCCAACTTGATCTTATAATCTTGTGATTCCAAAGGCTCAGTTCTCTTATCCTCCCATAAGGTGCACATACATAGCGGGGGTGCTCCTGCATAGCAATTTCAGCTCCAACTCTCCTCCTCACTCCGACTTTCATCGAGAAAGAAAGCACTCACGGGGGCCGTTTCCGTTAATTTATTCAGCGGAAACTTGCACATAAAAACAAACAGGCGCGTTAAGGTAACAACCTTTTTCTATGTTTACCGAAGTGCTGGAAAGTCATGATTTTAAACATTTCTCTTCCTGCATAAGCACAGAAGAGGGACTATCGCAGCATCGTGATGACCCCCGCAATCGGTACAGACTGCTAGCGCCATCTTGAAATGTCTAAATGCATCAATAAACATCTCAAAAGACAGTGATTGTCAGTCTCAATACCAACAATGGAGTAAATAACCTCCCACACGGGATACAGAACAAAAATCGTCTATCACGCTCATCGATGGGCAATGTTCGCAATTTGACGCTTCTCCTGAAATTCATGTACTGCTACATTTAAATTCATATCGCCCTGTATGGGCAACGTCCTGGAAGAAAAATGTCACTATTTCTTAAAGTTCATATCGACACAACATTATCCTCTTCTACATAACTCTGGGCAGCCAATCTACATATTCCATAATATTTTCTACTATTTACAATTATATACAAATGGGCTTATACTGCTTTATGTCCAAAAAACCAGAAATCAAAATCATAATCATAATCAAAATCAAGAATCAAAATCAAAAATCAGAAATCAGCAAAGGGATGGGAATAAAAGAAAACAGGGAGAAATGCATCAATATTCATATATACACATCCTCTATGCAAAATAACATCATCTCAGTAAATATATATACACATTCATGATATTTTAATCAGACTAGTTCATCAGATGTCTCACTCCCCCAAATGTATGGCAAGCTCTTCACTACTGTTGAGGCCTAACGGTTCCTTCGTCTGAAGGTAGTTGTAGTTAGGACCTATTTTCCATAGGAAACCCGCAACATTCTATTTGAAATAACGTTGGCGCCGATTGACGAATCTTCGCGATATTTTCCAAACTTTTGGCCAGCTCTGGTCCGCTCCTATCCTGAAAAATTCACAGTGATTCGTTAAGTGGGGGCCGAGAAAAAAGGGGGGTCCCAAAACGCATTTTCCCCATGCATTTTCCCGTAGGACCTGTTGACGCAGCTACAGCCCAAACTGCTGAACGGAATTACACCAAATTTGACAAAGAGGTAGTCCTCAGTTCAGACTCATGCATTTTGCTTAAATGGTGTAAATCCGTTCATTAGTTCCTGAGAAAATTAGAGTTAAAAAGATAGATATATCTGGGCAGAGCCTAACCACACATCCCATCGTGTGATCTGATTGGCTGTCAGTACTTCATCCAAGAAGTGTTGGCAGACATCTTGGGACCAATATACATGATAGCACCTCATTAAAAAGCATTGCAGTTAATAGAAGGTTTTAAGACTTTAGTTACATTATAAATCATTTGTTGATGGTACCATACTCATTTTAGGAATTGTGGTGTGTTCTAAGGTGATTTTACCATGTGAAAAAGCCTTCTGCTGTGATATCATGAATCATGTTTGAGAGAAAACTATTTTCTCATGCTTTTCCCACAGAGGTTTGGAAGGTGATCTATAAGCTAAACTGAGAGCATATTTTCTGTAAATTCACATTATCTTTCTCAGTCATGTGAGAATGAAGTCTGACATTCTCAGTAAAACATGTACATCCAACAAGGGCAGAGACTGTCAGTTGATTCCTTTGTGTTCTACTGCAGCTTCTCAGAGTGTTCTAAAGAACAACTAGAGCGCTAACAGTCCTACTTATGACAAACGTATTGCACACCTGAAGCCATCTTGATTGGAATAAAGTGGTAACTCTTAAAACATTTAATTTAAAAAGGAACAAAATGAGGGGGTTCATTTTGCCATAGAAAGTACGATTAGTGCTGCAGAAAGAAACAGTAGGGCACATTTTGAGTGACTTCTCAAATCCTCTTCTATTTCATTAAAAAATTCTGACATGCAGACTGAAACATGCACTTTCAATACCAGCAGCAGACTTCCCTGGTGAGCAGTAGCTTTACTACAGTGATCTAATAAGCAACTAGAGTGCTAACATTCTGAATTTATGGCAAATGTGTGACACATCTGAATGCCTTCTTGATGGAATCAAAGTAAAAAACTGAAAGCATTTCCTACTGATGAGACTGCAGTAAATGAGGAAATTAGGAAACTTCATAACCAATAAGTCCACCAAAATGGCCACCAGAGACAAAAGAGCCCAAATGTAGCCCAAATATCACCCAGATGTAGCCCAAGTATAGCCCAATGACAGAATGTCCTAGAATGTTCTAACGAACAACTAGAGTGCTAACAGTCTTACTTATGACAAAAGTATGGCACACCTGAAGCCATCTTGATTGAAATAAAATGGTAACACTTAAAACATTTAATTTAAAAAGGAACAAAATGAGGGGGTTCATTTTGCCATAGAAATTATGATTAGTGCTGCCGAATGAAAAATTAGGGCACATTTTGACTTCTTAAATCCTCTTCTATTTCATAAACAAATTCTGACATGCAGACTGAAACATGCACTTTGAATACCAGCAGCAGACTTTCCTGGTGAGCAGTAGCTTTACTACAGTGATCTAATGAGCAACTAGAGTGCTAACATTCTGAATTTATGGCAAATGTGTGACACATCTGAATGCCTTCTTGATGGAACCAAAGTAAAACACTGAAAGCATTTCCTACTGATGAGACTGCAGTAAATGAGGAAATTAGGAAACTTCATAACAAATAAATCTCCTAAGATGGCCACCAGAGACAAAAGAGCCCAAATGCAGCACACATAACACCCAGATGTAGCCCACATGTAGCCCAATGACAGAAGTGTGCAAAACACTTATTTTTTGTATATTTGTAGTTTTATATAGTGCAGACTTGTCAGGTATTGGAGTGCTTTACATTAGCATTGGTTACATCACACAAGATCAAATTCATTTTGGTTGTAGACATGGGGAGACTAAGTGATTTGACCAGAATCACAGAATGTTGAGCTGAATCAGAAACTCCAATCTGGTCTCCCAGTTGCAAAGTCTGCAGCTCTGGAAGTAACACCACATCCTCTCCCCTAAGTGCAACATTTAATGAAGTGGTAAACAGGATAAAAAAACATAAAGATTACAAATAATTTAAAAGTTCTTTGTCGCTATTTGAAAACTCAGAAAATATGTCCTCATTTTAGTTTTTTAGAGCACCAACCATAATTTTGATGCAAATAAGACCCTCTCATATATGTAATTTCTAAAGGAAATGCTCTAGGTATTACAGTTTTGATTACATCAAGATAACGTCAGGCGTTCCACACTTTTGTAATAAATATAGAATGTTAGCAATCTAGTTGTTCATTGGAAACTGTTGAGAGGCAGAGGCCAGAGGCACGGACTCTGAAAATTGAAGGCAGGTAGGAGAGTGCAGAGGCAACAATTTGACCACACTGGGCAGGCAGGAAGGGCAGTGGCAACACAACAGACTATGGAGGGCAGTGGAAAGGGGGGCAGGGGCAACAAACCAACAATACAGGACTGGCAAGAGAGGCTGTGGCAATATAATAGACCATTGTGGGCAGAAGGAAGAGGCAGTGGTAGTACAACCATACATGCCAATAGACCCGTTTCAGCCAGGAAACGTCCAATGTTTTTAGGCTCAAATGGGCTTTATTTGACCTGTCTCCTGTCTACAATCTCCTCTTTTTCAATGTAACTCAAAGGGGAAAATCAATACCCCAGTTTTTTTCAAAATCTCCCTCTTACCAAGTTCAAAATGTTCGCAAGTATGGTACATTGGATCATGGTAGGCAGGAGGAATTGGGGTAGGGACATGGACTCGGATAACAGAGGACTGGAAGGACATGGAGAGGTGCACCAAACTGACCCTACAGGTCAGGCATCAGGGTTTGCAGCAGCACAATACACCACACAGGGCATGCGGGACGGGAGTGCAGCACAACAATCCATAGAAAGCAATAGGGAGGGGACAGGACCATGCACATGGACAACAGAGAACAGAGGGGAAAGAGGCAATGGTAGCTAGCTGACCATAATGGACAGACAGGAGAGAAAGCTGCAGCATAACAGACCATAAAGTGCAGGAGGGACGGATCAGGGGCATTACAATGGAACAGACAAGCCAGGAGGGAGGGAATAGGGGTCTGCACATAGAAACAGAGGGCTGGGGGCAAGGGGGCTGGGCAGGAGCAGCAAGATGACCATGGAGGTCAGGCAGGATGGGCACTAGAAACAAGACACACCATGGAGAGCAACAGTGAGACTATGATGGCATACACACAGACCATGGAGGGAAGGTGGGAGGGGTTCAGGGGCAGCTAGCTGACCACACAGGGAAGGTGGGAGGGGCCATGGCAGCACAGAAGACCATGCATGGCAAGCGGGAGGGTTAGTAGCAGCACACTGGCTATGAAGGGCAAGAAGGATGGTGCAGGGGCATGCACAAAGGACCATGGAGGATAGAAGGGAGGGCCAGGACCTGGGCACAGACAAGAGAGTTCAGTGGAAGGGGCCTCACAACAGATCGCGTGGGGCAGGCAGGAGGAGCAGTTGCAGCACAACAGACCAGGGAGGGCAGAAGGGTGTGGCAGTAAAATGGACCATGGAGGACAGGAGGAAGGGGATAGGGGCATGGCATGTGGACAGGCAGGGTGGAGGTGGCAGGGACAGGTTACAGTCATCTGACAATGCTAGGCAGGTGGGAGGGAGTGGCAGCTCAACAGAACACTCAGAGTAGATAGGAGGGGCAGGTCCATGGAACATGGTGGGCAAAAAGGATGGAGCAGGGGTATGCACAAAGACATCGGAGAGCAGGGGGAAGGAGAATAGGGGCAGCAAGCTAAGCACAGAGGCTAAGCAGGAGGTCAATGATGGGCCATATAATTGGGCAATGGAGGGCAGGAGGAGTGGACTGGTACATCATGCTAAATGGAGAGCAGTGGCAGCACATCAGACCATGCATGGCAGGAGGGAGGAGGCTAGTCCATGGATTCAGACAACAGAGGATAGGGAGGAGGTGGATGGGGCAGCAAGCTAACTGTTCAGAGAAGGTGGGTATTAGGAACTTTATTGTTTTTAAAATGTGTGTCTGTGCGAACTACTTAAAATATGAACAAGTATGCAGCATAATCTCACTTTTATTCAGGAAGAAGAGGACGTTTGTGACTGTGACTCCGGGCTCACTTGGCAGAAACACCCCCTGACCCTCCACCCCCCCATCGCAAAATGTAATGCCCGTGAAAAGGGTAGGTGGACGCAGTGTTATATAGAACATAGTCCTGAGAGCACGATTGAAAATGAAAACTAGATATAGTATATGGTATAAACTATGCACCAAAAAGTTTGAAATAAGATGAACCGGGGCGTGAAATATAATATGCAATACATTGTGCGCAATGACAGATTCATTGGAGAGCGCGAGATAGCACAGGCACTAGCGCGTGCTATGTGATATGCGCCTTGGAGTGTAATATGCACAGGGCAGTGTTGTGTAACCTAACTAGCCTCTAAAGTTGTAATATAAAATATGTGCTGGGGAGTGTAACGTTGCATATGCACTGTGACAAAGATATGGATCCCAGATTGTAATATGTATGGCATAGCACTGTGCGTTATAACATAGGCATCGAGGAAGGCACGTTAGATGGGGCAATATAACCCGTGCGAAGACAAGTGTGGCATGACATATTCACGGGGTGGTGTTACAGTGCACATGGGCTAGAGAGTGTCATAGCATACGCACTAGCTGGTGGAATACAACACAGAGGTGTGTGGCACTCGGCGGGCACCGGTGGGTGTAACACAGCATTGGGCTTAGCCAGGAGCACGCTGTGACTCTCAAGTGAGGTGCGTCTCCTTTCCAGAGAGTAAAATAAAAAGTATTACACATCCGGCGGTGGATGTGTGTTTTATTAACCGTGAGGGGGGTTTCTTGCATAGTTTGGTTGAATTTTTGTTGAATCCCCTTTGAATGGCTTGGTGTGCGTGTGTATTAAATGTGCCTGTCAATAGCTACCCATGTTTGTATAAATAAACGACAAGGGTGTCTACTTGAAGAGTACCCACCAGCAGGGGCGCCGGGATTAGGCACGGTAGGTCGTCCGACACGTCAGAGCTTCACTAGCGGTGTAAATACATTCCACGTGGATTCATTGTATGCATAGTCTCCTTTTAATGAATATCACGCAAATCGTCATGGTGATAGGTACATACGGTTTGTCCAGCATGTCCTAGGTGTTTCTATAAATATATCTTTTAAAAAAATAATAAAAAACAAAGGCCGGCCCGCGGGGGTCCCTGGGGCCATAAGTGACCTGAGGAGGGGGGCAACGCAGCCCCCCTCCTAAAGAATAAAAAAAAAAAAGGCCATGACCCGGGGGTTGGGGTCCCCGGGGCCGAATAAGGCCTTGGGAGGGGGGCCACGTGGCCCCCTTCCAAGTTTGTTTTTTTCAACAAAAAAAATTAGGGTGTAGGCCCTGGGGGATGGGGTCCCCAAGGCCAAGAAATTAGAAAAAGAAGGGGGCCACACAGCCCTCCTTCTTAAAAGAATAAAATAAATAAAAGACTGGCATCGCGCCGGAGGCCACGCCGCCTCCTTGCAGCACTCTGCAAACGCGCCCCCTGGCCAGTTGTAAGTTGGGGAATTAATTCCCCTTCAATACTGAGGGTCCCTGAGGGCCAACTAGCCCAACAGGTATCTCCAGTATGCGCCAGGGAGCTATGTTGCAGACAGGTGTTCTGAGGCCACGCCCCTTTTTACACCTCTATGTAACGCAGCTCTGTGGCGCTTCCTGGAGGTACCTAGTGGGCTAGTTTAACCCTAGGGACCCTTAGGATTCAAGGGGACTTAATCTCTCAACTTAGAACGGCCACAAGGCGTGTTTACACAGTGGTGAAGGGAGGGGACGGGGCCTGAGGTGACATGGGCAAACACGCCCTGTGGCACGTTTTAAGTTGGGGAAATAATTCCCTTTCAATCCTGAGGGCCCCTGGGGGCCAACTAGCCCACCAGGTGCTTCCAGTAAGCGCCACTGCTCTGCGTTGCAGAGAGGTGGTGCAGGCCGTGCCCCTTTTTACACCTCTCTGCAATGACGCTTACTGGACGTACCTATTGGGCTATTTTGCCCCTAGGGACCCTCAGGATTCAAGGGAACGTAATCTCCCAACTTAAAATGGCCACAGGGCGTGTTTACACAGTGGGGAAGGGAGGGGACGGGGCCTGAGGTGACGCGTGCAAACACGACCTGTGGCGCGTTTTAAGAGGTAGTTTTAATCCCCTGCCCTATTGTATACTAGGGGCTTACAGAGGAGGGCATGCTAATCACAGGGGGACCCCAACGCACAGTGTTCCCTAGTGTATGTAGGTGTTTTCACTGTATTCTGAGTGTCTTTTAACATAGCACTGGCTCTAGGACTGGTTAGTCAGACTCAGTTACCACCAGTATCCGTCTGAAAAAGTTAAGGGTACAGGATGATTTTGCAACAAGGTTTCTTTCTGCTCTTCTGTTTGTTCTTTCTGCACGTTATCCTTCTTCCTGCACTTTTCTTCGTCTTTGAGGACTTCTGTTGCTTCTTTCTGCATTTCTTTTTTTTCTTTCTGTGCGTTTTTTCTTCTTTCTTCACATGTCCAATCTCTGTAGGCATAGTTAGAAATTAGCATTTAAAAAACCTTTGAAATTCACTGAAAAAACCATAGGTTTCAGGCACGTTATAGTTAGGAATTAGCATTTAAAAAACCTTAAAAATTCACTGAAAAAACCATAGGTTTCAGGGGCGTTATAGTTAGCTGGACTTTTCACTCGTACAAAACCATTGAAATTCCCCCATTATAGATAGTTCAGCTAACTATAACTTGCGCGCCCGCAATGCACTGCTGATGATGTCACATATTACATTACTCATGACATGGTCAGTGACATCACTGGTGACATCTCAAATGACATCACTGATGACATCATCCTTGTGATAGAGTGGCAGACCTCCTCTCCCCTAATATAACCTTTGATACACACATTCAAAAATAGAAACTAAAATGTTCAAAACAATGGACATACCAATACCAGTTACAACAACCTATTCAGTAATTCTAAGATCCACATACACATCCACTCATTCACCAACAGTCCTATACAGTCACTCATACATGTACTCACTCATCATATGTACTCATACACCTATACATCCTGTTACACAACGCCACTCATCCATAGAGTTACTCACACACATAGTCACTCATGCTAATAAAGAATCAAACATCCATTTACTTGCATATACAGTTATACACACACCACCACACTTACTTCTACAGAAACTTACACATACTTAGTCTTTTAAACAATCACTTAGAGAAACACATACTTATTCATACAGTAACTCTTCCAATCTCTCACTATCACATATACTCACTTAAATACACCAATAGTCACATATACTAATTTAAAACATATGTAGTTACTCATAAAGACACTATTGAGACAGTCATTCACTCACTAACACACCCATGCACACACTCATCCACCCATACAGTCCTGCACACATGGTGTCTTCAACACATACAAACAGTGAGTCACTCATTCATGCACCTATGCACTACGTAATACCCCCCACCGAACCATACAGACACTCAGACACTCATACTGATACTCAAAAAACTAACTAATAACCTATATAGACACTCATGTAGCTACTCACCAACCCATGCAGCCACTTATACACAAAGTGAGAGACTGATACAGTAATTTACATATTTAAACATTACTCACTAAGCCATGTATTCACTAAGATACACTTAATCAGTCAGTTATACAATCAATTTTCCAAAACAAATAATCCATTTAGGCACTTATATACCCATTTATTCTTCCATCGACCTTGAGATATACATATATAAAACATATGTAATTTTCAGAAAAACACACATTCACTGGATGATGTCATCAGTGATGTCATTTGAGATGTCATGAGTGATTTCACTGATCATGTCATGAGTGATGTAATATGTGACGTCATCAGCAGTGCATTGCGGGCGCACGAGTTATAGTTAGCTGAACTAACTATAACGGGGGAATTTCAATGGTTTTGTACGAGTGAAAAGTCCAGCTAACTAGAACGCCCCTGAAACCTATGGTTTTTTCAGTGAATCTTTAAGGTTTTTTAAATGCTAATTCCTAACTATAATGTGCCTGAAACCTATGGTTTTTTCAGTGAATATATATATATATATATATATATATATATATATATATATATATATATATATATATATATATATATATATATATATATATATATATATATATATATATATATATATATACATATATACATACACACAAAAAAGAAGCAGAGAACTCTGGGTAGTCCTCAAATTTAGGTGGAAAGCAGCTCCAGTGTAATCCTACACTTAAAGACTTTGTTAGAAAAGCAGACATTTGAGGTGAGCAAATTTAGAGTGTCGCTGGTGTTGAGAGTGCTCTATACTGGAGCTGCTTCCCACCTAAACTTGAGAACTACCCAGAGTTCTCTGCTTCTTTTTTTGCATCATTTATGCATCACTCTATGCCTGTAAGGGATTTGTTTTGAGAAATATATATTCCTACACACCGACGATCCAATCATACAGGCCAGTCCAGCCACACTTTCCCTCATAACTGGAAAACACGACCGCGTGGCCACAGGTCCAATTGCTAGGTGATTTTTATTTTTGCATAACAGAAAATGTCTCAGCAACACCCCACAAAGGAAAGCCTACGCGTTATGGCTTGTGCGTTCAACCGGGCGTCAAAACGAAGCAGGGGTAATGGGCAGCTCTGGCGTGTCCCTCTGAAGATGGTAACTTTCCTATTCAGGCCCCCATTAACATGAATCTACACTCCAGGTGCTGTATGTAGAGCCTTGACCGTGTAAACAAACCCAGAGGGGAGTCCATAAACCTCCATCACCTTCCATAGACAGGCCACCACACCCTATCGAAGGCCTTTGCTGCGTCGATGGTGTCAATAGCTAGAGGATCTAAATTCACACTTGCAAGATCTATTGCAGATATCAGTTGATGTGCCAAATCATGCAACTACTGACCTGGCACAAAATCTGGGTGCACTACCTTGCTGACAGCCAAGGAAAGCCTCTTCACAAGGATGTCTGCGTAAATCTTATAATCAAAAATAAGTAGAGAGATGCGCCTATATGAGTCTGCTCTCCTGGGATCTTTGTGTGATTTCAGAAGCAAACCAATTAGGGCATCATTCCAGGTAAACGTCAAACATAACCTTCTAAATTGAGACTATTATTTCCTTCATTGCTTTATAAAATTTCCCAAGGAGGGGCTCTGGGCCTGCCGCCTTCCCATTCTGGGATGTATAAATTTGCAAGAAAATTTCCTCCTCCGTGATGTCCTCCAATATTTCTTCTTGTTCAAACCCAGGTAGGGATGATACTATAGACTCTGCTAACCACTACCTTAACTCTGCTGCCCTAAAATTGTCTCTCTCAGAATAAAGACCCTCAAACATTTTATAGAGGCATTCCGTTACTTCCTCAGTATCTTCTGACTCCTTACCATTACCAACCACTACTAGACTTCTGATATAATTCCGTCCTCTATCCACTTGCTCCTTCCAGGCTAACAACTTGCTACTCCTTTCCCCATACTCAAATTGAGCAAGCTTGCTGACATGCCACCTTGCCCCCACTCTACTCTCAATAACCTAAACATACTCTGCCTGTTTTCCTGCTAAACTTTCTCTGTCTGCTTCCGCACCAACTCCTAGAGGCAGAACCAAGAGTTCCCTCTCCAATGCCCCTAACTCCTTTTCAAAGCCCCTGTCCTCCTCGCGTAGGTTTTTTGACCTAATAAAGCCTTGCTTACACAAGAACCCACAGGCCACTTCCTTATACGAGTCCCAGACTATCCTCATGGGAGCTGAGCCCATGTCAACACTAAAATAATAACTACTCTCCTCTTTAAATGCATGCATTAGATCCAGATCTGACAGCAACACCATATCCATTGTCCAACTAGAGCTAATCTGCGCTTTGGGGAGCCTAATCTCTAACAAAACTGCGGCATGATCGGAGCAGTGAACCAGAGCATGTTTTACCGATTTGACATTAGTAAGTAGTCATTTATCAATTAAAAAGTAATCTATCCTAATAGAACTCCAATAAATACTGCTATAAAATTTATACCCTCTCTCTGCCGTGACCTTTTTCTGCCACACATCACACAGATTAAAGTCTAACATCAAGGTCCTCAAAACCATCCTAACTTTAGTGTGTCCTACTGCTCATCTCTGATGATCTATCCAAAACACATTAAAATCACCTTCAAGCACTCTTAACAATTGGAAACCCAGCAACTTTTCCCTCAGATTCCGCCGAGGAAAGACTGACACAATTTGGGCCATAATAACTCCCTCATTTAAACCTAGACTACCCAAAAGTCATGCAACCTACAACCCACCTACCTGAGCTGTCAGTTTTGAAATCTGCAACATTTACGCCAGCATTTTTTCTAATGATAAGCGCTACGACTTTAGTGGAAAGGGATTGATCTGAACTCATGACCTGATAAACCCATGCTAAACCACAGAAAAGAGCTTTAGACTCCTTTGATGAAAGATGCGTTTCCTGAGGGCTATGATATGAGCCTGGCAATCCTTCAATGACTGAGAAATTAAACTCTGTATTCTTCTACACCGAAGGCCATTAACGTTGCACGACAAAATTACTCCCCCTCTGCCCACATTGTCCAAATCACCCCAAACTTGTCTACTACATGACAGCCTGTTATACTGATGTAATTAACGTGGCTAGCCCTACAGAAACCTGGGACTCCTGAACTTCCAATATATCCAAGGTGGTCATGAGGACAGTTTTCACCCTTCACCCTTTTTCTGTCTTTTCCCCTTTTGTTTCCCCTCTCTGACACCCCTCCAAATTAGCTTACCCCAGGGAATCCTCACACTACAGATTGTGGCATTCTGCTGTGCCATTTTGGGATCCGCCATAGGAGGCAAAACGTAAGCTACAAGAACTACTGCGCCAAATCACCCCTGCCCATTGATAGTTGTAAGAAACTTTGGGAAATGGAAAACTAAATCCGATACAAGAAAAATGTATGAAACCAAAAGGAAAAGAGAAAAACCAAAACAAAAGATGCACAAGAGAAAGCAAAAAAACACCAGGACGAGAAATAATGCCACATTAACCCTGGGAAGGAATCAGCATCTTCTAGATGAGGTCATCTGCCTGCTCAATGCACCTGATTATCCCACATAACTTTGAGCATGGCCGGAAACCTGAACTGATTCGCTCGCTCCCAATTTCCGCATTTCCCCCATTTTCTGGCCCAACTCCTATTGCTACTGTTCTCTAACTCTGCATATATCTGATATAATGGTTTAGTTTAGTTCTATTATGCATAGTTACTAAAAACCATTGCACAGTTTTGTGCTGTCAGTAAAAACATTAATACACATGAAAAAAGTACTGTGCGGGGCCTACATACAAATATACAAAAAGGCTGATAAAACCATTCGATGAGTGCCATTAAAATGTGACAATAAAAATGTATATAATGGTGTATGTGAAACCCTTACCTTCCAACTTCCCTTGTTTTAAGGCTGAGCCCAAGATGTGTCACCTTTATCTTGCACTAGAGGAAGTTGACTAGACTCTTCCTGCGTTTACTCCACCCCACTGGCCACCTCAGATTAGACAAAGCCATATGCAAATTAGTCTTGATCTGCTCCAATAGAAACAGTCAAGCCCGAACTTCCAAGCCTGGTTCTCTCCGAACCGGAACACAAGCTGGCCAAGAACGTTTTCTCCCTGACTCTGGCTCTTCAGTTGGTGTAGCTTTGTCCCAGTGGCACAGTGATTCTTTATGTTCAGGTCAGACTGCCAGGTGCTATACATGCACAGGTCCCTGGCTGCCTGAGCTGAACTTTGCTAGGCTGAGGATTTGAACTCCTCAGCTTTGCAAACTGCCTCAAAGTACTCCTCCTCATGAAGATGGGGCATGTCACAGATAGATTCGCACCCAGGTGCTTCAGTTTCAAGGCCAGAAGTGCAGCAGGCCGATTGTCAATCAGTGATACCTCATCACGTAGAGGGCTGGAGTCAGCAGTCTCACTGACCCTATCCCACTTTGTGATGAGTAATGGACTGCCACCTCAGCCAATGAGAATAGGTGCAGTCCCAATCCTCCACGAACTTTAAAGGCTTCCCTCACACCACCGAGATCACCACTTCAGTACGGTAAGTTTGTCTTTTTATTTTAATATTTTCTGCATGTGTGTGTGTGTGTATTAATTAACCTATGTGTATTGGTGCGTGCGTGGTTGAATGGTTGTGTGCTTGTGTGTGTAAATGCATGGGTGTGAGTGTGCACATTGATAAGCGTGTTTGAGTATGTTTGTGTGTTGCCTGCCTGCCCTCTGTATCCTTAAGTTACCAGCTGCCACCGCAGCAGTCCACTTTTTTTTTAGGTTTTGCCTGCCGTTGCAGCGCAAAGCGCTGCTCGCTCGGCGAGAGATATTGTCAGAGAGCAGATTTCAGAAGGGGACTTGAAGCTCCGCCCATCATTTTCATTGGGTCGCGTCAGCATTTATGCTAAACGCTGGATTCCCATTGAAAAGGATGCTTTTTGGCCACTGCCCTTTCTCCCTTTCCTCCGGCCCATCCGGACTGGATCGTCTGCTTCACTGCTGTCGTGAAGCAATTTCTTATCTTTATAGGGGCCATCTGTTTCTAATTAGCGCACACGGCTCACGGCAGACAATGGAGTTGCTCGGCCTGCCCTGCTCTCTCCACCCCCCCCCCTCCCTCTCGTCACACTGGCTCTCCTAACCAGGGCTGCTGCAGGCACAGATTTGTCAGAGCCATTCTGAGACTGATTATGATTATGTCCCTGCTTGGTAACAGTACCATAGAATGTACCCGTTTGGAGCACTGTGAAATTGTTAGCACGGTGGTGCTTTTAGGCATGTGTATGTATTGCAGCATATTTCGCACGGTTGGGGCTTTAAAAGTGTGGCGTTGTTGCAGCAGAACACAAATGCTTGCTGTACAGCCGCATAGTGTTTTGCTTTTCAACAGCGTTTCTTGCATTACATGCAGCAAGGTACAGTATTACATTCATGCTAAACTGTACATAATGTGGCTGGAATAGGGAAGTTATGTAAAATGTGTGTTTACAACTAACGGGCGCATGCACTGTACTGAGTTGTAGATTTTTCAAGCATAAACAGATCCACGTTTTACAACAATAGTGCAAGATTTTGAGGCATATATAATACTTTAAAGAAATTTACAAAGTAGCATTATGCACTAATATAGAAAACGTCATGTGTAAATGTATTTGCTTTGCAGGATTGTACACGTTTGCATGTTGTGCAGAAATACACTGTTGTGTGGTTTTATGCTCAGTATGCATTGTTGGTTACTTTGTGCCAGTTGTGTCCATGTGTTTGTAGGCGTAGTGTGATAGCACGCATTTCTTGTTTTACACTTATCTTTTGTTGTCATTTTGGAACAGAAAAAAATGCTGCATTGCCTTGCAGTTGTATATATTTTTATAATAGCGCATAGTTAAACTATACATTGCGCTTTAGTACACTATATAAAGGTGCATGTTTTGCAGCACAATTCGCATGAATGTATGTTGTGCTTTCAAGTAAACAACTGTGCATATTTCTAGGGGTAAACCCACAAGCGATAAGCGGTAACCGAGCGCTCCAAATTTGCAGCAACATATTTAACTGTTTATTCTAGCAGCGCTGTACGGGGTAGCATTTTTGTAGCAGTGCGTTTTGCACGTATTAAAGCCGGAAAGTAAATATAACAGTAAGACGTTTTGCAGCAGTCCACAGTGACGCATGATTTGCAACGGAATACTACATACATGTTTTGTAGAACTGTACATTGGAGAAGACATTTTTGCTGCTGTGGGAGTGATTTGCAGCAGTGCACAATGGGTGTTGTTGGCAGCAGTGTCAGCAAGCGGCGGGCGCTTCGTGGTTATAGTAAATTGTTTCCTTTTCATGCAGCAGTACTTGTTGCCTCCAATGCCAGGCTTTGCCCGCGCTGTGCACCCACTGCCATGCAAGGGCAATGGTCGCTACATGTCCACGAAATCGCGAGGGCATGGAAGCTTCGTACCGTGGCCGGTTGGTGAAGATGGAGGACAGGGGCGTGCAAAAGACAGGGATGCTGCTTACCCGAGGCTGGGCGCGGCCCTGTTGCTCTCCAGCGGCCGCACCAGTTCCAGCTCCCACAGACTCGCTCTACCCACAATGTCTCGCGCTGCTTTCAGCCCTGGTAACAAGCTCACGTGACCCACCCCAATTTAGCCTCCACGGCTAGCAGCTGGCAGCGGCTTCCTGACCCAAGGGTCTCACTGCAGATGCAGACCACCAGAGGAAGACAGCGAGTGGCGGTGCACTCCATCAACCTTTAAGCAGCACATCTAGAGGTGCAGATGATTGGCTCAGTTCTGGCTCAGCTCTCCCTGTTCCTTTGTTGGCTCGCCAACCTTTGATATCACCACAGTACTCCCCCTACATCCCTGTCATTTTTCGCCAGTAGTGGTGGAGAGCTTGTCACTTCGACCTGCGCTAGTGACTCTCTGTTGCAATGTATGTCCAGAAAAACTGTACACCGACTTTCTTACAAAGTTTTAAGAAATCTACAGTTCCTTCTAATTATTTCTTCGGTCGAAAAGATTTCCTTGGTCATATTAAGTTCAACAGATGTTTTAACGTCACATGGCTTAACACACTTACCCATGTGCAAGTTCCTTTCTCTCTTTATGCAAAGAACGTCTCCTAGTCGATTTGCATAATGTACAACCTCACCCTTATACATAGGCTACATGACGCCTCACCTTTGTGCACGGCATAATATTTCTCTGTTGTGCACAGAATGGTACCATAGCCACGCTATGCAGGGCACAAGTCCTAAAACAAGCATTTGCAATGCAATAGGTCTCGCATTTGCGAGACTTTGAGCTACTGGCATTGTAAATGACAAACCTTTATCTATGTGTTGGTTTTGAAAACATATAAATAAAAGGCATTGTCATTTACAATGCCAATAGCTTAAAATTTTGCTAATGCGAGACCTATTGCATTGCAAATGCTTGTTGTTAATACGGTGCACGCAAATGAGAAACAACCAGAAACGGTGGAAATGTCCACATTTTTGCATTTCCTCACAGTATATAATAAAAAGGAATTCACCTACTCCTGTTTATGGCTCGCGCTCTGACTCCTACCAGTTTATGTCCTTCATTAATTAGAGCAGAGCTCTGGCTTCCCTGCACTGTATTATTAAGCCTGGAAGTCGCCATGCAGCATTTGATGCAAATCACAGATGACTTACATTGATGTGCAGATGACACAGGCTCCCCCATACAACCACCTTTACCATAGCTGGCTCCCAGGGGTATTTCATATGGTTAGTATTTTTCCATGCTTACGTTTAGCATTATTTCATAGCTTACTTGGGCAAGTCGATTGCTACCAAAGTCAAATGACACCACAGCACGGTTGCTTTGCCTCTATCACCCTGAAGTGCTGTC
Organism: Triturus cristatus; assembly: GCF_964204655.1. Taxonomy (NCBI): domain Eukaryota; kingdom Metazoa; phylum Chordata; class Amphibia; order Caudata; family Salamandridae; genus Triturus; species Triturus cristatus. The sequence goes on along the minus strand of NC_140585.1, from coordinate 1,103,366,328 downwards.
TAGACGATGACCTATAATAGTTCCCAAGCTTTGGGGTGTGACTCAGTGCAAAAAACTTGCTTTCTTGTTCTTTTGAAATGATTTTTTTTTACTGCACCGTTGTCCTTTCTAATTGTATGGAACACTTGCAAAACCAGTTTTAATAGCTATGTAATTCTAAAAGGGTCAACCAAAATAGCAAAAAACCTCCCTACTGCCCCGCCCCTTTTACAGGTATCCACCTGCCAATTGAGTTTGCAGTCCCCTCAAGAAACATACCTTCAAAACTAGCTTCTGGCTGCAGGCAGTGGCGCTGGAGGTAGGAGGGTATGGGTGCTGCAGCACTTCATGCATCCTTGATGGAGTTAACAAAGAGCCCTGCATTATATTTAAGGCTCCCAGTTTTCCGTTTTTACAGATAAATACAGGCAGAAAACAATGTGTTTCCTGCCTGTATTCATTTTTAAAAGCGGAAAAATACTGAAAATTGTGGTTCTTCTGAGAGAATCTCCATGCTGTCTTACATGAAATCCAGGCAAAAGCTGAGCAGATAGCATGGGGAGTGTGAAACACAGGATGAGATTTCCATAAACAATAAGACCTAACAGTGGAACCTTCTAGCTACCAGCACCTAACCTAATCTCACTCCAATAGTATTGTCCCTTTTTATGCTTCCAGGGGTCTGTGTGCACACTGAATAGCACCCACCGTCACAGTGCTTGTTCCATCAGGAACCTAACAATTTCAAACAAAAGCACAGGTGCACAAAATAGCATAATTTAATCAATAAAGATAGGTATAAAGTTCATTTCAAGAGCAAGCAGTTCTTCAATTTTTTCTTTTTATTCCAATTTCATTTTGCATAGATAAAAAAACGAGTCCAGTTCTCATGACTCTACACACAGTACAGCCAACGCGTTTCATCCTAATGCAGGACTTCTTCAGGGCACTAAACGAAGGTAGAGTCAAATACTTCCATGAGCTGCAAAGACATCGGATTCGCTGCTCGTAAGTTCCCCTCCGATACGTTATTATATCCAAAATCTATGAGCCGTCAATATAGAGGCCACGACCAAACGAAGACTACATGGCACGTTCTCCAATGAGGAATTCAAAACTACGCCAGATTATGTCGCGATGGATTGCAGAACTGATTCCATAAGCATATATCTTTAAAGTGTGCCGCGAGGGTCTAGGAAGCCAAAGAGAGAACTTTGTTGTCTGCATGTTACCGCTTGGGCAAACGAATCACTAAGGTCGCCTTCTTTTTGCCTAATTGATTTGCGATCCAAAAATCCTTGGACGCTGGCACGTCCATCTTACTTCGACGCGTTATAGGTCTACCCCTTATTATGTGGTGTCAGCTCGTCTCTCCTTGGCTTCCTAGACCCTCGCGGCACACTTTGAAGATATATGCTTATGGAATTAGTTCTGCAATCCATCACAACATAATCTGGCGTAGTTTTGAATTCCTCATTGTGGAACGTGCCGTGTAGTCTTCGTTTGGTCGTGGCCTCTATATTGACGGCTCATAGATTTTGGATATAATAACGTACCGGAGGGGAAATTACGAGCAGCGAATCCGATATCCTTGCAGTTCATGGAAGTATTTGAATCCACCTTCGTTTAGTGCCCTGAAGAAGTCCTGCATTAGGACGAAACACGTCGGCTGTACTGTGTGTTGAGTCATTAGAACTGGACTCGTTTTTTTTATCTACGCAAATGAAATTGGAATAAAAAGAAAACATTGAAGAACTGCTTGCTCTTGAAATTAACTTTATACCTATCTTTATTGATTAAATTATGTTATGTGGTGCACCTGTGCTTTTGTTTGAAACAGGATGAAATTTCCTTAAATACAGGCATATTTTAAAATAAATTTGCAGAATAATGCTAATATGTACCTCTGAGTCTAGTCTTTTGTTATACGAGGCTTCTTAATTTGTTAAAACGCTACAGGCATCCACATATGAGTGCATGTAAAGAGTTAAATAAATATGGAAATATACCATTATACAACTCCATGTATTCTCGAAACACAAAATAAATATGGATAAATACTAATAAGATGGCCCAAAAATAAATATGGATAAATACTGACGGAAATGTTAAAAAAATAAAATACATAAAACCGGGAGCCCTAATTATATTTACTGTGAGTTCAAGTGCAAACTGTCTCATAAGAGACATCTTTGAGAGTCTGCAAATTCTCTTAACATTCAGATCCATCTATATTGTTCATGTCACTGACATCATGTTAAAGATGTTTTGTAAGTTTAAGTAGAAACATTATTGGTGGAGTAAGGTGAAAGTGGAAAAGGGCTGTATTCCAGAGGTTTTCTGACATATATAAAGGCATGTGCTTATTTCACGTAGTAAACATAGGGTTGGGCTCAATTTTAGAGCAATCTGGCAGTGCCTGAAAAGCTGGTCTGATAGGTCAGTGTTTGGGCCGTGTTTTTGGCTGTTTGTGGGCCTGTTTTATGGTCTGGGGGTTCTACTGTTGATTCCTTGATATTACTGCAAACATTTCCTGCAGCAAGCGCAAATGCATGCAGTCTCCCATTCCTTGTAAAACAGTGTGTCTTTTTAAGTTAAAAACTGTCCTAATTTGCAAATGTGGGAGACTGTTTTTAGCTGTCTGGTTCGCAATTAGAGGCCAGTTAAATTGCTGCCTGGGGTCATTTTCAATCCCACTCCGACCAAGTGTAAACACGACTATCTTAAAATATACATCACCTGAATGGAAAGCACAATCAAAGCATTTGAGACATGGGATGTTGCTGGCCCGTACCGCTTTTCTGGAAATTGCTCCAGCGCCGCTGGTTGTAAGCTAAGATATTCGGCGTAATATGGTTTATTGTGTGCACTACTGCATTACTGCATCGTGCACATTTAAGCACAAAGAATCTTTGGGATGTGCCGGACTGGGAACCAAAACCCGCCCTGGCAAACTGCTGGGCCAGCCCCCGGGAGAGTGGGGTGGTGCAGCCGAGCTGTTTGCTAGTGTTTCGGACGATTTTGTTACAGGGGGCTGATATTGGTGGTCTCCAAGTAATAAAAATGGCAATCAGGGGCCCAAAACCGCCCCCCACCCTGGCAGCCCACCGGAGACACGCCCATTGCCCTCTACGGCCCGTCCGGTCCTGCTTGTGACCGGAAGCGGAAATGAACTGTCGTGGGTTAGCACGAGCTTTATCAAGCACGCCATTCTTTGCATGATGCAAAAGCACTTTCTATACATTCTCGCATTCTTTCATTTCTGTTAAGAAGCCCTACAACCCCACTGAAAACTCGGCTGCGTGCCAGTCTAATCCTCATCAAAGAGCCAGCCTCCTTTCTCCAGTGTAAAAACTTTGATCCTGAGAATTAGTTTCTCAGTGATTCCGTTTGCTCGGTATCATTTCCGCGGGGACCTTCAATGTGTAGCCAACTGTCTGATGGGTCTGTTAAAATCAATACAGTTGATGAATAGTAATTTGTTTTTTTAAGTTTCAAGTATTAAGCTTTAGTTTTTTCAGTGCGTTTCAACTAGACTGCTCTGTCCCACTCACGAGAATCAATATTACATCATGCTGCGTGCACCCCCACCTCCCCTCTCCTGTACAAACGAACCCCGATCTCTGGTACAACTGGAACTATTCCCCCATACACTGCATCTGCAATAACAAACAAAAAAAGTTGACATTTCTATTTAAAAATAGAAATAAAATCTAAGTATTATAGTATCCCTAAATTAAAAATATAAGGGCATCTTAAAGCCCCCTGACACATTTTGATATCGCAGGACAAGAACCATCTGTGGTTTTCATTCTTTTTTGTATGATTTGTGTTTTCCACATTTTCCGCCCAAGTTCACATGATACCACACAAAACAAATCCTGGTATCTAAAACCTAGATAGTTCTACAATACTCAAAAGAGAACCATTTCAAAACTAGGAAAACTATAAGGTGAGAATCTACTAGAGTTTATTTAGCACCCAACCACAAAATGCTTTCCTGACTGGTTTATACTGCCCCATCAGAGGTGCCAGATAATTCCAGGCTTCATGGAGATGAGATCTAAAAGCATCAAACAAGAGTCAAAGGTTGGGAACTAAAGAATTCAGCTCCGGAGCTTGGAAAAAGTGCCCAGTGTCAGATAGAATAATTTAGGCCCAGCGTCTGACAGTTGTAGAAACGGAGAAGGTGGGAAGATACGTAAAGCACGGATTATGGTTGGACCAAGCCAGATCCCCTCTAAATTGTTGTTGCATATCCTTGCAGATGTCTTTTTTTTTACAATAATTCTTTGCTACTTTTTGAGTCCATTCTTTATTATTCGGTTGTATTTTATTTGCTCTGAACTGGTCCACCCAACCCCTGTCTTTTAGAGTGCCTGCCTACCGTGTTACATTGTTTCCAATTTCACAATCCACGAAGTGTCTCATTGATTTTTAACAATCTAATACCCTGTCTCTAATCTCCACTCAACGTCTCTGTCTCCTTGCAAATCCACAGCCTCCATAAGCCCCTTGTAGATTCTGTTTCTTTCTGTCCCCTCTCATACTTTGTAAACTATTGCCTGTGTTTCACCTTTTAATTACTTTCACTTTCAAAATGTTTTTTGTCTAACTCCTTCTTTGAACTTATGTAATGTTTTATTTTTTCTTTCTTCTGTCCTGTGTAAGTTACATGAACATGTAGGTTTGGTTTGTGTAGTGCAAAATATATTATATCAATCTCTGACTTTGTAATTAACCTTTTTATTCTTGCGTTTTGGATAAACTTGTTACGTAAAGTAAATGTCCTTAAAAGCTCCTCTTCAAAATGTTATCATCTTGGACCAAAATGTTTTATTCCACTACTTACTTATTTCTTTGCCTGAAAACCTTTAATACTTTGCCTCTTCCATTGTTAACCAGCCTCCTCCTCCTGTTTGATTAAACACGAGGCACCTGCATCCTGGTATTAAATAAAGCTTATTTCTAATAATATTTGAGCCCAGTTTACAGTCGGTGCCTCATTTAAAATGTGTTCTAGTTTCAGTAGCTGCATTGTTACCCTGAAATTATACAGAATAGCAGAGCTTCAAAATTGTATTTTTGTGTTTAATTTGCTAGGCGGGTTCTAAACATTTTGACTGTCACACAACCAAAAATAAACCACACCATTAAAAGTTCTAACTATGGGTGATTTCATGTCAAGTTGAGGTACTCTCTGTCTGTATATGGCAAGGGAGTCGCCGATGTCCCATGTGTACTTACCATTCCCCACAAACCTCCATGTCCGTGACAATGTCTGAGACTATTTCTTCCGGTTAGGGGTCGTATGACCGCGGCCGTATTTATTTTTACACACACATAAAACATTTTTGCCATCATAATTTGCCCAGTAACCACATTATTTACATCTTGTTTACAAGTGAGACCTAGCCTACAGAGACGCTAGTACATGGAAATCACCTAACCATAACTAGTCCATTCTTGTGTAAACAACAAAAAGCATACCCGTTCCGAGTGAGAGCATGACTGGCTCTGTGGCCCTTCATTTTGCAACCCCACCATCCAGAGGATGGGTCCCTACCTTATGGAAGGGCCCCACCTGTCCTCTCCCGTACACCGCCTCGGGGGCTCTTGTGCAGGGGGCATGGCTTCCCTTAGGGTACCTACAGCGGGCAACCCATATACCCACGTTCCTCGTCCCCCAAGGGTCTGTGCTAGCTCATGCCAACTGTCCCTGCACAGATGGTTGATTGACTAAGGACCGCATGTCAGCGACCGCCCCAAACCCTCCGCTCCCCTGTACCTCCTTTCGACTTGCTGCCAGCACCCCTTGGAGTGTCCCGTGACACCGATGATAGATTGGTATAAAAGGATGCCGTAAAGGGCCCTGAAGTGTCCCCACCAATCTTGACCTCACCAGCCACCTGGCTTATACACGACAAATCAGCAACAACATAATATATTGAATGCTAGAAAAAAAGCTCTAAGCATGACATTAATTACATAAAATCGCCTCCTAATCTATCCTGCAAAAAAAAAAAAGGTTATTCAAATGCCCTATATCACATAACCCCCCCCCCCTTGGACCCCTTGCTCTGCGGAGGGTGAGTGGGGAATATCTGTTAAGCCCGTTGCGGCTCCCGGCAGAGCATTGAGGGGGGCGCTAGCAGGGAGTGCACTGCTGTCATTCAACATGGGGCGTCGGGTTGTTTGGAGCTCGCCGTTTGCTTGGTGGCAAGCAGGAGCAAAGAGACCTGCTCGCTGCCATGCAGCTCCTTAAATAGGGGCGGGGCTTAGCCCGAGCTACTCCGGAAGCGTGACAGCACCCAACCTGGCGCAATCTGCACCCCTTGGCATAAACCAGGGCCTACTGCGAAATGCCTCGGTCCAGTGATTGGCCCCACCGGCTCCCTGCCATATTGTCAGCTCTCCTAAGTGGGAGAGCCTTTGGAATATGACAAGGGAGTCACCGATGTCCCATGTGTACTTACCATTCCCCACAAACCTCCATGTCAGTGACAATGCCCGAGGCTATTTCTTCAGGTTAGGGGTTGTAAGAACCCCGGTTGTATTTATTTTTATACACACATAAAATGTTTCTAGCTTCATAATTTGCACATTAACCACATTATTTACATCTTGTTTACAAGTGAGACCTATTCTTAACAAAGACTCTAGTACATAGGAATCACCTAACCATAACTAGTCTGTTCCTGTGCAACCAACAAAAAACATAATTGTTTCGAGTGAAGTCATGACTGACTCTGTGGCCCTTCCTCTTACGCCTCCCCCCATCTTGAGGATGGGTTCCTCCTTATGGGAGGGCCTCACCTTCCCTCTCCCATGTCGAGAGCTCTCCTGCCTCAGAGCTCTTGTGCAGGGGGCCTGACTGTCTTTAGGATACCTACCGCAGGCACCCTCTACACCCAAGTTCCTCGTCCCCCAAGGGCCTGTGCTAGCTTGCGCCAACTGCGCCTGCACGCGTGGTTGATAGGTAAGGACAGCGTGTCAGCAACCACCCCAAACGCCCGCACCCCTGTACCTCCTTTCAACTAGTAGCTAGCACCTCTTGGAGGGCCTGAAGAATCCCCACCAATCATGACCTCACCCACCACAGGCCAGCAAAGTTCACCTACTATCTGCCACCCACATGCACTATGCGCGTTGGCCTAGCCAGGCCAGCAAAGTTTCAAGAAACATTACATTACCTTCTTTCAACAAGTGCACTCCAGCTTGTAAGAAAAACCACCCTTGATGCACGCATGAAGTATGGCTGGCAAACGGCCTGTCCTAAACAACTTACCCACTTTCCAGTTCAGTTGTTTCAGCGACTCATTGAGAGCAATGACTGACTTATCACCTATCTGCCTCAACCTCAGGACAATGTTGGACCATGCAAGTATGACCTCCGGGAACTTGTTTGAAAGCCAACACACTTCTGAGACAATCAGTTCAAATAAGTCTCTCCACCCAATCTCTGTTAAGTCATTGCCTCCTAGATGCCTCCTAGAAGCCTCCTGGGCAACATTCTGTCCAATGCAGTTCTCCAGTGGGTCAAGCCTAGCCCCCATTGTCAGCGGAGAGTCAGCTGATATCAGGCCTCTGACGCTAGCGACATGTAATCACCTACAGAATAAAAGAGTGACCCAACACCAGCACATCTGTGACACCCCTTGCTCCCCGGTGGCAGGAGGCAATGAAGTATCCAGTGGCCGCATCACCTTATCATGTCCTCCACATGCGTTGACAGGAGAATACAGTAGAGGATGGAAAAGTTAGAAACACAGCACATTTTTCCAACATGTTTAATCTTGCCTAGCGCTTGCAGCCATCAGACTTCCACCTGCCTATCCTTTGAACTGCGTGTCCTGCCAGCCCATGCTTGCCTCTGTGGTAGCTGTCTCAATTCAAAATGAATAGGAGCTATCATCTGCCGGGTCTAAACCTGCCGACACCAGGGCGCTGCTGAGCACCTTGACAAATTGAAAGCTTGTGAGTGGTGTTCCATCCTCACATATAAACAGGGGGCCTACCGTCTCTTGAACCCAGTCGGCCATAAAGACTTCTCGATTCCCCAGCGGGTAGCACTCATTCCCTGGGGCTCGGTGAAGTAGTATGTGATTCCACCTACCTACTTGGTTGGTCTTGGAACAGGTAATGGTGACTTCTAGGGAGCCATTTGGTCATTGATTATCCCCTAGCTGGCTAGTCATGATAATTGCCAGTTTCACTGTGTCTATAGGGCGCCTGTAGTCCTGCCTACACCTTTCCAACCTTTCCAACCTCTACTAGCCCTTCAGCGCCCTTTGAACCAGGAAAGCTTTGTCCCATCAATGTATTCTAGCATCTTTGCAAAAAAAGGAAATTGCTACAGTGTGTCACTTGGCATAGGACACAGGTCGACCCTCCCCTCTCAGGGCCACCAGGAAAGCGATTACTGACTCTTTGGGGGTGATTACGATGGTGTAACGATCCCCACCGCCGTGCCGGCGGTGGCGACCATCACGCCTTTGTAACCTGAATTACCCACCGCCATATTACAATGGCAGTGGGTATCGCTGCAGACGGAAAGTCCGTCCGACCGCTTCTCCGCAGGTCGGCAATCGTTACGATTGCTGGCCGGGCAGAGCTGGGGCCCATATATGGTGGCAGTGCCTAACAGGCACCGCCATCCATATAATGATGTGTGGTATATAAGGCCTTTCCATGGAAAGGCTGGCGGGGACTTGCTTTGGGGGCCCGTTGCAGGCCCCCAGGGGTTTGGGGTATTCTGGGAGTGCACTTGGGGGGTACCCATGGTACCCCCTACATGACCATACACAAGGTGGCAGGCACCATGCGGTGCCTGCCACCTTGTGCATGGAAATGCACCACATGGCATTTTACCATTGCGGCGGGTGCTGCAGCCAGCAGCACCCACCGCAATGTTAAATCGCCAGATGCAACCGCCGTGGTGGCGGTCACATCATAATTATGGTGGCGGGACCGCCGCATGGCAGGCGGGCGGTCCCATTACCGCTAGGGTGGCGGGCGGACTAAAATCCGCCCGCCATCCTAATGACCCACTTTGCCTTTCTGAAATCTGCAATATTTTTAACCCTCATAGGCACACCTCATCCTGGACACTAAACTGGCCACCACGAGGTCTGCTAGACTGGAGCACCAAGCCGCCATTGATGATCTGAGAATGGTGAAGGGAACTCTGCTGCTTCTGGGTGATGATACCTGAAAGCCTGCATCTTAAAACGAGACAAAGCATCTGCTGCATTGTTCAATATGCCAGACACATGTTTTGATTTAAAGTTGACATTCAGCCTCAAACATATCAATATGATTTCCTTCAATAGTCTTAAGATCATATTACACTTGACCGCTTGCTGATTGATGCATTACAACACAGTCATGTTGTCTGACCAGAATACCACTGATTGATTGCAAAACTTCTCTGGCCATATTGTGAAGGCCACCCAAATGGAGAAGAGCTCTAAGAAGTCAATTTTTGCAACCAAACCAGATACCACTCAGTCTCCTGGCTATCGCTATGCACACTAAGATGCACCCAAAATGACGTCAAAGCCTGCTCTGCCTGAAGAATCTGTAAACAGACCTAACTCCTTATTGATCTTGATGGGGCTTGGCCACACTACTGACCCATTGAATTCCCTCAAAAATGCTTCTTATATTGTCATATCCTCGCGGATATCATTTTACAGCCTAGTATGGTGGGCTTCAACTTCAGACCAGGCATGGCCTGCGCGATTGACCTTGAAAATGGGCGGCCCATGGGTATGATGCAAAGAGCAAACTTCAACTGTCCAACTACCATCTGTAACTGATGTAGTATTACCTTCTTGGCTACCAGACATTCCTCCAATGTGCTTGCGAACACCCCGACTTTCTCTTGTGGGAGCCTAGACACTCCTGCCTTGGACTCCAATTCTATACCCAGTTGCTAAGATGTTGTCTGCTCTGTTGTTTTGCCCACACTAAGGGCCTTAGGTTGTTTAGCGCCAGGATGCCTGCAAGGTGATAGTGCGCTCTATAAGTGTATAAGTGTAATAATAATAATAAGTATTCAATTGTGATAGCTGGCTTGCAGGTCTTCTTTTATGCCAGGGGTACCCTAAACATTCCCATCAATTCCTGGAAAGATTCCAAATCCCTCTCACACTTCCAGGTGAACCAAGGAACAGGAAATAATCCAAGTAATGTAGTCATCTCAGCCTACATACCCTCTCCAAGAAGGTGCTAAACCTTTTAAAGTAAGCACAGGAGACTGAACAGTCCACAGGCATACATTTGTCGAAGTAGAAAGCACCCTCGAATTGGAAACCCAATAAATGAAAGTCCTCAGGGTGCACCAGAAGCAGCCTAAAGGTGGATTCTATATCTGCCTTTTCTAGCAATATCCCATGGAGCATTGCAAATGCGTGATCTAGCGAGGTGTGCTTGACTGAGAACAGTGATCCATTGATAGCCTCACTGACAGACTGACCTTTAAGTCCAGACAAGTAGTGGATCAAATCATACTCCCCTGGGTCTTTCTTCAGGGCTACTCCTAAGGGGTAGTACATGAAATTCTCCAAAGGGATGAAATCAAAAGGACCTGCCACCCTCTCGTGGTTACTCTCTATCAAAATTGTATTACTCAATACAGCAGTATGCTATTTCTACACAACCCTCAGCTGGGATCCTGAAACCATTCTTAAAGCCCTCATACAAAGACGGAGCTGCCGCTGTGTTGCTGTAAACATCCAACCATGACACCTTTGCTTGCTAGTTAACGTGGGGGGGTCCTTGACCAATAATGGTTGCTCATTACTGCATTTGGGGCCTTTATCCTTTGTCTTTTTAAAGCACTTGGACTCAGGGTGTGAGATAGGCTGTAGAAAGAACAACAGTGTTTGAGTTTGCACATCCCTGGGGGTTCTGGACTAATATCTTGTATTGAAGTCCCCGCATGACCCCTTCTTTGCTTCCCCCGAATAACCAGCTGCGCCCAAACCCGCTTAGGGTAGCCTCAACCTTCTGTGGCTTCATAAAGCACAACTATGTGTCCACATCAATTTGATTCCACCCTAAAGTGCTTCTAGTGGCCTTAATATGCTTAAATTATTTGTCATAGTCCCTCCATGCCGTGCCTCCAAACTCATTATGCGCACAAACTATCCTATTCTGGTAGCACGGCAACTGTGGTCCCATGGGTGGGAATCACTGTGCCATGGTTGCCTTGAAAATCAAGGAACCTTTGCCCAATTCATCATTGTCTCTTCCACCCTTTTCTTGGAAGGCCAATGGCCACACTCCCTGGAATACGAGCACTCCTTGCATCTCAGGCAACTCTACAATTAATTCACACATATTAACATAATTGCCTTTCGAAATCTTCTCCTTAATAGCTGTAGGTACGTGCCTGCCCAACAGTTCATGTTCAAAATGTACACCTCCCAACCCCAAGCTTGGCAATGGTGCCAACATACCTGCTGACGTAGCTTCCTTGGGGAGAGAAAGGGCCCCGGTGGCTGATGGTACTGCTTGTGCCCCACTACTTGCTTGTGAGGAACTAGCCCATACTGACCCCTGCACCACCTGCACAGTTGAAGCATCTACCACTCCCACCTGCCCTTGAATACCCTGTCCCCAATGCAATCCAAATGGGCCACCAGCCTACTGTCCCTTTCGACATGGTCGCTCCCTGCAATATCTGCCAATGCACCCCCCATTAATGGTGCAGACAATACACCTACCTTTGACAGCCAAGGCAAACACTGGCTAGGTTCGCTACCAACTCCGGCTGCCCTGCCCTGCCTGCTGGCTGGACCTCAATCGCCATGCAGCTATTACCATACAATGCTGCTGTTAGCCACCGCCACCGCCACCGCCACTGCCAGGGAGCTACCCTGACCATCACCACCACTTACACTGCCCAATGACGCAACCTCAGGTGTGACCCGTGGTCTGTGACCCCCTTTGATACCTGCTTGTCCCCTACCCTGCTTTTTCACTGGGGGGGAATGTCACCTGTGGTGCACCCCTGGCCTTCTAGGTCCTTCCGCCGACACAGTTGGCTCCATCGGCTGCACTCCTTATGGGCACCAAAGCGCCAAAATCTCACTGATCGTATCCATCCTGCGCTCAATCAAGTACATAATTTCTTCCATACTACCACGAGGACATGCCTGCTTGACGCCCTTCCTAGCTCCCCCTGGCATCCTGGCAGAGATCTTAATCAGGTTAACTGGGGGCAAACCCTGCAATGCACCTGGATCACAAATCCTAAGTGAGGTAACTCCCTTGACGCAGAAACTGCATGAGCAGCACCCAAAACAATTGCAGCCAAAAAGCCCCAAAGCACTCTCAGAGGACAAAGCACTCTCAGAGGTCAAGTTTGCCCCGAAAAGGTATAAAAAAACACTCTAAAAGTACTTTAATGTTGCCTGCAACTAATAAACCTGCACCAAAAGCACTCTAAAATGCCTCATTGCTTCTAAAAACACCAAAAGCACTTTAAGTACTTGTTTCTGCCCCCAAAACACTCTAAAAGCACTCTAATAATGCCCAAACGAGTACACTAGGCTGCTATGGGCCTTACCGCACCTCCCTTATTACCTGGCTGACCCGCACCCCCCCCCCCCCCCTCCCCTTCACGCACCCTCTGGAGCTGCCACTGAGAGTCTAATTACAAATAAAGACTCTCGGGTCAGGTGAAAAATCTCTCAAGCCTGTTACAGCTCCCAGAAGAGCATCGAGGTGGGGGTGTTCTAGCAGGTAGTGCACTGCTGTCTTGAGGCCGGGGCGGGGGGGGGGGGGAGGGGACATGTGGAGCAAGCAGGAGCAAAGTGACCAGATCGCCCCCATGCGGCGCTTTAAATAGGGGGAGACTTGGGCCGCACTACCCCGAAAGCACTCTAGTGCTCCCGGGACGTACCAACCTGGCCCAATCCACACCCCCAGCACAAACCAGGGTCCGTGGGGGAATGGCGTACTGACATAATTTTGTATAACAAGGGTAACGTAACATTTGTAAAAATAAAATATGCACGGGTACATGACATTTCACGTGGGCCTATATAGAACGAGGTTCATATGCTTTAGTATTAAGCTGATCATGGTGCAGATCAGAGCTTCCGAATCCCCTCTACTTCCACGGACGGAATGATTTCACAGTCACACACGCATACACACATCATACGCTGGTGGGGCCCATTACACCAACATTCACCCTAAATCACACTATCCGTGCCCTGTAAAGGAGAAACACCTTTCACATATGCTCTATCTAATCTGCCTGTACTTTGAGGTCAATGCGACCAGCTAGTTGCTTGTCGATCTAGTAAAATACATTTCAAAGGATACACAATAAATCAATAAACATGACCAGAAATAATCACCCGAGACAGGAATTCAAACAGATTGTTCATTTATCTAAAATTTCAAGAAAAGCCAATTAAATGCAAATTTCATTTCTCTCATATTTATCTATTCTGTCTAAATGTCAGATCCGAAGTCAGAACCGGTCCTCTGTAGAAGTATTAGAGTCTTCTGTCGTCATGTAGAGTCATCGTCCTCTCCGTCAGCATAGGGACCTCGCATCATCAGCTCGGGAAGAAGTGGCGCTAGACCTCTTTAGTCTACTATTATTTATACTAAAATTTACATTCTACAAAGTAACATTTCTTTATTCAGAACGGATGAATGGCGGAAATAATGTCATCTTGGTACTTTTTCGATATTCTACGGGTTGTTCTCACGCATAGATTGTCCCAAATAATGAATAGCAGAATTGAACGTCCATGACTAACTCGCTACTTTTACGGATGTCTCTACTAGGTGAATTTGTTTCAAAAGTGGGTTCACATTGAGTTCGTATCAACTTTTCCGTCTTTCAGGGGCTTTTGGCAGATGTCCCAGACTTGTCATCATGCTTATGGCTTTTCAGTTCATCGGAGGTGCAAGGTCACAGGCAGAGCGAAGCCTTTCTGTAAATTTCCAGCAACTCCAATGCAGGCTGCGGGTGGTGGCCATTTTATGGCAGGCCACAATGGACAACTTTAAGCAAAATAGACATAAAACAGAATTACTGCATAGAAATGATTATACAGTGTTATTCCCCTGCTAATACCCTTATGTGTGTTGTTAGACCTGGCATCATTGGCATGAGTCTCTCCTCCATTTTTTTTCTGTTTGCCTCCTCTTTTTACGATGTTTTTGCTGGATTATTGCTTTGGGCACTGTGCCACTGCTGATCAGTGCCACAGTGCAAGTGCTCCCTATGTTAAATTGTTACATTGATTGGTGTTACCATGATTGGCTTGGTTGACTTACTGTTCAGACCCTAGTCTAGTGCACTGCGTGTGCCAAGGGCGTGTAAGTTAACTGCTGCTGGTGGGCTTGCAGCACTGGTTGTGCCACCCACAGAAGCAGCATGCAAAATGTGTCTCAGGCCTGCCACCGCGGCGCCTGCGTGCAGTCCCTGACTGCCATGTCGACTTGGTAAGGAAACCTACTTACCAGTCTCTAAACCTTCACTTTGCCACATTTCAGACACCCCTATGGTAGGCCCTAGGGCAGGGTGCATTGTTGGTAAAAGGTAGGTCATGCCCTGATGTGTGTGGCATGACCTAATAGTGAATTACAGCCATTTTCGTTTTTCACTATTGAAGGGCTACCTGCCTCCAATAGGCCAGACTGGGCAGACTGATTATTAACTCCATTATAATCTATCTGACTCAGGGAGCATGGTAGCAAGTCGAGTTTAGTATCCCTGAACTCAGAATTTAATAACACACCCTTTAGGATGGATGGTTTTTAAATTCTATGTTTGAAAATAGCACTTTTAGAAGTGGCTATTTTCTTGTCCAACTATCTACCGGTCTCTGCTGGTTTGGTGTGTGTGTCAGGGGCTGGGTGGCTCCAGAGGTCTGAGTGAGTCAGTGTGGGGTGAATGGGGCGTTTACACATAGAGTGAGGGAAGAGTAGCCTGCCCTGCCTGACACAATACTGGCTCCGCCTCCTGCTGGGCGACTGATAGCCCTGCTCCTGCCAGTGACAATACTGGCTCCGCCTCCTGCTGGGCGGCTGAGGACCCTGCCCTGCTCAGTGAATAGGCCAGGTGCCTCTGCCTGGCAACACCCACATCAAACCTGAGATGGTGGGAATCTCCCTGCTTGGACAAGGGGAACAAAGGGAAGAAGGGGTATAAGAGAAGGGCCCCTGAACCAAGAACTCAGATCACTTCTGACAAGGAAACCTGTACCAAGGACAAGAAGCCTGCTGATCTAAGGACTTGCCTCCCCTTTCTGCCAGAGTGCTGTTTTGCTGTGGAGGAACCTGAAAGCTGCTTCTTTATTTTTGCCAAGGAACAAGGAGAGAGGAACTTGGTGTGTACTCTCTGAACACTTGCTAGGAAATCTCCAAGGGCTGGAAGAGTGCCAGTCTCCTGCTGAAGTCACAGGGCCAAAGGACTTCACCATTTGCTGAATTGCTGGAAAGTGTTGTTTCCAGTACACAAGGGAAAATCTGCAGTCTCGACGCCAGCAGCAACGCCAGTGAGCAGTGGGTATCGGCCCCGGCTCCAAGTGACCCCGTCTCGACGCCGGTATCGACGCCAGTGAGGAGTGAGTATCGGCTCTACCTCCAAGCGACCCCGTCCCGACGCCGCTGCTGATCGCATTGACTCGACGCCCTTCTCGACGCCGTGAGCGCTGCTCCGGCCCGACATCCCTCGACGCCGCTGCGGATTGACCCGACTCCGAGGCACGATCGACGCCGACCTCGACGCCGACATCTCGACGCCGTGGATCATCATTTTCTTCGTTTCTCAAGGTACTGTACTTGTGGGGTCTGTTGCGACTCCAGGCTCGACGTAGCGCTCCTCGCGGTCGACGCCGAACCTTGGGAATCTTGTAGACTCGACGTCGTGTGACTCCTGTGGGGGTTACATTGTTGCCAAAGAACTGTGCTCAGAAGAATACTTCGCTAAAGAACTATTTGCCAAGAAGAAACCTTACTTGAACTATTATTTTTCCTTCCAAAGAGTATTTATTGAGACTGTGGTATATTTTTGTCGTTATTTGGTCTTGTGCTAAGCCTTATATAAAAATACTATTTTTATAATAACTTCTGTGTCGTGTCCATCTGTAGTGTATTCACTTTATTACTGTATGTGGTCATAAATGCTTAACACACTGCCTCTGAGATAAGCCTGTCTGCTCTGCCAAGCTACCAAGGGGGTAGCAGGGGTTATCTGAGTGTGTAATCCCCTTGCCCTGACTAGAGTTGGTTGGTCTCTATTTGTCAGAAGTGTATACCTCTGCCAACTAGAGACCGCCGGTTCTAACATTGGTGGTCAGCGGTGAGGATTTGAACTTTGCATTTATGACTCATGTGCAGTGATTAGTGTACGCTACATAGTGAAAGCAGACCATAACGCAGCCACAATCTGTTTTTGGTAGGACATTCTATTTTTGTTCTCCGCTTTCCTGGAGCTTATTTTCTTAAACACTGCCAGTTTTGACCATGGAGAATGCCGGAGCTGCTACACCTGTGGAGAATGTTGTGGGGGAATTTGATAAGGAGAAGATAGATTCCTACACGCTAAAAGATCTAAAAGGATTTTGCAAGCAGTTTAAAGTTCCTACCACAGGTGTCTCAAAGAAAGAGGGCTTCCTCAAAGCGCTGAAGGCCTGGTTAGAGGCCAGAAATCCCTCTGATCCGGTGGTGGTACCGGAAGAGGAAGAAGAAGAGGAAGAGGAAGAGCCCACAGGTGGGCCAGTGTCATTTCCAGGCAGTAGTGCATCCTCTAGGAGCCTTTCCCCCGAAGAATTAGAAGACAGGGAGAAGGAGAGGGGGTACAAGTTAGAAATGGCAAAACTTAAATTAGGAGGGCAGTTGGAATTAGAGAATGCGAGAAGCAAGAGAGAAGCTGAAATGGAGAGCAAAAGATTAGATTTTGAGAGAGAGAAATTAGCGTTTGAACGTGAGAAGATGGTGAGGGAGATGGAGCTTAAAACTAAGAGTTTAGAGTTGAATCCCTCTGGTGGCAGCACTCCATCTGGGCCTGCAGAAAGTAGGTTTTATTTTCCTAAAGATGTGATCAAGGATTACAGTAAGAATGAAGATATTAGCCAATGGTTTAAAGCGTATGAGTTAGCATTGTTGGCCCACCGGGTCCCTGAGAAGGATTGGGGAACGGGGTTGTGGAGCCGCTTTACAAACGAGGGGAGAGATACCTTGTTGAGCCTTCCTGCTGAGGATAGGATGTCTTATACTCATATGAAAGATGCTTTAATGCTGAGATATGGCTTAACCCCAGAAAAGTACAGACAAACCTTTAGAGAATGTAAGAAGGTGCCTGGTACTACGTGGGTTGAATATGTGTCTTTTTTCTGCAGAACCATGGATGGTTGGATAAAGGGTAGCAAGGTTGATAGTTATGATGCTCTTTATGATTTGTTTGCTTGGGAGCACTTGTCTAATAACTGTTTTCCAGAGCTACGCCAGCACCTTGTCGATAGCAAGCTATCTAACCCTAGAAAACTTGCTGAGGAGGCGGACCGCTGGGTCAGTACCAGGGTCCACAAGGGTCCAGTGGGAGACTCAGCCAAAGGTGGGCAGGGTCCCCAGCAGAAGAGTGGGGGGGACAGGGGTAAACAGAGGGAGTTTCAGAAAGGGCCCCAAAGTAGTCCCCAAGGGAACCAAGGGAAGGGTTCCCAGCCTCCCCCTGTAAAGAAGCCAGAGGCCCCGACAGGTAAACCTGTTCACAGGGGCCCCATGACCTGCTATGCCTGTAAGCAGGTGGGACACCGTTATTATGATCCCCAGTGTCCCATGAAGGATTCGAATGCACCGCCGCGTGCACCCCCTCGTCAGGTAGCGAGTGTAGCCCTGGGAGGGGATGAGATGGGTGCCCCCGGTGGGTGGGGTCCCGCAGAAATGTCCCTGGTCTCTTTAGGAGACGTGGAAATGGTCCCTCCAACCCCTCTGCCTAGTAACACTAAGAAATATAGGCAGTGGGTGACCATTAATGGCCATAGGGTGGAAGCTCTCAGAGACACCGGAGCGAGTGTGACAGCTGTCAAGTGTCACTTGGTGTCCAGAGAGCAGGTGGTCCCTCATGCATTCTACCCCGTTGTAGCTGCTGACAACTCACAGAGTCAGTGTGAAGTAGCTCAAGTTCCCTTTGAGTGGGGGGGGGTCTCAGGTACTCTTCAGGTTGCTGTGAGGCCCGCCATGCCTGTTGATTGTCTCTTGGGCAATGATTTGGAGGACTCCCCTTGGGCTAAGGTGGAGAGAAAATCGCATCTGGAAATGTTGGGTCTGCCTGAGTGGGTGTGTGCGACCACCCGGTCCATGTCAGTCAGTAAGGGTGTTGATGGGGGCCCGGAGCCTGAAAGTATGGCCCAGGTCCCAACCGTGAAGAGAAGAGGCAGGGGGCGCGGGAAACCGTCCCCCATCGTTCCCGCGGTCCAGGAGGGAGCAGACCCTGAGGGGGATGCCCTGGAACCGACAGGAGAACAAGTGGCCGAACTGGGAGACCTGCCCGAGCTGACCCATTGGCAGCAGGATGGTGGTCCCTCCAGGGAGGAATTTTGTGCTGAACAGAAAGTGTGCCCTTCTCTTGTGGGTATGAGGCAGCAGGCCTCAGCCCAAACGACAGGTGATCAGTCAGGATCACATTGGGTCTACTGGGAGAACGACCTCCTGTATAGCGAGCCTAAGGCTGCTGAGCCTGGGTCAGCCCGTGTGCTGGTGGTACCCCAGCGCTTCAGAGCCTTCCTACTGGGGTTGGCTCATGACGTTCCATTAGCTGGACATCTGGGGCAGGACAAGACCTATGACAGGCTTGTCACCCATTTTTATTGGCCCCAGATGAGAAGGGATTCAGATATCTATTGTAGGACCTGTCAAACTTGCCAGGCAAGTGGGAAAAGTGGGCGGAAGCAGAAGGCTCCCCTCCAACCTTTTTCCCGTCGTCAGTACCCCTTTTGAGCGAGTGGGAATTGACATTGTGGGGCCACTGGACCCCAAGACAGCCATGGGCAACAGGTTTATCCTGGTCTTGGTGGACCATGCCACCCGGTACCCGGAAGCCATCCCTCTCCGAACAGTGACGGCCCCCGTGGTGGGACGGGCACTGATGGGTGTTTTCTCCCGCATGGGGTTCCCCAGAGAGGTGGTGTCAGACCGGGGCACCAACTTCATTTCGAATTATATGAAGTCTCTGTGGAAGGAGTGTGGGGTAACCTACAAGTTTACCACTCCTTACCACCCTCAAGGTAATGGGCTGGTTGAGAGATTCAACCGGACCCTAAAAGGCATGATCATGGGTCTTGAAGAACCAATGAGGCGTAAATGGGACGTCCTCTTGCCATGCCTGCTGTTTGCTTACCGTGAGGTGCCACAGAAGTCTCTAGGGTTCAGCCCCTTTGAGCTTTTGTATGGTCACCCGGTAAGAGGACCTTTGAGTCTGGTCAAAGAAGGCTGGGAGCAATCTCCCAGGAAACCTCCCCAGGATGTATATAGTTACATGCTGGCCTTTAGGAACCAGACTCGGCGCTTCAGAGATCTTGCTCAGGCAAATCTGGAGGCCAGCCAGGAAGAGATGAAGCGGTGGTACGATCAGAATGCCACTCTGGTTGAGCTTCAACCTGGTCAGAAAGTTTGGGTCATGGCCCCTGTGGAACCTTGTGCGCTCAAGGACAGGTGGACTGGACCATTTGAGGTTGTGGAGAAAAAGAGCGATGTCACCTACTTGGTGGACTTGAAGTCTCCCAGGAACCCCTTAAGGGTCCTGCATGTCAACCGGTTAAAGCCCCACTTAGAAAGGTCCGAAGTGGGCATGCTCCTTGCCACAGATGCTGGGATGGAGGAGGAGAGTGAGCCTCTTCCTGACCTCCTGTGTGCGAAGGAAAAAGATGGGTCAGTGGATGGTGTTGTCCTCTCTGACACACTGACCCCTGAGCAGCAGCAAGATTGTCGCCATCTGTTGGTACAATTCCCTGATCTGTTCTCCTTAATCCCTGGTGTCACTCAGTGGTGTGTCCATGATGTGGACACTGGGGACAGCACTCCTGTGAGGCACAAGGCCTACAGGGTGACTGAAAAGGTCAGAGCATATATCAAGGAGGAGGTCTCCAAGATGTTTGCCTTAGGGGTGGTTGAGTCCTCTAGCAGTCCTTGGGCCAGCCCAGTGGTCTTGGTCCCAAAGGCTGCGGCGCCTGGTGCTTCACCAGAACTTCGGTTCTGTGTGGATTACCGAGGACTCAATTCGGTCACCAAGACTGACGCGCACCCCATCCCCAGAGCTGATGAGCTCATCGATCGGTTGGGGGCTGCCCGGTACCTTAGTACGTTTGATCTAACGTCTGGGTACTGGCAGATCGCCTTGACTGATGGGGCAAAAGAGAGGTCTGCATTCTCCACACCAGATGGGCACTACCAGTTCCGTGTGATGCCCTTTGGGATGAAGAATGCCCCTGCCACATTCCAGAGGTTGGTTAACCAGGTATTGGCCGGGCTGGAAGATTTCAGCGCCGCCTACCTGGACGATATAGCAGTGTTCAGCGCCAGCTGGGAGGAACACTTGCGCCACCTCCAGGAAGTGTTGTTGGCCCTGCGCAGAGCAGGCCTCACAATCAAGGCTAGTAAGTGCCAGATTGGGCAGGGTTCAGTGGTGTACTTGGGGCACCAAGTAGGGAGCGGCAAGGTGGCCCCCCTGCAACCCAAGATAGATACCATCCTGGCTTGGGAACCGCCCAAAACCCAGACTCAGGTGAGAGCCTTCTTGGGTCTCACGGGTTACTACAGGAGGTTTGTCAAGGGGTATGGCAACATTGTGCACCCCTTGACCTCGCTGACTTCCAGGAAGCAGCCGAGACTTGTGATCTGGACTGACGCCTGTCAGAAAGCCTTTGACACCCTGAAAACTGCAATGTGTACAGCACCGGTCCTCCAGGCACCCGACTTTTCAAAAGAATTCATTGTCCAGACAGACGCTTCAGAGCATGGTGTGGGGGCTGTTCTAGCACAGATGAATGAGGAGGGCCGAGACTTACCTGTAGCCTTCATCAGCCGGAGGTTACTTCCCAGGGAACAAAGGTGGAGTGCGATAGAGCGTGAGGCCTTTGCTGTGGTCTGGGCGCTGAAGAAGCTAAGACCCTACCTGTTTGGGACTCACTTCCGGGTTCAGACAGACCACAGGCCCCTCAGATGGTTAATGCAGATGAGGGGTGAGAATCCAAAGCTGTTGAGGTGGTCCATTTCCCTACAGGGGATGGACTTTACGGTGGAACACCGCCCTGGTACAGATCACGCCAATGCTGATGGTCTGTCCAGATTTTTCCGCCTTAGTGATGAGGACTCCCTGGGTGAAGGGTAGTTCTCCCCACATTTCAGCTGGAGGGGACACGTGTTAGACCTGGCATCATTGGCATGAGTCTCTCCTCCATTTTTTTTCTGTTTGCCTCCTCTTTTTACGATGTTTTTGCTGGATTATTGCTTTGGGCACTGTGCCACTGCTGATCAGTGCCACAGTGCAAGTGCTCCCTATGTTAAATTGTTACATTGATTGGTGTTACCATGATTGGCTTGGTTGACTTACTGTTCAGACCCTAGTCTAGTGCACTGCGTGTGCCAAGGGCGTGTAAGTTAACTGCTGCTGGTGGGCTTGCAGCACTGGTTGTGCCACCCACAGAAGCAGCATGCAAAATGTGTCTCAGGCCTGCCACCGCGGCGCCTGCGTGCAGTCCCTGACTGCCATGTCGACTTGGTAAGGAAACCTACTTACCAGTCTCTAAACCTTCACTTTGCCACATTTCAGACACCCCTATGGTAGGCCCTAGGGCAGGGTGCATTGTTGGTAAAAGGTAGGTCATGCCCTGATGTGTGTGGCATGACCTAATAGTGAATTACAGCCATTTTCGTTTTTCACTATTGAAGGGCTACCTGCCTCCAATAGGCCAGACTGGGCAGACTGATTATTAACTCCATTATAATCTATCTGACTCAGGGAGCATGGTAGCAAGTCGAGTTTAGTATCCCTGAACTCAGAATTTAATAACACACCCTTTAGGATGGATGGTTTTTAAATTCTATGTTTGAAAATAGCACTTTTAGAAGTGGCTATTTTCTTGTCCAACTATCTACCGGTCTCTGCTGGTTTGGTGTGTGTGTCAGGGGCTGGGTGGCTCCAGAGGTCTGAGTGAGTCAGTGTGGGGTGAATGGGGCGTTTACACATAGAGTGAGGGAAGAGTAGCCTGCCCTGCCTGACACAATACTGGCTCCGCCTCCTGCTGGGCGACTGATAGCCCTGCTCCTGCCAGTGACAATACTGGCTCCGCCTCCTGCTGGGCGGCTGAGGACCCTGCCCTGCTCAGTGAATAGGCCAGGTGCCTCTGCCTGGCAACACCCACATCAAACCTGAGATGGTGGGAATCTCCCTGCTTGGACAAGGGGAACAAAGGGAAGAAGGGGTATAAGAGAAGGGCCCCTGAACCAAGAACTCAGATCACTTCTGACAAGGAAACCTGTACCAAGGACAAGAAGCCTGCTGATCTAAGGACTTGCCTCCCCTTTCTGCCAGAGTGCTGTTTTGCTGTGGAGGAACCTGAAAGCTGCTTCTTTATTTTTGCCAAGGAACAAGGAGAGAGGAACTTGGTGTGTACTCTCTGAACACTTGCTAGGAAATCTCCAAGGGCTGGAAGAGTGCCAGTCTCCTGCTGAAGTCACAGGGCCAAAGGACTTCACCATTTGCTGAATTGCTGGAAAGTGTTGTTTCCAGTACACAAGGGAAAATCTGCAGTCTCGACGCCAGCAGCAACGCCAGTGAGCAGTGGGTATCGGCCCCGGCTCCAAGTGACCCCGTCTCGACGCCGGTATCGACGCCAGTGAGGAGTGAGTATCGGCTCTACCTCCAAGCGACCCCGTCCCGACGCCGCTGCTGATCGCATTGACTCGACGCCCTTCTCGACGCCGTGAGCGCTGCTCCGGCCCGACATCCCTCGACGCCGCTGCGGATTGACCCGACTCCGAGGCACGATCGACGCCGACCTCGACGCCGACATCTCGACGCCGTGGATCATCATTTTCTTCGTTTCTCAAGGTACTGTACTTGTGGGGTCTGTTGCGACTCCAGGCTCGACGTAGCGCTCCTCGCGGTCGACGCCGAACCTTGGGAATCTTGTAGACTCGACGTCGTGTGACTCCTGTGGGGGTTACATTGTTGCCAAAGAACTGTGCTCAGAAGAATACTTCGCTAAAGAACTATTTGCCAAGAAGAAACCTTACTTGAACTATTATTTTTCCTTCCAAAGAGTATTTATTGAGACTGTGGTATATTTTTGTCGTTATTTGGTCTTGTGCTAAGCCTTATATAAAAATACTATTTTTATAATAACTTCTGTGTCGTGTCCATCTGTAGTGTATTCACTTTATTACTGTATGTGGTCATAAATGCTTAACACACTGCCTCTGAGATCAGCCTGTCTGCTCTGCCAAGCTACCAAGGGGGTAGCAGGGGTTATCTGAGTGTGTAATCCCCTTGCCCTGACTAGAGTTGGTTGGTCCCTATTTGTCAGAAGTGTATACCTCTGCCAACTAGAGACCGCCGGTTCTAACATGTGTGTATTTATCTAGCCATTTGCGACATCAAAAGCCATTAATGCATATTAATTATAAGCGCAAAACACCATAACATCACATAAGCAACATCGTTTTCTGTCAGTTTGCTCACCAACTTAGTTCACTTGTTATTTAGCCATGCAATAGCATTCCCACATGTAAATCTCTTGTTAATAAGGTTGATTAGACAACATTTGACAAACTTTTAATACTTAATAATTAATCAGTAGTACTTTTAGTTATAACATGCGAAAATGAAACAGGTATTCGGTTTTAAAGTAAAAACCCTGCTCCATCAATCACATGTGACCAGATGGCGTCCACAGATAAATCAGAAATCCACATACTGAAATTGGTTACAGTATTGCCTGTTTTTGCTCATTTGAGAATAGTAACTATGGACTACTTTTCTCAAAGTTAGACAGATTCAACTCTCACAGTTTAGTAGATCTACAGATTGCCTCCAAAGATCACAGATTGCTTTGAAGTAGGTGTCTAGATTTATTTGAGAACCAGCATAATTTGGTTCTCTACTGGCCTTCCTTTAAGCAAAGAATTAAGTTAAAGGTGTTTGCAGTGATACACAACATCAAGTTGGCAAGTTCAGTTAGCAATCTATATAGTGTCATATACCGAACAGGCTTCTGCTGCTACACATTGAAGATTGATAGGGCCAAAGTTACCAGGTGAGCAACAACTCCAAATTTAACGCCTTTTTTAGAAATGCTGGTTCTCAGCCATTGGCTGCGTTCAGTAGGAAACATTTCCAAAGGATGAATTCTAAAACTGAGAAGAAGGGCTCCCATTAAGGTGAGTCCTAAAATGTAGGATTCTTAGAAGAGATGAGGTATTGTTTCCTGGGATGTACACTTGTTCTTTTGGAACCCTGAAGTGAGTTTATAGATCACTCTTTACACAAAACACTGCTTTTAATTAAGCAAATACAAGTAACCAGTGGAATAAACTCACCAAAGGAGTGTCCAGATTTATATGCTCCTGAAATTATATGGGAGGCTGTACTCTAAATTATTTGAAGACGAGGGAGCAGTTGTTTAGGGGGGCTATGCAAAAAATAAATTCCATGGTGTCTAGCACACTCCGACCAATACCAAGACAGATTCATAAGCAACAGTCCATGAACTAGTTTTACCTTGTCCACAACTAATAGCAGACGCCGCCCCTGAAGAGGGCCTCACAGCCCAGCACCGTAATGGCTGCCTGGGACCTGGGAAAATCAGTTTGGGCGGATTAGGGTGCCCAACAACAAAGGGAGGGTCCTACCCCGCCCGGGGAAGAGTGCGCGCGAAGGTGTCGCGAAAACACCTGGCCTATGGGATGTCAGGGTGATGATTGAAATCTCCCCCCCAATGGGTGGACGCCGCTGCAAGCCAGAAGAGGACAGTGTGAAGGGCTATAACCGCACCACCATCTCAGCACAGGTAACTGGTAGAAGCTGGGGTCAGTGCGCTGAACAACTTGGCAGGGATTACAGGCAGCATCTGCATGACTCCCTGAAGACTTGTTGGGGGAGCCGCAGGCAGAAGTAAGCCTCCCTGCGGCGTGGTGGCTAAGAAGGGGTACATTTGTTGGTAAGGAGGCACACCTGCAGGGCGGTGTGCAGGAGGAAAGCCACTCACCTTGGGATGCCTTACGGCAGGGTGAGCAAGCCGGAAGGGGGGAGCAAGTGGAGACAGCACTCGCAGCCCAGACCCGCTGAATGGCTGGGCACAAAAATGGACAAACAAGGTAGAGAGTACGGGCCTAACTTCAGGGAGAGGCTACCCCCCCCCCCCCCTGCACTCAGTGTGACAACCAACAGGGAACTTTCTGACCCCCAAAAACAGCATTTACGATGGCCTGAACAAACTAGGAGGTGTCACAAGTCTGGTAGACAGATAACAGAACGTGATTGTGATATGTCAGAAATGATTTATGATCTATCAGCCATTGTGGTTTATGACCTGTCACGTGATTTATGAGCCTCTCAAAATGATTTATGACCGCTAAGGGATTGATTGATGATCTGTCATGTCTATGATTTTTGAGCTGGTCAAAATGATTCATGACATCCCGTGACGCCGGTTCATGGCCAGGTCATAGCGGGTATGACCACGGTACTGTAACCAAAGTAAGTTGTACATGTAATGCTAAGTAAACTGCGGCCAATATATACCACAAGAAAACAAGACGTACACGTGTTGGTGAACTTTATGAGGCTATAAATAGGAAGAAGGATATGTATGGCAGTTTGGGAGTGGGCCCAGGGCAGAGGTTATGCCTATGGGTGTGCTTTTTACTGGTTTGTTGAGAAGTAACAATATAAAGAAACACAACGGGAGAGGACTTTTTCTTTACCAACATGGTTAAATGAGTGAGGTAATGATAGAGCTGTACTTATTGTAAAGCGATCTCAACAACCTGTCTCCCTAGAAATGTAGGGTGAGTACAAAACAAAGATGCAAGCATACTCACACTTTGTTAAACAAAGTCTTGAAAAAATAGCAGTGGTTGAGGAGCTGCACTTTCATATGCTCATGGCAAAACTAGAAACTTCTCACTACTACAAGCACTTGTGAGGATATTCATTTTCCATGGGGAACACTATATGAATTTCTTCACATATACTTTGTGAAATTAACAATAGCCTTCCTAAAGAGTGTCAGACTCTTTTCCCCAATCCTTGCGTTCTCAGGACAAAGGGGCTATTTTAAAGGTGAGACTGCAAGTGTTCCCACTAACCACAACACTGTGCACTCGGTCTGTGATGGCAAGTTGGTGTCCCCTGGCTTCATGACACAATAGACAACTTCTTTGAGCAGTCAAGACCTGGCTTACATGAGTTGCTGTGAAGGTTTAGCCATGGTGCCAAAGAACAGTTATAACATTTCCAAGAAGCATGGAATGTGCAGCTGGTGTTGATCATTTAAATCAAAGATCAATCATTTAATGATAACACAAACGATATAATTCCACATAGCACCTAAAACATGTAAATACGTTTAACTAAACAAAAATCAAACAATGTAAGGCACACAAATCAGATAAGTAATATCATCAACAAATAAATATAACAGCAACACTTGGCTCAACAATTGCACACAACATGTACTGTTTGCAGTCACTATATCATGGTCAATATTGCACTTTTTGTAAAGATAGAGAAAAGGGAGTATCAAAATCCTCCCACCAAAGTCACAGACTCTCTAGAAGCATTGTACATGGCACTAACCAACAAGGCACATGAGTAATTTTACAAAATCATGTAGTGCAAATGGGGCCACAAATAGAGAAGAAAACAATACTAAAAGAGTGGAGTCAAATATCTCAGTATCTAGGTCTAATATAACTACGAAAATATGCTTATGTTCTGGTTTAGGTCTAGAGTCTGCTGGTCTAAGTGACTCTGGTTCAGTAGCTCCAAACTTGCAGGGCATAGGCGTTAGTACTGTTTGGGTTCAGCTGTCTGTATGGCCTACAGGGGCAATTGATGTACGAGCCCGCAGGTACAATAGAATACTAGAACCTTATGGAGCACTGTGAATTTCAATGTCACACAGACAAGTAGGTGCTGCACCTCTGCACTGGTCTGGATCACAGACTGGTCTTCCTACACCTAGGCCCCTTTAAGCTATTGATTCTCACCTGTTCGCAATACGCTAGTTGGAATGTAGTGGCTACATACAGAGGAGCAATTTGAGAGATCCCACAAAAACAAATGACAGCGTTCTGGAAGGTAACAGCCATTTATTAGCAAGGAGGAAACGGTCACAAATCCAATCCAAAGGAATATAAAAACCAAGGAATGTGTTATCCAGATATATTTCTAAGATGGGACCACATAAGTGTGTTTTATCCAAGAAAGGAAAGCACAGATACGTCTAGGTGTAGTCAGGACCGACTCCAGGATGGTGCGATCGGTGCCACCACACCGGGCGCTGACTTGGGGTGGGGGTGCCCTGTTTGCAAGCATATTTTCATCTTATGTAACATTTCCTATACACTACACATGTATGATTGTCTCTGTGCTATTGTGTGTGTGATTTAAAGTGCTCTGACACCCTACACTGGTATGAGTAGCGCTATCAAACTAAATCAGTCTGAGAGAGCGTGGTTTTAGAGACTTGAGTAGTACTGTTAAATGGTGGTAGAGAGGGAATCCATGGTAGATGTGGTTATTGGGCCCACCAACAAACATTGTCGCACAGGGCGCCCCCAGTGCTAAAACCGGCCCTGGGTGTAGTGTCTAAAATGTTAGAAGTGTCAGATGAAAAATCATCTAGGCCTCTAAAATAACCAGAATTTGTTTGTTGAAAAACAGGAGCCATAGAAAAAGAGCTGGTAGATACCACGAAAGGTGTATCATCTATCATCATAAACGTCTTCATCTGCAGCAGATGCAGTAGCAAGTACAGAACTAATTTCCGTGGTATGGCTGGCATTTATAGTGGTGTCAGGAATTAATTGAAGTTCATTCACCGCCACCCCAGCTGGGGAGAAACAGCTTTGGTGTTGCTTACAAGCTGCATAAGAAATTCCTGTGTGGTAGCAAGAGGAGTTATGGAACTACCAAGGAATCCTCATGGCCTACTATTTAGAATCGGCCACATGATGTAATTTTACTTGATCAATGGAGATAAAAATGATTGATTGTCTTTACAGCCAGCGAGCGATGGCAGTATTACGGTTCTTGTACCTTGAATGCCAAGGACCGTCACTGGTGCACAGTATGATGGGCCAACTTTCTACTTCACAGCAATCTTTTGATGAAAGAGATCCCCAGCTTGTGGAATCCAGCTGGAAGGCGCTGTCTGCTCCTTGATTCTGGTAGAGGTAGACGTCTTTAAATGTTCGTTAGGTTGGCTGTCGCAGAAGTTTTGCAAGTCGTGAAAGACAGCAGATTAATCATTTGCGCCAACGGTCGTGGCTGCTGCCATGATGTCTGGACTGTCACGTCTAGAACGTACATTTTGATGCCAAAAAGGACCTCGTACAGGGTTGGTCACTCAGAGATTGCTTTGGGAGATTATCAAGTGCTCTTTGAGTCCCATATAAGTGATGGGTCCAGCTATTTCCTGAACCTAATACTCTAGCTGCTAAGGATTGCTTTAAGTCATGGGTCATCCTCAAAACCATTGAATTTCCTTCAGGATGTTAGCAGGAGGTGTAATGCACCTCTACACCCAGGGAAGCCATGGATTACCTATATGCTTTCAATGCAAAAGCAGGGTCCTGGTCCGAGTGGAATGTAGTGCATGCATATGTTTCAATAAAGACTTTCAGATCTTTAGTAACAGTACGAGCCTCAGCTGAATGTTGTGGCCACACCCAGATGAACCTTGAGCAAGAATCAACTGCAAGTAGGAGACTAGGAATGTTCCATCAGCTGTTGATCCTGAATGGCTGCTGGTTTAAGAAGTTTAATCCCCCTTGTGTGAGTGTGATAATATCTCTGTTTGGAATATGGTGCACATCATTTTGATTTGCACAAAATGTAATACGCTACAACACATATTTATCAGGCCACTTTACATGACCCTGCATTTCAGACAGGCAAGACTTGCATTTTTATACTTACAGCTTTTATCGCCCCCTACTATTTGTTTTTAGGTAGCTAGATTTTTATCAGGCGTATTAAGGATGTATGGAAAAGGATTTGTCTGTGTTAGACATCAGAGGGTCCCTGCTCATAATTGTGATTATGTTTGTTATGCTTGTTGATGAGTATTCGTGATATTGTGATTTTATGTGTCTATCTCTGCTGCCAACACCATTCTGAATATGTACTGTGCACTTTTAGGATTTTCCTTTAAATCGAATAAAGTTGATACTGAATCTGAAATGCAAGTAGGATACATTTAAATGCACCATCGGAATTAAGAGGCCCAAAATGGTCCAAATAAATGCAGCTGAGGCCATGTTGAGAATCCACAGGTGTGTCTGCAGCGGGCGAGCCACGGTGGAACTCTTAATTTGTTGACAAATGTCACAACAAAGGACATATTTCTTGGCCTGTTAAGCCATGCCACTAATTACTGTGTTGCAATAAGGACATTTTTGCTGCCATATCTGCATCTGCAGAAGCCACACCTTCATCAGTAGCTATCACTAACTCTAGCCTGCAGTTTTGGTTGGGAATCACACGATCACCAACCCCTGGAATCGTAGCAAAGGGAACATTTTGCTCGCTTGAATGATAAGTATACTTAGCTGGGAAGACCCTAGGCAAAGGGGTGCCGTTGTGTGTAGCATGTACGGCAGCCAGTATATCATTATCCACCATTGTATGAGAATGAGTAATCGGAGCAACTGTTGCAGTTGAAACTGCAGATGTGGCAGACACATCTGCAAAAGAATACCCAACAACGTGTATTCCAACGTGCTGATGACTCAAAGTATGAATTACATGAGCCTGCGGTAACCTATCTTTGAGCTCGCCACCTTCATCCAAAGCAATTTATGTGTTATAGTGTTTCCTTTAGAATCTCTGAAACCATTCTGGCACCAATAATGCAAATTATCATTAAAAGACTGGACACAATAATACGAATCACACACTATAAGAGTGGGGATTTCAGGGTCTGTATTTTCCAGTGCAAGTAACAATGCTTTTAGTTCAGCCAACTGCACAGTGCAGTCACCTAAGAACTGTGTGCAAGTTTTCAGGGGTTAGAATTCCCCATCCAACATTACACCATGAATGGAGGTGCATACCGCGGAATATTGTTACTTGGTGCCTATAGCAGGCGGGGATGAACCATCAGTGTAAACAACATATTTATACTGTTCAAGAGGCAAACTATTGCTAAGCATGGGATAGACATGCTCATATTGGAGAAATTTTGGGGTTTGTAAAGATGGGTCAAAGACCAAGTCTACATCTGTAGCTGTTGAGGATGTTACCCATTGTATCCAACATGGATCTAGGGCTTTTGCATTAGGGACGCTTGCTTTTGGGACAGCCTCTAAGGCTGGAATGGGAGTAACGTTAATAATGTGTTTCCCTTGTGCAAGTGGCCTTTCCTTAATGACAGCCATCTGAACTGCAGTGAGTAATTTTTCTGCATAGGAATATAAATGTGCTTTATATACTATTGGCACTGTCTCACCTTCATTAAAGGTGACATATGTAAAACCAATGGCACCCACAACTATATGGATGACCAGGTTTGTTATATTGACATGTGTATGTAAGTGTTGTGTAGCAAGCAAGTTAGATTGTAGTGATCTGAGTATGTCTGTATAGTCTGATGTCCAATGTAAGCTGGAAACGTCAGCATGAATTACTTCATATAATGGTTTAATGCATTGTGCATAATCAGAAAATCGGTTTTGTGTACTATTCCTGTCTGCGCTACGAATGCCCTTGCCTCTTGTATTGTTTATCCGATGAGTCCTGAGAGGAACAAGAAGGACAAGTATCATAATACTGGTACCTATTAGGTGGCTTCAATTGTATGTGATCACGAAAATTATAGCGTCTGTCTGAGGGTTCCTGGAGAACCCCCTGGAGACCTAGCTTTTTCTTTAGGTTTGGGTGTATCCCATCATTTCTAGCAAACTCTGGGTTCTGCTTGGCAGTGTGCTTGTCGGAACCACGTTTGGCAAGATGTGGTTTATTTGGTCTGGCCCCCAAATTATTGCTGCCTATAGAGGTGTACATCTCTGCAGTAATTATAGGTAGCTCATGTGTCTCGTTGACTAGTGCAACCTGCGCGAGCCATTGGCATATAGCCAAAGATGCTGCTTGGTCTTTAATGTTTGCTAGAATCATTTATGAGGAGACAACGGGAAAATGTTCCATTAATTTCAACCCCGAATCCGGGACAGAAGCTGCCCCGTGTTCATTTTGTATTTGTTTCAACACCTCCAGCATGACTGACATAGACAGAGTATCATATGTTATGGTATAGACTGCAGCAAAGACTGTGCCCCAAGTGGCGCAGTCACCTATTTGGTGAACGATTCCAAGGGGTAATTGTATAGTTAATATTCCATGTTTATCCTGTCGTCCCATAAAGGGAAACAGAGCTTCAATTTGAATATTTCATTGAGCTATCCAAAATGGAATTTCATCACGTTTCATGGGAACTTTACAATTAATAATCACAGGGCTAATTTGTAGTACAGCAGGCAACTGTTGTTGGCCTACTAGAGCTGCCCGTTCAGGGACAGCCATCAAGGTGCATGAAACATATTGAGTTAGGTGCCTATATAGTCTTACTAGACAATTGTTTAATGGCAGTAGCTTATTAGAATTTAAAGTTTTTTTATGTGAGGGTAAGGTGTATACCCAGCTAACGCTGGCCATGTGGCCCCTAGATTACTAAGGGGGCTGGTGCGGACATGGTCCATAATGGGTATTAGGGTGCCTCGGAACCAATTCTTATAATCCCAAACAGAAAGTGGTATTTCTAACTGCTGATATGCTCTGTATTGAGCTGGGGGTACAACGTCAGTGTATGTATGAAATGTCTGTCTGTTAGTATCCACAGCTAAACAATTGACCCAAGAATAAGAGACTTCCAAATGATATGCATCGTGGGCCTCAACCGCGAAGGTTACATCACCATTAACATTGCCAAGTCCATGTAAATTCAGATGTGTATGGGCTGCAGGTCTGTAATTATCAGATATAGGTACAAACTGCGAGTCCACCATTACTAATAAAGTAAAGGAAAATGAGCGGAAACCCTATAATGGGTATTTATGGGTAATTCAAGCTTGACCAACCAACAGAAAAAATTTAGGTACATCCTAAAAATACTGTGGAGGATTAATCCCCAACACCAAGGACGTCTAGGGTAGAGGTCTTGTGGGTACAAAGGTTAAATAAAAGTACTACTCAGGAGTCCTGTTAATTAAGTACTTGTGAAATCACGGATTCTGCTGGTAAAGGAGAACTGTGTGTTATGGCAACAGAATGTCAGAATGTAGGGACTGAGTCTCTCTACAACGTTAGTACCTGTCAGCTCAAAACTGGCTAGCTCAAAGTGCCTCACCTGAACTTCTAAACTTTCCAGAGTAA
The DNA here is from genome assembly GCF_964204655.1 of Triturus cristatus. Classification (NCBI taxonomy): domain Eukaryota; kingdom Metazoa; phylum Chordata; class Amphibia; order Caudata; family Salamandridae; genus Triturus; species Triturus cristatus. The sequence goes on along the minus strand of NC_140585.1, from coordinate 1,103,333,720 downwards.
CAGGTGATTTTGGTGACCTCGAACATGACCCTGTAGTCCCCAAGGGAACCATGGAAACAAATCATCCCCTTTCTTTGCTCACTTATTCACTCATGCATGTCATTAGTAAACACAAGAAAGACAGAAAAAAGTTTACAATACATTTATTGTAACTATTGCGGTCTATTTTGAAGAACACGTGCCGCGATTATTAGGCAGATGCAACTAAACAAAGTAATTAGCATTGCAAACAGTTTGTATAGGACAAACATCCCAATCATGGCAAATTATATATCTGTCTAAGGCTACTCTTACTGTGTGAGCACAGGGATATATTTGTGATCTCTGAGATTGGCCTCCAACCCCATAACTGGTGAATGTAGTTTGGTGGTCCACGTCATGAGTGTAAACTTAGTTTGTGCAGGGCTGCATGTCAGGGACGGCTGTGGTTCCAGAACAGTCCTGTTTGCGGAATACTCCTCTCTGGCCCCCAAGGAGACAGAGCACAGTTTATATGATAAACTACTGTGTTGGAAAGATACAGTTGTGTCACCATTTTGTGTCAACGGTAGGAGCTGTTACTGAACAAGCAGAGAAAACAGTACACTATGTTGTTATGTATTCGGAGCAACCTTATGCAATATGTACAGACTAAATCCCAGGCTGAGTCCCTGAATAACAAGCAACATGTACAGCATATTCCCAGAATAATGCCACAAGAACAAATGTATTATATGTGTCTATGTAGAGCAGAGGCAGTCTAAAACATTTATGAAGCAAAACTAAGAGAGAACCAAAGTGGGCCCAGAAGGGAAATCACCACAAGTTCACGTTTTGGAATGTATAAAATATTTATTACAAGTACAATTCATTGGCAAATTTGGATTTGTAATACATATTTGAAAACAATTATTTAGATAAGTTCCCTGCCTAAAGCCTTTAGGAGCCCATTTGCATGGGTTTTTAATATCACCTAAGAGTTGTATAGCTCCCTTATGAGTTGTGAACTTGCTACCACATCTGAGAAGGCCTTGGTTGTAGGGAGGTGGTCTGTTTCTCTAGCCGGATGACCATCTGGGCTGTGCCCATGAACTTAATTAAGCTCAAACGGGCCTATGCTTCCACTGACAGATGTGGTAACACCTATGCCTGCACCCTCCTTCCATGGTCCAGCTAACCAGTCAGGCACCTGGCCCAGTGGGGGAGGAGCTGCCACCAGAACCGGTTTTGAGTGGCCACAGAAGTGGGGTTGCTCATTTCTCAGGCCACAACTCTAGGATGGACACAGGAGCTTTGGGGAAGAAAGGTTCTACCATGTTGATTTTGGTCACAGAGGGGCACTGTGGGATTGATTACAGTAAAACACACAGGAAGTGCTCAAAAGTGGGCAAGGTCATCCCTGGGAACTTTTAACACATTAGTTAGGGAGTGGCCAGGAGTTCCCCCCCTCCCACCATCAGGCTGGCACTGGGTATAAATGTGGCATCCCCAGTACCCTCCTCCGATCACTTCTAGACCTGTGGAAGACAAAAAATGATTGGGCCCGCTATCTGTGACCTGAGAAGAGCCTTGAAGACTGAACCTGCTCTACCTCTGGTACCCAGATTAAAGAAGTGGGCTCCAGGGGTCCTATGGTTGTCTTTCTATTTGGCCTACAGGGCACATCAAGTTGCAAGAGGCCTTTTCCTGCATTCCGAGCTGACCAGTTACAGCTGCACCTGCCCTAGGCCCTGCTGCTGGCCTCTGCTGGAATGAGTCTTGACCCCCCCAAGCGCTGTCCCCAAGGTCCTGGACCCTTGTGTCAAAGTGTACTTCTCCTAAAATTTCCTGCAACCTGTAACTTAAAAATGTTTTGATATATGTTTGGCCTAAGAACTGAAGCGGGCCCAGGACAAAGGGAACATTTAGCAGTTTTCACTGCCACCAGGACGCCCAGGGTTTTCCTGGCCGCAACGGGTCATGAAAAAAGTGACCTCTATTTCGACCTATCTAAATTAAGTGGATTCAATTGGAGGTCTTCCTCCCACTGCCCTTATTCCACAGGGCCGTTAGATGGGTTTGATCTGAGACTGAGTAGTATCTGCCGTAATTAAACCAAAGGTCCGCTAGCCTCGAATTTGGAGAGAGGACCATTATGTTGGTGGTAAGCACACTCCGTCGCTGTTGACGGAGTGTGCTTGTCGCCAACATATAAATTAGGCCCTAAGTCTGAATGTAAAACCTTTCACCGGGTTGAACCTAGCCCCTGTATTGGACTTGCGATTCAACGCAGTCAGCCTTAAACCATAGCCTTCTCCTGGTCAAGCCCAACCAGCTGACCGTGGTTGGCTCTTAATGCTTTTTGGCGCTATTTTGAGCCTTAAACTTTAAAAATTCATAACTCTGCTTCTACTTATTTCCATTGTTTTTATGTCATTTTATTTATTAAATGTGTCTCTATTTTCTAAATGTTTTGGATTTTCCTTGTGTTGTGTTTTGACTTTAGTACTGTTTGAGTACTGCATAAATACATTACACATTGCCTCCAAGTTAAGCCTGCCTGCTCTGTGCCTTAGCTACCAGGGGCTGAGTTCAATGTAATTTTAGTAACTTTAGTGGTTCACGAAAACAATGATTATGGTTCTTATTTGAGTTGGGCCTCATCTCCATCAACTAATACCCCACTTTGAGGGCTCAGGAGTGGGTAAAGGTATAGGGAGCTGAGGGTGAATTGAGGGCTAAGGGGTGGGAAGAGGTAAAGGGAGGTGGGGTGACTTGGGGGCTCAGGGATGGATAGAGGTAAAGAGAGGTGAGGGTGACTTGTGGGTTCAAGGGTGGGTAGAGGTAAGGGGGTGATGGTGACTTAAGGCTTCAGGGGTGCGTAGAGGTAAAATAAGGTAAAGGTGACTTGAGGGTTTAGGGGTGAATTGAAGTGGGACTACTTGTGCCCAGGGTTTGTTTGGTAAATACTACTTGTCTGCCTGCAGCACTCAGTGCTTAATTTGTAAAATATTAAGTTCCAGGGCCCTTGTCAGTAGGCTACTGCAGCAACTACAACCTGGATATAAACCAGATCAAATGTTTAAAGATCATGCAAAGGACTACTAGAGTGTTAAGGTGATCAAAAACAGTTTAAAGTGTGTTCTATAGATTATATATAATTGTTTTGTATGTTCAGTTGGGCTGTACTTGGCAAATCACTAGGCAAACTATCCTATATTTCAAGACATGATTTGCTTGTTTGAAATAGTATGGTTTTAATGTGTTTTGGTGTGAATGAGATAGAGTGAATGTAGTATGATAGATCACAGTATGGATTTGACATTTTAACATGTGTGGACATTGGGTGTCCTATCATAAATATATCTTCATTTGAAATACCTGTAAGGATGTCTCTGACAAAGAGAATTTGTGATATACACTACTGTGGTAAAAATTATGAGAATGGATTTTTGCTCTATAAAGCATAATAATGAAATGTGATACCAAAAGGAAATAATTACCTAACAATAATGTATTTTGAGAATGTCTGAATCATGAACATGTATTATTGAATCAAATAAGTAGAGTTATAGCTTTATGAAACGCGTAGAGTTGGCAAACTCTGTTTTTCTATGTTCACCTTTCTCCTGGTACTGCCTTTTCCAATTCCTATTTTCAGGGGCCCTCTTATGTTTAGTAGACTGCAGCTTTCACCACCCATTCCCCCTGCCAGCACTGCTAATGACAGTCCCAACACAACTACTTACCATCTCACTCCTACAAGTGTGACAATTCAGAATATTCCAGGCCCCCAAAGCTATAAGAATGGCTTGGGTGGCAGGTATTAGTAAATGTTAATGTGCATTGAATGATAAACAACTTTTATTGTGCTCTTCTCTAAACTAGACAAACAGCACTACAATGTGGCACACTGTCATAAGTGCTGGTGTTGGCAATTAAGTGCTGGTGCCAAGCACTTGAAACCACTGGCTCATATCTCCGGCCCACCATTGCAGTCTGTATGTGCAGTTTTAAACTGCCATTTCAACCTGGCAAAATGAACCTCTTGCCAGTCCTAAACCTTTCTTTTTAATGCATATGTCACTCCTAGGGTAGGCCCTAAACAACCCATAGGGCAGGGTGCTGTGTATTTAAAAAGCTTTATCTCACACACAAAAGCCGCCCAAGTGAATTATTTTACAATTCTAAGCTGATGATTATGCAATAACATAATTTGGTAGCATTGTAAAATAAATCACTCAGGTAGCTTTTGTGTGTGAGATATGATTTGATTGGAGGCCCGCTCGCCCTTGGTGCCTTTTCCTTTGACTTGTATAGGTTGTGACAAACTCTTACAAAGGCCTACATCTCTCACAGGATACCATTGTGTTTTCTTATTACATTTAATAAGTAATACCTTCCAATGGGATCAAGTAGGAATGTCGAATTTGGGGTCTAAAAAATTGTCATATAAACTCTCTTTTACGGTAAAGTCTTATTTATAGTGGTATTCTGAAAATGTCACTTTTAGAAAGCTGGCATTTTCTCATCCCAGCTATTTAGATCTGTAACCTGGGTCACATGACTAGGTGTAGCTGACAGTTGGTCTTTGTGTCTTGCTCCCAGACAGTAAGGCAAAGGGGGCATAGGTGTTGGCAGAGTCATCTTTCTCAGGATGAAGGGGAGAAGCTGTCACCTACCACACTTGCATATCACAAAGCACCTGCCTCAGCACACTCACAAAGCATTGCACACTAGTCTTTTGTATCCGCAAACAAGCTGGGGCCAATGCAGGGAGTAAGGAAATTCAAGACACCTCTGTAGGAGGAAGCTCCAGAACCTTCTCTCACTTCAAAGCTGGCACCAGGTATAAATATGGGACCCTCACATTCAACTCTTCATTACACATCTGGACATGTGGCACACTCAAAAGAAGGACTGCTGTGCTGCTCTGCTGCAAGTAGGACTGCTACTCTGCTGCCTGAATGAGAAGGGCTGGGCCTGCCTCTTGTTATGCCCGCTGTTCAGCCAGTGTGAGTGTGGTGTGGAATGTCAGTGTGTGGTGATGCAGGGGAATGTTGGATGTCTGTGAGTGTCAGTTGGAGTATGGGCTGAGTGAATCGTACCATTTCCACATGCTCCTGGCTCATAGGGATGTTTAAAAAAATCTTCCCTTTCATCCAGCGTTCAGCTAGGATCCAGGTAGCACTGGCCCTGGTAATGTCCAGACTTGATAATTGCAATGCCCTGTACCTGGCTGTTAATAAGGGCTTACAACATAAACTCCAGGTACTGCAGAATGCACTGGCAAGACTCATTCTGGACATTCCCAAAAAACAATCTGCCAAGAAGTGACTAGAACACCTACATTGGCTTCCCATTGAACAAGGTATCAGTTTTAAATCACTGTGTATAGTCCATAAGTCATTGCATGCTTCCTACCCATTAAGGCTGAAGACCATGTTCAAATGTTATTCCCCAAGGCGATTACTTCACTCCTCACCTCAAATGCAACTACTGGTACCAAGAACCCAGAAGAGGAAGTGGGGAGATAAGGCTTTTTAGTGGCAGCGTGTAAGCTCTAGAATTCCCTACTACTGGCGCTTAGATCTATCCCTCTTCTGCTCCCGTTCAGAAAAGCCCTTAAGACCTGGCTATTCACAGATAAACGGTGAGCTGAATTTCTTTCATTTTGCTTCTGGACTCCGTGGTATGTACGGTCTCTCTCTAGTGCCTTGATGCCCTTGGGTGACTGCTGCGCTATATAAATATCAAAATCAAATCAAGCAGCAGGGAGGCTGCTCTTTGTGCGGCTCTTCATTGAAGCTACTTAATAAACCATCTTACCTAAACTACACCTGGCGTAATGGACTTCATTTGATTACAACATTTTGGTGACGATCTTGGAAAAGAAGAACCTACATGAGTAAGCTGAAGAATTTAATTCTATGGAAACAAACTAAGAAGCTGACATTACAAGGAATTCAGCCTGAAGAAACCACACAAGAAAGAACTTTAAAGGAAACTTGAGAAATGCATAACGCGCTGTGCCCCATAAGTGTCCTCTTCATCTGGACAGCCCAGGGCGAGTATCTGTTAAGCGTGAGTGTAATAGCTTTCATGTGGAGCCAACTTTCAGCGCTCTTTGTTTATCGTGGGCTGTGAGAGGAACTATCAATGTCAGTTTCCAGAAATTGTCAGCGGTGATTTGGAGTGAACTTGGAGGAGCCGGTTAGACTGGAGGCAAATTGTGGTAATAACGCTGTCTCTTCAAGCGGTCTGACAGCATGGGATCTATGTGCTGTTCGTGTCGAAGTGTTCTGACATGGCGTAACTCCAGCAGCGGAAAACATTCAGGTTATAGATTTGGAAGCTATTTGAGGTGTCCAAATGATCTACTTTGTCAGCTGGGTTGTGTGACTCCAGCAAGGGTGCGCTATGGATGGTGCCAAACCCTCTGCGCATGTTTTTACAGTAGCAACAATGTGGAATTTGAATGCCCTGCTAGGCAAAACATGCTGTGTGTGGAGAGTACATCGCAAGTACACATGTGCTGTAGCCTTAGTGTGGTTTTGATTTTAGCATGTAGCCATGGAGATCCTGCAAGGGCTGCTGCGGCGTGGTTACCAAGGATCGTGTTCTGCGCTGCTCTTTTGATGGAAGCCAAACAGGGAAACGTCATCTGCAGATTCTTTTGTATGCGTGCTGTTGCTTACGGAGGAGAAACATGCGTCACTGTCTACGATGCGGTGCCCAGAAGAAGAAATCTGGTACGAGACCCGTTTTATATGTTCACTCCAAGCTGGGAGTTCAGAAGAGTGTGCACGCACCACTACGGCGTGCACGTCAATGCTGAGACGACGATTTTTGTTATTACCATTGCCATGTGATGATTGACATCTGCTGGCATTGGGGGAAGGGTATGCGGATTAACTGCACTGGCCTATAGCAACGCAAATTGTGTTATACTTGCTGCTCAGCTAGTGTGAGTGTCCCGTGGAATGTTGGTGCGTGGTGATGCAGTGGAATGTTGGATGTCTGTGGGTGTCAGTTGGAGTTTGGGCTGAGCAGCATGGAGGCTGCTCGTGGTGAGGCTCTTCATTGAAGCTACTTAATAAACCATCTTACTTAATCTACACCTGGAGTAATGGACTTTATTTGATTACAACACATCTTGATCCAAGGGCCACCAGAGTGACTCCAAGTGCTAGTTATCTGTACTCCTGATTAGAGCCTTTAGGGAAGGAAAGGCTCCAACCACCCTGCACCCTGCATCTGGGGATTCGGCTCATGCACAGAACTATGCACAGGAAACCAGAACCTCAGTGAATTGCGGTGTACCAAAAAACTCACCTCAGTACCCAGAGCCCCTATCCGACTAGCATCAGTGTCTCATTCGTTCTCCGTACTACAGCGAAGCTACCAATGATTAGACAACCCAGAACAAGCGACTTAGGGGACTCTCAGGAATGGTGGGAATCAAGAACACTCTTTCGTTTTTAGTCTCATACCAGTCCACAACGTAAGTAAACAGAGACACGGAAAAGTTTAAAATGTTTATTTTTAACTACGTGCATTAAGATGCAGTATTTTAGCTAACATAAGCAGGTAAATGATTAGAAATAAAACAATCAGCATTGTTACAATTCCATAAAACACAAAGGGAGAAATCATTTTATAATGATTTTGGAAACAGGTCTTAAAGCACCTTGTGTACCACCCTCCCCTGGCTAGAAGCAAGGTTTTATAATTATAGGTCTCTAGGCTTAAACGGGGAACCCCATACCTCCAAGTTCAGCTGAGGTGAATCACATGACAGGATCAGCAACGCTCTCTGTAGATGGAAACATTTTCTCCAAGTGCCAGGATCATGCATGCAATGCAATATTAAAGGCACTCGAGTTTCGGATATTTGCAGCTGTGTGCGTGTTGTGTCTAGAACGTGGGCATTTGACCTTGAAGACTTCTGCACACAGTGTACAGACTAAGGTCGCGGTGTAAGTCTAGGGATGTGAAAAACAGACCGTTCTCATGCGAAGAAAGCAAGCAGTTTAATTTACAACAACAGATACCTATAGTGTCGTTTGCAAAAGTGGCAAGATGGCGTTTAACTTCTAATACGCTTATGCTAACATAGCAATGTGTGCAAACAGAACCCTGTCTTCACTGCACCTACACCTGTACTTTGCCTTATGCGAGTCCTAAACCACCAAGTGGTGCCACCCCAGTACTGGACCCTTTAAATTGGGCCCAACTATGGGCCTAGCAGAACTGACACAGCGCAACACATGTCCTCGCAGCGCCACATCGGAACCACCGCTGCGCAACACATCCCGGAAGCGGGACCTCGCAACTTGTGACTTTCTCTCGATCTGGGGCAACCACATAACCTCATTTGGAGCTTTATACTTTTAAGTACTATTTTGTACCTATACATATAAAATTGCATATCTCCGGTTCTATTGATTGGATTTTTGTCATTTTGGTTTCTAATAATATATTATATTTTACCCTTTTTTTCTAAATTGTTGTGGTATTTTTTGTATTGGGATTTTCTTTATTACTGTTCAAAGTTATGCATAAATACTTTATACATTGCCTCTAAGGTAAGCCTGACTGTTTTTGTGCCAAACTACCAGAGGGTTAAAAATAGGTTAATATGGGTTTGCTTGTGTTTCAAATTGACAAGGATTGTGGTGACTGCATGAATAGGGTTTCACCTCCTTCAACCAGTAACCCATTTTCTTCCAGGAAGTGGGAATGACTTGAGGACGTAGGGGTGGGTAGAGGTAAGGGGGAGTGATGGTCACTTGGGTGTTAAATGGTGGGTAGAAGTAAATAGAGGTGATGGGGACTTTAGGGTTCAGGCGTGGGCAGTGGTAAAAGGAGGTGAGGCTGACTTGATTGGATAGTACGATATGGTATGGTCTGTCATTGCACAATATGGTATGGTATAACCTGTCATGTTATAGTATAGTGTAATTTTATAGAATGGTATGGGCTATTATTGTATGGTATTTTATGTCCTATAATTGGTTAGCATGGTATAATATGATATGGTTTGGACAATTCACTGTATTTTATGGTATGGTATGGCCTATTTTTGTATAGTATGGTATGGTGTGTTGTATATTACAGTATATTATGCTATTGCATGGTGTTTTATGGCATGGCCTGCTACTGTATAGTATATTATTTATGAGCATGGTGTGGCATGCTATTGAGGTGTACAGCCTATGACCTGCTAACAGCACGCATACATGTGCATTTAGGCAAGTGCCAATATCACCAGTTTGTACAGTTTAAAGACATGTAACTTACGTTGGCTTTTGCAAATTGGGAAAAAAGGCGGCATCACATGGAATTCAACCAAAACAAGGATGAGTCATAAACAAATGCACCCTTAGTGAATGCTGCAACAGATAACTTTTGTTAAAATGTAATACATTGTGTTGTTGTTTTGTTATGCGGCTCAACAATACTAGCTGGAGAAAAGAGGTTTACTGGCAAGAGAAGTTTTGAAAAATTTACAAACTAAACAACAAACTGGGGCAGGGGTGTGACTAGATGAGAAAGCAAAAACGAAGAAGCATACAAACAGCAAAAACAAAGAGATAAAACAATTAGATAGCATAAGAGCGTGTAAAAAGAGCATACAAACAAATAATACACACTCAAAAAAAAGTACCATAATCCGAGCACAAGCAGTGAACCCTAATCCAGAAATCAATCATTACTTGTTCCATGCTCCAGGTAAGAAAAACAAAACACCGAGGAAGTGAAGTTGACATGCCCAGACATGAGTTCGCCAGTGAAAAGGAAAAAATAGGAGTGACTATGCTAGCCAATTGTAAGTGTAGGGGTGGGCAAAAAGCCCATTTTTAGAGTATTTTTTTTTTAACAATAGATCTTCGCATGCAGGCTGTCTCAAGCGAGAGCTAAAAATGTGCAAAGGAAAGCCCCAGATGTGTATCTTCTTGTGCACAGTAGCCTCACTTTATAATCCAGAATTTCCAAAATGTGTTGCTGCAAACAAGTCTGTCACGGCTGATATCACTATGCTGCTCATCAAGGTCCATAGATAAACAGTGATTCCCCTTCCTGCTGTGTATCCTAGCAACCGGTAGGAGAACATATGTGAAGGATGCTGAAGCAGTGACACCAGAAACCTTCCATGTTTATTTCCGAACATTTGTAAGTGTTGATACAATCCCAGGCATTCGCATTGCAGGCACCTTCTGGACCTGAGCTGGAAACCTATGTCTTAGGCAATCATATATGGTATTTTTGTTCGTATTCTCCTTCATGGTACATCCAAAGTCTAAGATCAATAATAAGATCAATAAGGGTGGGTGGTTATAAACGTAGGCAGGGAATTATGCATATTAGGTGGGCTCAGTGGTCTTTACAGCATCTGTGATCGTAGTCCCTGTATTTATACCTTGTGCTAAGAAGCATTTGAAGATCACCTGACCGATGTGTGATTTGAATATGAAATGAATGGAGTCATCATTAGGTCCAAGCCAGAAAATACTCTGCAGGCTCTTGTATGCATAAAATCAGAAAAGGTTTGAGAAATATACAGTTTGCCTCCTTACCATGGCAAATTAGGGAGGTCCTTTGTTAGGGTCAAAATATCTGATAATTTTGTGGTTGCACAATTTTTTCAGGTACTTAAAGGGTCATTTGAACCAGGTTTGACACTGAGTACATTGACATTTTCTTTAGGAGTGATCTAGAGAAATGTTTGCAGGAAAAACATGCTGTAAAGAGGGAAAAGCTGCAGTTTCAACATCCAGTGAAACTTAATACACCTTTGTTCCTAAATGTGACATGGCGAACTTGAATCACCTGTGAAACTGCCTGAAGGAAGATCACAACCGTATTTCCCCAGGGTTTATTGTTCATGGTGAAACAAGAAGAAACATTTGTGTCAGAGATACTATACAGCGAAACAAAAGAAGGTGCGTACAACTCTTCGAGTTGTGCTTGTCTACATTTAAGAGTGCGCTAGATACTCTATGATACAGAGTCAGTGCTAGTCAGTGCTAGTCAGTGTGCAGTGCACACTCACTGCATAAGACAAAAGGGGTAGTAGTAGTGTTTTAGTTTGGCATGTTTTGGGTCAGAATCGATTTGAAGTTACCCGCCATATTGGTTTTCTTAGCTGAAGGTGTATTTAGAAGTATGCCTTGAAGAGGGAGAGACCATTGATTCTCCCAGCCCATCATGGGGAGAATGCCATTGTAATGGAGCTGGGAGCTTGAAGGTCTAGTAGTGGCTAGTGAGCTTTGAAGAGTGGCATGAAAATACACTTCTCAATTTGTTGTGAGCAAGCCCGATGTCCTTTCAGAGGATTTAGTGGTGTTCTTTGCCTGCTCGCCCCAAACATAAGGGCTAAAAGTGCAGTTTATAGCACGGTTTTCACATAAAATGGCTGAAAATTCAGATATTCTTAAGGGACTGTGAGGAAATATTGTACCAATGTTGTGGTGTGCCAAGTACGGCTTATCATCCCCATAGGTTATATGACTAACCTTCCGCTTTAAATATTTGAAAAAATGGTGGCAAAGCAATATACCTTTCAGGTAAGTCCCCTGAAATTGTCTAAAGGGCTACACATGATAGAGGCCATGAAGTAATCAAATTATTGTAGATGTTTAGCTATGTTCTGAATGAGAATCTCAGATGAGTAGGATGGAAATACCTAAGTGTATACCGTTCTCACTAAATCCTCAGAAGCTACATGGTGAAAATCCCTAAAGCTATGCTAATTTCACCATCATATCATGGACCCCAGAGTTAGAAAGATCCTATTGTCTCATACAGCAGTGCTAATGCCCAATTACAGAGAGATTACAGCATCAGACAGACTTCAATAGTTATATCAAAGAACAGTTTATCAAAAAATATGGTGATGTGCCTCCGAGGCATGAAATAACAGATATACTAGTAAGTGTCAGCAGCCTTAATGAACCAATATCCATAAAAAATCTTCTAAAAGTAGCATGACTTTGCCCTCAAATATGAGCTTTAAATACATTTCTAAGTGCAGTGCTTTTGTCCAAAACAGATGCTTGTTAGTTTCCTAAAATACAAACACATTACCCTGAAATATAAAGGTTACATCTTTGATAAAGAAGCTTAACCTCTTCAGTGCCCCGCCCTTTCCACGCCCTGTGCCGGGCGTTGAATTAGCGGGCGGGGTTCATGACGAGATAGTCTCGTCATGGGCACAGCGCAACCGCGGCCCATGACGAGACTATCTCGTCATGGGCACTGAAGGGGTTAATTACACTGAATAAAACTTGACATTTCCATAAAACCCAGTATCTGTATCCTCTTATTTTTCTTGTTAGTGCGTACTTTTTTTACTCTTAACATCGACTTGTCACATTCACTAAGCACTTGCATGTACTACCCCGAGTGATTGCCTGTGGCTAGAATATGTGCATGCATTCCTCCCATCACCTTAAGTATGTTTGAGGTCTACTGTCACATATGGACAGATTCTGCCTGTCCGCTCCAATTATTCTCATCATCAAATACCAAAGATGTCCGTCACATAGCAGGATTTATCTTCACCTTTATGCCTCCAATAGCCAGCATTATGTCAAAAATGGCTACAGTAGTTTAAGGATGAGGATGGGCACCAATCGCCAAGAGCCACCATTCTGCACCAGATGATATGCCAAGAACTCTCATAAAATGTCAAGGTTGTGCCACTACAATGCGAGAGATAGCCAGAATGGCACTATATGTGTGGCACAGACAGGAATGCCCTCAGTATCTCCAGTATAGGCATTTCTACACCAGGAATAGGGAGAATGTTGCTAAAAGTGCCCACAATATGTAAAATAATTGGGACTTTTATGCATACCTCAAATGCTAATGTATCACACATGGGCCGCCATTGCGCCATGGATAATCAGGATGCTGCTAAAAATACCTTTTATTTGTCATGAATGAAACACTATTACACTATGGATAACCAGAATATCACCAATCATTTTAGTGTATATCAAGGAAGGCTCACTAGTTTGGCAGAAATGGCTAGGATATTATTACCAAGAGAAGCCCAAATATATTAAATACGTTCTCTGTAATGCCGGAAGCAACCGAAATATTGTTAAGAAAGCCATCAATAATAAGTCAAGGTGAGTACTTAATTTGTGCCATGGTAGCTGGTGGGCACCGCCAGCACTTTTTTCAGAGGACTAGGATTGTTTGTTGCATACCGCAGTCTCTTTGTCCTGATCTCCAGCTGAAGTGGGAGGCAGCAATCAGCCAATCTTTCATTTTCTCATAGGTTCATAGCAATAGGACAGCTAACATAGTGATCCTTCAACATTTAGCATATTGACAGCCCTTCTTCTATTTCCATAAACCATCATGGAAATGAAAGATGGGCTGTTTCTCTCCATTCCGGGTGTTGTTCATGCTGCTCTCTGGCCAGGGTGAGTAGAGAGTAAAAACATTTATAGCTGCTGTGTCAAAGAATTCTCAATTCTATTGAGGACACAGAGGCGAAGATTATACTTCTCTCACTTTACTGCAACATACAGCAGTCAATGAAGTTACAATAAACATTTCAGTAAACCACAAAATACGTAATTTCCCATAAACAGCCCCATGACATCACTCCACCATCTACCAATCAAGGCCTCGGATGGCTTATAAGACTTGCTGTCCCCATTGTCCTTCCTCTTTCTTTGCGAGAGTCCAAACAGAATAGAACCAGAACATTCCCAATCACAACTATATGGAAGGAAACTTGGCAGCATTCATCATTTGACGAACACTCCGCTCCGTGAAGGGAACTCTCTTATCCTCTCCTGCGGTGAGAGATGATTCTCCCACAAACTCAGAACTTCAGCTAAAACTGCATTCAGAACCCCCACATTCAACTCTGCTTCTCATCTGAACCTGCAGAAAAAAGGACAGTACGTAATAGCACCCAAACTTTACCCTATAATAAAAACAAGGATGGGCATTATCTTACAAGTAGCATGCATTTGACCATATCAATCTCATCAAACATTAATTAATTCAAGGAGATAGAGTAAGATACATGTGGTAGGATAATCCTCGCCTCTGTCCTTGATAGAATTGCTGGGAATCCTTGCCTCCATCCCTAATAAAATGAAAAGTGTTTGACATGACAGCTATAATATTTTCATTCTATGTCAGGACTGGAGGCTTCAGATTATGCTTGTTCAAAGCTGACCCACAACAACAAAGGCAACATCAACAATTGGTTTTATGATACAAAAAACTTTAAACGTAGAGTACATAGACCATTCAGCTGCAGCCGCCATAATGTCTTCCAAACGGGACCCTAAAGAGAAAGATTTGGACGCCATGAAACCTTTCACCGAATGAGCCTCCAAAAGGGAAGTGTCTATGCCAGCCTTTGATAGTAACCATTTAATCCGTCTGGCCAGAGTAGTCGATTTTACCGGCTTGAAAGGCTTCTGTAGAGCAATAAGTAATTTGCTGCCAGTGGTCTGACGTAGTTCCCTGGTGCAATCTTCATAGGTTTTTTAACAACAATTCACTACGCAGAGTTTGACTGTCTGGGAACACCGGATAACTCACACAACTAGTGTGTCGTCATTCAATCAGAATTTGAAATACCACACCAGGTAAAAATACTCTACCTGCTAAATCCAGGGCACTTGAATCTAAGACAAGTCTGCACAAAATGAGACAGAAAACAATCGTAAGCTACACTGACAACTGCTTTCGCGAAAGATTTTCGTTAGCCAGCGATACTCTTAGGAATCTAAGCACCACCTCAACATCCCATAAAATAGAATATTTTGGCTGAGGAGGTTGGATCAAACTGATACCCCATAACAATTTACCAACCAAAGGATGTTTACTCTCTGGTCTACCATCCAAAGGATGATTGTCCACTGAAATAGCTGGTCAAAAATTGTTAATTGACTGATAAACCAAACCCTGGTCTACCAAGTGAGACAAGAAATTAGCAATCAGATGTAAATCTGCGCACATGGGATCCCCACTCAGCTTGTCGTGGCAATAAACCCATCGCTTCCATGCTGAAGCATATTGTTTTTGAGTGCTGGAAGCCAGGAATTGCTTGAGGTAGAAGGAAGACTCAGGATTTACCACTGTCACCCATAACCGTCCAAGCCATTACCACCACCCACTCTGACAGAATTAGTGGGTTAGAAAACTTCATGGGGTCTGTGAGAAGGTCCCAGAACGTTGGAATCAGAACCTGAGTCAGACACAACATTTCCAACAACAAAAGGAACCAGGGATTAGCCCTCCAAAAAGGTGTCACTAGAATTAGTTCTGCCCTCTTGTGCCACATCTGAGAAATGACCCTCAGAATCTTGATAAACGAGGGAAAGGAATAATGGCTATTCCCCTGCCAGTTCTGGAGGAAAGCATCTGAGCTCACTGCCAGGGGATCCGGCCTCCAACTGAAGAAGATCAAGAGCTGTAAATTCAGATGTGAGGCAAAAAGATCTGCCACACATGGGCCCCACAGTTGGTTGCAGCACCGAATGACTTTGAGATGCAAAATCCAATCGCTAATGTCTCTCAGGCATCGAGTATTACAATCTTCTACCGCATTCGTCTTTCCTGGAATGTACTCTGCAAGTACTGAAATGTTGTTCTGAAGAAAAAAGTAGGAAGGCGAATAGAAAGGGTCCTCCAGACCAAAGGGACAGGGCTCCGTGTAAGACTAAAATGAATGTCAAACAAATCTCTCTTTGGGACCACAGTCAACCACAACTATGTTTATGAAAACATTCATTCAAACATTCACCGCAAATAGTCTCGAGCATAATTCCGTAAGGACCCCAACACTGATTAATACCACATAAGTGCCGGATTATTCAGATCTTTAATACCAAATCTTTACACACTACATCTTTGGTGACATATAAAATGTACAAAAGCTGTACAAAAGTGACCTAAATCACTTGAAATCATCAAATAAAAAACATTGTAAGCTAAGGAGAGTGTGTGAAAGGGTATGGAGGTTGGGCTCAGCTCTTTAAAGACTCAGAGGGAGCAGATTGCTTTCTCCAAACTATGGAAAACCTGATTCTTTGGCAGCCACAGCCTGTCCTTATCTCTGCCTTACAGAGGCATGCTGACATGCAAGTTTGGGGCGATATCAAAATCCCCCACCCCAGCAATCCAGGTGGGTGTGTGTACATTGCTCTGCTGTTCTTCTACTGCCTGATGCAGCAGTTGGAGAGCCGCAGACTAATCTGGCAATGCCCTCCTGCTCCCTTCTTCAGGAGTACTGAGGCTCAGTCCAGTTTATGGGTGTGGGCTAGCTGCCGCTACATAAAACCTGTTGAAGAAGCATAGTGCTGCTTTGGCTAGGTTAGTAACTTCCTGCAGGCAGCATGCAGGTATACGGTGAGACAATGGGTCAATCAAAGCACAAGTCAGGGGTACACGCGCATAGATGGCCAAAAAGGTGAGCTCCACTGAAATATGCTGATCTTGTCCCGGTGTAATTTTCAGACACCGGGACACGCTCAGCAGCACCTGCGAGTTGTCTGCTTTCCATTCCCAGCAGCAACTTGCAGGCAGGGAGAGGGTTTTTTTATATTCTCCTCCAGCTGGGCCAAAGATAAAGAATGAAGTTAAGGGGTCATCAGGCCCCCTTTTGTTCCAATATGACCCTTGCTGCGTGCTTTCTGGAGCCTATCACTTAGATGCAATGCAAAGTAGGGAAAACAAAGGCAGACAGCTTGTTATCACTTCACTGGTATTTAAGACAGGCATGCTTTTGATTTTGTTCAGTCCCTGTATATAAGAAATACGCATGCACTGTAAGAATGTCATATGTGTTGGTCTGTCCCAGTACTACCACAACATATTTGTTGGTCTGTGCCAGTAATTACACAATCACACTTTAATATCAAAATTGTATTTCTTTTATAGCAGTACTCATCCCAATACAGGATGTCAGAGCCCTTCACGTAACATGCACATTATACGTTGACAGTGACTCATGTAAGTGTGTAAGTCAATGTACAAGATGTGTTGCATAAGACAGAGAGGGTTAGAAGGTGTAGGAGTTACATGTCTTTTGTAGCTCACTGTGCTATATTAAAAGGATTACAATTTACTAATTGCAAGTTACAAGAGGATCTCTGTGTTAAAAGCAGCAAACCAGTTACCTATCTACATAAAATAAAAATCTGTCATCTGAATGTTACATGATTTGCTTTGCAGGAGACACATTAACCTTCTATACTGCTTTGAATCAGATCTGGGACTGGACAAACACAGATGTCTCCAGCAAATTCATTAATCTCCAGAGTTATCTTGCCATTAATATTATTCCCCGAGATTTACTGCGCATATAAAGATCTCAGCAGCAGGTGCCTTAACCCCATGACATATTTTAAAATGCAGACTTTGCAACCAGTTAAGCAGAACAGATCTACTGCTATGTTTCTCCTTATTCTAGTAAATGTACAAAATGGCAAGGAGGAATCAATATATAGCCATACTTTTCAATAAGGGACTATCAATTCCCCTATTATTGGAACAATGTCCTAGCATTCATTTTTTATGATTTAAACAAGAAATAGTCACATACCGCAGAGAGCAGGATTACATATTTTAATTATTGTAATCTGGAATTACATCATCCTATTTTAAGCACTGTTTTGAAAAGCACTATATATACATCTATATACACACATATATACAACAATTATATACAAAGGACGAAAACAACAACAAACAACTTTCCTATACAGATCACAAATAATGAATCGTTAATTTTCACCCAATTAGTCAAAAAAGAACAAGGTGTCCACCTATTCCATACAGGAGGTACACTCTGAGGTAGTCTTATCACACACAATTGGTTCTATTTACTCCTGAACCTAAATTTTGAATGTTTCTCCTTATTGGCAATTTCTTTGTGGCAGTGTTTACAAAAAATTTAATATATCAGTTGAGGCTCAGATTGTGCGCCGGGGTTGCGCCACTTATATGGCACAACCCGGCGCAGAATCCAATTTTTAAAATCTCGTAATGCACTTGAATGTACGCTAAATGTGTGTGAGGTCTTAATATCTGATGTCACTTCTTGTGATGTCACTTCCTGTGAGGTCACTTTCTGTGATGCCACGTGCGATGTCACGCGACGTGATGTCATGCGCTCTGATGTCATGCGCTCTGATTTCATGTGCCATGATGTCACTTGCATACTGCCTAACTTGGTTAGTCCCCCCACTTCTAATTTTAGGACTTGTGCCCTGGTGTCAATCAGTAAACCAATAACTTATTGTGTCAGCCTTGATGCCATACAAATAGAACAAGAGAAAAACTAGAACGTTTAAAAATGTAGGTCGCAGCAAAAGTGCCAACGTGTGAAAAATAAAAAGGCAAAGTGTGAATGTCGGTTAGCATCCATGGCCCTGCGAGTCAGTGTGTCAGGAAGATGTACCGTAGCAAAGGTGGTTCTGAATGGAAGTATGAAAGGCTGCAGTTCAATAAATGATCAGTACTGCTCAGGTGGTTGTGCGGTGTGGCGTTGGCAGACATGCCACAGGTGCGAGCGGCACCTTGGCGGCCATTGCAGCTGCCATGCCGTAGCCGCACCCACACGGCACGGAAATGGATCAAAGTCCTCGCAGCGTTAAACCAGAGGGCAGAGCCTTCGAGGTGAACCGAAAGGGCTGCAGTTCAATAAATGATCAGTACTGCACAGGTGGTTGTGCGGTGTGGCTTTGGCAGACATGCCACAGGTGCGAGCGGCACCTTGGCGGCCATTGCAGCTGCCATGCCGTAGCCGCACCCACACCGCACAGAAATGGATCAAAGTCCTCTCAGCGTTAAACGAGAGGGCAGAGCCTTCGAGGTGAACCGAAAGGGCTGGGCGCTCATTCCCACAACCTTTAAGAGTTTCTCTTCCTACCTAGCTTGAGGAGGGGAGGGAACTGAAAACGCACATCTTCAAAGTTAACTCCTTCAAGCTGCGAGCAGAGTGCACAAGATCAAACGTGCCAAATACATTATTTTCTTCAAAACGTAGTGCTATGCTTCTATTAATGAAATACATTCCTGTGTGAACCTTCTTTTTGCAAACAGTCATTTTAATATTTTTCCTTTTAGTAAATATCTTTTGCAGTATTTTGCTGGTGGTTTTCAGGTTTTCTGAGTTAGTGGCGAGCAGTTGCAGAGGTTAGGTGCAGGGTTGGCTGGAACATGTTCCAAGACATTCTAAGTGTTTGAAGTTGGCTCTATAGAAGTTGCAGTGTTCGAGTTCCAGTGTAGTGGAACTTTTTTTTAATATAAATTGCTCTTAATTATTTATGCTAATGCGATTTCCAACAAGTTCACAATGTATCTAAACATATACAGCATATTCGAATGCGAGGAGAAAAACCAAAGTGTTCATTTTACAAACAATAACCGGATATAATACCACTAAACCAGTGGTATATGAACATTTAGTAACTCCAGACCTTCTGACCTAATGACAACCCATGTTGTTACACAATCAAAGTTACAAAGCAGAAATGATATCCTGAAAGATCTGGAATGTGAAGCCATTAAAAGTGTTAGCCCTTTTTTCCTCTAGTTTGCGGTTTACCGTCTTCTGGAGGTTCATCGCTTCTTCTACAGCCCCAGTAAGAGATCCTTTATATATTTATTAATAAAAAGACCAATATTTGGTTGTTCAAGAAATGCTCAATTTTTTAATGAATATGTGCCACCCTTTGGATCCGATTTTCCATGTTTATGTTAACAGTACATATACCCTTTTAGTTGTGTACCTTCATGAAAACTTGTGCTAGAATTGTCTCAGGTGGCCTTTAATTTAATTTGCCTTTAAATTTCCTCTGATTAGAAACGTCTTTGTGTTTCCCTGCCAGCCTATCAAAAGGAGAGGAAGAAGATGCATGAATGTTCTCTGCAGCTTCATTGGGAGAGAATGAAATCTCCAAACAGTGTGCACCTGCACAGGGCACCTTAGGACACTTTATTCATCAACCTATATCATTTTATCAGCAAGATCACATCACAAAATTCTTCTTTACTAGGCAACCACTGGGGATCGTTGTCTTCATCATACTTGTCAATGAAAAGCAGACACTACTGCTTTTTCCACTTATCTTGTACTCTCAGCGTTGTGCGTCAAGCCCAGGCTCTTATCGCTGTCTTTGTAGATACTTTTTCTTTGCCATCTTTGCTAAAACACCGTCCATCCTTGATAGGCGTGTCCATGTATAGAGTGTAGATTAGGTTGTCCCCTTCTTGTACCCTTTGCAATATATGAAATATTTCCCTTATGTAAATGAGTAGGATGGAGAAATTTCTCTTGAGAGCTCATTTTCTGGGAGGAAAAAGGAATTTTCTCCTGGGAGTGGCTAAGAACAGAAATGTCTAGCCTGTTTCTGCAGTTGCCCTTGAAGTTCTCCAGGCCTTGACGAGCGCACTAAAGTGTAGGAGCATAGGCTGCACTGTCACTCTGCGGAGTCATCTATGATGATCTGTTCTATAACGACTGCCTCGCCAATGGCCTCGGCGTAGCTCTATATGAAAGGGTGAATTTCACTGAATATTGTCTGTTACTAAATTGGCACTGTCTCCAGTAGTTTATTTGTAAAAAAATAAGTGTCAGGGCTCTCGTCAGGAGGCAGCTTCCACCAGCCCATTTCTCCTGTTAGCGCCGCCTAAAACAGAACCAACTACTATCCATGAAACCCTACAAGTGGGGAAAGGATGTAGGGTAATGGCCAGAGCTGCCGACTTCAGAGCTGGGGAACCAGGTTCGAGTCTCTGCGTTGGATCAACATCTTGTGATTCTGGACGAATCACTTAATCTCCCAGTGCCTACCAAAAGTGAATGTAGATCATTAAGTGCTGAGTACCAGAAACCACCTGCTCAAATTAAGCACTGACTGTCTCACAGTATCATCTGCACTGTTTTGAAATGTGTCAGATCCACTGTCGATAGATTTACTGAGCCTGCACATGCTCCAAGAGCTGATGGCGTTTTTTTATTGGAGCACGTGGTAGAGGATGGTGGTGGGAAATAAAACGATTTTAAAATCTCGAAACAGAAGGTTAATAGAGGCTGCTAGTTCCACACCCAAACCCGCAGCCAGGTACACCATAAAATCCACAGAGTCAATCTGCAGAGCAACGTGTTGGCCTCCTTTGTCCCATTTAAGTGAGTTCAGGTTATAAGCAGCCTCCCATTAAATCTGTGGGCCTTTCTCACACAATAGGGAAGTAAAAAAGACCCACAGTTCTGCCCCATTTCACAGATTTACTGATCCCACATACAGCTCCACCTAATAAAACATCAAAACAAATGCCTACCCGATGTAGACAACTACACACAATTAGGAAAGACAATTTCCCAACACTTACTGCTTCATCAAAAAAACATTCAGATGCAATAGCCACCAAATCATTTCTGGAAACTTTCTACCATGAGAGTAGATGCAGCCTACTGATGCTGCTTTTGGAACCTGGGGACTCAGGTCCCAGTTCGGCCTCCCACTGCACTCAACATAGTGTGATTCTGGGCAGATCCCTTAATCTCCCTGGGCATAAAATCTGTGGTAAATCCCCACTTGTAAACGATCTTGTAAATCGTCCCTAACCCCTCATGTACAGGGTGCCATAACGCCACAGCTAGGTTTGTGCTATGTAAATACCAGCACATATACATGCATAGTATAAGGAACAAACGTAATATGCTCCTGGTGCCCGAGAATGAAGAGATTGCAAGGAGCTGGTACAGTGGTGCATGAATCTTCCATTTTAGAGCTTGCAAATCTGAAAATATTAGGCTGGAACATTAACAGACGAGTACGTATGATGAGGCAAGTAAAACACACAGGAGAGTGTATTATAGAGGAACCGGGAGGGAAAAATTAGTATCGAGGGCAAAAACCATAATTTACCAAGAAGTAACCAATTAAGCTGTACATAAGAACTAAAAACGTCCCAATTATATTGTGAGGACTTGCTAACATTTAGCAAACCTAAATAACCAAAACTTGGGAAAACATTCCCCATTTGTTTGATCAGTCCCCCAATTCTGCCTCAATTCATCCCCCTCTCCTTCCCTCTAGGGTGAAAGGATTCAAAGACGTAGTGCAAACAGGGCTTGTAGCAGACCCAGCCCACTAAACACAACTCAACTCCTCTTGTCTGTGAACATCTTGTGCTGCCAGCCATGTTTGGTGGCCTTGGGTGGCAAATGCTGAAGTATGTGGTGATTGACCCCCTAGCTAAAATAGTAGCATATACATTTGTCAGCGCATATTTGTCGAAAGATATAGCAAAGGCATCAATGACCTCCCTTTTAGTGAACTTTTCTGGGTTATAAGAAAAGTATACGGCCAGTAAAAAGAACACTTTATAAAGTAAAGATACTGCTCCAATATTAAAACGTAAAGTTATGGAATGTGAAGTTTGATGTTTATTTACAAGCTCAAGGACACTGTGACATCTAGCGATGTTTCCAAGACCGGTGAACTCATGAAACAACATGTTTTTAACTTTTTATCGAAGACTGGAAGCTGACTGAATGTCGGGGACTCATCTGGCGAACATTCATTGGGACGAAACAAGTTTCCCAGACAGATCCACTACACCTTGATTGCCTCTTGTAGTGTCATGTATAAAGTCACGTAACCATTTTGGAAACGAAGTCAGCATTAAATTAAATGTGACCATAAACTTTAGTATTTCCTCCCTTTCTGCTTTTGATCAAGAAATCGTTCTGTTGCACTATTCTGAACTAGACCAGGGGCAGGACTACATTTCCCAGGCTTACCTGGGTTCTATCACATGCATCTTTGACAGGAGTTGGCCTCTGGGTGCTCATAAGGTGCAGCAAGCAACCACACGTGCAGTGGCGGCTCCTCTGCTGAGGCGGGGGAACGCCACTCCCACTGCTTTTAAGCAGTATAAATAAAGGAGAAATAAATTGAGAATAACTCTAAGTTATTGTCATTTTATTTTTTCCTTGTTGCAACAGCTTTGTGGATGGGACGGGGCAGGTTAGGGCTGCTCTGCTGACAGAGCAGGGGAGAAGTGGTTTGCACTCCCTATGTGCGCATGAATATTAGGTCTAGGTCCGGCCAAACAGTCATGCACACTTTGCATGTTCTCCACCCAGGTTGAATTACAGCCTGGGTGGATAACATGCCCAGGCCCCCAGGCCCCGTCTGACTGCTGAACCATGAAACTCAGACCAATAACAATGCTGCAGGGGAGCCTGGGTGCTTCCTGGGTGCTCTGTTCCTGTTACGGGATTGACGACGGTGGAGAGAGCAGCGAGACGCAAACAGTTCCTATCACAAAGCCTCAGTCGGGGAGACGAGATTGGTATATACAGACGAGCACGGGAGCAGAAAGAAAAATAAAAGCCCCATACAGAACAAAATATGAAAACAAGAGGGAAATGAAAGGTCCTCTACCTGGGAGAACTTCGGCCAATAATTGATAAAAATTGGTTTCTATACCCTATGTTCCCAACAAATGAGTCTATAAGCACAAAGATTGCTTTCGATACCAGGTCCTTGTGATGGGAACTGTTTGAGAATCACCAGAAAATCAATAGGTGATCATTAAGGGCCAGATGTATGATGGTTTTTGCGTGCGCAAACGGGTTTGCAAACCTGTTTGCGCATGCAAAAACAGCATGGGGTATGTACAAACTCTATTTTGCGAGTCACAATTCTTTGCGACTCGCAAAATAGTGTTTTGCGACTCGCTATTAGGAAGGGGCGTTCCTTTCCTAATAGCATGCACAACCCTATGTACAGATGTTTTGTGTCCGCGATTGCGGGCACAAAACACTCGCAAATTACCACCCTCTTCAAGAGGTTGGTAATGGGGTCGCAAAAGGGAAGGGGTCCTTTAAGGAAAACGGGCTGCATTTGGGAAAAAAAAAATGCATTATTTAAAAGCGGTCCCAGACATGGTGGTCTGCTGAGCCCAGCAGGCCACAATAACTGGGAGGGCCTGCCATTCCCAATGGGGTCGCAAATTGCAAGAGTCTCATTGATATTCATGAACCTCTCTATTTGCGACCCCATTGGGAATCGCTAACAGTGTGTTACACACTGTTGTACATCCTAAATAAAGCCTCACAAATTGCGAGTCGCAAAAGACTCGCAATTTGCAAGGCGCTATTTTGGCCGTCGTACATCTGGCCCTAAGAAATGATCTCAGCGGACGGATATGTTGTCTTGAATACTTGAATAATGTTGTTTTTAATACTTTGTCCAGAAGAAGGTGGGGTAAACCAGCTGCATACCACCAAAATGCTGCTTCAACAAATCGGAACATTGAATTTTAGAATTTGTGTAATATACTTTTTGTATTTTGTATCTACTTGACATGGTTTCTTTTGATACACCCATGAAATAATAAGTAATTACATGTTTTTAATCTATGAAATCTAGTTAATACATTGAAACACATTTTTTGAAAGGGTGTCAACAAAAGAAGAGAGCTGTCTTTAATAGGACATGATGTTTTGTAGATTGTGAATTGTGCTTGAATAGTATCCAATTTGAGGATTTTAGACTGTTTATGAGATACAATTGTTTTGTGATATCTTAGATATTAAGAATTATACCATTATAATAAAGGACAGATGTTTTTACATCAAACAGGTCTCATTGCATGGTTGGATGAGTGAAAGCCTGTTGAGTAAATGATTCCAGTGTAAGAAGAGAGTTGATGGACATGTGAATACATATATGATACACAAGAGTGATTCATTATTGTTAAGTATCTAAACCCTGTCCCTTTTGTTAGAAGGGTTGCTCTTATATATTTTTGAGTTTCATAGGAATACAACAGATTGTGTTAGGTATAGTGGGAAAGAGGAATGTAGATAATATTTTGACATCATTCGGTGTGTTATGCAGGGCTGTATCCTGGCTCCTTTCCTATTCACAGCATATGTAAATCAGTAGGAGGAACCTCTATTGCGGGAGGGCATTGATTTACCAAGAATGGGTAAAAGATTGATTTCAGTCCTCCTGTATGCGGATGATGCCGTCCTTCTAGCAAGGATGGCTCTGGGTCTCTCTGGATATCTAGATTCATTTGTTAAATATATGGATTCCCTTGACCTTTCTACTAATTTGCGGAAATTACATGTGATGGTATTGAGCCCTAGATCCACCAAGAGTAGGAAATGTACCATAGCGGAGCGTAAATCACAAAGGTCCTCTCCTTTTGGTATGTTGGGGTTTTGTTTTATCAAAGAAGAAATTGACATCCTTTGACGCTGGCTAAGCGAATTCTTTTTAGGAGAACGGTGAGTGCAACTTCTGATTTTGCCGCCAGACTTGGGAATAGATCTGTTCAAACATTACTTAAGATATACAATGCTAAATGTACATCTGCACTTTTATATGGCAGTGAACTTTGGGGTTATGTTGATTGCTCACGGCTCTAGATGGTAAAGAACCTTTTTCCGAAACGCTGGTCATCCGTGCCTTGTGGTCCCTCCTCTTTTAATGTTCATGTGGATGTATATATAACGGATTTAATTGCCCTGCGTCCACTTTTAAAATGGCTGGCGATATGGGTCAAACCAGAATTAGAACTTAATCTGCAATTTTTAAGGATTGCCTCTCATTGGAACGGGGGAAGAATATTTCATGGCTACAGTATGTCTGAAGGGTTTCCGGGCTCTTGGTCAGCGAAGGTATTTACAGCCCATGAATCAATTATGAAACTTGATATTGTGTGTACTATGGGGCACTTCCTTGCTTGTAGAAAATCTAACGGTGAGGCCATAAACCTGAATAACGGGTCAGTGCGGGGATTTGTTATGCTCAACACAACTTTATTCATTGAACCCTATTTGATTTATGTTGATAATAGCTTCCATCATTACCTTCTCACGCAATTCCATATGGGAATAATATACACCAACTCTTGCTTTCCTTAGGGGGTGGTCATCAATATATGTGAGTGTTGTGATTTTATACTTTTGCAAATTGTTTATATACATTATATGTATTTATTGCTGGATGCATTTGTGATGGAAATTAATTTTTTCCCAAATAAACATTTATGACTGTTTTTCACTTTGTGATAAACAGGTGGCTGCACCAACAAGTTTGCAGGCATGTAGGTAGACAGGTAGGAAGTGCTAATCCGACCTTGTCATCATGAGTGAAGGTTCTATTCTACACTACTAAGAATATGGAATTATATATAATTCAATACAGGCGAACCGAAGCATCAGACTTTGAACTCCTGGAAGTGGTAGTCTGCCTTGACTGTGAAATTCTCATATCTATAAAGGTCTGACAATAATCATCCCTGAACATGCTAAAGTGCTCGGGTGACTTTATTTCAGAGAGTGGGCTGCCTGTTCATTTCATCATGCACTAATTGACTCTGATTCATGTCTGTACATTCAGTTTCAAGGTCTAAGGGCTGAACACTTGGGTTCCACTTATCTGTAGTGTTTACAGCCATTCAGTCATCAGTATTTATGAAAGCAAGCACTTTGAGCTACAAGAGGCTGCAGGAGAGAAATCGACAGCGCTTATCCAGTTTGGCTTCATACGATGCTACATTTATTTTTGTATTTTCTCCACATTAAAGAGGAGAGGCTATTTTGTAGGTCTGAGTTTTGGCAGCACAGCTGTCATATTACCTGTTACCTATATAACATGCATAGAGTGGGCTTTGGGTCCATCTCTTCAACTGTTGGCTTTCTCCGGCTAGCCTCATTCAGCCATTGGATTGAGACTTTGTGAATCAAGTCTTAGCTTAGTCCAGTGGAGTATTCCTCCCTCATCTAAGGCTACTCTGGCTGTTTGGTTGACACCTTCCACGTCCACTTCACTTCATGGAGGGAACTTCATGAGGGACTCTTTTACAACTATAACGTTCTCTGCTGCCTCCTACTGGCTTCCTCCTGTGTGTCTCTTTCTAATGTGCTAATGCTGCATGTGTTAGCACATTCAAGCAAGACCTGCTGGCTTTGCCAATGCTTGTATTAACATTTGTCCAAGAGAACATTTTCAAAATGTCATAAACATCAAAAATAATTAAACTGCAGGATAAACATTTGTTATGCGCATTTTTTTAAGACCACTAAATGTAAAATGTTTG
The DNA here is from genome assembly GCF_964204655.1 of Triturus cristatus. Lineage (NCBI taxonomy): Eukaryota > Metazoa > Chordata > Amphibia > Caudata > Salamandridae > Triturus > Triturus cristatus. The sequence goes on along the minus strand of NC_140585.1, from coordinate 1,103,306,645 downwards.
TACCTTTTCCGAGTCCTCTTTCTTCTCAAGAAAAAAACTTTGTATTTTATGTGAATGCAGTGCGTGTAGATTATGTTATGCTGTATGTTGTACCCCAAACCAAAAGTACAAATGCAGGAATTCACCATCTTGTCTCTGGTCGTCACTAGATGCAATTTTAATTTTATTACTGGAAAGTCTCGTTAAGGAGTTCCCTGTTGCATTATCTGCGAGATTAAAAAATATGACCCATTTACAAATACTGCATGCAGTGTCATGCATATGTAAGAATGTAAATTATTTAAAAAGCTGCATAGGGCAAATATACATATGCATAAGCCATATGTCATATGTGCAAGTAGTTCGTGTAAGCGTCAAGAGGTGGGTGTCTTCAGGGGAGGGAATCATTTCAAAAGAGAAGTGTCAAGGGAGTGACCATGACATACAAACAAATTAGGGTCGCACTCCAAAACCCTTAGCACTCACAACCCCTAACCTATCACACACTAGGCATATGGAGTGCGATAATAATACTACACCCAAAAATAGTATTGACAAGATTGTGTGTAGGAAGGAGTAGCATGCATGGAAAAAGCTTTTGTGTTGGAAAACTCACCCAACTGAAAAATGTATTTAAATTGGTGATATTTCATAACATTTCCCAGGTAGCATGGTATTTGGCAAACAGGCCTATTTTTAGGTCCCTGAAGTATGTATGGTTGACTTGCTTAGCATTCAGGTAAAGCTCTCTGAAGATCCATAGACGCGGCAGAGTTTTCAAATATAGTTTGTGGAGTGCCAAGTGCTAAGTTTAGCTGTTGTGGGGGCGTTAACATTAATTGAAAAGAAAGAAAGCTTTCAAGTTTAATATTTAGGGGTCTGGTATAGAATGTGGTTGGTAAAATTCATTCAGATGCCTCTATTAAAAGTGTGATAACTAAAGGTTTTTGAACCTTAAATCTAAAGGGATCGATTCACTGGCTGGTATACAGGCCTTTAGCAATGACGCAGTTTCCTTTAATCGGAGATGCGTTTTACTCAGGACATTGGATGGTGAGGTTACACAGCACAGCAAGGTTGTTAACCTCACTTCTCAGGTGTGTGCGGAGCATCAAGATTGTCTCCATTTTCTTTGGACTGGATAGGTAATCGAGTTTGTTGGCCTTGCCTTTGGTCTGTCAAGTAGTACAGCTGTAGCAGTAGAGTAGGAGTTGCACATCCAAGAAACATTGTATGTGGCTTGAGTAAGAGAGATTAACATTATTAGTGGCAGTGGCTTGTGTGGGGTAATGGCATTCACCAGGAAACATCCTGCTGGCCACGGATGTAACACCAGAGACTATGGATATGATCATTCTCAAGTACACATGAAATGGTGGGAGCACATCAACATACTAACGAAGGAATATTCTGTGATTCATGTTAAAAACAAACACCAGTGAATTTGTTGTGCCGGGATTCATTGTTGATAAACTTTATGGAACGGCACCATGTTGTAGCATAATTAAATAATTCGGATACAGGGACGACACATGTTTCGTCTTTAAGACTTTATCAAGGCTGTGAATCACTAATAATAAAATCAAATTTCTGTATGTGATCTAATATCGCGCAGAAATATTGCTAGAGCTTAACACACTGGAGGAGGGCCCCAAAACAGTGGGCAGAGCATCAGTTAAGCACCAAACAATCTTGTCTTATGAAGTCAAAAAGCGAGTGCTGAGGGAGCAGCAAATGACCAAATGACGTTGAACGAGAAAAGGGTCGTTAGGTGTAGATGATGACACCCAAACGTGATTTTTGAGGTCTGAATAGTGAAGAATAATTTCCCACAAAATAGTCCTATAAGTAGTGGTTAGAATCTGATATCCAAATACCAGCCTTTATATGCGATAGTGTGGTGGGGAGATGGTCGCAAAGGGGTTATAATCATGCAACCAGTAAATAGTATCGGTGCCTGCAGAATTAAAGATTGTATATTTAGGGGTCTGGTATAGAAGGAGGTTGGTAAAATTCATTCAGATCCCTCTATTAAAAGTGTGATAACTAAAGGTTTTTGAACCTTAAATCTAAAGGGATCGATCCACTGGCTGGTATATGGTTTTGTGTCCATATACAGCTCATTACTTCATGAGGTACCCTGAAAGGCTGTAAAAGAACAGTAAATGATGGTTATAAAGGTGGTATACACAGATTATGTATTTAGGTCAAAAGTCAAAACTTACTGAATTGTAGTGCAGGAGTGTGTTATGGTGACTGTGCTCCTGCTGCTTGTGTGGTGATGTCAGTACTCGCCAGAAAATAGTTTAGTCTAAAGAGGTAAATATGTCATAGTAAAGAGAAAAGTGGTTATTTGTTTTAAGGGACGACAATAAGTAACAAAGCAAGATGGCTTGTAGTTAGGTATGGACTACCTAGGTTGGATTGTCGCTGTAGTAAGCATACCTTAGTTTCTGGTATACGAGACTGGGTGGCTCAAAGGTACACAGGAGCATAGGACATTGTCCTTTAAAAGGAGAAATTTGAAGAAAGCATAGAGTAATAGTATAACAGGGTTTGCACCATAAACCATGGGAAAGGCTTTAGTAACGCTTTTGTTGTGCAGGACTGTGGCCCTTCAAATGAGAAAATGCTTAGTGGAAGCTAGTAGGGGAAAGCAGAAAAAATGCTGAAGAGCCTAGATCTGGGCCGGTGCGGACGTGTTTGTTTGTAGTTTGCGCTGAATGGTGCTAGGAGCAGCGAGGTGTACGCTGAGGTATCGTGCTTTTCAGAAAGTTGCTGGAACTGAGGGAGGAGTGATTAGACTAGAACTGGGAGGGTGCCATATTGGAAAGGTGTGGTCCGATAACCTAATGTATTGAAACTTTTAAAGGGATTTATGAGGGTAGGGTAAGAGAAAAGTGGGGTTTGTAATCCAATATATAGAGATATTGTTTTGTGGTGAAGTAGCTGAGGAAACATGTGGAATGTGGGTACTGAGGTATTGCAGTAGTATAGACAGTGTTGCTGTTAGAATAATCAGAAAGCAAGCAATAGTGAAAAGAAGTTGAAAAAAGAGCAATAGCCACACTAGGTTCTACGATGTGCATTTGTATCCAGAGTGAGAAAGGTAAGAAGATGGAAAAACGGGTTTCAAGGGAACATCTTCAAAGTTAAGACCCTATCGAGCAAAAACATTATAAAAACTATATTATAATTTCTAAAAATAAAATTGAAATATATAGTACAGCAGTGCAGATATAAATGTTAACGGAATACAGATATAATGTGCTGCACTAGACTGGAAGAGTGAACAAGTAATGTAACTAATCAATGGATGAGGTGAAGAGAGGAGTCTGCACATTTTCTGTGGTGATGCCAAGTATAAACGTTATGTTCCCTGGAGAAATGAAATATAATTAATACCCCAAAGTGGAAGAAGTCTGTACTTCAAAATCTCAGTTTCACTGAAACGGATCATAAATAAAGTCCAGAACATGGCTAACCACAAACATTTTCCCTGGGGTCACAAAATATGGTCTGTGCTATGACCGCGGGCCGCATTGATGGCAGCAGGGTGGCCGTTGGGTTGGGGAAGGGTTGGTGCTAAGGGAAGTGAGCAGTATACATCTGTTGACTGAATTGATTAATGTGAAACCAAAAACTTGGGATTAATCTCGGCCTCTCCACTTAACCAAATTGTGTGAACCTAGGTCCTTGTTTTTTTTCACTTTCTAAATTATCACATATGAGGACCTTAAAATGCATAATTTCAGGATATTTACTGTACCAAATCTTGTCCTGTGTTTGGCCAAATAAACTATATGTTGTTCATGTATAATAGAAACCTTGGCCCCCAAAGAGTGCATATAACAACTGAATTGCCTCTTAGTACAATATTGGCTTAGTTATCGGGGTGGAGGAAGGGAATATTTCTTAATTCATGTTTGAAAACTATCCTGTTTTAAAAAAAATACTTCTCAATGCACTGATAACCCGATGAACTAAGGTGAAACGGTTCTGCATGTTATTGAAATACACTATTTGAACAGACTTGGTAATACTTTTAAACTTTTGCTGCAAAATGGCTTTATAAATGAAGGTGTTCCTAAAGTTAACTGGTGCAGGACACTCTAGTTGCTTCCTTTCGTTAACTGCAATTAACCTTTAAATAAATACAAGCTTGTTTATTTAACATCTTTTTGATGTTCGTGCTGAGTCTAGTAAACAGCAGCCCTGTGCTGCTGTTGACCGGGGGCCGCATGTAAAGGTCAGAGGGCTGCATGGGGCCCCCGGCTGTACTTTGAGTATCACTGGTCCAGAACAAGTGGTAATGCCCCCTAGCATCTTGAGTCAGACTCGAAAGAGCATGTATGTGCGCTGTGGTGCTGGCGTTTGAGAGATGGTTACAGGAGTAGGATGAGTGGAGCACAATCATTTGCCATTGCTGAAAAAAGCTGTATAAAGATTACATCATAGAAAAAACAAATATTTAATTGGAAACAGTCACATACATAAAGACTGTCTGCATGGACATCATTTAGGGGTAACCAGAGGTCGCAGCTGCAGCCCCTGGCTTGCCCCTTGGCCTTAGAGGTGACAAAATCAGTGCCAAGCACACAGGGGCAGTTAATTTTTATTGTCCTTGGTGATCTGCTGTCATTGTTTTCTACACATTTTAATTACATTAATAGTGTGCTTTTCACTATTAGCGTAATTAAAAAATGGAGCACCATGATCTGTAACAACACTTTTTCCGACAACTGAGGTATGTAGAAAAATACTTTTACCTGTTTGTTGTGTGTATGCTTGTGGGTGAGAATTTGTGTGTGAGACAGTGTGTGTCTGTATGTGTCAGTGAAAGTGAGTGAGTGAGTGAGTGAGTGAGAGTCAGTGACAACTAGTGTGAGAGAATAAGTGAGAATTAATGTCATTGAGTATGAGTGATTCTAAGTGAGTGAGAGTAAGAGTGACTGTAATTGATTGAGAGTGGATGAATGAGAAATAAATAAGGATGAGTGTTGAAGAATGTAAGTGAAAGTGAGAGGCAGTGAGTAAGTGTAACTGTGAGTGAAAGTGAGTCAAAGTCAGTAAGTATAATGAAGAGTGATTGCAAGTGAGCATAAGATAGAAAGTATGAGAGTGAAAGTGTATGTGGTGTGGTGTGGAAGAATGAGCGAGAATAAGTCATTGATTTAGTGAGAGTGAATGAGAATCACAAAATGAGTGAGTGAATGAGCGTGAGTGTAAGTAAGCGAGAAAGTATGAGTGAGTCAGAGTAAGAATGAGTGTGAGGTAGAGTTAGATTGAACTCAAGAGAGTGTATGATAATTAATGAGTGTTAGCGAGTATAAATGAATAAGAGTGAGTGAGCATGAATGTGTGTGAGTGAATGTAAGTAAGCATGAGTAAGAATGTGGTGTTATGTGTGCAAGTCTGCATTCGGCCATGGCACACTGAGGGCCATTCTTGGCTTATGGAGGCTACCACTGCAGAATACTGGTACTGGCATACTGGAGGCAAATCTTAGCATGACAGGCACCTGCAACAAAAAACTAGCACTAGGCATGGTAGGCAAACTAGGCATAATGGGCACCCATGGTAAAATACAAGTAATGGCATACTAGAGATAATTGTTACCATATGAACTACCTGCGAAAAAATGCTGGTCTTGGCACATTCGAGGAAATTCTTGTCATTAGGGATGACAGCCATGGCAAATGGGGGGGGAGGGATCAATGACAAAATGCTGGGCCTGACATACAAGTGGTAATGTTTAACAGAAGACAATTCTATGGTATATAGATGGCATTAATAACAAAATTGTGGCATGAGCATATTGAATGTAATTAGTTACATAAGGTGCACCCATGGCATATGAATGCCACCCATGCCAAAATGCGGGCCCTGGCATACTGGAGGTAAATGTTAACATATGGGGGCACATGCAGCACATTTTGAAAAAACGAATTGAGTCAACTCCTGAGACACCATGAAAGGACTTGAATATTTCAGGAGTTCTGTGACGGAGCCCATGGCTTTTTAGCAAATGCATGGGAAAATTGTGCTTTAAAATGCACTATTGGACCACATTTTTTTCTAAATGTTCTCAGGGGAGAAAACTTCCTTGAGACCCCTAAAAGAGGCCAGGCTCACTCGCTTCTCTCCTCCAATACAAATCAGGGTAAGTATTACGCCCACCACTTCCCAAGGTCATGTCAGTGCCCTTCTATAAATGGTATATAAAGCACACCTTTGTCAATGTTGTTTTGTTATATTAGTCATGCAGTTATTATTGAACTTCATCAATGGTAATGATCTGATTTCAGGCCATGTGAAATCAGTTTCCAGGACGAGTCTGGATTATATTATGTCACTTTCTGTGATGTCATTAAGGTCAAGGGGTGTGTGATATCACTTCTGCTACTCCTGGTACTCTTGGTACTCTCCTGCCACAATGATTAACCTGGTTTTGAGTTCCTCTCATCTAGGTCTCATGCCCTGGCACTGCCTGCAGATCTGAATTACACAAGCAATGACGTGCCAGTCTCTTTCTGTGCACTTCAAGTTCGCGTATTTATGAGCAAATGAATAGCGAACCCTTGGGCAATCGTAATGAAATTTGAAGTAATTTTTGTTGCTAAATGTCGTAAATTCGGTGCACGCTGTGTGACTGTTAGTACTAAAATATATCTAGCTGTGTATTTGTGTAATGATTTGCAAATGCTTATAGTTTTAAGTAATATATGTGGTATAATAATCTAGTGACTAAATGATAATAAAGTTACATGTTCTTGGCATGTTTTTACCTGTCAGAACACAGTAAAGTGGCTTTCTTCCCCCCCCCCCCCTCTGCAGGGCCTGTGATCTACAGAATGCTGATGTACCCTCCCACCCGCCGAGCCCTCATTGTGGGTTGTGGTCTACAGATGTTCCAGCAGCTGGCAGGCATCAACACCGTCATGTATGTACTGATTGTATAAGTAGACTAATAAGAGCAATCACTGCGGCACTTTCTTCAGCTCGTATTTTGTGATATTTCCTTTTTGTGTTATGTTTGCAGTACTTATTGTACAAAACATGTAGTGGTCTTATGGGGACATGTACCTCTCCTCCTATAAAATGAAAACAACATTACATTATTATCATTTTATTTTTTCCTTTCTTAACTGCTGAAGAGTAGTGGGGCGACGCTCCTCCGCCTTTGCGGAGGTGCCGCCACTGTAAGTACGGTTTGATTGGTGTAAAATGGCACTGTGCCAGTGCAAAGTTTAAACTATCTGACTCCTAATATAGTTTATATCAGACTTTATTCTCAGCTACACAAAGGAATGAAGATAAGCCCTTGTAATGAGTGCGCACAAGATTGATGCTGTAAACTGTGCACTTGCTAATTACTGCTAGAACGCGGTGACTAAACTGGTGGGTGTGCAGCTTGCACTCTTCTATGAGTAGAACACCTCAGAATATATATATATATATAGATAGAGTATTATGCACTTATTGTACAAGAAGTTTCCCATTCCTGGGTGCACAAACCGTTACAGCAAGCAATCTGCTTTGGTGATGTGGGGTAGGTTTTATCCAGAGCCCACTCCTGGATTCGGCCCAATTTTCACCTACCTTGTTTCCACACAAATGGGAAATTGAGCCGGAAACCGGTTCAGGGTCTACTCATTATCAGGACTTACCCATAACGCTGTACAAGGTGTACAGGGTCTTGTGTTCAAGGGTGCAGTGTTTGCTTAGATGCATTCTATGTGTAAAATCTATTATTATAACATTTTGGGTTGCTCGCTGGTTTAAATGTATTTTTAATTGGAATTTTCCCCAGATAACTGTACTTAAAACCTTGTTACTTTTCTAACACAGTGTGGATAGGATTTAAGCTAATCCCAACCTTTAAAACGGTGCTAGAAAAACAAGCTTTTTGAGTAGGATCTGGTAGGATCTGGTTTAGTAATGGCGGTGCTGTGCATGCGCTGCATATAAATGAGCAGATCTCCAACTAAACACAGGAAACTACCCAGAGTTCCTAACTTCTCTTTTGCATAATTTATGCGTCACTCTAAGCGTTGGCATTTGCTTCTGACCTATAACTTTATGTAAATACCTGACTTTTCTGGGATGGTGGAACTTTTAAATGTCACATTTCTTTTAAAACAGTGAAAATACCAGCATTCATTCATTATCTTTTGGTATAAATCCTACTTATTGCTTTTAAAGTATGGGTGACTTTTTGTAAGAGAAATCTATATATCAAGAATGCAGACGACAGCACGTTAATATTTTAGGGAGCAGTTCTTTGTTTTGAATTCATGGACAATGTGTTCTGAAAAAGTTATGCTTTATTCCTCATTTAGTACATGCTATTTATAGTTTTCGTTTGTCTACAGAAGCTAAACCAGTTTCTCTTCTTATGGTTATTCTATACGTCGCAATGCCATATTGCAGTCGTTCTTGGATTCCATTTCTGAAATTTCCCTGGTTCCAGGTGAGGGCGCGTGCCAGCTGTCATGATGACAGATACGTCTTAAACTCTGTGACCCACGTCGGTGATTAGAGTCACACTGTGTCCCTAAGCGCTCTGGCAATAGACCCTGCTGTGCTGTGCATATGTGCAAACAGCTGCACAGAGGCAGATTGGGAAAGCACGTGCGTGTTTATGGGGAGGGAAATGTAAACAAGGCAAGCACGCGCCTATGTGTGGTGAAGGAGTGTCGTTCTGAGCAGAGTGGAGTTTGTAACTTGTCAGTTACCAATTCCCACTATGTAAAGTGACAAGGAACTTGCAAGAGAAAAAACCCTTCATAATATGAATTTTCATTACATATATACTTTTGCAAGAGCAGAGTTAGTGCTACCTCACAAATCTGCTTTTTGCATGTCTCCATTATAAAACTAACAGGCACACAGGGTTTAGTAGTTTGTGGGCACACAGGGCCTTCAGGGTCAGGCACACAGGGCCTTCAGGGTCAGGCACACCGGGCCTTCAGGGTCCGGCACACCGGGCCTTCAGGGTCAGGCACACCGGGCCTAGTAGTTTGGACAAACAGGACCTAATTGTTCGGGTACACACGGACCAGTGATTCTGGTACACATGGCCCAGTAGTTCTGGTACAAACGGCCTAGTGGTTCAGGTACACATGGCCTAGTGTTTTGTGGATACTTTCAGGGTGTGGGTTGGACTCAATAGCACATGTTTGGTGTTTACTAATAAAATCACAATATAGTCCAAGAATTGGGCTCAGATATACATTTCTAACAGCTTACAAAGAATAGCCACAGTTTCCTCATAGTAAATGAATTATGTTTAAAAGTTGAACATAGTGATTCAAATTTTCTAAACATATTTTGATTGCTTTGTGCTTCATAATCTATGACTTGGTTTGTTGCATATCGCGTGTGTGCACCAATGCCCAAAGGAGGTGTGAGCCGTGCATTTCTCCTCTGTATGTTTCAACCACAAAAGAAATAGGGCACAATTGTTCATACCTCCCACTACATGGCCTTGAGGGTATATTAAATACACCAAAGTGTACACTGGTGACACGCAGTAGCCACAGTGCTGCAACCTCTACTAAAAAACGAAAAGCTTCTCTCGTGAGCAGCATGAGCGTAGACCACGTGCATTCATTTTATTCGCTTTCATTGTGCATACAAATATATTTCGTTTGTTGGGATTCTGATTGATAGGTTGTGGAAGAAAGATCCAAAAATTGTGAACTGTGACTGATCTCCTACAATGCTTAAATGTAGGGGCCTACAAGAGTAAACCAGTTTCCCCTAAGGATATCCTTGGCTCACCTTTGCTAGCTTGGGCTAGGAAGTATGGCAAGCCTCCAGAGAAAGAAACATGAGGAAATATGGGCAAAAGAATCAACCAAACAACAATCCTGTTAAACAGAACAAGCATGCCAAATTGGATTAAAATTAAAAATAGTTTATAAGGAAATTACTCCAAAATAGAGATAATCCGGTACAGAGCACAATAGTTATTTATAAAAAATAACAATCTAGCAATGCAAAACGATCTATTGGTGAAAGTCAATGGTAACGGTAAAAATCTGTAAAAGAACCAAGCCTCCTCGCAGGAATTGCATTCGACCTTACGTCCACATGAGGTGAAGCACAAGTGCATGCGCTTTGATCCAAGTGGGGCCTTGAGCAGTCTGGGAGCACATACACAAGGTGGGCTTGTGTTTGCCAGAGCTCATACTTGAAGAGGTTTTGCAGAGGTAAAAATCCTCTAAGTAGCTCAGAGGCTGCACCCTTATGTTTTAGCTGCAAGATTTGTTTGGTCCTCCTCTCTAAGTCCCCAAAAAGTCACTATTTTTTTTCACAGAGTTTTATATAGTGCAAACTTGACCCGGTATCGGGTATCAGAGCGCTTTACATAGCACCAGTTGCGTTACATGAGGACACATTAATTTTTGTTAGGCACGGGGAGATTAAGTGATTTGCCCAGAATCACAGGATATTAAGTGATTTGCCCAGAATCACAGGATGTTCAGCATCATTGCCGAGACTCGAACCCGGTTCCCCAGATTCGAGGTCGACCGCCCTAGCCGTTAGGCCAACTCCTCTCATCATTCTCATATGAAAGAAGCATCTATCAATAAATGCAGGTTTACATCAGTTTTACATAGTTGTTTTCTAGTAGAGATTTAGAATTTCTCAAATGAGCCTCTGGAGATAGATGTGGAAAGATTTTCATAAGCTAAAAATCAAGTTTAAAAGTCATTCCATTAAGACTTCTATGTGAAATATCCCCGTGGGCGTCAAACTTCGTATGTTAAAGACTGTACAGTTAGCAGGCGATTCCATTCAGGGAAGGCAGGCTCCCCAACAGGTTGCAGGACCATATGGGAAACATAGACGCACATGTTCCTAACATTCTGGTCAAGAGAATGCCTTTAGTAGTTCTTGATCTAAGCTGGGTCACCAATAGTTTGGAGTAAAGCAACCGTACAACAGACCAGCAGGTATTGCAAAGAGGCAAAACTACAATAAGCCTCCTGTAGCTGGGTGAGAGGGCACCACAGGCCAAACTTCATTTTTGGCATTTGGTGCTGATAATCCATGTACTGTAGATGGAGGCTAGGATAACTCTCCTTCTTTTAACTCCACCATGTGAAACACAGTGTACTTCTGTCATCTCTCTTTTTCCTGTCATGATCGCATCATGAGTAAAGTTCTACTTTCAGGCCACATTTGATGTAAATCTGTTCAGTGGTTTGGGTTGTAGGCACGAGCAAAATTTCCAATGAGAGCTAAATAGGATAACTGGATAACTTATGTTTGTTTACCACCTCTTAACTTTTCTCTCTCTGCACTGATCTGCCTGAAAATTAGCATGCGGTACCTAAGTCATAGGCAAATAAATGAAAAGTGCAGCTGAGCTATAACTGTGCAGAAGCAACTACTGCTGTGTAATATATATCCTGTTATTTCCTCAGTCCTCCGTACAGCATCACGTTCATACATTGAAATGAATGAACATGTGGCTATATATATATATATATATATATATATATATCAAAACTCCGTTTCGTAAACTGAAGATCTCTCCTTCAAGAAACCGAAGCAAACTCCTTTCAGATCAGGAATGACGACGCCTTGTGTGGTGCAATAAAGTCTTTTCATTTGGCCTCAGTCGAACGCGTTTCGAAGCGTTATGCTCCTTGCTCACCGACAGTAAAGCTATGAAAGTGGCCATTTTTTAAACAATATTACTAGCGATTTCAGTGTGTCACGTGAAAACTACTTCACAATAAAAAGTGACAACAGACTCGTAGTTTTTCTGTGTGTTGTTCCCTAATCAGGCTTGATAAAGCACCGAGTTTCCTTTGTAAAATACTTTTGGCTATGCATTACAATTTCATAACAGTTTCAATAAATTAAAACTCCTACAAAATTTACAATAATTACACTATAAAGAGTATTTACAAATTGCGACCGCAGCATTCATAGAAGCAACATTTCATTAAGGAACTCAATGTTTTTAGAATTCCCAAACTATGCCAAATCCCCCAAGTGGGCACAAAACTGTGATTTTTATTCCTCTGACATTATTCGGCCCATGTGGGCCATTTTATAGCAATCACCTTTTAACACTTAGGAAAGTATTCTACATTTCTTGCCCTGGTGGGCTACTCGGAGGTTTGTTTAATACTAGTCTGTTCCAAAAACCCATTTCATCCTACTTAAATCCACGTGCAATTAAAAACCTTATCTTCTACTCTTTCTGCAGCCTATGTTACAAAAACATATATATACATAGAAAACCAATATATATACGCAGTTATAATATCTACAAATGAATGTACAAATCTTCAGCGTTTAAACCTTCTGGGTATTTACAATTCAATTCGATAATATACCGGGACTCTAATTTCCTCAGTTTCTTCTCCCAGTTTCCGCCCCGTTTGTCTGCTGCCACTGCATATATAACATAATATGTCAGACCTTTACTGTCTTTGTTGTGGACTTTCCCAAAATGGCGTGCAACTGGATACGTCCGATCCCCATTCTTGATTGCCCGTAAATGTTGTAGGATTCTTTTATGGACCTCTAGGATGGTGCTACCCACGTACCTCAGGCCACAAGGGCACTGAAGCACGTAGACCGCAAAATCCGTTTTACAGGTAAATTTACCTTTGATGTTTTTCATTTCTGTCGATAACCCTGGTCTGTATTTGGTAGTATTTATTCCATAGAGACATGCCTTACATTTAGGACATTTCACAAAAACTGGTTTTCTACTGAGCCATGTTTGTTTGGGTTGCTGTTGTCTCAAGGTGTTTCTTACCAGGATTTGTTTAAATGATTTAGCACACCTGAAAGTCATTTGTGGCCTCTGTGGCACTACTTTACCCAGTATAGGATCGTTTTTGATTATGTGCCAGTGTTTATTTAATATTCCTCTTAACCTATCCTGTTGGACACTGTATTTAGTTATTAAACGGCACTGATTGCCTAAGGCGGCTGATCTTTTCTTTTTCTTGTTTTCTACTTTATCAAAAAGAATTTCCTCACTCTCCTCCTTCGCCATTTTTCTCATAGCCTCAATCATCCATTTGTTTGGGTATCCTCTACTTAAAAATCTGTTGTTAAGACGGGAAAATTCGCTCTTAGTTTCCTTCTCATTACTACAATTCAGTTTGGTCCTTATGCATTCCCCAAACGGTATGCTTCTTTTTAGATTAGTGGGGTGGAAACTAGTTGCGTGAAGCAACGTACTGCCAGCAGTAGGTTTCCTATACAATTTTGTTGCTATCCTTCCATCTTGGATATACTGTAAGGTCAAGAAAGTTAACGCTATGTTTACTTATCTCCCTAATAAAGCTAAGATTAAGTTCAATATGTTGGATCTTACTGATAAAAGTTTTTGCTTGTTCCTCTGAACCCTTCCATACCAAGAAAAGATCGTCTATGTGACGACGCCAATGCATATTATGTTCTTCCCACTCTGCTTGGTACTGCGTCCGGATCACCTGCTCCTCCCACCAGCCCATATGCAAATTCGCATAGCTGGGGGCGAAGCCAGTGCCCATAGCAGTACAGCAGATCTGGTGGTACGAAATTTCATTGAATAGGAAGAAGTTACTTGTTAGACACACTTCTACCAATCTCAAGATCATTTTTGTATGGGCCCATAATCTTATTGGTCTTGCTCCTAAGAAATGCTCAATAGCTTTCAGCACATCTGTGTGCCTAATACTTGTGTATAACGTCGACACATCAATCGTAATCAAGAGGTAGTCATCCTCCCAAGGAAGATCATAGATTCTCCTCAAAAAATCTCCTGAGTCTTGAATGTAAGAGGGAAGTGATTGTACCAGTTTACACAAAAATGAATCTACATACTTTGAGGTATTTTCATAAGGGCTACCTATAGCTGATATAATAGGGCGCCCTGGAGGATTCACAATATCCTTGTGAATTTTTGGGATTAGATAAAACACAGGTATCACCGGTTGAACAATCTTTAAACATACAAATTCATCATGGTTCAGGAGTCCTTGATCATACCATCTCTCTAACTCAGTGTTATACATTTGATGACCTAAGACCATATCTTTCTCTTTGACCTTAGTGTAACACATTTTGTTGTTCAGTTGTTTTTATGCTTCAATTCAATATTTCTGTTTGTCCCAAAGGACAATATTGCCCCCTTTATCGGCATTTCTCACTATGCAGTTATCAATTTCATTTAACTTTTTAGTTAAAGCATAGTAAGCCTTTTGTTTCTGTATATTCAGTGAATTTTTATTCTTATTTTTCTCTTTGCTGATGTGAATACATAAATATTTTAATTCATTAGTAACCAGTTCACTGTACACATCTGTAACATCCCTTGCTGTCATTGGAGTAAACCTGGAATTTGGTCTGAAGCTTGTTGGTGCTTCTCCTTCTATATCAATGCCTTGTTCTTGGGCTACCAATGTGGCATCTCCACTGGTTCCGTCTGCTTGATTTTCGTTCTCAAGTTGTCTAAGTTCCAGCATCAAGTTCATGTCATCAACAGTCAATTGCCCTTGTTGGATTGTATCACTTCGAGGCATTGGTAGCTGTCTAAATGATGGATTCATAAGGAAATGTTTTTTCAGTTTCAGTGTCCGTATAAACGTAAATAAATCAATTCTTGTTTGCACGTAATCCAAATCTGCCTCTGGACAGAATGATAATCCCAATTTTAAGATTTGTAGTTCTTGGTCTGTTCGTGTCATATCAGTGAGGTTGATAATAGAGGCTTCATTACTTTCCTCTACTTCCTGTTTCCTCTCGGTTTCACTTGCCCTTCTTCTCCGGTTGGCGCCTTTCCGCCTCTTGCTCCTCTGCCTCTTCCTGTTCCTCTTGGAGGTTTGGTTGTCTGTATTGGTTGCCTTGGTCTTAAATTGAACCGTCTCTCTTCCCGTAAAAAACCAAACTCATCCATGACTGATGGGACTTGTCTATTGATTCTGACATTACCGTGATCCTCTAGATCCGTATCTACTTCAGAGCTCTGGAGGCTGCTTTGCCCTGACTGCACTTCTTGCAAAGATTTGGTAGCAGTTGTTAATTTATGTTTCCGGATCGTATTGAATTTCTTTGCAAAACTATAGATTTGGCCTCTGTCATAGTCTAGCTTGTCCTGCAGAAATGTCTGCGCTTTTCTTTCTCTTATTGTTGTTTCCAACTTGCGCAGCCTTTCTTTCATTTCTGCTTTGAACTTGGTCACTTTTTCTTGGTCCGGGTCTGTACTTAAAATTAACAGCAGGGCATCTATTTCCTCTAAAATTCTTTCTGTCCAAATCAGCATACTTGATTAGGATTGCAAGCATCTTAATCGAGGCGTCATTGTTGTTAGCTGCCCACTCGCGCAACATTTCCGGATTTGGTTCCTCATAGCTAGGAGCTACCATAATGCGTAGCCCTCTCGGAACTCGTTGCACTTCCAGATAGCGCTGCAAGGATTTAGATTCCCACCATTTTGACAGTTCGACATGCTGCAGTTTCTCCAGGCATTTCAGGCGTGTCCCAAATCTGTTATTTGACTGCTGGTATTATCTCGTCCAGAAGTATTCGCTGTGCTTGCACACTCATTGTCAAAAATCAAGAGAGCTGCCTCTTCCCGCTCTCTCACTTCGGAGGCCTACATTTATGCAAATTCCTTAAGGGATGGCTCCCTTAACACCACAACCGCTCCCTTGCTGTGTATTTCAATATAACTGCCAGGGATGCTTTACTCACTCCCCACAGGTCTGTCTCATGTTCATAATAATTTGTGTTCCATGGTAATGGGCAGACAAATTGGTTTTGGACCTCACCACTCTATTAAAGGTACACATCAAAATGTTTAGCTTCACCTGGTCGTAAGTTTGTTTCTGCAGCAGCATCGTTTTTCTCGGTCAACATGACCTTCTTCTCCCTTCAGCCAGAGAAATGCATGTTTCAAAGGGTCAAACAAGATAAACTATCGCTATAAACTCATCCACTGGTTTATTTCCAGGCAGGTAACTGGTTCCTCTGCTCCAATGTTCTGTTCCTGCCATTCAGCCTGAAAGGAGATGTGATTACAAGAGCTATTCAGAGGCCAATGTCATCAGCTCTGCCTAAAAGGGGAATGACAAGGTCCCTTCTAAGGCCGCGGATCCCTTCTGTCAGGCATGCAGCTGAGTGTGGGCAGAATACATTTCACATTCCCAAGCTAGTGAAAACATTAAACTGAACAAAAGTCGAACCTGATCACTTGACTTTTTAGAGCGAATGACCAATGTTCTGCAAATTGATTTCTGAGATCACTTTCATACCGAAGGTTACGGAATTAAGGTTTCCATGTGTACATTGGTAATATGTCCAACTGCCTTTCTGCAGGAAATATGGGCTTCTATGCGCTTATCACATTTCAAGGTGCAGATGAGAAAAATACTTCTTTTACTCATGCATCGTATATCTCTACAACTATGCAGGGACTTTGCACATAAATAGTTGTTTTACCAAAGTGACAGTTATGGCAATGTAAATCCGCAACAGTTAGATCGATTTCCTTGCCCTTGATGTTATTGAAACTAGCTATGTGCTTTAAGAAGAAATACATTATCAATAAATGTTTTCTGCTACAACTGGCGTGGTTCCCGGGATATGCATCTACTGGAAACTGGCAACATGCATTACTGTATTAATGAACATCGTGGCAACACGCTCTGTATATTACTGGGCAATATGGGGGATACTGCTTTGCATTATGGGCGTTGGGTTTGTGCGAGCAATGTTGGTAGGAGGTAATATGCATGACTGGGCATTATGAAACTGTGGATGGACATGTCTTCATATTATTGAAGCTTCTATTGTGTACTACTGGAAACTAAAGTAACTAGAAACATACATCGCTTGCATGGTTGAACTGAAAGAATAGTTCTCTGCAAGATGGAAACTGCTACATTTGTTGCTGGCTGTTATGGGGACAGGCAACGAGTATTAGCATATGAAAACAATTTGAAGAAGGAATGATATCTAAACCATAATGTTTTAGTGCCTTATAATTGCATTGCCACTTTGTTGTCTTTAACCTCTGAAATTAATTATTATAGACATTGGAGTTCAGGAGACAATTAAATTCCTAATTAAATTTAGTATTTACTGACTCATGGTTCTTGCTTTTTTTTATTTGTTCTTGATTTTATATAACAAGAGATATGGATGAGGGTGGAAACTCTGCCATTTCGACAGATCCCTTAATGTTGGTAAATTGTTTCCAGTTCGTTGGAGGCTCATCTTGTAACCCTGAAATTTTAATACACAGCCAAGGGCAAGAAACAAAATTCTAACTTTAGTTCGACAATCCAGACATTTAATAAAACAATAGTTAGGGGCCTACTCACAACTTTAATTCGGAAGTACTTTTAGTAGTACAACAATAGTACTGCTCACATATTACAAAATGCTATTCACAAACCTACGTACGGACGTCTCCACCTCAGCTTCTGGCTTTATTTGAGGAAATCTCTCCAAATGCAGGGATTTCTGAACATGTATCTACGTTTTAAGAGAAATGTGGGATAGAACAAGGGGTACTGATTGGAACATGGGGAACACCTTCTACTAAATGGGAGAGGTTTAGGGAAGAGTAAGATGGGGGTTCAGAGACAGGAAATTAGTTGTTAAGGGAAGGCCATGCACCCACCTACGAAAGACTAACCCATTCCAATTTACAAAGTGCACTTCTATAGGTATTCCAACCAAACAAAAAAAAAAAAGAACCAGCGGTAACTGTACTCCAGCTCAGACCAGGGGTAAGTCCAACACCAAACACAGCCATCCGCTGGTACTAAAATCACCCCCCCACACACACACAGAAAATAATAGAGGCAGGAACTTAAAGTAGAACCCTATAGGAAATGACTCATTTCAACTTCTTAAACATGTACCTAAGTTTAATGTAATGTTAATATATAAATATATATATATGTGTGTGTGTGTGTGTATATATATATATTTGAGTATTGTGTGTGTGTATTTATATATATACACACACACACACACACACACACACACACACACTCACACATACAGCAATGGGTGCCAGGGCCCTTTTCACAATACATAGAAAATATGTATCACAGCGATGACAATACATACGACTTGCACTCCAGGGTCGCGTTCTCAAATTAGATGTTTAATTCAGCGGCTGTTGAATTAAACATCTAATTTGGGAACGCGATCCTGGAGTACAAGTTGTATGTATCGTCATCGTTGTGATACATATTTTGTACGAAATATATATAAATCCAAACCAACTGCTCAAGGGGTGGAGGGGAAACACGTAAGAGCTCACCTGCTATAAATCATCAAGTCCAAGGTCAAACACCACAGAAAGATGCTCATCAGTGTTACGTGGAAAACTTTGCTTTACTTCCATCGAGACGTGTTTCAGCCATCCCTGTGGCCTTGATCACATTTAAATGTTAAGTGACTACCAGTGCTTATATCACCGATTAGTGAAAACAAACAGTCAACTGTAAACACAGGCATAGAAGATAAATCGTGAAAAGACGAAATTCATACACCACAATTTTTTTTTATCTATTAATCAATCAACATGACACTGTGGGAAAAAAATCATAATACTCTGCTCAGTGAAATGAATCGATCAATAATCACAGTAATGAAATACTGCATACTCTTAGACTTGCAGTCAGCGGTCTAGTTGTTAAAATGGTCGTAATACAGCGCATGGCAACACTAGTAAAGAAAACAATTGAGAACAAGCACCCCAATGCGCCTAAGGCGTGCAGTACATGACCATCAATGTCCCGCAGTGTGCTTTGTTACGTGTGAGGGCTACAAGTGGGGTGTCTGAGAATAGAAAGTGTATACTGGCTGTAACCAGGACCCAAGATATAGCGCAGGTACCCAAGGGAACTCAGGATTCTGGGAAATGGAGAATGACCAAATGCAACAGGAAGCGCAGGTGTATCAAAGTTACTCAACTTCATATGGTGTCAGATAACAGTGTACTACTTTCCTGGTGAATGGGGCATGAGTGGCAGTCAGATGAAGGAGCCGTGTTGGAAAGAAAAATGAAAGAGAATGATAACTGCGGTCACAGTGCCGTACAAGACGCGGCATGTGTGTTGGCAACACGTGTTGACAGGCATCCTGTGAACGCATGGTGTCTGCCTGATGCAAAAAGGGAGGCACAATGCCATCGGAGAGAAGGCTTGTGCTGGTCTGATGAAGACAATTAGGTAGAATAAACAAGTCTCAGGGTAGACAGGACCCAGGACACGAAAACGTCCCATAGGTGCTCCACTTAGCAGATGCTGCAAACACCAAAAAAGTACTCGGGATAGTGTAAAAGACACTGGTACAGAATATGACAAGTGGAAGATGCATGGTGGTGATGGAAAAGCATGAGGTAGGGCCTCATGGGGAAACAAAGACCACATAGGAGCCCTGCATGATAGCCAACTGAGTAATGTAAATCATGATTAATACCTTGTAAAACGCACACATGAACATGCTATGTTCCCTGCAAAAGACACAGTGATGCCGCACGTGAGTTACCCTGTGGGAACATGATGGGACTGGATAACTCTGCACATGTAGTGGCACGGATAGAGCAACTGTCACATAACATATTGCTACTATGACTACATATTTACAAACACGTTTAGTTACATATGTACATATTCAATGAGGCCCAAGTCCAGGAGACTTGTGCACAATGCCGATCAGAAACATAACTCAGACAAAAAAAATATTGAAAAATGAGAAGCGCAACCAAAGTCTTATCTGAAACTTGAGGGAACACTGTGACAGTAGATGAAGATAATGGTAGGGGACTCATTCAGTGAATATGTATACCTTGTCCTTGAGTACCCCTTCCTTTCCTCCTGTAAAACACACACAATGAACTGCAATTAGTACAGAGGAGTGCACTGAACACCCTTTCACAGAAATGCAAATAAGAGGCAATGTTAAAAAGTTGCAACATTAAAAACACGGTGTTGTATAGCATCAGTTGTTATACAGATAGACATTTGATTCCTCGTCCTGGTTGAGTCCACCAGGATGCGGTGTGTTTAAATCAATGATCAACTCTGACTCCCTTTTTCTCATCCTCAGAACACAATCCCCATCTGGGATATGTTCAATGATGAAGAAAGTAAGTAAATTGCGGTCACCACAGTGTTTGCTGTGGAAATACCTTGCCACAGGGTATTTAGGGTCATTGTGCTCAATAGCCCTAATGTGTTCCAAGACTCTCTTTTTGGCTGCAAACACATTGCTGCCAATGTAGCTTAAGCTGCACAACATACCAGGGCATAAATCACAGGGTTGGTGCTGAACATCCGAAATTGGCGAATGTTCTGTGTGTTTCCATTGAATATGGAGTAGGCCTTGATGATGTTGCTGCCTCTGCATGCCTTATACTGACCGCACGGATAAAAACCTTTAAGGCTGTGTTGACTGATACCTTTGATGAGGGCGATGTCACTCCTGACAAGTATGTCCCTAAAGAATTTGGCTTTGCAGAAAGTAATGCTGGGATGCTTTCCAATCTCTTGGCTAATGACTGGGTCATTTCTAAGGATGGGCCTATTATTGGACAAGATGTGCCTTACCCTCTTAGAATTGTTGTTATAGGTGAGTATTTGCCTGTGAATAGATTTATGGACTTCAGAAGTGGTGTTGTTAAAAAGTAGCTGTTCCCTGTGAACTGTGTTGACTTGTGTAATGTCTTTCTTCAACAATCATTCTGGGTACCCTCTTTCTCTAAACCTGCTAATCATTATGTTCTCTTCTGCTCTGTGTGCACCATCAGTGCTGCAGTTCTCCTTGCCCGGAGGAGCTCACCGTAAAGGATGCTCCACTTAAAATTGACCGGATGACCTCTAAGGGCATGGAGGAGGCTGTTCCTAAATGTGGATTTTCTAAACAGTCTGGTAGTGAACACTAGATTCAGAGTGTTGTTTTTGTTAAATAAATGCATATCTATATAACTTTTAATGACTTTCTTTAATTTCAATATAAATATTATTTATTTAAAAAAGGACATTATTTGAGCTAATTCTATAATAACTTTCAGTCATTTTTTAATGTTAGTAATAAATCTTTAAAAAATAATTTTAATTTCATGTATTTAAATGAATTAAATGTTTAATTTAAAATTACATTAATAGAGCTATAGCATTTTTATTTTGTTCTACATTTACAACAAATATATAAAATGGATTTACATTAATATTTAACTTTAAAATATTTTTTGTATTAAAAAAAAAAAGTTTAATGGTCTTTTACAATTTCTTTCTAATTTATCGTAGGAAGGGCCCTGCCCCGATGTCATAGCTTTCCGCCTAGGAGTGTGAAGGTACAAATAGTTACATTACATGTGTAACTTTCAATCTACGAACTAATTCAGGGTGTGAAGACCTGCAAGTCTACACTTTTGAGTAATTTTACACTCAGAAATGTTAAATAGCTAAAAGTAGTAAGCTACTCAAGAGTACAAGAATAAATCATAAGAGTATAAAAGTAAATTTACTCATAATGAATATATGCATGTAAATGTACTTGGTGAATAGGTTCCAGAGTGTTTAGATGTGTGCACATTATTTAATGGTGCATCACAATTTCAATAAATTCCTGGAGTTTGTAGTGGTGAAAGAACATTGCCTATTTAAGCTGAGGTCTTTCGATCTCAGGCCTCTCCAAGGATATTCATCACGTGTGTCACAAATGGCTGTGACCTTCAGAAGCCTCATATCTTTTTATTTAGCTTACCAAAAGTCCCTAGTATATGATACCCATGGTCTGTAAGTTAAATGTTCCAAGCGGACTGCAGCACACATTGTGCTGCTACTAGAGTGACAGTGCAAAACATGATTGCAGGCCTACCAATGTAGCCTGCCTGTGCAGGTTTAAAACTGCAAACTCAACCTGTCAAAATATCCCCTTTTACGTGCGTAAACCATCCTTTTAAGTTTAATAATGGTAAGTCACCCCTAAGTAGGCCTTATTGCCCAATAAGGCAAGGTGCATGGTATATAAAGGTAGGACATGTAAATGTTTAACATTAAACATGGCCTTATGGTCACAAGGCCCCAAAAGCTATGTACACTGTAGCAGAGTAAACTGTTCTATAGGAATGCATTGGGATGCAATATTAAAATTAAATAATGTTATCTCCACTTTAGAAACTCCTACATAGTTCATTTTTGGACTATTTAAATATTTATTACATGCCAAATTTACTGGAAAAATCAGGTTTGAACAAAATATTTATCAAAATGTACCCCCATAAAGCATCTAGGGTTGAGCTTCCAACTGCCACCCAGGAACTGAATGCCCCTTTTCGAGGTGCAAACTTGCTTGCAAATCTGAGACAAAGGACTTACGTGTGGGGAAGTGTTCTGTTCATTTGACAGCATGACCATCAGAATGTGCCCAGGAACTTCATTAACTTCAAAGGGGCCTACCCTTCAGAGGACAAATATAGTTATCACTTGGGCCTGCCCCCTCATTTGTTCCTCTATTCAGTAAAATGCACAAATTCCAGAGGGAGAGGAGCTGACTGCAGAACCAGTTTTGAGTGACCTTGGAGGAAGGGTTGCTCATTTCATTAGCCACACCTGTAAGGTGGGCACAGGAACTCAGCACAGGGGAAGAAAGGTTCTGCCATGTTGGATTTTGGTAGTGAGTAGCCCTGTGGGATTGTTTGCAGTAGGGCACACAGGACAGGAACTGCTGCAAAAGTGAGTAGGATTTCCCATGGGAACACCCTCCCAGTTGGTCAGGGAGAGGCCAGGAATCACCTTTACACACAGCCTAGTTCCAGGCATAAATGTGACACACCTGGGCATCCTATCCAGAACACTATGAAATCTGTGGATGGCAGAAGAAGGGGTGAACCTTCTGCTGAGACCAATGCAAAGACCTGGAAGGCTGGATCTGCTCCCACTTGTATCCAGAACAAAGAAAATCCTAGGGTCAGTTGTATAACCTCCTGTTAATCTATAGGGGCACAACAAGATGCTGGAGCTAGTTTTTCCTGAAGGTCCCATCTGACCAGCCCTAACTGGGCTAGCCCTGGACCCTGCTGGTGGCTTCTGCAGGTGGCTTCTGCTGGAGTAAATCCAAGATGCTTTTCCTGAGGTACTGGGACCATTGGGTGTGTCGAATTGTACTTCTCCTAACATCCTGAGAAACCTGGGACTTAGAAACTTTTTGGCTCCAGTGACTTCCGAAAGACAGGGACAAACCTGCCAAGTCTGTCTGACAATTATAGCATTGTTGCTGGGCCAAAGAGATTGAGGTTGCCCACACTATGATCTATTTTGCAGAAGCAAATACATTTCAGCAGGACATTGCGGCGATAGTATCCGGCCTTGTGGAGCCCTGTTCGGCTACTGCTTTTAGCCTTGCCTCTTGGTGGAGGAATCATAAATGTGGCTAATTCCGAATGCAGAAATATTCACGAGGCGAAGTATCTACTTAGCGAAGGATGTTCATCTGGGGCAAATTTTCAATTTCTCCTGGTCAGAGCTATCCAGGCAAAATGTAATCACTTCACTAGGGCTTCGTCATTCACCTATCTAGCCTCATGTGGCCCTTGTCATCTACGTCCTGCTGCCTCACTGAGGATTTTTGACTTCCATTTGCAGAGACTAAGTCAGAAGGTAAAACTTCTGACCGGGGTGAACCTGGTCTCTGTATCCGACCCATGCTCCTTTGTTGTCGGCCTTAAATTGTTCAAATGTACTGGTCAAGCGCAGCCACATCCCTGCGGTTGTCATTCAATACTTTTTGGAGCTATTTTATTTGAACTGTAAAACATTTATATATCCTCTTATTGAGTTTTTGTATGTTTTGGTGTCATTTTGTACATTATAATAGTGGGATTATTATTGAGTTTTGTTTTCCACCTTTCAACTGTTTTTGGTACTTCTAAATGCTTTACACATTTTCTTAAGTTAAGCCCATCTGCTCTGCGCCATATCTACCAAAGGCTGAGTTCAGGTTTGAACTACTGAAACCTTTACGGGACCTTACACGAGTAGTGACATTATTACTGTGGTGGACTACTACCCACCACAACTAACAATCCACTTTCTCACAGGTATGGTCACTGTTTTAACTTTTCAGTATATTAGCATACATTTTAGTTGCTTCTTCTTGGGATAATTTCCTGCACAGGGGTTATTCTCCAGAGCAGAGATCTTGGTCAGTATCTCATATTCAATTTTGAATGTGCTAATTCCAAGGAAAGTCATAGGTGAAAACATATTTTTCTCACATACTTCTTGCTGACTATCTAAACTACGTATGAGGCTGTTTCATTATTATATGAAGAGATTGGGGTTCCAGAATCAAGCACCTAAAAACTTACCTGAACATCTTTATTGTTGGTCACTTCTTGCTTGTAATGTGGGACCATCTATGTACAACTGGGAGTATCACCATAGCATCAGGAAGTGTCCTATTAACAAATACAACTCCTCGTTTGAATGAAGACCAATGGTGGAGACTTTTCTTTCTTTCCTTCTTCCCTCTAAATCATGAACCCTACAATGGCACACAGTCCTTTTCACATAGCCTTCCTCTGCTGTCAATTTCAGTTTATGTCTGAGCATATTTATTGTTGCATGTGCCAATCTTGATCATCATTACATAGTGGTATATCTAAACTGTATAAGTATATTTTAGTTTGACACTTTTAGGAGTATAATGTGTGTTTTTCTATGACCTCTTGTGTCAAGATTTTAAACTATGTTAAAACCCTCCTAAGCACTCTGACGCCCTTTAAGGTCCTGGTTCATGCACATATAGAACTTCAATAAATGTAAATAAAGTTGCATTCACATGGGTGGAGTTTGACCTCAACGTCAACATTTTACATGTCTGAGCAGGTTACTTAGCTTTGCAGAACATTCTGTGTGGCATTCAGAACAACAGGTGGACTTATTACAAACCATACCATTGTACTCTACAGACTGTTTGAAAACGTGGCTCTTCTATGAAGAAAGCATGCCTTGTGGGACTCAGAAGTGTTTTCTTCTCTGCTCTATATGTAGCAGAGTTTGGATGATAATCACTGATTATATATTTAGATCACATATCTGGAGTCTGCTTGTGCAAGATAACGGTATTGTGCTGGTGCAGCTCTGCCCATAGGTACTGTACATCATACACATAGGCAAATCCCTACCTATTCTCTCCACAAATGAAAGCTCTTGGGATGACTGTCTTTCCTGAACAAAAGCACCAACTGCATTCTTTATGGTCGAGCAACTCTGCCACAAATGTCTTATTGTTGCTGTTCAAATCGAACACATTTCATTCATGTAACCTCACTAAATATCTGAGCTCCCCCAATCATTTACTCCTCTTCAACCATACAATCTTAGTCTATGAGTCTGGCTCCTAGGAGGCCAGAGTTGAAAGATCTAGACATTTGAGACAACCGTCATTACTAAGGTCCACAAACTTTCCACGAAATTACTTTCTGGATACAAAATTATGCCTGGTTTTCAAGGGAAATGATAGGCATGAAGCTCATCGGGGAGAGCTCAGATGTATACAATTTGTGAAGGTAAGGTTACTAGATCCTATGCCTATTCTTTTCGCTCACCCTCGCCTCCTTTATTGTCAGCCTACATTTGCTCCCAGAGATATGGAAGAAACAAGGAATAGCAGGAGCTTAGTGAGCAGAGAGTCTGACTCAGATGACACAGAGTGCATACTAAGCATGAGCTGGAAAGCCGGGCTAGGCCCACTGCTTGGTACATGGAAGTGTTGAGGGAGCCCACTCTTGAAGGCCCTGGGTATGGAAACTATTTGCAACTCAAGCAGCACTGCTTCTGTCTCTGCCACACCTGATCTGGTCACATTCGAGATGAAAGGAGGCAGTGCTGCACAAACACCAACAGCAGTTGAACATTGTTAATACAGACAAGATATGAAATTATGGAAATGGCTTGGCATCTCTGATGTTGTGTTAGGATCTATGCAAAAGGAAGGTGAGCACCAGGAGAACAATGGAAGGTCCTTTGTGAAGGCCAATAATGCACCCCAAATATGGCACACCGGGACCCTTTGAAAAGATGTCACACCTGGGACGCCTGGTATAGACCATCTACCGAGCAACCCCTCTTCTGACATAAGATAGGTAGAGGCAAGTCAATGAAAACTTTATTTGCTAGTCCACTTAAGGGAATGTTACAATTTGAAAATTATTTTCCCAATACACAAATTACAAAACTGGACTGAGATGGAGAGGAATGGAAGTGCTGACAGTCATGTGCACGGCCGGGTATCGCTTGCTCTAGCTACTGATTATTTGCAGTAAAGAGGGAATTGCTTCTGAATCCTCTCTGATTGCTTCCAAATGACATGTTAGGACTGCACCTTGGCAGACTGAGGACAGAAGAAACCCAGAAGACATAAGTGGGGAGAACGCTCAGAAGTATTGAGAGCAAGGTTAGAAATGTTATACAGTTTTGCTTGATTCATGTCTGAACTACCAAAACTGTAGGTGCGAAGTGGAGAGGAGCACTGTCCACTCCAAGAGTAGACTTCTACAGCGGGTCAGGGTTTACTGGACCTGAAAGCTAAAAACTGGCTTGTCTTCAGTACTGAGAGGGCTGGTGAGGAAAGGGCTGATATGATGTAGGATTTGGCACCATTTTAGTGAAAATGCATATCCTGGAATGGTCCCTATATACTCCATGATCTCCAAATCACAGAAGTAATTTAAAGTAGGAGCATCCTGCCATGGAAATAGTCTTATAATAGGTGCCAGTTGCTATTGTGGCCAGATCCAGTCCCTAAGGGAAATAGTTATGGGATTGTTGTAAGGAGCACTCTTTTTAAATATTGTCCACTTCAGTGTTAATATGAATGAAAGATGCGCCCCTCTCTTCCATTCCTTTCTCTTTTGCTGATTTTCAAGCTTTGGGGCTTAACTCTTGTTCATGTTCCCCTTAAATAGGCCCTAATGATAATCCCGATCAATGGAAACTGGTTTGGATAACGTTTCTTTAGAAAAAGATGGCAACGGCTAATTTGATTTGAATGCAATTCTTCAGGATGTTTCACTATGTTATGCAGCCCCTGGTGTGGGTGATCAGGATAAAACCTCGGAGCATATGTCTTGTGATTGCCCAAGACCAACCTCCTTTTGACAAATTGAAGCTGAGGTCATTGATATATATGGATCTTATGCTGCTGGGTTTTAAAGTTTAGGGCACTGTATAAATAGACTATCTGTCACCTTGACACAGACCCCCATTTTCTGAACCTTTAGCCCCATTAAACTACGCCACTAAAGAGAATTCCCCCCACACTGCGGTGAGCTTGTATGTGTTTTATGACACTATGTACCAGTGAGGAGTGGTGCCAAGAAGACAGGGTTGGTTTCGTCCTCCTTGTATTTTAGCTCCTTTATAATTATGCCAACAGTGAATAATTCTATATTTTTTACTTTTAGTGTAATACAAATTGGAGCATCAGGGAGTAAAAACATTTTTTTAAATGTATGTTGTGTGCAAGCTTGCAGGTGACAGAGTTTGTGTGAGAGAGTGTTTATGTGCAATTGTGTGTATGTGAGCGTATGTGTGTGAGTAAAAGTAGCAGGCAGTTATAGGAGTAGCAATACATTTGATACATTTGATTACAAGTCAATGAGTATGAGTGAATCAGGATGAGTGAGACTGATGGAGGGAGGGTAAGAGTGAGTGCAAGTCAGTGTGAGTGAGTAGCTGTCAATCAGTGTAAGAATGAGTGACAATGTGTGAATGAGTGTAAGATTGAATGCAAGAGGGTGATAAAAAATGAGTGCAAGTGAGTGAGAATAAATGAGATCAAGTGACTGAGAATGGTTGAGTAAGAGTGCGTAGGTGAGAACGAATGTGAGTTAGTGAATGTAAATTAGAATGAATGGGAAAGAGGTATGCTTGGTAGTCTACTTATGGCCCTTGCAAAATACTAGAGTTGGCATACTGGAAGCAATTATCAACAGGCAGGGACCTGGCCTACCAGAGAATGTATATATGTGATCAAGGGCACTGGATGCCTGAAACGAGTTATCATGAGGAGTAAAGACAAATAAAAAGACAACTTGCCACTCAGCCACGGGTCCGTAACTCTCTTTTCGCCGAAGAGGAGGTCTGGAGAGTGTTGAGGGTTTTGAATATATATATATATATAGAGATAGATAGATAGATAGATAGATAGATAGATAGATAGATAGATAGATAGATAATATATATATATATATATATATATATATATATATATATATATATATAAATATCTATCTACTGGCGGTCGCCAGTAGATAGTTATAGTTAGGACCGTGTTTCCATAGGAAATCCGCAACATTCTATTTGGAATAACTTTGGCGCCGGTTGACGAATCCTCGCAAAACTTTCAAAATAGGTGGGGCGCTCCGCTCCGCTCCTACCCTGAAAGTCTCGGGGGGGATTCGTCAAGCGGGGGCTGAGAAAAAAGGGGGGTCCCAAAACGCGTTTTCCCCATGCAATTTTCCATAGGGACCTTTAGTCCAAGGTACAGCCCGAACGGCTGAACAGAATTACTTGAAATTTGGCAGAGAGGTAGTCCTCAGGTCAGGGATGTGCCTTGTGCAGGTCTGGTGTCAATCTGTTCAGTAGTTGCTGAGAAAATCAAAAGTAAAATCGTATATATATGTGGGCGGAGCCTAACCACACATCTCATCCTGAGATCTGGTTGGCTGTCAGCACTTCATCCAAGAAGTGTTGGCAGCCATCTTGGGACCAATATACACGATAGCACCTCATTAAAAAGCATTGCAGTTAATAGAAGGTTTTAAGACTTTAGTTACATTATAAATCATTTGTTGATGGTACCATACTCATTTTAGGAAATGTGGTATGTTCTAAGGTGATTTCACCATGTGAAAAAGCCTTCTGCTGGGATATCATGATTGAGAGAAAAATATTTTCTCATGCTTTTCCCACAGAGTTTTGGAAGGTGATCTATAAGCTAAACTGAGAGCTTATTTTCTGTAAATTCACATTATCTTTCTCAGTCATGTGAGAATGAAGTCTGAAATTATCAGTAAAACATGTACATCCAACAAGGGCAGAGACTGTCAGTTGATTCCTTTGTGTTCTACTGCAGCTTCCCAGAGTGTTCCAAAGAACAACTGGAGCGCTAACAGTCCTACTTATGATAAACGTATGGCACACCTGAAGCCATCTTGCTTGGATTAAAGTGGTAACTCTTAAAACATTTAATTTAAAAAGGAACAAAATGAGGGGGTTCACTTTTCCATAAAAAGTATGATTAGTGCTGCAGAAAGAAAAATTAGGGCACATTTTGAGTGACTTCTCAAATCCTCTTCTATTTCATCAAAAAATTCAGACATGCAGACTGAAACATGCACTTTCAATACCAGCAGCAGTTTTCCCTGGTGAGCAGTAGCTTTACTACAGTGATCTAATGAGCAAAAAGAGTGCTAACATTCTGAATTTATGGCAAATGGGTGACACATCTGAATGCCTTTGGAATCAAAGTAAAAAACTGAAAGTATTTCCTACTGAGGAGACTGCAGTAAATGAGGAAATTAGGAAACTTCATAACAAATAAGTCTGCCAAGATGGCCACCAGAGACAAAAGAGCCAAAAGGTAGCCCAAATATCACCCAGATGTAGCCCAAGTATAGCCCAATGACAGAATGCCCAGAGTGTTCTTAAAAACAACTAGAGCGCTTACTGTCTTCATTATGACAAAAGTATGGCACACCTGAAGCCATCTTGATTGGAATAAACTGGTAACACTTAAAACATTTAATTTAAAAAGGAACACAATGAGGGGGTTCATTTTGCCATAGAAATTATGATTAATGCTGAAGAAAGAAAATGAGGGCACATTTTGAGTGACTTCTCAAATCCTCTTCTATTTCATTAAAAAATTCTGACATGCAGACTGAAACGTGCACTTTTAATACCAGGAGCAGACTTCCATGGTGAACAGTAGTTTTACTACAGTGATCTAATGAGTAACTAGAGTGCTAACATTCAGAATTTATGGCAAATGTGTGACATATCTGAATACCTTCATGATGGAATCAAAGTAAAAAACTGAAAGCTTTTCCTACTGAGGAGACTGCAGTACATGAGGAAATTAGACACACCATGAAGAGCAACAGTGAGACTGTGATGGCATACACACAGACCATGGAGGGAAGGTGGGAGGGGTTCAGGGGCAGCTAACTGACCACACAGGGAAGGTGGGAGGGGCCATGGCAGCACAGAAGACCATGCATGGCAAGTGGGAGGGTTAGTGGTAGCACAATGGCTATGATGGGCAAGAAGGAGGGTGCAGGGGCATGCACAAAGGACGATGGAGGATAGAAGGGAGGGTCAGGACCTGTGCACAGACAAGAAAGTTCAGGGGAAGGGGCCTCACAACAGACCGCACGGGGCGGGCAGGAGGAGCAGTTGCAGCACAACAGACCAGGGAGGGCAGAAGGGTGTGGCAGTAAAATGGACCATGTAGGACAGGAGGAAGAGGATAGGGGCATGGCATGTGGACAGGCAGGGTGGAGGTGGCAGGGACAGGTTACAGTCATCTGACAATGCTAGGTAGGTGGGAGGGGAGTGGCAGCTCAACAGAACACTCAGAGTAGATAGGAGTGGCAGGTCCATGGAGCATGGTGCGCAAAAAGGATGGAGCAGGGGCATGCACAAAGACATTGGAGGGCAGGGGGAAGGAGAATAGGGGCAGCAAGCTAAGCACAGAGTTTAAGCAGGAGGTCAATGATGGGGCATAGAATTGGGCAATGGAGGGCAGGAGGAGTGGACTGGTACATCATACTAAATTGAGGTCAGTGGCAGCACATCAGACCATGCATGGCAGGAAGGAGGAGGCTAGTCCATGGATTCACACAACAGAGGATAGGGAGGAGGGGGATGGGGCAGCAAGCTAACTGTTCAGAGAAGGCGGGTATTAGGAACTTTATTGATTTTAAAACGTGTGTCTGTGCGAACTACTTAAAATATGAACAAGTATGCAGCATAATCTCACTTTTATTCAGGAAGAAGAGGACGTTTGTGACTGTGACTCCGGGCTCACTTGGCAGAAACACCCCTTGACCCTCCACCCCCTATCACAAAATGTAAAGCCCGTGAAAAGGGTAGGTGGACGCAGTGTTATATAGAACATAGTCCTGAGAGCACGATTGAAAATGAAAACTAGATATAGTGTATGGTATAAACTATGCACCAAAAAGTGTGAAATAAGATGAACCGGGCGTGAAATATAATATGCAATACATTGTGCGCAATGACAGATTCATTGGATAGCGCGAGATAGCACAGGCACTAGCGCGTGCTATGCGATATGCGCCTTGGAGTGTAATATGCACAGGGCAGTGTTGTGTAACCTAACTAGTCTCTAAAGTTGTAATATAAAATATGTGCTGGGGAGTGTAACGTTGCATATGCACTGTGACAAAGATATGGATCCCAGATTGTAATATGTATGGCATAGCACTGTGCGTTATAACATAGGCATCGAGGAAGGCACGTTAGATGGGGCAATATAACCCGTGCGAAGACAAGTGTGGCATGACATATTCACGGGGTGGTGTTACAGTGCACATGGGCTAGAGAGTGTCATAGCATATGCACTAGCTAGTGGAATACAACACAGAGGTGTGTGGCACTCAGTAGGCAGTGGTGGGTGTAACACAGCATTGGGCTCTGCCAGGAGCGCGCTGTGACTCTCAAGTGATGTTCGTCCCCTTTCCAGAGAGTAAAATAAAAAGTATTACACATCCGGCAGTGGATGTGTGTTTTATTAACCGTGAGGGGGGTTTCTTGCATAGTTTTGGTCGAATTTTTGTCGAATCCCCTTTGAATGGCTTGGTGTGCATGTGTATTAAATGTGCCCGTCAATAGCTACCCATGTTTGTATAAATAAACGACAAGGGTGTCTACCGGGATTAGGCACGGTAGGGCATCAGACATGTCAGAGCTTCACTAGTGGTGTAAATACATTCCACGTGGATTCATTGTATGCATAGTCGCCTTTTAATGAATATCACGCAAATCGTCATGGTGATAGGTACGTACAGTTTGTCCAGCATGTCCTAGGTGTGTCTATAAATATATATTTTTTTTAAATAATAAAAAACAGTGGCCGGCCCTGGGGATTGGGGTAAAAAAAATATGATTAGGAGACAGGCCCTGGGGGATGGGGTCATCAGGGCCAATAAATTAGAATAAGAAGGGGGAACCACACAGCCCCCCTTCTTAAAAAATTAAAATAAATAAAAGACTGGCATCGTGCCGGAGGCCACGCCCCCTCCTTGCAGCACTCTGCAAACGCGCCCCCTGGCGAGTTGTAAGTTGGGGAATTAATTCCCCTTCAATACTGAGGGTCCCTGAGGGCCAACTAGCCCAACAGGCATCTCCAGTATGCACCAGGGAGCTGCGCTGCAGACAGGTGTTCTGAGGCCAAGCCCCTTTTTACACCTCTCTGCAACGCAGCTCTGTGTCGCTTACTGGAGGTACCTAGTGGTCTAGTTTGACCCTAGGGACCCTTAGGATTCAAGGGGACTTAATCTCTCAACTTAGAACAGCCACAGGGCGCGTTTACACAGTGGTGAAGGGAGGGGACGGGGCCTGAGGTGACGTGTGCAAACACGCACTATGGCACGTTTTAAATTGGGGATATAATTTTCCTTCAATACTGAGGGCTCCTGGGGGCTAACTAGCCCACCAAGTGCTTCCAGTAAGCGCCACTGAGCTGCATTGCAGAGAGGTGGTCCAGGCCGTGCCACTTTTTACACCTCTCTGCAACGCAGCTCTGTGGCACTTACTGGAGGTACCTAGTGGGCTAGTTGGACCCTAGGGACCCTCAGGATTCAAATGAACTTAATCTCCCAACTAAAAAACGGACACAGGGTGTGTTTACACAGTGGTGAAGGGAGGGGACGGGGCCTGAGTTAACGTGTGCAAAAACGCCCTGTGGCCTGTTTTAAGAGGTAGTTTTAATCCCCTGCCCTATTATATACTAGGGGCTTTCAGAGGAGGTCATGCTAATCACAGGGGGACCCCAACGCATAATGTTCCCTAGTGTATGTAGGTGTTTTCACTGTATTCTGAGTGTCTTTTAACATAGCACTGGCTCTAGGACTGGTTAGTCAGACTCAGTTACCACCAGTATCCGTCTGAAAAAGTTGAGGGTACAGGATGATTTTGCAACAAGGCTTCTTTCTGCTCTCCTTTTTGTTCTTTCTGCACGTTATCCTTCTTCCTGCACTTTTCTTCCTCTTTGAGGACTTCTGTTGCTTCTTTCTGCACTTCTTTTTTTTCTTTCTGTGCATTTTTTCTTCTTTCTTCACATGTCCTATCTCTGTAGGCATAGTTAGAAATTAGCATTTAAAAAACCTTTGAAATTCACAGAAAAAACCATAGGTTTCAGGCACGTTATAGTTAGGAATTAGCATTTAAAAAACCTCAGAAATTCACTGAAAAAACCATAGGTTTCAGGGGTGTTATAGTTAGCTGGACTTTTCACTTGTACAAAACCATTGAAATTCCCCCGTTATAGTTAGTTCAACTAACTATAACTCGCGCGCCCGCAATGAACTGCTGATGACGTCACATATTACATCACTCATGACATGGTCAGTGACATCACTCATGACATCAATGATGACATCTCAAATGACATCACTGATGACATCACTGATGACATCATCCTTGTGATAGAGTGTCAGACCTCCTCTCACCCTAATATAACCTTTGATACACACATTCAAAAATAGAGACTGAACTTTTCAAAACAATGGACATACCAATACCAGTTACAACAACCTCTTCAGTAATTCTAAGATCCACATACACATCCACTCATTCACCAACAGTCCTATACAGTCACTCATACATGTATTCACTCATCATATGTACTCATACACCTATACATCCTGTTACACAATGCCACTCATCCATGGAGTTACTCACACACAGTCACTCATGCTAATAAAGAATCAAACATACATTTATTTGCATATACAGTTATAAACACACCACCACACTTACTTCTACGGAAACTTACACATACTTAGTCTTTTAAACAATCACTTATAGAAACACATACTTATTCATACAGGAACTCTTTCAATCTCTCACTCTCACATATACTCACTTATATACACCAATAGTCACATATACTAGTTTAAAACATATGTAGTTACTCATAAAGACACTATTGAGACAGTCATTCACTCACTAACACACCCATACACACACTCATCCACCCATACATTCCTACACACATGCTGTCTTAAACACATACAAAGAGTGAGTCACTCATTCATGTACCTATGCACTACGTAATACCCCCCCACCGAACCATGCAGACACTCAGACGGATACTCAAAAAACCAACTAATAACCTATATAGACACCCATGTAGCTACTCACCAACCCATGCAGCCACTTATACACAAAGTGAGAGACTGATACAGATATTTACATATTTAAACATTACTCACTAAGCCATGTATTCACTATGATACACTTAATCAGTCAGTTACACAATCAATTTTTCAAAAGCAACTCATCCATTTAGACACTTATATACCCATTTATTCTGCCATCGACCTTGAGATATACATATATAAAACATATTTAGTTTTCAGAAAAACACACATTCACTGGATGATGTCATCAGTGATGTCATTTGAGATGTCATCAGTGATGTCATGAGTGATGTCACTGACCATGTCATGAGTGATGTAATATGTGACGTCATCAGCAGTGCATTGCGGGCGCGCGAGTTATAGTTAGCTGAACTAACTATAACGGGGGAATTTCAATGGTTTTGTACAAGTGAAAAGTCCAGCTAACTATAACACCCCTGAAACCTATGGTTTTTTCAGTGAATATATATATATATATATATATATATATATTACCTACTGGCGGTCGCCAGTAGGTAGTTATAGTTAGGACCACGTTTCCATAGGAAATCCTCAACATTCTATTTTGAATAACTTTGGCGCCGGTTGACGAATCCTCGCAAATTTTTCAAAATAGGTGGGGCGCTACGCTCCGCTCCTACCCTGAAAGTCTCGGGGGGATTCGTCAAGCGGGGGCTGAGATAAAAGGGAGGTCCCAAAACGCGTTTTTCCCATGCATTTTTCCATAGGACCTTTAGACACAGCTACAGCCCGAACGGCTGAACAGAATTACTTGAAATTTGGCAGAGAGGTAGTCCTCAGGTCAAGGAAGTGCCTTTTGTTGGTTTGGTGTAAATCTGTTCAGAAGATCCTGAGAAAATAGCCTTTAAATCAATATATATATCTGTGGCAGCTTACGGTGCGCTTACCGTGCGCTTACGGTAAGCTTACCGTACGCGTACGGTGACGTGCGCGAGCGCGATTCTGATTGGCTGTTACATCTTAGTAAACATTCGAATCGGTCGAAACCAGGAAGCGGCGGCCGCCATTTTCTATCTCGCACTCTGAGGGGGAAGATGAAAAACAAAGGGAAAAAACATGTAAAGGGGCTGTTTAGACTGCTCCCAACCACCTAGCCATGATGAAGGTGTCCCCTAAGAAGCCCCAAGGCAAAAAATTCAATTTTAATCTTTTTTGAAAAATCGCCGATTACGCTTACGGTAAAAAAAATAAATAAATAAATAAATATACACACTCTCCACACCCCGTGTGCAAATGTTGCCCGAAGAGCACCATTTGTGCCTGGCATATAAGTGTTAAATAAAAAATCAAACATTACCTTTCACAACGAAGCGCATAATATGTCCTCCATGTGCGCACGGTGCGCGAAGCGCATCGTGCGTACATGGTCCATCCAGCGTAACGTGGGCACGCGGTGCGCGTAACGCACTGCGTGCCCACCGTGCGTGCATGGCACTAACTGCGTAAAGTGGGCGTGCGGTGCGCGAAGCGCACCGTGCGCGCACGGAACGAACTGCGTTAAGTGGGCGCGCACGCCACGAATGGCGTAAAGTAACTTAGCATTTAAAAAACCGTACAAATTCACTGAAAAAACCATAGGTTTCACACACGTTATAGTTAGGAATTAGCATTTAAAAAACCTTGCAAATTCACTGAAAAAACCATAGGTTTCACACATGTTATAGTTAGCTGGACATTTTACTGATAAAAAACCAATGAAATTCCCCCGTTATAGTTAGTGCAGGCAACTATAACTCACGCGACCGCAATCCTCTGCTGATGACATATGTGTCTTTATGAAAAAAAAATATTTGTAATATATGTATAGCTAAAATTTAATGGAAGAAGACATGGGCAAATAAGTGTCTAAATACAGTATTAGCATCAGCAGAGGATTGCGGTCGCGTGAGTTATAGTTGCCTGCACTAACTATAACGGGGGAATTTCATTGGTTT
The DNA here is from genome assembly GCF_964204655.1 of Triturus cristatus. Lineage (NCBI taxonomy): Eukaryota > Metazoa > Chordata > Amphibia > Caudata > Salamandridae > Triturus > Triturus cristatus. Next base: position 1,103,270,267 of record NC_140585.1, on the reverse strand, counting down.
TTTATCAGTAAAATGTCCAGCTAACTATAACGTGTGTGAAACCTATGGTTTTTTCAGTGAATATATATATATATATATATATATATATATATATATATATATTTCAAAAGAGTTCCATTTACCGGGGGCTCCGATATATATAGCGAGGTAACAAGTTGACAGCAGTGGACTTTTAGAGACTTAACAGGAATTAACTGAATTTGCACTTCACATCTTATCTCAGTGAAAGGGAAGTACAGTTCTTGGATTTAACGATTCACGTAGCTAATGGAAAACTACAAACTAAAACGTATCGAAAGAGCAGGAAGTAGTGTTCTGCAAGCCCATAGTTTCCATTCTACGAAATTAATCAGCAGTATCCCTTACGCAGAGAATTTGGGTAAGAGAAGCAATTTCAGTAGCCCAGACCAGATTTACAAGGCTCAAACAGAATTAAGTGATAGAATTGAATCACGAAGGCTACTGCAAAGTCATCTTGGAAAATGGTAAGATCAAAGCAAATTCAAAACCTAGAGAACAGCAAATATTTTCAGATAATAACAAAAAAGATCCACCAAATCAGCTAGATCAAAAGTTTTGTTTTATTACTGGGTACAATATACAGCATTACAAGATTAGAGCCATCATTCAGAAACATTGACATTTAGTGTGCAGTGATCCAGTACTAGGGCCTAAAATGCAAAACAGACAACGCATCACTTTCTGCAAAGCAAGATCGATGAGGCACGATCTTGTAAACAATAGTCCTGGCACACAGCAACAAGACACATAGCTGAGTGGGAGTAAAGGATTTATGCGATGCCATAAATGCAAAGCTTGCAACTATGGTGTCAATACCACAGAAGTGCCTTTACCCTTCTCTTAAAGGAAGTGGAGGATCATGAAACCCCTGAATTGCAGAAGTGAGTTTGCTGTATATGCTGCAAGATGCAGTTGTTTGAAGCTTTATATAGGCAGCACCATTCTGCGTGTGCATCAAGGCATCCTACAACACATTAGAGCCATCAAAAATAAAGATCAAACTTACCCAGTAGCATGGCACTTTGAAATGGTACATGCAAGTAATGTAAAGGATTTGGAATATTTCGTGTTAGCTCAGGAGCCAAGCAGAATATGGGGTGGAAATAGAGAAAAATATCTGCGACAGCTGGAATCTAGATATATTTTAAGTTTCAATTCCAAGATCCCGAATCGCCTCAATACTGAAGAAGATCTGCATGTCCACTTATGAGTTAACAAATAACACTGGTATACGTTTTTTGTTTTAAGTCCAATACAAATTATAGAGTTTTATCCAAGTTTCTAAGAGTTTTACATTAATCATATGCAAGGCACTATCACACCAATTAGCTTTGTTCAAAAACAGTAGGAACTTTAGGTATATTTCAAACAATGATTATTTAAAATGTATCTCTGGTATGAATCAGTCAACTTACAATGGGCACTTGCCCTGTATGATGGGTTGATTACATCAGAGGAAATGCTGAGGCACTAGGCATTCATGGGGTATAAGTCTGTTTGCAGGTAGAGGAAAGATTATATTGTCTGTGCAATGGTACATTTTGCAAAGCAGGCACACTGGTGTTATATAACAAATATTTTACGAACTAACCGTGAATCCATTTTTCCAATTGTAAATGTATACATAATAATTGTTGTTTTTAATTCCATACTGGTACAGGGTCCATTGTGATGTTTTTTAGAATATAGGCAACAAAAACGGCACAAGTCACTTTCTTCGAAAAATTTGAGAAAAAGAGAAATAATTGTTTGTGTCACTTGAACTAATAATATTGCACTGACACTTTAATTATTTTGAGACCCTATGTGGGAGTATAAATGAAAACAAAAATGGTGACGCAAATGAGTTTGACAAAGACCACGGCAGTGGTTGAAACGCATTACCTGTGTTTGTAGCCACAATAAAGTCGTTTTAAGTGAGCCCGAGCGTGCTGGAGTGTGTTTTGTATTTGAGAATAGGCACGTTGAGGAGATATATATTCACTTAAAAAACCATAGGTTTCACACATGTTATAGTTAGGTGGACATTTCACTCGTAAAAAACCAATGAAATTCCCCCGTTATAGTTAGTTCAGATAACTATAACTCGCGCGCCCGCAATCCACTGCTCATGACGTCACATATTACATCACTCATGACTTGGTCAGTGGCATCACTCATGACATCACTGATGACATCATACTTGTGATAGAGTGGCGGTCGCGCGAGTTATAGTTATCTGAACTAACTACAACGGGGGAATTTCATTGGTTTTTTACGAGTGAAATGTCCACCTAACTATAACATGTGTGAAACCTATGGTTTTCTAAGTGAATTTGCAAGGTTTTTTAAATGCTAATTCCTAACTATAACGTGTGTGAAATCTATGGTTTTTTCAGTGAATTTGTCCGGTTTTTTAAATGCTAAGTTATGTATGCATTATTATATTTTTTATATATTTATTTTACAATAAACTACGTATTAAAAAGTTTTTTAAAAATTATTTTTAGGGTTTTTCACGGTGTGCGCACCGTGGCGCGCACCCCGCGATTTTTTGAAAAAAATAAAATGTTTTTTTCACCCTTCGGGGTCCTTCAGGGATCCCCTGACAAAGGCTAGGGGGTCAGGAACTCTCTACCCTACCCCCTTTTCACGTTCGCCACCTTCCTTTTTCACTCTCTCACTCAAAACAAACAAAATGGCGGCCAACACTTCCTGATTTCGAACGTTGGCTGACATTTAACCACCAATCAGAATTACGCTCGCGCACGTTAGGGTGGGCGCACGGTGCGTGCACGGTGCGCGGCTATAGATATTTATGTGCTTTTAACTCAATTTTCTCAGGAACTACTGAACAGATTGACTCCATATATGCAAAAGGCACTTCCCTGACCTGAGGACTACCTCTTTGCCAAATTTCAAGTAATTCTGTTCAGCCGTTCGGGCTGTACCTTCGACTAAAGGTCCTATGGGAAAATGCATGGGGAAAATGCGTTTTGGGACCCCCTTTTATCTCGGGCCCTGCTTGACGAATCCCCCCGAGACTTTCAGGGTAGGAGCTGAGCGGAGCGCCCCATTAGTTTTGAAAATTTTGTGAAGATTCGTCAACCGGTGCCAAAGTTATTCAAAATAGAATTTTGAGATTTCCTATGGAAACACGGTCCTAACTATAACTATCTACTGGCGACCGCCAGTAGATTATATATATATATATATATATATATATATATATATATATATATATATATATATATATATATATTCCATGGCAAAAGCCTGCCCAGGCATGCTGGGGTTAGTTCTTAGTATGGGACTTGGCAAAATGCTTGCGCAAGCACACTGTATGTGATTCTTTGCATAAAGGATGACAGATGTGGCACATAGGAGATGGACAAACATGACATAATGCTGGCCTTATCATACTAGAGATACATTTTGACATAAGGCCACCCATGGTACATGCATAACTTTAATAGCTTAATTCCAGGAAGGGAATATTATATGTCATTGTTAGCGTAACAGGGCACCTATGGCTTGTAGGGGGCACCCACTGCAGAATGCTTGTCCTCTCACAGTTAAGGGTGTTTTTGGCATATGGGGGCACGGAAAGCAAATTTCTTTTAAATGGGGCTCAACTCCTATTGTACACCAGGTTTCATTGGCTTGGCACACCATGAAAGGATTGACATACTGAAGAAGTGCCCTTTCATAGCCCAATGGCTTTTTAACAGATTTATGGAAAAGGTTTGATTTGAAATGGACTATTTGACCCATATTGTTTCACAATATTAAAAAATCTCTGGTCCATTCGCTTTGGTCAGTAGGGCGAGTATTGCATTATATACATCCCACTATTTTCAAAGGTTGTGTCAGCACTCTAAATATATGTGGATCCAAAAGTGTCTTTGTGATGTATTTTTATATTAATGGCACATTTATAAACTAACTTCAGTGATTTCAATTATTCTGATGTCATTCTGGTTAAGGTCAAGTCACATCACTTCCTGGGATGATTCATTGTCAAAGGTCATACGATGTCACTTTCTTTGAGGTCAGTAAGGTCAAAGGGTGTGTGCTGTCATTTCCGCTACCCCTGGCAGTCTGGTGCATCAACGTCCATGCTTTTGCAACCGACGTCTTTGAATATAACCAGTAACTTATTCTCTCAATTACATTTAAAATGGTTGTTTAAGTGTTTGTTCCAAATATAAAAAATCAGACTATCCACTATGTATTTTAAAGTGGTGCATCACTTTTCTTTATTGGACCCACTTGACCGCTTACTTTAGTGGACGCTTTACTTACGTATTTGAATGGATGCTGGTGATGCCATTAGGTAAATGAGTTAAAGCTCACTGCTGACGGTTACATGACATTACAACGCTGGCAATTACCTTGCATACCTTTACTAATGCATTTTTAACAACTCGTGCCTTTACCATGCATATGCCTTTTACCACCCAAATGCCTTTACAACATAAGTAAGTAAGGTAATTACCCTTACCACCCTGTGACCCTACTCACCCCAAAAACCTTAATCCTTACCGCCCTTTTTCCCTACCCACCTCTAAACCCTAAATACACCCTACCCACCCAATTCCCTTACCAACCCCTAAACCCTATAATCATCCTTACTACCCAATACACCTACCCACCCCTAAATCTAATTACACTCTTACCACCCAATATCCTTACCCACCCCTCAACCCTAAAATCACCGTTACCACCCAATGCCCTTACCCACCTCTAAATGCAGCATTGTGATTGGTCTGAGCGTCCTGGTTCGATGCTCAGCCAGGGAATGGGGGCCTGGGTATGTTCTCCACACAGGCTGTAATGCAGCCTGCATGGAGAACAGGGAAAGTGAGCATGACTGTTTTGGGTGGCCCAAGAGGGCTGGCCAAACAGTCATGTGCACTTAGGAGTGGGTAAACCACTCCTCCCCTGCTCTACTCCGAGAGCAGAGCAACCCCGCTTACCCCCCTACCCGCAAAGCAGCACAAGCATAAAATGATAATAACTCAAGTTATTATAATTTTATGTTTATACTTCGCACTGCTTAAAAGCAGAGGATCAACTAAACCAGTCATGCGCACTCAGGAGTGGGCACACCACTCCTCTCCTGCCCAGCCCTGCTCGCTGTGCAGCCCCAAACCCGCAACCAAACCTTTCTGCTTTCTCGCAGTGCGAGAAGCAGAAACATAAAATGGTAGTTATTACCATTTTATGATTCTGCTTCTCGTACTGCGAGAAAGCAGTGGAGCGATGCTCGTCCTCCCTAGTGGAGGAGCCAGCCGCCTCTGCTTAAATGTGTTCGGGATGTCATGTGAACAAGGTGCGAGTTCTGTTTGTTACCTTGTGGGTGAGGTTTATCGCTGCTGTCATATGTGGTCTGTTGAAAAGCTGTGCTTGGTTGCAGTGGTTTTGAGACCATGCCTTGGCATTAACACTAAGGGGCTGATTAAGATGGCGGGTGGACTTGGTCCGCCCACCACCGTAGCAGTGATTGGGACCACCCGCCAGACATGTGGCGGTCCCAACACAGCAGGTAGGATGCGCTCGCCATACTGGCGGCCGCATCCTGGGTTTTCAACATTGCGGGCGGTGCTGCTGGCTGCAGCGCCGTCCGCAATGTTGAAAGTGCTTGCACCACATTTGCCTGCACCGCGTGGCAGGCACCACGTAGTGCCTGCCACTTGGTGCATGGAAATGCAGGGGGGTACCATGGGTACCCTCCAGTGCAGCGACAACCCCCCTCCCAAACATGGGGGGCCCACAACGGGCCCCCATACCCAATCCTAATATGGCAGACGGTGGCTGCTAGGCACCACCACCATATTAGTGGCCCTGCTCCGCCCTCCAGGCAAACGGTGCGATTGCCACCGGCGGAAAGGCAGCGGACGGACTTTGCGTCCACCGCGATACCCACCTCCATCCTAATATGGCGGTGGGTAATTCTCAATGTGACGGCGGTGGCGATCGTTCTGCCATCGTAATGGGCCCCTAAGTTATGAATAGCAGCTCCTCTTTTTCAAAATGCAAATATAAAAAGCATTAATGAGCGTGACCTCGAGATTATTCCTAGCAATATTTTCAATATATAGTAAATCGTTGCCCTTTGTTTCCATGCTTTTGGACTGTGGATTGCACACTGCACAGATGTTGCTGATTTCCTTTAAAAAGTGATTCTTCAGAGGAGGGATGGGAATATGTGTGCCTGTAACACACAAGCAGAAGACGGGTATGTAAAGGTATTTATAAGAGCATCTGCAAAATACAAGTAAAGTAGCATTTTCTGGCACTCGATCACCGAGGCTGGTGCACTAGGGTAACTGCTGAGGGGGAGGCATGCCTGGGTTCTTTCTTAACATGGGTTTCCGGCATGAACTGGCATGTTGGGTGCAGGCTGCTGGTGAATGTTTGCTTCTGGTTCAGTAGGTAGGGGGAAGATTGATAGAAAGAGTTATAATTGTGCATTTCGCTGCGACTGCAAACAGGAGCCGCACAAAGACAGTCTGAAATGGCATGAGGCCTCTGTGTGTGTCTGTGAAGCGTCGCCTTGACCCTTTGTAACAGTTGACCATCTCGACTCAAAGCATTGTGGGAGCTTCTAGTCTTCCACCACCTGAGGTTGACTTTGATACAATGTTATTAACCAGACCTCTTTAACCTCTTCTATGCCCATGACGAGATAGTCTCGTCATGGAGCGCGGTTGCGCTGTGCCCATGACGAGACTATCTCGTCATGGACCCCGCCCGCTAATACAATGCCCGGCACAGGAGGGGGAAAGGGCGGGGCACTGAAGGGGTTAATTTACTTCATATCAGAAAGCCTTTCCCTTGTTTGAATCAAGTGTACCCTGACCTAAGGCTCTTTCACCGGAGACACTTTATGGGCACATTCTTCCCTGTGACCTGGAGTGCTGCAAACCCAATAGCGCCCCCTGTGCCCATCCGTTCAGGCAGCCAGAGAGTGCAGGGGACTCTAGTCTGCTTTTTTCATGGTCTGGGCCTAATACAGCTCCTTCACACAGCCTGATCGTAAGGAACCAAGAAAGGCAGTGCCACTCGACTGGATGTGTTCCAAGGGAACACTTCTGTCACCTCCCAGCAGCCCTCCTGTCTGTCTGTCTGTCTGTCTCTGCCTACATGTAACTGATGATAGAGTTCACTTTGTTTCCCAAGACAGATGTATGTTTACAACCTGCAGATGCACTGTGCAGCCACTGCTGCCTTTCATCTTCTTTCGGGTGGATTCATAGGAATATTAAATGATAATAGACCATTCCGTTTATGTTGAGTGCTACATAGATTGCATTGATAGATTTCTTATTATTTTTAGATCATCTTCATTAAAAATGCTTGTATTATTGTTATTGAACTTGATAAGCATATGCTAAAAATAGTGTTTGCTCCCAGTCTCACTTCTGCCTGTACTCTGGGGATACTTTCACCCACTTAGAAATAATCCATTCTGTTACCCGAAAATGAGTGGAGAATATAATATAGTGTTCTCTGTAATACCAGGCAGCGGGCTCACTCAGGCTAAAGACATGGTCTTCATCTGAAAATGGTCCTGTGTAAGAAGGCTATGTGGGTTTTAACAGCAGTTCCTTTAACACTTGACGACATCAGACTGGGCACTACTTTTTGAGACCTATTTGAGGTATGAATGGTACGGGAGGTCTTGCTGTACCACTGGATCCTGGGCTGTATTCAACAGAGTCCCAACACTTCTTTACCAGGGACGGCTCCTCCATTAGGGCGGAGGAGCTTCGCCCCACTGCTTTTTCACAGTTGGAGAAGCAAAAACATAAAATGGTATTTTAAATACCATTTTATGTTTCTGATTCTCGCGCTGCGAGAAAGCAGAAGGGTATGCCTGGTTACGGGTAGGCGGGTGGTCGGGGAGGAGTGGCTTGCTCAATGCTGTCGGCCCTGACGTTTGGTCGGCCCTCTGGGGTCGACCAAACCAGTCATGAGCACTCCTCAATTTTCTCTATGTACGCTGCATGCAGCCTACATAGAGAAAATGGCCTCCCCATAGGCGCCCGGCTGTGCGCTGTCCCCACAAAGCACAATGCTGCCATTGCAGCGTTGTGATTGGCTTAGGGGAGGGGAGGGAGGCTGCCTGCTTCCTGTTCCTGGAACAGAAAAGCAGCAGGAAAACGTGGAACTGGCCAGGAGCGGAGGTGCGAGGGACCCTGTAAGGTATGTTTTTTTTTTATTCTTCCCACCCGCGCGAATCCCCCTACCCGCCCCTCCACCCGCGAGTCATTCTGTCCGTGACTGTTTTTTACTTCAACACACAGAATGAAGAATGGGGCCTAGAAAACCACAGCAATAACACTGGGCTGCATCGCTCCCCTGAGGACCAAGAGTAGAAACAAGATCTCCCTGGGCCACGCTGTGCACCCTGAGCTGCATCGCTCCCTTGAGGACCAAGAGTAGAAACAAGATCTCCCTGGGCCACGCTGTGCACCCTGAGCTGCATCCCTCCGCTAGGACCAAGAGTAGAAACGAGATCTCCCTGGGCCACGCTGTGCACCCTGAGCTGCATCGCTCCCCTGAGGACCAAGAGTATAAACAAGATCTCCCTGGGCCACGCTGTGCACCCTGAGCTGCATCACTCCGCTAGGACCAAGAGTAGAAACGAGATCTCCCTGGGCCACGCTGTGCACCCTGAGCTGCATCACTCCGCTAGGACCAAGCGCAGAAACAAACTATCCCTGAGCTTTGATGCCACTAGTGTCCCCATCAGACCCTCCAGAGTACTGAAATTAGATATCTCGACCCGTGATGGCATTGGTATTGCGTTGTGTATCTCGAAAAGGCATTCCGTTCTGCCTACTCTATTGTTTGCTGCGTACATCTTTCCGGCTGCATTTCACGAGCAAAATGCATCATCAAAGGTTTGCGTGCAAGCCATTTTGCCTGAGTGATCAAGAATATTTGGCTCCTCTCTACCACGGAGTAAAGATAAAAGAGCATGCAAATTACATTCCTTTGCATGACAGATATGGACAAAAATATATATGCGGTCCCAAGAGTATGCTCAAACTGATTATAGCATGCGTTCTCTGTTTCGTGCAATTGAATATTCTCTTAGCTGAATTTGCACTCCTAAATATTAGGGAATATCTGTGTTATCTATTTCTGGCTGAAATATAATTCCTTTTATACCAGTTATTGCTGCCCTAGTGAGTGCACCTATCCACACTATAAAAGCATATGTGCACCCTCAGTATAAGAAATGGTTTTACTTCTTCAAGGGACTTGAGTGTCTACCTGGGATTGGGACCACTCAGGTTGCTCCTTTCCGTAAATCCCCTGTATCACAGGTAAAGGGATGGGGCTGTGGGTGTTGGCCTTATTCGTGTGTGTACATCTGTGACGTAACAAGTGCTGTAAAGCAGCACTTGGATTTTTTATTGATTTGGGTACATTTTTCGATACAACACTGTTGCCAGAGTGACCCACCCTCATGCTTTATTTGTACAGAGCAGGTGGTAAGTCCCTTGTGATGTGGATGGGTGCATGTAGGATATTTTCCTCCCCTAGCAAACGTTCCAAATACAGCGTTCTATTTTGATTTGTTGGCTGAATATGTGAAGAGCATTTTGGGGTAATGCAGGTGTGTGAATTCCTTTAAGGCTATGCAGAAATGTAAATATACTGGATTGTGACCTGTGTGTACATTCATTTTATGTGGATACCCATCTGGTATAGATCTCGACATCCTGGACTACATTCTCTTCGCTGAAATATTCACTAGTTTTGAAACTAACCCCTATTTCCATCATCATGTAAACTTATTGGAACATTAAAATATTGGAAAACTTCCCCTAAACACAGAGGCAGTAAGACTTTCCCAGGACTATTCGGGGGAGTGGCACCTCGGAATCTTGTTAGAAATTGCAGCGCTGCCAAGTATCACGCATCAGGCATTAGACTAACGCACACAAACAAATATACAAATAATGTTTTTAGGCAATATCTGTTTAGATATTTTTGCATTTCCGATCCGATTTCAAAGCTTTATTCGACAGCCTGTCATAAAAGCAAGTAAACATCCTAACATATACTATAAATACTACAAGATAAAATTCATTATATATATTTTTTTAAACTCATTAAATCATGATGCTGTCGATTACAAGGATTAAAAAAGGATTTCAACAACAATAGATAAAAACAATTCAGAAAGAAAACTTAATTTTAAAAGTTAATCATACATCCTTTGATGTCAAAAGTTCATTGGCCAACTTCTGAAGGCTTTAAGGTGCAAGAGCGTATGATCCAAGCCCACCCTAAAAATTTTGCGACAGCAATTGCCATACAGGGTGTGCAATCTGATTCGAGAATTCTTAAGGCCTCCTTGTACCTGCGTGTCCCCAAACTTATACACAGTGGTTTTAGCCACCTACGGCGTGGGTTAGTGTACAGGGGACAAGCAAACAGCAGATGGCCAATGTCCTCGGTCAGATCTTTACAACGTTGACACTTGTTGTCCTGGGTAGAAGATCATTTATGGGTGAATGCTTTTACAGGAAGGGTCCCAATTCTGAACTGAAAGTACAGTTTTCTATCAGGGACCCTTTCTAAAATGTCCCAGTAAGCCTCACAAAATGGTATTGATTTGATATCAAGAAAACGACCCGTTAACTTAGCGTTTTGGCCAGGTCTAGGCACAGGCATCAAGGTCATATCCCAGTACATTTTTTTAAGGGTTGACTTAGATGGAATACTTAGGCCATTTGGATCATCTCATAAGTAATCTAATTCCAGTTGTGTTAACAAGCCCCTGATTGCCTTAAGCCATAGAATAGAGTGAAAGCGATCAGCCCTGATGATATCCTTCAGGGCAATGGCATAATGGGCTAGTTCAGGAGTTGTCATAATCCGTCGCCAATAAAGAAGGGGACGTAACCGTGCTAGATCCTCTATTTTTTTCCTGCCCAGGTCATATGGGAGCGGAATGGTTGGGGTACTTTGTGGAACCCCAGCTAAGCAACGTAAAAACTTGTTTTCTGCCAGTCTTAGTTGTTTCAAGTTAGCGAAACCCCACAGTTCCGAGCCGTACAAAGAAGCACTTATGACTTTCATATTATAAATTTCTATGGCAGGAGTAATGGGCTTAGTTAAGGAAGATTTATGTTTAGAGACAATTGCACCCGCCAGCTGGTGAAATTTTAAAGTAGCCATATCAATATGACTTTTCCAGCTCATGTTGCGCTGGAGAGATATTCCTAGGTATGTGAGTAGCACCGTGGCGCCTGCTGCCGAGCATGAGTGAGTATGATACCGGGGGTGGCACACCGTCGTGCACGTTTGTTGAGGGAGTACGCCTGACTTTTGCAGCAGCCAGGAGTCTGAGGGGACGGGCGGGGTGCTGGCCCATAAACTGCATTACCATGACAAGCCTCACAAGTAAGTGACTGACAGTGTCACTGTGAGACTCAATGCCAGTCAATTGGTAATCCACAAATTAGCTTTTTTCTGCGGCGGCGCGATCAGCTGCCTGCAAGTCGGTCTCTGGACTGTAGTCTTCCTTTTATGTAAGAAAATGAAGACTCCAGTCCAGACACCGACTCGCAAGCAGCTGATCTCGTTGCCCCTAAAAATCTAATTGTGGATTAACAATCGGCTGGCCTGGCACTGGCTCTCACAGTTCATGTAAAACAGTCAGAACATGAGACTCCAGTCCAGGTAGAGCGGTTCTGTTACTGTCCATATATCCTCTATTTGGAATATTTTCCTGTTAATGCTTTGCAGCTACACACAAGCATTCCTGCATATCCAATTAAAAAGCGAACTAATTTTTACACTTTCTCTGTTCTTAACTTGTCTGTAAACATAAAAACTCTTAAAGTTTATAACTGAATCAGAATACAAAAAAAATGACACGTGTCCAAGATGAAAAGCAAAGTAAACGCAACTGACTATTCGCCAAAACATATATAGAATTATCATTATGATTGTTTTTGTCTGTTTGTTTAAAAAATGCGAGGTTTTCGGTAAAAATAAATATTTAAAAGCAATATCTTCTGGTCCTAATGCTTTCAATTTCTAATTTTACACAGTACATAAACCCGCCTAATGAGGTGACATTTGTGTCAGAATGTGACTTTGAGTATCGCATGGTCGGGAGGGGGATACACTGTTTGTGATGGTTTGTGCTGGGGCTTCTCAGAACAGTTTGATCAGTTCATAAAGCAGGAGAATGAGGCCTGTGGTTGTGCTTAAGTCCACCCATAGGAGATCTATCCTGTTTTTGTGGGGGGTGGGCAGGGCATTAAGGAAAATGAGGCTCACTTCCAGGCAGTATGGCCTCTCATCCTGTTTGGTACAGTTGGGTCCCTCAATGCCCTTGCATTTCTTGTACTTTGCTGCATTTTTATGATCTTCTTGGAGTTTCCCTTTGCTTAAATGGGTGTAATTTCTGATATTAATAGGTTTCTCTCGTCTTCATTGCTTGAATTTGCTCTTGAGAAAGTGTCACTCATAGCCATTGAAATGTCACTCCTAGCAATCTTAAACCTTGGCAGCTATGAAATTGAGTTTGCCCCAGAACTACGTGTAAATGGGGCATGCAGACTAGCTTCATCTTTTGTGTGGATCTGCAATTCACTTTGCCCCAAAATGCTACAGTTCTGTTCTGGACAAGCATGTATGTAAGCCTCTTTCACACAGCAAGCAGTGATGCCCAGGAAAGGAGCACGAAACCTGTGCGCTAACCAAACGTTTGTGCCACAAACAATGGCCTCTCTGAATCATAGCGAGATCCGGTTTACGCAGCTGGTAGGAATTACATGGCAACATCTTGGCAGCACCCCAAACGCCCCAGGTTTGCTCAATAGTTTCAGATCAGTTGCAACTGTATTCCACCCATGATGAGTAACTAACCCTTTCCCAGCATTACTTCTGAACATTACGCCCACAAGGAAATGAATATTGTGTTTTTGAAACGTCCTGTGCTCAATGTTTTATTTTGTGTAACAAGCCTGTGACGTAGGGGTTGGCTAGAGCGAGACGCCAGTTTAGTAAACCTCTTGAATGGAAATAATATTTGGCTGCTAGGTGTGAGACTGATCTAGAAGGAGTTGGATTAAAAGTTCAGCAAAAGTGACTCTTGAAGCAAACGCGTGTTGCAGTGGCTGTACTCTAAAAGTAGGGAGCGCGTCGGGCAGACGTGCTCACACGTCACTGCGCACAGTGGCGCGCCACCGGGCCCAGCTGCCCTGTCAGCCGGCATCAGCTCTGCCTTCATGCACCGGCCGCCGCGGCCTGACAGCCCGCCACATTCAGTGCTAGGCTCTAAACGTTTCTAAACAATATGTCTTTGGCATACAGGATCAATTTAATACGAGCCCTAAACCACAGCGTTCTCTGGAGCCTTCTGATGCCATCAGACGGAATCTGCCGAGGGCAAGGACAAGCAGCAGAACTGCAGAAGATGAGGGATGAGAAGAGACGTGTGTATCCCGCCGTTGATTCTCACTGAGCCTTGACATGTTGGAAGACGGTTGGTTGCGCAGTACCGTCACTGACGACTAATACCATTCAGGGAATAATCATAAATATGGAAGCTTCGTGGTGTCATCTTTCTCCACTAAAGCTATTTTCAGACATTGTCTTATAAATGTGGATTTTAATTTGAATGACAGAACCTTTAATTAGCCATGGTTTTCATTTATAATTTTCAGAAAATCTAAATATTTATTCCAAAGAAAAAGAAAAGCAGGTAATTGGAAATACTACAATTAAATATTGCGTCAAGTGCATGGACCAATCACATTCTGGTTCACTTGAAGTTAAAGTGCCCCTTTAATGTAAATTAAAAAAAATGTCTTGTGATTAATGTTGACATTTAAAGATAAGGTTCCCATCATAATCATCATGTAACGTGTGAACCACAATGCTGAGATATTGTTTTATGTATTATTGATAGCAGAGCCAGTCTTTGCTCAGAGGGTGCCTTGGGCGGAAAGAAATTTGGTGTCTTCGCTGCTGCGGATGCATACAGTGGGGAAGCAGGGAACCCCTTGGTGTTAACAGGTCAGTCATGGCTGATTACATCAGAGCAGTGAATGGCCTCAACTCAATTGAAACGCCCACAGATTAGTTCCGTCACGCCGGTGCCAACATCTGACTATATTCATTGATATTAAACCAGATATGGTTCTTAGAGGGACCCACTGTTTTGGAGAACAGCACCCCACAGTCCACTTAGGGTCAGACTTCTTTATAGGAAAATCTGTCAATACTAGACGGGCAGGTCTGACAGGTTAGCGAATGGCTGGTTTTTAGCTGTTTGTGGGCCTTTTTTATGGTCTGGTGGGCTAGTTTTTACTACTGATTTCTCTTACCACCAAACATTATCCGCAACAAGCATAGATGCATGCAGTCTCTATACCTTGCAAATCACATGTACAGCTTGTCTTTACAATTTCAAAACTTCTCTGATAGGTAAAAAAATGGCTCACATTTGCCAATCTGGTTCGCTAATGTGGGTTACTTTTAATTTCTTGCCTGGGTTCTATTTTTTGTCAAAGTCCAACCCTGCAGTTTACCTATACTGTTATACATTTCCTTTACATGTAAAGCTAAGGAAATCTGAAGCTGGTCCAGATATCCTTTCACAATCAAAACTTCATTCTGAATCCCCAAATGCAAAGTTCAAACTAGGGAGTTTTATGTGCCAACTCCAGGTCCCACAATTTTATTTAGACAATGGTCTAAATTCAGTCCAAAGTTTTTTGCTCTCACCTGCAAGAGAAACGCCCTGAGACAAGCGGCAGATGGATGCCGCCACTAATGCTGTGGATAAGTGGATTCAACATTCTCTGAATATTGTATTATCAAGTACATCCAGGTCTAAACATTTTATTTGTACCCTAGCCCTATGGTGAATGACTGTTTGATTTGAAGAAAAATCTAAACGCTCAGAGCGCGTCTGACGGAAGCATTATTCTCAGGAAGACAAAGTCAAGTTTAAAGCTGCTACCAAAGACTTTAATAGGGCATGTCAGACAGCCGACTGTCGACAAGATTGCTAGCTCTCAAAATTCTTCCAAAAAGCTTTTCCAAATTGTCAAGTATCTTTTAGCTTATGCGAAGGTGTCAGCGTCTCCTTCTCTCTTGCAGCAAAAGTGCAATGAACTAGCCAATTTGTTTCTTAAAAAGATTGTGGAAATTCACACCTCCTTTGCTGCCCCATTGATTTCGTCTTGGAGGCAAGATCCTAATTTTTCCTCTGACTCCATTTTAGCCACCTTTTCGCCATATTTATAATTCTGTTTTTATGTTTTTCCTGAATGCCATCAAGACAGGCTCTTAACTCGACCCTCTACTGTCTAGTATTATGAGAACGATGTGCACCACGTTGGTCCCACACCTCCTCCATCTACTGAGTTCTTCAATATCTGACGGCATGGTTTCCTAAGCATGGAAACATGCTATGGTCGTGCCCATGCGAATCAAAACCCAATCTGGATGCTACAATTTGGGCGAACTATTGCCATATATCTCTTTTGCCCATTGGTGCAAAGATTCTAGAAAAACATATGAAATATCAAATGTCAGCATTTCTCGAGGATCACAGTCTATTGCATACCTTGCAGTCAGGTTTCCGCCCGGGCTTCAGTACTGAAACCACACTGCTAGGTGTTTATGAGCTCCTTGCAGCGGAATTGCAGCACTCATCCGCTTGGATTTGAAGGCATCATGTGATACAGTGGTTTATCTGGTTCTGCTCGGGAGGCTAATAGATCTTGGCATCCAGGGCTCTGTCTTATCATGGTTTGGCTCCTTTCTGCAAGATCGGAAGTTTCAAGTGAGCTTAAAGCCTTATGAGCCCTCTGATCTTCAGCTGCCTTGTGGGGTGCTACAGGGTTAATCCTTGAGATAATATATATGTCCGACCTCCGGCCGACATTTTAAAGGCTCGTGGCTTAACTCTGTTTTCATATGCTAAGAATACCCAGATTACTGTGTCTCTTTGTGCACAGTTTGGCACAAGTCCACCTAGTCTTAACCTATGCCCTGGTGAGGTTGTTGGATGGATGAGGAATAATTGTCTCAAATTGAATGGAAATAAGACTGAGTAGTGGGAAATTGCTCTCAACCTTGGGCTGCACAATTGTTGCCCGATGAACTGCTGTACTTTTCCACCTCTGGCACCATAGTTAACAACCTGGGCTTTTGGCTGGGCTCTAAACTCACCATTGATCACCAAATTAACAAGGTGGCAGCTTGCTGATTTGGTTTACTTAAATGTCTGAGAAAAATTCTCAGGCTCCTCCCCCCACTCAAAGAACTATTGTGCACTTTGTATTACCTCCAGATTGGACTATGGAAATATTCTCTATTTAGGTGCTAATAAAATGGCAGTGAAACCACCTCCGATTGTGCAAAATGCAGCAGCTCGCCTTCTGTGATTTTTCCCAAATTTGTCTGTTTCACCTCATTTACGGCTCTCCACTGGCTCCCCTTTAACAAGTGTATTAAGTTCAAGTGCTGTGCTATATGCACAAGGCCTTGCGTGGTTGTGGTTCTTCCTACCTATGCTCAGTGGTTCAACCATACATTCCTAATCTTGCTGTTCGATCAGACAGTCTCAATCTTACAGTGGTACTACAAGTAAAACTGTCAAAGCCCGGAGGGAGGTCTTTTGCTTCTTAGGCCCGACTTTATGGAATGCTCTTCCTCTGAAGTTATGTTATCTGTGTCTTTTTGTGAAGTTCTGAAACTACTGAAAACCTACCTATTCTAGCCCTTTTGCTCGTAAACTTCTGCTTTCTTAGCGCTGGGAAACCCCAGTGGGGTAGCCAAGCGCTCAAAAATCAGAATAGAATATAACAGTGTCATATCCTCCCCATCACTTCAGTAAATCCACTTGAGTTCCTTTCAAGCTGTACTACATCCTGTGGGACAGAAGCAAAATCAATCAATGGCACTTGCACAATGTTGCCACGTCTTTGGTTGTCACTGTAGTAATCCTGGTGTACCAGTTTACATTCCACATGATAGCACTCGGGCATAGAGAAAAGAGCCTTGCAAATGGAATTGGGCGTAGTACCCTTAATAGCATTGCAGCAGAATCTTTCCTTAGTCATTTTAGGACTATGCCCCTTTAGGAAACCCTCATCCTTGGGAAAGATTCACAGTGTCTTCCATCTCCCATGGATATACCAATTACAGGTGTCACATCTTCATTCTTGAGTCTTAGACACCCAGGTAAAGGCAATTCCATGTTCTATTTTACTTAGCAGCACAGATTACCAACACATTGGATAAATGTTGCCCTAGAGCAAATCTCTCTAAAAGAACAACTGTAGTAGTTAAACCCAACCCCTTGTGAAATTTATCCTTTCCATATACAAGATTCGTAAACAGGGATCATCATTTCAAACCAGATGGTATAAAGCTGAAGGGGCTACAGGCTGACGTTCGGAAAAGCAGACACAGTCTACCACGTCTAGGAACCAATCCGGGTGACATTGGATCCTGGGTCATCCCTTCGGGGTTGGATCACAGAAACGGAAAAACAAAGTACTGAGTTTCTATATTGTAGGAAAACTACACATGAAATGATCAGTGAAAGGGACTGGTGTGGCTTTCTATATGATATCCTTTAAGTGTCTAGTTTTCAGAAATCTTTGACTTTTCCAGTTAATCACACCAGGCACATACTCATAGGTCAACCAATCAAATCATTTTAAGACCGAAGTGCTCCTGGTTGTAACAAACACAAGAATAACGAGAAAAACACCAGAAGCAGGGTGTGAGATAGCCAAAAAAGTCATCCATTCTTTAACAAGGGGCTGACCTAAAACCCACTGCAAATATATGTAATCTATTGGAAACAACAGGGCTCACACAAACAGCCTTCCAACAGGACCTCTATAGCTGTCCATAGCCAACACCTAAAAAGGTTGAACAATGCTTCTTCTGCTGCCTGCCCAGGCATCTTACCATAATGCTGCACTTGCTGTAAATGTTTACATTTCCGCTACTGCTGCTTGTAAAGCTTGTGGAGGAAGCTTGGCTACTGCCACCCAGCTTCTGCATAAAGCAAGCCATAGTCTTAACCCCTTCACTGCTAGGCCATTCCCCCCCGTGCTAAGCCTTTTTTTTGGCTATTTGGGGTAGTTCGCACTTAGGTCCCTGTAACTTTTTGACCACATAAAGTATCCTCGCCGAATTTGCGTCCTTTTTTTCCAACATCATGGGGATTCTAAAGGTACCCAGGGTTTCTGGATTTCCCTGGAGGGGACCCAGAAATTAGCCAAAAATGGGAAAGCGTCTGGTTTTTCCCCTGCAAATGGTATCAAAAAAGGGGTTGTGGTGCCGAAATCACCATCTTCCCAGCTTTCAGGGACAAGCAGACTTTTGTCAGAAAACCAAACATTTTTACACTGTTTTGGCATTTTTCTGGGACATAGCCTATTCTTGCGATTTTTTTTGTGCTTTCAACCTCCTTCCAGTTAATGGTAGAAATGGGTATGAAAGCAATAATGGATCCTGGAAAGCTATACATTTTAGAAAAGTAGACACAATTCTGAATTTAGCCGGGGGTCATTTGTGTAGATCTTTTAAGGTTTCTTTATAGAAACTAACAGTTAAATATAGGAAAAATTGAAAATTAGTTGAAAAAAACTGCTGTTTGAGTAGACATTTTCACCTATAACTTTTTCTTATTATGACAGCTGTTTGAAAGCAATATACCGTTACATCCGCTGGACCTTTCTGGTTGTGGGGATATATAGGACTTGTAGGTTCACTAAGAACCCGTTGAACCCAGAGCCAATAACTGAGCAGCGACTTGCAATTATTTTTTATTTATACACGGGGTATATAGCAATTAATCTGGGAAAATGTTTACATGGAAAAATCGGTATGAAAGACACCTATGTATTTCTGAAATGGGAACAAAATATAGAGTTTAGAAACAGTAGATATTTGTACATTTCCGAAATTGGGAATACCCATACTAGCATGAGAATTAAAGGAAATTTTTCAAAATGACGTCTTTCATTTGGAAGGCAGAAATGCATCGAAAGTCAATAGGTAATAACAGTTGCTCTAAAATTCTGTGTTACCCTAAGTCTTCTGATAAAAATGGTACCTCACTTGTGTGCGTAGGCTTAGTGCCCATGACAGGAAACGGCTAAACATGTAAAGTGGACACACCACATTTTCACAATGAAAAATTACCCCTTTTTTGCAAAGTGCCTAGCTGTAGTTTTTTAACCCTAGCTCTGCCGGCACCTAGGGAAACCTAGCAAACCTATACATTATTGAAAACTAGACACCCAGGAAAATCCAGGATGGTGTGACTGGACTGGATCTCACCAGGTTCTCTTACCCAGAATCCCTTGCAAACCTAAGAAATTGTCAAAAAAACCACACTTTCCTCACATGTTTGTGGTGCAAAGTTCTGGAATCTGCGTGGATCCACAAACTTCCACCCAACCCGCATTCCCCAAAGTCTTCTGAGAAAAATTGTACCTCAATTGTGTGGGTAGGCCTAGCGCCCGCGACAGGAATCGGCCCAAAACGCAAGGTGGACACACCACATTTTCACAGTGAAAAATGACCCTTATTTTGCAAAGTGCCTAGCTGTAGTTTTTGTACCTTAGCTTTGCCGGCACCTAGGGAAACCTAGCAAACCAACACATTTTTGAAAACTAGACACCCAGGGGAATCCAGGATGGGGTGGCCTAGTGGGCCCTAGATTTTAAAAAAAGGTGCAGATGGCCAAAAACATAGCCCCCAATGGGGAGTGACCCTTGCCCTGGGGGCCACTCCCCACAAAATATTCCCTGGTGGTCCAGTGGGCCACTTTCCTAACAATTTGGCGAAATCTGCCCTCCCAGGGGGCAGACAAAGCCAAGAAACAATGCCCCCTATAAGGGGAGCGACCCTTGCCTAAGGGGCCGCCCCCCCAAACAGTAAATCGATTTCAACATTTGAAAAATAAATAAATCCCTGGGTCTAGTGGGCATTTCTGCTGCACGATCGCACGATCTTGCAGCAGGAATGCACAAAAGAGGCATCGGGGGAAAGGAAAACACTTTCCTTTCCCCCGATGCCTCTTTTGTTTAGATCCCCCCCCCCCTCCCACGAGGAGAAACTTACCTCCTCTTCTCTCGGGCGCGCTGGAAGCAATGGCTTCCGGCGCGTTGGGAATCCTCTAATGACGTCAGCGCGCCTCATGCGCTGACATCATTGATGACGTGGAGGGGCGTGGGGGGAGGCAGGGGAAGTGCTTCCCCTGCCTTCCCCAGTAGGGGCATGTAGATGGGCGTCCCACGGGGGGAGCGCCAGCGCTTCCCCTGTGGGTGTGTGCTAGGACGTCTGGGAGCCGTCCTGCGCACACGCCCAGCGTGACATGGGATGGCTCACGGCCGTCCCACGCACGGAAGGGGTTAAGCTGGCTTATTGTATCAGGTGCTTGTACTAATGCGGCTCATGATGCTGTTTTTCAAGAGTATGTAGAGTAAGTTTCTCTGGCTGCTTAAGTTAAGGAAGCTTTCACTATACTGTGTGTGGAAAATGTGTCGTCTGATACTGCTTATGCCCTCTACTGTGATGCGGATCCTTGTGGAACTCTTGCTTTAGTGATGACATTTGTCTCACTGATGTTTGTGATGCGTATGTAGAAAATGCTCCTACTGCTGGTCACGTAGATATAACAACTTGTGTTGCTCATTCTGTTTGAGAAGGAGGCCTTAGCCAGGGCTAGCTACTGCCACTTCTGCTTTGTGGAAGAGGACACATACTCTATAGCTGCTCATGCTGTATTGGAATCAGGCTTGCCCTTCATCAATGTATTTTACCTGTCCCGGTTATCTTTCAGCACTTTTCAGCACATCAGCTAATCTGAGCTCACTCGCAATACCTTCTTATGGGTAGCACCGAGACGCCCTTTTGGGCAGCTGTTAGCGGTCTATAAAAATCTGTGTATTCATTCATCTCATTGTCAGGAGGTCAGTGCAAAAGAGTGATCATTATAGCATATTGGGTTCACGAAACTAGTGGCAATAAAAAGATTTGACGACCATTTTACGAGGGGCTTTGGTGTTCTGTTCTCCCCCAAGGACATTTATGGAAAATTAATGTAGAATGGTGAAGGCATTGGGGGGCAGATGTACAATCCTAAATTGCATGCGCAAATAGGTTAGCGACCCGTTTGCGCATGCAAAAACGAATAGGGCTATGTACCATTCCTATTTAGCAAGTCGCATTTTTTTATGACTTGCTAAATAGGAATTGCGACTCCCGATTAGTAAGGGGTGTTTCAAGGACAGCCCTTCCTTATAGCGACTCTTTACCCCATGTATGAATATTTTGCGACTGCAATTGCAGTCGCAAAACCCTTGCAATTTACCGCCCTCTTCAAGAGGGTGGTAATGCACTCACAAATGGCAAGGGGTCCCCGGACCCCTTCCCCTTTACAAATGCAGGGGAAAATATTTTTTAGTGGCAGGCAGTGGTCCCAGGGACCACTACCTGCCCTTAAAAAATGAAACTAAAACGTTTCGATTAAAAATAAAACAAAATGCATCCCGTTTTTCTTTACTTTCGATCAGTACCTGTATCTCTCTTCTTTTTTTCCCTTTATTCTGTTTCTAAACCTCCTTTCTTTTTCAGTTGTCATTTTCAGCTGCTTTCAGTTTTGGCCCTGGGGTCTCTCTAAGGTCCATCATCAGAATGCTTTCTGCAGCATGCCCTGGCAGTGTGTAAGATGCTGCAGTGGGCCAGTGACATGCCCCGCATTACACAAGAGACATCCTGCAGGTCAATTTGTATTGCTGAATCTCTTTCCTAACTAAATGACTTGGCCGGACTTGAATCTAATAAAACAAGCATTTGCAATGCAATAGGTCTCACATTTGCGAAATTTTAAGCTATTGGCATTGTAAACGACTATGCCTTTTATTTATGTTTTCAAAACCAACACGTAGATAAAAGGTTTGTCATTTACAATGCTAGTAGCTCAAAGTCTCGCAAATGCGAGACCTATTGCATTGCAAATGCTTGTTTTTGTTAGGCAAGGGGAGATTAAGTGATTTTCCCAGAATCACAGGAAGTTCAGCGTTATTGCAGAGATTCGAACCCGGTTCCCCAGATTCAAGCCGTTAGGCCAACTCCTCTCCTCTTAAGTAATGCATCACTTCCTGCTACATTTAATTCCCCTTTTAAATTCTTTTGACCACATTTTGTCATTTTAGAATCGAGGAGCGAAGTCTCTGCCCCGGAAACTATGAGCACCTCCCTCCAACTCTGAAGCATTCTCAGCCTGCTTTGATAACGGCAGTCAGACTCTATGCGTGACTGTTCCAAGATTGTTGTCCGTTCTGTGTTCCTAAACCACATTCCGTAGAGCTACACATGTTTTTTTCCACAGCATGTTCTCGCTGGAAGTATTTCCGCTCACATTTTACAAACTTCTTTTCCAATTTACCCGACCCTGTTTTATTTTGTTTTCAAGGCGCAGTATAGAACAGGACGCATAACGCCCGTAAAAAGTCTCTCAGCAGCGAATTTATGAAATGACTGTCAGCCGTTCTCCTACAGTACCACTAGGCGGCGCTGTTGTTAAACAGACACGGCAGTGTTTCTTCCCCAGGAAGTGTTATCAAGACACCTCTTATCTTCGTATAATTCGGCGCAAGTAGAGGTGGGCGAGCCAGCTAAATAACAGAGATAGCCGAGCCGAGAACAGAGTATGGTTTAGCCACAAACACCCAAACTCGAGCCGAGCCGACAGGATCCTTGGCGTGTTAATCGTGAAACAAAAAACATGTAAAACAAGCTGTCGCTGTGAAAGCGCGGGGAAGGAGATGTGCGTATGCGTGCACAACTCCTGTCCTCTGCACGCGTGCATGTCTCCTGTCCTCTGCACACGTGCACGTCCTGTCCTCCTTCCGACGAAAAACCGACAGCAATAGATCTCACCAAAGCGAGCAGCGCATGCGCTGCATCGCTAGGCGAGACCTAAAAATGGTGAAGCAATACCTAGAACATCGTTTGGAAAGGAATGGAGAGCCTAAGAAAGGGGACCTTGTTAATAAGTAATGAGTAACACAAAATAAATGCAATGAAATATGCTTACAATGTGCCTCACCATTGCTGTGGCCAAAGTTGTTATGAACTCAAGTCCAGAGTATTTTCAGGGGGCTCTTGCTGGTAAGGGTCACTCTTCTCCTGGTGTGCCAGAGAGGTTAAGCTAACTGTTCATATGAGGTTTGGATCCTTTTGACATTAATATTCTCTACATTTAACACACTGTTGCTTCCCATATGGAAGTTAGTCATTTTTCAGCCCTCGCAATGTAATGCCATCAATTCTACAAAATCACTTAAAGCTGCTATCTGAGGTCGTGCTTCAATTAATGCCTACAAACGTTGGATACTGTGCATTGCTACCACTCTGCATCTCTCTACCTATACATCTATATAAGTCTCCAAGGTAAATCCCCTATTTGCATTATGAGTCTGCAGCGTTGCTATCTATAAAAAGGACGATTGCTCTCTTTAATCTGATTGACATCCCATCTCTTTGTTATATTCTCCGAAAAAGCTCTTTGTGAAGATATATTTCAAGCAGCTTAAATATAGAAACGCAGAGAAAGGATTTAGTCCCCCCCCATACAAGTGTGTAGTGGAAGCTGAGAGAGTAAGATCACTCAAAGTTAGTTACTCTATGTGTTACCATTTATCAAACGGGGAAACCTAAAGAAAGGGATAATGTATTTGGCATTTATTGAACTTGAAGCATCCTTTGATTCTTTGGCAGACATCAGCAGTGGGAGACATTACAGAGAAATCTCATCCATAAATCATTTACAAACTCCATTCTGATAGTGATTTCAGTTTAGAGTGCAGCCCACTCTCGTTCCTTTTCCAATGAACACTGTTGTTTCCAAGGCTGGGCTGCTGGCACTTCCCTCTCCTTCTTTGATCTGCTTATTTGCAGACTGGAGTTTGCACTGGGTGAGGTAAAAGCAAGTGCCCTGGATCCACTCCCCGCCCCTTCCTGAGGCTGATGATGTGGTGCTGATGGATGTCACTGCATTGCCTTTTATCCATCTCTGAGCTTCACTTGAAAAATGTTTTACTCCTAAGTATCAAAGACTAAAGAAATGAAACAAGTCTTTTCCTTACACTTTTTAAGTGAAAGTGCTAAATCCCATGATTATCTTAAGAAGCAGGACATTGCATGTTGACAAGCATAAGCATTCAATTTCACGCATCATGGGGGGCCTTAAGAACACTAAACAATGTTTGCCAATCACTCACCTGCGCCAGCAGTAGAAATGTAGGCGACAAAAGCATTACCCTTTCCATTTTATGGTTCAGAGCTGTGGAGCTAGCCCAAATTCTGAATTTTAATACTCTCTGACAACCAATTTGTAAATATTACTGATACACCTGCTCCCACTTCTGATACTTTCCCTCTTTTGATGGTTTTACCTCTGTAGGGATTCAGAAAATGCTGGGATTCAAAGCAGTTGTTTTGTGGCTATGCTTTTCAGCCAAAGTTAAATTAAAAATGTACAGATCCCAAGTGAAAGAACGTGTTTGAATTATCATAATCCACCGTTGTTTACTTTTGTTTGCCTTCCAGTATTCAATCTTAGACTGACACAATATTGTTGTTCCCCTGACTTCTATTAAAGCTAACAGTAGCAGTCCCTTTTTAATGCTAAAATGGGACCTGCCAGTACCAGGTTAACTTACCCAGCTTTTTGCTATAGTTTGACACCTGTAGTTACCATTTTACTAACATATAGATTGAGCTTTGGCTCCTCCTTACAAGAGTATTACTTTCTCACTTCATCCTATTGGCTGTTTGGTGCATTATTCCACCTCATATGGAGTGCTTGCACTGTGAGCATGAAGAAATATTTTACATCTCAAAAGCACAGTGAATGATCACACATTAAATTGTGTACCTCATAGATGCACTATATCCAGAAACAAGATTTATTTTACAGCAGATTTGTAATATAAAAAATAGCCGGGATTCAAAATGCTAGCCAGATCTTTTGGCTTTATGAATTCTTGTTCTGGTTCCAGTCTGCATCAAGAATCTATGCAGCCAGAAGTGACCAACAGGGCTTGGGAAGGATCTGCCATCTCTTTCTTATTTTTTTTCAGATTTCCTTCCTCATTATAACATATTCCCACAATCTTCCTAAGATATGTGTCCTGTTGAAGGAGCATTAAGGCATCAGCAATCAAAAATATGCTTTTTAAAGATATAATTGCCTACATTGCAGTGGTGGCTCCTCCGTTAAGGTGGAGGAGCATTGCCCCTCTGCTCTCTGAGAAGTGCAAAAAATAAAAATAAAATGATAAAACACAATGTTATTGTATTTTTCAGTCCTGAGCCTGAGCCAGTGAAGGGCAGGGCTGGGCTGTCACAACGAGCAGGGGGGAGGAGTGGTGGGCACCATAAGTTCGCCTGATGGTTTAGTCGTCTGTCTTAGGACAGCCAAACCGTCATGCGCACTTACTATTTTTCCACCTGGCTGTTTTGCACAGCTGAGTGGAGACCAGACCCAGGCACTGTCAGAGTGGCAAACCAGGCCACCTAGCCCAATCACAATGCTCATATCATTGCCAGCTGTGTGCTGTTGGGAGTCAGAAGTGGATGGAGAAGAGGCAGCAGCCAGCAGGTAAGTCATCTTTTCAGTTTTTTTCTCCCGTCCGTCACCCCCTGCTGCCCTATCACTTCTGTACTGCAGCAGCCACCACTGCTACATTGAAGTTATCATTCGTTTGTTGATTTTTTTTTAATAATTGAAACGCTGCCCTATACCAATTGCACAGGCGCATCTCACCTGCAGTACAACTTAGGAATTAAAAAACAAAATTCACATTAAAAAATGCACACTGCATATTGCTTGACTCAATATGTGCTTTACGACAACCCGTGAATTCAAATATTATGCCCACGGAAGGGATGAGAGGCATAGATCTAAACACAAAGCTTAATGCAGAACAAACCTCAAAAAGTAGAACTCAAACGTACACCCTCTTTGACCGGGGCTGAACCAGTTGAAAAAAGGGAACAATCCTTATTGCTAGTTTCCCTTCAGCAGTGATGACAACTTCCCCTCTTAACTACACCCCAAACTATGCAGAATTCTGGCCCAGATACACCTGTGCTTGGGAGAGCACAAGCCTTTATTTGCTCCACTGCCATCCACAAGGTGTTTTGCTGCATCAACTTGCATGAAAACTTGAGTATTTCCGTCGTGTTGCACCCTCAGTTGCACCCGTTTCCCTCAGTGTCATAAGGAACCAGGCCGACGGCTTCCCTTTCTTAATATGCAATGGAAGAAATACTGTGTTCTAAGGATGTCTTCCAGAAAGTATCTCCTGTGAAGGTGATTCTCCGGCTCACATTCAAGCATCTAGTATGTTGTGAAAGCTATGGTTACTCCTCTGACCTGGGTCTCTTATTGCCCACTTGTGTGGATACTGGGCAGTGCATCTGAGAGCTGCCACTGCACACAAGCTCCCCTCACAAAATACATGAAAGCGCTCACAGGTTTTTGTTTCTTCACTAACTGGTGTGGACTGAAACTTGCTTTCTCGCACGTAGGGACTGCTTTAACACAGGATTCTGGGTTTACTTTTTTTAAAGAATTTCCAGCATTCTTTCTTATCTTCTTCCCCTTTCAAGGTCAGGAAGCGTCGACCACAATTCTCTTGTTTCAAGCTGCACAGAATGTGGTTGCCGCTTATTTGCATGTCTACTTCTTGTCCTCTCTGGGGAAGAGTCATGTGGCACATGCCTGTTGTCTGTGCCTCTATCATCCTGAGATCTCTCAAGAACCGTCTGTAGAGAAAATACATACTCATTTCCCAGGAGACATTAGATTTTAATTTAGGAAAAAATATTCTGAGGTAAGTGCAGTTGCTCAGAAAGTGGGTATGGGGATAGGCAGTAAGGAGCGAAAGCATCCCACACCATCAGTGCTGGTAGGACTGATTGTTGGACAAACAAAGGCCATCTTCATGTGGGGAACACAAGTGACTTCTGTGCTATGGGATCAGGTTTGCCTATCTGTGTGTTTCTAGCCTCCACCCTTGTATATATCGGTATAGACCAAGTTTCCTGCTTCTCCTTTCATCCTGAAAAGTTTTACCAAGGAGCAGAGCCAGCGATATCCTCTGTGCACCATCATGATGAGGTCAGTCCTTGTCCTGACTCCTTCCCAGTGATTGAGTCTTACTCCCATATGCTACAGGAGGTAGTTGATTGAGAGGTGAGTGCTAACTGAGGTCCTTCACTGCAAGAGCATGTGAAGGAAGGGGGCCTAGGTATTTAAAGTCTCGAGGAAGGAAACCTGTGTTTGAAGGTTTACACTTCTGCTGAGTCCACTCTTGCAGATTGCCACACCTTCCTCTTTCTTGTTAGACCATGGAGGGCTAAAGGCAGTTATCAAAGGTAAAGTTCCCACTGTCATTGGTCATTAAAGGAGTTCCCATATGGTACCCTGTTCTCAGAATGGGAACTCCAGTACTGACCAATGACTGTATTACCAAAAAAGTACTAAGGAACTTTACCTTGGAAGCATGGTCTGTCCTCTTCTGAGAGGTGGTGAAATCTCCATTAAGGAGTTTGCTTGTTTTCCCACTGGTTAAACATTCATGACTGCGCTCTTAAGAGCCAGGGCCGGCTCTAGGGCGTTGCGACCGGTGCCACCGCACCGGGTGCTGACTATTCAAGGGGGCGCTGTCCTTGGAAGTATTTTATAGCTTTAAAAGCACATGCTGCTGCATTGCTAGCCTCTGGCAATTCTCATACAGCAGTAAAAGTGTCAAGATAACTATGGTGATTAATGTTCTTCCTGGAGAGAGAAGGAGTTTTGTCTAGTAGAAGTTCTAACTCATTTTATGGTAGCACAGAGGGTTTATATGCCTGCTGCCAAGAATGTGTACCATGCAGAGCAGAAAGTGCATATATTGTAAATCAGTCAGTGCTTTTGACAGAGAGATCCTTTTGGTACTGGCAGTGTAGATGTTAAAATCCTAACATGGAACAGTGAGCTAATAACTGTCAAAGAGCTGCATGCAAACTGCAAGATATAGATTAGAGCATTATAATGTTTCCTCTGTCTGTCTAATGTTTCAAAAAGGGTTCATTTTGGTAAGAATAAAAAATCTCTATTCTTAAATGTAACCCCAAACCATGGGGTTATGTTTTCAATTATGAGTCTGTACTTCTCCAGACCAAGCACTCTTAAACTAAAATGTCTACCAGTATGGATGACATGTGACTCCTACACCTTGTAGTCTTCTGGCTTATGTAACCTTTCCTATACACTGATGTACACACCTATGATTGATTGTCTCTGTGTAGTGTGTTTGTGTGATGTAAAGTGCTCTGACACCCTACACTGGTATAGGAGGTGCCATACAACTAATTAAATACATGTGCGAGAGAGTGATTATGGAGACTTGAGGGGGCACTGTGAAAGGGTGGTAGTGAGGGAGTCTGTGGGGGGCGCCAACAAACATTGTCACACAGGGCGCCACCAGTGCTAAAGCTGGCCCTGCCCGCCGCTTAGGCTCCCAGGCCTTTATGAGTAGAATAGCACTCATTAGGTTACCACTTTCACAGTGCTCTTGATGTTGTCCTCCTCTGAGTCTAGGGCAAGATTCACTGATTTCCCTGTCCCCACTACTTGGGTGCGTCAAATGGAAATCTTGGAGTACAGTTTAAATTAGCAGCCTGGACTCTGGAGGCTGGTGAATGAGCAACTGACTTGGGAAGGGCAGCTTCTCCAATTGTGAAAGACATTTAGGGTCAAATCCATGAGACCACTGAGGTTTTGGTTTGATATTTTTTAGAATGTGGTGGAAGTTGTAACTACAAAATTGATCTGTTATGAGGAAGACCTCATTAGTACTGGCACCACTGCTGACTAAAATGATAGTGTTGAGTGGATCCAGGAATTATTGCTGTATTGTTTGTGTGTAAGACCATAATAAAACTTATGTAATTAAAAAGTCACTCTCTTCCACTGAAGGCCTTTGCACCATCAGCCAGATCTGCACTTGGGGGTTGAGAAACGCAGACCTGGGTGCAGCCTTACTACTACTTGAAGAAGACCCTCCTTGGATTTCATCGTTAGCAGGCCTTTAGCAGGTTTCTGTGAACTGTGCGCTGACAGCACAAAGTGTGCATGTCAGTAGCATAGGGGACGGACATCGGGAGGGCTCCCTTTAATCATGCTGGTTTGTCAGAGGTGAATTACATTTTTGCCTAACCCCCTCATCAACAATCCCTAGCCAAGGCCAACTTGGAGTGCATGCCCAAGGTATGACATAAATAACCACCACACAGGACTCCCTAAAAGATCTAATATCACCTCTCCAATCACTCCAATATGAGTTGGAACACTGCCTGTGAACAAACAGTGAGAAGAGAAATAGAGGATATTGACACCTATAAATACAATATTTTATAATATGTCCAGAGACCAGAAACTAGCCCTTGAATAGTTTTGCTCTGACAAGGATCTAGTAATCAAGATGAGAACTCGTTTTTGAAGGAACTCGTGTTAGACTAATAGAGGGTATCCCTCTCTGCCACATAGGGATTGACTACAATAACAGCCCTTTCACACCACCGGTGGGGTTAAAAAGAAACCCTACTAGGGGTGAGTTGTTTGACATCGCATTTAACCCCTTGCGTGCGCATGACGGAACCACGCTGTCATGAGCCACGGGCGGCGTGTGCTCATGACGGCGTGGATCCGTCATGCTGCGGCCGCTCCGCCCACACGTCGCTGATTCCCCGCCTGTGCGGGCGAAATAAAGAGTGGGCGGAGTCGTGACGGAACCACGCTGTCATGACACAGCTCGCCCGTTACTCATGACGTCGTGGTTCCGTCACGAGCATGGCGGCGCCGCGCTCACTCCGCACCCCCCCAGCGCCGCGGCGGAATTTGCGCCGCGGTGAAGGGGTTAAACTGTCATGTGTGTATTTATGTTTGTATGAGTGTCTTGTGCGTGACTCACATTACAGCGTCAAGTGTGGTTTGCTGTGAAAACATAGAGGGTCTGATTCACAAAGGGCCTCTGCACTCGTGGTGGAGGCCCCGCAGTCTTGGCAGGACCTCCGTATAACGGTTACTCATTGCGGAGACCCTGCTGCGAGTGCGCCCTCCCCCACCACGACTGCGAGGCCTCCGCCACGAGTGCGGAGGCCCTTTGTGAATGTATCCAATATTGCTCATATGTTCTAAAATTTCAATAAACATTTCTTTTCTTTTTATCCCTGAATTCACAGAAGACAACTTGGCTTACAATTGGAGCATGTGTATGAAAGAGTGTGCTTGTTTGAGTGTATAATTTCCTGGTGAACTATAGGACAGTTCAGAAAACAAAGGAACTGTTAGGGATCTTTGGTCCTGAGGATGGCCATCTGACCCTCAGGGCAATTAATAAATGGCAGCAGCATGTAGACCTTTAAACGCTGGAGTAATTAGAACCTCCTTGCTTTGCGTTCACATTTTTAATCTCACCAGAGGACCCCACTAATAAACGTATTAAATGCCTACTAGGTAATTTTAACAATATATTTTCAGAAGATCCCTCAGATCTACATCATGAAGTGTTTCCTCTCACCGATCAAGGCCATCGAGATGCATTGTCACTCTGGATGAAGGACTCCATGATGAAGAATGCCACATAGGTTATGTGTCTGTGGCTCCTATTACAGTCCCCACGTGGTTCCTAGCAGGGTTGTCCTAAAGACCAGATCCTAGGTATCTGATTAGGTTTAACTCATAAGTAGGCTATGTCTTTATTGGTATTAATAAACATACCAAGTGGAAGATGACATTGTCAACTTCAAGTGTTCTGTCTCCATCCATTATACAGGGCATGCTCCAGGTAGCACAACATGTCAAGAAAAAGTGTCTGCTTCTGCGATTGGCCAAATAGCATGAACCCTTCGCCCTATTAGAACGCAGGAGAGACCAAGGTCTGACCTGAAAACGAGAACGGTCAGTCCACAGCCCTAGCCGGATTCTTATAGGCATGTCACAGCCTTCCTTTATGAATAGTCTTGCCCTCGCTGACATTTAACAAATACTTATTTCCCCCTTGTTCGCTTTCATGTGTCAATTTTTAATGAAGCTGAACTTTTCTTCATTTTCATTGGCACAAATAATATTAAATGAAGGCAAAATGCTGTGACAAGCACTCTTTGATGCTTCCTGAATTGCTTCAGGCAAGGACACGGATGCTGTTTATGCTGCTAATGGTATAATTGCAGTTCATTGTTAGGCTGTGTATTTTTAGTTGAAGGCTGTGGGAGGTTGAGGCTGTCTTGCCAAAGCAACAGCAGATTGAGAAAAGAAAGGCAGTGTTTTCATTGGTCTTGCTTTTCCACAACACATAAAAATAGCATTTACATATTTTCCAAGAAGTGCTATTTATAGTTTGTGTCTCTGAAAAAATGTAGGAATCTTAACTCAGTGTCCTAAAAGTACCTGAAGTGAACTAAGTAATGAATGATTAAGCAAGTGAATGAATGAAAACTGCTGCAGTGCAAATTGAATGTCTTCAAAGTGTGTCCGGGCTTAAAGGCAGGGGTCGCTCCAGTGGCGGCCGGCATGTCTCGCGACTGGCGGAATGGGGGGTGAATGGGGTTGTGCAACGGAAAAAAATAACCCAAAAACAATTATAAACTTAGCTTGCCTCCGGGTCCTGCATCTCTGCTCCTTGCTCCTGCTCTCCTTGCCAGGAAGCAGCCAGCCTCCCCTGACCAATCACAGTGCTGCCATGCAACGGGGTGATTTGTAAGCACCCAAGCTCCCCTGACCAATCACAACGCTGCAGTGCAACGTTGTGTTTGGTTTTGAGCGTCCTGGTTCAACTCTCAACCAGGGAATGGTAGCCTTGGCTCATTTTCCACGCAGACTCTACTGCAGCCTGAATGGAGTACGGAGAAAGTGCGCATGATTGGTTTGGATGGCCCGAGAGGGCAGACCAAACTGTCATTGTGCACTTAGGAGTGGGCAAACCACACCTCCCTGCCCTGCTCCGAGAGCAGAGCAGACCCGCAAAGGAAACATAAGATAATAACTCAAAGTTATTATCATTTTATATTGCCTTTACTTTACACTGCTCAAAAGCAATGGGGTGACGCTCCTCCTTCATAGCGGAGGAGCCGCCTCAAGAAAAATAAAATGAGAATAACGTCATGTTATTATCATTTTTTTTCCCCTAGTGGCTCTGTTGGTGTGGGGCGGGCGGTGCTGCCTACAGAGCAGGGGACAGGGGAGGAGTGGTAGGCACTCTCCATAGTACATGACGGTTTGGCCAGCCGTCTTGGGCCGGCCAAACAGTCATTCACACATAGCATGTTTCCCACCGGCTGTCATGCTCAGTCTTGGTGGAGAACACGCACAGGCCCCCAGTCCCCATCTGAGTGCGAAGCACGGTGCTCAGACCAATCACGATGCTGCTATTAGTATTTGATTTTCTAGAGGAGTTCCTGTTCCAGAGTCGTGGCAAGAAGGACGGAGCAGAGGCGGCCGCCGATAAGGTAAGTTCAAACTTTCTTTTTTTTCTTTCACCCCTTTGCCCCACCACTGCTGCCCTGTAGCAGCTGCTACTGCTTAAAGGGGTGCATGAATGCAGGGTTGTGAAATGTTTGATTTTAAATAGAGGTTCTTCAGATGAGCTTCTTGAACTCTAAGTCGTGCCATCTATCCTTCGAGATTCATCGTGGTCAGGGGATGTGGGGCTGGTTTTGGTTAGATAAGCGCAAGGGCATCGTGTTTTATTTCGTTGGTGGGGTCCTTTGAGGTTTTGCTTGTCTGTCATACAGAAAGCTTTCATAGTAACATGGGCATTAACCAGGAGCAAGATGAGTCGCTTCCGGGCCGAGGCTGAGAAGTCCTGCGCTTTTAACAGGTTCCAGCATGACATATGTATTTTTCGACGACTTGAATTGAGAAATATTACATTTGGTGGCTCGAATTAGGTTTATTTGACGTTATTGATGGAAAGTATTGATGGTAGCCCCTGCTGTTAAAGAACAGCTCTTTGGTGGAATGAAGTGGGAAAATTATCCAGTGGACCAAGGCACTGGTAGATGGTGGGGTGTAATTCCTGCTCTTCTGATAATGACATCAAATATTATTTGGAAGTCTAGAGTGAGCCACTAGGCTTTGGTGTCAGTCTTTGGTGCAATTGACTGTAGTAGTGGTGATGGAAAGCAATGATTTTGATTGTCTGAGTCGCCAGTTGCCAGATTTCAATAGTCTAGTGTTATTTTTGCTTGCTGGGCACCTACATTTGTGCTTTTCGTCATCGGTTTTGGAGTGTCGAGGAAGCCATTGATACTTGTGGTCTTCTGGAAGAGGTGTTTTATAACTTAAAGATTACAGGTGAAAGGGGAGAGATTGGTGGACTCCACAAAGGACCTCTGGCTAGTCCTACAGAAAGGGGGCCTAGAATACATTTATTAGGCTAACTAGATAAAATGCTGGTGAATAAAGGTTGGAAGGCGACTGCCACTAGCTACTCCAAAAGAGAATCCCAGTAACTTCTGTTTAAAACAAAGTATGTATATTTCAAAGTACAAGGAGGCAGGCCTAATACTCATGAGTTGCTTTGATCATGCACACACATTTTTTTACTGTAATGGATACATTAAAGTATTCTATTCATCTTTGGAAATCGCCCAGATGCATTGCCCAACATTGCTAATTTAGCAATCTGAGTGGCCATTTACTGCGAAGCCTAGACTCCACGATTTCTAGACGTGGCTATATGCATTCAAATGTTTTTTTCTACTGCTACAAATGTTGTGTGGTTGAGTTTTTTGGGAAACAGCTTAGTAACATTGCTAAATATACAATATTGATGTTTGAATTCAAGAAATCTTCCAAATATTTTTTTATCCATCATTTAGTGCATAAGAAGTACATTCTGTAATTGCACTATTGCATGATTCCATCCATCATGCCTCAAAGGTCAGTATGTAAAAGACATAAAACACTGATTGATTCCTACCTTTTCCTTTTGCATACTCAACTTTATAGGAAGCACTGCAGGCATTTTAAACTTGAGACATTGTGATTTCACTCAATCTTGCAAAGACTCTCTCATAATGAAAACATACGTTAGAAGCTTATTCAGAGCTGAAAACACAGCACTAGAGACCCCAAAAGAATAAGTACTGCAGAAAATGGATGCACCCCTTTATTATCAAAGCAAAACAATGTGTAATAAATCAATAGGTGCTGTGAATCTAATATCCCAAGAAGAGATTAGACAATAAAGTAGGGAATATTTACCTTTGAAATTAAAGAAACATAGAATCCAGTGTACACATGTTGGAAGAGGAAATGGAAAATAGCAAAGCACCACAAAGCCTTTCAAGAGTGCGTCAGTCAAACAATACTTTCCCCTATGCACATCATTCACTCCTAAAATACAAATATTGTGAAGGCATGGGGTGGAACTCCATCACATATGCTATGCAAAGAGGAGTGCATACATGTCATCACAGTAACGTCGTTACATACTGACTTCGTTTTCTCTTTCCAACAACATCCTGATTAATGTGTCACGTTTCGAAATGTTTCAACATCTTCACAAAGACAGAGTGGTTGTTGAAATAACAAATTTCCCAGTTATTGTTTGCTTGGTGTATACGTTCTCCATCGGAAATAGCACTGCTGACTTTTGATTTCACAAAAAAAGAAAAAATGGCACCTGGGTACATATATAATACATTTAAGAAAATGCCATTGTAGGAAAGAATTATCAGAAAAAATGCGATCTCTTTATTTCCATTACAAACCCTTGAAATGATGAAGTCAGTTTATAAGCCATTATTCGGATGGGGTTTCTGTGGGTACTTTGAGCTGCTTCTCTCTTCCTTTGATCTCAAGCATGTCAGACGTAATTTAAGATAATTTCTCCGGAGAAAAGGTTTGCACTTCAAACAAAGGAGGCTCGAAGAGCATCGTGTACGGCAGCGTGCAGGCGAGCACCGAGACATGATATTTCCCATCAGAGCCCAGTTCATTTTCATATCAGAGTCCTATGAGCAAGATTAGCAGATGATTTACTAAGAGCTGTCATTTTAGAAATGTTACATTATGTTTCTGTTGATAAACTGGGACATCCACATTTACAGGTCATCCTAAAAGCAATGCATTGCAAGGCTAGTTTAAGTCAACTTTTTTAGTCAATGTAAAGTTTTGTTTATCTAGTTTTAAATTACATTTTTGGCTCAAGAAGGACAAATTCCTATGGGTAGTTTGGATGCTTCGGTTAAGGTGACAGAAAGGGTTTGGTGAGATCATGTTACAAATACCAATTGTAAACATTACGTAAGGTATGGTCACTTCTCTGAAGCTAAGCTGTGAAGAAGCCAGATTCTTGTTGCTGACCATTGCCACAAGTTATAACTGAAAGCAGCCACTGGCCCTATCTATGGATCAAACCTACATTTGTGTATGAAGACATGTTGCCCAGGTTCTTGTAGTCTACAACTGCACGTGATACCTGTTGTGAGTCATTCCAAGATCTTGTCCACCTTTGCAGTGTGTTTAAGGAAGCAGAGGAGGCAGTCGTGGCCGGCATCACTCACTGGTAGAGGGTGGTGGCGGGGGGGTCGCACTAGGGGTGGGGTTAATAATAAATAAATAAAACCCTACCTTTCAGCTGGCTGGGTCCTGTGTCTTCTCTGGTCCTGGTCTCCTGCCTCCGGCAGGAACAGGAGGCAGGCAGCCTCCCTCCACACTCCTAAGCCAATCACAACGCTGGGACTTACGGGGAGTCCATGTTCTCCATGCAGGCTGCATTGCAGCATACATGGAGCAAGGGCAGAGTGCGCATGACTAGTTTGGGCGGCCCCAGAGGACCGACCAAACAGTTATTACGACCTCAGGAGTGGGCACACCACTCCTCCCAACTCACAGAGCAGCCCCGCCCACCCACCCACAACTAAACATAAAATGGTAATAACGGTAAGGTATTACCATTTTATTTTTCTGCTTCTCGCACTGCGAGAAAGCAGTTGGCCTACGCTCCGCCGCTCTAGTGGAGGAGCTGCCCCTGAGAGCGGGTCTTCTCGAACTTTTAAAATGGTGGAACAGTACTTCCTTTTGTCCTGTCACGCTGAGACAATGATAAGGCCAAATTTGTTATCTTTCTACTGGAAAGCAGTGGAAACAATGTGGAGGCACATGGACAGGGCAAGCAGTTACAACCCTGAGGTCATTTTTTATCACCACCAATGGTTCACGGCTTCCTGATGCACACAGATGGTTCTTCTTTTAGAAAAGCCAAGCTATCTGCTTGAAAAGGACCTATGACAAAACATAAACAAAGACTACATAATGTACACTTTTATATATTTTTCACCACAAAAAGGCCCAAACACAAACAATATATCACCCGCTATCAGACATAAATCTGAATACCTCATATAAGAATTCCCATATATATTCTAAAAATGACCCATGTTACACTGATTACAGAGTATAATTTATTCAAGTAAGCAGATAATGAGATGTTATTTTAGGGCGAGCTTAACTTTGTCCACTTAGTCTTGGCTTAGGTTAGTGGTGCAGTACATTTCCCTTGACTGATGTTTAAAACCTTTTGCAGAATGAAACATAGCAGACTATTTTTACCTACAAGTTCATGTAGGCTAGCATATTAGTTGTTGCAATGCAGTGACCTAAATGATTTGCCAAACATCACAGACTGGCAAGATATTTTCAAAGTCTCATCTTCCTTATAGAGTAAGTATATAATTTGCAAAAACATGCTTCTAGTAACAAATACGAATATAGATCCCCTTGTAGTGAGGGCAGACTGCAAACCTTTCTGTGCAATAACGTAGCAGTGGCTTTATTGCAAGATGGTGGGAAGGTCTCTTTGAAGAGGTTGGAGGGAATGAAGTAATTTCCAAGTGTAATATTATGCATTTTATATATAAATATAGCTCTTTATGATCCTGTAAACAAACTTTGAAAAGAATAATCAGCTGGGCTGCCTCAGTATTGGTCATGACTAATAACCTGGCTTCTATCTTTCGTCCAGTACATGATTGAACAGTCTTAATTCCATGACTGTAGTGCCCCCCATGCCTTTAAAACCCTTTCAATGAATTGAAGCGGTACTTAAGCAAACTCAGGTGTCAAAGTCAAAGTGTTTCTCTAGGATTCCTCAAAATTTGGGGAAATTACAATCTAGAAAAGAGTTTACACTTGTTACTTCTTCCATGTCTAATGTCTATGCAACCTGCAACAGTTCTAAATGAAGAGGCCCCCACACTTGTCACATCCGTACTGATTACACCAAGAGTGTTGTGAGCTTACCAGAGTTCAGGTATACAAGTGGACGGCAGCATGTAGCTCAGTGCATAATCAAGTGATCCCACCACACGTACAGTACTGAAGCTTCCGCATTCATGGTCCCCCAGATGCGTGTTCCTTGGGTTCTCTAGGCCATCGGAAGGGGAAGGTGGCAGCGGAGCACAAAGTGGAACAAAAGATATTAAACTTGGCTTTTTCTTCATATGCTTAACTGACAGCATGAGTTTTAGGAAGGAGGTGTGGACAAGTCTTATAACCTGCTCCTTTCCTGGTTGGTGTATCCAGGAAACCTATCCAAGATTCCCAGTCGAAAGTGGAAGAAGGAATTTTCCTGCAAGGTCAGTTCCTATTTAAACCATATATAAGGAGGCATCCACACGTGATGGATGCATCACAGTGCAGTGTTTTTCATCACCATTTTTCTACTATTCTTTGCCTGATGCTAGATCCTGGTATAGCTACAGGCTCTAATGAATTTCTTCTGGATTATTTTATCTTGTCTATTCCCTATCCCTGATGTTGGAAGGGGAATGGGGGTGGGAGTTGGTGCCTTGCTATTCCTCCCTACTTTAATCATCATCTACAATCAAGATTGGCAAGGATGTATTCTCTGTGGTGTTTTGCTCCTATTTGGGGAGGTTAATGAGACAGTTGGCACCGTCCATGTGTGCTAGTAAGTGCTGAATGGCAATGAGGCTACTGGGAGGAATTACACTCTCCAGCGACAATCATGAAGACGATAAAACAGACCTTATCGTGCCCAGTTCTTGACAACACACCATAAATGACTAACTTTGAAATAGTACAAGTTTCTGAACCTGTCACAGTGTGGACAGCTTAATGGTGCTTCAGACAAGTGCAGAATGCGTCAATATTTGACCATAGGAGGTAAGCCATGTAAAGGCAAGTACGTGCTCCTGTTGTGCCAAAAAACCAAATTATTCTCTCCGACTTAAATTGCTGTGTGTGTGACAGCCAGGAGATATCTTGTTTCTTCACGGTCTTTAGTTTTTATTTTTAAACGTTCATAATTCTGTTTCTTGTAACGCATGCTTTGCCCTTTCATTATAGGGTATGCTCACTTT
The DNA here is from genome assembly GCF_964204655.1 of Triturus cristatus. Classification (NCBI taxonomy): domain Eukaryota; kingdom Metazoa; phylum Chordata; class Amphibia; order Caudata; family Salamandridae; genus Triturus; species Triturus cristatus. Next base: position 1,103,231,798 of record NC_140585.1, on the reverse strand, counting down.
CAAAGCAATGTGTTTGTTCCCTTTCTATACTTTTTACTTTACATAATCATGATCCAAGGGCAATCTACGCATCAAAAAAGTGCACCCAAAAGTAACCCAATAGCTAAAACGCTGAGAAATTTAGTTTATTCCATTTACAACCATCTATTACAATGTAAAAAATCCTCAGTACTGTTTAAAACAATTAAGTGGGAAGTATTCTTAATTGGCCTTAGGGTAGTACCTGTGTGGCACTTTCTTGAGTCTGGTGTTAATAAAGACGTAAAATGTTTTCTTTTCTGAATCTACTGCCAATTAAGAGATGGCATCTATGTCATTCTTTAGTTGAGGGATATTTTTACTCCATATACTAGTAATTCTTCGTTCCTTACCATAAGCTGCCTTTCCATATTGATTCCAAAGGGACTGATGAAGAGTGAGTGTGACCTAATTCTGCATAATTTACATCTGTTGTGAGGTGATTGTTGTACTAATATTATTTTTCTGTTAACATTTTGGAACTATTTTCATTGTTTACATTAATTTTTTTGTAAATGTATATGTCCTAGATAGGAACATCATTGTGAATTGATTAACAATGGAAAATAAATTATCACAATTATACCATCCAAATGATTGTTGTTGTGAGGAAAGGGGACCTTTCAAGATTTATTTGGATTTTTGTTTATTTTGGTTGGGTCACTTGGGGGTACTTCATGGCTCTGTTGTCAGAAATTGGGTTATTAATTTGGGAGGAGGGTGACACCTAAGCACAATATGGTTGGGTCCAAACACAGTTCTAAGAAAATTTCTGCTCAGCCCCTGGGGATATGGGACAAGCCGCAGGCACGCCCCGGAGAAGTGTGTATAAAGTACAAGCAGTACCAACACATTTAAAGTAAAGGACACATCACAATGTATAAAAACATGGAAATATATACTGAGCAAATAGAAACCAACATAATTAAATAGGTTAAGGGATAGCAAAGAGATGGATTTTTTTTAGGTTTTAAGGCAAAAAGCACAAAAACTAAAGTGGCACTGAAAATCAACAGTTCATGGTTGACCAGGACCTAGGTGCAATTTTAGGATGACCACGAGCAGATGTCGGATAACCAAGTCTGTGAGTTCCTGCAGGAGTCAGAAGTCCTTTAGTGGGTCCTCTTTTTCAAGTAGGAGTCAGGAGCAAGATTTTTCCCAGCAGGGCCGTCTTCTTTGGTGGAGTCTTCTAAGGTCCAATAATGTTCTTAGTAGCTGGTGGTTGAGTTAACAGATTTTTCTGTGCACTAGCTAGTGACTATCGCTCAAGCCTAACTAATTTCTCACAGGTTTTCCAACTCCTTTTGCAGCATTTCCACTTTGCCTCAGTATAAAAGTACAAAAACTTCATGTTTCAGTATGGCAGAACCCTCTGCCACCAGGTAGGCCTGTCTTCAGCTCCTCAGCCACTCCCCTATTTAAATAAGGTATCTTCCTACTCAACAGAGTCTAAACTATTTTTCTACTATTGCTCTTCCCCACTGTCACTGGGGCCTGGCTATATCAGAGTAATTGGGTAAAGAATAAAAGAACCATCATGCCATCTCCAAGTCAAAAGAGGTAGTGTCATTGCTGTCCTTTGCTTAGCCAGCTATTCCTGTCCACTCCTAGATAGCTAATCCCTACTAAGTAGTCAGCTGGTAACACCACTCTCTTCTTCCTGGGCTAAGAGGCAGGCCATTGTCTTCTGAGTCAGGGCTGCTAACTCTCCCAGCTAGTAGTGTTTATTCCAGTTCTGGAGGTGTCTTGAGTGGCAGAACGGGATTTATGCCAGATTAGGTTCTGCCATCCTAAAATACATTTTCTAAAGTTACCTTTCAACTTAAGTTATCAATTTCACCATTAAATCAGATTTTGAAAAACAAGTAGAAAATAACTTTGAATGCCTCTGCTAGCATTTTTTCATTCAGAGGTATACAATTTAAATATTTTTGTCAGAATTCGACCAGACCTGTGGAGAATAAAATTGGCGTTACTCAGTGAAATCACTTAGAGGCGCTTAGTCACCGTGAGTGTATGCATTTTAAATCTATAGTGTGCCACTTTTTTTATATAGAAGGCCTTCTACTTTATGGGCTTAAAAGCACACTTGAGGGGTGTTTTATTAATATATAAAATTAGGCTTTCCTACAGGATGAAGGCACTTTTTCGTAACTTCCTACTGCAGTGCCTTTAAACTGCAGCCTATCCAGAGCACAGCGGTGTTTCCTGCAGCCGAAATATGTTGGTATTCATGTATATGGGTGGTGTGAATACACACTGCAACTCACATATGGCATGTACCTCCCTTGCCTTTGGTGCATTTGTTGTGTGTATCTACTACATCCTTACAGGATAGTTAGACAGATGAATTGGGTGAAACCAATGTTTCCAATGCCATTTTAAGGCAAGTGTGTATTTACCATTGCACCCGATAGCAGGGGCACAGTTCAGAATCCTAATATCATCAAAAGTAGGATCCATAAAAAAAAGTACAAAATCTGTCCTAGCCCTGCAACTCTACTTCTGTTATGAACAGTTCCTTATTTACATCAATTGAATGACACCTTTCCAAAGTGGCACAATTATGTTTTTTTCCACAAAGGAAACTTATTCTAGATATTGGTCTTTGACCAGTGTCCTTATATTAAGTATTACAGAGTACTTCAAGGCCCATTTAAGGCTAAGACGTTTATGAAAATCACAGTGAGCCTTTTACCAACATTTGAAGTCAAGGAGCCTGACCGGGGTTGGGATACGATGTATGCATAGATGATGTAATCATTAATCAATGAATGAATGTGTATTCCTTCATGTGAAGTATTAAGCAAATTGTGGCACTGGAGCTGGAGGCCTGTGTTTGCTTCGACTGTTTCTAGAAGGGAGGTACATCCAGTCTCTCACACTTGCTACAAGGGCAATTTGAAAATTCACATAGTTGGTAGGTGTTAAATGGTTGAAGTCATTTAGGGCCTCATGTACGTAGCCGAATACCGGTCGGTAACGGCCGATTTTCGGTAATTATACCGTTACCGACCGGTATTTAGGCTTTTGCAATGTAGGGGGCTCATTTCTGTATTCGGTAATTTACCGAATCGGTAAAATTACCGAATCGGTAATTTTACCGATTCTGTAAATTCCGAATACAGAAATGAGATGTAGGGGGAGTGTGTGTGTGTTGTTTGGAGTCGGTATTTACCACCAACTAATAGTTGGTGGTAAATAAAGTATGGATGTGTAAACGCATTTAATAGCGCTTAGAAGTGTGCAATGTGGCAGACATACATGCCCTTAGGGCATGTATGTGTGCCACATGTGCACACATGGCCGAATCAGGGGTGCAACAGGGTGTCAATGTGACACCCTGCCACCCTTGCATGTGCTCCCCCATTACCGAATCGGTATTTACCGATTCGGTAATGAGGCATACCTTCCCATCAATGGGAAGGTATGCCTCATTACCGAATCGGTAAATACCGATTCGGTAATTACCGACTCACTCCGATTCGGTAACATTTACCGAATTTTTACCTACATACACATTACCGATTCTTAAATACCGATTCGGTATGATTCGGTATTTTAGAATCGGTAAAGTGTATGCCACCTACATGAGGCCCTATTTCTCTGCCTATCCTTGTCACAAAATCTGGCATTTATCTTTGATCAGTGGCAAACGTTTTCAAGTTCAGAATGTGTTGCGGATCCTGGCATTTAACACCAGCCTTTGAAGGTGCCATTAATGTGTGTTCAGTGGTTTGATCCCTGGCATAACACTGGCTTCTCTCAATTAGGCGCTCATGTTCTGCTTTGATGATTATAGCAGCACAAATAAAGGGCTGGTGAAAGATTGCCTTTTTAGTCTTTTTAAGACAGACTTTTACCCTCTTTATTTATTTTTAATAACTTACACTCGTTTCGTGACAAGTATGTTTCCAAAATCTTCTCTTGGGAGACTAGCGTCATAATGATCCCGATGCCAAGGGCTTTTTTAGTTTTGTTATACCCATATGTTATTAAAATGCCATGTTTTGTGCCAATAATTATTAACCAGCATGTCAGATTACTAGCTGTGCCAATCGCTGCTATAAACGCGCATGCCACACCAGGATCTGTGCCATTTCTTATTTTGCTCTGGGACAGAAATTGTTTCCTGGTCTTGAAGTGAGAAGAGCGAACGGGGTTCTATAGGGCGATTGTGTTCCGGCTCAGTGCCTATAGCTTCAGCCCCTCACAGGAATATATTTATCAGCGTAGGCCGCACTTGAACGTCCAGCACTGTGGGCGTGTTACTTCATCTTAGCAAGCACCACAGAACTCATGCCATAAACCACTTATAAAAATAACTGTAACCATAAAATGGAAAATCAAAAACGACAGACAACCAGGGGGTTATCATATGAGACTCAGGGGTACACAGGCTTATTCCAGTGGCATTACCCACCCCTAGTGCCTCGAAGTATGGCGCCTCAGCGTATTCGCCTGCTACTCTGTTTGCCGAGTGCCATTCATTTTAGTAATTCGTATTATACACCCCTGTCCGCCTAGCTATGTTCTAAGTATGCAACTACATTTATTTACGTTCGTTAAACTTTATTTCGGCTTTTTAGCCTTAAAAGCAGAATACAGTAAATAAAACACAATCGCATCTTTTTTCTTTTCATACATAGCCATAATCCAGCAATTAAATACATTCCGTGTTATAGGGCGAGAAATTCATTAAATATAATCATATACAAGTTTTTATCGCATTTAAGATCATAAATACAATTACTAAATTAGCTAAAATCCAGACAGATAAAAATATTGCTTAAAATTAAGAGGATCAATGGCACCATCATTCTATACAGGGTAAGACTGGGCAGCAGTATACAATCTAACATTCACAGTTTATAACCAGCCCGTTTCCTAATAAGGTACACATTAAATAAAAATCTGCTTGTACCAAATACCACAAGTTGCGAGGTATTAGACTTGATTATGCGCTCTGCCTCTTTATAGGATCTAACCCCCATATTTTTATAAATAACTGTAACCATAAAATGGAAAATCAAAAACGACAGACAACCAGGGGGTTATCATATGAGACTCAGGGGTACACAGGCTTATTCCAGTGGCATTACCCACCCCTAGTGCCTCGAAGTATGGCGCCTCAGCGTATTCGCCTGCTACTCTGTTTGCCGAGTGCCATTCATTTTAGTAATTCGTATTATACACCCCTGTCCGCCTAGCTATGTTCTAAGTATGCAAATACATGTATTTACATTTTGCAAAATGCTAGATTGTTCATCAAAAATAATGGAAAAGCAAGCGCTGCATGAATCACGTCACCAAGTCGGCCCCTATTAAGACTGGGGAGATTCCATCGCCCACCATTCTGAGTGTCTTCGGACCTCATAACTCCCGGCCTCTAGTTAGCGGACACGGTTTAGTCCTGCAGGGCCATGTTTAGTTACACAGGACTGCTGGCAGCAGCACAGCCGAACTCCCTGCACCAGCAAGGGGGAAGCAAGCATTGCTACCCCTGCACAGACTGCAGCCCTCCCCAGCCCCATCGCATCCATCCACCTCCCGGGCCCTCCCACTGACACTTCGTGCCTCCTCTGAGCAGGAGGAAAATGTCAGCTGTTTAAAATGACGCTGTATCTCTAGGTCCATGCGGTTATTCCCCATTCTTTCGAGAAAATTCGTATTCACTGGTTGTTGATGCAGGGAAACCAGGCGGAACCAGGGAGCCGAAAACCGAAGCGCTTCGTACGCAGCTACCTTGTGGTGTGGAATCAGAGCGAGGACAGGTGGGCGAGGACTTCCGGTGGCAAACAGAGAAAGTTTATGACCCAGCCACACATACCAAGGACTATAATGTTGCTTGATTCGTAGTGTTCCTGAATATTGCAGGCTGAGTTAATGATTGGCAGGATTGCATCCGCCAGTGAGACGTGTCTGCTTCCTGGGCACCTTCATGAATATTACTGAACAGAGAAGGCTATGTTGGGTTTCTTTTCTAACGAGTTCCATCCTCTTGCAAACAGCCCATGCTCTCTACCTTGTGAAAGTCTGCTATGGGAACCACTAGTATAACCCCTATCATGAGTCTCCTTGATAGCTTGACACAGACTGGGAACATACTATCCTTGGTGTCACCGGCAGAAGTGTTGGCGTGCGCAGATATCATACACATCCATAATAGCATGATGTGAGGGAGGATGCTTCCAAAGGCTTGGTAAATAATTTTAACAACACTGTAAGCCAGCTTTTCACCTCCTTGTTAGAATACGTACTACATTGTACTTTTCAATACAGAATGCGCCTAGAATATCTTCTGAAATACGAATAAGGAGTATTATTAATATATTTGGAACGTATCAGCTCCTAGGAACTGGGTATGGTGATGATGAGGCAACGGTTGTTCCCGTACACGCCACAGGCATAACAAGAACCTTGTTTAACAGTTAACTAGATGTTAAGAACAACTATTCTTCCTTTGGGAGCAACTGAGAGGCCTCCTAACAAGAGGCCATGTTGCTTGCTATACTCTTTGTATGTGAATCCAGAAACCAGTCCTGATGAAATCATAAAGAACTATATGACATACAAGGCCTGATTTACTGACCCGTCTAAAACCTTTTTTATCTTGTGGACAGAGAGACACCAACAAAGCTCATACCAAAGTGGTGGCCAACATCTACACACATTCTTAATCGATTTAGTTTTCCACTTAGTCACACATTAGTATCACCATAGCGTAATTCCACCACTTCACGGATTAACTCAAAATAAATAACTTTCAAAACAACCAGGTTCCATCCAGGATACTTTCTAGTGGCACATGGGGTACCTGAACACGGTTTATGTGGGTGAGGGTTTATCATCCTGTTACCTGTAATCACTGTCGCAGCTATCCACACAAGGTTCTCCGGCCAGAGAAATCCAACATTAGGCGGACTGCAATGCAACATTGTTTGCAGAGTATTATGTTATTCCACTCTAATTGCTCATTCAAACCTCCTCCATTTTTAGTATTCAGTATAAATATCAATTAGAGGACTATACAAAAAGAACTCATTTTCCTTACACTTTCAATTAATTGGAACTGATTTTAACACAAAACCAGTGCACCTCATTTTCAGTGTCCATTGTCCAAATAATGCTTTTCCAAAAGTGGCTTCCACTTTCTACCATCGCTCCTCGTTTTTTACACAATTTTCAGACATTCTCATCATCACAACAGATAGATTTAAACAAATAAATGAAATTACATGAAGCCATTTTTAGACCACCGTTGTTAAAATCTCTTTGCAATGGGGCATTACCAATTTCAATTTCCTTCACTGTAGAGGTGAAGGAATTTGCTTTTCATATCTGGACTGTAGCTTTCATTACTGCAGAGGATGCGGTGGCACTGGTATCCAGGGAAGTGAGGGACTCGCAGCACCCCAAATATGGCTTTCTTTCACTAACCAACAGCGTTGCCATCTTCTATGCTTAACTTTGTGTAGTTAGCATCCTTGCAAATGCCACTGTCTACCTTGTTAATTTATGATGCCCATGAATGGTTTGAAGAGCCCAGATAAGTCCTGCTCAGGATATCGCAATTTCGTGATTAGCCCCAAAAAATCACAATTTGATTACTTTTGTAAAAATCCAACAATTTTCACAAAGTGCCCGCAAAATTGGCATTGTAAGTAAATTGAGGCTGATCCCCCTTTTACTGACTCTGCTTGGTGCTGAGCCAATAACAGGAGGGTGACAAACAGGTTGGCCGGTGTCAGAGTTGTTACATTTCTCTGTCGTGTGCTTTTAAAATGCACAGGCCTTCCTGTGCTGACAGGCCTCTGCCCATTGGCTGTTTAATTTTTGCACCTTTATATAGCTCAAATTTGACACATATTGGAGCGCTTTACATGACCTCCATTTACTTTAAACAAGTTTTTTAGGCACTGGTGAGATTAAGTGATTTGCCCAAAATCCCAGGATGTTGAGCGGTCAGCGGGACTCAAACCGAGTTCCCCTGAGCCAAATTCAGCAGTTCTGGCTGTAACGTCACATCCTCTCCATTTACCATGGGAGAGAGGACTCATCCCCTCCTATGCCTCATCTCTCGCGCGGTAAACACCTCCCGCAACAACCCCAGGACACCCAAGGAGCCCCTCTCCTCACTCCCATTGCCCTCCTGAGTCTCCAATATACTCGCCACTCCATCTACCGCCCCACACACACACACTCTCCCCCCCCTCCCCCCGTTGCCCTGTGCACCTTAGGAATAGTGGCTGTCCGATGCCAGAGAGAGCATTTTTCAAATGTAGGTATGCACTATCTAACATCAGACACCCTCCTGTCTGTGGCGCGGTGCTGCAAGACACTCTGCCAGGTCACAGAGAGTGACTTGTCAGATTCTCCAATATTGGCAAAGCTGTATTCTTGTGATATGCATATGTGCTGCCAGCTGCAAAAATATCATACATTTTGTGCTTTGAGCGCCCACATTTTTTTTTTTTTTTACCACACAATTGGTCTTCCCAGGTCATAAAATTCTGGGGACCTTACTGAAGTGATTGCAAGTTTTGAAGGCGCAAAAAAGGAGAGAGTTAGATAGAGCAAGTTTTACATACCTGTTTATCAGATATCGATTGCTGATTAGATATGAGCATTTAAAACTGCTGTATCTTAACACCTATCCGAACTAAGGGCCAGCTGCATCAAAGGGTTTTGCCCATTCTGTGTTTATGGGAAAAAGTGTTCATGCATATGGCCCTAAATCACCTATGATGCTTACTCACTATTTACACACTGAGCAGTCCGAGTGAGATCTTTAAATACACGAAGAAGCCGAAGCAAGAATAGATGGTGGGACGCTTTTATTCACTAAAATAGCGCTAATCTTTTTTTAAAACCAAACAGACGTCACGCACTGAAGCTAAATCCATCCGAGCGCCATACAGGCAGAAATGCAGGCTGTTTAAACAGTTGCTTCGTTCTCTAAGAAAAATCCACTATGATCATGGAATTGAAACCTTTGACTGCCTTATGAATAACACTTCATAAAGTAGATGTTTTGAGAAATGGTGATTCCTGTCAATTACGTTTTTTTTTTTTTTGAGTGGTATAATCGTGTGGTGAAAGGATTTCAAATTTTTGCCGCCATGAGAACTGCAGTTTTTGGACAGGACAATGAATGTTTGAAAACAACATTGTGAATTTAAGTATGCACGCAGTGATGTCACTGATGATGTTATGATGTGATAGGTGATGTCATATAGATGTTGACAATGTTATCACCTGCAGGTGCTAGAAAGTTGCACTGCATTAGGAAAAGACCGATTTATTTGGCAGATTGTATTAGGTTGTATAGAAATTGAAAATATAAACGTGTAATTATGAAATATAAGCTGTAAAAATGAACTCTGCTGCCCTGCAGAGAAATTAGTTCTCTGGAAAGTGCTGCATTGATCCTTAGGGTTAGGTTTACTCTAAAAATAGACTGTTTTAATTTAGATACGGAGCTCTCCCTTTAAATAATTCCAGAAGCACCTGGGAAAATTCATCTGTAACATCATAGTGCCCTACATGTCACACTCCTTCTGAGACTCTTGATCATTTTCTTTTCTTTTGTCCCTCTTATGTTGATCCTCGGAAAACCTGGATAATTCCTGCCGTTTATTATCTTTAACACGCCCCAGTGAAGCTTTACGCATTTTTAGGTCAGACACCACAAGGTGGCTTGTATTTGCAATTTCGAGTTTTTTGCTCTTTGCCTGGTGGAAGAGGTCAAAAATGATTAAAACTGCTTCTGAGAACTTGACTTGATAATATATATCAATCTGACCCCAGGGAATTTATCTATGTATTTTATATTTTTAGACGCTGTGATCGCTTGTTTTAAAATGCAATCTTCTCATGAAATACGGTACTGTAATTTTAACTGTTTTTATGCGTATGAATTGTTCTTTTATGATGTAAATGATCATATTTTTGATCGAATAAAGAAATAATAATAATAAACCGTTTTATCAGCTAAACTGAAGGGTGCTTAATACAAGAACCGCAGGAATATGTAAGAATGGGAGCTGGTAACTTTAGGTTAGAGTACAGTACACCAGCATTCCACAGCTTATGCTGGACCTATGGGGTTCCCGGACTGGTGTACGGAGGTAACTAAAGAAAGTGCAGAGGCTCTGGTGGAAAGTCATATCGGAATCGCGGCAGAAGCTGAACTACTTCTTATACAAGGCATTATGTTCCATCATATTCAACTCACAAAGAGCCCAGGGGTCCAGAGTATGAATCTGCTGAGAACACCCACGCTGGTCCTTAAACCTCCTCCAGGCCCTCTTTTGTGTGTCAACAATAATTCCCGAAGGGAAAAGGGTCTAAGGGAAAAGTTTAATGACCAAAACAACAGTTCAAATCCCCTATATCCTTACATATGAAAAACACTAGTGAACTGGTGGTCGTGCAAAATGAGGAACTGAACATAAAGAAACTAGAACAGATCAAGTATAGAGTTTTACTATAATCAACTGGTCTAAGTGTTGCTGATAGAGATAGAACATTTAACTCTAGATACGGATTCCCATCAACTGCCAAGGGAGGCCAGTGTCATCACTTGGTACTCCTTCCATCTTGTTACTACTCCTCCAAACCAAGAGGCAGATGTAGTAGCCAAGATCAGAGTAGAGTACAAGTTGGAGAGAGAAATCGACCAAGAGTGGCCATATGTATTTCTGTTGATGGATACTATGTGTAGTAAGTGCAGTGCAAGTGAAAAATTTAAAAAGGGAGTTGGACAGAAGAAACTATGTTTAATGAATATCTCTGTACCAATCCTATTTAAAAAGCGTGTAGCGGCAACTTTTAACTAATAGGTTGCGTCATATAGGGGTCGACTAGTTTCAGCCAGATGGGAATGTGTTCCCGGCTTTCTTCAGGACCGATACATAATTGCTACTGCAAGTGATTAAGAAAAACAAGAAAAAGTGACAAGTTGTCCAACAATACAACCTGGTACCTATCGACCTCACGGCAAGTAGGGTGTATTTCACTCCTGTTGAAAGAAAATACAAACGATAGGTTGTGTTCTGTTTCAATGTTCCTCATTGTATACAAAGTTAGAAAATAAATCTCATAACAGTACCAACCAGTGTATCATCTATGAGAAAAAACGCCAACTCACCTTACTTGCGTGAGCGTCAGACCTCACCTCACCCGGTTACAACTCAGGTAATTGAGACCCCGCCCTGTAAGTATGAATCATGTAGGGCGAATTATTCAACAAACCAAAGGTAGTGTTAAAAATTGTTTGACAATTGTTAAAATGCGGTTTAGGGACAGAATCCCAGTCATGTGTCCAGTAAGAATAAATCACCAGGAGTATAATGTGTGTACCGCAATAATCGGTATTTTATTACAGCTGTTAAGATAAAAAGAACCGATTAACTGTGAAAAATGGCACACTCACAGCATGTACAGCAGAACCCCAAAGGTAGTTAATAGGGGTTATTTTGTCGGCATCGTGTACCTATATGTATATGAATACTTCAGTATTAAGGTCTAATGTAGAGTTTCAAGCGTATCCGACTGTGTAACTAGCCGGTCACTACTTAGTATGGCACACACGGTTCGGAATCTCTCCGGCCGACTAAGTATGGTTTAGACCTGTCTCTAACAGGAGGAAAGCAAAATCTGTTTTATCGTTTCGCAATGCCTGTCGCGTCAGTTTGTATAAATCCCCGGTATCGCTGTGAGTAAACCGGGGGCAGACAGCGTAACAAAGCTACTTTGGAAATCGCCCTTTGTTTAGGAAAAAATACCTAGGAGCATGTTTTAAAAGCTACATTAAAAACCAGAGTCAAACGAAGATAGAAGCGCATGCAGGCAGTCAAACTCACCTCTCCGTCGGTGCCTCGGTCCTTCCTGTGTTTGTGGGAGGTACCGAGGCTTTGTGTGACGAGAGTATAAAGCGTGAGTGAGTCATGTGACGCTTCACGCTACGTTTTGCAAATGACTCGGGGTGATGACGATGGAGAACTACAAGATGACGTCACTGAACCCAGAAATGGTAGTTCTTACACATTCATGTGGATGTATGATATGCGGGTGGATTGGCAACAGGTGTAATCGCTTGAGAAACAGTCAATGTGTCCGTTGCACTACTAGATATTACGAGTATAATGCTAGGGAATCCAGGAATCAAGACAGAAATCCCCAAGACAATTCCTATATTACGCAGAACAGGTAATACACCTTGTGGGGGAAATGTTAAACTCGTTATGATCTCTTTATCAAATAATGGGTCAGAATACGACCCTTTACAGAAGAATCCATGGAATGGAGTCATTCAGGCCTTTTGTGTCACTTTGGAGTTTAAAAACCCAGCGTTGCTCTTTAGTGAATAAGAATTTGGCCTTGTCACTATTGTGGGACGGTATGAATGGTTTCTCCAAGACAGTCCAGGAGAAATCGTCTGCCTGATGATTAAGCTCCACGAAGTGTCTGGTGAGTCTCGTATTCTCTTTCCTGCATCTGAAAGTGCTTTTATGTTCGAGCATCCTTGTTTTAACCTTACGCGTCGTCATGCCAACATACTTCAGATGGCATGGACATTGTAATAGATAGATAAGGTTATCACTATTGCAGTTGGAGTAATTCTTCTGTATCCAGGATCTGGTCAAACCTAGATCTAAAGTTTTGGTATGCTTGGTTTGTGGGCATACTGTACAGTTACCGCACGGGAAGTGCCCCTGGACTGGTGGAAGATTCCAAAGGGTACCTACTCTCCTTGGTTCTAGTTCCCTAGTCCGTGTATGTACTAGTCTATCCCTCAAGTTGGATCCTCGTTTGAAGGCAAAGAGTGGTAGTGGAATATTTGTCTTTGAGGTATTCAAAAAACGCCAGTTCTTCCGAATGCATTTCTGAATGCCATTAGATAGAGTACTGAAGGTATTCACAAAGGTTAAACGACCTGATGGTGGTTTTTCTATCTTCTTCTCTAACAGAGCCTCTCGATGATTGTTGAGAGCGCGTTTGCGGGCATTCTTGACCAGCCTCTTAGGATAGAGTCTTGCTGAAAGTTGATCAGTTAAGACATTCGCTTGATGTTTGTAGAGATCAGTTGATGAACAATTACGTCTCAAGCGTAAAAATTGGCCATATGGCAAATTGTCGCGCAATGCCTTGGGATGCTGACTATCATAACGAAGCAGCGAATTGCGAGCCATAGGTTTGCGATATAGCTCACTGCCCAATCCTGTGCCTGTTGCAAAAATGGACAAATCGAGAAAGGCTATCGTAGATGGGTGCATCTCTAGAGTGAACTTCAAAAATGCATTCTGTGTATTAAGCCATTCCTGAAATTGCCTGACCGATTCTTGATCGCCCCGCCAGATCACGAGGATATCATCGATATACCTCTTCCAGAGTCTGATAGACTCATGGAAGGGATTCATTTCGTTGAGGACGTGGTTCTGTTCAAATTTATGCATGTAGAGATTAGCTAGAGACGGTGCAAAAATACTACCCATGCTCGTACCTGAGACTTGTAAAAAGATCTTGTCCTCAAATTTAAAGAAATTCTCCTTCATGGCCATGCGTGCCAGGTCCATGATGAAATTGACCGGAGTGATGGAATTGAGTTCTGTTTCTCTCAGAATAGAGGCAATTGTATCTAACGTTTCATCTTGTGGAATAGAGGTGTAGAGTGATTCTACATCAAATGAAACAAGTAGATCTAGACTCGGGTCAAAATCCACAGTAGGGAGCAGACGTAGTACGTCTTTCGTGTCCTGGAGATAAGTAGGCATCAAACACACCAGTGGTCTAAGGAAGAAATCTACAAATGTAGATAAAGGTTCAAGCAGAGAGCCAATCCCGGAGATGATAGGTCTTCCGGGAGGTGGTCTCTGCAGCTTGTGTATCTTGGGAAGTATATAGAAGTATGGCATGACCGGATGAGTAGTTTGTAAAAAATCTTTTTCATGAGGTGTAATCCATCCTTCATTGAAAGCTTCCTCTACCTTGTTGGTAATGATTCTACTGATCCTTTCTGTAGGATCTTCCTTCAGTAGTCGGTAGAACCTCTTGTCATCTAGTTGTCTCAAGCACTCGGTGCGATATACTTTGGTGTCTAAAATCACTATGGCACCGCCTTTATCTGCAGGTTTAATAATGATTTCTCTGTCCTCTGTTAATGCACGGAGTGCCAACTGTTCATTTCTGGGTAGATTGCTGTAGCCCCCTCTGTTATTTTGACACAGGGTATTGACTTCATCAAGAACTGCTCTCTCAAAAGCAAGTACCTGGGGCGGGATAGCATGTGTAGGTGGATTGAAGGTTGAGCGTTTTTTCAGACCAGTATTGATGTTGCCTGTTGAGGGCTCAATCTGTTCTTTGTCTTTAAAAAAATGATGAAGGCGAACTTTCCGAAAAAAATTTGCAAGTTCACATTGAACTTGGAAGTTGTCGCCTGTCGATGTTGTCACAAAACCAAGCCCTTTGTTCAAAACTGTAATCTCAGCCTGGGTGAGAATCTTAGTACTCAAATTCTCAATCAAGTCTCCTGTGGGTTCTGTTCGGATGTTGGAGGGTTCTGTTTGGCCCTGCTCCGGGTGTTCATTTGAGGAGCAATTGGGGGTTGTTGATCGTTCCAATGAACTTGAGCTTGTCGGTTTCTCCTCCTGCCTCTTGTTCTGCCTGGGCCTACCCCTAAAAAAGACTGGTTGTTAAAGTCTTGTGGGTACATCTGATAAGCCGCATTAGGTGGTTGAAACTGCTGTGGGGGAAAGCCCCATGGAGTCGGAGGCCACCATTGTTGGAATTGCGGCATCGGGTACCCCCCGGCCAAGCGTGCAGCGGATGCTATCCTGGTCGAGATTCAAATTAACGAGGCACAAATCAAAACAACTATTACCAGCACACTGTTTAAAAAACAACAAGATGAAGCAAACAAATCTAATAAAGACTTTAAAGAGACCATTCTTCTTTCGAAGATTGATAAATTCAAAAAAGACTTGGCCAAATTTAAACTAGAAGTAGTCTACCCCTATACCAGTGAGGGTTATACACCAGCAGAATTTAACAAAAAAGGCAAAAGATATGGGTCAACTTACTCAGGGAGCAGTTCCGGAGAGGATTTGAGTGACCCAGATACCCCCACAACTAGCAAACAACAATTTAGAGGTAGAGGTATGAGACGCCCTTGGAGGGGGTACCCGATGCCGCAATTCCAACAATGGTGGCCTCCGACTCCATGGGGCTTTCCCCCACAGCAGTTTCAACCACCTAATGCGGCTTATCAGATGTACCCACAAGACTTTAACAACCAGTCTTTTTTAGGGGTAGGCCCAGGCAGAACAAGAGGCAGGAGGAGAAACCGACAAGCTCAAGTTCATTGGAACGATCAACAACCCCCAATTGCTCCTCAAATGAACACCCGGAGCAGGGCCAAACAGAACCCTCCAACATCCGAACAGAACCCACAGGAGACTTGATTGAGAATTTGAGTACTAAGATTCTCACCCAGGCTGAGATTACAGTTTTGAACAAAGGGCTTGGTTTTGTGACAACATCGACAGGCGACAACTTCCAAGTTCAATGTGAACTTGCAAATTTTTTTCGGAAAGTTCGCCTTCATCATTTTTTTAAAGACAAAGAACAGATTGAGCCCTCAACAGGCAACATCAATACTGGTCTGAAAAAACGCTCAACCTTCAATCCACCTACACATGCTATCCCGCCCCAGGTACTTGCTTTTGAGAGAGCAGTTCTTGATGAAGTCAATACCCTGTGTCAAAATAACAGAGGGGGCTACAGCAATCTACCCAGAAATGAACAGTTGGCACTCCGTGCATTAACAGAGGACAGAGAAATCATTATTAAACCTGCAGATAAAGGCGGTGCCATAGTGATTTTAGACACCAAAGTATATCGCACCGAGTGCTTGAGACAACTAGATGACAAGAGGTTCTACCGACTACTGAAGGAAGATCCTACAGAAAGGATCAGTAGAATCATTACCAACAAGGTAGAGGAAGCTTTCAATGAAGGATGGATTACACCTCATGAAAAAGATTTTTTACAAACTACTCATCCGGTCATGCCATACTTCTATATACTTCCCAAGATACACAAGCTGCAGAGACCACCTCCCGGAAGACCTATCATCTCCGGGATTGGCTCTCTGCTTGAACCTTTATCTACATTTGTAGATTTCTTCCTTAGACCACTGGTGTGTTTGATGCCTACTTATCTCCAGGACACGAAAGACGTACTACGTCTGCTCCCTACTGTGGATTTTGACCCGAGTCTAGATCTACTTGTTTCATTTGATGTAGAATCACTCTACACCTCTATTCCACAAGATGAAACGTTAGATACAATTGCCTCTATTCTGAGAGAAACAGAACTCAATTCCATCACTCCGGTCAATTTCATCATGGACCTGGCACGCATGGCCATGAAGGAGAATTTCTTTAAATTTGAGGACAAGATCTTTTTACAAGTCTCAGGTACGAGCATGGGTAGTATTTTTGCACCGTCTCTAGCTAATCTCTACATGCATAAATTTGAACAGAACCACGTCCTCAACGAAATGAATCCCTTCCATGAGTCTATCAGACTCTGGAAGAGGTATATCGATGATATCCTCGTGATCTGGCGGGGCGATCAAGAATCGGTCAGGCAATTTCAGGAATGGCTTAATACACAGAATGCATTTTTGAAGTTCACTCTAGAGATGCACCCATCTACGATAGCCTTTCTCGATTTGTCCATTTTTGCAACAGGCACAGGATTGGGCAGTGAGCTATATCGCAAACCTATGGCTCGCAATTCGCTGCTTCGTTATGATAGTCAGCATCCCAAGGCATTGCGCGACAATTTGCCATATGGCCAATTTTTACGCTTGAGACGTAATTGTTCATCAACTGATCTCTACAAACATCATGCGAATGTCTTAACTGATCAACTTTCAGCAAGACTCTATCCTAAGAGGCTGGTCAAGAATGCCCGCAAACGCGCTCTCAACAATCATCGAGAGGCTCTGTTAGAGAAGAAGATAGAAAAACCACCATCAGGTCGTTTAACCTTTGTGAATACCTTCAGTACTCTATCTAATGGCATTCAGAAATGCATTCGGAAGAACTGGCGTTTTTTGAATACCTCAAAGACAAATATTCCACTACCACTCTTTGCCTTCAAACGAGGATCCAACTTGAGGGATAGACTAGTACATACACGCACTAGGGAACTAGAACCAAGGAGAGTAGGTACCCTTTGGAATCTTCCACCAGTCCAGGGGCACTTCCCGTGCGGTAACTGTACAGTATGCCCACAAACCAAGCATACCAAAACTTTAGATCTAGGTTTGACCAGATCCTGGATACAGAAGAATTACTCCAACTGCAATAGTGATAACCTTATCTATCTATTACAATGTCCATGCCATCTGAAGTATGTTGGCATGACGACGCGTAAGGTTAAAACAAGGATGCTCGAACATAAAAGCACTTTCAGATGCAGGAAAGAGAATACGAGACTCACCAGACACTTCGTGGAGCTTAATCATCAGGCAGACGATTTCTCCTGGACTGTCTTGGAGAAACCATTCATACCGTCCCACAATAGTGACAAGGCCAAATTCTTATTCACTAAAGAGCAACGCTGGGTTTTTAAACTCCAAAGTGACACAAAAGGCCTGAATGACTCCATTCCATGGATTCTTCTGTAAAGGGTCGTATTCTGACCCATTATTTGATAAAGAGATCATAACGAGTTTAACATTTCCCCCACAAGGTGTATTACCTGTTCTGCGTAATATAGGAATTGTCTTGGGGATTTCTGTCTTGATTCCTGGATTCCCTAGCATTATACTCGTAATATCTAGTAGTGCAACGGACACATTGACTGTTTCTCAAGCGATTACACCTGTTGCCAATCCACCCGCATATCATACATCCACATGAATGTGTAAGAACTACCATTTCTGGGTTCAGTGACGTCATCTTGTAGTTCTCCATCGTCATCACCCCGAGTCATTTGCAAAACGTAGCGTGAAGCGTCACATGACTCACTCACGCTTTATACTCTCGTCACACAAAGCCTCGGTACCTCCCACAAACACAGGAAGGACCGAGGCACCGACGGAGAGGTGAGTTTGACTGCCTGCATGCGCTTCTATCTTCGTTTGACTCTGGTTTTTAATGTAGCTTTTAAAACATGCTCCTAGGTATTTTTTCCTAAACAAAGGGCGATTTCCAAAGTGGCTTTGTTACGCTGTCTGCCCCCGGTTTACTCACAGCCATACCGGGGATTTATACAAACTGACGCGACAGGCATTGCGAAACGATAAAACAGATTTTGCTTTCCTCCTGTTAGAGACAGGTCTAAACCATACTTAGTCGGCCGGAGAGATTCCGAACCGTGTGTGCCATACTAAGTAGTGACCGGCTAGTTACACAGTCAGATACGCTTGAAACTCTACATTAGACCTTAATACTGAAGTATTCATATACATATAGGTACACGATGCCGACAAAATAACCCCTATTAACTACCTTTGGGGTTCTGCTGTACATGCTGTGAGTGTGCCATTTTTCACAGTTAATCGGTTCTTTTTATCTTAACAGCTGTAATAAAATACCGATTATTGCGGTACACACATTATACTCCTGGTGATTTATTCTTACTGGACACATGACTGGGATTCTGTCCCTAAACCGCATTTTAACAATTGTCAAACAATTTTTAACACTACCTTTGGTTTGTTGAATAATTCGCCCTACATGATTCATACTTACAGGGCGGGGTCTCAATTACCTGAGTTGTAACCGGGTGAGGTGAGGTCTGACGCTCACGCAAGTAAGGTGAGTTGGCGTTTTTTCTCATAGATGATACACTGGTTGGTACTGTTATGAGATTTATTTTCTAACTTTGTATACAATGAGGAACATTGAAACAGAACACAACCTATCGTTTGTATTTTCTTTCAACAGGAGTGAAATACACCCTACTTGCCGTGAGGTCGATAGGTACCAGGTTGTATTGTTGGACAACTTGTCACTTTTTCTTGTTTTTCTTAATCACTTGCAGTAGCAATTATGTATCGGTCCTGAAGAAAGCCGGGAACACATTCCCATCTGGCTGAAACTAGTCGACCCCTATATGACGCAACCTATTAGTTAAAAGTTGCCGCTACACGCTTTTTAAATAGGATTGGTACAGAGATATTCATTAAACATAGTTTCTTCTGTCCAACTCCCTTTTTAAATTTTTCACTTGCACTGCACTTACTACACATAGTATCCATCAACAGAAATACATATGGCCACTCTTGGTCGATTTCTCTCTCCAACTTGTACTCTACTCTGATCTTGGCTACTACATCTGCCTCTTGGTTTGGAGGAGTAGTAACAAGATGGAAGGATTACCAAGTGATGACACTGGCCTCCCTTGGCAGTTGATGGGAATCCGTATCTAGAGTTCAACCCTCTTTTGTGTGTGACATTATGTACCATCAGCCATATTAGTGTAACTACTCATTACACGCCACATTGGGGTACCTGCACCGGCCTTCTCCCTTAGACCCTCGCAACCCCTCAGAGGTGCCAGTGTGCATGCTGCAGGGACCTTCTCTTATGTGAAGGTGCAAGGGTGGTTCTTATAGTGTACCAGATACAGGCCTGCCAACTCACACAGTGCCACAATATATTGGCTCCCCTCCCTCGGTCACATGGTGAGGAGCCAATATCACATGGTGGGATGGGTAACCGCTTGAAGCCACCACACAATAGTGGCTTTTCAACTGTTTTTGGAGGCTCTGAGTAGCTGATGTCAATTAAGGAGAGTGAAAACACCCCAGGACGTCGGCAGCAGCAACCTATGCAAGCTTTTTTTTCTTTTTTTTTTTTTAAGTAGTGGCAATTGACCATAGAGGGGGCAGAAGTGCCTCTTACAGACTAGTTCACAGCACACAGCCGTTCACAGCCACGCCCCCTCCTCACACAGTGAAATGCTTCATTAAGTTGACAGGACCGCAGATACAGAAGAGAAGGGTGGTTACTACGCTTTCGTTGTACTTAAACTCTTGGGTGACCAAGCAATAGAATGATAATAAGACATCTGCTGTTGGGACGGGTTATTGTGTATCTGCATTGGTAATGGTTACGCCAAGCCATTAATGCAACAGAACTGAGAGATCTGACAAAGATGGGGGAAATAGGCTTCTTTGTAGAAGTATTTTGAATACTATGTAGCATAACCTCAAGAAGTCCTCTTTGAACCAGAGTTTTGCATCGGCTATCAGTTGTTGGATAGGTAGTGGAGAGCTCATACCATGTGACAGTGAATTTGTGGTGCTGCAGAAGTGGGGCTTATGGTACAGTGGAGTGACCTAGAAGCGGGACTGGGAAGCCGGCACGTCAACTGGCAAGATTCTTTGGTCTACTTCCAGCTATGATGTCTGAAATGATGAAAATGAGGGGAATTGAATGTAGAAAACAATACAGTGCATTGCAACACTGCTTTATTTGCATAACTTATGGATGTGTTCTACGCATTCTGAGGATTCCTACGGTTTGCAACAGTTTTACATAAAAGGTTTTCTTTGTCTGATAGTGTTGCAAAATGACAAGTATTCTGGTGCCTTTATGACAGCTTTGGGAAGTCCCAGCAGAACATGGGTCTTTTACGTAACTTTTTGTTTTGCACTCACTGAGGCGAGTTCCTCATAAAATAGAATTCATTTCTGGGCAGTTATGAGGAAGTGTATCTCTTTTTCCACATGACCCATATCACATTCTGGTCTGGCTGTACTTTCCTGGTCTGTGTGTACTGCGCTCTTTCACTCTCTTGTCTGTGATTTCTGACTGTGTACTCTGTCAACAATAGCCTGTTTGTGGTTCTTCACTGGGGGTAGATAGTATGCTACCGTATAGCTGCTCTCTAGTATCCTATCTGTTTCTGTATCTGTGCTTTCCAGTGGGCCTTGTCGCTTTGTTCCTCTTCTTCTGGTAGGAGATTCAACTAGAGCGATTCTTAGCTTCTCTTGTTTATATGAGAACGACACTGACAGCCTCTGGTGCACAGAAAATGTAAGCTACCAGGGACATTATCTTGTTTTTCAGAATTTGTAGGACTTTGAATTGAATAGATTCGTGTCCCTTTTCTGGAGGTGTATCTGAAAATCTGCAATCTGTTTTTGTTTTCAAGTAACAGATAGAGACCACCCTTTTCTGGTGGCCAGCTGTTAATGGACGACTTTCTGTAGGCCCTTCAACACTTAGTTGCAGAATAACAGTGGCATACTTTCATTTGCACAAGTGTCCAGTTTGGAGAGTTTGTTGGTGTAGTCACGGCCCCCGCCTTTGTATTTGTGAGAAGTATTAGTTTGACTCCTCCCTTAAATACCATATTAAACGTTACATTTGGAGTTCAGATACTGTAGTTTTGCATTTATACTCTAAAAGGCATGTGTGGCTTTTTTTCTCGGAGGCATGTTGTGGAATAGGTGAATTTTCAAAGTAGCTAAATGTTAAGTTCAAGTAGGTGAATTTGATTATGTGCTCCATATTTACCCTTTTTAGGTCTCGCGTGCATTGTAGGGCAGAGCCCTGCCCCGCCTCCACCAGAGATTTTGTAGGAGAGGATTTTCAGAAGAGGGCTTTAAGCAACCGCCCCTCATTCCTATTGGCCAGCGTCACAGTCTGTTAAACGGTGGCCTGCCATTGGAAATGAGGTGTTTTGGTTGCCTCCCTTTGGCTTGCGATCTGGACTCGGTGGCCTACTTCACGGCTGTCGTGAAGCACTTTCTTATCTTTATGGGGCCATGTGTTTAAACACATGGCCCCATAAAGGTAAGAGATCCCCATGCTCCGGCGCGATTCTCTTTCGCTTTCGGGATGGCGCTTGTTTTGCCTACTGCTGTGAATTCTTCATGCCTTGTTAGTTACCGGTTAGTTACCACAGGTGTAAATCTTGGTAGGTTTGACCTCCAGAAACTGAACGGGGAAAATTGTGGGGGTGTAATATTTATGCACCTGATAACTACTCCACACAGAAAATGCCACGAGGGTCTGAATTCCAGCACAAAGATTTATGCGGGGCTAAAATTTAGCATCATCCCACGAAACTCGGGCACAGGCAGAATATGCTTTTTCTGACTCTTTGGATGGAGTTGTGGTGCCCACGCGGCTTGTGGCACAGGTTGATGAGCATGGGGAGGTCACTTCAGTGAGAATGATGAAAGCCATTGAGAGAAGGCTGTGAAGGTGGACAGCAATGTATGCACCGTACAGTTTTATTAGATTATTGAAAATAAAATATTCAGTTGACCTTTTAACAAGGATCTGGCTCGCTAAAGAAAGTGATGGAAGAATGCTGAATCGAGGGCCAATTTTTCTAAGGGGTGGACTTGACTTCCCCTTCTTATGCCACTTAAATCTATGCCCCATCCCTGCACTTTGAGGCGTCCAGGATGTTGTCAAGCACTATATACAATGACTAATAATAAATAAAGCTATTGGCGGGCTCTCCAAGGTTACACTGTAAAGCACAGCTTGGCCTGCACCACTGAGAGGTGTCTTCAAATGCAGCGATTCAAAGGTGAGGAGACACTTGAGTGAGGGCCACACAGGTAAGTGCCTGTAACTACCACTTCTACCACCGGGCCACGTGCGACTGCCACGCTCCGTGTTCTTAACTCAGTGCGAGTCTGTGACCTGGGACCCTTCAGGACCGAGATGGCCTGAGGGCCACAAATTACACACTGCACTGGTCAGATTGAAAGCAGATAATCAGGCAACGTACTTGGACTTATTTCTCATATAGCGCTTCATATCTTACTTTTAAGAGCTATAAATAACGACCGCGAAAGGATGAAAGCCGGAGTCGGCCTTACCAGGATTCAAACTAATGACCTATCGATCACGACAAAGCTCAGCGGCGAGCGTTAAACTGCCACTTGAAGTACGATAGGTCTGACTCCGATAAAGTGCCTGGAGTCTACATGTAGCAGCGCACCCCGCCCTCGCACAAGTGGACTACAGTGCACACATTCCTGGACAGAGGCGACGGCTTGGAAGCAGGACAGGCGCACTGGTGGAGCTACACACAGACCCGACACGGGGGATACATTCTTCGATAGTCAACACAAAGATTTAGTGTCAAAAACGTTAACCAGCACTTAGCCTATTCGAGAGGGAAGAAACGAGAGATAAATATCTAAATGGTAAAATACGTGGAAACCATTGTATAGAAACAGTGACCGCTTGCTCGTGATGAGCTGCAAGCGTGTCTCCAGAATAGAATCCGGGGAAAAACATGAATTAGGCAGATACAAAGGGGATCCTGCACCCCAAAGCCATAATATCTCTGCGGAGCATGGAGAACCGTGGGGGCTAGGGGACAGAGCGCTCAAGACAGCGTGGGCGCATCCCATCCATCGATGCATCCACCCACTTACCGATGCATCCGCCCACTTACCGATGCATCTACCCTCTTGCACATCCATCCATCAACTTACCGGTCCTTCCACCCACTTCCTGATACATCCACCCACTTGCACATCCATCCATCCACTTACCCACCCAACCATCCAGTTACCCATCCATCCATCCACTTACCCACCCACCCATCCACTTATCCACCCACCCACCCACCCACTTACCCATCCATCTATCCACCTACCCATCCATCCATCCATCCACCCACCCATCCACTGATCAATCCACTTGCCCACCCACCCATCCACCGATCCACCCATCCACCCATCATCCGGACTCGGAGCTCAGGGTGCGGAGTGCCCCACAGGTAGAATCACAATTCACCGAGCACCCACACCTTGGTGCACTCAGCTCTTCGAAGACCCCCTACACGGGGACATCACCGCCAAGCAGGACCCGCAGGCCTGAGTTCTGCTCACAGATACAGCTTTAGAAAGCGCTGCGCACCGCTCACAGCTGCCTCCGAGCTCTTGGGGGGAGAGGTGGTGTGTAGTGCCCGACAGGATGCAGCAGTGGCACGGCCGGTGCTATCACCATGTGTTGGGGAACCGCTCACCGAGGGAGGATGGTACAAGGCAGGTATCTTTGGAGAGGGGACACCCCTGGCCGAAGACGGCTGGACAAGGGTCTGCCCTCCGATACTCTGATGGCCTCACCAACCCCAAGGCGGTGCATATATGATATACAACGTAAGATAGGCCACTGCGTAACTACAGATGCATCTGCTGTAGGAATCCATCCGGGGGCGTAGCTTCCACTGGTGAAGCAGGTGCAGTGCACCGGGGCCCAGAGGTCTGGTGGCCCCACTGAACCTTGAGATCTGCTGTATGTATCTTTTCATTCCAACAGCAGGTGGGGGGGTGGCATTTAGTGCCATGCACTGGGGGTCAGGACACAATGGCCACGCTGCTGAAGATCACACGGCTACCTACAGTGGGCTGCACGATGACATGATTGCAGCTCAACACGCCACAGCACGTTTGCATTATCTGCAGCCTGGAGTCTGATGATACCAACAAGCAGGCCGACACCGTCTCTGGGGGGAAGAGTTCGGGGGCTGGTAATCTACAACTCTCTGGAGGTTTAAAGCCGTTCTTTTTTGTAAATCTTCCAGCTTTCTGATGTGCCTAGTCTGGGACGCAGAGGCCAACATCTGTCTGTACAGGAGTCTTGCTCTGGAACACGAATACAACACGACTTCAAAGCTTTAACGAAATACGGACAATGTACAGAACAATCAGGCCACGCTGCAAAGTGTCAGCTTGCTTTGGAACCAGCAGAGAATTGCTCTGAACTGAGAAGTAGCGAGTGATGTCACAGTTTTTGGGAAAAGGGATTTCTTAAGATTACCCAACATGTGTGGTTTTTTAACAAAAACAAACATGGGCAAACTAAACTTAATACTGGCTGTGGTGCACTGGAGTAAGGCCAGACCTACAAAGATAGAGAAAACAAGCATTGGAAAAGCCAATAGGTCTTGCACTGGCTGCCATGGGCCGTCCACTTCCCTTCGCCAATCCACTGTAAGGCTGGAAGAAAGGGGTCCACCTCTATTCTACGATCTTTCTTACAGGGGGGTGGGCATACTCTCGGTTTCTGATCCACTGTAAGGCTGGAAGAGAAGTTTACTTTCTTTCACTGCTGTTCGGGGCTACAACTCACGTTAAGGGCCTTTAACGACCAGAATAGCCCTCAGTAGCGGGTTATAAGGCTATTCCAGAACATCGAAATGTTGGGAGCTGCACTGAAGACAACGGAATGGCAGAGGGCCATTAATAGCTTTTAGTGACCCTACATTCTACCCAGACATTACAATACTCGCCTTTCTGCTTTTCTGGATTAATTTAGAACATTCGCCTCAGTTGGTAGAATATTCTAATAGTCTTTCTACCTCAGGCTATGCTGATTGTTACAGAGACCCTACTGGTACGTCCGGTGGCAGAGAGCTATAAAAGTGAGCCCAATACAGACATCTGCTGTAAGAGCCCCTAATAGGTTTCCATTTTTAGGTCGATCCTGGGCAGCGCCTTTGAGGTAGGGACTTACTATGTGCCCACATTTTTCATTGGCTTCTGTAATTGTCCACTGTAAACTGTGGTCGTTCATTGTTCAAATGGGTTAGTAGTCCCTCCTTAGTATTTTTATGTCATTTTGTACCCTCCCATGGCGACCCCTGTTACATGTGTTGTTGCTCAGTAGGCTTTAATTACAGCCTCAAAGCACTATTTTCTCAAATAGCTTAGTCCTGGCTCCTGTTGCAGGCAGGACACGCTCTTTGCTAACGCTTTTCTTTGCAAAGCCATAGGTCTTACATTTACGAGAGTTTAAGCTATTAGCATTGTAAACGACAATGGCTTTTATTTATCTGTTTTAAAAAAAACACAAATAAAAGTCATTGTTATTTACAATGCCAATAGCTCAAACTCTCCCAAATGCGAGACCTATTGCATTGCAAATGCTTGTTTCTTAAACTGATCTTGGGTGTTTTCTGCTCTAGGGTTTTCTGCAACATCTCAGTTTTGTTTATAGTAATGTTGCAGGGTGTTCACGCTCTGTTGTGTGTCTGCTACTGTTGGGGTTAGGGGGAGCACTGCATTTTAACAAACCAGACAGTTAATTGGTTTGTGTTTCTTGTTGGACTTGGCCCTCTCTCTGCAGGGTCACCACCAAACGTTTTGCAGTCACACCTCCTTTTTTGCTGAATTCATTTTAGTTGGCATTAGGTCTTTGGGCGCTTTGCCACTGCTAACCAGTACTAAACTGCTTGTGCTCTCTCCTTTAAACAGGATAAAATTGTCTTACCCCCTATTTGCACATATAAATTACGTGTAAGACCCTGGTAAAGTGGTACTACATGTACACAGGCAGGGCCTGTAAAATACTACTAGTGGGCCTGCCAAACTTATTTTTCCACCCAGTTAAGTAGCCTTTTTAAAATGTCTCAGGCCTACCACTGCAGCCTGTCGTGCAGTTTTAAACCATTTTGGCCTGTCAAAATAAACCATTTTGAAATACATAATTCTTCTTTTTTATAACATATAAGTCACCCCTAAGGTAGGTCTTTAAGTCTCAGAGGCAGGGACATTGTATTTAAAAAGTAGGACATGTGGGCTTAAGCTTTACGTGTCCTGGTAGTGAAAACCTCCAGAAGTAGTTTTTCACTATTGCAAAGCCTCTTTTTCCATAGAATACATTTGGGTTGCCTTATTACAGTTAATAAGTGATTATATATGTGTGAGAGCAGATAGGAAAATGATGTTTGCACTCAAATTAATTGTAAACTAAAACCCTCTTTAATGGTAAAGACAGATTTTAAGTCACAACTCTGAAAAGGCCACTTTTAGAAAGTTAGCATTTTCATGTCCTGCCATTTGGTGCCTGCTTCCTGTTTCCTAGGTCACATGACTGTGACTAGTTGGCAGTTGGCCTTTGAGTATTCCTCCTAGAAAGTGAGACAAAGGGGGACTAGCTGTTGCAGGACGGGCCATTTTTCCAGAGTGAGAGGGGCGGAGAAGTTTCCTCCACTTGAAGTGCGGGTACCAGGTATGAATATTGGACCGTTTGAACCATTCATCAGATCACTTCTGCACACGTGGAAGACTCAGAAGAAGGACTGTTCTGCTGCTGGAAGGACTACCCTGCTGCTGCAAGGACGTGCCTGAGCCCCGCTGGTCTCTGCTGGAGTGAGATCCTGATCCCCAAGAGATGCCCCCACATGTCCTGGACCCTTGGCTGGCATCCTAGAGAACTCCTCCTTGCCTAACTGAAGGTTCCAACAAATCCATGGTGAAGTGACGCAAAGCCCCAAAAAGCCTCGTCACACAGCTGAAAGCTTCATTAGAATTGATGCAGAGAAACTCGAAGCACCTCAAAAGCCTCGCTGCACAGCTGAAAGCTGCATCGGAACTAAAGCAAAGCCCCGCAAAATGCCTCGCCACACAGCCTCATCAGATGTGCCACCCGGCGAAGTGAGGCCTTGCAAAGCACCACCGAACAGACCTCAGAGCAAGGACATAAGGTCAAATACTTAGTGGGCAAAACTTGGCCCTGTGCCAAGCCTGCGACCATCGCAGTCATCCTGAACTTGTGACTTTGTCTCAGTCTAATGACAATAGATGCCCTCAGTTAGCATTTTCTGATTCTTGGCGCTATTTTTACTTAAATATTCAAACTTCAATAACTCCAGTTCTACTGATTGGAATTTTGTCATTCTGGTGACATTTTATTTATTACAATTTTCTCTATTGTTTCTAGATTGGTGTGGGATTTTCATTATGTTGAGTTTCCAACTTATTGCAGTTTGTGTGCTGTCTAAATACTTTACACATTGCCTCTATATATATATATATATATATATATATATATATATATATATATATATATATATATATATATATATATATATATATATATATATATATATTATTTTATTTTTTTTTAAAGCGACTACAGCCTGAACCGAATTACATCAAATGTGGCAGAAAGGTAGCTCTTGGTCCAGAAAGAGTGTTATTTGGTGTAAATCCGTTCAGTAGTTTTAGAGTTATTGAAAGAAAACCAAATTTGCATATCTATGCAAATTCTCCCAATCTCGTGCAGATATCTGATTGTCTTCCAACACTTCAACCAGGAAGTGTTGACATCCATCTTCGGACTCGGACTCAGCTGAGTTCCAAGAAAACCATAAAAATAAAGGCAAGGGGGCAATGTAGGAATGCCCTGATCCCCTAGGCCTGGTGCTGGGGTCCCCCAGGGACCTCAACAGGACCAAAAAGCATTTTTTTAATTTTTTGCAGTAAAATCAGGACGAATTTGCGTCAATTAAAAACAAACACGCTGGTTTACAGTATAGACCTGGGGTGGGCGCAGGGCATGTGGGCACAGCAAAAAAGAAGGAGGGGCGCATGGGGCACCCCCTACTAGGGCTCCTTTTAGCCCCGGGGACCACCACTTCCCAGAGGCTTTATTTAAATATCCATCGGAGGGCCACTTAGACTCCTCTCCATAGGGCTCATTGAGCCCCAGGAACCTCCACCTTCCTGAGGCCTTACAACATACTGGAGGGAGCAGCGCAGACCTCCTTGCTGGGGCATTAATATGCCCCGGGAACCACCACTTCCCTGGGATAAATAAATAATAATGTGGGGGGCTGCTCAGCCCCCACTGGGGACCACCACCTCCCTGGGGTCAAATACATATTCAAAACTGGGAGGGGGCCATTGCGGCTCCCCCCTTCCCTGGGACATGCATGGCCCTAGGGACCACCACCTCCCTGAGTTTGGTACATATTTTGTGGAAAGCAATGGACTCTTGTTGGATTGAGGTTCCGTTCTGGTGCAGTCACTCACACAGCTACTGCTACACCCATACAGACACTCAGACACCCACTTACACACCCATTCTGCCACTCTCACATCTACTCAAAGACCCAGTCACTCACACACCGACCCATACACCCACTCGCACACTCACATAACCAATTACACACCCACTCACCAACCCATACAGCCACTCACATCCCTACAGACAGAGCTTTAAGTGGAATTCAAAAACTAGAGGGTCTCCCAAATGGGCATGGCTGATGTAATTAAAGGTGTGGCAAGAAAATAGCAAGCTAAACATCTGTGCTTAGCATAGTGTGCTGCCCAACTGGTATTTTGATGCTTCTGTCATTGCATAGAGATATATATTACAAGTAACATTACACCTAGAGAAAATCAGGGCTACTGGCTTTGCCAATGGTTGTTAATGGTGTAAGATAAAGAAGCAACAACTAGGGCTTTGTTGTTTAGAATATTAGAAATGCTTAAGTTCTGAAATGATGAGACTTTGAAAGAACTATACAGAGTCTCTTTCCAGTTACCTCAAAGGCACTGAAGGGTGGTACTGCTGCAGAGTTAAGATTATCTTGTTTTCACCCTGAGGGCAAAAATGGAGAGCCTTATAGAGACCCGTCTCAACACCTGGTTTTTAGAACTGCAGGTTCTGATCACCGGCAAGACCTGGCCCACTTAATGCCCTGCCTAAAGCCATTCACACACACCCTCACTGACCTATACAGCCACTCACACTCCCACTCTCTAAAGTTGCAGGTTACAGTTAGGAAATAAAATTTAACAAATCTTAGAAATTCACTAAAAAATACAAAGGTTACAGGGTTGGTTATAGTTAGGCAATAACATTTAAAAATGTTTGTGTGGCTTTAAGACCAGTGGACTTGGGATGTATGACTGAAACCACGCAGGCCTTTACCACGCATCCTTTACAACCATGCCTTTACAACAAAAATGTAAGCATATATCAGGTAAGTGAAACCTTCTTTAAATATATATACACACACCCACACACACACATATATACATTCATATCTCACCACATAAGGAGAAGAAAAAATGCACTTGTCACAGTCACTACAGATTGCGCTCCTATAGATCGACTATTCATTCACCTCCACTAAGCATTTCAGATCGTCTTTCAATGTGAAAACACACTTGCTTTGCCATTGTCAAGCCCAGAAGGTCAGGATCATTTGTCCTTTACATAAGTGGAGGTTAAACTGGGGCACCTGCTCTGTTTATATATGTGCTTCCCTTTGAGGTTTAATTTCTGTGAAATGAACATCAGGGGCAGAAAGACCCATCTATTTCCTAACTATAACGTCCCTGTAACCTTTGGTTTTTCAGTGTGTTAAATGGTAGCAGCAATTTCAGTCGATAACCCTTCAAGTATTGCCCGGCGGTAATCGCCTCTCATACCACTCGATAATTTACCAATGAAAGAGGCAGGCGCCGGAGACTGGAAGGCAGGAAACAAAGTTTTATTCCGTCGGAGCAGAACACATCGGATCAGACAGCAAGGTATCGTCACGAGGTGCTCTTACTGCATCTCTGAGGCCTGGCCTCTTATACACAGGTTTATTGCTTTATTACACATGGTACATTCTTATTGAGACTTTGATGTACGGAAAGACATTCCTTGGAACCCCCACTTCAAGCTCGTTCCCACACATATCTACAGTAGAAGTCCCCACCCCATCTACAGTAGGAGATGGCTATCACGCAGCTGGACATTCCGCCAATTCCCGGGGGTGTGTGCAACCGGCCGGGTCTCAGGGGGTAGGGGCTTTGATCCACTGTAATCCCTTTGATGTGGGGTGTTTCCCTTACAGTAGGGGCAATAAACTGCATCCGCAGGGCTAGGTGATGGCCTGGGATCGGTTCGGACAATGGGGCGCAGAGGAAGGGGGTTTATCAAAGAGAGGCATGACCATGTATGGGATGTCGGTCAGGTGTGGGATGTGGTTCCATGGCAGGGTCGCGCAGAATGCGAGGGTTTATGGCCCGTGTATGAGAGAGCGGGGGTGGCCGGCGCGCGGGGGATGCTCGCAGCGCCAGGGGAAAGCGCTGGCGATCGAGAATGAGCGGGGAGAGAGTGGGGTGCCTAAAATGGCGGCCGTGCATTCGCTGTGCGTGGCGCTGGGGAGAGGCAAGATGGCGCAGATAATGTTCAGTTACAAGCTAAATTTCCACAGTCCTCCCTTTTAACATATCTCGCCAGCTTGTCTAGTTCGGATCTATCCCCATAATACTTCGAACTTCCACCTCATACAGAGCTTTCATTCGCTCTGTTTCAAAGTCCAAAGTCTTAGGGCAGATGCAGTTCATAAAAAGCGAACATAAAGGTGGCAGACACTGAATCCCCAAGCAACATCCACATAGTATCACAATCGGTATTAGGATAAATGAAAACAGCCTCCATCCCCAACTTTTAATAGTGTCCCAAAACCAACTCCCCAGTGACCATTCTTCTTGCTCTTGATGGACCTCTGCGGACAGTCTGTGGAGGTGTTCAATTGCTTTGTAGACTGAGGGTGAGTTATCCGGTACGTAGGTACAACAGCTGGACCCAATGATGCGGCATGCTCCTCCACGATCAGCCAGAACCACATCTAGAACGAGGCGGTTCTGAAGGGCCACTAAGCGGACGGCCTGGAGCTCGGCGGTGTTGTCGGCGAGGGCGCCAGCCGTAATGTTCATCGCCGTTTCGACTGCCTGGGTTAAGTGGCGGATGGCACGGCTGTTTGCCATTGGACCCCAGAGTGGAACAAGGCCTTTTACTGCGTCCATGAACTGTGCTCGAGCGGAGTCGGCTTGCACAATGTCTTTGGCCCGTTTCTGTCGGTGATGGTTTGCTGGAGCCACATATGTCGGAGGAAGGACAAAGGCGATGTAGCAGGTGCCTCCCCAACCTTTCGGAAGCCAGGTGTAGGCCTTAGTACCACAGACGAAGTACATATTCGGGGAGGCAACAAAGGAGGGTGGGTCAACTGAGTCCAATGTTCGGGTGATGAGGCAGGAGCTGTGGCCCACCAGCTGCGCCCCCAGGCCTTCGAGGCACACAAATCCAGTGATGTTGATGACGGACAGGGCCACTGTTAGGGTGGCGGCCGTCCGTTTCCGGAGGTAAGAGAAGGTGGGTCTGGCTGGGTTGTTGAACACTTGCATTTCAACTCGTTCTTTGGCAGGGATGTCCATGTGAAAGGAAGTGTTCGATCTCAGAGGGCAGAAGAGGGCAGAAGTTCTTCCAGTTTTGTTCAGCCAGAACCCATGGTAGAAGTGTGACATGGTTCTGCCGGAAGTGGCATTGTCCTTGTAGCTTTCTTGCAGGAGGATTAGCCAGGCGAGGCAGGAACCATGGACAGAAAAAGGTGAAGGGATGAAAGGGATAGAGTGTCCAGTGGCATGTGGTAGCAATCCACAGATCCAGCAATTAGTGGCGTTGGCAGCAAGATTGTGTTGGTGGAGCAACTGCACAAAAGAGTTATTCCAGAACTCCTTACGCCTTTCTCGGAGTTGGGGTGAAAGTGAGATCAGACGGTGTTCTTTCGTGGTGGTAGGTTGAACGGTGGTCAGCAATGTCTTATGAGCGGGTGTGCTCTCCTCCATGATCCAGAAGGTGACCACAAGGAGAAGGCAAAAGAGAAGGGTAATGAAAAGTGCAATAGTCTTTAAGCTGTGCATTCGGTCAGTCTTTGGGTTTTTGTAGTGGATCTTCGGACGTCCGGTTGCTTCCATCATCTTCATGTCGGGCGCTTCCATCACCTTCAAGAGACTCGGTAGCGGGCAGAACCACAGACTTTGTTTAGTTTCTCTCCTGGTGGCCTTTGAGGTGACTAGGCTACCGCTCTGAGATTTCCACTTAGCCTGTGGTCTGCTTAGCCGAAGTTCTCTCCTTTCGTCGCAAGTTATACCCTTCCTTGGATGGCACGGTGGGATCAGGATATCTTACTAACTCGAGTGTCTCTGTATCTGGGCAGCGGCTCAGGGATGGTCGGTCTTTGTCCAGAAGTTCTTCTTGGGCGGTGATGTTGTCCGTGGTTGTCAGGGTCGGTGATACCTTCTTGCAGTGGTGTGCATGCAGCCAATTGCGTTTCCCCTCCACTCGAAGAGCTGTTCGGGTGGTGATCAGGACTTGCAGGGGGCCCGTCCACCGGGGCTCCAGACTCTTGGTGCGCTGGAAGTTACGCACTAAGACGAAGTCACCGGGTTGGATGTCGTGTCCGGGGCCCCTGGAAACATCGGGAATGGCGTGCAGCACCTGCTGATGGATGACAGACAACGTTTTAGTTAGGTTATACAAATAGTCAGACATGAGGACGTCCGGGCCGTCGTGGATGGATGTTGGCTTTGGAGCAGCCCAAAGGTTCATGGGCCGCCCGAAAACGACCTCGTAGGGGGTTAAGTGGTGTTTAGTGGGGGTGGAACGCATTGATAGCAATGCTAGCGGGAGAGCGTCTGGCCATCTCAGTCCTGTGGTGGCGACTATTTTTGCTATCTTAAGCTTCAATGTGGCGTTGTGTCGCTCAACCAAGCCTGCAGATTGGGGATGGAAGACCGCATGGAATTTCTGTTTTACACCCAACCCTTTTAAGATGAGTTGGATAACTTCGGCTACGAAGTGGGGGCCGTTGTCGCTCCACAAAATTCGACAAAGGCCGTATCGGGGGAAGAATTCCTTCAGTAGTACTTTTGCGGTAGTCATAGCGGTGTTGTCATGGGTTGGGTAGGCTTCCACCCACTTGCTGAAGGCACACACAACGACAAGTACATACTTCAAACCTTGGCACCTTTCTAACTGGACATAGTGATTTGTAGGACTTCAAAGGGGTGATTGGGGACCCCAAACCCTCCCCGGGGTACAGCAGTTCCCTTCCCAGGGTTGTGTTGGAGGCATACTAGGCATTGTTGGACCAGACGTTTGGCTGAGTCTGGGATTTTGTCGTTGTGCCAGACTTTGGAGATGAGCTCGATCATGGGGGCAGATCCTATGTGTGCGGGGGAGTGTGCCATGGTCAGCATGGGGATCAAGTATGAATCTGGTAGCAACCATTTGTTCAAGTCTTTAGTTCGCCAGCAACCGTCATCGTCATTCAATCCCACCCGGTCCCATTCAGTTAATTCGTGTGGTGTGCTGGCTAGTTGGATATCCCTAATTGTTTCCCTAGCATCCTTCCATTTCTCAGTTTGTGACCTGGTCACGTACATACGGGTCGTGGACCTATTCTCGGCTGTGGTTCGGGCAGTAATGTCAGCCAGTGCATTTCCCTGTCCTATAATATCTGTCACCTTCTTGTGTGCCTGGCATTTGATCACAGCTAACCGTGTGGGGAGGAGGACTGCTTCGGTCAGGGCAGAGACTAGATCTCCATGCAGGATGGGTGTGCCATGAGAAGTCAAGAATCCCCTCTCTTTCCATAAGAGCCCAAAGTGGTGAACTACCCCGAAGGCGTACTGACTGTCTGTGTAGATGTTTGCGGTTGTCCCTGCTGCCAGGATGCAGGCTCGTGTGAGAGCAATTAGTTCCGCCGCCTGTGCGGATCGCTGTGTGATGCGGGCTGTCTCAACAACTGTTCGGGCTGTGGTGACTGCATAGGCAGCTGAGGTGGTGCCATCGGGGAGCTTGATGCATGAGCCATCCACCCACAGTTCTCCGTCAGGGTCCGGGAAGGCAGTATCCCGGAGGTCAACCCTACTCTTGGTTTGTTCGTCGGTGAGGGTCACGCAATCATGTATAGGGGACGCATTGGGGTCAGCGTCAGGGAGAGGCAGTAGAGTAGCTGGATTCAGAGTGGTGCATCGTTTCAATGTGATGTGGGGTGCAAGCAGAGTCAGTTCATAACCAGTCAGTCGTGCGCTAGTCAGGTGTTGAGTCTTGGTTTGGTTCAGGAGGGTGTCAACTGCATGGGGTACCAATACTGTGAGGGGGTTTGAGAGCATGATCCCCTCGCTTTGCCGGATAGAGATAGCCGCGGCGGCTACTGCTCGAAGGCAGGCGGGCAAAGCTCTGGCTACAGGGTCAAGAGTGGCAGAGAAGTAGGCACAAGGGCGTTGCTTAGGGCCTATGGACTGGGTTAGGACAGACAACGCACATCCCTCCCTTTCGTGGGTGTAGAGGGAGAAAGGTTTAGTGTAGTCTGGGGTTCCTAGGACTGGGGCCGAGCAGAGGGCGTCTCGTAATTCTTTGAAGGAGGATTGACATTCGGGTGTCCAGGGGAGGGGGAAGGGGACATCTTTAGCCAGCAGGGAAAGCAGAGGTTTTACGATAAGACTGAAATTTGGCAACCACTGTCGACAAAAGGAGGTGAGGCCCACTAGGGACCGCACTTGCTTCTGAGTTTTGGGAACAGGGGTTTCTAGGATGGTTTGAATTCGGTCAGGGGTAAGTTTCCTCCCGTCTTTGGATAGTAGGTGGCCTAGATACGTTACTTGGGGCTGGCAGAATTGCAATTTCTTTCTGGAGACCTTGTGACCGTTCTCCGCAAGGAAGCGGAGGAGGTGAATGGTGGCTGTGACGGCAAGTGGAGTGGTGTCGGCCGCCAAAAGAATGTCATCGACGTACTGTATCAACACCACTCCATCGGGTAGTTGGACTGCATCTAGTTGCCTCTTGAGGGCTTGGCTATAAATACTGGGACTCTCAGTGTAGCCTTGGGGTGCCCTGCAGAATCTGTACGAACGGGCTTTTAAAGTGAAGCCGAACAGGTAGCGGCTGTCTGGGTGGATGGGGATGGAAAAGAATGCGTTCTTGAGATCAATAACAGTAAAGGTGGTGGCAGTGGATGGAATCAGGGTGAGGATGGTGGTGATGTCTGAGACCACGGGGTACTGGGGTATGACTACTTTGTTAACCTCTCGCAAATCAACAATGAAACGGTAGGCTTTCTCATCTCCCTCGCCTTGCTTCTTTACAATGGGTAGGATAGGGCTGTTGCAAACATTACTGACTACTTCTTCTACCACTCCTGCCTCGACTAGGGACTCGATGATTTCCACCAATGCCTTCTCGCCTTCGGGTGATATCCGATACTGTGGAAGCTTTGGGAGCACTGCGTCCGGTCGGACGGTTATGTGTACCGGGTCGATCACCATGCGCCCTACATCTGAGTCGGTTTTAGCCCATAGATGTGAAGGTAATGTGTCGAGTAGGGACATGTCAGCATCGGTTATAGAGAGAATACGCCGTGTGTGACAGGGTCTGGACAGATCTGGGTTATCGTGTAGGATGACTCGAACTCCGTCTGGGGAGCATCTGATGGTAGCTCGAAAATGTTTTAGCAAATCAAGTCCCATAATAGCATCGGGGGTGTTGGAGGAGAGCAGAAAGGTCGTGTCAGTGGTGTTATCTTCTAAGTCAAAGGAGATTGGTGCTGATAAGGGGTTAGTGGAGGGCGTTCCATCGAAGCCTATTGAGGTTACATGTGAGCCAGACAAGGGTGCCCTAGGAATCAGTCGTTTGGATAACGCACTACGTGTCGCCCCAGTGTCTACCAGGAATGGAGATTTTGTGCCCAAGACCTTAGCAGTGACGTAAGGACCTTGCTGGTCAACACGGAGTTCGACTGGATCCCTCCCTTGCCCCTGGTGGTCCTATGCGAAGTCATGGGTGCTTTCATAGTCGGACTGTTGACACTGGTTTTGTCGGGGGCGATCAAAGGTGTTTGGTCTGCCTGGCCTGTCGTTGATGGCGTCGTTCGTGTACCCTCGTCCCTGTCCTCTATTTCTGGGGTCATATGCTGTGTCTCTGGGGTCCCTATTTTTGTTCATTTCCAGAAGGACCGGGCACTGGGATTTCCAGTGTCCCAACCCTCTACAGAACGC
Source organism: Triturus cristatus (assembly GCF_964204655.1). Classification (NCBI taxonomy): domain Eukaryota; kingdom Metazoa; phylum Chordata; class Amphibia; order Caudata; family Salamandridae; genus Triturus; species Triturus cristatus. Next base: position 1,103,195,152 of record NC_140585.1, on the reverse strand, counting down.
ACATTGATTCCCATCTAAGTCTCTCCGTCCGTTGTAGGGTGCAGGGGTATGGTCTCTAGGGGGTAGCTTTCTAGGGGCGGTTGGTTGGTAATTCCCTTTCGGGGGTTCTCTTCCTATGGTCACCCCTTGCAACTGTGCTATCATTACCCTCTCCTTTAGTTCCTTTTTCTTCCTTTCTGACGCCCTATCGTTCTCATTCTTTTGGTTTTCGTAGTATTGGGCCATCTGGAGGATTGCTGCGGGTTTGGAGGCTGCCCAGCTACTCTCGCTGGTCTGCAGCTTCTGGGAGACTTCTTGTGACAGACCCTTCACATAATTCTGGACAAAGAGGTGATGTCCGGTTGCAGTGGTCATGTCCTGGCCACCATAATCGGAAAACACAGTCTCGAACCGAGAGAAATATTCAGACACATCCTCCTGGGGTTTCTGGCGACAAGCCGTCACTATTGACCAATCTACCTTTCTTTCCGGGATTAGAGTCTTCACCTTAAGTACAATCTTGTCTGGGAGCTCTAATATGGCTTTCGGGGGTTTCTGTCCCGGTTCTCGCTGTTTATCTATGGTATCGAGTTGTACCCAGGTATATCCGAACGGCTCAGCGTGGTCAACTTTCCGGATTTGTTTCCACACATCAGCCGGCAGACATAATCCGAAGAACAAGTCGATATCTGCTAAAGTCATTATTGTTGAGCCTAAGGCTGTACCTAGTTCGGTGTAGAAGGCAGTCGGGTTCTTTCTTAAGTCGGGTAGAGTTTTTCTAAAGGTCAAAATATCTTGTCGGTCCCATGGCTGGTAGACCCAATTATATACAACCCTTCCCTTCGCATCTTGGTGGTTGATGTCGTCATGTGTTCCCTGACCTCGTGGGGGGACCCAGTAGGGGGCAGCCTCTTTGATGGGCATCATGGTATCAGCCCTTCCTTCTTGGGGCTTAGTTGCTATGGGGGTTTCTGCTTTGGTGGTCTGCCTGTGTTCTCTAAGGTGTCGATAGACCTCGAGTGTACGAGTGAAGAGGTTCGTTACATCGCCCTCTCCTTCTTCCCCAATGTCTACCTTCCTATATAGGGTCGCTAAGCCTTCGGGACCTTTATCGCGGTACCTATCCTCATATGCATTTAGGGCATGATAACAAAGTCGTACGACAAAGTGTCGTCTGCGGCTGTCTGCATACGAGTTATATACGTCTGTTATATACTCCTCACTTTCCTTACGCTCCACTAGTGTCTTTACTATTTTGTCGATTCCTGCTCGTTCATCCTTCGTTAGTCGATTCATTCTGGTGGAATCTTTCTTTCTCATCTCAGGGTCATCCAACATTATTGCCGACGTTGTGTTCAGTACAGGAGGCTCGGCCGGCGCGGAGGCCGTGAGGACCGAGGCCCCTGTACTGCTTTCGCTCGTGTTTGGGGGTTGTGGGTGTTGCACTATTGATTGGGAGGGTGCGTATGGAGGGGGCATGTAAATGATCGGGGGACCTAATAGTAATTCATCATTCGTTCGCTGCTTAGAGGACAACTCAGGGTAGAGCAAAGAAGGGGTCCTAACAGCGTACTGGCCTGATGTTTCGGGCTCCTGTCTTAGTTTAGTTTCCCTTCTCTTCTTTATTTCTTCTTCTAACTTTCTAGCGGCAAGGTGAGCTGCTTTTCGTAATTCCTTTTCTGCTTTTACTTCTTCCCTCTTTTTCCATTGCGTTGCTTCTTTGCGCCACATGCCGATACTGTCAAGCATAGTAGGCGTCGTCTTATTGCTACGCAGAGCCATTTCTAGCACTTCTATCTTATGGTCGTAGAAGGATCCCATCAGTGGCCACTGACTCTCGGGGTCCTTCTTTGTATATTTATGCCATAGCTTGGTATAAGCTACGGCGACTAGTCCATATTTAGTGAACATGTCCTTATTAGGGGTGCCTTCCAGTGGAGCCGGATGGTCCACCTCTAATAAGCGGTCCGGGCAGAACCAACTACCAATCAGTGGGGAGAAGATAGGCATGACGGGTTTCAATGGGGACAAAAGTCAGCACTACCTATCTTTTCACTGCTTGCAAAGACTAGACAGAATATCTCTAGTCCTCGTTATTTGTAAGCAGAGAATACCTCCAAAAGAACCAATATCGAACAACTAGTGTTCGGACAATCAATCAATCAATCAATGGGGAGATAAAGATAGGCACGACGGGTTACAACGGGGACAAAAGTCTGCGTTACCTACCCTTCACTATTTGCAAAGACTAGACAGAATATTTCTATTCTACGTTATTTGCAAACAGAGAATATCTCAAAGAGCACTATTCTTCAAAACAATCAATGTTCGGACAATCAATCAGTGGGGAGATAAAGATAGGCACGACGGGTTTCAACGGGGACAAAAGTCTGCGTTACCTACCCATCACTATCTGCAAAGGGAGAGAGAGAGAGTATTTCTACTCCTCCCCGTTTGTAGACAGCGAATATCTCAAAGAGAACAATCAATGAGCACAATCAATGAGCAATACTAGTATTCCAAAACTTCAAACAATCAATCAATTATTTCGCAATTTGTCGTGTATCACGACCTTACCCGGACCGCGTGGACAGTTTCTCGTCTTCCGCCTCCAGCGCCCGATCGTCCTCTACTCTCCGTATTTGCCGCGGCACTCCTGATGGTTCCCAGTCAGGACCGTAGATCACTCGAGAGAGGTCTGCTCGGAACCAGTGAAGTTCGGATGATCGGCTGCCAGACGAGGGTCTATTGGGCAGGAGCTCTCCCGATCGTTGAAGTCGTTCACTCTGTCGTCGGGACCTCTCCCACTGGATCCACGTGTCTCTGATGGGCCCCACGCTTGGGACGCCAATTGTTAAATGGTAGCGGCAATTTCAGTCGATAACCCTTCAAGTATTGCCCGGCGGTAATCGCCTCTCATACCACTCGATAATTTACCAATGAAAGAGGCAGGCGCCGGAGACTGGAAGGCAGGAAACAAAGTTTTATTCCGTCGGAGCAGAACACATCAGATCAGACAGCAAGGTATCGTCACGAGGTGCTCTAACTGCATCTCTGAGGCCTGGCCTCTTATACACAGGTTTATTGCTTTATTACACATGGTACATTCTTATTGAGACTTTGATGTACGGAAAGACATTCCTTGGAACCCCCACTTCAAGCTCGTTCCCACACATATCTACAGTAGAAGTCCCCACCCCATCTACAGTAGGAGATGGCTATCACGCAGCTGGACATTCCGCCAATTCCCGGGGGTGTGTGCAACCGGCCGGGTCTCAGGGGGTAGGGGCTTTGATCCACTGTAATCCCTTTGATGTGGGGTGTTTCCCTTACAGTAGGGGCAATAAACTGCATCCGCAGGGCTAGGTGATGGTCTGGGATCGGTTCGGACAATGGGGCGCAGAGGAAGGGGGTTTATCAAAGAGAGGCATGACCATGTATGGGATGTCGGTCAGGTGTGGGATGTGGTTCCATGGCAGGGTCGCGCAGAATGCGAGGGTTTATGGCCCGTGTATGAGAGAGCGGGGGTGGCCGGCGCGCGGGGGATGCTCGCAGCGCCAGGGGAAAGCGCTGGCGATCGAGAATGAGCGGGGAGAGAGTGGGGTGCCTAAAATGGCGGCCGTGCATTCGCTGTGCGTGGCGCTGGGGAGAGGCCAGATGGCGCAGATAATGTTCAGTTACAAGCTAAATTTCCACAAGTGAATATACATAGATATATATATATTAGGCATTAGGGTAAGGGTGTTTTTAGGGGTAGGCAAGGTTATAGGTTGGTAACGATGTTTAGAGGGTTTAGGAGTGGGAAAGGATATAGGTTGGTAAAGGTGTTTTTAGGGTTTAGGGTGGATAGGGTTATTGGGTGGTAAAGGTGTTTTTAGGGTTTAGGGTTGGGTAGGGGTTTTGGGTGTGAAGGGTGTTTTTAGGGTTTAGAGATGGGTAAGGGTATTGGGTGGTAAGGGTTTTCTTTAGAGTTTAGGGGTGGGTAAGCATATTGGGTGTCAAAGGTGTTTTTAGGGTTTAGGAGTGAGTAGGGATATAGGATGATAAGGGTATATTTAGGATTTGTGTGGTCGAGTTTAGGGGTTAGATAAGGAGATAGATAGATAGATAGATAGATAGATAGATAGATAGATAGATAGACATGCCATGCCATGCTCAACAGCAGATGTGCTGCTAGACAACTTGGCTAAAAGAGATTCACATTGACAACGCCAATAGCTCGGGCATTTCCGAGACCTATTGGCTTTGCCAATGCTTATCATGTGATATGTCCGACTGTTTTTTGAAAATTGTCAGTCACCTAAGCTGGTGGTCAAAAAACAAAAGTGGACGTTTTCCATTATTAAAATTCGTAAACCACAGCTTCAGCGTGGCCTTTTTTTAATTTTAAATCATTTGGTGCATGGGGCTGTGCTCATGTTTCTTTTCTCTTTGGCGTCTATTCTGCAGTAGCTCTCTGCTTTCTGCTGCATTTGAATTCGTACAAACTCACTGGGGTTTTGAGGATAATCAATATATCTGTAAAATCTTCACGTTCCTTGTTTAGATACATTCTGCGCGCTTATGCCACATGCATATACAATGTGAGGCCTATAAAAATGGATGTTTTTTTACATTCTAGTGGGATGATTTGCACAACCCTCGGTGGTGTCTGTAGATGACAGGCTGTGCAATTGAACATGTCAAACTGTGGGCTTCTTCTCATTATGAACAAACACGTGCTTCATATCAAATATTCCTCGGGGGATGATCTCGGTGCTATTTGTCGCTTAGATATCCCCTAGCCCCCGCTACAAGTCTTTGAAACTGCTATTGTTACAGTGTGTGTTCAAGGGGCTTTAAAATTATGATTTTGCTACATTTAAATAAGAACAACATCAGGAAGAGGAAATCACTTTATGATCAATTAAATGGCAACACATTTCCATATGTGAATAATAAGTCCAATCTTTGTTTTCTGACATATAACTACAAAATATTGTATCTGTTAGTGCTGTGCTTATTCCTCTCTCTGGAATTTTTACAGCACTGTAAGGCAACAGATCGATTTCCAGGTGGAAAGGCAAAAAATGCAACCAATGAGTGTTTGAGGATAGCTGGGTTCAGAGGGTGGAAGCGGGCTTTTGCTGCGCTGTCATGTAGTGTTTTTTAAAGACATGTGACTTCACCTCTTTTCTACATTGGAGTGTGGTTGGGTGTTGGGGGAGTCTGAGATGGCGAGCTTGTCAGTATGATCAGTAGGGGTGATGGTTGTGACAGTACTGTGGAGTGCCCTTATAGTGAGTATCTTTTTTGAGGAAAATGTATTTATGGACTGGTGTCGCAATTGGTGGACAGGTACTCCATCACAAACGTGACGCATAATCCGCCCGCCGTACTACAAGTGTATTATATCCTATTGCACTTGTAAAACAGCCGAAGGGATATCTCTCATGTTTGAGAGAGAGTACATATTCGCCAAACTCCAAATCAGGCCACAGTGTATTGATGTTTGAATGTGATTGGTCTATGCACAGGTGTAGGATTGTGGAATATCCTGTGGTCTCACTCAACCTGTGGGTGTGGATCTTTCCCTGGTGATGAGGATCATCTCAAGAGTGTCCCATCTGGTCTTGTCTTGTCCAGCAGCTTCTTCACTAACTTTTGCTAGCCTCTGTCTGCAGAAACTTCTGAAAAGGGCTGTGGACGTGCCTCCCATGTTATGGATGGTCTTTATTTCTTTAATGCAAGGTTTCTGTGTCTTTCAGGATAGCCGCCAGTGCTTTGTTCCTTGTATGTAAGGTTGCTGAATGGTTCCAGATATGTGGTGTAACCTTGGAATGATAGAGCCCCCTGCAAAGGAGGACTCTGGGATTCTTTTCCCTTTTTTCCCTTTTAAGACTTCTGTTGTCCTTGAAGTGAGGCTGTATCTTGGCTTTCACTGTTTATGTTCAGTAGCAGTGAGATTCAGCCCTGGTGTGTCTGGGAAAGGAGCTATGGCAGAGAAGGGCACAAAGTATCACTACTGGATAGGCTGTAAGATAGGGTGGAACTAATAGAGGGTGCACTAGTAAGAGAGGCCTTTTTTGCTAACTTCATGATTGAATTTCGGGCTAAAGACTGACATTGCGAAGTACTTTAGTTTTTACAGACCTATTGACCTCTTAGTTAATGTCCTAAAAAAGTGCCCATGGCTCTTGCAACCACTTGTTTGGTTATGGTGATATACCACTCAATTTGGAGCTGCCTGTTGATTGATCCTTTTCATGCTTTTCAGGGTGGGGGATACTTCCAGATCTAGATGTGATGGGATCAGGGACGGGTACACGCAAGCTAAAAAAGATGTGTGGGTCCTGTGGCCTATAGTGAATATTTAAAAAAGGCACTGACAGCAGTTAGTGTGCAGTACACGTCTGCTACTCTCTGCATCAGGCTGCACGAATGAAAAGTACCTTAGCCCATCTTAGAGTTGGTTCCACACTACAGCACAGACAAACAGTACATGTCGTAGTGACATGTGGCAATAGCAGTGCAATCTAGAACCAAGAGCTGCAGAAGCATACTCATGTGAAACACTCAGGTGACAAGAGGACAGTGACAGAGCAACATTATGTGCATGAAACACAATAACAACAAGCTAGAAGCTGAAACACAAATCATAAAACACCTTACCTAGATACTGTAGTGCTAGTCAGTAAAAATGGAATTCATGAGATCGTGAGCGTAGAAATTTACAATGCTTTTCATCCACTACAGTTTAACTCCATCCTCACTAATCTATGGCTTGACCCCTTTCTTGCCCACCACTTATCAACGTTATTATTCTGTTGAACTCTGCCTCTTTTGCTTAACACATGGCCATGTTATAGCACTCCGACACGGTTCCTATGCTTAGATAGATTACCTTATGTAACATGTTTAGGATTTCAACCTGTTTCTTCTCCTCTGTGACCCATCCTTTGCCCTTTGCTTGTTTCCATACAAATCCTTAAACTTTGCTTGGTTCAAGACCTCCCTCCAGTCGCGGCCAGCATTAATCGCTGGTGGGGTGTCCGCAGGTAGGGGGGTGTTTAATAATAAAAAATATACCTGTCCGCCGTCCGGGTCCCGCATCGTCTTCTCGTCTCCTGCTGCTGCTCTCCTGCATCCGGCAGGAACAGGAAGCAGGCAGACTCCTTCCCTTAAGCCAATCACAACTGCAATGGCAGAGTTGTGATTGGTGGGGACGCTGCCCAGCCAGGGGCTTACAGGGAGGCCATGTTCTCCATGCAGGCTGCATTGCAGCCTGAATGTAGAAAGGGCAGAGTGTGCATGACTGGTTTGGGTGGTCCCAGAGGGCCGACCAAACAGTCATTCCGCCCTCAGTAGTGGGCACACCACTCCTCCCCTGCTCGCAGAGCAGCCCTGCCCACCCGCCCGCCTGCAACTAAACATAAAATGGTAATAGCGGGAAGTTATTACCATTTTATGTTTCTACTTCTCGCACTGCGAGAAAGCAGTGGGGCGACGCTCCACTGCCCAAGTGGAGGAGCCGCCCCTGCCTCCCTCTCTATCACACTGTCACCACTGCACTCATCCACACCTTTTCAACCTTGCCCACAGTGAGTACGGAACCACAAAACGATAGATGGAATGCTTACATTAATCTCAGCCATTGGTGATCACCCTGGGCCCATGCTTGCTGTTGCACAGAACTTGAGCTATACTTCACTGAAGAAGCTCAAGTTGGCCAAATCGGTCTGGGGTTGTTTCTGTTCCTAGAGAGGGCATGGCCCTGCTCTTTAGGCTGTGCTGTTCCTGTAGGAGCAAGACTAGGACTGATTTGCATATTATAGATGCTCTCTGTGGGGAGCAGCACAGTGTGGGAAATAACAACGGACTGGAATTCAGCCCTGAGCAATCCGTGCAGGGAACAACAATGGGCTGGAATGCAGCCCTGAGCAATCAGTGCAGGGAACAACAATGGGCTGGAATGCGGCCCTAAGCAATCGCCATTGGTTGAGAATAATTCAAGCAGTCTTTCCGTCTCTTCGCCAGATAGAGTTTCTCTGCTTTTATGTGCTTGTTCTCAAATAATTTTTTAAGTGGTATGAACCCACTTCTTTGCTTGTCCTTTAATTGGGTGGTGTCACGGAAAATAGACTTGGCCACCACCAGGACCTAAAACAAAAAAATAGCCATGCCCCTGCATGGATCAGCATCTTGTCACTGCAATCCACTACTTCCAGTGTTTTCTTCCTTGAACTTCATCAGAGTTTCCCCCTTTTTCTTCACTGATGAGGAAAATAATTTAAGCTGGTGACATTGATATATGCTTCAGTAAGTTCTTCTTAAACTGTCTGCTATTCAGGCGGCCCTGTACCAGCCCAGATCTGACACCTCTTAGACTGCCAGGATTCTTAAAATGTCTGACTACTAACAGCTTTCTCTAAAATCATAAACCATCATCCCATAGACTCACGATTTATTTTTAAACTTTGTGAATCTGGCGGTAAATATAGTGCTGTTATTTTGGGCCATGCCGCCTGGGAGTTGATTTTATGTGAGATAAAATATATGCCTAGGCCACATTTATCTGACAATTTATTTTGGTCTGTAACTTAATTGCTTTCGCGTGTGCTGTTAGTGTCTTTTTTGTACTCTTTTCTTTTTAAATAATTTAGATTAAAAAACGCTAATTACATCTCAGAATCGTACAAAATAGCAGACATTTCATTTTCAGATCTTATCTGAAGAACATAGTTGACGGTAATGTTAGAACATGAATTGACTATAGTGATGCTGTAGTCACATGCCTGCCTGCGGTCTGTGTTTTACCACTAAAAGCAGTCTCTGCTCTGCTGCTAAAGCCATGCACTCAACAAGGACATTTGAGAATATCAGACCAGTCCTGGCATCACTGAATCGGTGGTCAACAGAGGCACGAAGCTCCTGCAAGTCTGCCTGTATCACTTACGGACACCCCAAAATACCTGGTAAATAAACTGACTTTATTTAGAGGAAGCCAATATCCAATGGGGAAGCTCATAAGGTAGACAGAACGTGAATTATATATATTTGTCTGTGTGCATAAGGTTCTGGTGATGACCATTTTCACAGTCCTGTAAAACATGTTTAGCCAATATGCCCTGACACCCCTGCTAGAATCCAGATAGATAACATATAACTGCTAAACGCTCTTTACAAAGGAAACATGTAGCTGCAGTGTCTCTCCAGCCATATATTCTGCCTCAGAAAGGCTGTTCCTTCAAAGTGTGTGGCCTAATACTTTGAATCGGTGATGTGTCTGCGAATGGAGATCGGGTTGTTAGTGAAATAGGACAGCTCTCCAGGGATGCTGCCTCTCATTCGCAGCCCCCTCCCTTTCATGATTGTGCTCTGCCTTGTATTTCAAACAGCACAGACTGATGGATGAAAAAAACCTGGCCTCAATGTTTTCAGTGTAGGGTGTTAATATAAACGTATATGTTTTCTCTAAAAAATAAAACTGTAGTTAAGATGAAGTTATGTCTAGGAATAGTTATATCAATTCAATTCAATTCAAATGATCTTTATTCGGATATATTTAAAACATCCATAAAAGTACATACAAATTGCAACATTCATCCCTATACACAATAAAAGTTACATCATCAATAATAACTAGGATATGTGCAAAACCGCCAAAAAAGTGCAGATAACAATGTACACAAAGTACAAATACTTCTGGATCTAACAGGCCATTTCCATTTTGTTCGAAATCAAAGAATAAAATGAGATAAAATTGATAACTCACCTAAACGTGTGTTTAAAAAAACTCGAAAATTCTCTTAGAACACCACAGTTAAACTAAAGTTATGGTTTCAAAAAGACACTTAAAAAAACTTCACAAATTCACAAGTTATAGTCCTTCTACAATCCACAATAGAAATGCAAATTATAGATTGCACTCCAAATGCAAACTGATGTGGCAAGGGACATTGACTTCTCTAATATTCATGAGGCCCAACCAGGGTGATATGTTCAGTGCTCAGATTTAACCCCTTGTATTGCGGTCAAATAGCTTTGTTCGTCATCACTGCAAATGACTGAGCAGCATGGCAGATGCTGAGAGTAATATGTTGTTTATTGCTACTGTTAAGAGAGGGGAAGAGCATTATGACCCACTTGAGGGACCGCATCTAGTACGTCACGGCCTCTCCCCCTCTTCAACAGAGGTCATAAATAGCGCATTACTCTGTGCACTTTTATTGCATAGAATGACTCTAATACCCGTATTTCACATATGCAATCTAGATTTCATCCAATGAGATACCTAGATGCAGTCTGGTTTTCTTCAGTGCAGCTAATTAGTCTCTAAGCATGACGGTGCATTTAGATAATGGCGACCTCAGGCACTCTACAAAGCCTTCCTATTACCCATTGCTTAACCGGCAACCTCTTCATGAAAGCGAAAACATTTGCATTACAATTATTCATCTGATTCTCCTTCATCAATTAAATATTTAGTTTCAGTAGCTAGAAAAGGATCCAGGCATTCTAGCCTGTGTCCTGAAAAAGAGTAACAGAGCGAGTAAATGGGCCTGGGGTGCACCCCCTGACTTTAGGAAGGATGTGGGGGTTCCCAGAGAGGCAGTTACTTCCCTAAATGTAAAAACACCCCCTTTTTTAGCATAATTAATGGAATCCATTTTAGGTTCACGGATCTGTAAGTTTGCCTGTAGAGCTACTTTTTTTTTATATATAAATTTGAAACATTTTTTTTTTTTTTTGCCAAACCCGAAAAAGTTTAAACAACATAAATGGCCACAGTGCAACTATTTGGAAACTTTTCTTTCCTTTACTGAGCTTTGTTTAGTACTCACATCTTCACTTTATCTGTGGGGTTTTAAACATAGGTTGATCTCTTTAGAGCAGAAGAAGCAATAATTTTACCAATAACAAAGATTTTTTCAGTGACTAAGTACCCATATCTCCTGCTCTCTTCCTATATCTACATCTATAAATACTTGTTGCCTTTCAGAGCTGACTTGACCTTAAGGCTTCCTGCCTCACAGTGCCATGATATCAGGATTACAGCTCCAGCCCATGTTTGAGTGGGAGGGCTTGACAGCAGGTTATCGAGTGCTTTCATAATAACCCTCTGCATTGAGATTCCTGACATTTTAACTATGTCTGAAAAGTTCCTGTAATAACTGAAATCTAAAAAGCAGTAATTGTACAATAGCACTGTAACTTGTCTATGTCAAGCCACCTGCGCGCTTCGCAGAGCCCAGCGTGAGTCACAAGCCGCGGATCATCAGGGAACCTGTTGAGATTAAAGTCCAGAAAGGTCAATTTTAACCAAATAAATCAACTGAAGGCTGAGCAATTATAATTGGAAGCTGTACCGAGCAATCTAATATGATACTGTGAAAATGATTGTCGGAAACATTTCCTGAGTATTTTTTCATGCTGGTACTTGGAGTGTGTTTATAGAATCTCATTAAATTGAAGGTATCGCTTAAGAAATAGGATGCATTCTGCGGGTGATGGTCACGCTGCCCACCAAGATGGAGGGGTCGACTCGTCATTCATATGTGAGTCAGCTTGCACAGTATCCTAAAGGCACTTGGTCAGTGGTTCTCCCTATCACATAGGAATATGACCTGTTTTAGGTACTTATACCAGAGGATCTTAAACACGAAGCTATGTACATAGGCCCGTATAGTTTGCGTTCTAGTTGAGACTGGATTAAAAGAAACCGTATATGATGGAAATATCAACAAGTAACTGAGAAGATGCTTCCAAGCACTTTGAGCAGTCTATTTTAACAAATTTGTCATACACATGTTTACCATTTCAGGTCTAGGTCGATAAAATGATTTGCTCTGAATCATATGATTCTTTGGCTTACTGCCAAAGTCGGCTTCGGAGTCCAGCTCGCCAGGTTATGCCTCAACCTAGCCTCTAGACCACATCACCATCTCCATTGAAGCATAAAGATTTTTTAAGGAATTGCGCCTCATTCAAAAGGTGGGTGACCCAAACAAGGCCAGGCAAATCTCTTTACCTCGTTTTCCTTGCGTGTTAAACTTGGGAGCACCTTGAAGTGATTAATATCAGTGTGTGCATTAAGCAAAAACAGCAGCAGCCTGAAATACTTGGTCCAAGGTCACAAAGTCCTCATTTTCACTGAACCATGACTGTACGGCTATTTGAAGACCTGGCTTCTCCTCCAGCAGTTTGTATTTCGATATATATTAATTCTGTGATCTCACTATAGGTGGAGAGCCATGACCTACTTACGATGTAATAACACACAAGCATGCCAAAAACAACCTCTACCTGCATACAACTATGGCACGGCAAGATGTGTAGGGTAGCAGCAACCTGGTGGATGCAAAATCAATACTTATGTAAGTGCCATGCACACAGGAGCCGAGTGTATTCTCGGTCACATGAATGAGCCAACCTAAAGGAGGTCCGCCCTTCACCTCCATATTCCCTTGTTCAGTCTCCCTATTGGCGTCTTGGTTCTATTCTCCAGGCTCCATAGGTTTGCAGTATTCTATGATCTTCTTATTGATTATGATAACAATCAAAGCCAGTTCAAGGATGCAGAATGAATGTCGCTTGTATCTTCTTCATGGAGTAATTGTTCTTATGTCCTGTGCACGTATGTTAGCCGAAGTCAATCCCTTCTAGCGGCAATGAAAGCAGGTTATAGTTGGGTCTAGTAATTACATCTTCACGGAATTACACAAATGGGTTAATTGAGCTCTTTGAAACTCTAAATGCCTGAAGATCTTTAATCCCAGAAAAGTAGGCAGAAGGAGTTTGTCACATCACTTTTTTTCAGCATTTCCTGGGGCCCCAAACTTACATTGTTTCGTTGATTTCTGTCCTTCAATTCTATATTGATTCTATATAGTTTCTACAGTTCTTGTCTACAGCCAGACTATGGTTTAGCTGAAACTCTCCAACACCCTCTTAGATGGGTTTCCATCTCCCTTGAGACATGGTTGCATTGTCTTGTTCAAAGCCAATGGATGCCTTTATTGCTGTGAATTCTTTCATGAATGATTTCAGTGTTGTTGCTGTAATCATCTTTGCAGGTACTGAGGTAAGCAACTGGTGAGCACTCAGCAAAGATTCTGAGAAAATTATGTTTTATTATGTCACTCAGGGAATAATGGTAAAACCTGGGGAAATCCAACTGTACAGGGAATTTCAAATCTGTCAGTGTAATCTGCCGACACACTTAGTCCATATGTAGAGGCGTATTGTGGCCTACCCATGTCAATCAATGGACAACGAGCCATGCCGTATGAATATGTGTGTCTTGCAATTTGTTCTCCTGGTATGGCACAGAACTGTCATGAAGTAGGTACAAGCTAAGTACAGTCCATGGATGTATTCATTTGAGATTGCACCAGCACAGAGCGGGGTGTGAATATATTGAAGATTACAATGAAAGATACACTGAAGGACCCCCACGGATACCCGTGACAGCTTGAAGATCCTAGACAATGCTCCGGTTGAATTGTATTCAGCAACACTGAATGGGCAGTGCTTTTAACAGTAAGGCAGATGATGTCGGAGAGTGGACATAACAGGGAATTATCAAACTGCAATGACTATTGTCCACAAAAGGTGTTTATGCATCTATATCTGAGTCATAGCTTGCACAGCATATGTGTAGAAAAGGAGGAACCAGGCAATTCAGAACTGGAAATTGGAACACTCTGAGTTTACAATAAGTCTACTTGGGGAAACGTGCTAATTTTAAGATGGCTGTCATATGCGCAACAGATCTTTAAGATGGCAGCCAAAGTTGGTCAGTGATGCCAGATTCCAGGATAGGCTTACTGATGTTTCATACCAGGTGACAATTTGGCCACCAACAGGACCTAAAACAAAAAATCAGCCATGCTCCTGCGTGGGCCTTATGAAACACATAAGCAATATCAAATCACCCATAATGTAAAATGAGAGGGCTACTACCTGTCTCACCACATTTAAAAATCAATAAAGTAAGCACACATGAGCCCCTAAGTGAGCACTACCTCTCTCAAAACATTTAACAATCAACAAGGTAAGCCTTTTGACTTTAACATAAACATACATATAACCTACTTAGCGATATCTATAAAACACTTTAAGCAGACCCAAAGTTTACACTGACATGAATATTAAGGCTTGCTGTGGAAACACTTACCATTTACTCTGGCTAGATCTAAGAGGAACATATGTACTAAGCCATTTCCTGTGGCATTTGTACTAGAATTTACAATATAAACCTTCTGATTGCATTTGTCGTATTGTTAAAAATATAAGGTTAACAATGCAAAACCACTACCTATTGCTTGTGTCGGAGAGTCACAATATATGGTTTTTGGCAAGACTTTTAAGGTGTAAATCCCTTCCATTTTAAGCAATCCAACTCAGGAGGCCCCAGGGCAGTCAAATGTTACTAATCCATATTGTGTCAATATGGCTTTTTAACCTGTGGTGTCAAATTGGGAACCAAGTGGCCCTGATGGCAATTGTCTCTAAGAGTACCTAGGCAGAGCAGTCCAAGGCTGATTTAAGGAGGTGCTGTGGGCTTGAAACTCAGAACAGAGCACTGCACAACAGTTACGCCGAATAAATAAATGTTCAGGCAAGGTTTTTTTCTTCCAAAAGGAAAAGTACTTACATGCACACCCTACTAAATACTACACTAAAAATGAAAAATATTTCGAAGAATTCAGGTGGATTTACAAATTGGAACCCCTCTTATATGGGCCTCATAGATTAAAAAATATTCAAATCAAAAGAAAAACCACAGGGGCGATAACCCTGTATAATTATAGCCTGTACCAGTTATCCCTGGGGTACCAAGTGACAATATGCACACCAGCAGACTCTAATCCTAAAAGGCAACAATGCCCCCATTTGGCACAATTGGAAACGTTGATGTATTAACAATGCAAAAGTTAAGCCCCTTTGTCAAGTCATCCACGGCATACAACGAGAGGTCTGCTCCCTTTGTCACAATATTTATTAATCAATAAAGCAAATCTGTTGGTTTCAACTTGAACCTAAAGATGAGCGGCCTATGGTGACCCTTTAATTTACAAATTTTCAAAGTACACATTAACATGAACATTATCTCTCCCTCGAGAAAAAAGCACATTTACTGTGGCCGAGCACAAAACGGGGAATATGTCCTAAACCCCTTCCTATTGCATGCGTCAGAGCATTCACAATGCAGAACCTCTTCCTATTGTATTTGTTATAATGTAAAGCCTCTTCCAATGGTGATTTTCATGGAGTGCCCAATGTAAAGCACACTTGTATTGCATTTGTCAGACAGTTCACAGTGCAAAACATCATCCTATTGCATTTGTCTGTGGGTTCACAGTGTAAAGCTTCGCTGATGGTGTTTGGCGAAGAGTTCACAGTGGAATTCCTATTCCTATTGTATTTGTATGGGAGTTCCCAAATGTGAAACCCATTTCTACTGTATTGATCATGTGGTTACACCATACAAGGCCCATTGCTACTGTATTTGACCTGGAGCCTTTGCTAACAATGTATATGTAAGTCATGAGCAATGGGAATCAGGTTGTAACACAGGCCCCCGCAGCCCCGGCGTTGCGGGGGGGGCCCCCATGCTCCAGGGGCTGACTCGCTCTAGAGCCCCTTCACTCAGCGGAGGAATTTAATGGTGCACACGGCCAATTGCGCGAACGGCCTCCCTATTAATTAAATGGTCCGCGCACGGCCTGTAAGTGACGTCCATGCTTTTCAGTCCAAGAGGAGTCAAAGCAACACACACAACTCTCTGCTCCTTCCAAAAACATTACAGTGAGGTCGACAGTTCACCCTACTCGAGAGGCCAGTCCGGAGCACTCAGCCAGTCCCTCTTCTCTGCTCATTCAGCGGAGGTCAGCTGTTTCTGGGGCTACTATGAAGATAGGACCTTACCTACAGTGGTAGATCACACAGTAGGCGCTTCCTCAGAGGGACGCGCCCTGTGTTTTTTAGTGGCTACACTAGTGACGTACTGAGGTGCATGGAGTCATTCTCCAGTAGACTGGACAGTCTCCTCTGGAGCTCTCAGCCCTGCCCCGGCCCAGGGCCGGTAGGACATTGTGTGCTCATTTGAAGGTTCCGCCGTTGTTTAGTGAAGCTGCTTCTGGATGAAGATATTTCCTGTGGTGTCAAGTGTGGGGTCCTTCTGTGAACTGTTCCTGGCCCCCCTCTGTGGGCCTCACGAGGATTGTCTGGTGACGTCTTGTCCTTCATTGGTGATCTGGCATAAATTGACTAGGTGATCATTTCTCGTCTCCCGGCATCGGTACAGCTGGATTCCTTTTAGCAGTAATTCGACTGATGATTGAAGCACAGTGCTCCCCTTTATTACTAGGCTGTAAAATATATTATTTGAAGAATGGTTTAGGTTTAGGAACTCGTGTCCGAAAGGATGATCTGGAATGACGTCTTTTACTGCTACTTAGAAGGCTGTAGTTATTGCTTCAGATGATTTAGTTCGCAGAACGTAGTCAGTCTATAATTAATCTGCACAGTGGGACGTCTTCAGTAGACGATGTAGGCTGTGGTGGTCCTATGTTGTGTGCGCAGTGAGGACTTGTGTAAAACATGTTGGCGCTGTAAGATGACCCTTGAAACACTGGTGAGAAATGTATGCTGATTTTCCTCTCCCTTTGAGTAAACTTAGAGACTTTGTGTCGGAGGGATGAGCGGAAATGGAAACTAGGAGGCCGCAGTGATGGTTGAATATTGAAGATTTTATTGGTTAATTACAACAGATAATATATGGACTTGTGGTTTTTCAGCGTCAGAGTTGGTCAAGTGATTGTTGTTTGGGGGTTTGGTTGTCGGGTCTCGCTCTTCTCTTCTCTCGTGGTCTCTTCAGGATTGTTGGATGATGACAGCCGTCCCGGAGTGTCTCAAAAAGAAAGAAAAGAGCGATCAGTGGACTATCCTGTTTTGGTCCGAGTTATTACCATCACCACACCCGGAGTGTTTCAAGAGCGGTGAACAGAAATAAACAGATAACATCAAGTATAGGTGAACCTTCCACCTACAGAGGGTCAAACAAACACCAAGGAAAACTACTGAAGGTCCCCTGTAGGGCTTAAGGTGGACGGTTTGGTGAAGTCACAGGATATTCTCTCCTTTCTAGTGCTACCGTAGGGATCCCTTCCTCCGTTGCCTCGATTGATGAGTGGGCTAAGGAAAATACCTAAAGCAAGAGGACTCCACCTGAGATGAGGCATTAAAGTAAACAAGGGAAACAAAAACTGCAGGACTGTATTCTTTTGGGAGATACCTCCTCTGTCCCCTTTCCCCCCCTTCCTGTTCGGAAACCCGAGGGTATGGGCGTCTTAGTGAGGGAGCATGCAGGGGCTGGGTTTAGGTTCGTTACACAGTCCGGTGCCACCCTTCTTCCCCTCCTGCCCCTGTCTGTCTACTCACCGCGTCTGCCGCAACTCTCCGGAGTTGCGGCGGCTTCTCAGCGTCCTCCGGGGGCGTCCCACCAGTCTTCGAACCACCGCTCAGCTTCCTCCTCGACATCCTCGGTTCTACCCGCGTCTTCCTCGTCCTTCGGCGCCTCTCGCGACTCCTTCCTCTGCTGTTCCTCCCGCGACTCCTCTTCCATCCGCTGCTTCGTTTCGGGACCCTCGGCGTCTTCCGGGTTCCTCCTACCACACACCTTCTCTTCCGGCGTCCGTCCCCTTAAGGCCGGTTGTCCCGCCCCCTCAGGTGGTTCCTCCTCTCGTCGGGTTGCTCTTCGGTATCCTGCGGAAGGGAGGGAGGGGCTTTTGTTAACTCTTCGCGTCCCTTTTCAAAGTGAGGACAGAATGTGGCAGAAAAAGGGGAGTCCTCGTATGACGATAGTTTCTCACATCCCCCTACCCTAACTTTCTTACCTGCAAGAAATGAATCAAGGCGATATCTTGAGAGAAAGTCTGCGTTGGCATGGTCCTTTCCTTTCCGATGTAAGGTGAGAAAGCGATAGAGTTGTAGGGATAGAAACCATCTCAAGACCCTATCATTACGTCCCTTATTCTTCGGCATCCATTCCAAAGGAGCGTGATCAGTGAAGAGAACAAATCCTCGTCATTCCAGATAGTAGCGGAGGGACTCTATCGCCCATTTAATGGCCAATGCCTCTTTTTCCACAACGGCATATTTTTGTTCACGTGGGAACAATTTCCGGCTGATATAGAGGACTGGTCTTTCCTGCCCTTGGGAGTCGATCTGTGACAGCACTGCCCCCACACCTTGTTCAGATGCATCTGTTTGTAATATGAAGGGCTTATTATAATCCGGACTAAGAAGAACAGGTTTAGTAGTTATGGCCTGTTTTAGCTGTCCGAAAGCTCGTAGCGCATCAAGGGAGGGGTGGCTTAGTTCTTTTTCTGCCTGAACGTTCTTCTTTAGGAGATTTGTTAAAGGGTTAGCTGTCTGTGAAAAGTTAGGAATGAACCGTCGGTAATACCCTAGGATACCTAGGAATGCTCTTAGGTCTCTCTTAGTTTTTGGGAAGGGAATGGCAGTGATGGCTTTTACTTTTTCTTCTTGGGGTTTTATTAGACCTTCCCCCAACAGATACCCTAGATATCTGACGGATTTTGCTGCCAATTTACTCTTTGATGGATTAATGGTAAACCCTCTTTTCCCTAATGTTTGGACTACCGCTTCTATATGCTGGAGGTGTTGTTCCCATGTTTCGCTGTGTATGACAATGTCATCAATATAAGCTGCTGAGAATGCAGCACAGGGTTACAGGACCATATTCATTACCCGCTGAAAGGTGGCAGGTGCCCCATGTAGCCCGAAGGGTAAGACAGTAAAGTGAAACAATCCTTCAGGAGTAGAAAAGGCAGTTTTCTCTCTATCTTGCTTACGCAATGGTACTTGCCAATACCCCTTACAGAGGTCGAGAGTGCTGATGTAACGGGCCTTTTCAATTCTCTCTATCATTTCATCGACCCTCGGTAAGGGGTACGAGTCAAACTGGGATATTTTATTCATTTCCCTGAAGTCTATACAAAACCTGATGGACCCATCAGGTTTTGGAACGAGAACAATTGGGGAGTTCTACTCACTAGAGGATGGTTCTATGATTCCCATTTGGAGCATCTGTTCTATTTCTCGTTTTACTGCTTCTCTCCTGGCCTCTGGGATACGATATGGTCTTAACTTTACCTTTTTTCCGGGGATGGTATGGATCTCGTGTTCCTTTACATCTGTTCTTCCAGGCATAAGGGAAAACACCTTCTGCAATTGCGGTAAGCGGGTATACAACTCGTCTCTCTGACGGGCTGGAAGTTCGGGATTGATACTTTGGGAATATAGGGGCTCGGTCTGTTCTGTTAGTCCCACCAAAGTAGGAATAGGGCCTTCCCATTTTTTTAACTAATTAACATGGTCTATTTGTGTACGGGTAGGTCTCTTTGGATCTAATTCCAGACGATACGTTACCGGGGTTACCTTCCCTATTACACGAAAAAGCCCCTGCCACTGGCCCAACATTTTGTGATCGGAGTCGGCCAACATCAACAGGACATAGTCACCTATATCAAAGATACGTATCCTGGTTCCTTTATCATACTGAGTCTTTTGGGAGGTTTGAGCTTGTTCTACATGGGATCGAACTATGCTACGCAATTCTTGTAGATGCGTTTTTAGGTTCAGTATGTATTCGGGTATGGGTTTCCCTTCTGGTTCTTTTTCCCATTCCTCTCTTGCCATATCTAATAGGGTACGTGGGGGTCTCCCATATAACAATTCAAAGGGGGAGAACCACGTGCTCTTTTGTTGTTTACAGCGGATGGCAAAGAGAGCCAATGGTAGTATGTCCTCCCATTTTCTGGTTTCTAACTCCAGAAGTTTTTTTAGGGTGGTTTTGAGAGTGGCATTATATCTTTCTACTAATCCATCCGTCTGAGGATGGTAGGCTGATGTTCTTAACTGTTTGATGTTTAATTGTTGACAAACTTGTCTCATGAGATTAGAAACAAAAGGAGTACCCTGATCGGTTATGATTTCTCGTGGAAACCCTACCCTAGTGAAAATGGAAATCATGGCCTTTGCAATCTGGGTTGTATTAGGATGTCTTAAAGCCACCGCTCCGGGAAAGCGGGTGGCATAGTCTACCAAGACTAATAAGAACCTACAGCCATTTCGAGAGGGAAGAATGGGACCAATTATGTCCATGCCTACCCGGGAAAAGGGTTCCTCAATTATGGGCATCGGTTGAAGGGGAGCTTTTGGGGGGAGACTTCGGCTATTCTTTTGGCAGAGGGGACATTCTTTACAATATCTGTTGATAGATTCCAGGCCAATAAAACTTTTCAGTAATCTCTTTTTCGGTTTTGTCGCTGCCAAAATGTCCCCCTAACAGGTGACTGTGGGCCAAGAAAAGTACTTTTTCTTGGTACTTTTGAGGAACTAACAGTTGGGCATTGTGGGCCCTCCCTCCCCTTCTATATAGCAACCCCCTTTTTAGAAAGAATTGAGGACCTACTTGATCAGAGTCTTCCTCTTCCTTAGCCTGCTTCCAAGCCTCCCTAAGTGTGGGATCTTCCCTTTGTGCAGCGTGGAACCCTGGATCATACTGCCATATAACATCTTCTTTTGGACGGGTCAATGCTACTTGCGTCCAGAGCTTCTTCTCTCGCCTCTTTTGGTTGCTACTTTTCCTCGTCTTTCCTGGGAAGGAATCAAGGTCTTGCTCTTTGGCGAATGGTGCGGTTCTCCTCCACTCCTCTATTTCATTATGTAACAGCTGTTCTATATGCGGATAGTCTCTCCCTAATATAAATGGTTCTGGCAATTTATGGATGAGTCCTACCCGCAAAGGAACGGGTGCGGTTGTGGGTTCATGTTGCACTTGTACTTCGGTTGTGGGGTACTGTCTGCTGTTACCGTGAACACACTGTATGTTTACCACACCCCTGTGCTGAGGGTAACCCCCGGGTATGGTTTGGGGTCTCATAACACTATGCAAGCACCCTGTATCAATCAGGGCAGACCGATCCTCCCCGTTTACCCTCACTACTGTATGAAAGGGTAAGAACTGCCCCTCGTTTGTACAATAAAAGGACCGAGCCACTCCAACCTCCATTGGCTCCTCCTTGTGTGGGCAAACTCTGGCAATATGTCCAAACCCTCCACAGTTGAAACATTGAGGTCCGGCTGGGGCGATGGGACGTAAAGGAGTCGGTGAGGCGCCTGGCAATAGAGTGACCGTCTCTGGTTTTCTATGGGCAGGGGGTCGACTCCCTCTGATGGCGGTGGAGCTTCCTGAGGGCTTGCCTGGTGTTTCTTCTCTCCCTTTTTGTACGTCTAAGGCCCTGCTAAAGGCGCTCGCTATTTCCACAGCTCTCTCCATGTTGAGCTGGGTATGTTGTCGCACCCATTTCTGTATCGGTGGATGCAAGGAAGCTAAGTATTGTTCCGAATATATCCTTTCCATGATCTCTTCTTTGGTGGAACCCAGTGGTTTAAGCCATCGGTCCGCCATATCTCGTACTCTAAAGGACACCGCTCTGGGGGTTTCTTGAGGCCCACTTTAATTTGTCGTAACCGCATCCGGTATGTCTCTTCATCGATCCCTAATCTCTCTAAGATGCTCTTCTTTATTTCCTCGTAGGGGATGATGCCGAGGGGATTAGCCACTTAATATGCGGCTTGCATCTCCCCTGAGAGGAGAGGTCCCAGGTAATGCCCCCATTTTTCCGCGGGCCACCCTGCTGCCCTGGCCATACATTCAACATTGGAGAGGAAGAAGTCCGGGTCTTCTCCATGTACATACTTTTGCAAAACCACTGATTGAAGGGCGAAATGTCCCCGTTGTTGGCTAAGGGTGTCAGCAAGAAGTTTTCCTATCACCTGTTCTTGGCTTTGACTTTGACTGGTTAATGTGTGATGGAGCTTCTCCCGGTCCTCCTCAGCCACAGTCAGGAATCTTTCCATAATGCGTCCTAACTTCTCTTGGTTATCCGCCATTTTCTGGAGTGCGGCCTCCATTTCCGCTGATCCCACTTCTGACACCACTTGTCGGAGGGATGGGCAGAAATGGAAACTAGGAGGCCGCAGTGATGGTTGAATGTTGAAGATTTTATTGGTTAATTACAACAGATAATATATGGACTTGAGGTTTTTCAGAGTCAGAGTTGGTCAAGTGGTTGTTGTTTGGGGGTTTGGTTGTCCGGTCTCGCTCTTCTCTTCTTTCGTGGTCTCTTCAGGATTGTTGGATGATGACAGCCGTCCCGGAGTGTCTCAAAAAGAAGGAAAAGAGCGATCAGTGGACTATCCTGTTTTGGTCCGAGTTATTACCATCACCACACCCGGAGTGTTTCAAGAGCGGTGAACAGAAATAAACAGATAACATCAAGTATAGGTGAACCTTCCACCTACAGAGGGTCAAACAAACACCAAGGAAAACTACTGAAGGTCCCCTGTAGAGCTTAAGGTGGATGGTTTGGTGAAGTCACAGGATATTCTCTCCTTTCTAGTGCTATCGTAGGGGTCCTTTCCCCCGTTGCCTCGATTGATGAGTGGGCTACGGAAAATACCTAAAGCAAGAGGACTCCACCTGAGATGAGGCATTAAAGTAAACAAGGGAAACAAAAACTGCAGGACTGTATTCTTTTGGGAGATACCTCCTCTCTGTCCCCTTCCCCCCCCCTTC
Organism: Triturus cristatus; assembly: GCF_964204655.1. Classification (NCBI taxonomy): domain Eukaryota; kingdom Metazoa; phylum Chordata; class Amphibia; order Caudata; family Salamandridae; genus Triturus; species Triturus cristatus. The sequence continues at coordinate 1,103,172,519 of NC_140585.1, read as the reverse complement.
CTGTGTGGAACCCCGAGGGTATGGGCGTCTTAGTGAGGGAGCATGCAGGGGTTGGGTTTAGGTTTGTTACACAGTCCGGTGCCACCCTTCTCCCCCTCCTGCCCCTGTCTGTCTACTCACCGCGTCTGCCGCAACTCTCCAGAGTTGCGGCGGCTTCTCAGCGTCCTCCGGGGGCGTCCACCAGTCTTCAGACCACCGCTCAGCTTCTTCCTCAACGTCCTCGGTTCTATCCACGTCTTCCTCGTCCTTCGGTGCCTCCCGCGACTCCTTCCCCTGCTGTTCCTCCCGCGACTCCTCTTCCATCCGCTGCTTCGTCTCGGGACCCTCGGCGTCTTCCGGGTTTTCTCCTACCACACACCTTCTCTTCCAGCGTCCGTCCCCTTAAGGCCGGTTGTCCCGCCCCCTCCAGGTGGTTCCTCCTCTCGTCGGGTTGCTCTTCGGTATCCTGCGGAAGGGAGGGAGGGGCTTTTGTTAACTCTTCGCGTCCCTTTTCAAAGTGAGGACAGAATGTGGCAGAAAAAGGGGAGTCCCCGTCCTCGTATGACGTTAATTTCTCACACTTTGCAACTGCCAGATCTTGGATTTTGGTATTGACAACGCATTGATTGAGTAAGAAGGGAGAATTTGTAGCATGGTTCCATGAATTAAAGATTTTTTGACTACACCCATTCTCCAGAGAGGTGAAATGGGAATCATCTTTGTTGAGAGAGTGAAAGACGTGGTGGCCATCTTACTTGAGAAGGAAAAGGCTCTGCCTTTGGCCACCAGGGGAGCAACTGTTAGGCCCAATCAGAGCTGAGACTGTGGTGAAATGTGAAGGTTCTCAGTGTCCTCAGTGAAAATAAGGTCCAAATATATCCCCAGTATTCTGACAGAGGGGCCTGCAAAAACTTTCATTTCTCCTGTGACCGCCTCCTGGCAAAGAAAACTCAGTTTCACATTTTGATTAAGTCTATAAAGTTTTTATGGGAAAAATGAATTATCTGTGTATGTCAGAGATTACTGACAGGGGATGCAACATACATCAACAACAGTCGCACATGGCAATCTGCAACCTTGGCAGCTATGCCCCCAGCAGCCCCCGTTTTCCAGTCTCCAGGGGCCCTATCAGCGCTGTAGAGCACACAAGCAGCACTACACTCTCTCGCCAGCGTTAATTGCAGCAGTGAGTTGCCTCATAACAGTCCTACCTCATAAATTAAATAGTGCGTGCCGCGTGCGGTGGGTGCAGGTGACCTGAGCTTCCAGGCTCAGAAGCAAGGGGGTTGAAGGCAGCTCCATCGAGGCCAGAGACCATTTGCATATTTATATACCTTTGTAAACTGGTTACAGAGGCTTAGTTTTTTTCTGGTTCCAGTAGCCCCTGGTCCCCCACTCTGCCTATTCCTTACATTTGAAATTTACATTTACTGCTGTAGTGTGACAGTGAGAATGCATTTCATGAAAAGTAATATAAAGTAGGGTTGCCAAAAGAAAAATGCCAGTCTATTTCTCTTGACTTTTTCACAATACTGAGTTATATCTTGTGTACTTCTCATGTATATTGTCAGTCGAGTTTTTATGGAATTGCAGGTTTGGGTTTGTCTTTCAAGTTATTGTCCATTAATGTCAATTCTATTTCAGACCCTTCATAGTTGTTCTTTGTCCTTCAGCCATAGTGTTCCTGAGACAATAGGATCGCTCCTTGGCATTGTTCTGATTGTTGCCTCAGTTAAATAATCTGCTTTTGACAGTATTGTTACAAATGGCATAGCTTGTATGTTAAGAGTGTTCCCCACTTTCTCATTAGACCTTAGAGAGACAATATAGAGGCATTTCATTTAAATGTTGGAGGTTTCGAATCAAAATATACTAGATTTCTGGGTGGTAGGGCAAAGTGGTAGGTGGTGGCCCAGGCCGCCGGGGGGGGGGGGGGGGGCTCCATGTGCTTTGCAGGAGGGCCCCCTCAAGTTTCGTTACATCACTGATGGGAATCTTTCTTAAGCAGACAAACAACAATTTTTCAACCAAAGCTGTTTTTGTGGTGATCACATAAATCTTAGAAGAAAGCTATACTGTCAAGCCAGGCCTACAAACCAATACAATTCCAAAAAAACTGTGTTTGTTTTATGGAATAAATAGCATTTAAATTATTGCCTTCTATGGTAATCTGAGCTTCCATGTCACAACATACCCTACTACAGACTTTAACACGTTGTTGTAACAATTCATACCTAATAACCTGTTGGCTTTAACATGCTTTTTACAATAGATAAGTAAGGTCTATACCTTTGTCATAATTGTTCATAATAAATATAGCAGACATATGGCTTTTTACATAATGTTTCCCAATTAATGTGTCAGGCATATAGCCTTTATGGGTAGGCTTGTTGCCATAACTAACTCATACCTACTGTATTGCACATAAACTTTCCAGAAGAAACCATTGAGCACACAATGATACAATTACAAGAATGTAAGAAAATTACAATTGGTAAAACTATACAACTCATGCTAAGAGGATTGAAGAAGGTTTGTCTGAGGGGTAACTAACACCAAATAATTTGCCTGTGAGAATCCATGATGCAAAGTATCGGTCTACAGTGTTTAACACAGTGTAAAAACAATCCACACTTAAAGGCCTATTGGCTTTAATGTTATCCTTTTCACAATAAATAATTCAGGCCTACTGCATTTGTCATAACTTTTCAACGTAAACAGATAGAAACCTATGGCATCTGACATACATTTTTCAATGACCCGCTCAGGCCTACAGCTTTGATCAATGGCTGGTCAGTGTAATCAACTCAGCCCTACATATTGCAATGAGCATAATCTGTGCAATGCAAACACTGTGCGTCAGTGGAAACGCACAACTTCAGCCCATTAAAAGCAGGTAGGGAGAGAGATTAGCATACGAGCGCAGGAAAAGCCCCTCCATCGCTAGTGCTTCTTTCTGTTGATCGAATAAGGTCTGGAAACATCTCCCGGTCAAACCAGACCTACATGATTTCACTTCTGCTAATTATATAAACAAATCCCACAGGAGAATGGTGAGGTTGCACATTCAACTCTCTTGTAGCCCATCCACTCTTTTGCCACCTTCTTCTTTGTTCCACTTAGAGCAGACTGTGAAGCTTCCTTCCGATCACATGTGTGTGATAATTATTATTCACCCTAAAATGGCAAGTTTTGCTAATGCTTCTTAGATACAATGGTTGGAAAATATTTTGGCTTCCTCCTCAACACTGCGTTTTGAAACGGTGTCCTGCTAGTACAACCGCTATCTTGGAATTCGGTTTTTTCTATACACAGATTTCTGAATGATTTTAGCTTAAAGGATGTTTTTATGAAATATTTGTTGTGTTGCGTGATAAACACCGATTACAGTTCTAGCTTTGGTTTGTCCCTTCTTTCTTTCTCAAAGCTGAGCTGTGAGCAGTGCGCTTGCGCCACGGTATGACACGGAGCTCCCTGATTGGTTGCTTGCTCTTCTCTGCAAATGTTAATTTTAGTTGCACACGTCTGTAGTGCACGTGAGGCAGCTAAGCAAAACAAGAGTAACCTGATACTTTATCAAGAAGACTGAATACGTCAGTGCGAAACCTGGATTGGTTCAACACTTATAGCTCTGCAAATGCTTTACTCTCAGATACTTATGTATTCACTTAAGAGTCAAGTAAATTGCCCTTTAATGCATTTACGTGGACAGGCAGCCCTTATACGTAAGCTTCTTCACTGCACGCAGAGATGAGTCATCTATTAATCATATATCTTTATATACCTGCACTAGGCATGCGTTGTGCCTGATATGCTGTGCTCTCTGTGACATGAATAAGTTATAGGACGCTTTAGAGCACCTCTACTTATTGTCGGTTTGCAATCCTCATCTTCTGTTCTCACTTGGGCGACAGTGTTATTTTTAATGATGAAACGTCCATCCTAAGAATGTTTATTGTGTGTGGGTTTCATGTGATGCTATTTTGGGTTTGCACTAGGTCCCCGCCACACTGAAGCTTCTAGTCAGGTCCCAAAGGGACAGTTATTAAATAAGATGTTGCCGAGCAGACAATATGTGAAAGGATTTGCTTTCCATAAACAGAGTGTGGGTTGCAGAGTGGCAGTCTTTAGGAGGGAGGGCACGGCCCCTCTGAGGTTGTCCTTGTTGTGTTTGGAGGAGGAGGATCTGAGTACTCAGTCGGTGCTGTGCTTGCTGAACCGTTCCACTGACTTGTCTCATCATTGTGGGTAGCTTGAGGCAGGGGCATACCTTAGGCCACTGCAGCCCCTGCTGTGCACGGGGCTCCCAGTCCTTCTGGGGACCCCCAACCGTACAGGGGACCTCCACTTAGCCTACGATTAATGGATATGGGAGACTCTGGGCCCCTATCACATTCTGCAGGGGGTCCCCATAAAATTAGGTTACGCCGCTGGCTTAAGTTTAAGGTTCGGTGGAGGATTCTTGCTCCATAGTGTTGGGTAACTTGGGGTTCATAAGAGAGTGATCTCGGGAGCTGCCATGCATTGGATTATGCAGCCGAAATGCTGGAGATCTTATCAGTCATCACTGATGTCCCCTCCAACAAGTGGAGCATAGCCTCAAAAGGGCACGCTGTATTCAGCAATTTTGGGCCACATGCATCAACGAGAAAACTGGTCGCAAACGGGCAGATTAGCAGAATCTGCCCCTTTGCGACCGGTATTTTTGCATTTGGGATGCATCATCCCAAATGCAAAAATCGCAATTTAAGGAATCTCTAAATAGCGATTCCTTAAATTGCGATTGCATTTAAGGAATCCCAAATTGAGATTCCTTAAATGCAATGCATTAAAGTTAAAATATTAGCGATTTCGCTAATAGGGGGAGCAAATTACCATGAAGTTGAACTTCATGGTAATTTGCAAAAACTTGCCCTTAGAGCATGTGTGTGTGCAACATATGTGCACAGATCAATTTCAGGGGTGCAATAGGGTGTCATTTTGACACCCTTGCACCCTTGAAATTGCATGAGCAATTTGCGAGTACCTACTGGTACTCGCAATTTGCTCATGCAATCTCCAAATCATTCCTATGGGCCTGGAGGCCCATAGGAATGATTGGGACGGCATTCCTTAATTGTGACTCGCAATTTGCGAGTCGCAATTAAGGAATTTGTAGGAATCGCTATTTTTATAGCGATTCCTACATGCGTAGGCTTTTGCAATTCCTTAATTGCGATTCCTTAAAAATCGCAATTAAGGAATCGCAAAAGTCTTTGTTGATGCATGTGCCAGTTTGTTGATTTGAGAACAGAAAGGGGAGTGAGGTCCCCATTGAAGGTAGTGCCTTGTTTCGCATATTTCATGCCATTAAAGGACCCTAGTTAACTGAGGTTCATTACTGGGAAGGGGTTTAGACAAGAGTTTTCTATCCACACTTACATGCATGGGCCCTATAAGAGCTTTTGACCACGACCATGATAGCTGAGCCTCTTCCGGAGCTACTGCAGCATCTCTTCTCCCGTCCTCCACTTGATCGACTCCTCATGGCCTGCAGACCTGATCTTTGTGTGAGAGGTTTACTACTGTAGCAAATTATAGGATGTGGTGTGTTTTGTGAGGCTTGAATTCTCTGTACAGACCCTCCATGTTAAATATTGTCAGGCTGTTGCGAATTAGTGGATGGTTGGTAGGGGCGTTCCACCATGGCCTTCAAGGTTTGCAACCACACGATTTCAGTCCTTGACCACAACCCTTCCCCACCCCTGGAGGAAGCACTTATCTAAATGAATTTACTGTGCTACTGTGTGGAATTATTTGTAATTCCACTTGTTTGGGGAAGTTTAATTTTGTTTGTGTGGTTGTAATATTGCTGCTAGTTCTGATTTTACTCCACACTAGAGAGCGGGGCTAGCCTTTCCACATCTTCCCTAAGTCCTCAATGGCAGGCTCCAGAGGATGAAGAATGCTAGGGTTCAAAGCCTTCGGTGGCTGTGCAGATGTGACCACCTTTTTGCTGCTCATCCCTCCTTCTCTTGGCATCCCAGGAACAAGAGAAACTGGTTCAAATCACTTTATTTTACTCCGACCCACACATCAAAAAAGGGCCCATCCCCTTGCTTTGAAATTCAAAAATTTTCATGTCCACCAGCATCTCCTTCCCTTCCAAATGTCATTGTGTTCCACACAACAAGTGAGTCTGGTGGCAGAGCCTCGTATGTCTTTTCCTGCCCAATCTGGAACGCTTTACCACAGGCTGCTTGGAGATGAAAGCCAGTGCTGAATTTAGACCACTGCTCTGCTATGGCACCACCACAAACGGACACAAGAGGTTGCGACGCAGTAATATTATCCTGAAAATGATCTCGTAAAAGGGAGCACATAAACTTCGAAATGTATTTTTACTCGTGGTTCTGACAGTTTTTATGCCAGAGTTTCCAGTACTTTGAACATTAACTAGCCTTCTCTTTTGATGGTAAGAATTGACTTGTCGCTGTGAAATTTGCTTCTCCCCTGTGATCCCCTTATGTAACTCGCTGCTAGCACTACAGAGATATGTGGGTGTTGTAATAGTTAGTCTCCATTGATTATTTTTTTGTTTTCCTAATAACTTTGGCACCATTCAAATCTACATAAAACATCCATTAAAAAAGTTAATCGGATCTAGGTTAAGTGTGACATGTTTCATGCAGGTCTTTTAAGCCAGGGCTAAAAAACACAGGAGAGTGGGTCATATATAAAGAGTCAGCTCACATTTTAATTCCAATTGGATTCTTTGCTCTCTGTTACTGAAAAAATAGCTGAACAGAAATACACCAAACTTGGCATGAAAAAGAAGTTTACTCAGGACAGTGCCTTTGTTTGACTCGGTGGAAATATGTTCACTAACTTTCAAGAAATTACTGTTAAAAAATATTTTTGGTGGCCTTGAAACGGTTAATTATAAAGATATCTGCACTTATTAATCTGTGAAAGGTCTGTAAACGTGGGTTAGCAGACTCTCCATGGACCTAAAATTAAAAACTATTCAAATAGGATTGGTTGAGGGAACTTTTTTTCCCAATATCCATTTTGGATCTACAAAGCCAAAGTCGTTTTTCAGGAGCCAAAGAACGTGGGGACTCTGTCCCACGCATTCTGTAAAAAAATAATAGAAGGGGGCAAGGGTAGCATCCCCTGACCTCTTGCCTTGGGTGGAAAGGCTCCACAGGGACCCCCCCCCATTCCCGTGAATAAAAAATAATGGGGATAAAAATCCACATTTTTGCCAAGGGGTCTGCTGACTCCTGGACTGTATTTTCAGCATCCAGATTGGCTCACAAACTCTGGCCAACTGACCATGAACCCTATGTGAGAAAATCTGAGGCTCTGGTTCAAGATCCATGGACCCCACGGAAGGACCAGCGTAGGCCCACAAGTCAGAAAATGTCTACAAACTATACTGCTGGGTCTGTGAACCCTTAAAATATGTTTTTTTTAAAGAGACAAGCCTGCTGCACATGGCCGAACGATTGGCTGCCTTGATTGGTTGGGTTCCTGGCCAACCACTGCAGCGCATGTTGGCTGTAGGCCAGGCCCTCTGACAACCCCCACTGAGGGTTGGGCACTGGAACCAGTTGGATGTGCTGTATGATAAAAAAAATATAAAACATTTACTGAAAAAAGCAAAGGTTAAAGTACAGTTATGGTTTTTGTTATAACAGCTAAATGTCGCACTCCTCAGGACAAAAGGAATACACAAGAGCCTTAGAAAAGCACACTGGACTTCTTTCGTCGTGCACTGTGTAGGTTTAACTCATAGGACCTTTCAGCCCAAACATAGTTTGTTGCCTTATTGTGAAAAAATGACACATTATTAGGGATAGAGATTGGACCACAGTTGTTAGTTGACACTCTACTTACATACCATCAAGAGCTGATTTTCATTGTTTAGGTTATCACACATAATGTGATGCCATTAAATCAGCAAATTTGCAAGCATTAAAAATCAAGTTCTATTATTCAAACACAGGCTAGAAGTCTGAAAAATGTGATGCATCTGCCCAATAGCTTCTATCAGTGCTCTGCCGGCATTCCATTAAAGGGTGTCATATTAACTCATTTCTCTGATGAGTTTCCATAGTGATCATAACTACTCCAAACATGTCTGTAACAGCATTACCATGGCAACTGACTCTTCGGCGTGGCATCTCCCCTGTCTTCTGGTCTGAGCTCGCGTCGGGCCTTCCTCGGGGATGCCGCTCTTTTTTTTTCAATGTACAGCACAGAAAGTGATTCACTGTTCGAATCTAGATCCCATAACTGTGGCAATATGCTACAATGTGCTCTTCAAACAGCAAAAAACTGTATGTGCGAACAGTTTGCCTGCTTGTTTTTTTTTTAACCTGTAAAGATGCTCCCACGTCTTCTTATGGTAAGTAAGTAAGTAAGTAATGGGAAAAGCCAGTTATCTGGTCCCCAGTCCTCGTCTGAAAATCAGTCTAGAACTCTTTTCATGCTACTAGGATAAGGAAATACTAAATCGGGATTTTTCGTGGTTGGAGACTGTTGTATTGGCATCCAAATTCGAGGTTCTTTCAGTTGAGAGCTATTGGTACATTTATGATGTAAGCAGACATGAAACTTGTTGGAGGTAATTGTTGTGGTGTAGCGCTCTAGTGTTCCCGTCACGTGTTGTGACAGGGAATGCTGGGAGCACAGTGGCGATTGGCAGAGATAGCCGATCACCACAGTGTAAGGAGTTTTCCCTGGCGCTCTCTGGGAATTAAGAAGTTTGTTCTCCCGCACCAGGTGTACGCCTCATCATTTTTCCGTCCACCGGGACGCTACAATTTGGCGACGAGGCTGGAGGGAAGCTTCTCCCAGCTGTCACTACGCACCGCGCGTGTGCACGCGCCACCCGAACACAGCCGAGGAGGCGGCCCACACCACCCGGAGAGCACAGCAGAGGGACACCGGTCGGTGGCCTGCCCTCCTCATAAACACATCCTCATGTGTACACGGATCCTGCCGAGGGTTCGAGCAGGGCAGTGAGGTTCACGCCAGTCACTCCTTCAGTACGGCAGAGGCAGCCAGGAGCAACCACGAGGAGGCAGGGCCTGCAGAGGGACCTTACCGGGCAGCATAGACCAGAAGCAGCAGGGACACCACCAGGAACTGTGAGTGCTAATGTGCCCCAATTGCACCGCATAGAGCCTTCCACTGCCCTCTGTCCCCCACAGCAGACACTCAGGGACGCCTGCTCGCCGCACTCAAGCCCAGCCACAGATACCCACGGGACAAGCACACCCCAGTCCTTCAGTGCACGCCCAGACCCACCTCCGGCACGTGATCCTGGCGCGCCAAGACCGGGACCACGTGGGCGAAGACCTCACAGCCCAGGCAGAGTCTGCTGTTCAGCACGATCATGCAGCGCAGGGAAGCCCCACGCCCACGTCAGGAGACTCCTCACCACGAAGGCCGGCCAGCATGTGTGCTCAAACGTTCTCCCTCACAAACCCAGTCCCCTTCCTGCCAAAACCAGGGGAACCGGCCATGAAATGGGAGGACTGGAAAAGTTATTTCTTGAACTATTTATCGGCTCTAGAAGACTAGGAAGACGAGGTATTCCCGAGCAAACGCAAGAAAAAAATCCTGCTACACAATTTGGGGGCCGGAAGGCCTAAGGGTGTACCAAAACTTGGTAAAAAAAGACTAGGCCCCCCGATGATGACGATGTGTTTCAGCACGCGGTAGAAAACTTGGACAGTCATTACCTGCCTGTAGGGGTGGGCGGAATTTGCAAAATTCACTTTCGCAAACTATCGTGAAAATGTTAAAAATCTCTGCAAACACGCGGAAATATCGCGAAGACGTGGACGTTTCTTTCCCGCCCGTTCGCGGTATTTCCTGCGTGATTGCGGCTCGCCAACTTACCCATGCGGTTGCTCACGGGCGCGAGATCTCAATCATCTCATACTCTCGCGGTGTATGATCGCGAGAAGAAAGACGTGATCGCGCGGCGAATTACGTGATCACGTGACAAACGACGTTAATGCGGGCGCGAACTGTCGCGAGACAGCGCAAATGGCTACCAACAATCCAACATCTCGTAGAGAACGCGACCGGATCGGGAAAACTTGTAGGCGAACGCGGGGATTCAGGTAAGGCGATCGCGCGCACGTGAGAATGTATTTTTTTACAGCGCAAGCAAGAAAAAAATTTCCGGTAAGATGCGAATTGCGAAAATTTTGACATTTTCGCGCTCTCCGCGGAATGCGAAAATGTCAAATTATCGCAATTTCCGCGAGCGGAACGGAATTTTAGCCCAGGCCTACCTGCCTGTAGTGTGCACCGCCATAGACAGTTATAACTTCTTTCAATGAAAAAAGTCCACAAGTGAGTCAGTAGAAGAATACGTAGCGGCACTAAAGAGGTTGGCGGTCACATGCAAATTTGGCGAGCTTCATGATGAATTGATACATGACCAAATAATCATGCACACTGTGAGTATTTCCATTCAGGAAAAGCTGTGGGTCAGTGGCGACGCCCCCTCAAAGAGATAGTAGCCATGGTCAAGAAGGCGGAACTCTCTAAACGTTGCGCGGAAGCCGCGAAAAAAGACAGCGCCAGTAAGGCTACGGTGTGCAAGGTAACCCCAGGGAAACAAGATACCGCCCACATGTGGAACAAGGCAGCACAAGAAGGTCTCCACCAAAACGTCCGCACCCCAGAAGACCCCGGGGGTCACAAGACGGGCTGCTACAGGTGTGGCAGCCGCATGCATGCAGCTAATGACAAACGATGCCCGGCCTTTAGAGCCAAGTGCTTGTATTGTGGAATAATGGGACATTTTGAGAAGGTATGCCGACGCAAGCCTCGGAAGACCTCAGTGAAATGTGTTATTCAGGACTCGGACACAGAAGAGGGAGAGGGTGAGGCTGAAGAGGACTGCGTCCTGTGCATTGATGACCAAATATTGGGCATAGACTGCTGCAGAACAAAAAAATCTTCTTGTTTATTATCAATAAGGGGTGTGCCAGTATCCATGGTAGCCGCTCAGGTTCCCCATACACCATCATCCAACGCAACATATGGGACCGAGATTTCGCACACACCATAGGCACTCACTTGCTCCCCACAGATATCCACCCAGTCACCTTCACGGGGAACCGATCGCCATGGTAGGGTTCCACCCACTGCAGTTTGAATTCAAGGTTCGTACTGCGGAAGGAAAGCTGTATGTAGCTGAGAAAGGACCTTCAGTGTTGGGGTGGTTTGACCAGGGAACCTTAGGGATTCAACTAAACCCTGGAGGCACGACACAAGTACTCATGACAGATCACTCACAAACATACAAGAACAACACATGGAAAGCAGTCTTTCCTACCGTCTTTAGCGGCACTATAGGCAAACTCACCAAATTTACACACAAAATATGCCTCAAGGAGGGTGCCAAACTGGTAAGTCACAAGGTGAGAAACATCCCATTCAACTGTAGGGACGCGGTGCAACAAGAATTAAGCCTTGAGGACAACGGAGTAATAGAACTAATTGGGAGCGCAGAATGGCTAGCGCCATTAGTAGTAGCCCAAAAACCCAACGAAAATGTGCGCCTCTGCATAGACTTGAGAGAACTCAACAAAAACATAATTGTGGGCAAATTCCTGTTGCCAAAAATAAATGAAATGTTGGCCCTGACCAAAGATGTTAAATGGTTCTCCACAATAGACCTCACCTCAGCGTACCATCAAATTGCGCTCCAACCCGCCTGCAAGAAACTAACATCCTTCATCACGCCTTTTGGTTGCTTCAGGTTCTGGCGGATGCCCTTCGGATTGGCATCCGCCGCAGCGGTATTTCAGAAACTAATACACAAGCTATTCAAAGACACTAAGGGGGTGCAATACTTCCAGGATGATATCCTAATCATGGGAAAGACCAAATCGGACCATGATGCCAAGCTCGATACAGTTTTACGCATACTGGCACAGAACGGCCTCATGCCAGAGTGGGACAAATGCAAATTCGGCCTACGCTCTGTCACGTACCTGGGCCATGAAATAAGCGACAACGGCATCGCGCCCAAACGTGCCAATGTGGAAGCTATTAAGGAAGCACCCACACCCAAAAACAAAGATGACGTTCGTTCATTCCTGGGAATGGGGGAATTTTACAGCAAATTCGTGCAACATTTCGCCACCAAAATGCACCATCTACGCCAGGTACTCAAAGAGAAGAACGCCTTCGCATGGTCGGAGGCCGCCCACAAAGAATTTCAACAAATCAAAGACGACATTTGTGCAGCAGTGCCGCTGCACGGCTTCGACCAAACAGCATTATCCATTCTCACCACCGACGCGATTGACAGAGGACAGGGAGCAGTCCTCATGCAGAGATCCACGGAAGGTGCAGTAACCACCGTCAGCTTCGCGTCTCGCTCCCTCGCCCCCAATGAGGAAAAGTTTAGTGCCATCGAAAAGGAGATGTTAGCAGCGATCTGGGCGATGAAAAAATTCCGCCAGTTCCTCTGGGGTTCCAGATTTCTCCTTCGAACGGACCATAAGCCATTGGTCAAAGTGCTAACATCCAGCGGACACGCCAGCGCCACCCCACGCATCGCAAAAATGACACTCCGACTGCTGAATTTTGCTTACGAGGTAGAATATCTACCAGGCAACAACAATAAAGTTGCAGACTACCTCAGCAGAGCAGAGGCAATGGAGAAGGAACCAGAGAGCACAGCATGGGACGAGTACACAATTGCCTTTACGGAGGACCAAGAAGCAGTCATAAGTGCACAAAACTGGGAAAATGCATATGAACAGGACGCATGCCTCATGACCGTCAAACGATTTATTGTAACGGGGTGGCCGGAGAAGAAGCAGTTGGACTCCGAACTCCGGAAATTCTGGGAAGTTCGAGAAGAACTATCCGTAGGGGACAACGCCATATTCCTCCTACGTGGAGACAAAGTAATCCCTCCGAGGCAACTGGTGGACCGCCTGCTTGCGATCATGCCAGAAGGTCACCTTGGGATTGTCAAAACGAAGCAAAGAGTCAAACAGGCATATTGGTGGCCAGCAATAGACAACCAAGTGGAGAAGCACGTCAGAGTCTGTGAGCAGTGCAGTAACGCCGACAAAGCACAAACCTTGCTACGACCTCCGTTAGGGAAGTTCATCAATCCCATCAACCCATGGGAAGAGTTATCCGTGGACATTCTGGGCCCAATTCTGGACGCACAGAGCGTTCCCAAGTATGCCATCGTCCTCACAGACCGATATTCCAAGTGGCCAGAAGTCGACCTATGTGAAACAGCAGACACGGACACCATCCTGGCCTTTCTCACTACTACCTTTTTAAGAGAAGGCATACCAAGGGTCATCACATGCGACAACGGCCCACAATTAACGTCCGACAAATGGAAAGCATTTATGGAACGGAATGGCATAGCGACCAAACACACCCCGGTGTATCATCCCGCCGGGAACGGTCTGGCAGAGAGGTTTAACCGTGTAATCATGGGATCGGTACAGGCAGCCATCAGTGCAGGAAAGAACTGGGAGTCGGAACTCAAATGCACAGTGTGGGCCTACTGCATTACTCCTACTACGACAGGAAATAGTCCTTTCAAGATACTGCAGGGCCGAGACCCATTAACGAGAGACAACATGGCATGGATGCAGCTCACGCTACAAAGCAGATGGTCTCCAGCAGTGGTGCTCAGCAACTTAGAAAAAGCACAAAAAATCTACTCGGACCACTACAACAAGCGGCACAAAGTCAAGGAAGTGTCACTGGAGAAAGGGGAATGGGTCCGAGTGAAGCTACCACAGCTACGGAGAAAAGGCGACAGCAAGTTCAGCGCTCCATTGCAAGTAAAGGAAACTTACGCCAGATCTGCTCTATTAAGCGACGGCAAGGTATGGTCCCAGGACAGAATGGCCAGGTGTAACAGAGTAATGAGGTGGGACAAGTTAGGAGCAGGGCCACCCAAGAAGAACGACAGTTGGAATCTGGACGAGGAAGAACAGACACCAGCAACCGAGGTGCCGAGAAGAGAGGTCACAAGCACCAGAGAAGAAGAGACTGACAATACCAGGGCACAGAGGAGTCTGGAGGACACAGACCAACACATACCGCAAGAGAACCAATGTATGGGAGGGTCAGACACCAGGCATCGATCACCCTCGATGACAAATAATAACCAACCAAGCAATTCCAGCGAGACCAGAACACGCACACCCTCCACACGCACAGGCAGGGCAGTGGTACTACCTAGGAAGTACAAGGAGTATGTCATGAAAGTGTAACACCTTGCACACTTCCTTTCCCCGTTATAGCCTGTGCACCCTCACTAGACAATCATCCTTATCCTTATTCCCCAGCAGCCTCCCATGTTGTTACTGTTCATTGTTTTGGGATGTTGTAAAGGGGGGAGATATGTGGTGTAGCGCTCTAGTGTTCCCGTCACGTGTTGTGACGGAATGCTGGGAGCACTGCGGCGATTGGCAGAGATAGCCGATCACCACAGTGTAAGGAGTTGTCCCCGGCGCTCTCCGGGAATAAAGAAGTTTGTTCTCCAGCACCAGGTGTACGTCTCATCATTTTCCAGTCCACCGGGATGCTACAATTGTGCGTTATGCATGGTTACGTTCTCATGCTAAAGTTACACCCAGGCAAATCAAAGAGCGTGAACCATTTTCCTTCTGTCATGCATTACCCCTCAAATCCTGCAGCATTTGTCAGTTCCTGTATCCATTCTTACACTGCGAGTTTACTTTAAATATATTTTTTAACATCCATTCTTTCAAGGCGGGTCTAAATGTATTCACTCAATGTTTCACCGTGATCTTGGCAAAATTACAGATTATATTACAAGATAGTATGTGTTCATTAACGCCCCCTATGTGTCCCGTGCCCAGCTCAGTGAGGGGAAGGGCTGGGCAGAGAAAGGCTGAGAATCATGTCGTGGAACATAGCTGGGGTTTGCTCTAATCTTTCAAATCCTGATTGGCTTTTAGAAGTTAATAAAGCAAATATTGTACTATTGCAAGAGACTTGGATCATTGAGAACTTTAGTGTTCATGGGTATCTTACCTTGTACAGTGCACCACTCCCTCTGGTACAGATAGAGCTAAGGGAGGATCAGCTATCCTGTGCTCAGTTAAACTACAGCTGATCTATTATAGTAATCAATTGTAGGCCTAATTATAAGTTGTTACTGCAGATCCCGTATAGTTTTGATGTGATCCTGGTTAATATGTACAACAGCTTTTTTGACTCTCATCTGATCACCTTGATCGAAGAGCTAGAGAGGGATTTAGCGAGCTTTCAAGACAGCTATAATAAGGACACATTAATGGATTTCTATAGGAGGTTGGGTGGGAACAGGTAACCCTCTACCTGCGGTATGGAGACATCGTATAGGAAGGTGCTTCTTCATTTCCAGCATACTCCCTCTGGAGAGGCTTTGAATGGATTGATGATTACTAGATCTCTGGTATTTGCTAATGACTATAAGGCTCTGGGAGCCCTTTTGCCCCCCCACATATAACGGTGTTCGAAAGGACATCTCCTGTATTAGTGATCACAACCCCCTAGCCGTACTGTTGGACCTTCACTTGTTGAGGGCATTACGGAAGCAGGAGAGTTTGGCTGTGTTTCACTCACACAAATGGGGAATGAGGGTAAAATGGGAGAGGGGGACAGGGAGGCTTTCTTGTACAAGCCAGTGATGGAGAATAGGGAAGCTATATCAGCACTCACCCTAGAGGAGGAGCTCCCCTCCCCCCCAAAAATATTTCCAATGTTTTTAAGACCTTTATAATTGTACATAAGGGGATGAGGCAGAATATAGCTCTTAAAAAACTGTCACCAATTGACTGGTTTAGTCATGCATGTCCTCGGCATATAGGAGAGTGAAACTAGCCCTCTCCTCTAAACCACACTCGAACGGTGATATGCTGAGTGCTAGGAGAAACTAGAAGTCTACCCCGGAGGCTAGGAGGTCAGAGCTAAGAGCAGAAGCATGGGAGGGACTTGGAAAGAGCTTCTAATGTAAAGAATTCTGCACTATTCTAGAAGGTCGTTAATCTGCCATTTTTCTCAGGGTATCAATGGACACTGATATCCCAGTACAGGTCTGAGTGGACCACTATAACAGTATTTTTAATCCAGGTATTCCAGAGTTTATTGCAGAGCACAATGAGACATCTTTTGGTAATATGGAGTTGTTTTCCAAACTCAGTGATTCCATTTCAATCAAGAACATAATATACCTCAATCAGAGCCCCGCTGGGAAAGCCCCAGGTCCAGATGAAGTCCCTTTAGACCTCTTTAAAGATAATACTTCACTTTAGACTCCAATTTAACCAATGCTTTTAAAGCTTTTATTAAAGGAGCCCCCGTTTGTCTTGGAAAGAAGCAGTGGTCATTCCCATTTGTAAGAAAGGTTATAGACACTCACCTTGCTACTATCGCCCATTTTCCCTTTTAGATAGCTCTCTCAAAATTTTGAGGAGAATTATAGCCACTAGGCTTTAGCGTTGGCTGGAGGAAAATCAAGCTCTTTCTAAAGTACAGTTCGGGTTTAGGCCCAGGGTGGGCACAGTGGAACAGTCGAAGTAAATCTTTTGTTGTGTGCATCGGCCCAAAAAATACTAAAGTCAGATCATTGTTTTTGGGAGAGTCTGAAATTTGTAGGGTGAAAACTTTTAACTACCTTGGTATCCCTATGGATCCAAATTTGAGTTGGCACACTCTATTTAACAGCAGCACAACACAATGCTATAGAGTTGTACTGTCGATTTTTACTTTTGCGCACCGACGAGGGCACAAGCTGGTGCGTGAAATGATCAGCATATACAAAAGTAAGTGTATCGATTTAGCAACCTACATTGCTGGAGTTTGGGGGTAAATGGGCACTGGACCTTTGCAGAGAGTTAAGAACAAGTTTTTACGCAGGCTTATAGCAGTCCCTCAATCTTCCCTTTAATTCATGTGTCATTCTGAGGTTGGTTTGCCTCCTATAAAGAACAGGATCAAGTTGGACCTCCTATTACTCAGGATTAGAATTTAGAGAAAACCAGGATCCTCACTTTCAAAAGATACATTGGAAGATTGTCTCTACCAGGATTACGCCCAGGTGACCCCGTGGATTAATTATATTAAGGAGGGCTTTAGGGACTTAGGTTTACCCAAACTATTTCTTGACCCGTCAAACATTAAGCAGGATGTAATGGCTCAGGTGAAAGTGTCATTTAGACAAAGGTGGGGCACCCTTCGTCAGGTAAATTTTGACAAACTTGATAGTAGCACTAGTTACAATCTGATTTACACATCCCCGGGATGTGAATTTTATTTAACATCAATTTTTTATTTGAAATGTATAGTTTATATGACCAGGTTTCATTTTAACATATCACATTTACTAGTGGCCTTTTCCAGGAATGTCGACTGGGAAAAAATTATGCCGAGTGGCCCTTGCGATAATACCTCTAAACAAAGCACTGTGCACTTTATTCTCTTTTGCTATTCATACTCCCTTCCCCGGAATTGTTTTTTGGTCCCAATTTTGTACAGATCTAAGATACGGTCACATAAATAGGCACTTGTGTTTTTTAGCAAAAGCAATGTAATTTGGCACTCTGTGTTGCACTGGTCAATTTTAATCGCTGTGCACTGAGACTAAGAAATAGATATGGGTCTGTATAATACATTTTGTTGATTGTATTTGGCTGCTTTTGTACAGGGTGTGGTTTTAAAGTCTTCATTTTAATCTTTATAAGTTATTACTTTTTATTGATATTTGCCTTAACCTGTACTTTTTTGGCTCATTTGTAAGCTGAATAAAGTTTATTTGACTGACTAACTGGCTTATAATTTTAGTCCAAAAATGAGTAGATTTAAGAAATCCTAAAACCTCTTTGCCAAGAAAACCCTTCATTTTAACAGTCCCTACACCCAACAATGTCTCGAAGGTTTATTGGGAACTTTTTAACCAGAGCCCATTGCTTCTTTCCAAGTGCATTGTGTTGCACGATAGGTAGAGGTTTACATAAAGTATTTGTTAATAGAAACCATCAACAAAAATTACCTTTGTCTACAGCAGAACATGCAGTGGTACTTTTGCAGTAATTTGGAGCTCTTTTATTGATATCTATTAGAGGTTAGGCCATCGCAAGTGACGGTTTAACTTTGGGAGTGTCAAGAATGTTTGCGTTGCTATAAGGATGGAAAGCGATCGCTATATTCAGGTTATCACACTGTTGGCTCCTATAGGGTTACAATATGAGATTAGTTCCGTGCTCAAGTGTGTCTTGTTTGCAGTGTTAAAACACAGCCTAATTTTTGCCAATTAAGTTGCTTATGGGGGGGGGGGGGGTAGCCCGGCTAGGGCAGCCACCTAATACCAAATCTCGAGGTTGTACCCTGACTATGCCTAGGTGGAGTTCCACTATGGGAAACTCCGCGAAGTGACAAAAACTCTGCTGCAACCCGCTAAGTTTGCAAGTGACAGAGTGATGTAAGTCGTGCTGCTCGTGCTGATTTTTAGCACCAGGCGTTGGTTCCACGCTGTAGAATCAGTGCAAACTGCACCTTGCGCAGCACAAGAGGGCGTAGCTTCTTTCTGCCACTCGAGGAGATGTTCTACTCGAGCGGTAGCTTCCTCAACGCGAGTAGCAGGTTTCTCAACATGAGCTGTAGTGAACTGTCGTGACCGCCTGCGCTGGGAAATCTCACCGGGAGGTGACCTAGCATTGGATTTTCCCCGCTCGCCAACTTAACGTTGGTGAGCCGCTAGAGATGAAAATCTCTGCTCCGCACCACTCCGAGGAGTTTTTCAGCACTCCGTGCTCTAGGTGGAGAACGAAGTGGGAAAAACTCCACAAGCGGAGCTGAGTTTACCACCAGGCCTAACGCTCACAACGTTTAACTACTTTCCTTAATGGATTGTGAGACTAAGCTGTATGGCAGTTTATTGTTGTTCTACATAATTACGTGGATAGATTGGAACTGATGGAGCGTGGATATCTAAACCTCAGTCTCTTAGCGAAATTATCAAGAAAATTCTCCCAGTGGTCATATGGATCTTTGATAGTTGACTTGAAGCTGTGTGAGGGAGCTAACATCAGAAATACATTTCTATCCTTTTGAAACCAATGCAAATTCACAATGAAGTCCAAGAATCCATTATCTCAGCCATGAAGGTTTATTTTAAAATACTAATCCAACCAGTATAAATGCAAAGCAGGAACAGATTTAAAGAATATACCAATACGGTTTGGAGGCCAAAATGTTCTAGTAAGTTAAGTCGTAATTAAATGAGATACACAATAGTAACAATGCAGAGCAAACAGATTGATGCAATTATTGTTCCAAACGAAACTTTCCCTTTCTAGTCAGAACATAAGCTAAGACTGAGAAACTATAAAAAGGATTTCTAAAGGGGAAGAAGCATGGAAGGTGTCAGCATGGTTCAGTCTCCAGTTAAAATTCGAAGGAAAAGGAGTGAGTGTTCAACATGACACTTTACACTGGGGAAAGCCTATAAGAGAGAGAGAGAGAGAGAGAGATCTGCTTCCTCTCAAAGTCAGAATGAAGTCTGCCTAACTAGGAAACACCAAATAAAAGCACACCTGACACTTTCTAGAACAACCATATCCTGTCCTACCACTGGGAACCAATTCCATAACCACATTTGAGAGGAGTCGACATACCCCCTAATTTACCATCTCCATACGATGAGGTACACATCTGTTGTACTTGAGTGTTGCATCCTCCTGGTACATTGTGCACAGAAGACTTTCTTTCACCATCCTTGCTCCACAATTGTTGCCAACTTTTCTCTCTCATGCCTCACTGTCAGCAGTCTGATACAAAACAATAAGCCTTTCTCTAGGTAATAAGAAGCACAATATCACACCTGCAGAGGGAAGAAAACAGCATACTGGCCGCGCTAAACATTGTCAGCTGAGGCCAATATCAGCTAAGTTAATTCGCGAATCAAAGTAGATGCACGTTACAGTATTATAGACTAGTGGAAAGCAAACAATCATAATTAAACATGAATATGTAATGAATATGCTTACATTAGTCTATTTATTAACCTAATGCACATATGTGAACTCTTAATAATCGTAATGATTGCATATTATTAATTTATTTATTTGTACCATACATGATAAGGAGCTAGGTTCATACTTTGAATATAAATGTTGTATTTATGTGTATAAATGTATATATAGATGATGTATGTAGGGCGGAACCTAAAATCACGCTCCTCCAGAAACATTTGCTTCTGAATAGTAGGACAGTTTCCGAGTGGTTCCAGCTCTAAGGATATTGGCATGGAGTTTCTTGGCAAAAAAAAGGTACAAAAGCTAGCAATTTATTTTATCCTTCTGGATTTTATTCAAATATAGAGATAAGGAGAAACTACTGTAAATCTTGGAAGATTTTAACCCACCCCCCAATCTGTCAGTTATTTCAACAAGGCAAAAATTGTGAAATGTGGTCAATGCTGGTCTACTCACAACTGGGTGATTAATGATGTACTGTGAAGCCTATAACTATTTGGGTATTGTGAATTCTCTAACACTGACCTAGTGCGCTCATCTGTTTCCAATATCCGCAGGGTACAGACAGCAATCCATGTTTTTTTCTGAGGAAATCCCCCACACAGGCATTACTAAGATTGTAACTAGGTGAAGCAGCCTGGTTCAGCCTCCAGGAAGATGAATTTGCCTTATTTTATAACTCTCAAATATTCCATAACAAACACAATTGCTGCTGAGCTCTATTAAGGCATATGCTCTTATAATGCATTTAGAGGCAGCCCTGTGATTTAGCTTGAGGATCTGGATGTGAAGTACAAGGTTTCTTCGTCTTGGTCAGATGCTTTGTCATCTATGTCATCCAAGATATCTCTGATCCCAACTCGATTCAAAGGCATAATCTGGAGACCTACATAGCAAGTGTGAAATTGTTGAAAACATTGGACGATTAGTACAATGTGTTACAGCCTTACTTTACCAAACCAATCAGGGTTCACTAATGGTTTCCATGATACAGACATTGGCAAATAGCTACTCAGGATATTATTGGTTCACGGGAACAAGTTAAGGACATGGGTGCCACCCCAGTCCTGGACCCTTGGAATAGGGTCTGAAGCTTCCCTGCCAACCCAGCTCTGATCCAAGCAAGACCAATGTATCGCAGCACATTGCGTAGCAACCCCTCATCATAACCACAGCTGTGCAACGCATGACCGATGTAGCACCCTGTAGCACTTTGGAACTGCCACTGCACGGCACATCTTCAAAGTAGGACCTCGCATCGCAGCCCCGCAACTCATCTGAACTACCGCAGCACGATGCGTCCTCGATGCAGGACTTGGCATAGCTGCCCCACAGCTCCCCAGAATCAACCCTGCGAGACGAATTCTTGATGCAGGACCTCTCATCGCCGCTTCCTCTGAACCATCACCTCCATGCGGGATCTTGTGATGCCCAGCAACCAGGATTTGAGGTACTTTGTTCAGCTGGACTAACTGGGTCCCTGCATCCAGCCTGCACTACATCGCCGTCGGTCTGAAAACATAAGCACTGTTGGCACTTTGTGCTTCCAGACAATATTTTTACTTAAACATTTGAAACTGCATATCTCTGTTTCTACTGATTGGATTTTTGTCGTTTTGGTCTCAAATCATTTATTGAATCTGACACTTTTTCTAAATTAGTGTGGGATTTTTCTTGCGTTATGTTTTCACTTAGTTGTGTTTTAGCCCAGATGAAGAGTTTGTGCGAAACGTTTTACCCATATGGACTGAAATCTATGAGCGCTTTCTGCCATCTTTGACTTTTGGCTACCTCAGATGTTGCCATTGCTCAGGCTAAGCTTGCGCACAAATGCCAAGAGCAAACTGCTGTTTTCCTCTTATTTTTTTTTACCCAGTTAGTGAAGCATTTATTTAAAAACTTTCTTTTTGATATTATTGTTTTGCAGAAGCATCGCTGATAGTTGAAGTTTCTCTGACTTGTATCCAAAATATGTCTGATGTCTGAAGAAGACAGCAATGGAAGTGTGTCTGCCACATGTCCCTTCATTTAATATCAATTCACATTTTGCTCTGGAGCACATCAGCGCCTGCATGAGCAGTCTCGCCAAGATATATAAGAACATCTGCTGTGCTCTGACTGATGCTCTGCAGTATCCTGGCGATGATGGACTAGGGCTTTGCAGCAACTAAGCTGTTGCCAGAGATGCTTGGCAAGTGATTTTTTTTCTGAACTTGCCAATGGTGATTATAACGCCTGGATGCTCACTTCTCTTAAATAGGGCAGTATTCATATATATCTGACATCTCTCTATCATCAGAAATACAAGACTCGCCATTGATTACATTCAGACGAGCACCCTCTATGAGGGATGCCCTGGTAAAAATAAGCCCGGAGGTACAAGAAAAAGGAAACTGGTTATCAAACAGGGCAGGCTTTTACAAATGCAGTTCATGTAGGGCATGCAAATTTGGTATTAATAAAACAGAATTTTTAGATGCGTTCTCCACAAATATTTGAAAGACCAAAGGTCCGTTCACATGTAAAACTGACTATGCAGTCTATGTTTTAGAATGTACTTGTCAGTTCAAATATATTGGCAGTACAAAACTTCAAGTATTCAATCGCATTCTTCAACATCTACGTGCGATTGTTAATTCTGACTCCAGTTACCCTGTGGCACGGCTTTTTAAATTAGTACATCAAAACAATTTAAATGATCTTAAATATTTTGTAATTGATGCCGTGCCAAAATCCATTAGAGGCGGTAACAGGGAAAAGAAACTACGCTAACTGGAAAGCCAATATATTGTACGATTTGATACAAAAATGTAGAACGGTTTAAATACAGGGGAGGATCTACATAATTTTTTATAAATATTTTTTATAAATATTTTTATAAAAATATTTTTAATCGTACCTCTAAACTGCTGCTACACTCTTGATTAATCAATTGAAAAATATTAATGATTATTTATGACAATAATTTTAGGACTGATATTTTAATTGTGCATAGATGGTTTTTTTATGGGTTTTTAACTTCATTTTATGTTGGATTTTAACTAGTTTTACTTGCTAGCTAGTTTTACTGGTTTTTAGGTCTCGCCTGACCCAGCGCATGCGCTGGTCTGGCGAGACTTTTTGAGAGGGCTCCAAAAAGTGCTACCAGGCCAGCCTAGACCTACAGTGCATGTGCGCGGCCGCGCGCGCCGTGCTTGACACGAGTACTTTCACTTTCGCGGCCGCACGGCCGCTTTGATGTTTGATCGCGATCACGGCCGCTTGGCATAGCCAATAGGTCTCGCTTTTGGGGCCTTATAAGTATTTAGTTATGCAACTGTTGCATGGCTAAACACTTATAAGGTCCCAAACGCGAGACCTATTGGCTGTGCCAATGCTTGTTATCTGATGTTTGTGAGGTGGGAAGCTCTATTAATTGCTATTTTGATCATGATTTTTATGTCCATAATTATAAATTGTTGTCATGCACTTTATTGATATTTCAGATTCATTGATGAACTGAAAAACATGTAATTCGCTAAACTAATAATCTATTATGTACTAAAATGAATTAGATGAATTGAATCCGAATACCATTATGAAATTTAAGTTGTAATGCTCTCTACTTTTGCACTAAAATTTGCACTTAGCACTTTATATTAATAAGTATTGCAATAATGAATAATTAAGGTCTTATGCAATGTGCCTCTTAAGCTTAATATGTTTCGAAAATATGGTGAATCAATATTGGAATTATTGATAGAAAGGTTGTTTTTGACTGATTTGAGTATTATATTATACATACACGTATTTTTGAATATCACTAGAAAACAAATACTGTCATAAGTTTTGTAGGCCTAATTTTTGATATAACAACAGCATAGAATGTAATCAATTTGATTTTTACAGCGGATTTACTATTTAGAGATGAATTTTAGGGCACTGGCCCAATATTTTTATGTTTATGTATATTTATACATTAATCCGCAGTTATGAATGTTATTATGGATTTTATCCTTAGACTCAAAAAATATTTAAAGTCTGTTGTTTATGTTCATAATTATTGGGAGGAGCCATCATCCAATATGACAGTACTTATTCACCTGGGTGGTCAGAGCATGTCATGTGATCAAGACCGGGTTTCCCGGTCGAAACGCATCATACCAGCTGATTTTTTCGGAATAAAGCACTTGAAACTTTAAATTACCTGCTGCTGTGGTGGTCCGTTCCTGGTCGTGCTCCTTTTAGAAGGAGAAAGGACGCCGTCGTACCAGGATTGTGCTACATATATATATATAATTTAATAAAGTGGAACTATATATATATATATATTATCTACTGGCGGTCGCCAGTAGATAGTTATAGTTAGGACCGTGTTTCCATAGGAAATCTCAAAATTCTATTTTGAATAACTTTGGCGCCGGTTGACGAATCTTCGTGAAAATTTAAAAACTAATGGGGCGCTCCGCTCAGCTCCTACCCTGAAAGTCTCGGGGTGATTCGTCAAGCGGGGGCCGAGAAAAAAGGGGGGTCCCAAAACGCGTTTTCCCCATGCATTTTCCCATAGGACCTTTAGTCGAAGGTACAGCCCGAACGGCTGAACAGAATTACTTGAAATTTGGCAAAGAGGTAGTCCTCAGGTCAGGGAAGTGCCTTTTGCATATATGGAGTCAATATGTTCAGTAGTTCCTGAGAAAATTGCAGTTAAAAGCACATACATATCTATAGCCGCGCACGGTTCGCGCACCCTAACGTGCGCGAGCGTAATTCTGATTGGTGGTTAAATGTCAGCCAACGTTCGAATCGGTTGAAATCAGGAAGTGTCGGCCGCCATTCTGTTTGTTTTCAGTGCGAGAGTGAAAAAGGAAGGTGGCGAACGTGAAAAGGGGGCTGGGTAGAGAGTTCCTGACCCCCTAGCCTTTGTCAGGGGGTCCTTGAAGGACCCCAAAGGCAGAAAAAAACATTTTAATTTTTTTTCAAAAAATCGCGGGGTGCGCACACGGTGCGCAAACGGTGCGCGCACCGTGAAAAACCCTAAAAAAAAAAAAGTTTTAATACGTAGTTTATTGTAAAATAAATATATAAAAAATATAATAATACATACATTACTTAGCATTTAAAAAACCTTGCAAATTCACTTAAAAAACCATAGGTTTCACACATGTTATACTTAGCTGGAGATTTCACTCGTAAAAAACCTATGAAATTCCCCCGTTATAGTTAGCTCAGATAACTATAACTCGCGCGACCGCCACTTCATCCAAAGGATGATGTCAACAGTGATGTCATGAGTGATGCCACTGACCATGTCATGAGTGATGTAATGTGTGACGTCCTCAGCAGTGGATTGCGGTCGCGCGAGTTATAGTTATCTGAGCTAACTATAATGGGGGAATTTCATGGGTTTTTTACGAGTGAAATCTCCAGGTAACTATAACATGTGTGAAACCTATGGTTTTTTAAGTGAAATATATATATATGGAGTTCCACTTTATTAAATTATAACTCCCTTTTTAACCGAGCCCTCGCTCTGTTCTAGGTCCTAGACTCACTGCTTTCAGGAGCTGGGTGGGAAACACCAGCAGTGGGTGTTTGATGTCAGTCTGCACCCTTTTGTTGTTTTTTGGTTGTATATCAGTCACAATAACACCGTGCTACACAAATATCATAGCCATTACGTCGACCACCAAAACAGTGTGAATGAAACTATACGTAGGTAAGTATTGACTTCCTAGTCTAAACTCCACATCTCCCTACCTTGCAGATATGAATAGTGTCAAAGTGCGTATATCTTAAGGTAGAGGAAGTAAATCTATGCTTACCTTTGCATACTTTCCTTCACATTGTTTTTCCAGTCAATACTATGGCTGTAATATATATATATATATATATATATATATATATATATATATATATATATATATATATATATATATATATATATATATATATATATATATATATATATAGCTATAATATGTCTGTTTCCTTTTTCCTACTCTAATCTTTTTAATGATCATGAATATTTTATCTGTTTATTAAGTGTAAATCTGTTGTATGAGTTCTTGAACTATTATTCGGATTAAATAGTGATTGCCCCTGGTTCAGGAGCTTTTGGGCCGCCCCTGTGGTTGGTAATATAATATTTTTGTATCCTGGTAAGAAGGGCTCGATATTCGGGCAGTATACCTTGTTGGTAGCATGGGATGATTTGAGCAATGATAGCAGGTGATGTTTCACATGAACCTTTTATTACATTATATTTCATTTTGGAAAAAAAAAATCAAGTTTAACTCACGCATGAAATGTACCTAACTAGTTATGAAGGGAAATGGGTACAAATATGCCATGGTGACTCTATATGGCAGTACGCCTTCCCAACTCATAATGAGCAAACAGCCCGCAATAGCACCCTGCTTTCTTTATAAGTTGACCCAACACTTGCCATTGATACAGTCATTTTGAAGATGAATGAATCACAGAATCATAATACATTCATTTATACAGTGACTCCGTTGAGGCCTGTGAGGTACATCTCTCCCCTTTCAAAAGGTGCCAAGAGAAGTAAGGTTTGCTGTATCCTAGGGGGAATGTGTGAGCCGAGCTATCGGTGAACAGAGCTCCAGCTTAAAGCATTCATGTTGTTGCTAAACCTTGGTTTGTGCGCTTTACTCCCTCACCCTGAAATCTTCTACGATTCGATGCATCAGTGGCAGAATTTCAGCTTCTCTTTCCTGGAATATTTACTGGGAACGCTGGTGACACACACCAAGTGGCAAGGATCTGGATATCCATGTGTTCCCAGTGTATTGCCCTCTATAAATGCACACGTAAAACGTTTCTAAGAGGAGCTTGAGTAAGTGCGTGTTGAAGTGGTAACATCCCAACTCCCCCCTCTCTTATTTTCTGGGGGTGGGGAGTTTATAAGAGAAGAGTTCACCACAAGGAAAAATATTCTGCTTGTGGGAGCAAAACGTGGAAAAACTGCAAATGCACATTTACCCTACTCTCAACATGGGGCTTGTCCATCTACAGACATTTCACAGGAGTACAATTAGAGGAAGTAGAAGTAAGTTTGGAAATCTAACATGTTCTTTATTTTTAAAACTTAACCTTTATTTGTTTTCCAATGTGTTGAGGGAAACAGAAACCCACAAGTATGGCAAGGACCACTTAGCTCACACCTAAGCTTTTTCACGATCTTCAAATGGGAGAATATTTAATACATTAGAACACTGAACAGTTTGTAATTCCTAAGCAGGTAATCCTCATTGTATGGGATCACTGATTTCACTCCATTTTAGTACCCCCTCTTACCCTAGCAAAATTTACTTCCCTCAACTCTGAAGGCATCTGTCACCATTACTGGAACCTCCTGGACGACCACTAAATTTGTAGAGTTGGATAAGATGAATGAAAAGACTGGAAACGGAGAAAAGGGGCAAGCATGATGAATGGAAATTAAAGGAAGGGATTAAGAAGATAGAAAAACGTTGTTGGGGGTTGAGTCCCACTTTGAGGGAGACGCTTCCAAGGCAGGAGGTTTTAGCATTGTGGACAAATTGTCAAAAGTTCTCCTCTTCAAATGTTACCAATTTGGTCCATTTGCAATTTTATCTCACTTTCCTAATTAAACTGATGAAATATTTTTGGAGGGCTTCTATATTTCTCGTTCTGTCCTCCAGGCAGTGGTGTCCAGTTCTAGTTGCCATGGGGAGGATAGATCAAAACCATTTACATAGAAGTGACCCACTCCGGATGTATAAATTCAAAGAGTTGATGGTTATCGAGGATTCTAGAAACCGTATTTCTTCTCCTCACCCACCATATTTAATATCACTGGCTGAAGGAGTTTGGCCTTAAACCCTCATGCCTCAATTCCTTATGATGCAGTAACATTTCCGTCTGTCTTAGCTCAGTTCTGTACCTAGTGTTACAGTGTTGGTTGTATGACAAAGACACACATGGCTAAACCATGCGTGCCTCTACTACGCTGCTTAAACCACAAATGCGTCTGAACAATGCATTCCTTTACCACACATGCCTTTACCATGCATGCCTTTTACCATGCAATTTCGTGGTAAATGCATGACTAGTGTAGGGATGTACAGTAAAGTTCACACCCTATGCCACCTGCCCTTGGCCCTAACAACTACTCCAACCCCCAGCCCTAAAAAGTAGCTTCACCCACTCTGAGCCCTTAAAACTAACCCGACCGCCCCCGAGCTCTAAAAATGTCTCCCACCCGAGCCCTAAAACGACCCTAACCCACCAAACCCTACCTACTACCCTGACCCCCCTGAGCCTTAAAAAGTGCACCAACCCCACACAGAACTCTAAAAGCTACCCGACCTCTAAAAACTAACCCACCCCCAAGCCCTAAAATCTACCCTGAGCCCTTAAAAGTTCCCAAATCCCACCCTGAGCCCTAAAAGCTACTCGACCGCCTCTGAGCCCTAAAGACTACCCCAAACTCCTGAGCCCTAACCCTTAAAAACTACCCACCACCCCCATAATCCGGCCCCAACCCCACGTACCTCACCGCGTCCTCTCCCAATACTTCCTGTTCCCGCCCATCTCAGTATCTAGACTGCGCATTGCCTTAACCACGCATATGCGTGGTTAAGGTAAGTGTGGTCGCGCTTGCGTTGGAATGCTACGCGTGGCTCTGCCAGCGTTGTTCAGACTGTTTCCCTACAATGTCTCATGCATGGCTTTCTCTAAATATGAATCTTTGCCTTCCTGTGCCAGTACTTCTTTAAATTTAGAGTGCAAAGCAATCAATACTCAAAGTAATCAATCCTCTGTAACATCTCAGTTGCACAAGACCCTAAGATAAGTAATCCCCCAAGAAATCCAAATGAGACGTGCTCTTGCCTCCTTCGTCTTCTCACTGCTTACCTCAAGTTGGTTTGAGTGAAAAACATTGGTTTTTTTTCTTCCTTCTTTTTTTGTGACTTGGAGGGGTGAGGCATCTTGAGAGCCTCACTGCTGTGGGCCGAGCCCCACCAAACACCCTTGTGTTTTGTGGGGTGCCAGGTCATCTCCCGGATGGTCACATCCTTACTGCCACCAGACATCCACTGTGCCCTTGAAAGATGACCCCCACCGCCTGCCATTCCTCTGCTGAGGGTCCCCTGGAGATATGCTCCTCCTCTGCAGAGCTTCTGTGGTGCCTCAGGTATCGCGTCTCTTCTGCGCCCAGCTTGGACCTCAGTGCAGCGCCACTGACTGCTGCGAGGCGAGCCGCCATGTAGGGGTGGGTGGGCCAGCAAGTTAATAAGGGGAGCTAAGAAAGAGTTCTCGTTTGTAGAGCACTTCTTACTGGACTTCTGCTGTTTATATGTGTTGTCTTACCAAATTTAACGATATCCAATTTGCCGACCTCATAAGAACGGAAGGCTCAGTTCGTTTTGCAGCGATTTGAACTTGTGACTTGCAGATGTCAGCGGCGATTGTTCAACACGCTGAGTTATCTAGCCAGCAGCGTTGGATTTTTTGCAGCCACAAACCTGCCTCCCTTTGGCGCACCTCATACTGCCTGAGCATCAGTATGAGGGGGCTAGTGCGCAGTTTAAGAGAGTATATTCATCACCTCGCCTTAGGCCTCCCTGGGGGTCCATTTGGTGCCTGTGCCGGGCACATTTTACAACAGAATCTATCGCTTTTGAAATGCGTCTGAGGAAACGCAAGGCATCCTGCGGGTCGAACATTCTTGCAAAAACTTAGATTGATGTCCTTATTTATATCATGAACGCGGGAACAATATCTTGGAGGCAAAAATAGAAACCTCAGCGACTGCGCGTGGGCTACCAATGGAACTGCCGAGGTTATGGTAATTGGATGCTAAAATTGGAAAATGGAGCAGAAAATACCATTTGGAACAGGGATCCTGCTTCATGCGTGATCTATAAAGACTCCACAATAATAGGACATGTCTTACTCATTCTGAACCGTCCTGCTTGCCATTTTCCGCGAGAGTGTCCAACGTGAGTCCACAAAGACGAATCCATGCCAGGCTTTTAGGAAACCCGCACGGCGTGCGTGTACTAACACCGAGTATTGATAGGAATCGTTAACACGGTGGTTTTCCGGGCTCTTTAATGGATGCGGCCTTCCTGGAACACACAGCTATAGTCAATAGTATATTGCAGTACTCCACAAGAACAGCTTTCTTGAAAGGCGTCCTTTGGCTTGCTGGGTCGGTGCAGTGTGTTTAATTACAGAGGGCAAACGAGGGCATGCAAATGTTTGTGTCCACCACACTGTGGCACCGGCCGCTGCCGCGGCCTGGGAGTGACGAGTAATTTCAGATGCGCTCCTTCTGCGCCTAGTTTACTCCTTTATACGTCGGGGAATGGAATGGCGGGCGAGACCGAGTATTGCAGCTCACTCTGACCCAGTGCTTTAAATGGGAAAAAATAAGTGCAGGTACTCATTAAAATGAGCTAGAGGTGTAGTGAGGGGGCGGGGCTCAGGGCAAGACATGATGATACTTAACAGCTTCTATATTAGTTGGAGCACATACCAAAACACATGAGAAAGGTGTTTATATAAACACAGCAGGTTAACTCATTACACAAAATTAAAGAGAAATGGGATAATATGTTAACATTTCCTTTTTTTGCAATAGTTGCACCTTCTTAATGTCATACTGTTAATTGCTGTTTGGCACAATACTATATATTTTTGAGCATGTGAGTTGGAAGAAACTGAAAATACCCCCACTTCGAACCAAAGCTCTCATGGCACCAAGCAAATGAAGCAACTCATCATGACCCTCCCCAGAAAATATCTCTTGTCTCTTCCATCGATCTATCCATTCATCCTTTCATCCTACCATTTACCTGCTGATGTCCACCATTTAACCTTTACATTCTATCGTCTATTCAGTCTTTCAATCATTCAGTTTTTCACCATTCCATCTATCCACCCTTCATATCCAAACCTACCCATCCATCCACCTCCAAACCTATCCGTTCATCCTTTCACTCATCCATCTCTTTATCCACCTTTTCCCTCATTCATCAATCCTTTCACTCTTCCATCCATCAACGCTTTCACTCCTTTATTCCATCCACCCTTTCACTCAATCCCTCCTTTCACTCATCCTCATCAACCCTTTCATCCATCCTCCCTACCTTTCATTCATCCATCCAATCTTTCACTTATCCAACCATCATCCGCCCTTTTATCCAATCATCCACCCTCTTTCACCCATGCATGCTTTCACTCATCCATCCATCTATACATCCACCCTTACTCACTCATCCATCCACTCTCTCACCCACCCCCCCTTTTACGTTATTTATGAATATTTGTCGCCGAGCAGACATGTACAAACAAAGTGCCACCCATTTTCTTTAAAATACCTATTGAGAGTGTCTGGATTCTCTCTCTCTTTCTCTCACTTTTTTTCTTCCAAAAACGGACATACACACAAACATAGCAGACACACAAAAGACTAAGGTAGATGAAAGCCATCTTTTCTATTCACCTACCATGGCTTTTTTAATTGCCACCAGGGCCGGACTGGCCGTAGCCTGATGGCCACTGCCAGGGCACTGACATGATACCTGTGCTTGCTGGAATGCACAGGATAGTGTGACTGTGATTGGCAGCACAGGGCCTGAACGGACCCTGCTCTGTCATGCACAGCGTGATGGTGAGCACCCGGACATTATTCAAATGAGCCCTGCTGAATAGCTCAGCTGGGGCTCAGCTCGGGGCTACAGAAGCGGCTCCTTGGCTGCCAGAGACACGTTCTACTCCTGCTCACCAGCACAGGCAATGAGCTTCCCTCTCATGAGTACCGGTACTCTCCACGGCAGCAGAGAAGTGCCGGTTCTCAGAGTTATAAATATGAGAAGTGCCGGTACTCAGTGCCGGTGAGTACCGGCCCATTTAAAGCACTGCTCTGACCTCGAATTGATGAATTGACCAATTGTCTGGAGTGTTTACGCCTGTTCCAGCGCGCGATGCTGTGGGCCTTAAGGGACTGCGCATGCATGGCTATTGAAACCCACAGCATTCTGGTTAGTGGTGTAAAGGGGGCCCGAACACCTTTACTCTTCCCTACATTCACTAGCCAAGAGGCGAGCTGGTGGTTGTAATTGCTTGTATTTTCAGGCGGATGCACAATGCTGGTAAACTGGTACGTGGAGTGGCCCTGGTGTTTTACAAAAAGTCAAGATTCTTGGAGTCATGAGTTCAAGTCCTTCTGTGACGTTGTCAGATCCCGTGTGGATCATTTGATCCCTGGCACGTCAAGCTTTAAATTGTTTGGTTGACTATTGAACCATCAATGTTTCCCACCTAAGGTTTTCGGTGACTCACTTAATCCATCATCTCACCTCATTTCCTATCCAGGGCTCTAATCCGCTGGCCTTGTGTTTTTTTTTCATTATTAACGTTTTTTTTTTTCTACGCAGACCCAGCAGCTAGCAAGTGCTGCTGAGCAACTTGCACAGTTTTTCGTGCTCCACATGCACTTTCATTTATTGTTTTCACCAGTTTAATTTTTCATTCTAAGCTGTGAGCGGGATCCTCAAAGCTCTTCTCTTTGAACAATACCTGGCCTAACCTGCTCCTACCCCCTCCCGCTCCAGCCAAGTTCAAACCAGCCTCAACCAGCAGGAACAATTGATGGCCATCTAATGATGCATACCATCTGATTGTCATTGCTATGTTTTACAAATAATTTTATAATGAATATGTGTGAAGCACTCTATCTCATGGGGACAATAACCTGGTGTTCTCTCCCCCTTTAAAGTTTTTATATTATTTTTCTATTTGTTACTGATGCATTCTTCTTTATTGTAAAGCCCTCTGATGCCTACTGGCCATGTCCACACTATATAAAATCACAAAATAAATACATAAATAAAACACTAATTTTTACAAAGGGCAAATGCATCATGAGGTATGCCCATGCATGCATCACAAAGTATGCACGCTCACAATGCAAGCATGTGCGCACGTTATAGCGCACGTCACAGTGAGCACCCAAGCATCTTGACACGTGCGGAAAGCATGGTGGTTATCTTGGAATGGGTTTCTTTTAATAGAAAACCCATGCCAACAAACATTGGCAAACTAGTAGTTCAGCTATTGAAAATTTTAGACCTTTTGGCTATGACAATGCTTGTTTATTTATTTTTATCTATTCATAGATAAGGGAACTATACAAAGGTAACAGAAATATTTTGGAACAGCCAGTCACAACTTCCTAAGGGCTCTGTGGCATTCAGTGTCTATACAAATCTCTGCAAAAAGCCAACTGCGACCTTTATACGTCTGCCACCTTATGATAAAAACCTGTACTAACTAGA
This sequence comes from Triturus cristatus, assembly GCF_964204655.1. Classification (NCBI taxonomy): domain Eukaryota; kingdom Metazoa; phylum Chordata; class Amphibia; order Caudata; family Salamandridae; genus Triturus; species Triturus cristatus. The sequence continues at coordinate 1,103,139,188 of NC_140585.1, read as the reverse complement.
AAATGTTGACATCCTCTTGAAACTAATCTGTGCCAACGTCTGAACATTGCTGATTAGTGACCTCCTAGGTCCTAGTCCCTCAATCCGCCTTAACTACAAGAAGGACCTAGTAGTTGTGAACCTCACCAATCTTGCCTTAACTCTCACTCTCAACATCACCCCGTCCTTCTCAACTCCATCCAAGTCTAATCTGCCTAACCTCTGCAGTCAAAACACGCAGGGCTTCACCTCTTCCATCGCCACAGGAAGAACATAGCAACATCCGATTGCTGAAACACACAAGGACTCACTCTAAAACGTATCTATCCGGGAGAAACAACTAGCAGACAAAAGGGCTTTCATGAGAAACATCACCATGGACTTCATTTAGGGGTTGCCCCTTGAGACCACTGGCACTGCCTTTGCAACCCCTGGTAAAAGAGGTAGCAAAATCAACGCAGGAACATATGGGCAGCTCGTCCTTATGGTCATCGGTTGGGGCTCCACTTTCTTTATTTTCTGTCAGTTTTTTTTATTACACTAATAGTGAATATTTTATAATTTACTTTTAGTGTATTAAAGATTGGACTACAGTAAGCTGGAATATAACCCTCCATGGAAGCTGAGATACGTAAAAAATGCTTTTAAATGCATGTTGTGTGCATGCTTCCGAGTGAGTGTGTGTTTACGTGAGAGCGAGCATTTCTGTATGTTTAAGCATGCGTGTGTGAGTGAAACTAAAGGTCAATTTGGGTGTGATGTCATTTTGGCTACCTCAGGCTTTCTGGTGAGCTGATGTTCATAAACATCACATCTCCATTATCACAGGTAAAGGAATATCCCACATCCAGCTACCACAAAAGAATGATAACGGGCGCAATCTGATATGTGTCAAATCCACCAAGACAATTCTATCATCACACACTAGGGTACAACAGCATCTAGTGTGCATGCTATTAAATGCCAACTCAGCCGACGGCTGTTATAACAAAATATTCAACCTAATCACAACTCGCAATCTCAATGCACTCTGCACTGAGGAGACTTGGTTAAATAACCACTTCTGTACCATCCTTGAGTTCCTTATATCTCGGATTATAAAAAGTCAGTCGGGTATAGAGAAAAGACCGGATCTATGGAAGTCTGGCGATCAACCTTAAAAGAACCATCAATGCTGAGATCTTCACCACAGCAAATTACACCTTTGAATGCATCAAACTACCAGTAAATCTATGTCCAAGAGACATATTCTATACTAACCCAATATATTGCACACTCAGAAAAGCTCTACATTTTGGGGCAACTGAATACTTCTCAGAAAACTGCATGCTTTCACCCAAAAAATTCTTCCTAGGGGCTATGAAACTTGACTGTGGAAATCATAAATGCAAGCATTTCACTGCGGTGAACGACTTGGCCAAATTACACAACATACCTCAACCCTAATCCTCCCCCACACACAACAAAGGTAAAATACTTGTCCAGACTTAAGTGGCTAACTACTTTCATTATGAATGATCCGATTACTTCACAGTCCCTTTCAACATCATGCATCAATCACATATTACGACCTTTAACCCGAGTAGAGCAAAGTGTCTTGTTTCCCACAATAACAAATGTAGAACCTCCTTCCATGCGTGATCATATCCTTCCCAAAATCAGGCAAATTCACCCATTAATCAAGATTAATTTTGTCTCAAAAGAAAATTAAGAAATAATTAACGCAGGCATAGATTTTTTTAGCCCCGGTGCATCTCAAGAATAACAGACCAAACCCTAGCCAATCACGGTTTCATATATTCGATTGTCCAAGATGTAAGTGCTCCCAGGAAACTTGAGCACAAATGGAGGTGATTTAAAACTCCTCAAACAATCTCTAAACTAAAAGAAAACGAGAAACAATTGCAGGATTGAACTACATACAATTGCAAATCACTGTAGCCTAAAGCTCATCAAGATCGCTATTCTGTTAACCAATCAACCAAAGACCTTGGCAACCAATTGCCACATAACGTGACAGACAAAATTCAATGTTCAGAGCCAACATCCACTCAAAATATGAAAATAACTGAGTCAAATTCTCTCACATCTGCTGCATACAATGAAATACCTGAAATCATGAAACATTAGAAACTACTTATTAGATCCCATTGCCCCCAAAATGGTCAAAGACAACATCCACATATTTTAAGAAACCTGTGATAAATGTATCCCTGGACCAAGGACCATTCCCAAACTTGCCTAAAACAATTCAAACCACCCTTATACTTAAAAAAAAAAAAAATTCAATTTTACATCGTTCTAAGACCTCTGACTGTCATCCAGTCTTAAACCTTCGGTGGCTGGATCGAGCAATAACAATAGGTGTTTGTCAATTAATTAGCCTCCTTCATAAAAATTGAACATCTGCAAGGTGATCATCCATCTGGCTTTAGAACAGGCTACACCACCAAAACAGCCTCTGTAAAAATCCTTGACAATATAAACCAATTTTTCAACAAAGTCAATGTTGTCAGAAGTTTTCATTACAATTGATCATATCAGGCTACCCTTGAGACTTGAACAGAGATTGGGATTTCAGAGAAAAGTATGCAAACGGTTTCCTTCCTAAACAACAGATTGGTAAAAAAGGCCATCACACCTCGTCTACAGCTGATCTGGCATGTGGAGTACAACCTATCTTATTCAACCTATACATGGAAGCAATGAGCCCTAATTCTAAACTATTCTGCTGCTACCAAGTATCAGTATGCTGTTGACACTCAACTTTAGCCGAAATCCTCCACAAACGATGGCAAGGCCTTACTATGCAACTGCTTTTTGCAACTAAAATCCTGGATGAAGAACAAAGTCCTGCTCATCAACCCCTACAAAATGGAATTCCTATTATTATCTAACCCCAACAAGAGCAAAAATGATCACTCAGTCCTCTGTGCACTAACTCTAAATGACTTCTCCTTAATCTCATCTCCCTTCATGGAGACTTTGAGACTCTGTGTGAACCGGAACCTCTTTCATCCTGCACATAAATAACATTGCCAGAGCAGCCGACTTTCACCCGCAGAATCTTAATGACGTTCAGCAGTTGATCTCAGCCGCTCAACATAAAACAACCATCCACTCACTGGTGATCTCAGGAATGCGGTTCGGCAACACAGATCTGGCAGGACTTCTAGAAGTCTCCAATGCCTCTCTCAAAGCTGTACTGCATTCGGCCACCAGGCTGAATTCTCAGTGTGAAGATATGAAAACATGACCCCCATTCTGAGGGCCCATTACACACTCCCCATTGCAGCACGAATACAGTTGAAAATCTGCTGCCTTGTCCACAAAGCCATCCCCGATACCAGTCCCCCTGACATCGCCAAATTACTCAACTTCTCAGGAGAACAGGCATTCTCTAGAGCGAATGTTACACAATGGTCGTACAAGCCTATCCATCGGGACCCCTGGGGTGGTGCCAACCCACTCGCCCCAGATTCTAGTATATTTCTTTGCACTTCCACGCATTTTATAAACCATTTTCTCTGCGGATAAATACCTGTCCATGCCATTCCTATTTAAATATTTTAATTTAAATAAAATAACGTTTAGAAACCACTGAAAAATGGTCTACACAGGTCTGAGTCAATGTAGGTCTAGTGCTAGTGCATTCTCCATATTTGAAAATCCATCCAGTGATCCAGGCCATAGATTCCATCCTCAGAAAAGATGCTGTGTAGAACAGATCGCTTTGGGAGCCGATATCCTAGGTTATCTCAGGCAGGTACGTTCTCCAGGGGTATGGTCTAAAAGGAATCCATGTGAATTCCCTCCGGACAAAAGTTGAAGACAAGGAAGCAAGAGAGGTGAACATCAATTGGAGCTAGTTTATCTGTGTTGGCATCAGTCATCCTCCATCTTACTTTTGCTCTTGACGCAAAAAGAAATGTGCAATAATTGAACGGAACTTCTAATGACAGACACACCTAAGGTGGCTATGATCAGTTTTTGCTCATACTTGTTCCGTTGCTCATAGTCAATGGTTGCATATGTTATAAAGGTTACATTTGAGTGCATTCACATTTTTTAAAAAAAATAATAAACATTAAAGTGAAATATTTATCCAAGCTCGCTAGACCTGATTTACATGGGTACCTAATAGGTCTCAAACTGGATGTTGCTACTGAACCCTAGATACTGAGCAAATGTTGCTCGCCTTAAGAAACTGGGCAAAAGGTTTGTGGAAGTACCCTTTTGAGACTGCAGTATGAGGATGGGTCTCCCCTGAAGGAGGGTACACCAAAGCTTACAGCGTGGATAATCCTTCTTATTAGAGGACCCTCATTTATAAACAAAATGTGGAAATGCAAGAGAGAATCTTAGACAATGATGAAAACGGTGGGGATACATCAGCTGGCCCGTCTGTCATATATATATCTCAAACTTGCCAGATTAAACCCAGACCAGGGACCTAATCACTTACAAGAGGGTAATTGTGATTTAAACAGATGGACATGCTCAAAAGTCTATCTGCATTCACAGTGCAGTCTTCTGGGTCCACCAGCTGTACAAGGATGCTGGTGCGCTTTGTTCTCTCCCCAGAGATTCCTTTGCAGGTGTCTTTCTTTTAAGCGGTCCCCTTTGAGAAGCTGCTATTTCTGATTCATATAATGTCAAGGACAAGTTCCTCCACCCAGGAATCCGAAGATCCAGCTGGGCAACTTGAATCTTTCAGTGATGGAGGGTCAAACAATTCCTGACAGTTTAAATCAAAAGGGGCAAGCAACCCTTTACTAAGTCCGTCAATTTGCGGACCCTTCTGCGGCCTGTTCAGACTCCTGATGTATTCTGGAGGGGATCAATGGGCACGCAGCTCCAAGTACTCAGCCCACTTACCTCATTCTTTTTCGGGATCCCTTTTGTGATAGAGCCCTTGTCTGCCAGAAAGGTACACCTGGGTCAGCAAGTGTCAAGTTCTCCATTGCTGGCCCGCCACCTTCATTGTTTGGGATGTGTAGCCTTGCACATCACGGGGGATGACCTTGTGAGACTTTACAGGGTTTCTTTTTTGATGAGACTTATGCCACTTGTCTCTCTGTGCATCAAGTACTTCTGGCTGATCTCTCAGAGCAGATTCTGCAGATCCCAGGCCATCATTCCTTCCATGGTAAGGGAGGCAGCTCAGCGGGTCCAGTACCACCCACAGCGGTACACCCTATGTCCTTTGCAGTGGTTTGCATTGTGAATATCTGTCCTCTCGGTGTCCCATACAGGGCGCTTCTAGTGGAGTCTATGGCACAAAACCATATCAACCTCTTCCATGATGTACTCAAGAAGATAGTTCCTAAAGAGACACTCTGCATGAAGACCTTCATGTACTTCTATCACAAATGTTCTTGACGGTGTGGCTGGCCAGATAAGGTCGGTACCCACCATGGAGGCATTTTCAAGGGGGTCACTTCTTGACTGTTCACCATTGTCTTCTTGGCACAAGTCAGGTTTCTCAGTGCCTTGTCTGCCTATAAGCACTGTTTGTAAGGATGGCTGTTTGTAGAGTGGTACATGAGAAGGCACTCCAGTACCTGGCGAAAAGTTCAAAGTTCCTTTCCTGTGCTTTCGAAAAAAAATCTTGGGGGGCTGTGGGTTGAGTACCTCCTAGAAGTTACGCAAGAGTAATAAGCTACTCCCGTCTTTCATATCATTTGAAGATGAGCCTGTGGAAACGATCTTTGCTTTTGTGTGGCATGGGTACAAAAAGTGGTGATTAGCCCTGAACTGAGGAGATATGAGCAAGTGGCATAAATCAGCCGGAGAGATGTGCTGCCCTGCTCCTGATGGCTGGAATGAATCACAGGAGTTGCTGGAGATTCATAAGCTGTCACTATAATTAGGTGTGCCAGTGGAATCGTAATTATGAAAGTGACCTTTACCAAAAGGCTAAAGAGAGCAGGCAGAAGGAATATAAATCCCTTTTTGAGAGTTCTCCTAATGGAATCCGTCACAAGCATGCCAGCTCCCAGTGAAACAAATATGTATTTCATATTTCTCTTGGGCCACAGTGGCACATGCTTAAATATTCTGCAGATGAGAAGAAGAGGTTCCATGCTCAGAGAGCGAATGACAATAAGCCAGTTTTTTTTTCATTTAATTTATTTCGTGTTTTTGACAGAGAACCGTAGATTAAGGTCCAGTTTACAAAAATATCAATGTAAAATATGAATACTAAATAAAACAAATAGAGACAGTTAGTTAAACAGAAGTAAGTATAAAAGAAAGTTCAAATGGTTAAAAATTGTACATTTATAGGCATGATATGGGCGCATAAATTGTACGACTATGATCAGCATGCGTCATATCGAGACTTGGGTGTTTTCAGGTAACAGCTGGTTGTAATGTAATCAGTATTTAGATGGAGCTTCATCAAAGATTAAGAGTCGGTATAGTAAAGAGACATGGTAAGCTTCACTAGATGATCCTTAAGCCTTCAGATGAAGATCTGTAGACCGGCAAGGATTCTGATGTCAGCTGGAAGGGCATGCCGTATCCCTGGCCTTTTCCCTGAGAAATTGTGCTTGAGAGTGCAGGACATTTTGAAGCATGGTGTTTTGTGGAGTATGTATTTGCTTCGTAAGTTCCTTATTGACAGAGCAAATACACACTCCACAAAAAACCATGCTTCAAAATGTCCTGCACTCTCAAGCGCACCTTCTCATTCAGTTCCTGGTGAATCCAGATCAGTTTTGTGGTTCCTAGCGGCTGTTCTAGGTTTTGGGGGTTTCTCAGCCCAAACCCATGTATATCTTTGAGATGTAGACTGTCTGGAGAGGGCCCCCATCATTTTGTGTTATGGCACTGCTGGAGGAAAATCCTGAATGCCATCTCTGTCTACCACTGATTGATGTTCATGCAGTTATGGGAAGGGTAGAGACAAAACAGGACATAGTAAGGGAAAGGGGTTTTTTGGCACAATGACAGGATAGGAATTACCCACACTGACTTCCGGCATTAAACAGAGAGAAGCACTGGTGTTGGCCTGAGCAAAATGGAATGGGATAAGCCAGAATGACAAAAGAAATACATACAAAGTAAGAGGAGACGGGGCAACCTCCTCGACATCCCCCAAAATATATAATCTTAAGAATTGGTAGCAGGGCCAGACTGGGATCACAATTTGGCCCTGGCAATTGAGTCTGACCGGCCGCTAAACTGCCCCCTGGTAACAAAAACGCCCCCCATGGGTCCAAAACCACACCCCGTCCTGGCAGCCCCCCAGGGATACGCCTGGTGCCCGCTACGGCCAGTCCGGCCCTGATTGTTAGCACTAAAATGCCTGTCCAAAACAATTCATCCCAAAAACTGTCACAAAAGATTTACTCCTCCCTACGCTGTATCTCGAAGTGAACTGCGAGAAGATGGATTGAATTTTACCCTGATCCCGTATTCACTGACTCTGGTTCGGCCAACCTTTTCTTTTTATCAAGCACATAGGCCAGGTTTAGCTGTTTGCCTCATTTTGTTTTGGTTGTGTGTGGTGTCTTGTTTTTAAGAAAGCTCCCCCGAAACTGTTTTTGCACAAGCAAAACAATACAGTATACAAAAGGAGCGGTAGCAAACCCTCGTACTGATGCCAATACGCCAATGGCAGTACTTCTTCAGCTACCCAAAACTTCATAATTCAGAACAGGATTATACATTCAAGTCACATCTTTTGATAGAACTCGTTTTCAAGATGGCTGCCGTTCCATTGGGGTGTCCTCAAACAGTTGTGCCAGAGCATGCTGTAACTATTAACTTATTTTTCGAGACCGTGGTGACAGTGCCGCATTTCTTTACGATGCTGTTTAAATGACAGCATCATTGATTTGTGCTAAATCCGGAAAATGGAATATGAGATGTAATCTGCTTGGTTGCACTTTATCCAGTCAGGCTCCATTTGGTTATTATGTTCAATCATTTCTAAATAGGCTCAGAAATGGTGCTGAATTAGTGCTATTTGTGTCTAAATATGTGAACATTATGTATGTCTAATTGAAGTATTAAGAAGTATATTCTATGCTTAATGAGTGTCTTTTTATTTTCTTGCGGATAAACAGTTGATTATTGTATGATTTTTGTAGTCTTTATTTAGAGTCTTCAAATGTAGATTCTTTTATGACAATGTTCTTTTTGCGTTATGCTCCTGCATTTAAAGTCTTAGAAAATATTTCCTTTAAAAATAGTTTTAAATCAAGGGATTCTAAAATGTTTCTAACCACCACTTTGAAGATAAAGCCTAAAGCTCCCTCCTGCTCTTCCCAAATCCCTGTCCAATGTCAGAGGGTTCTGGCCCCAACCCCACCAGCACTCCTGCCTGCATGCGTCTGTTATCCACTGATTGCACTGTTGCAATGTGCATCCCATTTCTGTGACAATACGCTGTAAAGTGTCCGTGAGCGTAGCATTAAGGTGGGCTCTGTGTTAAATGCACAACACTTACATAAATATGAGTTAGTGGAGGTGGATATTGTAAAGGATGGTAGAAGTGAGGTGTACACTTTTAATACCAACTCTAGCCTTTTTTTAAAATCCACGCCAAAGAGACCCTCAAGATCCTTACTGAATTTCTTCTGGTCCCTGGTTTAAGGACATACATGGATAAAAGAAATAAGCGAAAAACGGTAAGCCAGTTACCTGGCTCTTTTTAATGGACGCCATCTTGAAACGTGCAGATATAAGTAGCCTACCATTTTATGTTAGACTAAAGGTCTTCTGCCAGAGGTGAAAAAGGTGTGAGAATTTACATAAAGAGTGGTTGCAGTGTTGCAGTTGGTAAATTAGTTCTTTGCATATGTTTCAAAAATATAATTGGGCTCATTTTAGCAGCCCATGTTTAGACTATGTTTCTACAGTGTGGACTTATCCCACGCAGTAGTGTTAATGGCAAGATGGCTTAGAGAATCACACATTGTTCTGGGAGGAATGCTTGCAAATAGTCTAGCCAGAGGCAATCTCTCGGGGTACCATTCCAACCTCCGTCTACACTCCGTCTATCATTTCCTTTGGTTTTGGCTTTGTTCGCCATAAGTTGGCAGGGTATGCTCAGACGTGAGTCCCTTGCTCACTTTGCCACTGGATTCCAGCAAGCCTGGCTGAAGACGGCTGAAATGCCAGAAACCGGTCCTAGGAAGCTTGTTTCCGGTCCAGGGAAGACATGGCTTGGCAGTTCGGGCTGGACTGTTCCCATGAGGCACAGGGTCAGACTGATTTGCATAAGGCAATGTCTTAACTGGGGTGGCAGAGTGGGCTAAAGAACGGTGATGGATTAAACCCAGATCAGTTGACTGGGGGTGAGTGCTTGCAATGTTCAACACTCCGTCTATCATTTCCTTTGGTTTTTACCATTCCAACCTATCCTGTTGTGGATGGGGTGGAATGGAATGCTACCCACCCGAATGCTAGTGGTTAGACTTTTTGCAAGCGTCCCTCCCATCATTTTGTGTGTGATTGATGGCATTCCCTAAGTGCCCTTAGTATGCCCACACGTGGGTCTCTTGCTCAGGGTATCATAGGACCCGAACTCCCAGCCATTGATGAGGCCTAACAATACCGAAAGCGGTCTGGGGTTGCATGTGTTCCCTTCTACAGAGAGTCTCACCTGCCACTTTGGGATGGACTGTTTTCATGAGCAGCAGGGTCAGTACTGATTTACATCAGGCAGGCCTATGTCTATCTAGGTAGGTGACAGTGAGTGAAACACGATGCGTTGCACTGCCACCTCCGGTGATTGCCAGTGGTTAGTCTATTTTAAGCATTCCTCCCATCACCTTTTGTGTGACTGATTTATCGAGAAAAGTGCTCATAACTGATGTCTTGTGAGACCTGCAGGTCATGAGTTTGAATCTTGGCAGAGCCAAATCAGCCATTCATCCTTCTCAAGTCTATCCATTTATTGTTGCTAAGCTGGGCGACAGTGACTAACGTTCTGTTCAGCAATTGGGGAACAAATACTGACTCAAGTGCTGCGGCATAACAAGTTATCAACCTCACTATTTATAGAATATAAATACCAAAATACAAGGCAGCTGGAATTATCCCTGCTTCATATAAACGGCTTTCGTTCAATGAAACATAAATCTGACATTTCTTGTTCCAAAATGCTGTGCCTTTTATTTATAGCAGCTCCTTTGTGCCCATTTTGTTGAAGCAGAATTGGAACAAATATTTCCCTTTCTAACATGGTTGAACCCGGTCATAGTTTACTATGCCAAGAAGCAATGGTTCATCTGGAGAATAAAATTCAGGAAAACGTTTTGTAAATAGGTTAGAGATAAAACGTGTTTGTATGTTTCTGAATACATTAGACGAAATTGGGATTTCTTTTGAATTGCTTTTATTTGAAATCCACCTCATATTTACAACTATTGTGAAATCTCACGAGGACATACAATTATACTAGTTAAATCATGTATTTGGTTCAGTGAGTTTTCTATAGAACATGATTTGCTCAGGTCATTGGTAGGCGGCTCAGTGCTCAAAGGTGCTTCTGTAGCAGACAAGTAATAGTAATGAAACTTGTCAGCAAGTGGTAAGGGAAACAATGCATGCAAAGGAAAAGAAACCACTATCTATTTGCAAAAAGAAACAGTATATGGTCTTTTAACTCATTGGTTCACTTATGTTGTGTCATCGACGTTTCGACCCTCATGGAGGAATCCGTAGGGCATCATAGAATTAGGTATCAATAACACAAGCATCTGCAAGATATGGCTGAAAGAAGGGTTAAGCTATCCATAAGGGTGAAATCTGCATGGGAAATTGACCAAAGAAGGTCCCTAAGAGTAGATTCCAGATTGATTGATCGCCGTGGCAATTGATGGGCTGTGCACATCCCCAATGCCGAGAAGCGATTATTTGAAGCGGTCCTAGAGGGGCTCCTACACAGTACTGGTTGAGGTCGAACTCATCAGACATTGACAGATGCAGCAGGGTGGATTTCTGGAACATTGTTAGCGCAGGTAAGAAGGGCAATTGGTATTTTAGCGAGAAGAGAGTCAGTTAAATCCTTGCATTTTGTCCTGCAAAAATGTGACTGTACTCAGGTGTACAAATGGATTAATTAAAAATTTTAATTGGCGGCAAAGAAAATAGTGAGTTTGTATTTCGATAGGTACAAGCGACTGTTGTCTGCAGTAAAAAAAACAATATTAATAATTGCTTAATGTGAGTTGTATTGTGCATAAATAAAATATATCTACTAAGAGCACTGAAAAATACTGTTTGCTCCCTGTACACACAACATGCATTGCTGTAAGCGTGTGCTAGAGACATGCCGAGGCTCAACAGTTTCTCCACCATGCTCAGCCAACATCTCCTTCCCAGTAGAGGCAGTAAAGAGACCATACAATTGAGGACCTAAACTGAACTCCACTGAAGTGATTTTACATAGTCCATCAAACTCTAGCAAGCTACCCCACGAATGCTACCCCATGAATTCTACCACTGGGTCTGTATCGTCACAAACATCTGTTCTTCCACTTCTCCCGGTTGGAGAAGTTGTGTGAACTAATTATTTGGAATGTACTAGGAATTGACTGAAGCAAAATTTGATTTGTGGGCAGTATCCAGACCTGTGGAAAGCTGTAGCCTAGTCTCAAAGCATAGAGAGCTCCACCCCTGGCCACAGCCACTTGTTTACATCTTTACAATGTAAATTAAAAACAGCTCCATCTTCTGCATTCTAATGGCATGCAACTCCAACAGTCTGATGCGGGACCCGGGATTTCCTGTACAATTTAGTATAGCATGTGTGCAGTAACACATTGAAAGAACCATCCAGTGAAAGGTGTTTCAATAGTTCTGAAGCACAACAAGACCTCCTGCAATGTTGTGGCATTCTGTAGTCATCATTAATAATTGTTAGTGATGATTGGGTTAGTAGGATTGCTTTTTTATTTCCACTGGAATCCCTATATGAGTTTTTAAACATTTTACTATTAACCTACTTGTAACTTCCAGCATTTTAAATTTAGATGCTGGAACAAGGTTGGGTTGGACATGACTAGAGGTCAGGCTTCAGGTTTATGTTCATTAAATAAGATGTCCTTATACCGCTGGCAAAACATTCAGCTGCCTGTAAGAAATATTGTTATTAGTTGTTGCCAATAATATAAAATATACATAGAGTAGGCTTTGTCTCCACATTTCAAGAAGGCATCCATTAAAAAGGCCAGGTAACTGGGTTATTGTTTTTCACTTATTTCTCTCTCACTGTAAGAGAGTGGGTTACTGGTTGAGTGAGGTGGAAACCTCACTCAGACCTTGTCAGGGTAAACCTCAAAAGTCACTAAATTAACATGTGCTTAACCCTCTGGTGGCTTGGCACAAAAGAAGCCAGGCTTAACTTAGATTCTATGTGTAAAGTATTTATGCAGCACACACACAGTAGTAAAGTGAAAACACAAGAAAGACCCCAAACCAATTTAGAAAAATAAATTTTAATAAATAAAATATCAGAATGATAAAAATCTAATCAGAACTGGAGATATTTAATTTTAAAGTTTTAGTGAAAATAGCACTAAGAAACAAACCTCTTCTTGCGCTAGGCTGCGGGAAAGTCACAAGTTCAGGCTGCATGCGATACAGCGTGGGTCGGATACATGAACCTTGTTTGTCTTACTGAAGAGGTACCTTCTCAAATCCGACCCGAAGAGTTCCAATGCTAATGGAACTTCATAAAGTAGTTTTTCACTATAGTAAGGCCTATCTCTCCCAAAAGCGAACACTAAGTTGACTTGTTTCAATTAATAAGTGCTAATTAGATTGGGAGCGGATAGATAAATGATGCTTGCACCCAAATGAATTGTAATTTTAAATCCTCCGGCATTGTTCCTGTTGCAGCCTCCATGCCGAGCCCCCTCTCTGGAAGACCCAGGGATAGTGAACTAACGTCTTACTGCTGTCAACAAATAGAAATGTGTGAAAATCCACTTTGGATCTGTCTTTGTAGTGGTGGATGTAGCTGTCTCAATCTGCTACTGAACAGATAATCACTCCTAAACGTTTCAGGTTAGACCATGAAGAAAGGCTAACCTGGTGCTGCATGCATAGCTTGCAACCAAATATATCTCCCAGAGTCTTGGCTTGGTTACCGTAGAGTTCAGATATGCTGTAGGTTACTGTAACTTAATGTTGTTCAAGTCCTCAAACTTGGAAGAATGAAATTCTAACTCCACCATGCTGGAATTCTACTTTTCAACTTGTAGATTTCAAAAAGATGTCAGTAAGGAGTAATTCACTCACTGAACTTCCTTACCCCTCTTCTATAAGCGAACACCCTTTGTAGAGATTTCTGTCCACACCGCTAGTGTGTCATTTTGATTGCTTCTTGATAGTCTTCCTTTTCAGTATAATTTGTTTATTCATTGTGGTAATTGTTTTGTTTCTATTTCCTTTATAGTGGGGATTTTCAATGCAATTAATGCCAAGTTTAAAATGCATTTGATTAAATCGTAAATGCATTACAATACCTTTGTCGGTGCATCACATCTAGGCCTTAGGCTCAGAAACTTAGGCAACAAATTATAATGTACCCTGAGCAATCACTTGAAATATGTGTCCTAAGTAAAGAAAGGAAAGAGGACAGGAAAGGTAAAAATAAGAAAGAGCATTTGTCACTACACTTTTAAAAATGTACCTACAACACACAGTGGAGGAACCGCTGCTGCATTATGCTGATAACAGTGCTTTATTTTAAGCTGAGAAAAAGGAGCAACAGTAAGCCGCTCTGTAATGGATCATCACTAGCATCTTTTGTCATTTATATCCTGACAAGGAGAAGGTGTCAAAAGAGAAGGGTCTCCAAATATTCTATACTCCTCCCACTTCCATTTCTAATAATCACAGTGTGTATACTTCTACACATTAGTAAGACCTGCCTGACCAGAACAGTATGTTTGGCAATTATGTATTTGATTGTATTTTTAAAACAATGACAGAATTTAACTGCAATGTTCAAATAATCCTAGACAGATTTAAACATTGTCAATTTAGTATAATTGTAAAAAATTCGGAGGGGGTGGATACATCATTTTTTCTTCACTGTTGGGGCATCGCAATAAAAAGTTTGAAGACCACTGACCTAGGAAGTTAATTCATTGGAAAACATGAGGGCTTGTTTAGGCTATTTTACATCTCAGAACTACAGTAACTCATCACACATTTTCATCTTCAATCCTCTGTCACACATATAGTCTAAATACAAAGCAAGCTCTATCGTGTTGTTTTTTAACTTCACTTCCATCGGTCATATTGTCACTTGCTATGATGGCTGCTGTATTGTATCTGCTTATTTTGCAGTTGTGACATCCCTGCCTTTCATGAGATTTCCTGTGATTTTGTGTTTCCCCCCCCCATGCTATCTAAAAATCTTAGGTAATATCCCATCCGCGTAAAAACTGCAACACAAACGCCCAATGCTTGGGTCCTAAGTAAGCCATACTTGTCAGTCCCTTGCAATGGCATTTCCAATTGAGTTATATCATGCTTATATTTACTAAACACCAATTAGCTTGCCTACACAACTCATCCATCTAAATCTTTCACAAGCCATCTCCATTATGTACAAACACTTATGGAGCATGGTAACGAGAACAGCAATTTAGCTGTCAATAAAGGTTTTTTGCAGGATATAGGCACATATACCATGGCCGGATATGCATCACTTGAAAACTTGCTACCACTCTCTAAATTGAATTGTTGCCTTTATTCTAAGCTGGAAGCAATGCAGGCTTTTAAATACCTCTGCTGCTTCCAGCTGTTGAAGAGATGTGTTTTGGCAATAGCTTGTGTGTTGTTAATTCATCCTGCTCGAAGGTCTTTTAATGTGCTAACACATCCAGCCAACATTTCTGCATGCCTGTCTTTGCATCCTTATATTTGCATACACGTGTATGCATATATTAGCACATTAGCGCCAGGAGGTTTGGTTTAGCCAATGGCTTACTAAAGGTTCCACGAAGAAAGGAAAAACAGAACTACATCTTTCTAAACTTGGATTTTCCTTACTACAGAATGAGTATGAGTAAAATCCGTGATATGTGCCTTTTTCATTCTGCTGAAACCACAATGTATATAATCACAGAGCAAGAATGTGAAAACATGTCTTGCAGCCTAAGAGTTGGGCCTCCCAGACCTTCCCTGCTGGGAAAACGTTACCAGAATATGACCAAGCTCTGTGTGATCTTATTGCTTTTGTTTTTAGGTCTGGCTACAGACAACTTCAGCTGTATGGAGATCCTCGCCTCTACAAGTCTCCCACAAAGTATATAAAGAGAATGGGTTATGGGTCACCCGATAAATCCATTGGGTTTCCTGAATTTTCCATGGTTTGTCGTGACTTGGATGTCTGCCCTTCAAGGCTTTGGCGTTTCTAATACGCTTGCATTGTCCCATTTGTATTGTCACTAATTAGATTTTGTTGATGGGGCTGAAGAGGAGCTTTGTTAGTCTGCAGAGGAGGTATGACATAAAGCTTGAAATTCAGAGTCCGTGTGTATTCATTGATGCTTTACTGACATATTGCGATTATTGCTGGCTTATGGCTTTTTGTTTAGAACGTGTGTACTGTTTGACAGGCTAAGGCATCCAGAGTGTAATGCACGTATTACCCTTGCCCAGTTATTTGTTTAAATTGTTGTCATGATAACATGTTGTTTGACTTACAGCTTTTAGGTAATCACAATGTAGAGTCCAAACACGTTTTCTTACACATCCAACAGAAACACTGTCCCTTTGTCGAAATCATCTACCTTGCAATATTTTGCTATGCATGTCTTTTAAGATCACCACTTACAATTCAAACTTCATCTTTTGACTTCCTTTAATAGCACTGTTCTCTGATGGTGCAACTTAACTCAGCTAATGCAGTTTGCTCAGTAAATGGGCCATACTCCTGGCTTCAATAATGTTGTTTCCGTATTGGATTTTCTAGCTAGTACAGCTGGGAGCAACACATAGAAAGTCCCCTAACTATCCTAAAACATTTTATCCTAAAGTCAGACAGACCCATAGCTTTGGCAATGTTCCTTTCATTCAATTATATCTCACTATCAAAGGAGAGAGAGAGGACTAGGTAGCTAGTCCGTATCCCCGGGGTTTATATGTGAGATCAAAAAGGACTAGCCTATTTGTGAATTTACATAGACTCAAGACTGTAAGGCAGGGTACAAACCATTTTGTTTGTTAATGAAGCCCTCGCCCAACAACTTTGGTGGTGGCATGCTTCATCATCTGGCCCACCCAGTGACACCGAGTGTGTCCCAGGTGTGCTTCGAAGCCTGGATACAGCGGAGCAGGTATGTATCCGAGTGTGCAGTGTAGTGACGTGACGGTGACGATTTGAAAGCTATGCAGGGATCCCAGTACCCGAGGGTAAATTATATTTTAATAACTGGGTCACTGCTAGCATTAAAAAAGGCTGTTGGATGTTATAGGAATGTTAATTAGGGTTTCCTACATCCAGGTGTGGTCTACATGTTTCAGCCAGGCCTTTATGATTAAAACTGGCTTTCCTCAGGACCAAAGTGTGTAGGTGCAAATTACTTAGATTTAAGTGATTGTGTAATTTTGAGAAATGTGTCGCACTCGCTAAGGTGCTTTACATGTGAGAGGGGGATTCCCTCTTAGAGCATTAGTTACTTTCGGTCAGTGTCTGCGTTGAGCCTCCAGTCGAGAGACGACTGGAGGCTCAACGCAGAGACTGACCGAAAGTATCGGTCCATTCCTCTGCCGGACTACTCCATGGGGCATGTTTGGCAACAAGCCAACTAATGCTCTAAGAGGGAATCCCTCTCTCACATGTAAAGCACCTTAGCGAGTGCTCCACATTTCTCAAAATTACACAATCACTTAAATCTAAGTAATTTGCACCTACACACTTTGGTCCTGAGGAAAGCCAGTTTTAATCATAAAGACCTGGCTGAAACATGTAGACCACACCTGGATGTTGGAAACCCTAATTAACATTCCTATAACATCCAACAGCCTTTTTTAATGCTAGCAGTGACCCAGTTATTAAAATATAATTTACCCTAGGGTACTGGGATCCCTGCATAGCTTTTAAATCGTCACCTTCAAGTCACTACACTGCACACTCAGATATATACCTGCTCCGCTGTATCCAGGCATCGAAGCACACCCGGGACTCACTCGGTGTTACTGGGTGGGCCCGATAATGAAGCATGCCACCAACTAGGTTGGTGGGTGAGGGCTTCATGAACAAACAAAATGGTTTGTACCCTGCCTTACAGTCTTGAGTCTTTCATTCAATTGCCTCTTCTAAGGTATGGGGCTTTTTCTGAAATAGTTGTATTAGGTAAGGCATAGGAAGCTGGCAATATTACTTATAATTAGAGTGCTATGCTGCCCTACGTGCAATTTTCCCTTGTTGATAAAACATGGCGTTGTTCTTTGAATCTTTTGCACATAACATTCTTTTTGTGAGCTCTTGCCTCTTCTGTGGTTGAACCTCACATGATTTGACAAACTTGTTTGGAGAAATATATTTCTTTAGCATTATGTATAGCTATCATATGAATTGTACATTTGCAAGGCAGCATTATTGAACACAATGCACCAATTTAGCTCTTGAAAGACGATAATGGACAAACCTGTGGCCTGGCTCACAAACTAGAGACATTATGCGATGATTTTCTGGTTAAATTACAGACTTTCCAACTGTGAAGCTTTTTCTCAGATACTAACTTCACTCCTTACACAAAATATGTGATCCTGGGTAATTCAATTTACCTCACTGTGACTTATTTTCATTAATGGCTAAATTTGCAAATGCCGAGTGATGGAGTTCAGAGATGTAGCATTAAGAATGATGGTATCACGCCACAGCTTTATTGACCTATTTGGATGAAACAAGAGCATTAGATGAGATGTCTACTTGCAGGTCGGTGGTTATTAAACTGGGAATGTTTTTAAATTTGCCAAAGTAGCTGATCAGGCTGCGTCATCTCCTAGCAAACTGTTGTGGTTTACAGAGCACATGAGCCCGCCTTCCGAACCTCGGAGTGGTGTGAAACAAGGTGTGTTGCTGCGTCAAGATCCTCACAGACAGGGAGTAGAGGCGTTTATTTGCCTTCATTAGACTTTGGGCTTAGAGTCTGAGATTGTGTGTTTCTTTAACGGATTGGGTGGGGGAGGATGAAATGTTTTTAAAGTTTACTGTCGGATGGAAGGTTTCTCTCTTATTTTTGATCACCTTAACATCTTGTTAATTCAAAATGAACCACCTCTCTTGTTTCATTTCTTTCAAAACATAACCACCACATCACACTGATCTTTGGCAAACAACCACTTGTCACGGTGGAGCCTTAAGATTATGATGTTATCTCAAGATATTGCTTACATATACAGAAGGTAGAGAGAAGGCACTGCTCTGCAAATCTATTTCTTGATCCTGTGGTTAAGCCCATTGTTAAAAGGGTGAACAAAGTTGTAGATGGATGATAGTCAATGTAGACTGTATATTTTAAGATAAATATACAGGAAATGAATCTAAATGTAAATCATTTTACCAACTTCCTGACTAACCTGAAAATATGACGTGGATCCAGCCCTCCTGAATGAACTTTGAATAACCTTGATAAATTCTTGTGGAAAATGTTACTTTTTCTGCTGCCCATTGGTAAGTGTTAACGTACATAGAATGTACCAATACATTTGTAAATCTACTCAAATTAATTCAATTGCCTTGGTGTTCTGTTCAGTTTGCACATGTGCTTCACGTGACCTGCACAAATTAGGAATTTCTGCTGACTAATGAGTACATTACCTACATTTTGTTCTAGTTGATCCATCGAATGCCAGTGCAACATTCACATTCCCAGGCTTCTCGGAGGTGCTCCACATCAAGGCTAAAAACTCTGTAAAAGTTAATGTATGAAATCCACCTTTTCTGCATGTCACCCCAGATAGGTTGCCTCTTGCTAGGCCCTGTATTTGTGCTGACATAAGTACTCTGTGCATTTTACCCCTGCTATGCTGTAGGAAAGTACCTGTTCCCCTATTTTAACAGTCAAATTGGCATATACTTAATTGGAGTATTTAACTTGCCTGTAAGTTACAAGTATTTCGTACAAAGTATACCTAGGGCCGGAAAGTTAACTGTTGCTAGTGGCCTGCAGGACCTATTGTGCTATCCATGACAGTGCAAACATGGCTACCATTGTAGCCTGACTGTAGCGGTGTAAAAACAGCTAGTAGATCTCTTAAAATAAAACCTTTAAAAAAGTTAAATACCGCCCCTTTAAATATTAATAAGTCACAGCTATGTAGCACTTCTAACCCACAAATAAAGGGGTGCATGGTATTTAAAAGTAGGATATGTAGTAATTTAATGTTAATATGCCCTCACAGTGACTAGCATGCAAAAGGTATTGTTCACTGTGGCGGGCCTATTTGTCCTATGTAGAAATCCAGAGTACAGATTAAAGTTTTAATATTGTATCTCAGGAATGGGACCAGGTGCAAAACATTATTAAGCAACTATTTCTAATAGTTAGTAAAAATACAGTTCAATGTTGAATCTGAATTTTATAAACATTATAGAAAATTTCCTTGTAGAAAGTAATGTTTTCCTGCCTGAAGTTCCTGAAGGCTAATTTGGATTGGCTCTCTAGGACCTGCCAGTCAGTAATAAGCCTTGAATAGGTGTGAAATGCCTCCCAGACGCAAACAAAAGATGGACCCAAATAGACAGAGATGACTCCGGTGTACATATTGTAGCAAGTTTGCATAATAATCAAAATGTCTTGGCTCTCACCAGTATATTGCACATATCAAAGAGTAACTCAGTGATAGCATATCAGTAAAGCCTGTAAGAGATCATTAAGTAAATGAAAGCAGTGCCAGTATATAAACCATAACAGAAGGGTTGGGCTGGCACAGACAATAGGCCCGGACACCAAAATAAAACTCGCCCTTATTAAGGAATTAGAAAGCTAAAAAAGTGCTCCATGTTTGTAAATTGGGGCAGTTTTGAACTTATAAAGACACGCTGTATAAGTGTTTTGCAAGTTATGGAATACTGCCTGGATATGAGCTTGCTGCAGGGAATGTTTGTTTTAATATCAGGGAACTCAACAGTAAAAACTGCTCTAGGAGACCCTAAAAATCATCCTGCTATATGGCCTCCTGGACCAGTTTTTACTGTTGATTCCCTGATATTAAAACAAACATTGCCCGCAGCAAGCTGAAATCTATGCAGTATTCGATACCTTGCAAAACACGTATAAAGCACGTCTTTCTAAGTTCAAAACTGCCCCAATTTTCAAACATGGACACATCTTTTAGCTTTCTAATTCAATAATAGTCCCTTTTATTTTAGTCCCCAGGCCTATTTACTGTGAAAGTCCAACCCTGTTGTAATGGTTTATATACTGACACTTCTTTTGTTTACTTAACGATGTTTTACAGGCTTTGTTGATATCCTATCACTGAATTACTCTTTGATATATACAATATATCAGTAGGAGCCATGACATTTTGATGATTGTGTAATATTGCTATAGTATGTGCTACTTTGTCATGTTGGAAACAATAAAGAATTGAATTAAAAAAAAATAAAGAAACAAAAATAGGGGGGCTGCATGTCCACCCAGGAAGTCCTGGACTACCAGTCACTTTTTCAGTCTACTGATTTATTGTCATTTTGGTGTCATTTTATTTTACTTTTACACTATTTTTCTAATTTGGTTTGGGATTTTTATTGTTTTGCATTTTGACTTTTACTGTTTTGGTACTGCATAAATATTTTCTACTTTTCCCTAAGTTAAGCCTTTCTGCTCTGTGAAATAGCTACCAGGGGGGTGAACACAG
Source organism: Triturus cristatus (assembly GCF_964204655.1). Lineage (NCBI taxonomy): Eukaryota > Metazoa > Chordata > Amphibia > Caudata > Salamandridae > Triturus > Triturus cristatus. The sequence goes on along the minus strand of NC_140585.1, from coordinate 1,103,118,362 downwards.
GTCAATTTAGTGACTTTGGGGGTTCATCCTGACAAGTGTTGTGATTGTTCCTTGGGTGCGTATTCACCCACCTCAAGTAATAATCCAATTTTTTACAGTAAAGATGCCAACGCACTGGATATTCGCTCTGCAGTGCAATCTGACTTCATAGAGCCACTCTGACTCTGTGGACAGGTCGGCAATCAAGGCCAAGGTGACAGTGTAGGCAAGTCTAGGCAGAGTGCAACACAATTATCACAGTCGCAATAAGATGTGTCTGTCCAGCCAGACTTATAAGTGCACAATATGTTAATGAGAACTCAAGAATTTACTAATATATTTACCTTAAAAATGGGGATTCAACTGGTAGAAGATGTTAGAAAGAACATAACACACAGGTGATGCCAAGCATTATAGAGTAAAAGGTCCCTGGCTGTGCACTCTGTGTGCTGTTCAATAATGATCGCAAACATAAAAACAGTCCTGGAATGAGAAACAACAGTGGCGTTGAGGACATGTTGGTGGGGGTAAGTGATGCTTGCAGCATGTAGTCACGATCAGATGCTGAGTGCCATGAACACACTGCACAAACTAGGATAAAAACCCCTGCCAATATGCAGCTCCTTTGTTATCGGTGATGTTCGTCCTCACACATCCTGGCATCTTTCCAGTCATCATAACAACAAAATGAGGTGGCTTTATTTACTTGTTATTGCTGTGTGACGGTGGTGTAATCCGAGGATGTGTAAGAGGTAGGAAGGGGATTAGTAGTCATTAGACTAGCATTGTATGATGCATGTTGGTTGTACATCTCGTAAAGAGGAAGGGGCAATTTTGTTTTTATATAACTGTTGTTAGACCTGTCAGCCCTTTGGGTGGTCCCTCCTCATCATTATTTATTTTGTCCCACTTCTGCCTCAAACCCTGTCATAATTTTTCCTTTTTGGGAACCACCAGACTTGTTAGTGTTGATGCAGGGTCAGGGAGCCATTTTCCCTATCCCTGGAACTTCTGTCTGAGGGCCTGAGACACAAAATGGTGGGCATCCTTTGTCACCTGAGACATAACCAGAACTCACTAGAGGTTTCTAGAACCTCCTGGAACATTCTAGAATGCTGTGATAGTGGGAGGCAGTTTAGAATGTTGGGAGGCCATCTCAGAGTGGCAGTTGGCATCTGACTGGAGAGGAGAGAGGACAGAGATAGAAGGAGGTCGGAGTAAGGCAGCAGAGGTGGAAACCAGTGCTTGGAGTGGGGTCCAGAAACCCACCCTTGATGCTAGTCCCTACTGACCAAGCCCAGCCTAAAGCCCTGTGTGGGACCAAAACCAGAAGAACCATCGTAAGGATCTGAACATTTGGAACAGGCCTTAAAGAGGAAGAACAGCAAGCTTCTGACCTGTTCGGCGGTGTCCTCCTGGAGTCCTGACGTCGAGAAGCCTGGAGACCTGGGGCCTGAGGTAGAGAAGCGGCGCTGACAGAAAGCAGACGTCGTACCCGGAGCCGTCAGAGGTCGAGTGAGGGCGCCGACGGAGGTCGTGGAGAGGCACCGGAGGTCGAGTAGGGAGTCACCTGAGGTCGAGGTGAGGCGTCGACGGGGGAGTGAAGTCCACCCACCGGAGTCGCCGGAAACTGAGGTGAAGCGCGCCGGAGGTCGGGAGTGGAGATCGCACTCCGGAGACACCCGGAAGTGGGGAGACAGCGTCCCTGCGACGCCGGAAGGCGACATCGAGTCGAGACCGCCCAGCGACAGCAAGTCGAGGCCGCCCCGCGACATCGAGTCGAGACCGCCCAGCGACATCGAGTCGAGGCCGCCCCGCGACATCGAGTCGAGGCCGCCCCGCGACATCGAGTCGAGACCGCCCAGCGACATCGAGCCGAGGCCGCCCAGCGACATCGAGCCGGGCCCGCCCAGCGACATCGATCCGGAGCCGCCTCACGGCGTCGACACGGCGCCGAGCGGAGCCGATCGTCGTGGAAGGGACAGTAAGTGGTAGAGGGGGCGTCTAAGGCCCCGTGGAGCCCTAAAGACCATCCTAGGGGTTAGAGGGGTGTTAGGACCAGCCTGGGAGTGCCAGGGGTGAACTGAGACTGGTACAGTGACCTCTGTAAAGGGCTGTGTAGTTTGGAGGGCCAGATCTTTAGGTTACCCTCGTTCTGCCTCAGCTTAAGCCCCAGCCTTGACCAATCTAGGTGGGACACCCCCATGCCATCCGAATGACCACAAGCTGAGTATGGGCAAAGTAAGACCAAGTGACCTCCTGAAAGTGATCTGATCTGTATTTGTCATTGATTTCTTTACCTTAATTATTGAAGGTGCTTTACTTATTGTCTTCCACTAATTTATTCTTGCACTGTATTTATTGTCTGACTGTATTCATTTGCAGTCTGTATTTATTGCACCTCTATTTATTTCTTGCTTAATGATGACCTGAACCTATCGGTTGGAATTCCGAAGTAGTATTGTTTATTTGACCTGCTCTTTTGAAGGAAAATCCTATTGTATTGTATTTATGATGTGAAGCCTGCAACTAAGAGAAAATAAGATAAAGACATAGATATTTTCATCTTGTCTTCCATAATTTTTACGGTGTAGTGTCGTTTTTGGAACGGATGAACGCATGGTTATTGTGAGGGTGTGGCGTACGCTTAACACGGTGCCTGACCCCCAACCGCTCGAGCCAAGCTACCACTGTGCTGGGAACCTGGTGACCGCTAACCCGGTTGCCCGGTTTCCAACAACTGTTATTTATTTTATATGAACAACAACCGGGTACCGGTACATGTATAAAGCGATTTCACTAAAAGAAATTCCCCCTCCAACACATACATCATCATAGTGACATTCACTCCTTGGAAGGGGCAATTTTGAACATCCTCAATTTGTTAAGATGTAATATTTCAAAGACTAAATGTTGAAGTGGTATTGGTGTTAAATCCGCAGTAGCTTTCTATGTAAGATTTAAGCGATACACTCCATTGATCTGTGTTTTTAAAAAAGAGTGCTGAGACCTCTCTCATTTCTAAAGGGTTCAATAAATTGATTGCAAGTTCTTGCAAGGACCATGTGTGACAAAATAGTACTCCGACTAAAAGCATGAATGATGGAAGGGCTACACTAGCCTCACAAAACATCCTGTCCTCCTGTCCGTAAAAATCACCACTAGCTTCACTTTCCACCACAAAAGAAACCTGGTTATTTTCAAGTAATAAACATAGAAGCTCTGCGCCCAAACATCCACCCAGCACAAACTGCACCATTGTAATAGTCCAGGTTTAAGGGTCTTTTATTTGCAAACCCAAAGATGTTGTCTGCCTTGTCCAGTTCAACAGATTCACTTAACAGAACTATGTGGGCAAGAGCCACAGTCTTTAGACTATGATGGTTGTTTTTGACGGTATTGGATGCCACAGCACAACTCTGGATGGAGTCTGTTTCTTCAATGAAGGACATATTGTAATGCAATCTTAATGGTTTAAAAGTCTATATCCTGTATGGAAATTTCAAAAAAACACACACTGTCAACTGAAGTTGAATTTGTTATTAAGTGCAGAATTAAGGCCTACAGTTCTGTGTAAGACCCACCCACCCTCTTCCAAACTTCCCCATAGAAATGCTGTACCTCTGTGGTAATATAGCCGTTTTCTTCCGGTGTAAATAATGTTGCACATTTAGTTCCATCAGAGCACTATCTCAGCAATAGCTAACTTGGAAGTCAGTACATATCTTGCTGCAACCCCAAAACGGTCGCCAAAAGGCCTTTTCTTTTGTGGGGGTTTCTATCAGTGAAACTGAACCACTAGAAAAGGTAAAATTAATAGATTGCACCTGTACTGCAGCGCCTTTGTGGCCAGTGCCACCTTCTTTAATATATTCTGCCCTGTTTTCTGTAAAGTCATAAATTCTTCCCTAAGAGAAGCACTAATACAGATTTCAGTAAAGTGGCCGTGGCCACTCGCCTTTTTAAAAAAAAAAATGGGTCTGAATGTCAACGGACTAGACCTGGGTGGAATTTTAATTCCTTGAGCAGAATTGGAGAATTTTGGCAACTCTGCACTACTCTTGTAACATGGAGTTCCTTCCAAATTCCACCAATCGCTGCATTGTGGTTACATGTTTTCCTGTTCGAGCAACGCAATGAGAACAGGAACAACACAAGGCTTCAGGATGTGAGCTGGTGAGCGACATTTGGCATCCCCCAGCGATTTCCAGTTCCTGGGAGGACTTCAGTTGAGATTTTATGAACGTGAGCGCTTGCAGTAAGATGGCTACTTCCCGATTAGATTTTCTACTCGAGCAGTAGCAAAATCAACTTGAAAATAGTGTGGTTCTTTTCACAATGATTTTTCAGCATAAAACACAGTACCGGCGCTAAAATCAGAGTGCGTGCAGCGCGATGTGCAATTACTGCACGTTGGCATAACTCTGTGGAATCTTGCACAGTTTTTTTTAACTCTGCATGATTCTGTGCAGTCAAATTACGCTAGTCCTGCCCAAGCCTACAACAAACTGGCAGGCACTAACTGATAGAGTTAGGGAAAAGATTGTCAATGAGCATCTGTAAGTCATAGACTTCCTGAATTAGAAGTCTGTTTTTCAGCAAACCATGATACAGTAACCTCAATGTTGAATGTAGCACAAAATGTTTGTTCCCTTTTGTAGGCCTTCATCGCTGGTGGAATTGAGGAGTCCCACCAAGGTCGTAGCATCTTTAATATCTATCGCCATCCACTGCTGACACTTAAGTAACACAGTAAATGCTACCATACTTATCCTATTACATTCACATTTGTGTAGCACAAGCAGCCATTATTATTGCATTCTCTGTGTGGAAACTCATTTGTGCGGATATAGGAATACTGAAAATCCCTAAATATTCCTGAAACTAGAAACCCCGCCTAAATAAACACTATGGTCTTCTGTTTCTTGGATAACAAGACTGGCAGGTGGTTGCAACCGGATGACTTAAAAATGAGATGATGTTTTGTAGGACACAGAACCAACTCGGAAACCAGTTGATTAACTCTTCCCTCCCTCTCTTTGGGCAAATATTTTTCTAGCTCTCTGGGATGATGATTCTTGGTTTTGCGATGCAAATGTGCTTGCTTTGACTAGTCCGATTGGCCAGGTTTCCAAAAATCTTTCTTCCAGTTATCTCAGTTTGAGGAAGGATACCATTTTCTTCCCTGAGAAAAGGGAGCCATGGTGGTTAGATTATTTGAGAAATTAGACTGAAGAAATTCATTATACACTAGGATATCTAACAAACTAATGCAGAGACCCCCTGAAAACCCAGAAAGCTAGGCTTAGACTTATTTCTGTTTTATTTTCAGCCCTAACAGGATCCCGTTGGCTCCCTGTCAATGCTTGGATCAATTGAACGTCTTGTGCACTGTCCATGCAGCATAATGACGCAAAGGCCCAGTGTACTCGCACTATTCCCAACCAGACCACTTTGCTAAATGTCCATGTATTGCTTCAACCAATGATTATTTATGATTGTGAAACGTGGAGGAAGGTCCGTGGGCATCAGTGCTTAATTTGTTAAGAAAATAAGTGTCAGGGTATTCACCAGAAAGCCACTGCAGCTGGCGCCACTCATTGCCCCTGCCAGCTCTGCCAACGACAGCACCTACGCATCTACTAACCATCACATTTCTACAAGTGTGGCAATTCAGACTATTTCAGGCCTGAAAAGCTATAAGAATAGCTTGGGTGCAAGGATTAGTTGTTGTAATGTATACTGTATTAATAAACAACTGTTGTTCTGTTCACCTCTAAATTACACAAAAAGTGCTACCATGTGGCAGGCTGTCATAAGTGCCTGTTTTGACAATTAGATGCTGAGCACCAGAAACCACCAGCTCAAATTAAGCACTGCTGGCCATACAAAGGCCCTCATCCTTAATCTGAGATCTGAACCCAACCAAGTATGATTCATTGAACATTTGAAAAACAAACTTTTCAGGCTAGACTTTAACTGACCTCAGTTCATACTTAACAGGGGTTGTGTTTGAAGTACTTCCTACAGTCCACCATCGGTCTTTCTGTGCTTTACTCGCTTCCACGCAGTTCTATTCCTTATACCCCTGTCAAGCATTTTGAAGTAAATAACTGGTTACATTTAGCGCTTATAAAATTTCTTAATAGAAAAATAAGTCTGTGAATATATAGTTGGCATCTGGCGACACAACATTAATGCTGCTACAGCTGAAACATTTGGGGTCCGAATAAAGCCCAATGGGGCTCCAACAGATCCTTCAGGACCCCTACCTCACCTGGTATTGCCTTCGTTTTAATTTTCTCATATCTGTTGTTATAATTTGATTGTAGAGTTGGGTGAATTAGGGTATGTTTTGCCAGTTTTCACAATTTAGCTTTCAGGAGAAATCCCCAACAACAATTGTTTTTACTAGAAACATTTTGCTATACGTTTTTTGCTGGTGACTTTTTTGCAAATGCAAGTTAATTTTCAAGTTTTCTCCCCATACACTACTTTTGGTGGATGGTTTCTCTCGCTATTGTTTCAATTTTGAAAACTTTGTGAAGTTCATCAAGACTTCTAATGGGTGCTAGAACAACATCTCAAACAAGCCTATGTAACTTTGTACATGCCTAGTTTGAATACCAGATGTACGCCACATAATTAGCACAGGGTGTCCCACTTGAACTGAACAAATGGCTGTCTCAAAACATTTCATTAGAAACTTTTTGTTTAATGGCCTGACTTACATTGCGGCGGATCAATTATTCAGGCACAACGGTGACGAAGAGCCTGTCCGCCGCAATATACATCCCATAATATCCAACGTGATTTATATTGCAGCGGACAGGATATCCATCCGCCGAAATCTAAATCCGGCCCTAATTCAAAGCAAGCATTCAGCACAGAGGTCTTCCTTACCTGCCAATAGTTTGGTGGATTAGCCACACAGAAATTTCATGACAGTCAAAATTATAGATTTCAGAACAGATTGGGGATTGGACCAAAACCTTTGTGAACCACCAATGCACAGTGTGCACATCTACAGAGGTATTTCAGGTTTCTTTGAAATTGAACCTGTGCTCTGATTGACTTATCGGTTGTTTGGACGATTGAATGATCCATGTGCTAATGCATGAGCCTAGTAATTCTTAATATTGGTTTGTACTACTTAGGAGTAAATATTTCCTTTTGCCAAATGTTCTTCTGTGTTCTTTATTTGACTGTGTATTGGAAATTAGAGAAGGGATCTTTGTTTCATAGGCATTCGTATAGTGAGTATCGAGTCATTGAGAGTCTGTGATAAAATAATAGTGCAACAGTTAAGAGACATCTTATAAACTGTGACCAGATCAAATGTTGGTTACAGAGTTTAGACAACAGTTAAAACAACATAGTAACAGTGTAACTAAAAATATAACCACAATAGTTAGCATGGGATAATTTGTACTTATTATTAGTACTAGTGCAGATAATGTGTGTATGAATTTCCTTGTGGTAGTGATAAGGGAAGCAGCTAACTTCATGGTCAAAATGTTAAAATAAAACTATGAATGAACACTCAATGTACAACAATGTACACCTTGGCAGCTGGCTGGAACCTGGTCAGTTGATTCTATAAAGCGCTCCTGGAGATAACAGAAATATCCTTAACTTGCCTAATATACAAATGGGAGTCAGATTTGGGGAGGAAATTTAATGATAGCAAATGGAATCACGCCCTTGTGTGTGTCTGGATATTACACCGTTCTGGAGGGTGTCACAGATGTACTAAATAGACCAGTATTTTCCAAACTTTGGGTCATGACCCACTGGTGGGTCGTGAGCCAATTTCTTTTGTGGGTTACGAAAGTCCAAACAATAAACAAAGAAGCTTTTACATTCTGTATTTATTTTGTCACTGTTCCTGTGCTTCAAAGACAGAGGTCATATGTCAAGCTATGTCTTCTGACAAATTGCTGCTTATGTTTTTTTTTAACACAGGGATTGGTGTTTACAAAGTCCTCTCACTTTTCAGTCAGAGAAAGAAAAGTAAAGTCAGTTATGTGACAATCTTGCTGGGGTATATTGAGTGTGAAAAGAAAGGCTGTAGGATGCCATGCAACAAAATATATATACCTGTAAATGAACTGCAAACATTCACTAGTTAGGAAAGTGAAAATGAAGCACGTTTTGTTTGTAATTCTGAAGTGTGATGGAAACAACGTATAGAGTTTTATTTCAGAAAAGCATAATCGTTTTACATGCAATTAAGGCAATTCATAATATAAAACCTTTAAAGAATGCCTTGCCTTAAAAATAGTTGCATCATATTAAAAACAGACCTTGAGGAGGAGTAACCTAATGAGTGTATTAGTGTATAGGAAAAAGAAGCGAACAGTATTAAACAGAAACAAAGGTTTTACTAGGATCAAACCGAACCTAGATAGTTTACTTGGTGATGCACAAATGATGAATATTCACTGAAACCCGATTTCAACACATTATCATTTGTGTTTTATCAGAAAACTGTATGTCTGTGCAAATGTGATGGACATGTCAAAATGTGCTGTCTGTAAATGACAGCGCACTAGCCCACGATTCTTTAGTTACATTAAAAAATCACCCACCTCGTGTCCATTAAAGTTAGGTGGGTCACAAATGTAATTCTTAAAATTGGGTTATGGGTTGAAATAAGTTTGGTAAGCACTGAGATAGGCTGTCAAGACTCATAGACATATGCACTGTAGAAGAAGTATAGAAAATCCTTCAATAAATTGTCTTAATGTGTGCCCTACACACATGAAGCTGCCGTACAATAAGGACATTGTGTTATAAAATAAATGCTTTGTACTGTACGAATAATAAAGACAAATGTAAAAAATGAATGTCTATGCTGTAGAATTATAATGAGGTGAACTAAAGCTCGTAGAGTGTTCTCAGAAGGCAATGTGAAACCTTTCCCTTTTTTTTGCTAATTCAATCACTTTTATACAACTAATTTCTAAGAATAAGCACAACTAGACTCTTTCAATCTGAATTTGCTGCCAGAATATGTAAAAAATAAACTTTGCACCCCAGCCTGATTTTATTAGCTCATCCATGTTTTCAACATTTTCTTGGGGGAACATGCATACGGTATCTGATTATCTTTTCTTCCTTCTCTTCTGAATAGAAATTCTCGTTTGATGATCCCAATTGTATGTAAAATAGGAGAGCAACCAATAATCTTCAGACTGGGTTTGTTATATGTAATATTATCAAGGTGGAAAGAGCAGGCAAACATAAATGTGTAATAATGGGAAATTTTAACCTTTACATTGCTAGCAGCCACGATTATCCCACTGGAAGCAATGGTACTATTATGATGAGAAAATCCTGTATTCAAACACATTCAATGGACCACGTGTTGCGGCAAATTTGCCTTTTCTGCATGGTTACCGCAGACTATTTGCCTTTTTGTGGGCCCAATTTCTCGTGGCTTCAGTACTCTGTGCACTTTCCCACTGCTTAACAGTAGTTAGGTGACCATGATCCACCTCTAAATCATGTCCTGTACATCGGACCTCCCTATTTGGCCTATTTAACTTCCCTATAATTTCATTCTAACTGCTCATATGGCATTGAAAGATAAGTGTCCAATGTAGGCTGCAGTGTGTATTTATACCACCCACATATATGATCAAATAATATATTTCAGTAGGACCACTGTGCTCTGGCTAGGATGCAGTTTAAAAGCACTGCAGTGATGCATGGCAGAGAAAAATATCTTTGCCATGTAGGGAAAATGCTATTTTTAGACAGTCATAAGTCACCCCTACATTTGCATTGAAAACCCACAGCTGAGGTGAAAAAATATACAAATAGAGCACACTACATATTGATGTTATTGTGCCCTCGCAGTGAAATAAAACTTAAAAGTATTTACTTTGTAGGCCTGGCCTTACCTTTCTCTATTATGCCTGGGTGAGATTAAAATCTTTACTTGCCACCTCCGATTAGGAAAAGGCTAGCTTCAAAGGTAGTTCCTTCTTAGTTTTTAAAATCTGACTTGTTGGTATATTCAGATTTTTGATAACTTAAGTAGAACATTTACTTTGTATAAGTGTACTTTAAGCTGCCTAAATCAGATCTTTCTTAAAGCACATCAGCTAGAAGAGTTTACACCTTTAACTCCATGGACAGTTGCTTGCCTCTTGGACCGCAAAAGGCCAATGGGTGTTTACTACTGGCAGCTTAGCAGTTAACAGGAACAGTTGGCAGAACAAATGATTGTGCTAGTACTTTCTCTTTTGACTTGGAGTTTCCAGGGAGAGTTTCTCCTGTTCTTTCCCTGGACCCAGCCTAGACCTGTTTTGGCCCTGTTAGCTAGGGGAGTGGCCAAAATGCTAAAGACAGGACTGTCAGGTAGCGATTGAGTCCCACCATCTTGAATCAGGAACTCCTGGATAAGTATACAGTTAGGTAGAAGACCTCCAACAACTGGGTAGTGCACACGATCATCCTGACACCTCATCTCCAGGACATTCCTGGACATGGGAAAACTATTTGAAGAAGAAGGTCCTGCTGGAAGAAGAATCCTAAGCCGTGCTGGAAGGACAGGACTCTCACACAGACTTAGGAACTCCTCTGTTCTGCTGGCACCTAGGGAATGTAACTGCTCTCCAAATGTCAAGTGGTTGGCCTCCTTTTTACCTACTTCAAGGGGCACAGAAGTCGAAGGACTCATGACTCCAAGAGGGCCCAGCTGACTAACAAGAACTAAACCCTCTAGAAGCGGCTACAGGACTGACTAGAAGAATCTTTCCTAGCAGTTTGAGACTAGGTCTAAAGGTAAAACCTTTGACTACGAAATCCACTTGGAGCATCTGACCTCTACTCCATCATGGGCAGCATGGAACTGTGCCTAGGCCCTGGACCAACGCTAATGTTTCTCTTTCCATAGTGCTTGACCCTTTCTAGGTGCCCTTTGCCCTCCAATGGTACAAATCTATATCTCTGGTTCCCCTAGAGGAGGATTTAGTGAATTTTTGTTCACTAAATTGTTCTCTATTTTTCTAAAATACTTTGGGAATGTTATCCTGTTGTGTTCTTTACTTTAAAAAAGAAACAGACTCTGAGAAAATGTGTCCCAAATAATGTATACAGCAAATGCATAATGTGATGCATGTGCCCTATATATGTCTGTTAGTATCAAGGAGAACCCCTAGAATCATGAATATCAAAGGCCAACTTTTTCATAGGAGAGGCTTCCAAGGCTCCTGCCTGTGGAATGGCCCCGGTAAACCTAAACTATAAATGAGTTTTTCTTACTGTTATAGAATTGTATTGTGAGCAAAATAATGTTGGCATTTATTGTGCCACATCCTTGTCATGGGTGCCACTAGTGTATAGACTTTAGCCTCACTAGGATGGTATAGGTATCTTTGGAAGAAGACGCACAGTCCTAACAAATGCATCCTTTCATCATGTCCCACCACACCAGTGGACAGGAACTCCGAGCCAGGTGTCCAGGGACAATCAGCCAGGCAAACTTTACTTGCACTCAGGGCACTCCACAGGATATCAGGGCACAGCCCTCCAATCTATTTAAATATTTGTGCCACAACTGAGATTGTTGTTGTGCCGCTCACTGCTCAAGAATAACCTTAAAACAACCATTTTATAGAGGTCTTCAGCACACCGGGATCAGCAACCTCTTCAGAGGGGCAAGGTCCCATCATGGGACAAACCCCCATTCACTGCTGTCACGCCGAGATGGCATATAGGTTTGTCAGACTGATAATGCCCACGGCTCACTGATGGAAGAGGTGTGTCCTGCTGTGGTGCTGTGTGCTAAGGAATTTGTAGTGTTATCAAATAGCTGCAAGGCGACATGTTAGTGCTCAACAAAACACATAACTAATGAGAAAATAGTGTTTATTTTTCCAATTTTTCTACTTAATATTTGAAATGCTTTAGCTTTGCCATATCCTTCAGTTTGATCATTTTTGAGAACATAACCAGTGCTTGAAATGGAAATATAGAAGTGCTGATGCGCCTTGTCCCAGAGTACTTGCTTGCTGCTGAGAAGTGCCTGCACTCTCCCCTTAAATGCATTGGAGCAGTGCTTAGAAGTGCTGGTACTATCCCTTCCTAATTAAAGAACAGGAGCTGAGTACCTGATATTATCTTCCCATTCAAACAACTGAATATAACACATAAACATTTGCTGTTTGCAGGCTCCGAGCGGTGATTAGAAACTCATGTTGGGCTCCATGTTGAGATATGGTAGACTGAAGCCATGGCATCACTATCTTTGGTATTGTTTGCTATTTAGCACATTCTTCACCTGGTGCGGGTATTATTTACCAACACTTGCAAAATGGCATCAGAGTCAATGCACATAGTCATGTTGTTTGACTGCTATCTATTGTTGCATACAGCTGAATTTGAGGAGCTCCTAGATTTAAAATTACAAGTGAACTCTGAAGGTAGGACCCGATTGATTCCATGTCTAGAATAGGAGGAGAGCTGGGTGACCAGCGGCTGGAGTAGCTATTGAGGTATCTGAGGGCCCTTGGACCCCACAATGTTGTGGTTTTATTGATGTTTAACTCCCTGAAACTAGTAAGAGGCCTCATGAAAAAGACTACATTTCTGAAGTAAGGTGTTCCTGATAGCTCGTATATGCAGCAGAAAGATGGTTGTACTCCTCAAGTAATCCTCTGTGTTTGGAAATGTCACCCTAAAAGTTGCCAAGAAGGTCAGAACTCAGTAGGCTAATTTGGGCATGCTCTCCAGTAAGGGAAGTTTTGAAGTTCTCAAAATGGTGATTGAACCATTCTATAGCAGATGCCGGATTGTCCAAGTACTGGAGGGATACTCCCTGGTGGCACACAGCCAATAGGTGAACTTGTGTACACCAGTCCTAGAGAATACCTATATTTTGCCATAGAGAAGGTGCTCACTTTCCCTGTCCCATTAAACACATTTAATATATCAGTGAGGCATAGGAGAGTTACAACCTACACGTGCCACAGTGGTTACATTTAATGAGCCTCTCAAAAAAGGGAGGGCCAGTGGATATTATTTCCCAGAGGTCATAGGTGATATACCTGGAATTATGAGTTAAGGTCGAGGTGCATTTTAAATGCCTTTGTCACTCAGGAGCTGCACCACTGGCACAAGAAGAAATATTTTATTAAACATTTTGGAACTTTAAGCTCAGAGTTATCCAGACTCATCTTAAACCTGGTCTGATACAATATTTACTGGTTCCAACAATGGGAAATGGCCTGTAGTAAAGAAAGTTTTTATGATGATGATGAGGAGGAAAAATCTGATTGGCAGCCAGGCACTGCAAAAGTGTGAGAGGGAATTTGTTCACAGGAGAATAATGTGAAGAAGACTGCAAACAGATTCGGTGTGTATCTGCGGAGTATGAATTTAAAATAAACTAAATTTAATGACACTACAAAAGGAATATAAGAATATCAAAGGTTTCAGTACATTTTATAAATGGAAAGTAGACTCAAATATTGTTCCCCATTTTCAGGGCTTCTATATTTTGTATGGTCTTGCCCACCAGTATAGAAGTTTCGGACTCGTGTAGGACCTAATATCAGCAGCATAATGGGTGTAACAATAACAGTGGAGTTCTGGACCAAACATAAACAGAGGAAGAGTGCTTTGTGTTTTTTTTAAATATTGTATGTGGGTGTTTTGGTAAAGGCATATAACTTAGTGGGCCACCTCCAGTGAGACTCATTTTCATGAATGGGAGGCTGAGAATTGCAACTTAGTATCATACACAACAATACCTGAGGATCTGTGGAATTCATTTCTTCTTAAGAAGTCATTAAAGGTAGTACATTTGTAGTGTGAGATGTGCTGTCTGGCACAAAGAATTTCAAAGGAATTCTATCCCCTCTTCAAACGAATTATAGAGCACTTAGACTAAACATTATCTGGGTTATACACAATGCTCCCAATGGCTGACCACAGGTTCAGCACCTCAATCCCCGTTATATTCAATTTATTGTCCTGTGTAATCCCTTCCGGCACTTGCCGTTGTTTATTGCCACTGGAATCCAGAAAGACCGAAATGCTTTTAAGTGGAATGTGCACCAGAAATGAAGTCGAGATAGCAAGTTTAGTCCATCATCCTTCTTTATTTATAATTGAATTAAAATCAGCCATCAGCCAATGCGTTTCGTTCCTATCACATTAGGAACTTCATCAGGGCTTTGTCCATCAAGTAGTGCATTCACAATATTATAGTTGATATAATAATGCCAGGAAATTCAACCAAGAATCTGGGTATCAGGTCAAATCAGTCCCCAGCTGATCTGATTTGGCTGATTTTAATTCAAATAAAGAAGGATGGTGGACTAAACTTTCTATAAACAACAGACTTTCTGCTCCAACATGCTAATACTTGCCTAGTTGTTTCCCCCTTATTAATTTAGAACCCAGTGGGTGGAATGTTCTAATATCGTTATAGCCCTTGTACTTCTGGCTACACGATTAGTAAAGGCCAACGTAGGTTGTCCAACTTAGGCTTGAGACTTCGAGCGGGTGGGAAGGACACTGCTTAGTATACCAGCACCAGATCACCCAGATGCATTATGGTAGATGCAGTACAAGGAAACAGTCACTTTACTTTACTCCCAAAGCTGAACAGTGCTTGTACATGGTGGTACAGTCAGAGTGTATATCTCTAGACACCTGTTTCTGGATTGTTGACCTTTATCAGCAGAAAATGGCAGGATGGTTTGGGGGTGTTTGTTATACTGACCTTGTGCTGATTTTGTGGGAGGAATGTGCATAGCACTAAGGATTCTGCTGCTGTGACACTTTTATTTGCTCATTTTTCGACTTCACTTATTAGAATTGAGGGTTCTGGTTTGTCACTTAGCTCCATTCTGAATCACAGTGCTGGTTTCTTTTTAAAGCCACACCTTTGTTTCTAGAAGGATAACGCCATTTGAGGCACACTGTGCTGCTTTTCTTGCCTGTAGAAGGCAGTTATCTTAGAAACTCAAAAATTTGATTGCGACGTGACTTATCAGTTAAAATGATTGTACACTCATTGAATTACACTTTGTATTAACATCCTTTAATTTATAATTACTGGCTTTTCTCCTGCCATTTAGGATGGCTGATAACGTGTGCACTGAATGAAAATTAGATTGCAATACGAAATAAAGAAAGCTTTACAAGCGCGCTGTTAGCAGCCCTTCTATTCTTTCAGTGAACATGCTGGTCACTGGCATGTCCATACTATGTTCCGGAAGTACTTCTACAGTTTTAGAACCCGCCAACCAGGTGTTTCCGATGGGTAGATAAGCTGGGGCACTCTCTTGTGGCTTACATGAAGATGCTGTCCCACTGTGCGCGTCATAAGAGGCCACCAAGGCCGACTCGCTGAGTGGCTCTTTGCTAGTCCTTGCTGCCTGCGTTTTATGTCTGCCTTTGAAGGCAATTACTGGTTTCAAATCAAAAGCTGAATTTGTGCATTCTGAGCTGAAAAACACATAGGGTCTCATTATGATCTTGGAGGTTGGGATACTCCATCACAAACATGGCGGATATCCCGTCTGCCTTATTGCAAGTTCTGTAGGATATAATCAGTGCTTAATTTATAAATTATTACGTGCGAGGGCTCTGACCAGGAGGCAACTGCAGCTTGCACCACCCATCGCCCTGGTCATGGCTGCCAAAACAACTACTAACCATCTCTCTCGCCTGCAAGTGCAACAGTTCAGATTATGCCGGGTTCCAGAAGCTAAAGGAATGGCTGGGGAGGCAGGTATTAGTAATTTTAATGTATATTGTATTCCTAAACTACAGTTGTTCTGCTCATCTCTAAATTAGATGAGCAGCGCCACCATGTGGTGGACTGTGATAAGCATGGTGTTGACAATTAGGTGCCGTTGCCGATCCCCGGAAACCAATTGAGTGCCGGTGCTGAGCACCGGAAAGCACCGGCTCAAATTAAGCACTCGATATAATGGAATTGTAATACGGCAGACAGGATATCTGTCACGTTTGTGGCGGAGTAACCCTGTCCGCCAAGATAGTAATCAGGCCCATAGTCTTATTAGGATCTTCTGAGCACCTCCCTGGTCTCCAGAAGAGATAGGTCACGATCTGATGTTGTCTGAAAAGTAGAGGAAATTAGTTCCTAGTAAGGCTGAGCGCCTCCTCGTTAAAGCTTTTTACATAATGCCAACTCCTGCCTCAATCTTAACTGTTTTCATTTGTTGAGGAAGGAATAATATGGCACACAAGCAGGTTTTCGTTTATCTCAAGACTACGCTGAGAAAGTGAAAACAAAAATATGGCCAGCTTAATTAATTAACTTGGGTAGTGAAAAAAGTAAAATGGATGCTTAAAGGGTCAGGTGTTTAGAGCTATTATGGAGGAAAGGTTCCAGATCATATATGCTCCTGTCCACACAGATGTAAAAAAACACTTCTCTATGTCTGCAATTTCTAAAAATGTATGAAATAGAAAATACTTCCCTCTGCTTCAAGTACCCACGGAATGTATAAAATAAAACACTTACACCCTTTGCCTTAAAAAGTAATGACCCTTCCCTAAAACACTTGGATATCCAGAACAGAAATCCTTCCCTCTGAACCTACAGTACACAGGAATGTCTAGATTAGAACAACCCATCTCTCTACCTTCAATGCACACTGATTTCTATTAAGAAAAGGAGACCTTCTCTGACTGTAGTGCACATTAATATCTACAATTTAAAAGGCCCTCTGCCTTAAATAGACATAGTAGTCCAAAATAAAAAAATATCCAATTTCTGCCTAAAATACACATTATTTTCTAGAATTGAAAACACATTACCTATCTCCCACACATGCTCAAAAGTATCTAGTGTAGAATACATCCCACCTCTCTGCCAATAGTAAATATTGATGTCTAGAATAGAAAACAAGCATTAACAGGTCTCTCTCTCTGAGACCTATTGGCTGTGTTAATGTTTGTAGCCATGTTGAACAGCATTGTGCTGCTGTTCCGCCAGGCTCAAAATAAGAATACCTAATGATGAGACTATTGCTTCATTTTGTAGGCATGTGCATGCATTCAACACAAATGCACGCACTTACAAAGGGTTCTGTCTTGTCTTTTTGTTTACAGATCTGAGATGGATCTGCAAAAAATTTTAAAGTACGGAAAAAGTGTGGTTTTAAAATGGAGCTCAGAGTGCTTTAAAACAAATAATGAATGGCAGGGGCAGGGGTGAAGCAACACAGCAAGTGGAGAGAAGCAGCAAGTAGACGAGAAACTATGGGTGAAGATGGAGGACATAAAAAGAAAAAGAAAAAACTAGTTTCCTAAAAGTGAGCAGAGGACGCACAGAAGCCAGCAAATCATAGATATGACTGAAGAGTCTATGCTTCATGGCAGAGACAAGCACTAGACTAACAAAAAACCCATTAACTACAAGGAGGCAAATGAGAGGGACAGGAAACAAACTGATGGTAAGCAATGAGGGAGGGGGACTCCA
This sequence comes from Triturus cristatus, assembly GCF_964204655.1. Classification (NCBI taxonomy): domain Eukaryota; kingdom Metazoa; phylum Chordata; class Amphibia; order Caudata; family Salamandridae; genus Triturus; species Triturus cristatus. The sequence goes on along the minus strand of NC_140585.1, from coordinate 1,103,100,910 downwards.
AGCCCCTGTATGTTCTTGGAAAGTCCACAATGTCTTTTTCAACCAGACAACATGTGCTGTCTGGAAGTTCCGACCTAAAAATAATCTTTCAGGTGGGAAACAAACACACAGAAAGAGCAGATATAGACAGATTTTACTTCAACAAGTGCAAAAATTAAGAGCTAAGGTTAGTTAAAAGAAGAAACTTACACACATCTCTGGCCAGGTTAGTATTCAAGTAGACCAGCATAAAACAGTCACTCAGTGTATTATTAAAACATATACAGCTTTGTATGTGATGTGGCTGTCCCCTCAGTGGTTCTTGCAGATGGCAATAGTATACGATCTTAATTTCTTCCAGGCTAAATCTACTGAAGCCCTACTGGCCAAACTCACATCATGGGTTCAGTTTAGTTTTCCATTGGCGGATTATCATTTATACGTTTACCGTCATTTTTAAGTCTCACCTAGGCAGTGCATGCACTGTCTCGTTGAGACATGCTGTGTTCAGTATGTGTTTCATAAACAATGGGGTGACCCTGTGTCCCTCAGAACCTGGGTATAAATTATATAAAGTACAATGGTTCTGTCGGGTATGACCACACAATTACTTTGTTTTACGATTGAATCAAAAGAAGTTTGTGGGCTTTCATTCTGCCCCTCGCTGCCAATTTGTTCAAGCGTGTGTCGCTCCTAAAATGGTATTGTCCTTATCGGTCCCACCTTCCTATGGCATGCTCCTCCCCTGGAGTCTTGGCCTTTTACAGTTATCCTTTCTCTGAAGGCTTTTTTCCTTTGTATTTGCGTACTTTTTTAAAATGTTCAGCCTGCATGTTTTTTTCTGAATGTTCATTTATTTGGTCTCTTTATGTCATGAACTTTATGCGCAATGTTTTGTATGGAATTTTTTTCTATATGTTTTGGGAAGGTTGCCACTGTTTTCATGAAGCTTGTTTGAATTTGCAGCCTGCGCCTTTTTTTTCAGAAAGTTCGTTTTTTTGGTCTCTTTATTTCGTGAACCTTGTGCATGATGTTTTGTATGGATTTGTTTCTATAAGTTTTGTGAAGGCTGCCACTGTTTTCATGCAGCTTGTGTGCAATGTTTTGTCGGGCTTTGTTTCTATAAGCTTTGGGAAGCTTGCCACTGTTTTCATGAAGCTTGTGTGTGATTTTTTGGACAGCTTTAAAGAGAAGGCTTTTTTATGTGTATAATTTTTGGGAAGGTTGTGCTATTTTTTTTCATAAAAGCTTGTTTTGGTTGCAGCCTGCACATTATTTTTTCAGAATGTTCCTTTCATGAAGCTTGTGTGCGATGTTTTGGATGACTTTCTTTCTATAATATTGCATAGCGTGCAAGTTTTTTCTAAATATTCCATTTTTATATAGCTTCATTTGTGCAGCTTGTGCGCCATAATACCAACCCAATCAGCATATTTGTGAAGCTTGCGCGGAAGTCCCTTTAAATCCAATTCATTGTCACTTAAGGCAGTTTCCTGGCTCCAAAGCAAAGGGTGTGTTTTATAGGCACATATTCCACTTGGTAAAACACAAAGCTTAGAAAATGCAAATGGCAGAAAGGGGTGGAGCAGGAGGGTGCAGGTGACTGCTCTGTGAAAGCCAGCCTTTTGTTATTCTTAAGTACAGTTTATTGCCAAGTGTTCACACCACTTGCAAGCTGTTTTATGTGTACTCCAGAAAGGAGACAGCCCTGTTAAGATAAGAACCAGGAATCAAAAGCTATGCCTGTTTCTCAGACTGCTTTGCCATATGGTGGAATATGCACAAATTAACCAGCACTTTCTACAAGCAATATTTCACTTTTAAGATTTCCCAACAGAGTATTATATAGGGAAAGTCAACCCTATGCTATTGACACTGTTTCCGTGGAACATTTCCAGGTTTTATTTTTTACAATAATATGGTATAGCGTGCACTTTTTGTCAAAATGATCTTTTTTTTTCAAAAAGCTTTCACGCGATAATCCCAACCCTACCAGCCTATGAAAAAAATTATTTGTGATATCTTCAAAGACTTTCTTTCTATAATATGAAATAGTGTGCACATTTTTAAAAAATGTTCCTGTTTTGTCTCTTTATTTTCTGAAGCGTCTACGTGAACATCCGAACCCTACTTACCCATTATGAAGCTTGTTTAATTCAGTTCATTGTTATTATTCCTTTCTTTCAATTTTACATTTAACACGTTTTTGTGTCTTTCCAGTCACAGCATTTTACTGCATTTAATTAAGGGAGGGGGAATTTATTAAGTGCAAACTCTACCCGAAAGCATTGGAGTCTTTTACATACGCAGAAATGATATTACTTAAATAAACATTCAATTCTTAGTAGCCACGGGGACACTGAGTAGTTTGCCTAAAAAGCACAATATGTTAAACCCACACCAATACTTAAACCTAGTTTACCTGTTCCAGAGTCAGCCAGTCTGTTCCTTACACAACATACTTATTATATTCACATATTTAAATCCATAACACACAATCTCACTCTACATAATTCCACAACAATTCATACCATTTAATTACTATCCACATAATTCCACAGCACACCATGCAACGTATTTCCACTACACAACTCCACACCACACAATCACACACCATGCAATTCCACAACAAGAACATACCAATACAGCCCATCTTTACATTGCACTTCAACAAACGTTATTGTCTCTCCCACACACACACTGCCCTCTCATCTTTTCCTCATACTACCACTAACCTCTCTCATCTCACAATTCCTTGCACTCTCACATCCCATGTCTCTTCTCAATACTTACTGCTCGCACTCGCTACCTTCCTTTACATCCTTGTAATGGGTACAGGTGCACCTCTCACCTCCCCTTCCTAGATTCCCCTCCCACTACTCCTTCTCTCTCTCTCTCTCTCGTACCCTCTCTCAACCCCTCTCTCGCTCTCCCATTCAATGATCCAACATTTCTCATATTGGTTCACTTCAGTTCTTTCATGACAGTTTCTTTACCATAACTTTTCAAAAAATCAAGACCTCAAACACACTCTCCTCCTTTTTTTCCGGTGTCCTCTGTGTACACAAGCGCAGCCTCTTCAGGCGTCTATAACCTTCTCTCCCCTTCTTTCTCTCTTTCTCACACACTGTTTCTGCTCCTCCCTCTGGGATTCATTCACCACTTCATACACCAACTACCTATCCCTCTCAATCTTCCTTTCTATCTATTCTATACAGCGCTCACCCCTACCTATTCACCATGCCACATAATCAACTACACGCCACACAAATCCACAACTAACAATTCTGATTCAAACTGCATAATTCCACTACAAAATCATACACCCACTTCACTGCAAACAAAAAAACTAAGTAAAAAACAATCTCATTTACAACGCCAATAGCTCTAACTTTCACAAATGTGCACCAATGTCATTGCAAATGCTTGTTCTATTTTGTCGCCATCTGCCAGAGTACAATAATCCAAAGTAAATTCATCTTATATGTGTGTGTGTATATATATATATATATACCTATATATATATATATATATATATATATATATATATATATATATATATATATATATATATATATATTCACTTAAAAAACCATAGGTTTCACACATGTTATAGTTAGGTGGACATTTCACTCGTAAAAAACCAATGAAATTCCCCCGTTATAATTAGTTCAGATAACTATAACTCGCGCGCCCGCAATCCACTGCTCATGACGTCACATATTACATCACTCATGACATGGTCAGTGGCATCACTCATGACATCACTGATGACATCATCCTTGTGATAGAGTGGTGGTCGCGCGAGTTATGTGTGAAACCTATGGTTTTTTAAGTGAATTTGCAAGGTTTTTTAAATGCTAATTCCTAACTATAACGTGTGTGAAACCTATGGTTTTTTAAGTGAATTCGTACGGTTTTTTAAATGCTAAGTTATGTATATATTATTATATATATTTTTTTAAGGTTTTTCATCGTGCGCGCACCGTGCGCGCACCCCGCAATCTTTTAAAAAAAAATACAATGTTTTTTTCACCCTTCGGGGTCCTTCAGGGACCCCCTGACAAAGGCTAGGGGGTCAGGAACTCTCTACCCTGCCCCCTTTTCACGTTCGCCACCTCTCTTTTTCAGTGTCACACCCAAAACAAACAAAATGGCGGACAACACTTCCTGATTTCGACCGATTCGAATGTTGACTGCATATAGATATTTATGTACTTTTAACTGCAATTTTGTCAGGAACTACTGTACAGATTGGCTCCATATATGCAAAAGGCACATGCCTGACCTGAGGACTACCTCTCTGCCAAATTTCAAGTAATTCTTTTCAGCCGTTCGGGCTGTACCTTCGACTAAAGGTCCTATGGAAAATAACATGGGGAAAACGCGTTTTGGGACCCCCCCTTTTTTGTCGGCCCCCGCTTGACGAATCACCCCGAGACTTTCAGGGTAGGAGCTGAGCGGAGCACCCCATGTTTTGAAAATTTCGCGAGGATTCATCAACCGGCGCCAAAGTTATTCAAAATAGAATTTTCAGATTTCCTATGGAAACACGGTCCTAACTATAACTATCTACTGGCGACCGCCAGTAGGTAATATATATATATATATATATATATATATATATATATATATAATATATAATATATATATGTGTGTATGTGTAGATGTGTATATATATATCCAATTATGCTGCATCTTTAACCTCCAAAACCGGCGAGAAAGAATGCTCAAACTCCTCTTGCTTGTGCGATAAGATTTTTTATTCTTTTCTCATCATAGTTATGACGCGTTTCGGCCGGTAGAACGGCCTTGATCACATACACACATACACACACACACACACACACACACACACACATATACATATATACACAAACACACACAGACAGGTACATTTATTTTTTACTTTGTATGTTACATTATAGTATATATATTACCTACTGGCGGTCGCCAGTAGGTAGTTATAGTTAGGACCACGTTTCCATAGGAAATCCGCAACATTCTATTTTGAATAACTTTTGCGCCGGTCGACGAATCCTTGCGTATTTTTCAAAATAGGTGGGGCGCTACGCTCCGCTCCTACCCTGAAAGTCTCGGGGGAATTCGTCAAGCGGGGGCTGAGATAAAAGGGGGGTCCCAAAACGCGTTTTTCCCATGCATTTTTCCATAGGACCTTTAGACACAGCTACAGCCCGAACGGCTGAACAGAATTACTTGAAATTTGGCAGAGAGGTAGTCCTCAGGTCAAGGAAGTGCCTTTTGTAGGTTTGGTGTAAATCTGTTCAGTAGATTCTGAGAAAATAGCCTTTAAATCAATATATATATCTGAGCCAGCTTACGGTGCGCTTACGGTGCGCTTACCGTACGCGTACGGTGGCGTGCGCGAGCGCGATTCTGATTGGCCCTTAGATCTTAGTAAACATTCGAATCGGTCGAAACCAGGAAGCGGCGGCCGCCATTTTCTCTCTCGCACTCTGAGGGGGGAGCTGATAAACAAATGCCAAAAACATATAAAGGGGCTGTTTATACAGCGCCCATGCACATAACCATGTTAGTTGAGTCTTCAAAGATCCCCCAAGGCAAAAAACTGTAATTTTTTATTTTTCGAAAATTTCGCCGATTACGCTTACCGTACGCTTACCGTACGCGTACGGTAAAAAAAATTAAAAAAAAAAAATCCACACTCTCTCCACCCCGTGTGCAAATGGTGGCCGAATGCCACCATTTGTGCATGGCTTATAAGAGCACAGCATTTCCCAAAAAAATTTCAACAGATTACCTATCACAAGGAAGCGCATAATATGTCCTCCATGTGCGCACGGTGCGCGAAGCGCATCGTGCGTACATGGCCCATCTAGCGTAACGTGGGCACGCGGTGCGCATAGCGCACCGCGTGCCCACCGTGCATGCACGGCACTAACTGCGTAAAGTGGGCGCGCGGTGCGCAAAGCGCACCGCGTGTTCACTGTGCGCGCACGGTGCGCGAAGCGCACCGTGCGCGCACGGAACGAACTGCGTTAAGTGGGCGCGCACGCCACGAATGGCGTAAAGTAACTTAGCATTTAAAAAAACGTACAAATTCACTCAAAAAAACATAGGTTTCACACACGTTATAGTTAGGAATTAGCATTTAAAAAACCTTGCAAATTCACTGAAAAAACCATAGGTTTCACACATGTTATAGTTAGCGGAAATTTTACTGATAAAAAACCAATGAAATTCCCCCGTTATAGTTAGTGCAGGAAACTATAACTCACGCGACCGCAATCTTCTGCTGATGACATATGTGTCTTTATGTAAAAAAAATTATTTGTTATATATGTATAGCTAAAAATTTATGGAAGAAGACATGGGCAAATAAGTGTCTAAATACAGTATTAGCATCAGCAGAGGATTGCGGTCGCGTGAGTTATAGTTTCCTGCACTAACTATAACGGGGGAATTTCATTGGTTTTTTATCAGTAAAATTTCCGCTAACTATAACATGTGTGAAACCTATGGTTTTTTCAGTGAATTTGCAAGGTTTTTTAAATGCTAATTCCTAACTATAACGTGTGTGAAACCTATGGTTTTTTCAGTGAATATATATATACATATATATATATATTTCAATTCTCGAAGATAAAAAATGAAAAAGAAATACATATCAACCAACAGAGCACTCAAATTTACTGTAGGATGACGTCCAATTTGTCAGGTGGTGGGTTGAAGATCATGGAATGAATGCTTTCCTAAAGTGTGCAGTTCTGGGAGCCATCAGAGAGGCTATGTTGGACGCTCCCCTACCAGGAACGTTTGACATTCTAGTGGACTTGGTGGGGCCCATGGTGTGCGTCTGGGCTCTGCGTGGAGGGCACCACAATACCTATAGTGGGACTCAGGGTTATTGAAGCAGTGAGTGATTCCCGGAGCACCTGTACGGGTTCTGAGATCGTTGTACAGTTATGGCTGGGAGATCTCGAGGGGTACAAACATGCTGAGTCACTGGGCCTGTATGAGTCTCGAACAGGCAAGATCTCCACTGCACAGCAGGTCTGGGCTATTGGAGGCCAGTGATTAGGCCCTACGGGAGGCAGACTGGGAGAAAAGGAGACACTCAGCAGGTATGAGGGACACTGCATGTAATGGAGCACAATTAATCTGGGTGCTGTTTATTGCATGTGAGAGACCAAGGGTCTACATAGAGATATTCAGGAACACCAGCACTGCGATGGACTCAGGCAGGTGAAGGCCAGCTCAGAAGCAAATGACAGACATCTGAGGACTTCATGTGCCTCACATAGACAATGAGCCTGTTAGTCTATTGAACACTGGGCGTGTGGGGAGGCCAGTATGCAGCTTTGCTGGGGTAGAGACAAAAGTACAATTCACAAGAATGGCAGTGCTTTGCTGACATCTGGGGCACCCAGCCAGACCAGTGAGGCGTCCAGCAACCTAGGAGGCAACGCTTCATGTGAGTGCCCTAGGTCAGCTGGTGTAAAGGAATGGGGATATCAAAGTCTGTAGTGCTGGTGGGGGCTTCGGGAACGTCTGCATAGATTCAATCTGGCGATGCCCCAGTCCGCCAGCTGCCAGGGGAACGTGGCAATATGGGAAAGACCGCCTTCTCCCCAGGTAAAGATAACAAGGGGGGGCTCCCCAGTGAGGCAAAGACTCCGTACATGGGATGCTCCGGAGAGTATGAAGTTCTGCTCACAAGTTATTAATATCCCCCAGGGCTGGCCAGTCTGCTTCAAGGAAATCAAGGCCTACTGCATGTCGTGCGGGGGCCACGCTGCAGCTAGCAACCGCCATACCGCAACCGGAGGTCCTTTCGGGTATTCACGCAGGTCCAGGCTGTGTAGGGACGGGCCAAGTAGGCCTGCACTCACCGCCTCAATCCAGCAAGGTCAGCAGCATTACAGGCAGGGGTCCCAGTCCCCCATGCGGCCCTGTCTCGGCACCCGGGGGCCCCCTCAAAGCGAATTCAGGCCAGGACAACCCCCAAAACCAGCATGCAGGGAATCGGCCGCAGCATGGCACCCCAGAGTACGCCTCAGAATCCAACATCGGAAAGGGAATCAGCAGTGAGAGTTCGGCCCACACATCATCGGACTAGGCCACGATGCGCTGGCAGTCTAGCTGTACATTCCAATTAAGATCACCAAAATGTTCTCTGGACAGGAGATGAGATTCTCCCCGTTAGTGGTAGTGTTGTGATGGTTTGTGGCATCCAGATGCTGTTGGATATTGGATAGTTCATGGGAACCAGGTGGGAGCTCTAAGGGGATGTGACTGCCATCTTCGACAGTCGGCCACACCCCCTATGAGCCACTAATAACTATCTTATCTTCAGAAAACTACTCGAGTTGTCTCTTTCCTACATGACCACCATACTCAAAACACAAATGTACAGCATATGCCTTTGTATGTAAACCGGTATAATTTGATTATATGTATGTATTTACATATGTGCATTTGTTTGTGCAAATATATATACTACTTATCGTTTAAAAATATATAGATATTCTTATAGCTCTGCTTAACAAATGTGCATATTACTTATGGTTATAATATATATTTTTTATGCTTAACATGTGTATAGGTCACTGCATAGTTCACATATACGTTATTTGTTTATATGCTTATGTGTCTCTGCTTTATATATTTTATCTATCACAATGTGTGATAAGTTATATAAGTTATTTGATTAGATACTTATGGTTCTTATTTTTATTTAATTTCATCTATCATAATGTGTAAATATACTCATAACAATTGTATCTATAAATGATTCACGGTTGAAATATTGGGAAAAATATTTAAAAAAAGATGAATAAACAAAAAAAGCATACCCACCCCCAAGACTATTAATACAAGTACACAAATAAATTAACATTAAGTACAGCAACACTTGAAAGTCTGAGCTTCTAACTATTTATCCATGCATTCACATATGGGACTTTATATAATACAACTTTATATCTCTTTAGTATTTTCCATATACATGTATACCTTTCTATGTAGATATGCATCTATATATTTATTACTTTACTCCTACTGCAGAAATAAAAAAAGGTCTTCAACTCTCTCCAATGCACTACTCTATATACCGTCCTATACCTCCCTCAATATATCCTGTACCTCCCGTCTGACTCGTCCCAAACATCATTGTACTGCCATGCCGTAAACAGTGCAATAGCGTTATCTGAAAACACTTACATTGTAGAATAGCATAAATAACTGTAGATCTGCACTTAAGTATAATTAGGAAATCTGTTGTCTTTTTCTATCTCTCCTACCTCTCAATCTGTACACCTACTGACCTGGCACTCATGATTGAGAATAGAAAAAATCATTAAAAGGACCCCTATTTTCAGGATTTTTCTGTATTTAAAAATAAATATAGACAGGAAAATAAACAGTTTTCGGTCTGTATTTATCTGTAAAAATCAGCAAAAACGGAAAACTGGAATCCCTAGTCATAAATCACTGTCATGCAAGGTAGTGTGTGACCCATAGCTCCCTAATTTACATACATGATACCATCAGCCGAAAAATTCCTGTGTTACTGTCATCTGAACAAACTACACTGTGCTTCGACCAAAGCCAGTATGCCACTAATAAAAAGAGTAAAAAAACATTATATTGTCATGTGGGGGGAGGTAAAATTTGTTGGTGAGTCATGACGCTTGCATGCAAAGCAACTGTTTGTAACAACCCCGTACTCGCTTCTTTTACTTTACATACAGAAATTTTCTGTAAGTCTTCTTGACAAAAGGTATTCTTTTCATTTAGACTCTCTATATATCTATTCAGATCATTATTGTATCTCTTGAAAATGCACGCATGTTCTGAAGCCAAAACTTGGTAAAATGTGGCTTCTGAGTACTCCTAAATGGGCTCATTGATTCGTCGAACACGTCTCCTAAAGAACATTTAGAGACACTAGACCATCATTCACCATCCGGGTATAAGAACAGGATAGTTTAACATGGGGAACGAATTGTAAAATTTCACAAGATATAGTCACTATATTGCAGGCATTATGTTGCACGACAATAATATTGCACCAGCTGCATAGTCCTAACCACTAGATTGCGTTTTAATGCTAGGTGCGTAGATGTCGGGGTAAGAATAGTAAGTATACACTTGCTGTTGTGATGTGTTGGTAGGCGATTTAATGGATGCAATAATATTGTATTATCGACCTCGATATAGTGACGTATTTCCTTCCAAGACTAAAAGCAAGCGGTACTCATAAGACTAGGAAAGCATGGGGAACAAATTTTAAAACGTTTTGTCTTTTAGTCTTTGCATTTTTAGGTCTGGGTTTTGACAGTGCAGATCTCAATCTGACCTATTGCTTGCAATACATATGAATGGGCAACAGTTGGCTTTCTTCGACCAGCCTCTTTCCGCCATTAGCTTAAGACTTTGTCAGTCAAATTGTGGCTCAGCCCAGTGGAGTATTCACCTCCCTCTTCAGCAGGGACTGCTCTACAATTATAGCCTTCTCTGTCCACATTCACTGTCTCCCTCCCATATGTCTCCCTCTAACGTGCTAAAGCTTCATGTGTTAGCACAATAAACCCAGACCTATTGGTTTTGTCAATGCTTGTTCTTTTTTCTACCGAAAATATATACCTTCAAATGTGAAGGAAAGGTCTGTCAATGTCATACTAGTAGGCAAAACACTCCTATTTGTCTTGAAGACCTTAGACTGGAAAGTAGTGAGCATCAAATGTTCCTGATGCTTTCGTAATGTTTTCACGAATCAATAACTTAGGCCCATAAAACAGACATTCATCCACTTTATTTCAGTATAGCATGGCTAATGTTCTTGGACATAATCGAACTTGAAGCATTGAATCGATCTTCCAAAGGAAATACCCTGTCGCTGGAAATCAGCCGCAACCATACAAATGAAACTACAACACACAGCCCAGCAGCAGCAGCCAGTGGTCCAGAGGTGATGATGTTACTGCAGGGTCAGTGGCCATCCAATAATGCAACACTTGAAGCACGGAGCTGTTCATTTCCTCAGAGCTCAACCTGATGATGCATTGGTTGGTTTGTAGTTCAGTTCCAGAGAAGTAGTTTGCCCATTATGTTTCTTTCTGCAGAGTTGTTGACAGGTGTGCGGTGATGTAGACAGACCCTAGACATCTTTGGCGTCACCTCACTTTGAGGGCAGGTTCTTATTTTTCGCTTCCTAGACATCACAATAATGATGTATAAACAGTGGCGTCACTAGGGTTGGTGTCACCCGGTGCGGGTAACTCATGGTGTCACCCCCTCACGACTTACCGCATGGACCTCCTCCGCCCCGAGTTCGCCAGTGGACACAGTTGGCAAATAACGGGACCATACAGAATCCTTAGTAACGTTTGTAAATGTAGGTCCTATATTTACAAAATGTGCCTGTTAACAACAGTGTGATAATGATTCGTTAATCAGGTTGTACAGTGGGCTACCTGCTAGTCAACAGTTTATTGGAATTTATAATATCATAGGTATGGTACTTTTTACTGGTGTGGTGTTCCCACTATCCATCAACACGATATATCAGTGGTCGAAGTGGGGGAAAAATAGTAGGGGAACTGTGGGCGGAGAATCAAAGGGTGGGAATAACCCAAGGATTGGATCAGTGGGCAGAGCCAGAGGCGTGGCCAGAATGCGCAAACATCCCAATTGTTTGTATTTGTTTGGTTTCACTGCCCAATTTTATCAACCAATAGATACACATGATTATTTAAGGTTATAATGAGTTATTGACAGTAAAATGTGTTCACAAAGTGGGATATGCTTCTAATCACAGAATGTCCCCAAATACGATAAAATGTGGAAGCACAAGCCATTTGTCTCCGAGCCATGGAGTTTCTGTCATCAGCACTTCTCCCTTTACCAAAACAGCAGTTCAAACATGAATGGCTAAAAATCCTAGTTTGCAAATGTTTTGTAAATAATAATGGCTCTGCCATATTTGCCTCATAATGCAAGATCTGCAGCATGATCTGACCATTTAAACAAATAAATTGTTTGTTGCTCAAACGTATCAAAAGTTAATAAAAAATGTGACTTGTGTTGCTGCGGAGTAGATGACAGTTAATAGCTCACTGTTGTATGTTAGGATTTTAACTTATAAACTGCAAGTAACAAAAGGATCTCTCTGACAAAGGCAGTCGCCCACTGGCCTATTTACATTATGTGCACTTTGTGATCTGCATGGTACATGTTCTTTGCAGCAGGTACATTAACCCTCTGAGCTACCTTTCCATGAGTCAAATCTTCCATTAGACAAAATTCCGATCTCTCTCTAGGAAGAACATTAATCACCAGAGTCATCATGACATTTTTATTGTTACCGAAAATTACTGGAGGCCAGGAAGGAGGCAGCAAGCGCTTTTAAAACCATAATATACTTGCAAAAATGATGCCTCCACCGAAAGTGAGCACCTGGTGCGGTCACACCGGTTGCACCGTCCTAGAGCTGGCCCTTCTCAAGGGTCCTGTGATCTCAGTGACAGGGTCACTGTTCTAGGGTGTACTGCTTCATAGGCTGGCTTTATCGCTGGTGGCGCCCTGTGCGACAATGTTTGTTGGCGCCCCCCCAATGACCACCTCCACCACGGATTCTCTCACTAGCACCCTTTAACAGTGACCAAGTCACCATAACCACACTCTCTCAGATGCATTGAATTAGTTATATAGCGCCGCTCATACCAGTGTAGGGTGTCCGAGCACTTTGCATCACACACACGTTACACAGAGACAATCAATCATAGGTGTGTAAATCCGTGTATAGGAAATGATACATAAACCAAAGGACTGAAAGTGTAGGAGTCACATGTCATCCATACTGGTAGGCAGTATAGTGCTTGGTGTGGAGAAGCACAAAGGCAGAGTCGAAAAAGAAACAGCATAGTTGGGAGTTTTCTTTAATAATAAGAATCTATTTCTAGCCAAATTAACCCTTTTTGCAACATTAATCAATGTTCTAATAATGTATATTTTGAGGTGTGTATGCAGTTCTATGATGAAAGTTAATAGTTCACTATTCTATATTAGGAGTTATAAATTGCAAGTAACAAAAGGATGCCTCTTTTGAAAGCAGTGACCTGCTGATCTGTTTACATCATACGCACTCTGTAATCTACTTGGCACACGTTCTTTGCAGCAGGCATATTAACCCTCTGCACTAACTTCACCTAAGTCAAAACCTCAAATTTACAAAACACTGATCTCTCTCCAGGAAGATAATTAATCACACCAGTTATCTTAACATTTATGTGAGGCCTGGTAATTGCTGGCGGAAAGAAACGCTGCAGCAGGTGCTTCAAAAGCTTAATAAACTTTCAAACACGGCGCCCCCAGGAAGCCAGAACCCGGTGCGGTGGCACCGGTCGCACCGCCCGAAAGCCGGCCCCTGACGGGCCCTGTTGGTGTCACCCCACTTGAGGGTGTCACCCGGTGCGGTCCGCACCCCCCGCACCCCCATAGTGACGCCGCTGTGTATAAAGTAGTCTCTGGTAGAGAGGAGGCAGCAGTTCACATGAAGGGAAATGTGATTTCAACCCTTAACAGCATTAAAAAGACAGAACTAGAGCTTTGGGGTTTGTGACATCACAGAATGAAAGTCCCTTCACGTGGTCTGGGTTTGCAGTTTCCCTTTATGTTGCTGATGGTTCAGCTCTGGCCAGTTCAATTAGAAGTAATTTAGAATACATGTCAGCAGTCGGACCGTTCTAGCATGTTTGTTCTTTCGTCTCCATACATTCCCTAATAATGTATTGATGTAAGAGTCATTTGGGGCGGATTGGTGCCTGGCAACAATTTCTGCCACAAAACCCGAAATAAAATATAGATGTCTTAAGCGTATTCTATCAGAATATCGAGTCCCACATATCATAGCAAGAGTGTCGACACCTAACCAAAGATACCATGAAGAGGAGTATATATTGGTGATATAGGTTTGCTATACTTAACTCCACAGATGTGTACCGTGATGATATATATGGCCTCAAGATATGCAGATAAGGCGTTACGAACTGCACATATCTCCTGATCTATATATACTTTCACAATATTTGTTGTCAATATTTTCCCTACAATATTTTTGTAGACCAACATATTTGAGGTCAGTATTCTGACGTCCAACCTGTATCTAATTTTTAACCCCACTTTACAGTGATAGAGTTATTTGTTGAAGTTTAGCATGTAAACTGTGATTTTGAAAGCATAAAAAAGATGAGTACCCCTAAAAAGACGGCACAGTGTTTCATACCACACACAGGAAGACGAAATCAAACAAGAGCCAGGCAAAAGCACTGACAAAACCAAGCATACTGGTGGCAGCAAACAACTAGATTGTTAATGTGTCGTTGAGTAAGGAAAAGCATTTCAGAATAATGGTTTTCAGTCTGTAGTTTACAAAATGGATTACCGCACTCTAATGGGAGAACCTCCCTGTAAAGTGTACTATGTGATGTATAACATGGAAATTATAAATAATTTGGGAATACATTTATCTGCTAGTGACACGAAGAAAAAGCATCAAGGTGTGTTTCCAAGATAGTAAGGACTTGTGTTCTCCAGTGGCATCTGTGAAGCTTGCTACCAGCTGGGGGCTGTAAGACCAGTTGTTCTTAGTACTAATACTGTCTTCTGCAAAGTAATGATTGTTAGAACTTTCAAATAAAAGATAAAAATTACCTCTAAGTTGCCCTTTAACCATGGGTGCTGTGCCTTAATCCTTACACTGCCCTGAGAAGGAGCTTTCTTCCCAGCACTCACCGTGCGCACTGACATAATTATTAAAAAATAAAAATGTTAATAGTCATAGCGTGAGCATTGTCGGAGTCACTGCAAGCATCCCAACGGGTTTTGATGTAAAAAGTCTTGAAATATGCAAAGGAATCAGTTTTCTGATTAAAGTAATTATAATTAAAAATGAAAGAAGGAGCGAGAGTTGATAATAATAAAACAATAAAGGTTTTATGCAAAATCTGCCATTTACAATTCCTGTAGCATGTGAACATAATTGCATTAGTTTTTGAGATGAATACTGCTGATTTCTGAGAAATGCGGCCTGATTAAATAGATTAAATTATAAGGGAAGTCAGCTTTGGTATCAATCGGGCTCCCAGGCTTTATTGAAAAGAGGGCACCGCTTCTTTTTCTGCAATGTGTTGATTTCCATGGATACACATTGGTCAGTGTTGGAAGGGACTCCCTCACCGTAACCCGCTGAAATGTCCAAAGCATGGCTGCTGATCTCACCTTGCGTTTGCTTACCTTGTCGATTTCCCAGATCAGCTATACCGTAGAAGATTCTCGACACTGATTTTGGTGAGGAGGCCAATGTATCTTCATAATGCTGGCAGGGCTCACCATATCACTCCCGTATGTCCACCTACTAACACTGATTATATCTGCATGAGCCTCATTTCAGTGCATATAGAGTAGGTGGCATTGAAACCGAGCGTCCCAGAAGGGTCCTTCGATCAAACTGTGGCACATGGAGAATGATCTGCCATTGGGCTAATGGGGCCGTATCTACAAGGCTTCCTACGCTCCAGTTAATAGCCTTGATGGACTGATATGTGAAGTTAAATTCTGCAAACCCCACCTTATTTGTCTAATTACATGATTATACAGTTAACCTGGGCAACTGTTTTCAGTTGTTACCCACATGATAACCCTCATGCAATGAAAAGGCAAAGTATCCTGCCAGAAAGGAGCCACGTCTCTCATTGAGCGTGTGATATATTCCTTATGCGATGTTATGCTCTTCTGTGTTACTCAGTTAACTGGTTTGTCTGCCTTGTCTTTAAACCCTGATCATTTTTGCCTTTTCGGCACGCTGATGTTTGACTTGACTGAGGTTATAAGTTTACTCTTTATTCGTGTGCCTCTCTTAAAGGGTTGTTCAATGTAGATTCAGGAATGCATGATCAGAGAGAGATGTGCACAATATCCACATTAGATGAATTTCCATTAAATGTATCTAAATGGATCAATTTATTTTGTGGTTATGTGGAAAATGTGGCACTCTTACAGCCCTCCATGACCGAAGTTGGACACACATTATGTTAATTTGTAGCCTTTCGCTGTTGTGAACATCGATCTGGTAGTATGAGTGAAGACCAACACAGAGTTGGTCTACTGATATGTTTATAAGAAAGCAGGGGTCATTTACAATTTGGCCGAGAGTGAGAGCTCAGTCATAAAGTGGCTAAGCTCAGATGCCACTAAACTCATGATCATTCAGAAGAGAAAGAACAACTAGGGTTCTTGCAGCTGGCCCTCAACTGGAATGACTTCAGAGACTCTAGAGTCAGCGGTCAGCCCACCACAAGGCTGCGAAGTCACAGCGCCTGTCAACCTGCCCTTTTTAGGGTGTTGTGACTGTCATTGCTTTTTCCGGGTTTGCCACATGTGGCATTGCTCACCTGGACATGGTTAACACAAATGCCCCTCACAAACAGGGACAAAAATTGGCTGGGCTGTACCCTCACCAAACTCTTGGTTCCGTGGCTCATTTAGAGGTGGGTGAAGAGCCAGATTTCGGACAACTGAGCCTCCATTGGCACCTCCCTGGCAAACTCTTGACCCAGCAGTCTGCCCAACACTGGCCTACCAAATCACAGGGAGGATTGCCCTGCCCTATTTACAGTGGGGTGACCATCCTTGGTTTTCCTTACCAGGCATAGTGGACCCGTGCAAGGAAAACAAACAATGGCCATCTTCCTAAATGTGAGGATTGTTACTTTTCTGAAACATCCCACCTGCTGTGGGCGGTTGTTTCTGAAAATCAACAAGAATTGCCGAGCAGAACCGAACAGACTTGGCACCTAATCTGAAATCAATGTGACTACGACATATAGCCACACTGTATCATTATCTGGGAGGAGGGCAGCAGGCAGGCACAGAGACACAGCAATGAGCCAAACTTATTTTAGAAACCTTTCCATTGTTTTCTTATTCTACATTAAGTGTAGCAGTCTTCAGGGCTGCTTGCAGGCAACAAGAGTGTTTAATTACCCTCACGGCAGTTATAGGGGACTGTTCTTGCCCAGCCTGTAAGGTCAATAAGGCTATTAGCACTCAGCCCCCAAAGGAGGGCCAGTCTCACCTGAAAGGTTTGGTGGAAAAACAAACTGCTCCATTCTCCTGTGATGCTCCCTTAGCTTCTTCCTCTAAGCAGCCTCTTCAGACAAGGCTATCTGGGCTCTTCTCATTGGTTTTCTGAGAGGGACGCCCAGACAGCCACATTAAAATCAAAGAATGCTTACTTTTCTTTGGCTGATCGAGCCTATTTTTCCTGAAGCTGAGGACAGGGGCGGTTGTTGGCCCACCGCTCACCCGAAGAAGGGGAGCTGGCTCAGAATGCTCCCTTGGGGGGCCTGAATGGTGGCCATATATCCTCCAAAAGGCCAGTTCCCAATGTTCCATCACGGGTGCCAATTCTTACCAATAACTACAGTGAAACTGAGTCTAGGTGGAACAAATTAATGAGTCCCTTTTCACTGCTTGCACATAGAAATAATACATCGGATGATCAAATCCCTTTGCTGATCAGTCAGTAGCAGGCAGAACCACACGGGTCACATCTCAGGTCTAGATCCCTCATGCTTGAGGTTTTTAAAGAGCTGCAAAAAAAGGAGTCTGCGCTGACTTCATTGGAGATATTTGTATTGATACATCGAATGCAGCAGTACACTCCAAAAGAAGGCATCGAAACAGTGTGATGCACACATTTTAACATATAGTATATAGAGGCGGCCAATATAACATGAGGTGAATAGAGACTATTATGTATGACTGCTTGTAGAAGAGAGCCGCACTGAAAAAATATAAGCGTGTGATTCAAGCAAATATCAAATATTTCGCACAGTTCACAGCGTCTGAAGCAGGAAGAAAATAAAAGTAGAGATATGAAAACATTCTTCTCACCGTTTGTCAATGGTTGTTCGACAACAGATAAATTAGACTGGGGGTTTCTCTAGAATGGAAACTGACCAGTACTCCAGGCTCAATCTGTTGTAAAGAAGGTAGAAATGCGATAACTCAGGACCATGACACCACTGCGCCTACGCAGTCTCTCCCTCATGACACGTTGACGCCCAGCATAGATAGTGCGAATGCCTCCT
This sequence comes from Triturus cristatus, assembly GCF_964204655.1. NCBI lineage: Eukaryota > Metazoa > Chordata > Amphibia > Caudata > Salamandridae > Triturus > Triturus cristatus. Next base: position 1,103,082,794 of record NC_140585.1, on the reverse strand, counting down.
CCTCACCTATACTACATTAATAATGCCAGTTCTCCTATCAATCCAGATAATGAGTTATTACTGCTGTCCACTGCTGGGGAGGGCTGATGTGAGAGGGCTTTAACAGTTTTTTCTTTTGCTGTTTTTCATTGTTTAACTATTAGGTTTGATAGAGGTGTAGAGCCAACACACATTGCAATGTACAGTGTACCACGGGGTGAGTGGATCTGATGTTGGTCGGCATGGATACCTCTTTCACAAAAGTATGACGGTTTTCCATGTGAAATGTAAATGCTATTTCTCCAAACTATGATGTGATGCAATGTGGCGAACAATAAACACAAGTTTTAAACAAGCATTGGCATAGCCAATAGGTCTCGCCTTTGGGACCTTATAAGTGTTTAGCCATGCAACAGTTGCATAACTAAATACTTATAAGGTCCCAAAAGCGAGACCTATTGGCTATGCAAAGCGGCCGTGCGGCCGCGAAAGTGAAAGTGATCGCGATCAAACATCAAAGCAGCCGTGCGGCCGCGAAAGTGAAAGTAATTGCGGTAAAGCGCGTTGCGCGTGCCCGCACACATGCACTGTAGTTCTAGGCTGGCCTGGTAGCACTTTTTGGAGCCCTCTCAATAAGTCTCGCCAGACCAGCGAATGCGCTGGGTCAGGTGAGACCTAAAAAAAAAGAAGGCAGAAATGGTTAATTCCTCTCACCGAAGAAAAGTGTAGAAATGTTTGCTACTAGCTTTGGTGGAAGGCAAACTCCACGTCAAGAGCTTTAGCCTGTTCCATACCTATCTTTAGGGATGACCCCACAGCGCATGAGGGTGAAAAGATTTCTGCCTCTGGCTAGCAGGATGCTAAGCGACCACTAATACATTTTTTCATCCAGTTCTCTTTTAGCTGACCTTGGTGTGGCGATAGAAGACTTTTTGGCCTGGTGGTTAATCTAGGGCAGGGTTCTCCAAAGTCAGTCCCGGAGGGCCGGATCCATGCCAGATTTTTAGCAAATCCCCATTTTAGGTAAATGTGGTTATCTTAAAAATCTGGCATGGATCCGGCCCTGCAGGACTGCCCTTGGAGAACCCTGATCTAAGGAACTCCCTTCCCAGGAAAATTGGTCTTGAGTTGTTCCCCGTAGCTTCAAACAGCTGTCAAGACAGCGTCCTTTCCTCTTCATAATGCTGTTATATTCTGTTAAATCATTACCAAGAGACACTCCTGTGCTTTGCAAATGATTTTCACTTTATTTAAATTTAATATTATGTAATGGCCATACAACACTGTTAATGAGGAACATATTCGTAAAAAATCATCACTTGGAACTTACTCGATCACCCAGACTAGAGAATTGTCTAGACCTATAGACACGGAAGCCTCTTAGCACGCTTAGTACCTTAATTGAAGATAGCCATTGCTAGGTGGCTAGTGCTTAAGGCCAATCGATGTCTCTGATGTGGAGAGTCTACTGAGACCAAGGTCTTGCAATGAAGCAGCTGTGATGATACAGCTAGAGTGAGAGGCTGTAAGGCAAGTGTGCACATCCTGTGAGGGTGACTGGTAGTGTGAGAACAGTTCAAGGGCTCTGCAGCAGATGAAGAGAGGGCTATGTTAGGACGTTTTCTTATGTGTAAGTGTGAATGGAGCATAGAATAATCTAGAAAGAGTTGAGTGTCAGTAGAATGTTATGACGTTCTTGGTAGGAAGATTCCATATGGGGACAGTCGGTTCTTGGCCCCTGCTGTAACCCAACTCGGTGGATCTATATCACTTGAGAGAGTCTTGAGCGAAAGGGTGCGATGTTTGAGAGCTCTCTGAGGAAAAAAACGATTCCTAATGACTCCTATAGTTGACCCCACACACTCTGTTGGACTCCTATTGCCGCAGTGATGTAGTGACCTCCTTTATATATATATATATATATATATCCTATTGCCGCAGTGATGTAGTGACCTCCTATATATATATATATATATATATATATATATATACACGCTCAATCCCAGTCACATCAAGAACTCGGGGAAGCACTCACGGGACACTTTAGCAGTTCTCAGGCCGTTTATTGCATAGCGAGCATGGAAAACATGACGCGTTTCGGCTATGCCTTAGTCTGATGTTTTACAAATTTCGCGCCAAAGAAGCAGCACATTTCAATGCAACGTTACGTGGATCACATGACATCATTATTCATAGACATCATAGAAGGACAAACACATTAAAAGAATCACAGTTGGTAATTCATCGCCATTTTGGAATGTCAAAACAATTAGACAATAATACTAATTTCGCCGTGTATCGGCTGTCAAAATCAAATCCAAATTAGAAGTAAAGTTAAAAACTTCATAAATATAGCCCTATATGGGCATGTGGTGTCCCTCACAAACAACTAAGATAAAGCCGTGTATCGGCAAACCAATGTCACATGATAGATATCAAGGCAACGTAAGGGTCAAACGAATCACTTGGCATGTTAGATAAAATTCAGTAAATTGGAGAATCATAGTGTTATGTTCTGTGAATTTTAATGGCTTCTTCTTGAGAAAATGGGCTACAGCCTCCAAACCATGTTCGTGTCTTATCCTGGTGTACAGGCTGGTGATATCTAGCACAATAAGTTTATACTCAGGATTCCATTGCTGTTTTTCAATGCGCTTTAAGAAGTCTTGCGAGTCCTTAATGTATTTTGCTGAGAAGCATAATAGTAATAGGGAATTGTTACGCTATTATGTCTTAGACCAGGTCCCAATAAATGTCAGAGGAGGGGACAGGATTAAACGACTTCGCAGGCTTGAATCACGATATATTATCGATTTGGGAACTAAGAACCCTTTGGGGATGAATGTGGGGGAGGAACTGTCAGTTCACCTTGGGGATTAAAAAGTAGCAATAACCCAGACATTATAGGCTAGATAGGGAATTGAAGAATGCAATCCATAGCATAGTGTAAATATAAGGTATTCTGTAATTGAATTTATGGTGTTGGCTACGCACGGTAGCTTTTGGACATTTTGTGAAAAAATCTTTTTAAATGATGTTATTGTAAGTGTGGATCATCATACCTTTCAATGTCAACAACAATGTTGGGGTCTTAGCCAATATATGGCGTGATTTTCTTAAACTTTACTTGAATGTCGGATGTCAGACAAGTGACAGGATATTATCGTAACAGACTCACTGTTATCTAACATGCCAAGTGATTCGTTTGACCCTTACGTTGCCTTGATATCTATCATGTGACATTGGTTTGCCGATACACGGCTTTATCTTAGTTGTTTGTGAGGGACACCACATGCCCATATAGGGCTATATTTATGAAGTTTTTAACTTTACTTCTAATTTGGATTTGATTTTGACAGCCGATACACGGCGAAATTAGTATTATTGTCTAATTGTTTTGACATTCCAAAATGGCGATGAATTACCAACTGTGATTCTTTTAATGTGTTTGTCCTTCTATGATGTCTATGAATAATGATGTCATGTGATCCACGTAACGTTGCATTGAAATGTGCTGCTTCTTTGGCGCGAAATTTGTAAAACATCAGACTAAGGCATAGCCGAAACGCGTCATGTTTTCCATGCTCGCTATGCAATAAACGGCCTGAGAACTGCTAAAGTGTCCCGTGAGTGCTTCCCCGAGTTCTTGATGTGACTGGGATTGAGCGTGTATTTATTAACGCGAACGCACCTTCGCGTTTCGAAGCACCCGTCTTTTGAGTGCGCTGGTTCGGAGGTGCAGTGGGAGCGATGATATATATATATATATATATTACCTACTGGCGGTCGCCAGTAGGTAGTTATAGTTAGGACCCTGTTTCCATAGGAAATCCGCAACATTCTATTTGGAATAACTTTGGCGCCGGTCGACGAATCCTCGCGAAATTTTCAAAATAGGTGGGGCGCTACGCTCCGCTCCTACCCTAAAAGTCTCGGAGGGATTCGTCAAGCAGGGGCCGAGAAAAAAGGGGGGTCCCAAAACGCGTTTTCCCCATGCATTTTTCCATAGGACCTTTAGACACAGCTACAGCCCGAACGGCTGAACAGAATTACTTGAAATTTGGCAGAGAGGTAGCCATAAAGTCAAGGAAGTGCCTTTTGCAGGTCTGGTGTAAATCTGTTCAGTATTTCCTGAGAAAATAGCATTTAAAAGCATATATATATGTGGGCGGAGCCTAACCACACATCTCATCCTGAGATCTGATTGGCTGTCAGCACTTCATCCAAGAAGTGTTGGCAGCCATCTTGGGACCAATATACATGATAGCACCTCATTAAAAAGCATTGCAGTTAATAGAAGGTTTTAAGACTTTAGTTACATTATAAATCATTTGTTGATGGTACCATACTCATTTTAGGAATTGTGGTATGTTCTAAGGTGATTTCACCATGTGAAAAAGCATTCTGCTGGGATATCATGATTGAGAGAAAAATATTTTCTCATGCTTTTACCACAGAGGTTTGGAAGGTGATCTATAGGCTAAACTGAGAGCTTATTTTCTGTAAATTCACATCATCTTTCTCAGTCATGTGAGAATGAAGTCTGACATTCTCAGTAAAACATGTATATCCAACAAGGGCAGAGACTGTCAGTTGATTCCTTTGTGTTCTACTGCAGCTTCCCAGAGTGTTCCAAAGAACTACTAGAGCGCTAACAGTCCTACTTATGATAAACGTATGGCACACCTGAAGCCATCTTGCTTGGATTAAAGTGGTAACTCTTAAAACATTTAATTTAAAAAGGAACAAAATGAGGGGGTTCATTTTTCCATAAAAAGTATGATTAGTGCTGCAGAAAGAAAAATTAGGGCACATTTTGAGTGACTTCTCAAATCCTCTTCTATTTCATTAAAAAATTCTGACATGCAGACTGAAACATGCACTTTCAATACCAGCAGCAGTTTTCCCTGGTGAGCAGTAGCTTTACTACAGTGATCTAATGAGCAAAAAGAGTGCTAACATTCTGAATTTATGGCAAATGTGTGACACATCTGAATGCCTTCTTGATGGAATCAAAGTAAAAAACTGAAAGTATTTCCTACTGAGGAGACTGCAGTAAATGAGGAAATTAGGAAACTTCATAACAAATAAGTCTCCCAAGATGGCCACCAGAGACAAAAGAGCCCAAATGTAGCCCAAATATCACCCAGATGTAGCCCAAGTATAGCCCAATGACAGAATGTCCCAGAATGTTCTTAAAAACAACTAGAGCGCTTACTGTCTTCATTATGACAAAAGTATGGCACACCTGAAGCCATCTTGATTGGAATAAACTGGTAACACTTAAAACATTTAATTTAAAAAGGAACACAATGAGGAGGTTCATTTTGCCATAGAAATTATGATTAATGCTGAAGAAAGAAAATGAGGGCACATTTTGAGTGACTTCTCAAATCCTCTTCTATTTCATTAAAAAATTCTGACATGCAGACTGAAACATGCACTTTTAATACCAGGAGCAGACTTCCATGGTGCAGTAGTTTTACTACAGTGATCTAATGAGCAACTAGAGTGCTAACATTCAGAATTTATGGCAAATGTGTGACATATCTGAATACCTTCATGATGGAATCAAAGTAAAAAACTGAAAGCATTTCCTACTGAGGAGACTGCAGTACATGAGGAAATTAGGAAACTTCATAACAAATAAATCTCCCAAGATGGCCACCGGAGACAAAAGAGCCCAAATGTAGCCCAAAATCACCCAGATGTAGCCCAAATATAGCCCAATGACAGAAGTGTGCAAAACACTTATTATTTTGTGTTTTTGCAGTGTTATATAGTGCAGACTTGTCAGGTATTGGAGTGCTTTACATGAGCATTGGTTACATCACACAAGAACAAATTAATTTTGGTTGTAGACATGGGGAGACTAAGTGATTTGACCAGAATCACAGAATGTCGAGCTGAAGCAGAAACTGCAACCTGGTTCCCCAGTTGCAAAGTCTGCAGTTCTGGAAGTAACACCACATCCTCTCCCCTAAGTGCAACATTTAATCAAGTGGTCAACTGGATAAAAAAACATAAAGATAACAAATAATTTAAAAGTGCTTTGTCGCTATTTGAAAACTCAGAAAATATGTCCTTATTTTAGTCTTTTAGAGCACTAACCATAATTTTGATGCCAATAAGACCCTCTCATATATGTAATTTCTAAAGGAAATGCTCTAGGTATTACAGTTTTGATTACATCAAGATGATGTCAGGCGTTCCACACTTTTGTAATAAATATAGAATGTTAGCAATCTAGTTGTTCATTAGGATACTGTTGAGAGGCAGAGGCCAGGGGCACGGACTCTGAAAATTGAAGGCAGGTAGGAGGGTGCAAAGGCAACAATTTAACCACACTGAGCAGGCAGGAAGGGCCGTGGAAGCACAACAGACTATGGAGGGCAGTGGAAAGGGGGGCAGGGGCAACAAACCAACAATATAGGACTTGCAAGAGAGGCTGTTGGAGGGAAGATCTATTACGGGTCAAGGAAGCTAGGGGCGGTCCCCAGATCCCCGGGAGCCACCACAGAACTGAGCAGGAGAGTGAGTCAGGGACAAAAGGGGCACCTTAATTTGAGCCGGGGTGCCTAGGAACGCTTGCTCCAAAAATGAAGAAAACAGACATATGAGACATGGAATTGGAGGCAGAATACAATCGCAGTTTAATGAGAAGATGCAACTTCAAAGAAACCGCAGAATAGAGACATAAAGTACAAAATACAGAATCCAGATAATCATACAGCTGTCATAATATTCTCTGTATCTCAATTAATGTACTGACAGAGAGCGAGAGAAAACACATCTATAAATGCATCATGAGAAACAAGTTACACCAAGGAAAATGTTACCTAGGAACACTCACGTTTACTCTTAGAGCAAGCATTCCTGCAATTACAATACAAAATCTTTTAAATGCAAAAGTAAAGAGAACAATGGTTAAACATAACATGACATTTCATATAGGTAAAATAGAATAAGATACTTCAAGCAAATCAGAGCAAGACATTTTAAGCAAAGGAAGACAAGAGCTCCCAGCTCTTGGGGAAAAACTGCACAGCCTGTTAACCTACATACAGACGGCGAGGTAGTCCGTCGATATCTGTGGGTGCTCCCTTTTTATATCATTTTGTGGGCTCCTTTGCACGCTACATCTACCTACGTATGCTACCCAAAAGCTTCGTCTGCAGATTTTACCAGACATTTCGTCATTTACCCACTTAATGCTGACAATGGACTGGGTGAAAAGGTCAGTCTCTCAGGCCAATCGCTTATCGTAAGTTCCATAGAGCAAGCAGAAAATAATGGGTATTGTACGGGAATTCAATATATTCATGTATAAAATCTCCTCAGTTCTCCTAACTTGACGCTCTGCGGTTGCCACTTCCTTAAAAGCGGGAAACCTGCCCAGGAAGCAAGTACCAGTCCAGGATGCAGCCTACTGTATGTCGACAGCTTCAGGGGGATGTTGAACTTTGATACCGAGCACGGAGCACTCGGGTAGGGTGGGGGCTACTAGTTTGGATCAGAAGGCCTCGCAGACCTGCCTTCAGACTGCTATACACTAAAATTGCAGAGCTATGGTCAATTTAACAAAGAGGCCTACATATTGAACAGAAGGGCCTACACAGGGGTTTTATGCTGGCTGAGTGGTAAGGATGTCTCAGGATAATTATATAGCAACACAGGACCCGCTGGTCAATTTAATACGGCCTACAAATGCAGCTGGCAGGGCAAGGACAAGGGTCTCATACTTCAGGTGTGGACAGAACGGGCCAGGGGCCCCCTGTGATACAAAATCTACCCTCCTTCAAGGCTGTGGCAATGTAATAGACCATTGTGGGCAGAAGGAAGAGGCAATGGTAGTACAACCATACATGCCAACAGACCCGATTCAGCCAGGAAACGACCAATGTTTTTAAGCTCAAATGGGCTTTATTTGATCTGTCTCCTGTCTACAATATCCTCTTTTTCAATGTAACTCAAAGGGGAAAATCAATACCCCAGTTTTTTTTCAAAATCTCCCTCTTACCAAGTTCAAAATGTTCGCAAGTATGGTACATTGGATCATGGAAGGAAATGGGATAGGGACATGGACTTGGATAACAGAGGACAGGAGGGACATGGAGAGGTGCACCAAACTGACCCTGCAGGGCAGGCATCAGGGTTTGCAGCAGCACAATACACCACTCAGGGCATGCAGGACAGGAGTGCAGCACAACAATCCATAGAAAGCAAGAGGGAGGGGACAGGACCATGCACATGGACAACAGAGAACAGAGGGGCAAGAGGCAATGGTAGCTAGCTGACCATAATGGACAGACAGGAGAGAAAGCTGCAGCATAACAGACCATAAAGGGCAGGAGGGACGGATCAGGGGCATTACAATGGAACAGACAAGCCAGGAGGGAGGAAGTAGGGCTGGGGGCAAGGGGGCAGGGCAGGAGCAGCAAGATAGCCATGGAGGTCAGGCAGGATGGGCACTAGAAGCAAGACACACCATGAAGAGCAACAGTGAGACTGTGATGGCATACACACAGACCATGGAGGGAAGGTGGGAGGGGGTCAGGGGCAGCTAACTGACCACACAGGGAAGGTGGGAGGGGCCATGGCAGCACAGAAGACCATGCATGGCAAGTGGGAGGGTTAGTGGCAGCACAATGGCTATGATGGGCAAGAAGGAGGGTGGAGGGGCATGCACAAAGGACGATGGAGGATAGAAGGGAGGGTCAGGACCTGTGCACAGACAAGAAAGTTCAGGGGAAGGGACCTCACAACAGACCACACGGGGCAGGCAGGAGGAGCAGTTGCAGCACAACAGACCAGGGAGGGCAGAAGGGTGTGGCAGTACAATGGACCATGTAGGACAGGAGGAAGAGGATAGGGGCATGGCATGTGGACAGGCAGGGTGGAGGTGGCAGGGACAGGTTACAGTCATCTGACAATGCTAGGCAGGAGGGAGGGGAGTGGCAGCTCAACAGAACACTCAGAGTAGATAGGAGTGGCAGGTCCATGGGACATGGTGGGCAAAAAGGGTGGAGCAGGGGCATGCACAAAGACATCGGAGGGCAGGGGGAAGGAGAATAGGGGCAGCAAGCTAAGCACAGAGTTTAAGCAGGAGGTCAATGATGGGGCATAGAATTGGGCAATGGAGGGCAGGAGGAGTGGACTGGTACATCATACTAAATTGAGGGCAGTGGCAGCACATCAGACCATGCATGGCAGGAGGGAGGAGGCTAGTCCATGGATTCACACAACAGAGGATAGGGAGGAAGGGGATGGGACAGCAAGCTAACTGTTCAGAGAAGGCGGGTATTAGGAACTTTATTGTTTTTAAAACATTGTGTCTGTGCGAACTACTTAAAATATGAACAAGTATGCAGCATAATCTCACTTTTATTCAGGAAGAAGAGGACGTTTGTGACTGTGACTCCGGGCTCACTTGGCAGAAACACCCCCTGACCCTCCACCCCCTATCGCAAAAGGTAATGCCCGTGAAAAGGGTAGGTGAACACAGTGTTATATAGAACATAGTCCTGAGAGCACGATTGAAAATGAAAACTAGATATAGTGTATGGTATAAACTATGCACCAAAAAGTGTGATATAAGATGAACCGGGCGTGAAATATAATATGCAATACATTGTGCGCAATGACAGATTCATTGGAGAGCGCGAGATAGCACAGGCACTAGCGCATGCTATGCGATATGCGCCTTGGAGTGTAATATGCACAGGGCAGTGTTGTGTAACCTAACTAGTCTCTAAAGTTGTAATATAAAATATGTACTGGGGAGTGTAACGTTGCATATGCACTGTGACAAAGATATGGATCCCAGATTGTAATATGTATGGCATAGCACTGTGCGTTATAACATAGGCATCGAGAAAGGCACGTTAGATGGGGCAATATAACCCGTGCGAAGACAAGTGTGGCATGACATATTCACGGGGTGGTGTTACAGTGCACATGGGCTAGAGAGTGTCATAGCATATGCACAAGCTAGTGGAATACAACACAGAGGTGTGTGGCACTCGGCAGGCAATGGTGGGTGTAACACAGCATTGGGCTCTGTCAGGAGCACGCTGTGACTCTCAAGTGATGTTCGTCCCCTTTCCAGAGAGTAAAATAAAAAGTATTACACATCCGGCAGTGGATGTGTGTTTTATTAACCATGAGGGGGGTTTCTTGCATAGTTTTGGTCGAATTTTTGTCGAATCCCCTTTGAATGGCTTGGTGTGCATGTGTATTAAATGTGCCCGTCAATAGCTACCCATGTTTGTATAAATAAACGACAAGGGTGTCTACCAGGATTAGGCACGGTAGGGCATCAGACATGTCAGAGCTTCACTAGTGGTGTAAATACATTCCACGTGGATTCATTGCATGCATAGTCGCCTTTTAATGAATATCACGCAAATCGTCATGGTGATAGGTACGTACGGTTTGTCCAGCATGTCCTAGGTGTGTCTATGAATATATATTTTTTAAAAATAATAAAAAACAGTGGCCGGCCCTGGGGATTGGGGTCAAAAAAATATAATTAGGAGACTGGCCCTGGGGGATGGGGTCATCAGGGCCAATAAATTAGAATAAGAAGGGGAACCAAACAGCCCCCCTTCTTAAAAAACTAAAATAAATAAAAGACTGGCATCGTGCCGGAGGCCATGCCCCCTCCGTGCAGCACTCTGCAAACGCGCCCCCAACAGGCATCTCCAGTATGCGCCAGGGAGCTGCGCTGCAGCCAGGTGTTCTGAGGCCAAGCCCCTTTTTACACCTCTCTGCAACGCAGCTCTGTGGCGCTTACTGGAGGTACCTAGTGGTCTAGTTTGACCCTAGGGACCCTTAGGATTCAATGGGACTTAATCTCTCAACTTAGAACAGCCACAGGGCGCGTTTACACAGTGGTGAAGGGAGGGGACGGGGCCTGAGGTGACGTGTGCAAACACGCACTATGGCACGTTTTAAATTGGGGATATAATTTCCCTTCAATACTGAGGGCCCCTGGGGGCTAACTAGCCCACCAAGTGCTTCCAGTAAGCGCCACTGAGCTGCATTGCAGAGAGGTGGTCTAGGCCGTGCCACTTTTTACACCTCTCTGCAACGCAGCTCTGTGGCACTTACTGGAGGTACCGAGTGGGCTAGTTGGACCCTAGGGACCCTCAGGATTCAAATGAACTTAATCTCCCAACTAAAAATGGACACAGGGCGTGTTTACACAGTGGTGAATGGAGGGGACGGGGCCTGAGTTAACGTGTGCAAAAATGCCCTGTGGCCTGTTTTAAGAGGTAGTTTTAATCCCCATGCCCTATTATATACTAGGGGCTTACAGAGGAGGTCATGCTAATCACAGGGGGACCCCAACGCATAATGTTCCCTAGTGTATGTAGGTGTTTTCACTGTATTCTAAGTGTCTTTTAACATAGCACTGGCTCTAGGACTGGTTAGTCAGACTCAGTTACCACCAGTATCCGTCTGAAAAAGTTGAGGGTACAGGATGATTTTGCAACAAGGCTTCTTTCTGCTCTTCTTTTTGTTCTTTCTGCACGTTATCCTTCTTCCTGCACTTATCTTCGTATTTGAGGACTTCTGTTGCTTCTTTCTTCACTTCTTTTGTTTCTTTCTGTGCATTTTTTCTTCTTTCTTCACATGTCCTATCTCTGTAGGCATAGTTAGAAATTAGCATTTAAAAAACCTTTGAAATTCACAGAAAAAACCATAGGTTTCAGGCACGTTATAGTTAGGAATTAGCATTTAAAAAACCTCAGAAATTCACTGAAAAAACCATAGGTTTCAGGGGTGTTATAGTTAGCTGGACTTTTTACTTGTACAAAACCATTGAAATTCCCCCGTTATAGTTAGTTCAGCTAACTATAACTCGCGCGCCCGCAATGCACTGCTGATGACGTCACATATTACATCACTCATGACATGGTCAGTGACATCACTCATGACATCACTGATGACATCTCAAATGACATCACTGATGACATCACTGATGACATCATCCTTGTGATAGAGTGGCAGACCTCCTCTCACCCTAATATAACCTTTGATACACACATTCAAAAATAGAGACTAAAATTTTCAAAACAATGGACATACCAATACCAGTTACAACAACCTCTTCAGTAATTCTAAGATCCACATACACATCCACTCATTCACCAACAGTCCTATACAGTCACTCATACATGTACTCACTCATCATATGTACTCATACACCTATACATCCTGTTACACAATGCCACTCATCCATAGAGTTACTCACACACATAGTCACTCATGCTAATAAAGAATCAAACATACATTTACTTGCATATACAGTTATACACACACCACCATACTTACTTCTACGGAAACTTACACATACTTAGTCTTTTAAACAATCACTTATAGAAACACATACTTATTCATACAGGAACTCTTTCAATCTCTCACTCTCACATATACTCACATATATACACCAATAGTCACATATACTAGTTTAAAACATATGTAGTTACTCATAAAGACACTATTGAGACAGTCATTCACTCACTAACACACCCATACACACACTCATCCACCCATACAGTCCTGCACACATGCTGTGTTCAACCCATACAAACAGTGAGTCACTCATTCATGCACCTATGCACTACGTAATACCCCCCACCGAACCATGCAGACACTCAGACTGATACTCAAAAAAACAACTAATAACCTATATAGACACCCATGTAGCTACTCACCAACCCATGCAGCCACTTATACACAAAGTGAGAGACTGATACAGATATTTACATATTTAAACATTACTCACTAAGCCATGTATTCACTATGATACACTTAATCAGTCAGTTACACAATCAATTTTTCAAAAACAAATCATCCATTTAGACACTTATATACCCATTTATTCTTCCATCGACCTTGAGATATACATATATAAAACATATTTAATTTTCAGAAAAACACACATTCACTGGATGATGTCATCAGTGATGTCATCAGTGATGTCATTTGAGATGTCATCAGTGATGTCATGAGTGATGTCACTGACCATGTCATGAGTGATGTAATATGTGACGTCATCAGCAGTGCATTGCGGGCGCGCGAGTTATAGTTAGCTGAACTAACTATAACGGGGGAATTTCAATGGTTTTGTACAAGTAAAAAGTCCAGCTAACTATAACACCCCTGAAACCTATGGTTTTTTCAGTGAATATATATATATATATATATATATATATATATATATATATATATATATATATATATTCTTTACACCAAGGTTGCCCAAAAGGAGGTGTCACTACCTGAAGGGGTTGCGCACACAGCCTCCGAGGCGGCGGCAGCAGCTTGTCTCCACACACTCCAATTGCATCATATATATTACCTACTGGCGGTCGCCAGTAGGTAGTTATAGTTAGGACCCTGTTTCCATAGGAAATCCGCAACATTCTATTTGGAATAACTTTGGCGCCGGTCGACGAATCCTCGCGAAATTTTCAAAATAGGTGGGGCGCTACGCTCCGCTCCTACCCTAAAAGTCTCGGAGGGATTCGTCAAGCAGGGGCCGAGAAAAAAGGGGGGTCCCAAAACGCGTTTTCCCCATGCATTTTTCCATAGGACCTTTAGACACAGCTACAGCCCGAACGGCTGAACAGAATTACTTGAAATTTGGCAGAGAGGTAGCCATAAGGTCAAGGAAGTGCCTTTTGCAGGTCTGGTGTAAATCTGTTCAGTATTTCCTGAGAAAATAGCATTTAAAAGCATATATATATGTGGGCGGAGCCTAACCACACATCTCATCCTGAGATCTGATTGGCTGTCAGCACTTCATCCAAGAAGTGTTGGCAGCCATCTTGGGACCAATATACATGATAGCACCTCATTAAAAAGCATTGCAGTTAATAGAAGGTTTTAAGACTTTAGTTACATTATAAATCATTTGTTGATGGTACCATACTCATTTTAGGAATTGTGGTATGTTCTAAGGTGATTTCACCATGTGAAAAAGCATTCTGCTGGGATATCATGATTGAGAGAAAAATATTTTCTCATGCTTTTACCACAGAGGTTTGGAAGGTGATCTATAGGCTAAACTGAGAGCTTATTTTCTGTAAATTCACATTATCTTTCTCAGTCATGTGAGAATGAAGTCTGACATTCTCAGTAAAACATGTATATCCAACAAGGGCAGAGACTGTCAGTTGATTCCTTTGTGTTCTACTGCAGCTTCCCAGAGTGTTCCAAAGAACTACTAGAGCGCTAACAGTCCTACTTATGATAAACGTATGGCACACCTGAAGCCATCTTGCTTGGATTAAAGTGGTAACTCTTAAAACATTTAATTTAAAAAGGAACAAAATGAGGGGGTTCATTTTTCCATAAAAAGTATGATTAGTGCTGCAGAAAGAAAAATTAGGGCACATTTTGAGTGACTTCTCAAATCCTCTTCTATTTCATTAAAAAATTCTGACATGCAGACTGAAACATGCACTTTCAATACCAGCAGCAGTTTTCCCTGGTGAGCAGTAGCTTTACTACAGTGATCTAATGAGCAAAAAGAGTGCTAACATTCTGAATTTATGGCAAATGTGTGACACATCTGAATGCCTTCTTGATGGAATCAAAGTAAAAAACTGAAAGTATTTCCTACTGAGGAGACTGCAGTAAATGAGGAAATTAGGAAACTTCATAACAAATAAGTCTCCCAAGATGGCCACCAGAGACAAAAGAGCCCAAATGTAGCCCAAATATCACCCAGATGTAGCCCAAGTATAGCCCAATGACAGAATGTCCCAGAATGTTCTTAAAAACAACTAGAGCGCTTACTGTCTTCATTATGACAAAAGTATGGCACACCTGAAGCCATCTTGATTGGAATAAACTGGTAACACTTAAAACATTTAATTTAAAAAGGAACACAATGAGGAGGTTCATTTTGCCATAGAAATTATGATTAATGCTGAAGAAAGAAAATGAGGGCACATTTTGAGTGACTTCTCAAATCCTCTTCTATTTCATTAAAAAATTCTGACATGCAGACTGAAACATGCACTTTTAATACCAGGAGCAGACTTCCATGGTGCAGTAGTTTTACTACAGTGATCTAATGAGCAACTAGAGTGCTAACATTCAGAATTTATGGCAAATGTGTGACATATCTGAATACCTTCATGATGGAATCAAAGTAAAAAACTGAAAGCATTTCCTACTGAGGAGACTGCAGTACATGAGGAAATTAGGAAACTTCATAACAAATAAATCTCCCAAGATGGCCACCGGAGACAAAAGAGCCCAAATGTAGCCCAAAATCACCCAGATGTAGCCCAAATATAGCCCAATGACAGAAGTGTGCAAAACACTTATTATTTTGTGTTTTTGCAGTGTTATATAGTGCAGACTTGTCAGGTATTGGAGTGCTTTACATGAGCATTGGTTACATCACACAAGAACAAATTAATTTTGGTTGTAGACATGGGGAGACTAAGTGATTTGACCAGAATCACAGAATGTCGAGCTGAAGCAGAAACTGCAACCTGGTTCCCCAGTTGCAAAGTCTGCAGTTCTGGAAGTAACACCACATCCTCTCCCCTAAGTGCAACATTTAATCAAGTGGTCAACTGGATAAAAAAACATAAAGATAACAAATAATTTAAAAGTGCTTTGTCGCTATTTGAAAACTCAGAAAATATGTCCTTATTTTAGTCTTTTAGAGCACTAACCATAATTTTGATGCCAATAAGACCCTCTCATATATGTAATTTCTAAAGGAAATGCTCTAGGTATTACAGTTTTGATTACATCAAGATGATGTCAGGCGTTCCACACTTTTGTAATAAATATAGAATGTTAGCAATCTAGTTGTTCATTAGGATACTGTTGAGAGGCAGAGGCCAGGGGCACGGACTCTGAAAATTGAAGGCAGGTAGGAGGGTGCAAAGGCAACAATTTAACCACACTGAGCAGGCAGGAAGGGCCGTGGAAGCACAACAGACTATGGAGGGCAGTGGAAAGGGGGGCAGGGGCAACAAACCAACAATATAGGACTTGCAAGAGAGGCTGTTGGAGGGAAGATCTATTACGGGTCAAGGAAGCTAGGGGCGGTCCCCAGATCCCCGGGAGCCACCACAGAACTGAGCAGGAGAGTGAGTCAGGGACAAAAGGGGCACCTTAATTTGAGCCGGGGTGCCTAGGAACGCTTGCTCCAAAAATGAAGAAAACAGACATATGAGACATGGAATTGGAGGCAGAATACAATCGCAGTTTAATGAGAAGATGCAACTTCAAAGAAACCGCAGAATAGAGACATAAAGTACAAAATACAGAATCCAGATAATCATACAGCTGTCATAATATTCTCTGTATCTCAATTAATGTACTGACAGAGAGCGAGAGAAAACACATCTATAAATGCATCATGAGAAACAAGTTACACCAAGGAAAATGTTACCTAGGAACACTCACGTTTACTCTTAGAGCAAGCATTCCTGCAATTACAATACAAAATCTTTTAAATGCAAAAGTAAAGAGAACAATGGTTAAACATAACATGACATTTCATATAGGTAAAATAGAATAAGATACTTCAAGCAAATCAGAGCAAGACATTTTAAGCAAAGGAAGACAAGAGCTCCCAGCTCTTGGGGAAAAACTGCACAGCCTGTTAACCTACATACAGACGGCGAGGTAGTCCGTCGATATCTGTGGGTGCTCCCTTTTTATATCATTTTGTGGGCTCCTTTGCACGCTACATCTACCTACGTATGCTACCCAAAAGCTTCGTCTGCAGATTTTACCAGACATTTCGTCATTTACCCACTTAATGCTGACAATGGACTGGGTGAAAAGGTCAGTCTCTCAGGCCAATCGCTTATCGTAAGTTCCATAGAGCAAGCAGAAAATAATGGGTATTGTACGGGAATTCAATATATTCATGTATAAAATCTCCTCAGTTCTCCTAACTTGACGCTCTGCGGTTGCCACTTCCTTAAAAGCGGGAAACCTGCCCAGGAAGCAAGTACCAGTCCAGGATGCAGCCTACTGTATGTCGACAGCTTCAGGGGGATGTTGAACTTTGATACCGAGCACGGAGCACTCGGGTAGGGTGGGGGCTACTAGTTTGGATCAGAAGGCCTCGCAGACCTGCCTTCAGACTGCTATACACTAAAATTGCAGAGCTATGGTCAATTTAACAAAGAGGCCTACATATTGAACAGAAGGGCCTACACAGGGGTTTTATGCTGGCTGAGTGGTAAGGATGTCTCAGGATAATTATATAGCAACACAGGACCCGCTGGTCAATTTAATACGGCCTACAAATGCAGCTGGCAGGGCAAGGACAAGGGTCTCATACTTCAGGTGTGGACAGAACGGGCCAGGGGCCCCCTGTGATACAAAATCTACCCTCCTTCAAGGCTGTGGCAATGTAATAGACCATTGTGGGCAGAAGGAAGAGGCAATGGTAGTACAACCATACATGCCAACAGACCCGATTCAGCCAGGAAACGACCAATGTTTTTAAGCTCAAATGGACTTTATTTGATCTGTCTCCTGTCTACAATATCCTCTTTTTCAATGTAACTCAAAGGGGAAAATCAATACCCCAGTTTTTTTTCAAAATCTCCCTCTTACCAAGTTCAAAATGTTCGCAAGTATGGTACATTGGATCATGGAAGGAAATGGGATAGGGACATGGACTTGGATAACAGAGGACAGGAGGGACATGGAGAGGTGCACCAAACTGACCCTGCAGGGCAGGCATCAGGGTTTGCAGCAGCACAATACACCACTCAGGGCATGCAGGACAGGAGTGCAGCACAACAATCCATAGAAAGCAAGAGGGAGGGGACAGGACCATGCACATGGACAACAGAGAACAGAGGGGCAAGAGGCAATGGTAGCTAGCTGACCATAATGGACAGACAGGAGAGAAAGCTGCAGCATAACAGACCATAAAGGGCAGGAGGGACGGATCAGGGGCATTACAATGGAACAGACAAGCCAGGAGGGAGGAAGTAGGGCTGGGGGCAAGGGGGCAGGGCAGGAGCAGCAAGATAGCCATGGAGGTCAGGCAGGATGGGCACTAGAAGCAAGACACACCATGAAGAGCAACAGTGAGACTGTGATGGCATACACACAGACCATGGAGGGAAGGTGGGAGGGGGTCAGGGGCAGCTAACTGACCACACAGGGAAGGTGGGAGGGGCCATGGCAGCACAGAAGACCATGCATGGCAAGTGGGAGGGTTAGTGGCAGCACAATGGCTATGATGGGCAAGAAGGAGGGTGGAGGGGCATGCACAAAGGACGATGGAGGATAGAAGGGAGGGTCAGGACCTGTGCACAGACAAGAAAGTTCAGGGGAAGGGACCTCACAACAGACCACACGGGGCAGGCAGGAGGAGCAGTTGCAGCACAACAGACCAGGGAGGGCAGAAGGGTGTGGCAGTACAATGGACCATGTAGGACAGGAGGAAGAGGATAGGGGCATGGCATGTGGACAGGCAGGGTGGAGGTGGCAGGGACAGGTTACAGTCATCTGACAATGCTAGGCAGGAGGGAGGGGAGTGGCAGCTCAACAGAACACTCAGAGTAGATAGGAGTGGCAGGTCCATGGGACATGGTGGGCAAAAAGGGTGGAGCAGGGGCATGCACAAAGACATCGGAGGGCAGGGGGAAGGAGAATAGGGGCAGCAAGCTAAGCACAGAGTTTAAGCAGGAGGTCAATGATGGGGCATAGAATTGGGCAATGGAGGGCAGGAGGAGTGGACTGGTACATCATACTAAATTGAGGGCAGTGGCAGCACATCAGACCATGCATGGCAGGAGGGAGGAGGCTAGTCCATGGATTCACACAACAGAGGATAGGGAGGAAGGGGATGGGACAGCAAGCTAACTGTTCAGAGAAGGCGGGTATTAGGAACTTTATTGTTTTTAAAACATTGTGTCTGTGCGAACTACTTAAAATATGAACAAGTATGCAGCATAATCTCACTTTTATTCAGGAAGAAGAGGACGTTTGTGACTGTGACTCCGGGCTCACTTGGCAGAAACACCCCCTGACCCTCCACCCCCTATCGCAAAAGGTAATGCCCGTGAAAAGGGTAGGTGAACACAGTGTTATATAGAACATAGTCCTGAGAGCACGATTGAAAATGAAAACTAGATATAGTGTATGGTATAAACTATGCACCAAAAAGTGTGATATAAGATGAACCGGGCGTGAAATATAATATGCAATACATTGTGCGCAATGACAGATTCATTGGAGAGCGCGAGATAGCACAGGCACAGCGCATGCTATGCGATATGCGCCTTGGAGTGTAATATGCACAGGGCAGTGTTGTGTAACCTAACTAGTCTCTAAAGTTGTAATATAAAATATGTACTGGGGAGTGTAACGTTGCATATGCACTGTGACAAAGATATGGATCCCAGATTGTAATATGTATGGCATAGCACTGTGCGTTATAACATAGGCATCGAGAAAGGCACGTTAGATGGGGCAATATAACCCGTGCGAAGACAAGTGTGGCATGACATATTCACGGGGTGGTGTTACAGTGCACATGGGCTAGAGAGTGTCATAGCATATGCACAAGCTAGTGGAATACAACACAGAGGTGTGTGGCACTCGGCAGGCAATGGTGGGTGTAACACAGCATTGGGCTCTGTCAGGAGCACGCTGTGACTCTCAAGTGATGTTCGTCCCCTTTCCAGAGAGTAAAATAAAAAGTATTACACATCCGGCAGTGGATGTGTGTTTTATTAACCGTGAGGGGGGTTTCTTGCATAGTTTTGGTCGAATTTTTGTCGAATCCCCTTTGAATGGCTTGGTGTGCATGTGTATTAAATGTGCCCGTCAATAGCTACCCATGTTTGTATAAATAAACGACAAGGGTGTCTACCAGGATTAGGCACGGTAGGGCATCAGACATGTCAGAGCTTCACTAGTGGTGTAAATACATTCCACGTGGATTCATTGCATGCATAGTCGCCTTTTAATGAATATCACGCAAATCGTCATGGTGATAGGTACGTACGGTTTGTCCAGCATGTCCTAGGTGTGTCTATGAATATATATTTTTTAAAAATAATAAAAAACAGTGGCCGGCCCTGGGGATTGGGGTCAAAAAAATATAATTAGGAGACTGGCCCTGGGGGATGGGGTCATCAGGGCCAATAAATTAGAATAAGAAGGGGAACCAAACAGCCCCCCTTCTTAAAAAACTAAAATAAATAAAAGACTGGCATCGTGCCGGAGGCCATGCCCCCTCCGTGCAGCACTCTGCAAACGCGCCCCCAACAGGCATCTCCAGTATGCGCCAGGGAGCTGCGCTGCAGCCAGGTGTTCTGAGGCCAAGCCCCTTTTTACACCTCTCTGCAACGCAGCTCTGTGGCGCTTACTGGAGGTACCTAGTGGTCTAGTTTGACCCTAGGGACCCTTAGGATTCAATGGGACTTAATCTCTCAACTTAGAACAGCCACAGGGCGCGTTTACACAGTGGTGAAGGGAGGGGACGGGGCCTGAGGTGACGTGTGCAAACACGCACTATGGCACGTTTTAAATTGGGGATATAATTTCCCTTCAATACTGAGGGCCCCTGGGGGCTAACTAGCCCACCAAGTGCATTGCAGAGAGGTGGTCTAGGCCGTGCCACTTTTTACACCTCTCTGCAACGCAGCTCTGTGGCACTTACTGGAGGTACCTAGTGGGCTAGTTGGACCCTAGGGACCCTCAGGATTCAAATGAACTTAATCTCCCAACTAAAAATGGACACAGGGCGTGTTTACACAGTGGTGAATGGAGGGGACGGGGCCTGAGTTAACGTGTGCAAAAATGCCCTGTGGCCTGTTTTAAGAGGTAGTTTTAATCCCCATGCCCTATTATATACTAGGGGCTTACAGAGGAGGTCATGCTAATCACAGGGGGACCCCAACGCATAATGTTCCCTAGTGTATGTAGGTGTTTTCACTGTATTCTAAGTGTCTTTTAACATAGCACTGGCTCTAGGACTGGTTAGTCAGACTCAGTTACCACCAGTATCCGTCTGAAAAAGTTGAGGGTACAGGATGATTTTGCAACAAGGCTTCTTTCTGCTCTTCTTTTTGTTCTTTCTGCACGTTATCCTTCTTCCTGCACTTATCTTCGTATTTGAGGACTTCTGTTGCTTCTTTCTTCACTTCTTTTGTTTCTTTCTGTGCATTTTTTCTTCTTTCTTCACATGTCCTATCTCTGTAGGCATAGTTAGAAATTAGCATTTAAAAAACCTTTGAAATTCACAGAAAAAACCATAGGTTTCAGGCACGTTATAGTTAGGAATTAGCATTTAAAAAACCTCAGAAATTCACTGAAAAAACCATAGGTTTCAGGGGAGTGGCATTGTGTAACAGGATGTATAGGTGTATGAGTACATATGATGAGTGAGTACATGTATGAGTGACTGTATAGGACTGTTGGTGAATGAGTGGATGTGTATGTGGATCTTAGAATTACTGAAGAGGTTGTTGTAACTGGTATTGGTATGTCCATTGTTTTGAAAATTTTAGTCTCTATTTTTGAATGTGTGTATCAAAGGTTATATTAGGGTGAGAGGAGGTCTGCCACTCTATCACAAGGATGATGTCATCAGTGATGTCATCAGTGATGTCATTTGAGATGTCATCAGTGATGTCATGAGTGATGTCACTGACCATGTCATGAGTGATGTAATATGTGACGTCATCAGCAGTGCATTGCGGGCGCGCGAGTTATAGTTAGCTGAACTAACTATAACGGGGGAATTTCAATGGTTTTGTACAAGTAAAAAGTCCAGCTAACTATAACACCCCTGAAACCTATGGTTTTTTCAGTGAATATATATATATATATATATATAGACACACACTCACTCACACACTGACACACACACACTCTGACACACCTACCTACCGCGGGTGTTGCCTTTCGGCCCAGTGAGCTGGTAAGCTGTTCCCCACTAAGTCGGTAATGATGGCCTCTTCTGTCTTCAGGAAAAAGCGTATAAATAACAGTGCTTGAAAAACTTCAAGGGTGTGGGCTGCAATCTGCCAAATGAGATAAGTATAGTGAAGGTGATGGAAGGATTAAAATAATAAAATGGGGAAAAGGACACAGAGAGAGGCACATGGAAAAAGTGAGGAGGGAGAAAGGTAAGGATTAAAAGAAAGAAAAATATAGGTAAACAGAAGATGGAAGAAATATAGGTCAGAAGGAAGAGAGAAAAGAATGCGGAAGAAGATAAAACGAAAGATGGAAAGAGCAGTGTAAGGAAAGGTGGAATAAAGGGGGAAAGGGAGGAAGGCTGGGTGAAAAAAATGAATAGGTGGATGGGTGAAAACATGGGTACTAAGTTGAAAGGGACCAGTGGCCGGGTGAGTGGTATGATGAAATCATGAAATGACGGAAGGAAAGATGAAAGGATAGTTTCACTCTGATTTTATCCGAATTTTTCTTTCATGGTATATTACTTGTCTGATTTTTAAGGGATCGTCAGAAGCCTTCGCACTTAATTATTTATTTATTTTGGCTGTCTAATGGCGACCTTGTCAATGACGTAAAGTCATCGTGTATTGTCAAGTGTGCATAGCAGGTCAGGCCCAGCCTGGTATCCCCTATGAATGACAGGGCTGCGTGCCAATGTTTACTTAGATATGTGAGCTTGTTTCTTACCCCCTTTATACGCCTCCGCGTTTAGCCTGAAATGAACCATTAAATATAGTTTCTTTGCATGCTCAAACCAGAGTAAGGAGTAAATAGCCTTTCATCCTTTTCAAAGCTGTGAAGGAGCAAACGATGAATAACTTGTGAGTGGCGTGATTAGCATACTTAGAAAAAAAAGATAAAATGCCCTTGTGTAAACAATATCATGAAGCAAGAGGCAGACTCCATTGGAGTCTGCTTTCGTCAACAGTGCCCCCTTCTCATCTAACCAGAAATAAAAGATGAGCCTCTCTTGCTGGTGTGAGTCTTTCATCTTGCCTTCTCCACAGATTACTGTTTCAACCCATTTCCTGTCCACCCCCCACTTTCAGTGAATAGAGGCGCTGCTGCCTCTGTCTCACATGCTGCAGTCCACACACCGCACTTAGGTCTGAGCTGTCTCTATCACTTAATTCGGGATCCCTTGCAGTTCAATAATTTATTTGTTTACTTCCCTTGTACCGTTGGGATTTAAAGTTCGCCTCAGGGGGTGTCAGCCTGAGAACTTTGACCACTTCTGAAGGAAGTTATGTCTAATCAATGTGTAGCTCACAGGCGAAGGCCTTGCTTTTGATGTTTTTAAAATACATTCTAGTGTTCAGACAACAGTTCGTACATGTTTCTAAAACCATGAGAAAAATATTATTTATTCTGCGCTTGAGCTTTCTGCTTTTCTGCTTTGTAGAATCTTCACTGATGGAAATGAATAATGGAATCAAACTCGTCTTTATTCGCGTGTCAGAGACAAAATAAAACATAGTTACAAAAGTATAAGAGAAAAACTACAAATCGAAAATGCAAACGAACATAAATAAGCAGTGCATTACAATGTTGTTAAACCGTAGATTTGCGACTAAAAACTGCAGTTTTAGGAAAACATCCTACCTTAATACAGACCTCCTCATTATTCAACAGCTGAAGGTCAGCTTACATTTCACGAATTTATGTTTCTTAAGAAGAGGTAATAAATATTGTTTAGTAAAATTTACAAACCAGTTAAATGCAGTACTGTTCTGAAATCTCATCACACGGGCATGGATGTAGACTTGAAGTGCTGTAGTGGCCTTGTGGGAAACACAATAAAAAATATCATGGTACTTGCTATAAAGCGTAAGAGTAAGGCTCTCCCCCAACTATCTACTGCTGCGGTTAGCTTTAGCTCAGGAACAGGGAAAGACTTATGCATAATCTTTGCTGTCTCTTGTAAGTAACCTTGGGCGGGTAACTCAACTCCGCCAGCAGAGTTTGCAGAGATTTGCCTACTCCACGCTCCGTGGGGAACGCGGAGGTAGGCAAAACTCTGCCTCCATGGCAGAGCGGAGTTAGCCGCTCCCTCCCCCCCTAAATGCTTTAAAATGATAAAGAAGAAGGCACTTACCTGGGTTGCTGCCGCCTCCCCTGCCTGGCCGCTTTCCTTCCTGCTCCTCGCCACCTCGCGTCCTCCTCTTTATTGAAAAAAAACACTACGTTGTATGTCTTGCTCGGACTTTGAGTTGTAACTATTGTCAGAGGAGTCATCTCAACCCATTCAGGTCATCCTATAGTTTGCTCCTGGAAGGCTTTTCAGACCTCATTCACACATTATTCAGACCAACTACAGACTGGAAGAAGCCGGAGAGCTAATACAGATTAGCCTCCAATAACTTCAGGCAGGGAAAAGTGGACTTTTTAAAAGTTACTTTTCCTTAATATTTCTTAAAATCCAACTTCACCATTAAATTAGATTTTTGATAACTGATCAATAGTTGTTTCATTTTTTTCATGCTTGTGTCATTCCTACGATATACCGTATTACAATTTTAATTTATACTCTGGTTTTCTACATAAAACAGCTAGGCCTGCCACAGTGAAACTAGCTTTTTGGGCCTTGTCACTGTAGTGAACTGGTAACAATAATTTTCTTCATGTCCCACTCACCCTACCTGGTGTGTTACCAAGCCTATAAAGAGGTGACTTACCAATATGTAAAAGGAATTTTTTCATCTGCCAAAGGGGTTATTTTAACAGGTGTCATTGCAGGTTTTACAATGCAGCAGTCAGGCTGCAATGGTAGGCTTGAAGTTATGTTTTCCTTCGTCACACTATTTGATGGCACAATAAATCAAGCAGTCCACGGTTGAAAAATAACTTTTCATGCCAAGGGTATATTTCTGAACCATATGCTATGGTTTTATAGAAAAGGTAAATACCACAGGCATGGATTAGCCAATCTCTCCATGTGATCAACCAATGTATCCATGTTTTAGGACTCAGAGCACTGGACAGCATTTACCCTGTGCACAGAATCTAAGGATTGTGGTTGTAGGGCAGAATAGGTTACATGCAATGTTCACTTTTGAATGGATGATATATGTGAAGGCATTATGTCCTTGGGAAGCAGCTTTACCTCTGAGAGGCCAGTATGGATGGGGAAGAGTCAGTTAGATGTCTTGCTGCTGTCTCTGAGAGGCTGGTCATTCTGGGTCAGAGATATGATTACACGCCAATACCTCTGAGTGGCAACCAGGGCAAGTACTCGATCTGACAGATTTCCTGCAAATGCCTAAGGCCTGTAGAAGGCACATCAGTGCCTCTGAAAGAACAGGAGTAGGGTTGGGTGCACTCGAGGCTCACCTGAGTCTCACGTAACAAAGGCAAAAGCCCTTGAAAGAAGAGCAGTATCTATGTTAAATTAATCAGAGGTTGAGTCGCTGTCTCTAGGCGGCCAGGGACTTTGGGGTAGGAGCAGTTACATAGCAGAGCTGGAACAAAATGAATTCATGGTAGGCCAGTACCTCTAAAAAGGCAAAAAAGTTAGGGTGAGGTAATTTACAAATCTTGCTATTATTACAGAAAGATGAGCCAGGATGGATCCGAGCACGTGACAAGTCAGCTTGGTGACTCAAAGAGATTGGCTCGGCCAGCCTAAGTCAGTCACCTGTACCACCTTTGTTTATTGAAGGTTGGGTCAGTCACATATGACACTAATGTCTCCAGAGCTGATGGAGAGAGTGTATAGGGTCACTCGCGTGTCAGGTCTGGGCCTCTGAATTCCTGTTAGGGCTAGCCTAAAGTGTGCTGCACTTTACGCTGTCCCCTCTAGAACGTTGGGACAGATTGAAATTGCAATTAAAGAGAAGTGAATTTTTACGTGTGGTCAAGTGCAAGACTTGGAACTAACAACTGCTTTCCATTGTTTTTGCTAAAGATAGAACAATAATCTACTCATTCCAGCACTAAGATGCATTGCTTGATGAATAATCTGTTAACAACGCTTTGACACTCTTTTTGTAAGTGTGTGTGTCTCCTTCCAGCCACTCCAGAGATCTTTGGTGCAAGGGAAGTGAGCAGCAAAGAGAAGTGGCAGTTCAGCAGTTGTGAATGGACCTACTGGTGTCTAAAATGTTTATCAGCGATCAAGAGTGCCCTGTCTGTCAGAGGCTGGGTTGTAAAATAGGTAGACTAGAAAACAAAGCCAGATTGCCTGGTTCATAAATGAGCCTGGTGTTTGTACATGCTGTAAATGTGTTTTAAGGCATTTGATCAATCTATGGACAATTACAAATTATGTCGTGCAGTTTCACACCATCTGATCTCAAATCACACTATAGCTGATGAGTCATTAAATGCAGCAGCGCTAGTGATATTTTCTGTAATGAGCACCCGTTTATCCATAGATGCTGGCTCTAGCGCCTCACCGCATGTATCTGATAAGTTCAATAATCCTTGGGTGTTTGTTTGAAGAATAAAAAACTTTCACTTTAGTTTCAGTTTTAAAAAACTTTTAACAGTTCATTAAAAAATATCCCACAGTCTTGGAACCAACCTCCACCCCTTCTTCAAGCAAAGACCTAAGAATTATTGAAAATCTGAGGTATGTGTTGAGTGAATACTGGTGCCCACCCACAAGCTGGTGTTTGCATCTGTATTACACACAGGGCCGGCTTTAGGGCAGTGCGACCGGTGCAGCTGCACTGAGCGCTGACCTCACGGGGTGTTCTGTGTTTAGCAATAACTTATGATTGGAGAGATGAAGGGCACCTTTGCCCAGTGGTAGTGAGAGGACTTGAGGATGAGGTCATGGGGGTGGGTGCACCAAAAATGATTGTCTCACCGGGCGCCACCAGGACTAAAGATGGCCCTGATTACACATCACGTTTGATAACATGTTAAATGTCCTCAAATAAGATTTTACCTGAATATGAGAGGCATGAGGTTCCCACAGAAAGTTGTTTGTTGATGATCTGCTGATGGCCTGTTATGCAGGATATGAGATTAAGGTTGCAGGCCCTAAGGTGGTGTAGGATAGGGGAGGCTGTGCTTTTCTGAAGGAAGTCTGCGTTGAGAGTCAAGTGCGGTGAAAGGGCGTTCTAGAGCATCCCACCAAGGACATACAATCACCTTCCTGCAAATGTCTTGTGTATTCTTGTTCTGTGTCTGGTACATGAAATGTGGACAAGAGGAAGGAATATTTCCCATTAGCAGTTACACCACTAGATGTCACTTAGCACTCATGCAGATGATTTTCAAGGGACACCTTTGATTGTGTGCCATAGCTCAGTGGGGAATGATAGGAGTATGTTAATAAGGCACACTTACTATGAAATGATATGACCTATGACATGGCCCAGCTAGCACCTTGAAATATTGGCCAGTATACACTTATTCATGTTGGAGAAAGTAGAACTGCTGTATTGTTGATACCAGTTATTGCTGCAGATCGGAGCATATAAATTCTCCCTACTTCCACGGACAGAGTAATTCCACAGTCATACGCACATACACTCATCATACGCTAGGGCCCATCACACTATCATTCATTCTATTACTCTATCCACACTGAATATATGAGAGAAATCCTAAAACAATCTGCGTCTAAAGCGAGGTCAATGCGACCTAAAAGATCTGTCTTGAGTCATGATTTTAAACATTGGAAATACATTTGAAACTCAATAAATGACAAAGAAATAACCACCCGACACTGTGATTCAAACAAAAGGGTTATTTATCTAAATTAGTTCAAATGAAAGTCAATCAATAGCAAAATCATTATTCTCATAGTTACCTATTCTAGCTAAATGTCGTAAATGGGTCAGGACAGGTCTCTCAGTAAAGTCTCCCGAGTCGCCGTCCTCTCAATCAGCATCGATCCTCTCGAGCATAGGTTCAAGAAGAAGT
Organism: Triturus cristatus; assembly: GCF_964204655.1. Classification (NCBI taxonomy): domain Eukaryota; kingdom Metazoa; phylum Chordata; class Amphibia; order Caudata; family Salamandridae; genus Triturus; species Triturus cristatus. The sequence goes on along the minus strand of NC_140585.1, from coordinate 1,103,054,957 downwards.
GGCCTTAGACCCTCTCTAGTCTAACAATATTTATACTGAAACTTACAAATTGAAAGTAACAAACAAACTCTAAACGTCCGTTGAGCCATTGAGCAGAGCTAGCAGGAAAGGATGTTGACTTGCAACATTTAGAAAACCTCCGCTCTCGAAAATCTCAAAAATAAAAACACGGAAGAAGGAAACTCAAACTAAAAAAATGTTACATCCATGAATGCTCTTCCTCGGAATCATAGTGAAGCCACCGCAAGTTTATCAGAGTTCATTGTGGCTTTATTCTTCTCCAAGGGCAACTGGCAGCAAGCCCGGAGCTGCTGTCCTCACGGAAACTTTTAATACAGTCAGAGGCCGAGGTCAGGTGGTTTCCAACCATATTCAGCGAGGCCTCTCTTCGTATTTCATCTACTCAAATCCAGGCTGTAAATATCGGCCATCTTGGATTAGGCCAAAACGGACCATCTTAATTAAAAGAAACACAAAACAGCGTTACCACATCGTAATGATTATACAGTGTTAATTCCCACTAATACCCTTATGTGTATGTAATTATCTAGCCATCTGCAACACAAGGAAGCATTAAAAGCACGTTATTTTAAAGCGCAAACACATTACAAACAGCACTTTAACCACACATATCTAATTAATTCGCTCACCAACTTAGTTCACGTATTAATAAAGCAACATAAATGCAATCCCACGTGTAATTCTTTCATTAGTAAAGTTGGTTAATCAGAAACTTCAACAAGATTAATAATTAGTAATTAATTATCAGTAAATTTAATTATGACATATAAACATAAACTGGAGTTTAAATTTCAATAAATTTTAAATAGAAAACCCTGCTCCAGCAATCCCCCCTTTGGTGATATATTATCACCACAAAAACCAACCCAAAAAAAAAAAAAAATTTAGTCCCCCTTTCTTAGGAGAAATTCAAATGTCTTTTCGTTTTTGAACAACATGAACATGTTACACACCAGTCTCTCTTTCATCCTCTACTCTCGATTCTAGGTACACATTCTCCCTAAATTTCTCTAATTCAATTTCTTGTGGGTCTCTCTTTGACCTCTTTTGTTTCTTTTCAATATTTTCTTTTATTATTCTCTTTTTCCCTCCCCTGTTTTTACAACACAAACACCCTAATCTTAGTATCAATAAAGCAACAATTACACATGTCAAAGGAAATAATATCTTACCAATAATGGTACTACCTATCTTAGCAATAAAACTCTTAACAGCAAGTAGCTTATTAGCCATTTTAGTCCAGATACTTTCAGCTTCCAGTGGTACTAATTCTTCATGCAAATCAGTAATATTATTGATATAGACCTTTAGATCTTTGCTTTCGTCAGGAATGTAAGTGCAACAATGTTGAACTTTCAGCATTCCACAGACTCCACCCTCTTTGGCCAATAGAATATCAAGGGCAAGTCGATTTCGCATAGACATGGCACGTACGGCAATCATCTCCGTATTTACCAAAAGAAACCCTCCAGCGGTACTTGTCGATAAGCGATCCACCACTGTTGACAGTTTCCGAATCCCATAGGCATTTAAAGAAATTCCCACTGCTGGAATTAAAGCTCCAAAAATATCACCTACAATTTCTGACCAAGTTTCTCTCTTAAAGCGTGTTAGTAGATTAATTTGTTCTGCATCTTCTATCTTATTTATATGAAAAATCTTTGGAAAGACCAGGCCAACATAACACGTGCCATACCAATGGTCAGGCAACCTGTAATAAGCCTTATTCCCACAAATATAATACACTCCCGGGAAAACTGGATCTTCTCCTCCCTTGAATCCCCATCCTGTTGCAATAAAGTATGTATCATGACACTCACTAGTCCCAACAAAATACCTATCATATTGGGATTTCCTTCTGGTAATGCATAGTTTACCCTTCTGTGGTGCATCTAAAGCCAAAGTTGGACTGGCCCCATTCCTCAACTCCTTTCCCATCTCAATATCCCATATTGTCTCACTCATTTTATATTTCCCTGCCTTTTCATGCATGCTCACTCTCCTTTTCTCTACCATGTCTAGGAAAGCCTTTTCTTCTTCTTTCAAACTGCAAGTTAAATTGTTTCTAAAAATGTAATCTAATGTTAATTCTTCTGTCTCAATAAAAATCTCACCAAAAATGTTAGCTTCTTTAGCTGGATTCAGCTTTCTATTCATAGGCAATTGCCCACAAATGTTATCTTTGTTAGACATCTCATAATCTATTTTCCCTAACAAATAAAAAACACTACTTAACACACTACATGAAATCCCATACGTAGCTGGTAAATGATGATAAGTAACTCCTTCTGAAACGGATGCAGGCAATTGCATACAAACGTAGCAATCCCTTACTTCCATTGTCTTTACGTATTCGTACAACAACTTTGAAAAAACATTGCTAGAAAAATCATTAATTGACCTATCTTTATGTATGTAAATGTTACTAATTCTAGTTGGAACTACTTTCTGTGAACTCTTCTCTATGTTAGTTACATTCTCAGTATGTATTCCAAAAGTGTCTATTGTAATTCTAAAAGTAACTAGTAAAGCAAGTACTCCCCATAGTAGCATTAATAATCCTGTACAGCAGCAGCACATTCTACACCATCTTTTCAAGAAGGCACATCTACTTTGATTATTTTCTGTGTTAGCCATGTTATTACTCTGGCAGTGTCTTTTGACTTAGCCTCTACTACTCCACCACTGAATTTCTAGAACTCTAGATTATTTCAAACAGCTACTTTTAGATTTTCTTCTTTTCACTCCTCTCCAAGTGACTCCTTCAGTTCACTCAATTTGGATTTTCATCACTTTTCACTTCTTCTTCAGCAACATCAAATTGTATCAGATCTTCAATATCCTGGGCATCTGACTCTTCTCCAATGTCAGTCAAGATAACTTTTAGGATTCCAACAGTTTTCTCCTCCTCAACCACTTCTCGTACGGTCCCCTCTGGATTTCCTTGACTTTCTGCCTCTTCTCCTTCAGACAGTGCCACGTACGTCCATTCCGGTGACCTATACTTCTGGTTAGGCTTTCTTATTCTCTTGATCTCCTCTGGTTCTTTTGAGACCTTTTGTTTATCACCCTTTGCTTGATTCTGACTGGACACCTCGTTCATCTGTTCAGCTTTCGATGAATTTGCTCGTGTCAGTCTGTACCTTAGTCTCTTTATCCTGTTAGGCCAAAGATCTCCTCTTACACTCCTCTTTGGTCTCACTTTTTTATTATTTCTTTCTCCGATCCAAGTTCTCTTTCTCAGAACTCGACCCTCTGATTTCTCATTCTCACTTTCATCTGATTCTGTTTCATTTGCCTCTGGTCCATGAACAATTTTCTTTTGCTCCACAGACTTCTTCTCCACCAATTGAGATTTCCCTATTTCTGTCCCTCCTCGGGTCTCCGACACGCAATCTTCTTGCTGTCTACTTGTCCCTTCACCTAGCTTATCAGGAATGTTCCCTACACCTCCTCGGGGGTCTTCCGCAATCTGTCCCTCTCTATCTTCTTCTGACCCTACTTCTTCAGGAGTAATCTCAAGTGGATTTTCAATCTCTTCATCTGACTCAGGTGTAGTCTCTGTGGAATTGCTCTTTTCTCCTCTTTCTTCTCCACTGCTTGTTGGAACTTCAGGCACTCTTACAGAATCCGATCTCTCCTCTGAGACTCTCAATGTTTCTCTTGAAGCCTCTCTCGGAAAGAAAAAAGAATCACCTGACTCTCTTTCTCCTTCCCCCCTTTCAGGATTCTTTTTTCTTCTCACTGGTTCAGTCTCTGCTTCATCACTGGAATCTGACTCTTCAAAATACTCTTTACCAGTCCCATCCTTTGGATTCGGAACTCTCAGAGTATGACTTGCATGAACCCAGTTCTTCACACCAGCACACTTTACTGCAGTTGTCGTAGTCAGAATAACTTGTCTTGGCCTTCCCCACCTTGGAACCAAGCAATTTCTTCTTCTGTGCACTTTTATCCTCACCCAGTCCCCTGGACTCAGATCATGGGCTTGCTTCTTTTCAAGTGTGGTGGCGTCTCCTCCGACCTGGTGAAACACAGAATGAACTGCGTCAGCCAGGCCTTTACAGTAATCCAAAATCATGTCATCAGTTATTGTCATCAACTTGTTGACAGGCACGAAAGCATGTCTCATCGCACGTCCCATCAATATTTCATGTGGACTCAACCCTGTGGTTCTATCTGGAGTAGACCTAATAGTCATTAGCACTAGAGGCAAGACATCAGGCCATTTCATTCCAGTGGCTAAACACATCTTACCAATTCTGTTTTTGATTGTGCCATTCATCTGTTCAACAACACCAGAAGCCTCTGGTCTGTATGCACAATGTAGCTTCAGCTATATGCTCAATGCTTCACAAATTAAACCCATGAGCTCATTGTAGAAATGTCCACCTCTGTCTGACTCAATTGTCACTGGGAACCCGTACCTAGGAATCAACTCTCTTAACAGTAACTTTGCCACTGTTATTCCATCATTTCTCCTAGTCGGATAGGCCTCCACCCATCTTGAAAACAAACAGACTACCACTAGAACATACCTCAATCTATTCACTTGGGGCATTTCAATGAAATCTATTTGCATTCTGGTAAAAAGACCTCCTTCTCTGCCTATTGTTCCTAGGCTCACCACTGTCTTCTTTCCAGTATTGAACTGCTGACAAATCAAACATCTTTGACAGATGCTCTCTGCAATCAGCCTGAACTTTGCATTATACCAGGTTTGTTTAAAGGACCTAATCATAGCGTCCCTCCCCAGATGTCCCTGGCCATGATACATTCTTGCCATTGTTGATAGCATCGAGTTAGGCATGACTGGTCTTCCATCTCTATAGATCCAAACATGATCTGTCTCTCTTGGGGCACAACCTGCCTTGATCCAATCTCTCATTTCCTCGTCTCCTGCTTCATCCTGCAACTGTTTCACTTCATCCCATGTTTCCAGGACATTAGTAAACATCACAGAACAAAAAGACATTTCCCTTTCTCGTCCCCTGTTAATCGAATAATTATTCTTTGCACAATACTGTGCTATGTCATTAGCAAAACGATTACCAAGAGTAACAAAATCATCTCCTTGTCCATGAGCAGCACATTTTACAACTGCTAGTTCCTTAGGCAGCTGTATCGCCTCAAGCAACTTCCCAATCACTTCAGCATTCTTTATTGGAGTTCCACTCTTCGTCAAGAAACCTCTCTGCAGCCAAAGTTGGCCAAAATCATGAACCACTCCAAATCCATACTGACTATCAGTCATCACAGTCACTCTCAGATTCTTCCCAATCTTACAAGCTTTCGTCAATGCCACCAATTCAGCCACTTGAGCAGATCTAACTCCCTTCAAAGGCGAAGCTTCCATAACTTCTAAAACCTTGCACACTGCATATGCTGCACTCAGCACACCATCATCAGTTCTCAGACATGATCCATCCACAAACAGCACATGATCACTCTCAGGTAGTGGCAGATCTCTTATGTCTGGTCTGGGTTGTGTGCAGTAGTCAAGCACATCCAAACAATCATGATCAACATCATCTCCCACATTCACATTTTCAGCATCCGGTAACAGTGTCGCTGGATTCACATTCACACATCTCTCAAGAGTCACATTTGATGCTCCCAGAATGATTTTCTCATATTTAGTCAGCCGACTATGTGACATATATTGAGTTCTGCTTCTTGTCAAAAGAATTGCCACATCATGAGGTACGAATACCCTTACAGGATATCCCATTATTATACCCTCACTCTGTTCCAAGCTTCTGCATGTAGCAGCTACTGCTTTCAGGCAACCTGTCAAACCCACAGCTACGGGGTCAAGTGTTTATGAGAAGTACGCAATTGGCCTTCTCAGTCGTCCATGTTTCTGGATTAACACTGAAAGTGCACATCCATTTCTTTCACTGCAGTACAACTCAAACTCCTTCTCATAGTCTGGCATTCCCAAAGCAGGAGCTTCACACATTCTGCTCTTCAACTCTTCAAATGCTGCCATTTGTTCTGCATTTAGTTCCAATGGGTCTCTCACCTCACTTTTAGTCAGTTTAATCAGTGGCTTTGCTATCAGGGAGAAATTACTTATCCACTGACGACAATAACCCACCATCCCCAGAAACATCCTCACTTCTCTCTGGGTCATTGGGGCTCTCATTCCTCTGATAATTTTGATCCTGTCATCGGTCACCTTTCTCAGACCTTTTTCAATATTGTGTCCAAGATAGTGCACCTCTTTCTTGCAAAATTGCAATTTGGCCGGAGATACCTTTAACCCTCCATCTGCCAGATGATTCAGTAAAGCTATGGTATCTACTTCACAAGCCTCACGTGTCTTCGATGCCACCAGTAGGTCATCGATATACTGCACTAGTACTGAGCTTTCAGGCATGATCAAACTCTCCAATGATTTCTTCAACAACTGATTGAATATCGAAGGACTCTCTGTATACCCCTGTGGGATACGACACCATGCCAAAATACGCTGTCCAAACCGAAATGCAAAAATCGGCTGGCTGTCATGATGTAATGGAATTGAAAAGAAAGCATGACACAAATCAATTACTGTGTACCACTCAGCATCATGAGGAATCTGATACAAAATCACTGACGGATTTGGCACAATGGGACAACATGCCACCACAATCTTGTTAACTTTTCTCAAATCTTGTACAATCCTGAACTTTCCATTGGGTTTCTTTAGCCCCATTATCGGTGAATTACACGGGCTACTCAGTAACTCTCTCAAAACACCCTGTTGAATCATCTTGTCAATTATAGGGGTTATTCCCTCAATTATCTCTGGTGTCAATCTGTACTGTGGGATATTAGGATAAACGATTCCTTCTTTCACTGAAATCTTCACTGGATCTACATTATTCATCAATCCCACATCTTCTCCAGTAAAATCCCAAACCGCTGTTTTTACTGTGTGTCTTAACTCTTGAGGCAAATCATCTGGATTAAACACAGCATACGTTCCAACAATCTCACTTTCTCTATTATCTAGAGTCATCCTGTACAGAACATCCTCATCTGGTGTCTCAAAAGCTATTCCATCCGGAGTACAGAAAATTGTGCAATTCATTTTACACAATAAGTCCCTACCTAACAAGTTCACTGGACTAGTGTCACAGACTACAAATCTGTGCATGTCTGAAAATTTCCCTATTCTTACCCTTACTGGTTCGGTAAGACGAGTCTTAATCTCTGTATTGGCTACACCAACCACTTGGATTGCTTCGTCCGAGAGAGGAAGATTTCTTATATCTGCTGACCTGACAGTTGATCTTGTCGCTCCTGTGTCTACCAAAAAAGTAACACTTTCCCCATGTATTTTCCCATCTACAAATGGTCCTGCCTGGTCTATTTCTAGAGTTGCACCAAGTATGCACTCTTCCTCCTCTCTACGGCACCGTCAATAGTCCCCTTCAAACTCACTCCCCTCATTCTTTAACCAGAACTGATGTACCGGGTTTGAACGTCTCGGTTTGTTTACCTGCTCATCATTGTAGAATCCTGAGTCCTGGTTATACTTCTGGGACCCTCTATTCTGCGGCAAGGGTGGCTTTGGCTCTTGACTCTGCTGTCTGACAACCTTCTGCTGTTGCTGCTGATGATTACACCCCTCGTTCTGCACCTGTTGATTCAATGATTTATTCTCATTACTCACTAATGGTGGATTGGTACACTCGGATCTCCAATGCCCCAATTGTCCACAGTTGTGACATGGGAACTTCTTCTTAGCTTCTTCTAGATTTCCCTTTCCTTTTCCTGTACAGTATCTAGGCCTATTTCCTGGATTATTTGCCTGTTCCACCAGCTGTGCTTCTTGTCTTTCTGCAACTTTCACCTGTGCCCACATTGCTTTTTCTTTCAGCTTTCTCTGTTTTGCCTCAATCTCATCACTGAAGTACTTTGCATGTCTCAAGATTTCATCAATCTTTTTACTCTGCCAATCAACTGTGTGTTCACGAATCCTTTCCCTGATTTCAGGTCTCAAGCCATATACAAACCTGTATACAAAATGACTCAAATCCTTATCACCCAGGTGTTCATCTCCACTAAACTGTTTAAAAGCCAGTATCAGCCTTTCATAAAAAGCATGAACTGATTCTTTCGCTTCCCGATGTGTTCGATCTATCTTAACCCAGTCTGTCTCTTTCGGGGGTTCCTTATTTTTCAGGAACACAATAACCTGTTCATACTTCTTCATGACCTCCAGGTCTGGAGCTCCCGTTTTCGGATCTCTTGGATACTCCTTAGCAGGCCAATCTACAACTATTTTACACTCTGCCCACAAGTCTGCTGGAACAATTATATCAAACAGACTATTCAGGTCAATCCATAGCACTTTTGACAGTTTCACAAACCTGTCTACCTGCCTATACCACTCGACGGGCTTTTCTCTCAGTCGAGGGAAATCATTCGTAAATGACAAAATATCCTGTCTAGTCCATGGAACATGTACATATCCTCCTCCAGGAATCTCTCTCATAGGATAAGCATCCACTGTCTTTTCTTTTTCTCTCATAGGGAAAGCTGAGTAAGTCCTGTCCACTGAATCTTCCCTTTTCTTGTACCATCTATCCTTCTACTTTTCCACATCACCCCATTTTCGCAATAAGGAAATCATTTCCTTAATCTGCCCTGTTCTGCCAACATCATTTAGATTCTCAATGTCCTTATCAGAGAAATCCACCCTGTAAGGCTTCTGCAAAGCTTTCACCTTTTCCATGTCAACTCCTAATTCCCTCGGTATTCCTTTTAACCTGTCATGTGTACTCTTAGCCCTCCAGGTGATACTCTTGCACATGAATAACAACTCTCCATCATGATGATTTTTCAACATTTCTGTAGGAATTGTTCCCGCAATAATCTCCTCCAATTCTATGCGCAACCTGGCTACATCAATTGCCTGTGAATCTTTATCCTTCTTTTGAAGAACTTTCAACCAATCATTCAAATCCTCAGCTGTTATTTCTGTAGACCTTTTCACTGCACCCACTTGTTCTGCCATCCTCTGTGGTTCCAAAATCGATCCTCCCAAACAACCAGTATTCAATCCTGAATTAGGCTGTACATCTGATCCTCCACTACATGTGTCATGTCTCAACTGTCTCAAATTATTTTCTCCCGTCCTCATTCCTGATTCCTCCAAAGAACAAGAACCAACCAAACCATTTCCTACATAGGGAACTGTCAAACCATTTTCACCCATTCTTTGCTTATCAAAAATAGGCATAACCGGACCTATGGTTACAGGCACTGTAACAGCTTCTAGATTTTTCGTTAGCTCTCTAATTTTCTCAGTCAGCTCAGATGTGGTTCTGGCTAATTCTCTTGTTTTCTCATCCCCAATTTGATTCTCTCTCTCTCGCTCTCTCTCTCTCTCCCTTTCCGTGAAAGAGCTACCACTTTTCAAATCAGGTGTCACAATCTCAGTTTTAACAATTCGTAAAGTATCTCTTATGGGAGTAGCAACTGGCGTTCTCTCTTCTGGTTCTGGTCTATATGGAGGTGGTCTCTTGTAAATCATGTCATCCAAGACCTCATCCTCATAATCATTAGCCCCATACCTTCTCTCTTCTGCATCAGGCACCTTTTCCGTACCCTTCCTCCCTTCCTTCTCTTCAACAGTCCTCATAGGATATAATCCCTCTGACATACTAGCATCTCGCCATCTCCTCATTCGATCATGATGAGTTTCACGATCATATTTCCTCCCGAAAATATACCTATAATTGCCTCCACTCCTCTGCTTTTCTCGCTCATGCACCTCATCTTCCCATTCCACCAACGCCTCAAACTGTGTCGGCCTTGGTCTAGGCTCTAAACACATCATCTTTTCCCGTAAATTTCTTAACACGGCCAGATTAAATGAACCATGTTCCGGGAACGCTAAAACACCATCGTCCTTAGTGTACTTAGCCCAATTGTCTAACCATATACAGGTATGATACCCATATTTCGCAACCATGAAGGATGCAGGAGTTCTTGTCGGAGGTAGCAATTCACCTTCTCTAGTTATTATGTCTTTATCCTTGTCGAACCACCTTTTAATTTTACCGAACAAGGATTTCTTTTTCTTTTCCTCCGTTTGGTAATACATTTTAACGTTTACCACTATTCTCTAGTCTCTTCCGCAACTGTACGATCTTTTGTCCAATAACAGCGCGACTCACACCAACGCACCAATCCTGGAGCGTCTACGTCACCCTGTACTCCTTCCAATCCTTGCGCGGCTCACACCAACACACCAATCCCAGCGCGAGCACTGTTCTAATCCACTGTCCAATCACAGCGCGGTCTGTCTCTGACGTCAGTAGTCGCTGCAGTCGCTTCTGCTCCTGTCTCCTGTCACTTGTCTACCCCTCCTTTACAAAACCTTCTCAGTAGACTTCGTTTCAGATTCTACAAAATCTATTAGTTACAACATATAAACATCTCCATTGTCTGCTTCGCTAACCACAGAATAGTAAAGAAAAGTCTTTCTCACAAGAATCCCGCTTCTCTCTAGAACAGCGCTTACCTCTGCTCTACTACGGAATTATTACTTTCGTTGACACAGTAGCACATCCCTCTACTCTGCCCTTCTATCATGCATCCATTAACTGTTTCCTCCTGGAATGCTCCAAAGAGTCTCAGAATCAACTAAATGCTCATACATTCACGCACTTTCACACCAGAAAATATAGTACATCCACACAGAATCCTGCCTTTCCCGAGAACAGCAAACGGTCTGTCCCACTACAGAATTATAACACACGTTAACCAAGCAGCGCTTACCTCTGCCCTTCAAACAAGCTCAGAGAATACCTATTACTTCTCCAGCAGTAAGCTTTAACGGCAAACCTTACGGATCCCTGGGACTTAAGACCAGAGTTTCACAGATAACCTTCGCTACCATACGCACTCCTTCTATACTGAAAATATGTCTCTAATAGTAACACACAACGATGTCACTGATTCCGAACCCAGACAATGTGACGCGCAACTCCAATTGTCACACGTTTTTCCCCGCATACGTACAGGGCCAACAATCCCGTCTTTCCCGAGAGCAGCACTTACTTCCCTCTGCCCTACTACGGAACCGTCACCAGCTCCCTACGTTCCAGAAGCCGTACACACTACATAGAACTCAATACGACGACTTCAACATATAGTATTAGTACATATACCAACATCAATCAATAAATCAATGAATTCAAAAGCCTATGTACAAGCAATCTATCAGATCAAGACAATAATCTAAAACCATCATACTGCTACCAGGAAACTGCTGCAGATCGGAGCATATAAATTCTCCCTACTTCCACGGACAGAGTAATTCCACAGTCATACGCACATACACTCATCATACGCTAGGGCCCATCACACTATCATTCATTCTATTACTCTATCCACACTGAATATATGAGAGAAATCCTAAAACAATCTGCGTCTAAAGCGAGGTCAATGCGACCTAAAAGATCTGTCTTGAGTCATGATTTTAAACATTGGAAATACATTTGAAACTCAATAAATGACAAAGAAATAACCACCCGACACTGTGATTCAAACAAAAGGGTTATTTATCTAAATTAGTTCAAATGAAAGTCAATCAATAGCAAAATCATTATTCTCATAGTTACCTATTCTAGCTAAATGTCGTAAATGGGTCAGGACAGGTCTCTCAGTAAAGTCTCCCGAGTCGCCGTCCTCTCAATCAGCATCGATCCTCTCGAGCATAGGTTCAAGAAGAAGTGGCCTTAGACCCTCTCTAGTCTAACAATATTTATACTGAAACTTACAAATTGAAAGTAACAAACAAACTCTAAACGTCCGTTGAGCCATTGAGCAGAGCTAGCAGGAAAGGATGTTGACTTGCAACATTTAGAAAACCTCCGCTCTCGAAAATCTCAAAAATAAAAACACGGAAGAAGGAAACTCAAACTAAAAAAATGTTACATCCATGAATGCTCTTCCTCGGAATCATAGTGAAGCCACCGCAAGTTTATCAGAGTTCATTGTGGCTTTATTCTTCTCCAAGGGCAACTGGCAGCAAGCCCGGAGCTGCTGTCCTCACGGAAACTTTTAATACAGTCAGAGGCCGAGGTCAGGTGGTTTCCAACCATATTCAGCGAGGCCTCTCTTCGTATTTCATCTACTCAAATGCAGGCTGTAAATATCGGCCATCTTGGATTAGGCCAAAACGGACCATCTTAATTAAAAGAAACACAAAACAGCGTTACCACATCGTAATGATTATACAGTGTTAATTCCCACTAATACCCTTATGTGTATGTAATTATCTAGCCATCTGCAACACAAGGAAGCATTAAAAGCACGTTATTTTAAAGCGCAAACACATTACAAACAGCACTTTAACCACACATATCTAATTAATTCGCTCACCAACTTAGTTCACGTATTAATAAAGCAACATAAATGCAATCCCACGTGTAATTCTTTCATTAGTAAAGTTGGTTAATCAGAAACTTCAACAAGATTAATAATTAGTAATTAATTATCAGTAAATTTAATTATGACATATAAACATAAAATGGAGTTTAAATTTCAATAAATTTTCAATAGAAAACCCTGCTCCAGCATTATGACATGTGTGGGGTATTCTTGTTGCTACAATGAAAGGGTGTTCAGAATTATAAATACAAACAGGAGAGCTGTGCTGAGTTCAGGGCTTCCAAACTCTAGTAGACAGGTGAACCACAGGCCAGCTCATCTTTGAGAAAAGACTGCTTTTATTAAGGAGAATGCTGAGCTCACATTTAACATCCTTCTGCTTAGCTGCACAAACTAATATGCCCTGTTAGCTTACTAAAAATCACTAATACCCCCTCACTCTACATCCCCCCTCCCACCCCCCTCGTAACCCTTCCTTCATCAAACCATTGCAATTTGTTCCAAACAACTTTAAGGGCTTGCGGCCCCCCATGTAAACTTGTTTTTACTCCCTGCCCCTACCCACCTGCCCAGACCATGTCCAGGACCTGGATTAAGTTCCCCTTTCCTACTCTTCCCTCCCAAAGAAAGCCCATTTCTTACTTCCCAGTTACCCAGAGGCCTTCCTTTCAGCTATTTCACGGCATTCCCCTAGCGACAACCTGTACACGACACAACATCTCCTGCCCACCTTGCTCACAATAGTGCGGGTGAGTCACACAGAGGGCAAATTATTCTTACTGGTGCACAAGTGACATGACGTCTTTGTGGTTGCAGGGCTGCTTCCACGTCACACCTTGTTTATTTCCTTCCTCTCCCAAGCACCCAAGGGAGACAGGGTAGTACCCTCCTGTCCAACCATCCATGGACTGCATTATCAACTTCTACAACTTTGCTTGCTGACGCAATTTTTGCTTTGAAATCAGTGAATTTTAACACATCCTAAATCCAGAATAAACATTAAACCACTTCTAAAGCTAACTTACACCAGTTCAAAATTTGTACTGAGAACACACATAGATGCATTAATCAGCATGTACAATCTATCACGCAATTTCTAAGTGACACCAATGCGCTGAGCTAGTTAAGCACTTTCTTGAAACCATTTCAATATATTGAGATAAAACAAAACTTTAAATAAAAAAGGACAAAAAACAATCTAGGTATCAACAACAAAATCAATGTGTTCTACCTGTTGCTCAGCCAGTGTGACTGTGGTGAGAGAATGTTGGTGAGTGGAATGTTGGATGAGTGAGGATGTCAGTTGGAATATGGGCTGAGCAGCAGGAATGCTGCTCCTGGTGGGGCTCTATGCTCTAACATAAATTTTCAATAAACCTGCATGAAAACTACTTGGATCAGACTTACATCTGTTCACTACATTTTGGCGACGATTTTGAAAGAACCTGCCTATTACACCTGGATGGTGGAAACATTTTCTACATAAATTGAAGTCTGAAGAAACTTCAAAGTAAAAGAACTTCTTTTGAAAATAACTGCAGTGTATTTAAAGCTAAGTGGCACCCCTGAGACCCACCAGTGACCTTGAGATCGGTCACCCCCAACCCAAGTGTGCCAGTTCCTCCTGGACTTTCTAACCTCCTGACTGCTGCAACCTTGGAAGAGGTGTACGTGTTGATGTACCTTGGGAAATTAACTTCATCAAGAAGAGTTCCCTCAACCTTTGCGGACAACAGCGTCTTTGTTTTTTTAAGGAGTCTACCTGCTGTGATCCAACCTGGGCGTCCCAGTTCCTGCTGCACTTTCCATTTTTTTTCCTGCTGTGTGCCTTCCTGCCAGCTGTATTTTGTGATGGGCTGCTAGCTTATTGCATGTGCTTGGAATGCTGTTATCACACTGAAAGCCCTTTTAAGTGTGGAAGTCTTCAAAGATCTAGTGTGCCTATGGACGGTGTCAGTTACAGGCACCAAATTACTGTGAAGGAGAGTTCACCTGAAGATTGTGTGACAACTGTTCCTGATATGTTTTGTGGCATTTTAATGGGCACAGAGTTAATAGTAAGTACATACAAACTGTTACTGGCCAGTGCATTTCAAAGGGCCGCGAGACAGTATTGTTTTGACTCGCGCATACCTTACCTTGCCTCTGGTGTTGCGTGCCTTTGTTGTGAAAATGCTTGCCGCATCTTAAGTGTTCCTGAGGCTAGCTGCTCTATTACGTTTTGCCATGCAGCGTGCCTGGAGCCATGCGGTGCTCCGTGAGTCTGGGTGCCGCCATCTTGTGGTTGGTGGATACCACAAACACTGCCAGTTGCTCCGGTCTCCTTTCTTAGTGCGGGAGGGTTTTTCCTCTCAGAGACGTGCCATTTGCATTTGCGAAGTATACTGGATCCAACCCTTGCACCATGTTCTTCATGTCTGGGTTTCCTATTGTGCCTGCATCTACCAGTGAGCGATCCTTGTTTTTGGAACTCTGTGGGGTTCTTTTCAGCATAACCCGGTCGATGTCCTCTCCTCATTTGACACTTGATGAGCTGCCTAAAAGTCCAGTCAGTCTTGTGGCGATACCCTCATTTACACAATGAAATATTAGCAATTTCTCAAAGGGCAATCTTCAAAATGAAGGTACTGTTTCTTTTACTTTCCTGCCTTCTGTTGCATGTTATACGAGCAACACGCATTGCCATGGAGACATTACCGAGCTGGTGTGTCTCTCTCTTGTTCAAGACTTCCTGCGACTGTGTACTCATGTCAGGAACGTATATGTGTGCTGGACACACTTGGCGAGAGTCACATTTTGAGGAGTGCTACACGTGGAAATCGTTTTTGTACTTTGGAACTTTTATATCCATATTTAAAATAATCTGTGGTCCCCTCACTACTTCTTTTTACCTGCTGTGTTTGGGATTGTATTGTACTTCGGGTGAGAGGTCGCTCACCGGAGTTTCCCTTGTGTCCTTGCTTAGTGTTGCATTATTCTTATGTTTAAATTCCTTATTTGTGTTCATTTTATGTTATCCTTTCTTTACTGTTGGTTTCTCCTAGGTTTTGCAGAGGTTGTGAATGTTCTTTGCGTTTGCCAATTCCCTTGTCTGTTTGCTTTATGCTGTCATGGCTGTGAGGTGTTTTCTTCGTGATCACTTATATCATCATTTCTTTTCTCGTTGAGATGATTGTTTCGATGGTGCAGTATTTCTACACTTTCCTTTGATTGTCTTAGTGTCTCCCACTTTTACGTGGTTATGGGTTGGTGCTGTATTACCACCCATTGTAGCGCAGATTTCGTAGAGTGAGCGTTCTTTTCCTTCTGATTGCTGTTGTTGTTGAGTTGTGCATTTACTCATGTTCAGTGTGAGCCCCTTTTCACACGTTCCACCCTCACTTAGGGTTTTGGGTGGAGAGTTGACGGTATTTTGAAGAGAGTATGTTTTTCATATTGCTTGTTTTCCCTTACTGCTTTATTCGGTGTTGAGTTGTGCATTTTTACATGTTCTGTGTGGAGTGCCGTTCCACACCTTTCACCCTAATTTAGGGTTTAGGGTGAAGAGCTGAGTTCCAGCTGTATTTTTCAAAAGTGAGTGTTTTTCACTAGGGATTGCTATTTCTATGATATTTTGATTGGGTGTTGAGTGTGTACTTTTCATGTTCCGTGCGAAATGCTTTTTCAAACGTACCACCCTAACTTTGGGTTTTGGGTGTAGGGCAATTATTTTATGCCGTAGGTTGTGTGTGGAGTTGGATTTCACACGTACCACCCTTACTACAGGTAAGGGTGGAGGGCAATTTTTATGCCATTAGTTCTCTGTGGAATGATCTTCCACGGCTTTGAAGGTCTTGTTAGATTGGTTTCCTACCATACCTTTCAGTCGGTACTCTTTCTACCTCTTGTTGGCCTGGCCAGCAGCTTTTTGTGGTATTGGGGTATTGTTTGTGTTTCGTGGTGTGGTAGTGTATGTGTTTTTCTTGATTTAGTTTTAAGGGAGCGTGTGATTTGTTATTTGGTATGGTGGAAAGGGAGAAGTGGTGAGTGCAGAATTGCTGGATTGCGTGGTGTGTTTACTTCTTCTAAATATTTATTCTATGTTATCCTTTATACATGTTTATCGCCATCAGTACATGTATGACATTGCATTTGCTCTTATGCCCCTGTGTAGCATGCTATTATTTTATCGTCATCTTTTGCATGCACCATTTATATTGTGATACTTTTGGAGTTGTTTCTCATTTGTATAAAGAAAGGGTGATGTGTTATACCTGCTGCTCAGCCAGTGTGACTGTGGTGAGAGAATGCTGGTGAGTGGAATGTTGAATGAGTGAGGATGTCAGTTGGAGGATGGGCTGAGCAGCAGGAAGGCTGCTCCTGGTGGAGCTCTATGGTGTAACATCAATCTCCAATAAACCTACATGATATCTACTTGGATCAGACTGACATCTGTTCACTACACAATGATTAAGAGAAGAAAAAGAAAAATTAATACTTCAAATGTCTAGGGCCAGTTCATTATTTCAAGTTCTCAGCTATTACAATAATCAGTTTTACAAAGCCAGTTGGTCATCTGGCCTTTAAAACCATTAAAATGTCAGCATTGCATCATGCCAAGTGCGGACCTCCAGCCTTCTTAGGTGTGGCAATAATAGTCTTTTGCGGCCAAGGTTGAAAGCTGTCCAGCAACATAAAACATGCTAAAGATTTGCATTTATATGTGCAAAAGTGCCAACTGTTTTTTCTCTCATAGTTCCACTTTTGGGAAAATGTCATCAGTGTCAAACAGGCCAAAGCAAAATCTTATTTAATTAATCTTACCATCCCTAGGAACAGGCAGTTTTAAATAATTTAGCACTTGATTGCCGCTGTAGGTAGGTCCAGCAAAAAATACTGGCCCTTCTTCATAAAATAAGAGCAAGATCCTTCGATTTTAAGATCAAATTATAAATATAGCTAAGCAGCGGTGGCTCCTCCACTAAGGTGGAGAAGCATTGCCCCACTGCTTTGCAGCAGTGAAATAAAGAATACATAAAATGATAATGACTCGAGATTATTAGTTTATGTTTTCCTACTGCAGCAGGTTTGCGGGCGAGCCGGGGCGCTCCGATGACAGAGGAGCAGTGGGAGGAGTTGTTTACCTACTCCAAGTGGGCATGAATGTTTGGCTGGCCCTCTTAGGCTAGCCAAACCATCATGCGCACTTTGCATGTTCAACATGCAGGCTGCATTATAGCCTGCGTGGAGAACATGCCCAGGCTCCCATTTACTGGCTGAGCGCTGAACCACAGCACTCAGACCAATCACAACGCTGCATTGCAACTTTGTGATTGGCTCAGGGGAGCCTGGGTGCTTTCTTTTCCAGCCACAGGGGAGAGACGATGATAGACAGGCGGAGGAGAGATGCCGCGATCAGTTAAGTTTTTTCTTTTTCTTTTTTAAACCCCCTTACACCATGGTTGCTTACACCATGCCTCCAGCCTCACCCACCCCCGATCCGTGCCGGCCGCCACTGTAGAAAAGAGAGGTTACAAACAACAATTGTTTAACATAGATGATTAACTCTAAATTATGACTCCTAGATCCTTGATATCCATGTAGCGTATTCTTTATTAAGATCCTTCATACATGTTACAGTCAGTCAGTAAATGCTTTATTCGGCTTTAAAATACTAAAATCATAAAAGCACAAAATACAATTAAAAAAACAAATCATTTAAAATTTACATTAAGAATACCTTAAAAAGTACAATGAATCCATTTATACATAATTTTACAGCATAAGGGCTAGCAAATTAAACTTCTTCTTTTCCTCAATATACTTTTCAAGAGCCCCGTCATAGCTCCAATACAGTACACATTATCCAATAATTTAAAAAAAAGAAATGCCGGGCGACATTGCTGCCAACCTCCCTGCTTTAAAATAGGCTTAATCCATCTAGCTCTTTCCTTAACGTAGAATTTGCAAAAAAGAACACCGTGCATTGTAGTTTGTAATGATATGTTGTCACAAGGACAGTGGCAGAGATTCCTGGACCAGTCATTTATGGCTGGAAAAGAGACCAAGCGATGGAAACAATCAAATCTAAGCCTGGTCAGTATATATCTATCAAATTCCCCTAGGCAACACACTAAATAGAGCTGAATAGAATTACTAGACAGACTCAGTTGATGCTGGATCACAGAATTTTTACTTATCTCTGCCACTAATCTAAGGGACTCAAAATGATTTAAGCATAAGGCTACAGACAGCGCAGGCAACGCGTTTCACCTTAACAAGGGTTTCTTCAGGGCAATATCATCAATCCACCGGTTCTCCTAGATATGGAAGGACGTATAACTACCAAGGTCCAAATGATTGAGCTCCAACTCTTCTCAATAGTTCAATTCGCCATTCCATATAGTCTGATTCCTACCCATCGCACGAGCGTCCTAGAGTCAGACGACGCATTCAACCACAGTCCTATGGTCAATTTCCCCTCACCGTGAATGGTCGTTCACACGTCCTCAGACGATGAAGGATGTGTGAAGAGAAATGAAAGCCATGACAAAAAAATGGTCAAACTTAGTGTTTAAAATGGAAATATTAAAATGCAGGTACTCACTGTTTAGAGTACCTGTTTGCTCCTGAGAATTCCCGTGATCTCCAATTAGATGTATTGCAGCAGTGCTGAGAAGTGCAGGTACTCTCCCTTTCAAATTAAATAAGTGGTGGTACTAAGCACTGGACAGTACCTACCCATTTAAAGCACTGGTCAAAATTTGAAGCCACATCAGAAGAAGACA
This sequence comes from Triturus cristatus, assembly GCF_964204655.1. Lineage (NCBI taxonomy): Eukaryota > Metazoa > Chordata > Amphibia > Caudata > Salamandridae > Triturus > Triturus cristatus. Next base: position 1,103,035,773 of record NC_140585.1, on the reverse strand, counting down.
GCTGCAGGAAGATCCTGTGCCCCTCTAAAGGTCTGCGCCCTGGGCGCTCGCCCAGCTCGCACATGGTAAAGGCCTGTTCTGCATGCAGGTCTTTTTCCAAGCAGTTATTTCAGTGTTCCAGCCTCAGCTAACCTTAAATCGAAACAGATTTGATCTTTGGAAATGGAGTTCGGAAGACGAAAAGGTTTCCTGAATAGACTGCATTGCACTGTGTTAGAAAGTTGCCAAGTATTAGGCGCTATGCTTCTAAAGCGTGCAAAAGTGTCGGTAAAGATTTTGATCTGCTCACCTCTAAATGAGAAAGTAGAGATGGACCTGACATGTTTCTGGCTACATTTGTAAATGTGTGCAATAAAGGGGGAATTTTTGCATCTATGTTTTGTGAGCGGGCCCTTGTGGCGCATCTTATCTGGAAGATAATGTGTTAGTTATTTAGGGGTGTAGCATTAGAAAGGAGCCATCAAAAGCATGTTAAATAGTTTGACGCCATGGACGTTCCATTTCCGATTTATTTTCAGTATTATGCCTTCAGTTTTAAAGTTGACAGTCTGTATCGGAAATCAATTAATAGTATGACAAGTCACTGAGTGCATTTATGGCGTTAATTCAATAACCTTTACACTTCAATACCCTTGCTGGGAAGAGACATAAACTATATAAGCCTTTTTAGTGTAAATCATTTTTAAAATACGGTTTCCAGTCTAGCGTGTTATCGGTTTTTACATTTTCTGCAGAATAGTGTTTGACATCCACATCCCTAGGAGCAAAAAAGCTTTATTTCCAATACAGGGCTGATGATGTAAGGCCAAGAAGAGTGAGTTTTTGTCCTCACTTTTCACTGTGGAACACCTTTAGAGAACAAACAGGCAGGACCTGATCTTTGGCGAATTTATTTTTTGTTTCCTTCCAGTGTCATTCTGTGTGGGAGACAGGAATTCAACACTGTTGGGTTGAAACAAATAAGTGTTTATTTGGAACTGAAGGATGTCATCCAATTTCTTTGTGGATAAACTCAGATTAACTTGAAGCAGGTACACAATGTTATGAGTAAACAGAACTCAGTCTGTGTTATTCCTCGGCTGAGCGAGAGCCACCGCCAGTAGGCTGGCAGGTTCACAATGGTGATGGAAGCCGTCACTTCACTTATTAGTTTACGAACAGTAGCGGCCATCACAGGTAAGAGTGGGGAGGCGGGGCGGGGTTGGGTGGGCGTCGGGGAAGTCGACAGATGACGGAATAAGTAACATTAAAGTTTACAAAAATAAAACCACTTACTTTGCGTTCACCGCATCGCCGATTCGCAAGCCGCAAGGTGTAGTTTTTTTATTTAATGTTACTTATCACGTCGTCTGTCGACTTCCCCCACCCCGCTCCACTGCTCTTAACTGTGCCGGACGCTACTGTTTACGAAGTGTGTTTCCCAGTTTCTCTGGCAGGCTTTGATCAGTAGAGGTTCCCGCCATTGACACAGCGATCATAATCCACTGTGATGAGGTCCAGTTGAATAGTATTGTATTTGCAAATATTTATATAGCTTTAGAATCAATATTTGCTCCTGTTTTAAATCCTCCTTTTCCAGTAAAGTTGGCAGGTATGTTGTTTCAGTTGGAATTGTGATTCTAATAAGTTTTACTGAATTTAGAATCTGGATTTTATTAAAGACAAGGAGGCTAGCATTATGCATAATACTTTCATTTCCCACTTCTGAGAAGCACCTTTAAAAGCTCATGGAATCTTTTTAACATCACAATCTAAAAGAACTTTCACAAACATAAATAGGGTGAGGCCACCATCTTCCTCCTCTTTTCGTTTGCCTCTTCCAACTCTTAACTTCCTTAAAACACTCTTCTTATGAATCCAGATGAGAATCATCCATCATTAATTCTCTAAGATAAAAGAAAAACATACATTTATTTTCAATTGTCTACCATACCCAACTTCTACTTTAAAACATCAGATTACAAATGTCTTCAAAACATAACTCCTTTACACCCAGGGAAGGGTGGAAGGGATAATGCTAGCCTCCTTGTCTTTAATAAAATCCCGATTCTAAATTCAGTAAAACTTATTAGAATCGCAATTTTATGTCAAGACAGGAGGCTAGCATTATGCATGTTCAAAGCTTTCTAAAACACATTTAGAAAAATGTTCAACTGTTTTAAAGTAAAATCTTCTAAAAGTTGAAACTGAAGACCAATCCCCTCCCTTCATAATGTCTTCTAGCCTATCTCCTAGCATTCTCACTTTACTTGCCATTGCTCCACGTACAGAATGAGCAGTAAATCTACTAACATCCACACCAGCTTCTTTCATTGAATTTTTAACCCATCTTGCAATTGTCGCATTTGAAGTTGCTTTGTATGGATTTACATAAGAGATCAACAATTGATCTATTCCATCTCTCCTTTTCTCTAACACTCTGCTTTCATATTCTTTCAAGCATCTAACCACACACAAACTTGGACAATCATCAAACATTGGATAAAAGACTGAACTTGACATAGTCTTTGTTCTTTTACAAATTTCAAACATTACACCATTTGGTTGGAAAAATCTATGTGAAATTTCTAAGGCCTGTACATCTGAAACTCTCCTAAAAGAAATGAGACATAACAAAGTGGCTAAGTTCCAAGACAGCTGCCTGATATCCAAAAATGTATTACTTGGCCACTCCATAAATAATTTAAGTACCAAATCCACATCCCACAAAGACCTATACTTCGACACAGGTGGCCTTTTAACCCGGATTCCTTTCATGACCCTACAAACTAAATTACTCCTTCCAATAGTCATACCATGACTTAAAGAGTGACCAGCTGAAATTGTGGATCTATAACAATTAATAGTCCTATAAGACAAACCCTTTTTATAAAGTCCAGCCAAAAACAATTCGCTACCTGAACCTCATCTGTCTCCAAGGGATCCAAATCTCTTTCCATGCACCAACAAAGCCACACTCTCCACGATCCTTGCTACCTTCTTGTAGTTCCTGGCGCCCAGGACTCAAACAACAATTCCTCAGCCGTTCCTGAAAGGTCTGAGAATGCTTTTGAACCCCTGATATTTTCCAAACTAGAAGGTTGAGAGAACCTGACTCCACCAAGGGATGTTCCTCTCCTTCCACGTTCCTCAAAAGGCCTCTGAAAGCCCAAATTATTAAAGGCTCTGACACCGTTAACTCCATCACTGAAGGAAACCAAGCTTGACTCTTCCAAAAAGGAGTTACTAACACAAGTTGACACTTCTGTTTCCTTACCTGAACCACAACTCTCTGAATCATTGAAAACGGTGGGAATGCATAACATTTCCACCTCCTCCAATGCTGTTGAAACGCATCCACTGCTATTGCACCTTGATCCGGTCTCCAACTCACATATTTGTCTAGCTGATTTGTCAGTCTCGACGCAAACAAATCCACCTCCAAAGGACCCATTCTCTCCCTCAACTGAATAAAAACTTCTTCTTTCAGTTTCCAATCGCTGTAATCCCTCATATTTCTTGAATTCCAATCTGCCATCACATTCCAAACACCTGGTAGATACTCTGCTTTCAATCCAATCTTGTGTCCTAAACAAAACTCCCATATCTCTTTAGCTAATTCTGCCAAATCTCTCGACCGAGTTCCACCCAGTCTGTTTATGTAAGAAACAGCTGATACATTGTCCATCCTTAGAAGAACTGATTTTCCTACCAAACCTTCTTTGAAACTCTTCAAGACAAATAAGCCTGCTTTCATTTCTAATGAATTGATATGATCTTCCTTCTCCGAAAGAGACCAGACTCCTCCGGTCTCTTTTCCCAAACCAACTGCGCCCCAACCTAAGTTGCTCGCATTTGTCTCTAGAACAAAGTCTGGGCATGTCCCAAAAATCGCCCTTCCATTCCATGCCTCCATGTTCACTTTCCACCAAATCAATTCTTCCTTCGCCTCCATAGTAATATCCACCATATCCCCGTACCATAAGCCTTTTGACAATCCCTTTTTCTTCATTCTTTGTAATGCTCTGTAATGTAGTGGCCCTCGGAAAATAGCCTGAATTGACGAACTCAACAAACCAATTATCCTTGCCAAATTCCTCAAGGTAACCCTCTCCTTGATCAATGCCTTCTGTATCTCTTCCTTTATTTTCTTTATCTCTTTTTCTGGCAGACACAACTGACACAAAATTGTATCTATCCTGAAACCCAAAAACTCCAAATTCCTTACTGGTTCCACAACTGATTTTTCTAAATTTATCAAAAATCCCAATTCTTTTAAAAAGTTCATAACTAAACTCAATTCTTCTCTTAAAACTACACATTCCTGATTCATAATCAAAATATCGTCTAAATAAATTATCATCCTTACTCCTCTCTCTTAAATATCCCACGGCTGTCCTCATCAACTTGGTGAAACACCATGGGGCAGACGAAAGACCAAAAGGAAGGCTTTTGAATTGATACAACTCCCCTTTCCATCTGAACTGAAGAAATTCTTGACTCTCTTCTGCAATTGGAATAGTGAAGTATGCATCTTTTAGATCCAACTTTACCAACCAATCTCCTTCCCTGAGAATGTCTCTCAATAAATGAACTCCTTCCATCTTGAAATGTCGATAAGGCACAAATTGATTTAGACTTCTTAAATGTATTACTGGTCTCCATCCTTTTCCTTTCTTCTCTACTAGAAAAACAGTACTTACAAACCCTTTCTTTTCTTCCCCTACTTTTAAAATTACGTCCTTCTCCAACATTGAATTTTCTTCCTTCTCCACTATTAACTTTAATTCCTCCTGAAACCTCAACTTTTTTGGTTCTATCTCCTGAAATGGAACTGCTTCGAAGTCTACTCGAAATCCCTCTACTGTCTCTAGGACCGACGCGTCTTTCGTCACTTCCTTCCACTTCTCTTTGAAGTATTTCAATCTTCCTCCTACCTTTTCCGGGATAGAAGAAACACCAGTCTTCATACTCACCCTGGCTGTAACTCTGTGACTGACTCTGACCTCTTCCTCTATTTCCGCGTGTTCTGCCTCTTCCTCTTTGAGGAAAGAAGTTATAACTATTCTGTCCTCTTCCGAAATTTCCTTCTTGGTTCTGGTAATGGGCTCTGTAGCTTCCACGGCCGAAAGATTGCCCTCTTCTTCCGGCCCTTCCATATAAACCTTGGCTGTTATGGCTAAATACCCGTCGCATATTAAATTGCGCTCTATCTAAACTTCTGAAAGTATTCACAAACTTTGATAAAGACTTCACCATTCCGTCTCCAAATAGAAGACCCTTTGCTTCTTCACTCGACTCTTTATAAGCCAGATTACCCAATCTTGGATTTATCCTCATAAGGATAGTTTTCCTTCTCTCTGATATAATTCCTGCATTCGCATTCCCTAAAAAGCTAATTGCTCTCTGGCACCATCCGCGCATCAAGGTTAGATCCAGATTTAAATCTTTCAAATACGCTTCTTCCACAGCGTCAAATATTTTTGCCAATGGCCCTAGAATATCTAGAACCTTATCTTGACACTGTTTCAAAGAGCGATCTAACCCTTTCCTTGGGTCTTTACCCATCTTGAATAGGTATGTAATCAGTTCTGGGTCAATATTCGGAGTCATTGTTACTTTATCTTCAATATTCGGTCCTGAACATTTCGCTCTCATTATATTTCTTTCTTCTACCTCCAGAGACTTACGCAGTCTTCCTTTTATGTAATCCGCCACATGTTCAAGTGGCCACCAATCTTTCCCTCTTGGGTGTCTTATCTCCTTTGGGTTAAACATTACTTGCCCAAAAGGATCAACTACTGTTTCCTTAACTTTTTCTTTATTCTTGTTCTCATTTTCTTCTCCTAGACCATCTTTATATTCTAAATCCAGGATGTATTCATCCAAATCTTCTTCACTTTTTGCATCTTCTGATGCATTCTCTCTCCTTCCAGTGTTTAACTGGCCTTCCTGCGTACCGCCAAGGATACCTTTCTTTTTTGAGCCGCTTTGGACTCCACTCACTTCCTTTCTCTCTATCAAATGTTTTTTTTTCTTAAAACATTTTCCTCCTGGTCCTCTAACATTCTCTTCATCAGAGATTGAAAAATACTCTTCCTCATCAATATTTCTCCTTTTTCCTAATGCCTGTTTTACACTTTCCTGTATTGAGTCTCTCAACTCTTTATTTATTATTTCTCTTATCATTTTCTCCTGCTCCTCACCTGACTTTTCCATTTTCCTTTTATAATATTTTATTTCCACCTTTATTTCCTTAAATGTATTCTCTTTCTTCTCTTTATCCTCCTTATTCCTCTTTTTTTACTCCCCTCACTCGATTTTTTCTCCTTCGCGTTGCCCGATCTCTCGCTGCTATGGCAACGCGACTCTTACACCTATTTCCTTTAAAAAATTCTACTCGCGTTTGAAAACGCTCTCTATTTCCTCTAGAAATAGACCTAAGTATCAGCCAATCCCCTTTCTTCTATACGCGTCCACGCGTCATTCATCAAGTCCTCGGCTCTTATTTCGAGCCGTCTCGCTTCACCGTTACCCTTCAAATCATTACACGCTGAACGCGAGCCTCTCTCATTGACATTCTAAACATCTAATTTCGCTCGCAACTCGCTCATTTCTTTACCTAAATACTTCAAAAATTCACCTGCTCTCACTCGCGATCACCTTTTATTATTTATTTAAATTATTTTGCTCGATATAATTAGCCAACAAAATCTCGCCTAATCATTCCCAATGTGCACGCAAATACATCTCCTTTCCTGCTAATCATAATTTCTTTGTTCATATTCCTGTAAACGTACTCATTTTTTATTTAAAACAATAACATGCTGATCATTCTTAATTCCTCTATATCTTAATAATCATATTAATTAACTTCATTAAACACCACTCATCTCACCCATAAATTGGGTTCCAACTTCACACAGCAGCATCCATTCATCCTTATTTCTAAATATATATTAAATTACTCTATAACTCCCTTCATGAATACTTATCTGCTCAGAAGCAGCAAACAAAAGAGGAGGAAGATGGTGGCCTCACGCTATTTATGTTTGTGAAATTTTTTTTAGATTGTGATGTTAAAAAGATTCCATGAGCTTTTAAAGGTGCTGCTCAGATGTGGGAAATAACAGTATTATGCATAATGCTAGCCTCCTGTCTTGACATAAAATCCATTTCTGCCAGTTCAGCTGTGTGCTTGCCTCAAGATGTTGGAGTGTCTACTGTATTATTAACCCCTTCAGTGCCCATGACGAGCTGGACTCGTCATGGGCTGCGGTGGCGCTGTGCCCATGACGAGTCCAGCTCGTCATGAACTCCGCCCGCTAATACAAAGCGCGGCACTGGGCGGGGAAAGGGGCGGGCATGCAAGGGGTTAAAGCACTTGCCGCATGTTCTTAGACTTCTGCTGTTCCACCACCAGATGGCGCTGCTTGGGTACCATCAAAAACCATGGGCCAGATGTATCAAAGGGTTTTACCCATTCTGTGTCTATGGGGAAATGTGTTCGTACATATGGCCCCATGTCTTTAGCTTTCATCTTTTAGATCTGTAATGTGCTCTGCTGTTTTTTTCTCCATGTTTGTAGCTGTAAGCCTCAACTAAACCCAATCTGTACTCCGCTCTGGAGGTTGCCTATACTTAGATTTATCCACATATGATTCTTGCGCTTGCAAGTATGTGTGGGCGTAACTCTCATAGTTCCATGTAGTGTAATCATGTGGAATTACCTCAGAATTCAGCAAGATTATGCACAATTACTCAAGAAGAGTAATTCTGCGTTAAGTGATATTTCTTAGGGCAATAATGCCCCCTCACGTCCAAAATGAGTGCAAGGATGCATTTTGCGCTAAGAAAATTGTAACAGAACATGAATAGCTAAATATACTGTTAGGGTATGATTTTTTCCCAATTTACTCCTGTCATTTAACCCCATTTCCTTAGTGCAAAATGCACTTTCGTGTCTAAGGTGGATGCGAGCATGCATTTTGTGTTAAGAAATAGCACTAAATGCAGCGGAATACGAATAGCGAGTGCTAGCAGCCGATCGTGCTCACGAAATGTGCTCATGCCGTGGGATTTTTCCCCCCAAAATTACATTAGCAGGAACAATTACATAATTATTGGTAATTCTTCCTTAAAGAGTAGCCCAAAATTACCACAATTACTCCAAATACTCCGGCATTGTTGAAAATCTTCCCAGACCTACTTTCAAGTGAGGAGGAGCCATTTTTGCTATCAGATGTGTTGTCTCAGAGTCATTTCTGGTGCATGCGAGCTGGGAGCGCCTGCTTAAGCTTGCCTGCCACCTCCAGTACCTCATCTATCAAAATGTTCTGTCGTGCTCCATTCTCCTCCATTGCAAACTGCTTCTTACTATGTCCCTTGTCTGAGTCTGCTTCCAGGGATAAAAATGTGGCCATGTCCATTCCACCGATTAGTGGTGGACCCAATTGGTGATGAATGGCCACATCATCACTTAATGGTCCAATTGATACAAAGGATAACAAAGCATCTTTATTGTAGCTAAGCTCCATTTGTGGAATTGTATAGGAAAGTAAGCAGTGATGGGGCCGGGTTCCATGTTCTAGATTTAATCTGGAACCCATGGTCGACAGACCTTTGTTTCCTGCTTAAAAGTGTAGATGGGAGAATCATGTATCACAATTCCAAAGAACCATGACTCCGAAGAATCACCGACTCCAGGTTCTAAGTTTAGTTAGTTTATTACAAAGCCAAGAACAATTGCACATAGAAACATCTCAAGATCAGGGTGTAGAAATACATCGGAAATAATACAAAGCCAAACTTACGGGCAAAATGTAATCTGTGAAGCATTCAATGAATGACCAGTTCTAGAATCAGGATGCAGAATATAACTGCACCTACATCAAGAGTATTCTTCATTGGAGGTTCGTAAGTAAAGAGCATTAGTCTGTCCCTACCCTACCACTAACATGACATCCCTATTAGCATTTTCCCCAGGCAAGTTCAGGAAAAGCTGTCTGCGCTTGAAGACTTCCTAAGAAGTGCACTCACGTTGAATGGGTCATGTAGCATTAAAGCTACAGAGCTCGTTCTACGATACTCCTTCCTCTCTCCTGATCCGATCTCCTCTCCTAACTCTTTCCCCGTGGCACTGTCCTTAACCCCAACATCACAATCTTAGGACACACCCATTATCACATCACGTGATCATTCCATCCAGCTAGACACCTCCTTGTAGGTAATTTTCCAGGCGATTTCGATGTTCCCAGCCTCTTGCTCGATGACCTTGGTTCCCAGGTCTTCTCTAGTGAGAAAGAACACCGTCCCAAATTAACAGCGGCACCCGTTCAAATGTATCCTCTCCTCTCTAAGCCTAACTTCTAAAACAAAAAGCGTTATTCTAACTAACAAAGATGAATTTCTCCACCTGTAACAGAAACGTGGGAAAGAAAAGATTCTGCATACACATGAATATTACGAACTCAAGTTAGAGAGCAATGGAAAAATTCACATGAGGCCTACAGAAAATCGGCTAACCTAAGAATCACCATGGAACTTCACTAGAGACGCATATACATGAACATTATTATTGTGCACATTTAAATCAATGCGTTACAGTCTATGAATTAATTTCTCATTAGTCACTTGTAAAACGACTATTAAGATTTCATCATTTAGAACACGATTACAATGTTAATTTCTCCACGTTGCACAAAAAACCTCTAACACTTCACTTTACACGTTATCACGTTACATTCTAATACCCAAATGTTAACACAACAAAAGATCAAATGTGTAGGTGCAAACTACTCATGATTATAATGCACCCCTACAAATGGAAGAGCGCAGTCGCGCTCTATCAGCAGTCTCAGTCCGGAGGACTCCATTTAAATCCAATTTATCAAACACAAGTCAGCCCAAGGCCGAATCTGCTCAAACAGTCATTATACTGGTGTATTTGACAATTTTAGACTCTGGGTATCAGCAATGCTCTTTATTAGTATTGTCTCAGGCTACAAGAAGTGCTCTACTTTTTACCTGTCAGGTTTGATTCACAGTTCTTATTTAGAAATCAATTGGCTCCATGTGTGACTACAGTAATCTTTGTTTTAATTAATGTTCTGATTAGATTATCTCACATTTGACAATTTTTCTGGAGCGGAGGAAGAGAACTCTCCCTCTTTTGTCCTCTCTGTATTTCCTTCCTCTCTGTCGCTCTTCCCTTATCTTTCTCCTCCTCTCTCTTTTCCCTCTTCTTCTCTCTCTTTTTCTCATTTCTCTTATCCATGCCCCTCATTCCCATTCTGTCCCCTCTTTGTTCTTTCTCTTCTTTCTATTTCTGTTTCTTCTCTCGCAACGACCACCCAGTGCAGACATCCTTTTTTGCTCTGTTTCATGAGCGCAAATCTCCTTGCTAATTTGAACGTCTTCTCTGCGCGGGTAATTATCTATAGTTCTACCACGTCATTTGCTTTCTGCTACATCAGACTTTTAGGCACGAGCATCGATACCCAGCAATAAAGAGTCTGCCGTCAGCCTCGTGATAAAAATATATCAGATGAGAAAATCTCCATAGGCCTTTTCAGTCCCCAAGTTTCACAGCTACTTAATTCTGCTGTGTACACAACAGCTGCCTCCGTTCCCCTCGGCTGCCATGTCTGTGTCAGCCGGCAGGAGCTGCGGCTGTGACATACTTCCCTTGTTTACACGTTCCTTTTTTTTTTTTTTACACCTTTTTTTTTTTTTTTTTTAAACATTTTTATTGGCATTTTTGGTTTTCTTCTGGAGGTCTGCACATTCCTTGGATGTATACAGTGAGGTAATGAAATCCGACTCATGCGGGACAAAATATATCAAACCGTTTAATGGCACTTGCCCGAAAAACAATTGATTTCTCCTGTTTTCAAAAAGGGATTTGATTTCTGAAAATGCCTTCATCCTAATATAATGACGATCGTTTCCAGATTTGCATAACGCCTGTTTGATGTTGGCATTATATGGTAGCTGTGTTTACACTGTAGCTGAAAGAAGCGTTGTGCCCTGTGTCCTGTTTGACTCTCTTAACGCGTGTTCATCGCTTGTACTTTGGTGTTGCCGGGCTTAAGGCGTTGAATTAAGGAATGTTGGAAAGATAAAATGTTCAGAAATGTGTGTTTTTGTGCTCACTTGCGAAATTTATCGCCGTCTAAGTTATATGTGCAGACCATGAAAGAAACTTTTGTGTAAAAAAATTCAAAAATACCTCCAGTGGAACTGTTTACTTAACTCCATGTGGCCTGTTTTTTTATATATATATATCTTTGTTTTTTAATACAGCAAAGTCCATGTAAGAGGAACAGTCTGCACTCAAGAGTAAGCCAGCAGGGTGAGGTCTGGTGCAGGGCACAAGTCCGCGTCCACCCACTATTTTCACAAGGGTGAACGCCGTCCACCCTACATGAAGCTGGGCCCCACTGAAATATGCTGGTGTAATTTCCAGGCAACAGGAGGCATTCAGCAGCGCGTGCGCGTTGTCTACTTTCCTTCAGAGCAGTAACATGCAGTCAGTGATTGGGATTTTGGATTTCCGACTCTGGCTAGGCCCATAACAAAAGCTGAATTGAAGGGGCCATCGGGCCTCCTTTTGTTCCACTACCCTGGCTGGGAGCTATCGGGGACTCACACCTAGATGCAAGGGAGGGGAAGCAAAGGCTCACAGCTTGTTATCTCTTCACAAATACTTAAGAGAGGAGTGCTTTTTAGGTCTCGCCTAAGTCAGCGCTTTAGCGCTGCTCTGGCGAGAGCTTTAGTAAACGGGGGATTTGGAAGTGCAAACTAGTGCTTTTCAGGCCTCCAAATACAGTGCATGTGCGCCGGGCGCGCGCACCATTTGGCAGCCTGCGTGATCATTTCGCGGCTGCTTTGATGTTCTCAGTGAGCCGCGCGGCCACTGAGAACATCAAAGCGGCCGCGAAAGTGCACACCATTTGCCAGCCTGCGTGCCTCTCTCCGCCTTAGTGCTTGCTACGTATCCTTCCCCCCTCCCTTATCCCACTTCCTGCTTGTTTTTCCTCCAGTCACGCATATTCATCATAGCCAAGCTCCCTCTACGTTACCAACAGGCCCCAACCCACAAAGCGTGCTTTAATTGGCCTAAAACAGTGGCATATGTAGAGAAGAAGGCTGCCCGATGCCATGCACAGTGTGTTATAATCTTTAATATAATCTTTAATATATTCACTGACGTCTCTCACTTGTGTGGACTCATTGTCTGGTGGCGCTAGGCTGGCTTCTCGTCAACATGCTTCAAAGTGGTCTGGAGCACGGGGCCGGATTCACAGAGGCATTTACGATTCTCGCCTTAAAGTAACGCAGATCTAAGCTGAACCAGTTAGTTGAGTGTGCTAATAGGAGCCAAGCCCCACCAGCAGCGCCTGCTGAAGACATCGCAGGAGGTCATCGTCCTGCTGGGCACGCTTCGCTTTCGCTTGCTGTGCCTTTGTTTTTTCGCAAAATTACTTGTCACTGCTTTCCAGCTCGGCAGTAGGTACTTCTGATAGTTTTATAATTATTCTATTGGTATAAATTAAGTACCAAAAAAGAAATATCAGCAAATTCAATGACTTGCAAGTCCAGCATAAGTCCACAGTAAGATACAAATTCTGTTTACAATACATGTACCAACAAGCATTTGCAATACAATAGCTCTCGCAATTGCGCGAGTTTGAACTATTGACATTGCAAACTACAATGCCTTTTATTTTTGTTTTCGTTTTTAAAACCTAAATAAAAGGCATTGTCATTTGCAATGTCAATAGCTCAAACTCTGGTAATTGCGAGACCTATTGCATTGAAAATGCTTGTTACTTTATTCAATCCCTGTATATAAGGGATATGCATGCACTGTAAGAATGTCAAATTTGCTGGTCTGTCCCAGTATCTACACAAATAACATTTTAAATACCATTATTTAATTTTTTATAGCCTTAAGATATTTAAAAATGTGGTCTTTGCATCCAATTAAGCAGAACAGAATTACTGCCATGTTTCTCCTTGTTGCCAAATTCTTTGTGCCAGAGTTTTACAAAATAAATGTATAACTTGAGGCTCACATTTTGCTTCGGAATGTCACTTTTTTGGCACACCCCTGATGCAAAATCTCATTTGTTAAATCTCTTAATGATCTCATGACAGACCTGCAAAACATATGTGTAAGGTGTTAGAATCTGATGTCTCTTCCTGTGAGGTCATGGGTTGTGATGTCACTTCCTGTGAAGCCGCACCATGATGTTGCGCTGTGATGTCATGCGCCATGATGTCACTTGCATACTGCCTAACTTGGTTAGTCCCCCCCCACTTCTTTTTTTTAGGACTTGTGCCCTGGTCTGATGTAACCATTATGGTACAGTGTATGGTAAAGGTTCGTTTTAGCATTACGTCACATTCCTACCAAAACAACGTTTCTATTAATTTATAATTACAATCTGCTGATGCTGGACTAAGACTAAAAAAACACACATTTGCAAAACCAATAGGCCTGCCTTTAATGAGCGAAGGCATGCAAATGCAGGAATTCACAAAAGCTTTTGTTGAATGCACAAATGTTTATTTCATTAAATTGTGCTCTATTTGATTTGCCAATGTGGGTAAAACTTTGCAAAAAAGGCTACTTTTTCTTTAGCAAGCATATAGGAAATAATTAATTTAATGTGACAAACAGCGCAACTGATGGAGTGTTCTCTTCAGCTGTAAAATAGGCCCTCATACACTCCATTAGAGGCACTTGTGGAATGAGAAACGATATGCCAAATAGCCAACAGCAAGAGATGAGAGAGCAGTAATTTGGGTGGAGCCATAGCTATTACCACATATATTTTAAAGAATTGGTAACCGTATGTCTTGCAGGCAACAGCGCTGTCAAGGCATACCTAAAAGGGCTGCTGGTTCTAGACCTCCTGGAGATATTTCTAGGACTGCAGACCTAGTATCAATATAACAGGCCATCTCTTGATTACTAAATATGTGGCCAAAAAAGACATTTTTGCCAAAACCATTCATGAAATCCTCAGTATCCATTAAAATCTGTTCCCACTCCTCAATCCAGCCTCACCCTTGATTTCATCAGCTGTACCACTCTATAATTGTAGGTCCTTTGCCCAAGACTCAACAAAACTTCTTTGTTGAAGAAGTCAAGAAAATATAAAGTGGCCTTCAAACTCAACCCTCCCTGTTTCTTAATCTGCTTTACTCTCCCAACCTTCTCCCATGACTTTGTCCTTCATACACATCTTCTGCTCCGAATCCATTTGCAATTATGAAATAAAACCCTTTTCTGTGAGGAGAACATTTTCTAAATCTAGCAAATGCTATTCCAGCCTACTGACAAAGAATTGTGCTAACCTCCTGTCAACAACCATGTTGTGAACTTTTCCCTCCTAGCTACGTATGTCCCAATCATGTAAAAGACTGTCCTCATTGCCTTTTAAAAGCCTTGACTTGATGGTGAAGTTTTTGGTTTCTAAGGCTCCGCCTATTTGTGGGCTTCTCTCACTCTTTGAATTACTGGAGACAGTAGCCTGCCACCATCTCACACGTCTCACTACGTCCTTAACTCTTGCCGTTCAGGTGTTCTTCCAAGACACTGGTCTGGGAAGGAAGCAACTGGTAGCCCTAATGTGCAACAATCTGGCCATCAGAGGTAGCAGACTTTTACCCGTTCTCATCATCTTCGACTTGTTGATCTTCCTTAACGTGCTTAGTCATGGGACCATTTCTGAGGCTGCAATTTTCCTGATGGTAGGATATAGAATTGGATATGAGAAAATCAATTAATTAATGGATTCTCCATTCATACACAGACACACATACTGCGGCTCCCAACTGCTCTTGATTCATTTTGAAAGCACCAATAGTTTACAATTGAGAACACAAGGAACCGGGAGAAAATGACAGAGAGAGATCACGGTCATGAGTGAGGGAGGGGAAAGTAGGGTAGTGGACAGGAATTTATGTGCCATTCACTATAAACGGGACCCTCTCTAGCTGCTTCTGGCAAACCTACTGTTCTTCTGGCTGCTGGCTCCAAGGAGGAAGAGAAGAGTTTTAAAATATTATAGAATTTCATGGTTTCCGCTCCCTTACTCTCCTCTCTTCTTCCTGCCTCTCCTCTCATGACCACATTCCCCCTTTTTTCCCTTCCACCCCACTCTGCCCCTCCATCCTACCTTTACCGCTCACCTCCGGCTTTTACCTCCCCTCACCGTCATTCTCTCCAACCTTCCTTTTCATTTCCATTCTCTTTACCTTTCACTTTCCATTTTTCTCTTGCTTTCACTCTCTGCCCCTTTGCCACCTTTGCCCTTTCCCCTTTCTATTACCGGCTTTTTCCCTCCCCTGACTCTTTCTCATTTCCCTCCCCTGCCCCTTTCCCTTCCCCTGCCTCCTTCGCATTCCCACTTCCTTCTTGGCCTGACAGTAGTAAAAGAAATCAGCTCAGGTAGAGGAGTCTGTCACTAATATGCAACTGCTACTGCTTTATTTGTAAAAATAAATAAGGCCACAGGGCACACATTTTTTGTGGAGCCCTCCACCGTCACTGCAGAATGCGGTTTTCTGAATGTCTAGGTTGCCTAGATTTGATTCCACCTCATGCTTCTTCCTTCCACTGCCGTAAACCTTCTTTTTATGTCACTTGTGCAGGTTCTTTTTCCTCCCTGTTATGTCCCTTTCTCCCTTCTTTCCTTTCTTTCTCTTCTTTTCTTCCTTTCCTACCTTCCCATTTCTTCTGTGGGAGTCAAAGACTGATGATGAAAAATAAGATCTACTCCCCAAACCCGAGTGCGAGTGCCCTCCACCGTCATAAACTGTCCATTGGCAACTGAAAACATTGCACGCTGCCCGTGGCAGCCCATGCGTTTGCCACCCACGGTGGCCAAATGTTAGGGGGGGTGGGGCGAAGTGGCGATTCCTGCGGCCGCAGCCCCGTGATGGCCACAGGTAATGGGGGATAGGCTGTCGCTCCCAAAACTCTTTCCACTCTGGGCGGACGGCCCACCCTTGCTACGCCACTGAAACAATGTATCCCCAAGAAGGTTACTATGTTTGCCCTACAGACTTCTAAGAAATGTTGCAGGTGCAGTTGCATTTAATTAGCAACCTATTTGGAAATGCCAACATCATTGACTAAAAGAAAGGAGAAGGAGCCATTCTTAAAATACGAGGAGCTTATTTTATTAGTAACTTAATATATTCATCTTACATTTCTGACTAAGCCCTGGCCCACTGAAAAAAATCTGTGGCATGGTTTTAGATTGTGGCGATGAGTCAGAATGTTAAGAGAGAAAGTGATTGTTTCAGGACATGCTCTGTTTATGATTCCACGTTCAATCAAATAGAGATTAATCACTGTAGATTAATCTCTGGCTGAATAATATTGGGGGTATTTTGTTTTGTTAATTAAACTACAATGATCTCAGATCATTTTCAGGAAATACAAATGTAATCTCCAGTTTCCTTTTATTTATTTGTTTATTTTTATATTTATTTGTTTATTTACTTATTGGTTCGTGTGCCTATTTATTTTTATTTATTTGATTGTGAGCTCTTCTTTTAGCATATGCCTGTTTGTTCTCTTTCCCCCTTTACTTTTATCTTTTTTCAACTTTCCTTTTTTACTTTCTTTACAAGAGAGAAAACAACTGTTCCCCTCTTTAGCATTAGCATATCCCATTCCTTTTTTCTCTCTTTAACCCTTCACATAAGCTGCAACGTTCTCCTTTATTACCCTTGTCACTTAGAATTTCAGAATTTATCATTAGGAAAATTGTGCAATTATTAAAAATCATTACAATAGCTAGGCACATCGTGCAACATTAAAAATCCTTTATGTACATACAGTTTGATCTAATTATATTTAATTTAATACACTGGTGAATTTAAGATACATTAAAAACTAAAACTTTACAATGATTAAGAGCGAAGTAACCGACAGTAAAGATTATTTATAATGCACTAACACCCCAGTGTGGTTTGATTGCCAGGTCACTGTGTTGAAGATCAGGCACCTACAGTGCAACAACATTTAATTGAAGGAGCACTAATGCATAGCTGCTGGCTGGTTAGTCATTCATTAAAACCATTACCAGTGCAGATTATGGGGTGTTTAATACTGAAAATCCTCATTTACCAGTGCTGAGGTGTAGTTTGGTTGGCAGCAGTATACTTGGGAACCATAAGGATATTATAAATAAGGCTCCCTGTTTTCCGTTTTTACTGATTTTTACAAATAAATACAGACCAAAACCATTTATTTTTTTGTCGTATTTATTTTTAAATGTGGATAATAACAGAAATTGGGGTGCGTTTGGAGTAATTCTAAATACTGTCTGCCATGACTGCCAGGCCAATAGCTGCATGGATTGATAGGTAAGGGGGTTAAAAAAGAAAGAAATGTTAGTAAAGAGGATTTAACAGCAGTAGATATGCACAAGGTAGATACTGAAATTGACATATTTTTGTATAAGTGCATTGATTTATCTTCTGCGGATGTACACAGCATTGAAACCTGACAGGCATTCAAGCATGAGTGCATATTTATCGGTTAAATAAATGTGGCGATATACTAATTTCAGCTTAATTTCTCCACAAAACCCAAAATGAATATGGACAAATACAGACGGAAATGTCAAGAAAATAAAAATACCATAAAACCAGGAGCCCTAATTATAAAGAAGGGATTGAAGGAAATAGGGCTGCTCTGGATGTCAGATGTTGAATCACTGATCTGGATTCACAGGATCCAATAATCAGTGCAGCCCCTGCACTATGGGTCAATGTAATATGGGTCAGTCAGTTCTGGCTAGAATCCACCGCTAAACCCACATCCTGAAAGCCTACTGGCTAGAGCGTGCACGCCATTTCATACCGGGGACTAATAGAGGACAAGACAACATGGCTACAAAATTGAGGGATTTTGGAGCTATTATTATCATGCAGTGCTAGCAGAAACTCTTGTTGAGCATAGACTGCGCTCAGCAGCAACAGGTGAGAGGGGCTCCTTTAAGAGGAGCTAAACAGGGAAGACATTAAAGTACTAATTAAAGTGCTAGGTAAAGTGCTTTGAGTGCGTTTTTATAATATTGTAAAAGAGAAATTAAAAAAAGAGGGCTGGGTTCACAAGATACATTAATCACTGCAGCTGCTGCACTATAGGTCAATACAATATAGACCAGTCATTTCAGGCTAAAATCCAGGGCTAAAACCACATGTTGAAAACCGACTTCCGAGACCGAGCACAACATTCCATACTAGAGGAGAGAAGGCCACAGGGGCGGTACTACAATGAATGGGTTCAGGAGCTGGTATTCGGATGCAGTGCTAAAAAACATTCTTGTCGATCATAAATTCGGGGTAGAATGTGGCGGAACAGTCAGAGCTGCTGAATTTGACATGCAGAACTAGGTTTGAGTCTTGAGGTCGGCTCAACATCCTGTGATTTTGGGCAATTCACTTAATCTCCCCATGCATGCCAAAAAATGAATGTGTCCTTGTGTAATACAACTGGTGTTAATGTAAAGCACTCCAATTCTTTCGGGTCGAGTTTGCGTTATATAAAAATTCAAAAAAATAATAATAAGCTACGGGCAACAGGAAGGGGTAGAATAGATGCTTCAAAAGAAGCTGGCAAGGGAACAAATTTAAAGTGCGATTTGAAGTGCTGTTAGGTTACCGATTAAGGTGTTTTAAATGCGTACCACTTAACTGTTGCCACGTCTTTATTGTTTTATCCACTAGTTTTACTATCACGCTTTAAATCCCCTGTCATTTTTTTTGCATTCTGAGCTCATTACACTGAGAATTAATTGCAGCATCTCCCTATTTATTTTCCTAAGAGAGTTGATATTTCCGGACACTCTTCTTCAAACAACCTTTCCCCTCACTTCGAAAAGTAACCTGCAGCTCGGCTTTTGTTAATAACCTTCTTCTAGATTCCCTCCATTTCCTGATACCTCGTTCCCTCGTGTTTCCCATGGTAACCTCCTACGTGCTTCACTTAAAATCCACACTCTAAGAAGAAATGCACTCAGGCCCTCGGCTGCGTCTTGTGGTCTCCGCATCAATTTGTGCTACTTGCTGGTCTTCCTCGTGTTATGTGATCCACGGCATGTCCTGATTGCACGAGCGGGACCTGTGGGCTCACGAGGAGCTCGGCCGACTTCACCCAAAGAGCGCACCCCCTCTCCCTCCGACATCTGCCCGCGAGCGCGACTCTGCTTGAATAATCCCCACCGTACATGAGCCACGGATCATGCCATTACCGTTTTATGGGTAGTTTAGTAAATTGACATTTTCCATTAAAAGATTAAAGGTCGAGGGTTTGATAATCCACGGTTTACTAAAGACAGAAAATACGATTCAAAATCTGAATACAAGGGGTTTTAGGAAGCTCACATCCAATTAATTTGTCATTTTGAAATCCTTTCTCGAACAGGTGATTGCTGAGACAGCATCATCACGTTCTGCTAGCGTCAGAATACCGCGAAAGCGTCATGCCGTCCTCGCGGTGCACGAGGAAAGAAGCTTCAGTTGGAGGTTTTATTTATATATGATGCTTGTACCAGGAGACGTGGAATCTACGCACAAAGGAGTCTGGCGCCTAAAAGGGCCAGCTAGAAAAACACAATGCAGGTAATGGCAAAAACAAAATAATTGGACATTGCAGGAAAGTCAGAAAGCATAAACTGATCATTTCAAAATTGTGCAAAAAATAGAGAGTTCAGTAGGAGAAACGTGGTAGTGTAAAATGTATTAATATTTCAACACCCAAGAAGATTAGCAAATATTCAGATAGGGTCAGAGTGCTCCTTTCCAATAGGCCAGAACCTGGCATCTCAGGTAATGTACCCAGCTTGTGCCTCAAAGGGCACTCCTCAGAGCATATATTTTTTTGCTTGTGTATACCGTGCTGTCTGGATTTTTGTCCATGGCACATTTGATCGTTATATACACCATTCACCTGGATCACCTCAGCCCATGTGCTTTGTCTATTTGTCTCCTTGGTCACATTAGTGTGTCAGAAGCCTTTTCATCTACCAAAACGACCATGTTGTCGCCATTCGTCTAAGTCAGAACATCTTTTTCCTGACAGAGTGCAAAGACACCTTTGGTGGTAGCTGAGGCGACTTCAACTGACCCATTCTAAAAACACCGTGGTTAGATGTGTCAAGGACACCAGTGGTAACTAGGAGCGAGATTTTGCAGACCAGAAAATGTTTTAGCTAAAATTGCTTTGGGAAACTGCTGCGATGTAGTCTAGACCCTGGTCCCCGCTTGACCGTCGTTCAAATTATAGGGGGCAACAGTCTCCCTTCCCTCTTCCACCCTCCTCAACCACCTCTCTTACCAGTCTCACAAAGATACCCCTGAACACATTGACCACCTGATTATAGGAGATGGTCTATGTGTGCATTAAACCCCTAAATACTGGCAATACCATGCATAGTTCCACCCAGTAATTCCCCATTTCGAGGGCTTTAACTTGTAATTGCATGGTACTGGTGGAGTGCTATTATACAGTACCAGTAAATTATGAGTGAGACTCAAAAGCAGAACCTTACCCCGTTTGGAGGCCTAACCAGACTGCAAAAAAGCAAAAAGTCAGTTTAGGGGTTAAGATGTGTTTGTAAAGTTTGCATCAGAAAATGTATTCACTTAGATGCAGGGATCTCAACCTCTCTAGCTTTTAGGAGAAGAGAGAGAGGGGGAGGGAGAGCACAAATGCCTTAATAAGGGATTGTCACAGTGTAAGGTTGAAGTTCCAGATTTAGTATATCCAGATAAGATACATAAGCCTACAGAACATATTGATAGACAATTTATAAACTTTGGTTATCCTGAAAATCCAACATGGACCCATCCCTCTTGGATTTACATTTGGAGGTCCTTGCATTAGCATTGTAAATGCAAAGCAAGCAGTGAGCAGTGCCTGGAGATTAACTAGCAGTGGAGCGCGCTGCACCAGAAAAGTCATTCTTCCTCATATTTCCATGAAGTAATGTGCCTAGAACAAGATTGGTCTTTCCTGTTTTAAGTTTAAACCTATAATAACTAATAAAACCGCACCGAAAGGAAAATAGCCCTCACCAGTGTAAATCTATAAACACTGATAAACACATGCACAACCACAAACTAAGTACCATTCAATGAACGGAAAAGGAGAGTGAAAGATTATTTTCTTCCTTAATGGACCATACAATAACACTTTTTAATACAAGGTAGG
The DNA here is from genome assembly GCF_964204655.1 of Triturus cristatus. Lineage (NCBI taxonomy): Eukaryota > Metazoa > Chordata > Amphibia > Caudata > Salamandridae > Triturus > Triturus cristatus. Next base: position 1,103,014,550 of record NC_140585.1, on the reverse strand, counting down.
AGCAAGAAAGCCTGGGCTAACATTATTCTGCTTGAGTTTTGTTGTTTAGGGATGTCACAAAAGTATTGTTTCTTCTTCCTTTTGCTGTTTTCAGTTTCGTTGTCTTTGGTCTAAAGATGCAGTGTTTAGAAGCTTGATTTAGATCTTATTTTATAAACTGTAGAGAATAAGGAAATATCAAAATCATATTTAATATTATGGCTACGTTTGATTCTTTCACTGATAGGGAAAATGGCTGGTTTCATAAGAATCTTTCCCAATATGTATCATCACATTTACTCACAGGCAGAGAATGGGTGAAACCCTTTGATATATCAGCCCCCTTTTCTAGTGAGTCAGTATTGACAGTGAATTGCCAAACACCCCAGTCATTAAACATTCAATGCAAGGTGCACTGATAGGCTTATGTGAAAAGAGTGCTGTCACCAAGCATCTGGAATAGTGATGAAAACATGACATCAGACGTTTGGAAAAGATGGAACGCATTGTCACTTGGAATGCTGCTGCAAAATGTTCTTACCAAGTTCAACAAAGATTGGCGTGATATTGCTTGTAATTGCAGTGATTCAGCTACGTATATGAAAAAGTTGTGAGATGACCTGTCAAAATCGATACCTGAGCTGAAAGGCATCACTGTAAGAGATCCTTGCCACTTGCTAGATGGTATGCTGAAATCATCTTTACAGGCTTCAGAGTTAATGAAGAATGCTATTGACTTTGTAGTCCATTCTGGTGCATTGTTTTGTTATGGGCAGGATCTAAAACACAAATATTTCTTATTTTGTGCTTTGTGTGGCATCAAAGAAATAGAGTCATCCCAACTGTGTCATTTAATCAGTGTTTCTCAGTCCTAGAGGCCGTGAATGCTATATTATCCACGTGGCGACCATTTACAGAATTCATGCTTAGTAAAGATACCAAAGGCAAGAAATGTGAGGGTCTTTGGTCGCATATTGATAGTGATGTGAAAAAAAGTACAATCTACTGCATTCTTAGATTTTTATAGGAAAGCATGACTGCTGTAGTGGGCATAATAAAAAAACAGGAGTCTGAAAACACCCTTGTCTACCAAGCGTTCCACGTAATTGGTGTAGATGTGAAACAACTCTTTGAGAGTAGGCTGGGCGACATTTTTAGTGACTTTGGTGATGCAACATGTTCAGTGCTTGTCACTTGGTAAACAAAGAAATGTTGAGGAGCTGTTCAGGAAATTTTATTTGACAATGCATGAAAAATGGCTTGCAATGATGCATTAGAATGTCCCTTCACCAACCATGGCGTTTGAAGTCAGCGAAGCCTCACTGTGGTACTCTTCATAAGTTCCAGATCCTTTCGGTAAAGGCGAACTTTCTCTGGACTCTGAAAAGTACTGTTTAATTTTTGACTGCTTCAATAACTCTGAGGGCATATGTACCCAGTTTAACGCACATGTTGCAGAACCTGTCCCAGAGAATCGCAATGTTCAGGTGCACCAGTATTGGGATGGAAAGATAAGTCAGAGACCAGAGTTGACAAATTGTGTACTGGGTGTTTTGGCATTGCCTGTCTCAAGAACCAATGTTGAGAGGGCCTTTTCACAGATTAATGTTTACATGGGAAGGAAAGAGCGAGCACACATGACCAAAGACTCACTGAAGAAGTATTGTATGGTATACTACAATAAGTTTGAATTGTAAAAATGTATTAGGACCGCATATACGCTGTGTGTACACTCTCTATATACCATGCACTATCAGTGCAGAAAGCAAGCAATAATAAAAGCAAAATGTTCCGTAAACACTTGAAAAACACTGTTTCTGTTGTTTTTAATAGTGCAAAAATATGTAACCACTGATAGCAGTTTTTAAAAGATATTAAAATCACTTGAAAACACCAAAATGTATTAAAAATTAAAACTGATAACAGGAAAGCCTAAACAAGATGTAGAGACAAGACTCCTTGTGGAACACTCAAAAGTAACATCAGGATTTATTTATGGGCAGGTCTTTTGTTACCCGTCTCACAGCCTTCCTTGCCTATCTAAGTAATTTTTAAATAGGTCCTGCTGTTAGGATATTGCTCTAACATCTTGAAAACCACTAAATGTCTGGATAGACTAAAAACAAAAACTGGCCATTACAATAAAAAAAAAAATAGTTCCACACTGAAGGAGCCAATGACTAGAGTGGGCTATGATTGGGTTATCGTGCTCGTAGAGCAGTCTACTAGCATGAAGCCTACAGGGCAAATGTCAAAGAGACAAAATGGCCAGTCCATCACTTGATGACATTAAAAGTGTTCTGATTTCTAGTGACTAAACACGCAAAAAGAATTCAAAAGTCTAGGAGATTTCTGCCTGAGTATATTTAGTGTCAAATCCTACAAGAATATTAAAAAATTTGAAGAAAAAAAGTCTTATCCACAAAATGGTGGCATGCTATGTCATTGGCACTTTTCTCCCCTTAGCCAATACCACTAGAGTAGGCTCAACCACTTCTGGAAACTATTATATATTCATTTGTTCTGGACATTCACAGAGATTTCTAGTGAGTCTTTCCATAACTACAGCCTAGGCTTCTGCCACCTTTCTGGGGGAATGGGAGCTGCATGATATGAAGGTGATTTTAAAGAACCTTTTGTTTCCCCCTCTTGTTTTAGAATTACTTAGTGTTTGTCCATATTTTAATGATCAGAGGGTTTAAACATTATCTCTAAAATTAAGCTGATGATTTCCTTACTCTGTATACCTGACTAACAATTCCAAGCTCTGTGCTTGCATGTGTGTGCTTGTGCCTCTCTTATTCCTACACCTGGTATTGGTAAATCAGGCACAAGACCCCCTCTGACACATAAGGGTGGGTTTGTATGATGCTCATAATAAGTAATGGGAGCAGAGTATTGATTGGAAGGGAAACAGACACACACACAGACACACACAGACACGCACACACACACACACACACACACACACACACACACTCACCACCTCTCTCCCACTCCCTCATTCAGGGCCTGAAGAAATATGATTTCATCACCCCTTTCCTAATGCAACCGTATTGCCTCTCCTTTCTGTGCCACACCATCTTCAAATTGAGCGCCTTCGTTTACAAAGTCATCATGACCAGCATCCCTTTATATTGCAGCCCTTTTCCCTCCGAAGCCAGGACACCATCACACTCAAGTCTAAGAAGGGTAGAAAAGAAAAAAACAAGGCATCAGACCTTTTACATCCATGCACCAAGGATCTGGAACAACAGCCCCATATCCATCAGAACCATGCCATCGCTGCTCCAATTTAGGAAAGCGTTGAAGGCGCATCCCCTTCAGAACACTACATCACAATGCATTAACAGTCCACAAACCAGAGGCCTATCCTATCACTTGTAGCTCTACACTTGTTTTTGAACCCTGTGTATCGCTGCACTACATTTTGGCTAGGTTTATGCTATAGAAATACCACATACATATAAACATACATACATTCATACAGTGCCGCTAGACAAGCAAATATGTGATCATTCGAGACGGTTCTGTAACAATTAAATGTGTTATACATATTAATGTTAGAATACTCAATAAAAAATAAAAACATTTACTTGTTATCATTTCATTGTTTGATCAGCTTTATTGAGAATTAACAATCACAGAAGGCAATGACAATACATGTATATAATGAAACAAATTATGTTCTAAAATGTCAATAAGACATTTGTTTAGTGGGGGACAAAGAGGATGAATGGAAAAGGAGAATATCAAAAATGCAGACCAGGTTGAAACATTGATATGCAATATAAAATACAAATAATCAAAAAATAGCTTATAAGGAGACCTGGAACAAGAACGTATGCAGAAATGTAACATCTTATGGCGGCTTAAAATTTTCTGAAGACATATAATTGGTTTGATTTGAATAACAGTATCTAGATAGAAAATGTGTCTTTGGCAACTAATATAACTCACTATTTAAAGACAGTGAAGCAAAAGCTATATCTAATCTATAATAGTGACAAGCATTATACCACCAAGCTTTATATGAAATATTAGAAGAACATTTCCAATTAATTTTAATTTTTTGAAAAGCTAAAGCCAATATGAGATCTAATGACTTATTATTATGAATGCATGGACTAGTTTAATCAGATAAACTACATAAGCAAGGGATCAAAGGTGAAAAAGAACAATGTAATTTATAAAATGTGAGTTGAGACCAAACCTTTTTCCAAAAAGATGCTGTGGGTGGGCAGTGAAAGAGAAGGTGCATAAGATCACCAGTAGAATGATCACTTGACCAACAACCACTGTTAGTGTTCTTAGCAATAGGAACGGGAGCATGATATAGTTTGTGATACAAAACAAAAAAAGATTGAGTAGTAGTAGCTGTTCTGGAGACTTTGTGAATTCTATCCCATATTTTCTTCCAGAAGGAGATGGACCAGATACATCCCAAATCTGATTCCCAACTAAGTTCTACAATAGTTTTAGCTCTAGACAGATTAGAAGAGAGAAAATATTTGTAAATAGGGGAAGCTTTAGGAGTAGAGGTCAAAATAGTATAAAAAGATGTTGGTGAAGGAGGAGATAGAGCCATCAGCAACAAATAAAGGACATCCATGATAATATTTATGAGAAGAAGAAATTTAGGCAAGAATGTGCAGGGACAATTAAATGATTTTTGAAATTGCGAAAAGGATTGTGGTGCAAGCTCAGAAAAGAAATATCCAAACCATATTATAAATTTTTTGCTTTTGCTTCCAAGACTTCCAAAACAGTGGGTTGTTGTTAATGGTAATGTGATAATTTATACCATAGAGGAGACTGAATTCAACTCATAAAATACTAAGTCTTTTTTCTGCAGCGCCATGCTGCGCTTTCACTTTATCAATGGCAGCTGCACGCCTTTTTTTTGTTGTGCACGGCTTATCTTATTCAACTTATAAAACATTTAATGTGCCTTTCCAATCGTCACCAGCTCCCTTTAACTGATGTGGTGTCCTCCCGGCACGCTCCTTCCATTGGCCAGTGCCTGTGCCTTTAAATTTGGACTTTAGCATCTAGTTCTAAGAAATGCAATGTGATTGGTGTGGTACATTGAAGCTGAGAGGGCTGTGTAGCTGTCTGTTTTTTGCAATGTTTTATTCCGTGTCAGAGTGCAGTGTTACTCTTGAGGGACCATTTAATGTTTGCATCTAATGCAGAATAAGCGGTCGGAGTCTAGTGGGAAGTCTACTGAAACAGAACCCAGGTTGCCATCCATAGCTGATGTAGTTAGTTTGCTCTAGGGTTTAAACGTTTTTCTCACTGCAAATGTGTTTTAAAATTTTAGTATACGCTAATTATGTTATTGAGTGAAAATGAGACCAAGAAATTCAGGCAGTGTCTGCAGTAAATACTCGACAATTAGGTCAGACCATTCCGACAAAGAGCCAACAGTTCACACTGCCATCTGCCTGTCTCACTTCGTGGCATAAATTAATTACATTTCATTTCAGCATCCAAACTTATATACGTAAATCTCAATGTTTAGAGATAGTTTCAGCCTCAAGAGAAGGATGGTTATATATATCAGCTTTACTATTTATATTATGCACAGAGTCACAATATACCTGTTTATAGAAGAATTACCTACTTACAACGTTTTTAAAGTGTGTGTTTTAGGGTTTAAGTTCACACAGTCTTATTTTTTACTTTCTGCTACTGAACATCTGATCAATCATGATTCAGATTGGCTCACAAAGGCAAACGTATGCCCAACTGGAATCTTTTTCTTTATAATTTCATTAAGGGTGCAGTACCTTATGTGGCTAATAGAGGTCCTTTTAGAACTCCACAGGGACACATAGTAACAGCCTGTGGTAACGAACCCTTTCCTGGCTTAATGGATTTTCTTTTATTGGTTAGGCTATGGCTGGGATATTTTTGGCCCATAAAACAAATCTAACAAACAGTATCATTTGCAATGCCAATAGCACTAACTTTCACTAACGCGAGACCTATTACATTGTAAATGCTTGTTTTATTAGATGTTGGTGATACAAAGACTGAGCCTACCAAACAACCTTTAAGCTTTAAGGCCTCAATTTTTCTTTAGAGTTATTTGAAGAAGAACTAAATCTGGATCATAGTTGGCTAAGTGATGTAACATTCTCTGCCTTTTTTAGACAAACAAAACCTTTTACTTTCCAGGATATAATGCTGAATGTTATGAGAAGCAAAAATATACATGTCTCTATGGTCTACAACTATAAAATATGTGAACAAGAGAAGGAAAAGAAAGTAGAGATAAAGGGAGATAATCAAAAAGCTGTAAGGAAGAAATGAGAGAAGAAAATAGGAGAGAAGGAGGAAGGGAATGAGGTATAAGTAAATGAGACAGTACATGTCAAACAAATGACTACTGAGAACACATACCTTATAAGACTGAAAACTAGGGTGGAATCGATGACAGCACAGGGTGAAGATGACACAGCAAGGGAGCAAAACGAGTCAACGACAGAGCTTGATTGAACAACATAAGATAATACAATGGACAACAGAGAACCTGAAACAGAAAAAAGAGGTTAATTCGCATATATTAATCATTATAAAGTATAAATGCATCGAAGCTCAGAATTGGTATTCAAAGGACCTCATAAACTGCTCTCAACTCATGGAAGGATCAGAAGTATTTCTATTACTAATCAAATATAGCTGAAGAAAGTTTTTTAGATCTTCAGGTGTATCATAGGTAGTAGTCTTATTACAAAAAGTCACTTTGAAGAGACAGGGGTGAATCAGTCCAAAGCGAGCACCCGAAGTACGAAGTTGTGGACGAAGATCAAGGAATTATTTTCTTCTGGATGCTGTTGCTATGGAAACATCCTGCGAGATGAAATCTTCTTTCCTTACCAAAGGAGTTGTTTTTTGGACTTAGCTACATTGAGTTCCTTCAGAAGATCAATAATTCAAGAAAGAAAGTGATAACTCCTCTAGGTTTGATGGAAGGAGATGTTGATTGAGGATGCTAACCCAGTCGTCAAAGCCTATTAATATTCAATACTGTGGATGAAGGTAAATCTACTAACTGGTGGAGAAAGGATGTGAAAAAAGAAATGGAGTCATTTCCTTCAAGTACCTCTGGAAGACCATAAATACAAAGATTATATCACCCATATCTATTTTCTAAGTCCTCGGTTTGCATCTTTAAGAGCACCACGTCCTGTTCCAAAACTGCAATTTTATTTATTTCATCTTGAACATCACTGATTTTGTGTTCCATTGATGAGACTCTTGCTTGCATATTGGACAATTTGTCATCTGGATTTTTAAAGCAAGTGTTTGTCTCTTCAACAAAGGGACGTAAAGTTTTTATTTAATTCAGCCAGAGTTCTAGTGAAATTGGTGAATGTGATTTCACAGGAGAGAGTCGGTCTTCTTTGGCACGCTTATTTGCATATGTAGCATTGTTGGTCTTCAACGAAGGTGAGGATAAGGAACGAGGGCTTAGGAATAGTATAGTAGACGTCATCAGATCTGTAGTAAAGTGGCTATCCACCATTGATGGTAAATGGGCTTCCAATTAGATAAAACCTCCTGATGAGAAGATAATTTATATTCTTATTTTACGCATACACTTCACGCAGATACACTAAAATGGTGAAATAGGAAGCATCAGTGGCGAATCTTATCAGAAATGTAAATCTAAATAGAAGGCAATCCAGACAGTCATTTTAATAAAAGTAAGTAGTATACAATGCCATCTGTAGACAGATTGGTCATAAATGAGGAGGTAGAAAAGCACATAAGTTTAAAAAATGGCTAAACAGCCTGAGTAAGTATTAAAAATACTCGCAAAAGTATACTTCAGGTATAAGTGGATTGAATTCTGGATACTGAAACACCTTTCAAAGAGAGGGATATGAGAGTAAACCACATAGAAAGATGCAGTCATTTAAAGAAATAATGAAGAAAAAACACTTAATATAAAAGCGGCAATTCTCCAGTATGAGAGGACAGCGCCATTTCATAGTGTGGAGAGAGTCTAAAATGGCCAGCGCTGTGAGGAGAACAACGCGTGCTATATAAAAAAATGCAGAAACAGCAAAAAAAGAAAGAAGTTCCTCTCTCACCAGCGATCCAGGTAGGAAATGAGTGCCTTATGAGAATGTTTGAAATACCTAGAGGACCTATTGTTAGTGAAATTGCCGCAACAGTGTGCAGAGCCCCCAGCTCAGGACGGCATCTTGGCTGGTGGTCAAGCACCTCTCCACCTGTTATCATTTCTAACAGCTGGCATTTTGGTTTGGCTAGTGCTCTGAGGCAAGTGCCACATACAGGCCCACCTGCTGGGGAACTTTCTTTGATGCATTGTCAGGGGCTAGACAATGTAAATAACTCAATGTAATTACCATTACTGTAATTACATTATCTGTCACCTGGCATTGCTGAACACTACAAGTATTTGTCTTTCCATGCATTCTTCACTGGGAGGAACAAGAAATTATTGTGCAACAGGGCATTATGTCTGCTTTTTTTCGTTTCTTTAAATGCGGGGCCAGCTTATGCAAAACCATCAGAAACAGGCAGAATTGCCCTAAATGTCTCATCCGTTTAACGCAGATAATAAAAAAAGGAATTCGCCCACCCCTAGATTTGACCGTCTGGATTACTGCTCCGAACATGCTTTGGACATTTTATTTTTGTGCAATAGCCAACGTTAGCACCTCATCCATGCAATACCCCCAGGTCTATTTTGGCACGCAAACCTACAGAAATGTACTGGGAAAGAACACCTAGACACAAGAAATTTGGTGCTTTAGGCACTAAATTTCACAGGTTAAGCCTCCATACTAAGTTAAAACTCAGATTAGAATGTGTTTACTAGACCCGGTGAGTACTTCACCCTAAGTCATTAGTATTTACAGGGTTTGATAAATACCTCAACTCTATGTGGGTCACTCTTACTGGGGCCAATTATTCCACTAGTGATGGAGCTAAAAGAAACTAAACAAGTTCTAGAGTTGTTCCCTAGAAACTGGCAAAAGTTGTGGGCATGGCTGGAAAGAAGTGTGGCTGATTACAGTGGAAGGTCAAGGAAGACATTGGAGCTAGAGCAATCAAACGCTGGCCTCAGGCAAGATTGATCACGACCTTGCAGCAATTATGTTAAAATACTTGGAGGTATAGTGCACCCATGGGACAGTAGAGTCATCAAAACTCTACTGTACAGGTGAAATAAACAGTTTTGGAGAATTTAGGGTTGGGAAAAAGAAAACATAACAAAAAATAAAAAGAAGACTAGAGGTAGAGCACAGTGTATTGATAGTTATGCGGTTGCGGAGGCTGTTCTTTTGTTTTAGAAGCGAAGACCATTTTACAGTTTGAAGAAATAGAGATAAACACATTTATGCTGAAGAGCATAAGACAACAGGTCTCTAAAAGCCATGTAATTTGGAATAAGACACTTTTATCACTAAGAACGCTTCACAGAATTTCACTGAACACGCCAGCAACCTTGGCATTACCCTTGACTATCGGGTATCCATGAAGAAGCAAGTTGGCGCCATCTCCACCACCTGCTTCATCACGCTCCGCATGCTCAGTATGATTTTCAGATGGCTCCCAACCAACACCAGGCGAACTGTCACTAAGGCTCTCGTCTCCAGCGGAATCAACTACAGCAACTCCATCTACGTAGGAATAACTGCCCAACTCATGAGGAAACTCCAGACGATTCAGAACACAGCGGCCAGGCTCATCCTCGACCTCCCAGACATACACCACTTAACCCCTCACCTCAGGATATTCCACTGGCTGCCAGTCATGAAGAGATGCCAGTACAAGCTACTCACCCATGCATGCAAGGCATCACACAGGGAAGGACCTGCTTACCTCAACTAACACATGACCTTTCACGCTGGCCACCAGAAAACTCAGATCCAGATTGCTCGGCCTAGCTGCTACCCATCGGATCCGCCGGACCAATAATGGGGGCCGCTTGTTCTCCTATTTGGCAGCCAAGATTGGGAATGGCCTCCTCCTGCACCTCAGAGCCTCACCATTGCTCCATCAGTTCAGGAAGGACCTCAAAACTCGGATGGTCAACCAATAGGAGAGCAAGCAGCATTATCTGATAGTGCCTCGAGACCCTCACAGGTAAAGCAGCCGTGCTGTACAAATCCTGATTGATTGATTGACTAATAAGATGGAACGAAATTAGCGTAGCGTATCTGCCTGGTAAAGGCGGTCTCAGGATGCCATTTTGGCCGTGAGAAGCCATGTTTGTTCTGGTTTTATCTGTCCTATTCCCAGTGCTTCATGTGGGCCAGTGATTTCCGGTGCTCAGCATTTCATTGTGAACACCAGCGCTTGTGACAGTCTGTCACAGGGTGGTGCTGCCTGGCTAGTTTAGAGATGCCCACAACAGTTCATTAAAAATTCAATATACATTGAAAATAACTATTCCCTGCCGGCTAAGCCATTCCTATAGCTTTGGGGGCGTGAAATAGTCTGAACTGTCAAACTTGTAGGAGTATGATGGTTAGTAGTTGTGTTTTTACCATCATTTGCAGCATAGCAGGGGCAATGTGTGGTGCAAGCTACTGTAGTCTCCTGATGAGAGCCCTGGCACTTATGTGTTTTTTACAAACCAAGCACTGGCTATTAATACACCTTTTTCACCTAATGGAGGTTCTTTTCTAGCGCCCTTAGTTATTTGTTACTCTTTTGCTCCCTATTTGTAAGCAGCAATGAGCGAAAATTGCAGATTGGAAATTACTGTAAGAGGTAGTTTTCAATTATAAAATCGTTTTGAATAACTGTGCCCATCCCGGCTTTCTACTTTGCGTTTAGAGCATCTCAGGCAAACAATGCATCTTGTGTTATTAGCATAATTACTTCAGGCAGACTCGGGGAGAAGCTCCGCCATTCCTTTCAATAATGCTGTGCATAAACAGTAGTGAAAAACATTTATTTTCTTGTCGAGTGAGCATGTAGGTGTATCGTTGTATAAGCAAAGTGTTTACTTTGCAAACTCTGAGCTAACGCAATTTGCATCTCGTAGTAAATACTGTCGAGCCAGATTCCTTATCTGTGATCATTTTTTTAAACAAATGAGATGGAAGTGCCCATCCACCGTGACCAGAAGATCTGTCCTAGAAACAAATATCGTGGTAGAAAATGACACCACTTATGGAATTTTTTTGTGGTGGATATAATTGCCGAAGTACTTTGAAAGAACAGCTCAGTCAAAACTATAGTTCCTCTAGTGCACTGGTCTTTAAACTGTGGTTCGCGGATCCCAAGGGACTTGCGACTCTTATTCAGGTGCTCTGTGACTGTTTAGAAAATTAAACACTACTATCCTACGATCAGGTTAATAAAGTAAATATAAGAAAGACCAAAATGTAAAATTGAAAATCTTCGAATGTTCTTTAAATGCAACAAAATTTTAAATTGGAGGCTAAATATTAAGTTGATGTCCTTAGCTTGAGTTGGTGGAGCAGCGCAAGTACAGCACACAGAATATAGTAAGGTTGATGGGCGGTCTCACTGATGCATTGACAAAAAGAGAGCATTTACTAGGAGCAAGAAAGACAAAGTGATATGCTAAAGTTTAGCTAATCACTTCGACCTAGAATTAAAAATCAAATTTAGAAATTCTCCAGCCTTCCCATTAAAATGAAAATTTAGATTTTATTACACTTGTGAATTAAATACATTTTTACATTTGTGTATTTGTTTTTGTGTACACTTGTTTCTGGATCTGTATGCATTGTTTTGAGGTTCAAATCATAGAAATTACTCAAGACTGGATGCCCGGTCTCCAGTAATGACTTAAGGCCTTATAAAGAATTTGGCGATCCCGTGGACACCGTGTCAGTGGTGGCGGTCCGATCGCATTGAGCTTCGGTGGTCTGACCACTGTCTTACGAGTTGGGTGGATTGCTTTGCAAAGACTACCAGTGGACTGCTGAGACCACTAGCAGACCGCCGACCACAGAGTTCAGTCGGGGAAAGGCAGGCGCCATAGGGCGGTACAGGGCAGCTGCACCACCGTGCGTATCACAAGTTACCTGATCCACGAGCAGACCCCGGTAGACCGACCACCAGCTTCAAGGTTGCAGTGGTGAAGAATGTGGGGTGCGTACTCATCCCTTTCTTCTTCTTCTAGGCAGATTCCAACCTGTATCCCTTTCTCCAGGTCTCCCCTTCTCAGCAGGATCTTCACCTTGAAGATTACGACCCTGTGCGCAGCGATCTACAAGGTGAGTCCGTTTCATACTATATACCCACTGCCAGGACTGCCTACATATGGGCCGAAACCGGGTGATGGGTAAATGGTATTGTCCCACATATATCATGCTTATGTGTGCATCTGACACATATGCAGTTGAGATGCACACACATGCATCGATATATTTGGTAATAGTACTCACCACCGCTGCAAGATCCCATCTCAACACCGTCTGCCTCATGGTCAACTTGTAATACGACCATCTTTGGACCACCAGCGCCGTGGGCTGCTGGTGGGGGCGGACGCGGACCTATGGCAGATGGACCACCAGACTTGTTATAAGGCATTTAGTGTGGGTCCCCGAATTCCAAAAATGATTCAGTGGGAGTCCACAGAAGTCAAAAGGTTATTAACCACTGCTCTAGTGCAAAATATATTTTTTTTCTCTCCCAAAATATTGGCAGATTTTAAAAACCCTCTGCATTACTAGCAGGGCTGGACTGGGAACCGAAACCGGCCCTGGCAAACTGCTCTGCCGGCCCCCCTGAGGTGAGGGGAAGGCGCAACCGAGCTGTTTGCAAGGGTTGGTTTCGACCGATTTTGTTACAGGGGGCCGATATTGCCGACCCCTGGTAACACAAACGGCTCCCCTAGGGGCCCAAAACCAGCCCCCACCATGGCGGCCCACCGGGGAAACACCCAGTGCCCGCTACGGACAGTCCGGCCCTGATTACTAGGTCGGTATCGAGCTACTTTACATAATCTTTACACTGTTGCAAAGATAGAGAAGAGGATTCTTTTCGCCTCCAGTTCATGAGGCATTTACATTGTTTGTCACAGAACAAAAATTTAGAAAATGAGGTTTTGACACAAATGTAAAAAATGATTCACATTTTTAGTGTACAAATTGTTTTAGTGTGCGTAATAACCAATATTCGTGATTGACGAAAAACTCAAAAACAAAGAAGCAAACTGTTTTTGCATTTCATGTTGTCCTGTTAATATATTTTATGTGGAAAAAACTAAATGTCCCACTGCTTATTATTCAAAAATGGCAGAAAAAGAGCAAGTAGAGTTTCTATCTTTTTGCCGTGGTGAAAAAAAAATCTGTATGTAATAGGGGCAACAGCAAACCATGTTCATGTTTCTCCCTGTGTGGCAAAAGATGCAAAAAGATTTTTGGGTCATTTTGCACTAGTGCATAATTTAACTGGTAACTAGGAAGATGTAGAGTTCGAGTCATTATGTGACCCTACTTGAGGTTCAGCGACAGTGAATTTTGTCTGTGTTTGATTCTGGAAGAAACCGCTGAAGAAAATCTCTTGGGAAGTGCCTGGCAATGGTGGAACGATTTGCTGTTCATACTTTGAACAGCGTTTGATTGCTTATTAAGTGCACTTCAGCCTAACCATTGGGCACACCACATCTCTAATCTCTCCTGCTTGGTTCTTGTCTCTTCTCTTTGGAACATCTGTTATTGTGGGTTCCCTCTTTGGTCATTATTGCCCGTTAGTATCTTGTCGCTTGTGTTGTGAGGCAGTAAATACAAAGTGACAGGATTCTCATCCGGTGCACTTGTATCTCACCCAACAAGTGCAGCCTGGAGTAACTCCGACAATAATAGAAAGGGTCGAAAGATTCACTGGACTGTACTTGGACCCTTTAGGGTGTGCAAGGTAAACATGGGGCGGCGCGTGGATCCAGGCGACCAAGGGTTTTCAACACACATCACTTAAGTGTCACCACTGAAAAGTTCATACCACATGAGCTATTGATGGAAACAATTCATACGTTTTATGAGTCTCATCTTTACCATGTATAGATTATCATTTAAATTGTTACATTTTTACTTCTACAAGAAGTCGAAATAAGCATTGAGAAAATCAATCCCTCTGGCTTGCGAACACAGGCATGCGCTGATGTGCAGAGTATTTGTGCCATGTCACTGTATGACCTTCTACAGGCACTCCAAGCTTGGAGGATAAAGAATGGGGCACAGACGTAGGAGGCACACAATGAGACAGGCTGCATGCCTGCCATTACCTACGTCAACACTAAGTCATACTTATTGGCTTAGCAGCGCTTTTTGTTCTTGTCATTGAGGCACCCTAAGTGCATGGGGCATAACCAGGATTCTGTGCTCCCTATGCCATAGGACTCCAGCTGTACCACAGTGAGTCCTAAAAGGCTGGAACCAGTCAGGAGTTGCCCAGGAGCGGCTCCTCCGTTGGAGCGGAGGAGCGTCGCCCCACTTAAGTTACCCGCCAAAGCTGAAAAATAAACTGGTGGTACATTACCAGTTTATTTGTCATCTTCCGGTACTGATGCGCACGTCAGGACAAGGGTGGGGCTGCTGCTGAATGGCAGCATCAGGGAGGAGGGTGGGCTGTTTGCACTTTTCAAAAATTGCATGTCTTTTTTGGCCAGCCAGCCACACATGCGCACTTTGAGACCTCTAACTCAGCTGTCTTGAGACAGCTGGGTTAGAATAAGTGCAGGTATCCAGTGCCCTTGGGAGCGGCGAGCGACGCTGCTCCCTCCAATCAGAGAGCTGATCTCACAGCATGAGGGCAACGCTAGGAGTGGTGCCTGCAGTGCAGCATCCGGTTGAGAAGAGGTCCGGACTTAAGGAAGTCAGAGGATGTCGGTTAAGGTATGTTTAAAAAATATATATATATTTGCTTGCATGCGCGCGTCCTCCCACCCCTCCCTCATTCCTGTAGATGCCAGCCACCACTGAGTTGCTTGTGTTCCCATTAAGAAGGGATAAGACTTAGCAGGTAGGGCTGAATGATCCCTATTGAGGCGAGCCCAAATCTCACTGAATATGGTCAGGTATTGTCTGTATTAGCACAACAAACAACAAAATGATTAACTGGAATGTGGTCTAGAACAATTTAAATTTGCTGAGATTAACTCAGGCATTCCACTCATCAATTGTTTTATTTGTCACGGTGGTTACAACTTTGGTCACTGCTGTTGACACTGCTTGTAGTTGTTGCTGTTGTTTTTGCGTGTTGTGGTGGGAGCTGTAGTAACTGCTGTGGTTCCTGCTGTGTTTGCAGTTGTAGTGAATGCTGCTGAGCCTGCCTTGTTGACAACTGTAGTTGCTGTTGTCCATACCACAGTGGGATCTGTGATCACTGCTTGGTCCCTGTTGTGGCCACTGTCATTGCGATAGTTGTTGCTGCTGCTATGGTCCCTGCTGAAGTTACTACAGTTGTTACTCCTGTTGTTCTTGCTGTGCTGGCAGATATTGTTGCTTATAACGTCTCTGCTAAGGTGATAGCTGTGGCCGCTGCAGTGGTTACTTCTGTTGCAACAACTGTGGTCACAGCTGCCTGACAGCTTTTACTGCTGTGGTCCCTGCTGTGGCGGGACATGTGGTTGTCACTATATTCCCTGCTGCGCTTGGATATCAATGTCACAGTGAATGTTGGGTCAACATTTTATTGAGGAAAGCGTCAGATTGAGATTTGGGAAGCAACTGCTTTTGTAGCTGACTCACCAATGCAAAGTGTGTAACTACAGAAATAAATATTGTAAGCCCCATTGGAAAAAACAAAATGCTCCTCCAGGTCTGGTCTAAACACTTATCCTCTTGGCCTCTCCTTTGACCACAGCCCTGTGGCAGTAATGCTTTATACCAGAAGAAAGATGCACCCTCATTAAGGAGGATCTCTACTTGAGCTTCAATGATCTTTGAAAGAGCTTGGAACGTGGAAGGACATAGTGTAAGGAAGGAGTTCTTCAAAAGTAGTGTTTCAAGCAACTTCACAAATGGCCCACCATCACGAATGTATGAGTCCTGTTTGGACTCCTCTTTGTCATTACAAGCATTAAAAGTCATCCTGTATGCATATAGTTGAAGCCACACTGCATAGAAAATATATAAAGTGAGCGATAGTTAAAAAACATAATTGTGTGCAGTGTAAGTGTTCTTCTAAATCTCGTCTTGAGTCCCTTTCAAATGTTCTATGCTGACAACTGTTGGACAAGCTCTAAAGTGATAGGTAGTGGGCACAACTGAATTGTTGGTGTAAACAACACACATATATAATTGCGTAGAGAGTACAGATGGTGACTCCTTGTTAGGTTGTGATTGCTAATGATTTTATTTGCAAACATTTTCAGGCTTCTTGCAAACCTAGTTTCAGCCTATTATTGTAGGACAGCTCGGGCTTTCTCAGGAAAAATGTCTATAACATTAATGTATACAACATGTTTTGTACAAAGGCCTAGTGTTAAATGTACATGTATTTTTGTTGATTCTCGTGAATACAAACGTGTTACACATTGTAAAAACATTAATGAACATAAGCAAATTGTGGCTAATCAAGGAATTAATTATTTATGGCCATATATAACTTTATAAAAATAAAACGGGTACAGAATTTGAGATATTGCAAAATTGTATGTGAAAATGCTTGATAGATGTCTGTCCTTGACACAAAGCTGTGTTTGATGTTGATCTGCCTTATGAACAACAGAAAATGGCATTTAGAACTCTGGTGCCCCAATAGAAACAAAAAGCTCAGAGTGAGTAGTTGCCTAATGATGAATAAAATATGTGAAGTGATCACTAAGTGCAAGGAAATTATCAGAGAATTCCTGCATATTTTGAGTTCATTATGTTGCTCAGAAAAGTCAAACAAACTTATTAATAAAAATCAATTCCTACAAGCAAGAGACCATATCATTGCCTTAGCAAGAAGCAGAAATAACGACCACTTTTGACCCTCCATCACGAGACAGGAAATTAAGGACCATATGCATGAACACATTTTCCCATAGACACAGAATGGGCGAAACCCTTTGATGCATCTGGCCCTAAGTCAGTAGTTCAAGTCATAATGCCTTAGAAGGCCTTCAGTGTTAAAAGACTCCCAGCCAAGTGTTAAATAACATTTGAAGGCGTCACAATACCAATACTCAAAGTATTACTGAAAGCAGGGGGTAGATACTTATTCAGAGTCCAAACTCAATAAAGTGCTTGATCGCTTTAATAAAGTGTGCAAATAACTCTACCAAACGTAATGTTTTTCAAGCTATGCAGCTTCTAAATTCAGACATTAACTTACCAGCAAATGTATTGGCCAGCAGGACAACCCCAGGCGTTCATTACTCCCAGGGGGCATAGAGCAGCCAGATGCACTACATGCAGTCACATGTATCATATTTAGCAACATATAGAAAAAAGTGGACCCTAACATGATTGTGTTATTGGACTCAGAAAAAGTCTTGAGCAGGATAGAATGTGGTAATCTTTTTACAGCCATGTTGGCATTTGGAACGGGATAGAATCACTTTAGTGAATTTTAATACAGTGAAGTCCATTAATGAGAGTCAGTGTTAATGATCTATCTCCATCTCCTTCACCATAACTATTGGCCAAAGATAGGGATGTCCCTAATCACTTTTTATTTTATTTCAACTAGCCATGAAACTTCCACCAGTAGTAATTAGAACAAGCATAGGTAAATGCATTAAATTTCACCTATGTGTTTTTTTGTTTTTTTAAGTTGCTGCTTTGGCCTTGGGGGAGAGGGGGTAGGGTGAATAATGACTGGTAAGTGTGCGTTGCCGGAAAGGGGGTGGGGGTTAAGACAGTAAACAATATGCAGCGTTAACCAAAAGAAAAAGTTTGCTGATGGGAATGAGTATATAGGCCACGGGAAACTGATGAGAGAGACACAGGAGGGAGAACATGCTTCAGCCAATTGAAATTGAGGAAAGCAAACTGAAAAGCACACGGACCAAAAAGAGGTGAAGGCGGTTTGCAAGTCCCTTTTAAGATATATTAAAAACTATAGATTTTGCAAGCACATCACAAGCTTTGTATACCAATTTACCTTTCATAGCTGAAAGCTTAATAATTATTTATATAATATTGCTATGTTATTTTTGGAAAACCAGTGTTTTTTATTAGAATACTATAAATATAGATAATATGGTAAAACATTTAATACACTAACTTTATTACGCTTGACAATTGCCCCTTTTTTTCTTAGAAATTAGTCCAGGGAATTGAATCTAGCACCATTCAAACGTGACTTCTGCAGTTGCTTGATGGAGTTTTGCGAAGGCAGTCCTACTTTTATGTTGACTGCAACAAATGAGAGAGAGAGGGTCAGGCAAGCAAAACAAGCGAAAGCATGGCGCGTTGTGTGGAAATAGTAACCTGACCCACGAGGAATGCAGCTGCCACCCTGCGCGCCGCTGCTCGCTCCCAAGAGCAAAACGCCGTGGAAGTGAACATTAGAAAAGAGGTGAGACATGCACACGCCTTTAGCCATTTGCATGCTTACATTATTGAAAGACACACGCAAAAGCCAATCCAATGTGTGGGAGGAGTCAGACCCCCACAGAGAAGCCACAAGAAGCCTCACAGAGCAGCACATTCACGCTGCTAGGCTCGGCCTAAAAAAGGTTCTACATTTCTGGTAGGGTAGTAGGGTAGAAGCTCATACAACTGGCTCTGTTGTGCTGCCAGAGGTAGAATACAGGAAATTGAGAAATCACCATTCAACTTAAAATCATGCAAGCTCTTCTTGAAATGCACTGCCCGAGATAGGTTTACTTTTCAGCAGTGTGTGTGTCTCTGTATGCTGGGGACTTCCAGTTGTTATAGCAGGGCCATACATTTGCTCGCGTTCAGGCCCATAAAAAGAGGCCACATCCCACCCACTCAAACAGGCCTGGAGAAGGGGATTGTGCTCACCACAACCCTGCCAAGAGCAACCAGAATGTGAGCCACACTGACAGGCAGTAATAAAACAACAAGACCTTTCTGATCTAGTGCCAACAAACACTACCTTTTAGCACTAGGTTCGGAAAAGTAGTAATTGTGAATGAGCAGTTGTTTAATGAAAATGATCACAGGCATATTTCTTTTGAGAATGTATTTTTCCATTGCACCCACACTTGATTCACTCTTCCAAAATAATGTTTTCACAGACTGCCAAATAGCTCTAAATATATATTTTAATTTGCTGTAACCGCACTGCTGACAGCAGAGAGGCATGCTAGCATTCAAAAGCTGTCCATGATCAGAAAAACATTTCTAAGGGAGCCGTGTGTAATGAGCACTTAAGCAGAGGATCCTCTGAGCAGCAGCTACTTCTTTCACTTCATCGAGTCTGAAGTGTACCTGTTTGAGTTCAGGTAGTGCAGTGTACCTGTGAATGCAAGGTAAGCGTTGCGTCTGTGAGAGAGCAAAGTGAGCATTGCACCTTTGTGAGTGCAGGGTAAATGGTGTCCATATGAATGATGTGTCTTTGTAAATGCAAGGTGAACTCTGTGCCGGTGTGAGCGCGGGGTGAGCTGTGTGTCTGTGGGAATAAAGAGTAATCTGTGTAAGTGTGAGGAGAGCAGTGTGGCTATGTGAGAGCAGGGTGAGCATTGCACCTGAGTGAGGGCAGAGAGAGGTGTGTGTCTGTCTGAGTGTAGGGTGAGACTTGGGTCTGTGTGTGCAGTATGGTGCATGCAGAGGGGTAACATTTGCACCCTTTTAAAAAACATTATTAAGCAAAATACACAATTTGCATCCAGGTGAGAGAGCACCCCTCACACCTCCTCTTTCAACTCAGTCTTGCTTGTGGAGTTAACACATTATTTATTTATTTGTTTTATATAGTGCGTACTAGACCTGAAAGTATCAGAGCTCTTTACGTGAGCAACAGTTGCATTACACATTCATTTTTGTTAGGCACGGGGAGATTAAGTGATTTGCTCAGAATCATATGATGTTGAGAGTCCCTGCCGAGACTCAAACACGGTTCGCCAGTTTCAAAGTCGACCACCCTAACCGTTAGGCCCCATCCTCACCCCTATCGATATTCTCAATTGGTCAGTGACATTACCTGTCTAGGGATGCAGAAAATGTTAAGATATAAACAGACATCGGTACACAGAAGTGATGGCTATATCCAGCTTTGTGTCATTATGTCCGGAGATGTGAAAGAGTTGTGTATACACGTACATGTGCCGCGAGTGCACGACAGGAAGGTATAGTCACTGCTACAAGGGTTCATCAGTCACCAAGGGTCAATTGGAGCCTGATCTGATACCATATCTTCCAAAACATGCCTATCGCTACTAGACCAAGTATCTGACATACCTGGAAGATTAGGAACTGGATCCCATGTTAAATTTCAGTCACTTCCAATTAAAACCTTACTTTTGACTTTCCAAATGTTTAAAGGACTATGGATAATTGGGTTAAACAATTTTTTTGTCTTCCACTAGGGCAGATACAGAGTCAATTATAAAAGTCATGGTCTAGAGTTTTAGTTTATCAAAGACATAATTCCATTTGCTGTCCGTTCAGGTACTTCCTATTCTCTTTGGACGTACTTTGTGTATGAAAATAGCTACCCATTTTTCCAGTGTTCGCAAGGGTTTGCCCCATGTGGGACTGTCAGGCACCCATGAATCACATTCCCCACCCAATCCCCCTTCAACTTTTCACATTTGTTGTTGGTGAGGTGTGTTTCTTGAAGGAGGGCTATGTCAGGATGTTGGAATTTTAGAAGAGTTTTATCTTCCTTTTAGCGTCACTTGTTTAGCCATTGATATTAAGGGAAAGAACCTTTCGAAATGTAGATGCTATTGGCTCCTTAGACTGAAAAGATAAAGGGTATCTTCGGAATGTACGTAGTGTACAGATGACTGTGAACTAAGTGAACTGTTAAACCTGAATAGTTATTATGGGGGGCATTGGATAGTGCTATATAACAGCCAGAGTCAGGAGAGGAGGTTTGTGGCAACTGAAGAGTCTGAGTTGAATACCCAGGAGTCAGGACCAGACTAGATTATGAATTTTCGGGATTTACCTAGGGCACAGGGTATCACTAAATGTGGGATAATGTATGAAGAGAAAGAAGAGGAAAAAAAAGAGAACCACTCAAAAAGTAATTGAAGGAGGGGGCATACTTGTGTGAGTGGGCTGTTGCTCCTTGTGGTATTGACTGTAACTCAGTGGACTTTCCCGCATGTATACCAAGGGTCCCGCAGGACTCCAGCCATCCTCTACACTGTCTCCCCATATCATTTTCACCCTACGAGTATTGAATATCTCTATATCTCACCTCACCTCTCGTCCCCAACGGAGTAAATAAACATCAAGCAAATATACGATCATCTCTTGTTAGTAACTGCTAAACATCGATCACTTCTTCCAATATCATCAGTGATATGGAACTTTTCCATATTAAAAAGAGTGAATGAGCCAAACTACGCATCCTGCATCAGTGTCAATGTTCTTTTACTGTCTATGTGCGTCCTATGTCTTTTTGCGTGGCTTTTAATGACTGCAAGCATTTATAATAGCACCATTAATGTAGAGCTGTCACCCAAAAGCCAAGATACATTAAAGTGCCAAAGCCGATGTAATTAACATTGTATACAAGATTTGGGCCCTTGGGGGCCAGTTTTTGTTACCGGGGGCCGGCAGAGCAGTTTGCAAGGGCTGATTTCGGTTCCCAGTCCAGCCCTGGGTATGATGATGTATTATAAGCAATAAAGTAACCCTGCCATAGATTATAAATTTATTAATGCAGATCACCGCAAAGCTCCATGAAATTATAAAGAACTCAGCATTTAGCCTCGGTCATGGAACTCCTCATTGACTTGCAATATCTTTATCATGTTCGGCAGGCGGTTCTTTATCCCCTATCAGTAGTGTGAGCGACGAAGAATCCATGTTTAATCCCAGTGACGTGCATGAGGCTCTGTGCCATTAAAGCGAACATAGATCGGACGGTGACTCATTTTTTGGTAATCTCATTTCATCGACAGCCTTTACTAGCTGCAGCTCTCAAGGGCATTGCTGATGCAATGGTTCCCTGAATTCCAAGAACTCTGCTGAGAAACCTTCGATTGAAAAAAGATGTGTGCATCAGCGCTGCCCCTCCTCACTGCCCTTTTTTGTGGTATATGGAGGTGCGACTGGTGCATTTTTGCCTCATTTTCTCTGCAGACTTCAGATATGAATTTAATGTGTAACCCAGTCCAGCCTGCGCCCTTTCATTAAAAACATAAGCTCTTCTTCCCCATCAGTACCAGAGCAAAGTAGCAGAAAGGGCCATGTTTGGACGACTGATGTGTTTACTAAATGAGGTGACATTTAATAAATGCACTTCAAGGCCAGAATGGAAAGGGGAGAGTTGACATTCAGCGTGGAGATTAGCCTTTTGAAAGCTGAAATACTTTTGGAATGACGGCAAGTCTGTGTTTTCTATAATACCACTGCGTACAAGGAGGGGAAAGAGAGGTGTTTATAAAAAACAATCCCGCCATGATGAATAAAGGGTTCAATAAGGATGGTGTTTGCACCATGCTAACCTGGGGCAAACTCGGAAATGGGCTATGTCCACAAGTATCTCGATCTGAGGGTGAAATCACAAATTCACTAACTTTGCATCGACAGTGAATCATATTTTTCCCCACAGTAGCGATAACGACAGGGAATACGTTTTTCCACCCAAAACTGTTTATTTGCAAATTAGTAAAGTTACAGTCTCCAACCTAATATATATATATTCACTTAAAAAACCATAGGTTTCGCACATGTTATAGTTAGGTGGATATTTCACTCGTAAAAAAACAATGAAATTCCCCCGTTATAGTTAGTTCAGATAACTATAACTCGCGCGCCCGCAATCCACTGCTCATGACGTCACATATTACATCACTCATGACATGGTCAGTGGCATCACTCATGACATCACTGATGACATCATCCTTGTGATAGAGTGGCGGTCGCGCGAGTTATAGTTATCTGAACTAACTATAACGGGGGAATTTCATTGGTTTTTTACGAGTGAAATATCCACCTAACTATAACATGTGTGAAACCTATGGTTTTTTAAGTGAATTTGCAAGGTTTTTTAAATGCTAATTCCTAACTATAACATGTGTGAAACCTATGGTTTTTTAAGTGAATTTGCAAGGTTTTTTAAATGCTAATTCCTAACTATAACGTGTTTGAAACCTAGGGTTTTTTCAGTGAATTTGTACGTTTTTTTAAATGCTAAGTTTTTTTTTTTTTTACCGTGTGCGCACCTCCGCGATTTTTAAAAAAAATTAAATAAATGTTCTGCCTTCGGGGTCCTTCAGGGACCCCCTGACAAAGGCTAGGTGGTCAGGAACTCTCTACCCTGCCCCCTTTTCACGTTCGCCACCTTCCTTTTTCACTCTCGCACTGAAAACAAACAAAATGTCGGCCGACACTTCCTGATTTCGACCGATTCGAACGTTGACTAACATGTAACCACCAATCAGAATTACGCTCGCGCACGTTAGGGTGCTCGCACGGTGCGCGCACCCTGCGCGCGTATAGATATTGATATGCTTTTAAATGCTATTTTCTCAGGAAATACTGAACAGATTTACACCAGACCAGCAAAAGGCACTTCCTTGACCTTATGGCTACCTCTCTGCCAAATTTCAAGTAATTCTGTTCAGCCGTTCGGGCTGTAGCTGTGTCTAAAGGTCCTATGGAAAAATGCATGGGTTAAACGCGTTTTGGGACCCCCCTTTTTTCTCGGCCCCCGCTTGACGAATCACCCCGAGACTTTCAGGGTAGGAGCTGAACGGAGCGCCCCATTAGTTTTGAAAATTTCGCGAGGATTCGTCCACCGGCGCCAAAGTTATTCAAAATAGAATTTTGAGATTTCCTATGGAAACACGGTCCTAACTATAACTATCTACTGGCGACCGCCAGTAGATAATATATATATAAATATATATGTACACACACACACACACACACACACACGCACTTACCCCCTCCCCTCCCCCCCATATGCACATCTCTATCAGGAGCTAGCACATGGGAAAACCGGCTCCAAGGGCCTCTCAGGGAATATGGTCGTTTTTCCTTGATGTGTAGCAGGAGTCCAGCACTGGTACTGAGGTTGCAGGGCAGCTTTGAAGAGTTACGTCATTGACCGTACCACTCTGCAGGAGAGGCGGGTAGCATACAATATACTGGTGGACAAAGGTGGGGCGTGGAAGGTTGTTTTCCATATTAGCACCAATTTATCAGCAGCCGGCGCCTACCGCTACCTGCCATTCGAAACTTTTTTGAGGCCACACAATATGCCTCAGAAATTGAATTTCTGCCCTTCACTGTTCAAAACCAAAACAGCGCACGCGCAGGTTAAATCCTTAAATTATTCCAGAAAACAGACCTGCAGTGACAAAAGGGGTACATTAAATGCTGCCTCGTTACTGCTTGAGATTCCAGATAGTGGATTCTAAAGAAAAGTAGAAGCGAAAGGGTACAGCAGGCCCCACTCACTTCAGAGATAAGCTGTTATATGAAGGACGCCTGCTCAGTCCTGTACTCCCTTTCACTATGCAGGTAACACGCAGGATACTTGCCGCATGTGAAGTATCAAGCCAGGGAGCAGAGTCAGGGGTCTCTGCGCACAGAGAGCGGCAGTGCTCCCGGCATTTCACCCAGATTGAAGGCAGCGCAGTCTCTGGATGGACCGGGGAAAACAGCATAAACTATCAGAAAGATAAACCGAGGGGCCACGCTCGGTCCAACAGACATGCGTAGTTTGTAGGGGTTTGGGCTCTGATGCGTGATTATACAGGTAAGACTAACATTGCGCCAGCAAATTTTCAGCAAAGCGTAATACGTCATTACATAATTTTGGGTTAAATAAAGTATGTCAATTAATGATTTAGAACCCTACCCTTTTGGTCACGGAAAGCTGCCAATGGCACGTGTACTTTGGGCCTTGGGTGAACAGCAGCACGCTTGCATCCCTCTCCGGTGCACTGCCTGGAGGCCCAAGGTAGCCCCGGAACTGTGGCACCCACTGCGGGTTCTCGTCGTCAGCCTGCACCCAGAATCCTCCAGCTTGTTAGCAGGGCTGACCCCTCTTCCCTGACTTCCAGCCACATCTGCTTCTCGTTAGCATATCCCAGCGTGCCTTGCGTGGGAGGTGTCCAAGAGATGCCATGCCAGCATGTCAGATTCTTCCAGAGGGTCGCTTTACATGGAAAAGCGGGTCAGGCTTTAAGGTTTCCTGGAATGCAGGTCGTTTCTTTGACGGGACACATTTCTCATTTGCAACTGAATGAGAGAGGTTAGAAAGAAGGCCTCCAGCTAGCGCCAAGGTATTAAAGGTGGTCAAGATGTGATGTCCATACACAGGCCTAGTGCAATTATGCGGCAGGGGAGGGACACATTATGCGGCAGAGTTAGCTACATTTTGCGGCATGGAAAGGCAAATTGTAAGGATACTGTTGTCACAATTTGTGTAAGAATTTCCCTGTTATTTTTTAATTTGTACACTTTAACACTATAGGCTTTATTATGAGTGGGTCGTTGTATTCCGATCCATGACTAAACCACTGCTTAAGCACACGTTGGAATTACGAGTTGGAAGGTAGTCAACGTATCTGATATTTATCGGATGTGTTAAATCCCTGAACCATTGTTTGATTTTGGCAGGTGAAGGTGTCACTAAGATTATGTTTTAAATCAATACATGTTGGAACATCGTACTCCTCCTGTGGTGGTCATGCAGCAGAAACACTCCTAATCAGCTCTTCCCATTGGTCCCCTGAGGCAGTCGTACATGCCCCTTGGCTTCCTCATCTTTATTGGTGGGTGAGTCAATGGCATCTGAGCTAGAAGGTGTGTCCCCTGTCTTGTTGCCGTATTGCGAGCATTCAACACACAACAGTCAGGAACATTTGTCAGGTTTATACACAAGGTCACCCTTGGAAATAGACTCTGATTTTCAGTATGATACTGCAGCATAATTTGCAGTAGTAATTTTGTTGTTTTAGTTATGATAGAGGTACATTTAATTGTAAATCTTAACTGAAATGTGGTCACTATAGATGGTAATAGTTAACAGGGTGCTCTTCTGCCTAGTGGTTTCTTATTAAATTCAATACGAGGGCATCTATCTATCTATCTATCTATCTATCTATCTATCTATCTATCTATCTATCTATCTATCTATCTATCTATCTATCTATCTATCTATCTATCTATCTATCTATCTATCTATCTATCTATCTATCTATCTATCTATCTATCTATCTATCGCTAGAGTGAGTATATCATTCTAACGTCTTTTTAATTCATGAATGATTTCTTACTGATTTTCATATAGATTTGTTTGCTTCAAACTTGACACAATAAATTGCCTGTGCATTACACATTAATATGATGTATTTCTCACATAAAGGAATGTTGCTTTTTTTTCACTTACCATAGGAGATATGTGTGTTTTCTAGGTCTGGCTACAAACAACTTTAGTCGGCTGAACTACCATATCAATCCATTAAAATATACATATAATGAGCATTGGCTTAGCCCACGAGCACTACTCTCTCACTGCATGCTATTGGCTGATTGGTGTATCGTTGCATCATTCCACCTCCTATGTAGTGCTTACATGACAATATCTAACAAGCATTGGCATATCCAATAGGTCTCACCTTTGGGACCTTATAAGTGTTTAGCCACGCAACAGTTGATGTTGTTGCACCAAGGATATTGTGCTGCATACCTAAATACTTATAAGGTCCCAAAAGCGAGAAATATTGGCTATGCCAATGCTTGTTTTTCATTCCTTTCTCCCATTCTCACTGTTTTCCTATATGTCTCTCAGTTCTCCTTTTTATGTTTTTCGCTCTCATGCTCTTAGTTAATGTCTGGTGGTGATCCTCAAAATTAGTGCAAGTGCCCACCACCTGCTAACACCAGTACAACTGAGCACTGCCCAAGGCAGAGAAGCCGAGGCACGCTGGGACACCCGTGGAAAACTCGGCTAGAAACCAACTCTGCTGCGCCATAGCTCCTTGCAGAGTCTGCCCTTGCATCAAAAGAGCAGCATCACTTCATGTTAATGAAAAAAGAAAGCCTTTATGGAGAAAAAATGATTGTATTTATCAGAGGCCTATTGTCAGTAGTGGTGAAAAAAATTGAGAAATCCATCTTGTGCACGTTCTCTACGGGCCAACAAAATGGCACCATGCGAGAAAAGAAGGATCTGAGGAGGCTCCAGCCATCTGTCAGGAAGGTTCTTGAGGAACATATTAAAGAGTGCTGGGTGTTGATAGGGATAGATACTGTCAGGTCAGCCATTTCCCAATTCCTGATTTTTGTTTTGTTTTATTGATTAGGTCAATAGAACCCCCATCCTACCCCCAGGCTCTGCAGCATCCAGGAGGACACATACTAGGGACAGCCACCTCTCTTAGTGGCCTGTCAATCATTGCAAAACCCATCTCTTCACACACCTCCCTTGTTCATGTGACCATGCAGATGAAAGTGTGAGAGGGAGGTGGTTGGGCACTCTCACCCCAATCCAGTTACAAACAAAAGTAATTGTCGGTGAGAGAGTGGGGTTTCCATTGGTTTCCATTATTGTGAGAGAAGTGGGTGGGACAGAAGGATTATTTGGATGAGAATTTCCTGCCATCCATGAGCAGTTTGTTACTGATGTTCGCGTTTAGGGTGCCCTCCCCCCCCTCCCCCCCCCCCTTTGCTCCCGCAACTATGGAGGACAAGATTCCAATTACCAGCAGACATTTCCATTTATGAGTGCAATGATGTATCCACGGAGCAATCTTAATTCTAGGCCAATTTCTCTAAGGAAAAACAAATTGAAGTACTGCCGAGTTTGTAGTCCTTCTTCACTTGACTGAAAATAGAGACCTGCAATTTCTTTTAACAAATGTCTTAAGGAGGGCATGTCATATCAGGAATATGATAATTGCCTCGTAGTTTAAACACCAAGACCTAGAAATTACGCTATTGTGAAGAAGGGCTCTGGTATTGTGCGACTTGATTGATTCGACAATAGGTCATTTGTGGAGGTTCAGAGGGGGCAAGAAAAAGGCACGACGTATAACTTCTATCTAATGGCTGCCTGTTGCATGTGGACGTGGATGCATTATTTCTTTAAATAACTTATGAACTTAGATTAGACGAATTTATTTCTGTTTCACTGAGTGTACACCTTTTTTATATTGTCATAGCTGATTCTCGGAACAATGATTTGATTGGCCGACTGGCTCAGTCATAATTTGTGCAAATAAAATTCTAGGGTTACCAACTAACCTGTGATTGACCCCACTGTTGAAACATACACCCTCAATATTTGTGCTAAAGTAAACTCTCCCCCTTTTATGAGGTTTCATGCAGACTGTTTTTTTTTTTTTGCCTAGATCAAATTAATTGAAAACGTTGCATAAAGCATAGTAATTGTTTGCAAACCTTTTGCTTTCAATATGGAATGTTTATATGTACGTGCACACGCGCCGTGTATAACTGGGCACCTATATATATATATATGGCGCGTGAGATAGTTTGAACCAATACTGTATTCCCCACCAATATGGTCAAACTAAAAACGATTGCTGGTTCATATCCACTGCCTCGCGGCTCTCTCCCCGTGTACACTGTCAATCAGCCGCCCTATTTGTCACTGTCCTGAAAATCTTTTAGAGGTTTCATACTGGAAAACAATTCCATTTTTTCGCTCCTTCCGCTAACCCCGGGTCTTAGACCTGTCAACTCCCCCGACTGGAGTTTTTAATTGACAGTCCTTGTGTAATCTGTTCATCCGTCTCTCTTCGCAGGGCTGGGTGAGCGCGCGGAGCTGTCTGCGTCACTCGGGGCCTTCTCGAGGTTTAGGGCAGAGCCTTGTTAGCATCCTTGTAGGGCTGTACCTTATAACCCACTGCTTCTCCCCTCTTCTCTCTACAACGAGGGCCGCCATGTTTTTGTCTAAGGTTGGAGACAGATGAAAGCCTGGACATGAGCTGAAAGAAGCATTTCCTCTTATTTTAAATGAATTTCATCCGGGTCAGTTTTCTAGAAATCACAACATTCGGATGACAGTGGTACTAAGTCCTAGGTAAACAGAAAATCAATATGATCTCTTTGTCTTTTTTTTTTTTAAATAATAGCAGGTATTTAGCTATGTTGTGCCTGCTCCCACAGTTGTCCTGTTGTATAGCACTATAAATGCAGTGTGTTACTAGCACCAAGTTGAATGGTATTTGGTTTATCGACCTCTCAAAGATGAGGAAATGAATGGGCCCTGCTTAGGTTTGATCTTCTAGACGCAAGAACCACAGATATTGAGCAATGAGCAGATAATTCACTCAGATACCTTGAACCTGATGCTTCCCAATTGTCTAGTTTTAACCAAATTGGGCTTGTTCGAAAGATTTATTCGTTCAGATCTTACTACATTTTTCGTTCAAATGGTATGCGTGTTTTGTGTTTCACAAATTGACCCTTAAGATAAGTGAATATTTTGTTAATGCAAATTATACATAATTACACAAAACAGTAAAAATATGTTGTAGATTAATAACACTTACATGTAATGACACAGTGAAAACATGAAATAAATTCAAAATCTGCAATGCAGGTCACTGCTCCCCCACTCCCCCGCTTTCAATTATTCCCATTGGTGTTCTGATTATTTAATTATTTAATATAGCCAGGGGATCAATCCTAAATCTCACTCTTGGCTATAAATTTCACTTAGGAATAGCCAAAAAGTGATGCATCAGTTTACAACAAACTATTGGAGGGGGACTTAACTTTTGTATAGGTTGGGGCGAAGGTTGCAAATGAATATTTGAGGTTCAGCACAGAGGCCCAACCTCAATAATAGTGTATATATGATGTGAATAAATAATTAATAATTATTTCTGATCTATGGTAAATTGCCCATTGAAAGTCCTTGTTTGCTATGCATGATAGTGTCATTTTGTCGCAAGGAGCTCCGGCTATTCTGTAAGTGGTGACACGCCCTGCGTGTTGGGCCAGATCCCATTGTGCACCTCTCAATCATCTGGAAAGGATTGGAAGTAAATAGGTGTTTAACCGCAAGAAACTGGCTTCCAGGCACATTGACTAAGTCCACTTTTAAATCCCTTTGGGCTTTGCTCTGAAATCGATTGCAAAGAAAGAGCTTTGTGAATTGTAGTCTTTTTTACTACTTGTGGGACAATCATAGTGCCTATATTTTCTCTAACCGTAGTGCAATACTCAGATTTAAGCCCCTCTTATAGAGTCCAAAGTGTACCCCAAAAGCCCATGAACTTAAATATTAATATGTTACCCATCTCAGTGGCCCTGTCAGATTTGGATTTGTGGGTTCCTGTATCCAATCTCCGATTACAATATTTTGTCCTTGCAAATGACGCCAGGAAAATCTTGGCAACATTAATTTGTATGGGAAGAAAAGGATAGAAATTGGGAAACATGCAGTAATCATAACCCAAAGTCCAGTGTCGGTGACTCTGTATGGAGTGCTGCTAAGTATCTGTTTTTCACCAGGACAAAATTGCCGGTTGTTAAGTCCTGCCATCTTTGAATGCCCCCCTTAGTTCTTCATTTACGAAAATATTGTTCAAAGCTTGATTAACTGGGAAGCCTATATTTCATCAAAGTAACTTTGCATATGAATTTGAAATGAAATGTCTGTGCGATATTTCAAAAATGAAATACCGAAGCTGTTTGTTATGGAAACCCTTCCTGTACCTCAAGATGGTCATATATGGCAGCAGGAAAATTGACCCTGCAGTGTGCTGTGGTACAGTCATAGCATCAGAGGCCATCAGAGGCACACTTTCTTAGTTATGAAATTGAGGCAATTAAAAAAACCTGCACGAGTAAACTTGTTTGGGAGCATTAAGAATAGCATTGGTGGTCTTGTCAAACTGCTAGGTTCCTCTAAGAAGAGATGACAAGCTCTTGTCATAGAGTGGACGGCAGATTCTGCAGCCTGACTTGATTCCTTTACCCCAGAACGAGGTGTTTCCTGGGTGTGTTAAATAACTCAAATTCTGAGTTTGAACTTGAAAATGAGGCAAAAAATGCACAATCAATTTTTGACTCATTGAATTTCACGTTTTGTTATTTTTTTCTAAGCCTTTTCCCATAATTCATTTCGAAAGATTTGACCTGCCGAAATCTGTTTGGTGAAAACAGCACGGTTGTGATAGTTATCGTACAACTCAGAATTGCTATCAGAGTACAAATCAAGGATCAGAGTTTAATCCTCAGCTTGTATCTCTGTTGGCTTCCTATCAAGGACAAGTCCTTTTTTAAATTGAAAATAGTGAACATATATTTCATAGCATAACGGATTACAGTTCCCCTTACAGAAATTCATTTCCAAAGTGAGAGTTAAATTGAGTTCTGAAATAAACAGTGGTATGAAAAAAATAGCACGTCAATCGCTCGTCAGCCATTTTCATTGGATACGTGAGGTCTTGACCAGCAGAAACTCTTGCAGATTGTCTTTATCAAACCCAGAGGGTGTTCCAAACAAGCCCTCTGGGCTGGTCGTTATGCATTCTTCAAGCACCGCTGCCTGGTGGGAGGCTCGGGCTCCTCCCCCTGGGAGGAGATTTCAAATGTTGCCATTTTGTCAAGTGAAGGGTTTAGGATAGAAAGTATCTCAGAGAAGACGCGCGCCTAGTGTTGCTCTAGGGACGTTCAATTTGTTTTGTTGCATAGTTTTGTTTTAAGTTCCCCTACTTTTAAACAGCCTCTTTTTTTTTTTTGCTAACGTTTAATAGCGCAAACTAGACCTGGCGGTATCGGAGCGCTTTACATGAGCACCAGTTACGTTACAGACGAACACATTCATTTCATTCATGTCTTATACATAGTTTCTCTGCTTATGCTAGCTAACATATTGAAAGTGGTATTCTGACATGATGACAGCACCAAAGATCAGTAAAGGTTCTTCAAGTATTTAAAATTATCTATTAAATGGTGTTAATACATCTGATTTTTGACGGATGGAGCAATTGGTCAATATATTGTACAGAGTGGTCTGACGATGTTAACGTCCCTGCTGCAGATTTTCTGCTTTTTTATATCTACATATTATTTCTACAATGATATTGTTGCTCTTGGAATACTGCAATCATAATTTAATGGAATAAGAATGTCTTTGACTTTTTTGGTATTGCAGGTACTACAGCGCTACCATTCTGCAGATGTCAGGCGTGCGGAATGACAGCCTTGCGATCTGGCTTGCTGCGGTCACAGCCTTCACAAACTTCATCTTCACACTGGTTGGAGTCTGGCTCGTGGAACGGATTGGCCGGAGGAGACTGGCTCTCGGAAGCTTGATAGGTAGGCGCATCTTGTAGGCGTTCCTGATCTGTGTTAGCAGCAAGAATGTCTGAGTGCAAACAATATTAATATTTCTTGTGGTGCTCAATATGTGCCTTTTCAACATAATTAAAACTGGCATATTCTGCTATCTCTATGGATATGGAATCTATAGTGCGGAAATGTGTGCAGCACAGTATAGTGGGGGATACAGTGCAGAGGAGCTCAGGCAAGTGGTGAGGGTAATCCGTGGACACCAAAAAAAAAACAATACCAAAGAGAGTGAACTGTGAAGAAAGATGGAAAGATTGGAATGAGAGGAATAAAAGGGTATCAGTAGCCACTGATACCTTAATCTACCTCCGACCATTGCCGCCCCTCGAAGTAACTACTCACCCCACCAAGAAACCTGGGGTCTTGTCTGGAGAATTTGTAAATGCAAATCGTACTTACTATCCCTTATGTACCCCGCACGGGGGTCCTATTGTGAGTATTTGTAAATGTAAACTGTACATACATGTTCCTTCCATGCCCCATGTATCCTGCACCCTGCCCTCTCCTAATCGACTGAATAGTCCTTTGTTTCAAAGCCTTTTGTACATTTCCTTGATTCCTGTAAAGCACTCTGATACCCTAACGGGTCAAGTTTGCGCTCTAAAAAACACCCAAAAAATACAATAAAATAAATAATAGCGGGGGCTTGTTTATATGCGGGGTGGGATGGGGATAGTGAGACAACATAGAGTGGTGTCAGACAAGCAAACCATGGAGAGGAGAAGGCACCAAATGATATGTAGCATAAGAGGGACAGCAAGTAGCAGCTGACTGGTGACGGAGCAAAGGTGGCATTAGAGTAGACATGATAGGAGTGAGTGACGCAGGAGACTGAGGTGAATGTTGAGCACCCAGTGTGGAGGACCATGGTGTCTGAAAGGGGGTAAGTAGTGAGCAGGATGGCAAGCAGTGCATGGATTTGCACTTTGTGTACCTGCTCAGTGCTTGAGTGATAATGCTTCATTTGCGATGTGGATGAGATGTTGGAGGAGTTGAATAAACCTGAGGGCACTGCACGCGCTGTGGTTTACTTCCATCCAAGAATCTTTGAGAGTCACATCAAGCCTCAAACTTATAACTATGGTGAGAAAGACCATCATAATAGAAGTGCTTGTGCTCCTTGGAGTTTCATAATATGTGCAACAGTCTCAGTGCTCCTCGTCCATACCACCAAAGGGGTCTCACAAGCAGTTCCATCCATTGGGAAGTACTTCTTGGAGTGTCGTCCCGCTCGCTCCTTTGACGGCATGGCATGGCCTTGGACTGGAACGCTTAAGAAATGATTGGAGGCATAGGTTCTCTAGGATAGCTGGTTTCTGCTTAGCCACTTTACGCACCCTAGGCTACCAGGTATGAGTAGTGCATTAGTAGCTTTTTGTTAAGCCAAACACTTAAAGGAGTTGGAGTACATCATTCTGTTCAGGTGAATTGTTTTTTCATGGTGAGTGATGGGGCCAGTAATTTAAACCTTGTGTACACAGACATATCTTGTGTCTCACCACCCATCCGATAAGGCATCTTCTATTCAATACACAATGAAATTAAACGTCGTTACATACAGATATATCATTTGGACATTTTATTGTGCGTATAATCCACCCTGCCACAGCCAGTGATACCAAGAGGGATCATTGGTTGTGAAGAACCCCATCTGCCTAGTGTAACCCTTATATATTTTTCTCCACCGATCATAGAGACCTGTACTTTTTGCCTCAATCCTCTTGTGCTCCTGGTGCAATGTTTGACACCTGCACCCCAGTTATCACCTTTCTGTTAAAGTGAGTGGTTGTTTTACCTTTCAATCCTATTGTCATTTTAATGTAACCCAACATGAATACCACAATATCTGGGGATTTGTTATTACTGTTCACTCTGCTGCTCTTAAAATTTGCCTGGAGAAAATGTGTCCACATTTCACTTCATTTGTCTTGTTTGCCTTATTGTGAGAACCATGACAACAGGCAGTTAAAGAAAAACTGGACCTGCAATCAGCCTCCACAGTACGTGTATCCCTGTATCATACATCTATTTAGAAGGGATAGTTGGCACTATGCCCTTGTTTACCCCCCAAGGCTCAGAGATTACACTGGAGTTGCTGATTCCTATGATTATCAGGCTTCAAAAAACTAATTACACCCTAAGAGAAGAAGCATTGCCAGCTGTAAACTGATAAATTATCATGTATTGCAATCGGTAATCAAACACAGATATGTTTTAAGAAAAATCTCCTTATGCATAATGCATATGCAAAGCTCATTGTGGTGAACGCAGCTCTACCGGTATTACAGGCATGACGAATAGTTGTTTTATTCTTCAAGTTCATCTTTTTGTTGTAAACATGTTCATTGGTTTTCAAGAACATATAAACGCCGGTACATGACATCATCACAGCCTCTCTCTTGCCCTTATCTAGGGATTCTAGGACATCCGCCCATTCGTTGTCCTCGCAAGTGAGCTGCAGGCGGGCATGCCATTTGGCACGAAAGACTCGTGAGAGGTGTAGTGAGAAGAGGTGGGAGGAGAGTGTACCGTATAGCCCAGAAATCACCCTTTTGTGGCGGCCCCATATGTTCAAATAGGATATCACAGGCGAGGGTGGCAGGGACCAGGGGGGAGAGCCCAAGTGGTGTCTCAATCAGTGTTGTAGTTGCGTATGGCGCCAGAGTTTTCTTGGGTGGATGTTGAATTCCTCTCTTAACAGGGTGAATGATTTGTGGTCTCCATTACGCATTAACTGGTCTAATGTGTGGATGCTTCCCTCTCTCCACAGGGTCCATGACAGAGTCTGACCGGCAATACGTTTGCCATCATTGTCCCATATAGGAGCTTTGTCGTGTAGACTTTGGTCGATCCAGAGTATTCGGTGCACCAGCAGCCAGGCATTATGCATTGCGCATAACACTGGGTTTGTAAGGCCGTAATGGCAAGTGTGATCTCTATACAGAATAGAAAGCCCCATGTCTGCGGATAGTATTTCTTGTTCGATGTGGACCCATTGTGGTGGATCCAAGACCCCAGACAGCATAGCCAGTTGGGAGAGATGGAGAGCAAGGGCGTAATGTTCCACTGACGGGAGGCTCAGGCCCCTGCATGAGCGGCGTGTTATCAGTTTGACAGCGGCCAGTCTACGTTTCGAGGACCCCCATACGAAACCAGGTTTGGATATCAATGAGACAGAACGTTGGGAGAGGTATTTGGATGGGAAGCATTCCAAGCTTGTATGTGAAGCACAGCAGCATCACCAGCCGTACTGCTTGCACTCTACCCCACATGGAGAATCCCATTTTAAACCACTTCTCAAAGTCCAGTGTTGTTCGAGACCATCCCCTCTGTATGCCTGGGCACCAGTATCCCCAGGTATTTAAGACAGAAGGGCTGCCAATGAAAAGGTTAGCCATGTATGTCCGCTTTGGTAGTACCAGCTGAAATTGGGAGGGCTTCAATTTTGTCCCAGTTTATTTTAGAGCCAGAGAGGGATGAAAAGTCATTAATGATACCCAGTAGGGCCAGTAGCGATCGTTGGAGGTCATTCAGAGTGAGGAGGACGTTGTCTGCATAGAGATAGACCTTGGAGCAACCAGTTGGGAGTGGGACGCCCAGTATATCGTCCGAATTGCTGATAGCAGAGACTATGGGTTCCATAGCTAGGAGGAAGAGGAGTGGTGAGAGGGGGCACCCTTGATGTGTGCCTCTCCGTATCGAGAAAGGGACAGACAGGAATCCCCCGCAGTTAACCTGGGCTGTGGGGCAGTCATCTAGTGTTAGAAGGTGGTTCTGACACTATGGGCCGCCCGGATTTTTCACTTTTTGAGCACCTAATTGTTGAGTTTTTACTGTGGGGGAGCCTCATAATCTGGGACTCACCCACAGTGAACTCATAATAGAGGAGACTACATGGGATTTTACTGGTGTCCCGCTGGCTTGACCAGACCACTGCGCAGCAGCTGGAGTAAGGGACACTGGGCTGGTTACATGCAGACACATGTGTACTAGCGTGCGCAGTCCAGGAGCAGCTACAAAGTGAATGGTGTGGCAGGACTTATGCAGTATTGGGTGGTGACATGGAATAGGCTTTATACACATGCCATGGAAAGTCAGTGTGTTTTACTGTGTTTTCACTTCATTATTCCCCTATGGGGATGTGGGGCCCATGGCTAGAGTGACTTCCACAAGGCCTAAAGATTCCAGACACGCACTAAAGTCCACTGTACCTGAGGTGAAAAGAAGTATTCTGCAGAGTCCAAAGCCATATTTGTACTGCTTTTGGATCATCCAGAACTGTCATATTTCTCTGAGCCAACAATGACCAGACCCAGGCTGAGGGCTGACCTCAGCTGGATGGATTGATAACCTTTCTTCCACAAGCTAGGGCCCCCTCTCCACGAAGAGAAGATGGGTGGGGCTACAGGCTCATCCATTAGCAGCTGTCACTGGGTGCCAGGCATCAGGCTGCACCAAGGAGGGAAGGCAGCGTGGGGGGAAGGGGCTTCAGAGACATGTGGCCAGAAACCCTGGACGATGCCATTTTGAACAAGCCCAGAGGCTGGACAAGAAGGAGGGAGCAGGGGCAGGGAAGTGATGTGTCGCTGTTTGATAGGACCAACAGAGACTTCCTGCCAGCCCCCTACTCAACTTTTAAAAAGTGCTTACACAGGAAGAGAAGCTCTCTCTGGGGTGTGGTCTACTGAGGCTGAAGGTGCTGGAGCCTGGCGCAATGGGCAGTTGGAAGGAGAGACCCCCTGACTGCCCCCAGGACCCTATCAGCACCAGAAGAAGAGGCCAGGACCGGTGCGCAGAAGCAGTGGCCTATGTGCAGGGAGAAGAGAGGCCAAGGAGAAGAGCCAGGTGAAAGGCTGGCGCAGGGAGCCAGTGAAGACAGCTCCCTGCTGAATCCACCCTCTTGGAGACCCGGAGGGCGAAGGAGAGTGCTCCCAGTGGCTGAGGGGCGCCAACAGGAGCAAGCAGATCGGACCCCCAGGGGCTGAGATATGGCCACCGGAAGGTAGGAGACCTTTGACCCTTAAGAAGACCGACGACGAAGCGTGTGGGGCTCCACCGCCGGTCTCAGAGATGCCCCCGGGGTGGGCCAGGTCCCGGGGGCTGCCCCCAAGGAAGATGGAGGCGGGGAGCACCATCGCGCCCACCCCCCGCAAAGAGGGAAGCCGGGGAGCGCCGTCGCAATCCCCTTGAAGGTGCCCCGTGGGGTGCCAGGAGCCCACCCTGGCCCCCACCAAAGATCAAGTCGGGGAGCGCCGTCGCGCTCCCCGTGAAGATGTGCGGGGAGGGGGCCCGGACCCCATCCCCAACCCAGGCCCCGAAGACCAAGAAGAGGCTCGCGCGGGGTGCCAGGAGCCCACCCTGGCCCCCGCAGAAGAGGCGAGTTGGGGAGCGCCGGAGCGCTCCCCGTGAAGTTGCCCTAGGGGCCCGGGACCCCATCCCCAGGCCCCGGCGAAGAGGTGGAAGAGGGGGGAGTGCCGTCGCACCTGACCCGCAGCCAGGGAGGCAAAGAAGTCTCTGGCTCCTGCGGACGCACCAGAGGTAGCGGGGCCGCGCGGGGAGTTGGCGGGAGCAGCCGGGGGTGGTCTCCCCGAGTTGCCCTCCACCGGGAAGGCATGCAGGGGTCCCGGGTGGGACCGGGACCCCGAAAGAAGTGGAAAGGGGCCCGGGTGGGACCGGGCCCCCGAAAATGGGCAAGGCGGCCAGGGGTGGGCTCCCCCAGCCGTAGAACTTACCTGGGGGTCCGGGTGGGACCGGGACACCCAAATAGGCTGAAACGCTGCAGAAGACCACCGGCAGTGCGGCTCTCTCAGCGGGAGAGCCGCACATACAATATTCATGAACAGGAGCACAATCGCCCCATAATGCCTTGCCAGGCATTTGGAAGTCTGCTGTTTTGGTGCTTGGTGGCCCCCAGAGGAGGTAGGTCACCCTTAGGTGTGAAAAGGTGCTGAGGGAGCTGCTGGAGAAGCGCAACCCCCACACCCCCAGCACGAAGAGGAGTCCCACCCTAGGTGTCCTGGGGACTTAAAAGAAACAACCCCTCAAGGGCTCAGCTAAGATTGTATTACCTCCTAAGCTGGAACTTTTGTTCTACAGCTGGGGGTGCATTAAGAAGTGCATCATGGAGTGAAGGGCTGAGTTGGGGAAGTCTTGAGAAGGGCATCTCCTGGAGGTGAAGAGGTGTAATTGCACTCAAATGCATTTATTAATGGCTATTTCTTTTAGAGGGACTGTGTTAGACCTGTCAGCCCTTTGGGTGGTCCCTCCTCATCATTATTTATTTTGTCCCACTTTTGCCTCAAACCCTGTTTGAATTTTTCCTTTTTGGGAACCACCAGACTTTTTCGTGTTGCTGCAGATTCAGGGAGCCATTTTAGCTACCCCTGAAACTTCTGTCTGAGGGCCTGAAGCACAAAATGGTGGCCACCTGTGACATCACCAGCATCCACTGGAACCTACCAGCACCTTCCAGAACATTCCAGAACCCTGTGACAGTTGGAGGCGGTTTAGAATGTTGGGAAGCTAAGAGAGAGAGTTGGCAGTTGGAGCTGGCAGTTGGCACCTGACTGGTGAAGAGTGAGCAGCACAAACGTGAAGGAGGAAGGAGTGAAGCAGCAGGGGTGGAAACTTGCGCCTGGAGTGGGGTCCATAAACCCACCCTTGATACTAGTCCCTACTGACGGAGCCCAGCCTAGAGCCCTGTGTGGGAAGAAGTCAGAAAAACCCTCCTGAGGACCTGGACAGCAGGAACAGGCCTTAGAAACAAGAGAACAGCAAGATCCTGACCTGGAAGCTGGTTTCCCTGAAGTCCGACGTCGAGTAGCCGAAGACCTGGAGCCCGAGGTGGAGAAGCGGCGCTGACTGGAAAAGCAGACGTCGTCCCCGGAGCCGCCAGAGGTCGAGAGAGGGCGCCGTCAGAGGTCGTGAGGAATACCAGAGGTCGAGGAGGAAGTCACCCGAGGTCGAGTGAGCGGCGTCATCGGAGGAGTGAAGTCCGCCCTCCGGAGTCGTCGGAGACCGAGGTGAAGGGTAACGGAGGTCGGGAGTGAGGATCGCACTCCGGAGTCGCCGGAACCTGTGAGAATCGTGCCGGAGGTCGGGAGTGGAGGTCGCACTCCGGAGTCGCCGGAAACCTGTGAGGAGCACCGGAGGTCGGGAGTGAGGATCGCACTCCGGAGCCGCCGGAAGTCGACATCGAGGCAAGGCCGGCCGACGTCATCGAAGCCGAGGTCGCCATCGGACCGGAGCCGCCCGAAGTCGACATCGAGTAAGACTGCCCGACGCCATCGAATCGGAGGCCGAGATCGAACCGAGGCCGCTGACGTCGAGACCGGAGCCGCCGCCGGCGTCGTCAAAGAACTGACATTGTGCCGAGGCCGCCGACATCGAGCTGGAACCGCCTCACGGCATCGACCCGACTCCAGCGGCGTCGGAGCATCAGAAAAAGGGCAGTAAGTGGAGTAGAGGGCGCCTAAGGCCCTGTGGAGACCTGAGAGACTGCTCTAAGGGGCTAGGGAGGTGCTGGAACCAACCTGACTGTGCCAGGGGTGAACTGGGACTAATCTAGAGAAGTTGTGTGGAGAGAGAGAGCCAGGTCTCTGGTATTTCCCCCCTTTATCTACCTCAGTTTAGGCCTCAGCCTTGACCAAGCCAGGGAGTAGACACCCCCAAGCCTTCCACATCCCCACAAGCTGTGCCTGGGCCAAATCAGCCCTTAGGAATTCAAAAGTGATCTGATTCCATGAGTGTCACTGTCAGCTTTTAAGTATTTATTAGGGGCATTGTATTTATTGTATTTAACCTATTTATTGTTCCACTGTATTTATTGGTCCACAGTATTTATTGATGCACAATATTTATTGGTTACAGTATTTATTGCCTCGGAATATTTAATTGCCTGTCTGTATTGCACTTTTATTTATGCCTTCAGTATTTATGATCACCCCTATTTCTTGAATCATTAAGCCAGTATTTATTTGTCCTGCACTTTCTAAAACGTTTGTATATTGTGATTGTTATTTATTTTCTCCAATCAGCAACTAAGAGAAAAAGAAGATAAAGAAAGATATTTTCATAATTTTTACGGTGTAGAGTCGTTTTTGGAACGGATGCACGCATGGTTATTGTTTGGGTATGTCGTATGCTTAGCACGGAGCCTGATTCCTGACCACTCGAGCCAAGCTACCACAGTGTGTCCGGAAGACCACCACCACCCTTTCAGAGTGGGAGTGTGGTTTTCCAACATAAATTGGTGTTCAGTGGTGGGATAGAGCTGTGCCTACGCATACTCAACAATAACTGTGGGTAGTCCATAGGCCTACACCGGGAGTTTTCTCAAGAGCGGCCTTCCTAATTGTGGGTTTTTGTTTTTTCCAAATTTACTCTGGTGGTGGGAGGAGGTATTATTAAAGGTACCCCCTGCATTGTTACTGCACAAAAACCTGTCCTCTAACCTGAGTGGGCGAGATGGAATTTGTACTAGAAAATCTAGAAACGTACACTGTGGCCCAACTCAGGGAGTTTTGCCAGCGGGAGGGGGTGTACTGTCCCCCAGGAGCAAAGAAGGGTGCACTCCAAACCAGCTTAAGGGCTTGGGGGGAGGCACGCCGAGAAAGCAAGGCTGAGGAGGAGGACAGGGATAGAGAGCCTGACACCGGGGGGGCTGAGATGTACCAACCTGAGGTGGGGAACCTGTCAGCGGGGCCCGGAACCATTTCTAGGAAGGGCAGCAGTGCCTCTAGCGGTGGCTTGTCTGAAGTGGAGTTAACAGACCGGAGGGAGAAAAGACAGCTCACATGGGACTTAGCAAGGCTGGAGAAGGTGAAGGAGGAGCAGAGGATGGCCCATGAATTGCGACTGAAAGAAATAGATCTTCAGATCTTGAGAATCGGGGCACAACCTGTTCCTAATGGTGGCAGCCAAACCCAAGGGATCACCAGGGAACCTAAACCATACCTGCCAAAGGACATAGTAGCTAGCTATGGAGTGGGCGACGACATCGCCAAGTGGCTAGCGGCCTATGAGGTCTCGTTGAGGGCCCATGGGGTTCCAGAGAAGTACTGGGGAGGGGGATTGTACAAGTACATGCCTCCAGCTGGTAGGGATGCTTTATTGGCCCTCGAGGAGGATGAGCAGACCCACTACCCCACCATGAAACTGGCGCTCATCAGAAAGTTTGGACTAACACCTGAAAAGTACAGACAGAAGTTCAGGGGTAGTCACAAACTGGGCACACAGAATTGGGTGGACTTCCTGGACTATGCAAAGAAGGCACTGGAAGGTTGGATTCAGGGCAGTGAAGTGAGGAACTACGAGGGGTTGTTTGACCTAGTACTGAAGGAACACCTGCTCGA
The DNA here is from genome assembly GCF_964204655.1 of Triturus cristatus. Lineage (NCBI taxonomy): Eukaryota > Metazoa > Chordata > Amphibia > Caudata > Salamandridae > Triturus > Triturus cristatus. The sequence continues at coordinate 1,102,972,825 of NC_140585.1, read as the reverse complement.
GAAATGTTTCCCTGAACTGCGGCAACACCTGGTGGATAGCAAGCTGACCAGTCCCCGGAAGCTTGCTGAGGAGGCGGACATTTGGGCTAGTACCCGGGTGTCCACAAGGGGGACTGGAGGGGATACTCAAAAGGCCGGACAGGGCGCCCCCCAGAAGAAAGAGGGAGGGGAAAAGAAAAAGGAGTTCTCCAAAGGCCCCCAAAATAACTTCCAAGGGAAGGGAACAGGATTCACCCCTAAGGCTAACCCGCCCAGAAACCCTAATCCTGGCCAGAGTCAGCAGCCAAGGGTTGTCCATTGCTATGAGTGCGGTGGCGTTGGACACTATAAAGGAGATCCGAAGTGCTTGAAACGACCACCCCCTCCCACTGGAGGAAAGACCCCCGGAGTAGCTAGTGTAGTGCTCGGGGAGGAGATGCCCTTAACTAAGGGAAGGGAGTGGGCGGGTGTCACTTTAGTGTCCCTGGGAGAACGGGAGATGGTTCCTAAGATCCAGGTGCCCGCAAATACCGCAAAGTATGGGCAGTGGGTCACCATCAACGGCCAAAGAGGGGAGGCTCTGAGAGACACAGGAGCCAGTATGACTATGGTGCGTAGCCAACTGGTGTCTCCAGAGCAGGTAATTCCCGATGTACTCCACCCAGCCGCGATGGCTGACGGCAGAACAGGCCACTATCCAGTGGCCGAGGTTCCCTTTGAATGGGGGGGGTTGCAGGTTCACTTCGAGTTGCCGTAAGCCCTGCCGTGCCAGTCGATTGTCTGCTGGGGAATGACATGGAGCACAACGCTTGGAAGGAGGTGGAATACCGGACTCACACCGAGATGCTGGGTACACCTGACTGGGCTTGTGTTAGCACAAGGTCCGCGACTACCCGAAGAGGGAGTTCATTTCGGCTGGAGCCTGGAACAAAGGCCCAGCCAGCTGCCAGTCAAGGGAAGAACCGAGGACAGGAGGAGCCTGCCTCGGCGTCCCCACCCCGTAGGACGGATAGGCCACCGGAGGTGGTGGACCAGGAGTCTGCGGTGGGGGACGTTACCAACCTGGAGGACCTACCCATCCCGGCCGAGTGGCACGTGGAGGGAGGCCCGTCCAGGGAGGAATTCTGCCAGGGCCAGAGGGAGTGCCCTACCCTTGAGGGGCTGAGGCGACAGGCCGAGGCCCAGGCAGCAGGGAACGTTGAAGGGAACTACAGTGTTTACTGGGAGGATGGCCTCCTCTACAGTGAACCCAAGGCACCCCTACATGGATCGTCACGAGCCTTGGTAGTTCCTCAACGTTATCGAACCTTCCTTCTGGAGTTGGCTCACGAGATACCATTGGCAGGACACCTGGGGCAAGACAAGACCTTCGCCCGTCTTGTCCCACACTTTTATTGGCCTCAGATGAAAGTGTCGTCCGATACCTACTGCCGGACATGTGTGTCTTGCCAAGCCAGTGGGAAAACAGGGGTGAAGCTGAAAGCTCCCCTGGAACCACTTCCTGTCGTTAGCACCCCCTTTGAAAGGGTGGGCATCGACATTGTGGGTCCGTTAGATCCACCGACTACAGCTGGTCACAGGTTTATCCTGGTTCTGGTGGATCATGCCACACGGTACCCAGAGGCAATACCTCTGAGGACCATAACAGCACCTGTTGTGGCAAGGGCCCTGATGGGAATCTTTACCCGAGTGGGTTTTCCCAAGGAAGTTGTGTCCGACAGGGGGACCAACTTCATGTCAGCGTACATGCGGGCCATGTGGAAGGAGTGTGGAGTGACATACCGGTTCACCACTCCTTACCACCCCCAGACAAATGGTCTGGTGGAGAGGTTTAACAAAACCTTGAAGGGCATGATCAGAAGTCTGCCTGAAAGCCTGCGGAGGAAATGGGACGTCCTCCTACCCTGTTTACTTTTTTCCTACAGGGAAGTGCCACAGAAGGGAGTGGGCTTCAGCCCCTTCGAGCTTCTGTATGGGCACCCTGTACGTGGACCTCTCAACCTGGTGAGAGACGGATGGGAAAGAACTCCCAGAAAGCTTCCCCAGGATGTGGTGAGCTACATGCTGGCCTTCCGGAGCCAAATGGCTAAGTTGTGGAAGCAAGCTTCTGACAACTTGGAAGCCAGCCAAGCAGTGATGAAGGCGTGGTATGACCACAATGCTCACCCGGTGGAGTTGGAGCCTGGCCAGAAGGTGTGGGTGATCGAACCGGGAGAGCTTAGTGCCCTCCAGGATCGCTGGTCAGGACCCTTTGAGGTGTTGGAGAAGAAGGGTAAGGCTACCTACTTGGTGGACCTGAAGACCCCTCGTCAGCCCCTGCGGGTGCTGCATGCCAACCGCCTCAAACCCCACCACGAGAGGCCCGAAGTCATCTTGATGATGGTGACTGACGGAGGAGAGGACGTGGAAAGCGAGCCTCTCCCTGATCTGTTTGCGTCTCAAGAGAAGGATGGGTCGGTGGAGGGAGTGATTCTCTCCCCATCTCTAACTCCTGAACAGCAGGAGGACTGTCGCCAGGTCCTGGGGCAGTACTCCTCGTTGTTCTCCCTTGTCCCGGGTAGGACTCACCTGTGCGTCCATGACGTGGACACAGGAGACAGCCCACCTGTGAAGTCCAAGATCTACCGGATGTCAGACAAGGTGAAGGCCAGCATTCATAGTGAAGTCACTAAGATGCTGGAGCTAGGAGTGATCGAACCTTCTAGCAGCCCCTGGTCCAGTCCGGTGGTGTTAGTACCAAAAGCTGCACCACCGGGTGCCCAACCAGAACTGAGGTTCTGTGTGGACTACCGGGGACTGAATTCAGTGACCAAAACTGATGCTCATCCGATCCCTAGGGCGGATGAATTGATTGACCGGCTGGGAGCTGCCCAATATCTAAGTACCTTTGACCTTACTTCTGGGTACTGGCAGATCTCTTTGACTGATGGAGCAAGGGAAAGGTCAGCCTTCTCCACGCCCAATGGCCACTACCAGTTCTGTGTGATGCCCTTTGGGCTCAAGAACGCACCTGCCACGTTTCAGCGCCTGGTAAACCAGATCCTCACCGGAATGGAGAGTTTCTCTGCTGCTTATCTGGATGACATAGCCGTCTTCAGTAACAGCTGGGAGGATCACTTGCGTCACCTGCAAGCTGTTCTCCAGGCCCTGAGACAAGCTGGATTGACGATCAAGGCCAGCAAGTGCCAGATCGGGCAGGGGTCGGTAGTGTACCTTGGACACTTGGTGGGTAGGGGAGCGGTGCAACCCCTCCAGGCGAAGATCGAGGCCATCATGGCCTGGGAACCCCCCAAGACACAGACTGAGGTCCGAGCATTTTTGGGCCTCACGGGATACTACCGCCGCTTCGTGAAGGGGTACGGTACCATCGTAGCCCCCCTCACGGAGCTCACGTCCAAGAAACAACCTCGACGGGTAGTCTGGACGGAGGCTTGTCAGCAAGCCTTTGAGAGATTGAAGAAAGCCATGTGCGAGGCCCCGGTCTTAAGGGCCCCAGACTTTTCCAAGGAGTTCATTGTCCAGACAGATGCATCAGAACATGGCATTGGGGCAGTGTTATCGCAGCTCAACGAAGAAGGTCTGGATCAACCCGTGGTCTTCCTATCCCGGAGACTACTTCCCAGGGAACAGAAGTGGAGTGCAATAGAGCGTGAAGCCTTTGCAGTGGTATGGGCTCTGAAGAAGTTGCGGCCATACCTGTTTGGCTCGCACTTCCTAGTTCAGACCGACCACAGACCCCTTCGTTGGCTGATGCAAATGAAGGGGGAGAATCCCAAGTTGTTGAGGTGGTCTATTTCCCTACAGGGAATGGACTTTCAGGTGGAACATCGGCCTGGAGTGGACCACGCCAATGCAGACGGTCTCTCAAGGTATTTCCGCCTTAGTGATGAGAACTCCCAAGGGGTTGGGTAGCTCTCCCCACTTTCAGCTGGGGGGGACGCGTGTTAGACCTGTCAGCCCTTTGGGTGGTCCCTCCTCATCATTATTTATTTTGTCCCACTTTTGCCTCAAACCCTGTTTGAATTTTTCCTTTTTGGGAACCACCAGACTTTTTCGTGTTGCTGCAGATTCAGGGAGCCATTTTAGCTACCCCTGAAACTTCTGTCTGAGGGCCTGAAGCACAAAATGGTGGCCACCTGTGACATCACCAGCATCCACTGGAACCTACCAGCACCTTCCAGAACATTCCAGAACCCTGTGACAGTTGGAGGCGGTTTAGAATGTTGGGAAGCTAAGAGAGAGAGTTGGCAGTTGGAGCTGGCAGTTGGCACCTGACTGGTGAAGAGTGAGCAGCACAAACGTGAAGGAGGAAGGAGTGAAGCAGCAGGGGTGGAAACTTGTGCCTGGAGTGGGGTCCATAAACCCACCCTTGATACTAGTCCCTACTGACGGAGCCCAGCCTAGAGCCCTGTGTGGGAAGAAGTCAGAAAAACCCTCCTGAGGACCTGGACAGCAGGAACAGGCCTTAGAAACAAGAGAACAGCAAGATCCTGACCTGGAAGCTGGTTTCCCTGAAGTCCGACGTCGAGTAGCCTAAGACCTGGAGCCCGAGGTGGAGAAGCGGCGCTGACTGGAAAAGCAGACGTCGTACCCGGAGCCGCCAGAGGTCGAGAGAGGGCGCCGTCAGAGGTCGTGAGGAATACCAGAGGTCGAGGAGGAAGTCACCCGAGGTCGAGTGAGCGGCGTCATCGGAGGAGTGAAGTCCGCCCTCCGGAGTCGTCGGAGACCGAGGTGAAGGGTAACGGAGGTCGGGAGTGAGGATCGCACTCCGGAGTCGCCGGAACCTGTGAGAATCATGCCGGAGGTCGGGAGTGGAGGTCGCACTCCGGAGTCGCCGGAAACCTGTGAGGAGCACCGGAGGTCGGGAGTGAGGATCGCACTCCGGAGCCGCCGGAAGTCGACATCGAGGCAAGGCCGGCCGACGTCATCGAAGCCGAGGTCGCCATCGGACCGGAGCCGCCCGAAGTCGACATCGAGTAAGACTGCCCGACGCCATCGAATCGGAGGCCGAGATCGAACCGAGGCCGCTGACGTCGAGACCGGAGCCGCCGCCGGCGTCGTCAAAGAACTGACATTGTGCCGAGGCCGCCGACATCGAGCTGGAACCGCCTCACGGCATCGACCCGACTCCAGCGGCGTCGGAGCATCAGAAAAAGGGCAGTAAGTGGAGTAGAGGGCGCCTAAGGCCCTGTGGAGACCTGAGAGACTGCTCTAAGGGGCTAGGGAGGTGCTGGAACCAACCTGACTGTGCCAGGGGTGAACTGGGACTAATCTAGAGAAGTTGTGTGGAGAGAGAGAGCCAGGTCTCTGGTATTTCCCCCCTTTATCTACCTCAGTTTAGGCCTCAGCCTTGACCAAGCCAGGGAGTAGACACCCCCAAGCCTTCCACATCCCCACAAGCTGTGCCTGGGCCAAATCAGCCCTTAGGAATTCAAAAGTGATCTGATTCCATGAGTGTCACTGTCAGCTTTTAAGTATTTATTAGGGGCATTGTATTTATTGTATTTAACCTATTTATTGTTCCACTGTATTTATTGGTCCACAGTATTTATTGATGCACAATATTTATTGGTTACAGTATTTATTGCCTCGGAATATTTAATTGCCTGTCTGTATTGCACTTTTATTTATGCCTTCAGTATTTATGATCACCCCTATTTATTGAATCATTAAGCCAGTATTTATTTGTCCTGCACTTTCTAAAATGTTTGTATATTGTGATTGTTATTTATTTTCTCCAATCAGCAACTAAGAGAAAAAGAAGATAAAGAAAGATATTTTCATAATTTTTACGGTGTAGAGTCGTTTTTGGAACGGATGCACGCATGGTTATTGTTTGGGTATGTCGTATGCTTAGCACGGAGCCTGATTCCTGACCACTCGAGCCAAGCTACCACAGTGTGTCCGGAAGACCACCACCACCCTTTCAGAGTGGGAGTGTGGTTTTCCAACAGACTGAACTTTAGGCGTTTAATGTGAAGTACATGTAAGGTGATGTCATAAGCAAAGTGGGGTTATGTGACCAGACAGTCCTGCTAGGGTGTCTGGCTGTATATGCATAATCCTGTGTTTTCATCTGTGATGCCTTTAGGGGCTGTAATTGCAATGCATTTAAATGATCACCCAAGGTGATGAGTACTGTCATTCTAAAGTGTGCATGCGTAAACATGGATTCTTGCTGCTGCGCTTAGGTGAAGACCCCAGACTGCTAGCCTTTAAGATATAGAGGTGCATACTTTATGGTCAGTAGGAGATGCTCAGTCAGGGTCATGTGTCACCAAGGCAGGTTTACCCCTTTTTAATGCTTGTTGAGGTAATGGGGTGGGTCGCCACTGGGATGGTGCCAGTGTGCAGGGCCCTCGCTCCAGGTTATGTTCAACTAACTGCATTGGGGGCAAGTTGATGTGCATACATGTGAGTGGTGGTACTAGACCCCACCCCCCCTGCGGGAGGGGTGGAGATGTTATGCAATGTCACAAAGTAATTCCAACAGCTTATGTATATTTGTAAATTGGTGCATAGTATTGAGTAGGGTGTGTGTTTAATAAATGTACTCTTACTTTTATAAAGCAAAGTACAGACTGGACAATCAATTATGGAGTGTTATTTTTGCGCACCTGCAAATGGCGATAACTAGCCCACACCAACTCCCTTGAGTAAGCCTCAGACTGCTCTGCAATGCTACCCTCTGAGAGTCAGGCGCTACAATTGGATGTTTGGTTCCCAGTGAAGGACAAATGTAGTCATGTTATTTGTGCAGGCCTCACAGATGCTGCCTCGTTTTCCAACATTTAGCAATCGTAATTTGGCAATAAATTGACCTCCGAGGCCAAAGCGTTCCATATTAGCCAAGAGGTAGTCACATTCGATGCGATCGAACGCTTTTTCTGCATCGAGGGAGAGAGCCAGCGCATCCAAGACCTTTAGGTTTTACTAAATGACATGATATACAACAATAGGGGCTTTCAGCCAGCCCTCTTCATCCATTCACCTGTTATTGTGCCATTCACATTTTTCTTCTGCCCACTACAGCATAAACCATGGGGTAGTGGATCAGCGCACTTAAACCATTGGCCATCTTCACAGTGTAGATCCCTTAGGGTCAGGGACGGCTATGGCAATCTGTGGTTCCTGGGACCAAAAATATATTTCTATTTTAACCCCTTTTTTGGGCTGAGGAGATCTGACCAATTCTACAATATTAAAGTTTTGCTGAATCCATGACAAACACGACAAGCATTGACAAAGCCAAATGTATGGCAGGCAATGCCAGACCAATTGGCTTTGCCAGTGCTTTTTTGACAATACACCCACTGCCTCTTATACCATTTTCAGTTCTCTGTGTTAAAGTCCTAAACGTAGCATCTGCTTATTCCTAATAAACCTACCGCTAGTTACTTTCTGCTTTTTAAAAGCGTGGCACTCCCCTTGAATCCCTTCACCTTTACAATGACTTATTCCACTGCTCACTCAGATAAGCTCGGTTCTGAAAGGCTCACTGTCAATCAGTGATTGAGTCAGTGGCGTCACTAGGGTTGGTGTCACCCAGTGCGGGTAACTCATGGTGTCACCCCCTCACGGCTTATCCCATGAATCCATGATGGACCTCCTCGAGGAGATGCATTCATCTGTGTGGCACCCACGGAGGGGGTCCTTCTTCTTCTGGGGCCTTTCCAAGCCCACTCCTCTACACCGGAGTCTAAAGCACTGCAGAGGTGTTACCCATCCTTTCATAACTTCTCCCCTTGCTCCTGGCCAACATAGAAAAGTCTTAACCACTCGCGGGAAAATGTGGAGTGTGGCTTTGACGCATTCGTTCGAGGCGGAGACGCCTGCCCCATTCCAATGTGTGGCGCTTCGCATCATGCTCACTGGACCTGACTGGAGTTTACTTAAATAACAGTAGCTCTGCACCTGTCAACGGTTACAACAATGCCAATTGTCTTACCAGGCACAGTGTCATTACTATACATTCTGTTTAAGACATCACTCAACAACTTTCTTTAACACGGAAGACGAGAGGGCAAAAATGTTGCCAAATAAATAATACAGGGCACAAGTAAATTGTTTGAGAGCCTGTAACTCTATTAACCAATTGGTTTCCATCACCAAAGAAAATTACATGATAAAAACGAATGCTACTTTTTTATTTATATTCAGAAGTGCAGAGCCAGTGTTCACTTTTCCGACTCTTCCTTTTCAGTGCATTATTTCTCATGCACTGAGCAGCAGTGCCACTCGTCTCAGGGGTGCAGGTGTATGCGAGGCCACTGCGAATGGCTACTTTTGTTGACTACGCACCTATTAGGCTTTTAGCGTGGACAAACATTTTATATGCTGCACCTGAGTCACTTCACGCCATGAGGCGCGCAGGAAGAAAATAGGAAGAAAATATTAAACCAGCTGGTGCCTAATGAGTCCTATTGACAACCGCCTTGATACTGTTCCGAAAAGCACTAGGGACATCAAGAAGGACCCCGGGTTGGTGACCGTCAGCAAGTTAAAGCAACGTGTTCGCCTCAGGCTGGAAAGTAGCTCATAGAGTCTTCTTGCAGAAAAGAGCAGCAGCCATGGTAAAAGGAGGAAGTAGAAAGCAGCAGATTAGAGCTTGTGCGAAGAGGAGCACAAAGAAGGGTGCAAAGGGGCCAAAACCCCTAGACGAATATTATAGGAGAGTTCCAGCGGGAGTCTCAGGGGGCTCAACATCTGATTCCAGTGCTATTATGATAGCGGATAATGACAGTGACAGGATGTCAAAGAGAGGTGGTCGAGAGCCCTCCCCGATAAAGAGGGGCTTAGCATCAGTAATGAAATGGACTTGGATGCCCCCAAAGTAATGAAAAGGCTCCAACGTATCAAACAGTCACCAAGAATAGCGTCAGAAGTTGTGATACCTACACCACTCACATACAGGCGTGATAGAACTTTCCTCAGGTTCATTAGTAGTGCCCTGTCAAGGGGGCGACAAACCCATTTAGTCGTCAACAAGGATGTCAGGCTCCAAGTCCCCACAACAGGCTCGACACGGTGAAATCACTGTAGAAATACACACCAAGGATGCAGTGAGTGTTCTAATGGACCCAATTGAAACTATCCCAACCAGCCCCTTGACATCAAGAGACAGCTGTATTGAGCTGAGTGGAAACAGACCTATGCCGTGGTTGGAGGTGCAATAGCAAGGGGCTAGTCTGCTCAGTATAACACACACACACACACATCTGACATCCCATGACAATTTCCAGGAGACCAGGCATGAAAAAAGCCAAGACTTGCACAAAAACCAAGATATCCTGCTGTCATCAATTAATGCCACACATTTAGAAGTCACTAATGCCCTCACTTGGCAGTCACATAAGCCGGAGGTCCAAATGGACATTATGCAAACTATAGCACTGGCCATCGCTAGAACACTTGGAAAAAAAGAGCTACTCCAAAAGACTGCCACTGCAGAATCATAGGGGAGAAACTAGCAACGTTGACTGAAGTTTTTACATCTATGATTAAGGACCTGAAAAATCTCCTTTAACCAGCTGTGCCAAAACAAGCATAGAAACAAGTATAGAAACCGAGGCAATATTGCAAATGATAAGGAGCTCGAAATCCAAATAAGGCCAGGGAGCCAGAGAGAGGAGGGGTCTTTGACGGAAGCCCAAACATCAGATACCCATCACCAAAATGACTCAAAGGTGCAGACATCCTTGCCAAACAGAGCCAGCAGCAGTAACAACAATTTAATGTTGGCTGGCCTGAATTCAGAAGGCAATATTATTAGCATTACAAATATATAATTAGCATTAAAAATAGCACAAGCAACATAAGCAAAAAAAAAGCAACGATAGAAGAATCATCCAGTATAAAACTCTTTCCGATATTTGACACAAGAAAGGCACCCCGAGGGTCACAAGAGATCCTGAATCCACGGCCGTAGAGGGGGAGGGTCCAGCCCCAAGCCAAATGTCAGCACGAAAGGATTCTATGCCATCTCAAGAAGCAGATGGTCTGGGCCCAGGGCAACTAAAAGGAGGGGGGAATAGATTCAGCCTGCCAGGCTATGCAGGAAGATCTAAACGATTCAAAAAGAAAGACCTCTGGGCTAGTAGTAATACATGGTGAGTTGCTACACAGTGGACAAGAAAGTGTCAGATTGATTGATACCCAGACGGAAAGCACGGCCCAAGAACTTCCAATAAACAAAGGGCATACTTTCAAACACAGCGAAGGGAAGAATGGGGGTGCTACCAGAGGCGTAGCTAGAGCTTGTGGCACCCGGGGCTATCCCTCAGATTGCCGCCCCTGGGGAGGGGGTGTTGTCCGAGAGACACGTAGTATCGCCGCTAATAGTTACCTCGATCATGCAAGTTACATGCACATACATGACACGGTCCAAGGCTACACAGTTGAATACACCGGTGACTGGTAGTGACTGGCAGTACAAAAGAGAACACACAGACTGCATGATCTATCTGGGGGACTCAGAAAAACCGCATGTGACATCCATAAGAGAGCTGCGTGAATAATTACCTGGTAAGCCCCTCAGCACAATGCAAACATGCACATACATGACACTGTTCAGGGATCCATCATCTACAGCTGACATTAAATGACCATTCATCATGGTCCCCCCCATTAAAGCAGTGCACTTTGTGATCTGCATGGTACATGTTCTTTGCAGCAGGCACATTAACCCTCTGTGCTACCTTTCCAGGAATCAACCCTTCCACTAGACAAAATTCCGATCGCTCTCTAGGAAGAACATTAATCACCAAAGTTATCATGACATTTTTATTGTTTCTGAAAATTACTGGAGGCCAGGAAGGAGACAGCAAGTTTTTTTTAAACCATAATATACTTGCAAACACTACGCACCCACCCGAAATAGGTACCCAGTGCGGTCACACCGTTCGCATCGCCCTAACCTGCTCAAGGTTCATGTGACCTCCGTGACAGAGTCACAGCGACTGGATCACTGTTGCTCTAGGGAGTGCTGCTTCGTAGGCCTGCCTGCAAGACTGGAGATAAACTTCAGTATGGATTGTGGTGGACAGGCCTTCAAGGTTAACCCACAATTGACACCACTACGGTACACCTGCTTGTGCTAAGATATCAAGCCTTCTAAGGTCTAGTGGGGCCTTCTAAGGTCTAGCATGGGAATGTGCTCCAACAGTAGAGTGGTCTGGTGGACTGGTCATGAAGGCTGAACCCGGTTCCCCAGTTCCAAATTCGACAGCTCTGGCCATAGTGCCACATCCTCTCCCCTACTGAACACCATACTTCCCCACTGAGAGAAACTCGCACTGCCTTCAGCTATAACCTAATTGTGCCCGCTATAAACACTTGGATGTGGCTCAATTCAAATTATGCACTTGATACTAGTAATATCCTGCCTAAAACATGGTTACCTTAACGATCTCTCACTCACTATTCAGAAATCAGCGAGTGGTTTTACCTGAAAAGTTAAGGACCTGACTAGAGGGCCCTGAAGGGAACCGTTTCAATGTCCATTGCTTATATCCTTACAAAACGTAAGCAGTATGGTTTAAAAAGACCACATCCATAAACACAGAGCCATGGTACACTTTTTGTTTTCCAATCCACCCATCAACCAGGTATTGCAGTACCTCCAGGAATGGTACATTTTCCCACCTGGGGACAACAATGCTGTTCAAAGAAAGACTAGAAAACAAAAGTAGCGCTTCACTGGCAAACTCTGAAAAGGTGATGCTGATGTATTTGGATGTAAATAAAACCAATCTGGCCACTTTGCAGCCACTCTGTCTTGCTTTATTTAGTTATGTATTTATTTTTCATATTTAAAACCTTCTATTTCTCTCCATCCCGCTGCACTTTGGAATAGAAAAATGTCAGAAAAAGGGCATTTCCCGCAAGAGTGTTTTTCTTTTTTGGATCCATTTCACAGGGAAGCAACTAAATGAAAGAAGGAAAGAGAGGTTGCGAACCCTTTCTTCAAGTCACGGTTTTCAGTAAGTTAGGAGCAAGACAGAAAGAGAGGGAATAATAGCAAGAGAGGGGGGTACAGCTGCCAGCACAAAAAAGAAGAGGACATTGCCCGAGTCCTATTCCTTCTCTGCCCGTCCCCGAACGTCCACTAAAGCAAGCCAAGCCTTATCTGAATGCCTTTGTCCTCCCCCAAAATAGTGCCGCCTGGGGTGGACCACCCAAACCCCACCGCCCCACCCTAGCTACGCCACTGGGTGCCACTTACCAGCTGCAGGCTGCAGAGGAAGACAAGCGTGCACCTGGCGCTGCAAAATCCCATGGGCAGTGATGAAAATGGCGGGCTGGGTGCCACGTCACGTGAGTGGCGTTTCAAACATCGTCTGGACGCCCACGTCGTAGCCTAATTGGACAATAATTTTGGCCGGCGGCCGGGTAAGGTTCGACAGACAGCAATATTATTTAGCATTTTGGTGTCACGGACTCCGTGACACCAAAATGCAAAATAATATTACTGTCTGTCGAACCTTACCCGGCCGCCGGCCAAGATTATTGTCGACACTGACCACGGTGTCACCCCATGCGATGGTGTCTCCTGGTGCAGTCCGCACCCCCCTAGTGACGCCACTGGATTGAGTAGTCAAAGCCTCTGCTAACGCCAAGACTCTTTTCTGTCAAAAGGAAAATCAACAGCGTGTGAATGCATATCATCCTGTCTGAAGGGACACCATGGTCTGGGTTTACGTGTAAAAATAACCTTGCTAATTTGTTGGAAAATCGGAGGCTGAGGTATCGCTTATCTTGTATAAGTTGATAACTATTCGATAAAACCGGATGTTGCACAAGCATACATATGGCTATAGTTCACATACTTGGATTTAGAAAGCATCAGCATGAAAGTAGGTAGCTTTAGAGATGACTTGTGTTATAGCTTTTTGATATCTAGTTTGGTTAAAACAGTAAATATGTCAAAGTTCTAAATGCATTTATAACTTGAGAAATGAAACAATCCTGAAATTAGCTGTTTTTCTTTAATTTAATATGGGATGCAAGAGGAAATCCCTAAGAATATTGTGAAAATGTGGATTGTGTGATGAAGGGATTGAAGATATCCAACATGCAAATTTGTCTGGTGTTAAAATATGTGCATTTTTGTTATTTTTGCAAAATGTATATATATTGGTTGTGAAGTAGCACCCGAGGCACTGAGTGTGGTCTCTTATGCAACTCAACCATTGTTTAAATACTATAAGATGTTTAAAACTTTGAGCTGCGTAAAATGCTGGATTTAGTAATTAGATTGTCGTGCATGGTATTATGAATGGATTGTTTTTATTTTTGGATAATGGATTTTAAGTATATGTTTTGCCTATGTTTATTTAAAGCTAATATCAAAAGTAATAAAATATAATTAAATTGAGTGGGAGGCTCTAGTCGAGTTTTCAAAGTTTTTCTTTGTTTTAAAAATGTTGTTTAATTACAAAGTCCCATTAACAAATATAAATTGTAAAGACTAAGGGCCTTATTTAGATGTCAGTGGATGGAATACTCTGTCACAAACGTGAAGGATATCCCGACTTCCGTATTCCGATCTCCATAGGATATATTGGGATTGTGATACAGCGGACGGGATCTCCATCTAGTTTGTGATGGAGTATCCCATCCGCCAAGATATAAATTAGTCCTTAAGTGATAAATCATGGTTTACACCAGTCCTGGGGGAGCCTGCAAACCTATTGCTACTTCTTCAAGGGCTTGTATCTCTGAAGCTGCGGCCATGGGTATTAGGTGACTTGAAATAACATGGACCATAGTGTACCCAGAAGAAAGTACAGAGTCTCTTCCCTTTTATGACCACCACACTTTATCAGAGAAACACTTCAGGAATTTCAAACACATTGCTAAAGTTTCTTACCGAGCTCTGGCCACTTGGAAGTGAATTCATTATATCACAGTTCAGCTCTGGATATATATATCTTCTCTCCCAAAGTCTGGTTAGGCAGTGGTGACCCTGACTGTGATCATGGCCTCTGGCCTCGCCAAGTCGCCATCATGGCGTCTTCCTGTTGGTGACATCACTTCCGCCTTATGTTTCCGGGGCTGGCTTCCCTCCAGTAAACTAGAGCTACTTGAGGCTTCATTTTCCAAGTTGTCGTCCTGCCTGCAGATTGTCTCAGCAGCCTGCCTGCGGGCATTTTTAGTACATTGTACATAATGTCCTCACTGCCTCTCTTGATGAATTAACGCATCTGCTGCAGAGGTTTGCGAAAATAATGCATGTCGCACATTAGGACCCAACGTGTCATCCTTATGTGGTCATTAAAATAAGTAGCACGTCTGTACGGCAATGGTATTCCTGCTACATTGTTGCACAGCATTTAGCTATCCTAGCGGCAATATTGTGACTTTTAATTTTGAAACAGTTATTATTACTATAATTAGTACAAACAAGACCAAACGTGAAGATATACTGCACATTACACTAAGAATGCCTCTTTTAACCGTGAATATCTGCAGAGAAATGCAAATACATTAAAAGGGTTTTAGAAATCATCTGGAAAAGAAATCTGCTGGTGATCTCCTAGCCCTGGCGTGAGCTGCTTCCAAACCCCTTCTGCAGGAGCACGCATCCAAGTCTGCCATGGGCTTGTTGATGTGCTGCGTAATGGTGGCATTTCGGGGGGTTTGCAGAGCACCAACAGGTGGCACTGAAGACATCTTTGGCTACCCCAACAAGAGAGTGTTAACTTCAGAGCAAGTAAATTACTTTGTTGACTTTAAAAACCATGAGGAACTTGGAATTCATTGTTATGATCCCTTCCCTTCATGTACATCTCAAGAATGGGTGCGGCATTTTGTATTCAATGCAGTAGAAATGTTAGTCGGCACAGGTATTGTCAGTAGCGCTCTTCGGGACTCTCAGGCTTCCCTCCCCATGAGGATTTAGCCTCCCCCGGTGCTTCTACGTGCCCTAGAATGACTCAGATTGTTACGAGTGGATACACTTGTACCTTGGAACCCCTCGGTACTGACAGCTCAAAAAGAAATAATGTGCCTCACGAGATAGGGAGATGTTCTCAGAACCGTGCAATCACGCTTCCCACAGTATTGACCAGGGTACTTCATGTAGCGATAGAACCAGGAAGACCAGGCTCCAGAGTCAAAGAGACTTTAATGAGCACACCACATGAGGGACACATGCAATGGCTCTAGCTCAGAGTCCATACCTCATATATTCTGCTTGGGTCTACTTAAGACTACAAACCACATGTTATAAATGAGAACAAGCCCTCCCCCGTATTAAGACTAAGCTTATATTTATTCAAGGCAATGAGGCGCGAGTCACCTGCCGGCAAGAAAGAAAGTTGAGCACATGATCCATCCTACATACAGCCATATCTGCATTGCAAGTAGTAGCTCATGTTTCCTTTGTTCAAAACAAACTCATACCTTACCCAGGGTTAGTTAGAACCTTTGCGGTTGGATTTCCCTGAAGCTAAAGGATTAATTTTCCTGAATATTAAAGACCTCTTTCTGGGCCACACTTAACTCAAGCACTTAGCATTACTCGTCCCATTGAGTGCACCTTTCTGCTTTGAGTCTCCAACTACCTGGCAATACTGTTTCCATGATAAACTCTGGAAATGTTCAAGCTTAGAAGAACGTAGACCTTCTGGGCAGAAGAAAAAAGCAGACATATTATCTTCTAATGATTTAAGTAGAAATCTGTGGTAGAGGATAGCAGGTTAACAGTAGGTTTCCTTGTATGATTCAGCAAGGAGGAGGTATATATTAAACACATTTGCTGACCCCTGGAGAATGCTACAGATTATCGGCTGGAGCAAGGAGCAACATTGGTGCAGTGCCACCGTGTGCTCTGATCCTAGGTGCTGAAACCTTTCTTGAGACTATTTGTGTATGTCCACCTACTAAATCCTCTCCTCCATGCTCATTAAGTACAATAATGAATGAGTCTGTGTGTGGTTTATCAAGAAGGGTTGTTAGACCAGGATGCGCAAGATGAGCCAGTACGAAAACTAGTGACAATGAGGTATTAGTTAGGTGTGTTGATCTGAGGCCCCGGAAGAGTGATGCGTTACCCTGATGAATGCGGTGGCTCTGCAATGGCTGAAACGTGAATGAGCATTGTCTAACTTGTTTGTTTTGCTCCGAGTTGTTTTTTGCTTGACTCTCAACCTATCCAGGTACACCAACCCTACCACAAGCAATGGGCCATCACCTGATGTGGTCCACTGGTCCAAATCATGTGCCACTCTGTGAAGTGTGCCCTTCTGTTTGGTTCTGAAGGTGCAAGTGTATCCTTCCTGGGGTGGATTAATATTTAATATTTAATTGAACCATTTTATAGAGCACTGACATAATTCCCGGACATCAGAACATTGTAGAGTAATAATCCAATTGAAGGGTAAAAACTGCGGAAATAGGTAGCTACAGTTTATACCAAATATATTTGGGAACTATGTTTCCCCTGACATGAAGTAAAAGAAGGTGACATTTGGCATTATACACGTAGATGGCACCATGCTTGAAATTGATTATATTTATTTTTTTCAAATGTTGACAAGTTCAGCCATTCAGTGGATTTCCAGTGCATTGACATTGATGCTGTAGAGACCTTTATTTCACCAAGTCTTCTGGATTCATAGTCCTATCAAACTTTATTCCGCTAAAAAAAGCAATTAAAATGTACACCACTAAAAACAATTCACATTACCTATACTTAAGAATACACACAGTGAGCATAACATCAAAATTAAAACCCTTCTTATACACCAGTCACAAGATGATAACATACAATTCAGATCACAAAGATATAAAGAATCCTTGCAAAGTGCATTATTTTTTCCTAATCACCATAACGTAGCGGATAAAGTTAGCCACTGTAACACATGTAATCAGACCACTCAGCTGTTGCAAGAAAACTAGGTCTTTTTACTGTTGTCTAATACCAGCAGCATGCAGAATTGGTACCAAAAATATTTCAGTGCACAAGAATATAGCTGGCAAAAAAACGTAAAGTGCATGGTGCTTTGTGAAGAGGCGTTATCAAAGGAGCAATTTGGAAGCATAGAGTTCTAGTGACCTCTCTTGGAAATTCCACTAGAAGATGAATAATATTAAAACAAAATCTCGTGAGATAAACCTATATTTAATGTTAAAAATACCTACCAAATGAAGCTTACATCACCTGGACTATTTCATTAAACTGTGGTTAATACTGGAACTTAATTTATCAAAGTCCTCCTGATGAAGTCAGTCTTGCCTCTGCAGAAACAAGCATTTCACCTGCTTCTTTTATTGAGCATCTATGTTCTCCGTCCGACAGACCCTAATCGACAAAGCAATTTTGAACATAATTTATCCAGAGGATCGCAATAGTATTGTCTGAAGAAAGAAAATCTGCCAGCAGTCCCCTCATTTAGCCTGCTTTTGGATTCCCCTGAATTCTTAACCAGAGAACTAAAGGCCATATTTGATCCTGCCCACCAGGGGTTCCAGCCCCACCTCAGAATAGCACATAAAAGAAAGTGTGGATTGAGGGACAGTAAGAAGTCTACACAAAAATGTATTTTAAACCTGCTGCAAATGGTTAGCACCTTCGTACCCCCCAGAAACCAGCTCCATAGAGCGTTAATGAAGCACACTTTCTTTTATAAATATTCACTAAATCTTTCACAGGATTATGACTCAATCTGCGTGCAAAACTGAAGACCATTTCTATAACTCCCTGACATTGTATTGCCCTGGTATTAAATAAACGATTCCAATTTAGATTAGAGTTAATGTGAAGGCCCATATATATAAAAGTTGTCACTTTAGAGATAACACCCCCCTCTAATTGAAATGTTTTAATTTTAGTATTTTTAGGGCCTATCCTCCTGCAAATGATTTACTAAGATTGGTTTTAATGTCCAACTCACCCATGAATGTATAAAAAGCATCAAGAAGTTATAGACCATTTGACGTTCTCGAGATTAAAACTGCATCATCCGCATAAAGTAAAACTGGTATTGCACATGATTTCATTTGCGGCACGTCTTTCCCTGTATTACACAAATAATGTTCTAGGCCATTTATGTAGATAAGAAAAAGCAAAGAAGCCATCACACAAACTTGGCAGACCCCTGAAGAGGATTTAATCATGAACGAAAGTTCATCCTCTGCCCCAAATCTAATCATAGCCGCTGTATCCCAATCGATCCGTCAAAGTAAGTCAATTAGGTCCTGCTCTATTCCCATCCACTCCATTATGGCCCATAGTTTCACTCTGTTAACCATGACAAAGGCACAGGAGAAGTCCATAAATTCTAAACAAATAGATCCTCTCCTGGCCTTGACATACTTCCCAATTATTAGCAAGAGATTTAGGCACTGTTCCACAGTGTGCAACCCTGGGCGAAAACCATACTGCACTATAGACAGGGCCTGATTTTCCTCTAGCCAGGCATCTAATTTGGCAGCCAAAATCCTGCCTACTATTTTAAGAGAACTATCTAGGAAGGAGATCTGGTGATAACAACATGGAAAGTGTCTGTTACCTTTTTAAAAATGGGAACTACCACCGCTTCTTCCCATGATGGTATAAGTTGCCCCTTTATAGCAGCCCTGAAATCATTAGTTAGCAATTGGGCCTAAGAGGCTATATTACCTTTATACAAGTCTAATGGCATGCCATCCGATCCAAGGTATTTATAGGGAGGTTCAAGTTAATAGCAGCAAGTACATCCCTTACCTCAATAGTTTTACTAAGTTGGGCAAAACCCTCCCATTTACAAGTTACTGGTTCCCTTTTATCTGAGGTAATGTCCTTATTATCTGGGTTGAAGATGTTAGAAAAATGATCCACCCAAGCCTGAACTGGTATAAGGGATTCCATCAGAGTCCTTTGATAACCTGACAAGAAAGGCAGATTTACAACCTTTCAAAAAGCAGCGCTATCCCCTGTATTAGCTGCCTCCTCCAACTCCTCCTAATCTTTCCTTCTAAGCTTGGTTTTCCAAGTCCCAAGGATTTCTTTATACGATCGCCTGGCACACATTATATCTATCTTAGAGTGCAGTTTTTATAATAAAGCTAATTTTAGTCGGTCGTGGGCAGCTGCTCAGGCATGGTTGAACCATCCCTGTGAAATAGAATTTTTAAAGGATTTGATTATATTGAGCCCCTTGGCCGTTGATGTACTTAAATCATTATAAGGCTCTAAAATATTCTCAAGGGTTTCGTCAAAAGAACAAAAAACACAAGTAATCTGGGGTCTAGTATGCTCATAGAGAGTGTCTTAAGTAAAAGAGAAAGAAAAATATCTTAGTCAAGGTGTCAACTGAAAAGTGTTTAAAGAAGAAGAATTAGTGAAGAGAAGAATGAGCCTTTGTTATCTCAGGTTACCCATCAATCCTCAATGTGATCATTATCATCATTTGGGTTATCCAACCAACCTCCAGTTGTCCTCTTGATCATAGAGGGATACTGGGCGAATTGTGACCTCTTCTGGATCATTCGCAGAAAGAGCAAAAAAAGAGGGGAAAGAAAGCAGTAAGAACCTTATCTGCTATGTTCTCGAATCACAGTTAAATGTGGGTAAGTGCAGTGCAAAAAAATGTGATATGTTTAAAAAAGGATTTGCATGAGAAATGCAGATTCCATCAAATGTAAAGTATCACGTGCAATCCTTATTAAAAACAATAGCAATGATGTAGCAGTGTCAAGAAGCGACTGCTACCAAATGGTCGACATGTTTCAGCCGGCTGAACAGACTGTCCTTGGCTTTCTTCAGGACCTTTCTTTTACAATTCTGTATTTGCTACTGCAGTCAATCCAACTTAGATTGCAAAAAGTTTTTTATACATACAGCAAGAGTTTGCGATAGTTCCTCTGTATCAACGTGATATATAACGTATCTGAAAAACACAACCAGTGACACCTATCATGACAAATTAGAAAAGCTTTTTTGGTATCCAACTCATAAGTAGTTATGTGCAGATAATACTATTGTGTATTATTGCCAATCAATAATGCTCACCCGTATAATACAGGGGTTAGACCTCACCTCACCGGGCACCAGCTCCAGTCAATGAGGCCCGCTCTAATAAACAAAAAACCAAAACAAATTAGGTCATTTGTAAGGTTTGTTCCATATGTCCCAATCTAATGGAATCAAAATCTTTCACTGTCTTGTGTAATTACACTATGAGAGAATTAATATGTTAAAAGTAAAATAATAATTATAAAATAATCGACCTCTATCAGCATCTAGCATCTTCAGAGTCAGGCTGATTGAATCTTAGCAAACTGCCCGTTCTTATGGGTCCCTACAAAAAAGGGCTAGATCAGATCTTGTAGACCTAGCCAATCACATACAGTAAGTATCTGGACATAGGCTAACATAAGTGTGAATTAATCTAAAACCTATAACAAATGTGGGTATTTATTAGTTATAAGTACCGTTTCATAAAAGTCATTCTATACTGATGGTAGTCCATGTCGTATTATGCGAGGACTCAGTGATATCTCACTTAGTCACCTCTTTCTTAGCTATTCAGTGACATATCACCGCTCTACTCATGGCTGAAATACTGAAAGAAACAAATTCAAAATATTAACAATTCCAAAAAATAGTACTGGCACGGGCCGAGGATAGTCTAAAGATGCCCATATTGAGCACAAGATATTTCGAAACCCGCTGTCTCGTAAGGAAAGTACATTCGAAATGGTCAAAGGTCCCCAAATGGATCCTACCTGTCCGTCGTTACCTCACGCTGAGACCAAACTGGAAAAGGAGGTGACAGACTAGGAGCTGAAGAGAGCTTTTATAACAAAAGAACCCACACAACTGTTTCCAATTAGTAAAATTAGGTCCGCATTTGATGATGTCAAAAGAAGTCAATATTAAGATTGCATGGCTTTGATCGTCAATAAGCCTTTGCAAGAATCCCTCCTTATCTACTCTGTCTCATTTAATCCCAATGTCTTTATTGCGTGAATATGATCAAGCCAAATTCTCCTTATGCCCTTTATCAATGGTAAAAATGTAAATCAAGAACCATAACAAGCGGATTGTGATCTCTCAAACAGAAGACTTCAACATTATATTCCCTCATTAAGACAGTTATATCCAAAGACAGCATTACAAAATCTAACTCACTACTATTCCCAATTCCTTTATAAACGGGAGAGACAGGTGACTCTCTTGCCCTGAATTATTTAGCAATTACCAAGTTTTGGGAAATTAGGATCCTGCTCAGGGCCTCCCCATATGGGACATGCTGGAAGTGTATCACATTCATCCCTTCCATTGTTTTTGTGCTACATATTGATGTTTTGCTATTATCGCATAATAGTATATTAAAATCCCTCACCCAAATTAGTAAAACCTCCTTTGTGTGTCCATTCTGGAATTTCGTCAGACTATCTTCAAGATTATCTATTACCGTAGGGACATGCACATCAAAAATATTACTATAGAAATGAATTAGCAAAATATCAATGAAGTTGGGGATCTGCCAGAGCACCAATTGATAGTAAGGAGTACAATCAATTGCTTTCATAAGGAGTCAGATTAGTTTCACTGAAATCAAAATGGCCAAGCCCCCTTTGACTCTTCCTGCCATGATGGAATGGCTGAACTACACATGCAATGAAAAACATTTATACAAAAGTCCTCAAGGGTCCAAGTTTCTTGCAAACAAACAATATCTCTGTTATTGATGATAGATAACCAGTCAGGATTTGACACCTTCTAGTGAATACCTGCAATATTCCACAAAAGAAGCATGAGGCCTCAACGTACAACTAAGGACCCAAGAGGTATGTCCTTAGTGTCTGCCAACCTCAATGCAGAATTAACATTGGGGCCCACCTCATTATTTAGGGTATTTGAAACCACAGTTCGAGCTTGAGCAATGATCTTACATCCCTGAACTGCTTATTCCGCTTTAGGATAAAGTCAGTGTTTGTCATCCAGGGGGGTCAGTACATTAAAGCTGTTTTGTACTTCCACATTAAAAGTTGGCTTATCGTTTAGAGAAAATGAAGGATTAGTAGCTGGCTTGGTAGTTAAGAGGACCAAGGGTCTATAAAAATAACCCAGTGGCATGGCCTAAATTGCTGCTGGGACTCTTTTTTGATTGTCCAAACAACTCAGACGTAATTTAAGAGTACTAGGAGATTTAAAATTGATGATCACACAATGCCCTGGCACTTCCTTTTAGTAAACACCAATCCAAAGAGTTCTTCTTACCATAAGCACCTCACTCACCTGAGAGCTCCTGGAGCCAGCCAGAGTTTGTTTTTAGCCAATGGATTGTCTTGTATTTTTAAGGTGGAGTGATCTTCCTTCATGGTTGAAGATAGCATCGGAACATCCTTTAGGACTATTAAATAAGGGGTACACTCATGTGGTAGCTGAGGAAAATCGTTTTTTTTCTGTTTAAGAAGGCTCCCAGACCTCCAGCATTGACTGGAATGTCAACAATACAATTTCCAGTATAATGTCCAGCCCTGCTTTATACTACGGGGTGATTCGATTCCAAACCAGGCCAGCAAGCATAACTCTCAATCCACAACAATGTCACCTTCACCTTGGACAGGATCATTTGTTTGACGCTTTCTTGAGATCTGCATAAACATTGAATAGGGCCTTTAACGTAACAACCTACATGACACACTACACACACTTAGAGAGCAGTGGGAGGGAGACCTTGGACCACTCGAAGATGAGGACTGGCAGGCTGCCCTGATGTTCCCTAAAGAGGTGGCCATCACCCTCCGCTTCCGACTGATACAATTCAGAATTCTCCATAGATCATATTTAACAGCAGTGACATGGGCAAAGATAGGGGCCAGGGCTGATGCACTCTCAGGGGCTGCAGCCAAACAGCTACCTTTTACCATACGATATGGGAGTGCCCGGAGCTCCTACGGCTATGGGAGGGGGCCACGACTCACATCCAAACCGCCTTGAGGAAAGCATTGACTCTTACACCAGGGTTGGGCCTACTTAATATATGGGCGGCAACAGATCTCACAGAGGTGGAACAACAACTAGCCACACTTGGATATACCCTTGTCAAAAGAGAACTAGCTATGGGGTGGGGGGGCGGCAAGTTCACCGACTATCAAGACATGGGTAAAGGAAGTTGATAAATGTATGATTGCAGCAAAGGAAGTATTTATAACTCAGGGATGCCCAAGGAAGTGGGACAAGAAATGGGGCAAATGGAACGTATATCGTGGAAATATCTGTAGCTCCCCGACGTTGGAACTTGAAATGAGACGAAGTAGAGATCGAGCGGAGGATATTATGTAACGGTGACTCTCTTCCCCTTGATAATGTACTGATGTATTAAGTGTTTGCTGAAATATTGATTACCACTGTATGCATGACTACGAATTAAACTAATAAAAAGAAGTTTACATTTTTTTATCTGACTTACAGTTTAGTTCTTTCAAATTCCCAGCTATTTCTGAAATAAAATCATTTATCACAGTCTTCAACCTATCCAAGCAGTTTAAGAAATGAGTCATGATATGCGATTCCAGATCTAACAAATCTCTTTGATGAGGGGCAAGTGGATGGTAAATGACCGGCCTCCAGCAGGTCATCCCCCTGATCAGTATCTCCAATTGGGCATTCTAAATGGGTCATAGAAATATCTGCTAACTCACCTCTTTCTGTACAAAGCAAACTATTACCAGGGCTCTTATCGATTCATTTCAGAAAGTCGAAAGCACCAGGGTCAAGTGGAGTTAGACACATAATTACAAATTTATAAATGGAATTCCCGCTGCAATCATAAACAGAAATCTCCCTTCTGACATTTTCGTGAAACCCATCTTTTTTCTGACGTTCTGGGTGACATTAACTTGTCCTGCCGCCTCCATGTTGCAATGCATTGATAAATACGCTTGTCTTGACTGACACAAGAAAGTTGTGGCCCATGCTGTACCGAATGGAAGCACAGTGCAGCCAGCAGCAGGTCAATGAGGCCCCCCAGGTGATTCCTTAAAAATTTCTCGGCCTCATTTAGGTTTTGCAAGGGATACTCGGCCACAAACATGGATATCGCGTCCACCTTATTGCAAGTGCATTAGGATACAGTGCACTTGTAATAAGGTGGGCGGAATATATTTATGAGTACTTGGAGTTTGGGTTGGAAAAATGGTTATGCGTGAAGTTTGGCATAATGCCCATGTGTGATGATCTTGAATACATTAGAAAAGCCTGAATAAAGTCAGTGATAGACTGTGGCCGGCTACAGCCAGTAAACAGGCAGACTGCATGGGACAACTGAGTGGCTTTACCAGCATTTATGTAAGATCAATGCTGTTGTGTCTTTTGATCATTGCAATGAAGGCGGCAGTCAAATTTCTGAATACTAACTGGGATGAGACTGGAAGAATTGTTTACTGATGGGGATAGGAAAGTCGACTGCTGAATGTGAAACTGCCTTTACTATGCGGGCTGAACCGCGCATGCCATTTCCCTGCAAGCTAAACCACGCTTGCCTTAACCACACCTATGCCTTAACCACGCATATACGCGGTTAAGACAGTGCACGGTCTAGCTGACGGATGGGCGGGGAGACTGGGAGGACGCTTTGGGAGTGGACATGTTGGGAGCAGAAGCGTCGGAACGGGAAGCCAACAGGAACATGGAGGAGTAAGTGAGGCTGATGCCGGGTCAGTTTTAAAGGGATGGGGTCGGTTTTAGTGTTCAGGGTGGGGGGTCGGGGTAATTTTTGGAAGGGGGCTGGTTTTGGGGTGGTTTAGGGGTGAGGCTAGTTGCTAGGGCTTAGAAGGAGGGGGGTCTGGGTAGTTTTAAGGGCTGGGTTTGGGGGGTTTAGGGGTGAGGGTAGGTTTTAGGACTCAAGGTGAGGGGGCTGGGGTCGTTTAAGGGCTGGGGCTGGGTTTGGGGGGTTTAGGAGTGAGGGTAGGTTTTAGGGCTCAAGGTGAAGGAGGTCAAATCGTTTTTTAAAGGGGGAAGGGTTTTAGGTCTCAGGGTTGGTAAAAGGGTAGGGGTAGTTTTACTGGCAGGGTGTGGGTAAGTGTTAGGCCTTCGGGTGGAGGTGGGGTCGGGGAAGTTTTTTTAAAGGGTACAGGGTTTTAGGCCTCATGGGTGGGGGATGGGAAGGGGTAGTTTTGAGGGCAGGACAGGGTAGATTTTAGGTCTCAGGGTGGGGGTGGAGGGGCACGGTAGGAGGAATAGAATTTTAGGGCTTAGAGCGGGAGAAGGACCGGGGTATTGGCGAACTCAACTATGCATATCCTCTTACCAAACATGGCTTTACAACGAAATTGTGTGGTAAAGTCATTCGTGGTTTGGGCTTGAGAATTCCACTGGCCTAATATGATGCAGGCCGGCACTGAGGGCAGGGTAGGGGGCTGGAGTCGTATTCTGACGGACACTGGCACAGCATCTCTTCATTTGGTTACCACCAGGGCCGGCTTTAGCTCTGGTGGCGCCCGGTGCGACAATAATTTTTGGCAGCCCCACATCTCATGACCGCCTGCTCGGATTCACACACTACCACCGAGCAAAAGTGCCCCTCATCTCTCCAATCATGAGTTATTGCTAGACATAGCCACCCCTTCTTGTCGTCAGCGCCCCCTCCAAAGTTCAGCGCCAAGTGCGGTTGCACCGATCGCACTGCCCTAAAGCGGCCCTGGTTACCACTCTCTGGGGCATATGTATCAACATCACCATTTGCGATTCTCAAATAGCGATTTTTAAAGAATCGCTATTTGAGAATTGCAAAACGGGATGTATTGAAAAATTTGCAAACTTTTTGCGATTTCTTAAAATTCCTTAATTGCGATTAGCAAATTGCGAAATCGCAATTAAGGAATACCTGCCCATTCATTTCTATGGGCCAGGAGACCCATAGGAATGAATGGGAAGTAATTCTCAAATAGCGATTCGCAATTTGCTAATCGCAATTTGAGAATAATTTCAAAGGTGCAAGGGTGTCATGATGACACCCTGATGCACCCCTGAAATGAGCATGTGTGTGCATATGGCGCACATACATGCCCTAAGGGCATGTATGAGCGCCACGTGGCACTTGGTAAATTTAAAAAAAGTGCTTTTTGAAAGGAAATCGCAAATTACCACCAACTGGAAGTTGGTGGTAATTTGCGATTTCTTAAGGATAATTCGCACAACTTGGGTGCTTTTTACATATCATTTAAGAAATCGCAATTTGCGATTTCTTAAATGCTTACGCAAAATTAAGAAATCGCTAAATTAGCAATTCCTTAATTTTGCGATGGGATGTGGCTCATACATCCCGATTACCGATTTTTTAATCGCAAACGCTGTTATTTTGCGAATCGCAGCGTTTGCGATTAAAAAATCGTTTGATACATATGCCCCCTAGTCATTCTAGCCCATTGTCTTTATTTCTGTTGCCTTGCCCTTCACATGCCAGGATGCTGGACTCATTACCAGAGGAAAGCAGGATTCTTTCCGTGAGCGCACAGCACATGGATGCTTTGAATTTTTGGTGCTTTGTAAATGAATATAGCTTTGTAAATTTGGAAATAAATGAATATAAATTAGATGGTATCTAAAATTGGAAGTAGCATGGGCCTTGTAATGCACCTTGCTACCGTAGCCACTAACAACACAGGATACAGGAGTCTATTCACGAAAACAGGTGTGATTTGTGGAAGGTGTGTGTTGTGTCCTCTACTGGGCACGAAATATCCTTGTTACACTCATTTTCAGAACTTCACTACTCTGGCTGGTGTAACGGTACATTCTCTGCCAAATAAACACATGCGAGGGAATAGTATACAAGGAAAAGATCATTCACACTTTTTTGGTGAGCTCTATCTGAGATTTAGAATTATGGAGCAAAAAAAGTGTGTATTTTAATTTGTGATTATTTTTTTTCTCTACATTCTGAAATATTTTTGTCGAACACTCTTCCTCCTTTTCCTATGAGCACTCTCCTAGTTTACAATTTCTGCAGTACGTACAAACCAAAGTCTGTTTCCGGTGACATAGATTATCTGAAAAGTGTGGCAAATGCAGTATCCTTGTTTGTGAATATCCACAAAGTTAGAAATGAGTGAGCGTTCACCACATATGCACAGGATTACCCTTGCCACACCTCGGACGAGCCCTGGTACGCCTGCTGCTCGAAATTAAATTTAAAACTGGGACTATATTATCTATTTATGACTGCTTACATTGCTCAGGTGTAAATCACGTTTTTGCACTAGTGAGTTTTCCAGGTGTAATGTAAAATCACACCTGGAAAATAAAATGTAGTTTCTAATATTTGAAAAAAATGACATTGGGATTGTCGCCTGTAATAGTTATTAGATCACCATTTTATTCACAAGTTTGTGCATACTGACATAACGATCCATCAGAGAAGACACAAACAAAGAATAAGAGTTGGCAAAGCCAATAGGTCTTACTTTCTCACTAAATAGTTATTGGCAAAGGCTTGTTTCCAAATGTTGTTGGATATTGGATAAAAGGCTGAATTCTCTTAAACAGCACTTGTCTTACTGCCACCACACAGGAAATTACATCAGCAGCTCTCCAGGATCGGGTCTAAAGTCATTTGAGGTGTTGGGAGGGAGACTTCAAGCAGTACGTTTGCCATTGGGATAGAACACAATACCCCAGCAGCATATACATGTAACACTACTCTTTTGTCATGGAAATAAAAAAGAGACAAGATGCTGAAATCCCTTTATGTTGTAAGAAAAATGGACTGTCCTCTTGGAACTGAGCTGTGCGCTTGAGAGTTGCTCAGACACTAGAATGAAAGAACGCTTAAATCAAATGCAAAAAAATATGTTAATTGTAATGTAATGGTAGCTGTTATGAGTGGGGCACCAGGACCCTGCAGAGAGAGAGAGAAAAGGCAGAGCAGGAAGCGAAAGTTAGGAACCCGAAAGGGAAGGGATTGAGTAGATAGAAGAGGAGCAAGAAAGGAAGCAGGCGCATGAGGTGTGGTCTCCTTGCTCATAAGAATAAAGAGTTACATGATCACTTACCTCCACGTGTCCATGTCGTCTGTGTACACACACAACACAGCATAAATGCTTTACTGTTTACCTGTTAATTATTTAACATTACTAATAAAACAAATATCTGGTTGGGGGAGAACGAGGCACATGGCAGGCGCAAGATAAGATGCTCCGAAATGATGCAGGGCCAACCCACCAGGGGCCCCCAAACCTTCCAGGAGGCCCCATTCAGCCCAAGGCCAGTGAATGTCTGTGGGACAGAGATTATGCAGGGGGCTCCATCATTTTGCGTTACTCCACTGAAATGATGAGATCCCAAATGCTGGCCATGGGTGGAGCAGGAAATAAAAACATAGGCAGCGTAATGTTGTCTACTGAGTGCCCAGTGTGATGCCATATTGAGATTGGCTAAAGATGCAAGGGTCTTGCCATTTGTGGATTGCCAACTGAGGGCCCTTTTGAATTCAGCTGCTTGTCACAGTGGCTCAACCATGTTATGTTCCTCGGGCTGGGCACTCTGCATTCAAAGGAGCTTCTGGTAGAGGCACCATCAGTTGAAGCCCGTGCACCGGGGTGGAGGGTGAAGGGTGGAGATGGGGCGAGAGAGTCACAGCTGACAGAACTACTTACTTACATCCTTTTACCAATGGGTACACAAGTGGGACACTCTAATCTTCCACGGAAAGCCATGGGATTGATGGACAACCCATTGAAGCAATCCCAAGCCTTTAAAAACACATGCGAGCCAATAGCGGAAGGGTCTGCCCCCGAACCCCCTTTTCCTGCACTGCTTCATATGCACTTAAGTCATTTTAAAATTATTGATACCATGAGGTATATAGTAGGGTGGCTGTTTTAAGCAAGACCTAACAATGAATGTTGCTACACTTATGAAAGTGCTGTTTCACTCAAGCAACTATCTTGTTTAGAAGGTTAAAAAGAACAAATGCCCCTTTTAATGTGTGTTTCCTGGCGCTAGCCACACATGTTTACCTCCCCTGTAACAGGAACATACATTTACGAAGAACAGCTAAGAATAAAATATAGAAGGTGAAAGGAAAAAACACAACGCACAGAGAAAGAGGGGCCTGTCCAACACAGCGCGTGTAGAACAAGAAACCTCAAATTGAGAATGTCTCGCCCTGGCTGTGTGGATGGGAGTTAATCTCTCCTTGGCCTTCGCGAAGCAGATTTACTGTGTGCTGTCTGTGTCTGGCGGGCAGTTTAATACTGTGATCTTTGCTCTCCATATTGCGGCATATGAAATGCAAACAGCTGTCCTGTTTGTTGTCCCTCTGCAGGCACCACGGTCGCCCTTTCCCTCCTTGCTTCGGGATTTCTGCTGTCAGCTCAGGTCTCCCCTCCCGTCACCCTTAATCCCGCGGATCCGTCGAGCCCGAACTCCAGCTGCACGAAGTACAGGTGAGATTTGAGGATTATGCTGCAGAGGGCTTGAAACTCTGCTCCAGGCTTCAGAAATCTGTCATGCCATGGCACAAGGTTTCCAGCTCTGTTTAATTCTTTTGTGCAGAATATTTAAGCATCTATTTGATTGTTATATTTTCACCAATTTTATAATATATTAAATTATATGTCGATGGTGACTGTGCCATCAGGCACCCAGAGCCAGGAGTGTTTCATCAGAACCTATAAAGCCATTAAAATGCATCATGGTCGCTGTACGCATTGGTTGTGGTTCCTCTCGGTAACGCATAACTAGCTTTCAGTTTTGTTGAGGGGAGATGGTAATAATGAATTATGGCAATAAATACTCTGGGGCTTATTTACAAGCCCCTTGCGCCG
This sequence comes from Triturus cristatus, assembly GCF_964204655.1. Taxonomy (NCBI): domain Eukaryota; kingdom Metazoa; phylum Chordata; class Amphibia; order Caudata; family Salamandridae; genus Triturus; species Triturus cristatus. The sequence goes on along the minus strand of NC_140585.1, from coordinate 1,102,943,080 downwards.
CCGGTGCGTCACATTTTCCTATGTTACAAGTGACGCACCGGCGGCGCAAGGGGCTTGTAAATAAGCCCGTCTGTACTGTCTTTTATGAGGATGTCGCAAGTCCCCAAGACGTTTCGTGACCATGTAGAGAAATGAGTATAGAAAATAGTGGTCACAGTATTAGTTACATCAAAAAGTGTAAGTAATAAACATACAAAAACATATGAGACAGAACATCGAGCAATGGCTATACTTCTGCTTCAGTGTTGTTTAATCACTAGGGGTGGGCGGAATTTGCGAAAGTGACTTTCGCAAATTATCGCTAAAATGTTAAAAATCTCCGCAAACACGCGGAAATATCGCGAAGATGCGGAAGATTTCCGCCCATTCGCGGTATTTTCTGCGTGGTCGCGGCTCACCAACTTACCCATGCGGTTGCTCGCGGGCGCGGCCATCTTGTTTTCACGCTTCTCGCGGTGCATGATCGTGAGAAGAAAGACGTGATCGCGCGACCAATGACATTACTGCGGGCGCGAACTGTCGCGAGACAGCGCAAATGGCTACCAACAATCCAACATCTCGTGGAGAACGCGACCGGATCGGGAAAACTTGTCGGTGAACGCGGGGATTCAGGTAAGGCGATCGCGCGAGAATGTATTATTTTACAGCGCGAGCAAGAAACAAATTATCGCTAAGCTGCGGAATGCGGCAATTTTGACATTTTCGCGCTCTCCGCGGAACGCGAAAATGTCAAATTATCGCAATTTCAGCGAGCGGAACGGAAATTTAGCCCAGGCCTATTAATCACACTGAAACAATTATCCAATTTTGAAAAAAAGACATTTAAATGATCACATTTAAAAACCATCATTGGAGTGCCCAAATGGAAAGGTGAAAAGGAGTGGATGGTGACTCAAGTGAGGAGGTGAAGTACGTGAAGTCAAGTACTAGTGAATATCACAATCAAATTGGACATGACAAATCCCCCTTTTAATTTCACTCCCAGGTGCCCCGCCCATCACTATCACTTCAGTCCTGAGGAAGACCCGCTAGTAAGGCTTATAAGAACCTACACACATCAAGGGGCCGAAACGTCGACACATCATCGATGCTAGTATCTTCAACCGTACTTGCCTTACTGTGATACCCTGTCGTACATGGCTATGTGATTTATTGTAATTATTTGCTTGTGGCTTTGAATAACATGCTACACAATTTGATTGTGATATTCACTATTACTTAACTTCACGTGCTTCACCTCCTCACTCACCATCCACCCCTTTTCACCTTTCCATTTGGGCACTCCAATTATGGTTTTTAAATGTGATCATTTAACCGCATCGCTGCTCATGACAGAACCACTCAGTCATGAGCCACGGGCGCCGTGTGCTCATGACGGAGTGGTTCCGTCATGCTGCGGCCGTTGGCGGCCGCTCCGCCCACGCAGCGCTGATTCCCCGCCTGTGCAGGCGATTAGAGTGAGTGGGCAGAGTCGTGATGGAACCACTCCGTCATGAGCACAGCGCGCCCGTGACTCATGACGGCGTGGTTCCGTCATGAGCATGGCGGCGCCGCGCTGCCCCCAAACCCCCCCAGCGCCGCGGCGGAATTTGTGCCGTGGCGAAGGGGTTAAATGTCTTTTTTTCAAAATTGTATCATTGTTTCAGTGTGATTAAACAGCACTGAAGCACAAGTATAGCCATTGCTTGATTTTCTATCTCATATGTTTTTGTATGTTTATTACTTACACTTTTTGATGTAACTAATACTGGGACCACTATTTTATATACTGCCTTCTACCCAGGTCTCAGTGATTTTGAGTTTACCCTTTTCTATAACCGTGTAGAGAAATGAGGCAGCCAGCCACGTTCCTTTATGAAGTCCTCGAGCTCCAAGTTTACTTGGATTTTCTTATAGTTTATACCAGAGGCCATTGTATTGTTTATATATAGTACCTGCGCACGTCATCACCCTTCCCATAATCTGCCCAGGTCACGGTTCTCTTTCCTCAGATAGAAGCGCTATTATGGTTGCACAGGGGAGTATGTGATGTATATGAAAATAAGCACATCAGTATACAGCTCGTAATATATAACAACATCATATAAACAGTGTAATGTAAGTCACTTTCCAAAACGCCTGTAATTGACAACAAATGGTAACATGCAGCAGATGTTGGAATGAACTCCAGTAGAGCAGTAAATAAAAGCACAGCTATTAATGTCTTCATGCCAGCTAGTGAATTTACAGAGAAAAATAGTTCAGAAGAAAGGGGTTTTAATTCTGCTCAGTGACCTGCCTTTCACACTGTCAGTTATCTCAGGCAGCCAGCCATTGCAACATGGCAGCTCACCTGTAACAGGTTATTACAGTAGCTCAGCAATGCCACCTTCTTATTACAGGCGACTGATGTCGCAACTGGACTCTGATTAGAAAATTAGAGACAAGTTTGTATCCATATAGTGCAGGCTTTCGTGTAGTATAATAATAACCGGTCGGCTTCATACTGTTCTTCCGCATTGTCTGTAATGTCATGGGTCTGCTATTTCCCAGTTTAACAGTACTCGATTGTACAAGCATGTTTGCCCACTTATAGAAAGAAATGAATACTTTATTTTTGCTGATAAATTGTGGAAGTGATTCCTAAGCTTGGCATCAGTGCGAACACGGGAATATTGGAAATTAGAAATTAGACAGGCTAAAGTGGCTCTTTTATTTCTCAAACTCTCCCCCGACCCTTTCACCTTATTTAGCACTGTACATTTTTTACGATTGGCAGTAAAACTAAGAAACACCAGAAGAGAGGATTAACTGTGTCGGACTTATCAAAGGTGGGAAGGGCTTAAAGACCTTTAGCCAGATTTGTCTTGTAATCTAAGTTGTGAGACATTTGTATTTTATAGGGTCCCCCCTTTTATGCTATTGGGGAATCCCTACACGGTTGAACGAGTTAAATATTGCACATAACTGTCCCGTTTTTAAATTGTTTATAGTGCTGGGTTTTTATTACTATTGTATTTATGTGTAACATGCATATTGGTCCGAATTTTTAATGGGAGTGGGACTGTTTATAACATGTATCTTTTATGGATATTTTTAATACCCGAATAAAGATCATTTGATTTGATTTGATTTAGTGACTTTACCACTTGAAAACTATTTCATTTTTCATGTGTCGGCCTCATTTCTGAGATCAGAATGACATATTTTCTTGAAAAGAAAAAGGCTGTACTTACTTATGTACACAGCATCCAATGCACGTGTGTTTTGGAGAAGAGAAACTACTGGAAAACCGAAGTAAAAAGAATGGACAGACCTCTTGTGAAAATACCCCTCATGCCACGAGGAGAGTCTTCACTTTGGGGACTGGCTAGCTAGGGTAGTTTGTGTTAAGACAGATTTGCGAGAACGAGGAGAGGAGAGGTTTAGAGGTCTGGTTCATTGTATCTAGTGCGCAAAGAAAACGCATTCCTTTCCTAGCAGTGCAAGCCTTTTCGGTAGAAATATAGAGGAACAATTGCCAAAAAATTAAGTTTTTGCACAGTGCTGATATAAAATGTCCAGATGGATGCATTTGAATGTCATCAAAAGTGATTGAGACTATAGTACAGAGCTAGATGTGGGCAAGTGTGTTGGGAAGGCAAAGATAAGACACAGGAGGCAGGAACACTAGTCAGCAATATTTAAGATTATGCTCCTGCTCTGGAGCCCTGCATGGAAGACCTGGAAGGAGGTCACAGTAGCTTGACCTGTGATGTGTGCATGATGATGATAAACCTCTCACCAAGTAGGCTTGAAGGTTCACACCTCTGTCCTTAATGGCCACACCTCATTGCAGACACAAAATGGTAAATCTGGCAATTTTGTACATGATAGGACATGAATATTCTGCTACCTCCTTTGCTTGGTTCCAGTGAGGTGAAGGATTGAAAAAGCGTAATTGCTTATGGTGGTGTAAATAATCTGTGCACTCGTCACCAACCTGGGCTATTGAGGGATTGAAGGGCCCTTACAAGCTCTCTTGTTTTTAAATGTACCAACGTTGCTAAAGCAAACTAAACAAATTAAAAGCATTTATCTACCATAAGGCAATTTTATTAAGTGGGTCTCAAGTTTCTCACTATTTAGAGATAGTGAATCAAACATAGTCTACTAAACGAAGTGAGAACATTAACACACTCAGACCAGAGTTAGAAGATGAAGAATACACATACATGGGTGCGAGCTCAAGTCTTTTTACTCAAGAAGTCTACGTTCAACCACTGACCTTACTCCACATGAAGCACAAATATCAAGTTTGACGTGAGCACCTTGGACGACTTTTTAGTTGAACCTGCATTACCTTTTGCTTATGATATTTTTAATTGATACCATAGAGGCTTATTTGAGGTATGTTGTGAGAAATTATTTATTTTTAACATATTTTACTCTCTAATCAGATTGTGGCACATATATCCGTTTCCTTTTGACATCTTAAATTTATTGTATTTAAGAAACAATCATTTACTTCAAAAAGTGTAGCCCATCAATTATCCCCTTAAGTACAGCATTATGTCACAAGCTGACTGCTCTGCGCACGCCTCAAAATGTAAGCAAGCGGAGACGAATGGCGAGTCCAACTGATGAAGTTTATGTGCCTATAGAATTGTATGTTGTGTGGAAGGACACCCTTTTGAAATTTAGGTCCATGTTGGGATCTCAAACGCCCTATGGCAAAATGCAATTAAAACCTCTGCACACGCCACTTCATTGTAGCGTTCACCACCATTAAGCCTCTTCCAACTAAAAAAAACCACAAAACAACTGAGGGTCCTTTCACAAACACATTTATGGATGCGTAAGTAGTACTACAAGAGTATTTTTATATACTTTTACATACTTATGTGAATTGGCCCGAGACATCTAACTCACTATTCGAAAATTTGCTAAGAGGGCACAGTCCTTTCTATTTGTGATAAACAGATTCACATGTTACTTCCATTGTAGATATTTTGCGAGCAATTCACAAAAGCGCATAAGAGTACTATAAAAGTACTATTTTATATACGTGTAAATGCCTTTGGAATTGGATTAAGGTTGTTGAAAATATGTGTGGGGAAGAACAATGTGAAATATTTGGAAAAAGTACCTTAATCCCTCTAAGGTTAAAGACTGGTAGGAAGGTTTGCTTGTAGCTCCATAGTGTCTTTGTAGTGATTTCTGAAAACGTACATGATGGTTTCCTCAAAGAACATAAAGAAAAATAAAATGCATTGGTGCCTCGTTTCCCTCATAACTTTGTCCCTCATTTGTTTGCTCTAAGTGAGGTAGTGTACATTATAAGAGGAGGCAGATTGTTTTCTAGAACTCTGGAGAAAGAGAGGAAATTAGGGTGAATCTGAAATAGTGAGGCAAGTTTACGCCATACATGGACTGTTAGTTTCAGCGGAATCTGTCTCAATTGTATTAATGTGTAGTATTGGCAGTCATAAACAGCTTTCCCAACCTTCATGAGGCTGCTGCATTTTTTGCACATTGTTCATGGAGTGTACCTCGTTTGTATGAGATCTTAGGGCTAATCATTGTTGGTGTTGCGTGCAAACTTAGGCAAATGTGAAGTGCTCCACCCAATTATTTACCATAATTACCTTATGCAGTGAATAGTCTATGTGGTCAACCCAGATGTAGTGGACCTAAGGATTAGCACTGGCCCCACAGGTGGGGTCTGTGGTGCACACTCCAGAAGAGGTGAAGGGGAAGCCCACAGACACCTTTGTAGATGGTTCATGTTGTCCAAAAAGAAGTGGTGCATGCACAATCCAATGATAATCCCAGACTCCGCAGATGAGAATCTGAAAAAGCGGAGGGAGGGAAGCTCATCTGTACTACATAAAGGGGTCGGTCTTATCTAAGTTGACAGGTTTCGGTCAGTTACAGGGCACTCCAAGCAGGCTTTGTTTCTCTGATACAAGGAGTGTTTGGGAGTTTGTGTTGTCACACCTATGATCACATACTCTGCAGACTATGGTACCGCCCCTATTCACTGTAATTCTTAGAGTTCTGTATGTTGTCTCTGATTTTAAATCAAGGTGCCAGCTGTTGGCACGGACTCTGGACATGGACACAATGACTGTACATGTCCAGTGCCAAAATAGTATACAAGAAAATAATTTCCCTCAATATGGTGTAAGGGCTCCATATTTTGACCCCTTGAGACATTGCTTAAATTGCTTACTTTTGGTATGGTGCTGTTATAATTGTTCATCTTGCTCACTGTTTTATTGATTCCAGATGAATGAAGTGCAAAAAGTGGTAGAATGGGGAAAATGTGATCTAACAGAAACCATAAGAGCTATAAATACATCTTAAGGGATGGTGCTAGCTTACACCATTAATAATCCTCCGTGCATCAGTGTCCTGTAAATTGAGATACCATTTGTTACAACCTGTGACATACAGAATTCTTTCGTGAACTGGTCAGCAACAGCACTGCTAATGTGCTAAGTATTATGAAAAGATTTAACATAGGAGCTTTTGTCCAACATTACCTAATAGAAAGCTTTTGTCCAACACAAATGTGAGACTTCGAAACCCCAGAGACAGCAACAATTCATGTGAAAGAATCAGCCTCGCAGAGCAAAAGTCCAAGAAATGGGGCTCACAATGTTACACTTCAAAGGGGGATGCATCAGCCGTTCATATTGCAGATATTTGAGTTTCAGTTCCCAGAATGTTAATTGGGTTTTATTGCACTTGCCACAAAACTTTAGCTCATGGATACCCACCTGAATAATTAATTGTCTGATGTGGTCCCGAGAGGGTGTCCAGTACCGCTGGGAGGGAGGGCACAATCCAGAAAAGAAACACTCGCTGTAAGAAATTGGATTACTGGTTCGGGGGATGAAACCCTTCTCAAGTATCAACCACAATTCTTCTCAGGTTTTAGTTGGAGAGGCAAGATGGCGCCTGAGTGAGAGGACGCCGCAACATCGCCTCACAGACCTCTGCGTCCCGCTTCGGAGTATTGGAATTTTAATCGCCGCGGTGAACGCCCAAGGCCCTGCACTATCGGAAGCATCGGCAGTATCGGCAGTGTCGGAAAAAACATGTCGATGACAGATGTAGCGCGGTTGCGGTGATGCAGCGTTGCGAAGCTGGGAAAAAAGCATCGGCGCTAGTTACATGGATGAGAGAGTGAAACCCGCGCGGCATCAACGGCAGTAACGGCTATCCAGCCCGCAGATCTTTGATGCCTGGCTTTGTTTAGCTCTACGTACCTGGTTTCCTTTGGTTGCTGCATTGGTGCATCGGCGCTCTGGTGACGGACCCTTCCGATTTGTGATCCAACGACCTGCCGTATAGCAATAGCAATCAGCTTCTTCCGGAGACGATGGAGACGACAGGGACGACGGTGCTGAGTGTGCTGCTCTAGTGACGGGGGGTCAAGAGCAAGAAAACACAGGAGGTGAGGCTGGCGAGGCTGCAAGGAGCACATACTTCGAATGTTTGTCTGAGCTTGTAATTGGGGAAACTAGTGCCTCCAACTTAGCAATTGACCCGAGAAGGAAAACCCACGAGTATCGACACAGGATTTTTGCTTATTCACGGAGAGAATTATTTTCCTTCAATACGAATTTCCATAAGCTATCGAACTTCTCAGTATACCCCTATGTCCTTAATTAGTTAAAGCGGCCACTCTTTACCTTTGTTTGACGTGCCTCCCTTCTGCGAGCTGGAGGTTACTCAATTAAGAAAGTAAACCCTGTTTTTCTAGCAAAAGCCTACTCAGCTTTGTTTAAAGCTCCACAGCTTTCAGCTTTCTGCTCAGTTACATCTGCAACTGGTCATGATTAACAGGGGCAAAGAAAACATATCTGCACCTCATACCGCGAATGTCAATCACTGAACAATCACTGAACTAGAGCTGAGCTGAGCAGAGCAATCTAGTTAATCCGAAATGGGCAGAGTTCCATCGTGATGAGGAGAGTGGGCGGCCCTATAACTAGATAGCTTGATAAATAAGTATTGCAGTTGAAAGGGGCTAAAGGGAATCTAAAACTCTTCTAGCTGGTTGCAATGAGAGGAGGGTCAGAAAGGAGCGGAAAAAAAAAATTCGTGGACAGTTTATGAAGCAGTCAAAACGGAGATTATTATCGGAAACTCAACGCTTAAACATACATACGCAGCTTATCTCTGGCCCGACCAGGCAGCAATCGTTGAAAGTAACTATTCAAACCAAACTTGGACTCCATCACTTCACAAATGTGACAGGATGCATCTACATGAGTGAGTGCAAGATACCGCCAAGATCACTGTCTCCGGCTCAAGTAAAGTTGATAAAGGGATTCTCTAAAGGAGTTCAAGTCATACAGGAAGCACAGCAAGTGATAAAGATTAAGATCAAGATTAAGGTGCAAGGAGAAGTGTCCACTACAGCCTTTTCTTCGCTCGGCACCCAATTGCTTTGTATTTCAATTCTTGGACCCAGTAATATATCCAGCAGACAGACCGCTATGGAAGACCAGGTCCATGGGGCTGGTGCCAGGGATGCAGCAATAGATTCGCCGTCAGCATTGAAGGAGCCAATAAAGCACTGTGAAATTAATCTTGGAAACCTGGGGAAAAAAACAGAGAATAAGCGTGAACTGTCAAGGGTCTCAAGCAACCCAACGTTAATTTCTAGAAGCACAGAGGGAGATGCCTATACACCCCAAATTGAAATCGATAATGCAGTGGACGATCTTAAACCGAAGGAAAAAAACTTTGATACACGATTAGAGACAAAGGGATCAGAAACTCGGGGGGCTAAGGCAAAGGAAATTAAAAGCAAACTACGAGAGGAGGGGAAGGGGAGCGAGAAAGATAAAGACAAAAACAAACCCAAACGTAAAGTCCCAGATCAAGAAAAAGAGAGAGTCCCAGATAAAGACAGAGATAAAGATAAATGCAGAAATAAAGAATTCGAAAATGAAAATCAAAAAACCATGGAGAAAAATAAAAATTACCTCGCTGAAAAAGAGAAAATCCAACGTAGAGACAAAGAGGTGGAAGATTCTACCGTACCAACAGACGACGCAGAATTGATGGCAAAAAAAGCCAAGCGGTTACAAACTATCAAGAATCTCAAAGCTAATGCTAAAGCTACCGCTACTTACCAACCCAATACACCACAGTCTAATATATTTAGTATTTTTAGTCCGATAGTCAAGGAAGCGGTGAAAAAACTTCCAGAACATTCAATATCGGTTGAGCTATCTAAGAATGATGAGAATAGAATGTTATATCCGGAACTAAACTTGGAACCATCTACAAAGTCTCCTATAAAGCAACCTGGCATTATTGATACCCCCAGCCCCATACAGTATCCATTTACCGAGAAGCTGAGACAATCTGAAGCGGAAAATCAATCCGAGGGTTCAGAGGCAGAAATTTATGAGACCGGTCTATCTACAACAAGTGAGACTAGCGATGATAATATCAACCCTGCTCGAGATCCAACACCTGAAGGCACGGACTCCGCAGACATCAAGAAAGCTAGTGCTCCAGATCAATCTAACACCCCACGCGGGAAAAAATTTGAGAAAAGGCGAACACGAAATCTACGGCACAACAAGTCAAATCTCGAAGAAAGCTTAGAGCAAGGAAGTTTGACCCGGCAAGGTATCAAAAACATGAATAAATCCAATTATGACGATGAAGCTACATCGGCTCAGCACAGTGGAGAAGAACCAAATGGTTACGATAACCAGCAACAACATGGCTCGGCAACTAGAAAAGAGAAATTGGCTGAACCTTCCTTAAAAGATATTTTGACGACTATTAGAGACCTTCATAAGGATATAAAGAAAGACAGTGAGAGGAATCACTTTGCCATTCAGAAGCTAGAAGGAGCGGTCAACAAAATTGGCAGTACCTGTATCGAAATATCGGAAAGGATGGGATCTCTAGAAACCCGTACCGAGTATTTAGAGAACGATGTTGCTTGCCTTCAAAAGAAAGAAAAATCTCAAGAAGGGGTTATTCGAGACTTAATGTTTAAGCTCGAAGACCAGGAAAATCGTTCAAGAAGAAACAACCTCCGGTTCCTCGGTATTCCGGAAGCCGTCGAGAGAAATGATCCTAGGGGATATATTTGCTCTCTTTTGAAAAAAACTTTCCCTGAGTTAGAATCCTGGGATTTCGATAAAGAAATTCAGCGGGTCCAGCGCTTCCCCCTAACACAACGTAAACAAGCCAAGAATTCCACCACATACCCAAGGGCAATGTTAGTGTATTTTGGTAACTTTCTGCTACGGGAAGCCATATACGATCTAGCACGGCCTACCAGCAAACGGGAATATAATGGATTCTCCTTCTTTGTAAGACCAGACTATGCACATCCAACAGTTGAAAGAAGATGGAGAATGCGACAGCTTTACACCCCTTTTGAAAAAGCTGGGGCTACTGTGTTCTTACAAAACCCTTCCCGCTTGAAAGTAATCTTTAAAGGTACCACGCGCTTTTTCAACAGCGAAATTCAAGCGGAAGCCTACCTGCAAGAAATTCTGGATTCTGAAAGGAAAGCTAATCAACAACATTAAGGGGGTTAGCTAACCGACTGTGACCTAAAGGTTAAGCACTATCTGGATATAGACTAAAATTTTCACTTTTTTTGTCTTTTTTTTTTTTCTCTATACTCCGATGGCGGGCGCTGTGGCTCTGGAGGCGATCATGGTGAACTGACCACACAGACGCCCACACCTAGATCCGGCCGGACCTAGGATGCCTCAATGGGTGGTTCAGGGGGGTGGGAGGGTCAGGGTGGGAGAAGGGGTTGAAGAGGGTGGGATGGGCAGGTGCTGTGGGGGTGTAAATCAAAAAAAGAGAACTCAAGATACTATTGTAAATATAATTAGATTAAGATTTAAAGCCGTAACAAGGTATGCAGTCAAACGTTTCTTTATTATACCAACTGGGAGCCCGATAAGGAAGGATTTAAAACAAAAGAATGGCAAAACTTAAGATATGTTCTATAAATATAGGGGGCCTAAATGATTGGAAAAAAAGAGGCAGATTAGAGGAATTTGTTAAATTTACACATACAGATATCATATGTATCCAGGAGACCCATTTGCCATGGGGGAAAAGGCATTGGTTAAACATAAAAGGATTCGAGATTTTATCCTGCTCCTCCCAAACTTCCACCATTAGGGGGGTTGCTATCATTGGTAAAATCGGTTTGGGGGGAGCTAAACTATCCAAGGCTGACACCATGGGGCGCTGGGCGTTTTGTGAAATGAATTCTGGTACTACAATCTGTAGCATATATGGGGCCAACAGCGACGACCCTGATATCTTCAATCATATTGAGATGGAGCTAGCAACCTGGCCAGCACCGATAGATTTTAATATCTCTGCAGATTTCGAAGGGGGAATAGGCTATACTGGGCGTAAATCCCGGGTGTATCGGGCAGTACGCTCAATGATGGATTCACATGGCTTAAGGGATGTTTGGTGCAGCATAGAATCAGGGCACCCAGGTTATACATATTTTTCCCATCCCTTTAAGAAATTTTCCAAGCTTGACTATTTTATGATTACCGCCACTGAGATTAGCTCAGTAGAAATTAGCAAACTACCCAAGATAATCTCAGACCATAATCCACTGTTATTAACAATAGCTACCAATAGACCAGTTAAACCATTGAGGCCATGGACTTTTGACAAGAAGCTCTTAACCGACAGTACATATATAGCATATATGAAGAATTGGTCACAGGCCTTTTTTGATGCTAACAGATATAGTGCATCGCGAAACTCTGTCTGGGACTGCTATAAAGCTGCCTTAAGGGGAGAAACTAGTAGCTACACCTCTCGTAACTGGAAACGTCTTAACTTAGAAAGAAAGCAATTAATGAATAAATTAATAGCAGCGGAGGAACAGCATAGGAAAGATATAATGGAAAGAAGGTCGGACATTATAAGCTTAGAAAAAGTGAGTACTATCAAAGCTGAGATACAAAAGCAATTAGCCGAAAAATCTGCTGCTGAATACTAAACACAGAGAAGGAATATCTATGAGACGGGGGAGCAAGCTGGGAACGCTTTGGCATTACGTATCAGACAAGCAACGTCAAAAAATATTATTCCACGCATAGCAGAGCTCGGCAGGATTTATGAGCAGCCAAAGGATATTATAGATGTCTTCAAAAGATACTATCAAATATTGTATCAGGAAGATATGGGGAGAGTGGAGCCATTGGTTGAGTGGACAGGATCAGGGATCAAAGTGGCCCATGACGACAGAGAAAATCTAGAACAACCTATTACTATGGATGAACTTTCAGATGCCTTACAAGATCTAGCAGCAGGGAAGGCCGCAGGCCCTGATGGTCTACCAATCGAGCTCTACAAAAGCTTATTCGAAGAAACATCAATACTTCTGCTAGACCTCCTTAATGGGGTTATAAATATAGGTTTAATCCCTGAGTCATGGATGAACACCAATATAGTGGTGTTTCATAAAAAAGGTAAGCCCACGGAAAATCCGGGCTCATACAGACCCATATCCTTAATAAATGCCGATAATAAATTATAGGCTAAGATCTTGGCAACCCGCCTAGGACGGATCGTTGGGTCCCTGGTCTCCCCTTGGCAGCACGGTTTCATTCCTGGCAGGGGAACCACAGATCATATAAGACGAGCTATTACGCTGTTTGATATCCATGCTGCCGGGGAAGGAGGGGTCGCAATGATCCTCCTAGATGCGGAGAAAGCTTTCGACCGCGTCAGATGGGAATTCTTGTGGAGGGTGCTCGTCGAATTGGGGTTTGGACCAAGGTTTATGAAGGCTATTCAAGCCATGTATGCCACCCCAGTGGCGAAAATTCAAATGATGGGCGAGAGTTCAGATAAGATCTTTATCACGAGGGGGACAAGGCAGGGCTGTCCATGCTCACCCATACTATTTGCACTATACATCGACCCCCTAATACGCCAAATAACCAACAACACAGCAATTAAACCGGTAGTTACAAATGGATTTCAAACAAAAATTTTGGCATATGCAGACGATCTTGCTGTCATTACTACTGATCCCGAAACTGCTATGCGAGAAGTAGTGGGTACCACGAGTAAGTTCGGCGAACAATCCGGCTATCGTCTAAATGTGGGCAAGACACAGGTACTCTGTTCCAAGAACATAAATAAGCTAGACGCCAGATTTGTTGACTCTGTGGTTTATTTGGGGATAACGATCAACGCACAGCCAGAGTTAATAATTAGAGACAACTTCATCCCTCTCATGGAATCCATGAAGGAGAATCTGAAAAGAATGGACACATTACAACTCTCAATAATTGGTCGCGTCAATGTAATCAAAATGACCATGCTTCCCAAGGTGTTATACAAATTTCGGTCGATCCCCTTTAAAATAGAGGGGAAAATCATTAAGGAAATAGAATCCATCTTTATGAATTTCCTGTGGCAATATGGTAAGGTCAGAAGATCTTTGAAATATATGTCACTACCTCAGGAAAGGGGCGGTCTGGGAATGCCAAACGTTAGATACTATCATTGGTCTTGTCTTCTTACACAGATGGCCATCTTATTTGAACCAGCGGGAAGAAGCTTAAACTTCCCGAGAAGACAAGACGCGATTCCATCTATCTTCGAATTATTACTTGGCAGCAAGGCCACTGGTGTCCTACTAAGAAGAACTGAAAGGAAATATTATAGTAAGTCGAGACTTAAGACACTCGAAGGAATATGGGGGGTCTGGGCCGCAACTCAGAAAGTATTTTCAATCTCCAAATACAATCACCATACCCCACTCTGGAATTCAGGCCTCTTTCCCAATCTAAGCAACGATGTGTCCTGGAGACACTGGGCAGGAAAAGGTATCCTGACACTGGGGCAAGTAATTCTCAGAGATGAGTGTAGAACTCTGGAAGAATTAAGACTTAGGTACTCCCTTCAGGGTATACAAGATTATAAATACGCTCAGGTGGTCAGCACTATCAGATCAATAAGGCCCCGAATCGTCTTAAGGGAGAGGTGTAAGGTATTGGATTATCTGAAGGTTGGTGATCCTAGTATCAACGGTGTGTACAGGCTGTTTCTGCAGGAATTCCAGGACGATATCGGTAAAACCGAGGCAGCCTGGGCTGCAAAGTTGGAGGATCCGGATATTGACCTGGATAGAGCTCTTGAATTGGATAGAAGATTCTTACGCTCCTCTAATTTAAGAGCTCAACATTTTAAAACATTATTTAATCTCTATTACACCCCCTCTAAACTTCACGACTGGGGCAAGAGGGAGAACAGCAATTGTCCCAGATGCTGTAAAGGCCCAGCCGACATTACTCACATGTTTTACAAGTGCGAGAAATTAGAATCCATTAGAATAGAGATCGAATCATTCTGGTCAGGACTGCTGGATGCACAGATAACCTTGTCTCCGACACCAATGATTATTGGATGTCAAAGTCAATTGAAATTAAATACTGAGACCGAAGCCCTAATTTTTATTTCTACTGCTGTATTTAGAATCTTAATCTCAGCAGCTTGGAAAGATACACAGGCCCCAACCTTTCAAATGTGGCTTTCCAGATTTCTTGGTATACATAATGTGGAGGCGGCTCTGTATCAACTTAAGGGAAAAAAATTAAGAGAACTGGGGTTGAAGATTTGGGCACCAGTGGCCGCTTGGCGCACTAGTAGATTGTCGTAACCTTACCGATCTTCAGAATATGGCTACGACTATACCCTAATATTTATACTTTCATTTGCTATACCTTCCTTCTCTCTCTCTTTCCTCCTTTGATTGTGGCAGCTGGCACGATGTTTATCATATGCATTTCAATTTCATTATCATATTTACGCCACACCATTTAATGATTTACAACCTCCAATCTCAATTAGATTTTAGAAATGTAATTTGTCAACCGACTTCTACATGCCTTGTTCTAGCTTTATCCATATCTCCTTGCTACTTCTGTAATCTGTTTATATGTCATTCAGCTTTCTTATTTAGTTAAATTTATTTCATATTGTATTGATATAATGTAACATGAATTCTCAATAAAAAATATATATAAAAAAAAAAACCACAATTCTTCTCAGGGTGAAGTCACAAGCAACCCTAAATTAACCTGTCCTTGACCCTCTGGTACCTTGGCACAGAGCAGCCAGGCTTAACTTCATGAAAGAGTGTAAAGTATTTGTGCAACACTTCAAACAGTAGCCAAGTGAAAAAACACCACAAAAGGATCCCACAACAGAGTTAGAAAAATAGAGTAATCTTTACTAAATAAAACAAGACCATAATGAGCAAATCCAATTAGTAGAACCAGACATATTTAATTTTAAAATCATTTTAATAAAAATAGCACCAAATGGCCTAAAGCACCAACTGTGGCTATCTGATCGTGCCGGACCTGGACAAAGTCATAAGTTCAGACTGACTGCGATGGAGCGTGGGCAGTCTGCAGGGATGCAGTTACGCCTGCTGAACAGAGTATCTTAAACCCTGGTTTGCTGAGCATTGCAAGGATCCTTGTCGAAGATGTGTCACGCAGTTGAAGCAATGTGTCGGTTCCGAGATGCGGCGAGGCTGTGGTGTGATGTCTTGCTGCATCGTCGTCAAAGATCCCATCGATGAGGGCTTGCAATGTGAATTCCAGAGTAGGGGAAACGTTTCGCAGTTAGTGCGATGTTTTGGTTCCTGAGGAGCTAAAAGACTCAAGTAGAGTCCAGGGGCTTCATCGAAACTGCGGTCGGCAAGGGATGCAAAGTACTGCACAATGGATGTGTCACACATTGGTAGTTCCGATGCAGCGATGGGCTGAAATGTCAGTCTTTGCGTCAGTTCTGATCCATGCAGCAGCGGCAATGCGTCAGTGGTTCTGCCCGGTTTTGCCGCTCGGTACAAAAGGGGGTGGTAATGGACAGAGCATCAGAACCAATCAAACACTCACACCCAGTCAACAGATCTGGGTTTGATCCAGCACCGTTCTTTAGCCCACTCTGCCACCCCAGTTCAGACATGGCTATATGCAAATCAGTCTTACCCTGTGCCTCATGGGAACAGTCCAACCCGAACTGCCAAGCCATGCCTTCCCTGGACCGGAAACAAGCTTCCTAGGACCGGTTTCTGGCATTTCAGCCGTCTTCAGCCAGGCTTGCTTGAATCCAGTGGCAAAGTGAGCAAGGGACTCACGTCTGAGCATACCCTGCCAACTTATGGCGAACAAAGCAGGACAAAAGGGGGTGGTGATGGACGGAGCATCAGAACCAATCAAACACTCACACCCAGTCAACAGATCTGGGTTTGATCCAGCACCGTTCTTTAGCCCACTCTGCCACCCCAGTTCAGACATGGCTATATGCAAATCAGTCTGACCCTGTGCCTCATGGGAACAGTCCAGCCCGAACTGCCAAGCCATGCCTTCCCTGGACCGGAAACAAGCTTCCTAGGACCGGTTTCTGGCATTTCAGCTGTCTTCAGCCAGGCTTGCTTGAATCCAGTGGCAAAGTGAGCAAGGGACTCACGTCTGAGCATACCCTGCCAACTTATGGCGAACAAAGCGGTACAAAAGGGGGTGGTGATGGACGGAGCATCAGAACCAATCAAACACTCACACCCAGTCAACAGATCTGGGTTTGATCCAGCACCGTTCTTTAGCCCACTCTGCCACCCCAGTTCAGACATGGCTATATGCAAATCAGTCTGACCCTGTGCCTCATGGGAACAGTCCAGCCCGGACTGCCAAGCCATGCCTTCCCTGGACTGGAAACAAGCTTCCTAGGACCGGTTTCTGGCATTTCAGCCGTCTTCAGCCAGGCTTGCTTGAATCTAGTGGCAAAGCGAGCAAGGGACTCACGTCTGAGCATACCCTGCCAACTTATGGCGAACAAAGCGGTACAAAAGGGGGTGGTAATGGACGGAGCATCAGAACCAATCAAACACTCACACCCAGTCAACAGATCTGGGTTTGATCCATCACCGTTCTTTAGCCCACTCTGCCACCCCAGTTCAGACATTGCCATATGCAAATCAGTCTGACCCTGTGCCTCATGGGAACAGTCCAGCCCGAACTGCCAAGCTATGCCTTCCCTGGACCGGAAACAAGCTTCCTAGGACCGGTTTCTGGCATTTCAGCCGTCTTCAGACAGGCTTGCTTGAATCCAGTGGCAAAGCGAGCAAGGGACTCACGTCTGAGCATACCCTGCCAACTTATGGCGAACAAAGCGGTGCAAAAGGGGGTGGTAATGGACGGAGCATCAGAACCAATCAAACACTCACACACAGTCAACAGATCTGGGTTTGATCCATCACCGTTCTTTAGCCCACTCTGCCACCCCAGTTCAGACATGGCCATATGCAAATCAGTCTGACCCTGTGCCTCATGGGAACAGTCCAGCCCGAACTGCCAAGCCATGCCTTCCCTGGACCGTAAACAAGCTTCCTAGGACCGGTTTCTGGCATTTCAGCCGTCTTCAGCCAGGCTTACTTGAATCCAGTGGCAAAGCGAGCAAGGGACTCACGTCTGAGCATACCCTGCCAACTGTTTTGCCGCGCAGCAGAGGAGATGCGTTGGTTCTGCTGGAACTACAGAGGCTGGCAGAGCACCTTAGGCCCACTTCCAAGGGTCAAGGACTGCAATGGCATCACTTGGCAAGGTAGCCTCACAGATGGTAGAGTCCAGGTGCAGGAGCAAGGTTGTTGGAGCCTTGTGTCCCTGAGTCTCAAATCAGGAAGCCAGCCAACTAGCTCTTGGAGTCACTCTGGGCTTCTAGGTTCAAGAGATGCAGGTCCAGTCCTTTTCCCCCAGGCAAGAGGGCATCAGGCAGCAGAACAGCACAGCAAAGCTGTAGTCCAGCAAGGCAGCAGTCTAGCTGATGGCCAGTCCTTCAGCAGCACAGCAGTCCTTATTCCTGGCAAAGTGTCAATAGGTCCAGAAGTGTACTGAATAGTTGGTGTCTGAGGTCCAGTATTTATGCCCAGTTCTGCTTTTGAAGTGGGGGAGATGCTTCTAGAGCTCAGGAAAAGTATCCTGCCTTCCCCGTCCTGACTTCAGACTAACTACAGGGAGTATGCAGCCCTCTGTGTGGAGGCAGCCTATTCAAGTGTAAGTGGGGCTATGCCCAGCTCCTCCCTCTGATCCTGCCAGTGATGGCCCATCCAGGCACATCGAAGCTCCCCCCTATTGTGTGTTGCGGTCTAGGAGGAATGCACAAAGCCTATCTGTCAGTTACACCCAATCATGTGACCCAAGTACAGGCTACAGGCACTAAATGGCCAAGGCAGGAAAATGCCATCTTTCGAAAAGTGGCATTTTGAAAATTGTTTTGTAAAATCCGACTTCACCATAAGTTAGGATTTTTCATGACAAATCCAAAGACACCAAACATGTACTGATTACCTGTTCCTGTTTGGAAATTACTGCTTTTGAAATGTAATATGGTAACTCCAATGTTATTCTATGGTAGAGGTAGGTCTTGCAGCAGTGAAAATCGAATTTAAGAATTTCTCACTACTAGGCCATGTACAACTTAAAAGTACATGTCCTACCTTCTAAATATACTGCACCTTGCCCTCTGGATTATCCAGGGCCTACCTAGGGGTAACCTATATGTATGAAGAGGGAAGATGTGGGCCTAGCAAAAGGGTTATTGTGCTAGGTCGACATGGCAGTTAAAAACTGAACACACAGGCTCTAATGGCAGACCTTAGACCTGTTTAAAGGGCTACCTACATGGGTGGCACAATCAATGCTGCAGGCCAATAGTAGCATTCATTTAATTTACAGGCCCTGGGCACATGTAGTGCCACACTACTATGGACCCACAAGTAAATGAAATATGACAATTGGGGGTAGTCCAATATTTCCATACTGTAAGGAGTCGGCATATGCACTTTAGCACTGGGTAGCAGTGGTAAGTGCACAAAGTCCTAATGACAGCAAAGCGGGTTCAGAAAAATGGAGGAGGAAAGCAAAACTTTTGGGGGAAGACCACCCTAATGCTGACAGGTATAACACTATCCATGAAGTTAGCATGTTGAGGATGCACATTTGCTAGGTTTGGAGCTTGTGGGGTGTCCCGTCTCTTTGCCTCCTGTTGGCTGTTGTATGCCCCAAGTACCTCCACAGCTTGTTGGGATCTGTATGATTCACTTAGGCTTGGGCTGAGCTTTACTCTTTCCTAAGGGGGTTAGGTCCATTGTTGGATTTGTTCTGCCTGGCAATGCCTTGGGGCTCTGGTTGGCTGTCTATTTCCCAATGAACTTAGAGGCTGTGCCTGGGTCTTCCCCCTGGTGTTGACTGCTCAGTTTGAGGATAGTGGGTTCCTCCCATGTGTCCACTACTGGGACCCCTACAGTGATGGATAAGTTAGTGACAATCATCTGGGGTGTGGTCTTTTCTTGGGCTTCCCCCTGGCATTGACGCAGGAGTTGTGGAATGTGTTTCCTGCATCCCTGTCCCATTGCTATGTGTATCACTACCTCCCTATTGGTTTTACTGGGGACTGTGTAGAACTAGCTCTGATGTTTTCTTGCTATTCACTGGCTGCCAATGTGGCTTGTGACTCGAGTATGCCTGCTCACTGCGGGTCTTGGAGCCTCCTTCACTAGCCGACAGGTGTGTGCCCTGCCTCTTTGCTTGGCTTTTTGGAACTTGTGTGTTGCTGATTCTGATGTTCACATTGCGCTTCCCTGTCTGCTTGATAGGCTTGAGATAAGGATCGTGTTTACACTCCTTGACTGGGGAACCGGCTTGGCTTGATCTTCCCTCTGTGGGCCCGTTGAGACTGAGTATTGTGGGATGTGTGCCCTGGCTTGGTCTTCTTGCACCTATCTACCTTAATCCTATCTCTTTTACTTGTTAGGGTTTAAGGTTTGTCATTGAGCTGTATCTTGTGCACTACCAGTCATGTTTCTGCCTCCTCTGTGTGCTTCACTGGTAGGCCTAGTATTTATGGGAAGGGGCTTTGCCTCTCCTTCCCATCATGCTGCTCCACCAGTCCATCTCCTTTTGTTTATTATGTGTGATGCTGGTGGACTGACTGAGTCACGCTGTTTTATGTTTGACTTGGGCATCCTTTGCATGGGATGCGGACCTTCCCTTGTGCTGCCTTTGCCCTCAGGCTTTTTGCAAGCAGGGTCTTCAACTTCAGCTTCACAAGATCTTTATTCAGCCATGTGTGGCCATAAAGAGAATTACAGAGCATATTAAAAAACAAACAGATAATACAAATAGATACTAAAAATCGTATAAAAACCATAAAATGTAATCTTTTAATATAGCAGCATAATCGACTGGGGGAGCACGTATTATGACACACGGCACACTAGATATTCCTTAAACTTTGAAATAGCAGTAGCTTTTAAATTTAAGACAACAGTCCTAAAATACATACAAAACCAATACAAAATTCATGTAATACAGTTTAGTTGGTAGCGTAGAAATTGTTAAAAATGTGTATGCGTATAAAAGTCTGCTAGCAGAGTCTGCTAGCAGTTGCTGCTGTTAATAGTAGGTTGGCTGTTTTGAGCAGCAAATAAGGGAAAGCCTTTCCATTGATTTTCTGCATCTCACTGCGGCTTTAAGAAAGGAACTAACCCTCAGGCATATGTCACGGCTGTTCTTCAAGATGGAACAGTGCTTCTCTACATTTGAGGTTCCCCAGGTTATTTAATAGCGGTTTGAGAAAGTGTCTAAACAGAGGATTGAAAAATGTACAAAAAAACATAAGATGTAGTAACGTTTGCTCAGTTGAGCCATCGGGAGGTCAGGGTGGGGCTGGTTCCCCCAGGGGGCTGGTGTCCCCCCAAAGAACAGGAGCCGCCAGACCATGCCTGCTCTAAAGCAGAAGAGGAGAGACCTCTCCCAGTGCGTGAGATCTAAGGATAGGGAAAAGGGCAGGTTCAACAGAAGCCAACGACCTGTAAAAGTACTACACAGAGCTTCTACAGTTCGGTTTTCAGCCTTCTAGCCACACTAAACTCTAACAAGTGGCACTTAACTCTAAATTTATAGTCTTTTTTTTATGCTCAGAGGGTTTGTGAATAGGATGGACAGTACCTGCGCGCAAA
Source organism: Triturus cristatus (assembly GCF_964204655.1). NCBI lineage: Eukaryota > Metazoa > Chordata > Amphibia > Caudata > Salamandridae > Triturus > Triturus cristatus. The sequence continues at coordinate 1,102,922,046 of NC_140585.1, read as the reverse complement.
AGGTTTTTGAGATGTAATCTAACCACAGGATTCTCCTCAACTTTAAGAAGTGAAATGTTATGATAGCCCCAGATCCCTGCCCCATACGTAGCAGCCGGCACACACTGGCCATCGTAGATGTTTAAAAGAGGGCAAATGGTCTCTTTCCCCCTGGGTCTTGGTAAATTAAAAATTGCTCCGGCCTCTCTGCTAAGTTTGAGACGCAAGCTGTTAAGCTGTGACTGCCAGGAACCCATGGAGTAGTAAATTACTCTTAAAAGCTGAAGTCACTTACACTGCTGAGTGGCTGACCCATGATAGAGAGAGCCTTGGGATATATATTTTACCAGGCTCACACGCCCTGATATGAAACTTTCCAAAATTAGTGACTAAATCAAGACAGCCCATAAAGGAAACAAAGTGGTCCACCAGTGCCCGTAAAGCATTAGGCGTACGTGCTAGTAGGACCATATCATCAGCATAAAGCAGTGCAGACACCTGGGTGCAGGCGACCTGAGGGGTGTCTACAGGGGTTGAGGTTAAATGGGAGCGTAAGCCATTTGTATAGACGATAAAAAGTAACAGAGCCAAGATACAACCTTGGTGCACTCCGCGCATAAGAGAGAATTCGGGGGTCATTTCCCTGTTAATCCCCAAGCACACTTTTGCTGCTAGGTCAGCGTGCAGTGAGTGCAGAAAATTTACTAGGTAAGCAGGGTCATGTTCTATGAGTGTTGTGACGGTCCTTCCAGTGCCGCGTCTCCACCTTGGCATCGGGTTATTTCCTTTGTGCTGTAGCACGGCGAGGCCCAGGAGGTGACTACTTGTGTCCTGGTGTGACACAGTGCACTGCTTGGTTTTTGTTTGGAATGTCCACTCTCTGCATGTTAGGCTTAATGGTTCTGGGTTGTTCTCTGGTTTCCTCCTACGGTTCTGCTTGGGGTTGGCTCATTCTTTCCCTGCTAGGGGTAGCTTCTGCCCTCTTTCTTGGGCAGTGACTAACCCCTACCCTATTTTGGCTTGGGATTTTGGGGGTGATCTGACCGACTCTCCCGCCCTCATTTTGGGGTCCTATGATGAGGTTTACATTTTTTAGTCCTGGCTGGTACCCTTGCCTTCTTTGGTTCCTTATGCCTGTAGGTCTACCATGGTTGTGCTCCTGTTGCTCCCTCTTGGATTTAGTGTTTCTCTCTTTCTTTTCATCCATGTGTTCCGTCTCTCCTCCTCTCTCGCTTCTTTCTCTTTCCTCCCTTTATCTCTCTCTCTCTCTCTCTCTCTCTCTCTCTCGATCTCTCTCTCTCTCGACCTCCCACTGTTCCTTCTAAAGTTAACATCCAAGAGACAGTGACGAAAGCGCTAGCAGGTGCCCTGTGCCTTTAAAAAACAGACTCCAATGGCTCCAGCCTCCTAGAACTGACCGATGGAATAAATGTCCAGTCTGGCTCTGGTGCTTTGTATCCCACTGAAAATGTTTTTCATAATCATAGACGAGCGTTGCTGTCTGCAATACTTTGTGCAGGGAGAGGCACAATGTTTGTCCCCATTATTAATCCGATGGTCATGCCTTCAAATATCATTATATTTATTGTTCTGGAAAGTAATCCAGAATTAACGTCTAATTGTATTTGCGTCCACTCTCCATCAGTCTCTCGTTAGTGGCCCGCCTGCCCTCTGTCCGACCTTATTTCAGTCTAAATTAATGGGATTGCTTTGCCCTGTGTCCTCTGCCTACAGCGCCGGCCTGTGCCAGTGGAGTTTGAGCTCTCTGACCATCTCAGTGCTGGCAGCACCTGTTGGCGCAGTTTTAGATCATTTTAAATTCTTAGTTGTAAAAATCTCCTCTCTCTGCTACCCTCGCTTCGGTTTCATATATGACTTTCCAGTTTCCGTACACTTCTCAGTCCTCGAATCCGTCTGTCCTTCAGCGAGTGCGGTGAGCGCCCGTGCTGTCTGGCTAATTACCATGCACATTGTTAAAAGACGGCGTGTTGACAAAGTAATGAATGTATTGATCTCTATTCAATGTTAACTTGCACATGCCTGCTAGTTTCATCACCTAAGTCTCCTATATGGGCGAATATATTCTTCCTAAGAAGTGCAGTAAACCATTGTTCCTGTGCAGAAGACGTCTGTCATGCCAACGCACTTGCCATAAATAATTATGCTGATGGAATTGGCCCTTTTTGCAGGGTTATCCCAAAACTTTTTGCTTCTTCCTCCTATTTTTTCCTGACCTGTTGTTGTTGGCTTTAGGGCTCTGGGCACTTTACCACTGCTGATCAGTGCTAAAGTGGATATGATCTCTGTATAAAATTGTGATAGTATTGGTTATCCATGATTGGCATATTTGATTTACTTGTAAGTCCCTAGTAAAGTGCACTAAGTGTGCCAGGGCCTGTAAATCAAATGCTACTGGTGCGCCTGTAGCACTGGTTGTGCCACCAGTATGAGTAGCGCTGTAAATGTGTCTCAGACCTGCCACTGCGGTGTCTGCGCGCTGTTTTAAACTGCAATGTCGACCTGGCAGGTACACCCACTTGCCAGTCCCTAACCTTCCCTTTTCATACATGTAAGGTACCCCTATGATAAGCTCAAGGTACTCCCATGGGCAGGGTGCAGTGTATGTGAAAAGTAGGACATGTACTGGTGTGTGTGACATGTCCTGATAGTGAAATACAGTATATTTAGTTTTTCACTATTGAAAGGCTATCTGCCCCATAGGATAACATGAGAGATACTTTGTAACATCTTACAAGTATTACTTCTCATTGGGACAAGACTGAGAAATAAAGGTTAGGCTTTCTGAACTCAAAATTTAATGACACATCTTTTATTAAAGATGGTTTTTAGATTGTGTGTTTGAAAATGCCACTTTTAGAAAGTAAAAAGAACTGTTGATGGACAGAATGCAGAACAATGTCATACATTCACCCCAGTACAGAGATCTGGGCCTAAATCCATCGTTTTTTTGCTCACCATGCCATTCCAGTTTGGACCCAGCCATATGCAAATCAGTCTTGATACTGTGCCCGAACTGCCAGGCCAGGTCCTCCCTGGACTGGAAACAAGTATCCTAGGACCGGTTGCAGGGTTTCACCCCTTTTCAACCAGGATAGCTTGATTCCAGTGGCATGGAGAGCACGGGACTCACATCTGAGCAAACCCATCCCACTCGGTGTGACAGATGCAAAAAGAACTGTTGATGGACAGAATGCAGAACAATTTCATACATTCACCCCAGTACAGAGATCTGGGCCTAAATCAGCATTCCTTCCATCAATTGTGTGTCTTTTGCTTTCTCGCCCTAAGTGCGCCAGGTATGCCCAGACATGGGTCCTGGGCTCATTGTATGCATACACTAATTCTCATCACTCTAATTTCTTCCATATGTTTAGGTGCTCGCTAGCTTGTGTTTTATGGGTGAGACTCTGGGGTATAGAGTATACGCGGTGAACATTTCTGGAGGAGGCAACAAATGGCGGGACAGAATTTGGGGGCCCTAGTTTTGAGGGACTAGCACCGCACTTGTTGCTTAAGATTGTATTGTAAGCATCTCGTGCACTCCAGCATTTAGCCATACACACTATATGGCATTGCAGCCCAGGGTACAAAGAAAAGGTAAACCATCACACCTACCGCACAGCTATGCTTTCCTCTGTGGTTGGTGTCAGTGATAAAGGCATAGCAGGGGGAGATACATATGCAGAGGAGAAACAAAGGGAGCCCCCATCTCTCCATCCCCTCTCTGAGAAAGGTTTGTAAACACAATTACTGTGTAATATGCAGGCCCAAGCCACCCCAGCGAAACCACGGACATCACCGCCTCCCAAGACCTCTGCAACAAGCCCAGCTTATACTTCCATCAGAAGATCAATGGCCTCTACGACAAGTTCAACGACCAGACACCTAACTCCGCAACCACTCCATGCTTTAACAATGCCAGACAGCCCACCTTCTCCTCCTGGACCCAGTCACCACCAAAGACACCGCATCGACAATGAAAGGCATCCACTCAGGAGCCTCCATGGACCCTGCCCCCCCACACATCTTCCACAGAGCAGCCGCCACCATCGCCCCGGAACTATGACGCACCATCAACGTCATCTTCGAAGCTGGCATCTTTCCCGATGACTGAAAATGTGCAGAAGTCAGACCCCTACTCAAAAAACCATTAGCAGACCCCACGGACCTCAAGACCTACTGACCCATCTCCCTCCTCCCTTTCGCAGCCAAAGTCACAGAGAAGACCGTCAATGTCCAGCTAACGAGGTTCATCAAAGAACACTCCATCCTCGACCCCTCCCAATCCGGATTCCGCAGCAACCACAGCATGGAGACAGTTTACTCGCCACCACGGATGATATACGTACCCTCCTAGACCAAGAACACACCGCAGCCCTGATCCTACTCGACCTCTCTTTAGCCTTCGACACCGTCTCCCACCGCACTCTCACCGCCAGACTCCACGAAGCCGACATCCAGGGAACCGCCCTCAACTGGTTTCGCTCCTTCCTCGCTGGCAAAAACCAAAGAATCAGACTTCCACCCTTCCTCTCCGAACCCACGAAAATCAACTGCGGTGTACCCCAAGGATCGTCACCCAGCCCCAGGCTCTTCAACATCTACATGGCCCCCCTCGCCACCATCGTCAGACAGCACGGACTCAGCATTGTATCCTACGCTGACAACACCCAACTCATCCTCTTCCTCACCACGGACCCCATCAACACCAGACTCAACTTCCAGGAAGGAATGAAAGACGTCGCATCCTGGATGAGTTGAAGCTCAACTCAGAGAAGACAGAGGTCCTCGTCCTGGGATCCTCCCCTTCTGCATGGGAAAACTCCTGGTGGACCCCACCCCATCCCCACAGACCACGCCCGAAACCTCAGCATCGTACTTGACTCCTCCCTCTCCATGACCCAACAGGGCAACGCCGTCACTTCCACCTGCTTCAACACCCTCCGCATCCTCTGTGAAACCTTCAAATGGATCCCCCTGAATCAAGGAAGACCGTCACCCAAGCACTCCTAACCAGCAGACCAGACAACGGAAACCCCCTCTACGCCAGGATCAACACGTCTCTGCTACGCAAACTCCAAACAATACAGAACACCGCAGCCAGGCTTGTCCTTGGCATCCCACGACACAAACACATCACCCAGCACCTGCGCAACCTCCACTGGCTCGTCGTCGAGAAAAGAATAAACTTCAAGATACTGACCCATGCCTAAAAATGCCTCCACAACACTGGACCCCAATATCTCAACAACAGAATCTCCTTCCACGTACCCAAGATGAACCTCCGATCCACCGACCTCGCCCTTGCCGAAACCCCGCGCATCCCCAGAGCAAGAACAGGTGGAAGGACCTTCTCCTACATCGCGGCCAAGACTTGGAACGAACTACCGATCAACATCAGGCGCGCCCCCACCCTGCACATCTTCAAGAAGACCCTCAAGATCTGGCTTTTCGACTAAACAGAGCTGCCCCCCCCCCCCCCCCCCCAGCGCCTTGAGACACTCACGTGTGAGTAGCGCACCTATAATTTCCCTGACTGATTGACCCCTGGGAGCAAACAAGGAGGCAGAACGGGCCATTTGAGGCATAAGGTATGCCATTAAGGTATGAGGTCCAGAGGTCACGTATACTATACCAGAAATCAGGAAAAGGGGAACGATTGGAAAATAGGACAAGCAACAGAGGGAAAAGCAGTGACGGGTTGAGGTAGGAGGATGCATAGTGGACTTACTTTATCAAATGTGAAGACACTTCATGCTGTGAAGAGATAAGTGTGGGATTTCAACATTAACTGTAGATTTTACCCTATCCCTTTTATAGAAGCCTTTTGTACACAACCAGTGCACCTGCAGTTTATCACACGATATACCCACAAAGAGCATTTAGGAAGATTTTCACCAAAAGCAAAGATGCCTCTGAAAAACAAGCACATCCCCTAGAGTTTGGTGATGCATTCTCAGGCTCCAGCACTGGTGGTGCCCGGTGCGACAGTCGTTTTTTGATACCTCCTCCCCCATTACCTCCTCCTCTGATTCCTTAACTACCGCCAGGGCAAAGGTGTCCCTCAGGTATCCACAGCCCCTCTCTCACATACATTTCATTTGTTTTAAAATTCCGGTATAGGTTGTCTATACTAGTACACTCAGCTATCAACATAAAATAAACATGTATTCTTTGCAGCAGTCATATTAACCCTTTGCACTACATTATGGAGAGTCAAAACTGCCACTAGACAAAACTCCGATCTCTCTCTTTCGCTCTCTCTCTCTCTAGCAGGAACATTATTTACAAGAGTTATCTTGACATTTTTATTGCTGCCTGGAAGCTGGATCCACAAGGATCTCTGCAACAGGTGCTTTTAAATCTTAAGTTATTGCTAAACACAACTCCCCCCCCTTCCTGGTCAGCTCCCAGGGCGGCTGCACTGGTCGACCCACCCTGAAGCCAGCCCTTTGCATTCTCCAGTGGTTGTATTAAATATACTAAACATAATAATCTTCTAAGACATCCACTTCACCTATTAAACGCACATAGCAAGCAATCTCAAAACATATTCTCTTGTTTATGACTACTCTGGATGCATCGTCAAAAATAAAACAGTGGTGACCGCAGCATGCATCTAAGAACATAATTATATTCACATGTCTCAGGGAATTTAGAACTGCTTTTGCAGTTTTCATCTGCTACAAAAAGAACTGACTTGGACTGAACTTGGGAATTAGCAAAACGGTGTGGCACTTAAGTCACTGCTGGAAACCTCACTTGCCAGCTAACCTGTGAGCCAGAGACCAGTGACATGTAGCAGTGAGGGTAATATTTTGACAGCAACCAATTAACTTCACTGAAATAGACTAGCGGAGCTTTGTAACGGATTGGAGAAAAAAATGCCACCAACCTCGAAAAACACGCTACCTACTGTTAGATATAGCCAAAATATTCACACGTCAGATAAGCAATGAAGAGAAAAGCAGTGATGGGGTGGGGGAGGAAGGTCTGTGGATGGGGCAGGCAACCGGAGGTGAGAGTTGGCAAGCAGCGATAGCAGGAAGGTGGTTGGGGGCCCAAGGCAAGCATCAACAAATGCGGGATAGACAGCCTGAAAAAGATGGACTCTGATGGAGTGCTACAGGCAAAATAAAAAATAGTACCTCTCGGACACTGGCTACCAGAAGCAGTACTTGATCCAGGCTCCATGGCAGGACGACGGAGATGAGGAGGAGTTGCTGACCAGCAAGTGAATAAGAGTGATGTGGATGCCAGCCAGTGGTGGGTAAAGTGCAATGGCGCCACATGGGAGCCAGCCAATGGTAAGTATAGTGACGTAGAAGCCATGTGGGAGCCAGCCAATGGTAAGTAAAGGTAAGTAATGGGTGGGTTCTGAGCCCATTTTAAGATTAAAAAAAAAATCACTTTGCCATATAAAATGACAATTTATCCGCTTTACGCATTACACCACAGGGTAAAACAGACTTGTCCAGCATCAGGGCTTTACATAGACAATACAAAAGTAAGCTTTGGGAGCACAAGAGTAACCACGCCAAAACCTTTTGGGCCAAACTGCTCACATCCAGCAAAAGGAGAACTCCCAAAGTATTTGGGAAATAAGCAATAACCTTGAAAACGGTCAGGTAGCTGCCAATACTCGACACTGCATCACCAGACGTCGCCTTCCTGACCGAGACCTGGATGAATGAAGCCTCCTCTCCAGACTACAAGATCGCCCGCAGAGACAGCACCAACAGAGTCGAAAGGAGGAATCGCCATCGTCCACAAGAAAACCATCAAGGTCTCAACAAACACCAACGACACTCTCAGCTCCGCCGAACACATGCACTTCCAGATCCACACGGACCCCAAGACCACACTAAGAGGCACCCTCATCTACAGACCACCCGGACCCCAGCCACAATTCTGCGACGCCATCGCCAACTTCACCAGCACGCACGCACGCACGCACGCACTGACCTCCACCGACTACATCCTCCTTGGAGACCTGAACTTCCATCTGGAGAACAACAACGACAACAACTCATCCACGCTGATAGACAACCTTGCCAACCTCGGACTGGAACAACTCGTCATGACGCTGACCCACATTGCCGGTCAGACGCTCGACTCCATCTTCTCCTCAAGTCCCCTCGTCTCCGCACCCACCTGGCCCGACCACCACTGCATCCACTTCACCTTCCGGAAACCCATCGCACATCACCGCACACTACAGATGCCTCGCCACTGCTGGGGCAAAATCACCGAAGTACAACTACAGGCAAACCTCGCACTCAACCCACCGACCAACCCCGACGCTGGTGCACGCACCCTCAGACAATGGTTGGATGACTGCGCCAACACCTTAGCCCCGCTGAAAAAACAAACCCGCAAAGACACCAGCAAGAGAGCCAACTGGTTCACCCCGGAACTCCTAGCATCAAAGCGCACCTGCCAGAAATTGGAGAACATATGGCACAGCGAGAAATCGCCGGACAGCTGCGCAGCCCACAAAGACGCCATTCGCAACCACCACTACCTCATCAGGACCGCCAAGAGGACTTCCTTCAAAGACCGCCTCGACAACAACGCACACAACAGCAAGGAGCTCTTCAACATCGTGAAGGAACTCTCCACCCCCAGCTCCAACGCCAACAACATCCTGCCATCGCAAGCCCTGTGTGACTCTCTCGCCACCTTCTTCCACCACAAGATCGCTGACATCCACGATAGCTTCAACCTCCGGACGACCCTAACAGGCCCCAACATGCCGGAACCCACACACCCCACCGACCACGAACCCTTGACAACCTGGGCCAACGTGAGCATCGAAGACACAATGAAGACCATGGGCACAATCCACTCCGGCTCGCCATCTGACCCTTTTCCACACCACATCTTCAACAAAGCCGGCAGCTCCATCGCACCCCACCTACGCAGCATCATCAACCTCTCCTTCAAGACCGCGACCTTCCCTGAAAGCTAGAAATACGCCGAAATCAACGCCCTACTAAAGACACCCAAGGCGGACCCGAGCGAACTCAAAAACTTCCGGCCCATCTCCCTGCTCCCGTTCCCAGCTAAGGTCATCAAAAAGATAGTTAACATCCAGCTCACCTGCTACCTCGAAGACTACAGCATCCTGGACCCCTCCCAGTCAGGATTCCGCAGCAACCACAGCACCGAGACCGCCCTCATCGCCGCCACAGACGACATCAGGATCCTACTGGACAAAGGCGAGACGGCGGCCCTCATCCTTCTGGACCTCTCCGCCGCCTTCGACACCGTCTGCCACCGCACACTATGCACACGACTCCACGACGCAGGGATCCGAGACAAGGCCCTGGACTGGACCTCCTCCTTCCTCTCTGGCAGAACCCAAAGAGTCCGCCTCCCCCCGTTCCGATCCAAATCCTCCGAGATCATCTGCGGCGTCCCACAGGGATCCTCCCTCAGCCCGACGCTATTCAACGTCTACATTGCGCCTCTCGCACGCATCGCCCGACATCACGACCTCAACATAATCTCCTACGCCGACGACACGCAACTGATCCTCTCCCTCACCAGGGAGCCCCTCACCGCCAAATCCAACCTCCACCAGGGGATGAAGGCCGTCGCCGACTGGATGGAGGACAGCCACCTTAAGCTGAACACAGACAAGACAGAGATCCTCATCCTCGGGCCAAACCCCTTAGCATGGGACGACTCCTGGTGGCCCGCGTCACTGGGAACAACCCCCGCACCCACCAACCACGCACGCAACCTGGGAGTCATCCTCGACTCGAAACTCACCATGACCAAACAAGTCAACGCTGTCTCCTCCAGCTGCTTCAACACCCTCCGTATGTTCCGCAAGATCTACAGATGGGTGCCGACTGACACAAGAAAAACAGTCACCCAGGCCCTAGTCAGCAGTAGACTCAACTACGGGAACGCCCTCTACACCGGAGCCCCGACCAAGCTCATCAACAGACTGCAAAGAATCCAGAATGCCTCTGCACGCCTAATCCTCGACGTCCCATGCCGTGAGCACATCACCCCCCACCTGAGGAACCTGCACTGGCTCCCTGTCGACAAAAGAATCTCCTTCAAGCTCCTGATCCACGCACACAAGGCACTCCACAAGACCGGCCCAGCCTATCTCAACAGTCGACTCTCCTTCTACGTACCCAACAGGAAACTCTGCTCCGCGGACCTCTCCCTGGCTACCCTCCCATGCATCTGTAAAACCACAGCCGGAGGCAAATCCTTCTCCCACCGCGCCGCCAAGACCTGGAACACCCTCCCCCTCATCCTACGACAAACCGAAGACCTTCTAACCTTCAGGAGAAAACTCAAGACCTGGCTGTTCGACCAGTAGCAAGAGCACCCCCCTCTCCCCATCCTCAGTGCCTTGAAACCCTCTCGGGTATGTAGTGCGCTTTACAAATTATTGATTGATTGATTGAATAACACCAATATCTCTGAAGATACCTGGGTCACACACTTTTGATCATCCCAGCACCAGAGGGACCCACAAACCTTAGCAGGGGCAGACCACCAACATGCTCAAACCTCTCTGTCCACTTCCTATTCTGAATCAAGAATAGAGCATATTATCAGCAAAAGCAGGGCTGATGGAGCGCCTGGCCTCAATGGCCTTCCCCAGGCGCTATTTAAAGCAAATCCATCTACATGGACCCAAATCCTAACACCACTCTACAACTAAGCTATCACAAAAGTCAGATCCCAGACTCATGGCAAGAGGCCATTATACACTTGATATGCAAAGGTGGATACCCTTCAACTCCGGGAAACTACTGGCAAATCTCATTGTTGGAAAATGACGCAAATTATTATGGGGGCCTTCTCCTAGAGGAACTTGAGACCTAGTATCTGAAAGAAACATCATGCCAATAAATCAGACTGTATTTCGAAAATAAATGAGCACCATCACCAACCTAATGAGCATTTCTCTCATGATTGATCAAGTTAAATCAAACAGCACCTTTCTCTGTCTCTGCTTGGTCCCAAGCCCACTCCTATGGGCAAAACTGGAAGCACTTGGGATCCCACAACACCTCCTCCGAGCAATCCTGGAGCTGCATACAAACTCATGGGTGCGCATAAATGTGTGGGTGGGAGTATCGTCTCTAGAAAAATTCCAACTACCTCCGGCTTGAAGCAGGGATGCGGACTAGTCCCTCTTCTCTTCAGTCTTTTTCTGGCTGACTTGGCTACCTCTTTAAATTACCTCTCTTCGCGTCCACCCAAAATAGGTGGAAAGCATTTAGGCTGTTTATTTTATGCAGACGATGCACTCATAATGAGAAAGGCAAAAATAGGTATCCAACGACAGATAAGCACCCTACAAATCGGTAAGACTCACCTTGTGGTCAATTTACTAAAGATCAAAACAATGATCATATGGAACAAAATTAAAAAGGTGGGTGATTGGTTTCTAAACGGAAGCAAAATACCCAAAGACAACACCTACATGTATTTAGGTGTTTTAATTGACAGCCGTGGATCTTTCCTACCCCAAAAAAATGCATCCGGAAGAGAGCCGGAGCACTTCAATATGTCTTGACGCTCCTTGAGGCCACGTCTAGAGGTAATTAGGACAAACTTGATTCCCACCAAAATCATATGGCTCTAAAGCCCTTCTGGTAGGGACTCACAGCTCCTTGACAGTCTGGTCTGAAGTATATACAGGAAGGCCTTCTGTTTACCACACAGAGCATCCCCGTCCCAAATACGGTTGGAGTTCAGGCTCATCATCCAAAACTTAATGCGTCAAGGGTCATAAGTAAAACTCTGCCATAAATTCAGTAGTTTAAACCCTGACACTCTAAATCAGCTCCTGTAGTCAGAAATGCAAATTCAAGTACCATAATCTTCAGCACAGGTATTTCTTGATCAGGCAACTTTAACCCTACAATTAGGGGACCTCTGGCACTCAGAGACTCCATTTTCAGTCTTTAAAGCTGAAGTCAATAAAGCCATGCAGCGACTCTCCTCCACCATCAACAAGCGTATGCTGGCAAGGCGATCGCATGCCACCTTGTCATCAATAGCTACAAAGACCTGCACCTGCAAACCTATTTGGCAGCCTGCCTTTCTTTCACAGTTAAATGGTAGCTCATCCTGTACTGACTCGGTGAGCTACCGACTTCAGATTTGGCCTGAGGTGGCTCAATACAGATAGCAAAAAGAAATGCAGGTTATGTGACCATCGTTGGGAGACAATTGAACATACAACATGCACATGCCCTTCCCTACAGACAGAATGTAGATATTGGCTCAACCCATCTTTTTAACAAGAGGGATCCAAACGTGCAGAAGACATCTTGACAAAGCGAACATCTTGGATCCCACGCAAAATGGTTTTCGTAAAGGCCACAGCACGGAGACTGCTTTGCTATACATGGTTGAACATCTGCGCTCCGTGCTGGACACCGGACAAACAGCGGCACTCCTGTTGTTAGATCTGAGCGCCGCCTTTGATACGGTGTCCCACGAAATCCTGTTGCGGCGGTTAGAGGAAGCTGGGGTTAGGGGGCTGGCATTAGGCTGGTTCCGCTCCTTCCTGTCTAATAGATCTTTTCAGGTTGCGATACCACCCGGTAAATCCTCCTCTCACCCGCTCACCTTGGGGGTCCCACAGGGTTCATCTCTGAGCCCCACTCTCTTCAATCTTTACATGAGGCCGCTGGCTGCAGTAGTCAAAGGCTGGGGCATGACAATGGTGTCCTATGCGGATGATACGCAGCTGGTGGTCACACTAAGTGGGGACTCAGCCATGGACGCCCTCAATTTCTGTAAGGGGCTGCGCTCGGTGGCCAATTGGATGAACCAGAATTGTCTCCAATTGAACACTAAAAAGACAGAGGTGATGGTGTTTGGGAAGCAACCTGGATGTTGGAATGACAGCTGGTGGCCCCCCGAGTTAGGAATGATCCCCTCTCCTGCTATGGAGTTAAAAAATCTCGGGGTCTGGCTGGACCCTTTACTTAGCTTCACTTGCCAGACTAAGAGGGTGGCTGCCTCTTGTTTTGGCATTATTAGGAGCATCAGGCCGGTGCTTAAATTCTTCGATGCCAGCACTAGACAGCTTGTGGTCCAGGCCTCGGTACTATCCAGGATAGATTATGCCAGTGCTCTGCTTGCAGGCACGAACAAGGCTGAACTTCTGCGGCTACAACGAGTGCAGAATGCCGCCGCAAGAGCGATAGTATTGGGCTGCCCAAACGTTGCTCAGTGTCCGGAGCATTGCAAACACTCCATTGGTTGCCTGTGGCTCGGCGGATTGAGTTTAAGGTGCTTTGCCTGGCCTTTAAAATCCTGAAAGGCTTGGCTCCACCTATTCTCACGAACCTTCTGACTCCATACGTCCCATCTCTCTCTTTGAGATCGATGGGTCAGAATTTAGCTGTTGTTCCTCGCTTTTTGCGGAGCAGGATTGGAGGCCGCTCCTTCCGAGTAGTAGCCGCTAAGCTCTGGAACGCTCTCCCTATTGACATCCGTGCTTTGGAAGACTTAACCAGGTTCAGACGTGTCATCAAAACATTTCTTTTTAATAAAATCAACTGACTCTGCTGCATTCTGTAATGTTGTGTTTACCTTTCTTGGCGCCAGGACGCCCCTTTGCTGGGGCAGCTGTGCGCGGTATAAAAACCATTAACATAACATAACATAACATAACAAGAGCTGTGATTGAGACCCTTCAAGTCACTGATTACAGATTAACTGTTCGCTTTGCTAAATATTTTACTTGCGCAGTAAAGAAACTTAATGCCCCACCGGCTGTGCCTCCTTAGAATCTTTTATGTAAAGATGACATCCAACCTAAGCCGACTAATGGACAGTCACCTTGTCAGCTCCCATGACTTTACAGCTTGATCTTTTAGCTCTCAATGACCTGAACCTGAGTTTTGCATACCAAATGGATAAGACCATGTTGGAATATCTATATTTCTGTTTAGTGGTAACGGATAACCCACTCACCATGCACCTTCAGAGGAAAGAAACTGCAGGGAACAGTGCCCTTTATGCAAATAGCCACCATACAGATAAGTAAAAATGGAGTATCCCACTTGGAGAACTGCTCCACGCAAAGCACAATTGCAGCTCCAATGAATCCTAGAAAAAAGGAAGAGACGACAGTTCTTGCATGATTCAAAACACAAGTGTACCCACAAAGGTATTACATCAAGCATGTCAGAAGATCTTGGGGAGATCTCGAGAAAAGATTTTATTCAAAGACACAGAGTCAGAATGAGAATCCAGTTTATTACGACCTTTAGCATTCAGTCACGTAAAATCAGGCAGATATTTTGTGAACATTGGGGCATATTGAGAACAAACAATGTAAATGGTTCATTGGTGAATAATCATGGATCCATTACATTAAGGAAAGAAAAATCTTTGAAAAAACACTTGGTGTGTAGCCATTATCAGGAGCACAGAAAGGGAACCTTTTTAGAAGGGTCCAATGGATTTAAGTGTGGTAACTGTAAGCCCTGTATATTCAGTGTGAACATACAGAGCTTTCAACTCCTTACAGGGAAAAGAAAGACAATTGTGAAATTGCTAACATGTAGCTCAGATTATTGTACTTTGTGTTAGAATGCCCCTGCAAACGTTGGTTACTTGGGAGCACTACATTTTCTGTCTGCAAGAGGATTCTTTAGCGCCTCCGGGCAATTAAAAACTGGGATGTAACCTATCCAGTGTCAAGGCATTTTATGCATAAGCATCACAGCTAACCTGATCTTCTGAACTTCTTTGCAAATTTCAATTTATTGATCCAGAAAGTCTTTCTACTTCTAATTTTCAATTCCATATTAACCACAATTAGATTTAATTGAAAGCATTCAATGGCTAATAATATGATTTTATCCATGGCATTCCTGGGATGCTTGTCTTTGAAATGTAAAACCATAGGATACTTCATATCACAATTTCTGATTGCTCTTGTATGTTCTTTCCAATCATCTTTCAGTTTCCGAGAAGTCAATCCAATATATTAACGGGCACACACAGACAGTTACATATGTATACAATTTAATGTGTTACAATTCCTAAAAGACTGAATCCTGTAGGGCATGGTCGAATTGACATCCTGAAACTCTTTCACACCAACTTACAACAATTGAAATTTCCACACTCAAAACACCCTTTAAGTGGTTGTTGGATCTGCCGATCCTTGACAGCGTGATATATGCAAGTTTTAAACCTTAATTTCTCAAAAACTAATGAACCAATGTGCACCAAATTACCAAAACACGCTTTCTGGACCAAGATCTAGCTTTCTGCCAAATTTGGTGTAATTCTGTTTAGTCGTTTTGGCTATAGCGGTGTCTTATTTTACCTATGACAAAAGGAATGGGGAAAACATGTTTTGAGACCCCTCCACCTTTTCTTGGCCCCTTCTCTACGAAACACGTCAAAACTTTTCTGGAAGGAGCTGAGGTGCCTGAGACATTTTTTGGAAAGTTTGGCAAAGATTCAGGCGCCAAAGATAAAAGCAAACCAAAAAATCCATTCCATATGGACACATGGTCCTAACTATAACTATTCAGTGGCTACAGCTGCTGTGTGATATATGTGTGTGTAATATATAAATATATATATATATAGATATATATTCACTGAAAAAACCACAGGTTTCAGGCCTGATATAGTTAGGCATTAGCATTTAAAAAACGTTTGAAATTCACTGAAAAAACCATAGGTTTCAGGCCTGATATAGTTAGGAATTAGCATTTAAAAAACCTTTGAAATTCACTGAAAAAACCATAGGTTTCAGGCCTGATATAGTTAGGAATTAGCATTTAAAAAAACCTTAGAAATTCACTGAACATTCAGGGCCTCATGTAGGTAGCCAAATACCGGTCGGTAACGGCCGATTTTCGGTAATTATACCGTTACCGACCGGTATTTTGGCTATTGGTATGTAGGGGGCCGAATTTTGGTTTCGGAATATACCGAATCGGTAAAATTACCGATTCGGTAATAATACCGAATCGGTAATGTTACCGAATCGGTAACTTTTCCGAATCGGTAATTTTACCGATTCGGTAAATTCCGAAACCAAAATCGAGATGTAGGGGGAGTGTGTGTGTGTGTTTAAGAGTCGGTATTTACCACCAACTTATAGTTGGTGGTAAATAATTAATGTATGTGTTAATGCATATTTACGCGCGTAGCAGTGTGCAATGTGGCATACATACATGCCCTTAGGGCATGTATGTGTGCCACATGTGCACACATGGCCGAATCAGGGGTGCAACAGGGTGTCAATGTGACACCCTGCCACCCTTGTATGTGTTCCCCCCATTACCGAATCGGTATTTACCGATTCGGTAATGAGGCATACCTTCCCATCAATGGGAAGGTATGCCTCATTACCGAATCGGT
Organism: Triturus cristatus; assembly: GCF_964204655.1. Classification (NCBI taxonomy): domain Eukaryota; kingdom Metazoa; phylum Chordata; class Amphibia; order Caudata; family Salamandridae; genus Triturus; species Triturus cristatus. Next base: position 1,102,905,660 of record NC_140585.1, on the reverse strand, counting down.
AAATACCGATTCGGTAATTACCGAATAGTAACGAATCGGTAAAAAATACCGACTCATTACCTACATACGAGTTACCACTTCTAAAATACCGATTCGGTATCGTTCGGTATTTTAGAAGTGGTAACTGGTATGCTACCTACATGAGGCCCTCAGTCACGTAAAATCAGGCAGATACAATACAGGTGAGTGAATTTCAAAGGTTTTTTTAAATGCTAATTCCTAACTGTATCAGGCCTGAAACCTATGTTTTTTTCAGTGAATTTCAAAGGTTTTGTAAATGACAAATGACAATTTGTAATGTATTAATTGTTATACTGATTTTTTTGATACTGATTTACTACATTTTTTAAACTGTTTATTTTTAGATATTTTATTTTTTTAATTACATTATACATTGAAATACAAAATATACTTTCTCAGAATGAATTACTTTAGTTTAAATACTTTGCAAATAGGCAATAGACTTTTAAGTACAGTAGTTACAGTTGTTGCAATGGGCAACACAATTTCAAACACAAAGTAACATTGAGCTCAATGTGAATTTCTAGTCAAATGCAATTAGTCACTTTATTGTTTACTTTTCTAACCACAGGACTGGATCCTAGATTCAGTCCTTGGACATCTCCTGTAAACAGTTGAGTAAAAGCGTTTTGGTTACAGTAGTGATTTTTAAGGATTATTATTGTATTTTCATCATCATCATAATCTTTATTTCGGTCGCTTTGGACCATAAAAGAATGCAACAGTATACAATTATAAATTATACAATAAAAAGATTACATTTAGATGAATAAAAGATCATAAAACAGTCGATTAAATTATTGTATTTTAAAAGTTGACACTTAGAAAAATTTTCACATAGAATCACCCATGTTATCCTATGGCAGAAAATTCACTTAGCAGGTAAGTAGTGTTTCGTTACTTTTTCTTACTCAGTGGTCGATCCTGGATCCAGCACAGGTGAATCTCCTGTAAACAGTTGAAAGAATGTGTTTAAGTCATACAGACGATTTTTTAGGAATATTTTTAGTTTGTGAAAATAGACGCTTAGAAACTTTTCTGCTGAAAACCACACAATGGATTCCTATGGAAGGAAATACAAGTTACTGGTAAGTACGCTTAGAATTACTTTTCAGGGTCAGTGCTGGGCTAAAAGATGCAGCCCTGGGTTCTCTCCTGATAACAGGTGAGTAAATCGGAATTCGTAGTTCGGCTGATTTTAGAGGAATATTTGTACAATGGTGAAGGAAGGGGGCGGGGCCTGAGGTGACTTGTGCAAACACGCCCTGTGGCGCGTTTTAAGTTGGGGAATTAATTCCTCTTCAATCCTGCGGTCCCCTGGGGGCCAACTAGCCCACCAGGTACCTCCAGTATGCACCAGGGAGCTACGTTGCAGAGAGGTGTTCAGAGGCCACGCCCCTTTTTACAACACTCTGCAACGCAGCTCCGTGGTGCTTACTGGAGATACCTGGTGGGCTAGTTGGCCCCTAGGGGGCCTCTGGATTGAAGAGGAATCCATTCCCCAACTTAAAACGCTGCACAGGGCTTGTTTGCACACTTATCACCCCAGCCCCGCCCCCTACCTTCACCACTGTGCAAACGCGCCCCGAGGCGGATTTTAAGTTGGGGGATTAAGTCCCCTTGAATTCTGAGGTCCCCTGGCAGCCAACTAGGCCACCAGGTACCTCCAACAAGTGCCCACGGAGCTGCGTTGCAGAGAGGTGTAAAAAGGGGCGTGGCCTCATTACACCTCTCTGCAACGCAGCACTCTGGCGCATACTGGAGGTTCCTGGTGGGCTAGTTGGCCCCCAGGGACCCCCAGTTTTCAAGGGGAATTAGTTCCCCCTCTGCAAACGCGCCATGGGGCGCGTTTGCAGAGTGGTGTAAGGAGGGGGCGTGGCATCCGGCCCGATCCCATCTTTTTTTTTCTTCTTTGTTTTAGAAGGGGGGCTGTGTAGCCCCCCTTCTTTTTCTATTTTTTGGGCCCTGCCCCCAATTTTAACTTTAATTTTTTTTAAATCTGGAAGGGGGCCGCGTGCCTCCCCTCCCGAGGCCATAATTTGCCCCGGGGACCCCATCCACCAGGGCATGGCCCTTTTGTTTAAAAAAATGTGTTTTTATGGAGGGGGGCTGCATAGCCCCCCTCCTGTGGCCACTTAAGGCCCCGGGGACCCCATCCCCCGGGGCCGGCCATTGTTATATATATATATATATTTTTAATTTAATGGGGGAGGGGGCCGCGGGGCCCCCCTCCCGGGCCACTTCTAGCCTCGGGGACCCCATCCCCCGGGGCCTGGCCTCTCGTTGGAGACTGGGAGGGTTCCCCAATCCCCCCACGGTCCCAGACGGCTCCCCGCCTCCTGCGAGCCCCCCACTCATGTTGACGAAGCCCCGGGGGGTGGCGGTCCCCGGGGTTGCGGGGGGGCCATGAGCCCCCCACATATACAATCTGCGAGCCCTGGGGGGTGGCGGTCCCCGGGGCAGTGTGGGGGAATTGGGACCCCCCACACTTTTTTTTTTACTCTGCCCCCGGGATTTGGCCCCCCCCGGGGCAAATTACCATATTCAGCGCAGGAGCCCACTCTGAATTTTTTTTTCTATCGGGAGGATCCGCGCATCCAGCGCGCATCCTCCCGTTTAAAAAAAAAAAAACATTTTTGGGGCCTCGGCTGTCCTTGTGGGACCCCCTGAGCAGGCCTAGGGGGTCGGGGTGTTTCTACCCTGCCACCTTGTTGCTTTTTGCGCCTTTTTTGGGGGGTTTTCTTGTGCCTCGGTTCAAGATGGCTGCCAACACTTCTTGGATGAAGTGCTGACAGCCAATCAGATCTCACGATGAGATGTGTGGTTAGGCTCCGCCCAGATATATATATATCGCGAAGATTCGTCAATCGGCGCCGTTATTCCAAATAGAATGTTGCAGATTTCCTATGAAAAATAGGTCCTAACTATATCTACCTACTGGCGACCGCCACCTACTGGCGTCCAGTTAGTAGCACCCACCTACTACACCATAACCCACTGGTGCAAGCTTCACTGATTCAAGGGGCCCCGCTGTACAGATGGGCAAATACAACCCTCATGGTACAGCACCACCAGATACAAGCTTCACTGACTCATGGGGTCCAGCTGCTGAGGGTGAAGAGGTGTGGCACAGCGGCCAGAGCGGCTGACTCCCGAGTACGGGGCTCAAGGTTTGATCCCGGTGCTGGCTGCAGCCCAGCATCATGTGACTATCGGCATCAGTGCCTGGATATTCCTAGGTGGAATGTGGAATTATTATTAGTAGTATTGTCCTCCTGGTATAACCACTAACGCCAAGCTAACTCCCTCCTGGCATACCAAACAGGGGCAAGCTTCATGGAGGGAAGGGGACTGATGCGCATGGCCTGTTAGCTGACCCCCACTGTATACTATTAAAAGCCATGAATGACACAAGTCCAATGCCTGTGGCGGGTGGAGTGCAGGTCCTGACTGGCCTGCAGATCACCAAAGGCTGTGAGTGCATGGCCAGTACCATGCAGGCTCACACCCCGTCCATACAGTCTACAACTTTAGGACCATTGGTCTCACTCCTACTACAGACAATCAAACCCTGTCCACTGTGGTTGTTAGTTGTCCACGAAGAATTGGTTGTTGGGATTGGTCAGAGGACACATCCTGCACCCCACTCCCCACTCCCGACTGCACACAGCCAAAGACCACCTGTTAACAATGGTTCTTAGGGGTTGATCTGCGAGTTCCTGCAGTCTACCCCTACTCTGTGCATGGCTACACATTCCCTGGTATAGGTAATATACAGGAATGTACCATAAAAGCATGATGTACTACCCCTGCGTCATATGTCCGCAAGTCATCATTTGAAATGGTTAAGTTGTGTACAATTGTTTCTCAAGAGACTTTAGCTATACCCTTCTAGTTACAGACAAAATGTGTACACTGCAATGGTTAGACGTTGAGGCGCAAAAACACTTCCACATTGAATATGTTTCTGAAAACGCAGAAATTCACTTATAAAGCCAAAGGTTAGAGTGAAGTGATGGTTAGGATTGCTCATAACATCATAGTATATGTTATGTTATGTTAAAAAAAACCTCTGAAATTCAATGAAAAAAACACAGTTAAAGTTCAGTTATGTTTACAAAACCAAATCTTAAAAACACAAAAATGCCTGTTATGGTTCAGTAAACTAACCATAACTTGCACCCTGTCATGCACTGCTTATGATCTCACACACATTACGCATAACATGTTAAATTAAATTGATGACATCACTGATGACATTTCAGATTACCACTGTGGGTGTAGCATACACTGCCTTTTAGGCTAGTTCGGGGGCCAGGCCCTTCCTTGCACAGAGGCACCTGCAGCCAACTCCTACTGTCCACCGCCACCTAAAAGCCATGTACTGGAAGGGATGGCCACATGCTGCTGGTGGGGCGCAGCGATCAGGGCCGGTTCAGACCTGCATCCAACCCCTCTGCACAAGGCAGAGTGAGTGTGCAGTTGAGGTTGTTAATTAAGTACATCACAAAAAAACAATGTGTATATCATAAAAAACCTACATTTCCTCAAAAAAAACATAGCCTAAAAAATAATTATGTCGAACAAATATATGGGCTGAGGGTGGCCTGTTATTCTATCCCTGCAGATAGTGAACAGATTACATAAAGTGACACCCTTTGCATAAGTAGGAGAACATTTTCTCCTCCCAGCCAACATAAAATCCAAATGTGAGCATCCCTGGGATAGGGACAGGATGCCAGACCGCCTTCAGGCCCACCCACCGTTCCAACCATCCCCAAAAAGTTGTTAGGACCAACTTATAGATCTTTGTAATGTGCCATATGTTTGTTCTACATAAATATTCCTTTGGCTTTTCCACCACTGGGGTGTGGAGGTTAATGGTGGACATGTCCTCTCTGTGAGGAAGCAAAGGGCTGGCTTACCTCTGTGCACCTGTGCTTACACAAAGATGCTCTACTTTGAACCTTGTGAACATGCGCAACTAAAGGAGCAGAAAACATTGGGTATGAGTGCCATGTGAAAAGAAGCTTTGTATCATTGATTGAGGTTTCATGTTAAACACCTAAGTGAACCTGAGAAGACTACATGTCCTGTGGAGCCACATGGCTCTCACAATTGGTGGCAGCCATCCTGAATGTTTGGAGTAGAAGTTCTCCATCCTTGCTGGAAAATTGTGATACATGTTTGCTGCAGCCAGGACCTGTTGTACTGAAGGTTGAGATCCTCAGGATCTGTTATTCTTAGAAATTGTTATTTACACTAGAAGTCCTCCATTAGGATTAGAATATTCATGTTATACTTCTTTGTTACATAACAAGTTATCCATTATGATTACAAACTCTATATTGCACTTCTACAAGAGGATTCGGGACCTTATCTTGCTCATACTTTATATCCTTATTAGAACACCTGTACCTGTTCTACCCCTCCATTATCCTTAGCAATCCAACCGCTCAAATGCATTCATATTTCCCTATACCAATCCACCACTAATCCTTTTTGGGTCCTGGAGTAGCGTGCTACTTGAAAAGCGCTTCGATGTCTCGTCAGGGGTAGTAATCGCGATATAAATGCTTTGAGCCAGCATAGGTTGGTATGTTGCTAGGGGATCTATGTGGTATTAATAAACGCTTTTAATGATCAGTCATTAAACAGTTACATTGAATATAATCAGAACCACAGTAGAAGATAGTTCTCTTTAGCGAGCAAAGTATGATAGCTCAGGGTGTTGATGACCACATTTTTCATATCAATTAATTGTATTTCTGTTCTAAAATAGTATCGACCCTCATGCCACAATATTCAGCAATAGAGATTTGGAAATACAGAGATTGTCAGCAGATATATTGCAAACAATATTGGACGTTAAATGCTAAAGCCAATAACATTGCAGGATTAAAATACTTCTCTTGTCTTTGGATATCAATACTTCTGCTACACAGATCAAGCCCAGTTGCACAGCCAGGCAATGAGCTGATATCAATTGTTTCTTGTTCCCTCTATCTCACTTTTCTTCCCCGTGGCTACTTCTAAGGCATATGTTGCTAGTGTATGGCAGGCATGGGGTCAGAGAAGCGTGGAAGCACACATCGCTATCCTTTCATCTGGACTGCAAGGTTAGTGCATCCTGACACCTCCCAGGCCAATGTCTGTTGTTTGCTGTATCAGAATAAAGGAAAGGTAGGGGGAATGCCTTAAAAATGGCTCCCCCTTACCCTGTGAGGCAAAATGGTGGAGGAAGAGGCCTAACTGTATGGATCCCTTGGCATCTGCTACATGCTCTCCTTGCTATTCTGCTTGTGTGTGTGCTTTATAGACATATTTTATAAAAATATAAATATATACATGCAATTTTGAAAGCATTTCATTTGAAAATATAACTGGAAAGTTCCCAAATAATTTATTGCTAGCATTTATTGCAAATGGCTGTCATCGGTCAGGCTGATCACAGTGCCTTTGGCAGATAATCCATAATGCTCTTTATGTCTTGAATCTTAAAGTGGCTCCCAGTGAGACACTTACATAATGCATATCCTCTGCACAGTAATGTTTTGAAGGATAGTTTGCTAATGCAGCTGACTGCCTCCAGATGCCTTTTGGTGTGAATTGACAATAAAATCAACACCTGATATGCAGGAAAGGTGAATGTTTTATGCACATCTAAGCTATAATTTGATGGAGAAACAGTCAAATCTGAGTTAGATAGTGATGGCCTTGAGTTACTATGCCTTAACATGAGTAAAGTACTATTAAAGGTGAGGTAATTCACCAAACAATGAATTCTTGATATTATGATAGACCAGCCCACCCCACTGACCTGGACTGACCACTTCCTCATCTGTTCCTGTCCGCACTTACTGAGCCAGCGCAGAACTGCACAGACCTGCGCAGCTGGTACAAGATCTCTAATGATATATGACAAAACTCATAACTCCTTTTCCCCCATGACTACCTAGCACGTTCCATCACAAACCTCAACAAATGAATCACCTCCTGTGAGGGCTTCCTGCCTCCTCTAAGAAACACCTCCACATCCCAATCCAAACCGCAGGCAAGGTGGTGAACTGAAGACTTCTGCTCACCCCATCTGAGGGAGCTTCAGAAAGTCTAAAAAAGAAGTTGTAACACTTGTTCCAGACAGTAGAGTGGTGGTCTTGTAGTAACTATGTAGTAATATCATTCGTTGTCATGACCGCTGTATCAGTGAACACCATTCACTGTTGTTAATTAACTTTAATTGCCCTTTTAAACCATCCTAAGCTCAACCATATTATTGTGCCTTGCTCCGCTTAAGCAAACATTCAATGCTGTGCACTTTTAATATCACTACTTATTACTTTTCCATCATATGCCATATTGACATGAAAAATGCTTACAAATCCTTTGTCTGCTGTGTCTACGCCCACCACCACTCTCTTCGACACTTAATGTACAAATATCTGGTTGTGTTTTGTAACACTGATGGTGTTGTCATTACAGGGATCTATATCAGGGCTCAAAAAATCTAAAAAATGGTACTAGTCCTGCAGGACTAGTACCTTGAAAAATCTCCTCGCCCTAACAGTGACCTACTTGACCTCCGTCTCTGAAACCGGAGCAAAAGTGACAAGATAACAAGATTTAAAGGCATTTTTTTTGCTCATTTGCTTTGTGAGCAATAAAAAGGCCTTTAAATCTTGTTATCTTGTCACATTTGCTCCGTTTTCTAAGGCGGAGGACAAAAGTTAGTATGTTTTCCTACTCGCCAGAAAGGGCGAGTAGGACCTAAAAATAGCTCAACCTCATGAAATTTACCTCCCAAATGCGAGCGGTCGAGTGGATTTGTCGAGCCCTGTATATATGTGTGCAATATACTCAAAGATAAAATCAAGATATAAAATAAATTAATATACATATTACCACAACCTTTGCAATTACTGTAAACACAAAAAGGAATATACTTAGCACCAAATATTTTAATAAGGGGATCAGTTGGTGCTCATCACAACGTTTTGATTGTTTGCCTTATACTTACCATTTATATACTTCTTTGGTGTGCTCCAGACAATTTATTAGTATTGTGAGTGAGGCATTCCCCCACGCTCCAGCTGCAACCTTCTAGTAGCAAGGTGCCGTCCAACAAACCACCTGCTTTCTTGATTTTCTACTAGCCAGTCTTTGGGATGTTCAGTTAATCATACCCACTGCTACCATTTTAAAGTTAATTGACAACCAACTCTCGATAACCAACCAAGTCAACTTGGTCACCTCCATCTACTTCAGGACACTCAAGGTTCCCAAAAACGTCCACTGGCTCCCTCTGGACACCTATAGGGCAGTCACACAAGCTTTTATCAGCAATAGCCAGGGCAATTGCACAGCCCTCGATGGTGACCTCACTTCTCAACTCACCAGGAGTCTCCAAGTTATAAAAACACAGTGGCAAGACTCACTCAAACTACCATACACACCCATATTTTCAAACATCTCAAGAACCTCCACTGGCTTCCTTTCCACAAAAGTGCCCTCTTCAAGCTCCTCACACACACATACAAAGCACATACAAAGCACTACACAGCCAAGACCCAGCTTACCTCAACAGCTGCATCCAACTCTGCACACTGACCAGTCACCTTGGACAACTTTGTCCTCGCCCTCTACCCCTGCATCCACTTAGCCAGAACCAGGAGCTCTGCCTTCTCCCAACTTGCTCCCAAATCCTGGAACAATTTCCCCTTCCAATTCAAAGCCACCAGTTGCATCTGCAAGAAGTTGCAAACCTGGCTTTTCCAATAGGCCCCAACTGGCCTGATCCCTCTTCTTAGGCACAAGGATAACCTCCCGGTGACATGCGCACCATACAAATAAGCATAACATAACAGGTTTCTAATATTCTTGCAAGGCGTCTTGTTTAATTGGAGTCAGGGAGAAGCTATTAGTAGATTTGTGAGTTATGGTAAACATCTTACATTTCACTCTGGCTTGCTCTTGGAGCCAATGTATTTTTCTCAGTATTGGAGAGAGTTGATTTCTATATTTTAGTCACTGTTCTTGCTGTTGTGTTGTGCATCACCTTTAGTTCCCTGATATTGTCTTTTGATGTTTCTGTCATTGATGTGTTACTGTTATCTAGTTTTGATCCTACTATTCCTTTTGTTATGAATGCTGTCCCTTTTTTTTTTTATTGGCCCCTCATCTTCTGAGCATGGTTAAGTGGTATGAGGTGAACCAATCGCATTAACGCGTGGGTTCACATAGTTGTGGTATAGTCAAACCAAACACCCAATGTATTTACTCTCTTTATCTTTGCATAAAATGGGTGATATTTTTCACTACTCTTTTTTTTTTTTACCCTATTCTTAGATCTTAAGATGAAAAAGTCAGTTTTATCTTCGGCTAATTCAGCTTTGTTTATAGAAATCTTTGTAGTTTGAAATACACTTTACACAATTTTTCTGTCTTCCTCTGTTTTTTGTGCAAGGAAATGTCATTTATATGTCACCTTAGTAATAGAGAATTAGGAAGGCATACTTTTGTTCGTTGCTTATTTGCTGTACTTGCTGGTTCAGTAATAACACTATTTAAAAAAAAATTGGCATCTGGTGTTGGCCATCAGCCTTGAGGCTTTGTCAATGGTTCTTTTTTTGTCATGGTTTTTGCAAAGCTTTGTTGTCAGGAAAGCTGCCGGGTCTCAACCAGCCTAAAAAATATAAAAATTGTCTGGAAGCAAATATATATTTAGTGCCTTCGGTGAGCTCACAACAAATGCAAACACTCTCATTCTAATGGTTAGCACCCTGATTCAGAAAATTGTTCCAGTGTAGCGTTTTCAAAAACCTATTTGAGAAACATTCTTATTTGCCACCATGACCCCCCTTTGAATTTATTGAGCTTGATAGGTCTAGAAATGGAAATTCAATTCAATTCCCCTAGAACTCCTAACTCTATCCATGTTATTGAACACTACTCCTCTTTGGGCGCGTAGTCTGATTAGTTCACTTCCGTATGAACCATCCATCTAGAAATGTGCATTCACATCTAACTCTGGGATGTGGGTGCTGGCAAATGTTAGTCTCTTCTAAAAATGAAAATGTTCTGAGGCAATGAAAGAGGTGGTGGGTCAGACAAAGGTGTTCAGCAGAAGTGAGCGATATCTTGGAATACCAAAAGAAGAAACGGACGAGTGAAAGAGGTTTGTGGCATTAAGAGAGGCCTGATGAAAAGAGAGCACCAGGGCAATATAAGAGGAGAGTGATAATGAAAAGATTGGACAATCCAAAAAGACAGTGTCAATGAAAGAGGACTGGACAAAGCAAGATGTGATGAAGAAACAGTGGCTGCGATTGATTATTTGAGTCGATGCAAGAAGACTTTTGCTAAAGAGGAAGCTGAGGTATTTATTGCAAGCCAACAGGATGTAGTAAAAATGTCACTTGATCAAGTGAATGATGCACTGGATCAGGAAAAAGACTCGACAAATGCAAGAAGAGCTAGACAACAACAAATCGGTAATGAGTTAAGTAAGAGTTTGTAGTGACTAAAGGTTGGTAATGCAGTTAACAAGCTTCTTGGTCAATTAACTGTTTGTGGAGAAAGCAGGAAGAGCTGGGGCAGTGAATGAGGTTAAGGTGGCAACCCGAAATCGGTTTGTAGACTATACAATCTGTGCTGATGCAATGGAGGAGTTGCTGAGGCAATGAAGGAGCTAGAGGCAATGAGAATCCAAATAGTTGGTACTTAAAACTCACCTTTTCGATGAGTCAGAAGTAGAATTACGATTCATAATTTCTATTTCTGCCGTCATGCTCCTGTCGCCTGAGGAAATTGGGACTAGCATAGAAATTTCAATGTTAAGATATTTTAATTATATGAATACACATTTTCATCAATAAAACCCTTGTACAACCAATGAATTTGACTTCTATGAAGGGCATTTAACATAGTTTTTCAGAGGTAAGAAAGCTCAATGGATTACATACTCATTGTTGTGGTCCATGATCTGCAGCAGGCAGGTAGCATGCCAGAGCCTCCATGCAGCAGACACAGACTTCTGAGGGAGATATGATGAGTGCCAGTAAATTGGATAAACGTATGCACTTACACAGCAAGAGCTGCAAGAGCATGCTGTGCAAAATGCATGCTATTATTGTGTCTCAAGGTATGTGTATAATAAATTCACAGTTTTACGTCTAGTCTGAAGATTCTATTCCTGGTTTATCTTAAAGCTGGATGTAAATCTTCTGTTAAGAACTTGCTGAAGTGCATTTTTCAAAAGTAGTTATAAACTGGGCTTGAGTGTTTAGGTTGAGTCACTGTTGCTGTAGCTCTTCTTTGTGCTTTGGGCCCGCCCAATAATTGCCATTCATTGTTTTCTGTGGCATTCTGAAATGCTTGCTTTTTATTAGTCTATTAATGCAATTGCCCTCCTTTGTGTGGCTCGTTCCTCCCATGGCCATTTCACTAATGGTTCTTTTTGGTTGTCCCGCTGGACAAGGCATTGCCTGGGGGTGGGGGCCATGCAGGGACCGAGCTTTGCTCTTCGGCGCTCATGTTTCATTCGTTTTTGGTGCTTCCCCTGTCTACACTCCTCATCAATCCCCCGCCACCTTCATGGTTCCTCCTTGTCGTCCCGATGGCACAACTCCTAGCTGCTCCTGCTTGTTTTTCATGTACTAATTCTCTACATGGCTCGATATTTACGGGTTATCTTAACCAAAATAAATATTGGCCACTCTGCATCTTGAGCGGCCTATCAACATCAGAGACATAAACATATTATGGCAATTCCATTCACTAGAATTGACAACTTTGGAGCCGCAGCTGCGAATGCAAATCTCCCATCGGACATTTGTTCTAATATGGTGCACCGGTGTTTATACCCAACACATGGTTTTGCCCTTATCCTCCCTCTCCGGTCGCAGTTGTTTTTTTTCCGCAACAAATTGCATTTGTTTTTGAAGGTACAAAATGGGCGCAGCCCAGCAAGTACATTACATAAAATGAATAAGACATAGCGTACCTGATTTTAAAGTTCCGTAACAATTTGGCCTGTAGAACATCAGACTACGGTCACAGTTTTTAAGGTAGCTATTATATTTCGCAGATATAGTTTCTCACTCATTTGTGTATATTGGGTTTTGCCCTATGGGATCTTGTAGAACTTTGTTCTGCATCATTAGACACTATTGATTTGTCTTTTTAACTTTTCAAGATGGTGATCTAGCTTTCTACACCAGCCCATGTTAATGCTATTTAGCCTTACCCTTGGATTGGTGCCTCACATGTTAGAGGTATTTTGCAGGTTCTTTTTACCTCATATATATTTAGCCATTTGGTTCTTTGAACAGTACATCAATACTAAAGACATGTACATTGTTTGGCTATCACCCTCATTAGAATGGAGAACTTTGGAGGGCTAGCTGTGATTGCGAATCCTACATAAGGATACCCGTTCCAACATGGCGACCATACATATATATCCAGCAATTTATTTTTCCGTGGGTATCTGGTCCTTCCAATTATTGCCTCTAATGGGTGCTGTTCATCACCTTGGGTATATAAACCACACAGCACCACATGCAATGTCATCCACCTACCATTTCGATGTGAGACACCAAGTGTGAGAAACGTCATTTACCTGTAAGTCCTCGAAAGATCCGGATGGTGTGTTCTTTACTACGTTTTTTAGGGATGTATGTGGCTTGTTTACCTTTATGGCTTTAACTTTATGGCTCATGTATCGCTCTTTAGCTGCTCTTAAATAATGGTGAGGGGTGCCGACAACTATATTTTGGGGAGTGACGAGAGGAGCATATTATGTTTCCTGGCATACATTTGTACTTGTGTGTACCAAACAGAGCTTTTCTAATCATGCCCACGGAATATTGCGGCATAAATTTGCAAATTTTGTGGCTCAAAAATTGAAAATTTGCAGCATTATTGCTTGTAAACATTCCTTTTCAGCCTTAATCAATGGAAAAATGTTTTAGCAGAGTATTCCACTTTGAAATAGGCATGTTTAAAGTGTCTGAGAGTGTTTGTTTGCTATATTTCCCTTTGTGGTGACATTCTGGATCATAGGTTAAGCCAAGCACAATAGCACAGGGTTGCTAGTCATCCTGTTCTCTAGGACAAATGTACCCTCTGCCATACATTATAAGGATATAGCCAGGTACAGAGGCGTTCTATGACCCCATAGAGACTAAGGTCCTTCATAAGGGTATGGAACTCTGAAGACAAGTGCAGCTTCAAATTGTCAGTCTCTCATTCGGAGGTATGTACAGGAGCGGGGAGGCACCTCTCGCTCAATAAATCCAAACCACATCGATTCAGCATTCTTTCCCCAGTAAAACACCTCTTCCCACCTAGGGACCACTTTCTTACTTATGCATTGCGTTTCTGGAAGGCTAGATTCCTCATCTTATGGCAACTTCAGGGCTCCCACCCGCACATGAACATTTAAAGACCCATTTTTCTAATGGGGAAATACTTTGCTCTGTAGCCTCAATTTTACAGCACCGACAGTCAGAACTGAGGGAAACAGATATGCCAGGAGCATAAACACAGGCCCCTGCGGCTCAGGGCCCCCACATCCATAAGGGGGTCGCCATTCAGCCAGAGGCTTTTAAATATCAGAAAAATATTCGAATCTCAGGACCCCTCACCACATTCTGCAGTGGGGCCCCATCACTTTGTGTTAACACCACCGATATATGCAGCCCTTGAGTGTTTTTTTTCTGCCTGAGGCGACTGACTGAGGTTATTCTTATCACCCCATGATTAAATTGATGTTTTCCTCTAAAGTCGAAAGGGTACCATCACAACACCAGCACTTTGTTCCTTTCAAGGGAACTTACCATTTGTTTTATTGTCAATGTCCATGCTCTAGTCTCCTATCGAGCATCTGTGGAAGATAGCACACAGTCTGGCGTGGGCTTCTCTCTGCAAATTATCCTGACAGCTCAGCAAGTTTACCATCTAGCTTTCTATAAAAACTGCATCGTTTGTTACTGTAGCACTTTATTTGACCTGGCGCCATTTCATTTGGTTCTGAGCATGATATTTTACTCAGTATGGCTTGTAGAATAAGGTTAGTGATGGGTTGATCAATATTTGGTTTGGAAGAGGTAGAGGTCTGTGACTGTGAAGCTCAATGCCATTTCACCAGCAAGAAACCCGAGCATGTGGCGAGGTATCCGCAAGGCCTCCTCAAGCGATGGACCCTGGTCCAGCAGAAACCTGGATCAGATCCAATGTGACAGGGAAGTTCAATTTAATCAAACTAGTGCATGTCCCCTCTCAGACTAACTACATCGGTGCAGTTTTTTTATTCTCATCGTGCAGGTCCCCTCTCAGACTATAGGTCGGTGCAGCTTTCTTACTCTCACATGGCTGGTTTCCTGACAGTCTCACAGTTTCTTCCGCAATCTTACAACGCAAATGTTTTGAATTGATCTCGCAACGTACTTTACCCAGACTTACCCCTTGGTCTCTCAGTGTAGCTGTCAATCTCATGATGCATGTACCTCTCGGGGTCACATGCAGATCCTTCTCAGGGTCATCGTAGCATAGGGCATCCTTAGACTAACAACTAAGAGCTCGTCTCAGGCACATAGTGCAGCTTCCTTACGTTCATGCTGTGGGTCTCCTCTCCGGTTCACGGTGTAGGTTCCTTACTCTCACTGTGCAAGTTTCCTCTCAAGCTCGCATTGTTGATTGTAGACTCAGGAAGCAGGCTGCTATTATGGCTGTACGGGGCCGCGTAGTGACTTGTGTGCGTACACCCAATAGGATGTCACTATGTTTTTTTGTTGCCTGCCAGAGACCTTTTGTCTTGCAGCCAAAAAGATAAATATTGCGGTCATCGTGCTCCTCAGCTGATTTCACAACTGTTTAGGGAATAGCAAAACTGCGAAATGCTGGAGTGTCTGTCTATTTTTGGTTCTGGCCTCGTCCAGTATGGCGCCCGCGTCTGTTCACAGTAGTCACTTACTTGTTTTGCACCATAAAATATATTGATAATAAAACGTATTTGTTTCATTAATACAAATTACTCCAAAGCTACAAGCTCTCATGCTTCCTCCTGGTACAGCGTGCAATGACCCCTCCTCCCATCTGTGCATCGCAGCCTCAGGGTTCCTTCTGGTTGTCCATCTGTTTGTTCTGGCTCGTGTTCAGCTGTGGACTCCCCTGCCCGTCTTCCATTTTAGGTCGAGCCTAGAGCAGCGCATGCGCTGCTTGCTTGACTTTTAGTAAAGGGGTAAAAAAATGCTACCAGAGACTTTTGCTGGCCTGCAGCTTACGTGCATGTGTACGTGCACGCAAGCAGCCGCCATCTGTCTCCTCCGTCACGGGTCATTAAGTTGCTTTTTTAATTTCCTGTGCTTTCCCCTCTGCCTCCGTCCGACCACTTTCACTTTCACATTCGTTGCTTGGCTTGTTCTCTCTGCCCCTCGACCATCTCTCCATTCTCTGCAGCCCGCCTTACGGCTCTCTTTCTTTTCCGTATTTCCCTCTCTCCGCCTCTCTCTTTCTCCACAATCTTTGATGTGTTGCTACTTTCCTTCCTGATCTCTTTTCCTATGGCCCTGTTTCCTCATTCTTCACCCCACTCTCTTGCTTCTATCTTTCTCTCTCTCTGGCAGAGACCCCCTCACAGGAGGCCTGCGCCGACAGACACTGCCTACATCCGGCAGCTGTTGGCACAGATGCACCAGTAGACACCACTTGCATCCGATGGCCGACAGACACTGCACACACCTGGTAGCCCAGCGGGCACAGACACTGGCAGCCACACCCCGCTCAGCCCCCACACACACCCCGTAGCCCCTTCTCCAAGATTCCATTGTCAGATTTGTCGCAAAGCACATTGTAACTGCAGACTTCGGTCTGGGGTGAGCACCGTGTGTGAGTAAGCAACAATGTATTACTGCACAGCGTCAGTATGTGGCTTGATATGTGACTGACACTTCCCCCAGCTCAGTCAGCCTTTTATAGCTAAGCCTGACTCTTTCACTGTTCTGCTACCCAGTCCCAGCCAAGGCTAGCATGGGACTAATTCTTCCTTATCCATTAGTCATTGACAGGACAGGCATATTACTGACACATCCCCAGCCCAGCCAGCCTTTCATAGCCAAGCTTAACATGTTATTTACTCTTCCAGTCTCTGACTGGCTTAAAAACAAAAGCGTGACATGTGGCCGACTCTTCCTTATCCATTGGTCATTAACAGGACAGGCATGTGACTGACACTTCCCCCAGCTCTGCCTGCCTTTCATACCCAAGTCTGACAAGTCACTTACTCTTCCAGACTCCATCTACCTTTCACACTCAAGCCAAGCCACACATGTGACCAACTCTTCCTTATCTGTACCCATTGTACAGACCCATGTCACCCATTGGTGACATGGGTCTGTTTCCAAGCTCTTTCGGCCTTCCATTAGTGACCATAAGATCAACAGCCCCGTAAGCCTTTAATAGCGAGACCTCTATCCCAGCTCTGTGGCCTTTCATAAGTGAGCATGGCATTTCAATGACTTCACCAGCTCTACATACCTGCATTGAGAACCTGACACGTGGCTGACTATTGTCAAGTTTTGTCTCTCTCACCCGCGTCTCACTTGTGACATTTGATCGACCAATGGCAATATCTGATACAGCAATATTTCGATTGACTCGTCCCCAGCTCTAGCAGACTTTCACAAGTATGCCTGACATACCCTATTGGCCTCTCAGATGCCACCATCATCCGACTAACTATCGTGACCAGTCCCCGACACAGTGCAATGAGTAAGAAGCGGCTACTTTGGTGTGAGCTCACAGAAACTGTTTACATGGCTGCAGGACTTTTAAACTTGTCAACCCTTCCCCCAAGCCCTCCTGTCTGGGTTGCAGCATCCAGGATAATGTGCTGCATGGATAAATTCTTATAAGGTCCCAAAGGCGAGATTGATTGCATTGCAAACACTTGTTTTTATCATGAATTGGTACTGGGATGCGCAGCTATGAGTATTTCCCCTAAGAGATGATAGTCTTGTATCCCAAAGAAAAATATTAATTTTCCAGGCACAATAAAAATTATTTCTGAGTTCATATTCTTATCTTTTTCAGTGCTCCTGTTAGACCTGGCACCATTGGCATAGGTCTCCCTTCTATTTGTTATCACTTTTTGTCTCCTTCGTGGTTGCTGGCGTTAGACGCTCTGGGCGCTGTTCTCAAAGTGACCCAAGTCGACACCAAACTGGTTCTGGCCGGGTCGAGTGATTTGTGACTTTCTCAAGAACAAAGACTTTTGGGGTATAAAGATCTGAGCTGAAACCCCTCTGAGGTGTGTAACTTTGGGATGCGAAGATGAATCTGTGTCCGCGTAACAAGAGGAAAAGGACTTTTGAAACTTTCATCCATCTACTGATGCAACTACCCAAGGGCCTGATTTGAGCTTACCTCCTGCCAAAGTTTCAGGGACATTAGACTTCATTCGTCAGCAGCCCGGATTCCTCTTGAAGGGAATCCTACTTGCAGGTGAGGCCTCTGTCGAGAAATCGAGGGTCTCTAGTTCTACCGTGGGGAACGCCGCATTTGACTTGCTACAGAAACTATTGCTATCGTCATTGTGGGCCGATGCAGCTGAGGAGCTGTGCCGCTGAGTGCCCGCATTTGACTTGCTACGAAAACTATTGCTATTGCCATTGTGGGCCGCTGCAGCTGAGGAGCTGTGCCGCTGAGTGCCCGCATTTGACTTGTTACGGAAACTATTGCTATCGCCATTGTGGGCCGCTACAGCAGAATAGCTGTGCCGCTGAGTGCCCGCCTTTGCCTTGCTACGAAAACCACTGCTATCGCCATTGTGGGCTGCTGCAGCTGAGAAGCTGTGGCGCTGAGTGCCCGCCTTGGCCTTGCCACAAAAACTATTGCTGTCGCTAGTGTGGGCCGCTGCCACTGAGGAGTCGTGCTGCCGAGTGCCCGCATTGGTCCTACCACGAGGATACTACGAGAATCAGTACTATCGCTATTTTGGGCCACCGCTGCTGAGTGCCCACCCTTGTTTTACTACAGAAACCATCGCTATTGCGGGCCGCTGCAGCTGAAGAGCTGTGCCGCTGAGCACCCACACTAGCCCCTACGTCACGAACCTTGCCATCCTCTGTGTGTGCCGCTGGGCACCGCCTTCTAACCCCGTCCTGAGATTAGCGTGAGTGCACGCTCCGGACTGCTGCAGCCGAGGAGGTGTGGCCGCTGAGAGTCCGCCTGTCATCCCGCACCTTCCCCGTGAAGCTGTGCACTGTGCCCCCCTTTATATCCCAGGTACATTGTGCATAACCGGGCCGCCTTGGCCCCGATTGCAAACTAAGTCTGTTCCACCCGCAAGCACGAGTGCTTCCATCGCCCTGAATGAATCTGTAATTATGTGCATTGTGGTTCTTTGAGCATTTCTCCGTTTCGTGCTTAACCTATATAAAGATAACTATTTTTCTATACTTTCTTGTGGTGTCCATTTTGTAGCGTCTTTCCAGTGTCATTGTGTATGGTCATAAATGCTACACACACTGCCTCTGAGATAGGCCTGTCTGCTCGTGCTACGTTACCACAGGGTTGAGCAGGGGTTATCAAAGGGTGTAGCCCCCTTACTCTGACTTAGGAAGAAGGGTTACTATTTGACACCAGCGCCAGACGCTGCCAACTGGAGACCCCCATTTCTAACAGCTCCCCAATGAGAAGATATAATATGTGGTGGCTTACATTTGCACTGTTCTTTTAAACTACTTGGTCAAAACTTTGCCCTTAGCTAGATTTTGTAAGTTAATTAAAAAGTAAAGTAGAAAGTCGTGCTTTGCTGCTCTGTCAGTCAACGCACTCATAGGAAAGGTAAAGTGCTTAATTATCCCAGATTCCAACTCAGGAAGGATTTTTGAGGTTTAGTTGACTGTGGCAAATATTTATGCTGATTAATTAGGTTATTAAATATCTATATGTGCCCTTGGGCCTATTTTCACTTTTTAAAAATTCAGACCAAGATCAGTTTACATGATTTAATATACAGCGGATCTTCCATCTTTCCTTTGAGCCTGTACATTGTTGAAGAAAATTTACAGTTTGCATGTTTTAGATCTAGGTTAGGATACATGACGTAAAAGTGGAATATATTATTTTATTGAAACAACACTTCAAATTAATATGAAGATGAACATTAAATTCTTAAGGAGCAGTGTGACATTTACGCAGAACCCTTTCATTATTCATTTATAAATAGTGTTTTTGTATAGCGCTGACATGAGCCTCCTGGCCTCTTTTGGGATTATAGATTAAATAAACCTTCCTCAGCAGGGTAGCATTTGTGCCAATAAAAAAATATGTAATGAGCTTGGTAGATATTTTCCAGCAATATATGTTGCATCTGGTACTCTTACCAGTTGCAGCAGAAGACGGGAATGAGGTCATTACTGACGCCCCCACCTAAGACTGATGACGTCTGATACAAATGTCAGAAGAGTCCTCTATTCAGTTCTCTTCCATCCGTTCATCCTGCATTCCCAGCTAGTCAAACATTGCTTGACCACAATGGTGGATCGGCCAGGCTGTGAGATCGTTTCTCCTCCTGCCTACTCAGAACGTTGTGCGGTTCCATATGGTGAGGTACCTAGTAGTTGTGCCAAAATAATACATAAGGCCTGTGAAAAATAACTTTTCTTTGCACCACATCTGAATAACATCATTGGTTTTAACCGAGTGGCTCAGCCAGTGTGGTCAGCCCCTGTCAATGAAACCATGAATGCCCACTACCACCGCAAGGTTTGCGTAAAGAATTTCTCCTTGAGATATTTTCTAAGTGCAAGTGGGATGATTTGCTTTCGGAAACGGGTTAAGCGCATCTGTGAGCCCTGGACTCTTAACTTTGAGAGATCTGCCTTGAGCTTGTGTCACATGAACCTTGTTTGATAACTTTGAAAATGGGCTGTGCGAGGGGGAGAGCGAGCTTCTTTTTGGAGCCTGGGCGCTTAGTCCTGTAGGTCTCGCCCTCGCGTAGAAAGCGAAATATTTTAATTTTATTACAGACACCACTGGAGGGATATTAGGACAGGTTTCATTTGGAAAAACAGTTTGGTTTTCGGGTTCCATCTGGCCCCTTGTTTGGTAGTCACTCTACTTTGCCTGAGAGATGTTCAAGGAGGCCAGTGTGTGTTACATTGAAAGAATCCATGTGACCCACCAGGAGGACTCTGGTCAATTTGATAGCTTAGTTTGTAAGGAAGTAGGATTCAATGGGGCTTGGGCATACAGAGGCCTCTGATTTTAATTATTTTGTTTATTTATGGCACAAATCGGGATCCTTTCCTGGTTTATGCTTTCTGCACTGATCCTAAACATGGCTTAATGGTGGACACCTCTAATTGGATAGGGTCGTTATTGGTGGCAACTACAATCAAAATGTCTACTTTGTCAAAAAGATAGTTGCGGTGTCTCCTTGATATGGATCTTGGTGTCAGAGATGCATGAACAGAGGGTTGAAAACACTGAACGTTAACCTCAAGCGGGAGAAGCTATGTGTACTATGCAGGGTACTATGGAGAAACGCTGCACATACCTGCAGTGACCTAATTATTGCTTGCTGTGGTTATGGAGAAATTGTTTGATCCACTCCAAAGTCATTGCCATTCGCATTTCCAGATTACATTCAAAGCTTATATTTAAGAGCTGTGCTCCACAGACCCACACATTGCAAATGTGAAGAGGATTTCATTTCATAGCTTCACAACTGTCCTCATTCAACGCAATGAGAAGATTCTTTCTGATGTTTTAAAGTTCTGTTGCTCCACTTCTTATATTTATTTATTTATTTTGAATGTTTTGTATAGCACGAACAAGACCCTTGCGGTTATCAGAGCGCTTTACAGGGCAAATATAGGTGGTAGACATATGCATAAAAAATACTATGAGTTAAGTTAATACAGAAGTGGTAACTAATACAACCTAGCACATATATACAAAACTGTATAAAATAGTTCAAGTGAATTTGGCCAAGAGAATCGATTTCACTTCCTTTTTGAAAGATGTCGTGGACGGGTTCAGTCTCGTGTCTGGAGGCAAGGCGTTCCATATCCTGGGGGCCATTCCTGAGAAGGTACGGTTGTATGTTTTCTTCTTGGAAAATCGTTGTGGTTTCAGTAGAAGATTATCGGAACTCCTAGTGGTTCTAATACCACCCGATGGTACCAATTTCTCCGCTATATATCTCGGGGTTATGTTATGCAATGCCTTGTGTGTCATACAGGCGATTTTCAGCTGGATTCTGGCTTGAAGAGGTAGCCAATTGAGGGCACGAAGGTCAGGGGAGATGTGACAGTTTCTTTTGGAGCCTGTCTTGAGTCTAGTGGCTGAGTTGATTGTGGCTCTAAGGGGGGCTGTCGTTGATCTGGGAAGGCCGCAGAGAGCAACATTCCCATAGTCCATTCTGAGGATTACTAGAGTCTGAACTGCCTGTTTAAAGTCATTTGCGGGTATGAAGGGTTTCAGTCTTCTCAGGGTGTTCATCCGAAAATTTTCTCCTTTCGTTGCAGCGCTGATGTGATATTAAGCTTATTATCCAGAGTTATTCCTAGTGATTTCGCAGAGTCTATAATTCGAGGTTGCCCGTTGAGTGCAGTTAGGTGCTTCATCCACTCGCGGATGATGGTTGTTTGGCTGGGGGGAGCGATTAAGAGGGATTCTGTTTTGAGGGTGTTTAGTTTTAAGTGGTTTTTGGCCAGCCAGGTCTGTGTTTTTTGGAGCGTCGAGTTAAGGGACTTGATGTCTTCAAGTGAGTGGACATTAATGTAGAGTTGTGTGTCGTCTGTGTACATGTGATATTGGACATTTGAGGAGTTGAGAAGCTCGGTGAGTGGTTCCATAAACAAATTGAAGAGTGTCGGAGAGAGAGAAGATCCCTGGGGTACTCCTAAAGTGACGGGGGTGGGCTTGGATAAAGATTGCTTGATCTTAAATCGTTTTGTTCTGTTTCGGAGGAAAGAAGTGAACCAGTTTAGAACTGTTCCAGATAGTCCCATTCTATGTTTCAGGAGGTCTAGTAAGTTGTCGTGTTTGACGGTATCGAAGGCTGAGGATAGGTCGAGCAGGATTAGCAAACAAGCTTTGTTTTCGTCAAATATTTGTAATGCGTCATCTATAATGTTGGTCATGGCTGATTCTGTACTGTGTTGAATAAGAGGGGCGTCGTTACGCCCCAAACCAGTCGCACAGCTACATGCACAAGTCCACAATGCTTCAATATAATTCGTGTTTCATAAAATGTTCATTCAATTATCTGCTCCAGTTCAACTCCACTTAATCCACACTCGGAGAACCATGCTAATTTTCCAGGTTTCCTGTGTTTATGATGAGACCATCCGGACGAAGGACTCGCAGAGTCCGAAATGCATTGGGTCTCAATAAAGAACATGCCTGGGATGAATTATGTGTTTGTCGTATTTGTGACAGAAGTCCGGATGGTCTCATCATAAACACAGGAAACCTGGAAAATTAGCATGGTTCTCCGAGTGTGGATTAAGTGGAGTTGAACTGGAGCAGATAATTGAATGAACATTTTATGAAACACGAATTATATTGAAGCATTGTGGACTTGTGCATGTAGCTGTGCGACTGGTTTGGGGCGTAACGACGCCCCTCTTATTC
The DNA here is from genome assembly GCF_964204655.1 of Triturus cristatus. Taxonomy (NCBI): domain Eukaryota; kingdom Metazoa; phylum Chordata; class Amphibia; order Caudata; family Salamandridae; genus Triturus; species Triturus cristatus. The sequence goes on along the minus strand of NC_140585.1, from coordinate 1,102,882,992 downwards.
AATGCATATCTAGTGCCACCAGGGCAAGGCACTTTACCAGTAAACGCACGCATTCTTTGCAGACTTTTGGATTAACATTGGAATCAGGACTGAGTAGATGGTGTGCATTCCATTACTTTCTATCATTAACCATGAATCATTGCCCGCCTTATGGTTTGCACCCACATGAGAAGTGGTGAACAAGATCAAAGGACACGGAAGCTTGATCCACACAATGGCGTATACATCTTGTTCTTTTTTTCTTTTTTTCAAGTGGGGGATAAATGTTAAGCAGTTGCTGCAACAAACAGAGCTAGGAGCACTGAGTAAGGTGTATTGTTTTTTGCACGTTTATTATTTGAGGATGGTTTTACTTTGAAATGTATATCTTTTAAACACACCAAAGCTGTGACAGGTTTTGCAAAGTAGAACAGCAAAGCATTGTGGGGATCGCAGTCTTTGTTAATTGTGAAGCGGCAATGGCTCCGATCAGGTGTGTAACTAGCACACGCGCCTATCAGGGAGGGACTATAAATCACACGTGAGGTTTAAAAACCGAGCGTTACTTCAGGCGGGGTAACATTTTTTTCTTCGAGATGAAGATTACGAGCTTGTAAACATCTCCGGGCAGGTACGTGAGCACTTTGCCGATTAGCATTAGGCTTGAGGGCTTGAAATGGGAAAAGAGAGGAAGGGATTCTACGGGCGGAATGCTTCAATGAGGAGGGGAGGAATTCACTATGGAAGTAAACAACTGGGGGTTCAGCAACAGTGCGCTATATAGAGGGGTCATTTACACGTGTTTAAATGCGAGTGGCTGGCTTTTTTAAACAAAAGGTTTCTTACAAATATATGGGAAAAGACGATAGTCAGCTAAGAGGCTTCAAGGCACAATGTAGAAGGGGGTGGTTATGGGGGAATTAAAGTGAAGGGGATGTTCGTTTATTTCATTTTTTCTGCACATTTAAGCACACCAATTTTTAAAGAAATTATCATTGTCAGCAGCAACATTGTTAAACAGAAGTAATATGTTAATATGTAGGAGTTGATTATTAATTACAAATATGCTTTATTTGTAGTTTACCCCTGACGAAGGACTCGCAGAGTCCGAAATGCATTGGGTCTCAATAAAGAACATGCCTGGGATGAATTATGTGTTTGTCGTATTTGTGACAGAAGTCCGGATGGTCTCATCATAAACACAGGAAACCTGGAAAATTAGCATGGTTCTCCGAGTGTGGATTAAGTGGAGTTGAACTGGAGCAGATAATTGAATGAACATTTTATGAAACACGAATTATATTGAAGCATTGTGGACTTGTGCATGTAGCTGTGCGACTGGTTTGGGGCGTAACGACGCCCCTCTTATTCAATGCATATCTAGTGCCACCAGGGCAAGGCACTTTACCAGTAAACGCACGCATTCTTTGCAGACTTTTGGATTAACATTGGAATCAGGACTGAGTAGATGGTGTGCATTCCATTACTTTCTATCATTAACCATGATTCTGTACTGTGCCCAGTCCGAAAACCTGATTGGAATTGATCGAGCAGGTTGAAGTGGTCTATGTGGTTGCTAAGCTGCGTGTGAACACATTTTCCTAATAGTTTGGCCAGGGTAGAGATGTTGGATATTGGACGATAGTTATTCAGGTTTGACGGGTCCACCAATGGTTTCTTCAGGATGGGGGATACTTGACCAGCTTTGAGGATGTCTGGGATAGCTCCTTGCAGAAGAGAAATGTTTATAATCCTAGTCCATAGAGGCACGAACATTGGCATTAAGTCTTTTAAATGGGTTGCTGGGAGAGGGTCTATGAAGTGATTGGAGGGATTCAGAGCTGTAAGTGTTTTTAGGATAGTTTCTTCGCTGTAGAGGTTGAAGGCGACCCAGGAGGCATTGTTTTAGAGGTCATGCTTTGCGGAACAACTAAGCGAGGTCACTAGCGTGGTCATTGAGGAGATCATGTGTGGGTCGGTATGGGATAATGGATCATTAAGAAGCTCTGTCTTTATGTTATCTGTCTTCGTTGTGAAAAAGGAAGCAAATTCCTCGCAATTGGGGAGAGTTTCTGAATTGACTTGGGGGGAGTGGGAGACGCCCTTAGATTGAGATTTAATTATTTCGAATAATCTTTTGGGACGATTCTTGGCTTGGTCTAATTGTTTACTGATGAAGTCAGCTTTAGATCCTTTAATCTTTCTGTAATAAGAGTTTCTCGTGCTTCTTAGTAATTTGAGGTGGTCAGAGGATGGTGCAGCTCTCCATTGTCATTCAATTGCTCGAAGTGATCTTCTGTCTTCATTTAGACTACCATCATACCAGGGATTTGAGACTTTAGAGGTGACTCTTTTCAGTTGTAGGGGAGCTAGATTGTCTAATACCATGTTCATAGAGTGGAAGTAGTGATTAGTCAGATCATGTACATCATTTAATCCATCAAGTGGGGGCATGAGGATAGGACTAGCGGTTGCGAGTGAGACAGGATTTACGTCATTCAGATTTCTCTTCCAGATTTTCGTTCTCGTGGGTTGGACAGAGAGTCGTTTAATAGCTTCATTGTTGTGGAAAGTGATGATGTCATGGTCAGACCAGTCACAATGGAGGATCGATTCCCACTTGGTGGGGTCCGCTTTGGAAAGTACTAGATCAAGGGTTGAGCCTTTTTCATGGGTGGGGCTGTCACAAATTTGGGACAAGTTAAGGTCGGATGGAAAGCTTTGAGGCTATTGACCTCTGGGTCATCAGGTTCACTCCAGTGGAGGTTGAAGTCCCCCAGGAAAATCTGAGTGTTCTGTTGTCCGTCATTAGTAGCTAAGATATCCATTATGTGTTCAATGAAGGTAAGGTTGTTACCTGGTGGATTGTAAAATGGATGTAGTGAACATATTGGCTTGATGTCTAAACATAGGTATTCACAGTAAGAGATAACAGGGGAGTTGGAGCGGATCACAGAGAGGTAGTACCGATGTATGCAGACAATGCCATCACTTGGCCTATCAATTCTATCTAATTTTGTGATGTGATAGTTTGGGGGAACTAGTATGTCTAGGATAGGCGTGGATGATTCATTAAGCCAGGTTTCCGTTAAAATTATGAGGTCAGGTTCATTGGTTAGTATGAGGTCAACGATATATGCAGCATGGCGCGTGGCCGACCTACAGTTTAGCAGGATACATTTTAGCCGGGCCTTGGTTGGAGTAGTGTTGAAGTCGTATAAGATGGGTACTCTCTTGAGATTGCTTCCAACAATACCTCTGGCAATGTGTCTCTCGAGCATTGGAAGGGATGGGTTGGATTAGGGATAATCTCTGTGTTATCTGCGTGCTCAAAATTAGGGGGCGGGGTCGGGGGCTCGTAAGAATGGAGTTGGGAAGTTAGATCATTAGATGAAAGAGGGTTTTTTCTTCTGATTGGGCGGGATGAGGCATTGGGGAAAGGTTTTCCATCTGGCGAGCTTCTGTGACGGGGAGTTAGCACGTGGCTGATGAGTGGGTTTCGCTTGTGACTTGGGTTGTTGCAGGATCAGGTCGTAGAGAGTTTGGATGTCCTCTTTGATTTGTTGTAGAGATAGTACTATTTCATCTAATCTAGGGTCAGGTGTCGGATTTATCGTATTCATATCCTGGACTGTAGTTAAGTGAGGCAGGGTTATTACTTTTGTGGGGTCCTGGGGCATGAGGTGATCCGGTTCGTTATATGGTAGTTTTTCTGTGTGGTAATCATTGGCAGGGAGGGGCTTAGAGAAGGGACGTGAGGGGGAATTGATGTGTGCTGTGGGAGGAAGGACGGTGAAATTCGGCGTGAGGGGGGCGAGGGTGGGACCTCTGGCTGATCGGATGTAAGGGTGTGGGGGGAGGCTGGAGCAGAATTTGTAATGGACTTGCTGGGGATGGAGAGGGTAGTGGGGAGGGGAATGTTATATGGAGGGTGAGAGAAGGTGTGGTTGTGGAGACGGGGGTTAGTGGTGAGGGACGAGGGGGCATGTGGGAAGGCTTGAGGAGAGAAGATACGAGTGTGAGGAGTGATGGGCATAGTGGAAATTGTGGTGGTGCTGGGGGAGGAGTAGGAATAGGGGAGATGTATGTCATTTATTGGGGTGTTGAATAGGTCTTGGGTGGGTGTAAAAGCACGATGGTGTACCGAAGGATAATGTCTTGGTGGGGAGTCGGGCAGAGAGGTGGGAGAGTGGTTTGTTGGAGAGGTGGGATCTTGTAAGCTTCACTTTGATGAGCGGAACGATGTTGGGCCACATGCATCAACGAGAAACCTGCTCGCAAACGGGCAGATTAGCAGAATCTGCCCCTTTGCGACCGGTATTTTTGCATTTGGGATGCATCATCCCAAATGCAAAAATCGCTATTTAAGGAATCTCTAAATAGCGATTCCTTAAATTGCGATTGCATTTAAGGAATCCCAAATTGAGATTCCTTAAATGCAATGCATGAAAGTTTAAAAATTAGCGATTTCGCTAATAGGGGGAGCAAATTACCATCAAGTTGAACTTCATGGTAATTTGCAAAAACTTTGAAAAATGCACTAAAGTGCATTTTTCAAAGTTCCATTTTACACACACACATGCCCTTGGGGCATGTGTGTGTGCAAGATGTATTCATATGCAGATTTCAGGGGTGCAACAGGGTGTCCTTTTTGACGCCCTAGCACCCTTGAAATAGCATGAGCAATTTGCGATTCTCTAATTGAGATTAGCAAATTGAGAAAGTCCTCCCATTCATTCCTATGGGCCTCTAGGCCCATAGGAATCAATGGGGAGGTATTCCTTAATTGCGACTCGCAATTTGCGAGTAGCAATTAAGGAATGTTTAGAAATCGCTATTTTGTAAGCGATTTCTACATGCATAGCCTTTTGCTATTCCTTATTAGCGAATCCTTATTTTTCGCTATTAAGGAATCGCAAATGGCATTGTTGATGCATGTGCCAGGTTATCAAGTAGATTTAGGTTCTGGTCTGATGGTTGCATGAGGATGATCCCATTATAATAGATGGTAATTGTAGCTGCCGCTTTGTAAAACGGGGAGGGGAATGATGGATAATGTAAATCCATGTGCTGTTTTTTTAGTGGATGCAATCGAGAATAGGGCAAGAAAGGCTTTCCGCCATTAAGCTCTTCTTTTGGTATAGAAGATGATGTCATTCGTTATATGCCCATTGTTATTTGAGTAGTAAGGGTCCGAGATTGGGGTTTCCGGGTGCGATTTTAATAGGCTATGTTTGAAGCTTTTGGCTGCTTTTTTTGTAAGGTTGCGGGGTATTTAATGGATTAGGTGTGCAGGCCCGTGAGTTCCATAGTGTAGGTGTAGCTTTAGAGAATGGGTTTAGAGTGTCATGGGATGAAATCATGAGCATGCAATGGATTAATTAGCTGATATAGAAGACATTCCAAGATGGCTGCTTACTTATCCACTGATAGTATAACTCTAGGGTGCAGTCCTATCGCTCTTTCCATGAATCGAACCTAACTGGGTATAGTCCTCTGTCACTTTCCATAGAGATCGATTGAAGTGGTTGGTCCTTGGTTTCTGTTTAGTAGTGAATTGTGCATCGTAGTCCTATGTCTTTTCCCATGAGTTGGTGTGGAATAAGTAGTCCTTTCTCTATCTGAGTAATTATGCCTGCCATTTTGGGGGGAGAAACTGCTGGTGATTACAACTTGAGCACAAAAATTGAGGGCCTAGCACTGATCACCGGGCCATCGAAGATGTCAATAGAGCAAGTGTAGTAATCAGCAGTAAATGTACAAAAAGATGTACAAAAAGAGGTCGCCCAAATCACCAGTGGTTTTGGAAAACAAATAGGATTGTTCCCCCGACCACAGGTCAGCGCTCTAGTACTCATGTGAGCTGCGTACAAAGCGCGTCTGTGTCCGAATTAGTTATTCCCTCGTATATGCTCCTAAGCAAGCTATGTCCATTGCCAATGCACATCCCGTGGAAATGCGTGAAACAGTGAGGAAACAACCATCTGGTAGCATCAGAGCATGCGAGCAGAGCATGGGAGCTCCTAGTAAGGGGAGCCCAGGACTAATCACAATTGCATGTCCGGCCGCAAACCTCAACTCATGGGTGCTCGCGGCTAGGGTGAGGGAGGGAGGGTTAATGCAGACGGCAGAGTCCTTATTACGGTGATCTTCCGGGGGTCAACAAACTACCTCTGGAGCTGTGGAAGATCCTACCCAGAGGAGGGGTCATCACTCACGCAATTCTGATCACTGTCGATGATGCATTACCGTGGTTCGCAGCGGCAGTGACGCTTTCCCAGGGACCCTCTGTCCACGTCTGGGGATGTAGAAGAGCTTAGGCGCAGGGCAGGTCAGCTTCCGACGATGCAATCCTGTGGTTCGCAGCTGCCATGACGCTCTCCCAGGGACCCTCGGTTCGCCCGAAATGTAATGATCCTGGCCAGAGGACGGGTCGTCAACCTATTGATCCGGTCGCTCAGATGAAGTATTCCAGCTATCTGCCTCCTGATGCGGTGTACAGTCGCCACCTTGCTCACAGGTCTGATTATAGGTCTGATTGCTCATTTTGGAGAAGGTGGGCATGTTCAAGATATTACAGATTTTTTTATATCAACAACCTCAAAGATTTTGCTTTAGTGCACCATTTTTTTTTATATCAACAACCTCAAAGATTTTGCTTTAGTGCACCAAATTGTGTGAGTACTGGCAAGAACCATTAGGTCGCCATTGATAGTTTTATTAGGTTTCAATATTCTATTAGGTTATACCAGAAGTTTCCTCAGGTGAGTAAGGAGTGATGGCTATGTTTAAACTGTTATAGTAATGTGTGCTATCAGGGAAGAACTTCATTGTCCCCGCTTACAGCGGGAGAAAAGGCCCTGGTCATCAGAACCATTTTTTCTGTTTTCTAAAACCAATCTCCTGCTCAGGGAGTTTTTTTGGAAAGCAAATATTTTGCTGAACGGCTGTTTCAAACATGGTACCCGCTCACCAAAGGATCAGTGCCTTCAGTGGCGCTGATCATGCAGCAGCTCTTCGGAAGGCAAAGTGATCCCTGTCTCCCTGGGGGAGTTCTCTAAATGTAGCTGATGGTCCTCCGTTCATTGCTCCGGCCATGGCCTCCGCTGAACTGGTGGGTCAGCGGGCTGCTCAAAATGGTCTAAAGGATAGGCTTGGGCGTAGTTCGCTAAGTTTTGCTATGCGGAACTCCGCGAAGTTACAAAAAACTCCGCAAAGTTCCGCGAGTGGCGGAGTGCAGTGCGAACTGCAGTTTGTGCAGGTATTCCTGCCGCTCGGGTAAAAATTCTACCCCCGCGGCAGCTTGCGATCGCGAACTTACCGTTCGCGAACTTACCGTTCACGATCGCGAGCGGGGAAAAAACTCTGCTGCACATCGCAAAGCGGAGTTTTCTGCACTCCGCGAGCTCCGTGGAGTGAGGAGTGAAGAAAACGGAGCAAACGGAGCAAAGTTCACCACCCAGGCTTACTAAATGATCAATATTACCCTTTAAGTGTTTGCCTTTTTGATGCAGTATCATTCATATGTCTTTTTCACCCTTTTTACGGCTGTCTAAAAACCCCTTCTGTGTATTCTACATTGCATCTTGTATTAGCCCCAGAATGGAACCGCATCTGTTGAAACCTCCCAATGCTATTCAGGTTGGAAACCTCATTTTTTGTGCTTTTTTGCCATGCCAGGGCTGGATGTTGAATTTGACCTTGGTGAGGCTAGGGCAACCCCTTCCAGAAGCTGCAATGGCTACCCACATTAAGGCGCAGGACCCAAACTTATGCCCCCTAGAAATTGGCAACAAATGCTACTAGGAAATAACGACACAAGAAACCTCCCTGAAACTCAGTGATTTTATGAGACTGCACTTCTTTACAATCCTTTCTTCCCTTTCACTGGGCTGCAATAGCAACGTTGAATCTGGATCATTGAGCAGCAGCACAGCAAACGCTTGACATTTAGATGTGCAGGTTCTGTGCAGAAAGGAGAAGGCAGAATCAAGAAAGTGAGTCTAGGCCAGATCTGACATGATACAGAGGCATCATGAATTATAAGTTGCTGCTTGATTTAATGATTTCTTTTGAAGTTTACCTAGCACATAAGTACCCAGGAAAATGGAGCCCTAGCGCAGAGCTGAGAAGACACAGAAACAGTACTGGGTGGACCAAGTGAACAAATAACTTTTCAACAGCTTATAGAGCCGTGACAAGCAGTTCACATAATACAAGAGCTGAGGAAGAGGTTATTAGCAGTAGCAATTAAAAATGTGCGACCTCCCCAGCGCACCTTTAACCATACCCGAGTAAAGAGCTCATGCAAGTACATAGTGGACAAAGAGTTGTTGCCCGTCGCGGGGGCTGAAACATGTAAAGCCTCATGGCAAATTCATGGAGCTTTGAAGAGACATCATCTTTGATTGGGTAGGCAGTGAAGGGGTTATAGATAAGTAGGCCTTCAAGGCCATCTCTATTTATGGCGAAGTTCAGTTATAGCATTCACTATTCAACTACTATACAAATAATGACAGTAATTCAGGCATGACTGTGATAACACCTAGACTACTGTTTCTGAGTGACTGCGGAAAGAAGTGGGCCAGTCTTAATTACCCACAACAATAAGAAACAAGTCAAAGAAAACTTGGCAATCTCTGACTTAAAGCTAAAATGTGCATCAAAAATGCTAAACTAGTTAAGGGAGGAAGAGACCGGATCTGAAGGAAAGCTGAGGTCCTTGGGCCACCAATTACTGGTTCAAGAGAATTGATTCCCAAAAAATAGTTTTGTAAATGTTCAGTTGAAGTATTTTCAAAATCATTCAAATGCCAAAAGTATACATACAGAACTGAAACTGAGGATAAAGGGAGGCCAAGTCCCAATCAAGCCTAGGGATTAGTTGGGTATCACTGGCTTGGGGATAAAACTCTTATGTCGATAGAACAGATCAGTGCAGCAAGTGGGCCACATAGATGTTAAATAATGTAGGGTTCAATGCAGAGCATTGTGGTACTCGGAAATGTATGTTCTTGAAAGGTGAGTGAAAAGGAGCAAAATAAATAGTACACAGATGGTCTTCTAAAAAGGAAGAAATCTAATAAAGGGCCCTGTCATTTACACTAGTACTGACAATACTAAGATAAAATGAGAGACCTATTAAATTCTGTAGAGAGATGCAGTAAGATGAAGGCAGCTTTTCCACCAGTATATAGAAGCATGCACATATTGATGGTAGCCGAAACAAGAACCATTTTGGTACCATGAATTGGGTGGAATCCAGATTGATGAGGGTCAAAAATATTGGCTGCTTCTGCAAAAACAAAGAGCTACTGATTGCCAATATTTTCATTCATCTTACCCGAAAAAGGTAAGAACAAGATTGGACTGTAATTTGTCATAATGCCAGGTCCTCAGACTGCTTCTGCAGCAATAGGATCAAAGAGGCCTTCTTCAAGTGATTGGACACTTTTCCTAAAATAAAGAAAGAAGTTACAGAGCTTGGTAAAGTTTGGAGCAACAGTAGTAGCAAGAGATTTAACTACCTTCAAAGAATTTAAACGAGAACCAGAGGAGAAGGATCTAATTTCATCTCCTGGGCGGCAAATAAAGATAAGATTTTAGTCCCTGCGGGTGCTGAGTCACAGGGCCTGTGCGCTCTGGTTAAAGAAGTAGGACAAAAGGTTCGAAGAATATTGTCAATCTTCAGATGGAAAAATCTTTCTCCCTAGCTGCTCAACCAGTGTGAATGTGCTACGTGGAATGTTGGTGTGCTGATGATGAATGGAATGTTTGGTGCCTGTGAGGTGAAGTGTGACAGTTGGAGTATGGGTTGAGCAGCAGGCAGGCTGCTACTGGTGGGGCTGCTCTACATGAACTTACCAACCTGTAACTAAGACTAAATAAACCTACTTAAGCTACATCTCGGTTACTGGACATCATCACTACAGTCTTCCACTTTTCAAATCTTCTTCCACATTTATTTATATTTCGAATAGACTGTCCTCTTCTTCACCTTTAACCTTATGATCTACTTTAGTTTGTGTTGTACTCACTCTCTTCCAAGGATCTGTAGGATTTCCTACTCTTTTTCCCCTTGAGATGTCCTTTTCCACCTCATGAGGTTACAGCGTCACTGTCTCCATCCTTGCTTTTTCCTCTCTCATTCCCTGTCACTGTTGCATCATTTTAATTCTGTAGTTTTGTTTTCTTATTGTAAGTATTTCCCTTCATCTATTTTGTTTTCCTCCTTCTTCCTTCAACCAGCCTGTGCCATTTGACAATCTATACATGCTTCATCCACTTGCTGTTAGCAATGAGGTGTCTCTAGTAGAGATAGAATCTTTCCTTTTGATTGTTTTACCTGACTCAATAATGGTAGCCCTTTTAGAATTGTTTTACTATCATCCCGCTCCAGTGTGGCCTCCGAGTGTAACATACTGTTCTGTGATTTAGCTGTTGTCTCTAAACCAAAATGGCTGCCATTCTAGTCAGGCTTCGAGTATTCCATGGTATGCTTTGGCCATATATTTGCACCAGCCTTTCTCTGTTGGCCCTGGTGTCACCACTGACAGACCCACATATAGTCACCTTATATGGTTGTGCTCTTAGTGACAACAAAGTAAGTATAGTAGAATGTGAGTAGCTGGGCCTCAGTGCCTCTGCATCTCTGTATATATGATGCGTGTATACAAACAAATGCCTGAGCAGTTCAGATTGCGTGCTAAGAATGTTCATTTCCTTCTCTAATGGAGTGGTAAACTCGTTTGTGTTTCAATAATTCATGAATCCAAACATTTCCTTGTCGTTTTATTATTTATTTAAACGGGCTAGTAATTACAAATGATGTCTGCATATTTTATTAGTGTGTTGAAGTGTCCTTCTTACTAGGAGGAATTAATTGTCACAACTCTGAAGGCCATGTCTACACCAATTAAGCCTCTGTAGATTGAAAGCCCATTGTAGTGGGGTGCTTTGCTGCTTTGCTCTCGCCTCTGCCATCCCGCTTTGGTTACCCTCCACCCCTTCTCGACCTGAAGTCATCTCACCGCCGCCATTATTCCACCTGCCTGCAATGAACCACTTCTGTGGTGACATACATCAGTTATTTCTGTCCACCGTGGTTGGCTTGAGTAAAACATTAATGGCTTCAAATCAGTCTGAAAGGGTCTTAATTTGGATAAACTAGTTTAGATATCCCTACTGATGCCACTGTGGTAATTACACACTGCAGTTCTGTAAATGCTGTTCTCTCCTCTCTCACTCCTGTGCTTCTCATTGCCACTCTCCCTTCACCCTGTACCTTCTTACACTCTTTCCATTCTCCTGCAGTCGCCTCTTCCCTTCTTACCTCTCCTGTTCCCATGTGTTTGATCGCTTCCATGGCTACACAACATTGTATTCTTTAGTCCCAAACCTTTATGTTTTTGTTACTTTCTGTGATTGTGACTATTTCACCTTACCAGGACTGGTGGGTCAGATTAAAACTTTGTGTCTTAATGTTGTTGTTAAATCATGATAGTTCCATACATCAGGGAGGCTGTAGGTGCACTGAATTAAGCATTAAACTCAGGCACGTGTTTTTAGGGGCTTTCTGTCATTTTGACTGCATATTATAGCATTTCATCACCAACTCTGGCAGTGATGTGGCATTTTGTGATTTTGTTTTAACAGACTTTTAGGATTGTCTGGTCTTGGTAAACCTTTTGTCAGCCCTGAAGCCGGAACCCACTATGGTAAAAGTGAGGGCTGCAGTAAAAAATCAGGTGTTCTTTCCATATGTCTAGTAGAATGGCATGCTACTTCCTGTACACTCACTGGTCAGGATTAGAACCTCCATCTCTTCGGCCAGGATAACCGGGTCACTTGTTTTCCAAGTCCATGCTATTGATGCTACTGTACAACATATAGCATCGCACCATCAATACTAGATGTATGTCTACGATATCAATGTCAGTTGTATACCTACGACGTCAATATCAGATGCATGCCTGCGACACACAAATGAGCCTTTGCCTGGCCAGAATCCTTGAACAGGAAATCAAAACCACTGGGTGTTTGAGATGTAGCCAACTTCTGGCTGAATGAGAACTTCCAACATCTAATTACCCCAAAACCAAGATTTAGATGATACAGAACATGGTAAAGGGTAGTTTGATGTTCTATTGGCCAATGAGCTAGGTGTAGCCACACAACTGCTTAATTATGTACATTTCCAATTTATTCCTATTTAATCAGATTGCATCTATTGTGAAAAAAACAGCTACTACTAACTGGCAATGAGCTGTAGAGTGCTTCCTCCACTGTTTATTATTAGATTTATGGTTTAGGGGTTAGCATCACCCCTAGTCAGGAAAGATTGAGTCTGGCCAAAGACACAACCTAAATACATTGAAGAAGCCATGATGTGGATGGGAAGTACAAAACTGCTAGCAGGAAGAAACTGTCTCGGATAAATATCTTTAGTCTCTAGGGTGTCAGGGTCTCCCACTTCTTGCACTTTCCCCTTGATTCTCTCTTTTTGCTGTCTATCATTGATCACACCCTCTTCCATCGCCCTCTACATTTGGGATCTGAGTACACCAGGAGCCTACTGACCTGTTTATAGGCCCTCACTAACTCTCCTGAAAGTGAAGTAAGTAGACCCAGGTCTGTTTTTGTCACACATATTTTTGTGCTATTTTCTTAGCGTAAAATGCATCTGTATGTCCAAAATGGACAAAAGGATACATTTCATACTAGAAAATAGCACATAATGCCAGTCGGGCATTTAATGTAATATTTTAGGACACTTTGTGAAATTTCCGCAAAGGAAATTATGTGGTTTTCACCCAGGCCTAGAGGCAATCCCTGAAAATAGTGCACAAAGAAGGTAATGCTTCTCTATTACCTCAGCATCCGTGTTTGAGACCTTCCAATAATTAGCACCTAATATATTGTCTCAAGTGTGAATCAGATTCATGTTATGTTCATGTTATTTCAGAATGATTCGTGAAGACTTTATCAGCTTCTGTCAAAGTTGCTTATATGATAGTTGTAGAATGAGACAAGTTTTTATATAACTTTGATTGCCCATCATAATTACTCCGTTTATACTCCATGCAGATTAGTTTCTTGATGAAGACATCAGGGATACATGCTTCCTTAGCGCGGGACTTAATTGCTTGACTGGTTTCGCCTTCAGCAAAATAACTGCGGAGTTAATATCACTCAACGGATATTAAAAAGAAAGATCAGGCAATGTAGCAGTTTTTTAACATTTCAGAATAGAAGCATTAAGATATCAGCCCAGACCCACTGTGGTGCACTCCTACCAGACATGGATCTGAAAATACCCTTGCATGCTCAGTACGATTCCCCCTGTAGAGCTTCCTTATTTGTCTCTCTATGATGTTTCTTGGTTATCACACCTTTAACAATGGGTGCGGATATTGTTTCCTGCTTACAATGAACTCTCAGATCTTTTTTTGCACCATTGAACATTATTTCAACCCATTTTCACAATACATTTTGTTCAGCCATGCCACCTTTAACATGGACTTTGATTTTACTTAAATATCCCTTTAAAATATATCACGATGAGTGAAGCATGAGGAACAGAAGATTATGTTGCATAGTGGAAATTGATTTGGGCTTCGGAATCCTCCTTTGGTTAGTGATCTTGGGCCTGATGTACAAAATCAACCGAAAACCCTCAACGGTTTAGGGGGGAGGAAGAAAAGGGATCAGTTCATCTGGATTTGCTCCCTCCAACAAATTACAGACAAAACAAAAAGTAAAATCCTGATGTATCAGTGCTACACCAAGAGAAGGGTTATTTATCCATGGGTTGGGTATAGTTTTGGTGTTCTGTGGGTATGCTCAAGGTGAAATGAACAAATCACGAAAAACGCAGGGTAGGCCCATACACGCCTACACAGATATCATGCTTCATGCTTGGGCTTCCTCATTTGCCAAGAATGGTTTTGATGGCAAGTAGGTTTGCTATATTTAACGAAGCACGCTGGAACACTGTTTTAAAAATCTCATGGTTATCTCAAAAATACAGAAGAGATTAATACAAATTATAATCTGGGGGTCCTAGGAGGACTACTACTCCTGTAACCCAGTGGCCCACATGTTTGTGCCTGGTCTGTGGAATTCATCAGGACCTTTATCCCTACAATGTACAGACTCTGTCCATATATTCATACAGAGACCTCGTGTAGTCACACATTCATGAAAAAAAAGCGATCCTCTCCTCACACCTACTCATGAGTAAGATACCTGGATATTTTTTGTTCTGTCTGTCTGATGTACAAAAGGCAAAATGTAATTTACTGAAAATAACACTTTGGTTGTGGCAATGAATTGTTATGATTAGCATTCCCAAATTACAGAGTTGTGAATTATGATTAGGGCTCCCGGTTTTATGGTATTTATTTTGTTGCCATGTCCGTCTGTATTTAACCATGTTTATTTTTTGGGCATTTTTTCTGTATTTATCCACATTTATTTTTGCCACAAGTAAAAGACAATGCTACAGCTAGTATTTTTCCACTTTTATTTAAATTTACAATGCACACATGCGCGCACTTAAACTAGCAATTTGCTGTGGCTTTAGCAGTGCTTTAAATGGTCCAGTACTGAGTAATTTGAAAAGGAGAGTACATGTGCTTTTCAGTTCTGCTATAAAAACACTTTAGGATAGAGTACAATCACTTATCAGTAGCAAACATGTTCCAGAGCGTCTGTATTTCCATTTAAAGCCAGCTAGAAATCTGCCTTCAGATGTCTATGGGTTTCACACAGAAAGTACGTAAGGTTACCTATATTGGTGGTGGTGTGTTTATGTGTAGATAGACAGATAGATAGATCCCAAGCTACAAGCCACGTGCCCTGAAAGTTACTATCTCAGTCTAAGGTTCACCGACTGAAAATAGATGCTAAACCACTCTAGTGTGACCCAAGCGAGCAGTATAAATTGTCTCTCATTCCGCTCCATCCATGTTTTCTCACACCCACAGCAAAGTTTGAAGGGCATGAACATATGAAGCCGTGCCAAAAAATGATCATTCTCAACCACAGACAGAATGCTGTGTGAAATTGGTATTCCACAGCACATGGCCATTTTTTGACAAATTGAACCAGTCATATTTTGTAGATGGTAGAAGAACTGCATTTGACCTGCCTCATGAAATGCTTCCTCACATCAAGCTTTTCTGTCACATTTAAAATATAGACAGAACTCCTCGGGTGAAAAATTACCTGATGCCGGTTGAGAGAACAGATGCTGTCATTACATAAATGCAATATTTTTCTATTATTCCATGCATTTCACATTTTACCTTTCCCTCTTTACCTCTGTCTTGGGCAGTCTGACATTCCTTCCACCTCCCCTCGTTCACCTCCCTGCCACCAGTAATCTGCCCCTCATTCTCCCTCCTTTCCCTCACGGGCACGTCCGTGTACCACAGACTAGTCATGATGTGTTCCATCATTAACTATGAATTAAACCACTGAGTGATTGTTAAGGAGCTAGACCATTTACATTGCAAAGGGTGCTATGAGACTTTCATGCCATAGAAATGTAAAGTTAATATTTATATATGTACTGCAAACAAAGTTAAGAAAATCATGGGGGTGGTACAAAATATTAACCAGAGGAACAGCTATCGGTGGTGCAGCAGGTGCGGTGGCACCGGAGCTTTAGGGCCCCACTGTACCCCACCATAGCTGCACTTCACCGCCCAAACTGTGGACCGAAAGGGTTCAAATTTCCTTCTTGCTTATGGCAAATTTGCTAGGCCACTCACTGCATATTCCTGTGTGGGCTCCACACGCAGACATTCTAGTGGGGGAGGTGAGGCATAGGGTTGTTGATCTGATGCCTGACAGAGCTGTGTAGGAAATGTGCAGTGGTCATGGAAAGCTCAGCAAGGGAAGAGACTCTCCTGTCTTCTCAGGAACCGGAGCCGGCTACATAGGATAGTTCTGTCACAGTATTGTTTCTCTAAGCAAACCCCTCCCCACCCAGGGTTTCAACTACTGCGTGTGTCATTGAAATCTCGTTAGGCAATAAGTACCTCATTGTACTGAAATGTGTGCCTGCCCAACGCGGCTTGGAAGAGCTCGCCACCCTGCCTGTGCAACATTGCATAACTGTGGAGTAAAACGGAGAAACGTACTTCAGGAAATGCAAAAATGCCCGCCAGCACTTTTGTGCGTCGAAAATGATACAATACCTCCTCAAACGAGGAAAAATCATCTTTGTTTAGGTGTAAAAAAGCAGAGTGCCAGGATGCGCTGCTGCAGCGCTGTGAATTTAAGTGCTTAAAACGTGCACTGTATGGGGCCTGGGACAGGAGTAGTCAGGGGCGTTAGGAGAGGCTACGGCATGGGGTGAAAGAACAATAAAGCCACGTTAACAAGTAAATGGTCTTTCAAAAGACCTGTGAAGTACTCGGGTGCCGCTGTGTGTGTGCCCGGGAAGGAATTTCCTGCAGCAGGAAGGGGGCGTGACGAGATAACTCTGGATTCGAGCACGGCAGCACGGCAACATTTTCTAGTATTTTGCCGTTTCTAAATATAAATACAGAGAAAGGAAATATAGATTTCCGGCTGTATTTATATGTAAAAACTGAGAACCGGGAGCCCAATTAGGATACAGTAATAATCACAAATTGCAAATGTCGCACTGGCAGTCGATGATGACATATGCAAACCAGGACTTGAGCCAGGGTTTTATTTCTAAGCGACCATAACTGCAGAAGCCTTGTTTTGGATTATTGCAGGCATACCTTTCTTCAAAAAACAGAACAGCAGGTCTGAACTCCAATGATGAAGGCTCCTGAAAACAAAAAAGGAAATGCAGTGATATTGAATTCGAGATCCTACTAGAGAAATTGATGGAAGAAGACGAAATAACATTTAGGATTTTGTCATTTAATATGCTAGAACCCACCGAAATTCTTATGGAGAAAGATATATGACTGCATCAATGCTTTTGGAGTCACAAAGAGGACCACCGAGAAATGTCTCAAAAGGAAAGTCTGGAACCACAGAAAGGTTGGCTGGAAGGTGTTATGGAAATCATACAGCATGATGTAGCAGCACAGGACCCTAACTACACCGATAGAGGAATTAATTGTTGATACATTTCAGCCTGAATCCATTGCCGGTGTCAATTCCATTGGCATGGTATTTAGGCTAGAATATTGAAACAAAAATATCGTGGGACAAATTATCATGCCAAGGATATCTAGGACAAAAAATTTGTGAAAGTAAGTTTCTATAGGTAAACAAAGGTTTACTACATATAACTCACTACATATGTACCTTGACTATATATATAACTTTAAGGTACGTAGATGTGGAGTTAAGAATTGTAAATCTATACTTGCCCATTTGCACTTAGCTTCTCAATATTTTTGACAGGACATTCTGGCCACATAATATTTTTGTTTCAAATATTCTGTTAGTGATACATTGATACATTAGCGTCAGTGGCTATACCCTCCGATAACCCCAAAAAATTATTATTTTATATAAGTAAAATTTAAAATAATTAATAACCTCAAATGATTTAAGAGACATGTTTACTTAAAAATAATAATTTTATGTATGTGATTAAAGTTTGTTTACAAAAATCTATTTAATGCTTTTGTATGTTCAAACAAATTACATTATGGAGTGGTAGGTCAAATTCCTAGCAAACATATACAAGTATAATTTGAATGTCTGTAAATCATACATACATTACTCAAAATAAATGTTTGTATATTATACAAAATTGTAAAAAACAACATTCAAAAGTTGAAAATCCTGTTTTAAAATTTTAAGTATAAATAAGTAACCTCTGCAATCATTTCATGTAATAATACAAAGAATATGAAACACTCATAGGTATTCTATTTTCAAACAAAAACATTTACTCAAAGTGTGTTTAAAGATACCCATGAGAATATAGAAGAGCCAAGTACCAGCACTCAAGCACACTCAAGTTGAGATATTAACTTTGAGTGTGAAAGTTAGACAAGCATGCCTATGTATATAGAGGGAAAATATTATGTAGCACAACCAACACCTGCAGCAACTACTGATTCAACCACAACTCCAACTGCTACTGTGAGACTGAGCAGATGTGGCACATTGTACCACCCAGCGGCATCCACTAAAAGGCTACATACCCCAGGATCAACAGATACAGTTCTTTCTTCTTTGGACAACACTTTAAAAAGTTGGAAAGTGAAATGCTTGGTCCTAGAAAAAACTTATAAAGCAATATGTGAATTAACCCGTAGGGTAGGTGATTTGCAAAAAAACTATAAATATGGTTTTGAAAGAATTTCCAATAGAATTATAGTAATTTTGGGGTTTGTTAATTCACTATGTAGAGGAATAGCAGAGGAAGCAAAGGCACAGAGGAGGTGTCAGCATCCCGCTCATATGTGCCGTCAGCCTTTTCGGCGCACCGTAGAGTATTTTGCTGCAAGCATGTCAGCTATGTGTAGATGCTCTTAAAATTTGCAAGCAGAAATGCCAAGGTAAAATGAGGACATAACACGGACTCTAGTTAATCAGGGCAGCTCCTCCACTAAGGCGGAGGAGCATCGCCTTACTGCCTTTCAGCACTGCAAAAAAGGAAAAATAAAATTATAATAACGCGCTATTATCATTTTATTATTCTGTGCTGAGGCAGTTTTGTGGTGGAAGGGCTGGGCTGGGCAGCGCAGGGGGGGGGAGTGTGGCCACCCTCTGAAGTGATCAAGAATGTTTGGCCGGCAGTCTCGGGCCAGCCAAACAGTCATGCACACTTTGCATGTTCTCCACCCAGGCTGCATTACCGCCTGGGTGGAGAACATGCCCAGGCTCCCATTCCCCATCTGAGCGCCAAAACACGGTGTTCAGACCAGTCACAATGCTGCATTGGAGCTTTGTGATTGGCTTTGGGGACCCTGAGTGCTTTCGGCCCAAACAGAAGCCAGAAAGAGGACAGAGAGGACGGAATAGAGGCGGCAGCCGGGCGGCAATCAGGTAAGTAATGTTTATTTGAGAATTTTTTTCATCCCACCCCCCCTTCCCCCACTACTGCTTCCCGGGAGCAGTAGCCACTGTAGTTAACACAACTAGTGTCTTAGAACAAAGTAAAGCAACTACAGCTGGACTTAGCCCCCCCTTTTTAGAACCTGAGAGTAAGGATCTGCTTTAGTAGAAACAAATAGTACTGCTTTACATAGAATGAGCAGAAGTGAGGAAGAGAAAGGTACTTCAAGGAAGGCGCACTTGACCAGATCAAGTGATGCTCAACAGGAGAAATATTAAGTTTCCTTGAAGTTTAATAAAGCTCTACTTTAAATAATATGGCATGTAACACGTTTTGCTTTTAAAATTATGTAACAAAATTAATTTGTAATTATTTATAGACGTTGAACGGTTCACATAAAGAAACAGGAGAACTTTGTGAAAATTATAACAGTATTTTTATCTTTTCTTGTTAATCATTAAAGATCATCTTAACAAAAATTAAGTGTATGTAATTTGTGTTCTGTATGCTCTTATCTCTAAAAAACGTCTGGGGAAGGGCAAGCTGCTGCACTCACTGAGTCTGCGTTTGAGGCAGAAGGTGCACTTAGACCCCTGGCTGCTGCAGAGCACCAAGCAGTTAGAATGTTTTTTCCAGTTCCAAGTGAGCATTGGCAAGCTTTTTCCCTTAAATTCTAACACTGCATTATTCATGGTCTCAGACAGCTCTTATGTTATTTAAATACCTGCAGCTAGCCCTCTGTGTTATTTTTAAGCGAAATCATATGCAGCAGGCTTTTTAAATTCTGATCAGATTTCCTCTGTGAAACGTATTTAAAAATAAACCATGCTCTTTATAACATATCATGTATATTTGTAAAGCACTTGTTCTCATTTATGGAACTGTCTCTGAATAACAGATGTATATACTCAGCTCCGCGATGCTCATTTTTATTGACATCAGAAATATAAAAGACTGAGTGAACATAATACGATTCAAACCTGTGATGATGAGGTCAAAAGCATGTCCTCTGCATTGGATGCATTAGTCCACTGAGCCACCATTGAATTGAATTCAATGTTCAGTTTTAAAATATCTTAAAATATGTGTTTACCTTCCCTCCAGCATTTAGAATTTTTTTTTTTCTTCTAACAATGCTTTACAAACAAGCGTTGGCTAAGCCAATAGCTTGGAACTCAAATTACAAAAACAAGAACAGTCCGTTTTTCCAATGCTTGTTACTGCTGAGGACGTTACGAGGGCTATTTCTAACATTTCTGGACATTTTATTGGCAGCAGCGATACAGTCGCCAAAATCTTGTTTTTTTGTCATGAGTTTCACATATTGTACCTCATAAAAGAGAAAATGTCAGAGTGACAAGCGTTACTCCATTGTGTACACTGCAAGCGCAGAAATCGTATAAAAATGTCCACAAGTAGCGTCACCTTAAAGCTTACTTAGATAACCTGGAATTACCACGCCTTCCTAAGTTGATGAATCTTTGCCACCGTATTAGAATGGAGCATCACACAAAATAGACATCATTATTTGCATTTGATGTTCAGTCAATAGAGGATTGGTGAAGTTTCAAAAGTTTATTTTCTCTTTTAGAGATTAATCTGTATTTTTGTTCTTTTTATTCAGATTAGTCAAAAAGATCCAATTACTGAAAATACATTTGGTTAGAGCAAGCATAGAAAATAACAGCGTGTTCCATTCAGAATTTCGGGCCTGATTACGATGGCGGACGGACTTCTGTCCATCTGCCATCGTCGCGGGGATGGGGACCTCCTGCGTATAAGGTGACGGTCCCACATATGCAATTATAATGCGACCGCCACGAAGGCGGTCGCACCTGCCATATTTAACATTGCAGCGGGTGCTACTAGCTGCAGCACCCCCCGCAATGCTAAAAATGCACCTTTCACATTTCCCTCCACTACGTGGCAGGCACCCTGCTGGGCCTGCCACATGGTGCAGGGAAATGTAGGGGGGCACCTACCTCCCAGTGCTCATGCCCCAGGGCCAGGGATGTAGAGAGCTCACTACGGGCCCCCAAATACGGTTCCACCTGTCGTTTTGTGGCGGGTTGACAGCAGCGAAATGACCGGCAAAAAGGAATATCATAATCCCGACTGCAGTGTCTGACAGGCACCGGCGCAATGCTAAGCTATGCGGCTGCTCCAACAGGCGGTCCGAAAATGACCACCATTGTAATGTGGCTGGCGTAAAACTGCAGTACAATGGCGGAGGGCCCGCCACTGACAGGCAGTCTGTGGCGGGCCTTCCGCCATCGTAATGAGGCCCATAGTCCCCATTCTGAACTAAAGGACCTATCCTATCCTAACAAGAACCCGTAAAGAGTTCCCTTTGGAAAAGAGCAACTCAATTTTGGAGCAAAGTCAGAGAACTAAGAAGGTAGAACTCTTCATAAAGGGTAGTTCCAGAGACACAGCCAAGTTCTCCAAACAGCTTCAGTAGCAGCCATTAAGACAGGTAGAAGGAAAGAACCAAAGCAGTAGGTATGATTGATAGGAATCGAAAGTCTCCTCACATGGAACAAGGATAATCAAAGAAAATCATCGATAGAAATAGCTTATGGTAATTCAAGCTAGCACCATAAAGTGCTAAGGGGCATGGCAGGGTAGGAGTGCATAGAATGCCTTGACTCACTAGCGAGGAACACGTACTATATAGAAAAGCCCCTAAAAATGTTGCAAAAATAGGCAAATCTGTCATCAACGTCCAATGGAGGAAGATCTTCCGATGATCTGTCGTCTTTGGTTCCCACGGTAAACATCCATTTCGATATGAAGTCACTCAGATGTGGCTACAGCTCATTACAAAAAGATACATCTATGAAGGTTCTCATGAGAACCTTTTTGCAAGCCTACTCTATTAGCTGCTTAGTGTCCATCGTATAACAATGCACTGTTCTATGAAATGAAACATTTAAATCTGATATGTCCTAGTTAGATCACAATTTTTTTTTTTTTCGTTAATATGCTTGTTCCTTATGAATATGTGACAGAGGAATAATCTAAATACAGTAAAATCATATGGTATGAGGAAAAGAGAAATACATTTTTCAGGAAATAGTACATTTCATAAAGAGATCAGGTTCTGCAGTTTAGTTATAACATTAAATCATCTTTTGTGAAAAGCATTTATATTCTTAAAAGGGATAGAGAAGAATAAAAGAATAGTAAGGCCTAGCAGTGCAAGAATGATAGCAATGAGAGCTTTCTCCAGAAATGAGCAGCATTCTCGCTTTTGCACATTTAATAAAGGCACATTTTCCTAACTTCTATTTTATAACGATTTTTTATGTTAACATTAAGGCACATTTCTACATTAATAGGTGGTAAATTTCTCGTAACGTTTTTCAACTTACTCAACATTAACTGAGTGTGATCTGCTTCCATGCAAAAATCCAGTTAATGATTCCCAATGATTCAAGCCAGTCATTACATGTGTGTATAATGTCGGAAGAGCCAAGCCCATCCCTCTGTTACTCCATCCCTTAGCCCACTCAGCTTTGCAAAACAGGAGTAAAGTGTATCCTTTGT
Source organism: Triturus cristatus (assembly GCF_964204655.1). Taxonomy (NCBI): domain Eukaryota; kingdom Metazoa; phylum Chordata; class Amphibia; order Caudata; family Salamandridae; genus Triturus; species Triturus cristatus. The sequence continues at coordinate 1,102,860,458 of NC_140585.1, read as the reverse complement.
GCAGGAAGGACTGTACTTGTTCCGAGGTGTCCCTTGAGCCTATTGTCTCCTTTGAGATGCCCTATCAGAAGCCAGTGGCCCACCGAACTGAAGGTGGCCAGAAGGTCACAAAGAAAAAGATCTGGCTTCCCTCCCATGGTGAGCCCATTTATAGAATAAAAAAACTTTCTAATATTGCACACGCACTTTGCACACCTCACTCTTGCTGTATTATGTTATATTCCATGTTATATATTGCTGCAGTAGTCGTCATTGGCCTGGGGACTGGTTTGTGATGTGTTGACTTCCCTTCACAGACTTCTTCATATCTTCTTCCCCTCCAATGATCTTTTGTTCCTGATGCATTTTGCATTCACTTGAGCATAGAATCCCTGGATGGCTCTGTGACTCAGCTTTCATAGTCTGCTCTCGTTTAGTGGTACCTGTGAATTTCTGCAGTAAATTACTGTATTCATCTTCCATTTTCCAATGTTACTTCAAACTATTGATAAACATATTGACTACTCTTGTTCAGTGGCTATCCTGTCTACTCATCAATGAAATTCATAAAACTTTAGTGTATCCTAGGGATATGAGCATAAAACCTTTCAGTGTTATCATCTCTCGCTGTATTTATTACATACCATTAAGCAAGATTATGTGCATACATGAGTCAATATTTATGCTCCGCTTTTTAGGATGGATGTTGTAGGTCTTGGCCTTCTCCGTTGTTTCTTCCTAGTTATTCGTGGGGTCATCTTAAAGAGAGTTAACCACCATGCCATGCTGCTTCATAACTGATCACTAGCGCCAGTAGTGTTTTGCGTCTCCCCAGGTATTGACACTGATAGCGAAAGAGGCTGTTGGGCCATTAAAAGCTGCTATGTGTACCCAGGGCAATGCCAGCTACCGCATTTCATGTTTGGTTACTGCTTCATCCTTTTGATAAATCCTGACATTTTGTGTGAATGACTAGGGTCTTTTAGCACACTAACCGCATACGATATTTATAGGGGTCATTCTTGTAGCAAACATGTTTTGTGGTAGGCATCGTTCCTGAAAAATCATGACCTTTTAGAACTAAGCCAAGCAAAAGCAGCTTGCTTAAAACAACAACAAAAAAATCCTAAATCGCAGTCTTCCTAACATTGATTTTCTATGGTTTCATCTCTTCTGCACACATCAGTTGACATTTTTGAGCTCTTTCAGTGCTTTCAAAGTTTCTCCTAAATCAATAAGCGTTTTATATATGTCATGAACTTGATCAAAAAACTTCCTTAACAGCTGTATATCTCACTGTTTTTCAGTACCATATTTACTTGGGCTCACTGGCGTAACGAAAGTTGAGGGGGCCCCCCTTCAAGGTACATTAAGGGGCCCCCACTCAGTATTTAAGATGGAGCTCTCAGGCCTGAGTACGGTGCTTAGAGGGCCCCCTGCAGCTCGGGCCCCCCGCACCGCGGGGGCTGCGGGGGCCTGTGTTATGCCCCTGCTTGGGCTGTATTTGTACAGTGACAAAACAGATTAGGCGTAGCATGGTCAAGGGTCAACAGACCTAACGAGATCGCGGTCTTTTGACCCTTGAGAGAACGAGGTCTCTTCCCACAGTTACTAGTACTATCCTCTCGGCCTTTGTTCTTTCGACTCGAGTAAACCCACACCAAATTATGCACCATAACTCCCTGTTCCCTTAGGACATTTGTCCAGTCTTGATCTTTAAAAATTGTATTCATTTTCGTGGTCAAGCCATTGCTGACATTTGATATAACTCTCTTATGTCTGTCCAACTCCCTTTTTTCAGAAAACAAGCTACTGAGTCTCCCCAGTGGATCCTAGGGTGCTCTCTAATTATTGGACCATTTACCTCTTACCTCTCTCACATCCAAACTAGTCATGGTGGAGGTTACCCATCAGTTATCCAAGCATTAGGAAATAACAAGTTTCTTTGCTGCTGTGGCTTCCGACCCCATATAGGAACATGTCATTATAGATGCTTGTATGACATCGCTTGTCTCCTGGGCCAATGGGAGCCAGGTGCACTGGCCCTCTTAGAACTCTTGTCTGTCGATAACACAGTGCCTCACCCTCTGCTCCCTTCTCGTCTTATTGTGACTATGGTGAGAGTCATTGTTCTTCCACCCTTTTAGTTCTCCTTCCATGGCATGCCCTCAGGGCTCCGTCATACCCTTTCCATTCATTATTTGGCTCCACAGCATTCATGCCATTAGCTCAAATCTTATGCCGGTGACAGGCAGATAATTTTCTCTTTCCCAGTCTGTTCTCAGTCTCTACAAATGCACAGTAAAATCAATCAGAGTCTGGCAGACATAAATGCTTGGATGCACAATAACCACCTGAAACTAAACTCGGACAAAACTGATATCCTTGTTTTTGGCAGCATCTCTTACCTCTGATCAGACATCTGATGATTCACTTGTGTGGGCCCTACCCCTTCTCCTGTCGACCCTGCAGGAACTTGAAAGACCCTCTCATTCCAGACCATGAAGATCATATCCACATTCTGCTTCCTTAAGTACATTTCTATCCTGTTATTTAATATATATGTCCACCCTCAAGCGGAGGTGGTCGAAAGTGCAGGATTGTGTCTCTTCTCTTATGCTGACGACACACAGTTTGTGTTCTCCCTACCTTCGTCACTAGGACACAAGCCCTCAGGCCTCAACTGGGGACTGAGCAAAATTGCCCTTTAGATGCAGAACAACCTGCTCAAACTGAACGGAGAGAAGACGAAGTTATGATCTTAGGCAAAAGACATGATCTTTAGGGGCCTCAGCACTGCCCCCTCTCCCCCGAATTTGGAGCTCTGTCTGAACCTGTTAATAGCATTAAGAACCTGGGATTCATTGTGGATGAATCTCTGTCTATGAAACAACAAGCTGTCATCTATCTGCTTTGCTGTCCTGAAATGGTTAGAAAAGATTATATGGCTGGTTCCCCTCCCAGCACAGAGAGCTGTGATCCAGGCTTTGTAATCTCAAGACTGGATTACAGTAATGCTCTGTATCTGGGAGCTTCTATATCTCAGTCTGTTTTGGTCTTCTTCAATGTGCCATCTTCCAGCTTTGGCTGATTCAGAACATTGCTTCTTGGCTGGTTCTTGATGTCCCTTGCTTTGTAAGCATTTTGCATCACCTACTCACTCTACACGGGATTCCAATACAGAAAATCATTTCTGTCAAGGTATCTTCCATCTGCCATTGTTCTTTCTATGGCACTAAGCCCCTTTTTATTCAGGAGCAACTGCAGCCCTACATTGCTTCATGTTGCCTTCGCTCAAAATACTCCTTCTCAATGAATGGCCATTTTTCAAGTGGGCCAGCTTTAGTGGCCGGTGTTTCTGTCACCTGGCACCACATTTCTTTAATTCCATGCTGGCATTTATTCAGTTAATTCACTCCCATCAAGATTTCCGAAAGCCCATTTAAACGTGGCTCTTCACCTTAGTCTTTCTCTGGTAACCAATTGCATTTTGCTGATTTTTTTAATTCAATCAACTGATCACAGCAGCAGGATACCTTGATGAAATGGTTGTTGTGCTATTTTAAGCGCATTTTCGTTCGTTCGTTCATTCTTTAGAGCAAAGATTCAAGAGGAAAGATTCAAGAGGAGGAGAAGAAACAAGTTTTCAAGAGCAAAAGATTCAAGAGGAGGAGAAGAAACAAGTTTTTAATAAAAACCTAACTTACCATGTAGCTTAGCTAGGGTTTTACTGTGACTAGACGAATGTTGGGAAAATCATGCATTCAGATTCCACAGTGAGTATGGGTGAACCGAAGTTCAGCTTCTTAAGGGCAATCAGCAGCTCTTTGGCCACAATTAATCTATATAGCCAAATATTTTTTATCAACTGATTATTTTAGAATTTTTAAAACACCTGTAGCTCAAATGTTGATTTTTATACATTTTTACAGATTGAATAATATGTGTTATTTGTTGATAAGATATTGTCTACATTTCATACCATAATCCCATAAATTGTGCTGCTGAAAACGAGAGGCATTAAAGACATACTTCAGCAAGGATTTCTTAGAAGAATGTCTGGAATTTAATAGGTGAATTAATATTGTGAATGCAAAAGGCAGGCTCTGAAAGAATGTTTAATTGAGGAGGGTATTCTTACATTTAGGACATTCATTTATCATATGCTTTACTTTAGTTATAGGGGGGTCTATGACTACCAGGAGGGGGTGCTCTTTTTAGTAGCAAGGGCCCTCACACACCCCAAGGGGTGTCATGCTTGATCATCGATCAGCTCCTCGTTGGGTCGGCACTGCAATGCCCAATGGGCCCCACGAGAGGGCTCTTTGCCGGAGTTCTTTTTGGCGATGTGAAGGTTGAGGTGTGGTGGGGGTTGTAGTGGCAAAGTATGAGTAGATGTGGAAAAAGGGTGCGCTTCTAAAAATAACTAAAGGAACCCAAAAGGCTCTTTATTCACTGGGTTTATTTATTATGATTAAAAAACAAAATTCAAGGCGAGGGTGGATATAATGATCCACTCCAGCCCTAGTTAATATATGTGAAAACAAATGGGGGTCAGCATGTTTCATGCCTATTATTGTCCAAAGGATCGTGGCATTTCAACAGGACCAAAGAAGCCTTATCTACTCATGTAGGGATGGTAAATTTGGGCATGTAGTTAATACCATACTCTAAATCAGTGTTATATATATAGTATACCTTCTGGAGGAGACCTAATCACAAAGTATAGGGGCCCCAATCATATGGACCAGTACGTACACTCACTGGCGTGCCGACAATCAGTTGTCACTGCTCATGGAGCTTTCTGACCTACCACTCGTCCTGCCGATATGTCCTTCCTGTATCGGCATGACGAGGGGTAGGCCGCCAAGACCTTTGAGCACCGACAACTGATCGTCGGCATGCCAGTGAGCATCTGTTCCGGCCTATATGATTGGGGCATGATGAATTGCACAACATCTTCAGTCTTGGCCCTTCCCTGTTGAAACTTAGACCAAGCCTGTTAATAAGCCCTCCTTGTGGATACTGCTAGAGAATCAGCTACCAACTGCAGCATTCTCTCTCTCCTACCGACCAAAGTTCCAGCGGCATCTGGGTCCTCACTCTGTCTTCCTCCGTGGCCAGCCCATGGAACCTCTCCTACTAGGTAATGTCATTGCCTACACCGGGCACATGCCTGGCTCTGAACATGATATCAGGTTGTAGGCATTTTAGCACATAGACCCTCAACAGCCTCCATAGATGTGCCTCTCTTCTTGATTGTCTATTAACCACCTGTACTACAGCCATGTTGTCTATTCTTAAGAGAACCCTCCGATGCGATAACGGCTCACCCCATAGTCCTACAGCCACCACCAAGGGAAAACTTCTAGGAAAGCAATGCTGTGCCCCCCTTGCTTCCACTCCGGCTGCCATTCGTCGGTGCACCAGTGTTCTTACCAATACAAACCCAAAGCCAGAGCCGCCTGCTGTGTCAGAAAGGATCTGTGCATCCCACTCCATGTCTACCAGTGTTCTGATAGGTATCCCATTAGAGGATTGTAAAAATGCCCTCAACATCCTGAGGATCTCTCTGACACCTGCAGACAGCCTGAAATGGTGGTGTGGTAAAGGCAAACACAAAAGTAACAAGCCTAGCCTCCTACAGAATGTCCTCTCTGCTCTCATTACTCTGCATGCAAAATTCAAATAGCCCAACAGAACCCTTACTTCTTTTACTGTAACGTTGCGTTGTTCAACATTTTATCCAGGAGCCCCTGCATGGTATGTTTCTTTTCCTCTGGCAATCTGGCCTCCATCGTCTCCAAATCAATCTCAATACCCAGAAAAGTCAAGACCGTGCTGGGTCCTACTGTCTTCTCTGCTGCCAATGGCACTCCTAGGTCACCTATGAGCTCCTGGAAACTTACCAGCAGTCGCTGGCAGTCCGCGGGACTGAATTTCCCCTACAACAAAGAAGTCATTTAAGCAGTGTGTAATATACTCATGACCCGTGTGCCATATAAATAGCGAATGCTAAAACGTGCTGAAGCACTCAAATAAGGCCAGGATATGGAGCAGCCCTTTGTCTACATACCATTTGCCCTAAAATTGGATGTCCAATAGATGAAAGTCGGCAGGATGTACTGACAACAAATGCTGCACTTGGCCATAAGTGCACCCTGTCCCACTCGTTCCACAAGAGCTAGTGCCACATTGATTGATGAGTATGTGACTGATACTTGTTCAGCAAGTATGAAATCATTGACTGACTGTCCCTCCGGCCACAATAGATATTGAATCAATCTAAACTGATCTTGTTCCTTCTGCACAAATTGGCGACACTATTAGGTGTTCTATAGGCCAGACTTCAGGGGCTTGCCATTCTGCCCTCCTGAACTTCTTTGTTCAATTTGTCTCTCACTATCTGCCTGTGCTCGCTGGCTGATTTTAGGTTGTCTACCCAGCGCCACTGTTTTGAATGTGGCTTCTCACCAATAAGCCACACCCAATCCCTGCACTCCCACTTGGGAGGCAAATATACCACTGCACCTTTGAATAATATACACTTTTGAGCATGTCTTACCACTCCTGGCACAGCAAGACTTCAACACAAAACAAAAAGAACATTTTGAAAAGGGGTTTTATTTAACTAAATGCAAAGACTCTATCACTTTTAGAATAAGGCTTGGGGTTTATTACATAATACTCTCTAAACAAAGGCTATCTCAGATACCAAATGCATAAGATTCAAATATATGTAGCAAACTTATAATCTAAAGGCATGAATCAATAACTGAGCAAACTATAATGCTGATTAATAAACAAGCAATAACTGATATAAGATAAGTTACACCGGACGTCCTGCAAGAGATCAGAAAGATATATATATATATATATACATATATATATATATATATATATATATATATATATATATACACACACACACACACACAGTAGAGGATCACTCTGGATGTGCACCTCCCACATCACAAAGAAAACACCTCAAACGATCACAGCCACTGGCTCACATCACAATGGCAATAACCACAAAACTCAATACATCACCTGGTGCATATACTGCCCACTTCTGACCGGGGGAATCACAGCTCAGCACCAGGGTTCATAGTCCGAGATAGACACGTCTGCCCTCGCTCGGAATCAAAACTCCCAGTTTCTCAGCCTGCAACCCTCAGCTTTAAACACACTAGAAGATTTGTGAAAGACCTCCTCCCACTGCCAGAGGAAATTTACCAGAACTGGCCAAGTTCCAAGCAAGCATTTCCATGGCAGTAAGGAGCTCTCAAGTCTCTTCCTCCATTCGCACTTCTTCCAGCCTCTGTCTTGATGAAGCTCTCACAAGGCCTTCCAGAGTACATTTAAACAAAAACAATCGCTCAGGAAAACAGCAAGACCTTGAATGTGAATAACCCAAACAACTTGCAAGCACTGCCGTGCACGCAGCAGCAAGGCATATTCAAACATGAGGCCCTGTCAAAGGCAATAGTCAGCACCTATAATTCTCATCCACACAACTTACAAGCACCACTGTGCACACAGAAAAGATTGAAGCAAGGTAAAGTCAGAAAGCAGGATGACATGAGGCCATGTCAAAGAAAGACAGCAAGATTACAGGATAGGAGAGAAGCAAGTATATGCAGGACCATCCTACATTAAGGCTAGGGTAAAATAACACACTAAAGTCAGTTAAAATGATGGTGGTCGGAGGTCATCATAGGGTGCCAGACTACAAGAGTGGCTCTTTCACTACAGCCACCCTCTTGGTCCCTCATAACCTAGTCTGAAACCATATCTAAATCCCTGCAGAAATAGCCTAGCATTGTCTATCTTGTAGTAATGAGTGAGCCATAATTCCAGTCTTTCCAATTTAATAGGCGTACAAGCCTTTATCTCCATGCCTCTGTCCACCTTTCTTTGCCCTGTAGACAGTTGCCTGGCCATGTTGCTGGCCCCCATCGGTCCATGGCTGCTGCCCTGTGGCTTGCTGACTATGCCCTGCACAGTAACTGGATGACCCGCCAGCCCTGAAGCAATTGACCAACGAGTGGCGGCCGGCAAATTTCGAACATTCATGCCGGAACGTACACAATTCCCTTGTGCAGAGTCTTTTATGATAGTCCCAGCTTGCTCCGAGCGGACTACCTTGACCTTTTTTTGAAACTCCCACCCCTCCCCAGATGGGGGGACCTTGAAAGGGCCGATACACAATCGGTAGACCTCTAACCGTAAAGATTGTCTTACCAAATTTAGCAAGACCCAAAGTATGCTGCCACAAGTCAGTGTATTGTGTATTGTTCTCCCCATTACGCTTCTGGATCTACTGCCATACGGGCCTGGAACTCCTTGTCATAATGGCCCCATGCATAACGTCTGTAATTAAACTGGGCCTTCCGGAGGACCTCCATATATTAAACATTGCGACTGACCTCTCCTGGTACTTTTCACAGTACACACTGGCATATATAAGAAATGCCGCTGTTCAATTCTGTATTGTCACCAGCACCTTCGGCCGTTTGGACAATTATAGTTCCTTCTCTTTTGAGCCCTCTTTGGACCTAAGCTCCCTATATAATAATTTCAGCATATCCACGTATTTTCCTTTCCAAATCCTCTATTTAGTTGTCAGCATGAGGTGCATCCGCAATGGTTTTGAAGTCCCCATATAAGGCAACTTCTTGAGTTTCTCTTTGCTCTCCAGTGCCCCATATTTGCTCTCCCCTGTAGCAGAATCCCTGTTTCTCTCCTCCCCAGACCCAGTACCCACGACCTTATCTGCAACCTTGCTGGATGACACAGATTGATCTTTGCTTATTTTATCCCTACCTGCAATGTCGGTTTTCTTCTTCCCCCTCCCCGGGGGAAAACTGTCTGAGTGATCGTCTGTGCCAACACCAGTGTCTTTCACTTAAACATCTTAGGCGGGCCTCCCCACTCTCCTGAGGCTCCTTCACCTCTACTCCCACTGATATCATGTGTGAAACGTGTGTTCCCCCGTGAGAGATCTTACCTAGCACCAAGGTTGGTGCCGGATCCGCAGCCCGCCGCTTCACCCCTTTGACAAGCTTGCAGGTTCTGTCCCGTCCTCCAAAGCGCTGCTGACCACTCACTTCCTGGAAGATACTAGCAGCACATGTGTTAGCGGAACCTCCCACCATGCACCTGCTTGCCACCATCTATCCTCTCCAGCCTGATTGTCATCATCCTTTTTCAACTCTCCTTCCTCCAAGCTTTTGTCGTCAAAAGAACAAATCATCAGTGACATTCGCTATCATTAGTCGTGGGGCTTCCCCATCATCTCAACTTTGCGTATGTCTCTCATCACACACTATTGTGTCATAAGGCAGCTTACGTGGGTGAGGGGCCGTATCTTGCCCTCTCCACCGCTCTAACGATGCGGGACAGACCATCCCATATGCTCTCCCACTGGGGGTTACACCGTACCGTTCTGCATGTTGCACCACCGAAGCCACACCAGACCTTCGTATTGCGGTGATCTTGTCCTCCACCAATGTCATCCGGCTAGCCACCTGGGCCACGCCTTCTCTTCCCCTCGGGGCCAGTGAGCCACACTAGGCTTTCCAAGTCTGCTGTAGCTCAGTTCACGAACTCCTGAAACAAAGAAAAGACAAGGCCCGGTGTGCTGGCATCATGTCCCCCCTGCGCCAACCTAGGACCTGCCCCAATGTATTGGTGACCTACTTCTAAGCTCAGACTCCTCGACACTGCCCGCGAGGGCACCAAAGATCACAAGCTACTGACTGATAGGTACTTATGCCGCAGGCCTTCGGCCCATGCTACCTCAAATGACCCCTGCTTCGGCAACCCCAGGTTGGCCCTCCCATAGATTTACAGAGTTGGTCTTTTCATGGCAGTGCTAGAATCCCCCAAACAAATGTCCATGTCTGACTCATCCTCCTCACTCAATACCAGACTTTCCACTGTCGGAGAAGGAGATAACCAGTCTGCGCCCTGGCCGAGTCCCAATCTAACCCCTGCCTGTGCACTGTCCACTGACCCACCCTGCACATGCCTGCTTTCTCTGCCTGAAACACCTGTGTACCACAGTGCCTGGACCCCTGCCACCTACATGTATCATTGCCCCAATCTGTAGGGGTCCACGGCACCCCTGCCGCCTGACTAGGCCCAGCAATCTCTGTCTGGCCAATGACAGTCTCACCAGCCCACAGTGCTTCTCTGGCTCCCATTCCCCATAGTTATCCACAAAATCCACCTCTTGGCCCTCTAAAACAGTATGGCCATCCCCACCATCCTCAAGCATCTCATCAAATCTCCCCTCCTCCCCCCTTCTACCATCTGCAAGCTTGCCCTCTTAAGAAGGGACCCCCAGTTCTAATAACCGAAGGGTCACTCCCCCTGCCTCCCTGCGAGGCAGCACGTGCATCCATGGCAGCCCCACCACAATCCATTACCTGCGAGGCCCGCCTGCAGCCCCACCTTCCATTACTGATGGCAAAACCTCTCCTTGCTGATCGGAGGCCTTGCATTGTGCAGTGGATTCCAATTGCTGGGCCTGCATCAAAAGGTGCTAGCCCCGCCCACCTCCGTGCTCTTTAACAGGCCCCTGCCCGCCCACATCCCCGCGACCTAACCCAGCTCTTAACTCCCTGCCACCAAATCAAGGCCTCTTCAAGTAATTGCATCGCCGGGCCGCCGTGACATTGTTTCCTACCCTGGATGCATCATAAGACCTCAGTAAGTACTGCTACCTACGTCACTCCCAACACTTCCATTGCCACATTGTACTGTTTTTCACAACCTGGTTGCTCCTGAGGTGGGACTTCGTGGGATAGTGAAGCAAGGATGCCTATTTTTGGCATTAATGGATCTTACTGCAGCGTTTGATAATGTCATAAGGGGAAATCTGTGGGACATGCTAATTAAAAAGGGTGCTGGCACAGGGATAGTACAGCTGCTTTCCAAACTCCATGAGGATTATGAAACAAGTGGAAGCTTTGGGGCTGGGGAGAGTGCTCAAATGAATTTAAAATTAGGGAAAAAGTTAGGCAGGAATGTGTGCTGGCTCCCTTCCTCTTTAGCTTCTTCATTAATGGGATCGCTGGTAGTGTTAATGCACGCCGATGATTGCGTTTTAATTGCCAGAACAAGACGGGGGTTCCAAAAACTGTTTATCAGATTTATGAGTTTTATGTCCGACTTGGAGCTTGCTACAAACAAATCTAAATCTTGTGTCATGGTGTGTGGTCAACCCCAGAGTGAAATACCTTTTTTGATATCACTAGGGTCCCCCTCAAATGCGTCTCCACTTTTACATATCTTGATGTTTTGTTGGACAAAGCTAGTTCGTGGAAACATCTGACGGATGTCAGGGCTGGACAGTTAGTCAAATTACTTGCCGCTCCATTCGGATTTTCTGCTGAGCTGAGATCTTTGCCATTAGACGCTGCCATCGCTGTTTATAGAGCTAGAGCTGCCTCATTTGCCTCTTACGGTGCAGGGGTATGGGGATTCACTGACTAGTCATCACTTCAGACAATAGAGGACAGTTTTTAAGAAAACTGATCTCTCTGGCGAACTCTAGCCCTTCTATTATAGGGAATGAAAATCTAGGGCTCCCATATCTTGAGGATAGGATAAAGATAGCTCCAGTCCTTTTATGGGTGTCCATCTGGGCAAGGCCAGAGGTGGAACTGACTCAGGCTGTGATCGTTGATTGCCTTAAACTGAGGTGGGCGAGCAAAACAGGGTGGTTTCCTCATGTTAAGAACAACCTGCGGGCGATTGACAGAATTGGTCTCCAGGAAACCTCGCAAACTGTTAAACAGTCCCTTAAGACTACTGTTAGGCAGGATTTGTTGAATTAATTACAAAATAAAAGGTCGTCTTTTAAAATAAAGTAAAAGTTAGTTGGGGCGTATTTTCCTCTGTGCACTATAACCGGTATGGAACTTTATTTGACCAAAATCCCGCGATCTCAGAGGTTCTATCTGGTTAGATTCAGACGTGGTATTGCTCGTTTATTGGTGTCTTACACTTCAAATATTCAGAAAATCAAAGATCTGCTCCCTTCCCGTTGTGATTCAGTGTCGTTTCATTCACAATTGCATCTAATTTCCTTCTGCGATCTTTATAAGGAGCAGACTGTGCATCTTAAAGCCTTTATTGCAGAACCTCAATATTAGGAAATGCAGAGAAGCCCTGTTTTATTTACAATTGCTTCAGACTGAGGCAGGCAATCTGCATTACTGTTGATAGGTTTATAGCCTCAGTGGTGCGCTGTTGGAAAATTGTAGGCAAATGACCGGAAATAAATGAAGGGATGGGTTTCTGGCGAAGTAATCTCTTTCTGTATTTGTCAGGCAGCTTGTGAAAAGCTTATTTATTTAAGTTTTTATCCTACCATATTATACTCATGCACCTTTTAGGTTTGTTTTATACTGTGGATGTCTAATATTGTGGTATTGCATGTGATCAATTAATTGATCATCCTGTTTTTATCTTTTTACATTAACTTTTTACATATCACATGCACTGTTTATCGAGGTGATTGCTGTTTTTAATATCTCATTGAAAGGCGTTTTTATATGTGTGCTTTTATGGTGTATTTTAAACCGAATAAGGCTTGTTTGACCTGATCTGACCTGACCACTGCCAACACTGCAAAAACGCTACTGATAGGTACCAGCCACCGAGTCACTGAGACTAAATGGGGGCTGGTACCAAAAAAAGTCCTATTATATACCCCTTGGGCTACATATACAGCCCAAACCCCCTAGCAGTCGCCATACTGCCCCAATCCCCCAAAATACCAGAGGCGCGGACCACCCTACGGTCGGCTGTCCCCCAAATCCCCCTTTTCAGCAAAGCTACGGGAGCAGGACTCCTTTTTTTTCTGTAACTTCGTATATTCGTCATTTGTGGTCACGTGTTTTTTTAAGAATGCAGCACTGTGGTTGCAGTCTATGATCTATTAACCCCACGATTTAAGAGTACAGTGCTAATACATAGATTTGCACACGATCTGTCTATTGCACTTGATGTGGTGCCCAGGAAAGTATTCAAGATGAAAAGGTATTATGCATATTAATTCGATATAAAATATGCCTATGCAACATGAACACTCATTATCCTACCTCTGTAGACTTAACCCCATTTGGTGTGTTTCGCTGTAAAATCATTTCTCAATATAGAATATGTTAATTATTGGTTAAAAAAAAAGTAATTATCAGGTTGCCTGTGGCATAGTTAGTTTAATTCATGAAACCATCTTCTGTAACATACTTCATTTAGCAAATTATGTAAATTAAGTCATGTTCTAATTGTGTGAGTTACTAATCATAGCATCAACTGGATAACACGTGGGAGACTCTGGCCCATGGCCTTTAAATGTTACTCAGGCAATTGATGGAAGCAGACGTGAGCCCAGTGCCGGAATGGCTATTTATTCCATTTAAGGGTGCACCCGGGGTTGCAGCCTTTGGATGCCGGGTTAAAAACCACAGGGCTGTTGCTGATGCCTCCGTCACTTTCCCCGCGGTACAAAAGGGGGTGGTGATGGACGGAGCATCAGAACCAATCAAACACTCACACCCAGTCAACAGATCTGGGTTTGATCTATCACCGTTCTTTGGCCCACTCTGCCAGCCCAGTTCAGACATGGCCATATGCAAATCAGTCTGACCCTGTGCCTCATGGGAACAGTCCAGCCCGAACTGCCAAGCCATGCCTTCCCTGGACCGGAAACAAGCTTCCTAGGACCGGTTTCTGGCATTTCAGCCGTCTTCAGCCAGGCTTGCTTGAATCCAGTGGCAAAGTGAGCAAGGGACTCACGTCTGAGCATACCCTGCCAACTTATGGCGAACAAAGCGGTACAAAAGGGGGTGGTGATGGACGGAGCATCAGAACCAATCAAACCCTCAAACCCAGTCAACAGATCTGGGTTTGATCCATCACCGTTCTTTAGCCCACTCTGCCACCCCAGTTCAGACAATGGCCATATGCAAATCAGTCTGACCCTGTGCCTCATGGGAACAGTCCTGCCCGAACTGCCAAGCCATGCCTTCCCTGGACCGGAAACAAGCTTCCTAGGACCGGTTTCTGGCATCTCAGCCGTCTTCAGCCAGGCTTGCTTGAATCCAGTGGCAAAGTGAGCAAGTGACTCACGTCTGAGCATACCCTGCCAACTTATGGCGAACAAAGCGGTACAAAAGGGGGTGGTGATGGACGGAGCATCAGAACCCTGAGGTTAGTTGCAGCAGGCAAGGCCGGGGTTTCAGGATAGACGCCGAGAGAAGAGCGAGTGTGGAGAGAGATCAGAGAGAGGGGAAAGAGGGAGAGAGACAGAAAATGAATGGATGCATAGATGGAAAAAGAGAGAGGAAGGCGGAGGGGCTGGTTTAAACTTTTTGGCTGGGGTGCTTTTGGTTCCCAGTCAGGCTCTGCTTGCGTCTCCTGCTACTCTGTTCTTTCAATTTTCAAACTTGTTTATCTGCACAGGTCACTCAGATCCTTCACAAAATGTCATACACTTGGGGCCAGCGGTGTTGCTGTTTCTCATGGTTTCTCCTTACTGTAGGAAAGAACTAATGTAAATGTGGTGAAAGAAACCCATTTTAAGGGGGATCATCAGCCATATTTCGAGGCAACTCCAGAAATTTCCACTGGGCGTCGAGCCCTGGCATTCCGTGTGCTGGTGAATTTTTTTTAGTCGCCCACCTGTACTGTGGAAGATAATTAGCGGCCCCATGTTGTACTTCTTCTCGAATTGATTTAAGCTAAGATGGTTAAAGTGTGCAATACCCCTGGTAGACTCATCTGCTCTGTGTGGGTCAGTCATTTTCGCTTGTCCTGGGTAGAACTTTCTGGCAAAAAGAGGAGACATTAAGTTTGAATAAATCAACTATTAATATTCTAGCTAAAGGGAGGACATAATCAAACAACAATTAAACCATTGTTGTCTATGGCTGTCATGGAGAGCCATTAGCTTGAATAACCAAATTGAAAAGTGGCGGCTCCTCAGATAAGGCGGAGGAGCATCGTCCCACTGCTAGGAAGCAGCCAAAGAAAAGGAAATAATAAAATGATAAAGTAATGTTATTATCATTTTATTTTGTCCTCCTGCTGCAGAAGCCCGCGTGCGGGAGGGGCGAGTCTGCAGAGCAGGGGAGGAGAGGTAGAACACTCCTAAGTGCGCAATGACTGTTTGATCGGCCCTCTCGTGCCACCCAAACAGTCATGCGCACTTTCTCTGTTCTACATGCAGGCTGCATTACAGCCTGCATGGAGAAAATGGCCACCCCTCCAGCAGTGGGCGCTCAGACCAATCATAATGCTGCGTTGCAGCATTGTGATTGGCTCCCGGGAGCATGGGAGCCATGGTGCTTCCTGTTTCTCACAAGAAGTCAAGAAGATGACGGGACACAGGAGAGGCAGCAGTGTCCGGCCAGCTGGCAGGGCCGTGAGGTAAGTGAATTTTTTTAACCTGATATTCCCCCCGCCCCATTGCCCCCACCTGCCCTACTGCTGCTTCTAGGCAGCAGCCGCAACTGAAATTGTAATCTGTTTTTGCTATGGCATAACAGTGAGAAGCAATATATTTCTCCTGAAGCAGCTGACGCACACTTTAGTGCACAGTAAGTATGAGTGAGATTAACAGTGAATGCAAGTGAGTTACTGGGAATAAAGAAGAATGAATTTAAGGGGGTGTAAGAGAGTGTGAGTGAGAATGAATGAATGGGTGTGAGTAAGGCTATGTATGTGAGTATGAGCGAAGATGTGATGTGATGCTTATGAGTTTGTCACTGACCCCTGCATACTGAAGGTAATTATTGTCTTATAGAGATAGTCAAGGCAAAATACTGGCACTGACATACTTGCAGCAGTTCTTTCATGACAGACACACTAGGGGTAATTTTTGGCATAAAGCAAACCAATAGTGAAATGCTGATACTGGCATATTTGAGGTGATTCATTACATATAGGGCATCTGCGGTAAAATACTGGCATTCTTGAGGAAATTCTTAATATGTGGACTCAAATGGCAAAATGCTGGTACTAGCACAATGGAGGTAATTATTGCCATAAATGTTTACAAACTGGCATTCACATATGAAAGCATTAATACAGCATTTTGAAAGAAATAAGGTAGACTCCTGGGTGCGTCAGGTTTTATTGGCTTGGCACCATGAAATGCTTTGAATATTTAATGAGTCCCCTATCAATTTTTAGCAAATTTATGTGAAAATTGTGATTAGAAATGCACGTTTTCTCCCCATTTCTTCAACTATGTTTTTTTTGTGTGGGGGTGGGGGGCCCTAGAAGAGTTCTGACTTACTCCCTGTGCTTGATCACTATAATTCAGGGCAAGTTTTATGTCCCAGAACTCTTAAATAGTCAGCTGTATAATATAGGTGGTATCTAAAATAGACATTTGTCGGTGTATGCTGTGATACTAATCATGTTGGTATTATGGAACTTCAGCGATGTCATTTGTTGTGATGTTAGGGTCAAGTGACATGCCTTCCTTGAAACAAATCAGGTAAAGGGCCATATAATGTCACTTTTCGTGATGTAATTAAGGTCAAAGGGTATGTGGTGTCACTTCCGTCATCCCTGGCATTTTGGTGAATCAACGCCTATGGGTGCCCAGCTTCCTCTTCACTGCAACCTCTGGGAGAGGATGTAGCCTTACAGCTAGAGCTGCCGACTTTGGAGCTGGGGGACCGAGTTCGAGCCTCAGCGTAGGCTTAGCATCCTGTGATTCTGAGCAAATCCCCTAATCTCCCTGCGCCTACCAAAAAATGAATGTGTCCTTGTGTAATTTAACTGGTGCTCATGTAACGTGCCTTCCGGTCGCGTTCACGGTTTATAAATCTGCCAAAAAAAAACAACAGGCCGCCGCCGCTCCTCCTCATCAACATGGTAAAGAGCATTGGCCGGCCCTATATGAAGAGGGCAGCAGGTCACGGGGTCACTAGCTGACCTCAGAGGCAGCACAGCAGCCGGAGCCGGGCATGATGCGCCATAGCCGGGGGGATAGGTGGGGTCCCTCCATCTGCTCGCCAAATGTTACGTCATAGATCTAAGGCCGACATGATCAAAGAAAATGGATGACAAGGAAGGTTAGATTATCTGGACACAACAGAAAGTTGTGCCTCTACCAAAAATTAGTCCGATGACTCCACTAAAAATGTGAGTGGAACGTGAAAAGCTGTGATTTAGCCCTACAACCAGCTCTCTTGCCAAGTTTAAGAAATAAAAAATGCTGCTTGAAACTGTCCTTTCTTGTCGAGTCTTATTAAAATTCGAGCTGTGGCCGCACGGCGCGGCATTCGGAGAGTTTCAGATGACGAGATGTCTAAACCCTTTCGAGGCACAGGCGCTCATTCCCACATCATCAGAGTTTTCATTCGAAGCAGACGCGGCGATGATTCCTCTCGATATGCGCCTTGCATAAGGCCCAGCTGCGCTCAGACACCTATGCGCGACCTTCAAATTAACAGGAGGCGCGTGCCTTCTGGCGAGCGTGTTGTAAAGCAGCTCCCTCTAGGCTCTTTTCAAACCGCATTTTGATATGTTTTGCTTCCTGTGTTTCCACTGAAATATTTATCTCGGTTGATATTCTCTGCTTGAATTCCCGAATGATCTGCGCTGTGTACAGTTCCGGAATGTGGATTTCCAGACAGCCAGCATGCCGTAAATGGGACACCAGCGTATGTTCCTTCAACGTCAGCGCTGGAATTGGAACAAAATAACCATGGGAACCCCTTAATTGGGATCAAGGTGTGTCAGAGGAGCGGGAGTGGAGTCAGGAGGGGCGGATTCATTTTTAAAAAAGGAGTTGGATTACGACATAAATATTTGCTTTTTTCAAATAAACTGTAAAGAAATTGGCACCAAGGACAAATGTGACAGAAAATCTGTTCTGTATAATTAATTGGCTAATTGTACGAAGAGGCTGCATTTTAAAATATCTTACGGGTTATGGCATCTGGTGCAGAGATCTTTGTGCACCCAGCAAATGTCAGGAGCTAATAATAACAATAATAATAATGGTAAGATAGCTCTGGTGGTTAGTGCACTTGCTGGAGAGATCTGTGTTTTGTCTAGTCACAGTTTTGCCTCCTAATGTAGCATATAGGGTTAATGTGTCAACTGCACAACACATTGTGTAACACACATATCAGAGAGTTGTATTTTATGTAGCTTGGTAAGTGAGTTACTGCTTTTGACACAGAGATCGTTTGTAACGTCCAGTCCATAAATTGGAATTCTTCTAATATCATACAGTGTGCCATTTACCTGCCAAAGTTCTGCATGCAAACTTCAAGTCATGGGTTTAGATCCTTATTCTCTTTTTCTCAATCAGTTACTGTAACAAGTTGGAAAAAAAGGGTGCCTTTGTGTAGCAATGAAGTCTTGTTAGTACAGATAACCCCAACCACTTTACTACGTTTTAAATCTAAATCCTGACCATGCATTCAACATACAATGTCTACAAATATGGATAATATGCAACTCCTACACCTTATAACCCTCATTGTCTTATGTAACATTTCCTATACATTCATTCGCACACATATGTTATATTGTTTCTCTGTGTGTGATGTAAAGTGCTCTAACACCCTATACACTAGGATGAGTAGCACTATAAAGGAATATGTGCCAATTAAATCGTTTTTTTGTAATTAGTCATACACACAGATACATCTGGCGTTCTTACAGTGAAAGCACATCTCTTAAATAGTAGGGAGGGTGAACACAGTTAAGTAAAGTAGTGTGCTTTTGTTTCTTTCCATGCATTGGACGCCTCGGGGCTTCAGATGGCTTCCAGCCAGGATGATACTCAAACAAAAGGTGCGTTGTTGACCCTTTTAATCAGGCCTTTGTTTTGAGCCCAGCTGGAAGAGAAAATAAGAAAGCACCCTGTCTACAAGTTGCTGCTCCAAACAGAAATTAGACTACATGTGGGTGTTGCTAAAATGTGCCACGGTGTTGGAAAATTCCACCAGGACAAATTCAGCATACAGATTTCACTGGGTTGGCCTGATCCCAGTTCTGGCTCGGAAATAGCTGCCAGAGCCGGGATCGATCAGGACCCCACCCATTCCCTGCACTGTTCATCACACATATTAAGCTCATTACACATATAGTCACAATGTACATCTATGTTGCTTTTTTTCTGAACGTTTATGTGGCTTCTAACCCAACTCTGCTCCCCTGCGCTCAATTATAGGTCTGGATTTTGCCTGTGCAGCTGTCAATGTGACCTATTGCTTACAATATTGAGTGGGCTTCAACTAGCCTCTTTCAAGTGCAGCATTGGACTACATCAATGACGACTTTATAACTTTAGGTCTCTCCGTCTGCTCATGCTGGCACTGTACCCCCTCTCTGCTGCCTTCCTCCTTCCCGTCTGCCCTAGTGATTCTACCTGCCACCCTCTAGTATCTCCTTCCCTCAGCCTCCTCCCTGAGTGAACTCCTTGTTAACCTTGCCTAACTTTGCCTCCCATCAGCCTGTCATACGTTCTGCCAGGACCAGGCATTATGTTTTTACTGTATTTACATAAAGCAACTGGGTGGATATGCTATCTTGATCTGCACATCATCATATGTACAAAGGTCATGGGAATTGTAGTATGTCACTCCCCAGCCATTCAGTAATGGGTGCTAGAACAGTGCCAAATACTCATCCACCTAGAGTACTAAACTTTTGGAACTACGAAGTAGTCCAAATCCCAATCCACCCCACAAGCACTGTAGCACACCAGATCAAAGTCACTATAGAAGTTACTCAAACGATTCAATCCTTATCAATGTAAATATGTTCCTTGTTGTTCTGTCCATTCAAAGAGTATGCTAAGTGACACAGAAAACTCCACAAAGTGTTCCAAATCCAGGTTGAGATTTCAGTAATCAATCTTTATTCCAAATTCACATAGGAGCCGACGCGTGTTTCGCCCGGCAGGGCTTCCTCAAGGCTAGGCAGATACGGAGACAAGCTGTCGCGACTCGGGACAACAGTGAGGATGTAACATGGTCCCATTAATGATGACCTTTCCACTTCAAAACGGTTCGGAACTTCCAAAGTAGGATTGATGGTGATAGGATACATCACCACACATGCCATATTTTATATTTGAATCCTAAAGATATGATCTCATCGAAAACAGATGTTTTATAATAGACCGACTGACTATTTCAAAGAAAGAACTCTCATTCTAGCCTTGAGCAACCCCTGCCGGCTGCTGTGTGAATTTGGAATAAAGATTGATTACTGAAATCTCAACGTGGATTTGGAACACTTTGTGGAGTTTTCTGTGTCATTTAGCATACTCTTTGAATGGACAGAACAACAAGGAACATCTTTACATTGATAAGGATTGAATCGTTTGAGTAACTTCTATAGAGACTTTTATCTGGTGTGCTACAGTGCTTGTGAGTTGGATTAGGTTTTTACTGTATAGAAAGGGAGGATATACTGTAGCCTTGCTTGCCTTTTTGTTTCTAAAGGGAAGATATACTGTAACCTTCCTTGCCTTGACTGCCACCCTCTTTTTGTTTCTAAATCAAAAGAGGGTTGGTAGCGAGAGAGCCTTCATCATAGTGCTTACTTTCTTTGTATGTCATAGAAAGTAAGGAAAACTAAAGAAGTATTATAAAGAAGGTCCCCTTACTATCTGACTTTTATTTGAAATATGAATAAAAACAGGACCATAAGGTAAGGATGCAATCATTACAGTCCACCTTTCGTTTCTTTCCTGGCTTTAATATGCATATGCCGCATGCGTTGGCACATTAAACCCAGACCTATTGGCTTTCCCAAGGAATGTTCTATTGTGGTCTCAATTACAGATTACCTAGGGTATAGATTGATAATCTGCCCTATATCATTAAGGCTTTTTAATTACCCTTCACTCAATAACGTCCATAAATCCTCTTTCTTGCGCTAATCAAAGTCAAACAGCTCCGTGTGCTTCTTAACGATTCCTGATGGAAGCGTTTGCATTTCCTGGAAACGTTATTTGTATGAATGCTCTCCTTGTCTGTGTTTGAGGCATGCTGCAAGCAATCACATGCCTTGTGGCACACAGTGCAGCGTACAGGCAAAAGAGAGAGCAAGCATATTCAGAAGAAACACTGGTGGGAAAGTGTGAACCACAACAATAAATTACTGGATCAGACTTCTGTTCCTGGCTTTACATCACCAGTCCCTTTCTGAGACATTTCATAAATATTCATAGGCTTTCCATAGCCTATGTTTGTTAGGAATTATTTATGTTCTGTCAGAAATTATTTAACAAATTTACCTGAATAGAAAACATGGTGCTGAGGAGCCTTTTCCCCTCTCATTTCATATTGTTTAAAATGTGTTAAAGCACAATACTTGTTTTGCATTTTTTTTTTAAATGGTGGTTACAGTTTTTTTGCCTGTCACGAGTGCTCTGTCTCCTTGTGTTTTTTTCAGCAGGCATCTTTTGAGGCCCTGTGTGTTATTTTATGCTGACCCTGCAAGGCAACTCTTGTGAGAATAAATTAGTATTTTTGAAGTACTATATCCACTATTGAATAATTGATAAATAGTTTGAGGAGAGACTATTCCTATCTGATGCACCGCCAGTCTGTGCTTTAAACTTCCTTTGCAGAGCTAAGTCAGCTTTGCAAGCTAAGTTTCACTGGCTCCGTGCCCTCCACTCATCTTTACTCTGAAAGTTGTGGAATGCTGGCTATGCTAATTTGATGTCAGAACTGTAAGATTTCCCATTCCCAGGTGAACTGTAAAAGAAGTTATGTAAAGTAATACAGGCAGAAAAGGCAGCTAGAACGTGATGTGTCTTGGCCCCCTTTCCTTTAATACTAGCTGGACACTGGTGTTCTTTAAGGACGTGCATACACGCGCCCAGCTTTTTCGTATTATTTTCATGCTCTGAGTGTGCTTGAAATTATGACTTTATTAAATGTGTAGCTACTGGTTTAGGACCCTGATCTAGACTTTTAAGACTTCCATTCTGCCATTCCATTACCGCTAGATCTTGCCCTAAATTAGTTAGGTGGCTAATACTAGTTATTGTCAAGTGGGTAAACTCAAGGTTTTTACTTATAATCTTCACATTGCCAGGATTATGATGTGAGACCTGTCAAGCACATCTGGTCAACAGACTACTATTGCTGACCATCTCTGGATCAACAGACCTTTTTGACCCTCCCTTATTTCACACTGTTAGACCTGTCAGGCTTAGGGTGTTTTTACCACAAACGTTTTGCCTTCCTCCTCCATTTTTGCTGAAATTGGTTTTTGTTGGTTTTAGGACTAACCAGTGCCAAAGTGCTTGTGGTCACTCCCCTGAACATGGCAAACTTGGTTTTACACCTGATTGGCATATTTAGCTCACTTATAGGTTCCCTGTAGAGTGATGTGCCATGTACCCAGGCCCTGCAAATGTAATACTACTAGTGGGCCTGCTTCAAGTATTGTGCTACTCACTTAAGTACCCCCCTTAAAACATGACCCAGGCCTTCCATTGCAGCCTTAATGCAGTTTTAAACTGCAAATTCAACTTGGCAATATAACTCCTTTGCCAAGCCTTAAACTCCCCTTCTATTACAAAAAAGGTAGGCCTTAGGGAGCCCGTAGTACAGAGTGTATTGTAATTTTAAAGGTTGGACATATACTTTTTATGTTTTACATGTCCTGGAAGTGAAACACTCCTAAATTTCTTTTTCACTACTGTGAGGCCTACCAGTCCCGCAGTATAACATTGGGCTGGATTATTACATTTAATAAGTGCTAAACTTTTGATTGTGGAAAGATGAGCATTTCTTGTTTGGTATGTATGAAATTGTAATAAAAATTCCTCTTTAATGGTACAGTTGGATTTTAAATTATAATTGTGAAAATGGCACTTTTAGAAACTTGCCATTTTCCCTCCTCCTGCCATTTGGTGCCTGCAGCCAGTCCTAGGTCACATGACTAAGTGTAATAGGCAGTTAGACTTTGTGAATTTCCTCCCAGATAGTCACACTATAGAGGGATTTGGTGTGCCTCAATGGACATCTGCTGGCAAGAGGGGGGTAGAGCTGGGTACAGCTCCAGTTGCAACTGAATAGGCTGTTCTCTACCTTCACACAAAGAGCTTGTCACCACTGCTTTATTTCTGCAGCCAGCTTGGAGCCAGGCGAGTCAGACAATTCCAAGCACTTCAATGTGAAATTTCTCCTATTTTAAAGAAGGACCTGGGGAAAAAAAATTGACCTTCAGACCCACTCTTCAGTTGACTTTCTACACCTACGAAAGGACTCTGCCAGAGGACTGCCTTCTGCTGCTGTGGCCTGCTGTGTCATCCACAAGAGTGCTTTGCTTCACCTGGAAGGACTGCTTTGCTGCCTGGAACCTGCCTTCAACCCACAGAGGCCTGCCGTGCTGCTTGAGCCCTCCTTATTCACCTGACCCCAGGACTACCGAGTGACTCCAGGGGCTAGTTTACTCGCCTCCTATTCAGAGACAAAGGGACATGACAGTCTCTCACCATATTGAACTCACACCAGGAGCCAGCCTGAGTGAGTCCTAACCCCCCAAGTGGTGCCCCTCTAGTCCTGAACCCTTGGTGGTGGTTTAAAAGGTGCCCAGAAAGCCAAAATCCCAAACCTGGGACATAGAAAGTTTTTGAAAACTGATAGAAGATCGGGACCATCCTGCTCGTCTATCCGCCCAAGGGTCATCTCCGTCAGCCTCACTTCACGGCAGCTCCAGCTACATTCTTCTCCACAGCAACAAATCCTGTTCAGCGGTCCTTCACCAAAGGCATAGCAGCCTCCTGGAACTCTCGTCGGCTACAGCCTCGTGCCTCAACCCGGTGGAGATTTTTAGACTTCCAAAAAGTGACTGAGTCTTAACATAGAAATCTTCACCATGACTTTCTCCAGAGGCTACTCAACAAGGACGTTCCCTCCTAGGACACTGCCTGTAGCCTTGCGAAGTCTGAAGATCAGCGCCGACCTCCCAATCCACTTTCTGTATGCAACCTGGTCTCGTGCGACTCTAGTTTTTACTAAAAACGTAAAAAGTCTTACCTCTGGTTCTACTGATCTGATTTTTGTTGTTTTGCTGTCAAATGTTTCATTATAATTAGAGCTCCCGGTTTTATGGTGTTTATTTTTTTGACATTTCCGTCTGTATTTATCCATATTTATTTTTTGTCAACTGTATCTGTATTCATCCATATTTATTATGGTTTTTGTGTAAAAAGTAAAGCTTAGACTGGTATATTTCCACATTTATTTAAACAATAAATATGCAGTCACGCTTGAATGCCTGTGAGGTTTCCGTCATATTAACACCTGCAGAAGATAAATCAATGCACTTAACTGAAAATATGTACATTTCAATTTTAGCCTTGTGCATATCTACTGCTGTTTACGCCTCTTTACTAAAATTCCTTTTTTAACCCCTTTACCTATCAATCCACACAGTAATTGGCCTGGCAGTCATGGCAAAGTGTATTTAGAATCACTCAAAAAGCACCTAATTTCCGTTTTTATCCACGTTTAAAAATAAATACAGACAAGAAAATAAATGTTTTTCTGTCTGTATTTATCTGTAAAAATCAGTAAAAACGGAAAACGGGGAGTCTTAATTATAATTTACACTATTTTGTTATATTGGTGTAGGGTTTTTCTTGTACTGTTTTCACTTTATTACTATTTGTGTGCTGCCTAAATACTTTACACATTGCCTATAAGTTAAGCCTTGCTGCTTTTTGTGTGCCAAGCTAACCAAGGTTAAGCAAAGGTTAATTTAGTGACTTTTTGTGGTTCACCCTGACAGGTATCGTGGCAATTGCTTGGCCAGGGCCAACACCCCAGTCTAACAACAAACCAATTTCTGACACATGGTCTTCTTTCCCCCTTTTGTCCCCTATTACTCTGAGATATGACTTGTGTGGTCTCTAGGTCTTTACAAAAACGCTAAATGAACAAGAATACATTATTTTGATGCAGTTTTCAAGGGCTGTTTGGTGTTAACCGATTGACGTTTAGTCACTATAAAGCAACATGTGGTGCTCTAGAAACACTCGCTGGGTCTGCCTCATAACATTGATCTTATCCAGTTCAAAGTGAATATAGAATTGAGTTGAGTGATTGTCTGCAGATAGAACTTTTTAATGAGTTTTTA
Source organism: Triturus cristatus (assembly GCF_964204655.1). Classification (NCBI taxonomy): domain Eukaryota; kingdom Metazoa; phylum Chordata; class Amphibia; order Caudata; family Salamandridae; genus Triturus; species Triturus cristatus. Next base: position 1,102,835,324 of record NC_140585.1, on the reverse strand, counting down.
TGCAAAGGACATAAAACACAAAGAATTGACCTTAACTTGGGGTTGAACATTGGCATCATTAGTGGTTAAACTCTTACAAAAAAGACTCCCATATAGACCAACTGCTGAACCTCTGTGTTGTAAAGCCCCCTTGATCAAATGGAAAATAATTGTAGACAGATTAGAAGCTTTAGAAGTTATTTTAAATAATTTGTTTTAAATGAGTATTTTCTATTTATGAAAAAGTGATTTTTAATAGCATTTGCTTAATCCTGTCAATTAGTTCCAAAGTTAGGAAGCATTTATAGGACGATAATTAAGCCAACACATGTTTCGTGAATTAAACTGTCATTTCACCGGGGCTTAAAACAATCAACTATATAAATGATAATTATATAAACAAATAAGAGATAGGGCCATTATGTATCCTTGAAAATTAACAAGCATGTGACAAAGTCAAGTTGAGAAACCGAAGAATTGATATGAGATTGGCCAAGAGTCAAAGAATATGGGACAAGAGAACATTCGATGGGATTGAATTTCATGTAACATGTAAAATGTAATTCTGATGTATGCTAGTTAAGGGAGATTAGTGGATACTATATGCATTTAAACATATTGGTAACAGTAAAAGTGTGAAGATGGCAAGAGTACTTTTAGTAGCATGAAAAAAGTCAACATTTGTTCTGAGCCTGCCAAAGGATACCATGGAGAGATGTCGCATAGATTAAACCGTTTACAAATCAATCATATACTACTGATAAGTAAACAATGGAGTGTGGAAGGTTATAGCAGAATTAAAAGGTAGAACACAAAATAACAACACTAGAAGTTACCTTAGAATGATGTGATGAAGTTAAACAGCACAGAGTGCTATATTAGTAGAAGTGAATACCAAATCGATGTGGAGATTGATAAACTGTGCCCGAATTTGAGGTGAATTCCAAAGCGTTATCCGATTTGAGATATACATTCAAATCACTAAGGCTGAAGTGCCTATTCGTTAAAGAGGAATTGAGGTTCGCATTGTTAAATAGAAGAGAAATATTCTTGCCAGAATAATAACAAATTTCAGGAGTAAATTAATTCGACTAAGTTTAGCGTAAAATAAGGACTGCTGATGATTCAATAATTAATTTAAGCATCTACAAGGTAATGTGGATATTAAAAACAATATAGGCTATTTGAAACTAGTTACCAGAGTATCCAGTAGATCAATGTGCTAAGTGATGCTAACTTAGGCATATAGACCTTGCCACAAAGTGTCAGCATGTAGGGCGGCATGTAAGCCACATTGACCCTCTTAGCACGATAGCGGTGCACTCAAAAGGTAGCTGTCAAGCCATGGCATTCGAGGTTTAAGTAGCGTGTCCCATTGTGAAAATACTGCATGTACATTTTAGGACAGTCTGTGTGACAAAGGAACTCTGTGGCTAAGAGTTGTGTTAAATGTGAGGTTTGTAAATTGATGGGTCAATTAAAGTAAGACCTTAAGAGAACAAGCATTTACAATGCAATGGTCTCGGCAATATTATAGGTAGAGCTATTGGTATTGCTCATTATTTTTTTGTCATTTTTGTATCCCTAAATAAATGGCATTGTCATTTCTATTGGCATTAGTTTTTTTTTTGCATATGTGATACCTATTGCATTAGCAGAGAGAGTGAGGTAGTGAGATAGAGAGAGAGAGTGAGGTATTGAAATAGAGAGTGAGGTAGTGAGAGAGTGAGGTAGATAGAGAGTGAGGTAGTGAGATAGAGAGTGAGGTAGTGAGATAGAGAGAGTGAGGTAGTGAGAGAGTGAGGTAGTGAGGGAGAGGGATGTTGTGAGGTAGTGATATATAAGCATAGAGTGATGTTGTGATGTAGTGAGATAGAGAGAGGTAGTGAAAGAGAGAGTGAAAGTGAGTTAGTGAGATAGAAAGAGTGAGGTAGTGAGATAGAGAGTGATTGAGGTAGTGAGTGAGAGAGAGTGAAGTTGTGAGGTTGTGAGCTAGAGAGTGAGGTAGGGATGTTTTGAGAGAGAGAAGTTGTGAGATAGTGAGGTAGTGAGATAGAGTGGAGTAGTGAGGTAGAGAGAGTTATGGAAAACACAAATTATCTAAGGTGAAGATAAATATAAACGGGACCTGCAGCGAGGACTTAGATGGCCATAAGGATTTTTAACGTAGTTGTTGACGACTTAATCAGTATTGTAGAGCACGTCATCTGAGTTCACGTATCTGCATGTATAGCGCCAAAGAACATTCTTGAAGTGTTCGCAGAGAACAGCGCTTCTTCGTTCAAGACCTCTTCAGTTTAAAGTTATTTATGTGGCAGGGGGAGCGGCGCAGTACTGCAAGGGCACCCAAAAAAAGGCAATGAACAAAATCAAAGAGTGAGCGAAGGAATCATGAGACCGCAAGGGAAGTATGAAAAGCGTGGGTACACATAAGGGGAAGGGTCACAGTACAAAGGCGCCGGTTTAATTGCACAGTTGTAAAAAAGGAATGTTGAAATAAAAGGTGCACTGGGTGTATAGAGGTCGGACGGTGGTAAACAAGCGGTTATATTTCTCATTAGACCAAAACAGTGGGACCAAAGAAGTGCATTCTGGCAAAGCTGTCCTCCTCGACAACCACATGCACCTCAAGCCCTCTAGGGCACAGGTGTGTGCCTCTTACAGTTTGTGATATAATTGCAGCTCTGAACCCTGACTCGCGCGTCACCAGCTAGGGCACACTCGCTGCTTTCACCTTAGAGCTTCTTGTCCGCAGCTTAGCCCCCCAAAGGCTCTCAACAGAGTCCCGATGCTGCCGGAGAGCAGTGCGGCCATCACAACACCCTGTTTATGTCCTCTATGCAGCTTGCAGATTTCACCCTGCCGTCAGAGCAGAGATCTGAGTGCAGTTCTAAAGCATGCAGGAGAAAAGTCAAGGCACGAAGCGCGTGCGCACCCCTGCAGAACGCCTGTTCAGCGCATGAGCGGAGAAATGTAGTTTTATCTTCACGATACAACTGTCGTTCTACGTGCTACACATGCGCTTGCTAGTGCTTTAAATTCTACGCATGCGCAATATAACGGAGTGCAATTTATTTCTCTTTCTAATTTTGTAAAAAAAACACGTTTGCGTATTGAGTTGGTATTGCGCTGTCTTGTGCGTCTATAGTTATTAAAGAGTAGGTGCAAAGTGGAAACAATTACTTGTTGGAAATCAAAGCAGAGAAGGGAATAACTAATTGGATTGTCAGGACGTCTGATTTCTCTTTCACCTGACAACAAACAGCTCTAGAAAGGAGACGAGTCAATAGTCCAAAAATCCACGCATACCCATCGAACGTAGAAGGTCATGGCAAACAACAAAAGAGCAAGGACGAACAAACAGGCAAAATGCCTTACCTATACGCACAACAGCAAGAAGATCCTCACGGCCGGAGGACAGCAAAAAAATGGCGGATGGAAGAATCGTAACTTTTTCGGATTCGGGGGCGTGTTCATGCTGTTTTAAAAGGGCGTGGCTAAAAAGTGGAAAGAACAGCAAGGAACACGCCCCCGATTCTGAAAAAGACGGAGCCTATTTGGAGGGACGGCTCTCTCCTCCAATGCCTGGCCTCCGTTTAGGAAGCCAGCCAATGGAGGAGAGACAAAAAGAGAGGCGGGCTAAGGAGCCACTCTAGGAAACCTTAAATCTCGACTTCCGGTTCTGCCTTCGGCAGACCGGTAGTCCTCGACCTAAAAAGGAGGTCGGAATGTTTTTTTTTATTTTGGAAAGTGTAATTGACTAAGTTTTGCAATGGGTAGTAAGCATTAATCGTAATAAAAAAATTAGCTATTTTTCCAAATGATGCCTCTGGTGATGAATGATTTTTTTTTGAGAGTAGAAGGAAGAATTGGAGAAGGGACAGGGGGTTCAGTAGAGAGAAGGAGGGGGTATGGCAAAGGAATAGGGGAGGTTTAATGTGTATTGACTTAAGGAAGGAAAAGCAAAGTGATAGTGTAATGCAGGAGTTTACTCATGGTTGTAAGTTGGGGTACCCTCTGTCTTGAACTCTGGTACCCCTGGCTTTACCCGTGGTATCCCTGGTCTCAGGAATCATAGCAGGAAAATAATTCAAACTTTTCCAGTAAAGTCTTGTTTACTTTAAGTAGTTTTCAAACAATGCATTCTCTTTTGCCCCTCAGCATCAAATAGAAGGCTGTTGATGGCTGAAAGGTGGACCATGGTGCCAACCTTTGGTGCCAGGGTACCTAGTAACAACTACGTTTTTTTTCTAAAAAATGTATTTTCAGTTTAGCATAACGATCAATCAATGACAGAAGTTCAACATCTGTCAGGAAATAACATATTGCAAGCATCAACTGCAGGGCAGAGCCTAAACTTCACATTTCACGTTATTACAATCCCTCTTTTCACTGAAAATTATACATATTTCTTTCGTCGGGCTCCACCAGTGCCTCTTATACAGCATTACATGCAAGTATCTCTTATGATGGGCCTGGCTAGTTGGAGAATAGATGTCCATTTCTTTAAAAGCTGAGTTAAAGGTAATTGTGAATATTATTGTTGGCAGAGGAGAACAAACATTGGATATCCATGTCTAAGTCTACAGGTTTTTACAGCAGTTTTCTAGAATGATTAATTATGCTGTGTTCTGTTTCCTTTATATCAAGTTATGACTGTAACCTCTATAGCCAGGGGGAAAAATGGTGTCAAACCCCCATTTGATTTCATCTCGGCAAGACAACCACTGCCTTCCTGATCTCATCTGTACTACGCTTTTTAATTAAGATGTCATTTTTTGGCTCTAGTAAAGACACAGTTTCAAGTCAGCAAAGCAGTTATGAATTTAGATTACTTAACTGTATTGTTGTGTAGGGCTTCCATAGGAAGCCTTTATCGTAAATAACCATATCAAAATCTCGTTATTCAGTGCAGTGACGTTTCAACAGAAGTTAACCAAAGCTGGGTTGGCCAAAGTGGTTAATCACTGTTGTGATGTCATCCACAAAAAAACACTTCCCCTTTCTTCTACTACCTTGCCCGAGTTTCCACAGACCTACAAACAATGGCAGGACTGCGGTTGGCGGTCCCACCTGCCTTCTCCCACCTCTTTCCACATCTCAACATACCTGAGGGAGAATTAAGAACATGGAGGGTGCTGCGCCTGCGCTAACCGCCTTCTACTTTGTCAGCGTGGGTCTCTGCAGACCAGAGGAAATGAAGCTGCAATGACAAACAGCTCTCATTGAACCTCGGTTAGTGTGGAGGCGGCTCTACACTCTTAGTGTAAGAGTGGGTAGCTTGGCTTTGGGCTGTGAAAGGTGTGAACTAGCGTAGAGGGTGGTGGAGGTGGGTGGCAGGATGGCAAGTTATTTTGTGTTCAGTTTTGGCAGAGGTTGAGGATTACACAAAAGTTGGTAGGGGTGGCTAGCAAGAGGCCAGGTATTGTTTTGGTCCAGTTTGTGTGAAGAGGGCTGGGAAGTGTATGCATAAGGTGGTGTGGGTGGGTGGCAGAAGGACAGGTATTATTTTATATTTGGCGATGGGCTGGGAGGGTTTTTTCAGAGGCTAGTGGTGGTGGGTATCAGGGGTCCAGGTATTTTATTTATTTTTATTTGGGAGAGGGAAGGTATATGTTGAGGGTGGCGGGGTATAGGAGACCCTTTTTTAATACAATTTTTACACATTATATATGGTTCCCTGAGTACTCTTCTGCCTCTGCATACAAGTGAGAAGCAGGAGCAGATGATTTTGTGAGGCTTTTACACCCTAAAATCATAGATGGCTCAACATTGAATAGTGGAAATGGTTTTTCTTCTCAGGGTTTTTTTTAAAGACATCATAGACAACTCGATCCATTTGATGTCACTAAAAACCCCTCTGTGAAACACATCCCTGTTATTCACAGTTATTTATCTATACTTGCACACAAGCAGTGGGATGTCAAGGAGGTACATTTTTTTGCTTTTGTTGCCTTGTTTTTTTGGCGGTGCCTGTTGCCAATGCAATGATTCCAGATTTCTTTCCTGCAAACCCAGGGGAACACTGACAGTTCTCTATGCGCCTTATTTTATTCATCACGTTTGCTTAGTCATTTTCTCCGAAGGAAACATTGATCATTCAACCATGTTGCACACCGGGGGCAATGTCAACATCCCTTCATGACAAAAATGATGTACAGCTGGGATACCAGGTCCACAGCGGCATCTGTGCACACACTGCAGCAAAGTTATTGGACATTTATACTTTGCTTTTTCACTATAATTTCTTGGTGTTTTTGTTACTTTAGAACCACTCTCCTGGCCCAATCCTTATTTAAATGTTTGATGTAGTTTGCCCTGTTTTTAGTTTTTATCCTGTTCGATTTTAATTCCTATGATGCGTCTTTATTATTCTTATGTTAATTTAATTTGTCTTTTCAGGTCGTAATAGATTTCTCTTTTTAAGTTGCTGTATTTATTTTTGTATTGTTTTTCTTTTGGCATTTTCTTATTTTTTCTTGTGACTAGATGTTGCCTGTGTGCTTACTTTTTTTCTTTTGTATTTGCCGGGAAAGTTCAAGTTGCAGAAATTCAGTCTATTATCATTACCATATTAAATCCATAAATACATCCAGAATCACAACTTTAAGAATGATTAAAAAAGGCACATCTCAATGTACATACAGGATTTTAAAAAAAAAATCAATTAATAAAAGATCTCATGCCACCTCACTGATCATTGCGATATCCGGTAATTTGGAAGTGGCAGCGGTCACGACTACAAAGCTAGACATCCTTATGGCCTTGCCATACGAGCATCCATTAGAACCTTCACAGTAGGAAGTCTCCCGCTAGCAACGTGTTAGCAGATTCTATATCAAGCCACACATCTGCACTTTCTCGAACTGCGAGAGACAATCTCTAAGAATATCATACTCTCTTCACCTTAGAGAGTCTTCCAGTAGGGTACTTGGGCTTAAGTACCTTTTTTATAGCGAGTCAATTTAGACATGAATTGTTTTGAATATCCTACAATCTACTGGCATCCATTTTTTAAGTACCAACGACCCTTTGGCTCTCAGGGTACCTAAAGAGACTTAACCAACTTGGCTTTAGGACCACCACAGTAACAACTCAGAATTATCTTGGTTCCTTTTTGCCATCATACCTACCTTCTATTTACTTTGGATTTGTATCGATTTATTTCTGGAATCTTTGTGCTTTCCTAAAGAAGGCACTGTGTACACTGAAATGCGCGTAGAAAATACATACAAGAACATTTATGAATTTGCCACTGCTCTGTTCTTTGTATTATATGTATACTCCTTGTTGTATATGTGATGTCTAACTTCAACTTCACTTATAGTTATTGTGAATATCTTTATATGTACATATGTAATGATTTCTTGTTAGTTCTTTGTTCTATTTATGTTGTCAAGTTATTCATGACCCTTTACATGTTTTTTTTTTAAATGGCTATTATGGAGATAAAAATATATCAATAAAATGAATCTACTTTTTTAATATTGGGTCTAATGTACACTGAGTCCTTTTCACTGTAAGATTATATTGTCATAGGTATAGATACCTTTTGTTAATCTTGTTGCCTGGGGATGTTATTTTCATAATTGCTATTGCCCTAGGAGCCTACATTAGTTGCAGGGGCTCCCTTTTTGTCATTATAACCTCCCTGATCCCTTACAGTTTATCTGTCAGCCCTTTTAGGAACTCCCATATTGCATTTAAAAATCTTCCTTTTGCACAGACAATATTTAAAAATCTCATATTTATCAACAGGCTGAGGGCCTGATTCCGATTAATAATCATATAAGCAATGAAAACAGTCTTTAAAAACTCTAAGTTCATCTAGGAACCCCAGACAATCCAATAAAATATGTAGTCCACTAAATTTTGCCTCAAAATGCACATGTACACATGCCCTGCTCCTCTGTCATTGCTGCTTTTACCTTTGTATCTGCGTGATATGGGCTTAACCCGACCCAAAAGTTTAGCATAGCCTTCCTAAACTTGGAACTTGGCAGGGCCTTGATATAGGGGAACATGTCATCATTTCTCCAGCCTTTTACCAAACACTGAGAAGACGATTTTCTCTCCAAATAAAGCAGATCCTCCTCTCTTGCGCTTTTGCTTGCAATAGCGCATAGCTCCTGCTTGGGGATCGGTTGCCCTGTCTTTCACTGATGACAATGTAACATAAAGTTCCATGGCATGCACCTAAATTGAGAGGCCTTTCTCAGTTCACTTTTCTTTATCTCCATTTTATAGAGGCGGGATATTTCAGGGTTACCCTCTCCATTCAATATCTGCCAAAAGTTCACCATTCACCGAGACAGGATTTGGTATGTCTGGGCTACATTAAGGCAATCCTAGGCCTCCGCCTTAGGTAACTGGCACATAGGTGCTGAATTGTAATTACATTCCTCAAATATTGCTCTTTGGGTCCTGGAGAAGTCTCAACAAAATTTCATTTTACCGAGCTCCAGAAATAATTTTGTATCAGAGCAGGGTTTTGGAAATGATAGCGTGGAAAGAGTCCAAATCTTAATTTCATCAACGGTTCAACCTGTGACTTACAAAAATGGGTTCCAGCACTGTGTCGAATTCTTCTTCTCTAGGCGACAGATCTTTGCCACCGTGTTTTAATGGTAGCAAAATTCAAATCATCTCAATCAACAATATAATTTAGCACTTCTCGAGTTCAGTCAATAATGCGAGTTTTTAATTCAGTTTTAAAACCTTTATTCTCATAATGAGTTTAGTAAATATATTTATCTCTTTATTTAATTAGTGAATTAGATAACATCGCATTACAGAAATTAATCAAGAAAACTATGGTTGGATTCATAGTCAATGCAAAAGAACAGCGTGTTCCATAAAGGAATTAATCCCTAATCTAAATAAAAAAGATTAGTATTGCAAGATATTGGAACCCATGAAGAGTTCGAGAAAAGAGTGAGATCAATGGAGCATGAGATTTAGAAGTCGACTTCCTCCTAAAGAGTAGTTCCTTGAGACTCAGCTGAGTCCTAATATTTTAGAGTATCAGTGTTTAGTTGCAGTAGCAATCCGTCATATAAAGCCTCGGTGCAGACAAATAAGGGAAGACAGATGCAGCAGTAGCCACAACTATCAAAGTTAGGAATTGGGCAGTAGAGCCTAGCAGCTTCACCTCCAAAGTGGCAGGTATCAGCCGTCAGCATAAAGCCTCAGCCAGCCTTCCGCATCAAGCATTCACTTTCCAACTAGAACATGCACTTATATAATACGACATATACATGTATTACTACAAAGTTGCAGGTTCGACCACTTCTATCCAAAGAAAAGACATCTTCGTTCTTCCTTTCCCATGGATAACACATGAAGTCGACAATCTACTATCAAATATGTAACAGACACGGTTAAGGATTTGTGCTTGTACAATATTTGACCTTGGTTCCTAGGGAAGCTTAAAGCAGAGTCTATTCTATCATTTATTAAATGTTTCACTGAGTTACAACCAAGTATGCTATAGACAGAAACATTCCCTAGCAGATTTCTAGTTAAGTAATGCTTTTCGGATTTCATTTCAGTAAGTTATTGTTAAAAAATACAGTTTCTATGCATTATTTTAATGAACACGAGATAGATAGGAAGTTCAGATCTAGTGCAACGGAAACATGGAGCTTAAAGAAAAAAATAATTTTATAAAATGGGATAATTCTACAGTTATGAGAAAGAATCTAAGCAAGTCCTATTGAGGTCAAGCTATCAAATACATTTGTACATGGTTCAGGATTTTCTAAAGCCTCTACGTTTTTAAAGAGAAAACTAACTGCGGCCTATCAGTGAATATGACTGCTGCGTGCATTTTCTGGTGTACGTGTCATTTTACTGTGTTTTCACGTTAACATCTAAAGCAACTTATCAGCATTGGTTATTTAATTTTGAATGAATCTTTTCATCTTTCTCAGTACGATCAGCAAAGCACTTCTTGTTTACCCAGTGGGAAGGGGGCGGCCTAAGCCGCATTTAAAGTATAGAGATGGTGGCAAACGAAGGGGCAAATGTTATTCATAACTGTTGCAAATAGCACATGCAAATGGCACCTGCTTCAAAGAGGAAAATTGAACTCATGGCTCAAAATAAAATAAAAATTACCTGCCTGAAGCACAAAAAATTAGCAAGTAGCTCAAAAAGCACTACAGTTCAGAATGGGGAACAAAGGAAACACACCATTGCAGTCTTTCATCTGGTAGCACAGCAACCCTTAGTGCCTGATCCCCTTCTTGTACTCACTCCTGGGTGGCGTTGGAGCATAATGACATTGGAATGTAGTGGGACAGGACAGAGAAAGAGACACATGGCCCTGCATGAAAGTATTATATAAGTCAAATATATACTGTCTTAAAAAAAATTAAAAATTAAAAACATGCCAATCATCGTAACCCCTTAGCTCCTGAAGCTTTTCCTGAGTACTTCTTTAGATGTTTGGTGCATTTCGATCTAATTTACCAAACTTAGACATTTCCAGGAATCTAGACGTCCGGGGTGAGGGGACTTGCATGGATTCCATGGCTTTTCTTTCAACTTGAATAACTTGCGATCCCTAAACTATGGCTAAAATCACACATTTTCCTCGCATTTCTGTGAGGGAAAGTTCCAGAATCAGCAGGGATACACCAAATTCCTCCCATCCAGTATTAATTCATGAAGCACGTTCATTGACAGGGTGTTCTTTCTATAAGTATTACTTTTACTTAATGAAGCTTTTACTTCATGGGCCATGAATTGCTTCATAAAGACTGTTGGCCTAATTACAATGTCGGGCGGAGTTTCATCCGTCTGACATCATCTCGGTCAAGGGACTGATCAAAAGCCAGTTGGAGGTCCCGACCAACTAATTAGGATGCGACCGAACACTGTTCGGTCGCACTCCTATACTTTACGATGGGAGCATGCATTCCGACCGGAATGCATGCTCCCATTGTAAAAATTCGAGGTGCAGTTCATCCCTGCACCTCATGGCAGGCACCTCAAGGTGCCTGCCAGAAGGTGCAGAGATCAACATGGGGGCACCATAGGTGCCCCTTGGCTACAACCGGAAGGCGTGCACCAAAGGGGGCCCTGCTAGGGGCCCCCAAAGTCAAGTTCCTGCAGCCTGTCTGTGTCGGAAAGTCTGGCACAGAAAGGCTGTCTCCACCTGACATTGTGATCCCTCGGGCGGAAAGAGCAACCGTTGGGATTACTGAAAGCATTCACACTGGCAGATGGGCTCAGATGGAAGCCAGTCGGAGTGGCCGGTTGCATTCCTTTGCGACCGACCCCATCATAATGGGTCGGTCGGAAAGGAATCAGAGTGGTGGGTGTCTCTCACATAATTTGCTAAAGTGTAATTACACAAAATTACCTCACAACTAAGTGGAATAAAGTGGGGAGTGTAACCCTGCATTTAGTGGTGTTTCACAGAGCAAAATGCACCCATGCGTCCAAAATGGACCAGTGGATGCATTTTGCGCAAACAAAACAGCACTAAATATAACAGAGCGCGAACACCAGTAGTCACTCAATAAGTTTGTTGCTCTTGCAGTAGGATTTTTGTGCCAAGTTGCTCATAATTATGCAAAGAGGAGTAATTGTGTGATTTTCTATAATTTTGCATCAAAAGAGTAATGCAAAACTACCGAAATTACCCATGCGTTATTGAAATTTTGCCCAGACCAACTGAGCACTCAATACACTAGATAGGTTTTCCCCTTTCCCATGTACGAGAGCACATTTCCCACAAACCCAGACAAAATGGTCACCACCAAAACTACCAGTCATATGCCAACATAACAACAATGAAGTCAAATATGTATTTCACAAAATCGGCCTATCACAGAAGTGCCTCTTTCTTTGCTGCTGATGGCACAAGATAACCAGCATGTGGGCCTTAAAACTCCCATTTTTCTTTTTTTTTTTCTCCTGTGGACATGTGGCCCAGATAGTGTGAGGCCATGTTGTATGTGCATTCCATGTTTGTGAGATATCACTGCCCAGACTTCCCCAGCTCTGAATGGGCAGTCACCACAAGATACACACTTCACATTATTCTAAGGTAATACAAATAGTATTCCACATTTTATTTTTATCACAACGTGAATAACTTTTCTTATTTGTTTGATTCTCACCATGAGCTGCTATTGAGTGAGAAGGATGACGCAGTTTTCAATTTATTCATGCCAATCGTTTCATTACCCATTTCAGTGGCAAGCCATCATTTTGTATTCCTTTACGTTCTAATTTATGATGCACTAAACATACAAATAACTGTTTGTGAATGACTACAATCTCTATTCCATCATAAACAAAATCTTGCAAGCGCATATAATTTCTGCCTTTAGATTCTGAGTTTGCCCTTAGGTCATTTGGTTTAGTTCTTTACTAATTGCTTGTTTTTCTCCTTGTTATGCTTGGAAAGTAGTAGGGTGGTGAAAATAATTAAGCATAAGATCTGAAAGGACTATTATTAACATTACTTACCGCTATTCTTGGTGGTTAATTCATTAGACTGGGAAATTACATTAATGGCAGACTGGCACACTTCCATCATGCCAGCCGTGGCCCATCAGGTAAGAGAGGTGGGGCCGTGGGGCCTGTTGGGGGGGATTTTGAGTCTTTCGATCATGAGGGGAAAACATTTTTTTAGTTAATTTTCCCTTGTCATCGTCTGTCAAAATCCCCCCGCCCCTCACTGCTCTTACCTGCACGGGCCGCAGCTGCATCATGCATTGAAATATATTACAATTCTTCCACTGGCCGCTCAGACCTTGCCACGTGGGTAGAGTACCAGACCCTGCTTACCATAAAGTCTGTCTTTTCACCCTTAGCACAGTCCACTTAGATGGTCTGCCTTCAGGGTGGACTGTAGCACAAGGGTCCTCTGAACTTGAAGATCCCTCCACCGCTGTTCATAAGGCATGCAACTACAAATTCTTGTGTGATAACATGCTGTCTCTGGTTCTCAGATTAGTGAAATTGTGTCATCTTGGCTTTTTTTTCTTCCTAGAACTTGTAGGAAGTTATTCTTGCTTCTTCTCCTGGCTAGGTTAAAATTTGAGTTAAACGTGACTTGTCCCTCTCAGGCTATAGAAATGTGCTTTTCCTTCACCTTCTGGCTATTCTGCTCTCTCGTGACCAGCTTATTTAGAGATCAGCTGTCTGGATCGTCCTATATCTCAGTCAGCTTGCTCCAATTTCGTACTGTTTCCATAAGAATTATTTGCTTCCTATGGTGAGATTTGGAGTGTATTTTTCCAAAAATATGTTTTTGCAGCCACTGTCTTTATATGCTACCTCCAGTCTGGGGCCCAAACCCCATAGATCAGGAACCATTTAGTGTCATGAACTGCCCCGCCCCCTCTAATCGATCCATCCAAGCATATGCCTTCTTATATAGCAAGTCTTGGATTTATTTTTTTGTGTTGCTAATTTAGCCTGATTGTTTTACTTTGCATTGTAGTCTGGACTGCTTCGTTGACCCGATCCAAACTTTTGTATCCCTCCTTCCGCCCCTGCAGGCGGCCCGTCTTAGACACCCTGTAGCGCTGCTACGGTCGAAAGACTTACAATGTTGGACGCCTTTAATCCCATTTCTGACAAATTCATTAGTAATGTGCACAGCGCTTTCCACTGCCCTACGCAGCTCCAGCTCTCTAGCGTGAGGCGCCGCGCTTTGGTTCAGGAGCAGGGTTCGCAGAACATATTTCAGTTGCCAGGTTACATGAATAATGAGATTCAGAGCGGAAATATACCATTCCCTTTTCTGAACCGAACATTAATATTTTATTCTTATTCAGTTTATTAGCCCGTAATGCGTAGACCTCTCAATACCATGTAACCATTTGCAGCAATCTAAACTTGCTATTCTGTGATCGCTCCCACCCATCGCACTAATCCTGGGTTTTATATTAAATCTCCTCCGGCCACTTTTAGTCCTCCTCTTTTGATTGGCAAGTGAATCCAGTCCTTTACTGTAAGTTGCAGCGGCCTTGCTCACAGAGACCTGTACATGTCTCTCACTTCTGAACACGTCATCTGCTGCATCATGGTCCTGGCTCTGGTCACCTTGACAATTTATGCCGGGACTTTCTCCCTCATCCGCGCCACATGAGCAATTCCGTAGGGGAGCACACACTGATAGACATTTCAAGTTGTGAGTTACAGGCAGGCGTGGCCGGTACAGGTAAGGGCGGGGCGGTGTGGACAGGAGGGGAGTCGACTAGGGTGACTAACTAGCATCGGTGCTAATTCAGGACTGTGAGTGTAAAAATTCAGGACACAGGGTCAAAATTCAGGACAGAATTCAGGACAGGAAGAAAGAGTCCACTTTATAGCGCACATCTGGAAGGGATTTTTTATATTGAAGGAAGTAGTAGTCAGGTTTTCCTACTGGATGACTAATAACATGAAACGTGTTTTAAATGGCACGAGGTAGGACATTAATGCAACGTAAGCATCGAGATTATTCAAATACCTTCACCATATAACTCTCACGAGAGTTCATGACAAGATTGGTCTACATTCATTCGGATGTTGCTGATGCTTCCAGCATGGCTGCTCGACAAAAGCACATGGCATGGCATAGGCAGATGTGGGAGAAGCCACAGCCCCTGCTGTAACTACCCAAGGGCCCATTGTCATTCTGTATGTGACAATCAGCCAAAGTCAGCATGACAATGGGCCAGTCCTCAGGCTGTGTGAAGTCGAGGAGGGGCTGCCGCAGCCTCTACAGTTTGAGAAGTGCGAGCTGGCCCCGATAGCAATAACAAGTAAACTTTTATTAGGGCTTCTCCAGGGAAACAGCACAGATTGCTGCTATCCCCAAAACTACAGACAAATGGTGTCCGTAAAAGGGATGATTACGGACAACATGCCAAAATAACGGATGGTCCGTGAAATTTACGGACGGTTGGTCACCCTAGAGTCGACAGACTACGGAATTGATCAAAATAAAATAAATAAAATCACTTACCTTGCGCTCACTGCATCGCCGAGTTGGCCCCGTCCCACCGCCCTTACCGATACCTGCTGCGCCTGGTTACATGGGGTGTTACAGACGAAACAAAATGCACAGCTTAGTGTTTGGGGCACGATTATTTTATCCGCATTAGGACCACCATATCGGTCATTTAACTTATCAAGTCTAATATAGGACAGATTTTTTAACTTAGTAGCTATGCTTGAATATTGAGTGCATGCCACCTTTTGTGTTAAATGAATCACACCCCTCCCCGCTAGCTTATCATGCCGTTGTTTTGAACTGGCTAACATCTATGAAAACTTCATGCGTAGAATAGTAAAGCATCCAGGTCTTGATGTATCATTCCATGCAGCCCCAAATCCTGCGGTTTACAAACTCACCAACTTTGAGACTGCAAAACGCAAGGATTCAATGTATAAAAGGCGCTTTGTGAATCGGGAAAGCCTTTCTGATTCACAGAATGCCTTTTGTGACCCATTATGAACGACTATTAGGAAAGAGAGCAACAGAGGCACTACCTCCTAATTCGAATTTGGAATTAAATGTATCAATGATTTGTGACTACGAGTTCAGTTGCAGAGCTTTGCAAAGTTATCCACCAAGTTGGGGTTGTAACAGATTTGAAAAGGGTATGCTTTGGGACAGCTTACCCTTTCTGAATCACATTGGGCAGCCTTTCAGTTCCTCCTGTGTCTTCCCTAAGAGTAAATATTTTTGTAACCAGTAGGTGTCCCTTTAAATAGATACAGACTGATTTAACAAACCAGCATTGGCAAAGCACAAAGGTCTCAACCATGCAATCTATTGTCTTTGCAAATGCTTTTTTACCCCCTCCTTGATAGCCACTACGTATGCACATGAATCCTGGGTACTTTAAATGAGATATCTTGGAATAAAACAAAAAAGATTCCAAGACTCGTCACATGTGTGCACATGCGCAAATGTGAGTAAACATCGTACATTGATTAAAGCTATTTTAAGATAGCTGACTGTTGATAGCACAGTGGGTGGGACTAAAAGTACAATGGGGTTATGGGAGGTGAACAAGCGTAGCAAAGGCGGTGCTAATAAGGAACGGGGTAGGCGGGAGGAGGGGAGAAAGATTAATAAAGTAAGAAGGAGGTTCATCAGTGGGAGAGGAGGAAAAAATATTCCCTTGTGCACTGCAATGCACAAACCAACACCAGTCAAAGACTACGTGCCATCCAATCAAAACGCAGTGAGATTGAAACTCCCCCGGACAAGACAGACACAAGGAAAGGGAGGAAAGTTGTCAAGTCAGAAGCGAGAAAATTAGATGTACAAGAAAACCATTCAATGCAATCCAACAGCCCATAGTCCACTTTCATAATGAATCTTCAATAACAGACTGCTGAAGCTATCTGAAGGTGAGACCTAACAAAAAACAATGTTTCCTACATGGGATTGAAAAGTCAGGGAGGGAGGTCTGCTGTGCCTTGCAGACCACCATCCCCGCATTTGCAGCCAATCACAGAGGGTCGCAAATAGCCATCTGCTTAAATAATGTTTATTAGGCAGGTGGTTTTCCTGAGAATGGGCAGTTTGTGATTTGATCTTTTTGTGCATAAGTCACACTGCAGATTGCATACCTGGTCACAAACCAGTTGTGTGAAATTTGCACACACTGGTTTGCAAACAAATGCTAATGTATCAGACCCTTGGTTCACTAAACGCTTGTTGTAAACATAGCTTTATTGCCCTTCCAGCATACAGGGCCTCCATCAGTTGGAGTCTTGGTGCGGTTGACATTTCTCATTGTTTATGACATCATATAGTTCCATAAGAGAATGTACCAAGTCATGCTCCTGTTACAGGGTGAATACGGCTCCTTACAAATAAACTTGAAAGTTCATCTCTTCATGCTTTACCGTAAATTACCTTTATTTCTATCGACTATGTATTAAGCCTGCTTATGTTTATGCAGTTATATTTTCTTTTTACTTGTGAAGCATTAGGCTGCCACTCTGGCCAGATTGTTAACAAAGAAATAACAATACTTACCAGGCGTGCAACACCCATTGGGCACACCGGGCTTCAGCCCCCCCGTCATGTGTGTCAGCCCGGCTGAGACAGCCTCGCGGGCTGGCGTCCGTCTAATTGCAGCCGGACCCGAGTACTTCACAGGTCTTTAAAAGACAATTTACTCGTTAATGAGGTTTTTGTTGTGTTTTCACCCCTTTTTACAGCCACTCTGCCTATGGCTGGAAGACTTAGCCCCCCCCCCCCCCCCCCGAAATCTTTTTCAGCCCCCCCCGAAATTTGGCTCTAGTTGCCCGCCTGATACTTACGCTCCAAGTAAATGCAGTAAAATACGTGTGAGAAAAGTGTTTTCACTTATGCTACCCAGTCCTACCTGGGCCATTTGGTTAGTGTCAGTGGAATGAATCAAATGATCCTCTTGAATGAAGCTCAAATGTTTATTGAAGAATATGATTATCCACCCATCGCACGGAGCGTCCTCTTGCTCAGATGATCGAATGGCAACTGATTAATGCCATTCGAACACCCTTACCACAGCGCTCCATGCGTGAGCCACAATTCAAAAGAACATAGCAAATTGAACATTGCACTAGGCATCACGCGCCTAACATTCTTGGTATGGCGCGTGGTACCTACTAAATTAATAGAACTAAATAACTCATTACATCACATTCCCCCTTTACAGAAAACACAAAAAAGACATTAAATGAAACAAAATTTTCAATGCAACATGGAGAACTCGTTAAATTACTTTGTCAATATCTAACAAAATCCTCAAACCCTTTTGGAGCCTTATTAGCACGTCCACTAGAAGAGCATAAACTGTTCAGATTCTCATCAACCTGGGATGGAGTGTTATTGAAATTTGGAAAAGAAAATTCTTTTTGAGATACTGAGCCGGTGAAGATAAACTTGAGGATCCCACAGACCCTGTTATTTCCAACCAGTGACCACAATGAAGGTCATCCTTCATTTTCCTCTGTCTGTCTAATAGAATCCTAGCTTGGTCAGGGGAAACCTTAACAAGTTCTCTTTTGTTCCACCACCCTTTCTTTTCCACAAAAGCATCCCCTTTGCTTACTTTACATACTCTTTCAGGCCTCAAAAACTTTGATTCTCCTTTCCTTACTTTTTCTGGCTTTCTAATAAGAACCCAATCACCAACCAATACATCTTCACTCATTACATTACATTTTTTGTCAAAATTTTCTTTCATCAGTAATTGCTTAGAAATAACTCTCTTGGAAATATCTTTAACATTAATCTTCGTCTCGTTAGACTTTTCTTCAAGCCAAGATGGAAACAAGGACGTGTGGGCTTCCCTGCCTCTCAATAATGTGAAAGGAGATACTCCAGTTGTGCAGTGGGGAGAGGTGTTATAATTCCAGAATTTTTCCTCCAAAAAACATTCACATCTAATGCAGCTGACAATGCGGTCTGTATACCCTCCTTCACAATTTTATTACCTCTTTCCACCAACCCATTGGAAGTTGGTGAGTACAAAGCTACTTTGAGATGTTTTATGTCTAGCTGCTTTAACAAATTACACATTTTTTCAGAGACAAAATGTGTGCCAATGTCGGTTACAATGACTTTTGGGGCACCTTCAAGTGAAAATATTTTTTTAAGAAATGTTAACATCGACTCAGTATCAGGAGATTCGACAAAACAGTGGTACATCCACTTTGAAAAATAATCAACAGCCAATATAATGAAATATACACAATAGAGAATGAGTGGATATGCTGAAATGATCTGCACATCATTATTTGTACATCTGTAGAGTGAGTTTCCAACAGTATGTTTTCAAACAACAATATTGGGTGCTAAAACAGAGCCGAATACTCATCCACTTGAAGTATTAAACATTTCTTTGTGACTAAAATTAGTCCAAAGATTTGAATCCACTTGATAGGCAACGTAGCACACCACAAAGTCACAATAGTATTACAGCTTTTCCACTTGATAGATCATATCCATCCAATTTTGTAGTTCACGTAAGACTGTAAATCATTGTCCGATCTTCATTAGAATGTTGTATTTAATATTTAATCCAATTGTATTTCCAATTTCAACACAGCAGCCTGATCGGACAATGATTTACAGTCTTACGTGAACTACACAATTGGATGGATATGATCTATCAAGTGGAAAAGCTGTAATATTATTGTGACTTTGTGGCGTGCTATGTTGCCTATCAAGTGGAGCCCATATAATGAACTTTGTCTTGATTAAGTACAGAATAAGGACCTGAAAAATCTAGACCATTTTTTTCCCATGGTGCCTTTGGAAATTCAGTGAGGTGCAACGGAATCTTCAAAGTACACCAATGTTTGTCAGACAATAAATATTCTGGGCAACTATCAATTGTGGACTTAACTTGAGAATCCACCCCTGGCCACCAATAATGTTGCTTGATTTTCATAGCGGTTTTAGTGGATCCCAGGTGTCCCAGGTGAGCATTGTTTATTATTACTGGACGTAATACAACCGGAGGATCTAATCTGTCCCCTCGGCGTACCATCCCATTTTCAATAGACAATTCATTCACCACTTGAGCAAAGGTGTGCAGATCCCCGTTCAGGCACCTTGGATCTGGCCATACACCAGTTGAATATTCAATTACTTTCTTTATCACTGCATCCTTGTCACATGCATCCCTCCAATCATTCTCTGACAACACTGAATTATATACCTGAACAGCATCCACCAATGCAACGCATTCAATGTCGTCCACTAGGGAATCATCTTCATCATCTTTATCCATGAGTAACCTAGACAAGCAATCAGCTTTGAAATGTTTTCCTCCCTGAATGTGTTTTACTGAAAAGTTGAATTCCTGGAGTTTTGAAACTAGACGCATGAATCCAGCAGACATACAGGAAGTATTAACTTTGTTAAATATATATATCAGTGGTTTATGGTCAGTTACCAACTCAAATCTGCGTCCCCAAATGTACATCCTGAATTTGTGGACTGCCCATACGCATGCCAGAGCTTCTCTCTCTATCGTACTGTACTGTTTCTCACATTGTTTGAGGGATCTAGACGCGAATGCCACTGTCTGTTCTCGTCCATCCACTCTCTGACTCAAGACCGCTCCCAAACCAGACATACTCGCATCTACTGTTATAAGGGACATACAATCATCCCTAAAAGCATGTAAAGCCTGTGCAGATACAATCAACTTTTTAACGTTCTTAAATGCAGATTACATTTCGTCATTCCACTTAAACCCATGACCTTTTTTTAACAACTCACGCAGAGGTTCTACTGACTGAGCGTAACAAGGTACGAATCTTGCTTAATATTCGGCCAAGCCGAGGAATGAACGCAACGTGTCCTTATCCTTCGGTGCTTTTGTCTCTTCAATTACTCTAATCACTGAAAATTTTGGTTTAATCCTTTTATCGGACACAGTATGCCCTAAATATTCAAGTTCTTGTACTGCAAACTTACATTTATCTGATCTCACAGTCATCTCTTTAAACCTTAATATTGCTAGGCCACGTTTTAAAATCACATTGTGCTCTTCAAGAGATTTAGCAAATATCAGGATATCATCCAAATATGCTTGTACTCCAACTATTCCATGGAAAAGTGTGTCCATTAATTTTTGGAACACACTCCCAGCTGCTGCCAGACCAAATGGAAGACGAAGAAACTTATACACACCAAACGGAGTCACAAATGTTGTTAAATCTTGTGAGTCTTTAGATAATGAAACCAGGTGACCTCAAATCAATCAATGAGAACCACTTGGCTCCCTCTAGATTTGCCAGCAGTTCATGAATTCTGGGCAGTGGGTGGCAATCCACGATTATGTTCTTGTTGAGTGCGCGTAAATCGGCACAAATCCTGATCTCGCCGGATTTTTTTCGTGCGACCACAATGGGAGCCACCCACTGCGAAGAATCTGTGGGGACTATAATCCCTTGGTCACATATATTTTTGAAAATTGAGTTTAAGGTCTTCTCGCACGCTCATGGGGACTGAGCGAACTTTATGTGATACTGGTTGTGCTCCAGGTATCAATTTAATATGATGCTCAACACCCTTTACTTTTCCAACCTTTTTGCTAAAAACAGGTTTAAATTCATCAATGATGTCATTCAAACAATTCATGTCCCCATCCAATTCTGGAAAATCAATGTTGCATACGGGTAATTCCCCCAACTTAATTGGGTTTTCATCTCCTGGAAAGAGATACAAACCCATGCGTGCTAAATCTTTCCACCCAATTATATCCTTTCCTTTTACAGCCACATAAGTTTTTATCCTTGTCTCCCTCCGCAGACATTGTACAACTCTTGAAAAATATCCTAACATATCGATGTCTTTCTCACCGAAAACTTTGGGATATACATCAGATTTAAGTAATTCTTTATCCTTCCACCATTCAAAAAATGTTGTGTCCCTCAATATTATCGAAGATCCCGAATCCTCCATGACCTGTAAAGTTATCAATTGAAGCTGAACATTAAGGGCCCTTAATACAATAACTTCCACAATCTAACGTTATAATCACATTGTTCAATTAATTGGAACATGTATCAACCTCTGTTTCTATGCTTTGAACATTGACAGTTTTCTTAGCGTTCCTGCAAACTCCTTGGAAATTACCTACTTTTCTAGATACCACACAACGTTTATTAATGGCTGGGCATCCTGGAAAATTACCTATGTGATTCCTTGATCCACACCTATAACAAAACACAGGTTGTTTCTTTTGTATGAATTTGGTATTCTTGCTCTTAATATTAACAGCTGCTAATGAACACTCATTTTCTGAATCGTTAGAGGTAATTGAATTTATCCCGGTCTTGGCATCGTCTTGCATGACCCTACTAGTAATAGTTGATCGCTCAATACTCAGGGCTAATTCAATTACCTCCGACAACGGAGTATTTTTGCAACTCAAAATTCTTTCTTTGATTTTACGAGATGCGCAATTAAACACAAATTGATCCCTAATATAGTTATCCGCTAGTGGACCAAAACCACAAGTGGTAGCTAAAACCCTGAGAGCAGAAATGTACTCTTCCACTTTTTCATCTTCTTTTTGTTTGCGTTTGTAGAAGTTGTGATGTTCTAGCATAATGTTAGATTCTTCTTCAAATTGCTTTTTAAGTCTGGCAACAGCCTCCAGATAAACATTCCATTGATTGTCCCCTGAATGAGATGGTGGAGGTGGTATAGGAACAATGCTGTTGAAGATTCTTTGTGCCGCTCGACCAAGACAACCAAATAGTAAAGCAAATTTGCGTTCAGGAGAATAATTAATAGCGTCTATAGCTACTAGATGGTTCTCAAAAAGTCTGAACCATTCGATCCAGATAATTGGTGGGCTGCCAGGTTTGCTAAGGAAAGGTGGAGGTTGAGTCATTTGTTGTGTATTTGTAGCCATGGTGGAATCTGCAATACTGGTGGTAATGTAGAGAAAAAATAAAAATAAAATATATTAATGTAATCTTTACCACTGCAATAGCGTTTGACGTCGTGAATAAAACGTTATTGTATAAATAAAAAATGACGTACGTGTCGTCGGGAGGTAATCCTGTGACACGCTGAGAACAATTACTTATCAATTGCTTAGTTCGCTTTACACCATGAATAAATTATGCACAGGAATAACATGCGTATCTTGGCAAGTAAATCGGCAACACGCAGGTATTAATAATACCAATGAGCAGTAATGACGTGCGTGTCGTCGGAAGAGGATCCCATGACATGCAGAGTAAAGAATGATTAATCAGCCACTTGAGACGCGAACTGAACTGCTCCGATGGAGTTGCAGGCAAAGATGTCCTGTTTCAAAATGGCGTCACGCATGGAAACGTCGTAAGGTGAGCTGGGGCATAACAGTTCGATCTAATTGCATATGCGCTTTAAGTCGAAGAGACTCTCCAGATGAATGCGTGAGCAAAGCAACGCTCCGATGTACATTTCCTTAACTGATCTTCCGTGCTGATTACTGGACCTTACCCCACATCTTCCGAAGTCCGACCATCGTTGAAAACGAAGTCCGACCACTTTTGGAAAGGTAAAAGAATGATGTCCGTCAGTCCCTTAGATGCAGCATTTCAGTGAAAGGTTAAAGAAAACGTGTAGGCTGATGGGAGGAACTGTTCCCAGTCGTCGCCAAATTAAATGAATCAAATGATCCTCTTGAATGAAGCTCAAATGTTTATTGAAGAATAAGATTATCCACCCATCGCACCGAGCGTCCTCTTGCTCAGATGATCGAACGGCAACTGATTAATGCCATTCGAACACCCTTACAACAGCGCTCCATGCGTGAGCCACAATTCAAAAGAACATAGCAACATGAACATTGCACTAGGCATCACGCGCCTAACATTCTTGGCATGGCGCGTAATACCAACGAAATTAATAGAACTAAATAACCCATTACAGTCAGCTAGTATTGAACTTCTTGTTTTTGTGATTAACAATGTGCCTCAGGATGATAGTAAATGACAGAAAGTATGAGTGTTTTCAAAATTCTAACTAGTGTTGTGGGATCTCAGATATCCTTTAAGACATCCCTCCCAGGATCAACAACTTCCTCTATGAGGACCCATGTAGGGCTCTAAGCTAACCAGTGATACTTGCTCCTCCCTATGAGTCTAGTTACCAGCTTGTGATAGATCTAGATTTCTGCTCCATTGCTCAGAGGTCTCTGGATTTTTGAATTCGAGTAAACTCTCATTATAGCAAACTTAATAATGATCAAACTAGTCAGTTAGTCAAAGTTTATTGATTGAGTAATAAAAATGGCACTCTAAATTTTGTGCAATAGATAAATGCATGTAAAAAGAGAATTTCTTCAAATGCTAATCTTTATCCAAAGGTTATACAATAATTAAAACATAATTAAAAGAACATGTCCTCGTAAACACATCAATAGATAAAACAATATTAAAAACAAAGCACCTTCATATCTGAACATGGAAATGCATTAATTCAGTAATAAACTCTCAGCAGTAAAACAGCAGCTGATTCGATGAATTTCTTGCAAGCAATGTTAATGGATGTAACCGTTTTGCATAAAACTTGTGCAGCGCATAAACCAAAGCAGACCACATCTTTAGATGCTCGAACGCCACATTTAAAAAAAGAAGGACGCTACCGAACCCATGGTCAGCATGTAGACTCGCACTAGAATAGAATAGGTGTTCTAATGATTCTATCAGAAAGAACGTAGCCTGGAGGCCAAAAAGATGCCAAAGAAAGGCAACTTTGCTCTAAATTCAGAAATGGGGGATAGAGGAAATCTCTGTCTCATTATTGTGTGCCTAATGGGCTTCCTGAGTGCTACATGCAATTGCTCTCCTATGGAGAGGGGACATAAAAATCAATAGTAACCATGCAGGATTTCTTTAATTCAAATCAGCACAGTCCGGCGATCTAGATACAAGTCTCAGTTGCTTGTTCACTGCTACCTTGAATACATTATATGATACCCCAGCCTACTAAAGTGCCTGAATCCCTTCATATTCAGTGCCCCTGGAACGTGTCTGTCCAAACAATCTGCAATGGTGGGAGAAATTACCCAATGTATTTCCTGTCTGATTTTGCTGGCTGTAGGATTTTGTGTGCTTTACAACTGTGTAAGAAATTGGGTTATTGTTTGAGGGGAGTGGAAACCCCACACGGGCTACAACCACAATCTGACATATCAGACTTCAGGAGACAATCACTGGCCTCAGACTTTAACCTTACCCCACTGGAAGGTTTTGACTTCAGTTTCAAAGTCTCACGGTAAAACATTAGATCAAGAGGACCCACTTGATGTATCTGACGTCTTCTCTGTCACAATTGGCATAGGTCCCAGTTGATCTCAAACTGTAACTTTTGGTTGGTGCTTCACTTTCTCTTACACTTTTTTGCCTTTAAAATTTAAAAATCCGTATTTTCTGTTCTCCATATCCCATTTTAATGATCTTGGTGTTTTTTTTAGCATTACATTTTTCACCATTTTCTTACCTTAGTTTGGAAATTTTATTGTGTTGTTTTCTCTGCTTTATGAAACTCCTTGAACTTAACACACTCTTCTCTGGTGATTGCCTGCTGCTTCGGCCATTGCTACCAAAGGTTGAGCTCTCTCAGAATTGTATTTTGATCTAACCAGAGTGGGTTTCATTGAGCCGAAAGGTGTATTCCTGTCTCAAATTAATAACCACATTCCTGACTCATATCTTAGTAGGTTCTTTCACTTCCGGACAGATTACCTACCAAACGAATTTTAATGAATCAACTCCAGATTTACTTCTTGGATTGTATAAGAACTTCAAAAATGCTTATTCTTCCTGAATCATTTGCTTTACTAAACCAAATTCCAGCTTTACTAGTGTTTGGCTAATTGTGGGTCATAGGCTGACAAATACCCTGTACAATTCGCATCCCAACAAGTCTAGCTGCGTTCTAGTCTGATGTGCAAATTGCCGGTAAAACAAGGTTGGAATTAGTTTTGCCATTATAACTCTCAAACTTGGAGCACCATAGGGACTATCCAACTTTTTGTACAAATGGGAGAGGGCGAAGTTTAGCTTAGAATATTTTTTCCCATTCCTAATTGGTAGGAATGTGATAAGCCCATATTATGTACCCATGCTGCTAAGCAATTGTAAGTGGATGTAACAGTCAGGATGGCATTGCCCTTTGGCTCCCTATTGTGGTGTTTCTGACCTTTACAAAAAAGGCATAACCTTTTGTTACTAGTTTTTTTTGCAGATTTATATAGCGCGAACTCGACCGGAAGGTATTGGAGCGCTTTACATGAGCACCGGTTACGTTGCACAAGGACACATTCATTTTTTTTGTTTTTATTTTGGTAGGCACGGAGAGATTAAGTGATTTGCCCAGAATCATAGGATGTGGACGCGACCCCGAGGCTCGAACCTTGGTTTCGAGCACCAAAGTCGGCAGTCTAGCCGACGGACCAGATCCGCTCCCCTAGTATTGGCTGCCAAATAGTTTTTCTTATTACACCTATCCAATTGTAAATACCTAACCATACCTACTCTGGTCTGATTCAGGGTACCCTCGTCATCTGGATAAGGGAGAATCTGGATATGTGCCAACCCTAATTTTGGTGGAAACACTTTCAGCTTCTGTAGTGCCACTCCAACATCTGCCTTATACAAGCTTTTAACCCTTTGTTTCTGAAAATTTGTTTTTAAAATTGCCTTCCATTTGCGAATTTGCCCTGCACGGACATGCCTTCATGGGGCAAATGTATGGCTTTCAACAAGGTGGATTTAATGCCCTAGAGGTTTAACTTTGCCCATAGTAATTGGTCAACGCCATCAAAGACAGCAATGTAATCAACATACTGGATGAAGAGATAGGCCCTTGGAGTGTGGAGTGTTTGTGTAATCAGTATTGATTTTGCTAAGATGTTATCCATTGTACAGCAATAGGTTCCAAATATAATTTGGTGGAAAGGTAGCACATCTTTCGCTCTCTCCTATTTCTGAAATTTACCAAGCAATATTGTTGCATACACATTGACGTCCAGGCCTAACAGGGAAATTTGCTTAAAGTTATCTATGGCTGCAGGATCGCCATTCTTTTAGAGTGGGTACAGTATGGAGTCCTTCTATGAATTGGGAACTGTGGAGTATTGGAAAGCAGCAAGTTATATGGAGATCAATAAGTAAGCCCATTGTGTCATATGTAAACCTCTTTTCTCAATCGTGTTAACATTGACTCTTCTAGTTTGTGAGAGAAGGCTAACACCACTACTAACTTACCAATTAATTACTTCACTACAGTGTTACAGTGAGGCTCAATGACAAGCCATTCCCAGATTATCAAAGATAAGCACCCTCTATGTTTGCAAGGAAGTTATCCCATGTCAGCTCAAAGCAGTTTTGTTGCAAATAGTTGCTGTGGTGATACACGATCAGTGAACAATGGAGGTTCTCTGCGCCCCTTCTCCAGCTGCAAACATTTACTTTGAATGGTGATGGCATTTGTGCCACAAAAGTCAGTCATCCTCAGACTATGTTTAAATGTTAATGGGTGAAGGCTAGAAGACTCCCTTAATAAATCTGGTAGGCACAAATTTAGGGCAAGTATTTTCTCCCGGGACTGGAAATGCCCACTTAAAGCTACAGAAGATGGCTAAGGAACTTCAGTGTTTCCCTGGTAGCAGTTAGTGCCCATGATTCTTTGTCTGTGGACAATTATTGAGCGATGAATAATCAACAACCATCAGTAGAGCATTCCTTTATATCTCACAGAATCTCAGAGTTGGATCAGTTTATGAATAACCAACCCCCAATTAATCAGCAACATCTGAAAGAAACAGTTAGTTATGGATGCCTTACCTTAGAATATTCCCCCAGGCATCAGACTGGATCCGGAAAGTTTTTTTGTCAGCAGTACCCCTGTGCGTCGGAAGGTGGCGTCGGTTGACTCCGCATTCGTCGTCGGTGTCCCGGACGCCGGGATGACGTCGTAGTAGCTACTTAGACTCCGACTTCACGCGCTGACGTCAGTTCTTTCTTTTTCCGCGCCAGCAAGCGCAGTTCCGGAGAGAGCGGTACCTCCAGTTACTTTTTGACTGGTTTTTCCTAGACTTTTGTTGACTTCATTTTGTGACTCCATCGACACCTGGTGCACTAGGGATGCCCGGCTTCAAGGCTTGCGGTTACTGTAACCAACTGATGTCGGTGACGGATCCGCACCGTGTGTGCCTCTACTGCCTGGAGCACGACCACGACCCCAAGTCGTGCTCCAACTGTCGGACCATGGCCCGAAGTCTTTGCGGGAGCGGTCCCGAAAGCTACTCAAGGCCTGGCAGTCGGCTCCACGCAGCTCGAGGTGCCGGTCGCGTAGGAGGTCGAGGGAACTGTCACGGAGCCAACACCATTCTACTTCTAAGTCTTCGCACTCGGGGTCAGGTAAGTCGAAGCACAGGAAGAAGTCAAAGAAGCACCGTCGCTCTTCGACTTCTCCCCGTCCATCGGCCGATGCAACGAGGGATGCAGTGGTGCCCCTCCCGCGGCTACGCATGCGGAGCCTGTAGGGTCGGCTCCGAGCTTCCCTCCCTTCCCGGGACCCAGAGTGACCCCTGCCCAGCTTCGAGCTTTCTACGAAGCGATGCATGCCATCTCTGGGCAGCCCGACTCCGCCAGCGCGCATTCGGGCCCCACAGACTCAGCTGGGACCCTGGGCCTTCGATGCCGGCGGCTCCGACCTCGGCAGCGCAGGGTCCGCTTGAATCCAGGCCTGGATATGGATCGGCGCTGGTCGACCTTGTAACACCTCCACCGGCGCCGACTCGACCAGCACCATGTCAGCAACTGGCGTTGGCTGTGTCCCCAGCCGACGTCGACCCCGGCCTCCGCCTCGAGGTAGACATGGAGACAGACTAGCGTCGACCGAAGCCGGATCTGACGCCGATGGTTACTTTTGTGCCCCTGTTCTACCCTGGCTCTTTGAGACCAGATTGGCAGCCAGAGGAGGGTGAGGAGGACTGGGAGGGGTCTGGGGACCCTTTAACCGACCAGCTAGGTTATGAACCGGACTGGTGAGAGGAACTGGGGGAAGCCAGTGGTCTGGATACCTACCCAGACCTTGGCATGTTGTCTCCTCCTACCTTGGCTATGGAGAATGGAGCGTCATACGCAGTGGTGTTGCGTAGGGCGGCCAAGGCTCTCCACCTCGAGCTACCTATGGTAGCTGTCAGGACTAACCTCCTGACAGAGGTGCTTCAACCAGCAGCTAGCTCTTCGGAGCCCCTGCTGCCGTTTAATGAAGCTCTCGCGGATGTCCTTTTGGGCACCTGGTCCAGGCCCAACACCGGGGCTCCTGTGGACAGGATTATTGCCCGACGCCACCGCCCGGCCTCAGGCGACCCCACTTTCCTCTCCCAACAACTCACCCCTGAGTGCTTGGTGGTCCATTCCTCCACGTCCAAAGGCGCATTCCCTAACACACCACCCGATCGGTAATACAAAAAGCTGGACCACCTTGGAAAGTAGATGTTTTCTTCCTCCAGCTTGAGACTGCGGTCGGTAAACACCGCATGTCTGTTGGGCCGTTACACCCACTCTGTGTGGGATACGGTAGTGCAGGTGCTGCCACAGTGCCTGGAGGAGGCCCGGGCTGTGCTCTCCCGTGGAGTCGCCGAGGGGAGAGACGCAGCGAAGTTTACCATCTGCTGTTGGCTGGATACCGTCGACACACTAGGCAGGACGATTTCCACATCGGTAGCCCTTCGGCGCTACGCCTTGTTGAGGTCAACTGGTTTTTCGGAGGATGTTCAATCCACTCTTATGGACATTCCCTTTGCTGGCCGTCGCCTTTTTGGCGACAAGGCAGACAACGCGCTTGAGCGCTTTAAGGACTCTCTGGCAATGGACAGGTCCTTGGGCCTCTCCACCACCCGCCCTGCATAGTCTGCCTTTCACCCCTTTCGTGGCTACAGAAGGGGTGCCCACCACGTTCCCACCAGTGCCACAGGTGGGGGCAGGCTGTTCAGCCCCAGTGCAGCCGGGGACGTGGGAACCACTGCCGTGGTTCCGAGGGCCAGCGAGCGGGTCAGTCCACCACAGCCCCCTCTGCAGCAGCCTCCAAACCCTCTTAGTCCGACCTTTCAGGGCCACCAAACGCCAGTGGGCAGCAGGATTCACCATCACCTCCCCCATTGGTGGACCATCACGTCAGACAGGTGGGTTTTGCAGATAATCTGAAGGGGCTACTCCCTCCTCTTCGAGACTGCCACTCCATCCATGCCACCACAGTACCATCACATGTCGGAGGATCATCTGGCCCTTCTCCAACAGGAAGTTTCGGCACTCTTGGCCAAGGGAGCCATCAAACGCATTCCTGTACCAGAAGTAGGTTGTGGTTGCTATTCCCACTACTTTCTGGTGCCCAAGAAGGACAAAGGCCTGTGTCCTATCTTGGATCTCAGGAACATCAACCGTTTCCTCCAGAAGGAGAAGTTTGAAATGTTGACGCTCGCTCAGGTCCTGTCTGCCCTCGACCCTGGAGACTGGATAGTAGCGTTGGACTTGCAGGACGCTTACTTTCATACCCCTGTCCTGCCGGCCCACCTGCGCAACCTGCGGTTCACGGTAGGCCACAAGCATTTTCAGTTTACCGTGCTCCCCTTTGGCCTTACAAGCACCCCTCGGGTAATCACGAAAGTGATGGCGGTGGTTGCAGCTCATCTGCGCAGTTCAGGGGTTCCAGTCTTCCCCTATCTCGATGACTGGCTGTTGAAGGCGGGCTCACCCCAGGCTGTCATCTCCCACCTCCAGACTACGGTGGACCTCCTGCACTTGCTGGGGTTTTCCACCAATGTGCCGAAGTCACACCTGATTCCCTCTCAGAAGCTCCTCTTCATCGGAACAGTTCTGGACACGACGCAGTTTTGGGTCTATCCTCCCGAGCAGCGAGTCAGGGATATTCGGACTATGATTCCAATCCTTCGGCCTCTATGCCAGGTTTCGGTCAGGATGACTCTGAGGCTGCTGGACCTCATGGCCTCCTGCATCCTGATGGTCGATCATCCCAGGTGGCATATGCGGGCTCTGCAGTGGGACCTGAAGTTCCAGTGGGCGCAGCATCAGGGGAATCTGTCCGATTGCATCCAGATCTCGGAGGGCACTGCACGACAATTGCAGTGGTGGCTAACAAACCAGGATTGGGTCAACAGCAGATCCCTCTTCCTTCACCAACCAGAATACACAGTGGTGACAGACGCATCCCTTCTGGGATGGGGCGGCCACATGGGAGAGGCGGAGATCAGAGGCCTCTGGTCTCTGCCGGAGTCCGGGCTCCACATCAACCTTCTGGAGCTCCAGGTGATCCGTCTTGCACTCACAGCATTCTTTCTCTCTGTCCGGGGAAGAGTAGTGCAGGTGTTCATGGACAACACCACCGCCATGTGGTACTGCAACAAACAGGGTGGGGTCATGGACCCTATGTCAAGAGGCCCTCCACCTGGGCATATCCCTGGTGGTTCAACACTTGGCAGGTTCACTGAACGCCAGGGCGGACAAACTCAGCCGCAGGTGCAAGATGGATCACGAATGGCGTCTACACACAGAGGTGGTGCCAGGTCTCTTTCAACAGTTGCAAGAGCCTTGGTTAGATCTATTCGCCACTGACGAGAACACGCAATGTCAGCAATTCTGCGCGTTGGAATTTCCAAGGCGGCACTCGCTAGGCGACGCTTTTCGTCGCGATTGGAGTTGCGGTCTTCTATACGCCTTTCTGCCTATACCACTTCTGCCCAGAGTGCTGAAGAACATCAAGCGCGACCGGATTGGGCACGAAGAATCTGGTATCCCGAGCTGCTCAGCATGGCCATCGATCCTCCGATCCGACTGCCTCTTCCGGAGGATCTTCTGTCGCAGCAGCAGGGGACGGTCCTACTCTCGAACCTGTCCAGCCTCCACCTACTTGCGTGTAGATTGAGCAGCGGCAGTTGACGTAGTTTGACCTGCCTCCCGAAGTCTGCGATGTTATCTTGGCAGCCAGGCGTCCCTCCACTAAGACGGTATACGCCTACAGATGGAACAAATTTGTGGCATGGTACACAGCAAAGGCTGTGGATCCCCTTTCCGTCCCTCTTTCTGAGGTTCTCTTGTTCCTCCTGTCTTTGGCCCAGCAGGGCTCTGCTCTGGGCACTCTAAAGGGCTACCTCTCGGCCATTTCAGCCTTCCTTAGGCTTCCTGATCAGCCTTCTCTTTTCAAGTCCCCTGTTGTAAATAGATTCCTTAAGGGCATTACTCATTTTTTCCTCCTGTTCCCTTCGTATTGCCCCAGTGGGACTTGAACTTGGTTCTTACATATCTTATGTGCGCTCCCTTTGAGCCACTACATAACTGTCCTCTCAAACTTCTCACTTTGAAAACTGCTTTTCTGGTGGCCATCATCGCTGCACGCAGGGTGAGTGAGCTACAAGCTCTTTCTTCCAAGCCTCCCTTTCTGCTCTCCATCTGGCAAGGTCGTCCTTAGAACTAGACCTTCCTTTCTTCCCAAGGTGGTTACTTCTCTGCACATTGGCCAAACCATCACTTTTCCCACCTTCTTTCCACCTCCGCGTCCTTCAAAAGAGGAAGAGAGACTCCACCGTCTGGATCCAAAACGTGCGCTTTCCTTCTACTTGGATCGCACCAAACAATTCTGGGTGGACGACCAGCTCTTTGTTGGTTACGTGGGCTCTAAGAAAGGTCGGGCCATGCACAAACAGACCATCTCCAGGTGGGTCGTTTTGTGCTTCAAAGTCTGATATTCCTTGGCAAAGAAGGAGCCTCCAATGGGGCTGCGTGCCCATTCCACCAGGGCGACGGCAGCTACTACTGCTTTGTGATGAGGAGTACCCCTAAATGACATCTGTCAGACAGCTACGTGGACATCGCTGCACACGTTCACCAAACACTACTGCCTGGACAGCTAAGTCCGGAGAGATGGCTTCTTTGCCCGTTCTGTTCTCCAGGACTTTCTGGTGTGAACTTGGTTCGCAGACCGACCTCCGGGGTTGGTATTGCTGGGGTATCTATTCTAAGGTAAGGAATCTATAACTAAACTGTTTCTTTCAGATGAACAAATGACTTACCTTCGGTAATGTTATATCTGTAAGACGCATAGGTTAGTTATAGATTCCTTACCGCCCCACCCATCCTTCCCGTTCTGCGAACTGACTTCTAGGGTTAAGGATTTCCTTTCCGGGCCCTAGTTTTGTGCACCAGTGGTTAGTGTCTTGCATGGCTCTGCGCTTCTGGCGTGGAAATTCATGTACAGTACTGACATCAGTGCGCGAGGGCGGCGTTTAAGTAGCTACCCTGACGTCATCCCAGCAACCATGACGACGAACGCGGAGTCGACCGGCGCCACCTTCCGATGCGCAGGGGTAATGCTGATGAAAAAACTTTCCAGATCCAGTATGATGTCTGGAGGAATATTCTAAGGTAAGGAATCTATAACTAACCTATGTTTCTTACAGATATATCGTTACCGAAGGTAAGTAACTTGTCCATCATTAATCCACAGTAAATGTTTCCTAATCAATTGATCGTTTAGTTAGGCTATACATAACTCATAACATTCCATATATCACATCAGAAAATAAAAATATTTCATATGCTTTGTTCATAATAACTATCAATAGTAAGCTATTGATAGTAACCTATTGATTTAATCCAATGAAACAAATTACAGCAGGTGACATTTTTCCTGCCAGGAAAATTTGGGTACCCCTCCGTTACATTTTTTCCGTGATGCTCATATATCCACCAGATGCTCAATTATTAAAATTGTACAGTCATGTATAGAAGGTCTGTTGATACTTGACAGTCATTCTCAATCTTGAGTGTTCTTGAGCACGCATCCCAGACCTTCTCTGGTGGTTTCATATCAAATTCCAAGATGTCTTCCTTTGTAGTTTCACTTATGCGAATAACTGCGCACTCCAGGTCTTAACTGCTTTCCTTATATTCTTCTTGCATAGCTATAGAGTCCATGTAAAGAACTGAAGGAATTTTAAACTTATACTTATGAGTCCCTTGTCTTGCCTTTTTTTATCCCATGACCGTTGAATCTTACCTTCCATGCGAATCCCAAATCAATTGATCATTTCTGTGTTTAGGGATATCAGTTTCTTGTCTAACCTCACTCTATAACCACATGGCAGCATAGGCGACCTTTGACTTAAATTTCTTTAAAAAATTTGGGGCAAATGTTTAAAAAGAAAGTGTTGCTCACCATAAGGTTTTAGTATAGCAATTGCCAAGGGGTCGATTATACACATACTACTTCACAATTGACTCATATTTGTACCATCAATGTCTTGTGTGTTTACAACATACCCGCCAAGGTTTTACATGATTATCTTTACATCCTCTGTCATGAATATACCCCTGATAGCAGTCTTCATTTACCTTGCGTCCATCTTCCTAAGAAGAGGGATCATCCATAACACCCTGGTACTCCTAAACGCTGGGAAAAAGTATACAGAAAGAGCATGTGCCCACTGAGCTTGGAATAATAGTTTCCTGGTGTCATTCTTGGTAGAGAAAGGTAATAGGAGTATTTTCATCCCAATTTTAGGTTCAGATTCTTAGATAGCAGGAACGCAATATAACCCAACTATGATTCCTACCTAGTCATTATCTTTATCAATATCATGATCACAAAAAAAGTGTTAGTCACCGAACTGAGGCTTCAAACACATCAATCTAGCCGCTCTAAGCAACAGCCTTATTTACCTTAAACTTCCCTGCTGCCTGTGAGTACTGCATCCCCACACTGAGAACCCCTTCCATCACATCCTTTAGGCTCAGGTAACCACAGCTGATACACGGTGCAGTTAGATGGAACACTTTATGTGTCAGGCTAGGACATTTTTATTGTGCCTTTGTTTTGGCATTCCATGTGTGAGCAGGATTTGGAACTGGAAGGATGGACCGGCGTTTAGCAGACATTTAATTTAATGTTTACTTAATTTGCATTCAGATTCGAGAAATCTGTACATCAAAGACAAATCCTCTGCATTACTTAGTTGGGTGGTCAAGCAGTGCCTTCCTTCAGAAAGGCAAGACTAAAATAAAATGATGCTGTATTATAACTGCAAAGCATTGTGGATAGAAAGGTGTGAAACAAAAAATGTTTACAGCCACATTTTGGCTATACGTGTATGTTTTCTCATGCAAAGTAAACGTTATTATATTATTTTTCCCCCAATTTTTTATACTTGTATTTTCTCTGTACATTAGTAAAAAGCAGGCACAGCCGGCACGGGTAAGAGCAGTGGGTGGTGGGATGGGGTGGGGCGGGGCAGTGGGAGGGGGGGGGGAAGTCGACAGACGATGGGACAGGTAAAATTAAATAAAAAATTAAATAAAACCACTTACCTTGCGCTCACCACATTGCCGACTTGGCGATGTAGCGAGTGCAAGGTAAGTGTTTTTTTATTTATTTTTATTTAATATGTCCTATTCCTTTGTCTGGTGACTTGACCGCCCTGCCCCCATCCCAACCCACCGCTCTTACCTGTGCCAGCCGCACCTTTTAAAGAGAAAATCCTGCAGGCATCACAATGCAAAGAAAAGAAAGTCAAGATGAATTAGCCACATCTAAGGGGGAAAAGTTATTTGGATATAGCACATCATATTACATTGCGCTATATCCATCTGTTGTTTGCACGCTAGAAAGTGCCAATGCTCCTCTAATTAAACTATATTAGAGCCATTTAAACTCTAGTAACTCTCCTGAGAAGTTCAGGTATGGCAGACGCTGCTCCGTTAGAAAAGCAGAAGTCCTGGTAACAATGCTGCCAAATTTTAGCCATAGAATCAAAGTTGAGAAGTGATGATTCTGTCCCCTTTTCTGTCTTTAGAGACTACCAAAAACGGAAAATACCCTCTTGGGTACAGAAACTTTCAAAATGAGATAGAGAGCAGTAATTCAAACAGACACACACTGCATTAAAAAAAAAGATAGTTACACTATACAATTATTATGAAGTAATGATGCTACTCGCCAAAACCTTAGGTAGTTATACTTTACAAATATTATCAATAATGATGCTACTCGCCAAAGCATTAGATAGTTATACTGTACAAATATTACAAAGTATTGATGCTACTCGCCAAAACATTAGATGGCTATACTATATACAAATATTACAAAGTAATAATGCTTCTATACAAACATTACAAAGTAATGATGCTACTTGCCTAGACATTATATAATTATGCTATACAAAATGTACAAAGTAATGATGCTACTCGCCAAGACATTAAATGGTTATACTATAAAACATTTCAAGGTAATGATGCTACTATACAAACATTACAAATAAATGATGCTATTGGCCAAGACATTAGATGGTTATACTATATAAACAGTACAAAGTAATGATGCTACTATACAAATATTGCTAAGTAATGATGCTACTCGCCAAGACATTAGATGGTTATACTATACAAAATTTATAAAGTAATGATGCTACTCGCCAAGACATTAGATGGGTATACTATACAAACAGTCAAAGTAATGATGCTACTATACAAACATTACAAAGTAATGATGCTACTCACCAAGACATTAGATGGTTATACTATACAAACATTACAAAGTAATGATGCTACTATA
This sequence comes from Triturus cristatus, assembly GCF_964204655.1. NCBI lineage: Eukaryota > Metazoa > Chordata > Amphibia > Caudata > Salamandridae > Triturus > Triturus cristatus. The sequence continues at coordinate 1,102,799,239 of NC_140585.1, read as the reverse complement.
CAAACATTACGAAGTATTGATGCTACTCACCAAGACATTAGATGGTTATACTATACAAACATTGTTTAGTAATGATGCCTCGCCACGGCATTAGGTCTTTGCTTTTGTTTTAGTTAAGTCAGTGTAATTTTATTTGGGGTGGAAATAGCGCCCACTAGAAAATAAATGCATGATGAGCCAAACTACGATTTAAGTGTGTTGTGCATCCTAAAATGATCATCAGCTGAACCTTAAGCTGTGTATGGGTGGCATGGAGACTTATTTGTCAAACACAAGTTGAAAGGAATTGCGAAAGAAAGAGGTTAGGTGATTTCCTAGGGTTGCCAATATTAATTTATTTATAAAATTGTACCAAAGGCCAGCCCTGGTACTATGTTGTTTGTCTTACAGAACTTTATTCTTAATGTCTGTTAAAAAAAAATAAGAATTTGAGTTAAACTGGGACCCAAGTGCATAGTGAAGGTGGGCCCGTCATCAGTTGGCTACCATGATTGATCCGAGTATTGGATAGTTTCTGTCCAACGTAATTTTTTTTTTTTAAATAGTAAAACGAATATTATGCAGAGAAAGTGGTCTTTATATCTGGCAATTCATACTCGCCTGTATCAATGTTAGGAACAGGATTGAAAAGCCTGAGAAACTAACGGTGGGGTTGCAATGCATTCTCCAGTGGAGCAACTCTTGATTTGATTACTCCTCACCCAACAAGTGACCGTTGGTTGGAAATTACTCCCTACACTTGACCTGATCACTGCAGTGCTTGTCATCTGCCTGGTCGTGTGCAGTAATCGTCTTTGTAGTTGTAGGTAGGAGACTGCATAGTCACATTCAACCGTTCAGCGATTCCTTTTTCATGAGCAATTGTAGAGTGCCTTTGCGCTGCTTTCTTCTATTTTTATTACTCAGGAATTTCATCTGGAATGTAAGCAATCCTGGACTGGTCTTCACACACTGGTCAGTGTATTTGTCTACACACATTTTCTTATGCTTGCTCATGCTGCATAGAGTCGGAACCATTATGATTACAGTTCCAGCAGCATTCTTATATCAGAACCCATTTCCTGCCCAGTCTCAGTGAATCGTCCAATGGTGTCCTGGCAGTGGCATAATGCAAAATGATGCTCTCCCTCTTGCAGAATGTGATGAGCCCCATATCTCATCGAAATTCATAGGATCTAAGGTGATTGGGAGCCCATGAATGGTGTTACTCCCCTCCTGGAGCAGTGTCCCAGTACTAGGACACATGCAGCTGCACCCGCTCTCATTCACCAAGCTCAGTGTGCAGCACCAGCCTGCAGGGACCAAGAGGACTTCTAGTTTATTTTCCTCTTTCAGGGCGGATCTCAAAATACCTCTCTTCCCCTTCAAGTGATTAAAAAATTGCTTCTAATTCTTTCTAAGTCCTTAGGAAGTGTTTGCAGTGATATTACCTAGACTGGATTATTGCAATTTACCTTATTTAGGGTTGACCTAAAACCTCTATAAAATCCTTACAGAGAATTAAAAAATTGGCCGCCAGAGTGGCAAGTGGATTGAGAAAAAACGATCATGTTTCACGGGATAGGATTGCTTGACACTGGTTGCCTGTTGAAGAAAGAGTGAAAGCCCATTCTTTAAAATACAAAATCTTTATTAGCCTTGAAAAATCTCCTCTACCTTATCGTTTCCATCAGTATAAATCATCCAGGAACCTTTGTTCTAGTTCTCATCTTTTGTTATTGCTGCCAACCATTAGGAAGTCAAGGTTCGGAGGTTCAAACTCCGTCCTATCTTCGACCTTTATTATGAATACATTACCTCTGGGGCTAAAATCAATTAGTTTGTATCTGTCATTTAGGAAAGCTTTAAAAACTCATCTCTTTTGTTAATCCCGTTTTAAGTTCTGTTTTGATACTGCTTGGTCTGTGCTATTGTTTCGGTCTTTAGCGCCAAGGTGCCCTTTTTTGGGTGAACGTGCGCTTTATAAGTCCTATTCCATTCTTTACACAGACTGTCATCAATTCAGGGTGTCCCAGTTGGCTCATCAGGCGTCAAACGTCCAAGGGAGCCTAGTTGGCTATCTAAGGTGCCCATCAGGGGAGGAAAACGATACACTCTGATCATCATTTCACAGATTGTCAGAGATGTTTACTTTCTCACTATCTGTTTGTATGTAAAGTTTGTAAGCACACATGTGTACAATATACTAATAATGATCATTTTTACAAACCGAAATGTCGTTGTATTTTATTAATAAGTGAAATTAATCACTAATCCACTCAATGGACCTGATCTTCATTAACCTCTGAAGAAAACCTACGAAGATTCATATTCATCCCATGCAGTTTTCATACCACTATTTGTTGATAACTTGCAAATTATACATGTATCTCTGCAACAAACGATTTAATTCACTGACCTGCCATACATAAAACACATGTGTGACCAATAGGTTACACTTGGTGCTCTGCTCTAGACATGCTTACCCGATATCCTTTATGTTGTCAGTCATACATGTGTGCAGATATTACACACAAACCTCAACAGAAAGTGTATTAGCCACATTAGCTATATAACCTCTCTTACACTCTGAGATTTGCTGGCTGCACACAAATGTCTAGAGCAAGTGCATTACCTCACTAAGCCAGTGCTTAATTTGTAAAAGAAAATACGTGCCGGGGCATCATCAAGTGGCCACGCAGTTTGCACCACACATTGTCCCTGTACTTATACATCTACTAACCATCACACTGCTACAAGTGTGACAATTCAGACTGTGTGAGGCCGCCAAAGCTTTAAGAATGGCTCGGGTGGCATGTATTAGTTGTTTTTAATGTATATTGAATTGACAAACAATTGTTTTTCGACTCATCTTTGAATTATTCAAACAACACCAACATGTGGCAGCTGTCGTAAGTGCAGGTTTCAGCAATTAAGTGCTGGTGCCGGCAGTTAAGTGCTGGTGCCGAGTACCCAAAACCTCCTGCTCAAATTAAGCACTGCACTAAGCCATCTTAAAATGCAATCTGTGACACATAAAGTAAGCCAGAGTGGCTTTATTTCAGGCCAGGGTTTATGAAAATTCAGAATATATATTGATACAACATAGACTTTTGACTTTTAACTCTGCTCTTCACCAACTCACCCCTCAATACTCTGCCCCTTCTAACTCCATCACCTTTCTGCTGGTAACCCCTCCCTAATCAGTCGATTCTCAGAGTAAATTGTTTCAATTTCCAGTCACTCCTATGATGCCTGTGACTGGTTACTGCTCATCCCCTTTAAAGGCAGGCACCGGGCTCATGGTCGGCCAGTTCTGTACACACAATCAGGGCTATACAAGTAGACACTGCAGTACTTTAACTTTGTGATATTATTGTGTCATACCATACCATGGCATGCCCAGTTCCATAACATTTACACACTGGTGGATATGTTCTGCTACTACTCCCATTCACATTCTACTTATGCGCCAGATTACCAACCCGCCACCGCTTCACATGTGCTATATGTTCATAAGTTTGCAATTTGACATTGTAACCCATGTGATGTAAATATCACATTACATAGTTTGTGCATATCATGCACAAAGGATAACCACCTCCCTCCATTAAGTATGGTCAATCATTTCATTGCAATACTTTTGTATGACACCCTAAAGAATTCTGAACATTGTAGTTGTTTTTTTTTGCTTTCTCTGAAATTATCAAGGCTAACACACCTGAAGGAAATGATTTGTAGGTGAAAAGGTCAGGAGTGGAGACAGTATCCTAAAAGACCTGGGATGTGGAGGTCTCTGTGGTAAGCCGTTCATGCCAAACAATATGTCTACAAATATGAACCCTCCTGAAATGCATAGCAATAGTTGAAAAGAATTTGACAGACTTTCAAATGAACATTACACCTATTGCACTGAATATGAATGCTGTTGAAATAAATAAGACCCACATTTTGTTTGGGGGGTGGCAGTGTTCCTGTAGTGATTTAGAAAGTTTACCACAGCCAAAACGTTCAGAAAGTAATCCCCATTCTCCACTTGGGGGGGGTTAGATAGTTGAGGTTAGTATTGTTGTATTTTACATAGCTTGCTTTATGTTAGTTACCATGGTTGGTCATGATGTCATGATGTAATGGAATACTGCAGTCCCCTAGCAACATCCATCTGAGGATAAACGGGTGGCAGAGGAGTTGCAGTTGGACTTGTAAGCAGTTATGTCCCAGGGGTCTGTACTGTACTACTAATAAACTCCTGTTCCATCAAGAGGCGTGTGTCACCTACTTCATAAAACTGGCGACGAACGTGGAGGTAACCCTACAACAGATGAACATTTTACAGTCCTGCTTCTGCTAATTGGGACTGTGAGTGACCCTTGGATTATTCCTTGCTGTGACATTGACTGCTCATCGACATTCAAGCATCTACATTTATATCTATTTGTGGAGATCTCTAATCCGAAGTATACAGGGAAGCGGCACTGAGTGTTCCTCATGTATTAACTGAATTGGCTCTGTTGCGGAGTCATTTAAATTAACTATTGAAACTGCTGATCTTGGATTTCATTCGGATTTCAGTGCGGTGTAGCTGTGACAGTGTTTGATGCGAGGTTGTGAAGCTTCGTCAAGTTTGACATCGGATCGACATTACGTGTGTCATTCAGCCGAGTACGAGTACGACTTGCTGGCGATAGTGCTACAAGGATTTGGGAGTGTTACCGAATTGTCAAGCGGCATTGGGTAACACCGAGGAATTCATGCCGAAGGTTTTTGTTTCATATTTACGCGCACGAGTTGTTAATCGGCATTTCGGCATTATTTAAATTAAAACTAGCGTGCTCTTACCTGGAGTTTTCGTTCAGCGACATTCTTCTCTTTGTTGTTTCCTCGTGTGCAGCCATTGGAGTGTGGAGCCAGTGAGTGTTCGTTTCTTCTTCGCAAAGGATCCTGAGTAAAAAAAAAAAAGAACACAAAAGAGGGACTATTGTTACTTCCTTGGTCATTTGAACAAGAACACTAACAAAGGACTAAGATTCAAAGCTATGCATCCACTTTAAAGAGAAGGAAAGGAATCGTTTGAAGTTATTATTTTTACGCAGATATTATAATCTTAATTATAATTTTTTTTTTTCGTATTTATTTCAAAGGAAATTAAAAAAAAATTAATAATTAAAAAAATAATTAATAAGTATAACTTATATTTTTTTTTTTCATCTGTTTCAAAACAGAAGCATTACAAGGAACGTAGCATCACTCAAATTTTATTGGAAATCCACTATAACAGGGTGTGAGCAATGTCGTCACAAGTGATTCCTGCACCACCTTATTTTCTACCGAGTCCTGGTGAACCGTGCATGTTATGGGAGCACTGGAAGGAAACTTTTGAAACTTATTTAGAAGCCATTGGGGGTGACGACTACGTTTCAAAAAGAAAATTAGCGATTTTAAAACAATTTTTAGGCTTGGAGGGAAGAAATGTTTTAAAAACATTACCTGCAATGGAAGCCATAGTGACTGAAACCAGCGCCGATAGTGAAGCTGGAGACAGCAACATTGACATTTTCGAAGTTGCGTTGAAAGCATTGGAGGAGAATTTTGGAAAAAAAGTCAGTGTGGTGGTGGAAAGACACAAGTTTTTTTCACGAGTACAGGCTGCAGGAGAAACTATTGAACAATATGTAGCAAATTTAAGAATGTTGGCTGTTACATGTAAATTTAATGATATGAGAGATGATCTAATTAGGGACCAACTTATTAACAGGATGTCTAATTTAAAAATACAGGAAAAATTATTAGGTTTAAAGGATCCCTCTTTAGATAAAACATTATCGGTAGCCAAACGGATGGAAAATACTTCCAGATATGTAAAAGAGTTAAATACATCTTCCCCAAAAATAGTAAAAGAAGATGATACTATACATAATATAAAAAGGAATACAAAGAAAGTAGAAGTCAAACCTATATCTTCCAACAGACCAGAAGGTGTGAGATTTAAACCTAAAGTTTGTTATAGGTGTGGAAGCCCGAAACACACAGCAGACGCTACCTATTGTCCGGCAATTAAAACAAGGTGCCATAAGTGCAAAAGGTTAGGACATTTTGCAAGATGGTGTAGAAGTGCTAGTTCTTCTGTGACATCTAAGTCTGTCAATGCACTAGTTCAAGACGATATGCCTCACAAGGAGGAGTTGTTCTATGATAGTGAGGGTGAGAATGAGGATATCGAAGTTATGGTTATTGAGTCAAGTCAAGTTCTAAAATGTGAAACTAACAAACAAGATAGTTATCGTCCACCCAAATGCATCATCAAAATTAAGAACAAGGATGTACATGTATGGGCGGATTCTTGTTCCCCATTTACTATCATAGACAAGTTTGTTTGGGAGGATTTAGGTGGTAATTTGAATGAATTGCAACCCACCGATGTTGTTCCAGAGGGATATTGTGGTGAAAAGCTTCCTGTGTTAGGGTGTATAGAAACTGAGATGCGTTTTTTAGACAGAAAGATTACTGCAAAATTATTTGTTGTAAAAAAGGGAAGATCTCTTTTAGGGTGGAAGGAACAGAGAGCACTCAATATAATTTTGAATCCTAATCATCCTCAACAAGTTTTGCTAACCTCACCAAGTACAACTTCCAAATGGGTTAATAAATTTCCAAAATTATTCTGTAAAAAATTAGGATGTTTGAAAAAATTCAAACACAAATCATTTTGAAAGCAGATGCTACCCCTAAAGTACATAAGGTAAGAAATGTACCTTTGGTTCTAAGAGAAAAACTTAAAAATGAGTTGGTTAGATTGTGTAATGAAGATATTATTGAACGCATTGAGGCGTCTGAATGGTTAAGTCCAATAGTTTTGGCCCGAAAACCTAATGGAAATATTAGGATGTGTATTGATTTGAGAGATGTAAATGATAATATATGGATAGATCGGTATCCGCTCCCACGAATAAATGAAATGCTAGCTACTATCAAGGGGGGAACATATTTCACCACTTTAGATCTATCTAATGCATACCACCAAATATTATTACACGAAGACTCAAAGCACATCACTTCTTTCATTACTCCAGAAGGAGCTTTTCAGTTTAAGCGCATGCCATTTGGGTTAGCGTCCGCTTCAGCTGTTTTTCAAAGGGTTATGCAATCAATATTAACTGGTCTTAAAAATGTAGTGGTCTTTCAAGATGATGTGTTGATATGGGGGAGTGATGTAAAAAATCATGATTTGATCTTGGAAGAGGTTCTCATCAGACTTTCTGAAGCTGGTCTCACTATTGCATTAGAAAAATGTAAATTTGGTGTCAATGAAGTGGAGTATCTTGGTCATACCTTGTCCAGTGAAGGTGTAAAACCAAAACGTAGTTTGGTTGAAGCCATTGAAAAGGCTCCCGCCCCAAGAGATAGAGATCAACTCAGGTCATTCTTGGGGTTAGCAGAGTACTACTCGAAATTTGTTCATCATTTTTCAGACAAAGTACAAGAGCTTAGGAATTTGATGAAGAAAGGTGTCAAATTCGAGTGGACTGAGGCTAGTCAACAAAACTTTGTTTCTATAAAGAAATGCATCATAAATGCTGTGTCATTAAGGCCATTTGATCCTAACGACCAAACTATCATCACTACTGATGCCAGTAATAATGGGTTAGGTGCGGTACTAATTCAGAGGCACAAGGGACAAGAAAGGGTAGTGGCGTTTGCGTCCCGCACACTAAAAGGGGAAGAACACTCTTATTCTACCATAGAGAAGGAAGCTTTAGCTTGTTGGTGGGGCATACAATATTTCAGGACATTTGTGTGGGGAACTAAGTTCCAATTACATACTGACCACAAACCTTTGATAGATCTATTCTCCACCAGAGGTGCAAGCAAGGCCACTCCCAGAATAGCTAAATGGTTATACCGTCTGCAAGAATATGTTTTTGATGTGAAGTATATTCCAGGTGCAAGGAATGTAAATGCAGATTGCATATCTAGACTACCATTGGAAAATACAGATGAGGAGGAAGATGATGAATGGATGGTTGCCGAAATAAAGGATGTGTGTACAGCCATCAGTGAAGTTGAGTGGAAGAAAGCCATGGAGGAAGATGTTGTATTGGGCATGGTTATAAAAGCCTTAAGTGGTGAACAAGGATGGAAGGTACATAAGGATTTAAATTCTTTCAAATTGATATGGTCTGAGTTGAATGTAATAGAAGGTATACTTAAGAGAGGTAATAGATTAGTGGTTCCTGAGAGTTTAAGAAACAGATTACTAAACATCATGCACGAGGGGCATGGGGGTATGTCAGCTATGAAGAGAAGGATTAGAGTAGATTTTTGGTGGCCTGGTATGGATGTGCAAATTGAACGTTTTGTTCGAGATTGCATGGCTTGTGCGTGTAGCGACAAGACTCATTCTTCGCAAGAAACTTCTATAAGTGCGTCGCCTATGCCTAAAGGTGCATGGGATAAATTAGCCATTGATATATGTGGACCTTTCGATATCTTAAATGCATCAGAGATATTTGCCATAGTTATGGTAGATTACTTTTCTAAGTGGCCAGAAGTTGCTTTTGTTAAGGAGGTCAAGACTGCAAATGTTATTTCATTTTGTGAAGACATTTTTAGAAGAGAAGGTTGTCCCACTGAACTTGTTACGGATAATGGACCCCAATTCATATCAGAGGAATTTGAGAGTTTTCTGAGGAGGTGGGGAATCAAGCACACTACCACGCCAGTCTATCATCCGAGGGGAAACGGGTTGGTGGAGCGTTTCAACAGAGTACTGGTTGAATGTATCCAATTGGCATGCAAAAACAAAGAGTTATGGAGACAGTGTGTCAAGGACATGTTGTGGTCGTACCGCACAACTCCACATTCTGTGACTAGAGAAACGCCTTTTTCTTTACTTAAGGGAAGGATTGCTTGTTCTGTGGCTGTTCCACCTTGGATGAATAGAGTGGGAATATACAACGCCAACTTAGAGGAAATGCGGAATAGAGTAGAAACATATCAAAAAAATTATTGTGATCGCTTTAATGAAAACATTGTGAAGCCAAAACGTAGTTTCATGCAAGGAATGTTTGTGAGAGTATTTGTTGGAGACAAGGCAAAAAAAGGGCATTCTAAATGGTCTTCTCCCAAAAAAATTATTGTTGTTAAGGGTAACAGTGTTATGTTGGATGATGGAAATTGGTGGAACACTAGGAAGGTATCACCATGTTCTGATACTGAAATTGTTTTGCCTCCAAGGGCTCAACAAAATATTGTTGCATGCAAAGTTAAGACTGATCTTGTTGGATTGCCTGTTGCTAAGGTCAGAACAAATGTAAGACAACGTACAATGCCTGCAAGATATAAAGATTATGTATGTACATAATTTTATTTTATTTTTTTTGTTTTAAAGAGGGAAGATGTGTTGTATTTTACATAGCTTGCTTTATGTTAGTTACCATGGTTGGTCATGATGTCATGATGTAATGGAATACTGCAGTCCCCTAGCAACATCCATCTGAGGATAAACGGGTGGCAGAGGAGTTGCAGTTGGACTTGTAAGCAGTTATGTCCCAGGGGTCTGTACTGTACTACTAATAAACTCCTGTTCCATCAAGAGGCGTGTGTCACCTACTTCATAAAAAGTATGGCAGTTAAAAAGGAGCTAGATTGGGGTATAGATTGTGTACTTATTAGTTTATATCCTTGATTTTGTTGGGGCAAAGGTGGTGTTAGTGTGGAGCTGTCTTAAAATAGGATAGTTGGGCCTAGTTTGGGAAGTAGATTGAGTCTGCGGTGAGGGATATAGGTATTGTCGCTATTTGTTTAGTTTGTTGGGGAGTTGAAAAAAAATTATATATAAGACTATATGTTCACACATTTTCTAACAAGACACTATTTCACATCTAGGCTTTATCGCATGAGGCCTGGGTTTGTGATGTCCTCATCCAGGAGTCATGTCATGTGGTTTTTTCATGTCAAGGTAACTGTGTTTTCGGTAAATTGTGTGAATTTGGCTTTGAAATGTTACTTCTGGGAACATTTTTGTCATTTGACAAGACATACTGAGAGCCCTGAATAAGTTAAATATTCTAGGACTATTTCCACCTGTTGGGCAGCTTCATCAGCAACTTGTAATAAGACTTTTAAATTGGACCTAGTATTACTTGTGATAGGGCTGAGTGGTACCACCATAGACAACCATGTGATAATATTGTACCATATAGCAGTAATGAGGGCAATATTCTGTCTCTGTTTTTGATCCCCATACTCCTCACACTGCATATTCTTATACCACAGCCTCCTCCTGCATCATCTACATGTGCTGCATTTTAAAAGGATTGATTCTGTTTTCAATGCATGTAATATTAGTTTTAGGGCATGTCAGATCAGTCTTAATCCATGTAATATAAATCTGAAGACATCATATTAATTTTAAAGTACATTCTCACCATTTCAGTACATGCCATATGCATTTACACATGGGTCATATTTAGTTCAACATGTGCCTTATTCATTTCATTGCGTGCAGCATTAATCTCACAGGTTTCATATTTTCTTTAAGGGCTATCTTAATCATTTTAATGCACATCGTATTCATTTTGACACAGGCCATATTCATTTCAACATGTGGCATATTTATTTCAACATGTACCATATTCATTTCAACCATTATCATAGTCATTTCAATGTATGTTAGATTCACTTCAAACTTTGCCATATTCTTGTTAGTGCATGCCATATTGGTTTCAGCAAATTGTATATTTGAGTATAGGTCATATTAATTTTAAGGCATGTCATATTCTTTTGGATGGAGGTCCTATTACTTTCAAGGCATTCTGTATTCCTGTCACTGCATGTCATATTGATGTAAGCCAAATTTATTTTAATCGATGTATTATTCCATGGAAGAGTAGTTGTACTCATTTCAATATATCTATTCAATACATTTCATAGCTACTTCAATGTGGGTTTTCTTAATTTCAATACGTGCCATATTCATTTAAGCATAGATCATATTGGTTTAAGCAATGGCCATTTATTTTAACGTGTTAAATATAATTTCAGTGCATCTTATATTAATCTCAACATATGTCATACTAATTTTAAGGTGTCATTTTCTACTCTGTGCATTCCATATTGATTTAAGTGCATGTCAGGTTAGTTTTAGCAAAGAGCTAACTTATTTTAACACTTATCAAACTCATTTCAGCAAATTTCATATACACTTGACAAATTTCATAGTTTTTTCACTGCCCCTTATATTCATTTCAACATATCTCATATTAAAGTTCACATGTTATAGTCACTTTAAAGTGTGTCAAATTAATTTCATTATGAGTCATATTTGTTTCAATGTGGGTCATATTATTTCAGCATCATACATATTCATCACAATATGTGCAATGTTCATTTCAAAGTGTATCATACTCTTCTCAACATTTATTATATTAATTTTAAAAAAGTTATTTATTTTAACATGTCATATTCATTTTACTGAATGTTATATTCATTTGAGCACATCATATTCATTTCAACGTCACTGGGCAGATTGGCTGATTCAATCTAGTGTCATCAAAAGTGTCCTTGTTTTCTTACTTCACCTTATTGCTGAGGTGATTTCCATTTTTCTATAATATGATCACAAGGGATATTGGCATCCGGGCGGTATTACGCATTGTCATTGTTTGCGCTAGGCGCACCTTTTAAAAGGTGCGCAGGGCTCAAACAATGACAATGCGCCCTATCACGCTGTGAACTTGCGCTGCCCTGGGGGCAGACCATTCATGTGAAAACACGGAGCAGCTACTGGCAGCTGCTCTGTGTTTTCACAGTGCAGGCAGCATTCCACCTGCACTTTTAAAGAGCCCAATGCGAAAGGACCACCTTTCCCCTCCAGAGGGCTGCTCTCACCTAAAAGGTGGTGCACTGTGAGTGCGCCTCCTGAGAGCATCTTTGCCTCTGCACCTGCAACTATAATATGGCGCGGGAGCAGAGGCAAAGGAATTCCCTCATTTGCATAGGGCACACCCCTATGTAAATGAGGGACTGCCCCTTGATGGTAGCGCTGGTGCTTTAAGTGCGCCAGCGCTATCTGTATAACTGAAAGGGACGCACAAGCGTATGCATCCCCTTCTGTAATACCAAAGTCCACCGGGGGTGCACAAAGCGGGTGCAAACGCCCACTACGTCCCCAGGGCACTTAATGTAATATGACCCCCGGTCACTTTTCTCTTTTGCTAAAGCCCTTTTATTATATTTGCAAGGAACGTTAATTAGAGATAATAGACATTTTTGGTACACACTATAGATGAATAATTGCACCCCTTTCTTGATTTATAATTCATATGGTTTTATGGTTGACAATGGAAACGTTTTTGTCTTTTTCTTTAGAAATTTTGTGATTTTGGATTAAATTCTGCCAATGCACTTTATTGTAATGGTAAGGAACAATAGTCATGTATATTTATCAACTCCAGTCTGCATAGGCACTTTACTATATGTATAAGGAACCTTAGTAATAAACTTACGCTTTTTAGATCGCCTGCATTTAATTATGTCTTAAGTTGTTTTTCCTGAAAGGTAATTTTACCTTTGGGTCATACTATGTATGTATAATTGTACCCCCACCTTGTGATTTGTGATGCATATTAATCATGGCAGATGCCTGAAATATTTTTGTCTTTTTTTAAATTTGGCTCAAATAAAAAAAATAGAAATCATCTTCAGAGATCATCATATTCTTTTTAATGCAAGTCATATTCATTTCATTGTTTGCTATATTCTTTTCAGTAAGGACCACGTTCATTTCGGTACAGTTGACATATTTTAGTATGTGTTTTATTCAATTTCGAATATGTTATTAACACCATTCACTCAGTATTCTATTGTTTAGCAGATTTGTTTTGCTACATGGGATATTGATTCTTCCATGTATCATATTGGTTTAGAAATATTTTATATTCATTCAGGTTTGTATTATATTATTTTTGTTGTGTGCTGTATATTTCATGGGGTGTCATTTTTGAAAAACTATTATTTGTACGTGAATGGCTTCCCAAAGGTCTCCTTACACACAGCCAGGCGCGGTGCGTCCATTGGGGCGTTGGGGCGTAGCCCCACTAAGCCACATGGACGCACCGTCACTCAAGCACAATGTGATCCGCTGCCCGCAATCATTATCTCGCTCTCGCTGAGAATATTATTATAAATATACGCATGTCCCGGTACCTATGAGTACCGGGACACGCCCGCGGCCAGACTGAAAACAATGCGCTGATGAAGCCAGGGGGTGGGGCAGCAGGGGCTGGGCTGCAGCAGCTGAGCCTGAGTGACAGTCCAGACTCAGCTGCCTGCAGCAGTAGAGACAGTGCGCGCATGTGCATTTTTGGGCTAGGACGAGCCCGTACATGCGCACAACAATCTTTCTTCCCTGAAGAGGAGTCAGGGACCCAAGGGGGTGCTGCTTCATACAGCAGCGCCAGGGCCGCAGCCCCCGGGTCTCATTATGGGCGAAGAGTAACTGTGCCCTCCTAGCCAATCCTGGCGCTGCATGCAGCGCCAGGATTGGCTGGTTCACCACGCAGAAATGAGGCAATCCTTTTATTGGGTGCCGCGCCGCGGGGTGGTGGCACTGCCGCAGCCGCACTTATGTATGGCCAATCACTGTGTGACTTCATGTGAAGCCATGCAGTGATTGGCCATTTTTGGGTGGTGACGCCACATCCAGGCTCAGGCTGAGGCTCGCAGTGCAGCAGCAGGCCGACTCGACGTGGATGACTCCCTCACGTGTTTGCCGCCACTGCCGCCAGACTCACTCAGACGTCTACATGTGAAAAAAGTAAGGATCCGCACTCGCATTGTAAATGCGTGAATGATGATACATAAATGATGTGTTTCTGTTTCAGTGAAGTCATGTAATGGTTAACCTAAACTGGTTTAGGTTAACCGTTACACAACTGAAACAAACACATCATTTATGTATCATTTATCATAGATAGTAAACCCCGTTTGTTGATTTTTTCAGCGCTGCCAGTGCAGCAGTTTCCCTGGCCCAGAGTAGAGAGAGAGTGGAAGCAGCCCGGGCCGGCCCGGCGGGCCTTGTGGCACACATTTGTGGGCTCGTGTTAGGTGAAGTTCAGAGACGTGTCCATGAAGTTCAGAGACATGTCCGATTGCCAAGTGTGGTTTCTTGGCATTCCCAATAATTGCGATGGCGAATTCCATGAGCGGAGGGCTAAAAGAGGGCAGCAGCGGAGTAAGGCAGGGAGGCGTAATGCAGGAACTTTGCCCAGCATCCGCCTCACTAGAGCCCTTGCTGCTCGCATGTCCCCAAGCACAGGGTGAGCTTTGGGGGACACAGTTTGCATTTCGCCGTGCAGAAGGAACACAAGTTTGTTCTTCAGTTTCAAATTCGTTTTCTTTGCCAAGACTGCCAGTCTATAATACATCGCCACCTACTCTGTCTTTTCACACTTTCTTTCTAGTACCACTACCTCGTTTCTCCTGTCTTTCCTCTTCTCTGTCTCTTCCGGCACTTATGTTAACCAATTTCACCTATGGCCCCCAGCGTTCAGAGATAACCTTTCCAGCCACAAACACCTTTCACTCTTCGTGACCCCCTCTGAGCTAATAAGTCTCCGGCATCTGAGACTGCCCTAAAAATCAGATATTGAGAAGGAGAGAGATATACATTACTGAAAAGGTGTCCATATTGTATTTAGCAGAGCCAGACAAAAATATGAACAAACAGATTTGTGTACTTTTTAAATTCTATGTTTAGCATGGCAGATGCTGAGCAGGGTTGATTTTTTCCGTCGGATGGGTGGCTACACCTGTGCAAACATGATTTTCTACACTTCCATCTACCATTCAATACATCCATCATTCTCTATCTGGCTGATCTTACATCTGGGGCACAGTTCCCTCGATCAACTGCATGTTGGTTGAGGATGGGCTGCGGGTTGGAGTCCACAACCTGCGAGGTGCCTTGAGCGTATGACCTGTATCACTGGCATCTTCTACCTACCCAAAAGCCGAGACCTACATTTTGCAATTGGCCTCATTGGAAACGGCACCGGCCGAAAGCAGCTAGAATTCACCAGACTTACTCAAAGCGGGCCTCCCTCCTCTCTCAGCATCTAGAGAAGAGATTTTGAAACCTTTTTGTGTCGGCCCTACCCAAGTAAAGTGTTTTCAGGTCGCTTCCCCCTTCAAAGCTTATGGTCAGGCAAAGTGGGTGGGTAGGAGGGTTATTAAATCAGCGGTATTTTTATGTTGAACATGGTAAACGATTATGTAGAGCAGGGACAGTCAGTATTTTTCTCTTTATAAATATAAACTCAAAACAGGTGAAACAAGACACAATTACTTCAGAAGCATTTTAGAGCTCTCCAAATGTTTTCCGAAATAGCTTTAACTAAAAACGTTTTTGTATGGCCCTTCATACCATATCGACCATTTCCAAGCCCAGTAAGCAACAGGTGTTATCACTCAGTAATTTAATGTTCGGGATACATCCTCTTGTGGATGTTGGAGTAGGGTGGGTGGTAGGTGGTGCTGCAGGGGCACTGGTGTTGTTGGGGTGTGCATTGATGGTAGTATTGTGCAAGTAGAAGGTGGGCCTGTTGGAGTCAGCGTACGTGGTATCATAGAGCTGTAAAGAAACGGGGGTGTGAGGGGCAATATGCAAATGTCTCATTACATTTTTTGTATGCTTTTACGTGCTGTCAATATTTATATGGCTATGGTTTTGGCAACGGACAAGTTACTGAAGCAACCTTTCCCCCAGCACAGTTTTTCTTAGCCCCCCTTCCACTCACCCTTCCACTGCACACCATTTGCCAGCGACTGCACTCCGCCTGTCACTAACACACTGTTTAATTAAAAGTTTCCAAGGGAGGCTTGTCCAAATGGCAGCAGGAGGTGTGAGAGTCAATCGCGCGGGAACAGTGTAGGCCTTTCACAATGGTTTTTACAGGAGCGGCCGCAGCGTTGGCGCGAGGCGGCCCATACACTGACGGCACTATAACCTGCCGTCAGAGTGTGGGGCCAGCGGGGAGCTCCCGGGCCACAGAGCCGCTCTTTATGAAGTTTACGGAAAATACACATATTTGGGACACATTTCCATTACACGCTCATGTGTTTCTGAATGACCGTATTTTCCTTGACGACATTGAAAGGATGCACGTAGTTTAAAATAACAGGCATACATCCTACGCGTGACACGGGAGAAAGTGTGTAACTGATTGGTGTCAGCGCCCCCCACATACAGGTGAAGTAGAGGGTCTGTGATTAGTATGTGATGCTGAGCGTGTAACGTGTATGGACGAGAATCCCCTTTATCATTCAAGCCGCGCCTGTAGTGTCATAGTATTTCTGACCAAATAACACGTGGTTTCTGGCAGGACCTAAAGTAAAATCAGATAACATGACAACTCTGTAAAGCCAGCAGGGCAGGGGTAGAGTCACCACTCACCACCCCTGCAGTTGCAGCCTTATAATGAGGTCAACCCTCCCCCACTCCTATTAGAAGCATGGACTGGCCATGTGGCTGACTGTGCTTCTGACCATTTAGCAGCAGCGCCTTTTTGAGAAAGTCCCCCAAATTCCTGCCAAATCAATTTGACAAGAAAGACCAGGAAGTATATTGTTTAACGTTTCAAATAATGCACTATGAGGCCTTGACATACGAAATAATAGATTGAGCAATGTCTCACAACCAAGGGCATAGCTTGGCCAGTAAGAAATGGGGGGTTTCGGGCGTGTGGAGGGAAGAAGGGGGGGAGCTTCAGATTTCCCGACAATCACGCTGTCATATAATGTTAAAATACATTATAGGACAAGCAGGCTGCATGAGATGGGGATATGGGTCAGAGGAAAGGGAGAGCATTGCTGATTGGTATGAGTGCTAAGTGAGAGAAACATAATAATTTGTAAAATCAAAATTTTTTAGGACTTCCAAAACATAGATGAGAGAGAATGTGTTGTGTTTTTGTCAGTGTGTGCATGAAAAAATCCCAGGTGAAATCCAACAGACACCTCACCGCACCCGACTGTAAGCACTCACCTTAATGCTGCTTACATTCCCTCCGCTCTACGCTGTAATCTCCGGATTTTTTTTAAAGAAGTAAATTGTCTTTCAAAACTAGCGTGCGTGCTCCATAGATAGCAATATTATTCCATGTATGTTAAAGACGAGTCGGTAAAAACACTGTACGGGGAATGCTGTAGATGAAAACGTTCCCCGCGCTTCCCATACGCATGCAACTTTCTGCATTCCTGGAATGGTAAAGAGGTTGGCAGATGTTGGCCTGCAGCAGCTCCAAGAGTTGACACTACGGCCCACATTTGCATAGTTTTGCACGAGCGCCCACAGGGCTTTAAAGCATATAGTCGACGACAGCACCCGTTTGCACTGCTTTTCTTCAAAGAACGCCTTCGCAAAACCTTAGTACATTTGGGCCCAGGAGAGAGAGTGTAGTCTTACGGGTGTGTACTGTTTATTTTTTTATATTCATTCTTTATAGGAAGCCGCTACCGAGTAGTAGGATGAGATTAGAGTTCTAGGCAAGGGTGTCCAAAGTGGTTTCAGGAGGGACGTTTCAGCGTGATTTTTCAGAATAACCCATGAACATGTTGATCAAGTCCACTGAGGTTCGTTGTATGCAGATGCGTGTTAAGTTGGGCAGCCTTGATGCAGAGCAGCGGTTACAAGCATCATTTTCATGGAGAGCAGCGAGTGAGCTGGATGGGCCTCCGAGTGGTGGGGCAGCCGTGCCTGGGACGCACTGAGTGCTGAGAAATACCCTTGTCCATGACAGTTCAAAGTTCGCGTGCATGTGATCTACTGTGCGTGTAGTTGGAGACGGCTCATTTGGGTGTAAAGGTGATGCGCTGAGATAGCGAGAGCAGTGGAGGCCACCTTGGTCACTCAACATATCTCAAATGTTCAGGTACCTGGGGTGTCTTATCTAGGGACTGCCCACACTGCTCTTAAGCAACGGTTTACAATGGGAATGGTTGCTTGGTTCATGGACATCTTAAGGGATTTGGCGGCCTTGTGTCAAACGTATTTTACTCTTAGAGCTGAGATTTCCATGAGTCTTATAGTCTGAATTCAGCACCTGAGCATAATAGGACAGAATGTATGAAGCTCTGTGGTAATACTGAATAAGCAGCTACCTATGTTATGCCATCTATTAATGTAATAACTGCACTTTCACAATTGCTTTATTAACCTTCCTGCTTTCTCAAATTTGCTTGAAAATGCACGATTTTTCTTCTTTTTTTTCAAAATTTTCTTGGGGGGGGTAATCCCCCCAAACCCCCCTGTTCGGGTTCGGGCTCGCTCGCTGCGCTCGCTCGCTACGCTGCAGGATGCTAATTCGTTTGCGCCCCACCACTTGAAAATCTCACCCACCGCCCCTGACAGATACACATGTAATTGACCTGAGCTATGGGGAGTAATCTTTGTGAAGCTGGTAGTAAGTTCTTATGCTCACAATCACTGCTGTCCAGTGTTTACTGCTGAAATGCCTTCACAGCTTCATCTGACCAAAGGCCGAAATTGGCTGCATTGTGCACCCAGCAGCAGTAAAGGGAGATTGTTTTCAGGAGAAACCAATAGATTGCCCATAAACTGGTCAGAGAGGAGTTTCAGGACTTTCACAACAAATATTGATAGAGAAACGGAGTCGTCTAATGTGCAATCTCAAGGATTTATGGGACTCTGAAACACATAAAACAAAGTCAATACAGTGATTGCACTGACAGAAGCAAATGTTACCCTTTAGTTTGTGTCTCTCTGAAAAACGATTTCCCTGGCTTGTTTCCAGCTAAGATGTCTCAGGTTCGTTCTGTGCACACAATGGTGTCAAATGGGGCAAGCCTACCTCCACTGTTAGGTCACCAGTCCCTATGGAGGGCTCCTACTCTCTCCCTTCTTACAAGCGTCTTTCATTGTTTTTACTGGTGTGGTGCCTCATGCAATAAGGTGGATGTTTCCAGAGTAATGCTGAGACTAAAACAATCATCATGCATACAAATAAAACTGCCTTAAAATATATGAAGATTGATGAACTTATAGTGTATACTTTGCTTATACATTGTTGCAGCTGGCATAATAATTATGGCAGAAAACAGAAAGACTGTAAATGTACAGGAACCTCGTCAGGTCCTGACCGAAGGTGCACAGTACTGAAGACTTCACAAACAGATGAATTCACATAATTTTCTCCTTTTTTAAACCGTTTTATTACCATCATTTTTATCCAAATGTAATTTTTATCCAGACCAATTCATGCTTCCACTTTTTTGCCACAAGTTCAACAAGTGCCTATAATGGCTTTTCTTCCAAACACTTGGGGATTCACTATTCCTCATGGCGCGGTGAAAACATATGTAGCTCATTGCATTTCGGGCAGCCTCCGCCCTTCTTCAGGGGTATTTACAATTAAATAAAACACACATCAATCAATCCAAATTCCCTTCCCAAACACCTATGTACTGTTGTTATTTAATACACACCTCTAAGGGTGCAATCTATCCTTTGTTAACAAACATCCATCACAAAGTAAATGAGCGAAATAAGACTTTGTATTTTGTTTAGTTTCAGCCGGCTTCAGAGGAGTATTTCCATCTGACCATCATGCTGCTGGAAGATTCAGTATTATTCTGCTCCTAGCAGGGCTTCCATTAAAATGTGTTAGGTGCCTAATTTTCAGAAGTAACAACTGGCTTGGACTGTTTGGTGAACATAGAATATCAACACACAACACCCTGGAGCTTTCATGGGGAGGGAACTAGAGGCTACAGGGTATTCAGAGTGAGCTGGCCTCCAACCTATAATGTACACACAAAGAAGCGACCCTGAATGAAATAGTCGTTTGAGACTAGTGACCGAAAGCTGACAAGCACTAATTAGTGGGGTGCTGGGCATCTCAAAAAATGTACAGGACAGTCCTCACACACCACCAGGTGTCATGCTTCATCATTGGCAGTCCTCGCTCTCAAGAAACCGTGTTTGGTAGAGAGCGTGCCTACACCTGGAGACAGGGAGGCACTTCTAAGATCTAAGTGGGGCATTGTGAGAGAAGTGATACTTAAAACTCAATGTAAGAACCGAAATACATTTATTCGCTAGGTGACACCTGGTAGTGTGTGAAGACAGTCCTTAACATTTTTTGAGATGCCCAGCACCCCACTAATTAGTGCTTATTGCTTGTCAACTTTTGGTGAACATAGAAACCATCTTGAAAAGAAGGGCTCTTCCAGTTAAGCAAGCCGCTGTGCATGTTAATGGAATGTTTAGCATAAGTATGATCTAGGTAGGAATGTAAATACAGTGGAATCATTGTTGGGTCGTATTTTTCAAGCAAAGATTTCCATATGTGTGAAGAGAAGAAAGCTATATGAAAAATAAAAAATTACTTTAATGAAAAATGAGGCCGGATAAGTATTATATTGCATTTACATACTTTTTTATGTTACTTTAAGTAAATATTTTTTTTTTTAACTAGTGTTTCCTTTGTTGCTAAAAGCTACATTTACAGTATTTGGGCATTGTTTAGTCCTTGCAGAAAGACTGACTGGACTATTTTTTATCCAGTACTCATTTTCTGCGTCTGTGAAACTGATTCCTATGCAGGGCGTATGCCATTTGTTTGACTCATGGAGAGTGACCCTCCCTTGTCCATATTTCTTGACATTTCGTAACACTATTGATTTTGGACTGTTCAATATGTATTAGTTTACTCATACACCTATCTTGGGGTTCGATCCTTACTAATCAATTTATTTATGAGTTAGACTAGACGAAATCGCAGCAGTCACGTGACTCATTGAGAGCTCTCTTTTCTGTGTTGCCTCGAATCATAACCATGACCCAAAAAGGCAATTCCACATAAAAGGCAAGTTTGCTTTGTTTTGTTTGGAATCCGATAGTTCTATTGAAAGTAAATAATTATTGAATAAAGAACTCAACTATAGTACTAAAATTCAACACCTTAAGTGTTACAGGGCCTCCTATGTTGATATGTTGTAAAATAACTTTATATTTGCAAAAAGACTGCAAATATAGACGGTGTTCAAACTACCCTGTACACCCGGGCCTTACAGGAGTAGTCATATTTGTATTATATCCCGGAGGACAGGCATAGAAATATAGCCAGATATTTCAGGACATTATGATTTGCTTTTCTTACACCAGCAGTTGAATATTTGGTAAAGTGTATTTTCAGGAGCCCTGCTGTGTTCCTGCAAGCAGGGAGAGTGGAAATGTGGGCACGTCCTTGTGCCTATGTGCATTGCATGCGCTGCAAAGGCTGTAGGGAATAAACAGATGGGATGCTTCAACAGACACAGTCATTACAATTCTAGAACATCCTTTCTGCTTGGGGTGTCAGGAATTGGTCCTGTAGCTACAGGTACTGGCCATGGGCTCTGCTCACTCACTGTCTGTGCCACACTGCAGGGAAGATTTAAAAGCCTCGAGTGTAGGCTGTGTGTATCCGGCACAGAAGCATGTACTACGTGTGGGCTCAGGCCAACCCTTGTATATAATATGCACATGACACACCCAAAGACTGTGCACTGTGCAACTAGCACACAGGACATAGATGCATACATGCACTGAATGTACTGGGCAAAGATGTTAGAACTGCCAAACATCTACGTCCCTCAGTTAAGTACATAGATTTTAATTAGACATTGCTTCACTGTCATTGCTCACCCTGGATGTGTCGGCATGCTTAACTTGTCTCCTGCTTTAAAATTTTCCGTAGAGCAATACAGTTGCAAAGGATGAAAATGTGTTCATTTTATAATTCCACCCTCTTCACGAGTCTTATTTCCTTTTCTTTTTGCCTGCCCAGTTATAACTGTAAATGTTTGTAACAATTAATTGTTCCGTCCATTTGTTTCTGTTGTTTTGAATTTGCGCAAAAATATGTTGTAATTTGATCTATGGATTAATAACATTATTAATAATATAGCATTATTCTATACAAACGTGTAATACTTTCCAAAAACAAAACCCTTCTCAACCTATGTAAAATTAATTATTTCACTCTTCAATTAATCTATTAAACAAAACCTAAAACAAATTCTTCCAGGATATCAAACCAACAAAAAAATATTACACCCACCAACACAGACCGAAATGTATTAATTCTGTTTTGAGACCACGTGGGATGTCCGAAATCCCCGAAAAGTACGGGATTACTTGTATTCTCATTATATATTCATTTTTTCAAAGTTGTACCCCTTTGCATTGCCCTTGCTCCTGGTACTCCTGAAAAGAAGCATTGCTCATTATGAGACGTGCTGTCTTCCCGGCTACAGTCGTCGCTTTACAATCAGCGTCTTGCAGATAAGCCTTGATGTCGGCCTCATTTGTGTTCTTGACTAAATTGTACATTTCCCTCTTTGCTTATCCCCGAGCTGAATAATCTTGCCTCTCCTTTGCTATTAATGTTTGACCTTTTAATTCTCATTATCTTATCTCTCTGCCAGTAATTTTGTAGAAATGTAATTTAACAGGAGACATCCAGGGAACAGCAGAGATGAACATGGCGTGTCTCAGAAGGGAATGACAAAATGCATCAAGTACAATTTGAGTTAACATGAAAAATGTAGGAAACCAAAAAATATTAAAGAAATTCACATTCACGTTAGAGTCGCCAATAATGAATGACACGGTTTAATGGAATCTCATGGGTGTTTAAGACCAACCTTCTTAAGGTCAAACAGCAAAGCGTTTACAATCCATGGGGTGTTGTTACAGAAAATGTTTACGGCAAGTCAAACACCCGGATGCCAATCACCCTTAGGCATTCTCCTCAGTTGCAACTAACCAAATTTCACTCTATATTTTATTAAATATTTCGTAGTATTTGCCCACCATCTTTTCTAAAAACATTTCAAGTTGTGTTCAGAACACCGAGCCTCTGTTCCTAAATCAGTGGCAGTTCATGAACTGAAAGTGATGGAGCGTAAATGCCTGGCTCAAATTTACCTGAGAAAGCGACCCGAACAAGCCAGACTTCCACTAGGGGAGCTCCTAGGAGTGGGAGATGGGGCGTTCCTCCATGGAGAAAATGTAGGAAAACAAAAGGGCAAATTGGTTCATTTGTCAGTACAGTTTTCACACAGATTGGCTAAAAATCCAGAGGCTCTGAAGGATTGCTGATGAAATATCCAAATACTTTTGTGGTGTTTAAGACAACCTTACCCTCCACAGGTGTTTTTTTGATTCATCATCAACAAGAACATTTTGGGAAAAGGTGTCTACACTTAATATAGTAGGATTCAAAAATCTGGTTGTACAATCCCATATGGCCTGTGATTTTGCAAACACTAGTTTCGTCTTTCAAGTACATTCTCAGCCACATGTTAGGGACAGGAAAATCTGCAGGTATATCGATCTCACAATGACAGGCCGTAAAGCAGAACTACATAAATCCTACAGGTTCATACAGGCTCATACGTTAATGCTACAGTGGATGCCACCCCCTGCCTTTCAGGTCAATATATGGGTACCTTATTATGTAAGATCATTATCTAAAAAAAAAAAAAAGAAATATTTAAGCTCACTGATTTCTCATAAGCCAGATATACTCTTTCTTACTGACCCTTGGTTGTGTGAGTGCTCTGGCCCAGACACAGCAGCCACCATTCGTACTGACTTCCTTATTACCAGACTCTACCACTCTACTAAGATAGGTGAGAGCGTCCCCATAGTTCAGAAATACACCATCTCCTGTACTGCTGTAGAAGACATAGTCCCAGATAACTGAAGGGATAATATTCACACTTAACTCGCTACTCTGGAAGCAGTTTTCACACCTCATTCAGGCCAGGTATAGGCTGAGCAGTGGCTACTGAGCTAATGCAAATTGACCTCCTGCAGCTTGATGCAGGATAGGGATAACTCTTTATTAGTTACATTTCACATATATTTAACACAAATTCGAATTCATCATTAAACTGGATTTTGATTAAATGTAAAAATAACTCTTTGAATAGCGCCTGTAGCTGGCACAGGTCTTAAGTTATAGATGAAAGCATATCATTTATACTTTGACTTATTTTTATGAGGCAGCTACTGCCTGACCAGTGATCATGTTGCTTTGGGTCTAGCTATTGGGGGACCATGCAATTTCTAATATCACACCTGTTCCACGATTATATAATAGGCACCCTACCTTGTGCATAGCAAGGTGTTCTAAGAGGTGATTTATTCAATATTTGCAGGCTTTCCTAGCTATCAAAGCGGTGTCTTTTAACAGGCCTGTGCAGCAGGGTTCAAGCTGCTGCTGTACAGGCTAGACATGGCAGGCATGAAGCCCTGTTTTTCCTGCGACTGTGGTGGTAGGTTCTGCAGTCCACAGGTGCCATGTAACTTTCCATGCCAGAGTGTATTTCTGCATGCTATGCCGTGGTCTTATGGGAACGTTAACTCTGCAATCAGGTTTAAGCAACATTTTTGTCATTTTTAGAGGGGGAGCACATGTACTTTACTTCTGTTTAGCAGTGGTAAAGTACACAAAGTTCTAATTCCAGCAGAACATATAGGGCAAAAAATGAGGGACATCATGCAAAAGATGATCATTTCCTAGGCTTGGCTATTTCAGTTGCCCTAATTTGTCATCTGCTTTTCAGGGAGGTATTGCGTCTGGCTGTGGCAGGATGTCCTTGGGTTACAGCTGCGCTATATAAGCTCAATTTCATTCATTTATTCATTTGTTCATTAATTAATTCATCCATTTATGTTGTGTTGCACCTTTCATAAATGCACAGGCCCCAAACTGACTGATATTATAGATGGTTTTTATCAGTGTAAATGATGAAATTGTGCCTACAAATCATGAAGCAAAAGCAGAAAGTGCTCCCGGGTATGAAGCAAACCCAAAATCAGCAATAAGTCTTACATACTCGGGATGATTTACCCCCAAATATCAGATTCAAATAGATTCCTGAAATGCAGTAATTTGCCAGAAAAATCCTCTTGCCAGTTTCAAAAAATATAGATATTGCACCCTGAAATCCAAAAGACCACTATTATTACTATTATTTCAGGGCTAGTTTGTATGTTTCCAGGAATTCCCAAAAATGAGAAACATAGTCACTCTTGTACCGTGGCAACTGTTATGCCAGGGGTAGCCAAACTTATGCCAAGAATGCCCCAATTTGTTAGTGATGCTTTCAAACATGATGTAGCGTGTCCTTTGAATTGATGGCTAATATGACTGTGACAGCTAAAATGTTGTCAAGATTACCTTGAATTGTAATTTAAATCATGTTATGTCAGGGCCACAACATAACAGGAATACCATTAGGCCTCTATATTGTTGTCCTGCCTACTGCCGACCCTGCATGCACACCACACGCCCAAAACATGCACAAATACAAGGACATTCTTACTTACACACACACATTCACAAATAAACACATGCACAAATACACACATGCACACAGACACTTGATTCTTCCCCCTACGTCCCCTACACATTGACCTCCTAAGCAGCAGCAGTTTTCATCACTCCTGCCTCCTCGATGGCTCACATTCCTTTCCTCCTGGCTCTATGAGCTCCTCTTAAGCAGGCAACTATGAAAGCAGGCAGGTGATAGGAAGAGGGTGCCATGCAGCCATTTGGTGCTATCCCTCTGCGGGGCTCGGGTAATAGGGAAGTGAAGATTCAGCTGTTCAACTCCTGATCCCTATTTGGCCTAGAATCCACACAGTGCGGACCAGGCTATAGAGACAAGCTGTGGACTGATGGGCTGGAAGCAGTGGGGACAGAGAAGACAGGAAGTGGCGAGGGCTCTGCTTCCGAGATACAGACTGGTGGTGCAAAAGTGAAATTGAAGGCACACAGTTCACCTTCTCTTTTACTGTCAGACCCATCAGGGTCGTCCAGCAGATCAGTATGTCCACCTCCTCCAGCAGGCCTTTTAGGACCTCTGCTCCAAATACCCATTTGGGGGAACCACAGCTATTTTTAAGTTGGACAAAGTGCTACCTTCTGATCTAAGTTTGAGGTTACTTGTATTCCCCCTGGAGGAGACCTAGACTGGCAGTTTCGCCTGGACTGTTCACACTGAAATGGGATCTAGGCAGATTTGCATATGGCTTGTCTCTGTCTAGAGTGGCACAGTGAGCAAAAGACTTCAACGAGGCCCTGAGTGTGCGAGCACCAGTTACTGAGATCAATTCAAGCATTTCTTTAATCACTCTGTTGTTTAATGCATGGAGCCATTCAACTTCCCTGGGGGCCAGGGCAATTAAATTGATGTGTTTTTAATGCATGGGGCCATTGATACTTCTAACCGGCTGAGATGCATTGATACCTAGTGTTTGAGACTATTGAAGCTGTTGACAGCATTAGTCTATAATCCATTGTTGTTACTCACTGGGGCCACAAATGCTCATTACGGTTTCTGTGGCCGCTTATGTTTGGTACTGATGGTCAATTGATGCGTATTACTACCTGTGGCCAATATTAATGCTTCTTGTTTCCTGTTGGCAGTAGTAGTCATTATTGCTTATGGCCTTTCAGGGTCAGCACTGCCTGGCGCCATTAACGCTCTTTTCTGGCAGGACACATTGAGCCATATAAGGCGTTGGTCCATGGATAAGAAAGGACTAGATTTTCGATGATAAACAACTCAATTCACTAGGGAAAAAAGTCTGAAACGATTATATCATAAGGATATAGCCTCTCCATGCACCAGACTAGTCTGGCATTCTCCAAAACTGGGGTTTGGCCTTAAACCATAATCGTTCTGAAAAAAATAACTATTCATAAAAAAAATATAAGGGCTATATTTGTTAGCTCAGATGACTCTGCACCCAAACAGCACCCATTTTCAGATAGATGATTTTCTGGTGAGCATTATCCGGCTAGGGCACATAGAAATCTTAAGGGCCTATTCACAAATGTAAATTACAAATTTAAGTTTACTCTTAAGCTTTTGAGTAAATTTACAACTTATGGATATTCGCATTTACAAGTGTAAGGTTGCTCAAAAGTGTATCCATGTGTTTCTCCACCCCCTGAAACGGGGTACAGCCAAATTTATGGGTGTAAAATTACTACAACCACAAAACAAAGGAGCAGTAGACAGTCCAGCACCACACAGTGCCAACCACTAATACTGCAACACCCTCCCATAGAAAGTAATGGAGGCAGGGATTTAAAAAAGAACTTACTAACACAATAAAAGGTAAGCTCACCACCATGAAGAGGGCAGTGAACTGGCAAGTCAGAATATGCTCAGCGGTGCCGGCTGCGGCACAGCCAGCATATTTCTGCTTGGTTGAAGACCGCCGGCAAAGTTGGATCCTTGATCCAGGCATGCCGGCGGTCTCATGGCAGTCCACAGTGCGGCAGTTGTCGGACTGACACCGTGATAGTTGTTATTTGGCCCTAAGTGATAAACTTACATGCAAGAGGATGTCTCCATAGAAAAGTTAGGAGAGGTGGAGATTACACTCCTAATTTTGTGAATAGTACTTTGCGGCACTTTGGTAGTACTTTTGTAGAACTACGAAACGTACTACAAAATGCAGTTTGTGAACAGGGCCCATCGTTTTTATGACCTATAGTTATGCCATCAACAAAAAAATGGTTATTGCATAAACTCTGGGATTGAGACTTTTGAAATGATTATATATAATGATTCCACAACTTTTTAGGAAAACATCATCTAATGGAGATATAATTCATCTTGTTTTTGTGTTTCCTCTTCCAAATAAGTGTAATCTTCTATAGGTCGGAGTGAAATGCACATAATGCTTTCAAGCAAGATGTAACTTTTCCTTTGAATAAATAGCTGCAGCAAAGATCTAATCTGAAGTTCAATTTACTGAATACAATTGAGTTTCCTTTCCTTTATAGTTGATAATTACAAGGGCATGTTTTTGCCAAGCATCCTTCTACTGCCAGCAGGAAATATTCATTAGTGCGGGATAATGTTTTCTTTCACATTTCCTGTTGCCTAAGCATATTTATCTGCTTTTCTCATAATTAAGCATAATATGTTGTGTTACTTAAATAGCCTACGACCAAGTGTTTGCCTTTTCCGAGGCATCGCCTGCTCTTTTCACATCTGGTCTTTTTAAATGCAAGCCAACCATGAAACAGATTCGCTCCCTAGGTTGGGTAACTTCTAAATGCTTTGTATAAATAGATTGTCACTGAACATGAATGGGAGAGTACGTCATGCATCTTCATAGACAATCTGACTGTGAAGGCCGTTTCCCCGGTGCGCCGCCAGGGTGGTGGCCTGTTTTGGACCCCTGGGGTGCTGTTTTTGTTACCGGGGACGGTTTTGCAGCATGGATGCAATATCGGCCCCCTGTAACAAAAGCAGCCGCAGTGTTATCAACGCGCACCTCGCCCCCTTCCCCGGCCAGTCCAACTCAATTGCCAGGGCCGGTTTGCTTTCCCAATCTGGCCCTACTTGTGTGTCTTCGTGTGTGTACAAGCTTGACTCACACATAAGGGTGCAAAATGTGCTCTGCCGCAGTCACCTGCTTCCCTAAGCAGCGCTATTTTACCACCCTATGCAAAGGTAAAAGGACACTTGTCACAGAAGTTTTTAAAGCATGTGCTTCCATTATCTGGACAAGTAGCAGCATTTGTTGACATATCTAAAGTAAGCAACAGAACATAATACAATACCATACACAAAGCAATGTAACGACACTATTGAAAATAACAGGGCACAGCAAAATTAAATAGCCAGAAGAGATAGCCATACATCAACTATAGTACAATACAGCAAAAAAAATTGCACTAATGCAGCACAAGCCACTGCAGCAGAAAACACAGAATACTTCAGCGCCTCAATACATTTCCACACAGCAAATGTGCACAAACGATCCTGTCACATATTACCTCCTCCAGAATATTATTAGCATAATACGGGAGTAGAGGTGTTTGGAGAAATCATTGCTTTAATGTACCACCAAGGACATAAAATAGCGCCAGTCAAAAATGTTTTGTAATCCAGCCCCATGACTTTCTGTATATATTGTATAGCAGGCATAAAACATCATCATTCTTCACTATCAATGCTCCTCCCCAATACATTTTGAAACTAGGTTGATGTGTGCAAGTCCTGTTCAACAAAAGAAGAGAAAACCTAGCTGTCTTCAGCTGGGTTCAGAGTTCGAAGATTACCGAGATGGGACGAAGGGGGTAGTTATTTGCTCAGTTAGGTTGCAGGCATCTCAATGGAGCAGCAGGGGCAAGCGAGTTAGCCCTCAGGGACATCACAAACAGTATGGGGGAGGGAGATCCCCACCGGGCGGGGGGGTGGAAGTTCCCTGATGTGTATAGCCATGCAAAACGATATCAAACAGTTATCCTGGAAAGGGGGTCAAAGGCAGCCTCGGCCATCCAGGTAAGAGCGGTGGGGCCGTGTGGGGGGTATTTCGATGGACCATGACGAGGGACTATTACATTATTTATTGAATTTTCCCGCGTCATCGTCTGTAGAAATACCCCCCACACGGCTCCACTGCTATTACCTGGACGGGCCGCGGCTGGTCAAATGCACCTATCAACTGACTTTTAATGGATGTCGTCATACAGCACACAGTCACATGAGGGAGCTTGGAAGTAAGGGGGTGTCTTCACCCCCTCTGAGGGGTGATGTACCATCTCTGGGGTCAGCGCCCCAGGTCGCCAGTGCTCATCCCAGTCTTCTGCTACTGGGTGTTTACATAGCCATCCACTATGTTCCCTATGTAGGGCCTTGATCTCACCCTGGGTCCAGTGCAGGACTAGAGCACACCATGATTCTACTGAGGGAGGCTCCAATGCTTTCTATCTGCTTGTGACTGCTCTCTTGGACAGGAGGAACCCCAAGTTAAGTATCTGAGAAGCGCCCTTACTTTTTTCAGGATGTCTGAATACCCCCAATGCACAGGTCTCCTATGAGGGCTAGAGGGGTATGCCCATGCACTTGACAAAAGCTCGAAAGATGTGGTCGCAGTAAAGCGGCAAAGATGGGCAATCCCACATTATAGGGAAAATATCAGCCGAAGTCACCTTGCAGCTTGGGCAGGAGGCAGATGTCCCTGGAAAAAGTCTATTAATCCAGGCGTGGGAGAGATAAGCTCTATGATATATAAAGAATCAGATCAGCTTAATCCGGGCATTACGTGATACCATGTGTGGACATGAAAGTGCCCTCGCCCACTCCTTCTCATGCATCACTCTCCTAAATTCTGTCTCCCAGGTATCGCTCAGCTGCTGAAATGTTGATTGAAGATTAGAGCATTGTGGTTTATATAGCGAGCCCACACAGTATCTGCTGATGCGTTACAAACACAGTGAATGCGACAGCTGGTAAATGTCAGATTCTTTCTCTACTGTCGCCCATTTGGTGCACAGTATGTGTGCAGTTATGACATATAGTAGGAATTGCTCCTCATGAAGTGAATAACAATCTCGTAACGCCTGGAAGGATTGCAATCACTCATCTATTAATAAATACCCTACCATTTCTAGACTGGCTATCATGCAGTGTGTGAGCTTTTGGTTGTCAAGGAAAGAAGTATGGTCCAAGAGACCCAGCAGCGGAATATTTAGGGCAAAAGGGGTTTTACATTTTGTGAGTAACCGAAGTCTGGCAAGGCAACTTATTGCTACTTCAACCATTCGGGGCAGTCCTCGGATCAGCCGAAAAATAGAGAGTACCAGATTATACATGTATATATTAGTTAGGCTCAGATGCGTAGTAGTCACCCCAGTTTCCAACAGCGCTGCTCCAACCCAACACCTGAATAGCCCTAAGTTGGGCTGCCAAGTAATAGGCCTTCAAGTGAGGACGTCCTAAGGCCCCATGATCTACCAAGAGTCTCAGTATGGACAGTGCCACTCTGCAACATCGATTTAACCACACCAAATCTCCACTAAGTCATCTAAATCATGAAAAACACTAAGGACCCGATTACTATGAGACTCGGAAAGCCTCCGACCGCATTACGATGCAGGCAGTCGAAACTGAAACCGGCCGGTCATTCCGGTTGGATTCCGATGAGCTCAAGGAGCCCACCGGCCAGTCTGAGACCACAACGTAATCCCTATTGACGGCGTTTCCACTGTAGGGATTACGATGTCGGTTTCCGACAGGCTTTCCATGCCGGGCTTTCTGACACGGAAAGCCTGTCGGAAAGTGACTTTGGGGCCACTAGCAGGACCTCCTTCACCCTGCAGCTTCCAGTTTGGGGGCCAAGGTGCCCCCCTGTGAATCCCTGCACCGTGTGGCAGGCACCTCACATGGTGCAGGGGATCACACAAACTCCCATTTCTCCATGGGAGCTTGTGCTGCACCCTGTTTATGGCTGCAACACAAGCTCCCGTAGGGAAAAGGGAGTTTGCGACCGCCCCATTTGCGGTCGCATTGTAATTAGGGATGTGGAACCGCCAAACAATGATCGGGCGGATCCCATACTGATACGGTGTCAGATGGACTTGTATTGTAATAAGGCCCTCATGTGAGAAATAGAGGGAGATTGGTAGAAATAGTACATGGGCCTCAACAGCATTACCTTTATTGAAATAGCAATGCATCCCCTGGTCAAAAGTGGGAGTGACCTCCTGACGGTAACCTGATTCTTCAGGGAGTTCACAGTTTGTCAGATTGCTGTCATGTAAATCTTTATTGGCATGAAAAATATTAATACCCAGGCATCTGATTGTGGTTCCTTCGCACTTTATTTGGTCACTACTCAATGTGGTGATTAGTGGGGGGGAGGGGTCTCAGCATAGAGGGAAAAGATACGATTTGCTCTTATTAACCGATGGGCCAAAGGCTTCTCTAAATTCCTCCAAAACTAGTGCTGTAGTTCCAAACCCTTTGCAAGTGTCTTTCAAATAAATGAGGACATAGTCCCCATATATGGAGATCACCTGAGTGCCATCAAGGAGGGCAATGCCTCAGTCGCAGCCCTCTGGTTTCATTCAGGTTACAAATGACTCCATGGCTAGAGAATCAAGAAGGGGTGGAGCAGGCAGTCCTGCCCGGGGACTCCCTGCCAATCGTAATTGAGTCAGCTATGTATGCTTCAAGTCTGACCCTGGCCACTGGGTCAGTATATAACAGATGCACTATACCAAACCCGAACTTACCAAGTACTTCAAAGAGGTCATTCCAATTGAGCGTATCAAACCCTTTTTCCTGAACTAGGGCTGCAGAATATGGCCAACGCCCTGGGGCTACATCCATTATGCAATATAGTCTCCTGATGTTATGAGAAATAGTTCTTCCTGTCACAAAACAATTTTGGTTTGAGTGGACCAGTTGGGGGATAGCTCTGAGAAGACCTTGCTAAATATTTTCTCTTTGGTATATAATAATGTTATTGGCCTATATGATGCCAGATTTATTGGATCTTTATTGCTCTTCAAAATTCACACTAATGTAGCTTCCCTCAGCGAAGGTGGCAGTGTCCTGGTTTCCAAGGACTCTTGTACGGCTAGGATAATTTAGGGGCCAGACATGCAGGGTAAGACATAAAATTTGCCGGACAGGCCGTCAAAGCCCAGTTTCTTACCAATTACTTTTTAATGGTTGCTTTTACTTCCTGGGGGTTAATGGGGCATTTCAACCCTTCTTGGAGGTCAGCTATGATCTTGGGAAGTTTCGATCAAGAAAAGTTTGGGATTTGACTGGTTGTGTATCAGAAACAGCTCTGTATAGATGACTATAAAAGTAAAACAACACTTGACAGATCTTTCAAGAATGGACAGGATCTCCCATCTCATTGAAAAGGCAGTAATGGAGTGACATTATGTACCCCTTGAGAAGATCCAGGCCAGAAATATGCCTAACTTGTCTGCCGCAGAATGTGTCATGGTGGTATATGGTGCCCAACCAAGGCAATGCAAATTCTCACTCAAAGTTGCTTCCTCTTTGTGAAGCTTGCTCAAGTCTACTCTGGCAGTAGGGTCAGTCACACCTCGGAGTTCAGTTTCTAAATAAGAACACTCCACTTGGAGCAATTCTCTTTCCAGTAATGTACGACCATCCACCAATGCATGAATACAATGCTCCCTGGCCACCGCCTTCTTCACCTCCCATTCCAGGGCTCTAGTAGATAGATGCGGGATCTGCATTCTGATCAAAGAATTCTGTCAGTCAGGAAGTTAGAGTTTCCCTGATGGCTCTGTCCACTTGCATCAGTGCCAGGAGATGCCATGTTGTAATGGGCGAATGAGGACTACCCCAACCAATGTCCATGATCAATGAGCTATTATCTGAGCTATCTTGCCCTAGATAGTCCAGATGTGTGATCCGAGGTCAAAGACAAAGAACAGTCACACAGACCACCCTATTCACTTTACGTATAGGTCATGGATCGGAGAATAGAAATGCTGGGTCAGGTTATAAACTCTCCAAACAGTTGATGGGATCTAATGACATAACCGTTGTGCCAATAATTCTCAATTTGATACAGTTTGCATCTTTGGGAAGGGTGAATGAGATCTATCAGTGGCTCTCTGTAGCCACAGTTGATCTGTTGACACTAAAGGGAACTCCTGTCTAGATCCAGATGAAAACTCCTCTAGCAAATGTGGAATGATTAATACCGAACACCTGCCCATGTCCGCTCTTCTGGAGTCTGCTACCTTCTTCCTATGTAGTATGGGACTTTTGCAAGAACGGTAGTTGGACTTTAGGGCACTCCAAAAGAGTATGGATTCTGTACCCTTTGGTCGGAATAGTCATGCTGCTGATGTTCTGCATGATGATGATGTAGGTATTGGGACGAGACTTGGGAGCCATTAGTAATGGAAAAGGTAGCAATGGGCATCCCATCCCTCTTAGCTGCTCTGTAATGTTGCATCCTGGCTCCAACTAGACAATTTAAACAATAGGAAGCAAACAACCAAAACCACAACATTGTGAACTTGTGGGCCACTCTGTAACCGAGAATTTGTCCAATGAAAACAAAAGGATTTCTCGAATTTCCGTAGGGGGCTGTGGATATGATACCGAGAAGAGCCCAAGCTCGCAATAATACGAAAGTCACGTCATTGAGGAGGAAGGGTTTCATTGGCCAGTTCAGTTTGTGCTGCAAGCAATTCTCAGCCATCCAACAAGGAGATCGGACCATACCAATACTCTGGGGTGTGGTAAATACCTCAGATTCCAACTTCTGGCACCGGAAATGAGACAACTTGCTGATGAGATCAGGAATATGCAAAACATGCACTAAATCGTTTGTGCAAGTTCCATTATTGCATGTTATGTCGTATTCTGATAGCAGCAGCTCAGAGTCTAATGGCAGTACCAATCTGGGGGAAATAGCACACTGTATTATATCCGCATTATCACACCAAAACAGTGGGGGTGCTTATAATCCAACTTTAGGCATTTATGGTATTGACAACAATTTAAATGAATTTTGTTTTCCTTCTTTAAAATGTGCATCCTCTTGGAAAAGGATTTTCCAGCAAGCTTGCTCCATACGATTATACCGGTGTTATTTTTCTTGAAGTTTTCTTGCCTTTAAACTTTATTACCTAGCATTTTGAAGATCAGTCTGTGCATTAATATTGAATCTCTAAGGCACACTGCCTCAGTTAAGTCTTGCTTCAATGCTTTCTTCTCAGGGCGGGTTTTCTTTTGAGCAGCCTCACCATTAAAACGCATTTGCCGTAGTATGTACATGGTGCTGAGTCTGAATAAATTACTTTTGCATGTTTTGCAATTTGGCGATATGCTTCCACTAAAACTCTTAACATTTGAGGATGTTTGGGACACCCACTTTGCCCAGAGACAAAAGCATTTCTAACCCTAGAGGTGAGTGCGGAGTTCAAGACTGCTTTGAATGAGCACATACATACACCTCTCTGGATGCTCTCTGCATTCCTACTGGTCACCCCTGCCACTTCTTTGGGAGCACTCATGCTCCTGCCCCTAACCCTGAGCCTACCACAGCAGAGAATCTGTAATGCTCATATATGTTCCACACAAGTAAGTAGAATGGGGGAAATCCGAAAATCTTGAACCTGTGACTGATTGCAATTTCAGGATTTATTTGCATTTGTAAGTTTCACCTAAGAATGCAAAACATGTGACTCAATGTGATTTGTGTTTACTCATTATTTAACAAAACATTTCACATTTGCTAGAAGGGTTTGGCTGAGATTTTAATAGGATCTTTAATTTGTTGGCTGGCTTGCCCTCAAAACGTTCATCCCTATGGATCAAGGAACCAGGCATGTCTGTCTTTGAGAAAGTGCGACATATGCACACAAGATACACCTATGCAGAGCAGTAGGATCACGTCAAAACCAAACGTCATACAGACTGCACCCCAGCTATAGTATGCTGTGTCAACTGTATTTCAGATGCTGGCAAAGTTGATCTATGCTTGATATCTTCACTTAATATTCAGTGAACGTATTGTACCCTTAAGCACCCTCTTTGGGTTTGAATCTTAAAACTTACATTTTTGCCCAGTAGTTGTTTTTCATTAGCATGTTATATTGAACACTAACTATTTCTAAGTCAGGCCATAAATACAACGTTAAATCTTGTATGCAAAGGCGGGCAATACATGCGGTATAATATCTTCTAACGCAGGCAATAGGTCATTCTCTGCCTGTTGAAGAGGGATTACAGAAGTAATCAGACAATGAATCAGCTTTACCATCCACCCAGGCTTTTCCTCTCAGATGACAACTAGTCTGCCATCTCCACTTGGCTTCTGATCAGCAGCGGGTGGGGCCCTTCGATCCCCACAATATCCTCTCCAACATCAGTTGGACTCAGCAAGACGGATTGCTGCTTACCTAGGAATGAACTAATGACATACTGTTCTTATCCTAGACAGTGTTGACTCTGTCACTGAATCATTGGATCTTGGATGTATACTGATGATGGGCAGCTTCACCTGATGCTCCAGGAGAGCTGTGGTGACTTACAATGGATTGGATCTGCCTGATGAAGATGCAACACTGGATGCATCCAAACACGCCCTGCCTCACTGCGTCGTAAAGTTGAGATTCTGCTTATGGGCGCAACTCTTCTTTGCAAACATAGGATCTGGCCAACAGCTTGCCAAATCTCAAGGTCATATTGGATTTTGACCTGCCATTTGTCTGCCAAGCTGATAAAGGGTAACAAAGTATTTTCCATTTACTAATCCTCTTTAGGCTTATATCATTCCTGTTGACAATCCCACCGCATGTTGCATGACCTTTGGCTGTCAGAAGACAGGACTGCTTCAATGCCACCTACACAAAGCCACCAGCCAAAACCATTTGGGCAATGTGGTTGTAAACATGCATCCTGCCTCATCACTCCCATCTCTGATCGCACAACATCACCCCTACACTGCCTGTCGACAAAACAGTGAATACAATTCCAAACCATGTGCACAGTCCACATCGCAGTGCATGCGAGGACCACATCGTCAAGGTGGACCTGATGGCCAAAAACTAAGGATGGTTTCCCAGCAACTGTTTGCTGGTTTTTTTGCAAATCCTTCTACATTAAACTTCAAGAGATTTCCTAAAATTCCGAAAAAGACTAAAAATCAACGTTTACCTGAAAGCATTTGGTCCCACAGCCGGACGTTTTTAAAATAATGATCTGTCTTCTTGCTGCTCTTTGGAGTACAACTCCCCTTGCCCTAGACAGTTCAGTGATTTGAAATAGCGGTAAATAAATGTGAACACTGTACATAAAAACAAATGCTGAAAACTGCACTATTAGGAGTTTGGATCAGACCCTTGGATAATGACAACTCTAGTATTTGCACCGGTATTATGTTGTATATATGTTGTTTAAATGTGTATTGAATTGTTAAAGACAGTTATGTGCTTTGTTTAGAATTAGATAGACACTGCCACCATGTGGAGGAATGTCATAAAAATATTGTGGTGCAGAGCCCTGGCAAACACAAATTAAGCAATGGACAATGCTTTTTCTAATTAACTACACTGAGCAAATGTTCGACTTTCTTATTGCAATATTTGACCTTATATGACCTTTTTTAAATTTCAGTTACTGTAATGGATGCATGTTGGATCCAAACTGCGGTTTCTGCTACACAATGAATGGCTCAAACATTGTAGACTCATCGTGTGCTCCTGCGAACGCTGAATCGACTGCTATCGCTGCACGGGGCAGGTAACTAAACTACTTATTTATCAGTTTTTATAAATTGATGGATTCTTGTGACACCTGTCAAACATATCAGCTCTGGCTCCATCTCCTAAGGCTATTATACTCATGTACTGGACAAAGTCAAAATTGTGATTATATTGGTGAATGGGCATTTGTACTGAAATACCTTGCATCTCGCTAGAAGTATCTGAGTTGCCCATAACTGTTGCAGAAATGCTTTCCAAGTATGTAACTGTCTACAGCTAGAAATACCTGTTGCTCCCATAGAGATAACAATGTGAGAGGGTGTTGTAATTCTTGTCTTCATCTGGTCTAAGGCCAAGGTTGGTTGCATGAGAAGATCTAAGGTTGATTGCAATAGAAGATGACAAAAGAGGTCACTGCTCAATTTTGGTACATGGACATAATTAGGGCAATTTATTGCCAGAAAGCATATGTAGTGTTAGTGTGGTCTCCAGGATGAGACAAAGTACTTTATTGAACTTTTCAAAATATTTAGTAGGTACCAAATGGAAGTCAACACATAAGGGAACAGTAGAAATGTGTATGAGAAGGTGTCTATAAATACTTGAGATGTTTGTAGTTGTGATGTTTCCTATCCTGTGAACCTCGGGGAATCACATATCTGGTTGTTATGTTTACTGAGTGAAACAAAGGGCTTTTGGAATATATGATAAGTTAACAAACAGACCAATACTGCCTGTGGGGAAGACTCAATCGTTCAGGATGTTTCTTAAAATGGTTCCTTTTGATTTTACTGCATCCTGGGATCTTATTTTGGCAGCAAGAACTTCAGGAGTCAAATCAGCTGAGAACACCATAAGTGGCTCGTTCTTTCTGTTAGACTGACAAAAACTAATTCTGTCATTGTACATTTTCATCAGAAAAATCTTCATTTCATTATTTTGGATCCATACAATTTAATTAATATTGACCATTATTTCTCTAATCTCACTGAGTGTGAACCAATAGCCAGCACTCAAGTGGCTTTAAAACTTCATTTTCTTTTTCAAAGAGTGCAAACTTAACTGAAGGTTGACGGTTACATTGCTGCTGCTCATTGTACATCCATATTTTCGAATGTATGCACGCACGTGGGAGCCGGCTCTTCATTCTGGTCTGCCCGCTCCTGTGGGCAGACACAAATAATGCTGCCAGTCGGGCTGGGCCTTCCTCTTGCCACGAGGGAGTGTGGCAGCACTCCCCCTCCTCTCTACTCACACCGGGCCCCAGAGTTGGGGGCCCTGGGCCCCAGGAGTTTCTTCACAGGGAGCGCAATGGCACTTCCCGACTTCCTTCTTCTTGGGGGCGCGAGGGCGCTCCCTGACTTCTGCGGGGTCCGGAGTTGGGAGCCTCGGGCCTTCTGTTTTTGTCAGGAGCCAGGGTAGGCTCCTGGCAGCCCTTGAGTGCAATTTCACGGGGAGCGCAACTGCGCTCCCCGACTATACTTCTCGGGGCCCAGGATAGAGAGCCTTGGCCCCGTAGGCACCTTTCCAGGGGCGCAGCAGCGCTCCCCAGTATCTCCTCCTTCTGGGGGCAGCCCCCGGGACCTGACCCACCCCGGGGGCACATCCAAGACCGGCGCCGGAGCCCCACGCGCTTCATCGTCAGTCTGCTCAGAGGTCAAAGGTCGCCTACATTCTGGGGGGAATATCTCGGCCACCATGCGGCTGATTTTCACTATCTTGGCCTCTTCACACTCCTGGTGGCCAGCCCTAGCCATCTGGAATACTTTCACCACCATCCTTGCCTCCAAGACGGTGACTCTGCAAGGAGCTGTCTTCACTGGCTCCCTGCGCCAGCCTTTCACCTGGCTCACCTTCTGGGCCTCTCTTCTCCTTGCGCAGAGGCCCAGGCTTCTCCTCACTGGCCCTGGACTCCCTCAAAGGCGCAGTCCAGAGTCCTGGGACAGTCAGGGGGTTGCTCCTTCCAACTGCCCATGGTGCTAGGCTCCAGCACAAGTCTTCCTCAGCAAGGCCACACCCCAGAGAGTGCTCCTCTTCCTGTACAAGACCTTTTAAAAGAAATTGGAGGGGGCTGGCAGGAAGGCACTTCTGCCCTATCCTGCAGCGACTCATCACCTCTTTGCCCCTGCTCCCTCCTTCCTGTACAGGCCTCTGGGATATTTCAAAATTGCGCCATCCAGGGGTCTCATGCCACATGGTCTCTGAAAAGCCTCCCCCCCCCCCTTGCTGACTTCAAAGCCCGGGCCCGGAGCAGGCCTGGTGCCTGGCACCGGGTGACAGCTGCTGATGGATAACCTGCAGCTTCACCTCCATTTCTCCCTCCTGGAGAGAAGACCTTCACCCTTGGGAATGCTTGCAGTGAAGGGCTAGGCCTCTGATGCTACAGCTTGGGGAGGAAGGTAATTATTTCATCCTGGCAGGGACACACCCGGCCAGGCTCTTGTTATGAGCTGAGTCAGAGGAATATGACATTTCTGGATGACCCATAAGCAGTACAGATATGGCTTTGGACTCAGCAGAATATTTCTTTTTACACAACTTACAGTGTACTTTGGTGCATGTCTGGAATTTGTAGGCCCTTGGGAACTGAAACTACCCCATGTGGTCTTGGCCTCCATAGGAGAGTAATGGAGTGTTCCTACAGTGAAACAGTAAAGCACACTGACTTTCCCTTACATCAGTTTCCCCACATTATAAAGCCTATTCCATGTCACCACCCAACTCTGCATAATTCCTGCCACACTATTTTATCTGTACCTGCTCCTGGGCTGTGCACAACAGGAATCTCCCCCATGCAGCCCTTACACATGTGCACATGCGTGTGCACACGTGTCCACATGTAACAAGTCCGGTGCTCCTTTACACTGGCTGCAGTGCAGCTGCCTTATTTCACAAGGCAGACACCTGTGAAATCCACATGCAGTCTATTCCATCATGAGTTCACTGTGGGTGAGTCCCAGCTTATGAGGGTCTCCCACAGAAAAGCTCAAAAATCAGGTGTTCAAAAGTGAAAAATCTGGGCGGCTCAGATGGTCAGGACCACCTTCTCACAGGCTTGCTTTTCAGCCTAGCATGGGAAACTCTATGAGTGCTGGCAGTATTTAAGACTCAGTTACTGTTAGCAGGAGCTGAAGTATTGTCAATGCAAAACTATCCCTTATTTAATAACTTACAACATCAGGATATGCCATCCGTTTCTAAGGCGATGGGGAGTGCGCACCTGGGCAAACTCAAAAGCACTGGGGATATGAATTTATCTAAGCCTCATGAAGTGATTAAGAGAGGGACAAGTTACCATTTTCGTGGTCAGAAAAAGGGGTGTGAGCCACATTTCACTGATAAGGAGGCAGCTGTATCTGACTCTCTCGATTCTTCATTACCCTCCCTCTCGCAGTTGGCAGTATCTTTGGTGGAAGCCCAGCCTAATATATCTCCTAACATTGAGCCTCCTGTTATTCAGTGGTTTGAGATTTTTCTAGCAGAGATTAGGAACATTAAAAAGTCTTAGTTGTAGGCCATTTCACCTCTGTATGGTTGTCTAACCAGGATTAATGAGAAGCTTTCTCTTTTTGCTGAACAAGTGAATCAGATTGAGCAGCGAGTTTCAGACTTGGAAGATAATGCACCTAGACATCTAAAGTTGTAGAAGATGCTGGTAAGGAACTCTCCATGCTGAAATCAAAATAGGATGAATTAGAAAATCACCTGAAATGTTCAAAGTTAAGATTTGTTGGTATTCCGGAGGGCAAGGAAGCTCAGGAAGGGGGGTAAGCACTCTGATCGAGACTCTGATTAAAATGTATGTGCATACTAATTCCCCAGTGAATTTTTCAATAATGTGGGCCCATCAGGTCCCTTTCCATCCAAGCCCGAATGTTAAGCAGCCATGAACAATCTTGGTAAATATTTCCAACTTTAGGGTTAAGGAAGAGATCCTCTCCAAGGCCATCCAGCAAAACATGTTTGTACTGGAGGATGGTTCAAAATGTCAGATTTATTCTGATATGTCTATCACAGCAGTTTGTTGTAGGCGAGAATATATGGACATGATTGACCTGCTTAAAGCAGCTGGAGCTCAAGTAGTTATCGACCAACAATCCAAACTAGAAGTGCATTATAAGGGTTGTTTCTGGTCCTTTTCCTCACTTACGGCAGTGTATGATTCGTTAAAACAAATTCAGATGAACAAAGCTTAATGATGCAATTGATTTTAAGATGATAATTGGCTGTTGGCTGCTTCTAATGATTTTCGGATTGCAAGGGTGAATTAGAGGGTTAATTCCTAGTGGAGCCTAAGGTGCCATTCCAGGCCACCCGCCAAGTGGGAGATGAAAGCGGGAGAAGGGATTAGATGTGGGTTTCCTTCCTTGGGAAGTTTTTGTAGGTTAGAGTGTGGTGGTCAAGGGGAATGGAAGGGCCAGTGGGAGGGTGATGGTGAGGGTCACTGTGTACCTGGTGAGTTAATAGATAAAAATGGTGGTACTATTGAGCCAGGGTACTCTTGTTATATCAAAGCACAATGTGATATATGTTTATTCGTATTTCAACAGAAAGCTGTCTCTATTATATGCAAGGGCAGGGTCACTTAATGTTATTACATGCAACATAAATGGCCCGGGTAATAGCCGTACTTGGCGTTAGCCAGCTGGTTAAAATCACTTATCCAAGTGGGATCATTTCTGAATAACTTCATGTAGATGATGAAAAGCATGGGTGTGATGATAGAGCCTTGAGGGTCCCCTACTTGTGTGATGTATGGTTTGGATGAAAAAGGGGGAGAATGGATGCCCTTTGCCCCGCTTTGAAGGTAGGATGTGATCCAGTCGAGAGCAGTCCCTTCTATGCCAGCTTCGTAGAGTCTTTGTATTAGAGTGTGATGGTCAACTGTGTCGAAGGCAGCTGAGAGGTCCAAGAGAAGTAGTGCAGCAACCCTGTTCTGGTCTATTGTGTACTTAAGGCCATCCCAGATGACAATGAGGGCAGATTCTGTGCCTCTTCCTGGACGGAATCCTATTTGGAAGTCTGAAACTATGGAGTTAGCCTCAATGAATTGTGACATCTGGGTAAATGCTGCTCTTTCTATCAGTTTGCCCAGGAAAGATCTATTTATAATTAGTCTGTAGTTGTCAGGGTCTGTAGGTCCAGGTTAGTTTTCTTTAATAATGGGTGTATGTATGCCTTTTTAGATCTTCTGGAAAGGTTCCAGTTGTTAAGAAATTATTGATGATTCTTCCTACTGGTATGGCAGCAGAGGTAGTTAGAAGAATGTTCTTGAAGGTTTGTGGTGGACACAAGGCAGAAGGGCTGCCGGCAGGCCTGCTTTCTTTGACCAGATCCATAAATTCACTTTGTGATATTTGTTTCAAATAATGCAGAGACTGGGTTAGCCTACTCTTGGAGAGTTTTTTTGGAAAGGGGTTGGTTTTAAATAGGAGTCGAATGTGTCTGCTTTGGTTGTGTAATGATTTGCCATTTTGTCCGTGAATTCTTGAGCAATGGAATGAGTTCCATCTATGCATTTATGTTTACGAAATTCAGTGAAAATTTTATAAAATTCATTATTTGCACACTTAAGCATTTCGAAGTCTGTCTGTATAGTACCTTCTTTTTAGCTTTATGGATTGCTGACTTGTATAATCTGTTAAGTGTCTGTTGGTGAAGTTTATCTTGATTGCGGTTTGTTTTGAGCTAGGTGCGGTGCAGCTGTTTTTTCTCTTTTAGTTCTGTATTTCTCCAATGTGCCTTTTTTCTTTTCTCCTGTTTTGTTGTTCTAAGTGGTATTAGAATATCAAAAGCTTTCTGTAGCCACTCATAGTTTTTTAACAGAATGTATTGTGTTTAGATCTGTGTTGGATGTTAGTTGTGTTTCTAAGTGTCCAAAATGTAGTTTGTTCCACAGTCGATAGGTGGATGCATGCAAGGTGGTTTTAGGTGTGTTGCTTTTGGTATTTTATGTTGGA
The DNA here is from genome assembly GCF_964204655.1 of Triturus cristatus. Taxonomy (NCBI): domain Eukaryota; kingdom Metazoa; phylum Chordata; class Amphibia; order Caudata; family Salamandridae; genus Triturus; species Triturus cristatus. The sequence goes on along the minus strand of NC_140585.1, from coordinate 1,102,756,203 downwards.
AAGCTAGCAAATGGTGGTCTGACCATGTGACTGAAGTAATTGTTTGAAAGGTAACTAGTTCTAGATTTGGAAAATGACTTCTAGGATGTGTCCAGTGATTTGTGTGGGTTTGTGGATGATCTGATGTAATTTCAATGTGTCTTGGCCCATGATGATGGTTTTCTGATGGGGCATAATGGGTTTGTCAAACCAAATGTTTAGGTCACCAAGAATGCATAGGTTGGAAGGTATTGATATCAGGTTGGAAACTGAATCTAGAAGTGTGTCTGGGAATGTTGCATTGCTAGGTGGAGGTCTGTAAAGGAGTAGGATGTTACAGGATGAAGATGTTGTAGGGATGCATCAGGTGAAGAGGGCCTCACAAACCTGTATGGAGATTTCATCAGCTTTAGTGAGAATCATTGTTTACTTGAATATAACAGCTAGGCCACCCACTCTATTGCCTATATGATTTTGAGTGATAGCGTGATAGCCTAGAGGAATGGCTTCATGCCACACTGGAGCCATGTCCCAACCATGATTCAGTTACGAAGAGTAACTCAGGTTGTGTGTCAGTGAGTAGGTTGTAGATGTGATGTTTGTTTTTAGAGAGTAATTGGGCATTTATTAGTAGGCCGTTTAGAAATTGTTTTGGTGAAGGTGTGACATTGTTTTGTAGAAGAGTGAGCAATATTTGTTGAACTTATGTGTGATTATTAGTGGTATTAGCTGTATGAGCATAGCAATAGTGTAGCTTTTCTATACCATATTCCTCGTCCAGCAGGCTTAGAAGGCATTTTGATGGGTCAGTGTGTGTAGGTGGTGGAGATGGTGGTTATGAGTGAGTTGGTGAGCTGTGTTGTTTTTGTAGAGTAGTCTTGTTGTGTAATAGACATGGAGATGCGAAGTTGTGAAGAGTGACATGTTGTTTATTTTGTTTCTGTCATGTTGGAAGGCTCTAAACAGCCGTGGTCCATCCAGGTAAGTGCGGTGGGGCCAGGTGAGGGGGGTTTGACGGACAATGACGAGGTAAAATTAAAGAAATAATTAATTTTCCTTCTTCATCGTCTGTCGAAATCCCCCCTCACCTGGCCCCACCGCCTCACCGCTCTTACCTGCACGGACCGCGGCTGGCTCTAAATTGTCCAAAGGATGAGAGGCAGTTGAGTGAGAGTTGCTGTGTTGATGTATTTGTGTTAGGTGTGGGGGAAGAGAAAAAGCTTGGCAGTAAAGATGGTTTAGGATGTGTATTATTTGTTTAGTCAGGAGGGTGGGAGTGGGTGTATGTTTCTAGTCTGTGATGGAATATATCATGAAATAGTGTGTGTGTGTGAAATTGTGTTGTGCTGGTGTGTGTGTTGTTTTGTTATTGTGGAGTAGTGAGAGGAGATGATGGTGTAGTGGGTTTCTGAGAGGAATTTGTGTGTAAAATATTGTTGGTGAGTCGAAGTTGGGTGGTGATGTGTTTTGGAAAATAGTGTATGTGGTGTGTGATAGGGGATGGACAAGAGTTATGATTGTGTTAGATTTAGTAGCAGGAATATGTAATATATGTGGTGGAGTGGAGTGGAGTGTAAGGGTTGTGTTTTTTTGGTAAAAAGAGGAGGCGGGTGTTGTTCGATGAAATGATGGAGGGCTGAGTATAGATTTGGTGGTGACAGAAAGGAGTTAGGAGTACATAGAGGGTAGAGCTGGTCCTCAGTATGAACAGGGAATGTGTGTCTGGATGGAATATAGTTAAGTATAGTGTGGCTTTGTGTTGTTTTGGTGATGTGAGGATTTGTTTGTGGTATAGGACAAAGCGGTGTTTTGTTTGAGATTGATATTGCCATTGTTGGAAGTGGGGGTAGAAGGGTGTATAGGTGTTGTTTGTGGGGTTCTGTAGTGGTTGTTGAGATAATGAAATATGGTTAGGGTTTGTTTGTTGTAAATGAGAAGAGTGCATTTGCTTTGAGTTTAATATGTTTGTGGATGGGTTACAGTGGTTGTTGGTGAAAGGAAAAATAGGGCAGCATTTTTGGCCCTGGGCCCGACCAATCCCTACCAGGCCCAAACAGGCAACTGTCTTGTCCTCCCTGCCCTTGGCCCCAACGCCCGGGAGAGGGAGCCCAAGCTTAAATAGCCTGAGTAATCGGGCAACACCTTAGTCCAACGGGAACCCTAGGCCTAACCAGATCACTAGCACAAAGCCCTAGGATCAATAGGAGACCAGGCCCTCCCAACGAATCACAGCCCTAGTCCTAGGAGACAATGAGAAACCAAACCCTAAGCACAATAGAAACCCTAGCCCCAGGAAATCAATCAAAACCCCAGACCTGTCCGCCAATCAGAACACTAATGTTAATCCCTAACCTAGCCCCAGGGACCAGTCACTGTCTCAGACCCATCAGCCAAGTAGAAACCTAAACCCAATAGAAGCACCAGATACAGGAACCAATCAGAGCACAGAGGTAAGGTCCAATAGCAAACCTATACAAGGGGCATGTGACCTCAAGCACAGGCTGAAGGCTAGGGGGCAGTGAGCTGCTCCTGAAGATCAGAATCTCCTTGGATACAGACAGACTCAAGCCACACGTTGCTGGTCCTGGTTTACCCTGCAGATAAACCAAAATGTAAGCATCTTAAAATACGGCTTTTCGCTAACTTAAACAAATCCCTTTTTCTAGTAAAAAGGGTTACATACACTTTCCAAACACAGTTTAAAGATTAAAGAAGATTCCGAGGTCTCTTAAATACACTCTGCTTAGCCTCTGAGGGTGTACTCTGCCTTTTTGAATTTTAAAAGACCCAAGGGGAAAAGAAGCTAGGGGGGTTGCCCCTGCACGCCTAAGCGCAGTACAGGGGAAACTAGGAAAGAAATTCAAACAGTCACGGGTAAAGAAACAGCAGTCTTGACAGTACCAATTACACAGAAACCAAGAGTTCAATTCACACAGTCACAGGCAAAAAGTAGGTGTTTTAGCAGTACCATTTGCACAGAATACAAGAGATTCAATCTAAACAGTCACGAGTAGAAAACAATCAGTTTTAAAGCTTCAAAAACACAGCACAAGTCTGTGTTCTTACCACCTCCTCTGTTGTTGGTTCACTGGGCTGTTTAGGGTGCAGAGAGGCTGGGGCTACAGAAATATACCGAAATATCCAACAAGAGGTCCCACCTTACTAGAAGGGGCCTCATGCTGATGTGGAGAGGATTTCACCGATGCAATCAGAGACAATTCGAAGGTTTGCCAGATAGTAACCACAAATCCTTTCGAGCTTAGAGACAACATGGATAAGGTGAGTCATGCATCTCTGACACCATAGGAAAAATGTATGTTTATGAGTGAAAGTAGGGTAACTTGGTTGTCTTATTAATGTAGTAATGTATTTTATCAACTGACTGATTCAAAGAAAATCTCTCCCTCAAAAATCTGTTTATAAATATCTTTGCTTTGTCATAGTCGGATTGTTTCCCAGTGTTAGAGAGAAAATTAACTATGGCTTCCAACTTTCTCCAGCAAAGCACAGCAACTATGGGCTCCTTACGTAGATATCTTGTGCAATTAACGATGGGGAAGACATTTTCTTGGTGTTCAACTCATAGGTTCCAATGACTGAAAACAAAATGATGCTGGTTCGTCCAGTTGAAAAGGAAGAAAGATACAAAGTAGCCAATGATAGTTTAAAGAAAATTGATGTTGCTTGAACATGTGTAGATACTGCACCTTGGCGGGAGCGCCTTCTGATACGGGGGCTACTACACCCTGCATTAGAGTTGAAAGAATCCTTTTAGCCTGCTCTTATTTGGTTGTATATCAGATCATGAATAGAAAAATATTGTATACATAAATATCAATGCATAATTATCAACTACAAAAATAATTTGAAAGTAAGTATATGTGTCAGTATAGGTTTACTATTCTTAATTATGCCTCCACCGTACCATGACGATGTACGTATTGTCAATGTACACGTATGTGGAATTAAGTGTAGTAACTGTTGGGTTTGAGCATTTGGCCACATTTATTATCCTTCAAAGTGCTCGAACAGTGCCCGACATGTAGGCCAGTTTCAGGGTTATCTAAGAGGCTCAATTAGTTATGTCATTCACCAACTAAGTGCTTGCTGACACCGTTTGAGAAGTTCCAGAGGGTAATTTCTGCCTTCACTGTGTATATGCCCACATCCCATTGAAAGAGTCTGTTAGGTGATACCTGTAGGTTCTAGGCCAAAGAAAACCAGAGTGACCACAAGCCTGCACTTAAGCCTGAGTGCCAGCAGCACAGATTTAATATGCAGGGAGACTCTGCTTGTTCTCCTTTAACCCCGACAAACGAGTACCATTGAGATATACTGCGGCACTAAACACCAGGAAGCAGCCCAGTTTGTATTGTACATCCTCTGTAGTGCACTTACTATGCATTGCATGGCCCTTCCTATAGGCGTGCTCGTGCCCTCTGTCAGCCATTGCCTTCCCGTTTCCCTTCAGCAGCAGACCGAGGCTTGTACCGCAGCTTTCCTTTTACGTCGGCGCGAGCTGAAGTTCAGAGGATCCTCCAACCCAGGGAGCACGTTGAATAATTCATCATGTATCTTTGATGAGCCTAATGCGTGTAAACTATTCTATTTGCTATGCGCATCTGCAGCTCATTTCCTTGCAAATGGAAGCTGTGACTTCCCCGCTCCAGACCGAGCCGTGCTCATTGATTCTGTTGTTTGAAGTCGCCACCCCGTCCTAATTCATCTGTCAGAAGTCACCGAGGGCCCTGTTCACTGCTGTTCTCTTTCATTGTGTGCTTATGAATCAGACCCCAGGCCCCCCGCTCATGCGGTCTCTGGTGGTGTAACTTTACATCCACATCTTCTCAGAGGGCTCCTTGGCTAGCAGATTTTTTTAGCCCGGTGGTCGCTGGGACGTTTTCTATGGGGCATTTTCACACCAATGCATTCCACTGTTGCATGTTGCAAAGCTGCACCAATTTGTAGAAGTCCTTCTGTTTTTTTTCTTCAGGATGAGCCTTTGACAATTTGCAGCCATCTTGTCCCCAAGAGATTAAATGACAGCAGTTCAGACTGAGGGCACGTGAAAAGGCTGTCATGTCAGCTCATGAAAGGGCACGTGTAAGCCCTTATCTGCTGTGGGTCAATAGCAATATGTGTAATGAACTGGCCCCTCGAGGCAACAGGCAAGTCACTGACATGACATGAATTCCGGCCCCTTCTTTACCTTAGTCCTTAATAAAGAGAAGGGCAGTTTGCATCTAGTTGCTCAAAATCAACAAAAAAATTATTTTTTTCATGAGACCCGCCCATCACACAAAAGATCCATACAGTATTAGCTCTGCCAGAGTGCCTCAAATAGAAATACTGAGGGAATGTGCTATTGAAGACTGACACATAAACCGACAGGCACATCCATTCTTCCATTCCATTCTTTAGTTTGGTGTCATCAGTACTTCCCTGCTCTACAAGCCGGTGAGCAAAGCCGGTTTTATTTGACACACTTCGGCCAGTAGGCCTTTGCTGCATTTGAGTCATACCCAAAACAACACAAACCCTTCAATAAATGTACAAAAAGCAAGCTAGGACATTCATTGAAGCAGCAAACAAAAGCATCCAAGGCAACATCGGTTATAGCTGGTTTACAATCAGAAGGTGGATATGGGACCGCAAGGGGGAAGAAGGAAATAGTTCTTAGAAAAGTGAAGTCAGACTCCTAGAGATGATGATAATGTATTTTGAAATGAAGGATAGAAAAAAATTAAAGGAGATTCTCAGTTCACAGGAATAACAGTATATATACTTATATAAGCTGATACGCTACGTGCTGTCGCTCCAGGTTAACTCTTAGGAGTTGTCAGATTGCATATTCAAAATGTTTGGGACACTGAAACACACATTTTGAATGAGATGCCTAATGGTAAGAGCTCACAATAATTTTTAGGTTTGAGTTATTTTACAAAGTGTTATATCCCCAAGGTTTTTGCAATAGGCTGCTCTCACTATACAGTACTTTATTTTCCATTCTTGGATGCAAACCCTTATAAGTTTTGTGAGGTTATGCAGGTAGACCATTCCTGGGCTAACTAAAGATTTACCGCTGTTTGTGTCTTTCAATTTGTGGCATCTATCAGTAAACTATTTTGTCTCTTGCATAGAGATTTTAAGTTGAAGCAGTTTTACCATATGTTCTTCAGGGTTCAGGAGTGGGGTCGGATGGCATCCGATGCAGACACTATCAGGGCTTGTGGTCTTCCAGGTTTTTCTAGGAATGAGATATGATTGGCACAAGAAGGATTGTTTATTGGTTGGGGTGGATTGTGGTCCACCACCAGTATAAAAAGCACTGTCTTGTTAGGTCTAGTAAAAGATTTCAGTAATTTAACCCGAGTTCAACCCTTGGTAGCTAAGGAACACAGAGCAGCCAGACTTAACTTAGAGAAAATGTGTAAAGCATTTAGTAATATCAAAAAAGTCAAAAACACAACATACTAAAAATCACACTCCAATTCATAACAGTTGAGAATAATTTAATGAACAAAATGACACCAAAACTAAAAAAATCCAATTAGGGCAAGCTGAATTGTGAATTGTTTAAGTTTTTAGTAAAAATAGCACCAAGAAGCACTACACACCAATGCAGGCTGACTGGTCGCGGTAGACCGGAATCTGGGCATGATTTTAAGCCAACCTCAATGAAGTGCAGGTTGGACTCCTCAACCAAGTTCAACACAGACAGATGTATTACCTTGGATTTATTTACTGGAAGTCCAAATTCATCAGCGGATAAGGCAACACACTGTATCCTAGGAGGGACCCACAATGTTAGATAGGCATTGGATGAGGTCCAAATGATGCCATTGTTTTTGTCAGGAAAAGCTTGCGCCCAGCAAAGTCCTCTCACCAGTTGAATACTTTTGAGACCTTTGCCCGGTCAAAATGTTTACCTTTGGACTAAGGGTCTGATTTAGAGTTCGGAGGATAGGTTACTCTGTATAAAATGTGACAGATATCCTATCTGCCCTATTGCAAGTGCCAGTGGACATAATGCACTTGTAATACAGCCGATGGGATATCTGTCATTTTTGTGATGGAGCAACCGGTCTACACCAAACTTTAAATTGGGTCTTAATCACTTTTTCCGAGCTAATAATCCTTCATAGGGGCAAGGCTGTGGGCTGTGTGGGACGATGGCTCCACTATGCTAGATAGCTTCTTGTTGAGGTCCAGCTGAAACAGATTTGCTGCAGTGGAGAAGCTTTGAGCCCGGGCAACCTGTTTCTTCAGCTCAGCAAGGTCACGCCTTGGATGGATCGACTTGGCAGGTTTGTCCGGGTCCTGCAGCGATCTTGAGCTCCCAAACGTTTTAAGTCCCAGGTTTTCAGGAGAGATGAGAAGTCCAGTTAAATACAGCGAAGAGTCCCAGGACCTCAGGAACATCCCTTGGTCAGGCCCACTCATTACTGCTTGGCTGGACACTTCAGGAAAAGGCCTCTTGCAGCTTGTTGTGGCCCTGCAGCTTACATAGGTCAGCCAACTTACCCTTGGAGTTCACTTATTTTGTCCTGGGTACAATTGGGAACAGGTCCAGACGTTTAAGGTCTCCTCACAAGTTTCAAACAGTCATTCTTCTGTTTTTCCACAATTCCAGAGTTCTCTGAAGAAGGATACTTGGGATCCCACAATACTACTTGACACTAGCTTGTGGGTGGTGGTGACTCCTGGCCCTTCTCTGACCAATAGGCTAAAAGTTCTCAAGGGTATCTCTACTTACATTTGAAGCAGATCATGTGTGCCGTACTGCAAACAATTGCATAATGCCCCTCGCTCACTAAATCCAAGACAGAAAAACCCTTCTCCCCTTGTGCAGGGCTTCTGTGCCCACCCAGAAGTGTGGCCAAGGTAATGAGCTACCCCTCCTCTGTGGTCACTCCCAACCAGTTCTAGCTGCAGATTCCCCGCACTGGGTTTGGTGCCTGCCTGACAAGGAGGACAAAGGAACAGCCTGTCCAGGCATCATGAGCTTGTAACATGGGAGATCCCTTTGAATTAAATTAAGTTCCGGAGCACAGCCCAAATAGTCTTTCTGTTAGGGGAACAAAAGACCTCCCCAGACCCAAGCCATTGTCTCTGTACTGGGAGCTGTTTCCATACCAAAAACGGACGTTTTTAGGGCTATTGACCAGGTGGTGACAATTAGAGGCTAATGTGAATCAGCCTTCTGAAACTTCAGGCAGGGAAAGATAGCTTTCTAAAGGCCCCTTTCCTTAATATTTATCACAAATTCAACTTCACCATTGTGTTGGGCTTTTAACAAATATTTTAAAAAATTGTTTAATCATTTTTGTAGCTGGTCCCTAGCCTCGTTTAGCCAGATCAATATTTAATATTGCTTCCTGTGTTTCTCCAAGGGACAGCCAGCCTTCCTCCTGTGAAAATAACTTTTGGGTGCAGGTCACTGTAAGGACACGTTAACTTTAAATTTCTACATGTCCTACTTTTAAATACCTTGAGCCCTGCGTGGTCGGCTACAAAACCTACATAGGGGTGACAACATTATATTTAAAAGGGAGTTTTGTGACAGGTTATAGCAACCAGGCTACTGTGGTACGCCTAAAGTAATTTTTGTCTTGTTACACTAGTGGATGGCACAGTAGTGCTGTAGTTTATAGGTGACATTTGACTTTCCAATCCAAGAAGGTAATTTGGGAGAACATATTGTAAGGCCTTATAGGAAAGTTAAATCAGCCAATTAAGAGTAAACCAATTTCCACATGCTTTAGGGATCAGAAAACGTGCACTGGGGCCTAGTTAGTAGTGTCCCATGCACAAAGTTAAAAAAAGGAGCAACAGTTTACAAAAAATGGGGGTGACCACACAAAAAAAAGGAAGTTTCTCACGGGAGGGACTATGAACTTGATCATCCCTGACAGTGGACAACATCCAAACTTTGGGATGGTGTGTAACTTTAATTTTAGTTTGGGTTTCTAGGCATGGTGGTGAGACTTGGGGTGATAATGATTCGCTTGAGGGCTTTAGCTTTTCGTTTCAGTGGAGTAAGTGAATCAGTGCTGTCTCGTTTGAGTAATTCTGCAGACTTTTTACCATATCCAGTTTATGCAGCATCTCCTTGAGGCTAGCTGGATTCTCTTTCTGGCATTACTTCAGATTCACCTGTTCATTATGTCTTTTTCTCTGGTGTATTTGAAAACATACTTCCTGATTGTACCACATCGCTTCACCATTTTGTGAAGTCTAACAATGTTGCAGATTCCACAGGTACCATTATACGGTTGCCTACTTTACAGGATGTGTGGCCCTTGTAGGACTTCCACACATTGATGGGGTGCAATACTTTTCTACCATACCCAGGCCACCAAACACAAGTGTGACTTTCCTGGAACCATGTTAAGAATTAGTTGTATTCATTGTTTGCTACTGTTGAATACAGAAGTAAAGCAATCTGAGCCCCTCATCTGCCCACTCCCTCAGCTACCCTTTCTTCACTATTCTTTTTGCCATCTGCAGCTTACTCCTGCAACCCAACTTTCCATTGATTTTGCTTCAGACAGTATTTAATTTCAAGGGATCCGATTTGGTTAGGCCCTGTTCAACAGTGGAGTTACCTCATTCTCCGCCACTAACTGGATGAAGTTTGGGCAACTTTCTGTCTGCCTGAGGATCATCCTGACTTGGCTTACAATTATTAATGTGTGAGTGGCTACTAAGCAACATTTCTGGTTTTTTTTCCACCTTTTCCAAAGTGGGTAGACCTGGTCCACAAGAATTTCTGAAACCTTATGCATCATGTGGTGAAGTTGTGTAGGGGCCTATTGTGGAAGTGTACATTTTCTGAGACAGTTTGCTTTTTATTCCCTTGCTTAGCATGATATGTTTATGTAACAGGGAGCAGAATATTAGCAAAGTATAAAAGTGGCAGTATATGCTAGGAGACGATGCCTCTAAATGGCTCTAGGGCGGTGCGACCGGTGCCACTGCACCGGGTGCTGACTTCGCACGGGGGCGCCTGTTTGTTAGTTTATATTGGCTTAAAGGCACCTGCTGCCACATTCCTGGACTCCAGCAATTTTCAGGCAACAATTAATATGTCAAGATAACTCCGGTGATTAATGTTCTTCCAAGCAAGAGCGGAGTTTTGTCTAGTAGCAGTTTTGATTCGTGGAAGTTTTGATTCAATGTAAGGTAGCACAGAGGGTTAATATGCCTGCTGCAAAGAACATGTACCATGCAGGACACAAAGTGAATGTAATGTAAACAGGTCAGTGGGTTACTGCTTTTGTCAGATACTTCCTTTTCTTAGTTTCAGTTTGCAGTGAGCTATTAACTGTCAAATAACTGGGTGCAGACTTTAAGGTATAGATTAGAGCGTATGGATTTTTTCGTCAGACTTTCATTATTCTAATGTTGCAAAAAGGGTTCATTTGGGTACAAATCAGTTCTTGTTATTAAAGAAAGCCCCAATCCATTGTGTTACATTTTAAATTCAGAGTTTGTGCTTCTCCAGACCAAGTACTCTTCAACTGTACTGCCTACCTGTATGGATAATATGTGAATCCACCCCTTGTTGTCCTCTGTCTTATGTAACATTTCCTATACACTGATTTACACACCCATGATTGATAGTCTCTGTGTAATCAGTGTTTTGTGTAAAGTGCTCTGGCACCCTTCACTTTTATGAGTGACGCTCTAAAATTAATTAAATGCATCTGAGAGAGAGTGGTTATGGAGACTGTTAAAGGGTGGTGGGGAGGAAATCCGTGGTGCAGGTGGTCATTGGGGGGGGGCGCCAGAACACAATGTCGCACTGGGCGCCACCAGTGCTAAAGCCGGCCCCGGTGTAACTTATTGGACTCAAAAGCACACGTTTGTTAGGGGTGGCTGTCTCAGAAATTGGTCAACCCCAGTATTCTACTTGTCTTTGTTTCTCTCTCCTCCACTTTTTCTGTCACTCTCTTTGGCATCTCTCTCTTTCATCTCACCTGTACCTATTCTGTACATCCTTGATGCCTTATTACTCTCTTACTCCTAGCTGCCCATTATCCCATGATATTTATTAGTACCCCGGTAGGCAAATGAGGACATAAGATAGTTAGGGCGCCTGGATACTCTCTCGGGTGATTAGTGCGCTATAAAAATACGGTTAACACAAAATAACATTAGAAGAAGAAGCAAAGGTTACCTAACCTGTTGGTCTATTGTATTCGTTTTTACTTTTGCTATATGTCTATTGATTTAGATTTTTTCCATTTCTTTTGCTTGCTTCACCTCTAAGCTGGGAGGCTGGTACTGTTGTGCCTTACAAAGACTAAACTAAATATTTTCACCTTAGAAATGTGGGAAGGGCAACATAAAACTTGCTTATTAAATGGTCAATTCCAAACTACATTTTTCTCCTGCAGTTCCTTTTGGCAGGTTCAAAGAAATTAGAAAATTTCATATATCAAACATGATTTTTGCTGCTTTCAATTGCATTATGACACTGAGATGGCCATTTTTTTTACTTTTCATTTTTACCTTTTAAAATGGCGGAAGTCATCTTTGTACAATAAATTAAATAATAAAAGTGCACGAATGCGCATTATTTACAACAGAGAAGTCGCCCGGTAGCAAATTGCAGCTGCTGAGCCTTCAGAATAATAAATTAAAAATATAAACCCGTATGGGGAGAGGTGGAGGAGCAGCGGGGGCAGAGGGTGAGCAACTGATGCTGATCCGGCTGAGCAGCATGGAGGAGTGATGAACAGGGAGATTTCGGGGAGCAATAGAGTACACATGGGAGAGGATTGAAGTAAACAATAACAAGCATTGGCAAAGCCAATAGATCTTGCCTATGCAGGATCTATTGACTTTGTCGATGTTTTTTTTATCATTTTTACTGAAAGTAAAAATAAAAAAAAAGCACTGTGGCTTGGTCAATACTGGCCACATCCTAGCACCTTTTTTTTCTTTCAACCATGCTGCTGTATAACATGGCTAAAGAGATTGACAAAGCCAATATACCTTGTATAGGTGAGACCTATTGGCTTTGCCAATGCCTGCTGAGGTGAGCATCTTTACTGCAGTATATTCACTATGAAGGGCGCATTCTTGGTGAAATGAGTCTCCACTGTGGCCTGCTCACTGTGAAGTGATCCATATCCAGGGATTCAAAGAAGTCCACAGGGTTTTCCAGTGGCCACAATAGGGCAGAAGCCGCTGTCCCTGAGTGGCCTTAAATTATGTGTTTTTGGTGTATGAGCTTAGCCATTCCCGGTTTCTATATAACTGACTTCAGAGAAGACCAGTCACAAAACGGGTGATAGGAGAGTGAGCACGAGGGAGGACTGGCCTTTTGAACAGTTAAGTATTTTCTAGGCAGACCCTAGTACCCGGTATGGCAGTAGGGTGTGAACAGATGCAGTCACATGTCAAGCCTACTGTGTCTGCCATGACGTCATTTTGAGGGTACCGTAGCTCAGTGTTCATAGCTATGTCATGTGATAGTCCACCTCTGTATGGCTCATTCCAGCAGTGGCAGGAACGAAAGTAAAGTCACCCCCGTTGCCCTCTCCAAAGCTCTACGAGACAGCTGCCATTCATCAGCAACCCACAAAAATTACCCTACAAGGAGATGTTCTGGAGGGGCTAAAACACCGCCCATGGAATCAAGAAACTTGAGTTATAATCCCAGCGTGCGCAGTTAATCACATTGTGTGATCCTGGGCAAAGCCCTGCAAATCTTTGGGTCTCAGTTCCTTTATGCAGCACAAACGCTGACAGCTTCCAGAGCTTTGTTTTCACAGATTGAAGAAGCAAACAGTTGTTAGAGGTATTTCCCTACAACTCTGTATTAAATATGTTGCAAGTCCTATTTAAAAGATCTTAGGTTGTATTGTAAAAATCTTATTGTCATGTTCCTTTAAACTTTTCATGTAAACAAAAGCGACGTACAGCTAAAATGTAAGTATTTGAAATTGTGGAAATGTAACAAATCTGCAATGTTGAATAATATTGGTTTTACGTTTATGTTTGCATTGCTTATTTCTCTCATGCACTTGGCAAAGGATATGACGTTATAGGTAGAGATGCCAACTCTAGAATTGGGCAACCAAGTTTGAGTCCCATGTCGGCTCGATATTCTGGTATCTTGGGCACATCAATTAATTTCCTTATTATTATTGGGGGATTTATAGAGCGCATGGCTGCCCTAAGGCTTCCCAGCGCTATAAGATCAGTAACTAAGTAGGGTGCTGGTGACTTAGAGATATTGCTTAAACAGCCAAGTCTTTGGCCTTATAAATGAGTGATGTAACTGGTAACCAGGTAAAGAGCTCCAGTGCCAGTGGTCTGAGTTCACGTTATATATAAACAAGTGACTGCGCAACAGGAACGGCGTAGGAGGAATGACGGTATCAAGCAGAGGAGAGAGAGGAAGAAAAACAAGTCACTTATCTCTACATGCCTAATAAAATGAATCCGTCATCCACATGTAACATGATGTGCTGTTTAAGGGTTATCTTACAGCTTCGTAAATGGAGTATAGGAGGGGCACCAAAGGGCTCCATGGAGAGACTAATCTGCATTCCTCTTTCCCATAAATGCTCTCACTTTGAAGTCAGCAACCCTCTGCGGAAGACACCTAGACATTTGACCTCTGTCTTTGAATGCACAGCAAATGTGATGAGATAAGAACAACATTTACAGGCCTGTTTACAAAAAGGTAGCTCTTGGAAGAAAACTGGTAAATAAGGTTTTGGCATGCGAGGGAGGAAGTGAACCTTTAAAGCCTAAACCAGCAAATGAGAAGCAAGAAAACGTGAGTTACAAACCACAAATCCAATGACAAGCCACGGGGTGGAATGCAATCCCAGGTCGGCTCTCTGAAACTCCCCAAGTTGTCTTTTGCATACCAGACAGCTGCGCTCTCTGATAGGCTGTGACCTCAAAAACAGAGGGGGTTGAGGAGAATTGCGAAAGTAACTGACGAGGGGAGAAAGATTGAGATCGTGGGGGGTCAAATACAGGGGAGAGAACAAACACGTGTTAATATTGAGTACTGAAACCACAATGAAACAAGTATTTCCAAAACCAATACGTCTGGCCTTGGCAAACAAAGATTTTTCTGTTGCGATGTCTTTTGTTTTATTTATTTTTTTGCAAATGCAAGGAACAAAAATAAAAAGAATAAACTAAAAAACAACTGATGCTTCTGAAACATTGCACCTGCATTTTTAGAAATGTAAAAATAAATATAGTTTAAAAACTCAGATTCAACACTGTGCGCGTAATTCATACAAATGGGGAGTGAGCCATGTGTATATATTTCCATAGTTATCAATAATCACCACACTGTGGTTTGTAAGCAACCCCAAACAGGTATGACTGGGGCATTTACATTCACACTGCCACAGCGCTTTCTTGCGGGGCGCTCTTAAGCTAATCACTGTTACCATTCACGATAATGTCCACATTCAGAGTGGTTAGCCACTCTACTAGTGTTCTTATTCCATGACTAGACTGCAAAATAATGCATTAATGTTCTTCAGACACCATCTTAAGAGTTAGACAGCCCTTTAGATTTCAAAATGAAGCTCTTGGACTGCAAGGCAACTAAACATCTGCAGAGAGAATTAGAACTCACAAAATAATCATGTGACCGTGTCACATTGTTATCAGAAACATTACAAACTGGATACAGAAAGCCATTTACACATCTAAGTGTAAGTTAGATACACAGAATCCTTACATGCATTAATGTGCCATCCTCCTCAGCATCAGCACTGCAATACTTCTGCATGTCTCAAGTCCTGATCTTGTTGGATTAACACATTACAGTTAGAACTTTAACTTTGGAAATAAATCCAAATGAAGTGAAGCAGTTCTCCTATTTGCAGCTTTTACAGCTCTGAGTGGAAACTTACTGTAGTGTTGTTGCTCTGCTGGAAAGACTGCATGCCACTTGGAGAGGAAAGAATAAAACGTCAGGAGTCTCAGTGCAATGGACCCGCCCATGCCTCTGTGATATCGGCGAGGTTTGTATAGTAAAGCGGCCCATGAGCGACAGGAAGCCGAGAGAGCCCAGTTCACAGCTCTTCGTGCTGTTGTCAGCTGTGAGTGTCTGCCTTCAACTGCATAGTATTCATTGCATGTGAATGAAACTTGTATTTGAAAGTAGAACTGTCCACCCAGGCTCAATCTTTTGAATACTGCGTATATGGTAAGCCATTTATGAAATTGTACGTGCCTCTGCTGTGTGTGGAAATGTTTTGCAGTTTTAGATGAGTATGGCTCTCTGAGGTTGAAAAAAAAGCCAAATACTTAAAATACGACTAAAATTATAGAATGGCGCACCAGTACTTGCACGCCAGCCCTGGCACTGAAGTGCACTCCTTTTCAAGGAGCTGTGTAATCAGGCAAGATGGCATCACACACAGGGCAAGCCGACCAATGGATGAAGTGGGATGACGGGCAAGCCGACCAATGGATGAAGTGGGATGACGGGCAAGCCAACCAATGGATGAAGTGGGATGACCCACTGTCCCATGCTGTAAGCTGTGGCAGGTAGAAGGAAAGTGTGAATTGCACTTGTGATTATGATTGTAACAATGTTTTAAGAAAAACCCCAATATATTGGCGTCCACAATATTTATGTATTCACAATATTTTGACAATGATTCTATGGTCAGATACTATTTTGAAGCTGATATTCATACTATTTGGTTTGTGTAGAATATCTGTTCCTCTGAATGTTGCTCTACTAAACAAACGATTAAGATAATCAGTTTCTCCTCTGAAATTTGAAAGCCCGATAGACCACAACATCCAGTGCGAACTTGAATGATCTCTTATGCAAAGGTGGAATAGTGAGTCCCCCCTAATGGGATCTAATATTACATTCACTGCCTCCCTGAAAATGTGGAAGAATGTTGAATGGGATACTTCAGATGCTGGAGACGCGTTTCTAGATAGGACCCTCAGCACAAAAAGAGTGATTGCAAGAAGCCTAGCTAGAGATAAACTATACTGTTGGTGCAAGGTTCAAGTCATAGGACCCTCAGCACAAAAAGAGTGATTGCAAGAAGCCTAGCTAGAGAGAAACTATACTGTTGGTGCAAGGTTCAAGTCATAGGACCCTCAGCACAAAAAGAGTGATTGCAAGAAGCCTAGCTAGAGAGAAACTATACTGTTGGTGCAGGGTTCAAGTCTTGGCTTTATTGTGTCTAGCAAATCTATAATGGTCTGCAGTCAGGTCAATACAGTAGAAAATTCGCTATTTAGACAAACTGCAGTGATTAATTTCGATGTGAAATAGCCTCTTATTTTATCAGGGCCATTTTTAGGTTGCAGCCTACCAGACATCACAGCTGTCTGGTTTGCTAAAGAAATCTTGGTGACATTCAGAAAGTTTACCTAGGAATGCATTACGCTTATTGCTTACCACTGGCTTTGAGGTTTGTAACTCACATATTCTGGCTTTCTATTTGCTAGCTTTATTTGCTTTAGGTTGACCAGCTCGAGTGCATCCCTCCCATTCTCCAAACCTTGTTTACTGTATTCTTCCACAAACTCGCTTTCTGTAAACAGGCCTTTAAATCTTGTTCTTATCTTGTCACATTTGATGTGCATTCAAAGACGGAGGTCAAATATCAGGCTGTGTCTTCAAGGGGGCTTGATGTTTTGTTTATTTTTTTTTCTCTGTCTTCAAAGTGAGAGGAGTTATGTGACAATAATGCTGGCTACTAGGGGCCTACTTGAGGAAGGCTCTACGATGTTGTTTTTTAGCACACAACAAAATTTAAATGTCTGTAAATTAACTGTGCTATCATATCAATACATTGGGTGATGACATTTCCACACATTATCGTTTGTGCACCATATACTTTTATCAGTGAAAATGTAAGTGAGTGCAAATGTAATGGTCATTTCAATTAAAGATGTGTTGTCTGTAATGGCAGTACGCTACCATACCATGCATATTCCACGTTACCCCACTCTACTCTGTACCACTCCATGCCACTGCACTCTAATCTGTACCACTTCACTTTACGACAAAGCCCTCTACGCCAGTACCCTCTACACCAGTACCCTCTACGCCACGCTAATCCACTCTGCATAACTGTACTTTTCTCAGAAACAATCTACTCTACGCCATGCGTTTGGCCCCACTCTACTCTACTCTGCACAACTCTACATCACTGCACTCTATGCCAGTGCACTCTACACCACTTTACTCAAAACCAATGTACTCTACACCACGGCACTCTACGCCACTGCACTCTACACCACCCTATTTTACTCTGCATCACTGTACGGTATGCTACTGCTCTCTACGCCACTCTCGTCCGCGCCACTGCGCTCCACACCAATGCACTTCACAGCACTCTACTATACACCACTGTACTCTGACAGTATACTCTGCAACACTGCACTCTCTGCCACTCTACTTAATGTCACTCTACTCTATGCCACTGCACTCTACGCAACTCCACTCTGCACCACTCTATGCCACTGCACTCTGCCAATCCACTCTATGCAAATCCACTATAAGCCACTCTAATCTACTCTGCACCACTGCACTCTGACACTCTAATCTATATGAGCGCACTCTACGCCACTTCACGGTACTCTGAAACAATCTACTCTATGCCACTGTAGTCTATGCCACTCTATTGCACTCTGCGCCACCACATGCCACTCTACCCTATGCCACTATAATCTACACCGCTGCACTCTGACACTGCACTCTGCACCAATGTGCACTACACCACTTTACTCAAAGCCAATACACTCTATGTCAATCTACTCTGCATCACGGCACTGTACGCCACTATAGTCTCCTCATCAACACTGCACTCTATGCCACTCTACTCTACACCATTGCACTGTATCTCACTTTACTCTGCACCACTCTACACCGCTGCACTCTACATTAATGTACTCTATGCCACACTACTCTGCAGCACTGCACTCTCTGCCACTGCACTCTATGCCAATCTACTCTATGCCACCACACTCTACTCTGCACCACTCTACGCCACTCTACTGTACTCTATGCAAATGCACTCTACGCCACTACACTCTTAACAACTCTAATCTATTTGCACCACTGCACTCTATGGCACTTCACTACTCTTCTCTGCACCACTCTACTCTATGCAAGTGTACTCTTCACCAATGCAATCTACACCCCTCCAGTCTAGGCCACTCCACTCTACACCTTTCCACTTTGCACCAATGCAGTCTACTCCACTACTCAATACCACTCTACACCACTTCACTCTACTCTCAAACAGTCTACTCTATGCCACATCACTCTACTCCTCTCTGCGCCACTCCACTCTACGCCACTGCACTCTACGCTGTGCCAGTCTATGCCACTGCACTCTATGCTATGTCACTCTACTCTAAACACTGCACTCTATGCCAATTCACTCTAAATCACTTAACTCAAAAACAGTGCACCCTATTCGGGGGGCGTGGCCAACTGGCGAACATGGCGGACGCCAGTGCTTAAGGCTCCGACCGTTACCCCCGTTTCACCCTGTCAGTTCTCCTGTGAAGTGGGCAGCTCTGGCCCGTAAAGCGCTGGTCGGGTGCGGGACGACGGCGGGGACGATCCCTGAGGCCCGGGAGCCGTGGGGTGGCCGCCTCTGGACGGGACCCGCGAGACGAGGACGCACGAGGCTGCCCGCGTGGCGGAGCTGATCGCTAGCGGCGGCCGCCGGCTTGAAGACGAGTCGGGCGAGCGGAGGACGGGGAGCGGAGTGACCTACGAGGCCCCGTGTGATTGCGGTGGGGGCTGCCGGGGGGCTCCCGGCTGGAGACTGCGGTGCGGCGGAGGGCCTGCTGCGGTGGAACGCAGAGGAGTGGCGGCGGCGGCCTGGGCCGCGCTGCGGTGGCCTGTCGCGGCCCGCGAGGACACTGGTGACGGCGGCGGGCGGAGCTGAGCCCTGGGGGAGCAACGCGGCTGGCCTGAGCAGCCCGCATGCAGTGAGGCCTGCAGCCCGGACACGGCGGACGGAGAGCTGGGGGCCTTGGGACGCCGTGGGCCCCGCGGAGGTGACGAGTACAGAGGCGCCACGATGAACAGTGAGTTGCTGGGGGTTGTGGAGCCTGCGGAGCGGCCTGCGCTACCGTTGCGGGGAGTTTGAGTTTGAGTTTGAGTTTAAAAATTCTTATATAGCGCTCTTACACCAGCGGTTTCATGGCGCTGTAACTGGCAGATCTCCTCAATAGGCAAGGAAGGGAGGTCGGGTAACAGAGGATTAAATGAAAATTTTGCAGAAGAAGTGGGCTTTAAGTTTCTTTCGAAACTGGGAATATGGGGTTAGGGATCTGAGATCAAGGGGTAATGAGTTCCAAAGGGTTGGGGCAAGGGTCGCAAATTTTGAGCCCCCCCACTTTTTCCGGCGAAACCGGGGAACTATCAGGAGGGATTGGGAAGAAGATCGGAGCTCCCTAGTTGGCGAGTAGGGGATAATCTCCGAAGAAATGAATGCAGGGGCCGTACCCAATCGAGCCTGATAAGTGATAGATGCAAGCTTGAATTGGATACGTTCCCGAACCGGAAGCCAATGTAAAAGTTTCAGAAGGGGGGTGACATGTGAGGGTTTAGGAAGGTTAAAGACCAGCCGAGCCGCCTGGTTTTGGATCATCTGCAACCGCCTGAGACTATATGCAGGTATACCTGCATATAGGGCGTTGCCATAATCCAGGCGGGAGATGACCATCGCAAGGACGATCAACTTCAAGGCCTCAAAGGTGAAAAATCGAGAGACCCTGCGGATGGTGCGAAGAGACAGAAAAGAGGAAGAAACCACAAAACTAACCTGGGAGTGAAGGGTAAGGTGAGAGTTGAGTTTAATACCAAGGGTTTTGACCGAAGTAGAGGGGACCGGAGAGGGACCAAGGGAAGGGGGCCAAAAGAGTGAAGACCAGGGACTGGAACAACCACCCGTCAACACCAACTCGGTCTTATCAGGGTTGAGTTTCAGGTGGTTGAAATCCATCCAGTCCCTGATAAAAATCATAGTGGACTGGAAATTAGAGATAGAGGCAGAAGAAGAGGACAGATTAAAGACAAGTTGGAGGTCATCCGCATAGTTGTATACGGAGACCTCCATTTGTTGTAAAGAAAAAATGAGGGGAGAAATGTAAAGATTAAACAGAAGAGGTGAAAGGGAGGAGCCTTGGGGGACCCCGCCCAGAACTTTCCGAAAGTCCGCAGTGAAGTCACCCAGGCGAACTGCCTGGGTGCGGTCCCTCAGGAAGGAGGACAACCAAACCAGGGCCGTACCCCCGATCCCCGCCGCCGCGACACGGGAAAGTAAGATGGTATGATCCACCGTGTCGAAGGCGGCAGAGAGATCGAGGAGGACCAGTGCCTGGAATTGATTGGTGTCCCTCCCCTCCCTGAGGTTATCAAGGACCGAAAGAACTACGGACTCCGTAGAGTGTGCGGGGCGAAAACCAGCGGTGACCTGTGATCGCGCCTAGGCAGGTGCGCTTCAGGAGAGGTGGAGCGGAGCGGCCGCCTCAGGGACACAGAGGCAGAGTGGAGGAGTGACTTGACAGCCTGAAGGGCCCGGAGGCTGGGGGACGCTCGCCGCCGGGAGCCTGTGGACTGGTGCGGGCGGTGGCGGGCGCCATCTTGCGAGGCACGCCATTTTGGGAGAGCCGGCGGCGGCCCTCTGGGAGAGGGTGCCCACCGTTGTGAACAATAGTGCAGTCCAGGCGCCCGGACAGTAGGAGAACCTCTGGGTGGCTGAGTGAGGCGCGCTGGGCGTGGGGGGCCCCCCGGACGTCCCCGGTAGCCGGAGTGCTGGATCAGTGACACTCCATGTGCCCGGGGGCCCAGCAGATAGCCGGCGGGCACCGGTCGGGTGTACCCGGCGACATTGGGGTGGCGCCAGCCTAAACACAGTAAGCGCCACTGAAGGGAGCCCCGGGAGTCTCCGGCGGGCGCCGGTCGGGCGCACCCGGTGAGGCTGGAGAGTGACGGGTGAGAGTCTGGCTGGTCGTAGCCGGCGCCAGTGAGGGGAGCCGCAGGAGACCCCACCGACTGGCACATTTCGGAAAAGAGGGCAGTGGTGAGCTGACCTGGGGAGAGGCGCTCGACATACTGGTCCAGGAGCCCTGCGGACCTTGGGGCCTGCTGCTTGCCCGCACTGGTGGCCGCGCAGAGGGGCGCAACGTATAGGAGCAGAGGTGCAGCCATCGGGCCGCGCCCGCGACACCAGGAGACAGCCTGCGGATGCCGACAGCTCAACAATACGTGATGGGCCGGCTCCGTGACAAAACGCAGCAGGGACAGTCACGCACAGGGAGCTTGGACACCACGCAGGCCCGTCCAGGGGGGGACGAGGAGCCACAATCGGCGGCCCTGTCGGCCAAGATGGACATCATGCTTGCGGCGGTGGAGAAACTCAGCGCCAGCCTGGAGCAGATGAGAGAGTCCTTAAAAGTCAGGATTGATAAGGTCACCTCCGACTTCACGCTCCTCCATGCGGACCACCGCAAGCTGGCTGAGAGGGTCACGGTCCAGGGCCAGACGCTTCGGGAGCTCCAGCCAGTCACCCAGAGCCATGGTGCTGTGCTGCAGGATGTGTTGGACAGGGTTAATGCGCTTGAAGACCGGGTCGATGAAGCAGAAGGGCGCTCCTGTCGCAATAATGTACGCGTCGTGGGACTTCCAGAGGGAGTTGAAGGAAGGAACCCGGAGCAGTATATAGAGCGCTGGCTGAAGGACCTCTTGCCGCAAGGGGCGCTATCCCAACACTTTGTGGTGGAAAGAGCGCACAGGGTGCCGGCGCAACAACCCAAACCAGGGGCCCGGCCCCGCCCGTTCCTCTTCAGGCTCCTGAACTATCGCGACCGGGACGCGGTCCTGAGTGAAACACGCAAATCTGGAGACCCGACGGTTGGCAGTAGTCGCGTCATGTTCTTCCCCGACTACACCGCGGCTGTGCAACGGCGCAGGAGCAACTACTTGGCGGTGAAGAGGCAACTTCGGGAACTGGAGCTGCCCTACTCCTTGCTGTTCCCAGCCCGTCTGCGAGTGGTGGCAAAGGAGGGGACCCGCTTCTTCGACTCCCCGGCGGATGTCTGGGACTGGCTGGAGGAGACGGGGCAGTGGACGGGGGAGAGACCCGCGGGCGCGGAACCTGACGGCCGCCCGGAGAGAGGACCCAGGAGCCGCAGGAGGCGGGGAGCCCGACAGCAGATGCGGATGGGGCTGGTGGCGCCTAGCCCTGAGCGGATCAGAGTGGAGTGACAGGAGGTCCTTGATGCGGTGGCGACCCTGGGGACGCCACACAGTGGAGACTGCATGGAGACTGGAGCGTGCAGCGCCCTGGGGACCAGTGGTGCCTCGTCCCCGTCCACGGTGATCTCGGAGGAACTGGCTCTACCGGTGGTGACCCCACAGACTGCTGACTTGATTGTGTGATGGGACACTGCCGCACCGCACTGGGGTGGGAGCCATGCGGGGTAGGTATGCCCACGCACCTGTCCTGCAAATGCGCGCCTGGGGGAGGGGCGGGGACCCGAGAGAGAGGGGGTTCTTTCATGAAGGGCATGGCCTTAGCGCGGGGGGCACCCGGCAGTGCAGGGCGGCTTGCTTGTGGCGCGTGCCGCTGGACGTTACAGTGGGGGGTTCCTGCTGCCACGCCCTCGAGCTCGGACAGCGCGACAGTTTCATGCTAGATAAGCTGCTGCTTTCCCTTCACTTAGAGGAGATTGGGGAGGGGGGAAATTGTGCCAACTTGTCGACAATCCCGCGCGTACCCCATCAGACACTGTACTGACACACTGCATTGTTAATTAGTTTCTTTGAAGTTTGGACGGATGCCCCGTTGGGAATGCGCCCCTTTTGTTCTACTGTTCACGGCAGTTACACTGTTTACATGGCAGCGCATTTACATGTTCCCCTGGGTCGCGTGGCCGGCCCCTCATCCTCCTCCCCGGGTGCGGACGCTCTACTTCCAGCCCGGCTGGCTTTTCCACCCTCACGATGACACACACTAATGTTGTGACTTGGAATATACGGGGCATGCACACACCGTCAAAGCGCTACTCCATCTTCTCCTACTTACAACGCCACTCTGTTGGGATCGCCCTCCTGCAGGAGACGCATATGTCGCAGCTAGAACTGGGTAGGCTTTCCAGGCGATGGAGAGGGCACACATATGGCACCACTTATTCGGCGCATGCGCGCGGCACACTGATATGGATGCGAGCGGGGGTCCCTTTCCGGTGCGAGGAGGTGGTGGTGGACGGTGAGGGCAGGTACACGCTGGTGCGGGGAAAACTGAACGGGCAGGAGATCTTGCTGGGGTCGATATACGCGCCCAATGTGGATCAGCAGTCCTTCCTGGAACGCCTGACACAAATCCTGCACCCTTATGCGGGGATCCCCTGGCTGCTGGGGGGGGACTTTAACATGGTGCTTGATGTCCAGCTGGACAGATCCTTCCCTCCCCTGCGTGCTGCGATGGTGGAGTCCAACGCTCGGGCGCTGGGGGACTGGCTTGCGCACTGGGCGCTACAGGACCTGTGGCGCACCCTCCACCCGAGGGACAAGATATATTCTTATTACTCGGCGGTGCACGATCTACACGTCCGGCTGGACAGGTTGGTGGGCTCGCAGTCACTACTCCCGCTTATAGCGCGTTCTGAATATCTGGGCCGAACGCACTCCGATCATAACCCTTTGTGGTTCCAGCTTAGCTGGGTGGCGGAACGGCCGCCGGTGCCCACCTGGCGGCTTCAACCAAGCGCGCTTGAGGACCCGGAATTTAGATCTTCCCTTGGCACGGCCATTCTAGCATACTTTGAAGCAAACGAAGGGACTGCGAGTGATGCACTGGTGGAGTGGGAGGCCCATAAGGCGACCATCCGAGGCCACTGCCTGGGGGCCACCTGGAACATACGCAAGGGCCTCTCGGACTCTCTGATGAGCCTGGAGAATGAACTCCTGCGGCACGAGAGGGAGGGAGAAGGAGGGGGTCGGCACTCACACACCCTGGCAGACCTTCGGGAAAGGCACGCGGACCTCCTGGAGCGGCTCCGGTGCCACAACTACGCTGCGCACACAGCCAGGACGCACGCTAGGGTGGACAGGGCGGGCCGCCTCCTGGCCTGGCTCATTCGGCAGGAGGACCGACGTGCCCCTATAGGAACGATCCGTAACGAGGATGGCACGCTAGTCCACACACAGCGTGAAATACACCGGGCCTTTGCTGACCACTATAGGCAACTGTACAAAGCGAGGGGGACTGGCCCCCCGCATCTTCTTGGGGACTTTCTGGCCTCTGTCCAGCTCCCCGAGGTCACGGCGGCACACAATGGGGAACTCGCCGGACCTCTCTCTCTGGAGGAAATTGGGGAGGCAATTCAATCAATGGCATCCGGGAAGACGCCGGGGCCAGATGGCCTGCCCGCGGAATACTACAAAGCATACCGAGAGTCCCTGGCGCCGCTGCTGAGAGAGCTCTACAATAAAGCACTTGAGGTGGGGTCGCTCCCCCCTTCTATGCGGGAGGCGTTCCTGGTCTCCCTGCCCAAGCCTGACAGAGACCACACGGAGCTGGGCTCCTACCGTCCCTTAGCGATGCTTAACGTGGATTACAAAATCCTCGCCAAAGTGCTGGCGGAGCGGCTGGCGCCGGTGGTCCCTCATCTGGTGCACACCGACCAGAATGGCTTTGTCCCGGCACGGTCAACGTCCCTGAACATTCGGAGATACTTCAGGGTAGCAACCGAGGCAGTGCACAGGTGGCCCAGAGCGGGGTGCCTCATCTTGGACTTAGAGAAGGCATTTGACAGTCTGGAGTGGGGTTACTTAGCCGAGGTGCTGCTCCGATATGGGTTGGACCGGGAATTCCTGAAGATGGTCGACCTGTTATACAGGCGACCCACGGTCCGTGTCCGACTGGGCCCTCACGTCTCGGAGGCGATACCGGTAGGCCGCGGCACCCGCCAGGGGTGCCCGCTCTCCCCGCTCCTGTTCGCCCTGGCCATTGAGCCTCTGGCTGTGGCTGTGCGGGCAACCCTGGGAGATGGTATACGGTTGGGGGACGCCGTCCACCACGTGTCGCTCTACGCTGATGACCTGTTGGTCTACGTGCAGGATGTGGGGCGTGTCCCGGAGGAGCTGCCGCGGCTGCTGAGGACGTTCGCCGCTATCTCGGGGCTACGTGTGAACGCAGCCAAATCCTGCCTGTATGCCTTTAGTGCCGGTATTGACGATCCGAGATACTGCCTGGATGGCACGCTGGTCCAATGGAAGGAAGACACCTTCCGCTATTTGGGGATCCAAATTTACCGATGCCCGGCCGACCTCTTCGATGGGAATCTGGGGAGGGCGGTCACGGCGCTCAGGTCGCAGGTGCACTTCTGGAGCGCACTCCCACTGACGATCACGGGCAGGGTGGCGCTGGCCAAAATGGTCATGCTCCCCCGCCTCCTGTATTACTTCGCCAACCTGCCGATGTATATTCCCCCCACATTTTTTGGTAAACTTAATCAGCTGCTGCGGGACTTTGTCTGGGGTACTGCCAGACACAGGCTGGCGCTCGCGAAGTTGTTCCTACCGACAGACAGAGGTGGTCTAGCCGCCCCTTGCTTTGAGCACTACCACCTGGCCGCTCAATTACAATGGGTGGCCCGCTGGCTAGCTGATAGGGGCAGGGACGACACGGCCTCGGGGTTGGCGCCTTACTCACTGGAGCGAATAACCAGGTCCTTCCATCCTCTCCACAGGGTTGCGCGCCCGCTACCACTCCTTCTGGAAGTGGCGCATAGGTGTTTCCGGAGGGCCTTGTTCCTCACGCGTACTATTGTCCCGTATGCGCCGGCAATACCGCTGGAGGGCTCCCCTGGCGGAGGAGGGGTGCTCACGGCCCCGTGCTGGCGGATTGGTGGGGAGCTGATGTGCGCACGTTGGGAGATCTGTACCGGGAGGGCGAGCTCATACCGTACGAGACCCTGGTATCGGAGGACGGGCTCCCGCCCGATGGGTTCCCGACGCATCGCTCGCTGATAGCGAGCATGACCGCCCAATGGGGGGATATGGCCTCGGAACCCACCCTGCATCTGACCATGCAATACTTGCATGTCATGGGAAGGGGAGGGCACTTGATCCGCTGGTTTGCAGCTTCGCTGAGGGAGCTGTCGTCCATTAGCCTGGACCGCCTCCGCGCTAAGTGGGATCTGGACCTGGGAAGACCGCTGGAGGACAGGGAGTGGGAAAGGATACTCAAGGGCCCGGTGCGTATACCCCGAAACTTGCGGTTCCGCCAAATTCAGTTATTTATTGTGCATAGAGCTTACCTCACGCCGGAGTTAATTAACCGGTATTTTCACCGTACTGACGCAGTGTGCCCTAGATGTAGTGAGCCGGGGGCGGGTTTCCTGCATATGTTGTGGAGCTGTTCACGGTTGGGCGTCTACTGGAGATCGGTCAGTGGGCTGCTGCTAGAGAGTGTGGGCCGCAACATCCCATTCGACTGGCCCGAACACATATTGCACCACTTTAAACGATCGCGTAAGGATAAGGTGACGTCTCGATTCCTAGACCTGGGGCTAGTGGTAGCGGCACGCCTCATTACGAAGCGGTGGAAAGCACATGAACCGCCGCGCGTGCAGGCTTGGAGTGCCTCATTTCAGGCATGGGCCGGGGCAGAGGGGACCGCCATCCAGAGGGAGGAAACACTGGGCCTGCGGAGGGAACCCATGGCAGATCGCTGGAGGCAGCTGTTGGGGAAGCTCAGACGCCTAGGCGCGGAGGGTTGCGCGGGGTCACAGGAGGTGGCCGACGGAGCTGGCGTGGGCGGGGGTGGATCGGGAGATGCCCCTCTGTCGAGATGATAGGACCCTGCCTGCTTTCTCCCTTAGCGCCGCGACACCCACACTTGCATAGCGACGTTCACAGCCGAGGCACACACATGGGGGATCCTCGGGGGGGTGTGGAGGGGCGGGGGGTTACTGACAGCTGGGGGGGTATTGAGCCTGTATGTACAGTCTATGCTGCCATTGTTAAGGTTTTGTTATGTATAATCTTTGGGACTTGCGGGTATTTTGCTTGTTCTTCACTACCTGAATGGGGCGGGAGGCACCCGCGCACAGACACGGAGCCTAGCTGAGGTACGGTTACCACCGTTACTTCCGATGTGACTGCACCAGGACTGTCAAAGAGACTGTAGCTGGCTCCGCTGTGGACAGCGACCACAAATTAGTCTGAATGCATGTCATGAAATAGTAGTTATTGATCCTGATGCGGGATGATCCCCCACATATGTTTACAACTCTCTGCTTACCTATTGTGTCAAATGCCAAGGAATGTTCTTGTTTAAAACAATAAAAAATAGATTTACAAAAAAAAAAAAAAAAACAGTGCACCCTATTCCACTGCACCTATGCCAACTACTTAGCACCACTGCACTGTACACCAATATACAACTTTCTACTCTAAGTCACTGCACTCTACGGCACTGCACGCTACATCACTCTACACCATTACACCACTCAGTTCGACTCTGCACCCCTGTACTCTACGTTCCTACTCTCTGGACAACTCTACTCTGCACCACTATACACCAGTGCACTCTATGCCACTACACTCTGACAATGCACTCTGACAGTGCACTTTACACCACTGCTCTTTACGCCACTGCACTCTACACCACTGCACTCCATGACACTACACGCTGACACTCTACTCTGCAAGACTACACTCTATACCTCTGCACTCTATGCCATTGCACTCTACTCTGTACCACTCAATTCTGTGCCACTCTGCTGCACTCTACACCACTGCACTCTATGCCACTGCAGTCTACTCAGCACCACTCTACTCTACACCAATGCACTCCACTCTACTGTATATCACTTCAACCTTTGCCACTGCACTCTACCCTGCATCACTACACTCTGTGCCACTTCACTCTGCGTCACTCTACTCTGAAACACTGCTCTCTCTGCCACTGATCCCTATGCCACTCTACTCTGTGTCACTCCACTCTACCCCAATCCACTTTAAGCCACTCTAATCTACTCTGCACCACTGCACTCTAAGCCACTTCCCTCTACTCTGAAAGAATCTACTTTATTCCACTTCAGTTTACGCTACTCTATTCCACTCTGCACCACTCCACACTACGCCACTCTATTTTATACTGCTGCACTCTACTCCACAGCACTCTACACCACTTTACTCAAAACCAATCCTCTCTATGCCACTGCATTATATGCCAATCTACTCTGCACCACTGCACTGTATGCAACTATACTCTACGCCACACCATTGCACTCTGTCCCTTTACTCTGCACCACTCTATGCCACTGCACTCCAAGACATTCTACTCTGCAGCACTGCACTCACTGCTACTGAACTCTATGCTACTCTATTCTATGCCACTCTACTCTGTGCCACTTTACTTTATGCCACTACACTCTACTGTGCACCACTGCACTCTATGACACTGCACTTTATGACACTTCACTCTAAGCCTCTCTACTCTACACCACTCTACTCTATGCCAGTGCACTCCAGCCCACTCTGCTATGCAGCACTACACTAGTCTAGGCCACTCTTCTCTGCACCACGCCACTTTGCAACACTGCAGACTACACTAGTGCAGTCTATGTCACTACGCTATACCACTTCACTCTGCCCTGCAACACTCCACTCTACGCCACTTCACTCTACTCTGAAACAATATACCTTAGGTCACTGCATTCTATGCCACTGCAATTGACACCACTTTATTCCACTCTGTGCTACTCCACTCTACGCCACTCCACTCTACAACACTGCACAATAAAGCTAATGCACTCTACGCCACTACTCTATACCACTCCATTCTTCCCTACACCATTCACTCTATGCCACCTCACTCTACTATGAAACATTATACTTCAAGCCACTGTACTGTGTAACACTGCACTTTATGCAACTCTACTCCACTATGCACCGCTCCACTGTACGCCAGTGCACTCTATGCGCCTCCACTCTACGACACTCTACTCAACTCTGACACTGTACTCCACTCTATGCCACTGAACTCTACGGCCCTTCCACTCTATGACACTCTACTCCCTCCACAACACTCCACAATACTGTACGTTACTCCATGACATCCCACTTCACTCCTCTCCACGCCACTCAACTCTACTGCACTCCCACTCTATGCCACTCCATAACACTCCACTCTAAGACACTCCACTCCACGCCACACTCCTTTACCACAATAACTTTTAGCCATTCTGAACAGGTACTCTGGTGTACAACAATGCTAAAACATGTTGGCAAAGCCAATAGCTCTTGCATAGGCGAGACCTATTGGCTTTGCCAATGCTTTTATGAACATGTTGTGTGATCACTTAACTTTCACTATAAAAGATCGCTCTTTGTTGCTTGCTCCTGTGCTCTTGATGGCCGGTTTCTGATTATTTGATTGCATTAGTTACCTCAGATATTAGAATTTTCAGGTGACAAACTACATAGAGTCTGGGTCA
Source organism: Triturus cristatus (assembly GCF_964204655.1). Lineage (NCBI taxonomy): Eukaryota > Metazoa > Chordata > Amphibia > Caudata > Salamandridae > Triturus > Triturus cristatus. The sequence goes on along the minus strand of NC_140585.1, from coordinate 1,102,726,725 downwards.
CAAAGAACGTTGTAAATCTGCACTTGCAATTTTACACCTAGGTGCAAGTGCAGATTTACTCATTTCTGAAATTTACAGTCGTTGGCAGGAATTTTAGTGGAAATCTGAGCTAGGTGCATGGTTCCATGCATAATTCTGGCAAGGTTATGTGACATATCCAGCAGAATCCTATTCCTGCTGCGCGGAGTTCTCCATGGTGGCGAATTTCAGACTGGGGCAACCAGGGCCGGCCTTGGAGCTGTTGACTCTAAAGTTGTTGGCAATTTCCGCACAACAACTGGGCAATAGAGCCCCTGATCTCTCCATAGGCCCTCTCTCACATACATTTAATTTATTGTAAAGCACAGGTAAAGGTTGGCTGTACTGATAAGAAGGTATATTTAACTAAACAAACCCTTTTCAGCAACATTAGAAATAGATAATGAAAGACTGGGAGAAAAAAACAGAACGTCCTAACATATTTTATGCAGTTTGCATGCAGCTCTTTGATGACAGTTCATAACAGTCACTGTTCTATATTAGGGTTATATCCTATGAAGTGCGGTAACAAATGGATCTCTGTGACAAAAGCAGTAATCCACTCAGCTATCCACATAAAATATAGATCTGTATGGCCGGTATTAATGAAAGAAACGCTGTGAGGCATGACAATTTATATAATTGTATTGTGCAGTGTGCAAATTGAAGTATAGATTGATGGTAAAGGTGTCATTCTGAAGAGGAAGTTAATGTATAAACGTAATTAACTACCAAACTAAATTGTCCAAAAATGCTGAATTTAAAGGCAACAACCCACTGCAGACACATTTAGTAATCAAAGTACAAACGTATGATGTGCCAAACATGCTAGGTTGTGAACATTCCACACTGCAAACGTTGTACATCCTGATGCATGTGTGAGATTCATAAATTCAGTCAAATATCTTACCCCTAATATGGGTTAGCGGGGTGTCATAGCCATATTGAGGGGGCCCTTCCCTGAAGTCACACACTAAGAGGCTGATAGTGTAACCAGCATTGGTTATTGGATAGTGTATACATGGCCCCTTTTACCATAACCTATTGGTTGTTCATAGTGATCACTGTGCTTTATGTTTATATGAGGGCTCGGGATGGGGAGGGCCATTCCTTCTAAACGATACATGTAAAATTGTCCAATAGCTCTAATTATTTCTTGTCTTTTCTTGTCTGGCCATTTGGATCGTAAATACATGCATCAAACTTACATCAGCGCCTGTCCAAGAGCAACGTTATATTGATTCTATATTCATAACATTATTATGAACATAGAATGCTGTGGCATATTTTAAATGATGATATCAGCTGTTGTAAGGTTTATTTTAAAAGGGTTCAAAGTGGTAATCCTATGTGGAGAAGGCATGCCTGACCGCACACGGCTGACCGCATTAGGGTTTATGGGAAGTGCTGTTCACTTGGACACACTGGTTTCTTCTGTTTGTGTGCTGTGCATGTGATCTCGCCTTATTCATAACAGAGGTGCGCTTGCACGGTGGGTGTGCGTAACCTCAACAGAGTGACCAGTGCTACCTCGTCGGTGCGACTGCACTAAGGTTCATGGGAATTGTTGTTCACCAGGCTGCATTGAGTCCTACTGTTTCTATCCAATGTAAGTGATCTTGCCCCAATGATGTGTGCTATCATTGTTTTGTTATTTTATACTCTATTTCTAATGTATTCTCACATCAATGTTACAACAGGACGTAACAAGTCAAAGGAATGTTAAAAGACTTAAATTAATCATATATCTCAACTGTCCACGTGAAAGACATTCATATTATTTCACATGTGATTCTTGTCTAATGTCTCAAGGTTTTGAGAATCTTAAAGTCTTCTTAGTTGCATTGTTTGATCCAGAAAACTTCATTGTTGAGTCCTAGTGTACTGGTTCACACCTGATAGATCCAAGGCTATTTCCTTTTTTCTGGCAGAGATGGTAATTTTTAAGTAGGGATTGATGCTGTTAATCTATTGAGAGACTGATGTTAAATCATCATTTGATCCCCACCAAACAATAAAGATGTCATCAATATATCTTTTTGAGAGCACAATATGTGAGTGGCATTGATTCATTATGTTGTAAATGTGATTGGTCTCTGTTAGACCTGGCACCTTGGCGTGGGTCTCCCTTCCACTTTTTGTTGCTGTTGCCTTATCTGTTTTGCTGGTGTTAGCTGCTCAGAGCACTGTGCCACTGCCAGTGCCACAGTGCAAGTGCTCCCTGTATAAAGTGTATACATTGATTGGATTCCATGATTGGCTTATTTGGTTTACTGTCAGGCCCCAGTAAAGTGCACCAGGAGTGCCCAGGGCTTGTAAATCCAAATGCTGCGAGTGGGCCTGCAGCACTGGTTGTGCTACCCACAGAAGCAGCCTTGTAAAATGGGTCTAAGGTCTGCCATTGCAGAACCGGCGTGCAGTCTGGTACTGTCATGCTGACTGGGCAAGGGCACCCCCTTGCCAGTCCCTAAACCTTCCCTTAACTTCATATTAGTCACCCCTATGGTAGGCCCAAGGGCAGGGTGCATTGTAAGTGTAAGGTAGGACAAGCCCTGATGTGTGTGGCATGTCCTAATAGTGAATTACAGTCATTTTCGTTTTTCACTATTGTAAGGCTACCTGTTTTCATAGGCGAGAATGGGCTGCTGGAATTATTACCCTCTATAATCCTAGCAGACTCAGGGAACATGGTAGAAACTCGAGTTTGATATGCCTGAACTCAGAATAATAAAATACATCTTTTAGCAAAGTTTATTTTAATGCTATGTGTTTGCAAATACCACTTTTAGAAAGTTGGAATTTGCTTCCCTAACCATTTCAGCCCGCCTCTGCTCTGATGTGTATCTGCTGTCTGGTTTGTGTGAGTGACAGGGCTGGGGAATTCCAGGAGACAGTCTGGCAGCCAGGTGGTGAACAGAAAGATTACACCAGGATGGGTGGGAGGAGTGCCCCTTGACTCTGAATAGGGCTGTGCTCTGCCACCACAATGCTGGCTCCACCTCCTCTGATGTCTCTGCCCTGCACACTGAAAAGACAAGCCAAAGTCACCACAACAAAGTGCTCAAAAACTGGACTGAACAAGGCAAAGGCCCCCTGGCCTCAAAGAACAAAAGAAATGCAGTATAAAAATAGGAGCCCTGCTCCTAAGAAATCAGATCCTGCTTGAACCACGAAGAACCTCTGCCCGACTAGAAGGACCTGGGAAAGCTGAAGGAGGAGTACTGTCCCTGACCTGGGGGATTGGCCTGCAGTGGGTGCCTTGCTGAGAAAGGAGAGGAAAAGACTGAAAGAGACTTTTCAGAACTTGTGCTTCAACCTAATCTCCAAGGGCTTGTGGGGGAGCTTGCCCCCTGAACGGAGTCCCAGGAATATTGGACTCCTCCTGCCTCAAGAGCCGCTGGACATTGCCTCAAAACTTGCCCTGCCGCTGGAGCCGCGATTGAAGTGCGACTCGAAACCCTGTTTGCTCTGCAGCCGTGTCCGTGGCCGCCCCGCACCGTGTGGCTCCGCTCTGTACGAGCCGTAAACCGCACTGTCCACTGCCGGGCCACCTACACCCCGCTGCACCCTCCCCCGTGAGCCGCACTGCTCGTCTCGCCGCCCCTGCTGCTGGCAGTTAAGGACCGGAGCGCCCCGCAAGGAGAATCCGCCCCGTACGCCAAAGCGTACCGGCTCCCCTGGCGCCGCAACCCGAACTCGCAGCCGCGCACCGAAGGGTACGGCTCGTATGCTCGAGGCTTACCGGCCGCCCCGTAGTGCGCCGCTGGGTTCGGATTGGCATCCCTGCTCCAAGGCACGACGCGCATCCCGCGTCACACAGTAAAGCCGCTACAACCCAGACCGTTCGCTTCGCCCTGCAGCCCCGCTCAGACGCCCCGAACCGAGGTATCTACCCGAGCCGGGCCCGCATCGGAGGAGAGCCAACGCACACTCCTGGGACACGTTCACCTGCGGCATCATCCGCGAACTTCAAAGGTACTGTGAGTCGCCCCTGACTGTGTGCGCATCGGACCCGCGAGTCCGCAACATTTAGCTAACTCTTTTTTTTTTTTATACGATCTTCCCCAAAAAGAACCGGACAGTCAGCGCGAAGCGCACGGGACATAAAGATACGCATTTTTGTAACAAGGAACGCTCTTTCCTAGGATAGTATTGTGGCCTCCTTTTAAAAAACGTTATTTGGGTCTTGTGCTAAGCCTTTTATATAAAGAATACTTATTTTTATACAAACCCTGGTGTGGTGTCCATGTGTGGTGTTGTCACTAGTTGCTGTGTGTATTTACAAATGCTTAACCCATAACGCTCTGAGATTAGCCTTGTCTGCTCGCGCCACGCAACCTAGAGGGTGAGCAGGGGTTATTTTAAAGAGTAAGTCCCTTGCCCTGACGAGAGAAGAGGGTCCCTGCTTGTCACAAGTACTTACCTGTGCCAACCAGAGACCCCCAATTCTAACAGTCTCAAACTGATGGACATAGAGACAAGCCAGTATTAGCACAAACATGCTGCCTATTGATGTTCTGTGAAGCTGTAGGTAGAAGCCTTTTTCAAACATAAAGTAATTTAGAGTGAGCGCCATGTGTGCACAATCCAAGATAAATTCAGTCAGTTTTATGGAATTCTAGGGTGTCATTTCTAATAGTCCATCTACAAACGTCAAGGATTCTTCTTCGGGAATACTTGCATACAATGACTCAACTTCCATTGTCACAAGAATTTCTTCATCTAGATCAAACTGTATTGCCTCCAAGATATCCAACATGTTTCTTTACATACGATGGCATTTCCATGACTAAGGGTCTTAGAAAGTGATCAACAAACTTTGAGGGAGGGGATTCAAATAATGAGCCTTTTCCAGACAATATAGTCCTCCCAGGAGGAGGGTGTTTTTCTTTATGGACCTTTGGTAAAATATAGAAATATGGTATCCTGGGTTCTCTTTCATGCAAAAATGTAGCTTCTTGTTTAGTGATCCTGTTATTATCCTCAGCATTCTTCACCATATGCGCTATGTGTTCTTTAATGTCTACCCTTAATCGAATAATCTGAAGAGACATTAGTTGAGCTAAATAGACATCAAATGATCAGAAGAGACATTAAACAATAGGAGTTGACATTGAATGAACAATAGGAAGAGACATCAGGCAATCTGAGGATGCTTCAATCAGACTATGTTAGGGATTTTCTTTACTACATAAACGCTTGCCACCTGTTTGAGATTTGTCAGATGCAGAAAGACATACTCCCCTCTGAAGCCTGATCTACAGGTACTTCAGGCAAGGCCATACAGTCCTGGTGCTTTGATTTTGTTGCATGCACAGTAGAAAGAGGTCATGTTAGTCCGGGTTATTGGAAGCAAAATGACCTATTCCAAAGCTATCAAATCAGCATGTAATCTGCAAATGAACTGTGAACAGAATTAGTTTCTAGAGTGGGAGCATGATTGCGTCTTGTGCAGCGAGTCAATATGTGGGGGGCAGCTGCTCTCCTTGCGTACAAATGAATAACAATATAATCTTTATGTTTGTGTGTAACTGTTTCAGGAGGTGTTGCGCACTGTCTCCTAGTCAATCGTAATAACTTTTTTAATTAAAAAAGGGTCTTGAAGTGTGCAGTGCCCCAATGTAGACAGATAACAAATGCTGATTGAAATCCAGCTACGAAAAGATCCCTCCAGATAAAGCTCTGCGCGCAGAGCTACAGCGAGAGCAATCAGCCATGATCATTCTTCTGCATTATAATGAGCCGAGGATGTTGGGAACAAACACTGAGCATGTCTGAACCACTGAGAGCAGAAAAAACCTCTGCTTGATCACCGGGTTGGTGGAGTAATCACACAGATGTAGGTGCACACGGGTCAGTGATGCTGCATCTAGTTCCTACCGTTCAAGCAGTGTCATCATCTTCCTTAGGGATTGCTGGTACTCACCTGACTACTAATTGAAAAGCATGCAACATGCTTCTGCTGTTTCTCTCCTATAGGTAAACATCTAAAACATCAAGTGTCAAAGATAAAAACTATAAGAAAACAAGAGGACTTCATAATACCTTTAAATGCTTCCTCTTAAATGGACACACATATATTCTCCAAGCAAAATGGAAGCAAAGCAACTACCCTAGTCTAAACTAGAATTTTATATGAATTTCACAGAAAAGCAGGCATGCAAACCACCAATCTGGTAGCAGAAATGTGAATGAGCTGTATCTTGTGTATCTTTTTGCAGGTGTTGTTAAATGCATTTGACAATTTCAAGAATGCAGCCTCAAAAGACAAGTCAACGTGCCCTTAGAATGATCGTACCTTTGTCAGAGTAAATAAAGAATTCAAGTTTTGGACACTTCATTGTAGTTTATTTCGGAGTTGGACATTGAAAATAGAACAAACGATTTGTCAAGGATGTGAATATGCTTGTTCACAGGTAGAACTTGTTGGGTGTGTTGTAGGGGATAGATCGATTTGAGGGCATTTGCCTTAACAATTGGGTCCAGCAGGCAAGTAATATGACCTCAGTTTTTGGCGAAATGCCATCTACAAGGGAGCAGAAGATGTCATCATTTGCTCCTCGACTTATTTGTCATTGACTCAGAAGTTTTTGGCATCAGTCACCTGGGAAGTAAGCAGAAGGCTATACATCTACAGGTGCGCACCCTCGAGCTCCAGGACACCAAAGAACTTCTTTGCGTTGAGGCCCAGTCCATATACCTGCCAAATTGACTCTTCTGATTAGAGTGGGTTTAGAAGTGTTCGGTCAAAATCCTTTACTTAAGAGAAAATGAAGATCCCTCAAAGTACCATTTGTGAAGATTTATCACATTTGAAAGTTCATATCCATTAAATTTGTGTTTGTACTTTACTATGAACTTAATGTTGGAAACATGTTAAAATCATTGAGGAAAAATGGCTTCTGACACATTTCCAATACAATGTCCTGAAGATAAAGCGGTGAATGAACCCAGGAATGTTATAAGCGTTTCTGATCTTGTGCAATATTTTTCTTGGTGGATTCTGAGAGTAGATACTTGGTCTTGGTATATTGGTAGATGCTCTTAAATGAGAAGTTGAGGTAACAATTTAAGAATTCTTTTGAATTGCTGTTGACAGTAGAAGGTAGACTTTGGGTTCATGCTACTTCTTTCTTGTTATCTTTGATCCAGTCAAAACTGACGTTTTGCATTTTAGAGATGCAGAAAAGACTAGCATATGTACCAGCTTAGTCCAGAAGGTTTTTTTTGGAAACTGTTTCTTGAAATTCAAATTTTGGAGAGAATAGTAACCTGGTTGGGTCCATTCCGTGTTGTATTTTACTTGTAAAAGTCTGGGCAGTATCAAGAGAACCAGTTCTTGTTGTATGATTGAGACTGTCTGTATCCAGCCATTGTGTTTTTCTCTTTCTGTTCCAATTCCCCATTTCACTCTCTATACACTCACGCATCAATTTTGTATTAATAGAAATTCATGTGATGGTCTGTTTCCTGCAGGAATTGGTGTGCGCGTCTCTGAATTTGATGATTAGGCTGTGGAGCAAGTTCCACAGAAACAATTGAGCTCCAGGGTAAAACCTCCTAGACTACAATCTTGTCTTTCTACTATCTCAGTTACGGGATCGTCTCGGATGACATCACAGAGAGGCTTGACTGAAGCACTGATCCCCCTATCCGGTTTCCCTACTAAATAAAAAGATTTGTGCGAGTTTAAAGAGTCTGGTTGGAGATTTTTGCTGCAAAATACTCATAGTTAAGAACTTTACAGCATTCATTTTGCAGAACATGGAGCCTCTGTGTGCTGACGACTAGCCATTCGTCTTCCTGCAGGATGCAACTCAGGGAGAATTGTTTGAGCATTGTCTTGAGCCACGACCCTTATTATCATGGCACATTCAGTCACTGGAAGCAATGTAAGAAGTTCATGCCATCTGGGTCAAGTCTCCAGTGGTTGTGTGAGCTACCTCCAACGTAAGACTGGAACCATTCAGGGAGCACCTTTTCAACATATTGACCTGTTGATTAACCCCTTCAGTGCTGCGCGGATTCCCCCGCGGTGCTGAAGGGTTCGAGCGCGGGCGGGGCCATGACGGAACGGTTCCGTCATGAGCACAGCTCAACCGATGCTCATGACGGAACCGTTCCGTCATGAGCATGGAAGGGGTTAAGGCAGCCCAAGACTGTGGCATTGCTGTGATTTGAAACATTCTGTACATCTACCCATCATTTTGAGTGAGGGAATGTCTCCCGGATGGGTAGTCTCCTTATCCTAGTTATTGGATTTGGCCCTTTACGTGGGGTCTTCCCCAAACCTTTTGGCTTTACCCACCTGTTTTCTGAACCCTTTTTTGTTGACTTTTAGGACTCTGTGTACTTCACCACTGCTAATCAGTGCTAAAGTCCTAAGCACTTAGTGCTCTCCCCCTTAAACATGGTGAAATTGGATTGCGCTCAATTGACACATTTAATTTACTTGTAAATCCCTAGAAAAGCGGTACTACCTGTACCCAGGACCTGTACATTAATTAGTATTAGTGGGCCTGTAGCACTGATTGTGTCACCAACGTAGGTAGCCCTTTAAACATGCCTCAGGCCTGCCATTGCAGCCTGTGTGTCCAGTTTTAAACTGCCATTTCAACCTGGCAAACCTTTTACCAGGCATAAGCTTGTTTTTAATACATATAAGTAGGGGTTGGCGGAATTTGCGTAGTCGTGGTACGCAAAGCTCCACAAAACACTCTAAAATTCGTTTTTCACTACTGCAAGGCCTTCCTCTCCCATGGGGTTACCTTATTACATTTAATAGGTGATAGCTTTCAATTAGGAGCAGGTAGGAATATTGAGTTTGGTACCTAAAGAATTGTAGACCCTCTCCAATGGTAAAGTTGGATTTTAAGTCACAAATCTGAATATGCCACTTTTTGAAAATTGCCATTTTCTTGTCCCAACCATTTGGTGCCTGTATCCTGGGTCACATGACTAGGTATAGGTGGCAGTTGGTCTTTGTATATAACTTCCAGACAGTGAGACAAAGGGGGAATAGGTGGGCTATCTCTGCAGGATGAGGGAGGAGGGTAGCTATCACCTTTCACACTGCATATAACAATTATTCCATCTCCGCACACTCACAAAGGGTTTGACACTAGTCTTTTGTTCCCCATGACAGGCTGGGGCCAGGGCAGGGAGGAACGAAATCCAGACACCTCTGTAGGAGGAAACTCCAGAAGATTCACTCACTTCAAAGCTGACACCAGTTATAAATATTGGACCCTCAGACCCAACTCTTTAGTGAACTTCTGAACCTGTGGAGGACTCAGTAGAAGAAGTCTGCTGTGCTGCTCTGCTGCAAGAAGGACTGCCCTGCTACCCTGCTGCCTGAGTGAGAAGGACTGGACCTGCATCTTGAACCCAGGACCACCAGGGTGACTCCCAGGGCTAGCTGCCTGGCCTCCTGATCAGAGCCTCAGGTACAGAGAAGGCTTCAACCATCTTGCACCTGAACTCTGCCTACAGAGTCCTAACCCCCCCCCCCCAAGCGGTGGCCCTCCACTCCTGGACCCTTGAAAGTGGGGCTTAAGGTGCCATGCTAGCCCAGCTGTGGTCCCCACCAAAACCGACATAAAGCAACATGAAGCAACGCAAAGACTCGCCACATGGCTGAACGTTTCAAAGGAATCAACGCTGAGTGATGCATTGCCCTGCAGAGTCTCACTGCCCAGCCTCATTGGAGCTGTCCTCAGGTGATGGATTCCCATGCCACCCCACTTGATCTGGCTGTACTGGTGAGAGAGCTACTCCCTCGCTCGGTGAGGCGCTACCACGGAGCCTGCCGGTGCGCATGTCCGCTTGTGTTATGTTTTGCCTTGAATCATCCTTGAGATGCAGGGTGATTAGGGCTAACTCCCTATCTATTTTTGTACATTGGAGCCGACGCTTCACGATGCAACTCCACGCAGGACCTTGCATCACAGCCCTTGCAGCTCCTCATCAGAACCGATGCAGCACAACACAACTTGATGCAAGACCTCACATCGCAGCCCTCACAGCTACTCATAACCAACTGTGGATGGTGCATATCCTCGCAAAGCAACACCGTGCAGACTGCACACCAAAGACATATGTACAATACTCAGTGGGCCTAATTTGGTCCCTGTACACAGCTCATGCTCCATCGCAGTTGGCCTCAACTTGTGACTTTGTCCCAGTCCGGAGCAACCAGATAACCACAGTTGCCACTTTGTGCTTTTAAGCACTATTTTTACCAAAACCTTTAAAATTGCATCATTCAGGTTCTACTAATTGGATTTTTGTCGATTTGGTCTCAAATACTTCAATAAAATTTACTCTATTCTACTAAATTGATGTGGGATTTTTCTTGTGTTGTGTTTTCACTTTATTACTGTTCTGTGTGAGCACTTCATAAGCCTCTAAGTTAAGCCTAACTGCTTTTGTGACAAGCTTCCCAAGGGTTAAGCACAGGTTCATTTGGGGTTTGCTTGTGTTTCACCCTTTGTGGTTGCCTCTCAAGTAGAGTTTCAAACCCCTCAACCAGTAACCCGATTTCCTACACTAGTACTCATGCATCTGGCAGATTTGTAGTCTGGCAGGCTCTAAGAAAAATTGAGATATTAAAAAAGTCTTAAAAATAGTTCTCAATGGCTAAGAACTCTGAGTGAAAGAAACGTCCACCACAGTGGCTAAAACAAGCTTGGGCAACCAGCTGGAAATGTTGCCATCTGTAGCAATATGTATTGTATCACACACAAGACACCAATGAAGACCACCACAATCGATTCATCATCAACAGTTACTGAATGCTATGTCAGAACAAGGAATTTGTCAGTGGGAGCAACTTTGCTGCCATGTGCTCTTGTTGCGTAATGGGCAGACTCCATCAGGAGCTGGTGCTACTCAGAATGCTTGGGTTTCCAGCAGGTTGGCACAACAACACTGTTGTTTAAGCTACTACTTTGGGAAGGTTACTTGTGAGGCTTGAGTGTTTACTTTAACACAGGGGTAATGTGCTTTTAGATTAGTACATTTTTGTTATTTTTAACATATTTTGAAAGGTGTTCCACCATTTATTTCTATGCTGTTTTCGATTGTTTTGAATCTCACATCACTACTGAAGGCAAACCTTGTTCTTAGTTCAGTGTGCAAATTCAGAAAATTGATGACCTGAAGAAAGCATTGCTCGCCTTACTTTTTTTTTTTTTTTTGCAAATGTTGTATTTGAAGCCTATAATCAACCCTTATTAAAATTGCCCCTGTTTGAGTGTTAGGAAGGATCATCACAGTCTCATTTGCCCCAACGTTATAGGCTGAGTATAGTTTGCTCTTCTCTTGAACTAGAATTATTGGTCCAATATGTTTTCTCTTACATACAGGGGCTTGCCACAAAGATGTGTCCACCAGTCAGACTGTGGCTTCCTAAACTAAAATTTAAAAGCCAATTTAAGCATATGACTTCCATGTTTTGTTCCACTCACTGACTTACCATTTGGTTTTCAATTTGATTCAAGGTAGCCCATTTGGCATGCAGCTGTTTGCACAATTTGGAGTAGATTTACTTTCAGAGTATATTTGCTGTGCCCAGTAGCGGCTGGTAGGGAATGGTGGCGAGGGGTAAAAAAAAAATAAAAAAAAAAAATAAACTTACCTGCTGGTCACCATCCGCCGCCTTTCCATTACACAGGAACCAGGAAGCAAGCACCCAGGCTCCCAGCCAATCACAACACTGCAATGCAGCGTTGTGATTGGTCTGAGCACCATGGTTCAGCTCTCAGACGGAGAATGGAAGTCTGGGCAAGTTCCCCACTCAGGCTGTAATGCAGCCTGGGTGGAGAACATGCAGAGTGCGCAAGAGGGCCGGCAAAACCTACATGCGCTCTTAAGGTGCAGTTACCATTCCTCCCTGTGACTCGAGGAGCCCAGCCCGAACCAGCCGCTTCAACTGCAGGCTCAATACAATAAATAAACGGAGCGTTATCATCATTTTATTTTTTTGTATTGAGCTGGCAGTTGAAGCAGAGGGGCGATGGTCTTCCGCCTTAGCGGAAGAGACGCTGCTGGCTGTGCCCCTTGAATGCAAGTGGCTGCTACCACCTACAGGGAAGTCATGGCTCACTTGACCTCTTACTCACAACTAAATGAGAGAAATGTTGAATATTAAGAGTCGGAAGGCCTTGTCACTGGCTTCACAAGGGCACAAAAGGTTAAGAGCTGTGTTGTGTTTGTGCTGGGCTCAGTTTGTCGTTTTGACTTTCTCCGTAATCAACATTGCATGTCTGTTATTGTGTTAACACTGATGTTGTGTGTTTTTATTGTAATATGAATGGATAGTACCACAGCAGTACCCCATCCACCTACCCTTTAAATATTTTATTTCCCCTAAGATTTCTGTGTTAGATCTAGGATGTTCTGATCCCTGACAGATGTTTCAGGGTGATTTCCTTTTAAATGTCTTGTGTATTTAAATTTATCTTGAGTCAATACCCTAAAAATGTGCCCCTATAGGCCTACGCTAGCCCACAATGAAACCAGCAATCATATTTGTCACTATGGGATGTTTACATTTCAGGGACTCTCCCTGCTGCCCTATCCTCCAAGTTTTCTTAAACCAAAGGAAGCTTGACTTTATCTTCATGGAAACCACATTGACTAGAGTGTGCCCCATACTCACTTGGTATTTTTGTCCAGAATCTTTCCTTCTATGCACCCTACCCTTTGTTCACTCATGTGCCATGTCTCAGTACTATTTGACAAAGAATACAACACAGGATAATTAGCACAGGCTCGTAAAAAAAATACCTACAAGTAATATTTAGCATTTAATAATAAACTTACCCCTTTCTCAGCATCGAAAGACAATGATGAGCTCTGTGTCGAAACTTGAACCATGACTGAAGCCTAATGATGTTGAGCGAAGGTAGCCAAACTCCAGTGAATCCACAAGGAGGGTAAAGCAGTAATTCTGCAAAAACTTAAATTGAACGAAAAGTCAGAGTAAATTCAGAAGGAATAGGGAGGGGAACGGTGGGACCTGTTCCTTTCTGGAGGGTCACCGCCAAACTTTTTGCCTTCCTCCTCCCCTTTTTGCTGGATTTGTTTTTGTCGGCTTTAGGACTCGGGGCACTTTACCGCTGCTAGCCAGCGCTAAAGTGCATGTGCTTTCTGCTTTAAACATGGTAATATTGACTTATCCACAATTGGCTTATTTAATCTACCTATAACACCCTAGTATAGTGCACTACATGTGCCCAGGGCCTGTATTTTAAATGCTACTAGTGGGCCTGTTGCACTGTTTGTGCCACCCACACAAATAGCCCTTTAAACATGTCTCAAGCTTGCCATTACAGACCCTGTGTGTGCAGTTTGAAACTTCCATGTTGACCTGACAAGTTAACACTCTTGCCAGATCCAAACCTTCCTTTTTAATACATATAAGGTACCCCTAAGGTAGGCCCTGGACAGCCCAAGTGCTGGGTGCAGCATATCTAAAAAGTAGGACATGTACTTTTACGTTTTACATGGCCCAGTATTGAAAAACTCTTAAATTCGTTTTTCACTACTGCATAGGTTAACATTGGGATTACCATATTACATGTTATAAGCGTAATTTCCAATTGGGAAGAAACTGGACCCCCAAGTTTGGTGTCCCTGGAATCACAATTTTAAATCATAAATTATAGTGAAGTTAGATTTTAAGTTGTAATTCTGAAAGTGTCACTTTTCAGAAAGTTGGCATTTTCTTACTTTAGACATTTGGTGCCTTCGGATGTCCCTGAATACATACCTGGGGTGGGTTACAGTAGGGCTTTGTTCATTCCCTCTAGACAGCCACACACAATGGGAGCTTAGGTGTGACTTGATCGGCCTTAATGGGCAATTAACTAGCTTGAAGGGGAAGGGAGTGGAGCAGAGTATGTATCACTTACATCTAAATGGGCTGTGTCCTGACCCCACATAGTGTCCTGCATACCCTCCTGTAGTGACTCTGGAGCCAGGGAAGGGATGCTGTGCACTTCAAAGGCCTCTCTCTGAAGTCTACCACATTTCAAAGGCACAACTAGATAAAAGTACTGGACCTCTGACACCACCAAGTCAATAAACTTATGGGCCTGTGGATACTCTGCCAGAAAGAAGGACTGCTGTGCTGCTGAAAGGACTGTCACTCTGCTGAACTCTCTTTTCTGGACTCCTGCCCTGCTGTGATGATCTGCTGCCTTCCTGCCTGGGAGGAGACGGACTGAACCTGCATCTCTCCACAACTTGAACCTAGAGATGCTCCAAGGGCATGTCTGCTTGCTTCCTGTTGGAAATCTCAGGGACATCAAAGACTTCACTCTACTTGTAAACAGCACCTTGATTCTGCCATCTGAGAGTCTTGCCCTCGATATGGTGCCAATCCAGTCCTGGGCGCACGGAAGTGTGTTTAAAGTGCTGCAACTGCGAAAACCCATGCATCGCCATTGTTGCGAGGCTTGAAACTGGAGCATCTCCGTCGATGCTGATGCATCACCACTGCTTCCAGGATCGGGGACATCACATAACCGGCTGTGCAGCTCGATGGCAACGCATCGCCTAGATCAGAGAGGTTCGACAATGACATATCTCTGATTTGTGCAGCTCAGAACCGACTGATCAACTACATCTCCAGGATCTATGCCGACGCATCTCCTCCATTGCTCCTTGCATCTCGTCTTCGACGTTGACATAACCCTAAACCATGGTACTATTCATCTGGCCAAGGCTGGATCCCTGTATCCGACCCGCGCTACATCGTGGTCGGCCTGAACTTTTGGATTTGTTCCAGTCAAGAGCGACCAGTTAGCCCCAGTTGGTGCTTTAAGCGTTTAAGCACTATATTTCAAGAAATTCTTTCAAAATACATAACTCCAGTTGTACTTTTTGTTTTTTTTATAATTTTGGTCTTATTTTGTTCAATAAATTATTCTCTATTTTTCATCCCAGGTGTGGTATATTTTTGTGTCGTGTTTTCACTGTTTTACTGTATTAAGTGTTGCACAAATACTTTATACATTGCCTCTTAAATTAAGCCTGACTGCTCTGTGCCAAGCTACCAGAGGGTGAGCACAGGTTAATTTAGGGTGTGTATATGACTTACTCTGACTAGGACTGTGGTTCCTGCTTGGACACAGTGCATACCTCTTCCAACCAAAAACACAACTTCTAACAGGAAGCAAACAGGACAGTTCAATAAAAGTGCAGGGACAAGGCCAGGGGTGAAATAAGCAGCAGCAAAGTACGTGAAACAGTGTGGGATGTTGCCAGACACCTTAGATAATATAGGAAGAGCTTTTATATTGCCCTTCTTTTCTCGCCCCAGAAGTACTGTCCTTGAACCAAAAAGGGAATTCTGTAAATCTAACATTCCTAATGAATTAACCTCCAATTTCCAATCTCTCATAACCTCTGTTACTGATGTTTATTGACTTTAAAGGATGCAGTGAAAGCCTTTACTAAATTAGGAATGCAAGTATGGTAACTTCATTGTTCTTTTGAGCGCGGTCCTGCGTTGCTGTAATTCCCGACATACTCAAAACAATGGTTCACCTGGAATTAATTTATACAAACTTTGTAGATAGGTAAAGAAATATATTCAAAGCATACAATTAATGTAGTGAAACCACAAATCAATCTAGCCTTAAGTGTGTGTTTTAATTAAACGAGAAGAGTATAATGATTACACATGTAGTGTAGTAAGTATAGTACTTTGTAGACCAGATAGAAATTGTACAATTGCCACATACGAGGTGCAATATGCAGACAAATCAGTGAATGTGTATTGTGTCGCAAGGTCTAGAAATATAGAAGTAAACAGTTGGCAATTTTACGTACAGACAACAGCTTTCATTATGTCACTATAAATGCACGCATATGCTAATCAATGAAAATAGCAAATTATTTTAAACCAGCAATAATTAGTGTGCTTTGGTGCCCTGCTTCCAACCTACTGCAGATGGTCAAAAAGTAAGCTTGGTGAGGTAGTTTGGTAAATATGACAAAAAAAAGAACAAGAACTTCACTGAAATAACCAATGGTTAAAGTGACGTTATAGTTAAGTATGGTAATAGGATCTTACTTTGCATTTATTTTTTAAACAAGAAATTCACTGGAAAAACCAGAGGTTTAAGTGATGTTATAGTTAGGTCTGGTAATAATATCTTAGGTTACATAAAAAAAACCTCAGAAATTCAGTGAAAATGCAAGCGTTTAAAATGACGTTGTATTTAGGTAATGTACTAAGATTTTAGTGTACATTAAATAAAGCACTAGAAATTCACTGGGAAAAAACAAAGGTTAAATTGATGCTGTAGTTACACTTTGTCATAATATAAAAACTATTGTTTTATAGGAAACACTGAAATTCACCAATTTTACTGCTTATGACCCCACATATTTCACAATTTGAATGAAAGCATTGTTTTCATCACGGAAAGCATCTCAAATGACATCATTGATGACATCATACAATTATTGTGATACCATTGTATAGAGTTTGTGCCCTTGAAGTAATTCAACACATTACAAGTGTGGATACTTTTCTATTCACTGCAACGGGATTACCTTATAAATATTTGTCATGACCTCCAATTGTAAGTCAAGAGGTTGACAGTTATATATTTGCCCCTATAAAGACACTTTCTTCCAGGCCCAATTGACTGCACTCTGTAGTTTAGTAAGATGCACCACACACATTCCTGAGATCGACACAGTGGCATACCGCCTTAGAGTCATGCTTACAACACCAGTGGGAGATTACCCAGCTCTAAATGTGGGACACTCCTACAATCTGCATTTTTCGCCAATTTCTAAAGCCTCAAAATCTTTACCAAAGTTCAGGGAATAAGGATCCACACCTCATAAACATCCTTACTAAATCGAATTTGTCTATTGCAGTGTATTACCACTATTTGAAATGAGTACATGCCCACATATCCACTGGTGGATAATCTATTATGAACACAAGGTTTTGCCTTTCTCACAGATTTTTGGGAATATCCTTTGGCTTTATGTTGTAACCTACTTTCAATCATACATCTGCTATTTACATTAGGTATTCTCAGTTGTCATCTTGTTTAACAGGGAGTAATAATTGTATCCCAAACTTTAGTGATTTGTAAAACGGTGCACCATATCAATTTCATCATGACGAATCATGCTTGCCTCCAGGGCTTACACTATTTCCATGCTGTGTACACACAGTAACTCTTTACTGTACATGACTATGGTGTCATCACTGTAATCACCAAATATGTCATTTGAGATATCAGTGATGGCATCAGTGATGTCATTTAACATGTTGTGTTTGAAGTAAGACATGAAGTCATGAGCAGTGCGAGGCTGGGGCTCATATTATAATAGGCTCAGTAAATTATAGCTGGTGAATGTGATTTTTTTAGTTGTAAACAATTTTTTGTTTTTTGTTTTTGGGCAGTTTTATGTAGCGTGAACTCGCCCCGAAGGTGTCAGAGCCCTTTACATGAGCACCAAGTGTGTTACTGACGAGCACATTCATTTTGGGAGATTAAGTGATTTAACAAGAAGTTGAGCATCCCTGCCAAAACTCGAACCCAGTTCCCTAGCTTCAAGGTCGACCACTCTAGCCGTTGGGCCACGTCCTCTCCCTCGTTTCTATATATCAATGCAAGGCCTAACTGCTTAACTGCATACACGGAGGAGCCTCAAGTCAGCCCAGTGCATCCAATGGTCTCTTTAATTTTATTTCCACCCACCACAGCATACAGCATGTGGCACGAAGTCAGTCCACCTCAACCATTGGCTCTTACACACTGTGAGTGATTGCAATTATCCTGAATATGTACACATCTGCCTAAAACAAGTGCTGTTAAGTTTCATGGCTGGTGGGCAAATACTTTGCAAATGCGTTCGTCTTCACTTTCTTTATCGTTGTATTGTTTTAGCCAACTTTGTGTGTTTAAAGTATGTTTACGAGTATGTGACAGAGCACTCCTGCAGTAGGGCTTCTGTACTCATACTTTCATTCGTGATTCAGCATCAGCAGCTCTGTTTTCCAAACCCGTAATCCATCTAGACCACACGTTTCGAACCCGCTGTTTTCTGTAAGCCTGGCTCTGCTTTGTAAAGAAAGAGATTTCTCTCATCATGCCATACCGACTTACACAAACACTGGAAATACTCACGGAATCAGGACACAAGAGCATCAGAAAAAAATCAAACTTTTGAAATTGTGGATGCCTTTGCCAGCAGATGAAAGAGAAATTGATTAGATAACGACAATATTTTGTGTTGATACATCACTACGTACCACAATTTGTGGGTACTAATTGCTGTAAATAATAGATATTACTATTACCCAATTTAATACTACTCAGTTTAGCGACCTGGAAGGCTGGAGCACTGAGCTGACCTTGAAGATTCAAACGTGTGATCTGCTGATCACAGCTAATATCAGTGCGAGACATCTCACCATCCTAATGACTCTTGTTTGTTTTCTGGCTAAACATAAAGTACATCATACATTTGTAGTGCAAGCCACAAAAATAATGGCACATCCATGTGTTCCCACCAAAGATAATTTATTTCTCAAAATGTCAAGCACTTGCTAAGAACCATAAGGTAGAGATTGGGGGTACAAAGTAAACACAAGGAGATGGTGGACGGAGTGTTGAACATTGCAAGCACTCACCCCCAGTCAACTGATCTGGGTTTAATCCATCATCATTCTTTAGCTCACTCAGTCACCCCAGTTCAGACATGGCCATATACAAATCAGTCTGACCCTGTGCCTCATGGGAACAGTCCAGCCCGAACTGCCAAGCCATGTCTTCCCTGGACCGGAATCTAGCATCCTAGGACCGGTTTCTGGCTTTCAGCCGTCTTCAGCCAGGCTTGCTTGAATCCAGTGGCAAAGTGAGCAAGGGACTCACGTCTGAGCATACCCTGCCAACTTATGGCGAACAAAGCAGAAACCAAAGGAAATGATGGACGGAGTGTTGAACATTGCAAGCACTCACCCCCAGTCAACTGAGCTTCAGAATGATGCATTTTACAGCATGATTTAAAAGAAATGTGGCCAAAAACTACACATTTACCAGCATTGACTTTTCTTTTTTTCTCTGATTTATTGTTTCTTTTTTCTTTCCATCTTTCTTTCCTACTCTATGTATTTCCTCCCTTTTGAGGTCTCGTGACGTAAGCAGTGCATGCGCTGCTCGTCCTACGAGGGCTTCTTTGAATCGATACGATTCCAAGAAGCCGTGTCCCAGCTCCGCCCGTGTTTTGCATTGGTGCGCGTCGTTTTGCGCCACCAATTATGCAAAACCGGGTGTTCTGATTGTCCAGGAGGGTTTTTAGTCTCTCCTGGTTACCACCCTGTCTCCTTTTGGCCCCACCCACCAGGATTGCATCTTTTACCAGCGGCTGAACACAGTGGCTCCTAAACAGCCGCTACGCACTTTTTTTGTTATCACTCGGCTTTGCCAAAGGCAGCCACGTGTTTATTTTTGAATTATAATTGCATCGCGCTTTCACTTAAAGTAAAAACGCAATGCAATTATAAACAAGCGGCTGCCTTTGCCAAAGCTGAGAGCTTGTTCCACCTGGAGACTGAGCTGCCTCATTGACTGCTGGGTTTATCGCATCTGAGCTGCCACTGGCGCTTGTATTGTATTGTATTTTAGCCGGAGACTGAGCTCCCTCTATCTGCTGGCACCCTTCGCTGTTGCACCGATGGAGGCCTCAGATGATGCGGTAGCCTCGAGTGAGCACAATGTTGTCCCTGGATGGCTGCGAGAGGAAACTCTAGATGCTATAATGTGCTGCCGGCGAATTTTAACTTTTCACTCCAACGCGCTGTATAAAGGTCTCATGTGTGGAAAGATTTTACACCAAGGGTGACTTTTCCAACAAAGGCCCACTGTCCGTGGACTCTGTGCTTCCCATCCCCAACTTACAAACATATCACTGCACCAGCAGGAGCACAATTAAACAGAATAAAGCAGCCCAAAGTCACAATTGAACACCATGGCATTATGGGTATGCAAATGAGCCCAGTAACGGCTTCTTTCTCCACATTGCAGTATGCGACCTGTAAGAAGTGAAGCCAACATTACAACTGTAGCAGGAAAAAATTACCATTTTGCAGCGAATCTCACGTTTATTAAAAGACAGTTAAATAAGTCTCGGCACACTTTCTTTGAGATTTTCAGGACAGGCGCAAAGTACAATTTAGTGTCAAAATTACATTCTGTTCATTTTTCATAAGTAGACGCGCTCCACTGGAATTCATTCACCTGGACCCGTCCCTGAGATGAAAGTTAACATTGAAGTGCTTAAAAGTAATTTGTCAAAGGCCAGTGCTGCTGTATGGGGCGCTCCTTGTTTCCAGCCAGCAGACACCACTGAAGTTTATTGTCGCCACAATCTGTATAGTTCACAAAGTTTCCAGCAAGCAGAGCCTGTGACTCTGTATAGGGTCCAGAGTGCTTGCACCCCACCTGCTAGGTCTTTAATCACAGAATGTATGACCTCAGTCGCGGCAAGAAGGTCTCCACACCGCCTTGGGGGGCGCTGGGCATAATTTGGGTGTGGGGGTCATTTTCTCGTGTCCGTCTTATGATGGGGCGGGGCTCTCTGTGAGGGCGACTGCGCGCTCTCCTACCCTGTCTCTTCCGCATGGTTGGAAGTCTAGCTCCTTACAGATAACACTGCGCAGCATGGCTCCAGGCGCTGCTTGGGTGAGGGCAGTTGTCTGCAGACTGCTGTGCCGATGACAGCCAGTTGGGGCCGGTGATTGACTCGGAGGCAGTACTCTGTACTTTCCACAGCCACAACAGTAGTTGTGTGATTGTGTTAATAGATTTTCTTTTTCCTTCTGCAGGTCTAAGTGAAGTTCTTGGGACTCACTGGGCGCCTTCCTCCGTCATATGAGGTGCGACCATTTTAAACGCCACGCATGGTGAGATTAATCTCATCAGGGGGTCAATCCTGTGTAGGTTTGCGCTTGGGTGGCAAGGGAGGTGTCCTTATAGCTCTCGGGGGAGCTGTGCTGTATGGAAAGATCTCTTCTCTGGCTTTGATTGGCTGCAGGAGTTGTTGTTGCTTTCATCGGAGGTTTCTCCTCGCTGTTCCTCACTTCTGCTTTTACCCACCGCGGCGGGAAGGTGCGTCCTGTAACTGGAGGTACGTCCTCTCACTTGTTCCCACTGTAGCTGCCCCCGGTGTGCCCTGACCGTTCAAAAGCTGCCCCCCCAAATTCAAGTAGGTGTGAATGCTGACTCTGCCCGGAACGCTCACCCGCTCTTTATTGCTCTTTAATAGGAGGTTTCTCCTGGAGTGAGACTGAAGCTCTTGGCTTTGAGACTGACTTGTTATGGATTTTTATTGCAGTGAACTCCCGCGAAGTTTATTGTACCCTAAGAGAGAGCTGCCTCCACCTTCTGCGCTGGTTATTGTACCTGAGAGTGAGCGGCCTCCAGTGACTGCTAGCTTAGGTATCCAGAGACTGAGCTGCCTCCAGCGGCTGCCGAGTTTATTCTACAGAGAGACTGAGCTACATTCAGCTTCTGATGAGTTTATTGTACGGGAGACTGAGCTGCCTCCCATTTCTGCCTGGTTTGCTGTGTAAATCACATGTGAGGCTGCCATTTCTCTGGCAGCTGCTGAGTTTTTAAGGTCTCATTTAGGCAGCGCTTGCGCTGTGTCTTCGAGACATGCTGTATTCAAGATATGTGGATAAAGCTCCACCCATCTTTTTAAATGGCTCCTGTCCATGTCCTTTGTAAATGGTGGCTTTTCATTGGTCATTACGCTTTGTAGTCCCTCCTTAGTATCGCCTTGTCTCTTCTTGTAACCTCTAATGAGGACTACCCCTGTTACATGTGTTGTTACAATTACAGCCTCAAGGCACTACTTTCTTAAAGACATTCAGACAGGACACTCACTTAGTCCTAAACTAGATTGGCAGAGATTACTTTACTCACTAGCACATCTCATATTTATATTAGATCTTCTATAAATTTCCTTTATCAGCTCCACATAGTGTACATCCTAATCTGGAATTAATATAATCATTATTTTTTCACATATCAAAGCTACTAATTGTATACATGGACATAGCTATTTGAATGTACTGTGGTACTGTCTTGCATGCAATGCATTATGGGTAGGGTAGATTTACCATATCTTCAAAGTTTATGATGCTCACTAGGGACCTCTAGGCACCTAGACAAGCAGTGCTGGTGCCTTGCTTACTAGGGACATCTAGGCGCAGCTTGTTGTACTGCACCTACCACATCTCACATATATTAGACCTTCTATAAATTTCCCTTCATCAGCTCCACATAGAGTACAACCTAATCTGGAATTAACATAATAATTATTTTGTCACATTTCTAAAGAACTAATTTTATTTGTACTTATGGTTGTTGCTTATGAGAAGCAAGGCTGGCAGTAACTGGGGCTCTTTTATTGCCAGCCTTGCTGTTCTTAAGCAAGGACTATAAGCACAAAGTGCTTGTTTAGGCACCGCTTACAGGTTTTCAAAACACATAAATAAAAGACATTATCATTTTCAATGGCAATAGCTCAAATTCTCGAAATGCGAGACCTACTGCATTGCAAATGCTTGTTATTCTCCTTTCATTGTGTTTTTCCATGTTTCCTTTGTTCTACCCATTCTTTTTTCAGGTCTTTTTAGAGCTCTCTGTCCTTCTTAATATTCATGTTCAACATTTCTTCTTGCTTTCCATCTTTCCCTTCCTTAGCCCCATTCTCACATTCTTGTTTTATCATCTCCTGTACTTCCTTTGCCCCTTCTCTCCCTTTTTCTTCTTGAATTCCTTCCATTAGCTGTCTTTATTATCTTTCCTTCCACCTAGCTTCCGCTCGTCTTTCATTTCCTCTTTCCGATATTTAATTCTATTTTCAGCTATACTTTCTTTCTTTCCATTTTTTATTTTTTGGTTTCTTCCTGCCACCCCTTTTTCCAAGTTTCATTCTTTTCTCCCCCCTTTGTATTTTTCGCTGTCTCTCCTTTTCTCCTTCTCTCCATTCTCCTTTTGTGCATGTGTTCCATCCTACTTCCTTTTAACTTTTCTTCTTTCTGTTCATATTTGCATTTTTCTTTTCTTGCTTCAAGCTATTTCATTGTATTTGACTCCAACTTATTTTTTCTGTTATATTCCAAACCATTCTCTTCCATTCTGTCACCATTTTAAGTTTTTTTTAACTCTTCCACCCCCTCCCTATCCCACAGTTGTACCTACCACTGTAATTTATAGGTCTTTCCTTCTGCCTTGCAATGACCTGCAAGCCAGAGATGAAAGTTAAGAAGGGCCGTAAAACAATGAAATTTGTCCCAGGCACCCCCATTTAAGCTGGCAGAGCGGGGGCCTTGCTATGCCCTTGAGTGTATGGGCTGGTTTTTGGATGTTCCTTGGCTTGTTTTATGGTCTGCTGGTCCGGGGTTTACTGTTGATTTCCCTGATATAAAAACCAACATTACATGTAGCAAGTATAAATGCATGTATTCTTCTGTACATTACACAAGACATACAGTGTGTCTTTACGAGTTTAAAACTGCCTCAATTCAAAGATAGACCACTTTTGTTTAGCTCTTAATTCACTAATGGTAGCCACTTTTTATGTATTTATTTATTTATTTTTACATGCTTTCTGTTCCAATCCGACCCTGTAATGTTAATAGCATTTATATAGAGCGCAAATACCACTGATCTCTTGGAGCTCATCTGAGGGTTGTGAAACATGTTACTGCCACGCTTGTTTACATACGTAAGTCTTGTCTGAAAGGGAAGAAGCTCGGTTTCTTTTCTCAGGCTGTCTGGCAACCAGTTCCAGATCTGAGGTGTCAGAACTGAAAATGCCCTGCTCCCCAAGGTTGCATTATAAACATTGGACAGGTCAGTAAGATCACCTCTTAGGAATATAGACATCGACCGGGCACATAGTGCCCCAGACATTCCTTAATGTAAACTGGCACAGTACCATGCTGTGTCTTGTGCACAATGAACAGACCCTTATACGTGGCCTTCTGTTTGACTGGTAGCCAATGCAGTTGCTGCAACAGGAGCGTAGCATGAGTCCATCTCGCTTGTGTCAGCAGCAGCCTTGATGCATTGTCACCTGGAGCTTGCCCACCAACTTATTGGGAAGGCCAATAAAAAGGGTATTCCCATAATCCAGCCATTACAGAATCATTCCCTCCACCACTGTCTGCATAGTTGAAAAGGAAAGAATCGGGACCATTTTTCGGTGCTGTCTCAGGAGACCCGTGCAGGTCTCACACACTTAACACTTGCTTGCACATAGACAGACTACTGTCCAACTTCATGCCAATGCTTTTTACAGCTGGAACAGTACTCGGGGGAGCCTAACTCCAGGGTTCAAAAACTGTCCATCTAGGGGTTTCCCTTTGTCGTGATTGCCAGTACTTCAGTCTTGTCCGGATTAATCGTCACCAAGTTAGCTGTCATCCAATTCACAGTAAACCTCAGGATATTCCGCACGTTCAGCTATGACAGCATGGAACTCTCAATCCGCAAAACCCACTGAGTGTCATCTGCATAGTTGAACAGTTGACAGTCCAACTGTGTTACTGCTGCCATCAATGGCTGTATAAAGATGTGAAACAGCAATGGAGATGACATAGATCCCTGGGGGACCCCACAGATTAGCGCTCTTGCCCTGGAGACATCAAACCCATCTGTACTCTCTATGGACTGTCATTAAAGAATGATGAAATCCACAGGAGTGTAGACCCTGTAATCCTGCAGGCTATTAACCGGTGTATGAGCAATTGATGGTCCACCATATCAAATGCTGCCATGCGGTCTAGCAAAATCAACGCAGAAGATCTGTTCATATCTGCCACCAACCAAAGTTAGTCCAATACAGAGAGCATCACTAGCTCAGTATTATGATGGATCCGAAAGCCTGACTGGTGGGGGAGGAGCAGTTGCTGGTCCTCCACAAATTTTGTGAGGGTCTTACTTACATGTCGCTCCAAAATGTCATCCGGAAATTGCAGCAAGGACACTGGGCGGTAGTTCTTTAAGTTTTTAGGGTTTGCCCCCTCCTTCTTCAACAGAGGGCTAACCATAGCCCTCTTAAACCTTGACAAAACTTTGCCAAGTGCCGAAGAGGCATTTAGAAGAGACAACAGTTTGCCTCCTGTAGCTGGGAAGGCTCCTTTGAACACCTTTGGTGGACAAGAGTCCTCCGGCGACCCAGACTTAACAGCCACCAAAAACGAGTCCAGTGTCTCCAAGTCCAATAATGGGAGTGCAAAGAGCTGAAAGCCCTGATAAGGAGATACATTCACCGGTACCAGTGAGCAAGGATACCGCAGGGTATTCCTCATTTCCTTCTGGATATCTCCAATCTTTTTCATAAAAAATCCTGCATCTGATTACAGTCCTCTCGATCTTCTACTGGGGCCTTATTTTTAGTCTGGCTTAGTTCTTTAAGCACCTTAAAGATCTTTTGTGGGTCACTGGCTCCAGGGATCCTTGAGTCACAGAAGGCTGCTTTAACATCCACAATCGCTCTTTTAAAGGTGCCCAACTCAGTTTTATAACTACTCAAAGCATCCGGTTCATAGTGCTTATGCCAATTTCTTTCACACAGATGAAGCCTCTGCTTCCCCTCTTGAAGTGAGGGGGTATAGCAGGGGGCCCACACAGCCGGGTCTCTTTACTCTTTCCTCTTTCCCTACAAGCTGGAGCTACCCTATCCATAGTGTCCTGAATCCAGTTAATGAATCACACACTTTTGTTCCATATCCTCTCCCCTTTTTGGAGGGCACTTTGAGGCCCTAAAGGAGCTATATCAATGTGAGACCAGCTGCGAACTGTACGGCAGTCTGGCAGACAGCATGCATACTGAGCTGGCAGGGAGACAGAAAACCTGATCTGATAGTGATTTGACCAGGGTTCAATTCCTCCTAGCCTTGCCATCGACTGAGTGGACCATACCAGGTGCAGGATATGGCCCTTTTTGTGAGTCTGAAGCTCAACCAATTGCTCCAAGCCCAACATTTCCATCGCTTCGCTAAACCCAGCAGTGGGGGGATCCTTCGGGACATTATACCACCGATAGTTAAAGTCCCCCACCACTACTACCTGGTTATATCTGGAACTCACATCACTCACAAATTCCAGAAATGACTGCTTGAATTGGGGGTTTGCCGGGGGTGGGCAGTAAACTAAAACAATAACCAGACACCTAGAATTCAGGTTCACTTTTACCCCCAGGACCCCCATCCATGCTTTGGCGACCACTACTTCTCTAGCAAATTGCCTCCGGGTGATCAATGCCAACCCTTTCTTCCCACTCTGCCAATTATGCACAAAGAGGTGATATTCAGGGAGCAGAACCGCTACTATGACAGACTCCAACCCTTCCCCAACCATGTTTCAGTCAATGCCAATGCATCCAGCTCCTCCTCCTGCAAGAGAGAGAAGCTTCCCAGACTGTGTTTGAGCAAGGAGTGTGTGTTCAACAGCATCACCCTTAGCTCCCCACCTAGGCCCATGTTCTTAGTGAAACACACTTGATTCTCTAGCCCTACTCCCCCTACCACCATACTGAGTTCTGGTGAGCCCATTCCACCTCCCTGTATCTCTTTTCTTGAGTAAACTTGACTTAACTCACCAGCTGTGATCGTTAATCCCTCTTCTCTTAACCTCCCCTCCACCCCGCTGGATAGCACATGAACAATTAATCAATCAAACATTTGTAAAGCGCGCTACATACCCGTGAGGGTCTCAAGGCGCTCTCTTATCTTCATCAGCTCCTCAGAGGTATATGTCAAGATTTGACATGGGGCCCTGGCCCCTGGTCACGTTCGGGTGCGGACGGGCGCAGATAAACTTGCCTTAGGTGCACCCGCTGTGCGTGTCTGCTCCAGTCTGCCTAAGTAGGCGCTCCCTCCAATCCCACGCAGCAGCTGACACCCAAGAAACTACAACGCTCACGGGCTCCGAAAAAAGAAGGCAGCCGGCAGCGGAAGGGGCGAAAAAAGCCCGACTCTAATGCAGAGATGAGAATCAACACAGTGCAAACACAATTTTTTAAATATCAAGCAGCTAAAATGTCATTATAATTAGGCAGTGTTCCCGTAACCAACCCTGGCTGCATTAAACTTTGTTTTGCCCGAGGTCTCTAAGTTCAATTCTGGAACTGTCAATCGTGAGGTACAGCTCATGCAATCTATCTCTATTTCCTTTCAGGTTGTGATTTTCATTCCGCAAACGTAATTCATGCTGTAGTAATGCGTGTTTCCCAGGGCGTTGTGAGGGCACAATTGAAATTAAATCCAATTGTCAACCTTCAAATATTTTAACTGCAGAACAGGTATTTGAATATGTCACAGCAATGACAGTACTACTGATGTCCTTGCAGGTAGTTGCCTTGACAACATATTGTAGTTCACTGTAAAAGAGAAGTATTATAATTGTTAGTCTTCTGTGTTATGAGGGTGCAGTTAGACTGCACAATTAGGAGTTAGACTAGGTTGCTCAGTTCATTGTTATAGTCTTCGCAAGAAATGGGGATTGTGTTCCATTTGTATTTATGTAGCACTCTTCGTACCCCCTCCTTTGCAGGATGTCCAATTGCATCATTATGTTACACTTTATGTTCCCGTCGTGAACTTTCCGTTGCCCTTCTGAATGCACGGCTTTAAACGGTGTTTGTAGATTGGCCTTAGGTCCGGCTTTTTGCGTGAGCGGGTCCAGGCCCGGGGCGCCAATCTTCAGAAAGTCATATGGAACTGTCCGTATTAAAGTCCTGCAGACAAGTAGTGGCTCTCTTACTTAGTTCCAGTAATTCAGATTA
The DNA here is from genome assembly GCF_964204655.1 of Triturus cristatus. NCBI lineage: Eukaryota > Metazoa > Chordata > Amphibia > Caudata > Salamandridae > Triturus > Triturus cristatus. The sequence goes on along the minus strand of NC_140585.1, from coordinate 1,102,698,864 downwards.
AACTGCTTTTATTAGGTCGAGCCTGGGCAGCGCTTGCGCTGCTCTGAAATGCATGCTGTATTCAGGTAGGGACTTGAAGCTCCGCCCACTCTTGGCCCCTATTTTTCATTGGCTTGTGTCATTGTCCACTGTAAACTGTGGCTGTTCATTGACCAATAGGCTTAGTAGTCCCTCCTTAGTAAAGCCTTGTCTCATTTTGTAACCTCCCATGGCGACACCCCCTGTTATGTGTGTTGTTGCTCGGTAGGCTTTAATTACAGCCTCTGAGCACTATTTTCTCAAATAGCTAGCAGGAAGGACACGCTCTCTCCTAACGCTTTTTTCAATTATTGTCATTTCACTAACGTATTTGCAATGCAATAGTCCTCGCATTTGCGAGAGTTTAGGCTATTGCCATTGTAAATGACAAAGCATTTTATTTATCTGTTTTAAAAACAACACATAAATAAAATGCATTGCCATTTACAATGCCAATAGCTCAAATTCTTGTAATTGTGAGACCTATTGCATTGCAAATGATTGTTTTACTTGCCCCAGGTGCCATTTCATACTCCATTAACACCTTCCCATCTGCCCTCAGCTCCGGGAGCCAGGTACGCACACCGCCCTCTGCCCCTCCAACAACTTGACACTAACTTGATTGAGCTAAGAGGCCTATCACTGCTTTGATGTGTGACTGACCTGAGAACACGAAATGGGCACCGTGCTCTCTCAATTTATTTACTAGCTGTAGGGAGAGCGCCAAACATCTTTCCGCCCAGGGCGCTATCTGAGATAGGGCCGGCTTTGTTTGTACTACATGGGACATGTAGCGTGAGGTTTGAACGATGCAGTGGAAACACGGTGTGCCTAATACCCCTGCTTATAGGCTTGGGGTGTAGTGAAGGGTGGAAGACTAGACACTGAAATGAATATAAGTACTTACCAACTTTAGGGTGTGCAGTGTCAAATATGGAATCTGGCTTTGGTGTGTTTCCGGGAGGTTCAATTGGGATGTATAGAGTATCACTAATGTTTTTAAAAAACAGCTCAGTGGAGGGTTAGTTTAACCTCCTTGGGACTAACTACTATATGGAAAGCCAAAAGGACCACTAGATGAAATTAACTATAGAACAGAGAATCCGTCCATTGGAGGCAAAGGGAAACCACCACAAAAGAAATACTGCGAGTCAACCCACAAGCATGACTGGAACAAACTAGAAACCACCAAAAGGAATACAATATGGAATCCACCCATGGGTGACATGAAACTAACCTACTAGAGGTAAAGTGAGAACACCAAAAGGCACATTACATTCTATCCACCCCAGAGTGGCAAAGGGCAATCAACCCGACGGGAGGCATTCAAGTGTGGGTTGAGGGTTGTATGGCCGAGGTTCCGACCCAAGGAGATACCTGGTCCTAATAGATCCAAGCAAGAAAGATGCCACATTACAACACTATTAACCTTGCCACTCTTTACCTGGATTCCAAATCATGGCACTGGGAGGGGAGGTTAAATAGTGATCATGGCGTCAAAGCATCATACAGAGTCGGTGGATTGCTGCTGGAAGGGCCAATGGTTAGACATAGCTCAATTTTCACATTTGGGCTATGGGGACAATGAGGGGGACATGTTGGACAGTGGTTAAAAACCTGCGAAGTAAACACACTACAAACTGTCTTACAAAAAACCTAAATACTGGGTAGTACTCTGCTGTTCACGGATCCATTTCGAATGCCCAGACTAATGTCATTCTAAGATCACTCTGCCACAAATTCATTGAAAACCTTTTGTCACTCTGCACAGCAATTGAGAAGGGCATTCTATTATTGTATTTTTTCCCAGCTGCATCTCATTTGGAGTAACTCTTCAGTAGGAGCGAGTTGTGCATTTCTAACCCATAGATGAGGATGCTTAGGTGTGCACAGCCCTTGTAAGGATTTTTACTTTTAAATAGGGATTACGTTTTCTTAAAAGACAGACTTTAGATCATAACTTGTGCTACCAACCCCTCTGTTCAGGTTCCAACCAGCTTTGGACGGGCCTCTTTGGCAGTCATGCATGCCAGATGAGCCCCCGCTGACAGGCCAGTGTGTGGGCTTTTTTTGTCCAGTGGGCCATTTTGGCAGCACTTAACTTGCTCTGTTTCTACACAGTCAGGTAAGCAGTGGCTGGTCCCAAGACCCTGATCACTGATTCAGCTGTGTAAATTTTGGGGAAGGTGGGGCTGTAACACGAGTGGTGGTATCATGAGTAATTCCATTTCAAATCAACCAAGAAGGTAAGTCACAAGTTCTAAGCTGCCACGATTTGCCAAAGAGAGCCACTTTTTATTCTAGGGATGCTTTTTTTTATGGAGCGCTTTTATGTGGTGCCTAAGCCTAGTTATGTACCATCCAATTCTCGTTGAGGCTTCCTGCTACCATGAGCAGTGAAGGAATGTGAACACATGGTGAAACCTGTGGAGCACAGCTCAAGAACCTATTTTCCACACCAAGGAAAACCAGTGATGACGATGGAGGGCCAGACGAGTCTCTGGGTTCCTTCATACCAAGAGAAAACCCCCTTTAGCAGCCCTTGAACTACAGCCCCACCCTTTAAAACTCCATCCCAAAAAGTGAAGCAGATGGATGGCTCTCTCAGCAACGCCTGGGAACTGGAGTGGAGACCCTGGAGAGAGGAACATGGGCTCCATTGCTAACTACTGCAGTACTGAGAACTGAATGAGTACCATAATCAGTGGCCTTCCTGTCTCTTTCTGGGAACCCTCTCAGAATCAGAATACAGTGAAAGTATAAGGAGCCCGTCAAGCCGCGAAAAGGTCAATACATCCACACCAGAAACATCAATGTGGGATTCTCTTCAAAGTAATTTACAGGCACATGCATCAACCTTTTTTGCGAGCGTAAACGGTGCGATTCGCAAAACTCTGCCGTTTGCGCCTGCAAAAAGGGCCTCTTGTGATGCATGAAACTGAAAGGCTCTCGCAATTTAAGAAATCACAATTTATTGTGATTTCTTAAATTGCGATTGCATTTAAGGAATCGCAAATTGCGATTCCTTAAATGCAATGCATGATGAAATCGCAAATAGCGATTTTGCTAATAAGGGGTGCAAATTACCATCAATTTGAACTTGATGGTAACTTGCAAAAACTTTGAAAAATGCACGAAAGTGCATTTTTCAAAGTTGTAGGTTACACACACACATGCCCTTGGGGCATGTGTGTGCGCAACATGTGTGCACAGTTCAATTTCAGGGGTGCGACAGGGTGTCCTTTTGACACCCTTGCACCCTTGAAATTGCATGCGCAATTTGCGAGTACCTATTGGTACTCGCAAATTGCGCATTACATCTCCCATTCATTCCTATGGGCCTGTAGGCCCATAGGAATGAATGAATGGGAAGGCATTCCTTAATTGCAACTCGCAATTAAGGAATGTTTGGGAATCGCTAATTTTATAGCGATTCCTACATGCATAGGCTTTAGCAATTCCTTAATTGCGATTCCTTAATAATCGCAATAAAGAAATCGCAAAAGCCTACATTGATGCATGTGCCCGTTACGGCGTAGCTTCTTCCCCATCTAGGAGTACAGGACCAGGTTTAGAAGGCCAACTGTGGAAGCCACAGCCTGGATAATCTTGGGATGCAAATGACAGAGCAGCATGGCACGGAAGGCCTAGTTGGGCCGATCTGAGAATGCCAACGATAGGAACCACTGCCTCTAAAGTCTCTAGACGCATGTGGCATAATGCTAGTGCCACAAAAGCCCAGCTGGGCCAACCCTTGGAACCACCAACAGGATGCTATAGGGATAATCTTGGCATTATAGCAAGGTAGGAAAGACCCAGCTGAGCCACTTTTCAAATAGTGTTTCCCTCTCTGATAGGTTTGCTGCTGTTAGGGATACGTTTGCCTCCGATGGAGCATCATCTGCTCTTCTTGCTGTTTGCTTCATCAGCTCAATGAGTTGTGAACTAAAATGTTAACCAAAAATGAAGAAGGAAACAAAATCCTTTGGGTCAAATGCATCTTCCACTGACATATCTAGATGTGGCATCTGCCTGAAAAATAATCTTTTGAGGCAGTAGCAGTTAACAACAGTGACGTAATGGACGTAATGGAACTTGAGGGTGCCTCCCATGGAGGGCCCCCCGCACCGGCCCACCACCTGCTACTTTGGTCCCAGTGTACTGTGCTGAGGGGGCCCCTTGGAGCTCAGGGCCCCCCGCCCGCACTGCTGGGGCTGCAGGTTGTGCCACTATCATCAAAGGTGGTATCCAACAGGAATTGTGCCATTAGATCCATGGTGCCGAAAAGTTTTTTAACAATCTAATCCTCCTGCATGATTTCATACAGAAGCTGAAATTCATACATCGAGGTACATAGGAGCCAGAATGCAATTGGAAGTCCATTGCTGCAAACACATGCCTAACAGCACTTCCCACCTTTTTATCTGCAAATCTGAATGAGAGGAATGATTTAAGGCGTAGCAGTGGGACCTTCCTTGGTTGCCAATACATTTATTTTAGGTGCACGAGGAAGTCGTCATGAGCACCTTCCAGCGAGTACTGTCTGGAATCTCTGGAAGCCTGAGCAGAATCCTAGACTCCCAGAGGACAATCAGTAAAGCAGCCATCTTCTGGGACTTCTGCCTCCACATTCATAAAGCTGAGTGTCTCCCTAACAATTAACTTCACCTCCAGAAGTTCAAGTAACTTTTCACTTTCTTCATTTGCTTAATCTCTAGCTGGTCATCATTGAGGCACTGCTGCTGTGCCCTTGGCATCAGGTAAGGTGGCAGAATAGTGCCTCCTACAAGAGGTGACTCTTGATGAGAAGATCCCTCTGACTCCAGCCTTCCGTACTAGAAGACCACCTGTTCCGGGTAGGCAAGAAGCGGGCAGGCTGTGAGTCATCTAGGCTCAGTACTCGACTTGCCACATCATAGCAAAGCAGACGGTAAAGCAAAGTTGTGTGTCCATATTATGCCTCTTACCTGTAACTCCAAAACAATAAGGTGGCACGTCTTCATCAGGAGACTGAATGACCAGGAGGGAAGGGCTGGTAATGGATGTATCTCTGAAAGATCCTTATAACGTGATCTTCATATTCCTATTAGAACATGGGGTTGCCAGGCTCTATCTCCTGAATGAGATGCACTTGTGGACTGCGGTGAGGAAGATGGACCTGGTGGTAATGCAATTGCACATGCTTAACTCAAGTAGATATGAATGGAAGAGGAGATCATATTTCACCTCTAGCATGTACCAGTGGTGTGTGAAGTTTTTTGTTCCGACTGCTGTAGTGCGAAGTTCCAGATTTTTGCACATCGCAAAGTTTCCGAATTTGTTTGCATTCACTGTGCACCCCTTTCTGCACATTGTGGTACCATTTGCACCATACTACAATCAACCCAGACAATATTGAGAGTATTTGCTTTTTCTCTGCAAGTTCGCCTTTAGCAAGGTTTATCATAGACATGGCAAATGTTATTGTTAGCGTAATTAGTTTCCGCAAGGTTACCTTTTATAGTATAAAGTATCTCAAAAGTTGTGATTTTCAAATAAATGTACCACAGCATAAAACCTGGTAACCTTTGTGAAGCTCTAACCTTTTCCAAAGAACTTTGAGAAGTCTAATAAAACAGACATTACACATTAGCACACCTCTCGTCTGCACATTCATCTTCTGCCACACCAAGACTCTATTTAGCCTCAGGATCTTTTTTTATATCTGAGTCAGAGACATTACTCTCTGCCTGTCTCGATCCCTTTTTAATCATCTTCTTGTTTTAGCCCCCACTGCTGGTGCTCCAGGCAGTTTCACAACTTCTGTATACAAGATGACTGCAGAGCATCTCTCGAGTCATCTCTTCATCCCTTGATGATGAGCTAGAGCGTGCTTGATGCTAGCAGTCCTGATGCGTTTTGCTGGTATTTCTATTGCTCATTATAATACAGCGCCAGGTGAGCAAAGGAAAGGGGATTAAGTATTAAAGACAGAATAAAAGTTCAAACGCTTAGTCTTTCTTTTAAATACCCGATGTCGCCTTGCTAAGAAAGATGCAGTGGTAGAAAGAGCAATAGGAAAGGGCCTTGTTGGCGCAGAGGCCTACCTCCAAACCATATCAGTCATCACTGAATTAGTGAGAAAGGGTGCTGCTCGGCTTGCCTTATTTTCTTTATATTCACTCCTTTGTTTGATAGGCAGCCATGGAGTGGTTTTGATGCTGTAGTGGTGTAATGGGAAGCATGCTAGTCAACGAGGATATGGGCAGCTCCGTTTTCTCCTCCTTGTATGTCACTAAATTTTTGTTTGAGAGACCCTCACTCACTCACTCCTTTATAGTAGACTGGGCTGAGAGGGATACTGCTACGAAGAGGAGATTTGGAGATTGAGTGTTGAATTTGCTGTTGTGGGAATGTCCTTCAGAGGTGAAGGAGGTACAAAACATAAACGTGTTCTTGGGTCGCTGTGTTAACTTTTATTGAGAAGGATAATTCTTGAATGTGCGACGTTATTCCGCCGCCTTTTTCCCTGCTTGGAATCACAACGCGGTCGTTACAACGACCTCGTTGTGATTCCGCATACCATTACTCCGCAAGTCGGAACAACGACTTGCGGAGGGGGGGCGCTGGATGTTGGAATAGTATAATTTACTATTCCAACTCCAGTGTGTGCGGACACTAGGGAAGGTGTTGGATTTTAAATCCGACACCTCCCCCCCCCTCGTTCTTCCGACTTGCGGAGTAATGGTATGCGGAATCACAACGCGGTCGTTGTAACGACCGCGTTGTGATTCCAAGTCGGGAAAAAGTTTCGGGGTAAACGTTGTTTACCATAATTCTTTGTCAAAAATTACTTCCAGGTATGTCGCTGAATTTGAAGTGGTGAGAGTGCCACCCGGAAAGGAATGGCAGACTGTGGCAAGAGTCTCAGATCTTTTAAGGTTATTGAGTTGGGATAATGTTATAATTCTGTTCAGAAATAGCAATATGCTAGTAATCCATTTTTGCACACATTGGAGGCAGTCAGGCACTTGCCTCCCATTATCAGGGCCTTTCAAAATCTTGATGTATATTTGATCATCGGCAGCATGCATGTGGTAGTAGACCCTGTGGCAGCTGAGGATTGTAAGGAGAGTCTTGTAGGTACTGATAAGAGTGGGCAAGTGAGATTATCCCAGAAGCGCCACCACAGGTCGCTTAAGTGGTTTGAGATGTAGGTGGTTCCATTTTTACTGAGTGAGCACACTTTGAAACAATATGAAACTTGGAAGTACAAGAACTATCCACTCCAACGTGGTCCCCAAATGAGAAAGGAGAATGCTTTGGTCGATGATATTAAATGTTGCAGACCAGTTTAAAAGAATGCATGTGCAGCTCTCACTTGTTCCTGGCAGGAAAGAGTTCTTTCCTAATATTCAATTAGGCAGAGTTTGTGCACCTCCAAGGTCTAAAAGCTGACTGGAAGTCACAGAGGAAGTTGTTTGTCATGGAGATGTGCGGTGACTACTTTTTTCAGGATTTTGCCGATGGTGGGGAGGCCAAAGACCAGTCTGTAGTTTTGGGGTATTGTGTCAGTAGTTTTTGTAGAACTTACTTTTCTGATGACATGCTCATGTTAAGACTCAGTAACCACTGGAGGTGCTATGCGGTTTAGAAACCGCACTAGTCCTGCATAGAGTACTCCATCATCACAGGTGAAAAGTTAATGACTTTAATATGCATACTGTTGAATATAATGGTATAGCTCCCCACAGTTAAGAGTTGCAACAAGGGAAGGGGAACAGGCTTAATGTCCCAGTGAAATAAATCAAATGGATATTGAATCGAGTTATTATTATTCGTAGCTTGTATAGCGCACGGCTACCCCCAACGGGAGTGTCCCGGCACTGGCGGAGGCAGGAAAAGGGAGGGGAGAGTATGTTGAGTGCTGCAGGGTACTAAGGGAGACTATAGAGCCATGTCTTCAAGGCTCTCTGGAAGGTAGACTCTGAGTTGGCCTTTCTGATGTATTCAGGCAAGGAGTTCCACAGGGTCGTGGTTCTGACAGGGAAGGACCTCCCTCCCAGACTGTCTTTAGCAAAGCGGGGAGTGACCAGGAGTTCAAGATGGTTCGATCTTAGGTTCCTTGTTTGATGGGATTTACAGAGTCTTTTCCGTAGATAGTGAGGGCCAACTCTGTTTATTGCTCTGTAAGTAAGAGTTGGTGCTTTGAATTCTGTTCTTTTTTTTACGGGCAGCCAGTGTAGACTATGTAGGTGAGGGGAGATATGATACCTTAGCGGGACATTTCTAATAAGCCTAGTGGCTGCATTCTGTATAGTGTGCAGGTTCCTGAACAGGGAGTCTGGCAGGCCCAGCTACAGACTGTTAGCGTAGTCCAGTTGTGATGTGATAAGTGCGTGGACTATTGTTTTCCTACAGTCCATTGGTAGGAGATGGAGGAATCTTCGTAACGCCCTCATTTTCCAGAAGCAGGATGAGGACACATGTCCTATCTGGGTCTTGCATGAGAGGGTGTTGTCGAATTTGAAACCCAGGTTCCTAGCCGAGGAGACAGGGAGTGGAGGAGGATTAAGTTGTAAAGGCCACCATAGTTCGGATTGTGGAGGGGAAGGCTGATTAAAAAATAGCACCTCTTCCCTCCTGCTCTCCACCCGCCCTACTTCGCAGAATGGACGGAAACGGGTTGTAGAACGATCCAAGATTTATTCATAGGAGACACTATTAGAACCTTTGACCAACGCAAACAGGAATTCAATCTCACGGAGAAGGCGAGATTCCAATATGTACAACTCCGACACTGGATACAGGCATCCGCTTTATTGCAAGCAGCTACACGCCCTTTCACCCTGTTCGAACAGCTGACCCGCACATTTGATAACTCTAGGGGATTAATATCCAGCATATATCAGGTTCTCCAACACTTGCAACCCCCTAACATTCACCCTTACCAACAGCGGTGGCAATCGCTACCTGACGCTGACATTGCACCCTCTCAGTGGGAGCGCCTCTGGCGCGACATACCGAAAACCTTTCACAGTATCCCCCAGCAGGAATCTTCCTACAAGGTAATGACACAAAAGCAGAAGCGCCTTCAATAAACGTATGGTTCACACGCCTGTGGAACACAGTGGCGATGGAACTGCTTACCGCGCGCCTGCAGGTCAGAGACACCCAATATACAAAACTGTGGAAGCCCCTGGTAGATCACCTAGGTCGAATAGAGCACGCTAGATAGCAACCGCCAAGATTGTGGGCTCTACGCCTCTTCAACGACGCTGTACACCCCCCCCGACCCGGATAGTCTTTGGAATCCCACTGATTAAGCAACCTGCGCTGTATCTCTAGGTCTTCGCCATGGCTCATATCCCGCGCCCCACAGAGCCCACATGCGTGCGATACCCACACGCAATGTCCTACCTCTCCCACCCTCCCGCCATATCCCTCTTTACGACCCTGCCCCCTTCTCACCCCTCCTTTATTTTTTCTTCATTGGTTCTTGCTTTCCGATACATGGTCTATAGTTTCACTGGCAGTGCCTACGAGCAGACCTAGAATGGTTACAGACGATTGAGCCTGGTAGTGGTAATACGCCACCTTGCGCCCTGGATACTTGATTACTGTCATGTGGTCACAATGGCTTTGTGACGCCCGCGCAAGAGTCATGCCTGCACGACGCTGCCCTTTCCGACACATTATCTACTAGCAAGCGCAATGCCCTTGAACCTAGCTAAATAAAGCGGTGTGATGGTAACACTAGAATCAATGCAAAGACTGCAGCCTTTTGGGCTGGCGCTTTCTCTAGCACTATGTGGCGTTCGCCAGTGTAATGCTAGCACCGTGTGAAGACCTGCTGCAAATACCACTAACAACGAGTTAGTACGGGTGTCTTTCTTTTGTGAATGTGTATAAGTGAAACCGTTGTTCTTCTGACAACAACTTCCAATCCAACTGCTTTGATCCGCTGCCGAACCTACTTGAGTATGTTCCACTTAACGCGGCCTGCCCGATGTGGTTGTAGGTGGCTTGCTGTGTGCCCCTCCCCCGCTTATACTGCTTTGAAACATACTGTTTTCACGATGCCAGCCCGCTCAGGGATGTAGGCACCATGCTGTGGTTCATGTTCGGTATTCTCAATAAAGGTTTTGGAAAAAGCAAAAAAAAAAAATGGTACCTCCGTTTTATCGGAATTCAGCCGTAAACAGTTCTTAGTCATCCAGGCTGAGATATCCATGAGACACTGCTTAAATTTTGTGAATGCAGCATCCGAATGATCAGTGAAGGAGAACACCAGCTGGGTGTCGTCAGCGTATGAGATGACACTTACGCCATGTTGCTCTACGAGTGGGGCCAGGGGGGCAAGGTAAATATTAAAAATGGTCGAAAGTTAAAGAATTCCAAACATATGCTCCGTTTTGGGTCCCGACTTCTGGACTCTTCTACCTAATATGGGACATTTGAGGCAGGTGAAATAGTCATTACACAGTCTATTAAAATATCACTACAGGCACAAGATTTTATTATCTGGGTGTTTAGTGTCAGCCAGGAAGCTCTCTTTGGTCTTCTCAGGTGGTACATAAGGAATGTATGACGGAACCATGCATCCGTTGTAATGCTTGCCGCTACATTGAGGCCGCTACAACGCGAATACCATCTATATATATATATATATATATATAGGGTTTGTTTATATTTTCCTGTTAAATACCTAAATTTTCGTGACTAAAGCATGAATGGTAGAGGCATATGCTTGCTAAAAAAAAAAAAAGTACAGGTAGGTGCAAACACCTGTTTTGTATACCACACATATATATTTAAAAACAATATGCATATATAATGTTATAAATATATATATATTCACTGAAAAAAACCATAGGTTTCAGGGGCGTTATATTTAGCTGGACTTTTCACTCGTACAAAACCATTGAAATTCCCCTGTTATAGTTAGTTCAGCTAACTATAACTCGCGCGCCCGCAATACACTGCTGATGACGTCATATATTAAATCACTCATGACATGGTCAGTGACATCACTCATGACATCACTGATGACATCACTGATGACCTCTCAAATGACATCACTCATGACATCATCCAGTGAATGTGTGTTTTTCTGAAAATTACATATGATTTATATATGTATATCTCAAGGTCGATGGAAGAATAAATGGGTATAGAAGTGTCTAAATGGATGATTTGTTTTTGAAAAATTGATTGTATAACTGACTGATTAAGTGTATCTTAGTGAATACATGGCTTAGTGAGTAATGTTTAAATATGTAAATATCTGTATCAGTCTCTCACTTTGTGTATAAGTGGCTGCATGGGTTGGTGAGTAGCTACATGAGTGTCTATATAGGTTATTAGTTGTTTTTTTCAGTATCAGTCTGAGTGTCTGTATGGTTCGGTGGGGGGTATTACGTAGTGCATAGGTGCATGAATGAGTGACTCACTGTTTGTATGTGTGCAGGACTGTATGGGTGGATGGGTGGATGAGTGTGTGCATGGGTGTGTTAGTGAGTGAATGACTGTCTCAATAGTGTCTTTATGAGTAACTACATATGTTTTAAACTAGTATATGTGACTATTGGTGTATATAAGTGAGTATATGTGAGAGTGAGAGATTGGAAGAGTTCCTGTATGAATAAGTATGTGTTTCTATAAGTGATTGTTTAAAAGACTAAGTATGTGTAAGTTCCTGTAGAAGTAAGTGTGGTGGTGTGTGTATAACTGTTTATGCAAGTAAATGGATGTTTGATTCTTTATTAGCATGAGTGACTATGTGTGTGAGTAACTCTATGGATGAGTGGTGTTGTGTAACAGGATGTATAGGTGTATGAGTACATATGATGAGTGAGTACATGTATGAGTGACAGTATAGGACTGTTGATGAATGAGTGGATGTGTATGTGGATCTTAGAATTACTGAATAGGTTGTTGTAACTGGTATTGGTATGTCCATTGTTTTGAAAATTTTAGTTTCTATTTTTGAATGTGTGTATCAAAGGTTATATTAGGGGGAGAGGAGGTCTGCCACTCTATCACAAGGATGATGTCATCAGCGATGTCATGAGTGATGTCATTTGAGATGTCATCAGTGATGTCATGAGTGATGTCACTGACCATGTCATGAGTGATGTAATATGTGACGTCATCAGCAGTGCATTGCGGGCGCGCGAGTTATAGTTAGCTGAACTAACTATATCGGGGGAATTTCAATGGTTTTGTACGAGTGAAAAGTCCAGCTAACTATAACGCTCTTGAAACCTATGGTTTTTTCAGTGAATTTTTAAGGTTTTTTTAAATGCTAATTCCTAACTATAACGTGCCTGAAACCTATGGTTTTTTCAGTGAATTTCAAAGGTTTTTTAAATGCTAATTTCTAACTATGCCTACAGAGATAGGACATGTGAAGAAAGAAGAAACAACACACAGAAAGAAAAAAAAGAAATGCAGAAAGTAGCAACAGAAGTCCTCAAAGACGAAGAAAGGTGCAGGAAGAGGATAACGTGCAGAAAGAACAAACAGAAGAGCAGAAAGAAGCCTTGTTGCAAAATCATCCTGTACCCTCAACTTTTTCAGACGGATACTGGTGGTAACTGAGTCTGACTAACCAGTCCTAGAGCCAGTGCTATGTTAAAAGACACTCAGAATACAGTGAAAACACCTACATACACTAGGGAACACTATGCGTTGGGGTCCCCCTGTGATTAGCATGACCTCCTCTGTAAGCCCCTAGTATATAATAGGGCAGGGGATTAAAGCTACCTCTTAAAACGCGCCACAGGGCGTGTTTGCACACGTCACCTCAGGCCCCGTCCCCTCCCTTCCCCACTGTGTAAACACGCCCTGTGGCCATTTTAAGTTGGGAGATTAAGTCCCCTTGAATCCTGAGGGTCCCTAGGGTCCAACTAGACTACTAGGTACCTCCAGTAAGCGCCACAGAGCTGCGTTGCAGAGAGATGTAAAAAGGGCACGGCCTAGACCACTTCTCTGCAACGCAGCACAGTGGCGCTTACTGGAAGCACCTGTTGGGCTAGTTGGCCCCCAGGGTCCCTCAGGATTGAAGGGGAATTATTTCCCCAACTTGAAACGCGCCACAAGGCGTGTTTGCACACGTTAACTCCGTCCCCATCCCCTCCCTTCACCACTGTGTAAACACGCCCTGTGGCCAGTTGTTAGTTGGGAGATTAAGTTCATTTGAATCCTAAGGGTCCCTAGGGTCAAACTAACCCACTAGGTACCTCCAGTAAGCGCCACAGAGCTGCGTTGCATAGAGGTGTAAAAAGGGGCGTGGCCTCAGAACACCTGTCTGCAACGCAGCTCCCTGACGCACACCGGAGATCCCTGTTGGGCTAGTTGGCCCTCAGGGACCCTCATAATTGAAGGGGAAATAATTCCCCAACTTACAACTGGCCAGGGGGCGCGTTTGCAGAGTGCTGCAAGGAGGGGGCGTGGCCTCCAGCGCGATACCGGTCTATTATTTATTTTATTTTTTTAAGAAGGAGGGCTGTGTGGCCCCCCTTCTTTTTCTAATTAATTGGCCCTGCGGACCCCATCCCCCAGGTCCTGCACCCTAATTTTTTTGGTTGAAAAAAATAAATTTGGAAAGGGGCCGCGTGGCCCCCCCTCCCAAGGCCTTAATCGGCCCCGGGGACCCCAACTCCCGAGTCATGGTCTTTTTTAAAAAAATTCTTTAGGAGGGGGCTGCGTTGCCCCCCTCCTCAGGCCACTTATGGCCCCAGGGACCCCATCCCCCGGGGCCGGCCTTTGTTTTTTATTATTTAATTTTTTTAAATATATTTATAGAAACACCTAGGACATGCTGGACAAACCGTATGTACCTATCACCATGACGATTTGCGTGATATTCATTAAAAGGCGACTATGCATACAATGAATCCACGTGGAATGTATTTACACCGCTAGTGAAGCTCTGACGTGTCTGACGCCCTGCCGTGCCTAATCCCGGCGCCCCCACCGGTGGGTACTCTCCAAGTAGACACCCTTGTCGTTTATTTATACAAACATGGGTAGCTATTGACGGGCACATTTGATACACACGCACACCAAGCCATTCAAAGGGGATTCGCCAAAAATTCGAAACTATGCAAGAAACCCCCCTCGCGGTTAATAAAACACACATCCACCGCCGGATATGTAATACTTTTTATTTTACTCTCTGGAAAGGAGACGAACCTCACTTGAGAGTCACAGCGTGCTCCTGGCTGAGCCCAATGCTGTGTTACACCCACCAGTGCCCGTCGAGTGCCACACACCTCTGTGTTGTATTCCACCAGCTAGTGCGTATGCTATGACACTCTCTAGCCCATGTGCACTGTAACACCACCCCGTGAATATGTCATGCCACACTTGCCTTCGCACGGGTTATATTGCCCCATCTAACGTGCCTTCCTCGATGCCTATGTAATAACGCACAGCGCTATGCCATACATATTACAATCTGGGATCCATATCTTTGTCACAGTGCATATGCAACGTTACACTCCCCAGCACATATTTTATATTACAACTTTAGAGACTAGTTAGGTTACACAACACTGCCCTGAGCATATTACACTCCAAGGCGCATATCGCATACCACGCGCTAGTGCCTGTGCTATCTCGCTCTCTCCAATGAATCTGTCTTTGCGCACAATGTATTGCATATTATATTTCACGCCCTGGTTCATCTTATATCACACTTTTTGGTGCATAGTTTATACCATATACTATATCTAGTTTTCATTTTCAATCGTCATCTCAGGACTATGTTCTATATAACACTGCGTCCACCTACCCTTTTCACGGGCATTACATTTTGCGATGGGGGTGGAGGGTCAGGGGGTGTTTCTGCCAAGTGAGCCCGGAGTCACATTCACAAACGTCCTCTTCATCCTGAATAAAAGTGTGATTATGCTGTATACTTGTTCATATTTTAAGTAGTTCGCACAGACACACATTTTAAAAACAATAAAGTTCCCAATACCCACCTTCTCTGAACAGTTAGCTTGCTGCCCCATCCACCTCCTCCCTATCCTCTGTTGTCTGAATCCATGGACTAGCCTCCTCCCTCCTGCCATGCATGGTCTGATGTGCTCCCACTGCCCTCCATTTAGCATGATGTACCAGTCCACTCCTCCTGCCCTCCATTGCCCAATTATATGACCCATCATTGATCTCCTGCTTAGCCTCTGTGCTTAGCTTGCTGCCCCTATTCTCCTTCCCCCTGCTCTCCGATGTCTTTGTGCATGCCCCTGCTCCATCCTTTTTGCCCACCATGTTCCATGGACCTGCCACTCCTATCTACTCTGAGTGTTCTGTTGAGCTGCCACTCCCCTCCCACCTGCCTAGCATTGTCAGATGACTGTAACCTGTCCCTGCCACCTCCACCCTGCCTGTCCACATGCCATGTCCATATCCCCTTCCTCCTGTCCTCCATGGTCCATTTTACTGCCACACCCTTCTGCCCTCCCTTGTCTGTTGTGCTGCAACTGCTCCTCCTGCCTGCCCCGCGCGGTCTGTTGTGAGGCCCCTTCCCCTGAACTCTCTTGTCTGTGCCCAGGTCCTGACCCTCCCTTCTATCCTCCATGGTCCTTTGTGCATGCCCCTGCACCCTCCTTCTTGCCCATCATAGCCATTGTGCTGCCACTAACCCTCCACCTTGCCATGCATGGTCTTCTGTGCTGCCATGGCCCCTCCCACCTTCCCTGTGTGGTCAGCTAGCTGCCCCTGACCCCCTCCCACCTTCCCTCCATAGTCTGTGTGTAAGCCATCATAGTCTCACTGTTGCTCTCCATGGTGTGTCTTGTTTCTAGTGCCCATCTTGCCTGACCTCCATGGTCATCTTGCTGCTCCTGCCCTGCCCCCTTGCCCCCAGCCCTCTGCCTACCATGATCCAATGTACCATACTTGCGAACATTTTGAACTTGGTAAGAGGGAGATTTTGAAAAAAAACTGGGGTATTGATTTTCCCCTTTGAGTTACATTGAAAAAGAGGAGATTGTAGACAGGAGACAGATCAAATAAAGCCCATTTGAGCTTAAAAACATTGGACGTTTCCTGGCTGAAATGGGTCTGTTGGCATGTATGGTTGTATGACCATTGCCTCTTCCTTCTGCCCACAATGGTCTATTATATTGCCACAGCCTCTCTTGCCAGTCCTGTATTGTTGGTTTGTTGCCCCTGCCCCCCTTTCCACTGCCCTCCATTGTCTGTTGTGCTGCCACTGCCCTTCCTGCCTGCCCAGTGTGGTCAAATTGTTGCCTCTGCACTCTCCTACCTGCCTTCAATTTTCAGAGTCCGTGCCCCTGGCCTCTGCCTCTCAACAGTATCCCAATGAACAACTAGATAGCTAACATTCTATATTTATTACAAACGTGTGGAACGCCTGACGTCATCTTGATGTAATCAAAACTGTAATACCTAGAGCATTTCCTTTAGAAATTACATATATGAGAGGGTCTTATTTGCATCAAAATTATGGTTAGTGCTCTAAAAAACTAAAATGAGGACATATTTTGGGAGTTTTCAAATAGCGACAAAGAACTTATAAATTATTTGTAATCTTTATGTTTTTTTATCCAGTTGACCACTTGATTAAATGTTGCACTTAGGGGAGAGGATGTGGTGTTACTTCCAGAGCTGCAGACTTTGCAACTGGGGAACCAGCTTGGAGTTTCTGCTTCAGCTCAACATTCTGTGATTCTGGTCAAATCACTGAATCTCCCCATGTCTCCAACCAAAATGAATTTGATCTTGTGTGATGTAACCAATGCTCATGTAAAGCATTCCAATACCTGACAAGTCTGCACTATATAAAACTGCAAATACACAAAAAATAAGTGTTTTGCACACTTCTGTCATTGGGCTACATGTGGGCTACATCTAGGTGATATTTGTGCTGCATTTAGGCTCTTTTGTGTCTGGTGGCCATCTTGGGAGATTTATTTGTTATGAAGTTTCCTAATTTCCTCATTTACTGCAGTCTCCTCAGTAGGAAATGCTTTCAGTTTTTTACTTTGATTCCATCAAGAAGGTATGCAGATATGTCACACATTTGCCATAAATTCTGAATGTTAGCACTCTAGTTGCTCATTATATCACTGTAGTTAAGCTACTGCTCACCACGGAAGTCTGCTGCTGGTATTAAAAGTGCATGTTTCAGTCTGCATATCAGAATTTTTTTATGAAATAGAAGAGGATTTGAGAAGTCACTCAAAATGTGCCCTAATTTTTCTTTCTTCAGCACTAATCATAATTTCTATGGCAAAATGAACCCCCTCATTTTGTTCCTTTTTAAATTAAATGTTTTAAGACTTACCACTTTATTCCAATCAAGATGGCTTGAGGTGTGCCATACTTTTGTCATAAGTAGGACTGTTAGCGCTCTAGTTGTTCGTTAGAACACTCTGGGACATTCTGTCATTGGGCTATACTTGGGCTACATCTGCTGGATATTTGGGCTACATTTGGGCTCTTTTGTCTCTGGTGGCCATTTTGGGAGACTTATTTGTTATGATGTTTCCTAATTTCCTCATTTACTACAGTCTCCTCAGTAGGAAATACTTTCAGTTTTTTACTTTGATTCCATCAAGAAGGCATTCAGATGTGTCACAAATTTGCCATAAATTCAGAGTGTTAGCACTCTAGTTGCTTATTAGATCACTGTAGTAAAGCTACTGCTCACCAGGGAAGTCTGCTGCTGGTATTGAAAGTGCATGTTTCAGTCTGCATGTCAGAATTTTTTAATGAAATAGAAGAGGATTTGAGAAGTCACTCAAAATGTGCCCTAATTTTACTTTCTGCCGCACTAATCATACTTTCTATGACAAAATGAACCCCCTCATTTTGTTCCTCTTTAAATTAAATGTTTTAAGAATTACCACTTTATTCCAACCAAGATGGCTTCAGGTGTGCCATACGTTTGTCATAAGTAGGACTCTAGCTCTCTAGTTGTTCTTTAGAACACTCGGGAAGCTGCAGTAGAACACAAAGAAATCAACTGACAGTCGATGCACTTGTTGGATGTACATGTTTTACTGAGAATGTCAGACTTCATTCTCACATGACTGAGAAAGATAATGTGAATTTACAGAAAATATGCTCTCAGTTAGCTTATAGATCACCTTCCAAACCTCTATGGGTAAAAAAGCATGAGAAAATAGTTTTCTCTCAAACATGATTCATGATATCACAGCAGAAGGCTTTTTCACATGGTAAAATCACCTTAGGACACACCACAATTCCTAAAATGGGTATGGTACCATCAACAAATGATTTATAATGTAACTAAAGTCTTAAAACCTTCTATTAACTGCAATGCTTTTTAATGAGGTGCTATCATGTATATTGGTCCCAAGATGGCTGCCAACACTTCTTGGATGAAGTGCTGACAGCCAATCAGATCTCACGATGAGATGTGTGGTTAGGCTCCGCCCAGATATATATGTGATTTTACTTTTGATTTTCTCAGTAACTACTGAACGAATTTACACCATTTAAGCAAAAGGCACATGCCTGACCGGAGGACTACCTCTTTGCCAAATTTCAAGTAATTCTGTTCAGCCGTTCGGGCTGTACCTTCGACTAAAGGTCCTATGGGAAAATGCATGGGGAAAACGCGTTTTGGGACCCCCTTTTTTCTCAGCCCCTGCTTGACGAATCACCCCGAGACTTTCAGGGTAGGAGCTGAGCGGAGCGCCCCATTAGTTTTGAAAATTTCACGAAGATAAGTCAACCGGCTCCAAAGTTATTCAAAATAGAATTTTCAGATTTCCTATGGGAACTCGGTCCTAACTATAACTATCTACTGGCGACCGCCAGTAGATAATATAAATATATATAATCCGGAATGCCATTGCACAAAGCCCTGCTTTCACCACTCCATCACCAGGATCAACAGAAGGACGGCACACAGGAATCCTTTACAGAAGCAATTTATTCGGTTTCAGATACTTCCATAATTTATCAAGTAAGTAACCAGCAAAGTGCAAGGTGCATATTCCCCCGCAGGACAGACCTACGCGTTTCGGCCGTAGTCTTCTACTGGGTCATAAATGTATATTAGGGAAATTGTATATTAGAGAACTTTTTAAAAATGGGTTTAGGGTATTTTTAGGGCTTAGGGTGGGTATGGGTTTTTGGGTGGCAAGGGAAATTTTTAGGGTTTAGGGTGGGCATTGGTTTTTGGGTGGCAAGGGTAATTTTAGGGTTTAGGTGGGTATGGGTTTTAGGGAGGCAAGGGATTTTTTAGGGTTTCGGATGAGTATGAGTTTTGGGGTGGCAAGGGTAATTTTGGGGTTTAGGGTGAGTGGGTTTTGGGGTGGCAAGGGTAATTTTAGGGTTTAGGGTGGGTATGGGTTTTTGGGTGGCAAAAGTATTTTTAGGATTTAGGGTGGGTATGGATTTTTCTGTGGCAAGGGTAATTTTAGGGTGGGTATGGGTTTTGGGCTGGCAAGGGTAATTTTAGGGTTTATGGTTAGTATGGGTTTTGGGCTGGCAAGGGTAAATTTAGTGTTTGGGTGGGTATGGGTCTTTGGGTGGCAATGGAATATTTAGGGCTTAGGGTGGGTATGGGTTTTCGGTTGGCAAAGGAATTTTTAGTGTTAAGGATTGGTATGGGGTATTGCATGGCAAGGGTAATTTTAGGGTTTAGGGTGGGTATGAGTTTTTGGGTGGCAAGGGTAGTTTTAGGGTTTAGAGTGGGTATGGGTTTTTGGGTGGCAAGGGTAATTTTAGGGTTTAGGGTGGGTATGGGTTTTAGGGTGGCAAGGGTAATTTTAGGGTTTAGGATAGGTATGGGCTTTTGGTTGGAAGGGTAATTTTAGGGTTTAGGGTGGTATGGGTTTTTGGGAGGAAAGGGTAAATTTAGGGTTTGGGTGGGTATGGGTTTTTAGGTGGCAAGGGACTATTTCGGGCTTAGGGTGGGTATGGGTTTTCGGGTGGCAAAGGAATTTTTAGTGTTAAGGATTGGTATGGGTTTTTGGGTGGCAAGGGTCATTTTAGGGTTTAGGGTAGGTATGGGCTTTGGGGTAGCATGGATAATTTTAGGGTTTAGGGTGGATATGGGCTTTGAAATGTCAAGGATAATTTTTAGGGTTTAGGATGGGTATGAGCTTTGGGGTGGCAAGGGTAATTTTAGGGTTTAGAGTGGGTATGGGTTGTGGCATGGCAAGGGTAATTTTTACGGTGGTTATGGGTTCAGGAGTTGTTGGGTTTTAAGGAGATAAACATATGTGTATTTAATATGTATATAGAGGCCGAGATGGTGCCTTCTGGGTATAGTGGTCTACCGAGAGACGCTACGGTGTGGCTCCTACGAATCAACGACACAGCTGGACTCCCACCAATTTTAAGCAGATGAAAGTCATAGAAAAGACAAATTAATATGATAAAAAAATAAAAATGAACTATATGCTCCAGTACACCTCGACACTTAAAAATACGCCCCAGTTCTGACACTTCAAATTGTCACCAGTAAATGTATTTAAAATAAATATCTTAATTAGAACAATTGTGTAAATAGAAAGAGAGCAATTACTGTATCTTAATGTCTTTATGGGTATCGCGGAAGTTTCTAGACCTGAAGCCACCGTAACAACAAGCATTGGCAAAACGAATAGGTTTCGCCTATGCATAATACATTAGCTTCGTCAATTTGTTTTGCATGTTGCACAGCATTTGAGCTGCTGTGCAACATGACAAAGTAAAAAAGAAAAGCGCTATATGATTCAGTCAGTGCAGGCCATGTCATATTGCTTTCTTTTCACTGCTTAAATGATTGTTTTTTTAATTTAAGTCATGTTGCACATCAGCTCAACTGCTGTGCAACATGTTAAAAAACATTGACAAGCCAATAAATTTTGCATAAGCAAAACCTATTGGCTTTGTCAATGCCTGTTGTTCTTCCGTGGCAAGCCCGCTGTGTGGGCCAAGACACGGCGTTGGAAGAGAAAGTATGGTGCATCAATTCCTGACCCTCGAGCCAACCCGACCTTCCCCAGTTCTAAGCACCGCATCTCATGCGAACAGGACATCAAGAGATGGCAGGCGATGGGAGGGAAACATATGGGCCTCTGCACAGTGCTCATGTAAAGTGCTCTTATATCTTCGGTCTGAGTTTGCGCTATATAAACCTGCAATAAACAAACAGGATGCGTTTAAAGAGAAAATAATGAAACTTTGAAGTTTCATTTTTGGAGAGTAGGCAGTGGTCCGTGGGACCACTGCCTGCTTCTAAAAAATATTTTTTCAGCATTCTCAGCCCCCTTCCTATATGAGAATGGGTCACCACCACTTTTTAAATGGTGGCAAAGTATTCATGTTTTTGGGAAACAGGCTGTATTAAAAAAAAAAAAAGGGATTGCTTTATTTAAAATCAATCACAGACATGGTGGTCTACTGACCTTAGCAGGCTACCATCCCTGTGATGGCTGCAATTTCTATGGGATCAAAAATTGATACCCACCTCATTAATATTCATGAGGTAGGTCGACTTGCAATCCACTAGGAAACACTAATTAGAAGCTGTACGTTTTCTTACATAAGGAATTGCAATTTCTTAATTGCTATTCAGTAAGAAGCACAATTGAGTAGGCGCACCCCCCCCCCGCCTAGGGGAGGGGCGCCCTTAGTTGCGCCACGGAGCCGAGCCTCCTCTTCCGGGGGGCTGGTAGAAGGAAGGAAATCATTGGGGGCGTCACCTATACGTAAAGGAAACTGAAACTGAACATGAAGTTATTTAAGACGCTGTCCCAGGGATCTCGTCCTCTTTGTCTCCTTGAATCCCTGGGAAGCCGCAGGAGCGTCTGCAACCACCCACCCACCCGGCAGAAGAGCAAGGCGGAGCACTGACAGATAACAGCAAAGGGGCATGCACGGCAATAGAGGATCAGCGACTGGATGGACCCCAGAAAGGGATAGGATGGAGTGTTCAAAGGATAGGCAGGGCGGGGACTGACCTGCCTGACTCTTCTGCCCTAACCCGCAACATATAGACTTAGTAATATTTTGGGGAGGTTGCCTGTGTTCAGGTACCCCGGAGGGCCGGTGCGTTATGCTGTGCCCTGGATTTCAAGTAATGAACTATTTGCAGCGCGTTGGGGCCTGCCAGCACAATGTGCGCAGCTGACTGATTCGGGCAAATTCAAGCTATGCGGTGCCCTGGATTTCAAGTAATGAACTGTTGGCTGTAGCGCATTGGGGCCTGCCGGCACAATGTGCGCAGCTGAGTGGGTCGGCCGAGTCGGCCAAATTTAAGGGTAAGCCCATGCTGAAGTTCAAATGTAATGTCTTGCCTTATTTCCTTCAGGCCTTTGATATGTGGATGTCGCTATGATATATCCAAGTACAATGCTTTTCGTTCGTAATATACAACTGTTTGCTGTAGCACATTGGGGCCTGCTGGCACAATGTGCGCAGCTGAGTGGGTGGCCGAGTCGGCCAAATTCTAATTCTAGTGTAAGGCCAAGCGGAAGTTCAAATGTAATGTCATGTCTAAGTGACTTTCTGCCTTTTGACATCTTAATGTTGCTAAAGTCTGATGATGTGAATTAATGATATATATCCAATGAGACTACTTTTACTCTTGTAATGGTTTGTGGTGAGTCACCTGATTTGATATGAATAAAAGTCTACGCCTTGGACAATATAACCCGATTCCTAAAGTTCTTGGGCCTGGCAGGGGCAGAAAAAGGGGTCAGAAGTGGGGAAGGAGGGAGCGTTACATTGTGTGCGTACTATTGAGAATCACAATTTCTACTTTTCGCACATCTTGCCTTTTTCTACCTGGATATGTTGTACAGAAGTAGCACCTTTCCTCTGCTCACATATGTGGCGGGGGATGGAGTGGAGGCGCTACCTTACTCCTATGTGAGTTTAGAAGACAGACTAGACTGTGAATTTAGAAGACCGACTAGACAGCACCCCTTTCATCAACTTCAGATAGAAATCCGACATGCATATTTTTGGTTTCACAGCGGATAATTGTATCGTGAATCAATTTAAATAATGAAGATGCTCCACGCTAGGGATCTTTCAGATGACAGAGAAATTAACCTTTTGAGCTTCTCGGAGAGCAGTAAAATTGCTTCATCTTCACCTGCATCCAGTTCATTTGAGCACAAGGAGACTTTAGAGTTTTTTATGATCTCCAATATTTCTCCCATAATCTGAAAAGCTCCCCAGTTGTTTCTGTGATATGAAATCATATAATGCCGATCATAGGACTATTTCTTTAATAAGAAGGAAGTTCCAGATATACCCCAGAAGCAGTACTAAAATGGCACTCTTCTTTGCTAAACTCTATTCTATAAAACAAAATAAATATGTAGAAGTAGTGGTTGCAGTATGAGAATGCAAGCTAGCGTGAGAGAATTGATTTACCGGAGAAATGTCACTTGCCGTAGTTATGCCAATCTTTCTAGTCACTTATGGTCTCTCATGAGGTGTTTTCTGTCAAACCGTCGTACGCATTATTCCCACTTGTGTCCTGTACATTTCCTGCTCAGAATTACATACTTTGGGATTACACACCTATTTGATTTCTCTTGAATCTCTGAGCTGATTGAAAGACATTATTTTGGGCTTTTCTATGCTTCTGTGTAGCTTAATTAACTGCATCATGCTGCTCTACAAGATTGTGAATCCTAAAGTTATCAATGTTTCCCAGCATGTTTGCACTCTTTAACAACCAGCCAGGTTTTCACATGCAAACCCGACATATTGTAATGTGTTGCATGCACTTTGAAATGGTTGAGATCCATTGTTCTTCCCTTCGGCAAGAGTGCAGCTCTTTTCCCTATAGAAGCAAAGGGGGTGGGTCCCTCCTTGGAATGTGCAAGTCTAGGGAGTGAGTCAAGCCCTCCAGCACCCATATCCCTCCATGGCACTGTCTGAAGCAGGACGCTGTCTGTTGGAGTCCTTGTCGCGCGTGGCCATCACAGCAGGCATAATCCTCTGATCCAAGGGTTACCTATGCAGGCAGGTCTGTGACCTGGTCACCTGTCTAGATGCACATTCATGTCTCGCCATATGTAAATGTATTGCACAGAAACCCCAATGGGGTGTCAGTGTCACTGTCAAGCACATCAACTTCCTCTTCGAGTCCCAATTAGATGTGTTCTGAGTCCCTCTTAACACCACACCTCTACCACAGTAGCAGAAATAATCACCTGCAAACTTCACTTCAGCAACAACATCCCCTCTTCATTATCCGGTGTGCATATGTTAGAGCTCAATTAAGAAAAAAATATATATAATTTAAAAAATGCCGATACAGGTTTTTCATTTACTGTTATTTTGGTACCTGTGTCGTTAGCATAATCGTTCAGACTCAGAGAAACTTAACACAGCTGCTCGCATACACATATCAAGCATAATACTCGTGTTAAAGTGGGCCCGTACACAGAATTTAAATACAATTACAAAAGAGCTTGATTGGAACATAATGAGATGAAGTGATTGATGCCTGGAGACGGCAGTCAGTAAGAATGACACGGACTTTGCTGTTCGCTTCTTGTCTAAAACTCCAAATGATCTGGACCGCATGGGATATATATCACCGCCACTCCAGGTATGAAGTGAAAGGAACCAGTCTCACAGTCAGCATTAAAATACTTTTGGTTACTCACATGTTCAGAAATGCTTTCATAACTGTAGAGAACAAGAGGTTCAAGGCGGCACTGTATTTGCTTTACAGCTGGGGTGGGCTACGATACTTCGCGCAGCCCTGCCTCGAGGGAGCCCAATGGGGGGAGGGGGGCTCTCCTCGCGCAGCCCTGCACACTTTGAACATGAGGTGCGCAGAGGTGCCTGGGAGGAGCCAGAGTTTGTTTAAATGGTGACTAGTAGAGAAGAACAGCACAACAGAAGGTCTCCCACACAATGCAGCTTTAGAAAACCCCGCACCTTTATTAGCCATGACAAGGAGAAGTGTGCACAGCTGTCATGACGCGTCCAGAAACCAGACTGCACCCAGTCCCAACGCCTTCAGTGCAACCAGCCAAAACGGCATTCACCAGGTTGAGTTAATGGCTAGCTGCCGAGCCCAAACCCCCTCTTCAACGGACACTTATTGGACAATGGCGGCTTCCGTTTGTCGTCTCGGTTCCTACCCAGCCGGCCACTCAGGTGATACGCGTTACATACAGCAGGGTTGCCCTGGCAACGGGCTCGGTGCACGCTGAGACTCCAGGAGGACACCAGCACGTCTATTATGTACAGGTTGCTTGCATCCCTGAGTTAAAACAATTGCACTCTTCTTTTCTGCCTGCCAACAGCGCTGTGGAAACATCCAAAAGGAATACGATCTGTTGGCAGCCCCGCAGCCTTAAAAATGTTTTCACAGACCTTGATTTTCTTTGCTACTTACGATTAAGGTTTATATATCGAGTTTTCCTCAGTACACAACTAACGCAGTGAGACTGTGCCTCAAGCCGCAGAAATAATAAACAAGCATTTGCAATGCAATAGGTCTCGCATTTATAAGAGTTTGAGCTATTGGCTTTGTAAAATTACAATGCCTTTTATTTATGTTGTGGTTTTAAAACAAATAAAATGCATTGTCATTTACAATGTCAGTAGCATAAACTTGCATAAAAGCAGTGTGCGGAGTGCAGCAGTGTGCGGCGTGCAGCAGTGTGCGGCGTGCAGCAGTGTGCGGCGTGCAGCAGTGTGCAGCAGTGTGCGGCGTGCAGCAGTGTGCGGCGTGCAGCAGTGTGCGGCGCGCAGCAGTGTGCGGCGCGCAGCAGTGTCGTGCAGCATGCAGTGAGTAATGCAGCAGTGTGCAGCAGTGTGCAGCGTGCAGCAGTGTGCGGCGTGCAGCAGTGTGCGGCATGCAGCAGTGTGCGGCAGTGTGCGGCGTGCAGCAGTGTGCGGCGTGCAGCAGTGTGCGGCGCGCAGCAGTGTGCGGCGCGCAGCAGTGTCGTGCAGCATGCAGTGAGTAATGCAGCAGTGTGCAGCAGTGTGCGGCGTGCAGCAGTGTGCGGCGTGCAGCAGTGTGCGGCGTGCAGCAGTGTGCGGCATGCAGAATCAACAGATGCCAGATTCAGAGGGCAGAGTGACGTGATGCTTAGGTGATGCAAAATGATGGTGGTGAGTGATGTTTGGTGCTCAGGTGGTGCCACTATATGGTGTGGATTGGAAGTACGTTGTGGATTGTGGAGTTGAAATATGTGGTTTTCTGTGTAATTATGTGGTGTGTATTGGAAATGTGTGGAGTTGAATTGTGTGGCCTGGAACTGTGGTGTTGAGTGAAATTAAGCTTAGTGAAATTGTGTCATGGTGTGGAGTGCATTTATGTTGATTGGTGGAATGTGGCATAGAGTGCATTTATGTGGAGTGTATTTGAGCAGCGCCTCAAAAAACACCAAGTGCCCTTGCATGTTCAATGTACTGAAGACCATAACCCACCACACTCAAACACACCACAACATAACACAACAAAACACAGACATAACACAACCAAGCATTTGCAATGCAATAGGTCTCGCATTTGCGAGGAGTTTAAGCTATTGGGATTGTAAATGACAATGCCTTTTATTTATCTGTTTTCAAACCAACACATAGATAAAAGGTTTGTCATTTACAATGCCAATAGCTCAAACTTTTGCAAATGTGAGACCTATTGCATTGCAAATGCTTGTTTTCTTTTGCTGAGGGTATATGTCTACAGAACAATTCAAAAACTGAAAAATACTATGAAACATGAACGACCACTCCAAAAAATAGTTTTTGATTGCCTTTTTCCACTAACTTGGAGTATTTCACCCTCCTGGTTTACAGCAGAAACATGCTTCTCTCTATCTAATAATCTGTCTTCCATCTGTCACCTCTTGTTTTTGTATTTTTTTGTGTTTTTTTTTTCTAAACACTGGTTAGTTATTTGTCAAGGCAGCCCTCCCCACCTCCCCCACCGATTTCTCTTCTCATTTAACATAAATCACGTTGATGCTCCGGGTCTGCAATGGCCGAGCAAGAGTGCCACGGGCCCTGATGGCAGTAAGGGTAACGGTCCCTGCTACCCCCTGATGGGTGGCAAAAATATCCATAACTGGGGTGGGGTGCCCTTCACAACTGTGGGCGCCGGTGCCACTGCGCCTGCTGCACACTAAGAGATACGTCTCTGCAGTCCCGCAGCGATACGTAAAACCAGCACTTAAATAAAGAACGTACCCAGAAATATGATGTAGGAAAAACACTTTCAACACACAACGTACTGACTTATTGTGGCTGTTATACATATTCTATCACTGGAATGGCCTCGTAGCGCTAGAGTTAATCAAACAAGCCCTTCAATTTCTGCTCAGTCTATCGTGACACACGAAATGTCATTTCACAGACTCAGATTCCTTAGCCTTTAGCACTGACATATGAATACATACTGCGACTAAAAGAGCAACGCTGGCTGCAAAGGACGCACCTCCTTAATCAATCCCTTATTTCTTATCTAAGTTTTATAGATCGTAAAGAAGGGCCCAGAGGCCATCAAGGCGCTGTGCAGTGGTTAAAACGCCAGGCTAATATAAGGCATAACATAGCACAACTAAGTGACATTTAACAATGAAAACCTCTCACAAGTGCTTATTGGCGCCTAATAGTTTCAGTTGCTATGTTGGCACTGTAGAAAGCGCCTGAATCTGGTCAACTGAAATTTCCATAGGGCTATGTGCTTTCCAAAGCACCTGTACTACAACACATTGGCGCTATATAAAGCAGATAAACAAATCATTTAAGTGAAACTGCCAAGGTACCTTGGCCAATGTTTGCAGCTCCAAACTGCTTGGGCAGAGATATATTCCAAGCGCTATATAAACAATAGTATACCAAATAAACTCAAATAGAGAGGAGCTTTGGAGAGGCCCGAGCCTGGACAGGAAGGGGGCAGGGGGGGTTCCCAGGAGCTCACGAGCTGTGCATGCCGCCTGGCCTCTGCAGCATCCCACAGCAGCTCAAATAAAAATAACTCAGAGCTGCACAGTGACAGCAATTTATCTAGTCCCCTGTGAACAATACACTCGCATGACCCAGGCACAGACAGTGAGGATGGCAGGGAGCATCATAAATAGCGTGGAGAGAAAGCCAAGTGGGTGTATTCACCCACTGTAGCGATCTGTGTGTAGCCTGTCCGCAACAGGGTCAAATCAGGGCAGGGCTGAGGCTGCGTTTCATCCTGCCCTAGTCGACAACAACAACACCGCTAAGTTCGGTAATAACAGCTAATATTATTATTTAAAAAGAGACGCAGCTGTCTGTGTGTGCGTCGGATAGATCATGACACCCACAGCAGAGGGTGGGTGTAGAATGTGTTATGTGTCCCGGAAAGCACAGATTCGGGGGAGTTTCTGGCAAAAGTTGAAATTCCAGCGCTACCACTTGTGATCTGATTCCGGGGTGACAAGGGCAATTAACAAGTGTTGGGGTGCGTTGTGTGTGGAGGCGAGGATGTTTATCACCTTTTATAACTACCCACATCACTGAGGTTAACCTCTGTCATGCAGCTGAAAGCCCATCCACAATCTAGGTCTGTACAGCCTTTTTTATTTTTAATTAGCAACAACAATCAACAGTCCGATGTTCAATGTCGGCTTTAAAGTTTTCTTTTCCTTCACGCTGTTCTCCACATTTAAAGATCATTTGCAGGCAATTTGAACCCATGTAGATTTTTTCTTGCCAATTTCCTTTTTTTTAAATTGTGAACTGCCAAAAGCCGAAAATAAAGAACATGGAACTGGAAAGATTTTTGGTAATGAGGTCGTCTGTTGTTCCTGCCACGCTCCCCTCATGCATCTCCTGGGAAGTCGCTCCTATCCATGTTAAATACCTTTATGATTGTAAACGGTTGCATTCTGTAATCCGTTCGCAAATACCCATCCAGGTCCTTTATTCAAAGTTGTTCTATTTGATTCGGGGGAGAATAAGATTTGCCACAGCTCCTGATTTCATGACCATGTTAAATTAAAATGGGCGTGACTTTTAAAAGACCCTATGTTGCTGGCTATTCGCACTGGTTATCCAGGTGTATTTTACCAAGAAACTATGCATTCGTGCTGGTGGAGTGGTCTGTCCATTAACAGTCGACATTGGAGTTTTTCTGTAATGCTTAAGTCTGGTGCGCACTTTTCAATGTTTAATAAAAAACGCTTTCTGCTACTTTGCTTAATCAAGCTGTCGCCGTTGCGCCCCACACAGCACTGGAGGAAGGGGGAGGAACAGGAGAGAGAGTGGGGTAGAGTAGCGAGGGGAGGGAGGAAACAGAAGAGGCATTCTTGTTGCTTTGAAGACAGACTAACATTAACGGTCTGAACTATAATAAAGGTAAACAAGTTTGATAGCAAAACATTACATAAGATTCGTGGACAAACACAGCATTCCGAGAATGGCTCCCACAGTAGCAGGGTGCTAGGTTTACATTTCTGACAAGCTCAAGAATGGCAACTTGTGCTGTTAAACGTCACACTGACACATCTTGCAGCACCCGTTTAATGTACAGCGCTGTAAAACGGAAGCCTCGGTATTACGAGTTACTGCTATGTTCACGGTAGCTAACTGCAAGTCAGTCAGTGGCACTGCTGACAAGTGTGTGAAACGCTCTTGAAACGGGCGCAGCGCTAATAAAATATGTTCAAAATTATTAAAACATGCAAGATGGGGGGTTGGAGCGAAGTGAAAAGAACACGACAGGCTCCCTCCACACACCTCTGATGATGAGCAGGATACAAATGCTGTGGGTTAACTAGGAAGCAAAACGAGGGTAAAGAGAATGTCTCCGTGAGCCTTGTGCTCGGCTGGCGCCTCGGGCATGTTTACTACGGGAACACATGGGAATGCAAAGCCATTAATCCAGCAGGATGGCTCTGTCTCCCTTCACGCCCAGGGAGGAGGGAGATGCGAGCAGAGCATCAAAGGGCTGGGTGAGAAGGGAGGGGGGAATGCAAGGGTCAAAGCGGCGAAAGTGAAAGTAATCGAGCAGAGCATCAAAGGGCTGGGTGAGAAGGGAGGGGGGAATGCAATGAGCAGAGGAGCAGCTGTGCACGTGCATGTGATCGTGCACTCAAGGTTTAGGCCAGCCAAAAGACTGGGTAGCACTTTGAAAATCCCACATATAAAATGTCTCTTCGAGCCTTTGGCTCGCGAGACCTAAAAATGATTTATGTGGTTTCTTGACTAATTATGCATGCGCAATAATGTACCAAATCCACAATCTGCACGTTCTCTTTATTTTTTTATTCATATCAACCTACCTGCAAAAAGTAAATAGAGCTAGGTTATCCTCTTCTTCAGCGTGCGCTTGAAAAATTGAATAAATTGGTCAAATTCAGCCAGACCCCTCAGGTAGCATGCATGTTTTAGACAAAACACATATGTCAAAAAAGAAAGAAAACGGCCAGCACACTGGGCTCTTGTATTGCCACAAAGACTGTAGTGTTATTTTTCAGGCTCAGTCTGATCCGTGTCAGATGCGAAAATTGTAGATGTAACGAAATATTTTATTTAGGTCATCTGCCTGTTTAACAAGATCAAAGTTAGAGCCTTCCCAAATCTGCAGCAAATGCTGCCTTATTCTCACAAATAATTATCAAACACGTTGGAAAAATTAACGAAATGTGCGAAAAGATTTAACAAAATATGCTATAAAAATCTGAAGACTCATCAGTAAAAAAATGTATTCAAATTTGTATAATTATATATGGGAAAAAACCAAATAGATCTAAATACACCCACTACGTGCTGTTTGATTCACCATATTTTCATACTTTTAACACAGATCTAAAAAGTGCATTTTAGAAAAACCTTTTAATTTGGTGAAACTCCCTTAACAAAGTCCAAAGTATTCTTGTTTATGTTCCATGTTTAAAAGAAAGGCAATTGGTGAGCAGTGTTATTGTAGACAAAATTTACTTTTTCTGTTGTCGTGTGCTGGTTGAAGCTCTCGCCTTTTTGATGCGAAAGTTACCACAGGGCTTCACCCCCTAGGGACCCCCCCACCCCTAGGAGAAATAGTTAGGCCAGGGCCTTAGCGTGGTGTCCTCAAAGGAGACAACGCCAGCCTCTTAAAGGGGATAAAGAAGGTGGTCCTATGGGAGGCAAGGTAGGAACCCATATCCCAATTTCCAAACTTAACAAGGCAACCTCCCTTAACTTGGACAAAAATGACCTGCTATTTAAACCTTGCCACTCGTCACAAATGAACTGCTACTTAAACCTTGTCACTCGTCAGGCATCCTATGCTCCTGTGACGCTGGCAACAGTCAGAGTTGTCATAATGGTGAGTAGCCATTGGTTGGTGGACATAAAATCAAGTGACTGTTCGACTTAAGGTTTGCAGAAAAAAACAGAGTATGGAGGTGTATGGCTCGCATATCGCTTTTAGAATGGTCTTGCACGTGCACGAAAACTAGGCCTGGGCGGTAAATTCTGATCCGCTCGTGGAATTTGCGGAATTTGGATAATTTCGCGTTCCACGGAGAATGCAGAATTGCCCAAAATTCTGCGATCCGAGGCTTTACGGGATTTTTTTGCTTGTTTGTTCTTTCAAAATGAGTGTTCGCGAGATATTTCCCCCGAGCACGCAATCAGCGTTTGCGAACAGGAAAAAAGCATCGCAAACGGGCGGAACAAGCAATTCCACGTGTTGGCGGAACTCTGCGTGCGCGCGGAGATTTTTTACCATTTCGTGGAGCTTTGCGTTGCGCGACTACGCAAATTCCGCCCACCCCTAACGAAAACCTTATGGTAGGAGGCTGGCATGCATGTCATGTGGCCAGAGAGATCCTGGTGAACATAGTGTCAATGGGGTCAACAGAGGACCATGGGCAGGATTGGGGCGGATAGACCTTCAGGGTACACCTGAGCTTGAGTTAAAATAGCAACACAGCCAGCCTGTTCGCACACATTCGAGGGCTAGCGATCTGTTTCAGGGAATGGTTTCAGTGCTAGTTTGTGGCGTCTTGCCCCATTGTTTAACCACAGTGCAAGCAAGCACTAGCATTGCCCTAACCGCATCACCTGCGGCCAGGCCTCACAGCACACCTCTAGATCCCAAAGACACAAATGCAAAGCTCAGGCAAGATGTTAGCTCCAAGGAAGGACAGTCGGGGTCAGTCAGGTACATGACTGTCTACTACCACTTTGCAGCAAAAATTGTGAAACCACAGCAGATACCAGTGAGGTTTCATCTGATGCTTTTCTAAAGTGAGCTTTTCCAAATGCAGCTTCTGCCCCACATACCCAGCCCCCCTGGGCCCAGAAATACACAACCAGCCCATCTCAAGCAAGATCAAGAACAGTTCTCATGGCCCTATAGAGCACAGGACTCAGTTCTTCTACAAGGTCAAAAACCTATGCTGCTGCAACAACGCGCTTGACTGAATTTGGGCTGCCCTGTATGTTACACCGCACCCCACACAGCTTCTCTTTCTGGATATAAATAGTGCATTTGCATTCATGATTTTGGTGATTTGATGTGCTTAATTCTTCATGTGGCCTTCTTTGCATGACTTCATAATTGATTATTCTCTTCCTCAAATGATACCAATGAGAACCACTGTTGCCTGCGTGTGCTTGACCACCCTTACCTCTTCAAAGAGACAAAGAATGTGGCCCTGTAAGGGAAGGGAGGAAGCCACACCCCATTATCCAGTCTGGACAATGGCAGGGCCTTCTATTTAAACCTGGTTTCTCCCCAGGAATCTCTGTTCCTATGAAGACTGCAAGAACACAGCTCTCCCAGCCTAGTGAAAGCAAAATAAAGCGGAACTAACTAGCCTGCAAACAAAGAACATAAAATGCCATGAAACTGTCTTTGCAGCAGCTTACAAGGCAACTCACTGCAGCCAGGCCAGGCGGAAGTTGCGCCTTTGAGAATTCTGAACATTTGACAAGGACATTCACAAGAACTCGGCTGCTGGGAGATCCCAAAGGTGCTCCAAATGTAGCAATGTGGGAGTGAACGTTCACCTCTATGAGGATTAAGGCTATGAACTTCAGGAAGTGGACCGCCTCCTGCGAGTAAAAGAACAAAATGAGAATACACATATACCGGGTAAACTAAAGCATGGCCACCGGAAGTGTGTCTCTACCTGGAATGCCTGCTTACCAGAGGGTGAAGGAAGGAAAGCTGCTGGTATCCGGAATTCTTGACTGACAGAAAGTGAATGAAGCCCAGGGCGCCTTATCAATATTATTTGACAGTGACGGAAGCACGGCTAATTGGAGTGTACTGCCACCCTGTACGCCTGGCTGACTGAGAGAGAATGAAACGCAGCTTCTTGAATTGTGTGGCCGCTGGGGATGCCCGGCCGACTGAAAGCTGCCAACAGAGGAGGGTACACCTGTTGGGTATGGAATGAATATATGAGAAATGAGTGTGGGATGCGGCCATAGAGAAACCTAAAAACCTGCCCTGAGAAGAAGGATGGGAATTTACAAAAAAAGCCTACCTGTTATAGTACCCATAACAGCGAGGAGCCATACTGCTCTCTCTCTTCCTGAAGGTGCCTCTGTGCCACTGATGCCCCTATGCTCTCAGTTTCCAGCAAGGACTGGCACCATTATTATGCATTCACGCATATTACGAATCCTACATACCTCATTACAAGAATTGTTAAACGGGTGAGCTCGGAATTGTGCATTATGCAGTCGTGTGGTTGATACCCAAGATGGCCGCGACAACCTATAAGAAATAACACATCCCCAACTGCACTCACCAGTCGGACGACGAATGAAGGATTGGGTCTGGCCGACAGAAGCGCTAGGCACATAATCATAAAGTCGACTGTATGGTCTGGCATAAAAAGGGAAATACAACATTACAAGGTTGTAACATTTCCTCGCACATGTTTGCAGTTAATGTTCAAGAAAAAATAATGCAATTTCGCAATTATGGAGGCCAGGTAAACCCCTAGCTGAAGTCAGCACACGACAATCAAATTTTACACGAGTTTGCAATTAATATTCAAGTGAACAATTTGCTAAGTCTTAACTGTAGCATCCAACTGGACCCCAGCTCAAGTGGCGCAGCAGCGCCCCGGCCTTTCCTTCTCGTTACTTTCCTTGCAGCATCGATGTAAGAGGCCACAGGACTGTAGGACTCATCAGAGACCGCTCGAAGGCAGAGACATGGGCTCTTTGTTTACAGTTACTCAGCTGTTTCCTCGGGGCTGCTAGACCAGTTTTTAGTAAAACTTCTAAGTGGCAGAGTGCCCAACCTAAACCTGATATACAGCGACCAGTGCCTATCCCTGTAGGCTTCAAGCCGGATGAACTATGTGGTCGCCAAGAACCGTGTTGTAAGTGGGCCCTCCTGTTCGGTTCTCCTGCAAGCCCAGTGCTTGTCTTTCATGACTTGTGCCATCGTTATGCAGTGGTATTAGTTTGCACGCTGTGGAACCGTACTGACTACACGTCCGTGTTCATGAAAGTACAGGTATTAGCCAGGCCTCTTATCCACATGGCAGCCCTTCATTATGGGCACCGACACTAATGAAGGCACCGAGGGAATCCTGCTCAGTAAAACAGCCACACAATCATTTTCTTGAATGAGGTTAATGTGACAAAATGATACAGTTCAGATGTGAAAACCAACATGACAAGTATTTCAAAATGCACCACCTTGTAAAGGTATCAGCATTTTAAAACCATGTGTATTGAATGTAAAGTACTTCAAGTGTATGTGTAACTAGGGGACGGTAACCTTTGCTTCTGTGATGCGAAAATGAATGGTGGGCCTTCAGGCCACCTATTGTGCCTGACCCGGAAGCAGATCTCTGAACAAATAAACAGATCAGGCTTCAGAGCCCTTTGTACTCCTCAGTCCTTCAGAGAGGACAGGGCAGGACAAACGCAGTGAAAGGCCCCTGTCTCTTTGCTAAGCCTTTCCTTCCTCTGGAGCATATAAACAATGAATTATGGATGGCTCCTTAAATGTGAGAAAGGAGCAGAAATCTACAAACTCTACAGGGAAAAGCTCTATAGGGGCTTATTCAGACTAGCTCTAGCCTCGCCTTGCTACTCTAGCTAGCTTATCCTACCATGTTGAATGTCTGGGATTGCACCACTTCTGTACTTGCAAATCCCTTCAGAATATGTCCCCATCTCAGACACCGTTTACTGGTTCTAAAGCTCTTTCTTATGTGGAAGGTCCCCAGTTCCTGTTATTGATACTTACACATACATTCGGAAAGAAAACAATCTGTTCCCATTTATGTTTTTTAGGTCTCGCCTACGCAGTGCGCATGCGCTGCATAGGAAAGAGACCTTTAGTAATCGGCACAGCTTTCCCGTCAAAAACGTGCGCGCGTTGCATTGCTTCCAATGGCAACGCGTGCACGTCTGGCGATTCACTTGCGGGAGCGAGCAGCTGGCGCCATATGTTATCAATTATCGCGCCTTGCTGCTCGCTCCCGCAAAGGAATCGCGCAGGCCTCCTCCTCTGTCCACTCCCCCTGCTGCCGCGTGAGGCTCGCCCGTCTGTTTTTTTTTTTTGTCTTTTCTTTTTTTGGGGGCAATGCTAGTCAAGCTCTACTACAACTATGCAAAACCTTCATTGAATCAAGCAAAAAGTGAACTATACAATTTTGCTTTTTTTATTTCTGGAAATACATTTCCCTTTTGAAATTGCCAAGCCAGGAGTGATGGCCGCTTTCATAAATCCAATCATGTTCCCTCGGGAGAGGCATTTGCAAAGAACTCTGGGGAGCAAGCAGGACAAGAAAAGGCCAGAAGAAAGATGGCTGGGATTGTAATATCCTGAGATCTGCCCGGGCCCCGAAAGTCTGCCCATTGAGTGCTACTTTTCAAACGCTGCCGCCTTCTCTCTGCAGGAAACCCCAAATCTGATGAAGTTCACAGGCGAGGCATTGAGGGCAGCTCTCTCAAGCAGCGCTTTATAACTCGTCTCTTTTCACCCTGTCCCCCAATCAGCCCTGCACGGCGGCCTCGGGCTTCTTTAGTTCCCACTTTTTGCCAAAAGCCACCTCCTTGCCAGCCCCTTCACCGGTAACACAATCTGACATGAAAACCTATCAGCCGCACCGGCCCGAACCATCTCAAAGTTAGAGGTGAGTCTGTGCTTGTCGGCGACGCTTGTAAAGCCCTGGCTGCCCGCGTCATATGCTCCTGGTTAAGTACATGTTTGTCACAGCGGATCTCACTAAAAAGCAACCCCAGGAATGTCTGCGCCTGGCTCGCGCAGCCTTTGTCCGGGAGACGGTGGCCGCAAGCAGCGCTTGTGTCTTTTCATCTGGTTTGGGCGCTTTTTCCTTTCCTATAAATCTGCATGGGAACCGGGCCCGGTTCATGGGATGGGAGCGAGTGAAGTCGGGCTTTGATGTCTCCTTGGAGGAATGTAGGGCACCCAGACACCCTCCCAGGCTGAGGGGGAGTGGGCATAGAGAGCTGCGAATGTTTGTGGCAGCCTTCTTGCCTTTTCATAGAGCACGACGAAATTTGGCCAAAGTACCCTCGTCCTAGACTTTATTGGCTAATAACACTGATGTACCATTACAATGCTGCTCGGGGCAGTACCTGTGTCTGTCTGTTCTTAGGTTTGTGCAGCGCCTAATAACATCATTAATTACTCCAAGTACGTGTTCCGTTGTCTCTGTGACAAAAAGACATAATTCAATTATCCCATCAAGTGAGAATTCAGTTGTGAGGGGTCCCTGATGTTGCCGACCCAGGGCCAAGCGAGGCGGGTGACCTTTGCATTGCAGAGGGGCCGGACGTACCCTATCTCACATTGTTTGGGGTGCTTGAGGCAGTATAAAACAACTTCTGGGGAGCACAATGCAGAGTCATGTTTGGGACCAGACAGTGTGCGTTTGGCTGAGGGGACGTTTTGCTTTCTTTTCCTGTGTGCCCTAGGAAGGGGGTGTGGATGGCCTAGCTAGCCCAGATGTGTGAAGTTGTCGGCTGTAAAAATAAACAGCCCCTGGAAATGAAAGTGAAGTTCACAGAGTAACCTTTTAGCCAAATGGTGAAACTTTATAGCAAACCTTTCAACATGTTGCACCCAGGGTGCCAAATGCTGGCCTCACCAGCTAAGAGATTGGGGTGAGTGGGGGGGGGACTTTTATCTCCCCATGCACTGGGTGCTGAACTGAAAAGTAGCCTTTTAATGTATGTGGGGGAGGTATGATTCCACCCTTCTAAAGGGACATATGTGGGACATATGTGGGTCACCGGTAAACCTGGTACCAGCTTTCTCGACCTGGGCAGCACAAAATGGATGCTGTCACAGAGAGGTGTAACCACCTCCCAGATAGGATTTAGTGTATTAGGCTGGGTGGGTGCACTCTTAAAGTGCCAGAAAGTCTGCACTGGGGGCACATTTGGTGTCCCTCTGCATAGTCCAGCTCAAACCAGTTCCAGGAGCCATTTGCTCCTGCTCTGGCGCAAAACTGGACAAAGGACATGGGTGTAGCCACCCCTCTGTCCTGCCCCTCCCCTAGGAGGGTCCACAGAATCTTCCCAACCCCTTCCCATGGCTATAAAGTGGGATACCTGACTACAGGACTTCAGATTTTACCTGGACAAGATTCTGCTAAAAAGAAACCAAATACTTCGACTGCCTGCACGACGCTGGACGACAGAAGAATCTCCCTTGAAGTAAAGGAGTTACTCCCCTGCAAAAGCAGGCACCTAAACACATCTGACCAGTTTGCTTCTCCCGAGCTCCTGAGGACTCCAAAGATGTCAGCAACACAGGAGGTGGGTTCCCAAAGGTCCCTGAAGTCAATCTGCCCTCTCAGCGATTCTGTGACCAGTATCCCTCATGGGGACCATGCAACCTGAACCCCTGTGCACCGCGTCCATTTGCAGTTGCATATGCTTAGTGATGATTCCTGAGCCTGTGCTTTGTACTGCGTGTATTCCTGACTCCGAGCAGTATTTGCACTAAAGATTTCCGGCCTCCACTCTACTAGTGTCCTGTGGGCTGGTGCTTTGCAGACTTGCTTGAGGTCTCCTCGCGATCTCTGGTCCGTTGGCCTGTGGGTCCTGGCGAGGGTCACCTTGCTAATTCTTGGGCTTACCTGGTTGCTCCAGACGTGCCCTGACTCTCCAGTGCTTGGAGAGTCCCCTGGACCTTGCTGGTCCACACCATAAACTGTTTTCTCTGTCCGTGTAGGCTGCAGTTGCCAAGGCTTGTTGGTGTTCCAGCCAGACATCGACCCCATAGCTTTTGACATCCTTCGTGAGACAGCTCACCTCCAGACTTTGGTTGTCCGCGACATCTCCTGGTCCCCGTGTCTGCAGAGTCAAGCAACCCTTTTTCATCCCTGAAGCACCCGACATCGGTGGGCATTCGACTACCGAGCCCCTGGTCACTGGAAGTGACCCAGACTCTCTCCCCTCTGCTTTCAGGTTCCTCTCACCTTGAATCTAGGCTTGGATTCCACCGGACACTCTTCGCCCTCCTGGCAGCAGTAATTCTTTGCAGCTCTCTATTGAAAACGACGAAGGTTTCCGACACCACTTGACCCCTATGCACCCGGCTCGTCTGGGATAGGTAAAACGCGTACTTCGGTACTCACTAGTGGGTTGGCCCTAGAACCTCCTAAGTTCCAAAGGGTTTGTTCGGAGTCCTCTTAGATGTGTCCTTAACTTGTAATTTTCCAACTGCAACTTTTCCATAGAGTTGTACGGAGCCCGCGTCTGTGTTTTTTCACTGCACCCGTCCTCCGTGGGCTCCCTGTGTCACTCCTCTGGGTGGTTCCTTGGGGTCCCAGCGATTTTACGTGCTCTAGGCACTGTGTCTATTGAAGTATTTCTTGTTATACCATTTTTTTGGTTATTTGGTTTGGTCTCCCCCTGGAGCCCGCTGTGTATTTCGCTATTTACGAATGTTCTATTGATTTAGTATTGTGTGCTTTATGCCCTAGTCTCATGTAGAGACTGGTAGAGAGTATATTTTAATATAAACACTGTGTGGTTCTCCTTTCATTTAATCATTTAAGAGGTGATATTCTGGTAAAACAAGCTGCTTTACATTCCTTCAAGATTAAGCCTGAAGGCTGCTCTCCATGGCTATCACTAGGATAGCATTCAATAAGGTTATCTTTGACCTCATACATCATAAGGGTTGTGTGGCCTGGTACAAGGTGCCCACTTTAACGAGTGGACATCATATACCAACCCACCTTCTCACATAAGGGGTCAGTTCAGATACTCAATAAAGAGCTCCGATGAGAGAATCATAGCTCTGCATATCAAGCTAGAAAATATTCTCAGCTACAAAATCAGCAGAAAATCAACGAATATAGGTTAAGCAACCTCTCATGTAGATAAGTGTTAGAAACAAAGATGAGTCTCCTGTCAGAGAGTCAGGGAGGGAATCTGGTTGCTAATCAAGGAGTACGTACTAATATAAACACACAATATTCTATGTTGCAATATTATTTTCTTTCTTCTCCTGTACCCTCCAATAGGGTTTTAGTATATTCCTGGTAATAGGCAGACTCCCCATCTTAATAATAGTCTTTAGACATTAGACCTTGAAAAGTTACATTGCTCAAATTCTGTGTTCCAGACCGTTCTTCTCATGACTCATTCTTCCTGTTGCCTCCTCTCCTCCCAGTGAGAACCTATCAGTTGTCTAAATCAAAATAAGTGCCTATTCACTAGCTAACAGAAGGCTTCTGGGAAATTACAACATCTGCAACAAAGAGAAGAAAAACATCTGGTGCAAACAGCAATTTAAATGAGAAAACAGGCCTTTGAATACTAATGCATTATTTTCAATTAACATGGCATCGGCAGTGAGGCTAACTTAAATCAGCACTCATTTATTTCACTTTTATGCCTATAACATTTAAGTATGATTACCTACTACAAATGTTTGCATTTAGTATATGTGCTATTTAAATGGAGGCTTTTGCACATTATTAATAAAAAAGCATTTTTTTGTTTGGAAATAAAACTCTCTCTGCCGGTACATGGAAGTGTGAGATCCTGCATCTGGCTCTCATTCAACCTTCCTGTAGCAGAAATCAGACACACAAATGAAAGTCCATGCTAGAAACTTCATCACCTGGTCAATAAAAGCTACACTCTTCACACTTTCCATTGGCTAAACCTGCAGTGCTTAGGAAGAACAAGTAATTAGCAGTGCCTCCGTAAGAAGGACCTCGTCGGATCTCCATGGGAGCCCTGTCTCCATTCCTTCCCACCCCACCATCTAGTCTCCACCCTTAAGCCATAGGAATGCAGGCAAATGCAGCATTTACACTTCGTCTAGAAGGGGCATGAATGGCGGGGCATCTGTGAGGCTAACTGGACCACGATACTTTGAACTTGCTGCAACTGAAAGGAACGCGGCCTGACCTTACAGCAATTAAGATGCCACTTGGTTTGTGTCAGAGTTTAACGCTTTTGTGCAAATTTAGTTAAGACAAAAGATACATTATCTTGTTTGCCACGGACCATCAGAGGGAAGCATCTCTGACTCTGCCTGCATTTCTGCTTCCAGCATTTAGCTGCTCGGCTGAAGGGACCAGTCTCCTACTGACCCACAAGGCTTATGGGTTCAAAGTTCTGCCAAGAACGTCTGTGTGCCTTGTGGAACTTCCATCCTAATACTGAAAGGGCAGAAGGCCCTAGGACAGAGGCTTTGTTGCTAATCTAGAAAACTTCCAATTTCCAATGAACCATTCCCATCTATTT
Organism: Triturus cristatus; assembly: GCF_964204655.1. NCBI lineage: Eukaryota > Metazoa > Chordata > Amphibia > Caudata > Salamandridae > Triturus > Triturus cristatus. The sequence goes on along the minus strand of NC_140585.1, from coordinate 1,102,658,205 downwards.
CAATTACAAAGGATTTCAAATGAACCAATAAATGTACTCGTTCACTTGGCTGAAATTGTGACTACAATTGCCAGTATAAAGACCAAATCATTACATTTTGAATGCAAATGAGTGGCTAGCACCGTCTCCTGTCCCATACCAAGCCAGGAAGATTCGATCTCAGTAAATGTAAGATAAGACTACAAAGGCCAGAAGAGGGATCCTCTTAATATTTCTTGACCTGTACCAACGTCCCTTTGTACATCATTCCTGCAGTTCAAGAAGGACCCAGTAACCCATCTCTTCAAGGAGAGCCTCCCCAGCTATCATAAAGACCTACAAGATAAACAACAAAACCGTATTTGGGCTCCATGTTCACCCCCATTGTAGGCAATTCTGTCTGGTTCCCTAAAATCCTCTCTTACAGCCCAGATCTGCCGCTCTGTCCTGCAGCAGTGTACATCACCGTCTTGATACCGAGGTCGATTTACAAAATTACAAGTACTACTAACACACACCTACAGACGCAGTTCATGGGCTTTACCACCACCTTATCAAAGGGGATACATAAAGAGAGACTAGAAGAATTAATGGAAATTTGAGGAATATATAAGTAAAGAGGTTTGTTAAAAAAAACGACCCTATTTACTCCGTAGGGAACAACAGGCTTGGTTCAATGCTTCCACTTCTCGAAAATAAAAATCTAAGTATAAGTTTAGATGACAGAATGACAAGTTCACGGGCAAGAGCTTGTTATGCAGCACCAGGGGACAATTTTGCACGAATTTGTAGAGAGTTGCAGAAATAATCACATATAAGGTGCCACAAAGTCAAACTAAAATCTAACACTCACACACCTGTTTGCGAAATGGGTTTTCACAGGCGGTGCTAAATTGCTCAGATGCAAACCTGCCTTGCAGTGCACGGCGGCCAGTAACAGGACGATACATTTGATAATGCAGAAACATTTGGAAATATATTAAATGTATCAGATCTAACGAGTGGTGAGTGCTCAGACTTCATTTTCACGAGGGCTCTAAGCATTGCAGAAACATGATCTCAAGTCTTCGAGCAGTCTAGACAATTATGCGCCGAGGTGAGCAGCGTTCTCCCTTCATACATATGTATTAGGAGCAAATTAAAAAACCCTGATGGGATGGTAATTGTGTCCTGGAAAGATTGCCATCAGTTTCAAAGTGTGCATTGTGAAGTGAAGGCAGCAATTACTCTCAGTCTGTTTTTTTTCAATCTAAGTGACGATTACTTGAGTGTAATTGCAGATGCTATGAATGTGAATGTGGCAGCTTCTAACTAGGCAAAAAAGACAGTTCTGCATCTCCTGAAAGGCATTCCCTTCAAGAGATGATATGTGAAATTATGCAAGATTCCGATGCGCTGGAGAAGCTTTACTCACTTCGATTTAAAAGACTTCAATTGTTAAGGGAACTCAACCTTCCTCCTCTAAAACGATTTTTTTGTACAATTCTATCTGGGCTTCTGATTTCTCTCATACAATTTGGCTTCGGATAGCTCCTCACAAGCCATCGGAGTGGTTAATCAAGCTTCTCTTAGAGCCTGACAAGACATTTCATTATTCTGTTCCAGCTTCTCTTAGCACCTTACAAACCATTGGCTTCAGGCAACCGAGTATCTCTTATGGCCTTAGAGCCTGACGTAGCAGGCTCTCCTTGCCTGTTGTATCGGGCCTTTAACAAGGGAGTGGGCCTTTAATTGCCAGTAGAGCCCCTATGGAGGGCTCTAAGGCTTTTAGAACATGCCACCCCTAGAGGGCAGAATGTTCTAATTTGTAAAAACAAAGGCCTCTCGGAGCCCTAGGGGGTTTAAATCCCCTCTGGCTCAGAGAGGCCGGGGTTTACAACCCCTAGCTGTGAAATGAAAAAAAGCATTGCAATGTTGCTCTCCGGGCTTCTAATGGCCAGTAGAACCCCAAAGTACTCCATTGTCTTTAATGGAGCACTCAACATTCCAATGTTCTAATTAAGCTTCACAAACTATTTGATTAATCTAACCAAGTTTCTCTATCACCTCAGGTAAGTTGATCTCTCTAGTCAAGCTTGTCTTAGAGCTTAATAAGTCGTTTGAGTCAAATGTTCGTGCTTCTCTTACCACCCCACTTGCCATTTAATCTATGTAAACAAGCTTCCCTTAGAGTTTCACAAAGTCATTTGATTCAATGATGAAGCTTCTCTTACACCCCCTCATTTGATCAATCTAATCACGCTTCTCCTAGACTTTTACAAATCATTCGATCTCAATGACTGAGCTTCTCTTAGCCCCTCACGTCATTTGATCTGCCTAACTGAGCTTTTCTCAACACCTCACAAGTCATTTTATTTGTTTAATTGAGGTTCTTGTAGTGCATAACAACTCCCTCGAGTCATCTAATCGAACTGCCTCATAAATCATCTGATATATGTAATCCAGCGTCTTTTAGCACCTCACTTGTCATATAATTAATCTAATCAATCTTCTCTTTACCCCTCAAAAGTCACTTGATTCCTCTAATCAAACTTCTTATCGCACCTCACAGGTTTTCGCATTTTACAAGAACCTTTTACTGCTGCTAGGTATTCTGTTCCCAGCCTACCTCAGAGTCTGTTTAGAAAACAACACGTATAAAGTAAGGGCAGGCGAGTATGGCTTGTCGCATCTACCCATTGTCCTACCAGTTGAAAACAGCACACCCAGCATGCGACCTGGTTTTCTGTCACTTGTATGCTTTAGTAAAATAAGTAGGAATGACCAGATACTCTGTTCAAGTCTGTTTTCCTGGCAGATGTGCTGGAACAATTATCATATTGGGGGTGCCATCATCAGTGTTACAGAAAGCAAAAGACACACAATTGATGGACGGAATGCAGAACAAATCAAAACATTCACCCCCAGTCAAGAGATCTGGGTTAAATCCATCATTCTTTTGCTCACCATGCCACCCCAGTTTAGACCTGGCCATATGCAAATTAGTCTTGACCCTGTACCTCATGGGAACAGTCCAGCCCGAACTGCCAAGCCAGGTCCTCCCTGGACCGGAAACAAGCATCCTAGGACCGGTTTCGGGGTTTCACCCCTCTTCAGCCAGGATAGCTTGATTCCAGTGGCACTGTGAGCCCAGGCACCAAGTCTGGGCATACCTGGCGCACTTAGGGCGAGAAAGCAAAAGACACACAATTGATGGACGGAATGCAGAACAAATCAAAACATTCACCCCCAGTCAAGAGATCTGGGTTAAATCCATCATTCTTTTGCTCACCCTGCCACCCCAGTTTAGACCTGGCCATATGCAAATCAGTCTTGACCCTGTGCCTCATGGGAACAGTCCAGCCCGAACTGCCAAGCCAGGTCCTCCCTGGACCGGAAACAAGCATCCTAGGACCAGTTTCAGGGTTTCACCCCTCTGCAGCCAGGATAGCTTGATTCCAGTGGCACAGTGAGCCCAGGACCCACGTCTGTGCATACCTGGCGCACTCAGGGTGAGAAAGCAAAAGACACACAATTGATGGCCGGATGCAGAACAAATCAAAACATTCACCCCCAGTCAAGAGATCTGGATCTGCTCTCCATGCCACTGGAATCAAGCTATCCCGGGTACCTCGACCCCTCACAGTCCGGCTTCCGAGCAAACCACAGCACCGAGACCGCCCTCATCGATGCCACCGACGACATCAGGTCCATGCTCGACAATGGGGAAACAGCGGCCCTCATCCTCCTGGACCTCTCGGCAGCCTTCGACACGGTATCCCACCGCACACTGATACAGCGACTCAGCGACTCCGGCATCCAAGGAGCGGCCCTAGAGTGGATCATCTCGTTCCTCACCGGAAGAACCCAGAGAGTCCGCCTCCCACCGTTCCGTTCCGAGGCCACCGAAGTCATCTGCGGCGTCCCACAAGGATCCTCACTCAGCCCCACCCTCTTCAACATCTACATGAGCCCTCTCGCAGCCATCGCACGTCAACACAACCTCAACATCATCTCCTACGCCGACGACACCCAGCTGATCCTCTCCCTCACCAACGACCCCGTCTCCGCCAGATCCAGCCTCAAGGAGGGCATGAAAGTCGTGGCGGAATGGAAGAAGCTCAGCCGTCAAACTGAACTCAGACAAGACGGAAATCCTCATCCTGGGACCATCCCCCTCCGCCTGGGACGGCTCCTGGTGGCCCCCGGCACTGGGCACCGCACCCAAGCCTACGGACCACGCACGCAACCTGGGCGTCATCCTGGACTCCTCCCTCACGATGACCAAGCAAGTCAACGCCGTCTCATCAACTTGCTACAACACCCTGCGCATGCTCCGTAAGATCTTCCGATGGATCCCCACCGAAACCAGGAAGACAGTCACCCAGGCCCTTGTCACCAGCCGCCTGGACTACGGGAACACCCTCTACGCCGGAACCACTGCCCAACTTCAGAAAAGACTCCAACGCATACAGAACGCGTCAGCACGTCTCATCCTGGACGTCCCCCGCCACAGCCACATCTCCGCCCATCTGAGAGACCTGCACTGGCTCCCCGTCAACAAGAGGATCACGTTCAGACTCCTCACCCACGCACACAAGGCCCTCCACGACACGGGCCCGAAGTACCTCAACAGCCGCCTCACGTTCCACACACCCACCCGCCAGCTCCGCTCCGCTCCGCCAGCCTCGCCCTCGCCTCCGTTCCACGCATTCGCAAGACCACCGCCGGGGGAAGGTCCTTCTCCTACCTGGCGGCCAAAACGTGGAACTCCCTCCCAACCCACCTACGGCTGACCCAGAACCATCTCTCAAATTCGCCGATTGATTGATTGATTGATTGATTGAAGAAGGGTGAAACTCTGAAACCGGTCCTTGGATGCTTGTTTCCAGTCCAGGGCGGACCTGGCTTGGCAGTTCCGGCTGGACTGTTCCCATGAGGCACAGGGTAAAGACTGATTTGCATATGGCTGGGTTGATTTGCATATGGCTGGGTTCAAACTGGAATGGCATGGTGAGCAAAAAAACGATGGATTTAGGCCCAGATCTCTGTACTGGGGTGAATGTATGACATTGTTCTGCATTCTGTCCATCAACTGTTGTTTTTGCAATCATCAGTGTTACATCATAGAAGCCATGGGGATTGTGAAACATTCAAGCCTCACATAAAAAAATACGTGAAGCAACTGAGCCATGCCCATCAGCAGAAGAGTGGTTAGCTTTTAGAATGTGCCTAGTGGGGCATTTTGGAGCACAGTGTCACAAATATATTACTAAGGCATGGTATGTGTTAGATGTGACATCCTTGAAGTGGTTTCCCCAACCTTTTGCCTTCCACCCTCCTGTTTTTGGTAACTTAATTTTGCTGGCCTTAGCACACTTTACCGCTGCTAACCAGTGCAAAAGTGCTTGTGCTCTCTCCTTTAAACATAGTAACATTGGCTTCCTCCACACAGGCATATTTAATTTAGTTGTAAGACCATAGTAATGTGGTACTACCTGTACCAAGGGCATGCAAATTAAATACTACTAGTGGGTCTGCAGCAATTTTGCTGCCTACTTAAGTGGCCTTTTAAAAACCTCTTAGGCCTGCCATTGCCACCTGTATGTGCAATTTAAACTGCCATTTTGTCCTGGCAAATGAAACCTTTTGCCAGGCCAAAATCTTTCTTTTTAATGCACGGATTCATCTGTAGGGTGGGCCCTAAACAGCCATAGGGCAGGGTGCAACATATTTAAAAAGTTGGACATGCACTTTTAACCTTTACATGTCCTGATAGTGACACATTCTTAAATAACGTTTTCACTATTGCAAGACCTGCCTCTCCCATAGGATAGCATTTGGGTTACCTTATTTAATTTAATTGGTGATAACTTTAAATTGGGAGAGGGATGGAATGTTGAGTTTGAATTTAAATTTGAAACCCTCTTTAATGGTAAAGTTATATTTTAAGTAATACATTTGAAAATGGCACTTTTAGAAAGTTGCATTTTTTTGTCCCAACCATTTGGTGCTTGCAGTCTGTACCCTGGGTCACATTACTAGGTGTAGATGATGGTTGGTCTTTGTGTGTATTGCTCCCAGACAGTGAGACAAAAAGGGGAATTGGTGTTGGCAGGATAGGCCATCTCTGACTTGATAGGGGGGGAGCTGTCACCTACCACACTTGCACATCACAAAGGCACTGCCTCAGCACACTCACAAAGGGTTTCACACTGGTCGTTTGCTCCCCGGACAAACTGGGGCCAGGGCAGCGAGGAAGGAAATTCCAAACACCTCTGAGGGCGGAGCCCTCTGGAAACTTCTTTTAATGCAAAGCTGGCACAAAGTATCAATATTGAACTCTCAAACCTTACTCTTTAGTGAACTTCTGGACCTGTGGAAGACTCAGAAGGACTGCTGTGCAGCTCAGTTGCAAGAAGGACTGCTACCCTGTTGCCTTGCTCCCTGAGCGAGAAGGACTGGATCTGCACCTTGTACCCATGGCCACCAGAGTGACTCCAGGGACTAGCTTGCTGGCAAGCTGATCAAAGCTTCAGGGACAGAAAAGGCTCCAACTACCCTGAAACCTGCACCTGGACTCCGACTGCTGTGAGTCCTGCCCCCCAAGTGGTATCACCCAAGTCCTGGAACCTTTAAAGTGGGACTGTAGGTGGATCCCCAGCCCAGTTGTGGTCTTTTGGACAGAAATGACTTAGTGCAACACATATCCTCACAGCTCCCCATCAGAACTTCTGCTGCGTGACGCATCCCAGACGCAGGACCCTGCAGCTCTTCTGAATCGTCGCTGCGCAATGCCTCATCGATGCAGGACTTCGCATCGCAGCCCCGCAGCTCCTGGGAACCGCCAATGCGCAATGCTTCCTCAGCCATGACCTCGCATCACAGCCCGCAACTCCCCGAAATTGCTGCTGTGCAATACATTCTGGGTGCAGGACCCCGCATTGCAGCCCACAGTTTATCATAACTGCCACTGCATGGCGCATCCTCAACGCAGGATCTCGCATAACTGCGGGCTAACTTGGTATCGGTATCTGGCCCGTACTCCATCATGGTCGGCCTGAACTTGTGACTTTGTCCTGGTCCAGCATGACCAGATAATAAGCCCTGTTGGCGATTTGTGCTTTTAGGCACTATTTTTATTTAAAACTTTAAAATTCCATGTCTCTGGTTCTACTAATTGGATTTTTGTAGTTTTGGTGTCAAATAATTTATTACATTTTACTCTGGGATTTTTCTAGTATTGTGTTTTCTCTTGAATACTGTTTGAAGTGCAGTGAAGTTAAATACTTTACACATTGCCTCTAAGTTAAGCTTGACTGCTTTTGTGCCAAATAACCAGAGGGTTGAGCAGAAGTTAATTTTAAGGTTTGCTCGTGTTTCATCCTGACAAGCATTGTGGCTGCTGCTTGAGTAGGGGTTCACCCCCCTCAACCAGTAACCCAATTTCCTACAGTGTGGTAGCGCATTGTAATTTACAGAGGGTATATTTTTCACTGAAATGCTCACTAATTTTCCAATGAACTACAGATGTACTGATAATGATATATAGCGCACCAATGATACTTTGTGGTTTCAGCAAATATTTAACATTTGCACATCACCAAGTGATTCGTTTTGGTCCTGTTAGACTTTTGCTTCCATGACACATAAGAATTAACCCCTTCCCTGCTCATGACGGAGCCGCTCCGTCATGAGCCACGGTTGCCGTGTGCTCATGACGGAACGGTTCCGTCATGTTACGGCCGTTGGCGGCCGCTCCGCCTACGCGGCGCTGTTTCCCCGCCTGTGCGGGGGGACAACGCAAATGGGCGGAGTCATGACGGAACCGTTCCGTCATGAGCACAGCTCAACCGTGCCTCATGACGGAGCGGCTCCGTCATGAGCACAGCGCCACCGCGCTGCCCCCCCGCACCCCCCAGCACCGCGGCGGAATTCCCGCAGCGGTGAAAGGGTTAAAGAAATGTGCCTAGTTTGTGCTTTCCTTGCTGCTATGTTTTTGAAATATTTGCACAATTAATGTACGGGTATGTAAATGTATGTTACAAAAAAGAAAACGATATCCTACAGCCTTTCCTTTCACACTGGCAAGATTGTCACATAGTTTACTTTACAAAATTCTCTTACTTTGCAGTCAGAGAAAGAAAAGTAAACACCAATATCCCCATTAAAAGAACAAGCAGCAATTTGTCAGAACACAGACCCTTAGGTTTGAACGCGGTCTTTGAATGCATTGCAAATGTGACAAGATAAGAGAATTTAAAGGCATATTTACTTTCTGATCTAGCATGTTATTTTAGGTGAGCTGCAGCAACCCCCCAACACCCCTCCTGCTCGTGCCTATGTTTCCTACCATGTACTTCACTACAAAAATATCAGTTACTCACTGCATACTTCTCATGCCATTTGAGATTAGGTCTCTGCCTAAATACATTGAATCAGCGCTGGTGTAAGTATTGCATTCAGGATAGGACATCTTGTGGGGCCATCACAAGGGAGAAGAGCAGGGGACCTTTGCCACATGCCGCTATATTTTCAGGGCAGTGGCGTATCTACAGCTTTTTTGACCCGGTGTGATCACTTCGTAAATCTATTTCTACTTTGAGACCAATTATTCTTTTTTTGGTGTATTCTGTTACGCTCTGCAAAATCTAATAAAACAAATTAATTCCTAAAAACAAAACATATGAACAATGAGGATCTGATTGGCAGACTGTGACGGATATCCTGTCTGTCTTATTACAAGTGCATTATATTTTATGGTATTTGTAATAAGGCGGACAGGGTATCTGTCACATTTGAGATAGAGCAGCGCTTCCGCCAAACTCTAAATCAGGCCCTAAGTATCTCAAACGTAACACATGTATTTATATGTCTCTCATTATAATTAAGGCTCCCTATTCTCCGTTTATACGGATTTTTACAGATAAATACAGACAGAAAACAATGTGTTTTATGTCTGCATTTATTAAGTGGGTAAATACAGAAAATTGTGCTTCTTTTAAGTGACTCTCCGAGCTGTCTTTCATAAATTGTAGCCTAACAGCTGAGCAGATGGACAGCATGAGAGATTAAAAAACAGGATGAAATTTCTTTAAATAATGGCATATGTCAACATTCATTTGTGGTATAATGCTAAAATTTAGTGGATATATTGTTACACAATATTTGTCAGCTTAAATACCTAAATCACGACAGACATCAAAGTATGAGTGCGTGTCCTATCAGTTAAATAAATATGGAAATGTACAGTTTTACAACTTCATTTATAGACAAAACACAAAATAAATATGGATAAATACAGATAAAATGGCCCCAAAATACATGTGGATAACTTCAGACAGAAAGGCTTAAGCTTGTGTTGACAATAGATTATCCACCAGTGGCTTTATGGGTACGTGTCCATGTTAAATAGTAGTAATGCAGTGCTATAGACAAATTCTATGTAGTGAGGACATTTGTAAGGTGTGCATGTTTGTTTTGAGAACTTCGCTAAAAATGTTGAGTAATTGCAGATTGTTGAATAATGTAGTATATAGGGGTGTCCCATTTCGAGGTGGTTTATCTCACAGTAGTGTTGTAAGAATGACTCTAAGGTTGTATGCCAATGTGCCAATCTAAGGTATGTGTGTAGTGTATTTTACAAAACTATTGAGGGTTGTCCATAGCACCAGACAGCAGGTTCCTTTCAGTGGCAAATATATACCTGTTACCCTCCTGACTTAAAATTGCAGGCCATCTGAAGTTTTTAAGAGGGTAATTCCATTAAGGTGCATAGAAAATTGACCACAGGTGTAGCGTTTTGAATTACTTTGTCGACAAACCCTATAATCCAGTGTCACAATGATTGTTTTATATCATGAATGATTTGATATGTCATCAGTGATGTCATTTTACATGACAGGAGTGATTTAAGATCATAAGCACTGCATGCCGGATGCGCAAACGATAGTTAGCTCATGAATCTATTACTGGTAAAATTCTGTGTTTTTTTGTTTTTAATGTTAGTTTTTATCTTATTCTAGCACTTAATTATAACGTGACTTTATGTTTTGATTTTTTTTTATACATATATAGTTCTATCGTGGTTCTGTCAATTGCCATCATTCTAAGTCTGACCTACAAGGAATAGAATATCTAGCAGCATCATTTGTTAACGTCCATTCCTAATATACCTCCATGTGAGAAGACTTATTTTATTTATTTATTTTATTTAAAATGTTTTGTGCAGCGCAAACACGACCCAAGGGGGTATCAGAGCACTTTACAGAAGAGGTGCGACAGACGAACGGGGAGAAAATTGTGGCAAAGCAACAACAATATACAGCAATAGTAACAGGATCGTAAAGACAAAATAATGGAGGGTATCGGAGCCATGACATTGCAAAATAACATAGGTAGGCAGAGGTGTAAACCAAGGATTGCCAAGACTAAGCTTTCAGTGGAGAGAAGTACTCATCAGTAAAGCTTTCCCTTCCCTTTTGAAGGACTCTGTTGATGGAATCAGTCTAATTTCCGTAGGTAGGGAGTTCCAGATTCTCGGGGCAATAACTGAGAAGGCTTGATTAAGTTTTCTTTTATTTCTTTGGTTTGAGCAACAAGGTACTGGAGCTCCTAGAGGCTCGGGTACCTTCCGAAAGAACTAGCTTATTTACAAGGTACAGAGGAGTGTTGAAATGAAGTGCTTTGTGGGTCATGCAGGGAAGTTTTAGTTTTATCCTTGCCTCGAATGGTAGCCAATTTAGAGATTTCAAATCCATGGAAATGTGGTTGGTTTTCTTGAAGCCAGTGATGATCCTAGCAGCAACATTCATTGAGGCCCTGAGAGGGGCCAGACTGTACCTCAGTAGACCACTGAGGGTTGCACTGCCATATTCCAGTCGAGAGATGACTAATGCTTGCACAGCAGATTTGAAGTCATTGGGAGGAAGGAAGGGTTTTAGTTTCCTAAGGATGCTCAATTGACAGTTTGTTCCTTTGGTAGATGTGCCGATGTGATTTTGCATGTTCAAGTTTTTATCCAGCACTATTCCCAGAGATCTCCTTGAATCTTATGATGTGTAGTGTGCAGTTCAGAGTGGAGAGATTTTTCAAATATTTCTCCACAATGAGGGCTTGCTTGGGAGGTGAGATTAGGAGGAATTCCATTTTGAGGGCGTTCAGTTTGAGATGGTTGAAGGTTAACTAGTTGTGGGTTTTGTGCAGGGTTCCGTTGAGTGTCTTGATATCGTTCAGTGAAGAGATTTTTATGTACAACTGAGTGTCATCCGCATACATGTAATAATGTATGCTAGATGCTTTGAGGATTTCAGTAAGAGGTTCAATGAATAGGTTGAAAAGAGAGGGAGAGAGAGAGATGACCCTTGGGGAACCCCCAGAGTGCAAGGACTGGAATTGGAGAGGGTTTGATTGACTTTAACTCTCTGAGTTCTGTTAGGGAGAAAAGAGGCAAAGCATTTTATTACTGAGCCAGAAAACCCCATCCTATGTTCCAAAAGGTTCAGGAGGTTTTCATGTTTGACAGTGTGAAAAGCTGATGAGAGGTCGAGCAAAATTAAAAGTCCGGATTTGTTCCGGTCAAGCATTGTAAGAGCATTGTCAACTATATGCATGATGGCTGTTTCGGTGTTGTGGCCCTGATGAAAGCCCGATTGGAATTGATCCAGCAGTTGGAATTCCGCAATGTGGTTACACAATTGTACCTGAACACATTTTTCAAGGAGTTTTTCTAGAGTAGGGATGTTTGTGCTTGGTCGGAAGTTATTCAGATCCTCTGAGTCAGCTGTAGGTTTTTTGAGAATAGGCAGTACCAGACCGGACTTTAAGCAGTCGGGGATCTCACCTTGAAGTGAAGCATTATTAATCTTAGTCCAGAGAGGGACTAGTGACCTTATCCTTTCTTTGAAGAAATTAGAGGGAAGGGGATCGTTGAAGTGATTAGAGGGTTTCAGGGTAGAAAGAATGTTGAGAATGGATGTGTCATTGAAGGGAGAGAATTGACTCCAAAAGGCATTGTTTTTAGGGGAGTGACTTGCAACCAGCTGGGGCTGCAAGGGTGGGGATAGTCAGGTAAGAGTGGTATATCGAACAGGGCAGACCTTAGATCACATTCGATCTTGTTAGATTTTTCAAGGAAGAAGGCGGCAAAGTCTTCGCAAATTGGTTGTGGAATGGAGATGAGTTACGATTGGATGGTAGTGTTGTTGAAATGACGTTTAATCAGATCAAACAGCATTTTGGGGCAATTTTTGGCTTTGTCCAGTTGCCTTCTGAAGAAGGACACTTTCACCGTTCTGATGTGTTTGTTGTACATACTCCTTCTCAATCGAAGAAGCTTAAGGAGTTTGGTCGATGGAGAGAATCTCCATGCGCGTTCTGCTCATCTCAGATTGCGTCTGTCTGAGTTTAATCTGTCATTAAACCATGGTTTGCAATCTTTGTTGGACTTTCTTTTCAGTTGTAGGGGTGCATTTGCATCCAGGACTTTCAACATGGAGTTGTTGCAGTGTTCAGTGAGTCCATGGACGTCGGACATGACTGCAGGAGGAGGCAGGGATAGATTACAACGAGATATGAGCTCGTTCACGTTTGTATTTTGCAACAATCTTTTCCAGTGTCTCGGTTTCTTGGGTTGGCATCTTTTGGTGTTCCAACGTTCTAAGATGAGGAAGGTGATGTAGTGGCTTAGATTACTGAGAAGCCCCCACTGGCAGAAGTCTTCATTATTAAAAAGTTAGTCACAAAAGCTGGTTAGATGATGCTGTCACATGTTAGGCGTGATCTAAATCTATATCCAGGTGCTTGATTATAAACATAGAGGATGACACTGTATGCCCTCCAGAACCCGTTCACAAGAACACTATGATACAACTACATGTAATATTGATCACAATTAGTTGAATAGCACTGCAGCATCTAAATCGATCACCATGGTCAAATAGGTGTGCAAGAACACCACCTTTTCTGCAGCCACCCTAGATATTTCGCCTTTTTTTCTGGAGATTATTTTTGATGCCTTTAAAACTCTTTGCACTTTTCCCTTGATAACCAGGAGCAAAATGCCTGTGCAGTTGCTCTTTAAACATGGTGAAATTGGCTTATTCCTGATTGCCACATTTAGGAAGTCTGTAAGTCCCCATATAAGATGTAGAAAATGCACTGAGGGCCTAAAAGGTAAATTTCACTTTTGGGCTGCAGTTCTTTTGTGCCAGCCAATATATTGGCAATGCAAAATGTGCTTCAGGCCTACTCTATGTAGCCTGACTGCTGCAGTGTAAAACCTGCAGTATGACATGTCATATCAATTTATGACAGGTAAAGACCTCCCTTTTAAATCTTAGTAAGTCACCCCTATGGCGGCCTTGTAGCCCACAAGGCAGGGTGCATAGAACTATTTTCACACTGGCGGTCCTGGCTGTCCTATACAGAAAATAGCTATTGGCAATGCTACTAGGTCTGGCTTTAACATACCGATGCAAGTAAACACAGGCATACAGACATGCTGGTTAGATGTTTTGAATGCACAAATGCTGTTTTATCACTCGAAAGCCTGTCTGTGAAAAAGGTATTAAAAAAAGGGTTGTTTCTGTATATGATGCACACAGAAGATATAGAATTGACAATGACAAGGAGCATGATGATCGACTGCCCTTATCAGATTTAAAATAGTGCCTAATGCTTTCCGACTGAAGCACTGCCTTGAGGGTGAAATGATACACCCAATAAGCCAATAGCATGAGGTGACAGTAATTCTCCACTACCATTCTCACAAATAAAGAAGATGCTAACAGTAAGTCTGGGAGTTAAAACCACCCAAGGTCACTTTGTACGGGTAAGTGATGACATGCCCTGTTTGCTAAGGCCGGTGCTATGCCGGGCCAGGAGGCGACAACATGTCACATACTGGCCTTCGTCAGCCTCGGGCTAAAAGTAACTAACTTTCTTGGTAAGTGTGGGGACTCTCGAACGACACATCCACCCAACCGTACCCTGGGGGTGATTCAATAGAGTGACAGAGGCTCTTTATTTATGACACATTCGTGCTGCGCTGCTGTGATTTCAAAAACTCCCATCTTATAGCCAGGTTGCTGCATTCTGAAAAACATGTTTTTACAAATAAATTCATTTGCTATCTCCCTATAGAGTAGCCGCTGCAGGTAAGAGCGGTGGGCCAGGTGAGGGGGGATTTCGAGAAATGACCACAAGCGAAAATAAATAATTAATTAATTTCCCCTCCTGGTCGTCTCTCGAAATCCCCCCTCACCTGCCCCCCCCCCACTCTTACCGGCTGCGGCTGCTAGAGAGTGGTGTTCTGGACCAATATCCAGTTAACCAAGTGCTACTTCCAACACTGCCCTGACTCAAGTGGGTCTCTGACCATCTATGCTAGTAAAAATTCTTCCAAACGTGAGGAGGCTCCCTCAACCATATTTGAGGGTTTTCTGTGGACTCAGCACAGTACAAACACACTTTTTCTTGTAAGCATGAAAGAATGGGCCTTTAGATTCCGATTACTGTGGTGGATTAAAGCCGCAGTAGGGATTGCTAAAACCCAGTATTCTCTACCTCCTCTCCTTCCAGGCCTGCTTCATGCATGGTAGTCGCCAGGCACCTAAAACCCTTAGCCCTCGCCATTTACCATGTTGACTCCCGGTTGCTGCTGTGGAGTGTCTTCTCCTCTGCACTGCCCTGGTGCCCCTCTATTCTCCCCCAGAAGCAAAACATAGCTTTGTCCTTTCTCATCATCCCACTAGTACCTTCTTCACTCAGAAACCAGCCCACCAGACCATAAAACGGACACACAAACAGTTAAAAAAACTGGGCCACACACTGGCTTGTAACACCAGCCCATCTGGCACTATCAGATTGCCTATAGCAAAATCCAACCCCGGCCTGCAAAAGTTTTGCAATTGAATTTGTTGAAATAAGCATAAATGACGAACACAGACTGAGCATTATCTCAAGATATTTTTCATATATTGCTTTTTCCTAAATTCGGTATAATGGAAGTTATTTCCAAAAGAGGAGTGGCCAATGATTATTTGTTTACTACCTCCTTCAATTTGTAGATCCTCTGCTGATTGCTATTGTATTTGCTTTATAATAATGTCATATGTGTCAAAAAATGCACCTCATCACAGACGTCCACTTATTTAGGCATCGTGTCCCATGACACAGATGGGTCTCACTCGAAACACTTCCAAATAAGAGAAGGTGGATGTTTGCGGAGTGTCATAGAAGTTCCATTCATATGTAGGGTGACCATCTGGCATGGGTGCAAATTCAGGACAGTGAGTGTAAAAATTCAGATGAAAACACAATTGAGAGAAGACACGGGTAAGGCACTGTACTTTCTATTACGAACAGTAAACACAACAAAATTGTACGGTGTCTGTGATACACAAAGAACAAGGGTGTATCTAGAGCCTCAGAGCATGGGCACGGATGCAAGTGTGCCCACTTTGGAGTTGAGACCTCAGATTCCTAACTTATGGGGAAGTCATGCTCCATGGAAGAGGATTCCTCTCACTCTTATTAGTGTCATGCTTCATCATAGGAATCCTTTTCCCACCCTGGTAGGACAATGCCACCCGGGCAGACTCGACCTCCTCGAAGACTGACTAGTTAGGAGAGAGTTCTTGCATAAATCTTGCTGGACAACTCCATAAAACATGGGATCCAGATGAAAACTTTAAAAATACCTTAGAGTTCCCAGGGGAATATTACCTTTATTTGTGGAACGCTAGGTAAGATTAAAAAACATATATCAGCCTTCCATTTTACCTGTATATGGGAAATAGTATACTGATTGGGGTGTTTCATTTGAACATCACCAAGAAAGTGTCTTGATTGTTTTGATCATATTACAACTCTGTTCCCAGCACACTTCTGAATTACAAAGAAGTGGTCCTTTTCTGGTTTCCTAACTGCTGATATGTTTGGAAACATTTGCACTGTTCATTTACAGATATTTAAAAGTTGTTGTGTGTTACAAACAAACTGACAGCTTACATCCTTTGTTTTCACACCCACAAGGAAACTTGCGAAAACACGGTGCATTCTACAACACATTTGGCATTATATAT
This sequence comes from Triturus cristatus, assembly GCF_964204655.1. NCBI lineage: Eukaryota > Metazoa > Chordata > Amphibia > Caudata > Salamandridae > Triturus > Triturus cristatus. The sequence continues at coordinate 1,102,642,162 of NC_140585.1, read as the reverse complement.
TCAATTGTATTTGCTTCTAACGCATATTAAATGATGACCTTACTGTGCACCAGGATAAGACAATCTTTGATGGGGCTCTTCAATGATACTATCACCAACAGTGCCTCTCCTCTCTCCACAGCCCCTTTCTCACATGTATTTCATTTGTTTTATAGTCCTTTTCGTACCAGTATAAGCTGTCCAAGCACTTCACATCACACACATACAGAGGCAATGAGTCATACGTGTGCAAATCATTGTATAGAAAATGTTACTTAAGACAAAGGGTACTACAAGATGTATGATGTACATTTTCCCCATATACTGGTAGGCATTTTGTAAGAGTGCTTGGTGTGAAGAAGCACAAACTCAGGATTCAGAACATAACACCGTGGTTAGGGCTGACTTAAATAATAAGAATGTATTTCTCCTAAAACAAACCTTTTTTAGCAATGTCAGGATAATGAAAGGCTGGGAAGGAAACATAACTTTCTAACCATTACCATGCGGCTTGCATGCAGCTGTTTGATGGCAATTCAAAACTCACTGTGCTAGATAACGAATGTAACTTATGAACTGCACAGTAACAAAGGAATCTCAATGACTAAAGCAGTAACCTACTGAGCTCTGCACATAAAATACTGTTCTTTGATATGCATGGTACAGATTCTTTGCAGCAGGCATATTAACCTTCTGTGCTACCTTAGATGATTAAAAACTGCCACTAGACAAAACTCCCATCTCTCTCCAGCAGGTACATTAGTCACCAGAGTTATTGTGACATTTTTATTGTTGCCCTAAATCTGATGGATATACAAGGAACTTTGCAGTGCCGGCCCCCAGTAACAAAACCGGCCCCCAATCCTTCCAGCATACCAGGAAAACACCTGATCCCGTTATGACCAGTCCAGCCTTCCTACCACCCTCCAATGGTGCAGCTCATCTTCCCATAGACCCTCTCTCATGTGTATTTAATTTCTTTCATAGTGCTACTCATCCAATCACCGTGGGCATCTTGGAGTTTAAAGATACCCCACTCGGTGTAACCTGATTGGGGTGAGATATGGGTAATGAAGGTAGTAGAGTTGGATCAGCCACAGCCTGGCCGAGCTAGTGATCACTCAGGAGCCATAAGGGCGTCCCTCCAGTCCTTGTCCCCCATAGGGCCCATCCATCATTCCCATCAGATTCGTAAATTATCTAATGTGGTGGGGGAGTTATTGACAAGGGGTTTGTAGATCTGGGAGACCCCTCCCCTTCCCAGCTCCCCCATAAAGAGTTTGGCCTCTAAGGGACTGAATTTGGGAAGAGTGGTGCCCCTAGGGATGCGTAAGGGCGTGCCAAAGCTGCAGGTATTTATAAAACTGCATGGTGCTAAGGGAGTATGTGTTCTGCCGATCTTGAAAAGTCCGGAGTTGAACTCCTTTTCAAATATCCCCAATATGAGTGATACCAATAAGTGTCCTATTTCTGGAACCCCTCTAGCCTCACCACGTCTCCTACCCATGTACCCTGTCACAAAGGTGTTTGAAGTGTGAGTTTGGCCTCCCAGCGGGAGTAACGTAGCGCTGAGCGGCAAGCAAGGAGGACTGCTCTGGTCACAGCAGGGATAGGGTGGGGGATTGGAGAACCATAAAGCATTGCTTGGATATGCAAGAACCCCAGAGTTTCCAGTTCTAGTTGGTAGGACGGGTCTGACCACCCCTAGAAAACCAGTCACTAATCACCAATAGGCTTGCAGCTATTTAATAGAGAAAGAGATTGGTCATTACCATCCCACCATCGTATGGAGCATTTTGACAGTGGGTCAGCACCAGTCACTGTCATGAGTTTCCCCAGGGAAACAAGGTAGTTGTTTTATCCAGGGCATGAAATCATTGACGAGGGAGATGGAAAGGTATATTCTGTAGTATATATAGGAATCGGGGGAGTATCATCATCTTGTATAATGCAATTTTCCCCATCCGGTTCAAAGGGTGAACCTGCCATTTCTGAAGGTTGTCTTTGGTCCTCTTTAGTAATAAGGCAAGATTGAGGGACCAGGTTAGGTCCGGATGGATTGCCACCCAGATCCCCAGGTAGCAAAAGCTAAGACGTCTGATTGGAATATTCGTTTGCCAGTCCGCGCATTCTCGGAAATGTGTAAGGGAATCAGCATTGATTTGGCCGGATTATGCCTCAGACCCGAAGCTTCATCAAAGAGTTTTAGGATTCGCAGACAGCGGGGGCCAATACAAGCGGGATCTCCCATGAAAAGAAGCATATCGTCCATGTATAGGGCGATTCGCTCTTCATGGGATGTGTTCCAGTGCCATCCCTGGATTTGGGCATCACATCTACTGAGTCGGGATAGTGGTTCTATTGGTAGAGCAAAAGTAAGGGGGATGGGGGCAGCCCTGCCTCGTTCCTCGACAGATAGGGACCTCTTCTGACAGAACCCCATTGGTCAGGAATCGGGCCAATAGACTGGAGTATAACACCTTCACAAGCTCCCTAAAGTTCGTGCCAAAGCCTGTACCGATCAACACGGCTTCTAAGTAGCGCCAGTCCACCGTGTCGAACGCCTTCTTGAAGTCTATCAGTAATAGGGCCAGATATGGTGGCAAGGAGATGAAGGTGAACCAAGGCCACATGCAGACGTTTCATCCAATGCCTCGTACTACAACGGGGAATGAACCCGCACTGGTCAGGATGTATTAAAGTGGTGAGTACACTCTTGAGGCTGATTGCGAGGACCATGGTGTAAAGTTTGACTTCAGTGTTAATAGGTAGTCCGAGCAAGAAGTGGAGGGAAGGTCCGTTTTAGAGATGACCATGATTGTAGCCATGTCAATGTCTCATGGAAAGCTTCCCTTCTCCACCACCTCTGTATACAGCGTCTGAAGCTGTGGTGTCAGGATCGCTTTAAACGTCAAGTAGTACTCTGTAGGGCCTGGAGTCTTACCCATAGCCAGCGCCAAAATGGGTTGGCTTATCTCCTCCCATGAGATGGGTTGGTCAAGCATTTGAATATCCGCCTCCGGCAGCTGTGGGAGTTGAGCATCCTGCAAGAAGTCGGATCAGGAGTCTGAGCCCAGTGTCAGCACCCTGGAATAGAGACGTTTGTAGTCAAACGCAAATGTCTGGGCTATCACCTTCGACGCCTGTTGAGTGATACCTTCCGCATCCACGATTTCAGGAATTATCCAATTAGCTAAAGGACGAGATGCTAGACAGTAAAGGAGCTTACCATTCTTATCCTCCGAGCCGTAGACACGGGCTGTGGAGGACCTCCACATCTGTTTGGCCGATTCTAGCGAGATATGACAGATTTCTGTGCATATGAGTTCAAGCTGCAATGTATCCTGCCGCTTTGCACGTGGCTTGATCCAGCCTGATTGCACAGGCCTCCAGGTGGGAGAGATGTTCTTCTCGGGCCTGGTGTGTCCTTTTGATATAGCCCTTGGCAAAATCTCTGATAGTGGCCTTACAGGCTGCCCATAGCATATCGGGTGATGTGGCCATGCCCTCGTTATGTTGGAAATATTGTCTGAGCTTATCTTTTATAGCCTTTTAGCACTCTTTATGTTGTAGGAACCAGGGGTTAAGTTGCCAGATGGGGCGAAGAACTCCAGTAGGTCCTCCCAAGCCCGGGAGTAAGGGTGAACGATCTGAAATTTCTCGGGCAAGTGTTTGGATGTTTGCAACCAGTCAACAGTCGGGGGCATTTTGATATAGCGCAAACTTGATCCAAAGGTATCAGAGTGCTTTACATGATCAGCAGTTGCGTTACACAAGGACACATTTATTTTGTTTTGTTCGTCATGGGGAGATTAAGTGATTTGCCCAGAATCACACGATGTTGAGCGTCGATGCCGAGACTCGATCCTGGTTCCCCAGATTTGAGGTCGATCTCCCTAGCCATTAGCAGTACAATAAACAATTGGTCAGAGTAGCAACAATTTAACAATGAGAAAGAAATAGTGGCATTCACAACAGTAACATCCCAAGTTTTACAGTGGATGCGATTTATTTTAACCTCTTCAGTGCCCATGACGAGATAGTCTCGTCATGGAGCACGGTCGCGCTGTGCCCATGACGAGACTATCTCGTCATGAACCCCACCCACTAATAAAACGCCCAGCACAGGAGGGGGAAAGGGCGTGGCACAGAAGGGGTTAAAGGCATAAATCACTTCTTGTAGACAACGCAGTTGTTCATATATGCGGAACATGATTATATACGCAACATTAGTGCTCTGGGATAGAAATGGGTGGGGGCGTTCTAGGTCAAAGTGAGTGAGTGAGGGAGATAGAAAGGTGAGAGGTAATGTGACATATATACATTATATTTACATAGAAGAATCTGTCTGACCTGTAACAGGCCAAGTGTTGCGTACATAATCATGTTCTGCATATATGAACAACTGCGTTGTCTACAAGAAGTGATATATGCCTTTAAAATAAATCCCATCCACTGCGAAACTTGAGATGTTACTGTTGTGAATGCCACTATTTGTTTCTCATTGTTAAATTGTTGCTACTCTGAACAATTGTTTATTGTACTGCCATTTTTACCCGGATCAGGTAGATTTTCGGGTAACCCCATTGATACTTAACACTCCTTAGCCATTAGGGCACATCCTCTCCCGACTTAACATTAAGTCAATACGTGAGTGGGTGTGATTGGCTGCAGACATATGTGTGTACTGGCAGAGTAGTGGATTCCACATTCTCCAGACCTCGCACAGGCCAAGTTGGGAGGCCAACAAGAGGAGGTATCTTGGGTGTCGGGCCGTTGCCTCTTCAATGTCCTGGTGCGGGATCGGGTCCAGTGTAACCATCAGCGCCCTCACTCCTCTTCATCTGTGGGGGTAGCGGTTTCGGATGGTGGGTCTCGCAAGTGCTGCTCCGGCCTCTCTAAGGAGCCCTCCAGGTGTCCAGTGCCACCTCCCCGGTCTCTCTGATCTGCCACACCTCAGGGGTGCCCTCTGCAGCTTTCGGGTCAGGGCAAGTCTTCACCGCGAAGTCGTTGCTCAAGGCGGCAGGTGGCCGCTTTCAGGGTCACGGCCATGTGCCGCCACGCACTGCCTTTCCGGTCTCTTCCGGTTGCTGTCACTGCGCCTCTGGTACCAGAGGACTGTAGGCCAGGCAGCTGTCTCTCTTGCAACCCCGGTGTTTAGGGGAGAGCAGGATGAGGGCGTGTTAGTCTCCGCTTCCTCTGCTTCGGGTATTTGGATGCGGCCTTCACCTTCTCCGGACAGGGTTCCGTTCCTGCCCGGTCGCCGCCATCTTGCATCTGGGCCACACTGTCAACCCGCAGTGGCCGCTTGCACTTTCAGCCGCTGCAGTAATTCGGGGCACCTCAGCGCCTTGCTGGGGTGCCTAGAGATGGTGAGGGGTATCTCCAGCTCTTTTTCTTGTTGCTTGATGCGAGCAGATTATGGAAAGGTACTGAGCACTCTCAGAGTGCGACCGCCATCTTGTCGCTTGTGCTTTTTATGATTATTAAGGCAAAACTAATTCTAGACAATGACCAGTTACCTGCCTCAACTTTCAGAAAGCAAATTAGCATTAGTCTCTGCCAAATACCAGCCTGTCCTCAGCCCTGAATGAGTTGTGAACAAAATGTGAAATTTCTTACAGGAGCTATCCAATAGGTTGACCTTAATGGTTAGGGATTACTCCTCTGAGTGCTGCAGAATCCATGGTGTGAAGGTTGTGGGCAACGTTGACACCACAGTGTCAACTTATGCCTGACAGATCTATTTGCCCCTCATGTAACACCTTTGGCACACTTGAAAGTCAGAAAACAGGATGCTAAGATAATTCTTGTGTATCCCCTGTCTCTGTGCCTACAGGTTTTATATGGATAAATAGGTAGAAATTCTGTTGATAAATATACTTATACAGTTTTATAGTATACATATGGACAAATAAACAAGTAAAACAAAAGAAGCAGACTTAGTTACATGTGTTTAGTGACATATGAGTAAAACCAGTGCGGTATGGACATGGGTCAGAATGTGCAAAACTGAGTAAATTCATGAGTTTGTTCTAAATCAATTAAATGATATAGGTGGAGAACTCACTGGCTGATCATTCTAAATATTATTACAAAATACATTTATATATCTTCAATTAATAGTAACACCTGCTTGAGCCAGTCATTTAAATACAAAGAGATGGATATAACATTTTGTCTCTTTGACCAAATTAGGTAGAGCCTTCATTAGCGCATTGTACATTATCATGCAACTGGTTTTGTTGTTACCACAGCCAGTGATAGGTTTGGCAAGGGAGAATGCAGTATTTAAGAATGCCTCCTAAATATAGAGTATTTCCAAATATTCATTTTATTATACATCTATTTGTGGTACAGATGTACAGGATCAGATCTTTGTGGCACGTTTAGCATGGGATACTCCATACATGGCATCACATAACTCTTTGATGGGTTAGCCAATATGCAAAAAATACATCAATGCAAACCCCAATGTAGTTTTCAAGCTACAATGAGAAAGGCTTGCTAATCCATACAAAATCATTTTTTCCACTGATAAGACATATGAAGCTATGATAATATTTTATTAATATTTTAGTTGTTTTTTACATGCACATCTGGATTTTTATTAAACGATCCATAGTCTCAATAAGTAAATATGTTGTTCTTAATCTTATCAATAATGCATTTGTTTTCCGATGTATACTGCTGACTTAATATCAAAATTTCCCTTATTATTGAGTGAATTTTAAGCTTAACGGTTGACGAGTCCTGACCTTTTCCTGTAGGTGTCCGCTGTAATATTTTAATAATTTTTAAATTCATTAGCACTTATTTTAGCCCCTTCTGATACATTTTCAGGTTCTTATTCTGTGTCTATGAAAAGATATAACATCATGCACCACACTCATATACAATCTTAAATTAAGTTTACTTAATCTGTTTCAAAAAGATATACAAATCCACTCTTTACAGCGTAGTTAACATGATTATGTTGTTGTCACCACAGCAACCCCCAACAATATCAGAGTCAAATATAGAGAAATGAAATTTAAAATTTGTTAGCTTGCATATTCACCGTTCAAATAGCACATAATTTCCACTGCTAATCCACATCGTGGAGTGCGGGGATGTAAAATTAACATTATTGTACAACCCCCCCACCCCCGGTCACAGCACAGGGGGGCTTTAACTGGGCTTACCACTACTGACCAAGGGAGAAGATTGAAATGGTCTCAGATAGATCCCCAGAACATTTTGCACTTTGTTTTTGTGAGGTCAATGCCTCTCTTGATAGGGATGCTGGGGAAGGAGAGGTACTGGAAGTTTTTAAAGCTATTGCTGCTGGGCTCTTCTGATTGATGACAGTAACAGTCACTAGTAATAAGGTGTTGCATATCTCCGAATGATTTGATAAGGACGGTTCATGAACCCTGCGCCACTTGAAGGTAGCCCGGAAGCAGGTACCAAGAGATGAGCAATTGATAAAATATTGTCAGCGGGCCTATAAATTGGCCCAAGCTACCTGTAAACGTAATTTACAGGAATTGGCCTGGAGGGAGCTCTGTCAAGGTTGTGAGATGAGGGACACCTCTCTCCTCAGGAGAGTAGTAAATAAGCCGTGCTTTGCAGTGGGCACTGGGTCATCTTTATGCATCACATTTCAGAGCACCAATGGGTGGGTCATTTTGAGAGTGTGTATAATCAGGGGTTATGTGGGGGAAACATAACCTCTGCCAGCTTAGTCACAGCTTGTGACCCAGTGGTTTGGACTTTAGAGGAAGTTGCACAGGGTATTCTTGCATTGGCTAGTAACAAGGGCCTGGGCCCCGATAGTATCCTGCCAGACCTGTTTAAATCTGATATTGAGGTCTGAAGTGGAGAGGTGTGGTGCAGCGGCCAGGGCAGCTGACTTCGGAGCACAGGGCTCACGGTTCGATCCCCGGCTCCGGCGGCAGCGCAGCTCAGCACCATGTGACTCTGGGCAATAGCTCACTTAATTTCCACAACGGCCCCCAGCGCCTTGAGACCCGTAAGGGTGAGTAGTTTGCGCTTTACAAATACAGATTTACATTTACAGGTCTGGGGTCCACTATTAACACAGGGTGTTGAATGCGGCCGCCGTGGTGGGGACATTGCTATCTCAGTCTACCGCTGTCATTGTTCCTTTCTTTCAGAAGGGGGACAAAGACAACCCACAATGCTATAGACCAATATTGTTACTGGACTCAATGGTCAAGGTACCGAGGAGGTGATCTTAAATAGACTAAGTAACTGGGCAGGGGAGAATAACATCCTGTGCGATGTTCAGTATGGTTTTGGAGCAGAGAGGTCCACCTCAGACCAATGCCTGAACCGCCATTTGATTATTACCAAATACACAGTGGCTCAGTCTGAATCTATACATTTAGCCTTTATGGACCTGACCTCTGCCTTCAACAGGGTGAATCAAGGTAAACTTTGGACTCTGCTTAGCGGGATGGGTATAGACCCAAACATTGTGGCCCTTTTAGCCAATTTGCACTCAGAGACCTCGGCCTCCATCTGTTTCTCTCAGGACGCTGCCTGTACTCCTCCTTTCCGGACCAGTTCGTGTGTGCGCCAAGGATGTATTCTTGCCCCCTTTTTATTCACCTTGCAAGTAAATGGGCATGAGTACACGCTGTTATCAGCTGCGGCAGATTCGAAAGAAAGTGGACCGCTCAGGGGCTGGACCTACTCCTGGATAGGTATGCGTTTTTAATTGGGAAACTTACATTTCTCGAAGTCATATGTGATGGTAGTGGACCCCAAGTCAACTAAGAGCAAGACCTTTAAGACCTTTAAGGTTGTTAATTTTACTTTGGGCAAAGATAAGGCGTTCCCTTACTTGGGGGTCCTATTTGATGCTAAAATTTGTTGGAAACCTCTGGTGGAGGCAAAATGTTTGGCTCTAGGGTGCCAAGGGACCTGTTAAAAATGCATCAGGCTAAGTGCAACTCCCAGTTATGATACGGTAGCGAGGTATGGAGGTATGCCAAGCTGGACCGTATCCAATCTGCCGAAAATAATTTTCTTTGCAGATTGGTACAAGTTGCACACTCTACTTCAGCTTTATCTGTACAGGCGGAGCTTGGGCTTGTCCACCTGTCAGATTTGCTATCCCTTAGTCCCCTCCTGTGTTGGATCAGGATTTGGAGCAGGGTGGAATTAAATTGAATGATTTTAGTGGACTGTTTGGCTCTTGATCGGTCACACAGAATATCTTGGATAGCCCATGTTAAAGCAGCTTTTTATCATATTGGTAGGTCAGATATTTTTGATGATCCCTCCTCTCTCTCGGAGCGTGAGCTAGGGTATGTCAAAAAGCTGTTCTTGGGACATTCACACCAGAGAGAGCACCTAGAGCTCTAGAAAACTTCAGTTCAGGGTCACATGCTACCAAAAACTGTGCAGGTGTTGGAGCCATATCTTGCCAAGGTTCGCTCACAGCACAATAGTCATAGTCATAGTCAATAAGCTTTATTCGATTTATCAATAAATCATAAAAGCATACAAATACAATTTATGCAGACAATTTAAGAACAGTTTTCATATGAACAAAGTTACAAAAATGGATAAAACATTTCTCCAAAAGTTAAAATCTACAGCAGTCATTTGGATGAGGGGCCTCGTTTTACACTAATCAGTCAATATTAACATGTGTTAGTTAACTCATTGAGTTTCTAAATTTCATCACTGACATTAAGAAGCGAGAAACAGCAAAGATGACATCCACATCTTCTAAAAGCAAAAATTTTAAATATGCAGGTTTACATGTTCTTATCCCCCAGCGTTTAAGTAAGGGTAGAAGAAATAATTTCCTCGGGCTGGTATACAGATTACAAAAGAACATGATGTGAATGTTACTTTGTGTTGAATGGTCGTCGCATGGACATATTAATTTCAATGAGGCCCAGTCATTCTGTTTCGGCAAAGTGACCAAGCGGAAGAAAATCCCTAGGCGCAGCCTAGTTAAAAGCATGCGAGCATAGGGTGCTTTTTCAATCCCAAGGTAAGATTGTAGGCCTTCAGTAGGGGTGATTTGCTGATAGCTCAGGGTTGTGCCTTTAAGTTTCTCAGTGTCCCATCTAGCACTCTCTAAGTGTATAGATAATAGTTTTTTAAGGGCCGGTCTAGTCAAGGTTTGTAGGGTCTCTGGTTCGTCGTAAAATTCAGAGTGTCCAATGTTAGAAAACATCGTTTGTACGTATCGCAGCCACTTGACTTTTGCTACACCGTCCAAAGCCATGCAGTCTTTTATGAGATTTCTATTCAATTTGCACTCCTCTGTGGTCCAAATCTTATGCCAGAGCAAACAAGGTGATATTTTTATGATGTCGCTAAGGTATTTGACGCCGGTCTCAATGTGAGTCATAAAAGTCGACGTGGTTTTGGACACACCTAGTAAGTAACAGATGAAAATATTCTCGCAAGTTTGTAATGAGGACACATTCTCGAAACCCCAGAGACCTGCGCCATATGTGGCCGTAGCTATACACTTTGCCCGGTAGATCTGTAACATTTCTTGAATGGGTTTACCCCCAATTTTGGCTGCAAAGGTTCTTAAAGCACCTATGGCACGGCTAAAGGCGAGTTTCCTAGCTGACACTGCGTGTTTCCACCTTCCCCACCTGTCAAACACAATGCCCAAATAGCAAAAAGTGTCTGTAATGGCAATCTTTTGCTGATCTAAATATATTGAGCATGATGGTCTGTTGTTCTTTTGGGAGCAGGGCATGGAGAAAGTTTTGGAAATGTTCACCTTTAAATTTCTTTTACCCATGTAGGATGAAAATTCATTTACTGCTCTCTGCAAACCTACTTTTGTCCTAGACATAATTGCCGCGTCATCGGCATATAAAAGAATGGGTACAGGCCTACCATTAACAGCCGGATAATCGCTTGACAGAGTTATTAAGCTTTCAGCGATAGAGTTTATGTAAAATGTGAAAAGCAAGGGCGCAAGTATGCAGCCTTGCCTCACCCCTCTGTTTATGGCAAATTTTTGTGAACATTGCCCCTGGGTCCCAAATCTTACTCTGGCCCCCGCTTCTCTATATAGTTCTTTGATAAATGTGAGGATAGCTGAGTCCACCCCGATGTCTTCCAGTGTCGACCAGAGCATCGCATGGTCCACGCAATCGAATGCGGAGCTGAGGTCGACAAAGGTAACAAATAGGTCCCCTTTTTTGGCCTGCGTATATTTAGAGACTAATAGGGACAAGTTTAGGGATTGCTCCAATGTCCCTAGTCCCTTTCGGAACCCATATTGGAACTCCGAGATAACCTTCTTCTCTTCTTCCCAGTGTTGTATCCTCTTAAGGACAATCCTGCCAGCAACTTTCATGAGTCCGTTGTGGTAAATATTTAAATTACCTGTACTATTTTTTATGCGGTAAAGTCTAGTAAGAATAACTCAGTCAAAATAAGAGGCAGAATCCGTGGTATTAGAGGTTCTGAAAAGGGCTTTATTCCTTACAAAGGAATTATAGTTCGAACCAGGCAATCATATTCCATCACCACAAAGGTTCAGGAAGGGATCAGCAATACATTATTGACAAGTAACAATATATATATGAAAAGCATTGCATTAAGACAGATGCAGGAGGCGTAACAGCTGATAATACAGATAAGAATACACATACGTAATGAAAATAGGCGTATACTAGAAACGTCATTTAAAATGATGTCACAAGTGGGTGGATCCATGAGAGAATCCTGCAGTGTCAGCAGAAATATTTGGCAGAGATGCGCGCGCAGCCGCATGACGTGTGATTGACGTGCAACTAGAGAGTGAAGGGAACTTGACATTTAGCCCTACATGTGGAGACAGAAGTCTGGGGTGTCAGGACAACCTAGTCCTAAATCATATCTAATATCTTGTGTTTAAGGAACTATATTATCTGGAAGGAAAGGTCTTCTCGGACAGATCCTATTCTATACTGACTGTTAGTGCGTGTACAAGCGTCTATGTGTCTACATGAAATGCGAGGGGGCAGGAGTCTTCCATGGTAACAGGGCCTATGAATTACTTGCATAAAGACAGCGAGGCCGGGCCCTTTGCTCGGTAGCTAGAAGGATGTTTACCTAAACTACTAGACAGGAATGCATTGGATGAGGAGCGGAGCAGATAACTTGAAGGCTGAATACAGTTTTTGGCAGGCAACAGGCCGCGTCAGGCACCGCTAGCCGCGCAGGGAGTAAGACAAAGTTCATGGACACGGATGTAGGTCCAGGCTGGAGCATTTCAGAGGCAGAAGCAGGAAAAGGCTTGATGACAGAATTCAGGGCCTACTCGCCTGAACTGTAAAACTAGAAAAGTGAACCATATAAAGTCGGTGGCCAATCATACTTAGGAATGGAATATTCGACCCATTCATGGCGGATCTGAAAGAGGATATGTTGGCGTTGGACGCACATGTATTTGCGTCTTCATAGCTGGAACTGGAGGGAACATACATGTACTTGTAGCATGTACATGGAGTCGTTGGGGTCTAAGATAGGGGACATAACTGATCATAAAATTCATATTTCCTCATTCCCTCCTTGTCCCCTACGGACCCTTATGAAATATCCATTTTCATCAATCCATCAATCTGTTCATATAGCATCATTTGTTCTTCTTTCTTCTTCCGGGATCTCGAATGAAAATTTGAAGGCGGGATACACGATGTGGCACACAGACCACAAATCGCTGGCCCACATTGTAGACACAAGCAGCAACTGAATAGTATGAGAAAGCCAATACCTAGGAAGGATAGGATCCTCCATCCCCAGGCTGACAACACGCTCCAGAACCAACTGGACCAAGTCCAGGTGCCTGGATTCTGGTGTATCTGGCTTACGATCTTATGAAGTCGAGTTATGGCTTTATATACTGACGGCGCGTTTTCTGGTATGAAAACACAGCAACTTGATCCGATGACCCTACAAGCTCCGCCCCTATCGGCCAGGATGACGTCAAGGACAAGACGATTTTGAAGAACAACAATCCGCATCGCAGACTGCTCCTCTGTTAAGTTGCCTAAGGCGGAAGTAGTTTCATTCACTACTGCTTCAAGGGTTCTAGTTAATCTACGTATCAACTTACTATTAGTGACTGTACCTATGTAGGGAAAGAAACCTTTATTGAAATCTGTGTATTGCTCCCATGCTGTTTCGGTGTAGTCGACAATCGGGAGATCTCTCTGTTGTCTATTGGGTACTAAATGGGTATTCCTATGATAATCAGACGGGGCTAGGAAAACAGGTGGCAGAAGGAATGCAATGTAACAGGTACCATCCCAATCTAGGGGTAGGCGTATGTATGCGGTGTGACCACAGATGAAGTAGGAGTGACGAGAAGTTCTAAATGTAGACTTGCCTTTATCACTGAATTCTATTACAGTGGTACATTTACTATGGCCCATGTGTATTGAACCATTCTTTCTTACACATAATTCGCCTCTAACTGGAAATACTGACATGGCGGGCAAGATTGGTGTAGCTTCGGATTCAACATTCAGGATCATGAGATTAAGTGTAAAGTTACCTAGTCCATATACTTCATTTTCTAGATCAGTTCCTGTTCTTTTGGGAAGTCCCTCCTTGTTAGGGTAGCAGACTTTAAGTAAAACTAGGTTCAGGTTTCCCCAAACCCAGTTGTCTTGATAAACTACTGAATTTGAATCTAGGGAATTAATCAAACTAAACCATGCTCCACAGGAGCCATTGTGTGTGAATGGATACGGAAAGAGGGGCAGAACTCCCCTATATTTCTGATAGGGAGGGAGTCGGCCACATATCCAACAATTTGTAGCATTGCTGGTCTGGTGAGAATGATGTAACATACTAATGAATGTGTTGTTGCGCAGCGCAAATCTATAGGACAACTCATGCGGGGGTAATTCGCTAAAAGAATGTTCGGCAGTAGCATTGGAAGCACGCTTGGCAATAGGGTAATACATGTGTAATAATATACTGGCAATGATAATCAGAAGACTTAGAAAAAACATAATTAACAATGTCACTATGCAGTGACTACGAAGTGATTTACAGTACGCATGTTTCTTGAGCTGTTTCTGTCTATTTCTCTCTCTATTTCGGTCTAGAGGATACATGTCAGAGACAAATTCAACCGATTCACCTTGGAGAGGACTTAAACAATCAAATTGTCTGACTTGCTAGACCTTAGTTTCAGTTTATAATTTTCCTTTTCTGGTTCATCAACCAGGGGGAGTTTTGAGTCAGTCTGTGAGGGAATGCAGGGCTGAAAGTTCGATTCAGTTGGTAGTCCATGAAATTTTTTTATATGGCTCGAGTGCAACCACCCTTTACGTCCCTCAATCTTCACAGCTGTCCTTGTGGTCAATAAGACGAGTTTAGGCGACTGCCAGCGAGGCTCCAGCGGGTTCCTCCTGTCGAAATTTCTTATAAGCACCAGGTCACCTGGAACCACGTCATGGGGCTTCACCTCAGTGTTATCGGGGAAAAGCTGCAGCTACCTGTGAACGACAAGATTGTAGTGCAGACATCAAGGAAGCCAGGTAATCTGTCAGCATATTACAATCAACATCAGTTATTTTACGAGGTATAGGCGTCCCCCACATATTTGGTGGTCTACCGAAGATCACCTCATACGGGGATAGCCCTGTTCGAGAGTGTGCTACCATTCTCATGTAAAAGAGCGCAACCGGTAAAGCTACTATCCAGTCGACACCTTTTTCTCTACATACTTTGGACAGTCTAATTTTCAGAGTTTGATTATGTCGCTCCACGAGACCTGCTGCCTCGGGATGTCGGACACAGTGGAATTTCCATTGATAGCCTAACAGAAGTGAAACATGTTTCATTAGCTCGGATGAGAACGGCTGGCCATTATCTGAGTACACGATACGGGGAAAACCATACCGTGGGAAGAATTCTCGAACTAACTGCTTGGCAGTAGTCGGGGCAGTGTAATCTGAGACGGGATACGCCTCTGTCTACCGGGAAAGAGCGCATACAACTACGAGGACATATTTGAATCCTCGACATCGTTCCATCTGGATATAATCCATCTGGAGGACTTCAAAAGGGTGATCGGGGGGTTGAAATCCACCCTGTTCTACAGGTACGCCTTTTCCTGGATTGAACTGACAACAAATCATGCAGGTACGTACTTTCTGTTTAGCTGCTGCTCGCAAGTGTTTATTGAACCAAATGTGTTGGATACTGTCTAGCATAGCTTTCTCTCCTAGGTGCGCTGGGCTATGTATTGTGTTAATGATGACCTGAACCATTGAGTCGGGGAGAAACCATATAGATTTTCCCTTCGTCATCCATCCTTGATCCGTTTGGATCCCTCCTAATTCAGTCCATCTCTTTATTTCTTCTGGTGTAGCATGTGTCTGTATGTCAATTACATCAAGGGCGGGATCCTTAACTGTCATGCAGTGTGTTGGTGTCGGAACTATTGTCTTTGTCGTGTCAGTTGGACGAGTCTGATTCTGAGCAGTCTGTTTAGCTGTTCTGTCAGCTAGGTCGTTACCCTGAGAAATAATGTCAGTCACTTTCGTATGGGCCTTGCACTTCATAATCGATATTGCAGTAGGCAGATGTATTGCATCTAACAGAGCTTGAATAAGGGGACCGTGCTGGATGTGGGCACCGTGAGAAGTTAAATAACCTCTCTCTCGCCAAAGCACGCCGAAGTCATGGACGACTCCGAATGCATAACGTGAATCTGTGTATATGTTGACTTTCTTATTTTTGGCTTGAATACAGGCTTGTGTCAGAGCGATGAGCTCTGCTGCTTGAGCTGACAAGGTATCGATACAATTTGTTTCAATAATTTCAGTATCTGTTGTGACTGCATAAGCGGCCACTAACTCTCCTGTATTTGTTCTCATGCATGAACCATCTACATACAATGTCAGGTCTGGGTCTGATAATGGAATATCTGTCAAGTCTTGTCTGGGTTTCGTCGTAATAGTAATGACTTCAATACAATCATGTGCCAATGGGTCTGTTCCATTTAATGGCAAAAGTGTGGCAGGATTTAATGTATTACAACGTCTGATTTCTATGTGTGGCTGGAACAATGTCAATTCATAACCCGTCAGTCTTGCTATAGTCAAGTGTTGTGTTTGGGTCCGGTTCAAGAGAACCTCTACTGCGTGTGGTACTTGTACTGTCAATTGATGTCCTAATACTATGGCATCGCTTTGTCTGATTGCTAAAGCTGTTGCTGCGACTGATTTCAGGCACGCAGGAAGAGCCTGAGCTACGGGATCTAATGTACTAGAAAAATAAGCACATGGCTTGTGTGATCCTGCTTGTTCCTGCGTGAGTACTGACAAAGCAGTACCTTCACGTTCTGTAACGAAAAGTGTAAAACGTTTGCTGTAACATGGCGTTGCTAAAACAGGTGCTTGGCATAAAGCTTTCTTTAAGCTTTCAAAAGCTTGTGTATGTTCCTGAGTCCAAGGGAGGACAGTCGATGTCGCTGCCTCCTGTGTTGTCAACTGAATGAGTGGTTTCGCTAGAAATGCATATTGAGGGATCCACTGCCTACAGTACGAAGTGAGGCCTATGAATGCCCGTACCTCCTTTTGTGTCTTAGGTGGCGGCATGTTAACAATTAACTGGATACGGTCGGGTGTAAGCTGTCTTCCCCCCTTGGACAGCAAGTGCCCAAGGTACACAACTTGCTGGACACAGAATTGCAGCTTTGAAGGGGACACTTTGTGCCCCTTGTCGGCTAAGAAATGTAAAACCGTCAGTGACGCTTTTTCACATTCAGGTTCGCTTCGGGCGGTGATCAGCAGATCATCGACATATTGAAACAGGGCAGTGTTAGCTGGCATGTGGATACTGTCAAGTTCTCTTTTCAGTGCTTGGCTATAGATGCTGGGGCTTTCTGTGAATCCTTGAGGTGCGCGTGCGAATTTAAAACTTCGTCCATTTAAACTGAATCCGAACAAATATTGGCTTTCCGGATCGATTGGGACGCTAAAGAAAGCGTTCTTGAGATCAATTACAGTAAAGAACGTTGCTTCTGAATCTATGGCTGTTAGCAATGAAGAGATATCTGGGACCACGGGGTATTGTGGTACAATGCATTTATTTAATTCTCGCAGATCAATAACTAATCGATATACTGGTGGTGCTTTTGGATCAGTTCGTTTAAGAATCGGAATTATCGGGGTATTACATACATTGGAGTTGGTTTCCACAACCACTCCTTGTGCAATGAGCTCGTCAATGATTTGCAGTAAAGCCACTACAGCATCTGGCGGTAACTTGTATTGTCGCATTCGTGGTAGTACCACTCCTGTTTTGAGTGTGACTCGATATGGTGTGATGTGCATACAACCTACATCAGTGGGGCCTTGCGCCCATAAATGTGCAGGTAGATTCTGTAACCGGTGATCCATGTCTCTAGACACGTAGTGACCTTTAAAGTCACGCAAAAATAATCGTACTCCTTCCGGAGAACAACATATTATAGCTCCTAGAGCTTTCAATGTTTTTATACCTAACAAGTTTTCTGGACATGATTTCGTAAGCAATAGATCTGTAGTTCGTGTCAATGGACCAACTGTGAATGCAAGTGGTTGCGATACTTCGTTAATAGTGGGTTTTCCTGAAAAACCAAGGGAAATATTTTGTGAGCCTGAGAGGGGTGCCCCTGGAACTTCGCTATGACTGATAGTGGTTCTGCTTGCCCCTGTATCGAGTAGAAACTTTCTGTCTTTTCCTAATACTTGACTCTGTACGTAAGGACCCTCTTGATCTACGGGAACCTCAATAAGGGGTAGGCCAACTTCCCTCTCTAGGCTATTTCATGTGTAGCGCTGACACTCTGGGTAGTCGTTTTGTGCATACTGGTACATCTGTTGTGTCGTGTTTTGTGTTGCAGCAATAGGCTGTGGCTGTTGTTGTTGTTGTGGTTGTGGTACGGTCTGCTGTACAGCTGGCATAGGCTGTATATTCTGAGGTACTTGTGGTTGGATCTGATCCTGTCTAGGCGGACGTGGTCTCTCTTTCGTTATACCCGTAGAGATATTATGTTTTAAAACTGCGCAATCGTGTATATAATGACCTGGCTGTTTACAATAGTTGCATGTCCCTCTAACAGGACCTACTGAATCATTGGACTGTGTCGTACCCTTTTTATGACCATCAGCTGGAACTGACTGAGCAACAAGCATTTTCATTTTCGTGTCTTTCATACGTCTTTGTTCATGTTCTTGTTCTTCTCTAATTCTATTGTGGTGATATTGTAACATTTGTAACATCTGTGACGGTGTGTTACCTTGCCAAGTACTCTCGAATTTTAATACTCTACTCTTAACTTGGGGCAAGGAATTCTCAACTAATTTTGTCACAAACAGATGTGGATACGACTCACTACTTGCTTTTATGCCACTATTAATACCAAAACATTTTTCAAATCGGGAATAGAAATCACTAGTGTCTTCATCTTGTTTTTGTTTACAGGCTGAGATTGCACCCCAGTCTTCCTTTTTCGTAGTTAATAAACGTGGTAGTACCTGCACTAATAATCCTGGTAATGCTGTAGTCCTTTCCCCAAGCCCTGAACCTGCAGCTCGGGCCTTTTCTTCGTTTTCTAATGCTGTCCAATCTATCTTTTGGTCTCCCACCTCCCATTCCTTTTCTTTGAGTTTCTCGTAAATACCGGCGGGTAATAGGACTTTTAATATTTTCATAATGTCCGGGTAAGTATACTCTCCCATCAGTAACATGTCTTTTATCTCACGGTGGAAACCTGCTGGGTCTTTGTCATGGCTAGGTACTACTTTCTTCATCTCTAATAATTCAATTTTAGTTATGGGCGCGTACACAAACACGCGTTTAAAAATATTGTCCTCACCTCTGATTGGGTGTACTTCGCGTAAGGGATTCTGTCTGTCTATGTGATACGTTTTTCTTTCCTTGGGGGGAACTGAAACATGTTCTGGGCATATGAAGACAATGTACTGGTGTCGATATTCCAGAATTTCTTTAATTAAATCAGTACCTGAACCTCTCCATTTGTTCGTGAGTAATTCTATCAATATATCAGGCAGGGGACCGGGATCGGAGTGTTGGCTTCTATATAATATAACGAGGTGTTGTATCATGTATATACCAGCTAAACGCTGTTCGTCTGGGGTAAGATTCAAAAACGTGTGTGCCAACGCATCATCACTGTATTTTTCAGAACTGTCAGCCCATTGTACTGCTGACCTGGCTAATTCTTGTTCATCCATAGAATCGAGCATATGATACCCCCTTCGGTCTCGGAGTAATTTATCAGCAGCCTGGAATAAGTGTTCAGGGGACTTCGTATTTAGCATAGGGGCTTGAAAATGTCTGTTACATTCTGGACGTATCGGACGTATCGGGTCATTAAAGTATCTGGTATTGTTACAAGGTCTTCCCCTACCTACATAGGCTATCGTTTCTAATTGTCCTGTGGGTATTTCTGATTCTTCCTCCTCCTCTCCCTCTGATTCAGTTTTGTCTGCCTCTAATCTGGCTTTATGTATTCGTTCTACTTCTTTGCGGATCTTTCGGCACATAACTACTATACACGTCTGTTTATCATGTTTTCCCTCTGATATATTCTGACCCCATCGGGTAAGTACTTGTATTTCATCCTGGTCTACCTCGGACCTATCTCTGTCTCTGATCAAGCAGTTTATGAAGAAACGTAACAGTTGTCTCTGTATATCCGCTTTCTGGTATTCCATGGCTTCGTCAATACTTTCAGGGCCTTGCCCTGTTTGGACAAAGCGATATATATTGTCTAAATGTTTAATCATTCCTGGTAGCGTCGTTAAATATAGTGAAGCTCGTCGTATACGTAGTGATGATAGCAGCATTCTATCATTTTTACCGGGCACTGTATCATATCTACAATCTACAAGATGTTCCTTAAACATGTCGGACGTTGCTATTTGGGGTGTACGTTGGTTGGCTAAATCTCTAAGAGACGATTTACTTCGTGATGGTGGCGTGGCAAAAATTGCTGTCGCACCTTCTGAGGTGCTAGGCACGAAAGGATTTGTGGGATGTAAGGTAGAAACTGTGGATGCAGGAAAAGCGGTGGAAACAGATGAACCCGTGGGATTGTGCGGAGGAGTTTGTGGTTGCGGAGTTGAGGGCAGATGATCTCGGCGTTGAGCTCCATCGACAGGTGGCGTGTGTGGTGGATCATTAACATATTCGGGAGCTACATTGTCTAAATAGGAGGAAAGGAAAATATCTTTTGCGGTCTTGGGATGTGTTTTAATCGGGAGTAATGGGGGTGGCAAATCTTTCGGTATTTCCGGGGTGGCCTTAGGTAGACCTTCGGCTAAAAGAGGATACATACCATTCATAAGAGCATTTCGTTGTCTGTCTACTTGTTCTGTTTTTACTCGGATACCTTCCTCAACTAATACATTTTCTCGGGCTTTATTTGAGTTCTCCCTACATTTCTCTTCCTGTCTGAGCGCTTTCTCTGTGCGCCTATGCGATTCTTTACGCCATAGTTCAATGGCATCTTTCTGTGACTGTCTGGCTTTCTTTTTCCATAATTCTTCTTCTACTCTCATGATGCAATCTGCATCCCATGTCCCAGCTGCGGGCCACCTCTGACTTTCTGCTAGATCCTTGGTGTAGTCCACCCATAAGTCAAGATATAATACAGCATCTAGGCCATGTTTATGATACATGAAATACCCTGGAGTGTCCCTAGGTGGAATGGGAACAGCTTCTTCGAGTACCCCTTTTCTAGTTTTGATCTGTCTGAATTTTGAAAAGAACGGCATCTTTAAACCTTGCTACTTGGTTCTTACTCGAACTGGACTTGAACACAATTAATACAATAAACACAATAATGAACATTCATTCATACCACAATTTTTGAACACAGTAAAACATTTAACATTTAACTTTTAACGAACAATGATAATTAGAAGAAAACTAGTTACTGACATAATACTAATACTGGATAATACTGAATTATATACATGAACATACTGGATATACTGCTAAACAGTACAGATACACTGCTAAAACAGTGCAGACCGGATCTGTGTACCCAAACCCGTCAGGACCGGCACAAATTAATGTGCACGTCTAAATGCCTCCCCGGCAACGGTACTCACCGGGTAGCGCGGAACGGAAGGCCTCGGAACTGAACTGAACTGGACCGGACTGGACTCGACTGGACTCGGAACTTCGGAACCTGGTGGGCCTCTGTATACCTCGGATCTTGCTCTCTCAGCTAGGCTCTGGTCGGGATACTTCGCACTTCTCACCGCCTCGTCTGGGTGTTGATCGCAGCCTCAGTCACCCCCGCTTCGCCGGAGGGAGATACAGGAAATCCTGCGGGTACGCGTTTTTGTCCGTTCAGCTGCGGCAGGGGACCGGGCCTGCAACGCACCTCCGGCGCGTGAGATGAGAAAGTGTCCCTGTTCGGGCGCCAATTTATGTGGTAAATATTTAAATTACCTGTACTATTTTTTATGCGGTAAAGTCTAGTAAGAATAACTCAGTCAAAATAAGAGGCAGAATCCGTGGTATTAGAGGTTCTGAAAAGGGCTTTATTCCTTACAAAGGAATTATAGTTCGAACCAGGCAATCATATTCCATCACCACAAAGGTTCAGGAAGGGATCAGCAATACATTATTGACAAGTAACAATATATATATGAAGAGCATTGCATTAAGACAGATGCAGGAGGCGTAACAGCTGATAATACAGATAAGAATACACATACGTAATGAAAATAGGCGTATACTAGAAACGTCATTTAAAATGATGTCACAAGTGGGTGGATCCATGAGAGAATCCTGCAGTGTCAGCAGAAATATTTGGCAGAGATGCGCGCGCAGCCGCATGACGTGTGATTGACGTGCAACTAGAGAGTGAAGGGAACTTGACATTTAGCCCTACATGTGGAGACAGAAGTCTGGGGTGTCAGGACAACCTAGTCCTAAATCATATCTAATATCTTGTGTTTAAGGAACTATATTATCTGGAAGGAAAGGTCTTCTCGGACAGATCCTATTCTATACTGACTGTTAGTGCGTGTACAAGCGTCTATGTGTCTACATGAGATGCGAGGGGGCAGGAGTCTTCCATGGTAACAGGGCCTATGAATTACTTGCATAAAGACAGCGAGGCCGGGCCCTTTGCTCGGTAGCTAGAAGGATGTTTACCTAAACTACTAGACAGGAATGCATTGGATGAGGAGCGGAGCAGATAACTTGAAGGCTGAATACAGTTTTTGGCAGGCAACAGGCCGCGTCAGGCACCGCTAGCCGCGCAGGGAGTAAGACCAAGTTCATGGACACGGATGTAGGTCCAGGCTGGAGCATTTCAGAGGCAGAAGCAGGAAAAGGCTTGATGACAGAATTCAGGGCCTACTCGCCTGAACTGTAAAACTAGAAAAGTGAACCATATAAAGTCGGTGGCCAATCATACTTAGGAATGGAATATTCGACCCATTCATGGCGGATCTGAAAGAGGATATGTTGGCGTTGGACGCACATGTATTTGCGTCTTCATAGCTGGAACTGGAGGGAACATACATGTACTTGTAGCATGTACATGGAGTCGTTGGGGTCTAAGATAGGGGACATAACTGATCATAAAATTCATATTTCCTCACCGTCCAATAGCGATATTGGACGGTAACAAGCCGGGTCGTCCCTATTCCCTTTTTTAAATATGGGGACTACGATTGCGTCCGACCAGGTGGTAATAAAACCGCATTTATTTCCCATATTTAATACATTGGTTAACAAGGGAACCCAGAAGTCCGGTTCTGATTTATAGAGATCCACTGGGGTGTGGTCAGGGCCGGGGGCTTTTCCTAAAGGACTTTCTCTAAGGGCATCTTCCACTTCTAGTGTGGTAAATACCAGTTCAATAGGGTAAGGAGGTGCTGGAGAGACAGTTAGGCGGTTATCCTGAATTATGCTATCTGGGGGTGAATTCACCTTGCATGGGTTCGGGGCATTACCCTGTGTGTTGTTGGAATAAAGATTACCATAATGTTCTACCCAGAGCTCAGCCGTTATAGCCACTTCTACAGAATTATCTCTGTCTTTTGAGTTATAAACAGATCTTATGACTTTCCAGAAGGCATTGCTGTCCTTATTCCTGGCGGCTTCCCCCAAAGCTTCCCAGGCCTCCTGCTTCAGTTTCGCCCTCCGCTGTTTAATTGCCAGCTTATAATCGTATCTCGCTTGACGAATTTGAACTCTATCTTTTGGGTCGGCAGACAAAGCTTTCTTTAAGATTTTCAGTGTAGATGTACATCTAGAGTCAAACCACCCACGAGTATGCCTCCCCTTGTCTTTGCAGTTCCTAGTCAGTGCATTTTTTATATGGCGCTGAATGTTAGAAAAAGCAACCATGATGCTCTTTGGGTCAGTATCTTCCTCTAAGCAGGCAAGTATGTCCGTGGAGCAAGAGGATAGGAAGTTTTGAAAGAAGGATGTTGGGTTCATTTTCTCCCATTTAATTACATACCCATTGGTCTTAGATAGGGTAACCTCAAATGGATATAGAACCCTACTAGGTTCCTTTACTTTGCCCTCCATGAGATTTACCCCGAAGGTGATGGGATAATGATCGCTCATGGGGTCATCCCCCGTTTCCCAGAAGGTTATAAAGTCAGGATAGGTGGGTGATATCAAGGCAAAATCGATTGTGGATTTACAACCTCTTCCATTGTACATTGGGGCAAAGGGAACCGGGGGGGAGCATGCCTGGTTAATAAAGGTGAGGTCAAAGGTAAATATGACATTGTTAAGAAGAGACCCCATGTTGGTGTGGGAGAAGTGCAGAGGACCGTCCTCCCCGAGATCTGACAGGCCGCACAAACCTAGCTCAGAAGACGGACAGACGGAACAATTGAAGTCACCCACCCACAACATTATGTGATCCCCCGAACCTTGATCTCTCAGTTTGTGAATATGATGGATCATAATATTCAAATTTGATTCCACCTCACTAATTGGCAAATTATTATAAAAATTCACAAGAATCACCTTTTGCGAAGTGCCCCATTTAAGTAGTATGATTTGGAAGTACTGATTGGATTGGAAATCGCAAACTTTTACATCCCCTACGTTAGATATGTATGTGCACAAGCCCCCCTTGTTGCGACCCTGGGCTGATGGCACAGCTGGGGAATGGAAGGTTCGGTAGCCCAACATGTGCACTTCCTCTATAAGCCAGGTTTCTTGTAGGCATAGGATGCCATACTTCTGCACAATCTCCAGCCAAGGTTTGTGGGTGATCTTACTACCGAGGCCTGCAACATTCCAAGAAAGGAGAGAGTGCATTGGGTTTCTAGTTTCCTGTGGATGATGCCCTGCATTCCCCGTTGTGCCTATCCGAACTTGCAGGTGTGCAAGGTCTGCCTGTAGTTTGACCTGTGCAGTAAGAGGGTGCTGTTCAGGGGGGTTTAGGTCTATCCCAATGTGGCTTGGAACTTGGGGTATGGGCATTAATTTTTCACTCGGGACAGTTTCCGTTAGGGGATTTTGGGCATTGGTAAGGGTTGGAGCGACACTAATTCCCAGTCAATCCACCTGATCCAGACATTCAAACCTGTTCATAGTGGGTGCTCCTTCCCACCAGTTGTCAAAGGGTTGCCAACCATCCCCATGTCCTTTCCATCTACGATTGTGGGCTATTGACCAAGCCCCAGGTGGCTCAACAGTCTGTTTTGGAGGATAGAAAAAGGTGAGGGGTCTGGTGACAATAGATTGGTCAGTATCCTGTGAATCCCATATAGTGATATGCTGGGCTGTGTGAGGGTCTGCAAATGAGACCACTATGCAGTCTCCAGGGATGGATTTATGGGTACGACCCACCCATGGCACTCTCCTAACCATTAGAACCCTAGTCCTAACAGTATTGGGGAGCTGTCTATTGTTGTTGAGCCAGTGAATCACCTTATTCTTTAGGGACCACTGGGTCTCCATAGAAAGCGGGTCAAGTGGTGGTACACCAGCCAGTATGACGACGTAGGGCCCGGCGTCAGGAGGAAGATCAATGTAGCCCCCACAAAAGTTCTGGCGGCCATGGTACTGGTTGGTTATGCGCGCAGTAGGGGGGATATTAGTCTTATTGGGCTTGTGGGCGGCCTTAGGGATAGGGTTGGGTAAGGTCTGGTTCTCGGGGCCTTTTGCCACTGGTATTGGGATTTTTGGAATTAGGGGAAAGGGAACGATTGGCTTAGAGCGGGGTTTGGGTATTGGGGTTGGCTTTGGTGGGGGTAGGGACAAGACCGGAGGTGGCATTTCAGGGGCAAGGGAACTAACGTTAGTTTCTGGAGCCGGGTGAATACCATCGTCATTCTCCTGAGGAGTACTCTCAGCAATATGAGGATAAGTTGCTTCCAGTTGTTTTAGGCTAAGGGTGGCCAGGGAGACTAAGGTCTTATCCATCTCGAGGAGATTATTCTCGATACGAGAGAGTCTGAGTTCCAGAGGTGACAGTAATTGTTTTAATGTACCCCAGACTATCTTAAGAAAATCTTCGTCATCACCCCCCTTGTCTCTATCCCTCCCTGGCTCACTTTGCCCTCCCTCTTTGGGTTTCTCACCATATGTGGGGAGAGGCCCTTGAATAGGGTCAAGGACTACGTTAAGATTGCTGTGTTCCCTGTCCCCCCCTATTAGATGGTTAACCAAATTTGGCGCTTGTATGGTCTCCCCAGTGGTGGGTAGTGTTCGCCTATTATTAAAGAACTGCAACCTTGCAATTTTTTCTTTTTTGCGGGCATAAGCAGATCTTGCATTGTTTTTCTTTTTTAGAGTTGGGCCATCTTTGTTTTTATTTTTTGCTACTGGGGGAGAAAGGTCAGGGGGGTCAGGGCTATCCGACAAGACAATGGCAGTTCCAGGTCCAGTGGGCGCGATTCCCTCGAAAGTTTTGGGGGGCGCAGTAGTTAAGGTGGGTATAGACTCTAATGGAAGGGAAAGAGGTGGGGGAGCATGGTGAACATCGGCATGGATTATCAGTGGGGGAGGGCAAGAAGCATGTTGTGGAGATGCAGCAGACGCGATTTTCCCTAGGGAAGATTTTTTAGAGTTAGCAAAGGTCTGGGAAAGCCTACGTGCCGCGTCAAGCTCAACTGACACCCTCTTCTGCATTTTAGTGATTTCAGCATCAATTGCTAGATTAGTCTTAACAAGGAAATCATCCAATGTCCCGCTGGGCTTACTCAGCCCCATTGCAGTTTTACTGCGACTGCCCCGTGTACTCATGATATATTTGAATTGCAGTACACACAATGTACTTACTGGTGGAAAAGGGACGAGTCAGATAACAAAAACCAAGGGGGGTGGGCCAGGCCAGTCCTCTATGTCCTCGAACGGCCTCAAACGGTTTTTGCTGGCCAGATTAAGGTTCAATCAATTGCATCATTTTTTGGCTTCCCCTTCTGGGTGGACACTGCCTGAGGCAAGAGAACCCTGCGGCTGCGACAATATGTCTCCCGAGGATATGCTGCATTTTACCATGTTTTGTTCTCATTTTAGTTGGCCGAGGAAGCAATTTTTAATCCCTGTGCTGAATCCTTCAAGGCCTGCCTTAATGTATCTACAGATGCTTCCAACAGATCATGTTATCTTCACAGTCCTATCCTTTTGCACAAGCAGCTTGGGTGTCTGGAAGATCGAGATCTGATTAATTGCCCCATTACTCACTATTTATTATTTAATTTTATTTGTGTTTTGTTTGTCTTTGAATTTTGATATTGAAGTTTTGGTTTGCACTCTCGCCCTTTATGGTGATTGCATCACTTGAATCAAGACTTCATGATGACCTTAATTCCTCAAAATTAGGAACCTTATTAACCTGAATTTATCATTGAGTCATTAAAATTTTGTTTACATAGAGTAGTCTTGTAATGTAATTGCACTTTATGAAGGTTAGTTTTTGCAGCTGGGTACAGTTTCTTATTGATTTGAATGGATTTTACTTGTATTTTTATTACCTTGTATTTATAGAGGATGTGATAGTATCATACTACAATGTAATGGAATATGTATTTTATATGAAGTTTGTGTGATATTTTATGGCCAAAATTGACCGAATAAACATATTTATCTATCTATCTACACACAAGCACAACAAAGCTGATATTCCTAAGATTGCATGAGCCCTTGACCTAGAAAATGTAAAACATAAAACGAAAAATGCAAAAAAACTATGTAAAACGGAAGGAATGTACCAGCAGCTAATGAGCAATGGAAGTCTGCAACACTCGCCATAATAATGCCCCAAAAAGCAACATTAATGCACTTTTACTTCATTAGCTTATGGTCAGTGGTCGTTTGTCTGTTAATGTGAAAGCACTTTAAATTCCGTAAAATAAACCTCAGAAGAAAAAAAACTTGATTTTCAAAGCGCGTGCTTCAGCAACAAAACTGGTGTCTTTTAGAATGTTACCAAGAGCTAAATCAAAACCGCTTAAAAGAAAAGCACTTTAAACATTTTAAAGCCATGGTCAATAAGCACTGAATGGACCAAAATAAGATCCAATTTGAAAGCATTTTGTCACAAATAGAGACAACTGTTTCACTGCTGCCTGTTATAAATCTATTAGCAAGGATACCTCTCGGCTAAAACAACTCTGTTGAGAAATGACTGGGGTTACTTTCACACTGATATTCGGATTTGTTTTTTTTCTTCTAACTGTGGCATGGTAAATGACAATGTCCACTTAAATGGACCTAACCCAATCTTTGCTGTTTCCCTATTTGTGGTGTGAATGTTACTCACATACTTTTGTTCCCATCTAAAGTGATTGTAAGAAATCAGGTTATTAGTTGAGAGGGGTTGTTAGACCTGTCAGCCCATTGGCAGTTCCCTCCTCATTTTATTATTTTTGTCCCTTTCCCCCTTCTCATTTTTTTCTGTCTACCTAACTTTTTGGTACTGATGTAGAGGTTCTGGGGGTCTTTTCCACTTCACATGAGGGAAAGACGCAAAGTGCTCCTCTGAGGAGAATAGATGAGGAAGGTGAGATGCGCAAAATGGTGGCTCCAACTGTCACTTTAACACCTGGGCCATGACTTGCCATGAGAGGTTCCAGAACCTTCTGGGCCCTTCTGGCAAGTCAGGCCCAAGGTGATAAATAGAGGTGGCAGGAGGGCAGCCATTTTAGGTTAGAGAGAACTGTGTGGCATCAGGAGTAAGGCGCCTGAGTGAGGAGGTGGTCGTGCCTAAAAGGGAACAGACAGGTTTTAGGGCCTGCACAAACTTCCAAACCAGGTGACGTCACCCCTAACCTTGTGACCGGGCCCTGAGCGCAGTCGGAGATCTGGTGGACAGCGCTATCTTGGAATTTACCTGTGGCCACTTCCAGGAGCAAGGAAGCTTGGGGACTCCAACCCAGCCGCACCAAAGAATTACTGGCACCCTTGATTTGGCTCCCCCACTGCCCCCTAGTTCCCTCCCAAAGACCCTACCAGAACTGGACACCGTCATCCTTCAGAGATCGTGAGGGACTTCTGGTGTCCTCCGGAGGTGGTTCCTGGCTTGTGGGAGCTTGTGGTGGGGTTTCCTGTGAGGAACGGGTGAGCCGCGACGCCGCTGCCCAGGTGAGGAGAATTGCCTGAGGGAGGAGCGAGACGCGACCGGCTTCGAGGCCGGCATCCTCCTGTCACGTGAGAGGGGCCGTAGCGCCGCCCCTCTCTGCTGCCAGTAACCCTGGAAGACCGCGCCCCGTCTGAGACGCTGTTGCCTGAAGTATCCGAGCAGACCGGAACGGAGTCTGAACCGACCCCCTAGGTAGCGTGGCCCTAGCGGACTGTAGCACAGAGGGAGGGCCAGCGGCAACGAAGCGCACCCTCGCTACCAGTAGGAATTGGGTGAGGCATTTCGGTGAGGTGCCTAGTGGGACGTCCTCCGACCCTTCGGCCAAATTCCCCCCTTGGGTGTCGGGAGTCCAGAAACCCGGAAGCAAGGTCCTTCAGTTCAGGAATGAGCTACTCGCAGGACGACCAGCACCAACACAGTAAGCGGGGCCCTAGTAGGAAAAAAGGGGAGGAGTGATAAGGGAGTCCCCAGAGGGCCCGGGGGAGTACGTCGTAGTGGGCAGGAAGTGTCCTGGTATCCCTTGAGGTCCGTTACTGGGAAACACCAGTCCTTGGCGAATAAAAAAGGGAGAGTGACTGGATTGGGCACGAGACTGTCGCTCAGTGTGGGAAAAGACAATCTCCCAGTCAATGTCAGCTGGAGCTCGGAATCCATGTTAATAAAAATGTGATTGGTGGGTTGTCAAGAAATAAGCAGAGCCTGGCAGACTGGTTAGAATGGATCACTGAGTTGCCAGCCAGTAAAGGTCCAACGTAGCGCCTAGAAGGCGGAGATTGGACAGATTGAGCAGTATAAGAGTCCAAGAATATTCAGAAGGGACTAAATGTTCTTTTGAAATGTGATTTGAAGCTCTGAGGGTATTTCTGTAATCACTTTATAAGGTGTAATGTTGAAAGGTATTGTCATTTTGAATGCAAATGTAATGTTTTACCCTGTCATGGGAAACTAAGGACCACTGTTAAAGGAGAAAAGATTATCTAGGACAGGAACGTCCAGGTTTGGACTTAGACTATAGAGAGAAGTTCCAATGCAAATGAAATGAATTGGTTCCGTTTGTATTGTTGAATTGAGAACCGGATCCTTATCAGAAAAGAAATGTTATAAAGTTTCAGTAACTCTTTACAAAGAAAATCGGTGTAGTGTTCTTTTTGAGTGATGTGGCGCAGGATTGCGAGCTGAGTGGGATGCAGGCCTGAAAAAGCCAAACGGAGTGTTGAGCCAAGTGACCTGAGCCAAGCTACCCCTAGGACGTAGGTCCAACAAATTGGTGCTCAGCGGTGGGATTAGTTATTCAGTGCTTGCATCCGCTTGGTAGCAGTCTTGTGCGCATCACCACCTACACTGGATTGTTTTGACTGGAGTTTTCTCCAGATTGTTTTCTAATTGGAGGATTTTTGAAATTGTCCTGTGTATATTCCCTTTCTTGAGAAAAGTTCTTGTTAACTGTGTTGGGGTCCCATCTGGCAGGATGGAATTCGAGTTGGGTAGGTTGGAGGAGTATACAGTGGGCCAACTGAAGGAGTTCTGCCAGGAACGGGGGGTATTCTTTAAGCAAGGGGCAAAGAAGACAGAGCTCCAGGCAAGCTTAAGAGCCTGGGTTATGGCCCACCCTAGCGGGAAACGGGAGGAAGAACCAGGACTAGATCTCCTAGAAGAACCGGAAGTCCTTCTTCCCCCTGGGAGCGGTAATATGGACGTTGGGTCCAGGGCCCCATCAAGAGTGGGAAGTAGCGCCTCAGGGGGGAGCCTGTCCTCTGCTGACCTAGTTGATCGAAGGGAAGAGAGACAGCTGAGAATGGATCTGGCCCGGTTAGAAAAGGAGAGGGAGGAGAGGAGGTTCCTCCACGAGCTTCACTTAAAAGAGTTAGAGCTCAAAGCCCTCCAACTTGGAACCCCCAGCAGTCCCAATGGTGGCAGCATACCGAGAGAAGTCCCGAGAGAGTCCAGGCCCTACCTGCCCAAAGATGTGGTTGCTAGCTATGGTATAGGGGATGACATTGTAAAATGGCTGGCTGCCTATGAGGTTTCTCTAAGAGCCCATGGGGTCCCCGAAGCCCAGTGGGGGGGTGGCCTGTATAGGTATATGCCTCCGGTGGGGAGGGATGCCTTGTTGGCGCTAGAACAGCCAGATCAGACCAGGTACCCCGTCATGAAGGTAGCCCTAGTAAGGAAATTTGGACTGACCCCTGAAAAATTCAGGCAGAGGTTTCGGGGCAGTCAGAAGTTGTCCACTCAGAATTGGGTGGACTTCTTGGACTATGCCAGGAAGGCCTTAGAGGGCTGGGTGCAGGGTAGTGATGTCAAGGACTATGAGGGACTGTACAATTTAATTTTAAAGGAGCACCTCCTAGAGAAAAGTTTTCCAGAGCTGCGTCAGCACCTAGTAGACAGCAAGCTCACTAATCCCAGGAAGCTTGCAGAGGAGGCGGATATCTGGGCGAGTACCCGGGTATCCTCAAAAGGGACTGGAGGGAATTTCCAAGGGGCTGGACAGGGCGCCCCCCAGAAGAAAGAGGGGGGAGACAAAAAGAGGGAGTTCTCTAAAGGCCCCCAAAAGAGTTCACCAGGGAAGGGAGTAGGATTCCCTCCTAAGGTTGTTCCCCACAAACCCCCTTATCCTGACCGTGGTCAGCAGCCTAGGGTTGTCCGATGTTACGAGTGTGGTGAGGTTGGGCACTATAAGGGGGATGCCAAGTGTCCCAAGAGACCACACCCTCCCATTGGAGGAAAGACCCCTGGGGTGGCGAGTGTAGTGCTCGGGGAGGAGTTGCCCCTAGATAAGGGAGGTGAGTGGACAGGGCTAACCTTAGTGTCCTTAGGGGATTGTGAGATGGTTCCTAAGACCCAGATGCCCTCGAATACTACTAAGTACAGGCAATGGGTCACCATCAATGCCCAGAGGGTGGAGGCTCTGAGGGACACAGGAGCCAGCATGACTATGGTAAGGAGTCAGCTGGTGTCCCCAGAGCAGGTGGTCCCCAATGTAGTCCACCCGGTTGTGATGGCTGACAACCGAGAGGGTAACTATCCGGTGGCCCAGGTTCCCTTTGAGTGGGGAGGGGTTGCGGGTCCTCTACGAGTTGCGATCAGCCCTGCCATGCCGGTCGACTGCCTGTTGGGAAATGACCTTGAACACTCGGCGTGGAAGGAGGTTGAGTTCAGGGCCCACATGGAAATGTTGGGGACCCCTGAGTGGACGTGTGCCCACACTCGGTCCGTGACCACCCGAAGAGGGGATTCACAGAGGTTGGAGCCTGGGACAAAGGCCCAACCAGCTGCCGGAAAGGGTAGACGGGGACGGGGAAAGCCTGCCCCGGCATCTGACCCTCCAAAGGTGGATGGGGCAACTAAGGTGGTCCCGGAGTCTACGGAGGGGGAT
Source organism: Triturus cristatus (assembly GCF_964204655.1). Classification (NCBI taxonomy): domain Eukaryota; kingdom Metazoa; phylum Chordata; class Amphibia; order Caudata; family Salamandridae; genus Triturus; species Triturus cristatus. The sequence goes on along the minus strand of NC_140585.1, from coordinate 1,102,610,219 downwards.
GTAACGTCCCTGGAGGGCTTGCCTACCCCTGCAGACTGGCAGGTGGAGGGAGGACCTACTAGGGAAGAGTTTTGTCAGGCCCAGAAGGAGTGCCCTACCCTTGAGGGTTTACGGCGGCAGGCCGAAGCCCAGGCAGCGGGTAACGATTCGGGGAACTTCCACATATACTGGGAAGATGGACTCCTGTATAGCGAACCCAAGGCTCCGGTGCATGGTTCATCCCGGGCCTTGGTAGTTCCCCAGCGTTACCGAGCCTTCCTATTAGGACTGGCTCACGAAATACCCTTGGCAGGACACTTGGGACAAGACAAGACCTTTGCACGACTTGTCCCTCATTTTTACTGGCCTCAGATGAGGATTACGTCCGATACTTTTTGTAGGACGTGTGTAACCTGCCAAGCTAGTGGGAAGACAGGGGTGAAGCTGAAAGCTCCCCTGGAACCACTGCCTGTCGTTGGTACCCCCTTTGAAAGGGTGGGCATCGACATTGTCGGGCCATTGGATCCACCAACATCGGCCGGTCACAGGTATATCTGGTGGATCATGCCACACGGTACCCAGAGGCTATCCCTCTGAGGACCATTACTGCACCTGCGGTGGCACGGGCCCTTATGGGAATTTTTACCCGGATGGGATTCCCCAAGGAAGTGGTGTCGGACAGAGGTACCAACTTCATGTCGGCATACATGCGGGCTATGTGGAAAGAGTGTGGAGTTACCTACCGGTTCTCCACTCCTTATCACCCCCAGACTAATGGTCTGGTGGAAAGGTTTAACAAAACCTTAAAGGGCATGATCCGGAGTCTGCCCGAGAGCCTGCGGAGGAAATGGGACGTCCTCCTACCTTGTTTGCTGTTTTCGTACAGGGAGGTACCACAGAAGGGAGTGGGCTTCAGCCCCTTCGAATTGTTGTACGGGCACCCTGTGCGTGGACCCCTCAGCCTGGTGAAGGAAGGATGGGAAAAGACTCCCAGAAAACTTCCCACGGATGTGGTGAGCTACATGCTGGCCTTTCGTAGCCAAATGGCTAGGTTGTGGAAGCAAGCTTCCGAAAACCTAGAAGCCAGCCAAACGGTCGTGAAGGAATGGTATGACCGAAACGCTCACCCGGTGGAGCTGGAGCCTGGCCAGAAGGTGTGGGTGATGGATCCTGGAGAGCTTAGCGCCCTCCAGGATCGCTGGTCAGGTCCCTTTGAGGTGGTTGAGAAAAAGGGCAAGACCCCCAGGCAGCCCCATCGGGTGCTCCATGTCAACCGCCTCAAGCCTCACCAAGAGAGACCCGAGGTCACGTTAATGATGGTGACTGATGGGTCAGAGGAAGAGGAAAGTGAACCTCTTCCCGATCTGTTTGCGTCCCGAGAGAAGGATGGATCGGTGGAGGGAGTGATCCTTTCACCGACACTAACTCCTGAACAACGGAAGGACTGTCGCCAGGTACTGGAGCAGTTTGCTTCCTTGTTCTCCCTTATTCCGGGAAGGACTCATCTGTGTACCCATGACCTGAGCCAAGCTACCCCTAGGACGTAGGTCCAACAGGGGTGAACCCCAAAAGTCACTAAATTAACCTGTGCTTAACCCTCTGGTAGCTTTGCACAAAAAAGGTCAATGTGTAAAGTATTTATGCAACACACACGCAGTAATAAAGTCTAAGCACATCACAAGATAAATCCCAAACCAATGAAACAAAACAGAGTACATTTTAATAATTAACACAACCTCAAAATGATCAAAATCCATTTCCTAGAACTGGAGATATACATTTTAAAAATTTTAGGTGAAAAAGAAGCACAACGTGCCAATTGTGGTTATATAGTTGCGCTGGACCAGGGAAAAGTCCAAATTTCAGGCCGACCACAATGGAGTGCGGGTTGGACACAGGGACCAGGTTAGTTCAGCAGAAGAGCTACCTTCTCAAGAGGCCCAAAAAATCTGGATCTTTCCCTTTTCTTCAGGAATTCATTCTAAGTCTAATAATGTAAAACAGCATTTGTTTAAGGGAGAGGTAGATATACATCTGTGAAAAACAAATTTATGAGTTTTTCACTGTCAGGACATGTAAAATTTAAATAATTTTGTCCTACTTGTTAAATACTATCTACCTTGCACAATGTAACTAGAAGGGCCTACCTTAAGGTTGACATTTAAGTTTTAAAAAGGAAGATTAAGGCCTAGCAAAATATTTGATTTGCCAGGTCGAAATTGCAACTTAAAACAGCAATACAGGTTGCAGTAGCACCCCGAGGCATGTTTTATCGTGCTAGTGTAGTGGGTGGCGCAATGAGTACTGCATTTAGTTTACTGGCCCTGGGTACATTTATTACCATTTACTAGGGACTTATAAGTAAATTAAATGTACCAGTCAGGTATTGGCCACATTTACCATGTTTAGAAGGGTCAGCAAAAGCCCTTTACCACTTGTTAGCACAAGCACTTTACATCTGCTTAGCAGGGAAAAAGAGTTCAGAGTCCTAAAAGCAAACAACGATGGGTTCAGCAAAGGAAGGCAAATATCTGGGGTGACCCTACAGAAAGGGGCAGTTCCAACAGTGATCATCTTAAATTAGAAGGCTCCAGTTTTACAACACTCTGCAGTTGATAATACTCTGTCCTTTGCACGGATGCCAGTAGCAATTGTGATGCTAATACACACCATTTATGTATTGTGAAACAGACAGCCAATGTTTAACACCACTGTCACCCCTTCTTTAAAATCTGGGCAATTGTTACTCACATAATTACTATGTGAACACCCCTTTATTTCTTAGATTCTGGGCCACTAGAATTATGCAGCAATAAATTGGCAAATTAAGAGGCCATTTCGACTAAATTACTGGGCAATAAAAAGCAAATTAATTGACATAATGCCGTACAACTTGTAGCAGTATTTCTATATTCTTTCATTGTACACTTAATAGTAAGTCGGTCAGGGCAAAGTAGCACCTCATTAGTCCCTGTTTAACACTTGAATGCAGCAATCTGAAAGGTGATTAATTAAGCCTTGCAAAGGGTATTACACTGTGCAGACCCACGTGTAAAAATGAATGAAAGGGACACCAAAAGAATGATGTTGGAATTGTTAGGACCAGCAAAAAAGTGTTAAATCTTTTTATTATTTAGGTGTTATTTTCACAAATGAATACGTTTGGTCACATCAGTGAACGAAGTTGACAATTACTATGAGTAAGTCTTATAATATTTTAATTAGAGCTCAAAGGCAATGTGGTAAATAACAAATAGTTATTATCAACAATTTACACACAAAATATAAAGGCAGCTGCTGTGGGGGGGAGCAGAAATTTGGGAAATTGTGGATCCGAATCCCTCAAAGGCAGCTGAAAATAAATTCCAAAGAGGTTATTAATCTGAGCCTTCGTTTACCAATGTTACTGCAGTATTAAGGATTACAAATTAATTAGACTAAATTCAATATGTTACAGAATTGATCCGATACTCATTTTATATGTGGGAGCTCTACGGCCAAAAGGTCTAGTTTAATACTTACTTGGCCTGCCTGAATGGATTGTTGGCTCTACTGTAAAATCACAAGGGACACTGTTCCATATGGAGGGTGCAAGGTGTCACCCTTTCAAAAGAGAAAGATGTAGAGTAGGAAAGATGAGAAGAGGAGGATGAAAAAGAGAGAGGCACAGAGGTTCGTCCCCAGTATCAAGGATCCAATCCCGAAGGGGAGGGCCAAATTCTGCCTCTTAGATGCCCTCACACACCCCGAAGCATGTCATGCCTCATCATCGGGCTTGTGCTCCTCGTCGGGCCGGCTCTGCAATGCCCGACGGGCCCCCGAAGGGTCACTTTAATGGAGGTCTTTTAAGAGATAAGCCGTTTGGTGAGTGCGGGTGTGTGGGGTGAATCTGGTTAGATAGGTGGTGAGGTGCGTGCAGGAATAAATAAATAAAAATACAGAGGGGTATCCACTAGTGAACATTTTAATAGTGTGGTGCCCTTGGTAGGTTAAAAAACCGGAAGGTTGGTGAGTTACTATGAGGCTTAATTTGCCCGTGTAACTAAACAAAAGGTCGACATGTTTCACGTCTTGGGAGTCTGAATGATCAGTGGCATTTCTTCAGGACCTGGCTATTGTGGTGAGTGTGCACGTCAGAAAAGAGGGGTTCCAGAATAGGAATGGTAACCCGGATAGGTGAGAGGTAGCTTGGGGGTGACCGCAGGGTTAATTGCCCTATTGTGTGGTCTGAGATCTCAATATGTAGATGAGTCCAAGCGAAGAAGGTACCTAGAGGGGATGAAACAATGGAGACAAAAGAGACAAGGGAAAAAAAAAAGAAATGATGGCTCATGCATCAGGCGCTTTATAGGAAAAGTATGAAACAAGCCTCTGCACATACTGTTAGTACGCGTCCAAGACAGCATAACCAGACCAGTGGACAAACAAACATTAAGAAAATAAGAAAAAAACAAATGAGGAAAAAGGATTTAGTCACAGTCAGTGCCAAGTGGTGTAGGCGGGGGGACCCGGTAGCGCCGCGTCACGATGAGGGGACCCAAATCGTGAGCACGGCTCCCCAGGCACACTCCCCGCCCACCTGTGGCGGTAGTTGTGAAAGTTATCCAAATTACCACATTTGATGCCCGGTGACATAGAATTAGAGTGCCGTCTTGGGCGTAGCATGTCCGGAGGGATGTGGGAGGTAGAACCCTCTCCAGAGGAATGTCACACTCACACAACAGAGACATCCCTGAATCATCCGATCACCTCACGTAGTCGGGTTGAGAGTTAGCAGACATTTAGAACAACACAATTATGCGGAACCATTGCAGAAATAACGATAAGGGTGAAGCCCTGCTTACCCTCACAAGGTATGCGAGCGATCTCCCTAGGCTAATCACCGCTGGATGCCTGCACCCTATTGGCTGAATATAGGGGAAATAACACAAAAAGCGGGCAGAGTTTTAATGAATATTGACTCTGGAAGTGCGGTGAAGGCACAGTCAGTCTAGTGTCCACAGAAAGATAGATATATGCCCAATATCCACGCGAGGGTATTTACTCATGGTTACGTCGGGTGCTGGCTCCTAAGCACCTACCCTTCACCAGTGGCTGCCTGTAATGAGTACGTATGGTGCCTTTGACCTGTATACATAGTCTGTGGGGCTAAGGAGGAGGGCGTTTCCCCCTTCCTTTCTGGTGTACGTGCCTCGCTGAGTCATCGACCCCTATCACTGCGTTTGCTCAGGGGAAAGGTGTCTCGCGGTGATAGTGCGCATGCTCAGTAGGTGTGCCGCTATCCCGCATGCGCATGCTTCCTAGTGCTTCTAGAGTAGTGAGGTGTGATTAAAAACAGTTGTGACAGGAGTTTATCATCGGCCACGTAATGGTCTTGTACATAGTTTAAATTAACCCTCTATGTAAGGATAGTCCATAGAGCCCCAAACGGGTGGCATGTGTATTTCCCAGTACCAAAACCCTAAGTGACATTAAGCTATAAAGCGCCTGGTGTGGCGGGGGTTCCTGTGTGTAAATTGGACCATGAGATCATCTGGCCAAAACCAATGCCCTCATGGCCATGAGGACATCGTTAACACCAGAGTGTGTCATGTGGTCAAAAGGGAGATAATAGTTCCGACAGCCTGTTCACCCAGGACGTAGAATGTTGTCCTGGCATAAGGAGGCTCTGAGTGAACTGAGCTGCAGTGTGTCACATATAAGGGGGTAGTGGCAGATGGTAAAATGGTCTGTGCAAATATTCCAGGTTTGGTGTGTCCAGGTTTACAGTTCAACCCATGGTATATCATCATTCAGTTCCACGACCTGGGTCTGTAAGCGAAAAACCCAGCGTTGTTCCTGGCGTAGGAGAGCTTGTGTGTGCCAACTAGGACTCAATTCTAGGACTGCCCATATCAGTTGGTCACAGTTGTGCTCCACCTCCAGAAAGTGATTGGTCAGTTTGGTGGCTGTCCTCCCCCTTCGTAAGGTGCTCTTGTGCTCGCTCATTCATATCCTGACTGGGCGTGATGTCATGCCGACGTACCTCAGGCCACAAGGGCATGTGATGAGGTATACACAGTACTTGGTGTTGCAGTTGGAGAACCCACTTTGTTCCCACATGAAATCCCCCAGGGTGAGTGTCTTAGTCTGGGTAGTGGTGGAACAGGCGTTACAATTACCACACGGGTAGTGTCCAGAAACAGGTGGTAGGTTCCACAGGGTGGCGTTTTGAGGGTACTTCTTCTTTTTTTGCAATGGGCGTGTGTTCACTAGGGTGTCCCGTAGGTTAGATGTCCTTTTAAACGCAAAGCGTGGTTTTTCAAGGTTCAGCGAGTCGGTGTTCAAGGTTTTCCAATTCTGTCTGATGATGTTATTTACTTTGTTGGACAAGGGCGTGAAGGTGGTGACACGTGAGGATTTTACTGGGTTCTTTCACTCTGGTTTCGAGTAGGGCCTGTCTGTTGTTGTTTCTAGCTCGTTTTCTCGCCTTCTCGACCACCCTCTTTGGATAATGCCTGTCCAGTAGATTCTCTTCGAGGTGGTTGGCCTCTGTTTCAAAATCCTGGGTGGTAGTGTAGTTACGTCGCATCCACAGGAACTGGCCATATGGGAGATTTTCACGCAGGGCCTTTGGATGATGGCTTTGGAAGTCTAACAAGCTGTTGCAGTCAGTGGTCTTTCTGTGCAGTGTTGTCCTGAGTATACCCCTATCAAGGATGATCTCCAAATCCAGGAAAGGGATGGTAGACTCACTGATAGTACCGGTAAACCGAAGGTGTTGGTTGAGTCCATTGATCCATTCCAAGAAAGACTCCCAAGTGGTTCTGGTTCCTCTCCATAGTATCAGGACGTCGTCAATATATCTCTTCCATGTAATAAGGTTGTCTTTGTACGGGTTGTTGTCAGTGAATATGCTCCTAGCCTCAAAGGATGCCATGTACAGGCCCGCCAGGCTCGGTGCAAAGGTGCTGCTCATGCTGGTACCTTGTATTTGGTGAAAGATTGTTGTCTTGTACATAAAAAAGTTGCGTTTCAAAGCTATGGTGATCAGGTCGATGATGAAGTCCGCTGGGGTGTTGGACTGTAAATCTGATTCCTGGAATAGGTCCCCCACGACCTCGATGGTAGCATCGATATTCGTGTAGAGTGCTTCCACATCCAATGTTAGTAGAAGGTCAATGGGTTCGATGTTCTCCTCATTGATTACCTCTATCAGGTTGAGTACATCCCGTGTGTCCTTGAGGTACGCTGTGGTTGCCTAGATCAAGGGGCAGAGAAAGTGGTCGCTAAATTGGCTCAGGGGTTCCAAAAGGGAGTTGATCCCGGAGACTATTGGTCGCCCTGGAGGTGGAGTCACTCCTACGACCTTCCAAAAATACACAAAGAAGTATGGAATTCTCGGGTTGTCGTTCCTTAGGAATGCCACCTCTTGGGGGGAAATCCAGCCTTCTGTGTTAGCTTCGTTCACCAGAACGCGGATCCGCTTTGAGAGTTGTTCCATTGGATCCTTGTTAAGTTTCTGATAGTATCTGGTGTTGTTCAGTTGTTTGTTACACTCAGCCTCATAGTCATCAATGTTGAGGAGGACCGTAGCACCTCCTTTGTCTGCCGGTTTGATTATAATCGTGTCATCATTGTAGGAAGGTGGAATCTGACTAATGGTTGCCCCCAACTTTTTTTGCCTGGTATTTGAGTGGGTTTTGACTAGTCTGGCTGGGATCCTGCTATCCAGGACCCCAGCCTATCTGCTTCCTCCTTAAAACGATGTGAGTACCCTAGGTACAAACCAATTGGATGCTGAGGATGCCCTGACAGTCCCTTGTAGATGGTACCCTAAGTACCCAGGGCATGGGTCCCTCAGTAGGCCTACCAGGGCTGCAGCACTTATTGTGCCACCCTGGGACAGCCATACAAACTGACACCACCAGACCACTACTCTAGTCTGGGTAAGGTGGTGCTAGCACCCCTTACAGGGATATAGGTATCCTATATCCCACCCCATTACAACACATATACTCTCATAGGTCACCCCTATAGCAGGCCTTGCTAATCCTACAAGGCAGGGTGCTGAGGTATATGTGAGGGGGGACCCCTACCTGAGTAGGGCCTCTCTGCAACCTTCGTAAAATCATTGCTGGGTTGTTTGTAGTGTAGCCATACCATATACTCTTAACCGCATTATAAGTAAGGCTCCCGGTTTTCCGTTTAAACGGATTTTTACATATAAATACAGACGGAAAACGTTTTGTTTTTTGCCTGTATTTATATGTAAAAACGGGAAAATACTTACAAAACAAATGCTCCTCTGTAAAAATCCTAGTCAGAGGTGCACAGGGACAGCCAAAATAAACGGGAAACTGCTGCCCTGAAACTGCTCCAGAGACGGGGGAGAGAGGGGGGGACTGGAGCGCTGTGTGTGCAGAGACACTCCAGCACCTCTCACAGCGGTAGTTCAGGCTAGATAATTGTTGGGGCAGTGCAAGCAGCCAATGTCCATTAAGAGGTGTGAAAACACCCCAGGACATCGGCTGCAGCTCCACAACATTTTGCTTTGTGTTGTATAGGAGGGTGAAGGAGGTTGATGTGGCAGGGCAGGGGGCAGAAATGCCTCCAACAACTATTAGCATAAAGCTTTTAGGGTTCAGAAGAACTTCGCCCTTTGTCTTTTATTGTTAACCATTTTTGTAGTTTAGTACACAGACAAGGCTGCGCACTGTCGTGGGTGTATATGACAAACTGGGCTTGTGGTTCAACAAGTAAAGTGTGTGGCTTGATAACAATGGCCTCTCTGGTGCCTTTCCTCGCTTCAGCCCTCTGCCCTCGCTACACCCTTCCCCTCCCCTCTCCTTCCCTTCCAGCACTTGTGTAAAACAAGGAAGAGAACAACAGCGCTCCGAAATCGGACACTGGCAGCCTGCGAAGACACTGACAAGTAAGGCTGCTTTTTATTACTCAGTGTTTTTATTTCGCCAGCACACTGGTTGGCAATGCTCAATGGCCGCTTAGGTGCCTCTCCTCGATTCTTGCGCTGGTCTGTGCCTTACAGACGGTGCATACACTTGTGCATTAATTGCTAAGCTGCACACATTCACATCTGCTTCTTTATTAAATGTATTCTGATTTTTTTCTTCAAAAACAAGAACAGAAATTACTGTTGCACCACCTGTGCTCTACATTTTCCCCATAATGTCCATATCAAAGCACTATTCTGTACAGATAAAGATGCGATTTACCATGCCTTGTGGGGTAAGTCGTCTTCTAGTGCACACTGAGAATGATCTGATATTCTTCAAGCAGACACTCTGTGATGGCCGATTAAATGTGAGTAAAAGAGGTAGTAATGTGTTGACATTTTGCAAGACATCTGCGCAAATGGGACCTAATCAAAATCACGAATACATGTATCTTTTCTTAGAGGACAGGGAAGAAATTGGCTCCCAATATGTAAAGTGCACTAAGCATAGGCTCCAATTTAAATTAAACAGCTATACCAGCCTAGTGCAAGTGTGCATGTCAATTTAAATAAATGTGGAAAAAAACAAGCTTTAGCGTTTTTCTTTCTTGCATCAAAAATAAATGTGGATAAATACAGATAAAATGACCAAAAAATAAATACGGATAAATACAGACGGAAATGTTCAAAAAATAAATACCATAAAACCGGGAGCCCTAATTATAAGTCTATCGCGATAGCGTGCTAACTTGAGAATGGCTACACAGAACCATATCGTGTTTGGTGTCAAACATGTAGGAATCCTACCCCCAGTCCAGCCATGGGCATGAGGGCACGATTCCCCCCTGCTAGAGGGGCGAGATGGGAAAAGCGGCAGAATTTAGACACCAATTTAAAAGTGCACACGTAGTACAAAATGGCTACTACCCGCCACCCACACGACTCTGGCTGGCTGTTGCTGGGGAAAATCCCAGCCTCGCCAGCTGGACAATAGGGCTCCTGTGGCAGGGAGGTGCTAGCATCTCCCCAGACAGGATATGTGGATTGGAACTGGGTGGGTGCACCATATGTTGCCTTTCAGAGTTGCACGTAGGCAGCTACAGCGCCTACATTCTGCATACATCGCCTGGAACCGGTTCAGGGGCATCCTGCCCATCGCCCAGGTGGGAAACACACAGAGGGGAGAGGGTGTAGCCACCCTTTCCCGCCTCACCTCCCATTGGTGGACACTACTCTGGACACTCCCCTAATCTTGGGGATAAAGGTGAATAACGTGGCCCCAGAGCCTCAGATTAATCTTGGACTTCACAGACTTGACCTTCGACGAGCTGCTGCCCAGCTGACTGAAGAAATTTCCCTTGGGGTAAAGGAGTTACCCCCCTGCTTGGCAGGCACCTGAAACACTGCAAGTGACCCGGTTGGAACTTCGCTGCTCCTACGGACTTTGTCGACTTCCAGCAACCTTGAGGTGGATTTTCTAAGCATCCTAGAGGCCAGTGAGCATGCACAGCAAGTCTGAGCACCGTGGACCGCGTGGGTGCCGAGATTCCCAATACCCAGGACACCAGCCACCTCTTGCATAGCACACGACCCTGACCAGTGGGGAAGTCGTTTTGCTGCCTTCCGCGGTCCCTTGTCTCTCAACTTGTGGGCCCGCGTGGAAGACAATCTCGACATTTAAGAGTTCCCCTGGTTGCTCCAGGCCTGCTCTACAGTCTCTCCAAAGGAGACCTCTCACAGACCTCGTGGGTCTGCACCAGTAGCTGATGTGTTTATCTTGCGTGGGTTGCGGTTGCCAAGGCTTAGTGGATTCAATCCGGACACGGAACACCGTAGCGACCCTCATCCGACGTGGGACAGTTGCCCTCCTGAAGCTGGCCTTCCTTGAAGCCTCTCGGAGCCCGTGGCTGCAGATCCAAGCTACACCTCTTTCCACTTGAAGCACCCGACATTGAAGGGCTCTTTCCTTTGAGCTCCCTGGTCACTGTGCCGTGACCCAGACTCTGTCCCCTCTGCTTTCAGGTTCTTCTCTGCAAGATCTACAACTTCAATCTTCACGGCATCATCGACGCTTTTGGCTAGCAGCAGTTTTGTACATTTTCCCATTGAAAATCAGCCCGCGAAACGACCTATGCACCCGGCTTCCCTGGGGCAGGTAACAGTGGTACCTCGGTACTCTCGTGGTAGTGGGCTCCTCAAAAGCTTAACTCTAAAGTTTTAACTTTGAACTACTGCTATAAGTGACTTTAATCTGTTTAAATCAAACCGCGACATTCTCCATAGGCTTTAATAGAGATCCCGATAGCAGCTATTTCCACTGCACGCGCCTCCCGTGGGTCCCCTTCCTCATAACCCTGGGTGGATTCTTAAGGGACCAGCCATCCTAAATGCCCTAGGCATTGTCTGTAGAATTGTCGTGGTTCTTATACCATTTTTTTAATATATGGTTTGGTCCCCCCCCGGGGCCCTATGATTCCAGTGCTATTTATTGTATCTATCAATGCTTGTTTGAATTGCAACTTTGCCTCAGCCGCATAAAGAGACTTGTGGGATTCTGTTTTATATACCTGTGTGGGCTACTCTTTCATTTGGTCATTCAAGAGGTTATCTATGGTAAAACAATAAGCTTAACACTCCTTCAAGACTTAGCCTGAAGGCTGCTCTCCACAGCTACCACTAGGATAGCTTTCTTTAAAGGTTGTCTTAAACCTATCATCAATAAGAGTCAAATTGGACTGGTGCAATGTGTCCCCTATAACTAGGAGACAGCATATGCCAGGCCAACTTCTCACAATCATCCCTTAGTGAATTCAGTGCCTGGCGCAATCTTTTTGGTAGGTTGTTGAATGTTGCGCTCTGTTCCAGCTGGTTGGCCTCTTTCAGTACCGCTTTCTCAAACGTTATGACCTCGCTGGGGACCATTACGGCCGCAGGAATGAATTTAGACGGGTGTCTCAGTCCTGAGTCCTGTTGGTCTTCCTTGGAAGAATGCATGAAGGCGTATCTTCCTGAATAGTTGGTGGAGTTCTTGGTTCAGTCTGAACTTGTCCTCCTTAGGCGTTGGGACGAAACCTAATTCCAAGGCTGAGGTCTCCTCTTCGCTCAGTACTTTCTTTGAGAGGTTGACCACTGGGGTCTTGGATTTGTCATGCTCCTGGTTTCTCTCTATTGTTGTTGACTGGAGTCCTGCCATTGTACTTGCTTCTGACCTCTTCTTTTTCCTCTTCCTCTCCCCCTGCCTCTGTACTGAAAAAGAGGTGGTGGGTTTGGAAAGAAGGGTTGTGGGTAACCCGGTTGTGGGTAGCTTGGTTGAGGTCCCTGGAACCCAGGGTACCACATAGGGCCCTGAGGTGGGTAAGGTGTGTGGTGGAATCCGTACATTGGAGGTGGACGTGGAAGTAATCTAGGTTTGTTCTGGTTTCTGCCCCAACTCCGGTCGCTGGAATTGCTGTAGGCTGAACGTCCAGAGTTGTTTGAGGACAGTGAACCGTCGTCAGACAGGACATCTGTGTCTGTGGTCTGGTAGTCGTCTTTTATGTAGGGATAAATCCTCTCTCTATCAAATCTTTTCACGTCCTTTTGTAGTTTGGAAACCTTCTGTTGGAGGAGGTAGTCACGGTGGTCATTCATCTCAGTGTTAATCTCCACCAGACGTGATTTGAACGCTGTTATGTTGATCTCTGTCTTCAGACCATCCTCAGCTATCTTGATCTTGATGATCAGTGCCTCCGAGAGGCGTTTGGCCGTGCTGATAATTAGAATGAGTCAGTCGCGGGTGCATTTCCACGTGATCTGGCTCCATTCTCTCTTGAACACCGGATCATCAAGGAAGATGCGTGGTGCCGTCCGGATGATCAGCCCATTTGGTGCTGCGTTGGCTCTCAGGTATTCAGTCATTGTCTGGCCATGTAATGCCACTTTGACTTGGGTGTTCTTGAGGGAGGCCAACTAGTTCCAATCCCCATGGAGACTAGTGCCAGCCATATTGCCATCAGTGTCCAACAGTGATGGAGTTTTCAGAATTTCCGAGACAATGTCTTCACCATGTCCCCCATGTTTGAGGTGGTCATGTTTGAAAGTGTGGTCTGGGAGAAAAAGTAAGGAGGAAGGTTTTTTTTTTTTATTAACCCCTTCGCCGCGGCACGAATTCCGCCGCGGCGCTGGGGGGGTTCGGAGTCAATGCGGCGCCGCCATGCTCGTGACGGAACCACTCCGTCATGATCCACGGGCGCGCTGTGCTCATGACGGAGTGGTTCCGTCACGACTCCGCCCGCTCGCATTATTCGCCCGCACAGGCGGGGAATCAGCGCCGCGTGGGCGGAGCGGCCGCAGCGGCCACAGCATGACGGAACCACTCCGTCATGAGCACACGGCGCCCGTGGCTCATGACGGAGTGGTTCCGTCATGAGCACGCAAGGGGTTAAGAAAGGATAGAGGGTCCCTCGGCTGTGCCACCGTGCTAATGCTAAGTCAAAAAAGGAGAGGGGGGACCAGGAGCTCGTTCTTGTCCAGTGTCCGTGCTCCACAAATGACTGTAAAATCACAAGGGACACTGTTTCATATGGAGGGTGCATGGTGTCACCCTGTCAAAAGAGAAAGATGTAGAGTAGGAAAGATGAGAAGAGTAGGATGAAAAAGAGAGAGACACAGAGGTTTGTCCCCAGTATCAAGGATCCAATCCCGAAGGAGAGGGCCAAATTCTGCCTCTAAGTTGCCCTCACACACCCCAAAGGATGTCATGCTTCATCATCGGGCTTGTGCTCCTTGTTTAATACTTACTTGGCCTGCCTGAATGGATTGTTGGCTCTACTAACAACCAAATACATCATGGATTTAAAATGAAGGCGACTGGATGTAAACATATTTGGGATGATCCAAGATTGTCATTTTCTCTCCTCAATCACACTACCATTTTCCAATAGTCCTGATGAAAACTGGCCACTTTCTTGGGTATGACGACAGCCTGCAGGCTTTATAATGGTCACAGGAAATAGACTCTCGCTAGTCTGAAAAGTTTCAGCGCTCCGTCCATCATTTCCTTGTGTTTGTGTTGTTTGTCCTAAGTTGGCAGGGTATGCCCAGACGAAGGTCTCTTGCTCACTTTGTCATTGGATTCAAGCTACCCCGGCTGATGAGGGGTGTTACCTCAAAACCGGTCCCAGGATGCATGTTTCCAGTCCAGGGAAGACCGGTCTTGGTAGTTCTGGCTGGGCTGTTCCAATCAGGAGTAGGGTCAAGACTGATTTGCATATGGCTGGGTCTGAACTGGGGTGGCGAAGTGAGCTAAAGAACGATGATGGATTCGACCCAGATCTAATAGTGACTGGTGGTGAGTGTCTGCAAAGTTTCAGCGCTCGTCCATCATCACCTAGTGTTTGTTATGGAATGTTATTGTGTTCTATTGCCCTTGAGAGAATGTATGACAGACTCCTATCCATTCCCTCTCACTGCCCGTTTTTTGGTGATACTTAAAAAGCTATCCTTCATCCCTTCCTTACCTATTTGCAATATTGTTCTAACTCCTTTGTACTTTCTCAAAGGTTTTGGCATGTTGTATGCCAAGGCCTAAATTAAGTGAAATGCTTAAGAAATTAGTTTGTTACCAGAGGTACTGTTATTCTCAGTTGGAAAATTATTAGAAATGGAAGAACAGCACCTAGGAATTGCATTTAAGTGTCAATTCGTTTTGCTACCTGCCCCACAAAATAATATCATGATTTGAAATGTTTTTAGATGTAACCAACTGAATGCTTTGTTCTTTGTGTGATAGGGTAAGGGTAGGAAAGTTCAATACTTACAGAGAAATGGCACTACTCTGCTCTCTCCCTAGCACACAATGAGGCTGACGAGCACCACGCACACACCTTTGCACCACAGTGAAAAGGTGTCTGTGTGAGTCTAGCATAGGTTTTGTACTTGGAGGGCCCTTCCAGTACAAAATACCATGCTTAGACTAACTTTAAAACGTTTCACACTAACATTTGGGCCTTACAGTGCATCCCACATGCAGAGTGGGTAAGGTTATAGGAAATAAAAGCATTTCTCCTTTTTAACTCCTGCTTCAAAGTGGCATTACTTTTTGGTGAAACCCCCAGTCTACTATTGTTAGTAGAAAGGGTTTTGCACCAAAAACCATGGTTGATTACATGGGAACACCCATGGAACACCTCGTTGACGCATAGTAATGCAAAACAGCGATTTGCAGCACTTTATGGCAACTTTGAAAGTAAATCCCACAAAAAACATTTTGCGCAGGTAAGCACAAGCACAATGGGTTTGTAAATTTGGCCTCTAGGATTTTATAAGCTATGTTCAAATACTTAAACTGCACACTGGGAGGATACTGGTAACTCTTTCAGCCTTTTTGCTTGTGATTTCTCCTGTAGAAACAATGACATGCTTCATGGTATTTGACCCACTATATAGACAATTGAGAAAAAATAAAACATGTTTCATGTTATTTGACCACTACGTGGACACCAGAAATAAATAAAATGGTTAGTTTGATTTTCAAAAAATTCCCAAACCACTAATTCTAAAGATGCAATAATTTTGTGTTCTCAATTAACTCCTATGTTGTTCCAGCACTCTGCAGCATTTTATGTATGGGTTTCATGGAAAAAAATTAGAACACTCAACAGGGGCTGCCCTTATGCTAGGAATTACCTGTAAATAAACATGCTTCTATAAATGTAAAATGAGCACCGCTAATGTGCTCCTTTTTTAGCTGGGTGTATTCAGTTACCCCACATAAGGGTGACCGGCCCTTGCAAATCAGATCCCATATATCACTTAGTCCTAAAGAGAACTCTTATTTCAGTAAGAGGTTGAAAAATACAACACCACAACACACTAATTGGACAGCAATGATTCACTGTGTTGCCATTGTGTAATTCATTCAAATGAGTGTCTTGGAGATACATTTGGGAAGGGTTTTAATTGTGCAACTTTTTGTCTTCAATGTAATTTCTCCTCAATGGGACACTGTGCACTATGAGATTTTGGGTGTTCAAGTTTTGTCTGCTTTTGTTTGAATCTACCACCTTTTTGGTTCACGGCTCTAGACAGCACATGCAAGGTCTTGAAAGAGACATGTTGTATATACTTTGTGGGCTTCAGCCCACCCTTAGGCATCCCATTTGCTGGCTCTTTCGTAGCTCTCTTAATTGTTCTTCCCATTTATCCATGGCATGCATGCGTCATACCGCTTCCTGTGTTTAGCCCTCCCTGAGAGTATGGACCAATTATACTATCCACTTCTCCCATTTAACGACCATTTTAGGAACTTATTTTTTCTTTGTTTAAGAGCTAACCTCAGGAGCAGTTGTGTTTTCACTCACTCTGAGTGCCACGCCTTTTCTGTTAACAGGCCTGTAAATCGTGTGCTTATCTCGTTTCTTGTCTCGCTCCCCAATCCCCCTCCTCTTGATGTTACTTTCGCCATCCTGCGCCCCTATGTCTGCTTGACCTGTGCTTCTCTGACCATCGTGAAATTGCTCTCTTTTCCTATTCCACCCCCCAATCACCCTCCTCCCACTGTTGCTTGCTCCCATGGCTACTTGCTCTGTACTTCTTCGACCATAATGAAAAAGGCCTGTAAATCATATTCTTATCTTGTTCTTCAAGCCACAGCATGTTTATCAGTTACGTGGGGAGACAGCGAGAAAGTCAGCAATCCCTTCCGTGGGCTCCATTGCCTTGCAATGTCACATGACTGCTTCGTTTCTGCTGCTCTTCACTCGCTCATTCTCACCCCCCTCCCCACCCATGAGATAGTTGCAAAAAACAGGAACATGTCATAACGGGCTCGCTGGTTACTAATAAAACAGGCTGCGGGAAAGGATTGCTTCAATTCACTGGATGGTCATTGTAAAAGCACCACATGCCACCAACTGCACTCCTAGGCGCTGGCGTGCACCTGTATAGTAAGCATTTTGTATTTTAGAATACAGCGCATAGTACATCTACAATCTCTACCATGGTCTCCGTTGCCTTGCAAGGTCATGTGTCCGCTTTGTTTCAGCTGCCCTTCACTCACTCATCCTCACCCCTCTCCCCACCCATGAGATTGTTACAACCAACAGGAACAATTCATACCCAGCTCTCTGATTACTAATAAAACTGGCTTCAGGAAGTGCTTGTTTCAATTAACTAGATGCACATTGTATAGCACCACATGCCACCAACTGCACTCCTAGGCGCTGGAGTGCATCTGCATAGTAAGTGTTTTGTGGTTTAGAATACAACGCACAGTACATAAGCAAGCACATGGTTTGTTATGTTGCAGAATTACAGGTTAAAAGCAAACGATCAGTTAAAGGCTTATTGCAAGATAAAATAAACAAAGGTATTTTCAACAGACGGCACCCGCCTTTGAGATGTAGGTTTGGTAAAAATTGATGCAAACATCCAAGTAAATTCACATTACCTAGATTTTGAAACTGCAACCAAAGAGGCACTTTGCATGTGCATGGTCTTTAAGCCCTGTGCGAACCATATAACAATAGTGGTAAAAAATAATACAATACTACTACTTAACACTTTAAGGCTGACAAATCTAAGTACTGTAAGAATTCACTACAGTTACACATATTAACAGAATTAATTTTATCAACCTCGGAACATCCAAAGCTGAGTTAGCCCTGCCAGGATCCGGCCACGTGACCCAGTGATAACAGTACAGTGGCCTAATATGCTGGCTTACCACTTTCCTGCAATGACCTTGACATCTAGGTAGTTGTAAATCCAATTTAGAGACTGGAAGAGAGGTATGATCAGGCTATACCATGTTAATGTCAAACTAGATAGGCACAACAGTGACTCACAAAACACCAGGTAGTAGGAAGAGGGAATAGATTTAATGAAGAATTCCAGAATTTGAATCTACGCATGCAATGATCTCTACATTTTGATGATTATTGACCATGATACTTCTAGCCAGTTAGTTAGTTCAGTGGGTTGAGTGCCTGCAACAGGCATGTGTGTGTCACAAGTATGAATTGCACTGAGGCAGATGGTTGCATCTGTTCTTAAGAGATGAACAAAATAAGTATCATAATTTTACTAGCTAATTTTGACAGCATTCGTTAAAGGGAATTGACACATTTTATATTGTGTTTTGCTCTCTATCAAATGGTAAATTAAATTTGTGAATACTTGTTCATGTGTGCCCGTGGTTACACAAAGGAGTAACGGCACATCAGCTGCAGGTGCTTGAGTGCTGCATCTGCCTGGTGAATACTTACCGTTTGGCCATGCAATGCTGAAACACATTGACACTGACAAAGCCAATAGCTCTCTCTATCAAGAGCGATTGCTTTGCCAATGCTTGCTTGTTATTAATTTAATACATTCTCACTAAAACTGCCAATTACATTTATTGTACGCTATTAATACTACTTTGCCGATTTATATATGTGTGCAGCAAGGCAGACCAGGTGTACCACTGTGTTTTGTTTATGTTCCTATAAAGAAAGGCATAATATACGTAGTTTCCCAAACTTTTACTCCAAATATGCATTTTACTTTCATTTTCCCCATTTGGTAGACTCCCCTCTGTGGTCAACATTTGTGGTTGTTACTGCTATACTGAGTATGGTAAGAAGTTAGCAATTCCACACTGTGTAACTTCAATATGCAAAGTAGTAATGCTTTTCTTCTTCTTCATCATCTTCATCATCGTCCACTTGTTTTTCCTTTTCCTCTTCGCTTTAGTGAGGGCTAGAATTCTCACATCAGTTATGCACAGCTGTGTGAATGAAACTGAACATTATTTTATTAGCATTATCTATTTACTATATTTAATTTAAAGACCGTTAAATATTTGTGTGTATGTGAATTGGGTTTCATTCTTATGGAATGCATACAAGGAGAAATTATTGGAAATTATATGCTTTTTAAATGTGAGGAAATGGTTTTTTTGTTTTTGTTTGTGACATTTTAATATGAATTCATCTACTAAAATGGTAAGTAAATTCAATTGGTGCTATGAACACAAAATCTTCAGTTTCCATCCCGGCCATTCAAAGGGCTTTCCATAATAACAAAACTAAGAACTACCTGCCTCATTTTGTACATTTAATCACTTCTGTGGGTTCTCTCTTTTTTAGCATCTCAAGGAGAGATTTGCTATGCATCTATTTTCAATGGCGCCTAGCCATTAATATACATAAGAGAAACCTCTAAGAAAGGGACATGTCCAGTTACATTGCTTGTCAAATTTACGTCCACCATAACTATGGAGAAAGGCAAACAACTACAAATTGCTGTACTACAAGATGACTTGGGGGAGATTAAGTCAGTACTCTGAAGTTTTAAAGTGTTATATTTAAATTATGTGTGAGACTTCATTGCTGTTTAAAGAATGAGTAAAAATCACAATATGTGCACAAAACCAGTGACATTTGGCCACATCGCCTGATCAACCCTTTCTAGTAAGATAATTGCAAGGCCATTGCTCAGACACCCAGGATGAGCTCTGCCTCACTCTAAGTGCCTTCTCTAAATCGGTATGTCCGGATACATGATAAGACATTGTCATGTATTTTATTGTGTTGTATTTCTATACCACTTCATATCCCTGACAAGGCTAAACATTGCTGCAATTTGCAATAAGTTCTTGGCCGCCAATAGAGTATTTGATGTACTTTGGCCTATCTAGGAAGTGCTGGGTGAGGTTCAGAAACACTCTTCATACATGTTGAATGTTGCTGTGCATGCACACAAAGTGTTGTGGAGAATGTGAGAGTAGCTGAAGCTCCGCTTCAGTACTATTTCAGAAGTGGTCAGTATCCTAAAGTTGTAAGCCTCATAGAATGCATATTATATGGATTCTACCAGAAAGTAAGACTGAAACCCTAGCCCTTGATGCACTCTTAGGCAACAAGGGTACATACCATCCAGGTTCCATTCAGAAGAAATAACACACACCCTGGAGGCCGAGGTGTAGCTTGGTCAGTAAAACTAGGAGGGTGTAAGCTTCAAATGTGACCATCACGCTGGCATATCATGTTAACTATTATATGAGAAGCAGCACATGAGGGAGACATAAGGGCCAATGCAAAGGGTAAGGAGTGCAGTTTGTGAGGGATACTTAAAACACAGTATTTTATAAAATACCTGTTTTAAGACCTTAAAAACACAAAATGTGTGTGTGTTTTTGTCTGAGTGAGTTTATAAAATTCCCCGGTGAATTTCGACATGCACCTTACCCTACCCGACTGAAAGGTCCTGTAACCAACTCTTTACTAAATAAAACATTTATAAGGGGTGTATAACACCCCAAGTACCCATTGAAGCTACGCCCCTGCTAGAGGCACATTTAAACAACCAGGATATATGGCGTATGGCGTCCATCCAAAAGTTACAACTACACAACCCCGCTGTTAAACAACCGAGGTATTTTACATGAACTGGAATAGAAAAAAACATTATTAGTACCACCATACTGCTCTTAAACATACACTAAATAAACTCTACAGTTTCAGGGAGAAATAATAAAAAATATTTGCAAATAACCTGATATGACAAAATGAATATGACAATATACTGTACTGGACCCCAGGTCATTTCAGACAGGGGGTGCGGATTCAAAAAAGCCATTTCCTTTGACATAACCTAGAGTAAAGTAACCTCTTTTCTGCAGTTATTGTTGCTTGCTGCTTTGCTGCACTCAGCAGCTGACCTCCTCGCATTGATCAATCTTGTCCGCATGGCGTTAAGGACATGTCGTACTTAGGCACATCCCTGGACATGCTTGATGTGCTTTTATGTTGTGTGTTTTGTGCAATGTTGTCGGTCGAAGAAGTGGAGGACTTGCTAAGGTTGTGCCAGACTCGTTGTCATGTACTGCTATTCTTTGAGAAAAATGATTGTTATTCAAACACCTTATAATAAGATGTCACCTTTGGTACTTTGCCATTTTGTGAAAGCAATGTTGTGTGGAATGACGGTGTGGGGTCACAAATGGAGAGCAGTGCAAAGCATAACAGCAAGGCACCAATAGAAACAGGAGTATGGTTTTGTGCAATAGTGTGCAGGAAGGTGCGAGAGTAGGGATGGGTCTTATCGTGTGTTCTTTATTATTCTGGATTCTGGTTTTTTGTTGGGGTTATATTTGTACTGTATACTGTTAAAGGATGGTATGGCGATGAGTGATGGAGCATCTCCGGAGTGCCTGTTAGTTGCAGAGAAAAGAGTATACATACAAGTGCTCAAAAGCAACCAGCCAGTAAGCCACCAAAGTGATGAGATGATAACTGGGATTTGTGTGTAATCAGGGTCACACACATGCATTGTGAAGTACTAGAGCAAAAGATGAGAGGTTGTAGTTGAAGCAGGATACTATAATGCTTTACTTCTTTTGAAACTCTATAAATTAAGTTGCCAAAAAAGAAAGCTTTAATGTGCAAGCCCATGGGGAGTTGATAGACTGCAGGAAGTAGTTCTAACCTCACTGATTTTATCATCGACTTAATTCAAATTTAAACTATTGCCAGGTGCTTCATACTGAGGAGAAATTATATTGTGTAGCTGAATATTGGTCGTCACAATGCAGTTCTGTGTAGTTTGTCATCATCATTAAACTTTATTTGATTTTTGATAAAATCATAAAAGTGTATATCTCATTAAGCAGCAGCAGCAGTATATAAAAATAGGCATACATCAGTTAAAAATGCAACGGATAGAAATTCTGAAACAAAACTTACATCAGTACATAAAAACAGATACTAAAGTTACCATAATGTTCCTTGGAGAATTAGTTCCTAAAATTCCAATACTTAATAGCTTACAAATAGAACACCAGAAAGAAAACGTGATATAAAAAAGCACAATTTAGGTGTTGCTAGCAACTGTAAGAAGAGATATGAAGGTCTGATTTCTGAAGTGTTCAGAAATCAGAAGAGGCCTTATATAGTTATGTGGAAGATTAGAACATATATGGCAAAAAAGTAATACATGCATAGTGTCACAAGCCGAGATGTTATCACAGTCGCACATAGGCAGATTAGATGGTTTATACCAGACACCCTTGGGAAACAAAAGCTGTTGAAAAATATCCAACATTAAAAATGTCCAATGGCGCCGTTGCCTATTGGGCATGTTCAGAGGGAGGTAGGGCTCTGTCTCATTGACAGATTTGACCAGGACATTCTTACACAAAGTCTGTTTTGTTGAAGCAGAATTCTCCCGTTATGCAGCCATCCTTTGGGTGAAAACCTGTTTGACCCACACAAGATCACTTTTCACTATGTCCCTAGGATTGGTAAATAGACCTGGTCGCCCTAATTCATAAAAAGATTTTTTAACATAGCTCTAGCCATTGTATTTGGTCTACATTATCTAAAAGAGTACAATCCTGGAGTATGAACCTATTAAAATGTAAATCTTCCTTATGCCATACAGAACACCACAGTAAACGTGGACAAACACAAATAAAAGCTTCAATAAAGGACATGCCCAATTCTTCGTGAATAATTTCAGTGGGAGTTCCTTGACCAACGACCAGTAGGTTTCTCAATACATATTTTCTGTTACTCGGACCCGACCACTATTAGCATACCCCCAGATTTCACAGCCAAAGGTGGCCACCAGGAGGCATTTAGCCTTGTATACATCTAGGAGAAGTTTTGGAGAGGGGGGGGGGGGCGGGTTATGCCTAATGCATCTGGCAAAATTGTATAACCCTCAAATGGCTCTTTGTAAAATCCCACCATTTTTTGTGAGTAGAGGTTTCCAGCTGAGACCCAAATTGAGTAACAGACCCAGATTAGAAAAATGTTCCACTCTAGTTGAAACCTGACCATGTGCTGAGAAATTACAAGATTGTGTGTTCTTAGGGCCTGCCATCATTAAATGCAATTTCTTAAAATTTGTGGATAAGTCCAAGCTATTCATAAAATCTATAAATGTATCTAAAATTCGTTAGAGGCTCCTAGCTGTACGAGCAATTCAAATCTGCGTAGTTGTCTTTACACAACAACTGAAAAATCACACTCCTATCAGAGGTCATATATGAGAACTGAATTTCAAAAGATATTCTCGCATCAAGCATATTTTTGTAGTATTGTACTAGTACCACAGTGAGGCAAGCGTATAAGTGTTTCACATAAAAAATAATTTTAAACTGATTCCTACTGGATACTTTCAAGCACTGTGAGAGAAAATGTCAAACATTCAGTGTAGGCAAATTACTGCTAACTTTAGAACAAATCTCAGGGCCATCATTTTTGCCCGCTACCTTGTCTAAAGACATATTGCATTTTAGCACATACCATCAACAACACAGTGTCCTCAACTTATGGTACATTGCCACCAGTGCTTAATTTGAGCCAGTGGTTTCTAGTGCTTGGCACCAGTACATAGTTGTCACTCACAGGCACTTATGAAAGTCCACCATATTGTGGTGCGGTTTTTCTAATTTGTAAATGAACACAACAACAGTTGTTTATTTCAAAATGATGACCCTCCCACGCTTCCTGTATGCCCTGCAGAACTACCCCGAACTGGTTCCGACTGGATTCTTTAACAAAATTGAAAGCACCTAAAGGGACTTATTATGGGACGGTAGACCGCGTATAGCACTACACAAACTCACACTTGGATGGTACGATGGGGGCATAGGACTCCCCGACATCAAAAAATACTATTGGGCGGCCCATTTAGCGGCCGTAAACCACTGCACCTATCGTATTGGTGACGACCCTGGCTACAGAATGGACAGGTGGCTACTCCCAGGGGGTAACTTTAGCAGAGCGGTCTATTCCAGACCTAACATGTACACCCTAACAGGACCCACAAAGCACTCAGTCCAGCTCAGGCACATGATTAACCGGAAATTAGGTTGGGCTAAGAAACCCACACTCGCCACTCCACTGTGGGACGCTGAACAACTGGGCTCCCTTGGGAGGACAAGAGGTTTGGACAAATGGGATCCAATTGGTCTATCCCGCTTCAGGGATCTCTGGGGAGCAGATGGGGTGGTTACATTTGCCTCACTTCAACAGACACAGGAACTAGCAGATTCGGAGTATTTCAGGTATATACAAGTTCGACACTCCCTTCAAACTAATCTCCCAGTAGGGTCCTCCTCACCGGAATCCTCCCCCCTCAAGGATAGACTACTTGATGGATACCTACCAGATAAGGCCATCTCCCTCATATACAAAAACTCATAAACAATACACCGGACCCCCTCGTCTCATTGAGGGAACGATGGGAAAGAGATGGGTTAGAACTAGATGATGAGGAATGGCAGGAGGCATTGTCATCCCCCAGGGAAGTTGATATTTCATCTAGACTGCAACTGGTTCAATTAAAAATTCTACACACAACGTATATCTCTGGTCCCAGACTAGTACACATGGGCAGGACTAACGAGGGGTTATGTAGAAGACAGTGCAGACTTGAGGGCTCCTTCATGCATATTATATGGGAGTGCGCGTTGATTCAGGAGTACTGGAGGAAGGTGCACGAGTACAGTGTGGGGTGTGGCGATTCCGCCGGAAGCCAAGCGGTGCCTTTTGAATGTGTGGGAGCCCACAGATCTTAACAGCAAGGGTAAACTCTGGGCAACTTTGAGACAAATGGTGTCAAAAAGAAATATTGCCCGGTTATGGGGAGCGACTGTGCCGCCTACACTGGGAGCCTGGAAAGCGGACATGGACTGGAGTATGCTTAGGGAAAAAACTGTCTATGTTGCGTGCAGCTGCCCCCAAAAATGGTTGGCGGTCTGGGATAAATGGAATGTATATCGTGGTAATATTTGTGAGCCTCCTCTTCTCCCCCGCCCGTGATGAACCATAAACACCTTAACCCTAATGCTATTGCTGGACTCATCTCTGCTGTGTGTAGCCTGATATGACATGTTTCGAATTCATTACCAGAATTGTGATATTGCAATGAATTTTTTGAAGGTACTGTAGTGACCTGAACCTTTCTCGTTAATGAAAACAGAATACAAAATAAAACAACAGTTGTTTAATAATTCCATATGCACTAAAACATGAATAATGCTTACACTCAAGCTAAGCCACATTTGTATAACTGTGATTGTCAGTAGTTGTGTGTTGATACTGTCTTTGGCAGCACTGACGGGGACAATGGGTTGTGCAAGCTGCAGTAGCCTCCTGAGAAGGGCCTTGGCACTTTTAAAAATGTTTTAGTTAAGCACTGATTACCACCCTTACAGCACTCACAATCTTTAAAAAGCTTCTAAGCACTACTTAAGAAAAAGGAAAGGCAGAACCTATTCTAGATGAGAGAAAATTTCAAATCTGCCATCAGTAATCAGTGGAGTCACATTGGTCCATGACGCTACAGAAATCTAAACCACTTATCCAAGAAAGCTATTGCTCATTAACAGGCGTATCGGATTGAAGTGTGTCTATTTCCAGATTCTTAATGGCACTAGTTAACCTGTGATGGATGTGCTCAAGTATTCTACCATCCCAAAGCCACGCTACTAATTTTAAATACATTTTATTGAGAAAATAGACAGAATTGTCTATGCTCTGTCTTCCGCACTCCCCTTCTTCCAGCAATGCTCACCTTAGTTCCAAACATTTCCAAATTTTGCATCAGTCACAGCCCTGTAGGTAACAGCCATTGTTTTGAAGAAGTCCATATACACCAGTGCTCAGCATCTGTAGCCCCAGAGCCAAGTTCCTAAACATCTGAAGTATGCTTTAATTACCCCCTTAATGGTGCTTCGTCACTGAAGCGCATTAAATAAAGGCCAACATTGAATCTAGCATTATCCCCACAACTGTAGCCTAATGGCAGCCATCAAACTCAAGTCAAAGCGATATGTTCTTCTTGCTAGGAGGTAAACTAGTTTCTGTCCGTTCCATGGCACGTGGCTCATTCTCTTTCTATCAGCTATCCTGGGCTTTCATGAATGTTTGCCTGCTATCAAAGTGTGCACATGCCCGCTGCCAGGTGAATACAATGGATGTTGCCCTGATAAGAGCACATTTTTGGCTGTTTCTCTGAGGTGGGGGACAATATGTCAAAATAGATCACTTTGTAACACCTGATATCTGGAGTAATGTTGTGTGGTAGGGCTGGTCATTCCCTCTCCATCTTGATAAAAAATGTATGTTTATCGGTTGCCTCTGAACTTTCAAGAACACAGGATACCTTAAACCGGAATGTTGGTTTCTCCGGGTATTTGAAGTTCTACAAAAACTCAGTTGAAATCCCTGCTGCCAGAACTGTGGTCCTCAGCCAGAGACCAACACCACTTTCCAGAAATCCCAAACAGCCGATGCAAATTTCTTTTTGAACCGACTGAGTTTTTAAGCATGGCAATTTCCATCTGTTGTGTTCAAGAAAACCCTGTTATCATTCTACATGAAGCCGACTCTCACAAACCAATGATTCTCTCACGGCTGAACTACTCTAGTGGTTTTTATTTTAAGTTCATCAATACACCAATATGCAAATTATAGGTTATCTAAACACATTATTACGTGAATGGTGGTGGATAAGACTAAAACATCATATCTGCCCAGTTCTCAAACACGTTTGTGGGCTCCCAGTAAACAGTTCTGATGATTTAAAGAAATTATGGACCTTTACACAGTGGCTGGAAAGGAATGTCCAGCCATATTGACATGCTACCACCTTCGGCCTATCAAAGGAGGGGGTCGGCTAAGAGGAGTAATGGTCTCATCCCACTAGCATTAATTTTAACTGGACAGGGGAATACTTATTGAGCCCTATTCCTCACCTCTACCAGCACTGTAAACCTCTAGTGGATCACAGAACCTGTCAGAGCTTGCCACTATCACAAGAAGTAATACAATGCTGTGCATTGTAATTTCTAGTAGTCATTGGTTGGCTTCACCAGGACTCAAATAGCGATTCTCAGGTGTTTGAGGGTTATATGTTCACACTACACCATGGGCTGGATCACTAAAGCCAATTAATAATAGTATGATTAGTGTTACACTGCGGCATTAGAATCACGGTGATCACCGTCCAGTGGCCCTAAAAACCGAACTTTACTAGAATGCCAAAACCTACCCGCAAACCTGCGCAAATGATCCAGAATTTAAGGTGGACAATCTAAATATTTGTAGGGTAACATAAAATGTAGCCCAGCCCTAGTAACAAGTCCTATTAATAAGCTCTAAGAGCATGCACAATAATGATCACAATAAAATAGTAATGATTATAGTGGTTACAGTAGCGCTTAATTGTGACCTCAAGATGATGAGGACTTTAATGAATGCAGGTATATGACATACAAAAGAAGCTTATAAACACTTGTGCTTTAACAAAGTCGTTGATGCAGCTAAGAAACATGGTATAAACTGTTCGAATTGCTCAGTTAATGCACATAAGAGATATGTCTGATGCAATTATGTACTGTTTTATAATACATGGGAGCCTAGAGACAGCAGCCAATTTTCAAAGTGAAAGGCATGTATTGGAGCATCATTGCAGCTGCAGTTTAAATCACACAAAACAAAAAATGACTTTTCTTTCTTATGATCTCTTTTTTTTTTTCATGAACAATGATTATAAGGAGATATTTATGGCAACATGGTAATATTATCCACACACTATCGCTCATTACAGGAAAGGAAGATTCTTCCTGCATGTTTCTACTCACTCTGAGCTACAGCTCTTTTTTGAGGCTGACACATTAAACTGAGTCTAATGTTTTTACAGCAAATTACTAACTCCTGTTAGATGTGCTTAATTTTGATTAAAGATTTAACTTTTATACTTCATGTCTGAAACCTTACTATGTCTTTCATATGGAGAAGCAAGACACCACAGATTTAAGCTGTTTGTGAGAAAGGTGATGGTGTTGACGGTGCATTATAAGCAATAAAAGACACTTTGCTTTAAGTTAAAAGGATATCACAAGTCACCTCTTTCCATGACCCAATAAAGAAACCCAGCCTTCAGCTTAGTTCCTATGTATGGTCAGGGAACTCCTCTGGAGGAGTTCTATGACTTGCAATATCCTTATAATGTACAGCAAAGGGTTCTTTACCCATTCATTAGCCAATTGGGGCTTTGAGTAGGGTTTCAAGTAGTGCAAGTTTTATTTGCAGAATATAGATCCAATATCTTTCAAAAGCCTCATAGTGCAACAAGACTACATTTAAAAACAAAAGAAAAATGGCTGAGTGACAGTGCTTAAACCTGGGGCCATATCTCGAAAAGAGAGCAGCTGGAATGCTAAGTTAAGACACTGTCTCTGCTACATACAGGTTTTGACTGACTGGTGTCTTAAGTGGTTGAAGAGCTGGAGCAGTGCTATTTTACCATTTAATATTTTTCCTATTGTGTTTTTGATTTTTGTGTGACTGCCATCTATTGTTTTATTTTACTTTTTCATCTATCTCGTTTGTATTTGTAACGTGTAAGTATGTACATTTCCTCATGTAACGGTCTTGGCTCTATTGTGAAGCACTCTGAGTCTGCGCTATATAAAATTGCGTTAAATAAAATAAAAATAAAAAATACCACCTCAGAGAGTGGTAAATGACGGCCTACAACAGGAACTTTCAAGGCATGTGCTGCTTTTGGCCGGAAATAGAACAGCTTAGCTAACATATCTAAAGTAAATACTTAAACATAGATCTATACCATACACAAGTGGAACATAACTCAATTAAAACATAAATAGGCATATCACAAGAAATAGTAAAAAAAATGTAACACAATCAAAGTACAACATGCCAAAAGCAAAGTGTATTAATGCAGCAAAAAAAGCAGCTACAAAAAATACCAAAACACATCACGACCTCAACAAAATACCACACAGGAATTTTGCATAAACGTCTGCTACACATTTCCACTCCATAAAAAAAACAAGCACTTCCTTGCCTGATCACCAAGGACATGAAATAGCGTCAGTCAGAATTTAGTAAAAACATCTCCGAAATAGTCGCCTCTGCAAATCAAAGTTTCATGCTGGTTACAGCAACTCAGCAATCGCAGAAGGAATATTAAAGATAGTGAAAAATGTTGCTGCGTCTCTGGCAGCAAAAGCCAGTCTCTCCCAAATACCTTAGTGAGGTAGGTTTCTGAGATGTGCAATCCACAAGTAGTTATTTCGTTATTAAAAGACAAGTAAACAATGCCCTACAATTAATAGTGAAAATTGCTCTGATAAAGTGCACCGAAACACTAAGCTGAGTTACCAGGAAAATTAACATTTAGGAAAAAGACAGACCTTAAGACCCTTTCCAGATGCAAGGTATTTCGTTTCATCTCCTCAATTTAAAGGAGCACGTTCCATTCTTTTGCCTCAAGGACACAAAACGTGCAACCTTTTGCGCTGCACTTTTTGAAGATAGCAATGTTGCAGCAGTTTTTTCCATCTTTAATAAACACATTTATAAGCGAATGTATATTTAATGAAAGCATGTGGCCCTTGACAACTTATGCAACACAGTTAGATAATTCAACCGCCTATACGAAGTGCACATTACTTTGCCATCACCTTGTAAATATAAACACACATGCAAACCCTTCGTTTGCTGGTGGCCAGAAGTGAGCCCGCCTGTGTGATGTGACCTGTGCATGGCGTTTGACCTTGTGGCATCCTGTGTGGGATACTGATCTCTACGTGGCCGTTTTGCAGCCAATTATGAGTAAGAACGCGTGGCATCTGCAGCTTGTCTCGAGCGCCTTTTCCCGCCGCTCCCTGTCACTGTCACACAGCAGAGTCCTAATTGTGCTAGGACGTGCCTCGTGTACCTTCCGTTGCATGACGACAGCTGCGCATTTTACAATCTAATGAGCCTCATGTATATTCAGCAAGTGGCTGCCTTGTAACAGTCGAGTTTCTGCTCGCGCCCCAGACAAAATTAGTTGTTTTGAAAGAGAGACGATGTTATGTTCAATATGGTGCGAAGTAGACCATATACATTATCAGAGCACATTCAGTGCCTCACTGACTTTTAGCATAATTTTTATGAATCACGATAACAGTGGAATTGTAAGTATATATTGATTTGGACATGTTGAACAAGTTACTTATCTTCGGTAACGATGCATCTTATAGAGACGTATATTAGTTGTAGATTGCTTACCTTTTGAATTTCCCCCAAGCATCAGTCTGGATCCGGAGATTTTTTTCTTCAACAGTACCCTTGCGCATTGGTCAACCCTGCATCCGTCGTGGACGTCGTAATGATGTTGTGGGACCTCTTTAGACGCCGCCAATGCATGCTGAGGTCAGTTCTTAACATGACTTTCCACGTCAGAAGCGCAGAGCCATGAAAGACACTGACCACTTGTGCGTCAAAACTGGGGCCCTGTATGGAAGTCCCTATCCCTAGAAATAAGTTTGCAGCGCCGGGAGGATGGATGGGGCAGTAAAAAATCTACAACTAATATATATCTCTACCATATACATTGTTATCGAAGCTTAGTAACTTGCCCTCTGCTAGAGACTATTAGTTGTAGATTCCTTACCTTTTGAATAGATACCCCAGCAACACCATCCCCAGAGGAGGGTCTGCGAGCCAAGATTACACGAGGAAGTCCTTGAGGACCAAACTGGCAAAGTATCCATCCTCTGGACTTGACTGTCCAGGCAGTAGTGTTTGGTAAATATGTGCAAAGAGCCCACTTTAACACCTGACGGATGCCAAGGAGTGGGACTCCGCGTGCTAACGCAGTGGTTGCTGCTGTTGCTCTAGTGGAATGAGCACACAACCCCACAGGAGGTTCCTTCTTCGCCGAAGAATAGCATATTTTAATGCAGAGAACAACTCATAGAGAGATGGTCTGCTTTTGAACAGCCCTACCTTTCTTGGTACTCACATAGCCAACAAAGAGTTGATCATCCACCTGGAAGTCTTTGGTGCGATCAAGATAAAAAGACAAGACACGTTTTGGTGTACACAGATGGTGTCTCTCCTCCTCTTTGGAGGGATGTGAGAGAGGAAAAAGGTGGGCAAAGTGATGGATTGTCCCACATGAAACAGCGTGACCAGTTTGGTGAGGAACAAAGCTTTTGTTCGAAGCACCACTTTATTCGGATGAATAGAAGAAAAAAGGAGGTTGGAAGACCGAGCCTGAAGCTCGCTAACTCTACGAGCAGAGGTGATGACAATAAGGAAAGCAGTTTTTAGAAGTCAGCAGTACAATTATGAAGGGGCTTGAAGGAAGCACACATAAGAAATTTAAATCCCATTGGGGCATCATGAAGGGAGATGGAGGAAATAAATGAGTAAGGCCCTTAAAGAACCAAGAAACAATGGGAGATTTAAATAAGGAAGGCTGATCTGGAAGGCGTAAAAAGGCAGAGATAGCTGCAAGATATCCTTTAAGAATGCCCAAAGCAGAGCCCTGCTGTGCCAAAGAACGTATATACAAGAGGACCTCTGAAAGAGGGGATCAACAGCCTTTGCTGTACATCATGCCACAAATGTATACCAGCTACAGGCGTATACCGTTTTAGTGGCAGGACGCCTGGCTGCCAAGATAACATTGCAGACTTCGGGTGGAAGGTCCAAAGCTGTCAACTGCCACGCTCAATCTCCACGCAATGAGATGGAGGCTGGACAGGTTTGGGTGAAGAACCGTCTCCTGCTGCTGCGACAGAAGATCCTCCCGAAGGGGCAGTCTGGTTGGAGAATCAATGGCCAGACACTTTGGAGTCGGAGTACCAGACACTTTGTCGGAGTACCAGACACTTTGTGCCCAATCCGGGACCACAAGAATGACTTGAGCTGCGGCGTGCTTGATGTTCTTGAGCACTCTGGGCAGAAGTGGTATAGGCGGAAAGGCATACAAGAGGCCGAAGCTCCACTCGAAAAGCGTTGTTGAGCTATCGCTGCCATGGAAACTCCAATGCGTTTGTGTGTTCTCTTCAGAGGTGAACAGATCTAACCAAGGCTTTCGCCACCACTGAAAAAGACCTTGCGCCATCTCTGGATGGAGACGCCATTCGTGATTGACCAGGCACCGATGGCTGAGTTAGTCCGCTCTTGCGTTCAGAGAGCCTGACAGGTGTTGAACCATCAAGGGTATGTCCTGATGTTCCAGCCATGTTCAGAGGCGGAGAGCCTCCTGACAAAGGGCCATGACCCCACTCTGCCCTGTTTGTTGCAGTACCACATAGTGGTGCTGGTGTCTGTGAACACCTGACCACTTTGCCTTTGAGAGAGGGAAGGAATGCCTTCAGTGCCAGTCTGATCGCCTGGAGGTCCAAAAGGTTGATATGGAGTCCGGACTCCGTCGGAGACCAGACGCCTCTGATCTCTGCCTCTCCCAGATGGCCACTCCATCCCAGGAGTGACGCATCTGTCACCACCATCAGATCTGTTTGGGGAAGGGAGAGGGATCTGCCTTTGACCCAATCTTGGTTCATTAATCACCACTGCAAATGCTGTGCAGTTCCCACCGAGATCTGGACGTAGTCGGAAAGATTCCCCTGATGCTGCGCCCACTGGATCTTCAGGTAATACTGCAGAGCCTGCATATGCCATCTGGCATGATCCACCAGCAGGATGCAGGAGGCCATGAGGCCCAGCAGCCTCAGGGTCATTCTCACCAAAATCCAGGATAGAAGCTAAAACATCGGTATCATAGCCCAAATATCTCAGACTCGCTGCTTGTGAGGATTTGCCCGAAATTGCACAGTGCCCAGAACCGCTCCGATTAAAGGGAGCATCTGAGAGGGTATCTGGTGTGAATTTGGCCCATTGATAGTGAAACCCAGTGAGTGCAGGAGGTCTGATGTAGTCTGGAGGTGTGAGACAACAGCCTGGGACAAGCCCGTCTTTAACAGCCAGTCGTTGTTATAGGGGAATATCTGCACAGATTAGCTCAGACCACCGCCATCACCTTTGTGAACACCTATGGGGCACTGGAAAGGCCAATGGGGAGCCCGGTGAACTGAAAGTGCTCATGGGCCACCGTGACCCGTAGGTAATGCCTGTGGGCTGGCAGGAGGGAGATATGGAAATAAGCGTCCGGCAAGTCCTACGCCACCCTCCAGTCTCCTGGGTCGAGTGCAGACAAGACTTGTGCTAAAGTAAAAACTTTGAAGTTTAGGGCCTGTAGGTTTAGGATAGGATGCAGGCCTTTATCCTTCTTGGGTACCAGAAAGTAGCGGGATTAACAACCATGACCTACTTGGCCCAGGGACCCTCTCTATAGCTCCCTTGGCCAAGAGACACAATACTTTCTGGTGGAGAAGTGCCAAATGATCCTCCAACATGTAATCATAAGAAGGTGGCATGCAGGGAGAGGTACTTTCAAAGGGGAGGGAGTAGCCCCTTCGGACAATTTGCAGAACACACATGTCTGACGTGATGGATTGCCAGTGAAGGAGGCAATGGCGAATCCTACCTCAACGGATGGCCCTGAGATGTCAGGCTAGGAAGGTTTTGAGTCAGTGGAAGGGGTGAAGGGTGGACTGGCCCACCCGCTGGCTCCCTGATCTGCGAGGATGCTGGGTCCCACGTCCGCATCCATGCAGAGGCTGGACAGCGTGCGTGTACCTGTGGCTGAGTTGGACAGGACATGGCTGGGTGCCCCTTCAGTAGCCACAAAATGAACGAAAAGCAGACTGAGGTGGACAGGTTGCCTCCGTAAGGCCCAAGGATCTGACCATAGCTTGAGAATCCTTAAAGGGTTCAAGCTCTGAGTCTGCTTTGTCGCCAAAGAGGCGAGTGCCATCAAAGGGCATGTCCATCAAGGTTGAGTGGACATCCCCAGAGAAGCCAGAAGTCCTCAACATGCGAAACGTCTGAGTGCTACCGACGTGGCAATCGTTCTGCCAAGTGAGTCAGTGGTGTACAGTCCACAACGTATCGTAAATTTGCCTGCATCTCTCCCATCTGCAACTGCCTGGGAGAGAATGGCCCAGGCCTCCAACGGGCACTGAGGCAACACCTGCGCAACCGTATCCCAGATAGTATGGGAGTATCGCCCAAGAAGCAAGCGGTATTCACGGACTGCAATGCCAAGCTGGAGAAAGAAAGCATCCTTTTCCCAAGATGATCCAGCTTCTTGGATTCCCTAGCTGAGGGATCAGAAGGGAACGCACCCTTTGAAGGTGAGGCTTGGACCACCAACCTCTCAGGGGAGGGATGTTTCGTCAGGAACACTGGGGAGCCCGGAGCAAGGCGGTGGCGGCGGGCGATTTTCCTGTCCACAGGAGCCCCTGTGCTGGGCTTGGACCAAGTGCCCAGAAGGTCATTAGAAAGTGCTTCATTGCATGGCAAGAGGTGTTCAGAAGTGGAAGCCGCAGGCTGAAGCATCTCTGTCAGGAGATTAGTCCTGACTGCCACCGAAAAGAGCTCAAGGCCAAGGACCTCAGCTGCCCTTCTAACCACCACAGCGTAGGAAGCTCCCTCCTCCGAAGCCACGGTACGGGGATAAAGCAAGCCAGTGTCAGGGGAAGTGTCTAGACCACTGCCATCACCCAGGTCCATTCGCCAATCCGTTCTTACAACTGACCAGATCCATTCCTCATCACTACCTTCTGGCTCAAATTGAACACCAGGAATGAACACAGGAGTGAAAGTTCGTTCCAGCGTTAGAATCAACGATGATCGATGTCTGTCGGGCTCCGTATCCACTTCGGGGATGAGGATGGGGTTGGCGCTGATCAGGGGCACAGTTGGTGCCAGGAGCAACGATGAGGAGGGTTGAGTTAGATCGACCGGCATCGATCCAGATCCGATACCCGATCCACAGGGGACCTCTGGAGTCAGGGCCGCAGCCGCCAAAGTCAAAGGCCTAGGGCTGGGAAACAGCCATCACATTGCATGCGTTACAAAGCATGCGATGACAACGTGGTCTGTACAACGACTGCGTTGTTACATCGCAGTACCATTACAATGCAAACCCTTACAACGACTTTCTGTCGGGAGCGCTCTAAACTAAGGAATAGTATAATTTATTATTCCAACACCTTCCCTTCTGTTCCACACACTGGAGTTGGAATAGTAAATTATACCATTCCTAAGTCCAGCGTGCCCGCTACAGCAAGTCGTTGTAACGACTTGTGTTGTAATGGTACTGCGATGTAATAACGTGGTCGTTGTAACAGCCATGTTGTAATCGCATATGTTGTAAACGCATGAGCTGTAAACGCCTATATTCCCTAGGGCCCCTAAATGACTCTGCGGGGCCTGAAGGCACACCAGCGGAGCCGGCCTGCCCAAAAATGAGGTACAAGACCTCATAGAACTTTTGGATTGGGGCAGGAGATGCTCCAGCTTCTGGAAAGGGAGGGAGGCACGGAGTCGTCTCAGAAGGCTGCTCTCGTTACATGCGACGACCCTCGGAGTCCCACGTTGCATCGGCCGATGGACGAGGTGAAGTCAAATAAGGCCTGTGCTTCTTTGACTTCTTCTTGTGTTTCCCTGACTTACCCGAAGACCTCACTGACTACTTTGAGTGCAATGAGGAGTGTGGGCTCTGCAACTGTCCTCAAGAACAGGAGCGAAGCAGAGCCAAGCGCTGGGCCTCCAATAGCTTTCGGGACCGCTCCCGCAATACCCTTCGTGTTCATGGCCCGGCACTCAGAGCATGACTTCAGGTCATGGTCGTGCTCCAGATACCAAAGGCACACAAAGTGTGGATCTGTCACAGACATCGCCCGGTGACACGAGCCGCAGGGTTTGAAGCCACATTTTTTTTTTTTTAAAAAGACTAACCAAAAACCGGCTAAGGGGTATCTCTATCCAGATCTGCACTAGGATGGCGCGTAAAAAGAAAGAACTGACGTCAGCGCACATTAACGGCGTCTATATAGGTCCCGCAACGTCATCCCGGCGCCTACGATGCCAACGACGGATGTGGAGACGACCAACGCCACCTAACGACGCACAAGGCTACTGCTGAAGACAAAATCTCCAGATACAGACTGACGCCTGGGGGAAATTCAAAAGGTAAGGAATCTACAACTAATTGTCTCTATCAGATACATGTTGCCCACTTTTATCAGTTGAAGTATATGTGTGATATCTTCTAAACGTTTTGCTCCAAAATTGATAGCCATGTGAAATCATCTCAATGCTAGAGCTGTGTGAATTGTTCTTTTTTGTAGCCTAGGTTTTATTAAGGCCAACATGCACTCCAGGAGCCGATGATTTAAGAGTAAATTCTCTACCTGACACCCTGTGCCAAGCATAGGGCTCCAAAATCTAATGAGACTACCATTCACTATTTATAATTCCTGCACCACTATTGAAGATGGTAGGGCAGATACTGTGACAAGGACATAATACTTAGAAACATAGAGGCAACATACAGCAAAAGCTACACATTTAATAAAGACATTTTGATTTTATTAGCACTATTATTATTTTGATCCGATGAAAACCATTTCAGCCTACAATGATAGAGAAGCCCATTGTACAACTATATTGAATTCTTTACCTGCACCCTGTTTCTGGTGAGTCTACCCTGCTTTTTAAGTGCTACGCAAACAAATGATGACGGAATGCTGAATAAATCACACATTCACCCCCAGTCAAGAGATCTGGGTTAAATCCATCGTTCTTTTGCTCACTATGCCACCCCAGTTTAGACCCACCATATGCAAATCAGTCTTGACCCTCATGGGAACAGTCCAGACCGAACTGCCAAGCCAGGTCCACCCTGAACCGGAAACAGGCCTCCTGGGATCGGTTTCTGGGTATTACCCTTCATCAGCCAGGCAAGCTTGAATCCAGTGGCACAGTGAGCAAAGGACCCACATCTGGGCATACCCATCCCACTTAGGGTGAAAAGCGCAACACACACAAATTATGGACGGAATGCTGAATAAATCATACATTCACCCCCAGTCAAGAGATCTGTGTTAAATCCATTGTTCTTTTGCTCACCATGCCACCCCAGTTTAGACCCAGCCATATGCAAATCAGTCTTGACCCTGTGCCTCATGGGAGCAGTCCAGACCGAACTGCCAAGCCAGGTCCTCCCTGGACCAGAAACAAGCATCCTGGGATCCGGTTTCTGGGTATTACCCTTCATCAGTCAGGCTAGCTTGAGCTGGCTGGACAGGGTCAAGACTGATTTGCATATGGGTGGGTTCAAACTGGAATTGCATGGTGAGCAAAACAAACGATGGATATAGGCCCAGATCTCTGTACTGGGGTGAATGCATGACATTGTTCTGCATTCTGTCCATCAATTGTTGTTTCTGCTTTTTAAGGACACTTAAGGACACTTCAATAATGCACACCATGGACACAATAATGGCGGATCCCTAGTCCAATCCCTTGTTATCGGTCATAAGACACTACATATTTCAGCTCATGCCACATCATATTTTTATTTTTTTATTTTTGTATTTTTTTTATTCAAACATAGCTAGAACATACCGTTCACAATTACAATATAAAAAGCAATCAGCAGTCAGATCATAAAACAATCAGTGAAGTACAAAAGTATAGCAGTAGCTAAAATAGATAATAAAATCGTTAATACAAACAGCTTAAAAAGAGAGCTAGAGCAGAAATTAACGTAACATCCAGCTAATGTCATTATAACAGGCAGTTAAACAATTCATTATACCCGATCCCGATTTCATGTTCTTATGCAAGCCCCCTGGCCAGATAATAATCCATCTTAAAAAACAGCCTAGGAATACAATAAGCCTTTAAAAACTCGAGTTGCATCACGCTCACTCCTCCCTGGATGTTCTGCTCCATTCAGAGATATGAGCCCACATCTTATTTCCCCGGATTTTGGCCTGCCTACCCCTACAGGCATATATAGCCGTCTCTTGATTATAAGCTCCCAAGAGCCTGGCAAGTCACATATGGAATGTTGTTGGCTCTACATCTTTCCATCTTGTGGCTAGCATTATCCTGAATATCGCAGTACCCAAAAAAAGGCAGTATTCTTGAGCGGTATTAAGGCCCAGGGAGCTATCATACCCCAGAATCATCAACGTAGGGGTCAGTTGCAATCTGAAGCCAAATAATTCTTCCCAAAAGCCAAACAGCCCTTCTTTCAATGCGGTTAATTTATCACAGTCGTACATCATATGGATAAATGTGGCTGGACCTATCCCACATCTCAGACACTTATCATCAGACCTTTTTCCCCATATAAATAATTTGGAAGGTGTAAAATATAAATTAAATATAGTTTTATACAGTTGAGCCTTTAAGCTTGAGGATAAAAGTATTTTGGCAGTTAGATATAGGCTCATATATATATATCTACATCAGGATTTTCTAGTTTCGTTGCCCAGCTTGTTTCCGTTCTTTCTTAAATCATCTGGTACTTTTTCAAGTAGCAAGCTGTAGATATTCCTGATTCTGCTAGAATTCCTGGTGATAATTCCCATCAATGGGATCTTGTCTACACTAATCCTTGAAATACTCAGACTAAGAATACTACTAATCTGAGCGTATTTAAAATAGTGATTGTCCGGTATTCCAAACATTTGCTGAAGCTTAAAAAATTGAAAACCTTGCTCTCCCCCACAGAAGTCCCCAATTGTTCCTATCCCCATAGTTTCCCATTTCTTCCCCATAGCATCATTGCTATGGGGCTGGCAATGCCGATGAGCGCCACAAGGGGGTATATCTACTAATTTTTGGAATTGCCATCAATTTAGAGACCTGTTTCCATATTCTCCATGAGCTGTAAATTACTTTGAAGCGTACCTTCTTATAGTAACTCTGTTCCAGCTGTCTTACGAGTAACCCAGGCACTTCTTTCCCAATAGCAAGTTCATAAATTGTAGGTATTCTCTGTCTTTGCTCTAGATCCATATTTCTATCCACTACAAACAGGGAGACCATCTGATGGAGGAGGGCTGCCCAATAATATAAGGTAATATTAGAAATTGCAAGACCGCCTCTGTCTTGTGGTAAAGCTAAATATTTTAAAGCCCTCCTGACCTTCCCATACAGCCAAATAAAATTAGAAAAAGTTTACTCCAAGGCTCTTAATATATTATCTTCCACTGCTAGAGGTATAGCACGAAACAGATATAAAATTTTCGGTAACATGGTCATTTTTAAAAAGTTCCCTCTTCCTATAATAGACAAATGTAGTCAATTATCTCTCCTTAAGTCCGTAGCTATTGATTTAATCAGAGGTTCAAAGTTGCACTTAACAATTTCACCCACCTGAGCTCTAATTCTGACCCCTAAATACACCGCTGATTCTGCTCGTCTGGAATCATTAAAGTCTAAGTTATCTGTGCATATAGTAATCATTTTCGCCTTATTCATTGCATAGCTAGAAAGGCGCCCATAGCTCTCAGCAATCCTTACTATTTCCTTGATTGCTGGATTCGTGGTGAGCACTGCAACATCGTCGGCGTTTGCCAGTACCTTAGTCTCGTACCTCTGGGTTGTTATCGGTTTGATCTTCCCAGTCTGTATGAGCTTAACCACTAGTGGATTGATACATAAAGGAAATAAAATAGGGCAACAAGGGCACCCTTGTCTGGTCCTCCTAGATATAATTATATTACCGGACTCCTTCCCCATGAGTTGCAATTGAGCTCCTGGTTGACAATACATTGCTTTAATTGCCCTTATAAACTGTGATCTGAAACCATTCAGCTCCAAGATCCCCCATAAAAACTCCCAGGACACCCGGTCGAAAGCCTTTTTGGTGTCAAGGAGGATCATAGCCATCTGGCCCCCCCCCGTCCCGGTTATGATGTCAAACAGAGAAATAACCCTGCGGATATGCTCAGTAGTTCCTTTACCTGGGATAAAACCGTGTTGCCACGGGGAGACCAGATGTTCTATAACCCTCCCTAACCGATTGGCTAAGATCTTAGAATAGATTTTCATGTCTGAATTGATCAGCAAAATTGGCCGATACGAAGATGGGTTATCTTATGGTTTCCCTTTTTTTGGGGAAGATTATGATGTGCGTTTCTTTCCAAGATTCAGGGGGCTTCCACTATATTGTACACCCCTAAACAGGTCTGCTAAGAGGGGTGTTATAGTTATTCCTAAAATCTTGTATATCTCCAACAGTATTCTGTCAGGGTCAGCAGCTTTCCCTGGTGCCATTCCATGCAATGCTATGTGGACTTCCTCCAGAGTGATTTCCTCTTCAAGCTTTTCTTTTATTGGCCCCTCCAGGCTCCCGCCGAGTTCAATACCGGTCACTAACCGCGATATCTCCTGTATGACTTCAGGGGTACCTTTATTAATTTCATCTCGATATAGGATTTGGTAGTAATCCTGAAATCCTTTCATAATATCTTCTGGGTCGGTATAAGCTTGTCCGTTTATTTCAATAGAGGTTATTAAATTCAAGAATATTTTCTGCCTAGTACGTAGGGCTAACCTCCTACCAACTTGCTCTCCATTTTCATAAGAATTGTTCCGAAGGGATTGATATTCCTCTGGAGATCTTTGTGACAGCCAATTATTTCATTCTGCTTTTAAGGCGATTATCCGATACATCGTTTGAGCCCCTTCTAATCCTTGTGCTATTATCAAGGTATGTTCCTCTTCTGCCTTGGCCAGATCCACATTAGTTGTTGATTTTTGATCACCCGCTGAGTCTTAGCCCTGGCAACAAAGCTAATGGTTTCACCTCTAAGAGCAGCCTTAAGAGTCCCAAACAACCCCCCTACTAGCACTGAATCTATTTATATCGAAAAATTCCTGTGACCAATTCTTTATATGTGCAATATATTCGTTATTCGCTAGCAATTTTCTATCAAACGTCCATTTGCTCTGTGGTTTCTTAAAATGTGCTATTTCGATTTTTAAAATTAAAGGGTTGGGATCGGATATTATCTTTGGAAGTTTCTTGATACCAGCCCTCTCTAATACATCCCTTGTACCATAGTGTTGGAAATACTCCACTCCCACACCGGAAAGGGTGGTGGTAACGGGGTCTCTCCAGACATACACAGTGGTAGCTTGGCTCGAGTGGTCAGGAATCAGGCACCGTGCTAAGCATACGTCATACCCATACAATAACCATGCGTGCATCCGTTCCAAAAACGACTCTACACCGTAAAAATTATGAAAATATCTGTTTATCTTCTTTTTCTCTTAGTTGCTGATTAAATAAATAATAACACAATCACCATATACAAGGCTTTTTCTGTGGAAGGGTACGTCAAATAAATACTGTCTTAATGATTCAATAAATAGGGGAGATCATAAATAATTAAGGCATAAATATAAGTGCATCACATACAGGCAATTAAATATTATGAGGCAATAAATACTGCAAACCAATCAATATTGTGCGACAATAAATACTGTGGAACAATAAATACAGTGAAGCAATAAATAGGTTAAATACAATAAATACAGTGCTCTCAATAAATAATTAAAAGCTGACAGTGACACTCATAGAATCAGATCACATTTAGATTTCTATGGGCTGATTTGGCCCAGTCACAGCTTGTGGTTAGATGGATGGCTTGAGGGTGTCTACTCCCTGGCTTGGACAAGGCTGAGGCCTAAACTGAGGTAGATCAAGGGGGGGGGGGAATTCTAGAGACCTAGCTCCCTCACTCTACACAACCCCTCTGAATTAGTCTCAGCTCACTCCTGGCACAATCAAGCTGGTTCCAGCACCTCTCTAGCCCCTAGGATAGTCTCTCAGGATTCCACAGGGCCTTAGGCGCCCTCTATTCCACTTACTGCCCTTTTTCTGAAGCTCCGACGCCGCTGGAGTCGTGTCGACGCCGTGAGGCGGTTCCGGTTCGATGTCGGCGGTCTCGGCTCGATGTCGATCTCCGATTCGATGACGTCGGGCAGTCTTGGCTCGATGTCGACTTCAGGCGGCTCAGGTCCGATGGCGACCTCAGGTTCGATGACGTCGGCCGGCCTTAACTCGATGTCGACTTCCGGCGGCTCCGGAGTGCGATCCCCACTCCCGACCTCCGGTGCTCCTCTCCTCAGGTTCCGGCGACTCCGGAGTGCGACCTCCACTCCCGACCTCCGGTGCTCCTCTCCTCAGGTTCTGGCGACTCCGGAGTGCGATCTCCACTCCCGACCACCGGCACGCTTCACCTCGGTCTCCGGCGACTCCGGAGGGCGGACTTCACTCCCCCGTCGACGCCGCTCACTCGACCTCGGGTGACTTCCTCCTCGACCTCTGGTACTCTCCACGACCTCCGTCGGCGCCCTCTCTCGACCTCTGGCGGCTCCGGGTACGACGTCTGCTTTCCAGTCAGCGCCGCTTCTCCACCTCAGGCTCCAGGTCTCAGGCTTCTCGACGTCGGACTCCAGGGAAACCAATAAACAGGTCAGATTCTTGCTTTTCTTTACTTTTAAGGCCTGTTCCTGCTGTCCAGGTCCTTAAGATGGTTTTTCTTGCTTTTTCCCACACAGGGCTCCAGGCTGGGCTCAGTCAGTAGGGACTAGTATCAAGGGTGGGTTTATGGACCCCACTCCAGGCACAAGTTTCCACCCCTGCTGCCTCACTCCTTCCTCCTTCAGGTTTCTGCTGCTCTCCCTTCACCAGTCAGGTGCCAACTGCCAGCTCCAACTGCCAACTCTCTGTCTTAGCTTCCCAACATTCTAAACCGCCTCCAACTGTCACAGGGCTCCAGAATGTTGCAGAAGGTTCTAGTAGGTTCCAGTGGGTTCTGATGATGTCACAGGTGGCCACCATTTTGTGCTCCAGGCCCTCAGACAGAAGTTCCAGGGGTAGATAAAATGGCTCCCTGAATCTGCATCAATACTAAAAAGTCTGGTGGTTCCCAAAAAGGAAAAAAATACTAACAGGGTTTGAGGCAAAAGTGGGACAAAATAAATAATGATGAGGAGGGACCACCCAAAGGGCTGACAGGTCTAACACGCGTCCCCCCCAGCTGAAAGTGGGGAGAGCTACCCAACCCCTTGGGAGTTCTCATCACTAAGGCGGAAATACCTTGAGAGACCGTCTGCATTGGCGTGGTCCACTCCAGGCCGATGTTCCACCTGAAAGTCCATTCCCTGTAGGGAAATAGACCACCTCAACAACTTGGGATTCTCCCCCTTCATCTGCATCAGCCAACGAAGGGGTCTGTGGTCGGTCTGAACCAGGAAGTGCGAGCCAAACAGGTATGGCCGCAACTTCTTCAGAGCCCATACCACTGCAAAGGCTTCACGCTCTATTGCACTCCACTTCTGTTCCCTGGGAAGTAGTCTCCGGGATAGGAAGACCACGGGTTGATCCAGACCCTCTTCATTGAGTTGCGATAACACTGCCCCAATGCCATGTTCTGATGCATCCGTCTGGACAATGAACTTCTTGGAAAAGTCTGGGGCCCTTAAGACCGGGGCCTCGCACATGGCTTTCTTCAGTCTCACAAAGGCCTGCTGACAAGCCTCCGTCCAGACTACCCGTCGAGGTTGTTTCTTGGACGTGAGCTCCGTGAGGGGGGCTACGATGGTACCGTACCCCTTCACGAAGCGGCGGTAGTATCCCGTGAGGCCCAGAAAAGCTCGGACCTCAGTCTGTGTCTTGGGGGGTTCCCAGGCCATGATGGCCTCGATCTTCGCCTGGAGGGGTTGCACCGCTCCCCTACCCACCAAGTGTCCAAGGTACACTACCGACCCCTGCCCGATCTGGCACTTGCTGGCCTTGATCGTCAATCCAGCTTGTCTCAGGGCCTGGAGAACAGCTTGCAGGTGACGCAAGTGATCCTCCCAGCTGTTACTGAAGACGGCTATGTCATCCAGATAAGGAGCAGAGAAACTCTTCATTCCGGTGAGGATCTGGTTTACCAGGCGCTGAAACGTGGCAGGTGAGTTCTTGAGCCCAAAGGGCATCACACAGAACTGGTAGTGGCCATTGGGCGTGGAGAAGGCTGACCTTTCCCTTGCTCCATCAGTCAAAGAGATCTGCCAGTACCCAGAAGTAAGGTCAAAGGTACTTAGATATTGGGCAGCTCCCAGCCGGTCAATCAATTCATCCGCCCTAGGGATCGGATGAGCATCAGTTTTGGTCACTGAATTCAGTCCCCGGTAGTCCACACAGAACCTCAGTTCCGGTTGGGCACCCGGTGGTGCAGCTTTTGGTACTAGTACCACCGGACTGGACCAGGGGCTGCTAGAAGGTTCGATCACTCCTAGCTCCAGCATCTTAGTGACTTCACTGTTAATGCTGGCCTTCACCTTGTCTGACATCCGGTAGATCTTGGACTTCACAGGTGGGCTGTCTCCTGTGTCCACGTCATGGACGCACAGGTGAGTCCTACCCGGGACAAGGGAGAACAACGAAGAGTACTGTCCCAGGACCTGGCGGCAGTCCTCCTGCTGTTCAGGAGTTAGAGATGGGGAGAGAATCACTCCCTCCACCGACCCATCCTTCTCTCGAGACGCAAACAAATCGGGGAGAGGCTCGCTTTCCACGTCCTCTGCTCCGTCAGTCACCATCATCAAGATGACTTCGGGCCTCTCGTGGTGGGGTTTGAGGCGGTTGGCATGCAGCACCCGTAGGGGCTGACGAGGGGTTTTAAGGTCCACCAAGTAGGTAGCCTTACCCTTCTTCTCCAACACCTCAAAGGGTCCTGACCAGCGATCCTGGAGGGCGCTAAGCTCTCCTGGTTCGATCACCCACACCTTCTGGCCAGGCTCCAACTCCACCGGGTGAGCGTTGTGGTCATACCACGCCTTCATCACTGCTTGGCTGGCTTCCAAGTTGTCAGAAGCTTGCTTCCACAACTTAGCCATTTGGCTCCGGAAGGCCAGCATGTAGCTCACCACGTCCTGGGGAAGCTTCCTGGGAGTTCTCTCCCATCCGTCTCTCACCAGGTTGAGAGGTCCACGTACAGGGTGCCCATACAAAAGCTCGAAGGGGCTGAAGCCCACTCCCTTCTGTGGCACTTCCCTGTAAGAAAAGAGTAGACAGGGTAGGAGGACGTCCCATTTC
The DNA here is from genome assembly GCF_964204655.1 of Triturus cristatus. NCBI lineage: Eukaryota > Metazoa > Chordata > Amphibia > Caudata > Salamandridae > Triturus > Triturus cristatus. Next base: position 1,102,565,500 of record NC_140585.1, on the reverse strand, counting down.
CTCCGCAGGCTTTCAGGCAGACTTCTGATCATGCCTTTCAAGGTTTTGTTAAACCTCTCCACCAGACCATTGGTCTGGGGGTGGTAAGGAGTTGTGAACCGGTAGGTCACTCCACACTCCTTCCACATGGCCCGCATGTACGCTGACATGAAGTTGGTCCCCCTGTCGGACACAACTTCCTTGGGAAAACCTACTCGGGTAAAGATTCCCATCAGGGCCCTAGCCACAACAGGTGCTGTTATGGTCCTCAGAGGTATTGCCTCTGGGTACCGTGTGGCATGATCCACCAGAACTAGGATAAACCTGTGACCAGCTGTCGTTGGCGGATCTAACGGACCCACAATGTCGATGCCCACCCTTTCAAAGGGGGTGCTAACGACAGGAAGTGGTTCCAGGGGAGCTTTCAGCTTCACCCCTGTTTTCCCACTGGCTTGGCAAGACACACATGTCCGGCAGTAGGTATCGGACGACACTTTCATTTGAGGCCAATAAAAGTGTGGGACAAGACGGGCGAAGGTCTTGTCTTGCCCCAGGTGTCCTGCCAATGGGATCTCGTGAGCCAACTCCAGAAGGAAGGCTCGATAACGTTGAGGGACTACCAAGGCTCGTGACGATCCATGTAGGGGTGCCTTGGGTTCACTGTAGAGGAGACCATCCTCCCAGTAAACACTGTAGTTCCCTTCAACGTTCCCTGCTGCCTGGGCTGCGGCCTGTCGCCTCAGCCCCACAAGGGTAGGGCACTCCCTCTGGCCCTGGCAGAATTCCTCCCTGGACGGGCCTCCCTCCACGTGCCACTCGGCCGGGATGGGTAGGTCCTCCAGTTTGGTAACATCCCCCACCGCAGACTCCTGGTCCACCACCTCCGGTGGCCTATCCGTCCTACGGGGTGTGGACGCCGAGGCAGGCTCCTCCTGTCCTCGGTTCTTCCCTTGACTGGCAGCTGGCTGGGCCTTTGTTCCAGGCTCCAGCCGAAACGAACTCCCTCTCCGGGTAGTCGCGGACCTTGTGCTCACACAGGCCCAGTCAGGTGTACCCAGCATCTCAGTATGAGTCCGGTATTCCACCTCCTTCCAAGCATTGTGTTCCATGTCATTCCCCAGTAGACAATCGACTGGCACGGCAGGGCTTACGGCAACTCGAAGTGAACCTGCAACCCCCTCCCATTCAAAGGGAACCTCGGCCACCGGATAGTGGCCCATTCTGCCGCCAGCCATCGCGGCAGGGTGGAGTACATCGGGAATTACCTGCTCTGGAGACACCAGTTGGCTACGCACCATAGTCATACTGGCTCCTGTGTCTCTCAGAGCCTCCCCTCTTTGGCCATTGATGGTGACCCACTGCCCATACTTTGTAGTATTTGCGGGCACCTGGATCTTAGGAACCATCTCCCGTTCTCCCAGGGACACTAAAGTGACACCCGCCCACTCCCTTCCCTTAATTAAAGGCATCTCCTCCCCGAGCACTACACTAGCTACTCCGGGGGCCTTTCCTCCAATGGGAGGGGGTGGTCGTTTCGGGCACTTCGCATCTCCCTTATAGTGTCCAACGCCACTGCACTCGAAGCAATGGACAACCCTTGGCTGCTGACTCTGGCCAGGATTAGGGTTTCTGGGTGGGTTAGCCCTAGGGGTGAATCCTGTTCCCTTACCTTGGAAATTATTTTGGGGGCCTTTGGAGAACTCCTTTTTCTTTTCCCCTCCCTCTTTCTTCTGGGGGGCGCCCTGTCCGGCCTTTTGAGTATCCCCTCCAGTCCCCCTTGTGGACACCCGGGTACTAGCCCAAATGTCCGCCTCCTCAGCAAGCTTCCGGGGATTGGTCAGCTTGCTATCCACCAGGTGTTGACGCAGTTCAGGGAAACATTTCTCGAGCAGGTGTTCCTTCAGTACTAGATCAAACAACCCCTCGTAGTTCCTCACTTCACTGCCCTGAATCCAACCCTCCAGTGCCTTCTTTGCATAGTCCAGGAAGTCCACCCAATTCTGTGTGCCCAGTTTGTGACTACCCCTGAACTTCTGTCTGTACTTTTCGGGTATTCGTCCAAACTTTCTTATGAGCGCCAGTTTCATGGTGGGGTAGTGGGTCTGCTCATCCTCCTCGAGGGCCAATAATGCATCCCTACCAGCTGGAGGCATGTACTTGTACAATCCCCCTCCCCAGTACTTCTCTGGAACCCCATGGGCCCTTAACGAGACCTCATAGGCCGCTAGCCACTTGGTGATATCGTCACCCACCCCATAGCTAGCTACTATGTCCTTTGGCAGGTAGGGTTTGGGTTCCCTGGTGTACTCTCGTTCTTCGCTGCCACCGTTAGGTACAGGGTGTGCCCCGATTCTCAGGATTTGAAGATCTATCTCTTTCAGCCTTATCTCATGAGCCATCCTCTGTTCCTCCTTCTCTTTCTCCAGCCTTGCTAACTCCAATGTGAGTTGTCTTTTCTCCCTCCGGTCTGTTAACTCCACTTCAGACAAGCCACCGCTAGAGGCACTGCAGCCCTTCCTGGAAAGTGTCCTGGGCCCCGCTAACAGGTTCCCCACCTCAGGTTGGTACAAACCAGCTCCCTCACTGTCGGGCTCTCTATCCCTGTCCTCCTCCTCAGCCTTGCTTTCTCGGCGTGCCTCCCCCCAAGCCCTTAAGCTGGTTTGGAGTGCCCCCTTCTTTGCTCCTGGGGGACAATACACCCCCTCCCGCTGGCAAAACTCCCTGAGTTGGGCCACAGTGTACGTTTCTAAATTCTCCAGTACAAACTCCATCTTGCCCACTCAGGTCAGAGGACAGGTTTTTTACAGAAGCAATGCAGGGGGGTACCTTATATAATACCTCCTCCCACCACCAGAGTAAATTTGGAAAAACAAAAACTCACAATTAGGAAGGCCGCTTTGAGAACTCCCGGTGTAGGCCTATGGACTACCCACAGTTATTGTTGAGTATACGGAGGCACAGCTCTATCCCACCACTGAACACCAATTATGTTGGAAATACTCCACTCCCACACCGGAAAGGGTGGTGGTAACGGGGTCTCTCCAGACATACACAGTGGTAGCTTGGCTCGAGTGGTCAGGAATCAGGCACCGTGCTAAGCATACGTCATACCCATACAATAACCATGCGTGCATCCGTTCCAAAAACGACTCTACACCGTAAAAATTATGAAAATATCTCTGTTTATCTTCTTTTTCTCTTAGTTGCTGATTAAATAAATAATAACACAATCACCATATACAAGGCTTTTTCTGTGGAAGGGTACGTCAAATAAATACTGTCTTAATGATTCAATAAATAGGGGAGATCATAAATAATTAAGGCATACATATAAGTGCATCACATACAGGCAATTAAATATTATGAGGCAATAAATACTGCAAACCAATCAATATTGTGCGACAATAAATACTGTGGAACAATAAATACAGTGAAGCAATAAATAGGTTAAATACAATAAATACAGTGCTCTCAATAAATAATTAAAAGCTGACAGTGACACTCATAGAATCAGATCACATTTAGATTTCTATGGGCTGATTTGGCCCAGTCACAGCTTGTGGTTAGATGGATGGCTTGAGGGTGTCTACTCCCTGGCTTGGACAAGGCTGAGGCCTAAACTGAGGTAGATCAAGGGGGGGGGAATTCTAGAGACCTAGCTCCCTCACTCTACACAACCCCTCTGAATTAGTCTCAGCTCACTCCTGGCACAATCAAGCTGGTTCCAGCACCTCTCTAGCCCCTAGGATAGTCTCTCAGGATTCCACAGGGCCTTAGGCGCCCTCTATTCCACTTACTGCCCTTTTTCTGAAGCTCCGACGCCGCTGGAGTCGTGTCGACGCCGTGAGGCGGTTCCGGTTCGATGTCGGCGGTCTCGGCTCGATGTCGATCTCCGATTCGATGACGTCGGGCAGTCTTGGCTCGATGTCGACTTCAGGCGGCTCAGGTCCGATGGCGACCTCGGGTTCGATGACGTCGGCCGGCCTTAACTCGATGTCGACTTCCGGCGGCTCCGGAGTGCGATCCCCACTCCCGACCTCCGGTGCTCCTCTCCTCAGGTTCCGGCGACTCCGGAGTGCGACCTCCACTCCCGACCTCCGGTGCTCCTCTCCTCAGGTTCCGGCGACTCCGGAGTGCGATCTCCACTCCCGACCACCGGCACGCTTCACCTCGGTCTCCGGCGACTCCGGAAGGCGGACTTCACTCCCCCGTCGACGCCGCTCACTCGACCTCGGGTGACTTCCTCCTCGACCTCTGGTACTCCCCACGACCTCCGTCGGCGCCCTCTCTCGACCTCTGGCGGCTCCGGGTACGACGTCTGCTTTCCAGTCAGCGCCGCTTCTCCACCTCGGGCTCCAGGTCTCAGGCTTCTCGACGTCGGACTCCAGGGAAACCAATAAACAGGTCCGATTCTTGCTTTTCTTTACTTTTAAGGCCTGTTCCTGCTGTCCAGGTCCTTAAGATGGTTTTTCTTGCTTTTTCCCACACAGGGCTCCAGGCTGGGCTCAGTCAGTAGGGACTAGTATCAAGGGTGGGTTTATGGACCCCACTCCAGGCACAAGTTTCCACCCCTGCTGCCTCACTCCTTCCTCCTTCAGGTTTCTGCTGCTCTCCCTTCACCAGTCAGGTGCCAACTGCCAGCTCCAACTGCCAACTCTCTGTCTTAGCTTCCCAACATTCGAAACCGCCTCCAACTGTCACAGGGCTCCAGAATGTTGCAGAAGGTTCTAGTAGGTTCCAGTGGGTTCTGATGATGTCACAGGTGGCCACCATTTTGTGCTCCAGGCCCTCAGACAGAAGTTCCAGGGGTAGATAAAATGGCTCCCTGAATCTGCATCAATACTAAAAAGTCTGGTGGTTCCCAAAAAGGAAAAAAATACTAACAGGGTTTGAGGCAAAAGTGGGACAAAATAAATAATGATGAGGAGGGACCACCCAAAGGGCTGACAGGTCTAACACATAGCAATAATCAATCCTAACATATGTTTTGTGCGGATAGGAGTCGTATGTATACCCGGGTTGCTCGGATGTTTTGTAGCCCAAATATCTACCAACCCATGGCTATTCTTAAGAGAGGTGAAAGCCCTGTGAACCCTAGGCTTCCAGCCACAGTACCCCCCTTGTTTCTGCTGATCCAAAGATATATTGAGATCTCCACATAAAATTAAAGGATTGGGCCATGTGGCAAGTTCTGTTTCCAAATTTAAAAAAATCTGAGGATCATCTTGATTTGATCCGTAAATTGAGCACACGGTGCCTCCCACTGCGAGTTCTACTATAGCCCACCTTCCCAATGTATCCACAGCCGTGCGTTTGGCCAAACCTAGAGAGGTCTTTGCTAGAATAGCCACCCCTCGAATATTAGAGGTCTGTGAAGTACAAGCCAAAATATGATATCTACCAACCCTTAATAGATCTCTTTTCCCCCAGGGAATGTGGTTCTCTTGTATGCATAGTATATCCAAAGCGTTCATCCTAATGAATTCAGCTAATCTTCCCCTCTTTGCCCTATCGTTCAGCCCTGATACGTTCCATGAACAGATGGTTATCCTCCCCATCCCAATTTAGCTACGGTTTCCCAGACAGCTCCTTTTGGTAATTTTTCGCTCTTTTTCACTGTCATCTTTAGTCTCATGATCTGTTTTCTATTTTCCCCCTTTAGCTGTACACATACTTCGTTATCATTATAATTTCTGGATATGTTTTTTTCTTCCCATTTATCCCTCCAACCCCCTTCCCTTGCCCCCCTCCACCCCTGCCTCTCCCCACCCCCCACCTCCTCCCCTGTGCCCCCACCTCCCTATTCGAGGCATTCAGACTCAGTCCTGAATCTGTACATGATGAGTGTGCTACACAGACCGAGAGCCCTAGTGCTCATATCTTCCACATCTTTTAACATAATGCTGCTTGCAAAATAGAAACACAGAAACCAAACCCCATCATTCACTCCAAGGAGAAAAATGTAAGTGAAACCGCTAACCCCCTTCACCATGTTTCGCCAACCCACACAAGTTCCTTAGTAAACCGAGTTATTCAATTTATATCCAAGTGCTCTTCTATTTTATAATTCGGTTTTTTTTTTGTGCCTTTTTACCCTTGCTTTAATGCTCACCTCCTTCTCTCCCCCTTCTTACCCATGATCAGGTTCTCTTTGCTCTATTGAGTACTAAATTGGACCTAGCCCGATAAACCATCTAAATACTCTTTAGCTTCAATTTCAGTAAAAAGAAATCTAGTTTGCCCCTTCCAGATCACCTTTAGTCGTGCTGGGTTATTCAAAAAGGCTTGAGCATGTCTGTCCTGAAAAGGCTTAATCAGCTGCCGTCACCTCCACCGCCTTTCAACAGTGGAGTGGCAAAAATCAGGGCGGACAAAGTAAAAAATCTCATTCCTATTTCTCTTTGCTTCTGGCCTGGCTTTTTCAAAAATAGCTTAGCGCAGCAAAAAATTGCCAAAGTACACCAAGATGGCACGGGGAAGACCCTCGGCGCTCGCTGGCTGCTTCTGTACAAAGGGAACACGATGTACTCGTTGCACCTCTAAAACCCAGTTCCAATCGGTAAGTTCGGGGAACGTATCTCGTAATAGGTCGATCACAAATGAGCGGACATCACCCCCCTCGGTCCCTTCAGGGACCTCAAGCACTCGCAGGTTATTTCTGCGCTGGCGGTTTTCAAACTCCTCCAGCTTCCAATTGATGTCGACCAGCTGTGCCTCGTCTGAGTTCGCTAAGGATTGATTCGTTACAAGGTCTGACTCTGCAGAGACTATCCTGGACTCAAGATCAGTCAGCCGTCCCCCAAATATGCTACAGGTCTTGGTCAGTTTCTGTACCACTCCTTGCACCATTCGCATCGCTGCCTGGGCCTTGCGTCCATCTTGACGCGTCTCCCCATGGTGCATTGATCTGGCCTGAAAGATAGCTTCTAGAGTTGGAGGGATAGGTCCCTGATGAATCGGAGACAGGTTGGCCATCAGACAAAGGATTTGTGAGTTGGTTTATAGGGGTATAGTTCCATGTAAGATCCTTGCTGGCTTGTCTCTTTTCCCCCCTCAAAACAGTTCTAGCCTTGCCACCCTCATCCTCATCCAACTCCCTATTGCTCAGATCTCTAGTGTTGTGAATGAGGCAAGATGGCGGTTGCATGAGACCGTAGCTGTGCACAGACCAGTCGAGAGCCTGAACTATTAAATGCTGCATTAAGACAAATGGAATGATGAACCCAGCAAATTGCGGTGTGGAATCGCAGCCCCCCCCCCCCCAAGAATCTGCTGGAGTTACTTACATTTAATAGGCACCGTCATTGGGCTGGCCGTCCTTCGGCAATTCAGCAAAATAAAATCAGAGGTCTCCAAGAACTACAGCGGAGCATACCTGGCTTCGGCTGTCTCCGTGAAGGCTGTGGCGGAGGCTGGAGCCACCGAGATGGGACCCAAGGCGGCTGTAGGTGCCACGAAGGCGAGGATGGCCCATTTGGTTATGAGAGGGCAATCCGAGGCTGGTGATTCGAGCTTGGAAGCCGGGACGGCGGCGGCAGAGGGAGCACCAGTGCCGACTCCAAGGCACGGGCGGAGGGGAGCGGTAGACGATCTGAGCCTGGAGAAGAAAGGAAGAGGCGGGGCTGCACAGAAGGGTCGCCGACCGGTCCTACTGTTGTTGAACTACTGAGAGGTCCGGCCGGAAAAAACAGTTCTGGGTCCCGAGGAGCAGGGGCAGAGCAAGGCATGTCCTGGGATTGCCGGTGCGCAGAGGATCAGCTGCGCGAGGACCTGAGCGCACCAAGCATTGCTGAGGAATTACCTCCCGTTGAGATTGAAGGTAGGCCAGGGGACGCCCCCCCCCTTACCCTGGAGCTAACATCGGGGGGGAAGGAGGATGATATGCCGAATGACAGAATGGCAATATAGAGAACCCCTGTGAGGTAGTCATGGGTAGGGGTGAACCGGCTCCCCTGCAGGACACCTTGAACTCATCATGTCAGGAGCATCTATTAAGCGCTATGAACACTAGTCAGCCTCAAGGCGCTTCTAGGGCCCATAAGGTCAATGATGGCAACAATGGCAATACAAACAGTGACCCTGATAAGGAACCCAGCGATTTCTTTTTTTCTGTATCCGATGATGGAGAATGGTCGGAGGACTCCGCCACATCATATTTCAAGCAGTTTTGGTCAATGTGGGTCACTGGTCAGGGCAGCTAGTTGTGTTCAGCTCTGCAGTGAATAACATATACGTATCGGCGATGGGTATGCAACTTCACTTCCACCCAGTTTTGAAGTTTATTTTAAAATCCTGGCACTTTGTGCATTTCACATGGCACAAGAACAATTTTCAAAATTGGCGTGCTCACCAGGATAGTCAATTTACTTGAATCAAAGAGATTTTGAAAAATCTATTTCCATTGTAGCATTGAGCAAAACCCTTCCATTTGGATAGTGTGAGGCATCCAATAACATTCTTGTAATAATGGGCTTCATATATTCCTAAATACATAGGTAAAACATGGTATAATTATGTCTGGTCAGTTACAATTAACATGTTCTACCTCAAAATAACGAGAGAAAACCAGTGGAGAGCCATCTGAGAATTGTACTTAAGTGTCAGACTAGTTTTAATTGTTCTTTGCAAATTACGATAGTCTAATACGAGCCTTGTGAATTCATCTAATACTTTGGCATTTCGGGGATGTTCCAGATATAGTAGAACACAAGACTGCTCTCTTCTCCAATCAAAACTGAATATTTAGCCATTGAGTTACACAGTAAAGCAATTTCAATGAAGTGTGCTTTCTACAAATAAAATAAATCACCACTTTTTAGCCATGTTTCAAATATATGGTCCAATATGAATTGCTGGACTCCCACTACTTTCCTTCGCAATTGTAGCACTCAACATTTTGGTTGTATGACGGAGACACGCATGGCTATACCATGCGTGCCTCTACCATGCAGCCCAACAACGAATGCATCTAAACAACGCATTCCTTTACCACACATGCCTTTACCACACAATTTTGTGGTAAAGCCATGACTGTTTAAGGGTTGTATGGTAAAGATCACACCCTAACCACTCCCCCCTGAGCCCTAAACACTACCTCAACACCCCGAGCCCTAAACATAACCCGTTCCCCCGAACCCTAAACACTACCCCGGGCCCTACACACTACCCAGATACCCCACTGAGCCCTAAACACAACCCGACTCCCAAACACCACCCTACCTCGCCCAAGCCCTAAACACTACCCCAACCCTTAAAAACTACTCCCAGCCCCCAAAACACAGCCCCAGCCCCACTTACCTTACTGCATCCTCTCCCAATCCTTCCTGTTCGTGGGGCCGCCCATCCCAGCATCTAGAGCGCGCACTGCCTTAACCACACATATGCGTGGTAAGGCATGAGGGGTAGAGCTTGCAGGAAAACGGCACGCATGGCTGCGCCTGTGGTGTTAAGGCCGTTTCCCAACATTGTACAACCTACATGATATACAGTTTCAGCACCACTGTAAAGAAGGGCTTTATTGTTGACGGCGCTGCTATACGTAAGAAAGTGAGCAGGAAAATAATAGTTGTTGAAGTGAGAGAACACTTCCATTGGGGCTATGTCTCAAAGTTCCATTCCAAATGTAATAATGCTCCAGTTTAATGCAAATTGCACACTGAATTTCAGGTTTTCAACAATCAGAACCCTGTACAAATTCCACGTCAAAAGGTACGAGAAAAGTGTGTTTCTAGCTTCATATTAACAGCAGAAAACAGAAACGTATAATTTTGTTTTCGAATGCAACCAATGCCCCCTTATCTCAAAGCTCAATATGTTGTGGACCTCCACATACAAAATTACTCCTCAGTAGTAGCCCTTATGGGCAAGATCTAGACACATATTAGACCTATTTCCATTTCCTACCAAACCCCATATAAACATGTAAAACATTGAAAGAGTCATAACACCCGAAAGAGGCAATAGGTGCTCTATGAAAAAAAATCAATAGAAAGGAAACATCAGAGTCCTGACAAAAACTTGAATGCCATTAATTGCTTTAGGGAGAACCCATAGTTCTTTTCAACTAGCAATTATATGATTACTGTAATTAAAAAAGGAATAATGACCTATCCAAACTAATAGCCACAGATTGTATTAAGTATTATGATTTATGGAACACTGTCTGGCTATACACAAAGATCTGTTGAACTATATTGATCAATCTGCACATGCTGTAATGTAATAAACTTATATTGTAATGATTTTGATTTATTGAACAATAGAGTAAACTGAAATAAATAAATAAATAAAATAAAAGTGGTAGCAATGAGAGACTTTTTTTTAAAATAGGCAACAGTAAAAACCTCCTTGCCGGATAGGGGAGGTGTTCAGTGTCCTCGTTTATCGGCTAGGATGTTTAAAGTCCTTCTTTGTGCAATGTACAAATAAACTACATAGCAGTGATATGAAGTTGGACTGTCACTGTCCCTTCTGAGACCGTGAGCTAGTCTAAGAAAAAAGTGCTTGTGCAAGTGGAAAACTCGAGTGAGGCTTGTCTGGAATAGCAGTTTAAATAGTCGCCTTGCTGTGGTCGTTGTCAGTGCAAACATGCAAATACTTTGCTTCATGTTCTGTCCCAACTAGGGAAAGTGCTTGTGCAAGAAGAAAGACTTGTGCAAATGACTATTTTAGAGCAGCAGTAAACTATAGCTGCCTTAGTCCAGTACTATAGTTAGTGTAACAGGGTGGGTACATCGCTCCCATGCTCATGGGGAGCAGGTTTTCGAGGCTGGCAGATCTGTTCTAGCCGGTTGGGTGCTTTCTTTAGGGCCCAGTCGACTCCCTGGAGATACTTTACTGTTCGGGAGATTACTCAAGGGTCTCTGGAGTTCAGGCAGGCTATTATGGCTTGTCTGCAGGAACACACCCTTGCCTGGTTCCAAAAGGGCTATAGCCAGTGACAGTATATGATTAAAGTGGACCTGCAGAGGCAGATTGTGAATTCCGTCCCTCTTTTGATTGACCGCACAGCCTACATGGAGCCTTTCCTTCTACCCTAAGCAATGGTGCTGCATGAGCGTTTGAAGAGAGGATGACTAGGCAGTGTTTGAAAAGGCTACCCTCAGTTCTGCTACTAAAGGCCTCAAACAGGTATTGCTGCAGCTTTACAGAGATGTAACTATTTAATACTATCCACACATGCGTAGTTTCTCGAGGGATGTCCTGTCTTCCAGGGATGAGGTTAACTTTGATGCTTTATTCACGGTTCTTCTCAAAGTTTCGAGGCTGGGCAATGTAGACCACAAATGTGCCAGCCCAAGCTAGTCGACTGATCTTTTAAGATGTTCTCTAGCCACTGAATTGGATTTGTTGTTTATCTCCAGCCAAACATTATGGTTTATGGTGTTCTTGTTGGCGGACTTGAGCCTGTAGCACATGAAGGTAAATGTGGCGCACCTTGCGACTGACTGTTTGGCTAGATTTGGGTGAGTAAGGTGTGTCTAGCAAGTTGGAAGATTTGGATTTGTTAAGGTTTACTAGACATCATTTAATATGTGTCTGTTCTGTACAGGTGTATATTAATCATGCGGCAACCGCACTGGATGCCAAAAAGCTTTTTTCTAGATAGAACGAGATTCATGTTTAAATGTGGATGGGCACAATTTCAGTAGCAAATTAATTGGACTTATCATACTTCTCTTTCTCAAAAGGATATTCTCTTACTAACATACACTTTTCGCTCTAACTTAGAACGTGCCCTCATGAATCTGTTGGCCCCCTTGGGATACAAAGTATTGTGCAAAGATAGAGAAAAGGAATAAGCGCCGGAGTGTCTATTATATAGAAAGAGACACAGACACCCTCGAGGGCATATTCTTTCAAATACCTCCATCCTATTCAAATATCTCAATTCCATCAGATCAACACCCACCAGATAGTAATAATTCAATTACCGAGGAACCAATTGATGTCACCCCACACACTGTATTACGTGCGAAAGATAAATTACTGCTGGGAGACTAACCTACATAGGAGTGACAGCAAAGAAACTACAGTCAAAATACTATCCTTGTTCTTGCTGGACAAGAACACTGTTTTCGCAAAAATAAATTACCATATGTGAGTCACTCTTGACCTAGTTAATGGTGATACAAAAATGCGGCCAACACAACAAGATGATGGACAGAGTGCTGAAACCTTTCAACCACTCACCCCCAGTCAAGAGATCTGGGTTGAATCCATCTTTCTTTTGCTCACTATGCCATCCCAGTTTGGACCCAGCCATATGCAAATCAATCTTGATCCTGCCCCTCATGTGAACAGTACATCCTGAACTGCCAGACTAGGTCCTCCCAGGATGGGAAACTAGCATCCTGGGACCAGATTCGGGGTATCACCCTTCATCAGCCAGGCTAGCTTGAATCCAGTGGCACAGTAATACAAATTGTGTAAATGTGGTTTAATTCATTCAAATTAACTGGTTTGCTTACTTTCTAAGCCATTTCTATACCACTTTACGTAATTAACTTCATAAAGAAATAAAACTGCCATAATGAATATTTTTGCCAGTGCATATTGGATGTTGGATGGTGTGAGACATGCCTTTTGATTCTACTTCAAAGTGGCATTTAATACCGTTGGCCGTGTCATATTGCCTAGGACCCTCTCTACCTGCTTTGGTATTGATGGAATGATGTACTATTGGTTCAAAATCCTATCTGTATGAACTTTAACATATGGTTCAAATAAGTATGACTTTCTTTCTGTAAATCCATTAAAACACATTTGCGTGCCCCATAATGCTCAATGAAACTAGTATGAAACCTCCTAAATTCTTTTGACCTCTCATATCACCAATATGCAGATTGTGTTCATATTTGTGTAAAAATCAACAAATATTTTTCACTAACTACATTAGTGATTGATACAGAACTGGATGACCTCCAGCTAAATAAAGCTAAATCAAAGTAAAACTAAGCCAGCCACGACCACAATACTAACAGCCAAAGAATAACAGACTAACCTACAGGAAGCTCATCTATGTTCTAAAATCATATTCCATGTTAATTTACTTGACATTTACTAGACACACACACGTCATGCTACTTCAGCTAATATATAGAATGTTCAGCTGAGAGCTGAAGACACTTCTCTTTTGTTAGGTTGCTTGTTTGTGTCTTGTGTACTCGAAGTTTGTTAGTTTGCATTGCTGTCTGGCTGCTAGCGGGCTTTCTTAGCAACATGATGTGCTTTTGGTTGTAGTGCACGTAGGAAACACACGAATAACCTAATAAATAAGAGATTGCAGCGCCTCCTTCCCAAGGGTGTTTGTTGCCTTAGTTGGAATCCCATATTTCGTGAACCATCCTCATGTTTTTCACTTGTTTTGACTTTGATCTCTAGAAGGGCACCCTAAGGTTCTATTCATTATCGTCACAAACGGTTTTAGCCCAGGGTATGAAGAACTGTCAGTGCTGGAAATGGAAAAATAGAAGTACAGGTACTCTGCTTGTTTCTGAGAAGTGCCGGTACTCTGCAGTTAAAAGTATAGAATTTCTCTTGAGAAGTTACGGTACTCTCCCTCCCAAAATAAAAAAAGTGCCGGTACTCCGTACCGGACAGTACCGGCCCATTTAAAGCACTGAGAACTGTAGCAAAAGCACATAATTCCAACCCTGAAATACCATGTGTATTTATCCGCCTTCATTCAGCCCCCCTCGCCCTCACCTTTTTTTAATGAAGGAGCCCCACCCCCTGGTGCCCATACCTTCACTTGGCATCTCACCGTTTTGTCTTATCGGCAGGATCTCCTTTTCAAGAAACCAGTACAGTGTAACTTAACTTATGTATTTGAGACCAGGGAATCTATCTATTGTGCCTGCTCACTGCTGTTGCTATGTGTACCGATTAATGGTCTCTGTTTATTAACGTGTTCTCCAGTTTATGTGCGTTTATCTTCTTAAACAATAAAATGTTATATAAAACATTTCTGCATTACTTAATGTGTTTAGCTATAAAATACACCAAACACAGTCCTTCTTTCACAGAACCCACTTATTGTAGTATGTTAATAAAATTGCAAGTGCAGTTTAAATGTTTTATCTGTAAAACCATTGCCTTTCACTCCGACACTAATTCGAGATAAGAGGGATGCGATCAGTCTTGTCAGCTGATAGTTCCTTGATAACGATCCAAGTTTACTTGTTATTCATAATCTCCCAGGCTGGTTACCTGATTTGCATAATGCACTTCCCGCATCATGGGCATGATATGCTTGTCTTCAGCATACATTCAGCAAATATATTGCTAGGGAAATATTATTGTTTGCACCATGTAGATATAATTTCCCCAACAATGGCTAACTTAGGCAGCATCAAGGTTTCCACTGAAATTCGAGGCTTTGTAAATTCACAGCACTGAAGTGTAATTGGATTGGCATTTCTTTGGTAGAAATCATGCACCCTGGGAGAGGGCCCAGATAGGGTGGCACAAGCCATTTTCTGTACTATGCCTTTTTTATGTATTGTTTTCATATATTGCTCTTTCGGGTGTTTCCTGTAACTGGTAGACCTCGATAGGGGTCTGACCACTGAGCCCCTCTCTTGTAGGCACTGTAACCCAGATGTGTGCTCACACACCCACGTGTATTCTTATAGCCTTGGCACCGGTCCTTGTCAGGTATTCTGGACTTGAAATGTGTTTCCGGTAGAACTTCTAACTTCAGATTATCACCTGTTTATGTTCTAACTTGGATACCCCTTCAGCAGTACAAAAATGAAATGGACACTAAAAACAAGAAGTGACGAAGCCAATAGGCCTGGCTTTAATATGCAAATGCATGTGAACAAACGGATGCACAAATGTGAACAGCATATTTGTGCCTTGTTACTTTGTAACTTTCACCAAGGCACCATTAGTTTGGGAAATAAGAACAGGGCACAGACCGAAAACGCACACAAAGCGAGAGAATGAATAGAAACGAGGCTTACATTTTTGTACGTTTTCTGTTTTAACATACTATAATGCTCCTCAGGTGGGCCGATGTAAAACATACAACGTGCAAAAGGCATACCTGGAAGGTATTACAATGGTTTTATTGGCGCACACCACTGTATGATTTGGAAAGTCTGGAATTCTGCCTCCGTGTTTAGAGTTGCATTCTCTTTCGTTCAGGACAGAGTGCATACTTGCTTCGCAACAAGAGCTGGCAGAGTCCTAACGGTTCTGTGTGTTTTTGTTACCTTTATTAGGCCCTAAATTGTATTAGCTTCTGATATTGGTTAATTTGTAAATTGCAACGCATTCATCTTTCGAACGGTTTCAGTAACTAAACATGACCACGCTGGTGCTTCCCCCTTCTAGCTGCACACTACACAATCATGAGCATGACACACCCAGCGTGCAACATTTCATCCTGCCACAGACAAAAGAACACTCGGGTGCCAACCCTGCCTCAATGTAGGTGGCTTGTAAAATGTAAACACTGAGGATGATATCACATAACCATTCACATCTTACAGCAAAAACCACAAACCGAAAAATACAAATGTGTGCTATGTCAAACTGCAGCACACTCGCAGTGCAATCCAGGTAACATTGTTAGGTTATACATAATACCGATAAAATACTAATGGGATACATATCCATACTAATGGGATACATATCCCCCCCGCACACGCCCTCCACCAATGTGAACCCCTGAGCTCTGTGCCCTAGCGGCTTGACACATAGATAATAATTGTGCGTAATGCAAGGCTACTGCCCTTGGCGATCATTACCTGTTCTTCATTTGTTGGCCTGTAGAGCATGCCGTGTGACTGAGGGTACTGTTTGGTGCATCTTGGGTCCATTTCCCACTATAGTTCTTGCTGGGGAAGGGAAGAGGCGATTTCTTGGAAGTCAGCGATATCTTACTGGGACACCCGGGGGTTGAGGATATGAAGGCTAATTTTGAGTTGCAGTTGTTTTATTTATTGTTTCTTTTTCTTTCTGTTGTGGTTGCTGTTTCTATTTTATTTTTTTTCGTTTGTGTTTTGGATTCTTTATTGGCGCCCTATCAGGTTTGTGCATGAAGTTTCACGACGAGTTAGTACAACTCAGTACCTGCATACGCCGCTGTTACCCACTACTGAGGTTCAGTCCACTATGCTAATCATCGATGTTTAACTCCCCTCATGTGCAGGATGGTAGGTTGTACGTCGTCGTTGGCATCCCATGTGGCCATGCTGAACATGGTGGACTATGACACAAGAGTTGATCTGTCATCAATTCCTTTTACATAACCATTACATGGTAAATCACGGGCGTGTTTTGAACTGGACGCATGGTCAATCGCTGGGTATACCTGTTAAACTTTATTCTGGCAATAATTGGCGTTAGTCCTGTACGGTCTGACATGCTAGCCAAGAATGCTGTTGTACCGTACCATGTATTTCCTTATTTGCTTGCTAATGAGTATGCTGTTTATTGAAAAATAGAAAAATGTCAATAAAGATATTTAAAAAAAAAACAAAAAAACTAATGGGATACATATCCAGCGAAAATAAGGAAACTGATTACAGGTTCACATGATCCCACACAACGGATCCACACTATGAGCCCCATAAGTGCACAAGTTCAAAGTTCACAATAATGTCTGAAAAATCTAATGACAACTTTCTCAGAGCAGGAGACTTAAAGACAGTGTACAAATGATAAGGTGGCGGGAAGTTTAACCTGCTTTAACTGAGCTCCTGCAGCACACGCACACTCACCGATGCAGACAAAGAGAAAGATAAATAGCTATTTGTAGAACTTGTGACTTTTTTTAGGAAGCGGAAACCAAGCTCAAGAGTTAAAATCTTTTGCTAATGCTGCTGTGGGAAGGTAGCATCCTCAATTCAAATGTAATGCATGAAGAGATGAACAGGCCCAAGCTACAGTTAGTATAAAATAATTTTAACAAATAAACTAAATAATCTGCAATTGAAAGGTAGAATAAAAAAACTGAATTAAATATTTTACAGTCAAAGTCAATAAGCCGGCATCATGTTTTATGCCACTGCTGATGCAAGCAAGATGTTTACAATCTCCGGATTGATGGAATTTGCAAGCCCCCTGTAAGAAATGACCCTATTTCTCTCGTGGTCCCTAAAGTTTGACCTGTCTGATTTTGCTGGCTTTAGATTTCCGTGCACTTTACCACTGCTAAACAGTAGTAAAGTACAGGTGCCTCCCCTCTAAAACATGTGCTGTACATTGGAACTCCCCATTTTGCCCAATTTCTTTCCCTCAAGTTCATTTTAAATGGTGCCCACAGTGCACCTTTAGTAGGAAAAGTTACATGTCAAATGTGGATTGCAGCGTGTATTTACACCTCTCACATCTATGACAAAAATATATGTCTGCCAGCAGCACCACTGTTCTCTAGCTAAGCTGCAGTGTAAATGTGCTGCAATGACTAGTAAAAATACCTATGCCACATAGGAAAAGCATATTTTTATATTTTCATACGTCACCCTTAAAATGTGGCTTGTAAGACTAATAAGGCAGGTGCTAATATGTCTTCCCATCAATGCTTTTACTAATTCCTGGAGGACAAATATATCACAGACCAGGGTCTGTCCTTCTTGCCCTAAAGAAACAATAGGCCATGTATTTCTTGTGTGCCCCGCCTATGCTAGACCCAGAAGGAACTGGCTTATCCCGGTATGTAGACACCTAGGGACACATAGTCATAAAGAAACCCTACGCATTCTGAAATCAGATGCGAGACCATTTTTTGTTTGTGTAACGGCAACATTTTTGGTTAAATTATGGTCCATTAGAAGGAGGACCCAATTGGCTTTATCGACTTGAAGGAAGTAAATGAATTGGAACCCAAACGATCTGAACAGATGGGTGTGTATTTCGTACTAGCACTTTGGATTGTAAATACTTGGATTGCTTGCCACTTCAATTTTGATGTTAGGATGTATTTTTTAATTATTGAAATATGCTTATATTTGCACTATGTACATATTGTATCATTGTGATAAGCTTTTTACCTTAATTTTTTATCTCTTTTTAAACTATCAAGAGCCTGTATCGGAAGTATTTTAACTTACAGTACATTTTATTCTGATTATTGCCATGCAAGACCTATGTGCTTTTTACTTTTATGGTACTAAAACCGAAATAAAGACTTTTGATGATGATATGCAAAAAATGTCACACTACATTTTAGGGTTAGTGTGCTCTCACAGTGATACAAAAGCCAAACACGTTTTCACCGTGTAGGCCTTACTGTATATTTCAATAAGTAAGTTTAGATGGGATTAAAATCTTAATACCTCCATTTAGGAAAAGTCTACAATATATGCTTCAAAGTTTTTCCCTGCTCAGTTTTTAAAACCTTTTTTAATGGTGAAAATAGATTTTTGCTAACTTAAGTAGGAAAGTACAATTATAAAAATGTACTTTCAGTTGCTGACCCCGAACTGGCTTTAAACACGCTCTGCCATTCATCACACATCCAGAACTGGATTACATACATTTGGGTGGGAGAGCTAATGACTCTGCTCTGGCTCAGAGAACAATAGCCTGATTCTGAGCAAAGAAGGGTCAATGGGTGTTAACTGCTAACCATGTAGCAGGGATTAGTTATCTGGACTGGGCAGGAATAGGTGACAGTACAAAGAGCAACTTTAGCACTGCACCTTTTGATTTGGAGATGCCAATGAGAACGCCCCTTATTCATTCCTTGGTGCTCCGAGACAGTCAGGCTCTGTCACAATAGAAGGGTAAACCAGTTTTGCACATACAATGGTTTTCAAATATTCCACATCAAGGATAAAGAAATGTGCAGTTATTTTAGTTAAAGGGGTCATCCGGTGAATGATATTACAATACATCTCAAAACAGCGGATAACATCATCAAAGCAACATTCTAGAATGATTATTTTGGGGACTGTTAGAGATACAGGACTAGCTAAAGAGAGTTGTGTTTTTTCTCCACACTGGATGGCCCCTTTAAGAATTTCTGTATTTGCCAACTTGCCTCTGACTCTCATACTACTGTGCACTTCCATTCTGAATGACAGCTGGTTGTTACTTTATGAAAACACATGGTTATTGATACCCTAATAAATCAGTTTTTTAATGTCTATTTCAAAGAGATACTGTGGTAATGCTTTGTGGCATACCTCGTGTTACACATTTAGATACCACTTTCTTGTGAAATTTAACAATAAAGAAACTTTTGCAGCCTTACAGTTACCGCGCAGACAAGGCATTTCTCATATTCATACTGTTCAAATTATTTTATTGATTAGTTCATAAAACCATATCAACATAAAACCCAAAAAAATAATTTTATAAGATGAAAGATAATTACACAGGCTAGAGCCAAAATCAATAATCACATGGTTGACTGCAGCAATCACCAAACTTATTTTAAATATGCAGTATTTAAAACAATTTGGGGTAAAAGTAAGCGATGCATAATCATTAATATTCACTCACTCCGTACAACTCTTAGAAAAAGGGCATGTGCCAGTTGTTTTCTATATAAAGCAAATTTATATTCGAAGGCCCTATTCACTTTACATATTCCAGCTGCTTTTAGTTAAGGTTTCACATGGTTTTTTTTCTTCACGAAACAACATATAATGTTAAGATCGCGTGGGTCTGTACATGAACAATTGCATTTTAACCAAGAGAGATTACATACACAATTCTTATACCTACATGAAACCCCTTACGGAAATAATAACAGATTGCTCCTTAATGACAGTCACAGAAGATTACGTATGTAACGTGTTATACCTTGTTCTTCTTTCAGTTTTTTACAGTCCATCAAACTAACAGTATGAGCAGTGTATCTATGTACCAAACCTAGCTGGGAAACAACAGAGGGCAGCACACCGCATTGGAGGTAGAGATTTTTGAATTGTGTACACCCAGTAATGTTATACATATCTCATGCGCATAGGATTAAATTATTTCTACAGAATCACCTCTATGTCAATAGTCAAAACTGGGATTAGAACACAGGTCTCTAGGTCATAGTCACCAGATTCATCAGAGGTAGTCATAGAGGAAGGCATGTACATTGGGGTTTATGTAATGGTGCACCACACAGTAGAGTGCCATGCCTGGCCAGGCTCTCAAAGCCCTGGTTCTGACACACGCCTACAAAGCCCTACACAACAAGGGACCAACATACATCAACCACCACCTGAGATTCCACCAACCCTCCAGGCTCCTGTGATCCGCCTCCCTTTCCTTAGCACCCCCCCACATCCGCCGAAGCAACAGTGGAGGACGCTCCTTCTCCCACCTCGTTGCGAATTCCTGGAACAGACTCCCCCTCCATCTCCGGACTTCGCCCTCTCTTCAGGAGTTCAGAAGGGAACTCAAGACCTGACAATACAACTGACGCCTGAGCAGCTTGGACCTCAGGGCCTGGATACCCTCGCTGGTGATTAACTGCGCTTTATAAATCCGCTTTGATTGATTGAAAAAAGGAATTCATTTATTTGAAAAAGTGTTTAGAAAATGTAAATGTCACAAATAATAAACAGACAAGCTACAACGAAATGAACATTAATATGTGTGTTTAATATTGGAAAACAGTTCTTGCCAGCTGTTACCAGAAGAGTAGGATACCAAAGTTTAAGAAATCTATGAAGACAAGCACATGAGCGATGCAAGTGTACAATAAGAGCATAACACAATCTCCAACTAAAGTTTCAATAGCCCCGCCCCCATGCGGATAAAGGAACACACACAATGCGCTTCCTTTATAGCTAGACCATGAAGACCACATCAACATTCAAACATCACAGCACCCTTTCACAAGTCATTGCTTCCTCATATTTTATAAGATTGCACCACTGTGGGCATTACCTCAAGATAATGTATTCTGAGCTCATCACCGAAATCCAGTATCTTCTGCCTAGGAAGCAGCCTTACAATCGCCAAGGTTATAGAACCCTCATCCATTGCAGTCCCCATGCTGTAAAACTTATCACTGAATACTGAAGTCCCTCCGCTTACTCGGTCTGAATTTCCTATTCCTTCTTGTGTTCACCCTAGTGTCATCGTTGCAATCAATGTCACACTGGTGCCTTAAATGGTTTAATTAAAACTACCGTGTGAATATAAGAATCAGCTTTGGACCACCACACCAAAACGTAAAGAAGTGGATGTGATTTTATAACACGTACGCCTCAATAAACATTTCTGTGCTATGTGTCACTGTGCAGATAGCCACATAAGAAACTCACTTTTATAGTGCACCGGGGAAGTTAACGCGACTCGCCCATATTAGACAGGAGTGGGCAGGGAATTCTGCTGAAAGGAATTGTTTGCAGTGTCCAAATTCATAAAATGAAATCGGTAGGTCCACAAGTGAGTTGTTTCTAGTTCTCATCAGTCAGAGCACCTAATCCACTGTCTCTTTCACTCTTGTCATGGGCAAGGCTTCATTGCAGGCATCAGAGGACTGATCCCCACTAGAAAAGGTCAGTAAAATGGTACCTCGAAAATGTAATTATTTCCTTGACAGTGGTGTTGAGTTATCCGGTGAGCCGATTTTTTTGCGGAAACCCTGTGTAACAAACAGCATTCAAAAATCAGAGGTGGTAGACCACAGCTGTGGTTAGTGCCAGCCTCTAAAGTTAGCTAAATATTGTCCTCCTTCTAGAAGTGCACACCATGGTGGGACCTTACTAAAGTTTTCAATCTATGCCACACAGCACTCCTAACAACCATGATCAACCGTCTAAACCACTCCTTAGCCAGTTGGAAAATCCTTCAGGCCCTCAAACATGAATTAATTGTACCCATCCTAAAAACAAAACCCAACAGCGGACCCTGAAATCCTTGCCAATTATAGCCCTATTTCAGGCCTTCCATGTGATGTCAAGGTAACTGAAACAGTTGTATCCTCCAATCGGGAGTCCAGTTACCTCCTCAGTTACTTCCAAACTGGAATCAGACCAAGAAGGGGCACTGAAAACACCCTGCTATACATAAGGGAAGAGCTCCTCTTTGACCATGACTAAGGACATCCCTGTGCCTTGATACTGCTGAACCTCTTTGCAGCCTTTGATACCATTTATCACCAGAGGCCTATTACACATAGGATGACATTTCCCTGTTTGCGCCACAGCACACCTTAAAACAGGTGCTGCGGTCGCAAACAAGGAAAGTGTACCCTATTACATTGATTGCGCTGCCCCCAGGGCAACCGCAAAGACGTGCTGCCCCCAGGGCAGTGCTATCAAGTGAAAAACAAAGCGGCTTTGAAGCATCCGCTCTGTGTTTCACTTTGCAGGCGACAACCCGCCTGCACTTTTAAGAGAGACCTCCTTGCAGGTGGGTGCAGTGAGTTCTAGGGGGGCATAGGATCACCTTTTCCTACTCCAGAGGGTGGCCATCAGGGGGCGCACAGAGAGTGCGCCACCTTTTTAGGTGGCGCATTGTCAGTGTGCCTCCTGACAGCTTCTTTGCCTCTGTGCCCGCCACTATAATATGGCGCAAAGGGATTACCTCATTTGCATGGGACCACACCCTCAGGCAAATGATGGTGCACCTCTGGTGGTAGCGCTGGCACTATATGTACCCCAGCGCTATCTGTATTACAGAAAGGGCCGCACAAGCGTCTGCTGACTTTTCTGTAATACCAAAGCGCCCTGGGGCGCACATGCCTCTTGTGCCCCCTGGGCACTTATCGTAATATGGCCCCAGTTTCTCATTCACAAATTTTCATCCTCTTCCTGTGGCTCACCTCCTTTGTGCACATCAAGTCAAAATGGGCCCCTTTCTCTCAAGAACAGCTGACATACTTTGTTGTGTTCCTCAGGGCTCCATTTATCTTGCAACCTATTTACTGCCTACAAGATCACATTCACATTAAACCTGCCTTCCTATAAGATTGGGTATCAAATGTATGCGGGTGATACCCAGCTCCACCTAGGAATTTAAAGGTGATTCTGTAAACCTCTCCACCCCTTCACATTGCCTTTCTCACATTCACATCTAGAGGCAGAACAGTTGGCTGTGCCTCAATGGTAAATAAAACTGAAGTTTTGCTCTTTGGTTTTTTAAAGTTTATGCTCTTTCGCCCTTTCTCAGACAAATCTGGATCATCCTCAACACCAGTGAACCAAACACAAAATGTGGATGTGATCTTCACCAGCAACCTCTCAATTCTTTCCACAAGAAAATGGGTTTGAAAATCTAAATTTTTCACTTGCACCAACTGAAAGGGATTCTACCACTAGTAGACTTCTCACAGAAAATTGCTATGATCTTTTCTAATGTTAGAAATGAGGTTATTAGTTTGGGAGGGAGTATTATCACCTAGTCCTGTGGGTTACATGTACACTTAGGGGGAATAGATACAAATAGGCTTTTCACACTTGGCAAATACATTTTCCCTGTAGTGTGTCACTGGAGTGCATTTTAAACTTCCAGGAGGACCAAGGTGGTCCTCCTGGAAGAAATTAATTTTTGTCACAAGTGTGGGTGGCCTAACTATACACTGCAGCCCATATATGACTTTTAACTTTCCATGCCATAGGTGAATTTTAGGCACCAATTCCAATGGACTTGCATGGACCTTAATGGGCCAAATATGGATAACACATGTTTTAGAGGGGCAGCACAAACACTTTACCACTGTTTAGCAGTGGTAAAAAAAGCTAGCAAAATAGGGTCCAGAAAAAGGCAAAAAAAAATCTCGGGTGAACCATGCAGGAAAATTAGTTTTGCTATATAGGCCCCCTACATCTGAGAGCTAGGATAAACTAATAACTCTAATGATTAACTTCCCTCCTCAGCCGTTAGAATGTAGACTCGTTGCTTCCTCAGCACTGGCCCCTGTCTGTTCAATGCCCCTCTGAACCTACCTAGACCCTTCTGTCAACACCTGCCCAGGGCTAGGCAGTAGCCCTATCGATGGGGGACTCTTCTCCTCACCAGCAGACCCCACGAGTGAGAGGACTAACCCTATCATGCTCATAGATGCATCCAATAACGTGAAAAATACCACCATGGCCAACAGGCTTTTGTGGTCCTTTCTGCCTCCTGTCAGTGTCTCCATCCTAGGTTCTTTCTGCACACAAGGCAATTGACAAGCTGAAACAACTCTCGTATTGCTCCAGGTCACGTGTCACACACTCACAGGTGAATGCTTTAAATCTAAGGGCTTGTTTGGGCCTCGTTGTCAGACTGTGGGCTGACAAGTAGTCTCCTACAGGTCAACGGGGACTCTCTGGATACAGTTCAAACCTTCTGAAAACACTTAGCTTTGGAGGGACCGCACACCCCAGTGTCAAGCCTTCCATCCTAGAATCAGGCACAGGGCCTAAGACTACCTTCTCACCTGTCGCCATCAGGCCCACACAAAGATCCGTGAAAGTTTCCCAGCAGGGTAATGCAGTTGACCCTTGATATCACTTCCATTGGACAAACTCTTCTGCCCCGTAGCCCCTCCCTGAGGACTCTTAGACCACCTAGGGCTTACAGAGTCGGGGTTGCAACCTCAGGATGCAGCCATTATCCCTCCACTCTCACTTCCACCATCCCTTTAGCTGAGGTTCTGTGCGCTGAGATTGAATGCTTGCCTGGAAGCCCAGGATTTCCAGTGGGGGGACACAGCCCTCACATTACATACTGTCTGTGCCATGCAGTGGTCTTCTTGATCCAAAGCTTCTGATAACTGTCTCTGTGACAAAACAGGCTGCACCCCAAGACAGAAGTGGGCTACAAGTGCCAGTCTCTCTCCAGTCAGAGCAGGTAATCACTGGTTCTCCCACTGCAAGTGGTATCCATCTCCTACCCCTGATTTATATGTTGGGTCTCTTTTACCTAACCTTAGCGTCAGTACCTTCAGTGTCCTATGGTGGGGCACCTTAGGAGCTGTCACCCACTGGTTTCCTTCCCGCCTTTAGTAGTTTACTGCTAGGGTTGCAATCTATGGACAAGCGTCAACACATTGCCATCATTCTTGGGGCTACTATTCCCCTCCATTGGAAGGAGACAAAGGCAATAACGTGGTCATACTCACGCCCACCCCCACTGGCCAATCCATATCCTGCCAATACTATTCTGAAGAGACCAGCTGTTTGTTGTGAACTTCCTGTCACTGCGGCTGCGCCTCAGTGGAATATGGGGAATGTCAACGTTCGAAAGTGAACGGGACGTTCCAACACCTTGGTCCTGCTGGCACAGTATCCTGCAGAACAGTAACATGGAAGCCATTCACTGTGTCCCTCTGGAAGTACTTCATAGGAATGTATGACATTACTACGAATACATTTACAACGCAGTATTTACATCGCGTTTGTTACATCGCAAGTCATTACAACGACTTGCCTTGGAGGGTGCTGGACTTAGGAATAGTATGATTTACTATTCCAACTCCAGTCTACATACAGTAGGGAAGGTGTTGGAATAGTACATCATACTGTTCGTTAGGTTAGAGCGCCATCCAGCGCAAGTCGTTGTAACGACTTGCGTTGTAATGCCCGCTTTGTGAAGGATGTTTCCCACTTCATAGAACTCTCTGGGTTCACCAGCTAACCTTTTGGGTTCATCTCCCTACAAAGGAACACTAGGGCACGCTCTACCCTCCCATCTTGGAAATGAGTTCACCCTAGTCCTACACTAGCCACCCTTGCAGTGTTCCCACTAGTGAGTGCCTTCCTCAGGCATGAGGAATCTCCCTTCTTATGCCCTTACTGATGAAAGCTAAAACAGCAAACTCTTTGAAAGGGCTTCTTCCCCTCCCCCTGGGTTACTGCCTTCCTGCTTCCTTGAAATGGCCTGGGACTCTGTTGTGCCCCGTACATAGAGACACAGGTAGCCTTGTAGTATTTCCAAGTCTTCTTTATTAGTTCCATGTCCAAGTAGCAACAATCTGATCTCCAGCCAGCTCTGGTCAAGTGCCAGCCCCACCAGGAGAAGCCTGCCCAGCTGCTCAGCCCATCTCTGTCACCACTCATCCGTTCAGGCACCCAGGCATTCCACGCATCACAGTAACACCAACATTCCGTAACCAACTCACACTCTGGCTGAGCAGCTAGGAGAATCTAGGATGGTATACATGTATATGCAATACTGAGGATATAACATTATCCCTTTCCTTTAAATAAAAACAAAAATAACAAAACTTAAAGAGAAGAACTATGCACAATAAAGCAAAATAAAGCAGTAATGTTCTAAACTCATGGATGCAACATATAGCAAAACATCACAAGAGAGTGAAAAATTATTAAAACATTTAGTAGCGTAAACATATTGTAACATCCCATTGTAAAGGGCAACCCACCCCGCAATACCAATCCCAACTAACATCAAGTAGAGTAACGCAAATGGCAACACACCCAGCGATACCGTGTGGTCCCTAATACCTTCTCCCGTTGGTACAGCTTCCAATAAGTCACAACTTACAGTCAGGCACCATAACAATCCATATGTGCAGACACTGCACGCAGTTTGTAGTGACTTGTAGATCCATTTTCTTTGAAGTTACTGTGGTCTTTGTAGATTGATGTGGCTGGAACACCAGATGTGGCTGTAGTAACTACTCCTCCAACTCACCAAACCTATTTTTAGAAAGTGCTGTGGCTGGAACACCAACATGTGGCCGTAGTTTAACGACACCTCCAACTCACTGAATCCTTTTTGTAGAAAGCACTGTGGCTGGAACACCTACATGTGGCCGTAGTTGCTTTAGTTTCTTGTACTTTCGCTGGTCACTGTAGTTTCCTGTAGTTTCTTTGTTACTTGTCTTTTCTCTTGCTTGCTTTACTTCAGATCCTTGAAAGACGCATGAGTAAGTCCGCTTGTCGCCAAAATAATGTTGTGCCCTGTACATAGAGACACAGGTAGCCTTGTAGTATTTCCAAGGCTTCTTTATTAGTTCCATGTCCAAGTAGCAACAATCAGCCAGCTCTGGTCAAGTACCAGCCCCACCAGGAGCAGCCTGCCTAGCTGCTCAGCCCATCTCTGTCACCACTCATCCACTCAGGCACCCAGGCATTCCACGCATTACAGTCACACCAACATTCCGTAACCAACTCACACTCTGGCTGAGCAGCTAGGAGGACCTAGACTGGTATACATGTAAATGCAATACAGAGGATATAACAGACTCCCCCCCCCTTGTCAATTTTCTTCAGGTGATTTGTGCATTTCCAAGGCAACCTCATAAGCAGCTGATCCAGCGGAAAGGGCAAATTTACATATTCTCCCTATGTCACAGACTCGTCATCACACTAACTCATTCATACCTTCATTCATTGGTGGGGCCCATAACACCAACACTCATACGTCTCACTCGAATCTGTGCACAGGAGAAAAAGTGCTGGACATGAGGGGGTACCTTGTTACCTATCGGGAGTAATTCCTTTACATTATATACATCTACACCTATAGAATCCGAACTTTGACATCAAGGCACTCCACCAATTAGTTGGACTGGTTGATGGTGATTTAGAACCAGCTAAAACACAATTAAAGTCTCGGAAACATTTAATTAATCATCAATACCTAATTTAAAGAACCACAAACTCAATTCTTATTAATCCAAATTTTGTTTATCTAATTTAGTTCGCTCTGCATTAGCATTTAAGATCTACAGTTTGTTTCATAATTTGTTTTATTTCAAGGAAACATGAATCTTTAGAACATCCGCATAAGTTTGTATGGCATTATATTTACCAAATCTCGTAAATTGGAGACCCTCCGAACACACAGAGGATTATTCAAGTCTCTGCGACAATCTCCAGGATAAAGTGTTCAGCCCACGGCAATAATCGAAACCCTTCAGATAGAATCTCTCTCTCTCGTATCCAAAGAAACCGACGTAAACCAGGGAAATCTCCGTCAGTTCAACGCAGACCCAACGCCAAAACGATCATCCCAACAAACCAACCCCCCTCTGACAGTTATCTACCTTTTATACCCTTTTCCTTCTTAACTTTCGGTCAATGTGCAACAATTTAGGGGTAGAAAGTGTTGTGATTGGCTAATCCAATTCAATTTGTAAATTCTTCGAGTGTTCTCATGTTCGCCTGTTTTCCCATGAGACCTGGCATGGCAGCACTCAATTGTATATCTTTTTGGTAATTCACAGGCAAAAGTTCAGAAGTAACAACAAGCAAGCCTCCCTGTACCGGTCCGTCATTGTCCCCTCGATCGTTCACACCATTCATTGTTTGGCAGTCCTCCATGTTCCTATCCTTGACAAGGAACACTCTGGTTCGTGGCTGAGGTCACGTGGAGATCTCCAGAACCATCCGATTCTGCGCAGTAGACATCGCGCTCACATGCCGGTGGCACCCTCGGAGCTCCATTTTAAGTACTGCGGCCTAGTAGGCCCGAATGCCAACTTAAGTAAAAACAAACATACCAATAATTAGAATATAGAAAATGAAGATTCTAATGTTTAAACCCACACTAATCCCAATGTATATTAGTATTTCCTAGCTTATAGCAACATTTAAAGCAATAATACTCACCATTCTGCATTGCTGAAAGCACAAACCATCACAAAAGCAACATGAATCATGCAATTTTCTATTTTGTCACATTCTAAAGTTAGTTTGCGTACCACAGTTAATTATTTTAATTGGTTTGCCATGCAATTAGCATTTTATTCCCACGTGTATCTCATGTTTATCAAGGTGCAAAAGTTGATTAGTCGCTCCATACCACACTAGTTAGTACGAGTTAATACTTAATATGGTTAAGTAATTAATTTTATGCAAAATAGAGGAGGTATACAAAATGTTGTTTTACCTGCTCCATCAATCTCCCCTTTGGTGATTTTTAACATCACCACAAATCACAATAATATGTCAAAATTTTTCTACGGAAATGGTTACTCAGTTCCCTTGCATTTGTTAGGTTACATCATAGTGTTTCCCATATCATTCTCTCTCGTTTTCTTGTACATGGTGTCTTTCAATTCTTCTAGTTTTTTATCTTCTACCTCTCTTTCTCTTATTTCCTTCTCTTTTCTTAATTTCTCTTTTTATCTTATTTTGTAATTTTCTTCTTTTTATACACCCACATCCTAGTCTTAATATCAATACCACTATTATCACACAAGTCACTGGTATCAGTATTTTACCCACAAAAGAGCTACCTAATTGTATTAATAAACTCTTTATAGTAGAAAAACATTTACCAAGTTTCTCCCAAACACGTTCAACCTCCAGTGGAACAATTTCCTCTTGAAATGTATTTCTTTAAGTTTTGACTTTCGTCAGGAATGTAAGTACAGCAATGTTGTACCTTCAGCATTCCACAGACTCCTCCCTCTTTGGCCAATATAATATCAAGGGCAAGTCGATTTTGCACAATCGTAGCTCTCATGGCAACCATTTCGATATTCACCATTAAGAACCCTCCAGCTGTGCTGTCGATAAGCGATCTACAACTGTGGACAATTTTCAAATTTTATGTGCATTCAGAGATATTCCAACGGCTGGTATCAGTGCTCCAAAAATATGCCCAATAATTTCTGACCAACTCTCCCTCCTTCTACGTGTTAGTTGTCTACCTATTGCGTGCAAACCGTACTCTCCCCTTCTTACATGAAATATTTTCGGGAAGACCAGGCCTAAGTAGCATGTGCCATACCAGTGGTTCGGCAACCTATAATATACCCTTTTCCTACAGATGTAATATATTCCAGGGAATACCGGATCATTTCCTCCTTTAAATCCCCATCCTCCCATGATTTTATATAAGTCATGGCATTTACTTGCACCTACAAAATAATTATAACCAGTGTTATCTCTACTGATGCACAATTTCCCTCTCTGAGGCCAATCTAAAGCCATTGCGGGATTTGTTTCTCCCTTTAAATGGTTTTCCTTTCCAGCATCCCAAAATGTTTTTTCCATCTTTTACCCATACAATTTTCCTTGCATTTTAACTCTGCTCTCCTCTACCATGTTCAGGAATATTTTCTCTTCTTTTCTCAGACTACAAGTAAGATTATTCTTAAACACTTCTTCTAAAGTTAATTCCCTTGTTTCCAAGAAAAATTCACCTAAGGTTCTACCAGGAATCACCTTGTTTAGTTCTGGAACTACAGGTATCTGTGAGAAAACCTTATCTATATCCGTATAATAGTATTCTAATCTCCCTGTTTAAGAGAACAAACTTTCTAATACACTACAAGTTATCCCATATGTCATAGGAAGATGATGATAGATGACACCTTCTGACATGGATGCAGGGAACTGCATGCAAACATAACAGTCTCTAACTTCCATAGTCTTTACATATTCGTACAGTAACTTTGAAAAAACATTGGAAAAATAATTTTTGGACTTATCTTTGTGAAATTCGGTTCTATGTACCAGTTTAGTAACATGGGTATCATCAATCTTTCCTTTATTAGTCCTGTTCTCGGTGTGTTTTTCTACATCTTCAAATGTTAGTCTAAATGAAACGGTTATTGCTAATATGACCCAGACAAGCATTAGTAATTCTGTACAACAAAAACACATTTTACACCATCTTCGGAGAAACCCACATGTAGGTTTTCTACCTTCTGTGTTTGCCATTTCGGAAATGATCAGTGTCTTTTGACTTAGCCTCTTTTCATTCACAATTTACTTTTGTCTAAACCGAATGCTTCGATTGCCTACTCGGTTCTTTCGGGTCACGTGTCTTGTTCGGAGTTTTAATTCCTTACGTCTTGCTTTGTCATTTCAAACCATAATAGGATCATCTTTGTCTCTGTTTTCACAATCTTGGTTCAGAACATCCTGATCATCCGTCTCTTCTCAGATAAGATAACTCTCAGGATTTCCGAATCTTCTTCTTCTTCAACCACTTCATGCACAGTCACTCCTAGACTTTCTTGGCTATCTGCTTCCTCTTGTATATCAGGAAGTGCCACATACGTCCATTCCGGTGACTTGTACTTCTGGTTCGGTTTCTTTATCCTCTTTGCTCCTTGCAGGTGTGCCTGATCTGTGTCTTCTGATTTTTCTTGACTAGACACTTCATTCACTTGTTCAGCATTGGAAGATCTTTTCCTTGTTAATCGGTATCTCAATCTCTTAAGTTTGTTAGGCCAAATCTCTTCTCTTGATAGCCTCTTTAACTTCGTCCCTTTCTCTTCTCGCTCCGTTTTCCAAGCTCTTTTCCTTAAAGTTCTTCCTCCTTTACTTTCTTCTTCACTCTCTTCAGATTCAGTATCAGTCTTTCTTTTACTTTCTTTGGATTTTGTTCTCAGGACCACAGGTTCACTATCTACATTTATCCCTCCTCGTGTTTCTTCCACGCAATCTTCCTGCTGACTAACTGTCCCTTTTTCTACCTGGATGTGTGTCATCCCTACACCTCCTCGGGGGTCTTCCGCAATGATCTTACCCTCACTCTCTGTATCTAATTTGTCACCTTCTATTTCTATGATTCCAGGCGGAATTTCTCTTGTGCTTGTACTTGGTGCTTCTCTATCAAAGATTTCTTGTTCAGTTTCTCCAGTATTTTCACTTATCCTTTCTTGTATTCCCACTTGTTCTGTCTCCATTTCCAGTCGTCTCTGTAGTGGTATATTCTCCTGCCCTACAACTTGGCTCAAATCCGCTTCTCCTGCTTTTGTTTGTCTTGTTCTTGTTTCTTCTGATTCTGACTCAGAACTGGTGTCAGACTCTTCCAAATGCTCTTCTTCAGATCGATTTACAGGACCAGGGACTCAGAGTGTGACTAGCATGAATCAAATTCTTTACCTTGGCACACTTCACAGCAGTCGTTGTGGTCAAAATCACTTGACGTGGTTTCCCCCAGCGTGGAACCACACAATTTCTCTTTCTGTGTACTTTGATGCGTACCCAGTCTCCAGGACTCAAGTCATGAGCTGGCTTCTTTTCAAGGGTGGTCGCATCTGGTCCAACCTGATGAAACACAGAATGAACTGTATCAGCCAACCCCTTGCAGTAATCCAACACAAAGTCATCCGATATAGGCAGCAGTTTGTTGACAGGAATGAAAACATGTCTCATTGTTCATGGGGGCTCATACCGGTGCTCTTATCAGAAATTGAACTAATAGTCATGAGCACAAGAGGCAAGACATCTGGCCATTGAAGACCTGTGGCCAAACACATTTTCCCCAATCTGTTCTTTATGGTGCCATTCATCTGTTCCACTACTCCAGAAGCCTCTGGTCGGTAGGCACAATGTAGTTTCTGTTGTACATTCAATGCTTCACAAATCAGTTTTATAATCTCATTTTGGAAATGCTTTCCTCTATCTGATTCAATTGTTACTGGGAAACCAAACCTAGGAATGAACTCTCTCAATAGAAGTTTTGCAACCGTAACACCATCACTCTTTCTGGTCGGGTAAGCCTCCACCCAACGTGAAAACAGGCAGACAATCACTAAGACATATCTTAGCCGGTTACATGGGGCATTTCAATGAAATCAATCTGCATTCTACTGAAAGGACCTCCCTTCCGTCCTATGGTTCCCAAACGTACCACCGTTTTTTTCCCTGGATTATACTGCTGGCATATAAGGCATCTTTGACATAGGCTCTCAGCTATAAGTTGAAACTTTGTATTATACCAGGTCTGTTTAAAAAGTATAATCATGGCATCCCTGCCTATGTGAGCCTGCCCATGGTACATCCGTGCCATGGTAGAGATCATGCTATCAGGCATTACTGGTCTTCCATCACGATAAACCCAAACTCTGTCTACCTCTCGTGGTGCACATCCTGATTTTATCCATTGTTTCTTTTCTTCTTCTCCTGCCTCTTCCTGTAACTGCCTCACCTCATCCCATGTACTCACAGAGGTTAGTAAAAAGCAAGGGACATGACTCCATTTCCATTTCCTGATTTCTGTTGAAGGAATTTTGATTCCGCGCACAATATTGCGCTATGCCATTTGCAAACTGTTGGAAAACGAGGCAGCATCTGTGAGGCCTGCACAAATAACATGACTACATTTGTCCTTCACTGGGAACCAAACACCCAATTGTAGCGCCTGACTCTCAGAGGGTAGCGTTGCAGAGCAGGCTGAGGCTTACTCAAGGGAGGTGGTGTGGGCTAGTAATCGCCATTTGCAGGTGCGCAAAAATAACACTCAATAATTGATTGTCCAGTCTGTACTTTGCTTTATAAAAGTAAGAGCACATTTATTAAACACACACACTACTCAATACTATGCACCAATTTACAAATATACATAAGCTGTTGGAATTACTTTGTGACATTGCATAACATCTCCACCCCTCCCGCAGGGGGTGTGGGGTCTAGTACCACCACTCCCATGTATGCACATCAACTTGCCACCAATGCAGTTAGTTGAACATAACCTGGAGTGAGGGCCCTGCGCACTGGCACCATCCCAGTGGCGACCCACCCCATTACCTCAACAAGCATTAAAAAAGGGGTAAACCTGCCTTGGTGACACATGACCCTGACTGAGCATCTCCTACTGACCATAAAGTACGCACCTCTATATCTTAAGGGCGAGCAGTCTGGGGTCTTCACCTAAGCGCAGCAGCAAGAATCCATGTTTACGCACTCTTTAGAATGACAGTACTCATCACCTTGGTTGATCATTTGAATGCATTGCAATTACAGCCCCTAAAGGCATCACAGATTAAATCACAGGATTACGCATATACAGCCAGACACCCTAGCAGGACTGTCTGGCAACATAACCCCACTTGGCTTATGACATCTCCTTACACATGTGACTTACAGTCCCTTCAAAAGAATTACTCCTGGCAACTACACTTCTCCTGCAGTGCACCTCTTCACTTTAAAAGGAATCACAGGTAAAAGCATGGGATTACGTAAATACAGCCAGACCCCCTAGCAGGAAGGTCCAGCAACATAACTCTATTTAGCTTAACATCACCTTACACAGGTACTTCACTTTACACATGTGACTTTCAGTCCACCTAAAAAGAAATAACCAATAGTAAATGCATTTCGGTGCAATTACACCACCTCCAGGGGATGCACTTCTTCACACATCCCCAACTCAACCCTTCACTTCATGATGCACTTCTCCACACACCCTCAGCTGTAGAACAAAAGTTCCAGCCTAGAAAGTGTTTAAATGCTAGCTGAGCCCTTGAGGGGTAGTTTCCTTTAGATCCCCATGACACTGAGGGTGGGACTTTTCTTCATGCTGGGGGGGGAAGACTGCGCTTCTCCAGCAGCTCCCCCAGCACCTTTTCACAAGTGAGGGCGACCCCCCTCCTCTGGGGGCCACAAAGCACCAAAACGGCAGATTTCTTCGTGCGGGGGGGGGGCGAAAGACTGCGCCTCTCCAGCAGCTCCCCCCAGCACCTTTTCACAAGTGAGGGTGACCCCCCCTCCTCTGGGGGCCACAAAGCACCAAAACGGCAATTTCCAAATGCCTGGCGAGGCATTATGGGGCGCTTCATGCTCCTCTTTACCAGCCCCAGCCACTGGGAACACTCTCCTCTGCCCTCTGGGTCTCTGAGAGGGTAGATTCAGCAGTGTGCTGTCTTCACTGGCTCCCTGCGCCAGCCTTTCGCCTGGCTCCCCTTCTGGGCCTCTCTTCTCCCTGCGCAGAGGACCCTGCTTCTGTGCACCAGTCCAGGGCTCTTCTTCTGGTGCTGATAGAGTCCCGGGGGCAGTCAGGGGGTCTCTCCTTCCAACTGGCCAATGCGCCAGGCTCCAGCACCTTCAGCCTCAGCAGACCACACTCCAGAGAGAGCTTCTCTTCCTGTGCAAGCACTTTTTAAAAGTTGAGTAGGGGGCTGGCAGGAAGTCTCTGTTGGTCCTATCAAACAGCGACACATCACGTCACTGCCCCTGCTCCCTCCCTCCCTCCTTGTCCAGCCTCTGGGTTTGTTCAAAATGGCGTTGTCCAGGGTCTCTGGCCACATGTCTGAAGCCCCATCCCCCCATGCTGCCTTCCCTCCTTGGTGCAGCCTGGTGCCTGGCACCTAGTGATGGATGAGCCTGTAGCCCCACCCATCATCTCTTCATGGAGAGGAGGCCCTCGCTTGTGGAAGAAAGGTTATCAATCCATCCATCTGAGGTCAGCCCTCAGCCAGGGTCTGGTCATGGCTGGCTCAGAGAGATATGACAGTTCTGGATGACCCAAAAGCAGTACAAATATGACTTTGGACTCTGCAGAATACTTATTTTCACATTAGCTACATTGGACTTAAGTGCGTGTCTGGAATCTGTAGGCCTAATGGAAGTTAATCTAGCCATGGGCCCCACATTCCTATATGGGAGTAATGAGGTGAAAAAACAGTAAGACACACCGACTTTCCTTGGCATGTTTTCCAGTGTATAAAGCCTATTCCATGTCACCACCCAATACTGCATAAGTCCTGCCACACCATTCACTTTGTAGCTGCTCCTGGACTGCACACGCTAGGAATCTCCCCTGCGCAGCCCGTACACATGTGCACACGCATGTACACATGTGTCTGCATGTAACCAGCCCGGTGTCCCTTACTCCAGCTGCTGAACAGTGGCCTGGCCAAGCCAGGGGAACACCAGTAAAATCCCCATGCAGTCTCTTACATCCTGAGTTCACTGTGTGTGAGTCCCAACTTATGAGGCTCCCCCACAGTAAAAGCTCAACAATTAGGTGCTCAAAAAGCGAAAAATCCGGGCGGCCCATAGTTTCAGAACCACCTTCTAACACAAACTCATTGCCAGCTGACACATAGTCCGTTCCCTTTGAATGTGCCGCACATTTTATAACTGCGATTTGCTTAGGCAGCTGTATCGCTTCAAGTAATTTTCCAACCATTTCAGCATTTCTGATTGGAGTTCCACTCGATGTCAAGAAACCTCTTTGGGACCAAATCTGCCCAAAGTCATGCACCACTCCAAACCCATACTGACTGTCAGTGACTACAGTACTCGTAGATTCTTTCCCAACTTGCATGCTCTAATCAGTGCAAACAACTCAGCACATTGAGCGGACCTTACTCCTTTCAGACAAGATGCTTCTAACACATGGGTTTACATTAAGGCACCTTACAAGGCTTACATTTGTGGCACCTAAAATGACCTTTTCATATTTAGTTAGACGACTATGCGTCATAAACTGTGTTCGGCTCCTGGTCAAAAGGATGGCAACATCATGGGGCACAAACACTTTCACAGGATATCCCATCACGATTCCTTCACTCTGTTTCAAACTCTTACATGTGGCAGCCACAGCTTTCAAACAACCACGCAAAGCTACGGCTACGGGATGTAGTACAGCCGAAAAATATACAATTGGTTGTCTTAATCTTCCATGCCTTTGTACCAACACAGAAAGTGCACATCCATCTCTCTCACTACAATAGAGCTCTAATTCTTTTTCGTAATCAGGCATTCCAAGAGCTGGTGCTTCACACAAGCTGTCTCTCAATTGTCTAAAAGTCTTCATCTCTTCTTTATTCAGTTCAAGGGGATCTTTCACATCACTTTATGTCAAGCGTACCAATGGTTTTGTAATCAGCGAAAAGTTGCTGATCCACTGGCGACAATATCCCACCATTCCAAGAAACATTCTAACTTCTCTCTGTCATTGGTGCTCTCATTCCTTTTATTATTCTGATCCTGTCCACAATCACTTTTCTCAGACCTTTTTCGATCTTATGACCTAAGTATTGTACTTCTTTTTGACAAAACTGTAACTTCGATGGGGATATTTCGAGTCCTCCATCCGCCAAATGATTCAACAGGGCAACTGTGTCCACCACACATGCCTCTCTTGTCTTCAATGCCACCAATAGGTCATCGATGTATTGCACTAGCACTGAACTTTCGGACATTTTTAAATCTTCCAAGGACTTCTTTAGAATCTGATTAAATATCGATGGACTTTCTGTATACCCCTGTGGGTACGGCACCACACCAAA
This sequence comes from Triturus cristatus, assembly GCF_964204655.1. Taxonomy (NCBI): domain Eukaryota; kingdom Metazoa; phylum Chordata; class Amphibia; order Caudata; family Salamandridae; genus Triturus; species Triturus cristatus. The sequence continues at coordinate 1,102,528,680 of NC_140585.1, read as the reverse complement.
ATACGCTCGCCGAACCAGAATGCAAAAATGTGTTGGCTATCGGGGTGCAATGGGATAGAAAAGAAAGCATGACTCAAGTCGATGACTGTGTACCATTCCGCATCATGGGGAATCTGATATAGGATTACCGAAGGGTTCGGTACAATGGGACAGCATGGAACAATGATTTTATTCACTTTTCTCAAATCCTGCACTATCCTAAAAGTCCCATTCGGTTTCTTTAAACCCATGATCGGAGAATTACATGGACTACTCATTATTGCTCTCAAAATTCCTTGTTCAATCACCCTGTCAATTACCTGCGTTACTCCTGCAATTATTTCTGGTGTCAGTTTATACTGAGGAATATTAGGGTAACTAACTCCTTCTTTTACAATTATTTTCACAGGATCTACTCTTTTTATCAATCCAATATCTTCTCCTGTGAAATCCCATAGTTTGGGTTTTACTGTTTTCTTCAACTCTTGAGGCAATCCCTCTGGATCAAATACAACGAATGCCTCAGTGATTTCAGGTTCTAAGTTTGCCATTGTCATTCTATACAGTACATCTTCATCAGGAGTCTCAAAAGCTACGCCATAAGGGGTACAGAAAATAGTGCAATTCATTTTCCACAACAAATCTCTCCCCAACAGATTCACAGGGCTGGTGTCACACACGACAAATCGATGCATGTCGGTGAATTTCCCTATTTTAACCTTAACAGGATCTGTAAGATAAGTTTTTATCTGTCTATTTGAGACTCCAACTACTTGGATTGTTTCACCAGAGAGAGGAAGATTTTTAACGTCAGCTGATCTAACAGTCGAACGAGTAGCACCAGTATCCACTAGGAAAGTAATGTTTTCATCATTTACCTTTCCATCCACAAAAGGTCCTGTCTGGTCTACCTCTAGAGTTGCGCCAAGTACGCTCTGCTCTTCCTCTCCTAGGCACCGTCAATAGCTCTCTTCTGACTCACTCTCATCACGTTGCAGCCAATACTGCGAAACAGCACTAGCGTGCGGTTGCTTTGTTACCAGTTCCTTGGTGTAGAATCCTGTCTCATTACTGTATCTCTGAGGATTTACGCTCTGTGGAAAAGGTGGCTTTGGCACCTGACACTGTTGGGTAACAACCTACTCCTGTCGTGGCGGTTGACAACTCACCTCATTCTGCATCTGTGGATTCAATGATGCATTATCACCATTAGCTCTCGGTGACAATTTACACTTGGATTTCCAATGCCCTAATTTTCCGCAATTATGACATGGCCACTTCTTTTTAGCTTCCTCTAGACTGATTTGTCCCTTTCCTTTCCCAGTATTAGGTTTTTGTTTAACTTGGCCCATGCCATTAGCTTGCTCAGTCAGCTGGGCTTCTTGTCTCTCGGCTACCTTAACTTGTGCCCACATTGCCTTTTCTTTCAGTTTACGTTGTTTAGCTTCAATTTCATCACTAAAATATTTTGCATGTCGTAATACTTCATCTATCTTTTTAGTCTGCCAATCTACTGTATGTTGTTTGATCATTTCACTAACCTCAGGCCTCAAACCATAGACAAATCTATACACAAAATGACTCAGATGCTTCTCACTTATTCTCTCATCCCCACTATATTATTTAAAAGCTAACAGCAACCTTTCATAGTATGCATGAACCGATTCTTTAGCCTCTTGGTGAGTTTTGTCAATTCTTACCCAGTCCGTTTCCTTTGGAGGCACTTTATTTTTCAAAAAAGTAATTACCTGATCATATTTTTTTATTACTTCTGGATCAGGGGCTCCCGTCTTTGGATCCCTAGGATACTCTTGAGTTGGCCAATATATTCTAATTTTACATTCTGCCCATAAGTCTGCTGGTACAATTATATCAAAAAGACCGTTACGATCTATCCACAACACTTGACAGTTTAACAAATCTTTCTACCTGTCGGTACCATTCAACTAGTTTTTCTCTTAACCTCGGAAAATCATTAGTAAATGACAAAATATCCTGTTTAGTCCAAGGAACATGTATATAACCTCCTCCTGGGATTTCCCTCATGGAACATTCGGTTACCACTGGCTCTTTTTCTCTAACTGGAAATGCTGAAAAAGCCTTATCTGTTGTTTCCTCTCTCTTTCGGAACCATCTACTTTTCCACCTATCTACATCACCCCATTTCCTTAGCAAGGCAATCAGTTCTTTAATTTGAGTTAATTTCCCTGTAGTATTAAAATTTTCAATATCCTTTTCAGAAAAATCTAAACTATATGGTTTCTGTAATGATCTTATTTTCTCAAAATCAATACCCATTTCACTCGCTGTCTCTTCCAATTTCTCATGCAAAGTTCTCGCTCTCCAAGTTATACTTTTGCAGAGGAACATTAGCTCCTCATCCTGATATGCTTTTAGTTTTTCAGTTGGAATAGTTCCTATGATTAATTCTTTAATTTCGCTACATCTAAAGGTTGTGGTTCTGTATCTTTTTGCTGTAAACTTCTTAACCAATCACTTAATTCTTCAGAAGTGGGACCTATAGGGGTTGTCTCGCTTCTTATTTTATCCGTATTTCTCTCTGGGGTTTCGGTGGCTGATTCTGTTGTAATAAGTGTCTTACTTGCTGGACTTTGATTTACAGTCAAATTTTTAGGAGTACTTAAACCTGATGTTCCTGCCATATTTTTCCATGCATTCCCTCCAGATCCACTTCTTTCTGTCTCTATTTGTCTACCGCAATTGTAGGGAACTGTTAAACAATGCTCACTATCTTTCTGTTTATCAAAGACAGGCATCACTGGTCATATAGTTACAGGTACGGTCACTGCTTCCATATTTTTTGTTAATTCTCTAATTTTCTCAGTTAATTCCAGAGTAGTTCTAGCTAACTCAACTGAATTTTCATTTCCAGTTCTAACGAGTTGTGGCATTTCAGAATCTTTAAATGGATTAATTTTTCCCAACTTAGGTGGCGTTTGCTCAAGAATTTTATTTATCATGGTTTATTTTACCGGCGCACTCGGCGTCAGCAACGTAGAATTCGGTTGATGCGGGGGAGGGTTTTTATAAAACATGTCCTCCAGCACTTCATCTTCTGATTCACTCACTCTATATCTATATCCTTCTGACCCTGTGTTATTTCTCTTTTCTGTACATTTTCTGCCACTTGTCTCTTCAGTATTTTTCTGAGGAAACATACCATCGGTCATAGTCGCATTCCGCCATCTTCTCATTCTATCATCATGACTTTCCTGACCACAATGTCTACCAAACATGTAATTATACCTTCTTCCACTCCGGTGCCTTTCCCGGTCATACATCTCTTCTTCCCACTCCGTCAAAGCCTCAAACTGAGTAGGTCTGGCTTTTGGTTCTAACCTCATCATTCTTTCTCTTAAATTTCTTAATACAGCCAAACTAAACGAACCACTTTCTGGAAACGCTAGTACTCCATTCTCTTTGGTATACCTTGCCCAATTCTCTAACCAAATACATGTATGATACCCATATTTCGCTACCATAAAGGATGCAGGCAATTTCGGTGGAGGAAGTATCTGTCCTTCCCTAGTCACAATCAGCTTATCCTTCTTAAATAGATTTTTAATTTTTCCAAACCATGATTTTTTCTTTTTCTCAGGTTGATCATAGTACATCATTTTTATTTTTCAAAGTTCTTAATCACTAGGCTTTACAAATCCCTTCTTTCACAACTTCTCCGTATTCTGTTCAATCCCAGCGCGACTCACACTAACGCACCAATCCTGGGCATCTACGTCACACCGGCAATTCTCCACTCCTAGCGCGGCTCACACTAATGCACCAATCAGTGAAAGCTTCGTCTCTCTACAGCTGACCAATCCCAGCGCGGTCTTTCTGACGCCAGCCTTTCTCGCTACTCCTGCTCCTGCCGAACCCTCCTTTACAAAATCGTATCGGCAAACTTTTCTTATGTTTTCTTTAATCAAAATCTGTTAGTAACGACATAAAACATCTCCATTGCCTGTCTCGCTAAACCAAAGAGATAGTTTTGTCCACTTACACAAGAATTCTGTATTTCTAGTTGGCAGCGCTTACCTCTACCCTACCACAGAATTATTTCGTTTCGCCGATAAAGTAGCACTTCCCTCTACCTTACCCTTCTAACAAGCAAAAGGCTAACCCGTTTCTCTGGGGATAAAACACATGTGGAGACTACATTGCTCCTGAGAATTAAGGCCAGAGTTTCACAAGAAAACCTATTGCTCTTTCATCCACACGCATTCATACGGAAAATACCCCTACCGATAACACACGACGATGTTACCAACTTGAAACCAGAGAATGGGCTGTGCGACTTCACTTGCCACACATTTCCCCCATCTAAATACAGGGCAACCAACTTCCTACTTCCCGGAAGTCTTCAAAAACCTTTCACAACATAAAACGCAACACAACTCAACATAAAGTGTTAAACATAAGTCAATAATCACCAAACCAATGTAATAAAACCATAACTCTGCTACCAGAAAACTGATCCAGCGGAAAGGGCAAATTTACATATTCTCCCTATGTCACAGACTCTTCATCACACTAACTCATTCATACCTTCATTCATTGGTGGGGCCCATAACACCAACACTCATACGTCGCACTCGAATCTGTGCACAGGAGAAAAAGCGCTGGACATGTGGGGGTACCTTATTACCTATCAGGAGTAATTCCTTTACATTATATACATTATATACATCTACACCTATAGAATCCGAACTCTGACATCAAGGCACTCCACCACTTGGTCGATGGACCAATTAGTTGGACTGGTTGATGGTGACTTAGAACCAGCTAATCAAAACAAGAAAGAGTATGTAGTTCCTAAAGAGAGTCGTGAGCAGGTAAGAGAGCCAAAGTAACTATTACTACGGAAGTAGTCCAACTGATATTACAAGGGGATAGGGGAATTCCCTTGTTTGGAACTAGGGCCCTCACACACCCAGCCAGCTAGGTGTCATGCTTCATCATTGGGCCTGCTCCTCGTCGGGTCGGCGCTGCAATACCCGACGGGCACCCAATGCGGGGCTCTTTGGCGGAGATCTTTTGTTCTACGCCGTATGGTGTAGTGGGGGTGAGGGGCCCAAAGTGAGTAAATGTGGTGAGTGCAGTGATTAAAAAAGGTAAGGGAATCCAATAAGAGACCTTTATTCAGATAGGTTCCCTGCCTCATTAAAATGAAGGTCGAGTGGCATATATGTGGCTGTGATAAATAAAATCATTTACGCTCTACTCGTATTTGTACAGGTCAACATGTTTCTTGCCTTGCTCGTCAGGAGGATCGAATGGCAATTCATCAGGACCAAGTGACATACATCTGCACACCAAGGAGAGGTGGAAGCACCTACCTCCCAACTAATCAAACTGTGGGAGAAGTGACCACAATGATGGAGGACGACCTAAAGAAAAACAACAATAACATATTTGTATATATCGTTGTAGACATAGTAATAGTAACGACTCTCTCAACACTGCAATTATACGTTGATAATAATGACCCTTGGTAAGAGAAAACATGCTTCACATTGTTGCAAAATTAAGTGTCAATGTTTCTTGAAAGGCTTACAGTGAGTTCATAATGGAAGACTTAAAAACAGGACTCAAACTCGTCAAGAGGATAGTGGCAAATGGACTCACCTACAATTGTAGGAGTCATACCTCAGCAGTTGCCGGCGGGTCATAGGACACCTATCATGTAGTGTCCTATAGGGGCAGAATAGTGAAGAAATCACCAATTAGTTAAAAGCACACCTGGGATAAAGAAAATACCTATGATGCAAAACAAGCAGTAGGGTGGGAGCATCTTGTCCCTGTGTCGCGGCTCATACTGATGGTGGTTAACTAATGGTTAAAGGCACTCGCTTACCGCTAGATTCAGCCGCCTCTCACCCAAAGCGAGCACCTCAGTTATATAACAACGGCGGCCGGAACCGCTCGTGGATGAATACGAGCTCACCTGATCAGCAATGGATCCTACTATGAGACCTACCCCACCGCCGGTGGAGCGGGATGGCTATAGTCAGCTTGAGTGTGTGTCTCTATAGCCACCGGCGCTAAATGCAGGCGGGGCCAGCCCCGGAAGGGTAACTGCACGTGATCTCGCCTAGAACTAGGGACACCATAGGCTCATACGCGGGGGTAACCGTGTCGGCCATCTTGAAATGGTGTAAACCCAGTAGGGGCAAGTAAATTACCTGTGTTGCAGTGTCCTAGGTAGGGAGCTGAGAATGGAACGGGGTTCCAACCCAAAAATAAAATAGAAAACAGGCAACCAAAGGAATAAGCGATTGCGTAGTTGTCAAAAAAGGATAATATCAATTAACGGTCTGTTAAAAAAGGTGTAAGGTGAATACACTGCAGTAGGTGTGTACTGCTGTTCGCTAGAACCAGCTAAAACACAATTAAAGTCTCGGAAACATTTAATTAATCATCAATACCTAATTTAAATAACCACAAACTCAATTCTTATTAATCCAAATTTTGTTTAACTAATTTAGTTCGCTCTGCATTAGCATTTAAGATCTACAGTTTGTTACATAATTTGTTTTATTTCAAGGAGACATGAATCTTTAGAACATCCGCATAAGTTGGCATGGCATTATATCGACCAAATCTCGTAAATTGGAGACCCTCCGATCACACAGAGGATTATTCAATTCTCTGCGACAATCTCCAGGATAAACTGTTCAGCCCACGGCAATAATCGAAACCCTTCAGATAGAATCGCTCTCTTGTATCCAAAGAAACCCAGGTAAACCAGGGAAATCTCCGTCAGTTCAATGCAGACCCAACGCCAAAACGATAATCCCAACGAACCAACCCCCCTATCTATGACAGATCACTACCTTTTATACCCTTTTCCTTCTTAACTTTAGGTCAATGTGCAACAATTTAGGGGTAGAAAGTGTTCTGATTGGCTAATCCAATTCAATTTGTAAGTTCTTCGAGTGTTCTCATGTTCGCCTGTTTTCCCATGAGACCTGGCATGGCAGTGCTCAATTGTATATCTTTTTGGTAATTCACAGGCAAAAGTTCCGAAGTAACAACAAGCAAGCCTCCTCGTACAGGTCCGTCATTGTCCCCTCGATCGTTCACACCATTCATTGTTTGGCAGTCTCCATGTTCCTGTCCTTGACAAGGAACACTCTGGTTCGTGGCTGAGGTCACTTGGAGATCTTCAGAGCAATCCGATTCTGCGCAGTAGACATCGCGCTCACATGATGGTGGCACCCTCGGAGCTCCATTTTAAGTACTGCGGCCTAGTAGGCCCGAATGCCAACTAAAGTAAAAACAAACATAACAACAATTAGAATAAAGAAAATTAAGATTCTAATGTTTAAACCCACACTAATCCCAATGTATATTAGTATTTCCTAGCTTATAGCAACATTTAAAGCAATAATACTCACCATTCTGCAATGCTGAAAGCACAAACCATCACAAAAGCAACATGAATCATGCAATTCTCTATTTTGCCACATTCTAAAGTTAGTTTGCGTAACACAGTTAATTATTTTAATTGGTTTGCCATGCAATTAGCATTTCATTCCCACGTGTATCTCATGTTTATCAAGGTGAAAAAGGTTGATTAGTTGTTCCATTCCACACTAGTTAGTACGAGTTAATACTTAATATGGTTAAGTAATTAATTTCATGCAAAATAGAGGAGGTATACAAAATGTTGTTTTACCTGCTCCATCACAGCAAACTACTTATCTATATTACCACCATTACACAGCTAGGCACAAGATCCTTGGCAATAATGATTTTGTGAAGACCCACAGTACCTCAGTATTACTGCCACCATCTTTACAGGGCTCTGATGCTCTCCTGGATCTCAAGTCCATCTTACGTTGGCTCCTCTCATGGGCCAGCATGACCTTCTGCTCATCCAAGACTAACTTTTCATCCTCCAGATAAATGGCCCTCTTCCTCTCTGCAGCAGCTAGGGCAGCTGCTTCCTTTTTCTCCTTAAGGATATTGGACTGCATCTTCTCAGCAGCCATTGTAGCTTCTGCCTTTTTTTCCTCTACAGCCAAGGTAGCCTTTTCTCCTCTAGGCCAAGGGCGGCCAATTTCAATTAAAACATACACTCAGTCTTTTTTCTATAGCTTTGATGAGGATCACCTGTGAAAATACACATGGGTCCCAGCCCTAGACAACACTGGTAATGCTGCTTAGGGAAAATCCTCCTTTTGCTCTAGTGCCTTCTCATCTTAATCATCATTCTTGTCTGAGGTGATCAGTGCTTGGCTGGCCTCCTCCCAGACTCCAAAAGCCTTCTGATAATGTCAATGCATTTTTCCATGCCAAGTGTCAATGTAGTGTACTTAAACTTCAGCTAAGCCAGTGCTTAGTGATGCTCTTAGCAGATTTTTTTTTCCACGTAGGTGGGATGTGTAGATATACACGTAAGCTCTCATGTAACTTTCCAGACAAAAGGTGCACTTCGAACACCATTTGCAATGGACTTATAGAGAAGTTAAATAGGCCAAATATAGAGTTCCAATGTACAACACGTTTTAGAAGGAATGTACAGGCACTTTACTACTGTTTAGCAGTGCAAAAGTGAACAAAGTACCAAAGCCAGTACAAATAGGGTTCAGAAAAGGGTGAAAATTTTGGGGTGACCATGCACAATAAAAACATTTGGTACTTTGGGATCTTGCCCTATTCACACTGCCTCCCAAACACATCCCTTGTCAAGTTTTAACAAGTACAAAGTCATGCCTTTCACATGGTATTGGGACTAATACGCTATGATTACATTAACCCTGTGCTCAGATCGTTGGTGGGACTAGGACGCCATATCTTTGTAGATGGCTTGGGTGAGGCTCATTTCAAAACATTAAGGGTCCGATTACGATTGTGGAAGGCCCGTCACCACCAGCCATGCGGTGGCGGTCCTTCCGCAATCGGACTGCGAGATTCCCACGCCACATTACGATGGCGGAGGTAATCGCGTTCGGGACGGCCAAAAGCAATCTTACCGATTGCATGGCGGATGGTCCAGATAGCCTAAAATAGTGGCGGTGCCTATCAGGCACCGTCTACCAAATTAGAATGCTGGCTACAGCCGGCCTTTCCATGGTGGCGATGCCGCCATGGAAAGGCTGGTGGAGATTTGTTACGAGGGCCTTTTGCGGGACCCCCTTGTGTTGGGAGGAGGTGAGGGTGCACTGTGGGGTACCCATGGCACCCACCTACATTTCACCGCACTACGTGGCAGGCACCGTGTGGTGCCTGCCACGTAGTGCAGTGAAATGCACAACATGGTATTTTAACATCGTGGTGGGTGCTGCTATCAGCAGCACCCGAAGCAATGTTAAATAGCAAGATCCAACCGACATGGTGGCGGTCGCATCCTGATCGGGCGTCCGGGTCTGCCGCATGGATGGCGGACAGTCCCGGTTCCCACCAGGATGGCGGACGGACTCCAGTCCGTCTGCCATCCTCATGACCCCCTCTGACTCCCACTCAGCCATTTATGCCTACTTGAGATCTTAGAGACCACCAGTTAGGGGTTAGTAGCACTTTAAAAACCCTTAACAAATACATATAAAGCTATTCACGGAGCAGAGCTATATTAGAACCAACCACTCTTCTATTTGGTAGAAGCTACGAGCGTGCTCATACAAAAAATAATTTGTATTTCACTCAACATGAAATGTTATTACAGCCTACATAAGCTTAAGACAAATACATTATTTGTTTAATTTTATGTATTTGTAAATCACTGGCATCCTTGATTTCGTGGTGTTAGAAGAACAGAACCCAGGGAGGAATATACGTGAATGGAAATACGGTACAGTTAGTTTATAAACACTCACCATTATAGTACAATTATAACACTTTTTCATACCAAATTAGGAAAAGTAAAATCCATATTCAGGCGAATGCCGCAATAGTAATATTACAGTAGCCATCACATTTTCCTAAAATGCCAAAAAGCGGTTTTGAAATAAAAGCGCTCCCAACTCATACCTTTTGTACGTCTCGTCCCAGAAAAAAAGTTTAATAAATAGTTTGCTAGTTGTCCAAATGGCCAATTTATTAAAAGGTATCAACAAATGAAGTATGTGAGAATGATCAAGTTTTAGGCAAGACAGAATATGTTTAAAAGTTTCTAACCGGTTTTACAAAATCTGCAAAGTTGCATACATCTGCGAATATTACTCAAAATGCATTCAGTCATTTGCAAAGCATTTGATTACTTCTATAGTGCATCATAACCATATGCAAACCTGGACTGTGGAGCTTACCAACACATTTGCTTTAATGTTTATTTTTATTATTTGTAAAGAACAATCATTGCAGGGTAAAATAAATATACAAGCAAAAAAACAAATTATATTCACCGTACATATACAATGATCATAAAAAAAATTACAAAAACATACAGGAAAATAAAACCGTAAATTCACATTGAGAAAAAAACGCGCCTACAGCGTATTCATCATGAAACTGCTGCCCCTCAGTGTGCATAGAGGCTGGCATTCCTTAGGTAACAAACAACTGATTATAAAATAAATCTCTGGAAGAAAAGAGTACAACAAATGTATTTTAATGACATTCAAGACTACCTTGCCCCCTTGGGTTTTCGTACATGTGTTCCATAGTTGTGGTCTCTTATCACTGTCTATTGTATCAAGTGTAGTTCAGATTTGAAGGTACTACCCATCAAGACGTAGAGAAAATTATCTTTCATTTGTAACTGAACTAATCGTATTTTTTATTTTTAGAAACAATACTTTTGTCACAAGTTCAGACTACTGCCAGCCAATCTCTTTTTTGAGGGGCTCCACATTAGCCTAACAGTAGTTATGTGAGCATCGCAGTGTGTCGATTGATCATGTGTATGATAGCATTGGCCAGCTTTGTCCCAAACCTGAAAAGTTTTATCCGCACTCTTGCCTTAGGGTGGACCTTGTTAGATGTTTGACTCAAAACGTAGCACTCAGCATGTGAAGTTCTCAGCCAGAGCCATGGTGCACAAATGCACACAGTGCTTCCCTTTAGTCTACTGATCCTCAGAGCGCTGAATCTGTTGAAAATTAAAGGGGCATTTTATCACAGCTCTTCTGTCATGAAAATGTACTAGGAAGTGCCAAATCATTGTCTGAAATGCCTGAGCAGTCACCCACAATTTATGGACAATTCATTACTCTTGTGGGAGTATGGGTTTTAAAATATCAATTAAGAAAGATGGGAAACTGTCTAATGAATTGTCAAATTAGTATTCTCAGAATAATGCCACTGTACTTGTTCACCTGTAGGAGGGTAGGGTCTAGACTGGTGAAAATGTCCCAATTACCAGAAGGCCCAGATTAACATCAATACGGACCACCATCATGTTTATAGTCATCCAATCTCTATGAGTGATAAGGGGAAGAAAGAAGATCCCCAATGATGGAAACATATACACAGTACACACGCTGAAGAAAATGTTCAAGTAGCTACCAGACAACAGGAAAACCATCACCCAAGCCCTCATCATCAGCAGACTATACTATGGAAAAACCTTGTATGCAGGGATTAGCAACCAGCTCACAAAAAGACTGCAGACCATCCAAAACAGAACAGCCACACTAGTCCTCAAACTCCAACGCTGAGCCCACTTCAGACCATGCCCTAGGAAACTCCACTGGCTCTCAATACACAAGTATGCACACTTTAAACTCCTCACCCACACCCACAAGGCTCTTCACAACACTGGCCTTGCCTACCTGACCAGCTGCAATCATTTTGCCCAATCTTCATGACACCTCTGCTCAGCCATTCTCTGACTAGCACATAACCCACGCGTGCACCAAAGCAGAGCAGGGGGTTTTGCCCACTCATACCTGGCTCCTAAAGCCTGGAACAACCTCCAACAACACATAAGAGCATGCTCCTCTTCTTGACTTTTGCATGAAGCTAAAGACCTGGCTTTTCGAATAAGCCCCCAGGCCTAGCCTCACAAAGAGCACCTGAATACCCTCACAGGTGATTATAGCACTATAAAAACACCAACATAACATCTGGTCAGGGAGACCGAAATGATGCACAGGCCAATTTATACAAACAAACAAAGAAAAGAATCACATAAACCAAAAAGAAGTAGGATAGAATTGCACAATAAAAGTATACCACAAAAAAAGCACAAACATTTCAACTTGTATCAGTGTATCACTTTTTAGTACTCCTGACCTGATGAGAGCAACAGAGACCAAATCAAAATGCAACCCAAACATTATCAAAACGCACCACAGCAATCATAAGGTTGGTCTGAGGCCACTTTCTCCAAATGTCACAATATATCCAAACACTGCAGGCCAATCGATTAGTATACCTCTGTGCTTCTCATGGACGGCAACAAAACTATTTTTAGGATAGCAGTATTTTTCCAGAACAGCTGATTCCAGAAATAACAAATAACCATTCTGAAATATCAGCCATAGAACATCAATGTCGTTACAAAAGAATCAGGGAATAATCCAGGGATCAAGCCCCCACGGGAGCTGAATCAATGCCAATAGATAAGTACATTAAGAACAGAAAAAGTCTGCTTTTCAACAACTATCTAAAAGGAAGGACCCTGAAGCCAGAGGTGAACTGAGCTGGCCTAAACCAAACAACCTGACAGCAGAAATACATGGTCCCACATGTACACATAACCAAATGAGGATGTCTGAAACAACCTAAGTGCAACAGTCAGCACCAGAATGCATATAATTGCAAATATACACAAAGACAAAAATGAATAAAGTCAATGCAGGAACTATGGCAAACCATTGCTGACATGCAATATAACTGTCTATTTCAATACAATCAATGATCCTTTTACAGGAATAAAACCATCTTAGCACCAATACAATCAAGAAAGGAACCTGGAGGATTCCTAAGCACAGGAAAAGAGAGGACAGGATCTGGAGGTGGTAAAGACCACACGCTCTACAACCGAAGGAGTTCCTTACCACCATTATTGGACAAGGGGATGGGACCTTGATAGACTGTATTTTGGAATCTAAGAACATGAGGGCCTTTGTGACAAGCTAGGAAACCCATGCTAATGCTTTTAGTGACCATCTTCTCCTTAGCATTAGGTTTCGAGTAGGTTGCAAGTTGGGGTGGGGGTCCCTTTTCTCTGAAAAGCCTAAAGGATATTGAGGTCTGTGTGACTAATAGCTCTGCACTGAAATGGTCCTGATTAACCTGGAGGGTTTGTTTAGCAATTTAAGACAGGAAAATCGGAATGTTGGCAAATTTGCCTAAATAAGGAGACATACCGATAGTATTTTTTGGTAGCTTTTGTGGTGTTTTCTGTAAGATTAAAAAGGGCCTCAAAGGGTCCCAATATAACATCAGGTTGGTATGAAAAGCTTTGGTCTACAGCTAATAGGAACCTAAAATATGTAAAACCTTGGGATAAAAATGTATTGGGAACTGTAGGTGCAAATATAAGGAGGTACTTCATGTCTGTAAAGAGTAGATCAAGTCAAAGACATAGGCGTCACTATTGCAGGTGTGCAAATTAATGCAGCCTTTTGGAGGAAAATTAATCAGCCATATTTAAAGAGGTGCGACACTATAGGGACTGACACAATGACTGCACCTCAGGATTAGATTAACCATTTCATCTCTATTTATGCTTTATGCAGTGGCCCCACTGGGGTTATGGATGAAGCTCATAATTATGAATCTCCCTATTTAGGTTGTACAACTAACTGTGATCCACTAGTATTTACCTTGGAGGAGGTAACTTATGCCATCTGTATTTGTTAGAGTAAAGAAAGTGATGGAATCCGGAAGATCTTTTCAAGGATAAACTTGATTTATGGGCCTCGCTAGTGATGTCCTGCATGCCATCTGCAGGATGGGAAAGTTGCCCACCTGGTCCCAACCTGCAATTGTGCCAATCTTTACGAAGGGCAACCAGGGGGGTCTTAGGTGCTACTGGCCAATATCCCTGTTCGATTCTCTGCTTAAAAGTACTGGGAGAATCTCGCGTTCTAGACTAGAAATTTGGACAGATGAGCACAAGATGCTCTCAGGCATACAATATGGATATAAAAGGGGGATTGGCATAGTTGAACAATGCCTGAATCTCAATCTGTTAATTTACAAATACACAGTGGCAAAAAGGGGACGTCTGTACATGGGGTGCCGGCATCTATATGTGATTTTGATTGTGTTAACCATATTAAACTGTGGACATGAAGAGTGGTATGGGTGTTGATCTGGCTTTTGCTAACATGCTTAGGGATATCTACGCTGGTCTGATGGTGAGGGTCAGATATGGAGGAAATAATGATTGCACTGAGGCATTTGTAATTAGCAGGGGGATGAGACAGGGCTGCGTTGTTGTAAATTTTTTATTGACAATTCACATGAATAGATTAGAAGGGGATCTCCTAAAGAAATATAGAGATCTCCCGCAGATTAGCCAGCGCCCTTTGCCTGCCCTTCTGTTTGCAGACAACATAGTGCTCTTCACCCAGCCTCCCATCACTCTCCAGCAGGTTCTGAATAGTTGTAAAAACTTTGGCTAATTTACATCTATGTGTTAACCTTATGCTATCCTATACTATGTACAGGGGCACCCCAAAGGGCAAATATCACCCCATGTACGTGAATAGCCACAAGATAAGTGTAGTCCCCTCATTTGTGTATTTGGGTGTGCTATTTGATGCGAAAGGCTTGTGTAAAAGTTTGATGCATTCCACACAGTTCCAATTTGAAAAATCATTGGCAGGGGTATTTAGCTATGCTGCGAAATTAGGGGGGAAACCCATAAAAAATGCTACATTTCTACAAAGAGAAATGTGTTAGCATGGTCTCCTATGGGTCAGTCTGTGCGTGGGGTCATACAAAGATCTCTCCCATACAGACAACAGATACTTAAAGATACAACCTCTTAATACTTGGTCAATCGCAAAGTTGGTTTCAGTTTTAAGGAAGGTTGGATTAATCTTTGCTCACTGTTATTAAGGGATAACGTTTGAACACAAAGTGAAGCTATTAAAAAAAGCCATTATTTTAGACTGCCTTTCACTTGACTATGCTCATAATATCCTATGGTTGTGGAACGTTAAACTAATATGTAGGGGTTTGGGTAGACCCAGTATGTTTGATGATCCACAGAATCTCCAAGGGATTAGTAGAGAAATCTTCAAATGTATGGACAAAGTAACTTTGAGGCAGTCAGGTTAAAGGGCAAAGGCATGAAATTAACGACCTTTGTCTATTTCGGTAGAGAGTGCTATGTAGGTCTGTAAACTTATCTAGTGTGGTTAATGAATAGTTATGTTAGGCTTTTATTGACCCATATCATATTGAATTTGATTCATATCGTGGCATCATTCTCCAAAATGAATGACTGGTTGTACATCCATGCACAATGTCCTTGTTACTAAAGAACACAATGCACTTTACCACTTTATAAGGGATTAAGAAAAGGATTATTAAACTGCTTATGCCCAAAAACAACCTCAGAAATTGTAGGTGTGCTCTAGCTTTTTCACAAAAGCTCAGTCCTCTGAAATTTGTCCAATAGTTGTTGCTTACATTAACGTTGCCCTATCCCTGCATAAATGTTTGGGGGAATAAACCCATGTACAATGTAATTATGAAATGCTTTGTATAACAGTTCCTCTGGACACTGCATTGTATTGGTTGGTGGGAGAGATGATTTTGCCTAAGAAATATATTGTCATTTGGTGATGTACTTTAAGCTATAAAATGGGTTTCGTATTGTATGTTGTTTCTTCTTTTAGCTAAATTATTCTTGGTGTAGTACTTTTTTTAAATTATTATTTTTTTTTTTATAAATCTTTTTATTATGAACATAAAAGAACAATACAGTAAAAAACGACAACTGAAAAAAGCAATCGTCAAATAGGACACATCATTCAAAATAAATGCCTCACATATATGATCAATAAAATCAAAATAAACAGTAGCGATGACATATAGATATCACATAATATTAAATATCTAAGGGGATTCCCTGTGGTGTAGTACTTTTTTAATAATGTGTTGCAGGGATTCTGCTTATACACAGAACTATGCGTAGAACCCCAGGACCTCAGTGAATTGTGGTGTACCAGAAACTCACCTCAGAACCCAGAACCCAGTATCCGGCTAGCATAAGTGTCCCATTCGTTATCCGAGATTTGGCTCGGCGATCCCAATGAAAAGACAACCCAGAACAAGCTACTCAGTGTACTCTCAGGAATGGTGGGAATCGGAAATACCTGTTCGTATATTATTCTCACATCAGTCCACAACAAGAATCAAATGAGACACGGTGAAAATAAAAAGAGTTTATTTTTATAGACCACGTGTCCTAAGATGCAGTACTTTGGCTAATACAAGCAGACAAATGATTATAATTAAAACCATCAGCATCGTTACAATACCATAGAATATAAAAGGAGTGATCATGTTATAAATGACAGTGGATGCTACCACCTTCCCTTTACTAAGAAGCTAATATTATTATTATTATGCTAATAAAAGGTCTCTTAGGCTTGAATGGGGGACCCCATACCTCAAAGATCAGCTTAGTGAAATCACATCACAGGAGCATCAGGAGTCTTCTCGCAGGAAGGCTCGTCTTCGGTCTGAATATTAAACATGATGTCTGCAATATTAAAAGCACCAACTTTCAGGTATTCGCAGCTGCCCGTGTGTTATGGCTAAATAGTGGATTGCTTTCGTGTGAGGCAAAGCACGAGTCAGCAGTTTGTTTAAACAATAACATGTAGACGCAGTGTCGTGTGCAAAAGCAGCAAGATGGCTTTCTAACATCTAACGTGGTTATGCTAACTTAACAATGCATGTACGTATTAAGGGAGTCCTTACTACATGCCCCCTTGATCGAAGCACTAACCAGTAGGGAAGAAATGAGAGAACGCAGAGTTCAAATTCGACAGAGCAGAACAAGGCGTATTCAATTTCTAAACCAATTATCGGTTAAGAGCAAGTTCGAATGAAAAAGGAAAACGGGAGAAAAAGAAAAAAATTAAACCCCAAAAAGGGAAAGGAAAAAAAGTTGAAAAAAGCGCCGTTTTGGCCAGCAATCCAAAGTCACCGGTAATGTTCAGTACATGGCAGAAAAAAGACAGTGGATCACGGTACACTCAATCCATGAACGTGTATGCAGCATACGTGGCAACGGCTTCCAACAGGAAATCGTTTGCAGAGCCACTAAAAGTTTCAGCAATCCAGTTAAGCAAAGAAAAGGAACATACATGTTCTTCAATAAGCGGAGCCTCTAGCACGATCAGAGGGCAACCGACGTGTTCCTCCAGATAGCTCATATTCAAGAAGTCATAGGCAGCCCTTGCGATGTCCCAATTACCCAGGATACCATGCGCCTCACCACAGGCCATAATCCGAACACCAGAACAGGCAAACTCGTGAGACACTAAGGGCCTCATCAGTCGATCATAATCCGGCACCGGAGATACCGTGTTGGTCAAGCACAAATCCAGAGGCCATTCAAAAGGACAATCCAGGCAGTGAAAGACAGGTTGCACGCAGGTGAAGTAGGAATATCGGAAGGATAATCCATACGCCAGGCTCAAAGTCGCCAATGGCAGCGTACCATAATATTCAAGCATCCTGTCACGAAGAAGATGCAGACGGGACAGGTTGTCGTGTGGCTCAAAAAGAGCAGCCATTTCGTAGTATAAAAAGCAAAAGTAGCACACCTGCCACCAGCGCCAGAATCAGCGGGACACCGCCAAAGACGCTCGAGAAAATAGAATGAAAAAATGCTGGAATCACACCAAAAATAGTTTGGAAGGAGGTCACGAGGCCTGAGCCTACAAGTTTAAAAAAATGAGCCTGGCCAGTTGTGGACGAGGCATTAAAAATTGTTTGGATCAAAGCTCCAAAATGCAGGGGGAGGTCAGTATTCAAAAGCGCCTGTACCTCAGTGCGCGTATTTGCTACGTGAAGGACAAATGTTTCTTGGGAGGAAGTTAATGGCACCTCCTTTTGGGACAATAGAGCCCTTATTCTGCTCATCTTGTTGAACTCTGCTTTCAAGGTCGGAATCGAAGGCCAGATGGAAACATCCAGCCGCCCATGCGGGGGAGGAAATAGAACATTATTGCAGCAGACTACTCTCTGCGATACAGTTACAATATATGGGATCCCCACCAACATCCCGCAGCAAGCTTCATTATTCACAATCAAATAACTACCGTTTGCAAGCAGCGTGAAAGATGGTGTAATCACTGGCACTGGGATACCTTTGAGGACGCAGGCCAAATTCGGGGCGTGTACATTGCAAGCACCGTGTAACTGAATGTGCCTACATACTACAGAATGATCAGGTGTCGAGGTACATTCCTCACCTTTCAGATAAACCTCCGTACCGTCTCTTGTACATCTATACGTAAAAGGGAGGGACCAAACCTCATGTATGAAAGCGGTACCCAGCTGTTCATATCTACCCAGAGCATAGTGTTTCATACAGGACGTAAACTTAAAAAGCGCGAAAGGGAGCGTGATCAACCCATGTACTAACCACACGGCCAAATTCAACTCCGCCACAGAGAAAGGTAACGGCTCCAACTTTTCAATGTGTAACAATGAATACGTAGCATCTTTCATGGACATGAACTGTTGCTTTACAGTAAGGTTAAAGGGAAGGAATAATGATGTCGTATTCAGATAGTCCCAGGGGACCTTTCCTGCCTTTAACGTTTGTAAAGTCCATGCAAACTGCATAACAGAACGTAACTGGGTTTGACCATGGTACAATACAGACATATCATCATGTACAATATCAACAATTGAAGAAACAATATTGTCTAATGTATAAGTTCTGGAAGAAAGAGTGTTAATGCTGTTATCTATAACTGCTAATACCTTTTCCATATTCGCTTGATCAATAGCCCTCAATCTGGAAGCTGCCTCAATTTGCGACAATTTCCATACTTCGTTGTAAATAGCATACGCCCACCTTTTGGATCTGCCACCCACAGGACCTTTAACAAAATCATTCAAATCTATTTTGTCATGTAATCTTGATAAATGAACTTTGACAGCTGCCAAGGTGGAATGTCGCAGCCAAGACTGACATAATTTCCCTACAGAGTAGGTAGTTACTGTATGAGATGACTCAAACCGAGGGTCTACGCGATGCTGCGTATACCCCGGTTTCAGACCTAGAAAACGACGTTGACAGGTATCGGAACTGCTTTGCCAAATTAACCATCCTTCACCAATAAATTTCGAAATATTGAAAGATGTATTAGAAACCAATGACTGCAAAGCCGGAAGGGACAGATCTGTGTGGTTATCCCAATTCGGGTAAGCGCCCAGATCTGGAACAGAAGGGGAATTTAGTTTTTTAGAAGTGGCCAATCCGAAACAGGTGGTCTGGAAGATGGTTGAATTCAAAAACAACATATGATTCGGTACAAGACAGGCACGATGTAAAGCTTCAGTTCCCTGAACCTGCCACGGTTTGGTACCCCAAACCGATTTAAGATCAATAGTAGCCTTCCACAAATCGTAACCTTTGATTGACAACTCATCCATAAAGGACTTAGAATAGAGCAATTTGGTGTGTGTCAGTCTAACCTTCGAGGCAGACTCAGGCATAACTTTAAAATAAAAGGATGCCGGGTCGGAAACACTGAAATCAGTAAAATAAGTATACTTATCAACTAATGTAGGTGAACTGCCGAAAGAGGGGGTGGGACAGTGTTCCCATTGGGTAAAATGTACAAAATTACGAAAAGTGTTTGCTTTATGCAGGAAGTGATTGCCATAATGCTGAAAACAATACTGTTCTGCATAGTTAGCCGCATTCTCATATAAATCTTCTGCATCAAAAGCGGCATAATATTTCAAATCAGAAAACAGTGCTTCAATGGCATGAACATCCCAATCATCAGAACGAATGTTCTGCTTAACCACATCACCCATAGAAACACGAAATACATTAGGTACATTGATGACCTCTGTAGGACCATGAATTTGGAATTTAACAGCATCCCACGCAATTCCATCCAAAACGGGCCAGGCAGTAATATTCACAAAAGTCTGGTCCCTTCTCATGATGTGGGACGATGAGTGGGGGGCCAAAGTTCCATTGATAAGTCTAATTGTAGATCTTTCTTTAAGATAGTGTCCATTCACCAGACGGAAAAATACTATTACAAATCCAATGGACATAAACAAAAAAATACTTATAAGCATCAGCCAGATATATGTCCACGGGGGAATCAAAAAATGTCTTTTGAACCAGCTAGCAAAAATAGCAATGTTCGAAGGGGAAGTATGAGGCAATGAGTTAGTGTCAAAGGAGAAACGTGACTGGTCAACCGCCGTAGATTGTAAAACAGGCGAGTGACCATTTGTAGGATAAGCATACTCAGTCTCTTCGGGCAGACCACCAGCCGGCGGTATTAACAAGGGATCAGTAACTGACTGCATCTCGATGGCAACATCAGACAAGGTGGTAGAAGCGGGAACCAACACTGAATTTCTTTGCATTGTTTGGCAGGAAACTGCTGGAGTTAGACTAAGAAGTATCGGCCACTCGCTGAAGTTTGACATTGTCAATAGAGATGTACCTGTTTTCTTTGCGACCAGGAAGTGGAGGTAAAATGACTGTTCTTGTACCCTGCACTCCAAGCACTGGAACTGGTGCACGATAAGAGGGGCCAAACTCCTTCTTGTTCTCCACCTTCTCACGGACCAGGTCTCCAACTCGGGGTAGCCAGCCGACTACCGGAATCTGAACCTCAGCATCAGACGTGGAGGGCAAGTGTTCCTTCGAAAGAGTGTCTCTGGCTTCTTGTAGGGTCTGCAAAACAGCACAGTGATCATCTACGTCAAAGGGTGCGGTCGACGCCGCCATGTCTAGACCATCAAGGTCTGGGACAAACATCCTGATTCCGAAGAGCATCATGTACGGGGTCCGCCCACCCAGAGACCTTCTAGGGAGATTATTAAGTGCACGTTGGACGTTATACAAATGGGCTAGCCAGTTCCGGCCTGTGCCTAAAACACGTGCTGTCAAAGATTGCTTTAAGTCACGGTTCATTCGCTCCACCACACTATTACCCTCTGGTCGGTAGGGGGACGAAAATTTGACTTGGACCCCCAAATTTCTCATAGCCTCCTTGTAAGCCTTAGAGGCGAACGCAGGGCCCTGATCAGAATGGAAGGTACCACACGCAAAAGTTCCCACAAAGACACGCAAATCACTGATGACAGTCCGCGAGTCAGCACTCCTTTGTGGCCATACCCAGAGAAAACGTGTGCACGAATCCACTGCAACCAAGATATACTTGTACGCAGTATCAGAAGAAAAAGGACCGCAGTGATCTAGATAAACACAACCAAATGGTTTATTAGATATGTACAACTGTGTTTGTGGTGGGCGCGCAACAGTGGAAGGTTTAATCTGTTGGCAAATGTCACAATCAAGAACATAAGCGCGCGCTTGTTTATATAAACCAAACCACCAGTAACGTTGTTGTAACAGAGATATAGTAGCGGACACGCCGGCGTGGGGTGACGCCAACCCCTCGTGCGCTGCTAGTATCAGAGCTGGTCTGCAGTCCGCGTTGGGAATAATTCTGTCACCAACGTCGTTAATCCTCACTAACGGGACGTTATCAGGACTTAAGTGATAAAAATAACGAGAAGGAAAACCCTTCGGGTAATCACTTCCCTTCTCTGTAGCAGCAATAGCTGCCAAGATGTCATCATAAATCTTACTTTTGGATCTTGTAACTGCTGCCACTAAGTATGTAGCCACTGCGGTTTTTGCTGCCTCGTCAGCCAAGCTGTTACCGACAGCATGGACACCAAGTCGTTGATGACCAAGAGTGTGAATAACATTCACGAGAGGGAGACGTTCTTTAAAGTCTGCCACTCGAACCCAAAGCAGTTTATGCTTAATTGTGCTACCTTTGGTATCTCGATAATCGTTTTGAGACCAGAAGTGTAAGTTGTCATTGTAGGACTGGACACAATAAAAGGAGTCACTTACTATAAGAGTAGTAACTCGGGGATCAGCAAACTCCAGTGGAAGCACCAGAGCCCGGAGCTCCGCCAATTGCGCGGTACAATCACCCAATGACTGCGTATGCACTGCATCAGATTTGAATTCACCATTTACGAATGTACCCACGACAATTGCGCAAGCCGCAGAATAGGCATGCTTTGATCCAATCGCCGGCTGCGCCGAGCCGTCAGTGTATATGACACAATGGTATTCTTCGAGCGGGCGCAAAGACAGAGGAGCCGGATGAACGAATTCATACTGCAAGTACTCCTGAGTCTGTAAAGAGGCGTCAAAGATATAAGTGACATCTGGTGATGTCAGAGTTGTGGCCCATTGTATCCACCGTGGATGCAAAGCTTTAGAATTAGGTACACTTGCTTTAGTCACTGCCTCCAGGGCAGGATATGGGGTCACAACCAGAATCTGTTTTCCATGCGACAGTGCTCGTTCTTTAAGGATCGCCATCTGTACTGCCGTCAGATTTTTCTCGACAGTGGAAAAACGTAATTCAGCAGAGGTGTACAAGTGTGATTTATACGCAATGGGGACTGTATCGCCCTCATTGAACGTCAAATACGTGAAACCCACCGCGCCCGGTACTATTCTTATTACCAGGTTAGTGCGGTTATCACGTGTCAATAAGTATTGTGAAGCAAGAAGATCAGCCTGTAAAGACTGTAGAATAGCAGAATGTTCTAGCTGCCAGCTAGACTTCGAAAAAGAAGGTTGTACCAAGGCGTAAAGCGGCTTGATACGCTGGGCATAATCAGGAATATACGTACGTCCGAAATTCAGAAAGCCCAGCAGAGATTGTAATTTTTTCAGTGTTGTAGGAGCACGCAAGCACGCGCACTTCTCCAGAAAGTGAGGAGCCAATCCCTTACCCTCATTGTTGAGCTCGTAGCCCAAAAACAACACTGTATATTCCGCGATGTGAGACTTCGCAAAATTAAATTTGTAGCCATAGTCCGCAAAACTGACTATAATATTGTCGACTCGAGACAGATGTGGCATCAGCTCATCATCCGTGAGGTAGATATCGTCAACATAGGAGTATGCGTCGGGGTCTATTCTCTCCAAGAGAGACACCACGCGAGCGGAAAAGACGCCAGGGCTGTTTTTATAGCCCATGGCCAATCTTGTGAACTGTTTTTGTTTGCCGCCCGAAGTAAACGCCGTCCACTGGCTACTCAGTGTGGACAGGTTATGGCTAAAAAAGCCATTGGAGATGTCAAGTGTCGTTTTAAATCTCTTACGCACGAGACTGTCGACAAGAGCCGAGCTGTGAGTATTCTGTACCGCGAAGGTCCGGCAATGTGAGTTTAAGTGCCGGTAATCCAAAACTAAACGGTACGACCCGTCGGGCTTCGTCACAGTGAATAAAGGGTTATTCATAGGGGACACACAAGTTTCAATAACACCCTGATATTCCAATTGTTCAAGGATTGCCGCGACGTGCGGTCTAGCTTCACGACGCATGGGATATTGGGGTTGAGGCTGGGGCATAGACCGCAATGGAATCTCATGGCAGGGGGACAACCGGTCCCATCCCACCTGAGTACGATACACCGCCGGCGCAAGCGCCAGCGCCCACTCCTCAGCGTACACTTCAGCCTGGTCCTTTGGCACTGTGTGCGCAAAGGACGGGAGGATTACCTCCTCCCCTCTAGGAGCCTCTAAAATGAAAGCTGGGGGCCAATCTGCCTCCGCTAGGAGGATATCATAGGTGGTAGTCAGATTATCCCAAAAAATCCCCTTTATGGTACGTTGTATGTCACCCTCAATCAGTAAGACTATTTCATAAAGTCTATCAGGGGGAGCCACTCTGGTGTCAGCTGTTTCAACAGTAACCAAAATATCAGTTGCTGTCGCCGCCAGAAATGGACGCAGAGCTTGACGGACTATGGTAATTTCCGCTGCGCTGTCCAGTAGCGTCAGCGCCCATGTCCGGTTCCGAAGCTGTGTCCGCACTATCTGAGGCATACCTTGCCGTCAGAGCAGCCACTTTCTTCTTCTGAAACGGGGGTCTTTGTCGTGCAAATTCGTCCTGCTTGCCTTTACCCTCAGTCTGTCGGGGCTGGTCACGTGTTTGTGGAGCACCCCGACCTTTGCCACCGCCTCCGCCACCGGACTGTGAAGCCGATGTTTCCTGTGAAGAACGAGGAGAACGTTGTTCAGAAACCTGAAATCTATCAGGAGACTTAATAGTAGCACGATCACGCAGATCATAAGTGCGTTCACCACCTGACTGAACGGGAGAGGCAGGCCGAGAGCCCTGCTTCTGCTGCTGCTTTCCCTGTTGCTTTGACCGCCAATTCTGTTTCGGAAAGTTTGGACGGTCATCCTTACCAGAGGCTTCTGCCTTACCCTGCTGCTTAATTTCGGGAGTTTTGATCACAGGTTTAACTCCTAAAGAGCTACGACCCAAATCTCTGTACGCCGACGAGATTATTTTCGCAAACTCCCGCGGCTTATCCTCATCAGCAACTTTCTTCAGTTCATTACGAACTTGGAACTGCATAGCATCACCCTTAAGGTTACACATTATCATGGTAGCCACCAGGTCAAACTGTCCGAGGAGTCGCATTCCTAATTCTATCGCAGACTCCGTACCGTGATTATCTTGAACACGCTTAATAACGGAGGGCAGTACCGACATAGACGGAGTGCCAAAGCACTGCGAGTACGTCGCTGCAAAGACCTTGCCCCAGTTTACACAATCATCAATGTCGGGGACCAAGTCTTTAGGCAAACTAATGGTAAGGATCCTGTGTTTCTCCACAGGAGATGTATTCGGGTATACCGCTTCTATTTGGTCAAACTTTTCAGCAAGCCAAAAAGGGAAATCATGCCTAGTTTGGGGGCGCTTGCCCATAACAGAATTAACCATAACAGGACTAATGACCACCGCGTGGTGGTCAGTAGGCTGTCCCGCAACAGCAGGTGCCCCCGCCTGCACATTGCGTGACACGTACTGCACTAAAGCCCTATATACTGCAATAAGGGCAGTGTGTAGTACACGCAATTCAGCCACCGTCACCGTGAGGTAACGGGGATGAGGCGTAAATCCGGCTAGTACCGGTCAAGTGGCCCCTGCAATTGATAAGGGGCCCATTCTCGGTGGTATAACCGCATGGGGAAGGGCGCCATTAAACCAAATAAGATGCTGCCAAGCAGATATTGGTATTTCCTGTGTCCTATACGGTGTATAGTTCGCTGGTACGGCAGTGGCAGTGTAAGAATGAAAGGAGTTATCGTCCTCACTCACTGCCGGAAGCGTCACCCAAGAGTAGAACAACTCATAGGGATGAGCCGCATCGGCTCCTACCACAAAGATGACGTTCATACCAGTGTCCGGCACCCCATACTGCGTCAAATGACGTTTCAGAGCTGCACGGCTATGCGCCGCTATTTCTACCGCCATAAGGACAAGCTACACTCGAAGTAATCAGTAGCACAAGGGTTCAATAACCTTTTTAATGATCAAGCTTGAAGAAACCTATATCAACAGGAATAGGTAGGTTTAAATCTGTCAGACTTGTTATCCGGAAACAAGAATGAGGGTGTTGTGGACTAATATAAGCACTACTAAGGCGTTTCAACTCATAGACCAAACGATAGGTGCGCCATGTTGCAGGGATTCTGCTTATACACAGAACTATGCGTAGAACCCCAGGACCTCAGTGAATTGTGGTGTACCAGAAACTCACCTCAGAACCCAGAACCCAGTATCCGGCTAGCATAAGTGTCCCATTCGTTATCCGAGATTTGGCTCGGCGATCCCAATGAAAAGACAACCCAGAACAAGCTACTCAGTGTACTCTCAGGAATGGTGGGAATCGGAAATACCTGTTCGTATATTATTCTCACATCAGTCCACAACAAGAATCAAATGAGACACGGTGAAAATAAAAAGAGTTTATTTTTATAGACCACGTGTCCTAAGATGCAGTACTTTGGCTAATACAAGCAGACAAATGATTATAATTAAAACCATCAGCATCGTTACAATACCATAGAATATAAAAGGAGTGATCATGTTATAAATGACAGTGGATGCTACCACCTTCCCTTTACTAAGAAGCTAATATTATTATTATTATGCTAATAAAAGGTCTCTTAGGCTTGAATGGGGGACCCCATACCTCAAAGATCAGCTTAGTGAAATCACATCACAGGAGCATCAGGAGTCTTCTCGCAGGAAGGCTCGTCTTCGGTCTGAATATTAAACATGATGTCTGCAATATTAAAAGCACCAACTTTCAGGTATTCGCAGCTGCCCGTGTGTTATGGCTAAATAGTGGGTCGATCAACCTAGAGTGGAAAACATGCATTGTCTAACAACCCAGACTGTTTGTTACACCATGTACAGACCAAGGTCGCTGCGCAGAGCTCGGGATGGTAACAACAGATTGCTTTCGTGTGAGGCAAAGCGCGAGTCAGCAGTTTGTTTAAACAATAACATGTAGACGCAGTGTCGTGTGCAAAAGCAGCAAGATGGCTTTCTAACATCTAACGTGGTTATGCTAACTTAACAATGCATGTACGTATTAAGGGAGTCCTTACTACAAATGTTTTGTATTCACTTTTATGGGATTTGTGATGAGATTAAAATCAGGTTTTTATTGATTGATTGAGCTAAAGTTCTTGATGCGACCAGAGATTTCAAGCGAGGCTCTCAGGTGGTGAGGTGTTGATAGTGAATGGCCTTGTATGCATTCAAACAGCACATATCACAAACAGTACATACTTCATAAACACAAAAGTCATAAATCAGTCATTAAAGTGTGAACATACCAGCACAGTAATACATCAAAGAACGAACACTGGCTTTCATATAGCATCTGCAGTCTAACAAAATGACTACTTGATGCCCTTATCAGGACATAAATGAAAAATATACCCATTTTTTAAATGCCACAGGTTTGATGGATAGCCCATCAAAGTACTGGCAAAGCAGACATGAAAGGCAGTGGCTAAAGGTGGTTTACCCAGTGCCCTTTCTCTACTTTATGTCAATAGATCTTTATTCGATTCACAGAATCATAAAAGCATTACACAAACAAGAAGATAAAATATAATAAAAGCTATTTACAATGCTGGTGCTAATCCTTCATAAAAATACACCTACCAGCATTTAAAGCCCTGTAATGATACATGGTGGAACATGTTTAGTCCCTAACAAAGACACATAAAATGCTTGTTACTTGCTTGTGGGCTAAGTATCCATATATAAACAGAATTAATTTTAATCGAGAGAAGAGTGCGAGGTAGAAAAAAAAAGTGCAAGGTGCAAAGTGCTTTGTCCTAAGCTTCTATGGTTTAAAAAAGTGTAAACATGACTTCGCTAGGAATTATTGCATTCAGACGTAAACTTTAAGTACACACTAAGTACAAATTTTTAAATTATTTTTAAAAAAAAGAAATTCCACATTTCTCAATAAAATAAATCTAAAATCTGAGTCCCTTTTTAGTCCTAATAAAACTTTCTGCTATGTATTTTTAAAGAATTTATAACGGGTCATTCATGCAGGTAAATCTGTCTCACCGGACCTACAAAAAGGATGTCCATATCAAAGAGAGGAGGCCTATCAATGTTTGGCAAAGCTAGCTACGCGTCTGACATTTGAAAATACACAAGTTTAACAAACGCAAGGAACAGGTTTAACAAACTTCTGTCTCCTATGTTTTTAGAAAAGCAGTGACTAATATGTCTGGTGTTCGAAAGGGGTTCTGTCACACAAAGCAAGAATTGTTTCCTTAGACCACTATATTTACCTCTGTTTCAATTAGTTTTAATCTGAAAGTGCACGTTACAGTGTTGGACACTGGAAATCCGGCTTTTATGGCCTTGCTTATTAAGGATGAACTCAGCAGTTTTTATTTTTATTTGAGACATTTTTATAATAGTGACTTCCTAAATCCTGTATGTAGTAATTTTAAAAACCTGTTCGTTTTTGTAGCTGACTTAAAGCTAACTGATTCGAGTAAATTGAAACAACCCAATTACCTCCTCTGCAGGGATTTTAATGTAAAGCTGGAGATTAATTATAAGATCCAGGGTCTGGACCTTCTGCCACCATAGCAGGGGAGATTTGATGGTAGAGGATAGGAACAGGGGAGGTATATGGCTGGACACGATCTTGATAACCTAGTAGAGTTGCTCTGTGTAGATAGTATGCTGCTGCCCTCTTTTATGGAGAACAGACAGGATTCAGTTATAGATTATATTTTCTCAACAAGCAATCTCTCAACATGGTTTTCACATGGTGTAATTCTTGCTATGGAATGGAGCGATAAGAATGCCTTGTATCTTAAAGGATTCTTCCCACTTCACAGAACGCCCTCTCTTGAGGTATCGATCCCCATAAATCAGCATACCAGTGATGGTTTAAAGCTTGTGTGGCATTTGAAAGATCCAGTGGCAACACTAGCTATGTTGCTGAAGTCCCACCTGGTTACCTTTATACTTTGTATGTCTGATGTGCAGGGGGATGAAATGATCAATCACTGCAACTCTTTAAATCTAAGCATCAGAGAATTATTGCTATAGCCAGTTAGGAGTGGGCAGGTGATGCCACGTTGGTTTGATAGTCACTGCTCCTCAGCCAATGGTCGGTTATGGAAGGCCCTCTCTGCTAATCCCAAAGATCCCATTGCAGTGCAGGAGGCCCGCAAAGCGTATAAACATGCCAGGAGGTCAAGGAAGAAGGACTTGAACAATAGGGATCGGGACCTATTGGAAAGTGCATCATGCTCTAAGAGTATCAAGAGTTTCTGGGAAATAGTAAACAGGATCAAACAAAGGGAAGCACCACCCGAAACATAATCTCAGATCTGCTCAAATGAATTTACTGGTGGTCCTGAAATTTAAACGCAGAAGGTTGGGATGGGCACGGATCTCCATTTTAGATACCCAACTCTGGAACTCTCTGCCCACCGCAATCAGACAAGCAGCAAACTACATGTGCTTTAGAAAGAGGCTGAAACATGGCTATTTACTCAAGCCCACAGCTTGGTGTGTGTTCAGATGACGGTCGGCTAACTAACCCAGCGCCAACAGAACTGTTGGTGTACGTGCGCTCTATAAATTTCCTCTTAACATAACACCAAACCCACTTTTAAGCTGTAACGTTCCCGGCCTGAATGGGTCTCAGATTATAACATTATTTTTTCCCTAGTGTAAAACGAGAGCCGAAAGGAGCAGTTAAGTGTTAGATTATCTGATCCATCTCCCATGATAATTACTCTACAGGAATTTACCCTAGCTATAAGACACAGCCCCAATAGCACAAAAGCCTCGGGCCTGGATGGGGGTCCCTATGGACTTAATCAAGTGTAATACTGATTTTTGAGGGCCCCTGATGATGAACGTTTTTAACAATTCATTGTGCAGTCCTGGGCACTTTCCACTACAGTGCTGATCTTCAAAAAAGGGATCACACTGCATCTAAATGCTCCCGCCCCATCTCTCTTATAGACAGCTCAGTTAAGATTATTGGGTGTGTGATGTTTAATAGTTTAAGATCATGGGCGACTGCTAACAACATTTTATGCCCCTATCAATTCGGGTTTCGCAAGGGGACCAGTGCTTAAGTTGAATGTGATCATCGGCAGAAAACCTATGAGCACATTAATGGCTAGTGGGACCCAGCTAGGGGGGAGGGGGGGGGGGGGAGTCACTTTTAGCAGCGCTCGGTCTTGGCACTCGCAGATCAGAAACTCTTGTTTAAAGCTTAGTAGAGCAGTTGGCGCTTTTAAAAATTTGCCTCAGGGTGCTGGAAGGGGCACAGTATCTCCAATTCTGAATATTTATAATCGTCAGTGCATTTCTGCAGCTCGCTACGGGCGGAGGTTTGGGGATATTGCAACACTAATACCCTGCAAATTGAGGAAAACTGTTTCTGTAAGCGGATTTTGCATTTACTTGATTCTGCATTTGGAGCTCAGCCTTAGGTATATTACAGACATGGCCAGGCTTGCACCTCCTCTTTTATAGGGTAGCGTGTGGGCCAATACGGAGGCAAACATGACCAGGAAAATCATCTTGTATTGTTTGAATTTAGTCTGGCTAATGGCTGATTGGCGTATTTACGCAAAACTTGTGACGCATTGAATGTACCACATGTGTTTGACACACCGCTTACAATAAGGAAGTCTGATAAGAAGGTAAAGTTATGTTTTTTTAAAGTTACGTTTTTTTTTTATTTATTCTATTCCCAGAGACTAGAAAATGAAATTAGGAAGAGGACCATCGAACAGTATTTTATTGTTCTTGCACCTGAAGATTCTGTGTTGTATCTCTCACGATGGGAGGGATCTTTACTTTTCCGGGCTGGCACTGTGATTTGACTTTTGAATTTCACTGGAACCAGTGTTCAGATCAGGGCGCCAGAGGTGGCTTTCCCCTTTGATGGTTATTCAGATAAATCAGTGATGCACTCTATGTTCTTCTGCACTTTTTTCACATGTTATTTTAGAATATTTATTAAACCGATTTTAAAACCTCTGGGATTTAGGAAATGTAGGGATGCATTTTTACCTTTAACCTTTAAGTACTCATGATGTTTGCTATGGTGTCTGTGGATTTTTACAAGCAGCGGTGAGAGCTAGGAGAACGACGGAGGGCTAAGGAGAGTACCAGATTCTATTTTGGGATTATTGGTAAAAGGACTGATGTAATTGGCACTGGAAGATGGTATGATTGATCGGTGCCCTGGGATAAGCGTGGGGGTTGTCACTTCTTGAACCTGCTCATTTTGATGTATTATGTGTACATTCTCTTGATGTATGGATCTTTTATGGCTATTTATGTGCCGAAAAAAGTATCATTACGATTACCTCTATGAATATACTCCTACATTTTTCCTATGGACGTTTGTCAGACCATGATGTGTTATAATTTATGGTAGTCTAAAGAGGTATGTCACAGCAAAAAACAAACAATTAAGGCTTGAGAATGTCGAACAGGAGCATACTTCCTTAGCTGCTAAGTATTTTATAAAATGCTCTTCACTGGTAACAACTCAAAATAACTTCGAAACAGAAACCTGTGTAACAAATGTTGCGTTAAATAAACCCCATTGCATTCAACGCTTTGAATGTCAGTAAACATCGTAATGAGCAGAACTTTCAATGTTTTATACACACACTTTTTATGATATAAGTTAACACTGTAAAATGCCTTTACGTTGTCAATCAAATCTGTAAGATATTCAGTTCAGTGAAGTCTGTTCATGATATTGCTCAGATGTGAGGTAGAACGAGTCTTTCTTTAGCAAAAGTGATTCAGGTGTCTCCTCCTGAAAGCTGAAAGATTCGGGTGGGAGGCACTCTCCTACTCTGCAAAGGCCGCTTATGACCAGTTACTTTACTGTGTGGACGTGATGTGTTTTTACAATCATTTGTATCCTTAAAATTAAAAGCTATTAGTCGTTTTACTAATACATTTCTCAACTTTGTAAAGGGCAATTTCACTGCATTCTCACAATGATGATTAAAATGTTTGGGTCCTTAGGTTAAAGCGTTTCAAAATATGTGTTTAATTTAAGAAATGCAAGCAGTTAATAGAGCTTTCTAATTAGCTACATGCTACACTGCCATTTATTTTCTTTCCTAGCTGCTTTTCACAACCACATTAAAAACGTGAATTGCTACGCAAGGTAATTTAGGAGCATTTGCTTTTGCATGTGGGTACATTTAAAAAACACTGACGAAGTGCTATTTCACATATGTTACTTAACAAAGTTAAATACTTATACATTTAAACTGTTGTCATGATGTAATTTACTACCCTGCTGTTTTCTCACACAATAATGTGGCATTGGTCCCTTATCTGCAACTCCTTGCAGTCTCGAAGAGTTTCCGATTGTGTTGCCACGAATGCCAATCTCAGGTCAATGGGACGTAAGCAGTCCGTCATGGAGTCAAGGAGTCAAGCCGTCAAGGACGTCAGAGTTTATTCTAGCCACTACCGGAGCCCGCGGGAAACGCGGCCTATAGACCCCTCAGCAGGTCTTGCTCAATCAACCTAGATAAAGGGCCAGTATCAGCCAGTCAGAGGATCTGAGGGAGGACGGAAAACAGTGCAGATTTTAGTTCAACTGTGATATTTCTGTGTCCAAATACAGACACAAGATAAATGTATTAAAGTTGCTATTGTGAAAATGTCTTCCACTAGAAACATGAGTTTATCTACAGCTAGTCCTCTAAGCAAACCGGCCCTAATTTGATGAGTGTACTAGCCTTAGATAAACCCATGCTGGCACCACAGGGCAGTGATGCCCTATTCACTTGTATCTGGGAACCTGAAAGGCTATTGAATATTCATTATTATGTACAGAACAAGAGAACATCTGTAAAGATAAATATAAAAAAGCTCATCTGACGATGCAGACAAAGGAAGTTCCTTCAACATGTGGATAATCATAAAGTAGACCCAGGACATGTATACTGGAGACTACACTTATCTTAACTTGTATGG
This sequence comes from Triturus cristatus, assembly GCF_964204655.1. Taxonomy (NCBI): domain Eukaryota; kingdom Metazoa; phylum Chordata; class Amphibia; order Caudata; family Salamandridae; genus Triturus; species Triturus cristatus. The sequence goes on along the minus strand of NC_140585.1, from coordinate 1,102,496,188 downwards.
GCATGGGATTTAAATTTCCGAGAACTCTATCAAATAGAGGATGCAAGTGTCCTCCCTCCAATCCATTGAGAATTGAGTTCTTTGGGAGTTGGACATGAGACAATAAAATGAACGAACATCTCCCTCCAGAGAGGTTCAAAACGAAAACAAAATTCCTGAAGACATAATAATAGAAGCCTCCAAAGCCTTTTCCAACTCCTGAGAGAGGAAAGTGAACATGTAAGGTTTTATTTGTGACACCAGCGTGCCTGACTCCAAAAAAGGGAAACTACTAAGGTGAAGAATGATTGAACCTACAATGAAGATCAAGGCTCACACGTCACTTTCTTCAACCCCAAGGAAGCAATAAACTTAATGAATTAGCGAAAAGCGATATGCAGAAATATAAAGGCTCCCCACAAAGCAGCCCAATCGCTTGAAAGAAACCAAAAAAAGGGTTTCTACGAGAAGTCTGGGGCAGGTACAAAACTAACAACTGGTACAGCATACCTAGAACAGCCATGGTACCTCTACATCAAATTAAACACTCCAAGGGAAAGCCAGGACGCCAGGATATCTGTCTGCGTGGCATGGACTATTCTTATATACAAAGGGTACAGCAGCACATCCCAAAGCAATAACTTGTAGAACTGATCCGGGAGGAGCAGCAGCCATTATCCTCCTTGATCTCAGCGCTGCTTTTGATACGGTTAATTTTAACATCCTTATTGAAAGGCTTAGGAGGGCTGTGGTGCTAGGGGGAGCTATCTCCTGGATCCATTCCTTCCTCAGTGGCAGGACATTTCAGGTCTTTGCGGGCGATGCTACCTTAAGGTCTCTACCGCTTAGCTATGGAGTGCCTCAGGGATCTTCCCTGAGTCCCACGCTTTTTAATGTATATATGAGACCACTAGCTGAGGTCGTCAAGCCGTATGGGATTAAGGTTGTCACATACGCGGATGACACTCAGCTGGTGGTATCTCTAAACCACCCGCTCAATGTTTCATCGGACCTAGAATCCTGCCTGGAGAAGGTAGACACCTAGATGCAACACTCGTGTCTCAAACTTAATGAAGACAAAACTGAAATCATGTATCTAGGCAACACATCTAATAAGGAGCCTAAATTGCCATAGCCAACCTGTCTGGGGCCTCCCCCGGTGCCAAAGACTTAAATAAAGAGTTTGGGTGTGTGGCTTGATAAGTCACTTAAATTCGACAAGCAAGCAGTGTCAGGGGTCTGTCATGGCATCCTTAGAATGGTGCGGAAAGTTCTCCCCCTACTTTCCACGGGGACAAGGAGAACCATGGTCCAGGCTTTAGTTCTTTCACGCCTGGACTATGGTAACTCATTGTACCAGGGAGCGCCCAAATCCACCATAAGGAAGCTTCAGGTGGTACAGAATTCCGCTGCCCAACTTTTGTCAGGTTCAACCAGAATTCAGTCAGCTATGTCCATTCTAAAAACCTTACATTGGCTACCCATAGAGGAAAGGATTACCTTTAAAGCTCTATGTACCGACCACAAGACCCTCAGGGGTATAGGCCCCCGCATTAACCAGTCCCTCATTACTGCGTATCGGTCTAGGAAACTCCTCCGAATGGCAAATCAAAATCTGGCCTCTGTCCCAAAAATTCATAGGATGTGCAGCAGGGGTCGATCTTTTTCATATAACACGGCTAAACTTTGGAACTCCCTTCCCTTGAAATTGCGCTCAGAGACTTCCCACCTTACCTTTAGGAAATGTCTTAAAACCTGGCTTTTCCAGCGTATCAACTGGTAGCCGTCCCTCTTTTCCTGTTTTTGCTGCTAGCGCTGGGATGCCTCTAGGTAGCCATGCGCTCAATATGTGCTAATTAATAATAATAACAAAAACACTGAATGAAAGCAAATAGTTTGCCCACAAGCATCCCATCATAAAAGACCCTCTCGTTTTGTTTGGATAATTTTCTGTCAATTTCAGCTTTGATTCTGCTGCTCAATCACTAGGAGATCACCTCCCTAACAATTGATTTTGCTTCTAGAAATAAAGTGTTCTTAATTTGGAAACATGCTTATTGTTGAAATCGTTCTAATTACACTGTTGATGTTTATTCCTTAATTCACTATTGTGCTAGCCCACATTTCTAACACTAGTGCTGCTTTAACCTTTCAGATGCTCCAATGAATCGAGATTAAAAACGGAAGAGTTTTTGTGGGCCTATAATTACTGCCCCACTCCTTACTCCTGGACTGCACTCATTGGCCTGATTCTATACTTGATGTTCTTTGCACCTGGTAAGAATCACTTCTTTAATTACTGGCAACAAATGTGGGAATCTGGTTTGTTTTTGGAAATACGTGGTTTCCACCTGCTCATTCCTAGTGATTGATGGAAGCTCAGAGTAATAGTGTAAGTCTTTCCTATTTTAAATTTCTATTTGATGTGAATTCAGGTGTGTTTTTAGCGTTTTCCAGTGGTTCTAAAAATTGTAAAAATCAGGGTTTTATTTTTATTCTGTAAAAAGTCATGGGGAAGGTGTTTTCCGAGTGCTCAGTAAGCATTTGCTCTAATCTCCTTCGTTCTTTCTTTCACTCCTATTGTAATACTACCTCCCTTTTATCCTGCTTCTAATCCTCTTCTTTATTTCTATTTATTTTTTTCCTTGAATTTGCTCTTTGTTTCTTTTACCTGCATGCCTGTCACATTTTCCAGCACTTAAACTCATCTTTTAGCAGTCCAATCCCACTACATGTGAAGGATAGGCATAGATGGAGATATGTTTGCTCTTCAGTATGCTATTGCAGCTGAAGGCATTAAAGTGCCGTCCGTGAAGACGGCCGAAGCTCTGAGGGTCACTAGCCATCATCTGCCGCAGTTATTGCGAAATGAGCAACATGGAAACTCCAAACACCGCACACTGAAGTGAGAGCTGGAGTCCCACTCATACTAAAGAACAAGCATTTGCAATGCAATAGGTCTCGCATTTACGCGAGTTTCAGCTATTGACATTGCAAATAACAATGCCTTTTATTTTTGTTTTTAATACATAAATTAAAGGCATTGTCATTTACAATGCCAATAGCTTAAACTCGCGTAATGACGAGACCTATAGCATTGCAAATGCTTGTTCTAACCAGCTGTGAAGCAGAATGAAGCCGGCACCGCTGCTTCGTTGGGAGGGAAAAAACAGCCTAGAGCTGAATGTGCATTTAGTTTTAGAAGCGCTGTGAGGGGCCGAACATGTCTGAAATCCATTGGTTACAGGGTCTGGTAACTACACTGACTACAATGAGTGATGCTGCTCACATGGTAATCACCCCCCTGCTACCAGCGGGTGTGCATGGATCATAAACCGAGGGTTTCCATCTGAACATTACAGACATTGATACCGAAGCGCTGTTTATAAAGTTAACAAACAAAAAGTGCAGGAGAATAAATTGTGTAGAAAACACTCTAGTGTGATTTATTACAGTCACGGTCCATAATTTAGTCCAAAATTCCACGTGTACCTTCATAATTATGACTTAGGGTAAAAGGTCTCTTTCCATTTCTCAAGCATAACACGTGGACCTGCTCATATGGCTTGCATTTTGCTACCCTTGTCCGCTCTAGCGCTCTGAAGCAGCAACAATGTGGTTTGCGGCACTTTAGAAAAACCCTAAATGAAATAAAAACTAAAGATTTCTATTCACCAGGGAACCCATGGTTTTATGTTGCATTAATTCTACGTAGCATCTGTGATTGATGTGTGAAAGCTTAGAGCGCTTAGAATCCTCAGACTGTTTCCCACTTCACAAGTGCACAGGCGAGGAATTGGTTATCTGCACGCTAACTGCCGTCAAAGTATCCTAAGCATAATACACTCACCCATCTATAAATATTCCCCGTCTGTTGCAATGTAGGTAAGTGACAGTAGAATCACAGACGTGAAATAGCGTGCACGTGAGGGTGCAGATAACCAAGGAGGATTAACATCCAGCCTCCATAATGAAACGGTATATTGTGCACAATAGTATACAGAGCAAGAAGCTATCTGATCATGCATACTTGCTTGCGTTAAAAGTGTATGTCTATAAGACATCTTCCAGGTATGGGCGCTCTGAGCGGGAGAAGCTCCAGTAGACGATGCAGTGCTACACGGGCTCAGGGATGCAGCTGAAGCACTTTTCAACCTGCTCGAAGACCCAGTTCTCATCCAAGCGCTTGGCCGCGCAGTCCAGCAGCAACTTGTGCAGCTGTTGGGGCAAGGCGGGCAGTGACAAGGAAGAGCCGACCGGGGGCCTGCGTTGCGGAACGGGGTACGGCCACGAACACAGGCGCTTGAGGGGGCTTGCATTGGTCACCCCGAGTGGGAAGGGTATGCCCAGACGTGGGTCCCTTGCTCTCCATGCCACTGGAATCAAGCTATCCTGGCTGAAGAGGGGTGAAACCCCGAAACCGGTCCTAGGATGCTTGTTTCCAGTCCAGGGAGGACCTGGCTTGGCAGTTCGGGCTGGACTGTTCCCATGAGGCACAGGGTCAAGACTTATTTGCATACGGCTAGGTTCAAACTGGAATGGCATGGTGAGCAAAAAAACGATAGATTTAGGCCCAGATCTCTGTACTGGGGTGAATGTATGACATTGTTCTGCATTCTGTCCATCAATTGTTGTTTTTGCATTGGTCACCCCGAGTGGGAAGGGTATGCCCAGACGTGGGTCCCTTGTTCTCCATGCCACTGGAATCAAGCTATCCTGGCTGAAGAGGGGTGAAACCCCGAAACCGGTCCTAGGATGCTTGTTTCCAGTCCAGGTAGGACCTGGCTTGGCAGTCCGGGCTGGACTGTTCCCATGAGGCACAGGGTCAAGACTGATTTGCATACGGCTAGGTTCAAACTGGAATGGCATGGTGAGCAAAAAAACGATGGATTTAGGCCCAGATCTCTGTACTGGGGTGAATGTATGACATTGTTCTGCATTCTGTCCATCAATTGTTGTTTTTGCATTGGTCACCCCGAGTGGGAAGGGTATGCCCAGACGTGGGTCCCTTGCTCTCCATGCCACTGGAATCAAGCTATCCTGGCTGAAGAGGGGTGAAACCCCGAAACCGGTCCTAGGATGCTTGTTTCCAGTCCAGGGAGGACCTGGCTTGGCAGTTCGGGCTGGACTGTTCCCATGAGGCACAGGGTCAAGAATAATTTGCATACGGCTAGGTTCAAACTGGAATGGCATGGTGAGCAAAAAAACGATGGATTTAGGCCCAGATCTCTGTACTGGAGTGAATGTATGACATTGTTCTGCATTCTGCCCATCAATTGTTGTTTTTGCATTGGTCACCCCGAGTGGGAAGGGTATGCCCAGACGTGGGTCCCTTGCTCTCCATGCCACTGGAATCAAGCTATCCTGGCTGAAGAGGGGTGAAACCCCGAAACCGGTCCTAGGATGCTTGTTTCCAGTCCAGGGAGGACCTGGCTTGGCAGTTCGGGCTGGACTGTTCCCATGAGGCACAGGGTCAAGACTGATTTGCATACGGCTAGGTTCAAACTGGAATGGCATGGTGAGCAAAAAAACGATGGATTTAGGCCCAGATCTCTGTACTGGGGTGAATGTATGACATTGTTCTGCATTCTGTCCATCAATTGTTATTTTTGCATTGGTCACCCCGAGTGGGAAGGGTATGCCCAGACGTGGGTCCCTTGCTCTCCATGCCACTGGAATCAAGCTATCCTGGCTGAAGAGGGGTGAAACCCCGAAACCGGTCCTAGGATGCTTGTTTCCAGTCCAGGGAGGACCTGGCTTGGCAGTTCGGGCTGGACTGTTCCCATGAGGCACAGGGTCAAGACTGATTTGCATACGGCTAGGTTCAAACTGGAATGGCATGGTGAGCAAAAAAACGATGGATTTAGGCCCAGATCTCTGTACTGGGGTGAATGTATGACATTGTTCTGCATTCTGTCCATCAATTGTTGTTTTTGCATTGGTCACCCCGAGTGGGAAGGGTATGCCCAGACGTGGGTCCCTTGTTCTCCATGCCACTGGAATCAAGCTATCCTGGCTGAAGAGGGGTGAAACCCCGAAACCGGTCCTAGGATGCTTGTTTCCAGTCCAGGTAGGACCTGGCTTGGCAGTCCGGGCTGGACTGTTCCCATGAGGCACAGGGTCAAGACTGATTTGCATACGGCTAGGTTCAAACTGGAATGGCATGGTGAGCAAAAAAACGATGGATTTAGGCCCAGATCTCTGTACTGGGGTGAATGTATGACATTGTTCTGCATTCTGTCCATCAATTGTTGTTTTTGCATTGGTCACCCCGAGTGGGAAGGGTATGCCCAGACGTGGGTCCCTTGCTCTCCATGCCACTGGAATCAAGCTATCCTGGCTGAAGAGGGGTGAAACCCCGAAACCGGTCCTAGGATGCTTGTTTCCAGTCCAGGGAGGACCTGGCTTGGCAGTTCGGGCTGGACTGTTCCCATGAGGCACAGGGTCAAGAATAATTTGCATACGGCTAGGTTCAAACTGGAATGGCATGGTGAGCAAAAAAACGATGGATTTAGGCCCAGATCTCTGTACTGGAGTGAATGTATGACATTGTTCTGCATTCTGCCCATCAATTGTTGTTTTTGCATTGGTCACCCCGAGTGGGAAGGGTATGCCCAGACGTGGGTCCCTTGCTCTCCATGCCACTGGAATCAAGCTATCCTGGCTGAAGAGGGGTGAAACCCCGAAACCGGTCCTAGGATGCTTGTTTCCAGTCCAGGTAGGACCTGGCTTGGCAGTCCGGGCTGGACTGTTCCCATGAGGCACAGGGTCAAGACTGATTTGCATACGGCTAGGTTCAAACTGGAATGGCATGGTGAGCAAAACAACGATGGATTTAGGCCCAGATCTCTGTACTGGGGTGAATGTATGACATTGTTCTGCATTCTGTCCATCAATTGTTGTTTTTGCATTGGTCACCCCGAGTGGGAAGGGTATGCCCAGACGTGGGTCCCTTGTTCTCCATGCCACTGGAATCAAGCTATCCTGGCTGAAGAGGGGTGAAACCCCGAAACCGGTCCTAGGATGCTTGTTTCCAGTCCAGGTAGGACCTGGCTTGGCAGTCCGGGCTGGACTGTTCCCATGAGGCACAGGGTCAAGACTGATTTGCATACGGCTAGGTTCAAACTGGAATGGCATGGTGAGCCAAAAAACGATGGATTTAGGCCCAGATCTCTGTACTGGGGTGAATGTATGACATTGTTCTGCATTCTGTCCATCAATTGTTGTTTTTGCATGAAACAGAAAGCAGCGATCAGGTAAATGATGTGCAACAATAAAACACGACTCCGCATGGCGTCATGAGCGCGTTGGTCTCAAACGCCATGATCAAAAGAGACGCCTGTGAGACTCGGGATGATAGAATACCATAACTTCGGGTCAAGCTCGCGCTATAAAAACATTTAATAGAAGCCACGAGCCTGCAGTAGACTGTGTGAGAGACACGGTGGTCAAGTCACAGGAAGTGGTAGCGATTGCGAAAGTAAAAGCGATCACAGGGAGATATGTGTCTTCAATTATCGCGCCCGTGTCTGGGCACGATAATTGAAACCACATGACGGCCGGTGCACGTAATAGACACCAATAGGCCATGGGCGGAGCAATGCGCCCGCCTTTGGCCTATTGTGTGCTGTTTGTGAAAAACACACACACACAAGCCAATCGCGGGGATCAAAAGAAAAAGCATACGCATGAGCGTGTGTGATTTCTAGGTACATTTGGAAACCCCCTACAAAAGGTCTCTCGCTGCGCGAGTTGTGCTACGCACTGCAACGCTAGGCGCGAGACCTAAAAAGGCCAAAAAATGAACTGGAAGTGGTAACTCCGACCAATCTCGGCACAAGATGGAAGAAACAATATGCCGATTAGAGAGCTGAGATAGCAGCCACCGGGTTCATAAAGGATTTACAGGCGTGCTCCTTTGCCAAATCGCCCTAGAGGAGGCTAGAGAGAGGAGCGCTGAGGCAGGGCCGGCTTTAGGGCAGTGCAACTGTTGCGGCCGCACTGGGCGCTGAGCCGGGGTGGGGGCGCTGACATGTCTGTGTTTAGAAATAACATTACGATTTATAAACACCTGCAACAGAGTTCCATGTGCGTCCAGTTTTAAGGCACAATAAAAAATGTCAAGATAATCCTTGTAATCAATGTTACTGCTAGAGAGAGATCAGAGTTTTCTCTAGTGCCAGTTTTGACTCGCCATGAATGAGCGTAGAGGGTTAATATGCCTGGTGCGAAGAACGTGTACTGTACAGATCCCAGATCTGTATTTTTTGTGGATATCTGAGTGGATTACAGCTTTTATCACAGAGATCCTTTTGTTACCGCAGTTTATAAGATACAACCATTATATATAACAGTGACTGTTACAAACTGTCATCAAAGAGTTGAATGCAAACTGCATAAAACATATTAGGAAGTCATGTTTCCCCCCCCACCTCTTTATTTATGGGAGGACTTTATTTTTTTAAGTCAACCATATGAACAGTGATCTTTGTTGCCACAATCCAGATAACTAAGCTTTCAGTAAGCAGAGCTCTGTCTTGCTCTCAGAGAGGGAGGATGATATCATGGTAGGGCATTTTACCCTAGACTGAGACCAGGCTCAGAGTTCAGCTTCAAGCCTGTTTGCCACTACACAGAGACTTGCAGTGAACAGTGAGTGAAGCCATATGAGGTTAGCCATGTTCCCAAGATGGGAGTGGAAGTTGGTCATGAGATCAAGTGACTTTGTTGATGGTGACCATGGTACTATGGCGTAATTGGGTCATACAGGAGCATCCATCACAGAAGAGTGTGTCAGAGCACTGCTTTGATACAAAATGACACCAAAGCAGTAAAAGGGCAGCAAAGTCTGGTGTTTTCCAATTTTGACCTAGATTGTGGTCCGTTATAATCCATTTTAACTGAAACCATGTTAAAAGCAGCTTAATCGAATCCCCCACCAGCAAAAGACAACCGTTAGCCAGATCGAGTACCAATGTAAAGTTTTGTTGAATAGTGCTATATAGATCCTGTTAAAAACATTACTGCCTTAAGGACAGAGACTGCATCTCGAAATTAATTTACTGTAATGATAACCTGAGATTTCAGAAATGTTTTCAAAATAACAAAATATGTCATCACTGTTGATTGACTGTGTTCATGTGAACCTTTGTAGCTTGCTCAGCTAGGACATATATTGAGGCTGGCAGTCTATTTCTGCCTGTATCAGCATGTTGTAAAACTTGTAATGGACACATACAGACATTAATGCCATATTGTTCTGTTTACTGTTTGTAAAAAAAAATTGTAATTACCGAATGTTCTGCACAATGCTACAGGTTTTCTTCAGATGTCTCATAGCATTTATATAAGAAAAACACATCTTTCAATTCGATGCCACATCTGTTTTGACCTAATTTAGCCTTCATTCACTGGATGATGTCATCAGTGATGACATCAATGATTTCATTTTAGATGTCATAAATGATGTTATAGAACATGTCATTAGTGATGTCATATGTAAGGTCATAAGCAGTACATGGAGGGGGCTCAAGATATAGTTAGCGCTGGCGATTCTTTTTTAGTTTAAAACGTTAATGTTGTCAATTACAAATTCACCTAACGAAAAAGTTATTTTAGCCTTTGTTTTTTTCATTGAATATATATCTATAGATATATACATATTCTTTTTTTCCAAACATGCTGTTAGAAATGGGGTTTCCGATTGGCAGAGGTATACACCCTGTCCAAGCAGGCACCACCACTCTAGTCAGGGTAAGCTAGATATACACTTAAAGATAACCTGTGCTCACCCTCTGATAGCTTGCGCAGAGCAGTCTGGCTTATCTAAAGAGGCAATGTGTAAAGCGTATGTACAATACACATACACAGTAACACAATGAAACACACCACAAAAATACTCCACACGGTTAGAAAACTAGATTCAAATGTTATAAGAAAAACAAGACCAAAATTACAAAAATCCAAATAGAGGAACGAAAGTTATGAACTGTCAAAGATTAAATCAAAATAGAGTGCTTAGGGTCATAAAGCGCCAACCGGGCACATATGGTCGCACTACACTGGGGTAAATCCAAACGTTCAGGGAGACCGCGTTGGAGCATGGGTCAGATACAGGGACCAGCCTTGGCCCGCTGAAAACAGTACCTTTGGAGGACCTGCGTTGAGGACGAGAGGCGAGGAGCAGGAAGGCGAAGCATTGTCATTGTTGAGCCGCGCACTCATGGAACGCTTAGGCTTCAAGCAGTACTGAAGATGGGTGATGCGTCGTAGTCGAGCTGTGCACTCAGGGAGACTTTGTTGTCAAGCAGCGCAGGAGCTGGCGATGTGTTGTCGTCGGGTGCATTGCGCCTGTTACGATCGGCGCAACTGTGGCGGCGTTGAGTGTTGCGCCCTCACTACTAAGGGCCCAGGACTGGGTTGTCACCACTTTGCCACCTGTGATTCCCTCCACTGCCGAGTCCAGGTGCTGTTGAAGGGTTGTCTTTGATGTCCCTGAGACTTCAGAACAGGGGGCAAACCAGCATGCCTTGGAGTCACTCTAGGTCCAAGTGAAATAGGTCCAGTCCTTTGCTAAGCAGGGCAGAGGGTAGCAAGCAGCTGGCAACAGGCAGCACATCAGAGCAGAAAAGCAGTTCTTCCAGAGCAGCAATCCTTGTAGCAGCACAGAGATCCTTCAGGTGTAAATATCAGCTCACCCCTCCCTTCCTGATCCAAACACACCTAACCTGTCTGTGTTCATGGCTGTCTGGAGGGAATGCACAAAGTGTAGCTGCTACCCACCACAGACACATATTAGAGAAAGGCTGCAGGCACACAGAGCCGTAAGAGCAGAGAAATGCCTACTTTTTAAAAGTGGCATTTCTAAAATAGTGATGTTATATCCAACTTTACCAGTAAAGAGGATTTATGAATACTATTCCAAAGATATAAAATAGGATGCAGGTACTCCACTCTAGACAGGAATTACAGTTTAAAAGTGTATTAAGGAATTCCCAATGTTAACCTATGAGAGGGGTAGACCTCATATTAGTGAAAAACAAATTGGGGTGTTTTTTCACTACCAGGACACGCAAGCCTTAACAGTACATGTTCTACGTTTAATTACACAGCACCATAACCTATGGGCTACCTAGGGCCTACCCTAGGGGTGAGTTATATGTAATAAAAGTGGAGTTTAAGGCTTGGGAAGTAGTTTTAAATGCCAAGTCAATGTGGCAGGCCTGAGACAGGTTTGAAAGGCTACTTGTGTGGGTGGCACAATCAGTGCTGCAGGCCCACTATTAGCATTTAGGTTACAGGCCCAGGGTATATGGTATAATACTTTACAAAGGACTTACGTGTACACTAAAAATGCTAATTGTGTATACACCAATATTACCATGTTTAAGAGAGAAGCACATGCACTTTAGCACTGGTCAGCAGTGGTCAGAGTCCTAAGGAAAACAAAAAGAATCAGCAAAAAACAGGAAGTAAGCAGGCAAAAAGTTTGGTGTAAGACCACAGTAAGGATGACAGATCTGACACACGCCATGTAACAACAGTGGACAGACCTACAATTGTTACCATTTTTTTTTTAAAGCGTGGCCACTGAAAAACAATGCCTAGTGTGCGAATCTAACTCAAGACTCAAGATTGACTCCCATTAGTGAGATATATTTTATAATAAGATATATTCTATGTGGTGCAGTTACGCAGGCCCTACATTTTAAATTGTTATTTAGCCTCTGACACTTGGTCTTGTTTAATATTTATTTCTTAAATATTTTCCTTCACTCCCCTTATTGCTCCTTCTTTTCTTATTTTTAGTCTCAGATTTAAGCCTAAAATGTTTCCATATAGATCACAATGAAAACATATTCATATTGCTTTTGCAAAGAACAGGCAATATTAGAATTAGAATACTATATGGTTTGAATTAATCTGTAGAGTCGTCTACAGGGAATTATCATCGCCCATTAAAAGTAAAACTAATAAATATCGCACATACTCATTGAGCAATATATAATTTATGCAATTAATTATTCATTTATTCAAGTCACTACAGTCAGAAACAAAAATAAAAAGTCATTTTCTTCCAGTGAAATGCTTGTTCTTAAGGTTCAAAATGATGCTTTCTACTCTTTAGTCCTGATAAGAGCCCACTTATATTGGTGTTTGAAGCTTCCACTCTTGTCTTCCAACACTTATTTTTTTAACCATCACTTTTATTTGCATCAGCATATACATAGAGACAATCCATGCACCAACAAAGTATAAGATGACCCGGAGAATAAAGGGCTAGAGCTTTACAATATTGTCTGTTTGATCATGCCTTTTACATTGGTAGTTTGAAACCTATAACGTGAGATCTGCAGTAAAGCTGAATGGTGTCTTGGTTTTAAACATAACTAAACTGTAAAAGAAACAATCCCTCGAATGCGGCAAGGCTTGAACAGATGTAAACAGTAGTGTTCAACTACTAAAGTGACTAAACCCGATAGGTCTGTGCCCAGGAGACTACTGGATAATGACTTGGAACAGGAGGCAGATATCAGTAAGGTGTACATATGAATATCATACTATTTAGTCTGGTAATCGGACCCCATCTCCACTGTGTCCCCTGCAGGTCTTCTGCCTCTACTTGCATGAGCTTCAGCGTCCAAGCCTGAGCTCTCCGGCGTCCCTTCCTGACGTCTACCAGAAAGGTTAAGTGGGAGAAGAAACCTATGCCAAAGTGTAGCAGGATACTGTGCCCTCAGGAGGATTTGTTGCAATTTTTAATGTGAGCCTGAGGTTGTTCTAAATGTTCCACCCAGCACTGCACTATGGAATGCTACTAAAGTGGTATACCTTATACCCAGGGCTGATAAAGTAAATGCTAGTAGTAGGCCGGTAGCACTTCTTGTGCTACACCCTTGAGTAGCCCTTAAAAACATGTCCCGGGCCTGCCATTGCAGCCTGTTGGCAGTTTTAAATTGCCAGTTCAACTAGGCAAAATAACCTTCTTGCCAAGCTCTAAACTCCCTTTTTATTGCATATAGTTCACCCCTAAATTAGGCCCTACACAGACAAAGAGCAGGATGCATTGTGATTAAAAAGTTGGTCATGTCCTTTAGGTTTTACATGTCCTGGTAGTGAAAACTCACTAATAGGTTTTTCACTATTGTGAGGCCTACCGCTCCAATAGGGTAACATTACATTTTATCACATTTAATAAGTTGTAACTTTTTATTGGGAGCAGGTAGGGAAGTCATGTTTGGTGTCTGGGGAATTATAATTTAAAGTCCTCTTTAGTGGCAAAGTTGGATTTCAAGTCACAATTCTGAAAAGGTCACTTTTAGAAAGTTGGTATTTTCGTAACGTGCCTGCCACCTGTTCCTGGGTCACATGACTACGTGCAGTTGAGTCGCCTTTGTGTATTCCTCCCGGACAGCCGCACAAAAGAGCGACTGGGTGCGTCTGGATGGGCCATCTGAGGAAGGATGGGTGGGAGGGGCAGAGCTGTGCACAGCCTCACTTGCTCTTCAAAAGAATGTCCCTCTGATGTCACACAAAAACTTCACACTAGCTTATTGTGCCTGCAGATAGACTGGGACCAGGTCACAAGGGTGACTCAAACTTCAAAGAAGCATCAGGTATAAAAATAGCATCCTCAGACCCACTTTTAGGTACACTCCTGGACTTGTGGATACTACACAAGAAGAACACTCTAATGCCCTGCTGCTTGAGGCCTGCCCTGCTTGCTGAGAAGGAAGACTGGACATGTTCGCTTCATCCCAGGTTGAAGTAACTTCAAGGGTCAGCTGACTGGCCTCCTGTTCTGAGCTACAGGAACAGAACAAGCTCCAGGAGCCATGCTGTAACTTCCCAGCTTAGCTGCTGCAACTGGACCTGTGTGAGCCAGCATCTTGACCTGCCTGAGACCTGCTGGCCTCTTTTAGAGTGAATTCTGGATACCAAAGAGGTGCCTCGCTGGTCCTGGACCCTTGGTGTGGCATCAGTTGAGCTCCTCCTTCAAGAAAAGGAGAAATCCTGAAGTTTTCAGCTCTTTGCATTCGCAAAAGAGCCTGTTCATTGCAACATTTTGCCGCCTGCTGACGTGGAGCTCTAGTGACCCTAACTCTTCGCGCTAATGCGACTGCCAGCTGCAAGCGGCCACACGATATATGCATTTCGCACTATAGTCCGCGGTGACCACCAACATGAATCTCCAACCACGACCGTCAGCGATGCCCGGCAGGATCTTCGCACTACAGTGACAACCATCCGAAACGCTCGGCTTGCTCTTTGCACTACTGCGATTCACAACACTCTCTCTGCTCCTCGCAGTCTTCTCTACCGTGAATTTAAATCTTCGTACTAACCTCGTCTCTGCATCTGGGCAACCCGGTATCGCAGTCAGCTTGAACTTGCGACTTTTGCCTGGTCTAGCATAACCAGACAACAGCGAGTGACGCTTTGTGCTTTTAGGCACTATTTTTACCGTAAATCTTTGAAATTGCATATCTCCGGGTCTAGTGATCAGATTATTTTTTTTTGCCAAATATATTTTTATTGTATTTTCCAGCAAGTTATCTGAAACAATATCAACACAACTTCCCTCGCAGGGGAACCGCATATTCCGACAGAAAGACAAATTCTTAGACAAAATACATTGCCCAGCCTAAATCAAACTCCTTTCTCAGAGAGAGTCTAATATGGTGGGTACAGCTTCTAATAATAGCGGAGCACGGGGCTCAGTCTATCCAGCCTAAAGCCGAACAAAGATTCTGGATGTGTTACGTTTTCTTCCTGCTAGGTGATCTATCCTAAGCCTTCCAAGGGGAAGGCGCCACACAAAATGACCATATAATCCACACAGTCCCCCCCGAGAGAAAACATAATTACAAACGAAAAAGGGAAATACCCCTCCCCGGTTCCCACCCCCCTCCCCTACCATGGTGGCGGCAGTAGTCATGCATTTGAATTAACCTACGATACTAGAGCTCTACTCAAAATTTGAAGAGATGAAGGGCCCTAATGGTGGAGGGGCATACAGCCGATGGTAATCCTCGTGAAAAAAAGGTGACTAAAGGACCCCACTTAAGCTCAAAATTCTTATAGTTATCTCTGAAAATGTCTGACATGCGTTCCAGGCTAAGCAGTTTCCATAAGCGAGAGTGCCAGAGAGAGATAGCCGGCGCCTCCTTCCTTTTCCAAGCGGCTGCTAAGGTGATCTTGGCTGCTTCTATACAAAGCCACATTATTAGTTTATCCGCTCTGGTCTGATGTTCTAGGATGGAGTCACGAAGCCCCAAAAGGACACCCGCCATAGTTGTGGGGATGGGGTATCCCAATATGACTTTTATATGTGCCAAAATTTCCTCCCAGAAGGGGCGGATAGTTGGGCAATCCCACCATATATGCCGAAAATCCCCCAGTAGTCCGCACCCCCTCCAGCATCTATCTGAGGTGTTGGGAAAAATTTGCTTAAGCTTGGACGGGTGCAAGTACCAGTCCATCATGGTCTTCAAGTGAGTTTCACAGAGTTCTGTCGAGTGATTGAATCTAGTGATGTCGGACCACAAATGAGTCCATTCTTGGTCAGTAATAGGTCGCTGAAGTAGCTCTTCCCACATGTACATATACCGAGGGCGTGGGGATAATGCGGTGGTGAGGAGAAAGTTGTATATGAACGAAATCACTCCCTTCATGGAGGATGTCCCGGCAAGAAAAGCCTCTAATTTTGTGAGGGGGCGAGTGGCTGCCTTGCGTACCTGAGGTGCAAGGGCCCAGTGCATAAGTTGGGAAAATTATATCTTTCTGTGTTTGCTATTCCATAATCGCGCTTGCAATTATCAAAAGAGAGGGGGTCAAAGTTATGGAATAGGTGTGTCAAGGCGAGGCATCCTCCCTCCCTCCAGGCGTCAAAGGGCCCCTCATGTAGGACTGGGGGAAATGCCGGCTTGAAATGGAGTGATGTAAATGGTGAGGGGAACGTAGTCCACCTGTCATCTCGTGAAACTGAGTCCCATACTGTTAAAGTGGTGCGCGTGGGGGTGCTGACGTACGTGTTCTTAGGCCTATCGCTTTTGGGTCGCCAAACTAGGTCCCATATGGTCCGTCCAGTCACACTGCGATCCATATGTAAGCAGTGCTTTTCAGATTCCCGCTGCGACCATTCAACTAAGACTCTTAGCTGTGCAGCTTTATAGTATAAGTGGATGTCTGGGAGACCTACTCCTCCCTCCCTGCGTGAGCGGCGCAATAGGAAGAAGGAGAAACGAGCGCATCCCCCCTGCCAGACAAAGCGTAGAATCAGGGCCTTCATTCACCGAAAGAAATCCCCCTCCAATTCTATGGGTAAGACCTGGAATAAATATAAGAGCTTAGGAAGGAGGGTCATTTTCACCACATGTATCCGGCCTAGCCAGGACAGGAAGAGTGGTTTCCACCTCATGAGGTCTGATTGTATTCGGGTTAGAATAGGGGGGGGGAAATTGGCAGCATATAGCTTCTCTACCGTTGGCATCAGCTGAACTCCCAAATATTGAAGCGAGGAAGCAGCACACGGCAAAGGTGTAAGAGCCTGGAGCAGGTGAACTTCCGCCTGCGGGAGGGTGAGGTTGAGAATATATGATTTATCTAAATTTATTTTAAAGCCTGCTACAGCTTCAAAGCGTTGAAGCTCCGATTGCAAGTGTGGGAGGGACGTGGCCGATTCGGAGAGGGACAAAAGGACGTCGTCCGCAAATAAAGACATTTTGTGCGACTCCCCTGTAAATGGTAACCCCTGGATTCCAGGATTTGCCCTCACCGCTAGTGCTAGTGGTTCAATACTAAGAGCAAAGAGCAAGGGTGATAGGGGACACCCCTGCCTAGTGCGATCTAGAGTGGCGGAGGATTGTACACCATTAACCGCAACCTTAGAGCGAGGCCGAAGATAATTAGCGCAAATCATATTTATAAATTTAGGCGAGAAGCCGAATGCTGTAAGTGTGTGGAAAAGAAAAACCCAGTCAACCCTGTTGAACGCCTTCTCGGCTTCCAACCCTACCAAAACCGCCGGAATCTTACGGCTGTTAGCCTTCTCTATCAAATGAATAATGAGACGGGTGTTATCGTGCGTTTGGCGACCCTTAATAAATCCGGACTGATCAGGGTGTATGAGGGAAGGCATGAGGTCATTTAGTCGTTTGGCAATAATAGATGAGTACAGTTTCGCATCCAGGTTTAGCAGGGCAATAGGCCTATTAGAGGCACAACGATGAGGGTCCTTTCCTGGTTTAGGTATTACTGAGATCGGGGCCTCAGACATGGAGTTGGAAGTCTCGCCGTCCTCAGCCATCTTGTTAAATATCTGCACAAGGTGGGGGCCAATGTTAGGGGAGAATGTCTTATAAAAGATGGCGGTGTAACCGTCCGTTCCAGGAGCCTTGTGGGGCTTCAGGGCTTTAAAAGCATTGGTAACCTCCTCTAAGGTAAAAGGGGTGGCGAGTAGGTCGTTCCATTCAGTGGACACCTGGGGCAAGGGTAACATCCGGAGGTATTCCCGCTGTTTGTCCAAGTCTAGGGTTTCCCCAGAATAAAGAGTTTTGCAAAAGGCGCCAAAGATCTCTGCCTTGTCCTCGTCTTTGTGCAAGATATCACCGGAGGGTCCCCGAATGCCCCCTATGTACTCTTTTTCACGTTTATCCCTTGGCTGTGTGGCAAGGAGTTTACCAATTTTGTTGCCCTGAGTATATGAGAGATGCCGCAATTTAAGAAGTGTAAACTCCGCCCTATTGTTGTAAATAGCCCGGAGTTTACCTCGTATCGCCGTCAAGTTGCGTGAGGTTTGCCTAGTGGGATTCAATTTGCGAGCAGTTTCAAGAGAAGACAGCTCCAACTCTAGTTGCGCCCTCTCCCTAGTGCGCTGCGTATTTAGTGCCGCATTAAGAACAATACACTTCCCCCTAAAGACAGCCTTAAATGTGTCCCAGTTGGTATACACCGATGTGTCCTCCGGTTTATTGATAGTAAAACATTCAGAAATGGTTTCTCTTAGTTTGGTACAAGATTTCTTATCCCGAACCAGCGACGCCAGAAAGTGCCATCTGGGAGCAGTCGGGGCACTCCCAGACCAAGTGAGACAGATAGAGAATAAGCTATGGTTCGCTACTGACAGGGGAAATAACTTGGATTAACGCAGGGCTCCCTGTAAGGATTGGCTAAGAAAAATATAATATAATCGGGAATATGTGCGGTGAACGTGTGAATAAAATGTGTAATCTCGGGTCTGTGGATAAAGAAGGTGCCAAGTGTCCAGGAGGCCCAAATCATGTACATGCTGTTGCGTGTCCGAAGTAAAGGAGCCCCCATCCAAGCACTGCGAGTGTGTACTGTCCAACCCTTTCTGCCAAATCAAGTTGAAGTCACCCAAAAGAAACATTGGGCCTTCCGCAAAGTCTGTCAGCTTCCCTAAGAGTGTATTGTGGGCATATACCACTGCAAAGGTACACAGTTTTCCTCTCAAGCGCCCCTTAACCATGACACAGCGGCCATCCTTATCACTTTGGACTCCCAGTCGGTGGAATTGTATAGTAGAACGAAACATAAGCCCCACCCCCCTGTGTTTCGTGTGAGCCGAGGATCTGTAAATTAGAGGAAATTGTTTGTGTCTAAGGCGTGTGTCCTCCGCCCTCACTAGGTGGGTCTCTTGCAAGGCAACTATATCAAGGTGTTGGTCGATTATGTATTTCCATATTTTTTGGCGCTTTTGAGGGGAATTAAGACCCTTAATGTTCCAGGTTCCAACAGTGATCGGCATTGTGTTATAGGAAGAAACTACCCCTCTCTAAGGGCTTCGGTAATCCCGTTATGACCGTGATCGTTGCCTATTCCCAAAGGGCCATGCTGAGCCATTGAGCACTGACGTGACAGAGACAAATAGCAGAGAACCCCTCGTAGGTAGTTGTTAAAAAGCCGCCACCACGTCCCTCCCGACCCTCCCCCTAAAACCCCCAAAAGGATAGAAACCAACAGGAACAAAAAAATTACTAAAACCATTGCTAGGTCGTCTTGCGGGGCTAGAACACCCCCACATAGACCCTGGGGGACAACAGGTCCGAGGACCCAGTCCACGCCCACCTCGGCAAGTCTCTCAATTGTAAATCATCTTTGTATTATTGAGAATCAGGCCAACCTACAGGAACCCATCTAGGGGCGCAAATACAGCAAGTCCATTGCAGAATATAATAAGACAATCAGCCGTGAATGGAATAACAGGACAAACCTAAGGATAAACATAATATGGGTCAGTCATCCCGCCATTTTCGAAAAAAGAGCACATCATTGTTCTGACCTATGGAGCATTCTTGGCCGATAACAAATCCATATCTCCAGTAGAGGCCTGGAGCCCAAAGCCAGGGGCCGAGGAAGAGTGCAAGGGCGGAGACCCGTGAGCACAGGAAAGCTGTGGCTCTACTACGGCAGACACCTGAGTTATCCTGAATCGACAACCTCCTCGGCGAACGTTCATAGGACTGTGCAACACACTGATGGTGAAGTCGAAAGGCCTCACATCTGCCGTGATACACACTGTCAGCAACCATCAACGACCTCTACGTGCCTTCGTCGCCCAGGTGGAGGTTGATTGTGAGCCTTGAGGGGGGGGTCACCAGTTTTGCCTCGAACGGGGCCATCCTCTTCGGAGGGAAGGCCCAGGAGCTCTAACCCCTCCTTTAGCTCAGTAATGTGGCGTCGCTTGTTCTGGAATTCAAAACTGAGCCCAAACGGTTAGGTCCACCGATATCTGATTTTGTCAGCTTGTAATTTGGTGGTGACAGGCCGGAGCATTTGTCTTCGTGCTAATGTAGACGGTGCGACATCCTGATAGATGGTGCAGGAATGATCCTGAAAGGAGATAGAGTTCTTCGATCTGGCTGCCTGTAGAACCGCCTCCTTGACCTTATAGGAGTGGAACTTCGCCAGGATGTCGCGGGGGTCTCCTCTGGTCGCCATGCTGTGCTGGGCCCACCCGATGGACCCTGTCAAGCTTTATCTTGAGAGTCTGGGGGCTCAATCTCCGCGAAGAGGCCCTCTATAAAGGCCTCTAGGTCCGACCCTTCCGCCCCCTCCTCCAGGTCCCTTACACGTATGTTCTCCCTCCGTGCTCGATTCTCAAGATCCTCAGCTTTCAATTGTGCCTGGTGTAACTGCTCCTTAAGAACCCGAACAGCCTTGCGTGTCTCGGTAGTGTCCTGCTCTTGTTCCTGGTGTTGCGCCTCCAGATCCAACACTCTGGTGCCCACAGAATCCACATCATGTTGGAGAGAGGTCAAACGGTCCGTCAAGTCAGACCGCAATTGGTCTATGGAGGATTTGATGTCCTGACAGAGTTCGGTTCGTAATTCAGATTTAAAGTCCTTAAACATGGACAGTAGGTCTGCCTTCGTGATTGCCATGGTTGCACCTTCCGTAGCCCCTCGCAGCGTTGGGTGCCTGTCGATTGACGTAAAGAAATCTGGTAATTTGCTGGGCGTCTTACTTGTCCCTTTCTTTGGCGACATAAGGATGAGGCCTCACAAGACCCCGCAGCCCCATCAGAAACTATAGGCCTCAAGGTCTAGCCCTCACCGTGTCACAGAAGAGGGCGTGTTACAAGTCCGCACCGCTGCTAGGCCTCCCCTCAGAACAGTGGCAATCCTGCCTCGCGCCCTCTGCGGGTATTGTAGTCAGCGCCGAGGCGTCACCCAAAATGCCCTGTCAAGAGGAAGCCATACTAAGGAGAGGTGCGCAGGGTATGGAAGAGACCGCCTGTGGTATCTAGTGCAAACCGGGGCAGCAAGGAATGAGAGGCCTCCAGGAGTTGAATGTGCACTCCAGTACTGAGTGTGTAGCCTCTAATCAAGGAGGAAGCTGACAAGTAGATTGTCGCACAGGGTCATGGAGTATGTGGCTCCGTGGTCGAGAGGGCTGAGAGTGCATTTGGGGTGAAAAGTATGTAGGGGGTCGGGGTCCCTCCACGCACCCCCGAACATAGCCTCCAACCGGCGCGTGATAAACAAGGAGGAGAAACCCCCCTTCACCCCATCAGGCGCGCTCCTCACGGCGAATCCAGCACTCCTCCACAGTGAGAAAAAGGCATTTTAGCACCGATTGTCGCCATTTGGCGGCAGTGCGGCCGCCATCTTGAAGTCAGTCATGCAAGATAGGGAGCGTCGCAGTCTCCTCCGCTACCAAAAACCCTGCAATGCTCTTCTCGAGGCTTACCGCTACTTGCACTCAGCCTCCGGAGCGTCCGCTTGGAGCCAGCTGGCACACCGCTCCCCAGTAGGGCCGGGCCACCCCCCCGTTACCGCCGAGCTCCGGCCGCCATGTTAGTGATCGCAGATTTTCCCTCTTGGAGGAGTCTCAGCATGAAGGAGCCGCCGCCGGCACTCCGGGAACCGCAGACCACACCTCACCGGAGCCGCATAGCCTCCGCCGCAGGAAGGCTTTGCTACAGATGATTCAGCCTCGGGGAGCCGCCAGAACCTGCCCAAAGGTGCCGCGTGGACCGGGAGCCGAGACGGTCTACGTCCGATCAGCCATCTGGCCCGGCCACGCCCCCGTGATCAGATTTTTTGTTGGTTTGGTGTCAAATAATTTATTAAATTTCACTCTATTTTTTCTAAAATTGGTGGAGGGATTTTTCTTGTGTTGTGTTTTCACTTTATTGCTGTTTGTATGCTGTATAAATAACTTACACATTGCCTTGAAGTTAAGCCTGACTGCTTTTGTGCGAAGCGAGTAGAGGGTTAAGCATATGTTAATTTAGTGATTGCTTAAAGTTCGCCCTAACTAGGATTGTGGCTGTTGCTTAAGGAGGGTTTCACCCCCTCCCCTTCAACCAACAACCCGATTTCTCCCACCCACTTATTGAGAAGTAACTGTTAAAACATAGGTGAATGTTATTTGGAGCATCCCAGTCACACCCTAGGTTACTATGCTCTATCGAAGCAGAGAGGTGGCACCCTCTCCGAAAAGGTTTGGAATGCACACACACCAGGTGCTGAGGAATTCCAGCCGCCGCGCTGCACCTGGTCACAATGTTGAGGGCTGCCGGTGTTTATAGATCTCAATGCTCAATTCAAGTATCCCTTGATAGCTAAAGTCACTGCAAGAGTAAATGGCGATTTTGAAAACCGTACAACTGAAACCTGCCAGCCTGAAGTACAATGATTTCTTGGTTTGTAAGTCCTCATGATCACTGAAAACATATATCAGCCATTCATTCGGTTTAACTTAATGACTTTGATTTCTGTTTCTGTCAGGGATGGGACCAATGCCATGGACTGTGAATTCTGAAATCTATCCGCTCTGGGCAAGAAGTACAGGGAATGCTTGTTCATCTGGAGTGAACTGGATTTTCAATGTTCTTGTTTCACTAACATTCTTGCATACCGCAGAATATCTGACCTATTATGGTAAGAAAATCAGCACATATTTTGAGGGTTCGATTGGTGTCTGCGCGAGTCTGTTCAAACTTATTAAACAATGTTCTTTTTGAAACACCGTTTTATGGGATGACAGCGGCAAAATTGCAGTTTTCATTGCAGAATGTGTAATGAGCCTCGTTTCAAGAAGTGTTTTTTCTAAATTGAATCAATAAGAGCCGGAGGATAACTGTGTGGAAAGTTTGTCCCTGGTTTTGTTGGCGTGTCTGAGGCCCCTGCAGTGTGTACGTTGATTCTTGGCAAACACAAATATCAGTACTAAGCTTTGAGAAACCTTGTCAGCACCAATATTCAATTTTCATTGTGGTTGTACTACCCTGCCGGTTAGGGATGCTGTTCTCCCTTAGTCAAACAAATATTTTCCCACTATTAACATGTTTCTCAATCTTTTAGATTCTGGCAACACGCTCAACTACTCTCACACACACACTAACCATTGAACATAGTTTGGAGCAGAGAGACTTTGCAGCAAAGTGCGTTTTAGCAGTTCGACACTGCACTTCACGAAATGGCTGAGCCTTCCACTAAGTCCTGAAAGTGCCAGTGAAGCACCTTACAGGAGTGTGGCAAAGGTGTAGGTGTAAAAGTGACACAGTAGCACAGAAACAACCCAAAGCCTGACTTGTTGAGCGTGGATAAGCTAGCAGTTCATCTTATTTTTAAGGTTCTGTTGATGTACCACAGGTGGTGAGGTGTGTAGCATCTGAGACAACCAGAGGAGCCATAGTTAAACAGCTCTTGCAATATCTGTAGCCCCCACCCCTTAATGGCACTGGTAAAGATGGCAGTCTACGCGGGTTATCAGGTCGTGTCTTAGGCTTAGTCAGCACTCTGTAGCATCACTCAGGACTTTAAAGGTCCTGATGTGACACATTTACAGTCACATTATGGCTGGTTTTATAAGAGGTATACATATGGATCAGTGAGATATTCAGGGAAGTGGGTGTAGAGAGCCACCCGGCCTGTGTAGTCTTTTGTTGCCACCTGTAAACCTCCCTGGGCCGGCAGTGGCCCGAGGAGATAAATAAACTGGCGTAAGACCGCACAGGGTCTTTGCCAGCAGTAAGCCACTGTGTGCGTTTTCTCGTGCAGAGCACCAAGGGCCCTCGAGACCTAAGCAGGAAGGGCTAAGCCTCACACGACACTGGCGATGAGGCCAGTACTGATCCATGCTGCCTCAGAACTCGTCAAGGAGCAAGGCAAGACATCGCACACAACCTCGCCTTGAACTCTAGTGCCGGTAGATCCAGATTCCCCAGTACCACCATCGGGCCTACCTGCAATTCCGTGGCCCGTGCCACTACATCCACCCAGCCCGGCGCATTCCGGACTTATCATCTGCGGCAGTAGGTGCCTGACGACAAGCTTGGTTACTGGCCTGCCTCAGCCCTGCTCACCGCCCATCTGTGGCTGGCAGCCGCTGACTCCAGACACCGCACGGCAGAGGGGATGCCTGGGTGGGGTACTACACGCACATCTCCCTCCTGCTCCCTGCAGAGACTCACAGAGCGGTAAAAGCCATGCAATGGATATCTCTGATGGAGAGCTCGCCTATGCTGTTTCTCACAGCTAATTAACCACCTGGGCTGACGACGGACGCTCTGCTGGAACTCAAGGAGCGTTCCAGACATTAATCTGAATCCAAACTGACACATGGAGGAAGATACATCTTTCCAAAGAAAAACAAAAGGAAGGGACAAAAGAAAAACGAGCACAGATGAACAAAATAGAGGACTTTCAGAAGGAGCCCCACAACAAGATATATAGTGTAATTTCAGAGGCAACCCTCAATAATCGTGGGAGTGCCACGCCACTTTTTTTACCCTCTCTGCCACGCTACGTTTCCCCATTCTATTGAGGCCAGTGAACCCAGGCCTTGCATGCCATGAGCGTTCAGCAGCAGCATGAGTGGTGGCTCCTCCAAGAGACACCGCACAGGCCCCGCAACACCACAGCCATGCGGCAGTAACGCCACTTCCTCCATTCAGCGAGATATCTGACCCCGCAACTGCCACCCCACGATGGCAGTAATGGATTGGATGCCTCAATCACTATTTCCGAGGCACCAGGGAAACGGATCGCGCCATCAAATGGTCCCTGCTCATGCAGTATGGAAGTGCTGAGTTTTACGAATTGTGCGAAACGCCACCTGACAGGGGCGAAGATGATGATTTTGATGCAACAGTAAGAGCCCTCAATAAAAACTTTGATCCCCAGATCAACCCGGATTTTGAACGCTTCAAGCTACGCCAAGCCAAGCACTCAGACGTGGAGTATGTGGACATGTTCTATGCGATACTGGCAAGCACGTGCACCTTCCACGACCAATGGGAGGAGATCTGGGCCCAGGTCATCCAAGAGTGTCGGTCTGCGGTGCTCTGGTGGCTGATCCTAAGACAACCAGGCATATCCCTGGGTGACATTCTCATACTAGCTAGGTTTCATGAACTATCTAACTCAAGTGTGGAAGAGATGTAAGCAGCCCACAACAAACACCTGTTGACGCCGTGTCCCTCCAGATCCATCACCATTAAAGAGGAAAAGATGGATGCCATGCAAAAACACCCAGGCCGACAAGCCCACCACTGTGACCGTCCCCAGCGGGCCCTGCAGAAATTGCAGTCTGGAACATTGAACACCGGGTGTATGCTTTGCAAAAGGCAAGACCTGCTCCAGATGTGGCAAACCAAATCACTTTGCTAAGGTTTGACGCAGCAGGAGGTCGAGGATCACCTTTGGAAAATTGCGGGCATCACCAGCAACCCCCTGTGCACGGGTCAAACTTCAATGCAAACGATGAGGAGGAAGATGTATTTGTTGTATCATTTGCCAGACACACAGACCGCAGAAGATGGCCCTCCCATGTGCACCACCAAGGTCGCGAACACAACTGTGAGAGCCCTCATAGACACAGGCATCAGTAAATGTGATGGGCTCGGACCAGTATGAGCTCCTCGCACCATGCCCTCCTCTCACTCACACCAAAGCAAAAATCTACACGTATGGGGGGGCCAACCCCATGCCATTGCGAGGAGTGATCGAAGTGGATGTACAGCAGACAACCCGGGCCAAGTTCCAGGTCATGGAGGGCAAGAAAGGCACGCTGCTAAGCTGCCACACTGCCAAAGGTCAGGAGTTGGTGTTCTTTGCTAACCAGTTCTGTGAACCCCATGCAGATTCCATCCTGGCCGATTTCACGCAACTGTTCAAAGGGTTAGGCAAGCTCAAACACAAACAGTTTAAACTTCACAAGGCAAGCTCAAAAACAAACAGTTTAAACTTCACATCAACACATCCGTCACACCAATGGCCCTGCGACACAGGAGAGTTCCCTTTCCTTTGAGGCCCCAAGTGGAACGAGAGTTACAGGCACTTGAAGATCTGGTCATCGCGCCAAAGCCGATGCAACTAGGAGCGATCAGACTCTGTGTCGACATGCACCTCCCAAACCGGGCTGTCAAGAGAGAGTGCCACATCACACCCACGATGGATGACATTGTGGCGGATCTCAATGGGTCTCAGTGGTTCTCCAAACTCACCCTTAACTCTGGATACCACCAACTGGAGCTGGCTCCCGAGAGCAGGTACATCACGACCTTCTCCACGCATGTGGGCCTGCGGTGGAACAAGAGGCTGAGTTTCGGCGTTTCCTCAGCAGCGGAGGTCTTTCAAAACACCATCAAGAAGGAGACGCTGTGCGGCCTGATGGAAGACCTTAATTTTAGCGACGTAATCTTGATATTTTCAAGTATCCTGGGAGAGCACCAGCCGTGCCTTCGAGACACGCTACACCGCCTGTTTGTCTGTGGCCTCACCCTGAAAAGAGCCAAGTGTTCCTTCTACCAGTCAGTAGAGTTCTTTGGGTACCCATTCTCCAGCGAGGGCCTCAGAGTAGATCCAAAAAGGCCTTGGCCATCCCAAGAATGCTGCGGACTTCCGTTGGGTTCCTGGGTTTTTGCGCAGTTTGAATGGCTAACTATTGTGCTCAACCTGGTCTCTCTCTCCAAGCCCCTGAGGGCTCCCACACACACCGGTATGTCTTGGGAATGAAGCCCGCAAGCCACTTAGGTTTTCAAGGCAATTAAAAAAGCACTCAAGGATAAAACCACCATGGCCTATTTCCAACTAGGGAAAAGGACGGAGCTAAACACCAACGAGGACAGGCTGGCCATAGCCTACGCTAGCAGCGAACTCTCGGAAACAGAAATAAGGAAGAAATAAGGTATGCCCAGATCGAGAGACAGATTTTGGCCCTAAAGTGGGCCTGTCAACACTTCCACCTCTACCTCTACGGCCACGAGTTCAGGATGGTGGCCGACCACAAACCGCTCATCCCTCTGTTGGTGTAGCCAGATGCCTGGATCCCCCCCAGGAGCGAAAGATGGGCAGTACAACTACAAGCATACAAGTTTGACATTGCCTACCGCCCCGGCGGCAACAACTTGGCTCGACTCTGTATCGCCACCCCCTGCCGACAGAAGCCCCGCGGCTGGACAAGGAAGAAGAGCACAAGGGTCAAACAAGTGTTAGCCTAAAGGAAGTGGCAGCACTTCCTCGACGGCTCCTGGCCGCTAACCGAGGATGACCAGCTCACAAGGCAGGAGACGAGTTCAGTGAAGGGCTGCATGGAATACTGCTCTGTGGTGAGTTTACCGTGGCCCCGGGAGAGCTGTGGGTCCAGGTAGTCAAACTCGCTCACATGGGGCTCCAAGGCGCAGCGAAGACTAAGGCCCAGCTGTTCAGCAAGGTATGGTTTACTGGAATGGATACTCTGGTCGATGAGACCGTGCACCAATGCCATTCTTGTGCCATCACGGGTAGGGAACAGCTGTCCTCGCCAATCCTCACTGAAGAACCAAGTCTGGAACCATGGACAAAGATCAGCATTGACTTTGGGAGTATCCCCGATGGTCGTAGCACTGTTATAATGATGGACTCACACTCAAAATTCCCAGTCATGGAGGTGTTGTCATCCACAGCGTTATCTCAAGTCAAGGTAGTGCTGGATAAGACCTTCGCTATAGTGGGCCTGCCGAAGGACAAAGTCTGACAACAGGCCTTCATTTCAAGGTCATTAGTTACAGGGGTACCTCACCTCTCCTGCCATTCGGCATAGGAAAATCATGCTGAAAGTGGCCCCAGGTGAATGGAGGAGTGGAACGTTTCATATGGACTCTCAACTGGGTGCCCTGGATAGGAGTAGGACAAGGTGAGGAAGCTGCAAGCCGTTTACACCAGTTCCTGAACACTTATCGCCAAACCCTGCACAGCACCACCAACTGTGCCCCGGCTCATCTACAGTGAAGCCACGCAGGCTAGGAGGGAAGCCATTAACCGGAAGGCAAGCCTGAAGTGGAGAGCACAGCCTCCCTTGCTACAAGTGGGTGACTATTGTTATCAAGGACAGATCCCCCAGATGGAGTTCTGAACACCCTATGAACCAGAGGTGTGGAGAATCGTTGAGACCAATAGCACCATGATTTCTGCATAACAGGGCCCACACATGGTCACCAGGAATGTGTCATGCTTAAAGAGTGCTCTTTAACAAAGCAAAGGATACACCGGAGACATTGGTCCAAATCATAAACAGTAAGTAGAGTTAATGAACCATGGAGTAGCAGGATCATAAACAAAAGTTGCTAACTGTTGAGTGATAGGGAGTTCTTTAGAGAAAAAACATTGAAGCCCGTTTCTGTTGTGTAAAGGATGTTTTCAGAGATGAATAGTAGCTAAGTTGCTGACCATGAGCCCCAAGGCCTAGGTTTTAGGTTCACTTTGAGCACTTGATTAAGAATTGTGATTCTTTCTAAATCACTTTATCTTCTTCTGCCTTAATGTGTGCATATGTGTAATGCAAATATGTATCAAACAACTGTACAGTGTTCTAATTGCAAGTTTACGCCTGCCAGCAGTGCTCAAAGGGATCCACATTCTCCTCTCTGGGAGAGGGGCATGGAGAATGCCAAGTCCAAGAAATGCAAAGTACAGTATAAGAGCTCAACCGAAAAGCTTATGGTGAACTCCCTGGCAAGCAAACTATATCCTAGGTACATTCCATAGGCACACCTAGACTTTTTATAAGAAGGGTTGATTTTGGAGGCAAAGGACTGTGTTGGAAAGGTGGTGCTGGTGGAGAATAAATATTAGTAGGATAAACTGAAAATAGCAACTTTACTGAAAACCCTCATATCAGAAGGGGAAGACACAGTTAATATTCCCAAACATTTCCCTGCAGACACTACAAATAACTGTCCTTTCAGAATGAGAATGCAAGTTGTTTGCAAAATACCGACTTAACCTAAAAAGCTGGGTGAATGATAAAAACGTAACTACCACACTAACTGAATTCCGTGACTGATGTTTAATTATTCATACCATTGCAGCACTGACCATTTTAGCAAAGAAGGCAAGCATATAAACATAACTCTTTATGCTTGCATCATTGATTACAGTATTGCTTTTGACAAAATAAATTGTGAACAGCTCTGGATTAAGTTATTAAATTGGGGAATAGAACCGTCTTCAGAGTCACACTGGGACAAAAATAGGCCCGGGCACCTAAGTAAAAGTGGCCCACAGAATGCAGCACAACTGTAAAGAGGAAAAAAACGATGATAAATACATATATTTCTTCTTGTTTCGCCTCCCCTGGGGATGTGTAGCAGTTTTGGCACATTCCCAGGGCTACCACTTATGGTAAATCTTGTAATGTGTCAAAATCCACGGGTTTTGCATGGGAACACCCACAGAACGCCTCCCTGGGGCAGAGTAACACAATGCAGAGATTTGCGCTGTGTTCAGTTACTCTGGATTATCAAGCCTCTCAGGGCCACGAAAGTGTACCTTGCGTGACTTTATAAGTCACATCTTAAGGGTTTCGTCGCTTTTGCACCCCGTTGAGAGGTGCTATAGCGACCCAACCCTTTAATAAATATAGCCTAAAGTATCTTTGCTCGGCATGAAAGAAATCTGCAGCAGTGAATTATGCTAGGCAAGGGATACTACGCGCAGGCTAAAGGATGTGGCTCACACATTAAACTTAAATAATTTTAGTATTGTGAAGTTAAATAACTAAAACAAAAAGGAACTAAAGGAAAATGCTGCCTTGGAGTTCAGAATTAAGGACCTAAGCTACCTCAACACAAAGAACTCGATATTGTATTGACATCATTCTTGGCAGGAAGTTACAAGCTTCCGATATCTTTCAGACATCCCAAACCCGATAAGGCACACAGAGATCTTGAAGTTTGGGGTAGTGTTAAATCTTGGGTTTTGCTATTCCCATGATAATTGGGAGAATTTTGAATGCGGAAAATCTCTGCAAGTGTGAATTGAACTCATAAAGCACTAGTATACATATTTTAATTGACTGTTTATATTTTGTAAATTTTAGGCAACAGTTTATACGGCCTATCTTAATTAAGTTTATATGGCCTATCTTAATTGAATACGCTTTAAGAAGAAGGCTAGATGCCATTAAAATATTATATGAGATGTGCTTTTCAGATGTTGCGTTTGCCATAGACTGCTTTTTAGCAACCTTAAGGAAATTGAATAATTAGGGGGTAAGGTAAGGATCTTACATACAATCTGGACTTTAATGTTGGTATTTTCTTTGTGTGTTGGGGTGGCAATTGCAAATGTATTTTATGAATACTTGTTTTATTGAGACTCAGGCTCTCTGCCTCCTATATTTTTGATGATTGTATCATGTATTTTAAGGGATTTTTTTAGAAAAGGTATATTATGCATAAGTGTTGTTTTATCTATGGATAAGTCTATTGAGACAATTTTATGATGGTCAATACATGTGGATGAACCCATTGGGATTTTATGAATGTATTGTATGAATTTGAAATATTTTTAGTATAAATATATTGTATATAGGGAACTGTGATATGGTTGAATACGGCTTGGTTTAATGAACTAATTTCCAAATAAACTTAATATTTCTGTCTCTCTCGCTCTCTTTAATGAACTGTACACATTCAGCAGTTAGGAAAGCAACATTTGAGCACATTTTTGTAATTCTGAAGTGTGATGGAAGCAATAATTTTAATACGATCAAAACAAATCAAGACACTTTACTTGGTAAAGCACAAATATTCACTGAAACTCGATTTCCACACTTTATCATTTATGTTCGGTAAAATTGTATGCCCGTGCAAATGTAGTTCAATAGGGGTGGTAGGGTGCACACCTTTTTCTTCTTGTTTTCATTATTTTATTTATTTTGTTTATGTCCATGCTTGTCTTAATGCTTGCTCGTCGGTATAATGCCCTGCCCACATGGCACCAGATGTTTCAATACTTGGAAGTGCTGCATTACCGGTAATGTAGTTGACTTAATTTAGAGGCAAAGCTGCCAGTATTTTCATGGCGGGAATATGTTAATCAGCTGCGCTAATCAGTAGGTGTGGTTTGGAGAGGCAGCGGTTATAGGGGAGTGGCCCCAAGGGGTGTACAACCATTTACTGAAACAATGATGGCGATGGATTAGCATTTGCGTTTGAAGCAGGTATGTGAAGTCATCGGATTGGTATTGGGGGTGGTTGGTTGCAAGATTCGTGTACCGATATAAACGAAGGGTAAATGGTTGTGACGTAGAACAAAGGGATTGAAGGGTTAGACGCACAAGCTTGAGAGCAACGTTCGGTTTTCCATGAAAATAGAAGGGCAACATTAACATTGCTCATGAAGGGGTTTATTCGGAGGAGATGAATATGGTGATTGTAAACAAATGTCAAACTTAGCACTGATTTACGACGATGATGCAAGATGTTAACTATGGGCTATGACAGTAATTAATATTTGTTTTACTTGTTTATAGTGTCCCCTGACGAAGGGCACTTGGGGCCCGAAATGCATTGGGTTTTTAAAATAAACGCTGTTTTGGACGAACTCCTGCGCTGGTCGTGTTTGAGCAAGAGGTCCGGATGGGCACAGCTTCAACATTAGAAACATGGAAATGGCATAACATCCCGTGTGTGGATTTAAGTAAAGATTGAATTTAATGAAAGATACATCAAAAAAGGATTACATGGTTAAAACGTTGTTTTAAAATGAAGGAATAATTTGAATTGGTTGCCAAGGTGGCATGACATTAAAAGGCTGTGCATCCGGTTTGGGGCAAGATGTTGCCCTACTTACTCATGTTGTGCAAATGAAGTGCCATTTCAATAGAAAATGTGCTGTCTGTAAGGAGTGTGTACTGTCACACAATGCATTAGTTGGATTTAAAAAATCGCCTAATGGCCATTAAAGCTAGGTATGTCACAAAGGTTTGTCATTCTAAAAAGTGGGTTATGGTTCTAAAAAGGTTGGAAGCACTGGTGCAGAACTAATTGATGAATATTAGTGGGTAACTTCTACCATAAAAGTCAGATGTATTCTCAAAGGCTTGTGAAGTGCAGATCCTACTAAATCTTCCTACGCTCATCTTAAAACAGAAGGAACACTTAATAAAAGGCAGTGAAAGCTATCTAGAAGGAAAGCTATAGTGAAAACAGTTTAGTGATAAAAAAGTATTACACTGTGTCCGGTTCAGTGGCTCTTAAGGGTGATTAGCACAATGCATTTACAGTCGTAAATCTGGCTTACTCCTGGTAAAATACATACTTTAAGTATGCTTTAAGCATAACTTGCATATTTCACAAATCTAGAAGCAGCTGTAATGAATGTTATAATTTAAAGCAATATTTTACTCATGCATACTTATACAAGAATTGCATTATCATTGACAAAAGGTGACTAACTGTAACAGATGGATACTCCAAGGGACGTTACCATGACGAAAGGGAATTGTCAGATGAATGATCTAGGACTTGCTATGCACATTTTGTTTCCTATGTACTTGCTATACACTCTTTGCTTTCCCTGAACCTTCATTTTGATGTCAGCTGAGCTCATAGACGTTTACAAATTAAAAGCTGAAATTAAATGTTCAGAGTGCCTTTCTACCATGATTGAGGATAAATTAAAAAAAGAAATGTGATTGATTTCTGTTTTACACAAACAACTAAGGTACAGACTTACTAACTCCTTGTGCCAGGTTTGTATTACTGTGCAACACAAACTCGGCGCAAAACGTTGTGGTGGGATTAACATTCCAATGCAACGCACAATTTAAGTAGGAAAATTGCTCAAATTAATGCAAAGTAGTATCAAGTGCTGCTATGCATCACTGGAGAGTGCCAGGAGTGGATGGTCCATGGGAATGTCCCATTCAACTACCTATGGGCCTCGATGCAAGTCCCTTGCTACTAACATTTGTAGTCTGGCATTTGCACCCAAAATATTATGCCTCCTCGAGGTAGGCGCAACAGCAGAGTTAAGTTTTAAAATTCTCCACATTTTTCTAACTTTGCATGTGTAATGCAATGCACAGCAAGCATAGAAAGCGGGAAAAGTGTTAAAGCATAGTTTTGTACCTTTGCTTGACAGAATGCACCCTCCCTTGCACTGTGGTGCAAGGGGGTGTACGTTGGCATATGACAGCCTAACGTGCATCAGCTAATCTTATTTGCTGTGCTGTGTTGTGTAAAATGTTAGTACATCTACTTCTAGTGCATTACTCTGGTTCAGTCAGGGCAGTGTAAGTATAAAAACAGCTTTTAATTAAGGTTACAATCATCTGCGAGAGGCCACATTCATCGATTGTATTAAACGGCGCATCAAGTAACTAGGATTATTTGACTGCTATTTTATTTAGTTAGGTGAGAAGCCCTTTCACCTTTCCTGGAATAGGGGAATCTAAAAGCCCTGGAAGAAGGGAGTTTTCTGCTTTGTTAAATTAAGGGTGGGCATTCAACAGGGAGGTCTAAAGGAGAAGTTGTTTTTTCTCAGAACTGAAATTCCAAAACATCTGTGTGTTGTGCAATATGTAGCAGGACCCAGTCTCTGATTATAGGTGTAAGTTATTCATCAGATAGGCAGGGATGTAGCTTGGTCAGTAAGATTGGTGGGTGTGCGCCTCAGATTTCCCAACAATCACACTGGCACATAATGTTAAATTACATTATACGAAATGCAGGATGCAAAGAGGGGCTCAAATAATGAATTTTCTCTTGTCTGTCGAGCCCCCCGCCCCACTGCTCTTACCTGAATGGGCCACTCCTGCTTAAAGGGCAGCGGAAAGACAGAGGAACACATATTGGTAGGGGTACTAAGTGAGAGAAAGCACATTATTTTGTACAATAACCAACATTTTAGAGGTTTGGCTAAACAGAGCGTGTGTTTGTGTTTTTGTCTGTGTGTAAAAATTCCAAGTGAAATCTGATAGGTTTTTTAAGAGTGAAAGAATTAACGCTAATTTGGACAACACAGACCTTAACAGCTTTCACCCCATTTCCAGACTCCCTCTACCTGTGAAAATGGTGGAGAAAGCTATGAACATAGAAATTTCCGATTTTGTTGAGAAGCTCGGGCATCTTGAACTTACTCAGTATGGGTTCAGGAAACATCACAGTACAGAACTGGCTCAGATCACATCTGAACAGGTCAGTCAGACAGTTGATGCAGGGGGTAATGCAGCCTTGGTGCTGTTGGATCTTTCCACAGTTTTTGAAACTGTTAATCATAAATGACTGCTAGATCGTCTAGATGTAATAGGCATAAAGAGGAGAGCGTTGACATTGCTTGAATCATTCCTGACTGATCGTGAGCAATTTGTTGCCCAAGCCGTTTTTAAGTCACTCACTTTTACACTCCCCTGTGGTGTTCCCCAGGGCTCATCTCTGAGCCTAACTCTTTTTAATATCTACATCACCCCTCTGGCACACATGATTCCGTCTTTGGGTTTCCCAGCGATTTCCTACACTGATGATACCCAAATTATGTCACCTGTGGCAAGCAACCCTTCCAATAAAGCCACACGGTTTCACAACTATCTACTTCAAGTCAGTCATTGGATGGCTTCCAATTATTGAAGCTTAATTCCAATAAAACTGAGGTCCTTTTTGGAAACAACGTGTCCTTCTTGTGGCCTTCCTATTGGCCACAGGAGTTTGGTTCTTTCCCTACACCAGAAAGTAAGGTGAAGAATTTGGGCGTAACCTTCGACTCCAAGCTTACTTTTGAGGGGCATGTCAACACTATTACCTCAGCTTCATTTTACATGTTAAAACTTCTCAGAAAAGTTCTTCAGTTTATCCCTCACAATCTTCAAAAACTGGTCACTACAGCCCTGGTGTTATCCAGGGCTGACTATTGTTATGGTCTTTTTGTTAATATCAGGAAACAATGTCTCACTAAACTTCAGATTGTGAAAAATGCTGCAGCTCGCTTGCTGTTGGGTATCCCCAAGCACAAGTCTGCCACTTCTGCACTCGGACAACTTCACGGGTTTCCAGTGAAGAAGCACATCAACTTTAAGGCTCTTTGCATTGCTTTCAAAGATGTACACGGTACAGCTCCAATCTTTTTTAAATGTAATTTTCAATGGTACTTTCCAGCTCGGACGCTGAGGTCTACCTCCGCTTACAACCTTGTCCTCTGCTGGATGGGGTGGCAGAAATATTCTGGTGGGAACTGCCAGACTCTGGAACTCAGTTGCTGGCTTTTAGAAAAGCATGACAAACTTGGCTTTTTAATCTCTGAACTTGTGGGTCGGCTTCTGCGCTTATCTTCTTGAGTCAGTGCCTAGACACACTTGGGTTTTAGTTGCTCAATATAAATATCTTTTTAATTTCATACACCGCACCATACCCGACTGAAAGCACCTGTGCCCAACTATTTATCATAAAATATATTTATTAGGGGGTGTAACATCCCAAACACCCCCCCTTGAAGCTACACCCCAGCAGATAGGTGGACTGTATTCTGACCAGCAAACTATAACATGCCTCCAATATGAAGAGAAAAGGTGGAAAAAACAACTTCATTTGTATGAATACTATTTATTTAGCACTAATCTAGCTTCAAAGTAATGGAGCACTGTACCTAATAGGGATTTTACAGTGCATAATGTAGGACTACGACATCACAGTTTACAGTGGAGATAGAAAAGGTGGTGGGTGGGTAGGTGGATGGGGTGAGGCTTACATGATGGTTCAGAGGGTGAGGAGATTGGGACGGCACAGGTGGGAGGGCACAGGTGGGAGAGTCAGTGTGATGGCAAAGGGTAGGAATGTAACTTTTCAGTGATGCTCTGACAATGGTAACAGAATATTTTTTTTATTGGGTAGTACCAATTTCAAAAGGAGTCCTAAGACTGGCAAATAAACCAGCCCAATATATGTTTTTTCGGATCTGATTATGTCAAATAATTACATCTGCTTCCAACCTTGTTGGAACATGTTCGCATTGACTTACTAAGTAAAGCCCAGTACTTAGATTATCTACCGCGTCTCGACTGCCTATCACTTTTCACTATCATCTCTCGCAGTGTAATTGATTGAGCACTATCAAACTATGAAAAAGGAAATCCTAGAGCTTTCAGATCACCTTTTTTGAGAAGAGTTGAGGTTAAGTGTCATAAAGTTTTGCTTTATGTATACAGACACAGAACAATAGCCAGACAGTGCCACATAACAAATGGTACTAAATTTGCATTTCATCGCTCCTGCTGGGCCCTTTCTGAGTTCCAGCAGGCCCTGATACAGACTCTCAGCCAATCCCTGTCCCTAATCAGGAATTGCAGTTTGGGGTGGTCTGATTCACACGATTGAGCGTTGAAAAGCATTTGGGTGTGCTTTTTATAATGAATTGGGGAGCGCAAGGCTGGTGACTGTCTTAAAGGAGCAGATAATACACATAAACAAGTGTTGTGACAAGAAACAACGGGACTAAGAAAAATTTGCCTTACCGGTAAGTAATACAGTCATTCTTTAGTCCCACTGGCAGATCCATCTAAAGTACATTAAAAGAGTATATACAGCAAAGAGATACTCAAAATGTGGAGACTACCTCCCCCCCCACACACACACTACCTTACTGTATTTTTTGTTAGGTGGACATACAAGACATATATAACAATTTTCAAATGAATTTAACATAAAGTACTTACAAAAGAGGTTGGCAATTCTGAGGTGGTGCACTACAGTCAAATTTAAAGCTTGCCAACGGTTCTGGGAGTCCACGACGTAGTTAGTTCCTATATATGATTTAAATGGGAGTGATTGCAGAAAAGCTGGCATCATGTCCTCTTTTTTTGAAACCACATTGTTTAAAATTAGCACTCGCAGGCTGCATCTGCAAGCCTGCCTTTTCTTAACAACATCTGTGCACGGAAATCCAGAGTTGGTATGAAATGAATAGCACTGAGCAGTTGCATGACTCACTGTTTTTTTATTATTGGTGTGCTTTATGTTTTTCAGGCGCATTCTTCCTCTACTCGGGCCTTGCTGCAGTGGGAGTCATTTTCGTCTATGGCTGCCTTCCAGAGACGAAAGGAAAAAAGCTAGAGGAAATTGAATCATTGTTCGAGAGCAGGCTATGTACATGTGGTAATACGGAGACGGATGAGGGGCGATACATTGAGTACATTCGGGTGAAGGGAAGTAATTATCATCTTTCTGACAATGATGCTTCTGACGTGGAGTAGACTCTGGCTGCAGATGTATTTAATCTTGTAAAGCTTCCTCCTGGGGGAAGGCCAGCTACTGGTGACCTCATCACGCTGCTTCTGGTCTGGTTCTTCTTTCTACGCTTTTAGGAACTCCTTTTCCATTCTCAAATTCTCGATTTGGAAGTAAACAGAAGATGTCGATGGATCAGAAATTGAAGTGGAAACAGCACATCAAGATGCGCTGCTCTCTTTTATAATAATGCAAGAAAGATATTTTTATGATCCCTTGTGTTGAAACTACAAGTGCACAATATATTGGACCACAGTAGCAGTCGTTATGTCTGTTTTCGGAACATCTAGACACACTACAGTACATTCCATACTTGGCCAAATTGCTACAGAATAGTCAGTGAGGATACACAGTTAGCAGCTTATCTCTGTTTTTTTTTTTTCACTGAGCTTCGTAGAATGTGTCCTCCGTATAAGGTTTGTTTTGTGATACTGACAATATACATTCCATATGGTTAAGAAGGCATCAATGAATCTGAACGGTACTTCCATGAAACATACTTGACTTATATCATACACAATTAGAATATTAAAAAAAATCTTTAAAAAAAAAATCAGTGTTTGTACGAAAATAAACTAAGCAGAATGAATGGATTTTGTGACCTTTTAAATAGTGTCCATGTTTTGCTTTAGGAGCGTTTTATAGCAATTTGAAAAAATCACGCGTGAAATAATTTATAGATATGGATGATTTTATAGGATAATATGTCATTATTAATACAGTCACACATATAAGCACATGGTACAGTTTACTACAAAAAAAAAATCTTTTTGGTGCTGGAATGAGCCTCTTCACACAAATTCCAAAAATTAAGGTTTAGTACTGACTGATAACATCTGGAAAATAGAAAAGTGAAATGAGTTAAACCCCTACTTGTACTATTATGACTGAAAATGAAGTGCCAATACTGAAAGCTGTACACTAGTTGTTAAATTACGGTGATCCTCTTTTTAAAAATTCAAAACTCAGTGCACTTTGCCTATAAAGACAGTTTATTCTATCTAGTACTTGTTAAGTGCGCAGTTCTTATGTTTCTTAGAATCATTCTGGTCTCGTCTGAAAGTTAAAATGTATTTATATGTAATTATAGGGGATGAATTCAAAAGAACAAATGTTTTCTTTGACAACAAGTGTGGCCATGATTTAATAAAGATTAGCAGTAGAACAAAGTATGTATGATGCCAAAATATGGTATTTTACCAGATGTATGCCAAAGTATCAATGCTTCTTTAGGCTATGTATTAAGGCAAAACGTTTCTTTTTACTTGTGAACCGCTAATCACAATAAAATATCTTGTGATGGTGCAGTCGTTTTACAGTAGAAGAGTTTAGTCAAGTAGTAAAACACACTGATCAAATCTCGACAATCTTTCTTCGTGTAATTCCTGCTATCATATTGTGATAGGCTCTCCGGATTGGAAACGCAGAACGTCTAAGGCACATTTAATGCTACATAAAATGATTTTCGTGTGTGGTTTCTCCTAAAGGAGAGGACCAACAGCACAATGTGTGTTAGCCATCGCACTATAAAGAAGGTTAAACTGTGTCTACTAAGAATAGGTATGATATCTGTAACTGATATCTGTTGCATTTACACAGCCATTTACCATGTTATTATTAGCACACTGAAGAAGCACACGATTACCCAGTATTGGCTGAAATCAACTGTTGTCTTAAGGCATCTACTGGATTAAGGCATCATATGAAAATGAAGACACCATTATTAAGTAAATTATGAAAATACCATGAAGAAAAGTATAAATACTTTTAGGGGTGGAGATTGTATTATGGTTGATGTTATTTAAAGGGGCGGTGCTAAAGTTCAGAATTTGGGGTGTGTTTTGGTTGAAGCTTGGGTTATGGATTGCACTGTGTAAGATTTAAGATAAGGGTCATGTGAATGGATTGCAGTAAAGCTAATGTTATATTTAATTTTAAGATTAGCTGGGATTACTGCCTGGGATGGTTAATGTGACAGTTGGGCTCGTGTATCAAGCTTGAGCTTGGGAAAGAGGTTAGAGTAAGGGCCCCTGTCAGAGTTAGGGTTATAGCTGTCATTAACAATTTTATTTATTCTGGTATTCTGCATAGGGGTTTCTTCGGGTTTGTCTATGCAATTTTAAATGTATTTTTCTTCATATGTGTTCTTCCTGATTAACTCTTCATTAATGCATTCCTACATTTCTGCATTTGTCATTATCACACAGATCACTGTATCAGTCTACTAGATTGTGTTAACTTATGAAGTCTTGTATTTATTTATATATTTTGAGACTTTCTATAGCAAAGATCAGGACCTGGTGGACACTGAAGTGCCACATACAAATACATATACTTTAAGGTAGACTGAAAAAGTGTGGAGTTTAGTATTAATTAAACTTGTTCTACACTTACAAAACTTTACAAAACTCTTTAGTGCAGGGAGGTATACACATAGCCTTCTAGTTTGATACAGTATTTCTTGATTGGAACCATTTGGGATACCATATTTGCATAATCGTTCTTAAAAATAGTTGCTGCACAAAATCACACTGGCAGGGTAACATATTTTTGCACAATGTAAGAGCTTGGCTGAGGTCTCAGTCAAAAAGTTATGAACTAGCAAACATGACAACGTAAGGTACCTGAATACATTTTTACAATGAAGCACATTGTATTTAGGCTCATTAAAAATGTTTGCAGCTACTGATGGGACCAAAAAAAAAAGAAACATCGGCCAAAATTGGAGATATTTAGCTTTTTTTAATAAACAGATTTTGAGAGCACTTTGAGGACATTTTGTTTACTTTTACAGAGTTTGACAATAAAATGCTCAACAAGAGGAGAGCAATTTTGTGCACTTAGATGTTACTTCAAATGGTAAATATTTTCCTAAAATAACATTACCAATAGCTCTCAGGTTACTGTGCTAAATCAATGAAACCTCAAAATGATGTAATAATGAAGATGATACCCCAATCATTGATAATCAGTGAATCAACTTTGGAACTAGGAAGGGCCAGGCTGGCCTTTCCAGCTTGCAACTTGAGAGTGTGCAGTATTCAGGCGAGCAATCAACATGCTTAGCTATTTACTTTGGTGAGCATTTTTGCATTTGTTGGTGTAACTTATGGTACAAACTATATTACATGGGATATTTAAAATGGGGTCAAGTCTGAGTTCATTCGTTTGTTCTGGTGACAGTTTCCTTCCCTCAGTGCATTCTTGTTTGACTTTGTTTGCAGGGGCCTTGTAGCTGTATTGCCAGATTTCTCAAGGCCAAATGGACCAAAATTATTATTAAATAGGAATGTAGGCATGCGATCTAAAGTATCTATTATAAACCCAAGCTTTATAAAATAAGTTTGTTCTATGAGTAATACCCTCAAATATACCAATGAATGCTGCTCAAAGGAATTATATGGGCAGTTTCACTTTAGTTGAATGCTTAGGTTGTTGGTGGGCATATGTACTCTAGAGTCTTTTTAATTAGTCTGGCATTCGTATTTGCTGATACTATTGAGCTGAAATAATAATAGCACAGTATGCCCTCAACATTATCTGGGTGCTTCAAAAACTGGTAGGAACTAATATCAGTATTAACTTTAAAATGTGAGCACAAAGTTTAGAGTGCTATAGCTAAAAGCTATCCACACTAATGTATGCACAAAAACAACATTCCATGTTACACTAAATCTAACTACATTCTATAAATTACTTTTTTGTGCACAATGTACTGTAAATGTAATACAATCAAAACATTGTCTTCTCTAGTTCACGTGGACAAAGTTGAAGGCAAAAACATCTCATACCAGGCCAGAAGCAGAAAAAAACCATAATATGCTGTTTGTTGAAATGTGTTAAATACAATTGCGGGTAATGTTTACAGCGTATATGTAGCTGCTGCCTAGAAATTTTTTCCTGAATTGTTCTCCAGGTGAAAAAGTAATGTTTTCTGTACATAAATGGTGGGTGTTTTATAACAAATCTTCATAGCCTTGTGTACAGTTTGTCATTTATAATATATTCAGGAGGCATAGGCAGTGGCAATGTAAATGATGTCAGCACAATCATTTCCTCTCGCAGGAATATGTATCATTGATTTAAACATAAAACACTGTATTTTGGTACTGCAGGGTAATCTCCTACAAACATATGAATAAATTATATGTCACAGCAGTTGCCATCTGTAGATCTCCCTCTTGTCTGTTTTGACTTGGAAAAGAGTTTTTTTCTTACTTGGTAAATCGCCTCTGTGGTGTTTTCGTGCCTGGGTTGTACAAGGTGTTGGCATTTGCTCAGGATTATTCTAACCACATGACCTGTTAGTGTTAAACAATGTAGAGTTATTGGAAATCTTCATTTTTTTTTGTAGCCAGTGGGTTGCACTTCAGTCACCTTTGCACAGTTCTAACACTCTTTCAGGTGAACTTTTCAACTTTTTTCACTGTATGTTTTTTGTTGAGACGGCCATTTTACGTTTGACTTGTTTTCCTTAATTTTAGAATAACACCATTACACGGATTTTCGCTGCTTGTGCCTATTTTATGTATATTGTATGGTACCATCCAAACCTTTTAAGGATGTAAAACAGGTTACTGTAAGGAAAATACAGTGGTTGCAAAGTCAATGAGAAATGTACTTCCAATTTCTAAAAATCGGAAAGTATAAAAAGTTCTGGAAACTGTCTACAATGTAAAGGATTATCAGTAATGTAACCTTTATGTAAAGAAAACTGAATATCAAATCATGTTCTTTGCACCACTATATATATATATATATATATATATATATATATGTTCACCAAAAGCGCCCTCAGCTTTGGGAGCGCACTCGACTTTGCTCTGCCTACCGGCTTAAAGATGCAGTCTGCCTTCGTGTGCCACGTTTAATTTCTGCTGCCAACGCGTTTCAAGGTTTCTCAATCCCTTCTTCCTGGGCAATTCGAAAAATGACATCTGAGGCTCGCAGCTGTTACATTTCCATCAATTTATTCAGCAAAATGACGGCCCCCAGTGGGCGGATACAATTATTCAAGTCAATTGCATGATGGGACATCGAGTCAACAGTGCGAGAAAAACACTTTTCCTTTAGTAAGTTCAAATGTTCATTTTTTATTTTCGTCTTTTAATACCTATAGTAGGTGCAGCTCACTTTGGCAGGCTTGTTTCGCATATAGAGCAAAGTGCTAATCCAGTAATGTCCATTGCAAACCGGTCGCCTTGTACAGCTGATTGTCATTTTTTCAGCCAACAATGGTGCAGCTCCCCGCGGTCGGACCACCGCGTAATATATGTTCACCAAAAGCGCCCTCAGCTTTGGGAGCGCACTCGACTTTGCTCTGCCTACCGGCTTAAAGATGCAGTCTGCCTTCGTGTGCCACGTTTAATTTCTGCTGCCAACGCGTTTCAAGGTTTCTCAACCCCTTCTTCCTGGGCAATTCGAAAAATGACATCTGAGGCTCGCAGCTGTTACATTTCCATCAATTTATTCAGCAAAATGACGGCCCCCAGTGGGCGATACAATTATTCAAGTCAATTGCATGATGGGACATCGAGTCAACAGTGCGAGAAAAACACTTTTCCTTTAGTAAGTTCAAATGTTCATTTTTTATTTTCGTCTTTTAATACCTATAGTAGGTGCAGCTCACTTTGGCAGGCTTGTTTCGCATATAGAGCAAAGTGCTAATCCAGTAATGTCCATTGCAAACCGGTCGCCTTGTACAGCTGATTGTCATTTTTTCAGCCAACAATGGTGCAGCTCCCCGCGGTCGGACCACCGCGTAATATATGTTCACCAAAAGCGCCCTCAGCTTTGGGAGCGCACTCGACTTTGCTCTGCCTACCGGCTTAAAGATGCAGTCTGCCTTCGTGTGCCACGTTTAATTTCTGCTGCCAACGCGTTTCAAGGTTTCTCAACCCCTTCTTCCTGGGCAATTCGAAAAATGACATCTGAGGCTCGCAGCTGTTACATTTCCATCAATTTATTCAGCAAAATGACGGCCCCCAGTGGGCGGATACAATTATTCAAGTCAATTGCATGATGAGACATCGAGTCAACAGTGCGAGAAAAACACTTTTCCTTTAGTAAGTTCAAATGTTCATTTTTTATTTTCGTCTTTTAATACCTATAGTAGGTGCAGCTCACTTTGGCAGGCTTGTTTCGCATATAGAGCAAAGTGCTAATCCAGTAATGTCCATTGCAAACCGGTCGCCTTGTACAGCTGATTGTCATTTTTTCAGCCAACAATGGTGCAGCTCCCCGCGGTCGGACCACCGCGTAATATATGTTCACCAAAAGCGCCCTCAGCTTTGGGAGCGCACTCGACTTTGCTCTGCCTACCGGCTTAAAGATGCAGTCTGCCTTCGTGTGCCACGTTTAATTTCTGCTGCCAACGCGTTTCAAGGTTTCTCAACCCCTTCTTCCTGGGCAATTCGAAAAATGACATCTGAGGCTCGCAGCTGTTACATTTCCATCAATTTATTCAGCAAAATGACGGCCCCCAGTGGGCGGATACAATTATTCAAGTCAATTGCATGATGGGACATCGAGTCAACAGTGCGAGAAAAACACTTTTCCTTTAGTAAGTTCAAATGTTCATTTTTTATTTTCGTCTTTTAATACCTATAGTAGGTGCAGCTCACTTTGGCAGGCTTGTTTCGCATATAGAGCAAAGTGCTAATCCAGTAATGTCCATTGCAAACCGGTCGCCTTGTACAGCTGATTG
Source organism: Triturus cristatus (assembly GCF_964204655.1). Taxonomy (NCBI): domain Eukaryota; kingdom Metazoa; phylum Chordata; class Amphibia; order Caudata; family Salamandridae; genus Triturus; species Triturus cristatus. The sequence goes on along the minus strand of NC_140585.1, from coordinate 1,102,452,488 downwards.
TCATTTTTTCAGCCAACAATGGTGCAGCTCCCCGCGGTCGGACCACCGCGTAATATATGTTCACCAAAAGCGCCCTCAGCTTTGGGAGCGCACTCGACTTTGCTCTGCCTACCGGCTTAAAGATGCAGTCTGCCTTCGTGTGCCACGTTTAATTTCTGCTGCCAAAGCGTTTCAAGGTTTCTCAACCCCTTCTTCCTGGGCAATTCGAAAAATGACATCTGAGGCTCGCAGCTGTTACATTTCCATCAATTTATTCAGCAAAATGACGGCCCTCAGTGGGCGGATACAATTATTCAAGTCAATTGCATGATGGGACATCGAGTCAACAGTGCGAGAAAAACACTTTTCCTTTAGTAAGTTCAAATGTTCATTTTTTATTTTCGTCTTTTAATACCTATAGTAGGTGCAGCTCACTTTGGCAGGCTTGTTTCGCATATAGAGCAAAGTGCTAATCCAGTAATGTCCATTGCAAACCGGTCGCCTTGTACAGCTGATTGTAATTTTTTCAGCCAACAATGGTGCAGCTCCCCGCGGTCGGACCACCGCGTAATATATGTTCACCAAAAGCGCCCTCAGCTTTGGGAGCGCACTCGACTTTGCTCTGCCTACCGGCTTAAAGATGCAGTCTGCCTTCGTGTGCCACGTTTAATTTCTGCTGCCAACGCGTTTCAAGGTTTCTCAACCCCTTCTTCCTGGGCAATTCGAAAAATGACATCTGAGGCTCGCAGCTGTTACATTTCCATCAATTTATTCAGCAAAATGACGGCCCCCAGTGGGCGGATACAATTATTCAAGTCAATTGCATGATGGGACATCGAGTCAACAGTGCGAGAAAAACACTTTTCCTTTAGTAAGTTCAAATGTTCATTTTTTATTTTCGTCTTTTAATACCTATAGTAGGTGCAGCTCACTTTGGCAGGCTTGTTTCGCATATAGAGCAAAGTGCTAATCCAGTAATGTCCATTGCAAACCGGTCGCCTTGTACAGCTGATTGTCATTTTTTCAGCCAACAATGGTGCAGCTCCCCGCGGTCGGACCACCGCGTAATATATGTTCACCAAAAGCGCCCTCAGCTTTTGGATAATTGCGCACTGAAACCTACTATAGGATTTTAAAATGTGATTACTCACCTTGAAAAGACTACAAGTCCCAGCATACAAAAGCACAGATTTAATTGTGTGGGAACGCCTACTAAAGCGCCATTATGCTAATAAAAGTTAATGAATCAGGTGAACTTTCAGTGCATTCATGACAGCCCAGGAAGAAGAGGCGCAATGCCTCGAAACGCGTCGGCTTTGACAATAATTAATGGCTTCAGGGAAGCGAGCGGCAGCGAGGCTGAATTATTAATGAGAGTGCTGTCGAGTGCTCTCCTGCTGCTTTGGGGCACTTTGGTGAAAAATATTATACACGGCAGCCCTTGCCGTGAGGAGATGCACCATTTTCTGTACTACGAAAAGGCTGTGGAGTGGAAGATTCTACCCTACGAAGCACAGCGCTCTCAGCATGAAAGTAAGCTCGCTTTCCTGTTCCCATCCTACAAAGGAGTTTAAATGGACAAATTATTCATGATAATTGCGCACTGAAACCTACTATAGGATTTTAAAATGTGATTACTCACCTTGAAAAGACTACAAGTCCCAGCATACAAAAGCACAGATTTAATTGTGTGGGAACGCCTACTAAAGCGCCATTATGCTAATAAAAGTTAATGAATCAGGTGAACTTTCAGTGCATTCATGACAGCCCAGGAAGAAGAGGCGCAATGCCTCGAAACGCGTCGGCTTTGACAATAATTAATGGCTTCAGGGAAGCGAGCGGCAGCGAGGCTGAATTATTAATGAGAGTGCTGTCGAGTGCTCTCCTGCTGCTTTGGGGCACTTTGGTGAAAAATATTATACACGGCAGCCCTTGCCGTGAGGAGATGCACCATTTTCTGTACTACGAAAAGGCTGTGGAGTGGAAGATTCTACCCTACGAAGCACAGCGCTCTCAGCATGAAAGTAAGCTCGCTTTCCTGTTCCCATCCTACAAAGGAGTTTAAATGGACAAATTATTCATGATAATTGCGCACTGAAACCTACTATAGGATTTTAAAATGCGATTACTCACCTTGAAAAGACTACAAGTCCCAGCATACAAAAGCACAGATTTAATTGTGTGGGAACGCCTACTAAAGCGCCATTATGCTAATAAAAGTTAATGAATCAGGTGAACTTTCAGTGCATTCATGACAGCCCAGGAAGAAGAGGCGCAATGCCTCGAAACGCGTCGGCTTTGACAATAATTAATGGCTTCAGGGAAGCGAGCGGCAGCGAGGCTGAATTATTAATGAGAGTGCTGTCGAGTGCTCTCCTGCTGCTTTGGGGCACTTTGGTGAAAAATATTATACACGGCAGCCCTTGCCGTGAGGAGATGCACCATTTTCTGTACTACGAAAAGGCTGTGGAGTGGAAGATTCTACCCTACGAAGCACAGCGCTCTCAGCATGAAAGTAAGCTCGCTTTCCTGTTCCCATCCTACAAAGGAGTTTAAATGGACAAATTATTCATGATAATTGCGCACTGAAACCTACTATAGGATTTTAAAATGTGATTACTCACCTTGAAAAGACTACAAGTCCCAGCATACAAAAGCACAGATTTAATTGTGTGGGAACGCCTACTAAAGCGCCATTATGCTAATAAAAGTTAATGAATCAGGTGAACTTTCAGTGCATTCATGACAGCCCAGGAAGAAGAGGCGCAATGCCTCGAAACGCGTCGGCTTTGACAATAATTAATGGCTTCAGGGAAGCGAGCGGCAGCGAGGCTGAATTATTAATGAGAGTGCTGTCGAGTGCTCTCCTGCTGCTTTGGGGCACTTTGGTGAAAAATATTATACACGGCAGCCCTTGCCGTGAGGAGATGCACCATTTTCTGTACTACGAAAAGGCTGTGGAGTGGAAGATTCTACCCTACGAAGCACAGCGCTCTCAGCATGAAAGTAAGCTCGCTTTCCTGTTCCCATCCTACAAAGGAGTTTAAATGGACAAATTATTCATGATAATTGCGCACTGAAACCTACTATAGGATTTTAAAATGTGATTACTCACCTTGAAAAGACTACAAGTCCCAGCATACAAAAGCACAGATTTAATTGTGTGGGAACGCCTACTAAAGCGCCATTATGCTAATAAAAGTTAATGAATCAGGTGAACTTTCAGTGCATTCATGACAGCCCAGGAAGAAGAGGCGCAATGCCTCGAAACGCGTCGGCTTTGACAATAATTAATGGCTTCAGGGAAGCGAGCGGCAGCGAGGCTGAATTATTAATGAGAGTGCTGTCGAGTGCTCTCCTGCTGCTTTGGGGCACTTTGGTGAAAAATATTATACACGGCAGCCCTTGCCGTGAGGAGATGCACCATTTTCTGTACTACGAAAAGGCTGTGGAGTGGAAGATTCTACCCTACGAAGCACAGCGCTCTCAGCATGAAAGTAAGCTCGCTTTCCTGTTCCCATCCTACAAAGGAGTTTAAATGGACAAATTATTCATGATAATTGCGCACTGAAACCTACTATAGGATTTTAAAATGTGATTACTCACCTTGAAAAGACTACAAGTCCCAGCATACAAAAGCACAGATTTAATTGTGTGGGAACGCCTACTAAAGCGCCATTATGCTAATAAAAGTTAATGAATCAGGTGAACTTTCAGTGCATTCATGACAGCCCAGGAAGAAGAGGCGCAATGCCTCGAAACGCGTCGGCTTTGACAATAATTAATGGCTTCAGGGAAGCGAGCGGCAGCGAGGCTGAATTATTAATGAGAGTGCTGTCGAGTGCTCTCCTGCTGCTTTGGGGCACTTTGGTGAAAAATATATATATATATATATATATATATATATATATACACACACACATACACATTATATATACATATTAATTCCTCTGGGTGATACCAGTGCTGTCAGCGGGTTGTGGGCCCAATATGTAGGAGTCCTAAAGTAATAAAAGATGACAGCACTCTGCTGCAGTGTAGAAGAATTTAATCCACAGTGTCACATTACAAACGCCATATTTTGGCTCACAGAGCCTGTCAAGTACAAGCCCTATTGACAAAGGAAAACATATAATTTGCATAACAATAAATGTAGAAAATAAACTACAAACACTAATGACACGTAAATCATTGAATCAGATTTCCAATTAAAAAACAATGAATCCATGATTGTATTGTCCAGTATAATTCATACTTCTAGGTTTGTGCACTTTTAAAAATAAATAATCATCATCATGTATCCGGTTTCTATACTTATTACAGCAGTGTTATTTATGTTCGGGAGTGGAAATACACTGACTATATTTGCAAGATGTTATAATGTCAGTATGAATGGGTATTGTCCGCAACACATCAGGCAGGAATAAAGGTAATGGATTTATGATACGATTGTTGAGATGTGCACAAGAGGAAAATATATTGATGTTTATACTGTCTATAATATGTAATTCGCTCTTGAAATAATCATTATATTATGAGGGATTTTAAATACAATGGAGTACAATACTGATTTGTAGGCATGTCTGTGAAGATTGGACCTGAATGTGTAAGTATACCTCGGGGTCATGCTGTAAATACATGCATACTGGAATGAGAATGGTAGGCTTTAATAATATTGAGATGTGAGCATGATGGTGCATTATCCTGAACAGTAGCATCATGAATTATTCATTGTTTTGTAATTGGGAATCCGATTCACTGATTAAATTCTTCTACACTGCAGTGGAATGCAATCGTCTTTTATCAATTTGGGACATGACATGATATATATATATAAATACATAATATGCACACACACTGTAACATATAACTTATCAAAATGCATAACCCAAATTTAAAATCAAAGAATATATATTTGGTAAACTTGGTATGTGAATAATTAACAACCAGCCTGGTTATTTGGATCATCTTCAAAAAGTATAAAATGTGCAGTTGTTGCAACATTCCATCAAGATTACTTTGTTTATAAGTACTGTTAATTTTGTAATAAAATAATTATTGCTATTTTATGTTTTAAATGTTTTCTTGAAGTTTGGTCTTTGCAAACATTTTGAGTTATTTAAGAATGTCAATGAAGGAGCTGTTCATGAAACACAATAAAGGTATGGTTGCTCATCATAATGTTTTGCTTTTTTCTTATATTTGCTGAACTACGTCAAGGAACTGAAAAATTGATGCTTTGAGCTAAGATGACCTGTGACCAGAAAAATTGACTTGGATTTTAGAATCCATTCGAACCATGCAGTCTTAAAAACATTGCTAATTGTAATGAAATACATTTTAACATAAAATTGCCAGTCTATATAATGTTCTCACAAGAGATGCTCGTTTACATGCGCAAGTCAAATGTCAACTATATATATATTCTGATATGGTCATGTCTTAGATCAAAGATGACAATCATAGTCTTGGGGTTTGTGGAACAAACAAAGACTAATTGGGTAGCGGAGGCTCTCTCCGTCATTCAACATATAGTCTATTTATGCTATGAGTATTTGTGTAGCACATTTCTACGATCTGCATGGTCTTGTAAGGCATTTGAAAACTGGGTGCGAAATCCACATAATTATGGTGTTTTTCACTGCTCAGAGTTATGGTGGTTTATAGTAACTGCTTTAGTGTTAGCAAGATCCCTGATTTCTTTAAGGAAAATGTAACAGTTGTTTATTCTTCAGCTGCCTGTCACTAAGTACAGCTGAGATCTTGCAACAGTGCACAAGTAGACCCACGCAGGTAACACATCTTTTGAATAACCTCCACGTTTATCCCATGCATGCACAAGGGAAGGGATTAAATGTTGGTGGCGTTCATGATCAACAGCTAGAGCAGAGGTACCAGTGTACTCATACATTGAAGGTTACCTTACTCTTTTGATCACTTCTCTTCCATTCTTAACTGATTCAACAGGTCAACAAGCAAAAAAAGAATTGGAGGAGAGTAAGAATTATGCATAATCGTTTTACAATAATTACAATTTTATTGGTTAAGCGGAGTATCAATTCTATATGAGGCATAATCAAAAATTTAGTAAAGTGAGCATGTGGGAAGAACATCATGGATGTGGTATTGTATATATAAGAAACACTGAATTCAGCATATGGTTTGAAAGAATAACCTCAGACGTTATGTGGTGTAGGGTAAGCAGTCTTTTTACTATCAAAGTTTTGCAAAGCCCCCAAGTTTCACCTTTTGAAAGGTTTGTGGTATGCTCTAACCTAAGATTTATTTCCTCCATCGGAAGGTAATTTTCAATACATTGCAAAATCATTTTATAATCTAATCAAACCCACACCAGACTGGAAACTGTAAGCAGAATGTTTCACTCTTAGTTTATTTCATTTAGTTTCATCATGCACAGTGTCATGGAACATTAAGGGCCTCATCGGGGGTTTCACTTTCGACCTCCGCAGGCGGTCAAAAGTGAAACCGGCTGGTCATTTCAGCTAGATTTCGATGGGCTTAAGGAGCCTGTCGGCCAGTCGGAGGCCTGCCCATAATCCCTATGGACGGCGTTTCCACCGTAGGGATTACAATGTCGATTTACAACAGGCTTTCAATGTTGGGCTTTCCGACATGGAAAGCCTGTCAGATAGCGACAATGGGGGCCCCTATCAGGACCCCCTCCACCCTGCGAGCTCTGGTTGGTTGCCGAGGGGGGCCCCTATGGTGCCCCCTGTTAATTCCTGCACCGTGTGGCAGGCGCCCTGAGGTGCCTGCCACGCGATGCAGGGATGAACAGATTCTCCCATTTCTCTATGGGAGTTTGTGCTATGCCGATTTACGGCCGCAGCACAAGCTCCCATAGAGAAATGGGAGTATGCGACCGCACCATGTGAGGTCGTATTGTAATCCTGCGGTCGGGACTGCCCAACCAGAGGTCGGTCGATTCCGAAATGGTCTGCTCGACATCGTAATAAGGCCCTAACTGTTTAGCACATAGTATATCTCATGCAGTACCTTTTGTGTAACATTACTGAGGGATTTGTGAGACACAAGTTGTTGCAAAAAGTCAGGATTTGTGACTTATCAAAAACTTGAAGCCTTTGTGAAGTAGGAGTGTTTTCCACAGAACTTTGCAAAGATTGCAAAAAATTACCTTTACAAAGATTTGAACAAATACTTTTGCAACTTATAACACCTAATAATGTATAACTTGCAAAGACTTTAGATTGGAGGATCTTTATCATATAATGGCAGATAGGCAATAGGATCCACACCCTCCTCATCTGGAAAATTACAACCCACGCCCTCTTGGGAACCAACCATTGTACAAGCTCCCCATTTAGACCTTATCTTGCTTTATTGCAGCAGCAGCTCAGTCTTTTCAATGCTGCCACTTGTGGGAAATCCTATCCCAAGTAAGGGTTTCCATTTGGGTACGTGTAATCCATTCTTTTCAACCTCAGGCAATTAATCAAGTCAGGCAATGCAGGTCAGCGTGCCCAGCTCTTGATTAAGTGGGATATACAGACATTTCTTCAGGCCTTTTCAACCAGTCCCTTTTCCGGGCATCACCATGTCATCATCCTAGATAGAGCAACGAGTGCCATCAGAGCGCAGGCAACTGGCTTTAACATCAAGTCTCCATGCATAGCATGGGTAGAGTTTCATGTCATTTACAAGGATATGCATTTTAGATTCCCCTTGCATATCATGCTCCTGTTGCTCCCAGCTCAAACCCTCTTCCATACTCACTCCTATACCTACTTCGTAGAAGAACGCTTAAACCTGCTTATTTCACCCTCCTACGTAGGGTGAACCCTTCCTTAGCACATAATAAGGTATCCAGTATTTCACTTCTGCATGTCAGACAGTATTTGTTCAAAGCTGTAGTGACAAATAAAGCAATATCCCAGACCATTTTAACTACAGGACAGGGAAGACACTATATGATGTTAAAATGGGATACAGAGATCGCGTTCATTTAAAATATTGAACGTTTCAAAAAATCTTTGCAGTAAATCTACAGTCAGAGATTTGTTAGATTCCGAGACATTCACATTTAAGGGGGAGTTGGTGGTGAAATATCCCTCCACATGGTCAATATCTTCTTGTGGATATACCTCCATTAGAAGTCGCTATATCAGCTTCTTAACTGCCCATAAGAGGCTGCAATTTTGTAATTCATTTAGGTTATTGTTTTGGTCCTGGAAGTGAGCAATTACATTTTTTTGGCCTCTTATTTCTGTGTACACTTTCCATTTCTCTTTTGACTCTAACTTTGTTAATTTCTGCACCTTAACTTCCACAGTCCTGATGATGATCCAACATTTGTAATGGTTTCAAACGTCGTTGACTTCGATGCAGACCCACAATATTGTATATTATAACTAAGGGGGCATGCTGTTCTTTATGAAACATACATAGACTGATCATCTTAATCCCACATGTATCACACTTAAGAGAGAACTAGGAACGTTCGTCACCGATACCCACTTAATTGCTTATTTTTTACTATTTTTATATGATCTACCATTTTGTTGCAATTACTGCTTGTTTATATCATTTGCAAGCTCTGTAAAGCACCCATTTGTAGGATTGGTTCTGGCTTCATGATTATTTTAAGAATGTACAGTTTCAGCAATTATAAATGGGCATGCAGATAGTTCAGGGCAATAATGAATAATGTAAGAGCGTGTGCACAATTTTGCATTTCCCCAAATTTGTTTAAACAACATCTGGTTGTGCCATAGTGGACTCTAGCAGGGGTGTGAGTATGGAGTTACTGCAGGACAGTTACAACTGTGGAGGAAAACCATTCCAAAATGAATGCCATAACTGTTCACGATACACTGCACTGAAGGCATGTGATTAGGTAATTCTTACTAAACCCTTTTTGTGAGCTGCAAAACGTTTCTGGTTCACCAAATGTCATTAGCACATGTTATTGCAGTCATAAACTAGAGTGCTTTTGATTGCAAAATGCCTCTGCAAGGTTCCTTGTGATACAGCACTTGTGTTCGATCTTTCTTGTGTTCCATGTCCCCTTGCACCTCAGTCCGTTGTTTTTATCTTATTTAGGATTCTCTGACATTTATTTGTTTGAGGTTTAGAATTTATTAGAATTGTGCTTTTTTCTTTTCTTACATTTGAACATTTACCAAGAGGCTTTTATGCATTCTTGCTTTTCCTCTCTTATTGTACCATCTTACAATAAATATCTTGATCATCTTTCTGCAAGGTGCTGTCTTTGGTACCCTATCCATTGTCTCCCTTCTGTTCACCCAGAACATTAGAGAAACTGTATTATGGCTTCTGGAGAGGGTCAACCTTACCACTCTTTCCACCAGAAAAATAGAAAAGGTGAGGAAAGTGTGACCCACAATTGACAGGTTGGGACATCTACAACATATAACAGCATCTAATAATATGCCTGAAATGAAGAACTTATAGCAGCAGTACAGCCACTTTCCCAGTATATTCAGGCATTCACGGATCTGAATGCTACGTTAAGAAAGCTGCAGCAGCCAGCTATTAATCTTAGAACCTTCGTTAGAAGGGTCAGGCGGAGCGATGCATTCCATTCCCATCAGTTTTGTACTAATAGGTCCAAAGTAGAGTGTTTAATTAGGATTTAGGAAGCAATACTGGATGATTATCTATTCTTTTTTGTGGAGTTTTAAGAATATGTTTGATCATTCATATATTGTTTATTTAACTGATGAAGCTTTATTGGATTTACAACAAGGTTCTCTTGATAGCCTCTCTTATATTATTAATTTTCAACAGATGGCCTTGGAGGTTGGTATGCTCTCTTAAGTTATTTATTTTAGACAGATCGCTTTGGAGGTTTGGTTGCCCAGAAAAGACCCAAATTTCCTTTTTCCATCGTGGTCTGAGGAAGAAATAAAGCATGAGTTGCAAGTATGTTTTTACCCAATACTTTCTCACAATTAATGGATTTAGATCTTAAAGTTTTAAAAGAAAGGAATTATTGGATTTAGATCTTCAAATTGAGCATTGTCTCCTAAAAAGAAGAGAACAAACATAAAAGGTCAATCTTTTAATACGTTTTTCACAAGGTTTCTTGTTCCAAAGGCACCCAAAGACTTTGACACTATTGAAGGACCTATGCAATTGGAAGTAGCTCATGGTCTCTTTACTGAGGAAGAACTTAGGAGACAGAGAACAAGGACTCTGTTTGCATTGTTGGATACGGGGACATGCGGTAAGATTGTGTCACATTTGCCCAGGAGAACCTTAGGGAAATTTCTTGTCACGGCTTGTCCAAGCTGGTATACTTACACAGGAGCAGAACGGTATCCATCGCCATCTCTACCTTGGTGCCGTAGCCATAAATGTAACAATTACAACTACGGCAAGATAAAGGGGAGGGGACTAGGAAGGGAGGTCCAGTGAGTAAAACCAGCTAATGTTGAGGAATGATTAGACCAAGAGTATAGACATAAGTGTTCAAAACATGCAGTTCTTTTAAGAAATAGAAGACTCTTCAATCTTACTGCACATTGGTTGTAGGGCCTACTAGATGCCATAGTTGGAGGTGGGAACTTCATTACCACAGTGTACCTAAACGTTCAAACTCCTCTCACTTGAGTTGTATAATTTTCCTGATGATTTTGCTTTTAAATTTTGACAACTCAGTAAGAGCAAAAATCTGTATTTGTACTAAAATTAACAAACCCAAAGCAAGTCTTGTTTGCGGCTTGAACTCCTGTTATCGTCTACTCTAATTCAGGGAGAGCATGTTGAGTTTTCCAGAGGAAGCTCTCTTCAAGAGTGCTAATGCAAGCCTGGATCTCTTTCGACTGGCAGTTGATCTTGGGCGAGGCCTCCTTTTAGATCAAGGCTCTGCCCAAAAAGGTCGCTGCCTACTTAAATCTCACATGATCTCGTAAAAGTTGCTAGCCTTAGAGGCTCCTTTGAGAATGTCTGCAGATGCACTGTACAACTTTTAACCTCACTATGAGGGGGTAGTAAAATGTTTCAAGTCACCAAAGTACCTTCTGGAACACCAGGCTGCCTTTGTTTTGACACAATTGCAGCCACCCTAGCCTTGATGTTTTGCCTGCATGCCAAAGGGAGTAAACGTATTGCAACAGCAGTTTCATCTTTCCTCTTTCAAGGTCGCAGTCTGGGGCATCAGGGTCGTAAAATGACATCACCTGTCTCTAGATATGAAGTAAAATGCAAGTGTTTCTTTTGTCTCTTCCTAGGTGACAAATTCTGGTCATCTTCCAAAATCATTCTCTGTTAGTACTTCAAGTAAATTTGACCTAGTCTTTTTAATCTACTATTTTGACTTCTGGCGTGGTTGATTGTGGTGCTCCATGATTAATTATGGATAAATCCTAGAGAACCAAGAATACTATTGTTCAGGAAGAACATTCTGAGACAGTTCAATCAGTTGATGGCTCAGTGTTGAATTCAGATCCAGTCACTGAAAGAATTACCCGCAATAACTAACCATTGGAAAATGTCGAGATATGCTCTTTTGACCTTGTTCCCTCTCCCCATCATTCTCTTTATTCTTTAAAGTCCTTTACTGAGTAGATAGGGCCCAAGTTTAAATTGGACCTTGAAGGCATTATTTTTGTTATCAGAATTTGTACTTCACATTGTATGGCTTTCTCAGTGCTGGACTCGAGGAATGTTTGAGAGACCTTCAAATGTCTTGAAGAAAGCCTAACCTCAAGATTTTACCTTCTAAGTATGTATATATTTTCAGATGTCTTATGAAACCTTTGATTCACGAATTACCATCTTCCTGAGAATGTGACTGTTGTATAGATCTGGTACCAAGAAGTACTCCATATATGAGCCAGAAAATAAGGCTTTAAAGGAATATTTAGAGAAAGATTTGCAAAACGGACTTACTATTACATCACTCTCACCCATCCGATCCCCCTCTCTTCTTTGTTTCAAAGAAATAAACTCTAATCTAATAGTGGTTTTAGAAAGGTAACTGAAAGATAATTAGTAACATCTTGGAATCAGCGCAAGGAGCTACTTTATTAATCAAGTTGCATTTGAAAGGGGCATTTCACTTACTGAGACTCCAGTAGGATGATAGAAAATGCTGTGTTTCATACAGCATTTGACCATAGAAAAGTTTGGGTGATACCTTTTGACTATGCAATGTGCCTTCTATTTTCCATATTGTTATGGAAACTGCTTTTTACTAATATTCTTTACCAGCTCGTCATCGTATCTCTTGATGATATCCTGATTTTATTCTCTTCAGACTGGCATGAGCAACATTTTATTACATTACTTACAAGCCCTAATATTGGTACTTATACCTAAAAACAGAGGGTTTTTGAGTCTAGACAAGGGGAATATCTTGGTTACATTTTGTCTGAGAAAGGTCTTTCAATGGATCATCATAAAGTGACAGTGTTTATAGATTGGCCAACTTCAACCACCATTAAACAGGTGCAGTATTTTCTGGACTTGCCAATTTTAACAGGCAGTTAATTAAACCATTTTTGTTTATTAAGAATTGCTAATAAGGATTTTGAGGGCTTGAGAAGGTCTCAAGAGCAGATACATTTGTTGGGCTTATTTATTCTCAGTTTGATCTTCACATTACATATATTCCAGGCTCTCAAAATGTTTGTGCAGATGCTCAATCTCAAAGTTACATAGATTTAAATTATCAAGGGATTTGAGCCACAACCACCCTTTCTGGCTCATAATTTTCAGCGGTTATTAATCTTTCTTTCAATCACATACGGGAAACATATTCTAACACACTGCTATCTTTACATTTATGATAACATCCTATAGCGTTATTTGTCAATGATGGATTGCCTTTTGTTTTCAAATGTTTGTGGATACCCAATTCTGAATTACAACTGCATGTGATAAAGATGTAGCATGAACTTCCTGTTACCGATCCCAGGGGTGTCAAAAGTACTACTGAGTGGGTACAAGGATACTTTTGGTGGTGTACCTTATGCAGGGACGTTAGTCATTTTGTCTCTTCTTGGACAGTTTGCACACAAGCTGAGTGACTGAATCTTACGTTGTTTCTTTTAAGACCCTTAGAAATTCCTTCCAATCCTTGGTTTACTATTTACACATATTTTATTCTAAATTTGCCAATTTTGCATTTTTGTTCCACTATAATGATTAGTCCTTTGCTTGATGTTACTACTGCTGCTGAAATGGCGCTGGCATTTTTGTATAATATTTTTCAATTACTCAGCTTTCCTCAGCAGACAAGACTGCACCTGACAGAGATGCACAGTATAGCTCTTTGCTGCTCTGAAAGTCTGTAGGAAAAATGTTAGTAATTCAATTTAGGCTTGTCTTCAGGTTACCATCCTCAAACTAATAGACAAATGGAGATAGTCAACCCGCTTTTAGAGCACTATTTACACTATTTTAGCAAAACTACTCAAAAACACTAAAGATACTTTGTCAGGCTGTTAAATTTGCTTACAACAATCTAGTTCAGTTGGAGATTTTTTAACAACCAATCAGCACCAACTACCACAAAAAGGCCCCTCTTTTTGGTTTTAGCCTTGATTGAATTCCTACGCCTCGGCGATAATTCCTGAATAACGGCAGATACATCGCTAACGGTTCTAATTCCTGAATAACGACAGATACATCGTTAACGGGTTCTATTGTTTTCTCGATGCGGTAAGATGCCCCTTCTTTTGTTGTTCTATTGCCCACAAACGGCCTGCTATACAGTCACAGCCTATTTAGTTCCTCTCAGCTTGATGTGGTTTTTAGAGTTACTCTTCACGGTGTTTTTGGTATGATGAGTTTTGTTGATACTTGGAATTTATTTCAATATTATTCCTTTTACTTAGAACGAATTATTTGACTTGTGACATCAAGCCCTCCATTCTTTGGAATCCGGGATTCTTCTTGTGATTAATATCAATTAGGTATGTGATTAACACAACATACCATGCTTTTAATTGTGTTTTAAATAGGACAACATCCTCACACCCCCTTATTTTAACGTTACAGGTGTTTCAGTTAAGACCACCTTCCAGTCAGGTTGCCCCCTCTTTGGTCCTGATGAAGACCCGCAAGGCCAAGGCTTAAAAAATCCCTAAGGCCATCAAGACGGGTCGAAACGTCGACGCCCACCCTTAACTACCTGGGACACATACTCATCCTTCCGTGCAAGACCATCAATGGGGTCATTTTTTGAAATATACTAATATTTTTGTATTTAATGAATGTGACCAGGTTATTTGGATTCTGGACGGTGAATCACAACCGATCCACATTGCCTAAAATTGATTGAATATTCTCACTACTATGTATCTTTCATTTCTTGTCTCATTCACTCGCTCTTTTATCACCTTCCCTTAATGCACGTTTCTCCTTGGAGCAACCTCGTTCTGTCCTAATATTGAAAAAATTGCCAAAAATAAATGTATGTATATCAGCTCACAGTGTTTTGGATGTTGTCCTTTGTCAGTTTGAACTATTTATTGAATATTGCGAGCCTTTGTTCTTAAAGAAAATTTCTTTTTTTTTTGGGCTCAGGATTAGCTAAACATTCAACTAAGCGAAGCATATTGTCTCAGATATATTGATCATTGGTCAAGGACCACTGTTTTTGGTATCAGTGACAATGCCTGCAGCACGTTCCAGCACAGTGTTGCATGCACCATGTCGTGCATGCCATACTGTGCAGGAATGGTGGTGCAATTCCAGGGGGGAACAACATGTGCCCCCCAACATGCTCCACAAGGTCCAGAAGTGGCAGTGGGCCCACTTTTCATGTCCATCCCCTGTTCATGGCAGGCTCACCGCCATCAAAATATGCTCGCCGGTGCCACAGCAGCACCACCAGCAAATTTCTGGCCTTTTCTGCTGCGCAACCACTGCTGGATCCAGGATCCGACCAACAAAAATCAGAATACTGCCGGCGGACACGCAGTGGTTGAAGTGTTCGGACCGCCACTGTGAGTACTGTGGTCCTGAGGACCTCCATACTTATAATAAGGCCCTAAATCAATTTGTAAGGCGCCAATGGCATCATTTAGTAAAAGTAAAATGGATGTAGGCGGCAGGGGCACGAGGACCCTACTTCAGGGAACAGTCACTAGGCCACTCTCCCACATCTACAACATCTCAGAAAATGCAGAAGGTGCTGGTGGAGGAAGTTGTGGGTCACCAAGCACCGAATAGAGTGCAGCAGCCACAGCTATAAGAGGGGCCTCTGGAGAGACTGAGGCAGGGTTCAGACTGAGCAATGTGTGCACCCTCAAAATACCCACAGACCTGTTTCTCTGCTGCTTGAGCCTGCTACGGAGAGCAAACTGGAGGGGGCCACCGGTCAGTGCATCCAAAATTACATCCAAAATTAACACAGCCACGACAGTAGCTCTCTCAGACCATAGCTCCACATGTTATATGACAAACCTACCACAATATCATATCTTTAGCAGACATTTGTCACAAGATCTACAAGAGGCTAATGTGCAAGTCGCTCTACCTCTCGAGAAGATTGATATAGTGTTGGACAATAGTGAACAATCGCCATCTGGACAAACTGCTCCCTTGTGACAGTTTGGTAATAACGAAAATGGTTTATACAACTCTATGCTCACTGCTGCTGGTCAGCCATAGGTCCAGGCTACAGGCAACAGTCCTGAATCGTTTATTATGTCTTCAACAAGAAGATACAGAGTCTGTGTACAAAATACTTTGCTACTTGTACATCTTACAAATCCAGATGAAAATATTCAACTTCCCAATACAGTGAAAGGCCGTTTCATTATGTAAGGTTTTCAGTAGGCCATCCTGTTAATTAATGAGAAAATGTGAAGGAAGTAAAGTTCAGAAGGGAAAAGAGCAAAGAGAAGTGAAAGACTGACTCTAACCACACAGTTTCCTGTGGCCATGCATGTTTGAGAGAAGTGACAAGTACTTAGCTCATACCTGTGGGTAGCCATCTCATAATCGCTAGCATTGTACAGACTATCTATTAGGGGGAGCTGTTCAGTGAACATCCATAAGGTTGGGGAGTTCTTGGATAAGAATAGAATTACATTGGAGGTAGAGATCAGCTCAAGAAATCCTCAGTATGCTGTCACCCTTAGCGTCTCCTATAGACAAGTTCTTAATAGCCTGTGTCTATCTGCTATATATCAATCAACCTAATTAGTATAGAATTTTTGTTAGGATGGACAAAGTAAATGACTCATATTGGTATAAAGATCAATGCAGAGACAGCTCTCAGATAACTGAGGATATGAGCATTAAGTGGCAGCGATGCACAGGGGTTAAAATTGCCAAATAATTTTGTTCCAGATATTTTGATTATGGCTATTCACTATTGAGAGGAGCTAACTTTCACAGAGTGACGTTTTTAATCCCTGGATGTTGTATTATACCCCAGATAGGTTAAACAAAATATTTAGAACCTCAGATAGAAGGTGCCCTTGGTGCAACGGATTAGGAGAATAGGAGCATATTTTCTGGTCATGCACAGACGTTACCGGGTACTGGGTACATGTTTTTGAGCACATCCCACTGTACACAGGATGTGTGGTTAAGCCTTATCCTGTGGGTTTGGCCATTCTATCACAATTTAGGAAAAGGGGTGCACAATTTATATGTGTTTCTACAATGGTTTCTCACTGTGTTGTTAAGCAGCATTTGAAATCTTATATTCATCCTACAGTGGGGGAGTGGCTTAATAAGATGAAGAAGATTAGCATGAGAGACTATTGGTACACATGCCCAGGTACATCAAATTTAGTGTTAGAATCAAATATTGAGTATTTTTGCAATGGTAGAAACCCCTTATATATAAATATATAATAACTATTGTGGGTAAATGGTTTGTAGTAAACAGTGCCTGAATAGAGAGCCTTGCTCTGAATAGCATATGCACTTTTTTCTTTTTTGCATCTGCACTTTAGAATAGATAAACTGTTTATGTAGCTAGAATAGATGCTATGTCTTAGATAACTTTGAATATATACTTGTATTGCACTTTCGGGAATTTGTAATTGCTATACAAAATATTTGTAATAGAAATATCTCCGCTGTATCAAATTACTACCCACTGAAAACACCAATAAAACACAACAGCCCCAAAGATAATTACACAATATAAATGTTTAAGAATAAATTAGATATATCAAAAACACAAATATATATTTATTTACTAACAAACAATAAACAATTATAAAAACCTACAAAATATTATCAAAAAAAATCAACTAAAAACTATATAAAACACAATATTAAAGTAAATGACATTTAAAAATTCATTATTAATGTAGTAATCACTTTTTTCATTAAATACTTTATGAAAACAATACAAATAAAAATTTCTCAAGGAGGCATACAGATATGTCATAGTAGGTCGAAAAAACATTTAGTGTAATCATAAAACCTATATACTTACCAATGATATTCAATTCCACTAAATATTATTACCCAATAAATTCTGCTGTCAATATTTAGGAGCATCAATATTCTGACATCAATACTCAGAACCCACACATGAACACCGACTAAGCCCCACAGTGATCTCCATGGCACAGATATTAAAACTGAACTTGAATGGGCAGAATCAAGAGTATAGCCCACCTCGGCAAATTAATGTTTACCATCTGTTGAGTGCATCACTGAATAGGATTTATAAAAACAAATTTACTCCTAAGGTAGTACAAATTTACTGTTTACAGTCTTTATGTGCAACATAATATATACTACTGAATAGCAAATTGTATAGCATCTTGCAAATGTGCATATAAATAACTTCCTTCAAATGAAATCATTATACTTTTGAAGGCATTTATATTTGTTAAAACCCCATATTAGGTCAAAAATAACGTGAAATAATTTGACCTAATCTGGATGAAGGCCACATAACTAGACTGGAAAATGTGATTAAGGAAATGGCAAGAAAGACTCAAGGCTGTTCATCTGCAGAAGCGCACATGAGCTTATTTATGAGAGGCTTGCGCCACTGGAGCATCACTTTTTCTGACGCTCTAGCGGCGCAAACATCTCAACCATATCTATGAGACCATTCTACGCCACTTTGCGTGGATTTGAATGGCCTCATAGTTGTGGAGTAAGACAAAGCAGCACAAGTTGCTGCGTTACCTTACTCTGCACCAGGAAAGCGGTCCATGGGTGTTGCAGGGAGTTTTACCCGCAACACCCATGGGTTCTGACGTTGCCCTAGATTTACTTAATCGTGTAAACCTGTGGAAATGGCAAAACCTTACACCTCCCCAGGGAAGGCGTAACAAGGAGCGATAAACTCCTCCCCCCGCGCACCCCCCATCCCCACCACAAATGATTGTCCTGGAAGGAGGGTGCTTCCAATCTCTGGGCAGCTTGTGTATGCTAAACATACCTTAAGTGTCTGTGTCTGTCCCTATATCAAGAGTGCCATTTGGATGTTTCCTAGCAATTTTGAAAATCAGCGTAAAGACTGTACAAACAATAAAATCTGGTTTAAATGTGGCTCTTTACTGGAAGCTGACAATACTCACACTTGGTGCGAACTCTGCATCAGAGAATGTGGAACAGGCACATAGCATTCACAGCTAAGCCTGGATGTTTAAAGTATAACTGAACTTGGTTTTGAAATTAAAATGATAACGTTAACATTGTGTAAGTTGGCTGCCACTGTCGCTTGTAAATGTTAGGCATATTGCTTAAATCTAAAAGGTAAACTGTGCATTCACTTACATTTAAAAAGATTAATATAAGCTTAAGTGAGATTTTATCGAAAAGGTTGCATCCAAGCTGCATGCTTTTAAATCTGAATAGTTAAAAAAAAACTATTTTCTGTAACTCCTGTTGAGAATTGGTAGAAGCAATTTTCAGCACATAACCTATTAAGGGAAAAAGTGAATTAGTCATCTTGGACTAATATTTTATAAATGTTGCAAAGTGACTTCCATAAGTTGCCACGCACTATCTACCCTTCAAGAAATCAGTTTGTCCTAATGGCCATTCCCTTTCCTTAAGCTGAGCCCTCCATAGCTCAACAGTTAGTTGCTTTCTTGTCCACCTCATTCCTTCCCAGGAGGGGTTCTCCAGTTCCACTCATCATAAATGTTCTTAAATTAAATGGCTTCCGGCTCCTGTGTGCCTTTCTGTTTGACCAATAGCTCTCAAAGGAAGTTCTGGCATTATTCAAAGCACTCGCCATACAAAAGCATCTCTGCCTGTCACTGCCTTTCTGTTTTGAGTGCCATCTGCCAGTTGAAGCACTTGGCACTTTGCTACTTTGAGAAGAAGGATACCGTAGACTTCAGGGAACCAGTCTCCAAAGGTGGGAGCGGCATGTGTGCCTAGAAAGAGTGAGAGTCTCCTTTGATTCTAGGGGTCTGGAGAAGGCAAGCTTTAAGGGCCATTAAGGGAGAGGTCAGGAAAATCCTGAGCAAGTTTGATCAGTTTTGCCCAATGGAAACACTGGAACAAAGCATTGCAGGCTTACTTTTGCTATATAAAGCCGTTGACTTGCAAGAAAATAGCACTAAGTAATATGTACCAACGGATTATTGTGCTACATTAAATCAACTCCCTGGCCATTAGGCTACTATTTAGAGTGAATTAGCTAAACAACGAAGAGGTTGATTAAATGGAGTACAGTTAACTCGTAATGTATATAACTGTGTTTCGGCAATTGTTTTGTGAGTCAAGGCTGTAGAGGTTTAGAGAGTGAAAATAACACGTACATCTACTCTTGTGTACGTTTTACCTACATGGGTAATAACTGGATCAAGATTCTAGAAGAAATAGGATGGGAATATATGTAAATTAAATTCTAATATGAAGTATACAGGACATATATATGAAGTTGACAATCACAGTTATCTTCACCTCGTTAAAAATTGTTTCTACTACTATCAAGGCAGAGAGAGCTGTTTAGAACTGAAAACGAAAAGTGTTCCTGTCCACCAAGTGGAGGACTAACGAATGGTAACTCCTATGTAATCTTTAGCCTGTGGACTTGAACACTTCTATGACAAGCAGGAAAGCTGGCTTCTTGCTGACCCAAAAGCAAGAAAAGGTCAAGGTTTATCCAGATAGAGCCAGTGTGAACTTCTACCGTGAGCGTTTGACAGGACCTTTGACTAAAGGTAAACAGACAGTGCTTAAAAGTATTTTTCTCACACAACCCCTTCGCCTGCAGTTCAGAAAAAATGCACCTAAATGTTAGGGGAATTTTGGAGCACTGGGGAAGACTTTATAGAATAGTGCTGAAAGTCTGGATACATTCTTTTTATCGCGTTTTTCCAGAACATAATTTTCCCAAAAACAATTCACATTTAAACTAGAAGCACTGCTTTTTGAATGCCAAAAACAAATGCACTTCTGCCCTATATTGACCTTTTTTTTTTTAGAAAACCAACCCATCCAACCGACGTATCTTTTTTGACTTGCAAGGACTGCCTTCAATAGAACAAGCACCCAATTATTTATTTTAAGCAACTAGTGATCCCTGTTGCTGTTCAAGTATCTACGGAAGGCTTTGATGCTTCAATTTATTTTTATTTTTGTGTAAGCTTGGCAAACCTGTTATATCTGTTTACTTCTATGTGCTATTATTTTACTGTGTGGGAGCTCAGCAAATGTTTGCATCAAGAAAGCAGCCTTTCCTCTAGTTTACCAATCGAAGTTCCCAATGCCCATCTTCCCAAAAGTAGGCATTCCATTTGGTTGGTCTGCTTTATCAATAAAATCAGCATACACGCCAGTCAGAGTCTAAAAGGTTTACTGACAAAGGAAAAACGAATCATCTGTGAGTCACTAGTTCATCTGGCCTGTATTTCTCCTAGCAAGTTAGTGTAGCAAGATCACAGAAAGAAGTCAAAACATAAATGTATACCCTTAGAAATAGAGAGATGCTAAAAATTTAAATATTGTGTATCTAACAATAAGCATTAGCAAGTGCCTAGGTGGAGACCATGGAAAAGAGAGTGACCTTCAAATAGTTTCAGCTGAGCAAGCTCGTCATAACTGTTCATGCCTCAGCCGCTAAGCTGCAAAATATGGCTCCTCAAGAAAGAGGGTCACTTGTTATAAGCAACATTAGCATGAATGAGGGAACACAGCTGAAGCGAGGAGAGGTTATACTAAGGCCTAATATAATTAAATACAGTTCTACACTTTCACAAAGTCTGCCTCGCGTTACTTTATTGTGCACTTCAAGACACTTTAATATTCATCAACATATCCACTTCCCAGTCTACACATTGCTTTCATGACATTACAATGTGCCATTATCGAGTTTCCAATCATCATATTCATTGTCATTATCCTGAATAGTCAACGGGTATGAAGTGGAGGCACCCTTGCCTCCACACAAAGATGTAAATTAATAAAAGAACAACAAAAGTGATCAAGATAACCAAGTATTTTCATTCCAAAGCGTCCAGAAATGATTTTCAATCCAGATCAAAAGCCAATCCAAACGTCATCAATTGTGTGAAAATCTTGTACACTGTCATATTTTATCAATCTGTTCATGTACACAATCAGAAATGTACGGGCTAATCGTACAGCGTTCAGTAAAGACTATAGCAAAAACCCCTCCCTTGCCAGCCAAGACAAATCGAGCCCTCCTGTTTTTCAAAATAGCAGCTTCTTGGGCACCTAATAGGGAAATAATTTATTATTGAGCAGTTGTCTGCTACCTCCTCCCTAATCTCTGTGGCTCAGCATATTTCTTAGTTTGAAAGCCCAACTCCACAGAGGAAACAAGATCAGGCAGTCTCAGAAACAGCTCTAGTTTGTCTCTTTCGCAAAGAGGATGGTTGTAATGGGAAAGGTCTGATTGCAGGTCCAACGTAAGGTGGGTGACAGGATCTAGACCAGTCTTTAGGCTGCCAATCATAGGCTCTGTTTCTGCAGACATAGAAAGTGCTAGCGCCATTAGCAGATCTACTGCATATCAGCAGTGCTTCGGAAAGATCATGATTTGTGAATGATCACCTTGAGAAATGTGGGGTAGTTAATGGACTCAATGCGTTTAGGGGCAGACATGCCACATTCGCTGTACCCCGTGATGAATCTGCTGTTTCTATCTTCACAAACCAGTTCTTGGCCAATAGTGACCAAATGAACAGCAGGGGGCGAAAGCTGTTGCTCAGGCAAAGGCATCACCTGATCCACACGTGTGATGATTTATGTAGTTATCTCTTTCAGTAATGTAATGTTTTTGCACATGTAAGTCACTGCATAGTTCTTGAACAATAAAAGACACAAAATGAGATCCTCTGTCACTCCGTATCTAAAGCAGGATTCCACATCTATGGATAACGTTACATCATTGAGCTAAATTAAAGAGACATACTCTAGGGGCAACAACTCTTTCAAGATTATCTCGTCTGCAAAATGCAGCTTCATGTCTCATCTCTAACGTTCCAAGAACGTATGTGTCACTAGACTTTCATAGATGACACAGGCTACTGATCAGAGAGAATTCATTTCTAAGCTTTGCTTTTAGCTGACAATGCCAATATTTTAGCTGCCCAGAATTTTAGAATGTAAAATTGCAATGGTATGCTCTGCCTACAATCTGTACTCTAGTCATCAAAACCTGATAAAGTCTTTAGAACTGAGACAACTAGGTGGGGTGACAGAGCCTTCTCAGTGACAGTCGATAAAATATGGACAACCCTCCATCTTTCTCTTCGGTCACAATCCAATCCACTCAAATTTTTTTAAAAACCTTAAAACGTCTTTCTTCTGAACCTGCTTCCTAGCACCCTATGTGTGACCAGTATGGTTTAGCATAGCACCACGACACCTTGGTGATAGAGCGCTATATGAATGCATATTCATACTCATATTTATAGTAATGTCTGACACTCATTCTTAACTTAAGCACTCTTTTCATTGTCTGCAGTTTGTTCCTGTAAATCAGCAAAATCGTTTATGGTGGGCATGAGAGGGTTAGAAAAACTTGGGGAACAACAGAGTTCTGTCAAAGTCAGGAGGCAAGTAAAAGTTTATGCAGTTTGGTCAGTGAAAGTGGTAACCTTAGGAAACTTCATCTTGAGCATTTAGTGGGCAGGACAGGACACTTGACAACAGCAACGCTTAGGGGAAAATGAAGAGAAAAAATTACCTTCTGACATTAAATCAATTTTTATCAGATTTCCAGCAGAGGCTAGGAACCTTCCCTGCATCAAGAGAAGCCCAAAATTGTGAGCAACTCAAAACACGAGTTTGAAATTGGTGAAAATTGTTATTGTTTTTGAGTTGGTAAAATACAAGAATCGGTAAGGAAACTAGTTCAGCTATTTGAGCAGAGAGTAAATGTGGGAAGCATCACATCTCAATTACTTAACACATAGTACAAACAGCAGAGCCAGTTACCAGGGCTCCATTTTCGTTTCTTAGACAGCAACCATCGATATATTATTCAAGATCACAGTTTGGTAAAGGTGAAGCATTAACACAAATATTGTGTTTGGGTAGGTGGCCATGCTGAGCAAAAAGTAATTTTTTTGGTTCTCCTGTGAGGGCAGCAGAGAAAAACAGCTGGACTTTGCCTCTCACATCACAATGGTTCAATGCCCTGTGCAGAGTGCATTATTATTCCATACTTTCCCTACCTACATAGGCATAGAAAAGTGTTTGGTTTTAGTAGTCCACACTTTGCAGCCACACCATGCGACACAGCAACAGTAAGGAGTGAGCAATGTACAATGCTTTCAGACTCAACGAGATAGGCTGCAGCAGCAACCATGCGCTAGTAGGGTGGAAGTCCTGCCACAACAACATGCAAAGCAGGGAGTTATAAACAGTCGGTTACTTTTGAGCACTATAATCTTGCACTAGGACTCTATACAAAAACGAGTCACATTTTATTGTCATGAAAGAGATGGATTTGGTTTAATCAGGCAGACCTAAGGCAGGTGCAATAGAGAATTCTTGTGTTAAGGACACAATTTTCTGCTCTGCTTCCATGGACCAAGGCCATGGTTCTGGGGTGTGTTTCATTATGCAATGGTGCAGTGGTTTGACAATACTCCATATTGCAGAATCCTATGCCAACAGTACACAGCTATCCCCAAAAAAGAGCGTACCTGAGAAATGGTGACAGACCGGATTTGATTACAGACACTGCAATCGGAAGACAACTGTCATTCTCCACCAAAATGTCATGACCTAGTTATTAAACATGGAGACAACACACCAGCTTGTCTTTGGATGTCTTTATGTCCTTTATTAGCTAATTCAGTGAGGAAATACAAGGAATCAACCTTGCACTGGTCCACTGAGTAGACGCGAGTAACAGCTCATCAGCATATTGAATTATTTAAGACCTTGCTGGAAAAGCCAGGGAGTCCACATTTTTCTTGAAGGCTTATGCTAGAAAGACAAAGGGTGACTTTGTATACCCTTGCAACACTTTGTCCGGTTTTGCAGAGACCTTGAAATGATAATATAAACATACATCAACAACCGTGTACCTGGTGTATCTGAAAGACAGTATTAGTTATGGATTCCTTACCTTAGAATTACCCCCAGGCATCAGACTGGATCCGGAGAATTTTTCTTCAGCAGTACCTCTGCGCGTCCGTAGGTGGCGTCGGTCGACTCCGCGTTCATCATTGCCGTCGTGATCACCGGAATGACGTCGCTGTATCTACTTAGACACCGCCTCTGCGCACTGAAGTCAGTTCTTTCTTTTTCCACGCCAGCCAGCGCAGATCCGGAGAGAGCGGTACCCTCAGTCTTTTTTTACTATAGTTTTTTTAACTTTTTGTCGACTTCTTTTTCCAAGTCGTTCGACTTCTAGTGCAAGGAATGTCACATCGACGGACTAGTTTCAAACCTTGTGACTCCTGTCGATTTGGACTCCTTAAGACAGCGAGCGCAATACATTGTGGGTATTGTAGTGAGATGACACCAGGAAGATCGTTAGTCATTACAATGTAGAGTTACTTTTTTTCGCATATAATAAGCTTAAATGAAAGAACAATGACACATGAAAAAATGAGGACGTTTATTAGGTGGTGACGATGATGGAAGAGTGAGGAGTACGTAAATCGAGCGTAGTGGGAAACACAGGGTTAAAAGTAGTGCCCTCTGCCTCGCTCTAGGGCGGGGTCTGACTTTAAGTGTTTAAATTGTAGATTGGGGGTGTAACACAGTTAGTTTATCACCTGGAAGGGTTTGAGCAAGATGTTTTTGTAAAGGTAAGGGCTCGAATGTTTGAAGGCCAACGGATATATGGCATTCTAAATCACACGCGCATAAAAATAGTCACACTTTGTTCATAGATTCACCGAAGAATTGTGTAGTAACTTGTGCACCTACGAGAATTACATTAGGAGAAATACCTGGACATTAATATATGGGTGGCGGTCCAACAGTCACGATTAGCGGGAAAGGAAAATGTTGATACACGAACATGTTACTAGATAATCGCTTGTAAAATGTTTTAACATGCACTAAGTGACATCGACTTGGAAAGTTCTTGTATTGAAACGTTGTTTTTTAATTGTAGAAAACCCCTGACGAAGGGCCACGAGAAGGCCCGAAATGCATTGGGTTAATGTGATGGATTAATGAAGATCACTTACATGCACTCCTAGCTACCGATTAAGGCCACGGCATGTCTGTAGCGTTTGAGGTTACAGTGTTGAAAGTAAGATGTCTCACAAGTGACTATGGATAAATCCTGGATACCGTGATGAACTTTGAATAAATCTTTGGAGAAAAACTTGGTTTAACATATTGCATTATTGCACATACTTATCGCTGTGCGTCCAGAAATGGGGTGAAAGATCACCCCATTGTTTTCAATGTCTTTTACAAGTACGTGGCTTTGGGCAGACCACGATTCTGGGCAGCACGCGAACAAACGCAATTTTGAAAAACATTTTGAAAAAACTGGTGTGCACTTTGTCACTCTCCTTTGGATTACAATTTGATGTAGGTCACGGACCCACATCTCGTGTGCCTCTGGTGTTTGGAGCGCGACCATGACCCGAAGTCATGCTCCAACGGCCGGGCCATGAACCTGAAGTCTTTGCTGAAGCGGTCCCCAAAGCTTCTCGAGACCCGGCAGTGAGCTCCGCGCCACTCAAGGTCCCGCTCGCGGAGTCACCACTATCACTCCTCTTCGAAGTCTTTATCTTCGGGTAAGTCGAAGCACAAGAAGAAGGTGATGAAGCACTGTCGCTCTTCTCCTCCTCCACGTCTGTCAGCCGACGCAACGCAGGTTGGGGAAGGTAGTCATCTGGCTCTGCCCACGGAGCCTATTGGGTAGGCTCCGAGCCAGCTCCCTTCCCGGGAACCGGGCGACCCCAGCCCAACTTTGTAGCTTTTACGAAGCCCTCAACTCCATCTTTGGGCAGCCCGAATCCGCCGGCGCGCTTTGGGCCCTGCGGAGTCAGCTGGGGGTTCTAGGCCTTCGAAGCGGCGTCGGTCGAAATTACAACACCTCCTCTGGCGCTGAATCTATTGGCAACACCTCTGCCCCTTCCGACGCCGGTTGTGTCCCCAGCCAGCATCGACCCCGGCCTCCAACTCGACATGGACACGGAGCAGGACCGGCGCCGACCGGTACTTTTGTAGCTCTGTTCTATCCTGGCGTTCCTTATCACCCTGAGTGGCAGCCAGAGGAGGGTGAGGGTGAGGTGACCCTCTAGCACACCAGCTGGAAGAGCCGGACTAGAGAGAGGAACTGGGTGAGGCCAGTGATCCGGATACATCCCCAGACCTTTTCCTGCTTTCTCCCCCTACCATGGCCACAGAGGAGGGAGCCTCCTACACTGTGGTGTTGTGTAGGGCGGCTGAGGCCTTGGGCCTTGAGCTACCTACGGTGGCAGCCAGGACTAACCTCCTGACAGAGGTGCTTTAACCAGCAGCAGCATCTTAGGAACCTATGCTGCCGTTCAATGAGGCCCTCACAGACATCCTTCTGGGCAACTGGTCCAAGCCCAGCACAGGGGCTCCTGTGGATAGGATGATTGCCCGACACCACTGCCCGGCCACAGGCGACCACGCTTTCCTCTCCCAACACCCTACCCCTGAGAGCTTGGTGGTCTAAGCTTCAACGTCCAAAGGCGCGTTCCCTACTGCTCTACCAGATAAGGGAATCCAAGAAGTTGGATCATTTTGGGAAGAAGAGGTTTTCTTCCGCCAGCTTAGGACTGCGGTAGGTGAACACCGCATGTTTCTTGGGCCGTTGCACCCACTCTGTGTGGGACCCAGTCGAGCAGGTGCTGCCACAGTGCCCGGAGGAGGCACAGGCCGTGCTCTCCCGTGCAGTTGCTGAGGGTAGAGATGCAGCAAAGTTCGCCATACGATGTGGGCTGGACACCGCCGACTTGCTAGGCAGGAACATTTCAATGTCGGTAGCCCTGCGACCCTACTCCACTGGCTTTTTGGGTGATGTCCAATCAACTTTTTGGACATGCCCTTTGATGACCGTTGCTTGTTTGGTGACAAAGCGGACAACGCACTTGAGCGCTTTAAAGATTCTAGGGCTACAGACAAATCCTTGGACCTCGCTACTACCTCTCGTCCCACGCAGTCCGCTCTTTCGCCCCTTTTGTGGCTACCGAAGGGGTGTCCCACAACGTTCCACCCAGAGCCACTGGCCTGCGCACGCTGTCCAGCCTCTGCGCGGCTGGGGACGTGGGACCCAGCGTTGTGGGTCTGGGGGCCAGTCCACCAGCGCCTCCTCTGCAATAGCCTCCAAACCTTCCTAGTCCGACTTTTCAGGGCCACCAGTTGCCAGTGGGCAGAAGGATTCGCCATTACCTCCCCCACTGGCACAACATCACGTCGGACAGATGGGTTTTGCAGATAGTCCGAAGGGGCTGCTCCCTCCCCTTCAAGACTACACCTCCCTCCATGACACCTGCTTTCCATCGCATGTCGAAGGATCACTTGGCCCATCTCTGTCAGGAAGTTGATGCTCTCTTGGCCAATGGAGCCATCGAGCGAGTCCCTGTGCCAGAAGTAGGTTGTGATTCCCACTACTTCCTGGTACCCAAGAAGGACAAAGGCCTGCGTCCTATGTTAAATCTCAGGGATGTCAACCGCTTCCTCAGGAAGGAAAAGTTCAAAATGTTGACATTGGCTCAGGTCCTGTCTGCCCTCGACCCTGGAGACTGGATGGTAGTGTTGGACTTGCAGGACGCCTATTTTCACATGCCCGTCCTGCCTGCCCACCGGCGTTAACTACGTTTCACGGTAGGCCAAAAGCATTTTCCTTTCACCGTGCTCCCCTTTGGCCTTACCTGCGTCCCTAGGGTGTTCATGAAAGTGATGGCGGTGGTCGCAGCTCATCTGCACAGATCAGGGATTCCAATGTTCCCCTATCTTGGCGACTGGCTGTTGAAGGAGAGTCTACCCCAGGCTGTCGTCTACCATCTCCAGACTACGGCGGACCTCCTGCATTCTCTGGGGTTCACTATCAACGTGCTGAAGTCACACCTGATTCCCTCTCAGAAGCTCCTTTTCATCGGAGCGGTTCTGGACACAGCGCAGTTTCAGGCTTATCCTCCCGTACAGCAAGTCTGAGATATTCGGGCTTTAGTCCGAATGACCCTGAGGCTGCTGGGGCTCATGGCCTCCTGCATCCTGCTGGTGGATCATGCCAGGTGGCAGATGCGGGCTCTGCAGTGGGACCTGAAGTTTCAGTGGGCACATCATCAGGGAAATATTTTCGATTGCGTCCAGATCTCGAAGGGCACTGCACACCAATTGCAGGGGTGACTAACAAACCAGGATTGGGTCAACAGCAGGTCCCTCTCCCTTCCCCACCCAGAGTTCCCAGTGGTGATAGATGCATCATTTCTGGGGTGGGGCGGCCACATGGGGAAGGCTGAGATCAGAGGCCTCTGGTCTCCGGTTGAGTCTGGGCTCCACAACAACCTTACGGAGCTCCAGGTGATTCGTCTTGCACTGAAGGCATTCCTTCCTTCTGTCAAAGAAAGAGTAGTGCAGGTGTACATGGACAACACCACCGCCATGTGGTATTGCAACAAACAGGGCGGGGTGGGGTCGTGGACCATCTGTCAGGAGGCCCTTTGTCTCTGGAAGTGGCTGAAACATCAGGGCATGTCCCTGGTGGTTCAACACCTGGCGGGTTCCCTGAACGCCAGGGCAGACGAACTCAGCTCCTGGTGCATGATGGTTCACGAAGTGCGTCTTCACTTGGAGGTGGTGCAAGGTCTCTTTCAGCAGTGGGGACAGCATTGGTTAGATCTATTCACCACCAAAGGGAATGCGCAATGTCAGCAGTTCTGTGCGTTGGAATTTCCAAGGCGGCACTCGCTAGGCGACGCTTTTCATCGCGAGTGGAGTTGTGGTCTTCTATACACCTTTCACCCTATACCACTTCTGCCCAGAGTTCTGACGAAGATCACGCGCGACTGGGCCCAAGTAATTCTTCTGGCTCCGGACCGGGCACAAAGAGTCTGGTATCCCGAGCTCTTGAACATGGCCATCGATCCTCCGATCAGACTGCCTATTCGGGAGGATCTTCTGTCGCAGCAGCAGGGGACGTTCTTCACCCGAACCTGTCCAGCTTCCACCTCCTTGCATGGAGATTGAGCAGCGACAGTTGACAGCTTTTGACCCTCCTCCCGAAGTCTGCAACATCTTGGCAGCCAGGCATTCCTCCACCACAACGGTATACACCAGTAGATGGAACGAATTTGTGGCATGGTGCACAGCAAAAGCCGTGGATCTCCTTTCTGTCCCTCTTTCAGAGGTTCACCTCTTCATTCTTTCTTTGGCCCAGCAGGGCTCTGCTCTGGGCACTCTAAAAGGCTATCTTTCGGCCATTTAGGCATTTCTTCGCATTCCTGATCAGCCTTCTCTTTACAAGTCCCCTATTGTAAATCGCTTCCTTAAGGGCATTACTCACCTGTTTTCTCCTATTCGTTTCGTAAGTGGGACTTGAACCTTGTTCTGACTTACCTTATGTGCGCTCCTTTTGAGCCGCAACATAATTGTCGTCTCAGACTAGTGACCCTCAAAACTGCCTTTTTGGTTGCCATCACCTCTGCTCGCAGGGTGAGTGAGCTTCAGGCTCTTTCTTCTAAACCTCCTTTCCTGGCTGTTCATCCGGACAAGGTTGTCCTTCGCACTAGCCCGTCTTTTCTTCCCAAAGTTTTTTTTTTTAAGAGTTTTATTGAGTTTTTCCAACCTTCCCAAAGTGGTTACCTCTTTCCACATAGGACACACCATCACTTTGTCCACCTGCTTCCCGCCCCTGCAGACTTCTAAAGAGGAGGAGAGGCTCCACCGTCTGAATCCAAAACGTGAACTTTCATTTTATCTGGATCGCAAAAACAATTCCGGGTGGATGATCAGCTCTTTGTTGGCTATGTGGGCGCCAAGAAAGGTCGGGCTGTGTGAAAACGAACCATCTCTCGATGGGTCGTTCTTTACATTAAAATTGCGCCCAATCCACCAGGGCGACGGCACATTTAATTGAGAATTCTGCTGTGTCTCTCCCGTCTGATACTTCTTGGGAGAGGATGTCCGGGCCTCCTCCAAGACCAGTGGCAGCACTTGTGCAACCGTTTCTCATGTGGGAATAATGGTCCAATAAGAAAAAGTTTCTTGCCCCAACTGTATTGCTTCTTGGATTCCTTTTCTGGGTGAGCGATAGGGAAAGCGCCGTGGGAAGTAGAGGCTTGAACTACAAAGCTTTCCAGGGTGGGGTGGGTAATGTAGAAGTTTGGGTCGCCTGGGGCAGGGTGGTGGCGGTGGGCAATTGTCCTGTTCACAAGACCACCTGTGCTGGGTTTGGACCATGTTCCCAGTAGGATGTTCATGGGAGCTTTTTATATGGGAGCAAACTCCCAGCTGTAGCACCTCTGTCAAGATGTTAGTCTTGACCGCCACTGGGGGCAGCTGAAGGTCAAAGACTTCAGGTGCCCTCCGCACCACCATTGCATAAGATGCATGCCAGTATCTGGAGAAGTATCCAGTCCAATGGCCTCACTCAATTCCTAATGCCAGTCCATGTCTTGCTCGTAATGCTGTTGTTCCAAAGGGTCCAGTTACCCTCCCATTCTTCCTTCAAGCCTAGCCCCTCTGAATAAGGCTCAAGAAATTACTTGGGACCTGTGGGTCCTGTCTGCGTCGGTCGATGTGGCTCCAACTCCGTGTCATCTGGAATCAGAATTAGGAAGGCGCCAGTGGCACCAGGAGCATCAGTGTCAGGACCAGCACCGGGGAAGGTCGCAATGGTACGAGCGGCTTTGATGGAGATCCATGAGAGGCCACCGGCATTGGACCCGGAGCGGCCGATGGGCTGCCCTCTGACCCCGCAGGGCCCAAAGGTGCACCGGAGGGGTCAGGCCGTTCAAAAATTAGG
Source organism: Triturus cristatus (assembly GCF_964204655.1). Lineage (NCBI taxonomy): Eukaryota > Metazoa > Chordata > Amphibia > Caudata > Salamandridae > Triturus > Triturus cristatus. The sequence goes on along the minus strand of NC_140585.1, from coordinate 1,102,421,170 downwards.
CCTTCTTTAAGTTTAGCCGGGGTCGTTCCGGCTCCTGGAAAAAGCTGGACGGCGTGGAGTCGACCCAGGCGCAGGTACCGGAGAATGTGGCCTCGAACGCCAATGATTTCCGTCGCGTCAGCCTAACAAAGGGGAGAAGCCGAAGAACATTTCGACTTCTCTTGTTTTTTTTGCCTTTTACCTGAGTGCCCCGGTGATCTGAAGTGAGACTAAGAGGATTTTGTGCTTGTCCACAAGCCGTTTCAGGGACCGTTTCAAGCATTGCTCTATTAAAGCCTTCGGTGCCATGGCCCGGCCGTTGGAGCACTTTTTGGAGTTGAGGTTGTGCTCCAGACACCACAGGCAAACCAAGTGTGGGTCCGTCACCGACATGTTTTCCTCGATGATATCCTTACACGCTGAAAAATGGGTCGACAAAAGTAAAAAAAAAAGTCTGTCAAAAAAGGACAAAGGGTAGCTCTATTCACGGATTAGTGCTTGACTGGCGCAGAAAAAAAAGAACTGATGTCAGCGTGCCGAGGTGGCACCTATATAGGTGACGCAGACATCACTTCCAGCGCCAACCATGCGATGAAGTCACGCGGAGCTGACCGATGCCACCTACCAGAGCGCAAGAGTAAGGAATCTGCAGCTAGATGTCTAACAGATTCCCTTGTGCATTGCTCCAGTTAGAAAGTTTGATGCCAGATTCCAGAAAAAACTGGGCCAGCAAATACATTCTAGTGGGACAAAGGGGTACTGTCCGGATTAAGAAGACATAATGCCAGTTTGGAAATTTTCATCAAGTAAGGAAATTAAAACTACTAGCCTCAAGGACACCTGCACACAGGAAGAGAAGAGGGCTTAAGATTGCCTGGAAATTGTGGAGAACCGGTTTGTGAAACTTGGTGTAAGAACTAGACAACTACCTTGGTGCATACTTACTTCCATGTTAGGTCCACTACTTCTAGGGCTTTTTAGGTAGTGGGATATTGATGCCTAAGTTACCCAGTATTAGCTACATGGCAACGTGTAGTTTCATGGATTCCCACTTCGACAGTTGGTCACCATATTTGAACCCTGCACTTTTCTTGTTTTGTTCCTATTACAGTTCCTTGTGTAGAGGATTACACAGGACTGCTACATTGTTGTGTTGTTACCTACCTCTTTATTCTAGATTCTGCAGCGTCACGGTGTTCAACACCTGGATCCTGATGAATGTTGGGCTTCTCAATGCACCTTCCACCACAGAGTTTGGTAAGCCACATTCTCTTTTGATTCCTGCACGATTTGTATCACTGTGTCATAGTCCCTTATTACTCACATATTTGTGTGTTTATTTCCAAGGTTTATCACCCTGGTTGAGCCAGCCCCCTCCTTACTGAAGTTCCAAAATAGACAAATATCACCGGTTTCTCTTGCGCCTGCTCCTCTCTCCTTTTTCACCTCTTGCTCTGCTTTATCTGCATATCCTCGTACTGATCGACAGAGAGGGAGTGGGAAGCTGGATTTTTATCAGAATCAAAGCCAGTCTTGTAAATCTTAACAGAGCTGTCCATTTAGTCTAACAGGCCTGTTACCAGGGGCTCTGTGTTACTTATTGAGACCGGGAACCATGGCCAATACAGAAGCTGAAATCTGCATACCTTTTACTACTGCATTCCAAATATGGTATATAATGGGAACTGATTTTACTGACTTCAGTGAAGTGTCTTCAAAATTATCAAAGCAGTCTGTTTCTACATCTGAATCTGGTAAGTCAAACTGCTTTGCCACCCTCCCCACCAGAGAATGGCACCTGCAATGCCATCCAGCTAGTCGTATAAGTCACAAAACCATCCCACTCATCAGTAGCAGTTCCTGGTTAGTCGTGAATTTCCCTTTCCTCTTTGTCATTCTTATTGGCTTATCAGTTTGTGTGGAGCCTTGGTATGTGGGTGGTTGTAGTAGTTGTGGTGGAGGTAGGAGCAGTACTCATGCTATGGTTGTGGTTGAAGCTGAGCCTGAGGAAGTGGAGGCAGAGGTTCACTCTCTTTGTGAAGTAGTATTGGAAGGAACCTGTTATAATAGTCCCACATCATCCAATGCAATTTGTCAATCAGCTCAACAGGCATTTAATGATACTGGTCCTTTTCACCACCACCATCTTGAAACTTTAAATTAATCCAAGTTGGGCTTGCAGCTGTTCCAGAAGGCCCCTTAAGTCTCAAAATATAGGCATTAACTGTGAAGGAATCTTGCTTGGGGAAGTGTCTCGCAGGAGCCGAAGCCTACTTTTCCATTCGTATGGGCAATGAGACAATTGTCCTCTATGGTGCCATTGACAGCGATATCAGATAGCAGTGTCAACAATAGCGGTATCTCTATGGTGGCATGTCTCTCAATTATGGTGTTATCGTCATCCATTTTGTCATTGACAGTACTGCCAATGGTGTTGACGTTGACAGTGGATGCTGGTCTGCTGTCAACGAGGATGACCGCTAAGGAACTACACCAAATGACGGTGTTTCCACAGGCATCATCAACAAGGTTGTCTTTGACAATGTTGAGTTGCTTTTCAAACTGATGTCAGACTCTGAAGCCTACTTGCGCAGTCTATCTGGCTTCTTGTTGGACTTCTTAGGGCACCACAGATGACCCTTTTGAAGCAGAGTATTTATCCTCAGATGCTGGTTTGTTAAGAAAGTACCCCCACTTCCAGGTGGCAATTCAAGGGTTTCTTATTGTCATGACTCCTCATCAGATTACGACTGGTTATAGGCCTTTTCCTTTTCAAGCCCAAAAGCAGCTGTCTGTCTCGGTCATTCAATGTTATTGCTGAACATTTCTGACACATTTTGAACTCTTAGGTTTGTGGAGAGAAGAGAGGCAACACATACAATATGGGTCAGGGACACCCTCCCATACAACCTGCAGTACAAATCTGAGGTTTGGAACCATCTTCAAGAGTGGATTTCAGTGCCCTCTCACCTCAATGGCTGAAGGTCAGGTCTTTTCCAATGAGGTGACTGTGCTACTAACGTGGCACTGCTCATATTGTGTTTTTTAAAAAGCAATCCCTTTGTGCTACTATTAGAATGTTATTACAGTTTGGCACCCAGCTCGACTAAGGGGAATGATTCAAGTGTTTGATTCAATGAAGGTTCCAATGCTGGAAAATGCGTTATGTGAGGAAGCTTTTTCATTGAATTGAAATTAATTTTAACCGGTTCATCATTAAGAATACAACCTACATTGTTAGCCTTTTGAGATCATAGTGAGGGTAGAATTTGATTCAATATTTCAGATACAGTTTGGGTTGTAGCCTTCACAATATCACTGGCCTCTGAGGAATCATTTTCACACAGCGCAGTTAGAGCTAAATTTCGTTCTCAACTGGGACATTTTAAAAGACACTGTAACTACTACAGACCACAGTGCAATTCAATTTGCATCAATGGTCCATCCCCAACAGAACGCAGGGAAGGTGGGACTCAAAAGGAAAGTGTGCTGTTTGGTAATCGGATCCAAAACATAAACACAGGATCAGTAATAGAGTGAGGTATGAAGGGGTTGGAAGTACCAGCTGCATGAATGGTTTTGCCCGAGAGAGGAAAAGTAGGAAATTCAGAGTTTTTTAGAGCTGATTAACTAGCACCGATACCAATCGGACCATGAGGAGGGCTTTGCATTAATAGCATATCCTTAATTTTCAAGAAGAAATAAATGTAGTACAGAGAAGTTACTTCCTCTCGAGCTGTCCTAAAATGTTGGGAATCGATTTGGAGGGCAAGGGGAATCAAGGTTGTTCTGGTTGTTCATGTGAACTTTGAGACAGATTTGGTCTATCCTTTTTTCAAAGGCTTTTTTGACCACAACTGAAACACGAGGAATACCCAGGTGGAGCAAACTCTTCTCACCACTGGCCTCTCACCATGCCCCTCCTCCCTGTGCTCCTTGCGCCCAACAGATTCACACTGCCTTACCTATTCCACAGTAGCAGCCCGTCCCATGCCAAAGTGGTGGGCAGGCTGGAGGAGGAAGGGACAAAAAAAACCGAATAAATACATTTAAAAAAAAAACTTACCTGAACAACGCTGCCTGCCGCATCGCGCTCCTCCCTCTTCCTCTGGGCACAGGCTCCCAGACTGCAGTGTGGCCAATCATGACACTGTCGAAAGCAGCGTCGGGATTGGCCTGAGCACTGGCAACTTGCGCTCCCAGGTAGACTGGGAGCCTGTGCCTGCTCTTTCCAGCTCAGCAACATAGCTGGAGCTGGAGCGAGATTCACTGCACATGAGGGTTTGGCCGGCTCTCGGACGCCATCCGGGTCCACAGAGGCACCCGCCAGGGCTGCCCGCTGTCGCCGCTGCTTTTCGCATTGGCAATGGAGCCCCTGGCTGCGACGCTTAGGGCACACGGACTAGAATGGGGAATCCCATTGGCGGATGGCTTGCACGCGGTATCCCTATACGCAGATGACCTGCTGCTGTACGTCAGGGACATGGCCGCCATCCCTGCCTCCCTCGCTGACGTATTCAGCACCTTCGAGGCAGTATCGGGCCTGAGGGTTAACTGGGCCAAGTCGGGAGCCTACCCCTTTGGCCCGGAGACGCCTGAGTGCGACGTCCGACTGGGAGGGGACAGACTGCAGTGGCACTCCACCACTTTCCGCTACCTGGGGATTAGAATCTACAGAGCCCCGGCAGACGTCTTGGACGGGAATCTCCTCAGAGCGATCACATCTGTACGTGCGCAGGTTGCCTACTGGAACACCCTGCTCCTCAACGTGCCTAGTCGGGTGGCACTGACCAAAATGATAGTACTGCCCCGCCTATTGTACTATTTTGCAAACCTGCCCTTGTATGTACCCGCCAAACTATTCCGCGACCTGGAGGCACTGCTGCGCAACCTCATCTGGAACAAGGGGAGACCGCGTGTAGCGTTGGCCAAATTGTACATGCCCACAGACTCTGGGGGCCTGGCGGTCCCCAATATGGAGTTATATTATCTAGCGGCGCAGATGCAATGGGTGGCGGGGTGGCTGAGTGGCAAGCAACTAGAGGACACTGCCTCACACGCGGCTGCCTGGACGCGGACGCAAGTCCACACACTGTTCCACCCACTGACTCGTGTGCCCTGCCCCTCCCAGGTTTACCTGGCAGTGGCGCGCAGGTGTTTCCAGCGGTGCCTTCGCCTCACGAGCGCGACCACACCGTACGCCCCAGAGTTACCACTATTGGGCATGCCTGGCCCGACGGGACCGCTCACAGAGGCCCACTTGGCAGGATGGGAGCAGGCAGGAGTAGACACGCTAGGTGACCTGTATGAGGATGGCGACTTGCTGACGTTCGCCGCCCTGGCTGAGGGCACGGCGCTCCCGGCAGGACAGTTCCTCCTGCATGCCTCCCTCATGCAGACGCTCACGGCTTCTTGGGGTGACATGGCGGTGGAGCCGCCGGCGCATACCTTCATCCAATATCTGCACATTATGGGAAATGGCGCACATGTCATACACTGGCTGGCGCAGGCGCTATTGGCGCATTCGCGATCGTCCACTTTGGTGCTGAGGGAGCGCTGGGCGACAGACAGGGGCAGAGACTGATCAGACAAAGAATGGGCGATGATACTGGCCAGCCCGACCAACGTTCCACGCAACCCCCGCTTCAAACTCATACAATATTACATACTGCAGCGTGCGTATCTCACTCCTGAGAAGATAAATAGATATTTCTCGCGGACGGACGCCGTCTGCCCACGGTGCTCGTCACCGGGAGCGGACCTTTTACATATGCTCTGGCATTGCACTGGTGTACAAACATACTGGAACGACGTGCTGTCACTGATAGAGCGCGGTGCTGATGGACGGCTACCGCGCACGTGGGAGGCATGCATCTTAGGCCTATACAAGCGCACAAAAGCAAATAAGGTGCAGGCGCGCTTCTGGGACATGGGGCTTGTAACGGCCAAACGCCTACTCACCAAGCATTGGAAGGCGACGGCCCCCCCGCACATCAGACACTGGAGGGCCTCCTTCGTAAACTGGGCACAGGCGGAGAGTGCAGTGCTCCTACGTGAGGAAACTTCGGGGCTCAGGAAGTTCCCCATTGCCCAAATTTGGGATGACCTCCTTGCCACCTTTCAGGCAGCCTGCCGAACCCGAGGGATAACCTGAACCTTGGGAGGGCGTCGATACACTACTGGCTAGATAGCGACATCCCTGAGACCATGGCGGGGATGGCTTCCGGCCCCCCCTGCCTGCTTGTTCCCCTGGCGCGTCTCGCGTATTGTGCTGCAGGTTACTACTGCTAGATATCACCTACAGTGTGTCTATGGCGCGCGCGCAGGGTTTGCTGCCGCTGCTGCTTGAGAGGGCGCGCGCACTACTGGGACATGGACACACCTGGGAAGACATGACTATTCCGCCCGCTCAGATGCCCCTTACTGGACGTGGAGGAAAACCTCCCTCACATGAGAGGACGATCTCAGACTGCGGACACAAGCGCGGCAGACTCCTGGCCCCCCCCTCCGATGGCCCTCTGGCCCCCCCCTTCTACTTCCCCCCCCTCACGACCTGCCACTCGACGCGCCTTCCACATGGCCCGGCTATGCCCCGCTGGACAGCTCTTGTCTCCTCTCACACTGCTGCAGAACGATCTCCACCCCCCCCCCACCCCTCTTATTCTAGTCCCCACCCGAGTTTTCGACCCTGACCCCTACGTTCATGTTGCACACATGGGGAGAAGCCCGGCGACTAGTTACGCTCCTTGGCCGAACCCATGTTCCACCACAACAACAGTTGCTATGAGCGTCCTTGCGAGCTATGCTGCAACCTCCTTGTCGCGCTCCAGCTTACGCCACGAGCAGGCCACCGGGGCTCCGCTGCCCGGAGACCAGGGCATTTGGTGGAAAATCCAGCGCCTAGCGCACTTCCTCCTATGAGCCTAGGGGCTAATTGATGGCGCTGCGAGACACGACGAAATACAGAAAAGCACGATCGACTCACTTCTATGCAATGTACATACCTAATTCCTCTGCATATGTTCAACTAATTTCCGCCGCCGGACCTCCGGGTTGTCGGCTAAATGGCTGTGTCTAACCATCTGAAAGTGTGTATTCTAGTATTGCCGAATCGATGCTTTGGCGAAGGACTGTACATTGCCAATCGATGCAACTGCGGTTAATAAAGGTTTTCAAAAAAAAAAAAAAAAAAATGAGGGTTTGGCCGGCCTGAGATGGCCAGCCAAACCCTCATGCACAGTGAAGGGAGTGCCTGCCACTCCTCCACCAGCAGGGTCATCCCCTGGACCTGCCCCCAAGACTCGTCAGAATCCTGGAGGCAGGTCTAGGGGGAAAAAAAAAAACGATAATAAAACGGGTTAAAACCCGTTTTATCATCGTTTTATTTGCTGATGGTGGCAGGGTGGGACGGCGCTCCTCCGATCTAATGGAGCGGCCACCGCTGCTTCTCCACAGTAACCACTCCCTTTGACAGTTTGTTGGAAAGATTGTTTTTGCAGCACCCTCTGAGGCTGCCGACATCCTACACAAAGGAGAAGGTGTGCTACGGTGAACTAATTACTATCTCCTATGAGGTGTTTGTAACTGATAACTGTTGTGTGATCGCACCAATTTGCAATTAGCAACGAACAACCCTTTCACAACCTTATTTGCGAATCTGATTTTTTTTTTCAACTAGCAAAATAGCTTTAATACATACAAAAATCCATTTTACGGTTGGTATTTTTTGCACACTGAGAACTGCTCAATCAATTCTTCTCTCTGTATGACAATATGCACGATTTACCTCATGCAGCAATGAGTAGGTAAACCCTTGCATGAATGCATTCTGTACCGGTTGTCAAAAATATTATCAACATTTTATTTAATTAAAAAGAAATTTGAATAAAGAATAGTCAAGTCAGTAAGACAAACATCACAAAGGAAACAAAGCAAAGATACACCCAAACATTTGCATCAAAGCACTAATATTATTCTGTAATAAACTTTAGATTTAACTTTAGGTATTTAGAAAGTGTCTTATGATTATGAGCACCTGTTATTTTAAGAACAATGCTATATATTAAGGCTACAGCCATAACTGCAATACACTAAAACTGCTCAATATGTATATTGTGTGAAATAATGGCATTAATAATTTCGAAATGCGAGGCTGGCGCGGAGGGAGGTGGGGTTTGGTGATGCACAAGGCACCAGGAAACAGCAAAGGCTGTGGGATAGCCATGCAGAACGTTCCGTGGTCCCCTATGCCACAGGAGAGGACCATGAGAGCCAGGGGCTAAGGCTGGGATATGCTTGCAGTCCAACCTCATGAGAGTTTGCCAGCTGAACGTTCCAGCTGGTAAAATCAAATCTGGAGACCAGCACCTGAGAATCCAAGTGTGGGAACATCAGGCTGATTATAATTGGGCAGAGTGGTAGCTTACCCAGTTATACTGATTTTTAATCGGGCTAAGGAGTGAACATATGTGAAAATCAGGTGCGACAACTCCGAACGTGTGCATTAGCTTTAAAACTATGAAGGGGTTTGTAAAATCTATGAAGGGGTTTGTAAAATCATGCGAGGAAACACTGTAAAATGCAGTAACAGATTTACCTTTAGAAATTTTTACTGCCAGAAAATATGCGGAGTTTAGAATGAGACCATATGTGTAATCTGAGGCCCAAAACATCTTGTGCTACCACCACAGTTACAACACCCACTAAAGTGGCACATTAGTCTGGACTCGTTAATAATACCATGCAGCGCCTAATGAGGACAGAAACATTTAAAACTTGTGCAGATCACCATGATCGGCACTGTGCTGTGCACGAAGAAAGGAGCAGTCTGTCTTAAATATTTGTGTTTTTATCTGCCCAATTATAGGAGCAGGTACTGCACAAGATAATTCTTCCATTTGCTGTTAATAATACTTCCAATACATCTGATAGAAATGGTGCAAGTAAATGTGCCAGTTGTGCAAGTTTGATATAGTAACAGCTTTATAATTCAAACTTACTGTAGGTTAAAGGAGCACAGACACTAGCAGACGGGAATGCCACTTTGTATATATATATATATATATATATATATATATATATATATATATATATATATATCATAGTTTTCCACATTGCGCATGGTTGTCTTACTTATGAGTGAAATATAACACTTTTAAAGTTATATTATCATGTACAGTCACATACTCCATGTCAGATTGATGAGCAACTTCATCAATGTGTACAGACCTGTGTGTTCCATCTAGTGGAGTTTGCTGCCCTCTACTGGTGCATCTTAGTGATATTATATGGGTGTTTAATTAGGTTCTTATTATCTTGCAATCTAGAACAGTAACCGCCGCATTTGCATTCCATTAGCTTACACTGTGTAGACGCATCACGTTTTTGAACCTCTGTTTGAGACCAAGCATCACATTTTCTAGTGTCCTCTTTATAATCCGCATTCCTGGTAAAAGAAGCAGGGACTGAGTCATGCTGTGACATTGCCTTCGTTTCTTTTTTCTCCTCAGAGGTTTCATAATGAGGCGCTTTTGTTAGAGGTAAGAAGGCTTCTTTTTCTGCAATACTCATTCCGTACAAGCTGTTTAGTGGACCTGTGTCTTTTAAAGATGAAGGCTGGACAACATCGTCACTTCTGAATGCTTTTTTATGGGAATCTTTGGCATCGTATTGTGCGTCTCCCATGGAAGTGGTGTTTGGAACATCGTCGTCAGAATTCTGCAACAGGGAAATTCTGATTAGCTACGACAACAGATTAACATGCAACGACTTAAGTGTCAAGACAAACAACAATCCTGCAGGCATGTTACGAGATACAAAATAGTCTAGATGTTTAATTAAAAAACGAATGACAATTAGAAACGTTTTTTTAAGCCTGGCTGAAGTCACCAATAGCTGTTTCACAAAATATATTCAATCAATCAATCAATCAATCAATCAATCAAAGGCATTTATAGCGCGCACTACTCACCCGGAGGGTCTCAAGGCGCCTTGGGGGGGGGGGGGGGGGGGGGTCCGCTACTGCTCGAACAGCCAGGTCTTGAGCTTCTTCCTGAAGGAGAGGTGGTCTTGGGTCAGGCGTAGGGAGGGAGGGAGTTCCAGGTCTTGGCGGCCAGGTGGGAGAAGGACCTTCCCTCTGTTGTCGCTCTTCGGATGCGGGAACGGCGGCGAGGGCGTGACTGGTCGATCGGAGATGGCATTTGGGAGCGTAGAAGTTGAGGCGGCTGTTGAGGTAACTCGGGCCTTGGTTGTGTAGGGCTTTGTGTGCGTGGGTGAGGAGCCGGAAGGTAATTCTCTTGTTGACCGGGAGCCAGTGCAGGTCTCTCAGGTGTCTGGAGATGTGGCTGTGTCTGGGGATGTCGAGGATGAGTCTCGCTGAGGCGTTCTGGATCCGCTGGAGTCTCTTCTGGAGCTTGGCGGTGGTTCCGGCGTAGAGGGTGTTGCCGTAGTCCAGACGGCTGGTGACGAGGGCCTGGGTGACCGTCTTCCTGGTCTCGGTGGGGATCCACCGGAAGATCTTACGTAGCATGCGCAGGATGTTGAAACAAGACGAGGAGACGGCGTTGACTTGTCTGGTCATGGAGAGGGAGGAGTCCAGGATGAAGCCCAGGTTGCGTGCGTGGTCTGTCGGTTTGGGTGCGGTGCCCAGGGCGGGGGGCCACCAGGAGTTGTCCCAGGCGGAGGGCGAGGAGCCAAGGATGAGGACTTCCGTCTTGTCTGAGTTCAGTTTCAAGCGGCTGGTCGTCATCCATTCGGCTACGTCTTTCATCCCTTGGTGTAGGTTGTCTCTGGCGGTGGCGGGGTCGTTGGTGAGGGAGAGGATCAACTGTGTGTCGTCGGCGTAGGAGATGATGTTGAGGTTGTGTTGGCGTGCGATGGCCGCAAGGGGGCTCATGTAGACATTGAAGAGGGTGGGGCTGAGCGAGGAGCCTTGGGGAACGCCGCAGATGACTTCTGTTGCTGCAGATCTGAACGGGGGTAGGCGAACTCTCTGTGTCCTTCCAACGAGGAAGGAGATGATCCAATCCAGTGCCTTCTCCTGGATTCCGCCGTTGTTGAGGCGCTGCACTAGGGTGCAGTGGCAGACAGTGTCGAATGCCGCGGAGAGGTCTAGGAGGATGAGGGCCGCTGTTTCTCCGTTGTCCAGCAGGGCTCGGATGTCATCGGTGGCAGCGATGAGGGCGGTTTCGGTGCTGTGGTTGGCCTGGAAGCCAGACTGTGAGGGGTCGAGGGATCCGTTCGTCTCGAGGAAGGCGGCCAGCTGCTTGTTGACTGTCTTCTCGATGACTTTGGCTGGAAACGGGAGGAGCGAGATGGGGCGGTAGTTCTTGAGTTCGGTGGGGTCCGCTGTTGGTTTCTTTAGTAGAGCGCTGAGATCGGCGTGCTTCCAGCTCTCCGGGAAGGTGGCGGTGTCGAAGGAGGTGTTGATGATGTCCCGCAGGTGGGGTGCGATGACAACGTCGGCCTTGTTGAAGACGTGGTGAGGGCAGGGGTCGGTTGGGGATCCGGAGTGGATGGAGTTCATCGTGCGGATGGTGTCTTCGGTGTTGATCGGTGTCCAGGCGCTGAGGGTGGTGGTGGGGGGCGTTGGTGCGGTCGTGGGGGGCGTTGTTTGTGTGCTGAAGCTGTTGTGTATGTCAGTGATCTTGTTGTGGAAGTACGAGGCGAGGGAGTTGCAGAGGTCTTGCGATGGGGTGATGTCGTTGTTTCTGGCTTTGGGGTTGGAGAGCTCTTTCACGATGTTGAAGAGTTCCTTGCTGTTGTGTGCGTTGTTGTCCAGGCGGTCCTTGAATGCTGTTTTCTTGGTGGCGTGGATCAGTTGATGGTGCTTTCGGGTGGCGAGCTTGAGGGTAGTCATGTTGTCCGGTGTAGGGTCTCTTCTCCAGGCTTTCTCGAGGGCTCGGCAGTTCTTCTTGGAGCATTTGAGTTCGTCGGTGAACCAAGGGGCCTTCTTGCTGCCGGGTCTGCTGGGCGGGGTCCTCAGAGGGGCGAGTTGCTGATCCACTTCGTGAGGTTGTCGGCGGCCTGGCTGGGGTTCGCTGAGCTAGCGGGAGGGTGCTGGCTCAGGGATGCGGCGAGTTGATCGGCTGTGATCTTGTTCCAGCTTCTTCGTGCAACCTGTGGCTGGTGGTGGTGGATCGTGGTCCTTCGGAAGCTGAAGTGGATGCAGCTGTGGTCCGTCCAGTGGAGTCCGGTGGCGTGGCTGAAGACGATGTCCTTGCTGGATGAGAAGACGGCGTCGAGTGTGTGTCCGGCGAGGTGGGTGGGGGTGGTCACCAGCTGCTTGTGTCCGAGGTTGGCGAGGTTGTCAAGCAGGGTAGTGGTGTTGCGGCCGTTGTCGTTCTCCAGGTGGAAGTTGAGGTCCCCGAGGAGGATGTAGTCAGCGGAGGGGAGGGCGTGCAGGCTGATGAAGTCGGCGATGTCTTCGCTGAATGGTGTGCGGGGTCCCGGGGGTCGGTAGATCAGGGTGCCTCTGAGGGTGGTCTTGGGGTCGGTGTGGATCTGGAAGTGCAGGTGTTCAGCGGTTGTCAGGGTGTCGTCGGTGTTGGTGGTGATGCGGATGGTGTTCCTGTGGATGATGGCGATGCCTCCTCCGGTCTGGTTGCCGCGGTCCCTCCGGGTGATCTTGTAGCCCTCTGGGATGGCGATGTCGGGCGCTGAGGAGGCGTTCATCCATGTTTCCGTGAGGAAGGCGACGTCAGGAGCTGTGGTGTCGAGGAGGTTCCAGAGTTGGACGGCGTGTCTGTGGACGGAGCGGGTGTTGAGCAGGATGCACTTCAGGTGGTTGCTGCTGGTGTTCGGCTTGGTGAGTGCTGGTGCAGTGCAGGTCCGGATGCAGGTGAACTTGCAGGAGTGGCAGCTGAAGGGTCCGTGGGTGCGTCTCGGGGTGGCTCGGAAGCATCCTGGGATTCGGCCGGTGTTGAGTGCGTTGAGGGTGGCGGCGTCGTAAGTCCGGCGGGTGGGCTGGGGTCTGCGGGGGCCAGGGGTCCTGGCGCGGGGCGCGGTCCAGGCGCGGACGGGCATAGACGGGCTTACCTTTGGCGCACCTTCGGCGCTCAATCGGTGCTCCCGCTGCGCGCGTCCGCTGTGCGGTCGCTCAGGGGGCGTCATAAGAAGGGAGCCGGGAGGGAGGGTCCGCTGGGAGGCGGGGAGCGCGGGGGCCAAACGGCAGGCGGGGGGGCGGGGTCGCGGCAGGGAACGGCGGGAAAACCTATGCGGGCTTGGTGGGCGGCCCTGCGGCGGCTGGGGCGCCGGGGATCCGAGGTCGGGCGGCCCTGCGGCGGCTGGGGCGCCGGGGATCCGAGGTCGGGCAGGCAGCAGGTAAGGAGGCAGGCAGAGCAGGCAGGCAGCGTGGGGGCGACCAGGCCGTGGAGGGCGCAGTGGTCGCTCAGTTTCAAGAGAACACTGGGGTGCAATCAATTTGGCCCCTGTTTTGTAAGTGCTATTTATAATACAATGCAGGAGCTATAGGCTGATTGTTGTAACTGTCACACAGAATGCATTCACCTAGGAAACCGTTTTTTTGTTTACTTTGTCTAGGAATATACATTGCATATGAAAATTTCACGTCTTGTCTGACATTGAATGGGAGAAAGAGATTTCAAAACCAACAAGAAAATAATGTTGGTTATAATTATATGTGCAGAATTATCGTGCAAGCTTTGGTGAAAATGTGTTTAGAGAGCATAAAACTGTAAGCTATCCTATCCACTCGTACTAGGCCTCAAAATGGCTAAAGCACCCCTACTTGAAAAAGAAGCTTGAATAGAAAATGCTAAAGAATAGAATAGAATAGAATGGAATGGAATAGAAATTGCATTAAAAGTTTGGTTCTTGACCTCTCCATGAACATGGTTTTTCCATACTCATTAATAAGTCACTTACATAGTTTCAAGTATTTCCACAGAATGCTTCTACTTAGACAAATACCACTGTTTACACGTAAAAAAAATGCGTCCATACATTAAAATGAAGAGTTTAAAACATGCATTAGACTTGCCCCAGTGTTTCTACAAAATGTTTTCTTTTTCATTAGTACAGATCTTTTGAATTTTACACCGACTATTGTTTAGAAACTTGATATTTCAAGGTTAAAACGTGTAGTGTATATGTGAGAAAGTAAGTCTGAATGAGGCAAACCTCACAGCAGCATGTAGTTGTTATAATTTAGTAGCAAACTGAACATTTCTGTCTGTGGACTATTGTATTTGTGTGAGAAGATGAGGAGTGATCTTATTACCAGAAGAGCATTGGAAGCTGATTGGAGACGAGAAGAGCAACATGTTGGAAAGCTTAGTGAATTATGTAGTTTATAATAGTGTGTGTTCCTAGAGTTGGTTCCCTTATTCTTTTTGAGAACCCTTTTGGCCACACTTTGTGTCCCTTCTTTTGTCCCACTTGCTATTGACATTTTAGCCAGAACCAGGGTTTATGTCACATTGCCCTGAGACTTTACCGAGTTTCTTGAACCTTTCGTTCTTTGCTTTGAAATTTTGATCTACTTGAGATGTTTTAAATGCTGGAGCTTTATGCTTTTCTCTCTTACTCTCTCAGACTGGAACTCTTTATGGGTTTTTAACTAACTCATTTTTTCACCCGATTCTTAGAATAGGGAATATTTTCTTTATGGAAGGTGCTTTAATGCATTTTATTATATGATTTGAATAACCATTATTGATTTTATACTAATGTCCTACACTGTCTATTGAGATTAATCTGAATTTAACTCGCAATTTCCAATAAAGATGATCTACTAAAATCTGTAATTAATAAAACCCTTTAAACGTATCCTAACTCTCTTTATTGACTAAAATTAGACTAATGATTGTGATGATCATTTAGCGGATTTTTTGCTTTCTTCTTCTCTAAAACAACGGCAAATATCCATACGACCAGAGGTCCACAAACAGAGCAGGAATTAGCCCGGTTGATGGTAAACCGTGATACTTTAAATTTGTGAACTGATTACCCCTCCAGCAAATTTGGTAGCAGGAGGACAGTGTACGTAATAAGAAGAAGAGTTAGGCATTACTCTAACTCAGGGTAATTATTTATGAGTTCCATAGCCCAAAGCCCACAATCTGAAGACTGACAAGGTGCAGTTTAGAAGGCGTCTGCTGTATTGTAGGCGTGAGTATTAATAGGGTTATGTGTTGCAGTTATAATTGTTGATATTGTTGTGTGCTGCAGTTAAATGAATTACTGATGTTCATGTGCTTATTGTGAAGAAGTTGAAAAGATTATCGGGCTAGACGTAGCCTAAGATCCCGGGATATTGAAATGGATATTAAGATAAGTGTAGAATACACTTTATGTGTTTTTCTTGTCTGCTAGAGTTTTGTAGTGTGGGCCATGAAGTACTGTCGACAACAGAATTGTAATAGAGATCATAACAAACTGCTGTGGATGTACTAACATTGACTGATGTTGGCAGAACCAAATTGCACAAAAGGAAAGCTACATTGATTAGGGTGGTTTACCGCTGATTGAGATTTCATTTGTGTGTGTGTGAAATTCTTGTTGTGTGAAAAGTCGAAAGATGTAAAAACCTTAATAGTTCGATGGTTGAATTACTTTTTCTTTTCTTTTGTGAAGCAGACAAAGATTGTTTATTTGTGTTCGCTTACAGTTGTAGAAATTTTGTGTATGAGAGTAACTGCAGCGGCCCAGCTTCCTTTACAAAGAATGAGATCATACGTCATAGTGTTTCACACTGAGATTGGTTGGTTTACTGTAGCGCTGCTTTTGGTTGATGACGACACAGAGTGCTGCGCGGTTTTGAGTCAATGGTTGTGCAAGTGCTGCTTTGAGATTGGTTAACGATTCTTCAAGTATTAAAGCTTTTACTGGATTGGAGAAAAGAATTCTGATGTTTACGGAATAGAATCAAGACTTAAGAGAAGTTGAATTTCGTTGTTTGCTATTTGTTGAATAATCCAAAATCATGAAATTGTTTAAAGGTTTTAATAGTCTTGTGAGAGGAGATGCGACAATTCCGGTACAGGAAGGTGAAGAGGCGCCTCCATAGGGTACACCAGCACATTATATGACAATGAATGTGGGGTTACATAAATGTTTGTGGCTTCCTCAATGGTGCAAAATCACTGAAAAGGAAGGTCCTTTGAGTTTTCCAAGATATGGTGCATTTGACCTGAGAGTAATTGAAAGATTGAGATCAAAGTTAAATGAGAAGATGCTCCTACCTAGACCCACAGAATACGAAGCATTGGAAATTTGGGAGAAAACAGCACTAAAGAGAAAGAGAAATACCAGAATAAAACTAAAAGAGCAGTGCATAATTATGCAGATGATCAATGTGATGAGCAACAATAGAGATGGAGAAAAGCTAGACTGTATCCAGCCATTACTTCTGACAAGCCTGAGAAGCTGAAAGAGAATAAGACACATGGAAAAGAAGACAAGGGAGCTGTAAAGAAATCAGATTCTGAGAGTGATTCAGGAGATTAAATTTTGAATGCAGTTAGCCGTGCATCCACCACCTTATGTGGCCCCTGTAACACATGCTGAGGGTAACTTTGACATCTAATGTAACAGTGTATATAGCCCCTGTTATCCCAAATGCAATTCAAATTGAAAGACCATTACAGATGACACAGCCTATTGTGCAACCCATTATATCAAATGTTGTGCCTGTACGAATTGAGAATGTTCCTACAGTGATGCCTCCAAGTGTTACTGCTTCATTTGTAACTGTCCCTGCATCTGTTACTAGTGTTGTGACAACACAGTCATTAATAATTGGAGCAGTCATTGTACAAATTTCTATCATTCCAAATAAAGTAGCTCATGTAGCTGTTGGAGGAGCACCTGTGACAGTGGACACCACAGCAAACAGTTCAATCATTGAGAGAAGGATTGTCTTTATGGCACCAACAATACAGGGTGAGACTACAACTGTTTGAGAATGGGATTTTCCCTCATGGTTTGAAGAAATGGCAGATAATTAAAAGACAGAGAATCAGGTTCCCACTACATAGCAGACAGAGAAGGACAGACCATTGAATGTTCTGAGACATAAAATAGACTTAGAAAAAAGTATGAAAGGGTCTTTAGCATGTAAAGCAGTACCAAGAGAAGGAGCTGATATATTTATGTAAAGAAGTTACCAGACGTGCAGCAGTTACTCATGATAAATTGACAGAATTAGCCAGACAGGTCGCCCAGATGAAGGAGAAGCTTTGGCTTATCCGTTGAGAGAAATACCAGGAGGAGCATATATTCATATACTGTGGGCAGGGGAGATCTTGCAGCATTTATGAATAATTTTCAAAAATGTATAGACAAGCCTCTGCAGTGGTACACACAAGTTGACAGATTTGTTAAGATTTCAAAAGTGCTGTGGATTGATTTGAATACATTATTTGACATTGTAGTGCTGAATGATTTGTGGGCTGAATGTAAAGTTGTTATGCAATGGTCGCTTGCCGAGCCAACAAGAGATGCTCGCACTAAAGCGCCATCTCCAACAGTCATGGGAAAATACAAAGCCGTAATTACATCTCTGGAAGGCAAGGTTCCTCCAAAAGATATTGATTGGGTAAAGATTGAAAGAACCTTACAAGAACCAAAAGAATCAGTGCATGATTATTATGAGCGGATGCTTCAGGTGTTTCAGCAACACAGTGGAAGAAAATATCCTGAATCAAGTGATATGGTTTTTTTTAGGGTCTCAGTTTGTTATTAGATTAAGATCAGAATGCATATACAACAGTGTGTGATTTGCTGGCAGACAAAATCTTTGGATGAGATTCTGAGGTATACAAAGTACTGCAGTGATGAACAAGAAATGAAGCAGAGAGTGACGTGGCCAACTGCCGAAGGAGATGGCCGCATGGTAGTCGAGCTCCGTCACGCCACTCCCGAAATATCCATAATTATATAGTGTGCCCCGGCCACCAACGCCTTATCTAGAGCCTGGCAGATCCGTGCCACGGGCGCCACGTCTTGGCCAAATCTCAGCGTCTTTGGAGGCTCCGATGGGGAGAGGCGAGAGACGCTTCGCTGCGAGGGCTCCTGCTGCTGGGCGGGTGCCCTCCTGCTGTCTGGGCGGGCGCATAAGTCAATGCCGGGGTCGCGGCGTGGCGTGGAGGCCGTACAACGTAAACAAGGTGCCGGGTCCTAGTCAGCTGCGGTCTGGTATCTGACCCGAACCTGCTCTCACCGCCGCATTTTGGAAGGGTGGAGACCCGCTCTTCAGGGCCGATAAGATCTTTGGGCCCTCATTCAGCTGCCTTGCGCGTATGAACGTTCTGCGACCTCCGCTCCGGAGCACCCGGCGCCTCCCCATCAGAGCGCCTTTGGAAGGAGCGGAGGGGCTCCTGGAACAGCGGTGAGTCTGTACTGACCCCCAACATTTACTGCCCACTCCTTGACCGTTGCACGAGGTGGGGGCACATGGCTGCGCCGCTCCCTGGGACCTGAGCTTGTAGACCCTCTGTCACTTGGAGAGGGGGGGGGCGTACTCCAGATATAGCAGCACCCTGTCTCCCCTGTGGGGGTCGTGGTGGCCCCCACAGCAACGCTTACTACGAGGACAATCCTCCCCCATCTATGTATTTTTGGTCGCACATTGCCTGGGTGCTGCCTGATTCCTGATCCTAGTCACTGGGGTGGTAGTGCTCGGCCGGTAAAAACCGACAGGCCGGTGTGGGATTGATACCCGCTGCAGGTGGCGGCGATTAGCCAATGGGGGATAGTCTACTGCCTTGAACTCTTGCACCATCGTCAGGCGCCTTGCACCACCAAGATGGCTAGCGGCCGTGGCAGCCGAGGGAATGTTCAGGCCAAGCTTGAGAAGTTCGCGTGGCACAAGAACCAAGAGGGGGAACAACCACACCCGACATCCCCTGAGGAGCAATCGGGGCCCACCCTGCAGGACATCTTGGCCGCCATAACGACTTTCCGTACCACCCTTGAGGCTGGCATCGCCACGGTGGCCACGGAGGTGGCCCTGATCCGCGCGGATATGAAGAAAATGTTGGATCGCGTTGGAGCCGTGGAGGACACCACGAAAGAACTGAAAACAGACTCCGACATCCTAAAGAGTCAAGTGACCGAACTTCAAAAGGCGCAGGAGGCCCTCACCCTGCAGCTCGATGACTATGAAGGCCGCATGAGATGCAAAAACGTCCGAATCCTGGGTGTGCCGGAGCGGGCGGAGTAGAAAATACTTTTTTAATGAGAATGCACACCTTCCCTTGTTTTTTAGGCGAAAGCGGGCGGAGGGGCAGTCGGCTGACCTCTTTGTGGTGGAATTGATCCTTCAACGGCTCCAGCCACGGGGCCTGTCCAATTGCTTCTCAATCAAGTGGGCGCATCGTGTCCCTGGAGGCAGACCTACGCCTGGGGCTCCACCCCGGCCTCTCCTGGCACGGGTATTCAACTACCGCGACAGAGATGCCATCTTACAGACTGCAAGGGCTATCCCCGTTATTAGTGATCGATAATAGTAAGGAGACTTTCTTTCCTGACTTCACCCTGCGGGTCCAGAAACAGCGTCGCAGTTACCTCGAGGTGAAGCGTGCCCTGCGGGATCAAGACATCAAGTACGCTATGATGTTCCCAGCTAAGCTACGGATTGAATCTGAAGGCAAATTATGGTTCTTTACTAGGCCTGAGAACGCTTGGGACTGGCTTGATGGCTGGAGAACTGTTGGCAGAGGATCCCGCGCGTCGTCAGGCAGAGGTGTAGGCCCTGGCGGCCGAGGAAAGCGGCAGGGATCACCGACCGACCGATGACGCATCGACATCCCGGAGCCCTAAGGGTTGAGGTGCGGGACACTACAAGTATGAGAGTTTCCCACTGGAGGTTGAAGACCTCCTCACATTCTACACTTAGATGATGGTGACTTGAGTGCATAACTTTACATTTTGTCTGGTTGGTTGTGTTTTATGCTCACATGGACCTGGCATAGATGGCTACCTTGTCAGGGGATATATGATTTAGTTGGTAATTTATGGTAACAGTTTTGTGGGGATTATTTCGATTATACACCTCGGAGTTGGTCGGCCGGGGAGTTTACCGTTCTCAGTTAGAACTGCTCTAGGGAGTGGGGTTGTTTCACGTTCTCAGAGTTGTTAAGGGTGGACGATAGGCACTCTGCAAGTTGGGGGAGGCAGGGGGTTTCTTTTCCGCCATGCAGGGAGGCAGGGAGGGGGGATGATGTTGGGGTGGGAGGGGGGCATGGGGTAGGGTGTTCGTTCTATTTTGTATATGGTACTTATGCAATGTTGCTTCTGGTTGTGTCTCGAATGACGGGGTCCACTTGGTCGATTATGCATCACTACTTCACCACCGCGAGCCACCCGCATGGCTGGTCTCAGCCCTTTTGGTCATGGGTCGCGGTTTCCGCCCCAGGGTTTCCTTGCCCTCCATAGAAGGTAGCCCCCAGTATAAACTGGTCTCATACTCCCGTTCATCACATTGCGTCCCCCCCCGGGGGGCCACAGTAGTCACTTACTTTATCCGTCATCAGCTCTTCGACACTACATTGACCTACTCCCGACACACTTATGGGTACGACTCAAGTGCTAAAAACTCTATCGTGGAATGTTAACGGCTTTCGGGATAGGATTAAACGGGGGGTTGTCCTACAGTATATTAAACGTCAGTCACCGGACATAGTAATGCTTCAGGAGACACATTTTGATTGGCAATTCCTGCGGTGCATTGAATAGATGGGTACCGCATGGTCGGACACTCGGGGTTCACATCGGGCTCGAGAGGGGCAGGGGTTCTTCTCCGCAGGGGATGTCCGTATATTGTGCATAAGACCTGGGAGGACGCTGAGGGCAGATATCTCGCGCTCACTGGTTCATGGGAGGGGCGGGTAATTAATCTAGTGTCAGTATATGCCCCACCAGGCCTTCAGCGACTTGTACTGCGTGATATAGGGGCGCTTCTACTCGAATTTCCAATAGGTGTCCTGGTGTTGGGCGGCGACTTTAATCTCGCAATGGATGGTTCTCGGGATCGCCTCCCTCCCAGGGGCGACCCCCAAGGGGAATCCCAATTGTCCGGATTTGTGTCCGCACTGGGCCTTGTAGACGTATGTCGTTGGCTCAACCCTACCACTACACAATTTACTTATTATTCGGGGGCCCATAATAGCCAATCCCGCATTGAACATATATTTACACTTGCTCATGATGTTCACTTTTTGTGGCCTCCGAGGAATTTCGGATCACTCTCCGATTCTGACGACACTAACTATGGGGCAATCTAAGAGTCGCTCCACCCTCGCAATAAACCCATGGGCACTAAGGTGCTTCATATCAGGGAGTCTCTATTCAGGGACACTGATTATTATTTCAATGAAAATGTGGGTTTCGCTTTCTTCATAGTCTGTGCTCTGGGGGCATATGGGGCTGTCATAAAGGGCAGGGCTTTGTCACTCATGGTAAGGCATAGGAGGGAACTCGCCAAACGGGTGGTTGAAGTACAGGGGGACATCCTGACAAGAGAATAGGCCCTGGCCTTGAAGCATCCAGGTGGATATATTCACTTCGAGTGGCAGATGGGGAACTCCTCTCCGATGCCCAGGACATCACTAACACATTCGCAGCATATTTCTCCTCGGTGTACACGCCGGCTGAGAACACACAGTCCGCACTGGTTCCGGAACTCTTGTCGACCATTAAGGTAGCTTGTCTGTCGGCACATGACAGTGATTCTCTGGATGGTGATGTCACTGAGAAGGAAATCCGGAAGGACATTAAAGACTTGCACTCAGGTAAAGCCATGGGACCTAACGGCTCCCGATCGAGCTTTTCAAACCAATGGCGTTCAAGCTCTCCCCCCACCGGTTGAGCATGTATATGGAGAGTTATGACATTGGAGTGTTGCCCCCTGAGGTCAGGATGGCATCCATTGTTGTCATACACAAACCAGGCAAACCAGCAACGGATTGCAAATCCTATCGTCTGATATCCCTCCTCACAGCAGAAGCTAAAATCCTGGCCAAGGTATTGGCCAACAGGCTCCTCCCTTATCTGACCGGATTGGTACATCCTGACCAATGCGGGTTCATGCCAGGCGACAACACTGCCTTAAACCTACGCAGTTTAAATGGGGGTTTGGGACGAATTAACACAATAAAGCAAGAGGCTATTTTGCTGTCACTTGACGCAACAATGGCTTTTGACACCATCGACACCATCGAATGGGAGTTCTTTTTCACGGTTTTTGCTCGGATGGGGTTTGGCCCCAAATTCTTAAAATGGATTAGACTCCTTTATTCTCAACCAACGGCGCAGGTGGTGTCAAAGGCGTTTCCATTGCGTCGGTGTCCCAGGTAGGGGTGCCCCCTGTCACCCCTCCTCTTTGCGCTGGTTCTTGAACCTTTGCCGGTCTGGATCAGGGGGGACCCGATGATACGAGGGCTGAAATGGACTGATGATCACGAAGATCGTATTTCCCTATACGCGGACGACATCCTTCTGTACCTTGCCTCACCCACGCAATCTCTCAACCAAGCCCTGAATATTTTCCGCGTATTCGGAGTCCATTCTAGATACAGAATCAATTGGTCCAAGTCACAGTTGTTCGTCCTTTGGGGTGATCCGCCGCGTAACCCGAGGGGCTATGATGTACTGCTGGCTCCACGGGGGTTTAAATACCTCAGCATTTTTATCATCCAGACCCGGCCATGTTTCATGAGTCTAACCTCCTCCCGCCATTGACTCGCCTCCGCTCTGATGTTAAGCACTGGTAGTCTCTTCCCCTTACTCTCTTGGGGCGGGCGGCCCTTTTTAAAATGTTGGCGCTACCGCGCTTTCTGTACGTGTTGCAGAACTCCCCCAACACAATTCCCGCCGCTTACTTTAGGAGGTTGGAGGCCATGGTGCAAGAACTACTATGGGAGGGATGTGCCCCACGAATCACCATCAATAAATTGACAATGGGCTGGTATGACTGGGGCATTGCATTGCCGGATATTCAGTTATACTATCAAGCTTCTCAATTGATTGCCATCAACAAATGGGTACATGATAACCCAAACTTTCTCAAAGATCGCTGGCTTTTGGGTAAGGGTGGTTATAATCGGGCCCTATACACAAACCCACTCGCACTTCACCTCACTGGACCCACGGCTCGCACAGTAGAGATCTGGCATGGGGTCAACAAGAAATGGGGCTGGAATAATAAACTCACCAAGGCCACCCTGCTCTGGGAGCTCGACATGTTAGGCCAACTTAGTCAATGCCCTGGATTTGATAAGTGGGACATGATAGGGATCTCGTCGGTGGGAGACATGTGGGTGAAAGGTAAACTCACAACATTTGAGGAAGTGCAGGCCAAATACCAATCTGGCTAGTACAGAGGCTTATAGATATTTATAGATTAGCCACGTGATAGCTGCTGCCCTGCCTAAAGACGGCCCTTTGACCGCGTCCACCCCATTAGAGGATAGACTGCTACTCGACCCGATGTCCTCAAAGGCCATTTCCCTCACGTACAAGAAGCTTCTGAACAATCAGCCTGACCCCATAACCCAACTGCGTCAGCGCTGGGTGGTGGACCTGGAAGAGATAGAGGATGAGGACTGGCGTGATGCCCTGGCGTCCCCCAGAGAGGTGGCCATTCCCTTGCGTTTTTTATACAACTGAAAATCCTACATCGCGTTTACTTTGACGCACGCACACTGTTTAAAATGGGAAGACGACCCGACCCTTTGTGTCTCCGGCACTGTAATTTGCCAGGCACCTTCTTCCACATAGTGTGGGAATGCCCTAAAGTCCAAATGTTCTGGGGGAATATCACGAAAGAGATGGAGAGGGCATGTGGTAAATCTTGAAGGCTACCCCCCCCCCTTCCCCCCCCCCCCGGCTCTGTCTACTCAACATGTGGGATGCCACGGATCTTACACAAGCAGAACAGGAATGGGCTTCCACCGAGTGGGCACTCGGGAAAAGTAATATTGCGCAGAGATGGGGAGCGGAGTTGGTCCCGGGCCGGAGAGACTGGGCGATGGACATGGACAGAGCAATTATTGCCGAAAAAGATGGTCTTCAAACACAGAGGGTGCCCCAAAAAGTGGGACCACAAGTGGGGGAGGTGGAACAAATATAGAGGTGGTCTGTGTGTCTCCCCTACCATCCAACTACAGCGGGACCGACGCCTTATGCTGGAGGTCTCCGGATTTGATGACACACTCCCGCCCTGATGAGACAGTCATGCTGGCTCCATGGTCTGTTAGCACAGGGGTTCAGACTCCTGCTGCGAGTGTTTGGGAGCCCGGATGCGGATTGCTGTTGGACATATGTGGGGTGGTGGGGTGGTGGATTGTACCTAAATTGCACTCTCCAAGTTGTATTTGCTATGTTCGCACAGTGGACCCATGTATCATTTTGTCAAAGTAATGTACCAAGTCTTTTTCTTTTTGCTTAATAAAAATTGTTTAATAAAAAAAAGAAAAAAGAAATGAAGCAGAAAAAGCTTAAGGAAAAATTCATGTTAGCCCAGACAAAGTTTGTTCAGAAAGGTTTTTATAATCAGTTGTTTGGAGGAAATCCTGCTGGAATGCAGACTCAAAATGTTCAAGGGGGATTTGATGTTTCACAGGGTAAAGGTAGAGGTGTTTTATTTGATTTGAATTCTGATGGAGATGTTGCAAAGCAGACGAAAATGACCCCTGTCACCTTTGTTTTTTTAAATATTTTATTTATACATATTCAGAAACATGTACAACCATGAAGTCATTAGCAGTTGTTGGGCATACAAATTACAGGCATTTCTTTCAGCATGTTACAACGATTTCATATCAAATTACTATTCACACAGGCACTAGTGTGACAGTGACAAATTTTAAAAGGGAAAGAGCAAAGCAGAGCAGTACAGTGTTGGCTATGGCCATCAAATATCATTTACAGTTAGCAAATAAAAAGTAAGTGGACTCCGTATGTCACAGGGTTTTGAGGCTCTGGGTAGTTCTTCAGCATAGCATGTGAGTTGATCCCGGCAGTATACCATGTCTTGCAACCATTGTCTAGTTATCGGCGCAGGTCTACTCCCCCAGCATATAGAAACTCTACGTTTGGCTATTAATAGTGCCGCCGCTACCAACTTCCTGATAGAGGCTTTAATATCGGTAACATCTCCCAACAGACATAATTGGGGAGTGCATGCTATGGGTGTCCCCACCATCAGTTGCAGAGTGTGTGTGACCTGCGCCCAAAATGAGATTACTTTCGGACAGGACCATGCTAAATGGTGAAAGTCAGCATCTGGTGCACCGCACCTTCTGCAGTTGGCAACTTCATGTAGACCATATTTATATAGCTGAGCACGTGTATAGTACATTTGATGTAAATATTTAAAGTGTACAAATCTAAGATTGCCATTCGCTGTTAGTCGCCCCGTCAGTCGACAGCAGTTGTACCAGTCTTCTTCCGAGAGCGGTTCAGAGAGAGTTGTATTCCACTTATCCAATTAACCCCTCCCCATAACAGCCCCTTCCTTCTGTGAGGCACGATATAATCGTGTGACCAGCCTAGCACGCGTCGGAGTGGTGTAGAGGAGCTGCAGTGCCTCTAAAGTTGGTGGTTCTGCAGTAAACTGTGAGTATAGCGCACGCAAAGCTGAACGCAGTCTTGTGTACACAAACATTCGCATTGCAGCATTTTTCCCATCTTCAAGAATAGTTGCTGCCTCCACAAATTGACCCCCAGGAAACACATCCCCCATGGTGGACATTCTTAACTCATTGAGAATTTTCAGTGCACCCGCTTCCCCCATCACTGAGAGCGCCTTATGGTATAACAGCGGCATATTTGGTGCATAGAGCGGCAATTTCCGCGCATGTTTCCCCAGTTCCTGCCACGCCTTAGCTGTGTTTTGCACCGGGTCTATCTACCCTTTTTCAAAATCTGTGTGTTTGTTGACTATCATGGCTTTAAGTGGTATTGGATACACTGCGTGTGCTTCCACCGCTACATGGGGAATATGGGCTGGCACTTGTTGCCAGTAGTAGGTGTAGTGCGCTTGTGCGCAGAGATAATACAGCTGAAAATCTGGTGCTGTGAAACCATCCAGTTCATAAGGGAGCGTTAAGATTTCCCATTTAACTCGTGGCTTTTTTCCGCCCCATGCAAGTGTAACTAGCAAGGAACGAAGTGTGTCGAAGAAGTGGCGGGTTAAGTGCACGGGTACATTCATGAATAAATATAGGAACCGCGGAAGCACCACCATCTTCATTAGTGCTATCCTGTCAGCGAACGACAATGGTAGTTTTATCCAATGGTTCACTTGCTCTTTGAGGCGTGTGATGGCCTTCCGATAATTAGTTTGAACAACCACCTGTGAATCCATATCCCGAAATACTTTACTGGGTCTGTGCACCACTCCAGTGGGTAGTCCAGGTCTATCTGTGGTGTGCTATCCGTGAGGGGCAAGATGACTGATTTAGTCCAATTTATCCCAAGTTAAGAGTACCATTCGAATCGTATATATTCTCTGGTAAGTTGTGCTAAGTGTGTTGCCGGTTCGCGCACATATAACACCATGTCGTACGCATACATGGAGACTGCCAGGGGCCGCTGATAAAAGCGCAGTGCTGCCTGCGCATTGTGTTGCCGTAAAATACATGCCAGTGGTTCCAATACCAGCGCAAACAGCAAGGGCGATAGCGGGCACCCTTGCCGCGTACCCCGCTGTATCCGGAATATATCCGACATATGCCGGATGACTCTCACGCGCGCCACGGGGTCTGTATATAGCAGTTTAATCCAGTTTGTAAAAATAAAAGGCACACCCATGCGATGTAAAATTGCAAACGTATATTTCCAGGAGACAGAATCGAAGGCCTTAGCGGCGTCTAGCAGGACCGCCACAGCCGGCAGAGTGGGCTCAAGCACATGCAGCACTGCAAACAACGTGCGTAAATTGTGGATGTGGACCTAGCTGGGATAAACCCCGATTGATCAGGAAGTACCATAACTGGAAGGAGCAGTCGCAGTCTATTAACCAATACTTTCGCCAGAATTTACATCGGTATTTATCAAAGACAGGGGTCTATATGAATCAAACCTGCCCGGCGCCTTGTCAGGCTTTAACAAGGTGACAACCAGTGCTTCTCGCGAAGTGGGAGGGAGACTCTGAGCATCATACGCTTCCATGTACATTTCAAGAAGACTGGGGCCAATATGTCTATGTACTCTTTATAAAACTCTTCCGGTAGGCCATCGGTACCCACTGCCTTGCTATTTGGTAACGCAGTTATGGCCACGCGAATTTCTTCTAGCGTTATTGCCTGCGTGAGAGCCACACTAGTGCCACATCGTCCAGGTATTGCGCTATCTCTGCCTCACCTACTGTCTGCCGATTTTCATACATTGTATTGTAGTATTGCGCGAAGAACGTTTTGAGTATATTGGGTGTATCATAGTGTTTAGTGTTGTCTCCTGTGATGGCTTTAACTATATAGTTCTTCCCCCATGGGTCTGTTATTCTGCTAGCTAACGCTTTCCCAGGCCTGCGCCCTTCGCCAGAGTATCTAGCTTTTCATCTGCGAGACATGTGATGTATTTCTTGGTCGGCTACTTCGTTATACTCTGTAATCTTCGCTTTAATATTCGCTAGTGTAGCAGGGTCTGCTTTACTGCTATACTCGCGCTCTAGGCCGCCCAATTCACGCTCTAACTTGCTCATAGTGCCACGTAGGGATTTCAGAACTCCCGCCTGTAGACCTATACATGCACCCCGTATGGTCCCTTTAAATGCCTCCCAGAGTGTTCCTACACATTGCACAGATTCGGTGTTGTGTGAGAAATAATCCAAAATAGCTTTGTGAACTCCTTCGCAGAAGACCGGATCAAGCAGGGAGGAGGATTGTAGACGCCATTGAAACTGTGAAGCAATGTGTGTTGGCAGAGATATGTTGAGTAGAACCCGGGAGTGATGCGACAGGGTTCTAGGTAGGTGTTGGACCTTTATAGTCCATGTATTCACGTCATTCGTGACCAGCCAATAGTCAATGCGGGACCAGGTTTGGTGCACATACGAATGACATGTGCCCTCCCTCAAGCTCGGGTGTCGCAGTCGCCAAATATCTAACAGTCCCAAGTTTAGCATACCATTATGTACAGATGCTGCTGCTTTTTTTAATGCGGGCTCAGCTGCTGACAAACGATCTACTTCAGGTGCTAACACGACATTAAAGCCCCCCCCCCCCCACATATAATTGTTGTAGGAGGTAATTTTTATATTTTGCTACATAATATCTCATAAAAAGTAGGGTCATCAATGTTGGGCCCGTAGATGTTTACAATAAGCACCTTTGTACCATTTAGCATACCTTGCACCAGTATGTATTGTTCCATCTCGTCGTCCTCCACATATAGGGGTTCGAAGGGGGCACCTTATTATCAATGTCATAACATCCCTCGCATAAGAGGAGTAAGAGGAAGCCAGGCGCACACTCGCCCATCTTGTAGCCACCGCTGAGACTGCTTGTTTAGTAAGGTGGGTCTCTTGTAATAGGGCTATCTGGACGTTATGCCGTTCTAGGTAGGATAGTACCTGTCTTACTTTCTTGGGGTTATTAAGGCCCCTGATGTTCCAGGTTAACCATGAGATCACATTAGTTCTAGTGCCCGCCATGCCCTGTGGTGCTTAATATGACAAAGTGTTGTCTCACATAGCCTGTCCTTGAATGTGCCAATTCCCACCAATGCTGCGTGCCCAATGCAGATCCCCAACAATCCCCCGCCCACTTCAGCATCAGAACCATGCTGAGAATCCCTTCCCGCATAACAAAACAACATCCATGCAACCGCATGTCTTAATCTAGGAAACACACCACTATGGGTGCCTTTATGTAACAAGGAACTGATGTGGGGTACTCCCTCTTAGGGGCCACCAGCCGCCGTGTGGTACCAGGGGGGGGGTCGAGGTAGGTATTAGCAAATATCTCACCCATAGGCATAGTGACTAATAGCGGATTCCGGACATGGATACATCGCATTCACCAACATTGTATGCGTACCATCAGAAATGACCAGCAACCCTTTAGACCTCGCTCTCTATGCATGATAAACATTGCAGTGTGTGTGTAAGTGTATCTATTGCAGCATAGCAACTATAAACTGTGTAGAACAAACAGCATGACATTAATAATTAGACTGTGTACCAACAGTCTGTGCTCAGAGTTCTACCCCATCTCACTTAACATTATACAGCTCACGTGCTCAGTCCTCTATATCAGCGTCGGCTCCTGCCTCCCATGTCGATCCTTGCTGCTCGATCTGGCGCACATATTGCATGGCTTCTTTGGGTGTCGTGAAGATTCGGGCTTTCCCTGCATGTTGTATGCACAACCGCGCGGAGTACAGCATTGCATTTTGGAATTTTTGTGTTTGCAGTTTCTTTTTCACAGAGTGAAATTCACGCTGTGCCTGCTGTACAGCCATCCTGAAGTCAGGGAATAACTCCACTTTCATGCCTTGGTGGGTGGTAGTCCCTTTATCTCTGGCCAGATGCAGTGCTGAGTCCCGATCTCGATGGATCAGGAGCCTGGCTATGATGGGGCGCAGCGGGGCACCCGGCACGGGCCTGGGTGCCAGGGACCGATGAGCCCTCTCCACAACCAGTACACTTGAGAGGTGGTCAGCTCCCAGCATATCTTTAAATAAAGTCTCGACTTAGAACTCCATGGCGCCCGTGTTGGTTGACTCTGGGACCCACGTAATTCGCAAATAATTCCTGCGAGAGCGGGCTTCGAGATCTTCGTTCTTCGCCTGGATCACCGGCAAGAATTTTCCCATACTGGAGCATGATATGCTAACGACCTCCATCTGATCTTCTGTTTCTGCTATCTTCGATCCGTGTTTATCAAGTTTAGCTGCCATGTTCTCCATTCGCAGGTTAAGGTGATCAATCTTAGCATCAATGGACTGCAGACTCTGTTGCATACTAAGCATCATGCGCTCCAGCTTGCTACTAGAGCCTGCTTCCAACTCGGGTTCAGTGTCTGATGTAGCTGGAACTTGGGATTTCGTGAGCTGTCGAGCTTCGAAGTTCAGCTTTGCTTGTTGTTTGTCTGTCCTGCCCATGATTATGGCCGCTTCTAGAGGGGCTGAGTCCGTGGTATCGCCAAGAGGTCACCACCAGGTCTATGTCTGCCGCTCAGTGCTTCACAACCAGTAGGGAATATCCAATGTGGGCAACGCTGTTGAACGATGTCGTGTGGGTTTCTCGCGTATGTACCTCACCGCTATGGAGGCGGCTGTCGGTAGCGTCGCTCTAGGCAGGTCCTTACCAGTCGCAATAGGAGTGATGCAGAGCCCCTTACACTCGCAGCACTTCACCTTACACTACTATGTATCAGCGACGAGTGTAAACATATCCGCAGTCCATCCTCTTCTCAGCACTCACTGGGAGCGATGTGACGGTACGTATGGACCTCAATCCTCGCCGCACCAGCCCGACCCGGCCTCTGTGCGTCAGCGCCGATCGCCTAAAACCAGGCTGGCCACGCACAGCAGCGTCCACGGTTCAGCATCCGGCCTCGTGAGCGGTGCACCGCGGCTCCCCAACCAGGCCGGGTCTCTACAGCCTTCAAGCGATACGTGCAGAGTCTTGGAGCCCCCCTCTGAGAGATATGTTGCTGAGTATTTGCCATAGGGTCCGTTATTATTGCCTTACTGTGCTCCCCGTCTCTATTGTGCTCGACAGCCCACAGGACAGCACCGTGGCGAACTGCCAAGTCACTGAGTTGGAGCAGTCAGCAGGTCACCATTTTGCACAAGAGTCAAGCGCCCAGTTCAAAATAGTAGGGCCATCAGATAGTCACTTTGCCACTATGCTAGGAAACGCGCAGCCCGGTATCAGCACAAGCAGAGGTGGAAGCCCCACGGCTGCGTTCTCCAATGTTTAGCCGGAGCGCCGAAACTCGGGGACGACATCCGCCATGTTAGGCTCCCCACATCTCAGCGGGACCATCCGCGGCAGCCTAACACCACGCGGTCTGTGCAGAGTTCAGCGGGGCCGCAGCAGGTTTCCGGCGCAGATTTGCACTTTGCTGCTTCGGGCCGCAGTAGGTCCATAGCACAGTTCGCTTTCTGCTGCGAGGCGGGACGTTCAGGGTGCGGGTCGCGGCAACCAGATCTTACCGCGTTCTGCCGGTGATTGCCAGTTCCAGAAAATGTCCTTGTAAAAACGGTTTCATTTGAAGAAAATCATCTGTTTGTTGTCTTTGATTCTAGTCCTGTAGACATGTTAGGGAGATATTTATAGTGTCAGGCTTTCTTCACTGTCTGTTCCATTACATGAGGAGAGCCAGTTCTTGTTCTCATTCGTGTTTGGAGAGAGAGAGTTTTGGCATGGTTCAGAGTTCTACAGGGGTATACAGAGTCCATCAATTTTCAACCAGATCTTGAAAAAGAATCTTGAATCTCTGCAGATGCCCTACAGTTCATTTCTCATGCAATACACTGATGACCTGCTAGTGGCATCAGCTACACGAGAAGCTTGTAAACAGGATATGACTGCACTTTTAAATCAACTGGCTGAGAACGGACTCAAAGTGCAACAAGGTGCTATGGAGCCGTTGGCGGTGTGGGTGCGCATTGATGCGCAGATCCGGGGCTTCGAGTGGGCTCCGGGCCTGTCCGACAGGATCACACTGTACGCGGACGATGTCCTCTTCTTCCTCACAGCTTTGGACAGGACGGGCGGGGCCACGGCTCCTGCGGATCATGCAGATCTTTGGGGAGACATCGGGGCTATACCTGAACCCCTGCAAATCTACGCTGTGGGTTCTCGGGGATCGGGCGAGAGTGGGCACATGGGCGTCCACATTTCAGGTGGCAGTGGGTGGTCTGAAATACTTAGGGGTGTTCCTTTCGGACGTGCCGACCATCTCCTCGGAGCGGAACCTGGCTCCGGCATGGGAACGAGTCCGTGCAGATCTCAAATCCTGGTCGCACATGCCTCTGACATTGTACGGCAGATCAGCAATATTCAAGATGGTGGTGCTTCCTCGGCTGCTATACCAGCTACAGAATCACCCGTACCCGATCTCACCCAGATGGTTCCAGGTGGTGAATTCTGTGCTTGGGCAGTTCCTGTAGGAGAGGGGGAACAGTGCGTGAGGCTCTGCGTACATGCTTTATATCCACCTACTGTGGAGGACTCGTGACCTCAGACATTCTCTCGTACTACCAGGCCTCACATCTCTTGGTCCTTATTTAGTGGTGGTATGGCGACAGGGGAGACCCGGCATATGCGCTGGAACATCGACTCATGGGGCCCCACATGCTATATACAATTCTATACTCTGCGCCATTGCGGGGAGCGATGCCGTCGGCCACGTGGGTAGTATTCCAGATTTGGAGGCAGGCGTTGCGGCGCATGGGTTGGTGGAACACCCTGACTCGAGAGACCCCTCTTTGGAATAATGGGCGCCTGCCCGGTTTAGCGGCTCTGCAGGGCTTTCGGGGATGGGATGATATAGGCATTTCAACCCTGGGTGATGTTATGAGGGGCACGACACTCAAGTCCTTTCAGGACTTGCAGAAGGAATTCTCTATGCCCCAGTCCCAGTTCTATTGGTAACTCCAATTTCATCACGCTCTGTCCCCTAGCCTGGAAGGCAAGGATTCTCACCCTGAATTCAGCCCGTTGGAGGCGAAGGTATTCATGGGGGATCTGGAGACAAAGAAGATCTACCGGATCTATCAATCCCTCGTTACCCATTGTTCCCCCACACTTCAGAAGCTTCGGGGGGACTGGGAGGAGGATGTGGGCACGTTGGAGGAGGAGGTTTGGAGGAAGGCCTTGGCTGACCCACGGGGAGCAGTCATAGCAATGCGCCTTCGCCTAATCCAGTTCAAATACTTGCACAGCGTCTATTTTACCTGGGTTCGACTGTGGCGCGCGGGATTGATTGCCTCCCCGGAGTGTCTTCGATGTGGTCGGGAGGAGGGCATGTTTATACATACTGTCTGGCAGTGTCTATCCCTGGACTGATTTTGGAGAGGGGTGTTGTCCTGCCTTTCGGAGGTCTTGGGGTGGGAGCTCCCGTGCACGCCACGGCTAGCCCTGCTCCATGTCATGGAGGGAATAGCGGATAATGTCTACAAACGACATCTCATGCAACTGGGTCTCACATTGGCGAAACGTGATATCGCCAAGGCGTGGAAGGCTCCGCGGGCCCCCTCAGTGGCCGCATGGAAGAATGGTTTAGACTTTTGTATGGGGCTAGAACAGCCCATTTTTGTAGCCAGAGGATGCCCACACAAACATTACAAAATATGGAAACGATGGGCGGATTACCGGGGTCTGAGGCCGGAGCCACCAGTTGTTGTGGAGGTTCATCTATTGGGGTAATTTCTGGGGCATATGGGTCTGTGCAGGAGCAGGGTGGGTTGAATCGGGGGTGTGTGTGTAATCATGCTACGACTCTTCCATTCTGCATAATGGTTGTGGACAGGACTCCGCGGACGCTGTGCGACTTCAGGGGGGTTTAGTATCATTTTGTATACTTTCGTTATGCATTTTGTAGCCAGAGGATGCCCACACAAACATTACAAAATATGGAAACGATGGGCGGATTACCGGGGTCTGAGGCTGGAGCCACCAGTTGTTGTGGAGGTTCATCCATTGGGGTAATTTCTGGGGCATATGGGTCTGTGCAGGAGCAGGGTGGGGGGGATCGGGGGGGTGTGTGTAATCATGCTACGACTCTTCCATTCTGCATAATGGTTGTGGACAGGACTCTGCGGACGCTGTGCGACTTCAGGGGGGGGGCGAGGGAGGGGGGGTTTAGTATCATTTTGTATACTTTCGTTATGCATTTTGTTGTCATTTATAAAAGTCAATTGCTCCCGTGGTAATGTATGGTCTGATTCTGCAGTTGCCTCTGGGGTTCAGAGCCCTGCAATGTATGCGCAATTTGACAAATAAAATATGTTTTCAAAAAAAAAAAAGTGTAACAAGGTAAGCTGCAATACTGTCAAAAAAGAGGTCCAATACTTGGGACATATTATTCAGAAAGGAGCAAGGAAAGTGTCACCCGAGAGAATCAAGGCCATCTTACAGATTAATCCACTCAGAACACAGACAGAAGTCCGAATGTTTTGGAGAATGATTGGCTACTGTAGACAGTTGACACAGAACTTTTCCCTAATGGCTAAGCCTTAACTGAGGCTGGCCCACAAAGATGTACCTGATTCGCTTCCATGGGGACAACGAGTGTTTAAAAGCTTTCCTAGAGCTGAGAGAAAGTCTCTGTCATGCCCCAGCACTAGGAATGCCTAATTACAGTGAGAGGAAGGCCTGCTCTCACTCAATGCTTACTCAGATGCAAGGAGATCCATAAAGACCTGTAACTTATTTTTCGACTACCCTTGACCCTATAGCCTCAGGACTTCCTGGCTGCTTTAAATTAGTGGCACCTGCCGTAGTTCGTATTGAGAGGACTGAGAATAGAGTGACGGGAAACCCTTTAACTGTTAGGGTCCCTCAGTCTGTTGAAATTTTGCTTACCAGAACAAAAACCCAGTACATGACTAACCATAGGCTTACTAAGTAAGAGCAACAGACATTATGGACAACATAACATTGGAGCACTGCTAAATTCTAAATCCATCCACATTACTGCTTGTGAATAGAAATGGCAATGGAGAGGAAGTTGAGCATACACCAAGCCAATGGAAGACATAAAAGATTAACCCTTGATTGAGCCTGTGTATGTAATGTTTGTTGATGGCTTGTGTCTGAGAAACAATGAAGGTACTTTGAGACCAGCTTAAGCTATTTGTACAATTCAAGAAGTTGTAGAAGTTTCCTGGCTTCGAGGTGTGACTTCAGCACAAGTTGCAGAATTAATTGCCCTTGCAAGAACTTGCAGTTAACAGCCCAATTGAGAATGACTATAATTACAGATAGTCAATATGGCTTTGATGTTGTCCACGATTTGGACAGTTATGATCACTGAGAGGTATCATGACATCATCTAGAACCTCAATAAGTAATTGAGAACATGTGAGAAAATTATTGAAAGCACTGTAGAAGGCAAACGGAAATTGTAGTTGCTAAATATGCAGCTCACAGGAGTGACAATGGATATGTCACCATTGGAAACAGATTTGCTGACGAAGTTGCATGGTATTGTGCACTTGTGGATTACACATTTAACGGGGCTTACTCAAATGACTCAGAAGAGGACATTGTTTTCTCAATGTTGTCAGTATCTGATACATTGGAAAAGCTTAAAAGATTGCAGTAAGATGTTTCAGAAGCAGAACAACAGGGTTGGATCAGAGCAGGGTGTGAGAAAAATACAAAATACATTAGGAGACCAGAATTGACAGACAGTTTTTTGTTTCCAATGACTCAATACTTCCAAGGTTGAACACATTTAGAAAGAGATGCAATGGTGAGAATAGTAAGACAGAATTGGTTTAATCCCATCGGTGTGTGACATGTCAAGAGATGAACATAAGGGAAAGGACACCAGTAACACTAAGTCACATAGGGCTATCAGGCGGACCCTTAAACAAAATGCAAATGGACTTTATCGAGATGCCAGTTTGTAACGGGTTGAGATACGTCCTAGTTATAGTGTGCATTTTCTATCGATGGGTGGAAGCCTACCCAACACGGAGAAATAACAGTCTGACTGTAGATAAATAATTGTTGAGGGAGTTAATCCCAAGGTACAGATTGACGATTGTTCTGGAATCAGATCCTGGGACACATTTTAATAATGGGATCCTGAGAATAATGTGTGCAGCATTACAGACTGAGCAGAGATTACACTGTAGTTATCGACGTGAAGCTTCTGAAATTGTTGAACAGCTCAACTGAAACATAAAGTCCAGACAACAAAAGTTTGTGTTTCTATATCAATAAAATGTCCAGATGCTTTACCTTTGGTGTTGATGAGTCTCCAAAACATTCCAGACAGGAAGACTGGGATGTCCTCAAATGAAATCTTGATGGGGCGTGCAATGAAACTTCCTGCTGCACCTGCAAATGCACTTTTTTATCTTCTTAACCCCTTCAGCGCTGGGCGAATTCCGCCGCGGTGCTGAAGGGTTCGAGCGCGGGCGGGCTCATGACGGAACGGTTCCGTCATGAGCACAGCTCAACCGTGGCTCATGACGGAACCGTTCCGTCATGAGCATGGAAGGGGTTAAAGGTTTATTGTTATCATCAAAACAATTGTTGTGGAACACAGCATGTCGCCTACAAGCTGGATCCGGCTGGCTGTGCATCTATGCCAAATGGAACAAAAGCAGTGCATACACAGCAAGTCGCCTACAACCTCATCGGCCCGGCCGTATTCATTTTGCGAGTTCCGTTGTCAAGGGTGGTCGACGGAGAGGGCTCTGTATGCATGATGCCCATGGTAGTCTATCTTCATGATAAGAACAGAGCAAATCACATATACATCACTACCCTTGAAAAGAGTTATATAGCATTAAGAAATAGGTCCAAGCTTCACAGTAACCATATTAGCTGGCTCCCTATCCATCTCTTGCCCATGGGGTTGTTATTGGGTTTATGTCAGTGATAACAAAACAGCCTAATGCGTTCTGGCATCTAGAGCCAGGATAGCATTGTTGTTTGTAAACTAGGAACATCAAATTAACAAGCTCAATGCAGGTCTTAAAGCTCTCTGAGTGTGAGGCGCAGGAGGGGTGCAATATTGCACAATGTGCAGGGGGCTGGCCAGGTACTTGGGGCACGAGGTGGACTCCATAACGGCTGAGAGAAGTTATGTATCACTCAGGGTCAAAGAGCTGAAGAGCTCTGAGTTTTGGGGGGGCTGAAGCATGTAAATTCTATGCACATAAGATAGCATATCAGTGGCTGCCATATATGCTGGAACTTCTTGTCTGTGTTGGCTAATCTGTGAGACAGCCGTTCCATCGCCAGAGGTGCCATACCCTAGAAAACCACTGCGCCACAGAGGGGGCGGCGTTTGCTTCCAGGCACATGCTATGAGCTGTCGCACAGCCAGTAGTAAATGGTTTACAAGGGCCCAGTCAGCATGTGTCATTGCAGTGAAGTCAGGGGAGCATATGCCTAGAACAATCGTGTGATGTAAGTGTGGAAGCGGGAAGCCTATAATGTCCTTGGTATGTCCCAGGACCTCCTTCCAATATGTAGTAATCACTTTGCACGACCACCATATACGGCACAGCGCCAGCGCAGATTAGAGACAGTTCGATAGATGGCGGCTAGGTGGGCAGGTGTATGGTACCATTGAAGCATCAGCTGCAGAATGTTTCTACTTGCACAAAGACCATTGTTTACACATGACAAATGTTTGTCGTTTAATGGGGTAATGAGAATTTTATACATTAAAATGCAAAGTTTAAAACATAAACTTGACTTTTCAACCTACTTGTTTTTCACCATCAACAGTGATTCTGCAAAATGCTTTCTTTTTCATTAGTACAAATGTTTTGAATTTTACACAGACTATTGTTTAGAAACTTTATATAAGAAGGTTAAAAGATGTAGTGTATATGTGGCAAAGTAAGCCTGAATGAGGCAAACTCCACAAGAGCACATAATTGTTATTATTTAGTTGCAAACGTAACATTGCTGTCTGAGGGCTACTGCATTTGTGTGAGAAGATGAATAGTGATCCTGTTCCCAGGAGAGCATCTTAACCTGACTGGCTGACGGGGGACGAGAAGCACAAAGATTAGTGAAATGTGTAGTCTATAATAGTAAGTGTTCATAGAACAGGTTCCCTCATTCTTTTTGAGAACCTTTTTGACCACAGTTTTTTCCCCTTCTTTTGTCCCACTTCCTACTGAGATTTTTACCAAGAACCAGACTTCGTCGCATTGCTTTTAGACTCTACTGAGTTTCTTAAACCTTTGTTCATATGAAGTTCTTTGCTTTGATATTTTTTATCTATTTGAGCTGATTTAAATGCTGAAGCTTTATGCTTTTCTCTCTTTCTCTCTCGAAGTAGTAATCTTTATGAGATCTAACCACATTTTTCACACCAATTCTTAGAATAGGGATTCTTTCCTTTATGGAACGAGCTTTAATGCATTTTAAATATATGATTTGAATAACCATTATTGTTTTTATATTTTTTTCATATACTGACTATTGAGATTAATTTGAATTTAACTTGTGATTTACAATAAAGATGATCTACTAAAAGAGTTGATTAATAAACCGCTTTAAACTCTCTTTACTGACTAAAATTAGACTGATGATTGTGATGATAATTTAGCTGATGTTTTGCTTTTTTCTTCACTAAAACAACAGCAAACCCATAACCCATATAACCAGAGGCCGACGAACAGAGCAGGAATTAGCCCGTTTGATGGCAAACGTGATACTGGAAATTTGTGAACTGATTCCTGCTCCAGCAATTGGCTGACCTTTATTTTATGCACACAGTTGTGTCTTTTGTGAAGTGGGCTAAGTGTTGGCATTTTCTGTTGAGAAGCAGGGTTTGATCCGGTTGGCTGCTTGCGCATGAGCCTGTCACTCTCTATGTAGGTATCACAGTACTGCAGGCTAGACTGTGAGTATGCTGTTATTGCATTGAAACTATGAGGCATTTAGTCGGATTGAAGGTCACTTCTCATGGGCTTATGGACTTGCACTAGAATGAATGGGCTTATTTTTTCATTATAGGTCCCAGAGTACGTTGCATGCTTTTTAGCAGACTTTTTTCTTTTGACACGGCCAAAGTAGGTATCACTGTTTGCCAGATGGGACTTTTATCAAGAGGTTTTTTGACAGATTTTCCACAGTTTGTATGTCTGGCCAGAGACCGGTCTAGCTGCTGTGAGTGTTACCACTTTCCAAAAGAAAAATACTGGCTTAAGAGTCTTCAAATGCCCGAACTTGATACTAAATAGAACTTTATGCAAAATCGTATGCATTCATTTGTAACACGACTTTTCTGTCTTTGTTTACTATCATTATTAGTCAGGGATCATTAGCGCAGCTCTAGGACATATTTAAAAGTATTTTCTGTTTATATTTGCTGTTTGAAAGTATTTTTATACCGGCGGGATATCAAAATACCGGTGGTGCTGGTAGAAAACTGGTCAGGTGGCAACCCTAGTGCTGCATATCTAATTTGTATGTAGCAAGGGGGTAGAACTAATGGCCTGTCATTCTTTATACAGAGTTGTTTTCTGAAACAATAAATAGGCAGAGAAGCTCGTAGTGAAATAACTCCGGCTGGAGGAAAAGGTAGGCTCTTTCAAGCCACTTTGTGTAGTTTGCATTTAACTACCAGTACGTGTTTAAAATAGAAAGAAAACAATCTTATAATGTGGTCTCTTCTTTCATACAGATAGAGACATCTGAGCTGATAAGAAACACACTGCTGTTAAGGTATACTTATTAGTGTACAGTACTAAAGAGAAAGAAAATAATTAAAAAGGGAGTCTGTGTTATCCGTTTTTAAAAAAATATATAATTTTGTTTGTCTATCTCACATCCTGATTTCAGAAACCAGCAGTGCTGCCAAAAATCAAGATCCCTGATGAGAGTCTGTATATTCAATATCAGAGACTCGAAACGCGTTGGCTTAAGGATAACATATGATAGGGACACGGAGGAATTATGAATTTATTTTCTGTCTACATATAGAAGAAAAGTCTCATGTATTAGACATATATGTTTTCCCTGTGTTTCCCCACTTTTTCTTAATTGAAATTTCGATGTACACAACATCTTTAGAATGTCTATGAACTAATATTTAGACTTTGCTGCTAAAGGTAACACAAGACCGATAAGATAATAGGATGTTTGTTTATGATTTTTTCTCATTCATGTTTGTCCATATTGTGTATTTAAAACATATTATTGTTGTTTAATGTTTTGTGAACCAAATGTACATAAGCACTTTCTGTATATAGACTTTCTTGTACACAACAAAGATTTTAAAAAGTTGGAAAAAAAGGTATAAATAAAGTACCAGCTCAAACGAAAATAAATTGTTTAATCAAGCGTTAATTAAAAGACACCAAAACAAAACAGGTTCTGGCCCTTCCCCCTTGCTACATATTTACATACGGCCCAGTCAGAACCTGGCCCTATGGGCCTAACTCCCCTTGTTACGCAGGATATCTAATTTGTGGCACCCTTGACATTGTTTTTTTGTAAGTGTCATTCATCAACTATTGCTCTT
The DNA here is from genome assembly GCF_964204655.1 of Triturus cristatus. Classification (NCBI taxonomy): domain Eukaryota; kingdom Metazoa; phylum Chordata; class Amphibia; order Caudata; family Salamandridae; genus Triturus; species Triturus cristatus. The sequence continues at coordinate 1,102,381,046 of NC_140585.1, read as the reverse complement.
GTAACTAACTCATGACATGGAGTTTTCAATCAGTGATGCAGCTACGAGTTGAGTTCAAACAAGCAGGGGCATCTTTTCTGCTTTGCCAATGTTATGGTAGGTGTAAATCTGCAAGTCCATCCACTTGCTTATCTCCACTGCTGGACAGTACACACTGAGTAACATTTCCCCTAGCTGCTCACTTAGGTGCCCTCCTGTCCCGAGGTTTCACCTATTGAGTGTGCCTTTTAGTGGGTGCTCTCATCCTCTACTAGTGCTCACTGTGCACCACCAGCACAGTTCCTCTGAGCTGCGTGCTACCCAGACTACTTCCCACCTGAGCTTAGTGCCACCACTGGCACTACAAAGGAAACCCTTCAACAACCAAAGGCTTCAACTTGAGTTATTTGCCTAATGTTGGCCCCAAAAGGCATTACGTGTTGTGTTGTTGCTGGAGAATCTAATTTACAATTGTAACTCAAGCTTTAGAACGTTCTAGGGAACACTTGATAAATATAGGAAATTATCTAAATGTTTTATTTTACCGTCTCACTGGGATCCTGACAGCTGCTAGAAATACCAGTTGGAATACATCTTCTATTAGATGTGATAAAGATGGCTTTAACTGTCTCACAGAACTCATACATTCAAAAAAGGCATTGAAGTTCAACCCCCTTTGCCACTGATTACTGTATACGTCATTCATCAGCTATTACAGATAGCCTTTCGTTCATTGTAGCGGTCACTCATGTATGGAAAGACAGCAGAGCCATGGATGAAGGAAGAAAAGTTTGTACATTGCCTTGGTTCAGCAACTCTGGTAGGCTCTGAAATGTCAAAGTTAGAATGTTCTGTACACTGCCATTTAGCCCATACTGAATTTGTCTCTATAATGCCTCACAGTTATAAGGACGAGTAAACTTGGCTGTAGACCTCATTCATGCATGGTGCCTGTCTACCGGAGTATGATTTGCAGAGAAAAACACATTGCTCGCTGGTCATTACTCCCCTACCCCAATCCATCCCTCCTTCTCTATCACAGTCCTTATCAGTTGAGGGAATGTCTCCTTCACAAGACAGCTTTCCTCATTGTTTTGTATTTCATTTTTAAAGACAGTGTGTTTTCAGTTTTTTTTTCCCTGCTCCTGCCCTTCCCTTTAATCATCTTTGCGGAAAACACCTTCCTGCTACACAAAGCTTTACTAAGTTCATGGGATGGTGAGGTGGGAAATCTTAGTACTATGACAAGGAACCTAGGGATCAGAAGTAAAGAAGATTAACAGTAAGTAATTTACCCTCATAGTCCTGCAGTTGAGGGTATATCAAGAACATATCTTTCGTCACATAACAAAAAACATTGCTGTGGTCTAGTAAGTAATTTCAATTTAATTAATAATCTTCAACAGAACACAAAATACTGCTGCCAAATTCACTTGCATTACGTGCATCAAGTTTGTAATGCATAACAAAAGTGTTTGGAGATGATTACGTTGCCAATCTACATTTTCATATAAAAGAACATCCTTGAATTCTGTGAAGAGGTTGATATACCTCTGGTTTTCAACCCTTGTATATTAGATGGTATAGACCTTACTGCTGTTTCATATACTGTTATTATTGCACATTTGACAGATTTCTCATTCCAAGAATTAATTAATTGTTAAATATGCTGGGTGATGCCAAACGGTATTCCGCTCTTCATTTATCATCGACATACCATCAGAATCTATTAAATGAAAGTTAAATGGACTTTACAGCCTTTGTGACCACTGAAGGAACCTTTTGATTCAGAAGGATGCCTTTTGGGTAAATGTATGCTGCCTCAGTACTTAAGAGAGCAATGATCATATTTTGGGTAGATTAAAGAGGTGTTAAAGTGTACCAAGATTTTAGTTCAGTGCATGATAGTTTGATTGAGGAACATGATGTGAGAGTAACAGCTGTTTTAAGTAGGGTGAATGAGGGAGGATTAACCTTGAAAGTTGAAAAGTGTAAGCTTCTAGGCCACACTCGGTTTAAAAGTGATATGAAGCCTCAGACGGAAATTATCAAGACAGTTAGTGGAAAGTCAGCTCCTGAGAATAAGGACTAACTAGCTGTTTTGAAGTTGGGTCCAAGGGATGAGCATGTTGCCTATAAAGAAGATGGATTTTATGTGGAATGATGAGATCGAGTCAAAATTTAAGGGGTTAAAGAATGAAATGGAAGGTTTACAGAGTTATTGTCCAGATCATAAGAACATAACATCGACTGAGTGTTGGTAAGTACGGCTGACTGGCGAGCTGTGAAGGAAGTAGTGGTATACGCTTTGAGTTTCTCTACCTGCCATATATTTCCTCATTGCCCTCACAATATGACCGCTATCAAGATTCGACTTGGCACGTCGTCAATGCTTCGCCTCCCTTTCGGCTGTCAGCCCATTGGTGGTTACTGTCCACCCAGTCACTCCACCTCCTTGGTGGCCTGCCGTCTTTTGCCAACTTATTGGCAACATACCCAGTATAGCTATTTCCCTTTTGGACACACTTTGGTTCTCCCTTAGTTTCAAGTATTAGACAATTTACGTTGTCACTGCCTTGCACAGCCACACATAATACATTGGTTTTTGTGACATTGTTATTTTAGAAATATGCTGTACATGTTATTTTTTATTCAGTTACCCTTCTTGGGATTTAGTCCGATCATTTCATACAAGGACGAACACCATGGCTAACTGTTTTCTCAAGTTCTGTCAGTAACATCTCCTAAAGTTTTTAGGCCTAACATGAAAGTACAGCTGCAGTTTTCTAGCACAGTAGTTTTTATTATATGAATCGAGCCTCGCCCCCTTGCGGAGCAGAGAGGAAAATTCCAGCAGAGAGATTGGCCGTGGAACCGAGACAGCAACCTTGCCCAACGCCTATAATGCGGACTACGTAAATACACACCAGGTAAGGGGTCTGTTGCTATTTCCCGAGACCACTAATATATTCCTGTTCTCTCATTGTGAGGGTAGGGCTAGACAGATATATTACTTGCCATGGTTGGTTTATTTGTTGTATACACCCTGCTAGTAATGCTGATTACGTTGCTCAGTTGTATTTGTTTGATTATGGCAGCACACCTGCTTCAAAATAGACTAGTTTCAATAAATATATTGTAAACTTCCTTTGTGTCTTGTTTTATTACTAGGTGAGTGAGAAACAAAAGGTGAGGATCTCTTCTAGGTTTGCTGAAAACACCTGCTACTCTGGAAAGGTTAGGATTTCAGGTGAGGCACTGTGGGCAAGTTGGATTTGGGCCTACAGGTACTGACATGCTAGAGAAACTCGGTCCCTACATTATGACGTCCTTTTATCCCCAGGCACAGCTCTGCTTCCAGCAGAATCCCTGCAACATGGTGCCACCAACAATGGTCTGGTACTTATTCAGCAGTTCTCTTAAGTAGTGTTTGTGCGTACCCATAGTAACCTTACACCTACCACTGGAGACGTCCGGGGTGCTGGGGATATATACTACACAGTAATGTAGGAAGCACCTATTTTTTCTGTTGGTTGTTCAAGCTTGAACCTTTAAAAAGATTACCCATATTTGTGTTTGCACCTTTTTTCCGTTACAGTTTTTATTATAATGGTGCAGCCTATTCCCAATTGCTGGTAACTGCAGACCTACAGTCCATGCACATTTAACTTTACATGGCGTTGGCAATGTAGGCGGTGAGTTCATTTTCGTGGTTGAAACCCACAATGCATATTGTTTACGAGTCTTTAATTCTTGGATCAATTTTCCGGTTATGGATGCTAATACACAGACATTTCATGAATACACACATTTTAATTCATTGCAACAATACAGAGCTTATCAGCTCTTAGAAATTCCACTTTCACATTGGGAACATCATAATTGGTTTTGAGATGCCATAATAAACGTAGTTAATCCTGTACGCATCGGTCCCCTTAGTAATGAAGGGGCCAACTGGCCAATGTAAGCTGGTTATTCACCATTCCCTAATTTGCAGACTCTCAATGTTAATAAGCTAAATAAATTATACATGGGTATAGTTAGGCTATAGAGACGCTTAACTCCGTATGTCTGGCGCACCTTGATGGCTGTCGCAGCAAGGGCAGACCTAGCAGGGAAACTTCAGCTGCCTGCAATACCAAAAACAATAAGTCCTGTAATTATTCATTCAATTATGAGTAAAATTCCCACATTTGGGATTGGCCCAAAAAAAAAAAAAAGTCCTGTTCCCCCCCTTATGGGACCACAAGACAAGCACAGAATGTTGCTTGCCCCATGGGATAGTTCCCGTATTAGGTGACTGCACCACTTGTGGCACAATCTTTGCTGCAGTCTATACCATCACACATGGTACTCCATCTATGTCAGTCTTGCCGGACGTGTTCAAACAGATACAGAACGAACACGGGGCAACTGTTCCCCTGGATTTGGGGGATGAAATTAATAGTAAACGTTGCCGTTGTCTCCTCAATGATTCTGTCTAATAATAAAGGAAAAGCAGTTTCTGGGGCTATACACCAGCAACTCACGCAGGCTGCACCGCTTAACCAGGAATACCAGCTACCTGTAAATATTGCTGATTTATATACTTGTATAGGACGCAAGAATTTGTGAACCACACCTAGTAAAACACAGTTTGGCAAACCTAGTTCCGACAAGGATACTGCCAAGCTGAACCCAAAGATTGTTAAAAAACGATGGGACAAACCCAAGCCTAAAGAGAAAGCAAGATCTCAAGGAGGTTCTCCGCTACCGAGTCCTCTGACAGAAGCTAACATTTGCGTGATCGCAAACAGTTAAAAGGACCTCTCCTCAAAAACAGGAGGTGGGTGGTGACTCTCCTTACAGTGTGGCAGAAGTCACTATAGTGCCCCGGAATCTCCAGGAGATTCTGGCAGCAACAGCAACTGATAATTTCTTTACAGTAGAAACCCCAGACAGGCGCATAACCCCTCTCGATAGATCATATAATTTAGATATACAAATTGAGGGTGACATACAGAACACCATTCTGGTAATATTCCAGGAAAATTTAACATTATCATACGCAGTTTGTCCAGACATCCCCACAGGGTGAGGATGTACTACTCCCATCTTTTTCTGCCCTTGTACCTGGCGACGTTAAACAAGTCTATGCCACAGAATGGGCTCTTGCATTCGCCCCAGCTTTTTATAACAATCATGTCAGCTAGGCTAAGGACCCCCTTATCATATACTACTCATATGGTCCAACCCACAAGTGCAACCACAATATTCCATAAAACAGGATGCTAAAGCACCTAGAGAAATACTCTCCCAATTGGAGTACCAGGGAGTAATCGTACCCGGTGTCTCCCAAATTAATAATCACCTTTTTCCTGTTTTGAAACAGGATGATTCATAAGCATAGTCTTGGACAACAGGCATTTAAACAGTCATACACGCACAATTGCAATTAAAGATGCGCACAGTATGGCACTTATAAATAATATAGCCCATAACAAATATAAAACAACACAAGATATTTCCAATGGCTTTTTCTTCCAAAATCTATCGCCTGAAAGCAGAGATTGGACTGCCTTCTCAGCATTAGACTTTTAGAATCGATTTTCTCGAGTCCCTATGGGGTATAAGAACAGTCCTGGACTGTTTGCTGCCTGATTAGTGTCCGTTCTATAAGATATTGACCCCAACGCACTGTCCTATGTAGATGATATCATACGGATGATAAATTAAAAACACATTTGGCCAGAATGGATCGCATAATATTGAGATTCAAAGAATCTGGCTGAAAGTTCACCTTCCAAAAAATCTAATATAGCATTTCTAAGTGTCCTATTTTTAGGTTACAAACTTACACATGAAGGAAAAAGCCTTGAACTACACTTCCTAAAGAAGTGTGCTCTGCTGCAGCTTCCCAACACCCTACGGAATTTGTAATCCTTGTTAGGATTTCTTAATTTTGAAAGAACTTACAAACATGATTATGCACAACACATTAAATCATTATATAAATTAATTCATCCTGATTTTTCCAGTTCTCATTAGACATCAGAAGACACAGACATACTCAGATCACTACAATTTGATTTGCTTGCAACATGCATGTGTCAATACAACAAACCTGGTCATTCGCATAGCTGCGGGTGTCATTGGCTTTCCCTATGTCACAGTTAATGAAGATCAAACAGTGCCACTGCATACAAATCACATTTAATTTCCATTGCGGAAATGCTTTTTGAGTCCACTGAAAAATTACTGACTGCATTGCAGATGGCTATACTTAAAAAGCGGCCATCTGCACACAAGAAATGAATTATTGTCAAAACTCCTGTTCTGGCTTTGGAGACTGTTACCAAAGCAGGCATTCCTAATGCTAAATCTCTCCATCATTAACAGCAGTTGATGTAGACTTCGTCTTTGATCCATCTTTACAGACACAAGAATTTCTTCAATATGAGCATGTTTATCCCATGCCTGGAAATATTTAGCCTCATGAGCAGTATACATATATTGTTTATACTGATGGTTCAGCCCAACCTGCTATAGGTACCAAGCACCAATATTCAGCAGCTTGCGTCACTGTTTTCTGTGTAATGTTGGACGGAATATTCCAACCACAAAAAACTTGCACAGAGTCCTTAGGGGACTGCACTGCACAGTTAGCTGAACTGAAAGCCTTGCTACTTGCACTGGAACATACAAATCCAGAATTCCCAACATTTATAGTGCATGATTCATATTAATGTGTCCAGCCTTTTAAAGTCAGTTTGCATTATTGGCACCAAAATAGATTTAAGGATGCTAAAGGCAACACATTAAAGCATAAATCGCCTTGGGTGAAGGTGGCAGACCTAAAGGATGAGTTGCCATGGGTTCATGTTATTTAGACATGGAGTCATCAACGTCTGGTCCCCACACGATGTAGGGAATCCTTTGGCAGATGAAGCCACCAGATCTGCAGGTGCTACTGCAACAGTTGCTGCGATTACTCGTTCTCACTCGAGGGTAGACGACGATATACTAGCTGCCGTTAATGGTACACGCGACAGCACCCCTTTGCCTAGGGGCTTTCCAACTAAATATACATAATATTTAAGTGTACAAAACGTTCCCTTTATAACGATTCCAGGGGTTGGTGAGCGACTGATTCCCAACCAAGACCTCAGGATAGCCTCAGTAATAGCTGCGCATGAAGGTGTTGCTTCTGCACATGTGGGTGTGGCGGCCACAATTTCATTGCTACACCAATGTTATTGGTGGCATGGCTTATATAGGCATCTCAAAAGGTATGACCTTTATTGTGACATTTGATAACAAATTACAACTTCTACCGTGGCTCCTCCCCCGCAGACACACCTGTTGAATTCCAACTAACCTTTTGGGTGCATTCATTTGGACCACTGTGGTCCTCTTAAATCGAATGGAGCGTTCAAATTTATCCTACTCACAGTTGATTCTTGTTCAAGGGTCCTTTGGGTGTAGCCACAGCGTTCGGAAGACGCTTACACTGTTATTAAAGATTTGCAAGTCTTTATCAAAACATATGCATGCACTACATTCCACTCAGACCAGGCCCCTGCTTTGGCCTCTAACAATGACAGGGATTCAATGGCTTCCCTGGGTGTAGAGATACATTACTCCTCTCCATATAGACCATAGGGCAATTATGTTGGGGGGAGAATGAACCATGACTTAAAGCAATCCTTAACAGCCAGACTATTAGGTACACGCCGTAGTTCGATCCACCACCTATACGGGGTACAAAGAGCACTTAATAATCTCCCTAAAAGATCTCTGGGTGGCCAGACCCCATAAGATGTCCTTTTTGGCATCAACATGTACATTCAAGACTTTGACAGTCCAGACAATGTGGCGGCAGCCATGCCCTTTGACGTAAATGATAATTGTGCTATCTTACAGGATTTGCCGAATCTTCTGCGATGGCCAATCCCACGAGCAGCGAAGACGTCTGCAGGCATAAAGGATCAAGGTGCAGCCAGCACCTTTGGGCTGGATTTCATAAGTTGAGGGTCTCAGTTGAGAAAGGATTTCGGTAAAGAAGAAATGTAGCCCATCATATCATGCACTGGTGCCATTCCTTGGAATTCAAGGTACAAAAAGCGTTATATTGCCACCGCTTGTTGGTTCTAAAGACAATCATTTTTTGATGATCACATCAAGTTACATCATGTGGCTGATTCTAAAAAGTAGGCCATGAGGAGTCCTTGATAGTTCCTAACTCTTCTTGCTACCATACAGAAAATTCCTCTGCAGCTTGTGGGCACCATCGAAGCTGTTTCTCCCTAGATTGCAGATAATGAACTTCAGTTAACTCCCGATACCGGTACAAATTACAGCCACACGACTGAAGTGAGTCTTTTACTTTCTACAGCTGATGTCCTTTATACTTGTGGAATACACCAGTTCTTTAACTGTACCTGTGGCATCCGACTCTTTTGACAGCTTCCCCGTTCTAGGCACTGCGCCTACATGGGCCTGTATTTTCTTTTCATGGCTGAAATGCACTCATCTGCTCCGTCCTTGGATATATGTTTTGATAATACTTTCCTTGGATTGTATTTGTGACTGTTTTCTTCTTGCTGATAAATGGCCATTACTTTCCCGAAAGCTCTGCCACAGAACTGGTCGATGAGATGTTCACGCCTCTATCATCTTCAAATAAGCTAAAAAGAAACCTGTCCCTTGTGAACATTTCAGCTGTCTGAGTAACTGACATAATTGTTTGGGATAAGGTACCCTATGATATATTCGGCCCTACAGAAATACTACAAATTCTGTATGTTTTTAAGGTTTCTATGGTTGATGTTGTACCTTCTGATGATTGGGATATTGAGACTGTAAACTCTATGCTCTCGGAGCTGGAATATTACACTGTTTTTGAGAGTGAAGACATATCTAAATACTACTAATTATGGTGAAATGTTCTGTTACCATCATTACGGACATCATTATTTACATTGATCTAGTGTTCAGTGCACACTTTTTAATGATACACAATAGGAATATTGTCCTACTCCCCCGAACGGGAGCTCAGAAACATATATGGAATAAAGTCACATATTTATCTGGACATGATACATTAGACCTGAAATCTTTTCATTTAAAATTGTCCCTATACCAGAAGAGAAATATATGCTCACATAAACCAAGCTAATATATACAGACTGGTTTGTCCCATAATTAGCCGTGAAAGGCTATGGCTAGTGGAAGGATACCACTGATATGAAATCAATTTGGGGTACCAAACTTGGCAAGTTCAGGGAACAGACACCTTGTTTCAAGCGTGCTTAATTCCAACACAGAGGATTTTTCTGAATGATACAGTTCAGCAGACTACTTGTCTAGGATTGGCAAAAATTAAACACATAAATTCACCAAGCATTCCTTCCATTGGCCAATTCGACAATTGGCAACATTTAACAAATTACAGCAAAGAACAGCTCAATGGTATGTCACAGAATGGTACATTTAACTCCATACTTTCAGGTTCAAATGGGTGGTTACTGTGGCCAGTGGAAACAAATGGTTGTTATGCTAATTTTTTAAAATTCCATACCGGGGTTTAAGGCAAGCAGGACTACCCTTATTACTTCCATTTGCAACATTCAGGGATAGTAACCACCTATTCAGTAGGGAAAGTGTGCCAACAATGATTGGAACATTTCACACTGTCTGCAGTAAAACAACTTATTTCCCTCCTTTTGGAAGACATGGACCGGTCTGATTTCTTATTGGGTCCCAAGTCTCCACATTCCATTTTTTTTTTAAATTTATGCCACATATATTGAAATTTGGAAACTATCACATATGGAAGCTGCTGTATGTTTAAGACAAACTGATCAAGATAATTTGGATGAAGTACTTGCTGTTGTTGACAATAGCATTAATACGTTGTCTTCTCGCATTTACTACTTGAATAACATTGTGTTGTCTGTTATCGATATTATGCAAAGTGACATGCCTTCATTGTACCCTGGGCAATGTCAGCTTAGATCTATCATGCAGTTTAGTTGGACACTTCAAGTCCTCAAAGTGGCCCCGTGCCATGGCGTTACCTAAATTCTTTATACCTATTCTTGCCTTTCAACATGACACACAAACAACAGCCTAATGGCCAAGACGCCATTTACACGTTACATCTCGAGAAGTTAGCACAGCTCCCACTCATAATAGCAGAGACACCCTCCATGGTGTGGTGAATACATTGCATAATATATTTGCCAATTTCAATATTCCAGTTGACAGCTTGCATGAAAATTTCCCAGTAGGTGGATATAAAGCCCTAGGAGGGAGCTTTATTCATGGGTTGTGGTCTTTAACATTCTCTTATTGTTGTGAGCGGGCTGAGAAAGAGGTATTTCTTACTGGAAAGGAATGAGACTCTTCTGTTGGTCCATCACTTGTTTGTAACCATGTTACCATTCACGGTGCATGTTGTGCGCCACATTTTAATGCTTCAAATAACACCAGCATAGCCTGCTTTTTAAAAATATTCGGAACTAGCTTAGTCAGTACCTTCCACAAAACCTTTGGAGTAATAACGGCCTTTATCCATTCCCTGTTTTCTAGTGTTTTCGGGGGCATACCTTTGGTATTATTTCTAATTTGCAGCATTTTGGTTCTATTTTTGTTACTCCGCAATAGATGTTCTGTTTCTAAGCCCATTGGTAATGGAACTACCACCGGTCAAGCTGTGCCGTGAGCGCACAATAAGACTCTTTGGAATCCCTTTGCTCCAGGAACTGAACATTGACTGGTCATTGTCATTCCGACCTGCCTGGTTTATTGACCGGCCTGTTGATGAGCCCAATAATGACCCATTTTCTGAGTTGTCACATGAACTTGTGGCTACTTCAAGATGCACAGTATGAGCCACTCCCTTCAGCACCAGGAATACCAAAGTCTGGATTAATAACAGGGATGCAAGACACCAAGCTACTTCCTCAGCATCGGCTTGTAACGAGGATCAAGTTTGTTCTCTGTTGCTTTTTGAATAGGGCTAACGCAGAATCATCGTCTGTGGAGATGGAATCTATTTTGAATTCACTAAACAGTGATCTTGTGGAAGAAATATTAGGTGCCTCCAGCTCAATCTAATTTGGACACACTTTCAAAATGTGATGTTACATTTTTTATTATTATGATTATAAATATTGAATAATATGCCTACTGGCATTTCACTGAATTATCTTAGCTTGTGCTTATGATTTTGTATTACTTTGTTAGTTGCTAAGTTACTTTTCTGACCAAGGAGGGGGGTGTAATGATTTCCATTTTGAGCCCACTTTGGGTCTCCCTTAGTTTTGCATTATTAGGCAATTTATGATGCCACTGCAGTGCACAGCCACACATAATACATTTATTTTTGTGACATTATGTTATTTTAGAAATACACTGTACATGGTATTTGTTATTCAGAGACTCTTCTTGAGATTTAGTATGAAAATTCCGTACAAGGTCGAACAACATGATATACTGTTTTCTTGTGCCTGGTCAGCAATATCTTCTAACGTTTTTAGTCATAACATGGTAGCACAACTGCAGTTTTCTACACAGTAGTTTTTATCATATAAACTGTGTCTCGCTGTCTTGGAGGGCAGAGAAGATAATTCCATCAGAGAAACCGGTCTTGAAACAGAGGCAGCAGCCTTGTGTAAACTGAGTTTACATCTATGATGCGGACTACCCAACTACACACACCAGGTATGGGGTCTGTTGCTAATACCAGAGATCACTAATATAGACCTGTGCTCACATAGTGAGGGTAGGCCTAGATAGATATATTAGTTGCCATGGTTGGGTTGTTTATTGTATTCATCCTCCTAGTAATGCTGATTATATTGCTCAATTGCATTTGTTTACTTATCGCAGCACACCTGCTTCAAAATAGTCTACAAGAGTTTCAATAAATAAATTGTAAACTTCCTTTGTGTCTTTTTTTTGTTTACTAGGGGCATGCATAAATGAGAAACGATGGGTGATGGTCTGTTTCTACGGTTCCCTTTGGGACTAGAGGTTCATGTTCTAGGTTTGTCTAAATCACCTGCTACTCTGAAAAGGTTAGGATTTCAGGTGAGGCACTGTGAGCTAGTCGGATTTGAGCCTACAGGTGCTGACGTGGTAGAGAGATTCAGTTCCCACATTCTGACGTTCTGTTATCCCAAGGCACAGTTCTGCTTTCAGCAGAATCATTGCAAAACCAGCCTCCCCTAAACAGGAACCTTTCCGAGCCCCAACAGTCGGGCTAACTATACACTCTTTGGGGAGCAGAGATCAACTTTTCTAGAGGCTCTGAGGTCCTCCATAGGCCCCACAATCACCTTGGAAATTGCTTCCAGCAAAGCGTCAAGGCGAGTGTGATTTACAGTGGTTTTAAGGGGATTGCAAGCAGCCATCGGGTCCAGCACCATCACAAATCTCAACCATGGAGCCGATTCTGAGAAAGAATGGCAGCAGCGGCCACCCTAGGCACAAAAGACTCTAAATTTGCAGATCTTAATACAGAAATGTAGTCCATCCATTCAGAGATTGTGCCTTTCACTATAAAGTGACAGGCTTATACAAAAGAGTGACAAACACTTGAAAACAATCTGGTCAATGTGGAGGCCTAGGACTCAGAGATCCCTGGCACCGCCAATGTATGGTGGTGGACTCAGAAGACCGGCCCCGCAGGGACAATGCACACTTTTTACAGTGTCACAGAGAAGCTGGAAAAAGAAGACATCAAGGGCTACCTATTGGAACTTGTCCCCTGCCTTACAGGCCTCTCCTTCAATCCACCCTTGGAGTTTCAACAGACACATCAAATACTGGGCAATGTACCTCATGGGCAGATACTGACAGATAGTAGCTTGCCTCCTTCACCATGAACAGACCAGGCAGATTCTCACAGCGGCGTGTAAACATGGCTTGTTCATCCAAGATGGTCATAAAATCGAAATCCCCGTAGACTTTTCCAGGGAAACTAATGCAAAGCGGATAGTCTTTGCATCACTGCAAAGCGGATAGTTTTTACATCACTAAGACCTCAGCTGCGGAAATGGGACATCAAATACGGTCTACTAGAGCCTGCTCATTTGTGGATAACAAAAGACGGAAAATCGGGGGTCTTTCGTGAACCACTTGACTTCCTTAATTTCTTGAGTGACCTAAAGGGCTCCACAATGGACTCTACTCCATCGGCTTCCGATGAAACGAGCTCTCATCGGCATAAAGGCCTGTTACCTGCTCGACAAGGAAGACTGCAGGATCCTTCTAAAAGACAAGTTGTGATAAAAAAAATTGAGGAAATTACCCTCGATAACAACAGTGACAAATCTAGAGCTTACTTGAAGCCCACGATGAGCCCTGCCAATCCTACTGATGCTGGACTTCCCAGCACGTGATAGGCCACTTGCTTCTCTGCAGCAGATGAGTATGCGATTACCTTGAGAATGGTCACTAATGCCATTTTTCATATGGTCCTCTGCTCCGGCAGATTTAGCTGACCACTCGCCCCACATTGTGAATGTCCCTAGCCTCACCTGCCCCACAACCTCAGTAGATCATGCTTGTCTATTGCTCCCATCCTGCCATCACCCTGCCACAGCATAGCTCTCTGTATCTGCCTTGTTTACTGCAACCCTAACTAAACATCACATTCTTATTTAATGGACATCTAAATGCAGCTTCTCACAACTCCTTTCCCCCTTCAACTCTTACCTGTCCCCTTCCCTCCCCTCCTTCCGTTTTCCCTTTCCTGCCACCCCCCCTGTCTTCATCTCTGAGGGAGAAGTGTCTCTTATGTTACTTTCTATGACTAACCATACTTGGTAATGGGCACAGCACTAAGTGATGGGACCGGTGTTTGTTTGCCTCTACATTCGGGGATGCAGAATTCCAATGTATTTTTATGTGTTTGCTTATGGCTACGAATAAACATGACAGTGATTTTGACCTGGTGCAGGTCATTGTTATATGATGTTAAGTAGGCAGCTTTTTACAAGGGATAGAACCCCTAGCGGCAGCCATCCATCAGTCTCTTTTCATAGTGGTGTCCCCACACCTGCAGGCCCTTCCCAGATTCCGTTGTACACCGATATCCTGCTTATGCTTACAGACCTGCAACAATCCTTCCCAACCCTTATGGGGCTCATATCAGATTTCATTGGTATGTCCAGGTACAAAGTCAATTGGTACAAAAGCGAAGCCTTACGTATCTCAAGTTATGACAGCAGCAGCCATAGACGGATATCCCTTTCGGTATCTGGGGATGTATCTCAAAAGGGGTCTATAGGGGATGGTCCCTGTCAATATTGTACCTCTTCTCGCCCAAGCTAGGCTAGATAATGAGAAATGTGCACTTCTCTGCTTGTCCGTATGGGGCAGGAAACACCCTGTGAAAATTGAAATAGTGCCATGGTATACATATGGACTCAGCATATAACTGCTCTTGGTTCCTCGGTCTGTACTGCAGAGGACTGACAAGGATATCAAAGCCTTTATCTAGGGTGATACTCACCCACAGTTGAAAATTCCAAACTAAAAGCTCACAGACAACGTAGCAGCCTTAATCTGCCTAGCATTGAACATTACTATACATACATGTCCCAGTTATACCATAGAGCGTTGTGTTACCTCTAGCGAGTCGGGTTTCCAACTACTTTACAAACCTCTTTGATGCTGAAACGAAAAGTGCAAGCCATGGTGCAATCTTCTTCCCTGGCCCATAAGTTGTTGCAGATGGATGCTACATTACATACACATTCACCCACCTGACACATTGCTGCTATTTGTGTTTGTGGTAATGCCATACACTGGACCCACTGGAAATTGGCATGTATTCAAACCCTCGGTCAACTCATTTCACAGAACGATCATAAACGCTTTGATGCTCTGTGGGAAGCATTTAATCTACCCACCCATTAGAAATGAAATCATGTTTAATTGTGACACTTCTTACTGAGCAAACTAGGGTCACCACCTTAGGACACACTGGATTTTTGGTGGAACGTTAACTTCAACTTTGAGGCCTTTTGAAGGATGTAATGGCGGGTCTCTACAACTCCTTACGTCCCAGTTATATGCTCAGCCTCTTATTTCAATTATGCGACAAATGGCAGGAGATCCTGCATATTCACAATAATAAATATGCCACAAGAGACCACTAACTCCCCTCTTGAATTTCATCATTGAGAGAAATGTAACCAATTCCTAGTATAAGAAGTTCTGACTGCTGGCCTATTACTCTGCTGAATACATTCTTTCACTTTCTCAAAGCAACCCAGATATCTAAGGGCTAATTTTTCAACAGCCATGCTGTCGGGCTGAGGCGGTTCATGGACTCTTGAAGAAGGTCTAGCTAAAGAAGGGGAGAAGGAATCTTGAAATTCTTATAGGAATACACAAAGCTACCTGATTTAATGTTGGCAACCAGGACTTGCAAGGCCAGAACAGGGCCTCTAGGATAACCTGTTCTCTCTACCCCCAAATCTTCCTGAGTTCCCTTTGGAGGAGGGGAATTGGAGGGAACTGTCGGGAAAATGAAATCACCTCCTATTCACCCCTACCATTCGGACAAATAAAATGGCAGCAGATACTGATCATATGTATTGTGACTCAGATCCTCTGTCAAAACTATACATGGCTATGCATTACTGTATGCATAAATGCTGCTACTACCCCTCGAGATCTTGGATAAATGAATGAATTGTTTGCTATCACTTTTCCTAGAAAGATGATGTCTTAAAACCTTTGCATTGCAGGTACTCAGCAATCCTGGAAACAAGCTCTACTTCCTGTCAAAAACCAAAAGAAATGCAGAGATCTTCAAGAAGCCACAAAATCTTGACCGATATATTGAAAATCTGCGCAATATAAAGCTGAGCCACGTTCCACATGGCGCGCTCGTTGTTTTGGTGATTCTTAGAAGAGCGGATGGCATTTTGAGGGCAAATTGGTTACTTCAGCGAGCTTCAGGAGTTGTGCTGAGCCTCAGGAGAATCTGAAGTCTCTCTTTCAAACTGAATCTAAATGGGTGGGTCGCATTTTAGATATGGACATTTTGTTGGTGGGTTTCACCTAAGTCCAGGTAAGATCCAAATTATTGGTAAAATAAGAAAGGACTAATCAGTTAATTGACTTCTGAGGGAAATTTAACAAACAAAAGCAATTTAGAAACTATTGAGGGAACAGCAAGCTCCTTTTTGAAAGTAAATACCATTGAACATTGTATGGCCCAGACTGTGAAAAAGATTATAAGTATAGTGATTACAATTGAACTTGATGTTACCAAGGTTTTAAAAGACTATGTGCAAAGAATGTACACAGACCGCAAAAAATTTTTGATTTATTAAGATATATGTCATGGGTGATAGACTTGTATACTGTTTTGAATATACATTTGGTATAAGACTTATATTGCTTCTGAAAGTTTGTCCTGAATTCTATAAAACACCACAAGGTCTGAGAAACACAATTGTAAAACATATAAAAGCAAGATACTTTTTGGACTTTTATTATAACAAGATTGTATATAAAAGATAGCCTTTTATTCCACAGGTATGTTGGTGTTTCTAAAAGATAAGTGGTTCAATCCTTTAATTACAGATTAACTATCCCTCCCTAATTCCCCCCGCTCATATGGTCACTCTGATGCTCTTAACTAAAATATATACAGAGTTGGTGCAGCTTAAAGAGGAGCTTTTTGAGAGTACTGCTCTCGAGGAACATGGGCCCTGTCAACAAGGCATGTAGTAGACTATGCAACCACCAAAAAGATGTTGCATCTGTCTTTAATGCTTCTCGGCATTTCTCCCTGGTGCAAAATAAGAGAAGAGCATCTTTCTTTTACGTAAATAGATCCAACCATGGCAGGTCTAGTTGAAAGGCTACCACTCAAAAGGCCCTGCGATGCAGTTGTAACTTCCCTGATGATAGAACGACTCTGCCCAGGTGGTTTTCTATTGAATTTTCAACTCCTTGAAGTTGTGATACTTTGAGGAAGACCAGATTTAATTTCTGCCCAGATTACTAGGGAGTGCCCAACCTGTGGCAAACTCCAGCATCTGGTACCCTCCCTAACTGTTTATGTAGGCTTTTACCACCTGGTTGCTGGTCTGAACCAGAACCACTGGCATCACTGCCTGCTCTCTCTGTGACAACTTCCTGTGAACGGAACTGCCTTCTAGAGTGGCTTCCCATCCTACTACACTGGCATCCATGGTCAACATCACTGGAGCCAAATGATCCAAGCTGACCCTCTTGATGAAAAATGGATTCTGACATTCACATGCCATCTGTTCTTGGAGATGAGAAGGGACTGAAATCAGGACATCCATAACCTATGAACTTGGAAGCCAATCGACTAATTGAGGTTGAACTATTAGTTTGAGATGCAAATGAACCCAGTAGACCACTGATGCTATGACCAACATTAGACCCTGAACTCTTACAAACAACCTGGCTGAAAAAACGTTTTTGGGAGAACGTCTTGAAGGACCAACATTCTGCCCATAAGAAGAAAAAGCTTTCCCAGGTTTGTGGAAACCTGATCTACAAGCTTCTTTTCCTTCAACAGAATCAGCTGAGACTTAAAGTTTAGACTGAATACACAGGCATGAAGGAATTGGCACACCTCTGATGTGTCTTCATGACCTTTAAGAAAAGAAGATATAGGCATATTTGAATAACGTTAACCTGCAGAAAGGCTGCCAAAGGAGCAGGTACCTGTGAAAAGACTCAAGATACTGAAGTTATTCTGAAGGGAAGAGCAGTGAACTGGTAATGCTCTTGTCCTAGAGCAAACAGAAGAAACGTTTGAGTTGAGGCAACTGAGGTCCAGAGTTGTCAAAGGTCTCGTGGTTTCACTAAAGAAGAAACCTCCTTCATCTTGAAAGTTTTCTTGGCTAGATAAAGATTGACCATTTTGAGGTCCAGAAGGGGTTATCTCCTCTGTCATTACTCTGAAAGAGTTGCTAACCTGAAATAAAAACTTGGAGGAAATCTTTGAAACTCAGGATGATACCCTGAAGAAACCACATCCAGCATCCAGTGGTAAGTAAAAGCACTGCTCCATTATACGCTAACAGGGAAAGCCATCCCTCAACCTCAGTGATTGAAACCTTGGCATAGTCGAGTTTTTGGAACCTGCTGAGTAGATGGAGCGCTGGATCAGGATTTGTCATTGGAGGTCCCCCCCTGACCAAGGGAGCTACCTCGAAAGGGCCATCTAAAGACAGACTGCTGCTGTACATGTCCTTGCAGATGACAAGGCTGTGGAAACATAAGGGACCTAGGCCTAGAGGTCTTAGCCTAAAAGGCTGCAACAATATTTTCCCTTCTGCTGATGTCTTCAATAACTCATCAAGCTATGGCCCAAACAGCTTTGTACCAGGAAAGGCACAGTTTATTATGATGAACTTCTGGTGAAGGTTGTAACCAGATGTGACACCTGCCCGTTGTAGCAGACAAAGGCTATAGCATGTAGTATCTGACAAGAAGCGAGCCTTCAATTACATTGTACAAACAAATTAAGTACAGTCCTCACCGTTCTGCATCCCCTTGAAGTGGGTAAAATTCCTCCAGCAGAATCTGAGATGCATAAACAGCATATATTGAAGAGCAAAAGGCAATTAAAAGCTGCATAAGCTCTCTTAAGGATACCATACACCTTCTAGTCCACCGGATCATTGAGCAGATAGCCCTCAATCGCTAGACATGAGGTCATGCTTGCCAACAAGGAATTAACTGTCACTGAGGGAATTTCATTTCACAGCTCTTCAAAGAATACCTTTTACCCAAGAACCTTTTCCTACACACTTAATTTATGCTATGGCAGGCTGTCCGGTACAGGAGGCATATAAGAGCTGAAGAAATCCTCCAAATCCACACTTGAAACCTCAAGCACTGACCTTGGTAAACCTGGCTAATTCCATGAGCTCCAACCTGTGCCATTTGCATTAAGAGTTTAAAGACACCTCAGCTGCCCCACCTACAAGTTGCTTTAACACCTCATTGGACAAGGGAATTCTAGAGGGACCAGTCTCCCCTCCTCTTAGTCCACATAGCACCTCTTGGGGCCAGATGTCGACCAATTTTAGCATGCGCAAATGGGTTAGTGACCCATTTGTGCATGCTAAATTTGGAATGGCCATGTACCAACACAATTTTGCGAGTCACAAATGAATTTCGACTCGCAAAAAAGTGTATAGAGACTCGCTATTTGGAAGGGGCGTTCCCTTCCGATAGCGACTCTGTAAGCCAAGTGCGAAGGTTTTGCGACCACAATAGTGGTCGCAAAACACTCGCAAATTACCAACCTTTTCAAGAGGGTGGTAATGGAGTGGCAAATGGGAAGGGGTCCCCAGGAGACCCCTTCCCCTTTTGGACAGGCTCTGAAAATATTTTTTAAAGCTGGCAGTGGTCCCAGGGACCACTACCTGCCATGAAAAAATGAAACGAAAACACTTCATTTAAAAAAAGAAAAAAAAAAATGCATCCCATTTTCCTTAAAGGAAAACAGGCTGCATTAAAAAAACTGCTTTATTTAAAAGCAGTCCCAGATATGGTGGTCTGCTGAGCCCAGCAGGCCACCATATATGGGAGGGCCTGCCATTACCAATGGGCTCGCAGATTGCGAGAGGATTAATTAATATTCACGAGCCTCGCAATTTGCGACCCCATTGGGAATCGCAAACAGTGTTAAGCATACTGTTGTACATGCATAATAGCGCCTCGCAAATTGCGAGTCGCAAAAGACTTGCAATTTGCGAGGCCCTAATTTGTGTCTCTGGCCCTGATTAGGATGTTTTCTACTTGCCATAATGAATATCACAACTATCCTTGCTCAGCAAGAGACTTCAATACACTGCAAGGAACGCAGCTGCAGTGCATTCCCTACTCTCCATACCTGCCTGCTGGGAGGGAGGAGTCACTACAAAAGTTTATAAATATCCCTCTAGGAACCGCCATCTCTTCCCTCTTTCGTCCAGCAACAGCCACCATCCTAAAGGGAGCAAGACAGACAGCTGAAGTGGCAGCCTCTACAACGCTCACCCTCCACTGTTAAGTATCCAGTCCTCCACTCAGCAAGAAAGATTGGATCAGAGCACAGTGGCAGTAAAAAAGGGGGATCCTTTACTGCGGTCCTCAGCAGCAATAAAACTGACCTAACCAAGGTTACCATGCATCCGATGCAGACATTCTCAAATAGCCATGGTAAACAGCAGTTGAACCACTGAAAGATCTGCTTGCCGTGGGAACATGCACACAAATATTGAGATCAAAGACCAGTGCTGAGAGATAAATGTTACAACACACTAGTCATTCTGTCAGGTTTTATGGACTGCTACTCACGGCTATATGGCCCGCGAGATGCTGCCACAGCAGCAGATATAGCTAAATACCAGGACAATGTGGTCTTAGTGTGGCTCTCCCGGGACAGGAATTTTTGATACAATCAATTACAGTAGAAGATGTGAAAGAGGCCATATCTACCAAATGGGAAGGTGTCAGGTAGGTATGGACTCCCCAATGAATTTTACAAGACATATGCAGAGCGCCTGGCTCCACACTTGCATGCCATGTACTTAGAGGCATAAGAAAAGAACATGTTGCCCCCCCACACTCTGCGAAGCCTTAATAATAACACTATTGAAACCACATATGGCCCCAGACAGGTGCAAATCCTATAGACAGCGATCCCTTATAAATATAGACACCAAAATCTTGGCAAAAAAAAAAAAATCGCTGCTAGATTACAGCCTCTCTTCCCTAACTTGGTACTGGTGGATCAGTTGGGGTTTGTACCTGTACTTTCGACATCGTACAACTACCGAACATTATACACAACATTATACCAACTGAACCTGGAAATGAAGGCTGTGGCGGTGCTGTTAGATGCCGCAAAAGCTTTCGACTCTATTCAATGAGAGTATATGTTCACGGTATCACACCGCAAGTAAATGCCTCAAGCGTTTCTGAGGTGGATACGTCTACTATATTCTAACCCAGTAGCGATACAAAAATAATAAGTATATTTCTGACCTGGTTAAAATTTGCAGTTGCAGTAGGCAAGGTTGCCCACTACCACCAATTTTATTTTCCCTCGCTCTGTAGCCACTAGCATGTGTAATTCATCACCGTCATTCAGCAGCTGCAATACGGTTCAGACAACCTCCCATCACCATCTCCCTCTATGCGGATGATATGGTGCTATATGTCTGTGACCCCAGATACACCTAGCACCCCTTATATGTGTATGTGTTTGATATGAAAGGTATTCAGGTCTCAGTATTGACTGGGACAAGTCAACCACATTTCTTCTCACACAGACAAATGCCCTACACAACATGGAATTCCCACTTGAGTGGTGTATAGAACCTGTTAAATATTTGGGCATATGGATACATAGGGACCCGGATGTCGTGGTTCGATTACACTACAGACAAGCACTCACAAAACTGATAGATCAAATAGCTAGATGGATACCTCTACCTCTGTCACTAGCTGACAGAATAGCAATTATGAAAATGTCTATCTTGCCCAAATTTTTATACATGTTCGTGAATATGCCTATATTATTGACAAGTGAGTTTTATGCAATCCTTAAAACTTGCATGATATCACTGGCCTGGGTTAGCAAACAACCTAGATGCAGCTGGGCTATATTGATGAAATCATATGAGCGGGGAGGGTTTGGAGCCCCGGATATGCAGATATATTATCTTTGTGCTCAAGTGCAGTTTGCATATTACTGGTCCTTCCCAATTCAATACTTACCACATTTAGCAGTAGAGAACGATGACACTCACCCAGTATCCCTTACAGCCATTCTACTATATGAACGGTCGGAGATCGCACGACTAGAGATTAATACTACACATAGTACCTTAAAGGCTTGACATAAATTCAGTGTGACAGCAGGTAGAACCTCTATATATGCACCGGCACTGCCCTTAGCTGCCCACCCAGCTATCACCGTCACCCATGAATCCAAGGCAATGGAAATACTAACAAAGCAAAGTTGACAACACTAGGAAACCTATATCCTAAAGGACAGTTCTTGAAATTAGATGCATTCACTTAGATACACAGCCCCCCACTACATTACTAGTGTTCGTATATGTCAGGCTCCGGGCAGCTGTAAGGTCATTATATCCCCAATTCCCTGAAGAACCAGGTATGTTGAAGGCGTTGCAGACGATGCTAACATGTAGCTCACGCAAAGGTATCATAACCCGGCTGTACAATGCATATCTCAGGGAGAAACAAAATGACAAGATAGCAGCCCTAAATAGATGGAATGAAATGCTGGACAAACCAATGACTCAGTAGAACTGGGAGACGTGTTGCGCACTCATGGAATGTCTCACTGCCAATTGTGACCTTAAAATAATTCAAATATTTACAACAAATATATTACACCCCTCTTCAATTACATAAAGATGGGCTTAGAGACAGCTCACGGTGAATTAGATGCGAGGTGCTGGATGCCGACTTTATACACTTAGCCTGGAGCTGCACTCTAGTTTATAGCTACTGGACACAGGTGATGCAAGTTCTGTTAGAAATGGTAAAGGAGAAAGTGGAATGCACCCCACCAGGATGACATCTAACACGTTTAATGGTGCTGGGCCCTCTGAGATTTGTGATTGCCACTGCAGAGCTCACACATGCCACCTGGCAAATAGGCTAAGCAGGGTGCATGAGAACAACAGGCTCAGATTCCTCAAAACTGCTCTCATCAAGATCCAGGCCAGAGGGTGAAACATTGGGACAATACCCTGAATGTCTTGGGGCAAAGGAATGGCCTTGGACTGCACTTTGTCCAAGACAACTCCTATAAAAGGAAGTCTTTGCGAAGGAGTCAGGTGTGACTTCACATCATTGATCAAGAACCCCATCAATATCAAGAGGTTTAGCGTCATCTGTAGGTGGTCTACGGCTGACTGTGGTGGCCCGGTCAGTTGTCGAGGTAGAGGAAAACTGTTAACCCAATCCTCCCAAAAATGTGTGGCAACCACAGCCATTACTTTCGTGAACACCCAAGGTCCATCGGTGAAGCTGAAGGGGAGAATGACAAACTGGAAATGCTCTTGGATAACTTTGAACTGCAGGTAACGTCTGTGGGACTGCACAACGGGCATATGAAGGTCCACATCCTCCCAGTCCATGGCTACTATTCGGTCACTCAGATACAGGGCAGACAGAACCTGGGCTGGTGTGAATAGCTTGAATGTGTCCTTCCTTAGGAAGATGTTTATGGGGCAAAGATCTAGAATAAGGCAAAAGCCTCTATCCTTCTTCGGCCTGAGGAAATAGTAGGAGTAACAACATCCTAATTTCCGAATCTGGAACTCTCTATCAATAGCCTCTTTGGACAGCAGAGCTCTCTTAAAATAAAATGGATAGGTGCTCCTCTGAAAGCCGATATGATGTGGGCAAAACCTATAGCAGGTTGGAAAAGACAGTCATAGCTCTGTTGGATGATCTGGGGACCCATCTGTCAGACCTGATGGTTTGCAACTTTCAGAGAAAATGTTTAGTGTGCCACTAAGGGCAAACTAAAGTGGCTTGGGCTCTGATGCAGCAAGGGGGAGGGATTGAGAAGACTGTTTCTCTGGTGTCCAGCATGATGTCTGCTTGCTCTATGGCCCTGAAAGGACTGGGGTAACTGTTGTGGGGCTGGGAGTGCTGGCATTGTCTATATGCCAACCCTCTGGAGTAGCCACTGAGGAGTCAAAACTGATGAGGAAACTGTCTGGAACGACAGGAACAAGAAATGATCTGTGGCTCCTCATTTCTTAAAATGCGTAGGGCAGCCTTTTTGCCAAAAAGGTGGGTATGAAAACAAGTTACTTACCTGTAACTACAGTTATCCAGTATTGGTATCTCGTATAGATTCACATGCCTGAATCATTCCCCGTCGCCGAGATGGGAGTCCCACAGTAAAATACAAAAGCAGTGCCATTAGTAATAAATTGGCTAAAAAGGCCAAAGGCCATATCTTAGTAGCCTATCTATGCCAGCACCCTCTAGAACACTCCCAGCAGAGGCAAGTTCTCCTCAGATTTTCCAAGCACAAGTGGGAAGTAAGTATACCCAAAAATCAAAGAGAACTGACTCCACGGGGAGGAGGGTGGGTTGTATGTGAATCTATGAAAAATACCAATACTGGATAACTGTAGTTACAGGTATGTAACTTGTTTTCTTATCCAGTATTGGGGTATCTTTCATAGATTCACATGCCTGAATCAGAATAGCCGGCAGTACCCTAATTGTACTGTCGTTAGTGGAAGGTGGGAGACGTGTAATTTTAAACTCCCAATAGTTATCCACTACCTTTACACAACACATGCACTAAGCATTATACTCTATAGCAATGTTGAAAAAGATAATATCGATATAACCATTAATGTATTCATATATATATATATATATATATATATATATATATATATATATATATATATATATATATATATATATATATATATATACACATAGTTCATAAATCATAGTAAGAAATCAATTGTCAAATACATTTGTACAATCACTGAATCCACTTAAAATTAGACGATGCAAACAACAAGAGTGTGTTCCTTATGAAACTTAAAGAAATCTGACTTTAGTTAAAAAGATGACGCAACACAGCCTGTCCAACTGCTGCATCTTCCTTTTGCGCAGACTGGAGGCAGTAGTGTCTTGTGAACGTGTGGACATTCTTCCATGACGCAGCAAGGCATATCTAGTCCAATGTCACTCCAGCAAACAAAGCTGTAGACGCAGCAACAGTTCTTGTGGAGTGAGCTTTAGCTCTCACTGTTAGAAGTTTATTTGCTTTTTCGTGGCAAAATTGTATCGCAGAAGCCACCCATCTGGCGATCGTGGCTTTCGTTACTGCGGTTCCAAGTTTCCCTTGACCGTAGGCCACCAGAAGTTGATCTGTTTTCCTTATTTCGTTTGTTTTGTGAAGATAAAATTTCAAACATCTTTTGATACCCAATGTATGTAGAGCCCTTTCGGCTGGACTAGATAGGTTTGGAAAGAAAGTTTGCAGTATTACCGGTTCATTTAGGTGAAATTGTGATGCCACTTTCAGAATAAACCTTGGATTTGTCCGAAGGGCTACGTAATTTTCTGTAAATTGTATGAAAGGTTCTTTTATTGTAAACGCTTGCAATTCACTCACTCGCCGAAGTAAGGCCCAGCAAGAGAGAAACCTTCCATGTGAGAAATGTAAGTTCAGCTTTATGAATTGGTTTGAATAGTCATCTCATCAATTGTGTTAGTACCACATTGAGCTTCCACTCTGGAGGAGGTGCACGTACTGAAGGAAAAGCGCAGAAAAGGTCCCTCATGAATTGTTTTATGAGAGTAGATGAACAGAGAGAAGGAGTCTGAGGAGATTTCCTGTACCAGGAAAGTGCCGCCAGGTGAACCTTAACTGAAGAGAAAGTAAAGCCCGACTTAGCTAGTTACAGTAAGTAAGGCAAAATCTGCTCAGCAGGGGTTTGTACTGGATGAACGTTGTTCCTCT
This sequence comes from Triturus cristatus, assembly GCF_964204655.1. Taxonomy (NCBI): domain Eukaryota; kingdom Metazoa; phylum Chordata; class Amphibia; order Caudata; family Salamandridae; genus Triturus; species Triturus cristatus. The sequence goes on along the minus strand of NC_140585.1, from coordinate 1,102,355,545 downwards.
CGCACCAGCAACATAATCTCTTCCACTTCAGACGATATGTTTTGATAGTGCTTTCAGCACGTGATTTGGCCAGTATTTCTCTACAGTCTTGTGAAATATTGCGATCCTTAAACTCTAGTAATTCAGGAGCCATGCGTGCAAATGAAGAGACTGTGGACCCAGATGGATCACTTGTCCCTTGTTCCTCGATAACATCGTTGATGATGGAAGAAGACAAATGGGTTTGTCCTGCGACAACAGAAGTAGTTCCGGGAACCAATGCTGCCTTGGCCAACGCGGAGCAATCAACATTAGGTGACAGCCTTCTGACTTCATCTTGATTAGAACCCTGGGGATCAGTGGGATGGGAGGAAAGGCGTAGGCATAGATCCCTGACCGTCGCATTAAAAGGGCATTCCTCCTTAACCCCGGTTGTGAGAACCTGCTGACGTAAAACTGGCATTTTCTGTTTTCTTTCGTTACAAACAGGTCTAGAGTTGGCTTCCCCCATCTGAGGAAAATCCTGTTCACCTGCGTCTGTTCTAGTTTCAACTTGTGGCAGCTGGACTGGGACCTGCTTAATGTATCTGCCAGATTATTGTGCAGACCTCTGACAAGCCTGCCCCTCAAAGAGATTCCGTGGAACGTTGTCAAGTTCCATAATTCCTGGTCCTGTTGAGATAGCGTTATGGATTTCGTTCCTCCTTGTTTGTTTATGTAGTACATGCTGGTTGTATTGTCCATATGGACCAGCACTGAGGAACCCCTTATCCTTGGATGGAACGTCTGCAGAGATAAGAATACCGCCTTGAGTTCCGAGCTGTTGATGTGTTGTCTTTTCTGCATCAATGACCCCTTTCCCTGGATTTGTAAATCCTGCCAATGACCTCCCCATCCTCCAAGGAGGCGTCTGTCATCGGAATGAAATCCGGGATACTTTGGAGAAAGGTTAAACCTTGAGCAAGGTTCGCCGTCTGAGACCACCATTGAAGTGCCTTCACCATTCATGTTGTGATTCGAATTACATCTTCGAAAAATCCTACAGTTTGTTGCCACTGTTTCTGCAGTTCCTCCTGCAAAGGTCTCATCTTCAGCCTCGCTAAAGGTACTAAGTTTATCGCTGACGAGCACATCCCTAGCAGCGATTTGAATATTCGAACAGAAACTGACCATCTTTTTGAAATAGACCTTGCCAACCTTTGAAGTCGCATCTGTCTCTCATCAGACAAGAATGCTTGCATTGGACGGTGTCCAGTGATGCTCCCAGAAACTAATTTACTTGGGTTGGATGCAATTTAGATTTTTCCCTGTTTAAAGTGAGTCCCAATGTATTGAAAAGGTGGAGACAAGCTGCCATTGTCTGATCAGCTTCCTGCTTTGATGCGGCTTTGAGCAGCCAATCGTCGAGGTATGGAAAAACGTGACACTCCTGAGATTGCAAGGCCGCAGCTACTGGTGCTAGGCACTTGGTGAAGATCCGTGGTGCTGACTTTAAGCCGAACGGGAGCACCTTGAATTGATAGTGGGTACCAGCCACCAGGAGCGGCTGGTGGATTTTGAAAGTGGTGGGGCGAAAAATGTTGTGCAAGGGCATATACAGCTTAGCGTACTTACTGAACCGCCTTCACCAACAATGTGAACTGAATGCTGAAACGAACCCAAAAAGCATTACACTGAAACCCTACTAGATCAACCAATCAGCCACAGGTTACTTGGCAGATGCTATGCAGGAAAGCACCACTAAACCTTAGAATGAGGGCTTGCCTTTCCTGTGTTGGTAGTGCGACATTCGCACCCGTATTCACCTATAAAACATTGCACTACCTTCTCCGCATTAAATGCAAAAGTACTTTTTTGGCTTTTGTGTATTCTAGACCTGTTGTGTGGTCGTGTTTCTCAGGGGCACTTCTGATGGCTTCCGCATTAAGTTTCCGTCAGCCTGTAACATAACGGGCCTCGTTTAACAATATTTATACCCACCCATGTAACACTGGGTGGGCTTTCACTGAGCCTTCTGTTGCCACATTAGTCAAGCGCTCTGATAGGGAGAGGGGTGGAGGGTGGTCACGACCTGTACTGCAGATAGATATTGGACGCCATTAATCAGAGTGCAGTGCTTATAATAATCTCGGTAAAATACATCTCAATCTCCGAGAACTTGCATTCTCATCTGAAGGCACAGCGTAGTAACTGCGCATGCAAGGGCATAAACTGTATCCCTGCCAGATTGCATTGCTTGTTAATACCCGCAGGCTATTAATAATTCTTCAATATGTTGCGCACGTGCCCACAGACAGATTGCAGCTTGTTCTGCGGCTGCGATTGTGGCTAGCAAACAGTAAGTGAAACGCTAACAAGGCACTGCCGTAATTAACACTGGTGCACTTGCCCAACAAAATCCTACCGCTTTTCTGATTCTAAATAGTCTTCAGTCTGTTATCCTTACGAAAGGAATAGTCCCAGGCCTCGTCTTCTACTGACTGTACCCTTGCTCGCATTTGACTGGTGATCTCTTTCCGAATAAAGCTGACACAAAAGAAGCACAATGAACACTCGACTCGTCCGGAAGAGAGTAGATTATGATCCACATTAAATTATACTTGTTCACTTACCTCAAAAGCTTGTGCCGCCTGGTTAAGTCCCATCTCGTCTGGTCGGTGTCCCTCCTGGATAATAAACCGCCAAGGCGCCAACAACACAATACACGACGCACGCACACCTGCTGCATTCTGATTATAATCCCGACCCCGAAATGAAATCGGAGCTGCCTAGACAAAATCTTCCACAGCCAGCCCACTCCCCCAACCTTCAATATCCAATCAGGAGGCTTAAACAGCAGTACAAACATGAAGGGAGTCCTTCAGTTGTTGCCACCCACTTCACTTCCTCGATGTAGGCCAGCCCTGCCCCTTACCATTTATTTCAATGGCGCTCTGCTGAAAACGCCTGGGCCACAGCATAAGCGCCCCATATACAAGTTAACCATTACCGCTTCTACTGGCCACTCCTACCATGCTGACATCACTCTCCTCATGTGTGTGCCTCAAGGGCGAGCGATACCCGTCGCCCCAGCTAGCAGCCTAGCACATGCGCACGAGGACTTCCGACTTGTCTCGCTCCTCAGCTCTTCATTAAGAGGCAACAGAAAGAATCTGTGTTAGCACGAAGCAGAGAGCACTTTATTTAAAGCTGCTTCGTGTTGTACGTTCATTCTCTCTTTCCTCTCGGATGCTTGGTAGGGCAACGCCCCTTTCGCCCGTTATAACCAGCCGCCACTGCCAGCCACTGTAAACCGTAGATATTTCCGGTGTTTTGGGTGAATTGGGGTATGAAAGTATGCGTCCTCCATATCGAGAGAAGTCCTGAAATCTCCTTTGTTTAAGCATCCCAAAATATCGGAAAGTGTCACCATCCTGAACGTCTGTTTTTTGAGAAACTTGTTGAGTTTTCTTAGGTCCAGAATCGTCGCCATTCTCCTAAAAAAAAATGTATTAGGAAGAAACAAGAATAGAATCCTCTCTGATTGGATGGTACTTCCTCTACAGCTTCCTTGAGGAGCATGATCAAGACTTCTTTTTGTAGTAAGTGAAGACGAGGGGGAGAGGGACCCCTGGGCGGAGTAATAGGTGGTTTTTGAATAAATTCTAGGGTGTGGACCTTGGTGACTAGGTCCAACACCCAGCAGTCTGAAGTGAACTTGCACCACCGCTGTGCGAAAGTAGAATTTCTTGCGCCCACGGGTAGAGAGGGAAAATTGACTGGTACCTGTGCGAAAGTAGAATTTCTTGCGCCCACGGGTAGAGAGGGAAAATTGACTGGTACCCTGATGCACTCATTGGTTTCTGCCAGAGTCGAGGCCCTGTTGAGGTGTTCGCTTGCGACCTCCCTGGTGAGAGAAATCAGCTGTTGAGGATTGGCGATACACTGGTGGGTTGTAAGATTTACCATATTGAGGTTGATATTAATATTGTTTATTTCTTTGATATCCTCGTTTGTAGGTGGTGAATTCTCGCCCTCTGGCACCTCTATATGGTACTCTTCCATACTGCAGAGCCCCTAATGACTTTGCGGTATCTGTATTGTTCTTTATAGCCAGAAGAGCGTCATCAATATGCTTACCAAAAAGTGACTCTCCATCATACGCCATGTCCAGGATTTTAACCTGAACCTCAGGTCTGAAGGTAGCTTTCAGCCACCCTGGCGTTGAAGTACTGCAGCTCCTGCCAACTGCCTAAAACTTGTGTTTGCTATGTCCAAGGCGCAATCAATAGTCTCAGAGGCAGCCCTTTCACCTTCCAATAAAATCTTTCAAGCGTCCTGTTTGTTTTCTTCCAGGATGAGGTCAATCATCCCGCCATATCGAACCATATTTGACAGTCATAACGCCTGATAATGGCTAAGGCATTTGCTGCCCGAATTGATGCCGCTGCCATTGCCAAGAATTTCTTCCCATGAGGTCCATCCCATGTCCCTCTCTGTCCGGAGGAGTATTAATTGGTGTTGCCGGATTATTTGACCGTCTCTGTGCGGCCTGAGATATAACAGAATCTGGCCTTGGATGTCCAACAAGGCAAGATGGACTATCTTCAGGAGCTTTATATACGGCTGGTATAGATGCTGGCGTCTTCATTATCTTCACACCCTCCTGCCAAATATAGTCAATAATCGGAATCAACCGTACAATCCTTCTTGTGTCCTCTTCACAATCATGCAGAAAATAATCTGTCTGTTTCACCTATTGGCTGCCCACTGCATTAAATTGTGAAACCCCCCGATGTCCTCTGGGGGAGAATCCGAAGGTAGGTGTGGAGGAGGTGACGGCGTCGGAATTATATAATCATCCCAAGGATCCGGAACAGCTATTGGATCCGGTAATTCTCCTTCTTCTACTTCCTCTTCCAAAGAGGAAGTGTTGTGAACTTCAGGGTCCCGGAAGCCCTTGCTCCTGCTCTGACGATGCAACGTTCTTACCCTCTGCTTTGATGCAAGAAGACCCATGGAATTAACCTAATCCCTTTGTCTGGCGTACTTGATATGTGTGTTAAAATCCCCCACTGGAATCAATACTTGGCGCTACTCGCCCTTCACTTTGGATATACGATTTGATGTCCCCATACGTTGAATGAATCCCAAGCTCGCTGCCTCACCTATTTCATGGAACTGCCGTTTTTAGCCCCTTGAGGCCCTGAAATCCCCCACCCCATTATCAGAGGGCAACTACTAGCCTACCCACCTGAATAAAGGTGTCATTTGTGTGTCCCACACGTTTGTAACTACTATTGCCCTGATGAAGGTGTAGCCCCCCCGTGGGCCCAACACCGAAACGTGCGTTGGCTCTCATTGGCTCGTGTCTACCTGGAGACCCCGTCTGTCTACACGATTGGGAGAGCACGAGCTTTGGAACTGTTATTCTCTGGAATTGTTATTCCTTGAATATTGACTGTTTTAACCTATGTATGAAATAATTTGTTCTTGATTATGTGTCGGTTTGAATAAATGAGTATGCTGTGGGAATGAATGTGTGTATGACTGTTCAGTGTGGGACTTATATATTTCTGTATTGTGTAATTATTTATATACACTCTTTTTTATTGATCATTATCCTGATCCTTTATACTTAAATAAACTGATTCTGAAAATCTCCCTTTCTTTTGTCCTTTTGCCCCTCTGTGTCAGTCGCGGTATGTGGTTGCTTATTTAATCCAGATCCAGTTTGGGCTTACCTATATCCCTTTGCTGTAGGCAGCTGGTAACTTTCGTTGATATTTTGGTGAACTTCAGGGTCATTTGGAACTGGACTTGTTGCATTCACCGGTGTACTGGATATTTGAGGCTCTGGTACTGCCACCGGATCTTCCTGTGGAACCGAAGCTTGTGGTGGAATTTGTTGAGAAGGGAATCTCTGCCGATAATCTGCCAAAATGGCCTGCAGATCCTGAATCAGTGACGGAGGTAGATGAGCCATTTCTCTATGGCGTGCTTCCTGTCGAGGATTAAACTGATAAGCATGACGAGGAGCCATGTACTGCTCCGGATAATAATGCGCCTCATGATAATCTTCCTCATCGTCATCTTGGCATTTCACATGTAGCTCCGATGGACTATCAGCTACTTCATATAGACCATCCTCATCCTCCTCTTCATCATAAGCCTCCTCAATATAACCCTCCAAAAGGTGAGATGATAGCAAAAGTGACACCTTGCTATAGTCTTGAAAAGGTGGAAAAAGAAAAGCCTTTGAAACAGTAATGGTGTGAGAAATCCTCGTCGACTGTGGCATAGACGGTCCAGAACTTACTATTGAAGGAATCCCCATAGTCGACGGAACTGTCGTCGACGGTGTAGCAATAGTCGACGGAGGTGTTGTAGTCGATGGTGTTGTCGTAGACGGTGCCTTTGTCGTTGACGGTTCCTCCGACGTTTCTTCGTCGATGAGGAGTCGTCGACGGGTGAAACTAATGGAGGTCTTGTCACAATACAGATCTTAGTCGATGAAACAGGGGACTGAATCGCCGTAGTCGTGATGGTTGCTGTCGACGATGGAGTTGACGAAGTCACACATATCGGTGACAAAGACAGGGAAATCGTCGTTGACACAGATTACTTTACATGTTTTCTACTCACAGAGTCAGAAGACGACGATCTTGGATGTTCTCTTTCTTTTTTGACTGGCGTAGAGGTGACAAATAGAGATAGCTCCGAGGAGTGTTTGGAATTCTTCTCTTTACTCACAGGTTTCTTCTGGGAAGACTTGAGATGTTTCCTTCCCTCACCTGAAGATCTTTCCTGTGATTTAGCCCTCTTGTGAAAAGTTTAAGGCAATCCTTCTTCCTCCTCTGAAGGGCGAGCCTGTTCCTTTGTGGATTGAAGCCATAAAAGTAATCTTTGTCCTTGAGGGTCTTATTAGAAAAGGTGCAACAGATTTTACAGTCTTTCACCTCATGCCTTGGATAAAGGCAATAAATACAATCTTTATGCAAATCATCTACATGGACCCTCTTCTTCCCACAGGTCTTGCAAGGGCGGAAGAGGCCTTTCTTATCTGACATTTTCTTCAGAAGAGCTGAATAGAAGGAAATAACTGAGTAGCACTCAGGGAGATTCCCTTCCACACACCGTGCGGTGAAAATCTGAGGAGAACTTACCTCTGTGTTCTAGAGGGGGCTGGCAGCTTATTGGCTGGAAGCAACCTTTGGTCCTTTTTTTAAAAAGGACATAGATAGGCTACTAAGATATTGCCTTTGGCCTTTTTAGCCTATTACTTATGGCACTGTTTTTGTATTTTACCGTGGGAACCCATCTCGGCGACGGGGGATGATTCAGGCATGTGAATCTATGAGAGGTAGCCCAATACTGGATAACGTAAGGCATATCCATAGAGATACCTCAATACTGTATAACGTAAGGCATATCCAAAAGGGTGGTGAATCACGACGGAGCACTGTATACTGTCAACCGCACAACTCAAGCAATCGGTAGTATCCAGACCAGTCCAAATCACATATTTGGCTCCATCTTGGCCATCTTTAATAGTATGAGCAAGGGTGGCCATAAGCTTCCCCTGGACTGGCAGTAACATTTTGGTGGCCAGGGCCTATAGGGTATGCATATAAAGGCCTAATAGCCAGACCACACTGCCCGACTTCAAGGCTAAGCTGGCTTTAGAGAGCATTAGTTACCTGAATGCCTCAATCAGTTTCAATTTCCTGTTTGGTAAAAGGGTGAGATGTGGAGGAAAGTCCTTTGCATACAAAGTGGCTAGACTCTGGAATACTCTTCCTTTACATCTTCGGTCAGAGTCTGGACATCTCCCTTTTCGAAAGCTCCTCAAAACATGGCTGTTCCCAAATTGCCTCTCTATAAACCATTTAGCTCTTCCCTGTCTAGCTGCTAGCGCTGGGATGCCTTAGGGTAACTATGCATTCAATAAATGCTTTTTTAAATTTAATTAAATTTGGGGGTGTTGTGGGTAAAGCATTAGGACTCACAAATGTAGAATGCTGTGTTAGAAACTCTGGGTCGCTGGGTGATGGTCTGTGGCATCTGGCCATGTGCCTGTTCACCGGTGTCCAAGAGCAATTTTTACACCACATGCCCAAAAAGGTGTCAGTTAGGGCTTCTTTGAATGTAAGCAAGGGCTCAGATGTGGCTGGCCCATGATGCAAAACCTCAGTAAGGTCATTTATTTGTCTTGGCTTCAACAGAAAGCAGTTGTAGATCTAGGACTTTAGCTGCTTGTTTGATTACAATAGCAAAGGAACCACTCTATTCCATTGAGGGTACAAGGGGCAAAATCTACCCTGCCCAGAATCAGGGGAAATAGCAAGCCCACTTGTCTCCCGTAAGTGCAAGTATTAACTATTATTATGATTATGTGTAAATCATCCCTATCATCACCATTGCCATCTGCGTGTTTTGGCAAATTCTGGTCAGAATCAGAACCAAAAAGATGATGGAGTTTCTGAGGACAGCTCCACAGTAGTTGAAGTGTATTATTTGAGCCAAACTCTACCAGGAGCACTGGAGTGAAGTCAGAGTGTGACGTCAGTCAGGACAGATTCACCTCAAGCTCAGACATCGGTGTCGGAACTAGATCCCCCTCCGGCGATGTAGCGATTGGCATTGTAAAAGGGACTGGCCATATGCAATCTGGAAAAGAAGTAGGCACCGTAATTGCTGAGGAACCAAAGATAGGTTATAAGGGCTTAGAAGGCACCGAGGATATATCAGTAGGCTGTAATCAAACAGGAGGCCTCTGTGGATCCTTGGGGCCTGAAGGCGTGTAAGAGGGAGGCAGACAAGTGCAAAATTACACAGCATGACCTCCTTAAAGGCCTCAAGCTGCTGCGGTGTCGCCAAGGGACCAGTTGCAGACTCTGCTCCTCAATCAGGGATTAGTAGTGGGATTGATTGCCACTTTGAAGCCCTTACAAGGATAAGTTACTTACTTGTAATCCTAGTTCTATCCCAGGGGTATCCTCATCAAAGTCATAAGCATTTGAAAACATATCTCCCTCTCCCCCTCCATATATATATATATATATATATATATATATATATATATATATATATATACATATATATATATATATATATATACATATATATATATATATAGAGAGAGAGAGAGAGAGAGAGAGAGAGAGAGAGAGAGAGAGAGAGAGGGCACCCCGGAAAATATATAAAAAATATATTTGAAAACATATATATAGCTCTCTCTCTCTCTCATACACCACAGGCTGAGCAGTGCTGTAGAACTTTTCTTTGCACACATACAAAAACAAAGCAGGAAAACAAAGGACATTTGAACTGTTTTTAATGTACAGTAGAAACCATAACTCTGCAAAGAGAAAAGCAGGCATTGTCAGCTCATAGTCTGCATTGTAATTCCAATAGTATAGAAAGCTGAAAAGCTAACCTCGAGAAACACAAAGAAACTGGCACCGTGCCTTTAAGGCAGCCATGACCCTAGCGTCCCATCATGCCTTAGGGGTGACAGTTAGGTCCGTTGTTCCTTGCGGAGACCCGGAGGCCTGGGCACAAAGAGATGACACTTTTTGGATCATTTGCCCGGGGAGGCGTGAGGGTTACTAATGACTTTGATGAGGATACCCCTGGAAGAGATTACAGGTAATTTATCCTTCTCTTCCAGGAGATCCTCATCAATAGTCATAAGCACTTGAATCGAGTAGCAAGCCCATCCCTTATTCCTGCGGGCAAATGAGAATCATAAAACATGCAGAACACATCCAAGAATACCAATTCCAACTAACTTGGCATTGGAATACATTTTTCAAGGAGGCCGGGCCTACTTGAGTATCTGCTCTGGAGTCAGAATCGAGACAACAGTGTCTCGTGAATGTGTGTACCGATTTCCAAGTTGCTGCCTTGCAAATCTCGGCCATCGGTACATTATGTAGAAAAGCTATCGTAGATGCGTTTCCCCTAGTAGCGTGAGCTTTGGGAGAAACCAGTAGAGGTTTGTTTGCCAATTGATACGCCAGCTTAATGCAAGACACTATCCATCTGGAAATGGAAAGCTTGGAGGCTGGGAAACCTGCTCTGATGGCACCATAGTTTAGAAACAATTGATCAGACTTTCTGATGGACTTCGTTTTATCTAAAAAGAATTTGAGAACTCTTTTAAGGTCTAGGGAATGAAGAGACCTTTCTGCTGGTGTAGCAGAATTGGGAAAGAAAGAGGGTAGAGAAATTGTTTGATTGTCATGGAAGTCAGACACCACCTTCGGAAGGAAAGTGGGGTGAGTCCTCAAAACCACTCTGTTGTGGTGGAAAACCGTGTATGTTTCTTTGGAACAGAGTGCTTGGATTTAGTTTACTCTACGTGCTGACATAATAGCCACTAAAAAAGCGACTTTCCATGTAAGGTGCTGCAGTGTGGTCTTATGAATGGGTTCAGAAGGAGGACCCATCAGTTTTGAATGAACCAAATTCAACTCCGAAGGAGGTCGGACAGGGGGGGGGGGGGGGGGGGGGGAAACCTTCTTCAAACCCAGAAGGAAATCCTTGACCACATGGAGCTGAAAAAGAGAAGGTTGGTCAGATGACTTTCAGTAGGCTGTAATGGCTGCCAAGTGAACTTTTATGGAGGTGTACTTTAAACCCGATTTGGCCAAATGTAGAAGATAAGGCAAGATTACCTCCTCTTGCCCACTAGTAGGGTGAAAACCATTACGCATACACCACAAGTAAAATATCTTCCATTTAAAAGAGTAAGAGTTTCTTGTGGACGGTCTTTTTGACTCTCTCAAAATGTTCATACAGTCCTGAGGGAGATTCAGGTGGCCGTATTGCAGGACCTCAGGAGCCATGCTGCCAGGTTCAGTGAGGGAAGGTTGGGATGAAGCATCTTCCCGTTCATTTTGGTCGGAAGGTCCGGTCTGCATGGAAGCTTCCTGTGTGGACACATTGAAAGCTGCAACAGGTCAGGATACCACCATTGACATGGCCAGTCTGGTGCTATTAGGATCATTTTCATCCTGGAGCGAATGAGCTTGGCTACCACCTTCGCAATGAGAGGAAGGGGTGGAAAAGCGTACGCAAATGTTCCGGACCAGTCGATCAAAAGGGCATTCCCTTTTGATCCTGGTCGGTAAAATCTTGACGCGAAGGCGTGGCATTTTTTGTTTACTTTGTCTGCCAAGAGGTTGGTGGATGGATGACCCCATTAATGAAAAATGTCCATCACCACTTTGTCATTTAGCACCCAGTCTTGCTGCTCTACGAAGTGTCGACTTAGAGCGTCCGCCTGCATGTTCTGTTCTCCTGGCAGATGGACTGCTGTAATTGAGAGATGTCTGGCCAGAAGCCCGGGCCAAACTGCCTGAGATTCAAGGGACAGTGGGCGAGAGTGAGTACCACCCTGTTTGTTTAGGTAATACATGGTGGTCGTGTTGTCCTTTTGTATTAATATCGACTTGGAGTGAAACGATGGATGGAATGCTTTGAGAGCCAGTTGAACTGCCTGCAGTTCCAGCATGTTTACATGATAGGTTTGTTCTTTGCTCGACCACTTGCCCTGAGTCTGTAGCCAACCCATGTTTGCCCCCCATCCTTGAAGTGAGGGGCACCTGTGATCAAGGATTGTGTTGGAAGAGGTTGATGGAAAGTGACTCCCACTAGGAGATTTTTCAGGCGTTCTCGCTGCTTGGGAAAGAAGAATCCGATCCTCCCAACTTCCCAAGGATTGGTCCCATTTGTCCTCCAAATTCTGCTGTAGAGGTCTCGTTCTCAACCTGGAGTTAGGGACAAGAAAAATGCAAGATGACATTGACTCTAGAAGTGATGCCACTTGTCGAACTGATGGTTGATGCACTTGAAGGAGGAGATTGCATTTCCGTTTGATTGATAACAGTCTCTCCTCCGAAGGAAACACTTTTCCTGCACTGGAGTCCAGGGTAGCCCCTAGATAATGAATTATTTGAGTGGGCTGATGGATCGATTTTTCCATATTTACATGAAGGCCCAAGCGACGCAGTAAGTTCAGGCAGATCCAGTAGTGGTTCGTCACCATTTGGAGAGATGAACCTTTTAGCAGCCAGTCGTCTAGCTATGGATGTAAGAACAGGCCTTGGCGATGTAAAGCTGCGGCTACCACTGCCATGCATTTGTGAATACTCATGGTGCAGATTTCAGGCCGACCGGCAGAACTCTGTAATGATAAAGTTTGGAGCCCACCTTGAAGAGTAGGAACTTCCGGTGTCGTGGTGCAATCGAGACGTGGAAGTACGCATCTTGGAGGTCTATTGAACACATCCAATCCCTTTTCTGAAGATGTGGGTATATTTGATGAAGCACCAACATACGAAATCTTTCCTTCTGGATGACCTTGTTCAGTGAGCGAAGATCCAGAGTAGGCCTGAAACTTTGCTTTTGATCCTTCTTTGGAACTAGGAAGTATCTGGAGTGTACCCTTTTTCCTCGTTGTGATGGAGGAACCTCTTCTATGGCCAATTTCTGTAGAAGGATAGAAACCTACCGACGCAACAATTTTATTTGGCGAAGATTTGTCTTTACTGGAGGAATGTTCTTTGGGGGTGCACGGAAACGTAATGCATACCCATTCTTTAGTATATTTAGCACCCACTGATCTTTGGTTATGTTGCACCACTCTTCTACATGTCCGGAGATACTTCCTCCCACTGGAGTGGGCAATGGCGTCAGAGGAAGCGGAAACTCTGTTTGCCGGTGCTTTGGCTGTTGTAGATGATTGTTGTGCTCCTCTACCTCAGGTGGGTCTACGTCCTTTATAATGGTATTTGGATTGGTGATACTGCCTCTGGGACCATTGAAGGGTTTGAACCCTCTGATCGTAGCCTTTGCGATTGTAAGGCCTGAACTCTTTCTACTTCTCCAAGCCTACGACTTTAAGCGTATCTAGCTCAGTCTCCTCGTTGGTGTGGGAGCCGAAAAGAGCATTACCAGAGAAAGGCAGATTCATGATGCGTTGCTGGGCTTCTGGTTTTAAAGCCGTAACACGTTACCAGGAAGATCTCCTTGCGCATATCCCATGCGAATATGAATGCGCAGCTAGAGGAGCCCCATCAGCTGCTGCGTTCGACATTTGATTGGCAACTAGTGCTCTTTCCTGGAGAATCTCTGCAAAGTCTTGACGATCCTCTTTTTGTAGTTTTTCTTTAAAATGTTCTAGTGAGTCCCACAATGATCTATTATAGAGGCCCAACAGGGCTGCAGCACTAGGCACTTTTAAAGAAGCCGCTGCATAACCGCATGCTTTTCTACCCCAAGACTCCTAGGCTCTACTCTCCTTGTTCGGAGGAACTGGCGATGAAGAGGAGACTGCATGTGTTTTCTTTGCTGCTGCGATAATCACCAAATCCGGTGAAGGATCTGACCTTAGGAATAAGGGATCCTGTTCCGCTGGTTAGTATTTTTTTTAGAATTCTCGCAGGAGGTGACTTTATAGATGCTGGGGTAAGAAAAATGTCCATGACTGATTGAAGGAGACCAGGAACCAGTGGCAGTAAAGGTCTAGACGCAGACCTTTGGTGTCGAGTTTCAAATATAACTGATGTGGATGCCTGAGTTGTGGACATCTCTATATTAAGTTTCTGCGCTCCTCTTGAGAGGACATCCTGAAAAGTATTGAGGTCATCAACAGGTGACACTCTGGAGGGAGGACTGTCCGAGAGAGTAGGAGAATAATCCCTCTTGGAGGAGTGGGTCGAGGAGGATGACCAAGAAGGAGATCTTCTCATGGTCATCATAAAAGACGAAGATCTACATGTAGGTGACTTGCTACAGCGATCTCTGGGTGGAGTGGTAGGTGACCGGTCAACAGCTTGCACCAACCGTGCCAGAGGAGATCTATGTAGAGGACTTGAAAAGTCCATAGGTCGCTGCACCTGTGCTGAAGGTTCTTTCTGCGAATGATGGATTGGAAGGAGCCATCTGGGAGAAAGGTGAACAGAAGGAGATTTGTGTCCTTGTGCCGGTGAAGCCGTGATCTGCGGGGATTTCTGTACCTGTCGCTTTGGAGATGGAGAAGATGAGCTTCTCGACGGCGAGATCACTTGTGGATAACCTGCCGCTGAAACTGAAGGCTCTGAGAAGACTTAGAAGTGGAACAGTGTCTTGAGGAATGATGCGACGTCGAGCAGCTATTCGCCATTAGGGCTGTCGAGCCCTTTGAAGGAGATCTTGGTATCGACGCCGACCATGCAGATTCTTTCTGTCCCGACATCGAACGGAGATTTACATTTCGACGCCAGAAGATGAATATCCCTCGGAGTACCACGACTCTGCGTCGAACGAGGAGAGAGTGATGGAGAAATCCTTCTCGACGTCGAACCCTTCGACCGCACAGATCTTGTTCTCGATGTTGAGCATCTTGTGGACCCCAACAGAGAAGTTTGCCTCAACGTCGGAGGGGATCTTTGCATTGACGTTGAGCGTCGCCTCAAATACTTCAACGGAGGTTTCGACAACTAATCCTTCCTCGACATCGTCTCAGATCTGGGCCTCAACATTGACCGCCGCCTGGTTGACGTCAACGGAGGTGATCGTCTCGACGTTGAATGCCGTACCGAGAGCGACGACGGAGAGAGATGCCTCGATGTTAGGCGATCCCACACCAACGGAGAACGACTCCTCGAATCGTCGCCGGGTTGATGACAGTGGAGGATTAGACGATGACGTACTTCTCTGTTAGGTTTTCTTTGACGACGACTGATGTTCTCTCGACGGTGAGCCCGCCGTCGATGGTCTTTTCATCGACGTTTCCTTCGCCGGTGGAGGCATTTTCGACGCCGAGCCTGATGCCGATGGAGAGCAGATCGGAATCTTGCTTCTGGAGTAATATCTGGCCCTCTACTTCCTCTGCCTCACCGGAGACCTGCCTCTAGAGTAAGATTTTCTTTTCTCAGCCACTCCATAGAGGCAAATCCTCTCTCTGTCCTTCAGAGTATGTTTAGATAAAGACTGACAATGCTGGCAAGTCTTGGGAACATGAGAATCAGGAAGGCAAATAAGACACAGGATGTGAGTCTGATTTAGCCTTCTTTTTGCCACAGGAAGGGCAATGATCAAACAGAGAGGGCATTTCTGAGTGAGAGAAAATGCTGAAATCTCTGAAATATAGCAAAAAAGTACTCCAACAGGTTTAAAATGTCAAAGTAATAAGGTTTTGATGAAAAAACAAGAGAACATTTCTGACAAAAAGCTAAAAATGTGAGAGCTGATTAACCAGGGTCCTGACTGCAGGAGCCGGAAAGAACAACTGACCGGTCACCCCTGAGGCATGATGGGAAGCTAGGGGTCATGGCTGCCTTGAAGGCACGGTGCCAGTTTCTTTGTGTTTCTCTGGGTTAGCTTTTCAGCTTTCTATACTATTGGAATTACAATGCAGACTATGAGCGGACAATGCCTGCTTTTGTCTTTGCAGGGTTATGGTTTCTACTGTGCATTAAAAGCAGTTCAAAAGTCCTTTGTTTTCCTGCTTTGTTTTTGTATGTGTGCTTAGAAAAAATCTACAGCAAAAGACACACAATTGATGGACGGAATGCAGAACAAATCAGAACATTCACCCCCAGTCAATAGATCTGGGTTAAATCCATCATTCTTTTACTCACCATGCCACCCCAGTTTAGACCTGGCTATATGCAAATCAGTCTTGATCCTGTGCCTCATGGGAACAGTCCAGCCCGAACTGCCAAGCCAGGTCCTCCCTGGACCGGAAACAGGCATCCTAGGACCGGTTTCGGGGTTTCACCCCTCTTCAGCCAGGATAGCTCGATTCCAGTGGCACAGTGAGCCCAGGACTCACGTCTGAGCATACCTGGCGCACTTAGAGCGAGAAAGCAAAAGACACACAATTGATGGACGGAATGCAGAACAAATCAGAACATTCACCCCCAGTCAAGAGATCTGGGTTAAATCCATCATTCTTTTGCTCACCATGCCACCCCAGTTTAGACCTGGCTATATGCAAATCAGTCTTGACCCTGTGCCTCATGGGAACAGTCCAGCCCGAACTGCCTAGCCAGGTCCTCCCTGGACCGGAAACAAGCATCCTAGGACCGGTTTCGGGGTTTCACCCCTCTTCAGCCAGGATAGCTTGATTCCAGTGGCACAGTGAGCTCAGGACTCACGTCTGAGAATAACTGGCGCACTTAGAGCGAGAAAGCAAAAGACACACAATTGATGGACGGAATGCAGAACAAATCAGAACATTCACCCCCAGCTCACCATGCCACCCCAGTTTAGACTGGCCTAATCTACAGCATTGCTCAGCCTGTGGTGTATGAAAGGCTGCATTGATTGTTTAAAAAAAAAATAGAGAGCTAAATATATGTTTTCACATATATTTTTATATATTTTCCGGGGTCCCTGCGCATGGGCTGGAAATTTCAAGTGCTTATGACTTTTGTGAGGATCCCCTCGAAGAAAACTTTTCTTTAGACCGTGGAAGGATGGGATCAAGTCCCACTACAACTTCTTATGCTTCATCTATTGAATTGGACTTAGAGTTACATGACAAATGTACCCGCAAAGAAGACCTGTTGTAGAAGCGGCCTATAGAGCGGAAACAGGTCTGCGTCCTCGAATTGGAGCAGAAGCAGGACTTAGGAAAGGTCCATTATTTATTTTGATGTTCAGCAATGTACAACTTCGGTTCACGATCCCAGATCGCCTCCAGGGACATGAAGGCACATTCTTTGCATGACTTTGGGGTTGAGGCCAAACACAAGCGGCACCCTTCGTGAAGGTCGATACCTACATTTTTTTCCGACAGTTATCACATTGTCTAAACCATGTATTCTTCAGTGGGGAATTATTCCCTTGCACACTGGAAATCAATTTGGAGAACAACCTCAACCAATGATAGAGAGCAGGACTCCAGATCCACATTTGAAGGTGCAGAAAAATAGGAACCGATGCGGATGCACAGGAGTGGTGCTTATATGCAGCTCTGCTCCATCACCTCTAGCACGGAACGAGGCCAACAGGGAACTGGATGGCACCACCTAGCAGCATGCAGGATCGCCGCTGTAAAAATGTCGGGGTCCAGTCTGGCGTCTGTGAGATATTCTAAATGTGAGGAATCTGCAGCTAGAGGTATCCATCAGAATGTCCCATTTACCACCTGTTTTAAGCAGGTGTAAAATGGAAGGTAGCGGCAGTGTAGGGTGAGATGTGTGAAGGGCCCCAGGTGACAGCAGTAGCTGTGGCCCGGCAGGGGTGACTTTTTACTGATGGTCAGTAAATTGGTCCAGTGTGCACCTAAGAAATCAATGTGTGGGAAAAGTGGATGAGGTGTTTTGAGCTGAGCGGTATCCCCCAGTAATCCACCCAACTTCTAATCCTGCCCTAAACTGGCAGTTTAGCTAGATACACCACTGAACCTGTGTGCTCTTAGATGATGCATCATTACTGTTATAGGTGTAGCATAGATCACTGGGGTTGCATTTTAGATTCTGATGCACAGACACCACAAACGCCACGTACCAATATGAAAGGAGGAATGCTGTGAGCTTGTACATTAAGGTATTTTACTAAACCATGCCTTAATCCCTAGTAAGTGCATACACTCTGATTTTCTCACCATCTACTCATGGACTTCATTTAATTGAACTGAAGCTGCAGTACAGCTCCTCCGCAGGCACACCTAAGATAAGACGTTCTGTCTATACCAGGATATGGGCACACCATTATGTCAGTGAGCAGTCAGACAAAGTAAAAATGCACAGCAGCTCGAACCTTCTCAAAATAATCTCTCCAATTGTTTACGTTTGACAAATAAAAGGAAAGCCAACTTAGCTGAGGGTCCAGAGAGTGAGATCTTAAAACACGTGTGCCTCGGCCTAAACGTTTGCTGTTAACCCTTTGCATTATTGCTTGAAATTAGAAGTGTTGAGGATTTTGCTTTGATTGTACTAATTCCCTGCTTTGAGTTCTCCAGTGTAGTGTCTACTGTCATTGATAATAACAGAAAGTGAATAAAAAAGGTTGTTAGTACAATTACTTCCAACAAGGGCCAAATTGAATTTGCAAGTATAATAGTTGTAACGTTGTGCCACACAGCTAAGACATACCTGACCCTTGGCTTCACTGAATGTGTAGCATAATACGTTGAAACTTACCTGGCACTTTAGTTTAGTAAATGGGACATTGGTCACATTTCTTACCATTTCAGAGCTGTAACTGAAACAGCTGTCTGTATCTCTTGGAGAATAACTAGGAGACCGACTACTCAGCGGAGACTCTGCATCTAAAAATGGAAAACAAGGATAACTGCTAGTTCTGTAATGTTGATTTACTCCATTATACTTCTCCTCTACTTTTATTTGGATTAAGCAAAGACTCCAAAGAAACCCAACATCACACATTTTCAAAAAGTTGAGCGTCCTCTCATTATACAAGGTAAAGGAGCAAAAGCACATACATGCATATTCTTCACCGCAGTAGGTTTCACTCATATCCTGTGTGTCGGAGACCCTATCCTGACAATTTTATAAATGCACAGAAATACCTTTTTCAAATCTTACTGGCCTCACGCACAGAACACAGCTTACAGACCTCAGTGGTCTCATACTAACTACATTTTCCTGCATAGGCTGTACTATCTACTGATAATTGGGCTGGAATACTCTACTCAAATGTATGGTTTGAACATCTATCTGCAAAGAAATGTCAAAACGACGGTTACAACTTGAAATTATTTTCTTCATAAAGTACCTCCCCAGATTGTATCACTAGCCAGGTGCAGATACTCCTTCTGAAAATCTGATACGCATTTTCACTTCTCCACCGATATATCAGAAACTCCAGTTATTGCTGTCTTATTTGAGGACTTTTGCATGACTGTAGTAGTTATGTAAGTGCACAATCAAAAAAAGTTCTTACCCAATATTTCATTATACGCAGGCAGGTTAACAGATCCAGCATCTCATGTTCACATTGTTTCTGCAACAGGAGAAACCCCAGACTAAATTTCAATTAAAAATTCAAGAAAGTAAATGGTCGAATTAAGCTGCAATACGGTTCTCCCCTCCTAAGCTTTGACCTCCAGGCACATACACGTTGGTTTAGCTTCTTTTTCTTTACTCATATATTTGGCTTCAATTAGGGCACAATATTATACCCGAATCACCTTATCTACCGTACTAATAACTCATACCTCGGGATTGGCCAGCAGTCCAGCTCACTAAATAGATGCAACTGGTAGCCTCATTCCATTCTCTTATACATTTCTGTACGAAGTTAGCCGGCAGCAGGCCCCATTGTTACCCAATTCAATTACGTAATTGCCAACTCATGATTAATGCACATTGACTCCAGCAAGCACCGACTGCTCTTCCACCTGAATTTCAACCTCTTTGGGCACATGAGATGTCTGCTTTTTAGGTCGAGCCTAGCGTTGCAGCGTATGCGCTGCTTGCTTTGCGAGGCATGCAGTATTCAGTTTAGCGTGGAAGCTTCATGTAAGTTCCGCCCACTATCCACCGATCTTTTTCATTGGCTTTTGACTTAAATACTGCCTTCCGGTTGGATTTAGGCTTGTATGTCCCTCCTTATGACGGCCATGTTGTCATTTATGTCCTTCCATGGTTACTGGCCCCTTTACTTCGACTGCTGCACAGCACTACTTTCTTCTCGTGCACCCCCCTCCCAAGTCCGTGCCTTCTCGTTCGCACCCAACCCCACACCACCCTTTGTTCGTGCCTTCTGCACTCCCGTTTGCAATGCAACAAGTCTCGCGTAAATGCGAGTCCTATTGCATTGCAAATGCTTGTTTTGGGCAGTTTCAGCTGCATACAAGAATGGCGACTGCGCATGCATTTTTTTAAATTAAAATCAGCGCAACTACGGCCGCTCTTTATCTTTGGCAGTTGCATGCTTTTGCTGCCTGTTAACACTTTATAGAGAAAGAACGCTTCCTTAAAGGTAGCCCTTCCCTAGGGAGCGCAGCACCCGATCCCTATAGCAGGCTCCCTGAGCGTTTACTTCCAGAGGAGAGGCATGCACATAATTGTTGGTCATGTCGAGATTGGGTGCCGCCCTCACCAGGATAAAGGGCTAGTAGGGTTATGATTCCTGTTTTTATTTATTTTAAGCAGCGGTTTGCGCACTTTACTTGTGGTATGTGCGCCTCAACAAAATTTGTTTTTTTTTTGGTATATTTGTTAAACAGCAGGCACGTCATTTTCATTTCGCGTGCCTGCTGTTTGGGCGGTGCTCCAGAGAGAGGGCGGGCATAGGGACCACTGCAGGGAGTAACAATCTGGTTGAGCCCTTCCGGGAACACAGCTGCCCCCGGACACTCTGCACCAGGTGAGTGCGCGCTACTGGCTGCCTTAATGCATTCACAGCATTGCAAACCCAGCACGCTATCTCTATAGCGGCCGTGCCCCTTCCATTCTTTTTATGGCACCTTCAGCTGCATGCAATAATGGCAACCGCATTTATAGTTTTTTTAAAATTAAAATCAGCACAACCGCGCTTTATTTTTGGCAGCCACGTGCTTTTACTGCCTGTTAACATTTTGTACAGAAAGCAAGCTCTCTAGCATTTTCCTCAGAAAGAAGTGCCTCGATTCAATGTAAATAACTTTATTGCCATGACGTGTTCTGCAGCTGTTATCAATGCCATTACTGCAGCAGAAATTGAGAACTCTCACAGAGGGCAATGCAGTGCTGGGTGTACAGTACTGCAATATGCAGCATAGGTGGGAACATACCTAACAGAAAATCTGCTGCTGTCCTGTGCTGTAGTCCTGGTACTCGGCTTGTTCCTTCCGCACCTGTTAATTTTAAGCTTCTAACTTTCTGAAATGGCTTGGTAATGGTTGTGCCCACTTGTTTCTGACTCTCCAGTGGTGTGAAGGAGTAAATTACCCGGCTTGCTCCTTTGTGATCGTACATAGCACTTTGGTGAGAAATGGCAGAGGGAGTGGCCGAGCCTGGAAGCTATTCTTCGGGTATAGTGGACACACCCCTTTGTATTAAAAAGATTCTTTTTTATAAAGACTCTGTTTGTTCATAACATTCTGTTTAGAAAAGTATTTCCTTAGATTATATAAGCGCTACCCAGTTAAAGAATAGAATAACACATACCGCAACAGAAAAGACATATAATGATGCGGAGACCGACGCGGCTTGAAAGCGCGCAACACTCGTTATAACTGCTTAAATAAGTGACAAGATTGACTGAGATAGAAAATAGGATAAGCTATAATGTGACATCGATGGAAGGATGTACATGTTCTAATGAACCAGGGTAAAGAACTGTAACGATGACATGTTTGGAATGGGAAATGATACCTCGTAACTGAGCGAATTGTAAGAATCAATAAGTTGATTAATATATAATACAGGTTATTAGGAAGCAATATAATCCCCAGTATATATTAAAGAAAACTTCTGCCTTGTTTTTCATATAGGTATTGGGACCTGATTAATTGACAAAGACAGGTCTGCTAGCCCTACGTTCAATAAAGGCATAAGTAAGATGTACAGGATATTAACCTAATCAAACTCCGAGATTGAAAAAGGGCCATAAACGTGGAAAGAAATAGCTGAGGGTAAGTTCATCTAATGTACCTATGTAGTGTTGAATGGGAATAGGAAAAAGCTCGACTAATACAAATAAAATACTCCATTATAGATAAACGGCCAGTGGAGAGGAATTATAAAGTGATCTGGTCTAGCCTGGATCTTCTATCCTTCCCAAGAAAGTAATGGGAAGAGTAGGGTTATAGTGTTTAATAACTGGTAAATAAAGGGTTCGCTAATTACAGGTTCGTTATTTTAGGGGTGCCTTTAAGATTATCATTGAGGAGAGGACATCCTTTGACAGGTGCAACATAATTTAAATATGGATACATAACTGGAACTTCCCTGTTAAAGTACATTGGGGGTGAGATTCTTTACAGTTCTCTAATTTTCGTTAGTACCCTTATAATTGGTAACATCAGTAGATTTAGTAACTATGGTTGTGAAACAATTATTAACCTAGTTATAAGTATATCATCAAGAGTTGTAGTGATTATATGATATATAGGATGCACTGAACCAAAATAGTAGCTTATGTTTACCAAAAAAATAATCTATTTTAATTGTATTCTATTCTCCATTTTTAGATGTATGGTCTGTTTTTATGAAATTTATGGAAAAAGTCACGATTTTTATTTGAGTCCTGAAGAAGGTCTCAAGAAAATAAAAGATACACCGAAACGCTGCGCCGACATACTGTCTTTTGACAACATAATTTGACTCAAATGTATTCATATAGACACATTGTCTTCTGACAATAATTTTTCCTTGAGTCAAGTGTATTGAAATATATTTTTCTGTCGTAATTGTTTCACTTTAAATGTAGAAAAGTGATTTGAGTTTCATATACTTGTAATGTTTCTATGGAAAGTTTTTTATAGACATTGTTATTTGAATAAAAATCAGTAAAATGATCCAATTAATTTTAAATTTAAGGGCATTCGAAAGCAGGTTTTTGTCTGGATTGAATGTAATAAAATACATGTACCTAAATAGATTAGTTACAATATCTTGTTTTTTCTGTGTAGATTCTGGTTCAGTGCAAACTATTTAATACTTAGTGAATGAGACACGGAAGGGAATTTTGTTAATTGTATAACTACTAACTACCCGGTCTCTTTTGGTCTAACTGGGTAAACTCTCTCTTTTGTTGGGATTGGTAATGTTTGTGCCCACTTGTTTCTGACTCTCCAGATGTGTGAAGGAGGAAATTACCCAGCTTGCTCCTTTGTGCTCGTACATGGCACTTTGGTGAGAAATGGCAGAGGGAGTGGTCGAGCCTGGAAGCTGTTCTTCTACAGCAGAAAACAAAAGATTTGTGATCCTCGTGTAAAATTGTTACATCCATTCAAATCTGTGAAGCTTTGGAAACACGTATCAACCCATAAGCATGCCAATAAAGCATTGTTGTGTTGTCATGTATTTCCCCTACCTTCTGAACTGTTGTTTCACAAGTGAGCTCACAATTCGGTTGCAATTGTGCATTGCACCAACAGTTTTTTTTTTTTCAGAGTTTTATATAGCGCAAACTTGCCCCAAATCGGGTATCAGAGCGCTTGAAATAGCACCAGTTGCATTACATGAGGACACATTCATGTTTTTTTTCTTTAGGCACGGGGAGATTAAGTGATTTGCCCAGAATCACAGTATGTTCAGCGTCATTGCCGAGACTCAAACACAGTTCCCCAGATTTGAGGTCGACCGCCCTTGCCGTTAGGCCAACTCCTCTCCCCTTTTTGTTTTTGTGGCGGCTGTGCCACGTCAACGTTTGCACATGTGTAAAAACTTGCATCCAATTTACTTTGAACAAATTCTGCTTCTTGCCCGGGTGGCTAATTTTCGCGCTCACGAACATTTAAGGGTTTGTGCCATGCATACGAGGGTGCCTTGCCATTTTGCCAAGTAAACCTATTTATCCTGGTGTTCTTGTTCAATCTGTATTCTCTTGTGCTTTTTTTTAAAAATCCCAATATCTATTGTTTTACCCATGTATTTGATGATTTTAAGCTTATTTATTTTCCAGAGTAGTTGACTTTAGAAATGCCTGTGTTTTAACTGTTGAAGATGCCGGGGGTACTTGTAGTTCTAGGCTTCCCCCAAGAACCGTAGACGCATAAAAGAAATCTGGACGAGATAACTTGGTAAAGTCCTCAAAAACTTGGGGGCAGTGCTTAGTAGCAACCGGAAGGGGCATAAAACATGTTTTCTGCCTGTCTGTGACTAAGATGTCTGCCCCTCCTTCCAAGGCTCCTCTGTCTCCTGAAACAATATTTCAAACTCACAGTTTGCCACTCAAACTCACTTTCTCTGTCTCATCCACAGTACCTTTAAACCCAGCGTCCTTCTCTCCACCCCAAACTCTGCCTGTCTCTCTCTTCTAAAGTTTCTCATCTTCCTCAACCCTGAACTCTGCCTGTCTCTCTCTCAAAGGCACGCTACACCTGCCGAGCCTCCCACCCAAAACTCTGTCTCTTTCTTCTAGTTTCTCCACTCCCTCACTCTTAACCCGGTGTTTATCTCTTTTAAACTAACTGCTGTCCTCCAAACTCTCTGTTGGTCTCTAGCTATACTATCCCATTGCCCCCACTTTCTGTCCTCCTGCAGAACTCTCTCCACTCCCTATGTCACACTGCCCTAAACATTGTCCTTAAAGTCTACCCAAACTGTGTTAGCTTTTTACTCAACACAGCTTGTCTCCACATTTGATGCCCCTTATGCCCCCAGGACCTGGTCAGACTGGATCAGGAAAATCCTGATCAGAACCCTTCTGCGCCCATAGGTGTCGTTGAATAGCTCCATGTAGGCACTGTCTGTAGCGGATGTAATGTGCGTGCTGCCTATATAGGTGACTATTGTTGCGCCAGAAGCACGGAGGCACATCAGAAGATTAGGTGACCAGTGTGTAGATTCTAAGGGCCTACAAGGATGTTTTAGTCAGAAAAGCCCATGTAGTAGAATGGGGAGGGTGGCAGAGATGGTAAGGAATCTGCAAGTGGCTTGAGTCCCTACCAGATAAGGTGAAACAAAAAGTAAGTCACTAGTTCATTTAATACAGACTTCTAGTTGCAGAATCCTTACCTTAGAATAGATACCAAAGTAATACTGCTCCAGAGGTGAGCTAGCGAACTGGCTAAGACCTACAAGTCCTAGAGGACTGTGCCCACACCACATCTTCAACAAAGCCAGCATCGCCATCGCACCCCATCTCCGGAAAGCCATCAACATTTCCTTCGAGACAGCAACCTTCCCGGAGAGCTGGAAGCACACCAAGATCTACGCCCTACTCAAGAAAACCAAGGCAGACCCCAAGGACCTCAAGAACTTCCAGCCCATCTCCCTGCTCCCGGTGAAGGTAATCGAGAAGACCGTCAACAAACAACTGACCTGCTATCTCGAGGAGAACAGCATCTTGGACCCATCCCAGTCCGGGTTCCGCAGCAACCACAGCACCGAAACTGCCCTCATCGCCGCCACCGATGACATCAGGGCCCTACTAGACAACGGAGAAACCGCGGCCCTAATCCTCCTGGACCTGTCAGCCGCCTTCGAGGCGGTCTGCCACCGCACACTACGTACTCGTCTCCACGACGCCGGGATCCAAGAGAAGGCCCTGGACTGGACCACCTCCTTCCTCTCCGGCAAAACACAGAGCTTCCGCCTCCCCCCCCTTCCGCTCCGAAGCCACCGAGATCATCTGCGGCGTACCCCAGGGCTCATCCCAACTCTGTTTAACATCTATATGGCACCGCTCGCCCACGTCGCCCGACCTCAACATCATCTCTTACACCGATGACACCCAGCTGATCCTCTCCCTCACCAAGAACCCCCACACCGCCAAAACCAAACTCCACGAGGGAATGAAAGCCGTCGCCGAGTGGATGAAGAACAGCTGACTGAAGCTGAACTCGGACAAGACGGAAGTCCTCATCCTCGGATCCACCCCCCTCGGCCTGGGACGACTCCTGGTGGCCGACCGCACTGGGAACAGCCCCAACATCCACCGACCACGCACGCAACCTAGGGGTCATCCTCGACTCCACCCTCTCCATGACGAAGCAGGTCAATGCCGTCTCTTCCTCCTGCTTCAACACTCTCCGCAGGATCTACAAGTGGATCCCCATCGAAACGAGAAGAACGGTCACCCAGGCCCTCGTCAGCAGCAGGTTGGACTACGGAAACGCCCTCTACGCAGGAGCCTCGGCCAAACTCCAGAAACAACTTCAACGCATTCAGTGCGCCTCTGCATGCCTGATCTTCGTCATCCCTCGCCGCAGCCACATCACACCCCACCTGAGAGACCTTCACTGGCTCCCCGTCAACAAGAGGTTAAACTTCAAGCTCCTCACCCACGCACACAAGGCACTCCACAACACCGGACCAGCATACCTAAACAGACGACTCCGCATCTACATCCCCCACCCGCCAGCTTCGCTCCGTCGACCTCGCCCTCGCCACAGTCCCCCACATCCGAAGAGCGACCTCCGGCGGCAGGTCGTTCTCCCACCTCGCCACCAAGACCTGGAACACCATCCCCATCCACCTACGGCAGACCCAAGACCTGCTGACCTTCAGAAGACTCCCCAGCGCCTTGAGACCCTCACGGGTAAGTAGTGCGCTCTACAAATGCTATGATTGATTGAATGAGTGAGGTGCCCGCCACGGCGGACCTGACTGTTAAGACAGTAGTGTTTGCAAAACATGTGTAAGGATGCCCACATAGCAGCCTGACAGATATCCAGGACAGGAACTCCACAAGCAGTAGACTCAGCTTTGGCCCTGGTGGAATAAGCCTGCACGCCCTCAGGAGGTTGCTTCTTGGCTAATGCATAACTGATGTTGACACGGAGTACAATCCATCTGAAGATGCTCGTTTCTGTACTGCTTTCCCCTTATTCATTCCAGTGAACCTTACAAACAGCTGATCATCCAACTGGTGTTCTTTGGTGAGGTCACTATAGAATCAGAGTGCCGTTTTAGCGTCCGTATGGTGGAGCCTCTCTTCTTCGGTGGAGGGGGAGAAAAGTCGGCAGTGTGATGCGAAGTGGAAAGGTGTCACAACGTTTGGCAGAAAATAATCAATGTATCTGGGAAGAAGCTGGTATATGGAGTATGGACTTTCCTGGCCGACATTGTGGCCAAGAAAGAGACAGCCTTGATTGTCAAACATCTAAGGAAACAGCTATGCATGGGTTCAAATGGAGAACACATCAAAAAGGTTAAACCCACATTAGGTTCCCACTGGGGCATAATGAAAGGTTTGGAAAGAAACATTTACTGAAGAACCTTTCTGAAAACGGGTGGCTTAAACAGGGAGGGTTTGTCCTAAAACTGCAAGAATGTTGAGATGGCCAAAAGATTCCCCTTTACTGTGCCGAAAGCAGAGCCTTACCGGGCTCAGGGCATAACAAAGAGCACTTTGGACAAGGGTGCAGAAAGTGGGTCAATATTTTACTCAGCGCACCATGACACAAACTTGTCCCAATGGCAGCGTACACAGTTTTCGTTGAAAGACGCCTGCCTGCCACAATAATATGTTTCCCACAGAAAATCTGCTCCTAGTGAGGTGTGACCCTGCTACAGTTATAAAACCATTGTGAGTGGGGACATCTCACAAAAAGTAACGGACTGGTCTCACACACCACCTGGTGTCATGCTTCATCATCGGCCAGTCCTCGCCCTCTAAAACCTTCGTTTGATAGAGGGCGGGCATACACCTGGAGACAGGGATGCACTTCTAAACTAAGGAGTGGGGGCCCGTGAAATGGAAAGTGAAGTTAAAAATCATTATAGTTACCAGAAAGTAAGTTTTAATGTGGCCAATAACTATATGATACTAAAAACAAAGGACGGTGAGTGGGGTGTTTAGTGTCCCCTAACCGTCTCGTGAATGGTCAACATGTTTCTGCCATGTAGGCCCGAGCGGGTCCAGGGCATTCATCAGGACCTAAGTTTAAACTGGGGGCTCCGTTCTTACCAACAAGTAGCAAGAAAGTACCACTGTGCGGGTGTGGCAAAGGCCGCACTCCGCTTCCTAAATGGCTTCCAAACGTCAAGCCCTAGTTGAAACAACTACTTGCCACATGGGGGGAGGGGAGGGGAGGGGAAACTCCTGTTCATTTGTCTCAGGAAAAGAATCCCACGATCGTCCTATGTTGCTGCTCCCGGTCCTCCCGAATGTTAACATTCGGTGCTTGACGTTTGGAAGCCATTTAGGAAGCGGAGTGCGGCCTTTCCAACACCCGTACAGTGGTACTTTCTTGCTACTTGTTGGTAAGAACGGAGCCCCCAGTTTAAACTTAGGTCCTGATGAATGCCCTGGACCCGCTCGGGCCTACATGGCAGAAACATGTTGACCTTTCACGAGACGGTTAGGGGACACTAAACACCCCACTCACCGTCCTTTGTTTTTAGTATCATATAGTTATTGGCCACATTAAAACTTACTTTCTGGTAACTATAATGATTTTTAACTTCACTTTCCATTTCACGGGCCCCCACTCCTTAGTTTAGAAGTGCATCCCTGTCTCCAGGTGTATGCCCACCCTCTATCAAACCAAGGTTTTAGAGGGCGAGGACTGGCCGATGATGAAGCATGACACCAGGTGGTGTGTGAGACCAGTCCGTTACTTTTTGTGAGATGTCCCCACTCACAATGGTTTTATAACTGTAGCAGGGTCACACCTCACTAGGAGCAGCTTTTCTGTGGTAAACATTTAGCAATGGAGGCCGCTAGCTCCTAGAACCCCACGCCTCCTGTTCCCTCCTCCACACATTGTGGAGTCCTTTTGTGCCACAATAATATCACATACCTCAGGAGGGAGGTAGAATACTCTCAACTATTGCAGGCCAATCTCTACGCAAGATAGTGGAGCAAGCGCAGGTTCAGCTGCAGAACCCTGCCTTGCGGCTATGACAGTAGATCCTCCCGAAAGAGTAGCCTGA
Source organism: Triturus cristatus (assembly GCF_964204655.1). Lineage (NCBI taxonomy): Eukaryota > Metazoa > Chordata > Amphibia > Caudata > Salamandridae > Triturus > Triturus cristatus. The sequence continues at coordinate 1,102,327,091 of NC_140585.1, read as the reverse complement.
TTGGTGGACAGATGCTCATGCTCAGACGTTGTGCGTATCATACTTTCCTCACCTAATCCGGAGAAACCAGGATGACTTGAGTCTGGTCATTCTGTTCTTTTTCAGAACTTGAGGAAGGAGAGGTATCAGTAGATAAGCGTATGAGAGTTCTGCATTCTAGTTTATTCAAAATGTATCTCCAAGCGAGAGCTGCCTTTTAAACTCCAGCGTGCAGAAGTTCAGGCATTGCGCTTTCTCAGTGGTGGTGAATAGATTTACCCAAGGTTCACCCTAGTACTGAAAGAGACTTTGAGCCACCTCCAGATGCAGACACCAGTCATGATCAGCATGGCATCAACGGATGAGTTCATCAGTTTGGGTGTTTAGAGATCCTGCTAGGTGCTGCAGGACCAGGAAAATGCCCTGATGTTCCAGCCAATTTCCAGAAGCGCAGAACCTCCTGGCACCGGCTCCGTGACCCCACTCCACCCGGCTTGTTACAGTACCACATGTCAGTTGTGTGGTCTGTGAACAACTGAACCAGGCTCCCTTTGATGGAAGGTAGGAGAAAAGCTTTCAACGCCAAACAAACAGCTCTTCTCGCCACAAGGTTGACATGAAGCCAAGTCTCTGCCGGAGACCAGAGGCTTCATATTTCAACCTCCCCCAGAGGCTGCCCCAGCCCAGAAGTGATGCATCGTTCACTACTATCAGCTCTGGGTTAGGAAAGGAAAGGGGTCTGCTGCTGATTCCCCTGGTGCCGCACCCACTAGGACTTTAGATCCGACTGGAGAGCCTGCATTTGCCATCAAGTGTACTTCACCAGCAGGATGAGGGAGTCCATCAGCCCACAACAACCTCAGATATAGTCTTACCGAAATACAGGAGTGAGGATAAAACACCTGGTTCATAGCCCGAATGGCCTGGACTCACAGCTCTGGAAGGTTGGCGCAGAATTGCACTATGTCCAGAATGGGTCACATGAAAAGGAGTATCCGAGAAGGAGTCAGAAGTGATTTTGCCATGTTGTTAGTGAACCCCAGCGAATGCAGGAGGTCCACCATATCTGGAAGTGGGTGACAACTGCCTGGGCGAATCTGCTTTCAGTATCCAGTCATCAAGGTAGAGGAAAGACTGAGACCCCTGACCTCCGCAATATGGTGCAACCACAGCAATCGCCTTTGTTAGCACCCAAGAAAAACTGGTGAGGCCAAAGGGGAGCACAGTGAACTGAAATATGCCTGGCCCCCCGTGAACCACAGGTAACGCTGGTGAACCAGCAGGATAGGGATATGAAAATAGGCATCCTGTAGGTCCAACGCTACCATCCCAGGCCTTTAGAAATCTACACGTTCACTCACTATGGCGAGTCAGATTTTATCAGAGCGAGCTATTTTTGTGGCTTACTGGCCCGTTCTAGCAAGCAGACAAAGAACAGATGTTCTGTTCACTCAGAAAGTGAATGAGCAATAAAGATGCATTCAAATCTTGTTTTTATCTTGTGTTATTTGCTCTGTGTTCAGACACAGAGGTCAAAAGGCAGTTTATGTCTGCTTACAATTACTTGTCTTTCTCTGACTGCGAAGTTAGAGGATTTCGTAAAGTGAACTGTTGGGACACTGGTGCTGTACAAAGAGTGTTAAATGAAAGGCTGTGGGATGTAAGATTTTGTTTGTAAAACACAACATTTTAATTGCAAATAAGTGAAAAGTGAAAAAATACATTTCATTAGTTATGAAGCCCGTTTCTTGTAATGCTGTGTGATTGAAAACAAGATTTTAATAGGATGAAAACAAATCAGAAAACTGCTTGGTGATGTGCAAATGATAATTATTTTTGCTGAAACCCAATTTCCACACAATATTGTTTATGAACTATATAGTTTTACCAGTAATACTGTTAGTGGGAACGTTTGTGGCGATTTGGTTCGTGATGTGGTGTCTGCAAATTACAGTACACCACCACATCATGCTTTAGTAATATATTTAATAAAATTTGTTTTTAAACATAACGGAGAAGCACTCCTGCCCCTATCCTGGTGGCAATGCTCTTAATGCACTAAGAGTCAAGTAAAGGGGTCATGTGTACCTTTTATGTGAGCTAGATTCTTACTATACATGGAGCAATCGTTTATTAAATCAAACAAAATAGTTTTTTTTAACTCACATATTTGAAGGTGCCCTCATATGCGACAATGAAGAAAAAAGTTGACTCCGTAAAAAAATCTAATATTTGCCTTGGATCACAAAAATTAAGATCCGTTTAGGGTCAAGTTCATAACAGTTAGGTCAGGGAAATTATTCAAGTTACTAGACCTGCAAGCAAGATTTTTCGAGGCCTGCATCCAGTCTCCAGAGTCTAACGCAGACAGGACATGAGCAAGTGTTAACATCTTGAATTTCTCCTTCCACAGGAAGGCATTGAAAGGGTACAGATTGAAATAGGGTGAGGACGCCATCCTTCTTTGTCACCAGAAAGTAGCAGTTATAGCAATCAAAGCCTAGTTCTGGTGCCAGCACCCTCTAAATGGCTCCTTTAACCTCAAGAGCCTGCACTTCCTGACTCAACAAGGAGAGGTGGTCCTCTGTCCACTGACTGTAGGACGGTGACATGGGTCTCCAGGAATGGAATGGCGTAACCCCACCGTATAATCTTGAGCATCCACATGTCTGTAGTAATGGCTTGCCACTGTGGCAGGTGGTGCCTGATCCTACCTCCAAAAGGGTGCCCATGTTGTGGTGAGGGAAGACTAAAGGTGTTTGGAGGCTGCAGCTGCTGGGGTTGGGGGATTGGGCAGATTTTTGGCCTTGATTTCAAATACTTTTGGGAACTACAGCCACAAAAAGACTGGAAAATCTTTTGGCCCTGGTGGCTCTGCTGGAAAAGACGCTGCTGACCCTAGCCTAGCCACTGAAGGAGCAAAAGTAAGAGTGGCGATGTGCAATCATCCTGTTTAACATGGGTGCCCGTGCAGAGCTTGGCCAGGCCCAAGCAGGACATTAGAGAGGGCTGCTTGAAGCACAGTATGGGGTCCTGTGTAGGATGCTCCAGGCTGAAGCACCTCTCTCAGGACATACATGAGCTTTGACTTTCACTGAAGGAAACTGAAGGTTGTGGACCTCAGTCACGCTCCTCACCACCAGATAAAATGCTCTCTCTTTCATACAGCAGGACACCTGCGCTGCAGGTTGATGAAGGATGTATTGCTCACCAGGCTTACTTTTCAGAAAGTGGCCATTATCGGTTCAAGTTCCCTCTACCCTTTTTACTAGCAGTAAACTTTGTTACGTCTCCTTGAGCATTACATTTGCAAGATTAATTTATGACCCCAGTACTGAACTCGCAGCAATCTATATTTTTGGTGTTCCTTTAATGCTTTGTCCTGATGATGACCTGGTGGATTATGAAAGGTCGAAATGCAGTTGATTTCATATCGGCTAAAAAAAAATGAGGATTATTGAACACATTTATGTGCAATGGAATTACTATGAATTATCTTTAACCTTTCTATGCACATCACTGAATTGTCACCTCTTTTCATTGCATCTGTCCTTCTTTGCATCGCCTGCACAATCCTGAACACTTTATGCACACTCCAAACTTTGAACACCTTTCAATTTATATTTATTTTAATACTGCTTAATATCAGTTGTTATACCTAATGAACAAGCTACTTTCCTTTAGTAACGCCTTATCTAACAGAGACAATATCTAGCCACAAATTCCTTACCTTTGAATTTCTCCAGGCGTCAGACTAGATCCGAAGATTTTTAGTGAGCAGTACCCCTGTGTCCCGGTAGGTGGCGTTGATCGGCTCAGAGCGTCTACGTCAGAAGTGACGTCCACGTCACGTATATAAGCGCCACCTCAGTCAGCACACTGACATCAGTTACTTTTTATGGCTTTCCACACCAGAAGCACGAAGCAACGAAATGCACCGACACTGGTGTGTCCAAACTGAAGCCTGAAAGGGATCATCCCTGACCCTAGAAATCTGTCTGCAGAACGGTGAGGACAGGTGGGTCTGTAAGGAATCTGCAGCTAGGTAGTGTCTGTACCAGGTAAGGTGATACTGAAGGTAAGTAACTTGTTCATCTGATAGAGACTTCTAGCCGTAGAGTCCTTACCTCTGAATAGATACCCAAGCAATACCATCCCCAGTGGTGGGTCTGTTGACAAATTTAAACTAGAAAGTCCTGCAGCACCAAATGGGCGCAATTCCTGTCCCTGCAAACCTCACTGTCTAGAAAGTAATGCTTGGTAAATGTATGCAGAGAAGCCCACGTTGCTGCCTGGCAGATGTCCAGGACTGGGACTCCATGTAATAACGCAGTGGTCACAGCTTCAGCTCTGGTGGAATGAGCACGTAAACCTTCAGGAGGCTGCTTCTTTGCCAGTGTGCAGCAGATCTTGATGCAGAGAACGATCCATCAAGAGATGGTCCGTTTCTGCACCTTCTGACCTTTCTTTGCACCAATATACCCTCACGACCTCACTGACCTTGTCAGTGTGCGTCTGCTCTCTCCACTGCAAAGTTACACCTGTTGTGGTCTGCCCTCCTGAGCTCTTGGCTTGCAGTTACAGGCCCTCCTCAACCCACAGGCCCCTGCCTGCGCCTCCTCCCTGGTGGCCAAGTAGTGAGCACTTGTTCTGTCTACTGTTATTTCTTTTCTTTTCTATTAATGTTCATTCTTTACTGTATTTTCTTTACTGCCTTTTCTGTATCTCTTTGTGCTGCCTCTTGTTTCACTTCTGTTCTTACTTTCACTTCGGTTTCCCCCCTTCCTGACCTCGTCGCTGCTGCACCCCACGGCCCGCCCCCTTCCAAGCGCCGTTCTGTCCACTGTTATTTCTTTTCTATTACAGTTGTTTCTTTACTTTACTTTTTTTACTGCCTTTTCTATATCTCTTTGTGCTGCCTCTTGTTTTCACTTCTGTCCTTACTTTCATTTTGGTATCCCCCCTTCCTGCCCTCGCCGCTGCTCCATTCCCACGCCTCGCCCCCTTCCAAGCACCGTTTTCCTGCCTCTCAGCAGTCCAGCCCTCCCTCCTCCTAAACACTACTTAAATGCCGGCCGTATGGAGCGGGCACACCAGCGGCACTCTAAAGGTGTGCCAAAGGCAAACCCGTCTGCGCCTGGTCCGCACAGGACTGTGCCCAGCGGCATGGACCCTGGTTCCCGCAGCTTCCACCATTATCACGCCAGCACGCTCCATGCTCTCAACTCCAGACGTTCCACCGCCTGTCACCTACCTTCACTGAAGAACACCCAAGGCCCGTTCTCCTGCCGCAACTGAGCCTTCTCCTGCCTCTGCACACCAGACCCACCGACCACACGGCCCTCAAGAATCGACTAGCTCACATGCATCCTACTCAACACCAGCTCCCTCAAAAGACACGCCGTGGAGATCTAGGACCTGCTCGACTCCATCGCCCGATGTTGCCTTCTTCACAGAAACCTGGATGAACCCCACCTCAGCCCCGGACGGTGCGGCTGCCATCCCGGAAGGCTACAAAATCATCACCAAAGACCAGGTCAACCGGATGGGAGTAGGCATCACCATCGTACACAAAAAACACCCTTTGCCTCACAACCAGCTCCAACGAACACTTGCCCAACATGGAACAAAGACCAACCTAAACGCCACCTTCATTGGCACCCTCGTCTACAGTCCTCCCAGACACCGCAACCCCACTCAGCAAAGCCATAGCCCACTTCATCACCCACCACGCTCTCGCCTCAACAGACTACATCCTCCTTGGCGACCTCAATTTCCACCTGGATAACCTCAACAACCACAACACCTCATCCCTACTGGAGAACCTCGCCACCATCAGACTCAAGCAACTGGTAACCTCTCCTACCCATTCAGCAGGACACACGCTCTACTACCATCTTCACCGCAAGCAACAACATCTCCGTATGCGGCACCCTCGAGCCACACTGGACCGACCACCATATCCACTTCTCCTTCACCAAACAGTATGTCACCACGCCCACCTCTATCCTAGCAGAAGCTGAAACAAGGTCACCGAAGACCAGCTCACCACCTCCCTCAGCAAAACCCTACCACCGTCATCCATGGACGCTAAAGCTTCAACCTGCAACCTCCACCATTGGATCTCCAACTATGCCGACACACTGGCTCCCTCAGGAAACTCTCAGGCAAGCAGCCCTCCAAGATAGCCAGCTGGTTCTCTTCCACTCTCCAAGAGTCCAGGCGCACCTGCAGAGGGACCAAGAAAAGATGGAGGAGCAGCAAGCTCATGGCAGACCACACAGCCTACACCGCACCCCACCACCTCAGCAGAACAACAAAGAAAGCAGCCAAACATGAATGCATCAACACCAGCGCACACTACAGCAAAGAACTCTTCACCGTGGTCAAATAATTCCCCAAACCCAGCACAGAGACAGCTTTGCAACCTGAGACCCATCCGCCCAACCCGCAACCACCGCACACAATGGCTCCAGACCTCAGTAGACCCTGCCCAACTGGACCAACCTCACCTCTGACACCGGAGCCTCCTCGGACCCCTGCCCCCACCACATCTTCAACAAAGCCAGCACCTACATAGCACCTGAGCTCTGCCACACGATCAACTGCTCCATCGCGTCCGCCACGGTCCGAGAAGACTGAAAACACGCAGAAATCAACCCCCTGACGACCCAACGGACCTTAAGAACCATAGACCCATCTCCCTACTCCCTTTCCCAGATAAAGTCATTGAGAAAGCCATAAAAGCCCAACCTTCTGCCCTCATCAAAATGAACCACATCTTGGACCCCTCCCAGTCGGGCTTCAGAAGCAACCAAAGCACCAAGACTGCTCTCCTCTCTTCTACAGACGACATCCTCACTCTCCTCGACTGAGGCAAGACTGCAGCCCTCAACCCCCTGAACCACTCAGCCGCCTTCAACACTGTCTCCCACCTCACCCTCTGTGCTAGACTACACAACGCCGGCATCTGAAACAAAGCCCTAGAATGGATCCGCTCCTTTCTCACTGGCCGAACGCAGAGAGTCCGACTTCAGCTGTTCTACTCAGAACCCACAGAGATCAGCTGCCGAGGGCCTCAGGGATCCTCCCCAAGTCCCACCCTCCTCAACATCTACATGACCCTGCTTGCAGCTATCGTCAGAAGCCACAGACTCATCTTCTACACCGACAGCACCCAGCTGTTTTTCTCTTCCTCACAGATGAACCCACAGACATCAAGAGCAACTTCCCCAACGGGATAAAGGCAGTCACCACCTGGATGAAGGACAGATGCCTCAAGCTCAAATCAGACAAGACCGAGTCCTCATCTTGTGCTCCTCCCTCGTCACCTGGCACAACTCCTGGTGGTCTGCAGTGCTTGGAACCCCCCTACACCCACGGACTACGCATGAAACCTCTGCATCATCCTGGACTCCTCGCTCTCAATGAACTGCCAAATCAACGCTGTCTCGTCCTCCTGCTTCCACACTCTCGGCCTGCTTCAGAAGATCTTCAAGTGGATCCTCACTGAGTCCAAGAAAACAGTCACCCATGTGCTCGTCAGCTGCAGATTTGACGCCGGGAACACACTCTATGCAGGCAGCACCCAAAAACTTCTAAAGAAACTGCAGAACATCCAGAACACCTCCGCCAGACTCATGCTGAACATCCCCCACCGCAGCCACATCACCGTCACCTGAGAGACCGCTGCCTCTCCTTCTAAACTCCCACGAGGCATCTACCCAACTGACCCAGGCCACCTTCCTATGGATCCACAAGAATACAGCTGGAGGAAGATCCTTCTCCTACCTCGCTGTAAAGACATGGAACTCCGTTCCTCCACATCTCAGGCAATTACAGTTGGTGCCTCAATTCAGGAAGGAACTCAAAACCTGGGTCTTCAACTGAACCGCAGCTCCCCCCCAGTCAGTACCTTGAGACTCTTATGGGTGAGTAGTTGCGCTTTACAAGAACCCTGATTGATTTATGGATACCCCACGAAGAGTTGGCCATCCACCAAAAACTCTTGTGTGAGGTCAAGGTAGAACAACAATGTTTTTTTTGGGTCATCAAGGTGGAGTCACTCTTCTTCCGTAGAGGGATTTAGAGGAGCATAGAAGGTGGACACGGTGACAGATTGGCCCACATGAAATGGTGTCACCACTTGGCAAGAAAGAGGCCCTAGTGGCAAGAACCAGTTTGTCCGAATAAACTGATAAGAATGGAGGCTTGGAAGATGAAGCCTGCTGCTCACTCACCCTCTGGGCTGGTGTAATTGCCACAAAAAAGGCTGTTTTGCTGGTGAGCAGACTGAAGGGACAATAGTGAAGAGGCTCGAAAGGAGCACACATTAAGAATTTGAGGACCAAATTAAGGTCCCACTGGAGATAGTAAAAGCAGAAGGGGGAAACATATGTACAAGGCCCTTTAAAAATCTATTTACAATAGGGGACTTAAATAAAGAGGGTTCGTCAGGCAGCCGCGAGAAGGCAGACAGAGCAGAAAGATGACCCTTCAGAGTGCCTAAAGCAGAGCCTTGCTGGGCAAGGGTAAGAATAAAAAGCTACATTTTAGAAAGGGAGGCAGATAGAGGGTCAATTGACTTTTCTGTACAATATGATACATATTGCTTCCAACGACAGGCATATAAGCATCTTAGTTGAGGGATGCCTGGCTGCCAGAATAACATTGCAGACTTCGGGAGGAAGGTTGAAAGCTATCAACTGCCGCCGCTAAATCTCCACGCAAGAAGGTGGAGAGTTGACAGGTTCGGGTGGAGGACCCCTCCTGCTGCTATGACAGACGACCCTCCCGAAGGGCAGCTAATCAGAGGATCGACACTCATGTTGAGCAGCTCAGGATGCCAGACTCTCCATGCTCAGTTTGGACCCACTAGGAGGACTTGGGCCCGGTCGGTCCTGATCTTCTTGAAAACTCTGGGCAGGAATGGTATGGGAGGAAAGGCACACAGGAGGCCTGAGACCCACTCGATACAAAAAGCGTCACTGAGCAAGACCCGCCTTGGAAACTGCAGCGCTCAAATCTGCTGACATTGCACATTCTCGATGGAAGCAAACAGATCTAACCAAGGCTCTTCCCACAGCTGAAAGAGACCTTATGCCACCTCCGGGCGGAGACGCCATTCGTGATATGCTAGGCATTGCCAGCTGAGTGTGTGCACTCTGGCATTCAGAGAACCTGCCAGGTGGTGTACCACCAGGGATATGCCCTGCTGTTCCACCCATGTTTAGAGACGCAGGGCCTCTTAACATTGGATCCAAAGCCCCACCCCGCCCTGTTTGTTGCAGTACCACATGATTCTGGTGTTGTCCGTGACCAGCTGCACAAGCCTTCCATTGATGGAGGGTAGAAAGGATTTCAATGCCAGTCGGATCTCACGGAGCTCCAACATGTTGATGTGGGGTTCAGATTCTGCCTGAGACGAGAGTCCTCTGATCTCCACCTTCCGCAAGTAGCCACCCTATCGCGGAAGTGATGCATCTGTCACTACTGTAAGATCTGGTTGGGGAAGGAGAGGTCTGACTCTGACCCAATCGCGGTTTGTTAGCCATCAGTGCAGATCCTTTGCAGTTTCCTCCGAGAACTGGAACATGTCGGAGAGATTCCCCTGATGATGCATCCACTGGAACTTCAGGTACCACTGCAGAGCCCGCAAATTACATCTGGCATGCGTCAACAGCAGGAGGCCAAGAGGCCCGGCAGCCTCAGAGTCAGTCTCACCGAAACCCAGGACAGAGGCTGAAACATCGATATCATAGCCTGAATATTCTGGACTCTCCACTCGGGAGGATACGCCTGAAACTGCACTGTTTCCAGAACAGCTCAGATGAAAGAGAGCATCTGAGAGGGTGTCAGATGTGACTTCGGCTCAAAGTGGGAGACGCCAGACTGGGGCGAGCTCGCCTTCAGCAGCCAGTCATCGAGATAGGGGAAGGCTGGTACTCCTAAACTGGGCATATGAGCTGCCACCGCTGCCATCACCTTGGTGTACACCTGAGGGGCATTGATAAGGCCAAAAGGGAGCCCAGTGAACTGAAAATGCTTGTGGCCTACCGTAAACCGCAGGTAGAGCCAATGGGCAGTCAGGACGAGGATTTTAAAATAGGCATCCTGCAAATTCAGCACTTAAATCCAGTCTCCTGGGTCCAGAGCAGACAAGACTTGAGCCAATAAGAACTTCTTTTTGGGGAAGTAGTTTAGGGTTCGGAGATCTCGAAAAGGAGGCAGATCCTTGTCCTTTTTGGGGACCATAAAGTAGCGGGAATAGCAACCACAGCCTACTTCTGGCACCGGAACCCTCTCTATGGCTTCCTTGGCCAAGAGAGCCATTACTTTCTTGCGGAGCAGAGACAAATGTTCCTCTATCAGCTGTCACAAGATAAAGGCCTGAAGAGAGCGGTAGTCTGAAGGGGACGGAGTAGCCTCTTTGAATAATCAACAGAAACCACCTGTCCAATGTTATGGACTGTTAGTGGTGGAGGTGATATCGGATCCTGCCACCAACTGGACACCCATGATCTAAAAGGGCAAGATTAGTAAGGATTGTAGGCTGCAGCTTCTGGGGGAGGGATGGTGGCTGGACCAGACTGCTGGCTACTCAACCCACGATGCCGGTAGGAACTGCGTCGTCATCCACTCAGAGGCTGGGAAGCTTGCACGGCTCGGTGGCTGGGATAGGGTTGGCAGGGTTTAAAGGCGCTTCCGTGGCCATGAAAGGAGCGAAAGGCAGCCTGGAGATAACATGGGGCAGCCGAAAAGGCCCAAGGACTTGGCCGTAGCCAGCGAGTCCTTAAGGCATTCCAGCACCGAGTGTGCCTGATCTCCAAAGAGATGGGTGTCATTGAAGGGCATGCCCATGAGAGAAGTCTGGAGATCCCCAGAAAAGCCAGACATTCATAGCCATAAGTGGCATCTGAGGGTCACCGTTGATGAAACCGCTCTGCCCAGCGAGTCGGTCGTGTCTAAGCCACAGCATATACTGAACTTCGCTACGTCTCTCCAGTCTAACTGCTTGGAAGAGAATAGCCGGGTCCTCCTCCTGGACTTGTGGCAGCTGTTTTCCACAACGTGTGAGAGTAGCGGCCCAATAAGCATGCGGTGTTCACCGACCATAACGCAAACCTGGCGGAAGAAAACATTTTCTTTCCCAAGCTGTCAAGCCTCTTGGATCTCATGTCCAGGGGGGAGGCAGGGATCGTGCCGTGGAAAGTGGAGGCTTGGTCCACCAGGCTCTCCAGGTAGAGTGTTGGGTGATCCCCTGGAGTGAGGCGGCGGGCTATCGTCATATTCACAGTGAGGGCTTATCAGGGTTCAGAGGAGGAAACTCCCAGTTGCACCTCTGTCGAAATGTTGTTCTTGACTGCCATGTAGTCAACTGAAGGTTTAGGACCTCAGCAGCCCTCTTCGCCACCATTGCAAATGTAACTCCCTCCTCCATAGTCACAGTAAGGGGAGAAAGCATGTCGGTATCTGGAGACATATCCAATGTGTTGACATCTCCCCGTTCCTCACACCAGTCCATATCCTGATCATAAGGCTGGTATTATAAAGGGTCCAGCGACCCCTTCCATTCCACCCAGAGGACTAACCCTTCGGAATAGAACACAGGCTCTTACCTATGACAGAGGGGTCCTGTTGGCACCAGAATTGGTGTCAGTCGATGCAGCTTTGGCTCCATTCAGATTCAGGGGCACAAGAAACATTTGCATCCAACCCACCGGCAGGCAAGTTTAGAGTGGCACAACGGCGCCACTCTGGATCCAAGACCAGATCCATGGGGAACATCGGTCCAGGAGCCACAGGGCCAGAACCAGATGGGGCCCCCTCTGACCAAACGGGGTCCAAAGGGGTCCGGCCACTTAAAAATCAGACGCATGGCCTCACAGAACTCTTTAATTTGAGTGGGTGTCACTCTGAATCCAGGAAAACTGGGGTGGTGTGGAGTTCGACCAGGTGGAGGTTCCCAGGAACCAGGCCTCGAACACCGATGTTCCTTTGACTTCTTGTGTTACCTGAATGCCTGATAGCTTTAAGTTGGGATGAAGAGGAATTCAGACTCCTGGAATAGTCCAGAGACCTTCCTCTCAAGCAGGGCCGTAACTTCAGCGGAGTCGCATGCTGGGCTGCTAGCAGCTTCAGGGACCGCTCCCTCAAAGCCATCAGCGCAATGGCCCAGCAGTTGTAGACCCACTTGGAGTCGTGGCCATGCTCCAGACACCACAAACACAGGAGATGCAGGTTCATCACCAATATGGCGCGGTGCCAGATGCCACATGGTGTTAAACCTGTCTTCCTCGATGACATCCTTGACAGACCAGGACGAAAAAGGTTGACAAAATGTCACAGAAATCAGGTCGAAAACTGACAGAGGTGTAGCTGTTCTCTCAGATCAGCGCCGGCTGGCATGGGAAGAAAAGAAAAGACTTAGCACGCCGTCGTGGCACCGATAAAGGTGACGTGGATGTCACTTATGGCATGGACGACGCCGATGACGCCTTGCAGAGCAGATCGATGCCAATTACTGGAACGCAGAGATACTGCTCATGAAAAATCTTCAGGATCCAGTCTTATGCCTGGGGAAATTCAAAGGTAAGGAATATGCGGCTAGAAGTTTCTATGAGATCAAATATATATGAATTCATTATGGCATTTTTTGGCCATATCTTTCGTTTCACATTTATTGATGTGTGCCCATTAACAATACAGTACGAATCATAATATTGTGTTATGGACACTGTTTATCACATCAGCTATACCCTGGTCCTTTTAGGTTTATGGGTGATTCCTGTTATATGTGTTTCGCCCTCCTCCCCCACAATAGGAGGAGTGACCAGGCCAGTGTCTTGTGAGGTCTCCAGACCAATGAAATCCACCAGCTCCTCATAAAATTTGTTGTCATAAAGTTGTGCAAAATGGCCTTCAAACTGGTCAGGGTAACCATCAGGATCCTCAGAACCACCCCAACCAAAATCCTCACAGGGCCTGCCAGGGATCTGTCTCCGACTTGGATAGACGTTGGGGTCTGGTTGGCACCGGTGTCAACATCAGAAGACTCCAGTCCAGCTCCGTGTCAGTGTCGGGAATGACTATGGGTTTGGCACTGCTGAGATCTGTCGGCAGCACCAGGAATGGCACCACACGGCCGAATACGAGTAAAGGTCAAGGATGTGCGACCGGGGTCAGCACGGATCTGGAAATGGATCTAAAGTGCCTGACTGGTGCCGCGGTGGCAGTGGCATATCATGATGTTTTAGTTAGACATGTGGGGCAACAGACACCTCGGGCATTGGGGGGAGGGTAGTTTTAGATCCGCAGCACGAGGAGGTTGGAAGTGGGTAAAGGGGGTAGGAGTACAGTTGGAGGCATGCTGAGTCACAACTCAGGCACACCAATGCTACAGGCAAACACAAACAGCAAGGCATACACTGCATTCAAGACCCCCAGGACTAGCACTTAAGCTGGTATCTTGGAATATAAACAGCCTAGGCAGCAAATGGAAGAGAGTAGTAATGTGTAAGCATCTAGTAAGGCCAAACACCAATATCATCCTATTATAAGAAACTCATCTCGCTGGCAACCCCAGCAGGGTGCTAAACTATGGCAGATACAGTCTGCTGGCACATGCAGGATTCTCGACAGAGTGTCGGGGAGTGGGAATATTGGTCCAGAAATCCCTCCTATTGCAGGTCACCTAAACGTGGGTGGAATGGGGAAAACCTGTTGTTTCCGTCCTGGTACTTTTCCCAGGGGCTGCAGAGAGGATTAATAAGGGGGGAAATGGATAGCAGAGACGTCAAAGACTCTGCTCCTTATTGGAGGAGACCTCAACATAATCCTACACAATGACTTGGACAGAATGAAGGTGTATGGAGACAGACATGGGCCCCTTTCGCACCGTACCTCCTTCTTTGACTCACTGGGGATGGCAGACTTGTGGAAGGAGAAGCACCCCGGGACATGACAGCATACATATAGCTACAACAAAATGCGGTTAATGTCCAGGTTAGACTACTTTCTGACACCACATCATCAACTAGGCAGGTTTAGCCAAACAACCATCTTACCATGAGGCAACTCTGACCACTCTCTGATGACCCGGCAACACAGCTGCAAACAGACACACTGGGAACAAAGGGGGATTGGAAGTTAGACCCATGGGACATATCCGATTGGACCACTAGAAAGCTGATCGTTGAGACCACAGATCTCTACTTTAAAGAAAACACAGGAAGATTGGACTCTGAGATAGACCTCCGGGAAGCACACAAGAAAGTAATGTGTGGACAACTTGTTGCACGTGTGTGGAAAACAAAAATAGTGAGATAGTAATGACAGGGAATTAGTAGTAAAATTACTACAACAGGAGGCAGACTATGTGGCTGCTCCCACCCCGAGGCTCGCACTAATGATAGACAGGATTAGGGAAGACCTGCAAAACCTGGCCCACCAAGAGGCGAGGACACAATTTAGGGCACAGCAAGGCAAGCTGTACGAGGTGAGCTAAAAGGCTGGCAAATTACTGCGTGGCTGGCAAAGGAAGAGGAAGGCAAAAAGTAAAATATCCGCCATTTATACAGGGACAGAAGAGCTTGCCGAAAGCCTGGTCAATGTAGCTCAAACCTTTGCTACACACCTGACTGACCTCTACCAGGAAAAGAGGGCAATAAACATAACCGATCTAGACAACTTTATTAATGATATACCATTACCCAGACTCCAGGAAGAGGTGAGTGCTCCTTAGATGCAGAACTGTTGGAACAAGAGATCTCACACGCCCTGGGCAAAATGACAAGTGGGAAATGCCCAAGTCCCAACAGACTGCCACCCGAACATTTTAGGCCCCGAATAGTGGGCCTGCTAAGAGCAAAGTTTTACAGGGCAAGGAAGGAGGGCACCCTACCCAGAGACCTCTGACAGGCGACGATAGTTATGATCCACACACAAGAGAAGCCGTGAGAGGACTGTGCCTCCTACCAGCCAATATCGCTGCTAAATCTAGAAACCAAGGTCTTGACAAAAGTTTTCAGACTGGACAGATGCCTGGAGCGATGTGACCAGATTGATGAGCCAGTCATTTTACTTACTCTAGACGAAGAAAAGGCATTTGACTCGCTGTAATGGCCCAATTTAATGGCAATACTGTATAAAATGAGGATTGGCCCAATGTTCCTCACCTGGGTGAAACTGTTATAGAAAGACCCGATTGCTAGTGTCAAGACAAATGGAGCATTCCACAGGGAATTTAGACTGAGCAGGGGTACCTGACAGGGAGGCCCACTGCTGTCCCCACTGGTCTTTGTGTTAGCAATACAATCCCTGGTGGGTTTGCAGCAGATAAATGCACTGATATTGGGCTTATGCTGGGACCCTGAATCTGAGGATCACGTCTTCCTCCCCCTGTCCCCCCCACCCAGGGTGTTCAAAATCCTGAAGGTGTTTAGTTCATACTCCAAGATCTGCATAAATGCCACAACTCAATTGCGTTTCCACCGTCAGCAGAAGAGACTGAGTGGACCTGGAACTAACTCCCAAAGCAGCAACCCAAAGATTTCAGAGACCTCGGGATCTTCATCACAAAGGAACGTGAACTGTTCTTTGAGAATCCCAGCGTCTTATAAGTCAAATTTGGGCCCTGGAGAAGAATTCCATTTTCCCTCATGGGCATAGCGGCCCTTTAAAAAATTATTTATCTGCTGAAATTTCTTTATGTTTTACAAAACACCTGATACAGGTCCCAGATAAAGATTTCTGGACCTAGTGTGGGAGCGTGGTACACTGAGGATTGCCTGGACATTCCTCACCAGAAAGTCCCAGGAAGGCAGAATCGCCTTCCCTGCCTTAAGACTATATTTACTGGGTGACAACTGCACGTGATCAATGACTGGGCCATCTCCTCCCAACAGGAACCCTCGCTTTTGGGAGACGGAAAGGCTATGGACCTAGAGGGTTATGTTCTGCGACTATACAGTGAAAAGGGGTTGACACCATTACCGACCCTCACAGCGTTAGTGGACAGGATATGGCACAGGGCGACCAGGACATTGGTCCGGAAAAGTAAACTGACACTAGAGACCACACTATGGGATTCTGAGGTACTGAAGGGACTACGAAACATAGAGGGCCATAGAAAATGAGACCTCCAGGGAATCTCCAATGTGGGCGACATACCTTTAGTATCTGCAGTGAAGGTATCTCTTGCAGTGACATATGGAGTTAATACAGGAGGCACTAGACGAAACGCCCTTGGAGTAGAGGGTTCTAGGGGCCCTCTTGACAAGCCACGTAGGGTCCTGCCTATACTTCACGAGGGAGATGACCATACAAGCGAGATTTCGACTCATCCAACTGAAACTACTTCACAGAGCCATTTTCAAAAGGACTAGACTATTTTGGATGGGGAGAATCGGCTTGGATCTTGGTTTTAGGGATTGCAGGCAGAGAAGCACCCTGATATAAACAATTTGGTGCTGCCCCAAAATCGAAGACTCCTGTGGTTGAGTAAGGTGAATGCTATCAGCAGTCCTTGAGATGATGTTGTAACTCACTCCACAGTTGGTACCTCTGGGCAAATGGGGGGATCAAACTCTAGATCTATACTTAATTCTCTTTTGCTATATCTCCCTGATGGTGGTGAGACATGATGTGATCAGAAACTGGGGGTAGGACAGGGTTCTGATGATACACACATGGGAATCAAACCTAGACTGAGGGTGGAAAAACTGGTCTACCAGGCTCGGAGCTGTCCCTGGAAGTTGGAAAAAATATGGGGCCCCTGGCGAAACACCAAAGAACTTGTTCTCTGACAAGGAGGAAGGGAACCCGATAGCCCATTGGCTACCACCTGCATCCAACCCTAAGTGCATTTTCTGGCACCCAGAACTTAGATCTCGGCTGGACTGGAAGATAGACTGTAGAAGGACTGCTCTGCTGTACCAAGTTCACGATGCAGAGAGTTCTGCACTGTCATTGACTGCACCTGCTGCACCAGGCGGCTAGCAAAGAAGAGGGACTGTGCCTGCTGTGTCCTGCTCATGGAGGAGAAGTCGTCTCCCAGAGCCCAGTCAAAGCGAAGAGACTCCAAGTGTCTGCCGACTGGCCTCCAGTGCACAGCACAGGGACACAACAGCTGAAGGAGCCTGCTAAGGGCAAGTGGTAGCCAGATCCTCGGATCATCACTCCCAGTCATCGTGCAGCAGCAGCAGGGACCAGGACCTGATGCTCACAATTTTCACCAAGTCTGCTGGACCCCGCAGAGTCGTCAAGAGTGCAGCTTGGCCACCCAGAAGGCAAGCTACACGCCATAGAACGGTTTGGCTGTGACCTTGACACCGGATGACTGGTAGTCCAGTGGCGACTGGACATCGGCCAGACCAAAGAGGACCTTGTGGGACATCAAACTCTATCTCTAAGACCCTCTTAATACCTTAAAGACCGAGAAGCCCCTCCAGGAAGACCCCCATCGACCCAGCCACATCCACAGCATCCTTCATCCTCAGCATCAGGATCACTTTATAGACATATACTGGACTGAGGATAAAGTGGCAGGAACTACTTGAAGACTGCTTCTCCTGTGGAGGTAACTGCTTCTGATGGCCTTGCTGATCCCCCTGACTGGCTCTCTACTGGAGTTGGTTGCTTAAAGTGACTCTTGGTGACCTCATTACAATTAGCCCAGCTTGTTGGTGAAAAAGTTTTTAAGTGTCAAATTCGGTAATGTTTTGATTTACTATCCCTTGTAAATTCTACATCTCCGGAACTCTCTGGCGGATTATTTTCACAGTGGCATCTGTAAATACATAGAAATATAGTCTATGTTTTAAAAATTGGTGTCGGATTTCTTCGGTGTCTTGTCGATTTCTTCTTTAGTTGTTTTTGGTGCTGTTTAAATGCTTTACACATGTTCTTTTATAGAAGGCTTTGTTGATTAGAGCCATAGCTACTCAGGGTTAAGCTGAAGGCTTGACAAACAAAACCAAAGGGTCTTAAAGGGGTTAGTAAGTATATTACCGGGTGAGGTCACACAACCACACCATATAATACACCCCATTTCCTCACAAAGGGCGCAACCACATGACAACTAGTGCCATGGAATTGCAGTTTGATTGCATTGATATTGCCTCACAATCTTGTTTGTGGTTTTGGTTGTAGTCACTACCTGGTTTTGTATCAAAACTCAATAAAACCTTTCTTAATGAAATACTGAGAATTAGAATATTTTAATAACTACTTGTTTATAGCAGACTTATTTAAATATACATATATAAATATATATGTATACATACTTAAAAAATATAACATTTGTTTAACAAATATACTTTCATTTATTAAATAAAAAGTATATTACTTTTAAAGAGTTAAATGCTTTAAATACACTACTTTAAAGTAGATATTTATTAAGGAACAAATTATATTTTTGTCTGTTTTTGGTCGATATTATTATAAGCAATATTTTTGACACAATATTTTTGTATTTTACATCATAAGTATAGCAACATTATATTTTTGACAATCCTGGTTTTGACACAATATTTTTGTATTCAGATATTTTTGCACATGGTATTCTGTCAGTGATCCACTCTGTGCATGCACAAAGCTACCTCACTGGCCTCAAACCACTTGTCAGTTTCATCCCCACCAGAAAGCTAGGCACCAGGTGTTTGGGGATGTGTTCCTCCTCTAGACACAACTGTTTTGTTGCTGCTATTTTCTCTGGACTCTTTGACCCTCCTGCTTTTCAGGTCGAGACCTTTCTGACTCATCTCATGTGCCAGCACTTCCTTCTCTTTCAGTGCTAGCCTCTTTCCCTCTAAGGGTCTCTCAGCATCAGCCTTTCTCTCCTCTACTGCCAAGGTGGTCAGTCGCAGCTTCAGGTCTCACTCAGCGTGTCTACCATTAACTCTGCAGGGGTCAGGCTGTGGGAGGACACACTGCTCTCAACCCTGGTCAAGGTAGGAGACCTCAACCTTGTGGGCATTCCTCTCTCTTTTGACTCTGGGGCCATCATCTTTTTTACCATCATCCTCCTTTTCCAGTGATGCAGACTGCAACATGTGGATCTCTTCCAAGGCTCAGAGGGTTATCTGGTCCAGTTTCTTTGAATATATTGCTAGTTTCAGCTGCCTCTCCCTAAACAACATTGAAAGCTCTGCCATAGTTGAGCTTGCAATGTTGCTGAAATCCACCTCCATTCTTGTAAATATCACAGATGCAAATTATGAGGATTAGAGTAAAATTTAGGAAGAAGTAAAAATGGCCACTTAAAAGCAAAGGTGAATTTAAAATAAAAAATTAAGTTTGATGTTAGATTATACAATGGAGTTTTTTGGTTTAACACATCACTCAGTGGCACTGCAAAAAAAGTGAATCCCACCACAGAACTCCATTGTAAGTCACTGGAGTATTAGTGGAAGTGGGTGAGAACCACATCAAACAATCGCAAATCCTTGTCAAGGTGAACCATTATAGTTACTAAATAAACGTGTGCTTAGCTCTCTGGTAGCTTGGCACAAAGCAGTCAAGCTTATCTTAGAGGCAATGTGTAAAACATTCATGCAGCACTCCAACAGTAATAAAGTAAAAAAAAAACAATGCAAGAAAAATCCCATACCAATTTAAAAACAGAGTACATAAGGGCTTCTGAAAGATTGGCGTGTCCCTGTAGCTCACACTGGAGATCAGCTAACTGACCCTTGGAGCCACTTTTGGGGTACAGGTCAAAAATAAAACACCCTAAATTTGAGAAATACTTTGATAAGACCAAATTTGGTTGAATCTTATAAGTACTTGGGAGTGTTGGTGGATGATAAGAAAATTACAAGGAACATAATAAAAGGGTTCAGGCAAGTGCCCAGCTCACGTTCGCTTAATAAGACACATTCACTTCGGTGTTCGGCAAGTCTTGGTGCGTATTATGTTGGAGGTAAATTGTACATTTTAGCTGTGAGTTTGAAATATGTTTTTGTAACAACACTGTTTCTGATGGGCACAGTGGTGCGTTAGCACATTTTTGTTTTTAGTGTTGGGTGATGGTTTCTTACACAGAGCATTCGACTAGCAGCAATATGAGGTCAAATGGTTTTTCTCATTTGCATGAGTAAATTATGTTCGCACATGTTTGGGCTGTTTCTTTTTATTCCCTTTTTCACAGGATATATCAAGCAGAGGTCAGATTAAACTCGTAGAGGTGTGTATTAAATAACAACAGTACATATAAGTCTAGAAGGGGCGTTGGGATTGATATGCATTTTATTCCATTGAAGCTACCCCCGAATAAAGGCAGTTGCTGCCCGAAATGCATTTGGTCATATAAGTTTCCATCGTGCTATGAGGAATGGTGAATCCCCACGTATTTTGAGGAAAAGCCATGATAGGGATCTGTTGAACTTGTGTTTGAAATTTAGAAGCATGAACTCGTTTGGATTAAAATAAACTATGGTTTAAACTGGAGGCAATAAAATGGGTTAAAAAAGAAAACATTTTTAAACTTATCTGTTGGTGAATACATTTAATTGCAGTGCAACCTGGGTTGGGACCTGAGAAAGCTCCAGCATACTTTCAATTACATGTTACACGCACAGCGGGAGCTCATTCCAGGGTGGCACACTACAACTAAACGCCTTTGAACTTCATAAATGTTAAACTTGCTGTGTATTCTACCACCTTTGAAGAATTATTAGAGTCTCTACCTGATAAGGCATTACCGGAGATAAGTAACTTGTTTATCTGATTACGACTTCTAGCCGCAGATTCCTTACCTAAGAATAGATACCCAAGCAATACCTCCCCGAAGGTGGGGCTGCAAAACTGTTTCACACTAGAAACTCCTGAAGGACTGAACGACCAAAGTGCCCGTCCCGACGGACCTGACTATCAAGGCAGTAATACTTTGTAAACATGTGTAGAGAAGCACGCGTTGCTGCCTGGCATATATCCAGGACCGAAACTCCATATGCAAACGCAGAGGTCGCAGCCTTAGCTCTGGTGGAATGAGCACACAACCCCTCAGGGGGTTGCTTCTTGGCCAATGCATGGTAGATCTTAATTCAGAGCACAATACATCATGAGATGGGCTATTTCAGCATTGACTTTCCCTTCTTCACTCCAACATACTCCGTGAAGAGTTGGCTGTCCAACCAGAACTCACTTGTGTGGTCAATATAGAATGAAAACGCACTTTCTGGGACCAGACGGTGAAGTAGTTCCTCTTCCATAGAGGGATGTGGCGGAGCGTAAACAGTAGGCAGGGTGATGGACTGGTCTACATGAAATGGAGCAACGACTTTCGGCAGAAAGGAAGCTCTAGTGCCTAGAACCAGATTGTCTGGGTAGTCAAAGTCCACTTTATTCGATTAATTAAAATCATAAAAGTATTCTACAACAAATATCTTACGTTCATATGATTTAAGAACAGGTTAAAACAGTATTAAACAGTAGATAGATTTAAAAAGCAAGTTAAAAAGGCATTATTTACACAAAATTCATTACAATTTGCACTCAACACTACAATAAACATGGATTCAAGTATCTGTCCTCATCTGTGATTCCAATCTTAACCTTGTTCTCTTACATCTAACAGATGCAGCCGAAAAACTAGCAGTGCAATACATGATTACAGGGGAAAGCAACATCTGTAAGTATAACAACGCAGGCTTGTACTGCATAAAACCCAGCTCCTTCAAAATTGATTTTAAATATCGGGTACGAGGTTCATGGTAAAAAGAACAGAAGAACATAAAATGGGCATTATCCTGGGTAGAGAAGCCATCGCATTTGCATGGGGACGATTCCTCGAGCTTGCACCAATCTTTCTCGTCCCGCAACACCATATAGATTTGATCAAAACGGAATTTGGATAGTAGCCACCTATGAAAAGAATTAGTGACCACTTGCAAATAAGGAGCCAACTCAAGAGATGGGGTTATCAATACATGAGCCCTCACAGAGGGTTTACATAAATTATCCGCTTCATGCTCGGCCATACGTATTCTGGTGAAATTGGTCTTCACCCACAGCAAATCAGCTTTACACAGGGATTCTGGGCTGTTAAAGATTTCGGGGCGTCCCAAAAGTGCGGCCATAGATTCAATATAAGACAGCCACTGGATATCCCTCCTGTGATCTAGTATAAGACAATCTTTGATTATCAGATGGTTAAGGCTGAGGTTCGGGTTAAGCCAGAGCTTAATCCACATCAAAAGTGGAGCTAGATTGATTAAATCTAGAATATAGCCCAAACCCAGCTCAAGATGTACAGAGTAAGTGGCAGTTGACTGGGGTAGTCCCAACAGAGAACGAAGAAATTTGTTTTCCTCTATCTGGATGCATTTAGAATTAACATAACCCCAGACTGCTGCCCCGTATCTAGCAATCGCGACTGTCTTGGCTTTGTAGACGGCCAGGATAGCCTCCATTGGTTTCCCCCCCAATCTCTTAGTAAACCCCAGAATTGCGGCATATGAGCTTCTCACCGCATTCGCTTTAGATGTTAACTGCGGTGTCCAAGTTCCCCTTTGGTCAAAAATCACTCCCAAATATGTAAAGACTTTCACACTTGTGATCACCTCTCCGTCGCAGAAAAAGGTTTTTTCTTTACGTTTGCCATATCCTACTGACATGGTGTGTGATTTGTTTTTGTTAATCACCAGGTCGAGACTGGACATAAAATTACCGAAGGAGTCGAGTAACTTTTGCAGGGCAACTGGGGTCCTGGCTATTAGCACCGCATCATCGGCATAGAGGAGCACCGGAATTGGTGCACTCCCCATGCTCGGGATATCCTTTGTGGCAGCCGTTAGGTCGTCCTCCAGAGAGTTCACGTAAAGCGTGAACAACATAGGCGCCAGGATACATCCCTGACGGACCCCTCTAGTTGATCTAAAACTCTCGGTACACTTTCCGTCGGTGGTCATTCTGATGCGGGACCTCAGGTCTTTATGGAGCTCCGCCAGAAAGTGTACCAAGGAACTGTCCAGGCCCATCTTCAGGAGCATTTCCCACAGCTTAGATCTGTTAACAAGATCAAAAGCTGTGGACAAGTCCATGAAGCCAAGGAATATACTTCCCCCTTTTGCTTTGGTATATTTAGAAATTATGAGGTGGAGATTTAGGCATTGGTCCTCAGTGCTCCTCCCAGACCTAAAACCGAATTGTGCCTCTGACAGGATGTTGTTCCCCTTGGCCCACGCAGATATTCTCGCTAGTACAACCTTACCTAGAATTTTTACCGAGGAGTCCAACAACGATATTGGTCTATAACATTTTGGGTCTCCTCTCTGCCCTTTTTAAAAAATTGGCACAATTGTTGCTAAAGACCAGGACTGGGGGAATCCCACTGCGGCAGAGGCATTAAAAACTTTTGTTAGAATACTGGCCCAAAACAACGGATTTGCCCTGAACATATCCGCTGGCACTCCATCAGGGCCCGGGGCCTTGCGGCCTGCTGTCTCCTCTATAGCTCTAAGTACCTCGATTATATCAAATCTCACCGGCTCCAGGGGGACCCCCATAGCAGGGATTATGAAAGGTTCCAGCTCCCTATTACTGTCATAAATATTTTCAAAATGCCGAAGCCAATCCTCCTCTGATATATTTAGTTCCAGCACTGAGTTTTGGTCACCTGAAAGTAAAGGGGTATTAATAATTGACCAAAACTCCGCGCTGTTTTTTAGGGTGGCTTTATCCATTAAATCTTCCCAGGCTTTACTCTTTAATTCATTTTTACGTAAGTTAGTGGCCAAGGTGAAGTCCTTTCTTAGTCGCGCCACTAACGCTTTGTCCCTTGGGCGAGTATTGAGGGCTTTCTTAAGGCGGTTGTGTGCTTTGCTACAATTTTTGTCAAACCAGCCTTTCACCGGTTTATGTTTGCCCCCCTGACCTTTAGTTGTGAGGCAAATGGACACAAACCGGCAAATACCTTCAAAGGAAGATATAACCTCCTTACTCTCAGTTAACGGGTTGGCACACACATTTAACTCTTCAGAAACTGAGGAGGATAGAGTTATGAAAAAGTTGTCCGGTACAACCATCTCCCATTTAATTCGTCTCCCCTGATCCTTATCCTTTACAGGCACTATAGACCGATGGATGACAGCTGATTTTGATAAAAAGGAGCTATTCACTATCTCCAACCCCACAGGATTATGATCACTCATAGGCATAGCTATTGCATTATATGAAATCACATAATTCAGAAAACCTCTTGAAACAAAGATAAAATCAATTATCGAGTCACTAGCCCTTCCTGTATAAGTGGCAACCCGTGTACTTTTATCGTAGAATTCTGGTTCATACAGCTCATTTTCCCGTAATGCATTTTCGAGCGCCAAACCCTTCTGTGTATGTTCTAGGTGAGGAGGGGACACGCTATCTGTCCCATCTTCACCTACTAGGACACAATGTGAGCACAAATGAACATTAAAATCGCCCATTAAAATGAATCGACATGAAGTGGATTGTTTGTCTCTATAAAGACTTAAAAAATCTGATAACCATGTAAAGTGCACAGTTTCTGGATGACCGTTCGGTGCATTATAGCAGTTAACAAGAAGCAATTTACAACCATCCTCTAATATTATCTCCAAAACGAGGAAACTATGGGAGGCACAGTCTATCGGGGTTATTTTGCCCTTGATGTTCACCGAAACCAGCGTCAAAAGACCTCCTTTGTTCCGGCCTGCAGGGGAAGGCAAAGCAGGTACAAAATAAGATGTAAAGCCATCCAACCAATAATCACACTCCATATCCCAAGTCTCTTGAATGGCAATAATATCATGGCACTTTACAAAATTTTCCCAGTTTGGGTCTCCCTTCTTAGACCGGAAACCAGCAATGTTCCAGGATAACAGTCTGACCGCATTCCCTTTGTCAATTATGGTCTCTGGTAAACTGTTATCATTCGCGACAGAAGAAGGTACATGATCCGCTGGTATTGAATCCACTGTGACATCGACCACTGTACCCTCTCCGACACCCCGTCAATCGCAAAGATCGAGACCTGAGAGAGCATCGAATCTGTTATGGGTTGTAATAGGGGGACCACTGGTAAAGAGGTTATCGCGTCCTTGAAGCAACCTTTGAGAAGCCGGTCTGGGCCCCACCGGGGTAAATAAACTTAGTCTGGGCAGGGAGGCTAGATTGGCATGGTTGTAGAAATACCCTAACGGGCGCACTTGAACGCCATTGCTGTCCTCCATCAAAGATGCTGCCCGTAAGAGGACTGTGGCCACATGTTGTGGATATTTAAAGTTCACAACCACACAATCCCCTCTACAAGTTTTCCTTGAAGGACCAATCCAATTTACTCTCCTAGTCGTAATAATGTCTCCAGCAAGTTTAGAAGGGAAACCACATTTAGCACTCAACCAAGCCACAACTTTGTTTTTAAGGGAATCATGCACTTCCTCTTGTGGCCCGGAAGAGCCTGGGGTATGCACCGGAACATTGGCTAACACGACAACATAAGGGGCGCAATCCGGGGGCAGATTAATAAAATTATTGCGCCTTCTTTGTGTGGCATTCGTGTTACATAAGAAACCTGATCTCTGATGACTCCTAGCCGGGTCTACATCCAAATCTAATGGTGGGGCACAGATGGCTGGGGGGACAGTAAGATTGTTAGCCATGCAATTGACCTGAGGGATCAGAGGACGTAAATTGGGGGCTTTTGTAGCATCATTCCCTACAGCCTCAACGCTCTCTGAGCTAGTTGAAGTGAGTGGGGGGTCTGTCTTAGATAGATTTGCCAACTGTTGATCCAATAGACCTCTTAGTCTTATTAGCTCCGCATTCGCGGTGTCCAATTTGGCTGCAAGGCAGTCAAAGGAATCCTTAAGTTTAAGGTCAAAAGTGGCCTCTATGGTTGTGATCAACAAACCAAACTGCTCAGGGCTCAGGGTGATGCAAGATTCCTTTTTACTCTCTTCCTTCGATTTGGCTTTAGGGGAGATGTGATTATCAGGCAAGTAAGTGTCCCCTCTTCTCCTATAAGTCATCTTACCCCCCCTCTTACTTTGCTGCTTTCTACAGGATCTAACCGGTCTCCCTCTTGTACTACCTTCCGTTGCCTCTACCACTTCCTCGGGGTCAGAAGGTAATTTATCAGGCATTATCGAATCAAGCGTATTGATATCAGGGGCCTGGTGGATCGATGCTACTACTACGCTATCTACGCTAGCCGGATTACATGCGTTTAGTTCTCCTATCCCACGATCAGTGCTATTTTCGCTCTCTAGGGGTGCCTCCGGCGTAGTTGCTCTTTCTGACGGGAAGTCATTGTCTAGAGAAGCTACTTTGCCCAAGGAAGCCCTTCTATCATCATTGATTTTATTCACCATTTTGACAAGGAAGTTGTTCATGGAGCCTGCCCCCGTAACCACCTTGTCTTTCTTTGTGCCTGACATTGTAGTAGTGGAAACGGAGTAGATTCTCAGCTTTGACTGTGC
Organism: Triturus cristatus; assembly: GCF_964204655.1. NCBI lineage: Eukaryota > Metazoa > Chordata > Amphibia > Caudata > Salamandridae > Triturus > Triturus cristatus. The sequence continues at coordinate 1,102,300,671 of NC_140585.1, read as the reverse complement.
CTAGATGTAGCCGGGAATCAGAAGGCCAAAATATAAAGATCTGAACCAATGTAACGGGGTTTAAGAAAAGCGTATTCTCGTTGCCGAGGCACTTACTTTAGGGGGGTGGCCCAGCCCAGCCTCGTCTGGCCCCGGACGGCCACAGACGGCCCGCCCTCTGCCCTGGCTCAGCCCGGCGACGCCCGCGCACGTCCCGCGACGCGGGGGGAGCCTCGGCTGAAGTAGCGCCTCCGGGCGCGCTTTCCGCCGGATGTGGGCGGGACTCAGAGTGGCTGCTGGGGGCTGTAGTCCTCAACCGCGACAGCCTTGGAACTGCGGGAGGTGGCGAGTGAAGGAAACTGCCGGCGTCTTTGCTCCCAAGCCCTGGAGCCAGGTAAGGGCTGCTGCGTGGCGCTATTTTCCTTAAAGCGCGAAAGAACGGTTCCCCCGCTCCACCGGGGGAGCCTCGGCTGAAGTAGCGCCTCCGGGCGCGCTTTCCGCCGGATGTGGGCGGGACTCAGAGTGGCTGCTGGGGGCTGTAGTCCTCAACCGCGACAGCCTTGGAACTGCGGGAGGTGGCGAGTGAAGGAAACTGCCGGCGTCTTTGCTCCCAAGCCCTGGAGCCAGGTAAGGGCTGCTGCGTGGCGCTATTTTCCTTAAAGCGCGAAAGAACGGTTGTCTGGGTAGATGTTCAGGTATGGAGGCTTGGCTGACTAAGCCTGAAGCTCACTGACTGCCAGAGCAGATTTTATTGCCACCAGGAACGTCGTCTTGATGGTAAGGAGACTTGGAGGACAGTTGTGCAATGGCCCACAGGGAGCGCACATCAGAAAAGTTAGGACTAGATTAAGGACCCACTGAGGCATGAAGAAGGGCGAAGGTGAAAACGTGTTTCAGACCTTTCAAGAACATACTTACAACAGGGGATTTGAAGAGGGATGGCTGATCTGGCAACCAAAGAATGGCTGAGATGGCAGAGAATGGATAAAGAGAAGGACCCGAGAGAGGGGAGTAGAAAGATCGTCAACCTGTTTCTCTGTACACCATGCCACAAACTTGCCCCAAGGGTAGGCGTAGTCTTGGTGGAGAAATGCCTAGCTTCCAAGATAACAATGCATACTTCAGGCAGAAGGTCGAAAGGTGCCAACTGTCACCGCTAAATCTCCATGCACAAAGGTGGAGCATTGAGAGGTTTGGGTGGAGAATCCTCCCTTGCTGCTATGACAGAAGATCCTCCTTAAGATGCAGCCTGACAGGCGAACCGATAGCCATGCTCAACAGCTCAGGATACCAAACTCTTCAAGCCAAGTTCAAAACCATAAAGATGATTTGGGCTTGTCCGTTACTGATTTTCTTGAGAACTCTAGGCAGGAGTGGTATGGTCAGAAAGGCATACAGGAGTCTTGAGCTCCATTCGAGACGAAAAGTGTCTCCGAGCGAGAGCCACCTTGGAATCTTCAGTGCGCAGAACTGCTGACATTGCGTGTTCTTGACGGTGGTGAACGGATCTGACCAAGGTTCTTAACCCAGCTGAAAGAGATCTTGCACCACTTCCAGATGGAGACACCATTTGTGATCCGCTAGCCTTCTTCAGCCGGGTTCCTCTGCCCTGGAGTTCAGAGAGCCAGTTAAGTGTTGACCCAGCTGGGAAATGCACTGATATTCCAGCCATATCCAGAGACGCAGGGCCTGACAGATGGTCCACGACCCCACCCGCCCCATTTGTTGCAATACCACATAGCGGGGTTGTTGTCCTTGAACTCCTGAACTAGCCTTCCCTTGATGGAGGGCAGAAAGCCTCTTAATGCCAGCCGATCACCCAGAGTTCCAGTAGATTGATGTGGAGTCTGGATTCCAAGGGAAACCAGAGGCCTCTGATCACCTCTCCCAGATTACCGCCCAATCCCCAGAATAATGCATCTGTCACCACTGCACGTCGTGGTGGCTGGGCTGGTAAAGATGTGGCTTGAAGCCTCTTCCATAGCCATAAAAGGAGCAAAAGGCGGCCCGGGGCTGGTAAGGGTCTATGGAAATGCCCAAGGACCTGGCTGTAGCTCTGCTATCCTTGAAGCGCTCCAGCGCTGAGTTTGCCTTGTCTCTGAAGAAACGGGAGCCATCATAGGGCATGCCTATAACTGAAAGCCAGCTGTTCTTGGTCAGGCGTGGTGCCTTAAGGCCACCAATAAAGAAACCACTCTGCCCAGCAAGTCGATTGTGTCCAGCTCACATCTAATAATGAACTTAGCTGTATCTCTCCCATCAACCATAGCTTCAGAGATTATGGCCCAGGCCTCCTTCGGGAACATGGGCAGCACCTGTGCAACCGAATCCCACAAAGAATGAGAGTAACAGCACAATGTCATCCACCACAGTGCTCATGGACCACAGTGCCAGTTTCATTGACCTTAGTGCCAGGCTGGTAAAAAACAATATTTTCTTTCCTAAGGTGTCCAGCCTCTTTAATTCCCTATTCATTGGGGTGGTAGAGAATGCACCAGGATTTGCATGGGAGGTGGAGGCTTGAACCACCAAGTTCTCTTGGAAAGGTTGTTGCATGAGGAAATTGGGACCCCTCGGCCTGGGCAGTGGCCATTCGTCCAGTGCAGGGTTTAGACCAAGTCCCCAGCAAGATGTCTGTGAGGGCTTAATTGAATGGGAGAAGCAGTTCTGAGGGGGTCACTCCCGGCTGAAGCACTTCTGTCAAGACATTAGTCCTGACTGCCATTCAGGGTAGGCTGCAGGTCCAGGACTTTGGCTGCCCTTCTCACCACTGTAGCCACAGTGGGGGGAGAGAGCATGCCAGTATCTGGAAAGGAGTCCACTCCGCTGGCATCTCCCAAGTCCTCACATCAGTCCATGATGGGGTCTAGAGGCTGGAGTTCTTCAGGGTCCAGCGACCCCTCCCAATCGTCCCCGAGTCCCAGCCCATAAGAATAGGGCTCGGTCTTCAGCCTGGAAGGCATTGCTCCAGTCAGCACCGAGGACGATGCCGCTCCGGCTCATTGCTGGAGTCGGGGATGATAATGTGGCTGGTGCCATAGAAGGGTGTCAGCGGTGCAGGGAGCTTTGGCGTCGGGACGAGGTGGTATGTCCAGAACCATCTGTGGATCCAAGGGGCATGACTAGAGCCGTTGGCAGAGCGGCCGGCACAGAGCAAGTGGCGGCCCCTCCTGAACCCGCAGGGCCTGAAGTCGCCCAACATGAGGTGCCTGTTCATATAACTCACTGAGTTGGGCAAGGGTTGCTCCGGCTCCAGCGCAGGCTCAACGATGAAGCCAGGCCTCGAATAACTACACTCCCACGTCTCTTCCTGTGCATTTGACAGACAGAGCGAAATTGAAGACCTCTTTGAATTCTTATTCCTCTTGCGTTTGTGGGACTTAGCCAACAACTCAGAGTGCAACAAGGATCATGGGCTATGCGACCGATCCCGGGACCTTCCTCTAGACTGGGATAGAGACCACTACAGAGTTGTGCTTTGGGCAGCAAGGAGCTTAGGAAGAGTTCCCTCAAGGCCTTGGGATGCATAGCGCAGCACTCGACGCAGGTCGTCACGTCATGGTCATGCTCGAAACAACAGAGGGAAACAAGATGCGGGTCTGTCCACGACATCTGCCGGTGACAGGAGCCGCAGGGATTGAAGCCAGGCTTCCTAGTGGACATCCTTCCACACAGGAGAACAATCTCAAAAAGACTTAGACAAAAAGTCGAAAATGGTCAGTCAAAAATTGACTGGGGGTAGCTCTCCCCGGATCTGCGCTGACTTGCACAGAAAGAAAAGAACTGACGTCAGCACGCTATGATGGCACCTAAATAGGTACTGTGCATGTCACTCTGGCACGGACGGCACAAATACGCCACGAGGAGCTAAACAATACTACCTACCAGCGTGCTTCGGTACCGCTTGTGAAAAAGTTCAGAATCCAGTCTGATGCCTGGGAATAGTTCTAAGGTAAGGAATCTGCAGTTAGAAGTCTGTATCAGATACAGACATTATGGGATGCAATGTTTGGCCAAATGTCTTAGTGGTAGAGTCCATTCTAGAACAGCAATTTGCTCAAGTGAGCACTTGATTGTTAGGGGATTAAGGTTTATTAAGTGTAAGAAGGTGGTTCTGACCATTTAATCCACTCGGATTTTTTGCTTTTTGAACACTTGGTTTATGACCTTTTACTGTGGGGGAGCCTTATAACCTGTGACTTACCCACTGTAAACTCATGGTAATATGGACTGCGTGTGTTTACCACCAGTATCCGCCTTTTAAGATAAGGCCGCTGCGACGCAGCAAGGGTAAGAGGCAGTGGCGGTGCGTTCATTAAGGGCGCTGGGGCGTTGCCCCACAAGCCGCCCGCACCGGCAGCTCCCTCGGCGTCGAGGGAGAATTTTCTGACAATCATGTCAGTCACAGTCAGCATGAACTCGGACTGCCCACCCCCTTCAGAGTCCGAAGGGGGAGGGCGGTCCGACGTCATGCTGCTGAGTGACTGACATGCAGCAGACCAGGAGTGGCGCAGAGCGCACAGCAGGCAGCAGTGCGCATGCTGGGTGAAGGAGGCGAATTTTCCTTCCGTGCCCAGTCATGCGCACTACTGTCTGCTGTGGCTGGCGCATGGCCATTAGGAGAGCGAGGGTTGAGCAAAGGCTCAAACCTCGGTCTCCTAATGGGCAGGCGGGCGGTGAGTCACCCTGCTCTAAGCCAATGCTGGCGCTGCTGGAGCAGCGTTAGTATTGGCTTAGAGGGGTTGCCAACCAGTGCTGTTCCTTAGAAGAGGCGCCAACGGGACCCGGCCGAGAAGCAGGGAGGCGCCGCGCGGACCTGGTCTGGTAAGCCTTCTTTTCTTTTTTAAATTGTAATCCCCCCCCACCCCCGGCGACCTCCTCCCCTCCGAGCAAAGAGAAGACTCGTGCTGCGAGGAAAAATATCTCCCCCGCGCTGATGTGCTCAACCTTCATTATATGCGTGCCGCTTCGGGCCTTAATGTGAAAAACCTATATTGGAACCAAGAAACTTTCCCTTATCACCGTATAACAGAAATAATCCTTTAAGGGGCAATCTAGTCAATGAGTTGTACCCAACCCACCCGAAACGCACAGGAATTATAAAAATAGAAAAATAAATAGAATTCTCCCTTTGCAAAGATATGTGATAGCTACAAACTGGTGCCGGTCTGCTAAAAAAGAACTGGCAATACAGGAAAGAGGTGATGACGTTCTGATTGGAAACTGGCTATCGACACTTTTAAAAGGGGTCACATATGCGGGGTCTAGACATAAAGGGAACAGGACACGTCTGTCACTGGATACAGCAAAAATCGGGTACGCATTTTATTTACCACCACGTCATCTGGAAGTTTGCTTTAATGGCGAACATGCCAACCTGTAATGTGAGCAACAGACATAATGAAAACGACCACTGGTCATTCGCAATAGTGGACATGGGCATTACTAGGTCAAAAGGAAACCTTACTAGGCACTATAGACACTGGCCGGGTGCTTTACTGGATATAATGACAGACATCAAAGTTCATCACAGGCCGCGATGGAAACTAGGACTGTACCCCCCTTTCAGGTTATGAAACTCTGGCCCCCCTGGATTTCATGTGGCTTTTTCCCTGCACTGGTGTCTGCCTCCTCGGTGTCCTGCCTCTCCTCTGTGCTGTATGCACAGAAAGGCTGGGTGCAAGGTCTGTTCTTCTTTATCTGCTAACTTTGAGAGCACCTAGTATTTATTTAGCTAAGCGAATGCCCCATTAAAAAAAAAAATGTTTGTTTATGGTTTAATAAACTATAACACCGCTCAATAGATAATATTTTTTTATTGACCAATTACGTAAGCCATACCAGAACTGTCATTGTCTACTGCTCCTGGCAAAGTCGTAGGGGTGTTCTTTCGGAAACATTTCTACGCTTTACTTTAGGCCCTGCTCTTGTCCCTCACCAGCCCAGTATGTCTGGCTGCGGGTTTTGTGTTTGTCACTTTGTGAGTAAATCGAGTATTTCACGTCTGCTTGCAGCTGCAGCGGTCTCTGTATACTTTTTTGTTTATAGGTCTTTAAGCCTAAACAAATGTTTGTGACTCGTGCTTGATGTGTGTACTTGAAAGAGTTTGAGTGTGTGTTTGTACTTGTGTTGGGGTAAAGTTGATGGATATAAGGATGTTATTACAGATCCTGTCATAATACTTTTGCAAGTGCTTTATCAACCTTCCTGCTTCCTCAAATTTGCTTGAAAATGCTCCATTTATCCACTCTTTTTTCAAACTTTTCTCGGAGGAGTTGTTAGGGCTCGCTCGCTCGCTCGCTCGCCTCAGTGCAGTACCATGATAACTTACGCCTCACCACTTTCAAATGTCACCAGCCGCCACTGGTAAGAGGCACTCGCTGGCTACATCTAGAGACGTGTGCACACATGTGAGGGCGGCACGTGGGAGATTCCTGTCACGCGCAGTACAGAAACTGCACACAGGTAGCCTGGCGCAGAAAGGACTCTGCAGGGTTGAGTATTGACCTGGGATAGGCCTTATAATGTTGGCATGCACAGATAGGGAAAGTCAGTGTGCATTACTGTCTGATCTACAATGACACTCTACTATACACTATGATGAAGACTGCCTTAGAGTGCAGCTCCACTTCCCCTTAGTCTAAATACACCAAAGGCATACTAATGTACAGTGCGACCGATCTGAAAAGAACAATGCTGTTAAGTCCAAAGTCATATCTGTACAGCTTATGGGTCATCTAGGAATGTCAAGTTTCTCTGGCTCAGGTCAGGCTCAGAGCCCACGCCTTTTATCACCCTACTGGGCTGCGTTAATTAGTTTTCTCTCCAGTGGCAGGAATAAAGGCCTCCCCTGACAAAGGGAGCAATTACCCTTGATTAGGTCAGCTCCTCAGAAAGAAGGGGTGTGGTGGGGTGGGGTTGACTGCTCTGTATCAATCAGGCAGCGGTCATCCTGTACCATGTAGAGTGCAGGTCCAATCCAATAAACAAAAGGAGGGAGTCCAAACCCTGAGGCCAAACCAGGAAGGGAGCTTCTTTTAAGTTTTGCGTAGGCAGGTACTGGCAGTGATGTTACTGAGGGGTGGAGCTGTGACCCCCAGAGTGAATGTGGCGAGTGACCCCTGGGTGACGCTTTGAACTACTCTGCTTCACTACCCTATGAGAGTCAAGCACTACAATGGGGTGCTTGGTTCTCGGTGAAGGACAAATGTAGACCCATTAGATGTGCAGGCCACACAACTAATGATGCATTTTCTAACAGTAATTTTAACCTATTGGAAAATATAATTAGATATAGAGCTGCTAAGAAAGAGTGACTTAGCCACATCTGTTATAAATCAGATAACGCTACAGACCAACACAATATCTCTTAATGGGAATCTGCAGTATAAGCCTCACAAAAGCTTGATTTTATGTTTATATAAACAAGATAATATTTTAGACAGAAGGTTACTTGAAGAATGTTATATGCACAGAATTAGAAAAAAGATCAAATAAATTTCAATGAGAACATGCCTTTTAACTAAAGTACAAAATGCCAAACGGGAAATGCTATGTCTAAACTGCTACTGCAAAATGACAATGAAGACAAACTATCACTTCTACTTTTGACCGATATACCGGTAATAAAGAAACTGAAAAAGTGCCTGAAATTCCTTTTTAGGTCTCGTCTGAGACAGCGCTTTAGCGCTGCTCTGGCAAGACTTATAGTAAGCGAGTTTTGGAAGTGCAAACAGTGCTTTTCAGGCCTCCAAATACAGTGCATGTGCCCTGGGCGCGCGCACCATTTGGCAGCCTGAAAAGCACTGCCTGATCACTTGCTTTGATGTCCTCAGTGAGCCGCGGGGCCACTGAGGACATCAAAGTGCACACCATTTGCCACCCCCTTGTTTTTTCCTTTGATCCCTATCTTTCCCTTCCTCAATCTCACCCTCTCCCTGCCTTTTACAACTGCGGCCCGCACCACTGCGCCCGCCCCCACTCCCCCCTCCCACTCCCTCCTCGTCAGCTTCAGTGCGCTCTTGTTCTGTGCCACTCGTTTTTCCTCGTTTTTTGTGCCTTTCTGCCCTCTGTTCCACTCGTTTTCCCTCTTTTTGTGCCTTTCTGTCCTCTGTTACACTCGTTTTCCCTCTTTTTTGTTCCTTTCTGCCCTCTGCTCCTCTCGTTTTTGTGCCCTTCTGCCCTCAGTTCCACTCGTTTTTGTGCCCTTCTGCCCACTGTTACACTCGTTTTTGTGCCCTTCTGCCCTCTGTTCCACTCGTTTTTTGTGTGCCTTTCTGCCCTCTGCTCCTCTCGTCTTTTGTGCCCTTCTGCGCCACTCTTTTTTGTGCCTTTCTGCCCTCTGTGCCACTCGTTTTCCACTCTTTTTTTGTGCCTTTCTGTCCTCTGTTCCACTCGTTTCCCTCTTTTTTTTGTGCCTTTCTGCCCTCTGTTCCACTCGTTTTTTTGTGCCCTTCTGCCCTCTGTGCCACTCGTTTTTCGTGCGTTTCTGCCCTCTGTTCCTTGCGTTTTTCTGTACCGGCTTGTGTGGAAACGCATATAATTGGGTGAGTATCTGTGCTTTTATCTGTGTATGCTTATTTTGCTTGCATACCACTTGGTGAATATCTGAGTGTGTGGGTTTGTGTGCCTTTTTGAGCTAACCAGGGACATTTCCACCTTAAAGATCAGGGAAAATATTTTAATCAAGAAATATTTCCATGGTTTGTCAAATGTCCTGGGCATACGCTGGTATTCAGTGAATATAAAAATGTGTGTGCATTGCAATGTTTGTGCAATTATATGCATTTAACAACAAATACATAGACAAAAAGAATGCTCTACAAATAGCAGAACTGTTGCTGCGTAATTGTGCACCGTTTCACACCAAGAACATATCAAATTAACTGCTTGTCTCCAAGCCACGCCCTTAGCTTCGCCCCTTCTGTTACATTTAGTTAGTGCCTGCATTTATTTTTTTTTCCATTTAAAGCACTGATGTTTCCAAGTACATAATTTTCCATTAGTCTGTACACGTTTGCCTAGATCTCTGAATAATAATAGGTTCAATAACTCGAAAGAGAAAAATATACAAGAACAGTATTTCTTACGAAACGTCCCTAAACCTATAAAAATTAGCAGAAAAGAAGTTGGTCATTTAAAGAAGCAGCGAGTGCTTTCCTAAGAAGAGCTCTTCAGGAACCAGCCAGCGCCACGTTGACTGCAAGGTGACATGTTTACGTAGGACCACGTTCCCAGAACAGATGGCTGGCTTGTCTTTACCCACGCAGAGGAAAGGAAATTAGGGCTGCACACAGAACAAGCATTTGCAATGCAATAGGTCTCGCATTTGCAAAAGTTTAAGCTATTGGCATTGTTCATGACAATGCCTTTTTTAATCTATTTTATAAAACAAACACATAATGGCATTTATTTATCATTTACAAAGCCAATAGCTAGTGTTGCATTATTATTAGCAATGCCAGCTGCTCACACTTTTATAATGCGAGACCTATTGCATTGCAAATGCTTGTTAATGAACCTGGCATAAGGGTCAACATCAGTAATTTTAATTGTTTGTTTGGTCTAAAGTGCAGAGATTGCCCTATAAGTAGCACTGTTTTAGGAAGATATTTGCAGCTAGGTTACACGGCTCTAAAAGTTACATCCATTTCTAGGTGTTGATATTTTTAACATTCATCTTTTTGAGTATTTTAAACATATTTTGTTGTAATCTGATTCTGAATTTGTAATTGTATATTTGTGTATTTTAATAATAACATTTTATATTGTAATGTTTTTAACAAACTGCAAAACAGATTTAAAAAAATTTAAATATGTTGACAGCAACCACTGCATGTGCTGTCGAAATCAAGCATTACCGTCAAGAAATGAAGGCTTTAAAGCAAGGCTCGACATGTAAATGATGGGATGCGAGTGAGGGCGTTGGGGGATGAGGAGCACGACAGTGAGAGCAAGAGAGAGGAGAGGAAACTGTGATAGAGAGAGCGAGCGATAATGCGGACGAGATGAAAAGGGAGAGAGATGGATTAGGGTGGTAAAGAGAAGGGAAATACCGATGAAGAGAGAGGAGACTGAAGTTGTGAAACGAAGTTAAAAAAGAAAGAGGGAACGGTGTAGCAAGAAACCGAAAGAAACAGGTATTGAATTGTAGAGCGCGGAGGAGACAGCATCAATAGGTGAGTTAAAAGATAGAGAAGTGTGTGTGGGGGGGAGCAGAAAGAACAATAATTTCGATTCTTTTATTGATTTAGGTGTTTATAAAGCGCATGAACCGCCGGGGGTTCCTTGGTGCTAGAAAAGTATGTAAATAGAAGGGCTGAGGAAAGAAAGATGAACGTTAATAGAAAATAATTTCCAGAGCTGAAATCCGTCGAAGTGCTAGGGGTAACTAGTTCTACGCCCAAGTATCTGAAGGTGCATTCACTGATATAAGATATTTTATTGATGGACTTTTCAGAAAATGCATGCCTTCCGATTGAAGAGCTCTTGCAGGTATATATTGCTGACAAAAAGGCGATAAGAAAGAATATCCCAAGAGATGATTAGAGTTCTTGGTACAGGCCTAGTGATTTAAACTTGATCCACTGCTCGAGATCAAGCTAGATTAAGTTTTTTGCGTGTAACTGAAACGTGCTCACACCTTCTACGGTGGTGAAGGAGGCTGACGTGAGTGTTTTCAGCCCCTGGAAACAAAGCGTGGACACAGATAGCAAAGAGCAGAACTGGTAATGAAGAGACTAGGGTGACATCAGTGCCACAGAAACAGAAGTCAGCTAATTTAACAGATTGGGCTTGATCTTTCAGAAATGAGGTAAACCGTTCCAATACAACTTTGTAGATAAAAAACGTACCTCAACCGGCGGACCAAGTTCTTGTTGTCAATTGTGTCGAAAGCCACCCACAGGTCAATAAGGGCAAATGCCAGCAAGCTGCCCTCGACAATAATGGAGCTCTGCTCTGAAAAGGTTGATAATAGGGTGGTTTCTGCTCTTCTTAGGTGAAAACTGAACTGGTATTCGTCATTAATCACCTTCTTTTCTAGATAGTTCGAGAATGCACCGCTTTCATGAAGGTTTTGGTTAAGACAGGGAATTCGTTAGCAGCATTATCAGGCACAAAGTGGCATTCTTCAATAATGGAGGGATGATACACTTCCATGCTTTGGGAAACACATCGGCTGAAATCTGGAAATACTGATGTACTGTTTTAGAGATATAACCAAGATACTGATTTGATTCTCCATCAGTAATAATTCTACAATTTTTTTTAAATCAGCAATGTTGATATCTGCCACCTCGTCATGATGGTCTGGTGTGGATAGAAGAGGAATCTGCGGTTAGAGTATAGACCAGAAAGAGCATAACTGTAGGTATGTAACGGACAAGTTACTTACCTTCGGTAACCATTTATCTGTAAGAGACATATTTTAGTTATGGATTCCTCACCTTAGAATTACCCCCAGGCGTCAAACTGGATCCGGAGATTTTTTCCTTCAGCAGTATCCCTGCGCCTCGGTAGGTGGCGTTGGTCGACTCTGCGTTCGTCGTTGGTGTTGTGGTCACCGGAATGACGTTGCGTTATCTACTTAGACGCCGCCCACACGCTGACGTCAGTTCTTTACACAACATTCCACGCCAGAAGCGCAGAGCCATGCAAGACACTGACCACTGGTGCACAAAACTAGGGCCTTGAAAGGGAGTCCCTTACCCTAGAAGTCAGTTCGCAGAACGGGGAGGATGGGTGGGGCGGTGAGGAATCCATAACTAATATATGTCTCTTACAGATATATCGTTACTGAAGGTAAGAAACTTGTTCATCTGAAAGAGACTATTAGTTATGGATTCCTCACCTTAGAATAGATGCCCCAGCAATACCAACCCCGGAGGTGGGTCTGCAAACTAAGTTCACACCAGAAAGTCCTGGAGAACTGAACGGCCAAAGAAGCCATCTCTCCGGACTTGGCTGTCCAGGCAGTAGTGTTTAGTGAACATGTGCAATGAAGCCCACGTAGCTGCCTGGCAGATGTCATGAAGGGGGACTCAACGTCCCAAAGCAGTAGTGGTCCCCCTGGTGGAATGGGCACATAGCCCTACTGGAGATTCCTGTTTTGTTAAGGAATTGCAGATTTTGATGCAAAGAACGACCCATCGAGAGATAGTCTGTTTTTGCACGGCCCAACCTTTCTTGGTGCCCACATAGCCAACAAAGAGCTGGTATTGTTTGTGCGATCCAGATAGAATGAAAGTGCACGTTTTGGATCCAGACAGTGGAGTCTTTCTTTCTCTTTAGAAGGATAGGGGGGTGGGAGGAAGGTGGTCTGTCCTAAGTGGAAAGAGGTAACCACTGTGGGAAGTAAAGAAGGCCTAGAGCGAAGGACAACTTTGTCCGGATGACCAGCCAAGAAAGGAGGTTTGGAAGAAAGAGCCTGAGGCTCACTCACCCTGCGAGCAGAGGTGATGGCAACAAAAAGGCAGTTTCAAGTGTCAGAAGTCTGAGAGGACAGTTATGGAGCGGCTCAAAAGGAGCACACATAAGATAGGTCAGAACTAGACTCAAGTCCCACTGGGGCATTACGAAAGGAGTTGGAGGAAACAAGTGAGTTATGCCCTTAAGGAAGCGATTTACAATAGCGGACTTGAAAAGAGAAAGCTGATCAGGAAGCCGAAGAAAGGCCGAAATGGCCCAAAGATAGCCTTTTAAAGTGCCCAGAGCGGAGCCCTCCTGGGCCAAAGAAAGAATGAAGAGGAGAGCCTCTGAAAGAGGGGCAGAAAGGGGATCCACAGCCTTTGCTGCACACCATGCCAGAAAGCAGAAAGGGGATCCACAGCCTTTGCTGCGCACCATGCCAGAAACTTGTTCCATCTACAGGCGTATACCATTTTGGTGGAGGGACGCCTGGCTGCCAAAATAACGTTACAGATTTCGGGAGGAAGGTCGAAAGCTGTCAACTGTTGCCGCTCAATCTCCACGCAAGGAGGTGGAGGCTGGACAGGTTTGGTTGAAGGACCGTCCCCTGCTGCTGCGACAGAAGATCCTCCCGAAGGGGAAGTCTGATCGGAGGATCGATGGCCATGTTCAACAGCCCAGGATACCAGATTATTTGTGTCCAGTCCGGAGCCACAAGAATGACTTGGGCCCGGTTGCGCTTGATCTTCTTCAGCACTCTGGGTAGAAGTGGTATAGGCGAAAGGCATATACAAGACCTCAACTCCACTAGCCTTTTAAAGTGCCCAGAGCGGAGCCCTCCTGGGCCAAAGAAAGAATGAAGAGGAGAGCCTCTGAAAGAGGGGCAGAAAGGGGATCCACAGCCTTTGCTGCACACCATGCCAGAAAGCAGAAAGGAGATCCACAGCCTTTGCTGCGCACCATGCCAGAAACTTGTTCCATCTACAGGCGTATACCGTTTTGGTGGAGGGACGCCTGGCTGCCAAAATAACGTTACAGATTTCGGGAGGAAGGTCGAAAGCTGTCAACTGTTGCCGCTCAATCTCCACGCAAGGAGGTGGAGGCTGGACAGGTTTGGTTGAAGGACCGTCCCCTGCTGCTGCGACAGAAGATCCTCCCGAAGGGGAAGTCTGATCGGAGGATCGATGGCCATGTTCAACAGCCCAGGATACCAGATTATTTGTGTCCAGTCCGGAGCCACAAGAATGACTTGGGCCCGGTTGCGCTTGATCTTCTTCAGCACACTGGGTAGAAGTGGTATAGGCGAAAGGCGTATACAAGACCTCAACTCCACTCGCGACGAAAAGCGTCGGCTAGCGAGTGCTGCCTTGGAAATTCTAACGCGCAGAACTGCTGACATTGCGCGTTCTCTCACGCGGCGAATAGATCTAACCAAGTACTCTGTGAGCAAGCGCAGTGATAGCATTGTGGGCTCTGGCGGAATGAACCCCAAAGCCTTCTGGAGGCTGTTTCATGGTCAGTCCATACCAAATATTTATACAAATGACAATCCATCAGGAGATGGTCCATTTCTGCACTGCTCTTACATTCTTTGCCCCAGAAAAACCTAGAGATGTCAAGAGAATGACAGTTGTCTGGGGGGTGGGGGTGGGGTCTGGGACTACTTGAGGCAAGCTTGCCTTCAGCAACCATTCGTCAAGGTAGAGAAATACTGTTTCTCCAACCTCCAAAGAAACCCAGCTACCACAACCATCACTTTCGTGGACACCTGAGGGGTGCTGGTAAGGCTGAAAGGGAGCACCGAGAACTGATAGTGCTTGCGGCCTACTTGGAACTGCAAGTAACGTCTGTGGGACTGCAGGATGAGGACATGAAAATAGCGGCCCTGAAGATCCAATTACACAATGAACTTGTTTTTCTTGGGGAGGAAGTTCCTACGGAGGTCTAGAATAAGTAGAATTTCTCTATCTTTCTTTAGCAGCAGAAAGTAAGGAGAGTACCAACTAGTCCTGATTTCTGATGCCGGCACCCTCTTTATAGATGCCTTACATGAAAGCTTGAACTTCTTGTCAGCGATTGGATGAGTGGCTATCCAGATGAAGTTGTGGTGTAGGTGGCATGTTTGGAGGGGTGGAAAGGAGGGGCATGGCGTAGCGATGTTGTACAATTTGAAGCACCCATCTGTCCGATGTGATGCTTTGCCACCCGTGGAGGTAATAATTATCAGACCTCCAACCCAGTGACAATACGCTGCTGAAAGATTTTGCAGCAGCAATGGGGAAGGGGGGAGGGTTGGGGGGAGAGTGATTGTAGGGGGGGGGGCGGAAAAATGGGTAATTTGCTGCCCCTGGGAACCTGGATGCGGTTTTCCAAATCCCTGACCTCTGCCTCGATTGACTTGGTAGATCTGTTGTTGAGGCAAGGTTTGCCATGGACTGCGCTGACAACCTTGAAAAGAGTGATAAAGGACTGCTGGGGAAACTGCCGTGCAGGCGGTGCTAGGCTGAGGGAGTAGGCTGTTGCTTTGCTCTCTTTGAAGCACTTCAACGCCAAGTTGCCTTGTCTCTAAAGAGGCAAGTGCCAACGAAGGGGATGTTTATAAGTGATTGTTGGACATCACTCGGGAATACCATGGAACATATCCAGGTGTGGAGCTGAAGCACCACACTGGTACCAACTGCCCTAACCAGACAGTTGGCAATGTCCAAGCCCAACCTAATTACATATTTCACCAAGTCTTGGCCAGCCTGAATAATTTGCTGCAGGTTGGCACAAAGGTTATTTGTGACCAATAGCAATGACCCTAGGAAGCCACTTGAATTGATAGACCAGAGTGCAATGCCAGCAGATGAGAACATATGGATGTATGACGTATTAACACATGCTTTTACAAAGCATGCATGTACAATGAAGAAAATAGAACAAATGTGTTGTTACCGCGCCTTCCATTACAACGCAAGTCATTACAATGACTTGCCTTAGGAAAGCGCTGGACTTTGGAATAGCATATTTTACTATTCCAACTCCAGTCTGTGCAACAGGAAAGAAGGTGTGGGTTTAAAATCCAACAAAGCGTTACTTTAAGCAAGTCGTTGTAACAACTTGCCTTGTAATGGAATGCGTGGTAACGACATGTTTGATGTAGTGCCTGCGTTGTAATGGCCCTGCGTAGTTCTGTCTGCGTTGAAAACGCTGTTTCCCCGAACATACATTTTCCAAAAGGCTCAATGCCTTTTGACTCTGTCTGGCAGAGTGGCATCTGTCTGGCAGAGTGGACAGAGAAGCATTTGGGTTTGGCCTACTAGTAGAGGTCTGAACTACCAGGCTGTCAAGCACTGGGTGTTGCAGGAAGAAGGGTGGGACCCCGGTGCTGATCTAGGTCTCCTGGCTATTTGGCAGTTGACAGGAGGGCAAGATCCTGGTTTTCCCAGGTCCCCATGAGAATTTCCATAAGTACCTCATTAAAAGGTAGGAGCAGCTCTGCTTAAGTCTACCCTGGATGCAGAACTTCAGTGAGAATGCTTGTTTCCACCTCTACTGAGAGCAGCTGTAGTGCAAGAACGTCTGCTGCCCTCCCGATCACCCTGGCAAAAGAAGCAGATTCCCCATAGAGGGACCAGGCAGAGAGTTGAGTTAGTTCACTTCTTGAAGTTTCCAGAGCACAACAACTCAATGCTTTTTGACCTTCCAAGGTCCAGAGCTCATCCCAAAAGCATAAGGTAGCCTTAAAGGCTTAGAAAATTCAGTGGCTGCAAGTTCCCTTCCAATCGTATATCGCTGGGCACTTAGTGCTTTTGCGCAGCCCTAACAGTTTTTTCAGGCATTTACCCTCACACCTCTCCCTGCTTGCCTCTGTGCTTAAAGTCAGCAGTTCTGTGCCGTACAGGCATTGAGTTGGGACTGTAGCATTATAAGCAATGGATACAGGCGATAGAGATGGCCCACCAAATGAGTTTTTACATTTTACTAGAACTCCGGGGGTAGAGAGTGCATGTGCCTCCTCTGATCGACACTTAGACGCACAAACCTGTTGCGAAGTGGGATACTGGTAGGGTACAAAAAATATACTGCCTGGTGTCTTTGAAATACACACACAAACAACTGAAAGGGACAAGAGATTGAGCCTTCCTTCACTTTACAAAACAGACACTGGACCTCACAAAAAGGGAAGGACTAATCCTGGTATCTTTGAAAGCCTGGAATTGCTGCAGCATTGCCAATGGGCCTGTAAATTTGGGTGGAATCAGGACCAGCTCAGGAACAAGGTCTGTTAGCAGGACATGGATGTCTGTCCAACATCTGATAAGAGTGTCAAGAAGATGATTTGCCGCGTTTTCACTTAGTGTTTCTTTTTAGATTTGGACATACCTGAATATTTCGAGTGGGATGATGACCTCTCTCGGGATGATCGTGAGGACTATGAACGTGTTCTTGACTTTGACCGGGACCAGGCCTTAAGCATTTTTCTACCACACTTGTGACATATAGTTTGGCCTCCCAGTCGCGAATGTCTTTCAGATTCTGCCGAGACCATGCGTAATATAATTTTGAATCATGCGATGAGCCCAGACACCAGAGACAGACCTTGTGAGGGTCTGTCACTGACATCTATTTACGGCAATCCTTGCAGGGTTTAAACCTTGTAGTATAGTGGGAGACATGTCTCTCGCATACTGGAAGCATTTTGGATTAAAGTGACTGTCAAGTCACAGAAGCAAGGAAGCCCCAGATCCATGGTCAGAAAATACATAGAGAAAGGAACGCAGGTTGACGCGCAGATGAGGTGGTTATATTTTGGCTTGCATTACTTTGGGCAGGGAAGACCTGGTGCAGAGCCACACAACGCCACCTACAGGCACGTGAGAGAATTGTGGAGAAAAATCTCCAGATCCAGTCAGCCACCTGAGGGTATTCACAAAGTGAGGAAACTGAAGTCAGAAGTATCGATCAGAAATATGCTGAACAGTGTGTCTGCGATGGACTTATTTCAACAGATTGTATACAGACTGATATCTGAAATGGCTATACCACTCAACTTAGAGTCAAGATCTACTTCCTCCTGGAAGATTTAGACTCTAATTTAGGGCTTGGCAGACAGGATACTCTGTCACAAACACAACACAGTATCATGTCCACCAAATCCTCAGTCCACTCACCTCATTTAGAGATGAGTGGACCTTAGGTTTTCCATTAACGGAGCTGCCATTGGGTCAGTTGACTGAAAACCTTCTCCAACAGCCCAATGGAGTAGGGGCCATCTGAGGACAGACATTACACCACCCGCCATATTTAAGGAGGACGGTATAATACCTTTTTTTTCATGTCCATCACTGGGGGGAAAAATCTGGTGGTGAGGGACTGGAAAAAAAAAAATGACAACGTCACCATAGGAAAAAAAACTTCCAGGGTGTAGGGGTCACTGGTTTGTTTGTCTGAAACAAACTCATGCTTTGGCATTTCTCGAAAACAAAAAAGTTTGAAAACTTTGGTGAACAGCAGTCAGAAGCAATAGGAGCCATCCACAAAACGTTTTGTACATTGAAAGGAACAGCTGTGATGACGGTTCCTTTCAGTGTATAGAGATGACTGGTGGGCATCTCTAAATTTGATGGATGATAGTTCGTCCTTGTGAGAAAGTGGTTCATTAGTTGGAGTGAATGGGTATCCTCCACGAGTAATAAAGCCATTATCTTCCTAGGTCCAGTCAAAGGATTCAGTAATGTATACCTGAACTCAGCTCCTATGAGCTGTGGCACAGAGCAGACATGTTTAATTTAATGAAACTGTGTAAAGAATTTAGAAGTACTAGAACAGTCACAAAGTTGGAAACACTACACAATACAATTCCCACTCCAATTCAGAAAAATATTGTAAAATGTAATTAAAAAATGACACCAAAATGACAAAACTCCAATTAGGGAAACTGGAGATACAAGTTTGTAAGATTTAAGTGAAAAAAAAAAATGGCAAAAGGCGCAATGCGCTAATGGTAGTCAATGGTCGCAGTACAGCGGAACCTAGCTTAGTTTGAGGCAGACCACGATGGAGAGTGGGTCGGATACACCAAGCAGAGATGCCCTGCTAGGGCAGAAAGTAGAGAACTAAGTCCCATTCCGAAAAGGGACTTTGATGTTTTTCGAAAGAAAGAATATTCTCCATGTGGGACAAGCCTGAAACTTAAGTTGGATGCCGTAGCACTGCTGGTCGGATACTTTTTGCACTCTGCTCCATTTAAGCTCTCGAGCAAATGTTTTGGAAAGTTCCCAAACGTCTTGTGGTGCCCAAAAAAGCACAGGAATACCTTTCCAAGGCCTCTTGGACCTCAAGGAGAGCACATAGACTTAGAGACTCTCATAGTGTCAGGCATAGAGCAACAGCAAAGTACAGTCCAGATCCAGCTGACACTGGTCAGCTGGGATACTACACAGGAATGTCCTCACCCACTTTTTTATGTTCCTGGAGACACCCAAGGGATCAGCCTAATGATCCTTGGAGATCTTTCTGTCCTTGGATTTCAAGCGGAAGGGAGTTCAACCTCCTCAAGTCCTTGTCACAGGCCACAGATGCCAAGTGGAGCAGGTTCAGTCTGCCTGGTACCCTTTTGCAAGGCAAGCAGGGTTCTGAGGAAGGCTGGGTGAGTATGCAGTTTTGTAGTGGTCACCATCCTTTTGGTTGGTGAACCTGAAGATACTTCTAGTTTCTTCCTGACCAGTGAAGGTTCTCAGGCCCTGACCAACTACTTTCGAGGTAGCCCTATTTCCATTACTATAAACAAATCCAAAATGCCATGTGCCAGGGCATTTTCAAGATAGTGAAAGTGAAAAATAAACTGGGGCTCTAATGGTTGAGTTTATGTATATGGGAAGTGTGCTATGGTAATCCTGGTGTGCTCTCACATCTAACAATAAAAAACAATTTGAAGTAGTCGCTATGCCCATCACAAACTCAGAAACAAAAGTCTGGTATGACAGAAGCAGTGTCCTTCAGCAAGCAGACATGCAACATATGAGAACTGTCCAAGCATCCTGCTCGCTCTCTTTGAAGGGTACAAAACTTGAACTTGTGCTTCAGACAGGCCTGTCATGCAGGATTTGGCACTGGTGGATTAACAGGAAGAGCGCAGCTCCCATCATGCATATTCTATTGAGTTCAAAGAAGCCATCTCTGATGAGTTATGTTAGCCTATTGTGTGATCTTGAGAGGAATTTCACACCTCATTCACATCTCACTCAAGGCTGAGCACTGGCAGGGAGAAGCTGGAGAGCCAACACAAATTAGTATGCTGAAAGCTCAGGCGGATAAAGAGTGACTGTATAAAAGTTACATTGATATTTATTAAAAATCTGATCACCAATAAATTGGATTTTTAAAACTATTCAAACAGGGTTTGATTATTTTTCTAGCCTTCGAAAGTTAGCAGTACTAGTATTTTAATCTGCATTCTCTCTTTCTACATAGGACAGCTAAGCCAGCCACAGTGAAAATAGTTTTTCAGGCCTTGCCACTATAATTTTCTTTATGTCCCACTTTTAACTGTCATGCCCCCTAGCTTGTGGGCTACATGGCCTAAATAACAAATTACTTACCTTTGGTAATGCCTTATCTGGTAGGGATTATCTAGCCACAGATTTCTTACCTTGGAATAATCCCCAGGCGTCAGACTGGATCCTGAAGTTTTTTCGTGAGCATTACCTCTCATGCTGGTAGGTGGCGTTCGTTCAGCTCCACAAGGCATCAGCTGTGTCTTACGCGTGGTTGTGACGTTCGCTGTGCCTATATAGGCACCACTCCATCGTGCAGACGTCTGTTTCTTTTTGTGACTTTCCAAGCCAGAAGCACAGAGCCACAAAGAACACCAACTACTGGTGCAGCAAAACTAGGGCCCTTGAAAGGGAACAGCCCTTCACTCTGAATCCGTTGGCAAAGCAGGGAGGATGGGTGGGTCAGTAAGGAATATGCTGCTAGATAGAGACTTTATCAGATAAAGCATTATCGAAGGTAAGAAACTTGGTAATCTTATAGAGACTTATAGCCACACACTTCTTACCTTAGACTAGATACCCAAGCAATACTATCCTGGAGATGAGACCATGACACGGATCATACTAGAAAGTGCTGCAGGACTGACTAGGCAAAATGCCCATCTCAAAGGACCTGACTGTCAAGGCAGTAGTGCTTCGTAAACATGTACAGGGAAGCCCACGTTGCTGACTGACAGATTTCCAGGCGGGGTACTCCACAAGCTAACGTACTGGTTGCAGCCTTTGCTTTGGTAGAATGAGCTCACAAACCTTCAGAAGCTTGCTTTCTGGCCAATGCATAGCAGATTTTGATGCAGAGCATGATCCATCATGAGCGGGTCTGTTTCTGCACCACTTTTTCTTTTTTGGCTCCAACATAGCCCATAAAGAACTGATTGTCCACCGGAACTCTTTTGTGCAGTCAAGGTAGAACAATGATGCTCTTTTTGAGTCGAGATGATGGAGTGTAGAAACTAGGCAGGGTAATGGACTGGCCTACATGAAAGGCAGTGACTGCTTTTGGTGGGAAGGATGCCATAGTTCAAAGGACCAGCTTGCGCAGGAGGCCATGAGGCCCAAAAGCCTCAGAGTCAGTCTCACCTACATCCAGGATAGAGGCTAAAACACTGGTATCACAGCATGAATATCCCAGACTCACTGCTGAAGAGAATAGGCCCAAAACTGCACTGTGTCCAGAACAGTTCAGATGAAAGGGAGTGTCTGAAGGGTAGCATTTTGGATTTCTCCTTTTTCAGGAAGAGATTGAGTAGTTCTAGAATAGAATGGTGAGCTATTCCTATTGCTCTCTCTGTTTGTTTAAACAATGAAATGGTTTTAAGAACTAGAATGCCTCTGTAAAATCTCTGCTGTGAGTGAGGAATGCTTCTTAAAATATACATGTGTTTCATATTGGTTATACAATTGTTTTTGTTAATTTCTATCTTGGTGCAAAAATCGTTCTGTGAGATGGATTTGAGTCACCCGATATCTCACAAAGGGTTTGGAGTGGACCCTTCGGAAGTGCTGCAAAACCCAACGATCTGCTGTAATTGACCTCCAGTCACTCAGGTGATGGTGTTTCCTGCCCCCCCACTGGATGCCCATGATGGTCGGAGGACATACTAAAGGGGTTTGGAGGCTGAGGCTGCAAGGGGGTTGGACTGGCTTGACCTCTGGATACCTGTCCCATGCGGTCTGGGTCCTTGCCCATGAGACAATTGTGAGGATTGCTAGCCGGTGTGGCTGGTTGTGCAAAGACGCAGGTGAAAGACCCTCCCATGGCCACGAAAGGAGCAGAAGGTGGACTGGGGTTGGTGTGGGGCTATGAAAAGTCCTAAGGACCTGGCCATAGCTCTGCTATCCTTACAGCGCTCAAGAGCAGATCTGGCTTCTCTCCGAACAACCAAGAGCCATCAAAGGGTATGTCCATTAGCAAGGCTTGAACATCCCCAGAAAAGCCAGTGGTTCTCAGCCAGGTATGGCACCTAAGACCCATCTATAATTAAATTGTTCTGCCCAACGAGTCGGTCATATCGAGTCCACTTAGGATGGTGAACTTGGATACATCCCTCCCTTCCAAGAGCGGATTCTCCATTTGGGCTCTGGGAGCGTCCCCCTGAAATTAATTCCTGTACAAATATTAAATAGATCAATTTATTTAGAGATACGATCATATCACTAAACAAATCGATGTATTTAAGTCTGGGCTGTCTGCCCCAGGCTGCCAGCTCACCGAGCTCTGAAGCAGGAGATGGAAGCCTGGCAGTAAAGCAACTTTCTGAACTGTGACGCATGACGCAGGGCTTAGTGTTTTAAAGCTCTTCATATTTATTTTATTGATTTATATAGCGCAAACTTGACCCCGTGGGTATCACAGCTCTTCACAGTAAAACCGTATATATTTAATTTCTATAGTACATTTCACTCGAAAGCATTTAACAACTTACAACCAATTCAGAAACCGTAACAGTAACTTCATTCAGCAACATAGACTTATGCAAATTCACAGAATGTACGTCTAGCGGATCCAATATTGCATATTAGTTCATTAGCATCAAGGAATGTAAACCCCTATAAATAACAGGTGCGATGGGACCCTGATAAGAGATGCTCGTGCGTAGATTAAGCAAGAGTTTATAGATGAGACTGCGAGATTGAACGGAAAAGGTTACGGGAGGAATTTGCTCATTAGAAAGATCTTGGTTTCTTTCTTGAATCTTGCGGCGTTTGGTAATCTTCTGATGCTTGGAGATAGCAAGTTCCAGATTCTCAGTGCTGCTCCCGAGAATGTTCTATCATACGTTTTTTTCTTCTGGAACATCAGTGGCTTCAGTAGTAGAACGCTGGTGCTCCTGGAAGATCTGATTCCATCGGAAATCACCAATTTCTGAGCTAGAGACCTTGGTGTATTGAGGTGTAACACTCTGTGTGTGATGCATGCTATTTTGAGTTGAATTCTAGCTTAGTATGGTAGCCAGTTCAGGGCCTTTAGGTGAGGAGAGATGTGGTAGAATTTTTTTGAGCCTGTTATAAGTCTTGTTGCTGTGTTGAGGCAGGCTTTTAAAGGAGCCGTTGTGATCATGGGAAGCCATGAAAGTGTAGTGCATCCGTATTCAATCCCCAAGATTACTAATGCCTGGACTGCAATTTTGAGGTCTGCTGTTTCAATGAATGGTCTCAATTTCTATTTGCAGTAGTTTTCTGTGGGCACAAGGAAAGCCCCGCCCTGCAATGAGTTACATGATTTTACCACGACTTCGAGGGAGGTGGGCTGTTGCAAATTTCTTGTTTTACTACTGGGTGTGCTTATTACAACAAATTGATATATTGCTGATTGGAGAAGATGAGGAAAAGGTAGAAGAGTCCCCGAATATTTATAAGATTTTGTTGGGCTCAAAAGCAGAGAGGAACTTTTTTCAGAATTTAGAGCCCAGTTACTACAAAAAAAACTCGATTTGAGGTGCTTCAAGCTGCTTATAAAGCATGGTTACAGATTCGTAAGATGTTGAAGATTGGTAAACTTAATTTTTATACACCTACTTCCTCTCTAGCTCTACCTCCCTTAATCTTAATCTTATATAGGGGACGCTTACAGAATATCTAAAACAATCATGATATAACCTAATTTCTGTGCTATGTATGTATTGTGTTCTAGATTTGGCTGGCTCTAAGGCTTGGTGACCATATATGTGTATTATAATGGCCTCTGCATTTGACCGAACTGGATTTGCTGTGAGGCAGATTGAATATGCAATGACCTTCTTGTTTTTTTTTCTTATATCTTTTGTATTGTGTAATGCACTGTAATTATATGCATATCGTGATCCCTCTTGATTTGTTTTTTTTCTGTGTGCAAACAAAGCTTCTGTAAATGTTAATTGAATGGTTATGGCTTACTAAAATAAATTAAATTAAAAAATGAATGGTCTCAATTTCCGAATATTATTCAAGTAAAAACGTGCATCCTTAGCTAACGAGTTGATCTGGGCTTGCACGTTCAGGCTCTGATCAATAGTAATTCCTAGTGATGTGGTTGAATCCACAATGTTCAGGGTGCAGTTAAGTGCGGTGATAGAGTTGGTCTATTCTTTTACAGTGGGTGAATTTTTGGTGGGGGATAGAAGGAGGAATTCAGTTTTTTGCGTGTTTAGTTTGAGCGGATTACTAGTTAACCATAGCATAGTTGTCCTTAATGCCTCATTCATTGACATGATCTCCTCCAAAGATGAAATCTTAATGTAAATCTGAGTGGCATCAGCCTACATGTGGAAAGAGATGTTGGCAAGGCGGAGTATATGTGTTTGTGGTTCCATATGTAGGTTGAATAGTGACGGGGAGAGGGTTGAGCCTTGTGGAACTCCGATCTGAGTGGGGAAGATGCTGATAGGTTATGATTCACCAGAAATCTCTGTTCTGTTCTGCAAGAAGGACTTGAACCAATCTAGAACTCTCCCTGAAAAGCCCATTCTGTTTTCCAGACGTTCTAGCAACAGCTCAAGGTTGACTGTGTCAAATGCTGATGATAGGTCAGGAAGGATTAAAATACATGTTTTGTTCTGGTCAAGGGCTCAGTAATGCATCCTCTACAATATGTAATATTGCCGTTTCAATACTATGATTTGATCTAAATCCCAATTGGCAGACGTCTAGTAGAATACATTTGGATATGTGTTGGCTTAGCTGCTGCTGCACACACTTTTCATAATGAATCAATGCCATTGTAGTCTATGGCAGTATCCACTAAAGGCCAGTGACGCTTTCAAAATCATTGTTTGGGGCAATGGTGTCTCTGTCCCTGCGTGAGAGCAGCCATCTGTCATTCACAGGCCTAGATGCCACCCTTTCCCATTTCTCACACGTAGGAGTGGATGCAAGCATGTATCTTTTGGTGCCGTGCCCTTGGTATTGGTAAGTGTTAGAATGCTATTCCTCTGTTATGGACATTGTTCTGAGACCCCTCATCACCCAAACCTCTCCCACTGTGACACCCTAGGCCCTGGCTGCACATTGTTGGCCCGGTTAGAAGTGGAGCTGTTGAATTTGTTCCCCTGCAAAATGGATCCAAAAGATGAGCAGGCCAGGGTTCTTGTTCCCTTGTGAAGTTGATTCAGTTATCCAGTCAAGCGCAAAGCAAGAGATTTGTGCTTACAATAGACAGTTATCTGATGTATGACATTAAAACTCGCCCTATCTTAACCCCTTCCCTGCTCATGACGGAACCACTCCGTCATGAGCCACGGGTGCCGTGTGCTCATGACGGAGTGGTTCCGTCATGCTGCGGCTGTTGGCGGCCGCTCCGCCCACGCGGCGCTAATTCCCTGCCTGTGCGGGCGATTAGCGCCGTGGGCGGAGTCATGACGGAACCACTCCGTCATGAGCACAGCTCAACCGTGACTCATGACGGAGTGGTTCCGTCATGAGCACGGCGCCACCGTAGTGCCCCCAAACCCCCCCCAGCGCTGCGGCGGAATTCCTGCCGCAGCCAAGGGGTTAATGCCCTTAACAACATTAATGCCAAAAACACGGATTGATTTAAGAAAAAGTAGTGTTAAAAACATTAAGGCAATGTGTCAGCGATTTAGTTCCTCTCCTATTCCAAGTTTTACTTAATCTTGCCTTCCTCAAGAGTTAGCTATTTAATCATGTTACGTTTCTTTCTGTATTATTTTTTCCGTGCATACTTTGAGCTGCGTGCAGGTGTTTATGGGGGGCTTTGATTGAGAGCTCTGACACTGAAGCCAAATCAAAGTGCCTGTCAGTGGGTTGGCCTCTCTGCAGAGCACACAAAACAATTGTCATGTATTCCAGCTGTAATTGCAATTTTGTGAAAATGTGTGAGAAGAGGGTGCACAGATGGAAACATATTTACAGGGGAAAGGGAAAGAAAATAAACTACTTAAATATGAGTGAGTGCTGTGTATGTTTGAAAGTGGTGAAGTGAGGGAGATGCAAGGAAGTGCCTTTGGGGGAAGAGAGAAAAAAGGGCGCTGAAGAGGAAAGAGAGGTGGTTGAAGATGTGCAGGTCTTTTTTTCAATATTTTTTTCTAGAGGAGGGTCCAGCCTGGACCCCACATTTGTTTATTAAGCTTGCCTCGCTCACTACATAAAAGTCATACCAAACATTTACGCCTCACCACGTTCAAATGTCACCAGTCGTCACTGCCTTGCAGGCCCTGAAACCCGTCGACCTTATTCAGCTAGTCACAATTTGTATTTGATTAATTGAGAAAGATGGTGTTCAAACACGGCATTTTGCCTGTTGTAACGGTATTATATCACATATGACTAGCTGTTGCTGGTAGGGTGCAGTATGATGAATTTTAAATAATATGTACCTGCCTTTGCTTTTTGTCCAACTGAAGGACTGGTCATTGTTTTGCAACTTCATGTGTCCTTCGAGTAATTGCTTATTGTCAAATGTATTATTGTCATTCATGTTATGTTTAATTTCTTAACTGTTTGTTTTTCTTGGTCCTGACATGTTATAAATGTAATATGTGTATACTAAAAAACAACTGAACTAAGAAGGTGTAATAAAAACACCAAACCACTCTAGTTGCCAAAGTGGTTTTTGCTGAAATGTCATTAATTTGAGACACACCCCAACATTTTTTTGTACTAAACTGAAATGAAAGGCAGCTCGGAGCGGGACTAAGAAGAACATGGACAGTCATCTGCCGTCTTTATTTTGAACCCGCATAGTGACAGACCATGTTACTCTGGCCCTGTCCTTGTCTTCCCACTTCCTTCACTACAGTGAGTTGACGTACAAGGGCTTGAAGCAGACGAGTCTGCCTGAGCGAGAAAGTAAGAGCAGGTGGGCTCACTTTGCCTTCAGTGTTTCATTTCATCAATGTTTGAGAAGTAAGGCATATACTAGCCCACTATCGCAGCAACAACTACATTGCAATGCTGCAAAATGTGGATTTGTAAGCACTATTTGAAGTAGGTGGCTTCTATAAGATGTTCAGGTGCCAATTTTGGATATGACTTTTGCCCCAATTTTGGAACTCTTTGAAAATCACTACTTTATTGAGTCTTGCATTTTAATGGGTCCTTAGAGTAGCACAACTTGGAAGTGGGCTACTACAGATATGGCTGTTGCGCTAGGCCACAATCTGTTAGAGAAAATCGTTAACTCAGTGCAATTTCAAGAAAAACATGCACAGCTCTTTCCTTGTCCTATACAACCAGCCGTCAGGGTTTGCATTCTGAAGCTTGGATAGAGGCTTACAGTGTTCGATCATGTGCTTCATTTTCTCTACTTTTTCACTGAGTTAACCATGCAAGCACAAGATAACACACTTACACTCAAATTATTAGCAGGCTAACTGAACAGTTAAACTCCGGTCTCTGTAAGGATCACTTCAAGAACTGACTTAATACTCATTTCATCTATATATTCACTGAAAAAACCATAGGTTTCACACATGTTATAGTTAGCTGGACATTTTACTGATAAAAAACCAATGAAATTCCCCCGTTATAGTTACTGTAGGCAACTATAACTCACGCGACCGCAATCCTCTGCTGATGCTAATACTGTATTTAGACACTTATTTGCCCATGTCTTCTTCCATTAAATTTTAGCTATACATATATTACAAATATTTTTTTTTCATAAAGACACATATGTCATCAGCAGAGGATTACGGTCGCGTGAGTTATAGTTGCCTACAGTAACTATAACTGGGGAATTTCATTGGTTTTTTATCAGTAAAATGTCCAGCTAACTATAACATGTGTGAAACCTATGGTTTTTTCAGTGAATTTGCAAGGTTTTTTAAATGCTAATTCCTAACTATAACGTGTGTGAAACCTATGGTTTTTTCAGTGAATTTGTACGGTTTTTTAAATGCTAAGTTACTTTACGCCATTTGTGGCGTGCGCGCCCACTTAACGCAGTTCGTTCCGTGCGCGCACGGTGCGCTTCGCGCACCGTGCGCGCACAGTGAGCACGCGGTGCGCGAAGCGCACCGCGTGCCCACGTTACGCTAGATGGGCCATGAACGCACGATGCGCTTCGCGCACCGTGCGCACATGGAGGACATATGATGAGCATCGTTGTGACAGGTAAAATATATGTTTTGCTTAACTCTGTTAAGCCATGCACAAAAGGTGCCCTTTGGGCACCTTTTGCACACGGGGTGGGGAGAATGTGGATATTGTTTTTTTTATTATTATTATTTCTTACCGTACGCGTACGGTAAGCGTAATCGTCGAAATTTTCGAAAAAATTAAAATTGCCTTTTTTCACTTGGGGGATCGTTGGGGACTCCCTCGACATGGCTAGGTGCTTGGGAGCTGTGTAAACAGCCCCTTTACATGTTTTTGCACTTGGTTTTTCAACCCCCTGTCAGAGTGCGAGAGAGAAAATGGCGGCCGCCGCTTCCTGGTTTCGACCGATTCGAATGTTTACTAAGATCTAAGGGCCAATCAGAATCGCGCTCGTGCACGCCACCGTACGCGTACGGTAAGCGCACCGTAAGCGCACCGTAAGCTGGCTCAGATATATATATTGATTTAAAGGCTATTTTCTCAGAATCTACTGAACAGATTTACACCAAACCTACAAAAGGCACTTCCTTGACCTGAGGACTACCTCTCTGCCAAATTTCAAGTAATTCTGTTCAGCCGTTCGGGCTGTAGCTGTGTCTAAAGGTCCTATGGAAAAATGCATGGGAAAAACGCGTTTTGGGACCCCCCTTTTATCTCAGCCCCCGCTTGACGAATCCCCCCGAGACTTTCAGGGTAGGAGCGGAGCGTAGCGCCCCACCTATTTTGAAAAATTCGCGAGGATTCGTCAACCGGCGCCAAAGTTATTCAAAATAGAATGTTGCGGATTTCCTATGGAAACGTGGTCCTAACTATAACTACCTACTGGCGACCGCCAGTAGGTAATATATATATATATATATATATATATATATATATATATATATATATTCACTTAAAAAACCATAGGTTTCACACATGTTATAGTTAGGTGGATATTTCACTCGTAAAAAACCAATGAAATTCCTCCGTTATAGTTAGTTCAGCTAACTATAACTCGCGCGCCCGCAATCCACTGCTGATGACGTCACATATTACATCACTCATGACATGGTCAGTGGCAGCACTCATGACATCACTGATGACATCATCCTTGTGATAGAGTGGCGGCCGCGCGAGTTATAGTTATCTGAACTAACTATAACGGGGGGAATTTCATTGTTTTTTTACGAGTGAAATATCCACCTAACTATAACATGTGTGAAACCTATGGTTTTTTAAGTGAATTTGCAAGGTTTTTTAAATGTGAATTCCTAACTATAACGTGTGTGAAACCTATGGTTTTTTCAGTGAATTTGTACGGTTTTTTAAATGCTAAGTTATGTATGTATTATTATTTTTTTAATATATTTATTTTACAATAAACTATATTAAGAAAAATTTTAAAATGTTTGTTTTGGGGGGTTTTTCAAGGTGCGCGCACCCCCGCGATTTAAAAAAAAAAAATTTTAAATGTTTTTTTCTGCCTTCGGGGTCCTTCAGGGACCCCCTGACAAAGGCTAGGGGGTCAGGAACTCTCTACCCTGCCCCCTTTTCACGTTCGCCACCTTCCTTTTTCATTCTCGCACAGAAAACAAACAAAATGGCGGCCGTCACTTCCTGATTTCGACCGATTCGAACGTTGACTAACATGTAACCACCAATCAGAATTACGCTCGCGCACGTTAGGGTGCTCGCACGGTGCGCGCACGGTGCGCGGCTATAGATATGTATGTGCTTTTAACTGCAATTTTCTCAGGAACTACTGAACAGATTGACTCCATATATGCAAAAGCCACATCCCTGAGCTAAGGACTACCTCTCTGCCAAATTTCAAGTAATTCTGTTCAGCCGTTCGGGCTATACCTTGGACTAAAGGTCCCTATGGAAAATTGCATGGGGAAAACGCATTTTGGGACCCCCCTTTTTTCTCAGCCCCCGCTTGACGAATCCCCCCGGGACTTTCAGGGTAGGAGTGGAGCGGAGCGCCCCACCTATTTTGAAAATTTCGCGAGGATTCGTCAACCGGCGCCAAAGTTATTCCAAATAGAATGTTGCGGATTTCCTATGGAAACACGGTCCTAACTATAACTATCTACTGGCGACTGCCAGTAGATAATATATATATATACATACATATATATATATATATATACACACACACACACACATATATACACACACACACATATTTATATATTCCGACGAAATCCCAAAGCATCAACAGCCACTTCGGCGCAACACCAGAGCACAGACTCCGAAAGCTGGTATGAAAAAGGATGTCAGTTTATTCACACATCAAAAAAAAAGTCCAAATGACGCGTTTCGGCTGCCAGACATGCAGCCTTGATCACATATATAGAGATATATAATTAGTGCCCCCGGATGGTGATACATATGTAAGAAAAAGAGCTGAATTCATACCATCCAAGGATATTTTACTAGCCCAAAAGCTTTTTACTGGTTGGGAGTATTGTCCTAGTCTGATTTTTATCGAGAAAGGCCGATCAGAAATAGGTCTGCTCTTTATTTCATTGTGAGACCATCATGTCTCTTAACCCATATAGTGTTCATCAACACTTTCACCTATACTACCTGTCCAAATATTGAACAAAACGCCTGTGATGTGGAACGTTTCACCACACTTTAATGCAGAAGGTACAGTTGAAATGCATGCATTCTGAATGCTTTCATTTTACTCAAGCTCCTCCAATGCATGCCTTCCCTTGTGCTCGCTCGCAGTGGAAAAAGAAAACATAGCAAGTCTTCCTCATGACAGTCTAAGGAAGTGGCTCTATCATAAAGTTATAATGCAGGCCCCTTCGCCAGCCTTATTGATTGGATGGCCAGCTTCCTGAGGGACTGCAGTCCAGGCGGCTCTGAGTGCAGAAGAGGTGTCAGCTGGAAACTGAACTACTTAGAGCAGGAGTGAAATAACGAATAAGCTTGCACTGACTACCCGTTTATGTAGAATAAAAAAAGTTGCAACTATTTCTCTATGGCAACAGCACTGTCTTGTTTATTTTGTGTTTGCAGACCAGAGCTTTATGAATAAGCAGTGTCTTGTTTATTTTTGTGTTCGCAGACCAGAGCTTTATGAATTTCAGTTTGATAGTTGAGGCTGGATGTAACACCCAGCATTAACTAATAAATCAATATTTATAGTAGGAAGGGGCATGGCCAAGCCGACCAAGATGGCGGACGCATCTCCCTAGTGCTCCGCTCGGCAGCCCGTGCCTTAATCAATTATCTAGCCCTCGAACGCCATTACCCCTCAACAAAACCTCATGCCTGGCGGACAGTGGTGCAGAGAAAGGCCCGGTGCGCTCATGTGGACGACAGCGGCGAGAACGGCACCCTCACGGGCGACTTCGGTTGAGCCGCTGTCTCCCTCAAAATGGCAGGCCCGCCATCACCCTGAACTCAAACCGGGGCTGTGAGCGGAGCGAGGCTCGGAGGACCACCCCCTGGCCCTGCGGTGGCTCGAGACACGGGCCGGGCTGTGGGGGCAGCGCCGAGCTGAAAAGTGCCAGAGATGGAAGTAACAGGGGCACTGGGGATAGCAGGGCGGACGGAGGCGGCCTGAGCCTCGTGGGCGGCCGCGACAGGATCACCGGGTTGCTCCCCCAGCGAGGTGGGCCGGCTGCGGCGCAGCGGGCCGTGGAGAAAAACGGAGCAACTCCCCAGCCAGGAGACGGCATAACACACAGGCTAAGCCCTATGGGCAACACCAGGCAAGGAAGGTGAGAGATACAACTGCGTGCCATTTCGCAGACCCGCACTCCCGAGGGTGACGGGCAGACCAGCAGGGGCCCTCCACCAGATCAGTGCCAGGACATCCCCTGTAACCCCCCTCCTCCTTGCACGGCACCAGGACTCGAGGTGCGCAAGGGAGTGGAGACATTCCACGGGAGAGACGACAGACGAGCTCCCAGGGCGGGCGAGACAGTCGGGGGCAAACAACCCCCCTCCCTCCTGTGTCGGACACGTAAAAACCACACACGCCACATACAGGCCGCTGCGGACCAGGCGCAGCGCCTGAACTGACTCCTCACCTCACTCGGGAAAAACCGGAGCTGGAGGGCAGCGCCCCCCGCGGGCGGCACCGGGACTCGAGGTGCGGCAGGGAGGGGGCAGAAAGGAGAGGGGGAAAGTCGGAAGCAGCAGCGCCCCTGAGCAACCGCAGGGCACCTAAGGGGGGGGAAGACCCAAACTACTAAAACTAATCACTAATCCCTGGCTGGTCTGTGGGAGCTCTCGAAGAGGCAGACCAAGCCCCGGACCCAGGCGCCACTGAACTGAGGACAACCAGGGACCCCCACAGGCTCCATGCATTACGAAGGCATCACAGGAGGCGGCCTCACGCTGTCTTGCGCTAGACCACACTGACACCCCCCCCCCACATCCTGGACCCCCGGATTCCCCGAGGCAACCTGTTGGCTGCTTCCCACTGACAGATCTAGTGGACACTGGCAGGCCTGCCGACCTGGGTTCCCTGGTTTCCAAATACCTGGATCCCGCAGGTCAGAAATGTCACTACAGGGTATACGTCTGAGACACCGGTCTGGGACATCGCACAATTGACTCCCTACACTATACTTCAGGGGCCACTCTGATCACCTGCAGCAAATGAAGCCAGCCCTCGCAGGACCACCGCGATCCTCGGACCCCCACGAAGGGCTAAGTACTGCGGGGTAGTGGACACAAAAGGTCACAAAAGGACTGACAGGAGAGCGACTGAAGGAGGGGCAGTAGACCCCTGGACAGAGAGCAATCACCGACCATCGACATCTCCCATCTGCACCGGGAGTAGACACTGGTGAGCAACAACCCCCGTGAAATCTCTGGAGCGCACAACTAATAAGACCCGCGAGTAGCCCCGGGCGGACACGGCACAACACTATCCGCGGAGAAGCTCACCACAGGGATCCTCCCATACAAGAGAGACGACGGTACCCCAGGAGGCGCTGGACACAGTAGTCTGCCGTACCCAAAGTAAGACGCAGAACAACACGACTCAAGACCCCGGTCGCAGTGGACACGGAGAGGAACGGACTTGACCCCTTACTTTTCAATAGAGAGGGCGCATCGGGTCCCAGCCCGCAAACCGCGACCGGGATTGACAGCCCGCCCTTTTCTGCTGAAACTCCTCCACTACCAAGAAAGGGACACCATCCTCCGCGCAGCCCGACAACATGGAAAGCTTCGGGTAGAAGACAAACAGGTCATGCTGTTCCCCGATTATTCCCGAGCCGTCCAACAGCAGAGAGCTACCTTCCTAGAAGTTAAACGCGCCTTGCGTCAAAAGAACATACAATATGCTCTGTTGTTCCCTGCACGTCTTAAAATTATTTATGAAGATGCTACACATTTCTTCACGGACCCTGCTGAAGCACGGGCCGGGTGGAGCAGCACGCGACGGCCCGGGACTCTCCAGGAGTTCACAAGACTACCACCCGGGTAACCGCCCAAGACGTGAACTTAAGAAAGTCACCCTCACTCTACTACAAACAATTCCACGGATCTAGAACAAATCATAAAGGAATGCAGGAGAGCACGACAAGAGGCAAAGGTGAAGTCGACGGGAGGGAGTTCAGATGGAGACAGAGGCCCACATCTGTTCAGCTCGGAGGAAGAAGATTGCAGCGATGCACGCACATCACGAGAAGGCTCAGTAACGCCCCCGATAGTAACCCCTCAAACGGCAGACACGCTAATATAATGGTCTTAAAGCCCCGAGAGACAAAGACAGCAAAGCCTTGAGTCAGGATCAGGAAACACAGAGAAAATACAATGCCCCACTCAGATGTAACAGTGCCGCAAACGATCATGACCACCACGAGCCACAACAACAAGCGCTGAAGCGCTGAAGTCAGATTGAAGTGAGCGGCAGTAACCAGGAGTGGCATCTTTGGGTAGATCTATTACAGCGTCTACAAGCGGACGGCAGTGGTGGTAGCAACCAGCGGAGCTGCACGGCCACCCCCCCAGCAACGAACTAAAGTTTGTATATGGACTACAGTTTGGACATATCGCCTTGTACGATGGGTCCCCCGAGTTGGGAAATGTTTCCCGTTGTTTGATGTTGCCCCTTTCCCTTCCCTACTTCTCCAGATATACACAATGGAGCGAAAACATGGACATAGCAGGCACAGACGGTGTGTGAGCGACTGGCGATGGGTCGAGGGGAGGGAGCAGTGGGCGGGGAGGTCGTCCTCTAAAGGGAACACCCGACTAACCATTGGACAAGCTGGCACCTAAGATCCCTAACACAGGTATTACATATATCATGTTAAACGTAAGGGGTATGCACACGGCAAACAAACGCTATAACATATATGCATGCATAAAGAGACAGCACGCGCAGATAGCCCTGCTGCAAGAGACACACCTGACATCCACAGAGGTAGATCGCTTGCGAAAAAAATGGCGCGGCATAATATGTGCCACAACATACTCCGCATTTGCCAGAGGTACCCTGATCTGGATTAGGCATGGGGTGCCGTTCTGGAATCAGTCACGTGTAGTGGACAAAGAAGGGCGATACTCGCTGCTAGCAGGGTTGTTAGAGGGTCAGTCACTACTAATAGGAAGCATATATGCACCCAATGTAGAGCAAGAACAATATTGGAGACGCCTCACGGGAATACTGACCCAACACATATCGTACCCATGGCTCCTGGGAGGGGATTACAACTGCACCCTAGACATCAACCTAGATAGATCTCACCCCCCGCCGGCACACTCGCAAAGGGCACAAACAGACGGAACACTTTCGACAATGGGTGGATCACTGGGCATTGGTGGACGCTTGGAGAGCACAGAACCCAACCATGCGGGTATACTCCTTCCATTCAATCCCACACAACTTACGAGTGAGACTAGACAGATTTCTGTGTTCCACAACACTCCTCCCCTAGGTACAACACACAGACTATCTGGGTAGAGTGGTCTCAGACCACGACGCGCACACAATTACTCTTCGATGGAGGCCACCTCACCCCCCTGTACCGACATGGAAGCTACCGCATGAGTGCCTTACTGACCAGGCATTCCGCCAGGCACATGAGGATCATATACAGGAATACTTCACACTAAACACCGGCACGGCATCCTCCAGATTAGTAGAATGGGATGCATTCAAGGTCGGAGCCAGGGGGCTCTGCATCCAACAAATAGTGGGAGTACGGAAAACACTGGAGAACGCATTACTGAAAGCAGAATCACAATTGGCGGGGTTCTCGAAAGCTGCGGATAAAGGGGTAGCCACACCAGTACAAGTAGCAAATGTTAAAACATTACACGCTGAAACCTTGCGCGATCTCCGTCAATACAACTTCAGAACCTACGCAACCAAAGTACACAGGGAGGGTAACAGATGCTTGGTTAGTTAAGCAGGACACAGAAGTAAAACCAATCACGGAACTCAAAGATAAGGAAGGAAACCCTAAATACTCTCAGCTAGACATACTACATGTGTTTCAGGGCTACTACTCGGAAATGTATAGATCCCCGGCACAAACACCACACCAGGAGCTGACTCATTTCCTTGACCCATCAATCATGCCCAGCATCCCACTCGCATACAAAAAGGAGTTAGAAACAAAAATCAAACCCCCGGACATAAGACACGCGATTCGAACACTAGCTCGTAACAAAGCCCCAGGTATGGATGGGTTCCCGCTCGAGTATTATAGCACTTTCGCAACCCAGCTAGCGCCCCAGATGGCAGCCATGTCCGAGGACGTGCTGACCAGGGGCGAGCACCCGCGCTGCTCTGCGAATCGACTTTAATGACATTCCCGAAACCACATAGAGACCCGACATTACCCGCATCCTATAGACCAATCGCTCTATTAAATGCAGACTGCAAAATATTAGGTAAGATACTAGCAGATCATTATAGTCAAATCCTTCCGGCGCTAGTGCACCCAGACCAATGTGGGTTTGTCGCAAGACAACACCTCCCAAAATTTGCGCAGGCTGTTTCATATCCAGGATAGGGCAAAAGAACGGTTCCCAAGGGCAGCATGCCTAATTTTGGACCTGGAAAAGGCCTTCGATACCCTACTATGGCCACATTTGTTTGCAGTACTCCAGAAGGTAAATGTAGGCCCTACCCTACAGGCATACACGCAACGTCTCTACAGGGGCCTCACCTCCAGAGTCAGGATAGGCAAACTTATTTCTGCTTCTTTTCCAGTGGAACGGGGGACAAGGCAGGGATGCCCTCTGTCCCCCCCTTCTGTTTTCTTTAGCAGAAGAACCCTTAGCAATACGATTAAGAAGAGAGGAGGAAGAATGGGGAATCCCAATAGCTGACTCGGTACACTGTGTATCGCTATACGCAGACGATCTCTTGATCTACGTCCGAGATGTTACCAGTGACCTCACCCTCATATGGTCAGCACTGCGAGACTTTGAAGTGACCCCTTGTCTCAAAGTCAACTGGGACAAATCTACGATCTTCCCGCTGAGCCCCCACTTGGCGCCTCTAGACATAACAGTAGGAACCACCTAGAGTGCCATGACCCCCCGATATCTGGGAGTGCGACTGTATCACTCTCCCGAAGATCTATATGAAGGAAATCACCGAAAGACATTAGAGGGGCTGAGAACAGCGATCATTTTCTGGAAGACATTGCCCCTGGCTCCCATTGGGCGTGTAGCCATCGCTAAAATGATTATGGTCCCAAGACTGCTGTATCATTTCACAAACCTCCCGGTCATACCACCGCGCTCCTTCTTTCAGGAATTAGATACACTGTTCACAGCGTTGTTTGGGGAGATGGGTGGCATAGGAAAGCCTTAACCACCCTACAACTACCCACAACTCGGGAGGGCCTAGGAGCTCCGTCCTTCGAGGCGTACTTCCTCGCGGCACAACTCCAATGGCTCTCTCACTGGATAGCGGAACGGCACATAGGAGAAACAATTACCGACGAAGGCCGCTTACCCCTTCCAGCTGTCAGGAGGTTGTTGATGCCTGGGACCAAACCCTCGCGCACATATCCCCTACAAGTGTCCATAGCCCGTAAGTGTATGCTGCGAATACACCGCATGTCGAAGGGAATGTCCCTGTATTCCCCATTACCCCCACTAGTGGGATTCCCCCGGAAGGACAAATATTATACCACGGAGGCCCTCCAAATATGGGCGGATCACGATGTGACCGAGGTGGAATCCCTATTTGAAGAGGGACAGCTAAGGACATACGCCCAAATGACGGAGCAGTATAACCTCCCACCGGGACAATTCCTTACACATAGACAACTCTTAGATAGCGGCTGACACTACTGGGATCTCCGAGAGGGGGAGCCCCCGACACATCCAGTCTTACACACGATCCTTCGTATGGGCGCGGGCAGGCACCTGGTTACTTGGCACTACAAAGCGATCCAGGAGCTGGCCAGTACCCCCCTAGACACATTGCGACACACATGGGAGGATGAGGTGGGACGGGTGTTTCATGATAAAGAATGGGAAAAAGTGCTGGAATACCCCAAAAAGGTCTCTAGGAACGCGCATTTCAAAAACATACAATTCAATATCCTACACCGAGCATATCTAACTCCTCACCGGTTACACCGTTTGTACCCCGACACGCATTTTGCTTGCCCCCGCTGCCAAACCCAGGAAGCGGACTTTAAACATATGTTCTGGGATTGCCCTATAATCCGACAGTATTGGGACATGATACAACAGTCACTCCAAGCGACGGTAAATCTTCCGAACATATCCACATGGGAGGCATGCGCCTTGGGAGTTTGTCGCAAAAAGAAAACCGACAAATTACAGTGGCGTTTCGCGTCCCTGGCTCTCCTTCTAGCGAAGAGGGGAATAGCCATGCATTGGCGAGCCTCAGCAGGACCCCCAGTAGAGGCATGGATAGGTGATATAAAAAAATGGGGCGCAGCAGAGGAGGAGGCACTTAGGGATGAGGAAGTGAAAGGGACACGCAAACATCCCATCTCCATGGAATGGGCACACCTGCTATTTCAATTTACACAGGAAACGACAACGGCAGCAACACCTGAGGCCTCACAACTCCAATCCCAGCACCTATCTCGATCTCCCATAGCACAGATATCAGCCTCCCTGGTATAGCCATGGGACACTCATCACCAAACTAATGTTCAAGATGGATCAGATGCACCCCTATGTGGCCCTGTAGATTGCCCTCCAACCCCTCCTGCCCACGTGATGATACCGTAGCGCGAAATCACAGCCAGTCATATCACTGCACACCACAATGCACACTCCGATCGCTCCCATTCCTCCCTTACACCCGGTTTCCCCCCACAGTTCACAGGTTTGTTTCCCCCCTTGGCATTTTCGAAACTAAAACCATCCGCCAAGGAATACCTTTCCGGATCCTGTCAGGGATGACTTACATGGGTAGAGGTGAGGGCGAAATACCAACCCAAACCCCCGGGATACATGCCCAACAAGACATCGCATGACATGGCAAAATATGCTGAGTCAAACTGGAACATGACTCCCGGGCTGATGTAAGCTACCTTATCCAAGTTGTATTGATGTATGATAAGACCACTAAATGCATTGAGAAAAATACTGCTAACCAAATGCTCGTAAATGTATGTTATGACATGTCAATGATGCAATAATAACTTGTACCAGGAAATGTGCAAATCTTAATAAACAAATTTAAGCAAAAAAAAAAATCCAATATTTATAGTAGCTGTAGTATGTGTCTGTTACTTGATTTTGGTCAAGTTCAGCATGATGCAGGGGGACATGACACAGAAGCTAGCAGTGCCGTTGACGCACTGGAGCAGCGTGTGGTAGTAAGGACTTGGACTGATGTTTCAATAGTGTCCAACATAGGCCAAGGAAGGTCAACTCCATATCTGATTTTCAATTAATTAGCACATGAAATAAAACTACATAC
Source organism: Triturus cristatus (assembly GCF_964204655.1). NCBI lineage: Eukaryota > Metazoa > Chordata > Amphibia > Caudata > Salamandridae > Triturus > Triturus cristatus. Next base: position 1,102,261,818 of record NC_140585.1, on the reverse strand, counting down.
AAGTAATCACTTTAGAACTCTTTTACATAGCTAGGTTTATCCTGAAGGTTTGAAATGGATCCAGCCTTCTTAGACCTACGGAGGGCCGTCTTTGCGATAGAGACTCGAAGAACAATAGAACCATCACCATTCTGCAAGATGTTTAGCTGGCAGATTTCTGGTCTTACATTTGTAAAGATCTTTATAAATGTATTTTTTTCTTGGCAAGCTACTGACTTTAAAAGGTAAGCCTGACGTGCGCCTGATTTCGGACTTATCAGGACAGTGAGCATAAGTTAGGCTCTGCCTAGCACATGCCGGACATTGCTTGTGCTGCAGCTGATGGATCCCAGTCTATCTCACATTTGATTGGTAGTTGAGCCAACTGTGATTGTTTCTGTATCAAAATGCTTCTGTCACTGCCAGGAGAGGACCATGATGCCTTGAGTAGCCAGGGTCTGAGGCCCCTTCACAGCACTGAACATTGTGAATAAGAGCTGGTTAACTATTGTCAGTATAGTCTTAGCGCAGCCTCTCATGTAAACTCATTGACTGTTGCATTTCTGTTTAGGTAAATCGGGATATCACTTTATCAATTTTTATCAAACATATAATAATGTTTCTGAGTCTGTCCTTGTAATTATTGTAGGGAATAGGTGGGACAAGTGGATTTTACAGGGCATGTAGATTTCTGGAGCACGTAGATCATTAAATTCCACACCTCTGATTTTAAGTTTATTCAGTCTATGATCCTGCTTTGGGTATATCTGACGCCCTCTAAACTAAATAGGATGTTCCTAAAGGTCCCATCATCTTGCCTGAGAAGCCATTCTGCAAATGCGAATTGGTACACATTTTGCGGTCATGCCCAGCTCTATTCCCCTACTGGGGAGAGGTCCGGGAATCACTCAGATCCCTCACAGCCAGTGCTCATTGGGACACAATTGAACACTGCTTCCTAGGTCTTTACCCTAGACCCAAATCCTCAAAAGCAGTATCACGATTTGTAGACCTAGTACTTCTCCCTGCTAAGAGGCAGATAACTATATGCTGGAAGTCTCCCACTGCATCCCTAGCAGCAGGTTGGCGTGAAGAGATGTGGCGTTGGGGCTATGCTGAAAGCTTGGCGCTTTGTAGAGAGGAATATCGTGGGCCACGCAAACAACCAATAGTCATTAAATGGCATACCATGCTAGAACACTTTAAAGTACAAGAAGAAGACAGAGACAATTGCCAAGGCACATATCTGTGTCCGACCTGGTTGGGTCTCCTGCCCGCTGATGTTTGCCTTTTTAGGTGACGGTGACATGGTCCATGACCTCCTATGATCCCTCAAGTGCTGGGACCGCTCACATCGTACTCATGATAACTTAACGACAATAACACATGGCATGGTAGTGCAGAATGATTGTTTGGGATAGGAGGGAGGTTGGGTTTTGTACTCTTTTGTTATGGATATTTATGTTCCTTTCACTCTTTATTATTTGTTATACTATCATGATACTCAGTCCATGGATATGTAACATCCTTTCTAATTTTCATTATACCCAATACCTAGATGTGACGGTATAATACTTGCAGTAGCTATTCCTTGACAGATGTTAACCTCGGAATTATCAGTATGTGCCTTAATCGTTGTACTCACTTTTCTTCAAAAACTCAATAAATGTGTTTTTTTTTTAAATTGGTAATAAACAGATGAAACCTCTAGCATCTCACATCGCTTTTCCCAATGAACCAACCAAGCCTAAGTCTGCCTCACTGGCTTGTCATCATAACCAACTACTGAATTGAGCATGAGCATTCCCAGAAGACAAACATCAGTCTGTCTTAATATTGTAAATATGTACAAAAATTGAATTGGCAAACTATGCGTTTAAGAGAGACTGTCAAGGATTTCCACACTGTGAATCTTCTACTCTCAGGGTTTGTCAGAGTGAGCAACCACGCCCCTTGCGTGGTATGGTAGTTTGTGACATTCCATGTGACAAAATACCTGTCTACAGGCTTTAAATGGTAAAATAACACCCTCGTAAGAAAACTGGTTGTTCATTGGGAAGGATGTGAATCCTTCCCAAGTGTTAAGTACAAAATCTTGTCAGGTGCAAAACATAAACATGAACTCAACCCCTGGTACGGCACAGATGAGCTTAACTTAAGACATTTGATTAAAGTATTAAGTAGTACAAAACAATTAAAAGGTCAAAACACAACATAATAAAAACCCCACAACCTATTTCTAAAAATAGAGAAACTCTGAATAAGAAAGATGACAGCAAAAATAACTTAAATCCCATAAGGGGAACAAAAGATATGGATTTTTCTGTTTTAGTGGAAAAGGACCAAGAAAAGGAAGTGTCAATCAGATTCCTCTGTTTTTGGTTTACCAACTTCTAGGCGTGATTTCAGGTCCTTCACGATGGAGTGCTGATTTGATACCCCAAGTGGATCGTCCCAGTCAGAAATGTTGCCTTCTGACATAATTTTAAAATAGAAGTAGAAATCCTCCAGACGGGCAAGGTTGCAGGCTGTATATGGTAAAGTCTTCATGAAGGTGGATAAGCAGTAGAAGAGATGGTGCTGAAGCCATTAATGTTATCGGTAAAAGCGTTGAGTGGGAAGATTCAGTCAGTCAGTCAAAATTACTTTATTCGGCTCATAACAAAAACCATAAAAGTACAATACATCAAATACATACATACATAATAAATAACATTTAAAATAGACATTTACAAATATATTTTAAAAAGTTGATAAAAATTGAGACTTCGTAAAAGTTAATCAAAGTTCAAGAAATAGTCAATTAGAACACTATGTCCACTTGATTTTTTTCCTTAATCTCATCGCAATGGCCAGAAATTTGCAATATTAAAAATCTCCCAAGGGGAACCTAGCAGCTGAAGATATAAAAGAGCTGGTTTGACTTGCCTGAATCCTTTATTTTTAATAAGGGGGATGATAAACTTTTTACGGAGAGGGAGCAGATGTTTACAAAAAAAGATAAAATGTGTAGTATCCTTAAGGGAGAATCTGTCACAAGAGCAGATCCCCAGCTCCCTGTCCTTCGTCCACCCTGGGGAATCAGTGAGCAAAAGATGGTATTTGTTCAGTCTAAACCTGGTCAATAAAAAACGATGGTTCATGTTGTTCACTGTTGCCAAGTAAGGTTCAATATTATTAGAGGTGATAATTAACTGATGGGCCTTAACTGTGGCTTTGAGTAACTCCTTTTCCTCTCTAGCTAAAGTTATCCGCTGCTTATACATATTCTTCACCCATTTTATGTCCCCCTTTAATACATTACTTGGTTTATCAAATAATTCTGGACGGCCTAATTCACTAGTCCTGTTCTTAACGTGATTCAGCCAGGGGATAAGTTTTCCGTGCTCAAGGGATAAGCAATCCTTTATAATTTCACGGTTTAACTCTAGTTCCGGATTCTGCCAGATTGATAACCATTTTAATAACGGAGCTACAGCTATCCGGTCCACTAAGTAATCTAACCCACATTCTTGGTGGACAATGTAGCCGGGGGTTGCCTGAGGAAGTGATAGAACGGATTTAAGAAACTTATCCTCTACCACCTGCAGATCCGTTACATTTTTAGTTCCCCACAGGTCCGCACCGTACATTGCTATGGAAACACATTTCGCTACATAAATGTTCATCATAGCCTGCATGGGCTTAACCCCCAGTTTACGCGCAAAGTCCAAGACACCTGAAGTTGACCTGGCAAAAGCGTTTCGTTTAGCTGCTAGCTGAGGGGCCCAGGTAGATTTATCATCAAAAATGACCCCCAGATATGGGAATCTAGTGACTCTAGTTAAGATATGCCCTTCACAGAGCATAGTCTTAACTCTCTTAGGTTTACAACCTACAACCATAACATGAGAGTTAGTAAAATTCACGCTTAAATCAAGTTTTTTCATAAAATCAGCAAATGTGTCTAAAAGACTTTGCAGCCCTACTGCCGTGCGTGCTAACAATGCAGCGTCGTCTGCATATAGCAATGCAGGAATAAGATACTTCCCAGCCCTAGGGATGTCCTTACATGACTCAGTTAAGGCAATGGCTAGGTCATTAATATAAAGAGTAAAAAGTAAGGGGGCTAAAATACAGCCTTGCCTGACCCCGTTGGAAATTCCAATTTTGCCTGTGCAATTGCCCAAACGGTCAAATCTGACAGTGGCAGTAAGGTCTCTGTGTAGATCTGCTAGGAAATACACAATATTTTCGTCTAAGCCATACTTAAGGAGTAATTCCCACAGTTTTGACCGATTCACTCGGTCAAAAGCCGAAAACAAATCCATAAAGGCAAGATAAAGCATCCCTTTCTTAGCTATAGTATATTTTCCTATTAATAGGTGTAAGTTCAGGCTTTGGTCAATAGTGCCCCGGCCCTTTCGAAACCCATATTGTAAACATGAAAGGATGTTTGTGTCTTCCAGCCAATCTGTTAGCTTACCCAAGACAACCCGCCCCAGGACTTTTACTGCTATGTCAATAAGGGAAATAGGGCGGTAACAACTAGGATCCCCCCTATTTCCTTTCTTGAAAATGGGTATGATCGCAGACTCGGACCAAGTGTCCAGAATGCCTGCGACACAGACCCTATTATAAATATTCATTAACACTATAGACCAAGTCTCAATATCTGATTTAAAAAGGTCCGCTGGGACACCATCGGGACCGGGAGCCTTATTAATTGTCATCTTACCGATGGCCTCAGCCACCTCGCTCTTAGTTACCGAAAAAGTATATGAATTCGTAGAGTGGGAAGGGGCATTCAACCCCCCATTTGTTCCCACTTCATAGACTGACTTAAAATGGGTACGCCATGCTTGTTCCCCGATACCGCAATCTAATTTATCATTACAAGGGTCGCGAAAAAATGGTTTATTAACCACAGACCAAAACTTTGCGCTGTTACGAAGGACGTCAACGGAAGATAGTTCTTCCCAGGCGTCCTCTCGTATCATCTTTTTCCTGCGCTCCAGAGTTTTAGTGTATTCTTTCCTTAGCTGGGCTACGATAGACCAGTTCACTGGTTTGCAGCTCAAGGCTTCCCTCAACTCTCTATTAGCCAATGAGCAGTTTTTATCAAACCATCCCTTCTCAGCCTTATCCTTAGCCTTAACAGGACATCGAAGGTCTGCTGAAATCTGTGAACAGATTACAGAGTACGCCCCTAATACGTCCTCATTTCCTGCTTCTAGATCAAGGCACATATTCAGCTCTGAGCCAACCTTCCTTTTTAAATTAAGAAAAAAGTCGCCGGGGATTATGTTACTCCATCTGATCCTGCGATCCTGGTCTGTGGGACGGATATTAGATTTATCCGTCTTGTCCTGAGTTATAACAGGTTTTAAGAGAAAATCAGACAAAGTAAGTACCACAGGATTATGGTCACTAAAATGTGACCAGACAGCTGAATAACCGTTTATCCTTTCCCCCAAAGCTGTTCTGACAAAAATGTAGTCAATCACCGAATGTTTGCCGTTCCCTTTAAAAGTAGGTATGTTCTCGTCTCCCAGGGGTGGAAGTATCAGATCATAATCAGCCAGGATTGTTTCCAAGAACTCACCCTGAACTGAATGCTCAAAATGGGCCACCCCCGACTCTGTTGGACCTAAAGGGTCTATGGAAAAACAATTATCCAAACATCCATGAACATTAAAGTCGCCCATGATGATGATGAAGCAGTTATTTTCGTTATTCTCCTTGTATGTAACCAAAAAACGTTTTAATGCGGTCAGGTGTTCAACTATGGCATCTCTATGAAATGAATTATAGAAATTGATGATTCAAATATCACTTCCCCCAATTGGGGAAATTTGAACTGCCAAACAGTTACATGAACCTGGGTCTAATTGAGTCTGTAAGCCAGAAATGCTTGCAGAGATCAGTGTAACCAGCCCGCCCTTAGCCCTACCCATATTAGATGGTACCGCAGACAAATAAAAGCCTGTATAACCATCTAAGACCAGAGTATTGTCTATATCCCAAGTTTCTTGAAGACAAATAACTTCTCCCATACCTATGAGATCTCTCCAAGCTGGGTCGTCTATTTTGTTTCCCAGACCGGCTATGTTCCAGGAAACCAATTTTGTTAAAGGGCCCAAAGGCCCCAGATCTGGGCCATTAATTGCAGAGGTCGCTACATCAGAAGTGGCGAGCCGGGTGTTAGGAACAATGGTATCTTCCCGTGACCCTAGTCACTCATTTTCATCTAAGTTGGAAAAGGCAGAAAACCTATTTATGACAGGGACAGAATATTCATAAGGACCACTACCACTATGATAATCATTGATCGCTCTCCTGTCGTGGACTGGTGGATAAAAAAAGCCCAAAGGAAAAACGTTAACATACTCCTGATGAATTCTAACTGAACCAGCCTGCCTCAAAATATCATCAACTAGTTTAGGTGCTCTAAAACTTATAACAATACAATCACCATCTAGACTCTTTTCAGTCCTACCCACCCACGGGACTCTTCTAATCATCAAGAAATTACTGTCGAGATGATGCCCCAAAACGGTTTTATTTGCCAAGTAATGTAGGGCCTTATTTTTAAGAGAAGTCCAATGCTCCGGTTTCCCGTCCATTAGCTTTGGTACATTGGCTAAGATAATTGTATAAGGACATGTCTCTGGAGGTAAGTGTAGTGGTGAATCCCTCCCAACAGGCTGTACTGTGGAAGATGTCCTCCCCCCAGAGTTTTGTATACAAGTTTCTTTGCGCCGGACTATTACGGGATCTTTTATTGGTGGGGGTAAGGTTTTAGGGCCTGTGCCAGAGGTGATGGTAGAAAGCACAGGTTGTTGATGCGGAATAATCATAGAATCCAGCAGGTTGCTAACTGTTGCTGTACACGTATTTAAGGAGTCAACTACCATGGTGCTTGGACCTACATTTGTACTCTTTTTGTTAATGTGTGACTCAATTTCAATAATGCGATCCTCTATTCGCTTCAGAGAGGCCAGTAGCGGTACAGTAAATAGCTGAAGACGGGCATCTATAATCTTCGCAAGCTCAGTCGCTATATTTTCACTAACAATCTCAGGACCCCGATTTCTTTGTTCAGTTATTCCCCCATGCATTATCTCGCTACCTGTCTGTGGGGCACTAATTTTGACCTGGTTCAACCCAGGTGCGGGACTGGTAATTCTCGAGATTTTTGCCATTTTCCGGTTACCCTAGGGATTTTTCTTACCCTTTCTTTTACCCAGCTCAATATTACCCCTACTTAGTATCTGGTTGGATTTAGCTGTAATGTATGATTGTCTTGTACGAATAGCCACTGGGGAAGGTGCTGGGCTCATGAGAGGTAGGGGAGCGGATATAGCCAGGGAAGTAACAACAGCGTTCGATCCATTTGAAGTTATACAGGACTGAGCAGCAACAGGGAGTGCATTGCTTGGGGCAGGGTCCATAAGAGATGTAGCTGACGGGGGCTGCCTAATCGGTTCTAAAGACAGCCTACGCTCCACCAAAGCTATTTCTTTCACAATGGCCGACTCGGCCTGTTTGAGGTAACTGTCTAAAGTTCCCATGCCAGCAACTCTCGTGCTCGTCTTAGCATTCATATTCAGAACTATGGGCAAATAGACACTACCGGCAACCAAGCATCAACAGTGGCTTCACAACAATGCACAGACCATCAACCCGTAAGTGATCAATGAGGTGAAACACAAATCCAAGAGAGTGACCCCAGCCTAGCCTCTATCGGCCTCTGAGGGCCTAAGAGGGCCCGCCCTTTGCCCGGGCTTAGCCCGGCGCCGCCCGCGCGCGTCCCGCGAGGCGTGAGTCCCGATTCAAATTTAAGCGCCACTGGGCGCGAGCTGACGGTGAGCGTCGTCCGGCCGCTAGGGCTCCTGGGAAGTGTAGTCTCCCCGCACAGCGGCCGCGCCCTTAGGTGTAATGGGGCTGCAGGCAGCGGGGCAGACCAGCGATGTATGTTCCCACAAAGCCCCAGGGAGGACAAGAGTTCAACAGGGGCTCGCCGAGGGTCCGCAGGGTCCAACAATCAGGTGATTCACCCGCACAGTTCACAGTGGTACTGACAAGGCTCCCACTCGGCCGGAGTCCCGATTCAAATTTAAGCGCCACTGGGCGCGAGCTGACGGTGAGCGTCGTCCGGCCGCTAGGGCTCCTGGGAAGTGTAGTCTCCCCGCACAGCGGCCGCGCCCGTAGGTGTAACGGGGCTGCAGGCAGCGGGGGAGACCAGCGATGTATGTTCCCACAAAGCCCCAGGGAGGACAAGAGTTCAACAGGGGCTCGCCGAGGGTCCGCAGGGTCCAACAATCAGGTGATTCACCCGCACAGTTCACAGTGGTACTGACAAGATTCAAATATTGCTGCTGCCAGAGTTCTCTGGTTAGACAGATTCTTTTTGCGTTTTTGCCAGAAGAAGATTGCTACCTTCGCACTGAGTCTCTTTTTCGGAGCTCAATGTCCTCCAGCAGGGCAAGCCAGAAGCTGTATCTGACTGAGTAATTTCAAAGTCGTACACCTTTGCTGCGAGGTCCTGCTGACGCTCTGAAGGTCTTGGAGTTTCAAACATTTTCTCAGTCCCAACTTTTCAGACTTTGCTTGAGCAGTTCCTCTTGGTCTCGTCTAAGTCTCCCATGACCTCAGTGACAGCACATAGGAGCCAGGACTCTTCCTGAGGAGGCCACCAGCAGGGTCCAGTCCAGGTCCATTTGCTACTGGTCACTACAGGAAAAAAGGCCTCTTAAAACTTGTTGGGTCCCTGTTGGCACACGGGAGGTCAGCCAACTGAACCTGGGATCCATCTCTCAGTCCTGGGTACAAGTGGGTGAGCGTCCAGCCCTTCAGTTCTCCACACAGGTCGATCCAGTCCTCTTCTTTTCTTTTGCAGGTCCAGAGTGGTACTGATAACCTGGGGGTGAGGTGCCCCTTTTGTAGGATTCAAAAGCCCGTGGATGGAGGTGACTCCTGGACACTTCCAAACCATGAGAAAACTTTAGAAGGGCAAACCTCCCCACTTTGCAGCACATCCTGTTTGCTTTACTACACACTATCCCACGTTGTCCTTTTCTGAATTAAATCCAATATGGCAGAAAACTATCCTGCCCACTGGAGGTGGATGGTGGCCCAGTCAGGGATGTGTCTAGCAAAAGGAGCAGTACCCCCCTCAACCACACTAGAAGATTCTGTGACCAGCTCCTCCTTCCACTTGGATGGCACCAAGCTGGCTGCACTGTACTTTGGGATCATAAGGCCTCTTTCACCCAAGTCTCAGTTTAAATTGAAGTATGAATGGACAGGTCTAATCCTGGTGGCTTTCAAATTAATTGACTTCCAGACCCCTCCCCAATTATCCCTCCTAAGCTGAGAGGGGTCACATTATCTCACATCCAGGTCTTCCTGTCACAAGGCCAAAGCCAATGTTTATCTTCTGGAAACTGTTTTTACCTCACATTAAGGGGAACCACTGACAGGGGCTAGCTGCTGTCAGGCATAATGCTAATTAGCCTACCGGAGGATAAGGCAGCAAACTGTATGCAGATGATGCGGTCCTAATGGGCCGTACACCTAACGCCCAACGTGTTTTGGCGCGGGGGCTTGGTGGATTTTATGGCTAGTCTGGACCTATGCACTAATTTAAAAAATCATTTTAGTGTCTGAAAATGTACAAAGCCCTTGAACTTTTCCCTATTTGGGGCTGGTATTTGCAGCAAACGGCTCTTGGGCTGACCATGTGGCGCATAGTAGTATTAAGCTTTCCAAAGCCATCAACTTCATCCTTGGCCTGCCCCAACCGAGAAAGATAGAGGTGGTTTCAGCTATTATTATAATTTTTAAACTACAATGCATTCCCACTGCTACTTATGGTGCTGAAGTCTGGGGCTTTAGAAAGTGTGATAGCATCCAGGGGGAAGAAAACAGATTTTGTCGTAAACTCCTTGGCGCTCCAATCTCTTCATCACAGTATGCTTGCCACAGCGAACTCAAATTGTCCTACATTGAAGACTACATTAAGGCCCGCCCTGCTGTATTATGGCTCGCAATTTGGAAGAACCCTGCAGCGAATTTAACCAGGCAAATAATATTAGATTGCCTCAATTGTGATAAGGGAAGAGATATACTTTGGCTAGCTGCTGTTAGGAAGAGTTTGAACAGCGTGAATCTCGAGCATATATTTTCAAACCCTACGGACGAAGAAGGTATAAACAAAAAAACCCTACAGAAAGCTCTGTATGTACTTTGTAGTAAAGCTAGATACGATACAGAGGTACAGAAAACCTCTGTTGCCAAGTACATGTCGATTGAGAACACCTCCCACTTGCCATCTAGTTACCTTTTAAAACCTATCGGACGCAGGGAGAGGGGACTGCTCTTTCGATTAAGACCCGGTACAATGACATTTTTACTTTGTTTCCCTTTGGGGCATATCTCTAATCTTGATCAACTGCCATGCCCCTGCAATGATCGAAGTACTCAAACTATGATGCATTTTTTATTTTTTTGTAATTTTTATTCAATATACACAAAAAGGTATTTGATCTAATTTTTTAAGAAAAACCCCCTTGATTAATTATAAGGCAGCTCATAGGAAAATCATCTCTCTGGAAGATGAAGAGTTGATTTTTCGTGTAGGCTCCTTTTTGAAAGCTGTAGTGCGCGCTCGTAACTCCATGTGTACCCTTTAAAGTCTGTTTTACAGTTTTGCTTTCCTCATCGCATTTATAATTCTGTAATGAAACATTTGATGGATTTGCTTGCTTCTCCTATGTGTCTAACGGGAAATCGTTTTTATGATGCTTTTTTTTTTTTTTTTTTAACTGATTTATGTATTTTCCCCCTTTTAAGTCTCTATTTGATTTGTGCTTTTATGGATATATTTGTATCCGAATAAAGATCTTTGAATCTTGATAAGGCAGCAAAGACTAACTTTTTAAAAGTTTCTTTCCCTAAATATTTATCAAAATCTGACTTTACTAGTCAGATGAGAACAAGCGGTTTGTCATTACTTTGTGTGTATCCTCTGAGGCGGAAGCCGGAGGACTGTGACCACTATTTTGACTTTTAAAACTTGTAATTTGTGCTCGTGTGTGTAATTTTAAAAACCTGGGAGCTCACCTGTTTAAAGCGCTCACCCCACGCGCTGACACAGCCCTCCTCCACCTTCCCTGAGACAGCGACCTGCGCTGAGACAGGGAAACGCCCAAGGCGGCAGCCACGCCCACAGCGAGGCCACGCCCACCCTCAAGCACTACAAAAAACGCTGAGAACAAGCGGTTGTCATTACTTTGTGTGTATCCTCTGAGGCGGAAGCCGGAGGACTGTGACCACTATTTTGACTTTTAAAACTTGTAATTTGTGCTCGTGTGTGTAATTTTAAAAACCTGGGAGCTCACCTGTTTAAAGCGCTCACCCCACGCGCTGACACAGCCCTCCTCCACCTTCCCTGAGACAGCGACCTGCGCTGAGACAGGGAAACGCCCAAGGCGGCAGCCACGCCCACAGCGAGGCCACGCCCACCCTCAAGCACTACAAAAAACGCTGAGAACAAGCGGTTGTCATTACTTTGTGTGTATCCTCTGAGGCGGAAGCCGGAGGACTGTGACCACTATTTTGACTTTTAAAACTTGTCATTTGTGCTCGTGTGTGTAATTTTAAAAACCTGGGAGCTCACCTGTTTAAAGCGCTCACCCCACGCGCTGACACAGCCCTCCTCCACCTTCCCTGAGACAGCGACCTGCGCTGAGACAGGGAAACGCCCAAGGCGGCAGCCACGCCCACAGCGAGGGCACGCCCACCCTCAAGCACTACAAAAAACGCTGAGAACAAGCGGTTGTCATTACTTTGTGTGTATCCTCTGAGGCGGAAGCCGGAGGACTGTGACCACTATTTTGACTTTTAAAACTTGTAATTTGTGCTCGTGTGTGTAATTTTAAAAACCTGGGAGCTCACCTGTTTAAAGCGCTCACCCCACGCGCTGACACAGCCCTCCTCCACCTTCCCTGAGACAGCGACCTGCGCTGAGACAGGGAAACGCCCAAGGCGGCAGCCACGCCCACCCTCAAGCACTACAAAAAACGCTGAGAACAAGCGGTTGTCATTACTTTGTGTGTATCCTCTGAGGCGGAAGCCGGAGGACTGTGACCACTATTTTGACTTTTAAAACTTGTAATTTGTGCTCGTGTGTGTAATTTTAAAAACCTGGGAGCTCACCTGTTTAAAGCGCTCACCCCACGCGCTCACACAGCCCTCCTCCACCTTCCCTGAGACAGCGACCTGCGCTGAGACAGGGAAACGCCCAAGGCGGCAGCCACGCCCACAGCGAGGCCACGCCCACCCTCAAGCACTACAAAAAACGCTGAGAACAAGCGGTTGTCATTACTTTGTGTGTATCCTCTGAGGCGGAAGCCGGAGGACTGTGACCACTATTTTGACTTTTAAAACTTGTAATTTGTGCTTGTGTGTGTAATTTTAAAAACCTGGGAGCTCACCTGTTTAAAGCGCTCACCCCACGCGCTGACACAGCCCTCCTCCACCTTCCCTGAGACAGCGACCTGCGCTGAGACAGGGAAACGCCCAAGGCGGCAGCCACGCCCACAGCGAGGCCACGCCCACCCTCAAGCACTACAAATGTGCCGGCCATACCAGCGCAGCGGACGAGCGCAGCGGGAGCGCCGTTTGCGCGCCGAAGGCGCGCCTAAGGCAAGCCCGTCTGCGCCCGTCCGCGCACGACCGGGCCTAGGGCCAGACTCCATGGCCGACTCCACCGCCACTAAGGTAAGCTACTCTCGCAGAGAGCTACTCAGCCTCAGACCCTCTAAAATCAGCACTTGTCACGTAATGCACGGTCCCAATGGTCCTTTTACCAGCTGTAACACTTGCAAACCAGGAAAGATACTCCTTCCTAAACCCTCTGCTCCACCCCCTGTCCTCAAAATTTCGACATTGAACTGCAGATCGCTTCCCAAGCATGCCCTGCTCATTAACCATCTCATTGTCGATCTTAATCTGGACATACTCTTCCTCACCGAAACGTGGATCACTGAGCATTCCAATTCGGACATAGTATTGGCTTTACCACCGGGCTTCCTTATCATGTCTCAACCACGCCCCTTAGGTAGAGGAGGTGGATTAGCCATCATCCACCGGGATCACTTCGCTTGTCGAACCCACGAGATTCAGACCCAGGAGTCAGAGAGCTGCCTCTTTACGATCCAGTTATCCTCGACTAGCTCCCTGTCAGGCCTCTTGGTGTACCGGCCTCCCGGCCACTTCGGCCCCTTCTCGGCCGCCCTTTTGGAAATCGTCTCTTCCTCGGCCCACTTGACATCTAACTTTCTAATAACAGGAGACCTAAACATACACTTCGATGATCCACTAGACACAGGAGCATCCGAGCTAATTCATGACCTGGCGGCCTATGGCCTTCTCCTTGCCAATTCCGGTGCAACGCATACGAAAGGGCACCTACTTGATCCGGTGTTTTCTAACATCCCCTCTCTCCAATTCATAAATTCCCATCCACTCCCGTGGACGGACCATTTCCTGGTCACGACCCACCTACCAGGGACATTCAAGAAACCCCAAAAACCCACTACCTTCACCAGAGACAGATCGTGGGCCAAACTCTCGGTGGAGGACTGGTCCAAAGCCCTGGACTCCTCGACCCCTACTCTCTTGGAGGACCCTTCCACCGCTGATACTCAATTCAGAGAATGGATCTCCTCCTCCCTCGACAGTATCAGCCCCATAAAAAATCGTGAGAACAAAAACAGGATAAAGGGCCATGCCCCATGGTACAACTCTGAACTCAGAGCTCTCCGCAAAGAGTGCAAAAAGGCTGAGAGACAGTGGAGAAAGGACTGGCTCCACAGTAATAAGGACATGTACCACAGCTCGGTAAGACGCTACAAATCTGCCCTAAAGCTAGCCAAGGCCGTATTCTATGACAATAGAATAAAAAATGCCACTAATTCCTCAAAAGAATCTTACCTTATAGTCAAAGAACTACTTCATATTCCTATGGCACCCGCCGCTTGCCCCCCTCCCCCGGATAGAAGCAAGGACCTGGCCACCTATTTCGATTCTAAAATATCGCGTATACTGGACTCCATCCCTACCATCAACCCTCATAACCACACGGATATAGAGGCCTGCATTAACAGCCCGCAGCTGCCCTCTTTCAGAGAAGTTTCCCTTACTGAGGTCACCTCCACGCTGGCCAAAATGAAAAGCGGATCCCCCCTTGACCCGGCCCCGGTTAGATTTTTAAAAACCGTGTCTCCCAGCATAGCCCCCATCATCAGGGATCTCATTAACACCTCTCTCTCCCAAGGCACAGTGCCTCCCAACTGGAAGAACGCTGTTGTCAAGGCTCTGTTGAAAAAGCCTCAACTGAACCCGGACGACATGGCCAACTACAGACCCATATCGCTCCTTCCTTGTATCAGCAAGATGGCTGAGAAATTAGTGAACGTACAGTTATCCAAATTCCTTGAGACAAACATTCTCCTTCGTCAATCCCAAACAGGTTTCCGGCCCGGCCATGGCACGGACACTGCCCTCCTCTCCGTAATCGAGGAGGCAAGGTGCATCCTGGATTCAGGAGGATCAGTGGCAGTGATCCTCCTGGATCTCAGTGCCGCCTTTGATACGGTGGACCACCGTGTCCTTCTCCATCGCCTGGCCAGGGCAGGAATTGTGGGTTCTGCACATGCTTGGATTGACTCCTTCTTATCCGGTCGCTCATTTCAGGTGTGGGACGGCAACTCACGTTCAGACCCACTCCCACTTAGATGTGGTGTCCCTCAGGGGTCTTCGCTTAGTCCCACCCTGTTTAATGTCTACATGGCCCCCCTTGAAGATGTCGTGACCCCTTACGGGATAAAAATAGTAAACTATGCAGACGACACTCAACTTGTCGTCTCTCTGTCCCACCTGGATAAACACCCAGACAGCCTGCTGAACTGTCTCCAGGATATTCACACATGGATGTGCAAATCTTCCCTGAAGCTGAACGGTGCAAAAACCGAAATCATGCTCTTAGGCAATCAATGGACCTCCATCCCACCATCAGTTTGGCCGGACGCCTTTGGTGAAATCCCTACACCAAAAAAAGAAATTAAAACACTAGGAGTATGGCTGGAACCTGACCTCACCATGAAGACCCAGGCAGCCAAAACTGCTGGAACATGCTTTGGCCTCTTGCGGTCAATTCGCAAGATTCTCCCTCTCCTTCCGCCCCTATCCAGGAAACTATTGGTCCAAGGGCTCATTTTAGCCTGGCTCGACTATAGCAACGCCGTCTACCTCGGCACACCTGAATTTACCCTGGCCAAACTCAAACGGACCCAAAACGCGGCAGCAAGGCTCATTATGAACCTCCCTCCCAGAGCCTCTGCTAAGCCTGCTCTTAAGGCTCTGCACTGGCTTCCTGTTCGCCAGCGAGTAGAGTTTAAAGCCCTGTGCACCACCCATAAACATATCAACGGTGTTGGTCCAGCCGCCCTGAAAAACATGATCATCCCATACAAGGCCCCCAGACTCCTTCGCTCTGATGGCGATCATCTGGCCACAGTTCCTAAGTTCAAGAAGGCTCGCACCGGTGGCCGACGCTTCTCTGTCAAAGTCTCCGCAGAATGGAACTCACTTCCTCGCAATTTGCGTCTGGAACCTTGTCACGCCCTCTTCCGAAAAAAACTAAAAACCTTCCTGTTTCCCAAATAGTTCCCCCGGTCCCCTTCTCTTGGTTCTCACAAATTTATAGCGCGGGGATGCCTACGGGTCACCAGGCGCTCTATAAATCACTTAATAATAATAATAATAATAATAATTAATAATAATAATAATAGTAAATTGCAATTTAATAAATATGAAAATCAGAAGTTGGATTATTTCTGTAGCATATTGCCAACAAAAGTAAGAGGAAATAGTATTTTATTTAAACGTTAGTTTTTTTTAATAGGCGCAGCTACATCCATTTACAATGAAAACAGCTTTCAGGAGCTAGCCACTGTAGGTAAATGCTAAAAGTAAATTCTTGCAAAGTGTGGGCTACAAGGCCTACTTAGGAATGACTACTTAATTATTAAAAGTAGACTTCTTTCTTGTCAAAATTTATTATTTTTACAGGTTTGCCTAGCGGTCTAAATGCTGAAGCTATCAGGCTACACAGGAAGGTCGGAAGCCATATTTTTGTCAGGCTAGTGGAAGGAACACCATGTGCGGCTGTCTATAGGAGACATTCAACTTCCCATGCCATTGGTGCATTTTCTTGCAACCTGTACTATGACCTTACGGGAAAGGTAAATATTCCAATTGGGGATCAGTCAATTTTACCATGTCTTGGGGATCAGAGCACACACACTGGGGGACTTATCCAGTATGCAGAGTTAAAAAACCTGCAATACAAGCCAACAAAAAAGGGTGTGATTAGGACCGCATCTCCCTCTATGCTGACGACATCCTGCTGTACCTAGCCTCACCGGCGCGCTCGATCACCTGTCTCCTGGACATCTGTGCGTCGTACGGGAGGGTGTCCGGCTATGAGATTAACTGGGAGAAGTCAATTGTATATATGCTCCGAGGCTCCCCGCCTCGGCTCCCGAGGGGATGCGAGATCCGGGTGGTGGAAGACGGGTTCAAATACTTAGGAATCTATGTGACCACTGACAGGGAAAGATTTGTGGCTGAAAATCTAACGAAGCCCCTACATAGGTTCCGCAGCGACGTCAAGCACTGGCGTTCCTTACCCTTGACACTGCTGGGGAGAGCCGCCCTCTTCAAAATGATGGCTCTCCCTAGATTTTTGTACATGCTTCAAAATACCCCCTTCCCGGTGCCGCCTACGTATTTCGCCGCCATCAACGCAGAGGTCACCAGCCTATTGTGGGAGGATAAGGCGCCGCGGATCGCGCTCCATAAGCTCACCAGGGGGTGGTACGACGGAGGCATAGCCCTCCCAGACATAAGACTGTATTATTGGGCATCGCAACTTATGGTGATCAATCAGTGGCTTCATGTGCCTGGGGAGGACCCGGCGTACCGTATGGATCGGCAGCTGCTGGGGGCTGGGGGGGTCATGGGAGCGCTCTACAACCACAGGAGGGGCCGCTGCCCCTCGGGCCCCACGGCGCATACCCTCCAGATATGGTTGGCGGCGCAGCGGGCTCTGGGCTGGGCCGGAAAAATAACCCAGGCCACACCCTTATGGGAGGCAAAACAGTTGGGGGTGCTGCGCACCACCAAGGGGTTCCGTCAATGGGATCTGATCGGCATTTCCAGGGTTGGTGACCTTTGGAAGAAGGGAGAGCTGGTCACATTCGCCCAATTACAAGCAGATTACGACCTGGCCGACACCGAACGTTTCAGGTACATGCAAATCCGTCACGCACTCCAGGCGGTGGTCCCGCCCGGGACCCGGCTTCCGGAATCGTCGCCATTGGAAGACCGGCTCCTCACGGAACATCTGACACAAAGGGCGACCTCCCTGACATACTGAAAAATGATAAACAATCGGCCAGAACCATTTGCAGCCCTTATGTGTAGATGGGAGACTGAGCTGGGGGACTTTGACGAAGCGGAATGGCAGGCGGCGCTCTCCTCCCCTAGGGAGGTGGGCATATCGTCCAAACTGCGGCTGGTCCAACTAAAAATTTTGCACCGCACATACTACACCCGTACACTCCTTTTTAGACTTAACCGAGCTGACTCCCCCCTATGTCTCAGGCAGTGTGGTATGGAGGGAACCCTCTTACATACCCTCTGGGAATGCCCTGTCATAACTCTGTACTGGAAGGGAATAATGCGCACACTCTCCCAGGTGACCAAGGTTCCGACGCTCCCGGAGATGTCTCCTCAACGTCTGGGAACCGACAGATCTCAATAGAGTGACACAACTCTGGGTAACACTGGGACTCATGTTGGCGAAACGCAATATAGCCCAGGGATGGGGATCTAGGCAAACACCGACCCTCGCTCAATGGTCCCGGGATATGGACTCCACAATGGTTGTCGAAAAAACTGTATATATTCATAGAGGTTGTCCCAAAAAATTGACCCAGGTGTGGGGTGGGTGGAATGCCTATAGAGGAAATATATGTGAACCCCCCCCGTGATTCTTCAGACTCCGAATTAAGTGACCATGAATAGACGACCTATCGCTTGTTTGCAGAATGAGATGGACACTGTCATGCGAAGCCGAAAGGGCATCATTGTTCTTCGAGAATGTCCTGAAAGCTTAGTTACACTCTCGATGGGTTGGTATACTGCTGAACTTGATGCCAATGTATGTTGCTTACTGTTTACAAAACTTAATAAAAATATTTCCCCCCCCAAAAAAAGGGTGTGATTACACACAAAAGGGATTTTCTCACTTCTCCCAAATACCTATTTTCTCTGTCATATGTTTGTCACAGTAAATGTGTCCGCTCTACTGCCTTTTTCGCCTTCTACCCACGTGGATTGTCATAGGGGTAACCAACACCAAATGCCTTGTCTGCTGGGTAATCTGTGAAATTACATGTAACAAAATACCTGTCTACAATCTTTAACACAGTGCAATAACAATCCACCCTTAAAGACCTATTGGCTTTAGCATATGCTTTTCACAATATATAATTCAGGCCTACTGCCTCTGTTATAACATGCCACAGATTACACCTAGAGCATCAGACATATCTTTTCTCAATGATCCAAACTGGCCTATAACCTTCCTCAAAAGGCTTGTCACCATAACCACTCTAGGCTTACTGACTCGAGCAAAAGGTAATCCACAGAGCAAACAGTCATAAAATTGCAAATATGAACAAAATTCAGTTGGTACAAAAATATACAACCTCTTTTAAGAGAGCCTAACAAGGTTTATCACCCTGCATAATAACCCAAAGATATTGTAGAAGGACTAACGACCACCAATAGTCTTGCCTATTAGTATAATATATGAGATTCCATGAAAAAAACATACCTGTTGACAGGCTTTAAAACAATATAAAAGTCCACCCACATATGACTATTGCTCGTCACAATAAATACGTTGTCCCAACGCTTAGGTCATAATGTTACATAATAAACACATCAGACCTATGGTATCTGACATAACTTCCAGTGAACCAATCGGCGTCAGGCCTACTGTATCGCTGGTAAGCTTTTCCACCAAAGCAACTACAAAAAAGGGACTGGGGGTCTACGAGAAAGCACAATAAGTGATGTGTATGCTGATAGAAGGTCTTCTTTTATCCCTGGCAAACCGAGCTGAGCATGATTTCCATCAAATTGTATCGTGTAATAGAGCTAAATTATCAAGCCCTGTAGGTCATTATTATCACGTGGTAATCTGCCACATCCATGAGGGTGACCTTTAGATCATAAGGGTCCCCTCCGTGGCGAGCTCATACGCTCTTCGTGGATGCCATTCCCCACCAAGGCAAACCAATAATGCCACAGTGTGTTGAAAAAACATAGAAAAAACTGTGAAAACTATGTAATGCAGTGCAGTGAGATATAAAAAGGTTATGTGAAAAGATGTTTTGACAATATCTCTTTCCTCACACCTAGTAAAAACAAAAGGAGTTAACTCAAGCCCCCGCTACTGATTCATAGCAGAAAACACTGTGACTCCTTATACATGGTCAACATGTTTCAGCCTAAACGGAAGTGATCCAGGCTTTCTTCAGGACCAAATCGCAGCTACTGCACATTAACCAAGCAACTTCTAAACACTTTAATAAGAAGAACCATACAACCTCGCTTGGTGCGAAGCCTTCATTTGCAGGATGCAATCATCACCTACAGGAAGATAAATCAATTATCATACATTGTGCTTATAAAGAACTAGAGACCAGCAGGCATAATGTTATGTCCCAGATGGCTCTAATATGTTTGCTTACCCTGAGTGGTCAAGGCCCAAACCTCACCTCCCTGGAACCTTCCTCGGGTATAGATGAGGCCCGCTCTATAATGAAAGAGGGGAGAACAAAAGGGGAAGGGCTCTTCAACCAACACCAAAACTCAAAAACCAAAGAAAACCCTATCCGAAGTATAGAGTCCAGCCAGATTACATATCAATCACACTTCACTCCCTTAAACTCTTTAAAACAAAAACCTGCCAGAGGTCAATGACCCGTGAAGATCGTAGGAACTACTATTGTGAGGAGGAGACACAGCCGCAGGCTCAGCTAGCTGTGTGCCTACTCTACGTCTCCTAATCTTCATGGCTATCCTGTTAGTGTCTAGTGGCTCCAAGTTCTCAAAAGCACACTTACAAAATCAATCAGTCAAAATAGACATGGTATATGTTAAGCCCAAGTCTGAATTATTCCCTTTATCAGGACAGAAATGAGAAGAACGTCTTCATTATAGAAAATAGACAATAGTCCAAGCGTAAAAAGTTATAAATTAGAAGCCCGGCGTCAGTGAGCAAATGTGTGTTCTCATCTGACTTGGGCTACTGCACCGCTACATGAAGGGACCCTAACTAGGGGATTGATTTCCGTAGCGCTACATAATTACGTTACTTGCTCTCATTCAGGCACACACTAACCTGTCCGTCGGTACCTCTGGACTCCCGCCGAGTTCAGGGAAGGAGGCACCGGAGTCGTAACCTTCTTGGGTTTAAATACACTTTCTAGTGCTTGGTCTAATTCCGGTTTGGAAAGCGCGCACTCCTGCTAACGGCGGCATAACAGCGCCGGACTACATAATGACGTCACGCGTTTCTCTTCTGTAGTTTCAAGAAGCGCGCGCTCGGTATAAAACGTCGTGGCGCCGCTAGACTACAGAATGACGTCACGCATCACTGTCCAGTAGTTCAATCTATCGTTTACACACAAGTCAGGCGCGAACATTTTTAGTTAGGAGGTCAAAACCAATTATCATCTCCATCGATTATTTAGGAAAGGGCAAAATGCTGTGTTCACTCCCCAGTATCGCTAGAAATAGGGGAAAAAAATATATTCTTTGTAATCATAGGGCAGTAATTAATGTTCAAGCGTCCCTATTAATCTTATTGTGTTAGTCAAGGCTAGAACAGGTACATCCCTAGTGGTGGAGGAAACATACCCTACATTGTGTATTGCCCTTTAAGTAGTGATCGCCCCATATGTAAAGAATCGAACACCAAATATTGTCTTAGGGGACAGGCAGAATAACATTCCGTATTCCTCAACACGTGTCACTAGATTTAAAGAATTTTTTTTTTAAATAATCAGAGGGCAATGGTGATAGTTCAAACGTCCCTATTAATCCTATTAAATTAATCAACGCTGCAAAAGAAGTGGAATGAACATCCCATTCATGGTGTGTACCCTCAAACAAGTGATGTCACCATATGTATCTTATAAAAGGCATGCCTCTAGTCGGCTCAGTTGTACATAGATTTACATTGTTACATTATATCTACGTGCTCCATCTCGTGTTGGGAACTCTTGATGGTCATCTAATGGCCATCATATACTAGTGGTAGCCATGATGTTTATATAAGTTACATAGTGACCAGTCAGAGCCGTAATCCCCAATGACCAAACCATCGGGTATGTAGTGTACTGAGACTTATTAGGACCTGCCAACAAATTAAAGATTAACCCAGGGAATGTCATCATTCAGACCCAGAGTATCACTGTGCAGTCTGTACACCCATTTCTGCTCTTTAACAAATAGATATCTAGATATATCACTGACAGAGAGGGGTATACTGGGTTTTTCAAGAACAGTCCATTTGAAATCTTCTGGTCCATGATATTCATTGAAATGTCTCATGAGTTTTGTAGTGAGCTTCTTACATCTAAATGTACTTTTGTGCTCTAACATACGTGCCTTAACTTTTCGAGTGGTCATCCCGACATAGTTAATCCGGCACGAGCAAGTGATCAAATAGATCAGATTGCTGCTGTTACAGTTAGTGAATTGATATTGAACCCAAGGTTTGCTGGTTCCTATATCAATAGTTGTTGAATGAGAGGTCTGTGGACAAATAGAGCATTCGCCACAGGGATGGTGGCCTGTGGCCGCCGGTAAACCCCAGAGCGTACCCAGTTGTCTCGGTAATGGTGTCTTGGGGCGTGTATGAACCAATTTGTCCTTGATATTACTGCCTCTTTTGAATGCAAACAAGGGAAGAGGGATCTTTTCTTTGCTCGAATTCAGTAAACGCCAATGGTGTCTGATACACTTCTGTACCTGGTTTGAGAGTGTACTAAAAGTATGTACAAAAGTGAGTCTATCTACAGGAGGCTTCTGCATCGGTGGCTCTAAAAGGGACTCCCGGTGATTGTTAGCAGCTCTCCTGCGGGCGCGTCTTATCAAACTCTGAGGGTAATGTCTTTCCAGAAGATTGGCAGTCAGCAACTGGGTATGTGTTTTAAAACCCTCCGTAGTGGAACAGTTTCTCCTCACTCGAAGAAATTGTCCGTAAGGCAAGTTGTCTCTGAGTGCCTTGGGGTGCTGGCTGTCATATCTGAGCAGCGAGTTCTTCGCCATCGGCTTTCTATAGATTTCGCTCTCTAGGCCAAAAGGTGTTACAAAAATGGACAGGTCGAGAAATGCCAACCTGGTCTTACTCGCTTCGACTGTAAATTTGAGGAATTCATTTTGTGCATTTAGCCACTGGTGGAACTCAAAGATGGAATCAAGGTCTCCACGCCAAACGACCAGGACGTCGTCAATATATCGCTTCCACAAGCGAATGGATGCCAAAAATGGATTGGTGGGAGCTAGGACGTGTTCCTGTTCGAATGCATGCACATATAAATTCGCCAAGCTGGGCGCGAAGACACTTCCCATACTTGTGCCGGAAGTCTGCAAGTATAAGGAGTCTTCATATCTGAAAAAGTTTTCTTTCATGGCCAGGCGTGCCAATGTCATGATGAAAGGGACAGGGGTTATAGAGTGCAGATCAGTGGCCTCTAAAATAGACATGATGGTCTCCAAGGTTTCATCCTGGGGAATCGAAGTATAGAGGGACTCTACGTCAAAAGAGACCAAGTAGTCCCTCTCCTCATCGAATTCAATTGTCGGTAATAGTCTCAATACATCTTTGGTATCCTGAAGATACGTCGGCATCTGTTGTACACCAGACAACCATCAACCATACTAATTGCAAATATGATCAAAATTAGAGGTGGCAAAACAGTATACAAACTCACTTAAGAGGAGGTAACAAGAAATGACAAAGTGCATGTCTTCCATCACCAGGGTTTGTCAGAGCAGATATGCATCACCAAACCTTTGTTTATGTCAGTATTGTGTGAGATTCCATCTAAATAAAAAGTTGTCTACAAGCTTTAGCAAACAGTAACAACAATCCACCCTCAAATGTAAACTTTCTTTAACATGTGCTTTTTTAAATTAATGTTAGTCCTGCTGTCTTTATCATACCTTTTCATAATTAAACAGATCATGCCTATAGCCTTGATCACTGGCTTACCCCCATAACCAACTCAATTAAGGAGTATTGAGCATAAGCTTTCCACAACAAAGAAACTGCAACGCTAGCACACCTTTTCATTTGAAACACAACTTCTGCCTAATCATATTCTGTACTAAAAGTAATCAACATGTCGATGAGGCCAAGGCCCCTCAACTCAGAAGTACCTTTAAAAGCTATTTGCTGGGGGGCGTGGCCAAGATGGCGGCGTGAGCGGACGCTTTCCCTGCCGGCTCCCGCTCTGTTGGGCCCCAGACCCCGGTTTAATAGCTGTATCTCCCCCTAAGCAGCGCCGAGAAGTGGCGATGGAGATAGCGGAGCCTCGGCAGGAGCTGTGAAGCGGCTCGGGGCCTCTAGGAAGCATGGGCAGTAGGCAGGACGCCGCCGGAGTTGAGGCGCCGGGAAGAGGTGGAGCATAGAGCCGGGCCGGGCAAGAGCGCCCCCGGCCAGGAATCGTCGCGAGAGCCCGGTCTTGCTGGCGGGGCCTCGCCGAAGGTGACGGTGAGACGGGAACGCGCGCAGCAGTGACCGTGAGCCAACCCTGGTGGGTGAGCAGCAACCCGGCGGCCGCTGGGGGAAGGATCCGCCCCTCGAGCTGTGCGGACCGGTAAAAAGGTGCCGACGAACACCGAAGGCCAGAGAGCTTCCCCCGGCGTCAGTGGATACGAGGAGTTGTGGCGGTACGAGCGAGCTTGCGGAGAGAGGCCAAACTGGTAGCTGGCAGAGGTTCGGGCGGGGGATGTCCCCTCGACCGGCCGTCGGGCCCCTGAGACGCCGAACTTGGAGCCGGTGCGGGCTTCTTTCCCCCCCCCCTCTCTCCCAACGAGGCCGGGTGAGAGCCGGAGCAGCGGCGACAGCGGAGCACCGGGGGGGGGGTGTACCAGGAACTGAAGCGCGGGGGAGGACTCCCTGTGAAGACACGCAGTGACGGGCCGGGAGCGGAGAGATCGTGCCCGGATGCGCGACCTCGAGAGGGCCGAGCCGGGGGACGAGGCCTGCTGCCCGGCGAGGCTGAGAATCGGCGCCTGATCGCGAGACCCGGCAGCGGCCCAGGTGGGGCGAACACACTGTCAGCAGCGGGCAAGGGGGTGACCAGGCCCCGGAAGGTACGCACCCTGCCTTGGGCTGGCCCTGAGAAGCAGCCGGGCGGAGAGCGGCGACCTGTGCACGAGGCGCCGGAGCAGCGGTGGAGGCCGGTGGTGAGACTCGGAGAAGTGGGGCGCAGCTGAGGTCAGCTCCTTGAGGCGACAAACGAGTGGACACGCGGAAGGGGGCCCCCCCTGGTGAGCGCTACGGCCACGTGGATACAGAGGCACCAGAGAGAAGCTCGGACACGCGGGACCAGAGCATGGCACCCTGCGGGAAGCGGTGAGGAGGAGGCCGCCAAAGGGAAGCACGAGCGGAGCGGCAGCGGCAGAACGCGGCGGGGAGAGAAGAGTTTATCCCTGGGCTGGAGGAGGCGACCGGCCTGGGATCACTACACGCGGGGCTGTGGGCCCTGGGAGACAACGCGTGCAGCGACCGAGGACCCAGCCGGGCCCGGAGGAGAGGTGAGGTTCCCAGAGGAGGGGGCCAGGCAGTAACTTTTCGGCCTGCACAGACGCGGCGGAGCAGAGGGGGGCTGCCACTCGGGAGCGACCAGGAGTGGAACGAGGGACGGCGGCCTCCCTCCCCACCCCGCTGCCTCTCCACGAGATCCGGCTGTGGCGCGAATACGCAGCCCGGTGCACTGGGGAGAGATGGGGTCGGAGACCTGCACCTGCTGAGGGGCCTGAGCCGGTAACTGCGGGGACGTAGACAACGGAGAGGACCCACGCTCCCACAGGCAAGACAAAGGCAGTGCGCAAAGCCCTGGACGGCGGAAGGGACAGGGGCCCGGCCCGGAGGGGCCCGGCATTCCCGGTCACTGGAGCAGGGCGCAGTAGCCGTTTAGGGGACTGGCGTGGATTGGACCGAGGGTGCCTTACAGTGCCGCAGAGGACCGGGGGCCGCCGCAGCTGGGGTGCGGGGTCGTACGGTCGAGGGGCCTTGCCTCCTCCTCGGCATGGCGGGCAGCTGAGGTGGACGGAAGGGGGAGCGCACACTCCCCGAACTCCTCGGCAGAACACAACACAGAGCCGACAGAGGACTGCCATCGCCTGGTTCCTCCGGAGGCCCGGGGGGGGGCTGCTGACGGAGAGCCCCCGGTCACCAGGTCCTTTATGGAGTCCCTTTTTAGCTCCCTCAGGGAGGACTTCCAAACCCTGAAAACCGAAGTGGCTGGGGAGGTGCGAGAGCTACGCCGGGAGATGGATGGCTTGGGAGAAAGAGTGGCCACGGTGGAAGACGCTGGCCAGAGACGAGACGAAGAGTTCAAATCCCTGCAGCAGGAAGTGTTGCGCCTCCGGGACCAGCAAATTGACCTCCAGGCACACGCGGAGGATCTCGAAAACAGATCGCGGAGGAACAACGTCCGGGTTCGAGGAGTGCCGTCCAAAGAAGAAGGGGCGGATGTAGCGGGATATTTACGGGACCTGTTTCGGGAGGTTCTGGGCGAGGAGGAGGACTTCCCCATCCGCATCGACAGGGCGCACAGGGTGGGCCCCCCACGGAGAGCATCAGCGCCGCCCCCGGACATTCTCGCCTTTCTCCCGGACTTCCCGCTCAAGGAACGCATTCTGGCAGAGGCGCGGAAGCGGCAGTCACTGACCTTCAGAAGACACCCGGTGGCCCTCTACCAAGACTTATCGGCCATCACACTTCAAAAACGGAAATCTTTTAAAATTGCTACGGACTTTCTCAGAGAACACGGAACGCCGTATGCTTGGGGACACCCCTTTCGACTAATCTTCAGGTGGAACGGTACTGTGCATCACCTCCGCTCCTTGCAGGATACGTGTGGAGTCCTGGGCGTCACCGCCACAGAGGAGGACGACACGACAATACAGCGACGGGGGCGCTACGGGGGGGGACGGCTGGCAGCAAGTGTCTAGGAGGCGGACCCGTGAGCGCTCCGGGAGACCGGACTCGCCCACCATCAGAGCTAGCATGGAAAGCGCGGTGATGGAAGTGGCGGAGAACACCGGCGCCACCGACGTGGTGCTAACTGCATGAATCACTCCGGGGGGAGAAGCTTTCGCCATCTTCAATTTGCAGGTTTGGGGCCCGTGGGGGGGGATAGGGGGGTGAGCGGGGAGGGACGTCCACTTGAATATATTGCCACAGTTTGGTTTCCAGGGGAACTGGACTTGGACTATGAGGATCTGGGGTTGGGGGACGGGAAGGGGGAGATTGGGGAGGGGCGGCCCTATGTTAATGGCACGTTGCCAGGGGAAGGGGCTGGGGGGCGGGCGGGGGGGTAGTTGGGGAGGAAGGAGTGGAGTGGGGGAGGGGGGGGGGCGGTGGGCTCATGGGGCGAGAGGGAGGGAGATCACGGCGGGAGGGGGGGGTCGTCCAGTGCGTACACAAAGTCCCGATTATGGTGGCTACGCTTGGGGCCCGAGTCAAGGGGCTGCAGAGGGGAAGCATGGCTACATGGCGGCAGCTGTCTCATCCAAAGATGGCCAAGACTCTTAACATTGTGACGCTTAACGTCAGGGGCCTCAAAAATCCAGTCAAACGGAGGGCGGTTCTGTCCCTCTTAGAGAACACCCAGGCTGATATCTGTCTGCTTCAGGAGACGCACCTCTTACCCCGAGACTGCCTCAGGCTCCGATCCCGCGCGTTCCCTTCGCAGTTCTTCTCATCTAACGGCACGAAAACGGCGGGGGTGGCGATTCTGGTGGCCCGCCGCTTTAGAGGAGAGGTTCTCAATAAACAGGCGGAACAAAAGGGCAGGCTATTGGCCTACAGGTTCAGAATAGCGGGCCTCTCTGTTACGATAGAGTCCCTCTACAGCCCGAACGACCGGCAGGAACCCTTCCTTAGATCTGCCATGGGGGAGGTCATGGCAACGCCTGACAGGCATATCATTGTCGGAGGCGATTATAACATGGTCTTTGACACGGCCCTTGACAGGTCGGCACACCGCTCCCCGCAGGTGGGGGAGTTCTCGGCCGGTTGTAAGGCCCAGTTGGCGGAGATGGATCTACATGACCTATGGCGCCGCTTGCACCCCACCGCTAGGGATTACTCCTACTACTCACACGCACACAAAACGTATGCGCGGCTAGACCATTTTCTGGTCACGGGACCAATGTACTCCTTGGCCACATCGGCGGAGATGGGGGTGATCTCCATGTCGGACCATGCCCCGGTCATGGCGACGTTTACCTTGCCACCGGTGTTCCGCACCCCACGGATCTGGCGGCTCCGAGACTCCTTACTCTATAGGAAGGAGGTGGTCGCGCAAGTCACGGCAGCGATCCGGGACTACCTCTCACACAACGGGGGTTCCGACACATCTAGCGCGACCGAATGAGCAGCTTTGAAAGCAGTCCTGCGAGGGGAATTTATCGCGATCTCCGCGGCGGATAATAAGGCCAGGCGGCAGAAGCGGGAGGAACTCACCCAGAGGGTCCGCGAGCTGGAGCAAATGCACTGCAGGACGGGGGCCCCCCGGGTCTGGCGGCAGCTCAAGGAGGCGAGAAAGACACTGACGGCGCTAGACATGGACCGCGCGGAGTATGCGGCGCTGCGTTTAAAGCATGCCTACTACACGGGGAAAGACAAATGCGGCAGCCTACTGGCGAGTAAACTCCGGGAGGTGCGACGGAGGCAGATGGTGAAAGAGATCACCAGCCCGACGGGCTCGCCTGTCACGGAGGAGGCTGACTTAGCGGAACTCTTTCGCCGGTACTATGCCGACCTCTACACCGGGGAGCCCCCAGACGCTCACGCGACACACAAATATTTGGACTAGGTCTCTTTGACGTCCCTGACACCTTCTCAAGCGGAGACCCTAGATAAGGAAATAAGGATAGAGGAGGTGGTTTCGGCCATCGCTCGTCTCAAGCATAGTAAGTCCCCGGGACCGGACGGCTACTCGTCCCTATTCTACAAAACATTTTGTACGGCACTAGCACCGGTCCTCACGCGTCTTTTTAACGCCTTCGCGGAACCAGGGGCCATTCCGGCAGATTTGCTGCAGGCGTCCCTGGTAGTCCTCCCCAAACCGGGGAAAGACAGAACACAGTGCCGGTCATATAGGCCGATATCTCTTTTAAACATTGACCTCAAGTTGTACACCGGTATATTGGCGGCGCGACTGGCTCCACATCTGCCGGGCCTTCTAGATCCGGATCAGGCGGGTTTTGTTCCCGGAAGGCAGACGGTGGACAACACCAAGAGGATTACCCACCTCATTGAAAAGGCGTCACGGATCCCAGGGGAGAGAATGTTACTAGCGGTAGACGCTGAGAAAGCGTTCGACTGCGTCCACTGGCCTTATCTAGAACAGGTACTGGTGAAAATAGGGATGGGGGACAAGTTTTGCCGCATGATATTCAATTGCTACCAATCCCCGACGGCCGTGGTGCGAGTAAACGGGCATAGTTCCAAGAGCTTTGCCATCGAGAGGGGCACAAGGCAGGGATGCCCGCTGTCGCCCCTACTCTTTGCTCTCTACATGGAGCCCTTTGCGCAGCGGATCCGGGATAATGTGGCGGTAAGAGGGGTGAAATTTGGCGGTTTTTGCCACGCAGTCAGCCTATACGCTGATGACGTCATACTGTCCCTCGAAGACCCGCTGCGGGCCTTGCCGGCGTGCATAACGGAGCTAACTGCTTTTGCGAAGGTCGCGGGATTCAAAATGAATATGGGGAAATCGGTAGCTCTAGACCTTTCTCTCTCACAGACAACCAGAACTCTTTTACAACATCGGGTGCCGATAGTCTGGTCGTCGGATACTGTACCCTATCTGGGAATTATGTTGGCCCCCACGTTACCCGCTATGGTCGCGGCGAACTACGCCGCCCTGGGCAAGAAAATACAGGGGGAACTAACCCGATGGGACCGCGACACCCTCTCAATGCTGGGCAGGGTGCAAGCAGTCAAGATGATGATTTTACCCCAGATTTTGTATCTGTTCCGAGCGCTACCGCTCCAGCCTCCGGCCGGATGGATCCAGAAAATGCAGGCTGACCTCGCACGCTTTATATGGCAGGGCAAGAAACCTCGGATGAGGAGAGCGCTCTCGATGCTGGCACCGGAGGCGGGCGGACTAGGTATTCCGGACCTCCGCAAATATTTTCAAGCGACACAATTGCGCTATTTAGAAGAATGGAGCAAGTGGGAGTCCGACAAACATTGGCTCTTCCAGGATCAGGCGGTTGCGGGCAGGCCTCTACAGGAGGTGCCGTTCCTGCGTAGGGAGCACCGCCCCGCTAACCTATACGCCTCCTTCATCACCCGAGTCCCGCTGCAGGTATGGGACGCCACCAACATCACACACGGCCTCACGACCTTTCCTTCGCCGCTGACACCCCTGGTGGATAACCCTGATTTTACCCCGGGGATGGAACGGGGTGCGTTCGCTCACTGGCGTGCGGCGGGCTGCAGGGCTTTATGTCATTTGTACGATACGGAAGGGGTGATTCCCTTTCGGAGCTTCCGACAGGTATATACATTCCAAGAGACCGAGAGGATGCGCTACACGCAGGCGCGCCACTGGGCGTTGCACCCTCAGGTTCGAGAGTCGGCGGACAGACGATTCCTTCCTTATGAGCGCTGGCTCCTGTCGCGGACCTCGGATACTAAGCTCATAAGCGACCTCTACCAGTTTCTCCAAACGCCCCCGTCACATTTTTATAACCCAGGGAGGGAGCGATGGGAAAAGGAATTAGGCAGAGCCCTGAGCCACGAGGAATGGGATCAGATAGCCTACAGGGCTCGGCACTCGGCGTACCACACAGGCCTCAGAGAGACCTTCACTAAAGTCTCGATTTATTGGTATTACACCCCAGAACGCATACACGCTATGGATCATAGTAAAGAGGATACGTGCTGGCGGGGATGTGGACAGGTGGGTACGCTTACGCATATCCTATGGGATTGCCCTCACTTGGGCACCTATTGGCAGGAGGTACTGGACGACGTAGACTCCCACTTTAAAGTCGAGCTGCCGCGCCTGCCGGTCTATGTTTTGCTAGGCCTCCCGAATCAGCTGATGTACCCCTTGAAATCCCGCAGAGGGAGGCAGATAGCCATCGCATTGGGGTCGGCGGTTCAGAATATCCTGATACACTGGCGCACGGCCACACCTCCCTCGGTCACGGGCTGGCTCCACAGACTGTGGCACGTATTGGGTATGGAGAAGATGTCGCTGGCGGAAGCGGGCGAGGCGGAACGGTTCGCGGACATATGGCAGCCGTTCCAGTCGTTACTGGTCACGGAATTTAGAGAACTGACCTGCCCACGCTATCTTCGGCTTCTGAGGCTCGCCGCGCAGGAGGAGAACGCCTCTTGATGGCAACTGACACGGGCCACCTGAGAGGGACTGCGGGTGATTTCCCGGTAGGCCTGACGACACGCACTGGACGACGAGGGAGGGGGGAGGGCAGAGGGACGGGGTAGTTAGGGGTGGGGGAGCTGGATAGGTGGGGGGGAAGTTTGGGGGAATGTTTTTAGTTCTTCCCTGTTGTTTTGGTTCAGGAAGTATCGAAGCAGGGGATGCCCTTTAGGGCAGACCATGGTCACGAAGCCTTACGCCCAGAACGGAATCTTAGCCTTCCCAGGGGAATATCCCTCCCGGGTAAGCACATGGCGGGGAGGTTCACCACGGGCGGGCTCCACTGGATAGCACGGGGGGGGAGAACAGTCAGAGTCGCCCTGCGGAGAATTCGGAGACCCGCTTGAACCTTGCGGTTAAGACGCGGCCGGCCCCAAGGGGTTGTAGGCGACATGCTGTGTTTAAAGGGGATCCGCCTATGGGGTTCGGGTTGGGATCCTGGGTGGTTGACTTACAGGAGCTGTGATCCGCCGGCCCGAAGGGTTGTAGGCGCCAGCTGCTGCTGCCGTTCCGATACTTTGTTTTCTTTAATAAAAACAGATTTAATCCTAAAAGCTATTTGCTTACATAAGGTATGGTGCCCTAAAATACCCTGGCCTGGGAAAAATAATCAATGCATCCCTAAAGTGTTCCGGAACAGATATGTCTCACGTCACAGGTGCGAGTGGCAGATCACATTGGGCTTGAGGCTGTAACCGCTGGGTTTTTGCAAACAGGAATACTTTAATATTATTACTGTATCGATGATGGTGGAAACTTATCGAACGAGAGCAGAAAGATGTCGGTGTAGTATATAATCATTTATGGGGCGCTTAGAATTTCATGTTTCCTAACTGCTCCTGCAGAACTGCTTCCTTCTCGTACACAATTGCTCCATCCAGTTCATCCATCGTGGAAATCAGTGTCATAGCCCAGTTTTACGTAAGGTGGAAGCACCACTACACCAACCTAAGTAAGAATTTGACTTCTTTAGGGTACACCTGCCTCTTATTGAAAGGGAAGTGATTTCTTCATTTATGCTCATTTGTTTCTCTTTCCTTTTCATGTTGAGCCATCAAACCAAATCTCGCACTATAACATACGTGGCAGCAAAAAAGAAAGCATTAGCAAAGTCAATGGGTGTGTACCCGGAGCAAAAATGAGACCTATTGACTTTGCCAATGTTTGTCGCTTATTATTCTGGGTCCATGGACATTGTTTGGATTACATTCAGAGTGGGTCTCGGCTCTACTCTTCACCACAGATGGTGACTTTTCCAAGTCCACGTTCTATGTGTGGGAGCTTTTCTAGGGTTGTGACCAACTTGAGCCAGTGATCCACCACATGACGCATCACACAATCCTCTCCTCATAATGATGCACCAGCAGATCTAGCTCTGCAAGTTAGGGGAAGCTGGAAGTGCTGAGAAATGACCAGACGTACTAGAGCCACTGCAACCCTCTGTCGAGCAGCAGTTTCCCCTTTCTGTTCATGGTGCTCTGGCAAAGGAGGGCAGAATGGAGACTGAAGGAAGAGCACTTGAGCAAGACAGATGAGGGAGGAAGAACATTGGAAGTCCAAATGGGGAGAATTGGAGGGGTATGGTCCAACTGGAAAAAATAAAATAATGAAGAAAATAAAGCCAGTGCATGTGTGAGCTCCTTTTTAAAGGTGTTCACATTCACAAAATGCAGTGGACTTGTGGTATAGCTTGTGGGTTCATTGTCGACATATGCTAAGTTAGCATGAGCTTCGCTGCCATGAGGCTGCTTTTGCGCACGACACTGCATGCATATATTTCGCAAGACTCTGTTTGTGCCCTATTCACATGAGAACTGTCTGCTTTTCGCATTCTCTGCTGTGCTCTGAGGTTTAGTCTGCTCACGATGTACAAGGTCGAACAACAATGCTCCTTGTTATTCTGTTCTGGTCAGTCTCTCGCACCTAGACATAACATGCTACACACACCTGCTCTACTGGAAATCGTATGCTTTAATATTGCAAGTGAATCCTGTGGTATACTCTTGGAGATACACCTTTCCAGAGAGAAGAGCTGTGCTTGTCCTGGAATGTGAACCTTTCAACTAGGCCTTGAGGTATGGGGTCTGCTGACAAAGCCCAGAGGTCTTCTTTTTTTATAATAAACTATTTCCTACAACAGGGAGGGTGGTTAGGTCTTCTAGTCCTTTTCCACTGGCTCTATAAAACGATATCCCCGTTTCTATTCTATGGAATTGCGACAATGCTGACTATATTGTGTTTATGCATTTTGCTGCTAATAATGGCACGTGTCCTGTACCATAGAGCACGTTAGTTAAAATAAACATTTTAAACTATACCGCGTCTCTGATTACTCTCATTGTGGACAAGTATGAGTGAGTGCGCGATAGAGTGTCTGGCTCCCTCGATTCCCAAGAGAGAGTGTTATGTTCTGGGTTGTCTAATCATTGGTAGCTTCGCTGTTAGTCAGAAAAGGAATGAGACACTATAGCTAGTCGGTTTGGCATTTTCGGTACTATGTGGTAGGTTGGTACACCCCTATTCACGGAGGTCCTGTTTCCTGCGCATAGTTCTGTATATGTGCAGAATCCCTGCAACGGGCTGATATCTACATTGATGAAAAACCCAGTTGGACAGAGACTAAAGCAAGTTCAGCCACAATAGCCAATGGCTGAAAGGGGCTGCCCAAAAGCTCTTTCTGTATTTGTATGACTATGTATGTTGTTTAAGTGTGTGATGACATGCAGTCTCACCAAACAGCAAAAGCTACCTGTAAGTGAAACTCCAAAACGACATCTGGAGATACAGAGCTCACTTTTTTAGACTGCCTGACACAAAGGACTCGGTCAATGTGCCAACCTGAATCAGAAAACCAGTTGCACTGCAACCATTCCACAACCCACTAAGCTTTTTTAGGTCTCGCTGAGTCAGCGCGCATGCGCTGCTCGGGGAGACTTTAGTAAGGGCTTTAAAAAAATGCTACCGCCGGCTACAGCTTGCAGTGCATGTGCGCGGGCGCGCGCTTCAGCAGAGGCGCCATATGGCGTGATTACTGCTACACGCACACCACTCGCACACATGCACTGCAAGCTGTGGCCGGCTGTAGCATTTTTAGTTTGCTAATCACGGCACTGGTGCTTTACTTTTAATGTTAAAAGTAAAGCACCGTTGCCGGAGCTGTGGATGCATGAACTCTAAATGCAAGCACAGCAGTATTTTTCATTTTAACACGGGTGCTAATATCCCACATGAGCTAGGAGGTTAGATATGCAAAGATCTGCTAACGCTGTTCGTGTAGAATATACGACACGCTTCGTAAAATTACAATAATAAACATTGTGCATGCGTGAGACACTGCAAAGTGCCGACCTTCCCGCGCGTATGTCAATTCATTTGATTAACGCGTCACTTTCACTACATAGCTCTCAAGTCCTGGCCTACGTGATTCACACGTGTCCCAAGTAATGCACACTTCAGAGTGGGAGGAAGTGTGCATGCACCCTTATGTCACAACACACTTGTCAGACGTGGGGGAGAAAGCCACAACAACGTCCCTTCATTTAGGCACAAAATAGTAAGTCCAACAAACTACCTGTGCCCAAACGTTACAATAGCAGATGACATTCACTCAGGAACAGTGCGCGTGTCCCGAACATTGCAAACATCATTGAAGTGGTCTTTGTGGCTCACACAACCCTGGATTGCCGATATTCCTCATGTAAAATGAAAATCAGAGGTTCTAACAAGTGCATATTTTAGCACCCTCCCCAGTGCACCTGGTACCGCCTATTCTGCAACATTTTCTTTTTATCAGTGTCGAACCAGCCGAAGAGCACGTGCCCTGCAGAGTGTTGCCTTTACTGCGACGGTCGTTTGGCACCGGAATATCCCGCCGCTACTCCGCATACTCCTCTAGTGCTAAAGTATGTCTCCAAAATATTGTTCCTCACTATGTTCCTAAGCCCGGCCACCTACGTCCACAAAGAAAACTAAGCAGCTCGTTCATGAGCGTCTTACTCCCTGGCACTGTGCAAGGCTTCATGTAGTCCCAGGAGCCCGTTTTGAAAAAGGGTGTCTCTTTTATTCTAGGAGGCCCGGGGGTACCGAGGCAGCTTTCTAGAGTACGGAGTTTATCCACGTCAGAGAGAAGGGCAGGGGTTAGCTCTTAATACCCCCCTGGGAGAGGTCCGGGATCCCTTTGCATGGGTTGTTGTTCACTAATCACGGCTACAAGAGACGGGCACCAGCATCACTGTGTGCCTCCTCCGAGTGGACAAGGGCTGGAAGCGACATCTGGGAAATACCGGCTCCAGCGCACACCTGTCAATCACTCATCCTGCGAGGCACCGCCCACTCTCTGGGCAGCTACTGTACCTAGACCCGCCTTCCCTGACACTTCTGACTGTCGCAACCCTCGACGTCCTCTAATGGAGAGAGTGTGGGGCCCCAGAGGTGTAGGAAGGAGTCAGTGCGGGGACGCAGGCAGACAGAGTCGGCTACGCGGGTACAGCTAGAGGGCGCAGGCACAGCAAGGTAGAGCAGCACACGTACAAGTGAACAGAGCAGAGTGGGCAGATACAGGCAGACAGAGCAGAGTGGGCAGATACAGGTAGACAGAGCAGAGTGGACAGATACAGGCAGACAGAGCAGAGTGAGCAGATACAGGCAGACAGAGCAGAGTGAGCAGATACAGGCAGCAAGAACCGAGCGGGAAGGTACAGACAGCAGCGCAGGTACAGGCAAGCAGAGCCGAGTGCGCAGATGCAGGCATAGAGGAGTGCGCAGAGACTAGCAGACAGAGAGGAGCGCGCACAGACAGGCAAGCAAAACGCGCAGCTACAGGGGAGATTGGGCAGATACAGGAAGGCAGAGGAGAGTGCGCAGATAAAGGCAGAGCAGAGTAGCAGTTACTGACAGGCCTAGCAGAGTAGCAGAAACAGGCGCGCAAAGATGAGGTGCTCGGAGAGACTTTAGTAAGGGCTTTAAAAAATGTTACCGCCGGCTACAGCTTGCAGTGCATGTGCGCGGGCGCACGCTTCAGCAGAGGCACCATATGGCGTGATTAATGCTGCGCGCGCACCACTCGCGCACATGCACTGCAAGCTGTGGCCCGCGGTAGCATTTTTAGCTTGCTAATCGCGGCACCGGTGCTTTACTTTTAACATTAAAAGTAAAGAGCCGGTGCCGCGATTATAGCAAAAGTAAAGAAATAGAAACAAATATCTATTTCTTTACTTTTGCTATAATCACGGCACCGGTGCTTTACTTTTAACGTTAAAAGTAAAGCACCGGTGCCGCGATTAGCTGTGGATGTATGAACTCTAAATGCAAGCACAGCAATATTTTTCATTTTAACACTGGTGCGCATCTTTTGAATATCCCACATGAGCTAGGAGGTTAAGGGATGCTACCCTTACTCCTTATGGCTCTTTCAACTTTTTTTTCAACACTCAAACAGCCAGTCAGGGAGCTTCGGCTCTGTAGATTCAACTTTAGATTTTGCTGTCCCAAAAAGAGCTACTGGAGAAAAAGCTTCAATTCGATTTTTTTTTCTTTAATTTTGGGGTCATGGATTGTCTATTAACCCAGGTCAGCTACACCCAAGGCCTACAAAAACAGTTATCCAATACTAATTTATTGAAAACTACAAATTAAGCAAAGTCATTTTTTAAGGTAAAGTTATTTATTTTTTCATGCAAAGTAATCCTGTTGAGCCATTTTTCTGCAGCTGTGTCAACAGCTCTTCCTATGGGAATAAAATCGGGAGAAGTCACTTTTTTGCCTCCTGTTTAACGGCTTCGCATAAAAATTGCCCTGCCATACTCAGTTCAGCTGACAATTTTTTTTAAAGTTTCGTGCAGATTTGTGGAAGGGTGCCAAAGCTATTCGCAAAAAAAAAAAATGCTTTTGGCATGGGTACTTTAACCTAACCATCATATAGGGATACTACTGCTACCTCTCTAATAAAGAGTTTTTATGACAAATGTTTTTATTTAGTATGGAAGCAGAACTTAAAGACCGTTTTAAATCAACATTCTAGCTCTCATCTGGCGCAACAAACAAAGGATTTTGTTTTCTTAAGTAGATCACTTTTTTTTTATTTACATTTTCTGTTTGTGCATTATAATTTTAAATATACATAACACGCAGTAAAATACATAGCAATGTCTCGGAAATCTAAACACAAATCATTAAAACTAATTTGTATATGAACTGGTCTTTCTTTCTCGCCTTCCTATCTCCACCTCGCTCTCCTCTCATCTTTCATCCATTTAATGCTCTTCTTTCTACTCCTCTCCTCAGTCTCTCTCCCTTCCACTCTCTTCCGTCCCTCATTCACCCACATCTTCTTCCTCCCTTTTGTCCTTACTTTCTTTTCTCTTGCCCACTTTGCTCATTCTTATCTCCTTTTTCTTTCTCGCTCAACCTTATTCCTTCTCCCATTTTGTTATCTTTTCCTGCTATCCTCCCTGTTCACCGCCGCCTTTTCTTTCATCCTATTTCTTTTTATTCTTTATTGTATCCTTCTCTCTACTACCTAAGAACCCCTTCTTTGACAAGTAAACACAACCATGCCCCTGGCATGCACTGAGTTTAAAAACAAGCATTTGCAATGCAATAGGTCTCGCATTTATGCGAGTTTGAGCTATTGACATTGCAAATGACAATGCCTTTTATTTATGTTTTAAAAACGAAAACAAAAATAAAAGGCATTGTCATTTTCAATGTCAATAGCTCAAACTCGAGTGAATGCGAGACCTATTGCATTGCACATGCTTGTTTTGAGGGCCATGTGTCTCAGGTTATAATTAACTGGTACATACTCAGAAGGTAGCATCAGTGAAGAAAGATGGATTAAACTTCCGAGAAGGACCTACTAAATAAATATATCATATATAAATTTTAAATACAAGATAGAAGGTCCACTTATCCAAATTGGGAAACTATCGGTTTCTCCATTACATAGATTGAATCACAATAACTTCAAAGATATGGAGGACATATAGTGACTGTAATATACTACCAGACTGGATCCCAATCTAATTGAATCAAAGAAGCTGTATCGTAGATTAGAACATACTGAGTAAGGAAAAACCCCCAAACCACTTTACATATGTAAAGTACTTTTCTCTTGGTCCTGAAGAAGGTGATCTAAAATTGTTACTTTCACCGAAACGTGCGTAGACCAGTGACTAAACATCTGGGAGTCCTATCTAAGAATCAAATCAAAGAGAAACCAATCAGAAATAAACTTAATGGACCATTGAATTTTCGATCTTAATTCTGACAACTCTGATGGATAGCAACAGTGAATAGGACACCATTACAGATGTGCTTTTATTGACATTTTATTGTTGTTTTTGTGTAGTTTGATTGATGGTATGTGTGATGAGACTGAGAGGTGAGAATGGAAAGATGATGGTGTTCTTTTTTTGGGGGTTATTATAACGTGTATCAAAATGAATAGTATCAAGATGTGATCTTTTTTCAATTGTAACAGAATATGAATTTGTTGTTATTTGTAAATATGTCTATGAGTACATGAGTTTAAAACATCTAAAAAATATATATATACACATAAAAAAACAAAAATATAAATGTTTTTGATAAATAAAAATAATTAGAAAGAAAGCAGTTTCTGTGTGTAGAATTTGTCTTAGTAAGTAGTCTTTGTGCCGAGATTATGTCTCATGGGGAAATGTCTTGTTTGAGTAATCACCACTTTTGAAATTAGATAGGCCAGATAAGAGGTTGTTCTAATTGTATTTACCCTTTCCCTCTCCTCCTAGGCCTTAAAGTAATTGGGGGATACCTTTGTATATATAGAGTCAGGTTATAATTAATCCCATAAAATGTTACCGGGATAATTATTGGAACTTCCAAAGCTTTAAAAAACTGACAACCTGACATGCAAGAACACTAGAAAATGAAGGATATATTTGAAAGATCCTAGTGTAGTGCACACAATATGAATTGTAACTATATTGAACACCAATAAAATGGCAGCAGTAACATTCCCTGAAAGAGTAAATAAAAAGAACCACTCCAACATGATTGCTGTTATAAATATATAGCAATTTTATGCTCATTTTGCTGCTTCTAAGGGCTAGTCTAATGCTAGCACAGCAGAATATAAAACCTAGTTCAAATTTCAGAGATTATACTTACCAGTACACCTTTTTGAACAATAGGATTCTGGCCCAGATTTACTTAGTCTTTGTTTTGTCTTTGAGTCATGCAGGGCGACACAAGGACAACGCAAAGGCTTGAGTAAGATTTACAAAGCCACGGAAGAGGCAATTTGTGCTGCCTTGAACGGCTTCGTAAAGAAATGCATCAACGCATGGCTTACGCTAATAACGTATGTTACATTTCAGGCAGGCGTTCCATGGATGAAGCATGGACATTCCTGTGCGTGGATTTGGTGCAATTCCAGATTTAGAACAGTTTGTAAAACCGGGATGGGTAAGTTACTTACCTGTAATCCTAGTTCTCTTCCAGGGGTATCCTCATCAAAGTCATAAGCACTGAATATTCCCGCCCATGTGCGGGGACCCCGGAAATAATAAAATTATATATGTAAAAAACATACATATATACAGCTCTGTATATGTATAAACATATATCATTTTTTCCAAGCAAATGCAGCTCCCATAAAAGGCTAGGCAATGTAAATATACACATCCAATAACACACATATATATATATATATATATATATATAAAGGTATAACAATACACCTAAATCTCTTTTTTTTTTTTTTTTTTTTAATGAGGTAAACACTCATGAGAAAGCAAAAAATAAAGAGAACAAACTGTGGAAAAACACAGATGTACAACACATTGCCAGCCTGCAGGCTGCATTGCAATATAATACCATAGAGACTGAAAAGCCCTGTACAGGTAAAAACTGGCACCGTGCCTTTAAGGCAGCCCTGACTTCCATATCCCATCATGCCTCAGGGGTGACAGTTAGGTCAGTTGTTCTTTGCGGGACCGTAGTCCTAAACACAAAGATATATCCTTTCCATAATGAATAATACACTTCTTCTCATTTGCCTGGGGAGGTGGGTGGGTTGCTTATGACTTTGATGAGGATACCCCTGGAAGAGAACTAGGATTACAGGTAAGTAACTTACCCTTCTCTTCCAGGGGATCCTCATCAATAGTCATAAGCACTGAATAGAGTAGCAAGCTCCCCTTCCACCTGCAGGCAAATGAAACTAAGGTTGTATCACCCATGGAGAAAGAGAATCATGAAAATGATTATGCATGGAACAGATTCCTCAAGGAGGCTTGTCCTACTTGAGTGTCTGCTCTGGTGTCCGAATCCAGACAATAGTGCCTGGTAAAAGTGTGGACAGATCTCCAAGTGGCTGCCTTGCAGATCTCGGAGAGTGGGACATTATTGAGAAAAGCCGCGGTAGCCGCTTTTCCTCTTGTCGAATGCGCTTTAGGGCGCGCCCCCAATGGTTTCTGAGCCAGTTGGTAGGCCAATGTAATACTTGAAACAATCCACCTAGCAATGGAACGTTTGGAAGCCGCAAAGCCCATACGGACAACCCCATAGTTCACAAACAATTGATCAGATTTCCTGACATTCTTAGTCCTATCTAGGTAGAATTTTAGGACCCTTTTGACATCAAGAGAATGCAACGCCCTCTCTGCCGGAGAGGAGGGGTTGGGAAAAAAGGTTGGTAAGGAGATGGCTTGGTTTACATGAAATTCCGATACCACCTTGGGTAGAAACGAAGGATGAGTTCTCATCACCACCCTATTTAGATGAAAAATTGTGTAGGGTTCTTTAGAACAGAGGGCCTGTATCTCACTGACCCTCCGTGCTGAAGTGATGGCTATTAAAAATGCTGTCTTCCATGTGAGGTACTGTAGGGTAGCCTTATGAATAGGTTCAAAAGGCGAACCCATGAGCTTCGACAGAACCAAGTTTAGCTCCCAGGAAGGAGAGGGAGGTCTAACAGGGGGATAGACTTTCTTGAGTCCTTGCAAGAAATCCTTCACTACCTGCACTTTAAAAAATGACTGCTGTGAAGGCGAACGCCTGTATGCTGTTATGGCTGCTAGGTGAACCTTTATGGATGAAAATTTCAACCCTGCCCTTGCTAAATGTAGAAGATAGGGCAAAATTACATCCTCCTGGCATTTAGTGGGATCATAATGATGCTGAGCACACCATATATAAAATCTTTTCCACTTACAGAAGTAGGAGTGTCTTGTCGAAGGCCTCCTGGCTTCCTTCAGTATGGACATACACTCTTGAGGGAGGTTCAGATGGCCATACTGGAGGACTTCAGGAGCCATGCTGTTAAGCTCAGCGAGGGAAGGCTGGGATGGTAAATCTTCCCCTGCATCTTGGATAACAAGTCCGGCCTGCACGGCAGCCGCTTGTGGGGGCGGATCGACATGTGTAGGAGATCCGTGTACCACCACTGCCTCGGCCAGTCCGGTGCTATGAGGATCATCTTGGCAGATGAATTCTGTAGCTTGGTCACCACCTTGGGAATTAGTGGGAGAGGCGGAAAAGCGTACACAAATGTCATTGACCAATTGATCAAAAGGGCATTCCCTAGGGATCCTGGTCGATGGTATCTTGAGGCGAAGCCTCGGCATTTTGTGTTTTGCTCGTCCGCGAAGAGGTCCACTTGCGGGCGCCCCCATTCCTCGAAGATGTCTTCTAACACCTCGTCGTTGATCACCCAGTCCTCTGGTTCTTGAAAATGCCGACTGAGCAAGTCTGCTTGCACGTTGAGTTCTCCTGGTAGGTGCACCGCTTTCAATGAGATGTTCCTTGCTAGGATCCAGTGCCACAGGGACTGAGCTTCCAGCGAGAGCGTTCTGGATCGAGTACCCCCCTGTTTGTTCAGGTAGTACATTGTGGTGGTATTGTCCGTCTGTACTAGAATGGTACTCGTCGTGATCGCAGGCAGGAACGCTTTGAGGGCTAGGTGGACTGCCCTGAGCTCCAGCATGTTGATGTGGTACAACTGTTCGCTGCTGGACCACCGTCCCTGAGTTTGCAGAGACCCGAAATGCGCACCCCAGCCTTGAAGGGATGCGTCGGTGATTAAGGTCTGAGTTGGGGGTTCTTGATGGAAGGGGATCCCCACTTGTAGATTCCTTGGCTTCAGCCACCACTTGACTGACTGTTTGGCTGCAGAGGAGAGGCAAACCTTTTCTTCCCACAGGGAGTTCCTTTGATCCCATTTGTCCTCGAGATCTTGCTGGAGAGGACGCATCCTTAGCCTGGCATTGGGCACTAGGAAGATGCAGGATGCCATGGCCCCTAGCAGAGATGAGATTCGCCTTGCCGACGACAGATTGCTGGTTATGATCTGTCTGCCTTTTAGCATAATGGATGACTGTCTTTCCTCCGAAGGAAACACTTTTCCTACTACGGAGTCTATAGTTGCACCCAGGTAGTGGATCCTCTGCGTTGGTGAAAAATTGGACTTTTTGACATTCACTCTGAGACCCAACTTGCGACATAAGTTCAGGCATAGCGACAGCTGTGACCGCACATTCTGTGGTGATGAGCCCTTTATTAGCCAGTCGTCTAGGTAGGGATAGACGAAGACTCCTGCGCGTCTCAGAGCAGCCGCTACTACTGCCACGCATTTTGTGAATACTCGAGGAGCTGACTTCAGGCCAAAAGGGAGGACTTTGAACTGATAGTGAGAGTTGCCTACCACAAACCTGAGAAATTTTCGATGATTCCTTAGGATGGGAATATGGAAATATGCATCCTGAAGGTCCAGTGAACA
Source organism: Triturus cristatus (assembly GCF_964204655.1). NCBI lineage: Eukaryota > Metazoa > Chordata > Amphibia > Caudata > Salamandridae > Triturus > Triturus cristatus. Next base: position 1,102,219,248 of record NC_140585.1, on the reverse strand, counting down.
CATCCAATCGCCCATCCGGAGAAGAGGATATATTTGGTGGAGCGCCAGCATGCGAAATTTTTCCTTTCTTATGTGCTTGTTCAGTATCCGTAGGTCTAAAATGGGTCTGAACTCTACCTTCACACTCCTCTTTTGGATGAGAAAGTATCTGGAGTAAACTCCCTTTCCTCTCTGGTTTATGGGCACTTTCTCTATTGCAGATTTGAGTAGTAGCGTCGCTACCTCTTCTCTGAGCTGCTTTAGATGCTGGGATGAATTGACAGGAGGAATCGATGGGGGGTGACTTTTGAAACGAAGCGAGTACCCATGACGCAGTATATTCAGTACCCACTTGTCCTTTGTGATGGATTGCCACTCTGGAAGATGATGTGCAACACTTCCTCCCACCGGAGCGGTGGACAGCATCGGAGGAAGCGGCTTCTCATTGCTTCCCCGGAGCTTTGTTTCCAGCATTAGACTGCCTGTTGTTACCTCGTCCCCTGGATGGCTTGCGGGACTGGTATTGCTGTTTCTTTTGACCTTGCTGGTCCTGGTTCTTTTGCCAATGAGGGGTTTGAACCCTCTGTTGGTAACTGCGCCTGTCATTTCCCTTGCGGCGTCGAAACTCTTTTCTCTTTTCAAGCCCGACAGCTTTCATGGTCTCCAGCTCTGCTTTCATACGGGCCATTTCTTCGTCTGCATGGGACCCAAAAAGAGAACTACCGGAGAAAGGCAGATTTAAAATTCTTGCCTGCGCTTCCGGTTTCAAGGCCGTCAATCTAAGCCAGGATGATCTTCTGGCTGTGACTCCATGTGCATATTCATGCGCTGCCAGTGTTGCCCCGTCTGCCGCTGCACTTATGATCTGGTTAGAAACCAGACTCCCCTCATGCAAAATCTCTTCAAAGTCCCGTCTGTCCTCTGATGGAACTTTGTCAATGAACCTCTGCAGAGAGTCCCATAATGACCTATCATAGCGCCCCAGAAGCGCCGAGGCACTCGCCACCTTAAGGCTTGAGGATGCTGAGCCGCAAACTTTCCTCCCCCAGGAGTCTTGTGTTTTACTGTCCTTATCTGGTGGTACCGTTGAAGATCCCGCTACTGCATGTGTCTTCCTGGCAGCGGCGGTGATGACAGAGTCCGGTGGAGGATCCGATTTAAGGAATAGAGGATCCTCCGGAGCTGGACGGTACTTTTTTAGAATTCTCGCCGGCGCCGTTTTGGTGGTTGCTGGTGTGAGAAAGATATCCATTACCGGTTGTAGCAAACCGGGGACTAACGGCAATAAAGGGCGTGACACTGTGCGTTCATGAAGAGTTTAAAAAATTATGGATGAAGTTGTCTCCTGAACCGGCATAGGGATATTTAATTTTGTAGCTCCTCTACACAACACTTCTTGAAACGTAGAAATATCATCTACCGGAGATACCCGAGAGGGTGGCGTCTCCGAGAGTGTCGGTGAATAATCCCTTTTGGATGATCTGGAAGAAGGGGAGGTAGAAGGGGTCCTACGGCGCCTTCTCTCTGATCTGGTCGACTCTCTTCTGCGGGAGGGAGACCTGGATCGCCTTCTTGGTGCTCGAGAGTGACTTCGGGATTCTCTTTCTCGAGATCTTGGTCTGATCGGTGTCGCTGGGAATACCACGCCCCTTATTCTTGTTAGCGATGCCTTTATTGCGTCTGGCATAGCAGGGTCCTGAGGCATCTCCCTTACGGGACTTTGAGGTACAGCATTGTCCTCCTCCTGCGAACTTTCTCTTGCAGGTACTGGAGATTGATGCACAAGCTCTGGTGATTCTGATCTTGAACCTGAGCCCTCTGATCCTGAAGGCGAGATAGATATGAGACGCGGTGATTCAGGAGTCGTATATATCAGTCTATGAGGAGATTTCCGCCTTGAGACTGGTCGAATCGTGAGGCGAATATGTGACATCTCCTGCGTACCCTCAACAGAGGGCTGCCTCGACGGTGATAGGCCTATCACCGGAGATCTTTGACTCGAATCTTCGAGGCTCCGAGCTTCTTGTCTCGACGTCGAGATTATCTTCGACGGAGGCTTCCTGTACCTCACCAAAGCTTTGGAGACCTGTGAGGACGGAGGCACCTGCCTCGACGTCGACTCCGACGGAGGCACCTGCCTCGACGTCGACTCCGACGGAGGCCTTTGCCTCGACGTCGACTCCGACGGAGGCCTCTGCCTCGACGTCGACTCCGACGGAGGCTCCTGCCTCGACGTCGGCCCTGACGGAGGCGTTTGCCTCGACGTCAATCCTAACGGAGACTTCTGTCTCGACGTCGAATGCTCCGACGACGTCGAAAGCCTCTTCGCCGTCGAACGATGTTTCCTCGACGGCGATCTTGATCTTGACGGCGATCTTGGTCTCGACGTCGACTGTGGAGATCGTCTACGTACTTCTTGCGACGTCGAACGATGTCTCGCCGACCTCGACGTCGAACGATGTCTTTCTTTCGACGACGAACGATATCTCTGTGCAGACGTCGATCGATCTTTTCTTGACGTCGACAGATGCTTTCTCGACGTTGAACTATGGCGCCGAGTCCTCGACGCCGAGCTTTTAGACGCCGTCGACGTCGAACGCATCCGCTTCGACGCTGAATCTAAAGTCGATGACGATTTTCTCTTTGCAGCATGACTTCCCCTTGACTCCTCACCTCTCAGCGACGATCCCGCCGCTGGAGTCTTCGACGCCGAGCCCGACGTCGATGGGGAGCAAACAGGGACCAACTGCTTCGACGTCGACCGTTCTGCTAGGCCATACAGCCTAATCCTCTCCCTCTCCTTTAAAGTCCTTTTGGAAAGGTCTTCACAATGATGGCATGTTGCTGGAGAGTGAGAGTCCGGCAGACAGATAATACACACCTCATGTGTGTCTGAAGCCGCCTTCTTTTTTCCACAAGATGGACATGGAACAAATAAAGAAGGCATTTTTCTGACAAAATAGCAAAATAGTCAGTCAGAAAATCACAGGATACAGACTTCCTCAAAGAAGTTCTAAGAAGAAGTCCAAAAAATCTTAAAGTAGTAATAATTCTTGACTAAAGAGTCAAAAAAGAAGAGAGCTGAATTCCACGGTCCTGACTGAAGGAGCCGGAAAGAACAACTGACCTAACTGTCACCCCTGAGGCATGATGGGATATGGAAGTCAGGGCTGCCTTAAAGGCACGGTGCCAGTTTTTACCTGTACAGGGCTTTTCAGTCTCTATGGTATTATATTGCAATGCAGCCTGCAGGCTGGCAATGTGTTGTACATCTGTGTTTTTCCACAGTTTGTTCTCTTTATTTTTTGCTTTCTCATGAGTGTTTACCTCATTAAAAAAAAAAAAAAGAGATTTAGGTGTATTGTTATACCTTTATATATATATATATATATATATATATATATGTGTGTGTTATTGGATGTGTATATTTACATTGCCTAGCCTTTTATGGGAGCTGCATTTGCTTGGAAAAAATGATATATGTTTATACATATACAGAGATGTATATATGTATGTTTTTTACATATATAATTTTATTATTTCCGGGGTCCCCGCACATGGGCGGGAATATTCAGTGCTTATGACTTTGATGAGGATCCCCTGGAAGAGAACTCGTCAAACCGTTACACTTGCCAGAGGGTGGCATAATGAGGAGAAAAATATTTTCACTGTAAGTCAACTACTCATTTGCCTTCTTATTTGATTTTTTTTATGCAAAGGTGAAATCATCATGGGAGTCACAGGGCTGCACAGGTTGGGTTGTTGATAGAGGAAGGATATACATATTCATAGTGCCAATAAATAAGAAGAGCATTTTAATGCTCCTCTATATACCATTTTAGATCAAGCAGGTGGAGTAGGGAGAGATAAGAAGAGGAGCATCACCATGTCTGACGCATACAGGCAAACATGGTGTTTTCAATGTTGTTCCTAAACGAAGCCTAGTCTAGTAAATAGTTGCTCTAATCTACAAAACTAGAATGATGGTGGAGAAAAACAGCATTAAAGGTCAGTAGCTGGAAGGATAGGTACCACTTTCAGGTGATGCAAAAGAAGGATGAATGAAGGTGGCATGATTGCAGAGAGTTTAGATCCATAACTGTTTACAGTTAGATGATCAATAAGACTATCATTACCGATACCTTTACAGTAGCATTTTCTTCAGTTCTTTTTTCTACACCGCATTTAAATTCAGATGATGCATATACTATCTGAAATTAAGAAGTTTCTTATTTTAGCACTTATTGCTCCCTCACATGTTGTTCCTACATCTTCTGATGGGAAACAAATTAAAACAAGGAAGCAGGCTTAGTCTAACAGGGTGTACATTAATGTGCCTACAGGTAAGTGTTACACCTAAAAGTCATTTAATTCCGTGGAAATGTATGCGAACCACCGCAAGAGGAAACACTAACAGACGATAGTGACTAATGGAGATAACAGTTACAAAGCTTCGAACACTAAGACACTGGCTTGCACTGATATGCTTACGAAGTACGTGTATGAACACTAAAGATATATATGAGAAACAGAGACATTATATATCTGAATACAATGATTGTATGTACTGCCTATTGAACAATTACCTTGCACTGATTACAGTTTTCTTTTGCAAAATAAAAAAAATAGTCAATAACTCTTCAATGGCTGATTATCTGTAGGGAGTGCCAAATCGTGTGGCATCACTTCCATGGGTTCTCATTCTAGTTTCATTTAGCACTTGAGTATCTCATGCATACTATGTTTATGGTAATGGAATTACCAATTCTTTTTGCAAGTATTAATTCATCCCAAATGAACTTTTGTTGTGAGCCCACTTCTTAGTGTCCACAAGTTACATGATGATTTTTGTCAGATGTATTTTAACTTTCCCCTCACCAACTTGCAATTGCAAAACTAGGATGTGCACAGTGTCCCTCAGGTGAACATTGCATGTTGTATGTGATCGACCTGTGGGGCGCCTTCCTTGGCCCAGATCTACTAATATTTGATGCAAGGCAACACAGCAACCAAAGTTGCTGGGTTACCTTGAATTGAACGGAGAGAGAGAAAATGCACCATATCTACGAAGTTATGGTGCATTTTTTACTCTCCCCCAGCATGGGGCACTTTTAACTGCCATGCGCCAATGCACTTATACTTGCGCCATAGTGCAAAGGTTTCTGCATTCTCCAAAATATAGGATTTGTACTGGAAAAGGATCCTTCCAGAATAAAAACCATGCTTTAAGACTTTTCCCACTTTGTATGTGTAATGTAGAATGCAGCAGAAATGCAAAGTTGGAAAAAGCAGCACACATGCAAAGCTGGAAAAGCAAATAAAAAATTAAACGTTTCTCCTTTTTACGGCTTCCTCAGTAAGGCGTGAGGTTTAGGTGCAAATCCCAGTCTATGAATGTTAGTACATAAATATTTGCGTTAAACCCCATAAGTGGTAGCATGGAAACACCCATGAAATGCCCCCCTTGATGCAAAGGAGGCAGGGCACTATTTTGTGTTACTTTAGGAACTTTCCAATGTAAATCCTGGTTTGTGTTGTATATAGTAAATCCCACCCTAATACTTTGCAACGGGCTTGCCTCACTTCTGTGATGAAAACCTGGTGCAAAGCACAAAGCATTAGTAAATTTGGGCTCTTGTGTTTAAAATTTACTTCATAGGCCTTTCATAACATTGTACACTTGCCCTTCATGTTTCGTGCGTGAAATTGTAGGTGTTCTTTGATCTACAAGGCATTATTTGTGATTGCTTGCAAATGGACCCTGAGATATTCTTCCTTTGTATTGGTGTTGTGTTAATAAATCTTAAATCTTTAGCGCGTTTTCCATAAGTATGAAAACATGACTGCAGTGCTCATTCGCACACGAGTATATTTTTGTGTAGTTTAGTTCTCCTTCCGGGGTGGGATTTGCTATGAAAATGGGGTGGTAATGAACATCACTCGCTTTCATACCGATTTGTGACACATTGATTTTGAAATACCCAAACTCCACTCCTACTCGGGTCTTAATTTGCGAAGAAGGCATGAAAAATATATTTAGTTACAGTTCTACGTTCTTTGGTGCATTGCAAGTAAATATATATATATATATTCACTGAAAAAACCATAGGTTTCACACACGTTATAGTTAGGAATTAGCATTTAAAAAACCTTGCAAATTCACTGAAAAAACCATAGGTTTCACACATGTTATAGTTAGCGGAAATTTTACTGATAAAAAACCAATGAAATTCCCCCGTTATAGTTACTGCAGGCAACTATAACTCACGCGACCGCAATCCTCTGCTGATGCTAATACTGTATTTAGACACTTATTTGCCCATGTCTTCTTCCATACATTTTTAGCTATACATATATTACAAATATTTTTTTTTCATAAAGACACATATGTCATCAGCAGAAGATTGCGGTCGCGTGAGTTATAGTTGCCTGCAGTAACTATAACGGGGGAATTTCATTGGTTTTTTATCAGTAAAATTTCCGCTAACTATAACATGTGTGAAACCTATGGTTTTTTCAGTGAATTTGCAAGGTTTTTTAAATGCTAATTCCTAACTATAACGTGTGTGAAACCTATGGTTTTTTCAGTGAATTTGTACGGTTTTTTAAATGCTAAGTTACTTTACGCCATTCGTGGCGTGTGCGCCCACTTAACGCAGTTCGTTCTGTGCGCGCACGGTGCGCTTCGCGCACCCTGCGCGCACAGTGAGCACGCGGTGCGCTTTGCGCACCGCGCGCCCACTTTACGCAGTTAGTGCCATGCACGCACGGTGGGCACGCGGTGCGCTACGCGCACCGCGTGCCCACGTTATGCTAGATGGGCCATGTACGCACGATGCGCTTCGCGCACCGTGCGCACATGGAGGACATATGATGCACTTCGTTTTGAAAGGTAATATTTTAATTTTTCGTATATTTTATAAGCCATGCACAAATGGTGCCCTTCGGGCACCATTTGCACACGGGGTGGAGAGAGTGTGGATAATTTTTTTTTTTATTTATTTTTTTTAAAATTTTTTAGTTTTTTTCAGCTGTGATAAGCCATGCACAATTGGTGGTCTTCGGCCACCAATTGCACACGGGGTGCAGAGAGTGTGGATGATGTTTTTTTTTTAAATTATTTTTTACCGTACGCGTACGGTAAGCGTAATCGGCGAAATTACCGAAAAAATAAAAATTCAGTTTTTGGCCTTGGAGGATCTTTGGGGACTCCCTCAACATGCCTATGTGTGTGGGAGCTGTCTAAACAGCCCCTTTACATGTTTTTGGGCTTTAAATTTAAAAAATCGCTCTCAGTGCGAGAGAGAAAATGGCGGCCGCAGCTTCCTGGTTTCGGCCGATTCGAATGTTTACTAAGATCTAAGAGCCAATCAGAATCGCGCTCGCGCACGCCACCGTACGCGTACGGTAAGCGTACCGTAAGCGTACCGTAAGCTGGCTCAGATATATATATTGATTTAAAGGCTATTTTCTCAGAATCTACTGAACAGATTTACACCAAACCTACAAAAGGCACTTCCTTGACCTGAGGACTACCTCTCTGCCAAATTTCTAGTAATTCTGTTCAGCCGTTCGGGCTGTAGCCCTGTCTAAAGGTCCTATGGAAAAATGCATGGGAAAAACGCGTTTTGGGATCCCCCCTTTTCTCTCAGCCCCCGCTTGACGAATCCCCCCCGAGACTTTCAGGGTAGGAGCGGAGCGTAGCGCCCCACCTATTTTGAAAAATTCGCGAGGATTCGTCGACCGGCGCAAAAGTTATTCAAAATAGAATGTTGCGGATTTCCTATGGAAACGTGGTCCTAACTATAACTACCTACTGGCGACCGCCAGTAGGTAATATATATATATATATATATATATATATATATATATATATATATATATATATATATATATATATATATATTACCTACTGGCAGTCGCCAGTAGGTAGTTATAGTTAGGACCTATTTTCCATAGGAAATCCGCAACATTCTATTTGGAATAACGTTGGCGCCGATTGACGAATCTTCACTAAATTTTCCAAACTTTTGGCCAGCTCCGGTCCGCTCCTATCCTGAAAATTTCACGGTGATTCGTCAAGCGGGGGCCGAGAAAAAAGGGGGGTCCCCATGCATTTTCCCATAGGACCTGTTGACGCAGCTACAGCCCGAACTGCTGAACGGAATTACACCAAATTTGGCAAAGAGGTAGTCCTCAGTTCAGACTCATGCCTTTTGCTGAAATGGTGTAAATCCGTTCAGTAGTTCCTGAGAAAATTAGAGTTAAAAAGATAGATATATCTGGGCGGAGCCTAACCACACATCTCATCGTGAGATCTGATTGGCTGTCAGTACTTCATCCAAGAAGTGTTGGCTGCCATCTTGGGACTAATATACATGATAGCACCTCATTAAAAAGCATTGCAGTTGGGGAGCGCTAGGTGGCGCTAGCCAAGATGGCCGCGCCGAGGTAAAGCTCCGTGATGCTTGACCCCTCGCATCCGTCCTGACTCCGTTGCCGCTGTCCTGGGCGCACTCCGCTTCGTGCCACCTGACAAGGAGCCGTAGCCCTACCCTCGCTGCAACTTTGGGCCGATTTGGAGCCGTGGGGACTGAGCTCTGCCGCCTGAGAGCGGCACCGTTGGCGAGGCGCGCACTCGGCCGGTTCCTCGGCCGGCGGCGCTTGCTACGAGAGCCCGCGGCGCCACACGAGGGGTGCGGGCCGGTGACTGCTGGCGGCTGACCGGTGGCGGAGGAGCTCGCGGAGAGGAGCCTCGGCCTGCGGCGCACTGCGGGTGAGTCGGGGGGGGGGGCGGCGGATCCTAAGCGCCTCCCCGGACCACCTCCAGCTGCGAGGCCCTGATCGACGGGCGGATCGGCCCGGGCGGTGGGAGCTCACTCGTGGGACTGGGCCCGGCTTCGCAGTTGCCGCCACCCGCTGCCTCGCTGCGATTTGGACTGCGGACCGGCGCGTCCTCCGGGAGACGGCCTCCCTCTACCCCTCTCGCCCTCCTGCTCTGCACGCCTGGTGGGGATCTGCTGATGGCGGGGTGACTCCCCCGGGTCTTGTGGTAGGCCTCCGCGCATGGAGCGGTGTCGCGCCCTTGCACTCACGGCGGCGGCCTGAGGGGGGCGCGGCGCTGGACTGTCCCTACCCGGCGCCACCTGTCTGAGGGCTATTGACGAAGGGGCCCCCCTTGCCCATTGCCCCTCATCCTCCTTACCCGGCGGGGTTGCCCACGGAGCTGTGTCTGGGCTGGAGGGGGGCGCTTTACGACCTCTGCGTCCCGGGGGGGGGTCTGGCTGTTGGCCCTGAGCTGGGGCTGTGGCGGTGCTCCACGTTGCTGGATTGACCCTGCGGATTGATGCAGTGGACAGCGTTGGTGCGGCCCGTGTGTCGCGGCTTGCCTGGGGGCCGCCTCTGGGAGTTGCCTGTGGCGCGGGACCAGCGGCGGAGCGGTGCTGGCCCGGCCCCGGATCCGGAGGGTGAGACGCGTGGACCCGCCATGGGCAAAGAAAAAGGCCCTAAGCCACCGGCGGCGTCCCACCAGACGAAGATTGACCGCTTTGCGACCCCAGACGCCCCGGGTGCCGGCGGGGTGGAGGCGCCCGCCCCAAACAAGGACTTGGCCACCATCCTACAAGCTATTGATGCATCTCGCACCTCTTTGGAAGGGATGGTTGGGGAGGTGAAGATAGATGTTGTGCTTCTGCGGCAGGATCTCCGCAACGCCACGGCCCGCATTACGGAAGCAGAATCGCGGATCTCCATGGCGGAGGATGACATTCACCAATTACAAGACCAGGTCCGGGAGCTCACGACCCACTCCAAGGAACTGCATAGGCGGGCGGAGGATGCCGAAAACCGCGCCCGCCGCAACAACCTTCGCTTGGTGGGCTTTCCGGAGGGGGTTGAGTCGGGCCGGGCCGACGACTTCCTGGATGCCTGGTTTAAATCCTGGATGCCAGCAGACAGCTTGTCAACTTGGTTCGTGGTGGAGAGGGCGCACCGGTCGCTGGCGTCCAGGACTCCGGTAGGGGCCCCCCCACGCCCCTTTATTCTTCGGATCCTTAACTTCAGAGACAGAGATGCTATTCTGCGGGAGGCACGGGTGAGGGGCCCACTGACTTATCACAACCACACCATTATGATCTTCCCGGACTACACCCGGGAGGTCCAGGAGCAGCGCCGTTCCTACACAGAGGTAAAGCAAAAGCTGCGCTCCCTGGGCCTTCAGTACCAGCTTCAGTTCCCGGCCCGCCTCCGCCTTGTCTTCCAGGGTAAGACGCTATTCTTCGACACCCCCAGGGCGGCCTGGACATGGCTTACCGAGGAGCAGCCTCTGCGACAGCCGGGTGGGGGGGGTCGTCCGCTGCTGGGCCCAGAGGCCCCGTCGTGGCTGGGTCCCAGCGGCCGCGACGCGAGAAGCGCACACACTCCCGGCAGCGGCGAGGTGCAGCGGTCATCAAGGCCCGGTCTGCGAGCGCTTCTGGCAGGCCAGTGAGAGACTCCTCCGCCTCGTCTGAGGCCTCCTCCCGGGCGGCCGGGGGGTCCCGGCGCCGAGCGTCGCCTGGGCCGGATGGGTCTCCGACCCCCCTCAACACGCACATTGACTCATCGGACCTTTCCCGCAGTCCCGCTATATGACTTTCTCCTTGTTTCTTGTATTCGCAGGGGAGGTGACGGCCTTGCCCGAGGGAGGGGGTGGGGGGCTCCACAGTCTTGCGCTCCCCAGTAACAGCCCAGGTCACGACATTGAAATCCGTACTCCAGGAGGGGTCCACCACGCTCTTTATACCCGAGCACCTGAGCTTGGGGTCTTGTGACTGTTGTTTGGTTCGGGCGATGGATGCTTCTGTTTTCAAAGTGTAGGGTGGGGGGTGGGGGGTTGGGGTTTGGTACTTGTTTGATGTTTCTCCTTGTGAGACTGTTTTCTTTGGGTTGGGGTTTGTTATTTATTGAGCCTCTTACACAGCACTGCGCAGCGAGTGGCATTGTGTCCCTTCATTCAGATCCACATGTGCGCTCCACTGCCGCTCACCTTCCGCCGCTGTCCGCTGGCTTCCCCTGGTGGGAGATCCGTGGTCCCTCCGGGGCCTGTGCGCTCCGTGCCCCCTTCCGCTGGCACCCGGGTCCAGGGGTGTCCTCCCGGCGCTCCCTGGCTGCCTCCTCCCCGGCGCGCTCCATACCCACTGCTGCCATGGCTGATTTAGCTCCCAAAGCCCAGGTGCGCATCCTGTCCTGGAACGTGAACGGCCTGCTGGACAGGCTTAAGCGCACTGCAGTCCTTAAATATGCCCAGCGCGCGGGAGCAGACATACTCCTGCTTCAAGAAACTCACCTCATCGGCGAAAACTGTCCCTTTCTGGCGCGCTTCGGGTATGATCGGGTGTGGCACTCCGGGTTCTCGCGCGGGTCGCGGGGGGGTTGCTGTCCTCCTGCGCCGTTCCTTCCCTTTTGTGTTGGCCCGGGTGGTCCATGACTCCCAGGGGAGGGGGGTTGCGGTTAGCGGTACGCTTGAGGGCCAGCCGCTCAGCCTCTTGTCGCTCTATGCGCCGCCCACAGGGCTGTCTCCGGCCTTGTCTCTGACCGCGTCCTGGCTGGCGACTTTTCCGCCTGGCGCTATTGTCCTTGGCGGGGATTTTAATGCCGTCTCGGCCCCACACCTTGACTCCTCGGGTCCGGTCTCGGACTCCCGCGCGGCGCGGGCGAAGCAGCTGGCCGGTTGGGCGGAGGCACAGGGCCTGTGCGACGCGTGGCGACTCTGGCACCCACACACGCGGCAATACACACACACACCTCGGCCGCCCACCACACTCAGCCTTTAACTGCAGCCCCCCCACAAATTAGGAGGAAGGTCCGCCCATGGAAAAAGGTCGAGGCCGACTCCTTAGTCACGACCCTTCTCTCCTCTCTCCCGCCGAATAGGATGCTAGGAAACCTGGATGCAGACACTTCGACCTTCACGACCTGGATTTGCTCTGCCTTAGATAAACTAGCCCCGGAACGGCTAGAGCTCACCCGGAAAAAAGGGAAAGGAGCCCCGTGGTTTGATGCTTCCCTTAGGGAAAGGAAGCAGGCTCTCAGGAGGGTGGAGCGAAGCTGGAGACGGGATTACGGGCCCACAGAGGCACTTACCTATAAAACTATGCTGGTTAGCTATAAACGGGCCATCCTGGCTAGGAAAGCCGCCTTTTATGAAGGACGGATCAAGGAGGCAACGAATAAGCAAAGGGAAACCTTTATTATTCTAAGGGAGCTTACCCAGTTGAGTGAAAAAAACAGCAGTCTGGCCCAGCCTGACTGCGACACCTTCCAAGGTTTCTTCCTCCAAAAGGTGCAGGATATCCTCTCGGATATCTCGAGGCTCTCGGACAGTCTGCCATCACAACTTGGTATGGACAGCCTGCAGGCCGTAGGATCTTTGGTCAGGTTTCCCGCCATCACTGGAGAGCACCTGATAGAACTGGCTAGCCGTATAAAATCTGGTTCGTCCAGTGACCCCTGCCCTCCGAAAATTTTCAAATTAGCCTTGCCAGGTATCCAACCCCAGCTTTTGCAGCTAATCAATGCCTCATTGGATGCGGGCTACCTCCCAGCATCCCTGAAGGAGGCTAGGGTGTCCCCACTTCTGAAGAAAGCTGGTACCGACCCGTTAGTATTAAAAAACTACAGGCCTATCTCTCAGCTGCCGTTTCTAAGCAAGATCTTGGAAAAACATGTCTTGAACGTAGTCACCCACTACTTAGAGGAACACCATCTCCTACATGTCAGGCAGGCGGGATTCCGTCCACAACATAGTACGGAACTGGTGATGGCCACGGTCACCGACGAGTTAAGAGTAAGAGCCGACAATAAACAACCTTGCGCTCTGATTCTCTTAGATCTCTCGGCACCTTTCGATACGGTCAGCCATTCCATCTTGCTGAGCCGTATCGCGAAGTTGGGGATTGCTGGCCAGGCATACAAGTGGCTGGAGTCCTTCCTGTCGGGTCGTACTCAGAGGGTTCAAATTGGGGATCAGCTATCGGGGAGTAGGGATTAGGCCTGGGCAGTAAATTCCGTTCCGTTCGCGGAATTTGCGGAATTTGGGTAATTTCGCGTTCCGCGGAGAACGCGAAATTGCCCAAAAATCTGCGTTCCGCGACTTCGCGAAATTTTTTGCTTGTTCGCGTTCTCATTATGCGTGTTCGCGAGATATTTCACCCCGAGCACGCAAACAGCGATCGCGAACAGGAAAAAAGTATCGCGAACAAGCAATTCCGCGTGTTCGCGGAATTTCTGCGTGTTCGCGGAGATTTTTTACCGTTTCGCGGAGATTTGCGTAACGCGATTACGCAAATTCCGCCCACCCCTAGTAGGGATGTGACCTGGGGGGTCCCTCAAGGGTCCGCACTCTCCCCCCTACTGTTCAATATCTATCTGCAGCCCCTGATTGAGCAACTCACGTGTAAGAACTGTGAGGTCTTTAACTACGCAGACGACACACAGTTACTGGTCCGGCTGGGTGACACATCAGAGGCCCAGGAAGCAGTTAGAGATCTTCTGAGATTCACGGTCAACTGGATGACTAATAACTTCCTTAAAGTCAATGCAGACAAAATGGAGGTTCTGGTGGTGACCAACATGGCCAATCCCTGGGATGATCTGTATTGGCCTCCAGAACTTGGCAAAACTCCTAGCCCGGGGGCGGTAGTGAAGAGTCTTGGCCTAAAGATCGATGCGGCTCTCTCTATGGCCCCCCAGGTGTCGGCAGTGGTAGGCTCCTGCACGGCCGTGATGCGGCAGCTGCGTAAACTTACTGCCATTCTCTCTACCTCCACGCTACAGACTGTTGTCGCGGCTACTGTCATCTCGAGGCTAGATTACGGCAACATTCTGTATCTGGGCCTGTCACAGAAGCTGATGAGGAAATTGCAAGTCGTGCAAAACGACGCTGCCAGACTGGTTTTCTCTCTCCCCAGAAGTGCACATGCATCTACTCTCCTTTGCAAATTGCACTGGCTTCCTGTGAAGCTTAGGGTCCATTTCAAGGGCCTCTGTATTGCTCATAAAGCACTATTCGGTAATGCCCCGGAATATATTAAACAGCGACTAAGGAAGTATGTTCCCGGTAGGTCTCTGCGCTCTGGTTCTGTCCCAAATTTGGCTCAACCTAGATTTAATTTACAAACCAAAGGAGGTAGGGCCTTCTCGGTACTCATTCCTCAACTCTGGAATGCCCTTCCGCCGAGTCTGAAGGAAGAATTCAACCTTCTTTCCTTCAGAAAAAAACTGAAGACATTCTTGTTTGGCATGGTAACATCTTCGGCCTAACTGGGTATCAGCGGATGGTCGGGAGGGGCATGATGTTTGTGGGGCGTCTGTTTAGCGCTTAGAGACCAGTGGTGATAAGCGCTCTATAAGAGCCATATAACATAACATAACATAACTCAGGTTCGCATCGACGCGATCTTTGTCCCCCCTGCCGATTGTCTGGGTATCCAGGACGTCCGTATCCTCCCCCGGGGGATATCCGACCATTCTCCGCTTCTTCTGGGTCTGGGCCCCCCGGCTCACGGGGCTCGCCAAATGTGGTGCTTTAATGCATGGTTCCTGCAGGACAAGACGCTCCGTAAGGAAGTGGGGTCCGCACTGGCACTCTACTTTGGCGACAACGACGGATCGGTCTCCGCGGCAGGCACCCTTTGGGAGGCCTGTAAGGCCACGGTTAGGGGGGTTGCCAAGGCACAGGTGGTGAAACATCGCCAGGCGCAGCTGCAGCAGCTCACGGTTTGTGAGGCTCGGGCGCTGCGCCTGGAGCAATCCGTTTCTGACTCTGGTGATCCGGCCGAGACCCGGCAGCTGCGGCTCCTACGTGAGGAGATTCGTCAGCGGTCGCTTGACGCGGCCAAGCTTCTTTGGCAATCCTCGGTGGCAAGGGTATACGGATTGGGTGACAAGAATGGGGCGCTCCTGCACCGGTTGGCCACTTACCCCAGGGCATCACGCATCATCCCGGCGGTGACCGATTCGGACGGCACGCTTCAGTCCTCCTCCGTGGCTATAGCGGACGCTTTTGCTCAGTACTATTCACAACTCTACCGGGCCCGGGCATCGGATCTGTCCCTGGCTTCACTGCTCGCCGCTGGTGATTTACGCCTTCCCCGGCTGAGGCCGAGTGATTGGGAGAGTCTGGAGGTGCCATCTCTCTCGAGGACATCGGGGACGCGATAGGGCGCACGTCCGCCGGGAAGACCCCGGGCCCGGACGGGTTCCCGCAGGAGTTTTATGCCACCTACAAGGATCATTTGGTCCCACGGCTGGGTGCCCTGTATGCGGAAGCGGTTGAAAGAGGCTCCTTCCCCCCGGAGGCTGACATAGCCACGATTGTGGTTCTGCCTAAGTCCACTCCGCCGCCCAGTGACAGGTCGGCCTATCGGCCGATCTCTCTGATCAACACCGATATCAAGCTGTACGCTGCGGTCCTGGCCCAGCGGCTCCGGCCCCTCCTGTCGTGCCTGGTGCACCCGGACCAGTGTGGCTTCATGCCGGACCGGGGCACTCGCCACTGCCTCCGCTGCCTTCATGTGGCACTGGCACACCGCCATCGCATATCTCCCTACCTCACTCTCTTGCTGGCCGATTTTGAGAAAGCCTTCAACTCGGTGGGGTGGCCCTACCTGTTCGACGTCCTGACCCACATGGGTTTCGGTCCCAAGTTTGTTGGGATGGTGCGGGTTCTGTATGCGCGCCCTCGCGCCAGAGTGTTGGTTAATCGGGCGCTGTTGAGAGCGTTTCGGATCGGCCGGGGCACGCGGCAGGGGTGCCCGCTCTCACCCCTCCTCTTTGCGCTTGCAATGGAGCCCCTTGCGGCCCTGATCAGAGCGGATCCTCTCATTCGGGGATGGGAGTGGCCGGGCATTGAGGCGGACAAGATCGCCCTTTATGCGGACGACGTTCTGCTGTACCTTGGTGACCAGGCGCGCTCGGGCCCTCGGGCTCTCCACATCTTGGGTCGCTTTGCTCGCGCCTCTGGCCTCCGCCTAAACTCGCACAAGTCGGTCCTCGTGCCTCTCCACTTCTCCCGGGAATGCTTTGATTGGCAGAACACGATTCCCCTCCGCCGGCTGTCTTTCAAATACCTGGGCATCTGGGTCTCCCTCCTCCCGGAATTGAGCTGGGCACTCAACGTTGCCCCCCTAGTCAAGAAAGCCAAAGCGGACCTCATACGGTGGCACTCGCTCCCGCTAAACCCGCTGGGGAGGGTGGCGCTCTACAAAATGATGATTCTCCCCCGGTTTCTGTATGTACTGCAGAACACTCCGGTGTCCTTTCCAAGGTCATGGTTTCGCGAGTTGGACGGGATGGCTACCAGATTCCTCTGGGGTGGTGGAAGGCCACGGCTGGCCCTGTCGATCTGCCGCCTCCCCACCTTTGACGGGGGGCTTGGCATGACCAACCTCTACCTTTATTACCTGGCCACCCGGCTTCTGGTCATCCATGACTGGTTTGGGGGGGGATGGTCTGACCCGGCTTACAGGGTGGAATTGGAGACCCTGGGTTTTTCCTGTATTCAAGACCGCATGTACGGCGCCCCCATTCCCGCCTCCTGCCCAGACATCACCAAGGCGATTTTCCTGGCTTGGCGGGCGGCGCTCCGTCACACCAGATGGACCGGGAAGTTGACGAGCGCCACCCCCCTCTGGCATGGGACATGGTTGCGGGAGGTTGCGGGGCTGGAGGGTTTTAGGCCATGGGATTTGCTCGGTATCTCCCAGCTGGGGGACGTATGGCGGGGGGGACGCATGTGCTCGTACTCGGAACTGCAGGCGCGCTTTTCTCTCCACCCGTCCCAATTCTATAGGTACCTCCAATTGCGACACGCTATACATGCATACACCCCGCTGGACATCCAGCTGCCGGATCATAGCCCCCCGGAGGCTCAGCTTCTGATGGGTAACCTAGGGAGGGGAGGTATATCCAGAATATATCGTTCTCTTATTAACAATGCCCACGCGCCCCAGGAAGGTCTGAAAGAGCGGTGGGAGGAATGGGTGGGTCCCCTGGACGAGATCGATTGGCGGGACGCCCTTATGGCTCCCAGGCTGGTGACGGCCTCCGCCAAGCTGAGGCTTATTCAAATCTATTATCTTCACACGGCCTACCTCACACCAGCGCGCCTGCGCCGTGCAGGCCTTTCCACTGACGCAGCTTGCCCTCGTTGTAGCTTTGACCCGGCCGACTTCATCCATATGGTGTGGTCGTGCCCGGAACTGGAGGGTTATTGGCATGGCATTGAAGCTGATCTGACGGAGGTCTTGGGGTGGGAAGTGCCGCATAACCCCAAACACATCCTACTGGGCATCACTGACGGCCTGGACGGCACACGTGCTGAGAAAGTGTTTCTTATGACGGCGTTAATGGTGGCGAAAAGGGATATTGCGGCGGCTTGGAAACAGCCGCAACCGCCCAGTCTAACCAGGTGGAGCGCCGGAGTGGACTGGTGTGCGGCGCAGGAGCGGACTCTTTACCACGCTCGGGGCTGCCACAAAAAGTACCGTAGGGTTTGGGGGAAATGGCTAGGAAATGTATTGTGACTTTGCGGTGCGGGGCGGGGGTAGTTCGGGGGGGGGGCGGAGAGGGGGTATGATTCTCAGACGGGGCTAATGTACGCTGTTGGGCTAAAAGGCTCACTGTTTTGTGTTGCATATGATAAAATAAAAACTTGTTTATCAAAAAAAAAAAAAAGAATTGCAGTTAATCGAAGGTTTTAAGACTTTAGTTACATTATTAATCATTTGTTCTGCTGTGATATCATGAATCATGTTTGAGAGAAAACTATTTTCTCATGCTTTTCCCACAGAAGTTTGGAAGGTGATCTATAAGCTAAACTGAGAGCATATTTTCTGTAAATTCACATCATCTTTCTCAGTCATGTGAGAATGAAGTCTGACATTCTCAGTAAAACATGTACATCCAACAAGGGCAGAGACTGTCAGTTGATTCCTTTGTGTTCTACTGCAGCTTCCCAGAGTGTTCTAAAGAACAACTAGAGCGCTAACAGTCCTACTTATGACAAACGTATTGCACACCTGAAGCCATCTTGATTGGAATAAAGTGGTAACTCCTAAAACATTTAATTTAAAAAAGAACAAAATGAGGGGGTTCATTTTGCCATAGAAAGTATGATTAGTGCTGCAGAAAGAAAAACTAGGAGTCAAGCTATCATGGTTGATGACGGCTGATAGCCAGAAACCGGTCCTAGGATGCTTGATTCCGGTCCAGGGAAGACATGGCTTGGCAGTTCGGGCTGGACTGTTCCCATGAGGCACAGAGTCAAGACTGATTTGCATATCGCCATGTCTGAACTGGGGTGGCGTAGTGGGCAAAAGAACAATGGATTTAACCCAGATCTCTTGACTGGGGGAGAATGTCTGCATTGTCAGCATTCCGTCCATCATTTGTTTGTTGTAACGCTTTTCGCCCTAAGTGGGATGGGTATGCCCAGACGTGGGTCCCGTGCTCACTACGCCACTGGAGTCAAGCTATCATGGCTGATGACGGCTGATAGCCAGAAACCGGTCCTAGGATGCTTGATTCCGGTCCAGGGAAGACATGGCTTGGCAGTTCGGGCTGGACTGTTCCCATGAGGCACAGGGTCAAGACTGATTTGCATATGGCCATGTCTGAACTGGGGTGGCGTAGTGGGCAAAAGAACAATGGATTTAACCCAGATCTCTTGACTGGGGGAGAATGTCTGCATTGTCAGCATTCCGTCCATCATTTGTTTGTTGTAACGCTTTTCGCCCTAAGTGGGATGGGTATGCCCAGACGTGGGTCCCGTGCTCACTACGCCACTGGAGTCAAGCTATCATGGCTGATGACGGCTGATAGCCAGAAACCGGTCCTAGGATGCTTGATTCCGGTCCAGGGAAGACATGGCTTGGCAGTTCGGGCTGGACTGTTCCCATGAGGCACAGGTCAAGACTGATTTGCATATGGCCATGTCTGAACTGGGGTGGCGTAGTGGGCAAAAGAACAATGGATTTAACCCAGATCTCTTGACTGGGGGAGAATGTCTGCATTGTCAGCATTCCGTCCATCATTTGTTTGTTGTAACGCTTTTCGCCCTAAGTGGGATGGGTATGCCCAGACGTGGGTCCCGTGCTCACTACGCCACTGGAGTCAAGCTATCATGGCTGATGACGGCTGATAGCCAGAAACCGGTCCTAGGATGCTTGATTCCGGTCCAGGGAAGACATGGCTTGGCAGTTCGGGCTGGACTGTTCCCATGAGGCACAGGGTCAAGACTGATTTGCATATGGCCATGTCTGAACTGGGGTGGCGTAGTGGGCAAAAGAACAATGGATTTAACCCAGATCTCTTGACTGGGAGAGAATGTCTGCATTGTCAGCATTCCGTCCATCATTTGTTTGTTGTAACGAAAGAAAAACTAGGGCACATTTTGAGTGACTTCTCAAATCCTCTTCTATTTCATTAATACATTCTGACATGCAGACTGAAACATGCACTTTCAATACCAGCAGCAGACTTCCCTGGTGAGCAGTAGCTTTACTACAGTGATCTAATAAGCAACTAGAGTGCTAACATTCTGAATTCATGGCAAATGTGTGACACATCTGAATGCCTTCTTGATGGAATCAAAGTAAACAACTGAAAGTATTTCCTACTGAGGAGACTGTAGTAAATGAGGAAATTAGGAAACTTCATAACAAAGAAGTCTCCCAAAATGGCCACCAGAGACAAAAGAGCCCAAATGTAGCCCAAATATCACCCAGATGTAGCCCAAGTATAGCCCAATGACAGAATGTCCCAGAGTGTACTAACGAACAACTAGAGCGCTAACAGTCTTACTTATGACAAAAGTATGGCACACCTGAAGCCATCTTGATTGGAATAAAGTGGTAACACTTAAAACATTTAATTTACAAAGGAACAAAATGAGGGGGTTCATTTTGCCATAGAAATTATGATTAGTGCTGAAGAAAGAAAAATTAGGGCACATTTTGAGTGACTTTTCAAATTCTCTTCTATTTCATTAAAAAATTCTGATATTCAGACTGAAACATGCACTTTTAATACCAGCAGCAGACTTCCGTGGTGAGCAGTAGCTTTACTACAGTGATCTAATGAGCAACTAGAGTGCTAACATTCAGAATTTATGGCAAATGTGTGACACATCTGAATACCTTCTTGATGGAATCAAAGTAAAAAACTGAAAGCATTTCCTACTGAGGAGACTGCAGTAAATGAGGAAATTAGGAAACTTCATAACAAATAAATCTCCCAAGATGGCCACCAGAGACAAAAGAGCCCAAATGCAGCACTAATATAACCCAGATGTAGCCCACATGTAGCCCAATGACAGAAGTGTGCAAAACACCTATTTTTTGTGTATTTGCAGTTTTATATAGTGCAGACTTGTCAGGTATTGGAGTGCTTTACATGAGGATTGGTTACATCACACAAGATCAAATTCATTTTGGTTGTAGACATGGGGAGATTACGTGATTTGACCAGAATCACAGAATGTTGAGCTGAAGTAGAAACTCCAACCTGGTTCCCCAGTTGCAAAGTCTGCAGCTCTGGAAGTAAAACCACATCCTCTCCCCTAGGTGCAACATTTAATCAAGTGGTCAACTGGATAAAAAAACAAAGATTACAAATAATTTAAAAGTTCTTTGCCGCTATTTGAAAACTCAGAAAATATGTCCTCATTTTAGTTTTTTAGAGCACTAACCATAATTTTGATGCAAATAAGACCCTCTCTTATATGTAATTTCTAAAGGAAATGCTCTAGGTATTACAGTTTTGATTACATCAAGATGACGTCAGGCGTTCCACACTTTTGTAATAAATATAGAATGTTAGCAATCTAGTTGTTCATTGGGATACTGTTGAGAGGCAGAGGCCAGGGGCACAGACTCTGAAAATTGAAGGCAGGTAGGAGAGTTCAGAGGCAACAATTTGACCACACTGGGCAGGCAGGAAGGGCAGTGGCAGCACAACAGACTATGGAGGGCAGTGGAAAGGGGGGCAGGGGCAACAAACCAACAATACAGGACTGGCAAGAGAGGCTGTGGCAATATAATAGACCATTGTGGGCAGAGGGAAGAGGCAGTGGTAGTACAACCATACAAGCCAACAGACCCGTTTCAGCCAGGAAACGTCCAATTTTTTTAAGCTCAAATGAGCTTTATTTGATCTGTCTACTGTCTACAATCTCCTCTTTTTCAATGTAACTCAAAGGGGAAAATCAATACCCCAGTTTTTTTTCAAAATCTCCCTCTTACCAAGTTCAAAATGTTCGCAAGTATGGTACATTGGATCATGGTAGGCAGGAGGAATTGGGGTACGGACATGGACTCAGATAACAGAGGACAGGGGGGACATGGAGAGGTGCACCAAACTGACTCTACAGGGCAGGCATCAGGGTTTGCAGCAGCACAATACACCACACAGGGCATGCGGGACGGGAGTGCAGCACAACAATCCATAGAAAGCAATAAAGAGGGGACAGGACCATGCACATGGACAACAGAGAACAGAGGGTAAAGAGGCAATGGTAGCTAGCTGACCATAATGGACAGACAGGAGAGAAAGCTGCAGCATAACAGACCATAAAGGGCAGGAGGGACGGATCAGGGGCATTACAATGGAACAGACACGCCAGGAGGGAGAGAATACGGGTCTGCACATGGAAACAGAGGGCTGGGGGCAAGGGGGCAGGGCAGGAGCAGCAAGATGACCATGGAGGTCAGGCAGGATGGGCACTAGAAACAAGACACACCATGGAGAGCAACAGTGAGACTATGATGGCATACACCTAGACCATGGAGGGAAGGTGGGAGGGGGTCAGGGGCAGCTAGCTGACCACACAGGGAAGGTGGGAGGGGCCATGGCAGCACAGAAGACCATGCATGGCAAGCGGGAGGATTAGTGGCAGCACAATGGCTATGATGGGCAAGAAGGAGGGTGCAGGAGCATGCTCAAAGGACCATGGAGGATAGAAGGGAGGGTCAGGACCTGGGCACAGACAAGAGAGTTCAGGGGAAGGGGCCGCACAACAGACCGCGTGGGGCAGGCAGGTGGAGCAGTTGCAGCACAACAGACCAGGGAGGGCAGAATGGTGCGGCAGTAAAATGGACCATGGAGGACAGGAGGAAGGGGATAGGGGCATGGCATGTGGACAGGCAGGGTGGAGGTGGCAGGGACAGGTTACAGTCATCTGACAATGCTAGGCAGGTGGGAGGGGAGTGGCAGCTCAACAGAACACTCAGAGTAGATAGGAGTGGCAGGTCCATGGAACATGGTGGGCAAAAAGGATGGAGCAGGGGCAAGCACAAAGATATCGGAGGGCAGGGGGAAGGAGAATAGGGGCAGCAAGCTAAGCACAGAGGCTAAGCAGGAGTCAATGATGGGCCATAGAATTGGGCAATGGAGGGCAGGAGGAGTGGATTGGTACATCATTCTAAATGGAAGGCAGTGGCAGCACATCAGACCATGCATGGCAGGAGGGAGGAGGCTAGTCCATGGATTCAGAGGATAGGGAGGAGGTGGGTGGGGCAGCAAGCTAACTGTTCAGAGAAGGTGGGTATTAGGAACTTTATTGTTTTTAAAATGTGTGTCTGTGCGAACTACTTAAAATATGAACAAGTATGCAGCATAATCTCACTTTTATTCAGGAAGAAGAGGACGTTTGTGACTGACACTCCGGGCTCACTTGGCAGAAACACCCCCTGACCCTCCACCCCCCATCGCAAAATGTAATGCCTGTGAAAAGGGCAGTTGGACGCAGTGTTATATAGAACATAGTCCTGAGAGCATGATTGAAAATGAAAACTAGATACAGTATATGGTATAAACTATGCACCAAAAAGTGTGATATAAGATGAACCGGGGCGTGAAATATAATATGCAATACATTGTGCGCAATGACAGATTCATTGGAGAGCGCGAGATTGCACAGGCACTAGCGCGTGCTATGCGATATGCGCCTTGGAGTGTAATATGCACAGGGCAGTGTTGTGTAACCTAACTAGTCTCTAAAGTTGTAATATAAAATATGTGCTGGGGAGTGTAACGTTGCATATGCACTGTGACAAAGATATGGTTCCCAGATTGTAATATGTATGGCATAGCGCTGTGCGTTATAACATAGGCATCGAGGAAGGCACGTTAGATGGGGCAATATAACCAGTGCGAAGGCAAGTGTGGCATGACATATTCACGGGGTGGTGTTACAGTGCACATGGGCTAGAGAGTGTCATAGCATACGCACTAGCTGGTGGAATACAACACAGAGGTGTGTGGCACTCGGCGGGCACTGGTGGGTGTAACACAGCATTGGGCTGAGCCAGGAGCACGCTGTGACTCTCAAGTGAGGTTTGTCTCCTTTCCAGAGAGTAAAATAAAAAGTATTACACATCCGGCGGTGGATGTGTGTTTTATTAACCGTGAGGGGGGTTTCTTGCATATTTTGGTCGAATTTTTGTCGAATCCCCTTTGAATGGCTTGGTGTGCGTGTGTATTAAATGTGCCCGTCAATAGCTACTCATGTTTGTATAAATAAACGACAAGGGTGTCTACTTGGAGAGTACCCACCGGCGGGGGCGCCGGGATTAGGCACGGTAGGGCATCAGACACGTCAGAGCTTCACTAGCGGTGTAAATACATTCCACGTGGATTCATTGTATGCAGAGTCGCCTTTTAATGAATATCACGGAAATCGTCATGGTGATAGGTACATACGGTTTGTCCAGCATGTCCTAGGTGTTTCTATAAATATATATATTTTTTAAATAATAAAAAACAAAGGCCGGCCCTGGGGGATGGGGTCCCCGGGGCCATAAGTGGCCTGAGGAGGGGGACAACACAGCCCCCCTCCTAAAGATTTTTTTTTTAAAAAGGCCATGACCCGGGGGTTGGGGTCCCCGGGGCCAATTAAGGCCTTGGGAGGGGCAAATTAATTTTTTTCAACAAAAAAAATTAGGGTGCAGGCCCTGGGGGATGGGGTCCCCAGGGCCAATAAATTAGAAAAAGAAGGGGGGCCACACAGCCCCCTTCTGAAAAAAAATAAAATAAATAAAAGACCAGCATCGCGCCGGAGGTCATGCCCCCTCCTTGCAGCACTCTGCAAACGCGCCCCCTGGCCAGTTGTAAATGGGGGAATTAATTCCCCTTCAATACTGAGGGTCCCTGAGGGCCAACTAGCCCAACAGGTATCTCCAGTATGCGCCAGGGAGCAGCGTTGCAGACAGGTGTTCTGAGGCCACGCCCCTTTTTACACCTCTATGCAACGCAGCTCAGTGGCGCTTACTGGAGGTACCTAGTGGGCTAGTTTGACCCTAGGGACCCTTAGGATTCAAGGGGACTTAATCTCTCAACTTAGAACGGCCACAGGGCGCGTTTACACAGTGGTGAAGGGAGGGGTCGGGGCCTGAGGTGACGTGTGCAAGCACGCCCTGTGGCATGTTTTAAGTTGGGGAAATAATTCCCTTTCAATCCTGAGGGACCCTGGGGGCCAACTAGCCCACCAGGTGCTTCCAGTAAGCGCCACTGCTCTGCGTTGCAGAGAGGTGGTGCAGGCCGTGCCCCTTTTTACACCTCTCTGCAATGGCGCTTACTGGACGTACCTAGTGGGCTATTTTGCCACTAGGGACCCTCAGGATTCAAGGGGACTTAATGTCCCAACTTAAAAAACGGCCACAGGGCGCGTTTACACAGTGGTGAAGGGAGGGGAAGGGCCTGAGGTGACGTGTGAAAACACGCCCTATGGCGCATTTTAAGTTGGGGAAATAATCCCCCTTCAATCCTGAGGGCCCCTGGGGGCTAACTAGCCCACCAGGTGCTTCCAGTAAGCGCCACTGAGCTGCGTTACATAGAGGTGGTCCAGGCCGTGCCACTTTTTACACCTCTCTGCAACACAGCTCTGTGGCGCTTACTGGAGGTACCTAGTGGGCTAGTTGGACCCTAGGGACCCTCAGGATTCAAATGAACTTAATCTCCCAACTAAAAACGGCCACAGGGCGTATTTACACAGTGGTGAAGGGAGGGGACGGGGCCTGAGTTAACGTGTGCAAACATGCCCTGTGGCGCGTTTTAAGTTGGGGAAACAATTCCCCTTCAATCCTGAGGAACCCTGGGGGCCAACTAGCCCACCAGGTGCTTCCAGTAAGCGCCGCTGCGTTGCAGAGAGGTGGTCTAGGCCGTGCCCCTTTTTACATCTCTCTGCAACGCAGCTCTGTGGCGCTTACTGGAGGTACCTAGTGGTCTAGTTGGACCCAAGGGACCCTCAGGATTCAAGGGGACTTAATCTCCCAACTTAAAACGGCCACAGGGCGTGTTTACACAGTGGGGAAGGGAGGGGACGGGGCCTGAGGTGACGTGTGCAAAAACGCCCTGAGGAGCGTTTTAAGAGGTAGTTTTAATCCCCTGCCCTATTCTATACTAGGGGCTTATAGAGGAGGTCATGCTAATCACAGGGGGACCCCGACGCATAGAGTTCCCTAGCGTATGTAGGTGTTTTCACTGTATTCTGAGTGTCTTTTAACATAGCACCGGCTCTAGGACTGGTTAGTCAGACTCAGTTACCACCAGTATCCGTCTGAAAAAGTTGAGGGTACAGGATGATTTTGCAACAAGGCTTCTTTCTGCTCTTCTTTTTGTTCTTTCTGCACGTTATCCTTCTTCCTTCACTTTTCTTTGTCTTTGAGGACTTCTGTTGCTTCTTTCTGCATTTCTTTTTTTTCTTTCTGTGCGTTTTTTCTTCTTTCTTCACATGTCCTATCTCTGTAGGCATAGTTAGAAATTAGCATTTAAAAAACCTTTGAAATTCACTGAAAAAAACATAGGCTTCAGGTACGTTAAAGTTAGGAATTAGCATTTAAAAAACCTTAGAAATTCATTGAAAAAACCATAGGTTTCAGGGGCGTTATAGTTAGCTGGATTTTCATACAAAACCATTGAAATTCCCCCGTTATAGTTAGTTCAGCTAACTATAACTTGTGCGCCCGCAATGCACTGCTGATGACGTCACATAGTACATCACTCATGACATGGTCAGTGACATCACTCATGACATCACTGATGACATCTCAAATGACATCACTGATGACATCATCCTTGCGATAGAGTGGCAGACCTCCTCTCCCCTAATATAACCTTTGATACACACATTCAAAAATAGAAACTAAAAATTTCAAAACAATGGACATACCAATACCAGTTACAACAACCTATTCAGTAATTCTAAGATCCACATACACATCCACTCATTCACCAACAGTCCTATACAGTCACTCATACATGTACTCACTCATCATATGTACTCATACACCTATACATCCTGTTACACAACGCCACTCATCCATAGAGTTACTTCACACACATAGTCACTCATGCTAATAAAGAATCAAACATCCATTTACTTGCATATACAGTTATACACACACCACCACACTTACTTCTACAGAAACTTACACATACTTAGTCTTTTAAATAATCACTTATAGAAACACATACTTAAGAGAAGAGAACATGCAGCAGGGTTATGGATGACTGCACTGCCTAGACTAGTCACAGTAAAGTAATAAGTTATTGCCCACCTCAAATGGCCAGCTGCTATATGACCATAGATAAACGTGTTAAATACATGGGTATGAGAGGCAATATTTCAAAAAACGGTTTTCTTAGTATAAAAAGTAAATACAACAATTCGGGAGAGACAGAGAAACTTCACGTCGTTGTTTAGTGTTCTTTTGATTTTAATTCACAATGTGCTCTTGATACAAAGCAGCCAACGCGTTTCGCCCAAACAAAAGGCTTCTTCAGGGCATGATAACTAAAGAACCAGCGCCTCCAACGAGCGTGATCGTTGAGTAGAAAGTCAGGTATGAATTGGTACTGGTATTACGAGAGTACAAACAAAACCTCTCAGGTAGTGAGATTAAGATGATCTTGAAAGGAAGAGGAGACTCAAATTACTCTCCTGAGTTCAAATCCGCGGTAAGGATGCTGAGTTTTGTCAATATGAGGTTCGGTCAGAGTTCGGGCCAAAGGTGCCAAATCGTCCTAGTTGAGGAGAGTAAAAAGTACCAATTCGTACCTGACTTTCTACTCAACGATCACGCGTGTTGGAGGCGCTGGTTCTTCAGTTATCGTGCCCTGAAGAAGCCTTTTGTTTGGGCGAAACGCGTTGGCTGCTTTGTATAAAGAGCACATTGTGAATTAAAATCAAAAGAACACTAAACAACGACGTGAAGTTTCTCTCTGTCTCTCTTGAATTGTTGTATATACTTTATACTAAGAAAACCGCTTTTTGAAATATTGCCTCTCATACCCCTGTAAGAAACACATACTTATTCATACAGGAACTCTTTCAATCTCTCACTCTCACATATACTCACTTATATACACCAATAGTCACATATACTAGTTTAAAACATATGTAGTTATTCATAAAGACACTATTGAGACAGTCATTCACTCACTAACACACCCATGCACACACTCATCCACCCATATAGTCCTGCACACATACTGTCTTCAACACATACAAACAGTGAGTCACTCATTCATGCACCTATGCACTACGTAATACCCCCCACCGAACCATACAGACACTCAGACAGTCATACTGATACCCAAAAAAACAACTAATAACCTATATAGACACTCATGTAGCTACTCACCAACCCATGCAGCCACTTATACACAAAGTGAGAGACTGATACAGATATTTACATATTTAAACATTACTCACTAAGCCATGTATTCCCTAAGATACACTTAATCAGTCAGTTATACAATCAATTTTTCAAAAACAAATCATCCATTTAGACACTTATATACCCATTTATTCTTCCATCGACCTTGAGATATACATATATAAAACATATGTAATTTTCAGAAAAACATACATTCACTGGATGATGTCATCAGTGATGTCATCAGTGATGTCATTTGAGATGTCATGAGTGATGTCATGAGTGATGTCATGAGTGATGTCACTGACCATGTCATGAGTGATGTAATATGTAACGTCATCAGCAGTGCATTGCAGGCGCGCGAGTTATAGTTAGCTGAACTAACTATAACGGGGGAATTTCAATGGTTTTGTACGAGTGAAATATCCAGCTAACTATAACGCCCCTGAAACCTATGGTTTTTTCAGTGAATAGATAGATAGATAGATAGATAGATAGATAGATAGATAGATAGATAGATAGATAGATAGATAGATAGATAGATAGATAGATAGATAGATAGACAGACATGAAGGGGTTATAGTGCTCTCAAAATGTTTCCAATTGGAAAGGTGCACATTTCCTTACTGTGATGATGTGCAAGACAAGACAGCCTTCTTGATTTCAATGGGGTGAACAATTACTGGTATATGTCCAATGCTCTATGACAGGAAGCCCGAGGGAAAGTTTGGAGAGGGAGAAGATTTAGAATACCACCGAAATCTACACATCTGCAGAAACTTTTCTCACACAATCCGCTTGGGTGTGTCTTTGGCAAATGAAAGAGACCTGTCAACTCTCCCTTCGAACTAGCTGCTTCTTTTGCGCACCAGAAATGAGGAAACACAAAACGCCTACTGTGATGAGCTCTCAAGCAGGAATACTCGCTTCACTGGATATCATGAATAATACACGGTCTGCAACCTGCTGTGGGCAATTCCAGCACGCGAGTTTGAGCTATTGGCATTGTAAATCACAATGCCTTTTATTTATGTTTTGGTTTTTAAAACATAAATAAAAGGCATTGTCATTTATAATGCCAGTAGCTTAACCTCTCACAAGTACGCAACCAATTGCATTCCAAATACTTGAAGGCATCGCTGAGTTGCCCCTTCCAGTCTCCCATAGCCCATGAAGAGCTCCCAGTTTGCTACGAGTTAAATAAACAAGCCGGTGGTCACTACTGCGCACAAGAGGCCCCCCTGCAGTAAAAGAAACTCATTAAAGAAAACAGTGCTTACAGACTAAAGACAACGTTCCATGTAATAACCGAAGTAAAAGTGCCAGTCCTCATGGGAGGTTACAAATGAAGACAAGGCGGTACTTAGGAGGGACTAAAAAGCCTAATAGCCAATCAGAAGCCAGCATTTAAGAGGAACAATGACACAAGCCAATGACAAATATGGGCGAAGATTGGGTGGGGCTTCAAGTACATACTCTAATACACCATGGCTCCCAGAGCAGCGCATGCGCTGCCCAGACTCGACCTAAAAAGCAGGAGCGTATTGGGTGACCAACCGTCCGTAAATTTCACGGACAGTCCGTAATTTCGGCCGTCTGTCCGTTGTCCGTGAAGGATTCTTTTATGGACGCCATTTGTCTGTAATTTTAACTGGGCACCGGTCGCACCACCATAAAGCCGGCACAGCTTCCACCCACATCCCTTCTTGACTCCGATGCTGTTGAGGTCGGGTGTAACAGACTCCGATGCAGTACCAAAGCTCAGGTACCCAGCACAGCGGGATGGCAACCCTCACACCTTCAGCCCTTGATGAGCTGTTAAGAGGTGCTTGAAGGTGACTGAGAGGGAGGGGCTGCAGCTGCAGGCGCAGGGGCCTCTATTCAGATGCAAACAGCCCTGAATGCGTCATGTCTCTGCAATTTAGAGGGGTCTCACACATTCCCTTTCTGCCCAGGGCCCCAAACATCCTAGAACTGGCCCTGATTACACCGAGGCAGCACGTGGTTCTCTTCACAGAGCTTAATTACTGTCACTAAATTGTAAGCAAGCCTCGGTTCTGCAAACATGCAGTCTATAATGTAATAAAATAAAGAAATGGCACAAAATCGCACCCACACTGATTAACAAAGTATGGAGGACAATCACTTAAATCAGTTCTCTTGGAGTATCTCCTTTAAGTACTGTACATCACAGTGGGGGATGGCAAAACTAACATTTTGGAAAGAGAGCCTGTCTTCTCTTTGTCTTGCCCAGGAGGGGGTGAGGAGCCCTACCCCACCCTGGAAGAGACCAAGATGATACTAGAATACTGCATGCCCACCCTGGTGGATCCTGTTCCCCCTCCTGTGATGGTTCCTGCCCCCCCCCCCAGTGATGCTCCTGCCCCCCCCCCCATGTGGTGGCTCCTGTCCCCCCGCCTGTGATGGCTCCTGTCCCCCCATCTGTGATGGCTCCTGCCCCCCCCCCCCCCTGTGATGGCTCCTGATCCCCCCCCCCCCTCCCAACCTGTGGTGGATCCTGTCCCAGTCCTGGAATGGCTCCTGCAGCGAAGGTGAAGTTCTTGATGGGCCTCTTCTCAAAAAGGCTCAGCTCAAAATTAAAATTAAAAGGTGGGCGAGTGAGTTCGTGAAGGGATGGGTGGATGGCTGGATGAATTAGTGAAAGGGTGAATGAATGAATGAAAGATTGAATAGATGGATAATGAGAGAGGATGGATGGATTGATGAGTGAGTGGAAGGATGGATGAGAGAAAAGGTAAATAGCTGGATGTATGGGTGGAAGGGTAGCTGGATGGGTAATAGGGTGGATGGATGAGTGAAAGGATGGATGAGTGAAAAGGTGGATGATGAGTGAAAAGGTGGATGATGAGTGAAAAGGTGGATGATGAGTGAAAAGGTGGATGATGAGTGAGTGGGTGGATGGATGAGTGAAATGATGGATGGATTGATGAATTGATAAGTGCGAGGGTGAATGGATGGATGGAGGGATGAGTGAAAGGGTGGATGTAAGGATGGATGAGTGAGTGAAAGGGCGGGTAGATGGACAAAAGGATGAATAGATGAGTGAAGGAGTGAAAGGATAGATGGATGAGACAAAGGATGGATGAGTGATAGGGTCAATGGATGGATTCAGGAGTGGATGAGTAGATGGATGGGTGGGTGGGTGGATGGATGGATGGAAGGAAGGATGGCTAAGTAAAAGGGTCGATGGAGAGAGAAAGGGAGGATGGATGGATGACTGAAAGGGTGGAAGGATGAGTGACTGGGTGGGTGGATGAGTAAGTGAAAGGATGGCTGGATGGGTGAAAGGGTAAATGGCGGGATGGATGAGTGAATGGATGGGTAGAAGAGTGGATGGATGAGTGTACAGATGGATAGGGTGAATGGATGGATAATGGATGGATGAGTGAAAGGATGGATGACGGGATGCATGAGTGAAATGATAGATGGAAGGATACATGATGGATAGGTTTGCAAATGGTTGAATATGTTTGGATATGGCTGAGCTTACTTATATACTATTGCGCGACCTCCTCTGATGTGTCTGTAAAACGTACCTATTGTCCTGAAGTTTTGTCTTGAAATTTTTACCTCCTGTCCTGAATTTGTGTCCTGAATTTTGACCCTTTGTCCTGAATTTTTACATTCACCGTCCTGAATTTGCACCAATGCCAGTTGGTCACCCTAGCAGCGTATTTGACAGCTTGCGAATCCATCAGGGGGACCAAATTAACACGTGAAACTATTGTAGTATTTATCAGCGCGTAAAGATCGAGTCCACAAATACTTTAAAACGCTCACTTTCATGGCAATAAAGTGTTAAGATATTGTACAGCTGATCAGTTGTTACCTTTCGTTGTGTGACTAATTTCTTTAGTAACACCTCTCACAGCGTCCTTTACAACCGACATTCAAAGTGCTTGGAGATGGCAAAACGGTACTGAAACACGGCAAATAAATACTAAGTATTATGATAACAACATATTTAAAACAAAGAAAAATGACTTTTCTTGGAAGCAGTACCAGAGAACTACCATAAGATGGCGATCCAGGATAGTCACTGTTGAAGAGAGGCGCATAGCTATTTATACACACTTCATTCCTTGATTTCCTATTCTCTATGCCAGAGGAACAACTTCAGGTACACTAACTGTTAGATTTTAGAATCTGTATAACACCAGTCTCCATGGTGTAATGGAATAGATTTAGTAATTATCTCAATATAGTTATTTATAGCAGTGCATCATGTGGGTTGTGGCTGTGTGTACATTATTTGTCCTAAAGAAAACTAAAGGCAAAAGAGAGTTTATGCTGATGAATATGTACATAATTTCTAAAAATAAAAAAAGATAACTAAAGAGTTAAGAAATTTCGCAACTTAAGGTGCTAACTTTATCTCGTGTTCCAGTCGCATCGTACTATGTCAGCCTTAACCCTCACTCTTGTTTATTACTTAAAAGCATGTATTGCCTCAGGCCGCCTGTGTGTTATATCTGGGAAGACAGGCCTTCAAGATGTGCACAAAACACCCCGGGGAGCGGTTAGGGCTGTGCCGCATTTACCACATTACTACCACGTGGTTCAACTGCAATACATGGCCGAATGGCTCGGATAAACAATGGCTACCGAGGTCTTGTAGGTCCACAAGGCTATGAGAGGAAGACTCGTGTATGTCTCCCCAGTTACAAGAGCCACCCTAGCAGTTTGGGGCTCTGTTGCTGCCAGAAGGGGACTCACACCTCCTTTCCCTCCACTCCTTCATATTTAGCACGGAGTTCACTCCAAGCCTGGCAGTGTGGCCTTCCAGATCTGGAGAGAGGGGGATTGCTTCTGCCTTCGGGACTTCTACGAGGATGGCCAGGTGAAATAATCGATGAGATAGAACACAAATATGGGATTCCCAAATCTGAAAGCTGTCACTACTTCCAGATCAGCCACTAGGTAGCAGAGTAGCCTCAAACCACAAGCCACGATGGCATATACAACATTTGAGAAATTACTCCAGCGAATCTCCTCCTCCGACGACGATCAAATTATCTAGGAATTTGCTTTCCTGATTTGCAATTTTATATTAATAACAATAGAATGCAAAGCACTCTATGTAGATAGGAGCCTGCATCTAACATTATTCTTAGAGCAGACACTACACATCTCAAATCCGTCACTAAAGGTATCCATTAGGCCTGGGCCAAAATTCCGTTCCGTTCGCGGAAATTGCGATAATTTGGCACTTTCGCGTTCCGTGGAAAGAGCGAAAATGTCAAAATTTCCGCATTCCGCAGCTTAGCGATAATTTGTTTCTTGCTCGCGCTGTAAAATAATACGTTCTCGCATGCGCGCGATAGCCTTACCTGAATCCCCGCGTTCGCCGACAAGTTTTCCCGATCCGGTCGCGTTCTCCACGAGATGTTGGATTGTTGGTAGCCATCTCGCGACAGTTCGCGCCCGCAGTAACGTCATGCGTCACGCGATCACGTCTTTCTTCTCGCGATCATGCACCGCGAGACAAGTGAAAACAAGATGGCCGCACCTTCGCGATATTTCCGCGTGTTTGCGGAGATTTTTAACATTTTCGCGATAATTTGCGAAAGTGAATTTCGCAAATTCCGCCCACAGCTTAGGAAAGATGACCCGAGAGGAACTGCAGTGAGGACGGCCCGTTCGAGGACTGCCTTCTGCTTTACAAAGTAGGGAATAGAGGTTATGCTTTTAATCTACTGGGCCATTCTGAACCGTGCGTTAAAAAGGTGATGCGAACAAATACTCTCAACAGTCATCCTAATAAAAATTAAAAAGAAAAAGAAAAGGCTGGCTTTATAGTCACACTATTTGATTCTGCTCACAATGACCTATACAAAATTCTTAAGAAACACTGGACACTAAAACTATCTGGATTGAGTGAAGTAGTCTCCCCTCCTCCCAAAACTAAGAGGCTGATTACAATGGCCGAGGGACCGCCACCGACAGGCTTTCGGTGACACTCCCTCGGCCATCGTAACAGGGATCTCCGTCCGCCATATTACAATGTTTTCTTGACGGGTGGCGGTCAGAAACACTGACCGTCACAGTCCCGACAGGCAGGCTTTATCTGACTGCCTGTCGGACCTCCCTGTAGTTCTAGAATGGCAGCGGCGCCTGTCAGGCACCACCTTAGGGATTACAATATCCCTTTCTGCCGGTCATTCTGCGGCGGTCAAACCAGAAACAAATTGTGGGACCAGTAGCGGGCCCTCCTAATCTCCTGGGCCAGGGACATAGGCCCTGGGGGGGCACCTCTGGGGCCCCCGTACATATCCCTACACCATGTGGTAGGCACCACATGGAACCTGCCATGTAGTGCAGGGGTATGTGTGGGGTGTCTGTTTAATATTGCGGCGGGTGTTGCAGAGCGCAGCACCCACCGCAAAACAAAACATGGGCAATGTGACCACATAGTGGCGGTCACAACCTAATTTGCCCTGTGGGACCACCACCTTGTAGGAGGGCGGTCCCAAATACGATTGGATGGCAGATAGACGAAAGTCCGTCCGCCATCCTAAGTTCCGAAGAAACACCACGATAACAGAACAACTCTCTTGGAACAGATGCGGAAAAACAGAGCTGACCTTCATCTCATCCGAAAGATTTCTTTGTTTGTACCAACTGCAATATGTGGCTATAGGGCATTAAAAAAATAGTGGACTTTTATTATAAAACGACCAGGACATATCATATCACCCAGTTTATAAATTGCAATAGTAACTTGTCCATTTAATAGAGACATCTAGCTGCAGATTCCTTACCTTAGAACAGATGCCCAAGCAAACCATCCCCGGAGGAGGGA
Source organism: Triturus cristatus (assembly GCF_964204655.1). Lineage (NCBI taxonomy): Eukaryota > Metazoa > Chordata > Amphibia > Caudata > Salamandridae > Triturus > Triturus cristatus. The sequence goes on along the minus strand of NC_140585.1, from coordinate 1,102,184,754 downwards.
CTGCAGAAAAGTGTTAGTCCATAAAGTCCTGTAGGGCCGAACGGCCAAAGAGGCCTTTCCTACGGACCTGATTATTCAGGCAATAATGTTTGGCCAATGTGTGTGTAGGAATGCCCACATAGCTGCCTGGCAGATGTCAAGCACTGGAACACCACGCTGAAGAGCTGTGGTGGTTGTCTTAGCTCTGGTTGAATGAGCTCTAAGGCTTTCAGGAGGCTGTTTCTTTGCCAAAGAGTAACAGATTTTTATGCAGAAAATAACGTGAGAGATGGTGCTCTTCTGCACAGCACAATGCTTCTTTTCTCCAATGTACCATACAAAGAGTTGGTCATCCACCACCGAAAACATTTTTGTGCGATCAAAGTAGAACGATAATGCACTTTTTGGGTCCAGACGGTGGAGACAATCTTCTTCTTTAGAAGGACACGGAGGAGCATAGAAGGTGGGCAAGGTGACAGATTGCCCTAGACTGTAAGGAGTTACCACCTTAGGAAAAAAATAAGCCCTATTGTAGAGCAGTACTTTGTCCAGAACGACGGTTAGGTAAGGCGGTTGAGAGGATAGAGCCTGCAATATGCTCACCCTCATGGCAACAGTTATTGCCACTAAGAATGCTGTTTTATTAGTAAGCAGCAGGAGGGGGCAATTGTACAGTGGCTCAAAAGGTGCAGAACCAGGTTAAGGTACCACTGGGGTATGATAAATGGTGAGGGGGGAAACAAATGTGTAAGCCCCTTCAAAAATCTACGTGCAATAGGAAATTTAAAAAGTGATGGTTGATCTGGCAACCGTAGGAAAATGAGAAAGGGACGGAAGGTAACTCTGCAGAGAAAATCGGGTGTGTTAACCAGGAATCAGAGGAAGAGATTTAACAGATATCTGTGGCAAGAGATACAAGTAATAATGAATCTATTCCACCAAAGGAGAATCTTGTTATTAACCTCTCAGATCAAGTCCTGACCGACTGTGAAGTATCTGTACTCAATAAAGGGTTGGGCTTTTGTGCAATAAATAATGGTGTTTTTTCTAACATACATGCAGATATGTTCAAGTTCGTACGCAAAACTAAATTAAAATGTCATGTTTATTTGAATCAACCGCACAAATCTGTATATAATCAAATTCCAGTGATGTCAGATTTGTCTGTGGCCCAACTGAAAGACATTTCGTTGTTACTCTCTCTTGATGATGATATAGGGTTGTCTATGGGTGGATTGGCAAAAGAACTTGGAATTCAACAAGATCTTACCCTGGAGAGCGAACTCCGTATACACAGTAAATTCACACCCCAAGGTTTTCATCTCCACAGCATAGATGTTTTTTTGGAAAATGATTCTGGATGATCTGTATAGTTTAGAGGAGAGCTCGACAGAAAAGAAGAATAAACATCTTGCTGACAATTTAACAAGAGATTATAAAAATGCAATGTTCAGCCTCAGGAATGACACTTCACTTGTCATTCGTGAAGCTGACAATGGAGGAAATGTCATATTTATGAATCGTTCTGATGATGGACAAGAGGTCTTGAGACAGTTAAACGATCAGACTTGCTATCGGAAATTAGAGTTAAATCCTTGCCCTGATGCACTGCTTCTGATTAATGAAAGATTGACAAACTGGAAAGAAATAGGTTTGTTATCAGAGGCAGAATATGATTTTCTGAGCATTACACATCTGAGGTTCCCCTGCCTTTATCTTTTGCCGAAGGTACATAAAAAAACACACATGTTCCCACCAGGGCGACCTATAATCTCTGGGATCGGGTCACTCACTGAACATCTTTTTGAATCAGTCGATACATTCCTCAAGCCCCTGGTCTCAAATCTTCCATCGTTCATTAGAGACACTATGGACATTCATGCAAAGGGGTCTTTGGACAGACTAGAAAGAAGAGGATACAAACTTCAAGACCTACTTCAGGCAGTTAGACGAGTACAGAAGGTTATCAGAACAGACACTAAGAGTAAGAGCCAAAAAAGAGACCAGGGATCGCTTGGCTTTCATCATAACACACTCTAGACTCAATCAAAACGTGTTTAAGATCCTTCACAAACTCTGGAAGATTTTGAAAGATGTCCCAGGGGTAGGATCGTTACTGGAAGACAAACCCTCAATCACCTATAAATGGGCCAAAACCTTTAGGGTAGTTATACTGCCCCAAGACTACCACATGTGGGAACCTGGTTGAAACGTCCAAATGTGGTTTTTTTTCCTGTGGGGAATGCAACATTTGTCACTTCGGTCTAAACAGAACACGGGTATTCTCTTACAACAGTAGACACACATACCATTTTCTACAATTTCTTAATTGCCAGTCTACCTATGTGATTTATGTAATTAATTGTAACTGTTCTAGGATCTATTTAGGCAGTACTACCAGGCAGTTAAATGTTTGTATTCAGGAGCATCGTCGAGCCTGAGGAATGATCAGTCATATGCCTTGGGAGAGCATACCTGTGACTCAGACATCTCCTTAGCCAACTTTAAATTCCATGGTATTGATACTGTAAACCAAGATTTAAGAGGCAGCAATAGAGAATTGTGCCTAAGGCAACTGGAGGCTCAATGGATCTGTAAACTGAGGGCTGTGGCCATGGCCTGAATACTGATAATGAAATGCATTTCTTCCAATAACTTATTATGACTCTGTGTTTTGTTGCTTGATTAAAAGGTGTGTGATGTTTGTAAAAACACTAGAGTTCTTAACATCTTACAGGTCAAAAATTGCGTTTGGATCCTTTACTCTTGACCTTGGGACTTAGATCCTGTCACTTTATTGTGACTTAATAGATGTAAATTGTTGTAATCTATAACCATTGCTGTGTGTTCAGTGTCATATGGTTGTAGTCTCTTACTAATTTGATTCCAAAATAGAATGCTGCAAATGTATTCCTTTTCCTGTAACCAATTGCTGTAAAAGTAGTATGTACCAAAAAAGTGAGCTATCCATATCTGTTGTTTGGTATACGTTACTGTCCTGCCTACTTTAGCAGGCACTTCTACTTTACAGCATCTACTAACATATTTGGCCTTGGTGTCTAGTTGTATCCTTGACTTGTTTAGGTTTGAATGATACATGAATACGGAAATGGAGCATATATCTTGGCACTATCTTTGGCTGTTGGCTGTGAAAATGAAGCTGTATTTTAGCTTCATATACATTTTACCCCAAAGGGGTCTTATATTGTCCCTCCTCTGTGTCTAGAACTACTCAGACTTATGATTTATTAGGTTAATGTGACTGTTAGGTTATGAAACGACTGAATATACAGCTGTAAAAAAATTGTTTCATGCAATCACATAATTTACTAATGAACCCATTTCAAATTTTGTCCGTTCCGATATTACACGCACGAGTGAACAATAAAGTTTGCTCAAACTCATGGTTCAGTGAATTTCTTTCATCACGGCAGCAAGGTAGATAAGACGGAACTACCAAGTGTTTCAGGTGATCACCCAATTTATTAGTGAACTAGTTTTATTTCATGTCCGTTGTGATATTACATGCACGAGTGAACAATAAAGTTTGTTCAAACTCGTAATTTGGTGAGTCTCTGTGCATGATGGTAGCACGGTAGAGAAGACGGAACTACCAAGTGGTAGGCCACGCCTAATTGTGACGTGCCAGCTGAGCATAGGCCAGTCTTTCCTTTGAAGCAGACCTTGAAAATGACTGGAACGTAAGCCTATTGATGGCGTTCCAGTTCGGTTAACGGTGTGAGGAGAGCCGCACACAGATGAGTCTAAGGGTTTGACACTTGAGAGGGCAGTTAGTACTGCCGGCAGGCTTGACGCGGTTATTACGTGCCTGCATCTTTATCTTTGGCTCATTGTAATAGGATGTTAGAGTCAGGTACGGGCTCGATCCGTTACGAGGTGGCGTGCCTTCTAACTTGTTAAATGGAACGGGTTACTTGCTCGTGAACAGTGTTTAAGGGCCTTTTGTGTGTTCACATTTTGTGATGTTATGTATGAAATAGGATTAGCTTTTTTTCGTAGTTTTCATACACCATTATGGAGATGGATATTTTGCTGTTTCTCTGCTTTATGAGTTGGAGTAGCAAATTGTGCTACTTGTGTAGTTTGTTGTTTTAGTTTTAAAGAATACCAATCTCCAAAACTCTTTTAGCAAATGTGTGCTTGCCTGCAATACAGTAAGGGCCTCTCATTTTCTTTTAGCTCAGATTAATAATAATGTCTCTCAGACTCGAGGGAGTTCATGACACCTAATTAAGTATCCACTGGATTGTTTTGATGGACCACACTTTTGGATAAGTTACCCCTACTACTATATAAGCCTGATCCTTATGGAGGAAGTGCATGACCGATTGATTAAAGGTGCTTCAGAACCCCTTAGGGGGACCAGTTATATACATATTTTATCTGATGTTTAAGGGACACTATTTTTGAATATCGTTTGTCCTTTCTGTAGGAAGACTACATTCTCAGGTGTGTATTCTGCATAATACCTTATACAATCCTAGGAATCGCCGGGTGATATTATCAGTGGTAAGGGAGTCAGACCGACGTTATTCAGCTTAGAAATCACTCATTTGAGCACTGCATGACTGGTCACTACTCTTTTGGTTGGGGCCGTTATAACCTCAACGGTTAACTAGGGGTGATTGTATAGTTGGGGCTGTTTGTGATGTTACTAGATAAGTGCACTACAGAACCCTGCTCAAGTGCTTCCCCAACCTTTTGGGGGTGTCCTATTTTTACTTTCTTTAAACACATTGCTCTTCTCTTGTTTTTCCTCTTATGTGTTTATTTTTCTGTTTGATATTTTACTTGAGTTCTTCTGGGTATTCTATATAAGGGTTTAAATTCTTAGTGCCTGGTTGGTTTTACACAAGTGCTAAGGGATCTTTGGTAACTTCGCTTGCAAATGAATTAATGTTGCTTGTCACTTTGGCTGTTTTAACACGTTTAGTCACATCGGTAATTGCATTTTAGATTACGTTGTATGTACAGTACCTTGATGTGAGTATGTTGTATTTGCAGCCCTGATGAAGCTCTGATGAAGCTCTGTTTAGGGAGAAACGCGTTGGCTGCACATGTAATGGACTGACATTATTAAAGAAGAATTTTGGAAGACTCAAGAATGTTCCTTCTGTCATTTGACTGTTTATACCTGTTGCCTCGCTTTCTATTGTGTATTATCTAGTATATTATATGGTCTACCAGCAGCAGACATTAGAGGTAGGCAATAGTCTATACAAAGAAAATTAATTTGCTGATGAATACTGAAGTGCCTAATTGGTCCATGCAGCTTTAAAATCCTTGGCTGCTTTGTTTGAGAGTGTAGAACCCTGCAGAGTGCTCAAAGCAGAGCCCTGCTGGGCCAAAGAAAGAATGAAAAGAAAAAGAGGAATGTCAGAGAGGGAGGCAGACAGGGAGGTCAACAGACCATTCTGTACAATATTAAAATGTTTTGCCATCAGCAGGCATATACAGACTTGTAGTGGAACGCCTGGCTGCCTGACTAACTTCACAGACTTCAGGAGGAAGGTCAAAAGCTGTCAACTGCTGCCGCTCAAACTCCGCACAAGGAGGCAGAGGGTGGACAGGTTTGGGTGGAAGACCCTCCCCTGCTGCTGTGACAGAAGATCCTCCCGAAGGGGCAGCCTGATCGGAGGATCGATGCTCATCTGCAGAAGCTCGGGATACCAAACCCTCCATGCCCAGTCCGGGGCCACAAGGATGACTTGTGCACAGTCGGTCTTGATCTACTTGATCACTCTGGACAGGAGTGGTATAGGTGGAAAGGCATACAGGAGGCCTGTGTTCAACTCAAGCCAAAATGCGTCGTTGAGCGAGAGCCGCCTTGGAAACTCCAACGTGCAAAACTGCTAACATTGTACGTTCTCTTCGAACAGATCTAACCTAGGCTCTCCCCACTGCTGAAAGAGACCTTGTACCACCTCTGGTTGGAGACGCCATTTGTGCTCCTCTAGGCACCGAGGGCTGAGTTTGTCCGCCCTGGTATTCCAGCCAAGTCCAGAGATGTAGAGACAAAGGGTCCACGGCCTCATCCCACCTTGTTTGTTGCAGTACCACATGGCGTTGGTGTCGTAACACCTGAACTAACCTTCTCTCGATGGATGGTAAGAAGGCTTTCAGTGCCAAATGAATCACTCGAAGCTCCAGCAAGATGATGTTGAGCCTGGCTTTTGCTGGAGGCCAGAGTATTCTGAACTCCACTTCCCCCAGGTGACTGCCCCATCCCAAAACTGAAGCAGGTGTCACTACCGTGAGACCTGGTTGGGGAAGGGACAGGGGTCTGCCTCTGACCCAATCACGGTTGTCTACCACCACTACAGATCTTTTTGCAGTGCCTTCAGAGATCTGGACTAGGTCGGTGAGATTCCCCCGATGCTGCGCCCATTGGAACTTCAGGTTCCATTGCAGAGCCTGCATGTGCCACCTAGCATGATTTACCAGCAGGATGCAGGAGGTCATGAGGCCCAGCATCCTCAGATCCAGTCTCACAGAGATCCAGGATAGAGACTGAAACATCAGTATCATAGCCTGAATATCCTGGACTTGCCACTCGGGAGGATAGGCCCGAAACTGCACCGTACCCAGAACAGCTCCGAAGAAGGGTAGCATCTGAGAGGCAGTCAGGTGTGACTTTGGAACATTGATAGTAAACCCCAGCGAATGCAAGAGGTTTGCCATACTCGGGAGGTGGGAGATGACTGCTTGGGGTGAGCTTGCTTTCAACAACCAGTCGTTGAGATAGGGGAAGATTGGAACCCCTGATCTCCGCAGATGGGATGCGACCACTGCCATCATCTTGGTGAACACCCAAGGGGCACTGCTGAGGCTGAAGGAGAGCACGGTAAACTGAAAGTGCGTGTGGCCCACCGGAAACCGCATCTTGAACTTCTCTTTTCTGAGGAAGTAGTTGAGACTCTGAGGTAGAGGACAGAACAAAGGCCTCCATCCTTCTATGAAACCAGAAAATAGCAGGAATAGCAACCAGAGCCTATCTCTTGCCTGGGAACCCGCTCTATAGCTCCCTTGCCCAAGAGAGTTTTGACCTCCTCGCAAAGTAAGACAAGATGATCCTCCTTCAGCCGATTGTAAGTTGGAGGCATGGAAGGAGGGGTAGTCTTGAAGAGGAGGGAGTAGCTCCTTCGAACTATTTGCAAAATGGTGGACATAATGGAGTATCCTGCCACTAACTGGATGCCCATGGAATGGGAGAATCAGACTATGAAGGTTTGGAGGTGGATGGGTAGGGGTTTGTGGCCTGACCTGACTTCTGGCCTCTCGACCGACGGGGTCGGAGTGAACCAGAGGTTGCTGAACTTGTGCGAAACTCTGGCTTGTGTAGGATTTGCGCGGTTGGAAGCCACTTCCTCAGCTGCGAAAGGAGGTAAAGATGGAAGTAGCCCGGGATGACACTGAGAGGCCCCAAAAAGACAAGAGCTATCAAAAGGCATGTCCATGAGATTGACTTGTTCATCACCCGAAAAGCAAGACATTCTCAGCCAAGCGTGGCGCCTTACTGCCACCATCGAGAAAATTGCTCTGATCATCGAGTCTGTCGTGTCTAGGCCACAGCGTATGGCAAACTTTGCTGCATCTCTCCCGCCTGCAACATCTTGGGTGAGGACAGCTCGGGCCTGCTCCGGGACTTGTAGCAGCACGTACCCAACTGTTTCCCATAGCAAATAGGTGTAATGCCCTGAAGGCATGCTGTGTTACTGACTGCAATGTGAGGCTGGTGGAAGAGAACTTCTTTAACTGAGCTATCCAGCCTTTTGGATTCATTATCTGGGGGTGCGGAAGAGAACGTGTCATGGGAAGTAAATGCTTGGACCACCAAGCTCTAGGAGGTCGGATGAGAGGGAATAAAAGCTGGGTCATCCGGTGCAGGGCAATGGCGGCGGATGATAATTTGTTCGCAGAAGCGCCCTGTGCTGGGCTTGGACTAGGTGCCCAGCAGAATAAAAGGTTGATGCCTCGGTGAATGGCAGCAAGAGTTTTTAGGTGAATATACCAGCCTGCAGGACCTCTGTCAAGATATTGGTCTTGACTGCCACAGTAGGAACCTGCAGGTGAAAGACCTCTGCAGCCCTACGCACCATCATTGTGAATGAAGCCCCCTCTTCCATACCCAGGTTTGGGGGAGACAGCATGCAAGGTTCTGGGGAGGTGTCCAAACCGCTGGCATCATCTAGGTCTTCGTACCAGTCCATTTCTTTGTTAGAAAGTGAGATTTCTAAGGGATCCTGCTGCCCCCCACAATCTACATCCAATCCTAGCCCCTCAGAATAGGGCTCTGTCAGCGCCGGTCTCGGCGTCGGTGTACACCCAATCAGCTCTGTGTCGTCTGGAATAATTAATATGATTAATGCTGGATATAAAATACAACACTCACACTGTCCAAGGAGTAGACCAAAGGACATATTTGAACAGCCCCAACTTAAAACCACATACTGGAAGGAACTGGATTTAGTGCGGTGACTGCTCTAAAGGAGAAGGAGCATGAGTCTTCCTGAGACTATGAAGGATGCCATGGGGACGCCTAATAAAAAGGTCCACCTGGCACCGACACAGTATTAGGACTTCAAATGAGATAGAGACATGAAAAGATAGTCAGAGCTTAGCCTAGGCTTGTTTTCAAAGGTATTTCGAGTGGGGAGAAGGCAGATGGTCGAGGTAGAAGTGCTGTAATTAAAATGCAGTCCTTTTGTCAATAAAGGGTTTTTCTTCCAACTCAAGTTTTTATTTGGAAAACAGTAGGTTTTCCTTAGATAAGCCTCACCTGCCAGGGGTTCCCCTTGGTGGCATGCTTCATAATTGGGTTCTTCCTGTTCCGCTGTGGAACGGGGCATTCTGTGACCTACTGTTGCGTGGGAGCAATAGAAGGGAGTAGGGGGGGGGGAATAAAAATACCTGCATAGTAGAAAAAGGATTCTTTATTTGTGCCTCTATTCGGTATGATTAATCTATGTGGAAATTATGTAACGTAAAGGGAACAATGTACCTCAGTTCCACTGGTCAACATGTTCCTAGCCCTACCCCAAGGCTATTCTTCAGGACCAAGGGTTAATACTCCTTGACACCACTCCTGTTTCTTCTCTTAATCAGGAATATATTGGTGAAGAAACATATAGTTTGAAATATGCATACAGCACCAAATGGTGTTTGAAGCAAGATAATATATTAATTGCCTCCAATCGGCATCATGAGACTGTGTGGGAGGAAGGGACGCCTGTAGGCACACTGTCATCAAAGCTATTCCCTTACTTAGGGTTTGGCGTCCGCCCGTGGATATGTATGAGTGACCCACAGATCACTGCACCCACCACTACAGGCCTTGAAAAAACTACTTGCCCACTCGCAATTGCGAGTAACATTTTATACGGTCAAGCTATTTTTAGCACCTACTAGTCCCATCTGGCGAGTAAACTTAGGCTTGAAGGTGTTCTGTTCATTCAGAAAGAGAATGAGCAATAAAGATACCTTTAAATCTTGTTTTTATCTTGAGAGGTCAAATGTCAGTTTGTCTTTGAACTAATTGCTGCTTGGAAAATTAGGTTTATTTTTCTCTCTTACTAGAGTTAGATGTTTTTGTAATGTGAGCAGTCTGAATATGTCAGTTATTTTTCTCTAACATAACATTTGAATAACTAGCCTGTAAATTAATATTACAAATATTTCAAAATATATCAAGAATTACTAAAGCTATTTTTTTTGCAATTCAGAAGTGTGATGCTAACAAAGAGTTAAATAGGAGCAAAGCAAACCATAACACTTTACGTGGTGATGTGCAAATGACAAATATTTGCAGAAACTTTATTTCCAAACATTGTACACTATATCGTTTTAAAACCACATGTCCGTGACAAATTCTGTGGCGATGTCAATGTAAAATCTGCTGATTACAAATGACAGTGTGCTACCACTTCATGCTTTAGTTATGTATTTGTTAAAAAGTGATAATTTTTAAACATGATCTGAGAAACATTCCTGCCCCTGCCCTGATGAAAATGCTGTTAATGAACTAAGAGGCAAGTCAGGGGTCATGTGTATCCAATATGTGGATAGATTTGCATTACATATGGAAAACATGTAGTCTATTAAAACCAACAAGAGTTTTTTGTACAGCAGACATGCTGAATTTCCACATTTGAAGGTGCTCTTATATGTGATAATGAAGAAAATGGCGGCTCAACAAATTAAATTATTTGCCCAAGATCAAATCAGTTGAAAACAGTTTAAGGGGGGAATGGGACGCAGCACATACAAAAACACCACCAAACGTACTACCACACACCAGAAAAAGTTGGATTTAGAGCAGTGAGTGATCTAAAGGCGCATGATAAGTCTTCTGGGCGGCATTACTACAGGTTTACTTGGCCCACACACAGTACTGGTCAAACCACATGAATGGGGTACCATATTTATTGGGACAAGTGTGGAGATGCTAGGATGTAGGAATTTTGTGAATCTCTGTAGATTACAGATCCTGCCCCAACAGAAATGTGAGACAGGTGCCTGATTTTCGCCAACGTTTTATATTTGCAGAGCATTCTGGGTATGAAACCAATGGTTCCAATTAAGTCATGCCATATTGGATGCCTCTGGTTCTAATTTTCAGAAATGTCTATGTTTTAATGTGTGGCTGCCGAGCATAGCCTCAATTACCTCAACTACCCAAATTGCCAAAACGGGTGATTTTTAGGGAAAAACTTGATATCTTCATGTTGCATTTTTTGGCCTTTTTTTGCCACAGGCAATAGGCCCTGCCACATAAATGAGTTTGTAACTGGGAGAAGTGTGGGAATTCTGGGTGGCAGGAATTTTATGGATCCCTGTATATTCTGGAATTATCTCAGAGAAAATTTTGGAAAATGCACATGATCCAAATGTATAACGGCACATTTACACTGGGTGTTACATTTGGTTTATATAGGAATCATCACCTGTTATGTCACAATTGGGGATCTTGTGTTTCTATATGCTTGGATGCTACATTTTTAATATAGGCACTTGGGTGCAGTATTCCCAGTCATGAATCCCTGGAAACTGCATAATTGGGTAACAGGTCTCATTTACAATGACCTTTCATACGCTAATTTGGCATTAATCATAAGGTGTTAGGGGTTCTGGCCTGCCAGAAACAGCGAAAGTAATTCTGTTGTATTTTATTATTTCTAGCTCTGATGAAGTCGGTTGATAAAACGTACGTGGCTAAACCAAAACAACTGAATGGCTAGAATAGAATAAAGAAAAATCAGAATAAAAACAACAACTGGAACTTCTATCCTTGGACTGACATCTGTACCGTGTGATCGAGGGCATCTGTTTAGTTTTTAGAAATGTCTTTGGTAGGTTCTCCTCGATGGCGGCCAAGCCCAGGTCCAAGTACTGCAGAGACCCACATCGCCAAAATGGGTCAATTTTCAAGGTGAAAATTCAATGTCTCCATGTTGCGTTTGGGGCTTTCCCTGTTGTGGGAAACACCAAATTTGGAGTTCTACAAGTAACCAATATGCTTAATCTAGTATCTTGGACTCATTTAAAAATGTGTATGTTTCTATTCATTAAGATTTCACTATCTGAACTGATTCTTGATCACTACACAATGCATTATCATTATAACCTACAGCTCAGTTGTTGGCTCTGGGTATTGTATTTTTTGACAAACTACAAACACCATGTAACATGGAATCCAGAAGGGTATGACAGATGTAAAGTTATATTACTTTTTTTTAATTGGTGAGCGGGCAGAAAATTAAATTACAGATTAGAAGATTGCCATCTGTTTCTACTTAACCCTACATATATATTTTTAATTTCTTTGGGAAAACCATGGGCGATTTACACAAATTATATCTTGCTTAATTTCAAATGTTATCTACTTATCAGAAATGAATAGCTTTCTGGGTCAACCCATGGGTTTGACACCTGTTTCCACCACAAAATGCAGGTAGGTAGATACTACAAAAAAAGAAAACACTAAAAACACTTAGAAAAATGCATGTTCCTGAAAGCGGGGAACAGGGTGAGCTTAGCTCAGAAAACCTTTTGTTGATGTAATTGTTACACAATAGCTATACTTTTTCTTGTACAGCACTTTTTACTAATTTAAAAAGCATACAAATGTTTGCCATAGTTTGGCTATGTTCTCTGTTTCCTCCATGGGAATCCACAAATCCTGGATACCCAAGAATTCCAGACAGGAGGGGGGAAAAAGGACTCGCATATGGCCTGAAGACCTCTTGTGGAAAAACGTTTATGGAGGTGTAAGCGCAAAGTTCCTCAAACATCATAAAAAAGGCCTTGCTTTTTCAGTGACTTTATATGTTTTTTTCTTTAACGTAATGCAAAACGACCACAGCATTGTGTGACATGAGGCTAGATGCTGGCAACCAACCCCTCGCTGCACATGGCTGGCTATCTCATGTAATAGTATAAAAGGTGTAATTTTAAATAAGGCAGACCTACTGGCATTGTCAAAGACTCAAAACAACAAAATAATCATCAACATAAATAGGCTGGCTTATTGCCTTTATCAAAAGTCACCAACAACCATAAACAAATATATATATTTAACAAATTCACACATTGCAATATTTCATAATAGTGATTCTGATTAAATATTTTCAATAAACCCTTTAAAAAGTTTTTTTAGAACATTTTTCAGGCCACAAAGTGCAGACATAGAACCAACCGCTAGTGGTCCTTGCACTACAGCTCAGGAGCATTCAGCTTCTCTTTGGGGTGCTTTAATAAATATAGAAAGCTCTTCGGAGTTCATGGACTTAGGGCCCTATTTATCAAGGTGGTTGTGTTGCTGCACCACGCAACATGGTGCATGTGCGACACAACCTCCCAAATGCAATTTATCAAGCCACATAAGGCCACTTTGCGTGGCACTGAATGGCTTGAAAAATCAGTAGTAACGCAACGCAAATCACGGTGTTTCTTCACTCTGCCCTGTGAAGGCGTTTCCTGAGCGTTGCGTGGATGTTCCCAAGCAACTCCCATGGATTTTGACGCATTCCCAGATTTACCATTACTGGTAGATCTGGGAATGTGCCAAAATGTTACACCTTCCCCAGGGAGGTGTAACAAGGAGAAATATCTTTATTTCTCCTTGTTACTTCCTCTTTCTATGTGTGCTGCATACTGCAGCACACATAGATAGACATAGATAGAGGAATATGCCTCATGGGATTGCTTTTGTGCAGGACGTTGGCCCTTCCTGCACAAAAACAATGCTGCGTGCAATGCAGGCACCCTTGCACCATGGTGCAAGGGTGCATGCATTGGCTCTAGGCAGCCCATTGTGCGCCAGTGCTGGGGAAAGGACAGGAATGCGCCCTATTGTGATAAATATTTCCCGCCCTTTCCATGTAACGCAGCGCAGCAAGATGACTTGCTGCCCTGCGTTACTTTTTAATAAATAAGGCCCTTAATGTGTTTTATTTGAATACTGTTTGGGGGCTGGTACACTACCTGCAGCCCCCTCCCCCACCTTCAACATTTAAAAAAATGTTTGGTTGTGCCTAGCCACTTCTGAGGACATCACCAGCAAGAAAATATATAATTAAAAAATGCACTAAGGCATTGTGTGGTGCTCCTTGCAGGAGCAGTGAATAATAATTAAACTGTGCCTGCTGCTCATTTATTACTCGTTATTTTAAATAGTTTTCTAAATTTTGTGACCACCCCAGTGCCCTCCTGGGGCATCTAGACTATTTATTCTTGTTGGATGCTGCGGGGGAAGCCCCAAGGCCCTGAGGGCTGCAGCCAGCTCCCCAACCACCACCATAGCGAGAACTGGACAATTTTTTGAAATGATTCAAGTGGGTGCACTGCTGCCCAGCCGGGTTGCCCATATACACACAAAAAAGATGCGGCCCGTGGGGGGAGCCACAAGGCCCCGTGGCCCCTGCCGGCTCTCAAGCCATCACAGTGATGGAAGCTGGGCCTCTTTTAAAAAAATTATCTTTTTAAGTGGGTGCCTATCCGGGGCTCCTGCATTCTCGTTGGGGGCCATGGGGGGAGCCCTGCGGCCCCAGCTGGCGCTACTACTTCACTCCCTCCTGGGCAGGAGCAGCATTTTTCTTTGTTCCCACCTGGGTGGGAGCAAAGTTGTATTCGTGCCTGGGAGTGGAGTGAGGGCAGGGTATGACCGCACTCTCCCAGGCAGGAAACTATAGTGTCCCAGGAGATGGGTTCCCTGGGACACTGCAACGTATCGGCCCCTGGGGTTGATCATCTTGTTAGGGAGCCTTGTGCCCCCCTCCCCTTACTTGAACTATCGATCCTGGAGAATGGGGTCCCAAAGCCCTGTTCAGAGAGGGGAGCTGTGTGATCTACCGGCCATGGTGCTCCCGGGGTTTGGCACAGGCTCAGAGAGGTGGGCCTTTCACCTCCTCCTCTCAATAATAATGTATCGACCTGAGGGGTTGGGGTCCCTGGGGCTTGAAGAAGGCTCAGGAAGAGGGACTATGCGCCTCCTCCCTTTAAGATTAATGCACCAGCCCTGGGGATGGGGACCCTAGGGCCACTCAAAGGCTCGGGGAGGAAGGCCATATGCCCCCCTCCCCAAAAATAAATAGGCGCCAACTCATCGATTCTGGCCCAACCTGGGGAGGTTTACAGAAAAAAGGTGGTAGACTGCTGCACTGTGTTTAAAAAGAAAAAAAAGAGATACAAAGATTTGCATTTCAATAACAAGTTAATAAAGCATGCTCTAAAATCTCCGAACGTACCACAGCACTAGAGGAACGCATTGTTCAACTTGAGGCCGGGGCTGATAACACAGAACAACAAATTGCGTCCAACGAGTGTAAGATGTCTGATGTAATCTGGAAATAGGAGGATTTTGAAAATCGACAGCGGCGAAATGACCTCCGGCTTCTGGGGATTGCAGAGAAGGCAGAAGGGGATGACATCGTGGCTTCGTCTTGAGATTACTGAAGGGCGCCTTTCCTGAATTAGCTGACTGGAACTGGGAATCGGAGGTACAAAGAGTGCATTGATTCCCTCTAATGCTGAAAAAGAAAGTTGGGCAAGACGAGAAACCCAGAGCCATACTTATATTTTTGGGAAACTTTCTTTTGCGTCAGTCCATATTTGAGAAAGCCAGACCGGATGCAAGACGAACAGCTGAGGGGTACTCCTTCTTTGTACGACCTGACTTCTGTCACACTACAGTGGAAAGGAGATGGAGACTCTGGCAGCTAATTACCCCTTTCCAGAAACTGGGTTGTGAAGTCTTTTTAATGAATCCCGCTAGACTCAAGGTTATCTACAAGGCACAACTAGGGTATTCATGTCAGAGATACAGGCCCAGGATTATCTGCAGGAACTCTCTAGGAAGTAGTGTTGTTTCCTTTTCTCCTCCAGGAGCCTATGATCTTGCTGTACTTTTTTTTCGTACTGTATTTTTTGTCCTTTCATGGTAGGGAGAGGCTAGGGGCACGGCGTGACACAGGAGGCATCACAAGGGTCCATGGACCTTTTTTGCCTTTTTGAAGGGGTTGGGGGGGGGGGGAGTCCAAAAGGGGAAGGGAGGGTCTATATCTTTTTTAAGCACACAAACCCAGGTTGGTCACTTCTCATGTTGTGTTGTCACACGGTGTTTAATCATATTTTAATCACTAATGAGGAAACTCAGAATAGCTTCAATTAACATTTGTGGATTGAATAATCCCCAAAAGAGGCAGAGAATATTCAATACCTGAAGGCAGATATTCTCTGCCTTCAGGAAACGCATATTGAAGCTTGCAGGGGCGGGGCTTTGGAGTTGGCAGGCTACCAATTGATTTCTAGTACTGCGCAGGATACAAGGACAAGAGGGGTGGCTGTAATGGCAAAGAAAGGCTTAGCCAGATTCCCACGATCTTGTGCTGATAAAATGGGAAGGTGGATAATTACACAGTGCTGTCTAGAAAATAGTGTCTTCACATTATGTTCGGTCTATGGATCGGTGTTTGATGATCCAGCATTGTATGAATGGCTTAAGGTAGAATTAGTTGACTGACTCCTCCCACTTATAGTTTGTGGGGATTTTATTATTAATATGAATTGCCAGATTTCCAATCAACCCGGGGCAGCGTATCAAGGTCGTAAACCTAAAGTTTATAGTGCTCTTTCACAACTAAGACTCTTGCATGGGCTACCGGATGTCTGGGCTAAACAAGAAGCTAATGACCCAGGCTTTACGTATTTCTCTGCACCACATCAAATTCACGCTAGGCTGGACTATTTTTTTGTGTCACAGGAACTGTTACAAGGAAGTAAAATAAGCAAATATTTCAGAGTCATGTCCAATGTTCCCTCTAATTGTTTTCCTCTGTGTGCAGCAGTATAAGGTCTCTGTGTGCTGCAGCCAAGGATATGTGCGCCAGGAACCCGACTGCGCGTGTGGGTGCAGCGACCAATATCAGTGCAGATTGTGTGAGTATTCATGTTAATCGCAGCACCATTAATGCTCTGCAATTAACACAAACACTTTCTCAGAGACAAACAATATGCCCCGCACAGGGCCGGCCTTAGCGCCGGTGGCGCCCTGTGTGACAATGTTTGTTGGTGCCCCCTCCAGTGATTCCATCACTATTACCCTTTAACAGTGCCGCTCAAGTCTCTATTACTCTCTCTCTGAGATGCAGTTAATTTGTTTTATAGTGCCACTCATACCAGTGTAGGATGTACTTTACATTGCACACACATTAAACAGAGACAATAAATCATAGGTATGTAACTCAGTGTGTAAGAAATGTTACATATGACAGAGGACTGCAAGGTGAAATAGTGACAGGTCATTCATACTGGTAGGCAGTATATTTTAAGAGCGCTTTGTCTGGAGAAGAACAAACTTGGAATTTAAAATGTAAAACCATGGTTAGGGTTTCTCTTTAATAAGAATCGCTTTGTACCCAAATGAACCCTTTTTGCAACATTAGGATAATGAATTGCTGGGGAAAAAATCATAACGCTCTAATCTATACCTTGCAGTATGCATGAAGTTCTTTGATGACAATTAAAGTTTACTGTTCTATATTAGGATTTTAATTTATAAACTGCAAGTAACAAAATTATCTCTGACAAAAGTAGTAACCCACTAACCAATTTTCATTCTATGCACTTTGTGATCTGCATGGTACACGTTCTTTGCAGCAGGCATATTAATCCTCTGCGCTACCTTAAAACTTCCACTAGAGCAAATTCCTATCTCTCTCCAGGCAGAACATTAATCACCAGAGTTATCTTGACATATTTATTATTGCCTGAAAATTGCTGGAGGCAAGGAACTTTGCAGCTGGTCCTTTTGAAACAATAATATACCTGTGTCCGTTCGCTGTCCCTTGCAGCGAGTAACAGGCGTGAAGTAAGTCCGTTGACACCACGGGATGGCACATCAAAGCACGTCATGCTTGTAGTCAGGGCTTTAAGTGGGATAAAAAAACTGGGGGGCATTTATAGGGGCGTGGCCAATAGAATTAAGGGAGTGGCTTAAAACACAAATTAAAAATCTGTACTTAGCATAGTGTGCTGCCCCACCGGTATTATGCTGCTCAATCAGTGGGTTTCTCAAGGAGCCTAGAATCACACGCCGTCCCCCAGGGTTTTAAGTGGGATGAAAAAACTGGGGGGGGGGGTCTCTCAAAGGGGCGTGGCCGATGTAATGAAGGGCGTGGCTTAAAAGCACAGTAAGCTTAAAATCTGTGCTTAGCATAGCATGACGCCCGACAGGTATTTTTGCTGCTTTTGTCATTGTATCCAGATATATAATATAACAGGTACAATTACACCTACAACAAGCCAGGACTATTGGCTTTGTCAGTGGTTGTTAGTTGCATAAGATAAATAGGCAACAACTATGGCTTTGTTGTATATAACATTGAAAATGCTTCAAGTCTGACATGATGAGACTGAAAGAACTATAACGAGTCTTTTTTTAGTTACATCAAAGGCAGTGAAGGGTGGCACTGCTGCAGAGTTACGATTTTTTTTCATTCTGAGGCTGATGGCACAAACCGGCAGGACCCGGCCCACTTAAAGCCCTCCCGTCACCAAACCACAGGTGAAGTGCTTTATATGGGATGCAGGGAGATAAATTAGTTTCAGTGAAACAGAGAAAGGTAGAGCTCAGAGAGAAGTGGCAGGAGGGAAACAACTGTAAAGGAAGGAAGCAGGCAGTGGCATGTGTATAGAACACGACAGTTCTTCACACACCAAATCAAATGAAATGTGTTCACATACACATTTCAATTCCATCCCAGGAGGCTTGATGAAGGAAGGATTACTAACAACCTATCCTGCAAAGCACAGTTTGAACATTTAGCCTTCTGTTGATGTTTTATAATGTCAAAGGTCCCCGAAAGTAGTGTCACTGGTGAGGTGCAAAAAACGTCCAATCCAGAGGTTGCTGTCATTGCGTTGTTCTGTTTTGTCCAGCCGTGTTGCGCTAAGATCTTGTCCCAGGCATTCTTTTCACACACAATTTGACCCTGCTCTATTAACAAAAGAAAGGCAGGAAGTCTAGAAGCACAACGTGTGCTTTCCCAATCACCTGAAAGCACACGTCGGGATTGTAGACTTGCTGTCTTTTATTTGTTAATGGAGCACAGCTGCGGGGCAGATAGTGTGTCTTTGTGAAAGTAATCATGTTAATTGCAGAGCATTATCAGGGGCTGCGATTAACATGAATACTTTTACAAAGGCAGACAATCTCCCCCACGGCCGCGCCCTTTTAACAAAAGAAATGCAGCAAGTGCAGGAGTCACTTGCTACTGAACTTATCTGCTGCTGTGCGCACTTTAAACGCCACACTGCGTGTTTGAGGTGAGAGGGGTGCGCGGGTGCGCAGTCGCGCAGCTTACAGGGAACAGTGGTCATGTCTGACCATAACCCTTTGGTGTTAGAAGTAAATATTTAGATAAAATCCACTCTGTCACGATGGAAATTTAATAGGGCTTTACTAAGTGAGGAAGACTATGTACAACATATGGAGAGGAGGATCCCCAGGTTTATTAAAGAAAATGTGGGAAGTATTAGCATTTGTGTAGTCTGGGATACTCTAAAGGCTGCTATCTGAGGAGAAACTTGTAAGTTTGGGTGGGAGTCACAAAGGAAAGAAAAGAATCTGTTACAAACACTGTATGATGACTTGGGAAGGGTTGAAGCTGCTCTGATTAAGATTCTTTCTGACGGGGGGATCCGGAGACAGCCCAATCAAAGATTATACTTACCAGGTCAGCAATCACAGAGATATTGTTTAAAAAATCGGCCGGTAGGTATATGGCCTGGCGAAGCAGGGTGTACAAAAGTAATGAAAGGGTTGGACATATGTTTGCAGTCCGTACTCGAGAAAAACTGGTGCAAACCCGGATCAGCGAAATCAGAAATCCTAGTGTTGGCATGGTCTTTGAGCCAGAAGATATTCTCTCTGCATTCCAAAAATTCTATCAGAATTTATATACAGAGGATACCCAGATAGGGGATCGAGAGATCGAAGAATATCTAAGTAGGTAAATTCTTGATAAGATTTCCACAGAGGAGAGAGAAAATTTAGGAGCACCAATCAAATTTGATGAGATAATAAAGGCAATCGATTCTCTGCCGCTTGGCAAAGCAGTCGGTACGGATCTGATACCAGGGGAATTTTATAAAAAGTTCAAAGCACAGGTCATAGATATTATGTTTGTGATATTCGGCAGTGCACAATCAGGCGAGATGGCCCCTAAATTGTGGAATCAGCTAATATCTTAGTATTCCCAAAAAAAGGCAAACCGCTAAATTAATTTAGGTCATACCGACCAATTACCCTGGCTAACAGAGATACAAAGATCTATGCTAAAATTCTGGCTAGCTTCAGTCATTCAGAAATTAGTTTCTCCATGTCAACACGGTTTTGTCCCGGGCAGAGGAACAAAAGACCATATTTGGCGAACAATTGCCTTATTTGATTCCACCAACGTTACGGGAGACCTTATGGCTCTAATACTGTTAGGCGCAGAAAAAGCCTTTGATAGGGTCTCCTGGCCATTTTTGTGGGCAATTATGGAGAGAAAGGGTCTCGGGAAAGGATTTATTGGGCCATTAGTTGTATGTATCGGGAACCTATTGCCAGAATAGCCATGATGGGCTCTAGATCCGATGTAATCAAAATTGGCCGAGGCATTCGACAAGGGTGCCCCTGCTCTCCGCTATTGTTTGCGGTTTATATCGATCCCTTAATAAGGAAAATAGAGGAGAGCCAAAAGATCCAGGCTATACATACTATTGAAGGGGACACTAAGATTTTAGCCTATGCGGATGACTTGGCAATAGCCACACCAAACCTGAGAGAAGCCCTTATAGAGATAG
Organism: Triturus cristatus; assembly: GCF_964204655.1. Lineage (NCBI taxonomy): Eukaryota > Metazoa > Chordata > Amphibia > Caudata > Salamandridae > Triturus > Triturus cristatus. The sequence continues at coordinate 1,102,164,408 of NC_140585.1, read as the reverse complement.
AAAGGGAAGCAAATCAATTTGGCAAGATCTCAGGGTATCATCTTAATTAAAGCAAAACGCGAATAGTTAAGAATGGGAAAACAGACCTGGACGATGCTAGAGTAGTGGAGAATGCTAGGTATTTAGGGGTCAAAATCAGTGCTAATATAGATGAAATTTTTAATATTAATCTGGAACCTTTGATACAGAAATCTAAGGTAGATTTTAATAGGATGAACAAACTTCATCTCACATTGCTAGGTAGGTGTAACGTAATTAAAATGCTGTTTCTACCAAAAGTCCTATTTTTTTTAGAGCTATTCCAGTGAAGATAAATCATGACTTTTAGCGATGAACCAGCTGATCACTAGATTTTTGTGTACTGGGCAACGCCTTCTAAGAGCCTTAAAATATATGACTTTGCCTATAGATATTGGTGGCTCGTCAGTTCCAAATCTTCAAATATACTACTGGGCTGTGGCATTACAGCTAATGGCTGATTTACTGGGAAGAGATAGTGGGACAACAGGAGAAGCAGCTAATGTTTCCATATATGAGCTAATATTTGGTACAGAGGTCCAAGGTTGTCTCATGCGACAATATATATATTTTTTTAAACAAACTTTATTAAGATTTTTCATGAGAAGGAGCAGTGAGTTACAGACTGCAGTAATCACATTAAGTATATGTATGGCAAAGGAGACAACTCAGGTGTTTTGTGCAAACCTGTACGTAATGTAGCATAGTCGCCGATACATTCCGAGAATGTCGCAAGACAGCTAGGAAGGTCACCCGTCATGTACATTGTTATGTGCTACATTCCCATCCTTCAAGATACTGTACCCAAGGGGAGCGGTGCCCGCCCAACAATCCCACAACTCCCAAACCCACCCACCGTACCAACCATGCCACAAAAATTCAGTCTGAGGGATGTAGAGCATACCCCTGGGGGGGAGGGGGGGTGGGGGGAAGAGGAGGAGAAGGAAACCACACCCTAAGCGTGCGGTAGGGGAGGGAAGGAGGTCGAACAGCGCAGCAAGAGGGGGGAACTAACTAAATGAAAACAAGTGGAGTATGGGGGGGGGGCACAGACCACCACCTACCAGGAAGTGGCTTCAATCCTTCGGGATACTTCATCACTCAGTGTCAGGGGACAGGTTCTCGCAATCACCAATCACATCCGCTGACATGCACCCCGGCTTGTACAGGGGGACTCTGGGGAATGGTACCCGCAGCCCCCTCCCCCTCCTCCACCTAACTCTTAAACAGCTCAGTCAGGTGTGCCCATTCTAGGGATATAGGATGCTTGCGCAGCCCCCCGACTCTCCTCACGGTACAGCGCCTCTCGCTCTGCCACCGACCATCAGCACATCGTCTCCCCAGGCCCCTACACGCGGCGGGGCACGAGACTTCCAACGCTGTGTTATAAGGCGCTTTGCTAGCATTAATGCCAGATTGGCAAAACAACGCATCAGTTTCGCTTTAAGGGGGAGCGGTAAAAGACCCAATAAACAAGCCTCTGCTGCGTCCCAGGAGGGGCGTTCGATAATTGTACTTAAGACGTGCGTTATCCTAACCCAGTATCCCCGCAGTGCCGGACAGAGCCACAGCATATGCATCAGGTCGGCATCCGGTGCCGGGCAACGAGGACAGGCCGCAACTGCTGTATGGTACATCTTACTTAGTGTATGGGGAGTAAGCTAAGCCCTGTGGAGGACAAACAATTGAATAGTTTTTAACCTACAATTGCGGGATACTTTCTTAGGGTATTCCAATATATAGGTCCACTCTCTATCACTAAATGCCCGGGACAAATCTGTTTCCCACCGCAACCTGAGGGGAGCCACGGAGATCTGTGTGTGTTCCCGGAGGCCCCGGTAAAGCCGACGAACCAGAAAACGTCCATGGCCCATTATGTGAAGGGAGCGCAGGAGGTGGAATGTTGAGGCTTCTACAGGTGTCGCCTGCCACTGTGTCCGGATATACCGGGAGATCGCCGCTTGGAGCAGAAACTGGGTGTCAGGTACCCCGTTTACCCTCACAAAGTCCACGTGGGGCATCAAACTGCCTTCCTGAAAAAAGGCTCCTATTGTTTCCACCCCCTGTTGTGTCCAAGGCCGTACTTGTCCGGCGCTCAGAATTCCCTGCCTCGTGGGGAGGCCACACAGCGGCATGTTGGGAGAATATGGATTTTGGATTTTAGCGTACTTACATGCCCTTGTCCAATAATGGAGCGCTATCTTCAGTAGGGCCGGGGGGTCCAATGGCCTAGGGGCGCCGGGGCACAGCAACGACTGCAAGGCACCACGTGCCAGTTGGGTCGGGGTGTAGCCGATTTAAAACAGGTTTTTCCCGGCCAGCCAGTAGGCCAACCACTGCAGCTGACCAGCAATGCAGTATGCCCGAAAGTCGGGTGCTCCCATTCCACCGGCGCCACTCGGGAGCTGCAGCTTAGCTAATGCCACCCTATGCCTCCCTGGACCCCAGATCAGCGAGATCAGCAGTGCATCCAACTCTCGAAAGATCCAAGCGGGGTATACCACCGGGATGTTGATGAAATGGTAAAGCAGGCGAGGCAGCATCACCATTTTAGATATCGTTATCTGCCCCGCTATGGTAAGAGGCAATGTATCCCAAAATGTAATTTGGGAACGTATGGAAGAGATTGTGCGCACCAGATTGCCTGCAATGACATCCGGCATGGATCGAAAGATATTAATCCCCAAGTACCTAAAAGTGACTGGTGCCACCCTGAAGGACAAGGGCCCAAAACGGAGCTCCGGAGCCGTAAGCGTGCCACTGAAGGAATAGGCTACGGACTAGAAGCATTGAGGTGCAATCCGGATATCTCCCCAAAGTGAAGAAAAAGATCCGCCACCTCCCTCATGTCGGCCTGGAGATCACGAAAGTACAGCAGCATGTCGTCTGCATAAAGCGAGACCGAATGCAGGACACACTCCATCGGAATGCCATGGGGAACCATGGCCCGCCTAAGGTTCTGGGCCAACGGCTCAAGCGCCAAAACAAACAATATAGGCGCCAATGGGCAACCCTGGCGCGTACCCCGAAAGATAGGGTAGGCTGAGGAGATAATCGAGCCTGTCTTCGCCCTGGCCGTGGGGGCGGTGTAGAGCAGCTGAATCCAGGCACATAGTTCTGGGTGAACGCCCATTTTTGCCAACACCTCCAGCATATAAGACCAACTTAGAGTATCGAAGACCTGCGATATATCCAAGGATAGACACCCCGCTCCCGCTGGGCGGAGCCCGGAGGCGTGCAAGATGGCATGAATGCGCCGAAGATTCAGCGATGTACTCCGCCGTGGGACAAAGCCGCATTGGTCTGTATGGATCAACCGCGAAAGGAGTGGGAGAAGGCGATTAGCAAGGAGTTTACTAAGAATTTTATATTCTGTATTAAGGATCGATAGAGGCCGGTAGAATGTCATATCTAAGGGATCTTTATCTGGCTTTAAGAGGGAGGTGACGATCGTCTCCCGAGTGGTAGGGGGCAGCCTCCCCTCCGCGGTCTCATGCGACATATTGATTTTGCCTACTTTAAGAGAGTCAAATTCAACTTTTTTCGGACTGCAGTCCAGACCTTAAATGCTCCCAATAGTATCTTGAACATTGGTAGAAGTCATAGATATTCCCCTCTAGACAATCATGATTTACTTCCAGCTATATTTCACGATGGATATATGAAAATGTGGGTTGACAGGGGTGTGAGGCACATTAGAGATTTAATGGAAGGCAAGGATGTATTTTTGTTTGACACTATTAAGGATAGATTCGGGATAGGGAACAATAATTTTTTTAAATATTTACAAATTAAGAGATTTTCTGACTAAGAAGGTAGCGAGCTGTAGCAAAATTCCCTTACTGGACATGCTGCTGGCGGCTTCCCCAACTTTATCTACAATATGTAAATTACTTAACAAAAAAATGGGAGACGATCTAAATAAACATAGAAACCGCTGGCAGGAGATGTTACATGCAGAGATCGACGAATGCGAGGACTCCCTTTTGTTAAGCCAGACAGCATTTATTTCGGCCAATCTCCAAGTGAAGTGTTTTAAATCTTGGCTCAAGTTATAAATAACACCAGCATGGATTTTTAGATGGGGCGGGACTTCCGGTATACACTGCTCTCACTGTTGAACACTAGCCGCCGACAGTGTGCATATGTTTGCCACTTGTCCTAAACTCGCTCCCTTGGTAATTGAGATGGGTAATTACCTCAGTAATATGCTGGGATTTGGGGTAGATATCACACCACAAGTGATAGTTTTGGGGGTACGCAAGCAGGAAATGGTCGAACCACATAGGATTATGTTATTTACAGCTATGGCGGTGTTCAGGTTAGGTTTGGCTAGTGCCTGGCTTGATCAAGATCCTCCCTCAATACTTGGTTGGTTGGGGAAGTTATTAGCAACATACCAGTGGGAGATCGCGGTTTATAAATGAAGGGGACATAGAACCAAAAAGAGAGGGTTTGCTATCTGGGCGCCAGTAACTTGATGGCTTAAAAAGGATTTGGATTCCTTAGCATAAGACTAATTTAGTTGCTCTAAAAAATCTTTTAAAGGGTTGGGGAAGTAGTAATTGTATTTTTATTCTTTATCTGTTTCTTCTTGTTTTTTTTATCCTTTTATTTTTTTGGTTTTGTGTGCTACATTTGTACTATAAGGCTAAGTGTATGCTAAAGTACTGTTTAGTTGCACCTCCTTAGGACCCGAGGGAGGGTTGAGTAAGGTGGGGGGTGGAAGTTCCAGTGAGTAAGGGAGGATAAAATATAAAATACGACATTGAGCGCTTTTCCATTGTATAATGTATGTTTTGGTTTCCTCTCCTTACTAAATAAAGATTTAGAAAGAAAAACAAAAAAATAGAAGATTAATGCACCAGCCCTGGGGATGGGGACCCTGGGGCCACTCGAAGGCTCGGGGAGGTAGGCCATATGCCCCCCTCCCCAAAAATAAATAGGCGCCAACCCATGGATCTTGGCCCACCCTGGGGAGGTTTACAGAAAAAAGGTGGTAGACTGCTGCACTTTGTTTAAAAAGAAAAAAAGAGATACGCATATATGCAGTTAATTAAAAAAAAACTGCTGTTTTTGGCCCTGGGAGGGGAGTGGCAGGGGCAAGGCTTAGAGAGGCAAGGTATCCTTACCCTTCCGCAATATGTTTTATTTTTTTCACATTTTCCTAGGACAGGGGACAGAGTCCTCAAGAACTGAAATGGCTGCCGCCACATTTTTGTGGATGTGGTGGCAGCCAATAAGACTGTATCTTGAGATCTGTTAGCATTGCATATCCTCCACAGCATGAAATAAACAAAGCTTTGAACATTAATTTTTGAAAAAAACACTGAACGGATTTACACCAAATGACAATCAGCAAGCTAAGCTTCCTGAAACAAGATCTAGCTTTCCGCCAAATTCGAAGTAATGGTGTTCATCTGTTTTTACGGTATCACAGTACAATATTCCTATTTGAAAACATAAATGAGGAAAACAAGTTTTGGACACCACCTTTCCAGGAATGTGCTGGGTGGATGAGTCTTTTTTGACTGGAATGTTTTGTGAAGATCCGTCAAACGGTGCCAAAGTGATCAACAAACTACATAATGTTTTTCCTATAGAAACGTGTTCCTAACTATAACCCCCCCCATTAGCGACCGCCATTGGTATTTATCTATCTATCTATCTATCTATCTATCTATCTATCTATCTATCTATCTATCTATCTATCTATCTATCTATCTAATACTACTAATCCTGTAAGCATCTGTTTGTAGTGTATAGTGTTGTAGATTCACATGCTTGTCTATTCCTGCCATCTAGTGTTGGGCTTGGACATTTGCAAGTATATGGATTTACAGCATTACATGCCACAAACAGATGCTTACAGGGTAAACATGATTATCTGTTCATAGCATGTTTGGCTGCAAATGCACATGCTTAGAATAGACTGAAAAGCAGTATAATCCCAGTAGTGGTGGCTTGTGTGGGGATGACACAGATAATGTTTGTGGGCTAGGAGGTCAATACAGTAGTGCTTAGCAAATGTAAATGATGGTGACCATTGCAGATGCCTTACTGATGTCAACCATGGATATGATGCTTACCAAGGCAATTGTGGCTCCTATCTGAAAAGTAGCAAGTGCCTTAGGGAGGAGCATGCAGTACTCTTTTGGCTTTTCTGTAACAAGATTGTATACATTTGACAATCCATCAAGCTATGCTCAGTTTGGAAACTGCCTGTCCTTTGTGAGGTTTGTTTTAATGAAACAAATATCTAGTCTGATTTACAAAATTGTTTGGTTCTATCTATGTAATTAGAAGGGCTTTCTTAACATTTAAAGTGTGTTAGAGCCCTGTCGGCCAAAGAATCAGGATGTGGAAAAAAAACTAAGCTCTATAATTTGACTGAGTTGGAAAGAAGAAATCACCTCAGGGAGGAACATGGTGCTGTTTCTAAGAACTACCCTAGTATTGTGTACCCATATAAAAGGCTCTTGTATGATAACGCCTTGCAGCTTGCTAATTCGACGAAGGAGGTAATGGCCACTAGGAACGCTACTTTCAATGACAGTAATTGATAGGGCAAGAGCACAGAGGTTCAACTAGTTACTGGTAAGGACTATATTTAGGTCCCATAACGTGGCAGAAGGGAGAATTACTGTTTTGGGCCTTCAATAAACGATTGGTATTCTAAACAGGGGTATGCTGTCTGTTTAGCATATAGGCAGTGATTGCAGTTAGGTTGAGGTGTATAGATGTGTTAGCTAAATACACCTTCTGCAGGTGATGAAGATAAGAAACTATGTCTTGTACTGTAGTGTTCAAACTGTCACATTTATTGGTAATGCAGTAATAGACAAATTGTTTACATTTTGCAGCAAGTGTGCATTGTAGGTCGTCAAGCCTTTTTAAAGACGGACATACATTCTTGTGGCAGATGCAAGTATCCTTACTCTAGGATCTTAGGTGCCAATCGCAAGAATGAGCTGTGCAGGGTCTGGGTGTCTGATTTCCCCATGTCTCTACGTGAGTAGATCTGGTAGGAGAGGAAGCCTCTTCTGGGGGCCAATGTAAAGCTCAAGTTGGCGCACCAACAATGAATGTGAGGGACATCTGCCTAAGCTTCCTGATGACAAATGGAAGCAGTGGGAGGGATGGAATGCACAGGCAACTTTCCCGGAGCAGTTGATCAATAGTATTTTCCACATGGACTGTGGGTATCTGGCAGCAACGCATCGGCAATTTGCATTTTCGGCTTCTGTGAAGAGATTTTTTGGTGGAGTGCCACCCCTTTTGAATTACATGTGGAGATCTTGGGGTGGAGTTCCGACTGGTAGACTTGTTGATACGTCCTGCTGAGTAGGTCTGCAAAGTTGTTGGCTATTCCTGGAAGGTGTTCTGCCATGAGGTGAACCTTGCGGTGAGCAGCAGAGTGCCAGGTAGTCTGTGCAAGGTGGGAGAGCTGCGGTGAATGTGTGCCTCCCTTGTTTCTATATGCAATACATTGGTGTCATGTCTGTTTTGATTAGTGCCACCTTCCCCAAATTATTTGAAGAAAGGCTTTCAGAGCGAGTTGTATAGCTAGAAGCTCTAGGACACTTATGTGTTGACCATGATATTGAAAGGTATGGTGAGAACCCCCTCCCAGAAGAGAGGCATTTATGGTAATGCTCACATGTGGAACCAGGTCTGCAAAAGGCCTGCCTTGCACCATGTTGATGAGTGTCTACCACTTCAGAAAGCGGAACGTTTTGGCCTGAACGAACACTAGATATTCTCATTGACCCTGAGCTTGTAAGCACTGGACTGCCAGACCCTCTTGCAAGGGCTTAATTTGTTACCTAGCAAATCGGACTATTGCCATGCAAAATTCCATAATTCCAAAAGAGGTGCATGAATATGCGCACAGGAATTAGATAGATTGGTTGAAAAAGAGGCAGCAGTTGCTTTAAGTTGTCTAGCCTTTGTTGGTTGTGGTAAGCCATGCTGGCAAGGGCGTTGAGCATGACATCTAGGAAAGGCTGCACCTGGGAGGATAGACAATTCGATTTTAGAAAATTCATGGTACATCCCAGTGTGTGAAGGAGCGAGATGGTTGTCTGTGCACATGCCAAGCATTGTGTTTTTTATTGCTGCTCTTAATCAACTAATCATCTACGTATGCGGAGAGGTGAATCCCCTGGCAGCAATGGTGTGCCGTGACAAGTAATAGGCATTTTGTGAATACCCTTGGGGTGTGGTGACCCACCCCAAAAGGTAATACTTTGAAATGGAAGTGATCAGCACCTACCATGAAGCACAAGAACTTTCAATGTGTGTGGTGGATGGAAATATGGAAATGGGAATCTTTGAGATCAAGCACCGCCATGAAGTCTCCATGCTGAAGAATGACTGCTTGCAATGTGGCCATTTTGAATTGGTGGTCCGACAGGATGTATCTGTTTAGCAGCCTGAGATCGAGGATTAGTCTGAGGGATCTATTCTTTTTGAGGATGAGGAAATACATTGAGTATTCCCCTATCCTGTGTTTCTCTTGCACCTCATCAACCAGCGTGCTGAAGAGCTGTTTTCCATTAAAATGCAGGTTGACAAGATGCTGTTGCACCTCAGGCTTAAAACCAGGGATGCGACCCCTTGTGTGGAGGCGCAAGATAATACTTTCATTAACACCTCCTGAGTCTGTGTTGGCAGTGTCCAACGTACAGAGCTTAATTGCATTGGGATTTACCTTGCCTTACTAAATGATTTCCTGCCCTCTTTTACAGTATTGCTCAGGAAAATGTTGGAGGAGACCCTCAATTTACTCCCACTGTACTGAGCATCATGCGACAGGAGTGTTACTGAGTCAGCTATTCACCAGTGAATAGCTGCTCTCACTGCTATCCAATTGCCTGCAGCATTTATTTTCTTACCCTCCTTGTCTGGAGGAGAACCATCACCTGTGGCCTGGGAGAAGTCGCTCTTGGGAGAAGTATGTGCCACTAAGGAGTATGGAGGGATCAATCCCTTCATGCAAGTTGGATCATTGTGGAATGGTCTGAACTTTTTTTCCACCCACAGGTTGACCACTTTAGCTTGACGAGGTCTTTAAAGCTTTTTGGGCTGGATTTCAATATCTCTTTGAGCACTTTGATGATCTGCACAGATCTCTCAGACTTTGAGAGCGTTTGAATAGGAAGTCCTCCTCTTTCTGTATGACATGCATAGCCACTTTATGGTAAGTGGTAGCACAATAAATAACCTTGTGGTATGAGAAGGTGTCATAAGAAGGGGAAGGTTTTGCAGGATAATGCTCAAGGTTGGGATGCCCCGGTGGGACTACGTTCTAATAGTCCTATGGATCAATCATTGTTCCCCTCCTGCTGGTTGGTCGTAACGGTCAAGTGCCCGTGGAGTCTGCATCGTGGCGAACTACAATAAGGTGACCTCAGTTAGGAATATGAGAGTGGCACCTATTAGAGAGTGTCCAGTGAAAGAGGTCTGGGAGGTAGAGGTGGTGGAGAGTGTGGTAGAGGTAGAGGGCTGATGGCCCTATCCTTGTGTTGTTTTAAGAGGCGGTTCATATGTGGAAGGCTTGAGCAGTCTCTTTCTGGAAAGCTAGCTTCCGTGGTACAATGTCTAGTTGTGGAGGAATGCATGTAGATATTTTTCACATCAGCAGATCAATAAAAAGGCACTGTAACTTTGTATCAACTTTTCACTGTAGCTGCTCAAGGATGTGAACCTCTAACGTGCTGTTGCTTTCCAGCCTAATCTGATTTTGGTCCAAGTGAGGCTTCGACGTTGAAGGGGTCCACGGCACCGATTGGTGTTTCAGAGCCAATGGAGTGCTGGTAAAAGCAGGAGTCTTAGGATGTCTTAGTCGTAGTGAGCAGCGCCTCTCCGCTGCTACAGCGAGTCCGTTCATTGGTCTGACAGCTCGGCCGGCCCCGGAGAGCGGGGGAGAGCCAGGTGGAACCCGAAGAGGAGCCAGGCATATGGGGTGCCGGAGGAGCGGCCAGGCAGTAACTCTACTCTTGGAGACAGAGCAGTGGCAGCAATTGTACGAGGTGTTTGTTCACGGCGGTTGGCGCCAAATTGATTTGGTTTTGCCTTAATGAGGTGCACGGGCACTCCGTCAACTGATAAGAAACGGCTCATATTGCTCATATGGCTGATATTGCCAGGAATAAGATCTTGTATTGAAGACTTTATTTGCATTACCTTATACTTGAGATACACAGAATCACAAGGGAACCTTTACAACGCTGTGAGAAAAATATTTCTTTAGGACCTGCTGGGTCGGACATCACCAGTGGCAAGTAGGACCACGCGAGGTGCAAAGCCTGTTTTTCTGAGACATCTCCTCTACATGTGACAGGTATCCATCAATCTTACCTGACGAATCTGGGAACCCCAAGGGCAGCTAATTCTACCTACTGTTGGGGCCAGAGCCTAAGGGACGAAGGAGCGGACCGGGAGTGCTGCGGGAGTAAGGACTACACTCCCCAGGCTCCTTTGCAGTATCCAGCACCGTCGCGCTACCATCATCAGAGCACCAGGAGGCGCCGTTAAAGCTTTCCAGGGGCTCCTGCAGCGCGGGACGTGCGCGGGATTGCCTGGGCAAAGCCCAGGCCAAGGGCGGGCCCATCCAAGCTCGTCAGAGATAGTAAGAGGCTGGGCTGGGCCATTTCCCTAAGATTTCATTTTCTTTCCTATATGGGACTAACGCTGCATATTGTGTAATTGCTTTGCTAACTCTTAATACTGTGGCTAGCTACTGTTTAGTATGAGTAAATTAAAGCACAACAAAGGACCTAATGTTGTTGGGACACTAGATGCCTTTCTTCAAAGGGCGGAATCTTGCCTGATAAATGAAATAAAACTCACTGAACGAAGGCTATCCCTACCACCCCAACCCTTCCAGAGCAGACTCCCCATCACAAAGGGAATTACAGATTCTGCAACGACAATTACCAACAAGCCATTACCTTCACCGCCCAGTACTTTGGCTTAAGCAAGAATAGATATAATATCAGATTCCACTTCTATTCCTCCCTATGAATCTGGATCAAGCCCTGTTAGCTCTAAAGTCACCACTAGAGGGCAAAAGGCCACTCGTAAGCTAGACTACCCCATCGAACCTGCGCCCAAAAAAAGGAAAGCTAAAAACACTTTAAAACAGAGCAAATCCACGCAGAGGGTAAATGGGAACAAGGTGAAATCAGCCACTGGCACGGGTGAATCCAATAAGGGTCCCCCGAATATCACTAAACAGAGTGAGACGGATAAACCTAATAATAATGTACTTGACGGGAATTTCTGGGGTAGACTCGAGACAATGTTGTCAACTTTCCTGGAACCTCTCAAATTAAAGGAAACCACCGTAGAAGCCAGACGTACAAAAATAGAGGAGTTGGTTGGTAGTATACACCCAGCAAGATTGCTAGATAACATTAACTCAAACGAATGCAACCTGTCCAATAGGGGGGCGGGTATGGTTGTTGCTTCAACTACTAGTTCGAATGCTACTGATCAAATATCCAATAGGAGTAATAACCCCCATGCGACCACATCTAAAGTAGAGAACCCACCTATTCATGCTGGCCGACACCCCAGTATAGACAGACCCATTTCGATAGTCCCCAGCAATCCCGTTGACCCAGAAAGGGGAGTACAGGCTAAACGGGTGACCAGTGGAAATAAAGCATTAAAGAAAGGCAGAGAACCACAAGAACAAAACGATCAGTTTCATTGTCCACCATCTAACTTAAATCTACCCCCAGAAGTGACTCCGTATACGGTAGTCCTGGCGAATGTCCCTCCTTTAATCAACAATGCCTTTGAACACTGGTCGGCCTTAAAGAATAAGTCCCTCCACTTCTTAACCAGAAGGACTGGCCTAAAAGAGCCACTTTATTCTGATTTCAAAATGGCACGCAGAATCGGGTGGGTGGGTCCCTCAGCCAAATCATTTCATGGAGACTGTGTTGTACTAAACTTTAAATCACCTCTTTTGGTGCACACAATCCTGGTGAAGGGTAAATGTGGACCTCCCAATTCTAACGACATACACATAGTACAATTGGGATATTTTTATCGTCCATTAAATTTGCCAACACGACAGGGTTTTTTACCTGAGGGAGACATTTTTTTAAGACCCAGGCAGCCTAGATATCCCGTCCCAGTTTATAATTGTTTCGACCCTCTGAATTCCCTGGAAGATATTGATTGACTGGATCCCAGGTCTTGTGTATTACATAATCATGTAACCAGCAGACCTGAACAAAGAGGTTATTCTGGGTTGAATTTAATGAGAAATGACGGTACTGTACGTGATTATTATGCCAGAAATGATAGTGGATTGGCTCGAGGGACCCTGAACTTGATTACGGAGATACATGGTGACTGTCATGGAATCCCAAATGCCTCTCTCTCAACTAGTGATTTAAATGTATTTTTGGTTGATAATAGTAGACCTGAGGTACAAGGATTCCTGGGCTCACAGACTGCGGCTCAAATTAATTCAGAGGGCACATTATTTGTTCCCTTCTCATCCACACATGTAAATGATGATTTATCCGAGACAGCAATTCACCCTTGTAATCGCCATGCGGATGACAAATCTTTTTTGTGCAATATAGCTTCATGGAACATTGCTGGTATTGGTTCTAAGTTAAACACTCAATTGTGGTGGGAATTTATTTTACAATTTGAGGTCCTATGCTTTCAGGAGAAATGGTCCAAGGAAGCGATTCACCTGAATAGATAAAGGACCTACCACACCCCAGCAATTAATGTTCAGAGTGGCAGGGTTAAGGGAGGTTTATGTACATATATATCTTGTGGTATGAATATAAAGAACATCACAATGCTTGCCAGTGATGACTATTTCCACTTAGTTAGACTGGATCTTGATAAATCATCTTCTATAGTTCTGGTCAATTTTTATAATAATATTCCCCCTGGGAAAGTGGGTACCGTTGTAAGAAACATGTTACAGGAACTGAGATCAGTGGGTAAAAGCAACAGCAAAGATACAACATTTATACTGGTAGGGGATTTTAACTGTGCGCCATGCGAGAATGCTGGAGATAACTCGTGTGGGGGTTTAAGAGAAGAAGGAGTATGTTCATCTCATTTTAGGCATACAGTTTTGGGGGAGCAGTTAAACGAGTTTATTTTTAATCTTGATTTGGGATTTGTTAATGATATATGTCCAACACCAGCCCCAATGCCATGGACATTCAACGGTAGGGGCCTCTGCTCCACCATTGATTTCATTTTAGTATCAAACAATCACGCACAAAACTTACATTCTTTTCGTGTCTCAGAGAACTCGCTTGGCGATCACTTTCCCCTTTGTCTGACTATTACGCTACCCTCCAGTAAAACTTCTAGATCTGACAATAATAATGACCGGTTGCTAGAAAACATATCCATTGGTAGTACCAATGGGTACTCCCTTCGTTGGGCCGTGGTAGACCAAGATGCTGTGACTAACGTAGTGGTGGATTAATGCAACTCGCACATAGAGACATGTCTGACCGAAACAGCGCCCCCTGACAAAATTTTGACCTCCTTTATGGTAATAACCACTGCAATAAGAGAGTCCCTCATTAGGCGTAGAAAGAGTAATAGGTCTCAGAACGGGTGGTTTGATCACAGGTGCACTCAAGCTTACTCCTAGCTAAAAAAAAGTACTTCACAAAACTCTGAGAAATACATTGGAAATAAGGCTAGCTAGAGGGGTATACAAACAAGCAATAAGGGATAGAAAAAATACACTGAAGAAGGAGGTATGGGAGGCACTACACGCGGCCTCAATAGCTAGAGATACTGCGACATTTTGGAAGGTCATCAGGGCACCATTTTTAACTAGCGAGATCGGTCTATCAATCGAGATAGCTATAACGGAAGAACAGTGGATCGGGCACTTTGCCCAAGTATATAAGGGTGAGGGAAGCCCCGAGGGCGAGGGTAGCCCGGACACGGTGGATACTCAAGCCTGTAGGGCTCAGGGCTCAAATTATTTGTTAAACTATAACAAATTAATGTTCACTCTAGAGGAAGTGGAGCTGGCCCTAAATGCAAGCCAAGGCGGCAAGGCGCCTGGACCAGACGGGGTCCCTATGGATATGTTTAAATCAAACATTTCTCTGTGGGGGCCGCTACTGGGCAGGCGCTTAACGCCAGTTGTAACACTGATTGTCTACCCACTTGGGTAGAGGCTACTATTGTGCCCATTTTTAAGAAGGGGGACAGGCATGACCCAGGATGTTACAGACCAATTTCCCTGTTGGATGCTATAACAAAGGTAGTGGGTAGAATTGTCTTGGAACGCCTTCAGGACTGGGCAGATGAGAATTCTGTCCTGTCTGATCTTCAGCATGGCTTTCGGACTGGTGTGGGGACTGTTGAGCAGGGCATAAACCTCTCCCTTCTGGTGGAGAAGTATACCAAAGCCAAAAAAGGGAATCTCCTTTTAGCATTTGTGGACCTCACAGCCGCATTTGACTGTGTGCGCCACACTAAACTATGGTCAATATTACAAGCCATGGGGGTTGATGTGAATATTATTTATTTTCTTAAACGTTTTTATAGCGATGCCAAGGCTCGTGTCCACTGCGGACTGAAGGGCGAGCACTCGGCTGCATTTTCGATTAGGAGCAGAGTTAGGCAGGGCTGTGTCCTGGCTCCATTCCTTTTTAATTCGTATATAAATGGACTGGGGGAGGCTCCTATTAAAGACAACCAGGACCTCCCCCAAATAGCCGGCCGCTCTATCCCAGCCCTTCTATACGCGGATGACGCGGTGCTGATGTTTCGTACACAAGTAGGTCTACAACGTGTTCTGGATAGTTTTTCCCTTTTTATTAATGACCTAGGCTTACGGGTAAACTCTTCCAAAACTTTTATTATGCGCTGTGGCATCGGTATAAAGAAACAAAGATATGTATGTGGCAGGACAAAAGATTGGGGTCACAAAGAACTTCTCATATTTGGGCATTCTTTTTGCCCACAATGATACCTGGGCGCAAGTAACTGCAGCAAAAAAACTGGTACTTTTACGCACTACCTTTGCTCTTACTGCCTTTGCGAAAAAACAAGCCCAAAAAAACCCCAGAGGAGCTCATTAAAATCTACAAGGCGAAGTGTGTTTCAGCTGCAGTGTATGGCAGCGGGGTTTGGGGGTTTGCTGATCCGCTACCAATCCAGAGAGTAGAGAATTCCTTCCTAAGATGCATCCTATCGGTCCAGAGTAGTACCTCAGCATGCATTTGTCAGGCTGAGCTAGGACTACCTTTTATCTCAGATCTAATTAGGCTCGAGCCTGTCCTGTTATGGCACAGGCTCTGGACTAAAGTAGAGGCCAAATTGAACAGAGATATCCTTACTGATATTTTGAAATTGGAAGGTGCAATGAGGATTCCATGGCTAAAATAGGTTTATAATTTTCTAAAAGATCTCGGCCATACAGAATATTTTATTAATCCTATTACAATTAGGGCAACAACAAGGAAGGAACTAAGGCATGAGGGCATTCTCCATCTGGATACCTTAGAATGTCATCTAAGATCTTAAAACCCACAGTCCTGCGCAATCAGATGGTTTTAACTACTTTTAACATTCAACCCTACATAACCTTTGTACCTGGTGCCCATGATAAATTTTTATTAACTCGTTTTAGGTTGGGGGTCTTTCTAGACTAGTTACTTTTCCCACAATGAATGACTGGTCTCAAAACCTCCAACTATGCCCCTGTGATAATACTTCCCCACAATCCATGTTACATGTTACTTTTTTCTGTAAGTTTTACTCTGCACCCAGGAGCTCTCTCCTTTTACCTATCCTGAATCACTGCGGGCTACGTCAATGCCATCCTGCTTTCTTGGCTCTCCAATATATAGATAATGAGCATAGCGTTTTCAGAATAACAATCTTTCTGAAAAAGGTGTTGAGCTTAAGGAAACAAAGGTGTACTTAATTGTTTTTAATGAGTTATGGATCTCTTTTTAAATCTATTGTATGAAGGCTTTCTAAATTGAATATATTTTTTAACTTTATGTATTTAACCAATAATGTAATTCTTATCTGAACCATGCTTGTATGAATTGTAAGAATGTTTTTAAACTTTGAGCTTTTATGATTGTTTGTTTACGCAATCGAATAAAGCCTTCTTTGACTTGACTTGAGTGAGGGTCGTGAGCTGATGTGCCGCTTGCTCTTGTTGGTTTCAGACTTTGGTGTCGGACCCGAAGCCTGGATCTGGCTGGCCTTGCTTAGAGACTTGGCACCCCCAGCTGGTTTGTGTTGATGCAGAGTGGACCCTGTGGCGGGTGGTGGCCCTCCAGCAGTTTGATCTTTCCCAAAAGACTTGGGGTCAAACCCATTCTCTGGTTGGTGCTCTGCGTCGTATCGGGGAGCAGTTTTGTGTCTTTTGTTTTCGTCCAAGCAACAGGCTTCGAGGCTTGGGCGACCTCCTGGTCATCTTCCAAGCTGCTGGGCTGTGGACTTGTAGGCCTTTTTTCGTAAAGGTGATCCCTGAAGTTCCGGTCCCTTCCTCCTCATGAGAGCCCATCTCCTTCATCTTCCCTGGAGATGTCTGGGGTCTCTTAGATATCCTCTTGTTGCATGGTACATGCCCACCTGTGCTACCAACGACAGCAAAAGGTCTTCTTTGGTCTAAAGGCTTGGAAATGCTAGAGAGTTTGTGACGTGGTTGTCGGAGTACAGGCACAATTTGAAGACCTGATGATGATCGGTTCAAAGGTTTTTAGCATGGCACTGGGGGAAATATTGGACTGTGATTGCTCCACTACATTTGCTCATTCATGGAGGTTGCACCACGTGGATAAAAGTATTTGATCTCCAAAGGGGGCTCGGCCCTGATGGGGCTCTACAGATATTGAATACTAGAGTTTGTTTGCACAGTTTTGCTCCAGCACCTTGTTACTACGTTCAAATATACAATGACCTCCTTGGACGGTTCATTTGTTTATGGCATGGATTTAAAACATGAGAGTACATGTGCAAATCGCCAGGAATAGAAGAAGTCTTTTTAAGATGCCTTCTTGTGAAATGAGGTTAAGGTGACTGACTTGAGAAAGTGGAAAAGAAAACTCGTTTTCCAGGGTACATATACCAGCCTACATTTCATTTTAGAAATATGAAACGACAGGTAAATGGAAAAAAAAAATTCTATCATGATACTTTCACGTGTAGGTTTGAGTAGTTTAATGATCAAATGACCAAAACCGTAAAAGTTATCATATTTGGGTATGGAGGAATGGAAATAGTTGCATGTGGAGTAGCGCAATTTAGACTCTATCCTTTACATGTCATAAATGCGCAATTTACATTTATTTGAAATTATATCTACTGTGTGCCTTAATATTACCATGTGTGAACATATAAACGCATTAATGAAATGTAACTAGTGAGAAACCGAAGCTTTAAAAACGTGTGCACTAATGTTCAGTTAAACATGAAGATGTATTTTGTAGTCACGTTGTATTAATACTTTAAGTCACATTTGATTATATTCTGAAAGTCATGTTCGAAAGTGTACTCATGTATGCACTTATTCACGTTTGCATTTACTTTTGAATTTTATGTGCACCAGTATAACCATGCATTTGAAGTGCACATTTAAATGTTATTTAAAGTTCGTCTGTTTTAAGGCCTTGTAAAATTGAAATGTGCTTTTTTTTGTTTTAAATTTCTTTACTGGAGGTTTGCATATACGTAAACAATACAGATTTGCTAGGTTTATGCGTTGTCGCGGCTACAATTCTTTTAACCATATACATCACTGTTATATGTTGTAGCTCATGAACATACATTCATATGCACTGCAGTTTTGTTACAATGGTTATAGTCCGTGCATAGGTGTTCACATTTCACAATGCGCTTTCTTGATGCCTGCATCTGTGTTGTCTGCTTGGTTTCTTGGCGCCAGCTGCGCTCTGTCTGCACGCACATCGCACCTTTTCCAACATGCTAACTGTGGGTGCGGGTTATAACTGAACTGGGACAACATAAAACATAATAGGTGGTTTGGGGTAACGGTCCCTATATCCCCCCAGTGTGCTCCTGTGTTGCCTCTGGTGTACATGAGTCGGATGGCTATCCTCTTGGCTTATGTGTATGTTGCCTGGTGAGGGGCAGTTTGCAGGAGGTTCATGCTACTTCTTCCTACTCTTGTCTTCGCTGTGTCGTATACCATCTCTATTGTTTGGGTGGGGCAATTGCTGGGTTCAGAGGAGGTATGTTAGTGTTGTGGTTGCTTTGTAGCTCTGCCAGCATCACGTTCCAGCTGACGGTGAGGGGGACATTGCGTATGCCTAGGGTGTCTTCTCGATGTAGGGCTACACTCTCCGCTTTTGCCCATATTAAAATTGAGCGCCTCCATGCTATTGAATGAGGGGGATCCGGAGACTTCCACCTCTTAGTGATCAGCCTTTTAGCTATTGTTATTCCCAGGTCCAAGAACTTAGAGACTTGGCACCCCCAGCTGGTTTGTGTTGATGCAGAGTGGACCCTGTGGCGGGTGGTGGCCCTCCAGCAGTTTGATCTTTCCCAAAAGACTTGGGGTCAAACCCATTCTCTGGTTGGTGCTCTGCGTCGTATCGGGGAGCAGTTTTGTGTCTTTTGTTTTCGTCCAAGCAACAGGCTTCGAGGCTTGGGCGACCTCCTGGTCATCTTCCAAGCTGCTGGGCTGTGGACTTGTAGGCCTTTTTTCGTAAAGGTGATCCCTGAAGTTCCGGTCCCTTCCTCCTCATGAGAGCCCATCTCCTTCATCTTCCCTGGAGATGTCTGGGGTCTCTTAGATATCCTCTTGTTGCATGGTACATGCCCACCTGTGCTACCAACGACAGCAAAAGGTCTTCTTTGGTCTAAAGGCTTGGAAATGCTAGAGAGTTTGTGACGTGGTTGTCGGAGTACAGGCACAATTTGAAGACCTGATGATGATCGGTTCAAAGGTTTTTAGCATGGCACTGGGGGAAATATTGGACTGTGATTGCTCCACTACATTTGCTCATTCATGGAGGTTGCACCACGTGGATAAAAGTATTTGATCTCCAAAGGGGGCTCGGCCCTGATGGGGCTCTACAGAGATCATGGAGCGCAAACCAGATTGGTATCACCAGTAAGATAGAATATAAACAAGTTATTCAGCAGAATGCACCGAAAGGATCTGAAAAATGTGTGTAGGCCATATGGATACTCGGAGCTTACACGGAGCAATTGCTACGAAAAGCAATTTAACATGAAGTCGGCGTCCATGTGTAATGTATGTCAAGAGGAGAAGTTACACTGTATCTCATGACTCAAAGAAAAAAAACTTGCAAACATCCGAGCACTAGATGACAGGAATATCATAAGCATGTATATCTACAGCTACACTTGCTATGAATATATACACACATACATATATACATATATATACATTTCAACAAAGACCGTTCCCAATAACAAAACAGGCTCCAGCACGCTTGGGTTCATTAGACGTCTCTACGTATAATCAAGTCTGTCGTGTGATGATACTTGAGAACTTTACATAGAATCTAAACACAAATAATTGGTTAGGTCCAGGTAGAGAAGGTATAGGAATGTTTCTTCATCCCTATAGGGATAATACATTGACTGTAGTGAGTTAATATTTGGAAATTGTATAAACTCACTGACTTTAAGAAGCTCTGGATTCCGTTTAAAAAAGTGTTTTAATAATTACATATTTTTCTTGTCCATGTAGTGTTGGTATGTGATGATTTTTTTTGTCATTTGTATTGTTTGTTATATATATCTATATCATTATTTGTACCGCAGACGAAGAGATTGACACAAAATGAAATATTTAGATGAAAACAAGCATATAAAACAAGGAACTAGATAAATTCTCGAACAGACTAGATTGAAGTGAATGTAGTGTTATTTAAATGGATATTTATTGATGACCATATGGGGTGCCTATAAATGTTGCATTACAATATTGATCCTACCCCACTGAGTTGGCCTTACAGCATCACACTCCTTTACGTCGAGATTAAAAGCACAAAAAGCCCCTTGTCATAAGTTCAGATTGACCGTGATGGGGAGCGGCTGGATACAGGAACCTGGTTAGTCCCACTGAAAAAGTTACCTTCAAAAGTCCAGTGTGAAGAGTTCAGTTCAATGTGGAGGAGGCTGCGAGGAGCAGGGAGAGCGTTGGGGATGGTCGTTGTTGTAGAGCAAGCAGGCCGGGCGTCACGGATGGTTGTTGCTGCAGCACAAAAATTGTGTTGGGACTCACAGTCGGTCGCTGCAAGAGGTTAGCATTTGCGATCACAGAGGGGCGATAAAGCTATAGCACGAAGTGCAGATCTAGCAATGCTGGTCACCGTTGGCAGTCGCTTTAGCGCAAAGTGTCGGTTTCACTCGAGCTTCGCGTTAACGATCGGCAACATCTTGGCACGAACATGCCCGTTCACAGAGCTTAAAAACTCAGGAGTTCTGTTTGAGTCAGAGGAGGGCTCTCTGATGTCAGCCAATGGTCCAGGACCCGGGGAGGCACCTCTTGGGGATAATGGACTTACTCTTGCAGAGGCCAGCAGGGCTCAGGCAATTCCAGTTGCAGGTCAACTGAGCAGGTGCAGGGAGGCCTCAGGAGCTTGGCACGTCCCTGTAGCTCAGAGCAGGACTATTGATGAGGAACCTCTGAAAGAGAAAGACTGATAATAGGAGTGCAGCAATGTCCCAACAAGAACAGGCAAAATGTGCCTTTTTACCTGCGACTTAAGGTCAAGGTTGCTGTTCAGGTTAAAAAAAATAGTCAAAGGTCAGCACTGTTGCATAATGGAGCACTATCAGGAGTTGGGCAATAGAATTATCTTAATGGTAACTATAGTAAGGTTATTGATCTGCCACTGATTGCCAGGGAAGCCTGGGTTCATCAACTGCCTGTAGGAATACATGGCACCTTCTGTTGCATACCATTTATTCCACCTGAAAACAAACCATCTGTAGAAGAACTACTAATCATAGATTTTGCTGCTGTAATACTCTTCACATGGATCTACCGTAAATATAAACCAACTATTGACCAGTAATGCTAAACAAAAACATGTCTGTTGATGATTAGCAATGGCCAATGGAACTGTACTAACTCAGCACTGCAATCCTTACTCCGACTCCCTGTTTGTTCAATTATCAGCTATACTACAAACTGGGATCATTCTGCTTCTAAGAGAAAATCGACCATTGCACTCACACTTTGACAGTTTTGTTTTTGAAAAACAAAACATTTTTAGAAGTCAGTGAATGGGCATCAAACACCGACGATGGTCACCCACAAAACCTTTAGAAACTTGACAAAACCCGCCATGACAGAGGTTCCTATCAGGCGTGCAACGCCCACTGGGCACAAAGGGCTTCAGCCCCCCCGTCGTGTGTGGCAGACCCGTATGAGACAGCTTCCCAGGCACACACACAGCTGCACCCGAGTACTTCACAGGTCTTTAAAAGACCATTTGCTTGTTAATGAGGCGTTGTTATTTTTGCACCCCATCTTAGGGCCTCTGCAGCTCCACTCTGCCTATTGCTTGAAGAATTAGCCCCCCGAATTCTTTTCTTAGCCCCCCCCAAAAAAATTGGCTCTAGTTGCGCCTCTGGTTTCTATCAAGGTACAGAGCTCACAGCGGGGCTAGCAGGCATGTCTAAATTTGGTAGACGGTAGTCCAAAGTAGCGAACCTAATGAGCTACCCTCCCTGACGAAGTACAGTCTACAAAACTTTAAATCTGGCCTTAAGTTTTAAACTGTGCGACATGCTCACACTGAGCTTTATTATTTTTGATGATTGAAAATGGTACAATACGTACGCAAAAAGTTAATATTTCTGGAATAGTATAAATAGACTTATTTGTTTGTCTAGAAATAACCCGATAAATGACTGACAAATCCAGCTATACATTGACAAAATATATATTTACAAAATGTATACTGAGAATGCATGTCTTATGTTCTTCTATCGTAACTACGTACCTGATGTTTCAATCCTGATTAGGTTCCTCGACATTTCATAGTTTCCTGTCGTGCTGTCCTCAAACTGTTCACTCGCACCACTATTCTTTAGCATATTCATATTAGGCAAACAATGCTGCTCTGGAAGAGTAACAATGCTTTCTAGGCATCTGTCAACAGTACTTTTTGTATGCCTAGATTTGCAGCTGAGATGTTGCAGATCCTGCTGTCTGTTTCTCTTTGCATTTGCTGTAAGTAACTGAGGTATAGTGTCTTCGTTATTAAAAACTTCACAGTCTTCTAACGGTGTGTGCACCTGTTGATTTGGTACTCCAAGAAGGTCAAATATAGGAGGGATTCTTTCACTTTGGAACCCGTTGAACAAGTCGTCTTCTCTATAGCTGGTTCCCAACTCTTTACCAATGTTCATAACGCAAGTTTTATCAACAAAGTTGATACTTCCTGACCTTATTTACAAAAAAGTAAGCAAATAAAAGAAGTCTTAATAACATCTTGTGTATGAACTATCAAGCACCTTATATTACAATTTTGGTTTAAACTCTTCAAAATATATACTTCCGGGCATTTTGAATTTTTCAAGTTGCATTGCAAAATAAAGATCACACACTAGGTTCAGACAAAACAGCATTATTTAAAACTTCTAGAGTATAAGCTGCTACAAATAATACATCATAATATATGTGATGACATATTTCAAAGCGTTTCGGAAAAATACTAGAGTTTGTTTGCACAGTTTTGCTCCAGCACCTTGTTACTACGTTCAAATATACAATGACCTCCTTGGACGGTTCATTTGTTTATGGCATGGATTTAAAACATGAGAGTACATGTGCAAATCGCCAGGAATAGAAGAAGTCTTTTTAAGATGCCTTCTTGTGAAATGAGGTTAAGGTGACTGACTTGAGAAAGTGGAAAAGAAAACTCGTTTTCCAGGGTACATATACCAGCCTACATTTCATTTTAGAAATATGAAACGACAGGTAAATGGAAAAAAAAAATTCTATCATGATACTTTCACGTGTAGGTTTGAGTAGTTTAATGATCAAATGACCAAAACCGTAAAAGTTATCATATTTGGGTATGGAGGAATGGAAATAGTTGCATGTGGAGTAGCGCAATTTAGACTCTATCCTTTACATGTCATAAATGCGCAATTTACATTTATTTGAAATTATATCTACTGTGTGCCTTAATATTACCATGTGTGAACATATAAACGCATTAATGAAATGTAACTAGTGAGAAACCGAAGCTTTAAAAACGTGTGCACTAATGTTCAGTTAAACATGAAGATGTATTTTGTAGTCACGTTGTATTAATACTTTAAGTCACATTTGATTATATTCTGAAAGTCATGTTCGAAAGTGTACTCATGTATGCACTTATTCACGTTTGCATTTACTTTTGAATTTTATGTGCACCAGTATAACCATGCATTTGAAGTGCACATTTAAATGTTATTTAAAGTTCGTCTGTTTTAAGGCCTTGTAAAATTGAAATGTGCTTTTTTTTGTTTTAAATTTCTTTACTGGAGGTTTGCATATACGTAAACAATACAGATTTGCTAGGTTTATGCGTTGTCGCGGCTACAATTCTTTTAACCATATACATCACTGTTATATGTTGTAGCTCATGAACATACATTCATATGCACTGCAGTTTTGTTACAATGGTTATAGTCCGTGCATAGGTGTTCACATTTCACAATGCGCTTTCTTGATGCCTGCATCTGTGTTGTCTGCTTGGTTTCTTGGCGCCAGCTGCGCTCTGTCTGCACGCACATCGCACCTTTTCCAACATGCTAACTGTGGGTGCGGGTTATAACTGAACTGGGACAACATAAAACATAATAGGTGGTTTGGGGTAACGGTCCCTATATCCCCCCAGTGTGCTCCTGTGTTGCCTCTGGTGTACATGAGTCGGATGGCTATCCTCTTGGCTTATGTGTATGTTGCCTGGTGAGGGGCAGTTTGCAGGAGGTTCATGCTACTTCTTCCTACTCTTGTCTTCGCTGTGTCGTATACCATCTCTATTGTTTGGGTGGGGCAATTGCTGGGTTCAGAGGAGGTATGTTAGTGTTGTGGTTGCTTTGTAGCTCTGCCAGCATCACGTTCCAGCTGACGGTGAGGGGGACATTGCGTATGCCTAGGGTGTCTTCTCGATGTAGGGCTACACTCTCCGCTTTTGCCCATATTAAAATTGAGCGCCTCCATGCTATTGAATGAGGGGGATCCGGAGACTTCCACCTCTTAGTGATCAGCCTTTTAGCTATTGTTATTCCCAGGTCCAAGAACCTGGAGGTCACTGTGTTCCTGCGGTTTTATACGAAATAGATGTAATATATATATATGTGTGTGTGTGTAGTGAATGAGCCACTTTTGTGGTCTGACACTCTATGATGACCCTCAACCACCACCATTTTGTACTGACTTAAGTGTGTTATGTTACCTTAGCCTTAATGTAGGATGGGTTTGCATATGCCGGCTTTTCTTCTGCCTTTTAGTGGAATAGTCTTTCCAAGAATAGAAGGTATGGGATGTTGAGGTGCAGTCTTGTGGGTGGTGGTGCACACATGTGCTCAATGTTGTATACTGAGGGATTAAGTGTATAATGTTATTTGGGTTAGGTGAATTATGACTTTGACCTATTGGCTTTGACGTGGTCGAATGTCATTCTGCCTTCTGACTTTACCTTGCTTCAAACCTTTCTGTGTGCACAGTGGTGCTTGTAAGTTGTGTGGATGAGAATTATAGGTGCTAACTACTGCCTTTGACATGTTCTCATGTCATCTTGCTTTGCTTTGGGCCTTTCTGTGTGCATGGCTTAACTAACTCCATTTTCATACTCAAGCCATTTTCTGTGCCTGCACGAAGAAGAGGGCATGTTTTGCTTTCCTCCTGTTTTTCGCATTTTACTGACTAGAGAGAACTGGTTCTTATCAGAGGAATGTACATGGTCTGTCTTGTAGTCATAGCAAGGGCCTGATCAACCGTTACTCTGACCTTGAAGCAGGCTGGTATGGGCTCTCATGAGAACGAGGGGGCGGGCTTGCTAGAAGCTTCGCTGTGTTTTGAATGTGTATTAAAAAGGGGAATCTACACTGGCCTGGTGAAAGTTCATCCGTGGAGCAGACGTGCTGTCACGGAAGAGTAGAGGCTGGTGTCACCTCTGACCTTCACCCGGTTCAAGCAATGGACTCCCCTTGAGCAAAGCGGGGTGAAATGATGGAGCATTAGGTGAGGTGTCTCTGCTACTAACTGTCTCTTGATTCTTTTCTGAATTCTTTCCTTTCCTTCTTATTTTCTGATTCTTATATCCATACATATATATTTCTACATATACATTTGCCTTGATTGTATGTTCAATCATATTAGTGATATGTTAGAGTGTGCTATGATAGGTGCATTTGGTTTACTGTGTGGTGCTATTTACTAATAAATACATCCCAGATACACCAATTCGTCTTTTCCTTGTAGCAGGAGGTGTGGACTCTTCTTGGCCAAGTATTCTGTTGTAGAAGGATGGGTGAATTCCCTTCTAGCAGGTAATTGTGTTATAGGAAGTTGGTGCTACTCCTCACAAGTGATGCGCAAATTATTGTTTTCTTGCCTTGCCTTTGGGGGGAGTGTTGAAAGTTTGACCACCTTAGGAAGTGCTGTGTATATGTTATATTCCATAAGTTTGGAACTAATATTCTCTCCCTGGGAAAGTGACGGTACATTCCTTTATCCAGGGGAGATCTAAAGTTTGTCATTACAATGTGCCACTCAAATGAGAGGGTGCGGACTGTACATTGGGCCTGAGCTTCTGCTACCTCCCTCCAATATGCCAGTAAGGCGGGGCAGCTCCATATCATATGCAATAGGTCAGCGTTATTATGCAGATATCTGAGGCATGCTGCGCCCCCCCCCCGCTTAAAGTATTGATTAATTTTCCCTAGAGTGAGGTATGCTCTGTGCGTGATGTGGAATTGGATCTGTCCGAGCCGGGCATTCCTGGGGATATGTGTTGGGCTCGATAGGACTACAGCCCATTCAGCATCTGAGTTGTCGGCCTATATAGTCTGCCCAATGGCTACGGAGTGGCGTCAGGTCTATTGCCGTGTGGTGTCGCAGTGAGCTGGCAAACCATTTTATTAGGTGCCTCCCATGTCCCATTACTGTATGTATTGTATCGTGAGGTGCATCACTGGTTCTGTGGATAGGTCTCCCCAGTTGTCAGTGAGAGCAGCTAATATTGAGCGGTGGAGTAGCAATCTGCCCAGGGGTAGGTCATCTTCCTTCACTAATATTGTGTATGGGATCAGGGCTCCCTCGCAATAGAAGTCTCCAATATCCTGCAGTCCCGCCTCATTCCAGCAGCAGAGCTCGGCAGCTGTGGTGACTGTGGTGCCCCTGGGTGTCCCTTCCAGTGGCAGGGCAGGTTAATATGTGGTGACCTTGCGTGTGACATATAGCATTCTGCGGTAGCATTTGTATACCGTGCTTAGCAGCAATTGTGCTGGTCTTGTGCATGATGCGTATGGGTGGAACAGCTCTTTCAGCTCCGAAAGAGGGAGTGGCTCACTGTTTAACGCAGTGTCCTCTCTGTGACGGTCTGCCATCCATCTAGCTATCCATTGGAGCTGCATGGCTAGGTAGTATTGCTCCAGGTTCGCAGCTGCTTGATCTACCGGTAGATATGGCTTCCTTATTGATGTCTAGCATTCCCCCATATGAAGTCTTTTATCTGCATCTCCAATGGTCAGAAAAATAAGGGTGGGATGTAAACGGGGAGGTTCGCAAGGTAGTACAGGAAGCGTGGTAGGACCACCATTTTTGTAAGGGCTACCCTGCCCGTCACAGTTAGCAGCAGCAGCGTACTCCAGAACCGGATCTGAGAGCAAATCGCTGTTGGAGCTCTGCCCAGGTTGCCCTCCAGAAGATCCGTCTGGGTCCTAAACACTCCGATTCCGAGATAACGGAATGTCTCAGCACACCATCGCACCTGCACTCCATTCAGTTTGTACCCCGGGTCACTGCAGGCATCGGTGAAGGGACAAAGGCAGGATTTAGATGCATTGAGCCGCAACCCCGAGACCAAGGCAAAGTCACCCTGTATCTGCGCCAGCTGCTGGGGCACTTGGTGGATGTTCCTTATGTACAGAAGGAGGTCATCCGCGTACAGTGATATCACATGCACACCATCTCCCAGAGGGATGCCCTTGCCCAGCGTCTTACAAATCGCAACTGCCAGGGGCTCTATGGCCAGCGAGAAGAGCAGTGGGGATAGCAGGCATCCCTGTCAGGTCCCTCTTTTCACTTGTATTGGGCCAGATATATACATGCATGTTTTTACTCTGACTGTCGATGTGGCGTATAGTAAAATCACCATGCCTAGAAACTCCTCCCCCAACTTTTGGTAAACGCCTATTTTTGGCACCCGCAGCGCAGACGCGTTAAAGAGAGCGGACAGAGGGCCAGCAACAAGGTAATAGACAAGCACCGATATACATGCTCTGATCTGCACCTAATTTTAAAACTGTATTTTAATCGGAAATGTTTTGAATTTGAACTGAATTTTATGTGTGTCCAACAATAACTATATAACTGACTGTGGCCGCGAAGGTAGTCCTGAACTCGCATCGCATTTGCTGAACGGACGGCAAGGCGGGTCAGGAGAAGGAACACACTAGAGAGGTCCCGCCCTCGTGTCGAATAGAGGGCTAGGTTAGCGATCTAGTTGATTTTGGTAAACGCCTATTTATGGCTGGCGCGCTGAAGGTAAGCCCGTCTGCGCCCGTCCGGACACGATCAAGGGCCATAAACTCTGCCGGTACATCTATTGAAGATTACACGACAATCAAATACTCTGCAAATGAAATGCTGGCATTGAGGCATACATGGACCTCGCGATGCAATTACATATTCCCGCCAGCAAGCCTGATAGGTAAGGAGACTAGCTGTCCTCGGTGCTTGATCAAGATTAACACAGATAGCACAGACCAGTGTCAGCAAACAGACCTGCTAATAAGAGTCAATAGAAAATGGGACTCATCAATAGTAGATCCCTACCTGCACACACTACAGAAACCAGGACATTAATAAAAGATGAGGATCTCAACATCCTATTTGTGACTGAAACCTGGCTGAAAGCATGCTCTACCCCAGACATAATCTAAGCACTGCCGCAGGTTACTCAATCAGAAGACAAGACAGGAGGGGGAGTGGCAGTTATACATGAAAACGAATATGGATGACAAGACCCTTGACCATCACTAATTGTGATTCTACACAATTTAGTATTAAACTCTCCCCTAATGTCACCTTTTCAGGCACACTGCTCTACAGACCTCCTGGCTCTACTAACTCCTTCATAGAGGTCTTCCCTGGAACAATAGCAACAACGGTGGTCAGTAAAGGCTCGACCACCATACTTTGGGATTTCAACCTTCATCTAGATAAACTCGAGAATACTAACGTCTAATAGATTTACTCAAGACATTGAAGCCATGCAACTTAAACAAATGGTATGCCCTGACACACATGAAAAAGGGCACCTATTAGATGCCATCTTCTCCAATGAACCCAATCTAACAGTAGGGACTCCTATGCCAGTCCCCTGGTCAGATCACAACTTCATACCTTTTACCTTAGACAACTTTCAGGGCCTACCTATTTATAACAACCCCCTCCCCCCCCCAAAAATGGGAATAAATGGCCAAGAGATCTTACCGATAGTATGGTGACCTCACTAGAAGCTCAAGCTCCGGACATAACAGATAACAGAGGAGTCAGACAAGTTGTGGGAAAACTGGATCAACAAGGAGCAGCCCAATACCCTCAGAAAAGCAGACTAAGTAATCGTTCATCTAGGAAAAAAGCATCTTGGTTTACCGCCAGCTTAATCCCCCCAAAAAAATGTTGTAAAAAATTTGAAAGTCAATGATCCCATAACCAAGAGCCACTACAAGCTGGCCATTAGACAGCACCATAATGAAAAAACTCAAGCCCAAGCCAAATATTTTAAGAACAAGATTCAAGCAGCGAGGAACTCCTTAAGAGAGTTATTTAAGGTAGTGCGCTCCCTATCGGCCATTGACCTGGAGACAATTAGTCACTCCTCATCTAAAGAGAGATGTGACCAAATGGCGCACTTCTTCAACAATAAGGTAGAAACAATTTATAACTCCCTTCATGATAACACTAGCCCAAACAACACTGATGCTCACTCAAATCTCAGTGACAATGTGAGTGCCAAAACAGAGGCAAGATTAGGCCACTTTGCAGCCCTTAGCGAAGAAGCTATGACTTCGATTATGTAGAAGATCAAATCCGGCTCCCCACAAGACCCGATTCCGCCAGATGTCCTGATACAGGGAGGTAAAAAAACTAGGACCAACACTGCTGATCTCATTTCGCTCTCTCTTACACGAGGGATTATCCCTAAAACCTGGAAACATGCAATAGGTAGACCTTTGCTAAAAAAACCTCATCTAGATCCGTTAGAGCTAGGGAACTACCGATCAATTTCACTTCTGCCACTGTTAGGCAAAATAGCGGAGAAACATGTTAATCAGATCTTGTCCAAATACCTAGAGGAGAATAGAGTGCTGCATCCTACACAAATGGGTTTCCGGCCCCAACACAGCACAGAATCAGCTCTGTTGGTGGTCACAGAGGAACTAAAGGGAATATTAGACCAGGGGTGCACTGCAGCCATCCTGCGTCTGGATCTTAGCGCAGCCTTTGACAAGGTAGATCATAGGACGATGATCTGCAGGTTGAAAGAAGCGGGTATCACAGGGGCTGCGCTAAAGTGGATAGCCTCATTTCTTGAGGATAGATCCTTCCAACTACTAGAAGATGAGCAACTCTCCGACACCCTTCAAATCTCGTGCGGAGTCCCCCAGGGATTTGCAATGAGCCCCACGCTTTTTAACCTATATATGCAACCACTAGCAGAGATAGTGCAAGAATTTGGGCTATCCATTACTTCTTACGCTGACGACACCCAATTGATACTGTCGGTGACACAGGGCCCCCAATCCATGCATACCAATCTAGCACCTTGCATGATACAAGTAGCAGACTGGATGAATAAATGCAGCCTAAAACTGAATGGAGGAAAAACAGAGCTTATGTTCTTGGGAAATAAGGCAGTCAGAAGAGACATGATCTGCTGGCCTCCAGAACTGGGGGAACCCCTGGTCCCAAAGAATGAGGTAAAAAATCTGGGAGTATGGCTAGACGACAGTCTAACAATGGAGACTCAAGCCAGGAAACTTTTGGGCGCATGCTTTGGTACTCTGTGAATCCTTCAAAATATCCTACCTCCCTTCCCTGAGCATACCCGCAGAACTGTTATCCAGGCACTGGTGGTGCCGTGGCTGGATTACGGCAACTCCCTTTATCTCGGTGCACCCAAATATGTCATAACCCGACTACAAGTGGTTCAGAATGCCAAAGCTAGGATTTTGACACACACTCCCAGACAACAGTCAGCGAAAGCAGCCCTGAGGACACTGCTGTGGAAATGTACCTTTTTAGGGGTACACTAGTGCAAGGTCACCCTCTTGTCCACGGGTCCAGAGACCAACAAAATAGAGATTGGCACTGAAGCTGGAAATAAATAAGTTTATTAATCACTCATGAGTGGGACCACGTCCACACAACACTCTCAAGTGCTGTCTGGAGGTAGTACATTGAATTCACAGAACACAGGTCTTATATACAGGTTTTGTGCAGTGTAAGCATGTGAACAGAAATAGGAAGAACAAGTTTTAGAACTAGTTATCAGCAAACAAGGACAGATGAAAAACCACATGGTCAGCAAAGTGGGAGGGGGAGCAAGAATGCTTATGGCAGCAGTAAATGATTGACAGTTAACATCTGAGACCAGGTGTTCTGGCAGCTACAAACTCTCAGCACGTACATTGCTTTTAGCTGAGTCAGGAAGTCAAATAAAATAGAAAGCACAGACAGAAAAAGACGAGCAGCAGAGGACGGGAGAATTACGAAGGAGACTTAAATAGACACCACAGCAAAAATGGATGTTGCTTAGGCCAAGTAAAATATTACACATTTTCCACAGACGGCCCTTTTGGCATAAGCTAAGACATTTTCTTATGCTTCTAAAGGGGTACGATAAATGTCATGTATATCAATTAGCATTATCTTGTTGACTTCTCGGTCTATTGCTAAATGGCCATTTACATTTTGGACATTCGTTTTAGATGGTAGACAAGTAGTACAAGTGGAAATACAGAGGGAACGAAGCATTGGC
This sequence comes from Triturus cristatus, assembly GCF_964204655.1. Lineage (NCBI taxonomy): Eukaryota > Metazoa > Chordata > Amphibia > Caudata > Salamandridae > Triturus > Triturus cristatus. The sequence continues at coordinate 1,102,133,137 of NC_140585.1, read as the reverse complement.
CCGCATTGGATACTTAAAAAACAAGAGAAGAGAATTGTAATAATTATGAACAAGGCTGATAGTATTTTTATACCCCATGCAGAAAATACGCTCCAGAACCATCCAGCCCAAGTCCATGATCCTGAATCTTGAAGGATCTCAGTGGCTAATTTGTGTCGTTTGGAGATGACCGCATATACAGAAGGGTTCCTTCTTCACACTAGGTAAGGACGCCAGAGTGGCAACCTCATTGATAAGTCAGGATATTTCAACCATTAGATAATTGTTATTCAAAATAACACACACACCTTCTGGAGAACAATGTATTGTGGCACGAAAACATTTAAGCATATTGATACCCACAATGTTGTCCGGTGTGGTAGGGGAAAGCAAAAATGGGCATGCTGCAGTGAATTTATCAAGCCTGAATTCAAGTGGCTGTGAAAGTGGGCTAGGTGTAGGTGTCCCATAGAATCCTATCGATGTTATCATTGTGCAGGACAGGGGAGCCCTAGGAACCAATCTTTTAGACAGAGCACTACGGGTAGCCCCTATATCAACCAAAAATCGATCAGTAGATCCCCAGACGCTTGAATCAACATAAGGACCCATTTGATCTACTGGCATCTCAACCGGTCCCTTACCCCATCCTAGGCATCCCTATGCATAATCTGAATCTGCAAGAGCAACAGCAGAATAATCAGACATTTGATATTGATTTCATCTATCAAAAGTATTAGAGTAATATGGTCCTTGTTCAACTGCTTCAAATCTGGGGCGAGCTCCTGTACCTCCCCTGTTTCCTGAATTCCCTGGGCGTCCTCTCATACTTCCCCTTCCCCGCTGATACTGCTGACCTAGCAAAAGGGGGCACTCAGAATGCCAATGCCCAGTCTCTTTACAATAAGCACACTGATCAGAGGACAAATTTGCTCGAGAGAGAGGGGGTACTCCAGGTGTATACATTGTGTGTCCTCTTCCACCTCTCCTAAGTGGTGGACCATATACTTGAGCCAACATAATATTTTCTTTAATTTTTTAATCATCTTATACTCCCAGCCTTTTGCTTCCAGGTTCCTGTCGCTCATAATATAGGGCTATGGTCAAAAGGGAAACTGGGGAAGACGTGTTCCAAGAACTCTCGCTGACCTTTACGCGAATAGCTATTTCCGGTAACATTTTAACGAAAATTTATCGACAAACAAATGTTTACTCCTATTATCGGCCAACAACTGACCACTAAAATCATGGAATGTCTCCTCAAATTTGAAAATAGATCAGAATCCTTTTTCTGTTTACAGGACGCTAACGTAGTCCAATCTATTTTCTTAGGGGATATGAGAGTTTTCAACTTTGTCACAATAGCTTTAGGAAGATCTATTATCTCCTTCTGAGGTTTTTTGCGCATGCTCCCTTTCCGCATCTATTTTTCTAAATGTTCCCAGGTATCACCATATGCTACATTGTCATCTATTTTACGTATTGTTCTCCACATATCAGGGGGCAAAATAATCCCAAAGAAGATATCAATATCTGGCAAGGTCATAGTGCAGGAGCTAATGGCTCCTTCCACCTCCTCATAGAAGGCGGCAGGATTTTTCCGGGGGTCGGGCAAAGCAGCTTTAAGAGCCATCACATCAGCTCTACTCCAAGGAGTGTAAACCCAATTATATATAAAATATCCCTTTGCATCATCTGAAGTTTTATCATTATTGGTTATTGGTTCCCGCACCCTTTGGAGGAACATACAGAGGTGCAGCTTCACTCATAGGTTTCATATCAGACTCACTACTACTAGGGTTATTCGCATCCACCAAGGCATCTACTTTCTTTGCCTGAGATTTAACTGCTTCTGCAACTTTATTTTTCCTAGCTAATTCTTGCTACTTTCGCAAACGCAACCCAATCCTGGTTCGTTAGCCACCACTGAAATTTGTGCGCAGTGACCTCCGAGATCTTGACGCATTCGGAAAGATAACCCTGAAGCTATGCCCACTGGAATTTCAGGTCCCACTGCAGAGCCCGAATATGCCACCTGGCATAGTCCACCAGAAGGATGCAGGAGGCCATGAGGCCCAGTAGCCTCAGGGTCAGTCTGACCGAAACCCAGGATAGAGGCTGAAAGATTGGAATCATAGCCCGAATATACCAGACTCGCTGTTCGGGAGGATAAGCCCAAAACTGTGACATGTCCAGAACCGCTCCAATGAAAAAAGGCTTACGAGAGGGAATCAGGTGTAACTTCGGCACATTGATGGTGAACCTCAGCCAATGCAGGAGGTCGGCCGTAGTCTGGAGGTGGGAGACGACAGCATGGGGCAAGCCCACCTTCAACAGCCAGTCGTCGAGATAGGGGAAGACTGGAACCCCTGATTTGCGCAGATGAGCTGGGACCACCGCCATCACTTTCGTGAACACCCGGGACGCGTTGGTAGGGCAAAATCGGAGCACGGTAAACAGAAAATGTTCGTTGCCTACCATGAACCGTAGGTAATGCCTGTGAGCCGGCAGGACGGGGATGTGAAAATAAGCGTCCTGCAAGTCCAATGCTACCATCCAATCTCCAGGACCTGAGCCAATGTCCACATTTTGAACTTCTCCTTCCGGAGGAAGCAGTTGACGTTCCTGAGATCCAAAATAGGACCCAGGTCCTTGTCCTTCTTTGGCACCAGAAAGTAGTGAAAATAACAACCACAACCTACTTCTGGGGCAGGAACTCGCTCGAGAGAGCCGTAACTTCCTGGTGGAGAAGGGCTAGGCAATCCAAAATAGGACGCAGGCCCTTGTCCTTCTTTGGCACCAGAAAGTAGTGGGTATAACAACCACAACTTACTTCTGGGGCAGGAACTCGCTCGAGAGAGCCGTAACTTCCTGGTGGAGAAGGGCTAGGGAATTCTCCAACATGCGTTGGAATTGAAATGGCATAGATGAAGGTGTAGACTCAAATGGGAGGGAGTAGCCCTTCGGACTATCTGCAAAACCCACCTGTCCAAAGTGATTATGTGCCAGTGGGGGAGGTGATGGCGAATCCTGCCACCCACTGGCGAATAGTGGCTCTGAAAGGTCAGACTAGGAGGGCTTGGAGGCTGCTGCATAGGGGGTGCTGGTGATCTGGCCGCCCACTGGCCCCCAGACCCACAGCTGTGGGTCCCACGTCACTGGCCGCGCAGAGGCTGGACAGCTTTCACAGGCCTCTGGCTCTGGATGGAACGTGGCGGGACACCCCTTCCGTAGCCACGAAGGGGCGAAAAGCAGACTGCGCAGGGCGAGAGGTGGAACCGAGGCCCGAGGACCTGGCCTTAGCCCTGGAGTCCTTAAAGCACTCGAGCGTGTTGTCTGTTTTGTCGCCAAACAAGCAACGGCCATCAAAGGGCATATACAAAAGTGTAGCTTGGACATCACCCGAAAAGCCAGTGGACCTCAGCCAGGCTTAGCATCTCAGGGCTACTGACGTTGAAATCATCCTGCCCACAAGTCGGTAGTGTCCAGTCCACATCTTATGGCGAACTACGCTGCATCTTTCCCTTTGGCAACTGCACGGAAGAGCATGGCCCAGCCTCTTCCAGGCACTGGGGCAGAACCTGCGCGACTGTGTCCCACACAGAGTGGGAGTAACGGCCCAAGGAACATGTGGTGTTCGCTGACCACAGTCCTCAGCTGGAGGAAGAAAACATCTTCTTCCCAAGGTGGTCCATCTTCTTGGATTCCCTATCAGGTGGTGTGGTAGGGAATGCGCCCTTGGAAGTCGAGGCTTGGACCACCAAGCTCTCAGGTGTGGGGTGTTCAAAGAGAAAATGAGGTCACCTGTGGCCGGGTGTTGGCGTCGGGCAATCATTCTATCTATCCACAGAAGCCACTGTGTTGGGCTAGGAACAAGTGCCCAAAAGGGTGTCCGTGAGGGTCTCATTGAACGGCAGCAAGGGCCCTGAAGAGGCCACAGCCAGTTGAAGAATCTCGGTCAGGAGCTTAGTCCTAACTGCCACAGCAGGGAGCTCAAGGTTTAGGGCCTCATATGCCTTACGCAACACCACTGCGCAAGATGCACCCTCCTCCATAGCCACGGTAGGGGGAGAGAGCATGCCAAGGTCTGGGGAAGTGTCCAGACCACTGGCCTCACCCAACTCCTCTCTCCAGTCCGGTTCCTCTAACTGGTCTCCCAGAGGGTCCTCACACCCCTCCCAGTCCTCCTCACCCTCATCTGGTAGCAACTCAGGGTGTTAGGGAACACCAGGGGAGAACAGGGATACAAAAGTATCGGGCGACGTCGGTCCGGCTCCGTGTCCACATTGAGGGGGAGGCCAGGGTTGACGTTGGCTGGAGACACAACCATCATCGGAGGGTGCGGTGGTATCGCCAATGGATTCGGCGCTGGAGGAGGTGTCACAAGGTCGACCGGCGGCGATCTGGATTCAGGATTCGATCCCTAGGGGCCCTGCGGCGCCGAAGCCGCCGGCATCAAAGGCCTAGAGCCCCCAGGCGAGTCCACAGGCCCGAAGGCGCGCCAGTGGAGTTGGCTGCCCTAAAATAGAGTGCTGAGTTTCCTAAAAACTATGAAGTTGGGCTGGGGTCGCTCCAGCTCCCGAAAAGGGAGGGAGGCTCGGAGTCGACCCAATAGGCTCCGCTGGCAGAGCCAAACGACTACCATCCGCAACCCGCGTCCAGTATGCGGACGAACGGGAAGAACGCAAAGAACGATGGTGCTTCTTCGCCTTTTTGTTTGTGCTTCGACTTAGCCGAAGACAAGGAGTGGCGGTGATGGCTCCATGACCGGTCCCGCGACCTCCCTCTTGACCGGGACCTCGAACGGCACAGCCGGAGCACAACTTCGGGTCGTAGTAGCGCTCCAGGCACCGGAGGCACTCAAGATGAGGGTCCGTCACCAACATCAGCTTGTAGCAGGAGCCACAAGGCTTGAAGCTGGTCCGCCGGGATGACATTCCTGTGCACCAGGAGTCGTGACGACTCAAACAGATGTTGACAAAAAGTCACAAAAAGAGAGTCAAAAAGTGACTTGAGGTACAGCTCTCTCCAGGTCTGCGCTGGCTGACACAGAAAAAGAAAGAACTGACGTCAGTGTGCAGGGGCAGCGTCTAAGTAGATACCGCAACGCCAATGACTAACGTGGAGTCTACCGACGCCAGCTACTGACGGGCAGGAGTACTGCTGAAGACAAAATTCTCTGGATCCAGTTTGACGCCTGGGGGTAATTCTAAGGTGAGGAATCCATAACTAATATTCTCTTTCAGATAACTTCTTTATGATTGGTTCTTTGCCTCAAAAGAACAGGGATGTGGCCAAAGGATTGATTGAGCTGACAATTAGTAAACAGTGATCATGTCCTCAGCTTACTATTTTGTGGAAATAAGTGCTAGCCTCAATCAAATCCATACTAGTTTATACTATCCGGTGAGAGCCTGAAGTGGTGCTCCTGAGGCCACTTCCACATAGCAGATAGAGCCTTGGGAGAGAGGATAGAGCCTTACTGAGTCAATGTCTGGGGCAGCTACAATGCCAATATCAAATAATTGGAAAATAATTGAGCCATCATCTCTGAACCAGAGGCATCAAAAATAAGGCTTATTCTAGCAACTGAGAAACATTACAGAAAAGGATACGGAATTTTATTGCATTTGGTACTTAATCTTAGTTTACCTGTCTCATGCATACTGAAATTAATGTGTTACCTTAGGGTACATCCCACTGGTTCTTGATATTAAAACACACCGGAAAATTGGGTATGGGCAATATCCATGAGCATGAAGAGCAGTGATGAAACCACTGAAGTGGAGTGTAAGCTTCCGAAATTGCATAAGACAATACTTCTGATGCCGAAGAACAAAGGAATTGAAGTTGGGAAGAGGGGGTGTTGGTGTAAAGGTTTTGTTTTGTTTTTTACCCTTTCCTGGTATAAGGACTTTCATTATGAGATCCGATTCATTTGAAGCTGTAGTTAGTATTCCAAATATTTGTGATGCTATTGGCCTGCCGGGATATCTTTGTTTTATTAACAATAAAACATTGCTTATTAAAAAGATGGTACTGGTGTTTGCAAAGTAAGATAAATAAATGCTACTAAGCTTAGTGCTGTAAATATTTGTTTTTATATTTGGAGCTTAACCCTATTGGTTTATACAGTGCTTTAACTTTTTCAGCCAATTCAACTGAAATGATACAAATTTTCATGAAAATATAGAACCATTTTGTGAAGGAGAGAGTTTTAATTTCCAGGTTTGCATTTTTGTGCAATGAAAAAGTAAAATATTGTTTACTTTTGCCGAGCCAAGATGAAATCTGTTGTTGATGGGACTTCATTGTATATGGTTCTTGGAATCCTTGTGAACTCCTTACCAAAGTGTTCTCCGGTATCAACTTTTGTTTTAATGTGCCTAACATCTGTGTAGATTTACATTCTTTTAGAACCACTGAGGAGAATTATAGGATCTTCTCCTACAACTCTGGGATTATCGTTGTAAGGTTCAATTAGAACGAATGCTGTACTGGCACTCCATGATTTCAGCTGAATGTGAGGAGGGTCAATAAATTAGCTGCTTCACTCCCACCTTATTTGACACAAGGGCATCTTTCATTACAACTACAACATGTTCCCTCCTTTCCGCTGGAAGATCTCTTGCAAAGTTTCTGACAGACATCCACAAGTTTCTATGGAAAGCAGATAAACACTTAGCATTTAGTGCAATAGTTGAAACTGGTGCAGATCTACAGATTTTGTTCAGAAGATGTAGGTATAGGCTGTGTAGGGCTATGGAGAGAATGCGTCTTTGGAGGCTCCTTGTTTGGAACTGCTCTTATATCCATTTGTAAGGAAATGGGTGTAGGTGACTCACCCACCTGTGAATTCTGACAAGCCTTCCGAAATAGAGGCTGCAATAAACCCCAGAACACCGATTCTCCAGACAGTGACAACACTGTCACAAGACGGCAAAACTATCTGTGTACAGTAATTTCTGAAGGGAAGTTCATGGCACAAGACACTAAAAGTAAGATAACTGTATTCTAAAAAGAAAATAAATTACTTACCTATAACTGTGGCTCTCCATTATAGGAATCTTTGTTATGTTATAATGATCTTGTAAAGCGCACGTACACCAATTGGTTTCATGGCGCTGATTCTAGGAGTTGTCGAACCCTGGTGGAGTTATTCATAGGGTTGAGTATACAGCCAAGTCTTAAGAGGTTTCCTAAAACTCAGCAGATCAGTGCATGATCTAATTTCCTGAGGAAAGGAGTTCCACACTCTGGGACCCAAAGTTGCAAACCTGCAGCCCCCTTGTCGCTTCAACTTAAAGGCAGGAGATGCCAAAAGATGGAGATGGGCCGAGCGTAAACTGCTTGGGGTATGTACCTTTGAATAAGGCTTTCAATAAATTTAGGGTTCTGTCCATGTAAAGATTTAAAGACCAAACATCCTACTTTAAAAGCACAACGCTGGGGGATGGGAAGCCAATGCAGCTTCCTAAAAAATGTGGGGTGACATGTTGCCATGTTGGTTGCTGGTGAATCAGTCTGGCCGCTTGATTCTGCACCATCTGTAACCGTTTAGTTAGAAAGAGGGCAGACCAAGGTAGAATGAGTTGGCATAGTCTAGGTGTGACGTAATCGTAGCAATCGCGACCTGTATCAGTGCTGCCTGTGTGAGTAGTCTGCTGATCTTTCTGATTTTCCGTAATTGGAAGAAACAGGTAGAGACCACAGAGCCAACTTGGATTTTTAATGACAGGTCGTTATTTATCGTGACACCAAGGCTTTTTGCAGAAGGGGAGGGAATGGGGGGAGGGTCCCAATTCCGTTGGCCATTAGTGTGGACCTCAAAAGTTGTGGCTGCCCCCCCATCAAGACTAGATTGGTCTTCCCAGGGTTAAACTTTAAATGGTTACAGTCCATCCAGTGGCAGATGTGCAATATAGCAGCTTGGAAGTCCGAGATTGATTGCGGTGAGTTGTCGATTGTAAACATCAATTGTAAGTCTTCGGCATAGTTGATGGTGACAACTTTCCTTGCCTTGAGAGACGGAATCAGAGGGAGGAGGTAGAGATTAAACATATGAGGGGACAGCGAGGAGCCCTGCAGGACCCCGTACATTGTTTTTAACTTATGTGCCGTGAACTGGGCTACGCGGACTGACTGGGAGCGATCTTCGAGAAAGGATCTAATCCAACTCAAGGCTGAGCCCTGGATGCCAGCCTCCCTGACACAGTCCACCAAAATACCATGGTCGACCGTGTCAAAGGCGGCCGAAAGATCTAACAGCACCAGGGCCTGGGGAGTACCTCTGTCAGCCTTCTCCCGCAGGGAATCCAGTACCACCAGTATTACCGTCTCCGTTGAGTGGGCTGGGGGCATTCCAGCTTGGTGTGAGTCGAGATAGTTGGATTGTTTAAGACAATAAGACAAACACTTCGCCACATGAGCCTCCAATACCTTAGCCAGGTACGGGAGCAAAGATATTGGGCGGTAATTTGACAGACTCTGGGGGTCTGCCCCTGGTTTCTTCAGGAGGCGAACCCCAATTGCATCCTTAAAGGCTTTAGGAACACGACCCTGGACTAAAGATTCATTTAAAAGAGCAAGGGCTGGACCCAGGAGGCCAGAGAATGCTTCTTTTAGGACGTGTGGCGGACAGCAGCCCGTGGGTCACCCAGATTTTACTTTAGACAGGAGGTCCTGGAAGACCTCCGTAGTGATGGCTGGGAAGTGTTCAAGGGAACAGGGGTTTTCAACCCTAGAGGGGATTATCTCGTAGGAGGTACATATGGGAATACTGGCTTTGATAGTGGAAATCTTTTCAATAAAGAAGTTATTCAGAGAGTCGCAAAGTACTTGAGTGGGAATGGGTTTACTTAGGACTCTGAGTTAGACAGTTCATTTACAATTGTGAAGTTTTCCTTAGATCTGTTATTGGAAGTCAGAATTCTGTAGGAAAAGTGAGCTGCTTTGGCTGTTACGATAGCCTTTTTATATTCTGTTAATGCCGCCAGGTAGGTTTGTTTCCCGTCTGCTGAATAATTCTGTCTCCACTTCCTTTCTTGTTAGCGGAGGGCAAGTTTTTGTAATTTTAGTTCAGGGGAAAACCATCTCTGTGCGTCAAGACGGCGAGCCAGTTTTATTTCTTTAAGTGGGGCATGTTTATTACTGGCTGCTAATAACCAAGCTGAGATGGTTTCCTCATAATGATTAACATTGGGATCGGTGGCTGTGACTGTGCTGGCCAGTGTATCATGGAATTCATTTTTATCAGTGGTGTTCCATTTCCTGGCCAATATTCCCTTAGTCATGAGAGTTTTTCCTGGCACAAGATTCGTAATGGTGAATTTTATTAGGTAGTGGTCCGACCATATACATGGTAAGATTGAAAATGCAGCCACCGCCAAGTTGGTAGTCCATACTTGGTCCAGTATGTGACCTTTAATGTGTGTAGCCGAAGATACCCGCTGAGTAAAATTTAAGTTGGTAAGTAAGTCTGTTAGCTCAGCGGAATAGGGCCCACCTTGTGTGTCGTTAGCCCAATAGTTAAAGTCTCCTTTTAACAGGATTTTAGCGTGATTAGTGATCAAATTGGCAACTTGTTTGCTCAAGGAATGTGGGAACAAGGGCATATGCTGCGGGGGCCTGTAAAGTAAAACGCAGATAAGTGGCGCAGAGTCAGACTCCAGTTTAATTACAACATTATCTACTGCGGGGAGACAGAGTGAAGTAAGAGCTGTGAATTTGAGCTCCTGGAGGATGATAGCAGCTACTCCACCGCCGATTTTTCTTGACGGACGGTTAGTTTGAAGAATGTAGTAGTCATTTGGTAATGCGGCCAGGATATTAGGGGTAGATTCATGTGAGAGCCAGGTTTCTGTTACTAAAAGAATATACGGTTTCTCTGATGCAAGGAGGAGAAAGATGTCAAGCTGGTGTTTGACTAAAGAGCAGGTATTTAAGTAATAGATTGACAGGGCCGAGCACCTATGTTTATTCTGTCTCTGTGGTTGGGTGGCAAGACATGTAGGCTGTGGAACTTCAGGGAATGATCTTCGTGGCAGCCAGATCTCGTTTTGTATCAGCCTGGCGCTAACAATAGCTTTGAGTGAATGCTTGATGGAATGGTTCGGTCTTAATTCCTGAGAGGAGTATACGAGAGATTGGGCATTATGACTGGCCCCTGGGCCCGAATGGGCGCGGATGGGCTTCCGCTGCACGTGACCGCTGCGTTCCCGTGCTGCTACCGGCATTAATGGCCGGTAGTAGCCTAGTCTCCTCCCCTCGCCTTCTTTGATTGGGTGTCCCTAGGGGTGTGACCAGAAAGCAGCTGGGAGCCTGAGACGCCGCTAACACTTGCGGAATTGCGGTAACGTTGATATTTAAAAATACATCAAATCAAATTCATACAATTTCCAAATGTTTAAAATGGTAGCAGTTTAAAAGTAGAATTACTGGCCCACAGGGTAGCAGCATAGTCCTAGAGTGCCTGCTCCTGCGCTGCAACCGGCATTAATGGCCGGTAGCAGCCTAGTCTTCTCCCCTCGCCTTCCGTGATTGGCTGCCCCAAGGGGTGTACCAGGAAGCGCCTGGAAGCCTGAGACGCCGCTAACACTCGCGGAATTGCAGTAACGTTGGTATTTAAAAATACATCAAATCAAATCCATAAAATTTCCAAATGTTTAAAATGGGAGCAGTTTTAAAATAGAATTACTGGCCCACAGGGTAGCGGAGCAGTTCTCGAGTCTTTCATAGATTCATATGCTTGAATCATTCCCTGTTGTCGAGATAGGAGTCCCATGGTATACTAAGATAGCTATACAATGCTAAACATAGAGATTGCTATCCAATGCTGAACATAGACCAGAAAGACCCTAGGTCCTTTAATTTTGTAGAATATCACAGTCCTTTCTTAAAACGAGAACAGAGTTAGGTTTCAACCAATCAGGTTGGCCTGCCCTCTAGAACACCCCTGTGAGAAGCTCCATTCCCTCAGATTTTCATAGCACGAGTTTAAGAGATGCAACCAGAAAAAAGCGAGAAAGGTGAGCTGTTCTCAGGGAAGGATGGTGGGCCGCATGTAAATATATGAAAGAGTCCAACACTGGCGAAATACAGTTACAGGTAAGTAACCTATTTTCTTACTCCAGTATAGGAATTTTCATAGATTCACATGCTTGAATCAGATTATAAAGCAGTTATGATGCACATTTTAAAATAGATATGCAAAATAATGGTGTAAATATATCAACATATATAGCTATATAGACACATATTGTAATGAAAACAAAGACCTAAAGGTCCCATAAATACACCATATATATATTTCTATAAACAGGAATACGAGGTAAAGAGCAGAAAATGTGCAGAAACAGTAAAAGATGGTGGGAAGAAAGAGACAAGCTCACCGTTACTGAAAAAGATGTTGCAGCACTGCCTAAACCACTACCATATCACTGCGAACTGCAGATTCTGAACAGTAATGTCTGGTAAAGGTATGTGTATTCTTCCAGGTAGCTGCTTGGCAGAAGTCCTGAAATGAGACACCAGAAAACGGTGCGTGGAAGCAGATGCAGCTCTTTTGGAGTGGGCATGCACGGACGCCTGCAACTGCTAGCCTGCTGCTTGATGACAGAAGTGAATCATGCTGGATATCCACTTGGCAATGCTTTGCTTAGAAAGAGAATGACCTTTCTGTGGCGCACTGTAAGCCACTACTAGTTGATAAGAGTTGCAAAAACCTTTGGTTTTATCTAAATCAATGTTATGCACCTCTTATTATCTTATGAATGTAGTGCTTTTTAGAATGGCGTTGTTGGAGCTGGAAAAAATGTTCTGATAATAAGCTGCTCATTTAGGTGAAGACTGAAGGGACTTTAGGAATAAACTTTGGATTTGTGCGAAGGACCACTCTGTCGTCCTGAAATTGCAGGTAAGGTTCCTGAATGGTGAGGGCTTGAATTTTTCTAACTTGTCTGGCATATTTTAATGCTACAAGGAGAGCAACCTTCCCAAAAATTAATTTTATATCTGTTATATGAATGGGTTTAAACTGTTTTTTCATGAGCTGTGGGCGTACAATATTTAATTTCCGGGGAAGCGGAGTAAGTCTTACTGGTGGAAAGACTCTAAATAGGTCTTTGAGGAATTGTTTCACTATTCTAGCAGACTGACCACAATGAGGGTGAAGCGGATGAGCTCCTGAATCGGGAGATGGCTGCCAAAAGGACTTTGATGGGAGCGTGAGCTAAACCTGATCTTGCCAGGTGCAGAAATCTTTTAGGGGAAGAACAAAATGGGTGAACATTAGCTTGCTGGCACCACATACAAAAACGTTTCCATTTAAGGCAATAGGTTTTGATAGTATTCTCTGCTTGGGCTTCAGACTTAATTTCTCTGAAGTCTAAAGAGATGTTTAGGTCGGTGAATTCACTGTGCTAAAGAGCCAGGCCGATATGTGAAGGGACCTGGAATCCGGATTCAGCACCTGCCCCTGAGACATTGTAAAAAGAGTTGTTATCAGTTTCAACTGGATGTGAGGTCTCTCTGAGAGAAGGAGCTATGTAAATGAGTGCTGGTGTGGCAAGGTCGGGGCTATGAGGATCATGGTACATGGTTCGCTTTCATCTTCATGAGAACCTTTGGGAGGAGAGGAATGGGAGGAAAGGCATAAGCAAAGATGCCAGACCATGCCATCAAAAATGCATTGCCTGATGTTGATGACAATATGTGAAGATTTGGCATTTCTTGTTCTGGGGGTTACAAAAATATTGAGGTTTGGCTTGCCCCAATGAAGAAAGATGTTTTGTGATCCAATTCCCATTTGTGGCAGGATGATTTTAGCCTGCTGAGAGGTCTTCTATTGTGTTCAGCTTTCCGGGGACATGTTCTGCCTGCAGGTGCACACCATGGCGGATCAACCACTCCCAGATACTTTGTTATTCTTGAGAGAGGAGACATGACCTCGTGCCGCCCTGTTCGTTGATGTAGTGCATCCTGGTGGTATTGTCCATTCTGATGAGCACTGAAGAATTCCTCATCCTTGGAACAAAAGCCTGCAAGGCGAGATGCACTGCCTTGAGCTGCAGTAGATTGATATGGCAGTGCAGATGGGGTTTCTGCCAACTGTCACTGACCTGCAGGTCTTGAAGGAATGCTTACCATCTTTCTAGGAAGGTATCGGTTGTTATGATCAGTGGAGAGGGTACACTTCGGAAAGGCAGGCCGACTGACAAATTTGTCTGTTTCATCCACCATGCTAGGTGGAGCGATGTTGGCAAGATCATCGAAGGAGCTTGCTGTCTGTAGCCACTACTTGTCTAACTCATCCTGGAACCGATGCATTCTTAAACGACAAAACAGAATTAGGAGAATACATGATGACATTATCCCCAAGAGAGAATTGTAGAGATGAATTGAAAGAGACTCTTTTGTTCATATGAACTTGGCTAAGGAAATCAGTTTCAATTGCCTCTCTGCTGTTGGATATGCTCTGTTGAGAGTGGTATTGAGCTTTGTTTCTAGGAATGTGATTATTCTTGATGGGTCTAAGACCAATTTTTTGGGGTTAAGCGTAAAAACAAGCTGAACAGGGTTGTACAGGTAGCTGTTGATGCCTGTGCTGTGCGACTGGATGGGGCTTTGATTAACCGGAAGGATTGTGTTTGAGATATGTGTCGAGATTTCTGAGGTCCAGAATTGGTCGCCATTCTTTGAGTTTTTTGCAAACCAAAAAGAAACAAGAATAGAATCCCTTTCCCCGCTGTGATGCAGAAACGTTTTCTATCGCCCCTTTCCTAAACATTGAGATGACCTCTAATTTGAGAAGGTGTAGATGCTTCCAAATGGAGGGTTGCGACAGGGTGGATGGTGGGGTTTTGATACATTCTAGTGTATGGCCAAATTGAATAAGATTCAAGACCCATCATTGGTCAGCAGTTATGTCCTGCCAGCAATTAAGATAACTGGATAGTTTTTCCAAGTTAGGTGAGGAGAAGGGAGGAATAGCTGGAGCCTGTAAACTGTCATGGGGGACTGCCCGTGTCCTTTGCTTGGAGTCCTGCTCAACCTTTTGTGTCAGATCTATTGTAGGTTGCTTGTGGTGGTTGGCGCAGAGTATTAGGGATGAAACTGAGGAAGATGAATAGGAGGGGTAAGTGAAAGAGGTGTGGCGCCGCGGCCAGGGTGACTGACTCTGGAATCACGGTTCGATCCCCGGCGCCTGCGGCAGATTAGCCCAGCACCATGTGACTCTGGGCAATAGCTTGCTTAATCTTCCCGACGGCCCCCAGCGCCTAGAGACCCTTGCGGGTGATTGTTTGCACTTTACAAATGTAGATTATTATATTATTATTATTATATTGTTGAAAAACTCCTCTCTAGGAAGGAAGACCCCTTCCTCAGGCACCCTGAAAGGGCACCTTTCTGTAATGAAGCAACACTAACAACTTGGCTGTATCCGTGTCGGTTTTAATTGATTGGAGCGCTTCGTCCACGTGCTTGCCGAAAAGGGCTTCCCATCTAAAGGGAGATCCAGTATTTCGTTTTTGATCTCTGGCCTAAATAAGGTAGGCTTGAGCCAGCCCTGGCTTTGTGACACCGCAGCACCCGAAAGTTGCCCAAATGTGGTAGTGGCAATGTCTATTGCACAGTCAATCACCTCTAACGATGCGCGTTCTCTTTCCAGTAGAACCTTTTTGGTCTCTTATTTGGAGCTGGTCTAGAGTCGGTGCGATGTTGGACTACATTTGCTGGTCATATCCTCCAATAACAGCAATGGAATTATCTGCACTAACAGGCGAGTGCCGACATGTATGAAAACCTCTTCCCAAGACGCCTACCTTCCTTGTCAGGAGGCGCTGTCATTGGTGCAGATGGATTCTTTGATGTGCGTTGAGTTGCCTGCATAATGACAGAATCAAGTTCCGGGTGCCCAGTAAACATGCAGGAGTATCTTCTGTAGCCTTGTACTTTTTATTTAAGTGGGGAAGGACCGCAGTAACAGTAGCTGGAGTCTTCATGACTTTTAAACCCTCTTGCCCATATGTAGATCATAATGGGCATCGCTCGGACACTCTTTTTAACCCCTTCGCTGCCAGGCCTTTTCCCCCTCCTGTGCCACGCCCTTTTTTGGCTATTTGGGGTAGTGCGCGCTGAGGCCCCTGTAACTTTTTGACCACATAAGGTATCCACGCCAAATTTGCGTCCTTTTCTTCCAACATCATGGGGATTCTGAAGGTACTCAGGGTTTGTGCATTCCCCTGGAGGGGTCACAGAAATGAGCCAAAATACAGCAAAATGTAGTTTTTTGGGGGGGAAAAACGGGCTGCAAGTGAAAGCATCTGGGTTTTTCCCTGCAAATGTGATCAAAAAAGGGTTTGTGGGGCTGAAATTACCATTTTCCCAGCTTTTAGGGGATACCAGACTTTTGTCAGAAACCCAACATTTTTTACACACTTTTGGCATTTTTCTTGGACATAGCCTATTTTTGCTATTTTTTGTGCTTTCAACCTCCTTCCAGTTAATTGTAGAAATGGGTACAAAAGCAATAATGGATCCTGGAATGCTATACATTTTAGAGAAGCAGACAAAATTCAGCAAGGGGTCAGTTGTGTAGACCCATCAAGGTTTCTTTATAGAAACTAACAGTTAAATATAGGATAAATTGAAAATTTGTTGAAAAAAAGCGCCTTTTGTGTCAACGTTTTCACCTGTAACTTCTTCTAATTTTTATAGCTCTTTGAAAGCAATATACCGTTACATCCGCTGGACATTACTGGTTGTGGGGATATATAGGACTTGTAGGTTCACCAAGAACCCGACGAACCCAGAGCCAAAAACTGAGCAGCAACTTGCAATGGTTTTTTATTATGTACCGGGTATATAGTAATTATTCTGTAAAAATGTGTACATGGAAAAATAGGTATGAAAGACACCTATGTATTTCTGAAATGGGAACAAAATATAGAGTTTAGAAACAGTAGATATTTGCACATTTCCGAAATTGGGATACTCATACTAGCATGAGAATTATCAGTCATTTTTTAGAATGACTTCTTTTTTACACAATGTCTTTCATTTGGAAGGCAGAAATGCATCGAAAGCCAATAGGTAATAACAGTTCCTTTACAAATCCGAATTACCCTAAGTCTCCCGATAAAAATGGTACCTCACTTGTAGGGGTAAGCATAGTGCCCACGACAGGAAATGGCTCAAAACCCAACGTGAACACACCACATTTTCACAATGCAAAATTACCCTTTTTTAGCAAAGTGCCTAGCTGTAGTTTTTGAACCATAGCTCTGCCGGCACCTAGGGAAACCTAGCAAACCTATACATTTTTGAAAACTAGACACCCAGGGGAATCCAGGATGGGGTGACTTGACTGCCTCCCACCAGGTTCTGTTACCCAGAATCCCTTGCAAACCTAAAAAATTGCCAAAAAAAACAAATTTTCCCCACATTTCTCTGGTGGAAAGTTCTGGAATCTGCGTGGATCCACAAATTTCCACCCACCACGCGTTCCCCAAAGTCTTCCGAGAAAAATGGTACCTCACTTGTGTGGGTCGGCCTAGTGCCCGCGACAGGAAACGGCGCAAAACGCAACGTGGACACACCTCAATTTCGCTGTGAAAAATGACCCTTTTTTGGCAAAGTGCCTAGCTGTAGTTTTTGAACCATAGCTCTGCCGGCACCTAGGAAAACCTAGCAAACCTATACATTTTTGAAAACTAGACACCCAGGGGAATCCAGGATGGGGTGACTTGACTGCCTCCCACCAGGTTCTGTTTCCCAGAATCCCTTGTAAACCTAAACAATTGCCAAAAAAAACACATTTTCTCCACATTTCTCTGGTGGAAAGTTCTGGAATCTGCGTGGATCCACACATTTCCACTCACCCCGTGTTCCCCAAAGTCTTCCGATAAAAATGGTACCTCACTTGTGTGGGTCGGCCTAGTGCCCGCGACAGGAAACGGCGCAAAACGCATCATGGACACACCTCAATTTCGCAGTGAAAAATGAACCTTTTTTGGCAACGTGCCTAGCTGTAGTTTTTGAACCCTAGCTCTGCTGGCACCTAGGGAAACCTACCAAACCCACACATTTCTGAAAACTAGACACCCGGGGGATTCCAGGGAGGTGTGGCTTGTGTGGACCCCCCAACGTTTCCTTACCCAGAATGCCCTGCAAACCTCAAATTTAGCTGAAAAAAATCACCTTTTTCACACATTTTTGTGTGGGAAAGTGGTGGCATCACCGGGCTGATACAAATTGCCTACCACCCAGCGTTCCCCCGGGTCTCCCGATAAAAACGGTGCCTCACTCGTGTGGGAGGCCCAAGTACCCGCGACAGACAAGGGCCCAAAACGTATTGAGGCGACATGAAAATTGCCTACCTCAAAACAACCTGGTTTTGCAAGGGGGGTCACCTGGGTTTTTGGCCCGGTGCTCGGCGGCCACCTAGGGTAACCTACCAAACCCACACATTTCTGAAAACTAGACAACCGGGGGATTCCAGGGAGGTATGGCTTGCGTGGATCCCCAACGTTTCCTTACCCAGAATGCCCTGCAAACCTCAAATTTAGCTGAAACAAATCACTTTTCACACATTTTTGTGTGGGAAAGTTGTGGCATCACCGGGCTGACACAAATTTCCTACCACCCAGCATTCCCCCGGGTCTCCCGATAAAAACGGTGCCTCACTCGTGTGGGAGGCTCAAGTACCCGCGACAGGCAAGGGCCCAAAACGTATTGAGGCAACATGAAAATTGCCTACCTCAAAACGACCTGGTTTTGCAAGGGGGGTCACCTGGGTTTTTGGCCCGGTGCTCGGCGGCCACCTAGGGGAACCTACCAAACCCACACATTTCTGACAACTAGACACCCGGGGGATTCCAGGGAGGTATGGCTTGTGTGGATCCCCCAACGTTTCCTTACCCAGAATGCCCTGCAAACCTCAAATTTAGCTGAAAAAAATCACCTTTTTCACACATTTTTGTGTGGGAAAGTTGTGGCATCACCCCAAAGTTGGAGGATCCACGCAAGCCATACCTCCCTGGAATCCCCCGGGTGTCTAGTTTTCAGAAATGTGTGGGTTTGGTAGGTTTCCCTAGATGGCCGCCAAGCCCAGGGCCAAAAACTCATGGGACCCCCTTTGCAAAACCAGGTTGTTTTGTGATAGGTAATTTTGATGTCTCCTCAATAGGTTTTGGGCCCTTGCCTGACGCGGGCACTAGGCCTACCCACGCAAGTGAGGTACCATTTTTCTCTGAAGACTTTGGGGAACGCAGGGTGGGTGGAATTTTGTGGACCCACGCAGATTCCAGAACTTTCCACCACAGAAATGTGAGGAAAATGTGTTATTTTGGACACATTTTTAGGTTTGCAATGGATTCTGGGTAACAGAACCTGGTGAGAGCCAGTGAAGTCACCCCATCCAGGATTCCCCTCGGTGTCTAGTTTAAAATTTTTTTCAGGTTTGCTAGGTTTGCCTACGTGCCAACTGCGCTAGGGCCCAAAATCCACAGGTATGCACATTGCTAAAAAAAATTCGGAGCCCTGGGGGGGAATCGGGGAAGGGGGTTTCATCCTGATATGCCCCTAAAGGGGCAGAAAGACTGTGGCTATTTTTTTTGTGGGGGTGTGGGCATTGGTATGACCATTTTGGGCAGCCCCCACCCCCACGCATAAAAAAACCTGCGTACTCGCTGGCGCCTAGTGGGCTTTCTGCCCCCCCAGGGTGCAGATCAGGGGCCACTGCCACCATCTGCCCTCCCGGGGATGGCAGAAAGACTGGAATTTCTCTGGGGGTGGGGTGGGGTATTGTCATGCCTATTTTGGGGAGCCCCTACCCCTACACTAATAAAACAAAAAAATCCATGGTTTCTAGTGGGCATTCTGCGCTCCCATGGGGGGCCAGATTGGGGGCTACAGCTCCCATCTGCCTCCTGGGGGGCAGAAAGAGTGTCATTTTTGTGGGGGGGGGGGAGGGTGGGGTCATTGGCGTGCCCATTTCGGGCAGCCCACACCCTTAAAACAGTTGCGCAAAAAAAATCCCTGGTGTTTAGTGGGCTTTCTGCCCCCCCCCCCCCGAAGGGGCAGATTAGGGGCCAATGCCCCATCTTCCCCCCGGGGGGCAGAAAGACTGTAATAATTGGGGGGTGGGGACATGGGCCTGCCCGTTTTGGGCAGCCCCCACCCCTATTTTTATTTTTTTTACAATTCCCTGGTGTCTAGTGGTCTTTTTGCCCCCCCCCGGGGGGGCAGATTGGGGGCCAATACCCCATCTGTAATGGTGGTGGGTGGGTGGGGGCATTGGCGTGCCCGTTTCGGACAGCCCCCACTCTAAAAAAAAAAAATGAAAAGAAATCCCTGCTGTATAGGGGGCTTTCTGCCCCCCCCCCCCCCGAAGGGGCAGATTAGGGGCCAATGCCCCATCTGCCCCCCAGTGGGGGCAGAAAGACTGTGTTAATTGGGGGTGGGGTGGGGGCATGGGCCTGCCCGTTATGGGCAGCCCCCACCCCCATTTTTTTTATTTTTTTTAATTCTCTGGTGTCTAGTGGGCTTTTTGCCCCCCAGGGAGGCAGATTGGGGGGTACTGCCCCCATCTGCCCCCCAGGGGGGCAAAAAGACTAAATTAGGCCAAAATTATTTGGGGGGAGCAAAGGCCCTTGCCCAAGGGGCCACTCCCCCCTCCCTGGTGTCTAGTGGGTGAATCCCTGCTTGGGGATCGCTCTCCTGTGGCGATCCCCAAGCAGGGATCCACTGGAGATTCTCTCCTTTCCAACGATACCTCTCCCGTCTTTCTACGTGCTCAGGGGGCTGAGATAGCCTCTTGGCTCATTTCAGTTTCAGTTTCAGTGTAATGACGTCGGCGCGACGTGCGCACCGATCGTCATTACACCGAAAGCAGGGGGGTCCTCGGGAGCTGGGGAAGCTCTTCCCCAGCTCCCGAGGCTATTTTCAGTAAAAGGGAATCCCTCTGGTGCCCACACCAGAGGGATTCCCAAGGGAATGCCTCATGACGAGCTGGACTCGTCATGGGCACAGCGCGACTGTGCTCCATGAAGAGTCCAGCTCGTCATGGGCACACAAGGGGTTAAGTGGCTCCACAAAATCATAGAGAAAGCAGTCTGTCTGCTTCGTGGGCATGGGTTAAGTCAAACCTCTTTGCTGCCCTTTCGAGCAGGTTATGAAAAATCCCAATGACCTCAAAAGGAAAATGCACATGCATTTGTGAGGGGGATGATGGCGTGGGTATCAAATAATCATCCCATTCTGCATGGGTGTCGAAAAGCTCATCCTCCTCTCTATCCTCATCAGAAGTTGCTGTCACGACTGGCTCCCTGTGTTCACGTGTCCACCACCAGGGAGCGCAATCAATCAATCAATCATTTCATTTGTAAAGCGCACTACATACCTGGAAGGGTCTCAAGGCGCTGGGGGGGCTACTGATCGAACAGCCAGGTCTTGAGCATCCTCCTGAAGGTCAGCAGGTCTTGGGTCTGTCGTAGGCTCAATTGGAGGGTGTTCCATGTCTTGGCGGCGAGGTGGGAGAAGGATCTCCCGCCGGTGGTCGTTATGGTAGGCTAGGCCGGTCTTGTGGAGTGCCTTGTGTGCATGGATGAGGAGCTTGAAGGATATCCTCTTTCTGACAGGGAGCCAGTGCAGGTCCCTCAGGTGGCATGGTACGTCGATGATCAGTCGTCCCGAGGCGTTTTGGATGCGTTGTAGTCGTTTGATGAGCTTGGTCGGGGCTCCCGCGTAGAGAGCGTTCCCGTAGTCGAGTCTGCTGCTGACGAGGGCCTGGGTGACTGTCTTTCTTGTGTTTGTCGGGATCCATCTGTAGATCTTGAGGAGCATGTGGAGGGTGTTGAAGCAGGAGGAGGAGACGGCGTTGACCTGCTTGGTCATTGAGAGCGTTGAGTCGAGGATGATTCCCAGGTTACGTGCGTGGTCGGTGGGTGTCGGGGCTGCTCCCAGTGCCACCAGGAGTCATCCCAGGCTGAAGGGTTGGTACCGAGGATGAGGACCTCCGTCTTGCCCGAGTTCAGCTTCAGACAGCTGGTCTTCATCCAGTCAGCGACGGCCTTCATTCCTTCGTGGAGGTTGGCTTTGGCGGTGATGGGGTCCTTGGTGAGGGAAAGGATCAGTTGAGTGTCGTCGGCGTAGGAAATTGTGTTGAGGTTGTGCTGTCAGGCGACGTGTGCGAGCGGGGCCATGTAAATGTTGAACCGTGTCGGGCTGAGGGAGGATCCTTGGTGTACGCCGCAGATGATCTCGGAGGCTTTGAACCGGAATGGGGGAGGCGGACACTCTGGGTTCTGCCGGAGAGGAAGGAGGTGGTCCATTCCAGAGCCCTGTCTCGGATCCCTGCAGCGTGGAGGCGTGTGCGTAGTGTGCGGTGGCAGACGGTGTCGAAGGCAGCGGAGAGGTCTAGGAGGATGAGTGCTATGGTCTCTCCGTTGTCGAACAGGATCCTGATGTCGTCTGTGGTGGCGATGAGGGCAGTCTCGGTGCTGTGGTTGCTGCGGAACCTTGACTGAGAAGGGTCCAGGATTCTGTTTTCTTCGAGGTATCGGGTTAGTTGTCTGTTGTCGATTTTCTCGACCTTGGCTGGGAAGGGGAGCAGAGAGATGGGTCGGAAGTTCATGAGGTCTCTTGGATCTGCCTTGGGATTTTTTTAGTAGAGAAAGATTGATGACGTTGCGCAGGTGGGGTGCGATGGAGCTGCTTGCTTTGTTGAGGATGTGGTGCGGGAAGGGATCTGACGGGGATCCGGAGTGGATTGTGCTCATGGTCTTGATGGTGTTATCGATGCTCACGTTGGCCCATGTTAGCAGGGGGTCGTGGTCGATAGTGTGCGGAGGGTCTGTTGTGTTGCTGTCTGTTGGGGTTGTCTGGGTGTTGAAGCCGTCGTGGATGTCTGGTATCTTGCAGTGGAAGAAGGTGGCGAGGGAGTCGCACAGGGCTTGCGACGGCGGGATGTCGTTGGTGTTGGAGCGTAGGTTGGAGAGTTCCTTCACGATGTTGAAGAGCTCCTTGCTATTGTGTGCGTTGTTGTCGAGGCGGTCTTTGAACGAGGTTCTCTTGGCAGCCCTGATGAGGTGGTGGTGGTGGTTGCGGATGGCGTCCTTGTGTGCTGCGCGGTTGTCCGGAGTTTTTTCGCTGTGCCATTTCTTCTCTAGTTTCCGGCAGGCTTGCTTGGAGGCTAGGAGTTCTGGGGTGAACCAGCTGGCCCTCTTGCTGGTGTCTCTGTCGGGGGGTTTCTTCAGTGGGGCGAGGGTGTTGGCGCAGTCCAGCGATCCAGCATGTGGGACTCTCCAGGGTTCTGATAAACTTCCAGATCCTCCTCTTCATGCATATACTGACTTCCAGTCATTTAGATTCTACTTGCAAATTGCTATCTATTCCCAATCTATGCTGGGTTTTGTGAAAGCCAGCCTGCTCATGCTTGAAGCCAGCCTACTTATGTGTGACACACTGTTACCTAGAATCGCCTGCTCACTGCTTCGTCTCCACCCCTGCAGGCCAACGATGGGTGTAGGAATTCAGCTCACCTGTGGCTGGCTGCTGCTACCCTGCTCACATCTGATGCATGTGATTACCTTGAGCTCTTTTAAGCCCCAGCTCCCTTCAGTCCAAGGTGGGTCACAGTAGCTGTGTACTGGTGAGACCGGCCATTGTTTCCAGTGTTTCCTGAGCTTTTGATATCCTTGTTTCCAGTGTCTCCTGAGATTTTGATATCTTTGTTTCCAGTGTTTCCTGAGCTTTAGTTATTCCTTGTTCCTGAGCTGCTGCTGTTTTCCTTGTTCCTGAATTAGCGCTGCCTGAAGCGATACTGTGACTCTCGAGCCTTAGCATTCCTTGTTCCTGAACTGCAGCAGTTTCCCTTGTTCCTGAACTAGCACTGCATGTAATGCTCCCTTGACATGTGCTTTTGCTCAATTCTTGTTCTTGCTCCAGCACAGCCTTCAGTGCTACTTGGTTTTCCTGACTCCAGATCAAGCACTATTTTAGTATACCCATGTAGCCTCCCCTTCTGTTTATCCTATCCCAGTCCCTGCCTTTTTTCCCATTTCCTTAGTTCCAGTTCCTAGTGGGCTATCCTTTCTATTTCTGCTGTCTTGCTTATATTTCCTTGTAGGTTTGTTACTTGCTTTCTACCAAGTGTGCCCTCTGATTTCTTCCTTTCCTGTTAAGCACTCCTCCTTGCTAGCTCCTTTTCTATTGTGCTTGTGTTTAGCTCTACCCCCTTGCTGTTACTGTCTTGCGTGTTCCTGTTTGATCCCCAGGGCCCGTGGGCACAGCTGACCACCTACGTGGTGTTTCTTGTTCACTCTATTTTCTTTGAGTTACATTTATAACATCACCATTGGTATCCGCTCCACAGACCCTGCCTTTGTATGTATATCCTATATGTGGGTATTTGCAGTCAGTATCTGTAACAGCACTTGTGGGTGAGTAACTAACTGAGCTTCAGTCTTACCGTGTGAAGCTCTGAGTGCTTTACCCCACATTCCCTTTATTGTTAATGTTGTTTTATATATAAGTGTATTGCACATCCGTCCTGGGTGTAGTGATTCTGAATGCTGACCGCCTCATGAGTCCCTGTCCTTTTTGAGTCTGAGCCATCTTGTTCCTTTGTGCAGGCTTCCCCTTTGGATCCTTTTTCTTCTCTGACTTCCTGTGTGATCCTAGGCAGTGCTGTACTCCTTTTTCTGATTAATTTTCTACCCAGTCACCAGTCTTTGCCAAAGTCCCTGATTGTGTCCCAGACAGTTGCAGGATTTTGGGTAAGAGTTACTTCTGGGCAATGTCTTACTGAGGCAGGTAATACATTCCTCTGTTGCAGAGTAGAAGGTTACAACCAGAAATGGACCACCATCATCCGAGTCCTCTTCTTCCAAAAGGTGTTGGCAGCAGGGGTGACACCTTTCTTGGGGGAAGAGTGCTCCGGGGTTAAATACCTTATTTTTTCCCGTTTATAAAAAAATTCTCTCGTAGACGGTGTCAATAATGAGGGCATCGACAAAGGCTTAGGCATTGATGATGCAAAAGAAATCTCCGCCGACAGAATGGGTGTCGTGAACATTGTCATCGTCGTTATTGTCGCTGAAGTCGTCGATGGTGGAATTGTATTCACAGACTTCGAGGACGAAGTCATGGAAATTTTTAGCATCAACGGTCTAGAGGCTAGGATCTTTGTTGAGGATGTTGTCATTGAAGAAGGTGACGTCGTAGATAACGTTGTCACATTGCTAGAGGCAGCCATCGTCGATGTTGCCGTAGATGTGTTCATCACTGATGATGATGGTCTCATTAATGGGGAGATGTTTGTCGATGTTTTTCAGTGGATGGCTGAGAAGATGGCTTTTTAAAAGAAAGCTGTACCTTAGTACGAGGTGTAGGAGGCTCAGACTTTCATGAGGCGATTTTGAAGGACTGTGCACCCTGTAAGGCCCATGAGTGGTCTATTCTTTGGCATTCTGAGGCTGCTTTAGAAAGGAGTGAGAATGAGATGACCTCTCATTTTTAGGAGACCTTCTGGAGGATGATGATGATGATAAATCCTCACTGCACATCGGCTCTTATTTTGTTTTAAGCTTGTGTAGCCATATTAGCAGCCTCCCCTCGTGGTCTTTTAAAGCCTTAGTAGAGAAGGCACCATACAATTGTTAGCCTTATGATGTGGATAAAGGCAATATATTCACTCATGGTGAGGGTCATCTACATGAAGCCTCTTCTTGGCACAGGTACCAAAGGGCTTTCTTTTCTTTATCTGACATGACTAACTCAGAGTAAAAAATAAAGCACAGAAATACAGCCCCAAGTAGATGGTAAGTGTAATCTGTACATTCTCTGAATGACTAAAGAGTTTTTAATCCTTGAAAAAAGGTGCAGAACCAAGAAAACTGAGCAGAGCTCAGGGGAGAATCCCTAACACGAATTGCAGTAGAAAATCTGGAGGAATGGAGCTTTCTTTAGGGGTGTTCTAGAGGGCAGGGTAACCTCAGTGGTTGAAACCCAACTTTGGTCACTTTTTAGAAAAAGACTGATATGTTACAAAATGAAAGGGTCTAGGTCCTTTCTGGTCTATATTTAACATTGCATAGCTATTTTAGTATACCGTGGGACTCCCATCTCGACAATGGGGGATAATTCAAGCATGTGAATCTATGAAAGTTCCAATACTTGAGTAACTATACCTTCACTAACCTACTTTCCATTGGGATGCACAATCATGCTTACCTTAAAGTTTTGTCTGAACAAATCAATGAATGATACACCCTCTATTTGGAATACATGTCTGTGGCTATGAAAACGTGCAGTTGGAGAAGAGAGGGGGGAAACCTGTTCCATATTTTATTACCCTTTGTTAGCGTTTTCTTGTGTCAGGAAATTTTCCTTTTCCAGTTCCAAAGTTCCTGGAATAACTGACAAAGGATACCTGGATGACCTAGTTGTTGCAGAACCCTGAATAATGCTGATTTGTGTATCATAAGGCTGGTCACGTGCAAAGGTTATCATTTTTGTCCCCCTGGCCAGAACCTCACTGAATGTGATGAACCAGGGACAACTCTACTGTAGATATTGGCAAAGGAAGAGTAGATGTTCTATGATCATGGACTAGTGCTAGGAATTCTCATCAAAGAATTTAATCCTATTATCATTTGAGGGATGTCTCAGATCTGTAATCATTTCTCTCTGTTTCTGTCAAGGTCGCCCTTGCCATCAGTGAACATCCATTTTTATGGAAGCACTGTCACCTACATGTTCCTATATTTAGATGGGGGAATCAGGAGTACTATGTAAATAGATTTATGGTCATTGAGAGGCATTTTGGTCTCATGTATTTTTTAGGTAGAAGAGTTTTTGTATGCCAGAATTTTCTCGAAAAAATTGCTGTGAACAGGACTATCTCAGACCCATGTTCTCCTCTTGAGGTCGACAACGATAACAGTTAGGCCAATTCACAGAACTAATCTGAGATAAAATCCTAAACTTACTACTTTTGGTGTTCACAGAAGGCATTTAGCAGTAGGTTTAGAGGAGAATAGAGGGGAAGAGATAAAGAGTGAAATGGAGAGTGGGTAGATGTACAACCTGAGAAATATAGATAGACCGAGAAAAGAGGGAGTCAACTCTATATAGTTTTTAAAGTATATCGCGTTTGGAGCTTTGTAACTACCACAACAGGCTTTTGAAATAACAAATCTGCATTAATCTTTAAACATTCCCTGAACAGATAATACTCAAATAACTCTACAAGTGGATTTTAAAATCATTCCATATTTTGGCCAATATTCATAGCCCCACATTTCACTTTCCAAATTTCTAATGATAAAGCCCCCTAAAGACTCCCCTTGACCCTGCATCAAAAGAGAGGTAGCCCTGCTGAAAATTGTTAGTACTGTCTATGAAAAATATTGAAAGCCTCTTTAGAAGTGCTGGTTCCAATATGATTTTAACAGTATAGATTCTTGAACGTTATCTTAACTAGGCATCTACCTTACGTTGTGAAGCTTTATTCATGACCTACTAACCTCTACTTTACAGCTGTAAATTCTCAGAGTAAATATTTTCAAAAATAACCCCATAAGCAATGGCACGTTCCACTATAAAAATGTATTTGAATTCCATTCAGTTTTCACCACTGTTACAGATTACACATGCTTCAAGGATTACCCTTCATTTTAATCAAAAATGCAAGTGCAAGACCCCAGAAAGTCCCTGTAATGTTCTCTTTAAAATCTTATAAAGATAACCAAAGGTTACTGTTCCTGTGTGCTTTAGAGAGCTGCAGGGCTCATCAGGGGTAGTAAGCGCTATATAAATACAATTACAGATTTCCTAATTCTCAGGGGACCTGTGTAGTTTCAACAAATATACGTGCCCAGTGTTCTTTAAAGTAGAGGGCACTAATAATAAAACGCAACACCAAAAATAAGTCTGTTTTCAACAGTCTCCATGTTGTGCCACTTTATACTGTTAGTGGTAGGAAACCCATTTAGTTTTCTTTTGGCCATACACCTCAAAGCGTATGCTCCTGTTACAGGTTGAGTCCGCACATAGTTGAAAAAAGTGCACTCCCAAACATTCTGTTCCCGTACAAAAATAAATATTAATTTGAGGGAACATTGCCCACAATCCCTAACTTTGGAACTTAAACTTTATTTAAAGCAGTTCAAGATGCGACGGATTGTTCTGATCTGCTAAAAGGAATTGAACAAAAATTGGAGTTTTTATCGGACATCTCCTTTGATGAGGTGAAATCTTCTGCATCTCCAAGTTATGCTTCAACCACAGCGCAACATAAACTATATTTGAAAGCATGGAATACAGATGCTATTCAAAGATCTACGTTCCTCAGGAGGACCTTCGAAGGATGCCATGTTTTTTTGCATGAATTGGAATAAGCTAGTTACTTACCTGTTACCGTTTGTATCTTTAAGATTTTCACATGCTTCAATCATTCTTGTTTCGCACAATGAATTTCCCCCTTGTAAATCGGAGAATAGATTTTTTGACATTGAATGGTTTCACCTCCCCTACTCTTCTTGCTGATGTTAAGCGCTAAGCGAAGGTTTTCTTCCAAGAGTTACACTTTAGGTGAGCTTTGTGGATTGGCTGGAAGGGAGGTAGCATCAGTTGACTCAGGACAATGCTGAGGTTCCATGACATTGTAGTGTAACACACAGGTGGAAAAGAGTGCTCTAAAGAGTCTTTTCATTCATTATGTTATGATTCGGTGGGAGAACAGAGTGGATGAGTTGACTTCTGTGGTTCTAAATCTTGATATTTGTGCAAGATGGAGTTGCACAGATGAGTAATTCAGACCATCCCTTGCCAGATCCAACAAGTATGGTAGTATCTGGTGAGGTTGTATATAAAGTGGCTGAAAACGTTTGCTTTCATCAGACACAAAAACATCCACTTGGTGTTGTATGTCTATATGGTTGCTAGTGCTTGTGCCTGCGCTAGGATGTTTTTACATTGAATGTTGAAGTACCAAGCTGTCAGGTTTAGCTATTTGTAATTGTGGTGTAGCATCTCTCTAGATGATGCCTGGAGAGGAGCCTGGAATGAGATTTTAGTGATACTGCTGGACATGCAGATAGTTGCAGGAGTTCGCTGTACCATTACTGGCGTGGCAATTTCCATAACAATGAGGATCGGAGTGAAATGATCTGTCTTTGCCTTCCTCATAACCCTAAGCTCATGGGTAACAAGAAAAGTGTTTGCAAAGGTGTTCTACCATGTGATTGAAAGGACATTACCCATAGTTCCTAGTTGCCACAATTGGTTAACATAGCAGCCTTTTCTATTGGTGTGGGTGGCAAACAAATCCCGGGTGGGCTGACCGACCACACCATCAGAAGATAAAGTAAATTTGTTCCTGGTAGAATTTCAGCCCGTGGCAGTCAGAGTTGTTGGCTGAGTGCACCCGCCTGATAGTTTGATGCCCAAGCGGGTGTTCCATGGCCATATCCGTTTGGCGAAAAAATTGCTCAGTCACATAGCTATTGCACCTCTTCTGACACAGACCGGAACAATGTTCCCCCTTGCTTGATGATGCAAAACATTGACTCTGTATTGTCTATCCTGATGAGGACTGCTTGACCTGCTAATCTTGGAAGGAACACTTGTAGGCCCAGTCATCTGGCTGGGAGCTCCAAAACGCTGATATGAAGCATCATCTGTGTGTGACCAGAGGCCTCTGGTTAGCAGCTCTTGTAAGTGATATCTCCAGCCGTCTATGGACGCATCCGTTGTTATCACTACTCTTTCTGATGTAGGCTTTAAAGAGATACCCGACTTGAGGTTTCCAGGGAATCTCCACCACAACAGTGCATATTTTAGCTGTCTCGTAATACGGAGTGTGTTGTGTCATGTGCAGTCTATTTGTTTCCATTGGTTGTCGTGCTCTTATTGGATGGGTCTCATTCGGAGCCTGCAAAAAGGATTAAGGCCTATATACAGTGTGACATCAGGCCCATTGGAGACTTTCACTGCCTGACTGTGACCAACTGCCTGGTAGATAAGGCCTTTGCCATGGCTTTGAAGCTTGAGCACTCTCTCCAGTGATGGTAAGGCCTTTCCCAATTGTATGTCTAGAATTGCTCCCAAGAACTGAATGTTAACGTGCAGTTCCAAAGAAGACTTCTCAGTGTTGAGAGTGAGACCCAAATTGAGGAAGAAAGTGATGTGGGTGGTCATAGAAGCCTTTGCCTCTTCCTTTGATGGAGCCTTGACGAGCCAGTCATCAAAGTATGAATACACTTTATGACTCTTTCGTCTGAGGAAGGCAGCTACTGGCACTAGGAACTTGTCAAATATACGATGTGCTAATCTGAGGCCAAATGGGAGTGCCTTGAATTGACATTACTGTCCGCAACTAGAAAGGCTGAGGTACTTTCTGTGCCTCCGTGGATAGGGATGTGGAAGTACGCATTTTGAAGGCCCATGGAAGTTAGATATTCCCCTTCCTCCCTGAATCATCAATCAGGAGGACGGACCTTTTGAAGCATCACCAAACACAAAATCTGCTTATTGAGAAACTTTTTCAGATTAGAATTGGTCTCCTTTGTCCTATTTTCTTCTTTATCAAAAAGTACCTGGTTTGTTTCCCATCTGGGGACCATCTCTATTGCTCACTTGAGAAGGCATAGAATTGTGTGTTGTTGCTCCCTCAAATGGAGAGGCTGTTTCTTCTTACATGGGCAGAAAGGAGGTTTCCGCACAAATTCTGACGTATGTCCTTAATGTACAGTCTGTCGTACACATTGGTCGATGTTATGGACTCCCATGTTCAGGGAAAAAGGGACATTCTGTCCACATTTACTGAGATTTAGATGAAAGGCGGGTGGTGCTATGGAGAGTCCAGACCCCTTGTTCTGGTCATTGGAGCACGACTGAGAGAAGCTCCTCTTCCATCCGTACGACCATAAATGTTAAGCGCTCTGAAACGTGCTGGGGTCATGTTCATGCCTTGCACTTATTTTTATGTTCTTTTGCCACTATTGTATCCTACCTACCCTAATTGTTAAGCGCCCTGATACCCGCCTGGGTTATGTTTGCGCTATACAAAACTTTATAAATAAATCTAGATGATCTGCCATATCCTTGTCTTTTGTTGGAGTTGGGGGTATATCCCTGGACACACCCAGTCTGCCATTGGTGGTAGTATGGTCATATCGGTCCTCAATACTGATTGTAACCTCCCCTGTAGGCTTGGAATATGGGTGAGCCTTGAAAAGTGGATGAGCTAGCTCTCCAATACTGCTGTAATCTTAGTGATTTCGCTATGTGGCGATCAGTCTCAATGTTTTGGAGTTCCTCACTTATCTGCTTCTAGTAAAAGGAGACGCCATCAAACGGCATGCTGGGGATATTTGTTTGGAGTTCTGGACAGAAAGCTATGGACCTAAGCCATCCCTGCCGCCTCAAAATATATGCCCCTGCTCGCTGACTAAAACTTGCATTCAAAACATCTATTGAGCAAAAATCACTAATAGCTCCCGAAGTAATTTCTCCTGCTTTAAGAGCCTATGAAGCCTTCTTTTTGTCTGCTGCATTGAGGTCAAGCAGTGCTGAGATATTGTGCCACAGCTGGCCATCATAACAGCCCAAGATCGCAACACCATTAGCTAGCAGCCTTAATGGATGCTGCCGCCATAGGACTTATCCTGTGGCCCAAATTATCTATTTGCCTTCTGCCCCTGTCTGGAGAAAATGATGGTGTGATCAGATTCTTTGATCTGCGATGGACTGTTAATGTCAGGGGATTTGAAGAGCGCACTGTTACCCTGAGGTATCCGGGCGCTAGCTGCAGTCCTCCATAACGCAACAGCAATTAGAACCGGATGGAATCATAAGTCAAAAAGCCAGGTTTTTAAGGCCTTCCTGAATTCGATTAAGTCCGACCTATTCCTCAGGTGTAAAGGGAGATCATTCCAAGACTTAGAAGCACAGATGCTAAAACTTTTACCTCCCCACCTGGCTTTTTTTGTAGAAGGTACCATCACCGATTTTGGTCTGAGGGAGCGCAGAGGTCTATTGGGCACATACCACCGAAACTGCTGCCTAAGGTGGATTTTATGAAGAAGGGGACTCGCACTCCTTGAGAGAACCAGTAAACCAGTATTTATTTGTAGTATGGTAAAGACCCCTGGGACACATCTGCTCACAGGTCCAACTGCAATCCATCTGCCCCAACATTCCTTGTTTACAATCAGGTAGATGGTTGCTAAGAGACTGCAGCATTCCATGTTGCCATAACAAGAGCTATGGTAATTAACATCACATACCAATGTAGAATACAACACATCTCCCCCCTTAAACAATAATGAACTATAAAAAAACTATGTACATATGTAATCCTCATATTTTGTTGGCATTGTACGTTGTCTTGAACTTGTTTTGACTTTAGCAATAGGCAAACTAATGGAATCCGAATTGACTTTACATGCAACAATATTTTGTCTAGTATTAGGAGACATGGCAACTTCAGTGTCAGAGCATGGTGATACCTTCCTAGTGTTCCACCAATTCCCATCATCCAGCTTCACACTGTTACCCTTTACCACAATAATCCTTTTGGGAAAAGACCACTTAGAATGACCCTTTTTTGCCTTATCCCCAACAAATACTCTCACAAACATGCCTTGCACAAAATTACGTTTTGGTTTCACCATGTTTTTGTTAAAACGATCACAATAACCCTTTTGATATTTTTCCACTCTATCTCGCACCTCCTCTAAGTTTGCATTGTATATTCCAGCTCTATTCATCCAAGGTGGCACAGCCACAGAACAAGGAATCCTTCCTTTAAGTAAGGAAAAAGGTGTTTCTCTTGTCACTGAATGTGGAGTTGTGCGGTACGACCACAACATGTCCTTGACACACTGCCTCCATAGCTCTTTGTTTTTGCATGCTAATTGAATACATTCAACCAGTACTCTGTTGAAACGCTCCACCAATCCGTTTCCCCTCGGATGATAGACTGGCGTGGTAGTGTGTTTAATTCCCCACTTCCTCAGAAAACTCTCAAATTCATCTGATATGAATTGGGGTCCATTATCTGTAACAAGTTCAGTGGGGCAACCTTCCCTTCTAAAAATGTCTTCACAGAATGAAATAGCACTTGCAGACTTGACCTCTTTAACAAAGGCAACTTCTGGCCACTTTGAAAAGTAATCCACCATAACTATGGCAAATCTCTCTGATGCATTTAAGATATCGAAAGGTCCACATACATCAATGGCTAATTTATCCCATGCACCTTTAGGCATGGGCGACGCACTTATGAAGGCTTCTTGAGAAGAGTGGGTCTTGTCGCTACACGCACAAGCCATGCAATCTCGAACAAAACGCTCAATCTGCACATCCATACCAGGCCACCAAAAATCTACTCTGATCCTTCTCTTCATAGCCGACATTCCCCCATGCCCTTCATGCATGATGTTTAGTAATCTGTTTCTTAATTTCTCAGGAACCATTAATCTACTACCTCTCCTAAGTAGACCTTCTATCACATTCAACTCAGACCATATCAATTTGAAGGAATTTAGATTCTTATGTGCTTTCCATCCTTGTTCACAACTTAATGCTTTTATAACCATGTCTAGTACAACATCTTCCTCCATGGCCTCCTTCCACTCAACTTCACTGATGGCCGTACACACATCCTTTATTTCAGCAACCATCCATTCATCATCTTCCTCCTCATATGTATTTTCTAACGGTAGTCTAGATATGCAATCTGTATTTACATTCCTTACACCTGGAATATATTTCACATCAAAAACATATTCTTGCAAACGGTATAACCATTTTGCTATTCTGGGAGTGGCCTTGCTTGCACCTCTTGTGGAGAATAGATCTATCAAAGGTTTGTGGTCAGTATGTAATTGGAACTTGGTTCCCCACACAAATGTCCTAAAATATTGTATACCCCACCAACACGCTAAAGCTTCTTTCTCAATGGTAGAATAAGAGTGTTCTGCCCCTTTTAGTGTGCGGGACGCAAACGCCACTACCCTTTCTTGTTCCTTGTGCAACTGGACTAATACTGCACCTAATCCATTATTACTGGCATCAGTAATGATGATAGTTTGGTCATTAGGGTCAAATGGCCTTAATGACACAGCATTTATGATGCATTTCTTGATAGAATCAAAATTTTGTTGACATACTTCAGTCCACTCGAATTTGGCACCTTTCTTTATTAGGTTCCTAAGCTCTTGTACTTTGTCTGAAAAATGGTGAACAAATTTCAAATAGTACTCTGCTAACCCCAAGAATGACCTGAGTTGATCTCTATCTCTTTGAGTAGGAGCCTTTTCAATGGCTTCAACCAAACTACGTTTTGGTTTTACTCCCTCACTGAACAAAGTATGACCAAGATACTCCACTTCATTGACTCCGAATTTGCATTTTTCTAATGCAATCGTGAGACCAGCTTCAGAAAGTCTGGTGAGAACCTCTTCCAAGAATAACTCATGATTGTTTTCATCACTCCCCCATACCAACACATCATCTTGAAAAACTACTACATTTTTAAGACCGGTTAAAATAGATTGCATCACCCTTTGGAAAACAGCTGAAGCGGACGCTAAACCAAATGGCATGCGTTTAAACTGAAAAGCTCCTTCTGGAGTAATGAAAGAAGTGATGTGCTTTGAGTCTTCGTGTAATAGTATTTGATGGTATGCATTAGATAGATCTAAAGTGGTGAAATATGTTCCCCCTTTGATAGTAGCTAGCATTTCGTTTATTCGTGGGAGAGGATACCGATCTATCCAGATATTGTCATTAACATCTCTCAAATCAATGCACATCCTAATATTTCCATTAGGTTTTCGGGCTAAAATTACTGGACTTAGCCATTCAGACGCCTCAATTCGCTCAATAATATCTTCGTTACACAATCTGACCAATTAATTTTTACGTTTTTCTCTTAAAACCAAAGGTACATTTCTTACTTTATGTACTCTAGGGGTAGCATCTACTTTCAAAATAATTTTGTGTTTGAATTTTTTCAAACACCCTAATTTTTCACTGAATAATTTGGGAAATTTATTAACCCATTTGGAAGTTGTGCTTGGTGAGGTTAGCAAAACTTGTTGGGGATGATTAGGATTCAATACTATATTGAGTGCTCTCTGCTATTTCCATCCTAAAAGAGATCTTCCTTTTTTTACTACAAATAATTTGGCTGTTCTCTTCCTGTCTAAAAAACACATCTCAGTTTCTATAAAACCTAACACAGGAAGTTTTTCACCACAATACCCCTCTGGAACAACATCGGTGGGCTGCAATTCATTTAAATTACCACCTAAACCTTCCCAAATAAACTTGTCTATAATAGTAAATGAGGGAACAAGAATCTGCCCATACATGTACATCTTTGTTCTTAATTCTGATAATGCATTTGGGAGGGCGATAACTATCTTGTTTGTTTGTTTCACATTTGAGAACTTGACTTGATTCAATGACCATAACTTCAATATCCTCATTCTCACCCTCACTATCATAGAACAGCTCCTCCTTGTGAGGCATTTTATCTTGAACTAATGCATTGACAGACTTAGATGTCGCAGAAGAACTTGCACTTCTACACCATCTTGCAAAATGCCCTAACCTTTTGCATTTATGGCACCTTGTTTTAATTGCAGGACAATAGGTAGCATCTGCTGTGTGTTTCGGGCTTCCACACCTATAACAAACTTTAGGTTTAAATCTCACACCTCCTTGTTTGTTGAGAGATATAGGTTTGGCTTCCACTTTTTTTGTATTCCTTTTTATGTTGTGTATAGTGTCATCTTCTTTGACAATTTTTGGGGAAGGTGTATTTAACTCTTTTACGTATCAGGAAGTGTTTTCCATCCGTTTGGCTACTGACAATGTTTTATCTAAAGCGGGATCCTTTAAACCCAATAGTTTTTCCTGTATTTTTAAATTAGACATTCTATTAATTAGTTGGTCCCTAATTAGATCATCCCTCATATCATTAAATTTACATGTAACGGCCAACATTCTTAAATTTGCTACATATTGTTCGATGGTTTCTCCTGCTGCCTGTACACGTGAAAAAAATTTGTGTCTCTCCACCACAACACTGACTTTTTTTCCAAAGTTCTCCTCTAACGCTTTCAACGCAACTTCAAAAATGTCAATGTTGCTGTCTCCAGAAGCTTCACTATCAGCGCTGGTTTCAGTCATAATGGCTTCCATTGAAGGTAATGTTTTTAGAACATTTCTTCCCTCCAAGCCTAAAAATTGTTTTAAAATTGCTAATTTTCTTTTTGAAACGTAGTCATCACCCCCAATGGCTTCTAAATAAGTTTCAAAGGTTTCTTTCCAGTGCTCCCATAACATGCATGGTTCACCAGGACTTGGTAGAAAGTAAGGTGGCGCTGGAATCACCTGAGAAGACCTTGTTCACTGAAATAAAATGCAGTTGTGGAGAAATACCAATAAGATTTGGGTGGCGCTACGCTCTTAATGTGTTTCTGCCATCAAGCAATCAAAAGGAGAAAAAAATTATTAAAGTTCCAATTAAGGTCCCAAAAAAACAATTCCAGTTAGTAGATAAAAAATGTTGACAGCGAAGATAAAAGAATTTCTTTTCTCCTTTTTATTTAAAAGGAATTCACCTCCGTAGGGTATAAAGATTCTTGAGCCTTAGAACTTGTACAATAGTCCCTTGTTTGTTACTATTGCACCCCTTCAAAGGAACCAACGTTAGTCCTTTGTTTGTCTTTGCAGCATAACCATGATCCTTTGCGTGTGAACGTGAAGAAAACGCTCTTACAAGCTGAATGGAGTCAGCCGGGGAGTGAACGTTCGTGTGGAAGACTCGATGCACGAAGACTCCAGGTACGTGCACTCTTAAGTTTGAATGACGCCGCAATTGCCGATCCGTGTGTTCACGCTGTAAATACAATTCGTTCAAATGTGGAAAAACACCAGCCAAACAAATGCGCGCTGGCAAACCTCGCCGAACAGCAGCCAGCAACCCTGCGCTACCTGGCTGACTGACACGCGTCGTGTCGATCCGACGCCCAAATTTAAATGAGGCTTCACAGTCTCAGGAGCAACCACTGTCACCACTACACCGCAACAGAGATCCCAAACCTGAACGAGACCTCACAGTCTCAGCGGTAATCTCCGTCAAAATCACACCGCAAAAGAGCCGCTCCAGGTCAACACATAAACACTCGGTGCCGCTTGTCTCTTGTAAGCAGGATTAAATGTTCACATAAAGATCACATAGTGAAGGTTACCAGATAAATGCTTGAAAGTTGGTGAGCCATCAATGTCACTGCTAAGAATAATCCAGGGGTCACTCACAGTCCCAATTGGTTCTAGCACGACTGTAGAAAAGTTCATCTGTTTTAGGGTTACTTCCACGCTCGTCGCCAGTTTTATGAAGAAGGTGACTCACACTTGAGAGAACCAGTATTTATTTGTAGTATGGTAAAGACCCCTGGGACACATCTGCTCACAGGTCCAACTGCAATCCATCTGCCCCAACATTCATAGTTTACAATCAGGTAGATGGTTGCTAAGAGACTGCAGCATTCCATGTTGCCATAACAAGAGCTATGGTAATTAACATCATCTACCAATGTAGAATACAACAGTGGACAGGTCCAATGCCTTGTTGAGCCTTAAAGACCATACAAAGTGCCTTAAACTGTAATCTTTTCTTTACAGGTAGCCAGTGAAGTCTACGTATTTCACCGGAGACCGAAGCAAATATTGGTATATTTGAGGACTCCGGCCGCCACGTTCTGCAGGAGATTGAGTTTACACTCAAAACACTAAGGTATAGACTATTACAGTAGTCTAACCTTGATGTAATCAGTGAGGTGATCACCAAACGCTGGCTGTCCTTTGGCAGGAAAGGCAACATTTTCCTACATGTCCTTAGGACATAAGCTGTAGCAGAGGCCACTGCATTGACTTGAGCCCCAAAATTAAGTCTGTCATCTATTATCACTCCCAGGTTTTTAACTTTTCCAGTGGAAGTAGGGAGCGGGCCCATAATGTCCGACCACCAGCTTGGATTCCAGAAACTAGGATAATTCCCAAACAGGACAACTTCCGTCTTACTGGAGTTAAGTTTAAGACAATTTTGGGACATCCACCTCCCCACCGCTTCCATGCAGTTCTGGAACCGTCTACAATCTCGTGGCCAGGGTGCAATGACACCACAATTTGTGTATCGTCGGCATAAGAAGTGAGAGAAAAGCCGAAGGAATTGATAAGAGGAGCAAGGGAGAACACATATACATAAAGAGTGTGGGACTCAAAGATGACCCTTGTGGGACACCACAAGGGAAACTGAACGGAGTGGCATTAAAATCTCCCAATGACTGCTGATGTAATGACAAAGTCTGGCTTTGGATGGAAGGTAAGGCAGGCTCAAGTCAAATCTGGAGACTTCTTCGCTAGTCGAGTATCACTGCAAGGACCATAGCTGGCGTTTTCATCAATTTCAGGCCTTCTGACCAGACATAATCCAGTATAGGCATGGATTTTATGGTCTTGCGTGGCTGCCTCTAAAAGTTATAAAGGAAGGACTGCTTCTCTATCAAAGGTATCAGTAAATTAAACTTCTTGGCAGCTCTCGCCATCAGAGCATGAAAGCAGGCTTCAACATCTGGTGGTGGATCTGTTTGAGTGTGTGAATTGCCATCTTCCTTAGGTATAATGTAATCCTCCCACTCCTGGCGGAAGTTCACCTTCTTCCTCATCCAAATCTGAATACACAGAGTCAGATTAGTCTTCTTCCTCCATGACCTTAGGAGTTAGTGCGACAAGCGGACTATTGACCCTGGGAGATGGTTCTTTTGGAGATGGGAGAGGAGGAGGAGATGGCCAAGGAGGTGTTGGTGATAGATGATTCAGATGAGGGAGAGTAGACTAAAGCCAGAACCACAGCTGGGTGGGCATAGGTTGGCCCATGGTGTGCTAAGCCAGTAATCTTTGAAAGGTGCCCATCTCCTACAAAGTTGATAAAAATGCTATTGCCACCTGTAAAACCTTTGGTTCTTTCATGTAAAGAGAGCAACATAGGGCCATCAACTGTCCAGTACGAAAGCTTGGAGCTGATACTCATAATCCTATATGGTTTACTCTCATCTATCATGACCTCAAATTCAGGCATGTAACACATATCCTGTTGGGTAGGACTCTAGGCAGTGCTTCAAGAGATATCAGAGAGTCTCCTCTACTTCTACATCTGGTATTTGAGTAGGAAAGCTTGCTGCTACCTTGATGGGTAAAAAAGGTCGGTGCAGGAAAAGCGGTCGACGGTATTGTCAACTCTGTCTTAGTTGATGGTGTCTCCATCGATGGGGTCAACGGCGTTGTAGTTGAAGCTGCTAAGGTCACCAGTACGGACGTCAGATGAACAGAGACATCCTTTAAGCAATCATCGACTGTGTCAATGGCGCTGAGGTCGTCGACGAGGATTTCGTCATTGTCTTCGTCGATGATAGGGTTTCGGTCAACAATGAAAGCCTTTTCTTCTTGAATAAAGGCTGTTTCTAAAGGGAATGAGATTTTTGCAGTTTTTTGCGCAAACAGTTGTTCATCTCATTTGGAGTGTTTTTCTGAGGACACCCAGATTTTTTATGTGAGGAGAAGGCTGCAGGCAATTTATAAAACTGGCCCAGTTATGGAAACTCTACATGCCTCTGATTTTGCGCTGCTGAAGAGCTTGGTGGGGGCACTTTTCACAGAATCATCCCCAGACACTGGTGACATCCCCCTTATAAGGAGGGTATTTATTTTTTAATTTACAACAGATATAGTGCCAAACTTTCCTCCCTGTCCTTCAGAGTCTTGGAAGGAAAAGTCTTACGTACATCACATTAAGAAACCTTAAGAGTATGATAAAGGCAGTAAATGCATTGTTCATGTGGATCATCAGTGGAAATCTTTTTCTGTCCACAGGTAGAACAAGATTTGAATAGAGAATTTTTCTCTTTGACACTCATGATGACAGATGACGTCTCCTTGGCCCAGAAAAAGGATTTTAGGCTGAAAATAACTTTGAACGCTTAAGGCAGGGCTGGTGCAGTCCCAGGGTAGACCAGAACAATTAACAGGATAAGGTTAATAAGAAGACAGAGCAGGCCTCTCCTTGGGGATTCTCTCACACACATGTGGTAGAAATTTGAGCAATGGTGGTCTAGGGAAGGAGTATGAGAGGCAGCACTTATAACGCACTGGCTGAAATTCAGGTAGCTTCAAATGAGGGGGCTGTACGATTCCACGAACATCGCTGATTTTAACACTGTTTACTGCTATTTATGATTATTGGGGATCCCCATCCTGATGACTAGGAATGATTTGAGCATGTGAATACATGAAATATCCAGTGCCTAGAGAAGATACAATACACAGCTTTCTTCTTCCTTTAGAAAACAGTCTGCCATACCCTCGGGAACTGCCAAACAAAAGTCGCATAGGCAGCCATCAAGGAGGCTGCAGACAATGGAACATTTTTCAAAGTTTCAGGGAAAATCCTTTTTTGAAGCTTTACAAGAATCAGGGAAAGTCCTTTTTAGAACATTTCCTATGAAACAGAAAATATCTATTAATAAAACTTTGCTCCTTACTATCTTCGGGTTCAAGAAGACTTTGTCCTGCGGTTGTAGGTGGGTGGCCGAATTCACCACTTTTTGGTTAAAGATTAACTTCATACGTGTCAGTCCTGGGGCTCGTTCAAGGGGCGTACAACAGATTTCTTGTTTTTTTTCCATCGAGCTATGGGATCGTTCCAATGCCATGGTTAAGATGCTGAACTAAGAGAAAGGCAATACCGGAAGGCCTTTAAGGCACTGGTACAGGAGGAGCAATCACCCCTGTGTCAAATTCAAACAAACAATCATGAGCACCCTTATAGTTCCCAAGGTGACAAGTGGTTTTTAAATTGGTGATATACTTGAAGAAGGTGAAGAGATGATCGGTGCAGAACAGCTCATTCAAAATATAGACTCAAAAGGGGATTATTTTCAATTTTTTCATGAGTCACTTTTTCGCCATTATAGACCCAATGGAAACCTATGTCCATATTCCTAAGGCAAGCTACCATTAAAGATTTCTGTGATTCTGCATTCTGGATCAGCACCGACAGTTGAGGGTACTAATATTTGGCCTTCGATCAGCCCCAAGAGTCTTGACGAAGGTGGTAGTTCACATTGTGGCTCATCTCCTTCTCCAATGGATTCCGGTATACCCATACCTCGATGGCTTGCTGAGTCATGCTTCATCAGGGACTGTGACAATTCTGTTTTTGAAGGTGCCACGGACCATTTTGAAACGTTTTGGGTTCATCCTGAAAGTTCCAAAGTGTCACCTGTATCCATTAAAAAAACATGTCATTCACAGGGGTTAGATTCAGAACCGATTTAGGTAAATTCTTTCTACCCGCAGTAAGCGTCATTCACCTTCGGTACATGCTGGCTTCTCTATCTCTCCAAGAAGCCCCACCAAGGAAGTGGATGGAGGTACATTTCATTTCATATCATTTACATGCCATGTGTCACCCACAGGACAATGGGCATGACTTGATTTGTGTCCACTACTTTGGCATCTACA
This sequence comes from Triturus cristatus, assembly GCF_964204655.1. Taxonomy (NCBI): domain Eukaryota; kingdom Metazoa; phylum Chordata; class Amphibia; order Caudata; family Salamandridae; genus Triturus; species Triturus cristatus. The sequence continues at coordinate 1,102,092,556 of NC_140585.1, read as the reverse complement.
GAAGTTATGGCCTCCACTTTGCCAGTCCTTGGAAAACATAGTTTCAGTCGCTTAGGAAATCATGGACAATCTACAGACGTGATTGGAACTGTAAAACTCTCCCAGGGGTTTGAATGCATCCAAAATCCGCAAGGATTTCGAAGGAAGATGCTGGTTTGTTGGTATGGGAAGCAATGCTGCGCTTGTATTACAGTCAAGCCACATGCACGAGGTTTGGAGCCTCATGCCTGGACCCTTTTGCCTCAAAGAGCAACACTCTCTTTTTCAAGTTTTGCTTCTTGTTTCTAGAGCAATAAACCCGGGAAGTGGATGCAATGGCGATGAGCCGGCCCAGAAGGTTGTTGAATGCATTTTCTCCATATCTCCTGATAACAAGACTCCTCTGGAAGAATCAGGAGAGATAGCAGAGGTGTTATTGATGGTAAAAACTGGCCTTGGTTTACTATTCTAAAATCTCTAGCTGACGCTATTCCTTGGCCCAAACGGCAGGTGACTAATCTGGTTATACTGACCTTTTCCGGATATCAAGGTGATTATATCTTAAAATGACTGAGTTGCCCATATGGTCCTGTAGCTGAAGTTCTGGTTTCAGCTCTTTTGTTACATTTGTAAGACATTTTACAAACTCCCATTAGACCTGGCATCTTTAGGGTGGTTTTCCCGGTCTTTTTGCTTCTGACCTCCTGTTTTTGATTGTGTGCTGAACTAATTTTGTGCTGGTTTTAGGACTCTGGGCATTTTAAAACTGCTGACCACTGCTAAAGTGCATGTGCTCTGTGTCTCAAATGTAATGGCATTTGGTGTCTCCATCATTGGCATATTTGATTTATTAATAAGTTCCTAGTTTAGTGCACTACATGTGCCCAGGGCATGTAAATCATTTGCTACTATTGGGCCTGCGGCACTCATTGTGCCACCCACATGAGTAGCTGTTGGAAACTGGGTTATTTGTAGTGGTAAATATGTATCTACTACTGGCAATAATACCACTAATGCAATATCGGGCACAGAATAGGTCTTAGAAAATAATTCCCATGCTCAACCCTTGATAGCTTGGCTGCGAGCAGGCTGACTTAGCTTCAAAGACAGGTATGTAAAGCATTTAAAACACCAATTCAGTAAATAATTAAGACACAGCACATAATAAAAATCCAACATCAATTTATAACAATAGGAAATATTTTTATCTTTAAAATGACACCACAATGAATAAAATCCGATGTAGGGACCCAGGCATGTGCATTTTTAAAGAATAAACACTTTCTAGTGCTTAGAAACCAATAGTGCCACTTCTGGACATTTGGTCGCCTCTGACCAGGACAAAGTCAAAGTTTGAGGCTGCTTGGATACGCTAAGCGGGAGGCCCCGGTCAATATTCTACCATCACACTTAGAGACCTTTTCTGGAGGATTTCTCACCAGACGTTGTGCAGCCTCCTCCAGCAGGCCAGATTCAGTAAGGGTTCACCGGATTGCCTTTCTGTAATTGTCTGGTCACCCCCTGGAGCTTTTTCACAAAAGTTCATCATACTTTCCCAAACTTTTGGAACTTTTTCCTGAAGTTCCTCCTGGGGGTCCAAAGAGTCCATAACACATTTCAAGGTTCTGTAATCTCCAAGATGGTCCTTGAAAGGTTGGGAACACAATTCCTACAATGCACCTGTACAAAACCATTAAAAGTCCACTGATACACACCAGGTAGGGTCTCTTGGTAAGGTTGATGCAGGTGAGCTCTGTAAACCTGTAGCATGCAGGGAGCCCAATCTTTAGTCCTCTTGAAACACAGTACCTCCAAAGGGCTGTAGCTCCAGATAATGCGGCAGGAGCAGCCAGTCAGAATGTAAGGTGCAAATCAAGTTTTCAGCTTGGCGTCAAGTCTTTATTCCTCTTGAAGCAAGGGACAGCCAAAGTGCTGTAGTTCCAGATAATGAAGCAGGCTCAGTGTTTTCAGAATGCAGGGCTTGATGGTGTAAATCAAGTTTTCTCAGTTTCAAGCAGTAGAGCTGAGAGGCTCTGCCCGTCTCAGATACTTATTCCAAGTTCTCTGGGCCAAGCAGAAGGGCACTCCTATCGAATGAGGCGCTGAACAACACCCCAGGGTGTGCCCACATCCTCCAAAGTGTGGTACAACATTCTCCCAGAGAGCACCATTTCCCCAAAATTAAAAATGGTTGATTTTCTAGCAGAGAGAGAAGATCTAACTAAACCAGCCTACAGGATGGCTCATCTACATAGTCTCCCTTCCTTTTCCTTCTGCAAATTCCTTCCTTAAGCCTGTCATCTGGCTGGGGGCAGAAGATAGAGGTCTAAATTAAACTGGATTCTCCAGCATGTTCCCTCCTTTCTTTGAAGAACATTATTTCCTACCCATCCCGCTGGCATTCCTATGCCCAGCACCTTCTCCTCCCAGAAGGGCTCCCTAACCCCAGGGATCATTTATCACCTATTCAAAGCAGCCTGGCTAATCCACTTAACTCTGGTCGATCAGATCAGAGCATTAGAAGGCTGAATTTTGGCTTACAGACAAGACAGTCTTGTAACTTCTTGTCTATACATTTTAGGATAAATTCAACAATAGCATATTGTTGGTGTATCCATACCATTCTACTGAGTCCTTGGATGTTATTTTTATGACTTCCCTGTCTTTAGTTATTAATCCATCACTTTTTGCCATGTTAACCTATGTGGCTGGGGATCTGCAAAGGATGGAAAAGAACTGGGAAAATTCTCTAACACCAGGGCTTATAAAATATATTTTATAAGGACCGTGCCTTTAGCTACAGGACCCCCCCACCCCTGGAACACCTAGGGGAGGACATATGGACACATATTTCAGATCCTCACTACACAGTGCTCCTAGCACAAAAGAGTCGATTTTGGGAAGTACAATGTGGGGAGTAAAATATGCAATTTCACTAAACCCAACGCATGTAAAACTCATTTTATAAGGGTCCTCCTTATAAATACCTGACGCCCCAGGAGGTACTTAATATGCAAAAAAAACATTGTAGTTTATTCATTTTCAAGTGTCCCAAACTTGAGAGTGGGCACAAATTGCATTTTAAAAGTAGTTCTGCAACACATCTCTGCTGTTAAACTGACCTTAGGCCCCAGCGGTGCACACATGTTGCAGAAAATCTGCTGGCCTTTAAACTGACATGCCCTATTATATGCTAGGGTCTTAAAGGTAGTTTTAATCCCCCTGCCATATTAGGGTCCTATAGCCGAGGTCATGCCAATCATAGGATACCCTAACCCATAGTGTCCACTAGTGTATGTAGGTGTTTTCACTGTATTCTTAATGTGTTTTCAGCATAGCACTGGGACAGTCAGTCAGTTACCACCAGTAAGAGTCAGCAAAAAAATGGGGGTGCCCAGGGCACAAGGATGACTTTGCAACAGTAGCCCTTCAAACATGTCTCAGGCCTGCCACTGCAGAGGCTGTGTGTGCAGTTTTAACCCAAAACCGGTCCCAGGATGCTTGTTTCCGGTCCAGGGAAGACATGGCTTGGTAGTTCGGGCTGGACTGTTCCCATGAGGCTCAGGGTCGAGACTGATTTGCATATAGCTGTGTCTGAACTGGGATGGAGAAGTGAACTAAAGAATGATGATGGATTCAACCCAGATCTGTGACTGGGGTTGAGTGTCTGAAAAGTTTCAGCTCTTTGTCCATCATCTCCTTGTGTTTGCTTTGCAGTATTAAACCGCCATGTCCACCTACTTGCCAGGCCCAGACCTTCCCTTTTATTACAAGTAAGGCACCCCTAAGCAGCGTATTTAAAAGGTAGGACATGTATTTTAAGTTGTACATGTCCCGATAATGAAAAACTGCTACATTTGTAATTCACTACAGCAAGGCCTACCGCTCCCATATGTTAGCATTGGAGCTGCCTGGTAACACTTTACAAGTGTAACTTCCAATTGGGAGCAGATAGAAAATTTGTTTGGTGTCTCTCGACTCACAATTTAAAAACACATCTTTTACTAAAGTGGGTTTTTAAATTGCCAGTCTAAAAATGCCACTTTCGAGAAAGTTCACATGCTCTTACTTTAACCAATCTGTGCCCCTACCTGTCCCTAGAATACACGTGTGAATTGGATGGCAGTTGGGCTTTATGAATTCACTCCAGACAGTCACACACAAAGGGAGCAGAGGTGTGCCCTGCATGTTCTGATGGCCCATCACCAGGCTAGTGAGCCTTCCTGAGCTAGAGGGTTCGGGGGAGTGGACACTTGCACCTGAATAGGGCTGCACCTGTTCCCACACAGAGAGCTGTATACCCCACTGTAGATTGTCTGGAGCCAGGGCAAGGAAGGGCAGGGTCTTTTGCACTACAAAGACCTTTCTTTGAAGTCTCCCTACTTCAAAGGCTAAAATGGGTATAACTACTGGACGTTTGACACCATATACTCCGAACACTTCTAGACTAAGGACATTCTGCCGGATAGAAGAGCTGTTGTGCTGCCAGGAGGGACTGCCACTTTGCTGCTTGCTTTGCCGTGTTGCTATGTATCCACCACAACACAGCTACTAAGACAGTTGGAATATTTGAGTCGCAAATAAATCAACCAGAGACTCCACGCCACTACCCTTATCCACTACCACAAAGCTAAAAGGATCCCCAGAGGCTTACGGATTGCCATTAAACCTATGCTTTGTAAAACTAATAAACTGTTCATGGAGAAGTGGTACCAAATCCTAAGTAAGTGTTCACTTGACCTCATTCTGTTAATTATTGAGGAATTGTCAAACATACTTAAAACCTTAAATGAAGAAATTGAAACAATCAAGAAGGAATTATCGGATAAAAGCACGGAAAATTGGGATGACCTTTTACAAGACCTCACTGCTAAACTTGATAAGTATGCCAAAGAAATACATGAACGTAAAATCAAGACATTTTGTCAAGACACAATTGACTACAAACTAGACGAAGTGTATACTTAGGCCGAAGTCTACAACCAGCGCAAATGGCAAAAACCTCCGACATCTGGTTCTTCACAAGAAAGCGTTGTATCAGAGTCTGACATTGCTCATAATAGTCAACCCCTAAGTAAAGATGGGACAATAATCTCACAACCTGAAAGAGCAATGGGAGGACCACATACATCTAAAGCTTCTTTTTTGTCAACCAGCCCAGCATCAAACCGCCAACCCGACAAACCTGGACCAAATCAAGGAGGGGCAAAAGAACAAGATTCTGACACAGACAAGAGAACAACTTGAAGCAAGCCGAGAGCAACTTAGTCATCAACATCTCTAAGGTAAAGTTATCTAAGGCCCAAATCGCGGTTCTCAATAAAGGCACTTCATATGTACCAACCTACCACAGCAGACAGAGATTTCATTCTTCATGTTTACCAGGATCTTGAGATTGAAATATTTTATCAACACCATAGTACCATCTACTGTCCCACAGGATGAGCCCACAATGAAAGAGTTCAAACCCAAGAGTTCCTTTTGCTCACCGATCTTGCATAAAACCATTGATGCATTTGAAGGCCTTGTTAAAGCAGAGTCTAAACAAAGCAACTTCAAAAAGGATAAGTGGGTCAACTTTACTGTAAAAGAATGGAGCACGTTGGAACAATTGGCACGTGATACCCGTTTGACCTTTCAAAAAGCTGACAAAGGAGGGGTGCTGGCAGTACTCGATTCAGATTATTATGAAGAAAGTGTGTTTAACCATCTTCAAGAAAGTGACACCTATTCCAAACTTGATCAAGATCCGACTCTGGCATACCCGAAAGTTTTGCAGCAAATTCTCACTAATGCACTTGAAATGGGCTGGATTAGCAAAAACATCAAGAGGTTTTTATACACAATTTATCCCAGACGACCAGGGCTGTATATGCTCCCAAAAATCCATAAGAACATTGTAAAACCTCCATTTCGTCCAATTGTATCGGCATGTGGATCACTATCAGAACCCACTGGGAGACATCTTGATAGTTTTTTGCAACCCATTGCGCAACAACAAGCCACCTATATTCAGGACACCATCTCATTGTTGAACATATTACAGGATCTCAATACAGACCACACTGAAGATTGGCATTGATGTACCATTGACATCACCGCCCTTTATACTTCAATACCCCACAAAGATGGCATAGAGGCCATGGAATGGGCTTTATTAAAACACGACACACCGGGAGCTGAAAAGGTTCTATTGCTTGAGCTTCTTCGTTTCGCATTGCTACACAGTTATTTTGAAAGGAATGGCACATTCTATGCCCAGAACAACATTCTTCCATGGGATTTGCCGGTGCACCATCCTACGCCAATATTTTTATGGCTAAACTAGATTCCGATCACATTCTCCAGAATGAACTATGGACTGAACACCTAGTTTTTTTCAAGCACTACATAGACGATATTCTAGTCATTTGGAAAGGGGACATAAAACTTCTAGAAACCAATATCACTCAACTAAACCTCATTCATGAACAGGTTAAATTCACTCACCAAATTGAGAAAAAGAGCATCACTTTCTTGGATGTACTGATTCAGATAGAGACAGGAATCATTAAACTAGTGTGTACACCAAAAAGACTGATAGAAACAACTCTTTGCATTTCCAGAGCTTCCAACAAAAATCTCTAAAACACCATCTTCCTTACTCCCAGTTTATTAGATTGAAACGGATCACTTCCGATCCGGAAGAAACTGACATCATCAAAAGATTTGGAGAGAAATTTAAACAACGGGGGTACCCTGAAGAAGTACTGGATAAAGCCACCAAGAGAGTAGAAGCATTAGACAGAACAACGTTGTTACGGCGTACAGTTCCAGCACAATTTAACACTATAGCCTGTGTTCTGAAATTCTCCACACAATCGAACCAGATCAAGTCAATCATCATGAGACACTGGACATTGATCAAGGATGAACCGGATTTTAAGAACATCTTTCCTCCACAACCCACTTTTGCAATGCAACGTTCCCATAATTTGAAAGAGCTCTTGAATAAAAAACACGAGTCTACACATAAGAACTATAAAGGCATGCAAAAATGCATGAACTGCGTCCATTGCAATAATGTTATGGTTGGCAACAAGTTTATTCATCCTACAAAAGGTCATGCAATTGAGCTAAAACATTCCAGCACATGTGATACATCTAATGTTGTCTACGCATTGAAATGCCCTTGCTTTCAAATTTATGTCGGTAAGACTGAGAGGAAAGTCAAAACTCGCGTAGGTGAACATAAGAGTAATGTCCGCAACAACATGAAATCAACTGTAGCAGTTCATTGGCTGGAGGCAAAACACAACATAGAACAATTAAGCTTTACCATACTTGAAGCATTGAAATTGAGAAATGACATTGATCCCACTACAGCATTAGCGAGATCTGAATTTTATTGGACAAAAAGACTGCATGCTCTTCAGCCTCTAGGGATGAATGACAGAATCAAATTTAATTGTTTTTTTTATAACCCTCAGACTGCTTTCATTTTCATCATATTGCTGCTATCGCATCAGCTTGTTTCTTTCGTTGGAGTACCCATCTGAGTGTTTCTGGTTATATTACATATTACCTATCGCCATCTTTATTCTCTGTTACTTTTATATTTTGTTATTTTCAACGCCACACATTGATTTGCCATGGACTCCTTTGCGTTTCACTCGTCATCATTCACGTATGTTCATAACGGTTGTTCGCAACACAAATCGCCTGATTGTCCTCACTAAGTTTCTCTAACATCGATTGCATTAGTTTGTCTGTCAAGTACTCACTTGAGAGTTTTTGGTTGTTTTTCATTGACCTGTTACTTTTATTTGTTGTTATTGATACGCATCGCTATGCATTAATGTGACATTGAATCCATTGTTGTATATTTGTCATCCTTTTAGCATGTTTTCACACTTTATTCATAACGGTTGTTCACAAATGCCTGTGTGCCTTTAAATCACCCTCACCAGTTTATTTTAACACAAATAAGCGCAGTGCCTTTAAGATGCCTTAAGACGCACCCGCACCTAACTTGAGTACTGAACGATTTCCCTCCCACGCAGCTCTACGCGAGATCCAGGTAAACACGGTCAACGCATATTCAATCACAATAGCTTTTTGCTTCGAGCATAAGCGTTTACCGATTTTGCGTCCAGCGTTCTATAACTAGTCTGCACCCATCTAAATGTTTATTGAGCACGAGAACTCACTCGGTCTAAACCTACGTTAAGCGCCCTTTATTTTAATTAATGTGTCATTACGAGGAACACTTATCCCGATCTCATATTTATCTCCGTCACATTTTTTCTTATTGCCACATTTTTTCATTCTTTCACCGGGTTCGACTTCTGTGAATCTTTGGTTTTGTTTCGAATAACACCAAGCAGATATGGTTTTCACGTTTAAAACACGCGACTAACCAAGCGCTAACATATTTTAGTTTGATGCTGAATGGCCTCCTGCTTCAGTTTTTCTAGAAACGCAGTACATGACCCCTGAAGAAGGGTCAGTCTATGACCCGAAATACATTGGTCTTACTGATAAACAATGGATCTTATGGCAGATTTACTTCAATTGATGTGCATGATGGATAATGCATCACAGTAATAACACAACGTAAAGTTGGTCTAACATTCTTTCCTCAAGATACATCTTTTCATCAAGACTTGTTACCCAGTGTGAATGGATTGATACCTAGCGGTATTGAAATTAGCGCTGCCACCAGCACAAAAGGATCACCTTCCTGCACACTCTCCTAGATTTTGCTGTTGAGCGCCACTGGACATGGCGCAGGTGGTTGAGGCATTTTAAACTTAACCCGTTTGGAACTATTAAACTTGTGTGCATGTTGGCTTCATTTTCACCATTTCTAACAACTCCTTACGCTGTTCTCCAACTTCATTAAATTTATTAACATTGAAAATCTCTGGCCACGTGCAGGATCCCAGAACTCTTAAAACAGGGAAAAGTATCACTCCAAAATAAATGGAAAAAACTAAGACTATAGAAAGGCAGCAATTTATTTTCATATTCGATTTGAAATACAAATGCATAAAATAAATATCAAGAGCATTTTTATAACAAGCATTGAAAATGCAATAGGTCTCACCTTTGATTAAGTTAAAGCCATTTGCTTTGCTAATGGTATTGTATAGCAAATATTTAACTTAATAAAAGGCGAGACCTATTGCATTTTCAATGCTTGTTTTAATTCTGTCCCTACAGCTGACCCGTTAGTCCTGTTGAAGATGCACTTCCTTCCGGCATACAATGGAAGGGCTGCTGAAAGATGCTGTCTCATGCTGTGCAATCTTCGGAATGAACATATTTGCTTCAACTAAAAGTTAAGCTCACCGCGCCTATGGGTCGTGCAGCTGCGCTCTGTATTCTGCGATGCAACTGATGTACTAACATATCCCACTGAAAATGCATGTTCGGGAGAGGCTGCAAAACCTCCTGCTTCATTAATATTCATGAAGCAGGAGGCATTTTGAAAACCCTTACATCTGGCTGCCAGCGTATGTATGGAAACCTGTGAGAGGCAGCTACCCTCCACCACATTTCTTGTAAAAAAAAAAAAAAGAAATAGCCAATGCCCGGTAAAAAGACAGTTGTTGCTTTAAAATAAATAGGGGTGGTGGGCATACAGTAGCCCTTGGACCTCTGTCTGCTCCCCCATGCCACGAGGCCGCCGCCATAATGATGAGAAGGGAAGCTGTCCAGAGCGCATCCCTTACCACTCTAAGTACGATATCTGCGATGGATCAATTCGCCATCAGATTTGCCATCATAAACCATTGATAGGTTCCTTTCTGAATCACAAGTGGACGTGAGAAGTTCCTTTCACCCCCTTCCCTAATGCAATTCATATGGGTAACAAAGGTGGATGTACAAGTAGAAAATCCCTGTGTCTCAGTGTTTTTTAGTACACTGCAACACAGCTTTTTGAGGTTGGAACGTTTGATTGTGTGAAAGCATTTTGGGCACAAAAAGCATTTATATATCAGACCCAAAGTAATTAAAAGCTGCTGTGTGCAGGGTGCAATGGCACACAAGACACTTTACAAATGGTAACTGCTCCTGCTCAGTTGTAGTAAGCCATTTCAAAAGGTAACAATTTGGCTCAGATCACATAACAATTGGATGGAAAACCTTTAACTATTTTAATTTAAATAGGAATGCAAATTGAAACGACAGTAAACATGTTTTGCTATTATTGTGTACATCGCAGGCAATTTCCTTAAAGCAGGAGTTATTTTAAGACTTCACTCAGAGTTCAAAATAATGCCAACCGTGTTGCATCTTCTGAAGGTCTGGTGTTTTAAACCACACAGAGCCTGCTAGCGAGGTACATAAATCATAAATAAGTAATGTGCTATACTGTTACGTAGAGCTGTTTCTTTATGGAATGAAGTGCTTTCAGGCAACCAGTAATACGAACATAGGAAAAACCCAACCCAACACCGAAGAAAAGTTTAAAAACCGAAGTGGCCTAGGGCATCATGCCCCTAATTTGTGGTTGTTCGGTGAGAAACTGAGACCTGCAACATTCTTCTCTACCTCTCGGTACGCTTGCATCCTTCAACGCCGCCGTACCTCCGGGTTGACGGCACAGGGCTGTGTGATCTGAGATAATTGCAAATGTATCCTCCGCGGCCGGCCCGCAGGGATGTAGGCTCTCTGCTGTGTACCGTAAAGTTTAAATAAAGGTCTTTAAAAAAAATAAAAAAAATTAAAAAAAAAACGAAGTGGCACTCATTAAAAGAGGTACAGATTTCACTGCAGTAATTGTGTACAAGCAGGCTTGTTTTCTGCTGAGGGCAATATTATACAGTGCTTTAAAGAAACTATTTTACTCATGAAGGCAGAAAGTATAGGGTTAACAAAATGTCACTATTTCCATGCAGGACAAAATCATGAATTGCTGGTTTATAACATTTCAAATAGGATGGGCTTAGATGTGTATACATTGCTTTTTTTTTCTTCTCATATATGCTTTTTATAACATGATCCATTGCGTAGTAATGCACATCAAAACTGCTAGAAAACGGGGGAGGAGCCTAGCGCGCAACCAAGATGGCCGCGTAGGTGCGAAGCTCCCGAGGACCTCCGCGACCTCCTGAATTAATCCTGATTATATCCTTTCTTTGATGAGGGGACTGTGTCTGTGTACCCGAGCTGAGGCGGCACCTGTTTTCCGTTTTCGAATTGGACCCCGGACACTGGTGGGAGCACCGCTCGAAGATTGCGGCCTTCTCCGCGCCGGCCCCCCGGATTGGAGTTGTGGGGCGATCCGGGGACAAAGCGAACAACAGCGGCGGGCAGGGCTGGGCGACTCACGTACCCCGCGCTTTCACTTTCGCGCCCTCCTTGCCCTCAAGCGAGGTGGGGTTGCGGAGCGGGGTGCGGTGGTGTGGCCTTGTCCCGGTGCCCGGCTGACCCGCCGGCTGTGAGTTGTCCTGCGGTCCAGTGGTCACCCCCCCCCCGGAACCCGTGAACTGGTTTATCGGCCCTTTTGAGGAGATTGGCACGACTTTGGGAGTGCGACATGTCCACAAAGCAAGATGGCGACCGGGCAAAGGTGAAATCGACCCGCCGTGGCCCGGCACATCAGTCAAACAGTATGGACCGCTACACCCTCCAGAAGGGGTCCCCAGAGGCACAGCGTACATCCCCCGCGGGCCCGGCTGAGGCGTCTGCTCAGCCCGCGGATCTGACCCTCCGGGACGTCATGGGCGCCATTGCCGAGATGAAGGCCTCGGTGGACCAGCGCTTTGATACTCTGGCGCAGAAGATAGACTCGGCCCTGGTGGATGTGGGCCTGGTGAGAGCCGACTTGTCTAAAACAAATGACCGGGTCGATTCCCTGGCCCACACCACCTCGAGTCTCACTACAGACGTGGCGGCCCTTCAAAAGGAGGTGCACCGGCTTGGCCAGGCGAGCGCCCTGATGGACCGTCGATTGGAGGACGCCGAGGGTCGGGCCCGGAGGAACAACGTTCGCATTGTCGGGGTGCCGGAGGGACGGGAAGAGGAGGCGGCAGATTTGTTTGTGGAAGACCTGATCCTCACCCGTCTCCAGCCCCGGGGGCTGAGTAAACTTTTTGCGGTGGAACGTGCTCACAGGGTCCCCGGAGGAAGACCTAAGGCCGGAGCCCCGCCGCGGCCTCTCATTGCCCGGATTTTTAACTTTCGGGACAGAGACGCTATCCTGCAGACTTCCAGGCTACAGGGACCGGTCAAGCTCGATAATATGGACGTGAATTTCTACCCTGACTTTACTCCGACAGTCCAAAAGCAGAGACTGAGTTTTCTCGGAGTTAAACGTCGCCTACGGGACCTGAACCTTAAGTACTCAATGCTTTTTCCAGCTAAGCTGAGGGTGGAGGTGGATGGTCGCACGCACTTTTTTGACCGTCCCGAGGCGGCTGGGGACTGGTTGGATACTCTGCCTGGGGATCGGGGCCGGGGGGGTGGGGGGGGTGCGGTTGGCGGGGAGGGCTCGCCGGATCAGAACTGAGGGGTGAATAGTAGGCCTTGCTCTGGACAACATTCCTGTTACCATTCACTGATCGTGTATGTTCCCCTCCTATGGAGGTCGTGCGGGGTCCATTGGGGGCTTTCCCTCCTCCTCTGGGGGACTAGTTAGTTTTTCATCTATGGGGCGACAGGCACACTGCACTTTGGGGGGGCTGTCTGGGCTCATGCAGGGGTGCAGGGAGGGGGGAGTTCTGTTGGGATGGGTGGGCGGGGGTGGAGTGTTGTTTGTTTGCACCGCAAGGCGAACCCTTTACTGTATTGTTGTTTTTGAGATGCTCTTTGGGGGACGACTGATGGCTTCCATGTATGATGGGGGGTAGGGATTTGACTGTGTTATCATGGAACGTTAACGGACTGGGGGATAGGATTAAGCGTGGTGTGGTCCTGCAGTATCTGAAACGGATTTCACCAGATGTGGTCTTCCTGCAGGAGACACACCTTATAGGTAATTCCTTTCATGCCATGAATCGGCGAGGCTATCGCTTGGCGGCCCATTCGGGCTTCACCTCGAGCTCGCGGGGGGTGGGCATCATGATTAAGAACTCGCTCCCATTGGAGATTGATGAGGTGCGCCATGATGAGAGGGGACGTTACACTGTCTTGGTGGGTAGAATGGAGGGCAAAGTGGTCGTTTTTGTATCAGTGTACGTTCCGCCGGGGTTGCAATCTACCACGTTTGCGGACCTGGGGCGCCTCCTCCTTGACCTCCCGGGTGGGCTTCTGGTAGTTGGGGGAGACTTCAATGCGGTGGCTTCTGGGTCTATGGATCGTCATCCCCCCAGGGACCTCCCCCGGGCACAGGCGTGGCTGTCCGGCCTTTTAGATACACTAGGATTGGTGGATTGCTGGCGACTAAAGCATCCCGCGCAGCTGCAATACACCTTCCACTCGGGTGCCCATGGTAGCCTCTCGCGGCTTGATTATGTCCTTGTCCCTGCGGCCTATGCTGGGAGAGTGGGAGAGGTGCGCCATTTGGCGCGGGGTATTTCAGATCACTCCCCATTACTGTTGCACTTTGATGTCTTCCCGAGGGGGGAGGGCAGGGTAGCCCCAATCAATGCCTGGTACCTGCGCGACCCCACTATTCGAGCAGAATTGATCAAATCCTTGCAGCGGTACTTTGAGGAGAATGTGGGGTCTGTCCCTTCGGCTATCTCCCTTTGGGAGGCCTTTAAGATAGTTCTCAGGGGGGAGGCCCTCTCCCTTATCTCCCATGCCCGGAGGCGCGAGCGGGAGGAGGTAACCCGGGTGGAGGCCGAAATTACTGAACTAGAGGGTGACCTGGGGAGCGGGGTGACGGATGCCACATTGCATGTTCTACACCTCAAGCAGGCGGCCTATAGGGCCCTTGTCACGGAGGCGGCCAGGGGCCTCAGTAGGGAGCAACAGGGGCGACTGTATGATGTGGGTGATAAGGCTGGTAAATTGATTGCGTGGTTGGACAAAAAGGAGAGAGCGAGTCGTGTGGTTCCGTTGATCGAGAGGATGGATGGTGTGTGTGTCACCGAGCCGGACGCCATTGTCTCCTGCTTCGCGGATTATTTCCGCGAGGTGTATTCCCCGGTTTCTCCCTGCTCGGAGGATTCCCATGCCCTGCTTCGGGACATCGCGCTGCCCTCCCTTTCGGTGGAGGACAGGGATTCGCTGGATGCTCCTCCCACCTCGGACGAAATTGCCCTTGCTATCCGATCGGTCGCATCTGGCAAGGCCATGGGCCCCAATGGCATCCCTATCGAGCTGTATAAGCTGCGACCGGATGTACTGGCGCCCCACCTGCGCGCGATGTTCCTGGCGGCCCGCTCGCGGGGTTCCCTTCCGCCGGACCAGCGTCTGGCCACGATCGTGGTGATCCACAAGGAGGGGAGACCCCGTGAGCGGGTCACATCCTATAGGCCCATCTCGCTCTTGAACGCGGAGCCCAAAATCCTCGCCAAGGTGCTGGCCAACCGGCTGGTCGGCGTGGTGGGCGATTTGGTCCACCAAGACCAGTCCGGCTTCATACCCCATCGTAACACGGCCCTTAATCTGCGACGCTTGCACGGGGTGCTCGCGCGTGTCCCGTTCGTGCGGGAGCCGGCCATCTTGGCGTCCTTGGACGCCACCATGGCGTTTGATACGCTCGAGTGGCCATACATTTGGGCGATGCTGGCGAAGTTTGGCTTCGGACCGGGCTTCATCGGCTGGGTCAAGTTGTTGTATTCCGGCCCATTGGCGCAGGTGGTGGTGAATGGACGAGTCTCGGCTCCATTCGCACTGGGACGGGGCACGCGACAGGGTTGCCCCCTGTCGCCTCTCCTGTTTGCACTGGCCCTGGAGCCCCTGGCGGAGTGGCTGCGGTGGCACCCTTCCATCCGTGGTCTCCGCTGGACCCCCGAGCATGAGGACCGTGTGTCTCTCTACGCTGATGATATCCTTCTATATCTCGCCTCCCCGCGTAAATCACTGATCGTCCTAGTTGATGTTTTGCGCTCATTCGGTCGCAACTCAGGCCTTGTCATCAACTGGGGGAAATCCTGTGTATATGTGCTTGCCGGGGAGGCTCCGGTCCTACCACGGGACTGTCCGATCCAGATTGCTTCCCAAGGGTTTCGGTACCTGGGTATATATATTACTCTGGACCCGGAGGCCCGCTACGAGCGGAATTTGCTGCCCCCCCTCCAGCGCTTGAGGGAGGACGTGGTGCGTTGGCGGCGTCTGCCGCTTTCGCCGCTCGGCCGAGCGGCCTTGTTTAAGATGATGTCGTTGCCGCGCTTTCTGTACGCTCTCCAGAACACTATGGACTTGGTCCCGGCGCGCTACTTCCGAGAGGTGGAGAGTTTGCAGCGTCGCCTGTTCTGGGATGGGAGGCCACGTATTGCCTTGGCTAAATTGACGCTTCCGTGGTACGATGGGGGGGTCGCCCTCCCGGATATTAAACGGTATTACTGGGCCTCCCAGCTAGCTGCGATTAATCATGGCCTTTACGGGCCCGCCCTGAACCCGGCATTTGAAATGGACAAGATGCTCCTGCCCGGTGGCGACTACAATCGAGCGCTCTATTCTGGCGCGCCGGACCCTCGCCTGACGGGACCGACGCGTGTCATGGTGCGTGTATGGCACGCGGCTAACGCAGCTATGGGGTGGAAGGACCGTTTGACCCGGGCGTCACCGCTCTATGCGTCTGCGAGGTTGGGCTCCCTGTGGACCTCGAAGGGCTTCGAGAAGTGGGACACGATCGGTATCAGCACCGTGGGAGATCTCTGGACGAGGGGGGGATTCAAAACTTTCGAGACGCTGCAGACGGAGTTTCAGTTGCAAGGCAGTGAGTACTTTCGGTACTTACAAGTCCGCCACGCGCTGGGCTCCGTCTTCCCGGATGTCGCGTCCATTCCGGAGTCTTCCCCCCTAGAGGACAGAGTGCTGGATGGCCATGTCCCAGACAGCACGATCTCCCTTATATATAAAAAACTGATCAACGACCGATCGGGCCTGCTGACTGGCCTCCGCGAGGCCTGGGTTGCCGATGGGCTGGAATTGGATGACGAGGACTGGATTTCCGCGGTGGCCTCTCCGAAGGAGGTGGCCATCCCGGCTCGCCTTCGCTTCGTCCAGCTTAAGATCCTCCACCGGGTTTACGTGACAGGGCCAAGGCTTTTACGTATGGGCTTTGCTGAGGATGGACTGTGTAAGCGTGGCTGTGGTGCTTTGGCAACTTTCTTGCATATTCTGTGGGAATGCCCAAAGGTGGAGCGATTCTGGCGTGGTGTGCACGAGGTCCTGCGAGTGGTTACGCGTGTCGCGCTGTTGCCTGAAGCGAGGAGATGCTTGCTGAATGTGTGGGAGCCAACCGACTACTCGGTTCCGCAGACGCGGTGGGTGACTCTGGGATACATGATAGCTAAGCGTGACATTGCCCAATTGTGGGGATCCCAGAGGCCCCCGGCGGTGTCGGCCTGGAAAGAACACATGGATTGGTGTATGTTTCGTGAAAAGGTGGTGTATGTTGCGAGGGGTAAGCCTGGGGCGTGGGTGAAAATCTGGGGCCCCTGGAACGCCTATCGCGGGGATATCTGCGAGCCGCCACTGCTGCCGGCTGCCTCACCAGCTCCGTCCCCCTAGCCGACCCCCTCCCCCAGCCATGGGCACGTGGTTCCCCAGTCCTTGATCTGTTCTCATTCCCCTCTTCAGAGTTTGGCGATTGGTTGGGGTCCCCCACTTAAGGAGCGCGTGCTGTCACTTGGGATTGCGGGTTGCCTTGCGGGTGTGGTTTTTTTGTGTTGTTGTGTTTCGACAAAAGGAAACCGTATTGTGGGTTTGGAGTTATGTGGCCTGCACTGCTGACATCTCCTGATTTACCCTTTTCGCACCACCAAGAGATTTTTCTGTATGTATGTCATATGCTTCTGCCACTCTAGCGGCCGGCCAGATGGTTGTAGGCCCATACCTGTAACTATTTGAGATTGAAATAAACGGTTTCAAAAAAAAAAAAAAAAAAAAAAAAAAAAAACTGCTAGAAAACGATGACATAAAACGTCACACAATTTAGGCCAACGCCCAGAGCCCCCCTCTCCATCCCCGGGAATGGAGAGCGGGTATGGACCATTGTGCACAGCAGGAGGAACCTATCTTATTGCAAGGGGGTGCCCAAAGAAACGCTCCAGCGTGTGGGGCAAATGGTGGTCCTATTATGGACTCCAAGGGGGTTGTAAGTAAGAGGAGAGGTATGGGACCAGCGGTCTAAAGAGACTGGCATGGCACTTTGTTGCAGGTTCCCTGCGCGGACCCTCAAAAGGTGTGCTTTGTTTATGTTTGTGATGAAAATCTAATAAAAATGTTCTTATGAAAAAAGTCACATAATTTGCCTTTAATGGCATTCCTTACCTGAGTATCTAGCTTTCTTTCTTTGGCTGGGTGGGTGAGCCAAACTAGAAGCATAATCCCAGCTTAATCCCAGCTCACCCACCCATCGCTCACTGCCATGACACATCAATGCTGACACTGTGCTTATGGCAAGGCTTGAAGAGCTCCTTCTACCAAAATCAGCGACCGCTGTGAATTTTTATGTTTTATACCAGCCATGGGTGCTGTCATAGCAGAGATGGGCAGGGAGCGGAAAGTGATGTGAGGAGAGAGACAGGGTGCGGACACCCGAGTCATGGTTAGACAGCCAGTGGGGGCAGTGATCTCACAAGAGACAGGCAAGGAGCAGATAGTGATGTGGGGAGGAAGCGGATAGTGATGTGAGGAGAGAGGCAGGCTGCCGACACCTGTGTCGCGGTTTGAGAGCCAGGTCAGGTGGCGAGCAGTGACCTCACAAGAGACAAGATGGACACTGACTCCGTGAAAGACAGGCAGGGAGCGGGTAGTGATGTGAGGAGAGAGGCAAGCTGCGGACACCCGAGTCACGGTTAGACAGGTCAGTGGTGGGCAGTGATCTCAAAGGACAAGATGGACAGTGATTCCAAGAGGCGGGCAGGGAACGGATAGTGATGTGAGGAGAGATACAGGGTGCGGACACCCGAGTCATGATTAGACAGCCAGTGAACTCACAAGAGACAAGATGGACAGTGACTCCGCGAGAGACAGGCAGGGAGCGAGCGGGTAGTGACGTGAGGAGAGAGGCAGGGTGCGGGCACCCGAGTCACGGTTAGACAGGTCAGTGGCGGGCAGTGGTCTCACAAGAGACAAGCAAGGGGCGGATGGTGATGTGAGGAAAGAGGCAGGGTAAGGACACTCCGAGTCATGGTTAGACAGCCAAATGGCGGGCAGTGATCTCACAAGAGACAGGCAGGGAGCAGATAGTGATGTGAGGGAGTGAGCAGATAGTGATGTGAGGAGGGAGGGAGCAGATAGTGATGTGAGGAGTGAGGGAGGGAGCAGATAGTGATGTGAGGAGTGAGTGACGGAGCAGATAGTGATATGAGGAGAGATGCAGGCAGCAGACACCTGAGTTACGGTTAGACGGTCAGTGAAGTGACAGAGGGGTAGAGGCGGAGAGTAGAGCACCGATGCAGGGTCTTGCTGGTCATTGTGTACTGAATCAACTCGTCTAGGTGGAGGTCAGATGGGAATGTAACAGGGGTAATGTTCGATTGACAGGACTTTTAAATTCCTGTAATCAAAGCATGCCACTGGACCAGACTATGGATAGATAATACACCGTGCAATACCAGGACTCCAGATGCACACAGCTTTTATATGTTGTCAAAAGCTAAGAACTATAATTTCAAACAAATACCCAAGAAACACACACTTCTGGATGTTCATTGGCAAGCTTTGAAGCAGACTCTGACTAACTCATGTCAAAAGGCCAGCTGGGCACGTGCCTTGAAATAGGACTCTTATCCCACCTTTTGACAACTTTTTAATGCAAGCTTCTACTTGAGAGGTGTAGCGCTCTTGTGACTTTAGATGGTGGTTGGATCAGTGTCATATACCTGGCCTCCACTTGAGCATATTATGTAATCCTGGGCTAATCACACTACCTCCCTGAACCTCAATTTACCCACCTGCCTAAATCAGCAGGGTTTAATATTATTTAAATTCGGAGCTGGAAGTCTAGTTAGTGAGAAAACTAAAGTTTAAGGAAAGTTAAGGTCAGCAGGGTGTCAAAAGTGGCTATAGCACAAAAAGTAACAAGGCATGAAATTCACAAATTAAGGCACTATCTTAATCTTATCTTCTGCCAGCTTGCGTAGTAATCATGGTAGTGGAGCCTGCAAGAGTCGAGTTTGTGGATATGTTTAGTGTGATATCTTTAAACTTTTGAGCTGAACTGCTCTGTGTGCCTTACATAGTTTTTGCTACATATGTGTATGATTGGTGTGACAGTTGTGCACTCCAAAGCGAGGGCTCTCCTGCACAGACCTTTTCTATACGTTGTGTGAGATGCTCCTCACCATTGAGATGCGTATAGAACCCAGTTATCTTTGAGATGTGTTGTGTGTAGTAGGTGCAACAGTTAGATAAGCCAAGACCAAGGCATTACCCATTTCAACTTTTCGCATGCCTTTGAACATGATATCAGCTACCATTGCTGTCTGCACTGTCAAATCTGTGTTATCATTTGAAATATGTAATGTCCTGGTTCACATGCACTCTGCTATTCAGACTTCTCAAATATTTTCAGAAAATACAGCACTGGCGCTTGTACACTGGATATTTGTTTTTTGCTTAATATCTCCAAAACAGCTGGATAAAAAAAGACGCAGAATGACAGAAAGGCTCAACTGGTTTCAAACACTTGGTGGCCTGTCATTCAGTGGTTTTGGAGTTACGTGTCACATATTTCAATTTCCATGTTAAATTTCAACAGTGGCCTCTGTGGGGAACTGCACTTTAACCTTGGAGCCATTCGAACAATCTGCACCCATTTTGGGCTGCTAAAATGCTGACTGTAAACACCATTCCTCCCAAATATTGGTGCAAATTGGTCATGGGGGTTAAAGTTACTACTAAAGAGGCAAAACTGGATTTGTGTGGAGTGAGGTTTCAAACTTACAGAGGTGCGCCATGCACTTTAAAAGAAATAACAAATAGCAGATGCCAGAGCTATTCCCAGTGCTCCACCAAGGCACACATTAAGATGAGTGAATATAGCCAGGTTCTTCATGCAGTATACAAGGGTAGCAGACTGGTGCTGCAGTTTTGCACTATTAAATACCCGTAAAATATTGAACAAGCCTTGGCTGCGCGGCAGTAAAAGTAACGCCGCGCGGCCCTACATTAGCAGCCCGGGAGTGTGCGCGCGCTAAAAGAAAAAAACTAAAAACACAAGCATTGGCCACGAAAGTCATCGCGATCACGATCGCTGTGAAAGCAAAAGTGATAGAGATGACGCAGAAAGGCGTTCATGAGTGCTGCTGGCTGGCCTAGCGCATGGCGGCTGCGCGCGTGCACGCTCACGTGCACGCAAGCGCCAGGCCAGCCAGCAGCACTTAAAAAACTCACATACAAAATGTCTCTCCGAGCCAGCGCATGCGCTGGGCTCAGCGAGACCTAAAAATGGATTTGAGCAAATGTGTGGCCTATTTTGTTTTCAATTTCTAATTATTAAATGAGAAAAAATGAAGTAGCTGCTTCCACAGACATTCAGACTCAGGTAATAAAAAAACAGCACTATCACTTCAAGCATCCAAGAATCTCTAAACTCCAGGCATACGGCACAGTGACACTAATATTCATTAACACGAAAGAGGTGTTTCCACTGTCCCTCCCAGAGTTACCAATAAAGTGGCATCAGTAACAATGGCGATAAGGCGGACAAAAATTCTCCAAAATTATAGGATAAAGTGAACTCTTTTTTCGTAGTAACTCCTATGTTTTAATTAGTATTTCACCAGACGTTTTTGGGTGAAATACTTCAAATTTGCTGAGTTACAGCAGACCAAGGAATATCAATATGGACTGCAACTTCTTTTACTAGTCCCATCAGGATTCCTGGGGAACTCTGAATGGCACCATGAATAGAACAGCAATCTTCCTCCTCCCTATATCTGGGCCTGGCCTTGTCGGGGGAAACAGCAATAAGCATAGTTCTGTCCCAGATAAATACAGCCATGGGCTAGAGCAGTGTTTCATTACAAAGTACAGACAAAGTACTGCTGTCTGGATGGGGGGAGTATTTATTCTGATTTGGGGGCAATGGTTACACACAACACATTATTTGCTCATAATTCAAACAATCAGGGCCTTCTTGCCGAGAGTGGGTGTCCAATGATTCCTCTGCTTAAGGCAAGGTGTGAAGCATTCAGTACGAATCATTAAAGAGGTCTAAAGTATGGGAGGTATTTAGTGCACCATTCGGGAATTTGAACAGACTACAGTCTGAGATAGGGTAGAGTGTGATGTTTGCTTCCAAAAGCAAGTGCCAGATTCCCGAGGAGATGTGTGGCCAGCTGCATAAGACATATGAGAAATTAAACATTTCGCTATCGTAAAGATTTTGGAATGAGATGTTGCCAGGCTATGACAGGTAGTATAAGACAAACACTCACACCTTGCGAGTCATATTGTAAGTATAATCAAAGAGATATGTATCAGGATGAATCAGAGAGTGTATTGGCACAAATACTCAGGGATATGGCAATAACATGGCAGGAGTTCTGCCATGTTATTGCTGCATGCCATTTTGCATGTTCAGGAGACCAATTCCCATTGAAAGGTTGTCCTAAAGTTATGAATTTTCCAGTTGCAAAATAGTCTTTTGCTTCACCATTTTCTGTACTATAAAGCAAAGACCCATATTCTATGTATAAGGCTTTTGTCCATATTCAAAATAGATTTGTCCGCACTTACTTTGAGCCTGCACATTACGTGCTACCGAGTGCGTTCTGTTACATCTGAACATGGTATCTTGGCAACTGGCTCAGCATTCCTTCCATGGTGACCAGGATACTTTGTTATGGGTTGACCTGGAGAGGAGAGTTGGCAGTTGCAGAGAGAGGACGTGTCTAGAGGTTGTTCCTGAGAACACATAAATAAAGTTCTTCCTACAAATAACTTGTCTGCCCTTCTTAAAAATGGCAACGAGGATCGGATCGGTTTCTTTTCAAGGCAAACTGAATAAATCCTGTGAGTTATCAACCCCTAGACAAGTATGCAATTAATTGAATTATTGGACAACACGTTTTTCCTGCTACATGTTCTCAAGGACATCCTACTAACAAGAATACCAACAGAGGGGACTGGAAATCCTAGCAGCGCTACCTCATGTTGAAAAATCTCGGGTAAGAGATATTGAAAATTAGCGATGTCTTTGTCACATGCATTGTGAGTTGTAGACCGGGTTGCTGAACCTCGTATGTTCAACCGGTATTGCAGGATGGACTAAACTGAGACACTAGTTACGTAAACCTTGTGTTGTTTAAGAGTGACTAAGCGCTAGTGTGCACGTTGAAGAAAGGAATCTGCGTATGCTTAGAGGATGAGAAGTTCACAAGCGGTGAAACTTCAGTAGTGTGGAAAAGCGGGTGTGCGTGAAACGGAACTTCTCATTTAAAATACACGCCAAGTCTTTTGATCGTTGAGCTGTGCAGCTGTTTGCGAATCTCTTCGAGTTGACCGTTGAGGCAAGGGGACTGTACTAATACACATAAAGAAGGAAGAAATTATTGTAGGCGGAAGTGGAGGTTCGTGTTGTGATTACTGATTGTACCGCTATTTGCTGCCTGGCCGAGATCAGCTGAGTACGGGGAATTATATGCATGTACTGATAACAACAACGGGAGCTCTATACTGGAAGCGCACGCACTAACTTTGTTATTTTTCAAGCGCTGGCTTACCGGCTGTTGCTCGTGCTGTTCCCTCTGATTCATCGTGGGATTGTACGCCATCACAGTGCTCCAAGAGGAAATTCCCGAGACTGCTGCACGTCACAAGCGCGCAGTGCAGTGTGGGAACTGCACTGCGTTGTGACGTGCAACGCGATTGACAGCCTACAAAGAACTGCGTGAGGTTGCCATGACAACGTGACTGCAAGCTGTTCACAACGCGATCGGAAATGTAAATCGACTATTCAGGATTTAAAGTGAAATCGACCTTTAGCAATTTGAACAGCAATTGGGAACAGGTCGATAAGCGGACATATATATTATCGACAATTGTGGAGTGATACAAGAGTGCTACAGTTCCCTGTGACCAGGACTACAGTGACAAATTTAATTTTGTTAGTTATTTCTTTCATTAACCTGTTTTCGTTAGGTACCTTAAGTCGTGTGACTATATATATATATATCATTAATTTATTATCACTGCTCCTCATTTCACCTTTGTATGTCCATAGTATAGTCTTGGAAAATCTACAATAAGGATATGTCCTCCATCACTGCCCAACCTAAATTTTTACAGAATCCCGGAGAACCCACTTTACCGTGGGAAGATTGGATAGAGTCGTTCGAAACTTATTTAGAAGCCATTGGTGGAGAGGATTTTGTAGCTTCCCGGAAGGTAGCATTGCTTAAACATAAATTAGGGATAGAAGGCAGGAAGGTATTAAAAACACTACCTATTGGTACTGATAAAAAAACAGATAGTTATTAAAGAAAATTCCAGCAAAACTGAGAATAAGGAAGAGGGTGAAGAGGGGAGTAAAAAAGAAGATGATGATGTATGTCTACAGTATGATGAGGTCATTTATAGTAATGAATATGTTGAGGTAATTAAAGCACTTGAAGAAAATTACGGTAAAAAAGTTAGTATAGTAGTAGAAAGACATACGTTTTTCTCGCGATCCCAATAACCTGGGTAAACTGTCGGGCAATACATTTCGGTTTTGAGAACCCTTGCCTCCACGTGTAAATTTAGAGATCTACATGAGGAGATTATAAGGGACCAATTCATAAATAGAACTAACCATACTAAAATTCAAGAAAGATTACTAGAAATGAAAGACCCTTCCTTACAGAAAACCATTCAAGTGGCAAGAAGAATTGAGAACACTTCAAAGTATGTCAAAGAACTAAACTCAGAAAAGACTAGAACTACTAAAGTGTGTGCCTTAGAGAAAATTCCTCCCAAAAAGAAAGAAAGTAATACCAAAACTACAATACTCCAAAACAACATAGTTTGTTACGGGTGTGGCAGTACTAGACACACTGCTGATTCAAATACATGTTTTGCAGGTAAGGAGAAATGTTATAAATGTAAAAAGATTGGTCATTTAGCACGTATGTGTAAGGCTGGATCATTATCCACCCCAAAATGGAAACGCCCTGTGAATGCTATTAGAGAGAATTCTGAAGGTGATATTTCTGACAATGATGGGGAGGTTGAAGTCATGCTTATTTGTGACAATATTATTAATGATGTGTCTGAGGGTTACAACCCACCCAAGTGTGACCTAGGCATTAATGGTACAAAAATAACTGTGTGGGCTGATTCTTGCTCCTCTTATAGTAGTATAGATAAGAGCACATGGGAGAAGGTAGGTAGTCACCAGCTGAGTCTGCCTGATGTTGAACCAGTAGGGTACTGTGGTGTTAAACTTCCATTGTTAGGTTTTTTTAAATGCTCTTTGTCCCACAAAGGAAAAGTAGCTACCAGCAAGGTATATGTAGTGGAAAAAGGAAGAGCATTGCCTGGATGGTGTGAACAAAAAATGCTGGGTATTACCTTAGACCCTAACCATCCACAACAAGTATTGGCCACTGAAGATAATGAGACAATTAAATGGAGCACAAAATTCCCTAAATTATTTGAAGAAAAATTAGGTTGCTTAGAAAAATGAGAACACCGTATTGTACTTAAGCACAATAACATCCCGTGTGTGCATAAAGCAAGGAGTGTACCTTTCACGCTTAGAGAAAAGCTGAAATCAGAATTACAAAGGTTATGCAAAGCTCAGGTTATTGAACCCATTGAGTCGTCTGAATGGCTTAGTCCGGTGGTTTTGGCACAAAAACCGGACGGCAACTTACGCATGTGTATTGACTTGAGAGACCTCAACCGTAATATTCTAGTCGACAGATACCCATTATCCCACATCAATGAAATGGTATCTTCTGTAAATAATGCCAAATACTTTTCATTGATCGACCTGTGTAATGCATACCATCAGATCAAATTGCATTCCTCCTCTAGACACCTTACTTCCTTCATCACACCGGAAGGAGCCTTCCAGTTCATCAGAATGCCATTCGGCCTGGCATCCACCTCGGCGGTTTTCCAAAGAGTAATGAGTAGAATATTAGTGGGATTATCTAATGTGCTGGTGTTCCAAGACGATATATTGGTGTGGGGGTCCAATTGTATTGAACATGACTCAATATTAACTAAAACATTGGAGAAGTTACAAAATGCAGGATTAACAGTAGGAGTCAAGGAGTGTAAATTTGGTGTTAAGCAAATTGATTATTTAGGGCACACTTTATCCAGGGATGGAGTTAAAACGAAAAAAAAATTACTGGATGCTATTACAGATGCTCCGTCACCTCAGAACAAAGAACAATTACGCTCTTTTCTGAGACTTGTGGAATTTTATTCCAAATATGTTCAGCATTTTGCTGACAAAGTTCACAGGCTCAGAATATTAATGAAAAAAGGGGTCAAATTTGACTGGACGGATGATTGTCAAAGGGATTTTACTTCCATCAAAGAACAAATTGTTAAGGCTGTTTCCTTGAAACCATTTAATCCTTTGCATCAGAGCATAATTGTAGTGGACACCAGTGCTTATGGTCTGGGAGCAGTGCTGATGCAAAGGCACTTAGGACATGAACGAGTAGTAGCATTCGCATCCCGCACCTTAAAGGGTGCAGAGGCTACTTACTCGGTCATTGAAAAAGAAGCACTTGCGTGCTGGTGGGGAGTGAATTAATTAAAGAATTACATATGGGGCACACGTTTTGAAATCAGATCAGACCATAAACCGCTCAGAGTTGTTCACCACAAAAGGAGCTGCAAACCAACTCCCAGGATTGCCAAATGGCTATACAGGCTTCAAGAATATGATTTCTCTCAACAAAATATTCCTGGCATTCGCAATGTCAATGCTGACTGTTTATCACGTTTACCATTGGAATGCGATGATAATGATATAGACTCCAATGATGATTGTGTGGTAGCAAGTGTTGTTGAGTCATGTGAAGGAGCTATAACTTGTGACGAGTGGAAGGATGCTGTTACCAACATTACCATTTTCAAGGAGCTGAATGTTGAATTGTCAAATCCATCTTGCTGTAATTTCATTCTAAAAAAAAATTGGGGGAGTTTTGGACAGTATGGACAGAACTCTCAGTCGTGGATGGTGTGCTACGCAGAAGTGGTAGGTTGGTGGTTATGGAAAGTTTGCAGAAAAGACTACTGAAGTTATTACATGAGGGTCATAGTGGTATGTCCGGAATGAAGAGGAAAGCTAGAGAAACCTTTTGGTGGCCAGGGATGGACAAAAACATAGAGGAGCATGTACATGAATGCATGGAATGCATGTGCAGTGACAAAACACACAGGACAAAGGAGTCACCTATCTCTCCAACTAATTTTCCCAGACCATGAGTAAATGGTTGCCATGGACATTTGTGGTCCATTTTTGGCCAAAGGTATACTAAACAAGTATGCATTGGTGTTAATTGACTTTTACTCCAAATGGCCAGAAGTGGCATTTACGGGTGACATTAAAGCATGTAATGTCATTGAATTTTGTGACCAAATCTTTCGCAGAGAGAGATGTCCAGATAAATTAATCACGGACAATGGTCCACAATTTATATCTAATAAATTTAAGATATACCTTATCAAGATGGGAATTACTCATCACACCACAGCAGTTAACAATCCCACGGAAAATGGTCTCGTGGAGAGATTCAACAGAGTACTGAAAGAATGCGTACAATTATCTGAGCAGAGTGGTGAAGATTGTAAAGAAGCAGTGAAGGATATGTTATGGAGCTTCCGAACCACACACCACTCAGTCACTAATGAGTTCCCATTCAAACTCCTTAAAGGTAGACAACCAGGCACAAAGGTTGCTCCTGGGTGGATGTTTAAGGATTTCTCACGACCTGTATGCAATAAGAGTTTAGTGACTAGAGTAAAGAAACATCAGGGCAAGTATGTGCACAGGCACATTGCAAGGTTTAAAAGGAACACTCAAATTTTTACAGTTGGAGATTGGTTAAGAACGTACAGTGTGGGAGTGCAAAAAAGAGGTCTGTCTAAATGGTCTGTACCAAAACACATAACCAAAGTTAGTGGTAACAGCGTTTGGCTAAGTGATGGCAAGGTGTGGAACATCCGCAATGTGACCTTGTGCAACAAATTGGAAGTTAATGCCTGGTTGGAAAAAGAAGGTGATAATCATTTATATGAATGATGTAATGATGTGAACAATGACAAACGTGTCAGGATGGTTCCAAAATGGAATAGTGACTATGTGACCTATTGATATACCTTATGCATTACATATTGCAAAGTGTTGCTAAATCACTTATGTTATAATTTCTGTTTCTTCTCATTTTGCTAAATCACTTTGTTATAATTTCTGTTTCTTCTCATTTTGTATTATGTTTTCTTTAGTGCTGTAACCTGTATATAATTGTTGTGTTTGTTAAGGAAGGGAGATGTGTTACATCTGAACATGGTATCTTGGCAACTAGCTCAGCATTCCTTCCATGGTGACCGGGATGCTTTGTTATGGGTTGACCTGGAGAGGAGAGCTGGCAGTTGCAGAGAGAGGATGTGTCTAGGGGTTGTTCCTGAGAACTCATAAATAAAGTTCTTCCTACAAATAACTTGTCTGCCCTTCTTAAAACATTCTCTGTTGACTGCTTGTGGCTGTTGACTGGGGGCATGAATGTGCATTCCTGTAAATAATGGTATACACCACTATATTTTCCAACCTGCCTTGAGGCTTCAACTGCTCCATTCTATAGTGTGCCTCTCCATTCCCAGCACAGTAAACTGTTATGTAAAATGCATGCTCACCAGCAGTTAGACTGTTGATCCAGCTCTCCAAACTGTACAACAGCTGCTTGTCTGTCAAAACTGTTTACATTTTCCGTTCTACAGACCCAGGGGTCGCCAAATACAGTCTTCTCTGGCTTTGAAAATGGAAGGAACTGTCAAAACAAAACAGTAGTGCAATTTATTAGCATTTTAATATTTTAAACCTATATATCTGACTTTGCCATTGTATGGTTTATTTAGATGCAGACAGAATGTTCCATTGAAGAAAATTTATGTACAACTATTACCACAATAGTGTTATTGAACCAGATGGATTTGTTCTATTATTTTATTAAACTGTCTACAGTTCAGTAGCATTTCTAGCTCAAGAGCATGATACTCCCAGAAAGAAACCCGTGGCCCTACCACTCTACACCTGCGGAGTCGGATAATGCTAAACATATATAGGTTTCCACAGGTTATTAATGTGGAATCCCTTCTTGTTGAGTTGTGCTGCTGGACGTGTATGCAATACTAATGTTTTATTGCCATTACCAAGTAACATGTTTCATCCTTTTCTTTATGAGAGCAACCACTTGAGTGTCAGAGTAGAGACGAGAATGAGTGATTACAACTTCCGACAACAACAACGGGAGTATCTGCAACATAGAGGACTAGATAATAAGTTAATTACCAGCAAACTGATCACCTTTGAAACTGCAATGTTCCGTGGGGTTTGGCTCTCTAGCAAAGAAATACAACAAGTTAGAAAGACTATCGAGTGGGGGCGAGTACAGGCAAAATCGTGAAATGGACAGGAAAACTACTGCCTTAATTCCAGGACAAGGAAAGTTTAGTAACAGGGCCAACACCTGCATCCTCGAGCCTGATAGCGATTACAAATCGCCGGCTAGAGAAATGGGTGAAATATTGACATGACTCTCTTAACTCAAACAAGTATTTGCAATGCAATAGGTCTCACGTTTGTTAAAGTTAAAGCGGTTGTTGTTGAAAATGACAATTTTTGTACTTTTTTTGCAGTTGAGTAATTATAAAAGTAAAAACAATTGTCATTTTTAACCCCAACAGCTCTAACTTTAACAAATGAGAGACCTATTGCATTGCAAATGACCACTACTTGTTGGCTATGATTGTGGGCAGGCCGGGGCGTGCTGGCCGTGCGATGGACAACACTTGGTGGCTTTTCGTTGGCAACCAATGCAGTTTGCTAGCATTTGTCTGCAAGCCAGAAAGTATGAGTTACTAGGGCAGTGGGTGTATGATGAAATGTTAAGTTGCAGAATTATAAATGGAAGGGTGGCCGGCAGTAGTTGCTCGGCGGTGCTGGAGTAGTCGGAGTACCGTTTGTGGGATGGGCTTTATAAAAAGGAGACTGTTGGTAGTACTTGTGAAGTGTATCGGGCGGCTGGGAGGTAACCAGTACTTGCACTGTCAGTGTCTCGTTTCAGCATATGAATGAATATTTATTGCAGGAGCTTATTTTGCATGTGAGAAATATGTGCACAATTTAAAAAAATCTGTCAGCACACCACAACTACAATCAGCCCAAATAGGCACAGACTCGGCTTACTTTGCTATCAGACGCATACGAATGACAAGAGCACTAGAACCTTTATAGCGTTTACAGTCACAATCACAGTTTCCAAACACTTTGAAGAATTATTGCTTCAAATTCCTATTATAACAATCTTTGAAGATCTTCCAGGTAATTCCCTATTGCAGTGGTTCTTAACCCGTGGTCCGCGGACCCCTGGGGGTCCGCTAAGGCTAATCACTGAGTCCAAGACTGCATAAACAATTAAATAATATTAAAAAAGTAAAAAAGTGGGGCGCGGTTTCAGCACCGTCTAAGATGGCCGCCTGAATGTGAGGCTCCGCTGCACCAGGACGGACTTCGTGCTGCTGATGCATGTATTCGCATCTCTTGTCATCGGACGACAGCTTCCCGGACGGCGGAACACCTCGGGAAAATGGTGAGCTGCCTGTAACTTTGAAGCGGGTCCCACTTCTCTTCAATTGTCGAGCCGTTTTGCTCGCCTCAGAGCGCCCGCCATTTTGTCGGCACTGCCTCATCAGCTGCTTGTATACAATGCGTGCGGTGAAGCTTTTATGCGGCTGCTTCCCACATCTCCGCACTTTGGAAGACTTTCTATGATGCTTCTGCATGGCTACATCTATATCCTGCCTCCTCTGTCATCACTCTGACTGAGTCTTTTCTCCTGGCGCATGGAATTTTTAATTCAGAGGCGATCCGAATTTTCTTCCAGTTACCAGGTGCCTTCTTTTTTTTTTTTTTTTAACAAACTTTATTCAGCATGTAGTCACAATACACAGCTTATGCCTACAACCACACATGGCCGGCAGCGTGACGGTATAGAGAAAGGTAATGGTGTACACAGCGGTTCGTCCACAACCCGCTAGGGGCCGGCCGCGTTGCAGTGTTAACAAAAAGTAGGATGACAAAGCAAACAAAAGGGTCTCCCGTCCTGGTATTCTATTTTGGAATTGCCAGGCAATGATTGTGACATATCTCATGTATACAGTGTACACAGGAACACAACAGCTGGTGGAACCTCCCCTCATCATGTGTCCCAGTGGTGTAACATATCCAATCTCATCCCATCATCAACCAATGTCATAGGAGCACAAGGGAAGGATCCGCTCCATCCCCTCCCTCCTGCCTTCCCTTGACATGCTGCCCCGAAGCTTGGAAGCCGTATCCCTCAGCCGCCGAAGTGTGAGTTGTCTGTAAATGTATGCAGTGGCGCTTCGGCACCGACCCGATCCCGTCTCCATGCGCAACCGCCCAAGCAGGGTGGTTCCAGTGGGTTCGGAGCCATAGGATCTATCTAATATAGCCATAAATGATGTGTTATGATATGGGGTGTGATAGCAGGTATGTCGTGAGAGGGCTCCATATGTCCAGTGGACGAGCCGCTGTGGGCCAGAGCTCCGCGTATTGGAGCAGCGTTTCCTGACACTGCACCATACTACTAATCCAGTCTTTGAATTTCGGGGCTCTGCCCCTTCCCCACCTGCAAGCTATCAGTCTCTTGGCCATAAGAAAAGCGATGGTGGCGAATCTGCGTACAGGCTTTCTAATGGTTTTTGTGTAGCCCAGTAGCGCCTGCACTGGAGATGGTGACAATGGTACATTTATCATCTCCGAGATGCCCAAATATACCTGACCCCAATAGTCGGCAACCTCCCGGCAACTCCACGCTACATGCAAGAAATCCGCTGCGGGTGCATGGCATCGCCAGCAAAGGTCGTCCTCCCGAAGACCGATCCTATGCATACGAGCTGGTGTACAATAGAGTCTATGCAGAAACTTATAGTGAATGACCCTGAATCTGCTGCTGGAAGAGATTTGTTCGGTTTGCGCACAGCAGAATTCCCAGATGTCGTCTGTAATGGGTTCACCCAGCTCTCCCCCCCAGCCATGGCGCGCCCTGCAATGTTCCAGCTCCGGTATGGCGTGTATTAAGTGGTATAGGTGCGAGACCGCATGTGCAGGAGTAGCAGCTTTAAGCAGCTGATGTAGAGGGTCTAGTGTGGGCGGCTCGGCCGGATACTCCCCGGTCAGCGCTCGAATCCCACTACGAAGTCTTATATATAGAAATGTATCCATGGGAGTGGGTGTAAGGTCAGCAAACATGTGCGTCTGCGACCTAAAACGACCATCATGATATAGGTCTCCCCATGTCTTGATGTTGAATTTGTTCATAAAGTTTTTAAATATTTGTTCCTGCAGAAGAGGTATCGTGGGATGGTACGCCAAAGGGAGCAGCGGAGAGTATGGTAGGGTCGTGTTAGTTTTTTCGGAGATACGACGCCACGCCATGACTGTACTAGAGACTGTTGTAGCTTCCGCAATAGGAGTTACGGGCGCACTAAATAAAGCACCTTCCAGCGGGATCGGGTCCGCCAGCCAATGCTCCACCGCCACCTGAGGCAGAAAGGGCGTGGGGCGAATCCAATAGTGTACATAGTGTGCCTGGGCACTGTCATAGTACAGTTCAAACTCCGGTAGATCAAAGCCGCCCTGTGCGAACGGGCGAGTCAAAACACCCCAGCGCAGTCGGGGCTGCTTTCCTCCCCATACCAGTCGGATAAGCTCAGATCGCAACATTTTAAAAAAGGTCTTACCCGGGTAGTATGGGATATTTAAGAAGAGGTACAGAAGTTTAGGCAGGATCACCATCTTAATGAGGGATGCGCGCCCTGCAAAGGAGAGTGGCAATGTGATCCATCTGGCCACGCAATTTTGGATGTGGTCAAGGGCACGTCCATAATTCAGCCGCATCAGTTCGTCCCGGTCTCTAGTGAGATATATGCCGAGATAGCGGACCTCCTCTGTGCACCACCGCAGTGGATAATCGAGGAGGAATGGTTGGGCCGCTTTCGTGAGCGGAAAGATAGTGGATTTTCCCCAGTTAATATGGATACCCGACATGCCGGCAAAGCGAATGAATTCTCGCAGAATGGGGTTGAGGTTAGTACTGGGATCACGTATGTATAGCGTTATATCATCCGCGTAAAGGGACACAAGGACCTCTCGCTGTAGACAACGTAAAGCCCTGTCCCGGTGGTGCTGTCTGAGTCTGGCCGCTAGCGGCTCCATCGCTATGGCGAACAGTAATGGAGATAAGGGGCACCCCTGACGCGTGCCTCTGGATACGGCAAAGGCGTCAGATATCCGACCATTTACCCCAACGCGAGCAACTGGTTGACGGTAAAGTATACCTATCCACTGTGTGAAGCCTATTGGCATCCCCATGTTACGTAGTATGCATAGGAGGTAGTCCCATTCTAAAGAATCAAAGGCCTTAGTGGCGTCTAAGAACACCGCCACCATCGGCAAGTCAGGGTCAACATTTTGCAATATGGAGAAAAGCGTGCGGAGGTTGTATGAGGTAGCCCTGCCAGGGATGAAGCCCGCCTGATCCAACAGCACCAGCCCTCCCATCAGTAGCTGCAAGCGATTGGCCAATACCTTGGTCAGTATTTTCGCATCACAGTTGATTAGGGATAGGGGGCGGTAGGAATCACAACATTCGGGCGGCTTACCGGGTTTTAGTAGAGAAATGATGAGAGCTTCCTGCATGGACGGGGGAAGCATTCCGGACTCGTGTGCCTCAAGATACACCTCTCGAAGCACCGGTACCAGGACATCAGCGTAGGCCTTATAAAAGTCCATGGGCAGCCCGTCCAGTCCAGGAGCCTTCCCAGGTGCCATCTGGTTGATCGCATCCCTTATTTCATCTAGACTTATGGGTTCTGCCAGAAATTCTCTATGTCTGTCCGGAAGCCACCCCAAAGTGAGGTCCCTCAGGTAGTCCCCCATATCTAGGTCCCCCGCTCTGGTAGTAGAGTAGAGTGTGGAATAGTGGTCTACAAAAGCGTCTAAGATCGACCGCGTATCTCGTAATGGCTCCCCTCCGTCTCCCTCCAACTCCAACACGAAATTTGAGCCACGTCGGGGGCGAATCACTCCCGCCAGGAAGCTCCCGGGACGCTCTCCCTCCCCATAAGCTCTAGCCCTGGAATGTTTA
This sequence comes from Triturus cristatus, assembly GCF_964204655.1. Classification (NCBI taxonomy): domain Eukaryota; kingdom Metazoa; phylum Chordata; class Amphibia; order Caudata; family Salamandridae; genus Triturus; species Triturus cristatus. The sequence goes on along the minus strand of NC_140585.1, from coordinate 1,102,059,122 downwards.
CCTCGAAATTTTACCTCCCTATCAGCGGTGGTAGTATACTCAGATAACACCTCTCGATACCGCGCCTGGGCGGCGGAATCAGTGTGATAGTCCGGCTAGGTTTCTAGTGTTCGAAGTGTGTTTTCCAATGTATGTAAGGTATTGCGCAAGACCCGCAATACACCTGAGCCTTTAGATAGGCAAATGCCCCGTACCGTGACCTTCAATGCCTCCCACAGTGTGGCTACCCGCTCTACCGATCCCTTGTTATGCGATAGAAATTCTTCAATATCCTGACGGAGTTCAGAGCGGAATAGCTCATCAAGTAGTATGTTGGGTTGGAGGCGCCAGGATGGGGGTCTCCCCAGCATGTCCGGTAAACGGAACCTGGTCAACACCGGGGAGTGATCAGAAAACGTGCGACCCACATGTTGTGCCGCAGCCATGGAGGGGGCCAGCCCCTGAGACACCAATATGTAGTCTAGTCTAGCCCAGGTGGCATGAGCTGAGTTCCAATGCGTGCCCTCCATACTAGTAGGGTGTAAGTGCCGCCATGCATCTACCAACTCCTGATTGTCACAAATGTCTCGCAGGTATCTATGGGTGTTGGTGTAATGGTGTGTAGAAGGGTTGGACCTGTCCAAGGCCAGATCAAGGACCGCATTGAAGTCCCCCCCCATATGAGATGTGTTGATCCCACCTCCCTGATCTTGTTCCAGAGGGCAATGAAGCTACTCGGGTCATCACAATTAGGGCCATAGGAGCATGCGAAGGTGATGGTGTCGGCACCCATCCTTCCCCAGGTGACGCAATACCGTCCCTCTCGGTCCACCGCGTCTCCCAGTGGAGCATAGGGAACATTCCGTTTTATCAAAATAGCGGTACCTCTCGCATAAGACGAATATGCTGCGAAGACCGAATGTGCCGCCCAGCGTTGCGGTGGGGATCCATATGGGTTTCCTGCAAGAATGCTATATTTACGTTCAGTCTGTCCAATGCCCCCAATATCTGTCTCCTCTTCCTCCGGTCCCCCAGGCCCCTAACATTCCAGGTAATGACGGATAGAAGACCCCCCCCCTCCCGCTATCTTGCTGCACTTCCCGGCTCATATCTATAGCTAGATAATCGAAATATCCTGGTGTGTGCAAACTCCCGCCCACTCCAGAGCCATTGCATAGCGGAGGATTCAAGAGGCGAGTCCGCCCTATGCATTGTGACGTGATCCATGCTGTGTTCAAACAAAATATCAATAATCCCGTGAATATCCCCCCCCCACCCACAACGACATCCCAATCATGCCGAGCATCCGCCCCATCCCACATCAACTCAACATTCCAAACCATAATCCTGTTGGGGAATACCCAATTGGGAGACACTAGGGATCCAGACCCGCCAACCCAGCTCCCCCGATTTTTTCACCCGCCGCCCGCTTGGGTCAGTATCAGCAGGCGGTGCGGGAGGGGGAAGGGTGTGCCAGAGCAAGATCAAGTTAAACAGCAACAATTGTACCCTGGAGACAAACGGGCCTATTACTCCACAGACCATCAACTCGACGGCGGGGCCCCATGCAAAGGAAATGACAAACAGTGAGGCTCACTGTGCGGTAGAAGCCAAGCATTTCTATGCAGTGACAGTGTAATAATAAACAAGAAGATCAGCCCTACCCCTCTAGTCAGTCCAGAGCTGAGGTGGGGGAGCGGGAGCCATCCCTCCCAGGAGATGTTCGTGTAGATTCGTGAGAACGTTTATGGTCTTTGAGGAAGAGACCTGAGATGGGTTCTGGAATATGTGTGTCTTGCCATGGAGGACCACCCGCAGGCGCGCCGGGTAGAGCATGGAATAACGGATATCACTTTGAATTAAGCGTTTCTTAACTGCCCCAAATTTGCGTCGTGCCTCCTGTACAGCCTGTGTGAAGTCAGGGAAAAAAGAGAGCGTGGTATTTTCATACCGAATACCCCCCACCTTCAGTAAGGACAGGACCTGGTCCAGACTCCCCACGGATGAATGGGCTAAGATCCTTGAAAAAAACATCCCTGCTCACGCTGGAGATCCAACTACGGCAGACAGAAGATTCAGGGACTGGATTACCGCCTCCCTAGACCTAGTACTCCCACTCAGAAACAGGGAAGACAAAAACGGCAAACATGGCTCAGCACCATGGTATTCCGCAGATCTAAGAATACTTCGTAAAAACTGCAAAAAAGCCGAACGACTCTGGAGAAAAAATTGGCAACATACCAACAAAGAAGCCTACCAGTATTCGGTCAAACTCTATAAAGAGGCCATTAAATCAGCTAAAGCTTCATACTATGATACGCGAATACAAGAAGCATCTAATTCAGCCCGAGAATCCTTTTTAATCGTCAAAGAACTGATCAAGGTCCCCACCACCTCCCCCTCCAACACCCCCAAAGTTGACAGAAGTAATGAGCTAGCGAACTTCTTCAACGATAAAATCACCCGCATCCTGGCCTCCCTCCCACTCCCCAGCTCCCCCAGCCTCACGGAAAGCCGTACTCCCCTCGAACCGACTGAAAGCATCTGTCGCCCCACGCTACAGACATTCCGACCTGTCATCCCCCTAGAGGTTGAGCGAACCCTAACAAAAATGAAAAGTGGATCACCCTTGGACCCAGCCCCTATCAGGTTCCTCAAGACCGTAGCCTCAGTAATTGTACCTATCATCACGGATCTCATCAATTGCTCGTTCGCCCACGGAACTGTTCCCGACAGCTGGAAGAGTGCTGTGGTCAAAGCACTCTTAAAAAAACCTCAGCTAGATCCATCGGACCTGTCCAACTACAGACCAATATCCCTACTCCCTGGCATTAGCAAAGTCACTGAGAAACTGGTAAATTTCCAACTATCCCAGTTCCTTGAAACTAATAACCTGCTCCGACAATCCCAAACCGGATTCCGCCCGGGCCATGGAACGGACACCGCACTCCTCGCAGTCATTGAAGAGGCAAGGGGCTTACTGGATTCAGGAGGATCAGTGGCAGTGATCCTCCTGGATCTAAGTGCAGCCTTTGACACGGTCAACCACCGTGTCCTTCTGCATAGACTGGCGAATGCAGGACTTACCGGGACAGCAATCAAATGGATCGAATCCTTTCTTACAGGACGCACTTTTCAAGTGTGGGACGATAACCATCACTCATCCACCCTCCCACTCACCAGCGGCGTCCCCCAGGGCTCTTCCCTGAGCCCGACGCTTTTTAATGTCTATATGGCCCCCCTCGAGGACGTGGTAACACCATTTAATATAAAAATGGTGAGTTACGCTGACGACACCCAACTAGTCGTCTCCTTGTCCCAGTAGATCGACCATCCTGAAAATTTGACTAACTGCCTCATAGGTATCCACAACTGGATGAATGACTCATCACTAAAATTGAATGGGACAAAGACAGAAGTAATGCTACTTGGCAAGCAATGGACAACTATCCCTCCTACACTATGGCCCGATGTGTTCGGAGAAATTCCCCCCCCAAAACGCGAAATCAAGACACTCGGGGTGTGGCTTGAGCCACAGCTCACGATGAAAACCCAAGCAACCAAAACCTCGGGCACATGCTTCGGGCTTATGCGCACGACCCGTAAAATCCTGCCCTTACTCCCACCTATGTCCAGGAAGCTCCTTATCCAGGGACTAGTGCTGTCCCGCCTGGACTACAGCAACCTGGTCTACTTGGGAGCCCCCGAGTCTACTATCACGAAACTCCAGCGGACACAGAACGCGGCAGCACGCATGATTACTAACACTCCCTCTAGAATGTCCGCCAAGCCAGCGCTCAAAGCCCTGCACTGGCTCCCCGTGCGCCAAAGGGTGCACTTTAAAGCAATGTGTACTACACACAAGCTTTACAACGGATCTGGTCCAGCGATCCTTAGTAAAATGATCACACCTTATACAGCAACCAGATCCCTACGATCTCAAAATGAGAATTTAGTCAGCACCCCCAGATTCAAAAGAACCCGCACAGGAGGTCGACAATTCTCCGTTCAAGCGGCTAAGGGCTGGAACGCACTCCCTCGCGCCCTTAGACTAGAATCCAACTACCTTGCTTTTCGCAAAAAACTAAAGACCCATCTGTTTCCTAAATAACACCCTTCGGTCGCCTTCCCCCCTCTCTCCCCCTCACTAGGATTTCAAGTTACATAGCGCGGGGATGCCCTTGGGTCACCAGGCGCTTTAGAAATCGCTAAAATAAAAAAATAAATACTGAACAGGCTGCTTCTCTCGTGCCAGGCGAAGCACAGTATCACGGTCTCTATAATTCAGGAAGCGGATAATGATTGGTCTCGGAGGTGCTCCAGGAATGGGGCGAGGGCCCAGAGAGCGGTGAGCCCGCTCCACCACTAAGTGTGGGGAAAAGGCCTCCGCGCCAAAGAGGTCAGAAAGCAGTTTTTCTACGAAGAGTTCCATTTTTCCCACTGCGGTGGATTCTGCCAGACCAATAAGGCGCACGTTATTTCGTCGCGATCGCGCCTCCAAGTCCTCATTCTTGTCGGCAATCACCTTCAGTAACCGATCCATCTGCGATACAGTGCTGGCATTGGCCGCCGCCCCATCCTCAAGCCCCGAGATCCGCTGCTCCGTCTCCTTAACTCGCTCCTCTTGTTGGTCAAGACGGTGCACCACAGAGTCCAGTCGCCTGGACATATTATCAATCTTTGAGTCAATGGAAGTAAGACTTGTTTGCATGTTTAAAAGGAGCGCCTTCCAATCCACCTCCTCAGCATCTCCCACCTCCGAGTCACCCTCCCCCGACGGTGGGGTGCGGGCTTTTTTCTTTTGGGACTCAAAAGGAAGCTTGGATTGTTTATTATCCGTCTTCCCCATGATTATGGTTGACCTGGCACCTCAGCTCTCCACTCCGGAGCACCAGAGCGGAGCCCTCCCTCCAGTATAGTCAGAGACAGGCGTATGGTAAGTTGTGCGTCAATTCCGCCGGTCCAATTCGCATCTCGACGCCACCCCTCTACGTCCCCCGCGGCACTGATGGACCCGTCCACGTCGGGGAGCAGCAGGGCGGGGGGGGGAGACACCTCCAACAGAGTACTGGGTGCAGTATCGATCCTGAGGGTCAAGAGTGGATTAGCGGTGGCAGTCTTGACTGTGTATACACCATCCGGTAAGTAGCAGTCCTGCGGTGAGTAGCCCACGCAGTCCCTCGGGCGGGTCCCCTCCCGTCAGTTTTGCGCGTTCCTTGCCTCCCAGTGCGATGGATGGAGGGTGAATATCCAGGGGGAGCGTGCCCACCCCCTCCGGTGACACCCCGCAGCAGGACAGCAGTGCCCCTCTCCCCGGGCCTGTAGCGGTCACAGGTAGGCCGGCAAGCGGCCGCGAGACCCTCCTCCAGCAGGTGCCCCTCGGCTGTCAAATCTCACGTGTGGCGGGTGCAGAACAGCAGCGATGGAGGTAGCCCCACCCCGTTCGTAGGTAGGTTGCAGGTTGCGAGGCATTGCCGTCCCCCGCGTATTCAGGGGATCGCCGGGGCTGCGCAGCGCGCCAAGGCCTACCTCACTGGTCCTCAGGGACGGGGCTGCTATGCAGGGTTCAGCCGCAAGTTTCAGCACATCTGCAGCTCGCCGCCTCCGCTGTCTCGCCGGTATTCCAGGCCCCCCGGCACTACCGCAGGCAGTCCGGTGATGTGAAGCTCCTCCACCAGGCCCGTGCCAGCCAGCGCCGCGTCTCGCGGCCTAGCGACCACGCTTGAGCACCGGGGCCGGGGTCGCGTGCATGCGCACGACGTCTTCCGTGCGTCTGCAGCTTACAGCTCCTCCCGCAGGACCTGCCAGGGCGGATATCTTCCCCGTCTCCGCACCAACTCGAACCAAACTCGCCACAGATGTGCGTCCACCTCTGAGAGCCACTCGAGCTCAGTAGCTTCTAGTTTTCAGGGTACAGGATGGGTTGTACGGATATTTGATGTGCCCGGCTGACGAGAGCCTCACCGAAGTGCGGCCATGTCGGTCTGGCGCCCTCTAGCGCCCCTACCAGGTGCCTTCTTATGCATAATTAGCCTTCCAAGACTCTCCTCTCCTATTTGGATGTTGCTATTTCATGTCATGTAACTTTTTCTCAATCATGAGTCTACTGCTGGCTGCCCTATTCATGAAATTTAGGTCATTTTCACTGGATATCATATCTTACTTCTCTTGAGGAAGTCTTGCCACCACGGTTGCCATCTCTTCTACCTTTGGCTCTTTCCTCATGTAATCCACATTGTTCTACTAGTTTGGCTCCTTTTTATGGGTAAACTACTCAAGCCACAATTTGTATTTGTACCTAAAGGCCACACCTCAACGACGACAACGCCACCTTGTCAGTAGCAACTTCATCCCCTGCTGGAGAAATGGCTGGAGTTGCTTCTACTCGCACTCCCTTGTCGCACTCTACACCTCATAAGTCTTCTCCACCAACTTTGGCTTCTAAACGATTGAAGAAGGATCCTCCCTCTCCCGACAAGACGTCACCTCCCATCTCCTTGGCACAACTGTTGGGAGGAAATCCGTGCCTTACGTCTGTTTGTGGAGGAAACAAACAGCAAAATGCAACTCCTGGAGGACAAGTGGTCTTCAATGGAGAGTAGAGTATCTACAAAGGAGCTGCAACTTTCGGTTGTCCAAGGTGACTCTCAAAGGCTTTCTTCTCAAGAAAAGGAGCTTCACAGGCTTCAACAACATACTGAAGATTCGGAAAACCGAAACAGGAGGAATAATTTACGTATTTATGGTCTGCCTGAAGCTTTAGAAGGTGACAACCCGGTTTCCTTTTTCTTCCTTTTTGCCGAAACTATTAGACATGCCTCCTTCAACGTCCCTCAACATTCAGAGAGCTCACAGACTTGGTATTCGTCCTCTGCTTTCTACATCTTCGGTCAGGCCTAGGGGAGTCATCATTCTCTTCTTGCAATTTACTGACATGCTCTCAGTCCTTTCTGCAGCTAGAGTTAAAAGACAAATTTCTTGGCTTGGTTAGAGGGTCTTCCTAACTTAAGATGTCTCCAATGTTACGGCAGCCAGAAGGAAAGAGTTTCTTAACCTCCGAGCACCTCTTCGCTCTCTTGGAGCTCGTTATGGCCTCTTTCATCCCTGTATTTTTTAAGGTGGCTTTCCAAAACCGGACTCTGTCCTTTGACGATCCTGCGGAACTTAAGAAATGTATTCATTCTCACACTACAAGCAACATGGACACTGCTGGTCCTTCTAATGGTTGACCAGATGCACACCTATTTGCATTTCTTTCCATTTTTCAATACTGTTATAGTATGATTCAACTGCGTAGACTTTGCTAGTCCTTCTCACGGTTGATTAGTTGTGCACCTACTGTTTTTTCTTTACTTTTTTCATTATTGTTGATGTATGGTTCAATTGTGCAGTTCATATTTGTCTTTTTACGTGTAATTTTTCTTGTGTATATGATGCTTGTCTTATTTCCTTCTTATATCCCTACAGGTTTCTGTTATTTTTAACTTGTTTGGTCCGTCTCCGTCTCCGTATTCCTTCTTGTTCTGGTGTGGTCTGAACTTCCCGGGTTCGGGCGTTTCATATTTTCGTGCATCGTCATTCCCCAGTGTTCTCTTGTCTTTGTCCCCCTCAGGTATGTTTCTTCAGTCGTCCTTTTTGGATATGTACTGTCTCTTCTTGTCCCATTTTTCTTCAAATGACTTCCCTCTCTCCTTCCCCTGTTTTGTTTCCCTTTTTCCCATCTATTTCTAGTTTCACTCTTTTACTACTGCATATTTTGTCCTTTATGTATCTTTAATGGTTTTACATTCAGAGTTATCTCCTGGAATGTGAAAGGTTTTATTAACACAATTAAAAGACAGAGAATACTATCCCATCGTGCCTCTCATAACCCTGATTTGGTTCTCTTACAAGAGACCCACCTTACAGAAATTGAGGCGTTAAAATTTAAAAAAGGCTGGGTGGGTTCAGCTTTATTCTCCCCTTCTACCAATAAGTATAATGGTGTTATAATTTTATGCCACAAGAAATTGAATTGTAAAGTTATATCGCAAGAAATTGACACAGAAGGTAGATGGTTTAATATTTACAGTCCTACACATCCTGATTGTTCCTTTTGGCCTCTGATTACGCAGAAATGTATTCAATTTAGGAATGATCTCTTTATACAAGGAGGCGATTGCAATCAAGTTGTAGACCCACTTCTTGATCGACAATGTCAAGTTCGCTTTGTTTCTCACAAGACTCAAACATTTTCTCAACACTATTTCTCAAACACACCTTGTTAGACTCTTGGAGACTTTCCCACCCCGATACTCTTGACTTTTCTTTCTTCTCTTCTCCTCACGCCTCCCTATCCTGCCTAGATTATATCTTTCTCTCTCAATCTTTATCTCAAAATCTACTATCCTCCTCTATTGAGCCTATAGTCATCTCTGATCATGCCCCAATTGTAACAGATCTTGGTTTGCTCCCTCCACATCCCAGGTCCTCCCACTGACGTTTTAATAATTCTCTTCTTCTGGACCCTCTTTTCTCTTCTTCTTTTCGCACTTTTGCTTATGAATTTTTTTAACTTAACAGAGACCCCAATTCCCCCCTCATATCCTATGGGATTCCTTTAAAGCTACTGCGAGAGGCTTCATTATAGAATTTGTCTAAAAAAAAAAAAGAAATGTTTCCTTCAACAACGAAAAGCTGCCTTGGCACATATTAAGTTCTTAGAACATAAATTCTATACTTCTTTGATGGACTCGGTCTCACCAGAATCAATACGTGCTAAATTAACATTTAATAAAACTACTGCTGATAATGCGTCCTCAATACTCCTCCGTGGTAGCGCTCGCTACTACGGTGGTCGTAATAAAGCAGGTAAGCTCTTGGCGAATTATCTCAAAACACGTAAAAACCGTAATCTAATTGATTCTATTTATTCCCCAAATGGCTCTCTCTTACACAAAGATCAAGACATTCTCAATGAATGTAAACTTTTTATAAGGATCTTTATACCCCAGAATCTCCTCCTTCCTCTTCTCTTATCCAAGTATATCTCAATGAACTTCCAACTCCTTCCAATTCTCATTTTATTCTTTCTGATCTTGAAACAGATTTATCCCATAATGAATTATCTTCTGCCTTAAATACCTTAACAAAAGGGAAGACTCCCGGCCCGGATGGTTTTCCCGTTGAATTTTATTTACATTTTTCTAATTTACTACTTCCTTATCTCTTAAATCTTTTCCATTCATTGTTTCTAGCCGGTAGGACAGAAGGTACTTTTCAGGAAGCCACAATTTGCCTCATACATAAAGAAGGTCAAGACCCCATGTATTGTAAAAATATCGCCCGATCTCTCTGGTCAATGTTGATTATAAACTATTTGCTGAAACGCTTGCTTTACGCCTAGACCCTCTTATGCCTCACTTGATTGGTAAGGAGCAATGCGGTTTTGTCAAGGGTACGCTTACTTCAGATAATTCTCGCCTTTTTCCTAATGTTTTAAACAAAATCCCCTCCCTTTCCACATCTTTAGCGGCCATTTCTGTTGATGCTGAAAAAGCTTTTGACAGAGTTGATAGGTCCTTCTTATTAGCTTTGTTGAAGTGGCACGGTTTTGGTCCCAAATTGATCTCACTTATCTTTTTATTATACTCTGCCCCCAGAGCCTCGGTATTAGTTAATGGCTGAGTTTCATCTTATTTTCCTCTTCAACGTGGAGTTCGCCAAGGCTGCCCTTTTTCCCCTTTATTTTAGCTCTCGAACCCTTCCTACCTCTATTCGCAATAATGACTCCATTTCTGGGTTTTCTTATAGTGATCATCATTTAAAACTTACCGCTCATGCGGATGATATTCTACTCTTTTTTTGCGCCCGAAACTTCTATTCCCCCTTCATTACATGAATTTGCTTCCTTTTCCCTTGTTTCTGGTTATAAAATCAATTCAGTTAAAACAGGAATTCTCCCCCTTCACAAAATGTTGTCTTCCCCATTCCTTTTCTTCCACTGGCTTTGCCTGGAATAGTTCAAAAATCAAATATTTAGGTATGTGGTTTTCCAACTCCATCGCTTCTTCTATTAAATTAAATTAAATATGTCTGCAGCCTTATTCCGAAACGACAAACTATTTTCCTCTTGGAATCCCATTCATATTTCTACCTTTTATTTTAATTGTATTGACTCTTGCCTCTCTAAATTTCTTTGGAAGAATAAGAAAACCAGGATCTCCTTATCTTCTCTTCGCAAGACAAAGTCTAATGAAGGTGTGAACTTTCCTGACTTTCATCTCTATCAAAAGTCATTTTCCCTTCGTCAGGCCTCGAAATGGCTACTTTCCGAACCTTCCCCCTTCACTCCCCTTTGGCTATCCATTGAACAAACCTTATTATTGCCCTTCTCTTTAAAGGAAGTTATGGCTTTCTCTGCCAAAACCCCTTATACCTCTCTTCCCTTATTTAAGCACACTTGTTGCCTTTTGAAACCTTTGGTGCAACCTAATCCCATTTCTAGAGAATCCTTTTTAGAATCTCCAATTTGGCATAATTCCCTTATTCTCATTAATAACAGAACCATCTTTTGGAAAGCTTGGAGGTTAAAGGGCATAATTTGGGTCAAACATTTTTTTGATGGATTATCTCCATGTTCCTTTCCCCAATTTCAAGCCTTATTCTATTGTCCCCGATCCTTTTTACAAAAATTCACTACTCTCATAGCGGTTATCCTCGATACTTACTACTCTCTTCCCCCTTCACCTCTTCCTGTTGCCCAAAACTCTCTTCTTAAGATACTTCTTTCTGTACTCAAAGCCTCTCTCAGCTATACATACTTCTCAGCCCCTAATCCAGAACTTTCAAAATCCAAATTGGAACTCTCTTGGGAATCAGACCTGGAATGTGACTGGACTATCATCTTCTGGGATATACTCTGGTTCCGTTCTCTAAAAATTTCTCGCTTTGCTTCTCTTACCCAATCTATGTTTTTCCTCTACCATAAGCTGTACCTCACCCCTGCTTCTATAGCTAGTTTTTCCCACTCTACTGACTAATTGTTGGACCTGTGGTTCTTCTAATGCTAATCTTGTACATCTTCTCTTCCTTTGCCCTTCGGTTTCTAACTCTTGGGGGGGGGGGGGGGGGGGGGAGTCTGGTCCTATCTTTCTTGCCTATTTAATATTTACATTTCTTACTCCATTCCTCTTCTTCTCTCTGGAAGTCTTTCTGATTCCTAAGTTCCTTAGACCTACCCTCCCATAGCCATGGTCTCTTCGACCTTATGCTTGCTTTAGCTTTGCAACATATCTCTCTCAACTGGAGAACTCTCACAAAACTCTCTATAAAACACTGGTGGAATAGTCTCTGTCATTTTCATCGACTTGTAATTGCTTTTGCCTCCTCCTGTAAGCCAATAGTTAATAGAGATCTTTTTTGGTTACCCCCTACTTATTTAGATCAGCAAGTTTTAACTGATAAATCTCGTTTAAATTCTGAAAACTTTAAACCTCCTTGAATGCTTTCTTTCTCTGTTCCTCACTTTTTTACCCTTGTTGGCTTATTGTATGCATTAATTAATTAAGAATTCACTCACATTCCTCTGTAATAATATGCATTTTTCTATTGTACCAATGTGTAAGAAATGTTTCCTTCCCACCTCCCCTTCTCTTCCCCCGCCCCATCTTCCCTCCTTATTCCCTATAAAAATGTAAAATAGCTTTCATTTTCTCAATAATATTAGCCAATTCTTTTGTTATACTTCTATTTTGATTTACTTAATTCTGTATTGCTGGTCTTTTGTATATTTTGTTATTTTTCAAATAAAGCTGTTTAAACTGAAAGAAAATAAAAAATTAAAAAGTGTGCATAAATAAAGAAGCAAAAAATATAGAACTGAAAATTGTAGTACTTTCTGCAAATGTGAAGGAGTTGGAATTTGGAGGGTAAAAATTAAGATAGAATCTGCAGATTGCTTCATGGGAGCAGTGCAAGTACATCAACTAGGTAAAAGGTAATGAAGATGAGAGGCCTCAATTAAATGTAGAAACGCTTGACCTTCCCATTAAATATATAAATATTTGTTTGGGAATTATAAAATTATAAAATAATAACATATTTTGTCATTTGTATATATGTTTGATGAATGCTTTGCAATTGTATTTTCCATGTATTGTTTTGCTGTCGAAATTATCAAAAATTCTTAGATTGGGGTCCCCAACTTGCAGTAATTACTTAGTGGGGGTCCCTGGATTCCAATATTGATTTAGTGGGGGGTTGTAGCTTCCAGTGATGATTAAGTGAAGGTCCACAGAAGTCAAAAGGTTAAGAAACACTGCCCTAATGTATTTGAAATGCCAATGTCAAATGCTTTTGATACAAGTGTGGAGGCTAAACTCGACCTTCAAACAAATCAAATAGCCGCTTGTTGGAGTTTTACTAATGTCTGAAATTAAAGCAACGTGTTCGATTTCCAAGGACAGTCTAAAACATGCCTTCTACCTGCCTGGTCCTCCCTCCCCTTGTGCAGCAGAATCAACACGAAACATCTACGTTGGTATTTTACGGCAAAAAGGATAAAAAAAAATAGAAACACATTCACACATGCCCGGGGTGGAGAGGAGGGGCTTGTTAAAAAATGTGTGCACTTCAGGAGTGTGTGTTAAGGGGACCTGAGCATACAACAGCGCAAGGAGCACACACTTCAATTACTGTAAGAGCTGTATTTATTCCTATTCTGCGTTGTCACCTTCCAGCCGTGTAATCTTGCTGTACTGCAAACTTTCCACTAGTTGCAGAGAGAGGTGGCAAAAGAGATTTGAGGGGAAGAGAATAGCTGAATAGTTAGGGTACCCAATGTAGTCAGGTTTCCAAAGTGTGGCCAACGGGTAGTCCACCTAACAGGGCAAATATAGTTATCATCCTTCACAAGATCTACAAGGTAACGTGACACAACTGCATACTAGCGACGCATATCAATTAGTGAAAGTTTGTGGAGTGTGCTTTGTAAACATTACTACATGGGACATGATGGCAATTAGGAAGACGTAAGAGTGGGCTACGAAAACCCTCTTTTCAGGGAAGGGACATGGTACAATAATCATTCACACAGCATTGGTAGAGAGGGCCACAACAGTACACGAATGGGCCTGGCGTCTGCAGCCCTCATCTGCCAGAAGTAACTTCTTAATTTTAAAAAACATTCTGTCAACTCAACCGGTGTACTAGCCCTTATTCAATAATACACAAATGTGTGGCGTTCGTTTATTAGAAATAAACATCAAATAATACTAACATGGCCATTAAAAATGAAACAAACCATCGGCTTTAATGTGCATTAGGAAAGGTGTATTGAAAGAAGTGTCTACTGAAAACGCCACTGCCTTCTACGCTTTTTATGAAATGGTTTTCACCCCAGCCAGATTCAACGGGCATACTTACAGTAGCTATAGGTAAGTGTACTCTTGATGGACAAACACTAATTTTTAGCACTGATGATTCCGAGCAAAAGTTCAGAATAATGTTTAACTCTAAAGACAGAGTTGCTTTCAACTATCTTCTAAGAACCACAATTTCTCATAGCTGTGCAGGTATTGTTGGTGCATTCTGTCAAATACAATGAATTGCATGTCTCAGGATGTATTGCCCCTCTCGAGACCCCTCCATTTCATACTGAATTCCATTAGTATGAGAGCAAGGGAGACCAGAACAGCAGCGCTTTCACTTCTCGTGCAACGTCAGGCATTGAGTGTTGGCGGGCACTTGAGTACTCCGGGTCCAAACAAAAGGGTCATGGCGGTGAGTAACCACGCAGTCACTATGCAGCACGGGCACCCTACAGGAGCTGCTCCTTGGTGGAAGTACCTACCTGACTGATGAAACGAGAAATGCCTGCCGCTCTTCTTTAAAGCAATTAAACCAGCACGTGTGAAGTGTCGTAAAACCGAAAGGGTCCGTAAAGCTGAAACTCCAGCTCATAGGCAGCCCGAGAAAGGCCGACTTTATCTGCCTGCTCGTAAAAATTCCCACACCGCCAAAGAGAAATACGAATCTAATACCTCTCCGGAGCAGCCACACGTCTTTAAAATACAAGCATTTGCATTGCAATGCAATAGGTCTCGCATTTACGCGAGTTTAAGCTATTGAATTGTAAAATGACTATGCCTTTTATTTATGCTTTAAAAACCAAAACATGAATAAAAAGCATTTTCATTTACAATGCCGATAGCTCAAACCAGGCCCGGCTCCAGGAATTTTTATTTGGGTGGGCCAAGGGTGCATTTGCGAGGGCCACTGCGGGTTCGATTTGTCGCATATATGTCTAGGCAGGCCTGCTTCAGGGCCCTCCTTTATCTCTTCTTAGTCTTACAAGGCCCAGTAAATCACACTCTTTTCCAAATCTCTTTCTAAATATTATCACTCTCAAAAAGTGTTTTTTCCATGTAATGTTCCTTTGATGGGAAGAGGAGGTTTCTGAGGTGGGCGTATCAGGCAAGTGACACTACTCAGGCTCCGTCTGTGCGAGCCTTCAGAGAGAATCCCTCTTCATTACTACCTCTACCTGACCCCAGACTCTGCAACACACTCCCTTACAGGCTTGATTATCCACTACTCCTCTCCAGTGCACCTTATCTCACAGCTGACCTTGGGCCCCAGCCCCATATAAGGCACCATCGAGCTCCACTTTCCTTATTCTCAGTAAAAACATTAGTAAAATCACCTTCAAACTTAAAACATTGAATATAGCGGTAAATTTAATTAGCACGCACTTTAAAGTATGTTCCACAGTAGCCCTTATGACCCGACTGCTAATTAAATAAACAAAAACAGAAAGGCCATGACAGGGCTAGCTTCAGCGCTGATGCTTAAGTCTTTTTTGGTGCCACACCAATAACCTCTTTCTCCGTAAATAACCTTTACTACCACCTTCCAACAGTGCCCCTCATCCCTCCATGGCCCCACCTATTGACCTCCTCCTCGGATTCCCTCACTGCCACCCTCCACTAGTGCCCCTCATCTCTCTGTAGCCCATCCCCCTCATGACCTCTTCCTCAGACTCCCTCACTGTCACCCTCCAGCAGTGCCCCTCCTCTCTCCCTAGCTCCCCCCTCCACCCCATGACCTCTTCCTCGGATTCCCTCACTGCCACCCTCCAACAGTGCCCCTCATCGCTCCATAGCCCCTCCTCCTATTGACCTCCTCCTCGGATTCCCTCACTGCCACCCTCCAACAGTGCCCCTCATCTTTACGTAGCCCCTCTCTCATATGCATTTCATTTGTTGTACAGCGCTACTCATATCAGTGTAGTGTGTGTCAGTACTTTACATCACACACACATTATACAGAGACAATGAATCATACAAGTATATAAATCAGTATACAGGGAATGTCACATAAGCCAATGAGGATTACAAGGTGTATGAATCACATGTCATCCATACTGGTGGGCATTTTAAGAGGGTTTGGTCTGGAAAAGCACAAACTCAGGATTTAAAGAGTATTCCATGGGGGTCAGCTTTACTGATAAAAATGTATATCTGCCCAAACATACTAATTTTAGCAACATTAGAATAGTGAAAGACTGAGGAAGTTCTAACTATATCGCAAAAAAAGAAAGTGAAGTTCTAACTATACCATTCATTGGTCACTGTCCTATGTTAGGATTGTAACTTCTGAACTGCAAGTAGCACAAGGATCTCTTTGACAAAGGCAGTAACCAACTGAGCTTCCACATAAAATACAGTTCATCTGCATTTCAAAACTACTAACATACAAATGATTGCTCTCCAGCAGGATCATTTATCACCAGCGTTATCTGGGCATTTTGTATTGTCTTATTGTTGTCCTGCATCGGCCATGATAATGATAAAAACTGTTTAAATGAAGCACACACGAAGTATGTGTCCTGCTGGACCTGTGCATATTTTAAAAAGAGAAACAAATAGTAACACATTCTCTTACCTACTCTATTAGTCAAACTTTGTGTCACAGCCTGATGTGATAAGTAGGCCTAGTGATAAGCAGCTACAGGGGTCAGGTGAATAGGGATAAACAAACTTCTTTTCTCCTGCGCTACATAGAAAAATAAATATCCACGCAGCAGAACATTGTCGCCTTTGCCATGTGGAGATGAAGGGGTGAAAAAATAAACAAAGCCTCGTTAACATGTAAATGGTCGTTTAAAGACCTGTGAAGTACTCGGGTGCGGCTGTCTTGCCCCGGGCTGACACACACGACGTGTGCTTTGCGCGCCTGCCTTCAAGACCTCACTGCGAGGGCCAAGGCTCCTGTTTGGGTGGGCCTGGCCCACCCGCTAGAACCGGGCCTGGCTCAAACTTGCGTAAATGCAAGACCCATTGCATTGCAAAGGCTTCCGTTTCACTCGCTAAGATTTGCCCCTAAGCCCCGCCTCCCAATATGCGAGGGAGGAAGGGTGCCAAAAGAGGAGGCCAGCGCAGACAGGCTGAGGGTAGGTAGTGGGCAGCAATGAGGCCGAAGCTGCTCCTGGTTCAGTGCGGTCTCCCCGAAACGGGCGCCTTGCTTATTATCAAAGTTTAAAACAAGCATTGAATGCTTTGCTCATGGTATTGTATAGCAAAGCAAATGGCTTTAACTTAATCAAAGGCGAGACCTATTGCATTTTAAGTGCTAAAGGGGACTAAAAATGACGTGTTTTATAAAGTTATTTCTGTCATGGCCTTGCAGCTTCACAGCGCAGTGATTCATAGGTGCTATTGAACTACAACACAGCGATGCACGTTATCGACTGAGAGAATTTCCAGTCTGCAAATCTTCTATAATATGTTGTCAAACTCCAGTACAATCCGCATTGATCGAGAACAATTAGCTGTCTTCCTCATTGATGCACCAGTGGAGACTCCCCCAGTAGAAATGACGCTTATGGAGAAGATTACATGGCCACTGTTTTCAGAGGATTATCCATTAGCATCCTTCTCTATAACGTTGTACGCTCTTTATCGTTTGACCGTTTTGCATTACCATACATGCCAACCCTCCCGATTCAGGCAGGAGACTACCGATTCGAAGGCTAGTCTCCCGCCTCCTGTGAGAAAGTGGCTCTGTATATACTGTTCCTTAATAGGTACAGGGTGTACAGAGTCCACAGTCCCCAAGGGTTTGACAGAGGCTAAAGTTAGATATAACCTTACTCTTCTAAAGTGGTAGCTTGGTCGAGCAGTAAGGCAGTATCAGAGGACAGTGTAAAGCATTTGTTGTACACACTCAGTCAGCAAAAGGTCTCACACACTCAATAACAGAACTCTAGGCCAATGGTTTATACACAAAAAATATATGCTTGTTTTATTTTAGAACCAACACTTGGATTTAAAATATACTTTCTCAGAATGAGATGTTTCATATAAATACTTTTGCAATATGCAATTGACTTTTGTAAAAGTGGTTGCAATAGGCAACTCTATTTTAAACACAACAATGCATTGAGCTCAATGGAAATTTCAAGTTATTTGCAACAGATTACTTTTTGGATTACTTTAGGAATTCCAGGACTGGATCCTAGATTCAGTCCTGGGTCAGTACTCAGAATCAAGTGATGAAAGTCGACTTAATTACTGTAATCATTTTTAAACAATATTTAGCTATTTTAAAAATATTTCAAAGAAAACAGTCAATGATTCCCTATGGAAGAAAATTCAAGTTGCAGGTACAGTATGTTCTCGTTACTTTTGTAATCCAGTACTGGGTGCCTAGACTCAGTACTGGGACCTATATCCAAAACAGGTAAGTAATTACGTTTTCAGATATTATACGATTTTTAAATAATATTTAAAGATTGCAGAAATTGACAGAAGAAATTTCACAGAAAAACAGTCAATGATTTCCTATGGAAGAAAATTGGGTTACGGGTAAGTACAGTTGTAAGTATTTTTCAGAGTCAGTGCTGGGCACCAAGATCCAGCACTGGGAGCTCACCTAAGAGCAGGTGAGTAATTTCGTTTTCGTTACTCAGGTGATTTTTGGTGAATATTTTAAGATTTGAAAAGTCCACACAGAAGAAATTTCAGGAAAAAGCCAGTCAATGTTACCCTATGAGGGAAATAGAGTTATCGGTTTAAGGGTAAGTACTCGACTGGCAGAGTTGAGGTTCTGGGTATAGACTCAGGGGTCCCCCAGGGTCAGGTAGGTACAGTTGGTTCACCCTCAGCGCCTCTAGGGCGGCCGGGTGCAGAGAGAGTTAGGCCCAATGTTATACTATGAGGGATAGGGGGGGCCTTGGTTGGTGGCTGCTGACTGGCAAGCCACGCGGCTGTGGGAGCTGGGCTCCTGGTCACTTACTCAGGGCAAGTGGGGAAGTAGGTAGGTGTAGAGGTTTCACTGCCAGGGCCACTCGGGCGGCTGGGTGCAGAGTGCTTTTGAGCCTTCGGGCGCTCAATTGATTTCAATGGGAAATCTCCGGTTTGGAAAAAGACTGCAAGCTCGGGGACGAGGATTCTTCAGGTGCCACCACCACTTCGAGAGGTAAGTTGGGTAGTTGGAGGATAGGAAGGTACCCCGGGATTGGGCACAGGGGGCCGCGGGGCGACACATGCAGGGGTGCCTTTTGGTGTCGGGAAATCTTACCCTCTGTTGATCGCGGTTGGGGGAGCACTTTGTTCTGAGGCTGCAGGCTCCTTCAGGAGTGTCGAGGGAGGTCCTTGGGTGCCGGACTCGGGGTCACAGTCGCCGTGGGGTCGTCCTCTTGGTCTTTGTCCACTCCGACACTGGCCAGGCTTGGCTGGTGCAGTGTGCTGGGTTCGCGGTTCCGGGCTTCTGCCAGGGATTAGAGGTAGGTTTTGAGTAGAGCCTCTACTCATGGGAGTCCCAGGGGCTTAGAGCCAAAAGGTAGCCAGGTACTCTGGGGTTTGTGAGGTTGCTAGCCACAAGAGATGCCGGGTTGGAGCAGGAGCAGGTTCGAGGGTCGACAGGCCGGCACGGCTGGGGCCAAAGCAGTTGTTGTCTTCCTCTTTTTAGCAGGTGCAGGGCAGGTCTTCTTTTTTCTTGCTCTTCTTTGTAGTTTTGAATCTGGAATCTGGGGAAGGAAGGTTCAGGGTGCCCCTAAATACTAGATTTAGGGGCGTTACAGGTAGGTGAAGGGCAGGGACCAATGGGTCCCTGTCCTGGGGTGGGTACACCCCCTATCCTGCCTCTCTCCTGTGGGAGGGGGGCAGTAGCCTAGTCCTGATAGGGTACGGCTCCCCATCTTCAAGATGGCGAGAGCCCGGAGATGTTCTTCACCTCGCCTCCCCCACCTGAGGGGTGGGGTTGGCAGGCTGGCACATCCCCTGTCCTTGTATGGGGTTTCCGGCCAAAGCTTCCCGCCAGAGTGGGGGGTTGCAGTGGCCTGGGGAAGCTCACAGAGGCGGCATGCCTTTGAAGCTTCCCCCTGCCCATCCTGGGGGAGGAGATTTAGCACCTCGCCCAGGATGTGCATTGTTGCAGGCCCAGGAGAGCAGGGGCTCTCCTACCCAGGGGTCCCGCAACATGTCTGCTGTGTGGCAGCCTAGGCAGCCTCAGAACAGACGTGGATTGTAGGTTAGGTTTAAGGGGGCATCTCTAATATGCCCTCTGGGGTGCTTGGTAAATTAAATCCCACACTGGCAGCAGTGTGGGTTTAATGTGCTGAGAAGTTTGATACCAAACTTCTCAGTCTTCAGTGTTGCCATTATGGTGCTGTGGAGCTCGTGTTTGACGAGCTCTCAGCACCATGTACTCTTAAATGGCAGCACTGCACTTGCAGTGCTCAGGAATGAACCTGGGCACTGTAGGGGCACAGGGCCCCTGCTCCTGTGCCCACACCATTGGCATAAGGCACCCAGCTAGAGGGGTGGCTGATGTATGCCATGGCAGTGTAGGTGATGGGCATGGCACACAGGGATGTGTGTCATGTCGACTTTGTTTTTGTCTTGCACCCAAACACTCAGCCTGCAAAGGCAGTGTGCGTGTGTAAGGGTGCAGGGCCTCTAAGGGTGGCACAATGAGTGCTGCAGCCCTTAGAGGCTTTCCCTGGTCACAAGGCCCTGGGTACCTAGGGTACCATTTACCAGGGGCTGACATGTGGCCAGGGTTTGCCAATTGGGGTTTTGTTTGTTTTAGGCAAGGAACATAGGCCCTGGGCACCTGACTGGCAGGAGTCCAGGGCACACTCAGTCAAAGTACATTCAGCAATTCAGCAAAAAGTGGGGGCATACCATGCAAGAAAGATGGCACTTTCTCACAATTCCCGGTAAAGCATCCAGAAACCCGATACCTGAAAATCTCACCTTTGCTTTTTTTAAATGTCCCACGTCGAAAGTACGCTTACTTCCTGCATTTCTTCCCCATTTCAAATGGGGCTTTTGGATTGGCTAACTCCTGCACAGCAGCCAATCAGCACTTAGCAACGTCATCACTGACATTACACCAATGAAGATGACAGCAATACAGAAGGCAGGAAGTGCCGCGAAATCGGGAGCATAAAAGCTCCTGAATTCCATTTACTTTTTGGGGAATTTGGCGTTTCTTCACTCCTGCCGTTTGCTGTCCTGTCGAGGTTGTCCTGGTCTGAGATCTGCAGTTTGCTTCCTTGCTGCTGGAATTCCTCTGCTGATTCACTGGTGTTCTCCTGCTGCCGTCTGAGGATTTAAACCACCAACAGGTAAGTTTAAAGTGCTTTAATTTCTTTCTATTATTTGCAGCGTTCGTGCAAATATTCTTTCCATGCTGTGTACAAACATTTGTTCCCCTGCTTGTTTATTATTTAACTGTTTAAAACCTGTGCTAAAGTATTCAGAAACTTTCTGCTATTATTTTAAAATGTAGATTCTTAATGTTAACTTTATGTGGGCAATGTCAGCTCATCCCTATTGTCAGCGAAATGGCATTGCATTTTACCCTGCCTTTACATTAAAAAAAAAATGTAAATAGGCTCCCTTTCTGAAGAAGGAAAATAAGTATTTTGACATTGGGGTAAGACTTATAACAAATTATTTGTGATGCATACTAATAGCATTTATGCTTGCTGTGGCCAGCAGTAGTTGTGAACATTTAACCACAATAGTAACTTTATTGTACTAGCTTGTCTTGAAGTACTTGCTGTGGGCATTAGTTTAAGCTTACAATCCTTCCAAAACTGAAGTGCATCGTTTAGGCCAGGTTTGGTAGTGCAGTTATCCGCATTTACCAATATGTAATAGTAGGCTTTTCCCCTGCCCAGTATTAACTTCCCTCATGCTGGGCTGTCTTGTTTATCGTTCATCCTCTTGAGCCCAGGGAAAACTATTTTACTTAATCATATAGTAAACTAGACACTTAAGTTTTAGTTGGAAGAAATGCTGTCCCTGACTGTGTTGTGCAGCTATTTGATCTTTGGAAGGGCTGAGGAGGGTTCAGATTATGATGCTGGTGGTGGTCTCAAGCAAGTTGGGTCTTCTCCTCAACTCCGTGATGGGCATTAAGAGCCTTCCTCTGACAAACTTCCCTCTTGGAATGCTGTGTATGCAACAGAACGACTCTAATCAAAGATTTGACCCAAATGGCTACTTGTGGATCTTCATGGCACCAATCTCCCCATAATTGCCAGTATTATGAAGGCTTGAACACCAACTGCACACCATGTGCTAGCACTGACATGATGTTGGCCACGTAGTAGTAATACAACTGCAGTAGTTAGTAAGAAATGGTGTAAACTCTGACTAAATATGAAGCTATTTATCTGGCAGTGCAAAGTGTTTACTGGTCTATTTGCACCGTACTCAACAGAAAGCATGAGCCGCTACACAAACCTAACACTGCACAGGTGTAATATTTAGTTGGACATTACTCCTTTATTCATTCTTACCAATCCTAACAAGGTTTTGCCCTCATGTGTAGTCTTTTATGAAAACTGATAAGATACAGTTATGTTTATTATTCGTACTGCGTAAAAGTTTGTGCTGTTAATAGCCTGTTTATGGCAAAGGCTTAAAGTAGAATACTTGCTTGTAGGGCTCTGCATAATGACGAGAAACTCCTTAGTTGGAATACTAGTCTCAAAACTGAATGTCTTCAAGTCGCAAAAAACTGCATGCTGTCAGTGGCAGCCACCAAAACCTCTCTTGCAGGCAGCAAAAAAAGCCACATACACAGGCCTCTCTAGTAGGTCTTAGATCTCTATCAAAATAGTTCCTAAGGAAGTGTATTTTACGTAAGATGATACACTGAAGAATATCACTCTGCTCAGTGCTCTAAGAGTTTGAAACACATTGTTGCTTGAATATGTTCATTTCTGAAACCTTAATAAAATGTTATTGCAAACAAATTGTTGCTTTCATGTCCTTAATTTTGATGACAGAAGAAGAAACAGAGCCAGAAGTGTAATACACCTACTCCTTTTATTATATAGATTCCTCTCCATCCCATTTGTTCTTCTACATTTGGGGGAGCTTGTGTCCACCCAAGCTGTCCTGTGTTTATCCTGCAGTGGAATTCCCTTTGTTACCCATGTTAACAGTCTTTCCCCATTCCCACACGGCTATAGTGTCCACTGTCCTGTCTGTGAACTTGGGAGGACTCTGTCCTGCAAGGTCTTAATGTCCCTGGACCATAACACTGTCACTTTGCCTCGTGTAAGGCATAATTTAGGTGTTTCAGGGTTGGACTGCGTGATATTTGTACAGCTTCTATCTGAGCTATTCAATGCCGAGCCTGATTTGGTGATGGCAGGCAAACTTTCCCTATTGTGTGTTATTTGCTCATGGTAGAGGTTTAATAAGTAAACCTCCCAGGTTCGTTCATCCATTGCGTATGTTGATTTCTCTGATTAAATTATATTGTGAATTAGGCTCTAAAATGCCTTCCAGCATTTGGCTTTATTGGTTCTTGTTCAATGTTGAATATGTATTTTAGTATCGATGCTTGGTCTGCCTTTTCGGGATTGCCTGTTTAGCTGTTGATTGCTATGCACACATCTCTTAGCTCTGACGAATACCAGGCATTAGATGTGGTATTTTTGTGTTTCTCCCTCAGGTTCCATAGAGTTGTGCTGCTTTGATAAATCTGACTGTGCTGGTAGTCTACCATGGCTGTTAAAATTGCGGGTCACCATAAGCAGATTTGGGGCCAAATGTACGACCATGGCATTTAGCGACTCGTAAATTGCACTCAATTGCAAGTCACAATTTGCAAGTCGCTAAATGCCATGTACAAGTGTCTGAGACATCTACATAACCACATGCACTTTACTCTTCACAGTCAAAAAGGAGGTGAGCATTGGTCTTGCTAGGAAATGCACCATTTGCCCACTCATTTTTCAAAATTTTCTCGGGGGGAGAACCCCCCCGAAACCCCCTTGGGTAGTTAGGGCTCGCTCGCTGCGTTCGCTCGCTGGGGTGTGCTACACCACTAATTTTACACTGCACTACGTGCAAATCGCACCAAGCATCACTGACATTTACTGTTATGCCTGACCCGTTTCGCGTTACTCAGGTCGTTGCACGCACCCATATTTCTCCCTCTTACCGAACTTGAAATGTTGGCATGTATGCATTACACATGTTGCTTCCTGCAGCCCTCAGTATTTGTAATTCCTGCGCCTAATCAGACTACCAAAAGGGGAATTAATAGAACTTTACAGAGCATTTGGCACATTTCTGTCAATGAACAGGGTGTTTTAGCAGCAACGTTTTGGGAGTTTGTTTTAATTGTATGTTCTCCTCCACTTCTCTCATGCCAATGACATCCTCCCTATAGTCAGTACTATTCATAAAGGTTTCAAACAGTCACTTAATTTACAACAGGCTCCCTCATCTTTTCATGAGATGTAATCCCGCTTTTACCCAGCATGTACCTCAACATCGTTTTCATTATTGTGAGACGCATTATATTTTCATTCAGGTGGCGTTTCCTCCAAGTGATGCAAAAAACTAGTTACTGCAACAAAAGTGAGGTGACATCCGAGATAACTTTGTCTACCCTCTCCTCAGAGCAGACTGAAGGGTGGAAGGAGTAGACAGTAGAATATATGGAGAGGTTTAGGTTTACTTTCAATGCCAGAGAGCTTAATCAAGAGATTTGTCTTTTACATCATGGGGATTCCTCGTTTGACATTGAATTACTTTGGAGCAATTAACATTTTACTGTGGAAAAATTGTAAAAAACACACACATTTATAACTGAAAATGAACAAAGTGATGAAACGCAACACAAAAATAGGGAGAGTTGTGGCGGGATGTAGGATTTTTATTTTTTTAATTGTGTGGAACACTGCATAAAAGAGGAACTTGTGCGGTAAATAGCTCTGACGCAGCAATCAAGAGGGGAGGTGTTTGAAAAGAAGTCGATTTTCTTTCTGAAGGACAGACACCCCCACCATCCCTTTTATTTTCACATAGTTCATAAAACTGGAATTACAGGCTCTGAAGTCTTTGTACCTCACATGTGCCTAATGCACGGTGTCAACACCAAGAGCATGGCCACCTGAAATTACAAAGGCAAGAAAAGGATTTTTTAAAATCTTCTGGCAAATACAGCCCTGACTAATAATCACTAAAACCTCCAGATAGAGGAAAACTAATATCAAAGCTACCGATTTATGTTAATGACTTTCTATAGCGCACACAATATTGTTGATAATGGACTTTCTGCGTCGTGTTCAGTTACTGGGGCTAATGGAGAAATCTCTGCTTCGCCAGAATGCACCCTCTTGAAGTAGATTATGCTGTTCCTCTCCATGCCAAGAGTCAACAATGCCCAGCTAGAGCCAATCAGGGGGGTGCAGCCTATGATCTCAGTAGAGAAGCAGTGAATGCCAGGCAACATTTCCCACCCTTTGGAATTGTTAGACGCCATTTTAGTTCCTTTAGCCTGCTTACACATTTATGTCATAAACATTGACTTATTGTTTTTTTTTTTTTTTTGTAAATACGAGTTTTCAGTTTTGTTCGCAGGTTTTCTCCGCAGGCAGATTGACTTTTCCTGTGTTGTGTCTGCTTAATTGCAAATAATTAAAAAATGAGAAGGCATTATTCAAATGACAGCAGGTGCATTATCTGCGCTATGAATTTTAAGGCCATGTTTTGTGGAGGCAGTAACTTGTAACATCATATAACAATAAGGATGATTCCCTTAATAAAGTTCACCTAATGTGCTAATCACGTCTAGTGGTTAATAGAGGCCTCCCATCCCACTCCCCTGATGGCTATAAAGGGCTTATATGTTCATGGCAGCATTTCAGGTACAAGTGTTAATAATGCATCATTGTCCCACTAATAAACACAGCAAAGGTCAGCACCTCAAATCACCCAACCACCAAACGAACCTTGTTCCGGGTATTTATTAAAGCTCTAAACATGTATCTGCCCCTCTCGGTGTCTCCGGCGTCACAAAAGCACTTCTGACAAAGGTACAGAACCTTATCGGGTGTGTGAAAAAATGATCAGATATTGATGCAAATCTTCCCCTGTAGCTTTTGGTGCCGCGTCAGTTGCTGATGGCCCCAGTTTTCATCCTGGTCACACATCTTAGTGACAGAAAACATTTGTGAATCGATTCACCCTGACACCCAAAATTACCATAAGTTTCTGTAGGGGCGGATGCAGAATATTTATGTCAAAATGCTTGTTTACATTTTGGGGTCATGTTTAATGCACCTCATTGTGGGTTGAAGCAAAAAGACTTCTAATGTCCCCTAACAGGACAAAATACATATATGTTCATTTAAAACTGCATGGTTGTTTTTGTAATTAATTTGCTACGTCTGTCGTGGGCTAAGATTGTGTTCATGCGCAGTTTGTTCTTTCTAAAGGAAAACGTGCACGGACAACCCAGCAGTAACCGAGGACCATTTTAATACTTCCAGTGAATTTGCACCGATTAAGTCAGCCTTGCAGAAACCCGGGGTCCCACTTCCTCCCTGTGAGTTTGAAATGCAAACCGAGCCAAAGCTGCCTACCTTGTGCTTTGGTAACATGCTGCTGTGTCGTCGTTCTGCTTGGGCATGTCGGTGGCCTTGCATTCTCATCTCGCGATGAGAAAACCTCTGAAATGTGTAAATAAATGCAGCGAATGCCAAAATCAAACACTTGGGTCACTGAATGGAATGGAAAGGCTGAGATGCTTACGGGTTCTTTCTTGTCCTTTGTTAATCCCCAGCTAGGCATTTTAATGTATCACATTCTAAGTTATACAACACTCAATGCATTAAAAGTAATTTGTTGTCATGCTGCTTGCTTTTACTGCATTACGTGAAAGATTGACCGGCATTTCACCAGGGCGGTCAGACCAATGATATAGTTTGCTGTATAATTGTATGCATTTAAGCAAGCCGAGGGGAGCCCACTAGGGGAGAGGAGCCCACGAGGGAGGAAACAACACGGAGAGAAAGCAACATGGAGGGGAGCCCAAGAGGGAGGGAACGACATGGAGCGGGGTGAACGAGGCACAGGGGAGGGGAGCCCACGAGGGAGGGAACAACACGGAGCGGGGTGAACGAGGCACGCTAGGGAGAGCCTCACGTGCTCATGCTGTTGCCAGTGTGCAGCGCATGCGCGCTGAAAATTATAATGCGTCCGTCTCATGCCGCGAGTAAAGCATCCAGTTCCCGCGTGCACATCTTCTGTCCGTCGGCGTGCACATCTGGAATCCGTATTGATTCCTAAAGGCCCTCGCATGGCGAGAGCAACACATGCGCGCTGCTAACGCCAGGCGAGACCTAAAAAAGAGAGAGAGAGAAAAAGAGAGAGAGCGCGGAGCCCGCTTCAGGGACACCACGCTCAGTATTAAAGTAAAAAAAAAATGCAACCGAGTGCAGTGTTCTCCACTGGCTTCCTATCCACAATAGGATCCAATTTAAGGCATTGTGCATGGCTCACAAAGCACTATCAGGGAAGGGATCCTCCTTCATCCGATCTACTATTCTACCCTATCATGCTAACAGATCTTTAAGGTCAGACAACAAACCTCTAGTAGTAGTACCAAAAATATAAAGATCGAGGAGTGGTGGGTGCCTTTTTTCATATAATGTTGCCAAGCTGTGGAATCGCCTTCCCCTTCAGATCCAGCTTGAACCTAATTATTTGATCTTTTGAAAACAAATTAAAACTTTTCTCTTTCCCTAAATACTGCTCGGAGCCTTTGATTGCACTGCTACAGCGCTGGGATGCCCTCGGGTAACCATGCGTTCTCGAAATGTTGCTTCAATTCAAATCAACAATTGCAAAGATGACTATTTATTGATATTTTTGCTTTAGCGTGATTTCCTGCAACTTCCCATCCTCAAGATGAATCTCTACCCTACTTTTCTCTGGGTTTTCAGCAAATGTACTTGTTTATATATTTATCTAGAGCCTTTGTAAAGAGTAAATCACAGCGATTTGGTAAATAGCTCTGGTGGAGGCAGCATCCCGCTTTTGGGGATCACTGATGGCATGACCACTCATCTCACTGACTATTTAGATATCTGGGACTCACCACTTGAATTGCTGTATTTAAAGTAGTCATCATGAAATTCCTTGTAGAAGCACTCCATGAAGATAGGATGGATGTTGGTACGCCACAACCCATGTAAACATCCTGGAGTGAGAGACTTTGAGAAACTCATCACCCCGCCAAGCAGTGACCATTATATCCTATGTGCTATCACTATCATGAGACCAAATTTATATTGCTCTATACTTACGCCTGGGTGATGGTCTCTCACAATTACATATCATACACATGGACATTAGATGACTGTAACCTATGTTTGCTGTTCACCTCTCACTGAGGAGCTTCAGCAAAGCCATTATCTCTCTTGAACTGGATATCAGTGACCTCAGGTAGCATGGAATAGATTCAACAGTCTGGTACTTAGCCACTGATTTGGAGTAGAATAGGGTGTGTTCATGCACTTGTGAAAGAAGCATGTTAACAGCACAAAAAATATTGTCTCCATTCACTGTTGTATTTCTACGACTTTGTCGATGGCATGAAACATTTAACCTTTCAATTGACACAGATTTATCTTAAGATTTTCCCTTCCAAAGATCCCAGATATGCTGGGTGGTGCAATAGGTTTACTTCAACAGCCAGCACTCTTATTATGGTGTGCTCGCCTATTTGTTGTCCCAGTGTGACCCTGGCACTCTTGTCAGGCTATCTGAGTAAGCTTTCCATCAACGGAGCCAATAAAGCACAGTCAGTGGACAGCTGCGGTCCATGAAATCTAAATAGGAGAGGCGGACTGAGAGTATACCAGACAGAGCACGCTATCCACCAAACTCTAAATCTAGCACAATATTCAGCCACTATTTTCTCCACCACTTTGGTCCTTGAACTAATTACTCACCAGTGGTCCAACTTGGATATCAATGTTGGGAAACCACATTTTCCAAGAAACTGTTGCTTCGGTCTTTTCAATGGCTTGGTAACTAGCATGGACCAGCTGCAAAAAACAAGTTACTTACCTGTACACTGTGGTTCTCCAATATTGCTATATTTTATAGATTCACATGCTTGAATCTTCCCCGTCGTCATGGTGAGAGTCCCACGGTAACAGTAAAATAGCAGTATAAAGCTTAATCTACCTTGAAAATCAAAAGCATATAGTAACCAGTTAACCTCATTAAAGAACATTTAAACTCCAGCTAATCACATCACAGACCCAGAGTATTCATCCCCTGCAGGGCCACCATACCTCAGATTTCGAGCCTGAGTGTAGTTAGTAAAATAAAAGAGGTATGGAAGATACCTCTGGAAGGGGAGGATGGAGGGCCGCATGTAAATCTATAAAATATATCAATACTGGAAAACCACAGTGTACAGGTAAGTAACTTGTTTTTTCTCCAGTATTGTATCTTTAATAGATTCACATGCTTGAATCAGAATAGTAAGCAGTACATAATAGTTAAGGGAGGTGGGAAAAACAGGTGAACCATCCCACCATGCAACCATAGTCTTATAACCAGAATCGCAAACAAATAACGTAGCCTCTATATATATAAAATATATAACATTTTCCAAAATACCAAGAGAAGAACAAAACTCAGAATAGCGGTATAGGAAAGAAATAATAATAATAATAGCCTTAATAAACCTCAATTAGATGAGGCCTACCTTAAACGAACAGATGACGTTGGGTTGCTTGACCAACAGCAGTATCCGTCTTCCGCAAGGTATCCAGGCAGTAGTGCCTTGTGAAGGTATGGACGTTCAACCATGTCGCTGCCCTGCAGATGTTGGGTAGAGACACTCCGGCAAACAGGGCTGAGGACGTTGCAATCTTCCTGGTGGAATGGGCAGTCACTTTAGACGTTAGCAGGCGTCCTGCTCTTTAATGAAAGTAAACTATGGTAGAAGAAACACAGCGTGCAATAGATGCTCTAGTCAAAGCCTGACCCTTCCTAGGGGCAGAGAAGGCAATGAGGAGTTGGGTAGATTTATGAAAAAGTCCTGTCCTTTGTAGGTAAAACTTCAAGCAAAGGCCAGCCTTGGCCAGAGACAAGAGATACGGCAAAAAGTCCTCCGGAGAAGGGAGTGGATGGCAAGAGTGTTTTGCACACCAGGAACAGTATCTTTTCCATTTGGCCGAGTAACACATGACAGTGGAGGGGCCACGGGCCTTGTTAAGTATCAAACGGCACTCCTCAGAGATAGCTAAGTCACTAAACTCTGTTTGGTAAGGAGCTAGGCCGACCAATAAAGAGAATGAATCTGAGGATGAACCACTTGGCCTTGATCCACAGAAAGCAGACGTTCCGTAGGATGAAGACGGATTGGAGAAGTCTCTGATAGGCAAAACCACTCTGTGAACCAATATTGTCTTGCCCACGACAGAGCAATGAGATGATGCGGCAAGGCTCCCATTTCATCGTCTGTAGAACTTTTGGTATTAGTGGGAACGGAGGAAACGCATAAGAAAACGCTCCTTGCCAGCAAAAATGGAAGGCGTTCCCCAGAGAACCTAGCTGAGGAAATCTGCTGGCGTAGAATTCCCATTTTTTGTTGAGTGACGTAGCGAACAGATCCAGGGTTGGTATACCCACCACTGCAATACCTTTCCCAGCTGAACGGCATCCACCTTCCTTTTGTGACACTGCTTGGTGTCTCTGCTGAGTGAATCGGCCCATTCGTTTACTACCCCTGGAACGTGCTGGACTTGTATCGATATGTTGAGGTGAAGAACAAGTTATTTACCTTCAGTAACGATGTATCTGTAAGAGACATTAGTAGTGATAGATTCCTTACCTTAGAATTACCCCAGGCGTCAGGCTGGATCCGGAAAGTTGTTTTCAGCAGTACCCCTGCGCGTCGGTAGGTGGCGTTGTGCGGCTCCACGTCGGTTGTCGGCGTCATGATCGCCGGGATGACGTCGCGGGCAGTACTTAGACGCCGCCCACGCGCGCTGACGTCAGTTCTGTACATGACTTTCCGCGCCAGGAACGCAGAGCCATGCAAGATACTGACCATTGGTGCCTTGCAGCTAGGGCCCTGAAAGGGATGACCTTAACCCTAGAAATCAGTTCGCAGAACGGGGAGGATGGGTGGGGCGGTAAGTAACCTATCACTACTAATTTTTCTTACAGATACATCGTTACCGAAGGTAAGTAACTTGTACATCTGAAAGAAGCACGTAGTGATAGATTCCTTACCTTATAATAGATACCCCAGCAATACCAACCCCGGTGGTGGGTCTGCGAACCAAGATCACACCAGAAAGTCCTGGAGAACAGAACGGCCAAAAAAGCTGTCTCTCCAGACTTGGCTGTCCAGGCAATAATGTTTTGTAAACGTGTGCAGCGAGGCCCACGTAGCTGCCTGACAGATATCTTGCAGAGGGACACCCCGTCCCAATGCAGTAATGGCTGCAATTGCTCGAGTGGAATGAGCACGCAGCCTCACCGGAGGCTCTTTTTGAGCCAAAGAGTAACAGGCTTTGATGCACAAGACAACGCAGCGGGAGATAGTCCTCTTGTGCACCGCCCGACCTTTCTTGGTGCCAACGTAACCAACAAAGAGTTGGTCATCCACCCGGAACTGTTGTGTCAGGTGGAGGTAAAACGAACGCGCACGTTTTAGGTCCAGACGGTAGACCCTTTCTTCCTCTCTGGAAAGATGTGGCGGCAGGAAGAAAGTGGGCAAGGTAAAAGTCTGCACAATATGAAAGGCCGTGACAACTTTTGGCAAAAAGGAAGGCCAGGCCTGAGCACCACCTTGTCCGGATGAATGGAAAGGAAAGGAGGCTTACAAGAAAGAGCCTGGAGCTCACTCACTCGCCTAACGGAGGTGATGGCAACCAGGAAGGTAGTCTTCAGAGTGAAAAGACGAAGAGGACAGTTATGAAGAGGCTCGAAAGGAGCGCACATCAGATAAGTTAGAACTAGATTCAAGTCCCACTGTGGCATCACTAACGGAATAGGAGGGAAAAGGTGTGTAATGCCTTTGAGAAATTTATTTACAACAGTGGACTTGAAAAGAGAGGGTTGATCAGGTAGTCTGAGAAAGGCCGAAATGGCAGAAAGATAGCCTTTAATAGTGCCTAGAGCAGAGCCCTGCCGGGCCAAAAAAAGAAGGATCAAAAAGACCTCGGAAAGAGGGGCAGAAAGGGGATCCACAGCCTTTGCTGTGCACCATGCCACAAATTTGTTGCACCTGCAGGCGTATACCACTTTAGTGGAGGGACGCCTAGCTGCCAGAATGACATCACAGACATCAGGAGGCAAGTCAAAGGGAATCCACTGCCGCTGCTCAATCTCCATGCAAGGAGGTGGAGACTGGACAGATTTGGGTGCAGGACAGTCCCCTGTTGCTGCGACAGAAGATCCTCCCGAAGAGGCAGACGAATCGGGGGATCCACGCTCATACGGAGTAGCTCGGGATACCAAACTCTTCGAGCCCAGTCCGGCGCCACAAGAATGACTTGGGCCCGGTCGCGTCTGATCTTCTTCAGCACTCTGGGCAGAAGTGGTATAGGCGGAAAGGCGTACAATAGACCGCAACTCCACTCGCGACGAATAGCATCTCCGAGCAAGTGCCGCCTTGGAAATTCCACTGCGCAGAACTGCTGACATTGCGCGTTCTCTTCGGTGGCAAATAGATCTAATCAAGGCTCTCCCCACTGTTGAAAGAGACCTTGCGCCACCTCCAAGTGAAGACACCATTCCTGATCCATCATGCACCTGCGGCTGAGCTCGTTCGCCCTGGCGTTCAGTGAACCTGCCAGGTGTTGAACCTCCAGGGAAATGCCCTGATGTTCCAGCCATGTCCAGAGGCGCAGAGCCTCCTGACATAGGGTCCACGGCCCCACCCCGCCCTGCTTGTTGCAATACCACATAGCAGTGGTGCTGTCCGTGAACACCTGCACTACGCTCCCCTTGACAGAGGGAAGGAATGCCTTCAGTGTAAGACGGATCGCCCGAATCGCTAAATATAACAAGATTGGGGAGTGTAGAGGAAGGGCCTGTGTAGGCGTTGAGGTGGATACGTCCTCCACTTCAGAGTAGTTAATAAACGAAAAGATCCACCTTTGAAAAGAAAGGTACTGAAGATGCTGAATAAATTGGGGTAGTTATAGGTGAGTGTCCCAATATGGTTGGGCACACACAGTGTTGTTTAAATACCCCTCACACACCAAGAATGGCCCATGGTGTCATGCTTCATCATAGGGGTCTTCCCGCCCCGCTGCGGGACGGGGCGTGCTACGACCTACGACTACGTGGGAGCACTGATGATAAAGTGCTATGTGTGATGCAAAGGGGAGGGTCTGATGTAGTTGTAAATATGTGTTTGTAAAAAGCACCTGGCCCCTTAAGACAGAAAAAACTTTAATATGTCCCGGGAGGCTGGTACTGCTAAAAACAGGGGTGCGGAGTTGGCCTACGTAATGTGTGGTTACTCCTTGTGAGTCAACATGTTTCGATGCAAAAGCATCTTCATCAGGACAGGAAAAGATCCCTCCCGACTAGAAGGCATGTGCTTAATAATATAGAGAAGTGAGAGATGCATTCAGTGGTGCACGTATATACAATACCTACTCGTATGTATGCATATCTGTAAAAACAAGGAAGAATAAAGGCATCTTCAATTTCCTGGAAACAGAGCGTGGTACCTGTAAATACAATGGATGCGCCACAATGTGACCTAAAACGCGTGCTTCAGCTAGAATTTAGCGTTATCAGGAAAAGGTGCAGTGACCTGTAAAGGAAAGGACAGTACAAGACACTACAGACAGAAAACACACACTATAAATTTTCGTGAAAAATAGGTGAAAAATAAGTGGTCCAGGTGGGTAATACAGTTAAAAAGTCCAAATGCATACTTATATGTATGTGAGGTTAATGCCTCATGAACCTTGAACGGGTGGAATCGTCATGGGACCTCAATTCTAGTGGGAAAAACGGAGGAGGTACAGCATCAGGCTTTTACCTTGAGTGAATGTCTCGAATGCTGAACGAGGTCTGCTTCCACGGGCGGCTGTGCCGTACTTACGTGCCCTGACTGGAAACTCGACTAAAGTCTATCCCTCCCGCGGTTCCGCTGTGTAATGGGACCATGGCGGGTAACTGCTTTTAAACTACCCGTTATTTCCTAAATGCGAGTCAGCTGGTGGTGACGGGGGCATACAGGTATACTTCCGGGTTAGAACCCAGGCGAAAACTAGACTGCGGTATCGGTGCAGGGTGACCCGGAAGTGAGGGAGGTTCCTTCGTTAGTTTCTATGAAAGAAGTGGTGACGGGAGTAAAAAAATAATAATAAATAAAAAGGGGAAATAACTTTATTGACTACGGAAAATGTCCTCAGAACTCGACATAATGTCTCAATATAGTCAGAGCAGTCTCCGTACAAGACTGTGTATGTTTCCAGCGCGTTAACGATATGGGTCGCGAGCTCAGGATTGTAAAAAAAAAAAAAAAAGGCACTTTCATGATTATACAGGCGTACTTGTATGAAGCCCGTTAATGCTATGGCTAGCGTGCTTAAAAATGAAGCCCACTTAAAATTAAGCGGGTGTGTTGGAGATTTGACAAAGGGTAAGAAAAAAAGGGGGGGTGGTGGTTATGCTTATATACATCAGCGTGACTGCGCCGTGGGAGTGACACCTGACAGGTCTTAATAAACAATATGTACCCACACGAGGCGGTGAAAAAAGGCCATGTCAAAGATTGGTTGAAAAGTTGATGAATGACATCGTAGTTGGGAGAACCCGGTATTAGGTCAATTGTGCCCAAGGTATATCATCGTTGAGGTCGGTTATATGCGTGCCCAGGCGGAACACCCATTGTTGCTCTTTTTCAAAGAGTCCACGATCATTGTTAAGTTGTTCAATGATGGTCCACTTAATTTCATCCACGCCATGATTCATGGTCAAAAAGTGGGTTGCCATCTTGGTTGTGCTCTTCTTGCAGCGGATATTGCTCTTATGTTCTCCAATCCGCACCTTTATTTGTCTCGTGGTCATACCGACATACTCCATACCGCATGGGCAGGTGATAAGGTACACCACATTCTTGCTGTTACAATTGGTGAATTTGCGTTGCTCCCATGATGTACCATTTGCAAAGGTGAGCTGGGTACTTTTTTTAGTGAGAGAGCATGTACTACACATGCCGCATGGGTGATGCCCTTTGATGGGTGGTAACATATTACACGTGTCTTGACGTGCTGGTGGAATACGTGGTCTGGTGTGGACCAGGATGTCCCTCAGACTATGGCCGCGTTTATGAGAGAACATTGGTTTTGGTAGGTCCAGACCTCCACAGTTCAAAATCTTCCAGTTCTTATTGATAATTTTGGACACTTGGTTAGAGTGGGTATTAAAAGTGGTTACACAAATAGGTCTGGTTTCTTGTTCTTTTGGTGTTTGGTTTTCCAGGAGAGCGTCTCTATTGTTGTTTCTGGCACGTTTGAGTCCTCTTTTGACTATCCGTTCCGGATAATTCCGATCTAGTAGCCTCCTCTCCAGATCTTTTGCTTGTGCTTTGAAATCCGTCAGTTCTCAGCAGTTTCTCCGTAGACGGAGAAATTGACCATAAAGGAGATTGTCCCGAAGGTGTCGGGGATGGAAACTATCATAGAGCAACAGGCAGTTTTTTGCCGTGGGTTTAAAATGTGTTCTGGACTTTAGTCTTCCCTCTTCAGCATAGATGTTTAAATCAAGAAACACCAGGTTGTTATTGGAAAAAGTGTGGGTAAATTTGAGGAAAGCGTTCTGTTCATTAAGCCATGTCATAAAACTGGTTACTGAATCCGAATCGCCTTTCCAAATCACAAAAATATCATCTATGTAGCATTTCCAAAGGACAATGTTGTTGAAAAATGGGTTGCGCTGAAGGAGTATTTTCTGTGACTCTAGATGGTGAACGTACAGACCCGCTAGACTCGGCGCGAAGGTACTACCCATGCTGGTACCGTGTTTTTGTAGATAGTGAACATCCTGGTATAAGCAGAAGTTCTTCTTAAGGGCTAAGGTGATACATTCCATGACCAAATTCCTGGGTGTATGGTAATTCCAGGTGATGGAGAAAAGAACCTCTTCTATAATATCCAGGATCTCATCATGCGGGAGGCTGGTGTACAAGCTCTCCACGTCTAGTCCGAGTAGTAGATGTTGCGTGGGGTCAAAAGTGAGACCTTCCAGGAGTTGTAGGACTGCTTTAGTGTCCTTCAGATAAGTGTCGGTAGCCTGGACCAATGGGCGAAGAAAAGCGTCCGAGAATTTGGATAGAGGCTCAAGAATTGAGCCAATTCCAGATACAATTGGACGTCCTGGAGGGTTTTCGAGATTTTTATGAATCTTGGGGATGGTGTAAAAGTAGGGTGTACGGGGTGATTTTTGAATGAGAAAATCAGCCTCTTTCTTGGAGATCCAATCGTGTGTAATTGCTTCTTCAACCATTCCCATTATCCGTGTCCGGATTGCTTCTGTAGGGTAATCGAGGAGGATTTCAAAATTCCTCTGGTCCCCTAGAAGTCTTCTACATTCGGTGTCATAGTTAATAGTGGTCTGGATGACTATAGCCCCGCCCTTATCCGCCGGTTTAATGGTGATATCAACATTATTCGCGAGCTGCTGTAGTGCTTCCTTTTCAGATCTAGTTGTATTCTGAAAACTTTGGTTGTCTTTCTGTAGTGTTTTATTGAGATCTTCCATCACCGCCTTTTCAAAGGTTAATAGTTCTATGGGTATGGTGGAATCCAAAGGACTAAAAGTAGATTTTGGTCTCAAGCCAGTATCAGAAGGCTGACTATCAGTAATTGTCTTGTCAGCAAAGAAAGTCCTTAATTTGAGCTTACGGATAAACTCTTTGACTTCCAGACAGAGTTTGAATTTGTCTACCCTGTTAGAGGGGACAAAACCAAGGCCCTTTTCCAGGGCTGCCACTTGGGGATCTGTTAGTGTAATCTCAGCGAGATTGACAACTAGTTGTCCTTTCGGCTGGTTGACGGTTGGTTGCCGCTGTCATTCTCCGTGTAGATACTCTGGTCTGATCTTCTTGGTCGTTGTTCCAATGGACCTGGTATCCTCTCCGATTCCTTCCTCGTGGTTGTCCATGGCGCATCCCTAAAAAAGGAGGCGGACCATAGTAGTTGTAGTCTTGGGGGGCCGGATTCCACTGTTGGAATGGTATACCCATTGGTGGTAGACCAAATGGATATTGTGTATAGAGTGGAGGGCCTTGATAGCCACCCCAACCTCTCCCTCTTGGTCTGAATGGCCTTTGTTGTTGGCCCCTGTTTCTCCGATTCCTTGGGTTACTCGTTCTGCTGGAGTAAGAGTCATTGGATGTAGTATCTGATAGGTCACTATCTGTGTCTTGATCACTGCCGGTTCTGCTTTGGACATAGTCATCTCTTATATAGGGGTATACTCGTTCATGACTAAAGGCTGTAATGTCTTTCTTGAGTTTCTTATATTTACTTTGTTTGTTTTTCCACCCGTTCAAGGTTCATGAGGCATTAACCTCACATACATATAAGTATGCATTTGGACTTTTTAACTGTATTACCCACCTGGACCACTTATTTTTCACCTATTTTTCACGAAAATTTATAGAGTGTGTGTTTTCTGTCTGTAGTGTCTTGTACTGTCCTTTCCTTTACAGGTCACTGCACCTTTTCCTGATAACGCTAAATTCTAGCTGAAGCACGCGTTTTAGGTCACATTGTGGCGCATCCATTGTATTTACAGGTACCACGCTCTGTTTCCAGGAAATTGAAGATGCCTTTATTCTTCCTTGTTTTTACAGATATGCATACATACGAGTAGGTATTGTATATACGTGCACCACTGAATGCATCTCTCACTTCTCTATATTATTAAGCACATGCCTTCTAGTCGGGAGGGACCTTTTCCTGTCCTGATGAAGATGCTTTTGCATCGAAACATGTTGACTCACAAGGAGTAACCACACATTACGTAGGCCAACTCCGCACCCCTGTTTTTAGCAGTACCAGCCTCCCGGGACATATTAAAGTTTTTTCTGTCTTAAGGGGCCAGGTGCTTTTTACAAACACATATTTACAACTACATCAGACCCTCCCCTTTGCATCACACATAGCACTTTATCATCAGTGCTCCCACGTAGTCGTAGGTCGTAGCACGCCCCGTCCCGCAGCGGGGCGGGAAGACCCCTATGATGAAGCATGACACCATGGGCCATTCTTGGTGTGTGAGGGGTATTTAAACAACACTGTGTGTGCCCAACCATATTGGGACACTCACCTATAACTACCCCAATTTATTCAGCATCTTCAGTACCTTTCTTTTCAAAGGTGGATCTTTTTGTTTATTAACTAAAGGATCGCCCGAATCTCCAGAAGATTGATATGGAGCTTGGACTCCGCCGGAGACCAGAGGCCTCTGATCTCCACCTCTCCCATGTGGCCACCCCATCCCAGGAGGGACGCATCCATCACCACGTGTGCTCCGGTTGGGGAAGGGAGAGGGATCTGCCACTGACCCAATGCTGGTTCATGAGCCACCACTGCAACTGCTGTGCAGTGCCCTCCGAGATCTGGACGTGTCTGGACAGGTCCCCCTGATGCTGCGCCCACTGGAACTTCAGGTCCCACTGTAGGGCCCGAATATGCCATCTGGCATGGTTGATCAACAGAATGCAGGAGGCTATGAGGCCCAGCAGCCTCAGGGTCATCCTGACCGAAACCCAGGACAAGGGCTGAAAGATCGGAATCATAGCCCGAATGTCCCGGACTCACTGTTCGGGACGATAAACCCGAAACTGCGCCGTGTCCAAAACTGCTACGATGAAAAGGAGCTGCTGAGAGGGTACCAGGTGCGACTTCGGCACGCTGATGGAGAACCCCAGCAAATGCAGGAGGGCAGCCGTAGTCTGGAGGTGGGAGACGACAGCTGCGACCACCGCCATCACTTTCGTGAACACCTGAGGGGCGCTGGTAAGGCCAAAAGGGAGCACGGTGAACTGAAAGTGCTCGTGGCCAACCGTGAACCGCAGGTAACGCCAGTCGGCTGGCAGGACGGGAATATGAAAGTAGGCGTCCTGCAAGTCTAACGCTACCATCCAGTCTTGCGGGTTTAGGGCAGGCAAGACCTGAGCCAATGTGAGCATCTTGAACTTCTCCTTCCGGATGAAGCGATTGACGTTCTAAAGGTCGAAGATAGGACGCAGGCCTTTGTCCTTCTTTGGAACCACAAAGTAGTGGGAATAACAACCACAACCTACTTCGGGCGTCGGTACGAGCTCAATGGCCACCTTAGCCAAGAGGGCAGCAACTTTCAGCTGGAGAAGCGTCAAGTGATCCCCCGACATGCGTTGATACTGAGGTGGCGTGGCTGGAGGGGTAGTCTTGAAGGGGAGGGAGTAGCCCTTTCTGACAATTTGCAGCACCCACTGGTCCGAAGTGATGGTGCGCCAGTGGGGGAGGTGATGGCGAATCCGTCCGCCCACTGGTGTTTGATGGACCTGAAAGGACGGACTAGGAAGGCTTTGCAGTGGATGCCGCGGGGTTGGAGGTGGACTGACCCGCCCACTGGCCCCCTGAACCGCCTTGACGGTTCCCACGTCCGCGCTGCGCACTGCGCCAGCCTGTGGCCCTTCGAACGTGGTGGGGCAATCCTTCCGCGGCCACAAAAGGAACGAAAGACAGAAGGCGGAGGAGGCCGAGTGGCTGACAGGCCCAAGGACGTGGCCACAGCCCATGAGTCCTTAAAGCGCTCCAGCGCACTATCTGCCTTATTGCCAAAAAGGCGAATGCCATCAAAGAGCATGTCCACCAGGGTATTCTGGACATCCCCCGAAAAGCCAGTTGTTCTCAGCCAGGCGTGGCGCCTAAGCACCACCGTCGTGGAAATCGTCCTGCCCAGCGAGTCGGCGGTGTCAATCCCACATGGAATGGTGAATTTGGCTGCGTCTCTCCCAGCAGCAAAAGTCTGGGCAAGTACTGTCTGGACCTCCTCCTGACAGCTAGGCAGCACGTGCACAACCGTGTCCCACACAAAGTGGGAATAACGGCCCAAGAGGCATGCGGTGTTTACCGACCGCAGCCCTAAGTTGGCAGATGAAAACAGCTCCTTGGCAAGCTGCTCCAGCTTCTTGGATTCCCTAGCCAGAGGTGCGGAAGGGAACGTGCTTTGGGACGCAGAGGCCTGGACAACCAAGCTCTCAGGAATGGGGTGTTGGCAGAGGAAGAGGGGATCGCCCGAAGCCGGGCGATAACGTCGAGTCACATTCCTGTCCACAGGAGCCCCTGTGTTGGGCCTGGACCAGGTGCCCAAAAGAACGTCAGAAAGTCAGTCATTAAAGGGCAGCAAGGGCTCCGAAGAGGTTGCCGCCGGCAGGAGCACTTCTGTCAGGAGGTTAGTCCTGATGGCCACTGTAGGGAGTTCGAGGTGGAGGGCCTTGGCCACCCTACGCAACACCACTGCGTAACTGGCTTCCTCCTCCATAGCCACGGTAGGAGGAGACAGCATGCCAAGGACAGGTGAGGTGTCAAGACCACTGGCTTCCCCCAAATCCTCTGCCCAGTCCGGATCATAAGCACAGTCCTGTGCAAGAGGGTCCTCAGACCCCTCCCAGTCCTCCCCTTCCTCCGAAGTCTGTGGAACAGGCTGAAAATACGGAGGACGGACATAGGGAACAAATCCCATCTGCGTCGGAAGCAGCATCGAGCGACGTCGATCCGGTGCAGTGTTTGGTTCAGGGCTGAAGCCGGGGACGCTGTCGTCCCGAGGAGCGGGCGACGTCAGAGGCGGTGCAGCGGGGGTCGATGTCGGTGGAGGCGTAACAAGGTCAACCAGTGTCGACCGGGGTCCTATCCCGGATCCCAAGGGGGCCTGCGGCGCAGGGGCTGGAGCCATCGGCGACGCCAGGGCCGGAGCCCGCGGAGATGGAACAATAGGACCCCCAGACGGCCGAAAGAGTCGGGCCATGGCAACAAGAAACTCTTGCACCTGGGCAGGCGTCCTAGGCTCCGCCGGAGTCGTGGGGGTTGCACCGCCCGCACCCTCAGCCCCGACGGGAAGTCGTAGAGCGACGACGCTTCTTCGACGACTTCTTAGAATGCCTCGAGTTACCTGACCCCCGAGTGCAAAGACTTAGATCCAGAACAATGATGGTGACGACTCCGTGACCGGTCCCTCGACCTCCCACGGGACCTTGAACAGTGCGGAGCCGACTGACTGACTTCCAGCAATTTTCGGGACCGCTCCCGCAAAGTTTTCGGCGCCATGGCCTGGCAGTCGGGGGTGACAGTCCCCACAGGTCTTAAACCCGGGCATCCCTACGACACCAGGAGTCGATCGACTCAAGAAAAAAGGAGACAAAAAGCCTAAAAAAACTCTGGCAAAAAATTACTAGGGATACTAGCTCTTCTCGGATCTGCGCTTGCTGGCGCGGAAAAAAAAAGTACTGCCCGCGACGTCCTCCCGGTGATCACGACGCCGCCGCCGGACGCGGAGCCGCACAATGCCACCTACCGACGCGCAGGGGTACTGCTGACGAAAACTTTCCGGATCCAGCCTGACGCCTGGGGGTAATTCTAAATTAAGGAATCTATCACTACGTGTTTCTTTCAGATTCAGCTAATTCCAAATTCGCTGCGCCAGGCTTAAGAGAGCTGGAGATCTCACCCCCTTTGTTTCTGTAGATAGAACATGGTGGTTGTGTTGTCTGTGCCGACGAGAATCGACGACACTTTTATCCTGGTAGAAAGGATCAGAGCCCTAGGAAGACTGCTTTTAGCTCCAGCAGGTTTATGTGGCATAAAGACTCCTGGTCTGACCACTTCCCTTGGACCTGAAGTTTCTGGTCCCATCTTTCCGTGGAAGCATCCGTTGACATTATCAACAATGGTTTCGCTGGGAGGAAGGATAAGCCTTGTGAGAGATTGCCTCTTAATGTCCACCTGGACATTGCCCTCATCATCTCCCGCGTGACTAGCATGGTGTCGTCGACGGAGCCTCAATCTTGAATCCATTGGGAGTCAAGTTGCTCCTGAAGAGGTCTCATCCACAATCAACAGTGAGATATCAACGGGATGCAAGACCACATCATCCCCAACTTCGACTTGTAATTCCTCCCAGATACGCACCTTCTTGAGGAATGGGACTGAACCATCCTTTGAAGACGAGAAATTCTTTCCTCTGTGGAAAAGGCCATTGAGCGGCTGGTATCTAACACTGCTCCCAGAAACACCAGTGACCTGGAGGGGAGGAGAGAGGACTTTTCTCTGTTGAGATTGAGACCCAGAGAGTGAAAAAGGTGAATACAGGCATTCGTGGACTCTCTGGCACCCTGAAAGGATAGGGCCTTGACCAACTAGTCGTCCAGGTAGGGGAAAACACTTGGTGAAAACATTGGGTGCTTACTTTAGCCCGAAAGGTAGCACTTTGACCTGGTAGTGGCACCCTGCCACTTTGAACCTGAGGAAACTAAGGTGCTTTGGATGAATGGGCATGTGGAAGTACGCATCCAGAAGATCCAGGGAGGTCATGTGATCTCCTGTATCCAAGAGAAGAAGAATCTCCTAAAGCGACAACATCCTGAAAGGCTGACTTTTGATAAACTTGTTCAACAACCCGCGGTCCATAACCTGCGTTCATTTTCCAGTTTTTTTCTTTATCAGAAAAAATTGAGAATAGAAGCCTAGGTTACGATGACTGCGTGGCACTACTTCGATTGCCTGTTTGTCGAGAAGGATATTTATTTCCCTTTTGAGAAGCGCTAGATGCCGGTGAGCAGTCTTCCTTGGAGTGAAATTCGGAGGTTGTTGAATAAATTCCACGGTGTGACCATGGTTTGAAGATGTCTAAAACCCATCTGTTGGAAGAAATGGT
Source organism: Triturus cristatus (assembly GCF_964204655.1). Classification (NCBI taxonomy): domain Eukaryota; kingdom Metazoa; phylum Chordata; class Amphibia; order Caudata; family Salamandridae; genus Triturus; species Triturus cristatus. The sequence goes on along the minus strand of NC_140585.1, from coordinate 1,102,016,922 downwards.
GTTCCAATGAACAAAGAAGTTGGAGCAGTTTTGTGCCAAATGGAGTGGGACTGGGGTGACGGGTGCCTGAAAATTCTCATTGCCTTCTGCCTGAATCATGGGATATTCCTCCAGATGCAGGATGCCTTCGTGTGTAAGCTGGTGCTGGCGCCTGACGAAAGGACTGCGCAGAGTATTGAGGATTGAAACCCTCCTGATAGTAGGGCTGAAAGCGCTGTTGGAGTTGGGGCTGAATACAAACTGGCCTCTTCCTCAAAAAGAAGAGAACTTCTTCTGCTGCAGATTGGCTAAGGATTTTACCGTATCTGTGTCTGATTAAATAGCTTGAAGAGCCTCATCCACTTGTTGACCAAAAAGGTTCTCACCGCCGAACGGCATGTCAAGCACCTCAGCTTGGACTTCTGGGTGGAATGTTGTTGCCTTTAGTCAACTCTGTCTGCATAACACAGCAGCGCCTGCCATCTGTCTAAAGGCGGTAGAAGAGATGCCCATCACCACATCGGTGACTTCCGATGAGGCTCTCTCACCCTATGAGGGTATTTATTTTGCCTCCTTCTTCTTGTCCTCAGGCAGAAATTCTAGAAAAGGAGCAATGTCCGACCACATCTGCCTATCATACCTGCCAAGGATGGCCATGGCATTGGAGACTTTGATAGCCGTTGCTGCCAGCGCGGAAAATCTCTTTCCAATGTTGTCTAAACTGCGCCATTCCTTGTCTGGTGCAGTGGTTCATGGCGAAGCAGGGCTCTTAGATCGCCTTTGAGCGGCTTGCATTATTACAGAATCAGGTTTTGGATGGCCAATGAGGCATGCAGGAGAGTCCTCAGGTGCCCAGTTATTTTTGTCTAACTTGAGAATAACTGCTGGCACAGAAGCTGGAGTTTATCAGCTTAAGGCCTTCCTGCCACAGTATGTCAACAATAGGGATTGCCCTAACAGAATGCTGCGTGGCAGCCTTGAAATGATAGAAGAAGCATTCTGCTTGCTTGACCGGCATGGGGAGATCAAAGTGTTTTCACACCCTCTCTAGGTGGTCATGGAAGCCACCGATATCTGCTGGAGGAGAATCAGCCACTGCTAGGGTGGGAGAAGGTGGTGTGTGTGCCACATAGTCCATCCATTCATCATGGACATCAGAATCCACTTGTAGCTTCCCTTCCTCCAATTGTTGGTCACCACTGTCTAATGTTCGAGCAGGAATCTCAAGGGGAGGTAAGGATTTCTGTTTTGGTGGTGCAGGTGGTGCTTCCTGAACTAGGATGAGAACAGGATCCTCCTGTAGAGGATCTGGCTTTAAAGCTACATTAGCATCATGGAAACATTGTTGTAGTCACTGAGCATCATACGCAAGTCCAGAGACATTGGCACATTAATGGAGGGTTCCTGCTGACGGTCTTCTTCCTGCTCACAATAGGGGTAATGCTCTTGAAAAGTGATCAACCGTTGCATGCCTGTGCATCCTCTGTCTGAGAAGGAATATTTCCCCTCAATATACGCAGAAGGGTCATCTGGTTGCTCTTCTTCCTCTGATTCTTGGCACTTGACTCCGTTGAATAGGACTGCATGCTGGACCATAAGGACCTACATCCTCCGATTCCTGGAAAACCCGGAGGCGAGAAGGAGGCAGCGGAGAAATCATGGAAAAGTCCTGCAACAATGATGGAATTGTTTTTGCAACTGGCATGTCCATTTTCAGTGACTGCGCTGACGGTGTGGAAATGTCAGTTGACAGGGCGGAGATGCTCGTCGACGACGCAGCACCCAACTGAACCGTCAACGGCAAAGCTGTCGACGACGTATAACTCCTCACAGAAGCCGCCGACATCACTACCTCAGTTTTCGGCGACGCTACAGCAGTCGTCGTCCTGACTGTCGGCATTGTCGATGTCACTGAAGAAACCATCGACGGAGCTCTCGTTTTAACGGTCGTAGGCAGAGAATGCCTCAGCGACGAGCCCGTACACGGGTGGATTTTCTGTGAGGGAGTATTTGGCACAGATGGAGGTGCAGAGCCAGATCTGTTTTGTGCATGAGAAGTGCCAGGTTGCTCCTTTTTCGCTCTTTTCTCCACAGAAGACTCCTTGCTTTGAGATCTTGACTTTTTGGGATCTCTCTGGATAGAAAGAGGTTCTTCTTCTTTCCTTTTCCTTGAGGAAGTATGAGGCCTCTCCTCACTCTCGGAGTCAGAATCCTTAACAGATTTCTCTTTTGAAGCCATAGAAGTAGTCTTCCCTCCCGGACTTTTGAGGACTTTTGAAGAAAAAGTCCGGCAGTACCTACGGTCTTTAGGCTTGTGATTCAGATAAAGACAGTATAATCACTCTCTATGAGGATCTTCAGAGAAAAGCCTGGACTCTGGAAGTCTTGCAGGGCCTACACAGCCATTTTTTAGACTCAGACTTTCTGCAGCAAATACGAAAACAAAAAGGTAAACTCACTTTCCAGCCGCACCTCAGTTGAAGAGAAGGTTGAGGAAAAAGAACTGCTAGCTGAAAGTTGAAAAGTTCAAGGTAGGACACTGTGGCTGCGCAGAGCTAAGGGAGACTCCCTTACACAAGACATGCGGTAAGAAATCTGAGGCATGGTGGCCCCGCAGAGGATGGATACTCTGGGTCTGTGATGTCATTGGCTGGAGTTTAGATGTTCTTTAATGAGGTTTACTGGTTACTAAATGCTATTGATTTACAAGGGAGATTAACCTATAAGCTTTATACGGCTATTTTACGGTTACCGTGGGACTCCCCCTATGACGATGGGGAAGATTCAAGCATGTGATACATTACTGGAGAATCTGTGAAATCAGAGAGAAGAGATGCAACATGTACCACATATCAGTAAAGTTCACACTGGACATAGTGAAATGATCGGTCTATTCTCTGGAAGCTTGTAGAACAACAGGACTGCACCTGTAGCAGTCGTTTCCACTTGTTTTCCAAAGTTGCCTCTTCTGCAATAATCATGAGTTCACCAACAGTGGTGCAGATAATAATATCCCCGAACTTCTTTACAGCAGACAAAATTTGCATTACAATATAAACGTAATAATATATAACCTTTGTTATAATTTACAAAATACACATAAATCATGCAATGTAAAAGCTTGATTTGCCACCAAATTCAATTGAAAAAGAATGTAGGCTGGGGTAAAATAAGGCAAGAGAATATAAAAAAACTGCATAAATTCATTTATTTCAGTTTATCACTAGAAGGATCCCCTTACTCTTTCACTGCTATGCATGGGTACTCTAAACTCTGACCTACAATCCACACGAGGACACGCATTTATCACATGCTCTACTTCATAGGATACCCTGCAATACTGTCCAGTACTTATGTTCTAATACTCTATTCTCAACAAGAGAATTACATAGCATTTGAGCAGAACATTCAACCATTCCATAAACAAATTTAAGGCATAGTTTTTGGATCACGGGTTATGTGCCCGGAGCATGGGTGTTTGCCACTGTTGCTTCATCTTACTATATAACCTGGACATAAAATCAAAAATACTTTGCTAAGTCTCATAAATGTTGATATTAAGGTGGCATTTCGGGTAATTGTCCTCCTTCCTTGACCAGCAACAGTGGCGTCACTAGGGTTGGTGTCACCCAGTGCGATAACTCATGGTGTCACCCCCCACGACTCACCCCATGATGAACCTGGAGAGAATCTGCTAAGGAAGTCCGTCATTGGGGGCACCAAAAAAGACTGTGGCACCATCAGCACTAAAGCTGGCCCTGGAATCACCTCAACCCTTTCGGATCTGGAGGAGTGATTGCAGGAACCATTCAGAATAGGTTTCAGGTAGACATCTTTGTGAGGGAAGGCTGCAGAGAGGGTGCTAATTATCTGTTTAGTGCAGAGCTCTCCCTACCCCAATCAGAAACAGCTCAGTGATCATTCTCCAGAGGGGGGTATATGGGTAAAGTTAAACAAGCCTTGCTATCTACTACGCTAAGAAACATGACGTGTACCAATGTGGGTTTGTCTTGTGCAAACTTCTGGTAATTTCACAGAATACTACAATTCCTTTACTTGGCCTGGATAGCTTTATGCATGGGGTATGTTAAAATAAGGAGTTTTACACCCCTTTCAAGTTGTTGAAATGAAACAAACAAAAAAACAAATAAATAAAAAAAATAAAAAACAACATCGACAACATTCCTCCAAGTCCAAAGTCAAGTGGTGCATCTATTTTCAGCACCAATTACCAGTCATAGTGAAATATTGCGCATCTACAAAGTATACACTGCATCAGGGCCGAAAAGCGGGAAGCGCCGTGAGCTACAGACAAGGCAATGAAAGGGTTCTGCATAAGACTTCACTCACATAATAAAAACTTAGCACACTTCTTAAAATAATGACAACATAAAGCATTAAATAAATAATTGCACTGTTTTACTGCAACACTTCTGAACTCCTCCTCAATAAAGTTCCACATATCTACTTGGAAGGGTTTACTACAGAGCTGTATATAGGTTACGGCCATAAAAAGTTGTTTTTGGCTTCTGGCACTAAACAACACTGCTTGCAAGTCATCATATTATGTACTGATGAACACTTGAATCTTAGGGTCGGCATTCAACCCCAAAGCATTGTCTGCGGAAGACACCACACAATGACAGTGCGCTGTGGGCAGGATGCTGAGATTGACACATGCGTGTAAAATGAGACAATTGCGGAAATACAATTGTTTTCACCAACTGACATGACTCAGAACTACAACTCCCAGAATGCACTAGATTGATTAATCAGAAGCCCAGGACTCAAACACCGTGTCTCCAATGGTACAGAGTGGCACACTAATGCGAGGCTCTTTATTTCTTGCCTAAATCTATGCCATTTCTGAACTTTCTCCCACCGTCCCATGCCCTGTGCAGCATCTTTAACCAACCGCAGCTTTTAGCTAAAAATGACACATTGTGTACTGGGACTTATAGTCCCTCCTCTAGAAAAAGGTTGAAAATGCCAAGCATGCAAAGTGCATTGGCTAAAAGCTAGACATAACTAAACGCTTCATAAATTACAGATGACACCGAGTGGCTAGCAATGTGCATTTTTGCTAGCTTCCTATCTAAAGTATCACTCGCTTCAATTCAGTTGCTGACTGATCATTTTTGGATTTTAGACTTCCTGCCGTGCTATTATGGGCTCAGACTAGAACCATCACGTGTTCCATGTCTCAGAGTATTTCATCATTTGAGGTTTTCTTTGTATTCTGTCACATGTAATCCACTTTAGCCTACCAGGTCTACAAGTGCCAGAATACAAAGAGAAAAATATCTGAGTTGGATGATGAAATATTATCAGATTGGTGTGGGAAAAGTAGGCGCGCGGTCAGTCACCTGCAAGCTCTGATTTGTACCTAGTAGAACCCATTTGTAAGAGGTCAGCTGGGACATTAATGTTTTTTCTGGTAGAACTCCAAGCGAAACAAACTGATCCATGCCCCATAAAAATGATTCCTCTTCAGCCATGATGCTGCTAAATGCTTTTTAGGTTTTGCCTGCACAGCACTTGCGAAATCTATTATAGTTAAAAAAAAATCTTACAAGGGGTTTAGAGCCCGCCCATTACTTACCTCTGCTTACCACTGGTTGGCTCCCACATTGGTCTCATTTCCCTGCTTCCTACTGGTCAGCACCTCTTTACTTACCATTACCTGGCTCCCACGTAGGTCTCGTTTCTTTCACTCCCTATTGGTCAACAGCTCCTCCTGGCCTAAGGCTTCATCTTACTCTTCAGATTCAAGTACTGCTTCCGTTGGCGAGTGTCCTTTCACTGGCCAATAGGTACCCTTTGTTATTTACTTTTGCACATGTACTGAGAGTACATGTGTCTGCAGTCTCTCGTAAAACAATTAGTTAGATATTGTTCTCATTTGTTTACTTGGAATAACATCGGAAAATGTAAGTCTCTACATGTGTGCCCTTGTTTAGTTACCCACCAGGTTGATTTATGTTGTACTGTCACTTAAGCAATATAACAAAAAAGGGCTGACTGTTTCCTTACTTCTCCAAACCTTCAATCTTGTCAGCAAAAGCCAACAGGCCCCATACAGCTCTAAATAAAATCCTCGATGCGTGAGAAACTTGCAGTGAATTTTAAATTGCTTTTTCACCTATTTACGAGTTCAAAAGTCTTTTAACAGAAAAAACTGTTATACCATTTTAGGATAGTCAATACCTAGTTTAATCTGGAAACAATAGTTACATTGTGAAAGATGTTCTCAAATGTAAGTCAATTGCTCCCCCTACAGTAAAGAACACATCACTACTCTGCATGAAACACCGGAGAGATTGGCCTCTTTAATATAAGCACAACAGAAAACAAGCATTGACAAAGCCAATTTGTTTTGCCTATGCAAATTCTATTGGCTTTGTTAATTTTGTTTTTAAATGTTGCACAGCAGTTGAGCTTCAATACAGCATGGCTTAAAGTAAAAGAAAAAGGGAAAAAAAAGGCTATGACGTGACCATAGCGCTTTTTTGTCTTTCTTGTTTTCTTAAACCCATGTTGCACAGAAGCTCAACTGTAATGCAACATGTAAAAAACAGTAAAAAGCCAATAGATTTTGCAGAGCTGAAACCTATTGGCTCTGCCAATTCTTGCTCTATAATGGCCTCTCTAAACGTAGTGCAATAACTGAGTTCGATCTCTCTTAGAAATCATTAGGATCATACATAAAAATTCCAATATTAATTGATAGGAATACACTTTGATATGATTCAGCCACGGTATGGACAATGCCTTTTAGAAGAAACATAACTTCTTTTTGTTTCACTTTTCTGGTCAGACACCATCAAAACCTATTTTATGGAAGATGTTTCCCCGAATACTTATTTTTGTTTTTATTCCATTAACATTTTCATGGCCTGAAATTCATGTACGGCTAATACTACTGCATCATCTAAGAAAAGAGAGATACATTTGGCACCACAACTAATTTCTCCATGGGCCTCATAACCCGCTTTTGCTATAGTGGAGCTATGCAGCTGGTGTAAAACATTCAATTACTAGTAGAGGGCCGAACACTTACAGATCAAGAAATCCACAAAAAAAGTCGGGTCACAGAATCAAATCCCTGTTGTGGGTCCACAGGCAACACGTAAAGAAAGATACCCTTTTTTTCAAAGTAAAAAACCTTGAGATAATAAGATTAAGAGAATTAGATTGCTCTAGTATTCTGGACCCTCTAATAACCTCTTCTAGGTAGATGGGTAACACAAAATGTTTCCTCTCCCTCTCTTTTTCTTGCTGGATAGCATTTTAAAAGTGGCCGAAGGTGCCCCCAAGGTGGCGGCAATATTGGAGTGGAATGAAGTTGTGCACTAATTCTCCTTAGTTGCCCAGATTAGTACAGTTTAAGGAATGTCCAATTGTATCTATACTCACCTCTCATCCCCACTTCTAAGGACACTGTCCATCCCAACATTTGACACAGTGCAGGTTTTTAAGATACTACCTTTTTAGAAGGGACCCTGAAAATCCCTCCTCCAGCCTCCCTTATTTCCCCCATACCTCCCTTCCTCATCTTTTCCTACTCCCTCCTCCTTTTCCACTCCATGTAAGCATTACATACTCTGTTCCTTTCCTCTTCCTCTCTTGACTTTGGGGTGCCAAGCAATGGGTCCCCTCTCACGAAGATCAATAGATTCTAAACTAGTTCCAGCTGGTTGTAACACCTATACTATCATATACCCTCTAATCTATCTTAAAAGCGCTTCCAAGAACTTTCAACACAGGCTCCTCAAATCTTACCCAGAAACTTTTATTCATGATGCCTACTTCTGCACGAAAAAAGGATCTACTATAAGTTATCTTATCTTCTACACTAAAAGATGAGCACAATGGAGGAAAGCCCTTTACTCTCTGCTACGGATCACAGCATCCACTAAAACCCCCTGAGGTCTCAGACTCTCTGCAATTTCCTCCAGTGCTTGCTGAGCAGAAACAACCATCTCCCTTTATAATAATGGGATTATTCAGTGCTTGCCGAGCAGAAACAATCATCTCCCTTTATAATAATGGGATTATTCTCATCCAGGTGCAACCTATAACTAATGGATGAGATATTCTCACTTATCAAAAGCTATGTGACGAAGAAAGTCTCCTCCCTGACCCAAGCTCCTCTTAATCCTGCAGTAAGACCACAGCTAAATCTTGCTGTACCCTTCCTGCTTCCATTACTTATGTTGCTTCACCCCTATCCCCTCCTCCCCCATCCACCCTGATCAGTTCACTCAACATCATACTCTCCCTATTACCCCTGGAGCTTGATTCAACCTACATTAGTTGTCATAATAGTCTGAGCCCTCTCCACACCTCTAGAGCAGTGATCATGGAAATACACTGCCTCATAACCAACGCCTTTCCATCTCTGTCCTTGACCTTAGAACATACCCCGCGGTCACTACTGATATGTATACAACACTCCCTCTGGCCCAGACTATGGCACTTGCTAACGCGGAACCCCCAAACATCACATGGCTCCTCTCTCCTCAGCACACCTTATCAACCAGTGTATGGAACCCACATCTCCGCCTCTCAATCATGACTCTATCCCTATCCGCCCCTCACCTCCCCGGGCTCTCCCAACTCAGCTGCTACATAAAACCAGATACAGATGCACCCTCTCTTCTTCCGCCCTCTTGAAACCACATTTTACTCTCCTGCTCCTACATGATACTGAGGTCCAAACTTACTTAGATCTCCCTGGAGCTTCATCAACTTAAGGCTGACTTGCAATGCCTAATATCCATCACCTCTGAGCTAGCTAATTATTGTTATCCCACCAGTCCACTAGGTAGGAATAGACACTACCTTTCCCAATCCAACAACAAACATGTGAAATGGATGTCACCTTCCACATCAAATGGGATCTCAACAACCTCAACATCTCCTCATCTAACCTGGAGAACAATTCCCTACCCCAAGGCCTCCACCTGGCTCATCAGGGTGAAAGAGACTATCGGACAATGATATTTACTCCCTCCTCCTCACTTACAATTCCAAACACTACGACACCTCAGTCAACCCTGGTCAAATTCAAACTATTCAGACCAACCCACTCCGGTAATCTAGGCCCAAACCTAGAGCAATAAACAATTCCAACCTCAAGCAAATTCTCTTCACTTGTGCTCCCTCCGCTGTCCCCATTCCCACCTGAAATGTATGGTACTCAATTGGAGATCGGCATTTAGACACGCAGCAGATATTGCAGACCTTATCCTTACACATGATCTCGACCTCATAGTTCTGACTGAAACATGGCTCTTCCACACCAATTCTTGATGTTCTCATACCTCCCAGTTATTACATCATCAGATTAGATAGACCAATCAGACCAGGTGGAGGTATCACGTGTATTCACCGCAACAATCTCTTTGAAGCAAGCTCAAAACAACACTCTCACCACATGTGAATACAGTGGCACCGATATCTTGCATAATGATAGACCTCAATTCAAATTGCATGCTTTCTACCATCATCTAGGAGATAACCTCCCATTCATTTAACACATTATGTAAGTCATCACGACCAATTCTGGTCTACAATGCACCCAGATCTTCCTTGGTGATTCCAACCTACACTGGCACGACCCAAACAACCAAGCAGTGACTGGCCTAAAAACCTTCCTAACTGAACTTATCCTGATACAAATCTGTGAAAGTCCTACCCACAACCTGGGAGCGATCCTGGATCTAATCATCTCCAAGGCCAATTCAATTCAACTTGAATCTATCCTTCCCAGTGATTGGACAGACCACCACTGCATCACTTTCCACATCACTGAATAGGTGTCCTCAAAAAAGGAGCAAATTAAAAAACCCAGTCACAGGAAAAGAAGCATTCGAAATATAAACTTGAACAAATTGTCATTCATCAGCAAATACATCCTAACCCCACCCAAAGATATGTCAGATGTCCAGGTCCTTACTGATCATTTTAATAACTCAATGACAAACATTCTAGACATGGCACACCTTCAACTAAAAATAATATCCACCAAAAACTCCAAGGCTTGGCACAATGGTAGCCTAAACACTGTAAGACACAATCTTAGATTAGCTGAACGATCATGCAAGTTCTCCCCCTCTCTCCAACACCTCAAGCATCTGAGATCTACAAGAAGCATTTACAACAAACGCATTGTCGTGTAGTTCCTGTATTACCTATAAAGGATCTGCGCATTTTTGGATAACTTAAACTTTGGGTTTGGTGGCAGACTGGTTCCGAGCACCCCCACCGGATACGTTAGCCTGTTTGCGTTGGCTAGCTCACAGTGCCACTAGAATCTCCTCTTGTCGGAGAAAAAATAGTTTCTGGCAACCTCAGAACATGTCAACCCTGATCCCCCAGGATCGTGGAAACAATGTGCTTCTTTGCGCTCGGTCACTCGTGCTCACTTAGTTTGTCTCAGGGATACACAGAACAAACAGTTGTTATTGTAGTGTAGAATATATGAGCTGTAACAACCATTAGACAGTAGCAGAGATATATGGTTAGCAATACTATGAAAGTAAAGGGATGGTACAGTTCGACCACTTTGCAGTAATCATGAATATATACAAGTACATAAAACACATGATAAGAAAGTGCCTACTCCTACGATGTGTCCCTAACTAGACGTACCTAAATGTATCTAGCATCCGTGTAGGTGTTATGCCAAGAAATCCTCTGAGGTCTAGTCCACCCCATTACCTGAGAAATAGAGAATGTGGGACTCCGTCCTGGTCTCGAGTTGGACAACCCGCGAGGGATGTTAGACCACTGCTAGCTGGAGCGTCTGCATGCAGGAACATCAGCGTCTCTGGTCAGTGTGTCAGTCGGGAAGTCACGTCTCCTCGGTCTCTCTAAGCAAGACATGATATATATATACCCACAGGTCTCCCCAGGGGTCCTACCATGTTGTGTTACAGTGTCGGCCTAAAGGATGATGTCGGACCTGAACTTTAACATAGATATTATGCAGGAGATGTTCGTCCTGCTGTGCTTCCAAGAAGCCTCATGCATATTGAATGAGTATCGAACCGGGGTAAAACCCGCGTTCTGAATGCAGTGTCGTATCTAGGTAAAAGGTCAGTGCCTAAGAACCGTTACGTATGTAATGTAGGGGAGGATATAGGTGAAAGGTTGTGATGTTTACCCGTGCCTATATAAGGTACCTATATGGATTAAAACAGCATAAATAGCGCAAAAGCACATTTCTTTAGGAAACAGCTGGACGCCGCCAGGAGCCGTCCTAAAAAAACTGTCAAACTGCAATCAAATTGCAATCTAACAGGAAATCCAGCCCTCTATCTGAGTCTAACCTGCACCCTAACTGCAAACAACTTGTCGCCTTCTTCCTGGGAAAGACGGAAAAGATTGAGAGTGATTTAGGATCGGCATTGATCTCCTCCCGGGGCTCTCACAGATCAGCCTCCCCTCCTTTAGGGCCTGAGCATCCAGGTCGTAACCTCAAAAATAATGCCTTGTGGTGCTCATTTAAATCCGTAGATGAAATTATCATACTAAAAATCCTATCAACTTTGAAACTTTCTAACCGCTTCAGCGATCCACTTCCCTCGAATTTCTTCAGTTAGATTAAAACCTCTCTTCTCCCACTCTGGACCAAAATAGTAAACTCTTCAATACTTCAAGGCACTAAACCAGACTGCCTCAAGTCTAGACAGATAACCCCATTCTTTTAAAACCCACAGCGGACCACACTGATCTAGATAACTTCCACCCTATTGCCAACATCTCGACTCTTTCAAAGCTCCTTGAGAAATTAGTCTGTACCTATCTATGCAATCACATTGATCAATTCCAACTCTTCGGTCAATACCAATCTGGCTTCCGCCAGGGCCACAGTAGTGAATTGGCCCGAACGAACAAGTTACTTACCTTCGGTAACGATATATCTGTAAGAAACATTAGTAAGTTATATTCCTCACCTTAGAATATCCCCAGGCGTCAGGCTGGATCCGGAAAGATTTTTGTAGCAATACCCCTTGCGCGTCGCTAGGCGTCGTCTGTGGCTGCGCGTCCGTCGTTGGCGTCGTGCACCGGAATGACGTAGTCTGAGTACTTAGACGCCGCCCTCGCTCGCTGACGTCAGTTCTTGTGCATAGCTTTCCGCGCCAGGAACGCAGAGCCATGCAAGAGACCAACACTGGTGCCAAAAAAGTCTAGGGCCCTGAAAAGGATAACCTTAACCCTAGATGTCGGTTCGCAGAACGGGGAGGATGGGTGGGTCGGTGAGGAATCTAACTAACTAATGTTTCTTACAGATACATCGTTACCAAAGGTAAGTAACTTGTTCATCTGAAAGAAACACGTTAGTTAGATTCCTCACCTTAGAATAGATACCTCAGCAATACCAACCCCTGTGGAGGGTCTGCAAACCAAGATCACACCAGAAAGTCCTGGAGAACAGAACGGCCAAAGAAGCCATCTCTCCAGACTTGGCTGTCCAGGCAATAGTGCTTGGCAAACGTGTGCAGTGAGGCCCACGTCGCCGCCTGACAGATGTCCTGCAAGGGAACTCCCCGTCCCAGGGCAGTAGTCGCCGCTGTTGTCCGGGTGGAATGGGCTCTCAGCCCAAAAGGAGGGTCCTTTTTCGCCAAGGAGTAACAAACCTTTATACACAATACGACCCACCGTGAGATGGTCCGCTTCTTAGCACCTACGTATCCAACAAAAAGTTGGTCGTCCACCCGGACTGTTTCGTGCGGTCCAAATAAAAGGACAGCGCACGTTTCGGGTCCAGACGGTGGAGCCTCTCTTCCTCTTTCGAAGGACGCGGAGGCGGAAAGAAGGTGGGCAATGTGACAGTTTGCCCGATGTGAAAGGGGGTCACCACTTTAGGAAGAAAGGAAGGGCGAGTCCGGAGGACAACCTTGTCCGGATGAACAGAAAGAAAAGGAGGCTTAGATGACAAAGCCTGGAGCTCGCTCACCCGTCTAGCTGAGGTGATGGCTACCAGGAAAGCAGTCTTAAGAGTCAGAAGACGAAGAGGACAATTGTAAAGAGGCTCAAAGGGAGAGCACATCAGAAAGGTCAAGACAAGATTCAAATCCCACTGAGGCATTACGAAGGGGACAGGAGGGAACATGTGAGTAATGCCTTTAAGAAAACGCGAAACAGGGGATTTGAAAAGAGAAGGCTGATCAGGAAGCCGTAAGAAAGCAGAGATTGCAGAAAGATAACCTTTCAAGGTGCCCAGAGCAGAGCCCTGCTGGGCCAAAGAAAGAAGAAAGAGTAGAACCTCAGAAAGAGGGGCGGAAAGGGGATCCACAGCCTTTGCTGTGCACCATGCCACAAATTTGTTACACCTGCAGGTGTATACCGATTTAGTGGAGGGACGCCTGGCTGCCAGAATGACGTCACAGACTTCAGGAGGTAAGTCAAATGGCATCAACTGTCGCCGCTCAATCTCCACGCATGGAGGTGGAGACTGGACAGGTCCGGGTGGAGGACCGTCCCCTGCTGCTGCGACAGAAGGTCCTCCTGAAGAGGCATTCGTACCGGAGGATCGATTGACATACTGAGTAGCTCGGGATACCAGTACCTTCGTGCCCAATCCGGAGCCCCTAAGATGACTTGGGCCCGGTCGCGCCTGATCTTCTTCAGCACTCTGGGCAGAAGTGGTATAGGCGGAAAGGCGTACAACAGACCGCAACTCCACTCGAGACGAAAAGCGTCTCCGAGCGAGTGCCGCCATGGAAATTCCAACGCGCAGAACTGCTGACATTTTCGCGTTCTCTTCGGTGGCGAATAGATCTAACCAAGGCTCTCCCCACTGCAGAAAGAGACATTGCGCCACGTCCGAGTTCAGACGCCATTCATGATCCATCATGCACCGGCGGCTGAGTTAGTCTGCTCTGGCGTTCAGAGAGCCCGCCAGATGTTGAACCACCAGGATGATGCCCTGGTGTTCCAGCCATGTCCAGAGGCGCAGAGCCTCATGACAAAGGGTCCTCGACCCCACCCCGCCTTGTTTGTTGCAATACCACATGGCGGTGGTGTTGTCCGTGAACACCTGCACGACACTTCCCCGGACAGAGGGAAGGAAGGCTTTCAGTGCAAGCGGGATCGCTCTCCGCTCCAACAAGTTGATATGGAGTTGAGACTCCATCGGAGACCAGAGGCCTCTGATCTCCGCCTCTCCCATATGGCCCCCCCATCCCAGGAGGGATGCATCCGTCACTACTAGGTGCTCCGGTTGGGGTAGGGAGAGGCATCTGCCGCTGACCCAATCGCAGTCCGTGAGCCACCACTGCAACTGTTTCGCAGTGCCCTCCGAGATCAAGACATGGTCGGACAGGTTGCCTCGATACTGGGCCCACTGAAACTTCAGGTCCCACTGCAGAGCCTGCATTCGCCACCTGGCGTAATGCACCAACAGGATGCAGGAGGCCATCAGCCCCAGAAGCCGCAGCACCAACCTGACCGAAACCCAAGATAGAGGCCGAAAGATGGGAATCAGAGCCTGAATATCCCGGACCCGCTGTTCCGGAGGATAGGCCCAGAACTGCACCGAATCTAGAACCGCTCCAATAAAGAGGAGCTTCTGGCAGGGACTCAGGTGCGACTTCGGCACATTGATGGAGAACCCCAGCGAATGCAGGAGGTCGGCCGTAGTCTGGAGGTGGGAGACGACTTGCTGGGGCGAGCCCGCCTTCAACAGCCAGTCGTCGAGATAGGGGAAGACTGGAACCCCTGACCTGCGCAGGTGAGCTGCGACCACCGCCATCACTTTCGTGAACACCCGAGGGGCACTGGTGAGGCCGAAGGGGAGCACGGTGAACTGAAAGTGCTCCTGACCCACCGTGAACCGCAGGTAACCCCGGTGAGGCGTCCTGCGAGTCCAACGCTACCATCCAGTCTCCAGGGTCGAGGGCAGCCAGAACCTGAGCTAAAGTGAGCATCTTGAACCGGTCCTTCCGGAGGAAGGCGTTGACGCTCCTGAGGTCCAAGATCGGGCGTAGGCCCCCTTTGCCCTTCTTGGGAACCAGAAAGTAGTGGGAACAGCAACCACGACCTACTTCTGGACCAGGAACGCGCTCGACGGCCTCTTTGGCCAAGAGGGCCGTAACTTCCTCCCGCAGAACATTCAAGTGATCCCCCAACATACGGTGGCACTGCGGTGGCATGGCTGGAGGTGTCATCTCGAAGGGGAGGGAGTAGCCCCTTCGTACGATTTGCAGCACTCACCTGTCCGATGTGATGGATCGCCAGTGGAGCAGGTGATGGCGAACTCTGCCGCCCGCTGGCGTGGAATGGGCCTGAAAGCTTGGACTAGGAGGGCTTTGAGGCGGATGCTGCCGGGGTGGATGTGGACTGACCGGCACGTTGTCCTCCAGTACCGCCTTGGCGGAATCCACGTCCGCGACTGCGTGCAGGTTGGTTCTGCGGCAGGTCGCTAGGCGGACGTGAGGATGCGCCCCTTCCTTGGCCACGAAAGGGACGAAAGGCGGAAGATTGCGGCCGCGGGCCGAGAGACCCAATGCCTTGGCCGTAGCCCGGGAGTCCATGAAACGAGCCAGCGCACTATCCTCATTTTCACCAAAAAGGCGAGTGTCATCAAAGGGCATATCCATGAGGGTACTCTGGACATCCCCCGAGAAAGACGTGGACCGCAGCCAGGCGTGGCGCCGGAGCGCCACCGTGGTGGAAATCACCCTACCCAGCGAGTCCGTGGTGTCTAGTCCACACCGTATGGCATGTCGTGCTGCATCTCGCCCGTCAGCAAGCGCCTGGATGAGTCGTGTCCGGGCCTCCTCCGGGCACAGGGGCAGCACGTCCTCCACCGCATCCCACAGAGAGTGGGAGAAACGGTCAAAGAGCAAGCGGTGTTCAAAGACCGCAGGCCCAAACTCAGGGAAGAGAACAGCTTATTTCCGAACTGCTCCAACCTCTTGGATTCCCGATCCGGAGGAGCGGACGGGATGGAGGATTGGGAAGTTGAGGCCTGGATAACCAGACTCTCGGGGGTGGGGTGTTGGGACTGGTAACTGGGATCGCCCGGAGCAGGGCTGTGGCGCCGGGCCACGTTCCGATCCACAGGAGGAACTGTGGAGGGCTTGGACCAAGTGCCCTGCAGAACGTCTATGAGGGCCTCATTGAACTGCAGCAGAGGCTCTGTGGAGCTTGCTGACGGTTGAAGCACCTCTGTGAGGATGTTAGTCCTCACGGCCACAGCAGGCAACTCGAGCCCAAGGGCTTCGGCCGCCTTGCGAAGCAACACTGAGAAAGCTGCACCTTCCTCCGAGGCCACAGTCGGAGGAGAGATGAAACCAGCTTCCGGGGAGGTGTCCAGACCACTGGCATCCCCCAGTTCGTCTGCCCAGTCCTGTGAAAGTTGGGCCTGTCTGGCCATAGGGTCCTCAGACCCCTCCCAGTCGCCCCCGTCATCCGATTCCTGATAAACCGGAGGAATGATCGGAGCCGGGCGGTAGATGAAATGCTCATCCATCGGCGTCGGGTGCGGCATCGAGCGGCACCGCGCCGGCGCCGGGCCCGGACCGGGGCTAAACCGGGGAACGGCGTCGTCCAGGGACGGCGCCGGAGGCGGAACCGGTGTCGGCGCCGGTGGAGGAGGCGTCGTGAGGTCGACCGGCAGAGATCCAGGCTTGGATCTCTCGGGGACAAGTGGCATCGGGACCGAAGTCGTGGACGGCGCCTGGACCGGAGCCGCCGGCACGCGAGGTCTCCCAGTCGAGCTCGCGGGGCCCGAAGACGCGCCGGCAGGCGTCGACGGCGGAGCCAGGCCCCTCATGGCCGAGAGGAAAGCACTGACCTCCGCCGGAGTCGCGTCAGTCCCAGGGACCGGCGGGTATGGAGACGGACGCGGCTCCTGCGGCTCCGACGGAGCTGCGGGGTGGGACCACCCTGACCCTCGGCCGAGTCGTGCGACCGGCGAGAGGAGTCCGAAGAGCGGTGTCGCCTCTTGGACTTCTTTGATCGCTTCGACTTACCCGAAGACTTCAAGCCCGACGAGCGATGATGGTGGCTGCGGCTCCGCGACCGGTCCTTGGACCTCCTCCTGGCCCGGGACCGTGAACGGCGCGGAGCCGAGTGCCGAAGCTCGAGAAGCTTACGGGACCGCTCCCGCCTAGCTTTCGAGGTCAAGGCCTGACAATCGAGGCACGACTCCACCTCGTGGTCCGCCCCTAGGCAGTAAAGGCACCGGCGATGGTGGTCCGTCACCGACATCAGTCGATGACAGGAGTCACAGGCTTTAAGCCCAGGCATCCTACCGGCACCAGAGTCGAGTCGACAGAAGACCAAAAAGAGTCAAAAAAATTAGTCAAAAAGTGACTAAGGGGTAAGCTCTTCCCGGATCGGCGCTGTCTGGCGCGGAAAAAAGAAGAACTGACATCGGCGCGCGAGGGCGGCGTCTAAGTACTCCAACGACGTCATTCCGGCGCACGACGCCAACGACGGACGCGGAGCCGCAGATGACGCCTAGCGACACGCAAGGGGTATTGCTACAAAAATCTTTCCGGATCCAGCCTGACGCCTGGGGATATTCTAAGGTGAGGAATCTAACTAACGTGTTTCTTTCAGATTCACATAGTTGATGACACGCTAGAAATGCTTGATCAAAAAGAATCCTGCCTTCTAATCCTCCTAGACCTTTCATCAGCATTCGATACGGTCAAACATGACAGCCTCCTTGACTTTCTGGAACGTGGGACGGAGCTTTCTGGTCCTTGACTGTTTCACCTCCTTCCTCCACAATAGATCTCAAAGAAGAAAGATGAATCATTTCCCGTCCAACCCCACACCTGTCACCTTAGGTGTTCAGCAGGGTTCCTTGCTCTCACCCTCTCTCTTTAACCTGTTCATGGAGCCGTTAACTTAAATTCTGAAATCTTCAAACATCAATTATCACATGTAGGCTGATGACACCCAACTTTACCTGAAAATCTCCTCCCCTGAAGATATCAGATCTATTAGCTCAACCCTACGAAAAACTCAAAACTGGTTGACCTGCAAATACCTCAACCTAAATACTCTTAAAACAGAATTCCTGTTATTTGCACCCCCCAAACAATCACTTGACATTGCTAAATGGATGAAACATTTAACAGCCCTCAATTGCATTCCACATAGATTATACAAAATCATTGGGAATACAGCTCGACAAGAATTGGAACAGGCAGGAACACAACATCTAAGCCACCAGAGGATCTAACTTACAAATGAGCATCCTAAGAAAAATTAAACCTTTCCTCCCTGTCGATGACTTCAAATCAGTTGTTCAAGCCCTAGTAATCTCCAGGTTGGACTATGGAAATGTTACCCTTTGCGGCCATCCTAAATCAAAGATGGCCCCCCTTTGGGCCTCCCTTAACTCATCTGCAAGGCTAATTACTAGTTCTAAACATAATAACCACTTAACATGTTATTTTTAATCGTTAAACTGGCTCCCTGTAAAGGCAAGCATTCAGTTATAAAAATGCATGTATGACACACAAAGCCTTACATTTTAACACCCTAAGGTATATTGCACAAAAACTGGAGCTATCTGGCCGAGTGGGAACCTCAAGAAGCACGTTGTAGCTACTACTGAAACCGCACAAATTTAAGGAGAAGAAAACCTACAATTGGGCCTTCCCTGGCATTGCCCCGTGAATCGTGAATGTTCTGAAATACGAGTTAACCCTTCACCTGTGGCTTTCAATAAACAAGTTAAAGTACTATTGATGAACAAATGCCTGCTTTAGCTCCCAGATCTCTGGCACTGATAATGCACACGGGCTACATCTGCGATCAGTTGCCAGTCACTATGGCTTGTTCTGTTTTCCCTTTTGGACTAGAGGGAGTTTCTCACCCTGCCTTGGTAATGCTATTTCCTATATTGTTTGTGTGACTGCTATTATCCCTTATGATAGTCTGCTGCACCTGTTTCTCTCATCCTGAGCTTCTGTAAAGTGCTCTGACACCCACTTGGGTCATGTTTGAGCTGTATAAAACCTTAAATATATATCTCCGGGGGGCCCCATCCGGCATGTCCCTGGCCCGAATGCTCCTAACGGGTTCCAGAGCGTCGGGGGCCCGGCATTTACTTTGCAGGAGGGCCCCTTGAGTATTGTTACGCCACTAGCGATGTACACACCCATATTTCACATCAAATCCAATAGCTTCTCTCCTATTGATTGGCATCTTGATGCAAAGTTAAGTGGAGTCAGCAGTGAAGTAATCGAGTGTCCAACTGCAAGACAAACCAGCTCCTGGGCAGGTTCCAGCATTGGACAGAATTAGAGAAATTAGCAACAGAAGTAGACGCCAGAAGCTGATTAGGTATTGCTTAGGTATGACCTTCCTTAATGACATGATGAGCAGATCAAAGAGCCTGGTTCCTGCTTGTGGTGCAAGCCACTAGTCAGCATTTCCCGCAGAAAGGCACAGCATTCAGAGGAGGATGAGGCGGTGAAGCCCTTTCTGACCTCTTCGCTGGACATCAAAAGCGCACGGGCCCCCAGCTGCGAAGGGCACCCAGTGATGGCTGTCAGTGGAGTTTTCCTATTAGTGCCAGTGTGCATGCACAAGCAGTAAGTGAGGGTCTCTCCTCTCAATGCCAGCAGTATTAATGTGCCTGCTGGGAGGATATAGCAGTAACTTCTCTTAACCGTATGCAGCGTAACTGTGTTTGCCTATGGCAACAATTTTATCAGTAATGATGATGGACCAGACACTAGGTTTTAGGGTAGGTGTAACACATGCACATTCTTTAACCTACGCAGAGACTGCACATGCCCACCCTAAGTCCAGTAAACCCACTGTATCTATCTGCAGAGGATTATGGCGGCAGAGTGGGTGAAGCTACTGACATCTAAGAAATTGTCCATGAAAAATTTGTCTGTGCAAATGTACAGCCATAGCTGACCATAGGACCCTCAGACCTAGCACTGCCTGGAGTGACTGTATAGTTACCAGAGCCACTGGTGCTGCAACAACCTCAACAATTCGGTGGCCAAGGTCATAAACATCGTGGCTTATGTGGAGGCGGTCTAAACCAACAAAAGTACAGCTGGGGCTCCTCCTAGTTCAATGCCAACATTCACCAGAGCCTGCCCAGAGGAACAATGTTAACAGTTGGAATTACCAAACATGATTGTCCTTCACTCTAGGATGGGTATTAGCAATAGAAAATGCCACAGAGGAGTATTCTTAGATCAGGGGGTTGAGAGCCCATTAGCAATAGGAAGCAATCAAAGGGGCCTTATCACCTTCATAGGTTGGAGAGGGATGTGTAATCACGGAGGGAGGTCAGGTAGGTGCTGGCAGTGTGCACTAGCAGGGATTCTTGCTCCAAAAGGTGCAAAGTATCAGGAGCTGGCTGAGAGGAGTCTTCTCCTCCTGAAGGTGGGTGCTACATGTACACATTGCCAATCAGGGATCTTCTTGACTCTATTGTGGATGTTAGCAATGCCCAATGCCAGAGATCGATCATCTTGATATTGAATGTTAACTACCAAAGAGTGAGCATCTTTTCTTCTTAAAGGGTGCTAGCAGTTTGTACTTTCTGGGAGAAATGTTAATGAAACTATATGGATGTTAGCAGCGTGCACTACCAGAGAGACCAAGATCATTGTGTAGACTGCAGGTCCAGAGAGGCTTCGGCTGGCCCTGAAGGAGAGTGTTACCAATGTGCACTGAGAAAGAGAAATCGTCTTTAATCCATAATAGAGGTTGGCAGGGCGCATTGCCACACTCGTATCTTCTTGACTAGACAGTGGGTCAATAGTGCGCAGTCAGAGTAGGGTCTTCCTGACTCCTTGGTGAATGTTAGCAGTGTGCAATGGCAAAAAAGGATCTTCATGGCTGAGAGACAAGTTAACATGCATTACCAAAGAGGGATCTACTTGCCCACAAGTAGAGAGTAAATAATGTGTACTGCCTTCCAGGAATCATCTTGACTCAGTGGTGTATATTGGGAAACAGCTTTTTTGATTGATAAAAAAATGTGGTTGTCAGAACCAGTTTGGGGGTTCTAGTAGACAATGGGGTATTTGGCCTAGGTCCAGGTGACTAAGTCAATTTACCACTGATGTCCCAGGCCATCCAATTAGGACAGTGGTAACAGTGTGCCACGTACACCCCAATAGCACCTGGACCCTCACAGTATCGAAGGAAGCAGTCAAAGTCTTAGTCAGGGAGCTGGAAACAGGTTGGAGTTAAAACTCAACAAGTTACTCAAGAACAGATTGTCCAGTGTATGAAAGTTACCCTTTTTGCATGGTTACCCCATAACATTTTGCCAGATACTGGATGCCAACTTGACTGAGTGTGTGCTGGGCTACTGCTAACCAGGTCCCACCACCAGTATTCTTTCCCAAAACTGTACCTTGTACCCACAATTGGCACATCTCTAGGCCACATGCAAGTCCCTTGTAAATGGTACCCCTGGTACCAAGGGCCTTGTGACCAGAGAAGGCCTGAGGGCTGCAGTATGTACTGTGCCACCCTCGGAGACCTCTCACCCAAACACCCCCACCCTGCCATGGCAGGCTGCGTTTTTTGGCGCAAACGAACTGAAGAGTCAACATGGCACACAGGGATGTGTGCCATGCCCATCAACACTACCTGCAGGCAGTGCACCCAAAGGCAAGGTGCACCATACCCAGGTGATGGCATAGCTACAAGAGCAATATGCCCCTACAGTGTCTGTGCCATTCACAGACATTGTAAGTGCAGTGAAGCCATTTTGAAAGCATGGGCTGGGAGTTTTTCAACACTCCACAGCTCTATGATGGCTTAACTGAAGTCTGGGAAGTTTTGGTATCAAACGTCCTAGACCATTGAACCCACAATGATGCAACTGTGGGATGTAATGAAAAATGCACTCAGAGGGCATAAAAAACAGCCTACCCTGGTGTGGTTCCTGACTGGCTTCAAGCCATCTGCCGCCACCACCAGAGGTTTCTGGACCCCTGGGTAGAAAGTCTCCGCTCTCTGGGACTAGAAACAAAGCACATCCTGAGCAGAGATGTCATACCTCCTCCCCCAGGATGGGCAGGGCCCTAGAAGAGGGAGCTTTTAAAGGCCTGCCGCCTTCGTTAGCTGGCCCTAACCTTTTGCTGCTATCAGAAACTGTCTCCCACCAGTTCTGATCCCCAGTTGGGGCGCGAGAACCGGTGGGAAAACGTAGCAAGGAAGGGAGGTGTGCCCACCTTTGCCAATCCTACTCCTCAGGATGGGGATGCGAAGTAAAGGCCACCTCTCTGTCTCCAGCCATCTTGGAGATGGGGGACCCCTCCAATCAGGAAGAGGCCTATGCCACCCTCCCACTGCAGGGTGACATACTAGGGGGTGTAGATATACTAGGGAAGGGACCCCTTGGTTCCAACCTGCACACCCAAGTAACGCACCTAAATCTAGCATTCAGGGGCACCCCTGAACCGCTTCAGATTTGACGTGACAAGAAGGAGGACGGAAGAGCCACGCTGCAGAAGAGGAGGAGGACGACAACTGCTTTGGCCCCAGCCCTCCAGGCCTGTCTCCTGCTCTGAAACCCCTGCAAGCAAAAACCGGCGTGTCCTGCAGCCAGCAGCCTCCAAGAACCTCGGGGACCTGCCCTGCCTTCCCGAAGAACTCAGATCTCTCATGGACACCGGATTTGTATACCACAACCCAATCCCTCACCACTCTGCATCAGACGCCCACGGCCCAAGTTCGAGTAGCCCAACACCACAGCGAGGTCCTGACCTGGGTTCCAGTGTTGGATGACCTCCACCGACCTTCTCCTTGACGCCTGCAGCCTCATCCCCAAGGGTCCCCCCAACCGCGACCAGAGCCGGTGAGAAGAACCGGACACGAAAGGACACCCTTGTACCCACAGCTCCTGAGTCCTGAGGTGCCCAACCGACGGTATCCTGGCGTCCAGCAACTCTTCAACTTCATCCTCCAGTCGTTGATTCCTTTCAACCAGTATTCTGGCTCCAGCCTGCAGCTCTTTTTAGCAACCAACATCCTCCATAGAAAAGCACTGGGCTCCCGACACCTCCAGAGCACCCTGCACGCTGCCGCCTAGGCACCGCTGGTGGGGTGGACTTGGTGCTAACCTGGGACCCCATTTGCCCTGATCTGAACCCTAGGAGCTTGGATCCCAAGATCGAGTGGCCTGCCTGTGAGCAACCCCCAACTGAGGTGCCCCTTAGCATGGATCCAGCAGGATGCAGTAGGGCAGGGCACCCAGCAACCTCAGAGTGAGTCTCACCAAAACCTAGGATAGAGGATGAAACATCAGTATTATAGCCTGAATATCATGGAATCACCGTTCAGGAGAAAAGACACAGAATTGCACTGTACCGAATGGCTCAGATCAAAGGGAACGTCTGAGAGGGAGTCAAGTGTGACTTTGGCACGCTGATAGTGAATCCCAGGAAATGCAGGAGGTCTGCCAAAGAGGAGCACAGAAAACTGAAATTGGTTGTGGCCCACTGTGAACCGCAGATAACATCTGTGGGTTGGCTGGATTGGTATATGGAAATATGAGTTCTGCAAATCTAGCGCTACCATCCAGTCTCCAGAGTCCGGGGCAGACATGACCTGAGCTAATATAGGCTTTTTGGCATTTCTCTTTCTTCAGGAAGTAATTAAGAGGGTGCAAATCTAGAGTACAGCAGAAAACTCCAGCCTCCTTCAGGATCAAGAAGTAGGAGGAATAACAACTACCCCCTACTTCTGATTTTGGCACCCGCTTGATGGCCCCTTTGGCCAAAAGAGTCTGTACTTCCAGAATCAACAAAGTGAAATGATCCTCCGCCAGCCTATGGGAGGACGATGGCATGGGTGGCAAAGCTTTGGTATATAGAATGGTGTAACCCCATTGAACTGTCGTATAGTTCCTATATTACCCATACAGGATCTGTGAGTTTCGGATAACAAACTGTAGGATTGGTGGCAGACTGACTGTGAGCAACCCCACCGAGAATGTTAGCCTTTCTGTTTTAGCTAGCTCAAAGTGCCACTAGAATCTCCTCTTATTGGGGAGAGAATAGTTTCTGGCAACCTCAGAACATGACAACCGTGATCCTTCAGGATCGTGGAAACAATGTTCTACTTTTCGCTCAGTCACTCGTGCTCACTTATTCGGTCAGTTGTTCTACTGTAAAATAGATGTGCTGCAATAATCATTAGACAGTAGCAGATATATATGATTAGCAGTACAGTGAAAATAAAAGGATAGTACAGTTCTACTATCTTGCAATAAGCATGAAAAAAATACATGAATATAAAATGCAGGATAAAAGTGCACGTACTCCTACGATGCCTAATTAGAGGTACCCAAGTGTATCTAGCATGTGCGTAGGTGTGAAGCCAAGAATCCCTCCAGGATTTAGTCTAACCCCATTACCTGAAGTGAGAGAGTGTGGGACCCCATCCTGGTCTCGAGTTGGATACCCCGCAAGTGATGTGTTAGACCACTGTCAGCTGGAGCGTCTGCATGCAGGAGCCTCAGCGTCTCTGGTTAGTGTGTCGGCCTGGAAGTCTCGGTTCCCTCTGCCAAACCTAGCAGGATGAGCTGTATTTATACAAAAAGTATCTAGGGTTTCTTTGTCCCTTGTTTCTTTAATTAGCCATTGCTGGATTTGAGGATGACGTACGGGATGAACCTTGTACGTAGATATTATGCAGGTGGTGTAGCCTCTGCCTGGGTTTCCAAGACGCCTCATGAATATTCATTCATAATGTGTGAGTCCATTGATGAAGTTATAGGACGCTATTGTTCAGAGAAAAACCCTCCTTCTGTGCCCAGGACTAGAACTAGGTAAAGGTTCAATCCAGAAGGCTCGTTACTGTGTAGTGTAAGGGAGAAAATGTAGGTCAAGGTGTTTGATATTACCCGGTCCTATATTAGGGTAACTATATGAAACATAACACCCACTCCTCTTCCGAACAGTCAACAACGATAAAAATGCTAGCACACTACTCTTTAAACTAGGTAGCAGCGCATAAAACGATAAGTGAGCTTCATAAAATATTGTCCTTAAAACCATTTAAAAATAGTCCAATTTGGGGGGGGGGGGGGGGAGAAAAAAAAAATATTTTGAAAGCTTGTTTTGGAAATGTCACTTTAAGCCTAAGTCCTAGATAAGTTTGTTTGTACAAGTGGAACCACTGCAAACGTCAGAAGGCCATGCTTTCCCAGCGAAAGTGTCAATTGAAGGAAATGTTCCAAATTTAGTTGTGTTTTCAAACAAAAAGGAAAAAAACGAATTCTTTCCCAGCACACGATGTGCCAATTACAGATTAAGTGTCCTGGCTGGTAGACGTAACATCGCCGTTGCCCACTGTTGCAGCGGACAATCCCTGCAACACCTCGCAGCGCATGTCAATTGAGCACAGATGATACTCAGAACTGCCAATAGTTGGTGCAGACTCAGCTGGTGCTGTAGCTGATACCGGAGTGCTAGTGGAAGAGCTGATGCTCAACCAAGTTGTAGCAAAAGGCACCTGCGGGTTCTCGAGGAATGCAGCCATGAAGATAGGAATACGCTGGTGACATTGCCGAGCATGGACCCTCACCGGTTCCAGCATGGTATTCATGTCAGGTGGCGTTGCCGATGGAAGTGTCAGACAGAGATCTAACACACAGTCTTCTCCGCGAAACAGGCATCGGAGAACAGGTCAGATGCAGTCCATCCAGACTGGTCTAAATGACAGGAACCAAGGGCCGCTTATTTCCCGTAGGCGAGGAGTGCCCAGATGTTGTACCATGCGTTCACGGTATTTACGCTCCAGGAGTGCTTTTGCCATCTCGTTGGTGTTCAGGATACCTGCTATTGAGAGCAGGATCAGGACCAAAAATACTTCCCAATACGGAGTGTATAAAGTTTGGAATAACTCCGAGGACCGTCTGAAAGGTGCTTAAAAATCCTGACCCTATGGTCTTAAATAGGTGTACAATACCACTCGTATCAGACATGTTAAAGATACGTCTCACCATTTCTGTGAAATCAGAGGGGCAGTTTGTACGTATGAGTTCCAGTATCTCAGCCGAGGTCCTTGCGATTTGAAGATCAAGGGTCTCCCGGGCGGAGATTAAGGGAAAAGTTTGCTGTAAAAGCATGGCTTTCATTCTACTAAAAGAATCAAATTGTATAAAGGAAACATTTAGCGAAGGCCACAGCCGCGCCTCCCTGACTACTGGAGTTCACCATGACCAGATAGGCAATCCCCGGAAGCATCCCACAACAACCTTGATCATTCAGCATCAAATCACTCCCATTCGAGAGCAGCTTGAATACCGGTGTAATCACGGCAGCTGGAGTCTCTTTCAGGTGGCAGGACAAGTTTGCTACTGAACCATTACAAGCTCAGTGTAGTAAAATATCCTGGCACATGAGAGATCCACTCAGAGCGTTCTTGCAGTTTGTACCGCTTAGAAACACTTCTAGATCTCCACTCCGGCATCGAAATCTGTACGGTAATTCCCAAGATTCCTTAATGTATTCCTTAGCTATTTTTTCATATCTGCCTGCGTGCTTTTGTTCAAGGCAATAATGAAACTGAAAGGTAGTGACCGGTAGAGTGATGTGGCCATGGATTAGCCGTTCCGTGGATGGTGATTCCGCTACCGTGAATGTAATCTATCCAGTTTTTCAATATGCAGCATTGTATATTTTGCTCTCCTTTGTGCCATTTCTACCTGTTTATCTGTTTGATTGTATTCAGAAAACAGAGACATACGGTTGATAAAAAGTCAAGGCAGATAGCCTGCACGCAAAGATTGCAGCATCCAGCTTAACAACATAATAGAATGTAACTGAGATTGCCCGTGTTGTAAAATGGCCAAATCTTGTTCCAGTATGTCTATTGCAGAAGATACAATGTTGCCTAAGGAATATATCCTAGTGGTCAACGTTGTTAACCCATTATCCACTACCGCTTATGCCTTCTCTAAGTAATCACGGTCTATTTCCCGTATTCTCTCTGCGGCCTCTTGTTGGGATATTTTCCAAATTTCATTGTAGGCAGCATAAACGCCAGCATATATGAAACGTTTCTGACGTGGTTTCCTGGGGCCTAGTAAAAATTCCCTAAGATCCATGTAATGTGTGAGTAAATATAAGTGCGGTTTCACGTCTGTGAGTGTTAAGGTTTCTAGCTAATCAAGGCACAACTTCCCAACAATGTAGGATGTCACTACCCCTGGATGTTCTCTTTGTACATAGCGTGGGTCTGGCCTATGGATACCGAACTCTCTGGTGGTGCCCCAGAATCTTTGCCGACATCGGTTTGTGTCTATGGGCCAAATTAACCATCCTTTCCAATTAGGGTCTGATCTATTACACTGTCAAATGTCATCTACTTATACCTTTTCTTGTGAAGTTAAATGTTGCCACCCGTCCATCTGCGATGGTGTTGGAAACCGAGTGTTCAGGTCCTTGTTCTTGGCTAGTCCAAGACAGGATGTCTGTTGCACAGTGTCATTTAGAAATATTATCTGCTGTGGAATGAGGCATGCTCTAAATAGCGCTTCTGTTCCCTGGACTTGCCAGTCTCTAGAACCCCAGACTGATTTTATGTCTATTGTGCCCTTCCATAGGTCAAAACCCTGTTCAGACAATTGGGCGATAAAGGAAGCAGAGTAAATCTGTTTGGTGTTAATCAACATAATTTTCTGTGCCGATGTGGATGCGACATTATAATAAAATGACGTCGGGTCACCCTGAAAAATATTAAATTTGCAGTACAAATGTTTGCAAACTACCTTTTGGTGGTGTAGGGCAATGTTCCCACTAGTGGTACTCAAAAACATTTCTAGGGGTTATAGATTTGTGCAAGAAATGATGACCATAATGTTGATAACAATACAAAGTTTTTTCGGGCGCTGTGTTGGGCTGGCTCTGGTCCTTCCTGGAAGGGCGGGTTGAGCAGATCTGGATTCCTCCGTCCTCTTCCTCCCCTCAGCCAGTAACAACGGGTGGCCCCCAGGGTTCCGCCCTTAGCCCCCTCCTTTTTAATATCTATATCACTCTGCTGATTTATCTGGCGAAGGAGCTGGGGACCAGCTGCTTTTTACTTGGGACAAAGATGCGGACTCTGTACTACAGGTTCATCATTGCCTTTCTTCCCTCTTTAAATGGCTGGCGGAAGCGCAGCTTAAGTGCAATGAAGAAAAGTCAGATATTCTGCTATTTGGTAAATTCCCTCAACTTTAGAGAGCAGCTCTGGCCTCCTGAGTTTCCATTACCCACCTCGTCAGGGAAGCCTGCTAAAAATCTGGCAGTTTGGTTCGATGAAAGTCTTTCCTTCTCGACACACAAAGAAGCTGGCAGGCTGCTGCTTCAGCCTGCTTAAAACTCTCAGAAGATTCTTCCCCCTTTTACCACAGACGGTGTGAAAAACGGTCACCTATGCGCTGATCCTGTCACGGTTGGACTATGCCAATGCCCTTTATGCTGGTATCCCGGGCTACCTGTTGAAGAAGTTACAGGTGGTTCAAAATACGGCTGCCAGAATTTTATTGGGCATGTTGGCTAGGAGCAGCGTTCGTCAACAGCTGTGCTCTCTCCACTGGCTCCCCATGGTGTATAGAGTCAAATTTAAACTAATAGCTTTAGCCCACCGTGCTCTCCATGGTTGTGGTCCTCTCTACTTGCAGAGGTGTCTCTCCTTCTATGTTCCTGCACGCTCCCTGTGATCCTCGTCTCTATGTTATGCTCAGGTCCCTCATTTCAAGCTACAGAGGATAGGGGGTAGTTAATTTGCAGTGAAAGCAGCGGTTGTGTGGAATGCTCTTCCTCTTGCCCTGCGTACCATCCAGGACCCAGTGGTGTTCAAGAGGAAGCTGAAAACACATCCATTCCCAGCAAGTGTTCTGCCCATACCCCGTTAGGCTCCGCGCCGGGGCACTCATGAGTAGCTGCACACGTTACAAATTCATATAACATAACATAACAAAGTGTCATAGTCTGAAGTACTTTCTAGCATTTCGGTGTTCGGAAATGAATCAGTTATCTCTAAATCAGACAACATGTTATTAACAGTTTCAGAGTCCCAATCATCAGAAAGTGTACTGAAGGTAATAATATCACTCAATGAAATTTTAAATACATCAGAAATTTGTAAAAGTTTAGTTGGACCGAATATATCGAAATCAACCTTGTTCCAAACTATACCATACGGTATAGGAACTGCTGTAATGTTTACTAATGACAAGTTTTTTTGTTCACAATGCGAGGACTCGTGTGGCTTCAGAATAAAATTAACTTTTTTGGGCTGTAGAGCTTTGTTGAAAGTATTGTCCATTAATAAGCATGCTAAAAGTTATAACTAAGCCTATCCAGAAAAGAAAGAACAGTATCCCAGTAATTACCCAGAGTTCTACCCAAGGCGACACCAGGTAAGTCTTTTTGAGAAAGTTCAGAAAGTCCTTAATCTGTTGCTTGCGCGTTTGTTGGGCTGGCGTCGTTTCTGGTTCACTTAGATCCAAGAAAAACGTATCAAAGTTCAAGAAGTAGCCAGAAGCAGTTTGATCAATTGCAGGAATTGCATCATGATTTGTTGAAATCGTAGTTTGCTCTTGTCGAGGCATGTTGATGTAGACATCTGTATTTGTTCTTATTGCCACTTATGAGTTATTTTGAGTTTGGTTTTGAAGTTAAACTTTGGGTTCAAGGGGAACGAGTTCCATAGCATTGTTGCATAGTCCTTCATTCCGTACAGGAGGATCTCCGAACGTGATGAGTCTCTGGGTTTGAACTTCTTGGATTCTACTACTGTGGAGTCCACGAGGCCTACTGCTTAGTATCAGCCACATAGTGTGGTTTGATTAAGTCGATTGAGACAAATCGTTTCTCCTTTCTTCCGGCAAGAGGCGGTAGAAGAACAGTTCTTGTTCCTTGAATTGCTAGGACAGGTACAGGCTTTCTGTAAGATGGTCCAAATTCTTTTTTATCCGCTATTTTCTCTCTGACCAGATCCTCAAATGTTGGGATCCAGACAGGTCTTGCCGTGACTGCCTTGACTTCCTCAGTGGTGGTCTGTTTCAGCTGGACGTTACTTTGTTGTGTCCTTGATTCATTTAGGTCCTGTAAAACAGCCAAACAATCATGGATATCCAATGGTTTCTCATCCGCCACTGTGCCTTCACAATCAAGATCAGGTACCCACACTCTTGACCCAAATAGGACCTCATAAGGAGTGACACCACCTGGAGAACTTCTTGGCTCGTTATTGAGAGCTTGTTGTACCCCATATAGATGATTGACCCAACTACCGCCCTTGCCTAATACCATAGCTGTTAAAGATTACTTTAGGTCCTGGTTTTTCCTTTCCACAACCCAATTTCCCTCAGGATGGTACGGAGAGGAGTACAGCAATGCTACGCCCATACTTTCCATGGCCTCTTTGTAAGCCCGACAGCTAAACACCGGGCCACGGTCAGAATGTAACATGCCAACTGCATATGTCCCTTTAAATACTCGAAAATCTTTGATAACAGTTTGAGCGTCAGCCGAGCGCGGAGGCCAAACCCATAGGAATCTTGAGCATGAATCCACTGCAACCATGATATACTTGTAGGCCCCATCTGATTGTAAGAGGCCGCAGTGGTCCAGATACACAAAAGCAAGAGGTTTGTCTGATTTTAATAACGGTGTCTGTGCCGGACGTGTTATGGTGGAGCCTTTCATCTGCTGGCAGATGTCACATTTCAAAACATAGTCTTTAGTTTGCTTTGTTAGACCTGGCCACCAATAGCGCTGTTTCAACAATGAAATAGTCGCTGTAACGCCTATTAGCGTAGAGCCCCAACCCTTGTGTGCTGCAATAATCAAACCTTGCCTACGATCCATATTCGGTATTACCCTGTCCCCCACTCCAGGAATCTGAGCATATGGAATGTTGTTTGCATCTAACTTGTAGGAGTACTTGAGTGGAAATTTCTGTGGTACTATTGAGCTGCCTTTTCGCGAAGCACTGACCGCAACCATAATCTCACCGTCTATCCTCGTTTTTGAACGAGTGATTGCAGCTACGGAAGCTGTGCGTACAGCCCCCTTCACGGCTTTATCAGCCAATGAATTCCCTTCAACGTGAACGCCATCACGTTGATGACTCACTGTATGAATCATGTGAGCCCGTGGTAGTTCGTTTCTCAACTCAACTACCTGTTCCTATATCATTTTATGCTTAATTGTGCCACCTTTTGCATCTTTGAACCTGTTTTGTTCCCAATGATGTAAATATTCATTATATGATTGCGCACAGTAAAAAGAATCACACACTATTAGTGTGGGGAATTTGTGATCCGTGTTTACCAGTGCCAGTATGAGCACTTTTAACTCTGCCAACTGGCCTGTGCAGTCTCCTAGAGATTGCGTTTTGGTGCAACTTGGATGGAACTTTCCATCCCGCATGCGACCTTTAACGATAGCACATGCTGCGCTGTATTGTTGCTTACTCCCTTTGGCCGGTTGAGCAGATCCGTCAGTGTAAATAATATATTCATACTGATCTAGAGGCAAGATTTAATTCAGTAGAGGGTATTCCTGTTCATAATGCAGAAATTCTTGTGTTGTTAGACTTGGGTCAAATCTGTATTCAACGTTCGTTACAGTAAGAGAATTAGCCCATTGTATCCATCTTGGATGTAAGGCTTTCGCATTCGGAATGGTAGCCTTTGTAACCGCTTCTAAAGCTGGTACCGGTGTTACGACAATTATGCGTTTTCCCTGAGCCAGTGCTCATTCTCTTGCGACAGTGGTCTGAAATGCTATCAGGATTTTTTCTGTTGAAGTGAAACGCATTTCTGAATTTGTGAACAGGTGTGATTTGTAAGCGATTGGTACCGTTTCGCCTTCATTGAAGGTTAAGTAAGTGTTCCCGCATTGACCCGCTATTACACGGATCACTAAGTTGTGTACGTTTACCCGCGTCTTTAAGTGTTTTGGAGCCATCATGTCTTCTTGTAGTGAACGTAGGATGTTTGTGTGTTCCTGTGTCCATTGTCTAACTGATAAGTCAGGTTTTATTAAGTCGTAGAAAGGTTTTACTCTTTCTGCGTAATCCAAAATGTATGTTCTACCCAAAAATTAGGAATCCCAGTATTTATTGTAAATTTTTTAATGATTTTGGAGGTTGGAGCATCGCACACTTTTCTAAAAAGTTAGCTGCCAGACTTTTCCCTTCACTTGAAAGCTCATATCCTAAAAACAGGACATTGAGGTGGGCGATTTTTGATTGTTTCAAATTAAATGTGTCGCCCTCAGAGGCGAATTCCATAATTATGGTGCTCACCCTGGTCAAGTGCCTTTTTAAGTCATCGTCCGTCAGATAAATATCATCCACATAGGACAATGCTTCCTCATCAAAATTTTGGAGTAATTTGGTTACTCTTGCTGAAAATAACCCCGGGCTGTACTTATACCCTTGGGGAAGATGACAACATTGTCACTGGGACCCCAACGCTGAGAATGCGGTCAAATACCTGCTTTCAGGCGCTATATTTTGGCAGAAAAATCCATTTGAGATATCAAGTGTAGTTTTGTATTTTTTCAGCACAATGTTATTCATTATGTTTAAATGTTTGTAATCTAAAACTAGACAAAATGAGTTGTCGGGTTTCATGACAGGAAACAAAGGATTGTTCATTGATGAGGTGCCATTTTTGATCACCCCTTGGTATTCAAGTAGATCTAAGATCTCCCTGACCTGTTTTTTAGCTTCTTGCTTTATTGGATATTGTCTCTGTGCATTTGGTGAAACTTTTAACTGGATCACGTGGTGGGTTGAATTCTCATCTCATCCGGCATGATTTTTGTACAATGCTGGAGCTAGGGCAACTGCCCACTCCCGTGCATATATGTGTTTAAGATGGATGGGAACGAGGTCGGAGAAGGCTGGAAAAATTACCGTTTCTCCCCTAGGGCACTTCATGACAAATGCTTGTGGCCAATCTTGTTCAGCTAATAGGATGTCATAACCAGATGACAGATTCTCCCAAAAGAGACCTTTAACTTTCCTGAGTTTTTCCCTCTCCGTCTGGAGTGTTATTTCATATAACTTATGTGGGACGCTCACCCTCGAATCTGGTGTTTCCACCGTGATGTAATTATTCAAGTACACTGTGACCAGAAATTCAACCAGGTTCTGGTGAGCTATTGTTACTTC
This sequence comes from Triturus cristatus, assembly GCF_964204655.1. Classification (NCBI taxonomy): domain Eukaryota; kingdom Metazoa; phylum Chordata; class Amphibia; order Caudata; family Salamandridae; genus Triturus; species Triturus cristatus. Next base: position 1,101,983,799 of record NC_140585.1, on the reverse strand, counting down.
TGCCGCAATGTCTAGAATCGTCTGAGCCCATTTCCCATTCAGAAGTTGAGTCCTCAGAGTTCTGGACATGCCTGAAACTTTCTTTTTCTTAAACAGAGGTTTTGATTTTGCCTTTTCTTCTTTTTTGGAAGTATACTCTTGAGCTTGCTGTTTGTCTCTGGACTTTGTATACTCTTCTTGTTTTTCTGACCGTCCTTCCCTCTCGGAGTTTTTGGAGGAACAGTGAAAGGAACGAGAGGAACGTGTATCAGTATCCTGATACCTGTCAGGTTTCCTAATATTATCCCTATTCCTGAGATTATACCTCTTTTCAGAGGGCTCCTGTGGAGATCTGCCTCGGGATTGAGATTGGTTTCCTTTAAAGTTCTGTTGTTTTTTATTATCCCACTTCTTTTTAGAAGAAGCAGGTGTCTGCTTAGAAGTGTCCTTTTCAGGACTGCCCATCAGCTATGGTTTTAAAGCTTTCCCACCCAAACTGTCTCTGCCTAAATCTGCATACGCAGTTTCAATTATTTTGGGTAGTTTGTGTTGTTGATCTAACGGACTGAACTCCCTTAGGCGCTGGCGGATTGCCATTGAAGCTGCCTCCACTTTAATATTAGCTAGTATTATGGCCGATACCTGGTCATAGTTACCTAGTAACTTCATCCCTAAGTTCAGAGCAGGTACTCGTTTTGTATTTGTCTTAATACATCTAGTACCACTGCTAACGAAGGAATACCATGAGTTCTGGTATAAATGGCAGCAAAGACTGTACCCCAAGTGGTACACTCCTCTACTTGTGGTGTTATCCCCATGGGCAAGCAGATTGTTAGCATTCTGTGTTATTCATACAGGGTTGTATTCGGGAATACTGCCTCGAGCGGAGTTATTTTCTGAGCTATCCAGAATGGCATTTGTTCACGTTTCGTGGGCATTTTGCCCATTACCCTGTGTTACGTTTGTGGTGTGATTTTAGCTGCAGTTCCCTGAGATTGAGTTCCATTTGTTACAACTGTTGCTGGTTTGGACTGTGAAAGTCTTCATGACGAATTGAGTCAAGTTTCTATAGTTTTTAATTAAATCATTGTGTTGTATGCGTAAGTCTGCCTGTGGGATTGTTTCACTGTCAGGATGTGGTGTGCAGGCCGCTAATACCGGCCATGTTGCCCCTTTTCCTCAGAGCGAGCCTAATCTTACCCTACTTTTTATGTGGGGGAGGGCGCCTTTAAACCAGTATAAGTGTTCATGGTACGTGAGTGGAATCTCCTTTCCTCGAATGGACCATATTCCATTGGTGCATCTCCCTCTGTGTAAGAGTGAAACTTCTGTGTTCTCACATCTGCTGCTGGGAATGTAACCCACAAATAAAATACCTCTGTTTTGTTTGATTCATGTGCCTCAATCACGAAAGCTACGATGCCACCCCTAGCTTGTGAACCATTTTCTAATAGTTTCAGGGTGATTGTATGTCTGAATTTAGGTGTAATTTGAATTACGTTTGTATCTTCTTCTCCTGTTGAGAGGAGCAGATCCACTACTGGGTCATCTCTGCCCTCAGTCATTTTTGTAAAGAAGGAGTTTGTTCAAAGGAACTAAGATAAGGTTTTGTTGCACAATTTTAGGAACACTGTGTCCTTCAAGCTTGATTAACCAAAAGCCAATAAATAGGAATTTTAGCCTACTCAGCTGTGGTGGAGTTTGTGCCCATTCACTACAGAAGTCTTTGGTGTTTTGTGAGTAGGGGTCTCTGAGAATAGCACGACTGAACTACTCAGATTCTACTGTTAAATAAGTACCCAACCAACGTTGGTGGCACCATGTCGTGTAGTTCCTATATTACCCATACAGGATCTGCGCGTTTCGGATAACATAAACTGTAGGATCGGTGGCAGACTGACTCTGAGCACCCCCACCGAGAATGTTAGCCTTTCTGTTTTAACTAGCTCACAGTGCCACTAGAATCTCCTCTTATCGGGGAGAGAATAGTTTCTGGCAACCTCAGAACATAACAACCCTGATCCCTCAGGAACGTGGAAACAATGTACTACTTTTGGCTCCGTCACTTGTGCTCACTGATTCGGTCTCAGGGAGTTACACAGAAGAAACAGTCAGGCGTGTTACAATAAGAATTTATTGCACAGTTGTTCTTCTAGTGTAAAATAGATGTGCTGCAACAACCGTTAGACAGTATCAGATATATATGATTAGCAGTACAGTGAAAATAAAAGGAAAGTACAGTTCTACCATCTTGCAATAAGCATGAATAAATACATGAATATAAAATGCAGGATAAAGGTGCGCGTACTCCTACGATGCCTATCTAGATGTACCTAACAGTATCTAGCGCATGCGAGTAAGTGTGAAGTCAATAATCCCTCTAGGATTTAGTCTAACCCTATTACCTGAAGTGAGAAAGTGTCGGACCCCATCCAGGTCTCGAGTTGGACACCCCACGAGGGATGTGTTAGACCACAGTCAGCTGGAGCGTCTGCATGCAGGAGCTTCAGCGTCTCTGGTCAGTGTGTCGGCGTGGAAGTCTCGGTTCCCTCTTCCAAACCTAGCAAGATGTGCTGTATTTATACATAAAGTATCTAGGGTTTATTTGTCCCCTGTTTCTTGTATTAGCCATTGTTGGATTTGAAGATGACATAAGAGATGAACCTTGTACGTAGATATTACGCAGGTGGTGTAACCTCTGCCTGGTTTCCAAGAACCCTCATGATAATATTCATTCATACTGTGTGAGTTAATTGATGAAGTTATAGGACGCTATTGTTCAGGGAAAAACCCCCCTTCTGCGCCCAGGATTAGAAGTAGGTAAAGGTTCAATCCTGAAGGCTCCTTACTGTGTAGTGTAAGGGAGATAATGTAGGTAAAGGTGTATGATATTACCCGGGCATATATTAGGGTACCCTTATGAAACATAACAGAACAATTCAGAGCACTGTAATATTTTGGGCACAATCAATTCCACTTTGGCTGTGCAATCTTGTGGGAGCAAGATGTGAATATCAAAAGCGGACTGCCTATGCCACTTAAGCACTGCTACCACCTAAGATAGGCTGTAACTCCAGGGGATAACAGCACCCAAGTGAAAGGGGAAATGGAAAAAAGGAAACTGAATGGTGTCCAAGGGTCCCTTCACGGTAACTGCACCAGCACTCAAAACTCAGCACTGAAATTCTTTCAGTGTGTTCTAGCGCTAGTGTTGTGGTACATCTACAATGATATAATGAGGATTTTAGGACCTTCACCTTTTTAAGTATGAACATGGATATACATAGGAAATAACTGGTAGGTGTATGCTCTTACGTATTACCTCCCTATTCCCACTTTAAATCTAGCAACTGCAATCCCTGAGAATGCAGTGACAATCCTGAGAAAATTAGACAAATACAGGAGACTGAGTACATAACAGACCAGAATATCACCACCACAGAACACCGGTTGCCGCCCACACAAATAGTTACCTATAACAAAAAGACAAAAGGTTCTAAGGTAAACCGTAAATAATATTACAACATTCCTTCAAAGCTTCAAGCAAAACAATTTTATAGGAAAGGTGACTGCGCAATGTCCAAAGGAGCGCCACAAACAAGTCTTTTGAAAATGATAGTCCTGTAACTCTCAGTCACTGTTCGCAGTGTTCGAAACAACAAACAATAGTCTTTTTCTTCTCCTGTGTAGTATGAATATCACCATCCAAAGGTTCCTGAATTTGCAGCACTGGATGGTAAGAATGTATGTGCAAGTATTTTGTATACATGCACCTTACCCACATAGAAGAGCAGTCAGCTGTTGGAAAATCCATATCACCATTTTAAGTCTCCGCTGGTTCCACAGAGGCACACTGAAGCAGGAAATTTGCTAGGCAGCCCCTGCTGCACGGAAGCGGCAACACAGTGAAGAGTGGAATCCGTAACAATTGAAGACAGAAGAAAATCAGGAATGGAGCCATTTAGGAAACAACTCGTAAGTATACTCTAATTAATTACAGGTGCCGCAGCTTTCTCAGATATACCTTATATAGCAACACTCGAGAAATCCTGACAGCCTCCAGGGTGGGCCTCTGGTGGGAGGAGCAATGCAGGGGAATGGAGATTTTAGACCACGTCTCCAGCCCCAACCGCTCTGCCCACTTCCTCGTATTCTGATGCACCGTGCTCGCCAGCACCCTTAACAAGCACCCACTTTTCCCAAGCTATAAACTGCCAACAAGGCAAGGGGTGTGGTATCCTGTCGCCAGCCAATCACTAGTGATGCTGCGAGGGTATGTTAAAGAGGTTTGATATTTGTGGCTGCTGGGCAGGGAAGCTTTGGGAGTTTGGGGCAGATCGCTGGCTTTGGGTCACACAACCTTATTGGAGCCACGTCCGAAGCCATAAAAAGACTTGTGAGTTTGCTGGTAGAGGTGGCTGGATGGAAATGGGTGCGACTGGTAGCCAGAAAGGAGCAGAAGCCAGAATGAGGTTGGCATGGAGGATATGGAGAGCTCCAACAAGTGGGCAGTGGCCCTGATGTCCTTAAAGCGCTTGATCGCTCAATCTACCTTGTTGCCAAACAGGCTAGAGCTATCAAAGGGCATGTCCATAAGGGATGCTTCGACATCCTCCAAGAAACCAGTTGACCGTAGTCAGGTGTGGCGACAGAGTGCCACCAACAAAGCAATTGATCTACCCAGCGAGTCTATTGTATCCAGTCCGCAACATATCGTAAAGTTTGGTGCACCACTCTGCAATAGGCTGGAACTGGATGGCTTGAGCCTCCTTCGAGGCCATGGGCAGCACTTGCCCGTTACTCCATGGGTGTACCGGCCCAAGAGCCACAGGGTGTTCACAAATCACAGTGTAAAGCTGGTGGAAGAGAAAATCCTCTTACCAAAGGTATCCAGCCTCCTGGATTACCAATCTGGTGGCGTGGGAGAGAACACAACAGGGTTAACCTTTGTCGTTGAGGCCTGCATGACCAGGTGTGGGGTGCGGGTGAGGAAAGCTGGATCCCCAGGAGCAGGCAGTGGCAGTGGGTGATCGTCCTGGGCACAGGAATGCCTGTGCAGGGCTTGACCTTGGCCTCAGCAGTACATTACATTAGTGAGGGTTTAATTGAAGGGCAGAAGAGGTTCCGTGGGGGATACCCTGCGTTGAAGCACTGCTGTCAAAACACTACTCTTGACCGCCACCAGCTTAAGGTCCAAGACCTCAGAAGTACGACACACCACCATGGCAAAATAAGCTCCTTCCTCTGTAGCCACAAAAGGAGCAGAGACTTGGCCAGTGTCAGGCGAGGTGTCCAGACCACTGGCTTCAGCAAGTTCTTCATACCAGTTATCCTCGGTCTAGGGCTCCTCTGGGGGTCAGGATAGCCATAGCAATCCTCATTTCTGCCCCAAGCATTTTCCTCACAAAACCTGTCAAAAAAAGTAGGCACCGTCTCTGACCCAAAGGGCCCTTGTCAAGTTGGCGCCGGAGTCAATGTCAGACGACGCCGGTTCATCTCCGTATCAGATTCGGGAATTACAATGGGGTTGGCACTTTTGACGTCGCCACTGGACCAGACTCCACTGAAGGTCGTCTATTCACAACTGGAGCAGGTCCAGAGCCAGAAACAAATCCAAAGGGCCGGAATGGCACCGAAGGTGGCCCCGCCAGCAGGAATCCAGTCAGGGCACCTTCCGAACCCATGGGGTCTGAAGGCGCTCCTGACGGGCCATCTCAAGATGAAGTGCATAGCATCATATATTTCTTTCTATTGGGTGGGGGTCGTTCCAGCTCCAGGAAATTCTAGGAGGCTCAGAGCAGACTCAGGTTCAGGTTCCAGCTGAGAAGTGTGGGAGCGGTGCCTAGACTTGTGGCGTAGTTCCCGTGCCTCGTCCAATTACTTGTACCGACATGGTGAAGTTGAAGAATGCTTCAGCTTCTTCTTCTGGGTCTTATCATCGTGGTCCAGCTCCAGGTACCATAAGCAAACCAAGCAGGTGTCTGTCACAAACATTTGCCTGTGGCAGGCTCCCCAAGGTTTAAAACCCACAGGTTTCTTAGGGCCCATCCCTAAGGCACACTGGGAACGAAACTGCTTGAAAAATGTTGACAAGAGAAAATGTAAAAAAACAGTTAAAAAAACGGTGCGGGAACTCTTCTGGATCTGCGCTGATGGCACGGAAAGAAAATAACTGACGTCAGTGCGCTGGCACCTATATGGCACTGCACACGTCACATCTGGGGAGGACGAAGCCAACGCGAAGTTGATCAGTGCCAGCTATCCGTGTGCAGAGGTACAGCTCAAGATTTTCCGGATCCAGTCTGACACCTAGGGAATATTCTAAGGTTGTTGCAGGGATTCTGCTTTTGCACAGAACTATGCACAGGAGACCAGGACCTCAGAGAATTGTGGTGTACCAGAAAATTCCCCCCAGAACCCCTTATCCGACTAGCTTAGTATCTCATTTGTTAACCTAGATCTAGCTAGGTGGTCCCAATGTATAGACAAACCAGAACAAGCGACTTAGATATTTCTCAGGAGTGGTGGGAATCCGAAATACCTGTTCGTACTTATTTATTAGTCCACAACATAATAATACAGACACGGTAAAGTTTAAAGAGTTTATTTTATAAACCTCGCGTCCTAAGATGCAGTACTTTGGCTAACACTAGCAGACTAACAATACAGATCAGAATCATGAGCATTATTATAATACCATATAGAATGAAAGGAGCAATCATGCTATTAATGACAGTGGTATACGGCCACACTCCTTTCACTATAATCTAATACATTATTATTATTAGACTATTAGAAGGTCTCTTAGGCTAACAGGGGGGACCCCATACCGTATAGATCAGCTTAGTAGAATCACATCAAAGGATCAGCTCTCACAGCATGCATCAGCTCTTCTTGTTCGAATGAATGTAAAACCAAACTGTTCTGCAATATTAAAGACGCTTGTCCTTCAAACATTGGCAGCTGTATGCATGATATGTCTAACAAGTGTCTACGATCAATCTAAACACAACACTCTGTACCTTCTAGTGACCCAGACGCGTTCTTTGCATGATGTACAGACCAAGGGCACATTTCACGGTTAAGAATGTATAACAACCGTTTGTTATTCTGTAAGGCAAAGTCGAGTCAGCATTTTACAAAATGAATAACAAATAACAACAGTGTCGTGTGCAGCGCATCAGAAACAACAAGCTAGCTTGTTAACTATGATCTCGGTTATGCTAACTTAGTGTTGTAAATAGGGCGTGGCTTAGTCCATCTCACACCCCCCCATGATCGGAGCACTAACCAATAGGGATACATTTATCAAGAACGCAGAGTTCAAGTGATTTAGAACGGACTCAAGGGCATATAAGATAAGTGTAAAGTCCGAGAATAAAAAAAATTTCGTTTTAAAAAACGAAAAAATGATATGATAAAAGGTAAGCAAAATTTTCGTAGAATTTTAACAACTCCGGATGCAAGCTGCATTGACAATGTCAATCAGTCAATCCATGAAGGTATATGTACCGTAAGTTGCGACTGCTTCCAAGAGGAAATCATTGGAGCGTCCCGCAAAGGTATCAGCCATCCAGTTGAGCAAGTGAAAGGAACATACATGTTCGTCAATTATCGGAGCATCCAGCACCATGATAGGACTACTGTCAGTCTCCTCAATATAACTCCTTTCAAGGAAATCAATAGCTGCCTCTCCGATATCCCAGTTTCCACGGACTCCGTGTGCCGCACCCAAAGCCATAAACGCGACACCAGAACAGTCGAATTCATGAGCCACTAAGGGACACATTAGTTCATCAAAATCCGGGTCAGGCGACGCCAAGTTTGACAGGCACAAGTCCAGAGCCCATTGGAAGGGACAATCTAGGCAATGAAAAACATGTTTTACACACGTAAAAAAGGGAAACCGGAAAGACAATCCATACTTGACGCTTAATACCGCCAGTGGTAAGGTGCCGTAGAAATCAAGCATCCGGCTACGAAGATGGAGCAAGCGCAGCATTCTGTCTTGCAGCTCCTGGTGTGCAGCCATAGCGAAGAGCGCAAATCAACAAAAGGATCCCAGCCACCAAAGCGAGGAACACGGGGAACCCTCCGAAGACACTCGAAAAAATAGAATGTAAAAATGCGGGGATCACACCAAAAACAGTCTGGAAAGATGTCACGAGGCCGGAGCCCACAATTTTAAAAAAAATGAACAAGGCCAGTCGTAGACGAAGCATTAAAGATAGTTTGAATCAAAGTTCCAAAATGGAGGGGGAGGTCAGTATTTAAAAGAGCTTGTACCTCAGTGCGTGTGTTTGCAACATTAAGAAGAAATGTTTCACGGGATGAAGTTAACGCAACCTCTTTTTTAGACAAAAGAGCCCTTATTCTGCTCATCCTATTGAACTCTGCGTTCAAGGTTGGAATCGCTGGCCAGATGGATATATCGAGTCGGCCTTGGGGGGGTGGGAAAAGGACGTTATTACAGCAAACTACTTTTTGTGAAACAGTCACTATGTAAGGAATACCCACTAGCATCCCACAGCAAGCTTCACTATTTAAAAGCAAATAACTACCGTTGGCAAGCAGCTTAAATGAAGACGTTATAACTGGCATTGGAATCCCCTTTAGGACACAAGCTAAATTAGGAGCGTGTATATTGCAAGCGCCATGTAATTGTATATGTCTGCAAACCACAGAGTGATCAGGAGCGGAACTGCAATCTTCACCTTTTAAGTAAACTTCCTTGCCATCCCTCACGCATCTGTAAGTGAACGGGAGTGACCAAACTTCATGCAGAAACGCATCACCAAGTTGTTCGTATCTGCCGATAGCATAATGTTTCATGCACGAACTAAACTTGAACAAACTGAACGGTAAAGTTACTAATCAGTGTACTAACCACACAGCTGAATTTAACTCAGCTACAGAAAAAGGTAAAGGTTCTAATTTTTCAATGTGCAGCAATGCATAAGTAGCATCTTTCATGGACATGATCTGCTGATTGTCAGTCAAATTAAACGGAAGGGGGGGCGTGGCCTGCAGCCAATGAAGATGGCCGCACACTAGGTGAGCTGCGGTAGCAGATCTGCATGAATCACCCATAATCCGGCACTATCCGATCCCTTGGGCAGCGACCTACCGTCCAGGGCAGCGGTGATACCAGCGGCGGTGACCTGCTTGCTGCACCTCCCGGGCGGCTGACGGAGTAAACGGCCGGAGCGTCTGCGGCCTCGATGGTGGCGCCCGTCATCACGGCGCCCCGCTACGGAGGTGACAAGCGGAGCGGGGGCACCCGTTGGGCAGCAGGAGTGGTGCGAGACTCTTGTGGCGGCTGCCGCTGATGCCAGTGGGGACCGCGGCCGATTGAGGGAGGAATCCCGGGGCCCGCCGCGGCAGATTGACAGAGCGGGCGGCGGCCCTCTGACAGTGCCCGCGGGGTCCTAGCGCCGGCGCTGTGCCGGCCGAGCTGGAGACGTCCGGAATCTTCGAGCCCTGGATGCGGGAGACGGCTGCAGTGGCAGGAGAGGGGGCAGTGGGAGCCGGCTACCAGCGTCAGGAGGAGGTGTGCTGGTGCCGGCATCTGGTGATCTCTGGACGTCGGGTCTGAACCGGGTGCCTGACGGGCCTAAATGGTGGCTGACTGAGGAGTGAACGAATCCTCCGGTGTGGCAGGAGCCCCAGTGGTGGTGCACGACGGCGAACACGCGGGCTGATAAGGAGGGGCACCCGCAGATCATACGTCTCGGGCGGTCGGCCTCGGAGCATTGAGGTAGCATTCCGGACCGTCCAGGGACTGCAGCGATCTCCCCTGGGTGCGTTGGAGCGGGTCACCGGAAGAGTTGAGACTGCGGTGAGTGGTGGAACGCCAGGGCCGGTGTTGGGGATAGCGACTAACGGTCCCCCGCGCGGTGCAGGGGGAGCCGGCGGGCATCAAGTGTGACTGAGGAGGCAGATTGAGCCCTGGTGGCGTGGCCCGGACTGGACCATATAGGGGAGCGGCTGTCGTGGGGTCGCGGATCGGGCCCTTTTGAGACCATGGGCCGCAACAAACAGACGACACCAGGCCAATCGAACCACATAGACAAATACACGGTCAGCATGGGTCGGTAAGACAACCCGGTTGATGGGAGTCAGCGGAGTGGGGCCACTGGAGATGTGTCCGACCCGTCGCTCAGAGACATTATGCTTGCCATAAAGGAGATGCGGGGGGCCATTAAGGAGATGTGCGGTACCTTGGAGCCTAAGCTGGATTCAGTGACGGAGGAGGTCAACCTGCTCCGCGCGGACTTTCACAAGATGTCAGAGAAGGTGGCGGAAGCGGAGAGTGGCATAGGCGGCCTTCAGTCTAAGACGAAGAGGCTTGAGGAGCAGGTGGCCACGCTGACGAAGAACCAAGCGGACATCGCCGCCCGCCTGGACGATCAGGAAGGGAGGGCGCGACGCAATAATCTCCGCATCGCGGGGGTTCCGGAGGGCATGGAGGGGCAGTCCACTGACTGCTTCGTGGAGGACCTTATCCTTAAGCATCTCAAGCCGAAACGCCTCTCAAACTTCTTTTCGGTGGAAAGGGCTCATCGGGCGTTGGGGGGGGGGGGGAGGCCCAAGCCGGGGGCTCCGCCACGTACCATCATCGCCCGCCTCCTGAACTACCGAGACCGCGACGCTGTGCTCCAGGTGTCGCAGGTGTCTGGCGATCTGAGGTTGGAAGGGGCCACAATTCGTTTCTTTCCGGATTTTACACTCCAGGTACAGCGTCAGCGGAGGTCGTTCGAGGGAGTCAAGAGGGCCCTGAGGGACCAAGGACTTTAATACATGATGTATCCAGCGCGTCTCAAGGTTATTGATGGAGAAAAAGCGTACTTTTTCGATTCACCGATGGCAGCGAATGACTGGATGGAGGGTTGGCGCACAGTGGGCCGCCCGGGCGGGCTGCGCAGACCAGCACAACACGGCGCGAGCCAGGGTTCTCGGAGTGGTGGTTCCCCAACGCGGGAGCCGCGGCTGCCTGAGCAGACAGCCCCGGAGTGAAGGGGTGGGAGAGCCGGCTGATGGTCGCTTAGCGCTGTGTAGTGGGGGCACAGTTGGGCGCAGGGATCCTGGCCTCTGGAGGAAAGGTATTGGAGGAGGTCTGTGGTACATGACTTGGACTGCCTCTGGGGCTTTGAGTCAGGGGTGGACGCAGGGCCTTGGAGGGTCTTTTCATGTCTCTGGCGCGAAGCCGGGCGAGGAGGGCCGACTGGGAGGGCGGGGGGGGGGTATGTTGCCTATGCTCCGTTAATGGGGTGGGTGATCCGAACAATATGTATGTCTTCTTCTGCGGTTGCAGAGTCAGGTTCCCTTGTTGTGTTAAGTCGGGGGAGATGGGGCGACAGGCACTCTGCGGGTTTAACAGGTGGGTGGTTGGGGGCCCACGTAGCAGGGAGGCAGGGAGGGGGGTAGTGGAGGGGGCGGGGGGGGAGTGTTGGGGCATAGTTTAAGTTTAGCTCAGGATGTTTTTTAGTTCCAAATACAGAGGTTAGGTGGCAATGGCAGGCAGTGGGCGTTCGATGGAGGGAGTATGGGGTGGATTTCGATTCGGAATGGGTGACAGAGCTAGGATACGGATCTGGACGTGGAACGTCAATGGGCTGGGTAACAAGATTAAACGTACGCTTGTCCTACAGCACTTGAAGCGGCATGCACCGGATGTGGTGCTCCTCCAGGAGACCCATCTGCGGGGAAATAAATGTAGGGCGCTAGACCGGTTCGGGTATCAGATGGTGGCGCATTCGGGGTTTACGTCCGGGTCCAGAGGGGTGGGTATACTCGTTCGCAAGGCCCTTCCGCTGGTAACTACGGGCACCTGGGTGGAGGACTCGGGCTGTCTGGCAGCGGTGGCGTTTAAATGGGAGGGGCGCACAATAGTGTTGAGTTCCTGTTACATCCCGCCGGGGTTGCACACTCAGACGTATGCCAAGTTGGGGTCCCACATCGCAGATCTTCCCCGGGGTATATTGGTGCTAGGGGGGGGACACGAATGCAGTCATGGATGCGGATCTGGACCGCTCGGGGGAGCGGCAGGGCAATAGAGGGGAGCTGGCTTGCGGGGCTTCGTCGCATCGTTGGGGCTTCGGGACGTGTGGCGCATCCACAACCCCTCCCTTAGGCAGTACACCTTCTACTCAGCCAGGCATGGGTCTTTCTCCAGGCTAGACCATCTTTTCGTGCTGGGTGATCAGTTGGCGAACTTCGTGGATCCTTGTACCATGGCCAGGGGCATCTCGGATCCCTCGCCGGTTGGGGTCTCTCTCCAGGGGCCGACACTTGACCGGTCGGCTTTTCCCAGGATTGACCCATGGCGCCTCCGGGACGAGTCCATTCTGGGCAAGTTGAGGGATGGTTCCAAACTCTACTTCGCAGAGAACTCGGGCTCGGAGGATTCGTCATTGGTCTTATGGGAAGCATATAAGGTGGTGCTGCGGGGTCAGGCTCAGGCGCTGATTGGCGGACGGAAAAAGGAGGAAACGCTCCAGATCCGTCAGCTCGATGGCGAAATCACATCTCTGGAGAGGGAGGCCGGCGGGGTTCCCTCCACGCAGCAGCGACATGAACTTGCTCTTAAACAGAGGGAGCTGCGGTCCCTGGCGGAGGGTGAGGCACGCGCGTACTCCGTGGCCACACAGCATCGGATATACGATGCGGGTGACAAATCTATGAAACTGATGGCCTGGCTCGAACGCAGGGACCGGGAGCGTTCCTGGGTTGCGGCAGTTAGGGATGAAGCAGGGTCCTTGGCCACTACTGGCACGGAAATAGCTGAGGCTTTCGCGTCATACTATGTGAAGGTATACACTCCGGTGTGCACTAGAACGGAGTCTGACTGCGCGGAGTTCCTGCGGGACTTTGACTTGCCTGCTCTCTCAAGGGAACAAGCTGACAGCCTCGAGACGGAACTGTCCGGGGCGGAGCTGAGTGAGGCGCTTAACTCCCTCAAGGCGGGAAAGGCGCAGCGGCCCAATGGGCTACCTGTGGAAATCTACAAGAGACAGGCGAGCATAGTCATAGATCCAATGAGGAAGATGTTCCTCGAGGCACGAGCTGGGGGTGTGCTGCCACCGGATCAACGGGAGGCTACGATCGTGGTCATCCACAAGCCTGGCAAGCCGGCTGACCAGTGCTCATCCTATCGACCTATCTCGCTCCTTAATGTAGAGGCCAAGGTCCTGGCTAAGGCTTTGGCGACGCGTCTGTTGGCGGTCCTGCCCGACCTGGTGCATGCTGACACATCTGGCTTCATGCCGCACAGAAGCACTCGACTTAATCTTCGGCGGCTGTACGGGGCTCTGTACATGACAAAGGGAGAGGACGACTCCCAGACAGCGTTGATGGCGCTGGACGCCTCTATGGCCTTTGATAGCATTGAGTGGCCGTACTTATTCATGGTCCTACAGCGTCTGGGCTTTGGACCGGTCTTTTGTAGTTGGGTGCGCCTGCTGTATTCACAGCCGGTCGCCAGGGTAAGAGTGAATGGTGCGCTCTCCCGTGCGTTTCCACTTCGTCGCAGCACTAGGCAGGGGTGCCCACTATCTCCCCTTCTTTTCGCACTGGCACTTGAGCCGTTGGCCCACTGGGTACGGAGGGACCAGGCGTTTTGGGGGTTAGCAATGTGCAATGGGTGGGAGGAGCGTATCTCCCTCTACGCGGATGATATTGTGCTGTACATGGCCAGACCGTACCATTCAATGGCGCAGGCGCTCCACCTCTTTGCCTTGTTTGGCAGCTACTCCGGTTATAGGATCAATTGGTCCAAGTCAGTGATTTTCCCCCTCTCTGGCCCTTCCAACCGGGTGCTCAGCCCGGGTGGTGTCAGAGGGTTTTCAGTACCTTGGGGTGTATGTGACTAGAGATAAAGGGGTGTTCTTTCAAAGAAACCTGGAACCACTTCTGGCGCGCCTAGCAGCTGATGTTTCTCATTGGCGATCCTTGCCTCTGTCTCTGATGGGGCGCGCGGGGCTCTTCAAGATGCTGGCTTTACCGCGCCTCCTCTATATCCTACAGAACTCACCGTACCCGATCCCAGGGGGGGTGTTCCGGCGTATTTCACAGATGGTGCGGACCCTGCTTTGGGACGGAGGGAGCCCTAGAATAGCGTTGTGTAAGCTTACAAGAGGGGTATACGACGGGGGGCTGGCCCTCCCGGATGTCCGTCTCTATTACTGGGCCTCCCAGCTACAAGTAGTTAATGAGTGGGTGTACGCAACGGGGTCGGAGCCGGCGTATAGGGTTGACAGGCATGTTATGCCAGGAGGAAACTGTGAGCAGCTGTTGTTTTCGAGGAGGAGATACAGGGACCTCCCATCGCATACCGGGGTGGTCATACAGTGCTGGCGGGAGGCCCATCAGTTTCTTGGGTGGGCAGGCACCCTCACGGGTCGGACGCCGCTCTGGTTTGGGGACCAACTACCAGAGGTCGCGAGACTGACCGGTTTCAAAGGATGGCGATTGATCGGGATAGATTACCTGGGAGATGTATGGAAGAGGGGCGCCCCCAGATCCTTTGATTATTTCCAGAAGGAGTATCGCATGCACAGTGCTCAACACTTCCATTACCTGCGCCTCATGCATGCCCTGGGTTCCTACCTGCGATGAGGCTCCTCGCTCCCTGAGTATTCTCCCCTGGAGGATAGGCTCTTGCTTGACCCCATACCGGGGAAGCTAACGGCCACCATTTACCGTAAGCTCATTAATAACATGCCTGACCCCCTCGTCTCCTTGCGGGCTAAGTGGGAGGGAGATATAGGCAGCATGGATGACGTGGACTGGCAGGAGGCCCTGCAGGGCCCTCGCGAAATTGCCATCCGGATGCGGTTTCGCCTCATCCAATTCAAAATCCTGCATAGGGTTTACTATCCACGGACCAACCTATTTTCATGGGGCAGGGCGCTGTCGCCTCTGTGTGTGAGGGGCTGCCGGGAGGAGGGCACGTTCTTCCACATCTTGTGGGAATGTCCGAACATAGTACCTTTTTGGACCCGGGTGACGGACACTATGGCGAACGTGGTCGGTGTGCCGGTCCCATTGGAGCCCAGGTGGCTGCTACAGCTGATCAAGAGAGACACGGACTGGTCCAGGTATCATGAGATCTGGCTGGCTACAGCGGCTGGGGTGGCAAAACGGAACATTGCGAGCGCCTGGGGGGCGGTTGCGCCTCCACAATGGGACCAGTGGCTCAGGGACCTGGACTGGTGTCAGAGGGCGGAGGAAACAGTCTATAAATCCAGGGGCTGTGTGAAGAAATGGAGGAGGGTGTGGGGCCCATGGTGCAGATTCCGAACCTTCAGAGGCGGGGGGGGGGGCAGCTGTAGCGGGACCTTTGGGTAACTCTCCCGATCCTCAACTCTATAATGTACCACTGTTGGTTTATGTGCCTTTTGATCACTGCTTTGTCATGCATATGATCTTGAGCAATGTTAATAAAAAAAAGATGTTTAAAAAAAAATTAAACGGAAGGAACAACGATGAAATATTCATGTAATCCCAAGGGACTTTCCCTGCCTTTAACGTTTGCAATGTCCATGCAAACTGCATAATTGAACGCAATTGATTTTGACCATGATACAACACAGACACATCATCTTGCACAATGTCTACGACAGAAGAAACGATATTATCTAATGTATAAATTCTTGAAGACAACGTGTTAATACTATTATCTATCACAGCCAATACTTTTTCCATATTGGCCTGGTCAATAGCACGTAGTCTAGAAGCAGCCTCAATTTGCGATAACTTCCAAACTTCATTGTAAATAGCATAAGCCCATCGTTTAGACCTACCATTAACAGGACCCTTAATGAAATCATTCAAATCTATTTTTTCATTTAAACGGGACAGATGAAGTTTAACAGAAGTTAATGTGGAATGTCGCAGCCATGACTGACATAACTTACCTACAGAGTAGGTAGTCACCGTGTGTGAAGATGTGAAACGAGGGTCAACCCTAAGTTGTGTATACCCCGGGGTCAAATCTAGAAATCGACGTTGACAGGAATCTGAGCTTGTCTGCCATACCAGCCAACCCTCAGGATTCAATGTAGAAATATTGAAGGTGCTATTGGACACAAGCAACTGCAACCCAGTAAGGGACAGATCTGAGTGATTTTCCCAACCAGGATAAGCACCCAGATCAGGGATCGAGGGGGAAATTAATTTTTTAGATATAGCCAATCCAAAACAGGTTGTCTGAAAAATTGATGAATTAAAAAAATTAAAATATGGTTAGGGATAAGACAGGCACGATGCAAAGCTTCTGTTCCTTGTACCTGCCACGGTTTAGTTCCCCAAACCGATTTAAGATCGATAGTAGCTTTCCATACGTCATAACCTCCAATAGCCAATTCCTCCATAAAGGCTTTGGAATATAATAATTTGGTGTGTGTCAGTCTGACTTTAGAAGAGGGTTCTTCCGCAACCTTAAAGTAAAAAGACTCAGGGTTTGACACACTAAAATCCGAAAAGTATGTGAATTTTTTCAATAAAGTGGCAGAGCTGCCAGGCATAGGGACAGGACAATGTTCCCATTGTGTGAAATTAACAAAATTTCTGAAAGTATTTGCTCTGTGTAGGAAATGTGTGCCATAATGTTGAAAACAAAACTGCTCCTCATAGTTTGCAGTATTTAAATACAGATCTTCAGCATCAAATGCAGCATAATATTTTAAATCAGAAAACAGTGCTTCTATTGCTTGTACAAACCAATCATCTGAGCGGATGTTTTGTTTAACTACATCACCAATAGAAACACGAAAAACAGTTGGCACATTAATAACTTCGGTGGGACCATGAATTTGAAAGTTCACCGCATCCCAAGCAATCCCATCACGTACAGGCCAGGCGGTGATGTTCACAAACGTCTGGTCTCTTTTCATGATGTGTGATGAGGAATGGGGGGCCAAAGTTCCATCAATTAATTGAATTGTAGAACGTTCATTCAGGTAGTGTCCATTGATTAGTCTAAAAAACACTACCACAAAGCCAATTGTCATGAATAAAAAAATACAAATTAGCACCAACCAGATGTAAGTCCAAGGTGCAACCAAAAAATGTCTCTTGAACCAGGCAAAAAATATAGAGATTTTGGAAGGGACAGTGGGAGTCAATGATTCAGTTTCAAAGGAAGACTGGGACTGGGCAAGTGTTGTCGTATTTAAAAGGGGCAAAGCAACTTCTGTAGGATAAGCATACTCAGGATCAGCGGGCAAACCACCAGCAGTAGGTGGCGGATCATTAACTGTGATCATCTCAATGGAAACTTCAGGCACGATGACAGAGGGTGGCACCACAACAGAGTTTCTCAGCATTGAAGGGCAGGAAACCGAAGGTGTCATACTATGGAGAATCGGCCACCCTGTGTAGCTTGACATTTTCAATTGAAATGTACCTTTTTTCTTTGCGACCAGGAAGTGGTGGTAAAACAACTGTACGTGTACCCAATACTCCAAGCACTGGGACCGGTGCTCGATAAGAGGGGCCAAACTCCTTCTTGTTCTCCACCTTCTCACGGACCAGATCACCAACTCGAGGCAGCCATCCGACCACCGGAATCAGGAGCGCTTCTTCTGATGTAGAGGGCACGTGTTCTTTTGCCAGAGTGTCTCTTGCTTCTTGTAGATTCTGCAATACAGCACAGTGGTCATCGAGGTCAAAAGGGGCGGCAGCCGCCGCCATGTCTAGACCATCAAGGTCCGGAACAAACATTCTCACTCCAAAGAGCATCATGTAAGGGGTCCTCCCACCCAGAGACCTTCTAGGGAGATTATTAAGTGCACGTTGGACGTCATACAAGTGGGCAAGCCAGTTCCGGCCTGTACCTAACACCTTGGCTGTCAATGATTGCTTTAGGTCACGGTTCATCCGCTCCACAACACTATTCCCCTCAGGCCGGTATGGAGACGAAAATTTGACTTGGACCCCCAAACTTCTCATTGCCTCTTTGTAAGCCTTAGAGGCGAACGCCGGGCCCTGATCAGAGTGAAGGGTACCACACGCAAAACTCCCTATAAAGACACGCAATGCTTTGATGACAGTCCTGGCATCAGCACTCCTTTGTGGCCACACCCACAGAAAACGTGTGCACGAATCCACTGCAACCAAGATGTACTTGTACGCAGTATCAGAGGTAAAAGGACCGCAGTGATCTAAATAAACACACGATAGTGGTTGATTAGATATATGCAGCTGCGTTGGAGGTGGACGCGCAACAGAAGAAGGTTTGATCTGCTGGCAAATGTCACAATTAAGTACATAAACCCGCGCTTGTTTATACAAACCGTACCACCAGTAACGTTGCTGCAAAAGAGAGACAGTTGCTGACACTCCAGCATGTGCAGACGCAACACCTTCGTGGGCAGCTGTTATCAGATTTGGTCTGCAGTCCGCGTTGGGAATCAATCTATCACCAACGTCGTTAATCCTCCCTAACGGGACATTATCAGGACTTAAGTGATAATGGTATCGAGAAGGGAAACCTCTAGGGAAGTTTGTCCCTGTCTCTGATGCCGCAATAGCTGCTAAGATGTCTGCATCTATCTTAGATTTTGATCTTGTAACTGCTGCTACTAAATATGTTGCCACTGCTGTTTTAGCTGCCTCGTCAGCCAAACTGTTACCGACAGCATGGACACCAACTCGTTGGTGACCAAGAGTGTGAATTACATCCACAAGTGGCAAACTCCCTTTGAGTTCTGACACTCGAGCCCAAATTGTTTTATGCTTTACTGAGCAACCTTTGGAGTCACGAAAACCATTCATAATCCAAAAAAGTATATTGTCGTTGTAAGATTGAACACAATAGTAAGAGTCACTTACTATAAAAGTAGTGACCCTGTGATCAGCAAACTCAAGTGCAAGCACTAGAGCACGAAGCTCCGCCAGTTGCGCGGTACAATCACCCAATGAATGCGTATGCACTGCATCAGATTTGAACTCTCCATTCACGAAAGTACCGACTACAATTGCGCAAGCTGCTGAATAAGCGTGCCTTGATCCAGTTGCGGGTTGCGCCGACCCGTCAGTGTATATGACACAATGGTATTCCTCGATAGGGCGCAATGACTGTGGAGCTGGATGAACGAATTCATACTCCAAACTCTCTTGAGTCTGCAACGCTGCGTCAAAGATGTATTCGACGTCAGGCGAAGCTAAGGAGGTCGCCCATTGTATCCACCTTGGATGCAAAGCCTTAGAATTTGGTACACTAGCTTTAGTGACTGCTTCAAGAGCAGGAAACGGTGTTACCACTAGCATGCGCTTTCCTTGTGATAGCGCTCGTTCTTTCAGGATCGCCATCTGAACTGCTGTCAAAACTTTTTCAACAGTGGAAAATCACAGCTCAGCCGAAGTGTACAGATGAGATTTGTAAGCAATGGGGACTGTGTCACCCTCATTGAACGTTAAGTACGTGAAACCTTCTGCGCCTGGAACAATTCTAATGACCAGGTTGGTGTGGTTGTCACGAGTTTTTAGATATTTAGCTGTAAGAAGATCAGTTTGCAAAGTATACAATGCCAACGAGTGCTCTGGCAGCCAGCAAGATCTGGTATAAGTTGGTTGTATCAAGGCATACAGTGTCTTGATACGCTGGGCATAATCAGGAATGTCGGATCGACCGAAATTCAGAAAACCCAGCAAGGATTGTAGTTTTTTCAGTGTCGTAGGGATACGAAGGTTTGCGCATTTCTCAAGGAACTGCGGTGCCAAGCCTCGACCTTCATTATTGAGTTCGTACCCCAAGAACAACACTGTAAATTCAGCAATGTGCGACTTCTTAAAGTTAAACTTGTAACCGAAGTCTGCAAACATAGTCACTATGTTATCCACACGCGCAAGGTGTGGAAGCAACTCGTCGTCTGTCAGATAGATGTCATCGACATACGAGTATGCTTCCGGGTCTACCATCTCTAAGAGAGAGACCACGCGAGCGGCAAAAACTCCAGGGCTGTTTTTATAGCCCATCAGGAGCCTTTTGAACAATTTTTGTTTGCCACCCGAGGTGAATGCTGTCCACTCATAACTAAGAGGGGACAGATTATGGCAATAAAAGCCATTGGATAAGTCAAGGGTAGTTTTGAAACGTTTTCTCACAAGACTATCTACGAGAGCCGAACTATGAGTATTCTGTACCGCACACGTCCGGCAATGCGAGTTTAAATGCCGGTAATTCAAAACTAGGAGGTACGATCCGTCAGGCTTCGTTACAGTTAATAAAGGATTATTCATGGGTGACACACATGTCTCAATTACTCCTTGATATTCCAATTGTTCAAGGACTGACGCGACGTGAGTTCTAGCCTCGCGACACATGGGATATTGGGGTTGTGGCTGGGGATCGGATCGCAATGGAATCTCGTGATTTGGAGAACATTTATCCCAGCCAACCTGATTACGATATAACGCAGGCGCAAGCACCTGTGCCCACTCCCCGGCCAACCTAGTAGACTCCTCCGTGGGCACTGCGTGCCCAAAGGAAGGAAGTATAACTTCCTCTCCCCTAGGGGCGTCCAAAATGAAAGCCGGAGGCCAATCTTTCTCCGCCAAAAGAATATCATATGTGGTGGTAAGATTATCCCCAAAAACCCCTTTAATTTTGCGTTGTATGTCACCCTCAATATTAAGGACTATTTCAAATAATCTTTCTGGGGGGGCTACGCGAGTATCAGCAGTTTCAACTGTCACATATATGTCAGTTGCTGTCGCCTTTGGACAGTTTTTTCCAGGATGTATTGAGTCAACTGACTGGAGCGGACAACTCCATTTGTATTGTTCTGATGCATCGGGGAATCAACTGACAAGTGGGCAGACACTCTGGAATAGGGGCTGTATGTCAGGCAAGTAATTTCTAATGTAGTCCTTGCAGAGCTTTGAGGTGAATGCACTTTATTTATCACAGTTAACAATGACATGTGTGAGTCTAATTTGCCTGGCTCTACTTTTTACAGGTAGCTGTTTCTTCTGTGGCTCTGTCCTTCTGGTTGTCTCCTTTAATTGCTTGCATTTCCCAAGAGGTTTGCGAAATCCAGCTTTCAGTCTCTACCAGTTACAGCTATTCATATTGTGAAAAGTAGGACAACTGGGACTCCTGCAGGACTTTATAAGCGAACTTTGTAGATTGGTGGCTTTTTCTTTTTAGGTGTAGCAGGTCTGTCTGGCCCATCCTGTTGAGGGTTTGACTGACATTCAATATCTTCACTAAGAGTACAATCCAAATTGGAGGGCTTTTTTTGTGGGTCAGCAAAAATCATTAAAAGTTCTGCTGGTTTCTTTGGGTTCATAGTCCAATGGCATTTGACGATTTTTTGATCTAACTTCATGAGACACAGCCATTTGAGTTAGGGGTATTTGGAACTGCTGGTTTCCAGTGGTGAGTAGAGAGGGTAGTTGGTGTGGTGATTTTACTCACCAGTCCTCTGCTTACATCCTTTTAATATTGTAGTATCCGCCATCACCTGGAACTTCAACTAATTATTTCTTGAATGTTGTGTGACCCAGATTGGTTGGCCATTGAAGTGCCTTCTTTCAATGACTGGAGGAACCAGACTTCACTTTGGTGAGACAGGGGTCAGCGGGGGTTGCATGCAGCTTATAGTCTTTTCCAACAGTCCACTAGCACTCAACTCCTGACCCACAATTAGAGTCTGGTTTAAAGATGGACTTGATGTTGGCTATGAGGGACTCCTCCCCACATAATCCCTCCATGACCAATATCTTCACCTAATAGGCACACCCCTGCTCAATACCTCAAGAACATATAAGGGATGAGGCGGGTGAGTGGCTATTGTGAGGCATGACTCAGCGCACTGCATATGACCATGGTTTTTATCAGATTCCTTTCAGATGTTACCCCTAGAGTTTCTGGCCTGTATTTTCACAACCCTATCACTTTCTGCGTTTCAGTCTACAGTCATTTTATACAGCCAGCATTTTGAAACTGGAAAAATAAAGACTTTGAAGAAAGAGAAGTTGGGCAAATTCATTTCCCCCATTGATCTACATTTAAGCAAAGGAGATTTTAGGCTGAGATAAAGTCACTTTAGGTTTAATAAAATTGAGAGTCTCCAGACTGAATAGGGTCTGTTGACATATATGTTACCCTTCTACCCAACCGTGGGCATCTTGATTGCAGGTAAGGAGCAAGTACTTGACTCAACTTGTACTATTTAAATCAGGGTCTCAAAAATGTTCTATACTGAGAACTACTTATGGCCAAAGAAAATCATCACAGTACAATAGAAACCTCATACAATGACTATCTGCTAATAATTACAAAAACATTTCAGAGGTCCTTACCAGAAGAAATGGTAAAAAAAAAAAGCGTTATCAAAATGAAATGTCTCCACATGACTAATGAAGTAACAGCAGAATCTGCATACATCCTCTGACTCAAAGGACATAACCATAGCAATAAATCTCCTCAATGACCATTCAACTCTCTGCATGGAATAGTATTGTTGAGAGCACAAGACTAATTCCAATAACCAATGAATTAATCACTAACCTTGGGTCCTGGAGCAAAGTGCTGACCGGCGTAATGCACTTCAACACCTCATGAGGTCTAGTAAGCACTATATAAATATAATTACAATCAGCTTTAAATAGGTTTTGGAAACACAGCCATTTTATCTCCATCAGCAAATCAGTTTCTAAAAAGGTTTTTTTTTCTATCAAATACTACTTACATTTTGGTCAAACAAGATTCCCTTATTTATTTTCGGGAAAAAAACAACATTTTTGTCTTTAAAAAAAGAGTTTTCATATTTAGGAAATACGCAGTTGTCAGACATCAGCTTTTCATTAGGAGCTCACATGTACAAATGGTTCACATGGCAGTATCTGCTTCATAATCACAAGCCATGGAAATTTGCCAACAACTCTTACCACTATGCCAGAGGCACCACTATGCCAAAGCTGGTCATCATACTACTCAAGATGCTCACAATACATCAGTCAGGCCATTATGGCAGGATTGGCCAAAATCAGGTCAGTTGTACTTGCATTTTGTTAATAAAGACTGCCAGTATGCACAACTAGCACAAGAATGCTCAAAGTGTGTCAAGGAACACAATTAGTATGTCAGGGCTACTACTATGAGAGGAACAGACACAAATGTTCCAGAGATGAACCGTGTACGATAGGGATCCACATACACTTACGTGGTCCTCCACACCAGGC
The DNA here is from genome assembly GCF_964204655.1 of Triturus cristatus. Lineage (NCBI taxonomy): Eukaryota > Metazoa > Chordata > Amphibia > Caudata > Salamandridae > Triturus > Triturus cristatus. Next base: position 1,101,960,627 of record NC_140585.1, on the reverse strand, counting down.
GTAGCTTCCAGGAACCACCCATGTTTATTATGGAGACTCAAAAATGCCACTGTTAGACCTGACATCGTTGGCATGGTATTCCCCCAAACGTTTTTGCCTTCACCTCCTTACTTTGCTCAACTCTTCTTTCCTGGTATGAGGACTCTGTGCACTTCACTCCTAACCAGTGCTCTCTCATGGTAAGATTGACCTACACCTAATTGGCACATTAAATGTATTTGCAAGTCCCTAGTAAATGGTACTACCTGTGCCAAAAGCCTGTAAATTAATAGACACTAGTTGCCAGCAGCACTCATTGTGCCAACCACTAAATTATCCCTGCAAGACACTTCTCAGACCTGCTAATGTAGCCTGTAGGGCAGATTTATTCCTTCCTTCCTTTGTAATACTTATAAGTCACCCCTAAGTTAGGTGCTAATCAACCCTATGACAGGATGCATGGTTCTTAGAATGTAGGACATGTGGGTTTCATTTTTACATGTCCTGACAGGGAAAAACTCCTAAAGTTGTTTTGTCACTGTTGTAGGGCCTGTTTCTCTCATAGACTAACACTGGGTTACCTAATTACATGTGCTAGCTTCAGATTGGGAGCAGAAAGAGATATGCTATTTACACTCAAATACATTGTCATTTAAAATCTTCTTTAACGGTTAAGTCAGATTTTAAGTTACAATTTTACATTGCCACCTTTAGAAAGTTGGCATTTTGTTGTCCAAACCAAGTTCGCCTTCTTGCCAGTGTCCTGGTCACATATCTGTGAATGGCTCTGCTGTTGAAGATTGTGTATTGATACAGTAAGAGGACAATGGATGCCTAGGTGTGAGGGGAGTTGGTCTTCTTGACAGGATGGCTGGGAGGACCTGTCCCCTGAGCTGATTGATTTCAAAGCGCCCTGTCTGCAGCACACACAGAGGAACCTGACACTAGGCTTACCCTACCTTTCGTCATCCCACACAGTTCAGAACCAGGACAAAGGGAAAGGGAAGAACTGACCAGAACAGATTTTGGGGGTACATCAGGGAAATCTTCCACACAAAGGCTAGCACCAGGTATAAAAATGAGACCTCCAGATCCACTCATTAGAACACCGCAGGACCTACAGACGATTTAGAAAGACTTACCTGCTGCCAAAAAGGGCTGCTGTGCTCCAGGGACTGCCTTACTGTATGAAGAAGGACGACTAGACCTGCTTGCCTTGAACCCAGGATACCCAGGATGACTATAAGGGTCAGTTGGCTGACCTCCTGTTTGAGCCACAGGAACACAACAAGCTTCCAGAGGGATCTTCTGTTTTCCAGCTGACCAGACCCAACTGGCCCGGGCCTGGTTCCCTCTGCTGGCCTCCGCTGAAATGAGTCCTGACCTCCAAGTACTGTCCTCAAGGTTGCTGGAGTCGGAGTGTACTCCTCGAGCAACTGAAAGCTTCCCCGCAACCAACGCAGACCAACATAGGACCTCACGCCACAGCATCTTGAAGCTCTTGACAAGCAGCATCACTAAAACTGACGCAGCACCTCATTGCTGGCCGACCACGCACGCAACCTAGGGGTCATCCTCGACTCCACCATCTCCATGACGAAGCAGGTCAACGCAGTCTACTCTTCCGCCTGCTTCAACACCCTCCGCATGCTCCGCAAGATCTACAAGTGGATCCCCATCGAAACGAGAAGAACAGTCACCCAGGCCCTCGTCAGCAGCACGTTGGACTACGGAAACGCCCTCTACGCAGGAGCCTCGGCCAAACTCCTGAAACGACTTCAACGCATTTAGAATGGCTCTGCACGCCTGATCCTCGACATCCCCCGCCGCAGCCACATCACACCCCACCTGAGAGACCTGCACTGGCTTCCCGTCAACAAGAGGATGACCTTTAAGCTCCTCACCCACGCACACAAGGCACTCCACAACACCGGACCAGCGTACCTCAGACGACTCAGCTTCTACACCCCCACCCGCCAGCTTCGCTCCACTGACCTCGCCCTCGCCACAGTCCCCTGCATCCGAAGAGTGACCTCCAGCGGCAGGTCGTTCTCCCACCTCGCCGCCAAAACCTGGAACACCCTCCCCATCCACCTACAGCAGACCCAAGACCTGATGACCTTCAGAAGACTCCTCAAGACCTGGCTTTTTGAGCAGTAGCAGCATTCACCCCCCCCCCCAGCGCCTTGAGACCCTCACGGGCAAGTAGTGCGCTCTACAAATGCTACGATTGAATGATTGATTGGCTTCACAGAACTGACAAAGCACAGAGCAGCCCAACACTGAACCTCACATTGCAGCACCTCACAGCTCCTAGTCAGTGGATTCACCAGAACCAACGCTGCGTGGAGCAGACTGACACAGGACTCCGCATCACATCACTGATGGAGCAGGGTTTTTGCGAAATCAAACCTGCTCGAATTGAACCCTCAATAACACTTATTAACTGCGTGCTGTGAAAAACGTATGCGTAAAAGGGCCATGAAGGAAAATGATACTGCGCACGCGCGAACTAAAGCACTGGAGTAGGCCGCAAATGCCTATGACTAATGTAAGGTAAAAGGACTAATGCAGCTTTTATGCATTTAGTAATGATTGCTAGGAAAATAATATTAACTCGGGTTGCACATGGGTAGATGCAACATAGGGTGGGTGCGTTGTGGTATAGCATTATAAGTGATTAATAATGTCTGTGTTTGTTTTCCGTAGAAGTATGATTTTCTGCTCTGCAGGAAATGTTTGGGTTAATAAAATAAATCATTAATTCCGAGCGAGAAGGGGAAAGTGGAAGACAACTGTACTTCATGGGTCCTGTGCGCCTGCCAAGAGTTTGCATGGAGAAACAAAATAATCTTCAAGGAACACTTCCTTTGGGAAAGGCGCAAATGGACAAACGTGATACAGAGTTTGTTACATGACCGGGATGGAGAAAATGTGTACTATGACAGTGGTTTGAATTTGTATTCCCTGGGCCGGAAGTTGATAAGATGAATAAATGAACATTGAAGTCCCTGAATAAAGTGACATGACGAGAGTGGTGTGACAGTACACCCCCTTCCTTAACCAATGGAATGAGAAGAAATTGTCAGATCTGACACAATTGTGGGTTGGTCATTTTGGTTTTAGGGTATAATTGAGGTTCATGGTGGGAGGGGTGTAGAGATGGTGGTTGAGGAGTTTTTGCATGCGGAAAGGCCGGTGTTGCTGTTTCCTAATCTTGAGCTGGCTGTTCCTGTTTGCTGTCTCCCTGACTTTGTCTTTGCCCCGTCAAATCTTCTTGAGGGGCTTTACTGCTTTTGTGGCCAGAGAGTAGATTTCTTATTCCTTTTGGGTTAGTATAGACAGAAACTGAGTTTGCATAATCATTTGCAAAGTATTTTTGTCTTTGAACCATTTGTCTCTTTGCCTTTCCACTCCTTTATGCACAATTATTGAGATGGAATCCATTGTAATTTCTCTAATTTTGTTTCTCCTGATGGTCTATGATTCATACTGCATTTGGTATTGATGAGTATTTTCACATTATTAGATAAAGCATTTGAATTACACAAATTAGTTCATTTTTATTAGAGGTGTTTATTCTTGAATTATAAATATAAAGAATTAGATATTAGTTTGCCAATACCTGTCAACTTAAAGATTGTATCACCACAAAATATTGAAGAAATAATAACGATATAATTAGGATTTTGTTAAGTCCGGTATTACACTCACCCAGCCTGAAGGGACTTATTGAGAAATGAATTTGGGACTTGTCTGTGGAAATGTATTAGTCCCTGAACGCTGGATGAGTTTTGGTAGCACCTTGATGGTTATAATTAAATATTTTGGCAAATTAATGGTTACATTAATGATTTTGGTTACTAATATGAAGAGTTAGTGTCTTGTTTTATGTAGTCTGGAAGTACGGGTACAGAGTTGCCTAAGATCCCAGGAAGTTATTTTAGCCTCAGAGGAAGAGTGTGGAAAGTAACACACTAGAGAAGTACTTTACTGTTGTTGTAATATTGAACAACAAAATGTAGTTGATATTATCTAAGGGACCTCTTCTGAAGTAAGTGGGTAAACTGGTTGTATTAGTGAAAGTCCTCTTCCAAAACTTTAGAAAGTACACCCAAAGTAGCACCAAGACCTCTTTTCACTTGATTGAGAGTAGAGTGACGCTGGTCGTTGTTCTAGTGGTTGCAAAAGGATCTCTTTGAGTGGATGAGCTATCTCTTTATTTAGTGGAGCAGACAAAGTAGCAGTGTTTTGTGTCGTTTCTAATAAGAATTTATTTAGAAAGACTTTGTAGTTCATTGCTGTATTATTTTGTAAAGGAAGGGTCAGATGTAGGAGTTCTACTGACGCCACAAAAAGTCGTGCTGGCATTGGTCAAACAGCGGGTGCGTAATTAGAAAGTATTGTGCTGTGATTGGTTGGTTGGTGTGAGTCGCGCTGGTATTGGAAAAGTGTGAGCAAATAGTGTGAGCAGAATTACAGAAAGATTTCCTTGATTTCTGAAATAGCTAGCGAAAAAGAGTGTTGGAAATGAAAATGGTAAAGATGATACAGAATTTCTTTAGAAAATATAGGCCAATAGTTACTAGAGTCGCCTGCCTTTTATATGTTGTTGGAGCGTGGATATCATTCATGTACATGGTTGGAGAATTGAATAAAGTATACGGAAGGTGATGGAGTTTTAGATTTTCCAGAGCATGGTACCGTTAAATGTAAGGATTTTGGAAAACTTGAGGAGACAAATGAATTTGTTGAAACCAAATCCCAGACCCATGCAGTATGAGGCGCTTGAAGAATGGGAACATGAGGCGTACAGGAGAGAGAGAGATAGGAATGGGATACAATATAAGAATACAATGAGATGGTATTCAGAGGCTAAATGGGATGCACAGATGAAAAGATGGAGGAGAGATGTAATCACAGAAGGGTTATATCCGGTGACGGTTGCTGAAGATCTGGTTGGAGGGAAATGCAAAGAGAAAAAGAATAATGTGAAAGGTATAGAAGCAGATATAGATCCAAATGAAATTGATGGTGAATTACTAGATGAGATGTTACTGAAAACCACTGGACAGCAGAGAGGCATGTGGGAGAGACAATAACCGAGAGTGGCAGGATGCCCCTTCCCGCGATCAGACGAATGCTATTGCCAGGTACTAAACCAACACGCACACACCCGCTACAGGTTTCTGTAGCCCGCAGATGTATGATGCGGATACACCGTATGTCGAGGGGACGACCACTATACTCTCCCTTGCTCCCCCTGGTGGGATTCCCTCGGAAAAGCGGGTACTACACTGCGGGAGCCCTACGGGTATGGACCGATCACGACATTACAGAGATGGAGGCGCTGTTTCACGAAGGACAACTGAAGACCTTTGCTCAGATGGTCGAGTGGTATGACCTCCCGCATGGACAGTTTTTACGACACAGACAAATCTTAGATAGCGGTAGCCACCACTGGAATATGCGGGACGGGGAGCCCCCCCCGACACATCCAGTGTTACACACGATACTGCGCATGGGGGTAGGCAGGCACCTAATCACATGGCATTACAAAGCGTTCCGGGAATTGACGGATGTTTCCCTGGATGGGCTCCGAGGGGCATGGGAGGACGACGTGGGCCGAGCGTTCCATGACACAGAATGGCGCCAAGCTCTGGAATTTCCCAAAAAGGTATCCAGGAACGCGCGATTCAAAAACATACAGTTTAATATCCTGCATCGAGCGTATCTCACACCGGATAAGCTTCACCGGTTCTACCCCGAGGCGCAATTCCTGTGCCCCCGCTGTCAGACACCAGAAGTAGACTTTAAACATATGTTTTGGGCCTGCCCGTCCATACAACGATATTGAGACAGGGCAGTCCGAACGACGACCAATCTCCCGAACATTTCCACTTGGGAGGCGTGCGCTCTGGGGATATCCCAGAAAAAGAAAACTGCAAAAGTACAATGGAAATTCGCATCCCTGGCCATTCTCTTAGCGAAAAGGAATATAGCTATGCATTGGAGAGCTCCTACGGGGCACTCGGAGGCAGCTTGGGCGGGAGCACTACTCAAATGGGGTGCAGCAGAGGAAGAGACACTACGAGAGGAAGAGGTAAAGGGCACCCGTAAACATCCAATATCCATGGAATGGGCGCAGCTCCTAATTCACTTCAAGCAGGAGCGAGCAGATGGGGAAACACGGGAAATGACGCAGCCTGCTCCCCACACCCCCTCCCTTTCCCCCACCACTAAGGACCCAATAACAATGATAGCGGTATAATAGACAAGTAGAAGAATCAACTAGGAGAGATGGACGAGCCCCCCTGAGTTTATCGCTCGCCCTTATGAAGGCCCACTTCCCCCCTAGATCACCTCGGGACGCATCCGACGTACCTACACACAGTCAACGCGTCACCCACCACGACCGCTTATCCTTGCCCGCCCTACATGTACCCCCCCCTCATGCTCCTCTTATTCATTTCCCTCCTCCCCTTTTTTTCTTTATCCTCCTTTATCGTTTTTCCTCTCCTTCCCACAGTTCATAGTTAATTCCATCGGCAGTTCAAAAACCGATACACTAGTTAAACGGAATAGATGTTCACATACGTCATAAGGGAAGAGCTACACAGACAGAAACGGGGAGAACAAGCTAACCCTAGCTATCACGGGACACACCGGTACAGTCGCAATGGTGCACAATACAGCCCATTGGAACAAACCAGTAGTAGATTTACGATCTTAGCAAGGTCAAGGGGTTCCAGGGACTAGGCAACCAATGCAATCACCCTTTGTAAACAGTAATGATACTTTACAATGATGTAAAAAGTGATTCATCGATGATATATTTGATGTACATTATGGAATGTTGTATGCAAAACCCTAATAAAAAAATTCAAACAAAAAATGAGATGTTACTGAAAAGACCTGCACCATTAATTGAAATAGAAGCTCCACAGGTTTTACAAGCTTCACAAGTTCCGTTAACCCCACAGTCTTCACAGCCAACACGAGTTCCACAGGAGAGAGGAATTAATGAGCTTAATGAAGCAATTGAAGAATTGACACAGAAAGTTAATCAGATGAGTTTAAATGCAGAGGCGTTGTCAGTTCCAGTGACAATTGGTCCTATAGTCTCAACATTTTTTGAGAGTGCATGCATTGACAGTTCCAGTGAATAGTGCTATGAATCGTAGTGGATCAGGATCAAATGAGATTGGAACATCGCTGATTGACATTGCAGAAAATCGGAATGTGATAGAAACAATAAAAAGGGGTGTACAAATGGAACCTAGAAGATTAATTCAGAATCTGAAAGAAACAACTCCCGTGTCAGGGGGTTCAGCGGGACCTTCACCAGAGGAGTTGGATGATTGGATTAGAAGAATAGTGCCTAATAAGTGTAAACCGAGTATGGATGTAGGCAGACTAAGAGTTGATGGGGAAGAAATGATTATTGATACAATAAGTCCAGAGAGATTGAGTAAATATCAGGAAGATGAGTTATTATTCTTGTGTAAGAATATTACATTGAGAGTGAAAATTTGCATGAGAAGCCTGCAGAAGCTGCAAAGCAATATGGAGTGAATATTGAGAAATGAACAGCTTTACAAAAGACATATAGGTTAGACTTTAGTGATAAAGATCTAAAGAGTTTGAATCCATCTGGTAAGAGAGAGAGTCTGCTGAAATGATACATCCTATGAGAGAAGTTCCAGGCGGCGGATATGTTCACATTCATTGGCTAAGACAGGATATATTGTCCTTTACAAATGAATTTCCCAGATTAAGAGAAAAGCCTGTTGAGTGGTACAAGCAGGTAGAGAGGTTTGTAAAAGTTCCAAAGATTTTGTTTTAAGATTTAGGTGGTTCAGCTGATTTATGGACTGAGTGTAAGATTGCAGTTGATTGGCCAAAAGATTAATATCCTAGAGACGTTAAAACTGGAGCACCTTCGGAAGAGGTGATGAAGAAATATAATCAAGTAATTACTTACTTTACTTGAAGAGTAAAACTGCCCCAAAACAAACAGATTAGGTTAAGATTGATAGGACGACATAGGAGACAAAAGAATCAGTACATGCTTTTTATGAGAGACTTTTACAGGTGTCTAAACAGTATAGTGGTTTTGAGAGCATAACTGACAAAGATATGGGACATTTTGTGAATAGGTTTGTGTTTGGATTGAAACCAGAAGTTAGGAATGTTACTTACCTTCGGTAACGATATATCTGTAAGAAACATTAGTTAGTTAGATTTCTTACCTTAGAATATCCCCAGGCGTCAGGCTGGATCCGGAAAGATTTTCGTCAACAATACCCTTGCGCGTCGCTAGGCGTCGTCTGCAGCTTCGCATCCGTCGTCGTGATCGCCAGGATGACGTCGGAGTACTTAGACGCCGCCCTCGCGCGCGGACGTCAGTTCTTGTGCATAGCTTTCCGAGCCAGGAACGCAGAGCCATGCAAGAAACCGACACTTTAATACCAGAAGGAGCATATGAATAATGCAATGATTTAACAATAAAATATATTGTATAATCCTGAATATTGTCCAGAAAAAAAACTCTTCCAGTAGAGTAAAGTCTGATTCTTGGTCTTTTATTCGGTTATTTCATAATTTCAGTCAACTTCATAATCAAGTTAATACAGTAAACAGCCGACGCGTTTCATCCCCATCTGGGACATCATCAGGGCTGTAAAGCAAAAAATATATAATCAAACAATCAATCAATCAATCAACAAAATATACATGACAGAATTCAATATATAAATTCTGTCAAAATGAACAATGATAATGGCGTATGGTGCACACTTCATAAGCCACCCATAATAATCACAGCATATTATAAATCTGCCTATTGAACATTCTTAATATTCCACTTATAAAAGTGTATCACTGTGAACATAAGCATGAGGAAACAAACAATTCATTGATATATATTAAATATAGCATTCAGGCAGAGAGTTATAACTCAAAAAATTCTTGTATTACATATAAACGAATTCTTGAAGCTAATCGTACACTCTACGCATTGCAATTTTCATATTTGTAACTCAGATCCACAAAGGCTCACCTATTCCAAAGTAATTGATTCCACATCCAAATCTGATCTCATATTATACACAGCAAGTTCTTAGTCAATCCTCTTGTGCACAAATCGAAGCCTGATTGGATTTCCCAAGTACTTATATTCAAGTCTGCAAGTCCCATATCTAATAAAGTATAAAAACAAAAAACAACGTGCCAAGTTCAAACACTCTGCCCAACATGAGTATGAAACCTACGTCTATGAAATCAAAAAAGCAACGAGCACCCCCTCTTACCATTTTAGGAGAGCATATCAGCAACTCCCCGCTTCCAGCGCGATAAATCCGGAATAAATCCAAACATTCGGCCGTCACCCTTTTTAAAACCCCTTTCCACCAATCATATTTCAGCTTTCATAACAAGAAAAAAGTGTTTCCCTTCACGTCCGCTCCCATGCACAAGTAGTGCGCATGTCTGTTCCGTCTGACCTAACCCCATACTTCCTGGTTGCCGCAACAAAACAAAAAGCTCTCTATCTGGTCCGCCGGCAGGTTCCGATCTAGTCATGAACTTTAAAACTATATCTTATAATGAAAATCCAAACCTCTCAATTCTCTTGTTAACAAATCAATTGTCTTTTAATCAATATGACACCCTCAATGCAGGGAAAAACAACACCCATTCATAATGCCATCCATTTCGTCCTGCCGGAAATGGTCCCTACGCGGACCACTCCTAATTAAAAAGCGTGTTCACTCTCCCCACTTTACTATATTCAGACAAGTGAAAAGAGGCGTCCCTTCGCCGCTACCCACACGTGTACCGAACATCTTCCCAATCCGCAAGTGCTTCCATTCATGGCAAAAGAAATTTCTCATAGCTAACCTTACAGCAAATTAGTAGTTCTTTTTAGAAAAAATATAAAATATATCAGGCAACAACACCCATTCTTAATGCAATCCATTTCATCCCGCCGGAAATAGTACCTGCGCGACCACTACCAATTACAAAGCGTGTTGACTATCCCATCCTTCTGTATTCAAACCAATCAAAAGAGGCGTTCATTCGCCGCTCCGCAAACAAGTACCGAACTTCTACCAAAACTGCAAGTACTTCCATTAATGACAGAAGAAATTTCTCATAGCTAACCTTGCAGCAAAATAAAGGATTCTTTTAGGATAAGATATATAAAATAAATAAGGCAACCTCCCTCTAAAGGGAAACAACACCCATTCATAATGCGATCCATTCAGTGCCGCCGAAAATACTACCTGCACAGACCTCTCCCAATCAAAAAGCGAGTTTACTATCCTTAGCCATCATCCGTCCCAAAATGCTGTTGAAATAAAGCGGAAGAGGTTCCGCTGAAAATGAATTCCAGTGTAAATCTGCCATTTCGGAAGTGGGGAATAATCTCTCTGATCTCCAAATATTCCGTTCTGAAAAACAGACTTAGTCTGTTACATAGCCAATGCCTAACCATAAATAGTCACTTGAACCAAAAAAAACCTTGACATCAATAACGCACATCAGGAGTAAACCCGATATATTCTGTCACCAAAGCAAAGTAAAAGAGAAAAATCACCTCTTGTACCTATCAGCATAAGCTTACGAGTCCCTCACATCACCGATGGCCTCCCATGCAGTATGCATAATATCATAAAAACACCAAGTAAATATAACAAACAAATATCTAAAAGACAGGCACCAATAGCTTTCCAAACTCCAACAGTCGTGATTAGTGGCACCCTATTACTCCTACATTTAAAAAAAATAAAAAATAAAAAGATCTCTCAACACGCAATATGCAACTACCACAAACCATAATACACACTTTGGTACCTAGCTGTGTCATCTATCCCCACATACTTCACCTTCTTATGACCTCATGTCAAAAAGTAATGTAATTCAGAGTCGATATTTAAACTTTCTGCACTTACTGATCCACCGTGCTTCTGCTTGTCTGATTCTTAACACCCAATCACCCCCTCTAATGTTGGGAATCACCTTTTGAATACCATGAAATCTGAAATCCTTAAGTGTACTGTGTTGAGCCTCCATATATGCATATAACGGTGATCTAATGTCTTGATTAATCACTGCCCGTCTGTGTTTTTGAATTCTCATTTTTAAGCTTCTTTTTGTACTTCCAATGTAAACTCTTTTGCGACCGCCTATGATTGCATAAATAACTCCCATACTGTTACAGTTAATAAATTCATTGATACGATAATGTTTTGTACTATTGTACGACAATTCTTTGATCTTGTTACAACCTAATGAACACACGTTGCAGGATCCACACACATAGAAGCCTTTAGGTGGCTGCGGTAACCAGTCATAATTAGCTGAAATAGTAGGTCGAACATAATTAGTGGATACCTTTTCTTTAATCGAGGGGCATCTCTTGAAAGTAACCACTGGTCTCTCTCCTATGACATCCACTAAGCCAGGTACACCTTTCAATAAATTCCAATTCCTTCCCAAAGCTTGCATAATCTTATCCTTTTGTAAACAATAAGTTGTAACAAAAGTTACAGGTCTTATGGATTCTTTTTTGATCTTCTGTGCTAACGTAGATTCTCTCTTAGTTTTTAACGCCCTTTCCCTAGCTTTTGTCAGGGTAACAGTTTTATAGCCCCTCTTGCTTAGTCTCTTCTGAAGACTGTCTAGTTCTATATGGAAATCACAATCCAAGCTACAATTCCTGCGTGCTTGAATCATTTCCCAAAAAGGAATGCCAGTAATCACGGCTGAAGGATGGAAGCTATCAGCACGTAATATCGAATTAGTAGCTATATTTTTTCTATACAATTTGCTGATAATCATATCATCCTTGACAGCTAGTTCTACATCCAAAAATTCTATTTTCTGGGTACTGAAATTGAGCGTGAATTTAACATTAAAATCATTCTGATTGAGGTAATCAAAATATTCGAGTAATGCAGTAGAAGAACCTCTCCAGATCATTAAAATATTATCGATAAAACTTTATCGTATCAATGAATTTATTAACTGTAACAGTATGGGAGTTATTTATGCAATCAAATACGGTTGCAAAAGAGTTTACATTGGAAGTACAAAAAGAAGCGTAAAAATGAGAATTCAAGAACATAGACGGGCAGTGATTAATCAAGACATTAGATCACCGTTATATGCACATATGGAGGCTCAACACAGTACACTTAAGGTTTTCAGATTTCATGGTATTCAAAACGTGATTCCCAACATTAGACTTTTTGACATGAGGTCATAAGAAGGTGAAGTATGTGGGGATAGATGACACAGCTAGGTACCACAGTGTGTATTATGGTTTGTGGTAGTTGCATATTGCGTGTTGAGAGATCTTTTTTTTTTTTTTTTTTTTTTAAATCTAGGAGCAGTAGGGTGCCACTAATCACGTCTGTTGGAGTTTGGAAAGCTATTGGTGCCTGTCTTTTAGATATTTGTTTGTTATATTTACTTGGTGTTTTTATGATATTATGCATACTGCATGGGAGGCCATCGGTGATGTGAGGGACTCGTAAGCTTATGCTGATAGGCACAAGAGGTGATTTTTCTCTTTTACTTTGCTTTGGTGACAGAATATATCGGGTTTACTCCTGATGTGTGTTATTGATGTCAAGGTTTTTTTTGGTTCAAGTGACTATTTATGGTTAGGCATTGGCTATGTAACAGACTAAGTCTGTTTTTCAGAACGGAATATTTGGAGTTCAGAGAGATTATTCCCCACTTCCGAAATGGCAGATTTACACTGGAATTCATTTTCAGCGGAACCTCTTCCGCTTTATTTCAACAGGATTTTGGGACGGATGATGGCTTTGGATAGTAAACTCGCTTTTTGATTGGGAGAGGTCTGTGCAGGTAGTATTTTCGGCGGCACTGAATGGATCGCATTATGAATGGGTGTTGTTTCCCTTTAGAGGGAGGTTGCCTTATTTATTTTATATATCTTATTCTAAAAGAATCCTTTATTTTGCTGCAAGGTTAGCTATGAGAAATTTCTTCTGTCATTAATGGAAGTACTTGCAGTTTTGGTAGAAGTTCGGTACTTGTTTGCGGAGCGGCGAAGGAACGCCTCTTTTGATTGGTTTGAATACAGAAGGATGGGATAGTCAACACGCTTTGTAATTGGTAGTGGTCCGCGCAGGTACTATTTCCGGCGGGATGAAATGGATTGTATTAAGAATGGGTGTTGTTGCCGGATATATTTTATATTTTTCTAAAAAGAACTACTAATTTGCTGTAAGGTTAGCTATGAGAAATTTCTTTTGCCATGAATGGAAGCACTTGCGGATTGGGAAGATGTTCGGTACACGTTTGGGTAGCGGCGAAGGGACGCCTCTTTTCACTAGTCTGAATATATTAAAGTGGGGAGAGTGAACACGCTTTTTGATTGGGAGTGGTCCGCGTAGGGGCCATTTCCGGCGGGACGAAATGGATGGCATCATGAATGGGTGTTGTTTTTCCCTGCATTGAGGGTGTCATATCGGTTCAAGGACAATTGATTTGTTAACAAGAGAATTGAGAGGTTTGGATTTTCATTATAAGATATAGTTTTAAAGTTCATGACTAGATCGGAACCTTACGGCGGACCAGATAGAGAGCTTTTTGTTTTGTTGCGGCAACCAGGAAGTATGGGGTTAGGTCAGACGGAACAGTCATGCGCACTACTTGTGCATGGGAGCGGACGTGAAGGGAAACACTTTTGCTCGTGATTACAGGTCTATAGTGATTGGAGGATGTGTATTCTTGTTATGAAAGCTGAAATATGATTGGTGGAAAGGGGTTTTAAAAAGGGTGACCGCCGAATGTTTGGATTTATTCCGGATTTATCGCGCTGGAAGCGGGGGAGTTGCTGATATGCTCTATTAAAATGGTAAGAGGGGGGTGCTCGTTGCTTTTTTGATTTCATAGACGTAGGTTTCATACTCATGTTGGGCAGAGTGTTTGAACTTGGCACGTTGTTTTTTGTTTTTATACTTTATTAGATATGGGACTTGCAGACTTGAATATAAATACTTGGGAAGTCCAATAAGGCTTCGATTTGTGCACAAGAGGATTGACTAAGAACTTGCTGTCTATAATATGAGATCAGATTTGGATGTGGAATCGATTACTTTGGAATAGGTGAGCCTTTGTGGAACTGAGTTTCAAATAAGAAAATTGCAATGCGTAGTGTACGATTAGCTTCAAGAATTAGTTAATATGTAATAAAAGAATTTTTTGAGTTATAACTCTCTGCCTGAATACTATATTTAATATATATCAATGAATTGTTTGTTTCCTCATGCTTATGTTCACAGTGATACACTTTTATAAGTGGAATATTAAGAATGTTCAATAGGCAGATTTATAATATTCCGTGATTATTATGGGTGGTTTATGAAGTGTGTACCATACGCCATTGTCATTGTTCATTTTGACTGAATTTATATTTTGAATTCTGTCATGTATATTTTGTTTATTGATTGATTGTTTGAATATATATTATTTACTTTACAGCCCTGATGATGTCCCAGATGGGGAAGAAACGCATCGGCTGTTTACTGTATTAACTTGATTATGAAGTTGACTGAAATGATGACATAACCGAATAAAAGACCAACAATCAGACTTTACTCTACTGGAAGAGTTTTTTCTGGACAATATTCAGGATTATACAATATATTTTATTGTTAAATCATTGCATTATTCATATGCTCCTTTTGGTATTAAAATGTTTTCTTGAATCAGTGGTTGGAGACGATGGGCCACTAGAAGTAGAGCATAATCTAATGAACATTTAGCAATTGTTAATGTGGTTTGAATAGCCTGCCAGTGCACCTAGAATCTTGGCCCACATCGTCTTGATTAGATTAAGAAACCAACACTGGTGCATAAATCTAGGGCCCTGAAAGGGATGTCCTTAACCCTAGATATCAGTTCGCAGAACAGGGAGGATGGGTGGGGCAGTAAGGAATCTAACTAACTAATGTTTCTTACAGATATATTGTTACCGAAGGTAAGTAACTTGTTCAACCTCAAAGAAACACGTTAGTTAGATTCCTTACCTTAGACTAGATACCCCAGCAATACTAACCCCGGTGGTGGGTCTGCGAACCAAGATCACACCAGGAAGTCCTGGAGAACGGAACGGCCAAAGAAGCCGTCTCTCCGTACTTGGCTGTCCAGGCAGTAATGCTTGGCAAACGTGTGCAGCGAGGCCCACGTTGCTGCCTGACAAATGTCCTGAAGAGGGACTCCCCGTCCCAGGGCAGTAGAAGCCGCTGTGGCCCGGGTGGAATGGCCTCTCAGCCCCACAGGAGGATTCTTCTTAGCCAAGGAATAACAGGCCTTGATGCATAAAACGCCCCACCGAGAGATGGTTCGCTTGTGCACTGCCCGCCCCTTCTTAGCGCCCACGTAGCCAACAAAGAGTTGGTCGTCCACCGGAACTGTTTTGCGCGGTCCAGATAGAAGAACAGTGCTCGTTTTGGGTCCAGACGGTGGAGCCTCTCTTCCTCTTTTGAGGGATGCGGAGGCGGAAAGAAGGTGGGCAGTGTAACAGACTGGCGAAGTGAAAAGCAGTTACAACCTTAGGGAGAAAGGAAGGACGAGTCCTGAGCACAACCTTGTCCGGATGGACAGAAAGGAAAGGAGGCTTAGAAGGTAAAGCCTGGAGCTCACTCACCAGTCTAGCAGAGGTGATGGCAACCAGGAAGGCAGTCTTAATAGTCAGAAGGCGAAGAGGACAATTATGAAGTGGCTCAAAGGGAGCGCACATCAGATAGGTTAACACCAGGTTCAAATCCCACTGAGGCATTACAAAAGGGACAGGAGGAAACATAGGAGTAATGCCTTTAAAGAATCGAGCAACAACAGGGGATTTGAAAATAGAAGGCTGATCAAGAAGCCGTAAGAAAGAAGAAATAGCTGAATGATATCCCTTGAGAGTGCCCAGAGCAGAGCTCTGCTGGGCCAGGTAAAGAAGAAAGAGGAGAACCTCAGAAAGAGGGGCGGAAAGGGGATGCACAGCCTTTGCTGTGCACCATGCCACAAATGTGTTCCACCTGCAGGTGCATACCGTTTTAGTGGAGGGACGCCTGGCTGCCAGAATGACATCACAGACTTCAGGAGGCAAGTCAAATAGCATCAACTGTCGCCGCTCAATCTCCACGCATGGAGGTGGAGGCTGGACAGGTTCGGATGGAGGACCGTCCCCTGCTGCTACGACAGAAGGTCCTCCTGAAGAGGCAGTCGAACGGGGGGATCGAGTGATAGACTGAGTAGCTCGGGATACCAGTATCTTCGTGCCCAATCCGGAGCCACAAGGATGACTTGGGCCCGGTCGCGCCTGATCTTCTTCAGCACTCTGGGCAGAAGTGGTATAGGCGGAAAGGCGTACAACAGACCGCAACTCCACTCGCGACGAAAAGCATCTCCGAGCGAGTGCCGCCTTGGAAATTCCAACGCGCAGAACTGATGACATTGCGCGTTCTCTTCGGCGGCGAATAGATCTAACCAAGGCTCTCCCGACTGCCGAAAGAGTCCTTGCGCCACGTCCGAGTTCAGACGCCATTCGTGATCCATCATGCACCGGCGGCTGAGTTCATCCGCCCTGGCATTCAGAGCCCGCCAGGTGTTGAACCACCAGGGTGAGGCCCTGGTGTTCCAGCCATGTCCAGAGGCGCAGAGCCTCCTGACAAAGGGTCCACGACCCCACCCCGCGCTGTTTGTTGCAATACCACATGGCGGTGGTGTTGTCTGTGAACACCTGCACTGCACTTCCCCGAACAAAGGGAAGGTATGCCTTTAGTGCAAGTCGGATCGCCCCCGCAGCTCCAATAGGTTGATATGGAGCCGGGACTCCGCCGGAGACCAGAGTGTCATGTCCCGCGGTCCCGGCTCGTCGACGCTGCAGTATTTAAGGAACCCCGAGGCAAGTAAACGCGCTTAGCGTTCTTGCTTCGAGATTCATTTCCGTCCCACGCTTAGCTGTCTGACTTCCGGTAGAGCATTTCCTGTTTCCGCCTTCGTGCTTGTGTGCGAAGGCGGCTTGCTGTATCGTTGCCGCTTTCTCCTCCATACGCGGCGTTTCGTCCTGCGATCATCCCCACCATCGCTAGCAGGTCGGACATCGCCTCTCTCCCCTTCGTGCAGAGAGAGAGGTTACTACAGAGTTCCTGGCTTTCTGTAGCGCTTAGTATCTGTTGTCTTTTCCAGTATTCGTGGCTCCAAAGCAGTGCTAAATCCCAAGCGCTTTCTTTCCTTTCAAGCCGGGCTGTTTCCATTGCACTCCCCGTTTGCTAGGGAGTGTCTGACTCCGCATATTCCCGCACCTACTGTATCAGTTGTCCTCCTCCTTATTTTCCCCGTTATTCCCTGCTTGTGGCACTCAAACCAGTGGCGAACACTGCCCTTTCTATCGGCCAGGCGTTTTTCAGTCTACGTTTAGCCTGGTAGTGTTCTTTTGAGTTGCACACACTAGTGTGGGTGTTTCCATACCATTTCCTATTATGAAAGTATCCAGTCGCTCCCTTGGGATATTTGCGTGGATCACTGTGCTGACTCTCCTTCCGACAGAATCACGGTAACAGCGCAATGCGCTGCTTTATTGTTCAATAAATGTATGCTTAAAATGAGAAGGGGAACTCAGGGGGAATCTTTATTGTTTTGACAGGTTGCGATATATGTCTCAGTAGAACAACTACCCTCCACAGTGGTCTCCAGGCAAAGTAGAATCCGGGGAGTCGGTAGTCCTTCAACAGAACTACTGGGGGTAAGCTGCATGAAGGAATAGAGTAGGCTCTAGTGTTGGTTCTTACTCCCTTCTAAAGTTGTGCTCTCATTTACGTAGGACGTTACAGTTGACTCCTTGACGCCTTCACTCTACAAGATTAGAAGTCACCATATAGTGGTAGGTGAAGTCAAGTGTCGAGTTCTACAAGAGGGTTGTTCTCATGTAATAGTATTTACACAGTCTTTATTTTTACAGGGTGTGTGCGAGGTGTGTGTCCCCTTTCTTCAGTACCAGACGCCAGTTACGCCCTTGAAGTGCAAACCCGCCTTCCCTTGTTTTGTTACCCTGTTATCCCCTGGCGAGTCTTCCGAATCACTAGAGTCTGATAGAGTCGGAAGACCGCTGGGGAAGGCTGAGGTATTCTCATCAGGTTCCTGACGCTCCTGCAGAACTTCCTGGCAGCCCTTACACAGAGGCCTCTGATCTCCGCCTCTCCCATGTGGCCCCCCCATCCCAGGAGGAACACATCCATCACCACTACGTGTTCCGGTTGTGGTAGGGAGAGGGATCTGCCACTGACCCAATCGCGGTCCGTGAGCCACCACTGCAACTGTCTTGCAGTGCCCTCCGAGATCAAGACATGGTCGGACAGGTTGCCCCGATGCTGGGCCCACTGAAACTTCAGGTCCCACTGCAGAGCCTGCATCCGCCACCTGGCGTAATGTACCAGCAGGATGCAGGAGGCAATCAGACCCAGTAGCCGCAGCATCAATCTCACCAAAACCCGGGATAAAGGCTGGAAGATCGGTTTCAGAGCCTGAATATCCCGAACCCTCTGTTCCGGAGGATAGACCCGGAACTGCGCTGAGTTCAGAACTGCTCCGATGAAAAGGAGCTTCTGGGAGGGACTCAGATGCGACTTCGGCACGTTGATTGAAAACCCCAGCAAATGTAGGAGGTTGGCCGTAGTCTGGAGGTGAGAGACGACTGCCTGGGGCGAGTCTGCCTTCAACAACCAGTCGTTGAGATAAGGGAAGACTGGAACCCCTAATCTGCGCAGATGAGCTGCGACCACCGCCATCACTTTCGTGAACACCCGGGGAGCACTGGTGAAGCCGAAGGGGAGCACAGTAAACTGAAAGTGCTCGTGGCCCACCGTGAACCGCAGGTAACGCCGGTGGGCCGGCAGGATGTGGAAATAAGCGTCCTGCAAGTCCAATGCTACCATCCAGTCTCCAGGGTCTAGGGCAGCCAGAACCTGAGCTAAGGTGAGCATCTTGAACTTCTTCTTCCGGAGGAAGGCGTTGACGCTCCTGAGGTCCAAGATAGGGCGTAGGCCCCCTTTGCCCTTCTTGGGAACCAGAAAGTAGTGGGAATAACAACCCCAACCTAGATCTGGGCCACGAAAGCGCTCGATGGCCCCCTTGGCCAAGAGGGCCGTAACTTCCTCATGTAGAAGTTGCAAGTGATCCCCCGACATGCGGTGGTTCTGCGGTGGCATGGCTGGAGGGGGTCGCCTCGAAGGGGAGGGAGTAGCCCCGTCGGACGATTTGCAGCACCCACCTGTCCGATGTGATGGTACACCAGTGGAGCAGGTGATGGCGAACTCTGCCTCCCACTGGCATGGGATGGGCCTGAAAGCTCGGACTAGGAAGGCTTTGAGGCAGATGCTGCTGGGGCAGATGTGGGCTGACCGGCTCTCTGTCCCCCCGCTACGCCTCGGCGTAATCCACGTCCGCGTTGAGGCTGGTTCTGCGGCCTGTGGCTAGACGGACGTGAGGGGCGCCCCTTCCTTAGCCACGAAAGGGTGTGCCACTGGAATCAAGCTATCCTGGCTGAAGAGGGGTGAAACCCCGAAACCGGTCCTAGGATGCTTGTTTCCGGTCCAGAGAGGACCTGCCTTGGCAGTTCGGGCTGGACTGTTCCCATGAGGCACAGGGTCAAGACTGATTTGCATATAGCCAGGTCTAAACTGGGGTGGCATGGTGTGCAAGAGAATGATGGATTTAACCCAGATCTCTTGACTGGGGGTGAATGTTTTGATTTGTTCTGCATTCCGTCCATCAATTGTGTGTCTTTTGCTTTCTCACGAAAGGGGCGAAAAGCGGAAGTTTGCGGACGTGGGGCCGAGAGGCCCAAGGACTTGGCCATAGCCCTGGAGTCCTTAAAGTGCTCCATCACACTATCCGCTTTGTCGCCAAAGAGGCGACGGCCATCAAAGGGCATGTCCATAAGGGTGCTCTGGACATCCCCGGAGAAATTCGTGGACCTCAGCCAGGCGTGGTGACGAATCGCCACCGTGGTCGCAAGTGCCCTACCTAGCGAGTCTGTTGTGTCAAGCCCACATCGTATCAAGTACCGTGCCGCATCCCGCCCCTCGGCCAGAGCCTGGGCGAGCCGTGTCTGGGCCTCATCTGGACACTGGGGCAGCACGTCTGCCACCGTATCCCACAAAGAGTGGGAGTAACGGTCCAAAAGGCACGCGGTGTTGATAGACCGCAACCCTAAACTAAGAGAGTAGAACAGTTTCTTTCCAAACTGTTCTAACCTTTTGGATTCCCGATCCGGGGGTGCGGACAGGAAGGCGGTCTGGGAGGTAGAGGCCTGGATAACCAGGCTCTTAGGCGTGGGGTGCACCGACAGAAAGCTGGGGTCGCCCGGTGCGGGGCTGTGGCGCCGGGCCACGTTCCGTCCACAGGAGGGACTGTGGAGGGCTTGGACCAGGTGCCCATCAGAACGTCTGTCAGTGCTTCCTTGAACTGCAGCAGAGGCTCCGAGGAGCTTATCGGTGGTTGAAGCACTTCAGTGAGGAGGTTAGTCCTCACGGCCACTGCAGGGAGCTCTAGCTGAAGAGCCTCGGCAGCCCTGCGCAGCACCACAGAATAGGTAGCACCCTCCTCCTTAGCCACGGAAGGAGGAGAGATTAAGCCAGTGTCAGGGGAGGTATCAAGACCACTGGCATCCCCCAGCTCTTCTGCCCAGTCCGGAGATAACTGGCACTGGTGTGCCAGAGGGTCCTCAGACCCCTCGCAGTCGTCCCCGTCATCCGACTCCTGGTAAACAGGTGGAAAGGTCGGAGCCGGGCAGTAGATGAATCTGTCATCCATCGGCGCCAGATACAGCGCCGGGCGGCGCTGCTCCGACGCCGGGCCCGGACCGGGACTAAACCTGGGGACGACGTTGTCCGAAGACGGCGCCGGGGGCGGCTACGAAGCGGTCGACACCGTCGGAGGGGTCGTAAGGTCGACCGGCGTCAACCGGGATCCAGGCTAGGCCCCCCAGTCGCACCTGCGGGGTCCAAAGGCGTGCCGGCAGGTCTCGACGGCGGAGCGAAACTCCTCAAGGCCACGAGGAAGTCTTGAATCTCCGTCTGAGTCGCATCGGGCCCAGGGACCGAGAGGTATGGGGCCAGATGCGACTCCTGCGGCTCCAACAGAGCCGCGCGGGTGGTGCCACCCGAACCCTCAGCCGAGTCTGGCGACCGGTGAGGAGAGTCAGAAGAGCGATGTCCTCTCTTCGACTTCTTGCTGTGCCTCGACTTACCGGAATGCGAGGAGTTGGACCCCGACAAGCGGTTATGGCTGCGGCTCTGCGACCGGTCCTTGGGCGGCGCGGAGCCGACTGCCGGATCTCGAGCAGCTTGCGGGACCGCTCCCGCCTAGCTTTCGAGGTCAAGGCCCGGCAGTCGAGGCACGACTCGGCATCGTGGTCGGCCCCAAGGCAGTAGAGACACCGGCGGTGATGATCCGTGACCGACATCAGGCGGTGACAGGCGTCGCACGGCTTAAACCCAGGCATCCCTACCGGCACCAGGAGTCGAGGTCGACTCGAAATAGGAACCAAAAAAGTTCCAAAAGTTTAGTCAAAAAGTGACTAAAAGGGTATGCTCTTCCCGGATCTGCGCTTACTGGCGCGGAAAAAACAAGAACTGACGTCAGCGCGCGAGGGCGGAGTCTAAGTACGCGGAGCCGCAGACGACGC
This sequence comes from Triturus cristatus, assembly GCF_964204655.1. Taxonomy (NCBI): domain Eukaryota; kingdom Metazoa; phylum Chordata; class Amphibia; order Caudata; family Salamandridae; genus Triturus; species Triturus cristatus. The sequence continues at coordinate 1,101,938,930 of NC_140585.1, read as the reverse complement.
CTTGCGGCGCGCAAGGTTATTGCTGATGAAAATCTTTCCGGATCCAGCCTGACGCCTGGGGATATTCTAAGGTAAGGAATCTAACTAACGTGTTTCTTTCAGATATGGTACAGCAGCATCTGATTTGTTATCAAAACAAGACAGTTGATGAAATTCTGAAGTATGCAAAATACTGTAGTGACGATATTGAGTCAAGGCATAAGAAACTGAAAGAGAAAATGATGTGGGCACAGGTGAAAGCAGCACAGCAGAAAAATTTAAATTTTGTTGATTCTTCTCAAACAGGTTTAAAGTAAAAGGGTAGAAACAGAATTTTCTGAATGGTCAGGCACCTAATATGAATGTTGTACTAAATGGTGGTGTTCAGGTGCAAATTCAGGGAAAAGGTAAAGGTTAAAACAATAGAGAAGAGATGAAAAAGAAATATCCTTGTCATGCGCGCGGGAAGATGGGACATTGGAAGAACGAGTTTAAGTTCTTTTTAGGAAATAATGGAATGGTTCAACATTTTAATCCACAGATGCAGAATGAAGTGGTTATGAATCAACAACAGATGCAGATGCAGCAGCAACAGGTAGTTACACCACAGGTACAGCAGGTACAACAGGTACAAGTGCCTCCAGCTCCAATGCCTAATAATGTGAGTGCTCAGGTACAAAGATACAGTACGAATGCTGGATTTCTTTTGGTTGAACAAGTCGGTAAGAATCAAAATGTACAAATGATTTCACAATACTGGTTACAGTGTCCTGAGAGTGATTCAGATTCATCTCAATGGCGGTGCCTGAGGTGGGAAGAAGAGTGTGGGCTTGGCGCAGCTCTGGAGGTAGATCAGTCTGGTCCTTTTGTGGATGGGAAAGTGGTAGCTAATTATATTACATTCCTTGTGGACACTGGTGCTACCCATTCTACTGTGAGAGCAGCAGAAATTCCAATCCTACCCCTCTCGGGAGAAACTATCCAAGTTGTAGGAGTGTCAAATGAGGTAATTAAAAGTCCGGTGACCAAACCAATGGTGGTTCACATTGGATAGTTTAGAGATTTGCATCGGTTTGTGATGTGTGACACAAGTGGAGAGGTGTGGCTCACTGGTTAGAGGAAGCAGACCCAGAAGCAGAGGACGGCCCGGGACCAGGGTTCAATCCCTGACGCAGCAGGGTCGTGGATCAGGGCCAGCGGACTCGATAATTCTCGCTTCGGTGCCTACTCTAACCAGGGATCACACTCGGCGACTCTGGGCATTAGCTTGCCTCATCTCCACAACGGCCCCCCACATTCGCCGGGGATGCCTGGTTTCACCTTGGAGATACCCTGGAGGGACCATCTCACAGGGATAGCCAGGACGGGTTTCCCAGCGGTCTACAGTGCCAGGACGCCTCAGGGCAGCAATGCGCTTTACAAGACACATACATTTACATTCACAAGTACGGTAAACCTTTTAGGTAGAGACTTGTTGTGCAAAATGAATTGCACCATCTAATCTACACCAGATCGCATAGCTTTTCAAATGCCAGATAAAGATGTTGCTTTGAAGGTGATGTTAGCAAGACAAGGGACAGAAGTGAATGATTTATATCCTTTATATATAGTGAAGGATGTAGCTGTTGAATTGAAAGATACAGTGATGACTGATGTGTAGAACTTTACAGGGCAACACATTTGATTAATGAAAGGAGTTGATCCTATTCAAATTTCAGTCAAACAAGGAGCAGAGTTTCCAAAAACACCACAGTATAAAATGAGATCTGGAACTATTGCAAGAGTTACTCTTGTAATTGTGTAAAGGATTGAACAGGGTATCCTGAGAGAAATATTAGGGAGTCCTTGTAATTCACCTATTATGGGAATTAAGAAATCGAGTGGCAAGTATAGGATTGTGCAAGACCTGATAAAGGTGAACAAGATTGTGGACCCTGTTGTCCAATAGTGCCAAACCCAGCAGTGATTCTTTATCAAATTCCCTGTAATGAGGATGGTTCACCGTGATTGATTTGTGCCAAGCATTTTTCTCGATACGTTTACATCCGGATAGTCAATATCTTTTTGCTTTCCGGTTCGGAGGCCGTGTTTTGGCATGGTGCCAACTTCCTCAAGGATATACAGAGAGTCCTTCAATCTTTAATCAGATTTTGAAAAAACGTGCCTGGAGTCATTGGTAATGCCAGAAGACTCAGTATTGGTGCAATACATATATGACCTATTAGTGGCATCAAAGACACGAGAGGCATGTGTGACAGATACAATTGCTCTACTGAACCATTTGGCAGTAGGTGGGCATAAAGTGTCACCAGCAAACTTGGAATTTTGCCAGAAAGAGGTTCAAAATTTGGAACACAAAATTGAGAAAGGAGTCAGGAAAGTATCACAAGATTGGATTGCTGTGATATTGCAAATGGGTCCTCCCAGAACACAGAAAGAAGTTTGAATGTTTCTGGCCATGGTCGGATAGTGCAGACAATGGATAAGTGGTTTCTCACTGATAGCCAAGCCATTACAGAGATTGACTCACAAAGATGTAGTCGGTCCAATCCAATTGGTTTAAGAAAGTATGAAGGCTTTTATTGAGTTGCAAGGCAGTCTTTGTCGAGCACCTGCATTAGGAATGCCAGATTATTGTAAAGATTTTGCGTTGTTCTGTTGCGAGAAAGATGGATGTGCACTTTCAGTTTTAACGCAAACACATGGCATGGCGCATCGTCATGTCATATTTCTCTGCTACTTTGCACTCAGTGGTGGCAGCATTGCCAGGTTGTTTGAAAGCAGTGGCTGCTACATGTGTGAGTCTGGAGCAGAGTGAATCAATTGTAATGGGACATTCAGTGAAAATGTATGTGCCACATTTTGTTTAAATTTTTCTGAAAGGACATGAACGCAGCATCTTACGAGTAGTCGCTTGACTAGATATGAGAGAGTGATCTTGGGTGCTAAGAATGTTACAATAACAAGATGCACATCACTAAATACAGCAACTTTGCTGCCGAGTACAAGTTGTGAAGAAGTGATTTTTGGATGTGACAGAGTTGTGCACCAAACCAAGGCCTGATATAAAATAAACCTTTGTCAGAATCAGACTGTGTGATGTTCATAGATGGTTCTTGTCTGAGGAACGAAAGAGGTGTTTTGCAAGCTTCTTATGCTGTGTGTACAGTGGCCATGGTTCTTGAAGCATCTTGTCTAAAAGGGGTAAATTCAGCACAAATTTCAGAATTGGTTGCTTTGACAAGAGCTTGCATAATTGGCAAAAATTGAGAATAACCATATTTACGGATAGTCAATATGGTTTTGGAGTGGTGCATGATTTTGGACAATTGTGGATGCAACGCGGGTTTCTGACTTCTTCAGGATCCCTGATTAGAAACAGCACAAATGTAAAGGACTTGCTGGATGCATTACAGTTGGCCAAAGAAATTGCAGTGGTCAAATGTCTGGCACATAAATCAGGAAATTATACTGTGACCAGTGGGAACAGATACGCAGACCAAGTGGCTCGCTTTTGTGCACAAAATTTAATTTCAAGCAACAAAGGGACAGAGAAGAAGAATCCAAATTGTCACTTGATGTTCTCTTTGGTAGAGACATGGAAGGAAATTAGACAGTTGCAGGAAGAGGTCAGTGAGGAAGAAAAAGAGATTTGGATTAAATCAGGTTGTACACGCAGTGTGGGTGTGTACAGATGGTAGGCCAGTAATGCCAGATTGCCTATTATTGTGGCCAGGATGTACCATGGATTGACACATGTGGGAAGGGATGCCATGATTAAACTTTTTAAGCAGTCCTGGTATAACCCCAAGTTCAGGGTTATTGCCGAGAGTCTTTGTCAAAGATGTATAGTTTGCCAGCAGCAGAATCTAGGGAGAAAGACTGTTATTAGTTGGGGACAAATTAGAAAAGTAGCAGGACCATTTACACGGTTACAGGCTGACTTCATAGATCTCCCTCCTTGTAATGGACTGAAATATGTGTTGGTTGTGGTTTGTCCGTTATCTCGTTGGGTGGAAGCTTATCCAACAAGAAGAAATGATAGTTTAACAGCTGCTAAATTGCTTTTAAGAGAGATCATTCCTAGATTTGGATTTCCAGTCTCTTTAGAAACGGATAGAGGCACAATAATGAAATAATTCGGATGATTTGTGCAGCTTTACAAATTGAACAGATGCTGCTTTGTGCCTATTGACCGGAAGCCTCAGGTGTGGTCGAGCAAATTAATGGCACTATTAAATCCAGGCTATCAAAGGTGTGTGCATCCACAGCTCCGAAATGGCCAGATGCTCTACCCTTGGTACTGAGGAGTCTGAGAAGCACTCCTGATAAAAAAAGGTTGGAATATCCCCTCACAAAGCCATAATGGGGAGAGCAATGAGACAGCCGATTGTACCAGCAAATCAACTGATGAATATTACTGATGATCTAGTGCTCGATTATTGTAAAGGATTGGCTCATGTGGTGCGTTCTTTGTCTCATCAAGCTGGAAAAGTTGCAACCACAACACAGCAAGAGCAAGCACATGATTTAAGTCCAGGAGAGTGGATCCTGGTGAAGAAACACGTAAGAAAGTCATGTCTGGAGCCTCGTTGGCACGGGCCATACCAGGTAATACTTGTGACAACGACAGCATTAAAGTGTGGTGGCTTGCCGATTTGGATACATGCGAATCATACAAGAAGAGTCCCAAGTCCACTTGGTAGACTGGAGGAGGAAGAACAGCAACTGGCAGAGAGTCAAGTTGAGCTAGAAGCTGCAGAGCCTGAGGCCACAGAGACCGAAGGTGCAAATCCTGAAACTGTTGAACCGGAACAAAGTCGAATAATGTGGGCACCAGCTACTGGGGTTCATAAGACTACTGTTGAAGTCAATGATGGAGAAGTGTTGAACTAAAATCGAGAACAAGTGCAACAAAGAAAGGAATCGAATAAGAGGAGTTGCGAACAGAGGAAACTGTTAACGTTAAGAAACCAAGAAAAGGTGATGTGTGGAAAACAGGAGTGAAAAGATTGAACTACACTCTGAAAAAGAAAACACCAGAAACAATAGTAGAAGTATCAAGCCAGACTGAACAGAGTGAGTCGGAAGAAGATACAGTTCGTAAAACAAAAAGAGCAAGAGTTCCAAACAAGAAATACACAGCACCTGAATGGACATATGTGGTGCTGGAAGAAATTGAGCACACAGATCAGAGCAAAGAAAATGCTGGTGTAGAACCAAATGACGCAAACAGTTACAAGTCACCCTAAAAGAACTGTGTAAACTAGGGTGCAGAAAATTGAAAGTTCTTTCAGAGAACTGAAGCAGAGATTTAATCAAAGGTTGTGAAGATATTTAAATATATACATATATAAAAAAGAAAAAAGAAGAAAAAAGAAAAAAGGGGGTGAAGAAAGAAGGTTTAAAGTGTTTGGATACACTACTTTGGATAGTTTTTCATAATAGTTTTTAAGTTTTTTAGAATCTATACAAATGTTTCTAGAAATGGCAGATACAATAGAGACTGATTATCAAAATCGTAGTTTTAAACGTAAATGTATTAATGCTTGCTTCTTTAGTATCCTATTACTAATGTTGATATGGTTAACACTAATTGTTATTGTGCCTGTCTTTATGTTAGCTAATGGAAATATTACTAACAGTGTGATGAGTGAGAACATAGATTCTAAAGGTCTTAAAGAGGTCTCACATACTAATGTAGAGAGAATGGTAGATGACAGTATCTATCATCTGGATAAGTCAACTTATGACTTTTCATTAAATGTTTTTACTAAGTTGTTGCACGAATATGTGGACACCATGAATGTGAGAGATTTTTATGTGTGCAGGCAATTACCATTGTCTGTCTCAGAGGGGTTGACTTACCATCACCTACCTTTAACATGTGGAGTGTCTTGTAGTGTCTTAACTAGTCTTTTTTATGAGAAGGGTAGCGTACAATATTATTATTCTAACATGGATTTTGTATTTTCAAAAACTCCAATTATAAAGGACATGAATAGGGTAAGTAGTGCTAAAGATGCAGAGTTTATGGAGGAATTTTTCCATTCAACAAAACCAATAGATACAGTATATGCGCATTGGAAAAATTTAACTTGTAGTTTCCGGTTTGAAGAAATAGAATTTATTAACATGGTAGAGGATAGAAGGCAACATTTTAAGACAAAAGCTGCTGAGCAAAAGTCTCATGTACCTCCATGGCCTTCTAGAGAAGGAAATTATAAAAAGGTTAAGACATACACTGCCATGACTCTGGATGGGCACCATAGCTGGAAGCTTTGCTTGCTTAGATTAAAAACTGAATATAACAATTATTTCATTGGTTCTAGTGAGTGTGTCCATGTTTTTCCAATTACGGGAGGATGGGGAATAAGAGGAGCAATTGATCCTGTCTTTCCAGGAATCTATTATGTGTGTGGTAAGAATGCCTACTATGGAATGAATGAAGTAAAGAATGGAGTAATGCGTAGTAAAAGGGGAGCACGTTTTTCAGAAATGGTGGGAGATATTTTTGGAGCATTGATACCTTCAGTTGGAGTCATTCTAAATTCACATAAAATTAGAAAATTGCCCACAGTGGTTGATCGATTATCAACAGACACTGCTGGTGGGTTTTTGATGATTGATACTGAAATGGTTGCAATCAGGTCTAAGGTTTTACAAAATCGACTTGCCCTTGATGTATTATTGGCCAAAGAGGGCAGAGTGTGCAATATCTTGAAAATACAACAATGCTGCACATATATCCCTGATAAGAGTAAGAGTTTGGAGGGTTATATCAGAAATATTACAAATCATGGAGAAGATTTGGCTGAAATGAAGGTTGATGGTGCTTGGGAGAAACTTGGTAAGAGTTTCTCCTCTGTGGGTAATTAGTTGCTGCTTTTGCTACTGTTTGAGTGCTGCATAAAGACCTTACACATTGCCTCTAAGTTAAGCCTGACTGATTTGTGCCAACCTTCCAAGGGGTTAAGCATAGGTTAATTTAGGGACTTCTGTAGTCACCCTGACAATGACTATGGTAGTTTCTTGAGTAGGGCTTTCACCCTATTCAACTAATAACCCATTTCTTACAGCCGCACACAGACTCAAAAGTGCACATATGTATGCACACAAACAAAGATGCATGCACAGTGAGGCTCGGACGTGATCTCAGCTCTGGATCTAGCCCCTGCTCTCCTCAGATCCTGGACTGACACAGCACCCAATTGAAAAGCTTTCTCTCTGGCTCCTGCCTACTCACATTTAGGTGATTTCGCTCTGGCTCCTGCTAGCACTCTTGTTTCCTGACCCACTGTTCTCACATATAGCATGACTGATAGAGTGGGGCCTACAACATGTCAGAACTGCTTATTACTTTGCTAGATTTAGAGTTAATACAGATCGTCACTTTTCAGACCTCGTAGGCTAAAAGACTGTGTGTTTGTGTAGCATGAGGTCCTAGCATTGGTTTGTCAATCTTAGGGCCTTGAAATGAGCAGTACAGTCTTCTTTAATGTGCATAAACCCTCTGAATGGTGTACTGAGCTAAGCCTCACCTTGGAAACCACTTCAGCGGTATTGGCGACATACCAGTGACTCCTGGCGATTTGTGAAATACTCATGACTTAGATATTTATAAAGCAGTAATGTGCCAAACAGATTTTTGCTGCTAGCAACCCTCCCATGCCGACAACTACAAATCGCTGAATATGCAGATTAGGTGTAAGAGCAGACGAGTAGTAGTAAGCAATCAGAACCAATGCATAACAACCTGGAGCACACAACTGCCGGTCATGTGCGGCCAAGATTGACAAGGAAATAAACATGGATATATATGCACAACATACACAGAGAAATGTGTTAGCAAATATAACCGACTCATCAGCTGGCTTCTCCAGATTATGTTAAAATGAGAGTAGATCAGCATCCACATTATACCGGTAAATAAATATATACCTTTTTATACTGTGCACTATAAAGAGTTTTTAACGTACTTAATCCTAACAAAACCAAGTGTTTCAAAATAAAGGTAGAAAAAATAAGTTTAAAAAAAAAAAATCACCTGGGTATCTTGTTTTTCCTCACATGCTTGCGCCCAAGGACTGCCCCTTTGTGTTGTGTCGCTTTCCTCTGAAATGTATTTGTAAATGGGGGACCAAGACTGCGACGATGATGACGGGTAGATATTACAGTCTTCTGATGTATTGTACTGACACTCCATTTGAGAACTTAAGCTACTCGACTCTAGAACTGGTGATAACTGGTGAGAAAAAGTAAGAATATATACATGTTAACAGATATAAGAAAAAAAAACTTCTTATTCCATATAATACTGAGACCCAAATAAACCTTTTGGTCTTAGACTGTTTCTCACCATTACATGCACTTGGTAAATTTGGTCTGCCAATAATTATATTTTCGGTGGGTATTTATATATATGTATATATATATATATTATTTTTTTTCCCTGAAAAAACAAAGGTTAAAGTAACATTATAGTTTGGTGTGATAAACAGATCTGTCTCTGTTTAAAAAAAAAAAACGTAACTATTCACAGAAAAAAAGGTTCAAGTAAGGTTAAAGTTAGGTGGATATGCCAGTGACAACATCAACGTTTTGAACTAAAAATACATACAGAAATTCCCCAGTTATGGTTAGCAGAGATAACTATAACTTGTGCCTCGCCATGCACTACTTCTGACCTCACATATTACATCCCTCGTGACATGTTCTATGACATAATTTATGACATCACTGATGACATCTCAAATGACATCACTGATGACATCATCCAAATAGTATGTTATGTAATGTTATACAGAACTTCTACAGCGAGCGTTCAATGACCGGTTTCATGGCGCTAAGAGCACTAGCAGCAGAGTGTGTTAGTTTGTTTCATAGTGTACAGCCTCTCCTCTTCCTATGTAGGGTGAGGCTAGGCAAATAAGGAAGGAAGAGTGATCCACTGACCCAGATGAAAAAGGGGTACAACCTTCAGGAGGAAAGCAGCCCTGGTTCTGATCTCTAACTTGTGAGGATAAAAAGTGGTGAACAGAAGTCAAAACTCACAGACACACTTGGCAGAAGAAATGGCAACAAGGATAACCGTTTTCCTGGTTAAAAGCCTTAATGAACAACTGTGAAGGGCTCAAAGAAAGCTCCCATCACAAAAGTAAGAACCTGGTCCAAATACCACTGCATCATAATTAAAGAAATGAAAGAAGTCCTATTGGTCAGATCATTCACAAAAAATGTCAAACAATGGAAGACTTGAAAAGGGACAGATGATCTGGGAGACAAAGAAAAGCAGGCAAGGCTTATTGATACCCCTTCACCATACCACAACTTTCCTGGGCTAAAGAAAGCGCCAACTAGTGGATGTTAGACAGGACACAGAGGACTGAAATCTGAACACCTTCCTGGATGCACGGGAACAACAAATTTATGTCCTGTAGTCCCTGTGCAGCCGTAAATGCTCAGCCCATGGTGGTATACAGTACTGCTCCTATAACCAGGAAGAGCTGAGAGGGCTCCAGATGAGATGGGGGTCACTGAAGGAGAACCCAAGTCATGCAGCAGGTATCCTGTCAACTGCATGTGTGACTGCACCATCTCCAGTCCTGGCCTTCAGAAGCTAGTCGTACAGATAGGGAAAAACTGGAATCCCCGACCCCCTAAGATTGGTTGCTACCACTGCCATTACTTTTGTGAACACTTGTGGTGCCGATGCCAGACCAAAAAGAAGAACAGCAAATTGATAGCGAGTCGTGCTCACCACAAAGTACAGGTGCTTCCTGTGGGACTACAAGATCAGTATATGGAAGTACATGTCCTGTAAGTCAAATTACACCATCCAGTCTCCAATATTGAGCAAGAGAAAGCATCTTGAACTTCTTGCATTGGAAGAGGTTCACAACCCTGAGGTCCAAGATCTGACAGGGACCGTGGCCCTTCTTTGGAACAAGGCAGTGCAGTGAGTAGCATTCTTGGCCAATCTCCTGAGCTAGCAGCAACTCCATGGATGCTTTCTGTAGGAAGGCTGCCACCTCTGACTACAGTATGGGAAGATGTTCCTGGGAACAGTCTGAAAAGGGAGGGGGACTCCTACGAGGAGACTGCTGAAAGGGTAAGGTATAACCTTTATCCACAATCTGGTTGACGTACTGGTCCAAAGTTACGGCCTTCTAAGCATGTAGAAAAGGTGCATCTGATTCCCTCCGGTCTCAGATGGCTTGGAGGAGGAAGGAGTGACTGCTTGAGAAGGTGCATGGCTTTTGCTCTTCCCACTGCCACTGTACTTTCTCAGAACAAGATTCATAGACGACTTCTCAGCAAGAGCCCCTGGATGTTAACAGAAACTGAGGCTGCTCCAAAATCCTCAACACTTCTGAATACCTGAAATTCCCTCCTTCGGGGCTGCAGACCAAGAGAGTAGGCCATGGCAGAACTGGATTGAAGCTTTCCAAGGCTAATTCAGCCTTTTCCCCGAACAGTCTGGCACCTTCAAAGATGAGGTCCATCAAGGTGGATTGCACATTTGAGAAAACCCAGAGGTTCTCAGCCAAACATGCCTCCTGACAGCGACAAGACGTCCCCATTGTCCTGGCAACAGACTGTATAACCTGACCTGATGCTGCTTGACAGACCCTGATCAATTCTTGGAAATAGGCCTGATGCTACTTGGGAATATGGGCCAAAAGGCGTGGGCATAACACCCTAGCAGGTGTGTGGCATTGAAGGACTTCAAGGACAGGCTCCCAGCTGGAAAGATCTTTTTGGCCTAAGATGTAATCCTTTTAGATGCCCTGTTAGCCAGTGAAGTAAGAACACTTCAAGGAGTGACCATAGCCGAGGGACAGGCCTGAATTACCAGAAAAAGTGTGCTCTGACAGGAATGATGGATAACTCAGGCTAGTGTAATATCTTCAGGCGACAGACCTGTTGAACGCAGGGGTCGAGGTCAGTTTGGTCCACTTAGTTAAAATGGAGTATAGGAGAGCCGAACTGAATGGCAACATTGACTCCTAAATGTAGTGGAAGGTTGCAGGACTTTAGTCAGACTGTCAGGCTTAACTTTGACAGTAGGCAAGGGAAACTCCAGAACCTCTGCTGCTTTTTTAAAAACAGAAGGGTATGAGGTAGCTCCAGCAGGGAGGAGCCCAGATGGGTCCAGGAACTCCGAGTAAGGGAAAGTGATGATGCCACTAGCCTCAACAAGTCCTTGAAATTTCTGTAAGGGCTATTGAATGACCTCCAGTTCATAGGCCGTGTCAAACAGATGATAAAGAGCATACCTTTCCTGGAACTGTTTAGCTTCCAGCTGGTGTTGTGCCAACCTTTTGGGTGTGCGTACAGGTTCCAGAGGCTGGAGCACCGAGTTGATAAACTCCAAAGTAAACACTGGCACTGAGGGCATCAGGGGTGCTAAGTAAACAGGAGTCAGAGGCCAATTCTGGTTATAAAGAGAAGTCGAAGAGTCTTGGCAACTTACCTCATTTGGGTTTGCTCAAATGCCTCCTCCTCTTATGTTTGTCGGGAGGATCTCGACTCAGACTACGCCGGAGGCCTTGATCTGTTCGGGACGTGCACCTACCTCTTCTTTCCCTGGTTCTGGCCATAAATAGCATGACCTCCCTTTCTTTAATATCCTTTGGGTACATGCTCCAGCACTACGAGCAAGATTTAGAGCTGTGGTCTGGATTGGGCGTGAAAGGAGGACTCCCCTCCTCTTAAGCTGGGAAGGTATGTATCAATAGTTTGTAACCGTAAATGCGGCTGCAAACCACTGATCAGTTACTGAATCGCAAGTTTGGCTGTCGGACAAGTTACACTTTAAATATGGTGTCAGGCAGACTCGGAGAGCAGGCAATCATCTAGGGGTTTCAGTACGCTCCCTCCAATATATTTCCAAACACAAAACGTTTCCTTTCCCCCTGTCCCACCCCTCTGTTTTTAATGGACATAGGTTGCTTTTTAAAAAAAACATATTTTGTTTGGGAGTGCAAATGCAGAGACTGACATCTGCTGTCTCTTGCAAAGCTCTATCCTTGCATTCACAGCCAATCACAGTGGGTCTCACCGCTAGCTGGCCAATTAATATTTTCAATGTGACCAATTATTACATAGGTCACATCATACATTGAATTTCCATTCATAAATTGGCCAGTGTGCAATCTGCACTACCCTGGTTTGTGAACCGTGATCGTATATCAGACCCTAAAAATATTCCAGTAGAGATCTTCCTACACAAGACCTCATGCAAAGGGATTTAAAGACTACTTATTTCTTACTCAGGAGCCAATGGAGTGCAAAAGCATGTTTCCACGTTTTCACATGCACCAAAATCAAGGCTGCAGTATGCTGTAGTATATAGAGTCCAATCATCAAGTAGTCCATATTTGCACTACTGGAATAAAGTAATCTTGAAAGCAATTACTGGAATAATGTAATCTTGAAAGCAATTATCCCAAAGCTACCCGGACCTAGTGCTGAAGGTTTAAAAAGAGCATTTGTCCTCAGATGGAAGAGATCCGTCCATATACCCTTTGCTATCCAGGTTTAAAGAGAGATCTTGGTGGATCCAGACTCCCAGATTCACATGAGTAACTCCTCACAGACCAGGAAGTTGCTATACATATTTCTTAGAGAGCGCTTCATCCTGGAACCACAGAAGAAACCCCCCGCTGCACCCTCACTGATGAGTCCCAGGGCTTTCTGTAGATTCTGCACATTGCAGTTCATCCTCCCTACCCAGATAAACAGGCAAGGCAAGCTCAACTTGAGCATTTTATTTCTTAAAGTAAAATCTTGAACAAACTAAGATCTAAATTGGATGTAGACTGCATGCTCATATTACTGGATCCAACCGCAGCCTTCAACTCCATCAATCTCTCTATTCTGAATAAAAGACCAACAGCATGCTTGAAAGGGATAGTGGTTTTGGACTGGTTCGGGTCTTTCCTTCACGATTGACCATATAGGGTGTTACTGCCACTATTTCTCTCCAAATTAGGAAGACTGTGGTCTGGCAGGGGTTAGACACCCATTCTAATTACCCTATATCATTTGCCACTTATTCCAACATAAATATCATGTGCGCTAAGATTTTGTTTTAATTGATTCTTGAGCTGAACATCTGGAACAAAAGAAGAACTTTTTAAAATGACTCCAAGAAATAGACAGCTAGATGTTTAGCAACCAGTTTAAACATAACTCCATCAACACCAAAATACTGAAGGTTGGAGTAAAGCCAATCACCTGACTGTTAAATGCTATGTATTGCTTTTACCAAAGATGAAAAGATCCTAGCCGGATGCCAGACTGATAACTTGTAGACAGACATTTCTCAATCTATTAGGTTAAAAATGGTTGGAGTGCACTAAAATTAGCTAATCACATCACAAAGGTTTCTGCAATGTGGATGTCATTCATTTTCTTCCTTCTCATGGATCTTTAACCACTCACCTCTCTATAGGTCGCTTTTGTTTTTTAAGAAAAGTATTTTTTACTGAGTTGTAATTTTCATGCTTTTTATTTTTCTTTAGTCAGAACTACAACAATCCAATCTATTATTTATATGAGATGAACACATTAGAGATTGCGTTGAAGAATGGATCATTTTTCCCTTTCAAATCAGACGCTTGTATTGATGGCCATATTTTGCAGATGTATTTTCTCTTTTGCCTAGATTCATTATGCCACTTTATTTTGTAAAGAATTGAGCCGGTATCCTTCCTCAGTCCATACCATTTGTAAGGTCTGGCATGCCACCTCTGGCCAAACTAACTAGTTCCAGATCAGAAATACACTGATGGGCAATTGTCATAATCTTGAGAGCCTTTATCGTCATCATTTTCCAATTGCTTACTCAAGAACCAAATTGAGGATGGGGGGTGAGGTTTTCTTCCCTGTCAAGGTTTTCTTCCCTGTTAACTCCAGGGCAAACAGAACATCCCTATGGTCCAAATATAACACAGAGAAAATGGGATGTCACCAGTTCGTTGCCCATGCAAGGTCAGTGCAAGTCTCCAAGGATTTTGAACCCCTACCAGTTGGCAAGGAAGATGATTATGAGTGGGTTCTGATTTCTGAGCCCTGCATATTCACTTGTGTGCGCAGGGGTCCGAATTACAAGTTTGCTTTTATATTGTTTGTTGTAAACTATCTTTATTCCATTAAAAAACAATGACATAGCAAGGAACACATGACATTACATTTTACTTCCTGTATAAAACCTAGTCAAGGTACAACAAGAAACTCCCTTCCCCCCAACCAGAGGGAGCAAACAGCTCATTCCCCTTCACTGTCCGCGTCCAAGACGCACCTCTTGTTCCCCCAGAGAGGGATCCCCAAGTAAAAGGATTCTAGATCTGATGCCAAGGTACCCCCCTCATACCATCCGTTTTGGAACGAGGGCTGGGAGGGTCAGGAGCAACATGGCCTGCCCACTGTTCGTGGGCTCTCTTCACCTATCATGGGTTCCCCTACCCCTCCTCTCCACCCACAAGGATGTCCAATAGGGCTGACTATGTTTGTAGGTCGTTCTGGACCTTGCCATTATGCCTATTCAATTTAATAGGTTACTCCTCTGTAAGGACTCATTCCATCATGTACATGTGCCATAGGTGCGTGTGGGGGTCCCTGCTACACATCCAATACATTGCCTCCCCTCTACGTGCCAACATGAGTTTCAGATTCTAGAATTTATGATACATCTTTTTACCTTTTATTTTTAGAAGCATTCCTAGTAGACCCTGAGAGGCCCAGGTTCTAAGGGAATACCGGTCACTGTCTGAAAAATTCAGAAGATGCTGCAGCGACACATCCAGCGCGGCACCTCTATTCCGGAGTACACGCCTCTGGAAGACAGACTGCTCCTTGACCCTATTATGGACAAGTCCACTTGCCCAATATACCGAAAGTTGGTAAACATGTCGAACCCCCTAGTGACGCTTAGGGCAGCATGGACGGGTGATCTGGGAAATATAGACGACACAGACTGGCAGGAGTCATTGCAAAGTCCACGAGAGATAGCAGTGAGGATGCTATTTAGGTTACTACAAATTAAAATACTATACCGTACCTATTACCCGCGTACGCTTCTCTACACTTGGGGTAAAACACACAAAGCGCTCTGCGTCAGAGGGTGTCAGCAAGAAGGCACCTTTTTTCATATCTTGTGTGAATGCCCGAGTATAGCTAGTTACTGGCAGGAGGTTACTGAAGTCCTGTCCAACGTCTCAGGTATGCTGGTCCCTATGGATGCAAAATGGCTCCTCCTGATTAGAGGTGACTTTGATTGGCCCCGGTACACAGGAATCTGGATGGCCCTACCGGCTGGGATAGACAAAAGTAACATTGCAAGGAGGTGGGAGTCGCCCTTGCCACCCACACTGGGAGAGTTGAGGGCAGAAGAGACGGTCTATAAAGGAAGAGGATGCTCCAAAAAGTGGGAGGGAATATGGTAATTATGGCGACAGTATAGACTGGGCTTGGACGTTGAGGACCATCAGCCATGAAGGCATGGAGGTGCAGTTCTGTTTTTGTCAAAGGGGTGACCTTGCCGACTGTATGTATAAAGTAGTAGGGGTTGTACCTCCTGAAATGTATACTGTTGATGTTTTTATGTCTACCCGGGAGGATCTGATTGTAAGACTGAATCGTCAACCTAGTACAAATGACTAACTGCTGTCATTTATGGTCGATTGAGCAAACAGTTAATAAAAGATGATTAAAAAAAATGCAGAAGAAGGGCGTGGCCAAGATGGCGGGGTGAGCGGACGCTTCCTCCCGTAGCTCCTCCGGCCCGGCCAAGCTTGAGCCCTTTTCTTACGCTTTTCTCCCCCCGCTGAGGCTCAGCGTGTGAGAGGAGTGCGGCGGAGCACCTGGCGCGCACGTTGTTGTCGCTTTGGTTCGGATCGCCTCGAGGGAAGTCCCCCAAAAGTCCGATCGAGCTCGAGGAGCGACGGAGGGCCTGGGAGGCGGAGCGCATCGGAGTGCTGTCCGGGCGCCTCGGCTGGGCCTGGTGCTGAAAGCTGCGATCTGGAGGAAGTCTGACCCGTCGCTCGACGGAGGGTGAAGGAGCTCTGCGGGCTGGGAACCGGCGGTGCGGAAGACTTAGGACGGGTGCTTTGGCACTCTGACTTGTGTCGGCGACACTTCGCACTGTGTGGGCCCCTGTCCCTTGGCCGAAGTACGGCGGACTCTCTGTTGGGGTCGGACCATCTGGGCCCTTGCGTGTGACAGACTGAAACCGGCGGTGGAACTTATCTGATTGCTGTGCGTTTAGGGGGCCCCGGTGGTGTCGCCGGGCCTGGTCGTTCTGCCCTGCCCCGCCCTGCCGCCATTTTGTCCCCGAGGGATCAGTGGTGTTGGCCTTCACCGGAGCCCTTGCTGGTGGATGTATGTGACCGTCACTGCTGCCGGGCTGACTCTCTGAGGGACGTGCTGATGAGGAGCCCCCCACTGTACCTTCCATTGCTGTCTCGGATGGGCACCCGCGGCTGGCGGTGACCGGACTGAACCGCCATCTTGTCGCCTGTGACGCAGCGATTCTGCTTGCGGGGGGACCCCCACGTCGGGCGCTTGCCAGCGGCTGGGCATCCCTGGGGCGGCTGGACCTGTGCCCACCCGCAGTGTTTGCGATGACTGGAAGAGGCGGCTCGAAGAAGGGGGACCGCACCCTGCCGGACATGCTTGGCAGGGCCCAGCAACTGCGGGACAGAACACAGCCCTCGCCGGGGTCTTCCCGGGCCTCGGCGGATGTGACTGGGGGGGAGCCACCGGTCACGAGGTCCTTTATGGAAGAACTGTTTAGCTCCCTCAAAGACACTGAAGCGGGAAGTGGCCAGCGAGGTCCGGGAAGTGCGTAGGGAAGTGGAGGGCCTTGGCGAGCGCGTTAAAACGGTGGAGACGGAGGCCCAACGCCGGGATGAGGAGATAGTCCATCTTCAACAGGACGTTCTCCGCCTCCGGGAGCAGTGTGTTGAGCTCCAGGCCCACTCTGAGGACCTTGAGAACAGGTCACGGAGGAACAACATTCGAGTGCGTGGTGTGCTGTCCGCAGACGAGGGGTCCGATCTGGGGGGCTACCTGCAGGACCTGTTCCGAGAGATCCTGGGGGAAGCTGCGGACTTCCCTATTCGCATTGATAGGGCACATAGGGTTGGCCGGCAGCGCCAGTCATCGGCACCTCCACCGGATATTTTGGCTTTCCTGCCCGACTTCCCGCTGAAGGAACGCATCATGACTGAGGCCCGCAGGAAACAGCCCCTGACTTTCCGGGAGCGGCCTGTGGCGCTTTATCAGGACCTCTCCGCCATCACGCTGCAGAAACGCAGGTCCTTCAGGATTGCCACTGACTTTTTGCGCGAACACGAGACGCCGTACTCTTGGGGACATCCCTTCCGCCTGATCTTCCGGTGGAATGGGGTGCTACATCAGCTACGCTCCTTGCAGGACATTTGTGGGGTCCTGGGGCTTACGACGGCGGAGGAGGAAGGGGCTACACCGTCGTGGAGGCCCTCGGAGAGACGGAGCCGGCGGAGGTCGGCGAGGCGACGATCGGTGGCCAGCGCAGGGCGTCCTGATTCCCCTACCATCAGGGCGGACATGGCCGACGCATTGAGGGCGGCGGCCAGGGACTCGGCCGGCTCCACCGGCGTGGCCTTGACGGCCTAACACTCACTCCGGGGGGAGATGCCTCTAGCTTCTTTAAATGCTGGGTATGGGGCGGGGGGGTCGGGGGGGAGCGGATGGCGGTGAGTGGCAGGACGTCCACTTCGTTCTTTTTCTACGGACTTGCCCGTTTTGGGGCTTGACTGGGACAATGGGGTGTTTAAGTTTGCATTTGGCTAGTTGCCAGGGTTGTGTTTTGGGTGGGTGTAGGGGTTGTTCTGGGGTTAGGGAGGTTCCGTCCGATGTTGTCCGTGCCCACGCTTGGTCTGTTTTGGCTTGTCCCGCGCGATTGCCCCGCGCGCCCCACCCGCTGATCCCCTGCCCATTGCACGGCGTTCCTGATCCCCGGGAGGAATGTCGGCCCTAAAGGTAGTGACCCTTAATGTTCAGGGTCTGAATAACCCTGTGAAGCGCAGAGCGATCTTATCTTTGCTGGAGGGGACGCAGGCGGACATTTGCCTCTTGCAGGAGACCCACTTATTGTCCCGGGATTGCCATAGGCTGCGCTCTGCTAGGTTCCCTACCCAGTTCTTCTCCTCGGCAGCGCACAAGACGGCGGGGGTAGCCATTCTTCTAGCGAGCTCCTTTAGGGGGGAGGTTTTGTATAAGTGTGCTGAACAGAAGGGGAGGCTTCTTGCGTATCGCATGCGCTTAGGAGGCATAGCGTTTACAGTCGGTTCCGTTTATAGCCCAAATGACCACCAAGAGCGTTTCCTGGACTCCGTGTTAGTGGATGTCACTGCTTCTCCCGACCGCCACGTCATTTTGGGGGGAGACCTTAATATTGTCTTCGATTCTGTGATGGACAGATCGGCGCAGCGCTCCCCGCAGACGGGGGAACTGTCCCAGGCTGTGAAGGCCCGGATTGCGGAAATGGACTTACACTACCTTTGGCGCTCCATGCACCCCACTGATAGGGACTACTCTTACTTTTCACACGCACACCGAACCTACTCACGGCTGGACTATCTTCTGGTGAGTGGACCGATGCGCGCTGCCGCCACGGCGGCAGACATTGGGGTCCTGACCCTGTCTGACCATTCACCAGTCGCCGGCGTTTTCAAGTGGCCGGCGGCCTCCCCCTCTAGGGGGGTGTGGCGCCTTCGGGGTACCCTTTTACACAAAAAGTCTGTAGTGAAGTGCATTGGGGAGGTCATACAGGATTACCTAACTCACAATAGCAACACCGACACTTCACAAGCGACACAGTGGGCGGCATTGAAGGCAGTCCTCCGGGGGGAATTTATTTCCATCTCCTCAGCCGAAAATAGGGAGCGGCAACGGAAAAGGGACGAGCTGACCGTTCAGGTCCGGGAGCTTGAGCAGGTCCACCGCCGCACGGGGGCGCCAAGGGTGTGGCGGCAGTTGAAGGCTGCGAGGAAGCTCCTGTCGGCACTGGATCTTGATAGGGCGGAGTATGCCGCCTTGCGCTTGAAGCATGCCTTCTACACTGGGGGGGACAAATGTGGTAAGCTCCTAGCACACCGGCTCCGGGTCACGCAGCAGCGTAGCGTCGTGAGGGAACTGGTGGGTACGGACGGGGTGGTCGTCTCCGGGGACGCAGAGGTAGCGGAATCTTTCCGCGGCTTCTACGAGGCGCTGTATGCTGAGGAGCCCTCCTCGCCGCGGGATGCCGAAGGCTATTTGGAGTCAGTGACCCTTCCGGTGCTGGATCCTGCTCAGGCGGACCACCTGGAGCGAGATATCCATGTTGAGGAAGTGATTTCCGCTATCGCGCGGCTGAAACATGGTAAGGCCCCCGGGCCCGGACGGGTACACGTCTCTGTTTTACAAGACTTTTTGCACGGCTGTGGCCCCTGTCCTTACTCGGCTATTTAATTCCTTCTCCGAACCGGGAGCCATCCCACCGGATCTCCTGAGGGCGACGGTCTCGGTAATCCCGAAACCTGGGAAGGACCGGGCCTTCTGCGGTTCGTATCGACCCATCTCGCTTTTAAATGTCGACCTCAAGTTGTATACGGGGATTCTAGCGTCCAGGCTGGGTCCACGCCTCCCCGGATTGGTGGAGGCGGACCAGGCTGGCTTTGTACCCGGCAGACAGACGGTTGACAATACCAAGCGGGTGACGCATGTTCTGGAGAAGGCCTCGCGGATCCCGGGGGAGCGGATGTTGCTGTCCGTTGATGCGGAGAAGGCCTTCGACAGAGTTCACTGGCCGTATCTCGAGCTGGTTCTCAAGAAATTGGGAATCGGTGATAAGTTCCGCACCATGGTATTCAACTGTTACAAGCATCCTTCAGCGTCGGTGCGGGTCAACGGGTGTAGCTCCGGTGGATTTTCTATCGAACGCGGCACGAGGCAGGGCTGCCCCCTCTCGCCGCTTTTGTTTGCCCTCTACATGGAGCCGTTTGCTCAGAGGATTCGCAACAACCCGGATGCTATTGGGGTCCAGATGGGCCAGTATGTCCACACGGTTAGTCTCTATGCGGACGATGTCCTGTTGACCTTGGAAGACCCTAGGAGGTCGCTGCCTGCTTGCCTCCAGGAACTGGACGCCTTTGCACGTGTGGCCGGCTTCAAAATGAATATGAGCAAGTCGGTGGCGTTAGACGTGTCCCTGGCTGCGGATACCAGGAGGGACCTTAAGCGACTCTTCCCCATGCAGTGGTCCTCGTCCACGGTGCCATACCTGGGGATTCTGCTGGCGCCCACATTGCCGGAGATGGTTACGGCCAATTATACCTCCCTCAGCAGGAAGATCAAGGAGGAGCTTGGCCGCTGGAGCAAGGGCCTACTGTCCTGGCTGGGGCGCATCGCGGTGGTTAAGATGACGGTGTTGCCCCAGATACTGTATCTTTTTCGGGCCCTACCTCTCCAGCCCCCGGTGGGCTGGATACGACAAATGCAGGCTGACATCTCCCGCTTTGTCTGGCAGGGCCGCAAGCCACGGATGAAGAGGGTCCTCTCCACGCTTGCTCCGGAGGCGGGGGGTCTCGGTATTCCGGACCTCCGTAAGTACTTTCAGGCGGCACAGCTGCGATATTTGGTGGAGTGGAGCAGGTGGGAGTCCGACAAACACTGGCTCTTTCAAGACCAGGCAGTGGCGGGCCGCACCTTACAAGAGGTTCCATTCTTGCGCCGCGCGCATCGCCCCCCTAACCTTTACGCCTCTTTTGTTACGCGGGTCCCCCTGAGGGTGTGGGATGCAGTCTGTGAGGCTCGGGGCCTCACCACCTTCCCTTCGCCGTTCACACCCATAGTGGGCAACCCGGACTTCTCCCCAGGGATGGAGCCGGGAGCTTTTACCCATTGGGTGCATGCGGGCTGCAGGGCGCTCTTTCAGATCTATGGACCGGAGGGCGTGATTCCTTTTCAGCAACTTCGCCAGGAATTCGGCCTGACGGAACTGGACAGATTGCGCTACATGCAGGTTCGGCATTGGGCCCTCCAGCCCCAGGTGCTTGACACCGCTGCTCGTCAAATTACACCGTATGAGAGGTGGCTGGCTACCCGGACCTCCGACGCTAAGCTAATTACCGATCTGTACAAGTACCTACAACCCCCGCCGTTTCACTATTATAACCCGGGGAGGGAGCGCTGGCACAGAGAACTGGGTAGGACGCTCAGCCACAAGGAATGGGACAAAATTGCGTATCGGGCGCGGCACTCTGCATATCATACGGGCCTTACGGAGACCTTTACTAAGGTGTCCACTTATTGGTACTACACCCCGGAGAGACTGTATGAAATGCATAAACACACTGACAAGGGGTGCTGGCGGGGCTGCGGGCAGGAGGGTACCCTCTCACACATTCTTTGGGATTGCCCCTTGCTGACCGCTTACTGGAAGGAAGTTTTGGACGAGGTGGATAAGCACTTTGGGATAGAGCTGCCGCGCTTCCCGGCGTATGTCCTGCTGGGCCTCCCCAATGACATAATGTACCCATTGAAGTCCCGCAGGGGTAGGCAGATCGCGATTGCGCTGGGGTCTGCGGTCCAGAACATCCTTATCCACTGGCGCACCACCACTGTCCCCTCCATTACGGGTTGGTTGCATAGGCTCTGGCATGTGCTGGGAATGGAGAAGTTGTCGCTTACGGTGGCGGGGGAGATAGACCAATATGAAGAGCTGTGGCAACCCTTTCTAGCGCTGCTGTCCACCGAATTCCGGGAGCTCACCTGTCCGAGGTATCTTAGGCTTCTTAGGCTGACGCCGCCGGTGATCCCGGCGGTCTAGATCACATGTGAGACGGGGTCCTCGGGGGGGGGGGGTGCGGGGCTTTTTGGGGCGGATAAATCTGGCGCGGTACCATAGGACGGGGGGGTTGGGGTATTGTTTTTTTTCCCCTCCTTTCTTTACTGGGGGGATGAGGGATGGGGGGGGGGGTGGATTGTGCTTTGTTGAGTTGCTGCTGGCTTTCATTGCTCAGATTTGGGGTGTTGGATATGCACGCAGGGATCCCACAGATTGCATTTCTTGCCTTTCATTTACTGTGCTTTTCCTCTGGACCACCGAACTATCCTTCGCCAACCCTCTTGAGTTGCACCTTTTTCGTTTATTGTATTATATGTACCCTAACCTCCTATCCCCCTCCCCCATGGTTTGTTTTGTTTCAATAAAAACGTTTTAAACATAAAAAAAATGCAGAAGATGGAGTCCCAGTAACATTTCACAAGAGAACAATCCCAGGTCAAAGGAAGAAATTAGGCCCTCTCTGTCTTGCACCTAGGATATGCGGCACTTCAAACTGAGTACATTTTGCTTCGGACCACCAGTGTTATGTGTATGCAGTGTAAGAAACGGAATTGTATCAATTTGAATCTAGCATTACCCAAGACTGCTCTCACCTTGTCCCAGGTCTCGTCTGTAAACTAGTCTCCTATGTCAATGGCCCAGTCAGATTTTTCCTTCAGTTCTTTGCTTGAGGCATCACTCCTGAGCACCATGTACATATGTGTTATGGTGCATTGCGAGGCACCCAGGTGTAGAATAGCCTCCAACGTCCTTGAGGGCGTATAGCATGCCGAAAAACCACTCCATATCTCCCTGACTGTCTTCACCAGTTTTGCATATTGAGAAATTGGCCAGTTTCCACCCCAAACATGTGTTAAGCCTCCCGTATCTTCTGGGTAAACACCCCCTAATGTTTTGCAGCCACCGTACCTCCAGCGGGTCATCTTCGTGGTCGCCATAATCTGTTTAAATGGCTGCAGTACCCATAGAGTCAGCAAAAGACACACAATTGATGGACGGAATGCAGAACAAATCAAAACATTCTCCCCCAGTCAAGAGATCTGGGTTAAATCCATCATTCTTTTGCTCACCATGCCACCCCAGTTTAGACCTGGCCATATGCAAATCAGTCTTGACCCTGTGCCTCATGGGAACAGTCCAGCCCGAACTGCTGAGCCAGGTCCTCCCTGGACCGTAAACAAGCATCCTAGGACCCGTTTCGGGGTTTCAACCCTCTTCAGCCAGGATAGCTTGATTCCAGTGGCACAGTGAGCCCGGGAACTACGTCTAGGCATACCCGGCGCACTTAGGGCGAGAAAGTCCTAGGATGCTTGTTTCCAGTCCAGGGAGGACCTGGCCTGGCAGTTCGGGCTGGACTGTTCCCATAGGGCACAGGGCCAAGACTGATTTGCATATGGCTGGGTCCAAACTGGAATGGCATGGTGAACAAAAAAACGATGCATTTCGGCCCAGATCTCTGTACTGGGGTGAATATATGACATTGTTCTGCATTCTGTCCATCAATAGTTCTTTTTGGATTTGTCACCCAGAGTGGGACGGGTATGCTCAGACGTGAGTCCCGTGCTCTCCATGCCACTGGAATCAAGCTATCCTGGCTGAAGAGGGGTGAAAACCCGAAACCGGTCCTAGGATGCTTGTTTCCAGTCCAGGGAGGACCTGGCAGTCCGGGCTGGACTGTTCCCATAGGGCACAGGGTCAAGACTGATTTGCATATGGCTGGGTCCAAACTGGAATGGCATGGTGATTTAGGCCCAGATCCCTGTACTGGGGTGAATGCATGACATTGTTCTGCATTCTGTCTATCAATAGTTCTTTTTGCATTTGTACCCATAGAGTCAGGCCTCTGGCCAACTATAGAACCTGGAGCACCCGCTTTATTATCTGCTTCCAAATAACTTCAGTCTGTTTGAAAATGTAAGGATAAGCCATCGAATGCAGGAACCCCTCATCAGGAGTTCCAATAAACAGTCTTCCCAATGTGTGCCCCTTAGCAGTCTCTTTTCACAAGTTTTTTCGTCTGTCAACCATCTAGCTGTGTGTTGTATAGGAGATGCATAGTAATATGCTTCCATGTCCGGAAGTCCAAAACCCCCTTCCTTCAAATCTTGTTTGAGCAATGTCAGGGTAACTCTGTTTCGTTTATCTGCCCAGAGCAGCTTAATCATGAGTCTAATTTTTTAATGTTGCTGGGGGCAGATGGACATCTATAGGAAGTAAAGGCAGTGCAGCAGCACCACCATCTTTGCCACCGCCACTCAACCTCTGACCGAGAAAGGCAGAGACACCCAGAAGGCAATGTAAGTCTGGAGTCCACGGACCAATCTCTCCACGTTTAAGGCGTATTGTTTTTCAGGGGTGTGGGCTATCATTATCGCCAAGTATCGAAATGTTTCAGTCTCCCATCTCATCCATAATCTCTGTGAGAGGTTGGGTGGTCAGATTCCCCAAGGGGAAGAGGAGGCATTTACACATATTGACACAAAGGCCCAAGACATCTCTGAATTGTTCCAGGCAGAGCAACAACCTAGGGACCAGAGGTCACAGAAGTCTAAAACAGTGCATCATCCGCATACAGGGACACCAGATGGGTGATATCCCCCACCTTGAGACCCCAGTTCACCTGTTGCACACAAATTTATATCGCTAGTGGTTCTATGGCCAGCACGAACTACAGTGGAGCCAACGGGCACCCCTGATGGATGCCCCTCTGAATATTGCATGCGTTTGAGACCATGTTGCCTGTTCGCACTCTGGCTGTGGGTTGCTTATAAAGTAATCATACCAACCAACTGAACTAAAGGCTTATTCCAATATGTTGCAACACTTCCCATAAAGAATCCCAGATAAGGGTGCTAAAAGCCTTTTCCAAGTCAATTGCTACATGGGCCATTTTGTCATTCCCTGTCCTGTACTGAGTGTTGCACGTGTGTTAGTCGCCGTGTTCCAACGAGGCACAAAACCACACGGATCCTTGTGCATCAGACCTCTCACTACCTGTCCCAGCCTGATTGCTGAGGCCTATCATAGTATTTTTATATCAAAGTTAATCATGATGATTGGACGGTACAAGGAGGGGTCCAGTTCTTCTGTCCCAAGTTTCGGGATCATACAAAATATACCCTCCCTCATTGTGAGCGGTAAAACCCCAACTGCAAACACCTCCCAGAGGACTTCTAAAAGATTTTCTTTTGTCTGGGTGGAAAATAATTGATACAGTTCAGCAGGGAATCAGTCCCCCCTGGCGATTCATTTTTGGGCAACACTCTAGAGAACTTCCCGGAGCCCCTCAAGGGTGAGTTCCCATTCAAGCTCCTCCCTCAAGGGGAGCTCCAGCACGGAAGCGGAAGTGCATCTAGGTATCGAGTTAAAAGGACAGATGCTACCGGTGGCCCCTAAGTATAGATCTGTTGTAGATGCTGGGCGAATAGTGTTGACAGAAGGCTGCTTGACAGCTATGGTATTATCTGTTTTATGTAATGCCAAGTTCGGGGCGTGCTGGATCTCCCCTCTTAGTATCCAGGCCAAAAGCCTACTCAGCTCAGGCGTCCTGTACAAACGTCCCTACTTGATTATGTTGTATAATGTGCTTATTATGACCTAAAATCAATAAACATTGGTTCAAAAGCCTATTCAGCTTATCTCCTTACCGGTGAAGCCTTTGCAGAGTGTATATTTGCCCAGTTTGTCTCATGTGGTATCCAATATTCTCTCCACGTCTAGCAACGCCATCCAAAGTGTAGGTTTTGGTGGGAAAGGACTGCTGCAGTTCCACCAAATGTAATTCACCTCTTGAACCTCCCTTCTGCATCTGCCCATGAACCTCATACACCAGCCCAATACAACTCCCCGAATCACCAACTTCTTAGCATCTCACTCATTCCCTGGGGAATCAGTGTTTTCCCAGTTGAGGTCAAAGTAGTAAGAGTGCTGTACCCACCGCCTCCACTGCAGCCGGATCATGAAGTAAATCCCTCGTGAGTTGCCACTGGGGCAGTGCCTGGGGAAGCGTCCCTGTTGGGCATCCTCCATCACATACTCGACCAGGATGAGGAGAGTGATCGGGCAGAAATCTGCTGAGGGTTTCGGGTGTATTATACTGCTCGGGCCACATTGGAAATCCCCAACATTCAGTCTAGTCTACTAAGAGTTTGAAGGGTCAATGTGCAACAGGAGTTCTCATTGATGAGGTGTTGCTCCCTCCGTATTTCGGCACACGTTCTGAGCATGACTTCGCTTAGGGTTCTTGCTGTGTCTGGTCTCGAAGGGGAACCTGTCTATTGTGCCATCTAAAATACAATTAAAGTCACCGCCCATATGAGTGGGGAGTCCACACGGTATATCAGTAGATGCTGCTGTTTACGGAAGTATTCGGGGTGTAAACATTAAGGAAAGTATGATCCTTCCCATCTATTGTGTCCTGTAGCAGAAAGCTATCACCCCTCCACATCTGCCTCCAAATAAATCAGTTTAAAGGGGGTAGCTGCTGAAATCCATATGGACAGCCCTCTAGCACAGAACAAATAAGTGAAAGAATAACGCTGTCCTGCCCATTTTTGGCAGTTTAAGTGCCTCTATATCAATGAGGAGGGTTTCCTTGAGGCAGGAAACATCAACCCTCTGATAGCGAAGGAAGGAGAGTACTCTATATCTTTCTAAATAAGTTTCCAAGCCCCCGACGTTCCAGGTAAGTATATTGCACATCATGGTGGGTCATGTATCGTGGAGGATTGCTCCCTCCTTGCACAATAATTACACTCCACGCTGTAACTTGAAGCATAAAAGGATATTTAATTAGGACAAGGTAGTAACAATTAACATTAACCAAACATCATTAACTGTAACATTTCCCCTTCATCCTTCCCTTCATTCACTCTTTCCATCCTCAAACCATCACACCTGTGGCACTCATCCCGTTTCAATCTGCGACCTCCTCCATCTCTCCATTCTCGTCTTCACCTTTCTTCCAACATCCTCTCTTGGATTTCGTGCCATCGCTCTTGCATCCCGCACCCCGTTCAGTCACCTGTTCCCGAGGCGTGGATGCACCCGTATGTGACTCACCACCCCTCCAAAGTACTGCCAACCAGGTAACCCCCGTAGGGCAGTTGCTTGCCCCCCTTTCTCCTGTGCACCTTTCGCATCACTACCTTTCTTCCCTGCTGCACCAGATGGATTGTAGTAGGCATTCCCTAGCAGCGAAAGGTGCACTCCATTGTCCCTAAACAACAACAGCTCCTCTAATTTGAGCCCCACGTCGGCAATCACCTGAATGTCCTTGGTTTGGCAGAACACCCTCTTTGCCCTATTCAGATTCCTTCAGGCCTTTTCCACTGCTGCGTGCTTAACCACCCCTCTCAATGCTTTGCGTGGCATAAACGCGGTCCATGCTAAGCACATTCCCGCTAAATTGCATTTTAGCACTTCTAAATCCCTCTGCATGTGCTGCAAAATTGCCAATCCCGTTAGCCGTATCAAGTCATCTTTGCCCAAGTGTAGGACCAACATATCGGGGCAGCCTCTTTGGAACACCATTTTTGTCAGCCACGGCAATAAAGCCCCCCATTGCATCCCTCCTTTACCCCACCAAAGCACTTCGTGGTGGCTGCTCCTCAGACCCAGGTCACTGTTATATTCCATATAGGTATCATAACATAGGCCCCGGTAATCTCATTACCCGCCACCTCTATTCTCTCCCTACATTACACTTGTCACGGTTTACAGGGACTGACCTTTTACCTAGATATTACACTGCAGTCAGAACGCGGGTTTACCCTAGTTCAAAATCTCATACATTATGCATGAGGATTCTTGGAAGCACAGCAGGACTACCAGCTCCTGAATAAAATCTATGTACAAAGTTCAGGCCCAACGTCATCCTTACGCCGACACAGTAATACAGCAAGGTAGGACCCCTGGGGAGACCTATGGGTATATATACATCACTTCTTGCAGAGGAGACCGAGACTTCCTGGCCGACATACTACCCAGAGAAACTGAGGTTCCTGCATGCAGACACTCCAGCTCGCAGTGGTCTAACATCCCTTGCGGGGTGTCCAACTCGAGACAAGGACGGGGTCCCACAGTCTCTCACTTCAGGCAATGGGGTTAACTAAATCCTAGAGGGATTCTTGGCTTAACACCTACATACATGCTAGGTTTACTTAGGTACATCTAGTTAGGGAGGCATCGTAGGAGTACGCATCTTTTATCATGTGTTTTGTATATTCATATGTATTCATGACTATAGTAAGATGGTAGAGCTATACCATCCATTTACTTTTATCGTACTGATAATCATTTATATCTCATACTGCCTAACGGTTGTTGCAGCTTATCTATTCTACACCAGAATAACAATTGTTCAATAAATTCTTATTTAAAACGCCAAGCTTGTTTATTCTGTGTATTTCTCTGAGACTGACTAAGTGAGCACAAGTGACTGAACGAAAAGTAGTATATTGTTTCCACGGTCCTGAGGGATCAGGGTTGTCATGTTCGATGGTTGCCAAGAACTATTCTCTCCTTGGTAAGAGGAGGTTCTAGTGGCACAGTGGGCTAGTTGGTACAAGAAGGCCAACATACCCAGTGGGGGTGATCAGAGTTCGTCTGACACCAATCCTGCAGTGTATGGTGTACGTTGTCTAATCGCGCAGATCCTGTATACCTTTTATAGGAACTACACAACATGGCGCCACCAATATTGGTTGGGTACTTATTTAACAGTAGAATCTGAGTAGTTCAGTCGTGCTATTTTCAGAAGTCCCTATTCACTAAACACCAGAGACGTCTGGAGTGGGTAGGCTAAACTCCGCCACAGCTGAGTAGGCGAAAAATACTATTTATTAGCTGTTGGTTAATCAAGCTTGAAGGACACAGTGTTCCTAAAAATTGTGCAAAACACCTTATCTTGGTTCCCTTGAAAAGTTATTTTGCACAATGACTAACCAGGTCTTAGACACACTAGAACAGCCACTACCACTCTCGGAAGACGAGGAGGATGCAAACGCAATACATATTGCAGCAAACGTTAGAAATGCAGTCACCCTGAAACTGCTTGCGCATGGTTTAACACCTAGGGGTGGCTTAGTAGCTTTCGTGATTGAGGCACATGAATCATACAGAACAGAGGTATTTTATTGTTGGGTTACATTCCCAGCAGCGAATGCAATTACTAAAACTTTTCAATTTTACACAGAAGATGAACCACCAGGGGAATATTGTCCGTATGGAGACAGTGAAGTTCCGCTCACGTACCAGGAACACTTATACTGGTTTAAAGGCACCCTACCCCATACAAGAAGAAGAGTAAGACTCGGCCCGCTCGGAAGAGAAGGGGCAACTTGGCCAATATTAGCGGCCTACACACCACATCTAACATCAAAATAATGCCAGGAGCAGACTTACTCATACTTCATAAAGAATTAATAAAACTTTACTGTTATGGTCCAGCAACAAAAATTACACCACAAACATTACATGCAGTAATGGATAAAATGCCCACGAAACGTGAACAAATGCCCTTCTGGATAGCTCAGAAGATCACACAGCTAGAAGCAGTATTCCCAAATACTAGCGCTTATGAAGAACATAGAATGCTGACAATCGGTTTACCCATGGGATAACACCATAGATAGAGGAATGTACCTCTTGGGGTACAGTTTTCGTTGCCATATATATCAGAACTTATGGTATCCCGTCATTAGCAGTAATACCAGACGTATTAAGACAAATACAAAATGAGTATGGAGCAGACCTGCTCTGAACTTGGGGAGGGAGTTACTAGGTAACTATCCCAAGGTATCAGTGATAATATTAGCAAATATTAAAGGGGAGGCAGCATCAGTGGCCATCCGCCAACGCCTAAGGGAGTTCAGTCCTTTACAACAGGAACACAAACTACTAAAAATAATAGAAACTGCGTATGCAGAGTTAGGCAGGGACAGTTTGGGTGGAAAAGCATTAAAACCACAATTGATGGGTAGTCCCGAAAAGGAGACTTTCAAACAGACGCCTACTTCTTCTTAAAAGTGGGACAATAACAAAAAACAAAAAGTTAAAGAAAACAGATCTCAATCCAGAGGTTGATCTCCTCCACAGGAGCCCTCCGAAAAGAGGTATAACCTTAAGAATAGGGATAATATTAGGAAACCTGACAGGTAACAGGATACTGCTACACGTTCCTCTCATTCCTTTCAGGGTTCATCGAAAAACTCCGAGAGGGAAGGACGGTCAGACAGACAAGAAGAGCATACAAAGTCCAGAGACAAGCAGAACGCCCAAGACTACACTTCCAACCAAGACGATATAGCCAAACCAAGGCCACATTTCAAAAAGAAGAAGGTTGCAGGTCTATAGATCAAACATGCCCAGAATTCTAAGGACTCGACTACTAAACGGGGAATGGGCTCTGACGATGCTAGACAGTGCGGCAGAAGTGACAATAGCTCGCCAGAACCTGATGGAATTTCTGGTGACAGCGGACTTGAATGATTATATCCCAGTGGAAACACCTGATACTAGGGTAAGTGTCCCACACAAATTATATGAAATTACACTTCAAATGGAGGGGGACAAATGCAGGACAGTAAGAGGTCTCTTTTGGGAGAAGCCAACGCTTGCTTATGACATTTTGTTAGCTGCACAGGAATGGCCGCCAGCATTCGTCATGGATTGCCCTAGGGGAGATACGGCAATTTTACCAGCTATCTCCAACCACGTTCCCAAATATTCAAAATATACATATGAGCGAGAGTGGGCGGTAGCCCAAGCACCAGCATTATGCAAAAATCATGTTGGATGGGATGAGGATTCAACCCACCACATAGTTCCATTAAAAAACACTCCAACTGCACAGAGGCAGTATTGAATAAAGCAAGAAGCTAAAAAACAGGTCAGGGAGATCTTGGATCAACTTGAATACCAAAGAGTGATTGAAACACACACCTCTCAAATGAATAACCCTTTGTTTCCCATATCAAAGCCAGACAACACATATCGTCTAGTTTTAGATTACAGACAGTTAAACACTTGCACTAACACATTTGCAGGTCAAAATGCACACAGTGCCGCATTAATGAATAACATTGTGCGGAAAAAATACAAACCAAAGCTAGATATCTCAAATGAATTTTTTGCCAAAATATAGCGCCTGAGAGCAGATATTTGACAGCATTCTCAGTGCTAGGGTCACAAGGGCAATTTTGCCAACTCCCCCAGGGGTATAAGAACATCCCGGGGTTGTTTTCAGCGAGAGTAACTAAATTACTTCACAATCTGGATGAGGAGGCATTGTCCTATGTGGATGATATTTATCTAACGGACGATGACCTGAAGGAACACTTGAACAGAGTGAATAACATAATTTGGGGATTTGCCTCTGAGGGTTACAAATTCAACTTAAAAAAATTAAAGCCCCCTTAACATCCTTTTTCTAGAATATGAGCTTTCAAGTGAAGGGAAAAGCCTGGCAGCTAACTGTGTTTTTAGGAAAGTGTGCACTGCTCCAACCTCCAAAATCGTTAAAAAACTTTACAATCGATCTTGGGATTCCTGAACTTTGGCAGAACATACATTTTGGATTACGCGGAAAGAGTGAAACCTTTCTACGATTTAATAAAACCGGACTTTTCAGTTCGACAGTGGACCCAGGAACACACACTCTTCGTTTCTTACAAGCTGACAGGATAGCTTCAAAACACTTAAACGCGTAAATGTACACAACCTGGTGATCCGTAGTTGCGGGTCAATCTGGGTACACCTATCTAACACATAATGAAGGTGAGACAGTACCAATAGCATACAAATCACATTTGTACACAAATGTTGAGATGCGTTTTGCATCAACTGAAAAACTTTTGACAGCACTACAGACTGCTGCAGTTTGAGAAAGAGGCCTTATTCAAGAGAAAAGTATAATAGTTGTTACACCAGTTCCAGCCTTAGAGGCTGCAACAAAGGCAAGCGTTCCAAACGCTAAAGCCTTGCATCCAAGATGGATACAATGGGCTAATTCTCTCATTGCAACAGATACAGGTACGACCCAGATTTAAAAACACAAGTGTTTCTGCAATACAAACAAGAATATCCTCTACCAAATGAAATAATGCCGCTAGATCTGTATGAATATATTGTTTATACTAACGTTCTGCGCAACCGGCCATAGGGAGCAAACAGCAATACAGCGGTGTGTGTGCTATTGTTAAAGGATGCATGCAGGATGGAATGTTTCACCCGAAATGCACAAACACAGTCTCTAGGAGACTGCACGGCGCAGCTGGCAGAACTAAAAGCACTAATACTGGCACTGGTAAATATGGATCGAGAATTCCCCACGCTAATCGTGTGTGATTCCTTTTACTGTGTACAGTCATATAATAAATATTTACATCACTGGGGACAAAACGGGTTTAAAGATGCAAAAGGTGGCACAATAAAGCACAAAATGCTATGGGAACAGGTAGTGGAGTTGAAAAACGAACTACCAAGGGCTCACGTGATACACTGAGTCATCAACGTGATGGCGTTCACGTTGAAGGAAATTCATTGGCTGACAAAGCCGCAAAGGGGGCTGTACGTACGGCTTCCGTAGCTGCAATCTCTGGTTCAGAAACGAAAATATGCGGTGAGATAATGGTTGCGATTATTGCTACACGCAATAACTCGGCAGTACCAAAAAGGTTTCCACTCAAATACTCCTAGAAGTTAGATACAAACAATGCTCTATTGGCTCAAATTCCTGGAGTGGGAGATAGAGTAATACTAAACATGGATCGCAGGTTAGGATTAATTCTAGCAGCACACAAGGGTATAGGTTCTGCACACGCTGGAGTTTCTGCTACGGGTTCTCTATTGAAACAACGCTACTGGTGACCAGGACTAATAAGGCAGACTAAGGACTATGTCTTCAAATGCGACATTTGTCAGCAGATGAAAGGCTCCACTGTAAAACGTGTAGCGCAGACACCTTTGCTAATATCAGACAAACCACTAGCGTGTGTTTATTTGGACCACTGCGTCCCCTTACAATCTGATGGGGCTTATAAGTATATAATGGTTGCAGTGGATTCCTGCTCTAGGTTCCTATTGGTGAGGCCCCAGCGCAAGGCTGACGCTCGAACTGTTATAAAAGATTTGCGAGTCTTTATAGGGACATACGCAAATGGCACATTACATTCTAACCGTGGCCCCGCGTTTAGCTCTAGGGCTTACAAGGAAGCTATGGGAAGTCAGGGTGTAGCATTGCCAAACTCCTCTCCTTACCATTCTGAGAAAATTTGGTCGCTGAGAGGAAAAACCGGGACATAAAGCAGTCTTTAACAGCTAGAGTATTAGGCTCGAATAGAAATGGGGTAAAACACCTGTATGGGGTACAAAGGGCATTAAACAATCAGCCAAGACGCTCTCGGGGGGGGGGGGGGTCACTCTTTATGAGGTCCTATTTGGGATAAGGATGTGGGTACCTGATCTTGATTGTGAAGGCACAGTGGAAAATGAAAAACTTTTTGACATCCATAAACGTTTGGCTGTTTTACAGGGCCTGAACGAAAGCAGGGCACTACAGAGTAATGTCCAGACGAAAAGAAGGGCCACTGGGGAAGTAAAAAGTGTCACTGCAAGACCTGTCTGGATCCCTAAAGTCGGGGATCTGGTCAGGGAAAAAATAGCGGACAAAAAGAATTTGGTCCATCATACAGAAAGCCTGTACCTGTCCTGGCAGCTGAAGGAACAAAAACAGTACTTGTGCCACCTCTTGCCAGTAAAAAGGAGAAAAGATTTGTCTCAATTGACCTAATCAAATCACACTATGTGGCCAAAACAGAATAGTAGGCCACGTGGACTTCGAAGTAACCGACATCCTCCTCTCACAACTATACAAGAAATTCAAACAGAAAGACTCATCGCGTTTGAAGGGTCACCTGCACGGAATGATGGACTAAGCAACAATGCAACTTAAGTTCAAAATGAGAACTCTACTGAAAGACAAATTTAAATTCGACCAAACACGGATAACTACGTCAACATGCCCAACAAGAGCAAGCTACAGCTTCCACAAAACCAGCGGAACTACCGAAAATTGATCGAACTGCATCTGGCTATTTCATTTACTTTGACATCTTTTCGTTCGATCCAAGCAAACGGAAACAACGCCAGTCAAAAAAACTTTCTACAGCAATTTAAAGATTTTATGAACTTTCTTAAAAAGACTTACCTGGTATCACCTTGGGTTGAACTCTGGGTATCTACAGGAATACTTTTCCTTCTTTTCTGGATTGGCCTAGTAATAGTTTTTAGCATGCTTATTAATGGAACTTATCTTTGAGAAAGTTCTGCAGCACAAAAAGTTAATGTGATTTTAAAACCACATCTATCATCACATCGTGAAAAAACAGACCTATCATCAGTGAACATCACAGCAGTTCCTATACCTGACGGTATAGTGTGGGACAAGGTTGATTTCGATATATTTGGCCCGACTGAACTTTTAAAAATACCACATATATTTAAGATGTGATATCATCACCTCCAGTACATTTTCCGATGACTGGGATTATGAAACTGTAAATAACATGTTGTCTGATTGAGAGAAATCTGCTGCTTTTTCAAATAATTAAATGTTAGAGGACACATCAGACTTTGAGTAAATGTACTGCTAAAAACATTATGGTCATCACTTCCTGCATAAATCCGCCAACCCTAGGAATGTTTTCACATATCACCATTTGGAACATTGCTCAACAATTGACAAAAAGAAGTTCAAAAACATTTGCACAAAAATGTCCGTATTTTTCAGGATTTAACAAGTCAGACCCAGCCTCATATTACTATACGGTTGCACCTACACCGGCACAGAAAAAAATGTTGACAAACACCAAACAAATGTATTCTGGTTCCTTTATTGCCCAGTTGCCTGAACAAGGGTTCAACCTATGGAAAGACATCATAGACTTAAAATCCGTCTGGGGTACTAGAGACTGGCAGGTCCAGGAAACAGAGGCACTATTTCCTCGACAAATAATGTTCTTGAATGAAACAGTGCAACAAAAAACTTGTCTTGAGTTAGCCAGGAATAAAGATCTGAATACACCTTGGGTGCCAGCACCATCACACACAGAGAATAACATAACATCACAAAAACAGGTTACAATAGATTACATTTTGCAAAGCAATAGATCAGAGCCCGATTGGAAGAAATGGTTAGTTTGGCCCGTAGACACCAATAACTGTCAAGAAATATTCTTGGGTAAAACTTAACGATTTAGTATAAATAGACCAGATCCACGTTATGTGCAACGACAATACCCAGGGGTAGTGACATCATACAGTGTTGGGAAGTTATGCCTCAACTGGCTAAAAACCTTAAGAGTCACATAGGTGAAACAACACTTATCCTTATTTTATTAGGTCCTAGGAATCCACGTCACAAACGTTTCTATTATGCTGTCTACAACGAGATTTGGAAAATATCACAACATGAGGCCGCGGAAAGATTACGAGAAATAGATTGTATAAACCTAGAGAAAGCTCTAGCAGTGGTCGAAAATGGGTTAACAACACTAACATCCAGAATATATTCACTGGGCAACACAGTATCATCTGCTATTGATATACAAGAACAAGATTTCTCCATTTTCCAACACGGGCAATCACAATTATGTTCTATTATGTTGTTAAGCTGGACGCTGCAATCTTTGCGCGCAGGCTAACATCACATCTCTGTTTTCCTCATACAATCTGACGGAAAAACAGATAGAAATGGCACAAAGGGAAGCAAAGTATACGATGCTGCGCATTGAAAAATTCGACAGATTAGCTTTCACAGTGGCTGAGTCACCGTCCACAGAATGGTTAATCCATTGCCACATAACTCTTCCGGTCACTACTTTTCAATTTCAATATTGCCTTGAACAGATGCAGGCAGGCAGATATGAAGAAATGAGTAGGGAATTCATCAAGGAATCTTGGGAATTACCATACAGGTTCCGATGCCGGAGTGAGGAAAATAAGTGTTTTTAAGCGGTACAAACTGCGAGGATACTTTAAGTGGCTCACTTATATGCCAGGATATAATGGTTCATGGGCCTGTAATTGTTCAGTAGCAAACTTATCCTGTCACTTAAAGGGTGCCCAAGGGTCTGTGGTCACTCCAGTGTTCAGGCTACTTTCAAATTGGAGTTACTTTATGCTGAACGATCAAGGTTGCTGTGGGATGCTTCCGGGCATCGCATAACTGGTAACTGTGAGTTCCAGGGTTACTTGCTGTATGCAAGTATTGTTTCCACCAACACACACAGTCAGGAAGGTGCCGTTATGGCCTTTGCTAAATGTTTCATTAATACGGTTTGATACTTTGAGCAGAATGAAAGCCATCCTTATACAGAAAACCGTTCCCTTAACCTCCGCTCGAGAGACTTTTGATCTTCAAGCAGCAAGGTCTTCAGCTGAGATACAGGCACTTATACATACAAATTGCCCTTTCCATTTTGCAGAAAGGGTAAATTGCATCTTTAACATGTCTGATACGACAGGCATTGTCCACCTATTTAAGACCATAGGTTTGGGACTATTAAGCACCTTTCAGACGGTCCTCGGAGTTGTACCAAACTTTATACACTCCGTAGTTGGAAGCATCTTTGGAGGGCTGCCACTGATCCTGCTTCTAATAGCAGGTATCCTGATTACTGTTTTTCTTCTACGCAATGGACGTCCCAGTCACCAAGGAGATGAAAACAGTACTCCTGGAGAGAAAATACCGTGATCGCATGGTACAACTTCTAGGCACACCTCGCCTAAGAGAACTAAGTGCTTATTGGTTCTTCTCATTTAGAACAGTATGGTTGGACTGCATCTTACCTGTCCTCCGATACCTGTTTTGCGGAGAAGAATGCATGCTGGACCTCTGTCTGACACTCCCATCATGTACGCAACTGGACGCTGATAACGGCCCATGTTCTGCAGTGTCCCAGCGTATTCCTATGTTGATGGCGGAATTCCTAGAGCGGAATTCCTAGAGCCACCACAGGTAGTGACTGCTCCTGTTGGTATGGACAACGGCTCCTCCTCTGACACCCAGGCCTTGAATGACGCAGACTGCCCCAGCACCGGCAGTAGACAGTACGGAAGATCATCTTGCTCACTTGACATAATATGTGAGGTGTTACAGGGACCGCCAGCTGCGGAAGCGAGCAACGAGAATGTTGCGTCTACAAGTCAGGACACAAACATTTGACTCGTTTGGCCCGTCGTGTGCGGGGGAGAAATTAGACTTTTGGAAAACAAACAGCAAATTGGAACTCCGTATCAAAATTGACATTCTTTTTTAGCATGCATGGCTTTCAAAATGCTTGTATAGTTCAAACTATACCTACGGACATATTAGAGCTATAGCTTGAGTGTAAATTTCCATTTTTTTTTTTGAATTTTTATTAGAACTCTTTAAAAACGTTTTTTTTTTAATACTTTTTATTATGTTCATTATAAACAATGCACAACTCGCTCAAATTTCGTACAGTTACGTTACATTTCAACAGTGGACATTCCCCTAACACTGGCTCATAGACATTCTTCCCAGCATGGTTATTTTCATCGCCCCCATTTTACTCCCCCGTCCCAACCTCCTTTTCATCATCAGTGCTCTCTTCCGCCTGCATCCCTGGCGGCTCACATATGTATCCCCTGAATTTATTCCAGTTCTCCCACACCCTGCTCCACTTTCGAGGACAACCACAACTGATGTACACTGCTCTTTCGGTCACCATGGCTGTGTCCATATCCTTACACCATACGGCGAGTGTTGGCAATTCTGCTGAGCCCCATTTTTGCGCGATATTACGTTTTGCGAGCATTATCCCGAACGTGGCCCAATTCTGCGCTGTACGAGTAAGGTCATTTGGTTCCCAAACATTTAGCAAACATCTCCTGGGTTCAGGCACCAATGACACTTCCTCTGCCTGTGATATTGTTCTCATCACCTTTATCCAGTACTCTATGACCTCTGGGCATTGCCACAGTGTATGGTAAAATGTACCCTCCTCCCCACATCGTCTTAGGCAATACGGGTGTGATGTTGTACCTATCTTATAGAGGGTGCGTCTTGTGTAGTAGGTACGGTGCAGTATTTTGAGCTGCACCAACCTAAGTTTTGAAGGTATTCCCACCTCCTGCGGGGAAGCTATTGCCTCCTGCCAGTCGGTGTCGTCAAGTTCCCCCACATCACGGGACCATTTTTCCCTGAGTGTCACATTAGGATCAGGCAAGTTGTTAATTAGTTTGCGGTAGGTGAGAGAGGTAGCCCGTTTGTGCATGCAGTCAGTCAGTATCCTGTCTTCTAGGGGAGTGGCCTCTGGGATCTTGGTATCAGGTGTGAAGACAGCTTGGAGTGCGTGTTTTACCTGCATATAGCGAAAGATTTCGCAGGGTGCCAGCTCATACTGTTGTTGAAGACGTTCAAATGTGATTACTTTTCCTTTGCGCCACATGTCTCCCACTGTAGAAATGCCAATTGCGTCCCATTGAGCGAATCCCTTACAAGTCCTGAGCCTTCCCAATCGTTGTGTATCCCAAAGAGGAGTGAGTTGGGTTATAACCCCACGCCAGCCAAATGTAGTATGTGCTGTATGTCATATGTTAACCATATGTTTTGTGGGCCCTAGTAACGAGGTGGCTTGCTTCTTGTTGTAAAGGGCTGACAGCATACCTTCTGCTCCTAGTCCTGATCTGTCTGCTTTGAATGCAGGGTCCGCTTGAGGGGCATGTATCCATTGATTAACGACTTAACTGAGCTGCCCAATAGTATAATTGTATGTTTGGAAGTGCTATACCTCCGTCATACCATCGCTTGACAAACTTGTCCTGCGCTATGCGTGCTGGTTTGTTCCCCCATAATAGACTAGAGACCTGAGCTGCTATCAATTTGAAGTAACTTGGTGGCACCGGGAATGGTGCATTTTCCAGTGCGTACAGAAATCGGGGGAGCGCCATCATTTTAAAAAGTGCTGCCTTACCCAGCAGTGTCAGTGGTAATGTTCCCCAATGTATTGCATCCCTTTTTAAACGTTTCAATGGGGGCATGAGATTTCTTTTGAAGAAGTTATCAGGGTTGGGTGTTACGTATATGCCTAAATATTTAAACGCGTCTTCTGTGATCTGTAGTGGGCAATCTGCTGGGATTTGAGGTGGTGGGCCATTTAGTACAAACAGAATCGATTTGGATCAGTTTATGGTGTATCCAGATGCCCGACCAAAAAGTTTGCATATACTTAAAGAGTACCAGTATGTAGCGTCTATGGGAGGTCATATACAGTAATACATCATCCTCATATAGTGAGATGCGGTCTTCCCAACCTTCCGCCCCATCTAAGTCCTCGGATCATCGGCTCCCACCTAATCCACGCAGCCAGTGGCTCCAGCACAAGGGCAAAAAGCAGTGGTGACAGAGGGCAGCAGCCTTGGCGTGTGCCACGTGTTAGTGGAAAATTCTCGAAAATATATGACCATTGGCCGTAGCATGTGCCACCAGCTTAGTATATAATAAACGTATCCATGCGCAGAATTTAGGGCCAAAGCCCAAGTGAGTAAGCACAGCAAATAGGAAGGTCCATTCAACCATATTGAAAGCCATTTGTGCGTCCAGGGAGAGTATGACAGCTGGTTCCTGAATATACGGGATACGGGCCATCACACCGAGCAAGCATCTCAGGTTAAGAGCCGTGTTTCTGCCCGGCATGAAACCGGACTGGTCCGGATGTATCAGGGTCGCCAAGTGTGGAGTCAGTCTGATCGCAAGGAGTTTCGCAAGAATTTTAGCCTCTGCATTGATTAAAGATATTGGTAGATACGAGGTGCATTCTTCAGGGGACTTTCCGGGCTTTGGGATCGCCACTATGGTGGCTAATCGTTGATCTAGTGGGAGTTCACCCGTCTGTAGACTATCAGAGTACATATTTAACAAATGTGGGGCAATGATCCCAGCCGTCTTTTTATAGAATTCAATCGGCACCCCATTTGGTCCAACAGCCTTCCCAGATTGCAGTGAGCTGATCGCCACTTGTATCTCTTCGACCGTAAGATCAGCCTCAAGCGTAAGGGCCGCCTCCGTTGTGAGTTTGGGCATATTAATATCCTTTATGTAAGTCAGTGCCTCATCCACAGTCATAGCGGATAACGACGTATATACCTGCTGAAAGTGTTGCGCTAGTGTGTGTACTATTGTCCGTGGGTCAGTCGTCTCCTGACCTTCCCTTGTCCGAATTCGTGCTATACATTTTTTCCCTTGCTCCCTTTTATCGAGCCATGCCAGAAGTTTTCTGGCCTTATCGCCTGTGTCGTATATCCTATGTTGTGTGGCCGTCAGTCACTGCTTGGTCGCTTCCCTAAGATATTCCCTATGCTGTTGTTGTACAAGACGCAAATGCTGGGATGTAGCCGGTGTTGGGTTGTTGGTGTGTTGAGTGTCAGCGTTATGTAGTTCTAACTCTATATTGTGCAGGTCCTGTTGTTTTCTCCGTTTATGACCTGTAATAGAAGCAATGGCCTGCCCTCTGAGAACAGTATTGTAAGCCTCCCACAGGGTAGTTGGGGAGCAGACCGATAGAACATTCTCTTGAAAGTAGTGTTGTGTTGCCTTACTAATAGCTTTCTTGATCTTTGGGACCTGCAAATAACCAGGGTGTATGGGATAAACCAGCTGTCACATTCTATGGCAGTATGTGTATGTTAGCAGCACTGGAGAGTGGTCAGAGATACCCCTGGGCCTAATCTCTATATTTTCAACATTTCTCAAACTATCTACGGAGGCGAGAAAGTAATCTATTCTAGATAAACTATTATGAACCCCAGAGTGGAAAGTGAATTGTCGTGCTGTGGGGTGGCGACTTCTCCATATGCCAGTGAGCCCCAGTGCCTCTAGAAAGCTCTCAAGACGAGAAACGCCAGTCGTGTGCATCCTTGCGGGGTACCGGTCTCGGGTTCCATCTATTATAGCATTAAAGTCTCCCCCAATCAACAGTTCCCCCTCTGGGAGATCAAGCAGAAAGTCACTCAGAGCCAGGAGTGTTACAGCATGTAGGGCTGGGGGAATATAGACTGATACTATATTAATAGCTCGCCCCTCCCATTGACCTGCAACGGCCGCGAATCGACCATATGTGTCTGTCTTTGTTTTATGGAATTTTAATGGTGACTGTTTTCTGACTAAGATACCCACACCCCTTGAGCCAGAAGAGAACTCAGAGTGTGCAATCATTTTAAACACCCACCTGTCTAACGCCTTACACGTGGTACCGGTGAGGTGCGTCTCTTGCAACAGGGCCACCATCGGGGAGTACAGTTTTAAACATTGCAAAACCAAGCCTCTCTTAATTTTTCCCCCAGGCTGTGTACGTTCCACGTAATCTAGGACAAGATATCTACTTAGGCCATGGGAAACGATCTTGGATCAATGTCTAGTGGGCCCAATGCCGCCATAGCTGGCATAGTGTAGAAGTAGTGTTCCGGATTTAGTTGCGTAATGTGATTGCCGACCAGTGTCTAAAAATGTGCTATACATGTGTGCCTTTCTAGGAACTACAATAAAGAAAAAACAGAACTACATAAACAATCCCAACACTTCCACCACCCTCCCTGCCTCCCTGCTAGACGAAATCATAACTACCCGCCACCCCAACTTTGCAGAGTGCTTAATACCCAATCCCATGAACAGTACTTGCGTGTAGGGGGGAAGAAGTCCGCAGGAGGCCGTAGTCTATCCCCACCCCAAAGACGATCTTTCAACAAAGTTCCATTGTAGCTATTTCGGCAATTCCACTGCCGTGGTCTGTAGTTCCTCCCCTGACAGGGGGTGGACTATCAGGTTTTTTAAGCCCCGTCTGTGATGAAGTCCTCTTCACATGTATGCCCAATGCGCGTATTCGTCACCTGGTTTTGGTGAGTCTCGATTGTGTACTATCCCTGGTCAGCATTCCTCGACCTCTGATCGTTGCGCATTATCTTCCTCCTGCTCGTTTCTTCGAACTCCGGAGTCAGTTTCCTCCCTTCGCTGCTGTTGTCGTATCTCCGACCGTCTGGACCCCTCCACTCGTCGCCATCCCTCGAGCCAGTCGTGGGCCTCCTCCGGTGTGTCGAAGAACCATGTCTTATCCTCCGCAACCACCTGCAGCTTCACCGGGAATAGCATGGAGTAAGACAGTTCCCTCCGTCTAAGTTCTTTCTTTATTTCAAGGACGCTCCTGCGACGTTTAGTGACCGCCGCCGTGTAGTCTGGGATGAAGGATACCACTGAGTTTTGAATGCGCAGAGGTGGAGCCACTCTCGCTGTTTGTAGTATGGCATCCCTATTGCGGAAATTGAAAATGCGGGCCAGGATTGGTCTGGGGGGCGCCCCTGGCTTGGGCCTACCCCCCGGTACCCTGTGTGCTCTTTCCACTGAAAAAAAGGTGGAGAGTACTCTTGGTTGGAGTCTAGTTTTTATGAGATCCTCAATATAAAAGTCCATGGCTGGATTCCCTTCGCTCTCGGGAATGCCTGTGATTCTAACGTTATTGCGGCGGGAGCGCCCTTCTTGGTCATCCAGCTTCGCCGCCATCATTCTATTTTCCGCTTCCAGGTGGCTGACATTTTGGAGCAGTGTGGCTGAGTCTTTAGACAAGGATTTCGTCACTTGCTCCACCTCCGTGACCCTGGCGGTCATTTTCTGAAAATCAGCTCTCAAGAATGAGACATCAGTGGAAATGGAACCCACCGTCGACTGTACCTTAGTGAGAGCAGTCATGATATCTTCCAGCGTCACTTTACCCGCTCCTCCCCCATCAGGGGCCTTGTCTGTTAGCGCTGTGCGTTCCGGAAGAGCAGGGAAGTCTTTTGCAGATGAGTATTTATCTAATTTCGATTGAGAGGTCGCGCGCGAACCTCTGCCCCCCCCATCGCTGTCCGATTAATATAGCGTTGGTCGGTAGTCGCCGCTGCATGCCGCAAGACCTCACTCCCTGCACGGCCTGTCGGTTTTCCCTCCTCTCCAGAAATGCATGGGCAGTGAGCACTGTTCAATAAAGACTGTACATCAAAAGGGCACTCACCCACCGGGGGCACATTAGCAGCTAGTGTAGTTCTTACTTTGTACACGGGGTCTTCATTCAGTGAAGCTGCGGGTATGTACAGCCTCGGCCCAGGACATCATCGCCCAGGGAAGTACTGCCGTTGTAACCTCCGGGAGTAGAATAATTAGGGTTCCCTTGGGGCAGCAACCATGTCCTCAGTCGCCTGTGTGCCATTGGTCAGTGTGAGTTTGTTCCCCAGGCTCTCTATTAAAAGCGTGGTGGTATTATGCACCGTCGAGGTGATGACGATGTGTGCTGCAAATTCCTGGGTTCCTATCTCCCCAGGCGGGTCTTTGCATCATAGGAGGATCCGGCTGCCTTCGGGTGCTCAGGCCGCTTCCCCTCAGTATTTCATATAAGGCAGTGTAGGTTGTCAGTTAGAGAGCTTTGCTGTGCACATGCTTTTGCGTGGCTCAGGGGCCATTCATAAATGCCTCGGGGCGGGCACCAGTATTCTCAGGCTCCGGCCTCAGCCCGTTACCCGGCTGCACTCTCTCCTGCCTTCTGTGGGATGCTCCGGGCCTCGAGTCGGGCCGACGCCTTCACCGCAAGCGTCCCCCGCAGTCTGCTCTTCGCACCGAGCACAGGAAAGCCGATGTGAGTGCCGGGCGGCGCCCGACAATCAGATGTTGTCCTCGCGTCCGGCTGTTAGTTCCACAAAGGCGCCCTCTTCACCGTCTAGTGTTGTCTGGGCTGTTGGTTCTTTCATCGAGCCGCAATTGCAGGCGAGTCCCTGGTTGCGGCTGCTCGTCCAGGCCGCACCGCACCTCAAGCTCCTCCCGGCGCGCTGGTAGCCTCCGCTGGTCAGAGAAACAAGCGATCAAAGCCCTGGTGCCTCCGCAGTGCGCGAGCGTCTCTGGGGCATGATAAATATGCAGATAACTTGCCGGATAGTCTGGGGAGTCTACGTTTCCTACGGAGCTTCTCTAAGTTGCGGCCATTAGGATCGGCTGCCTAGACATTGTTTTTAAGCAAAAAAAGAAATATCTAGTCAGCCTAGTAGTACGTTTAGAATTTAACCAAGTCATCCATTCAGAAGAGGAGTGGCTGTTATATTCCATATATGTATCATAACAGAGGCGCCGGTAATCTCATTACCCGCCACCTATATTCTCTCCCTACATTAC
The DNA here is from genome assembly GCF_964204655.1 of Triturus cristatus. Lineage (NCBI taxonomy): Eukaryota > Metazoa > Chordata > Amphibia > Caudata > Salamandridae > Triturus > Triturus cristatus. The sequence goes on along the minus strand of NC_140585.1, from coordinate 1,101,894,858 downwards.
ACTTGTCACAGTTTATAGGCACTGACCTTTTACCTAGATATTACACTGCAGTCAGAACGCGGGTTTTCCCTAGCTCGAAATCTCATACATTATGCATGAGGATTCTTGGAAGCACAGCAGGACTACCAGCTCCTGTATAAAATCTATGTACAAAGTTCAGGCCCAATGTCATCCTTAGGCCGACACAGGACCCCTAGGAAGACCTATGGGTATATTTACACCACATCTTGCCAAGAGCGGGCAGAGGAGACCGAGACTTCCCGGCTGACACATTGATCAGAGATCCTGAGGTTCCTGCATGCAGACACTCCAGCTAGCAGTGGGCTAACATCCCTTGCGGGGTGTCCAACTCGAGACCAGGACGGGGTCCCACAGTCTCTCACTTCAGGTAATGGGGTTAACTAAATCCTAGAGGGATTCTTGGCTGAACACCTACATACATGCTAGGTACACTTAGGTACATCTAGTTAGGGAGGCATCGTAGGAGTACGCATATTTTATCATGTGTTTTAAATATTCATATGTATTCATGACTGTAGTAAGATGGTAGAGCTATACCATCCATTTACTTTTATCGCACTGCTTATCATTTATATCTTATACTGCCTAACGGTTGTTGCAGCACATCTATTCTACACCAGAATAACAATTGTTCAATAAATTCTTATTGAAAACGCCCAGCCTGTTTATTCTGTCTATTTCTCTGAGACAGACTAGGTGAGCAAGAGTGACTGAGCAAAAAGTAGTATATTGTTTCCAAGGTCCTGAGGGATCAGGGCTGTCATGTTCGATGGTTGCCAAGAACTATTCTCTCCTTAGTAAGAGTAGATTCTAGTGGCACTGTGAGCTAGTTGGTACAAGAAGGCCAAGATAACCAGTGGGGGTGATCAGAGTTCGTCTGACACCAATCCTACAATGTATGTAGTCTAAACGCACAGATCCTGTATACTTTTTATAGGAACTACACGACCGGAGACCTGTCGATCTGCGTAGTTTGCCGCCCAATGTACAAACAAATGTCCCACGATCCAGGTAACCATCTTGGCTCCTGGGCCGCCCACACAACCTGCAACAAAAAGAATATATTAGTGCACACATTTTTTAACCCTTCATATCCTACTCCCGTACCCCTGCCTCATGTTTCTGCCTGTCTTCATTTTAAAAAATAACCTTTACTTGCGCACATATCTCTCACAGCACCTACACCTCCATCTCCCAATCTGGCGTATTCTATCCCAGGACCAACCTAAACGGGCTGCCGCCATGGCTGAGCCAATGTGGAAAGAATGTGTGACATATCTGGCCGTACTCCTGCCCAAACACCTTAACGACATGCACAACACAGCCAGCAGCTGAAACGCTGTCAGCCTGCCCCCTGATGCATGACAAAAAATTCTGCTTGACGGCCTTCTTGCTCTAGCTAAGAAATCCCATCATTCCTGTACTGGGCACACACCACTGCATCCACTCTCATTCAACCAAACCCATCTACCCCTCCCAGCCTGATCTGTCTTGGAATGACCCATCCACATCCCCAGTCGGCTTTGATCCAATCTCACCTCATCATACGTCCTTCCTGCCTGTTGACCCGTACCCAACAATTACGAGACCCAGAAAGCCCAAAAAACAACCAGACAATGCATAAACAAATACAGACACCTGGAACTTGCCGTAACAACCACTTGGCAACACCCCCAGTAAACTTTGCAACAATTCAAACGTTATGGCCTCCCTCGGGGCTCCCTCCATCCACCCCCCTGTTCACGCCCCCAACCTTTCAACATCCTACTCAGAATCTCATCCTTTGCATGATCGAAATCTAGATGCAGTATGCTATAGAATGAGACCCCCGCCAGTTTCCCCGCTATTCTCGTCTGTGACAAACCCTTATAAATACAACCTAAAACAAAATGCATAATTCCCTGCTCAGTGTCCTGTCTTGTCATGTTCCTTGCATCTACGGCCTGTCCCATGAAACCTCCAAATTCAACCCACCCCAGCCTGCAACTCCGCCTTGTGGATTCCGCCTATCACTCTCATTCCCCCCGGCCCAGATGCCATCTAGAAGCTCTGTCTTGCATGCTCCCGCTTCAGATGGCATCGTCGGAACACGACCACTGCGATCGAGACAAAGCATCCACAATGTCGTTACTTGGCCCTGAAATGTGTTTTGCCCGAAATACTGCATTCAATCTCATGCACTTCAACATGAATCTTCACAACAGCCTCAAGTCCCTCGATTTCTGCCTGTTCACTAGCTCCACCACCGTCATGTTGTCCACATGGAACAAAACCGTCCTATTCTGTAGTTCCGCCAGTGCTACCAACAGTGGAAAAAACTCCAGGAAATCTATGCTCCGTCCTTGCTTGAACCAATGTGCCAGCCATTTTTCCGCGCACCAACATCCATCCCAAAAGAGTCCAAAGCCATAGGCCCCTGCTGCAGCCGAAAATATTTGAACCTGCCAGATCGACCTGTCTTCCACAAAATCCAAAGACGCTCTATTGAAGTCTACTAAAAAGGCCTGCCAGACCCTCAAATGTGCCCTGACTCCCATCGAAATCCTGACCCTGTGGTGTGATAGCACTGCCCCAGATTGGCCATGCCGAGGCGTCGGCAGAATGTTCTCCCCACTCTCACCACCCGGCAAGCAAAGTTCAGGAAGCCCATCAATTGTTGAACCGTTCTTAGGTCAATCTTCTTCTCCCCTACCACCAACAGCAGAAAAACCTGTATGTCCGTCACTTTCTCACTAGGCAGTCTCGCCACTCATTGGACCAAATCCAATTCAATTCCCAGAAAAGGCAGTCTACAGCTGGGTCCAGCTGTTTTATCCAGTTCTAAGGGGACCACAAAAGACTGTGGCAATTCCTAGAATTGCTCACCCCCTTCCCACACTCTCCTGAAGTTCCCTTCCCTATGAACAGAAAGTCGCCATGGTAATGGTATACTTCCCGGTGACCACTATACTTCGTGAAAACCCACTGTAAAAAAGTGCTGAACCTCTTGAAGAGTGCACAAGAAATCGCAGAACCTATCGGCAGGATATTGCCCACAAAGATGGCGCCCTCAAACTGCATACCCAGCAATGAGAAATCCGCAGGGTGTATAGGCAGCAAGTGAAAGGCATATTTTACATCACATTTTGCCATTTCCGCTCCATGCCCACACGACCTCACTAGGCAGATCGCATCGTCAACTGAAGCATACAGCACCATTGAATCCTCCTCTGCAATTAAGTCATTGACTGACCTCCCCTCGGGCCAAGATAAATGATGTATCATCCTGTACTCCCCTGGCTCTTTCTTCTGCACCACCCCTAGAGGTGATATCATCAGATCCTCTACTGGCCAAACTTCAAATAGGCCCACTATCCTCCCTTCTTCGACTTCCTTTTTCAATTCCGCCGCATTTCTCTGGCAGATTTTAAATTCTCTGCCCACTTTCGTTCTCTAGGACCTTGGTATCCCACCGAAAACCTTCAATAAAACCCCATTGAATTCCTAACGCAGTCTTTCTATCAGGGGAAATCGACAGCCAGGAGCCCATGGCTTTGATCCTAACTGGTGTAGGAGCCCTTTGGCCCAGACTGTCCCAGACCCTTAGTGGCCCTCCATTGCTCGGCTGGGGTGGACAGTGTAAAACACCTGGTGAGCGGGTGTCAACCCCCACACTTGGAGCACTCATGCTTAATCTTGCAAGGGTGTCTTGACAAAAACCCTTGTTGAAATTCCAGCATGCCCCCGTGGTTCTTCCCCCTTGCTTTGGTGTCGGACCTGCACTTCCTGCCCTGAAATTAGCCCCTCCCGCCCCTGACTAGGCAGGACGCGCTTGAAAGGACCGATACGTCACTGGTAGGGCACTAGCCTTAGGGGTAGATGCAGATGGCTGCGTGGATGACGACATCCATTGCATCCACAGTTCCTGATCTACCTACCCCATGGCTTGTCAGGGATGATTCTGATTCTGGCCCTAAACTCCTCATCATAACTCAACCATGCAAAACTCCCGAAGTGCATCTGCACCTTTCGTATGATATCCATATATTTCAGTAAAGTGATTGCCCTGTCTAAATGTTTCTCACAATAAATACTGGCATATATGAGGAAGGCTGAGGTCCAGTTCTCCATGGTGATGGGAACCATGGGCCTCCTCGTCAGTTCCCACTCCTCCTCTTTTGATTCCTCTTTTGCCTGAATTTCCCTATCTAGTAGCTTGAACACGTCGATGTATTCAGGCTTCCATAATCCTGTTTTTTGTTTTTTCTGACTGGTGTGATCCAAATTGGCATTGCAAAACCCATGTATGGCACCTTTTTGCTGTGTTTGTCATCCCCTTTGTCCTCCATCCCTTCACTCCCTTCTGCCTTGTCCGTCTGGACACTCGCGCCAACTAACACCTTCACCCCACTGTCCTTTGTGCCTATAACAGGGCCCGTTGTTGCGCTTGGGTGTCCCACCGCATCGCTAACAGATCGCTCCCCCACCAACCGGCAAGGTTTTTTTTTGGCGGCCTTTGGCCCCCGTTCCCATGATGCCCACCAGTCATTCTCACCTGATAGATTTACATTTGCCTCCTTTTCCTTGCCCTTGGTGCCGGCCTTCTTTGTGCCTGTTGTCTTCGACTTGTCCTTTGCTGCACTTGCTTCCTGCAAAACACCAACCTTCCTGGTTGCCTTCTCCAGCGCCCCAGAAAACCTCGCACTCACATCCTCTTCATCACATTCTTCACCCTCTTCCAACTTGTCACTCTTGTCCCCGTAAACCAACAAAATTTCAGCTTCATCCTCCGCTGACACCTACATCATCTCATGCACCGCTCTCTTTTGACCCTATCATTATTTCCACTCAAACCACTGTATTCTCCCGACGCTGTAGGTGTTGCCCAATCCCTTGTTGGAGGGTAGGCCGCCGCAGACCCCATGCTGCTTCCAGCCAGCGTATCGGGCCGTCTTGCACCACGCCGGTGCCACCCTACTCCTACCGACCTCACCTGCTGATTTATGCCCCCCCAAGGCTGCTCCAACCTGAGGGGTCCCCAGCACCCCCGAGTCTCTCCGGCATCCTGGCTGTCCCTGTCCCAAGCCCTGGCTGCTGCAAGTCTTTGACCCACATTCATATACCCCCTACTGCTTTCATCTCTGGGTGCTGGTCTAGAGCTAGGTCCTCTTCCCACGATAGGGGGGGGTGGCCCCCATCAATGTAGTCCAACCCAACACCCTCCCTGGTTGCGCATAATGCCTCCCACTTTCGCTCCGTCTCCTGGATCATCATATAATGTTCCCTGATCTTGGATTCAAGATCTAGCCCCTCCCACCTGTGTAAGGTGGGGAGGGGCCCGGGTGGGCCCACCCCACTTGCCTTCCTCCCTATTCCCCACCTCTGGACTAAGAGTAGCTACTTATGCCCCCGCCCCTTTCCATTTCTTTACATGGAGGGGGGCCATGCACATATAGGCCTGCTTTACTTGCTCCCAGGGAGAGGCCTCCACGACAGGTCCAGAGGGGCCGTCTCTCCCTGGGGCTCATGTGCTGCAAACACCTCTCCAGCACAAGCTTTCTGCTGGGCCTGTTCATTGCTAGGCTCCCCTCCCCCACCTTACTATATTGCTGCAGGCTGAGTCATCCTCCAGCCGCACGGGCAGACTTTGGCACTGGCCTCCACGCTTAGGCGTCAGCTATTTTTGCTGGCCCCACCCATTGGATCCTGTTGATTTCTTCTGCAGACGCCGCTTCACCTGACACACTGCCACCGCAACTCCCGCAGAAGCGGACCGTGGAAGTCGGAGCTTGCCGACCCAAGCCACGTCCAGGACACCGGGCAGCAGCAGGTCCACGCGGCCCGCCGGGCCGAGAACCTGCAGTCCGCCCCCGCACCGCCTCCTGCTTCGACATGGTAAATTACCTGGTAAGACTTCGCTACACTAGAAAATATACAGAACGCCCAACTAGACCACCCTGTTAACTGAAACTAGGCCCCACCGCTGACTAGACTAACTTTCTTTAACCCTCCCCGGTGATGCAAATGTGCAGGAAGAGGCTGAGACCTCCCCTCCTGCATCTTTATATCCCACCCCAATCCCTCTCCTTGCCCAACCCCTTGACCCCCGCCCCAGTATGTCCTTACGCCTATTACACAAAGAACCCTGGGGCAAGACTGGTCTGCGACGCTACTTCCCCCGGGGACCCACACTGTCAGTCCAGCATGCCAGCCGCTCCCGGGAGAACCCCGAACGCCACCAGGAGGACCAGTTCATCTGTAGCCCAGTGCTTGTAATGTCAAGCCTTGCAAATGCAAGATCATCAAATAAAATAAAAATTGTCCAACAAGCCCCACCATCTCGGATAAACATCCCAAACCATCAAACAAAATTGGAGTGCCTGCCCAAATTGTACAATCAGCAACACCAATCGCTAGACTTAAAACTCAAAGAATCCCCCTTTCCCAACCCATAAAACACAACTGCTGCTGTTATACGAACTACAGTCAGAAAAGACATTTGCAGCAGCAGCAATATAACTTCCCCTAACCTCAGAAAAGCCAAAGTCAAAGGGGGAGAAACACTTGCACCAGCCGCCCTGACTAAAGTGAATTACAACCGGTGCTCATAATCTTACCATATCCATGACCAGGAGGGCCAACCCAGCAAATTGGGGAAATCCCCAGCTATGTTCACCGAGATAAAGTCACACTGATACTGCAGCACCACCTTCCTATGAACCGCAGTGGGAAGCTGTATATTAGCAGGTCTTTCTTAGGAGCTAGGAGGCCCCACTCTGTCCTGCATTCAATCCACCTCCGGTCTGACTGATGTAACCGATGAACCTCCCGGGGAGCATTCCTGCAGGGTCTCAGGGCTCCATCTTCACAGACCACTGGCCTTCCTAACCTCCGCCTACTTCGTTGCCAGAGTCTACGGCTCGATCCAGATCTACCGGTACCAGGTCTTGTTCCCCTACCCCAGGGGCCAGCCGGGCCCCAGCTCCTTCCCCGTTCACCAGTTCCAGCCAATCCCAGATCTGTTTTGGGGATGTGATAAAGTGTGCCTTGTCTGAGTGCATCACTTGGAGTTTTGCAGGGAATAAAAACATATATGAAGGCCCATGGCTCTAAGCGTTTGCTTGACAGATTCGAATGTGCGCCTCTGAAGCTGCACCCATTGTGTATAAGTGGAGAAAATTCGGATACTGGCTCTCTCATGCCTGATGTTGGAGAGTTTCCGATCCCTCTTTAGAATAATGCCCCTGTCTCTGTAGTTAAGTATTTTCACAATGATGGCCGCCGCTGCGCACCGGGCTGGGGGGGGAGGGGGGCTGGTGTTTGGCACAACTGTCCTATGCACTCTCTCGATGATGAAACTGGAGGAGATACCCGTGGGCCCCCACCAAGTTCACTGTGGGGTGGAGAACCACAGACCCCACTCACAATACCTTGCCTTAAATCAATGCCCACTTGGGGGGAGGCATGTTCTCTGGGGAGAGGTTCCTCGCCACAAGCCCCTTCCTGAGCGCATCTGTCTCCCTAGGCCTATCAGTTGCAGGCCCACTCTTACCACCCAAGATGGATACACAGGCGTGTGAGTCAATCTCCCCTAGGCTGTGGGGAACAGCAGCTGGAAACGAACAGGCAACCTCACTCTACCTTGTACCCATCCAGCCTCCCCTGCCAGCAGGATCCATCCGCCTTAACAAGTACAGTACTCCAGTTTCCCCCCTCGGCACCTCTCACAATCGGGGGTGAGATCGGCCCGCACTGCAGTTCTGCGTATAACACCTCTTGAGCCTCCCAGCCGCTGCACACCACAAGAGAACCCCCAGCTCCCACCACTTGTTCAGGCTGCCTGGCCTCCATCAAGTCATCCGGAAGCACCCCGCTCCTTCAGCTCACAGGACCAGCACAATCACCAGGAATCCTTCCACAGCCTCTCTCACAGCCCTGAGAAGAGCCAGACGCAGCTCAACTCAGTGGCTGCAGTAGTCTGGACCAGGAAACTCCGGGACCTCAAGCCGCCCCTCCACAGGCCAGTGTCATGTCGCCAAGTAGGTCCGCCACCTTATTGCAAGAGATTGCGGTCCCTGGACGCTGTGAAGCTGCAAATTACCGTGGTGGGTCATTTGGGCGGTAGCACAGCCAGTGCTTCTTCAGAATTAGCAGGGTAAGCCTCAAAGTAGGTAGGATGTAAATGGATGCCTTTACGATCCGGATTACATCTTGTCGGCCATATATTATCTGGCCATGGCCCCCCAAGATTGGTTATATTTAACGCATCCAATAATTATCAAATGGGTTAAATACCTCAACATTCATTCAAATTCAAACCTGACGAAATTTAACATGGAAAAACCACGTCATGTGGATTTTAGTGCATTAAGCACCAAAATCCGCATATTATTCACCGGAAACTTGTAATAAGGTGCTATTTATCACACCCCATAAATAACGTACCCCAAGATATGGTTATTTATCAGGTGCAATAAATAGCACCTCGGGCTTAAGTCTTTCCATTATTCTATTCATCTCACAAATTAAAATCACATGCACTGGCACCAACTGTCACAAGCGTCTCCATAATTGCATCATATTGTTGTAGGACAGACGCTTAACTCAGTTGAGTTTTTATCTTGACAAATGCCTGCTAAAAATCTTTTGACCATATAATAAGCCCTCCTTTTTGCAATATTCATCTGAAGGGCTCAGTGGAGCAGGAAAGTCATCCCTAAAAAATGAAAAAAAACTCACACAACCCTAAAGAAAAACATATCTATTTTGAGGCGTGGGTGCCCTTTGAATTTCTTATGTTAAACTTGGCTTGGGTCAGACACCTTCACCAGATATCACATGGACAAAACACTTCACTTGACTGACCACAACCACACATTTGTCCTCTCTTAATGTCAGTCTGTCATCTGATAAGCATTGAGCTCCTCGTTGATAAATCCATCACATTCTCGCTCAGTCTTCCCCCAACACAATTATATCTTGGAATGCCACTACATACTTCATTACCCTAAACAAATGTGAATTTATTGAAAACTAGAGGTCTCATAGGCAAGACCAAAAGAAAGTTCCCTAAAAAGATATGTATCATTAGATGTGGTGAAGACTGCCAAATGCCTTAAACTAGTAGGGAACAATAGAACCAATTTGTATGTTCCTGAAATGGTAATGGTATTTCTAAATCTTCATAGGCTCTGTATTGGTCTGGTATTGCAGCTGGAGTGTATGTATAAAATGTTTGTGTGCTGGCATCTGCTGTAGGAAAAGTGACCCACAAATAGAATACTTCTGCTTTGTACACTTTGTGGGGCCTAACCTGTAGGAGGGAGCCCTTGTCGTTTTAATATTGCTGTTACAGCTTGTCTGCAATTAATAGGAATAACTGCTACCTTCACCATATTTAATGAATGGAATTCAAATAATGGGAAAAGGTACACTGGGGTGATCCTTTTAAAGGGTTCAAACTTGAACAATCTACAGACAGAAATGGGGGATTCCTATTTAGCTGAGGACGATTAATCCTTAACACCACAGACGTCTCCGTATAAGGTGAACAGTGGTCCTGGGCACATTTAAGAACTACTCACAAGACCCATTAAATAAGTATCTGACATAAAACTTTGGTGGCGCCATGTCATACGGTTCCTACAAATCAAGTAGGACTGTGTATCTGGACATCATAGCCAGCTGAATATGGAAACTGAGTCCATACATATTATCAAAGTATGTTGGACCAAATCCTAGCTAGCTGACAGTGCGCCATCTGAACCCCTAACCTTCCAGGATACCAAATGGAATCTTCAACCTCAGAACATTACCACTCTAATTCCCAAAGGAAATTGTGGAAAAAGATCTACCCTTTTGTCAGGCATGCCCAAGGGAGATACAAGAATGATACAAATTGGAGGGAGGAGCCTAGCGCTTGACCAAGATGGCCGCGTGAGCTTTGAGCTCCCGAGACCCACGCGCCCTCCGTCGACTATCCTGTCTTTAATCCTGTTTTATATGCACGGCATCTTGCAGATGACTCGTTATGGAGGCGATTGATGCTGCCCGATTTCGGATCGCCCACCGGGAACCGGAGTTATGCACGGCGGAAGATTGAGGCCTATCTCCGAGGGATGCCAGGGGCTGGCGTTGGCAGGATGCCCGACCTCTAATTGAACAGCGGCCAGGCGAGGTGTGAACTGTCGGACGGAGGTCCCCGTCCTTTCACTTTCACTTTCTCGCCCTTTGTCTGCCTTGGCCCGGGAGTGCTTTCGGCTGCTTTATTATCCTCTGGACGCCCTGCGCCCTACTCTGCCGGGCTATTGCAGAACTGATTTCTCCTGATCCCTCTTACTGAGAGAGGGCCGTCTTTTTGCACCGGCCTGCTTGGTGCCAGACATGTCGGGTAGAGCGGAGGTGGATCGGCTGAAATCCAAGGCTACCAGGCGGGGAGCCTATACTCAAGCCAATAATATGGACCGCTATGCCCAGCAGAAGGGGTCGCCTGGTGGATCGAGCCAGTCGCCGGATGTACAGAAGACTGACTCACCCTCGGCCTCGGAGCCCTCGTTGCAGGATGTCATGGGCGCGCTCGAAGGGATGCAGGCTTCGATTGGGAGACAGTTTGATGCCCTGGCGCACAAAGTGGATACCATCTTGGTGGACGTTAACCTGATCCGCGCGGATTTGGGAAAAAATAATGAACGGGTTAAAACTCTTGATCTCAAGACCACGGGCCTCGCTGGTGATGTCTCGGAACTTCAGACTGAGGTTCGTAAGCTGCGGGCCGAGAGTGACCTCTCCGCCCGTAGGCTCGAGGACTTTGAGAGCCGGGCCAGGCGCAACAACGTGCGCATTATCGGGGTCCCGGAGTCCTCGGACGAGATTTCTGTAGACCTGATCGTGGAGGACTTGGTGCTTAACCATCTGAAGCCTAAGGGCCTTGGGAAGTTTTTCGCAGTTGAGCGAGCTCACAGAGTGCCGGGTGGGAGGCCCAAGGTGGGAGCTCCACCGAGACCGATTGTCGCCCGGCTCTTTCACTTCCGAGATCGGGACGCTATTCTGCAAGCATCGCGGGTGATGGGCCCGGTCCCTTTTCAGAACGCGTCGGTGAGCTTCTATCCTGACTTCACCCAGCTGGTGCAAAAGCAAAGGCAGGGTTTCCTGGGGGTGAAGAGACGGCTTCGGGAGAGGGACCTGAAGTATGCCATGCTTTTCCCTGCCAGATTACGTGTGGTGTACGAAGACCGGACTTTCTTCTTTGAGTCGCCTGCTATGGCCGATGAATGGCTGGACGCTTTGCCCGACGACGGACTGCCGAGGACGCTGCTGCGGATGGGGACAGTGGCCGGGATGGGCAAGGTTGATGCCTTTGGAGCCGGACTGACTTGATTTGGTTCTAGATAATGACTTGAACTGATTGCAGTAAATGCGGAGGGTTGCGGGAGGACGATGGGAGCTCTTTCCTCCCTCAGGGTACTTTTTGTAGATTTTGGTTTTGGTAGGGCGACAGGCACACTGCAAGTTGGGGGGGCTTTGTAAGCTGCAGCAGGGGTGCAGGGTGGGGGGGATAGTTGGGATTTTGGGTTTGTTGTTGGGGGGTTTGTTTCTGCAAGGCGTAGTCATCATTGTCAGGATTGTTCCATGGTGGCTCTTCGGGTGTGGGGTGGGCCTCTCTGTGTGTGGGGATGGGGGGTAGGGGTTTAAGTGTTCTTAGCTGGAATGTTAATGGTTTGGGGGATCGCATTAAGCGGGGGATAGTCTTGCAGTTCTTGAAACGGTCTTTGCCGGATGTGGCCCTACTGCAGGAGACACACCTTATAGGTAATACTTGCTATGCTCTTAATAGGAAAGGTTACAAATTCATAGCTCACTCGGGATTCTCCTCCGGCTCCAGGGGTGTGGGCATCCTAGTTAGAGCTTCACTACCGTTCGAGGTGAACTCCACCATTGTTGATGATAGGGGGAGGTTTGTGGCGGTGGCGGGGAGGTGGGAAGGAAGAACTTTGGTTTTAGTTTCGGTCTATGTCCCTCCTGCCCTGCAGGCCTCCACGTTTACAGATCTGGGTAGGGCCTTGTTGGACCTCCCGGAGGGTATGCTAGTGGTGGGGGGTGACTTCAATACTGTCGGCTCTGGGCTGCTGGATAGGTACCCGCCCAGAGGCACCGGGGGGCTCAGAAGTGGCTTCCAGACTTTCTAGACACACTCGGCCTGGTAGACTGCTGGAGGCTCCGGCACCCCACGCAGAGCCAATACACCTTCCACTCCGGGGCGCATGGTAGCCTCTCTAGGATTGATTACCTGCTCACTCTGGCTGCTCACGCCTCATTGGTATCTGAGGCCAGGCATATGGTGCGGGGCATATCGGATCATTCGCCAGTGTGGGTCCGGCTGGACGTCGGCCGCGAGGGAGGGGGCAGGGTTGCTCCTATTAACCCCTGGTACTTTCGTGACCCCAAGATGCGCAGTGCGCTGTTGAAGACAGTTGATAACTTTTTTAAGGACAACCAGGGGTCCGTTGACTCGGCCGTGTCGTTGTGGGAAGCATTTAAGACCGTGCTTAGAGGAGAGGCCCTCTCCTTGGTAGTGGCAGCCAAGCGGCGGAGAGATGGCGAGGTTATGCAGGTTGAGGAGGAGATCGCGGCTTTAGAGGGGGCGCTAGAAGGGGAGGTTACAGAGGCCTCACTGCATGAACTGAGCTTGAAGCAAGCCGAATATAAGGACCTGGTGACGAATGCCGCCAAGACCCTCAGTAGGGAACAGCAGGGCCGCTTGTATGATGTTGGTGACAAGGCCGGAAAGCTCCTAGCTTGGCTGGACAAAAAAGAACGGGTTAATAGAGTGGTGCCGGAGCTGACGAGAGAGGGGGGGAGAGGTGGTTGTAGACCCTGAGAGGATAGTACAGTGTTTTTCGGATTATTTCCGTATGGTTTATGCCTCAGTTTCGGATAGGCCGACCGAGGATTCGATTGACCTCCTGCGTGATATCGCTTTGCCCTGCCTTTCTGACGTAGATAGAGATGATCTCGATGGAGATATAACGGTTGATGAGGTGGCGGGTGCTATCCGCGCGCTGAACTCGGGCAAGGCCTCGGGCCCTAATGGCTTGCCGATTGACCTGTATAAGCTGTTTCCGGATAGGGTTGCCCCTCACCTGCGCGCCATGTTTGTGGAGGCGCGGGGGAGTGGGACCCTCCCGTTGGATCAGCGACTGGCGACGATTGTTGCGATACACAAGGATGGTAAACCCCGAGATAAGTGTGCCTCCTATCGGCCTATATCACTCCTTAATGCTGAGCCGAAGATTCTGGCTAAAATTCTGGTGGGCCGCTTGGTCAGGGTGCTTGGAGACTTGATCCACCCGGATCAATCCGGTTTTATTCCGCACCGTAACACTGCGTTAAACCTTCGGCGCCTTCATGGTGTGATTGCCAGGGCGAGCACGCTGCGAGAACCAGCTATTGTGGCGTCTCTTGATGCCACGATGGCCTTTGATACGGTGGAATGGGCATATTTGTGGGCTGTGCTTGCCAAGTTCGGCTTTGGCCCTGGTTTTGTGAGCTGGGTGAGGTTGCTATATGAGGGTCCCCTTGCGAGTGTTGTGGTAAATGGGCGGGCGTCGACTCCGTTTCAGCTTGGGAGGGGCACTCGGCAGGGTTGCCCCCTGTCGCCTTTGTTGTTCGCCCTCGCCCTCGAGCCGCTGGCGGCGTGGATACGCTGGCACCCGGATATACGTGGACTTAGATGGTCGCCCGAGCACGAGGACCGCATTTCGCTATATGCCGATGACATCCTGTTATATCTTGCCTCGCCCAAGAACTCGCTTATAGTGGTCTGTGACGTTCTGACGTCTTTTGGTAGGAACTCGGGTCTCGTCATCAATTGGAGTAAATCGTATCTATATGTTCTGAGTGGCGATGTTCCACCTGTCCCGCGAACTTGCTCGATCCAGATCGCTCAGCAGGGCTTTGTGTACCTGGGGATTTTTATCTCCACGAATTCCACTTTGCGATATGAGAGGAACCTGCTCCCCCCCCTGGCGCGTTTGCAGCGGGATGTTGAGGGCTGGCGGAGGCTGCCGCTCTCCCTCGTCGGGCGAGCCGCCTTGTTCAAAATGATGTCTCTTCCCCGGTTACTCTACGCCTTGCAGAATACTCTCGATTGGGTACCGGCCAGTTACTTTCGGGAGGTCGAAAGCCTCCAACGATCGTTGTTGTGGGATGGGCGGCCGCGAATAGCGATTGCTAAGTTGACGCTTCCATGGTACGACGGGGGTATTGCGCTTCCAGACATTCGACGCTATTATTTGGCCACCCAGTTGAGCGCGATTAATCATGGTTTCTATGGCCCGGCCCTCAGCCCCGGTTACGCCATGGACAGATGGTTGCTGCGCGGCGGTAATTATCATAGAGCGTTGTACTCGCGGTCCCTGGACTCGTCCCTCACGGGGCCCACTGGGGTGGCGGTGCGTGTGTGGAAGTTGGCGACTGACTCGCTGGGCTGGAAGGATAGGCTCACCCTTGCTACCCCATTGTTTGAATCTGAAAAATTGGGTAGGCTTTGGCATACGAAAGGTTTTGATAAATGGGACTTGATCGGTATTTCCAGGGTTGGAGATGTGCTGATTAAGGGGAGGGTGAAGTCCTTTGAAGAGTTGCAGAAGGAGTATGAGTTGGGGACATCCGAGTTCTTTCGCTACGTTCAGGTGCGTCATGCCCTGCGGTCAGTCCTCGTAGAAGGTGAGAAGGTGCCTGAGTCCTCTCCTTTGGAGGACCGGATCCTCGATGGCCATATGCCAGAGAGCACGATCTCTCTCATCTATAAGAAATTGATAAATGTTCGGGCGGATACGCTGTTGGGGCTGCGGGACCAGTGGACTAGGGACGGACTTGAGCTGGATGACGAGGATTGGCAGTCTGCTGTTTCCTCTCCTAAGGAGGTCGCGATCCCATCACGTCTGAGGCTGGTGCAGCTCAAAATACTCCATAGAATTTATGTGACGGGACCAAGGCTGGTTCATATGGGATTCTCTGAGGACGGCTTATGTAGGAGGGGCTGTGGTATGGTGGGTACTTTCCTGCATATCATTTGGGAATGTGGTGTCATCATGGAATTTTGGAGGAGAGTCCATGCAGTGATTGGGGAGGTGACGGGCATTGCTATGCAGCCGGAGGCGCGGTGTTGTCTCCTGAATGTTTGGGGGCCCACTGATCACGATGAGGCACAGACCCAGTGGGTGACTCTGGGTAACATGGTGGCTAAGAGAGACTTCGCGCGCCTGTGGGGCTCCGTGGGGCCCCCCACATTGACTGCGTGGAAGGAAAATATGGACTGGAGTATGCTCAGGGAAAAGACAGTATATTGCGCTAGAGGGCGCCCTCGGAAGTGGCATGCCATCTGGGGGCGGTGGAACCAATACAGAGGGGGCATATGTCTTGCCCCTGATCTGGATCCCCCCCGAGGAACAGCTTTCTTCTTAATATTCTTTCCAGCTCTGTATATAGATTTGATTGTTAGTTGACTGCTTGGGCCTCTGCTTTTCCCCCCTTTTCCTCTTATCATAGTACTGTGACTGTTAGACGAAGGGGGTCCGGTCTCCCCTGAGGGGCAATCACCATTGGTATTCAGTGTTTTCGGCTTGCTGGGGTTTGTTGTGTGTTTGTGTTTATTTAAAAATGAAACCTTTTCGCTGCTCCTTTACTGCACTGTGGACGCTTCTTTGTTCTGCTCTCCTAAAGCTGCCGAACCTCCGGGTTGTCGGCTGAATAGCTGTGTCCATGTTTTTGAAGAATAAAGGTTTTAAAAAAAAAAAAAAAAAAAAGAATGATACAAATTGGCTTTTCAAACATTTATTGAAACAAATGTATTATTGCGTAAAAAGCGTGAGCTGCAATTATAAGTAGGATGAAACAAAGCATTGTAACTAGCATTACAAGAATGGTGAAAAAGATCAACACTTCAACCATTATATCATTACAGTGATTATGATTATATTTATACTCTAACCCAAAACTACCTACACTATCGAAAGCATAATATGAGTACCCTATGGCAGATCGCTTGGGACAACTCAACATCCCCATCCCTGTGTATGAATATAAGGAAGCCGTTCTGATTCAGAGCAGGCTACCGTCCTTTGCAGGATGGAGATCAGATTCAGGAGGGCTGCATGTCAGTCACAGACACACCTTCCAGGATAACCCGTAGAAGTGCTCCTCTGACAAATTTAGCTCAGAGGTGGTTTATATAATAAAAGCACGGTTTCAATCGCACTGTGTCAGCTGTGCAGCCCTGATGTGATGCTTTGTCTTGAGACTTAGAGCTGTCTCCAACCGGAAGCTGGCCTGGTGTATGATGTCCACTAATGTAAGTGGGCACCTTGCACCAGTCCAGAGAACCCTTATGGTGATTTAAGAGGTCTCAGACAACCGTAGAAAGTTATCCAGTAGCTGTGGGAGCATCCTTCAGGCTTTGTCTTGAAGAAGTGCAAAGCAGCTTGTTTTACCAGAATCCAATCTTATAGTATACATTAAATGAAAGAGAACCACACAAGGTATCTATAAAAATATGTATTTATTATATGGTCAGTCAAATAGCTTTATTTCGATATAAATATCATAAAAGCATCACGATTCCTATTATTACAAGAGGAAAAAAAAATATTACATTCCAGATAGGACGGTAAAATACAAACTAATATTTTAAAAAACAAAAGCTATTTCCTGTGTATAAAAAGAATTTCATTTGCATGATACAGAGTATAAGATAAAACATGATAAAAAATGGGATATGAAAAATCAACTGTCCTATATACATACTAATAGACTTCCTAGGTCAATTGTGAGTCGCCCTGCGGATAGCCCTACGCCTAATTGACCAAGCTCGGCCCAAAAACTTAGCAATACCGCAAACATAACAAGTTCTTGGGTCAGTTCTCAATATACGCAAGGCAACTGGATGGTCGAGAGTACCTAGTTGTTTGCAGATTGGTATAAGCCAGCTGGTCCTAGCGCTAACATAGGCGGGGCAAACAAAAGTGAGATGTGCAATACTTTCTTTTGAGGTCCCGCAAGAGGGATATTCCTCAGTGGTCTGGTGGGGGGGGACGCCACTTTGCAGTAAATTCGTGAACTGGGAGTGAACCAAGTCTAAATTGGATATATAATGACCTATCGCTGGGGGTCTGGATAATATCCAGGTACGGTTCGAGGCTTCTCAATTGTTTGTGTTGGAAGAATTCTTCCGTGAGCCTTCCCCAGTTTTATTATATAATACTCTCTAGTACGTTCCAGTATCTCCCACACTGAGATATGCACAAGCACACAATACTATAGCAAAGAAATCACAGTGAATAACACTAATACACAGAGGGCCCCAGGGGGGGACTGAACCATACACTAAAAAAGTGGTATAAAAACAAAGACTCGAGTCAGGACAATGTCGAGAGGATGTAGAATTGCTTGGACCCCAAGGAACCACCCAAAGTGAGTAGATAGGCACCCAATGGCGTGCGTGTGAAGTCTGTGAACACGACCACGTGTTCAGTACAAGTCTATGTGCAGGTCGCTGTTGGATTTTTAAAGATTAAGGACCCTTCCCAGTGGACTTTGAGGAAACCCCGTGGAAGACAAAAGGTTGGAGAGGCACTCCACCCGTGAATACCGAAGTACGCAAATTACCTAACTCAGGGAATCCGGGTGCAAAGGTGTGAAGTGGCGTCGGAAACCACAGTCGAACCCAATGGAGGACTTTGAAGAAGAGCTGCTGCTGGAGGAGCAGAAAGTGTCAGTTGGAATCCAAAAGTGGATTCCTGTCGAATAGTACCTGAAAGCAGAGGGGATAGAGTCTGGGTCACTTGAGAGTGACCAGGAGCTCAAAAGACGAATGCCCACCGATGTCGGGTGCTTCAGGATAGTTGACGGTGACCTTGACTCTGCAGCTGCGGGGACCAGGTGACCTTCAGGATATCAAGGAGCCTGATGCGAGCTGCCCCACGAAGGATGTCGAGTGCTGAGGGGGGTCAGTGTCCGGCAGGAGCACCAACAAGCCTTGGCAAAAGCAATCCAAACAGGAAGTCAAGGAAGTGTACGGTTCGGACCAGCATGGTCCAGGAGACTCACCACAAGCAGAGGAGTCAGGGCAGGCCCCGAGCAATCAGGGGAGCCCAAGGAAATTAAAGATGACCCTCAATTAGACCCACAGGCCGGAGGCACAAGAGTCGCGAGAGGACCTCGGGTAGTTTCACCAAAACAGCAGGCCACGGAGCACTCGGTGCGAGGTGGTTGAAGATCTTTGAAAGAAAAGTTGCCAAACGTTGGGGCTACTTGGAGTCTAATGCACTTTTCGCAGGATTGCCAACAAGCACATGCGCTTGCAAAAGTACACGTTGCACAGGGGTTCAGGTACTGCAGCCCCCACAAGGGATTCTGCCCTCAACTCGGTGGGAGGGCAGCTCGGACCTCGAGGACGTAGAAACTCACCTTCTGTGCTGCTGAGGCTTTCGGAGTCTGTAGGAGCTCGGGATCAGCATACCGGTGAACAGTGTTGCGGTGCCTGCGAATGCAGGGAAGTGACTCCTTCACTCCAAGGGAGATTATCTTCAGGTGTCTTGGATGCTCCACAGGTCCTAAACGGATCCTGTATGGTGCACACGCACAGACGATGCAGGAGAGGGAGGTCAGGCCCAAACGAAGTCCAGAGTGCCCAGGCAGTCGAAGTGCAGTGGTTTCAGTTCTGAATCTTGTCCATGACGAATCTAAGGTCCTACAGCCAGGTAAGCCCTTAAAAACACACTGAAGAGGGTTGGAAACATTCAGGGGACCCTCCCAGGGAAGGATCTGGACAGGGGGAGGTTACTCCCATGTCCTTTGTCCAGTTTCACATCAGAGCGGGAGCCAACAGCTCCCAGGACTGGTTTGAACTGGACTATGCACAGGAACACCGAATGTGCCTCTCATGCAAACTTTCATTCGCTAGCAAGCGCACCCACCCAGTCCTAATACACAAAATCCTGTCTGGGAGGTGGTCACACCTTCCTGTGACAGGATGCCTATTGTCCTGCCTTCCCCTGCTTCAGCTTGCCTCAGCAGCAGGGGGGCAGAAATGTATCTGTGGTTGGCAGCAACCATTTTGTGCTGTCCGGAGCTAGAAGGCTGGTACCGGGAACATCAGGAGCCCCACGAAGGACGCTTTTGAGGGGTGGAATCGTGGCGGTATGATTCTAACATGTTTGACACCAAACACAATAAGGTTTGTTGCAGCCGTTTTTTAGATGGTCATCACTCGGTTGCATAATGCCCCTTTATATATAGTATATGGCTGCTTTACTGACAACCCGGGAGAATGGACTACGTATGCTGCGGTGGTGCCCTGCTCATGCAATGGCACCCTCTCACTTAGAAACAAGCACCCTGCCCTCAGGATTGTAAAGGCCTGCTATAGGGGTGACCTATAGGTTTTAAGTGCAGTGACTCTTAGATATAGTAAACCTATATCTTAAGTAAGTGGTGCATGCACCGACTTACACAGGCTGCAATGGCAGGCCTGTAGTTCCATTTTGAATGGTCTCTCATGGGTGGCATAATACATGCTGCAGCTCATGGGAGACCTCTGGGGTACCTATGCCCTGGGTACATGTGAACCATATACTAGGGACTGACAAGGGTACTACAGTTACAATCTGGGGTGTACCTAAGTACATAACATAACAGTTTAGGGAGAAAGCAGATAGACTGGGGTCCTGATTAGCAGGATCCCAGTTAGACAAGTCAAAAACAGCATTATATCTAGCAAAAAGTGGGGGTAACCATAAGAAGCAGATCCTACTTTCCTACACAAGGGCATTATGTTCAAATGTTCCTTAGCCTTGGAGAGAGTGTCCTAACGACATGAAAAAATGCTTACTAAGAAATGTGCTACAAGCAAACTCATTTCTGAATATGTTATTGTGGAAGTGCAAGGCATTTAAAAAGTCACAGTTCAGGAAAAGATATCAAGTATAAATGTGTAACTGAAATGGAGACTTGTTCACGGGCCCCGTTGGACCTAGCAACACACACTTCTTGGTAAGAGGGAGACTCTTGCTTCAAAATAAAACTTAAACGCTAGTTTAAAAAAATAAAACTTAATAAACAAGTCTAATTATTATAAAATGAACATAAAATGTACTTCAATAATAAAAGCGAATGCCAGCCATAATACATTAAAAAGCCAATTAAAAGCACACAATTGTTAAAATCGAATACAAATCAATTTGAAATAAAAACAAGGTGCCAAATTAAACTTTAGGGGGCTTCCGAAATGTTATCCATGTTCGGAGAGTCAATAGGATCCAGAAGGGAACCCGCCACCGCAGATGATGTTTCCACAGGGGCACGGAATCAAAGTTCCAAAGAACAAACATGACCATATCCAGCCCAATCAGCAGCAGATGCTGGTGTGCCAGCAGGCAGTTTAACCGCAAAGGAGCCACGATCCAGGGGTCGAAGCATTCAGGAATGGCTCAAAATAAGCATCCTGTAGTCTCATAGGACAGCACTGAAGATTAGCAGATGCACCTGCAGATCCATATCCATAGATTTAACAAGTTGCATTGCAAGACATAGTTCCAGTGCACACTGGAAAGTGCATTTTATACAGCGAAACACGGGCTGTACGCAGTGTAATGATATAGGTTGAAAGGACAAAGACCAGTTGTCATTAGTTCCTGAAGTAAGGGCACTCCAAAGTACTGTTATCATGTGTTCACAACACAGCAGGATGTGTGGTAGTTTCATCACTATTTGGCCTCGAAGTGTAATAACCATGTGGAGCTAAAAAAGAACAGGGACCAAAAATCCAACAATCACGAATATTATGCCTCCACATACTCTGTAAATTATAGAGAGAATAAAGGACAAAATCACTCCGAATTCAGAATGGAAAGTGCTGACAAAGCCAGACCCAATCGCTTTATAAAAGTGTACCACTCTTGCGGTATTTGATGCATTAAATATGCATTGCACAAGTTCACCAAAATGTTGTGCCAGGTTTGTTTGCAGTAGCGACTGTATTTCAGAAAAAGAACTTGCAACTTGAAGATTAAATGAATTTTGCTCTAGCAGATCTTTACGCCACATACTTTTGAAACAACTGGTCTTCCAGTCAATTTAACGTACCAAAAGTTAATGTTAAGAATAGCAATTTAAGGCCAAACGGTAACTTCCCTGACTGTGTGTGCAGGTGGGAACCCATTCTTACAACAGGTCATGGCCCTGGAAACCATCACCACATATGATACTCCCGGTTTCATCCCACAACAACCTTGGTCATTCAGAACCTAATAACTTCCATTTGAAAATAATTTAAATACCGGCCGAATCAAGGCAGCAGGGACACCCTTCAGATAAAATGCTAAATTGGCTGTGGACACATTGCTAGTGAAATGAAGCATTACGTCTTCACAGACTAACGAATGGCCAAACTCCAGAGATCCACAGCATGCATTCACGGTACAGTTGCAGCGATGCCTGCCCTGGAAGGACCACAAAGGGAACATCCATTGCTGAAGAGCAGAAATAGCCCTGTAACACCCAAAATCAAGACGAGCAGCAGCGGGAACACACTGAACCAGCTGGAAAAAATAGAATATATAAAAGCTGGTATAACTCCAAAAATAGTTTGAAATGAGGTTACAAGGCCAGAGCCTACAAGTTTAAAATAGTGGGCCAGGCCTGTGGTATAAGATACATTAAATATTTATCAGTTCACCGAAATGTAGGGAGAGATATGTGTTTAACAATGACTTTCACTAGAAGTTCCAGCGACCTGAAATTCGAAGGTTTCGCAAGCCGAAGTGAGAGCAACTTCTTGTTGAAAAAATAAAGTTTTGAGTCTGCTTAGTTTATTGAAATCTGTTTTCAAAGTTGGAATGGAAGACCATAACAAACTATCAACCTGTGCGGAGGGGGAGACAGAACGTTGTTGCAGCAAGTGACTAACTGGGTAACCGACACCGCACATGTGATTCCTGCCTGCAGAACGCAACGGTCCTGATAATTAGGGACAAGATAGCTTCCATTCGAAAGCAATGTAAGAGTGGGAATAATAGCGGGAACTGGAGTTTCTTTTAAATAACAAGCCAAATTAGGGGCAGACACAATACTGGCACCATGAATCTTTACATTCCTCCCCTATTAGAAAATCATCTCTCTCAGCCCGTTGACAACGATATGTAAATAGCAGGGACCACAATTTGTTTATATAAATGCTCCCAAGAGGATCTACCTACAGGGAAGTGTTTCATACAAGCAGTGAACTGTAAAGTAGAGATAGGCAATGAAATAACCCAGTATATTAAACAGACTGCGGATGGTGTTTCTGCTATTGTAAATGGAAGCTGTTCAAATTTTTCTATGTGTAACATGGTATAACCAGCATCTTTCATAGACTTTGATTGCTGTCTACTTGTCAAACTAAAAGCAAAAACAACAATTGATGGACAGAATGCAGAACAATGTCATACATTCACCCCAGTACAGAGATCTGGGCCTAAATCCATCGTTTTTTTGCTCACCATGCCATTCCAGTTTGAACCCAGCCATATGCAAATCAGTCTTGACCCTGTGCCCCATGGGAACAGTCCAGCCCGAACTGCCAAGCCAGGTCCTCCCTGGACTGGAAAAAAGCATCCTAGGACCGGTTTCGGGCTTTCAGCCCTCGAAAGCCTTTGGTTTTGCTTTACTTGTCAAACTAAACAAGAAGAACAAAGCACTGGAATTGAAATAATGCCATGGAACGTGCCCGTTCTTAAGTGTTTGAAAAATAAATTGCATATGGATGTAAGTTGATTCTCACCATGATATAATGCAGACATATCATTGTGAACAATATCAATAACAGATGATAAAATATTATCTAAGGTATAAATGCAAGATGATAAGGTATTAATACTGTTGTCCACCACAGCAAGTACTTTATGCAAGTTATCTTGATCGATTTGTCGTAAACATATTGCAGCTTCCATTTGCGACAATTTCCAAAATTAACTATAAGTTGCATAAACAAATTGTTTAGAAAAGGAGGATTTTGGACCCAAAAGGAAATCAGGCAAATTCATGTCTTCGGACAGGAGAGAAAGATGTTGTTTTATAGCAGACAATGTGAAATGTTCTAACCATTGTTGACATAATTTACCCATGGAGTAAGTGGTAACAGTGTTAGGGTGCATGGCTTGTGAATATCGAGGATCGGGTCTACCTGATTTGAACCCAGATGTGCAGTTCAAAAAAAGAGCATGACAAGCATTAGTGTCTATCGGCCATAGTGACCACCCACCCGGAGCCATACCTGAAGAATTAAATGTACCATTTTGTATCATACAATTTAGTTGGTCTTAAGTACAATTTGTATAAGATTGGCAATCATCAAAAGTAGGAACATTTAAATCTTTAATTTTAGCCAATCCCAGACAAGTAGTCTGTTGGATTGTGTCATTTAGAAATATTATTTTTGCAGATATTAGACACGCACGAAAAAGAGATTCTATACTTAGGACTTGCCAGGACTTAGTGAAGCAAATCGATATTAAGTCAATATTGTCCTTCCAATAATCATAGCCTTTCAGGGCCAGGTCCTCAATGAAGGACACTGTATAGATTAGCTTGGTTTGAGTAAGCATATATTTCTTTGAGCTAATAGGAATGATTTAAAATAGAATGATTTCGGGTTTGAAGCATTAAAACTGGTAAAATGGGTATATTTCATCCTTTGTGTTTTCGAGCTACCCTGCGGTGGAGTTGGCCAATGTTCCCATTGAGAATAATTATATTGGGGACACTGTATATTCATTCTATGCAAAAAATGATGTCCATAATGTTGATAATAGAACAAATCAGAATAGTTAGCGGAATTTAAATATAAATCCTCAGATTCAAAGACAGTGTAATATTGCAATACAGAAAACATAGAATTCACAGTATCAATATCCCAATCATCCAAATGTAACCCAGTACTATGATATCCCCTATGCAAACTAGGAACACATATGGTATCTGTAGGGTCTCCGGAGGACCAAATACATTGAATGGTACTTTTTTCACCATACAATTCCATCCGTGAGTTGAACCGCAAAATTATTAACTAGGGACTGGTCTCGTCAGTTTATGTGAGGAAAAATGTGGGGCCAACACTCAGTTGAACAATTCTCCAGCAGAACATTCTGGGAGGTAATGGCCGTTGATCAAAAGGAAAAAAAAATAAACAGTCACGAATCCAATCCACATGAACAAAAATACCACTGAAAAATGATCCAAACATATATCCATGCTGAGACTAGATTAGTGCGTTTTACCCTGGAGTTGAAAACAAAAATTTGCCCTGGTGGTGTAAGACAATGAAGAACTGCCTGAAGAAAAGCTATCTTGATCAATATAGTAATCAGAAGAACTCAGCTGGAATAAAGAAGGCTGTGATGCTGCATGTAAAGTTGACTTTTGTATTGCCAGAGGGATCTCGACTGAAGGATCAGAATAAACAATGTCCATCACAGAAAAAGCAGAAGGTGTAACAGGCACCATGTCAATTGAAGACTGGACTTCCCCCTCCTGCAGCTGGGTAGAATCAGCAAAGGTGGTGGTCACTGGCCGTAAAGCGACATTCTGAGTATGAACACCTAAAGGCATACTGTAAGAAATGAGGATCTCTAGTTGGCAATTGTTTGCATCGTTGTCCAAGTAGGGACCTGTCTTCCTAGTCAGGCTAAGGGGGATACAATTCTAAAATAACCCCTGCTCACCCCCTCGGTAACTTGGCACAAGCAGACAGGCTCATCTCAGAGGCAGGGTGCAAAGCATTTGTGCACACATACAGTAATACAGTGAAAACACTACAAATGGACACCACACCAGTTTAGATAAATAAGTCATCTTTATCTAAACCAAACATGACCAAAACGACAAAAACCCACCATACAGTTATCAAAATATAACTTTTAAATGGTAGAAACAGTTCTGTCGATAGCAAACCACGACGCGACACTTTCAACACAAAGTACCTTGGATGGTCAAAATCAAAAGCAAGAACAACCGCAGGGAAGGTGATGCGTCGGTTCCTTACGTGCAGGTCAAGTGATGCGTCAGTTCCTTACTCCAGGGGAGGTGATGCTTCGGTCCCTTACTGCCACGCAGGGGAGGTGTTGTGTCCGTTCCTTACTGAAGGAGAGGTGATGCATCAGTTTCTTACTGTGCAGCGCGGTGATACATCAGTTTCTTACTGCGGCCCCAACGTCCTTGTACACTTGGTGCCACAGTGCGATGCGTGAGGATCGGGGATGCGTTGGTTCTCAATGTGGCAACGGCACTTGCGTTGATGTCTTCAGCCGCGGTCCTACGATGCGTTGCAGCCACATAGCAGGGCCTGCGTCGATTTCTTCAGCCACCGGAAGGCGCTGTGTCGGTACATATGCGTCGCACTTCTCATCGTTGTGTTACTCACCCAGCTCCCAACAGCAAGAACAACCTCCAGAGGCCCAGAACAGTAGCAGGCACCTCTTGGCAGGTCTCTCTGCAAGGGAGTTCAGGCGAGATGGAGTTGAAGTCTTTATATCCATGAGACTTCAAAAACAGGAGGCAAGCTCTACTTCAAGCCCTTGGAGATCTTCCTCAAGCATGGAACACAGCACACAGTAAAGTCCTTGTCCTTTCCTAAGCAGAAACAGCCACTGCAAGCCAACCCCACACAGCAATGGGGCAGTACCTCTCCTTAGTTTCTCCAGCTCTTCTCCTTGGCAAAGGTTCCTCATGAATTCCTGGAATGATCTAAAGTTCAGGGGTTTGGGCCCCACTCTTTATAGCACAAATTCCTTTGTTCTCTGGTGGCAGAGAAGCTCTTTACCCAGCCCAACCAGTTTTGCCCTCTCTGGTGCAGCTGCATGGCAGGAGGTACAGGCAGCATAGTTTAAGGCAGACCAGGCCCATTCAGGTGTGAAATAAATCAACCCACCCTACTCAGAATGCAGCCCAGGTCTATTTAGTCCAGCCTTGATTCGCCCTGGTAGACAAGACACACCTCAACCCCCCCCCCCCCCCCCCCCCAAGTGGCTGTCTGAACAGAATGCACATCTCCAGCCCCTGTCACTCCAGAGGCACACAGGATGGCTAAGCAAGAAAATACCTACTTTCTAAAAGTGGTATTTTCAAACACAGAATGTAAAAATCATCCTCACTAAAAGATGCATCTTTACATTCCTCTATTTTCCTATCTGGTTCCCATGTAAACTCCCCATTCTATCCTAAGGAACAGATAGCCTTGCAATACTTTCTAAAAGTGGTATTTTCAAACATAGAATGTAAAAATCATCCTCACTAAAAGATGCATCTTTACATTCCTCTATTTTCCTATCTGGTTCCCATGCAAACTCCCCATTCTATCCTAAGGAACAGATAGACTTGCAATAGTGAAAAACGAAAGTGGCAGTATTTCGCTATCAGGACATGCCACACACATCAGGGCATGTCCTACCTTTCACATACACTGACCCTGCCCATGGGGCTACCTTTGGCCTACCTTAGGGGTGACTCACATGTCATAAAAGGGAAGGTTAGGGCCTGGCAGGAGCATTTGATTTACAGGCCCTGGGCACACACAGTTCACTGAACTAGGGACTGACAAGTAAATCAAATATGCCAATCATGGAATCACCAATCCATAACAACAATTTACAGAGAGCACTTGCACTTTGGCACTTAACAGCAGTGGCAAAGTGCCAAAAGCATCTAGACCATCAAAACAGAAGTCCTAAACACAGCAAAACACATGAGGAAAAGGCAAAATATACAGGGGACACCCACACCAATGACGCCAGGTCTCCCACGTGTCCCCTCCAGCTGAAATGTGGGGAGAACTACCCACCCTCTTGGGAGTTAGCTTCACTAAGGTGGAAAAATCTGGACAGACCATCAGCATTGGCGTGTTCTGTACCAGGACGGTGTTTCACCGTGAAGTCCATCCCTTGTAGGGAAATGGACCACCTCAACAACTTTGGGTTTGCACCCCTCATCTGCATCAGCCATCTAAGGGGGCTGTGGTCGGTCTGATGCCAGAAGTGAGTCCCAAACAAGTTGGGCCTCAGCTTCTTCAGCGCCCAGACCACAGCAAAAGCGTCAGGCTCAATCGCACTCCATCTCTGCTCCCGTGGAAGTAACCTCCTACTAATGAAGGCTACAGGTTGGTCTAGGCCCTCCTCATTCAGTTGTAAGAGCACAGCCCCCACACCATGCTCTGAAGCATCTGTCTGCACCACAAATTCCTTTGAGAAGTTGGGCGCCTTGAGCATAGGCGCCGCGCACATGGCAGATTTCAGTGCATCAAAAGCTTTTTGGCAGAAGTCAGTCCAGTTCACATTCCTGGGCTCCTTCCTGGAAGTCAGCTCAGTCAAGGGGACAACAATGTTGCCATACCCCTTGACAAATCTCCTGTAATAGCCGGTGAGGCCTAAAAAGACTCTCACCTCTGTCTGGGTCTTGGGGGGGCTCCCAAGCCAGAATGGTGTCAATCTTAGGCTGTAGGGGTACCACCTGGCCGCTTCCTACCTGATGTCCTAAGTACACCTCTGAACCCTGCCCGATCTGGCACTTGCTGGCCTTGATTGTGAGGCCCTCTGCAGAGCCTTCAACACTTCCCAGAGGTGGTGCAGATGTTCCTCGCAAGTGGCACGGAACACTGCGATGTCATCCAGGTAGGCAGCACTGAAATCCTCCAGTCCAACCAACACCTGTTTGACCAACCTCTGAAAGGTGACAGGAGCATTCTTCAACCCAAAGGGCATCACCCGGAATTGGTAGTGCTCCTCTGGGGTTGAAAATGCAGACTTCTCCTTGGCCCCATCAGTTAAGGCAATCTGCCAGTACCCAGACAATAAGTCAAACATACTGAGGTACTTGGCAGCTTCCAACCGATCTATGAGCTCATCAGCTCTGGGGATGGGATGTGCATCAGACCTAGTGACTGAATTGAGCCCTGGATTGTCCACACTGAACTCAAGTTCTGGCATGGCACCAGGTGCAGCAGCCTCCGGGACAAAGACCACTGGCCTGGCTCAAGTTTGTTGGAGGGCTCAATGACCCTTTGCGCTAACATCTTGGAGACCTCCTCCTTGATGCAAGCTTTGACCCTGTCAGTCACCCTGTAAATGGTATGCTTCACAGGAGGACTGTCCCCAGTGTCCACATCATGGACACACCACTGAGTGACACCAGGGGTCAGGGAGAACAGAGCAGCAAACTGTCCCAACAGTTGGCAGCAGTCACTCTGCTATTCAGAAGCCAGTGCGGGGAGAGGGTTACACCATTCACTGACCCATTATGTTCCTTAGCAGACAGGAAGAGTCTCAGCCTCCTCCTCCATTCCAGCATCTGTCGCTAGCAGCATGCCCACTTCGGACCTCTCAAAGTGGGGCTTAAGGCTGTTCACATGTAGGACCCGCAAAGGGTTACTGGGAGACTAAGTCCACCAGATAGGTAACTTTCCTCCTGGGCTCCACCACCTCAAATGGCCCAGTCCACTTATCCTGGAGCGCACAAGGGTCCTTTGGGGCCATGACCCACACTTTCTGATCAGGCTGAAACTCAATCAGAATGGCATTCTGATCATAACACTGTTTCATCTCTTCCTGGCTGGCTTACAGATTTGACTGAAAGCAAAAACATTGGTTCTGTCGGGAAACAAGCAAACTTATTTGGATATGTACTTAATACACTGGAGAACCGCAAGGAACACACACATAGTCAAAGAAACAGAAATGAATTTGTTTTACTGGATGGAATTATATCAATTATCATATAGAAACACCTAAGTGTTTACAGGATGACCCAACCAGAAAACACATACAAAGTTAAACACTTAGTGAAAACATTGTGTACTTGAACAAACATCACATGTCACAATTATATACAATAGACAGTACAAAAATAGACAGTCAGATCCAGCTTGAAGTACATAAACCACTGTAGGCTGTAATTTCCTAATTCTGTATGTGGATTTGCACGGAAGCATAGGACAAGTAACGTCGACGTTTCGACCCTATATGGCGGTGCCAATTAGTATGCATCAAAAGTGGGTCTTCATCAGGACAGAAGATAGGTTGGGAACCTGGGAAAACCAATTTAGGGTATTGGAAATAGATTCCTCATGTCTCGTGCGCAGTCAGCCGGCATCTACTTTGATAATGAATTCTGAAGGACGGTAATTTCATTTAGAAAAGAGGGAGTGGTGCTGTCATAACAATCGCCACGTAATGGTGTCCGTGAACTGGACGTCGGACGTCCAGTTCACGGACACCATTACGTGGCGATTGTTATGACAGCACCACTCCCTCTTTTCTAAATGAAATTACCGTCCTTCAGAATTCATTATCAAAGTAGATGCCGGCTGACTGCGCACGAGACATGAGGAATCTATTTCCAATACCCTAAATTGGTTTTCCCAGGTTCCCAACCTATCTTCTGTCCTGATGAAGACCCACTTTTGATGCATACTAATTGGCACCGCCATATAGGGTCGAAACGTCGACGTTACTTGTCCTATGCTTCCGTGCAAATCCACATACAGAATTAGGAAATTACAGCCTACAGTGGTTTATGTACTTCAAGCTGGATCTGACTGTCTATTTTTGTACTGTCTATTGTATATAATTGTGACATGTGATGTTTGTTCAAGTACACAATGTTTTCACTAAGTGTTTAACTTTGTATGTGTTTTCTGGTTGGGTCATCCTGTAAACACTTAGGTGTTTCTATATGATAATTGATATAATTCCATCCAGTAAAACGAATTCATTTCTGTTTCTTTGACTATGTGTGTGTTCCTTGCGGTTCTCCAGTGTATTAAGTACATATCCAAATAAGTTTGCTTGTTTCCCGACAGAACCAATGTTTTTGCTTTCACTATAGTGCCCAGGTTCTGAGGGCTACTGGGTTACCCCATTATCTTTAATGGTTACAGATTTGACTGAGCAAGTTGTCTGAAGCGCTTAGTCTGGTTCCTGATGGCCAGCATGTAGCTATATACATCCTGGGGAGGTTTACTGGAAGCTTTCTCCCCGCTTTCTTTGACCAGACTCAGAGGTCCTCTTACAGGATGCTCATACAGGAGTTCAAATGGACTGAACCCTAAGGACCTTTGCGATACCTCCCTGTAAGCAAACAACAGGCATAGTAAGAGGACGTCCCACTTATGCCTCATGGGCTCACCAAGACCCATAATCATACCCGTCAGGGTGCGGTTGAATCTCCCAACCAACCTATTACCTTCGGGGTGGTAAGGAGTGGTGAACTTATAGGTAACACCGCACTCCTGCCACAGGTACTTCATATACTTGGATATGAAGTTGGTACCTGGGTCGGATACCACCTCTCTGGGGAACCCCACATGGGAAAAGATCCCCATCAACGCTCGACCCACCACGGGGGACATCACAGACCGAAGAGGGATAGCCTTGGGGTACCGGGTGACATGGTCCACCAAGACCAGAATGAACCTGTTGCCCGTGGCTGTCTTGGGATCCAGATGCCCCACAATGTCAATACCCACCCTCTCAAAAGGGGTGCCATCAACAGGGAAAGGTTTGAGAGGAGCCTTGCACGTCTACCCACTCTTCCCACTTGCCTGGCAAGTTTGGCAAGACCTACAAAGGTGTCAGATTTCTTATGCATTTGGGGCCAGTAAAAGTGCGTGACAAGCCTTTCAAAGGTCTTGTCTTGCCCCAAATACCCTGCCAAAGGCACATCATGAGCCAGACCCAGTAGGAAGGCTCTGAAGCGCTGGGGTACCACCAGCACACAGGCTGACCCGGGCTCAGCAACCTCAGGCTCACTATACAGGAGACCATTCTCCCAGTAAATCCAATGTGATCCAGACTCCTCACCTGCTGCCTGGTTTTCAGCCTACTGCCGCAAACCAACAAGAGAATAGCATTCATGCTGCTCCTTGCAGAATTCCTCCCTGGAGATGCCCCCAGTTAGTCAGCTCAGGCAGGTCCCCCAGTTTGGCCACTTGCTCCCTGTAGGCTACAGGGCATCCCCCTCAAGGTTTGCCTCCTCATGGACCGTGGGTGCTTCGGGGCTGGTTTCCCACGCCCCCTGCCTCTTCTCTTTCTGGCAGGCACCTGGGCCACTCTTTCAGGCTCCAGGTCCTCTTGATTACCCTTAGCGGGTGCCATAGACAGACTGGTGAGACACGCACACTCAGGCAGACCCAACATCTCTACATGAGACTTACGCTCCAACTTCTCCCAAGGGGAACTCTCCAAATCGTTACCTAGCACACAGTCAACTAGCATGACTGGCATCACAACTACATGTAAGGTACCTGAGACCCTTCCCCACTCAAAGGGAACCTGTGTCACTTTGCAGGGGCACTCCGAGTTGTCAGCAGCAACTACTGGGTAAAGTATGTTGGGGAACACTTGCTCTTCAGACACTAGCCGACAACCGACAGCTGTCACACTGGCTCCAGTGTCGCTCAGTGCCTGCACTCTATGGCCATTTATGGTCACCCACAGCCTGTATTTCTTAGTGTTAGCAGGCTGGTGGATCCTTGGGAACATCTCACTGTCTCATGGTGAAACCACTGTCAATTATCCTGGCTCCCACCCTTCCTGGGGACTCAACTCCTCTGCCAAGGCTACGCAACTCACAGGGCGGTGCACCAGTGGGTGCAGTGATGGCTTTCTTGGGACACCTAGGATCCCTTATGAAGTGGCCCACCTGACCACAAGCATAACATGCCCGGGGGCCCTACTGGGCAGGCTTACCTGCAGGGACCCATGGCATCTTTTCACTGGGGGGCTAGGAACCTTTCCCTTGGTCCCCTTGGAAATTACTTTGGAGCCCTTTTCGGAACGCCTTCTGTCTACCCTTGTCCCCTCCACTATTCTGCTGGGGACCCTGCCCTTTGGCAGAGTCTCTCACATGACCTTTGTGGACCCTGGTATTGACCCAGCGGTCCGCCTCCACAGCAAGCTTCCTGGTATCAGTCAGCTTACTGTCAATCAAATGCTGGCGTAGCTCTGGAAAACAACTACCAGACAAGTTTTCCCATGCAACCAAATCATAGAGCCCCTGAAAATCATTTATCTGGCTACCCCTCACCCAACCATCCAGTACTCTGCAAGAATAGGACACATACTCCACCCAAGTGCTTGACTCAAGCTTCTTACAGGCCTTCAACTTCTACCTGTACAGTTCTGGGGTCAAACCATACCTCCTGATCAAGGCTTTCTTCAGGTGGGCATAAGATATTTGCCCCTCGCCAGGTAAGGCTAACAAAGTTTCCCTCTCCTCTGTCATGAAGTGGCTCCACAACCCCGCCCCCCAGTCTCTCTCAGGGATTTTGTGGGACCTCCTTGATACCTCATATGCCTTAAACCCCTGTCCAATATCCTAATTCTTTACAACATCCTTGAGCACTTCCTTGGGGATGTATACCATCCCTTCTTCAGACACTGGCAACAAGCTGCCACCATTGGAATTGAGTGCCACACTCTTGGCCTTTATGTTCAGTTCCTTCAAGCCTCTCTCATGCTCTAAAAGCATCCTCTTTTCCTCCATGGCCAGTTTCTGCTTTTCTAATTCCAATTTCTTACTCTCCATGTCACACTCCTTCCCCAGCCTGAGCTTTGTAAGCTCCAACTCATGCACTCTGCTTCTCCCTCTGTCCTCCAACTCCTCTGGAAACAGCACCTTTGAAGATACACTGCTGCCCTTCCCCCCGGACGGTAACTTCCCGTGAGGCAGACCCAATAGCCCATCCTGCTGCCCATCTAAATTCTCATCCTCCACCATAGGCTCCTCAGTATGCTCACTGGCATTCCTTAATTCCAACCAGACCCTCAGCACCTTTTGGTATTCTTCCTTTCTGGTAAGACCTCTTACTGAGGTTTTAAATTTCTTGCCGACTCCTTTCAATTGTGGCACAGTGTGGGTTTCAACCCTATCCTCTTCAAATTCAATATCCACAGATGCAAGTGATGCTTTCGTCATGTGAATAGGCTGTTCTCAAGTTGCAAACAATTCCAAGAAAGAAAAAGACCCACCAATTCTATGTGGTCACGTAATGGTCTGCACTATGCTAGTAGTGTTCACCAATCATTGTACGTAGGACACAAATGCAAGTACAGATCCTCACCGCTGATCACCAATGTTAGAAATGGGGGTCTCTAGTTGGCAATGGTTTGCACCGTTGTCCAAGTAGGGACCCTTCTTCCTAGTCAGGGTAAGGGGGATACACTTCTAAAATAACCCCTGCTCACCCCCCCCCCTTTTTTTAAATTTGTTTTATTGATTTTAAACATCCAATGATAGAGGCAGCAATATAAGAACAATAGACTGTCGATAATACTTTATATCTCAAGCTGCTTCCCTCAATACCCTCAACCCTTCCCCCGCCGCCGGTGTGCCTGCAGAGCCTGCACTATGACCAATAAAGTGTATCTGAAGTTAGTACGGTAACAGTATTGAACAACACAAATGTGGTACAGGGGCTAGATGGCCCTTAGAGATTACCATTCGCCACATTGTTCATGTATTGGTTCAGTCTTCTTGCGCCAATGTGTCAGTTGGATCCCCCTGACCCTCTAAGATTGACCCCTCCTCCGAGTCTGTTTCTGGAACCTGCAGTATTGCAACTAAGGCCTCCCACACCCTCGCCGCCTCCTGTGCCTTTTCGCTATTAGTACGTAGGGCTTGTTGCAACCTAAGTGTACCTTCACTCCGCGCCCACTTGAGTAATTCTGCCCGCCATCTCCCCACACTAGGCTCCCTCTGTGACTTCCAATGCATTGTGAGTTCCCTCTTGGCTAAGAAGAGGCCCAGGTCGAGGAATTTACTGGTCACTTTTGTTTTAGCGGTATGCGGGAACCAGTGCAGTAAACAAGTACCCAGTTCTAGATCTAATGTACGGTCAGTTATACTACATAATAGTTCCAGCACTTCCTCCCAATATGTTTCCAAGCTCGTACATCCCCACATCATATGCTGGAAGTCAGCCCCTTCCAAACCACATCGCGGACACTGAGCGGCCGCCGCCTCGAAATATTGGTTAAGCTTAGCTGGCGTCAGATACGCTCTATGCAGGACATAAAAATTTACCAATTGAAACCTGGTATTCCTCGTGCTCTTCCAGGCCCTTCTAACCAACTGAGCCCATGTCTTCTCAGGGATTTCCCTGCCAAAGTCCACTTCCCCTGCAACGCTCGCAATGGTTCCAGGGTCTCCGTCAACATACGCCTGTAGAGGCACATAATAGCCTTAAAGGTCCCCGCAGCCATTACCACATATTGGCACGCCACTGGGGTTCGCGGCTCCGACAGTCCCATCCCCCAATGGCGTTGGATGGCCGAAACAAGCGCTGAGTGCAGCAAATAATCCCCTCGC
The DNA here is from genome assembly GCF_964204655.1 of Triturus cristatus. NCBI lineage: Eukaryota > Metazoa > Chordata > Amphibia > Caudata > Salamandridae > Triturus > Triturus cristatus. Next base: position 1,101,860,466 of record NC_140585.1, on the reverse strand, counting down.
GGGAGGTCATATCTGTGCTGTAGGGCCCGGAATGACAACACGGTTTCGTTTTCTTAGAGGTCTCCTAGCACTTGTACTCCCAGGTCCTCCCAGTTAGCCAGTGCCGTCCAATCACCGCCATGGTATAAGTATAAAAAGTATTATCGTTCGCATCAACAACAGGAAACGGAACCCAGAAGTAAAAAACCTTAAAGCGGTATGCAGGGTCCACTTCGACCACAAAAACAACCAGAGACCTCGCATTGGGGACTCCATGTTGTAACAAATTCTGAGTAACCGCTGCGCTGCAATGACCCAGAATCGTAACCGGTTGAGCCATATGAAGAAACAAGGGATTCAAACTGCAGCACAAAAGTGGGTAGAAACTTTTTAAACTTCAGGCTTAAAAATACGTTCAGCCAGAGGAGGTGCCTACAAACTGAGGAGGCAAAACCCTCACACCACGGACGTCTCTGGGAAAAGGTAAGAGGGTATTGTGGACGAGCACAAGCACTACTCAGGTGTCCTGCATATAAGTACCAGACCAAACGTTGGTACAGCCATGTTGTAGGGATTCTGCGAACTCAAAGAACTATGGTCTGGACCATAGAACTGTAGTAGGCAGGCACTGAGTTATCCTACCACCTTAGTATCCATGGGCCCTGGACCCACTAGCTATAGTGTCTCACTTGGCCTCCTACTCACTCACAGAGTAACAAGTGATTAGACACCCCAGGACACAAAACTCTTGAAGGAAATGGGGTAACACAACACACCTTTTTGCTCTCACACTCGTACTTGTTCACAATAAGGTCTGACAGAGACGAGAAAAGTTTAAAATATTTATATTAATTATCGTGCTCTAGTATGCAATATATGTGCCACAACATGTAGGAAGATGCCTAACACAAAGACAGTCAGCATAGTAAGTAATCCTTAAATCATAAAAGGAGCTGTCATGATATTCGACAGGCTGGACTAACCCCCATCCCCTTCTACAGAAGTGGAATGATAATATATCAGAAGATCTCTGGGTATTTGCAGTGAACCCCATACATTAGCATGCACAGATGAAGGTTCTACATCTCAGGTGCAGTTGAGCTCTCGTCTGTGTGCCTTCATCCCTGTGCATACTTATATGACAAAGAGTACATGTTCCCAAAAATCAGCTGCACTTGTGTGTTCTGTCTAGGTGCTTAAGCCTGACCAGAACAGAATAACAAGGACCATTGTTGCTTGACCTTGTCTACCGTGTACAGACTAAATCCCAGGAAGAACAAAATGTAAAAACAGCAGCAGGTTCTGTTTGACACTACAGGGTGGCACCAAGAAAGATACGTGTGTATAGGAACATGTGCAAATCAAAAATTAGCCTACTACGTGCTTAGGCTAACATAAGATAAAATGACAATGGGCCTGCACGGAACATATGAAAAAGTAAGTTGCGTCTTTTTTGGCCATTATTTTGTGTGTGTGTGTGTGTGTGTGTGTGTGTGTGTGTTAAATAAGGCAAAAATAAATGACTTGCATACAGATATTTCCATACCACACAATTTGATTTTAAAATCAACAATGTTCAACTCAATTACATAATCGATCTCTGCTGACTTTGCCTATGCTGGAGGAGAGACATGTCATTCTGACTTATAACAAATGCAGAAGGTACAATATTCTTCAAAGAATAAATACAAGTTGACAATATGGTCATGCCATTATCTACAAAAGCTTAAGCCGTTTCCAAATTAGCCATGTCAATTTCTCTCAAAATGTTACCAGCTTCCTGCTGAGAAACTTTCCAAATTTCATTGCATATGGCATTTAGAAAATGTTTAGAATGTAGTGATCGAGGACGCAACAAGAAATCTTGTAAATCCAGGTCATCATAAAGGAGAGATTAGTGTTCCTTAACGGCAGATAAAGTCAAATATTGTAACCATAACTAGCATAACTTGCCTACACTGTAGGTATTAACCACTCCTGAGTGTTGCGTTTGCAAATATCCGCGGTCTGGTCTGCTTGCTTTAAAAACCCTTTGTGGTGTTTAAAAAACACATGCATGACAACCATTAGTGTCTACTAGCCACACTAACCACCCGCCTGTACCTTAAAGTGAAGAATTATATGTACCATTCTGTATCATGTTGAGCTGTTCTTTGGTGAATTTTACTAAGTGTTGCAAATTTTCAAAACATGCAAAAGAGGCAATGTTAGGTGTGTTCATGTCTTTAATTTTAGCCAAACCCAGGCAGGTGTTTGCTGCACTGTCTTGTTCGGAAAAATAATGTGCCTCGGTATTAGACAAGCTCTAAATAAAGCCTCATTGCCTTGGACTTGCCAATATTGTGTTGATTGATTTTAACTCCATGTTGTCTTTCCAAAATGTATAGCTTATAACTGGGTTTAAAGGGTTGATACCAGAAAAATAAGTAAACTTTTGCAGGTATGTTTTTGAACTACCCCACTGGTGGTGTCGGGCAATGTTCCCATTGTGTGTAATTGAAAACTGCATGTGTAGTACTAGCCAACTGTTAATAATGGTCTGCATGGTGATGAAAACAAAACATTTCACAATAATTAGCAAAGTTCAGATGCAAGTCCTCAATTTCAAATACTATATAAGATTTTAATTTGAAAAAGTATGCTTTTCACAGTGGTGACATCCCAGTCATCAGAAATACTACCAGTAGTGATAACATCATCCATGGAGATTTGAAACACATAAGGAAATTGCAATGTTTGTGTAGGATAAAAAATATCAAATGGGACCTTATCCTAAACAATTCCATCTGGGACAGGGAATGCAGAAATGTTCACAAAGGACAGGTCTCTTCGCACTATATGTTAAGAAGACTGAGGCTTCAGTACGTCAGCTACCAGTACAACAGCAGAGCATTCTGGGAGATAATGTCTATTTAGGAACAAAAAGAAAACTGTGACAAATCCAAACCAAATGAAGAAATGCTGTAAAACTGAAATCCAAATAAATGACCAAGGTGGAATCAGATAAGTCATTTTTAGCAAGAAAAAAATGCATTTATCCTATGCATTAAAGTCTATCATGAATCAGAGGAAAAGTTCTCAATGTCGGCAAAGCAGCCAGAGGCAGTCTGTGCAAAACAGGGACCTTACGCGGTAAAGAAAAACTGGTTGGTACTTCAAAGGTGGATCATAATAAACAACTTTGTTGTTAGAAATGGCAGTCGAAGACTATGAATTCACATATGGTGTGTTTTCATTGTTAGCAGTAGTAACAGGAAGTAGTAGAACGTTAGTATCTGACATCCCCCGCCAGGGAGAAGTAATTTCTGTATTATTTATTGCTAGTAAAGGTATTTCCTGTATGGTAGTGAGAGGAGACCTGTAACTACCCAGGATTCCTCGTGTTATACTGTGTAGGACTGGCCACATAGGGCCATATGTAGGTAAATTACATTTACCGATTCTTAAATACCGAATTTTACCGATTCGGTATTTATGAATCGGTAAATGTAATGTAGGTAAAAAAATACCGATTCGGTAAGTGTCGGTATTTTAGAATCGGTATTTACCGATTCGGTAATGGTAACTTGTTTCCCATTGATTCCTATGGGCCAGGAGGCCCATAGGAATCAATGGGAAGCCAGTTACCATTACCGAATCGGTAAATACCGATTCGGTAATGGGGGGAGGCATCATCATGGGTGGCAGGGTGTCACATTGACACCCTGTTGCACCCCTGATTCGTCCATGTGTGCACATGTGGCGCACATACATGCCCTAGGGGCATGTATGTCTGCCACATTGCACACTTCACAGTGCACAAAAATGCATTTTCACACCTATTCGTCATTTACCACCAACTTTCAGTTGGTGGTAAATAACGAATCCCCACACCCACCACACACTCCCCCTACATCTCATTTCTGTATTCGGTATTTACCTAATCGGTAATTTTACCGATTCGGTAAATTACCGAATACAGAAATGATCCCCCTACATAGCACAAGCCTAAATACCGGTCGGTAACGGTATATTTACCGAAAATCGGCCGTTACCGACCGGTATTTGGCTACATACATGAGGCCCATAGTGTGGTCTGATGAGGCCAATGGACACAAACCGTTAGTTTCTACGACCAACAATCGACAGCCAAATCACAGTTCTGGTACCTTGAATGCCAAGGACTGGTACCACTGCTCTTTAAAATGGACTCAAATCCTTCTTTTCCGTAATCTGCTCTCGAACTAGTCCCCCAAGTTTAGGAATTCAGACAGAAGTTTCTGGTTGGTTCTTCAGTAGCAGAATGTTAGTAGTTTAATTTGAGCGCTCATCTTTAAAGTGTTGTAGTTCCTGTAAGACAGTGAACCATTCATTGATGTCAAAAGGTGTATCTGCCACTACTGTGCCAGGATTATCAAGGTTTGGAATGTACATCTGGAAACTGAACAAGACCTCGTAGGGGGGTCCGGTCACCCAAGGATCTTCTAGGCAGATTATTGAAAACTCCCTGGACTCCATTCAAGTAATGACACAACTACGACCAGAACCTAATAAGTAGCTGTTAAAGACTGCTTTAAGTCATGGTTTTTTCCTTTCCACTATTGACTTTCCCTCCGAATGATAGGAAAGGATTACAGTACCACCCAGGGTTCCCATAGTCCCCCGGTAAGCCTTAAAAACAAATGCGAATCACTGGTGCTAGTGGAATGCAGCTCCAGCATATGTCCCGATGAAGACTTGCTGATCTCTTATGACAGTTTGAGCGTCAGCCGATGGCTGTGGACACACCATGGAAATCTAGAACATGAATCCACTGCCAACAGAATACATTTGAATGAATTATCAGAATTTAAAGGTCCGCAATGGTCGAGACAGACACATGCCAATGGTGTGTTCGAGACGAACATGGGTGTCTGCGGTGGGCAAGCTGCGGTGGGACCTTTAATTTGCTGACAAATGTCACAGCTAAGGACAAATTGTTTTGTTGGTTTGTAGAGACCATGCCACGAATTTCTGTAGTAAGTAAACAGCAACCACCACACCAGCATGGGAAGAAGCTAACCCCTCATGAGCAACAAATAAGTCAATCAATCTGTGAGTTTAAAGCGTGCTACTCACCTGTGAGGGTCTCAAGGCGCTAAGGGGTTGGGGGGTGTAGCTCCGATTCAGCTGAAAACCCAGGTCTTGGGGCTCTTCCTGAAGGTGTGCAGAGTAGGGCAGCATCTGATGTTGACTAGGAGGTCATTCCAGGCTTTGGCTGCGGTGTAGGAGAAGGCTCTTCCACCCGCTCTGGTTCTGTGGATGCGTGGGGTTTCTGCTAGGGGGAGGTCGGTGGAGTGGAGGTTCCTTTTGGGTACATGGAAGGAGATTCTTTTGTTGAGGTATTTGGGTCCGGTATTGTGGAGGGATTTGTAGGAGTGGGTGAGTAGCTTGAAGGTTACTCTCTTCACGACGGGGAGCCAATGGAGGTCACGCAGGTGTTGGGTGATGTGCTCATGTCGTGGGATGCCGAGGACGAGTCTGGCCGCGGTGTTCTGGATGGTCTGGAGTTTGCGTACCAGGGATTTATTTATTTCAGCGGGTGTTTCCATAGTCCAGTCTGCTTGTATTGAGTGTGAGGGTGCCGATCTTTCGGGGGGATCCTCTTGAAGGTATTGGGTGCTTGAGGCAGGTGGAGGCGACAGCATTGATCTGTCGGGCCATGGTGAGGGAGGAGTCGAGTATGATGCCGAGGTCTGGGGCGTGGTCCGTGAGGGTGGGGGGGTTGCAGAGCGCCACCAGGAGTTGTCCCAAGCTGGGGGGGGGTGGGTCCAAGGACGAGGACTTCTGTCTTCTCCGAGTTGAGTTTCAGACAGCTGCTGCTCATCCAAGCTGCAACGTCTTTCATTCCTTCTTGGAAGCGGAGTGGTTTCCGGATCCTTCATGAGGGAGAGGATGAGCTTGGTGTCGTTGGCGTAGGATACTATGCTGAGTCCATGCTGTCTGACGATGGTGACGAGGGGGGCCATGTAGATGTTGAAGAGCGTGGGACTGAGTGATGATCCCTGGGGTACTCGGCAGTTTATCTCTGTGGGTTTGGAGAGGAAAGGCGGGAGTCTGATCCTTTGGGGTCTGCAGGTGAGGAAGGAACGTGGCCTGTTGATGGCAGTTCCCTGTTTGCAGGCATCGTGGAGTCTGGCTGCGAGAGTGCGGTGGGAGACGGTGTCAAAGGCTGCGGAGAGGTCCAGTAGGATGAGGGATGCGGTGTGGCCTTGGTCGAGGAGCGTGCGGATGTTGTCTGTGGTGGCGAGGAGGGTGGTCTTGGTGCTGTGGTTACTGCAGAATCCGGACTAGGAGGAGTCAAGGATGGCGTTCTCTTCGATGAAGTTCGTCAGCTGGGCGTTGACGATCTTCTCGGTGACTTTGGCTTCGAAGGGAAGGAGAGAGATGGGTTGGTAGTTCTTCAGGTCCATCGGGTCTGCAGATGGTTTCTTGAGGAGGGGATTAACTTCTGCGCAATTCCAGTCGTCGGGGAAAGTGCCGGATTCGAGGGAGGCATTGATGGTGCGTCGTAGCTTGGGAGCTATAGCGGCGGCAGCTCTGTGGAAGATGTGCAGCGGGCAGGGATCCGTGGGGCTCTTCATGGTCTTGGAGGTATCTTCGGGGGTGACCGGGGTCATGGCGGTGAAGGTGGACTGGCTGTCGTCGCTGGAGGGGGAAGGTGTTTTCTGGAATTTGTTCCCTTAAGTTGTCGTACAGGGCCTTGATTTTCAGATAGAAGTAGGAGCCGAGCTTGTTGCATAGGTCCTGGGAGGGGGTGATGTCCGTGGTTGCGCTGGGGGGTTTGTCGAATTCCTGGATGACGCTAAAGTTCCTTAGAGTTGCTGGAGTTGGCGAGGATCTTGTTCTAGATGAAGGTCCTTTTGGTGGATCTGATGCGTTGGTAGTATTCTGTCATGGTGCTCTTGTTGGTGGTGCGGTCTTCCGAGGATTCGCTGTTTCTCCAGGTCTTCTCAAAACGTCTACAGGTGCGTCTGGTTTCCTGGAGGCCGGCAGGGAACCAGGTGGCCTTCCTGGGGCGCTGTCTGTTGGGGTTACATAGTGGTGAAAGCTCGTCTGCGCAGTTGGTGATCTATCTGTGGAGTTCTTTGGTGCAAGGTTGGCGTCGGTCGAGGTGGAGGGGGCATCGCGGTTGAGGGTGGAGTTGAGCTGCTCCTCGGTGACCTTGCTCCAGTTTCATCGCGGCGGGCGAGGTGCAGGTTTGGGGGCAGTGGGTTTGTGGACGTGGAAGTATATGTAGTGGTGGTACGTCCAGGTGGTTGCGTGGTGTGGCTGAAGTGGACTTTGTTACCTCCTGTGAAGATGGGGTCGAGGGTGTGTCCTGCATTGTGGGTGGGTGTGGTGATGAGTGGTTTCAGTCGGATGTTGGCGAGGTTGTCCAGGAGGGTGGCAAAGTTTGGGTCGTTGAGGTTGGCAAGGTGGAAGTTGAGGTCGGCGATGAGCATGTAGTCAATGGAGGCAATGGCGTGGGGCGCGAGGAGGACGGCGATGGTAGTGGTGAACGTGGTTCAAGGTCCGGGAGGTCTGTAGGTGAGGGTGCCTCTCAGGGGTGTTCTGGGGCTGGAAGTGGAGGTGTTCATGGTGGGCGGGCTGTCGCTCGTACTGGAGATGGAGAGTCGGAGGGAGCTCTTGTGTACGATAGCGAGTCCTCCTTTTGGGCGGTTGGGGCAGTCCTTCCTCTGAATCTTGCATCCGTCAGGGATGGCGGTGGTGGTGTCGGGAGTGGAGGTGGAGTTGGTCCATGTTTCTGTGAAGAAGGCGATGTCTGGCGAGAAGGTGTCTTAGAGGTTCCAGATTTCTACTGCATGTCTGTTCAGGAAGCGCACGTTGAAGAGGATGCCCCTCAGGGCTTTGAGGGTGTTGATGTTCAGCATTTGGGCGGCGGTCGTGGGGATGCGGAGGGTGATGAAGGTATGGCAGCAGTATCAGCAGGAGAACTGGCTGAGAGTGGTGTTAGGGGTGGACAGCTGGCAGTTGTTGTGCATTCCGGGGCTGAGCGCGAGAAGGGCAGCCGAGTTGTAGCAGTGGGTGGTCGGAGATCCAGAGTCACTGGCGCTGGTCGGGTCACGGACAGGTCCGTTAAATAGGGAAAGGGGAGGGCAGCGCCGCTGGAAGACGGGAAACAGCAGGGGGGAGGGGCCGCGGCATAAAAACGGGCATGATTAATTGTAGCCTGTGGTTTTGATTTGATATTACTCTATCCCCCTTTCCAGGAATACAAGCTAAATGTATGTCTTGGGCACTCAGTAGATAGGAGTATTTTGCTGAAAATATTTTCGGTAATAATGTGCTAGAGCATGAAGCACTGACAGCTACAATGATGTCACCATCCACTCTTGTGTGTGGACGAGTAATTGCAACTATTACAGCAGTCTGACCTGCTGCTATTGCGGCGTCATTAGGCAGTGAATTCCATGCAAAGTGTATCCCAACACGTTGGTCAATCAATGTATGAATTACATGAGCTTGTGGCAAACATTCTTTAAGATGTGACAGCTTTCACTAACGCAATTTATGCTTGATAGCTTTCCCTTTTGAATCTCTGAATACATTCAAGCGCCAATAACTCAAATGCTCAATAGAAAAACGTACACAGTAATACGAATAACACTATCAGTGTGGGGAATTCAGGATTGGTATTTTCTAGTTCCAAAATAAGAGCTTTGAGTTTAGCCAGCTAGGCAGTACAAACCCCTAAGGGTTGTGTAAACATTTGTTGAGGATGAAATTCTCCATTCCTCATGACACCGCGCAATGTGGCACAGGTTGCTGAGTATTGTTATTTAGTTTCAATAGCAGACAGGGATGAACCATCAGTATATACAATACAGTCATACTGGTCAAGAGCCAAAACGTCACTGGGCACAGGGTACTCTTCTTCACATTATAGGAATTCTTGTGTTTGTAAAGTGGGGCAAAGACATTGTCAACATCATTAGCTGTTAAGGAGGTGGCCACTGTATCCATCTAGGATTTAAGGATGTTGTGTTAAGAAAGCTGGCCTTTCTGAAAGCTTATAAGGCTTAAGTGGGAGTAACCACAATTATGGTTTGCCCTGGGCCAACGGTCTTTCCTTTATAATATCTGAACTGCAGTTAGTATTTTTTCAGTAGGTGCTAAACACATTTCAGCATTTGAATACAAATGTGATGCAAGTAACCTGCTCTACTGTTGCAACAGAAAATCCTACAGCTTGATCGGAAGACATGCCATTATACGGCTCTCACAACCAATTAATAGGTGGGCCAGCACATGGTTTTGCCTAAGTGGGGCATCATTAAATGGTAGTAGAGGCTCTGTATGGGCCTGACTTGAAAGTAGTACCTCCATCAAAACATTAGTTTTTACCATGATAGTGGGAAGCTGAAAGTCTAAGATGTTTGCCATCCTTTGCTTCACTACTACGAAGGAGGTGCTTTGTCCTCCGTAGCAGGATTAGAGGGAGAAACAAGGTCAGTATCTGGAGAAGCATCCAGGCCACTGGCATCTTGGAGTTTTTCACACCAGTTTTCCTCATCATATTGTGGGCTATAATAATCCTTTTCATCATAACTGTCATTGACTGCACGAGTCGGTGCCGAAAAGATTGCATAAAGTTTGGGCTCTGCCATGATGTACGGGCAAAGTGTCAGAATTGAAAGTATTGCTCTTTGACAGCATGTCAGTCAGAGCCAGGCACAGCCTCAGTCAAGGTGGATTCTGCTCTGATTTGGATAACACAATAGGGTGAACATCCTCCTCCAGAGTCATAAGCGTCGCTTAAAAAGGAACTGGTGCAGGGGTTCGTGCTGAAACCACTGTTGGCACCAGAGCAGGTGTTGAATCTAATGAAGGTTCAAGGGGCGCAACAAGGTGCAAAGGGTGGACACGCCAGCAGAAGTATGACTGGAGGCCTCTGTGGACCCTTGGAGCCCAAAGGCACATCAGAGGGACCCAATAAAGTACCAGAAATGCACAGTGTTAATCAACACTGTTACTGACACTTGGCACAATGGGAAATCTCTGAAGCGTGATAATTTATCACTGCAGTAATTCTTTCAACATAGTGCATCCAAATGTTCACCACAATTTTCTGCAATACAGGCTTAAAAATAGAATAGATTTGAGCTAACAGCTTCAGAAACTTAGACCTTCATGGATAGAGCACCGTCCAAAGGACTTCCCACTCACTGTCATCACATACCCCAGCAAATTAAGAGTAAAAGTCAAACTAGTTAGCACGTTCTGGTGTCTTTTAAACAAATTCAAAATAACTTTAAAACCAAAGCAGCAGCAGCCGGAGTGGCGAAGTCCACAATTATGTCTTGTATAGATACTCAAAACTGCAAAGCATAGCAAGTACTTAAGAAAATATTCTTGCACCAATCTCTCACACTATAGTATCAGAAACATAATTCAACAGTGTTCATAATGTTATCCTTTAGCTGCCGATAGGTTACAAAAATCGGCATACTTTTTTTTTATATAGCTTTTGATTTAAAGTCTCTGATGTTAAATTGATCCGGCTTCATCGCAAAAAGGTAAAAATAACAGTTGACTTTTTAACTCACCGGATGAGGTTTCATCTTGTCCAACAAAACTTTCTTCATAGTATAATTTCCTTTAACATGTTGTTGCTGGCGTCTCGGAAAAAAAAGTATATACATGTGTCTATGAATACCCATTGCCAATCTTTAAGACATTGTAGAAACAGAAGGAGGTTTCTTATCTATAACAATATTTCTTGTGCACGCATTCTCTTGAGATTCAACACTTAAGGCCTGATTCACAAAGACAAAGGTATTTATGTGTAGTAAAGTTATGACTGTGGCGTCTCCACGCTCAAGGCGGAATCTCTGAACTGCAGTTCCCAGTGGGGAAATTCTGCCCCGAGGGCAGAGACTCCGCAGTCACAACTTTACTACACGTAAATACCTTTCTGAATGAGGCCCTTAATATTTTTCAATGCTCAGGAGACCCTCGTAAAAAGTTTAAATTCATTTTAAAAACATTTTCATATTCCAGTATGAGATCTGACTCTTTCTACTGAGATGGTAGAATCCATGCAATGTTCCAAGAGTGACACAAACTAGTTTTCAACAAAATATGGTCGGATCTGAATATTAGAGGGAGACACAACCCTAAAAGCCACTGTCACAGGTGCGTGCGAGTTACTCACATGTTCATGTTTACCTTGCACTCTGAACTCTTTCAGAATATCCAAATAAGGAGAAGGGGGAGTGGCTTAACGGCAATCGTATGTAAAGACTGCTCAGCTCAAGAAAACAGCTTGATAAAAAAAACATTAGGATCAACTGATTGATTGAAAAGATTCTTACTTATATTCACAGTTCTCCATCAAGAGTATTCTCTCTAAATTCACGAACAACAGAATGACTCTACTCATATGCAGGTTCTTGCAACTCTTCTTTAAACAGGTTTTCAATTTTGGAAATAACGTAAACAAGAATGCATGCTAATAGGAAACAACAATTTCGGTCTTCCATTATTTTAAAACATAAGGTGGTTATGTCCAATAAGTCTAACTAAAGCATATCTGAAATCATGGATTGCTGCAAATAAGTGAAAACCATCACTTTCACTTTAATGTCTCTAGAACCTGTCTTATGCACAGCAGAGAGGCAGGCAGGCAACGTGCTTTTGTAGGGCAGCGTGTGTAAGTGTTGTGAATACTGTGTGTGTTTTTTTTTAATGCAGAGATTTTTTTCATTTCAGTATGTTAAAGTGCAACAAGCGAATTACCGTGATTCCATCGAGTGCACGTTTCTAGCACGTTCTTTTGCTTTGTCAACATGTGATGAAATTATGATAACCAAGCGTATGCAAAACACATTTATAATAGTTCGATATATTTGTGTGAACATTTAAGTTACAAATGTTCAATAAGTAAGTGCAAGAATCACTTTGTCATCCTAAGTTTATTGTTTAGTTTAGGAGCAATCCCAGGTATGTCGCAAAAACGGACTTTCCATTCAGACTTTTATTTCCTTAATTCTATTTGTATAAAATCTTTTATTTCCATAGTTTAATTTCTTCTGTTTCTACAGTTTAAACTTTTCTATTTCTTACATAGAAAGTGTGAGATTTTAAACGTGTAGAAATGCTAGAAATGTATGTACCCCATATCAATAAGATAATCGAGCTGACGGATCTGTTGCTGGGATTGTTTTCACTTATTGCTTACTTAGTGTCTCCCCGTCAAATCACTGTTTTTCAAAATATAAGATTAGACCGAAAATCAGATTCTTTAAAATCCAGGTATCGGACTTTAGTTTGAAGAGAACTTTTTTTTTCATTAGTATTTTATTTAACATTTCCAAACATTACAAGTATTTACCAGCCAATAAGACAGCGCAGATACTTGTAAGATGGCAACCTTATACAATATAGTATCATCAACATAGTGAATATGTGTGACTGAGAAGAGAGCTAAGGAACAAGTTACTTATATACTGTAATGCCTTGCAGAACATCAGGTCCCAATGCAGAGCGCGCACATACCAACTTGCCAGGGTGTAACATCCGCCCCCAATCCTACTTTCCTCCCACGCTAGCTTCCCCAACATGCCAGGGAATTGTGTCCCAAAACATATAACTCAAACACAGACCCCTTGTATTTTTAATAAAAATGAACCAAATGTGAGTTGCTTAGAAAAAGCTCTTAGGGGTTTGCCCTTGGGGTAACACAAGAGTCCAGCCTGACAACACCTCCCCACCAAGTAGGAAGGGGTGATGTCCACAGATAAAGAATTGCCTCAAATCTAGAATGGCGGATAGCTGCAATCAATGAGTCTGCCGCCCTTAAAAAATGCATGCTAGACAGGTAAGTGCCATAAGTCTTAGTCCATGTTCTCTCCCCACACTTAGCTGCCCACCCCCATCTGCAGTTCCATCGAGCTGGAAAACCAATATATACTGTACTAGGTGACAGCTGCAATAGGATCCGCCTGTAAAAAACAATAAAAAAAATACAGGTGCCAAGACTAACAATATCAATTCAATTCAATAACACTTTATTCGGTTACAGAAATAACCATAAAAGTACATAAAAACATATTAAAATTGTTAAAAAACATATAGTTATATTATCAGTAGAATAATGGGCCGAATTCAAAAAACACTTTCATTTCTCATAACAATATCATCAAAATGTCTTTATCTGAGTTCTTTTTGCATTTGTTGCCCTAAGCAGGAAGGGTATGCCCAGATGTTGGTCCCGTGCTCGCTATGCCACCAGATTCGAGCTAACCTGGCTGATGAGGGATGTTACCCAAAGCCGGTCTCAGGATGCTTGTTTCTAGTCTAGGGAAGACTTGGCCTGGCAGTTTGGGCTGGACTGTTTACACTGAGAAAATGGCCAACCCTGATTTGCATATGGCTGGGTCTAAACTGAAATGGCGTGGCATGCAAAAAACCGATGGATTTAAACCAGATCTGTGACTGGGGGCTGAATGTTTGATTAATTCAGCATTCTGCCCATCATCTGTTCTTTTTGCATTTGTAGCCCTAAGTGGGAAGGGTATGCCCAGATGTGAGTCCCGTGCTCGATACGCCACCAGATACAGGCTATTCTGGCTGATGAGGGGTATTACCTCGAAACTGGTCCCAGGATGCTTGTTTCTGGACCAGGGAAGCCCTGGGATGGCAGTTCGGGCTGGACTGTTCCCATGAGGAACAGGGTCAAGACTAATTTGCATATGGCTGGGTCTAAACTGGAATGGCGTGGCGTGCAAAAAAAACATTGGATTTAACCCAGATCTGTGACCGGGTGAATGTTTGATTAATTCAGCATTCCATCCATCATTTGTTCTTTTTTGCATTTATTTCAGTACAGAACTGTGATGAACAACAATCAGACAATACACTTCAGCAGTAACATAAACATGTTTTTCACGTAAACCAGTACAAGCTGGTGCGAGACATATCTGGTGAGGTTATTTTGTACCTTGAGCTTGTATTTGTGCATTCTATGCTGATCTCTAGGACAGAGGGAGGATGCACTGTGCAAGGCTCTCCAAGGCCGGAGATAGGGAAAGGAATGTCTTTTTCCTCAGCGCACCCAAACAGAATCTGGCCAGGTCTGTATGGGTGGATCTGACGCAGCGATGCGGCCAGCACCTATGATGGATAGATGGGCGAGAATGCCTACTAGAGGGTTCACAAATGTGTTGATTTAACTATAAAAAGCGGTGTTTGTGGGGTGGAGCTCAGGAACTGAGTCTTGGAGTGGACCCACTCGCGGGACGACTTTGGTGCCCGGAGAGATTACTTCCTGTGCCCCAGTCTCTACAGGGTTCCCGACTTGGTGTTTTCGGTGCTTGGCCAGGGATGTTGAAGACTCCGGTGCAGACGCATCTGGTGAGGTGCTTTGTACATTAACTGTTTATATATCCATATTCAAGACCTCATATTTGTATGTATTACTATATATATATATATATATGTGTATATACTTGAAGATGAAGGATCACAAGAAAACAACAGCCAGCCAGGGCAAAAATCTGGATCCCAAAGGATACAATGAGTCACAAAGAAATAAAATATCCAAGAAAGAAGTGACTCAAACAGATAGATTCACCAAAGAACAAAAATATATTTCCACTACAACGTTTCAGCTTCCGCCTTCCTCAGGTAGTACAAGATGGTTTGCTCTGTGGCTGCACAGATGACAGCTGAATTTTCAAAAAGCATCATGAGTGAAGATTCCATTTGGAATGTGGAATCAATGCAGTCCAGAGAGCTCTTGAGATATGCAGTAATCAGGTTGTGTTGTCAGTAATGTTCAGTCCATCTGGATGCAGTGATTTTAAACGGTACATCCAGAAGTTTTCCCTGGAGTCCAGTAGTTCTTCCTTTGAAACATGTTCCACGGGGAAAATCTTCAAATCTGATAGTGAATGATCCACAAGGTTAAAATGATTGGCTACAGGCTGGTCAATTTTCTTATTAATTATTGCAGATTTGTGGTTCCTGAATCGTGTACGGAGGTCATTCACTGTTTGGCCTACATATTGCTTTTTACAGCTTTGTCGTTGGCACTGAATCACATAAATAATGCATGTTGAGCGACATGTAAGATGCTGCCTTATTGCATAGGTCCTTCTCGTAACAGAACTAGTTGCAGATGATGTTTGTAAAAGATATTCACACGTGATGCACCTTTTAGAGTCACAGCAATGAACCCCTGCATTTGTTACAGCTTGCTTGAGTTCAGCTCTCACAATAAGAGATCGTAAATTTGGAGCTCTGCGGTAAGCAATGACTGGTGGTTTTGGAAAAACCTTTTGCAATTTTTCACAAGTGGACAGTAAGGGAAATGTTTTTTGCATTATATTTCTGTAGTTAGGAGCTGATGGATGATAGTCCACTACAAATGGAGTTCTGTCACTTTTGTTTCTGCCGTTGGTATTCGAAATAAGTGCTTCTCTGGGTATCTGCAAAGACTTGTCAATTTGTTGCTGTATGATATGCAGAGGATAGCCTCGCCTTTTAAATAATGTAGCAAGCTCCTGTAGATGGTCTTTACAGGTTTCCTCATTGCTGCAGATGCGTCTTATTCTGAGTGCTTGGCTGTAGATGATGCTCAGTTTAGTGTGGTGTGGGTGACATGAAGTCCAGTTTAGATACAAATGAGCATCTGTAGGCTTGTGGTACAGATCAGTTGTAATTTTGTGTTCATGAATGGTGAGTAGCACATCCAGAAAAGGGAGATGAGGATTCTGTTTAGTATTGCTGCTGGTAAATTTGATGGTAGGATGGATATTGTTGATATAAGCTGTAAATTGTTCCAATGTTCTACTTCCGGAATTCCATATTATAAATATGTCATCAATGTATCGTAGCCATACCAGTGGTTTGATGCTGGAAGTAGCAAGTATACAGTTCTCTAGTTTGCCCATGAAGATATTTGCATAGGATGGAGCCATCCGAGTACCCATGGAAGTCCCTTGTATCTGCAGATAGTGTTTTCCATTGAATGTAAAATTGTTGGATTTAAGGATAACTCTTGCAAAGTTGGTAAGCACATTTGTTGATGGCTTTTTCACAGTTCTTTTATTAAGAGCTTCAGATAATGCCATAAGCCCATCCTCATGTGGTATATTGGTGTATAATGATGTAACATCAAATGTAGCCAGAAGAGTATCATCATCAAATGTGTAGGTTTGGTTTAATTTTTCAATAATCTGAAGGAAGTGACTGGTATCTTTAACAAATGATGGAAGTTCCTGTACAATGGGCTGGAGGTGCAGGTCGACAAATAAAGATAGTCTCTCAGTGGCTGTGTCATTGCCAGAGATGATGGGACGGCCAGGATTGTTCATTTTGTGAATTTTGGGAAGCATATAAAATCTCCCAGGTCTTGGTTTGGGATGAACAAGTATATCTGCTGTTGTTTCATCAATGAGGTTTAAGCTCCTGTATCTTACAACCATGTTCTTAATTTCTTTGTTCAAGTCTTCTGTGGGATCAGTTTCTAAAGGTTTGTAAGTGTTGGTATCCATTAGTTGTCTCATTCCCTCCTCAATATAATCACTTACTTTCATGGCAACCACTGCACCACCTTTGTCTGCCGGTTTTATAATGACATCCATTCTCTGTTGAAGGAGGTGGAGAGCTTTTCTTTCTTCTCGGGTGATGTTATCAAAAATCCTTTTAGGTGTTGATTCCTTGATGAGTTTCTTGATGGATAAAATGTATGTATCAAGGACAGGATTTCTACCACATTGAGGAGTCCATGATTTGGGATGGCGGAACTTCTTAAATGGATCTGGATGGTAGCTTGGCAGATCAACATTAGAATTATTGTAAAAGTATTCTGCAAGTCTGCATCTTCTCTCAAAGGTTTTTAGGTCTCTCATCATGTTGGCAGTATTATGGTCCTTCGGTACAGGACAGAAATAGAGGCCTTTGCTCAAGAGGTTCAATTCGCCTGGTGATAGGAGCCCTCCAGTTAAGTCAATAACTGGGTCGGATGTCTGCAAGGATTGTAGCTGACTGGTGCTATGCAGCCTTTTTTGTCTTATAAATCTTCTATTCTTTTTATGCTGTTTACTCACAGGGCTTTCACTGACAAGAAAATCTCCCAAAACAGAATGATTTATGAAGTGGTGAGTTGGAAGAGGAGGTATATGAAATCTTAACATATCTCTTTTTAGTTTTGCAGATTTAATTTCAATGGCTTTCCTGGCAGTCATCTTTTTTACTACTGCAATCCTATGTAGTATGTGTGCCACTTCAGAGTCATCAACAAATGAAAAAGCCATCAACAAATGTGCTTACCAACTTTGCAAGAGTTATCCTTAAATCCAACAATTTTACATTCAATGGAAAACACTATCTGCAGATACAAGGGACTTCCATGGGTACTCGGATGGCTCCATCCTATGCAAATATCTTCATGGGCAAACTAGAGAACTGTATACTTGCTACTTCCAGCATCAAACCACTGGTATGGCTACGATACATTGATGACATATTTATAATATGGAATTCCGGAAGTAGAACATTGGAACAATTTACAGCTTATATCAACAATATCCATCCTACCATCAAATTTACCAGCAGCAATACTAAACAGAATCCTCATCTCCCTTTTCTGGATGTGCTACTCACCATTCATGAACACAAAATTACAACTGATCTGTACCACAAGCCTACAGATGCTCATTTGTATCTAAACTGGACTTCATGTCACCCACACCACACTAAACTGAGCATCATCTACAGCCAAGCACTCAGAATAAGACGCATCTGCAGCAATGAGGAAACCTGTAAAGACCATCTACAGGAGCTTGCTACATTATTTAAAAGGCGAGGCTATCCTCTGCATATCATACAGCAACAAATTGACAAGTCTTTGCAGATACCCAGAGAAGCACTTATTTCGAATACCAACGGCAGAAACAAAAGTGACAGAACTCCATTTGTAGTGGACTATCATCCATCAGCTCCTAACTACAGAAATATAATGCAAAAAACATTTCCCTTACTGTCCACTTGTGAAAAATTGCAAAAGGTTTTTCCAAAACCACCAGTCATTGCTTACCGCAGAGCTCCAAATTTACGATCTCTTATTGTGAGAGCTGAACTCAAGCAAGCTGTAACAAATGCAGGGGTTCATTGCTGTGACTCTAAAAGGTGCATCACGTGTGAATATCTTTTACAAACATCATCTGCAACTAGTTCTGTTACGAGAAGGACCTATGCAATAAGGCAGCATCTTACATGTCGCTCAACATGCATTATTTATGTGATTCAGTGCCAACGACAAAGCTGTAAAAAGCAATATGTAGGCCAAACAGTGAATGACCTCCGTACACGATTCAGGAACCACAAATCTGCAATAATTAATAAGAAAATTGACCAGCCTGTAGCCAATCATTTTAACCTTGTGGATCATTCACTATCAGATTTGAAGATTTTCCCCGTGGAACATGTTTCAAAGGAAGAACTACTGGACTCCAGGGAAAACTTCTGGATGTACCGTTTAAAATCACTGCATCCAGATGGACTGAACATTACTGACAACACAACCTGATTACTGCATATCTCAAGAGCTCTCTGGACTGCATTGATTCCACATTCCAAATGGAATCTTCACTCATGATGCTTTTTGAAAATTCAGCTGTCATCTGTGCAGCCACAGAGCAAACCATCTTGTACTACCTGAGGAAGGCGGAAGCTGAAACGTTGTAGTGGAAATATATTTTTGTTCTTTGGTGAATCTATCTGTTTGAGTCACTTCTTTCTTGGATATATATGTGTATATATATATATATATATGTGTATATATCAAACCAAGCGCTCACCTTTGAAGTTAAGCAAGCGGGACACAGCTCCGGGCACAAACAAAGAATTTATTGCAGAGAATTCACAGAATTCACAGCGCAGACCTTGCATTGCATGTCCCATTCAGGCAGACGCGTTTCTGGCCTCATTGGCCGTCATCAGTGCCGATCTCACAAGTTGAAAGGAATGTCTTGGGTTTGACTCGGAGACCACTCCCTCTAAAGCAGTCTCTCGACTCCTCCTCCTTAATGCAGGTGTGTTGCTTCTGCTTGTGATTGTTAGGTGAACTGCATGGTGGTTATCGTGGTCCATCGTGGTGCCTCATTAAGTAATGAGAGACTCCATACATCAGGTGATACCCCAATTTACTGGCGTTAGACTATATTCCACCTCACAGCTCACAGGTAAGTTGTTCCAACTCTCTGAATATTACTTTGTTTGTGCCCTTGTCAGGCAGCCCGTGCTGCCTCCTCTCTCCCCTCGCTGCAAATAAACACCAGATGGCGATGACTTCGCTCGGGGGGGCGCCGCGTATGTACTCCTCGTACTGGAACCAAACTGTTGCTGATAATCGCGGTGCTCCAGACCGAGAGGGCGTGTCCCCGTCGGTTTCAGCGTACCAGACTATACATCAAACCAAGCGCTCACCTTTGAAGTTAAGCAAGCGGGACACAGCTCCGGGCACAAACAAAGAATTTATTGCAGAGAATTCACAGAATTCACAGCGCAGACCTTGCATTGCATGTCCCATTCAGGCAGACGCGTTTCTGGCCTCATTGGCCGTCATCAGTGCCGGTCTCACAAGTTGAAAGGAATGTCTTGAGTTTGACTCGGAGACCACTCCCTCTAAAGCAGTCTCTCGACTCCTCCTCCTTAATGCAGGTGTGTTGCTTCTGCTTGTGATTGTTAGGTGAACTGCATGGTGGTTATCGTGGTCCATCGTGGTGCCTCATTAAGTAATGAGAGACTCCATACATCAGGTGATGCCCCAATTTACTGGCGTTAGACTATATTCCACCTCACAGCTCACAGGTAAGTTGTTCCAACTCTCTGAATATTACTTTGTTTGTGCCCTTGTCAGGCAGCCCGTGCTGCCTCCTCTCTCCCCTCGCTGCAAATAAACACCAGATGGCGATGACTTCGTATATATATATATATATATATATATATATATATATATATATATATATATAACCTACTGGCGGTCGCCAGTAGGTAGTTATAGTTAGGACCACGTTTCCATAGGAAATCCGCAATATTCTATTTTGAATAACTTTGGCGCCGGTCGACGAATCCTCGCGAATTTTTCAAAATAGGTGGGGCGCTACGCTCCGCTCCTACCCTGAAAGTCTCGGGGGGATTCGTCAAGCGGGGGCTGAGATAAAAGGGGGGTCCCAAAACGCGTTTTTCCCATGCATTTTTCCATAGGACCTTTAGACAGGGCTACAGCCCGAACGGCTGAACAGAATTACTAGAAATTTGGCAGAGAGGTAGTCCTCAGGTCAAGGAAGTGCCTTTTGTAGGTTTGGTGTAAATCTGTTCAGTAGATTCTGAGAAAATAGCCTTTAAATCAATATATATATCTGAGCCAGCTTACGGTGCGCTTACGGTACGCTTACCGTACGCGTACGGTGGCGTGCGCGAGCGCGATTCTAATTGGCTCTTAGATCTTAGTAAACATTCGAATCGGCCGAAACCAGGAAGCGGCGGCCGCCATTTTCTCTCTCGCACTGAGAGTGATGTTTAAAATATAAAGCACAAAAACATGTAAAGGGGCTGTTTAGACAGCTCCCACACACATAGCAATGTTGAGGGAGTCCCCAAAGATCCCCCAAGGCCAAAAACGGAATTTTTATTTTTTCGCTAATTTCGCCGATTACGCTTACCGTACGCGTACGGTAAAAAATTATATAAAAAAAAAAATTATCCACACTCTCCCCACCCCGTGTGCAATTAGTGCCCGAAGGGCACCAATTGTGCATGGCTTATTAAAGATGAGTTAAACTAAAATATTTTAAAAAAAAAAAATAAAAAAAAAAAATTATCCACACTCTCCCCACCCCGTGTGCAATTAGTGCCCGAAGGGCACCAATTGTGCATGGCTTATTAAAGATGAGTTAAACTAAAATATTTTAAAAAAAAATAATAAAAAAAAAAATTATCCACACTCTCTCCACCCCGTGTGCAAATGGTGCCCGAAGGTCACCATTTGTGCATGGCTTATAACATATACGAAAAATTAAAATATTACCTTTCAAAACGAAGTGCATCATATGTCCTCCATGAGCGCACGGTGCGCGAAGCGCATCGTGCGTACATGGCCCATCTAGCGTAACGTGGGCACGCGGTGCGCGTAGCGCACTGCGTGCCCACCGTGCGTGCACGGCACTAACTGCGTAAAGTGGGCGCGTGGTTTTTAAATCGCAGTGTGCGCGCACGGTGCGAGCACGGTGAAAAACCTTAAAAAAAAAATATAATAATACATACATAACTTAGCATTTAAAAAACTGTACAAATTCACTTAAAAAACCATAGGTTTCACACACGTTATAGTTAGGAATTAGCATTTAAAAAACCTTGCAAATTCACTTAAAAAACCATAGGTTTCACACATGTTATAGTTATGTGGACATTTCACTCGTAAAAAAACAATGAAATTCCCCCGTTATAGTTAGTTGAGATAACTATAACTCGCGCGACCGCCACTCTATCACAAGGATGATGTCATCAGTGATGTCATGAGTGATGCCACTGACCATGTCATGAGTGATGTAATATGTGACGTCATGAGCAGAGGATTGCGGGCGCGCGAGTTATAGTTATCTCAACTAACTATAACGGGGGAATTTCATTGGTTTTTTACGAGTGAAATGTCCACATAACTATAACATGTGTGAAACCTATGGTTTTTTAAGTGAATTTGCAAGGTTTTTTAAATGCTAATTCCTAACTATAACATGTGTGAAACCTATGGTTTTATAAGTGAATATATATATATATTATCTACTGGCGGTCGCCAGTAGATAGTTATAGTTAGGACCGTGTTTCCATAGGAAATCCGCAACATTCTATTTTGAATAACTTTGGCGCCGATTGACGAATCCTCGCGAAATTTTCAAAATAGGTGGGGCGCTCCGCTCAGCTCCTACCCTGAAAGTCTCGGGGGGATTCGTCAAGCGGGGGGTTGAGAAAAAAAAAAAAATATATATATATATATAGATATATATTCACTGAAAAAACCAAAGTTTTCAGGGGCGTTATAGTTAGGAAGGAGTAGTTTCTTTTCTGTAACTCCAGTTCTGTAGTAGGGGTATCTCTGTTATAGTCATAATCTAGTGAATAGTCCCGCCCATGTGCGCGGACCCCGGAGCAATAAAAATAATCTCTTAAGTTGTCAAGCCATGCAGACCTGCATCTACACTTAAGAGAGAATTTCAAAGACAGATAATGCAGCCTATATCCACAGGCTACACTGTCCAGTACTTCAACTAGAAAGAATTCCACCAACAACCACCAACAGCACTGCCTGTCCAGCTTTTTCCACAGAGAAAAACCTGCCTCTTCCAGCAAAAGCCTCTGGAATGATAGAGAGGAAGGAATGGACAGACAAGCCCCATAGGCTGCCATTATGTGGCTCAGAACAGGATACTGTGCCTTTAAGAAAACTTTCCAGAACTTTTCCAATATCCCAGAATGCACAGCAGGTCCCTTTTACTTTCAGTTCTTTTTGAAGGCGTAGCACGCCAGACCTGGAGCATTCCTTATATTAACATTCCTCTCTCGGGCGGGCGCTTATGACTATAACAGAGATACCCCTACTACAGAACTGGAGTTACAGAAAATAAAGTACTCCTTCTGTAGTAGGGGATCTCTGTGTATAGTCATAATCTAGTGAATAGAATGGCAAGCCCATCCCCACACAAAAACGGCGGTGGAGAAGATTACAAAATAATACCACTACTGTGCGAACAGATTTCGCAGCGAAGCCTGCCCAACCTGAGCATCTGCCCTGGCATCCGCGTCCAGACAGTAATGCGCAGCAAAGGTATGGACCGACTTCCAAGTGGCCGCCTTGCAGATTTCTGCAATCGGAACATTACGCAGCAAAGCAGTCGTGGCAGCTTTGCCCCTGGTGGAATGAGCCTTAGGTTTACCCCCTAAGGTCTTATTAGCCTTTTGGTAACACAACTGTATACAGGACACAATCCACCGAGAGATGGACTGTTTGGAGGTAGCAAGACCGGTCCTGACTGATCCATAATTGATAAACAATTGGTCTGACCTACGAATATCTTTGGTCTTATCAAGATAAAACTTCAACACCCTCCTTCCAGGGAATGTAGAGACCTTTCCGCTGGAGAAGAAGGATTCTGAAAAAACGTAGGTAAAGTTATGGTCTGGTTGACATGAAAATCAGATATAACCTTAGGAAAAAATTTAGGGTGAGTACGCATAACAACCTTAGCAGCATGAAATACAGTATAAGGTTCTCGGCAACACAGCGCCTGAAGTTCACTCACCCTGCGGGCCGATGTAATGGCCACTAGGAACGCCACCTTCCAGGACAGGTACTGCAACGAAGCCTTGTGAATAGGTTCAAAAGGCTCCTTCATCAATCTGGACAGCACCACATTCAATTCCCAGGAAGGCGAGGGAAGTCTGACCGGAGGGAACACCTTCTTCAAGCCTTCCAAAAAATCCTTGGCCACAGGGATCTGAAAGAAGGAAGTCTGTGAAGGGCATTTCCTGTAAGCAGTCAAAGCAGCGAGATGAACCTTAATGGAGTGGAAATTAAGGCCAGACTGTGCCAAATGTAAAAGATATGGAAGGGTGACATCTTCCTTACAGGTCGTCGGGTCAAAGTTCATGGATTTGCACCAGATACAGAATCTCTTCCACTTGTAAGCATAGGAAGTCCTAGTGGAAGGACGTTTTGCCTCCTTCAGTATGCCCATACAATCTTCTGGTAGATTCAAATGGCCATATTGCACTATCTCAGGAGCCATGCCGCCAAACTCAAAGACGAGAGGTTGGGATGCACCATCCGCCCCCCGAACTTCGTGAGAAGGTCCGGCCTGCACGGCAGCCGCATGTGAGGAAGGAGAGACCGGTGAAGCAGGTCCGTGAACCACCACTGCCTGGGCCATTCCGGGGCAATCAGGATCATCCGCGCCCCGGACTTGGACAGTTTGATGAGCACTGCCGGAATCAGGGGAATGGGTGGAAAAGCGTACAGAAAGCTGTTCGACCAGTCGATCCATAGCGCATTCCCCAGCGTCCCCTTCTGGTAGTACCTGGATGCGAAGTCACGGCATTTGCTGTTTTCGGCGGTGGCGAACAGATCTACGTCTGGAGTTCCCCACCTTGCGAAGACTTCTCCTAGTACCTCGTCGTTTATGACCCATTCGTGGTTTTCCTGAAGCAGCCTGCTCAGCGCGTCCGCCTGAACATTCTGCACCCCCGGCAGATGCGTGGCCGTGATCATCAGTCCCCGGGCCAGAAGCCAGCGCCAGATCGCCTGCGACAGAGTGCGCGATCTCGACCCCCCTTGCTTGTTGAGGTAATACATCGTGGTTGTATTGTCCGTCTGTATCAGCAACGAGTTGGTCTGGAAGGACGGATGGAAGGCCTTCAATGCCAAGTACACGGCTCTGAGTTCCAGGAAATTGATGTGGTACGTCGACTCCACCGGGGACCACTTTCCTTGTATCTGTAAGTCTCCGGAGTGCGCTCCCCAAACTCGGAGAGACGCATCCGTCACGATACTTGTCTCGGGAATGTCCTTGTGGAAGGGAACCCCCCTGAGGAGATTCTTTGCCGAACACCACCATCTCAGAGACTGAAGAGCATGTAGAGACAGCCGTATCTTGTCGTCCCAAGAACCTGTTCTCTGATCCCATTGATCCTCCAAGCACTCCTGCAGTGGTCTCATGTGCAGCCGTGCGTGCGGAGTGAGGAAGATACAGGAGGCCATCGACCCCAGCAGTGAAGACACCTTCCTCACTGTCGCCGATGGAGCGGCCAGGAGGTCCTGAGCCTTCCGAAGGAGCGATAACCGTCTCTCCTCCGAAGGAGACACGCTTGCTGACCGCGTATCAATGGAGGCCCCCAAGTACTGTATGCACTGGACCGGAGTCGGGACAGATTTGGACATGTTGACGTGTAACCCCAGCTTGTTCAAGAGAGCGCACGTTCTCCGGAAGTGCACCTGCGCTTCCGAAAAAGATGAGGCCTTGATCAACCAGTCGTCCAGGTACGGGTAGACAAACACCTTGTTCCTTCGCAGGTGCGCCGCTACCACTGCCATGCACTTCGAGAAGGTCCTGGGAGCAGACTTTAGCCCGAATGGCAGTACTGTGTATTGATAATGATTGGCGCCGACTTGGAATCGCAGGAACTTCCTGTGTTTCCGTGCAATGGGCACATGGAAGTACGCATCTTGCAGGTCTATGGCACAGAGCCAGTCTCCCTGTTGCAGCTGAGGGTAAATCTGATGCAACGACAGCATGCGAAACTTCTCTCTGCGAATCCATTTGTTTGCTTGCCGCAAATCCAGAATGGGCCTGAATTCGTTCTTGTCCTTCTTGCGAACCAGGAAGAAACGAGAGTACAGACCTCTTCCCCTTTGAGACAGAGGTACGTCTTCCACCGCCTTTTTCCGTAACAGGATGTCTGCCTCCGTCTGGAGCTCTCGCAATTGATACCGCGAGCTTACCGGCGGAATCGCTGGAGGCGGCCTGATGAACCAAAGACTGTATCCAATGCAAACAATATTCAGCACCCACTTGTCCTGAGTAATTTTTCTTCACTCTGCCGGAAAAAATTGAATGCTTCCCCCCACTGGAGTGGGTAACGGTTGCAGGGGAAGTAGATGCTCAGGGTCGCGACCCGGCCGGGCCCTTAGTAGCCGTAGCGGACTGCTGGCCCCCTCTACCCTTCAGGCGTTTCTGGAAGGGTTTACGGAACTGCTGCTGCTGGTTTTGCTGCTGTCCCGAGGCCTGGCCACGCCCTCTTCCCGCAGACCCGAACCGTCTCTGGAACGGGCGTTTCTTCTTTTCTTGCTTCTCCAACCCGACAGCCGTCAGGGTCTCTGCCTCCGTCTTCATGCGGGCCATCTCGTCGTCCGCATGCTGGCCGAACAGGGTTTTCCCCGAGAAAGGCAGATTGGCCACTCTATGCTGAGCCGCCGGCTTGAGCGAGGTAAGGCGAAGCCACGCGTGACGTCGTTGGTGGACGCCATGACAGTACCCATGCGCCACCAGCAGGGACACATCCGCTGCCGCACTTATCACCTGGTTTGAGACCAGCATCCCCTCGCGCAAAGTCTCCAAGAAGTCTTCCCTCTTGTCGCGAGGCAGCAGCTCCGCGTACTGCTGGAGAGACTCCCACAGGGCATAGTCGTAACGCCCCAACAGAGCCCCGGCACTTGCCGCCTTCATGGTGGTAGCAGCCGTCCCACAGACCTTCCTGCCCGCCGAATCTAGCCATCGGCTCTCCTTGTCGGGCGGAACTGTCGATGAAGGGGTGGTAGCATGTTGCTTCCTCGCCGCCGTCACAATGACTGAATCCGGCTTAGGGTCTGTCCTCAAAAAGGTCGGGTCCGAGTCCGGGGCCCGATACTTCTTCATAAGCTGGGAGGGGGCGGATTTCATCACTGCCGGAGTGAGGAACAACTCCATAGCGGGCTCCACCAGTCCCGGCACGAGAGGCAGCAGGGGGCGAGACAGGTGCTTCTTGTGAAGCGTCTCGAATATCACGGACGTCGTAGATGTCGGTACCGTCACCGTGATTCCCAACTTGGCTGCACCTTTCAGTAGTACCTCCTGGAAGGAGACCAGATCGTCAACCGGTGACACCCTCGTCCCGGGTGAGTCCGACAGCGTCGGTGAGAAGTCCCTGGCAGATGATCGAGTGCGTGATCTGGATCTGCGCCTCCTGTGGCGTCGCCTCGATGTTGACGACGAACGCCCACGGCTCCACGATATCCCTCTCCATCCGGAGCGGGAGCGCTATCTCCTTGGCTTCGGTCTGTCCGCCGGCCTCGCCGGGCCCGGCGACGGTGGCTTACCCTGGCGCCGCAGCCTAGGCGTTCCCTGCGGCGGCGTCGGATACCTGGGCAACGAGACCGATCGTGTCGGAACCGGTGGTGGGCCCGAAAGCCTGCGAAGCGGAATAGCAGGAGGAGGAGAAGGTGGAGGAGGAGGAGGAGGAGGAGGAGGAGGAGGAGGAGGAGGAGGAGGAGGAGGTGGTGGTGGTGGTGGTGGTGGCGTTCGTGGCAGTGGAGGAGGCGGCGTATATACCACCGAGTACCCCGAGCCCGGGGACTCCGTCGAGGGACTCCTGGTGTCCGGGCGCCCTCTGCGCCTCCTTGACGTCAATGTATCCCTCTTCGACGTCGATCGCCTCCGTGACGTCAATCGCCTCCGTGACGTCAATCGCCTCCGTGACGTCAATCGCCTCCGTGACGTCAATCACCTCCGTGACGTCAATCACCTCCGTGACGTCAATCGCCTCCATGACGTCAATCGCCTCCGTGACGTCAAACGCGTCCGTGACGTCAATCGCCTCCGTGATGTCAATCGCCTCCGTGATGTCGAACGCCTCGAACGCGAACGCCTCGACGGCGAACGCCTCGACGGCGAACGTCTCCTCTTGGCCGACGGCGACCGGTGATCTCCTCTCGACGGTGAGCGCCGACGCCGGGCCTGCTCTCGACGTCGACGATGCCGAAGTCGTCGACGACGGCCTGATCAGCTCCCTCGACGTTGAACGTCGACGTCGCTTCTCCCCAGAGCCCTGGGGAGACGGCGAACAGACCGTAGTCATCCCTCTCGACGCCTTAGTCGACGTCATCGACGCCGGTGGAGAATGGGGGCGTTTTCCGGTCTTCCTGCCCCTGGGGAGCCCCCCAGAGGCCTCAGCATGGGCAGAACCAGCCCCTCCTGACCCACCTTGTGCCTTCAGCCTTCTGTCCTCCAGGACTTGGAGCCTAATCTTCATTCTTTCTCTCAGGGTCCTGGCTGAGAACGAGTGGCAGATCTCACACTCTTCCGGCACATGGGACTGGGGAAGGCAGCCTATACACACCTTGTGTGGGTCTGACTTAGCCTTCTTCCTATCGCACTCCGGGAACTTGTCAAACAAGCCAGGCATGTTGACAACACCAGAAGGAAGTCCCAACACTAAAACACTTGAAAATTTGACAAAAATCACCAATAAACCCTTGAAAAGGGAGAGCTCAATGCTCCAGGGTCCTGCTAGCAGGAGCCGGAAAAAAGAACTGAAAGTAAAAGGGACCTGCTGTGCATTCTGGGATACTGGAAAAGTTCTGGAAAGTTTTCTTAAAGGCACAGTATCCTGTTCTGAGCCACATAATGGCAGCCTATGGGGCTTGTCTGTCCATTCCTTCCTCTCTATCATTCCAGAGGCTTTTGCTGGAAGAGGCAGGTTTTTCTCTGTGGAAAAAGCTGGACAGGCAATGCTGTTGGTGGTTGTTGGTGGAATTCTTTCTAGTTGAAGTACTGGACAGTGTAGCCTGTGGATGTAGGCTGCATTATCTGTCTTTGAAATTCTCTCAAAAAAAGCTTAGAAATTCACAAAAAAAACATAGGTTTCAGGGGCGTTATAGTTAGCTGGACATTTCCCTCGTACAAAACCCTAGAAATTCCCCTGTTATAGTTAGTTCAGCTAACTATAACTCACGCGCCGCAATGCACTGCTGATGACGTCACATATTACATCACTCATGACATGATCAGTTACATCACTGATGACATCACTGATGACATCTCAAATGACATCACTGATGACATCACTGATGACGTCATCCATGTGATAAATTACTGCATCTTCTCACACCCTAATTTAACCGTTGATACACCAACTCAAAATTTCAGACGTCCATTCTCAAAACCATAGATACTCCAATACTAATAATTACATACCCACTTATTAACTCTGAGGTCTACATACACCCCCACTCATTCACCTGTACAGTCACTCAAACTTACAGTCACTCCGTACAAGACTATCATATGCATTTATACACCTACATAGACACTTACACCCCACCAATCATCCATAGAGGTACTCTCACACCTAGTCAGTCATGCAAATAATTACACTCCCATTTACTCACCTATGCAGTTATACACACTCAAGTTCACTTACTCATAAAAATAGTACCACATTCTTACGCTCTTACACACTCATCCATACAGCCACTCTCACAATCACACACTCTCACAAATACCCACTTATATACTCTTACACGCATATATACTGCCTTTCACATATGTAGTTAGTCACAAATGTACCACTGAGATATACATTCAATCCCTAACACACCCATACACTCACTCAACCATACAGTTCATCACAGATGCACTCTTTAAACCATGCACCCATAGAATCACCCACTCACACATCTATGCACAGAGTCACACACAGCCTACGCACACAAACACTCAGGCACCCATAAAGATACTCCGACAACCAATGAATAAACCATATAGACACTCATATAGCTATTCACAAAACCATGCAGCCACTTATACACAAACACACAGACACATACAGACATTCACACAGTTTAGTCACTAGTCTGCAGTAAGATACATTTAATGACTCACTTATAGAGTCAGTTACACACCTAAAAAATCATCCATTCACACACTTTTACACCCACTCATTCTTCAACAGGCCTTTCACTATAAATATATAAAACATATTTAAACTTTACAGAAACACACAGTCACTGGATGACATCATCAGTGAAGTCATCAGTGATGTAATTTGAGATGTCATCAGTGATGTCACTGACCATGTCATGAGTGATGTAATATGTGACGTCATCAGCAGTGCATTGCGGGGGCGCGAGTTATAGTTAGCTGAACTAACTATAACAGGGGAATTTCTAGGGTTTTGTATGAGGGAA
Organism: Triturus cristatus; assembly: GCF_964204655.1. NCBI lineage: Eukaryota > Metazoa > Chordata > Amphibia > Caudata > Salamandridae > Triturus > Triturus cristatus. Next base: position 1,101,830,744 of record NC_140585.1, on the reverse strand, counting down.
ATGTCCAGCTAACTATAACACCCCTGAAACCTATGTTTTTTTCAGTGAATTTCTAAGGTTTTTTAAATGCCAATTCCCAACTATAACGCCCCTGAAACCTTTGGTTTTTTCAGTGAATTTCAAAGGTTTTTTAAATGCCAATTCCTAACTATAACATGCATGAAACCTATGGTTTTTTCAGTGAATTTCAAAGGTTTTTTAAATGCTAATTCCTGTCTATAACTTATCTCTGAAGAGATCATGTTTAATGATTTTGATTGGATTTGTATATTCTTCAAATTCAGTGTGTCAATTTCATTAATTAAATTTTTTTTAAAATACTTTTTAATCACCATTTTTTAAACTTATTTTTTCAATTAATTCTTTTAAAAATTAAAAAATATTATTTGAACTTAACCCCTTCAGTGCCACGCCCTTTCCCCCTCCTGTGCCGGGCGTTGCATTAGTGGGTGGGGTTCATGACGAGATAGTCTCGTCATGGGCACAGCGCAACCGTGCTCCATGACGAGACTATCTCGTCATGGGCACAGAAGAGGTTAATGGGTTTTTCAATTTTTTTTATATGTTTTCAAAATATTTTTTTAACTATATGTGCAAAACTTTATTTTATATATTTTTTTCAATGTTTTTGGATCCGCACACCCTAAGCGCACCGTTCCCGATCCCTACGCGGTAGCATCCGCGCATGGTATGCGTTGGGGACGTGTTCAGTGCGCGATCGCAATGCGACCGGTACGCGGCTCCCAGCGTATACGCGACACGTTCGATGTACGTAACGCGACGTTTACACGCTTCTGCGATGCGTCATCTGCGTCTATGACGCGGTAGGTGCGCGGATCCCGCGAAATATTTAACATTTAAAAAACCATATATATATATATATATATATATATATATATATATATATTTCATGTGAATATTAATTGAAGACAAACTCTAAACTAGTCTTAAAACTAATATATTTTTACATCTAATCCTATTTTTTTTTTTATTCAATTTTGCGGATGCGCGCTGGGTGCGTGCTGCGTAAGCGCAGGGTGCGCGGATCCCATGTGACCTGCAAAAAAAAGAGATTTGATTGGTTCATTACACTTCCTATTCTAACTATTGAAAGACCCCACCCATTTCAATCATTCTTAGAGCTTCTTTGGAGGAACATCTCTGTAAGACCTGGGATCTCCAGGCCCTAAGGGGGTAACGTGACACGAGCGGCTGGGCACCCAAAGGCCTGTGTGTTAAGCGACCATACAACACACGCATCCTCTGAAGCAGTAAACGCACACAATAATGGACGCCACACAATAAGGTGAATGCAAATTAATCATGTTTTATCTAATCAAAGGATCACACACGGTGATCTTGGAGGGCAATGTATCTTAGCTTATACACATTCACATTTGCATTACAGTTTCTCATTACCTGTACACTTTAACATGTGCATTACAGTTCCTCATTACTGTTACCTCAGCAATCCCTGCAGTATGAACTTCCCTAGTGCTGCGGGCCGGGGCCTGCACCCGTGGCGCTACTGGTGTCTACGAAGAAACAAAGGCACATGAGCATAACTTGCGGTCGTATAATGCCTGCCTAGCACCCTGAGCATAAGCGTGGTGGGTACAGTAAGCGACTTGCACTTGGGACCTTCACTGGCGATAGGAGCGCTTGTGGATGCAACACATGGGGTCAGCGCTCCTTAGACTTAGAACGCATTGAGGACTGGTGAATACACAGGAATGATTAGCGCTACTGAGACATAGAACGCATTGAGCACTGTTGAATGCAATTGAACGATCAGCGCTACTCTAACATAGAACGCATTGAGCACTGGTAAATACACTTTAACAATCAGCGCTACTCTAACATAGAACGCATTGAGCACTGGTAAATACAATTGGACGATCAGCGCTACTCCCACATAGAACGCCTTGAGCACTGTTAAATACAATGGAATGATCAGCGCTACTGGGACATAGAACGCATTGAGCACTGTTGAATACAGTTGAATGATCAGCGCTACGGGGACATAGAACGCATTGAGCACTGTTGAATACAATTGAATGATCAGCGCTACGGGGACATAGAACGCATTGAGCACTGTTGAATACAATTGAATGATCAGCGCTACGGGGACATAGAGCGCATTGAGCACTGTTGAATACAATTGAATGATCAGCGCTACGGGGACATAGAACGCATTGAGCACTGTTGAATACAATTGAATGATCAGCGCTACGGGGACATAGAGCGCATTGAGCACTGTTGAGTCCTGCGAACGGCAGTCCCCAGGAGAGGGTAATCCCACGGAGGGGAGACTCACAATTACGGCGGGGAATCCCACGGAGGGGGGAAAGTCACAGTTTCTGCATGCGGTGTCGTTCCCACTTGGCAGGGGGTGCACCGGGCCTTCCCACGACTCCCGGGGAGCAGGGGGGGGGGGGGCGAGTTTCAGGCCGCCACACGGCCGCGCTACCTCCCAGCCCCCGGGGGGTTACCTTGGTCTCGTCGCTCGGTTCCGCTCCGAGTCCTCCTTCCGATGCGCGCAACGGCGCGGGACACTCCCGGACACTCGCTCTTCCTTCTGACGCTGCGACGGCAGCGGCGGGGCCCCGGGCTTCTCCGCAGGCTCCGACTTGGCACTGACACTTCCCTGAGGCCTACGGGCCGCGGCGGTGATCGCGTTGCGGGTCCTGGCACCCGGGGGGGGGGGTGTCACAAATTAAGCGGGAGCTCGGCCAGCTCCACGCTAGACAGCAGATCTGCACAGGGGGTCACAGGTCAGGTCTGGCAGCGCAGGAAACACAGCGCCAGCACCTAGTCGATCCCCAGCAGTCAGGCAATCAGTCGTTACAATATTCAGCTTGGCATGAAGTTTCAGGATGTCACTTCTGCAGTTTCAGTATTCAGTCTTTGTGGCGCAGATGATACTGCCGCCCTTGGGGTTCTGTTCCTTGGGGGTTAAGGATGAGTTGGCGACTAGGTCCTTCCTAGTCAGGCTGGGCAGAGGTTCCCTGGGTCCTCCTACTGCTGGGCAAGATCCCTCACTCACTTAAGAGGCAGCACCTAAGCCCTGTCACTCTCAGAGGCATAAGTCCCTGGCTAGGCCATACCGCCTACACTCCTGCGTGGATTCTCCAGCTCTGCTTCACCCCAACTGGCCAACTAACTACAAAAAGTTCCCTCCCTCACTTATGTATCCCTAGGTCAGGTGACCTCTAGCCAAGGCGGCAAAAGTAAAAACCACACCTCCCTTCTAGAAGGTTCCAGCACATTCCAGGAGCTTCCCCATTCTACCTATGAGACAAAAAAGGCGGGCTGGTGTTGCAACATTGTTGTGGGGTTCCAGCCAGCTCCTAGCAGCTAGGGTGCTACTATGAAAGACCACTCCGCAGTAGCAGGGGTCTGTGGCAGCCATCTTGGGAGAAGGGAGCACCTGCACCTTAACACTGGTTGGCAATGAAAAGGCGCCCGGAGACCTAAGTCCAACATCAAAAATGAGGGTGGAAAAAAATGAGGCACAATCAAAAATAGATGGGGAGACTACCCTAGGGCTGACAGGTCCAACAATCTCACACCTTAGAACTAGAAGAAACTTTTTGGGGAAGATTTCCACAGCTGCAATTTTTCTTAAGGCAATGGCTTCTGCACAGCAGCCACCATCAGAATCAGACCATTCGTCCGATGAGGAATTTGTTGTGGAACCTCCACGCCCAGAAAGATACACCTCTGTGGTGTGGAATTTTTTTTCCTTCCCAGAAGGACAAAATAAAACTAATTCAACTAAAGTGCCATGTAAAATATATCAGAGTGCTTTCCAGAGGAGATCCATCAAAAAAATACTCTTGTGGGACTGCAAGTATGTTAAAACACCTGAAGACTCTGCATCCCGTGAACCTGGCCAAGCAGGAATGCAGAAGACTCCGACAGCAGCCTCAGCCAGCAGTGGCAAGCACTTCTGCAGCATCACCATCAAGCACTCACCCGGACATACGTCCAGAATTTGGAAAACTAAAAATTAGTTGCATTAAATGCAACAAACTACTATGTTACGGCAAGCAGTCAATTGAACTAATCTGCGGAGCGCAGCAATACCACAAGTGCTAAACTTGTGTTTATTTTTTTTTTTTGCAGAAGTTGACTGTTTTGTTCCTCCTGTTGTCTTTTTTTCCTTTTGAAAAATACAAAAAAATAACAAAATTGTTCCAAAAAGTACAAAAAAATTAAAAACCAAAAAAGAAGAAAAAAAAAAGTTCTTCTAAGAACTAACTTTCCTGGTTTAAAAAAAAGAGCTACATTTCTTTGTTAGTGTGTGAAAGTTGTTTAGATGAATATATGTGTAGTACGTAATTGACAGAATGAATGCATTAGTAGCGTATGGTGAATGTATAAGTGCAGAACTATGAGGAAGTGCTGCAGCATCACACAGTAACCTCGTTAACTGCAGTGTGCTGTAGTACTTCCAAAGCACAGGGATGCAACATATGTATATAATTATGTTGCAAATCTATGATTCTCTGCACGGCTGCTTAAACTGCAGCCATGTGGTGACACAGGCACCCTTGCACCATAGTGCAAGGATATCTGTGTCTTGTGCTGTTTGTTTTTCTACAGGAAGACACACCTTCCTGCACAAAAACAATGAAAATGCATTTTTCTCCTTCAATGTATGCTGAACATTTCAGCATGCATTGAAGATCTAAAAATTAAAACAATTCTCCTTGTTGTGCTTTCCTACACCAATTTTAGAATGGTGCAGCATTCACACACATATCGAGATTTATGATTTCTGATGAATCTAGACATGTGTCTTGTTCTATGAGTATTAAGTGCAATCATGCACAACAACACTTATAGAACACCCTTTCAACACAAAGTGGTGTGCATGATGAGGTTGTATTTACATGGAGTATAAAAAGTGCACAGAGTGCCTTTTCCTCTCTTTGTAAATATGTAAGAGTATCTTGCACAATAACTATGTTACAAAAAGTGACATATTTCAGTTTTTAAATTTCCTTGCGAATGATAGAAGGTAAGCACAGAGTTTTGTCTGCAAAGATGTTCAAAGAAGAATGATTGAAATAATTGCGGTCCTTCAATAGCTAAAATGGGAAATATTATGAACCCCTCAAATCTCTTTTTTTGCAGGTCACATCATATCTGATTATGGTCAGATTTCAAAACTACATAAACAGAGTGTTTTTAGAAATGTGTTTCAACTTTGTAGCTTCTTGCAGACCTCTTCATTCTGCATATTGAGACTTAGTTAAACTTACCTTCTCAGTAATAGGAATAAAAAATGGTATACATTTTTTTCTGTTTTTCATTCCAATATAAATTCATATAAATTGCTTATTTTAAAATGTGGATCTGTGAAAGAAAAGGAAAAAAAATGATAACATGTAATAATACATTTTTTACAACACAGCATAATTTCCACAAAGTAATGTTTTTGCTGTTCTCAGAATATATTAAATTTCACTAAAAATAGTGATTTCAATCGTATTCATCACTTAACAGCGGGCAAAAAAAACACAATCTCAAAGATTGTTAAAAAAACAAACCAACATGCCATTCTCAAAAAAATAAAACAAGATACAAATCACAGATATATAAAATGCACACAGATAACAAAATGTTCTAACTTAAACTTACAAAAACTGTCAATGATGTCGCTTTAAAATATTCACCGAATCTAAAGATGAATTTTTGGAGGATGCACCACGCCCACAACGTTTTCCTTCAGTGATGTGGAAATGTTCTACTTTTCTCGAGGGGCAAACAAAGACCAATGCCACCTTTCTGACGCGCAACATTTTCAAAAGAGTTCTGTTACGAGGGGATCCTAACAAAAATACTCGTGCGGCACAGCAAGTATGATGAAACACCTAAGGACCCTTCATCCAAACAATCTTGCACGAGAAGAGTGCCAACAGATGAGAAACACTCGTGTTCTGTATCTGTAAAAAAGAATCACAAATAAATGTATATTAATAACTTTCAAATTTATACTATTCCATTACTGTACAAACACATTTTATATAAATACTGACTAAGAAACTATAGCCCTGAACCACAAGTGTGACGATGGTTAAAACACTACATGCATAGTGCATACTACTTTGAAGCAGTTCATGTCCTAAAGCCTACCTCACTATAACACTACATGCTAACTGACTAAATGATTACAGTACTATAAGGAGACACACTGGGTGAGTGACAGGGTGCTTGATAGAAGTGTATGAATACTAACTAGGGAATTGAAGGTGTGAAACACAACTGTGTAGGTGATTAGAGGACTGTATTCATACTGCATAGGCATTTAAAAAGTCGGTGTGCTAAGGCCTGGCTCACTGCATGACTACTTGGGTACTGACTGAATGATTAGAGTACAGCAAGGAGAGTGCCTAGGTGAATTTATAAGTGGTAGGCTTTTCGCACAGGGAATGGATTAGTACTTGGTACTGAATGGGTCACTAGAGGAGTGCAAAGGCAGTGACAAGTGCTGGACTGTATGGATACTGACTAGGAAATTGAAAGTGTGAAAGATAAGTGTCTAAGTGGTTAGAAGACTGCATACATAGTGGATAAGGGTTTGAAGCAGTCCATATACTAAGGCCTGGGTCACTGGATGAGTACTTGGGTACTGACTGAATGATTAGAGTACTGCAAGGAGAGTGACTGAGGGGGATTTATTAGGGTTTGGGTTATGGCGCAGTGAATGGATTAGTACATGATGCTTAATAGGTCACTAGAAGGGTGCAAGGGGAGTGACATGGTGTTTGCTGGAAGTGTATGGATACTGACTGGGGAATTGAAGGTGTGAAAGACAAGTGTGTAGGTGGTTAGAGGAATGCATGCATAGTGGATAGGGGTTTGAAGCAGTCCATGTGCTAAGGCCTGGATCAGTGCATGAATACTTAGGCAGTGACTGAATCATTAGAGTATTGGAAAGAGAGTGTCTTGGTAAATTTATAAGTGTTTGGGTTTTGGCAGAGTGAATGGATTAGTACATGGTGTTGAATGGGTCACTAGAGGACTGCAAAAATAGTGACAGGGTGTATCCTGGAAGTGTATGGATACTGACTAGGGAATTGAAGGTGTAAAAGACAAGTGTATAGTATGTTAGAACACTACATGCATACTGCATAGACATTTGAAGCAGTCTATTTGGTACTTAGAAACTGACTAAATCATCAGACTACTTCTAGAACAGTGCTTGGGTAAAACTTTTAAATTTTCAGTTCTGCCACAGTGAAGAGAATAGTACATGGTACTGCACCTTAGTGTCAAACCCTGACTCATTTTATCAATACATAAGCAAAGACTAGCTTCTAAGGCTACTAAAACTTGACAACATGACAGGTTTTAAAAGAGTTATCTGCTAAAAAATACACGATGTTGCCAAATGCTTCTCTCACAATCCTTTCCCAAATGCACACAGACTCACAGTGTGATTTTAGACAAGCAACACTATCATAGGAGTTTACCAAAACTCATTCACTAGTCTAGAAGAGTGAATGGTACTGCACACAATCTACATATTTAAGTACAGCACATTAGTGTCAAAGCATGACTCATTTAATCAACGCATAAGCAAAGACTGGATTCTTATGCTACTAAAACTTCACAACATGACAGGTTTTAAAACAGTTATCTGTCAGCAAATACATGATGATACCAAATGCTTCTCGCACAGTGATCCCAAATACAGACTAACCCACAGTGTGATTCTAGACAAGCACCACTATCCCTAGGAGTTTACCAAAACTCATTCACTACAGTGCAAGTGGTAAGGGAACTGCACACAATCTACATATTTCAGGACTGCACTTTTTTGTCAAAGCCTGACTCATTTAATCAAAGCATAAGCCATAACTGTCTTCTAATGCTACTAAAACTTCACAACATGACAGGTTAAAACAGTTATCTGTCAGCAAATACACGATGTTACCAAATGCTTCTCTCACAGTGGTTCCCAAATGCACACATACTCAGTGTGATTCTAGACAAACAACACTATCCCTTGCACTATACCAAAACACATTTCTTCATCTAGAAGAAGTACTACATTTTAGTATAGAAATATAACATAACTCATTTCACAAATTCATAAACAATGACTGGTTTCTAATTCTACCAAAATATAAAAACAGCACAGTTATCTGTCTGCAAACACATGAAAAACACAAATGCTTATCACAGAATGGTTTCTACATGCGCACACACACTGTCAATAAGATTGTAGAGGAAAAAAAGTACTCCCTACACTTTAGCAGGAGAAATACATTAGTCTGATTAAAATCAAAATAGTCTACATACATCCCCTCACAATTAAATAACTCATCTTTCAAGTTCTTTTGTAGATTAAGAAGTATATCAGTCACACACCAGATATCAGCCACACACCAGATTTTCTTTTACAGAATCTCTGCACTGTGCCCCTCTCAGCAAAAACAAAGAATGGAAAAGATTCCCTTTCATTTTCCATACATGTAAACATCAAATCACAATCCTTCCCACATAAATTCAAAAGCAAACACACATTTCTATTGGTTAAACATTTCAACCCTTTCCAAATGAAATACATTTCAACCCTACCCCCAATCTGCCTTCTGCCTGTTACCATAGAAACAGGCCATGGAACACTGCACTGAGCACACAGGTCACAAGTTCAGCACACAATGTTGCTAAACAAGACAGCAAGTGTGCTTGACTTTTCAACATATCAGCTTATCATATATAATGTTCCTTACAATCAGTTTTTGTTAACCAATAAGAATCATGCCTTTAAAAAACATGGTGCAAGAGTGCCTGTGTCACCACATGGCTGCAGTTTAAGCAGTCGTGCAGAGAGAAGCATAGATTTGCAACATATTTATGTACATATCTTGCATGCCTATGCTTCGGAAGTACTACAGCACACTGTAGTTAAAGAGGCTACTGTGTGATGCTGCAGCACTTCCTCATAGTTCTGCACTTATACATTCACCATACGCTACTAATGCATTCATTCACTCAATTACGTACTACACATACATTCATCTAAACTTTCACACACTAACAAAGAAATTTAGCTCTTTTTTTAAACCAGGAAAGTTACCCTCATTCCTCCCACAGATCTCCCGAGGCTTCGCCGGGAGCAACGTTTCATTTTACTTCTGACACTGACCTCTGGTCCACGAATCTTTGCGTTTCCAGCTGCGCTCTGGACTATCGCGCTTTGCTCTTTTAGCTGCCTCTTTCTCCTGCACGCTCCCCAGAGCGCCGGCCGCTGATCGCCTCCTCCTGCCGGGCTGCCGCTCGGAGTAGGGACGGGCGAGTCCTCCATCTTGGGCGGCTCTGGGTCAGCGCTGCAGCTTTTTGGCCCCTCCACCCCCTGCCACTCCCCCTCATGTGTTCCCATATCTTGGCTAGTCAGCCCTGGCGGCGCAGCGGGCGCGTCGAAGGCGCGCCGAAGTTGCGCCTAAGTTAAGCCCGTCTGCGCCCGTCCGCGACGGGCCGGGACCAGGGGCCACAGACCCTGCTCTTCCTCTGGTTTACACTTCGGCCCAACTGTCTGCACATTTCACCACCCCTTCTCTCTCCCCCTCCTTACTGCACCATTTAGACATCTTGGGCATTAATGCCCACCTTTCCCCCTGTTCCCTTCCTGCTGCATCTAGCTCTACCCTTCCCATGCTTTGTACCCCCCCTCCCACTTGCCCCTCTCCCGGTCCCCCTCCAGCCTCTGCTATTTTGCTTAACACCCGCTCTGCGGCCAAAAATCAAACGCCACTCTCCACCCTCCTCCACACTGATTCTCCTGATTTTTTATTTCTCACAGAAACCTGGTTCTCCTCTGATTCTCTTCCTGATCTTTTGGCCATCCTACCTGACACCTATTATGCCCTCCGAGCAGACCGCCCGGACGGCAAGGCTGGCGGGGGTGTGGCTATGATAATCCGCTCTTCTCTGAAATTCCAACTTCTCGCTCACCCCCCTCATACCCAATGTGGACTACTTGGTGGCCCGTTCCCTCAATCTTCCCTCACCCCTCACTGTCGTCCTTCTGTACCGCCCCCCCCCCCAGCTATGCCGCTTCTTGTGCCCATCCTGCAGGATCTCCTGGCCACCTTGGTGGTTAACAACTCATCGTTGCTAATACTTGGGGACTTTAATTTTTGGCCAGGTGACCCCAGGGAGGACTCATCATCTAAAGACTTCACTGCCACACTTCAGTGTCTTAATTTCTCTTCTCATGTTTCGGCCCCCACTCATATCCAGGGTCATATCCTGGATCAAATTTGGTCTTCACGTTGCAATATATCATCTACCTCTATCTTCCCCTGCGTCTGGTCGGATCACTCCATGATCTCCTTCTCTATCCATCTGGGCCCTGCCGAGAAAGCTCCTCTTCCTAAAACCATCCTGGCTCGTAGTTGGAACCAGACTGATCTTAATGCTCTCTCATCCTCTTTGGCCTCATCTGCCCCTGACTTGACTGATCTGTCTTTGGAAAATCAGGCTGATGCCATCAGCATCTGGCTCTCTTCTTCTTGCGATCAGGCTGCCCCGCACAAGAAGGTTAAATCTGTCCGACCCTATGACGCCCACAAATGGTTTACTAGTGACTTAAAAGCCCTTAAACTTGATCTCAGGCGCTCGGAACGTCAGTGGCGACGGGACTACTGCACCACTCTCCGGCTTAAATATAAAACCCTCCTGAACGATTACAGAAGAGCCATTCTAGTGGCTAAGACCAAATATTTCACTGAGAGAGTGGCCTTCTCCGCCAATAAATCTCGCGAATTTTTTTCATTAGTTCATAACCTTGCCACTTCCGATCGCACCTGCACATCCCTTGTTCCATCCCAATTTTTATGTTCCTCACTCAATGATTTTTTCATTGACAAGATCTTCAACATTAAGTCTAACATCCCTTCTGTATCCCAACCCGAACTCTCTGCTTCTCCTCCTCCACCCTCCTCTTCTCTGAACTATTTCCAACCTATTTCTTCTCAGCTTTTCCTGGACCTGCTTGCTAAGGTTAAGTCTGGCTCTCCTGCGGATTGTGCCCCCGCACGGATCCTCAGAGCACTCTACACTAGCTGCCCCATCCCCCCTCTTGCCCTTCTTAATGCTTCCCTTACTTTGGGCTCTGTCCCTTCCTCATTCAAATCTGCTATTGTTCTTCCAATTCTCAAAAAACCTAGTCTTGATCCCTCTCTTTTATCCAATTTTAGGCCTATTTCTTTGCTCCCCTATCTCGGGAAGATCCTTGAAAGCCATGTCACATCTTGCTTGTCCACCTATCTCGAGGAGAATCATCTTCTGGCCTCCCATCAGGCGGGCTTCCGCCCAGGCCACTCCACTGAGGGAGTGGTGCTTGCGGTCATGGATGAACTCAAGGGGAAAGCCGACATCAATCTCCCCCAAGCTCTGGTCCTCCTCGATCTGTCCGCTGCGTTTGACACGGTCGATCATGCCATTCTTCTCGATCGTGTCAGCGCAGCAGGCATTCAGGGCACTGCCCTTTCTTGGATCGCGTCCTTCCTCCAAGGCAGGACGCAAGCGGTTCACCTTTCCGGTTTTTCCGCTCCCCCTCGTTTGGTTACCTGTGGGGTTCCGCAGGGCTCCTCCCTTTCCCCTCTTCTTTTTAATCTCTACATCCGCCCTCTTGTCTCCTCTCTTCTCGAGCTGGGGGTCTCTGTGTATAACTACGCTGATGACCTCCAGCTCGTCTTTGATCTTTCGTCCCCTCTTGTTTCCCTCCCCAAGTTCTGTTCCACTTTAGTCTTCATTTCTCAGTGGATGAGCTTCAATCATTTGAAGCTCAATCCGGACAAAACGGAGCTTGTCCTCACGGGTGGTTCCTCCAATCCTTGGTCCCCTGCTCATTGGCCCCTTTCCTTTGGTCCCCCCCCGGTACCAGTTTCTTCTGTCCGGACCTTGGGCATTAAGGTCAGTCATGACCTGTCCATGCATTCACAAATCAGCTCCGTTGTCTCTTCGTGTTTTCTTTCCCTTCGTTTAATCCGTAAGATCTCTCGGTTTTTTTCTGTTGATGCCCTTAAAACCATAGTCATCGCTCTTATCATCTCCCGCCTTGACTATGGGAATGGCCTGTACGTTGGCATCCCCGCCTATGAAACCCGCCGTCTTCAGGCCATTCAAAATCAGGCGGCTCGTCTTATCCTCCGCCTACCCAAATCTTCTCACATCACATCTGCTCTTAAGTCTCTTCACTGGCTCCCTGTGCATCTCAGATCTTTCTTCAAACTCGCCTGCCTGGCCTTTTTGGGCTCATCATCGCTCCGCCCCACACTTCATCAACTCTCTCATCACCTCTCACGTCCCCAGTCGAATTCTTCGTTCCTCATCACTTTCTCTGCTTCACGTCCCCCGCTTTCGCAAATCACGCACTGGGGGGACCCGGTTCTCGGTTCTGGAACAGCCTCCCCCTTTCTATTCGCTCCATTCCCATCTACACTCACTTTCGTAAGGCCCTCAAAACTTTCCTGTTTTCTCAGGCTTTTCCCAGCTAGTCCTCTTGGGTTTTTTCTGTGAGCTTGGATGAGTCCTCAGCGCCAGGAAGCCGCTTGGCCGCAGTGCGCTTAACTAAATACCCTTTTTCATTTCATTTCATTTCTTACAAGAACTTTTTTTTTTCTTCTTTCATATTTTTTGCGGGGTTTTCTTAACAGTTTAAAAAAAAAATTGGTTTTTCTGCAACAAAAAAACAACAACACAGCAAACAGGAGGAACGAAACAGTGAACTTCAGGGAACAATAAAAAAAATAGCAAATGTGACTTTCTTGCTGGCGGCAGATCAGATCGATCGACTGCTCACCGTAACACAAAGTCGCATTTCAATTAGTGCAGAGCACTTTTAAATATTGAAATTGGGGACGGATGTCCAAGTTTTTGGCTGATGGATGCACTCTTGAAGTGCTCGGCTGCGATGAGGTGGAAGGCGCAGGAGCAGGAGTGTTTCTCATCCGTTTGCACTCTTCTCGTGCAAGATAGTTCGGATGAAGGGTCCTTAGGTGCTTCATCAAACTCGCCGTGCCGCACTAGTATTTCTTGTTAGGATCCCCTCGCGACAGCACTCTATTGCAAATCTTGCACGTGACCAAGGTGGCATTGGTCTTTGTTTGCCCCTCGGGAAAAGTAAAAAATGTCCACACCACTGAAGAAAAACGTGGTGTGTGTGGTGTCTCCTCCAAAAATTCATCCTCAGATGTATGAGGAGATGCAGGTGATGCCTGCTGCCCTGAAGCCATTTTTGGTAGAAAAAAGTTAGAGCCAAGTGTAAACTTAGTCTAAAAAAATCTTCTTCTCTGTAAAGAGATGCTCCTCCAAAGAAGGTCAAAGAAGAATGATTGAATTGGGTGGGGTCTTTCAATAGTTAGAAGAGGAAGTGTAATGAACCAATCAAATCTCTTTTTTTGCAGGTCACATGGGATCCGCGCACCCTGCGCATAGGCAGCACGCTCCCAGCGCGCATCTGCGAAATTGAATTAAAAAAAATTATAGGATTAGATGAAGAAATATATTAGTTTTAAGACTAGTTTAGCGTTTGTCTTCAATTAATATTCACATGAAATACATATATATATGTTTTTTTAAATGTTAAATATTTCACGGGATCCTTGCACCTACCGCGTCAGGCGCAGATGACGCATCGCGGAAGCGCGTCAACGTCGCGTTACGTACATCGAACGTGTCACGTATAGGCTGGGAGTCGCGTACCGGTCGCATTGCGATCACGCACTAAACACGTACCCAATGCATACCATGCACGGATGCTATCGCGTAGGGTTCGAGAACGGTGCGCATAGGGTGCACGGATGCAAAAACATGGAAAAAAAATATTGAAAATAAAGTTTTGAACATATAGTTAAAAAAATATTTTGAAAAATATAAAAAAATATGTTTTAAAAACCCATTAAATTCAAATAATATTTTTTAATTTTTAAAAGAATTGAAAAAATAAGTTTAAAAAATGGTGATAAAAAAGTATTTAAAAAAAAACATAATTAATGAAATTGACACACTGAATTTGAAAAATATAGAAATCCAATCAAAATCATTAAACATGATATCTTTAGAGATAAGTTATAGATAGAAATTAGCATTTAAAAAACCTTTGAAATTCACTGAAAAAACCATAGGTTTCATGCACGTTATAGATAGGAATTGGCATTTAAAAAACCTTTGAAATTCACTGAAAAAAACAAAGGTTTCAGGGGCGTTATAGTTAGCTGGACATGGAGATGTCATCAGTGATGTCACTGACCATGTCATGAGTGATGTAATATGTGACGTCATCAGCAGTGCATTGCGGGGGCGCGAGTTATAGTTAGCTGAACTAACTATAACAGGGGAATTTCTAGGGTTTTGTACAAGGGAAATGTCCAGCTAACTAAAACGCCCCTGAAAACAATAGTTTTTTCAGTGAATATATATATATATAGTGTGGTGTATTCATTGTTTCACTTGGTGCCTAAGAACTTACTAGCTTCAGTGACTTATTGCCCTGGTCTACGATACTAACAAAGCTCATTTCACCTCCAGAGGAGTGTCAGAGTTTCTGTGTAAGTAAGTAGCGTGCGTAAGTTTAGATTACGCAAGTGGGCAAGGCAATACATTTTTGCGTAGTCGGCAGGAACGAAAGGTGGTTTTGGTTCTTTGACACCGAGTGAAATCCCTTTAGCCCCCATGCAAATTCCCGGATGGGAGGCAACGCCGTACTCCGCGCTGGCGCGTGAGTACTCTAAAAGCTCAGGATTAAGTGAGAGCTGGTTTGACGGTTGGGGCGAAGCAACGTCAGAAGATGTTTTAAATTGTTTACGGAAGGTTCCTGTGGAGAAAGGTTAAGAATTATGGACAGTGAGCCGCCGAGGTTGGGCTCTGTTGCATGCCTACTGTCAAGTTTTTGACAAATGTTTATCTCTGCAGCGGGAACAGTTGAGTTTAGAAAAACAACTCATTGAAGCTAAGAATATTTCTTCGATGCTTTCCTGTCAGAATAAGCTATTATAAGACAAATTAGAAACATATCAAACTATAGCAGAACGGGCTGCAGTCCGTGGCCCTGAATACAGATACAGGAAAAGGAGGGGTAGAGTGAGTAAGAGAAAAGTCCATTTAGCGATTGCCAAAGCAGGCTTAGATTTTGATCCATCCACCTGGGACTCTAACATCAGGGAATCATCAGAGCTCTCCTCAGAAGGAGAGCAGACTTTACAGAGAGAAAGACAGGAGGAGGAGGTAAAGAATAGTAAGAGAGTGGAAGCGCAGCCC
Organism: Triturus cristatus; assembly: GCF_964204655.1. NCBI lineage: Eukaryota > Metazoa > Chordata > Amphibia > Caudata > Salamandridae > Triturus > Triturus cristatus. The sequence continues at coordinate 1,101,815,462 of NC_140585.1, read as the reverse complement.
ATTCTAAGGCGGAAACTTCAAACCAGTCCAGCGAACCCAGATGGAGTTATGTCAAATAGTCTGGAGGATTTTACTCAGCAGGAGATCAGTGATATTTTACAGAGATTTAGACAGAAGCCTGGCGAGGCACTATTAACCTGGATGGTGCGCCTCTATGATCAAGGTGCTTCTGGGGTCATGTTAGACGGTGGGGATGCTGCCAAATTTTGTACTCTCAGTACTGATCCCACTGTGCAGGGACACTTTCGGACTTTCCACGGTGATGACCAAACTTCCCTGTTGCAGCTAGCCGCACAGGGGTGTGGTCATAAGTACCCCACGGATTCAGACTGGCCTGGGAATGAAAAACCATGGTTTACCCTAAGAGATGCCTTGCAGAGGATTAAGAAAGAGGGGATGAAGCTGGCAATCCTTATAGGTGAGACACATAAGTTGATGGGTCAGATAATGACTGTGTCCATGCAGAACAAAATCATTCGTTTAGCACCCCCTGCATACAAAGCGGTGATAATGACTCTGTTAATTAATCAAACTGGTAATACCATAGGAGAAGTAGTCGAGGCGGTCCATGAGCTGGGAGAGCTTGGGGAATGGACCAAGCCAGACAGGACTTCGCGCTCAGAGTCCCGCACTGACAACAACCGAGTGACCCGACCTGATATGCTTTTGGCGCTGTTAAAGGATGGGGTGTCGAGGAGTGAGATTGATGGTATTGAGACCAAAAGCATGTGGGAAATGTACCGTAAGCGAGGACTGGATAGGAAGGAGGGGAGTAGGCATGTGAATAGAAAAGATAACAAGAAGGTAAGTCGCAGGGAAGCGGAGCCTGAGGAGAAGCACGATAAAGTAGGTCAGGAGAGAGAGGTAATCTAATGTGAAAATGACAAAAGAGAAAGGTTGGGACCGAGATTGTACAGATTCAGATGGGGACCGGGAAGAGGAGGAGTTGTTCCCTGAGGATTACCCGACATTGTATTCAGATCTGCGCAGGGACCTGCGCCGGGCAGATGCAGAGCTGCGCAGGCGAAAATTAGATTAGGAAATGGGCCAAGCTACGGTGCAGGGATGGGCTCGCAAAGATAATAGACCGCATGTGAGGGTTGAGATCTATTGGAAAAATAGAAACGTTCAGGAGGTGCGGGCTTTAGTAGACACCGGAGCGGAGGCCACGTTGATACATGGCAATCCACGAAAATGTAAAGGACAGTATTTTACTATCACGGGTTTGGGTGGACAGGAAACACCAGCAGTACCAACAGTAATTCAGATGAAAATAGGCAGACTTCCCAAGAGAGCATACACTGTTTTGATTGTGCCTATTCCAGAGTACATCATTGGCATTGACATTTTGAAAGGTATGACCCTATATTTAGATCACGGATGTTATCAGTTTGGGTCAAAGCAGTACTTCTCGGTGGCTGCTGTGAGGGTGGGGCGCTTGAAGATTCCCCCAGTGAAGGTGCCCTTAGCAACAAAAGTGGTTCACATGAAGCAGTACAGGATCCCAGGGGGACAGGATGAGATTACCGCAACCATACGGGACTTGGTGGAGGCGGGGGTGGTGAGACCGGTTACCACGGCGTGGAATAACCCTGTGTGGCCCGTGCGCAAACCGGATGGGAGCTGGCGCATGACCGTGGATTACCGCGAGCTGAATAAGCATACGCCCCCGTTGACAGCCGCGGTCCCCGACACCATCATTTTGATTGAGAAAATTCAGAAACACAATGGGACATGGTATGCGGCACTTGATATTGCCAATGCTTTTTTCACGATTCCAATTGCCCCCGAGTCCCAGGAACAATTCTCCTTCTCATGGAGCGGTAGCACAGGGGTATTTACATAGCCCTACGATCTGTCACCGGTTGGTTGCAGAGCATTTGGATGGGGGGTCAGTTATTCCTGGAGTACAACTGCATTGATGATGTGTTGATTCAAGGAGAGACCCCAAGAACAGGTGCAGGCTCAGCTAGACAGAATTGTAGAGCACATGCAAAGTAAAGGGTGGGTGATTAACCCAGAGAAGGTGCAGGGACCCTCCCAGAGTGTGAAGTTTTTAGGTATCCAAGTGGCATCAGGGGCGTAGAGAGGTGCTGCCACAAGTAAGGCAAAAGATCAAGGAGTTTGCAGTGCCGCGAAACAGGAAGGAGGCGCAGCGTTTCATTGGATTGTTTGGTTTTTGGAGACAGCACATTCCCCATTTGAGTCAGATTTTGACCCCTCTGTACAAGGTTACGCGGAAGAAGCATGAGTTTGCGTGGGGGGAGGCCCAGCAACAGGCATTTGAGTCCGCGAAGGAGGCTATACAGCGTGCCCTGGATCTATGGCCCATATGAGAGGGAAGCATTGATTTGAATGTAACGGTCCAGGATCAGTATGCGACCTGGAGCCTGTGGCAAAAACAGGGGAGACAGAAAGTGCCCCTAGGGTTTTGCACAAAGAAATTACCTGATGCTGGAGAGCGGTACACTCCTTTCGAAAAACAGTTGTTGGCATGTTATTGGGCTCTGGTGGATACCGAGCAATTGACCCTGGGGCACAATGTGTTTTTGAGACCGGAAATTTCTATCATGCAATGTGTGATGAGCTCACCCAAGACACACAGGATTGGGCATGCACAGGAGGCTAGCGTCAAAGTGGAAGTGGTACATACAAGACAGAGCACGAGTGGGTCCTAAAGGTACCGCAGTGCTGCATGAGCAAGTGGCGCAGACTCCAGTAGCAGATGCAGAAATGTTGCAAAATGTACCCAAAGTACGAGAGTCCCCAGTGAAATGGGGCGGGCCATTCTCAGAGTTGTCCGCGGAGGACAGAAAGCATGTGTGGTTTACAGATGGCTCAGCCAGATATGTGGGGACCAAGAGACATTGGAAGGCAGTGTCATACAATCCTGTGACCAAAAAGTTGTTGTCGACTACAGGAGAGGGAAGAAGTAGTCAGTTCGCAGAATTGTACGCGGTTTACCAGGCTTTAAAGCAAGACCTCCCTGGTACATGTCACATTTATACTGATTCATCGTCTACGGCCAATGGGTTAGCCACTTGGCTTCCCACATGGCATGCTCATAATTGGATGATTCACAATAGGGAGGTTTGGGGAAAGGAGTTGTGGCAGGAGATTTGGGAATTGTTGTCTCAGAGTACAGTCACAGTTTATCATGTTGATGCTCATTGCCCAACTGACTCACTAGAGCGTTGGTGCAATTCCTTTGCAGACCAAGAAGCGAAGATTCGTGAAGCTGAGGTGGCAACGCAGGATTCTGACTTGGTGGGCATGGCTAAATGGGCGCATCAGACAAGCGGACATTTGGGCGAGCGAGCCACTAGCAGGTGGGCAGAAAGTAGAGGGATGTATATTCCCCTAGATTTGATTAAAACTGCGATCATTCACTGTCCCGTTTGTCAGCATACCCAACACAGACCAGTTCCACAGGTAGTGAGAGGTCAGCTATGCAGAGGTAAGTTGCCAGGGCAAATATGGCAAATTGATTTCATCGGGCCAATGCCAATGAGTCGAGGAGGTCAGTATGCATGCACGGTGGTGGATACCTATTCTGGCTATCTCATCGCCTTTCCATGCAAGAGAGCAACCCAGTCTAACACTCTGAAAACTTTGAATTTGTTGATTTTATATTATGGAATTCCTTTGCAGGTCCAAAGTGACAATGGGTCATTCTTTAAAGGAAAGATGGTGCAAGATTTTTGTGTGCAGCATAATATTGAGTGGATCTATCACATACTCTATTACCCACAGGCAGCAGGTTTGATTGAGAGAATGAATGGTTTGTTAAAAGAGCAGTTGAAAAAGTTGTCTGATAGGTCGTTGAAGGGGTGGAGGGATCATTTGCCTGATGCATTGCAAATTTTGAACAACCAACCCCTTGCCAATGCAGAGACTCCTTTGATTCGCATGTTGACTCCAGCTTTGTAGATCAAGCCCCATGTGACCACAAACACGATTCTGTACTGGGAGACAGCTCCTGGAGCTTTAGCTCCATATCGTGCCACACCAGAGGCTGCCGGTCTTGATTTACATGCCCTGAAATTCTATCGATTGCAACCACGAGACATTACCTTGATTGAAACAGGAGTTGGAGTTCAAATTCCCCCAGAACATTTCGGATTGATCGCTCCTCGATCTGGGATTGCCCTTAAAGGCATCCAGGTTTTGGGAGGGGTGGTCGATGCCAATTACCAAGGAGAGATCAAAGTTATTCTATTGAACATTGAGGACAATGATCTGATTGTGCAACCCGGTGACCGAGTTGCACAAATGGTCATCATACCGGTTTATGGAGGAAATGTCATAAAGGGGACGGCCCCAGCCCTTCTAACTGTGCGAGGAAAGGGCGGATTCGGATCTACTGACAAGAACCCAGGGGCAAAAGTGTGGGTGGAGTCCCCAAATAAACCTCCTGAACCTGCAGAACTAATCGCTAAGGGAAAGGATAATATCCTAGTCATCATGAGACCCAGACAGGAAAAGTGGGAAAATGTACCTGCTGAAATATGTTATTTACAAGAGTGATTATACCAGTTTGTTTTCTGTTTCTAGATCACAGTATGGCTTGCCGCTGCGATCCTTGTGCTGTGTGGTCTGTGTTTGGGCATGTCCGGAGCAGTCCGGGAGGGCCCGGGGATGCCGAAGGGGATCAACCGCCCGAGTCGGATGACAGCATTGTTGCAGCAACCGGATAACATCTGGACCTCCTTGGCCAGGAATGTGCTGAACACTTCCCACTAGCAACGAAAGGGGCAAAAAGCAGACTGCGCAGTGTGGGTGGTGGAGAGTCCCAAGAACCTGACCGTAACCCGAGAGTCCTTAAAGCGCTCCAGCGCGTTGTCTACCTTGACACCGAATAGGCCATGGCCATCAAAGAGTGGATTGTACATCCCCTGAAAAACCAGTGGACCTTAACCAGGCATAGCCTCGAAGGGCTACCGATGTGGAAATCACCTGCCTAGTGAGTCGGCGGTATCCAGCCCACAGCGGATGGTAAACTTTGCTGCGTCTCTCCCTTTGGCAACTGCACGGGAGAATACGGCCCGGGCCTCCTCCGGGCACTGGGACAGCACTTGCACCACTGTATCCCACACGAAGTGGGTGTAACAGCCCAACAGACATGCGGTGTTTAACGACCACAGTCCCAAGCTGGAGGAAGAAAACATCTTCTTCCCAAGATGGTCCAGCTTTTTGGATTCCCTATTAAGGTGGTGCCTTAGGGAATGCGCCTTTGGACCACCAAGCTCTCAGGGGTGGGGTGTTGGGAGAGGAAAGTGGGGTCGCCTGGGGCTGGGCGGTGGCGTCAGGCACTCATCCTATCCACAGGATCCCCTGTGTTGGGCCTAGACTAGGTGCCCAAAAGGATGTCGGTTAGGGCTTCATTAAACGGCCGCATCGGCTCTGATGAGCTCGCTACTGGTTGAAACACCTCTGTCAGGAGGTTGGTCCTGACCACCACCATAGGTAGCTCGAGTTTAAGAGCCTCAGCCACCCTACGCAACACTACTCCTTAAGTTGTTCCCTCCTCCGTAGCCATGGTAGGAGAAGACAACATGCCAAGGTCTGGTGAGATATCCAGACTACTGTCTTCCCCCAGTTCCTCTCTCCAGTCCGGTTCATAGCCCAACTGATCAGTAAAAGGGTCTCCAGACCCCTCCCAGTCCTACTCTCCCTCCTCTGGCTGCCAATCTGGTATAAAAGAGCCAGGGTAGAACAAGGGCACAAAAGTACCCATCGGCACCAGTTCCGGCGTCAGTCGGGCTATGTGTCTACATCGGGGTGGAGGCCGAGGTCGACGCCGGCTAGGGGCACAACCTGCGTTGGCTGCGGACGTGGTTCCGGTGGAATCGGCGCCGGGGAGATGTAATAAGGTCAACCGGCGACGATCCGGATCCAGGCCTAGATCCAAGGGGACCCCGTGGTGCCGGGGCCACCGGCGTTGAAGGCCCAGGGCCTCCAGCCGAGTCTGCGGGGCCTGGAGGCACGCCAGCAGAGTCGGGCTGCCCAAAGTTTGCAAGCATCGCTTCGTAAAATTGGCGAAGCTGGGCAGGGGTCACTCTGGGACCCGGGAATGGGAGGAAACTCTGAGTCGATCCTTCAGCCTCCGCACGTGGAGCCACAGGAGGGGCACCACCCGCATTGGCTGACCAACGGGGAGAAGGGTAAGAGCGGTGATGCTTCTTCGACTTCTCCTTGAGCTTCGACTTACCTGAGGTGTGCGAACACTTGGACAAAGACTGGTGGTGGTGGCTCTGCGACCGGTCCCTCGACCTCCCACACCACTGGGACCTTGAACGGCTCGGAGCCAACTGACGGATCTTGAGAAGCTTACGTGATCGCTCCCGCAAAGACTTCAGATTCATGGTCCGGCAGTCGGAGCACGACTTGGGGTCATTGTCGAGCTCCAGGCACACGCGGCAAGGATCTGCGCTGACTGGCGTGGAAAGTGAAGGAACTGACGTCAGCGCGCAAAGCTGACTCTAAGTAGCTACCGCAATGTCATCCTGGCGACCACCACGCCGACGACGAACGCAGAGCCGACCTACTCCACCTTTCCACACCCAGGGGTACTGCTGACAAAAAATTCTCTGGATCCAGTCTGGCGCCTGGAGGTAAGACTAAGGTAAGGAATCTATAACTAATTGTCTCTTTCAGATTTATAAAAATCTAAACACAAACACATATGCATGTATGCTGTACAAAATTGTCACAGAACAGAATTAATGATTACCCTAATGAGATTGCATAGTAAACGACCCTGAACATTTCCATTGGAGTTTTCAGCTAAAACATAGAGCCTGGAAGCCAAAATCCAACCACTTTCTTGCCCTAACAGGATTCAGTACTCCTAGTTTTATGTACAAGATTGCCGATGGGCTGTAAGAATAGTCGTTATTTGTTTGTAGCAGGACCAGAATTATGGAGCTCTTAGAGCAAAATCTCAAGGCTCTATAATATATTAATGACATTTACATCACAGACAATGACTTAATTGAACATTGGACTAGGGGGGACAAATCCGTGGCTGACATTGCTAGTCACATATGGATACAAAATTAACTTCTCAAATTTAAATGTAATCTTTCTTAGATATTAGATATGCAGTGATGGTAAAGGTTTGGCACTTGACTTTCTACAGAAGTATGTTACTTTAAAACCTCCTAAACCTTAAGAATTTTTAAAACGGCGACTTCAAGCCACTACGCATACACACACGTTAAAATCCTAGGCAATTCCACTGCACAGCTCACAGAAACACATACTCTGTTACTTGCACTACAAAGGGTGATCCTTCAGTTCTTCAGTTCCCACAGTAACAGTGTTTGATTCAGCCCTTTGTGTGCAAGCTTTAAATGTACATTTACTACACTGATGCTTAAATCAGAGATTCATAGGGAAGTCAATAAAACCTAAGCCACTCTAGAGAAAGGTGGCTATTCTCCAGGGTAAGCTTCTTTTGGAGCATGTAGATCATGCCAAGGCCCGCAAAAGTGAAGGAATTCGTGTTAACAGGGAACTGTCAGCATACTAGGCTGCTAAAGCAGCAGAGCATACCGTTTAGGTACCTGTGCTAACTTGATCTTAAACCAAGACCAACACAGATAATTTGAAGAGTGATTCAAGCAAAATTAAAGGGAGAGAAGCCTCCTGACTGCTTTCCCTGTAAGTACTCCTACCCCAAAAATTAAGGTAACGCTCCAAAGGTTTTCATAACCAGAGTGGGAGATGAGACATATTTCTAAATGAGGGAGCTAGATTACATTTAATGAGGACAACTCATGAGCACATACCATCTGCACATACTGGCTGTGAGAAGGCCTGGTATATGCTGGCCACTAATTAAAGTGGGCACCTTGTACCGGTCCAAACAACCCTTATTGATGATTAGGTCAAGGACAACATTTATTGAAAGCTATCCTAGTGGTAGCTATGGAGAGCAGCCTTCAGGCTAAGTCTCGAAGGAATGTAAAGCAGCTGGTTTTACCAGATCAGAACCTTCTGAATGACCAAATGAAAGGAGAACCACACAAGAGATATATAAAATATATGTATTTATTACTAAGCACTCTCTACTAATCTCCTTATGAGATTAGAGCACAAAGCACACAATATTAAATCACTAGAACAACAGTAAATAGTACAATACACAGCAGGCTCCAGGGGGAGTCCGAACAATATACTAAGAAAGTGGTATAACAACCACGACTTAACCAGACACAGTGCCTAGAGCACGTAGAATCGCTAGGACCCCAAGGAACCACCCAAAGTATTGACACAGGGGACCCACGGAGGACGGGTGCAGTGTGTGAACACAGGCGCGCGCTCCGTACAATCCTATGGGAAAGTCGCGGTTGGATTTTTAAAGATTAAGGACACTTCGGAGAGGACTTTAAGCAAACCCTTTCAAACATAGAAGGTTCTAAGGCCAGCACCCTTGAGAGTACAGAGATACCCGTGTTACCTATCCCAGAGGAGCTGGGTGCATAGGGGTTGTGATGTCGGGTACCTTTGTCGTTTTCAATGGCGAGATGCGGAAAAGTGCTGCTGCCGGGAAGATGAAGTGTCCGGTGGAGTCCAAGCCTGGATCCGAGGTGAGAAGAACCTGAAAGCAGAGGGGGACAGAGTCTGGGTCACTTCAGGGTGACCAGGGGCATGATAGACTATTGCCCACCGATGTCGGGTGCCTCAGGTGAGATTGACGCAAAGCTTGACTCTGCAGCCACGGGGACCAGGAGACGTCTGCGACGACCAAAGTCCGGAGGTGAGCTGTCCCATGAAGGATGTCGTGTGCTGGGGGGTCAATGTCTGGGTCGAACACCAACAAGCCTTGGCAACTGCAACCCACGCGGGCAGAGGAAATCAACTTCGAACATTTTTTTTTTTTGTTACTCAAACTCTAGTAGTAAGGCTTATTTAATCATGCCAGTAGAACATTCCAGGATTTTAAGTGGGTGGTCCTAGAATCAATGGAAAATAAATAATGAGACCGGGGAAACAAAATTGTTCAAAAAGGAACAAGGATGGGTTTTTAAATTAAAAACACATATCTTGGGGCTTAACGACAATATACTGTGGGGGCAGTTTGTAAGGTAGGAATGATGGATTTTCTTATCACAGAAGTACAGTACCAACACACAATTATGGACACATGAGTATCAAACGTATCTATGTGATGCGACTTATTGGTCCATTCTAGACATTCCACATGATGGGTTTTGCTTAAGCATAACTACAAACAGCTCCTCGTTTTTAGTAATTATTAATATTAGTAATTTAGTAAATTAACGATATTAGTAATTACGTTTCAAGGTTGTTTAAACAACGGATTACACCTAGGAATCCCCATATGGTGACACACTATTCCGTTGAGAAATAATCTAGGCTTAATACAATAACATCGATGATTCAAAACCTCATTATGACCTCTCACCAGAGTGTGATTTCGCCAATTGTCTATCCCCAACGTTGTGTGGTTTCTGATAATTTTTCTACCATTATCACCTCCTTCGTGGGTTTTTTGTTTTTAAACAATGTTTACACTCCCAATGACACAATTAATCCTCACTTCCCGGTTGAGCCAGAACAGTGCACTCATTTTGTGTTGTTTACACTCTAGTCGTTTTTAATCCATATTAGCCACAATTAAGTTAAATATATATATATTTTTTTATATTTATATATATTTTTTGCCCATATCCCATGCTTAAGCATATATGCTATTTTTGGGGGAAAACGGGTCCTTATACGGACTCTCCACACCCAAGAGCTCTGATGGCGTGGTTATGCCCCAAGCCCAATTTTTCAATTTTTTTCCTCGTTTTCTCACTTCAGGATAAAGCCGCTACAGGACGGCCATTTTTAAGCGTTAGCACTCTAGACGCTCTACGTCCTGAAAATTCCCGCGCAAACATACACACAGTTACATTAAAAATGGGATCCTACTCAGGACCACCAAGATGTGGTTCACGAGCTGATCATCTTGTAGGAAATCGGAAGAAGTTCAGGCTTTGACAAGGTGATTGTTCAATACGAAGGTGCCGCCCTGATCGTCTTCCATTTAACTACGAGCCTTTTTTTTAGCAAAAGGATTTCAAGCTTCATACAAACAATTTTTTTTTTACCAACGTTCCTTTCTTCCAACAGTGTGTGACTAAAATCAAATCAGAACTTCCTGCTAGGTGAACCATGGAGCCTAGGCATCAACAGTGATAAGTACATTTTATAGACTTTTGGTGTGCTTGTCTGTCTTTTTTGGTGTACGTCTGTTTTGTGATAAAAGTAAAGTGTGTCAAGAAATCATGGCAATAGACACCAATGGCCTCACCAGTGAATGTAAGCAAGTTCTACACAAGTGACAATGTTCCTAAGTGTATGAAAGAATCACAATTTGTTAGGATCACTATATTAGATGTGTCACCGATATATCATGATAGAATATATCACATGAGGTTGGTTTATTCACTAATAAGGTATTCACTTGGAAAGGAATGGCAACCCATTTTTACAATGTAATCAGGAACGTAAGTGGAGACATTATAAGTGTTATTTATTTTTGCTTTCTCTTTTCAGAATAATCACAGTAGGATCACCAGGTGGTATAAAATTTGTACGGAACCTGAGTATAATTGTGCGATTGCAGCACTGTATCTCAGTTGGACTTGGCATACCAACTATAGGAGTTGAACTAGGTACACCATTAGAAAGTACTAGGTCAGTAGCCGTAGGGGTAGGCTAGAAACATGTCGACCTTTAGGATTTGGGCTCATTAAAATCCCATATAGTCCTTTTTTGTTCCCATGTTTTTAATCATATCGACTGGGGGTAATAATAAAAGTAGCATCACCCACTAGCAAGGTATTTTTAAACATAAACTTCTTTTTCCTCACTCCTCCCCAGCAGAACAATCTGCCTCACATAGTCATTACTATCAGTACTCCCACGTAGTTCGTCTGCTCGCAGCACGCCCCGTTCCGTAGCGGAATGGGAAGGACCCTATGATGAAGCATGCCACCAAGGGGTAACCCAGGTGGGTGAGGGTTTTACGAAAAACCTAATGGTTTTTCCACAAGGTGAGCGAACAGGGATAACTAGGAACTCCACGCAGCAAGAGGCCAGGTCTCTTATTTTTTGGTTACAGAGAGATCAATTATTCAGAAACAGTTGAAATTACTTTGCAGTTACTTTACAACTACTGAAGGATTACTTTTTAGATTACTTTTCTTACACAGTGTGGTATGCCTAGATACCACACTGAGACATTTCCTGGATAAAGGTAAGTAATGGAATTTGATATGAAAACACTTGCATCTGAATCCAGTAAGGAGTGCTTCTGGTAGTAGGACACGGGCAGTGCGGCAGGATCGAGCTGTAGCAGGTTCGGCGTGAGCTTCCCAGGCCAACTGGCAACCATTCGGCCATTCAGGATCCAGACCGGAAGATTGGCTGATGGCTGACGGTACAGAACGGTAATCGGTGCCCACGAACAGAGGTGAGGCGGGGGTGAGGGTTCTGAGGCAGAGTGGGACCGAGCACAAGGCTCTTAGCGAGTCTTGCTGAAAACGAGTCCTGCCCCACACGGAAGCGTCCCAGCCAAGTCAGGGGGCAGCTTGCGTGTCTGCCGGCTCCCACTAGGTCACTCGCTAGGCTCCCGCCGGGCTGTAGATTGCTGATCTAGACCTCCTGCGGCCAACTACCACTCGCTAACAGCCTGATAGCCAGCCACCATGTACGCGCCCAACTATTATAAGTCCCGGCCCCTTCCAAATCGCCGACAGTGAGACACCCATAAGAAAGCCCGTGTGGAGGCTGTTCGGGCAAGGAGTGATTATCGGGGGAAGCAGTCTCAGGCCAATCACTGCTGCTGAGTGCCCCAACCGCTAACCTGCCCCTACCAGCTGCTAATTATCTAGCACTCACAGCTTGTACAGCTCTCCTGCCCCTACCACGGTTAACTGTTAGTTAGAGGCTTCACCCCTAAAAGAGGACGTGCAGGGGGGGCGTTGCAGGGGATTTCGGCGTTGTGGCATTGTATTGGTGGATTGTAGTGGAGAGTGCCAGCGTTCCAACCAGAAGGCACAATAAACTCAATAGCCTTAACAGCCTCAACAGCACTTTCATAATCCCAGCCAAAGTAGCCCTAAAGGAGTCCCCTCCCAGCTGATTGGGTTAAAAGTACTCAGAAAGGAGCATCGACCAAAGGATTGCTATTAAGATCAAGCTCCCATCCTACCATCAGTCACAAGCTTGATTGCCATTTACTCCAAATAAACTAGAGCAGACAAAACTGGTGGTCAAACTGCCCACAAAAAATACAACTGCCTGCAAAGAAATACATTTTAAGGCATAATTTAGGGCATAACATAAACAGAACAAAACAAAATTTAACAAAATACAAGGAACACAAACAAAATAAAATCCCAAAGGAAAAAAGGATCCCACAACTACTTACACTGCCCCATAGCCACAGGACTGATAGGACTGACAGGGCCAGGGGCAAGTGTTAGGCTACTTCACGGAAATCCAAAAGAAAAGAAAAGATGAGATCCAGTAGAGTCAGGCGGACGCCGGGCCAGAAGTCTAACGATCTGAAGCAAGGTGCAAGAAAAAAAAAAACGTTACAAAACCAGCCAAGGCCGTAGACCCAGGATACACCCAAAAGAGTACTTTCATTTCACCAGTTCTGAACACCAAAAAAAGCGGAATTAAGAACACAAGGTCTAGACTCTCCTTCCTCAAAGACCCTGGGGCCATAATACACTCACTGCCCGGAAAGTTAGCAGGCCTTCGGATGCCATTAGCCCTCAGGGGAAACCCACAACGCAACCATCAAAAAGATGCAAAGTTAATTTATGCACATTGCAAAGGATTTAAACATCCAGGCAAACTTTCATAACGGCAACCTGGTAGGCACGAACCTGGCAATCCCAGAGGTGGAAATAAGTAAAAAGGGCAACTAGAATGGAAAATCTATCATAAATAAGGAACCACATATAGAGGAAATAATAAAGGGTTCAAACAACAATACTGATAATATAACAGAAAACTAGGTTGAAGCAATTCGCCCATCACAGCATGGGCTAGAAGGGAGCAATGTAGGTAATAACAAAATCCAAATTACCGACAACTAACTCATTTACAGATCATGACAATCCGATTTACTCCACCCCTAAGATCTTAAAAAAAATACGAAACAACCCAAGGTCTAAAAAAGGTTCATCAGAAAGATCAAGAAGACTCTGAAGGAATGGAAATTTCATGGCTGAGATCAACAAGGCTTACACCTAACAAGGAAACTTCACAAGTTATAGAAATAAATAAGAGCCAATGAGCGGAGATGCATATAATGTCTCAACAGAAAGCAATATGGAAATAAAAGGCATAAATAGTACGTAAAACAAAAACAAATTCACCCACTCACCTCAGAGAAACAGTCAATTACATAACCAAAATAATCTAACAAATCTGGAATCAAACCCCGATTCAATACAAGGGGAAACACCAAGTGACCAAAGCAGCTATCTTGATCTCTTTAGAACATTATTAAATACACTACAGACATCTACCAAGGCCCTTAACATGCAATCGGACAAACAGGATATTGAAATTGAATTAATGAACATTGCAGCTCTATACATCGCAGGAATAAACACAAAATTGGAAAACGTCAACAATCTAATAACAAGAGTACAATTCAAATACTCACCTCAGCAAGGACCCTGTGCCTGTAGTGCGAAAATTGACAAACTGAGCTACCTACCAACTTTATTTGAACAGATAACACTCAAAAAACAAAATTCAGCTCTTACTAAGCAACTGCGACTGAGCATGAAGATCAAATTGCAATTCCCCCGCAAGCTTCACCAATAGAAGACCAAAAGCCAGCAAAAACATCAAATGAACAACAAAGATCTCTGGAAACAAAGGCATTGCAAGCTGGCTCAGCCACACTAAATTTGGAAGAACATAAACCAACTAAGCAAACTAGAAGACAAAAAAAAGTGTGAAAAAAGAAAGAAACAAAACAATACACCTGGCACAGCAGCAAGAAGCCTAAGTATTGCCTATATTTAGCTCGACCAGAGTGTCCAATGTAAAGACAGACCTGACGAGAATTTCAACAAGCAAGGCCAACACTTCTAGTGGAAATCAAAAGGAGTGGGACATGGAGATGGATAGCCTAGAAAAAAGCTAATCAGAGCACTTCTAAAGGAATTGATTCCCACATTGCAGTAAGCCCTGAATTTTGGGTAAAAATGATCACACACAGTAGGGGAGGTTCAGAGACCACACCTAGAAAAGCAGCAACAACAATTGTCCATGGGGATAAATGTACCAAAGAGACACGAAAATATGGAAAAAAGCAACAAGAACAGACACAAGACAAAATTTCCCTACAACCATTAAACACAACCATTCAGGGCATCATGTTCCAGGAACAATTTCAAAGGTCACTGATAGGCTAGAAAGAACAGTGCATAAGAAACAAGTCTCTAACGTCCTAAACCTAAAAGACTCAGAGAACAAGGACACCACTCAGCAAGGGCAGCCAAAAAATGTCCAAGGCACTACAGAAGAGAACGAGCCAGGAAATTGACAGCATAGTGTAATACATCAGATAAATGACATCCAAAATGAACCTTCTTCCACATTCCACCCCCCAACGCTAGTAAAGGTGGTGTACTGCAACAGGAAATCCCTACACATTACATTCAAAACCATGATAAAGCAAGTACAACAGAAGGTAAATAAGTGAGATTGTCATGGGTAAACACTCGAGAGTCTGAGCAAGGATACCCAGAGCAGGATAACATAAGCACAAAAAAAGAGGCCAATCAGGCAAAATCATTTTCATTAGAACCTCCAATATACAATACAAGGAACTGCTGTACGATCCAACAAGGAAATCTCATATTCCATATCAAAATGCATAACAAGTCAATCATCGCGATGACAAACAGGGGGAAAAGCCCAAGAGCATGGACTATTAATGCAGCAAATAGTTTTAATACCTGAATATGATTCGCAGGGATGGCACAACATACTAAATAGGGACAACTTATTAAAATTGCTAGCAGAAATCCTAGCCCTAAAACATCTAAACTCAATGTACCTTCTGGCCGTAGAATTTAAATTGAAAGGGAAACAAAAAAGCAAAGAACAAACGCTCACCACATGGCAGTCAGAAGATGAAGTCCAGCTCACAATGAACTTCAAACTACAATTTGAAGCCTGGGGTATAAAACTATCCAAACCCATTATACCATGTTACCCCGGACCCTTTATTGAAAACTTGTCCCACAAAGTAAATCATGGATCAGGACAAACAAAAGAAAAACTACAGGTGTACTCAGTATTGCAGAACGCTAAAGGAAGAAGCCGTTCAAATCCACAAAGAAGTGGGGGGTATAAAGGCCAGAAACTGGTCTCAAAATTAGGCCAAGCTCAATGGAGCTGGCTTCTAGGTACCCTTAATAAAGTTAAGGGTAACTGACCCATGGAAAGGCTATCTGGTAAACCCAACAATGGAAACATTCACCTCTTCTCATGGAACATAGCCAGAGCAAAAAAATGGCTGAAAGAAGGCAGCCCTCCTCAAGGCTGGGAAACGTAACATAGTAGCCCTCCAGAAGACATGGGGTTTTGAGGATTTGAGGGGGCTCCGGGTCGAAGGTGCACCTCAGGTCCTCTTCTCCACGACACAGGCCGGCCGGATTCAGGGGTGCCTAATGAGGTAGGATTTCACCTTACCGAGCCACTGGCAGTTGTGGGGTCTCGGTGCAGAGGCTGAAGATGACATCAGTGAGCCCTGGAGGAGTCAACCCACAGTGGACTCTGGAGCACTCGCTGGGACTGGTGAGCCACTGGGACTCTGGCTGTAGGCGTCGGGTGCAGTGGTGGTTCCAGGCGTCGGGTTCCTTTGTCCTCAGCAGGCTCTGAGTCTTTCTTTGGTGATTCTTTTGAACAGAGCTGCTGCTCACAGGAGATCTGGTCTTTGTTGAAGGCAGTCAGTCCTCCCAGGGGTTCAGGAGGTTGCTGGCTGCAGGACAAGGGGACTTTTGGCACAGGATCTCTGAAAACGTCACATGGGCCGGTATGGCTGGGGCCAAGTCAGTTCTTCACTGTAGTCCTCTCTACTGGGCGTCTTCTTTCGTCCTTCTTCTTCATAGCTTCCATGAATCCATCTTCTTCTTCAGGGCTGCCCCCTAAAGACTGTATGTAGGGGGTGTTTTAGGGGTCTTGAGATCAGTAACCAATGGGCTACAGGCCTTAGGGTGGCTACACCCTTGGTGTTCTTGCTGGAGCGAGGTTTTCCTTAAGAAACGTATACCTCCTCCATTTCATCATTTTGAATTAATATGAATAACTGATTAACATTAATAGTATTAATTGTTTGCTGTGTTTAATTAATCAACATTACTTATTAGAAAATACACGTGGGAATCGCTTTTGCATGGCTTGATTGATACGTAAACTAATTTCGTACGCCTACTAATATCAGATATTGAGAATTTGCATGTTTAGTGTTGCTTTTGTTATGTGATTTGTGAATTGTGCTTAAAATTGTGAGTATAAACTGCAATGCGTGTTGCTTTTGTCTAGATAAATACATACACATAGTGGGTTTAGTGAGGGAATAACATTTTAATAGTCATTTCTATGTATTAATTACGTTTTAGGTTTCTTTGCTTAAGTTGACCTTACTGGAGTGGCCACAAAATGGCGGCCATCCCTATTCTGACGCCCGATATGACAGAGAAGTCACTGAGTGAAGTGCGCCTGCGCTAAAAGATGAGCAACAATAACCTCGTCCTGACCCCAGGCAGACTGTATCCGTGAAGGTCGTCCTGGGAGGAGCGCCAAGCACCAAACAAAGGATTTACTTAAACTATGAACTATTATATTTGATGACACAAAGGACACGACCCTGCATGGGAATCAACATGCCCTGAATGAATTAGAAACTGTTGCAAATGTACCCACAATTTGAGAAGCTGCATCTAATGCAACATTTGATGTATGAGAAACAGGAAGAATGATCCTGGTCAACCAATTAGAATTGTTCTAAAACATGTATTGCAACATTTGTTGATAACATTTTATTATAAAAGTAGACTAAAGAGGGTAGGACATTACCGCTTACAGCTTATTCCTTGCACACCATCACTTTACTAGATTGTCTGACGTTATGCTGACGGAGAGGACGGGGACACTGCTGGACAGCTGCTGCCAGAGACTCTGATGGACTGATCAGATGCCCAATTAATTTACGAACTGTTCTTTTAATTTATGGGCATAGAGACGAAAGATCCAAATTTGACATAGAGGACGCCATTTAGCCAGATTAGGTAAATATGCAAACTAAATATTGAATGCTATATGATTTCCTTATGCTTAAAATTAGATAAACATATTGTTTGCATTTAAAGAACTGTGTCGGGTTATTATTTGAAATGTTTCAATGTATATTGTTGTACAGAATTAAGGGTTACTATTCCCAGCAACTGGCTGATCCATTGGCCAATAGTATGGGAGGAACTGCTAGGTTATCTTGTATTAAGATCCTGGTGAGGTAGGGAGGTATAAGTAAACTTGTCGATACTCATCAGGTGATTGGTGCACTCCTCCTCCCATTTCCAGCGCATGGAATAAGGAAAAGACTCCCCTCTATCGAGGACCATTGATGAATGTTTGGTGTTATGGGCCCCACCAGTGAATGAGTGAGTGAAATGTGGTCCGGTCTGTAGCAAGGGGGTTTGTGGTATTCAGTGCTGGAGCAGTTTTCTTGGTAGCAGAATGATGGTTAGCCATTGTTTTGGGTTTAGCGACTATTGCTTGTAAATAGCTTATTGATTATTGATTGGTATTGATTTATGTACTAACACTATATGTTGAGTCGCGTCGAGTTATATGTTGTTTGCACGGCTTCTGGGATGTAGGAAGTCGGAAGTTTAACAGTTCCGTAGTAGAGCAGAGGCAGATGCTGCTCTCGGGAAAGACGGGATTGTTATAGCCCTGTAGGCACACAGGGGAAAACGTGTGACAAGTGAAGTTGCACGGCGCATTGTCTGGGTTCGATTCGTGACATCGTCATGTGTTGCCATTAGAGACATTTCCTGTATGAGAGAAGTGTGTATGATAGCGAAGGTTACCTGTGAAATTTTGGTCTTTAAGTACCAGGAAACCAATTGGCATACCGATAACGCTTATCACTGAAAAGGTAGCAGGTGTTCTCTGAGCTTGTTAGAAGGACAAAGCAGAGGGAAGCGCTGCTTTGTTAACGAGTGTCATAATTCTGTAGTAGGACAGACTGTTCGCTGTTCTCGGGAAAGACAGGATTCTGTGCGTATGTACTACATTTTCTTGTATGAGCGAGTGTGAATGTAAAAGGCATTTGGGTTGATTGCGAAACTCTAGGTTATTTCTAAAATACCAGAGAAACAATTAGCTAATGCTTGCTGGAAGGGTGAAGTAGAGGGATGTGCTACTTTATCAACGGGAGTAAAGATTCCGTAATAGGGCAGAGGTAAGCGCTGCTCTCGGGAAAGACGGAATACTGTGAGAAAGGTCCTTTATTGTTCTTTGGTTAGCGAAGCAGACAATGGAGATGTTTTAGTGTTGTTACTAATCGAATCGTAAAAAGTTACAGTAAGAGTTCACGAAGCGGTCTTGTAAAGGAGGGGTAGACGAAAGCAGAGCAGAGCGAGCTGCCGCAGCGGCTGCTGACGTCAGAACGACCGCGCTGGGATTGGATAGTAGGTTAAAGGCGTAAAACGTTCAGGATTGGTGCGTTAGTGTAAAGCCGCGCTAGGAGTGGAAGAATACAGAGTGACGTAAACGCTCCCTGATTTAATTTGGCTGTCTTGAGAAACCTTCGAGACAAAATGATGAACTTAGAACCAAGACCCAGACCGACGCAGTTTGAGGCATTGACGGAATGGGAAGACGAAATGCATGAACGAGAGAAACAGAGAAGTGGTAGGGGTTACAGATATATGTTTGGTAGGTCATATGGACATGAGACACATGACGACAGGATGAAAAGGTGGCGGAATGCAAGTATGACTGATGGAATGTATCCTGTGAGAATGATAGGAGAGAATGAAGGGAGAAAATGTACCGAGAAAAGGCAGAATACGTATTCAAGTGGGTATGATGTGAATGAATCAGAAGATGATGTTCTTGATGAAGTGTTTTACAAAAACCCACCACCGCATCGACCAGAACCAGAGGCATTGACACCAAGTGCCCCAATGAGAGAAACGTTGCGAATAATTAAAACAGAGACCATGTCACCAGAACTAGGGAAAAGTAACTCTGCAAGAGAGACAGAAAAACAGACAGGAAGTAGGGTAAATGATGAGAATTCAGTAGAACTGGCCAAAACTACCCTAGAATTAACTGAGAAAATAAGAGAATTGACCAAGAATCTAGAAGCTGTGACAGTTCCAGTAACGATAGGACCAGTAATGCCCATATTTGAGAAACAAAAAGATACTGAACATTGTTTGACAGTGCTATACAGAGGCCAAAACACAATTGAGAATACTGAATGGAGTCAAATTGACAATCTGTGGGGACCAACAATGAATATGTTTGAACCAAATGTTTCAAATAATCCATTTGTAAATCAGATTTACGCTGAAAAGAGCAGAATGACAATGGAAACATTATTAGAACAACAAAAGGCCCCAGAACAAAATAATGTAAATAATTCAGTGGGACCTTCCGTAGATGAGTTGAATGAAAGGATCAGAGAGTTACAGAAAAAGGATCAAGAATCCCAGTCAATAGATGTGGCAAATGTACGAATGGTATTGGAAGAATTAATAGTAGGGACCATCCCTACTGAGAAATTGAAAAATTACCAGGATGAAGAATTGTTATTTCTGTGCAAGAGTGCAACCTGGAGAGCGAAAAACATGCATGAAAGATTAGAGGAAATTGCAAATGAGATGGGAATAGATTTTGATAAAGTAAAAGTACTGCAAAAATCCTATCGAGTTGATTTTACTGAGAAGGATATAGAGAACATGAATACCGCAGGTAGGATAGGTCAAATTAAAGACATAATTGGTTTGTTGAGAAAATGGGGAGATGTTGACAGATGGAGAAGCAAGTGGTGTAAAAGAAGTGATAATATCACAGAAAAGACATTTCCGGCATTTCCGGTTAGAGAGAAAGAAAAAGTGACAACAGAATACCCCATGAGAGAGATTCCAGGGGGAGGGTATGTCCATGTTCCATGGACAAGGCAGGACATTTTATCTTTCACAAATGATTTCCCTCGACTACGCGAAAAGCCCGTCGAGTGGTACCCGCAGGTAGACAGATTTGTAAAATTGGCAAAGGTATTATGGATAGATTTGAATAGTCTATTTGATATAATAATACCAGCAGATCTGTGGACAGAATGCAAGCTGATGATAAATTGGCCTACTCAAGAATATCCTAGGGACCCTAAGACAGGAGCTCCCGATCCAGAGGTAATGAAGAAATATGAGCAACTTATGGCATTCCTGAAAAATAAGGTACCCCCTAAAGAAACTGATTGGGTAAAAATTGACAGGACAAAACAGGAAAGCAAGGAGTCAGTACATGCATATTATGAGAGACTAATTCAGGCATTTAAACAGTTCAGTGGAGACGAGAACCTGAGTGATAAAGACTTGAGCCATTTCGTATACAGGTTTGTATATGGTTTACGCCCAGAAATTGGTGATATGATAAAGCAGCATACAGTTGATTGGCAAAATAAGAAAATAGATGAAGTTTTGAGACATGCAAAATATTTCAGTGATGAGATTGAGGCAAAACAACGAAAGCTGAAAGAAAAGGCAATGTGGGCACAGGTAAAGGTAGCCGAATGACAGGAAGCACAATTGGTAGAACAGGCGAACAATCCAGGAGTGAGACCCCGATTTGGTACAGGGAAAGGGAGAGGTAATATAGAGGAAGCCAAAAAGAAATTCCCATGTCACAATTGCGGTGAGTTAGGGCATTGGAAATCCGAGTGTAAGAACCCTCCAAATACTAATATTGAAAATCGATCGATGAATCCACAGGTGCGGAAAGAGGTGGGTGGTCAACTGCAGCAACAGCAGCAGGTGGTTACTTCCCAGAACCAGGTGCCAAAACCACCTTTACCACAGAACAGAAACTCACAGAAGTATAGTAAAGAATCGTGATTCTACAATGAAGAACAGGTAAATAAACCATCACGCGCTCGCACAGTTTCGCAGTATTGGCTGCAACATGATGAGTGATTCGGAAATGGATTATTGACGGTGCCGAAGGGAGGAAGAAGAGTGCGTACTTGGCGCAACTCTGGAAGTAGACCAGACAGGACCATTTGTAGAAGGGAAGATTAATGATGACAAGATTATTTTCCTAGTGGACACTGGCGCTACTCAATCTACTGTTAGATCAGCAGATGTTAAGAACCTTCCTCTTTCGAATGAAACAATCCAAGTAGTTGGTGTATCTAACCAACAGTTAAAAACGCATCTTACAGAACCTGTAAAGGTTAGTATAGGGAAATTTTCTGACATGCACCGATTTGTGGTGTGTGACACCAGTCCTGTGAATTTGCTAGGTAGGGACCTACTGTGCAAGATGAACTGCACTACATTTTGTACTCCAGATGGAATAGCCTTTGAAACACCAGATGAGGATGTATTGTACAAAATGACCATAGCTAACAGAGAATGTGAAACTATTGGAACATATGCAGTATTTAATCCAGATGAATTGCCCAGAGAATTGAAACTGTCTGTAAAAGCAGAGGTTTGGGATTTCACCGGAGAAGATGTAGGGCTAATGAGAAACGTAGACCCAGTAAAAATTACTGTCAAAGATAGAGTTAGTTATCCAAACATTCCTCAGTATAGATTGACACCTGAAATAATTGAAGGAGTAACTCCAATAATTGAGAAAATGATCAAGCAAGGAATTCTGAGAGATATAATGAGCAGCCCATGTAATTCACCCATAATGGGCCTGAAAAAGCCAAATGGGAAATTCAGAATAGTGCAAGACCTGAGAAAGGTAAACAAGAATATTGTATCATGCTGTCCCATTGTGCCAAATCCATCAGTGATCTTATATCAGATTCCCCATGATGCAGAATGATATACAGTAATTGATTTGTGCCATGCGTTCTTTTCCATTCCACTGCATCACGACAGTCAGCAAATTTTTGCATTTCGGTTTGGAGACCGTATTTTGGCATGGTGCCGAATCCCACAGGGGTATACAGAAAGCCCCTCAATATTTAATCAATTGTTGAAAAAGTCATTAGAAAGTCTGCAAATGCCCGAGAGTTCAGTACTAGTGCAGTACATGGACGACCTCCTTGTGGCATCAAAAACTCGTGAAGCTTGTGAGGTAGACACTATAGCCTTACTAAATCACCTGGCAGATAGAGGATTAAAAGTGTCTCCAGCCAAACTGCAGTACTGTAAGAAGGAAGTACAGTATTTGGGACATAACACTGAAAAGGGATTGAGGAAAATAACAATAGACAGAATCAGAATCAGAATCATAAAAGGAATGAGAGCCCCCATGACTCAAAGAGAAGTGAGAATGTTTCTGGGAATGGTAGGGTACTGCCGCCAGTGGATCAGCAACTTTTCGCTGATTGCAAAACCTCTGGTACGGCTGACAAGGAGTGATGTAAAGGATCCCCTTGAATTAAACAAGGAAGAATTGGCAGCATTCAAACGATTGAAAGATGGATTGTGTGAAGCCCCAGCATTGGGTATGCCTGATTATGAAAAATAATTTGAGTTATATTGCAGTGAAAGAAATAGATGTGCACTTTCTGTGTTAATCCAGAAGCATGGAAGATTGAGGAGACCGATTGCATATTACTCATTAATGCTTGACCCAGTAGCTGTAGGCTTACCTGGATGTCTGAAAGCAGTGGCTGCAACATGTCGAAGTTTGGAGCAGAGTGAAGGGATCGTGATGGGATATCCTTTGAAAGTGTTTGTACCTCATGATGTGGCGATTCTTTTAACAAGGAGTCGTACTCGGTATATGACACATAGGGGCATATGCATCAACCAAACTAATACCGATTCCTTAATAGCGAAAAATAAGGAATCGCCATTAAGGAATCGGTAATTGGCATGCATCAACAGATTCGGTAAAATTTAGCGATTCCTTAAAAATCGCTAAATTTACCGATTCCTTAATAGCGGGGCACGCAAACGGCCCCACTAGCAAATTGCGAGTTCGGTAATACCGATTTGGCTAATAGCGAGTTCGGTAATACCGAATTAGCAATTACCGAATCGGTAATAGCGAAATCGCAAATTGCCGCGTCGCACCGGGAACAGGCTGATGACATCACCAACCAGGAAATACTGCTGCCCCACCCACATAGCCTCGACAGAGGAGCAGACAGGAGCTGGAAAGAAGGACAGGCTGTGCAGAGTGAGGCCACACAGATTCTGCCAGTCACAGCACACATCCATCATGTCGCAGGAAGTGCCATCCAGCGCTGAATCTGCACGCAAGCGCAAAAAGAAGTTTTCAGACAGGGAGCTGGAGTACCTCATCGAGGGAGTGGCCAGCAAACACGACCGCCTCTTTGGCAAGCTGTCCCTCAAGGTGCCTGAGTCCGAGAAGCGGCGCATCTGGCAGCGCATCCGTGAGAGGATCAATGCGGTTGGCGTCACTAGCCGCAGCATCGACGATCTCAAAAAACGGTGGTATGACCTCCGGAAGCGCGCAAAAGAGAGGATTGCTGAGAGGCTCCGGGAGGCAAGAAGGACTGGAGGCGGAACAAGCACTGCACCATCCAACACAGCCCTGGAGGACCTTGTGGAAGGGACGATAGAGCGGGAAGCCGTCGTGGGGGTGATCCAGATGGACACGTCCGGCGCAGCCACAAGTGCCCAAGGTAAGATGCATGCCTGTGCCACACCCAGCATAGCGTAAATCCATACCCATGCCCCCAGCCCAATCTCACTGTGTCTGCAGCTCTGGCACAGACAGTTTCACACATGACACTACTGCATCTTGGGAGTTGTAGTCTAGTCAGCCCAGAGTGCAGGCACAGGCGTAAATCCTCACACAACACATATGTCGTACATGGCTGTAGACTGTTCATTTGTTGGACCACAGAGGGACATTGATGGGTACAACACTATGTAGGTGTAATCATCCCACTAATCATGCACTGTTTCACACACAGATGCATCACCTGGGGACTCTGACGACAGCGACCAGCTGATCATCTCTGAGACACCCGTGGAGTCAGACCAGGAGACTGTGCAGGATGCGCACGCACCGCCAACACCTGCCACCCCACCAGCACCACCTCCACCAGCGCCACAATCATCGGCACCAGCACCAGTGCCACAAGCCAAGGCACCTGCGCCACAAGCCAAGGCACCACCACCTGCGCCACAAGCAACGGCACCAGCAAGCCAGCCTGCAGCCAGTGCAGCCACAATACCGCAGAGGCACAGGCACCAAGTTGCGCCCTTGCAGGAGATGGCAACCCCCCCCCCTCAATTGGCACCCACGCAGCGCACATCCACACCACCTGCTGCACCACATGGAGGCTCAAGACACGCACGGCGTCACAGGGCCCGTCGCAGTTCCGTCTCCTCAGCTGACCAGGATGTCCCAACAACCTCTGCAATTGAGGAGAGGATGCTGCGCACACAGAACCTGCAGGGAAGACATGTGGCTAGCATCAGCTGCAACATCGTGCGCCTAGCGAGGGAGATGCGCGCCATGACTGCAGCAGTCACCGACATGGGCTCCGCGGTCAGGGACATGGGCACGGCGGTCAGGGACCAGACCACTGCGGTTGCTGATGGCAATGCTCAGCTCAGGGAGGAGGTACGTGAGCTCACCCGTGCCATCAGGGAGGGCCATGAGTCCCAGAGGAGGAGTAACCGGCAGCTAATGTTGCGTTCTGCCGCCGCTACCAAGGCCATACAACGGCACAGCAACTGCACCGCTGTGTTGGCACGCCGCACAGTCTCCCTGCAGGTGGACCTTGGGCACTTCTGCGGTGATGTTGCCAAGTCACTGAGACACATCACCACTGCTGTGGAACAACTTCAGAGCAGCACATGCAGTGCTGCAGCATTGGGAGGGGATGACACCAGTGAGGCTGCCTCCAGTGTCAGCAGCGTGTCACTGGCAGAGGCCAGCACCAGGCGCCGAAGTTCGCGTGCCTCCACGGGGACAGGCCGTGGTGAGGGTATGGATGCACCTGAGCGGAGGCTTGGTGTACGTGGCAAGCGGCACTAGAAATTTGTACATGCTGCAGGTCCATGGTGGAGCAACCATGGCCATCCAATTATTCTGTTTGCACAGGCCTGACTTTAAGGAACCTTTTATTTACATTTATGCAATCGGAGCATGATTCACAATGCTAGTTCTGTTGCACAATCCTCAGTGCTACTGTGCATTAAACAGTTGCACCCAACACCAACTTGTAATGTCTCTTTTTACCCAGGGTCAAAAATGATTTTGCGTTATGTCTGTCCGCCTCCTATGGCCCTCTGCTGTGTTTGGGATGTGTGCCGGTCGTCGTTGGGCGGGTGGTTGGTCAGCCTGGGGGTCGTCATCCCTGTCCACCTCCATGGGTATCCCCCTTCTGGTGGCAATGTTGTGCAGCATTGCACATACAGCAATTATTCGACAGCATGTGTCTGGTTGGTATAGCATTGCGCCGCCAGTCTTGTGGAGGATACGGAAGCGGCTCTTGAGAATCCCAAAAGTCCGCTCTATCACATTCCTCGTGCTGATGTGTGCAGCGTTGTAGCGATGTTCCTGCGGGGTTGCTGGATTTAGGTATGGGGTTAGTATGTATTCCCGCAGGGCGTAAGCACTGTCACCTAGAAGATGGAAGCATAGACTTAGCATTGGTGATGTACATACATGTGTGGTGTTGGTGTGGGGAAGCGTAGTTCTACTTACCTAACAGGAGTCCCTCTCCAAATTCGCCATTGAGTAGTCGCCTGTGCATTCCACTGTTGCGGAAGATGTATGAGTCGTGTGTGCTCCCTGGGAATTGTGCCACTAGGTCCGTTATGATGTTGTTGGCATCGCACACAACCTGCACGTTGATCGAGTGGTATGACTTGCGGTTCCTGAAAAGGTACTCATTTGCTGACGGAGGGCATATGGGGATATGCGTGCAGTCGATGCATCCAATCACATGTGGAAATTGTGCCACCTGGTAGAATGCCTGTTTTGTGCGGTCCAACTGCTGTGGGGTTGTGGGGAAGCTGATGTGTCTGTGGAGCATTGTCAGCATGGCATCTAGGAATTTTTGGAAGAAGCGTGACAGTGCGCTTTGCGAAACACCTCCGGCAACCGCAATTACCCCCTGGAAACTCCCAGAGGCCAGTAGGTGCAGGCTGCATAGTACCTGAACGTGCGCAGGGATTGCATTTGTCCGGTGGGTCTGGTGCTGCAGTAATGGTTCCAGGTCTGCAATCAGGCGCATGATCATAGCGCGATTGAGGCGATATTTCTGGTACACCTCGTCCTCATTCTGGCCGAGCAGGGTTATGCGCAGTCTGAACACTCTCTCCTGTATCCTTCTCCTGCGCTGTCCTGCTGCATTGATCCGCATCCTCCTTGCAAGCACGTAGAGGGCAGCCATTTTGGGGGAGCCAACAGGGTCTCCTGGGCCAAATTTAAGGGTTTAGTGATTGCCTCAATCATTTGCACATGTAGGAATTTTTTTTTATTTTATTTTTTTTTTTTTTTGTGACTTTACCTCCAGGTTTTGATTCCCCTTATTTAGCTCTGGCAAAATAGCGATTTTTGGGATTTTCGGTATTAGCGAGTTTTCTTGCATTGGGGTGCGATTCGTTATTTGCTATTGGCAATTTCCGGGAGCTAATAGTGATTTCGGTAATTGCGGATTCGGTATTTTGCGATTCGGTAAATTAGCATTTTTGGTATTAGCGATTCGGTATGTTCGAGGTTATTTATTTAGCGATTCGTTATTTGCTCGGGTTTTGGGTTGATGCATTGGGATTGGGTATTTTTAACACAATACCGGGAGCTATTACCGAATCGGTATTTTACCGACTGGATTTTGGCTTGATGCATAAGGGTGATAGTCGGCTGACTAAGTATGAGAAAGTCATATTAGGTGCAACGAATGTGAGCCTTGCAAGATGTGTGAATGTGAATCCAACAACGTTGTTACCTGATGGTGAGAATGTGGAAGTGAGAGATGAAGCGAATCATGATTGTTTGGATGTGCTTGAGTATTGTACGAAACCACGGCCAGACATAAAAGATGTACCTTTGGCAGAAAATGAGTATGTAATGTTTGTTGATGGGTCATGTTTGAGAACAGAAGAAGGAGTGTTGAGTGCAGCATATGCTGTGTGTACGGTTTCCACAGTAATGGAAGCATCCTATCTGAAAGGAGTGAAATCTGCCCAAGTAGCAGAATTAGTGGCTCTGACTCGAGCATGCAAAATTGGGAAAGGTGTGAGAGTGACTGTGATAATTGACAGCCAGTATGGCTTCGGAGTTGTCCACGATTTTGGCCAATTGTGGCTGCAAAGAGGTTTCCTGACCTCAAGTGGAACTCCTATAAAGAATGCTGAAGTGGTTGGAAAATTGATTGAGGCGATACAGCTGCCTAAACAATTGGCTGTGGTGAAATGTGCTGCCCATAACCAAGGAGAGGATTATGTTACTGTCGGCAACCGTTATGCCAATGACATGGCACAGTACTGTGCAAGAAATCATTATTCAGTCAATCGGGCCAAAGAGAAGGAAATGACTTCTTGTTCCTTAATGTTTACTAACGTTGTAGGGACATGGGAAGAAGTAAGACAATTGCAGGAAGAAGCAGGAGATGAGGAAACAAGGCAATGGGTAAAAGCAGGATGTGCACCAAGGGAAAAGGATCATGTGTGGGTCTATCGAGATGGAAGACCAGTCATGCCTGATAGCATGTTGTCTACCATGGCACGGATGTATCATGGCCAGGGACACATAGGGAGAGATACTATGATCAGGTCATTTAAGCAGACCTGGTACAACCCAAAATTCAGAATCATATCAGAGAGCCTATGTCAGAGATGCTTAATTTGTCAGCAGTACAATCCTGGGAGAAAGACGGTGGTGAGTTTGGGAACTATAGGTCGAGAAGGAGGGCCTTTTACCAGAATGCAAATAGATTTCATTGAGATGCCAACATGTAACAGATTGAGGTACGTTCTGGTCATAGTCTGCCTATTCTCCAGGTGGGTAGAAGCATACCCGACAAGGAGAAATGATGGATTGACAGTAGCAAAGCTGCTTTTGAGGGAATTCATCCCCAGGTTTGGGTTCCCAGTGACCCTTGAATCAGACAGAGGAGGGCATTTCTATAATGAGATTGTGAAATTGGTCAGTGAAGCATTGAATGTACAACAGAAACTGCACTGTGCCTACCGACCAGAGGCTGCTGGTGTGGTTGAGCAAATGAATGGTACAATCAAGAACAGAATTGGGAAAATGTGTTTAGCCACAGGAATGAAATGGCCTGATGTCTTGCCTCTACTTTTGATGACCATACGTGCAACCCCAGATAGAACTACAGGGCTAAGTCCTCATGAAATAATCATGGGACGTGCGATGAGGCATGCATACATACCAGTCAACAAGCTGATGACAATTTCTGATGACATGGTGTTGGAGTACTGTAAAGGCCTTGCTGACGCAGTTCATTCTGTGTTTCATCAGGTTGGAGCGGATGCCACCACCCTTGAAAAGAAGCAAGCCCATGATTTAAGCCCAGGAGGTTGGGTGAGGATAAAGGTCCACAGAAGAAGAAACTGTTTGGTTTCCAGGTGGGGAAAACCAAGACAAGTCATTCTGACCACGACAACAGCTGTGAAGTGTGCTGGACTGAAAAACTGGATCCATGCCAGTCATACCCTGAGAATACCAAATCCAGTGGATTGCAAGGAGAAAGAGTACTTTGATGAATCAGAGTCAAGTACTGAATCAGATCACGAAGATCCAAAAACACATGAAGATCCTGAAAGGGGGGAAAACAAACCAAAGCAGATTCTGGTCCCCAGAAGTGTCTCTCTGAAAAGAAGACTGCAGATTTCTGAAAGCTCAGATTCTGAAGATGAGCCGAGAAAGAAAGGCCCCAGTAAAGAACCTAAAAAGAAAGAAGGAAAAGACAAAGAAGAAGCAGTAAAAGAAAGTCAAAGAGAACAGATCCCAGATGAAATCTTGAGAGAAATTCCACCTGAACTAATAGATTTGAATGAAGAAGGGACAGTAACAGAGAGAGAGGGACAGATTGCGGAAGACCCCCGAGGAGGTGTAGGGAACTGCAATATCCAGTTAGGTGAAGGGACAAGTAGTCAGCAGGAAGATTGCGTGCCGGAGATCCGAGGAGGGAAAGAAGTAGGGAAACCAGAACAAGTGGTGGATAAAGAAACTGGTGATAAGGGAAAAGCAAGTTGGGACAGAATCAGAAGAGAGTGGAAACGAAATACCTGAAGGTCGAGTTCTGAGAAAGAGAGCTTGGAGAGAAGAAAAGAATGAAAAGAATGTTAAAGAAAGTAAAGTGAGAAAAACTGTAAAACCAGAAGTTTGGCCAAACAAAATAAAAAGACTGAGATATCGACTGTCTCGAGTGAAATCACCCAGAGCTGAACAGGTGAATGAAGTCACAAGTCAGGAAAAATCAAAGGAGAAAGAAACAGTAGTAACAAAAGAATCTGAAAGAACAAGAAAACCTAACCAGAAGTATAAGTTGCCGGAATGGACGTATGTGGCCCTACCTGAAGAATCCCAAGAGGCAGATAGTCAAGGAAATCCAGAGGAGGCTTTACTGAAAGTGGTTAAAGAAGAAGAAGAATCAGAAATCCTGAGAGTTCTCTTGTCCGACATTGGAGAAGAAGAAGCGGAGATTCAGGAAATTCTGTATCCTGATTGGATGAAGGAGGCAAAGGATGATGAGATGCCAAACTGAATAATCAAAGAAGCTGTTGATGTGGAGAACGAAGGAGTAGAAAACTAGTAGAATCAAGTAGAAGCTTAGAAGCTTTGGGGTAGAAACTGGTCACAAAGTAGAAAAGGCTAAGTCAAAAGGCACGGTCTATTTTAGAAAATGGCTAACACAGATGGTAGTAAAAGTAGATGCACATTCATGAAGAGATGGTGTAAAGCATGTTGCTGTTGTACAGGATTATTAATGCTTTTATGGAGCATCCTAGCTCTTGTAATATCATTTAAAGTCACAATAGATACAATAGGAGGAAATGGTCAAAACAAAACTAACACAGGTAAAATCTTAAAGGTAATACCGACTGTAGAAGCAAACATTCATTTGCATAAAGATAGGTCTATTAATGATTTCTCTAATAATGTATTTTCAAAATTATTGTATGAATATGTAAAGACAATGGATGTAAGGGACTGCTACGTCTGCATGCAGTTACCTGCTTCTGTGGCAGAGGGAGTGACTTATCACCTTCCAGCTACTTATGGAATAACATGTAGTGTAATAGCTAGCTTGTTTTATGAAATAGGGAAATTAGAGTATTATTTTTCAGATGTAGATAACATTTTTGCATTAGTGCCTGCTAATAATAAGTTGAATAAGGTAAGACCTGCAAAGGTTTTAGGTGAATTTTTCCTAGAGACTAGTGAACTAACATTAGAAGCTGTGTTTAAATATAATTTGACATGCAGTTTGCAGAAAGAAGAAAATACATTTTTAAACATGGTTGAGGAAAGAAGGCATAAGATGCACAAAAAGACAACAGAAGGAAAGGTTGAGAAAACAGCTTGGGACATAGAAATGGAGAAACACCTGACAAAAGGAGAGTCAACACCAACGATAGCTTTAGACAGGCCTCAGAGAGGAAAACTTTGTATAAGAAGGAATCAAACTGCATATGATAACTTATTTGTAGGTAACAGTGAGTGCCATGATACATATTGAATCATGGGAGGATGGGGATTTAAAGGTGGAAGAGATCCAGTATTTCCTGGAATATATTTTATCTGTGGGAACAGAGCATATTATCGTTTGCCAGACCATTGGTATGGCACATGTTATGTAGGCCTGGTATTTCCAAAAATCTTTCACATGGACAGAGAAGAAGGTGTAAATAGTTTAAATAGTCATTTTGCGCGAAGAAAGATAGAATCTTGGGCAGAAATTGTGGGTGACATCTTTTGTGCATTGATACCGGCAGTGGGAATAACTCTGAATGTAAATAAAATTAGAAGATTATCCACAGTAGTGGATCGCTTGTCAACAAGCACTTCTCACGGATTCTTATTGGTTAATACTGAAATGGTTGCCATGCGTGCTATGGTAATGCAAAATCAACTTGCCCTTGACATTCTTTTGGCAAAAGAGGGTGGAGTCTGTGGAATGCTGAAAGTTCAACATTGTTGCACTTACATTCCAGATGAAAGTAAAGATCTAAAGGTTTACATTAAAAATATTACTGAATTGCACGATGAACTTGTACCACTGGAGGTTGAAGATGTATGGACAAGAATGGGAAAGAAAATAGCTGCTATTAAAAATTTCTTAGCTAAAATAGGTAGTAATGTTATAGGTAAAATTCTGTTTCCATTAACATGTGTGATAGTTGCAGTATTAGTGATAAGATGAGGGTGTATGTGTTGCAGGGAAAAGAAAACAAATAATAAGATAAAAAGAGAAAAACTAAAAAGAAAAGAAAGGAGCCAAGATATAGAAATGGAAGAGATAGCCTTAGATGAGTGGAAAGACAAAATGTATCAGAAGGTAAAAAGAGATGAATATGAAGAAACTGAATTTTGAGCTATGAATAGGAAGTCATTTCAAATCTTCGAAAAAGGGTACTAAAGTTGGGTGTTTTGTGGTGATAAAATCACCAAAGGGGGGATTGCTGGAGCGAGGTTTTCCTTAAGAAACGTATACCTCCTCCATTTCATCATTTTGAATATGAATAACTGATTAACATTAATAGTATTAATTGTCTGCTGTGTTTAATTAATCAACATTACCAATTAGAAAATACACGTGGGAATCGCTTTTGCATGGCTTGATTGATACGTAAACTAATTTCGTACGCATACTAATATCAGATATTGAGAATTTGAAATGCGGGTTGCTTTTGGCTAGATAAATACATACACATAGTGGGTTTAGTGAGGGAATAACATTTTAATAGTCATTTCTATGTATTAATTACGTTTTATGTTTCTTTGCTTAAGTTGACCTTACTGGAGTGGCCACAAAATGGCTGCCATCCCTATTCTGACGCCCGATATGACAGAGAAGTCACTGAGTGAAGTGCGCCTGCGCTAAAAGATGAGCAAAAATAACCTCGTCCTGACCCCAGGCACACTGTATCCGTGAAGGTTGTCCTGGGAGGAGCGCCAAGCACCAAACAAAGGATTTACTTAAACTATGAACTATTATATTTGATGCAAATGTACCCAAAATTTAAGAAGCTGCATCTAATGCAACATTTGATGTATGAGAAACAGGAAGAATGATCCTGGTCAACCAATTAGAATTGTTCTAAAACATGTATTGCAACATTTGTTGATAACATTTCATTATAAAAGTAGACTAGAGAGGGTAGGACATTACCGCTTCCAGCTTATTCCTTGCACACCATCACTTTACTAGATTGCCCGACGTTATGCTGACGGAGAGGACGGGGACACTGCTGGACAGCTGCTGCCAGAGACTCTGATGGACTGATCAGATGCCCAATTAATTTACGAACTGTTCTTTTGATTTATGGGCATAGAGACGAAAGATCCAAATTTGACATAGAGGACGACATTTAGCCAGATTAGGTAAATATGCGAACTAAATATTGAATGCTATATGATTTCCTTATGCTTAAAATTAGATAAACATATTGTTTGCATTTAAAGAACTGTGTCGGGTTATTATTTGAAATATTTCAATGTATATTGTTGTACAGAATTAAGGGTTGCTATTCCCAGCAACTGGCTGATGCATTGGCTAATAGTATGGGAGGAACTGCTAGGTTATCTTGTATTAAGATCCTGGTGAGGTAGGGAGGTATAAGTAAACTTGTCGATACTCATCAGGTGATTTGTGCACTCCTCCTCCCATTTCCAGCGCATGGAATAAGGAAAAGACTCCCCTCTCTCGAGGACCATTGATGAATGTTTGGTGTTATGGGCCCCACCAGTGAATGAGTGAGTGAAATGTGGTCCGGTATGTAGCAAGGGGGTTTGTGGTATTCAGTGCTGGAGCATTCTCACCCCACGTGGGGGGAGTGAGCACAATCTCTAACACTGATTCAGTGGGCTTCACCTCGCCTCCCCATTTGAGGGGTGGGGTTGGCAGAGGTGGGCACAGCTTTTGGCCTGTATAAATGTTCCCGCCCGTCTTCCCACCGAAAAGGAGGGGAGACAGGAAGGGGGCCTGCTCCTGAGAGGCTGGGGGTCGCATTACAAAGGCGGCAAGGCCTTTAAACCTCCCCTGCCACCGATGGCTCTTCCTGACCTGGGGGAGGCAAGACCACCTCCGCACAACAATGCCTTTCTTTCTGGGCCCAAGGAGCAAAGGACACCCCCAGGGGTGCAGAAACATGTCTTGTGGTGGCAGTCAATGAACCCAACAGAGGCTGGTAGTTTTTCAGGGTGCATCTCTAAGATCCCATCTGAGTGCATTGTATAATAAATCCCACATTGGCATCAATGTGGGTTTAATATGCTGAGAAGTTGGATACCAAACTTCCCAGAATTAAGTAAAGCCATTATGGTGCAATGGAGCGCATAATGACAAACTCACAGACGATATACTCTTTATGGCTTCACTGCACTTACAGTGTCTAAGAATGGACTTAGACACTGTACTCATGCAACTCTAACCAGTAGTATAGTGAAACCAGTTAGAGGGGTGTCGTACCTATTTCGTAGGCAGTGTGTTGTATGCATAGCAGACAGGTATGTGTGCCATACTGACTTCACTTTTCTCTGCACCAAAACACACAGCCTGCATTGGCAGTGTGTGTGTGTTAAGGTACAAGACCTCTAACAGTGGCACACTATGTGCTGCAGTCCTTTGAGGCCTTCCATGGTCACAGTGCCTTTGGTACCCATGGTACCTTTTACAAGGGACTTACATGTGGCCAGAGAGTTGCCAAATGGGGGTACAAAGGTACAGTTTGGGAAAGAACACAGGCCCTAGGAACTTGATTGGCAGGGACGCAGGGCACATCAAGTCAAAGCACATCAGAAATCTGGCAAAAGGTGGTGGGGTTACTGCAACAGAAACCCACTTTCCTACACAAGCCCACTCAGCCCACAAGCCAGGTGACTCAGTCAAATATGGGAGAGTCTTCCTAGTCTTTCAGGCTAGGAAGAGTAGATGAAGTTGTTTGAAAGTTGCAGGGCCTACTCTGCCTTACATTTTTCTGTCCAGGTCGGTCCATTTTTGGGAGCTGGTCTAACCTAAACAATTTCAGGACCTAATTTCCAATGCTGCTTTCCTAATTCTTTAGTGTCTTTATCCCATCTTTTTAGTTTGGGTTCAGAGTTGCCTACCTCTGCAAATTCTAACTTGGCTAGGGCAAAACCCAGCTTACCCACAGAGGTTACCCACAGCATGAGTAACCCCACCATGACCAATAGGGTCAGGGGGCCTAGCTTGCAATTTGGGGTGGGGCTAGTCCACCATGTCAAGGACAGTGCTGCCATGATGGGCAACATCCAGCAGAGGCCACTAATTGCTGTCAGTGCCCAGAACCACACCTTTAGCTTTTCACTGGTAGGTGAAGGAGCTAACCTACAGGCTTCTTTGGGTTTTGAGGGTCTGTCTGCTGTTTTAGGCTGAGGGGCCACTACACTTGGTAGTGAACATCCTTCTTCCACCCTCTGTTGTGTCACACGAGGAGCCACTAACTCAGACTGGACAGTTGCCTGGCTACTCAGGTCTTTTTGTTGGCTAGAGAGAACTTCACCAGTTCTCCCTTATTGGGATTGAATCTCCCTGGCCTACTGGAACTGTGGCTACCAATTGTCCATCTTCCCTACATTGCCTCTTCTTTTGGGGCTTATCTGAACTAACTGCAGGTTCAGCCCCCCAGGTTCCTTAGATGAGGTCTGGCACTGGACCAGTACCTCACTCTGGCTAAGACCAACCTCTGGGTGGTCATTCCCAAGGACACAAACAAGGGGGAGGTCTGTATTGGCTACCACCTTTCTCCAATTAAGGGGCCCAGCTATTTCTAGAGGCACTACAACCACAGGCCTAACAGTGACCTCCCCTGGGATAACCCTTACTCTTTTTGTTTTCCCTGGGACATACTGGTTTGAGAGTACCAACCTGTCATGCACTACAGTGTGACTACCACAGTTATCTCTGAGGGCAGTGGTTGGGATCCCATTCACTAGTAGGTGGTGAACGTGTCTACTCCCCTCTGGAATCTCCAAATCACCTTTTGGGCCCATTTTCCAGTTGAAGGCTATGTGGACTTTCTCATTTGAGAGACTACCTTCATAGGCCATACTGACAACACCAGGAGCTGCACTAGGGGCTAGGTTTTTAGGACAGCTAGGGTCCTTGGTGTGGTGTCCTGTCTTTTGACAGTTGTGACGCCATACCTTCCTTGGGATACTACTTAGCTTGGTTCCCAGCTTTAGGTTGTGAGGTGTCTTTGGGCTCACCCTCCTGGACAGGTGTTTGTGGGGCTACCCGAGACTCCTTATTTTTATCTTTAGGATACTCACTGTCTTTCCCCTGGGGAGGTTTTGTAACCCTTTTCATTTGGTCACCCCCAGGGGACGTCCTGGTCAACCTTATCTTGGCCCAGTAGTCTGCCTTCATTCCCAACTCGCTGGGAGAAATTGGACCTAGGTCTACCAGATACTGATGCAACTTTTCACCAATGCAATCACTTAGTATATGTTCTTTCACAAACAAAGACCATCATAATCTTGCACTTTACTTCCAGTCAACCAGCCACCTAGTATTTTCATTGAGTAGTCTACAAATTCCACCCAGGGCGGACTCTGGGTTTTCTGAGCCCTCCTGAATTTAATTCTATACGCCTTAGAATTGAGTCCAAATCCCTAAATAAGAGTGCCCTTCATGAGTAAATAGGACTCTGCTTCTGCCCCTTTAATGGTCAGAAGTCTGTCCCTCCACTTACCAGAGAACAGTTCCCAAAGGAGAACCCTCCAGTGAGTTGTCCTCACTTTTCTGGCTTCACAAGCCCTCTCAGAGGCCGTGAACCACTTGGTGATATCATCACCATCCTCAAATTTAGGGACAATCCCTTTGGGGATTTTGGGATCATAAGATTGCTCCCTGACCCTATTTATTAAGTTGCTGCCAACACTGATAGGAGCTAGGCCCATCTCTGCTCTTTCTCTAGAGCCAGGAGTCTGGTCTCTAGGTCTAATCTTTTGGCCAACCTTTCTAAAAGGTTGGTCTCCTCATTGAGGCTGTCCTCAATGGACTCAGAAGTACCTGACCCACCTGTGTAGGATCTAGGTGCTGTGAGTTGTATTCTTGGAGTCAGAGGCACAAGGACCCTGCTCTCCCTAGGAAGTGAGGGGGGTTGGAAGGTATCATAGAGACATTAACTCCCTAAATTCTAGATGGAGGTAAGGGGTGAGGTTGAGCTCCTCAACTATGTTCTCTATGCCTTTGATTATGTTTTCACTAAAAGCTGGGTTTTTATTAAGAGACATTCTACAAAATAATTTAAACCCTCTTACCCCTAACTATGGTGAGTTTTTTTTTTTTTTGAATTCTAAAGGGACTTAACCAAGGCCCTAACAAGACTTTTAGGAATTAAAAACAAAATTGCCAATTCAAAAAATTCGGAATTCTAAAGACAAGTTAGGAGTTTTGTTGTGTGATCAGGTGTTGACCAAGTCAGTCCAACAAATGCAAAGTTGTAGATTCCACCGCTGATCCACCAATGTAAGAAGCTGGCTCTGTATATACTATACCAAAGTGAGGCACAGTGCACACACAGTCCAGTGGATCCCCAAAGGCTTACAGAGGTTTAAGTAGATAACGGGGGAAGACAAGGTGAGCCACCGGACTACTTGAGGGATGGCAGACAAGCCCTCTCTGTCAAAGCCTGTACCTGGTAGATCCAAATATGTTGGAGAGGCTTTTTGCCTGCTAGCCAGTCCGTGCTTGGCACCCATGCCTCCATTGTGGGGTGGGGGAGCGGACACAGACTTTGGAGAGTGGGCCGGGCCTAAGGTCCTGTAACCTGTCCAAGGCGTCTGGCTCACAGACAGCTAACAGACATGCAGCGGGGCTGACGTACAACACTGCCAGTCTGCTGGGCCATGTCTAGTCCCTGCTGCTGCTCCCTGGAATCTCAAGAGGTATGGCTCTTGCTTGAGGTGTGGGACAAGGCGGGGATCTGACCGACTGAGATCACGTGCAAACAGCAGCCGGCACTGCGCTGGAGGCAGAAAAAGACACAGATGCCAACAACAACCAGGTGCCCCAGTGTCAGTTTCACGGGTCCACACGGAGGATTAGAGTTCATGGGGACAGAAAGATGGCCAGAGAAAGAGAATCTTCTTTGCGTGACCCCGAGGACAGCTTCGAGTCGATGGAGAGGCACAAAACAGACCACATAGATATGAGCAGTGCTCCACAGGGTACCTCTTGGCCTTTGGGTTTGTGCTCCTGGGGCACCAGCTGGAAGGCATGCTGTTGGGAGTCCAGATTGTAAGACTGTGGCTGTTAAACTAGGAGGGCTGTCCTAGTGGCTTGCATGTCAAGCAAGGGGTCCCACAGGCCCAGGACTTTTGTGCACAACGATCTGAAGGGTCTGGGTAGGCTTAGGACGCTTACCATGACACTAGTCCCAGAAGACAGTGGACTTAAAACAGTAATTAAGTGAAAGCACAACACAAGAAAAGTCCCACACCAAATTAGAAAAATAGTTTAAAATGTAATAAATTATTTGAGACCAAACTGCAAAAATCTAATCAGTAGAATCGCAAATATGCAATTTCAAAGAGTTCAGGTAAGAACAGCGCCAAAAACCAAGACGCGCCACTTGCGGATATCTGGTCTTATGAGACAGGGAGAAAGTCAAAAGTTCAGGCCGACCACGATGGAGCGTGGGCTGAATACAGAGACCAGGTTAATCCCACTGAAAGAGTTACCTTCTAAAGTCCAGCATTAAGAGTTTGGTTGGTGGTGGAAGAGGCCGCGAGGAGCAGGTACATCATCACAAATGGTTAGGCTGGGCATTACAAACATTCATCACTGTAGTGTGAAGATTCGGTCAGGGGTCGCAGACGGTCGTTGCTGGAGCTTTGTGTTTTCCATGGGCTGTCCATGCTGTAGCGTGAAGTGCAGATCGCGTGTTGCCACTGGCGGTTGCTGTGTCGCAAAGAGTCAGACAAGATCTTGGAGCAAACAGGCCCATTTCAGCTCTGAAGACCAAAAAACGTAAGGATTTCTCCTTTTTTTGGGGAGGGAGCTCAACTGATGCCACACGAAGGGTGTAGGACCTAAGGGTCACCTCTAGGGGATCAGGAATCCCCTCCAGCAAAGGCAAGCAGAGCTCAGGCAGTTCCAGTTGCAGGCTCAGGCGGCAAGTGGATGAGCTTCTTAAATCCCTGTAGCACAGGGTGCAGGTCCAGTCTTCCTTCTCAGCAAACAGGGCAGCAGGCAAGCAGGGCAGCAGAATAGCTGTCCTTGCAACAGAGCATCAAAGCAGTCCTTCTTCTGTAATAACTGCAGGCCCAGAGGTGTACTAATGAGTTGTGTCTGAGGTCCGCTATTTATACCTGGTGCCAGCTTTGAAACAGGTGAAGGTTCTGGAGGTTTCCTGCCTCCCTGCCCTGGTCCAGTTTGTCTAGGAACACAAAAGACTAGTGTCAAAGTCTTTGTGAATGAACTCAGACAGAGCTTTAGTGATGTGCAAATGTGGTAGGTGACAGCTCCGCCCAATCAAATCAGAGATAGATCATCCTGCCAACACCAATTCCTCCTTTGTCTCACGCTCTGGAAGCAATAAACAACTGCCAGCTACAACTATTCATATAATACAGGCCGCAGGCACCAAATGGTTAGGACACAAAACTGCAAACTTTCTAAAAGTGGCATTTTCAGAAATGTGACTTAAAATCAGATTCTACCATTTAAGAGGGTTTTACATTACAATTCGTTAAACAAAAAAGTCAATATTCTTACTTGGAACCATTGGAAGTAAGCACTTATTAAATGTAATGAGGTAACCCAATGGTAACCTATGTTAGAGGTAGGCTTTGCAGTAGTGATAAACGAATTTAAGAGTTTTTCACAATCAGGGCATACAAAACTTAAAAGTACATATCAACTTTTTAAATGCATTGCACCATCTCCTCTGGGCTGTTCAGGGCATACCCTAGAAGTGACATAGGTAGGAAAAAGGAAGGATTGGGCCTGGCAAAAGGTTCATTTCGCCAGGACAAAATGGCAGTTAAAACTGCACACACAGGATGCAATGGCAGGCCTGAGACATTTATAAAGGGCTACTGAAGTGAGTGGCACAATAAGTGCTGCATGCCCATTAGTAGCATTTAATTAACAGGCCCTGGTTACATATAGTACCACTCTGCTGGGAACTTAGAAATTAATTAAATGTGCCAATTTAGTGTAAGCCAATTTAACCATGATTAAAGGCGAGCACAAACACTTTAGCACTGGTTAGCAGTGGTAAAATGCACACTGTCCTAAAGCCAGCAAAAACAAAGTCAACAAAAACAGTAGGATGAAAGGCTAAAGGTTGGGGGAAAACCACGACAAGGATGTCAGGTCCAACAGGTGCATTTTGTATAAGTTTGCAGAACAGCTAGGATGAATTAGTGCTACACTTGGGTTGGCTCAAATGTTTTGGGGGCGGGAATTCGTTCTGCCTGTGGGGATGTTTACATTTGCTAAGAGAAGCAACATGTTTTAGTCTGATTTGTTAAATGAGCAACAGCATGGTTCATCGAGGGCCACTGTGAACCGAGGCGTGGAAGACTGGGATCTGGATGAGAATAAGCAGGGGTAGGGGGCGGTTGGGTTGGACCCCACTGAGTATTCCCCTTGCCTATTATGGCGATCATGGGAAGTGTTACTAACTTGGAATGTTAGGGGCCTTCTTACCCACCCAAAGATATAGAGGGTCTATTCTTATCTCTATTGATACAAGACTCACATTGCTGTGCTACAGGAAACTCACCTGTTGAAAGCTGAAGTGGCAAAATTGGGTATGAGGTAGATAGTCTAACACACAGAGAGCCCTCGGGTCTGGGGTCGCACAGGACGAGTGTGTGGAAGGGAACAATGGTAGGAGGAGGGGGGGAGGGGAGTCCCTTGTTTGGACGGTTTCCCTCACACACCAGAGGTGTCATGCTTCATCATCGGGATACCGCCTCATGTCATGAACCTAGTCGTGACGTAGGATACAACCCCCTTGCTGCGAGGGAGGAGCTCAGGGATGTTTGTTAGACAAGAGGGGTATCCATAAAACCCAATAGGAGCGTAGTGTGTGGTGGAGGGAGTGGAGTGCTAGCTAAAGAGTGATTAAAACTAGCTACGAGGTTAGCCAGATATAGTTTATTGTTGCTACCTGGTTCTAGGATTAAAAACTAGTAGTGGATAGTGTGACTTCCGACATTAGAGACTGTTGTGCTAGAAAGTGATCAACATGTTTCAGCCTGTTGACCTACACAAGTGTCATGACTTCCGTCAGGATCTCTCAATATAGCTATAGTAAGACCTGTGATAAGACAAACAACATACTGCGCTGTTAAACAATATAGCGGGGTATAGCCTAGTTGGACCACACTCTCACATATCCACATAGACAAATACATATAATTTGTACAATAGTATTAAGTGTTGTGCAACAGAACTAATGTAGTACTTTACTCACTTGTAGCTTAGTTCTGTGTCACTCACCTGCAAAAGTCCGGTATTATACCACATCTGTCCCTGGCAAGTAGCCTTAGGTACAAACGCCAATCCAACCTAATAAGTAGAGGGTGTGGTGTAATATGTCAGAAGAGTTGTGCCCAGTTAACAAAGGGATGGCGTACAGGAGTCAAGCAATCAGTTAGTCATTAGATCAAGTCCAAGTCTTTGTGCTCAGAGATGAATGGTTGTAGGTTTTGCATAACTGAGCTACTGTTGGCTGAAGATTTTAAAAAAGGAATTTGAAAAAAGATTCCTATCATCAGCATCGAGTAAAGCCCTGGGGAGTAACTACTGATCGGAAGCTGTGCGTGGCTGCTAGAGTGTTAAGGTTAAGGTGTATCAAACAGATTGGAAGAAGCCACGGAAGTTTACCCCGGGCGGTCTTGCTTGTGACAAAAACCCGTGCATGGCTGCTCTCATGAGTCCAGCAAATTTTGGGCAACCCCACAAGGCCGTCCTGGTGGTCAGAGTACTGTCCGTGCGGGTAATACCCTAATGCAGCAAGACTGGACTATATAGAGGCGTGTGTGAGACGCGTTTTTGAAAGCCTGTGATGTGTGATAAAAGCTCAGATGGAAAGGGACCCCTGGGGGTATGAGTGAGGTCACAAGACAGAAACAGTGCCAAGCGCATAAGGGGCGCCCTGTGAATATGAGACAGTAGAGCCGCTGAAGTCAAAAGGCACCTACCGCTCTGTTTAAGTGTGAAGTTAGCAGCATCTGTCTGTGTGGACGGGGGATGTCTATCAGGAGATCACCGGTGGATATAACCGGTGTGCGCTGACCGGGGACTGCTTCCTGGAAGCAGTCCCGGGCATGATGGGGAACGTAGTACTGTGTCAGAGGAGTGCAGGATACTGGATTTCCCCTAATAAAGAGTGTGAAATGGTGTCATGTTAACGCTATCAATGTAAGAGGGGGCATATAAGTCCCGTAAAGCATAAGTCCGGGAGACACTAAAGGCGAATGACGCTTACCGCTCAGCTCGAGCGCGGAGTCATCAGCGTCTGTCCGTGGGGCTGCGGGAAGCCCATCATGAGATGATGGGTTGACATATCCGGTTTGGGCCCTGACCCGGGGACTGCTTCCTGGAAGCGTTCCCGGGCATGATGGAAAACGTAGTCTTGCGTCAAAGGAATACGGACAAAAGGAGCGCAATGATTATGATGTTGTGAAAAGTCATTAAAGCACTATCAATGTGACAGGGGGCATATAAGTCCCAAAACATGCGACCTAGTTTGACCGGTGGGGCGAATGGTAGTGCACGTGTGTGCAATGGTATTGTACCCAATCGCTCCAGGAATCATAATGGCAGCTTCAGGAGAGCTGGTTTGACCAGGCCCGACCAGAGGGCAGGTGTCTAAACAAAGTCTAAAAAATGTTTTACTAGAAACTGGGGATGTCACCCCGGATGCGGGGGAAAGTCAGCTCGGAGTGCGGGGGCTAGGTAAGAGATAACTAAGGTATGTCATCGTTAAGCTCATTTTGAGATGTGCCTAGTCTAAACACCCATCTTTGCACAATTCTCAGCAGTCTTTTTGTTAGGTTGAGTGTGGTCGTGTAGAGGTGGGGTTTGTCAAGTACTCTTCATCTCATAGTGTCTGCCTGGTGATTTATTTCAAAGAAATCTTTGGTTAATTTGGTGGTTTGTTTGGTACATCTGATGGTGCTCTTGTGCTCAAGAATGTGTGTTCTAACTTTACCGGTGGTCATCCCCAAGTATCTTAAGCCACAGGTACAGGTGATGAGGTCTATCACCCTTTCACTGATACAGTTGGTGTGGTCTCTGAGTTCCCACGGTTTATTCGTGCCGATGTCAATGGTTTTAGTTATCGATGTCTGAGCGCAGGCTGTGTATGTGTCACATGGGAAAATAGATTGGGACTGGTGGGAGGTCCCACAGGTGTGCGGCTTGGTAGGTGTCACCGGAGGGGGTCTGGTGTGCACTACGCTGTCTCTGAAATTACGTCCCCATTTGAATGCAAATAGCGGTCTCTCTAAGGTCAATGCTCCTTTGTTCCGGATGTTCCAGTTTTTGTTGATGGATTTCTTGACTTCGTTGGAAAGAGAACTGAAAGAGTTGAGACAGACCAATCTTGTTTGCGTTTGTCTGTTGGAGGTGGTGTCCCTATTCTAATTCAGGGCTTGTTTGGCCGATTTCTTTACAAGCGATGCCAGGTAATGTCTGTCCAGAACCTTGCATCGTAGTTTTGAGGCGTGTTTCTTGTATTTCTCTGTGCTAGAGCAATTGTATCTCAACCTCAGTAACTGGCAGAAGGGAAGATTGTCACGCAGAGACTTGGGGTGATGGTTTTCGTATTGCAGGAGAGCGTTGATGGCTATTCGTTTCTGGTATAGTTCCTTTTCAAGGTGGCCCTCAAGTGGGACTAGAAGGAGATCTAGAAGGGGAGCCTTTCCTTAATGTAGTCACAAGTGAAACGGAGGTGTCCATTTTGCGTGTTCAGCCACTGGTGGAAAAGCTTGAGGGACGTGGAATCACCGCGCCACACAACAAAGAGGTCGTCAATGTTCCTCTTCCACAGCAGGAGCTGTGCCAAGTATGGGTTGCTGTTGGACAGGATGACATCTTCCTCGAAGACATGCATGTAAAGATTTGCCAGGCTGGGGGCGAAGTTGCTGCCCATAGAGGTCCTGGATACTTGCAGATAGAGTGGGTCTTCAAACTGAAAGAAGCTCTCTTTCATAGCCAGGGTGGCACACTCCATAATGAATCCTATGAGTTTGATGGTGTCCGGTGGATTGCGGCTAAGGAGGCCTTCTATACTCGCAATGGTCTGGTCTTGAGAGATGTAGGTATACAATTATTCAACATCGAAAGACACCAGATAGTCTGTTTCGTGGTTGAATTCTGTTTCCCACTGAAGGCGGAGAACGTCCTTCATGTCCTGTAGGTAGTTAGGCATCAG
The DNA here is from genome assembly GCF_964204655.1 of Triturus cristatus. NCBI lineage: Eukaryota > Metazoa > Chordata > Amphibia > Caudata > Salamandridae > Triturus > Triturus cristatus. The sequence continues at coordinate 1,101,771,606 of NC_140585.1, read as the reverse complement.
TTTAAACAAGGGTCTAAGAAAGAAATCCACAAATTGGGATAGTGGCTCAAGGGCAGAACCAATGCCAGAGATGATTGGTTTTCCCTGTGGTAGTCTCTGTGGATTGTGAATTTTAGGTAAAATATAGAAATAAGGAGTAACGGGTTCCTTAGTTTGGAGGCACTCCGCTTCCTTGGTTGTAATCTACCTATTGTCCAGAGCATCAGTAGTCATGGTGGCGATGAGGTTGGTAATTTTGTACGTGGGGTCCTGATGTAGTGGAAGATAAGACGTTGTAACGCTCAATTGGCGGAGATATTCAGATCGGTAGGATGTGGTGTTCGAAAGAACAACAGCGCCACCCTTGTCGGCTGGCTTGATGATGATGGTTTTTTCCATGCTGAGTATGTGAAGGGCCTGCTGTTCTCTTTTAGGAATGTTGTTATAGGCTCTTGGAAGTGAAGTCAATCTGGAATCCAGGTCCTTGAGGACAGCTTTCTAGAAGGTTGCTACCTCCACGGACACAAGGCCAATAGGAGGATTGAACGTTGATTTGGAGTGGAGGTTGGGGTTTGTGATGTCCATGCCTGTGCTATCTGGAGTCTTGTCAGCAAAGAAGAAATGTAGTCTTACTTGGCGGAAGAATTGATGGACCTCTTGATGTAGTTGGAACAGGTCTCCACTATACGTTGGAACAAAGCCGGGTCCTCGGTTAAATACTGTAGTTTCGTCCTCTGTTAGTTTTCAGTGGCTCAAGTTCACTAGTTAATAAGCTCCCTGCTCATCCCTGGTTTTGGTCATGCTCCGAGTGTTGCGTGGGGACGCTGTGGGGCTCCAGTGTACTTTTTGTCGTCACTTCCCTCTCGATCGGCCGCGGCCCTGCCATAAAAAAGACTGATTGTATCCTTGTGGCGGAGGTGGTTGAAAGCCCATCATGGGTCCTTGAGGTCCTGGGCCAAACTATTGAAAGGGGGGTAACCCCAGGGTGTAGGTGGCCACCATTGATTTGGTGCAGGTCCCCCTTGTGCTCCACGCCATCTTCTCTGTCTGCGTTTCTGTGTGTTCTGGCGGGATGCATCTGAGAAGGAGTCTGAGTCGCTGGACACTCGTCCCTATCTGAGGAAAAGTAGTTGGAATCGCAGCACCTGCCTCCTCTTTTCAATTCTGGTGGTTTACAGGCCACATCGGTGCAGGGATATACTTTTTCAAGGTAGAAGTTTGACAAATCCTTTTTAAATTTGTTATTTTTGCAGGTCAGAAGTGACTCTTCGTAATCTTTGGTCATTTTATTGGTTTCTCCCAGGTTCTTCTTAAAGAGTGTGGCGTTCACTATGGTTTTAACCTGTGATTCGAGATTCTGAATTTCTATCAGAGTGGTATCTGCCACCAGTTTGTCTGTGCTTATGATCAGAATGAGCCAGTCCCTAGTGCATCACCATGCAATAAGGGACCGGTCCATGAAGAAGTTCTTATTCTCTAGGAAGAGCCTAGGTGCGTTTGTCACGATCAAACCCGTCGGGGCACAATTGCCTCTGAGATATTCCGTCATGATTGACCCACACGTGGTGGTCCTAATGTGTAGGCACTTAAGACTCAGTAATTTATCCCACTCATCACTGTAAGCGATGGTGTAAATAAGTGGAGTATCTAGTATGCTGGGTGTAGTGAGAATATCTAACACCACGGCATTATCAAATGCCAGCCCTGTAAGGTCAGCCATAGTTGTGAGGCTGATCACAGTAAGGGAAGGTCTCAGTAGACAGGGATGTCTATTACTGAAGTTGCTCACTGGATGCTTGTTGCAAGAGGAGCTGAGAAAAGAGGGCCTGCAGCTGAACCGCCTGAGGAGGTTTAAAGGACCAGCGAGGGCAAGCTCCCCAATCCAGGACAATCTAACACACAAAGAGCCCTCGGGTCTGGGGTCGCGCAGGGTGAATGTGTGGGAGGGAACAACTATGCTAGGAGGAGGGGATATCCCTTTTCAGGACGTTTCCCTCACACACCAGAGGTGTCATGCTTCATCATCGGGATACCTCCTCGCGTCAAGAACCTAGTCGTGACGTGGGCAAAAAAACCCTTGCTGCAAGGGAGCAGTTCAGGGATGTTTTTTTAGACAAGAGGGTAATTCATAAAACCCAATGTAAGCGTATTGTGTGGTGTAGGGAATAGTGTTTAAAACTAGTTACGAGGTTAGCCAGACATCGTTTATTTTTGCTAACTCGTGCTAGGATTAAAAACAAGTAGTAAATAGTGTCACTGCTGACATTAGAGGCTGTTGCACTAGAAAGTGATCAAGATGTTTCAGCCTGTTGACCTACACAAGTGTCATGGCTTTCGTCAGGATCTCTTAATATAGCTACTGCTACATGGGAGAAAAATAGTGATAGCAATAAAATATGTTGGTGTGTATATTAGAGATACTTAAACCAGTGATTCAGCAGTCCAGCAGATTCACCGGTAAGACCTGTGCTAAGTCATAAACAACATACCGCGCTGTTAAAACAGTATAGTGGGGTAGAGCACAGTTGGAACCACACTCCCACATATCCACATAAACAAATAAATATAACTTGTACAATAGTATCAAGTGTCATGCAGCAGGACTAGTGTAGTACTTTACTGACTTGTAGCTTAGTTCTGTGTCACTCACTTGCAAAAGTCAGGTATTATACAACATCTGTCCCTGGCAGGTAGCCTTAGGCACAAACACCAATCCAACCTAATTTGTTAAATCAAGACCAAACCAATGTGCCCAGACATTAATGATTGTAGGATCTGCATAATTGCGCTACTGTTGGCAGAAGATTTTAAAAAAGGAATTTAAAAAAAGATTCCTATCATAAGCATTGAGTAAAGCCCCGGTGAGGAACTTCTGCCCGGTAGCTGTGCGTGGCTGCTAGTGTTAAGGTTAAGGTGTATCAAACAGATTACAAGAAGCCACGGAAGCATACCTTGGGTGGTCTTGCTTGGGACAAAAACACGTGTCAGCGGAGTGCAGAATAGTGGCTTTCCGCTAATAGAGAGTGCAAAATGGTGTCATGTTAACGCTATCGATGTAAGAGGGGGCATATAAGTCATGTAAAGGATAAGTCCAGGAGACGCTAAAGGCGAAAGACACTTACCGCCCAGCTTGAGCGTGGAGTCACCAGCGCCTGTCCGTGGGGCAGGGGGATACCTGTCGTTAGATGACCGGTTGATATCTCCGGTATGGGCCCTGACCCGGAGACTGCTCTACACGGATAGACACTAACTATAACTTAACGCTCAAACAGAGCAGTAGGTGCCTTTCGACTTCAGCGGCTCTATTGTCTCGTATTCACAGCACGCCCCTTACGCGCTAGCCACGTTTCTGTGTAGTGGCCTCGCTCATACCCCCAGAGGTCCCTTTCCATCAGAGCTTTTTTCGACCATCACAGCCTTTCAGAAATGCGTCTCACACGCGCTATTTAGTCCGGTCGCGCAGCATTACGGTATTACCTGCATGGACAGTGCTCTGACCACCAGGACGGCCTCCCGGGGTGGCCAGACATTTGCTAGAGTCATGACAGCAGCCATGCATGAGTTTCTATCACAAGCAAGACTGCCCGGGCATGATTCTTTGGCTTCTTGTAATCTGCTTGACACACCTTAACCTTAACACTCTAGTAGCCATGCACAGCTTCCAGTCAGAAGTTCCTCACCGGGGCTTTACTCAATGGCGATGATAGGAATCTTTTTTCAAATTCCTTTTTTTAAATCTTCAGTCAACAGTAGCACAGTTATGCAAATCTTACCACCATTCATCTCTGGGCACATAAACTTGGTCTTGATCTAATGACTAACTGATTGCTTGACTCCTGGAAGCTTGTCACTTTTTTAATTGGGCACAACTCTTCTGATTTAGAACGACACACCCTCTACTTATTAGGTTGGATTGGCGTTTGTACCGAAGGCTACCGGCCAGGGATATATGTGTATAATACCTGACTTTTGCAGGTGAGTGGCACAGAACTAAGCTACAAGTGAGTAAAGTACTACACTAGTTCTGCTGCATGACACTCGATACTATTGTACAAGTTATATGTATTCCTTGATGTGAATATGTGAGAGTGTGGTCCAACTATGCTATACCCCACTACACTGTTTTAACAGCACGGTATGCTGTTTATGTCTTATCACTGGTCTTACCAGTGAATCTGCTGAACTGCCGGATCACTGGTTTAAGGATCTCTAATATACACACCAACGTATTTTATTTCAATCACTATTTTCCGACCACGTAGCAGCAGCTATATTAAGGGTTCCTGACAAAAGTCATGACACTTGTGTAGTTCAATAGGCTGAAACATGTCGATCACTTTCTAGTGTAACAGCCTCTAATTTCGGCAGTCACACTATCCACTACTTGTATTTAATCCTAGCACCAGGTAGCAACAATAAACTATGTCTGGCTAACCTCGTAGCAAGTTTTAATCACTGTTTAGCTGGCACTGCATTCCCTCCACCACACACTACGCTCACATTGGGTTTTATGAATACCCCTCTTGTCTAAAATAAAACATCCCTGAGCTCCTCCCTCGCAGCAAGGGGGTTGTAGACAGCGTCACGACTAGGTTTGTGATGCGAGGAGGTATCCCGATGATGAAGCATGACACCTCTGGTGTGTGAGGGAAACGTCCTGAAAAGGGATATCCCCTCCTCCCAGCAGTTGTTCCCTCCCACACACGCACCCTGCGTGACCCCGGTCCCGAGGGCTCTTATTGTGTTAGATAGTCTTGGATTGGGGAGCTTTCCCTCGCTGGTCCTTTAAACCTCCTCTGGCCCCCTAATTATATTCTTTGTACTTGAAGCAGTGGTTCAGCTGCGGGCCTGCTTTTCTCAGCCGCGGGCCTGCTTTTCTCAGCCCCTCTTGTGACAAGCATCCAGTAAGCAACTTAAGTAATAGACTTCCCTGTCTATTGAGACCTTCCCTTACTGTGATCAGCCTCACAACTATGGCTGACCTCACAAAGCTGGCATTTGATGATGCCATGGTGTTAGATATTCTCACTACACCAGCATACTAGATACTCTACTTACTCACACCATCGCTCACAGTGACCACTGAGGTAAATTACTGAGTCGTAAGCGCCTACACATTAGGACCACCACACATGGGTCAAATCACGAGGGAATATCTCAGAGGCAATTGTGACCTGACGGGTTTGATCGTGACAAACACACCTAGGTTCTTTCTAGACAATAAGAACTTCCTCAAGGACTGGTCCCTTATTGCATGGCGTGAGGGAATATCTCAGACGCAATTGTGCCCCGACGGGTTAGATCGTGACAAACGCACCTAGGCTCTTTCTAGACAATAAGAACTTCCTCAAGGACTGGTCCCTTATTGCATAGCGATGCACTAGGGACTGGCTCATTCTGATCATAAGTACTGCCAAAAAGGTGGCAGATACCATTCTGATAGAGATTCAGACTTTCGAATCACAGATTAAAACCATAGTGAGCTCCACACTCTAAGAAGAACATGGAAGAATCCAACAAAACGGCCAAAGAGTCACTACTGACCAGCAAAATTAACACATTTAAAAAGGATTTGGCAAAATTCTCAGTGAAAAAGTATATCCCTACACGGATGGGGCCTATAAATCACCAAAATTCAACAGAGGAGGCAGGCGCTACATTTCCAACTACTCCTCTTCAGATAGGGACGAGTGGTCCAGCGACTCAGACCCCATCTCAGATTCATCCCGCCAGAACACACAGAAACACTGACAAAGAAAATAGCACGGACAACGAGGGGGACCTCCACTGAATCAATGATGGCCACCAACACCCTGGGGTTACCCCCCACCCCCCCTTTCAACCCTTTGGTCCAGGACCTCAAGCACCTCCACCACAAGGATACAATCAGTCTTTTTTAGTGCAGGTCCATGGCCGATCGAGAGGAAGGCGATAACAACAAGTACACTGGAGCCCCCAAGCGTCCTCACACAACACTCGGAGCATGGCCAAAAGCACGCAACAATCAGGGTCGAGCAGGGAGCCGACTTAATAGTGAACTTGAGCCACCGAAAATTAACAGAGGACGAAACTAAAGTACTTAACCGAGGACTCTGCTTTGTACCAACATATAGTGGAGACCTGTTCCAACAACATCAAGAGGTCCATCAGTTCTTCCACAAAGTAAAATTACATTTCTTCTTTGCAGACAAGACTCCTGATAGCACAGGCGTGGATATCACGAACACCAACCTCAGGCCAAACCCAGGTACAATCCTCCTATTGGCCTTGTGCCCGCGGAGGTAGCAACCGGCAAGAAAGCTGTCCTCAAAGACCTGGATTCCAGATGGACTTCACTTCCAAGAGCCTATAACAACATTCCTAAAAGAGAACAGCAGGCCCTTCGTACACTCAGCCTGGACAAAACCATCACCATCAAGCCAGCTGACAAGAGTGGCGCTATTGTTCATTTGGACACCACATCCTACATATCTGAATGTCTCCAATTGAGCGTTACCACGTCCTATCTTCCGCTACAACAGGATCCCACGCACAGAATCACCAACCTCATCACCATTACTAATGATGCTCTGGAAAATGGGTGGATTACAAACAAGGAAGCGGAGTTCCTCCAAACTAAGGAACCCATTACTTCTTATTTCTATATTTTACATACAATTCACAAACCACAGAGATCACCACCGGGGAGACCAATCATCTCTGGCATTGGTTCTGCCCTTGACCCATTATCTCAATTTGTGGATTTCTTTCTTAGACCCTTGGTTAAACTGATGCCTACCTACCTACAGGACACGAAGGACGTTCTTGGCATTCTGAGGGAAACTAAATTCAACCCCGAAACAGACTATCTGGTGTCTTTTGATGTTGAATCATTGTACACCTGCATCCCTCAAGTCTATAGAAGGCCTCCTTAGCCGCAATCCACCAGACACCATCCCTCCCATATCATTCATTACGGAGTCTCCCACCTTGGCTATAAAAGAGAACTTCTTTTAGTTCAAAGACCAACTCTATCTGCAAGTATCAGGGACTTCTATGGGCAGCACTTTCGCCCCCAGCCTGGCAAATCTTTACATGCATGTCTTTGAGGAAGATGTCGTCCTGTCCAACAGCAACCTGTACTTGGCACACCTCCAGCTGTGGAAGAGGTACATCTTGGTTGTGTGGCACAGTGATTGCACGTCCATCACGCTTTACCACCAGTGGCTTAACACGCAAAATGGACACCTCCGTTTCACCTGCGACTACAGTAAGGAAAGGCTCCCCTTCCTACATCGAATTATTCAACTGAGACGGTCCACTAGAGAGTGGTTTTGTCAACACCTTAATGTCTGGCAACACAAGGTTTTTTAAAAAGAACCATCACACACAAACCTAGTTGATGTCATGCTTCATCATGGGCTTCCAAGCTGGGTAGCCGAATGCTAGCCAGCTGAGCTGCGACACCTGATTACAGTGGAGCTGTTTTTTTGTTTTTATGTGGTGGTATTGGAAGGGATGCGAGAATAAAAATACCTCTGGGAAACTCACTAACCGATACTTGTATTCCCGATGGCCCAGGGTATATTAAAAATGAATGAGATGGATAATGTGTCAGCACTCCTATGTGCGTCTGATTTATCCTTTGGTCAACATGTTTCAGCTCTCAACAAAAGATATTAAAAGGAGCTTTCTTCAGGACGTCTCTATACTTAATGTGGTGAAAAGTGAAAAAAGTGAGTGGTAAAAATTATAACCACGTGTTAATGCCTATTTTGTACACACGCTGAGGTATACAGTGCACGCTAAATGGACTGACCGTGTCTCCGTGTCCACTGTTGTAAAAGTACCTGTGAAGAGAAATTGGACGAGACGATGCAACATATAACATATAAACAGAGGTTCATTTATTTGTTGCTATCAATTTCATTCTCTTACTGCCCATGTGGTTACAGAAACATTCGGTGTCACTCATGCGTCCATAGCCACTCATACCCATGTACAAATATTCACGTTTGACATGCTCGATTGCGACTTGGTGAGCATGCTTGGGTTTATTTTGCATTATTAAAGGTGCGCTCTGTACCGCGTTATGACCATCACTGTGGGTGAGCGATAATGTTTCCTGTTTGGCTTGCATGCTAGTTACCAATTTTGGAGAGCATGCTGGTATATCTTAATTAGAATACGCGCTGCATGAAGAGCCAACTACCGCTAATGTTAAGTGATAGTGACTGGCAGTGGCGGTCTAGAAAACCATGTGGGTTCTTGCTAGCAAGCACGCTGCGCATGCTCTGTTGTCTAGGCTTCTAATTGTGATACTCGAAAGACGGGATCACTAAAATGTAATTACGTAATTCACGATTTTTGGGTAGCCGTTCGGTTCCAGGGAGGGGTGAGCCAAAATTAAGAAACCTAGATAACATGGTCCTTGATTTCTATGTCACGCAGAATGACATATGTAGAATCTGTATAAGACACATATACTGTAACTATTGTACAGAAAAAAGGCTGTCTCTGCAGAATATTTCTCACATTATATGATGTAACAAAGTCATCAATAAAGTGTGTTAAAAAAAAAGAAATCTAGATGACGATTAAAAACACAGATAAGGATTCTGCCGTGCATCAGTGTTCCATGGTGGCAGATTCAAAGATGTTTGGATAGGCTTCTACAAAGAAAGATCTTACTTGTGCCTCGGTGCTCGCAAGCGTATAAACCTATTCTGGCATCCTCTGGAACTGGATGCGTCCCGGGTCTGGCAGGTATTAAATGTTACTGAGCCCTTCCTGAATGGTGACGTCTCGCTTAAGTGCGTGATCACGTGTGTTGTAAACTCGACCGCTAACCCTCAGTGAGTGACGTGCTTGTGGTAGCGCATTGTCGGGTGCATAGGTGCCTGATCACGTGTGTGGCGTGTTGGTGCTGATCTTGTGTGTAGTGTACTTGAACCACTTACCCAAGTGTTTGATGCGCTGGACCGTTAACCCTTAGGTGGTTAACATGCGTGTGGTGGCACGCTGTCAAGCACGTTGGTGCTTGCTCACATGATTAGTAGAGTAAGACTAATCACCCACATTGCACAACCTGCATAAGGGGGGTGCGATGGAATGAGAATCAAGACACCATTTTCGAGATTGAATGAATGAAGCACAAGAGGTAGTACATTTGCGGTCTGATATACTATATACACATAGTTCATTGTGGAGCGCTATGATTCCTATAGAATGTGGCTACGTACAAAATCCAAGATACATGTTCCATGGTCTATTCACGTACACCTCACAGTCAAGACTCCATTTTCAAGATAATGTGAACGAGGGACACTTGAAATTATATGTGAAGTTTGATGTACTGTCTGGTCATTGCTCCATGCAGAGCGTAATGGTGCATATCGATGGGATAAGGCTGCGGGTTAGTACAAGGCCCGGATACACTGACCTGATCAGTGTTCCAAGGTCCATTAACGTTCAGCTGAGTGTGCCCTGTTGTTGATGTCTCTATCTGTTTAGACTGTTCCACGGTACATTATCGTTCAGCTCCATAGTACGCATGGCCAGGAGATAAATCCACCGTTGCTCCTTTTCAAACAGTTGTTGTTGGACGTTGCTGCTCCCAGTCTCTAGATCTTCAATCACTACTCATTCCATATCATTGGTTGTGTGACCAAGGAAATGATTTGTCATGCGAGTTGTATTTCGTTTGCATCGAATTGTGCTTCTGTGTTCACAGATCCGTGTTTTTACTCTGCGGCTGGTCATTCCTATATACCTGAGCTCACATGGACAGGTAATAAGGTGAATGGCGTTGTGTGTGTTACACTTCATGTGTTTTCGGATTTCCCATACTTTTTCTGGTTCAAGGTTGAGAGTTTTAGTTGGTTTAGTTGAATGGCACACACTGCAGTCTCTGCAGGGGTAGTGGCCTGTAACCCTTTGGAGACCCCAAGCGTTGTGTATGGTTTTCGTTTGTCTTGTCAGTTGCTGTGGTCTTGTATGTACTAGACTGTCCTTGAGACTTCTGCCCTTTTTATATGAAAAAAGGGATTTTTCCCACTGTCGGTTCCCAGTGTTTAGTATTTTCCAATGTTCCTGGACGATTCTGGCCACTAGGCATGAAACAGGACTGTATGTGGTCACTCAAGTCAGGGAGATTGAGGATTCCACATTTGGTTTGTGTTTCTGTTTTGATTGCGAGCCCTCTTCCTTGCTTTGTTGGTAATCGTGTCTGGCGGAACACTAGGGACTTATGAGGTTATAGAAGACATTCTGTCAGGAGCACCACTGATGGCAGATTTTAACATCGCAAAAACAATAGCCCAGAGTTCTGTCCAGGAAACACTTACTGAAATGAAACGAAATCATTTTAGGACACTCTTACATGGGGTTATCCTCACGGAATACCTCAGGAGCAACACAGCACCCAGAGGCTTGATTGTCACTAATGCCCCACGCATCTTCCTAGATAATGCAGCATTCCACAGGGATTGGGCAAAGATTGCATGCCATTGCACCAGGGACTGGATTGTGCTGATAATACAAACAGTGAAAAGACTCTCAGACGCCATTGTCAAAGAAATTCAAGCTACGGAGAATCAATTCAGGACCACTCTGACTGCATACAAAAAAAGACTGGATGAAGTCAATAAAGAAATATAGGAGTACAGAGAAAACCTCACAGTCAAAAATCCAAAAGTTTCAAAAGGATCTCAAGAAGTTCTCGTATTCAAAGACTTATCCATATGCTGAGGCTGACTATCACCACCAAAATGCAATGACTCTTCAGGTGGCTCCGAAGATAACTCTTCAGACAGCAGTGGCTTCAGCACGGGAAGCTACCGTAACCGACAAAGAGGGAGAGGGAGACCTAGTAATTGGCAACAACCATGGCCACAAGGACCAGCAGGGAATCAAATACAGTTCCCACACAGCTTCCCTCAGATGCGCCCACAGATGATGTTTGGCTGGAACCCTCAATTCGGTCCGATGTAGAACCCATACATGAACCAGACGCAACTGTTCGCTTTTTTAGGGAATGGCTGCAGAGGTCATGGAAGACGAAGAAGACAACCACAAGTACATTGGGAGGACGAGCAGAATCAAGGAGTACACACCAGGAGCAAATCCCGAGAACAGCAACCAGGACCGAGCACAAGCAGGAGTTAGTTACAAACTTCTCCGACATGTCCTGACAGAAACATAAAAAGACCTTCTCAATAAAGGTCTAGGATTTGTGTGCATGGCGAATCTCGACAAGTTCCGCCTACATTGCGAGATGGCAGAATTCTTCCAGAAACTAAAATTAAAAGCCTTCTTTGCTAACCAACCAGCTATATTGGACACTCAGGAACAAAGGGATGGAGACACGGATTTCAAAATCAAATCCAAGTTTATACCACAGCCCAGCTCAGTTCCCTTTGAATTAGTTACTTTCGAACAAGCTGTGTTCAAAGACAGAGAATCTCCAAGAAAAGAAGCTTTTCATGAATGTGAACAAGAAGGAATTCGAAGCACTGTCCACACTGAGAAACCATGACAAAATAGTCATCAAGCCAGCGGACAAAGGGAGTGGAATAGTCCTCCAGGACAAAGAGGAATACCAGAGAGAATGCTTACGTCTTCTAAGCGATAGATGCAATTACCAACCCCTACAGGAGGATCCCATTAACAGACTCAAAACAACTATAGACGAACTAGTGAGCAATGTTGAAAACCAAGGGAACATCAGTAAAAAGGAAGCACAATTCCTCACAACTACCACTGGTAAGGTGCCGTACTTTTACACCATCCCAAAAGTCCATAAAAGCAAAGTACTGCCACCTGGACGCCCCATAGTATCGGGTATTGGATCATTGCTGGAACCGCTCTCAAAATGTTGCGATTTCTACCTACAACCACAAGTTAAGGCTACGTCAACCTACCTGCAAGATGCAAAAGACCTACTGGGACAGATAAAGGATCTACCTTCAATTCAAACACTTCTTTCTTGGTAAGTCTAGATGTAGAACGCCTCTACACTAGTCTACTACAAGATGACACCCTAAAAGTTTTAGAATCCTCTGTCAATGTAGGCACCTGGGCATTAATAACTCCAGAATCATTCATCCTGAAATGCGCTGAGCTTGAACTAAAGGAGAACTATTTTGAGTATGTAGGCCAATTGTACCTGCAAACGTACGGCACTTCAATGGGCAGTACTTTTGCCCCAAGTGTGGAAGGACTGTATGTTTTTAATTTTGAAAAAACTTACCTGTTCAATCCCAGCACACCACTGACTTCACACATTCGTTTTTATAAAAGATACATTGACGATGTCTTCCTGAGCTGGGAAGGATCGGAGGAGTCCTTGGGGAATTTCCTGACATGGATAAATGAATGTGACATGAATCTGAAATTCACCAGTACAATCGGCAGAAAGAACATGACATTCCTGGATCTTGATATCATTTATGCCAATGGTAAATTGGAGACCAAAACTCATTTCAAAGGAACCGCTAATAATAATAATAATAATAATAATAATAATAAAGAAGTTTATATAGCGCTTGGTTATACTAACTAGTATGTCCCCGCGCTGCGGTGCAAATGGACAAATCCTATAGAACAAATTAGTGATTCAGGCCAGAGAGAGAGAGACAGTCTACTCTATCCTAAACAGCCAGGTCTTCAAGTTCTTCCGAAATACGCTTTCGGACTGCTCCAGTCGCAGTTTCACAGGGAGTTCGTTCCACTGTTTGGCCACAAGGTAACGGAAGGAGCGGCCCCCCATTCTTGCTTTTTTAGTAACAGGAATACGAACGCGCCCTGTTCCCGAGGACTGCAAGGTCCTGGGGGGAGAGTAGGGAGACAGCAGGTTCCTGAGATAGGACGGAGCTCTCCCATGGAGAATTTGATGGCAAATACAAAGGGCCTTAAAGGAGACTCGTTCCTTTACTGGCAACCAGTGTAGAGTGGACAGGGCATGTTTTGTTGAAGTCCTCCTAGGCAGCATTAGGACCAGTCGAGCCGCAGCGTTCTGAATGTATTGCAGCCTTTGCATGCTCTTTTTATTGGCGCCCAGGTAGAGGACATTCCCATAGTCTAGGCGTGAGGTGACAAGTGCGTGGACTAGGGTTTTTCTGGCTGCTACAGGGAGCACATCCAGGACTTTCCGGAGGCTCTTCATGATACCGAAGCACCTACCGGCTACTGTCCTGGATTGGTGGTCAAACGATAGTTTAGGGTCCAACCAGATGCCCAAATTCTTCACTTGCTCCCTAGGGGTAGGAATAGGACCAAGGGTCTGAGGCCACCACTTGGGAGACCATAGGTTGGTGTTTCTACCTACAATCATTACCTCCGTTTTATCACTGTTCAGCTTAAGACAGTTGTTAGCCATCCAGCTGGCCAGTTCTTGAAGGCACAGTTAGAAGTTGGAGGCGTCTTCGTCACGGGATTGGGACAGAGATACAACAAGCTGTGTGTCATCTGCATAAGACACGATAGTAACACCAAACTTTTTAATACTCTCTGCCATGGGAGCAAGATAAAGATTAAAGAGCGTAGGGCTCAGAATGGATCCCTGAGGAACCCCTGTTCTAGCCTAACACTCTTGGAGTAGAATGGTCCTTGGGCTACCTGGAAACTCCTATCTTGAAGGAAGGAGCTAAGCCATTCCAGAGCCAAGTTAGTCACTCCGCCTTCCATAAGACGCTGCAGCAAGATGGTATGAGATACAGTGTCGAAAGCTGCACTGAGGTCTAGTAGGATCAGGGCAACTGACTGACCCGCGTCGAACAGACTGCGGATGGTTTCTGTGGATAAAAGCAGAGCCGACTCAGTGGAGTAGGTAGCCCGGAAGCCAGACTGTGTGGGGTGCAACAGACCGTTCCGATTAATATGACTCATCAATTGCTCATTAGCCACTTTTTCTGCAAGTTTAGCTATAAATGGTAATAATGAGATTGGCCGCAGATTTTCCAGCAGACTGGACTTCATTCCAGGTTTCTTTTTGATAGGCACAACCACAGCCTGTTTCCATTCCCGTGGGACAACTCCAGTGTTAAACGAGAGTTGGATGAGATGTCTAAAATAAGGTGCCAGCGTAACCATAACATCCTTCATTTTCTTAGGTTTCATCGGATCTTTAGGAGAACCTGACTTAATACTTAGAGCAAGAGCATGAAAGTTCGCCATGGAAGGGAGACTAAAATTAGGAATACAGGAGACCACAGCCGAGTTTTTCTCAGTTGTAGAAGTAAATTTCCCATTGCGAGCTGCTTCCGGAAAGGAAGAATACATTTTCTCCACCTTCTTGGAGAAAAACTCAGCAATCCTGTCACAGGCCTCAGCTGAGTCCCTGTTGGGGGGTGGCGTTCTGTCCAGCGTTGACAGTTCTTTAAAAATCCGGAACAGTTCCCTAGAGGAGTTCTCAGCTGACTCAATCGTAGTATTATAGTAGGCAGCTCGTGTCTTTTTAATAAGGGAGTGATAATTCTTGAGACCGGATTTATAGGACAGCTTCCTATCCATAGAAAAGTCCAATCTCCCAACTACGTTCCAAACGTTTGCATGCAGATCTAGCGACCTTCAGTTCTTCGCTAAGAATTCACTACTCCACTAAACGAGTTTTCATCCTCAAACTTTAAGAGAGAACATACCATATGGACAGTATCTGTGACTACGCAGAAACTGTAGTAATCTATCTGATTTCAAGCAGCAAGCCCAGGGATTAACTACCAAATTACAACTACGAGGATACCCAGACAGGATTACCAACAAGGCATGGAAGAGGGCTCGCAATCAAAACAGAGAAAGTCTACTAGAACACAAACCAAATGTGGAATCCTCAATCCCCCTTACTTGTGTGATCAGATACAATCCTGTTTCATGGCAAGTGGCCAGAATCGTCCAAGAACATTGGAAAATACTAAACACTGGGAACCGACAATGGGAAAAAACCCTTTTTTCATATTAAGAGCAGAAGTCTCAAGGACAGTCTAGTACATACAAGACCACAGTAACTGACAAGACAAACTAACACCATACACAACGGTTGGGGTTTCCAAAGGGTTACAGGCCACTACCCCTGCAGAGACTGCAGTGTGTGCCATTCAACTAAACCAACTAAAACTCTCAACCTTGAACCAGAAAAAAGTATGGGAAATCCGAAAACACCTGAACTGTAACGCACACAACGCCATTCACCTTATTACCTGTCCATGTGGGCTCAGGTATATAGGAATGACCAGCCACAGAGTAAAAACACGGATCTGTGAACACAGAAGCACAATTCGGTGCAAACGAAATACAACTAGCATTACAAATCATTTCCTAGGCCACACAACCAATGATATGGAATGGGTAGTGATTGAACATCTAGAGACTGGGAGCAGCAACGTCCAACAACTGTTTGGAAAGGAGCAACGGTGGATTTATCGCCTGTCCACGCATACTATGGGGCTGAAAGATAATGTACCGTGGAACAGTCTAAACAGATAGAGACATCAACAACAGGGCACACACAGCTGAACGTTAATGTACCTTGGAACACTGATCAGGACAGTGTATCCGGGCCTTGTACTAACCCGCAGCCTTATCCCATCGATATGCACCATTACGCTCTGCATGGAGCAATGACCAGACAGTACATCAAACTTCACATTTAATTTCAAGTGTACCTCGTTCACATTATCTCGAAAATGGAGTCTTGACTGTGAGGTGTACGTGAATAGACCATGGAACATGTATCTTGGGTTTTGTACTAACACGTAGCCACACTCGATAGGGATCATAGCACTCCACAATGACCTATGAGTGTATAGTACATCAGACCGCAAATGTACTACCTCTTGTGCTTCATTCATTCAAGCTCGAAAATGGTGTCTCGACTCTCATTCCATCGCACCCCCTTATGCAGGTTCTGCAATGTGGGTGATTAGTCTTACTCTACTAATCCTGTGAACAAGCACCAACGTGGTTGACAGCGTGCCACCACATGCACGTTAACCAACTAAGGGTTAGCGGTCCAGCGCATCAAACACTTGGGTGAGTGGTTCAAGCACACTACACACATGATCAGCACCAACGTGCCACACACGTGATCAGGCACCTATGCACCCGACAATGCGCTACCACAAGCACGTCGCTCACTGAGGGTTAGCGGTCAAGTTTACAACACACGTGATCATGCACTTAGGCGAGACGTCACCATTCAGGAAGTGCTCAGTAACATTTAATACCTGCCAGACCCCGGCCCTGGGACACATCCAGTTCCAGAGTATGCCGGAATAGGTTTATACGAGGGCGAGCACCGAGACACAAGTAAGATCTTTCTTTGTAGAAGCCTATCCAAACATCTTTGAATCTGCCACCATGGAACACTGACGCACGGCAGAATCCTTATCTGTGTTTTTAATCCTCATCTAGATTTCTTAATAGGAGCTCACCCCTCCCTGGAACCGATGGCTACCCAAAAATCGTGAATTACGTAATTACATTTTAGTGATCCCGTCTTTCGAGTATCACAATTAGAAGCCTAGACAACAGAGCACGTGCAGCGTGCTTTCTACCAAGATCCCACGTGGTTTTCTAGACTGCCACTGCCAGTCAATATCACATAACATTAGCGGTAGTTGGCTCATCATGCAGCGCGTATTCTAATTAAGATATACCGGCATGCTCACCAAAATTGGTAACTAGCATGCAAGCCAAACAGGAGACATTATCGCTAACCCACAGCGATGCTCATTACGCGGTACAGCGCGCACATTTAATAATGCAAAATAAACCCAAGCATGCTCACCAAGTCGCAATGGAGCATGTCAAACGTGAATATTTGTACATAGGTATGAGTGGCTATGCATGAGTGACACCGAATGTTTCTGTAACCACATAGGCAGTAAGAGAATGAAATTGATAACAACAAACAAATGAACCACTATTTTTATATGTTGCATCGTCTTGTCCAATTTCTCTTCACAGGTACTTTTACAACAGTGGACACGGAGACACGGCCAGTCCATTTAGCATGCACTGTATACCTTAGCGTGTGTACAAAATAGGCATTAACACGTGGTTATAATTTTTACCACTCACTTTTTTCACTTTTCACCACATTAAGTATAGAGAGGTCCTGAAGAAAGCTCCTTTTAATATATTTTTTGAGAGCTGAAACATGTTGACCAAATGATAAATCAGACGCAAATAGGAGTGCTGACACATTATCCATCTCATTCATTTTTAATATACCCTGGTCCATCGGGAATAAAACTAACGGTTAGTGAGATTCCCAGAGGTATTTTTATTCTCACATCACTTCCAATACCTCCACATAAAAACTAAAACAACAGCTCCACTGTAATCAGGTGTCGCAGCACAACTAGGTAGCATTTGGCTACCCAGCTGGGAACCCCATGGTGAAGCATGACACCAACTAGGTTGGTGTGTGAGGGTTCTTTTTAAAAAAGACCTTGTGTTGCCAGACATTAAGGTGTTGACAAAACCACTCTCTAGTGGACCGTATCAGTTACTGTCCTAACTCTCTCTTTTGGTTGATAGAAAGATCCCCTTCTTAGATCTCCTTCCAGTCCCACTTGAGGGCCCCCTTGAAACGGAACTATACCAGAAACCAATGGCCCCCAACGCTCTCCTGCAATACGAAAGCCAACACGCCAAGTCTCTGCATGACAATCTTCCCTTCGGCCAGTTCCTAAGGTTGAGACGCAATTGCTCTAGCACAGAGAAATACAAGGAACACACGACTCAAAACTATGATGCAATCTTCTGGACAGACATTACCCGGCATCGCTGGTAAAGAAATTGGCCAAATAAGCATTCAATAATAACAGGGACGCTCTGCTAGACATCACCTCCAACAGACAACCGCAAACGAGATTGGTCTTAGTCAACACCTTCAGTTCTCTTTCCAACGAAGTCAAGTAACCCATCAACAAAAACTGGAACATCCTGAACAAAGGATCATTGACCTTAGAGAGACCGCTATTTCAGATGCACAAGTTACTACTTGTGTAACGATATATCTGTAAGAGACATTAGTTAGTGATAGATTCCTTACCTTAGAATATCCCCAGGCGTCAGACTGGATCCGGAAAGTTTTGCTTAGCAGTACCCCTGCGCGTCAGTAGGTGCCTTTGCGCTGCTCCGCGTCCGTCACTGGCATCGTAAGCGCCGAGATGACGCCACGGAGAGTACTTCGGCGCCCCCTATGCACGCTGACGTCAGTTCTGTACACGACTTTCAGCGCCAGGAACGCAGAGCCATGCAAGATACTGACCATTGGTGCAGAAAACTAGGGCCCTAAGAGGGATGACCTTAACCCTAGTAACCAGTTCGCAGTACGGGGAGGATGGGTGGGGCAGTAAGGAATCTATCACTAACCAATGTCTCTTACAGATATATCGTTTCACAAGTAGTAACTTGTGCATCTGAAAGAGACACATTAGTGATAGATTCCTTACCTTAGAATAGATACCCCAGCAATACCAACCCCGGTAGAGGGTCTGCGAACAAGATTACAACAGAAAGTCACAGAGCACGTACGGCCAAAGAAGCCGTCTCTCCGGACATGACTGTCAAGGCAGTAGTGCTTGGTAAACGTGTGCAGCGAGGCCCACATAGCTGCCTGACAAATATCCTGCAAGGGGACACCGCGTCCCAAGGCAGTAGTGGCTGCAGTCGCCCTAGTGGAATGGGCACGCAGCCCCACATGAGGCTCCTTCTTAGCCAAGGAGTAACATGCTTTGATGCACAGAACAACCCACCGAGAGATGTGCACAGCCCGACCTTTTCTGGCGCCCACGGAGCCAACAAAAAGCTGGTCATCCACCCGGAATGACTGTGTACGCTTTAGATAGAATGCAAGCGCACGTTTTGGATCCAGACGGTGGAGCCTCTCTTCCTCCCTTGAAGGTTGCAGAGGCGGAAAGAAGATAGGCAAAGTGATGGTCTGCCCGATGTGGAAGGGCGTAACAATCTTCGGCAAGAAAGAAGGACGGGTCCTTAAAACCACCTTCTCCAAATGAACAGAAAGGAAAGGAGGTTTGGAAGAAAGGGCCTGGAGCTCACTCACTCTTCTGGCAGAGGTGATAGCAACCAGGAAAGCAGTCTTTAAGGTGAGAAGACACAAAGGACAGTTGTGAAGCGGCTCAAAGGGAGCGCACATCAAGTAGGTCAACACAAGGTTCAAGTCCCACTGGGGTATTATGAACGGAACCAGAGGGAACATGTGTGTAATGCCTTTCAGGAAACGGTAACAACCGTAGACTTAAAAAGAGAAGGCTGATCAGGAAGCCGGAAAAAGGCAGAGATGGCAGAAAAATAACCTTTGATAGTGCCCAGAGCAGAGCCCTGCTGGGCCAAAGAAAGAAGGAACAGAAGGACCTCAGAAAGAGGGGCAGAGAGGGGATCCACAGCCTTCGCTGTGCACCATGCCACAAACTTGTTCCACCGACAGGCGTATACCGTTTTAGTGGAGGGCCGCCTGGCCGCAAAGATGACATCACAGACTTCGGGAGGAAGATCAAAAGCTGTCAACTGTCGCCGTTCAATCTCCACGCATGGAGGTGGAGGCTGGACCGGTTTGGGTGGAGGACCGTCCCCTGCTGCTGCGACAGAAGATCCTCCTGAAGAGGCAGTTGGATCGTGGGATCGATCGCCACGCTGAGTAGCTCGGGATACCATCTTCATGCCCAATCCGGAGTCACAAGAATGACTTGGGCCCGGTCGCGCCTGATGACCTTCAGTACTCTGGGCAGAAGTGGTACAGGCAGAAAGGCGTACAACAGACCGCAACTCCACTCGCGACAAAAAGCGTCGCCGAGCGAGTGCTGCCTTGGAAATTCCAACGCGCAGAATTGATGACATTGCGCATTCTCTTCGGTGGCGAATAGATCTAACCAACGCTTTTCCCACTGCTGAAAGAGACCTTGCGCCACGTCCGAGTGCAGACGCCATTCGAGATCCATCAAGCACCGGCGGCTGAGTTTGTCTGCCATGGCGTTCAGAGAGCCTGCCAGGTGTTGAACCACCAAGGTAATGCCTTGATGGTCCAGCCATGTCCAGAGGCGCAAGCTTCCTGACTGAGGGTCCTGGACCCCACCCCGTTTGTTGCAATACCACATGGCGGTGGTGTTGTCCGTGAAAACCTGCACCACACTTCCCCGGACCGAGGGAAGGAATGCCTTTAGTGCAAGTCGGATCGCCCGAAGTTCCAAAAGGTTGATATGGAACCAGGACTCCGCCGGAGACCGGAGACCAGAAACCAGAGACTCCTGATCTCCGCCTCTCCCAAGTGGCCTCCCCATCCCAGGACTGACGCATCCGTCACCACTGTGTGCTCCGGTTGGGGAAGGGAGAGGGATCTGCCATTGACCCAATCGGGATTCTTGAGCCAACTGCAAGTGTCGTGCAGTGTTCTCCGAGATCTGGACATGATCGGACAGGCTGCCCCGATGCTGCGAACACTGGAACTTCAGATCCCACTGCAGGGCCCGCATATGCCATCTGGCATGACGCACCAGCAGGAGGCCATCAGGCCCAGGAGCCGGAGGGTCATCCTGACTGAAACCCGGGACAGAGGCTGAAAGATCGGAATCATAGCCTTAATATCCCGGACTCGCTGTTCAGGAGGATAAACCCGAAACAGCGTCGAATCCAGAACCGCTCCGATTAAGGGAAGCTTCTGAGAGGGGGTCAGGTGCGACTTTGGCACGTTGAGGGAGAATCCCAGCAAATGCAGGAGGTCAGCCGTAGTCTGGAGGTGGTTGACGACCGCCTGGGGCGAGCCCGCCTTCAACAACCAGTCATTGAGGTAGGGGAAGACTGACACCCCCGACCTGCGCAGGTGAGCTGCGACCACCGCCATCACCTTCGTGAACACTCGAGGGGCACTCGTAAGGCCGAAGAGGAGCACGGCAAACTGAAATGTTCCTGGCCTACCGTGAACCACAGGTAACGCCGGTGGGCCGGCAGGACGGGAATGTGAAAATATGCATCCTGCAAGTCCAACGCTACCATCCAGTCTCCAGGGTCGAGGGCAGCTAAGACCTGAGCCAGAGTCAGCATCTTGAACTTCTCCTTCTGGAGGAAGCGATTAACGTCCCGGAGGTCCAAGATAGGACACAGACCCCCTTTGTCCTTCTTGGGGACCAGAAAGTAGTGAGAAGAACAACCACTCCCTACTTCCGGTCCAGGAACGCACTCGATGGCCCCCTTGGTCAAGAGGGCCGTCAGTTCCTGTCGGAGAAGAGCCAAGTGATCCCCCGACATGCGGTGGCACTGAGGTGGCATGGCAGGAGGGGAGGACTGAAAGAGAAGGGAGTAACCATGGCAGAGTTTCTGCAGCACCCATTTGTCTGATGTAATCTCACGCCAGTGAGGGAGGTGGTGGCGGATCCTGCCACCCACCGGCGTAGGGTGACCCCTGAAGCTCAGATTAGGAAGGTTTGGAAGCGGAAGCAGCGGGGGTGGAGGTGGACGGCCCCACATACTGGTTCCCCGACCCGCCCCTGCAGAAACCACGACCCCGGGTGCGCTGGGGCTGGTTCTGCACGGGCTTAGGGGACGGGCGCGCTTGACCGCCTCTACCTTGGCCACGAAAGGAACGAAAACCAGGAAAGGCCGAGCTCTTAGTAGAAAGGCCCAAGGACTTGGCTGTAGCCCGCGAATCCTTGAAGCGCTCCAGGGCACTGTCAGCCTTGTCGCCAAACAGGCGGGTGCCATCAAAGGGCGTGTCCATGAGCGAGCTTTGGACATCGGGCGAGAACCCAGTTGAACGTAACCAGGTGCGACGTCTCAACGCCACAGTCGTAGAAATAGCCCTGCCCAATGAGTCAGCGGTGTCCAACCCACACCGAATGGCAAACTTAGCCGGGTCCTTACCCTCAGCAATTGCCTGAGAAAGGACAGCCTGCACCTCCTCAGGACATTGAGGCAACACCTGAGCAACGGCATCCCACACCACGTAGGAGTAGCGGCCCAACAAACCGGCAGTGTTCACCGACCGCAGCCCAAGGCTGGCCGAGGGGAACAACTACTTCCCAAACTGGTCCAGCCGTTTAGAGTGATTATCTGGCAGGGCAGTAGGAAAAGCACTCTGTGACGTCGAGGCCTGAATAACCAGGCTCTCCGGCGTAGGGTGAGTATTCAAAAAGGCAGGGTCACCGGGCGCCAGTCAGTGGCACCTTGCGACGTCTTTATCTACCGGGGCCCCCGTGGCCGACCTCGACCAAGTGCCCAAGAGGATGTCGGTAAGGGCGTCATTAAAGGGAAGCAACGGCTCCGACGAAGTAGATGCCGTCTGGAGCTCCTCGGTGAGGAGGTTGGTCTTGAAGGTCACTGTGGGGAGGTCAAGATTGAGGGCCTCAGCCGCCCAACGGAGGACCATCGTGTAGGAGGCACCCGCCTCCATCATAGGCGGGGGGGTGAACCCTGGGTCAGAGGACACAAGAGGTCGCCTGCCCCCTCCAAGTCATCCACCCAATCCTGCTCGGAGTCACATTGCCGGGCAAGAGGATCCTCGGACCCTTCCCAGTTTTCGGCCGCCTCTGGGGTAGAGGGAGCCAGTCGCGGCGTCAAAGCCGGAGCTGGGGAAGGGACGAACGGCGCCGGCTGAGGTAGGACCGGCGCCGTCTCCCAATGCAGATCCCAGGCCGGAACAAAATGGTCCTGGAACCGGGCCAAGGGAGGAATAAACGGCACCCAGTGTGGCGCCGGAGCCGGCAACACCGCACCTCATGGCGCCGGGGTCAGAGCCACTGGCGAAGGATCGAGTGGCGCCGGGGCTGGCGCCGGTGGCGGAGCCGCCAGGCCAACAGATTCTGGACACGGGACCGCGGGGCCCAAAGGCGTGCCGGCGGGAGCCCGAGGCCTATAAAGGCGGTTCATGGTAGCAAGGAATTATTGCACCGGTTCGGGAGTCGCCGACGGACCCGGGTATGGCGGGTAGGCCGCGGGACTCCCAGGCTCCAGGGGAGCCGCTGGGGTGCAGTCCCTACCCCCTTCGTCTGCCTCCGGGGAGCGACAGGGGGACGTCGGAGAGCGAACACGCTTCTTCGACTTCTTTTTATGGCGTCACTGACCGGAATCCGAAGGCAAAGACTTGGAGCCGGAGGAGCGACGGCTCCGGTCCTGCGAGCAGTCCTGGGAACGACCCCTGGACCTGGAGCGGCGGTGTGACGAATGCCGGACCTCCAGCAACTTCCGACGCCACTCCCGCAAGGCCTTGGGGGCCATGGCTCGACAATCCCGGCAGTACCGGGAGTCGTGGTCAGTCTCCAGGCAGTAGAGGCACACATCGTGGGGGTCCGCCACCAACATATTACGGTGAAAGGCCCCACAGGACTTAAAGCCGGGCATCCCTACGCGCACCAGGAGAAAAGAGAGAAGTCTCAAAATAGTAGTCAAAAAATGACTAAGGTACGTGCTCAATCCAGATCTGCGCTCGCTGGTGCGTAAAAAGAAAGAACTGAAGTCAGCGCGCATGGGTGGCGCCTAAGTACTCTCCTTTGCGTCATCTCGGCGCTTACGCCAGCGACGGACGCGGAGCCGCGCGACGCCACCTAATGACGCGCAGGGATACTGCAAAGCGAAACTTTCCGGATCCATTCTGACGCCTGGGGATATCCTAAGGTAAGGAATCTATCACTAACGTGTCTCTTTCAAATACATCAACCGGTCTTCTCACGACGGGCTTCCCCCTGCCCCACGGACACACGCTGCTGACTCCACGCTCGAGCTGAGCGGTAAGTGTCTTTTGCCTTTAGCGCCTCCCGGAGTTATGCTTTACGGAACATATATGCCCCCTCGTACATTGATAGCGTTAACATGACAACATTTCGCACTCTTTCTTAGCGGAAATCCACTATTCCGCACTCCGCTGACACAGCACTACGTTCCCCATCATGCCCTGGACAGCTTCCAGGAAGCAGTCTCCTGGTCAGCGCATACCGGTTATATCCACCGGTGATCTCCCGTTGGACATCCCCCTGTCCACACGGACAGACCCTGCTAACTTCATACTCAAACAGAGCGGTAGGTGCCTTTTGACTTCAGCGGCTCTATTGTCATGTATTCAAAGCGCAGCCCTTACCCGCTTGGCACTGTTTCTGTCTAATGGCCTCACTCATACCCCAGGGGTCCCTTTCCATCTGAGCTTTTTTCACCCATCACAGCCTTTCAGAAACACGTCTCACACGCGCTCCTATTTAGTCCGGTTGTGCTGCATTAGGGTATTACCCGCATGAACAGTGCTCCGAACACTAATAGGGCCTTGTGGAGTTGCCCTACATTTGCTAGACTCATGATAGCAGCCATGCACGGGTTTTTGCCCGGGGCATGCTTCTGTGGCTTCTTGTAATCTGTTTGATACACCGTAACCTTAACACTCTAGCAGCCACGCACAGCTACCAGTCAGAAGTTCCTCACCGGGGTTTTACTCGATGCTGATGATAGGAATCTTTTTTCAAATTTCTTTTTTAAAATCTTCAGCCAACAGTAGCGCAGTTATGCAAATCCTACAACCGTTCATCTCTGGGAACATAGACTTGGTCTTGATCTAATAACTAACTAATTGCTTGACTCCTAAAAGCTTGTCCCTTTGTTAATTGAGCACAACTCTTCTGACATATTACGCCACACCCTCTACTTATTAGGTTGCATTGACGTTTGTACCTAAGGCTACCTGCCAGGGACAGATGTGGTATAATACCTGACTTTTGCAGGTGAGTGACACAGAACTAAGCTACAAGTGAGTAAAGTACTACACTAGTTCTGCTGCATGACACTTGATACTAGTGTACAAGTTAAATGTATTTGTCTATGTGGATATGTGAGAGTGTGGTCCAACTATGCTATACCCCATTATACTGTTTTAACAGCGCAGTATGTTGTTTATGTTTTATCACAGGTCTTACCAGTGAATCTGCTGAACTGCCGGATCACTGATTTACCCATCTCTAATACACACACCGTATTTCTATCACTATTTTTCACCCACGTAGCAGTAGCTATATTAAGAAATCATGACGAAAGCCATGACACTTGTGTCAGTCAACAGGCTGAAACATGTCGATCACTTTCTAGTGTAACAGCATCTAATGTCGGCAGTCACACTATCCACTACAAGTTTTTAATACAAGAATCAGGTAGCAACAATAAACTATGTCTGGCCAACCTTGTAGCTAGTTTTACTCACTGTTTAGCTAGCACTGCACTCCCTTCACCACACACTACGCTCACATTGGTGTAATGCTCAGATCTCCCCAGGACCAAGGTATGTACCGTCACTTTCCCAGGGAGAGAATATCTGATCCAAACTTATGTAATATAACATATACACAGCCCTTCCTAAGGTGGGCAAACTTTCAACACTCCCCCAAAGGCAAGGCAAGAAAACAATATATACACAGACTTTGCACATCACTTGCCAGGAGTAGAACAACTTCCAATAACACAATTACCTGCTAGAAGGGAATTCACCCATCATTCTACAACAGAATACTTGGCCAAGAATAGTCCACACCTCCTGCTACAAGGAAAAGACGAATTGGTATATCTGGGATGTATGTATTAGTAAATAGCACCACACGGTAAGCAAAATGCACCTATCATAGCAGACTCTAACATATCAATAGTATGATTGAAACACAATCAAGGCAAACATATATGTAGAAATATATATATGGATATAAGAATCAGAAAATAAGAAGGAAAGGAGAAAATCAGTAATGAATCAAGAGACAGTTAGTAGCAGAGTCACCTCACCTACTGCTCCATCATTTCCCCCCACTTCGCTCAAGGGGAGTCCATTGCTTGAACCCGGTGAAGCTCAGAGGTGACACCAGCCTCCACTCTTCCGTGACACGGTGTGAACTTCCACCAGGCCAGTGTAGGCTCCCCTTTTTAATACAAATTCAAACACAGCAAAGCTTCTAGCAAGCCTCTCCCCATCGTTCTCATGAGAGCCCGTACCAGCCTGCTCCAAGGCCACCGCATCGTTTGATCAGGCCTTTGCTATGGCTCCGAGACAGACCATGTACATTCCTCTGATAAGAACCAGTTCTCTCTAGTCAGTAAAGTGTGAAAAACAGGAGGAAAGCAAAACATGCCCTCTTCTTCGTGCAGGCACAGAAAATAGCTTCAGCATGAAAATGAAGTTAGTTGAGCCATGCACACAAAGGCCCAAAGCAAGATGGAATCAGAAAAGCAAGGATGACATGAAACCATGTCAAAGGCAAAAGTCAGCACCTATAATTCTCATCCACACAATTTACAAGCACCACTGAGCAC
Organism: Triturus cristatus; assembly: GCF_964204655.1. Classification (NCBI taxonomy): domain Eukaryota; kingdom Metazoa; phylum Chordata; class Amphibia; order Caudata; family Salamandridae; genus Triturus; species Triturus cristatus. Next base: position 1,101,745,362 of record NC_140585.1, on the reverse strand, counting down.
ACAGAAAAATTTGAAGCAAGGTAAAGTCAGAAGGCAGAATGACATTAGACCACGTCAAAGCCAATAGGTCAAAGTCATAATTCACCTAACCCAAATAACATTATACACTTAATCCCTCGGTATCCAACATTGAGCACATGTGTGCACCATCACCCACAACACTGCACCTCGACATCCCACGCCTCCTATTCTTGGCAAGACTATTCTACTAAAAGACAGCAAGATTACAGGACAGAAGAGAAGCAGGCATATGCAAACCCATCCTACATTAAGGCTGGGGTAACATAACACACTTAATTAAGTCAGTACAAAATGGTGGTGGTTGAGGGTCATCATAGGGTGTCAGACCACAAAAGTGGCTCATTCACTACAATTGGGTTTTATGAATACCCCTCTTGTCTAAAAAACATCCTGAGCTCCTCCCCCACAGCAAGGGGGTTGTATCACCTGTCACAACTAGGTTCATGACACGAGGAGGTATCCTGATGATGAAGCAGGACACCTCTGGTGTGTGAGGGAAACTGTCCTAAAAAGCGACTCCCTCCCCCCTCCTCCTAGCATCGTTCCCTTCCACACACCCGCCCTGTGCGACCCCGGACCAGAGGGCTCTCTGTGTGTTAGACCATCTACCTCATACCCAATTTTGCCACTTCAGCTTTCAATAGGTGAGTTTCCTGTAGCACAGCAATGTGAGTCTTGTATCGACAGAGATAAGAATAGACCCTCGATATCTTGGGGGGAGGGGGCACGAAGGCCCCTAACTTTCCAAGTTAGTAACACTTCCCATGATCGCCATAATAGGCAAGGGGAATACTCAGTGGGGTCCAACACAACCGCCCCCCACCCCTGCTTATTCTCATCCAGATCTCAGTCTTCCACGCCTCCGTTCACAGTGGCCCTCGATAAACCATGATGTTGCTCATTAAAAAAATCTGACTAAAACATGTTACTTCTCTTAGCAAATGTAAACATCCCCAAAGGTAAATCCAGTTCCCGCCCCCCAAACATTTGAGCCAACCCAAGTGTAGCACTAATTCATCCTAGCTCTTCTGCAAACTTATACAAAATGCACCTGTTGGGCCTGACATCCTTGTCGTGGTTTTCCCCCAACCTTTAGCCTTTCATCCTACTGATTTTGTTGACTTTGTTTTTGCTGGCTTTTGTACAGTGTGCATTTTACCACTACTAACCAGTGCTAAAGTGTTTGTGCTCTCCTTTAATCATGGTTAAATTGGCTTACACTAAATTGGCACATTTTATTAATTTCTAAGTTCCCAGCAAATTGGTACTATATGTAACCAGGGTCTGTTAATTAAATGCTACTAGAGGGCAAGCAGCACGTATTGTGCCACTCACTTCAGTAGCCCTTTATAAATGTCTCAGGCCTGCCATTACATCTTGTGTGTGCAGTATTAACTGCCATTTCGTCCTGGCAAAATGAACCTTTTGCCAGGCCCAATCCTTCCTTTCTGCTACCTATGCCCTGAACAGGCCAGAGGGCATGGTGCAATGCATTTGAAAAGTTGACATATACTTTTAAGTTTTCCATACCCTGATGGTGAAAAACTCTTAAATTGTTTCACTACAGCAAGGCCTACCTCTAACATAGATTACCATTGGATTACCTCATTACATTTAATAAATACTTACTTTCAATTGGGTCCAAGTAGGAATATTGACTTTGGTGTCTAAAGAATTGTAATTTCAAACCCTCTTAAATGGTACAATCTGATTTTAAGTCGCATTTCTGAAAATGCCACTTTTAGAAGGCTTGCAGTTTTGTGTCCTAACCAATTGGTGCTGCGGCCTGTATTATATGAATAGTTGTAGATGGCAGTTGTTTATTGCTTACAGAGGGCGAGACATAGGAGGAATTGGTGTTGGCAGGATGATCCATCTCCGATTTGATTGGGGGCGGGGAGCTGCCACCTACCACATTTGCACATCTCTAAAGCTCTGTCTGAGCTCATTCACAAAGACTTTGACACTAGTCTTTTGTGTCCCTAGACAAACTGGGCCTGGGCAGAGAGGCAGGAAACCTCCAGAACCTTCACCTATTTCAAAGCTGGCACCAGGTATAAATAGTGGACCCTCAGACACAACTTAATAGTACACCTCTGGGCCTGCAGATACTACAGACGAAGGGCTTCTTTGCTGCGCTGTTGCAAGGACAGGTATTCTGCTGCCCTGCTACGCTGCTTGCCTGCGGCTCTGTTTGCTGAGAAGGAAGACTGGACCTGCACCCTTCAATTGCAAGCTGAAGTGACTCCAAGGGCCAGCTGACTAACCTCCTGTTCTGAGCTACACTGAGCTACAGGGATTTAAGAGGCTCATCTACCTGCCGTCTGAGCCTGCAACTGGAACGGCCTGAGCTCTGCTTGCCTTTGCTGGAGTGGATCCCTGATCCCCTAGAGGTGCCCCTTAGGTACTACACCCTTGCTGTGGCATCAGATGAGCTCCCTCTCTAAAAAAGGAGAAATCCCAAAGATTTGGGGTCTTCAGAGCTGAAATGGGCCTGTTTGCTCCAAGATCTTGTCTGACTCCTTGCGCCACATCACCCGGTAGTGGCAAAACGAGATCTGCACTTCATGCTACAGCATGGACAGCTCATGTTGAACACAAAGCTCCAGCAACGACCGTCCACCACCCCAGATTGAATCTTCACACTACAGTGATGAATGTTTGTAATGCCCAGCCTGACCATTTGTGATGATCTACCTGCTCCTCGCGGCCTCTTCCACCACCGAAACTCTTAATGCTGTACTTTAAAAGGTAACTCTTTCAGTTGGATTAACCTGGTCCCTGTATCCAGCCCACGCTCCATCGTGGTTGGCCTGAACTTTTGACTTTCTCCCTGTCACGTAAGACCAGATATCCGCAAGTGGCGCGTTGTGCTTTTTGACGCTGTGCTTACCTGAAGTCTTTGAAATTGCATATTTCCGATTCTACTGATAAGAGTTTTGCAGTTTGGGTCTCAAATAATTTATTACATTTTACACTATTTTTCTAATTTCGTGTGGGACGTTTGTGTTGTGCTTTAACTTAATTACTGTTTTAAGCCCACTGTCTTCTGGGACTAGGGTCATGGTAAGCGTCCCAAGCCTACCCAGACCCTTCAGATTGTTGTGCACAAAAGTCCTGGGCCTGTGGGACCCCTTGCTAGACATGCAAGCCCCTAGGACAGCCCTCCTAGTTTAACAGCCACAGTCTTACAATCTGGACTCCCAACAGCATGCCTTCCAGCTGGTGCACCAACCCAAAGGCCAAAGAGGTACCCTGTGGGGCACTGCCCATATCTATGTGGTTGGTTCTGTGTCACTCCACTGACTCAAAGCTGTCCTCGGGGTCATGCAATGAAGATTCTCTTTCTCTGGCCATCTTTCTGTCCCCATGAACTCTAATCCTCCGTGTGGACCTGTGAAACTGACACTGGGGCACCTGGTTGTTGTTGGCATCTGTGTCTTATTCTGCCTCAATCGCAGTGCCGGCTGCTGTTTGCACGTGATCTCAGTCGGTCAGATCCCCGCCTTGTCGCAGACCTCTTGAGATTCCAGGGGGCAACAGCAGGGACTAGACATGGCCCAGCAGACTGGCAGTGCTGTACGTCAGCCCCGTTGCATGTCTGTCAACTGGCCGTGAGCCAGACGCTGTGGACAGGTTACAGGGCCTTAGGCCCGGGCCACTCTCCAAAGTCTGTGTCCACTCCCCAACCCCACAATGGAGGCATGGGCGCCAAGCACAGACTGGCTGGCGGACAAAGAGCCACTCCAACATATTTGGATCTACCAGGTACAGGCTTTGACAGAGAGGGCTTGTCTGCCATCCCTCAAGTAGTCGGGTGGCTCACCTTGTCTTCCCCCGTTATCTACTTTAACCTCTGTAAGCCTTTAGGGATCCACTGGACTCTGTGTACACTGTGCCCTCACATTGGTATAGTATATACAGAGCCGGCTTCCTACATTGGTGGATCAGAGGTGGGATCTACAACTTTGCATTTGTTGGACTGACTTGGTCAACACCTGATCACACGACAGAACTCCTAAATTGTTTTTAGAATTCCGATTTTTTTGAATTGGCAATTTTTTTTTAATTCCTAAAAGTCTTGTTAGGGCCTCGATTAAGTTCCCTTAGATTTAAAAAAAAAAAACTCACCATAGTTAGGGGTAAGAGAGTTTAAATTATTTTGTAGAATGTCTCTTAATAATAACCCAGCTATTAGTGAATACATAACAAAAGACATAGAGAACATAGTTGAGGAGCTCAACCTCACCCCTTACCTCCATTTAGAATTTAGGGAGTTAAGGTCTCTATGTAAACTTTCAAACATTACTATGGGGTTCCATCCCTCCAAACAAAAGCTCCAGGATCTGTTGGTAGGATATGCTAAGGACCACCAGGATGGAGGGGATGAGGATACCTTCCAACCCCCTCACTTCCTAGGGAGAGCAGGGTCCTTGTGCCTCTGACTCCAAGAATACAACTCACAGCACCTAGATCCTACACAGGTGGGTCAGGTACGTCTGAGTCCATGGAGGACAGCCTCAATGAGGAGACCAACCTTTTAGTAAGGTTGGCCAAAAGTTTAGACATAGAGACCAGACTCTTGGCTCTAGAGAAAGAGCAGAGATGGGCCTAGCTCCCATCAGTGGTGGCAGCAATTTAATAAATAGGGTCAGGGAGCAATCTTATGATCCCATAATCCCCAAAGAGATTGTCCCTAAATTTGAGGATGGTGATGATATCACCAAGTGGTTCACGGCCTCTGAGAGGGCTTGTGAAGCCAGAAAAGTGAGGACAACTCTCTGGCAGGCTCACCTCTGGGAACTGTTCTCTGGTAAGTGGAGGGACAGACTTCTGACCATTAGTGGGGCAGAAGCAGAGTCCTAAGTACTCATGAAGGGCACTCTGATTTAGGGATTTGGACTCAATGCTGAGGAGTATAGAATTAAATTCAGGAGGGGTTAGAAAACCCAGAGTCAACCCTGGGTAGAATTTGTAGACAACTCAATGAAAACACAAGGTGGCTGGTTGACTGGAAGTAAAGTGCAAGATTATGATGGTCTTTATAATGTGTTTATGAAAGAACATATACTAAGTTAATTCCACTGATTAAAAATTGCAGCAGTATCTGGTAGACCAAGGTCCAATTTCGCCCCAAGAATTGGGAAAGAAGGCAGACTACTGGGTCAAGATAAGGGTGACCAGGACGTCCACTGGGGGTGACCAAATGAAAGGGGTTACAAAACCTCCCCAGGGGAAAGACCGTGAGTATCCTAAAGATAAAAATAAGGAGTCTCAGGTAGCCCCCACAAACACCTACCTAGGAGGGTGGGCCCAAAGACACCTCACAACCTAAAGCTGGGTACCAAGGTAAGAAGTAGGATCCAAACAAGGTATGGCGTCACAACTGTCAAAAGACAGGACACCACACCAAGGACCCTAGCTGTCCTAAAAACCTAGCCCCTAGTTCAGCTCCAGGGGGTTTCAGTATGGCCTATGAAGGTAGTCCCTCAGGTGAGAAAGTTCACATAGCCTTCAACTGGAAAATGGGCCCAAAAGGTGAGTTGGAGATTCCAGAGGGGAGTAGACATGTTCACCACTTACTAGTGACTGGAATCCCAACCACTGCCCTCAGAGATACCTGTGCTAGTCACACTGTGGTGCATGACCGGATGGTACTCTCAAACCAGTATTATCCAGGGAAAACAAAAAGAGTAAGGGACATCCCAGGGGAGGTCACTGTTAGGCCTGTGGTTGTAGTGCCTTTAGAAATAGCTGGGTCCCTTAGTTGGAGAAAGGTGGTGGCCAATAAAGACCTCCCCCGTGATTGTCTTCTTGGGAATGACCACCAAGAGGTTGGTCTAAGCCAGAGTACGGTACTGGTCCAGTGCCAGACCTCATCTAAGGAACCTGGGGGGCTGAAACGGAAGTTAGTGCAGATAAGCCCCAAAAGAAGAGGCAGTGTAGGGAAGATTGACAACTGGTCGCCACAGTTCCAGTAGGCCTGGGAGAACTGGTGAAGTTCTCCCTAGCCAACAAAAAGACCTGAGTAGCCAGACAACTGTCCAGCCTGAGTTAGTGGCTCCTCATGTGACAAAACAGAGGGTGGAAGAAGGGTGTTCACTACCAAGTGTAGTGGCCACTTAGCCTAAAACAGCAGACAGGCCCTCAAACCCAAAGAAGCCTATAGGTTAGCTCCTTCTCCTACCAGTGAAGAGCTAAAGGTGTGGTTCTGGGCACTGACAGCTGTCAGTGGTCTCTGCTGGGTGTTAGCCATCATGGCAGCACAGTCCTTGGCATGGTTTACTAGCCCCACGCCAACTAGCAAGCTAGGTCTCCTGACCCTATTGGTCATGGTGGGGTTATTCAAGCTGTGGGTAACCTCTGTGGGTAAGCTGGGTTTTGCTCTAGCTAAGTTAGAATTTGCAGAGGTAGGCACCTCTGAACCCAAACTAAAAAGATGGGATAAAGACACTAAAGATCTAGTAAAGTAGCATTGGAAATTAGGTCCTGAAACTGTTTAGGTAGACCAGCTCCCCAAAGGGACTGACCTGGACAGAAGAATGTAAGTTAAAGTAGGCCCTGCAACTATCAAACCACTTCATCTACTCTTCCTCGCCTGAAAGACTAGGAAGACTCTCCCACGTTTGGCTGAGTCACCTGGCCTTTGGGCTGGGGGGGGGGGGGGGGGGGGGGGATTGTGTAGTAAGGAGGTTTCTGTTGCAGTAACCCCACCACTTATTGCCAGATTTCTGATGTGCTTTGACTTGATGTGCCCTGTGTCCCTGCAAATCAGGTCCATAGGGTCTGTGTTCTTTCCCAAACTGTACCTTTGTACCCCCAAGTGGCACCTCTCTGGCCACATGTAAGTCCCTTGTAAAAGGTACCATGGGTACCAAAGGCACTGTGACCAGGGAAGGCCTCAAAGGACTGCAGCACATATTGTGCCACCCTTAGAGGTCCTGTACCTTAACAGACACACACTGCCAATGTAGGCTGTGCGTTTTGGTGCAGAGAAAAGTGAAGTCGACATGGCACACATACCTGTGTCCGATGCCTGCAACCCACTGCCTACGAAATAGGTAACACACCTCTAACGGGGTGCACTATACCACTGGTGAGAGTTGCATGAGTACTATACCCTACAGTGTCTAAGTCCATTGTTAGACACTGGAAGTGCAGAAAAGCCATAAGGAGTATATCGTCTGTGAGTTTGTCATTATGAGCTCCATTGCACCAGAATGGCTTTACTGAATTATGGGAAGTTTGGTATCAAACTTCTCAGCATATTAAACCCACATTGAAGCCAGTGTGGGATTTATTATACAATGCACTCAAATGGGATCTTAGAGATGCACCCTGAAAAACAACCAGCCTCTGTTGGGTTCAGTGACTGCCACCACAAGACATGTTTCTGCACCCCTGGGGGTGGCCTTTGCTCCCTGGGCCCAGAGACCAAGGCTTTCCTATGAGGAGGTGGTCACGCCTCCCCCAGGTCAGGAAGAGCCATCGGTGGCAGGGGAGCTTCAAAGGCCTTGCCGCCATTTGTAATGCGACCCCCAGCCTCTCAGGAGCAGGCCCCCTTTCTTTCTCCCCTCCTTTTTGACGGCAAGATGTGCGGGAAAATTTGAACAGCCAAAAAGGTTTGCCCGCCTCTGCCAACCCCACCCCTCAAGTGGGGAGGCGAATGAAGCCCACTCTTCAGTGCCCGCCTTCGTGAAGATGGCAGGCACTCCCCAATCAGTGTTAGGGATTGTGCTAACTTCCCCCACATGGGGTGAGCACACCAAGGGTGTAGCCACCCTAAGGTTCGTAGCCCATTGGCTACTGATCTCAAGACCCCTAGAACACCCCCTACATACAGTATTTAGGAGGCAGCCCTGAAGAAGATGAAGGATTCATGCAAGCTACGAAGAAGGGCGAAAGAAGATGCCCAGCAGAGAGGACTGCAGAGAAGAACTGACTTGGCCCCAGCCATACCCGTCCATCTGCAGTTTCCAGAGATCCTGCGCCAAAAGTCGCCTTGTCTTGCAGCCAGCGACCTCCAGAACCCCTGGGAGGACTGACTGCCTTCAACAAAGACCAGATCTCCTGTGAACAGAAGCTCTGTTCAAAAGAATCACCAAAGAAAGACTTGGAGCCTGCTGAGGACAAAGAAACCGGACGCCTGGAACCACCACTGCACCCGACGCCTACAGCCAGAGTCCGATTGGCCCACCGGTCCCAGCGAGGTCCCCCAGTGCTCCAGTGTCCAAGTCCACCGAGGATTGACTCCTCCAGGGCTCCCCGATGTAGTCTTCAGCCTCTGCACCGAGACCCCACAACCGCCATTGGCTCGGTAAGGTGAAATCCTACCTCAATAGGCACCCCTGAATCCAGCCTCCCTGTGTCGTGGAGAAAAGGACCTGAGGTGCACCTTCGTCCCGGAGCCCCCTCAAATCCTCAAATGCCCATGTCTCCTGGAGGGCTATAATGTTACATGTTTCCCAGCCCTGAGGAGGGCTGTTTTCTTTCAGCCATGTTTTTGCTTCAGCTATGTTCCATGAAAAGAGGTGAATGTTTCAACTGTTGGGTTTACAAAATAGCCTTTACATGGGTCAGTCACCCTTAACTTCATTAAGGGTGCCTAGAAGCCAGCTTAATTTAGCTTGGTCTAATTCTGAGACCACTTTCTGGCCTTTATACCCCCCACTTCTTTGTGGATCTGATAAGTTTCTTCCTTTCACGTTCTGCAATACTGAGTACACCTGTAGTTTTTCTTTTGTTTGTTCTGATCCATGATGAACTCTGTGGGACGAGTTTTCAATATGGGGTCAGGGGTAAGATGGTATAATGACTTCGGATAGTTTTATAAACCAGGCTTCAAATTGTAGTTTGAAGTTCATAATGAGCTGGACTTCATCTTCTGACTGCCATGTGGTGAGCGGTTCTTTGCTTTTTTGTTTCCCTTTCGAAAGAAATTCTACGGCCAGAAGGTACATGGATTTTAGATGTTGTAGGGCTAGGATTTCTGCTAGCAATTTTATTAAGTTTCCCCTATTTAGTATGTTGCGCCGTCCCTGCGAATCATTTTCAGGTGTTAAAACTATTTGCTGCATTAATAGTACATGCTCTTGGGCTTTTCCCCGAGTTGACTCTTCCTGGTTGTCATCGCTATGATTGACTTGTTATGCATTCTGATATAGAATCCTTGTTAGGTCGTACTGCCGTTCCTGGTATTGTATATTGGAGTTTCTAATGAAAATGAGTTGGCCTGATTGGCCTCTGTTTTTTTTGTGCTTATGTTATCCTGCTCTGGGTATCCTTACTCGGTCTTTTGAGTGTTTACCCATGACAATCTCACTTGTTTAACTTCTGTTGTACTTGCTTTATCATGGTTTTGAACGTAATGTCTAGGGATTTCCTGTTGCAGTACCCCACCTTTACTAGCGTTGGGGGGTGGAATGTGGAAGAAGGTTCCTTTTGGATCTCATTTATCTTGTTAATTACACTATGCTCTCAATTTCCTGGCTCTTTCTCTTCTGTAGTGCCTTGGACATTTTTTGGCTGCCCTTGCTGAGTGATGTCCTTGTTCTCCGAGATTTTTAGGTTTAGGGCGTTAGAGACTTGACTCTTATGCACAGTTCTTTCTAGCCCATCAGCGACCTTTGAATTTGTTCCTGGAACAGGATGTCCTGAATGGTTATGTTTAACCCCTTGTGTGCCACGCCCTTTCCCCGCCCTGTGCCGGCCGTTGTATTAGCGGGCGGGGTTCATGACGAGCTTGACTCGTCATGGGCACAGCGCCACCGCGGCCCATGACGAGTCCAGCTCGTCATGGGCACACAAGGGGTTAATGGTTGTAGGGCACTTTTGTATTGTGTCTGTTCTGGTTGCTTTTTTCCATATTTCATTGTCTCTTTGGTTCATTTATCCCCTTGGACAACTGTCGTTGCTGCTTTTCTAGGTGTGGTCTCTGAACCTCCCCTACTGTATGTGATCTTTTTTACCCAAAATTCCTGGCCTACTGCAATGTGGGAATCAATTCCCTTAGAAGTGCTTTGATTAGCTTCTTCTTGGCTCCTTTTGATTTCAACTAGAAGTGTTGGCCTTGCTTGTTGAAATCCTTGTCAGGTCTATCCCTACATTGGTCGAGCTAAATATAGGAAATACTTTGGCTTCTTGCTGCTGTGCCAAGTGTATTGTTTTGTTTCTTACTTTTCTTTCACGCTTTTTTTTTTGTCTTCTAGTTTGCTTAGTTGGTTTATCTTCTTCCAAATTTAGTGTGGCTGAGCCAGCATAGTCTTTGGGGGAACTGCCTTTGTTTCCAGAGATCTTTGTTGTTCAGTTGATGTTTTCGTTGGCTTCTGTTCTTCTATTGGTGGAGCTTGTGAGGGAATTGCAATTTGATCTTCATGCTCAGTGGCAATATGCTCAGTAGGAGCTGAATTTATTATTATCTGTTCTAATAAAGTTGGTAGGCAGCTCAGTTTGTCAATTATCGGACTACAGGTGCAGGGTCCTTGCTGAGGTGAGTATTTGAATTGTACTCTTGTTATTAGATTGTTGACGTTTTCCAATTTTGTGTTTATTCCTGCGATGTATAGAGCTGCAATGTTCATTAATTCAATTTTAATATCCAGCTTGTCCGATTGCATGTTAAGTCCCTTTGTAGATGTATGTAGTGTAGTTAATAATGTTCTAAAGAGATCAAGATAGCTGCGTTTGTCATTTGGTGTTTTCCCTTGTATTGGTTCAGGTTTTGATTCCAGATTTGTTAGATGATTTTGGTTATGTAATTGACTGGTTTCCTGAGGTGAGTGGGTGAATTTGTTTTTGCGTACTATTTATGCCTTTTATTTCCATATTGCTTTCTGTTGAGACAGTATGCGCATCTCCGCTCATTCGCTCTGTATTTATTTTGATAACTTGTGAAGTTTCCTTGTTAGGTGTAATCCTTGTTGATCTCAGCCATGAAATTTCCGATCCTTCTGAGTCTTCTTGATCTATCCGATGAACCTGCGCTACTATTTTTAGCCCTTGGGTTGTTTCGTCTTTTGTTAAGATCTTAGGGGTGGAGTAAATCAGATTGTCATGATCTGTTAATGAGTTTGATGTCTGTAATTTTTATTTTATGTTTTTACCTCCATTGCTCCCTTCTAGCCAGTGCTGAGATGGGCGAATTGCTTCAATCTAGTTTTCTGTTATATTATCAGTATTGTTGTTTGAACCCTTCATTATTTCCTCTATATGTGGTTCCTTATTTATGATAGATTTTCCATTATCGTTGCTCTTTTTCCTTATTTCCACCTCTGGGGTTGCCAGGTTCGTGCCTACCAGGTTGCAGTTATGAAAGTTTGCCTGGATGTTTAAATCCTTTGCAATGTGCATAAAGTCATTTTGCGTCTCTTTTATGGTTGCGGGTTGTCCTCTGACGGGCTAATGGCGTCATAAGGCCTGGTACCTTTCCGGGTAGTGAGTATATTATGGCCCCAAGGTCTTTGAGTAAGGAGAGTCTAGACCTTGTGTTCTTAATTCCACTTTTTTTGGGTTCATACATTTTTTTTGAATTGGTGAAATTAACATACTCCTTAGGGTGTAACCCGGGTCTACTGCCTTGGCTGGTTTTTTAATGTTTTTTTTTTTTGCACCTTGCTTCAGATTGTTAGACTTCTGGCCCAGCGTCCGCTTGACTCTATTGGATTCTCATATTTTCTTTTGGATTTCCGTGAAGTAGCCTAACACTTGCCCTGTCAGTCCTATCAGTCCTGTGGGCTATGGGGCAGTGCGAGTAGTTGTTTGATCTTTTTTTCCTTTGGGATTTTATTTGAGTTGTGTTCCTTGTATTTTGTTATATTTTTTGTTTCGTTCTGTTTATGTTATGCCCTAAATTATGCCTTAAAATATATTTCTTTGGAGGCAGTTATATTTCTTTGCGGGAAGTATGACCACCAGTTTTGTCTGCTCTAGTTTACTTGGAGTAAATGGCAATCAAGCTTGTGGTTGATGGTAGGATGGGAGCTTGATCTTAATAGCAATCCTTTTGTTGGTGCTCCATTTTGAGTACTTTTAACCTAATCAGCTGGGAGGGGGACTCCTTTATGGCTGATTGTGCTAGGATTATGAAAGTGCTGTTGAGGCTGTTAAGGCTATTCAGTTTATTGCGCCGTCTGGTTGGAGCGCCGGCACTCTCCACTACAATCCACCAATACAATGCCACAACACCGAAATCCCCTGCAACGCCTCCCCTGCACATCCTCTTTAAGGGGTGAAGCCAAGCTGTGCGAGCTAGGTAATTTGGAGCTAGCAACTAACAGTTCAAATAAAATGTTAATCCAGTATTTGTAAAGCGCGAACAGTTACCCGAAGTCATCCCGGCGCTGGGGACCGTCTGGAAGATTAAGCAAGCTATTGCCCAGAGTCACATGGTGCTGGGCTGACCTGCCGCCGGTGCTGGGGATCAAACCGTGAGACTCAGATTCCAGCATCAGTCGCCCTGGCTGCGACGCCACACCTCTTCCCTCTTAACCGTGGTAGGGGCAGGAGAGCTGTACAACCTGTGAGTGCTAGATAATTTGCAGCTGGTAGGGGCAGGTTAGCGGTTGGGGCACTCAGTCAGCAGCAGTGAATGGCTTGAGTCTGCTCCCCCCGATAATCACTTCTTTCCCGAACAGCCTCCACACGGGCTGTCTTATGGGTTGTCTCACTGTTGGCGTGTTGGCAGGGGCCGGGACTGATAATAGTTGGACTTGGACATGGTGGCTGGCTATCAGGCTGTCAGCGGTGGTAGGGGGCAGCAGGAGGTCTGGATCAGCAATCAACAGCCAGGTGGAGCCTAGTGGGGGACCTAGTGGGAGCAGGCAGACACGCAAGCTGCACCCAGACCTGGCTGGGTTGCTTCCGTGGGGGGCCGGACTCACTTTCAGCAAGACTCGCTAAGAGCCTTGTGCTCAGTCCCACTCTGCCTCAGACCACCCCCCACCTCTCCTCACCTCTGCTCGTGGGCACCAATCACCGTTCTGTACCGTCAGCCGTGCGCCAATCTTCTGGTCTGGATCACGTCTGGATCCTGAATGGCCGAATGGTTCCCAGCTGGCCTGGGAAGCTCACGCCGAAGCTGCTGCAGCTCGAGCCTGCCGCACTGCGCGCGTCTTACTACCAGAAGCACTCCTCACTCGACCCTGATGCGAGTGTTTTCATATCAATTTCCATTACTTACCTTTATCCAGTGTGGTATCTAGGCATACCACACTGTGTAAGAAAAGCAATCTAAAAAGTAATCATTCAGTAGTTGTAAAGTAACTGAAGAACAAGTTACTTACCTTCGGTAACGATATATCTGTAAGAAACATTAGTTAGTTAGATTCCTTACCTTAGAATATCCCCAGGCGTCAGGCTGGATCCGGAAAGATTTTCGTCAGCAATACCCTTGCGCATCGCTAGGCGTCGTGTCCGGCTCCGCGTCCGTCGTCGGCGTCGTGATCGCCAGGATGACGTCGGAGTACTTAGACGCCACCCTCGCGCGCTGACGTCAGTTCTTGTACATAGCTTTCCGGGCCAGGAACGCAGAGCCATGCAAAAAACCGACACTAGTGCCATGAATCTGGGGCCCTGAAAGGGATGACCTTAACCCTTAACCCTAGATATCAGTTCGCAGAACGGGGAGGATGGGTGGGGCGGTAATGAATGTAACTAACTAATGTTTCTTACAGATGTATCGTTACCGAAGGTAAGTAACTTGTTCATCTGAAAGAAACACGTTAGTTAGATTACTTACCTTAGAATAGATACCCCAGCAATACCAACCCCGGTGGTGGGTCTTCGAATCAAGATCACACCAGGAAGTCCTGGAGAACGGAACGGCCAAAGAAGCCGTCTCTCCGGACTTGGCTGTCCAGGCAGTAATGTTTAGCAAACGTGTGCAGCGAGGCCCACGTAGCTGCCTGACAAATGTCCTGCAGAGGGACTCCCCGTCCCAGGGCAGTAGTAGCCGCTGTGGCACGAGTGGAATGGGCCCTCAGCCCCACAGGAGGTTCCTTCTTAGCCAAGGAATAACAGGCCTTAATAAACAAAACTACCCACCGAGAGATGGTTCGCTTGTGCACTGCCCGCCCCTTCTTAGCGCCCATGTAGCCAACAAAGAGTTGGTCGTCCACCCGGAACTGTTTCGTGCGGTCCAGATAGAAGGACAGCGCTCGTTTTGGGTCCAGACGGTGGAAACTCTCTTACTCTTTCGAGGGATGCGGAGGTGGAAAGAAGGTGGGCACTGTAACAGACTGGCCGATGTGAAAGGCAGTTACCACCTTAGGGAGAAAGGAAGGACGAGTCCTGAGAACAAACTTGTCCGGATGGACAGAGAAAAAAGGAGGCTTAGAAGAAAGAGCCTGGAGCTCACTCACCCGTCTGGCAGAGGTGATGGCAACCTGGAAAGCAGTCTTAAGAGTCAGAAGACGGAGAGGACAATTATGAAGTGGCTCAAAAGGAGCGCACATCAGATAGGTTAACACCAGGTTCTAGTCCCACAGAGGCTTTTATGAAAGGGACAGGAGGAAACATAGGCGTAATACCTTTAAAGAATTGAGCAACAACAGGGGACTTGAAAAGAGAAGGCTGATCAGGAAGCCATAAGAAAGCAGAAACAGCTGAAAGATATCCCTTGAGGGTGCCCAGGGCAGAGCCCTGCTGGGCCAGGGAAAGAATAAAGTGGAGAACTTATGAAAGAGGGGCAGAAAGGGGATCCACAGCCTTTGCTGTGCACCATCCAACAAATTTGTTCCACCTGCAGGCGTATACCGTTTTAGTGGAGGGACGCCTGGCTGCCAGAATGGCATCACAGACTTCAGGAGGCAAGTCAAATGGCATCAACTGTCGCCGCTCAATCTCCACGCATGGAGGTGGAGGCTGGACAGGTTCGGGTGGAGGACCGTTCCCTGCTGTGGCCCCCCTATCCCATGAGGGACGCATCCATCACCACTACGTGCTCCGGTTGGGGTAGGGAGAGGGATCTGCCACTGACCCAATCGCGGTACTTGAGCCACCACTGCAACTGCCTTGCAGTGCCCTCCGAGATCAGGACGTGGTCCGACAGGTTGCCCCGATGTTGAGCCCACTGGAACTTCAGGTCCCACTGCAGAGCCCGCATCCGCCATCTGGCGCAATGTACCAGCAGGATGCAGGAGGCCATCAGACCCAGCAGCCGCAGCACCAACCTGACCGAAACTCAGGATAAAGGCTGAAAGATCGGAATCAGAGCCTGAATATCCAGAACCCGCTGTTCCGGAGGATAGACCCGAAACTGCGCAGAGTCGAGAACCGCTCTGATGAAAAGGAGCTTCTGGGAGAGACTCAGATGCTGCTTCGGCACGTTGATGGAGAACCCCAGCAAATGCAGGAGGTCGGCAGTAGTCTGGAGGTGGGAGACGACTGCCTGGGGGGAGCCCGCCTTCAACAACCAGTCGTCGAGATAGGGGGAAGACTGGAATCCCTAATCTGCGCAGATCAGCTGCGACCACCGCCATCACTTTCGTGAACACCCGAGGGGCACTGGTGAGGTCGAAGGGGAGCACAGTAAACTGAAAGTGCTCGTGGCCTACCTTGAACTGCAGGTAACGCCGGTGCGCCGGCAGGACGGGGATGTGTAAATATACGTCCTGGAAATCCAACGCTACCATCCAGTCTCCAGGGTCTAGGGCAGCCAGAACCAGAGCTAAGGTGAGCATCTTGAACTTCTCCTTCCGGAGGAAGGCGTTGACGCTCGTGAGGTCCAAGATAGGGCTTAGGCCCCCTTTGCCCTTCTTGGGAACCAGAAAGTAGTGGGAATAACAACCCGACCTACTTCAGGGCCAGGAACGCGCTCGATGGCCCCCTTGGCCAAGAGGGCCGTAACTTCCTCCTGCAGAATTTGCAAGTGATCCCCCGATATGCGGTGGTACTGCGGTGGCATGGCTGGAGGGGTCGCCTCAAAGGGGAGGGAGTAGCCCCTCCAGATGATTTGCAGCACCCACCTGTCCGATGTGATGGTACGACAGTGGAGCAGGTGATGGCGAACTCTGCCTCCCACTGACGTGAAATGAGCCTGAAAGCTCGGACTAGGAAGGCTTTGAGGCAGATGCTGCTGGGGCAGATGTGGGCTGACCGGCTCTCTGTCCCCCTGCTCTGCCTCAGCGGAATCCACATCCTTGGCCACGAAAGGGGTGAAAAGCGGAAGTTTGCGGGTGTGGGCCGAGAGGCCCAAGGACTTGGCCGTAGCCCTGGAGTCCTTAAAGCGCTCCAGCGCACTATCCGCTTTGTCGCAAAAAAGGCGACGGCCATCGAAGGGCATGTCCATGAGGGTGCTCTGGACATCCCCGGAGAAATTTGCGACGAATCGCCACTGTGGTCGCAATTGCCCTACCTAGCGAGTCCGTTGTGTCAAGCCCACATCGTATCGAGTACCGTCCTGCATTCCGCCCCTCAGCAAGAGCCGTGTCCGGGCTTCCTCCGGACACTGGGGCAGCACGTCCGCCACCGTATCCCACAAGGAGTGGGTGTAACGGTCCAAAAGGCACACAGTGTTGATAGACCGCAACCCCAAACTAAGGGAAAAAATAGCTTCTTCCCAAACTGTTTCAACCTTTTGGATTCCCGATCCGGAGGAGCGGACGGGAAGGCGGTCTGGGAGGTAGAGGCCTGGATAACCAGGCTCTCAGGGGTGGGGTGCACCGACAGAAAGCTGGGGTCGCCCGGCGCAGGCGTCGGGCCACATTCCGGTCCACAGGAGTGACTGTGGAGGGCTTGGACCAGGTGCCCATCAGAACGTCAGTCAGTGCTTCATTGAACTGCAGTAGAGGCTCCGAGGAGCTTACTGGTGGTTGAAGCACTTCAGTGAGGAGGTTAGCCCTCACAGCAGGGAGCTCCAGATGAAGGGCTTCGGCAGCCATCACCACAGAATAGGGAGGAGAAATGGAGCCATTGTCAGGGGAGGTGTCAAGACCACTGGCATCCCCCAGCTCTTCTGCCCAGTCCTGACTTAACTGGCACTGCTGTGCCAGAGGGTCCTCAGACCCCTCCCAGTCGTCCCCGTCATCCGACTCCAGGTAGACAGGCTGAAAGGTCGGAGCTGGGCGGTAGATGAATTGCTCATCCATCGGCACCGGAGACGGCACGGGGAGGCGACGCTCCGATGCCGGACCCGCACTGAACCTGGGGACGACGTTGTCCGAAGATGGCGCCGGCACCGAAGGGATCAGCGCCGGCGGAGGGGTTCTAAGGTCAACGGGCGTCTTACTGGGATCCAGGCCTGGATCCCACAGGGGCCTGCGGCCTCGGGACCGAAGTCGACAACGGCGCCAGAGCCGCTGGGCCTCCCGGTCGGACATGCGGGGTCCGAAGGCGCGCCGGCAGGCCTCGACGGCGGAGCAAGACTCCTCATGGCCACGAGGAAGTCTCGGATCTCGCTCGGAGTCGCATTAGGCCCAGGGACCTGAGGGTCTGGGGCCGGATGCAACTCCTGCGGCCCCGACGGAGCTGCGTGGGTGGTGCCACCCGAACCCTCAGCGCGACCAGCGAGGGGAGTCAGAAGAGCGATGTCGCCTCTTCGACTTCTTACTGTGCCTCGACTTACCGGAATGCAAGGACTTCGACCCCGACAAGCGGTGATGACTGCGGCTCCGCGACCGGTCCCTCGACCTCCTACTCGACAAGGACCTTGAGCCGACTGCCGGATCTCGAGCAGCTTGCAGTACCGCTCCCGACTAGCCTTCGAGGTCAAGGCCCGGCAGTCGAGGCACGACTCGGCATCACGGTCGGCCCCAAGGCAGTAGAGACACCGGCGGCGGTGATCCGTGACCGACATCAGGCGATGACAGGCGTCGCACGGCTTGAACCCAGGCATCCCTACAGGCACCAGGAGTCGATGTCGACTCGAAAGAGGAACCAAAAAAGTTCAAAAAGTTTAGGCAAAAAGTGACTAAATGGTATGCTCCTCCCGGATCTGCGCTTACTGGCGCGGAAAAAAGAAGAACTGACGTCAGCGCGCGAGGGCGGCGTCTAAGTACTCAGACGACGTCATCCCGGCAATCACGACGCCGGTGACGGACGCGGAGCCACAGACGACGCCTAGTGACGCGCAAGGGTATTGCTGACGAAAATCTTTCCGGATCCAGCCTGACACCTGGGGATATTCTAAGGTAAGGAATCTAACTAACATGTTTCTTTCAGATAAGTAATTTCAACTGTTTCTGAATAATTGACCTCTCTGTAACCAAAAAATAAGGGATCTGGCCTTTTGCTGCGTGGAGTTCCTAGTTATTCCTGTTCGCTCACCTTGTGGAAAAATCGTTACGTTTTTCGCAAAACCCTCACCCACCAGGGTTACCCCTTGGTGGCATGCTTCATCATAGGGTCCTCCCTGTTCTGCTACGCAACGGGCGTGCTGGACCAGAAGAACTACGAGGGAGCACTGACAGTAATGACTATGTGAGGCAGATTGTTCTGCTGGGAAGGAGTGAGGTAAATTAAGTGTATGTTTAAAAATACCTGGCTAGTGGGTGATGCTACTTTTATTACCCCCAGTCGGTATGATTAAAAACAGGGGAACAAAAAAGGACTATATGGGATTTTAAAGAGCCCAAATCCTAAAGGTTCACATGTTTCTAGCCTACCCCTACAGCTATTCTTCCGGACCTAGTATTTTCTAATGTTGTACCTAGTTCCACTCCTATAGTGGGTCTACTAAATCCAACTGAGATACAGTGCCGCAATCGCACAATTATACTCAGGTGCTAAACAAATTTTATCCAACCTGGTAATCCTACTATGATTATTCTGAAAAGAGAAAGCAAAAAGAAATAACACTTATAATGTCTCCACTTGAGTTCCTGATTACATTGTAAAAATGGGTTGCCATTCCTTTTCAAGTGAATACCTTATTAGTGAATAAACCAACCTCATGTGATATATTCTATCATGATATATCAATGACACATCTAATATAGTGGTCCTAACAAATTGTGATTCCTTCA
Source organism: Triturus cristatus (assembly GCF_964204655.1). NCBI lineage: Eukaryota > Metazoa > Chordata > Amphibia > Caudata > Salamandridae > Triturus > Triturus cristatus. The sequence continues at coordinate 1,101,726,382 of NC_140585.1, read as the reverse complement.
TACACTTAGAAACATTGTCACTTGTGAAGAAATTGCTTACATTCACTGATGTGCCCATTAGTATATATTGCCGTGATTTCTTGACACACTTTAGTTTTATCACAAAACAGATGTACACCAGGAAAGACATACAAGCACACCATAAGTCTATAACACGTATTTATCACTTTTTATTGAGTACACGTTCATCTTCGAAAGATACGGTTACAGAACAAATGGTCGTCATACATTTGTGCTTCACACTACATTCAGACTCTTTCGTTAACTTATCACTGTTGAAGCCTAGGCTCTATGCGGGAAGTTCTGCTTTTAGTCACACACTGTTGGAAGAACGTAACGTTGGAAAAAACAATTTGCATGAAGCTCGTAATCCTTTTGATAAAAAAAAGGCTCGTAGTTAAATGTAAGGCGATCAGGGCGGCACCTTCGTATTGAACACTCACCTCATCAAAGCCTGAACTTCTTCAGATTACCTACAAAAAGATTCGCTCGGGAACCGCATCTTGCTGGTCCCGAGGAAGATCCCATTTTTAATGCAACTGTGTGTACCTTTGTGCACAGGTTTTCAGGACGTAGAGCGTCTAGAGTGTTAACGCTTAAAAATGGCCGCCCTGTAGCAGCTTTATTCGGAAGTGAGGAAAAGAGGAAAAAAATGGAACAAGCATTTACAATGCAACAGGTCTCGCATTTGTAAATTTTAGAGCTATCGTACACTAAAACTACGGACCCAAATCACTCCATTCCAATGCTCGCAAGACTCCAAGATTACATCAGGTGTGATAATGTAATGTTAGCACGTATTTGTTATCTTAGCTCATCCTGCTATCCTTACACACTTGGAATATATTATGACATTTATTCAGAATTAATAAGGGCAGAAGTTACAACTAAAAAAACTGCCTGCAGCACTGAGCCCATATACACTATAAGACGAGCATATTTTCAAATACAAATGCTGAGTTTTAAGCACGACGGCGTGCTTGTCTACAAAATCAGGAATTTTCACGCTCGCTGCTAACATTAGCTGCAATAGTAATTACGACCCAAATCACTCCATTCCAATGCTCGCAAAACTCGCAGATTACATCAGGTGTGATAGTATAATGTCAGCACGTAATTGTTATCTCAGCTCATCCTGCTATCCTTACACACTTGGAATATAATGTGACATTTATTGAGAATTAATAAGGGCACAAGTTACAACTAAAAAAACTGCCTGCAGCACTGAGCCCATATACACTATAAGACAAACATATTTTCAAATACAAATGCTGAGTTTTAAGCACGACGGCGTGCTTGTCTACAAAATCAGAAATTTTCACGCTCGCTGCTAACATCAGCTGCGATAGTAATTACGAGCCAAATCACTCCATTCCAATGCCGCAAAATAAAGACAGCTAAACCCTTCTAGTAAAATAAATACAACGACCTAAATAGCAGTACAACTCTTCCCGAAAAATAAATTAAAACAAAATAAATAGCAGAAATGGACCATCGTACACTAAAACTACGGACCCAAATAACTATATTCCAATGCTCGCAAAACTCGCAGATTACATCAGGTGTGATAGTATAATGTCAGCACGTAATTGTTATCTCAGCTCATCCTGCTATCCATACACACTTGGAATATAATGTGACATTTATTGAGAATTAATAAGGGCAGAAGTTACAACTAAAAAAACTGCCTGCAGCACTGAGCCCATATACACTATAAGACGAGCATATTTTCAAATACAAATGCTGAGTTTTAAGCACGACGGCGTGCTTGCCTACAAAATCATGAATTTTCACGCTCGCTGCTAACATCAGCTGCGATAGTAATTACGACCCAAATCACTCCATTCCAATGCTCGCAAAACTCGCAGATTACATCAGGTGTGATAGTATAATGTCAGCACGTAATTGTTATCTCAGCTCATCCTGCTATCCTTACACACTTGGAATATAATGTGACATTTATTGAGAATTAATAAGGGCAGAAGTTACAACTAAAAAAAATGCCTGCAGCACTGAGCCCATATACACTATAAGACAAGCATAGTTTCAAATACAAATGTTTAGTTTTATGCACGACGGCGTGCTTGTCTACAAAATGATGAATTTTCACGCTCACTGCTAACATCAGCTGCGATAGTATAGTTACAGCACGAAATTGTAACATGAAATCATCCTGCCGTCTTTACATACTTAGAACATGGGATGAGATTCGAGAGGGATTAATAAAGTTAGAGCTTGCAAGTATAAAACACCCGAAAACAGTGAGCCCATGTGGTTACAACAACAAAACAGCACCAAAGGCTAAAGTGATGTTCCTTATAACACAAGCACAGTTGTAAATAAGAAACGTTTGTTTTGGGCAAATGTATACCATTTTACACATCAACACGCTTCACGCTCGCTGCTGATATCAAGTATGATCGTATATTTACGGGACTTCATTCACACATCAAATCATCCTGCTATCCTTACGAAGTCAGTACATGGTGTGCCATTTGTTATATATTCATAAAGGCACAAGGGACAATTATAAAAGAGCCTGAAGCATTGCGCCCATGTACACTATTATTCAAGGGTTTCCTACCCGCATCCACGCTACGCGCACACAGCCACTTCGCAGTGCCCTTCAATTGGGAATAATGTGTGAAAAGGGTAAAAAAATCGGAAGACAGAAAGTCTGGTATGGTGTGAAGTGTCAGCTTGTTTGTGGCAGCTAAAAAACGAAAGAAACCAGGCCAAGATAATTAAGTACATTGAGATGGGCAGTATAGATTGTAATCTCTTCGTTCCCAGCTTCAAAGACATGCAAATGAAGACACAGAGTGATGTGAAAGGTCTTTTCCATTCCAATGCCGCAAAGTGAAGACAGCCAAACTCCCGGGAAAATAAATAAAAATAAGCCCAAAAGCAGAAACGGACCATCGTACACTAAAATTACGACCCAAATCACTCCATTCCAATGCCGCAAAATAAAGACAGCTAAACCCTTCCAGTAAAATAAATACAACGACCTGAATAGCAGTACAACTCTTCCGGAAAAATAAATTAAAACAAAATAAATAGCAGAAACGGACCATCGCACACTAAAACTACGGACCCAAATCACTCCATTCCAATGCTCGCAAGACTCGCAGATTACAGCAGGTGTGATAGTGTAATGTCAGCACGTAATTGTGATCTCAGCTCATCCTGCTATCCTTACACACTTGGAATATAATGTGACATTTATTTCAAATTAATAAGAGCACAAGTTACAACTAAAAAAACTGCCTGCAGCACTGAGCCCATATACACTATAAGACGAGCATATTTTCAAATACAAATGCTGAGTTTTAAGCACGACGGCGTGCTTGCTTACAAAATCAGGAATTTTCACGCTCGCTGCTAACATCAGCTGCGATAGTAATTACGACCCAAATCACTCCATTCCAATGCTCGCAAAACTCCCAGATTACATCAGGTGTGATAGTATAATGTCAGCACGTAATTGTTATCTCAGCTCATCCTGCTATCCTTACACACTTGGAATATAATGTGACATTTATTGAGAATTAATAAGGGCAGAAGTTACAACTAAAAAAACTGCCTGCAGCACTGAGCACATATACACTATAAGACGAGCATATTTTCAAATACAAATGCTGAGTTTTAAGCACGACGGCGTGCTTGTCTACAAAATCACGAATTTTCACGCTCGCTGCTAACATCAGCTGCGATGGTAATTACGACCCAAATCACTCCATTCCAATGCTCGCAAAACTCGCAGATTACATCAGGTGTGATAGTATAATGTCAGCACGTAATTGTTATCTCAGCTCATCCTGCTATCCTTACACACTTGGAATATAATGTGAAATTTATTGAGAATTAATAAGGGCAGAAGTTACAACTAAAAAAAAATGCCTGCAGCACTGAGCCCATATACACTATAAGACAAGCATAGTTTCAAATACAAATGTTTAGTTTTATGCACGACGGCGTGCTTGTCTACAAAATGATGAATTTTCACGCTCACTGCTAACATCAGCTGCGATAGTATAGTTACAGCACGAAATTGTAACATGAAATCATCCTGCCGTCTTTACATACTTAGAACATGGGATGAGATTCGAGAGGGATTGATAAAGTTAGAGCTTGCAAGTATAAAACACCCGAAAACAGTGAGCCCATGTGGTTACAACAACAAAACAGCACCAAAGGCTAAAGTGATGTTCCTTATAACACAAGCACAGTTGTAAATAAGAAACGTTTGTTTTGGGCAAATGTATACCATTTTACACATCAACACGCTTCACGCTCGCTGCTGATATCAAGTATGATCGTATATTTACGGGACTTCATTCACACATCAAATCATCCTGCTATCCTTACGAAGTCAGTACATGGTGTGCCATTTGCTATATATTCATAAAGGCACAAGGGACAACTATAAAAGAGCCTGAAGCAGTGCGCCCATGTACACTATTATTCAAGGGTTTCCTACCCGCATCCACGCTACGCGCACACAGCCACTTCGCAGTCCCCTTCAATTGGGAATAATGTGTGAAAAGGGTAAAAAAATCGGAAGACAGAAAGTCTGGTATGGTGTGAAGTGTCAGCTTGTTTGTGACAGCTGAGAACCGAAACCAGGCCAAGATAATTAAGTACATTGAGATGGGCAGTATAGATTATAATCTCTTCGTTCCCAGCTTCAAAGACATGCAAATGAAGACACAGAGTGATGCGAAAGGTCTTTTCCATTCTAATGCCGCAAAGTAAAAACAGCCAAACTCCCGGGAAAATAAATAAAAATAAGCCCAAAAGCAGAAACGGACCATCGTACACTAAAATTACGACCCAAATCACTCCATTCCAATGCCGCAAAATAAAGACAGCTAAACCCTTCCAGTAAAATAAATACAACGACCTGAATAGCAGTACAACTCTTCCGGAAAAATAAATTAAAACAAAATAAATAGCAGAAACGGACCATCGCACACTAAAACTACGGACCCAAATGACTCCATTCCAATGCTCGCAAGACTCGCAGATTACAGCAGGTGTGATAGTGTAATGTCAGCACGTAATTGTGATCTCAGCTCATCCTGCTATCCTTACACGCTTGGAATATAATGTGTCATTTATTTCAAATTAATAAGAGCACAAGTTACAACTAAAGAAACTGCCTGCAGCATTGAGCCCATATACACTATAAGACGAGCATATTTTCAAATACAAATGCTGAGTTTTAAGCACGACGGCGTGCTTGTCTACAAAATCAGGAATTTTCACGCTCGCTGCTAACATCAGCTGCGATAGTAATTACTACCCAAATCACTCCATTCCAATGCTCGCAAAACTCGCAGATTACATCAGATGTGATAGTATAATGTCAGCACGTAATTGTTATCTCAGCTCATCCTGCTATCCTTACACACTTGGAATATAATGTGTCATTTATTTCAAATTAATAAGGGCAGAAGTTACAACTAAAAAAACTGCCTGCAGCACTGAGCCCATATACACTATAAGACGAGCATATTTTCAAATACAAATGCTGAGTTTTAAGTACGACGGCGTGCTTGTCTACAAAATCAGGAATTTTCACGCTCGCTGCTAACATCAGCTGCGATAGTAATTACGAGCCAAATCACTCCAATCCAATGCCGCAAAATAAAGACAGCTAAACCCTTCTAGTAAAATAAATACAACGACCTAAATAGCAGTACAACTCTTCCGGAAAAATAAATTAAAACAAAATAAATAGCAGAAATGGACCATCGTACACTAAAACTACGGACCCAAATCACTCCATTCCAATGCTCGCAAGACTCCAAGATTACATCAGGTGTGATAATGTAATGTCAGCACGTATTTGTTATCTTAGCTCATCCTGCTATCCTTACACACTTGGAATATAATGTGACATTTAATAAGGGCAGAAGTTACAACTAAAAACACTGCCTGCAGCACTGAGCACATATACACTATAAGATGAGCATATTTTCAAATACAAATGCTGAGTTTTAAGCATGACGGCGTGCTTGTCTACAAAATCAGGAAATTTCACGCTCGCTGCTAACATCAGCTGCAATAGTAATTACGACCCAAATCACTCCATTCCAATGCTCGCAAAACTCCCAGATTACATCAGGTGTGATAGTATAATGTCAGCACGTAATTGTTATCTCAGCTCATCCTGCTATCCTTACACACTTGGAATATAATGTGACATTTATTGAGAATTAATAAGGGCACAAGTTACAACTAAAAAAGCTGCCTGCAGCAGTGAGCCCATATACACTATAAGACGAGCATATTTTCAAATACAAATGCTGAGTTTTAAGCACGACGGCGTGCTTCTCTACAAAATCAGGAATTTTCACGCTCGCTGCTAACATCAGCTGCGATAGTAATTACGAGCCAAATCACTCCATTCCAATGCCGCAAAATGAAGACAGCTAAACCCTTCTAGTAAAATAAATACAACGACCTAAATAGCAGTACAACTCTTCCGAAAAAATAAATTAAAACAAAATAAATAGCAGAAATGGACCATCGTACACTAAAACTACGGACCCAAATCACTCCATTCCAATGCTCGCAAAACTCCAAGATTACATCAGGTGTGATAGTGTAATGTCAGCACGTATTTGTTATCTTAGCTCATCCTGCTATGCTTACACACTTGGAGTATAATGTGACATTTATTCAGAATTAATACGGGCAGAAGTTAGAACTAAAAAAACTGCCTGCAGCACTGAGCCCATATACACTATAAGACGAGCATATTCCCAAATACAAATGCTGAGTTTTAAGCACGACGCCGTGCTTGTCTACAAAATCAGGAATTTTCACGCTCGCCGCTAACATCAGCTGCGATAGTAATTCTGACCCAAATCACTCCATCCCAATGCTCGCAAAACTCGCAGATTACATCAGGTGTGATAGTATAATGTCAGCACGTAATTGTTATCTCAGCTCATCCTGCCATCCTTACACACTTGGAATATAATGTGACATTTATTGATAATTAATAAGGGCAGAAGTTACAACTAAAAAAAACTGCCTGCAGCACTGAGCCCATATACACTATAAGACAAGCATATTTTCAAATACAAATGCTGAGTTTTAAGCACGACGGCGTGCTTGTCTACAAAATCAGGAAATTTCACGCTCGCTGCTAACATCAGCTGCAATAGTAAATACGACCCAAATCACTCCATTCCAATGCTCGCAAAACTCCCAGATTACATCAGGTGTGATAGTATAATGTCAGCACGTAATTGTTATCTCAGCTCATCCTGCTATCCTTACACACTTGGAATATAATGTGACATTTATTGAGAATTAATAAGGGCACAAGTTACAACTAAAAAAACTGCCTGCAGCAGTGAGCCCATATACACTATAAGACGAGCATATTTTCAAATACAAATGCTGAGTTTTAAGCACGACGGCGTGCTTCTCTACAAAATCAGGAATTTTCACGCTCGCTGCTAACATCAGCTGCGATAGTAATTACGAGCCAAATCACTCCATTCCAATGCCGCAAAATGAAGACAGCTAAACCCTTCTAGTAAAATAAATACAACGACCTAAATAGCAGTACAACTCTTCCGGAAAAATAAATTAAAACAAAATAAATAGCAGAAATGGACCATCGTACACTAAAACTACGGACCCAAATCACTCCATTCCAATGCTCTCAAAACTCCAAGATTACATCAGGTGTGATAGTGTAATGTCAGCACGTACTTGTTATCTTAGCTCATCCTGCTATACTTACACACTTGGAATATAATGTGACATTTATTCAGAATTAATACGGGCAGAAGTTACAACTAAAAAAACTGCCTGCAGCACTGAGCCCATATACACTATAAGACGAGCATATTCCCAAATACAAATGCTGAGTTTTAAGCACGACGCCGTGCTTGTCTACAAAATCAGGAATTTTCACGCTCGCTGCTAACATCAGCTGCAATAGTAATTACGACCCAAATCACTCCATTCCAATGCTCGCAAAACTCCCAGATTACATCAGGTGTGATAGTATAATGTCAGCACGTAATTGTTATCTCAGCTCATCCTGCTATCCTTACACACTTGGAATATAATGTGACATTTATTGAGAATTAATAAGGGCACAAGTTACAACTAAAAAAACTGCCTGCAGCAGTGAGCCCATATACACTATAAGACGAGCATATTTTCAAATACAAATGCTGAGTTTTAAGCACGACGGCGTGCTTCTCTACAAAATCAGGAATTTTCACGCTCGCTGCTAACATCAGCTGCGATAGTAATTACGAGCCAAATCACTCCATTCCAATGCCGCAAAATGAAGACAGCTAAACCCTTCTAGTAAAATAAATACAACGACCTAAATAGCAGTACAACTCTTCCGGAAAAATAAATTAAAACAAAATAAATAGCAGAAATGGACCATCGTACACTAAAACTACGGACCCAAATCACTCCATTCCAATGCTCGCAAAACTCCAAGATTACATCAGGTGTGATAGTGTAATGTCAGCACGTACTTGTTATCTTAGCTCATCCTGCTATACTTACACACTTGGAATATAATGTGACATTTATTCAGAATTAATACGGGCAGAAGTTACAACTAAAAAAACTGCCTGCAGCACTGAGCCCATATACACTATAAGACGAGCATATTCCCAAATACAAATGCTGAGTTTTAAGCACGACGCCGTGCTTGTCTACAAAATCAGGAATTTTCACGCTCGCTGCTAACATCAGCTGCGATAGTAATTCTGACCCAAATCACTCCATTCCAATGCACGCAAAACTCGCAGATTACATCAGGTGTGATAGTATAATGTCAGCACGTAATTGTTATCTCAGCTCATCCTGCTATCCTTACACACTTGGAATATAATGTGACATTTATTGAGAATTAATAAGGGCAGAAGTTACAACTAAAAAAACTGCCTGCAGCACTGAGCCCATATACACTATAAGACGAGCATATTTGCAAATACAAATGCTGAGTTTTAAGCACGACGCCGTGCTTGTCTACAAAATCAGGAATTTTCACGCTCGCTGCTAACATCAGCTGCGATAGTAATTACGACCCAAATCACTCCATTCCAATGCTCGCAAAACTCGCAGATTACATCAGGTGTGATAGTATAATGTCAGCACGTAATTGTTATCTCAGCTCATCCTGCTATCCTTACACACTTGGAATATAATGTGACATTTATTGAGAATTAATAAGGGCACAAGTTACAACTAAAAAAACTGCCTGCAGCAGTGAGCACATATACACAATAAGACGAGCATATTTTCAAATACAAATGCTGAGTTTTAAGCACAACGGCGTGCTTGTCTACAAAATCAGGAATTTTCACGCTCGCTGCTAACATCAGCTGCGATAGTAATTACGAGCCAAATCACTCCATTCCAATGCTCGCAAAACTGGCAGATTACAGCAGGTGTGATAGTATAATGTCAGCACGTAATTGTTATCTCAGCTCATCCTGCTATCCTTACACACTCGGAATATAATGTGACATTTATTGTGAATTAATAAGGGCAGAAGTTACAACTAAAAAAAATGCCTGCAGCACTGAGCCCATATACACTATAAAACAAGCATAGTTTCAAATACAAATGTTTAGTTTTATGCACGACGGCGTGCTTGTCTACAAAATGATGAATTTTCACGCTCACTGCTAACATCAGCTGCGATAGTATAGTTACAGCACGAAATTGTAACATGAAATCATCCTGCCGTCTTTACACACTTAGAACATGGGATGAGATTCGAGAGGGATTAATAAAGTTAGAGCTTGCAAGTATAAAACACCCGAAAACAGTGAGCCCATGTGGTTACAACAACAAAATAGCACCAAAGGCTAAACTGATGTTCCTTATAACACGAGCACAGTTGTAAATAAGAAACGTTTGTTTTGGGCAAATGTATACCATTTTACACATCAACACGCTTCACGCTCGCTGCTGATATCAAGTATGATCGTATATTTACGGGACTTCATTCACACATCAAATCATCCTGCTATCCTTACGAAGTCAGTACATGGTGTGCCATTTGCTATATATTCATAAAGGCACAAGGGACAATTATAAAAGAGCCTGAAGCATTGCGCCCATGTACACTATTATTCAAGGGTTTCCTACCCGCATCCACGCTACGCGCACACAGCCACTTCGCAGTGCCCTTCAATTGGGAATAATGTGTGAAAAGGGTAAAAAAATCGGAAGACAGAAAGTCTGGTATGGTGTGAAGCGTCAACTTGTTTGTGACAGCTGAGAACCGAAACCAGGCCAAGATAATGAAGTACATTAAAATGGGCAGTATAGATTGTAATCTCTTCGTTCCCAGCCTCAAAGAGATGCAAATGAAGACACAGAGTGATGCGAAAGGTCTTTTCCATTCAAATGCCACAAAGTAAAGACAGCCAAACTCCCGGGAAAATAAATCAAAACGCGCTAAATAGCAATGCAACTCTCCCGGGAAAATAAATAAACATAAGCAAAAAAGCAGAAAAAGGAACATCGTACACTAAAATTACGAGCCAAATCACTCCATTCCAATGCAGCAAAATAACACAGCTAAACCCTTCTAGTTACATAAGTAAAACGCGCTAAATAACAGTGTAATTGTTCTGAAAAAAAAAATGAAAACAAAATAAATAGCAGAAACGGACCATCGTACACTAAAAGTACGGAACCAATTCACTCCATTCCAATGCCTCAAAGAAAACACAGCTAATAAAACACGCTATGGACCCAATTCAAAGTAAACACAGCTATAATAATAAAACACGCTACTGACCCAATTCACTTCATTCCAATGCCTCAAACTAAACACAGCTAAACTCTTTCAGCAATAGCCACGAAAAGAAACAAAAGAGTTCCAACTGAAACACTTCATGCCACATAAAGCATGTTTACTGTAGTTAGGCGGTGCTGCGTGGGCGTTCTTAAAAAAGTAAAGGCTGATCGACAAAGGGCATTAGCCTGTCAGAAACCAACACACTAAAACAGACAAGCTCAGGAACCAATTACTGACAAAGAGCTGCAGTAGGCGGAGATTCAACACATTTACAAATTACTTAATGCCTCGGAGAGGCAGCGCATGCGCTGCCCTATGCGAGACCTAAAAATGGGGCTCGGGGCATTACCACACCATCAGAGCTCTTGGGTGTGGAGAGTCCGTATAAAGATCGGTTTTCCCCCAAAAATAGCAAATATGCTTGAGCATGGGATATGGGAGAAAATATATACTGTATACTTGTATCTAATACAAGTTAACTACAAGAGAAACCGATTCTGATATCTTTATGTCTGTCCAGTCATCAAATATTTTGATTTTGGTGTTCAGTAATTGTAAATATTTATTTTGATATTAACTAGAACACTAGAACTGCCACATTTGCACAGTTTTACGCATAGGGTGAGTTAGTAGAATCTTTTAGCAAGATTTTTTAATTGTTAATTTTTTTTTTTTAGGTTGTTAGTAATAGTATATTGCAATTTTGCACAGCATTTGCACTTTACATTTAACGTTTACACAAAATCAAAGAGGTATTAGCGAAATTTGGGGGGCGCTAGGTGGCGCACGGGCAAGATGGCCGCACAGGAGTGAGGCACCGGCAGCCCGATGCAGTAATCCTTTAATTTATCCTGCTCACTGACCTCCTGTCTTGCTGGAGCCGGTGTCCCTGATTGGGAGAGCTTTAGCTGCCACTGCGACGAACTTTGTGGCCCCGTTGAAGTTCTTGGCTGTGAAGTACGGCTGTCTGACGATTTGGCCGTGTGGGAGAGCGGAGCGGTGCTCTGGTGCGGACTTCTCGGCTAAGCCAGCCCACGGCTGACCACGGGGCAGCTAGGCCCTGAGGCGCGCGCCGAGAGAGGCGCCTGGGGCTCCGAGATTGCCGGCGGTATCCGGCGGGACTCCTTCAAGGCTGGGGACGGCTCCCAGCGGGTGCGGCACCGGCGGGGGCGATCCTCGGCCCGCACCGCCCTTGGGAACGTCGGAGGACAAGCTGGCCCCTGTGTGAGAGGTGAGGGAACGCCCTGAGGCAGCCTGGCGGAGGGCCGGCGGCGGTCGCGAAGCCGTCTCAGACCCGGCGGCACAGAACACAGAGAAGAGCGCTCCCGCCCAGCGGGGGGCGCTTGAAGATCGGGGCGGGTGACGATTAGTGGGGGTGAGCCCTTACCCCCGTGGAGGAACTCAGAGAGCGGCTGCCGGGGGCGCTCTGCACCTGGCTGGAAGTGAGGGAGAGTGAGCTGTCAGCCCTGCCTGAATCTGGGAACCTCTGTGTATTGCACCTAACGCTCGCGCTGCCTGCCGGTGTGTCGTGCTGCTGCTTGCACTCTCTCCCGCTTTGCGAGGCATCTCCACAGGCGGTGGACCGGAGCCTCATTGTGCATATACTGGGGGCCTGGAATGATATTACGGGATCGTCCCCTGCAAAGCACCACTGGCAGGCAGAGTGCTACTGGCGGAGGCAGCCGCCTCTTCGAACTGCTACCTGCTGCTTGTTGATGACGTTTGGGCTGGAGGCGGTGGCCTTCCGTGGCAGGGCGGCTGCGGCCTCGACGTCATGGTGAGAGGGCGACAGTGATAAATTGATAACGCAGGTGGGTGCTTAGCAGTGCGTGGGTGCACGATCTGACATCGGTGGACTTGTACTGGAGATACTGGGTGGCGTCCAGTCCTGTGGCTCCGCAGGAGGCTCGGAAGTGTTAGACCATTTAGAAGTACCTTGCGGATCTGCTGCTGTCAGAGGCCATGGGAAAGCCAGATGCCAGGCAGCCAAAGCTGCAGTTTGAAGCTGTGAAAAAAGGCCCCCGCAGTTCTGCGGCAGATCGAGATGTGGACAATGGAAAGGTGGCTTCGGGAGGGGTGCAGACGCAGGCCACAGATGTCCAGAATATCCTGCAGGAGATCCGTTTGGGATTTGCCACCATTGTGGACAAGGTGGACAGAATGTCGACGCGAATGGACGCGGTTGCGCACAAGCTGGAGGGGCATGATGAGCGGCTGGCGGAGGCAGAAAGGCGCGTGTCTACTACAGAAGATGTGACCGCCAGGCATGCGGCACAACTAGCCCACATGGATAAACTCCTTAAGATTATTGCCTCCAAAAATGAAGATTTGGAGGCGCGCAGTCGCCGCAATAACATCCACGGGATTGGGGTCCCGGAGTCCACCAACAGAGGGCGGATGGAAGAGTATATCGAAAAGATGCTGCTGACCGCGATTGGGGCTGATTCCCTCTCTAGCCAGTTTATAGTAGAGCGGGCTCACCGGGCCCATGGTCCGCGCACGCCTCCCGGCAGTGCCCCGCGGCTCATTATAGCGCGGCTTTTGAATTATAGAGACCGTGATGTGGTGTTGAGAGTGGCGAGAAGCAAGCGGAATTTAACTTTCGACGGAAACACATTTGTCATCTATCCGGACTTCACACTGGTAGTTCAGGAGGAACGGCGCAAATTTCTAGATGTTAAGGCCAAGCTGTGTAAAGCTCAAATTGACTATGCATTACTATACCCTGCGAAGCTGAGGGTGACCCACCAGGGCAAGCAATACTTTTTTACAAAACCGCAACAGGTGGAGGAATTCCTTAAGCGAGTCAAGCGCAGGCCTCGCGCTAATGGTGACCTGGAGCCATCGCAGCAGTCTACAGCGTCGGCAGCGGAGGGGGATTCGTAAGTGACTTGGCCTCGCTTACGGGGCTGAGCGCCTCATAGTTCATGTTATGCTGAACATTTCGAACTGGGGTTCAGGGTGAGACCAGTATAATCACTTCAATGGAGGTCTGACTGTGAGCTGTATTGCAGGATCATCGGGCACTCTCTGCCCGCACGGGCCCGTGGCGGAGGTCAGGGGTGGGCCCGTCGGGTGGGAGGTCTTCGTGCTGCCACCTATTGTTGGCCCCCATTGGGCATCCCCCCTGGGCTTGTTTTCTGCACAATGGTGGCAGGGATGGTTGAGGGGTTTTTGTTCCTTTTGATCTTGGGGGGGGGGGGGGGGGGGGGGGGATGGGTGGGCGCATAATTCTGGCAAGTTGGGGTTGCTGCAGTGGGTGGGGGAGGGATGGGGGAGGGGAGGTTGTTGTTTGTGTCTGACGGTCATTCCACAAGTTAAGTTTGCAGATGCTATTTGTGGGGGTAACTGGAGCTTCCAAGTACGCACCTGTTATGTACACCTAGGGCTTGGTTTTTCACAGAGGAAGCGGGGGGTGGGATATGCGGAGGGGGTGGGATATGCGGAGCGGGCGGCCTCTAGGTCACTGGCACATGATGTAATAGATGGCGGATAACGCGGTTGGTGAGCTGAACATCCTTACCTGGAATGTCAGGGGCATGGGGGATCCACGGAAGAAGCGGCACATACTCGCATATTTGGACAGACATGTAGCCATGCTGCAGGAAACGCATTTCACCCCTAATAGTCAGAGCGCTTTCGCACACAAATGGGTGGGCTATAGAATCTTTTCTTCCTACTCCTCTTATGCAAGGGGCACGGTAATTCTCATCAAGAAGCACATACCATTTCAACTTGCGGGAACCGTCTGTGACCCGCAGGGGCGCTATTGCCTGGCGTGGGGTAGACTGGGGTCGGTTACCGTTACGCTAGCCTGTTGCTATGGGCCTAATGTAGATGCACCGGATTTCTTTACAGCACTATGGGCCAAGATATTCGACATAGGTTCTAGTTATGTTCTTTGGGGGGTGACTTTAATGTGACGTATGACCCTGACAGGGATAGATCTCACCCTGCCCCGCACCATTATACCAAAGCACGCGCGGCTCTTCAAGACGTCATAGAGGCATACCACTTGCTGGATGCCTGGAGACACGCTCACCCACATGCTAGAGAGGGGACCCATTATACGGCGCAGGCAGCATCATGGGCGCGATTAGACTACTGGTTGATCTCCCGGGGCTTGGGGCCAGCGTTGGTGTCAGCGCAGCATCTTGCTAGAACATACTCAGATCACGCGCCGGTTCGGATCTCGCTGGTGTCTGCTGACTTCTGCGCCCCGCGCGGAAGTTGCCGTCTACACGCTCCCATTTTGCTAGACGCAGTATTTCAGGCGGAGCTGCAAGAAGAGATAAAAGACTTTTTTGTGCGTAATAAGGACTCGGTGGACACTGTGGAAATCATCTGGGAGGCTTTTAAGGTCACCCTACGGGGATTTTGTATTGCTAAGGGGGCGGGGGTACTCAAAGATATAGTTAATACCTTGCGTAAACTGGATGGGGAGCTTAAGGCGTTGGATGTGCAGCTAGCCGCGAGCCCAAGTAGCGATATACAACTTAAATTCAGGGGAAAACTATCGGAATATATGGATGCTGCGCAGAGGGAGACTCGCTTCCGGGGGAGACTCTGGGTGGCGCGCTGTTATGGAGAGGGGGAAAGGCCAGGCAAGGCCTTGGCGCAGGTCATTAGGAGGGACAGGCACTCTGGATATGTGATAGAGGTGGAGGACGCCGATGGGACGAAACAGGGAGACACTGCTCATATCCTTCAGGCATTCACGCGGCATTATACCCAGCTGTATACCACTCAGAGAGAGGGCGACTTGGACTTGGACAGCTTTCTGGGAGATGTGACACTGGGCTGGCTAAGTGACAGGCAGAGGGAGTTTTTATGTGCACCCTTTGAATTAGATGAAGTCAAGGAGGCTATCATGAGTATGCAATCAGGGAAGGCTGCGGGTACAGATGGCATCCCCATAGAGTTCTATAAAGTGTATATCGATATTATGGCCCCCATTTTGCGAGAAGTGTTTGAGGCATCCCTGGAGGCTGGCTACCTACCGGCATCCATGCGGGAGGCCATCATTGTCTCCATTTTGAAACCAGAGAAGCCGCCTGGGCACTGTGATTCCTACAGGCCCCTGTCCCTCCTCAATTGTGACGCTAAAATATTAGCCAAACTCATTGCCACTCGATTGAGTCTGCTCCTGGAGAACTTGATTTTACCGGATCAATCGGGCTTCGTGCCTGGCAGGGCCACCTCTCATAATTTGCGGATGCTCTTTACCGTGCTGAATAACGTCTCACCGGAGTTACCGTTAGCTGCTGTTTTTTTAGACGCCACTAAGGCGTTCGACTCCATAGAATGGGACTACATTTTTGGAGTTATGCAGCGGATGGGTTTTCCTCCACTTTTTTTATCCTGGATTCGGTTGTTATATCACATGCCGGTTGCTAAAGTGCTCATTAAGGGGCGTGTGTCGCGGGCCTTCAGTATCACACGAGGTACTCGGCAAGGGTGCCCGCTGTCGCCTCTGCTTTTCGCTCTGGCGACAGAACCACTGGCGGCGAGATTGAGGCAGCGTCATAATGACAAGGCGTTGCAACTTACGGCAGATCTTGATCTCGTTGTATGCCGATGATATTATGCTGTATATACGGGACCCGCAACAAAATTTGAACCCGGTATTGCGAGAATTTATCCTCTTTGGGGCGCTGTCGGGGATCCAAATCAATTGGGGGAAATCGTGTATTTTCCCGCTAACGACAGCTACGGGGCGGTTCCCTTTAGATTATCCTTTAGTGTGGTGCGAGGATGAGTTGTGCTATCTAGGAATCCGTGTCACGAGAGATAGGGATGAGCTCATGCGATTGAATTATGGTGTCACTATGACTCGCGTCACCGAAATGATCAGTCGTTGGTTGACCCTTCCCCTCTCTATGGCAGGGCGGGCTTCCCTCATTAAAATGGTGATCCTTCCTCAGTTACTTTATTTATTTTTAAACATCCCGTATCATCCTGGGTCCTTTTTAGGTCTCGCTGAGACAGCGCAAGCTGTGTCTTTGAGACATTTTGTAAGTGGGCTTTCAAAAGTGCTACCCACATGATTTGGCAGGCCTAAAGCTTGAGTGCACGATGGCGTGCACGTGCACAGCTGCTGCTCGCATTCCCTCCTCCCTTCTCCCCCTCCCTTTTCGTCAGCTTCAGGCTCCTTTGATGCTGGCATTCCCCCCTCCCTTCTCGCCCAGCCCTTGTCACCTCGGCTTGTTTATTCACGCGGTCGTGTCACTTTCACGGCCAATGCTTGTTTTCATTTGCTCCCTGCCTCATGCATGCAGAGTCATCGGGTAGTTCACTGACGAAGTGCGCTTTCATGACACTAAGCAGATGGCTTCAGAGGATTCTTTTCAAAGGGGCCGTCCGGGCTTTTAGGAGACAATTGCTCCCAACATAAAAACTTTGCAAAGCATGTCAAGAGCATTAATCTACCAGTAACTTCCCCATTCTAAAGTCATTCATCTATTATTTGATGTATTTTACCTACTTGGTTAATTGGTTCAGGACGAAAAATATGAAAACGTCACCAGGAAAGGAAAAATAGGCACAGAGAATTATATTTATAAGTAATTCTCTCTGTCTATTTTTCCTTCCCTGGTGACGTTTTCATATGTTTTGACTGAGCCAATTAACTGACAAAGTAAAACATATTCATGACCGAAAACCCTGTCACGTTGAATGAATCACATCTCCCTCATCTCCCCTCTCTATGGTCCTTCTGTCTCCCTCGACCCCTCCCTTTCTACCGTTCTCGCTCTTCTCCTGTTTCTCCATCAACGTTTCTTTAATCTCTTAACATTCCTGCCCCTCATCTTCCCTCCCTCCCAGATGTGTATCCCCTTCCCATATCTCTTACTGTTGCACCCACGTCTCACTCAGCCCTTCTCTTTGTCCTCATCCTTCCTGTCGCGCACACCCTGCATTTTGTTATGCCCACTCTCTCCTTTATCCCACCCATCATTTCCCATTACCACCTGGCACACCTCTCCCCCTCTCTGTCTTCATCTCCTTCTATTCCTCCATCATATCTCCCTCACTGTCTCACCCTGTTACTTTCCTTTGCACTGCTTCTCTGCAGTTACTACCCTGTGTGACAGACTCCGCAGTAGTAGGGTACTTCGTGCTCTCTCTCTCCCTGACACAGGTGTAAGAGGGCCCATGCCACTACCTGTGCAGGGTTGAAATAAGGGCCAAAAGTAAAGAGTACCAAGTCACGGCATCAATTTACAGAGAAAGCAAAAAAAACGATAAAGTTCCAAAACAAGCATTTGCAATGCAAAAGGTCTTGCATTTGCTTGGACTTGCAGGGCATGTCTCTCTGCATTACCAGCCTGCTTAGGGCACAAGCATTTGCAATGAAATAGGTCTCGAATTTACGCGAGTTTGAGCTACTGGCAATGTAAATGACAATGCCTTTTATTTATATTTAGTTTTTTAAAACATAAACAAAAGGCATTGTCATTTACAATGCCAATATCTTAAACTCGCGTAAATGCGAGACATATTGCATTGCAAATCATATCAGGCCATATGCGCAAGGTGGGTTCAGAATACCGGACTTTGAACTCTACTAGCTTAGTGCACAAGCTCACTATGCGTGGTTCTGGGTGAAGCAGCCGCGGTATATGCCGTAGGTGGCGGCTGAGCACTGGTTGGCGCATCCCACCCCATTGGAGGGGGTGTTATATGACCCGAGCACTCCCAGATATCACAAGCCAACTACGCTCACCTGCACAGCAGCGTCCTGGCAGCGTATTGGGCGTATGCTGAATGTACCTTTGATTTATTCCCCATTGCTGCCTCTTCGTTATCACCCCAGCATGCCTCTACTTCAGGAGACGTTGTTTCGCCATTTTAGGGAGTGCACTGGTATTAACACCTGGGGGGATTTATACCATGGCGGCAGCTTTCGCGCTCTTGATCACATTTTCCAGGAACTTTGTCCAACCCCGATGGACGTCTTCATCTATATCCGTCTTAAACACGGAATAAGGTCATTAACTCCGGACTTTCCTGTGGAGCCGCGGATACTGGCGCCGCTGCAGATCATACTTAATCGCACGACAAGTAAGCGACTGGTATCCACAATATATCGGGCGGTACATACGCAGCGTCTATCTCCAGTGGCGCCATCTCGGGGGCGCTGGAGCGATGAGTTGGGCTTCGGTTTGACAGATGACCAGTGGGAGTATTGTAGCTTGCAGACCGAGAGGGTCTTGGCTAGCAGTAGGCTTCGTATCCTGCATTATAAATACCTACACAGATTATATTATACGCCGGCCAAAATGCATCGCTATCACTTGCGAGACTCGGACAGATGTGATAGATGTAGGGAACCAGGGGCGGATTTTCTCCATCTGGCTTGGAACTGCCCGGAAGTGTATGAGTTCTGGGAGCAAGTTTTTGCAGCATTGGTACTGATGACACATGAGCAGCTGGAACCCACATGGCGCTGCTGGGATATGTCAAGCCTGTACCGGTGGTGCACCAGAGATACGTCGCTCTTGCCCTCCTCATGGCTAAGAGGCGAGTGGCTTGTCGCTGGGGCAGGGGGCGTGCGCCCAAGTTTAAGGACTGGATTGATGACTTAGTACTTTGCCAGGAACGACTAGCCACATATGCTGAGCTGCTCCCTGTGACATCTAGGCCTAGGGACATATGGGCCCCATTGACCTGTTACCTGTTGTCCCATTCGCGGGAGACGGCCCCCACTGCGGCCGTGCAGTGATAGCCACGCTAGTGTTGGTAGGATCTGGGCAGCCCCCGTAGGATATACTTATTGTATATTAGGACGGCAGGGTTCCGGGGCTCTGCTGGAATGGACCTTGAATGGGGGAGGGGAGCCTGTGCTTACTTTGCAGTGTTTTTTTTTTTTTTTGTGTTTTAGGCTACCAGTGGGAGGAGTGCGAGGATGCCGTGACTCCACGATTGAATCTATGGCAGTGTGCCCATTGCGGAAGATGGAGTTTTTGGGGCCTTGACGGGACTGTGGCCGCCTCCGATGAACTGCTGCTGGTGCATATGCTCCTCTAGGTATGGGGAGCGGTTGAGGGGTGGGGGAAGTGAAGTGCATAAGGTGATATGGACTATGAAGCATATGTCTGTTGTGTACTGGTAGTAATTTCTGTACTGCACTAATATGTTGTCATGATATGCAATGAACCTGACTATGAATACACAAGATATGCTGGGGCACTGATTATTGATTGTCATACTCCTGTTGGATGACCGTCTGATGTAAGTTGACTTAAAATAATAAATAGAATTTTTTTTAAAAGTATTAGCGAAATTTGCACAGTAATTTGGGATTTTATAATTTTTATGAAATGGTATTTATAACGAAATTTTCTTTTATACATGATTTTAGATAATTTTATAATCATGTTCCCCTCTGAAATTATCCATAAGCAGTTTCAGCAACAAGTACAAATGATGGAATGAATTTGTTTGATAAATCTTCATCAATTTTTATCGCAAGACAGAAATGTAATTATTCCATTATGCATTTCCCTATTTCCATCAAAACTTCTGAAATTGTTTTTCTATTTTAAAGTCATGTGTAATGGTGCACTTGTCACTTTAAACACTGGTTGAGTAAATGACTATTGGGTAAAAAAACGTTATAAAAAAAGAGCTCACTTGACAGAGCGTGTCATGTGATCAAGGCCCGAGGAGGGCTGAAACACATCATGGCTGTAGAGGTCCCAGAGCAGCAATAAATATTCCTGCACAACGCTGTGGTCAGTGCCCGTTTTTTTTTTCCAAAGGAGAGGAATTTGTAAGACGGAGCGAAATTAATGATATATATATATATTTAACTTAATTGTGGTTACTATGGATTGAAAACAACTAGAGTGTAAACGACACAAAATGGCTGCCCCATCATGGGGAATGTCTAGATAAGTTTGATACTCATGTGTCCATAATTGTGTGTTGGTACTGTCCGGCTGTGATAAGAAAATTCATCAATCCTACCTTATAAACTGCCCCCATGGTATATTGTCCTTAAGTCCCAAGATATGTGTTTTTAATTCAATAACCCATCTTTGCTCCTTTTCGAACAATTTTGTTTCCACTGCCTCATTATTTTCCATTGATTCTAGGACCACCCACTTAAAATCTTGAACGGTGTGCTGTTTCTCGATGTAGTTGGCTGGCATTTTTGTGGTGGTTCTCCAACAACGTACATTCACAGATGCAAGTGCGCACCTTCCTAGTGGTCACCCCTATGTAGTTTAGGTTACATGGGCACTTGATCATGTACACAACCCTTTCAGTATTACAATTTGTAAATTTCCTGAGGTCCCATTTGATCTTATCGCTCAGTGTGAGGGTTCTTTTAGGCTCCATTAGGTGGCAGACACTACAATTATCACAGGGGTAGTATCCCACTACAGGCGCTAGGGTACCTTGAGTGGTCAGTCTCGAGTTGAATGGTTGTTTTGGGCGTGTGTGCACTAGGATACCTTTGAGACTCCTGCCTCTCCTGTGTGAGAACACTTGCCATGGGATATTCATTGAGGCACTATTCAGTATATGTCAGTTCTTATTTATGATCTTTGAGACCGTATTAGCAGTAATGCAGTAGGTAGTGATGGAAAAGGGTCTCTCTTCCTTCTCTTTCGGAGAAGGTGGTTCAAAAAGGATTCGCGATTGTTATTTTGGGCCCTTTTGTTGGCGTGTCAGATTATGCGTCTCGGATATTTCCGCTTGATCAGTTTCTCAGAGTTTTTGGGCCTGTTTCTTGTAGTCCACTATTTCAGAACAATTCCTCCTCAGTCTCAGGAATTGTCCATAGGGGAGATTCTCCCGCAGGTGGCGAGGGGGGAAACTGTCGTAGAGTAACAGGCAGTTCTTTGCCGTCGTCTTTTCATGTGTTGTTCTTCGTTTTCTCTTGACGTCTGCTATAATGTTTAGCTAGAGGAACATCAGTTTTTCTCTACTTAGGTTGCAGGTCAACTTGAGGATTTGGTCTTGTGAATTAAGCCAGCGTAGGACATTCTGTGCTTTTTCCTCATTTCCTTCCCAAATCACCAGGGCATCGTTGATCTACCTTTTCCACAATTTAATATGGTTCCTGTACGGGTTTAGAGGTGCAAGGATTTTGTGTGGATTTTGACCGGCTATACTGGGAGCAAAAGTACTACACATGCTAGTTCTGTGTCGCTGTAAATACAGGGTGTCCTCAAAACGGAAAAAGTCTTGGGTTAATGCCCACTTACAACACTCCATAACCAGCTTCCTAGGTGTTTGATAGTCCCAGTGTGTCTCAAAAAGGACTTCCTCTATGATGCTAAGTGTATCTGTATGGGGGAGACTAGTGTAGAGGCTCTCTACTTCTAGGCCCATAAGGAAGTGAGTTTCTGGGTTGTATTTGAGATCTTTTAGCAGGTTTAAGACAGCTTTGGTGTCTTTCAGGTATGTTGTCGTCTGCTGTATTTGAGGTCTCAGGAATGAGTCTGCGAACTTGGAGAGTGGTTCCAAAATTGAATTGATCCCTGGTCCTATTGGACTGCCCTGAGGGTTTTGTAGGGTCTTGTGGATCTTTGGTATGATGTATAAATATGGGATTGTAGGATTCTTGTTATTTAGGAAATCTCCTTCCTTTCTTGTGATCCAGTCGATGATGCTTGTGATCCATACTCTGAGAAACTCTGTTGGATCCGTCGTCAGTGGTGTGTAATTACTTCTGTCTCCCAGTAGACGTAGACACTCTGTGCGCTAGGCTTCGGTGGTCTGGATTACCGTTGGTCCTCCTTTGTCTGCTGGTTTTATCACTATCTCGTTAGCTCTGGCCAGTTCTTGTATTGATTGTTTCTCCTCCTTTGAGGTATTATGGAATACCTTTATAGTCCTTGGGTCTATTTCTCAGATTTCCTTGAGAACTGCCTTCTCAAATGTCAGGATCTCAACTGGTAACATATTTGGTGGAGGTGTAAAAGACGACTTGTTCCTTAGGCCTGAATCCCCCATCTGGTCTTCCACAGAAGGTTTTCCTTCAAAAAAGGCACGTAGTTTTATTTTGCGGATCAACTCGCAGCACAACTGAAATTTGTCCAGGTTCGCTGTGGGAACAAAACCAAGACCTTTTTCTAAAACCGCTTGTTGTGTCTCCATCAGGTTCTTCTTGCAGAGATTGACAATTCAACTGGTTGGTTGCTTGTTCCTGCTGTATTAAGATTCTCCGAGCTCATGCTCCGTGTGATCATTCTCCACTGTTCTGCAGATGATGCCAAGTGTACTTGTGTACTCTTCTTCATTTGTCCTCGTGGGCGTCCTTGGCCTTGACCTAAAAAGGTCTTGGCTGATTTTGTTGATAGTTTTGGTCCCCGGCAGGGTAGGGTGGGCGTGGTGTTTGGCCCCAAAAATAGAGTAGTTGTTGATGTACATCTGGTGGCCCATAGTAGAGTGGGGTATAGGGTAAGCAGGTGAACGCTCAAACTGTCTCCAAACCTGGCCATAGTCCCGTCCCCTGTTTCTCTGGGAATTTATCTTGCAACGGCGATAATCAGGAGTGCCTGAGTTCGAGTCAGAGCCATCTGATCGTGTGTCCGAGCCCTCCTTGTATGTGTTGTAGCTAGGATTTCTACCTGACATGACATAGTCGTCCCTGGTATAGGGATATGCTTTTTCATGGGTAAAGTTTCCAGAGTCCTTTTTGTATTTCTGGTACTTGGTCTGTTTAAGTGATGCCTCCAAACCTGGCCATAGTCCCGTCCCCTGTTTCTCTGGGAATTTATCTTGCAACAGCGATAATCAGGAGTGCCTGAGTTCGAGTCAGAGCCATCTGATCGTGTGTCCGAGCCCTCCTTGTATGTGTTGTAGCTAGGATTTCTACCTGACATGACATAGTCGTCCCTGGTATAGGGATATGCTTTTTCATGGGTAAAGTTTCCAGAGTCCTTTTTGTATTTCTGGTACTTGGTCTGTTTAAGTGATGCCTCCAAACCTGGCCATAGTCCCGTCCCCTGTTTCTCTGGGAATTTATCTTGCAACAGCGATAATCAGGAGTGCCTGAGTTCGAGTCAGAGCCATCTGATCGTGTGTCCGAGCCCTCCTTGTATGTGTTGTAGCTAGGATTTCTACCTGACATGACATAGTCGTCCCTGGTATAGGGATATGCTTTTTCATGGGTAAAGTTTCCAGAGTCCTTTTTGTATTTCTGGTACTTGGTCTGTTTAAGTGATGCCTCAAAATCACTCATCGTTTGGTTCAACTCTTCTAACTTTTTCTTTAGACTAGCCACTGACTGGTATGATTTAAGACGGGCTTCTATAGTATGAATTTCCATTTTTAAATCTTGTGACAGACGCGCCGCCGTTTTGATAATCAACACCAGCCAGTCTCTTGTACAGTGCCACGAAATTAATAGCCAGTCTTTCTTAAAAACTTTATCGTGTTGGAATATAAAAGGCTCATTGCGGACAATTAGTGCCCGTGGTGCTGCGTTCACCCTCATATTCCGTTATCATCAATCCGTGGAGCATTGTCTTAATCTCGGTTCTCTTTAGTTCTGTTAATTCATCCCAATCTGACCCATCTGTGCCACCTGAAGGGGCCTGTCCTCCTGCAAAGGGTGAGATTGTTGCTAGGATTATTTCCACCTCCTCTTCTGAGAAGATTAAGCCCGTAGCTTCTGCCATTTTCCAGGGGTAGTTAGTGTAGTGGAGTTCTATTAATTTAGTACGTGGTGTGTTTGTTGAAAGGTGGAGCTGTGTTCCTTTTAGGATTTGATTCAATCTCCCACAGCTGCACACTGCCATATATGTAGACACAAAAGAATAGGGAGTTAGAGGATATTTTGGGCTGGGGCCACCCGTCAAAGCCCGACACATGAGAGACAAAAAATAAGGGACACGGCCTCTTGCTGCGTGGAGTTCCTAGTTATCCCCGTTTGTTCACCTTGTAGAAAAACCATAAGGTTTTTTGTAAAACCCTTACCCACCAGGGTTACCCCTTGGTGGCACGCTTCATCATAGGGTCCTTCCCGTTCCATTACTGAACAGGAACTGGGCGTGCTGCGACCAGACGAACTACGCGGGACCACTGATAGTAATGAATATATGAGGCAGATTGTTCTGCTGGGGAGGAGTGAGGAAGTGTATGTTTAAAAATACCAGGCTAGTGGGTGATGCTACTTTTATTATTACCCCCAGTCAGAATGATTAAAAACATGGGAACAAAAAAGGACATTATGGGATTTTAATGAGCCCAAATCATAAAGGTCGACATGTTTCTAGCCTAACCCTAAGGCTATTCTTCCGGACCTAGTATTTTCTAATGTATCTAGTTCCACTCCTATAGTTGGTCTGCTAAATCCAACTGAGACACAGTGCCGCAATCGCTCAATTATACTCAGGTTCCGTACAAATTTTATTCCACTTGGTAATCCTACTGTGATTATTCTGAAAAGAGAAAGCAAAAAGAAATAACACTTATAATGTCTCCACTTAAGTTCCTGATTACACCGTAAAAATGGGTTGCTATTGCCATTCCTTTTCAAGTGAATACCTTATTAGTGAATAAACCAATCTCATGTGATATATTCTATCATGATATATCGGTGACACAGCTAATATAGTGATCCTAAAAAACAGTGATTCTTTCATACACGTTATCACTTGTGAAGAAATTGCTTACATTCACTGATGTGTCCATTGTTGTCTATAGCCGTGATTTCTTGACACACTTTAGTTTTATCACAAAACGGACGTACCCCATAAAAGACATACAAACACCATAAGTCTATAACACGTACTTATCACTGTTGATGCCTAGGCTCCATGGTTCACCTGGCGGAAAGTTCCGCTTTAAGTCACACACTGTTGGAAGAACATAACGTTGGCCAAAAAGATTTGTATGAAGCTCGAAATCCTTTTGCTAAAAAAAAGGCTCGTAGTTAAATGGAAGGCGATCAGGGCGGCACCTTCGTATTGAACACTCACCTTGTCAAAGCCTGAACTTCTTCCGATTACCTACAAGATGATCCATTTTTTAATTGGGCCCAACTCTTCTGATTTATAACGCCACAACCTCTACTTATTAGGTTTGACTGGTGTTTGTACCTAAGGCTACCTACCAGGGATAGATGTGGTATAATACCTGACTTTTGCAGGTGAGTGACACAGAACTAAGCTACAAGTGAGTAAAGTACTACACTAGTTCTGCTCCATGACACTCGATACTATTGTACAAGTTATATTTATTTGTCTATGTGGCTATGCGAGAGTGTGGTCCAACTATGCTATACCCCACTATACTGTTTTAACAGCGCAGTATGTTTACGGTAGGCTGATGACGGCTGAATAGCCAGAAACCGGTCCCAGGATGCTTGTTTCCGGTCCAGGGAAGACATGGCTTGCCAGTTCAGGCTGGACTGTTCCCATGAGGCACAGGGTCAGACTGATTTGCATATGGCCATTTCTCAACTGGGGTTGCAGAGTGAGCTAAAGAATGATGATGGATTAAACCCACGTCAGTTGACTGGGGGTGAGTGCTTGCAATGTTCAACACTCCGTCCATCATCCCCTTTGGTTTTGCTTTGTTCGCCCCAAGTTGGCAGGGAATGCCCAGACGTGGGTCCCTTGCTCACTTTGCCACTGGATTCAAGCTAGCCTGGCTGATGATGGCTGATTAGCCAGAAACCGGTCCCAGGAGGTTTGTTCCCGGTCCAGGGAAGACATGGCCTTGGCAGTTCGGGCTGGACTGTTCCCATGAGGAACAGGGTCAGACTGATTTGCATATGGCCATGTCTGAACTGGGGTGGTGGAGTGAGCTAAAGAATGATGATGGATTAAACCCAGATCAGTTGACTGGGGGTGAATGCTTGCAATGTTAAACACTCCGTCCATCATCCCCTTTGGTTTTGCTTTATCACTGGTCTTACCATTGAATCTGCTGAACTGCCGGATCACTGGTTTAAGTATCTCAAATATACACACCAACGTATTTTATTTCTATCACTATTTTTCACCCACGTAGCAGTAGCTATATTAAGGAATCCTGACGAAAGCCATGACACTAGTGTAGGTCAACAGGCTGAAACATGTCAATGACTTTCCAGTGCAAAACCTCCTCTGGCCTCCTAATTGTATTCTTTGTACTTGAAGCAGCGGTTCAGCTGCAGGCCTGCTTTTCTCACCCCTCTTGTGACAAGCATCCAGCAAGCAACTTCAGTAATAGACTTCCCCGTCTATTGAGACCTTCCCTTACAGTGATCAGCCTCACAACTATGGCTGACCTCACAAAGCTGGCATTTGATGATGCCATGGTGTTAGATATTCTCACTACACCAGCATACTAGATACTCTACTTAATCACACCATCGCTCACAGTGACCACTGAGGTAAATTACTGAGTCTTAAGCACCTACACATTAGGACCACCACACATGGATCAAAATCATGAGGGAATATCTCAGTGGGAATTGTGCCCAGACAGATTTGATCATGACAAACGCACCAAGGCTCTTCTTAGACAATAGGAACTTCCTCAAGGACTGGTCACTTATTGCTCGGCGATGCACTAGGGACTGGCTCATTCTGATGGTATACAACGTTTACAACGCAACTTTTACACCGCACTACCATTACAACGAAACTGTAACAACGCGAAATCTGTTACAACGCATGCCATTACAACGCATGCCATTACAACGAAATGCTCTAGATGGCGTGCTAACATTAGAAATAGTGTAGTTTTACTATTCAAACACCTTCCCTACTGCAACGTGGACTGGAGTTAGAATAGTAAATTATACATTTCTAATGTCAGCACTCCATCTAGTGTACGTCGTTGTAAAAGCATGCGTTGTAAAGGCTTGCGTTGTAACAGATCTTGCGGTGTAAAAAATGCGTTGTAACGGCATGCGGTGTAAAAGCATGCGTTGTAACGTCATACATCCCATTCTGATCATAAGCACAGCCAAAAAGGTGGCAGATACCATTCTGATAGAGATTCAGACTCTCGAATCACAAATTAAAACCATAGTGAGCGCCACACTCTTTAAGAAGAACATGGAAGAAACCAACAAAACGACCAAAGATTACCAAGAGTCACTACTGACCAGCAAAATGAACAAATTTAAAAAGGATTTGGCAAAATTCTCCCTTGAAAAAGTATATTCCTACACGGATGGGGCCTATAAACCACCAGAATTAAATAGAATAGGCAGGCGCTACATTTCCAACTATTCCTCTTCAGATAGGGACGAGTGGTCCAGCAACTCACACGCCAGCTCAGATGCATCCCACCAGCACACCCAGAAACGCGGAAAGAGAAAATGGCGCGGAGCACGAGGGTGACCTCCACCGAATCAATGGTGGCCACCTACACCCTGGTGTTACCCCCCCCCCCCCTTTCAACCCTTTGGCCCAGGGCCTCACGGACCTATGATGAGCTTTCAACCACCTCTGCCACAAGCATACAATCAGTCTTTTTTAGCGCAGGGCCGCGGCCGATCGGGAGGAAGGTGATGACAACAAGTACACTGGAGCCCCCCAGCATCCCCACGCAACATTCGGAGCATGACCAAAAGCACGCAACAATCAGGGTCAAGCAGGGAACCGACTTAGAAGTGAACTTGAGCCAATGAAAACTAACAGAGGAATAAACTAAAGTACTTACCCGAGGACTCAGCTTTGTACCAACCTATAGTGGAGACCTGTTCCAACAACATCAAGAGGTCCATCAGTTCTTCCACAAAGTAAGATTACATTTCTTCTTTGTAGACAAGACTCCTGATAGCACAGGCGTGGACATCACGAACACCAACCTCAGACCACATCCAGGTTCAATTCTCCTATTGGCCTTGTGCCCGCTGAGGTAGCAACCTACAAGAAAGCAGTCCTCAAAGACCTGGATTCTAGATTGACTTCACTTCCAAAAGCCCATAACAACATTCCTATAAGAGAACAGCAGGCCCTTCGCACACTCAGCATGGACAAAACCATCTCCATCAAGCCAGCTGTCAAGGGTGGCGCTACTGTTCTTTTGGACACCACATCCTACCGATCAGAATGTGTCTCTGCCAATTGAGTGTTACCACGTCCTATCTTCCGCTACATCAGGATCCCATGCACAGAATCACCAACCTCATTGCCACCATTACTAATGATGCTCTGGACAAGGAAGCGGAGTTCCTCCAAACTAAGGAACCCATTACTTCTTATTTCTATATTTTACATAAAATTCACAAACCACAGCGATCACTACCTGGGAGACCAATCATCTCTGGCATTGGTTCTGCCCTTGAGCCACTATCCCAATTTGGGGATTTCTTGGTTAAACTGATGCCTACCTACCTACAGGACACGAAGGACGTTCTTGGCCTTCTGGGGGAAACGGTTTTCAAACACAAAACAGACTATCTGGTGTCTTTTGATGTTGAATCATTGTACACCTGCATCCCTCAAGTCTATAGCAGGCCTCCTTAGCCACAATCCACCAGGCACCATCACACCCATAGCATTCATTATGGAGTGTGCCACCCAGGCTATGAAGGAGAACTTATTTCAATTCAAAGACCAACTCTATCTGCAAGTATCCAGGACTTCTATGGGCAGCACCTTCACCCCCAGCCTGGCGAATCTTTACATGCCTGTCTTCGAGGAAGATGTCGTCCTGTCCAACAGCAACCCGTACTTGGCACACCTCCTGCTGTGGAAGAGGTACATTGACAACATCTTGGTTGTGTGGCACAGCGATTCCATGTCCATCACGCTTTTCCACCAGTGGCTGAACACGCAAAATGGACACCTCCATTTCACCTGTGACAACAGTAAGGAAAGGCTCCCCTTCCTATATCTCCTTTCAGTCCCACTTGAAGGCCACCTTGAAACGAAACTATACCAGAAACCAATGGTCCGCAACGATCTCCTGCAATACGAAAGCCAACACCCAAAGTCTCTGCATGACAACCTTCCCTTCAGCCAGTTCCTGAGGTTGAGACGCAATTGCTCTAGCACAGAGAAATACAAGGAACACACGACTCAAAACTATGATGCAATCTTCTGGACAGACATTACCTGGCATCGCTAGTAAAGAAATTGGCCAAATAAGCATTCAATAATAACAGGGACGCTCTGCTAGACATCACCTCCAACAGACAACCGCAAACGAGATTGGTCTTAGTCAACACCTTCAGTTCTCTTTCCAACGAGGTCAAGTAACCCATCAACAAAAACTGGAACATCCTGAACAAAGGATCATTGACCTTAGAGAGACCGCTATTTCCATTCAAATGGGGACGTAATCTCAGAGACAGCTTAGTGCACACCAGCCCCCCTCCGGTGACACCTACCAGGCAGAAAACCTTGTGAGACCTCTGATTAGTCCAAGGTAATTTCCCATGTGGCACATGCGCAGCCTGCGCACAGACATCGATACCTAAAACCATTGACATCAACACGGATAAACTGTGGGAACTCAGACACCACACCAACTGTAACAGTGAAAGGGTGATATACCTCATCACCTGTACCTGCGACTTGAGATACGTGGGGATGACCACCCGTAAAGTTAGAATATGCATTCTTGGCACAAGAGCACCATCAGATGTACCAAACAAACCACTAAATTAACCAAACATTTCTTTGAAATGAATCACCAGGCAGACACTATGAGATGGACAGTACTTCACAAACCCCACCTCTACACGACCACACCCAACTTAACGAAAAGACTGCCCTGAATCGAGCAAAGATGGGAGTTTAGACTAGGCACATCTCAAAATGGGCTTAACAATGACATACCGTGGTTATCACTTACTTAGCCCCCACACTCCGAGCTGTCTTCACCCTGAAAACAATGCCAGTGCCCTGGGGTGACAGCCCCAGATTCTAGCACATTTTCTTAGACTTTTTTTTAGACTCCTGCCCTCTGGTCGGGGCCTGGTCAAACCAGCTCTCCTGAAGCTGCCATTATGATTCCTGGGGCGATTGGGTAAAATACCATTAAACACACGTGCACCACCACTCGCTCCCCCTTGGTCCAACTAGGTCACTCGTTGTTATGGGACTTATATGCCCCCTGTCAGATTGATAGCGCTTACATGACTTTTCATACTGTCATAATCATTGCACTCCATTTGTCCGTATTCCTTTGACACAAGACTACATTTCCCATCATGCCCGGGAAAACTTCCAGGAAGAAGTCCCCGGGTCAGGGCCCATGCCGGATATATCACCCGGTCATTTCACAACGGACTTTCCCCTGCCCCACAGACAGACGCTGCGGATTCCACGCTCGAGCTGAGCGGTAAGTGTCTTTCGCCTTTAGCGTCTCCCGGAGTTATGCTTTACGGGATTTATATGCCCCCTCTTTCATTGATAGCGTTAACATGACACCATTTCGCACTCTTTATTAGCGGAAATCCACTATTCCGCACTCGGCTGACACGGTACTACGTTCCCCATCATGCCCGGGACAGCTTCCAGGAAGCAGTCCCCAGTTAGCGCATACCGGTTATATCCACCGGTGATCTCCCAATGGGCATCCCCGTCCACACAGACGGATGCTGCTAACTTCACACTTAAACAGAGCGGTAGGTGCCTTTTGACTTCAGCGGCTCTACTGTTTCATTCACAGGGCACCCCTTATGCACTAGGCACTGTTTCTGTCAAGTGGCCTCACTCATACCCCCCGGGGTCCCTTTCCATCTGACCTTTTATCACGCATCACAGCCTTTCAGAAACACGTCTCACACGCGCTCCTATTTAGTCCGGTTGTGCTGCGTTAGGGTATTACCTGCATGAACAGTGCTCTGACCACCAGGAGGGCCTTGTGGGGATGCCCGACATTTGCTAGACTCATGATAGCAGCCATGCACGTGTTTTTGTTACAAGCAAGGCTGCCCGGGGCATGCTTCCGTGGCTTCTTGTAATCTGTTTGATACACCTTAACCTTAACACTCTAGCAGCCACGCACAGCTACCGATCAGAAGTTACTCCCAGGGGCTTTACTCGATGCTGAGGATAGGAATCTTTTTTTAAATCTTCAGCCAACAGTAGCGCAGTTATGCAAATCCTACAACCGTTCATCTCTGGGAACATAGACTTGGTCTTGATCTAATGACCAACTGATTGCTTGACTCCTGGACGCTTGTCCCTTTGTCAATTGGGCACAACTCTTCTGACTTATAACGCCACACCCTCTACTTATTAGGTTGCATTGGCGTTTGTACCCAAGGCTACCTACCAGGGACAGATGTGGTATAATACCTGACTTTTGCAAGTGAGTGACACAGAACTAAGCTACAAGTGAGTAAAGTACCACACTAGTTCTGCTGCATGACACTTGATACTATTGTACAAGTTATATGTATTTGTCTATGTGGATATGTGAATGTGTGGTCCAACTATACTATACCCCATTATACTGTTTTAATAGCACGGTATGTTGTTTATGTCTTATCACAGGTCTTACCAGTGAATCTGCTGAACTGCCGGATCACTGATTTACCTATCTCTAATATACACACTGACATATTTTATTTCCATCACTATTTTTCACCCACGTAGCAGTAGCTATATTAAGAGATGCTGACGAAAGCCATGACACTTGTGTAGGTCAACAGGCTTAAACATGTTGATCAATTTCTAGTGCAACAGCCTCTAATGTCGGCACTCACACTATCCACTACTTGTTTTGAATCCTAGCACAGGTAGCAACAATAAACTATATCTGGCTAACCTCGTAGCTAGTTTTAATCACTGTTGAGCTAGCACTGCACTCCCTCCACCACACACTAAGCTCACATTTGGGTTTTATGAATACCCTTCTTGTCTAAAAAACATCCCTGAGCTCCCCTCAGAGAGGGTGATACAGCCCGCGTCACAAATAGGTTCTTGACGCAAGAAGGTATCCCGATGATGAAGCATGACACCTCTGCTGTGTGAGGAAAATGTCCTAAAAAGGGACTCCCCCCCCCCCCTCCCCCTAGCATAGTTGTTACCTCCCACACACTTGCCCTGTGCGACCCCGGCCCAGAGGGCTCTTTGTGTGTCTGAAAACCTTGGATTGGGGAGCTTGTCCTCGCTGGTCCATTAAACCTCCTCATGACCCCTTATTGTGTTTTTTGTACTATGAGGTAGATGGGCTACACGTTCGCAACTGCGTACTTTAATTATGCCAGAGGTGTGGCAACTTGGATAGTTGGATACCTGCATAGGTCCCCATTTGCAAAGAGTAGTACATGCGGACCCAAATGGTAGATAACTGATATTGATTGGCGTGCTGGATGGGCTTGATATCTATTTGGTCAATACTTATGCGCCCAATGTGGATGATGGGTCCTTCTTCCCAGAAGTGGTGAGGCTCATCGCCCTGTATCTAGAATTGGGGGTTATTTGGGTTAGGGATTTTAACTGCGGCCAAGATTGGCACATGGACAAGTTCCCCTCCAGTGGGAGGGCCTCAAACCCAACATGCAGCAGTCAATGGGAAACAACAAGACAGACCTACATCTTTTGGATATTTGGAGGCATCACCCCCGGTAGCTGGGACATACATACATATATTATTATTCACCAGTACATGGGGTATACAGTCCACTGAATTATGTTCCAGGGAAAAGGGAGGACATGTTTAAAACCTCGGCCTACTTAAATCAATAACTCTGACCATTCAACACTACTCCTGGCTCAGCAATTAAGGAGGACAAGGCCAAAAATTCAGCTGTGAGGACTACAAACTGACGTGCTGATGGACAGAGTTTCATCAACTAAATTCAAGGGGACACAACAACGTTCTTAGGTGCGAATGAGGGCTTCACGGACAGCAGGGCAGGGAGTGCGAGGAATATAAACCTGCCCTGAGGGGGATTGCATGGCCCAGTTTATTGGTGTTAAGTGACAACTGGAGCAAGAATTAACAGAAATGCAACAAGAGCAGGCACAGCTAGATAACCAAATAAAAAAACAGGCTTCGGTGGGGGTGGGGGGGGGGGGGTGAGGGGAGGTTCTACGGCTTATGGAAATCACTAGATAAATGCACGTATGCACAACATAGACAGTGACTATTCCGGGAGGGTGATAAGTTTGGCAAATTGCTGACATGGCTCATTAACAGGGAAAAGCCCCTCGTACACACACTGTTCCTAAAAGGCGATTGAGGGGCAGGCATTTTAGCTAGAGACTAACTAAATGAAAAGTTTACTACTTATCTACAGGAGGGGTTTGCCCAAACTCACAAGGTGTCAAATTGTCTTTCAGCAGTTCCTGGATGAAACAGAGCTACTACAACTTACGGCTGACCAACAACACAGCCAGGATAGCCCACTGGAGATTGAGGAATTTATGGAAGCACTGTCAGAGATTAAGTTCGATAGGACACTAGCGGAAGACAGTCTCCCGGGCCTTGCCTACCACATTCTTGGAAACCCTAATGGGTGTTTTTACAGAAGCAAGGGAGACAGGTGTTCTCCCTACAACCATGTGATTGTCCCGATACCTAAAGAGAGTCCAACATGACTCTCTTCCTACAGGCTGCTGTCAAATCAATAAGGACATCAAACTGCTGTGTAAGGTCCTGGCCAATAGATTGTTCCAGGTTGTCCATAAGCTAGTTCACCCAGATCAGATGGGTTTCATCCCAGGGCAAAGTACAATGTACAACACGAGTTGACTCATACTATGAATACGGTCTTGAAGTCATAAGACAATCAGTCATAGACTACTCTGAATCTGGAGAGTGCCTTTGGCGCTATACGTGGTCAACCCTAAGCTGGATAAGCTTTAGCTCTGGGTTCATCAGATGGGTCAGGGTTTCATAGTCAATCAGTGGCAAGAATGTCAACAGGGAACATAGTCTCTAACCTTTGGTTGTTGGGTAGGGGGGAACTGACAGGGCTGCCCTCTGTCCCCAGTACTGTTTGCACACATGGTCAAGCAATTGGCCTCTCAACTTTGTACGATCCTTGGGCCATGTATGTGGATGACACATTAGTAGAATTGAGGGACCCAGTGCAATCGATGCCCCTCTAGACGTGCTGCAGGAATTTGTGGAGGTTTCGTGGGTGCACACCAACAGAGACAAATATGAGCTACTCCCACTGGGCAGTCCGAGCCAGGAGGATGTCAACTTCCCAGAGGGCCTGGGCCTTTCCTGGGAGAGAGCAAAGATTAAATATCTAGGAATCTGGGTAGCCAGACGTCAGGTTGCTCAATACGACGTTAATGTGAGGAGGGTGACAGATGGCCTGCAGCGTCGAAAAACACTCCTGCTGTCCAGGATGGGGAGGGTGGATCTAACAAAAATGGCATTGTTGCTGCAATGTTTGTCGTATTGCAGAATGTTATGTGCTCAGTACCAACTGCGATGTTTGTTCAACTAGGCAGGTGTAGTGTGGGCGGGAAAGAGAAGCCACAGGAGTTGGCTACTTTGAAGTTTGGGTATTAGGAGGGTTGGGGATACCGGACTTGTTTAACAGGTGACTTACTTATGGTAATGCCTGATATGATAGAGACTCTATCTAGCTGCAGATTATTTGCCTTAGAATATTCTCCAGGCATCAGACTGGATTCAAAATGTTTTTTGCAATCTCCGGCCATCATTGGCATCGTCTGTCCCAAAAGTGATGTGTGCAGTGCCTATACAGGCTCCACCTCAGTGTGCTGACCTCAG
The DNA here is from genome assembly GCF_964204655.1 of Triturus cristatus. Classification (NCBI taxonomy): domain Eukaryota; kingdom Metazoa; phylum Chordata; class Amphibia; order Caudata; family Salamandridae; genus Triturus; species Triturus cristatus. The sequence goes on along the minus strand of NC_140585.1, from coordinate 1,101,690,954 downwards.
TTCTTGACTGTTCTTCCACACTAGAAGTAGAGGGCCAAGCCTAGGAGGAAAGACTAGTGTGTCTACAGTGATGTGTTGAAGGATCTCCTAAGTAAGAAGACAGTTTGCAGAATGGGAAGGATGGAAGTGTAGGTAAGGAATCTGCGGCTAGACAGAGTCTCTACTGGATCAGGCGATACCGAAGGTAAATAACTTGTTCATCTGATAGAGACTTTTAGCTGCAGATTTCTTATTTTAGAATTGATACCATAGAAATGTTTCCCCTGAGGTGGATCTGCAGATTGTTTTAAATGAAGAAGTCCTACCCCACAATTAGACAGCTTCAGACTGATGTGGCACACTGGCACACCCTTCCCCTATCTCTGATAGGTAGGGCAGCCCTATATAAAATGATGTCCTAACCACGTTTCTTACATGCCCTAGAGATCACACCCTACTCCATACCCTAGACTTCTTTAAGCAAATTTAAGATGAGCTCCGACTGTTACTGTGACAAGACGGTGCGCATCGCATAGCGCTGCACAAGCTGCAGAGGGGAGAGCATGTTGGGGGCTTGGCGAAAATAATATTGGGCCTCCCAATTGCTGCTGATCAATGACTGGGTTTACTCAGGCTGGGAGGAACCAGTGTATGGGGTGGACCGAGTCATGATGCCTGCCAACAACTTTGAGACTATCCTCTACACTCACCAAACAAAGGCAACCCCTCCAAGACATACAGCTATGGTTGTTGAGTGCTGGTAGGAGGCCGTGACTTACCTGGGGTGGTGGCCATTACTACCCTCTGGCATGGCGACCGCTTGACAGACGTTTCCAACCTACAGGGGTTCTCACGCTGGGCGTTGATAGGAATTGAACAGGTGGAAGATGTGTGGAGGGATGGAGCTTTTATCACCCATGACACATTGAGACGAGAATACGATCTGGCTGCCATCCAGGTATTTCAATATCAGCTATGGCATGCTCCCCGGGTGCATATTCAGGAGGGGACGGCGTTGCTGGACTCCTCCCCCTTGGAGAATCGTTTGCTTACCAACCCTATTCGACAGAGAGGAGTGTCCGTGATATACCAAAAACTGCTGAATAATTCCCCATACGGAAGGCCTGAAGCGATGATCTGGGGGACCTGGAAGAAGAGAATTGGGTGGAGGCAATACAGCTGATAAAGCTTAAGGTCTTACATAAAGCGGACTATCCGTGCATCTGGTGGTATACAATGGGGGAAATAGACACATCACAATGCGTGAGAGCGTGTGGACAGATTGGCTACTTCTAACATATTCAATGGGAATTTCCGATTATACAGGAGTTTTGTCAGGGAGTGACTGCGGTGATGTCGGAAGCCCTTTCGGTTAAAGTGCTGATGGATGCGAAGTGGCTGCTCCTACTGATCCGGGAGGGGGAGGTCTGGCCCAGACATAGTAAATTGTGGTTGCCACTGGCGGCGAGGGTGACCAAACGCAACATTGTGAGACGGTGGCTGTCCTTACACCCGCTGTCTATTCTGGAGTGGGAAAAGTACTTAGATTGGTGTCAGCAAGCGGAGGAGGTAATCTACCGTAGCAGAGGTTGCCATGAGAAGTAGGAGGTGTGTGTGGCCCGTAGTGAAAATACGGGGGTGAGCACCATGACACACAATCTTAGCGGGAAGATCGGAGACAGACTCCCCCCTTGAGAGTGCGATCAGGAAACATACAACTGTTACCTCCTGTAATACCACATACCACTGTTTTTATTGATCCACTGTATTGTGTGAATGTGGCAAGATACCCTGCAGATGCATTAGCTATGTAATGTAATATTCAGGCACCAGCTTTGTACTTTCAGATCTTGCATGTGATGAGCATGTTTAATAAAAAGAGCTTTCTAAAAATATATAAATGAAGAAGTCCTGGAGGAACAAACCGTCAAAAGGTCCATCTCGCTGGACCCGACTGTCAAAGAAGTAGTGTTTGGCAAACGTGTGCAATGATGTTCACGTAGCTATCTGACAGATGTTCAGCACTGGATCTCCTCTAGACAATGCAGTGGTTGCAGCTTTTGGTGGAACAATCTTTTGAGCCCTCAGGGGGATGTTCCTTTGCCACTGCGTAGCAGATCTTAATGCAGAAGATTATCCATTGAGAGATGCTTCTCTTCTGAATTGCCTTCCCTTTCTTTGCCCCTGAAAATCCAACAAAGACATTATCATCCACCTGGAATTCTTTGGTACAATCTTTTTAGATTCAGGCGGTGAACTCTCCTCTTCTTTAGAAGGATGAGGAGGAGGAAAAAGGTATGGCGGGTGATGTTCAGTTTTTCGGGGAAGAATGAAGTGAAGGGAGGGTTAACTGAAAGCACCTGCAATTCACTAACCCTCCTCGCAGATGTTATTGCCACAATGAAGACAGTTTTCAGAGATAGTTGCCGAAGAGGGAAGCTGTGTGCGGGGTGTGACCTGACGCCGATGGAGTGAGCAGCATAGCTCAAGAGCTCTGATCAGCCGGCTGTTATCCAACTCCATCCTGAGATACCAGAGAAAAATGTGCCCCTGAAGAGAACTACCGACCAGCCTGAAAAAGAAAGCATTATGGGGGCAAACGAAACATCGGCACAAACGAAAGCGGAGGGCCAATCAGGGGATTGGCTGCAGCACTTGCGAGCCTTCCAAAATGGCAGAGCCCTTTGGAATGGACAGAGAGCTGTGCCGTAGAGCTACACGGACAGTGGAGCGGCACAGCTGAGTGCTCAGGAGAGGAGAGACAGAGCTATCGGCACACCGTACCGTTAGTAAAGCCCTCTCGGGCAGAGTAGGACTCCACTGCAATGGTGAGTCAGAGCCCAACCTGCGAGGATAGAGAGAGCGCGGAGCGCTGCAGCGACCCCCTGGCACTAAATTGGCAGGCCGGAGGAGGGAAGAGACGGTCAGCAGCTGCTGGGGCCTCATAATCAAGCGCGACTAGCGCAAGAGAAGGCAGTGCGCCGAGCTACTGTGACAACATGAGGTGAGGCTATCTGGCAAAGCCGGTGTGGAGCGGGATCGCCGACAGCAGGGGCCTGGACTGGCACAGCCGCACGCAGAAACCCCGCATTACAGAGACACGGCGGTGCTGCTGCGCACGGGATGGGCCTCTGAGGTTAGAGAGGGCGGGAGAACACAGAGCAGCTCCCCTGGCACCGAAAATACCACCCGGAGGAGGGAAGAAGTGCTGGGCCTAATGGATGACGTGATTAGAGGCACAGAAATGTATACAGGCAAAGCTGAGAAGCTTCAGCAACTAGGCTCCAGAGAAACAACGAAGCAGGGCGGCCCCCAACAATGCCCGAGTACCGGAAGCGGAGGCCTGGGCCGGCCTATTGTAGCTAGCTCAAGTGGGATATGACTGTAGGGATGAAAACCGGTCCCAACAGTGCACAGCCCGAAATTAGCTCAAGAGCGAGCCGAGTGCACAGCTGGTGCGAGGGCCCATATCGGGGTGATAGAAGAAGACGCAGCTTCTGTCAGCCAGGAAGCCAGAGCTTGCAAGAGAGGGGGACCTCGAGAAGGAGGCGGACGAAGTAAGGAAATAACCGAATCTGTGCAGGGCAGCTGTGTACAATCAGCTCAGAGAGGTGCAGGCCCTGCCAAAGGGCTATATAGCAATAGGAGGGCTGGAAAGTTAAAGAAGGCCAGAGGAAGAAGGAAGGAAGTTCGCCTGGCAACGAGAAGCCTAACTGCTGAAAGGCAAGGAGGAAGACCCAATCAACAACTAGTGGCCCCTGACCCTTACTACTCACCTTTGGAGGGAGGGTGGATCATAGGACCACGAGCCATGCAACTCACAGTGACCTAGATATGAACTGAATTACCCACAGCGTACGTTGACCTGACTTGCCCATTGAAACTCCTGTACACGAAATTGGGCCTAGTAGGGCGCAATAGTGACCTACATTCTATACTCCGGAGAGCAGAAGTCGCTGGAAAGAAAAGCAAACAGTAGGAATACAAGAGGTGACATCACACTGGAGGGAAGGATGGGGAAAATGCCAAAGAAGTGCGGAAAAGATGGAGCCTCGGCAGAGAGAGTGAAAGAGGAGAATGAGAATCCTTAACCCCAAGCAGAAATCCCACAGGACCTGATACTACAAGACATCCTGCAGGCCATAACTACTTCCTGTGAGCGATTGGAGGCCAAGATAGACGCCATAGGTGACCTGGATATCCTCAGAGAGGACCACAGGCAACTAACGGAACGAGTATCGGCAAACGAGTGTCAGCTGTCAGAAATTTCTTCAGATATAACAGCAATAGAAAGAGAGGCTAGTTGTCATCAAAACAAAAGTGCACACACTTGAAGAGCGGGCAGAAGACGCTGAAAACAGATCCTGCAGAAATAATATCTGATTAGTGAGACTGCCTGAAAAAGTGGAAGGCGCCAACACGGTGGACTACCTTGAGAAATGGCTCTGTACATTAATAGCACCGGAAGGTGTGTCAGAGTTTTACGCATTGGAGAGAGTTCACAGAGTGCCGGGGAGACCACCTGTGCCTGGAGCCCCCCACAAGTGGTGGTTGCTAAAGTGCTACACTACAGACAGAGATTGCATCTTGGCTCAAGTACGACAAAAGGGAGACATCAAGGTGAATAATGTACCATTACGAATCTTCCCGGATATTTCCAGAGAAGTGAAGAAATAACGGGGCTCATTCCAGAGCGTGAAGCAAAAACTCCACCAACTAAACAATAAATACACAATGCTTTACCCAGCCAAGATGCGAGTGTCCATGCCGGATGGAACAGAGTTTTTCCGAACCCCTCAAGAGGTTTGGGAGTGGCTGGAGAGTCACTGCGGAGCTGGACCATCCCAGGAACTCGGACAGAGAAAAAGGCGAGGGGACAGGTTCCGCAGCAGAATGGCCAAGAGAGACACTCTGGCCCCGACGCAGGAGGAGGCACAAATGGAAAGAGAAAATGCGATGAAGGTGGTGGCACTGATGAGCGGGAAGGGAAAGGAGCAATCGCCTCCAGAAGACAGCGACAGTGATGGAGTCGGACTCCAAGCTGGGATCCTGTGCATCAGAGACCCTGAGTACAGTGCTTCCAGAGGTGACACCGCAAACAGCTGATGGCATAATTTGAGAGACGTGTGGGTGTGGTACCCGAGAGGGGAGACTGAGGAACGTTCAGTTTAACCGGCCCAGAGACAAGGTACTGAGGTTGCTATGGGGCAGACCCGAAGGGATTCCCCAATACCTATGAGCTGGGCAGTGGCCACAAGGGCTGGAGGAGCAATCGGCGCCACCCCCTCTGACTGAACTATCCGTAAGCAGCCGCTTGCATAACTAACCTACTGGTTTGGATGGGAGGAGTTATCTAATTGTCATGGGGAGTGGGGGGGAATTGTTTGTTGTTTCAAATGATGGAGGATCTTGAGTTGCAACGCCTACAGAATGTGTCACAGATGAAAGGCATTTCGTGGCCGTTGCAGAAGCGGGGTCATGGGGGTGGACAAAGATACGTACCCTTAGATGCAACACGAGATGGCAGGCACACAGCCATAAATGCATGACTTGGAACATTAGAGGAATACACACAATGATGAAGACACATGAGGCGGGGAGTCCAAATGGCTCTACTACAAGAAACACACCTCACGTAGAAAGAGGGGTTATGCAGAATCGCTTGGAGAGAGCAAGTCTATTATACCACGTATTCTGCTTACACGCGAGGAGTAATGGTATGGATCCAAGCAGGGGTCTCATTCCAGCTCATAGATTCCCTAATAGACCCGGAGGGCCGCTATGTGGTAGTACGGGAACGATTGGAAGGCCACGAACTGAGCACAGGGTGTGTTTATGCCCCGAATACTGAGCAATCTGCTTTTTTTACCCACTTGAACCACTGTTTGGCCACATATCTGACCAGCACTACGATAATGGGAGGAGACTAATAGCGTAGATGATGTGTATCTGGACAGGACCGACTACGAGATTCTCCAACAAAGCACGTCACGTAGGCATTTAGTAACCTGGCATCACCGATGGGGATTGTTAGATTCCTGGAGAACCTTGCATCCTCAGGACAGGGATTACTCTTATTTTTCGGCCATGCATGAGGTCCACGTGACACTAGACACCTTTCTATGCACCACAGACATACAAAGCCTAGTGTACACCGTAGAATATTTATATTGCACAATTCCAGACCTTAACCCAGCACTGTTAAGCCAATAGTAGGATATAAACTTGTGGCACATGCTGGGTTCACAACTAGTTCGATAGGAGTGGGTATTATGCTGAGAAACGCATTCCCCCTCAGCGTGGATTCCACCTGGACTGATGACAGGGGGCGATATGTGGGTATTACTGGATCCTGGGAGGGGCGCACTGTTACACTAATGTCTGTCTATGTTCCTCCGGGACTCCAAACCACTACTTTTAAGGACCTGCGCACTACTCTCCTTTCATTACCGGACGGACTATTATTAATGAGAGGTGATTTTAACTCTGTGGGCTCGGGCAGCCTTGATAGTTATCCCCCGCGGGAGTTGGGGCCTTCTACTAGATGGTTTCCGGATTTCCTTGAAGCCATGGGGTTGGCGGACTGCTGGCGCACCTACAACCCTGAAGGGACTCAGCACACTTTCCACTCCGGTGCTCACGGCAGCCTGTCTAGATTGGACTATATCTTGGTCCCCAGCCCCCACATCGCCTACATTCATGAAATCAGACACCTAGCTCGGGGCGTATCTGACCACTCACCGGTATGGGTGCACTAACTTCTTGATCAGGTCAGGGTGGGTAGGGTTGTCCCTATTAATCCCTGGTATTTTAGTAACCCCAAAATCCAGAAAGATCTCACCAAGGCAATGGACACCTACTTTGATGAAAATGTGGGTACAGTAGACTCCCCCCAAACACTTTGGGAGTCCTTCAAGGCGGTAGTTATAGGGGAAGCTCTGTCACTGATAGCCGGACAGAGAAGGGAACAGCGGAAGGAGGTATCTGTTATAAAGAGCGAAATCTACCAGCTGGAGCAAGATGTGTCAACAACAACAACACGACCTCGCTTCACTTGTTGCGTCTTAAGCAGGAGGAGTATAGGGAATTAGCTACCGAAAGGGCTAAAACATTGGGGAGGGAGAAACTGGGGAGGAGTTACGACCTGGGGGACAAGGCCGGAAAGCTGATAGCCTGGCTTGACAAACGGGAGTGGGCGAATAGTTTGGTCCCTGTTTTGCAGGATACTGATAATTCTTACATCACTGACCCCAAGGCATTGCAGACCATTTTGGTAGACACTTTGAGGCAATATACACCTCGGTGGCACCCTACACTGAGAATGACTCAGCTGCTTTGCTAAAAGATATTGCGCTCCCCTCCCTCTCCCCAGCAGACCAACAATTATTGGATAGCCCTTTGTCAACGGACGAAATCCCGCAGGCAATTAGATCACTAAACTCCGGTAAAGCCCTGGGTCCCAATGGTATACAAATCGAACTGTATAAACTCAACCCTGATAAATTATTCCCCTATCTTAAGGGCATGTTTGAGGGCAGCCGAGACGTGGGCGAATTGGCAATAGATCAACGCATTGCCACCATCGTCACCATACATAAGGAAGGCAAGCCCAAAACGGAATGTGCCTCATATAGGCCGATCTCCCTCCTTAATGCAGAACCTAAAATTCTCGCTAAAGTGTTAGCCAACCGACTAATTAAAATCATCACTGACCTCGTACACCCGGATCAATCTGGTTTCATACCGCACAGATAAACCACGCTGAATTTACACCGAGTACACGGGGTCCTGGGTAGAGTGGACACAATCCTGGAACCAGCTATTCTTGTTCCTTGGACGCCACCATGGCTTTCAACACCATCGAATGGCCCTACCTCATAGCTGTCCTTCGGAAAATGGGGTTCGGCCAGGAATTCATTCGGTGGGTTCACCTCCTATATTCGACACCACTGGCGCAAGTTGTGTTTATCAATAAAAAGTCAGATACGTTTGTTCTGAGCCGGGGTACCCGAAAGGGATGACCGCTCTCCCCCCTCCTGTTCGCTCTAGCGCTGAAACCTCTGGCAGCTTGGGTCCGGCTGGATCCAGTTATTCGAGGTATGCGTTGGTCACATGACTGGGAGGACCGTATTTCGCTCTATACAGACGATATCTTACTTTATCTAACCTCCCCCCCAAAAATCCCTAATAGCAGTGTTGGACATATTGGCGATATTTAGCAGATATTCTAGGGTTTACTATAAACTGGTCTAAATCCCACTTGTACCCTCTACGAGGAGGCCTACCTGACCTGCCCCGTAATTGTCCAATTCAGATCAGCACCATGGGATTCAAATACTTGGGTATTTTCATCTCATTAGATCCCACGCTTCGATACGAAAAAAATCTACTTCCCCTATGCTCCACCTGAAGAGGGACATACGTAGCTGGAAGTCTCTTCCTCGATCCCTTCTGGGTAAGGCAGCTCTTTTTAAAATGATGTCGCTTCCCCGCTTCCTCTATGCCCTGCAGAACTCACTTGACCTTGTCCCCCTGAAATATTTTAAAGAAATTGAACACCTTCAGAGGGACTTACTGTGGAACGGTGCGCCCCATATAGCCCTGGGTAAACTCACATTAAAATGGTATGATGGTGGCATTAGTCTTCCAGACATTAAAAAGTACTATTGGGCGGCACACCTGGCGGCTATCAATCATGGCACATACGGTAGCCCTGATGACCCAGGCTATTGTATGGATAGGTAGCTCCTCCCAGGAGGGAACTATAACAGATCACTTAGCCGGTCTCGGCTGAAGGGCCCTACCGGTCACTCAGTTGGTGTATGGCCATGGGGTTGGTGGACTGAAAATACAGTGAATACATTTCTAGCAATTGTAAGACTAGCCCAAGATGGCCGCTGTGGGGCAGTGGAAATCGAATAAGAACGCAGGCCTAACCCGCGAGTCGACTTCCGGGTTATGGATTTCCCAGGTTATACGGCAGTTTAAATACTGAATTCTTGCGTCCCGCTAAACATCTTTGGGACGGAGCACTGAGGCGGTAAGAGGGTGCCGGGAGTGAAAGGTATGAATGCCGTGAGAGAGCGATTTAAAGGACGCCCCGGGGGGTCGGTTACAAACAGTGTTAACAACATGGGCACGCTAGTGAAGCCTCGAATAGCGGGCATGTGAAGTAATTCTTTCAGCATTCCTGTCGCACTTGAGGGGTTTTACATTCGCTTTGAGCGTGAAATGATAGTGAATGAGAATTTGGAAGCTGGCTTAGAGGGTCTCTGGAATTGGCATTGCATATAGTGTATGTTTAATTGTGGCACAGGCTATGATGAATGTGTGTATACTTTTAGGTGTGACTGACGATTGCAGTTAACATTGTGACACGCGACCTTCTGGCGCTCACATCATGATTCCTCTACCAAGAGGAGGAGACAAAGATCACCAACGTGGTCCACATCCACCAGATCTTCGATCAAGGATTATTCGCCAACTCTGTCTGCGACGCCACCATCCAGAGTGTCTCCGAGTAACGACATTGGAACATTCTCTGACGTTCTCTGCAGAGGAGCCAAAAAACTCAACATCAGTTTGTCAGTTCCGACGGTATCCACATCTGTCATCTTTCAGACATTACACCATCGCTCGTCAACCAGGTCTCTACTGCCTCTGGTCCAAGGTTTTTTTTAGAGCCGGCCATGCAGAGTTTCTTAACTCCTTCCTCAGTGGGTGCAGTGCCATCTCGTATTGCCAAGAAATATAAAGCCCCGGCTCAGGACCCTCTGTTCCTACGGTCTGATTCCCCGCCAGACTCGGTCATTGTGGCAGCAGCCAGGAAGGCACACTCTGCGAGTTCTTCCTCGTCAGTCCCTCCCGAGAAAGATAGCAAGAATATGGACTCTCTGGGCAAGAGGATGTGCAATACCTCTGCCTCTGTTATGAAGGTGGCCAGCGCCTCAGCCCTTCTAGGGAGGTATGACAGGTCTCTTTGGGACTCCCTTGTCAGATTCACGGACAAACTCCCGAAAGAAGACCAGCAGGACTTTCAGGAGATTCTGCAAGGTGATAAGCGCAGCTGCAGACTCATCGGATCTGGCGGCACATGGCTACCTGCACGGCATCTGTTCCAGACGCTTGGCCTGGCTGCGTCTCACAGGCTTGAAACCAGATGCTCAACGGAGGATTGTTAACCTTCCGTTTAATGGGTCTTCGCTGTTTGGGTCTCACGCAGATGATGAGATGGCCAAAATTAAAGCGGTATTGGAAACTGTGAATGCCGTTGGCCTGGAGAAATGGAAAGAATTCCACAAACGATTCCGTCCCCACGACAGGCGCACCTTCAATCAGAGGGTTCAAACCCCTCAGTGGTCATCCCAGAATCAGCGGCAGCAGAGGTCGGAATTTCAACAAAGACGACCTGGAAGAGGTAGAGGAAACAGGCAGCAGGCTACAACTGTTAAGCAACCAGCTAAACAATGAGCAGAGGCTTCCTCCGTGCCCGTTAGCCACTCCAGTAGGAGGAAGTATAACCTTTCATCTGGAAGAGTGGAGATCAATAACAAAAGACAAATGGGTGCTGAATATTGTGCAAAATTGATACTTTTATTTTTTTTAAATCTATTTATGCATTTTCAAGAGCAAAAAAGGCAGACATAAGTACAGGCAGTGTATCATGAGGAATGTACAGGTTTAGGCAGGTACAATGAAAGAACGAAGCAGGCATTGAGGCTAGAGAAGCACAATGAGCAATAAATCAGTGCACAAAATATCAGAGGCAGTATAATGAAGATCACTATAGTTCACACATAGCAGCAGTGTTCAGTCCTGAGGTTCCATGAAGGGGGGGGGTGAGAACGGGGGCGTACAGAAGCATATATCATGCATGAAGGACTCAGGTAGGTGCCACATTATCAGTCTGTGTGTTGTCGGACCCATTAATAGGGTGTGAAAGCAGATATGCCATGAGGGGTCCCCAATTATCTCGAGAACGGGAGGCTAGGGGGAGAATTTCAGCAAAAGCGTTTATTTGGTCCTGCCAGAATACCATGTCCCGGATCCAATCCTTAAATTTAGGTGCTCTGCCCCGACCCCACCAGCATGCTATGCGCCGTTTGGCAAGAAGGAAACTGAATAAGACGAATTTCCGGTGTTTCACTGCTAGGGCCGCAGTGTAACCAAGGAGAGCGAAAAGAGGAGTGTGTGTAAGATGTAACAAGTTAATTTGTTCCAGGGCTTCGAATACAAGGAGCCAATACTCCTGCACGGCACTGCAGTCCCAGGCCAGGTGCAGGAAGTCAGCCCCTGCGACCCCACACCGTTCACATTATCATTGTCTCTCAATTTAAAGCGGGTACTGAGTAGCATCCAGATTGCCCTCCTGAATGCCCGCTTCGTGAGGTTTTTGCCGACTTTGTTCTCCGAAAAGGCATGATTACATGACCGGTATTTGCTGGCCTTGCGGCAGTCGTCAATTGAAGTTGCCTGACCCTGGGATGGCATCTTGGGTGTACGGGAAGCACACTATCTTTCCGTGCGGAGCTGTGCTGTTCAGATCAGCAACACATTCCAATATTCTAAGTAAGACTGTGTCCGCTTACTTAAATGAGCACCATTTTGCACAAATCTGATTCCACTAGCACGAAAATCCTCCCCAGAGCGGGGCCTGGCCCTAAGATGGCGCCTATGATGTAGCTATGGCAGGCACCTACGGCCCCGCGACATCACCCGAGCACACACGGGCCGTCCTCCCCATACCTCCTCTTCAAAACTTAACGCGAAGTACCTCCCATGCACGGCACGAATCCCCAACCGCCTGGGCCACACTGCACAGGACAGAATATCGGGAGCTTCCCCTCCGGTGCAGTGATCAGGTGAGAATAAACTTGTGGAGGAGGATGCCTGACTCCAACATGGCGGCCGTGCGAGTCACAATCATCAGGAGGCAGTGGTCCAGGGATCTCAAAATACCCGGGTGCCTGACCTCGACATGGCCTCCACACAAACAGACTAAAAAACTAGGCTCCTACCTTCTATTCCTCAATCTCGAAGCCCTTCCTCCACCGCCCCCGTCCCTCTCCACCGGACTGCAGCAAATAGAGAAGCACCTCCACCCACACTGGACTCCATGCACTGGCTTATCAAGCTTACACCAGCAAGGCTAGGGGTTCCCCTTCCTCCCCCACCTGGCTCACCCATCATGACATACATTTTGGGATCTTCCTCCGACCGTTGAGACCTAGCTAGCTGACCGATGCCCAGTGGAGCTACCTGTTAGCTAAAGAGGAAATGGGTTGTAGACTTCCCCCTCGGCCGTCACCTACCCAGCCGGACTTTGGGCAGACTTTTCCTTCGTCTCTCCGTCGTATTCTCCCCCTACCATTTTACCCTTCCCCCTACCCTTCAACGCCCCATTTATCTCATCTTCCTATGCTCTTTAAAATGTTTTTATTTTTATTTTTAACCGAGACCTTGCTATTTGGCAGATGCCCTGTGGAGCTACCTGATAGCTAAAGAGGAGATGGGTCGTGGACTACCCCCTAGGCCGTCACCTACCCAGCCGGACTTGGGGAAGACTTTCCTTAGTCTTGCCGTCGTATATCCCCCCACCCCTTCACCCTACCCCCTTACCCTTCTACGCTCCATTTATCCCATCTCCAATGCTCTTTAAATGTTTTACTAGTAACTTATGTAACCTGTTAACTGATGTAATTTTGTAACTTTGTAGTACCTCATGTAAAGCGCTCCGATACCTTCGGGTCTAGCCAGCGCTATATAAAACTCATTAAATAAATAAAATAAGATGAAGCCTAGCAGATGTATAGTATGTGTGATGTAGGAATTTGTAATGGAGAATGCGGAGGCGGCAACTGGGCGTGCTTTGTTCCATCTGTTTGCAACAGTAGGTCCACTGCTCATCTGTAATAACCAGCCCCAATTCTACGGACCATTTGTCCCTAGCAGTATTCTGGGTGATGCTCTGAGTGGTGTACAGAGTATGGTAAATGGAAGAAACCAGGTGAGGCGCCGCATCTCTGTCTAATATTAGGCGCAGAAGGGTAACTTCCGGGGGCTCTCGAGGGAATGTAGGGGTATGCTCCTTAAGTCCCTGGCGCAAACGGACATATAAAAAAATGTCCATGGTGGAAGGGGGTTGTGTGGAGAAAAGTTGCTGCGAGGTACGGAATTTGCCATGAAGGTAGAGATCCCCCCAGGTTTTAATACCATATTTAACTTGGGTTTTCTTAAAAACACCTTCCTGAAGGATAGGCATTTTCGGGTGATATGCCAGGGTGAGTATAGCATGGGGGCCTGAGTTCTTGTAACAATGTGTTGCCATGCCTTCACAGTGCTGGTGAGTGGGGATGGATCATCAGTGCGCGGTGAACTGGCGGTGAATATGGCGCCCTCTAATGGAATGGGATAGGATAACCAGTGTTCAGCGGCCGCCTGAGGCATGTATCTGGGGGGGTGGAACCAGAATGGGCATAATGGGCCTGTGCGCATGTGTAGTAGAGTTCAGAATTTAGTATGTCGAACCCCCCTTGCGAGTATGGCCGAGTGAGAATGTCCCAATGTATTCTGGGTTGTTTACCACCCCAGGTGAGGCGATGCAGTTCTGTCCGGAGCATCGTGAAAAAGGCTCCACCCGGATTATAGGGTATATTCATAAATAAATAAAGGAGTTTCGGAAGAATAATCATTTTGATCAAGGATATGCGTCCTGCAATGGATAGTAGAAGGGCGATCCACCGTGTGACATTGTCCCTTATCCCATCCAGGGAACGACCGTAATTGAGCCGCATCAGTTCGTCGCGGTTTGTGGAGACGTATATGCCGAGATATTTAACCTCATCAGGGCACCACTCGATGGGAAAGTCTGGAGCAAATTCCATGACCGAGGAAGTAAGGGGGAAAATGTGGGACTTAGACCAATTTATATGGATCCCGGATAGTCCCCCAAATCTCACAAACTTGAGAAGCAGCGAGTTAAGATTTATCTGGGGTTCCCTGACATATAGCGTGATGTCGTCTGCATATAGAGAAATCAGAATATGTCTAAGTGGGCATCGAAGGGCTTTGTCCTGATGGTATTTTTTTTTTTTTTTTTTTTTTTAATCATTCGCCGCCAATCTCACTTTGATACGCACCCAGATTATCTATACCCTCACTCAGCAAGCTGAGAGGCGTAGGGGTCTGAGATTGAAAGAACCCACCTACAGGTACCAAGACTTTCTTGGGTGGACATGAAGAAACCAGCTGAGACAACTCTTCTGCTAAACTCCAGGAGCTAGATGGCTCTTAACGTGGGGCAACCAGTACTAGACTGGGTGTTTCCAACAAAGAGTGTAGAGGCAGCATAATCATAGGACTCGGGGAAAGAAAAAAAAAACTGAGCCCTATCGGGGTTGCAAGATGTTCCAAAAAGCTTTCTTTTTTTCTACTGCCTGTTCTCATTAAATCTAGCTTAGCGACCGCCAAAGCCGAGGTCTGCCAGTCAAAAAAAGAGGGGGGAGTAGAATCCATCCATCTTATGCAAATTTGTATCCTGGCTAGTAAAATGGTATAAAAGAGCAGTGATCTGGCAGGGCCCTTGACATGGTCTGCCAAGCCGAATATAATTAAAGGTAAGTCGATGTTGACAGGGCTTCCCAGGGTATTTTCCAAAAATATTTTGATACTGTCCCAGAAGGAGACAAGGGCGGGACACTCCTTAAACATATGGATGTCGGAAGCCGGAAGCCGAGACCAGTCCACATTTCTTACAGCAGACAAGTAAGCCTTTAGTTATTTTTGAGAGTTTTAATGGAGAAAAGTATGCCCTTTGGATGGTAAACAGGTGGTTCCTTTTTAGCCATGCGGGTTTTACCACCTCATATAAAATCTTACATGAGCTCTGCCATTATGTATCACAGTCCTGTGCTGGTAAGGGCCCTCCCCACAGGTCCTCGGCCAGTTTGAATTAGCCGTCAACCACCTCAAAGATTGCTTGGTACCAAAAAGAGACTTCCTTCCTCCCAGGGTTACGAGCTGATGTTCTAGGGAATTACCACCTCCAAGAAGACTTCATCCGACTGTTTGAGAATGTGAATGAGCTCAACTTTCTAGCTGGAGGTATTTAAATCTAGATAAGCCAAAACCCACTTTATCCCTAAGTTGCTACCAAGAAACAAGAGAACCGACCATGATCAAATCCCCCCAAACAACCAGTCCTGCTTCCCTCAAGGGAGTTGCCAGCCTATCCCTCAAGCACTCTGGTGCCCCAGGGGAATCCCAGAGGGGAGCCAGAGTAGAAAATTAGCCAAGTGCGACTGAGTTCCTTAGTTTTACCCATGTTTTGGCTAAGCCCTGGAGAACTTTCAGCTTGATTTTTTTGAAGAACTTTCGATCGCCAAATTTTAACAGGAAACCTTCCACCGACAAATTAGCAGCCCTGAGCATAGCTAGAAACATCGCGCCCACCCCAGTGTTGACTGGCATTTCAAGAGCATGCGCGAGTGAGAGAGTTGGAAGGCCCAGGCATAAAGCTGAATATCTGGTAGAGCAAGACCTCCCTTTTCTCTCCTGCGCCTCAGTTTTTCAAGGCAATCGTGGGTGATTTATATGCCCAAACAAACAAATTTATGTCCCTCTGCAGTTTGTCGATTGGAGATTTCTCAAAATGGAGGGGAATACAATTAAAAATGAAAGTAATTTTGGGGAGTATTGACATCTTGACCAGATTAACCCTGTCAATAATGGATAGAGGGAGTGAGGCCCAAGATTTCATTAGCCTCTGGCACTCCTTTGCTACCCAGGTCAAGTTAGTCTCAGCTATGCTAGTGATGTCCTGCTGAATGTTTATCCCCAAGTACTTCGTTTTAGGACTGGTCTGGTACTGATGCTGGGTTACTCCTAAATTCCAACCTATAATCTCAGTTTTTGAGGCCTTGATTTCATAGCCTGAGACAAGCCCAAACTCCTGAGCCAGACTAATAACAGCTGGAAATGCTGCCTGTAAATTTGCAGAGAGAACAAGAATAGCATCTGCATAAAGGGCTACCTTCCTCTCCCACTCTCCATATTTAAAGGGCTGGATATTAGGATCATCCCTAAGTCGTTGAGCACATGGCTCTATATACAGATCAAAAAGGAGAGGGGAGAGTGGGCAGCCCTGTCTGGTCCCCCTGGACATTTTAAATTAATTGGAGAGATTACCATTTACAAGAAGTCTGGCCGTTGGATACTGGTAAATAGACTGTATTGTGCGGCAAAATTTCCCACCCAAGTTAAATTTCTTCAAGACCCCCGACAGGTAGATCCAATTCACCCTGTCGAAGGCCTTGGTTGCATTGAGAGTCATAGCCGCCAATGGGATGGAATATGCAGAGGCCCGATCTATCGCCCCTATGAGATCGTAGGTAAGATGTGAAATCTGTCGACTCCTGACAATCTTCACCTCAATATTGGCAGCAAGACTGGGACGGGTGGCAGGAGATATTCTCCACTTAGATCAGAAGGGTTTCGTCAGGGGTCGACAGCTTTCACATCTTACCTACGATCTCATAGGGGCGATAGATCTGGCCTCCGCATATTCCATCCCATTGGCGGCTATGACTCTCGATGCAACCAAGGCCTTCGACAGGGTGAATTGGATCTACCTGTCGGAGGTCTTGAAGAAATTTAACTTGGGTGGGAAATTTAGCCGCACAATACAGTCTATTTACCAGTATCCAACGGACAGACTTCTTGTAAATGGTAATCTCTCCGAATCATTTAAAATCTCAAAGGGGACCAGACAGGGCTGCCCACTCTCCCCTTTCCTTTTTGATCTGTATATAGAGTCATTTGCTCAACGACTTAGGGACGATCCTAATATCCAGCCCTTTAAATATGGAGAGTGGGAGAGGAAGGTAACCTTTATGCAGATGATATTCTTGTTCTCTCTGCAAATTTACAGGCAGCATTTCCAGCTGTTATTAGTATGGTTCAGGAGTTTGGGCTTGTCTCAGGCTATGAAATCAATGCATCAAAAACGGAGATTATGGGTTGGAATTTAGGAGTAACCCAGCATCAGTACCAGACCAGTCCTAAAACGAAGTACTTGGGGATAAACATTCAGCAGGACATCCGTAGCATAGCTGAGACTAACTTGACCTGGGTAGCAAAGGAGTGCCAGAGGCTAATGAAATCTTGGGCCTCACTCCCTCTATCTATTATTGGCAGGGTTAATCTGGTCAAGATGTCAATACTCCCCAAAATTACTTTCATTTTTAATTGTATTCCCCTCCATTTTGAGAAATCTCTAAATCGACAAACTGCAGAGGGATATAAATTAGTTTGTCTGGGCATATAAATCACCCAGGATTTCCTGGAAAAAACTGAGGCGCAGGAGAGAGAAGGGAGGTCTTGCTCTACCAGATATTCAGCTTTATGCCTGGGCCTTCCAACTCTCTCACTCGCGCATGCTCTTGAAAATGCCTGTCAACACTGGGGTGGGCGCGATGTTTCTAGCTATGCTCAGGGCTGCTAATTTGTCGGTGGAAGGTTTCCTGTTTACATTTGGCGATCCAAAGTTCTTAAAAAAAAAAAAAAAAATCAAGCTGAAAGTTCTCCAGGGCTTAGTCAAAACATGGGTAAAACTAAGGAACTCAGTCACACTTGGCTACATTTCTAGTCTGGCTCCCCTCTGGGATTCCCCTGGGGCACCAGAGTGCTTGAGGGATAGGCTGGCAACTCCCTTGAGGGAAGCAGGACTGATTGTTTGGGGGGGATTTGATCATGGTCGGTTCTCTTGTTTCTTGGGAGCAACTTAGGGATAAAGTGGGTGTTGGCTTATCTAGATTTAAATACCTTCAGCTAGAAAGTTGGGCTCATTCACATTCTCAAACAATCGGATGAAGTCTTCTTGGAGGTGGTAATTCCCTGGAACATCAGCTCGTAACCAAGCTCCCTGGGAGGAAGTAAGTCTCTTTTTGGTACCAAGCCATCTTTGAGGCGGTTGACGGCGAATTCAAACTGGCCGAGGACCTGTGAGGAGGGCCCTTACCGGCACAGGACTGTGATACAAAATGGCAGAGCTCATGTAAGAGATTTTATGAGGTGGTAAAACCCGCATGGCTAAAAAGGAACCACCTGTTTACCATCCACAGGGCCTACTTTTCTCCATTAAAACTCTCAAAAATCACTAAAGGCTTACCTGTCTGCTGTAAGAAATGTGGACTGGTCTCGGCTTCCGACATCCATATGTTTAAGGAGTGTCCCGCCCTTGTCTCCTTCTGGGACAGTATCTAAATATTTTTGGAAAATACCCTGGGAAGCCCTGTCAACATCGACTTACCTTTAATTATATTTCGCTTGGCAGACAATGTCAAGGGCCCTGCCAGATCACTGCTCTTTTATGCCATTTTACTAGCCAGGAGACACATTTGCATAAGATGGATGGATTCTACTCCCCCCTCTGTTTTTGACTGGCAGACCTCGGTTTTGGCGGTCGCTAAGCTAGATTTAATGAGAACAGGCAGTAGAAAAAAGAAAGCTTTTTGGAACATCTTGCAATGCCGATAGGGCTCAGAGTTTTTTTTTTCTTTTTCCCTGAGTCCTATGATTATGCTGCCTCTACACTCTTTGGGCTTTGTTGGAAACATCCAGTCTAGTACTGGTTGCCCCACGTTAAGAGCCATCTAGCTCCTGGTGTTCATCAGAAGAGCTGTCTCAGCTGGTTTCTTCATGTCCACCCAAGAAAGTCTTGGTACCTGTAGGTGGGTTCTTTCAATCTCAAACCCCTACGCCTCTCAACTTGCTGAGTGAGAGTATAGATAATCTGGGTGCGCATCGAAGTGAGATTGGCGGCGAATGAGGATTCAAAAAAAAAAATAATTCCATCAGGACAAAGCCCTTCGATGCCCACTTCGACATATTCTGATTTCTCTATATGCGGACAACATCACGCTATATGTCAGGGAACCCCAGATAAATCTTAACCCGCTGCTTCGCGAGTTTGTGAGATTTGGGGGACTATCCGGGATCTATATAAATTGGTTTAAGTCCCACATTTTCCCCCTTACTTCCTCGGTCACGGAATTTGCTCCAGACTTTCCCATTGAGTGATGCCCTGAAGAGGTTAAATATCTCGGCATATACGTCTCCGCAAACCGGGACGAACTGATGCGGCTCAATTACAGTCGTGCCCTGGATGGGATAGGGGACAATGTCACACGGTGGATCGCCCTTCCACTATCCCTTGCAGGACGCATATCCCTGATCAAAATGGTTATTCTTCCTAAACTCCTTTATTTATTTATGAACATACCCTATAATCCGGGTAGAGCCTTTTTCACGATGCTCCGGACAGAACTGCTTCGCCTCACCTGGGGTGGTAAACAACCCAGAATACAATGGGACATTCTCACTCGGCCATACTCGCAAGGTGGGTTCGACAT
Source organism: Triturus cristatus (assembly GCF_964204655.1). Taxonomy (NCBI): domain Eukaryota; kingdom Metazoa; phylum Chordata; class Amphibia; order Caudata; family Salamandridae; genus Triturus; species Triturus cristatus. The sequence continues at coordinate 1,101,671,566 of NC_140585.1, read as the reverse complement.
ACAAAATGTTGAACTCTACTACACAAGCGCACAGGCCCATTATGCCCATTTCTGGTTCCCCCCCCCAGATACATGCATCAGGTGGCCGCTGAACACTGGTTATCCTATCCCATTCCATTAGAGGGTGCCATATTCACAATCACTGCACCGCGCACTGATGATCCACTGTGAAGGCATGGCAACACATTGTTACAAGAACTCAGGCCCCCATGCTATACTCACCCCTGCTTCCCCTGGCATATCACCCGGAAATGCCTATCCGTCAGGAAGGTGTTTTTAGGAAAACCCAAGTTAAATATGGTATTAAAACCTGGGGGATCTCTGTCTTCATGGCAACTTTATGTACCTCGCAGCAACTTTTCTCCACACAAACCCCTTCCCCCATGGACATTTTTTTATATGTCAGTTTGCGCCAGGGACTTAAGGAGCATACCCCTACATTCCCTCGAGAGCCCCCAGAAGTTACCCCTCTGCGCCAAATTATAGACAGAGATGCGGCGCCTCACCTGGTTTCTTCCATATACCATACTCTGTACACCACTCAGAGCATCATGCAGAATACTGCTAGGGACAAATGGTTCGTAGAATTGTGGCTGGTTATTACAGATGAGCAGTGGACCTACTGTTGCAAACAGACGGAACAAAGCACATCCAGTTGCCGCCTCCGCATTCTCCATTACAAATTCCTACATCGCACATAGTAAACACCTGCTAGGCTTCATCTTATTTTATTTATTTAATGAGTTTTATATAGCGCTGGCTAGACCCGAAGTTATCAGAGCGCTTTACATGAGGTACCACAAAGTTACAAAATTACATCAGTTAACAAGTTACATAAGTTAATAGTAAAACATTTAAAGAGCATAGGAGATGGGATAAATGGAGTGTAGAAGGATAAGGGGGTAGGGTGAAGGGATAGGGGGGATATATACGACGGCAAGACGAAGGAAAGTCTTCCCCAAGTCCGGCTGGGTAGGTGACGGCCTAGGGGGAAGTCCACGGCCCATCTCCTCTTTAGCTATCAGGTAGCTCCACAAGGCATCGGCCAAATAGCAAGGTCTCGGTTAATAAGAAAAAAACATTTTAAAGAGCATAGGAAGATGAGATAAATGGGGCGTTAAAGGGTAGGGTAAATGGGTAGGGGGAGAATATAACGGAATGACGAAGGAAAAGTCTGCCCAAAGTCCGGCTGGGTAGGTGACGGCCGAGGGGGAAGTCTACAACCCATCTCCTCTTTAGCTAACAGGTAGCTCCACCAGGCATCGGTCAGCTAGCTAGGTCTCAACTGTCGGAGGAAGATCCCAAAATGTATGTCATGATGGGTGAGCCAGGTGGTGAGGAAGGGAGAACCCCTAGCCTCGCTGGTGTAAGCTTGATAAGCCAGTCGATTGGAGTCCAGTGTGGGTGGAGGGGCTTCTCTATTTGCTGCAGTCCGGTGGAGCAGGAAGGGGGTGGGTGGAAGAAGGGCTTCGAGAGTGTGGAATAGAAGGTAGGAGCCTAGTTTTTTTAGTCCGTTTGTGGAGGCCATGTCGAGGTCAGGCACCCGGGTATTTTGAGATCCCTGGACTGCTGTCTCCTGATTGTGGCTCGCACGGCCGCCATGTTGGAGTCAGGCATCCTCCTCCACGAGTTTATTCTCACCTGATTACTGCACCGTAGGGGAAGCTCCCGATATTCTGTCATGTGTAGTGTGGCCCAGGTGGTCGGGGATTCGTGCTGTGCATGGGAGGTACTTCGCATTAAGTTTTGATGAGGGGGTATGGGGAGGACGGCCCGTGTGTGCTCGGGTGATGTCGCAGGCCGTAGGTGCCTGCCATAGCTACATCATAGGCGCCATCTTAGGGCCAGGCCCCGCTCTGGGAGGATTGTTGTGCTGGTGGAATCAGATCTGTGCGAAATGGCGCTCATTAAAGTAAGCGGACACAGTCTTACTTAGAATATTGGAACGTGTTGCTGATCTAAACAGCACAGCTCCGCACGGAAAGATAGTGTGCCTTCCGTACACCCAAGATGCCATCCCAGGGTCAGGCAACTTCAATTGACGACTGCCGCAAGGCCAGCAAATACCGGTCATGTAATCATGCCTTGTCGGAGAACTAAGTCGCCAAAAACCTCACGAAGCGGGCGTTCAGGAGGGCAATCTGGATGCTACTCAGTACCCGCTTTAAATTGAGAGACAATGATAGATGTGAACGGTGTGGGGTCACAGGGGCTGACTTCCTGCACCTGGCCTGGGACTGCAGTGCCGTGCAGGAGTATTGGCTCCTTGTATTCGAAGCCCTGGAACAAATGAACTTGTTACATCTTAAGCACACTCCTCTTTTCACTCTCCTTGGTTACACTGCAGCCCTAGCAGTGAAACACCGGAAATTCGTCTCATTCAGTTTCCTTCTTGCCAAATGGCGCATAGCATGCCGGTGGGGTCGGGCAGAGCACCTAAATTTAAGGACTGGATCCGGGACATGGTATTCTGGCAGGACCAAATGTACGCTTTTGCTTAACTGCTGCCCCTAGCCTCCCGTCCTCAAGATAATTGGGGACCCCTCACTGCAGATCTGCTTTCACACCCTATTGATGGATCCGACAACACACAGACTGATAATGTGGCACCTACCTGAGTCCTTCATGCATGATATATGCTTCTGTATGCCCCCATTCTCACCCCCCGTCATGGAACCTCGGGACTGAACACACAGCTGCTAAGTGTGAACTATAGTTATCTTCATTATACTGCCTCTGATGTTTTGTGCACTGATTTATTGCTCATTGTGCTTCTCTACCCTCAATGCCTGCTTCGTTCTTTCATTGTACCTGCCTAAACCTGTACATTCCTCATGATACACTGCCTGTACTTGTGTCTGCCTTTTTTGCTCTTGAAAATGCATAAATATATATATATTTTTTTTTAAAGTACCCATTTTGCACAATATTCAGCACCCATTTGTCTTTTGTTATTGATCTCCACTCTTCCAGATGAAAGGTGATACTTCCTCCTACTGGAGTGGCTAACGGGCACGGAGGAAGCCTCTGCTCATTGTTTGGCTGGTTGCTTAACAGTTGTAACCTGCTGCCTGTTTCCTCTACCTCTTCCAGGTTGTCTTTGTTGAATTTGCGACCTCTGCTGCCGCTGGTTCTGGGATGACCACTGAGGGGTTTGAAACCTCTGATTGAAGGTGCGCCTGTCGTAGGGACGGAATCGTTTGTGGAATTCTTTCCATTTCTCTAGGCCAACTGCCTTCACAGTCTCCAATTCCGTTTTTGTTTTAGCCATCGCATCATCTGCGTGAGACCCAAACAGCGAAGACCCATTGAACGGAAGGTTAACAATCCTCCGTTGAGCATCTGGTTTCAAGCCTGTGACGCAGCCAGGCCAAGCGTCTGGAACAGATGCCGTGCAAGTAGCCATGTGCCGCCAGATCCGATGAGTCTGCAGCTGAGCCTATCACCTGGTTAGCCACCAAGCCCCCTTCTTGCAGAATCTCCTGAAAGTCCTGCTGGTCTTCTTTCGGGAGTTTGTCTGTGAATCTGGCAAGGGAGTCCCAAAGAGACCTGTCATACCTCCCTAGAAGGGCTGATGCGCTGGCCACCTTCATAACAGAGGCAGAGGTATTGCACATCCTCTTGCCCAGAGAGTCCATATTCTTGCTAACTTTCTCGGGAGGGACTGACGAGGAAGAACTCGCAGAGTGTGCCTTCCTGGCTGCTGCCACAATGACCGAGTCTGGCGGGGGATCAGACCGTAGGAACAAACGGTCCTGAGCCGGTGCTTGATATTTCTTGGCAATACGAGATGGCACTGCACCCACTGAGGAAGGAGTTAAGAAAGTCTGCATGGTCGGCTCTAAAAAAAAAAACTGGGACCAGAGGCAGTAGAGACCTGGTTGACGAGCGATGGTGTAATGTCTCAAAGATGACAGATGTGGATACCGTCGGGGCCGACATACTGATGTTGAGTTTTTTGGCTCCTCTGCAGAGAACGTCAGAGAATGTTCCAAAGTCGTCAATCGGAGACACTCTGGATGGTGGCGTCGCCGGCAGAGTTAGCGAATAATCCTTGATCGAAGATCTGGTGGATGTGGACCACGTTGGTGATCTTTGTTTCCTCCTCTTGGTAGAGGAATCATGATGTGAGCGAGACCGCTCCCATGACTTCTTGTGGCGGGAGGATGGGGACGTTGACCTTCTCGGGGTTCTTTTCGGAGAGACCCTCGATGTCGTTGGAGGGGGACCTCTGGAAGCTCTCGACGGAGAGTAGGTGCGAGAGTAATCTGAATCAGGGCTTCCCTAGTGAGCACCGGTAACTTCCAGCCATCTCGGCGAAAAGATTGAAGGGATGTGACTTCTTAGCCGGAACCGGAGAGTCCTCCGGTGAAATCTGGACTATGTTAAGGGTCGGGGATGATGAGTCACCCTCTCTGTAACCTCCTTCGAGAGTACAGGATTTCTGTCCCTCGACGTCGACCGATGTCTCGACGATGACACCGAGAGTGCCGTCTTTGACGTCGATCTCCTTGGCGGAGAGAAACTGGCAGACTCTCTTCTCTGTGGCGATCTCGACATTCTTCTCGACATCGAACGCCAACGCCGGTGAACAGGAGACTTCGAACGTCTCTGGCACTTCTTCGACATCGCCTTTTTCAGTGGTGAGCGCCTCGACAGTGAAGGAGATCTCGACGTCGTCTGTCGGTAAGTCTCGGCAGAGTCTTTGCCGGCGAACCTCTCGACGCCGACCTCCGAGAAGGTGGCAGAGTGTTCCTCGCCATCGACGGGGGCTTGTCAGGTCCCTCGGGACCAGCATACTTCGAGCCCGAAGTATGTCTCGACGTCGACTTACTTTTGTGAGATGGAGAGCGTCGTTGTCTCGACAGTAATCTGTCCCTCGACGCTGAAGATGGTCTTGCCTGTTTCTTCAACGGCGATCTCGACGCCAACGGCGAACTGTCAGGAATCTGCTTCCTTCTGGACTCTGGAGAGGTACATCTTCGCCTCTTTTGGTGTTCTTGATGAGAGGAGGGCCCTTGGGAGCCCCCAAGGCCACTTTTGTGATGACTTTTCCCTCTCTCCAGTAGGGCATAGAGCCTAATCTTCTCCATGTCCCGAAGAGTCCTTTTAGAAAATAGCTGACAATAATTGCAAGTATCAGGTTTGTGTGAAGATGGTAACCACACGATGCACACAGAGTGTGGGTCTGATTTTGCCATCTTTTTACCACATGAAGGACATTTGTTGAATAAAGCTGGCATTCTGACAGAAAAAAGTATGGTAAATTGTCAGAGAGGTTTAAGAAAAAACAACCAGCAGTCAAAAATGTCCAAAAATGAGAGAAAAAATACTGTCTGACTAAAGATAATCAAAAACTGTCGAGCTCAAGCTCCAGGATCCTCACAGTAGGAGCCGTAAAAAATAACTGACCTGTCACCTGTGGTGCATGATGGGAGCAGAGGGGCTCTTGGAAGCCTTAAAGGCAAGGTGCCAGTTTTTTTTTACTGTACTAGGATAGTTATCCATCTATGCAGCCTATGGGCCAACTGCCCGCTATTACTTGTTTTTCCTTTTCTGAAAATAAAGGATCCTTGTATGATACGTTTACAGTGTACGTTCTCTATTACAAAATGTATTGAGGAGATTATTTTCATACAAGAGAAACCTATGTAATTTTGGCGGTTTGCCCTATTGGAACAGTTTTAGGCTGCATGTTGATATATATACATATATATGTCTACATAGGTATGTGTATGTTTCGGAAGTGCTATACACTTGTGGTCCCAAGCATACACATATATATGTATATATTTATTTCTATATGCTCCGGGATCCCGCACATGGGCGGAGATTATTCAGTGCTTATGACTATTGATGAGTGTCCCCTGGAAGAGAACCCAATCAACTTGCAAGCACTGTTGTGCACGCAGATAAAGCTCAAGCAAGTCAGAATTCCAGATGACATGAGGCCATGTCATAGCCAATAGTAAGAACTTAATAATTCTCATCAATGTACAACACAATGCACAATTGTGCACAACTGCTTATAGATTCACATACTTCATCTCTCAATGTCTTTTAGCATCACATACTTCATCTCTCAATGTACAACACCGAGCACATTTGTGCATCTCTGCACTTCGAGACCAAAAGTACACTCCACATCTCTCTCTCCCTCTCATGCTTTCAAATGCACATCCCACATGTTCTGTTCTTGGCAAAGCTGTCCTACTCCGTGACGCTCCCACTGAAAGACTGCAAGATTACAAGAAAGAAACTTTTAAGAGAACAGACATATGCAGGACATCGTACATTCAGGCTAGAATAAAAGAACACACCAAAGTCAATTAAAATAATGGTAGTCAAAGGTTATCACAGGGTGTCAGACCACAAGAGTGCCTCTAGTACTACAGCCCAATGGCCTTTCGTGGTCCCCCGAGCTCTAGTCCCGTTACCGCTGCTGACACTGGACCACCCTTTTGTCTCGCCTCCTTCACTGTCCTTCAGGTTTCTCCCTAACTCTACTTTTCTCCCTGTTCCCGTTTCTTTTGCCCTCTCTCTTACCCTCCCGTCTCTCCCACCCCCCTATGTGCGTTCGCTCCCTTCTCAGTAAGTGGAATGCTGCATAAAACCTTTTTTTGAATCGTCTTTAAGATATTGTCTTAACACCTTCTCTTCCTCAACGTTTAAACGGTATATTCTACCATGTTGAATCTTGGTTTCTAGAATGAAATCTATTACACAATCATATTCCCTATGGAAAAGTAATGTCTCTGCTTGTTTTTCGTTAAAAACACTTGTTTAAAGAATACCGGTTTGAATTATGCTTACAAAGCCATGTGGTTCGAAAGACTAACAACAAATCTGTGGTATCTACAATGTAAAAAAATTAGGGCCTCACAGCATCCTGTCAATGTTGTCAAAGTAATACATTCGGCTTCATAACACAGTTTTCTAGATGTTAAAGGGGCATCAAAAATCTCACTGGTAGACTCTGCTTTTTCCATGAGGGGAAGTGAACGTTATAGAGCAAATATACATCAGGGTCCTAAAATAGTAACTAAGGTAATACTGAGAAGTAAGTGAGAACGCCTTACTGCATACACTCTGGAATCGCCAGATCTGGGTATTAATAGGACTAGCCAAAATATAAATTACGCTGGTGTACTTTGCGCAATTGTGTCAAACTTGTTACATAAAATTCCGAAACCTAGACCAATTATGCCACTTTGTGTAGTTATGCACCCATCGCAGCAAATGCTTACTGCAAGCGCAGAAAAACGCAACTGGTCAAAATACGAGCAGCTGCTATCAATCAATCAATCAATCAATCAATGAAAACTTTATTCGGATCATTACAATCCATAAAAGTACAGAAGAAAGACAAAACATTTATAAAATCATACAATTAAACAATAAAATGCTGTTTTGCACATGAGGAGTAAACCATATTACTTTAGGACATTGTTAACCGGGCACGAACCACAGTTTTTAGAAAAGAGCTCACGCGAAAGACAAGTTCATCGTCATCCAGGGACAAAATCATTGAAAATGCAAGTTCCAGGCTAAGGGGTTTTAGTTTTTTAAAATACGGGGATAAAAACCATTTAATATACTTCATGTAAAATTTACAAAAAAATAAGAAATGTAAAATTGTTTGCCTACTCTGAGAGTCACAAGGTCATGGCTCAACACATTGGTCATTAAAATTCCATAAAGGAAAGCTAAGTGCGTATTTAATAGTGCCTGCCCTAAGGCGAAATATAAGGCCACGCTCCCAATGGCTCAACGGGAGAGTTAAATAACTGGGTGTCGGATAAATTGTAAGATTACGGGCTAGGTATCCACGGACACTAGGTTTCAAAGACTCCCTTACTACCCTTTCAGCGTCAAATAACATATAGAGTGCTTTTTTAAGTTCACATTTAGTGGGGAGCACAGTGGTAGTTGGTTTTAGGAAGGTATTTTCAAGGTTCACGCTGCGGAATACGCTAGACACCCCTGATAACCAGGGGATGGCCTGGCCCCTGTCGCAGCGTAGACAATCCTCGATGATTTCCCTAGTCAAAATGGCGGCAGGGTTTTTCCAAATCGCCAGCCAAAAAAGGGCTGGACGTGCACAAATAAAATCCCCTATAAAATGCAACCCCAATTCCCTATGACATATAAAATGTGGGGAAGTGATGGGAACACAGAGAAGTTTCCTACAAAATCTATGTTCCTCGGTAGTTACATCGGAACAACTAGCAGTTCCCCAAACCTCAGCACCATAAGTAGCAACCGGAACACATTGAGTTTTGTATATTTTTAGGATAGCTGGCAATGCCCCGGTTAATTTTGGACGGGGGAGGCTCAAAATGGAGTTAATGGACTTTGAGAACTTACTCCTGGCGTGGGCTATATGCCCACTCCAGGAGTTGTTCGCAGCAAAGACCACACCCAAATACGGGAAACTGCTAGTAGAGCCCAATCTTTCAGCCCCCACAACTATACTGCCAATATGACGCCTCTTCGGGCCACAAGACATTACAAAAGACTTTTTAAAATTAGTCTTCAAGTCTAGGGAATCCATATGTGCAACAAAGCCATTCACTAAGATATGTAAATCGTTTGGGGTGCGCCCCATAAGGACCGCATCATCTGCGTAAAGCAGAGCGGGGAGATGATTACCTTTTATGGTCGGGACATCGGTAGTTAGAGAAACCAGGTGTTTGTGAAGGCCGTTGATATATATTATAAATAAGAGGGGAGCAAGGACGCAGCCCTGTCTAACCCCTCTATTAACTCTAACTAGCTCAGAGACCTCGCCCCCAATACCAATCCTGACACAGGCCTTCAAATCTCTGTGCAAATAGGCCAGGAAATGTACCAAGGATTCGTCCAGACCGTAATCCAATAAGGCCTTCCATAGTAATGACCTATTGACAAGGTCAAAAGCGGTGGATAGGTCCATAAAGGCCAGATAAATTGGGCAATTACGCGCTACGGTGTATTTGCCCAAAATAAGGTTCAGATTAAGGCACTGCTCCGCGGTTCCGACTTTATTGCGGAAACCCAACTGGCAGCTCTCTAAAATTTGGTTATCCTCGGCCCATAATAAAATTTTATTGTACAATACTCTCCCTAAAATCTTTAAAGTGTTATCAATAAGGGAGATAGGCCTGTAACATGCCGGTTGGGAACGGTCGCCCTTCTTAAAGATAGGCACTATTATACTAGATGACCAGATTGATGGTGGTGGTGGCGTAGATCTTAGAAAAATGGTCCACCCATGCGGCTCCAGGGATAGTGCAATCCATTGGAGTCGCAAGCTGGCCCGAGCAACGCAGGTCTTTAACCGCGCCCCAAAAGATGTCCCCCCTTCCCCGGGCGGCTGTTTGCGCTAGCACCTCCCAACGTTCCTCGAGGATCTCCTCCTTCCTTTTATTTATGGCCAGTTTGTATCGAGTCCTGGCGTTTTTTTACGTCAGACAGGTTCCTCGGGCTAGCAGATAAGACTAGTCGCAAGTCACGGTTGGCCAGAGAACACTCATGATCAAACCATCCCTGGTCGTCTGTAGTGGCGCGCAGTGGGATCGTAAGCTGTGCTTGAAGAGCTGAGCAGATCTTAACAAAGTCGTCTACTGCCCCAGGGTTAGGACATAAATCAGACAAACATGAGAGGAAAAGAGGGAGGTTATCTTTGACCAGAGTCTGAACAGTTGTCATGACATTAATGCCCCTCCATTTTAATCTGAAATTGTTTGAACCAGTGGAGAGGTCCCTAGCACCACATTCCTTATTGTAAACTGGTCGATGGATGATCTTCAGGCTGATCTTAATGGGATTATGATCCCCTTGGGACATTGGAATAACCATAGCCTTACTAATGCAATCTGCCAGCCCAGGGGAAATAAAAATGTAATCAATTGCTGAGGAACAGTCTCTTCCTCTAAATGTGGGCACTAGTGGGACAGTAGGGAAACGGTCCATAATATTCTCCAAGTTATGTGTGCTCAAAAAGGTAGTTAATTCCGCACCCCTTTGGCACCCCGAGCCCAAATTACAGTCCTTAATAGTTGGGCAATAATCGATTAGTTTAGCGTTAAAATCACCACCCAGTACAAGGCCAGAGGTATCGTTGAAATCAGCCCTAGACTCCAAAGTGGTAATAAAATTAAAAAGGTTCTTAAAATGTAAATTAGATGATAAACTAAAATCATTGTTATAAAAATTGACCAGAAAAAGACTAGTTTTCTGTTTAAATAAAATAGCCGGGAAATTCTGATTATTCGTCTGCAAGGCCCTGGAAGAGCCTCCAACAGAGATGTTGATCCAAATGGATAAACCTCCCGAGGGGCGGCCCATTCTAGATTTAGTGGCAAGAATATTGTAGCACTGAAACCCATTAACATGTAAGTTCGCAGTAGCCCACGTCTCCTGTAACATAATTATATCCTGACTCTGGATAAAGTTGACCCACCCAGGGTCGAGAAGCCTTTGCTTGAGGCCTGCTATATTCCAACTTATAATATTTAAGGAATTTGAGGTACCAGTCCTTGGTACTGTACACTCTGGTGACTTAACAAAATCATCAGAGGGGACAGGTACAGGTACTAACAGCGGAATAGGGTCCTCAATCAGCGACAGGGGAGAAGATTCATTACTCGGTCTTGGTTGTCAATCAGGGACATCTAAATCAGACAGAGCCAAGAAACGATTGGCCAGAGGGAGGGCCATAGGTATAGTCACACAATTATTGGAGATAGGTTTATAAAAATGGCCAAGGGAAAACATGCATATATTCGTCGTAAGCCCTGGCAATAACTCAGGGGAGCGCATTAAAGACTGAACAATATGAGGTCTGGAAAGATTTATGACAATGCAATCCCCATTGATATTTTTGGCCGAATTGCCCACCCATCCCACTCTCCGCACCATTATAATTTCATGCAATCTGGCCGGTTCAAAGCCCTTATGTTTCCTTAACCAGTCCACACATTTGTTACGAAGGTCCACCCATGATTCCTTCTTTGTGTCAGGCAAACAGGGGACTCCGGCTAAAATTATAACATAAGGGTATGATGCGGGGGGGAGGTTCAAAGTCACGGTACTGGGCAAAGTCTTCAATATAGGTGGTGCAATGGGCCGTGGTCTGGCATCAATGTCCGATGGAAGAGGCAGAACAATCGCCGGGAGATGTTGTGATGAATCATTGTGTGAGTGCAAGTGCTGAGTACTGTTGTTAACATTGGCTGTCCCGGTACCTAGGTTGTCGGGGCCCCCCGGTAAGTGCATCGAAGTAGGTAGGGAAGTGCAATCAGCAGCCGATGAAACAGGGGCTAGCTCCCGGGTCAACAATTGTTCCATACGTAAGAGTCTCTCGTTTAAAGGGGCAAAGTGTGCATCAAATAAAGCCTTAGAGTGGCTAACAATGGCTTTTAAACCCGACTCCAGGGCTGACATGATATCATCCTTACTATGAGAAGTAGGAGTGGGCTTGTCAGTTTGGGTGCCCACCGACTCAGTATTAGATACAACAATTGTTTGTAATGCCGATTTATTACAATTGACGGGGCGACAGAGGGTATTAGATTTGTTATTAGCGCCCCTTTTCCGTTTGGCCGGTGGACCACTAGATTTAGTCACTCCAATTAATTTAGAAGTGTTGGATCTGGTGCGGGTTTTTTGGCCACTAGGACGAAACTCAGGGGGTGTAGCTGAGGCGACTAATGGAGACAGTTGGTGAGTAGGGGTCGCAGGCATTGGTGGCAGGGTTGGTGACACAGAAAGGCGGTGGCATGTGATATCGCCCTGTGACACGGCTTCAAGAGATGAGCGTCGCTGAGCCGTCATAAGGTCTAAGGATAGACGCCGCTCAGTTAGCTCAATCTCATGAGTCAATACACTCTCAGCCCTGATCATAAAAGCGTCCAATGTCCCTACCACTCCCTTGCGTCTGCTCATGATGTGCAAATATGATGCCCCCTCACTCCGCTAGCGCACATATGTTACAGTAAAGTCCGTTGCGCGGCAATGTTAGACAGTGTCACCTGGCTTTTCCGTCGACCACACGTGAAGATCCACGGGGGGTGTCCCGGCCCGGCCTCCTCCGGCCCCGGACGGCAACAGACGGCCCGCCCTCTGCCCGGGCTCAGCCCGGCGCGTCCCGCGACGCGGGGGGAGCCTCTCGGTATTTCTGCGCCTCCGGGCGCGATGTCGGGCGGAAGTGCCCCGCTTAGGACTCTGGGTAATGTAGTCCGGTGCAGTCACGGCGGCGAAATAGACCACAGAACACGGCCACACCGGGCGCTGCAGGACAGGACCCTCACGATCCACTCGAGCCTCTCGCTTGCCAAGGTAAGTGTCAAATACGCCCCCGCTCCACAGAGGGAGCCTCTCGGTATTTCTGCGCCTCCGGGCGCGATGTCGGGCGGAAGTGCCCCGCTTAGGACTCTGGGTAATGTAGTCCGGTGCAGTCACGGCGGCGAAATAGACCACAGAACACGGCCACACCGGGCGCTGCAGGACAGGACCCTCACGATCCACTCGAGCCTCTCGCTTGCCAAGGTAAGTGTCAAATACGCCCCCGCTCCACAGAGGGAGCCTCTCGGTATTTCTGCGCCTCCGGGCGCAATGTCGGGCGGAAGTGCCCCGCTTAGGACACTGGGTAATGTAGTCCGGTGCAGTCACGGCAGCGAAATAGACCACAGAACACCGCCACACCGGGCGCTGCAGGACAGGACCCTCACGATCCACTCGAGCCTCTCGCTTGCCGTGGTAAGTGTCAAATACGCCCCCGCTCCACAGAGGGAGCCTCTCGGTATTTCTGCGCCTCCGGGCGCGATGTCGGGCGGAAGTGCCCCGCTTAGGACTCTGGGTAATGTAGTCCGGTGCAGTCACGGCGGCGAAATAGACCACAGAACATGGCCACACCGGGCGCTGCAGGACAGGACCCTCACGATCCACTCGAGCCTCTCGCTTGCCAAGGTAAGTGTCAAATACGCCCCCGCTCCACAGAGGGAGCCTCTCGGTATTTCTGCGCCTCCGGGCGCGATGTCGGGCGGAAGTGCCCCGCTTAGGACTCTGGGTAATGTAGTCCGGTGCAGTCACGGCGGCGAAATAGACCACAGAACACGGCCACACCGGGCGCTGCAGGACAGGACCCTCACGATCCACTCGAGCCTCTCGCTTGCCAAGGTAAGTGTCAAATACGCCCCCGCTCCACAGAGGGAGCCTCTCGGTATTTCTGCGCCTCCGGGCGTTTTTTGCTCTATTTTTTTTACAATGAAATACATTCTTGCATCAAAACTTGAAGCAAGAATGCATGTGGTACTAATTTAGTACTAAATACATAGACTTTTTTCCTATAATTTGAGAACATTTTGCATAATTAAACGAAAACAAATTAGACAAATTTCACATACCCCTACGTTATAGAGAGGAGGGGGGGTTTCCTCCAGCCAAGGACAATGTCTGATAAAATGTCCTGCTTTTGCACAACAGAATCATAACTCACTTCATCTATGTCTTTATCAATCTTCAGAACGTCTCGGTTTTCTTAATCTCCCAATCTGAATAGGTTCATATCTGCATGCAGTTGCCGCAGCCTCTAGAAGTATAATGGCAAGCAGGCATCTAACCATCTTCTCTAAATATGCTGATGGTCTATCTGAAATGTGAGATCATTTATTGGGTGTATTGTATTACAGCTACCAAGAAAATAGCATTTTTTAATTCTTCCAGAGGTCCTTGGTAAAAACAGGATTTTATCATACCAGGTGGCTTCAGTTTTGAGCTTAGTGAAATGGCTAATGTATGAAATCAAATCTCTCAAGCCCTGAAGTACATTTAGTAATCCAGCAAGAGCGGCTTGTAGTTTGCTGTTTACCAAAGACAGCTCGAAATTCTTTTAGAAAGATGTAATTTGTAACCAAAGGCTTTGTTTCAAGATCATTAGAGAAGCACAAGTAAGGCATCCTTGGTTAAATAAGACTGGATAAACACACTTTTGTCAAATCTGTCTGGAATTGCCAAACGTGAGAGATGCTGTCACAGCCGTAATTTGTTGAGGAGTGCTCGATGCTCAAATGGACCCAACTCCAGGCAGTGCAGCAACCGATCGTTGGAGAGGCCAGACCAGGGGTAGGGTGCTGGGAAAGGGGATAGATAGGAGGGAGACATGAAAAGACAGACATTTTAGCAATCCTGTTTCCTAGACTAGCCACTTCCACCTTCCTAAATCAAGAATAACAGCAATACATTTAGTGATCACACGTGGTGTTATGAGGCAGTCTGCAATTCTTTCACTTGTTGGAGTCCCCCATATATGCACACTGTTCACAAGTCACTATGTTTGGGAATGACTAATGTTCGACAGAACTTCTCAAATCATGATTTTAATTCTCATTTTCACTTTGAGTTCAATTTTAACGTCCTTTCGCATAAATAGGCAGATTCTTACGAGTTCAGACTAGCAGTCTCTCTAGCTCATTCCAGAGTAATGTACACTATTTAAGCTTCTGAAGAGCGGCCCTAAATGGTCCTACCTTCATTAACCAGGCCTTTGGTAATCTGCTGTGCTGGCTCATGATCTGTAAAAGTGGTGGGGCGTAATAACCAGGAGTTCACCCCACTTTTTAACAAGTTTGCTCACTCATACTCACATTTACTCTCTTCCCGATCACTCACTATAACTCAAATTGTCTCACTCATCAACTCACTACACTCACTGTTACTCACACACAAACATGCTTATACTCACTGATTCTCATTTTCACTTACAAACACACTTAGACACACTCAACCTTTCCAAACTCACTGACTGGTTGGGTGCTGGTGCAACTGCATCTGCTGCACCACTGATAGCTACATCCCTAACTCATTTCCACTCCATCTCAAAATGTCCAGTCACTCACTCCTTTTAACACCGCTCACACTCCTTCCCTCATATTAACTTTCATGTATTCATACACGCACTCGGATTCTCACTCACAAACACATGCATATATTAACAGACAAATATTTGTTTTTTGTTTTTTTTACGGACCCTTTGCTCCGTGGCAACAGGAATATAAACTAAAATAAACAAAATGGATTGTGCTGTAGTTGAACTTCTCCCCGCAGACATGTGCAATCCAGACATCCATCTACAGAGTGTTGTGTTTTAACAGCACTCTGAAGCTGGGATCGTGTCTTAGCCCACACCTCCAGGCATCAGAAGCCTGAAGATTCGGCAGTGAGGGCTGACCTGTGCACTGGCATGAAAACACCTAAGCAGGTTTCTCCCCCCTAGACACTCTAATCACATGGCATCTTTCGGGTCTCTTTTACCTTGGGCATCCAATAGATGCCGAACTGAGTTCATCCCCGATCGTGCAACTTATTTACTAAGTACATCAATAAATATTGGCAGGGGCACGTACATGGGTCTTTCCAGAGGTTTTCAAGAGAAACATGAAACGCGTTTGTAATGTCATCACAGTACCCCTTTTTTGAAGGCCATTTCATGAGGCTTGTTTTAGTGGTGATTTTTGTGTGGCATAGAGTGAGCAATTTTGGAGCTTACATTTTTTTCAGGTTCCCATAAGTCCTTTTCGGGCTCAAAACCTTCCATGACAGAAGAAACAAAATTTGTTTCCTCAGAATTTAGTCCAGTATGACTTGTATCTCACATTCTGGTTCTAAGTTAATAATGAGAGGTGGGTGTTGAGGCATCTTGTTGGATTTGGTTGGCTTTAGTAACACTGTGTCAAATAATGAAAAGATACGAGACCCTAAAGGTACTTTACAGGATTGATTTGTTGGATGATCATATAATGAACAATAAATCTTGGGCGAAATTTGGCGTGATGTTGAAAGGAAAGATTTTAAGTTGTTCACCACACTATCTCAAACTACATAATTTTGGCAAGGTCGGTGTTTTTTGTCAGCTTTTTGTTTGTAGTTTATTTTTGCTATCTTTAAATTTTGATGGACTTTCTACAAAATCTCCTTAATAGTTTGCACCCTTTCTGCCACTTCCAAGGAAGCAGTTTCTTTTAGAGCATTGGTTGCCAAACATTTTAAAACGACAAACCAGTTTTTAGAACAACAAACTTTCGTGACCCACTTAACTTTAATGGACATGAAAAAGGTGATTTTTTAATCTAACTAAAGCCTCGTGCGGTAGGGCATTGTCATTTACAGACAGCACATCTTCGATTTAAATGGCCATTAAATTTGCACAGACATACAGCTGAACTGAAAGCTATATAGCAAACTAATGATAATGTGTGAAAATCGGGTTTCTGTGAAAATTTATCATTTATGCATCACATCTTGTTTTGATCCTATTAAAATATCTTTTCAGCACACTTTAGAATTATAAATTAAAAAGTGCTTTATTTCTGGTTTCCTAATTTCTGGATGTATACAGTTCATTTACAGTTATTTACATTTTGTTGTGCATCGCAAAAAACACATTGTCACATAATTCACTGTAAAAACTCCTCTCACTTTGCAGTGTGAGAAAGAAAAGTTAACACCAAACAGTTTGTTAAGTGAATAAAGCAGTTCAAGTTTGACCTCTGTCTTTCGATCACAGCAAATGTGACAAGTTCACACAGAATTTGAAAGTCATCTTTATTTATTGCTTTGATTTTCGCGACCCACTAAAAATAAGCTTGTGACCCATAGGTTGGGAAGTACTGTTCTAGTGATTGAATACATGGTAAAAGCTTGGGTGTCTACCACATAAAAGTAAGAATGGAGAGAAACCTGTAGACGTGTGTTGGGTGTTCTTAAAGGCTATCTGTGCTAAACATAAAAGTTCGGCCGAAGAGCCAGGTGTGTCTGCAAGGTAACAACGTAAATGCTGCTTTAAGCTTTGATTCACCTTTTTTGTTGCCCGTCAGACTAAGGATGGAAACTCGTTAAAAGGGCAGTTTTCAATTGACGAGTTTACAACATGCTTACCGGAATTTAGAGGTGAATTGGGAATCCCTGCTCAGAAATTATTTTGATTGGCAATCCATGGAGTCTAAGAATATATTACATCAAGAATTGCACCAACTGAGAAGCTGTGGTCATAATACTGTAGGGAATAAAGTTGCCATTTTGGTTAAACTACCTATACTCCGGAGGATTGTGTGCAATTGTTTATCTTTAGATTAGGCAGACAGAGTCTAGGGATATGTGCTTACAATGGCAAGAGCAGACTACATGGTTTGGAACAATCTGATATGGTTTGGGCATATACATTTTAATTGGCCACAGACAGTTTAACATCCTTTCGACGAGTAGGCCACCAGAATTTTCTTTGACTCAACTCTAGCGTTTTAGATACTCCGGAATAGCTGGCAGTTGGCGCTACATGGTGCCAATCGAAGACTAAGGCTTGTAACTCTCGAGTGGGTACAAGGATCCTTCTTTCTTGGAAGGGTAGCTCTGATACGACTGTTTTAACTGGGTTTTGTGTTAACCAACCTCGGGCTTTGAATTTTCGAAAACCTTGTCTCACCTTCTCTAGAAAGGTGTCCTGATTAATGGCTCAGATGACTTGCTGAGCTTTACGGATAGAGCCCATTTCTGTAATGGGAGTGATTTTCTCTCCATCTTGCCCCGGTGCTGAAGGTTACAACAATGTCAAATTCTGTGAAAAATAACATGAGGCCTAATTGGCTTGGTGTACCCAAACAAACTGATCGGATGAACTGAAGGTTTCTATGATCAGTAAAGACAGTCACAGTATGCTTGGCTCCCAATTAGTGGCGTCGCCATTCCCTGAAGTTCCTCTGATCGCCAAAAGTTGCTTTTCTGCTATCATAGTTATACTTTGCAGCATTTAACATACACAAAACAGCGTTTTTTTAGCCACTGGACGGCTTTGTCCACCTTAGGTGACAAAATATAAGCTAAGCCATTTCTCCAAAAGTGAGTAATTGATGCAATGCCATTAGAAAAAGGGCTAATGAAACAGCAATAGAATTTGGCAAACCTCAAGAAGCAATGCAAGTATCTCACACTCTTAGGGCTTGGCCAATCTTTTATGGCTTGGACCTTTGTTTCAGCCATACTAAAACCAGTAGGGGAGATCATGACTGCGAAAAATTCCACATGGCAACGTGAAAATCACATTTATAGAGCTGCAGTACAGCTGGTGTTCACGTAAAGCTAAAAGGACTGCAGACACATGTTGAATGTGCAACCTTGATCGGTAGAAAAAAAATCTGAAAGTTCTGAATGTGCACAGTTACAAATGATCCATAAACTCCCTTAAGACATATTTAATGAAATACTGGGATGGCGCAGGATTGCACAGCCCAAATGGAATTACCTGGTATTCAAATAATCTAAAATGATCATTGTAGGCAGTCTTCCACTTGTCTCCCTTCCTTCCTTTGACTAAGTGGTATGCCGCTCTCAAGTCTAGTTTAGTAAAGATTTTAGCTTCCTTAACTTGGTTGAGTAGTGGTGGGATAAGTGGAAGATGGTATTTGTTTTTAGCTGTGATTTTGTTAAGGCCCTAAAACAAATACATGTCCTCAGATCTCCATTAGCTTTGGGTAAAAAGCAAAAATAGGAAGATGCTGGACAGAAAGATTGTCTAATGATATCGTTGGACAAATATCTGTCCAACTAATCCCTCAAGTGGGGGGTTTTCTTGTCTGTTTAATTAAATATTTTACAATTGGGAACTTCTGCCCCAGGAACAAGATGAATTTGATAGTCGTATTGACTATGACGAGGTAATGTCTCCGCTTTGACTCACTAAATACATCTAGAAATTCCTGGTAGTAAGAGGGTAATTGAACATCCCTTTCAGCTGCAATAGCGATCTTATAAATGCGAACCAAAGACTGAACTGGGGAGAGACACATTTTTTTTCCTGGAAAGCAATGCTTGGCATGGAATGCAGAATCAAAAGTAAGTATACGTTTCTTCGAGTCTATGACTTGATTATAATGATCTACACCTGCGAAACCTGCACTGGCTCCCCGTCAGCAAGAGAATCACGTTCCGACTCCTCACCCACGCACACAAAGCTCTCCACAACCAAGGCCCAAGATACCTCAACGACCGCTTGACCTTCTACACTCCCACCCGCCAGCTTCAATCAACCAGCCACGCCCTCGCCGCCGTCCCCCGCATCCGAAGAGCCACAACAGGAGGAAGATCCTTCTCCTACCTGGCTGCCAAGACGTGGAACTCCCTCCCCATCCACCTCCGCCTGACCCAAGACCACCTCTCCTTCAGGAAGCAACTCAAGACCTGGCTGTTCGAGCAGTAGCGGACCCCCCTCCCCCAAGCGCCTTGAGACCCTCCGGGTGAGTAGCGCGCTATACAAATGCTTGATTGATTGATTGATTGATTGATCTAGCTAAGGTATTACAATGATAAAGCCGTATTCCAGTGCATCAAGTAGATTGAACTCAATGGTTTTAGAGTGTTTTCCTTTCACTCCTGAACACCATAGCCTTATTGTAATAATATTCTGGGTTATTGGACCAGATGAAAGGAGAGGGCCGTCACCTGCAACTTCAACTCAGAGACCTATTTGTTTTCAGTAGGTGTGATTAGTATTTTATCCAACTGTGTAACTGCAAAATTTCAGGTAGCCACATAGTCCACCATGACCTGAATTGGAATTATTAATAAGCCCATCTAAATCTAGATTAATTGGTATCATGAAATAATTGTTTATTCTTTCTACTGCTTGTGTAGTCAATCAAAGGATTTTCAATTCTTTGCTTAAGACAGTCCCTTCGCTTTGTCTGGAACTTCCTGGTTTTCCTTCTAAGTATCTCCTTCAGTACCAACAGAGCTTTTCTTCAGTTTTCACTTGGCACTCTTTTAATACAATTTATTTTTTTGCCACAATAAAGTCTGCTCTTGCGATAAGTTTCCTTTTCTTCATGCGAGTGCTAAGTGATGTTTCATAAGAACATGTTACTTATCTTCGGTAACACCTTATTTGGTAGAGACTATATCTAGCTGCAGATTCCTTCCCTTACAATTTCCCCAGACATCAGATTGAACCTGGAAGATTTTTTGTGAGCAGTACCTCTGCGTGCCAGTCGGTGGCAGTGATCGGCTCCACATCTGTCGTGGTCACAGTACCTATATAGGCACTACCAGGTGAGCTGACGTCAGTTACTTTTCATGACTTTCCGCACCAGAAGCGCGGAGCCAAGAAGAACACTGATCACACGTGTGTCAAAACTAGGGCCCAGAAAGAAGTCTCCCTTTCCCTAGAAATCTGTTTGCAGAGCGGGGAGGATGGGTGGGTCGGTAAAGAATCAGTGGCTAGATATAGTCTCTATCACAAAAGGAGTTACGGAAAGTAAGTAAATTGTTCATCTGACACGAACTTACAGCCACAAATTCCTTACCTTAGTATAGATAGCAAAGCAATACCATCCCCATCTGTGAACCAATTTCCAATGAGAAAGTCCTGCATGACCGAACGGGCAAAGTGCCCATCCCTGCGGACCGGACTGTCCAGACAGTAATGTTTGGTGAACGTGTGTAGAAAATCCCACGTCCCTGCCTGGCAGATAGTCAGGATCAGAAGAAAGTGGCTAACACAGTGGTGGCCACTTTTACTCTGGTGGATGAGCCCGCAAACCTTCAGTAGGTTGCGTTTTGGCCAGTTAGTAGCAGATTTTGAAGCAGAGTACAACCCATCTAAAGATGGTCCCATTCTGTACAGCCCAACCTTTCTTTGCTACCAACAAACCCCACGAAGAGTTGGTCGTCCACCAGGAACACTTGTGTGCGTTCAAGGGAGAACGACAATGGTATTTTTGGGAACGAACAGTAGAGTTGTTTCTCTCCTTTAGAGGGATGTGGAGAAGCATAAAAGTTAGGCAAGGTGATAAACGGGCATACATGAAATGGGATGACCACTTTTGATAGAAAGGAGGCCCTTGAGCGAAGCACCACTTTGTCAGGAAAGACTGAGAGGTTAGGCAGCTTAGATGATCAAGCCTGAAGCTCACTTACTCTGCGGACAGAAATAATTTCCACAAGGAAGGCTGTTTTCAAGTTGAGAAGCCTGGGGGGACACTTGTGTACAGCCTCGAAAGTAGAACACATCAAATAAGTTAAAATCAAATTAAGGCCCCACTGAGGCACAATGAATGGTAAAGGAGATGACTAAGGCCCCTGAGGAACCTACGGACAATATTGAGTGTCTGTGTCTAAAAAAAAGAAAAAAAAATCTTGGGAAAGTTGAGTACTAATCTCCAAGTGGCTGTCTTACAGATATCTTGAATCAGGACATGCCTGATCAACGCCATAGTTGCTGCTTTACCTCTTGCAGAGTAAGCCTTCGGTTTTCCTGGTAAAAGTTTATTGACAATCTGGTAACAAAGAAATACATGAAACTATCCATCTTGAGATGGTTTTTTTTGAAGCTCCTAGACCTTGCAGTAAAGAGCCACAGTTTACAGAGAGCAGGTGGGAGTTTCTTATATCCTTAGAATTGTCTAAATAAACGGAGCACTCTTAATATCTAGAAAATGTAGAGTTTTCTCAGCTGTCCTAGAAGCATTTGGAAAAAGGTAGTAAGTGTGATCGATTGATTAACATGGAAACCTGAGACTACTTTTGGTAAAAAGGAAGAATGTGTACGTAATACTACTCTATTATGATAAAAAAAAACTTTAAGTGGTTCTAAAAAGATGACAATGCTTGTAGTTCATCAACTCTTCAAGCGATGTTATGGCTATTAAAAAAAACAGTTTTCCATGACAGATTCTGTAAGGTTGATTTGTGAATAGGTTCCATTGGGGGACTCATCAATTTTGAAAGCACTAGGTTTAGTTCCCATGAAGGAGAATGGTCTTTTAACTGGAGGAAAAACTTTAAGTCCTTCTAAAAAATCTTTAATCACAGGAATCTTGAAAAAGGATGACTGTATTGGAGATTTTCTGTGCGCAGTAAATGGGGTTATGCGAAATTTTTTTACAGCACATACAGAACTGTTTCCACTTGTGAGAATAGCATAAGCTTGTTGATGGTCAGTTTGACTCTTTAAGGATATTCGTACATTACACAGGTAAAAATAAATAGCCATATTGTGCGATCTCAGGAGCCATCTCTGTATCACCACTGTCTCGCAGTTCGGTGTGTTTAAAATCATTTTTAGGTTTGATTTGCATAATCTCTAGACCACCAGCGGTATCGGTGGAAAAGCGTAGTGTCACATACAGGGCTGTTCTGAATAATCAGGGGAGGATGAAATTGACATTCTGTGGTATCCATATGTTGATTCCAGAGGCACTGAACCAACTTCTCCATTAGCAGACAAACAGGAAGATAGGCAGAAATAAGCATGATGTGTAGTCTGCGTTCACTTCTAAAATCAGAAGACCTCAATAGAGAACAGCTCCCCATATGCTGACCAGACGACAATCTCTTTAAAAAGTCAGGACAGGCACAGCACATGACCACAGAAGACACCAATGGAATGACTCAGCCAGACGTAAAGGGAGAAGACGGTTTATCGGCGAGGGAATGGTATGGGGATGACGCGGAAGATGACACTGAACGATACCCCAGTCAACCTGGGAGCTGGAGTCTCGAGATCAGAGAAGAAAGCGGATTCCGACTAAGAAGGATAGAGAAAAGCCCAGAGGCCACTGCTGTGAAGAAGTGCCCCGCCACGTTCCTGGAGCAACGTGGCTATCCCAAGTGTATCAACGTATACTGGGCTACAGTGGTAGGTGAAAGGCTAACAGGTGGAGGGATAGAAAATCCCAAGAGACAAAGGGTTCACCAGTATGAAAAGTACTTAGACCCATAGATACGGGCGGTGTCAGGGCTTTAATTTCTCGCAGAGTCCAGCAATGCCTCATTGAGAGTTAAAGCATTCTAAGTGCATTTCTTTTCCTTTGTCGTTATAAATTAAGTTTGATTTGAGAAGTTTTGAGTTCACTAGCGAGGTGAATTATGAAGATTCCCCAGAGACTTGGTGACGGGATAGGACAATACGTGAGAGTTGGGTGTCTCCCTCACAGCCCCAGCCTGAAATTAAATATTTTTTTTTAGCTAAACATTTTCCTGTGTTTTTTTTCTTCTTCATCCCTAGTGGCATATCTTTCTTTTATGGTGGTCCTGAATTTCCGACCCTGGGGGAAAAAAAAGAAGAAAAGAGAAGACTGTGGAAATCTGGTAGTTAAGTTTGTATGTGCTGAAATAAAACAGAGAGAATATTGCATTAAAATATGTGTTCTGGCCTCATATATCCCGCATGTAACACATAGGCAAATGGAGTTGGCCAGTTGATCAAAAGTGCATTGCACAGTTAGAGTGGTTCTGACACCCTGGATACGAAGTCTCTACATTTCTTGTTTTGTGCCGTAGTGAATAAATCTAATGTTGGTGAAACCCAATCTGTGAAGATGTTCTGTATTACCTCATTGTTGAGGACCCATTTGTGATTTTCATTGTGAAAACAACAGCGAAAATCTGCTTCAACAAGTAACAAACCTCTTGCTAGTGCCCAGTGCCACACTGCTTGAGTCTGAAGTGATAATTGTCCTGATTTTGTTCCATCATATTTGTTGATATAATACACTGCTGTGGTATTGTAGGTTTGAATCCTCAGATCTTTGGAGATGAGAGATCGTAGGAAAGCCTTGAGAACTAGATGGACTGCTTTTAGATCTAACATGGTTATGTGGTAAGACTTTCTTTATGAGACCAACGTCCCTGAATTGTGAGGGGATTTATACGTGTGCCCCATCTTGAGAGAGATGCATCCGTGACAACAGTTTGTGAATTTTCCTTCATGTAAGAAACTCCTACTAGCAGATTGCAAATTTTGGACCACCGGGTCGGAGATTGCAGTGCAATGTCTGTTAAATATATTCAATCTTTCAAATGTTCTATATTTTGTGACAATTGGTCCCCTAGACAATATTGAAGAGGTAACGTGAAGAATCTTGCATTTGGGACTATGAATATGCAGGATGCCATGAATCCTAGAAGGGATGCGATTTGATAAACAGTCAAGTTGACTTGTTGGATTTGGTGTGCACATTTCATCTGTATTATTAATACTCTCTCCCCCGAAGGATACACTTTTTCATTTTAGGTATCCATTTTTGCACCTTGAAAGGTGAGGCACTGCATTTGGTTGTGATAGATTTGTTGAAGTTTATTTGTAGACCTAATCTGGACAGTAAGTTCATTGTGGTGTTGACGTCTTTCTTCACCTTCCACAGAGAGTCTGCCTTTATAACCAATTGTTGAGGTAGGGATATACAAGTATTCCTCTTTTTATCAGGTGAGATGCAACTACTGCCATGCATTTTGAGAAGGTTAGAGAAGGAGACCTTAGACAGAATGGAAGTACAGCATTTTGATAGTCCTTCCCTATCATACATCTTAGACACTTTATGTGAGGACGAAAAACTGGAATGTGAAAGTAGGCTTCCTGTGAATCTATCGCACATAACCATTCGCCTTTTCTTATGTTATGTGTGGATATATTTGATGAAGGGCCAGTATCCTGAATTTCTTCTTTTTTGATAAATTTGTTTAAGAATCAGAGGTCCAGAATGGGTCGAAATTGTTTGGGATGGCTTTTCTTTTGGACCAGAAAATACCTTTGCTGATCTGGCTTGAAGGAATTTTCTCTATTGCCCGTTTTTGCAGTAGTGAATATGTTTTGTCTTGTAGATTGTTAGACAAGCCACTGAAAAAGGCCTTTATCGAACAGACAGAGAAGTGTGTTTGAAGTGGATTGAATATCCGTTTTGTATGATGTTTAACACCCATTTGTCAGTGGTTAGGTGTTCCACTCTTCCAGGAAAAAAGTCACCACTTACCCATAGGAGGTGAAAACTGTGAAGGTGGTGTCTGATTTTCATTGTTTAGTGTTAGAAGAGTTTCTCCCCCTGAACTGAAGAGATTTTGTTGGAGTGGATCTTCTGTTTTTGATATCTCCTCCGGTATGGTCTTTGTGATTGTTTCCTTTTTTGGGAAGACTGGTATGGCCATCTAGGGATTTAAACCCTATGATAGTAGTATCGCTAGCCTCTGGTTTTGTATTGTTGCTGTAAAATGATTTTTGCTCTTTAAGGCTCACACCTTTAAGTGTTTCAGCATCATTCTTCAACTTGAGCATTTCTTCCTCAGTGTGTTGTCCATATAGTGATGTACCTGAAAAGGGCAAGTTTGCAATTTTTACCTGGGCATCAGGTTTTAGGGGGGTGGATAAGCGAAGCAAAGATTATCTTTTGAGGGAATCTTCAAGGCAGAATGAAAGCAGAGAGTTAGGCTGAATCAACTGCAGCACTGGTTGATTGATTCGAAATAAATAAGCCTTCTTTAATCACCTCCAAAAGATCGTGTTGTCTGTGAATTTTAGGATCAAACACAAAAGATTTCATTCCTTTCTAAATCTCTCTGTGATATCTACCCAGAAGAGCTGCTGCACTGGCATTCTTCAAGTCGGTGGAGGCTATGCCACAGATATTTTTACCTATAACGTCCATTCTTTTGCTCTCTCTTTCCGGCTGAGGCTTGGATTCTGGGGTAGAACCATGTTTACGTCTAACCACAGTGACAATGATTGAGTCAGGTGTAGGATCCATATTAACAGTCAGGATCCTGTTGTGGGGGCTTATATTTCTAAAGCAATCTTATTCTAGCAGCTTTTACAGTAGCTTAATTGAGGAATTTTTCTTCAACAATGTCTAGAAGACCTTGAAGAAGAGGTAGAATGGGTTTTGGAGCTGCTGTTAGTTGTAAAGTTTCAAAAATGACCAAAACTTTTGAGAAGGGTCTATCTTGATGTTTATCTTGGTAAAACCTCTTATCAAAGAATCTTGGAAAGTAAGGATATCATCTACAGGAGATATCCTAGATAGTCACTGAGGTGGAGAGATTGGTGTACAAGACGAACGTGGGGTGTCAAAATATCTGATCCAGAAAGTGAAAAAGACATAGTCCTTCTGTTAGAGGGCGTTCTGGGCGGGGCTGTTGAAACAGGTGAAAGAGGTTTCCATTTGGTAATAGGAGACTTGGAAGTAGCTTTGGAGGTCATTCTAACTGGTGAAAGATTTAGGTTTGTAATGGTGCTGTAAAGGGTCGTCTGGAGGTATTATAGGCTTCAGGGGACGAAGTGGGGTATCTGTCTGAGTCACCGGAGCATCAGATGCTTGATGAGTTGAAAAACTGGCGGAAGGCTAGCCATACCACTCTGAGGATGAAGAAAGCCCAACTTGATAAATCGCTGATGTTAAAATAGATGGGATCAACGTTTTACAAGCCTTTTTTTGCCGGTAATAATGCAACAGAAACCTTTTTGACATCATATGTTGCGATTTCGAGGTCAATCAAGTTTTTAACAGTGGCAAAATTGGTGCCATCAGTGTCTTCAGCGTCCACTTCGATGGTGGTGAAAGTCTTGATGTCTGAGGGGGCGCTAGAGGGCGCGCACGCAGTATGGCCGCACTCGCGTGAGGCTCCTGCTGCCTGGCCTAATATCCTGCAATTATCCTCAGTAACTGATCGCCCGCCGGACCGCGACCAGATGTACAGATAGCTGCTGTCCCCCGGCGGCTCCGACGGCAGTTTGGGAGCCGGGAGACTCTCGAGGACTTAGCGAGGGGCGCCGCAAGTTACGCCGGGACAACAGCTGCTGCGTGGTGGTGGCGGCGGCCGGGATCTGGAACTACGCGATCCCAGTGCTGACCGCGAGGTGGGTGGGCCACGGCCTGTCCCTTGACGTCGCGGAGATCTCCGGAGCGGGGAGCGAGGAGGCGGCCGGCGAGAAGGAGGCGGCAGGCGGCGGTGAGGCTCCTGACTAGTCGTGGGTCCTGTGCTCTTTGGACGGACTGTGCTGGTGGTCGGCGGGGTCTCTTTGCGTGGCGTGGGGGGTGAGCCGCCCCCCCCCATCCTGGACGGACCGCGCTGTTTGGGGTGGAATTGGATGGCTGCCCCCCCCCCCCGACGCTGTAACTGTGCCCTGGCTGACTCGCCGCCGGTGGAGCTTCGGACCCCTCGCTGCCCGCGAATCTGCAGCCCCCTGGCATGTGGGTGACCCTCCTGCTACACACCCTGCGACAAGGCCCTGAGACCTGGCGGAGGTGGCGCTGGGCCGCGATTTCAGCGGGACTGGTGCCTGAGGAAAGATGCGTAGCGGTGCCCAAGTGCGGCATTGACCAGGACTCCACCGCTGCTGGGGCCCCCTGGGATTGCTCCTAACACCCCCCACGCAGTTCCTTGCTTTTGCCTGAGGGCCCCCCTGCTGTTAGCCTGTTGGACTTCCTGCCGCGGGGGTGAATCGTCGTGGGATTTCCTCCTTCTTGAGTGTGGGCGGCCGAGGTCCGCAACAGAGCGCTGGCCGGTTCTGCTCTTGTGAGGGTGTGGACTGGCGAGAGGCTCCCTTCCTGGACTGCTCCTGCGCTGCCGGGTGGGCCCGTCATCTGCTCCGGTACCGACGGGGGCGGAACTGCCCGTTGTGAGCCCCTGTTCCTGTCTTGCCTGCGGCGGGGGCGACCTTGGCTCCTCTGGGGTGTGGAGCGGCCCCCTCCAACGAGCCTGCAATGGGCAAGCAGGATAATAAACAGTCGAAGCTGTCTTTTGCTGCCCCGGTTGCAAAGGCCGGGCTGCGGAGTGCGCAGGATGCTGGGGACGCACGGGCCCCCCCGGTGCCCGTCGTGAACGCGGCCTCACCGCCAATGGATATGCAACAGATGATGCGGGAGATGAGGCAGGGCTTTGCCACCGTTGTGGATAAGGTGGACCGTCTTTCTTCGCGCATGGATGCATTCGCACAGAAAATCGATGCCCATGAGGAGCGCCTCACTGAGGCCGAGCGGCGGATCTCGGAGAACGAGGATATGACTGCTTCCCACTCTACGCAGTTAACAAAAATGGACAGTGTTCTGCGGATTATAGCTGCTAAGAATGAGGAGTTAGAAGCCCGCAGCCGGCATAATAATATTCGCGTGGTAGGTGTGCCAGAGTCCACCAATACAGGGCGCATGGAGGAATACGTGGAGAAGATTCTCATTGCCGCCATTGGCTCGGAAGCCTTCTCTAAACAGTTTATCGTGGAGAGGGCGCACCGCTCACTCGGACCGCGACCGCGTCCGGGTGCCCCACCTAGGCCCATCATCACGCGGCTTCTAAACTACCGCGACCGAGATGCTGCGCTGCGGGCTGCACGTATGAACCAGAACCTTTCATGCGAAGGTGTCAGCTTCACCGTCTTCCCAGACTTCACGCCTGTTGTTCAGGAACAGCGTCGTAAATTCGTTGATGTTAAAAAAAAAGCTGCGAGCTCTCCAAATCGACTATGCGTTGCTTTATCCGGCGAAGCTGCGGGTCACCCATCAAGCGAAGCAACATTTCTTCACGAACCCGCAGCAGGTGGAGGACTTTTTGAAATCCCTGCGGAGGATACGAAACGAACGACTTGATGAGGGAGATGCGGCCCAAGAGAACGAACATTGACTGCTAGCCTGTGGGTCGCCGGGATTATTCCCTTACATCACTGTGCTGCTTCTCTGTGTTTTCCCTGGTTGCCCGCCACTGCAGGCCCTCTTGATGGGCGGCGTCAAGACTGAGCGAGCTGTGCTGGTCGTGTGCCGGGTGGGGATCGGTAATGTATGCCAGGCACCACCCTTCTCCCTCCCTCTGTGACTGCGGTGGGATGTGGGCAGTAATGGGTGGATCTGTGTGCCCTCTGGATGACCCCCATAGGGTGTACCCCATTGACTTCAATGACTGAGTTGCTCCAGTTGAGCTTTCTGATGGCACTGATGGGTGGGGGGTGGGTAGACATTTCTGGCGAGTTGGGGTTGCTTCAGTGGGTGGGGGGGGGGTGTGGTGGGACTCGGGGCTCTGCGGAGTTCCTTAGCTCTGGGGCGTTGTAGGACTGGTTTCGGGGCGATAGGGTGGGGTCCCAGTTCAAAGCTCTGTGGGACTAAGGGTTTCGCTTCTCCCCCTGGCTCGGTAATTGAGCTAGGTGCGGGGGTTATGCTAGTGCAGGCAGCCTGGGTGGGTGGGAGTCCGGGGATGTTTCTTAATGTTGTTGTTATGTTTAATGCAGCTGTGTTCAGGATACTGTCGTACATGAAAATGTCACAATCTCTTGCTGTGCGGTCGCGTATAGGTCCCCGTGTGGGACGTGAAGTGTGCACACTTGTTGGAGGTGGATATTACATTGGCCTGGCCAATGTTGGGGACTATGGAACGGGGGTGGTTTGGCGCGGGGTGGGTGGAGTGGATGGCGGGCGCGGCGGATATGGGATACCTGGGAGAAGCCCCTTGGCCGATGCACTTCCTGCCTGTTTTGTGTTGACCTGGTTATGGGGGACGCTGATTTGAACGTACTCACGTGGAATGTCAGAGGACTGGGAGACCCTAGAAAACGTAGACACATCCTGTCCTACTTAGATCGCCACGCCATACACATTGCGTTTCTTCAGGAGACCCACTTCCGGCGCGGGCTGCCCCTACCTTTGCTAATAGATGGGCTAAGTACTCTGCCTTTTCTTCTTACTCCTCATACTCTCGAGGTGTAGCCATATTAGTTAAAAGAAACACCCCCTTCGTTCTAGCGGGTACGAAAAGCGATGCCCAAGGCCGATACTGCTTGATGTGGGGTAGACTAGGACATAGAATGGTTACTTTGGCCTGCTGCTACGGTCCCAACGTGGACGACCCTGCCTCCTTCGTTGACCTCGGTGCGGATATAATCGGTGTGGGTACGCAGCACCTCATATGGGGGGGGAGATTTCAATGTCACGCTTGCCCCGACGTTGGACAGGTCCCACCCGGCCTCGCATCATTATACGCGGTCCCGGGAGGCACTTCTGGAACTCATAGCGGAGCACAAGCTGATTGACGCATGGAGGCACCTCCACGCGGACGGCCATGAAGGTACTCACTTCACGGCGCAGGCGCGTTCCTGGGCCAGGCTCGACTATGTCCTCCTGACCCCACACTTTCATGTGGCACTGGTTGGAGCGAGACACCTTCCGAGAACCTTCTCGGACCACGCGCCGGTGCGGGTCACATTGAGGGCGGCAGAGCTCGGCCCCCCTCTGGAGGCCTGGAGACTGCAGCCCATGATGCTCCTTGATACCCTTTTTCAAGAGGAGCTGCGGGAGGAATGCTTGGCTCTCTTTAAGCGCAACAAGGACTCCGTGCAGGACGTTGAGACCATTTGGGATGCTTTCAAGGTGACCCTGCGGGGTCTGTGCATTGCCAAGGGGTCAGGGGTCCTTAAGAGTATTATGGCGCGCCTGCACACCTTGGAGGCTGACCTTAAGACGCTGGAGACATCTTTGGCGGACGGTCCTGATGATGCCACGTTGGCGAGTATTCGGGGAAAAATCTCGGAGTATACTGCGGAGGCCGTCCGGGAGGCAAACTTTCGAGGCAAGTACTGGGTTGCCCGGAGTTATGGTGAGGGCGAGAGGCCAGGGAAAGCCCTGGCTGCGACAATGAGGCTTGCACGACCGCCTAATACGATCATGGAGATTGTCGGGGCGGACGGCACTCGTTACAGTGTTACCGCGCATATCCTCAACGCGTTTGTGGCCCACTATAGTGTGCTGTATGCGTCAACTAGGGTTGGAGAGCTCCAACTACATGACTACCTCGAAGATGTGTCCCTGGGGTGGCTTGGCGACGCGCAAAGGGAATTTCTGAGCTCCCCCTTTGAGCTAGACGAGGTGAGGGAGGCCATTATGCAGATAAGGTCGGGCAAGACCGCCAGAATAGACGGGATACCCATTGAATTTTACAAAACTTATATTGACTTTATGGCCCCGGTGCTGAGAGAAGTCTACGAGGATGCGCTGGAGGTGGGTCATCTCCCCCCCTCGATGCGCATGGCCCTCATCACGTCGCTCCTCAAACCGGGAAAGGAGGCCAGTGACTGCGACTCCTACCGGCCTCTCTCCCTCCTTAATTGTGATGTGAAAATTTTAGCCAAGCTCATCGCCAATCGCATCAAGCTTTTACTCCCCAACCTGATACTGCCCGACCAGGCCGGCTTTGTGCCAGGTAGGGCTACGTCCCATAATCTGCGCACTTTCTTTTCCATCCTTAACTCTGTACATGACGATCTGCCCATGGCCGCCGTGTTCCTAGACGCCACGAAAGCCTTCGACTCCCTTGAATGGGATTATCTGTTCCAGGTTTTGGGGCGCATGGGATTCCCGACCGTATTTATCTCGTGGATTAAGTTATTATACACCGCCCCTATGGCCAGAGTTTTAGTGAATGGTCGGGTGTCTCCTGCCTTCCCTATTACCAGGGGCACCAGACAAGGTTGCCCCCTTTCGCCCCTTTTATTTGCTCTGGCCATGGAGCCTCTGGCGGCCAAACTGCGGCAACACCATCGTGACAAAGCGTTAAGGTGCTTCCAGAGGCAGATACTAATCTCCATGTATGCCGACGATATCACCCTCTACGTGCGGGACCCGAAGGAAAATCTTAACCCGCTCCTCCGGGAATTCATTCGGTTTGGCATGATTTCCGGTATCCAGATCAACTGGAGCAAGTCTTGTTTGTTTCCCCTGACGGCCTCCACTGGGCGATTTGTGCCTGATTTCCCCCTTGCCTGGTGTGAGGGGGACTTTAAATATCTGGGCATCCGTGTGGACAAAAACAGAGACGAACTCATGCGGGCTAACTATGGGACGGCACTGTCCCGCATTACGGATTCCATCACTCGATGGATTACTTTACCTCTCTCACTGGCTGGTAGGTCCTCATTGATTAAGATGGTAATCTTACTGCGGCTGCTGTACCTTTTTTTGAATATTCCCTTTTATCCCGGTGCCTTTTTCTTTCGACGACTCCGCTCGGAACTTATCAGATTAGTCTGGGGCGGTAAGGCACCTCGGCTCCAGTGGGACATCCTGATTAAGCCCTTTGACCAGGGAGGTTTCGGCATTCCCGACTTTGAGCTCTATTATCAGGCAGCCCAGGCGCACTATGCCTACTTTTGGATGCGGCAGCCTCGATATATGCCGCAGCTGGCGGCTGAACACTGGCTGGCACACCCCATTCCCATAGAAGGCGCGTTGTACATCCCAGTGACGGGCAGAGATAGGACCCCCACAACATTGATCAGTACGGTGACTGCGTGGACTAGAATTGCTGCCACCCTAGGGCTGGACATGGTGTACGCACCGCGCCTGCCTCTGGTTTGCCACCCGAGCCTGCCCCTGCTGCAGGAGACAGGCTTCCGGAAATTACTTCACACTATCCACGTGACGACATGGGGTGACCTATACCACAACGGCATATTCCGGTCCATGGAGCACATGTATGCCAACATCCAGCCTACTCCCCTCGATGTTTTTCTGTACCTCCACCTTCGGCAGGGGCTGAGAGCCCTCATGCCCTGCTTCCCCCGGGAACCCCCGCAACTGGCTCCACTGCATCGTATACTGAGCGAAGACTCTCCAGCTAAGCTCGTCTCCAAAATATGAGCTGCAGGCCCCGTTGACGGATAAACAGTGGCAATTCTGCTTGATGCAGACGAGCCGCGTCTCCTCCAGTAGCCGCCTTAGGATTATACATTACAAATACCTGCATAGGCTTTATTACACGCCGGCCAGACTTCACAGATACCAACTTCGTGAGGATGATAGATGCGACAGATGCCGGGCTCCAGGTGCGGACTTCCTTCACCTGGCGTGGACGTGTGATGCAGTTCACCGCTATTGGTGCCAGGTGTTTGAAGCGCTCTCAAAGATGATCAACACAGTATTGTTGCCCTCCCCTCTCCTGGCCCTGCTGGGCTATGTAGAGCCTATACAGGCGGCGCACCGCAAATTCATCGCACCTGCCTTTCTGCTTGCGAAAAGGAGAGTGGCGTGTCGCTGGGGCAGGGGCAGGGCCCCAAAATTCAAGGACTGGGTGCGAGATCTAGTTTATTGTCAAGATCAGATCCGTACGTACTCTGAGCTTATGCCACCCACGTCGCGGCCCGCTGATATATGGGCCCCACTACAATGTTACCTCCTTGCTGGTACGACGGCCCCGGATGGCTGTCAGGCTGCTGAGTGAGCTCGTGCTGGGGAACTGTGTCGCCTGGAAGGTAGCTGCCCGGGGATGTTTCCGGGGTGGGCTGGTACTGTTTGCGCTTCGGTTGTGGGTCTCCATTCGGCCTGGCATGGGAGCGTGTTGATGTGGGGAGTATGGAGTGAGAGGTCCTTCCATTCCCCCCCCCCCCCCAAGGGTCGGTCCCCCCTGCGGGAGCCTCTTCGGTTCCGATTTATAGATACTGCTCTACACTGGGTCTGTGTCGCTGTCCAGGTCACCCCTGCAAGGACTGTGTTCTATATGCCTCTGTCCAGCCTTCTATATATCGCCCATGTTGATATGTATACGAAATGTCGCTCCTTGAACTACAGCTGTATGTTTTTTTGTCTTAAAATTTCAAAATAAAATATTAAAAAAAAAAAAAAAAAGTCTTGATGTCTTTTCGACTACGAATGGTGACAAGGATGTGTTGCTACTAACCCTTCTTTTGAGGGATAACATTTCACCACTGAACCCCTCGACGATGATGTCGGTGGTCTTGACATCCACGATCGGTGTCGATGAGAGTGACGTTGAGGACTATGTATGGGAAGAGATCTTTTATCTGTAGATCTCCTTCTGCGGAAGTCTTTACCAGATTTGTGGGCTTTCTCAGAAGAAAGGCAAGATGAAGCTCTTTCTAATGTTTTTCTCTTCCTCTGCACTCATATCTTGCATCAGACTTCGTAGTCTGATGCCCTCCTTGTCCTTAAGAGTCCTTTTTGACATTTTCTCATATGATGGTGAGATGCAAACCACACATACTTTATGTGCATTTGAACATGCCTTCTTTCTTCCAAATGAAGGGTAGTTGACAAATAGAGAAAGGATTCTGACTAAAAACAAAGTGTCAGAATAAAGTAAAATTGGTTTTACTCAATTGTAGGGATGTTAAACTGTCGAGTAAAAGTGGTTTGAACAAACACTGTAGGTAGAAAACAATTGCTTTAAAGGTGAAAAAACACCTGACGTGTTTAAAGATTGTGTCTGAAGGAGCTGGAAAAAAGAACCGACTCTCACAGGAAACCTCCACTACAAGGCATTGTGGATAGTGGTGCTTCTTGAGTTCTTAAAGGAGCAAGCTCCTTTTCCACCTTCCTCAGTGTTAGCCTACCAGGCTGCATTTTCTCCTCATGCTTTTTATATGAAAGGTTGTTTTTTCCATGACAGATGATGTACATTCAAAAGCTACTCAATGACTTCAACTACTTTCTCCAGCATTCAGAAAGAAAACGGCATCTCTGAAACTCTATGGAAAATTCATTTGAATGATGAACATTCTTCAATGATGATTTCTCCAAAGTTAATATAAGGTAAAGACGCTGTTACAGGGCTCGCACAGGCAGTGGGGGATTATTCAACATTTATCACCATCAATGAAGATCTAAGATTCAGAACTTCTCTCCCGTTCAAATCAACCTCTTATCACTGCCTTAAAAACTTCGTACCCACGTAAGAAATAAATAAAAAAAGGCAGTCCTAGATTGTGCATCAGGAAAGGCTGAGGAATCACATATGAAATGTAATTGCACTTGTGTAAAACTAATCTGAACCTTACCTGGGTCTCCTGTGAACCTTTCTGGGGTATTCAAGGGAATGGCTGCAGGGACATAGACTATATTTTGGGAGATTCAGGCCTGCGCTACTGGGGTAGGGTACCCTGTATGAAATAACGGAAATACATCTCAGTTGCAAAAGCATAGTGACAGGTCTGGACTGTAACTGTAGATCATGTTCCCTGAATTACAGTTTTTGTGTTTTTTCTGTATCCATGGTTATTTGAGTTTGCACTTTGTTATGATCTAAGTAGGTAATTGATGCATCCTCTCTGTTGCTGTCCTTGCCTTGCTGCTCAGTCTATGTGATGTCATCGGAATGTTGAGAGTGTTTGAGTGGGAGCAGAGATCAGTTGGTGGAAGGGCTGAGCAGCAGGTAGGCTGCTCGTGGTGGGGCCAGTTCCTGCTTTTCGCAACTTTGGCCTGCTGTGGCCTACTGTGGCCTGCATTGTGTTGCCTTTGCTGGAGTGCCAATTTCTGCTAAATTGGAGGTGTCTTTCAACTGCTGCTTTCCATTGTCTGTCTGCCGTGCACATAATTTGGTCTCCCTCCCGCAGAAATTCATAAATTGGATTTGGGTGAAGGGAAGTGCCTAGATTCTTCCCTCCCTGTTGGATCTACTGTGGTGATATCATTGGGAGATGTGCTGGGACTGGATTTTGCTGCGGTGTTGTGTTTGTTCACACTGTGAGACTTGACGTGCAGATGTCATTTGAAACGGATTTGTACTTTGCTTTTATGTCCCGATGCTGCGGCGTTGCCTAACCGAAGCCTTCATTTTAAATTTCAAAAGGAGCCTGTGACTAGTAAGACACGCGCTTACCTGGGAGAAGGTTTGGATCGCATGCATGTTTCTCGTCACTCATGGAATTTTCTCTGTGACGTACTCTCCCTTTTCGTCCACTGTGATGCTTGCTGGGACTTTGAAGCACGTTGCGGCTGTGAGCCATCCGGCGCGGCGTGTCATGGCGTACCGCCATTTTGAGATTGGCTGCGTTTTCCGTAGTTCATTTCGCCAACCACGTTCCATGCGCCTGCACCCATGAGCTTGGTAGCGCCGGAGAGCGCGTTGGCATTCTTCTTTAGCGACAACATTGGAGGAACGTATTTTGTGACTCAATCGGGGTAGCGCAAGAAACAATTACAATTCTCAAGCTGTTTGGATGGTGATCCTCGGGTGAGAAGTCGCTCACCGGTCATTTTGACTGTTTTGTTAAACTTCTCATATGTGATGTCTATGTTTTAGATTTAATGTCTAAATGCCATACTTGTACATCTGTTATTGTGTTCCTTGCCTATGTTGTGTTAAAAGTATTCAAAGTGATGAGTGTATGCTATCATATGTATGTCATCAGCAGTATAAGGCGCAAGACCTGCAAGTGTGTGCAGTAAAGGGATTACGTAGGTATTATCCTAAGTCCTCCAGTTTATGCTGAAGAAGGGGTGTTGTTATCTCCCAAGTCCTGCAAGTGTATACTGCACAGTTGTGCGTGCGTATTGTATTTGAGTATGAGAGGGGGGGGGGAAGAGTGTAGTGTCCTTGTTTTGTATCTGTATAAATGGAGAGAGAGAGAGAGTGTAGTGTCCCCGGTCTTGTTAGTGTACGTCTTTTATTAAGTTTGCCTCATGTGAGATGTTTGGTCTGTGCGTTACGGGTGCGCACATAAGAAGACTTCTTCTTCCGAAGCTTCTCAGACTTACCTGTCTGGTTTTATCCTTGAATTGGTGGTTACCTCATGTGAGGTCTTGGTCTGTGCGTTACGGGTGCGCACATAAGAAGACTTCTTCTTTTGAGGCTTCTCAGACTTTCCTGTCTGGTCTTACCCTTGATTTGGTTGGTTACCTCGTGTGAGGTGTTGGTCTGTGCGTTAAGGGTGCGCACTTAAGAAGACTCCTTATTTTGAGGCTTCTCAGACTTTCCTGTCTGGTCTTACCCTTGAATTGGTTGGTTACCTCGTGTGAGGTGTTGGTCTGTGCGTTAAGGGTGCGCACGTAAGAAGACTCCTTATTTTGAGGCTTCTCAGATTTACAGGTCTGGTTGTACCCTTGAATTGGTTACCACGTGTGAGGTGTTGGTCTGTGCGTCACAGGTGCGCACGTGTGGAAATTTCTTATCTTCTAGCTTTCTGATTTGCCTGTCAGGGGTTGCAAGTTTACCCCTTTCAGTGTTATGTTCTGAAGCTTTGTGTTATTCTTGAAGCTCATTGATTTTTGTATGTGTGTATCTTTATCAACGCACATTTTATTTAATTAGTCTTATTGCATGCGAGTACATTGATCTTGCATGTTCGTATCTTTACAAATTTGATGAGGGGGGGATGTGTTATGATCTAAGTAGGTAATTGATGCATCCTCTCTGTTGCTGTCCTTGCCTTGCTGCTCAGTCTATGTGATGTCATCGGAATGTTGAGAGTGTTTGAGTGGGAGCAGAGATCAGTTGGTGGAAGGGCTGAGCAGCAGGTAGGCTGCTCCTGGTGGGGCATTGCTGGACAATGATTAAGGCCTAGCATGAACTTAATATGGATTCTAACTAAAGAATAAAGCTGAGATCCTGAACTACATCCCTGGACTTCCTATCATTCTTTGGTTTGTAACACACTTCTTTTAAAAGAAAATAGAGTTTTTTTTAAAAAGAAGTGCAAACTTCAAAGACATACTGGTACACACTAGACCCCACAATGTGACACAGGAAAAAGCACAGAACTTATGGAGACATACACCAGTGACAGGCCATACTAAATTTGGCTCCTGTGATGTATGCAAGCTGACGAAGGACACAAAGAGCATTGACGTGGGGCTCAAATACCCATGGATACAGAAAAAATACACAAACTGTAATCCAGAGAACGTGATCTACTTAATAGCATGTCCCTGCGGTATGCTATATGTAGATATGACAACTCGAAAGGTGAAATTCGGTATCATGGAGCATAGAAGTAATATACGCTGTCAGAAAACCATGACGAAGTTTTTAACACATTACTTGTAGAAACACCATTCAGTGGATAATGTTTATTGGACAGTGCTAGACTAACCAAACATTCTGAATACCACATGAGATGTCAAGGGACTATTGCTCATGTCATGAGGAAAAATAATGGGTATGCAGGATCTGGGGCAATGAAACAGGCCTAAACGAGGACATACCATGGAACTCACTAAATAGATGAGAAATAGCTCCCTTAAATGATCTTGACCTGTGTTTTGTTGCACCAATGGAAGTACTACCATTGGTTAGGCACACCACAAGGAGGAAGATCGGAATACATACCAGGACACATCAGCATGATCACTGTCACCCACAGAATACTAAGTGTAATCCTCTATTAGACTTATAGAGGTTTCCAATAACGATGGGTGGATGGGGTTAATGCTACCCCGTTTGTGCCCTAATAACACAGACTATATCAAATGGATCCCAATCTGGGGTTACTGTTATAACAATGATAGGAACTACCCTTTAATATTCTCCCTGCTTCACTAGTATAACAAAAAGCGATGCATATAACATTCTGCAACAAAGCTAATTATTTGCTATACATACATGGAAGATTTATTTTAGAACGGCAGATATCCTAAAAAGGAATATCACCTGTTTCAGGTCTAAGATGGCGTGTGCACACAGCCAGCTTCACCGGACCGAGTATTGAAGGCTTTAGAGACTCCTCCGGTCACGTGCACTGGATGCACCACGTAAACAGAAGCGAAACGCTAGGAAAGACGACTGATCCGGCAGACTGACAGATACACGGCGTGAGGAGGGCATTGCCGAGGCAACGGTCTCACCTTGATGAATTAAGGAGTCCAGGGGGTGGGACCCGATCACTCGTTCTGGTGCTCGGGACACATAAATATACACAATCTTGAGCACCGCTAACAATTGGTAAATGAAACGTAGAGAAATAGAGACCGGAGTATCCAAGTGATTAACTAGATAGGGTCTGACGGGTGGTTTATGTATTTATGGCACAATTTGAGTACGATACTAAATCATAGTTCACTATTATAATGATGAGCTCCATATCAATTATGGGATAATAATGACACAAGGAAAGCACTACGACTGCAAATAACTAAACCTATTGTCTCCCAATGTAAATAGTGTGTGACTATAGGGAGCCGCTCCCGCTCCCATGCCATTTTGAGTACACACAACTATGAAACTCGCCAAGTGCCTTACAAGTATATATTTGTGATTCAACTGCCTCAAGGAAGATTATAATATAGACGAGCTTCTGGAATAAACTAACTGACAATGTTTTACGATTGTTTATACCACCGAAAAAGGTGGGACATATTTTGATCCCGAGCCTCATGAAGAAATGTGAAGTATTATTGATCTATGTGCCAGTGAATGGTAACGGAAGATACCAAGATGTAGAGCTCCTACATCCAGTGAATTATAAGAATGTTTGATTTCCTGTTTTAGTATATTAGTCATACTTATATCCACAGATATCATTTAACTGTGTTTTTGAATAACCCTTGATTGAAAGGGACGTTTACCCACACCTACAGAATCAGGGTAGGACAGAGGGGATATAGCTATATAGATAGATATATATATATATATATATATAGCTATATAGATATAGATATATATATATATATATATATATATATATACCGGCTGAAACATGTTGACATGTATGCAGTGAGGTGGGGTGAGCGTCTGCTAATAATCCCGGTCAACACCATCCCATTCTTCTTTTTAACACTGGACGGTTAATACAGGAATAAAGCATGAAGGGCAGATATATCCGAGTCAGTTTTAGATTTCACAATCTGCACATTTAATTTGTTGATCCCTATATTATTTATATTGTTGTATTGTCTTCCCCTTCCCTTTGCTCCACCCCAGGCGTTGGTCTGCGCAGGGGTGTCAGTTAGCAAGCCCTATAATGAAGCATGCCACAATTTGTGGGTGAGGGCAATTTTTCCACACGGAGAACGTCAGTGAAACTTAATAAGTGAGAAGTTTATATTCCTACCTCTTGTTGTGTGTATACAGTTTATTCGGGGAGGTTGGCCTACCTTGTTGGGCAAAGCTGCTATATCGGCACATGCAGCCGCAACGTTGTGTGGTAAGGCACTAATTGCCTTTAAGACATCATCCAGTGAAGCCATAATGAGTTCGCAACACTCCAGGGTATAATCCATCCATGGGTTCAGTGTTCTGTCACAACCGTAGGAATCCTCAGGCATGCTTCAGGCTCAAATTGACCCATCTCCAGGAAGTGCCACCTCACTGATTATTCCAGAAAGTTAACAGAGGGTTGGAGAGGCCAGGTGGTTGGGAAAAGGAACAAACCACTGATAGGGAGACCTGAAAAGATCAACACAAATTTGTGTAAACCTATTTCCTAGACTACCTGTTTCCACCTTCCTAAACCAAGAATAACAGCAATAAATGTAGTGATCACGGGCAAGTTGGATTCCCCCATTCCCCCTTTTAAGCACACAGTATAAAAGTCACTATGTTTGCGAACAAATACTGTTCTTGAGAGAAGTTTTCAAATCAAGAATTTCACTCTCCTTTTCACTTCAAGTTCGAGTCCAACGTCCTTCCGCATGAAGCCTGCAAATAGGTAGATTCTTTCTTACAAGTTCAGACCTGTAGTGTTCAGCCCTGTAGGCTCTTTATATATTTTACATTAACTATTTAAGTTTATGAAGTGTGGCCCTAAGCGCTTTCATCTTCATTGGCAAGGGCCCTGACAAACTGGGACTTGGAATCATTCCAATTATGAAAATGGTGTTGAAATTCAGGCACGTTCA
Organism: Triturus cristatus; assembly: GCF_964204655.1. Classification (NCBI taxonomy): domain Eukaryota; kingdom Metazoa; phylum Chordata; class Amphibia; order Caudata; family Salamandridae; genus Triturus; species Triturus cristatus. The sequence goes on along the minus strand of NC_140585.1, from coordinate 1,101,631,223 downwards.
ATCACCACCAATGGCCCAGGAGTTTCTGAGTCAGTGCGTGCACATGCACACCTTGGAATGCTGCTGGCGGCAAGCAACCGTCTTCCATTGTGAGAGACATCCCAGTACTGAACAGTGAGGCTTGGGTGCCGCCCCCTTTCATAGCAGGAGCTGCACAAGATGGTGGCCGTCTAGGACTCCTGGGAAATGTAGTTCTTTTTTTTGATTGGTGGCTGCATGATCATCCTATCACACTCAAGCAGTGCCCCTTGGACATTAATTTTAAAATAAATTCAATAGTCAAATGTTATTTACCACAGACATAATATCAACTAAATAGAGCCCAAAACATATATAACTTTACCTAATCTTAATATTATATAGAAAGTATATAGTATCAGACAAATCTTATACAATGACATATATATATACCCTATAAACAACTCACACGAGGCACACAAACACACCATCGAACCTTCCAACTAAAAAACCTAAACACAACATATATTAAGACAGCATTAAAAAAAATCTGTAAAAGATCTGATTGACAAGTTACTTACCTTCGGTAACGCCTTATCTGGTAGAGACATGATCTGGTCGTAGATTCCTTAACTGTGAACTTCCAGGCGTCCGGCTGGATCCAGAAGATTTTTCTTAGCAGTACGGTAGGTGGAGTCAGTCGAATTCGCATGACGTCGTATGGCGCCAACTCCATCATCAGGATGTCCCCGTCATCTATATAGGCGCCTCCTCGGTGCGCTGACATCAGTAGTTTTCACGACTTTCAAAGCCAGAAGCGGGGAGCCATGAAGTTAACTGACAATGGTGTGTTTAAACAACTAGGGCCATGAAGGGAAACAACCCAGATGCGAGGAAGTGATCCACAGTGCGGGGAGGATGGGTGGGTTGGTACGGAATCTGCAGCTAGATCATGCCGCTACCAGATAAGGCGTGACCAAAGATAGGTAACTTGTCCATCTGATTGAGACATCTAGCTGCAGATTCATGACCTGTGAATAGATACCCAAGCAATACCATCCCCAGAGGAGGGACTGTGGAAAAGGTTTAAACCAGAAAATCATGTAGGACTGAACGACTAACGATGCACTCCCTACAGACCAGATTGTCCAGGCAATTATGCTCATCAAATGTCTGCAGGGATGCCCATGTAGCCGCCTAGCAGATGTCAAGAACCGGGACACCACGCTGAAAAGCCGTGGTAGTTGCTTTAGCTCTAGGGGAATGAGCTCTGAGGGCTTCAGGAGGCTGTTTCTTTCCCAGAGCCTAACAAATCTCAATGCAAAGGATAACCCATTGTGAGATAGTCCTCTTCTGTACAGCACGTCCGTTCTTTGTTCTAACGTACCCAACAAAGAGTTGATTGTCCAGCCGGAACTCTTTAGTGCGGTCAAGGCAGAACAATAAAACCCTTTTTGGGTCCAGCGGTGGAGATGTTCTTCTTTAGAAGGATGTGGAGGAGCATAAAAGGTGGGCAAGATGACAGACTGCCCTAGGTGGAGAGGTGTCACAACTTTCGGTAAAAAGTAAGCCCTAGTGCGAGGCACTACCTTTTCCGGAAAGATGGTCAGGTAAGGAGACTGCTAGGAGCTGCAGCTTGTCACACTCCTGGCAGAAGTTATTACCACTAAAATGGCTGTCTTGATGGTGAGCAGCCGGAGGGGGTAATGATGCAGCGGCTCAAATGGTGTACACATTAGATAAGTAACGGCCAAGTTAAGATCCCACTGGGGCATGATGAAAGGTGAAGGGGGAAACAAATGTCTAAGCCCCTTCAGAAAACTATACAATAGTAGAGAATAGTGACAGTTGGTCTGGAAACCGTAGAAAAGCAGAAGGGGCCAAAAGATAGCCCTTTAGAGTGCCCAGAGCAAGGCCCTGTTAGGCAAGAGACAGGATGAAAAGAATAATATAATAATAAGCAAGTTTGCAAAGCGCCTGGTTACACTAATTAGTGTGTCCTCGCGCTGCGGCACAACCTCGTCACAGGAGCAATAGTTGGAATCAGTGTCCCGAAGACCCTATGTACGGAAGAGACAGGTTTTCAGCTTCTTCCGAAAGATTAGCTCCGATGGTTCATTTCGCAAAAGGAGAGAGGGAGTGCATTTCAGTGCTTAGATTCCAGATATCTAAAAGAGCTAGCTCCCATTCTTGCTCTTTAGCCCTAGGATTCGTCACCCGACCCGTTCCAGACGATCTCAGATGTCGGGCCGGAGTGTAAGGGATAAGAAGATTGAGTAGGTATTTCGGCCCCTTCCCCTGCAGGATACGGTGACTAATACATAAGGCTTTGAAAAGTATTCTCTCCCTAAGTGGAAGCAAGTGGAGAGTGGAGAGGGCATTCCTCGAGGAGGATCTCCTGGGCAGCATCAGAACAAGGCAGGCCGCCACGTTCTGAATACACTGAAGTCTGTGTAGACATTTGTTGCTAACTCCCAGATATAAAGCATTACCATAATCTAGGTGCAAAGTTACCATTGCGTGGACTAGGGTTTTCCTAGATGCTACGGGAAGCACGTCTAAGGTCATCCGCAGCCCTTTCAAGATTCCAAAGCATTTCCCAGCAACCATTCTAGTATGACTATCAAAGGAGAGCTTCGAGTCCAGCCACACCCCCAAATTTTTAACCCGATTGCTAGTGGTGGGCGTAAGGCCCAGTGAATGTGGCCACCATGCCAAGGACCAGATGGACGGAGCTTTTCCCACCACTAGGACCCCGGATTTCCTGCCATTTAATTTTAGACAGTTGCTTGTCATCCAAATTGCTAGTTCTTGGAGGCAAGTAGAGAAATTGGTGGCTGCATCATCAGAGGACTGTGACAGTGAGATCACCAGTTGCGTGTCGTCAGCGTATGACACGACACTGATACCATACTTTTCAATAATCTTCGCCAATGGGGCGATAAAAAGATTAAAGAGAGTGGGACTTTGTATAGAGCCCTGTTGGACCCCTTGGGCCAATACAATGCTTTAGGAATAGTGCGGCCGTTGGGACACCTGAAAGCTCCGGTCTTGTAAAACGGACCCCACCCATTCTAGGGCCAATTTATCCAACCCGCCTTCCCTAAGACGTTGTAGGAACAGTGGATGTGACAGTGTCAAAGGCGGCACTGAGACCTCAGACCTAGGAGGACCAGAGCAGCTGTCTGGCCCTCATTTACCTGTCTACAAATACTTTTCGTTGACAGGAGCAGTGCTGACTCTGAGGAATAAGAGGCCCTAAAACCCGTTTGCATTGGGTGCAGTAAGCTGTGTCGATTTATGTGGGCAGTTAGTTGTTTATTGACCTCTTTTTCCACTATTTTAGCAAAATAGGGCAGGAGTGAGATAATGTCAGAAAGGGAGGCATACAATGGGTCAATAGACCGTTCTGTACAGTATTTTCAACATTTTTGCCATTGGCAGGCGTATATTGACTTAGTGGAGGGACACCTGGCTGCCAGAATATGATTGCATACTTCCGGAGGAAGGTCGAATCCTATCATCTGCCAGCGCTCAATCTCCACATAAGGAGGTGGAGGGGTGACAGGTTCGGTGGAGGACTCTCCGCTGCTGCTGCAACAAAAGATTCACCCGAAGGGGCAACCTGATCGGAGGATCGATGCTCATTTGCAAAATCTCAGGATACCAAACTCTCCGTGCCCAATCCAGGGCCACAAGAATGACTTGTGCCCGGTCGCTCCTGATCTTCTTGAGCATTCTGGACAGGAGTGGTATGGACGGAAAGGCGGCTGGAGTTCCACTGGAAACAAAGCATCGCTGAGTGAGAGCCGCCTTGGAAACTCAAACGCACAAAACTGCTGACGTTGCGCGTTCGATGGTGGCAAACTGATCTACCCAAGGATCTCCCCACCACTGAAGGAGTACTTCCGCCACCTTCAGATGGCGAATCCACTCTTGATGCGCTAGGCACTGATGGCTGAGTTCGTCCATCCTGACATTCAAGAAACTGGCCAGGTCTTGAGCCACCAGGGATGTTACCTGTTGTTCCAGCCAAGTTCAGAGATGCAGGGCCTCCTGACTAAGGGTCCACCACCCCACCCCACCTTGTTTGTTGCAGTACCACATGGCAGTGGTGTTGTCCATGAACACCTGAACCAGCCTTCCCATGAGAGATGGTAAGAAGGCTTTCAGTGCCAAACAAATTGCTGGAAGCTCCAACAAGTTGATGGGGAGCCCGACTTGCGCCCGAGACCAAAGTCCACTGAGTTCCACCTCTCCCAAATGGCCACGCCATCCCAAAAGTGATTTATCTGTCACTACTGTGAGATCTAGTTGGGGAAGGAAGAAGGGTCTGCCTCTGACCCAATCGCGGATGGTCAACCACCACTGCAGAGATTTCGGAGTTCCCATTTGAAATGTGGACGAGGTTGCTGCGATTTCCCTGTTGCTGCACCCACTGGGACCTCAGGTCCCACTGCAGAGCCCACATGTGCCATCTGGCATGATTTACCAACAATATGTAGGAAGCCATGAGGCCAAGCAGCTCCAGAGTCAGTCTCACTGAAATCCAGGATAGAGGCTAAAACATCGGAATCATAGCCTGAATATTCTGGACTCCCCGCTCAAGAGGATAGGCCCGAAACTGCACCGTGACAAGAACGGCTCGGATGAAAAGGAGCGTCTGAGAAAGAGTCTGTGTGACTTAGGCATGTTGATAGTGAACCCCAGTGAATGCCGGAGGTTTGCCGTGTTCTGGAGGTGGGGGATTACTGGACCCCTGAACTACCCAGATGAGCTGCGACCACTGCCATCACCTTGGTGAACACCCGAGGGGTACTGGTGAGGCCAAAGGGAAGCAAGGTAAATCGGTACAAGTGAGGCCAAAGGGAAGCAAGGTGGCCCACTATAAACTGCAGGCAGCAGAGATAGGCGGCAGGATGGGGGTATGGAAACAGGCGTCCTGCAAGTCCAACACTACCATCCAGTTTCCAGAGTCCAGGGCAGACAGTACCTGAGCTAGAGTGAGCATCTTGAACTAGTAGTTGAGGGCTCTGAGGCCGAAAATAGGACAAAGGCCTCCGTCCTTCTTGGGGACCAGAAAATAGCGGGTATAGAAACCACAGCCTATTTCTAGCCCAGGAACCTTCTCTATAGCTCCTTTGGCCAAGAGTTTTGACTTCTTCTTGAAGCAAAGCAAGGTGATCATCCGTCAGCCAATCGTATGTTGGAGGCATGGAGGGAGGGGTAGTCTCTAAGGGTAAGGAGTAACTCCATCAGACTATTTGTAAAACCCACCAGTCCGAGGTGATGTCCCACCAGTGGTGGAGGTGATGGAATTTCCTGCCACCAACTGGACACCCATGAGCTGGAAGGATCATTCTAGGAAGGTTTGGAGGTGGCGGGGGTGGAGATTGTGGCCTGACCCGACTTCTGGCTGCCCGACAGGGTCGGACGAACAGCGCACCAAGGCCATGCAGATGTTACGGAACTTGTGCTGTCCTCTGGCTAGGGTAGGGCTGGTGTGGTTGATAGCCCTTTACGTAGTTACAAAAGGAGCGAAAGCCGGACGCAGGACAGGATGATACTGAGAGGCCTAAGGACTTGGCAGTAGCCCGCGACTCCTTCCGGGCCTCTTCCAGGACTTGTGGCAGCACTTGCGCAACCGTCTCCCACAGGGAATGTGAGTAGCAGCCCAACAGACATGCAGTGTTTGCTGACCACAATGCTAGGCTGGTGGAACAAAAGAAATTCTTTCCAAAGCTATCCAGCCTCTTGGATTCCCTATCCGGGGATGTGGAAGGGAACGCGCCATGGAAAGTAGAGGCTTGGCCACCAAGCTCTCGGGGGTTGGTTCAGAGGTGAAGAAAGCTGGGCCGTCCAGTGCCGGGCAGTGGCGGCAGGCGATTGTTCTATTCACAGGAGCCCCTGTGCTGGGTCTGGACCAGGTCACCAGAAGAACATTCATTAAGGCCTCATTAAATGGCAGCAAGGGTTCCATGGTGGAGATACCAGGCTGCAGGACCTCTGTCAAGGCATTGGTGTTGACTGCCACAGAAGGAAGATGCAGGTCCAGGACTTCCACAGCCCTATGCACCACCATGGTGAAGGAAGCTCCCTCCTCCGTAGCCAGGTTAGGATGGGAAAGCATGCCAGGCTCTGGCGAAGTATCCAAGACACTGGCATCACCCAGTTCCTCATACCGGTCCATTTCTTCTGTGTCATGCGGAACCCCTGAGGGGTCCTGCATCCCCTCCAAATCTTCCTCCAATCCTAGCCCCTCGGAATAAGGCTGAGGATACGATACCGAGCCTAAAGGCTCCATCAGCATCGGTGGAAGCCCAAGCAGCTCTTTGTTGTCTGGGATAAGAATGGGGATGGCACCAGAAATGTAGAAGGTCTCGGCGTCTGATGTGGCGTCGGGGAAGGTCGAGTGGGTGCGACAGGAGCCAGTCCAGATACGGGAACGGATCCATGAGGGGCCTTGAGCACCAGTGCTGGAGCCGCCGGCGCAGAACCCGAGGAGTTCCTTCTGTTGAGCCTGCGCGGCCCGAAAGCGTGCAGGCAGGGTCAGACCACCCAAGTACAGCGCACATGGGGTCATACAATTCTTTTAACGTGGCGGGGTTGCTCCTGTCCCCGGAAAAAGAGGGAGACATGGAGCCGACCCAGGCACTCCCTCGGTGGAGTGAGGCATCAAACGCCAAGACTCCTCTGTATCGTCAGGTGACAGACGGGGTAAAGTCGAAGCATGCTTCGACTTCTTTTGTACTTTATGGTGCTTCTTACCTAACCCCTTCAAAGATTTTGAATGAGAGGACGAAGACTTGGATCCCCGGGTCTTTCAGGTCTATTTAACCTTTTACACCCAAGAGGCCCAACCGAGTTTAACCCTGATCATGGGATTTTTTGACCATGTACCTCAATTGTTCTTTCCTGGGGTTTTAACGAGGAACATAAAACGTGTTTTGTGAGTTATTGCAGAGGAATTGTAAAGAGCATTATGGCAGGAAGTGTTGAAATCTCTGAGACTTCACTGCACATTTTCAACACATGCCAATGTTGGTCCTGGAAAGAAGGTACTAGGATTAGTGAATTGGAAGAATGTGAACTAGATGCTTCTGATACAGCAGTACTACTTCCACACTCCCTGCACTTGAGGTAGCTGTTTTTATCAATCTAATAAATTGGCCCATTTATTACGTGCCATATTGAATCCTCCTGATTTCAATATTGATTGAGCAATGGCTTCGTACACGTTAGGGTACAAACCTAGCTTTTCAAGCCTGGCAAACTGTCAGGAATTTTCAATAGTTGAGTTTGTCATTTCCCTTTATCACTGAAGGTTATCTTCAGTAAAAGAGGAAGCGACAAACAACTCAACCTGGTATAGAGGACGTTTCCCAGAGGGAAATTGGAAGTTGATCACAAGCAGTGAGCAACTGGCAACAGTCTAGTACAGGGTACACATCAGTGCACAGGAATATTGGTACAGGTATAGCAGCACACTAGTGAAGAAACATCAGTCCAGCCTAGCAAACTGTGTGTCATCAAGCTACTGAGCAACAATGGTGTATAGGCCACATCAGCAACACTTTCCAAGAATAGACAGAATCTTTCCCAAACATTCCAAGAACGAAAGACCTGTAAAGAGGAAATCAAAAGACAAGACAAATAATGCCACTACCTGGAGCCAGACTAACACGGGAATTCAATAAAGGGGGGGTGGGGGAGGAGGGGGGGGGGAGAAAGTGCATCGGAGACAAAGCAGGGGGCAGACGAGAAACCGCAAAATGCTAGCCAATGCAACGTGGAATGTTTTCCAGCTGCCGGTGCTTGTTCCCGTTTCAACAGTCAAGAACCGGTCTACCACATTTTGCATGGCGCAAGACCTACCTGCCAACTTTCGTGGATCCAGATCCTCTCCCCTAGTGAATTCCTCTTTGTCCATACAAACAGTCTCATGCCAGATTCAGCGTTGGAGAATAGAGTGCATTCTTCCAGTTGTAGAAGGGTTTTAGACACCACCTGCAACTTTTACATTTGTTATACTTGTGGTCTTGGAGACACTTCACAGTTTAAGCCTTGGCCCCAAATGTATGCTCATTACTGCCTGAGGACAGTGACACTTATTACTGCTTGGAGCCATGGAGAAGCATTAGTGCCTGGAGTTATAGAAGATCATTACATACCTGGGTCAATAAGGTACTTTATCGCTAGGGACCAATAATGTGAATTACTGCCAGGGACCAATACGGATGTGCATCACCACCTGGGAAAATTGTGGTTCATTAACACCTGCAAACAAAGGGTCGTTAGTACCTGGGGCCATTAAAGTGCATTAGTGATTGGAGCCAATCAGGCTCCAGTCATTAACGCCATTTTGAATTGTTTTTGTTAAGGTTAACTGGAGTATAATAGTGGCTACAATAAAAAACTGAACAACACTGGAAATTTAATAACAAAGGTATTGCTAACCTGTTGCTTCTCTGGACCTCTTGCCGCAAGCGGGAAAGACTGGATGCCTGCTAACTCTACTTGAAGCTGTCAAGATGTTTTATGCCAGAAAAACAGTCACTGTGCTCAATGTTTTTATACGTACTACCGCTTGGACAAGAAAATCTGATAGAAATACTTTTCTTTAAAGGAGTCACGCCCTAGAGCATTACCCTTTCAGGTGACATGCACTAGAACGATTGTCTAAGAAAGTCCCAGGAGATGTGGATATAAAACGTTCTCCCTCTCTTTGGCTGCTTGCTAATCTTACCGGTAAGAAAGAGATCAGTCTGGCTACAGTGCTATATTAAATGAGTGGGTTTTGGTCACCAATTTAACATTTCCACAAAGGATTCAAATGAGACTAACTCAAGCATTTGAACCAGTGAAAGATGTAGTGACAAAAAACTGTGAATTCCAAGTGATATTAAATACTAAACCAGAGGTAGTAAACAAGTGATACATTCATGTCAGTTTGACATATCTACACGAGTCATTACACATATAGTCTAGCCTTATTCTGAAAGTCAGGCATGGGCCCAGCCTCCTGGGCCTATGTCAGATGCCCCGTTATTAAACATACTAAAACATATTTAAAACATCTGCCCTCTAAGACCCCAAGAGGCCTATCACTTTGGTGCTTCAAGACAAAACCGGCACCTGCAAGGGGCAGATCCTAAGTTACCTAAGGTACTTAAAAGGAAGCAACAAACATTTAATGAGCAAAAGACAATATGACAAAAAGATGTCAAACCAAGAGTAAAAGCACGTATATGCTTTGTTTTCATCACCAAAGGATCTAGAGACTGGATAAGTATCCATTGAGTCTCCAGGCCTAGGTTAAAATAGATGAGATTAAGATTCTGATTGTGGAACTTGCAGTCAATATGTTCTTGAGAATAAACAATTTGTCAACCATCTAATTAAAAATAAGTCTGGGACTGAGCAGAACTAAAATACTATAATAGCCCCTGCAACAGGAAGAGGCACTTCCAGAAGATCTCCAAATAAAGGGAGCCTTGGTGTATAAGCATCCTTGGTGTATAATCATCTTAACAAGTGATTTGTTATTAACTACCTTGACATATGCCACATTACTACTACCACACATGCAAAATCATATTATGAGTAAATCGGAGTTTTAACAAGTAAAATGACATTAGTACCACTTTGTGTGCCTTTCTAATACCCCAGTGTGTCACAAGCTTTAAAAGTACCCACTTTCACAGGCTTCATTTAATGGCTAAAGCTGTCGGGGGGGGGGGGTAGAATAACCACATTTTCATTATCATTATATCCAACCGTGGCCTAGGCAAAAGAGCAGTGGCGGCTGGTGACATTTGAAAGTGGTAGGGCGTAAAAGTTTGGGTTGAGTGTCCCATGGCAGGTTAGTGTAGCGTGTGAGCTTGACTGCCCCAAGGGTGTTTCCCAGGTTTTTCCCCCCAGAAATGTTTGAACTAAGAGTGGGCAAATGGTGCATTTCCAAGCAAATTTGACAAAAGCAAGGTCAATAAAGCAATTGTGAAATTGGAATTGTGACTATTCCACATGGTTGCAGCAACATAAAAGGCATTAGTGCAGCAGGTACTGTGGCACAAGGGCCCTCTGTATCCCAAAGGTGTTTTTGAGCTAAGAAGACAGATGATGGGGGCCTATTTTCCTTGCTTGTTTTTGGGCACTGCGGGGCTGGGCCCACTACCATAGACTTTTTAAAACTTTAGCACCCTTGCCTCAAGGCCCATACTGGTGGCGCCTTCTCAGTACCATGCATATGTGCCAGTCTGCATTGGTAAAAAAATTGTTTCAGCTGACTTCCACATGGTTTTAGACAGTTTCGATTGTGAAAGTTTAGGCTGAGGTATAAAAACTAAACTAGGGGGCGTGGTCTAGCCAGCAATGGAGTAAGACGTGGGTCGCTGCCGCTCCGGGCCGCCGCTGAGATTAAACGCCTCAAACAGCGGTGTACCGGCGGACCCTGGCCCTAGACAGCAGCCCCTGCAGGGCGGAACACTGGGGGCGGCGGAGGAAGACACCCGCGATAGCCGCAGAGGCTGGACGGCGCCATTCGGGGAGAGCGTTGAGAGCCGGCCGCGCTGTCCGCCATTTCCGGCCTTTCAAACCTGCGCGCCCTGTGCTCGGAGGCTCCCGGACAGAGGAAGCATCGCTGGATTGGCCACCGGGGAGGATCTACCCGGGGGTCCTGGCCGTGGCGGCCCCGGACTGACAGGCCAGAGGACTTGGCGGCCCGAGCATCGAGCGGCGACCGCAGACTCCGGCGCCGAGACCTGGTAGGCCGGGACTTCCCGGGTGAGATGAGAGCTTGCTGAGAGCGGACGAGGTGACGCGACCCGGAGGCAGCTGGAGGCGGTGTGGAGTGGCGGAGGCGACCCGAGGTGGAAGGGCGTGAGAGGTGGCTTGTCGAGGGTGTCACCTGGCTGGTGTGAGAGGCCGCGGGGACAGTGAAGAGCGCCCGCCGCCATTTGGTGAGCCGCGACGGGTGCGGCCTAGTGGAGGAGCGGACCACGAGGTGGCTTGAAAGGGGCGGCGGCGGGGAGAGAGCGTCGTCCCTGGAATGCTCGGGCTCCGGCGAACTGTTGCCCGCTGATTGCGTGTCCTCCGAACTCTGAGGGAGAAGGGGATCTGGCAGGCGCCCACCCTACTTGCACTCTGGAGCTGAGCGGCGGTGAGTGAGTCCTGGGGCAGTGGAAGACGCCGGTTGCCCCCTCGATTTGCTTGGAACGGAGGGGGGGCGTGCAGGCCTCTCGGGCGAGGAGTGAGACTTAGCACCGCAGGGCACGAGAGTACCACTAGCCGTGGGACGCGGGTCTGGCGCACACTTTGAGAGCCTTTTCCCTGACCTATAGGGAACAACTAGTGGTGGACCTGCCTTGGGAGTCGTTGAGTACCCTGCTTCACACCGCCCGACTTGCAGGCCCTGCGCGACGCTGTGACTTGGGATCTGGCCGGCCCCCCTCTCGCCTGGTGCTGAACTCTGCCGCGCCCTCGCAGCGTTGGTCTTGAGGGGTGCTCTGGAACGCGGCGCCCTTGGTCCCTACCCAGTCGATTGGGCCCACGTAACTGCTCCGGGGCGGCGCGGCTGGAAAGCCCGAGTGCTACGCTGTGTGGGCGATTGCTGCGGCCAGGGACGTCCCATTGAGAAATCGGTATCTGGCACCCCTGCGACATGACCCGCACGAAGTCGGGAAAAGAGCCGGCGGCGGCTCCCAAGGACGCCTCAGTCAAGGACTTGTGGAGCAAACCGAGTGCGACACCGGCAGACGCTGGGTTGTCCGAAGCTGGGGCATCCGCGGCACCGGTCACGCAATCCTTCATGGCGTCGTTCATGCAGGAGCTGAAGTCAGAAATCGGGTCACTTCGCTCGGAAGTCCAGGCGTGCGTTAAGGAGCTGCGGAGAGATGTGGGGGAGCTGGGAGGCCGCGTCGACGACTTGGAGAAGACCTTGGATGCTAGCACAGAGGACCAAGAACATCTATGGCAGCGGCTTGCTACTTTGGAGGAGCAACATGTGGAGATCCAGATCAAGCAGGAGGACTTGGAAAATAGGTGGCGCCGGAACAACATCCGCATCCGGGGGGTTCCACCTGGGGCGGAAGGTACAGATATAATGTCATTCGTGGCGGACCTCCTGCATGACATTCGAGGAGATGATGATACGTCACCGCCCACCCTAGACCGTGCACATAGGGTCTCGGGTCCGACTGGAAGTCCGGGTCTTGTCCCGGACATTCTGACCCGGGTCCATTTCTTTGTCGAGAAGGAAGCCATCCTTAAAGCGGCCAGAGATAAACCCGAAATCCTCTGTGGGGGTAAGCCTATCCAGCTGTTTCAAGACCTGGCCCCCACGACACTCCGGCGCCGGAGGGACTTCCGACCCATTACAGATGAGCTGAGGGAACTCCACATTCGGTATCAATGGGCACACCCCTTCGCCCTCATGTTTCAGTGGGAATCCAAGCGTCGTGTGCTGAGATCCTACAGAGAGGCGGCTCAGCTGCTGCAGATTCCGGATGCCCCGCCGGCCGGCCCCCCGGGGCGCCCTGCCACCCTCAGAGCCCCGCTGACACCGCAGTGGTCCACGGTGCGCCGCCCTGGACGTCCCGCCTCACCCGACGGCAGCAGGTCCTCACGAGACAAGCAAGACATCATTGAACACATAAAATCCCTGGAGGGTGGCCCATCGCCGTCTGGTTCACAGACATCCGCCCACGGATAGACTCTCTCACGGCGGAACACCCCCTTCGAGGGCAGCTTTGGAGACGAGATGGTAGCTTGCGTGGTCGTCCGGCGGTCATGTCGATTTCTTTCCCTTTTGGAGCTCTTGACGCCCCCCCCGGGGGTGCGCCACTGCCTTCTCCTCGGCGCGACACCTGTACCGCTGAGGCGGTGGCCCGGAGCGGACCCTGGAAGACGTGGACTAGCAGAGCGGCGATGACGAACCCCCACTCCTATTTCTGGGAGAGTGACATCTCCGGGACAGCCTGTGCCGTTGTGCCTGGCTACTCCCTAGACTGGAATAGGCCTTGCTGGCCCTGTTGGCCAATTAAATGTTCTGGTTGTTTTCCTAGCCTCTATCCCTCTCCCTCCTCTCCCTTTTCTTCAGTGACCTCTTGGCGGGGGGGGACTTGCGATCAGGGGGAACGGCCGCATAGTGGTCCTGTGTCAATGACCGACATGCCTTCTTGGAAGATTGTCTCCCTCAATGTGAAAGGGCTCAATTCACCCAACAAGAGACGCCAAATATGGCGCTATCTGCTCCTGCAGAGCCCTGATGTCATCTTTCTCCAAGAAACCCACCTTCTCAAATCTGACGTGCTGCGGATGGCGCACCCCCGCTTCCCCCATCAATTCTGGTCCTCGGCCACCACTAAGACAGCGGGAGTAGCCATTCTCTGCAGGGCAGGGTTCCCCCAGGGAGACACTAAGGTCAGTAGGGATGCCGAGGGTCGGTTCTTGCGGGTGGAGGTCTGGAGAGGGAATCGCCCACTTACTTTGTGTAATATCTATTCCCCCAACCAGGGTCAGGATGCCTTCTTACGCGGGATCATCAGGGAACACCTTGAGCCAGTGGACTCCGACCTCATAGTCGGAGGAGACTTCAATTTGGTGTGGGACGTGGAGATGGATCGTTGTGAGGGAGCTTTCCACGGGATGGGGGCCATGTCTGCGGCGGTGAAGAACTCCCTCACCTCCTTAAACTTGGTGGACACCTGGCGGTATCATTCTCCGGGGCTGCGGGACTACACCTTCTACTCCCATGTGCACCGTTCATACTCTCGCATCGACCTTCTCTTTGCGTCGCACTCTTTGCTCAAAGATATCATATCGGTGTCACACTCCAACATTTCGATTTCAGATCACGCCCATGTAGAATTGCTTTTACGGGAGTGTTCCGCCCGCCCGACGCGATTGAGCCGCTGGAGATTCCCGGGACACGTTCTTCGCGATCCGGTGGATAGGGAGGAAGTCCAGGCGGCCATCCTGGCGTACTTCGAAGATAACGACATACCGGGGACTCCCCTCCCTCTCCTCTGGGATGCCTTCAAGGTTACGATACGGGTTACTCTCCCGGCAATAGCGGCCGCCAGGCCGCGTGAAGCCCGGCTCTATGAGGCCAAAATTGAGCGCGAAGTCAAGACGCTAGAGAAGTTGGACCAGGAGCGCCCGATGGCGATGCGTAAGAGACGCCTAGCCGTCCTACGTGGACAGCTCCGCGCGCACAGGACCAACAAGGCCGAACGCGCCCTGCTCTCGCTCAAGCAGCGTTACTACGAGGGCGGGGATAAGGTGGGTGCTGTCTTGGCGCGGCGCCTGCGAACGCGAGCGGCTAAAGCCCATATCGCCAAATTGCAGAAGGCGGACGGGTCATGGGCCATTGCGGAAACGGTAAAGCTTCAAACGTTCCGCGACTACTACGCGGCTCTCTATTCTAGCGATCCGCAGGCGGCGGACTTGATTTCGGAAGCCGTAGACGCCTGTAAATGGGAACCGATGAGCGAGCGTCAATCTGAGACCCTGGAGGGCTCTATCACCCAGACAGAAATAGCGGATGCCCTGCTGGATCTTCCGCTTGGCAAAACGCCGGGCCCGGACGGGCTCCCGGTGTCATTCTATTGCGCCTTTTTGCCGCAACTACAGCCGTACCTCTTGCGCCTCTTCAACTCGTTCGCGGAATTGGTGGGGCCCTCGTCGGACGTGGCAATGGCTGAACTAGCCCTCATTCCGAAGCCTGGGAAGGATCATACCCTTTGCTCCTCTTACCGGCCTATTGCCCTGTTAAACACAGACTTAAAATTGTACACCAAAATTCTGGCTAAACGGCTTAGTGCCCACCTCCCTAACCTCATCGAGCCCGACCAGGTGGGGTTTATCCACCAACGCCAGGGGGCGGACAACGTGCGCCGCATAGCGCATATTGTGGGGAAGACCAAACACTGGAGGATTCTGGCCTGCTTATTATCGCTTGATGCGGAAAAAGCATTCGATCGGGTGGACTGGAATTTCCTCCGGGCGGTCCTACGGAAAGTGGGATTGGGCCCTAAGATGGTGGCGCGTATTATGGCCCCATATATCTCACCAGTGGCTAGAGTACGAGTTAACGGCCAGCTCACGCAACCTTTCCCCATTTGTAGAGGTACTCGGCAGGGTTGCCCCTTGTCGCCCTTGCTGTTTGCCCTCGTGGTGGAACCCCTGGCCATTATGATACGCCAGTCCCCAGATATTGGTGGTATATCTCTTCGCGGGGTAGAGCACAAGATCACTCTATTCGCGGACGACCTCCTCCTCACTCTCTCTGATCCTCTACGCTCGCTGCCAGCGGTGCACTCGTTACTTCAAACCGATGAAAGCGCCTCTGGGCTGAAAATTAACCACACGAAGTCCTGGGCCCTTAATTTAACGATCCCGGATGGGGACCTCGCGACGATCCAAGCATCTGTTCCGTACCAGTGGGCGAGCAAGTCGGTGCGGTACCTGGGTCTTAACCTAACTCCAGAACTGGATACTTAGACGCAGGCCAACTGGCAGGAATACAAACTTTCAGTCTTGGCCGACCTCCGCGCGTGGAAGGCCCTGCCCCTTTCCTGGCTTGGCCGACTGAACACGGTTAAAATGTCTATACTGCCGAAGATCCTCTATCTCTTTCAAACTTTGCCGACGCCTATTCCGGAACATCAAATCCAGGGGCTTCAGCGCGAACTTACCGCATTTATATGGGGGGGGGGGGGGGGGGAGAAACCACGCTTTTCCAACAAGATCCTGAAACTCCCTCGGGATCGGGGAGGACTTGCCTGCCCTAACCTCCTCGATTACTACTGGGCGTCACACCTCCGCTTTATACTGGAATGGGGGGCGTGGGAGAGTGAAAAAGTGTGGTTTCACATGGATCGGGCAGTCACTTGCCGTCCACTCTGGGACCATGCTTGGCTACCCCGGGAAGCTCGCCACCGTAGCGCCTACATGGCGGTCCCTACCAAAACGGTCCTTGAAATCTGGGACAAGGTGGCAGTTCGTAGGGGCCTGACCACTTTCCCGTCCACTCACACCCCGATCGCTCGCAATCCGCAGTTCCCGCCGGCATGTCGCCCTCCTCATTTCGCGAACTGGACGGAAACCGGCTGCAGGACGATCCGTGACCTATTCGTTGGGGACTGTCTCAAAACATTTGCTCAATGCAAGCAAGAGTTCGGGCTCACAGAGAGAGACAAATTCCAGTATATACAACTATGCCACTGGATACAGGGCTTTTCTTTGACACAGGCGGCCACGCGGCCTTACACTCCGTTTGAGCAGTTGGCGCGCACCTTCGGCACCTACAAGGAGCTGATTTTCCGCATATATAAGGTGCTCCAACACGCACAGTGACCGGATCCCCATCCCTACCAGGTGAGATGGCAAAACGTCACTGGCTCAGGTGTTACCCCTTCCCAATGGTCAAGACTCTGGAGCGACATTCCCAAAATCCTACGCAGTATCCCCCAACAGGAATCAGCCTATAAAGTGATGACCCAATGGTATTACACCCCCGCTAGACTCCAAAGAATGTTCCCTACGGCATCCCCCCTATGCTGGCGCTGCACTCAAGCGTTGGGAGATTTCATCCACATTTTGTGGACGTGCCCTCTCCTGATTACCTTTTGGAAAGAGGTCCTTAGCCACATAAAAAAGGTGTGGGGGTATCCCCTGCCGGAGGACCCGCTGGTGGTGCTCTTGGGCCTTCGACCGACGACTCTACGAGCTATGACGGGCCGTGACCGACACCATAGCCTCCACATGCTGGGTGCTGCAAAACAAACGGTGGCTCTCTATTGGAAGAAATCCGACTCGCCCTCCATCAATGTGTGGTTTACCCGCCTGTGGCATGTGGTGGCGATGGAGTTCCTCACGGCACGTCTTCAACTCCGCGATACCAAATATAGGCAGCTTTGGAAGCCCTTGATAGATCATTTGGGGCGACTGGAGCATGTTAGACTACAACCACCACGGCTCCGAGCCCTGAAGCTCTTTGATGATGTAGTGGGCCCTACAGAACCAGGGAATTTCAGGAGACAGGCAGACAGTTCGAGGTCCCCGACACTCGCAGACACCCCCCAGATAGTGGGGAACTCACCCCTGGATGGTCTTGACTTACAGCCCACGTCCTGTAGCAATAGTGGGGTCCGCACTCCCTCCCCCCGCTGAGCCTCCCCCTTAGATCCTGTACCCCCTCCTTCCCATTCCCTTGTTCTGACCCCCCCCCCCGTTTGCTGGTTGGTCGCCTCCTACCTAAATTTCTGATGCAGATGCAGTGGCGAATGGCTTTAACGCGAACACAGCGCAATGAGGACGGAGCGGTTCCTATTCTGTTACTGTGTCATAACCTGCATGCTGGTTGCTGCACTACGCAATACCCAGTAAGATACTGTTGGAAGCTGGTGTGCCTATACCGAACAGCATCTAGCGGTTACCAGTCCTCTCATGCTATACCTACTGCAGAATATGAATGGGGTATTATAGAGGGTATGATGGATGGTATACTTATGTGCTGTTCGTTTGGCTTGACACGGTATGTTGAGATGCACTGCTTGTTATGGACGAATTGTACGCTATGCTAGACAAACTGCATGCGGATACAGCTACGCTCTCATGGGAATGTATAACAACTGTGGCATTTGAGATCTTTAGAACCTAGGGTCATTGACCCTCAAGGGCGAGCTTGGTGAAGTTCAATTAGATTGAGCTAGCTTGACAAATGTTGTAATGTTCCAAACTTGTCTCTCGGACAGATGGCTCGCGCAGAGCATAGTGCCTTTAAAGTGGAACCTTTGCTAGTGACTATCTGCTCATAGGCCTGCTCCCGGGATATCACTAGGGTCCTCGGGCTTCCCTGTCTTTGAATCTGCTCTCTGAAGTGTGTAAGCTATCCGCTGCCGGCCTATAAGGTTGTAGGCGCGTAAGCTGTGTACTGCCTCTTGCAAGACCTGTTTAAAAACTAATAAACGTTGGTTTACAAAACTAAACTAGGGAAGGAAATAAAAGTGGGAAATTCTGCTCAGAAGGTAACCGTGGAGGGATAGCGTATTGTCCAGGCCTCTGACCCCTCACCTTCCTCCAGAAGGCTGTAGCTCAGACCGATGACAGCAGGGCAAATGTGGGATAATAGAGTTGCAGCTGAGGAAACTAGAGAACCAGGTTTAAGTCTCAGCATCAGTTCAACAGCATCCTAGGAAGATCACAATCTCCTTGTGGCTAAGAAACACAAATGTGTTCTTGTGTAATGTAACAGGTAAAGCACTCCAATACATTCTGGTCAAGTTCATGCTACAATTTAAAACTGCAATTCTGCAAATATGAAAAGAGCTTTTATATAGAAGAGCACTAGCGCCTACAAGTGAAACATAGTGTTCTCAGGGTGAGAGCAGGGCATGGCTGTGGGTTGCATACATGGCAGCAACAGACCGGATCCAGGTGGGAGACGCTTGAATTTCGAAAGCCAAACATGGCTTTTATTTATGTTTCTCCCGCGGCCTGAAATTGCTCCCAAGTCAGTACAAGCCAAAGGGGGAAATATGTTCTCTCGATTTTCTTTTTTTAAATCTTAATCTACCTCCATCTTCCATGAACGGCTGTGAGGAAAACGAGGAGTATGGGAGCCGCACTGCAAGATTCAGAAACCATCCTCCTGTTTCATGTGCGCGCCAAAGCAGTGTGTTTGTCAACAGGGCGAGAAGCTGGCTAAGTGGGTGGGATGGGAGGGGGGGGGGGGAGGTGTTTGTGCTTCGATAAAAAAAAAAAAAATCAGCAAACTGCGTCATTTTGGCCACCCTGATCCTATTGCTTTTCATCCTTCGATTCAGTTTAGAGAAGTGCACACGCACTTGTTAAAAGCGAGCAGAAGATTAAAAAATACAAAGAGGGCTGGCATGTATTAAATATATGAAGAGAAATATCGGTCTACATCCGTCCGCCATGGAAATGTCGAACGATGCTCCAGTCCTAATGTAGTTAATTCCCCCAGTGATAAAAGGCGGCGTGTTTCCAATTCTGCGTGCGCCAGGTATTTCAATTTGTAAGCATCTTCAATGACCGAGACCAGAAACGGAAGCTAATAGCCAGCACATAAAGAATGAACATGTTAATTGCTGTTGCCATGGAAGAAAGAACAGGTGTCATTAATTTTAAAGTGCCTCTCTGGTAGAGTTGAAGCAACAGTAAACAGAAGTTTATGCAAAAAACTTCAAAAAAGGCCAAGCCCGAGCGAGTTGCTTACTTGTTTCCCCATGGGGGCTGGCTGCTACTTTTTGTTTACATATCTGCTCGTTGAGGCTGCGAGGCATCACTGGAAATGGGGGAAAGCTTCAAGCCTTCAAGTTAGGCGACTCCTTCAATCTTCACTCGCCATCTGCAGTGCACTGCTTCTCCCAAAACCACGAGTCTGACTGGTGCAGAAATGGCGTCCTGCATAACTGCAGCGTGGGAAGCACGAATCAGACAATCCAGCTCCATCCCCCCTACACCCTCTCGTGATGACTCAATTGTTACCACCCATTACCTCGTTCTCCTTCTCAGCCTGCCCCGCCCCCTGTCATTGAAATGAATGGAGTTCTGTGAACTCCTCGCAGGGCCATTGTGTAAGCGCCCGAAATCCACACCTATTCACAGCATTGAAAATCGGCACGCCCTCTGCCCTGATGTCACAGCTGTAGCTTGTGCCAGCAGGTCAAAGAATACTTCGCCCAGCAGGCACAATACGCAGCAGGGCATCTGCAAAGTTCATCATTCACAGTCAGCTGCCCATACAAAATAAGAGAACAACAGCAAACATTAGTTTGTTTTAAGCCTCAGGCGATTTTCTAAGTTCTCTTTTTGCCTCTCCCCTCAGAGTGGTAGGCGCAGGGGGGGCGGACGCCCCTTTCGCCCATTAACACCAGCCACCCCTGTAAAAGAGTGATTGAATCGCAGCATTTCATGCTATTATAGAAGAGCCATGTCACATACTTACATATTCTGATTATCATCTATACAGATTTTGGAGGGCACCGTAGGTGGGGATAGGGAAAGCTCTATGTGCCTTTGTCTTTGAAAAGGCATTTTAATCCCGGTCTTCATATCCACATGCACAGCTTTTCTACTTATTTCTGCAAGTATAAAGATCCAGATAGCTACATTTTAGTGCATTGGATATCAGATGTAGAACGTTAAGAGCTCATTTTACAAAGAAT
The DNA here is from genome assembly GCF_964204655.1 of Triturus cristatus. Classification (NCBI taxonomy): domain Eukaryota; kingdom Metazoa; phylum Chordata; class Amphibia; order Caudata; family Salamandridae; genus Triturus; species Triturus cristatus. The sequence continues at coordinate 1,101,611,073 of NC_140585.1, read as the reverse complement.
CAGGAATAAAAAAATGGAAAGACAAGGAATCCTACTGGTAAAAGCATTAACACATTGATAATAGCAAAGAGCATAGCAAATATTCTGGAAGATCACCTAAATGTGAACAAGCACTGGCAAAGCCATTAGGTGTCGCCTACTAAACAAACAAGTTTCTTGCCTTCGATAACCCTCTTTTTGGTGGATACTCTAACAGAAGATTCCTCACCTTTAGAATATCCCTAAGCACCAGATTGGATCCGGAAGGTTTTTCAGCATTGCCACTGTACCCAGTGCATATTGTCATGCAGTTCCAGAAGAACAATGCTCTGCCCCGAAGATGGAGCCAAGTAATCAGTTTCTTTTTCGACACTGTGTAGGAAAGTAGGATCTGCTTTCATGATAACCTGCACTTTTTCCTTGATGCCAGTATATTTTTGGCCTAGTCTACCTGGGATCCTGCTAATCAGGTCATGTGTACATAAACAATTGGCTACTAGTGTACCCTTTTAAGTTCCTAGTGTATGGTACTAAGGTACCCAGGGCACAGGTACACCAGGGTCTCCGGTGGGCTGCAGCATGCATTGTGCCACCCAAGGGAGTCCTCTCAAACTGTGACTACAGGCCTACCATTGCAGCCTGTGTGAGTTGGTGCTTACACCTCTCTCGACAGATATAAGTTTCCTAATATCTGAGGTCCCTACACTTAAAACCTATAAGTCACCCATATGGCAGGCTCTTCAATCCTGAGGGAAGGGTGCTTAGTTATAAATGTGAGGCTGCCCCTGCATGAGCAGGACACTCCTACAATCCTCAAAGTCAGTTCTCCAGGCTTTGTAAGTGTGGTCAGCCATTTTAATACAAATAGTGGAGATCAGTCATTATGAGAGATCTAACAATATACTGGCTGCACCGAACCGGGTCATGTTTGGTATCAAACATGTTGGAATCAACCACAAACACCAATTCCAGTGTTGGAAGTATGACCCTTGTACTGGGGGGGCTCCCTTGGTGTACCCCCCTGTACTCTCAGTTACAGCTTTTCAGGGTCTGACAAAGCTAGAGCTGCTGCAGACCACAGACAATTCGGCCCTCCTGCTGATGAGCCAAGCTTGAACAGGGGAGGGTAGAACAATCGGTTTCCTGTCGCAGGGAGGTGTGACCTCCCAGACAGACTTAGTGTATTGGACTAGGGTGGGGGCGCTTGCCATCGCCACCAGACTGCGTTGAAGGGCACATGTGGTGCCCTCCTTGCATACTCAAATTTGAGCCAGTTCAGGGAGCCCTTGGCTCCCGCTCTGGCCGAAACTGAACACAGGACATGGAAGTATCATCTCCTTTGTCCAGCTCCTCTTCTCGGAGGGATCCTTGAGTTGTTCCAAACCTTACCTTAGGGTACTTAAGGACTTACCTGTGGGTGGGTCCTCATATTCGTTGTGGGACAAGGCTCAAGACTAAAATCACATCAATTTTCAATCGTCTAGACACTTGGGCTTAGTTGAATTCGCCTTAAACCGACACTGAACCAAGGAAGACTCCTGCTGCTCCTGGTCTCTCTATCCTGCAAATCTTCTTCGTCATCTGTGTCAGTGATTCTTCCAGGATCTTCACCAGACCTGTGGGCATCAAGAACACCCAAAGTGATCTCCCTTGGAGTGCAGGAGTCACTCCCCTGCATCTGCAGGCATTGCAGCAAAGCTGACTGATCTGCTGCTCCTGACATCCCACAGACTTCCTGAGGTTCAGCAACACAGGTGGTGGTTCTTCAACACCCTCGAGGCCTGACCTGCCCTCTCTGCAATTTTGAGGTCAGTATCCCTCGTCAGAACCGCTGGTACTGAACCCCTGTGCATCGGTTCAACTTGCTGTTGCCAAGGCTTGTTGGCTCTGCACTCCAGAGATCTTCAGGCTACAAGAAGATCCAGCCTCCAGCATCTCTACCTGCCAAGTACAGTGTTCTCACTGCATCCTCTGCGCTGTGGGCCTTCCTTCTTGGTGAGCTCCTTGAGGTCCTCTTGCGACTCCTGTGTTGTTTGGCCTGTGGGTCCTCCTGAGGGTTGTCTTCTGCTTCAGTGGGCTTCCCTAGTTACTTGGGACCGCTCAGACAATCCTGCTGTTGGTGAGTCCCTTGGACCTTGCCGGTCCCAATGTTGCTCCTTCTTCGTTCTCCATGCCAGTTGCAACTACCAGGGCTTGTTTGTGCTCACGCCAGACATTGACCACCTAGTCACTGACATGCAACATGCGACAGCTTGTACATGGCTCGTGGTCTTCCTCAGCGTCACCTGGTACTCACAGCAGCAGCAACAAGGACACCGGCAACTCTTCTGAAACATCCTACACGTGTGGGCATTGTTCCTCTGTGTCCCCTCTGCTTGCAAGTTCTTCACTTCCAGAATCCACCCTTAGATTCCACTGTACTTCTTCACCTTATTCTCCATAGGCACTTTTCTCCAAGTCTTCCATTGTCAGTTACGGAGGTCACCGAAGTCCATTCACCCCTATGCACCTGGCTTCCCTGGGGTAGGTAACCTGGTCTCTGGGGCATCGACGGGTGTGGTGACTTTCCAACGTTCTATCCTGCGAGGGAATTCTTCTGGGCCCTCTGGGAAGGGTCCTTCTTCTACAAAAATTCAACTGCGACTTCTCCATTGACTTCCAATGGTCATGCAGTTGTGTTCCCTCTCTGAACGCAGCCTCCATGTAGTTCCTGGGTACTTACCCTGGGGGTGGGTCCTTGTGTCCCCGGCTCCTCTGGGTCTTCTGGACCAAGTTCCATCTTCTTCTGCAATTCGCATTCCACTTTCTTAATATATGGTTTGGTCTTCCCCTGGCAACCACTGTATTTTGTGCTACTTACCTTATTGCAATTGAAGTATTATTGTGTATTTGTGTTGATATCCAGGTAGAAGATATACCAATGTGTTAGAGAGTGCTGTGTAAAAAATAGAATTATTTTTATATATACACTGTGTGGTTCTCTTTCATTCAACTTACATCCTAAAGTTAAACTGGTAAAACAAGCTGCTTAACACTCCTTTAAGGTAAGCCTGAACCATAGACCAGCTTTCTATGGTTATCAAAAACCACTAAAATCACCATAAGGTTTGCGGGATTAGTGCAAGGTGCATCACTTAAATAAGTGGGCACCATATACTAAATCAGCCTCCTACATTGGTGTGCAGCAGTTGGGATTTAAGCTTGCACTGTTTTACCATTTAACCTGGGTTTTGATTACATGAAAAACCATCACTAGTTAGGAACACAAATACTTTTTGTGATTTACTAAGTTTTACTAAACTTTTTGGATTGGTAGTTAATGGTCTAGCACAACCTTTCTCCAAACTTTGAAAGTTTAGGTTTCACTAGGATAGGTAGGTGCAACACCACATTATACCTAGTCACCATGTCTTTCGTTCGGTAGCCCAGTGTGTCTCAAGATACAGTGGCCTTAAGTTCCAGGAACTTAGGACCCTGGCTGCATCCAGGAAGATAAAGACAAGTAGCAACCCTAACACAGGAGTTCTTAGAGATGCTCTTGCACTATGACCTTCAGAATCCGGAGAGGCCAGATGAGCAGGATAACTCCAGATTGGGTGAGGCCCAAGAACAAGGGTCTGGGGTGGCTCACCCCAGTGACCACAATTCTGAGCCTGACCTGAAAGCGTCCGAAGACCCCTCACTGGTGAACTCTAATCCTCCAGGGAATCGTAGAGATGGTACAGAGGGAGTCCCTAGAGGTATGACCCCCTTTATTCCTCCTGGGAGGGTGAGAAGAGTTCAGGGGAGGTCTAGGTCCTCCGCTGTCAATTCTACATCTTCTAACTACTCCATAGGGACCTCCATATCTGACCAGAGGCAGGACTCCTCAGTAAGGGAGTACTACCTACTGAAACTTGAGAGAGCGAAGCTCAAGATCAAAAAGGAGCAGTTGGACCTTGATATGGAGACTGTTAGAACTGGGGGCCTCTAGTTGGCTGAGGTATGTACCTTAGTCCAAATAGGGACCCTTGCTTCTAGTCAGGGTAAGGAGGGACACACCTTTAGATAACCCCTGCTAACACCCTGGTAGCTTGGCACGAGCAGCCAGGCTTATCTCCAAGGCAATGTGTAAAGTATTTGCAACCACACTCCCAGTAACACAGTGATAACACCACAAATGGACACTACACTGGTTTTATAAAAATAACAGTACCTTTATAAAAAGGAATACGATAGAAAACCAACATATGCGTATTTGTAATAATTCACTTGGCCAGCAATCACTTGTAGGTTCTTGCAGTATTAATGAGGGGGTGGTGTGTCTCTGTCTCTCTCTGTCTCTCTCTGTCTCTCTCTGTCTCTCTCTGTCTCTCTCTGTCTCTCTCTGTCTCTCTCTGTCTCTCTGTCTCTCTCTGTCTCTCTCTGTCTCTCTCTGTCTCTCTCTGTCTCTCTCTCTCTCTCTCTCTCTCTTCCTCTCTCTCTCTCTTCCTCTCTTCCTCTCTTCCTCTTCCTCTTCCTCTTCCTCTTCCTCTTCCTCTCTCTCTCTCTCTCTCTCTCTCTTCCTCTTCCTCTTCCTCTCTCTCTCTCTCTCTCTCTTCCTCTCCCTCTCTCTTCCTGCTGGGCGATCCCAATCTCGTTGTGGCTCTGTTGCTAGGCGGCGCTGTTGCCGGACAGGTTACGGCGCTGCCATTTCCATCGCTGATTATCTTGGGCAGATTCCTTTCGACAAACAATTATCACGATCCCTTTCACCTTGTAGCTTCCTTAGCTCTAGGCAATCCTTTTAGCACTTTGCGGCTAGGGCCGTAGGCGGTGATCCTCACGCACAGCCTCAGTTACGATGACGGCTTGGGCAACAAACAGAAGAACAGCAGCGTGGACGATGTTTCACACTGCGGGGGCAATGCGATCCTGGGGCACCTCGTAAACACTACCACGGTCCACACTGCAGTCTCAGGCGTGCAAGAGCACCACACACACACACAGCGTCGCTGAGACACAGTCCTCAATTCCAAATACCCCGTTAGCACGTTGCGGCTCGGGCCGGCGGCGTTGATCCTCATGCACAGCCTCAGTTACGATGACGGCTCAGGCCACAACCAACAATACAGCAGCGTGGATGGTCTTTCACGCTGCGGGGGCAATGCGATTACGGGCACCTCGTGAACAGTACCACAGACCACATGGCAGTCTCAGGCGTGCAAGAGCACCACGCACACAGCGTCGCTGAGACACAGGTCTAAGTTTCAAACAGTCCTTTGGCACATTGCGGCTTGGGCCGGTGGCAGTGATCTTTACTCACAGCCTCAGGTACGATGACGGCTTGGGCCACAACAGCAAGGCAGCAGCGTGGACGATGTTTCACGCTGTGGGGGCAATGTGATCCCAGGGCACCTCATAAACAGTACCTCGGACCACACAGCAGTCTCAGGTGCTGAGACACAGTTGGAAACGTTTGTGTTCCTGAGTTTCCACAACAGGGGACCAGCTCTTGAAGGCCCTTGGAGACACTCTACTCCAGGACACAGCACACAGCAAAGTTCTCACAAGCAGGGGGACACAGCACAGTCCCTTGTCCTCTCCTTAGTCAAATCAGCAAACTGCAGGCCAGCCCCAGAACACACAGCGAGGGCAGTCCTTCTCTTCAGTCTCTTCAGCTGTTCTTCCTTGGCAGAGGTTCCTCTTGATCACAAAGTAGGTTTAATCCTTTTTCAGTATGGATTGAGTTCAAGGGTTTCAGCTCTTACATTTATACCCCTAAATGCCTTTGAAGTCTTTGTGTTCAAGGGGCTCTGAGCCCTGTCCAAACCAGTTCTGGATGCCTTCCTGCCAGGGCACACCTTCTTCCTTTGATAGTGGGGGTCTGGGGCCCAGACGCTCAGAAGGAGGTGGAGCCATCCTGTTGTGGCACCAACACAGCCCTCTTCACATCCAGGGGGCTACTCCTCCCCCCTACATCAAATGCAGGACCAGGCTGTTGCTGTCTCACCTTCTCCTCCCTGGGGTCAGGGCACTTCCCAGACCCTCTCACATCTAAACCCATGTAGGCAATATACAACCAGGCAGAGACACACAAGATGGTTTAAGACAAGAAACCAGCCACTTTTAAAAACGTGGTTTCGAACCCAGGCCAAGATGGCGGCCGCATCGGTGGCCGAGTGAGCACTGCAACAGACCGCTCCAAACCCCCCCAGAAATGCACAATAACGGCAGTTGAAGATTAATTAAACCCATGCTCATACTTTAAATGCAAAGCGTTAAGAATAGTAACAGCAGCATATAACTGTCGCAACCAGAAATTGCTGTGGAGCATACTTACGGGACAACTAGATTCATTGTCGGGTTACCGGTCACTGATTTTGCTTCTGGTGCGGTGTACATCTCGGAGAGCCTGCCGAAACGCACTCAGGAGTCAGAGTGAGGTGGTGACGGTGAAGATGCCCACCAAGAGGATCAGGGTAGCTAAACCACGCGGCGGACCTCTGGTGGCGATCATGCCGGCAAAGCAAACAGAAAACACCAAGGACACGCAACAACAGGGAGAGGCTACAGAAGATATAGGCAGCAAATCACATACTGGGTGCGGTCGGACAGTGGGGCCAGGGAAGAAAATCCCTGCCATCTTCCTTGCCGCTAGAACAGGGAAGAGCAGCAAACTCGATAGCCTTGTGATGGAGAAGGCTGGTGTGTCTCTGCAGCGCGATGAGGTGAGCAGTGAAAATATAGGGGGTCAATGATATTGGATTTAAAATAGTAGCAAACAAGGGGAATTATGGAGAATAGGTGGATATTGATTCTGCTGTACCTACTCCTGGGGCCAGTGAAGGGTCAAGGGAGCAACACACTGCAATTTACTCTTTTGGGGGCTAGAATCTGCCATAAATACAGTGTAATTGATTTCTGGGGGCTTGGAGATGGACACAAAAATATCAGTGTCAGTAATATGAGCCAAGCACCTTTACTGGGAGAACAGGCTGACCAGAGTAAGGCACAAGCGTTGACTGAAGGTGATGTAGGCGAATATTTTTTTTCATTGTCGGATCACTAATTCATCAGGAGATGAGTCGCTACAGCTATCTGATGGCACCACAGGCTCGCCAAATGGCCAATGGAGTGAGACCAGCAGTATACATTTAGATGAGACTCGGGGAACAAGTCCAGATGTCTGGCCCAGACACTAAACGGAAAAAAAAATCAGCAATAGAAACATCTAGAGAGGGGTCCAACCCAGCGGCCTCAAATAGTCGAGCATCACCATCACTAGGCCCAACTGATCCTCTCGAGGCAATGCGACGAGGGCATCATAACTCATTGGATCATACAGAAGAAATCTCTCTGGCAGTCATCTATGAGACAATAATGTCACATAGAGAGGAGACTATGGCAGGGAGCCAGAAAACACCGGGAGCATGTCGTAAACTACAAAATGCACTTCGACGAGTGTCCAGATCCTGTTCTGAATTTGCTGAGCGGATAACAGAGGCCGAGAATCAGATATCTAATCTTGAGGATGCTATGACCGCTCAAAAGGTGGTGACAGATGATTTAGCAACGCAACGTAGTGATGTGGCATGGAAGCTTGAAGACAAGGAAAATCGGCTTCGCTGTAACAATTTAAGAATCTTGGGAGTTCCAGAAGGCATTGTAGGGAGTGACCCATGGAAGTATGTGGTAGGACTGTTCACAGAAGCGTTCCCCGAATTGACACAGTGTGCATGGGTCAATGAAGTACAACGAGCCCATCGGTTCCTCTTTCGACAGAACCATAATCAAGGGGCTGGTAAATCTGTGCAACCAAGAGCAATTCTTAAACCTTGTATGATCTGGCTAGGCCAGATAGGAAGGGGTTTGAATTTTTTGTCCGTCCTGATTTGTGCCATCAAACGGTGGAAAAAAGGTGGCAACTTAGGCAGTTAATCTCTCACTCTCAGGCCAAAGGGGCCCAAGAATTCCTTCTGAATCCAGCCAAATTTAAGATTATATGTAAGGATAACACCCAGTTCTTTACATCAGCGACTAAGGCCAAAGAATATTTGCATGATATTAAAACCTGAACTATTGTGCCATGTAAGGATGTGTCTATAATTTGAGGAATGCTATTCCGCTCATTGTTCTTTTCTGTGAGACTTTTACTTTACAATGATGTTTTACATTTCTTTATTTTGAATTAGTTCATTTGTATTAATGTATATTGTAGCAAGTTGAGCACTTACATTTAGTAGTGCACGGGTGTGGAAAATTCTGGGGGAAGGGGGGTGGTCTGTGTTGGGGCAGGGCTCTCCATTATCCGAGACCCATGGGTCTTGCAGCCTCTATGGTTGGGAGGGTAGGGGGGTCTCTGATAGCAGAAGAGACAAAGGGGTGGGAGGGGGAGGGAAGGAAGGGTCGCAAGGGGGGGTGCTATGGGGGCACAGGGCTTGAAAAATGGAATAAAAAAGCCAATAAATATCTGCATACAAATGAGAAGAAGTTGGTATGTTGGGAGAGAGGGAGCTGTTTTTCTCAGCATGAAGAAGGTTAATGATTATGTTTTCAGTTTGTTCATTTAATGTGCGGGGTTTGAATGAAAGAGTTAAGTGGCAGAGGGTAGCGCAAGAAATCAAAAATATGTCCCCTGATGTGATTTATCTCCAAGAAACTCATATCCCATGGTCAAAGCGGAAGGTACTATCAGAACTAGGGTATAAAGTATTGGCTTGTACTTCACAAGGGTCTACTAATAGAAGGGTGGCTATATTGGCTAAAATACGCAATTTAATGGTAGGGAAAAGTCTTGTGGACAAATATGGTCGTTGGGTCATTGTCGAATAAAGTACTGCTAATAAAAAGTTTACGATTTGCTCAGTGAATGGATCAAATCATGATAAAGTTCAGATAATCGATTATTTAAATACCGAACTAGCTTCGTGGGTAGCTCCCCTCATTCTGTGTGGGGATCTTAATATTCAGTTTGAAGAAACCACGCAGGGTTCTACTGGGGATAAATATCATGGTCGAGAACCGAAGGTTTATAAGGTTTTACAACAGCTTATACATGAACATGGGTTGGAAGAGGCCTAGATTGAAGCAATCAGACCCTGGATATACGCATTACTCCTGTCCACATCAGAAATGAGCAAGGCTTGATTATTTTCTGGTTACTAAAATACTTTTAGCCGAAGCACAGATACAGACCTTTCCAAGACTAACTTCAGATCATAACCCAGTACTATTAAAAATGAAAATGCAAGGAGTGGTTCGACCCCGGATTGTTTTTTCTTTTTAACGGAAGGTACTGTTAAATGATCAGTATGTCAGTCATATAAAACAGTGGCTGAAACAATTTCTCGACATAAACCGGAACACCACTAAAAATGCTATCTTGTGGGATGCTCTAAAGGCAGCACTTAGAGGGGAACCTTGAGTTTCAGATTATACGTTCAAAAGCAGCAGAGACAGCTAACTCAGGAATTGTAGGATTCCCTCAAACAAGCTGAATATGCGTTAATTCGTGCTGTTAGAGAGAAGATGGATAGTTCTCAAGCACAAGCCGAGGTAGCACCTTATAAGACTAAGATTAATGAGGAGTGGGCAAAAGATATCACCAAAAAATACCAAACATATAGAAGGGAATGCTATGAATATGGGGAAACTACAGGAAGGTGTTTGGCCAAGAAAATCAGGAATAAGCAGGTAAAAGATACAATTACCGCAATTAAAGATGCTAATGGGAAAACTGTAGAAACACTGGTGGAGATCTTAGAAGTTTTTAGAGTCTTTTATGAGGGTTTATATACAGAGGAGGATGAGAACCAGGAAAGCTCAAGAGCATTTTATAAAGACCCATATAGGAAAATATTAAGTGTAGAAGACACTGCATATTTGGAAGAACCCATAACTTTGGAAGTATTAGTGGAGGCAGTTGGATCTTAAGCAACAGGGAAGGCCGCAGGGTCTGATAAGATTCCGCTTGAAGTCTAGAAGATTTTCTTAACTGAAATACAACTAGATATGTGGACGGTTTTTCGGGAGGCACAGAAAGGAGATGCACCGGGGTCATGGGACGAGACGAGACGGGTATAGTCATCTTTTTTTTTCTTCTTTTTTTTAAATTCTTTTTTATTTTGTCAAATATAACAACAATAAAGCAAAGGTTTTCCGTCCGCTGGTTATACATAACAGTCAACAGCAGTACATAATTCCAACACTTCGCTGCGGGAAAGCACAATACATCAAGTTCCCATAACACCTCTCGACCATCCTCCACCCTCCTTAGCAGTCCTCATCAAAGCTCTCATCCGCTTGTTCTTGTAGTGGATCGCAGATGTTACCCCTATATTTGTTCCATCCCCCCCATAGCTTGTTCCATTTTTTAGGGCAGCCACTAGTGGCAAACACTGTCCTCTCTGCAATCATGGCCGTGTCCATATCGTTACACCATGCGCTAAGCGACGGCACCTCCTCCACCCCCCCATTTCTGCGCTATGTTGCGCTTAGCCATCATAACCCCAAATGTCGCCCAGTCTTGAGCCAACTGTGTTAAGTCATTTGGGTCCCAAACATTTAGCAAACAACTCCTGGGCTCTGGCAAGAGGGACACAACCGCTACCTGCGAAATCGTCCTCATCACTTTCACCCAGTAGACCATAATCTTCGGGCATTGCCATATGGTATGATAAAAGGCGCCCTCCTCCCCACATCGCCTAAGGCAGTATGGGTGCGAGGCTCTACCCATCTTAAACATTATGCATCTGGTATAGTAGGTTCGATGCAGGATTTTGAGCTGCACCAATTTGAGTCTCGAGGGTATACCCACTTCCCTCGGGGAGGACAACGCCTCCTGCCACGCTGTGTCATCCAGATCACCCACATCGCGGATCCATTGGTCCCTAAGAGGAGTCGTGGGGTCCGGTAGGTTGTTAACTAACTTGCGGTAAGTAAATGACGTAGCCCGCTTATACATATAGTCTGTCAACAACCTATCCTCCATAGGGGAAGCCTCCGGGACCGCAGTACCGGGCGGCAGGGCCGTCGTCAGTGCGTGCTTTATCTGTGTGTATCGGTAGATTTCAGTGGGTGCTAATTCGTACTGTTGCTGGAGGCGCTCGAAGGTGAGCACTTCCCCCTTATGCCACATGTCCCCCACTGTGAATATGCCGATGGCATCCCACTGATCAAAGCCCTTACTATTCCTAAACCTTCCCAGTTTCCCCGTGTCCCACAGAGGAGTGAGTTGGGTTATGACCCCATGCCAGCCCAGTTTTGTCTGCGCTTCGTGCCATATGGCAACTGTGTTCCTAGTAGGAATCTGTCAGCCTTAAATGCAGGATCCGCTTGTGTTACATGTACCCACTGATTAACCACCTTCAACTGTGCCGCCCAGTAGTATAGTTGTATATTTGGGAGCGCTATCCCCCCCATCATACCATCCCCGTACTAGCTTAGCCTGCGCTATGCGTGCTGGTTTGTTTCCCCACATTAAGTTGGAGACCTGGGCCGCAATTGCTTTGAAGTAACTAGGATGTCCCGGAAACGGGGCGTTTTCCAGCACATATAGGAATCGAGGAAGGGCCATCATTTTAAAAAGCGCTGCTCTCCCCAGAAGAGTCAGCGGCAACAACCCCCAGTGTGCCACGTCCCGTTTTAGGCGCTCTAGTGGGGGCATCAGGTTTCTTTTAAAGAAGTCATCAGCGTCAGCCGTGACATAGATACCAAGATATTTAAAAGCGGCGACCGCAATCTTAAGCAGGCAGCCTGGAGGCAGCTGTGGCCGGGGGCCGTGCAATACATATAAGATGGATTTGGACCAATTAATGGTGTACCCAGACACCCGTCCGAAGAGCTCGCATATATTTAGAAGAACCATTATGAAACGCCTGGGGGAGGCCATATATTATAAGATGTCGTACGCATACAGAGAAATGCGGTCCTGCCACCCGTCTGTCCATCTGAGATCTCTTATCGTTGGCTCCCACCTAATCCATGCCGCCAATGGCTCCAATACCAGGGCAAAGAGCAGCGGGGACAGGGGGCAGCCCTGTCGCGTGCCCCTCGTTAAAGGAAAGTCAGTAGAGATGTGCCCATTAGCTGTAACATGCGCAACAGGCTTGGTGTATAGAAGGCGGACCCACACAAAGCCCATGTGGCGAAGAACTGTAAACAAAAAGGGCCACTCGACCATGTCGAACGCCATTCTGGCGTCCAGGGAGAGCACAACCGCCGGTTCCTGTAGATATGGAATACGGGCCATTACTCCGTGCAGGCGCCGCAAGTTTAATGCCGTACTCCGACCTGGCATGAATCCGGACTGATCCGGGTGATCGTCATCTTTTTTAAAAATCTATGCTACCTGGATCTTATTTGCCCATTTCGCTTTTAAATTGCGATGGAAAGATATATGCAACAATCCTGGCAACACGCTTGTCACGTGTACTAACTCCTATAGTATCTGTCCGTCAGCACGGTTTCATCCCAGGAAGAGGCACGGTCCATCATGTCAGCAGAGTAGTCACTATGCTGGACATTGCTAATGTACAGAAAACACCTTGTGGAGTAGTGCTACTTGATGCTGAGAAAGCGTTTGACAGTGTCTCGTGGGAGTTCCTGCGGTCTACCATGAGGTGGCAAGGTTTCAGACCTGGGTATATTCAAGCTTTGCGTACTATGTATAAAGCTCCTAAGGCTAAAATATGTGCGATGGGTCTTGAGTCTGATTCGGTTGTAATATCAAGAGGCACCAGGCAAGGATGTCCTTGTTCTCCTTTATTATTTGCCCTGTATATTAACCCCTTTTTCAACCTATTGGAAACTAGGTTAAATGCTTCAGGATTTTGGCCCAGTAGGGGAGCTACTATATTAGCATATGCAGATGATATTGCTGTTATTTCACCTGATCCAGCAACAACTACGATAGAGATCAAACAATTAGCAGCTGTATTTGGGGAAAGATCTGGATTTAAGTTAAATATCGCAAAAAACACAAATAATCTGCACAGAGCCAGTACGTATTAATGACGCCAGGTTTATAGAAGAGGCTACATATTTGGGAATTCGAATTAACGCATGTTTGGAAAAGATGGCAATTTCTAATTTGGAACCTTTGTTATCTAAAATAAGGAAAAATTTGGATAGAATAGAAGGGCTGCATTTATCCCTAGTAGGTAGATGTAACGTTTTAAAAATGGATGTTTTGCCCAAAGTGTTGTAATATTTTAGATGTGTTCCCCTGGAACTTACTAGGAAGCGACTTCAGATATTATAATCTATTTGCAGCAGCTTCCTATGGGCACAAGGTAAGCCCCGGCGGGCAATGAGGTACATGACTTTACCACGACTGCGAGGGGGATGGGCTGTTCCTTATTTTTTGTTTTACTATTGGGTGTGCTTATTACAACAAAAGGGTATATTGCTGATTGGGAAAGCTGAGGGAAAGGTAGAAGAATCCCCGAATATTTACAAGATTTTGTTGGGCTCAAAAACAGAGAGGAATTTTTTTCAAAATTTAGAGCCCAGTTACTACAAAAAAACTCGATTTAAGCTGCTTCAAGCTGCCCATAAAGCATGGTTACAGATTCGTAATATGTTGAAGATTGGTAAACTTAATTTGTATACACCTACCTCCTCTCTAGCATTGCCTTCCTTCATTTTTTCCGATGTGGTTATGGCTAGATGGCGGAGAAAGGGCCTTATGACTTTGGGGGATTTATATAATAATGGTGCTATCAAGGCCTATTCCTCTTTGGTGTCCGAATATGATCTTCCTCAAGCTGATTTTTTTAAATATTTACAAATACGGGACTACTTGATAAGAAGAGTAGATGTAACAAATTTGGCCACGAAAAGTAATTTGTTGGAGATATTGAGAAAGCGTGGGAGGATTGGTAATTTATATCAAAGCCTTACTGAACTACAAAGGGATGACCTTGAAATACAGAATCGTAAATGGAATAATAAATTAGAACAGGAAGGGGATATCATACAGGATTCAATTGCGATGGCTGATAAACTTCTGGTATCCTCTAGCCTTAAATCTCTGCCGGAGTGACACATCCGTGCGCACTTCCTGGGAGATCTGTCGCTTGGGGAACTTAATTAAGGTATCCTCCACGTCCCATCAGTGTTCGCCGACATCTCTCGCCTTTCTACTTCGTGGGGCCAGAACACACCCCGGAGAAGAGCTCCCCCCTCTCCTACAGTGGCATAGAGAGGCACCAGTATGCCTTTTCTCTGGGCAGCCTGCACGGAGAAGGTGGAGGCTGACATTACCGCAGTTGAAGGAATCGCCGGACGGGACTGCAGGTCCCAGGAGCCCTGAGCGCCGCAGCGCCGCAGCTGTGTAGCGGCACGCCCTCCCGCCATCCCGCCCACTAACGGGATAAAATCACTCGCGGAACCCGCTGGCGCGGGTCCCGCATCGTTTTGAAGGAGAAGGTGGAGGCTGACATTACCGCAGTTGAAGGAATCGCCGGACGGGACTGCAGGTCCCAGGAGCCCTGAGCGCCGCAGCGCCGCAGCTGTGTAGCGGCACGCCCTCCCGCCATCCCGCCCACTAACGGGATAACGATCCACCCCTATTTTCCATTGGATGTTCTTTTGGCCAAATTGCACCATTACAAGCGGAGCGGGACGCGACGCGGGACGCCCTGGACGAAGCCCGGACTAAGGGCGGACAGTCTGAGACAGTCCGGGACAGGAGGGGGCAGGTGGGAGCAGCAGACTGGCTTTTGAATACCTGTGTTACTTAAGTTTACTATTGTTCACTCTGTGGTGTGTATTGATTGCCAAGTTACTGTTGGTTACTGTTGGTTACTGTTTAAAGCTCCCCGGGGATTGGAAGTTATATGTGATAACCTATTTGGGGAACCCTGGTATATTGTTGTTGGTGTCTACAATAAGAAATTTCTGGGGGGTCCCGGAGTCCGATCTGCTAATTATGCCTAAAGCAAAAATAGCAGCCTCGACCACAACCATGGACAATTATTTGGTTAAGATGGTCGATAAAATTAATCAGGAACGTCGGAAATCATTAGGTCGTCCTGGGTCATCGAGTTTGATTTCCCCCCCGCCCATTTGTTTGGCCTCTGAGCACCCCCTTGTTCAGGATCTTAATACTCCCCTATTACCCCCTGATTGTATATCTGAGGGAGTTGTCACTGACACTATCAGTTTGGATAGCGACACCCCTGAGTCCACGATCGACCCTGAACCAGGCCAAGCTATTCTACCTGATGTACCTATCCCCAGTCAGTCTGTTCCCAGACGCCAAAAATTAATACGCACCTGTAGGAACATTACTAAACCCATACAGTCTAAGCGAGGAGGGAATCGCCATACTAATATAAAGGACACCACCCCGCAGATAAATGTCCCAGCCCAATCTGTGCTAACGGAAGGAGTTAAGGTCACTTTAGATAAAGAACAGCTGGATCTTATAACCCAGGCTATAGTTGCTAAGTTTGACATATTTGTTAAACCTTTATTGACCAAACTTTCTACTCTTGCCGATGAAGTAGTCAGATTGGGAGGTATCTTGGATTCTTTTATCAAGGCTAGTCCAGCCCCATCCAATATTACTGGTACACAGGTGCCTGAGGAAATTTCATTAACTACCTCCGATACAGCCCCATTGATGGCCGAGAACAGTAGTTCTGAATGCAGACCCGGGTGTGCCCCTGGAAAGCCTGTTGCGGTTCCCAATGTACCATCTCAGCGGCAAAACACTACTAAACCACCCGCCGTTTTAGCACCGGGGGAATCGTTGGGCCACAATGATAACTTCCCTAGCTCCAGAAACCCCCAACCGAACCTGCCACCTACGTGTGCACCATTTGTTGCTGTCCTTATGAACGTCCCCCCTGTTAAGAGGTTTGATAGCAATCCTGCCAGTGTAGAATCACACTCGTCATTAAAGAATAAAACTGTGGACTGGCTCCACCGACAGTGTGATTTCCCTATAGCACTATCCAGAGATATACTTTGTACCAGGAGAACTAACTGGGTTGGTAAGTCCCGTAAGACATGCGAAGGCGACTGTATAGTCATCAACTTTCGCAACCCTCAACTTACCTCCACAGTTTTAATTAAAGCCGCTTCTCTCCCAGTGACCGAACATGGTATATCCCTGCGGCCCCTTGGGTACTTTTACAGAGATTTTGCAACCCAACCTGTCATTCAATCTGTTGTTGAGCGCCATTGGTATAGGCCTAGAGTACAGGATATGGGTGCTACACCCACTATCTCTACATTTAATAGATTTCAGCCATTAAGTGGGCTTGATTACAATGACTGACTGGAGCCGTCCATAGATGGTGCTAGGACGGAGGACCTGGACTCGAGCAAAGTGAGCTACATTGGGGCCTCCAGGATATCAACAACTATTATTAACAATATTGGTGTAAGCAAACTGGACTCTACTGTGGCATGCGACCAAGAAGATCTGGTTAACGTGAGAGGGGATAGGTCCCCGATGAACCCTTCCACATGTTTAGTTAACTCTGGTTCAAGTGTCATAGCTTGTTGGAATGTTGCGGGACTTTCCCACAAGGATGATTGCTTAGGTTGGTTTGATTTTATCAATCTTTTTAATATTTTATGTTTCCAGGAAACCTGGAGTTTGGTCCCCATTAACTATAACGGGTTTGTCTCGTATTCAATACCTGCAGTGGCTTCAAACTCAGGAAGAGCCAAGGGTGGCCTCCTGACACTGAATTCTGTTGACGCCCCGTTTGTAGTAAAGAAACATGTCCCGGTGGGGGACCATTCCCAGATCCTTTGGCTTTGTAAGGAGCAGGATAGGAATATCCTTTTAATCAATTTTTATAATAATGTTTTTGATAATTCTAGGCAAAGGATAGCTTTTGCTTTGGAGGAAGCTTTGGTTAAAATTGTTACAGGAAATGAAATCGCTTTTGAATTTATCTGGTTGGGTGATTTTAATATTTCTACCTGTGTGTCCTCTGCCCATAGGGTCTGTGGTTTTTTAAGTACCCAAGGAGAGGGAGTCGCCCATTTTCCCCATAATCTTTATGGGGAATCATTAAATAAAATCCTGATGACATATGATATGGTGATCATGGGGAATGCGAGGGGTGTCCGTGATGAAATTGTCCCTACCTTCACGGGCAGAAACGCTAACTCTGTCATTGATTTTATTTGTACTTCCACTAGCCTTATTCCATGGTGTTCAGTCCCTCTGGTAGTAGATAATTTGATTAGTGATCACAACTGCCTGACCATGGAGTTGGCCTTTTGGAAAACTAATGTAGGTCCCAAACCTAGTATTGTGGATAACATTGAACCACATAGACCAAATGGATTTAGAATTAGGTGGAAGGGAGAGAAGGCAGACCTCCTGTCTAGTTCCATCATTGAGAACTGCTCTAAAGAAATTGAAACTATCCTAGTGAGTGAAGAATCGACAGCTGTAATCCTGAATACATTTGTCGATATCAATCACTCCATAGAAGCAGTATTCACCATTAATTTTAAGGGCAATTCAAATCGGCTAAGGGGGTGGTTTGATCATGCCTGTACTGCTGCCCTGAAGAGCCTTAAGGTGGCATTGGCAGAAAAACAGAGGGACATTACTCTTATCCGGCATCTTAGGGCAACCTATAAGGCAGCCGTGTCAGTAAGGAAGGCAGAACTTAAGCGTGAGGCATGGGATAAGTTAGATCGGGCCGCCGAAACCTCTGACTCCTCACTGTTTTGGGCCACAGTCAACAGCCCTTTCTTAAGGGACGAGGCTGCGCCTATCCTGTCAGCTAACGTTGGCGTGGAAAGCTGGGTTTCCCACTTTTCCCTGATTTTTGATTCTGATAAACACATGGACAATGGTGGTGGGGTCCGGCCAATTATTCCCCTAGATATTACTTGTGCCGAGGTTAAGAAATGCATTGTTGCAAGTAAAGGTGGGAAGGCTCAGGGACCTGATGGTGTGCCGGTGGATATTTACAAAAAAGAACCTGAAATCTGGGGCCCATTACTGACCAAGGTATTTAATACAGCTGTGAGACTTGGTGCACCGCCTACATGGGAGGAATCTATTATTATCCCCATCTATAAAAAGGGGGAGAAGGGTGATGCTAAGAACTATCGGCCTATCTCCCTTCTCGATTCGTCCGTGAAAATTATGAGCCGGGTGCTCCTTGTCATATTAGAAGAATGGGCTGAAGATAATAATATCCTGGCCAATTCCCAATATGGATTCAGGAAGGGCAGAGGCACAGTTGAACAGTGCCTCAACCTAGAACTACTAATTGGGAAATATACTATGGCCAAGAAAGGTTCCCTCTTCCTCTGTTTCGCCGACCTTAGTAGTGCCTTCGATATGGTTAATCATCAGATTCTTTGGGAGACACTACTTGGTATGGGGGCACCGGAGGGCATTGTCCATTTCCTGGCTAGACTGTACGTTAACCTTAGCTCTAGCGTTCGGTACGGCCCGGGCGGGGAGTGTACTCCTAAGTTTGCTGTTAAGCGTGGCATTAGGCAGGGGTGTGTGTTAGCCCCATTGCTTTTCACACTTTTTATCAACGAGGTAGACTCTGTCTTAAGGTCTGTGGAGGCAGATGCCCCAATGATTCTTGACTCCTATATCCCGGTATTACTGTATGCGGACGACGCAGTACTTCTTTCTAGGACCCCTGTAGGCCTCCAACGCCTTATGGACAGGTTTTCCCTGTTTATTGGGGAAAGGAAGCTGGTCATTAACAAAACAAAGACCTTTGTCATGGAATGTGGTAAGGGCCGTAAAAAACCTCATTCATTCTTTATGGAAGGACAGAGGGTACAGACGGTAGATACATTTAACTACTTGGGTATCACCTTTTCCAAGACAGGTAGCTGGACCAGCGAAGTCACCCACGTTAGAGCAAGAATGGCGAAATGTGCTCACGGGGTATTCACGTTCGCCTATAAGATCGGGGATAAACGGATTAGTGACATGCTGAAGATCTACCAAATGAGGTGCCTTTCAATTGCCCTTTATGGAGCAGGTGTCTGGGGGCATGTTTCGGTTGGGAGTCTCCAAGTGGAGGAAAACCTGTTTCTAAAAAGGTTACTCTGCTTGCCTACTTCAGCATCAACGCATTTGGTCCATAGGGAATTTGGAATATCCCATCTTCTAGATTCCATTGCCCATAGACCTTTAATGCTGTGGCGTGCGATCTGGGCTAAGGAGGAGACCTCCATGAACCGAGCTATTATTAAGGATTGTTTATCTCTAGATAATCATTTGAAGATCCCCTGGGTAAAATTTGTTATGCACAGTTTTAAGGACATATATGGTGTTAATCTTTATGAGGACTGTTATGCTGCCAATAGTATGTCCAAAAGCGAAATGAAGTCTATTTGGTTGTCACTAAAGTTTGAGCAACATTTGAAGGCCAGTAGCAATTTATCCACCTGCAAGCTCTATGACAGCTGTTGTGAGATGTCAGGTTATCAATCTTATTTGAGCTTTGTTACTAGGCCCTCTCACAGGTTCGTTTTAATCAGACTGCGCT
The DNA here is from genome assembly GCF_964204655.1 of Triturus cristatus. Lineage (NCBI taxonomy): Eukaryota > Metazoa > Chordata > Amphibia > Caudata > Salamandridae > Triturus > Triturus cristatus. The sequence goes on along the minus strand of NC_140585.1, from coordinate 1,101,591,628 downwards.
TCGGAATTGTTCACCATTTGGTGGCGTTTCCTAATACCAAAAAATACCCCATGGGTCCTTGTCCCTGTGATGGAACTACAGCCCAAAGTACAATGCACCTTCTATTGTTTTGCCCACTATATGGTAATTACCGTATTGCATTTTTAAAACCCCTGTATAAGAAACTCGGTGTCAGAACAGTTAAGGATGTCATGAAACTGATATTTAACCCCTCTCCCGATGTCTGTTTTTTTACAGCCACATTCCTTTTAAAAGCTATCAAGGCTAGGCCTAGTATTATCATCTTTTAAAATTGATATTGTTGTATTTTATGTATTCTGTTTTAACCCCATTGATGAAGTTTTTTATGAATTATTTTTGTTATTAGCTTATGTGTACCATCGATGTTTTTATGTGTACTGCTTTTATGGACTTTGTTGTCAAGCTCCGAATAAAGCTTTATGAATTGAATTGCCTTAAATCACAATATTATAAAACCGTATTTAATTTGTATTATACGCCCGCCAAAATAGCACGGTGGGGGGCGAAATGAGGGTAGATGCACGCAATGTGGGAAAGATCAAGCTGATAGTATTCACATGTTTTATGAATGTCCAGAGTTGAAGCAATTGATACACAAAATGGAAGCCTTCCGGACAGAGGAGACAGGGGAACAGATCGTGATTACCCCTAAGGGGATGATGTTGGGAGTATTGGATGATTCATTGGTGGAACAGGGGATATATCAATTTAGATATCTTATTTTTATTGCTGTAGCAGTGGCCAGATTATGTATTGCGTCATTATGGAGGGAGAAAGAACCACCATCTTTTGAAATGTGAAGGGGCAGACTTTATGCTATGTATAATTTAGAATATAGCTTGTATGCTATCAAGGGGCTTCATAAGCGTAGGTTACGCATAAAGATATGGGGGACGCTAAAGGAATATTTAAAATAGTTATGATTTTGTCGAATTTCTGTGTTTTGTATGCCTTGGTTCTAAGATTTGGTTGTCTTCAAGGCTCGGTGATTCGATATGAGTATTATATTGTTTCCCCGTTTGACTGAGTTTGCTTTGATGTTAGGCAGATTGGATATGTAATGACTTTCCTGCTTTATTTATTGTGTAATGCACTGCAATGATATCTATATCGTTATCCCTCTTGATTTGCTTGCTTTTTGTGTGTAAACAAAGTCTTGTGAATGTTTATTAATTGTTTTTGGCTTACAATTTTTTTTTTTTAATATTTCTTTTGTTTTTAAACGTGTTTTCTAAGCACACTATTTAAAAAACATCTTCACAAAAAGATGTGTTATTAAATTCTGAGTTCAGGCACACTAAACTCTATCTCTCCATCTTATGCCAATGGAAGATATGCTGGAACCATGGGACACAGCATTCCCCATTCCGTCCTATGTGCAAGATGGCCTTACAACAGTGAAAAACAAATTTGGCAGCCTTTCACTATCAAGACATGGTACACACCTCAGTACATGTCCTACCTTTCACATACACTGCACCCTGCCCAGGGGGGTACCTTGGGCCTACTATAGGGGTGTCTGAAGTGCATAAAAAGGGAAGGTAAGGTCTGGCAGGTGGGTGCACTTGCCAGGACAACAAGGCAGTTAACAAACTGTGCGCAGGCACTACAGTGGCAGGCCTGAGATCTCTCTTAAGGGCTACTTGTGTGGGTGGCACAATTAGTGCTGCAAGCCCACTAGTAGCATTTGCATTACCAGCCCTGGCACACATAGTGCACTTTACTAGAAAGGCAAACATAACAATTATGGACAACCACTTACCATAACACTTTATACAGGGAGCACTTTCACTTTGACACTGATCAGCAGTGGCAAAGTGCCCAAAGAATCTAAGTCGGCAACATTATGTCAGAAAAAGGTCTAGGAGGAAGGCAAACAGCTTTAGCCAAAAAGGGCCAAGTCCAACAGAGACCCTGGAAGTTCAGAGGGCTAGAAAGAACTCTGCTGCTATCAAAGGTAAAGACAAATGTCTCACTGTTAGGAAGATGCAGACAATTACTCTTGAAGAGTGCCCTCATGGATGGGTTTGGTTTAACCACTAAACAGTACAGGGTTAAGTTTAGGGAAACACAGAAGGCACGCACCCACGACTGAGTAGATTTTATAGACAGTGCTATTGAGTCTCTGGAAGGCTGACTTTATTGAAGTAATCTACATGACTATGAGGGACTGGACAAATTATTGATGAGGGAGCAGATCCTTAATAATTGTCGAAATCAACAACTGCATCAGTACCTGACGGACTCTCATCTGACCTCTCTCCAAGAATTGGGAAAGAGGGCAGACAAATGGGTCCACACCAGTGTCCAGCAGAAATCTCATGGTGGTGGTGACCAGAAGAAGGAAGATTCTTCTATGGCCCGACAGAAAAGTGGGGATGAAGGTAAATACAAGAAAGAGTCTTTGCCAGGTCCACAAAAATCTTCCTATGGGGGTGGGTCCCAAATCTCTTCCTCCTCCAACTAGAAACCTTGGTGTTACCTGTGTAAGGAAAAAGGCCATAGAGCAAGTAATGCCAATTGCTCTAAATCTGGCACCAAGTAAACAACTACTTCTAAAGGAACTAATGCCCCTAGCATCAGTACAAGTAGTAGTAGTATCCCAAGGGATTAGTAGAGTTACCCTTGGGCTCTGAAGTGGGATCTGGCCTAGTCAGATCACCCACGCAGGCTGTTATAGTCTGTGACAGTCACATGGAACATGCCACCTTACTTGTAAGTCCAACTAACATGGGCAAGTACAGACAGCGGTCACTCATTAATTATCAAGAAACTGTGGCATACAGGGACACAAGGGCCAGTGTCGATAAGGTGACAGAGAAACGTGTGTCTCCTGAACAGATCATACTTGGACAAGTGTATCATGTGACCAATGCTAGCAATATCAGGACTGATAATTCCTTGGCAATTGTGATTCTCAGCTGGGGAGGGGTAACTAGCCCTAAAAGAGTTGTGGTTTCCCCAGACCTACCTGTGGAATGTCTGTTGGGCAATGACTTAGAAACTCAAGCCAGGTCTGAAGTGGAGTTCAGGACACATGCTGAGATGATAGGAATCTCACCCAGTGTCTTTACAGTCACTGGAGCACAGGCCAAGAGACTAGGCACAGAGGGAGCCTGGATCCTGAAAATATTGGCCAGGCAGCTCCCAAGAGAAGGAGCAGGAAGGGTAAAGATTTACCCTCCTCCCAGTGGAGATCAGTCTCCTGAAGGAGATTACCTCAGCCCCTGTGAATGAACTTTCCCAGAGGAACTTGGGCCTGACACTGCAGAGTTCTGGAGGCAGGTGGCCCTTCCGGGGCAAACCTGAGTCTGGAGCAGAAAACCTACCCCTCTCCCAGCTCAGACACCAAGCTGCTGCTGAGGAGGAAGGGAATGTCAGTGGATCCCATAGGATCTATTGGGAAGATGGGCTCCTCTTTCTCGAGAGTAGAGACCACAAGCTTGGTGCCATCAGGAGGTTGGTCATACCTCGGACATTCAGGGGTTTTCTGGTAACCCCTGCACATTACATTCCCCTTGCAGGACATCTTAGGCAAAGCAAGACTTGGGACAGGCATATCTCTTACTTTCACTGGTTCCACATGTCTGAGGATGACAAGGAGTTTTGTCCTCCTGCGTCACTTGCCAAGCCAGTGGTAAGTCAGGTGGCACCACAAAGACCCACTTAATTCTACTTCCAGTGGTTGGGGTTTCCATTGAGAGGGTAGGGATAGATATTGTAGGTCTCGTACACCCTCCCACAGCATCTGAACATAGTTACATACTAGTGGTGGTGGTGGACCATGCAATTGGTATCCAGAAGCTATTCCACTTAATCTCACTACAGCTCCTGTGGTGTCTAGGGCTCTTCTGGGAGTCTTTTCCAGAGTGCGGTTTCCTAAGGAGGTCTTGTCAGACAAAAGTACTAACTTCATGTCTAGCAACTTCACTGCTATGTGGAAGGAGTGTGGCGTAAACTACAAGATTACCACACCCTTTCATCCACAGTGTAATGGCATTCTTGAAAGGTTCAACAAGACCCTAAAGGGTATGATCATGGGACTAATGTGAATGTATGAAAGGCACTCAGTGCGATAAGAAAATAATTCGTACAGTTTTTTTGGGGTGCTTCCATGAAGGGGCTGACTGTCTCAACAGACCCTGAGATAAATGTGAGATAATGCAAGTAAAAGAATCTTGCTACGGAGCAACCTTCCCTGGGTGCAAATGCTAATTTTAAATCAGTTTACCTTTATATACAATCTTTTTTGTGACTGGTGATTCTCAAAAACAGTTTCATTTCACAAACAATATTTTCAGCAACATAATAGGTTTTTCAAACCAACATTTAATTATTGTTCAAATCACAATAATAATTAGTTCATTTCAATTTATACATAGGTCAAAAACTTTAGTTATATTCATGCTCGCCCAATGCATTTCGGGCCGTTTAGTGGCCCTTCTTCAGGGGCAGAGCTAAAAACAAGATGAAAGTAAAACCATAAATACAATCGTTTCAACTTCATGAGTGCAGACAACGGCTACAACATATCAAAAAAGCATACTAGATACAACAGTGCGTAACATCTCTTCGTTGTTTCGAATTAATACTGATTTTGTGAATGTATGAAAATAGTCAGAACGGAATGATTCTAAAAGAATACCCTTATGGAACCCAGTCACCCGAGGTGATGAAATAATACACAAGAACACGTGTATGTGTAAAAAAACCACAGTCTATGCATACCTGATGACCATGTATTAAACACGCTCTGTGGAGCAGGAGAGAAAAAAAACATACCAATCCTTATTCCAAAAAAACAACGCTATAACCTCAAAACAAGCCAAACTTTAAATAAACAAAACCTCTTTTACACTGACCTTGGTTCCTGACCAACTTTTTGAAAACAAATACCCCCACTCGGTATATCGAACTCGAACGGGATTTCTAAAAGAAAAATCCAGTAAACAAAGTACCATCCGCGAAATACACCTCAATACAGCTGTGATTACTCCAAATGACAAAACAGAGCGTCCGCTCACCTTTTCAAAACCTCTTCAAAGTAGACGATACCGATAACCAAACGGAAACCATGCTCCTCTACCGATACAGCTCTCCACATCCGCGTCTACCATATATGGAACTCTAGTCACTAACAGCGAAAAGGGACTGAACCTATCTGCTTCATAAATCATAGCGCGCGCCATTTTGGAATGGGGTTTCATGCCTTGCGCTTCCAAAAACTATGCCAACCAAACAATGTATGAACTGCTAGCGTGAAATGCCCACCGGCTTATGTTTATCAAAAGAGCTCCAAACCACACGTCCTGTGACCGAAAGCCTTATTTGACATGAAATAAAAAAATAAGAAACAACCTATTTTGTGAACTTCGAGGAGAAAAAGTGAATGATAGAACAGTAAAGGATAGTGAAGAAAGACGTTCTGAAATCAACAGCAATAGTAAGCTTAAAATCAGTCTGCGTGTCTCCAATGGTGTACAATACGTTTTTTTTAGAGAAAACATCCTAAATCCACTTTCTCGTTGATCCCATGGGGATCTTGAGTATTCAGCTTTTTTATCCAAAAAATCTCCCTTTGTAAGAGTGTTTTTGTTAGATTTTTACCAGGGGTTGGGACCATTTTCTCTATCACTTGGAATTTGAGTTGTGATATAGAGTGTTTACACAAGTTCCAATGAACTGCTAGACTGCTTTTTGGGTTGGCGTTTCGGATCGTGCTTTTGTGCTCAGAGATTCTTGTCTTAATTTTTCTCTCAGTTTTGCCAATATATAGCAGTCCACAAGGACATTTTATGGCGTAGATCAAGTTAATCGAGTCGCAAGTAGAATTGTGTCGCAATTTAATGGTTTCCCCTGTGAAGGGATGATGTACTTCATCTCCTATGATGACGTTGTTGCATTGCACACAGTTCAAGCAACGTTGTGTCCCTTTATATTCCATTCCATCAGTGTTAGTTGTAGTTGAAAGAATTTCTTTGATGTTTCTCGACCTTCTAAAGGCAAATAAAGGTTTTTCACGAAAGAGATCTTTGAAATCTTCCTCATTTTGTAACACGTCCCAACGATTCATTAGGATTTTTTTGATTTGTCTGGATACTGTGGAATATGTAGACACAAAAACCTGTCGAGTTAGTTGTACTTTAGGTTTGGTTTGCAATAGATTTTCTCTGGTCTTTTGCTCAGTTTTGGTAATAGCTTCTCGTAGAATATTTTCAGGGTAACCTTTAGATTAATACCTTTTCTTCATGCAATCGATGTTTTTTTGGAGCGTTTGTTCAGAAGAGCCAATCCTTTTGGCTCTCAAAAATTGTGAATAGGGGAGATTGTACATCAAATTTTGTGGATGAAAACTTGAGTATAACAGCGCATTGTTTTTGTCTGTAGGTTTATGAAAGATTTCCCTGTGAATAGCACCATCAGTTATCTTTACCAATACGTCTAGGAATGGGAGTGAATTCTCACTGATGTTACTTGTGAATTGTATATGTTCATCCTTTGTGTTTAATTGAGATATCTTAATCTCCAGTTGTTCTGTGTTGTTTTTCCACATGATAAAAATATCATCTATGTATCTTACATACAACAGAAGATTATCCATCCATTCCGGGTCACTGTAAATGTACTGATCTTCAAAATAGGCCATGTAGGTATTAGCATATGCAGGTGCTCCTGCAAAACCCATAGATGTACCTTTGAGTTGTAAGTAATACTGGTTATTCCACTCGAAATAACTATGGTGCAAACAAAAGTGTAACATTTCCAACAAAAAAACTTTGTCCGTCTTCAGAGTTGTTTGTCTCAATAAAGCCCATTCTACTGCTTGCATCCCTCCCATGTGGGGGATGGAAGTGTATAAGGATTTTACATCAAGCGTGCAAAGTACAATGTTGTTAGTCATCTGTACATTCTGTAGTTTCTGCAAAAAATGAGTGGTATCTTTTATGTAGGATGTCCATTCCTGGACGATGGGTTGCAGAAAATGGTCAATATATTGTCCAATGGGTTCGAAAATGGTTCCACACCCCGTGACAATAGGTCTGAAAGGGGGATCCAAAAGATCTTTATGGATCTTGGGTAGCATGTATAATCCTGGTTTGTTAGGATTTTCTTTGGTTAGAAATAAACTTGTATTCTCAGTGATCCATCCCATATCTATAGCTTTAGTGAGAATGGTATTCAAGGTAGCAGACAATTGGTTAATGGGGTCGCCATCAAGGAGAAGATATGTAGAGGTGTCCGAAACATGTTCCGATACTTTTCTGTTGTAAAACGATTGGTCCATGATAACAATGGCTCCTCCCTTATCGGCTTTTTTAATGTTGATGTTTGCATCATTAGCAAGAGTTCTCAGGGTGAATCGTTCGTGTTTTGTGAGATTGGTTTTGGTGTCGCGTTTGACATTTATCCTGGAAAGATCTTTTTTTACCAAGTTCTCGAAGGCATCTAAGATTTTATGCGACACCGGTGCCTGAAACGTGGACTTGCGTTTAAATTCTTCAAATTCCTTTTCTCGATGGTTATATTCTGTGATGTTGAATGTGGAGAAAAAATACTTTAAACGAAGAGTCCGCATGAATCTGAATAGTGTTATCTCATTCTCCAAGGTATTGGTCTGATATGTAGGGACAAACCCTAATCCTTTGTTAAGAATCTTGATTTGGTGATTGGAAAGTTCTTTGGAAGATATATTGACTACTAAGTTGTTTTCTGACTCCTCAGGTTTTGTCTTGATCTTTCTTTTGCTTCTCCTGGTTTTCCTCCCATTCTCCCTGGGGGTAAGTTGCTGTCCGTAACCTGGGCTAAAAAAGACTTAGACGTAGATGGATGTACATCAGTTTCTTCCGTAGGTGTAACCTGAGTTTTTTCTCGTGGTTTCTCGAGATTCGGCGGTGGTCTATTAATATTCGTGTCTGTGTCAGTTGCCAAACTTTCTTCAGATGAGACATTCGGATTTTTCTTGAAGAATACCCTCTTCTGGGCATATACTTCCGCCCAGGTATATACTTCGTTGAGTTTATAGTCCAACGTGTCTCGTTTATATTTTCTCAGTTTGCCCTCTTGTACTTCTTTTGAATATTTATCAATTTTGTTGTTCATTTCCTCCAATACTTTGTTCCAGTCTTCAGCATCCATACGAGTTTCAATATCTGTCCGGATAGTTTTTATTTCTTCTGTTATTTCTTGTATGATGACCGCTAGTTCTTCTATAAGTAATAGGATAAGGTCAAGTGAACACGTATTTAGTATTGCATACCACCGATCCATGAAGTCTTTTTTTAAATGGAATCTGATCATGGGACTCCCAGAGCAGCTGGGGCAAACATGGGATGTCTTACGACCCTGCCTTCTCTTTGCCTATAGAGTGGTTCCTCAGGAAGGGGGTGGGCTACAGTCCACTTTAACTTATGTTTGGACATCCAGTTAGGGGTCCTTTGTGTCTTGTTAAGGAGGGATGGGAGTAGCTTTGCAAACCCCTTAAACATGACATATGGACTATGTACTTGGCCTGCGTTCTCGTATGGCTGAGTATATTAAGAAGACCAACAAACACCTTGAGGCCAGCCAGGAGCTTCAGAAGGTTTGGGGTGACCAAAAAGCTGTTCTGACTGTTTACCAGCCACGACAGTAAGTGGGGGTGTTGGAGTCTGTGGCCCAAGAAGCTCTCAAGGACAAGGGGATTGGCCCCCACACTATACTTGAGAAAAAAGGTGAGGTCCCCTACTTAGATGACCTATGTACTCCAATAATTCCCCACAGGTTACTTCATGTGAACCACCTAAAACCTTTTATTGACAGGACTGACTTGAGCTTGGTCATGGCTACTGATGAGGGACAGGAGGAAGAGAGTTACCCTCTCCATAATCTCCTCTGTCAGGACCCTGCTAATGGATCAGTGGAAGGATTAGTCTCCACCTCACTGGTCAACAGCAAGCTGATTGTACACAGGCTCTCAGTCAGTTTTCTGGATTGTTCTCTCTGACACCCAGTCAAACTATCTGGTGTACCCATGAAGTGGACACAGGTGACAGCCTGCCGGTGAAGAGTAAGATCTACAGATAGATTGCCATGTCAGAGAATGCATCTGGACTGAGGTCCAAAAGATGTTGGATCTGGGGGTTATTGAGCCTCCATATAGCCCTTGGGCTAGTCCTATAGTCCTTGTGCCAAAACCTCACACCGAAGAATGTAAGAGAGAGATGAGGTTCTGTGTGGATTACAGAGGGCTCAATGCAGTCACCAGGACTGATGCACATCCAATTCCAAGGGCAGATGAGCTGATTGATTCTCTGGCTTCTGCCAAGTATCTCAATATATTTGACCTGACTGTGGTTACTGGCAAATCAGACTCTCTGAGACAGCCAAACTAAAAACAGCATTTTCAGTCCCTACTGGGCATTACTAATTTATTGTAAAGAATTTTGGCTTGAATAATCCACCTGCCACATTTCAGAGGCTGGTGAATAAAGTCTTGACAGGTCTGGAAGTCTATAGTGCAGAAAATCTAGATGATATTGCTGTCTCCACTAGGGAAGATCACCTTGTTGTGTAGTTTCTATAAATCTATATAAGATTTGCGCGTTTAGACCACATACACTGCAGGCTTGGTATCTGAACTGATTCGAGATTCCCCCACCGGGTATGTTGGCCTGTATTCCAGCTAGCTCACAGTGTCACTAAAAACTCCTCTTATCAAGGAGAGAATAGTTCTTGGCAACTATAGAACATGACAACCGTGATCCCTCAGAATCATGAAAACAGTGCAATACTTTTTGCGCAGTCACTCGTGCTTACTTAGTCTCAGAGAAATACACAGAATAAACGATATAGACGTTTTCAATAACCATTAGTTGAACATTCGTCATTCTAGTGTAAAATAGGTGTGCTGAGAAAATCATCAGACAGTAACAGATATAAATGATTAGAAGCACTAGAAAAGTGAAAGGATGGTAACTCTCTACCATTTTGTTTTTATTATAATCATGAATCAGGCAGGTATATGAAATACACGAACGTAAAATGCGTACTCCTGTGATGTACTCCTAACTAGATGCACCTAAGTGTACCTAGCATGTGTGTAGGTGTTAAGCCAAGAATCCCTCTAGGATAAAGTCCACCCCATTACCTGAAGTGAGAGACTGTGGGACCCCGTCTTGGTCACAAGTTGGAAACTCCACAAGGGATGTACAGACCTCTGTGAGCTGGCGTGTCTGCATGCAGGAATCTCAGCATCTCACGTCAGTGTGTCGGCATGGAAGTCGCGATCTCCTCTCCCTTTCTCAGCAAGATGTGATGTTTATATACCCAAAGGTATCCCCAGGGGTTCTACCTTGCTGTGCCATTGTCAGACTAAGGATGAAGTCAGGAATGAACCTTGACAAAAAACACAAAAATCCCTACACAGTGTCTACTCTATTTTTAGTTGTAATGTTATACACTAAATTAATGTCCGTGAAAAACTCAAAAAACCATATAGGTATACAATTCATTAAACAACAATTGATCAGTGCAACACAGAGCGCATAACAAGCTTATTATAAAATCAATATAGTATTTATTCAATGATAATATACAATAAAAAGGAAGTAATTCATAAAATCACAATACACAATTCAAATTTAAAAGGAACATTTCATTATTAAAATACACAATTACAGTATCGTTAGAAAACAGGAAAGTAGACGCTGCGTTTTGGTGAGTCTTTAGTTTGTCACCTTCTTCAGGTTAGTTTTCTAAATAATAGTTTACATTTTTGATTTGTAGAAGTGATCTTCTTGCAATAAGGGGCTGGAAATGTGGCACTTTTCAAAAAACCTCTATTATATTAGAGGCCAGATCGAGGAAGTTGTGTTTGCTGTGGCCACCATACAATGATATTATTCTTCAGAGAGGTCCATTGGTTCAGCAGACAGGGAAAAGGATGAAATAGTGCTAATGGCTGATCCGCCGTGATAAAGGGCACTATATTTATATTCCCAAATTTAGCCGTTTGTATTATATGTTTTTTTGCGGTGAGGATACTTTTCTGGTTATTACACTGTCATGGTCATCAAAACCGGTTGATTAAAAACCTAGGACGAGCAAAATGGCCTCCATGCCAGCAACAAAACGACAACTTCCGGGTTCTTGTAGGTAGAGGCCAAGTTCAGCCATTGGAGAGAAGGATCCAGACCATAATGGACTGGGTTGCTCCTACTACCTAGACTCAGGTCAGACCTTTTGTGGACCTGACAGGGCACTACAGGAGGATTGTTAAGGCCTATGGATCCATAGCGACTCTCCTTAATGATCTCACCTCCAAAAGGATGCCTGAGAAAGTTCAGTGGACAGTTAGCTATCAAAAGGTATTTGATGACCTGGTGGCCAACCGGGTAAAAATGCGGACGCGAGCTACTGAGGCTCCGACCGTTACCTCCTGGCAATCCTGGCAATGATCCTGTGAGAGGGCAGATCGTGGCGGCAGGGCACGGGCCCGGTGTGAGCAGGCGGTGAGGGGTCCGCACAGCCCAGCGGGCGGCGATCGCACGGCGCCGGGACCCGGCGCGGCTCGGGAGGAGAGGACGCGCGCGCGGCCTGTGAGGAGGGGCCGGCCGCTGGAGCTCGCGCTGGTACTGAGAGGCGGCTCTGAGACGGCGCTGCACGACGGAGTGATCTGCAGGCTGCGGGCCGACGGCGCCTGAGGGCGCGAACTGGCGGGAGCCCTGCCGGGCGCTGGGGCGTTGCGAGGGGCCCAGAGGAGGTGGCGCGAGGCGGAGTACAGCGCCCTGGACTGCCCACTGGAGGCCTGCTGCACCCTGTGGGGCGATCAGTGACGGAGCATCGTGGGGCTGCGGCCCGGGAGGACGACGAGATCCGGAACGCGAGGGGGAGCCTGAGGTCTCGAGCCGTCGCTGAGGTCCGGACAGCGAGGTGAGCTGGGGCCGGGGGCCTGTGCCGGTCCCTCAGATGAAAGTAAGCCCGCAGTGACTGTGTGAGCGATGTGCGGCGCGGAGGGCCCTGGCATCAGGGGGGTGATGCATGGTCGCACCCGCGGCAAGACACGGGTACGGGAACTTGGACTGGGGTGGCCTGGAGCCGGTGCACGTCGAGGGACGTAAGGCGGAGAGAGGTGCAGAAGCGCGCCTGGAGAGCCCGGAGGACCCGGAGGCCGCGACGTGGGCGGCCCGCTGCTGACCCTGAGGCCTGGCATAGGCGGGCGCCACTCCGTGGGAGGCAGCATTTAGGGTGCGGCCGCGGAGGCGCCTGGTCTGCCGGACGCTGCGGAGCAGTCTGGGGCCCCCTCATGAGACGGTGAGCTGGGGAGCGGAGCGCGGAGACTGAGGGAGTGGGGCCCCCGCCGTGAAGCCGGCTGACGGGGCTGGCACGCCCGGACCGACTAACACTCCAGTGGGTGCGAAGTCAAGGCGGCGCAGACCGAGTGCGCCTGGGCACGCAGCGGTCCGCTGGCGGGCACCGGTCGGGTGTACCTGGCAGGGCTGGAGATGGCCTGGATTAGAAGTCAGCCGGTTGCCGCACCGGGGGACAAGTACAGTGGTGCGGTGCCCTGAGGGGTACGAGGTGATCGGTTCTGTGCGCCCCGTCCGTGCGGGGGAGCCTTCCTGGTGTACTTCCCCTCTGGAGCCTGTTGCTTGCGCGGGCTGTGGGGGTGTCCTCGGTCCTCCTCCGGCTGTTTGTGGCCCAGCGGCTGGGCCCCGGGGGCTGAGGAGAGCTCCGACGGCCACACAGGACGGAGTGTTGGCGGGATTGGAGTGCCCACGCCTGGCTGTGCCTACGACACCTGGGGCCGAGCTGTGAATGCCGACCGCCCAGCAGTACGTGATGGGCCGGCTTCGCGACAAATCGCAGCAAGGACAGCTGCGCGCCAGGAGTCTGGACCCCCCGCAGGGGCGCTCGGAAGGAGGCACGGAGCCGCAAACGGCGGCCCTCTCCACTAAAATGGACACCATGCTCGCGGCGGTGGAGAGACTTAGCACTACCCTGGACCAAACACGGGAGTCCCTCGAAACAAGGATTGACAAGGTCGCATCGGACTTCACCCTCCTTCACGCTGACCATCGCAAACTGGCCGAGAGGGTAGCGACACATGACCAAACGCTTCAGGAGCTCCCACCTGTTGTCCAGAGTCATAGCGCAGCATTGCAGGATGTGCTAGACCGGGTCCATGCGCTTGAAGACCGGGTGGACGATGCGGAGGGACGCTCCCGGCGCAATAATATCCGCGCGGTGGGCCTTCCGGAAGGAGTGGAGGGTAGGCACCCGGAGCGCTAGGTGGGAAAACTGGCTGCGAGATCTTCTGCCTCAAGGGGTACTGTCTCAGCACTTCGTAGTGGAATGGGCACATAGGGTGCCAGCGCAGAAGCCCAAGCCGGGGGCCCGGCCCGACCGTTTCTCTTCAAGCTCCTCAACTACCGGGACAGGAATGCAGTTCTGAGTGAAACCAGGAAGTCTGGCGACCTGACCGTGGGCAGTAGCCGAGTCATGTTATTTCCGGACTACACCGCAGCCGTGCAGCGGCGCAGAAGCAACTACATGGCGGTGAAGCGGCAGCTCCGGGAGCTGGCGCTACCTTACTCCCTGCTGTTCCCGGCCCGCCTCCGAGTGGTGGCAAAAGAGGGGACCCGCTTCTTCGACTCCCCGGCGGACGTGTGGGACTGGCTGGAGGAGACGGGGCAGTGGACGGGGGCGGAGCCCGATGGTCCGGATATCGAAGGCCGCCCTGGGAGACGATCTAGAAGACGTGGGCGCAGAGGGGCACGGCAGCTGGTGCGTCCAGGACCGGTGGCGCCTAGCCCGGAGAGAATGCGGATGGAGCGGCAGGAGGCACTTGAGGCAGTGGCGACGCTTGGTGCATCACCTGCCAGTGGGCGAATGGAGAATGGTGTGCACAGTGCCCTGGGCACGAGCGGGGCGTCGTCCCCGTCCACGGTGGTCTCGGAAGACTTGATTTTGCCAGTGGTGACCCCACAGACTGCCGACCTGATGGTGTGATCAGATGTTGCAATGTTACAGTCTGTGCAGGGACCATGCATGCTAGACGGGGCCGCGTGCCTGCCGTGGCACCGTGCTGGGTGGTTCTGGGACCCTGGGGCCTGCTGGGGGGAGAGGGACTAGCGCTGGGAGCGACTGGTCTCGCGGAGGCGGGTGGCATATGGCGCGCCCCACTAGATGTCACGGCTGCGGGCTCCCTCTGCCGCGCCTTGCGCTGGGCCTACACGGCAGTTTAGTCCTTGCCAAGATGCTGCTCCTCCTCCTTTCAGCGGAGACAGGGGAGGGGAACTAGTACCAACGCGTAGCTACACTCGCATGAACCCCATCAGGCACCACCCTGCAATAACCTAATCTTACTTAGCATCTCAGAAGTTTGGACGGATGCCCCGTTGGGAATACGCCCCATTTGTTAAATTGTTCATGGTAGTTACACTGTTTACATGGCAGCGCATTAACATGCTCCCTCCAGACTGTGGCCCACCCCCCTCCCCTGGCGCGGACGCTTTGCCCCCAGCCCGGCTTGCTCGACCGGCTTCGCGATGGCGCACACCAACATTGTGACCTGGAACATACGGGGCATGCACACGCCGTCCAAGCGTTACTCCATCTTTTCCTACCTGCAGCGACATTCCGTTGGGATTGCCCTCCTACAGGAGACGCATATGACCCAGACGGAGCTGGGCAGACTCTCCAGGCGTTGGAGGGGGCAGACTTATGGCACTGTTTACTCGGTGCACGCGCGGGGCACGCTGATCTGGGTGCGAGCAGGCGTCCCCTTCGATTGCAAAGAGGTGGTGGTGGATCGGGAAGGCAGATACACGTTAGTGCGGGGGAAGCTGAATGGTCAAGAGATGTTGCTGGGCTCGTTATATGCGCCTAAAGTGGATCAGGCCTCCTTTTTAGTGCGATTGATGCAGCTTCTACACCCTTATGCTGGGCTCCCCTGGATGTTGGGAGGCGACTTTAACATGGTGTTGGATGTCCAGTTGGATAGATCCTTCCCTCCCCTCCGTGCCACGGTAGCGGAGTCCGGCGCTTGGGCGCTGGGAGACTGGCTCACGCACTGGTCGCTGCAGGACTTGTGGCGCATACTGCACCCGCAGGATAGGATATACTCTTACTATTCAGCAGTTCATGACCTGCACGTACGGTTGGATAGGATAGTGGGCTCCCGGTCCTTGCTCCCACTTATCGAGCAGTCGGAGTACCTGGGGCGGACGCACTCCGACCATAACCCCTTGTGGTTTCGGATCGGCTGGGTGGCGGATCGCCCTCCGGTGCCCACCTGGCGACTTCAGCCGAGCACGCTGGAGGACTCGGAGTTCCGCTCCTCCCTTGGCACGGCTGTGCTAGCATATTTTGACGCAAATGAGGGGACGGCAAGCAGTGCCTTGGTGGAATGGGACGCCCATAAGGTGGCCGTTCGGGGGCACTGCCTTGGGGCCCAGTGGAACATACGTAAGACCCTTTCCGACTCTCTGGCGCGCCTCGAGGACGAACTCTTGCAGTATGAGAGGGAGGGAGAAGGAGGGGGTAGACACTCCCGTAGCCCGGAGGATCTCCGTGGGAAACATGCGGAGCTCTTGGACCGGCTCCGCTGCCACAACTATGCGGCACACACAGCCAGAACACATGCTAGAGCAGATAGGGCGGGCCGACTGCTGGCCTGGTTAATCCGCCAAGAGGATCGTCGGGACCCGATCGGGGCAATCCGCACGGAAGACGGAGTGGTGGTATACACGCAGCGCGAAATACATCGGGCCTTCACGGACCACTACAGGCGACTGTACACGGCTAAGGGGACGGGTCCCCGGCACCTCCTTGGGGAGTTTATGGCTTCCATCCGCTTGCCCGTGGCCTCCAGGGAACATAACGAAGCGCTTAGTGGGCCCCTCTCCCTGGAGGAAATTGGGGAGGCGATACAATCAATGGCGTCGGGAAAAACGCCGGGGCCGGACGGATTGCCTGCGGAGTATTACAAGGCATACCGTGAGTCTCTAGTGCCGCTGCTGCGAGCGCTCTACAACAAAGCACTAGAGGACGGGTCTCTTCCCCCCTCCATGCAGGAGGCGTTTCTGGTTTCCCTGCCTAAACCGGATCGTGACCGCACGTCCCTGGTCTCATACCGACCCCTGGCGATGCTCAACGTGGATTACAAAATCCTAGCGAAGACACTGGCGGACCGGCTGGCGCCAGTGGTCCCTCATTTGGTGCATTCAGACCAAAACGGGTTTGTCCCTGCGAGGTCCACGTCATTGAACCTTAGGAGATACTTCAGGGTAGCCGGCGAGGCCGTGCACAGGTGGCCCAGAGCGGGGTGCCTTCTCCTTGATTTGGAGAAGGCGTTTGATTGCCTGGAATGGGGCTACCTGTCCACGGTATTGTTGCAGTACGGGTTGGACGGGGAATTCCTCAGAATGGTCGACCTGCTCTACAGGAACCCCGCGGTCCGTGTCAGGCTGGGCCCCTATGTCTCGGAGGCGGTACCGGTGGGCCGGGGCACCCGGCAGGGATGCCCTCTGTCCCCGTTGCTGTTCGCCATGGCGATGGAGCCCCTGGCGGCGGCCGCGCGGACGACCCTGGGAGATGGTATACCGCTGGGGTACGCTGTTCATCAGGTGTCGCTCTACGCCGACGACCTGTTAGTATACGTCAAGGATGTGGGATGCATCCTGGAGCAGCTGGCCCAGTTGTTGCAGTCCTTCGCCACTATCTCGCGGCTCCGCGTAAATGCAGGTAAATCTTGTCTATACGCTTTTAGCGCAGGGACGGAGGACCCGGGTTATCACCTGAATGGCACGCCGGTTCAATGGAGGGAGGGCACCTTTCGATACCTGGGGCTGCAAATATACCGCTGCCCGACTGACTTATTTGATGGCAACCTGGGAAGGGCGGTCACGGCGCTCAGGTCGCAGGTGCACTTTTGGAGCACATCCCACGGACGACCACGGGCAGGGGGGGCACACGCCAAAATGGTCATGCTCCC
The DNA here is from genome assembly GCF_964204655.1 of Triturus cristatus. Taxonomy (NCBI): domain Eukaryota; kingdom Metazoa; phylum Chordata; class Amphibia; order Caudata; family Salamandridae; genus Triturus; species Triturus cristatus. The sequence continues at coordinate 1,101,574,632 of NC_140585.1, read as the reverse complement.
TCGCCTCCTGTACTACTTTGTTAATTTACCGACGTATGTCCCCCCCGCCTTTTTTGGTAAGATCACTAGGATGCTGCGGGATTTTGTTTGGGGAACCGCCAGACACAGGCTGGCGCTCGCAAAACTATATCTGCCAACAGACAGGGGTGGTCTGGCGGCTCCTTGTTTTGAACACTACTACCTGGCCGCTCAGCTACAATGGGTAGCTCGCTGGTTGGCTGATAGAGGCAGGGACGACACAGCCACGGCAGAGGCACCCTATTCGCTAGAACGTGTGACCGGACTCTTTCACCCCCTAGCTACGGTCACGGGACCGCTGCCGCTCCTCCTAGCTGTGGCACATAGGTGCTTCCGGAGGGTTCTGTACCTCACTCGCGCAGTTGTTCCATACGCGCCGGCAATACCCCTAGAGGGCTCCCCCGGAGGCGGAGGGGTGCTTGAGGGCCCCTGCACTGACGGGCTGGTGGGAGGCAGATGTGCACACGCTGGGGGACCTATACAGAGACGGTGAGCTTATACCGTATGAGACCTTAGTGTCGGAGGAAGGGCTCCCGCCCGGCAGGTTCCTTACACACCGCTCGCTCCTGGCGAGATTGACCGCCAAATGGGGGAACATGACTACGGAGCCTCGCCAGCACCTAACCATGCAATACCTGCACGTCATGGGGAGGGGCGGGCATCTGGTCCGCTGGTTCGCGGCTTCGTTGCGGGAGCACACGGCGGTTAGTCTGAGCCCGCTCCACGTCAAGTGGGAGCAGGACCTGGGGAGGCCATTCGCAAACAAGGAGTGGGAGAGGGTTCTTAAAGGCCCAGTGCGTGTCCCCAGAAATATGCGGTTCCGCCAAATCCAGCTGTTCATAGTACACATGGCCTACCTCACACCTGAGTTGATTAACAGGTACTTTCACTGAGATGACGCACTCTGCCCTAGGTGCGGAGAACTGGGGGTGGGGTTTTTACACATGCTGTGGAGCTGCCCTGGGTTGAGCGCCAATTGGAGAGAGGTCAATGGGCTGCTGCAGGATAGTGTGGGTCGCAACATCCCATTTGACTGGCCCGAGCACATTTTACACCACTTCAAAAGATCGCCCAAAGACAAGGTAACGTCCCGATTCATGGACCTGGGGCTCGTAGTAGCAAAGCGCCTCATCACCAGGAGATGGAAGGCACATGACTCACCACACACACGGGCATGGAGCTCCTCATTCCAGGCATGGGCTAGGGCGGAGGGGACGGCCATCCGCAGGGAGGAAACCCTGGGGCTGCGGAAGGAACCTATGGCGGATCGCTGGGAGCAGTTGCTTGCTGAGCTCCGGCGCTTGGAGGGGGAGGGTCACACAGGCCACGCAGCGATGGCTGGGAATGCCTGCGCGAGCGACGGCGTGCTACCGGCTGCCCCGTAGACGGGATAGCATAGTCCCTGCTGCCTCTGACCCGCAGATAGGGGCGCCTGCGGCCACATGGGGACGGTTGCACTCATGGGGGTTGGTGGGGGAGATCCCGGGGATGACCAGAGAGGGGAGGGGAGTCGTGGGTGGGACAGGGGGGAGCACTCTGTGTACAACTGTTCACGCTGCCACTGTTCTGAGTTTTTCATTTGACTTGTTTGTGACTTGTCTGTTCTCAATGCCTAGGTTGTATGGGCGACATACATTTGCATGTACGGCTAAGTGGCTGGTATATGGTGGGTGCTGCCCCTCTTTAAGAGACAACACCAGAACTGATGAGGTAAATGCAGCCGGCTCCCGGGCAGGTGGCGGTTGGCACATTACTTGACTGCAGGGGATATTCAGCTGGCTAGGCCGGGCACGGATCAGCAACCTGCATATGTTCATGTACTTCTGTGTGTAATGTATCCTGCCGAACCATGTACTTTTCTTTACTATACCTAAAAAGCAATAAAAACAGATTTGCAAAAAAAAAGGTATTTGATGACCTGAAGCAAGCCATGTGCTCTGCTCTCATCCAGCAAAGTCCTGATTACTGCAAAACGTTCACTGTCCAGACAGATGCATCTGAGATAGGGGTAGGTGCATTACTATCACAACTTAATGCAGATGGTCAAGATCAACAAGTAGGCTTTATAAGCAAGAGGTTGACCCCCCCCCCCCTAGGGAGCAACGTTGGTCAGCTATCGAAAGGGAGGCCTTTGCTGTAGTCAGGGCCTTAAAGAAGTTGAGGCCATACCTGGCTGGCCCTAACTTTATTGTTCAGACAGACCATAAGCCCCTCTTATGGCTTAAACAAATGAAGGGTGAAAATCCCAAACTTTTGAGGTGGCCCATTGCCTTATAGGGGATGGACTTTTTTGGGAAACATAGACCTGGGAGTGACCATGCCAACCCAGATAGACTCTCCTAATATTTCCACTTAGAAAATGAAGACTCAACTTGGCAAGGTTAGTCTCATCTCCTTTCGTGTGGGGGGAGGGAGGTTGTGTAGGAACGTAGGATTTTTACATCTGAGGTCATCACACTTAAAACCTATAAGTCACCCCTATGGCAGACTCTTCAGTCCTGAGGCAGACTGCTTGGTTGTAAGTGTGAGAGGACCCGTGCATGAGCAGGGCAAGCCTACAGATCCCGGAGTTGATTCTCCAGGCTTTGTAAGTGCGGTCAGCCATTTTAATACATATAGTGGACATCAGTCATTACGAGATGTTTCACTATATAGTGGCTGCACCGAACCCAGTCATGTTTTATATCAAACATGTTGGAATCAAACCCCAACACTGATTGCTGTTTCGGACATATGACCCCATGTACTGGGTGGCTTCCTTGGGGTAACCCCTTGTACTCCCGGTAACAGCCTTTCAGGGTCTGAAAGCAAGCTAGTGCTGCTGCACATCACAGACAGGATTCTGCCCTCTTGCTGCTGAGCCAAGCTCGAGCAGGGGAGGATAGAACAATAGGCTTCCTGTCGCAGGGAGGTGTGACCACCTCCCAGACAAGACTTAGTGTATTGGGCTGGGCTGGGTTTGCTTGAAGGGCACATTTGGTTCCCTCCTTGCATACTCCAGTTTGAGCCAGTTCAGGGAGACCTTGGCTCCTACTTTGGCCCTTCCCTTAGGGTACTTAAGGACTTAACTGTGGGTGGGTTGTCAGAGTTGTCATGGGACAAGACTCAAGTCTGAAACCATGTCACTCTTCAACCGTCTGAGCACTTGGGCTTTGCTGGACTTCACCTGGAACCAAGACTTCAATATGGAAGACTCCTGCTGCTCCTGGTCTTGCTGTTCTACAAGTTTTCTTCGTAGTCTGTCTGTGCTTCTTCAAGGATCTTCACCGGACCTGTGGGCATCAAGGACACCATAAGAAATCTCTCTTGGAGTGAAGGAGTCACTCCCCTACATCTGCAGGCACAGCAACAAAGCGGTCAGGTTTGTTGCTCCGGACGTCCCACGGACTTCCAGAGGTTCAACATCAAAAGTGGCCGTTCTGCAAGACCCTTGTGGCCTATCCTGTCTGCAATTTTGAGGCCAATATCCCTTGTCGGAACTGCTAGGGCCAAACCCCTGTGCAGCATGCCGACTTGCCGTTGCAAAGGCTTGTTGGCTCTGTACTCCAGAGATCTTTGGTCTACATAAAGCTCCAGCCTTCAACATCTTTCTGCCAAGTACAGCGTCTTAGCTGCATGCTGTGCACCGTGGGCCTTCCTTCTTGGTAAGCTGCTCGAGGTCCTCTTGCGACTCCTGTGCCTTTGGCCTGTGGGCCCTCCTGAGGGTCTTCTCCTGGTTCAATGGGCTCCCCTGTTTGCTCGGGCCTGCTCTGACTCATCTGCTGTTGGTGAGTCCCTTGGACCATGCTGGTCCCAACATTTGTTCTCCAAGCCAGTTGCAGCTACCAAGGCTTATTGGTGCTCTCGCCGGACACAGACCACCTAGTCACCGTCATCTGATGTGGGACAGCTCGTGCATGGCTCCTGGTCTTCCTCAGCGTCAACTGGTTCTCAAAGCCGCAGCGACAATACACAGTCAACTCTTCTGAACCATCGGACATAGGTGGCCATTGCTCTTCCGTGACTCCTGGTCACTCCGGAGTATCATACACACTGTCCCCTCTCATTGCAAGTTCTTCACTTCCAGAATCTACCCTTGGATATCACTTGACTTCTTCACCTTTGGATTCCACTGGACTTCACCTTCTTCTCCAGAGGCACTTTTCTCCAACTCTTCCATTCTCTTCTACAGAGGTTTCGGGCGTCTCTTAATCCCTATGCACCTGGCTTCCCTGGTGTAGGTATCCTGGTCTCCGGGGAATCCAAGGGTGGGGTGGCTCTCCAACCTCCCGTCCTCCAAGGGAATTCTTCGGAGTCCTCTAGGAAGGCTCCTTCTTCAGCAAAACTGCAACACAACTTCCCCATTGACTTCCGTTGGTCAAGCAGCACACAGCCTCCGTACTTTAATTGCAGTAAGGTAAGTATCACAAAATACAGTGGTCGCCGGGAGAGACCAGACCGTATATTTAGAAAGTGGAATTCGAACTGCAGAGGATGATGGGACTTGGACCAGAGGACCCAGAGGAGCTGGGGACACAAGGAACCAGCCAAGGTAAGTACCCAGGAACCCAACTAATGTCTCTTACAGATATATCGTTACACAAGTAGTAACTTGTGCATCTGAAAGAGACACGTTAGTGATAGATTCTGTAGTGAGGACTGCTATTTATATACGTACAATGCACAACCGCGTTAGATGTTAGAAAGCCATCTTGCCACTTTTGCTGCTTTTGCACACGACACTGTAGTTACATGTTATTAATTGAGAAATACTTGCTCGCCTCTGCTTCACATGAGAACTGTCTGTTGTTCACATCCCTAACAGTGAGCTGCGACCTTGGTCTGAACATTGTGTAAAGAAACAGTCTGGGTCGCTAGACGGTGCATGTTGTTGGATTCAGGTTGATCGGCCCACTATTTAGCCATAACACGCACGCAGCTGCAAATACCTGAAAGTCGAGTGCTTTTAATATTGCAGGCTGCATGCTTTATACACGTTCGGAAGAAGAGCTTTCCCAGGAGCAGAGTATACCTGATCCTGTGGTGTGATTCCACTAAGCTGATCTTTACGGTATGGGGTCCCCCATTCAAGCCTAGAGACCTTCTATTAGTCTAATACTAATAATATTAGTTTACTAGCGAAAGGAAGGTGGCTGTAATCCACTGTCATTTTAGCATGATTTCTCCTTACATTTTCTATGGTATTGTAACTATGCTGATGGTTTTGATTTTAATCATTTGTCTGCTTATGTTAGCCAAAGTACTACATCTTAGGACACGAGGTTTATAAAATAAACTCTTTAAACTTTACCGCGTCTCTGTGTACTCTTGTTGTGGACTGATATGAGAATAATTACGAACAAATATTTCTGATTCCCACCATTCCTGAGAATACACTACGTCGCTTGTTCTGGGTTGTCTATACATTGGGACCACCAACGTAAAACTCGGATAATGAATGGGACACTGATGCTGGTCGGATAAGGGGTTCTGGGTTCTGAGGTGAGTTTTTGGTACACCACAATTCACTGAGGTCCTGGTTTCCTGTGCATAGTTCTGTGCATAAGCAGAATCCCTGCAACATGGCGCACCTAACGTTTGGTCCATTGATTTGAAATGCCTTAGTAGTGCTTATATTAGTCCACGACACCCCCACTCTTGTTTCCGGATAATGGGAGTGACGGGTTTAACCTACCTGTTTCTCGACTAATAGGTTCTTTCAAGCTTAATCATTAAAAAGTTTTTTTTCTGAACCCCAGTGCTACTGTTAATATCGTTGTTACTCTTTGGTGTGTCCTTATGGCGGTTGACATTGCTGCACATAGCCGTGCACCTCTGCGCCATCATTTGACGACGTATGGGGTGCCGGATGATGGGATGGCTGTTATTTTTGTGGTGAGCGCTGATGCGTCCTACCCTTATGAGTTGTTTTACTCTTGGGTGACTTTTCCGGCGGTGGATGCAGACGATGATACATTTCATTCCTTTACTACCACGCAGCTACCTGCAGTCTATACGGCGTATAGGACACAAGAAATTCCTATTTCTGCCTGGCAGCATACCATTTGGTTTAATGGCGCCCTTCCCCATGTGGTTGCACCGGCTAGAATGGGCCCGTTGTCGATTGCAGGGGCCACATGGCCGGTGCTGGCCGGATTTACGCCTCATCCCCGCTATCTCACGGTGGCGGTGGCTGAGTTGCGGGTACTACACACTGCCCTGATTACAGTGCATAGGGCTTTGGTGCAGTACGTGTCAAGCAACGTGCAGGTGGGGGCACCTGCTGTTGCGGAACAACCAACGGACCACCACGCGGTAGTTATTAGTCCTGTTATGGTTAATTTGGTGATGGGCAAGCGCCCCCAAAATAAGGATGATTTACCTTATTGGCTTGCTGAGAAATTTGACCAACTGGAGGCAGTTTTTCCGCATACCACTCCTGTGGAGAAACACAGGATTATCACCATTAGTTTGCCGAAAGACTTGGTCCCAGATATGGCCGATTGTGCAAACTGGGGCAAGGTCTTTGCCGCGACCTACTCGAAGTGCTTCGGCACTCCGTCTATGTCTGTACTACCCTCCGTCATTAAACGTGTTCAAGAGAATCACGGAGCGGAGGCTGTTGTTGAATTGGGAATGAGGCTTGTTAGGTGTTCGATGTGGTTGCTTCCATGGTAATGGGCAACCTCAAAGGCGATGCCATGCAGTTCCAAGTGGCTAATAAGCTGGACCGCGTGGACGAGCTCGACAGGCCTAAGGAGTTCGCTAAAATAATCGCGGAAGCCTATAGGACCATAGGCCGCAGTGCCTTAGGTGTTAAACCAACTGTAATAATTTCTGATATAGTACAGCAAACTAAGGTGAGCTCGTCTGGTAAAGACGAACGCCCAAATTTTCCTAAACAAAATTGGCGGGCAAAGAAACCGGGGAAGCAGCAACAGAAACAGGGGTCTCGCCCTGCCTCACCCGTACAGTCGTCTAGTGAACGCACATATGATTTGCGCGATCGATCTAGTATTAAGTCACCTGATAGGTTTCAGGTTTCTGAACAACATTCTCCTCGTTCTTCACAGGAAACATCGGCTTCACATTCCGGTGGCGGAGACCGTGGGAAAGAATGGGGTGCCCAAGGTCGTGAGCAACCCCGTCAGACTGACGGCAAAGGCAAGCAGGACGAGTCTGCACGTCAACGACCCCCGTTTCAGAAGAAGAAAGATGCTGCGCTAACAGCGAGGTATGCCACAGATAGTGCGGATGCAGCTTCAGAACCTGACATGGGCACTAACGCTGCTCGACAGCGCGGCGGAAGTTACAGTAGTGCGACAAGCACTGCGTCCATATCTGGTGGCGACAGCAACTGATACGTTCATAACTGTAGAAACTGCTGACACTAGAGTGGCTCCCCCTGACAGACTGTATAATATAGTCCTTTTAATTGAAGGTGACATACAACGCACAATTCAAGGGATTTTTTGGGATAATTCTGACCTCTTCGTATGATATTCTATTGGCAGAGGCAGACTGGCCCCCGGCTTTCATTTTAGATGCTCCTAGAGGGGAGGAGATGATCCTGCCGTCCTTTGCGCACACAGTGCCAAAGGACCAAGCTAAGAAGTTCGCCGAGGAGTGGACTCTGGTGCTAGCACCGGCTTTGTATCGTAATCAGGTAGGCTGGGATAAATTGTCCCCCAGCCATGAGATTCCGTTGCGGTCCACGCCCCAGCCACAACCCCAATATCCCATGCGTCACGAGGCAAGACCTCACGTCGCGGCTATCCTTGAACAATTGGAATATCAAGGTGTAATTGAAACATGTGTGTCACCAATGAATAATCCTTTCTTCACTGTGACGAAGCCTGATGGGTCGTACCGCCTGGTTTTGGATTACCGATTTGGGAAAAAGGGGCCCGAAACCGGTCCTAGGATGCTTGTTTCCAGTCCAGGGAGGACCTGGCTTGGCAGTTCGGGCTGGACTGTTCCCATGGGGCACAGGGTCAAGACTGATTTGCATATGGCTGGGTTCAAACTGGAATGGCATGGTGAGCAAAAAAACGATGGATTTAGGCCCAGATCTCTGTACTGGGGTGAATGTATGACATTGTTCTGCATTCTGTCCATCAATTGTTGTTTTTGCATTTGTCACCCCGAGTGGGAAGGGTATGCTCAGACGTGAGTCCCTTGCTCTCCATCCCACTGGAATCAAGCTATCCTGGCTGATGAGGGCTGAAAGCCCGAAACCGGTCCTAGGATGCTTGTTTCCAGTCCAGGGAGGACCTGGCTTGGCAGTTCGGGCTGGACTGTTCCCATGGGGCACAGGGTCAAGACTGATTTGCATATGGCTGGGTTCAAACTGGAATGGCATGGTGAGCAAAAAAACGATGGATTTAGGCCCAGATCTCTGTACTGGGGTGAATGTATGACATTGTTCTGCATTCTGTCCATCAATTGTTGTTTTTGGTTTTGGATTACCGGCATTTAAACTCTCATTGCCGGACATGAGCAGTACAGAATACCCACAGTTCGGGTCTCGTCGATAGTCTTGTGAGAAAACTGTTTAAAACCACACTTGACATTTTCAACGGCTTTTACAGCCATAACCTGTCCTCTCTTAGTAGTGAATGGACAGCATTTACCTCGGGCGGCAAACAAAAACATTTCATAAGATTACCAATGGGCTATAAGAACAGCCCTGGTGTCTTTGCCGCTTGTGTGGTATCTCTGTTAGAGAGCATTGACCCTGATGCGTACTCGTATGTGGATGATATTTATCTCACAGATGACGAGTTGTGGCCGCATCTGTGTCGCGCTGATCGCATTATTGTTCTGTTTGCAGACTTTGGTTACAAATTCAACTTTGCGAAGTCTCACATTGCGGAATATACAGTGTTTTTGGGATACGAACTCAACAATGAAGGTCGAGGATTGGCTCGCACTTCCTAGAGAAATGCGCATGCCTACGTGCTCCTACGACACTGAAGACATTACAATCTTTGCTGGGATTTCTGAATTTCGGTCGCACGTACATTCCTGATTATGCCCAGCATATCAAGTCGCTTTATGCCTTGGTACAACCTACTTTTTCCAAATCATAATGGCTGCCGGAGCATTCAGCTATATTGCAATCTTTGCAGGCTGACCTTCTTGCTTCAAAATACTCACTGACGCGTGACAACCACACTAACCTGGTCATAAGAATTGTGCCAGGCGCAGTGGGTTTCACGTTCTTAACGTTCAATGAGGGCGACACCGTCCCCACTGCCTACAAATCGCACCTGTACACTTCGGCTGAACTGCGATTTTCCGCTGTCTAGAAAGTTTTGACGGCAGTGCAGATGGTGATTCTGAAAGAACGAGCGCTATCGCAAGGAAAACGCATGTTGGTGGTCACACCAGATCCTGCCCTTGAGGCGGTGACAAAAGCAAGTGTACCAAATTCTAAAGCTTTGCATCCACGGTGGATCCAATGGGCCACTTCCTTGACATCGCCCGGCGTCACATATATCTTTGACGCAGCTCTACAGACTCAGGAGTTCTTACAGTATGAATTCGTTCATCCAGCTCCTCTGTCCTTGCGCCCGCTCGAGGATTACCATTGTGTCATTTACACTGATGGTTCTGCGCAACCGGCGACTGGATCGAAGCATGCCTATTCAGCGGCCTGCTCAATTGCGGTCGGTACTTTCGTGAATGGTGAATTCCAATCTGATGCTTCGTGCTCTGGTGCTTGCACTGGAGTTTGCTGATCCTTGAGTCACTACCCTTATAGTGAGTGACTCGTTCTATTGTGTTCAATCTTACAACGACAATCTACATTTTTGGTCTCAAAATGACTACCGTGATTCCAAAGGTAGCACAATTAAGCATAAAACGCTTTGGGTTCGAGTGGCAGAACTTAAAGAACATCTGCCTCTCGTGAATGTTATTCACACTCTTGGTCACCAACGAGTTGGTGTCCATGCTGTCGGCAACCGCCTAGCTGACGAGGCAGCAAAAACAGCAGTGGTGACATACTTAGTAGCAGCAGTTACAAGATCACAAAGTAAGATCGATGATGACATCTTGGCAGCTATTACTGCTACAGAGAAGGGAACAAATTACCCAAGAGGTTTCCCTTCTCGTTACCATTATCACTTAAGTCCTGATAACGTCAAATGAGTGAGGATTAACGACGTTGGTGACAGATTGATTCCCAACGCGGACTGCAGACCATCTTTGATATTAGCGGCTCACGAGGGCATGGCGTCTGCCCATGCCGGCGTTGCAGCTACTGTATCTCTGTTACAACAACGTTACTGGTGGTGCGGTTTATATAAACAAGCTCGCGCTTATGTTCTTAATTGTGACATTTGCCAGCAGATAAAACCTTCAACTGCAGCGCGCCCACCACAGACTCAGTTGTACATATCTAATAAACCACTAGGGTGTGTTTATTTAGATCATTGCGGTCCATTCACCTCTGATACTGCGTACAAGTACATCTTGGTTGCAGTGGATTCGTGCACACGTTTTCTGTGGGTATGGCCACAAAGGAGTGCTGATGGCCGTACTGTCATCAGGGATTTGTGTGTCTTTGTTGGAAGTTTTGCATGTGGTACCTTTCATTCTGATCAGGGCCCTGCGTTCGCCTCCAAGGCGTACAAAGAAGCCATGAGAAATTTGGGGGTCCAAGTCAAATTTTCGTCTCCCTACCGACCTGAGGGTAATAGTGTGGTGGAGCGAATGAACCGTGACTTAAAGCAATCTTTGACAGCTAGGGTTTTAGGTACTGGCAGGAACTGGCTAGCCCACTTGTATAACGTACAACGTGCACTTAATAATCTCCCTAGAAGGTCTCTGGGTGGGCGGACCCCATACATGATGCTCTTTGGCATACAAATGTTTGTCCCGGACCTTGATGGGCTAGACATGGCGGCGTCAGACGCACCCTTTGACATAGATGATCACTGTGCTGTATTGCAGAATCTACAAGAAGCCAGAGACAGTCTAGCGAAGGAACACGTGCCCTCCACATCTGATGCTGCGCTTCAGATTCCGGTAGTCGGCTGGCTACCGCGTGTTGGTGATCTGGTCCGTGAGAAGGTGGAGAACAAGAAGGAGTTTGGCCCCTCTTATCGTGCACCAGCTCCGGTGCTTGGAGTACAGGGTACACGTACAGTCATTTTACCTCCACTTCCTGGTCGCAAGGATAACAGGTACATCTCTATTGACAATGTCAAGCTACAGCGAGTGGCCGATTCCACTTAGTATGACTCCAGCGGTTTCTTGCCCTGCGATGCTGAGAAATTCTGTTTTGTCCCCAGCTTCTACCACCTTGCCTGATGTTGCCATCGAGATGCATACAGTTACTGGTCCTTTGTTGCCACCGTCACCTGGTGGTCTACCTGAAGATATTGAGTATGCTTATCCGGCGGATGTCCCGTTGCCTGTTTTACAATCCACCACAGTTAACCAGTCGCGCTACTCCTTTGACACTAATTCAATGACTTCCATTGCCCCATCAAAAGTTTCAATTTTTGCGGTCTGGTTTAAAAGACATTTTTTAATTCCCCCTTGGACTTACATTTGGCTGGTGCTCATATGTATTTTTCTGTTTATGTCCATTGGCTTTGTGGTAGTGTTTTTTAGACTTATAAATGGACACTACCTGAAAGAAAGATCTACAATTAGACTAATTGATGGAACTTTGGCCCCCCACTCTTCATCACATATCATGAAAAGGGACCAGACTTTTGTGAACATTACTGCCTGGCCTGTACTGGATGGGATCGCGTGGGATGCTGTTAAATTTCAATTCATGGTCCCACTGAAGTAATCAATGTGCCAAATGTATTTTGTGTTTCTATGGGTGATGTAGTTAAGCAAAACATCCGCTCGGATGATTGGGATGTTCAAGCCATAGAAGCACTGTTTTCTGATTTGAAATATTATGCTGCATTTGATGCTGAGGATTTGTATTTAGTCACTGCTAATTATGATGAGCAATTCTGCTATCAACATTATGGCACGCATTTCGTACACAAAGCAAATACATTTAGAAATTTTGTAAATTATACGCAATGGGAACACTGTCCAGCCCCTAGGCTGGGCAGCTCCACCACGTTAGTGGACAAATTCACATATTTTTCTGATTTCAGTGTGTCAAATCCGGCCTCCTTTTATTTTAAAGTGGCGGCTGAGTCTGCCTCGAAAGTTAGACTGACACACACTAAATTGTTGTATTCCAAGTCCTTTATGGACAAGTTGGCAACCGGAGGTTATGATCTGTGGAAAGCTACTATCGATCTTAAATCGGTTTGGGGTTCTAAACCGTGGTAGGTACAGGGAACAGAAGCTGTGCATCGTGCCTGCCACATCCCGAACCACATGTTATTTTTGAATTAGTCAATTTTTCAGACCACCTGTTTTGGATTGGCTACTTCTAAAAAATTAAATTCTCCCTCTACTCCGGATCTGGATGCTTATCGTAATTGGGATAATTATACAGATCTGTCCCTTGATACGTTTCAGTCATACGTTTCTAACACAACCTTCAATATTTCCAAATTAAATCTGGAAGGGTGGTTAATATGGCAAACGAGCTCAGATTCCTGTCAACATCGGTTTCTAGATTTGAATCCGGGGTATACGCAAGTTCGTGTGGACCCCCGTTTTGAATCCTCTCACACTGTAACTACCTACTCAGTAGGGAAGTTATGCCAATCTTGGCTGCAACATTCCACCTTAGCATCTGTTAAACGTCATTTATCACAATTGAACGACAAAATAGATTTGAATGATTTTGTTAAGGGTCCTGCGGTTGGCAGGTCCAAAAGATGGGTATATGCTGTTTACAACGAAGTTTGGAAGCTATCACAGATTGAAGCTGCATTCAGATTACGAGCTATTGATCAAGCCAATATGGAAAAAGTATTGGCTGTTATAGATAATGGCATTAACACCCTGTCTTCCAGAATTTATACGTTAGATAATATTGTTTCATCTGGTGTTGACATTGTGCAGGATGATTTGTCTGTTTTGTATCATGGTCAAAATCAATTGCGTTCTATTATGCAGTTTGCATGGACATTGCAAACGTTAAAGGCTGGGAATTTCCCTTGGGATTACATGAATACTTCATCTTTGTTCGTTCCTTTCAATTTAACTGCAAAACAACAATTTATGTCCATGAAAGATGCAACATGCTCATTGCTGCACATTGAGAAGTTAGAACCTTTACCTTTTTCTGTTGCCGAATTAAACTCCGCTGTGTGGCTTATCCACGGGTTAATCACATTGCCGTTCCCCCTGTTTAAGTTCAGTTCGTGCATGAAACATTATGCGCTAGGCCGATATGAAAAACTAGGTACTGCCTTTCTGCACGAAGTTTGGACACTCCCATTCACTTACAGATGTGTGAGGGACGGAAAAGAGGTTTACTGAAAAGGAGAAGAGTGCACTTCCACTCCGGATCACTCCGTGGTGTGTCGGCACATTCAATTGCATGGTGCATGTAATGTGCACGCTCCTAATTTAGCTTGCGTCCTGAAAGGGATCCCAGTGCCAGTCATAACACCGTCTTTTACGCTGCTGGCTAACGGTAGTTATTTGCTATTAAATAATGAAGCTTGCTGTGGGATGTTAGTGGGAATTCCCTACATAGTGACTGTTTCACAGAGAGTAGTCTGCAGTAATAACGTCCTTTTCCCACCCCGCATGGACGGCTCGATGTATCTATCTGGCCTTCCATTCCAACCTTGAAAGCAGAGTTCAACAAGATGAGCAGAATAAGGGCTCCATTGTCTCAAAAAGAAATTGCGTTGACTTCGTCCCGGGAAACATTTGTCCTTCACGTAGCAAACACGCGCACAGAGGTGCAAGCGCTTTTAAATACTGATCTCCCACTTCCTTTTGGGGCCCTAATTCAGACTATCTTTAATGCCTCGTCAACAAGTGGCCTGGCACATTTTTTCAAAATTGTGGGCTCCGGCCTCGTGACCTCCTTTCAAACTATTTTTGGTGTGATCCCGGCATTTTTTCCAGCGTCTTCTGAGGTCTCCCTTTGATTCTCGCCCTCGTAGCTGGGGTACTTTTGTTGATCTGCGTACTACGCTATGGATGCACAACTTGCGTCACACGACAGCATGTCCCGGCTGCACCATCTTCGTAAACGGATGCTTGAATACTATGGAACATTACCACTGGCAACCTTGAGCATAGCCTATGGGTTGTCCTTCCGGTTTCCCAACTTTACTTGCGTACAGCCTGTCTTTCATTGCCTAGAGTGTCCGTTCCAATGGGCTCTGGATTTGTGCTTGTCGAACTCTGTGTCTCCTGCCCCGGATTATGATCGGCTAACGAGCCCCTTAGTGGATCATGAGTTGGACTGTTCTGGTGTCAGGATTATGGCCTGTGGAGCAGCACATGGAGTCCTTGGGAATTGGGACATCGGAACGGCTGCAGCTGAATTCTTGGCAAGAAGTTATCTTGAAGAACACGCCAGTTGTCCTCTGATGGTACTAGAGGCTCCGGTTGTCGAGGAACATGTGTGTTCATTCCCCTTGCTGAATTGGATGGTAGATAATTTTGCAGAACGTTCCAATGATTTCCTCTTGGAAGCCGTTGCAACTTATTGTGCTTATACCTTGATGGATTAACTTGGAAGTCATCCGAAATTCCTATGGGATGCCTTTTTTTTATTTTTCCTCTCTACTCGTTGAAAATCAATCGATGATTTTTTTCCCCTTTAAATGGTTTTTTTCTCTCCTTTTTTCTTCGAACTTTTCACTTACCTTATATGGATTCACAATTTGTGCCCTTAGTTCCGTTCTATCGAACCTGAACTCTGCGTTCTTGAAATTGCGCCCCTACTGGTTAGTGGTCCATTCCGGGGTTTCCAGGATTGTACGTCAATACAATGTATTGAAAATGGGTTTCTTAGGTATATCCTGGGAGTTCCAGCTAGCACCTCAGTTTGTAATTGCCATAGTGAATTAGGAGTCGTTTACATTTCCGACCTAATTAAAATTCAACCAATTCTGCTATGGCATAGAATTTGGACATCAGCTAGTACAGGTCTTAACAGGGAAGTATTAACTGATGCCATGAGATTGGTTAATGTGGATAAAATACCCTGGGTCAGTTATGTTAAAAAGTTCATGCAGGATATCGGACGCCCAGATTTTTACTTCTCACCTGATAATATGAACTTTATTAACCGAAAGGATTTTTAAAAAACCTGCATGACTCACCTAGAAGATATCAGGCTAGCCCTGGAACTGAACAAAATTACGGTGATCCACCATCAAATCATTACTGTAACAAGTGAGATTCAACCATATTTAACATGCGTGGCAGGAGGATATGACAGATACCTGTTATCCAGATTCAGATTTGGGTCTTTCCATCGCCTCATCACTCACCCTAACATCAATGACTGGTCGAGGGATCTTTGCTGCTGCCCATGTGATAACATTTCACCGCAAACCACATTACACGTAATTTTATTTTGTAAATATTATGTTAATGAAAGACGCAGATGGTTGATCCCTTTCCTAAAACAAGGTGGATGGAGGCAATGCCGCCCAGCCCTCGTGTACTTACAGAAGTTGGAAAATTGTTACTGTGCTGGCTCAGTGATGGGCTTTTTAAACGGTGTGCTACGAGTCAGGAAATGTTTAAACAACTAAACTGTTAAATCCGTTACAGGTTTGATCTAGTCAGGGCGATACCATTGCCTAAGAAATTTTACATGGTTTACATGAACTCATCTTTATTATCTTGAATGCATTTCCATTTGATGCGTAATGACGCTTTTTATATGTAACCTATGTCTTGATTTTTAATTGTTGTTTTTATCAATATGTCTGCTTTTATGATTTTAATTTCTAAAATCGAATAAAGCCTGGTTTTGATTTGATTTGATTTAGTGGTCCATTCAAGGGGGGTGTAGTGAGGACTGCTATTTATATACGTACAATGCTAAGTTAGCACAACCGCGTTAGATGTTAGAAAGCCATCTTGCCACTTTTGCTGCTTTTGCACACGACACTGTAGTGACATGTTATTAATTGAGAAATGCTTGCTCGCCTCTGCTTCACATGAGAACTGTCTGTGGTTCACATCCCTAACAGTGAGCTGCGACCTTGGTCTGAACATTGTGTAAAGAAACAGTCTGGGTCGCTAGACGGTGCATGTTGTTGGATTCAGGTTGATCGGCCCACTATTTAGCCATAACACGCACGCAGCTGCAAATACCTGAAAGTCGAGTGCTTGTAATATTGCAGGCTGCATGCTTTATACACGTTCGGAAGAAGAGCTTTCCCAGGAGCAGAGTATACCTGATCCTGTGATGTGATTCCAATAAGCTGATCTTTACGGTATGGGGTCCCCCATTCAAGCCTAGAGACCTTCTATTAGTCTAATAATAATAATATTAGTTTACTAGCGAAAGGAAGGTGGCTGTAATCCACTGTCATTTTAGCATGATTTCTCCTTTCATATTCTATGGTATTGTAACTATGCTGATGGTTTTGATTTTAATCATTTGTCTGCTTATGTTAGCCAAAGTACTGCATCTTAGGACACGAGGTTTATAAAATAAACTCTTTAAACTTTACCGCGTCTCTGTGTACTCTTGTTGTGGACTGATATGAGAATAATTACGAAGAGGTATTTCTGATTCCCACCATTCCTGAGAATACACTAAGTTGCTTGTTCTGGGTTGTCTATACATTGGGACCGCCGAGGTAAAACTCGGATAACGAATGGGACACTGATGCTGGTCGGATAAGGGGTTCTGGGGTGAGTTTTTGGTACACCACAATTCACTGAGGTCCTGGTTTCTTGTGCATAGTTCTGTGCATGAGCAGAATCCCTGCTACAATTCCTTACCTTAGAATAGATACCCCAGCAATACCAACCCCTGTGGTGGGTCTGCGAACAAGATTACACCAAAAAGTCACGGAGCACAGAACAGCCAAAGAAGCCGTATCTCCGGACCTGACTGTCAAGGCAGTAGTGCTTGGTAAACGTGTGAGAGGCCCACGTAGCTGCCTGACAAATGTCCTGCAAGGGAACACCGCGTCCCAAGGCAGTAGTGGCTGCAATTGCCCTGGTCGAATGGGGACGCAGCACTACAGGAGGCTCCTTCTTGGCCAAGGAGTAACATGCTTTGATGCACAAAACAACCCTCCGGGAAATGGTTTGTTTGGGCACAGCCTGACTTTTCTTGGCGCCCACATAACCAACAAAGAGTTGATCATCCACCAGGAACTGTTGTGTACGCTGCAGATAGAAAGCAAGCGCACGTTTTGGGTCCAGACTGTGGAGCCGCTCCTCTTCCCTGGAAGGATGAGGAGGCGGAAAGAAGGTGGGCAAAGTGATGTTCTGCCCGATGTGAAAGGGCGTAACAACCTTTGGCAAGAAAGAAGGACGGGTCCTCAAAACCACCTTGTCCGCATGAACAGAAAGGAGGTTTGGAAGAAAGAGCCTGGCGCTCACTCACTCTTCTGGCAGAGGTGATAGCAACTAGGAAAGCAGTCTTGAGAGTAAGAACACGCCAAGGACAGTTATGAAGAGGCTCAAAGGGAGCACACATCAGAAAAGTCAAGACAAGATTCAAGTCCCACTGAGGCATTATGAAAGGCACGGAAGGAAATGTGTGTGTAATGCCTTTGAGGAAACGGTTAACAACCGGGGACTTCAAAAGAGAAGGCTGATCAGGAAGCCTCAGGAAGGCGGAAACGGCAGAAAGATAACCTTTGATAGTGCCCAGAGCAGAGCCCTGCTGGGCCAAAGACAGAAGAACCTTAGAAAGAGGAGCCGAAAGGGGGTCTACTGCTTTTGCTCTGCACCATGCCACAAATCTGTTCCATCGGCAGGCGTATACCGTTTTAGTGGAGTATTGCCTGGCTGCCAGAATGACATCAGAGACTTCGGAAGGAAGATCGAAAGGTGTCAACTGTCGCTGCTCAATCTCCATGCATGGAGGTGGAGACCTGACAGGCTCGGGTGGAGGACCGTCCCCTGCTGCTGTAACAGAAGATCCTCCCGAAGAGGCAGACGGATCGGGGGATCGATGCTCATACCGAGTAGCTCGGGATACCATACTCTTCGAGCCCAGTCCGGAGCCACAAGAATGACTTGGGCCCGGTCACGCCGGATCTTCTTCAGTACTCTGGGCAGAAGCGGTATAGGCGGAAAGGCGTACAACAGACCGCGACTCCACTCGCGACGAATAGCGTCTCCGAGCGAGTTCCGCCTTGGAAATTCCAACACGCAGAACTGATGACATTGCGCGTTCTCTTCGGTGGCAAACAGATCTAACCAAGGCTCTCCCCACTGCTGAAAGAGACCTTGCGCCACGTCCGAGTGCAGACGCCATTCGTGATCCATCATGCAACGGCGCCTGAGTTTATCAGCCCTGGCGTTCAGAGAACCTGCCAGGTGTTAACCACCAAGGTAATGCCGTGATGTTCCAGCCATGTCCAGAGGCGCAGAGCCTCCTGACAAAGGGTCCAGGACCCTACCCCGCCCTGTTTCTTGCAATACCACATGGCGGTGGTGTTGTCGGTGAACACCTGCACTAAACTTCCCCAGACAGAGGGAAGGAATGCCTTCAGTGCAAGCCGGATCGCCCGCAGCTCCAGGAGGTTGATATGGAGCCGGGACTCCGCCGGAGACCAGAGGCCTCTGACCTCCGCCTCTCCCATGTGGCCACCCCATCCCAGGAGGGGCGCATCTGTCACCACTATGTGCTCCGGTTGGGGAAGGGAGAGGGATCTGCCACTGACCCAATCGCGGTCCGCGAGCCACCACTGCAACTGTCGTGCAGCGCCCTCCAAGATCTGGACGTGACCTGACAGGTCGCCCTGATGCTGGGCCCACTGGAACTTCACGTCCCACTGCAGAGCCCGCATTTGCCATCTGGCATGCGTCACCAGCAGGATGCAGGAGGCCATCAGACCCAGCAGCCGGAGGGTCATCCTGACCGAAACCCGGGATAGAGGCTGAAAGATCGGAATCATAGCCTGAATATCCCGGACTCGCTGCTCAGGAGGATAAACCCGAAATTGCGTCGAATCCAGAACCGCCCGATGAAGGGGAGCTCGGGTGCGACTTCGGCACGTTGATGGAGAACCCCAGCAAATGCAGAAGGTCGGCCGTAGTCTGAAGGTGGTGGACGACTGCCTGGGGCGAGTTCGCCTTCAACAACCAGTCGTCGAGGTAGGGGAAGACTGACACCCCGGACCTGCGCAGATAAGCTGCAACCACCGCCATCACTCTTGTGAACACCCGAGGGGCGCTTGTAAGGGTGGAGGTGAACCCTGCCACCCACTGGCGTGGGGTGCCCCTGAAGCTCAGATTAGGAAGGTTTCGAGGCGGAAGCAGCGGGGGTGGAAGTGGACTGACCCCCACGCAGGTTACCAGACCCGCCCCTGCGGAACCCACATCCGCGGCGTCGCCGAAACTGGTTCTGCACAGGCTTGCTGGAAGAGCGCATCTGGGTACCCCTGCCCTGACCACGAAAGGAACGAAACCCAGTCATGGCAGGGTTTTCGAGGAAAGACCCAAAGACTTGGCCGTGGCACAAGAATCTTTAAAGCGCGCCAGGGCATTGTCAGCCTCATCAGCAAAGAGGCGGGACCCATCAAAGGGCATGTCCATGAGTGAGCTCTGGACATCGGGTGAGAACCCAGTGGAACGCAACCAGGCGTGGCGCCGCAACGCCACCGTCGTGGAAATCGCCCTGCCCAACGAATCAGCGGTGTCCAAACCACACCTGATGGTAAACTTCGCCGCATCCTTGCCCTCCGCAATCACGTGGGAAAGGACAGCCTGGACTTCCTCAGAGCACTGAGGTAGAACCTCTGCCACCGAACCCCCACTGCGTGGGAGTAACGGCCCAATAAACAGGCGGTATTAACCAACCTCAACCCCAAACTGGCTGAGGAGAACAACCTCTTGCCATATTGGTCCAGCCTCTTAAGAGTCCTTATCCGGTGGAACCGAGGGAAAGGCACTCTGCGATGTCGAGGCCTGAATGACCAGGCTCTCAGGCGTGGAGTGAGTGGTCAAGAAGGCGGGATCACCAGGCACCGGGCGATGCCGCCTAGCGACGTTCTTATGCACCGGAGCCCCCAAGGCCGGCCGCAACCAAGTACCCAAGAGGACTTCGGTAAGGGCCTCATTGAAAGGGAGCAGCGGCTCTGACAACGTAGATGCCATCTGGAGCACCTCCGTAAGGAGGTTGGTCTTAAGGGCCACTGTAGGGAGGTCGAGATGGAGAGCCTTCGCGGCTCGACACAGCACCATAGTTTTGAAAGCGCCCTCCTCCATTGTAGGCGGAGACGAGGCAAACCACATGTCAGAAGACACATCAAGTTCACCCGCATCTTGAAGGTCATCCATCCAATCCTGCTCGGAGTCACACTGCCGCGCAAGAGGGTCATCGGAGCCGTCCCAGTCCTCATCAGGCTCCGGGGTATAAGGAGCCGGCCGCGGCGGTAGGACCAGAGCAGGAGAGGGGGCCAGCGGCGCCAGGAGCGGCGCCGCCTGGTGCCGACCCGGAACCAGATGCCAATGAGGATCCCAGGTCGGAACGAAATGGTCCGAGAACCGGGGCAGGGGCGGGATAAACGGCACATTTACATTACATTCACATTACATTTACCTGCATTTGTCATCAGGTGGAAGTAATTTATGGCTCCATAACTAGGCCCAGATTCCTCTCCCTCAACAGGATCTGCAAATAGTTTTATGGTGCCTCAAGAAATGTATATAAAGGCACTCAAAACGATTGTACTTTGAGTCAGACCTTAGAACCGTTTCTGTATGCTGTACTGTTGGTTGCAGTGTTTAATTAAACCAACTGTTCCTGTTTTGCCAAAAACCTTGTCTTTGTTTTTTCAAGGTAAATTCTTATTCAAGCAACATTTTGGCAAGCCAGCCAGGAGAGATTGGTGCTTCAAACCAGACTGCAGCACAGGAAAGGACCCCGCTCTGATGGATTCACATCTGCCCAGCAAGGAAGGTGAGCAGACGCCACAATTGATTGAACGTTCTGCTGAATCCAAGGGGCAGAGGTTCATCCTGAAACCGCTGTCAGTTACAGCATTTGGCATAAGGCAAACTAGGAAAACTAGGAAAAAGCGCAACCAATTAACCTGAGCGCCCTGCCATGGCAGAAGTAAGACATATTGCTTATTTTATGTGTCTGAACTCAGTAGTCGCAAGGGGGCCTGGAGGCGATCCCATTGAGGTCATCTTTTTTCAATAGTCAACACACTAGGAAAGTTAAGTTGTTATTTGCTTGGATCACTGGGCATGACAGAGATGGTACGCTTGTCCCCTGGGTGTGATACAGGGGCGAGGCTTCACCACTTGGACCGCTAGGCGTTATACAGATGATACGCTTAGGGCCTGGGTGTGAAATAGGCCCAGTACCTTGATCTTATTTTTCAGTCTAAAAGGGTTTTCCTCGGTGCTACCGGTTTCTTAACACTGTTGGTATCTGAAAGAAGTGAGAGGTGTTATTCGCTTGGACTGCTGGGCGTGATAAAGATAGTAGGCATGACCCTCTGGGTGTGATATAGGCTGTAATTCGGACATTAGGGAAAATGTTGACCATGGAGATTAGGTGTAGCTTGTGCTACCAAGGAGGGCCTGTGGCTATCAAGTTGTTCCTCGTTTCAGCGTAAATTGTTATCTTTGTCCCGGAGGAGATATTGACAGAATATTGGGCTCACTTAGTCCAGTATACTGCGCAAAGCCTCCCCTTGTTATCAGATGGCATGCGCTAAGGAACTGGCTAAGGTATATTTTTAAAGTCATACTTTTTTTCATGTTCAGTTTTTTCTCTCTTGTTCTTCATTGTGGTTTTCAATTGATGCATTCTTGATGCTGTGGTGTTGGTAAAATGTTGCAACTGCATTTTTGTCTTGAATATTGTGTTTTGTTGTGACTCAAGGTGCTTATGAAGGCGCCACTAATTCTAACAACCGTTCTTATATTTTTCTGCTGAAGTCACATGTTTCAAACTAACAATTGCACTACCTTTCAGGTTGTGATTCTTCATGTGCCTGTGTTATTTGTGAAATGTCTATTCCGATGCTTCTATATATATAGTATTGACCTCTTAGAAGTGGGCGCAACCAGTAATCCCAGTGTATTTATTTTGTCTATCGAGCAGCATAGAATCTATTATTATTTGATCCTGAGAAGCTATAGCGTATCATTCCCTTAAAATGTTCCCAGCTATCATGGAGTCGCAGCTAAAGCACATGCAAACAAGGTTCCCCACACAGGTTAAAAAACTTAGCAAGTATTGCCGCGAATGGCACTCATACATTAAGGCACATGTGTTCCCCTGGCCAGAGGGATACATTCGACACTAACATAATCAAACACACGAGCACACACATTCAGGCCAAATATGTAGGGCAAAAGAAGAACAGAAGAGAAGCACTGTTAGAACTGTGGTCCATATTTGAGGAGGCCTAGAGCGCCAATCTGATCCTAGAACCCTCAAGTAAGGTGTCCGCACCTCCTCCGCCATATGTAGGAATCAAGGTGCTCTCTCCAATGCCTGCCATCCCTGTATAAGGTCATACCAATCCACTAGTCAAGGGAGCCGAAGGGTCCCCCACTGAACAACGAACTACTGTATCCAGATAAGGGAGGTCACCAGGCCCAGGCAATCCCAGCATCACCCCAGTCCAGTGCTAGAGCTCCCCGAAGCTCAAGCCCCCGTCCAACGCGTTCAACTCATTGAACCCCAGAAATGCTGGAAAAGTGCGCTCCCACCGGTTCAGGGAACACAGTTGGTTGACAGGGATATTCATATCGGGTCTGGACAGTGATACAACTAATGAGAGTGAGGAGGGCGGCCCCAGGTCCCCGGGATCTGACAACGAGAGTGAAGCTACCAGGTCAGCTTATGCTAGAAACCGACAAACACCCAAAAGCACACATATCCTACTGTCCACCGCAGGCCGATCGGAGGAAGACACCGTGGTCATGGTGCTTATGAACGAGGCACCATACAATTGCCTTGTGGACAAGGGGGCGACGAGGTCAGGACGACGGGAAGGGGCAGTCCCCATATCAAAGCACACTGCAACTATACAAGAAGTCTTGGGTATAGTGGCCAGGATACCCATCACATAACCACTCCTCCCTTGGAGCTTCTTCCCTCAAATCCAGGCAAGCAGAGCATTCATGCACTGCATGCACACAGGCAGGGACAGTCCCAGCTATTCAGACCCCCTTCACTGTGGCAGTTCTGGAGCATACAGGGAATTTCTTCGAACTATGTGGGTTAGCCCGGCAGTGGGTATGTCGCACAAACAACCTCCTTGTTGAAGCAGTCAAAAGAATTTTTAATATTACACTGAACCAAACACTAGCATTCCACACACACTACACAGCTCACTCTTACACAGAACATGGTATCAGCACATGACCACCGTAGGCGCCCAGACATCACCCAGGTCATGTTATGTCTACTCACTGACACCACATGCAATAGGCGCACACAGGCTTTACTTGTCCCAGAGATAGTCCAGAAAAAGAGAAATGCCTAATCTATCTGCACCTATGTAGGATTAGAGCCAAGATACAACATAACAGAGTTGTACCACATAGACTAGAAGTGAACATGACCCATTACAAGAACAATCCCACAACACTGTACCTCTTCAAAGATCCTAATGAGATTCTCACAAAGCTAGATAGTATGCGCAGGCGGGGCACCATAGGGAAGGTTACTGTCTGGCCCTTAGACTTTCCACAAAAGAGATTCTTAGCAAAGCCACTGCACCAGTGCACAAACACATCCGCTTTAGTCTGGGGTCCCAGGGTGGCCTATAGAGTGTCTGGGGCAGTCTTCGTTAATAACAAAAGGACGCCGGACATGGAGTTCCAGTGTAGGACCATCCACCTCGATGATACGAAGGGAAATGAGTCTCTTAGGGGAGGGTTAAACACCAGCATAGATGACCCATGTCAGGAAATATGGGATACTGAGATAGATATGTACACATGGGTCGAAGGGAAGGAGCAACCCCTAATTATACGGAAACTTACACTGTATTCCTCGTGTTTAAGAGGCAAAGGAACAATTCTACTTGGCACAAATAAGAACTGTGGCGCAACACTGTGCATACTGGACATGCAATGGGGCACCTCCATGCTGATGGATACGTACCAACAGTGCAGCAAATTTTCCTACACTCTACTCTGAGCTCGGCCTTAATGCAATCAAGGAAGAACTAAGAGCCATCTGCCTCATGGTGATGCAACATCGATATGTGTTGGACTTGATGACCACAATGGAGGAAGGGGTGATTGCCATGATCGGAACATCCTGTTGCTCGTTTATCCCAGGCAATGACATGGGCAATGGAACTTACCATCCAAGCACTGCATCGTTTTGCAAACCTGCATGCGTAAAGAGGGAGGGCCCCTGAACAGGACTGGTACATCAGTTGGTTTCCTACAAGTAGGGCTTTCCTGCTTTAAAAACGCAGACCTCCAATTTGGTAGAATGCAAGTAACTAGTTAAGTAGTCATAATTAGAACTGACACACGACAAGTCCCATATAATGTGACTGTCATGAAGTATGGGGTAAATGATGTAGTTGAAAATTCAACTAGACTGGAGAATGTTAATATTGATGTTGATATACGCAATGATACCTGTGTGCGTAAAAACGAAATCAAATCACGGTTTTTTAAATCACTTGAGATGACCTCTCCATCAACCCAGAGTCAGAAATACATGGTCAGGCAGACCCTGCAACCTAGGTCTGAGGCAAATGATTGACAGATCACAAGTGGAGTGGCATTTACGAGCAGAACAAACACGTCAACAGGAAAAACCCAGATTAGTCCCACAGATAGGCAGCGACAACACAATGGTCCAGGGAGATTGGCCCCAATAAAATGTGCATGGCCGGAGAAGCGCATTCCCAAAACATCATAAAGTTAGATGCCACATGAAGTTAGGAACTCTCAGCCAATTACATGCTCCCCATGCCGGACATCTGGACACATTACCTACTGGCCCTTATTGTGTACATGCAAGGTCAAGACTCACGTGCATTTGTCATCAGATGGGAGTAATTTATGGCTTTATGACTAAGCCCACTTTCCTCTCCCTAAACAGGATCTGCAAATTGTTTTATGATGCTCCAAGAAATTTATATCAAGGTGTTCAAAATGATTGTACTTTGAGTCAGGCCTCAGACCCGTTCCGGTATGCTGTACTCTGGGCCTCAGTGTTTAATTAAACCAACTGTTCCTGTTTTGCTAAACTACTCGTCATTGTTTTTTCAAGATAAATACATATTCAAGCAACAGTTCAGCAGGTGGGCCTTACAGTTGATTATAATCGATACCCCTGGCGATGCCTTGAAAGGGAGAAACTGTTGAGGTCACAGCCTTGCAGGTGAGGAAAGACTGAGCGAACGTGCTGGAGCTCTATTATCTTTAGAGCGATTTAGAGCAGAGTCAGCCTTCTCGCCGAAGAGGTGAGACCAGCCAGTACCAATAACCAAAGAGTAGCCCTTTTGGAGTACAGACGCCTCCAAAAGGAAAAGGAGAGGGGTATTGTGCTATGTGCCACACCTCTGCACTGCTCCTACAGGTGTAGGAAAGGGAAAGAAACACTTATTTATACAACTCTCACCCACTCTAATAGTGGCATGCTTCATCACCAGGTTCACCCGACTCAAAGGTCAGGGTGGGCTCGACCATATATCAGGGAGCTCCTATGAAGATTGTTAGTTAGGGGGCGTAAAACGAAAAAATTTCCTCTTCCACTCCCAAGGTTTCCCTTTATTAGTGGGGTGGAAGGGAAGGTTAAAACCAAAGACTATGTAGGGGTATTTAGGATGTAATGTTCCTATGACCCTAGTTCACCAACATGTTGCAGCCCTATACTCAAAGCCTAAAAAGGTCCCGGACTTACGTCAGTGTGGGCTCGTAAATACGTCACTCCCCCAATGACGTGTCTTATGTGTTTATATTGTGTGGCATGCAAAAAACTCAAAGCGTGCATGTAGAGTGTAATACTTGCCACTCAGGGTTGTACCTGTTAAGAAATTTTGTTGTGGACCTTTGCAATAATGTCGTACATCATTCAAGACGATACCAAAGGGGATGATGGACGGAGCGCATGAGCAAATCAAACACTCAGCCCCAGTCAACTGATCTGGGTTTAATCCATCATCATTCTTTAGCTCACTCCACCACCCCAGTTCAGACATGGCCATATGCTAATCAGTCTGACCCTGTGCCTCATGGGAACAGTTCAGCCCGAACTGCCAAGCCATGTCTTCCCTGGACCGGAAACAAGCATCCTGGGAATTTGAAATTTGCCCCCAGTGTTTGGCCACTACCCCTGCGGGCAATGCACAGTCTGTCCACTTACCAGAGCAACCAAATCGGTGGCACTGACTTATACACTCACATGGACACAAACCAAACATACCAACTGCAATACACGCAACTGCGTCTGCCTCATCATCTGCCCCGGTCAACTCAAGTATGTGGTTATGATGACTCGTCCGGTAAAAACCAGGATAACGGCACCGCAGTAACATCAGGTGCAAAAAGACCAATACTAAGATGTGTGCCCATTTTACATAAATGAGCCACACAGCCAATGACTTACATTGGACCATCCTGGAGTTCCACCCTCAAATACATAAAGAAGTCCTCTTCAGGAAACAGCAGAACTTGGGCTTCAGGCTCGCAACCCATGCTACTGGTCTGAACAATGACATCCCCTGAGATGAGCTAAACTAACCATGAGAATCAAGTCCTGCTCTTTCGTGTAGACAATTAGGGGTTCTATCCACAAGCCACATACTACAATGACTTTAGGTGTTTCACACAAATCGGAGACAATGGATAACAACCAGACTAAGCCTTCTTACCTCAAAATACCTTTGGAGCAACATACTACAACACCACATTGTTGCCATTCACTATACAAGCCTCTGATACATTACATCACTATTTCAGGTGTCACTCGACAAACACTGGTAATGCACAATTATCTGAGTGCGCATCCACAGAGAATCCACACTACCCAGGAGGAGCTAGGTCTGCTCGAACCACATCTTTAAGCATTGCCTGTATGCATATGAGCAACATCCCACAACACCGCAGCATTGTAGCTACTCACTTACATAAAGTATGTCTATTAGAACTGGGGGGTCTATAGTTGGCTGAGGCAGTTACCTTAGTCCAAATACGGACCCTTGCTTTAAGTCAGGGAAAGGAGGGACATCCTCTTTGATAACCCCCGCTCAACCCCTGGTAGCTTGGCACGAGCAGCCAGGCTCATCTTCAATGCAATGTGTAAAGTATTTGCAACCACACTCCCAGTGACACAGTGATAACACCACAAATGGACACCACACTGATGTATGAAAATAGCAGAATCTTTATCAAGAAGAAAAATACGTTAAGACCACACGATAATGATCCAACATAAGCATATTCGTAATATTTCATTTTGCCGGTTTTTATGTCAACAAACACTTGTAGGTTCTTGCGGTAATAATGAGCAGTTCACGATTTTCAAATGCAGTCCTTATGCTATGCTATGCAGTTCGTATCGTCAGACTAATGCAGTTCATAATGCAAGAATAATACAATCCTCAATGCAAGTAGTAAGGCAGTTCGTAATGTGAGAATAATTCAATCCTCAATGCACGTATCAGGCCGTTCGTAATGCAAAAATAATACCAGGCCAATCGATGCGACTAGCGCGGGCACCACTAGGCCCCAACCACAGACAACAGTCCTGAACTTCCGAGGGCGGCCCCGGTACTGCCGGGCAGGTCCAGGCTGCTCGAGGACTTGGCGCGTCTAACGCGATGCAGCGGGAGAGAGACGGGAGCACTCCTGTACTCCTCCTGTGCCTCCCCAAGCCACACACGCTTGCGGCTCCTGACCGGAGTCTAAGCCTTACCTGGGGGGATGAGTGCCTCTCTCTCTCTCTCACCCCGTTCATGGGACATCCTTCTGGGCACTCCCGATGACGACGCAACTCCGATAGAAGGCAACGCTGTAGCCGGACAGGTTACGGCGCTGCCTTCTCCGTTGCGGACGATCTTGGGCAGATTCCTCTTGCGAATAACGATCACGATTACCTCACGACTTCCTTTGCTTTACAAAATACTTCTGCACGTTGCGGCTCGGGATGGCGATCTTGATACGCAGCCTCTGTTACAATGACGGCTCGGGCCACAACAGCTGCACAGTAGCGTGGACGATGATTCACGCTGCGGGGGCACTGCAGTCACGGGGCACTTTTCCAACCAACACCACGGACCCCACGCAGTCTCAGGCTGCACACGCATAAAACGTCGCTGAGACTCGATTGCATTTTGGGCCACACAGTCCCGGGGCAATGCTTACGAAGGTCTCAAGCAGCAAAAAGCACACGGACAAAGCGTCGCTGAGACACACTTGGAAACTTTTATGTTCCCGAGTTTCCATAACAGGGAGCCAGCTCTCCTCGGGCCCTTGGGGACAATTACTTAGGGACACAGCAAAGTCAGTTCAAGCAGGGGGACGCAGCACACAGCAAAGTCTCTTAGCCTCTCCTTAGTTAAATCAGCAAACTGCAGGCCAGCCCCAGAACACACAGCAAGGGTCAGTTCTTCTCTTCAGTCTCTTCAGCTGTTCTTCCTTGGCAGAGGTTCCTCTTGACCACAAAGTAGTTTCAATTCTTTTCAGTCTTGATCAGTCCAACATTCAGGGGTTTCAGCTCTCATAGTTATACCCCTAAATGTCTTTGAAGTTTTTGTGTTCAGGGGGCACTGACCCCTGTCCAAATCAGTTCTTGGTGTCTCCCTGCCAGTGACACCTTTTCCCTTTGATAGTGGGAGTCTGGTTCCTCAATCACGCAGCAGGAGGTGGAGCCATTCTTTTTTGGCAGCAGCCCAGGCCTCTTCACCTCCAGGGGGCAACTCCTCCCCCCTACACTCCAGATGCAGATCAGCCTGGTGTGTCTCACCTACTCCTCCCTTGGGTCAAGACATTTCCCAGATCCTATCACTTTCAAATCCAGACAGTCATTCCAGAACCAGGCAGAGACACACAGAATTGTTAGAACAAAAAAAACAGCCACTTCTAAAAGCGTGGTTTCTAAACACACAATTCAAAAACCACCTTCACAAAAAGATGTGTTATTAAATTGTAAGTTCAGGAACACTAAACTTCACCTCTCCATCTTAAGCCTATGGGAAGATAGGCTGGAAACATTTTACACAGCCTTCCCCATTCTGTCCCATGGGCAAAATGGCCTTGCAACAGTGAAAAACGAAATGGAGAGTATTTCACTGTTAGGACATGGTACACACCTCAGTACATGTCCTACCTTTCACAGACACTGCACCCTGCCCAGGGGGGTACCTTGGGCGTACCATAGGGGTGTCTGATGTGCATGGAAAGGGAAGGGTAAGGCCTGGCAAATGGATCTACTTGTCAGGACAACATGGCAGTTAACAAACTGCGCGCACGCACTGCAGTGGCAGGCCTGAGTTCTCTCTCTTAAGGCTACTTGTGTGGGTGGCACAATTAGTGCTGCAGGCCCACTAGCAGCATTTGCATTACCAGCTCTGGCACACATAGTGCACTTTACTAGGGACTTTACTAGTAAGGCAAACATACCAATAATGGACAACCAATTACCATAACACTTTATACAGGGAGCACTTGCACTTTGACACTGATCAGTAGTGGCAAAGTGCCCAAAGCATCTAAGCCAGTAAAACGCAATCCATTACAGCATCAAAAATAGAGGAGGTAGGGGCAAAAATTCAGGGGTAACCACGCCAAGAAATACCAAATCTAACAATGTCCTTTAAGTGTTCCACCTTACTAGCCCCTTATATACCGACGTCGGGTTATAGGAGCAAGTCATTGGTAATAAACACCATCCTGTTTAGAGGTGCCTCAAAAAATCTGCATTCGCCAAGCACAGTGTGTGCCTCAGTATCGATATCTCACGACATTGCTTTTCTGCAACCTACCCAACTAAGTTTCCACACTTGTTTTTTCCCCCACTGACAGGAAGTACATACATAAAGACCTGTCCGGAGCACGTCCCAGTACGGGAAACAGAACAGGGGGCAGGGTTAGGAGAAGGGCTGGTCGCCACGCCGCCTCTCTGTGAGTATTCAACTTGGAAAGTGCACACCGCTGCTCCCGGTAAGAACACACCAGTCTAAATATGGCGTTTTGTTGTGTTTTGAACATTTCGCTCCCCCTCACAGATCGTGAACGAACAACGGGCTCTGCTAAATGCTCTGGTCAATTCTGACCTAACAGAGTGCCCTTTCCTTGTCCAATACGAGCAACACACACAGCGCATTTGCCACACCTGTTCTTGTCTATGTCAACCACTCCTTCTGGAGATAGGCACGTATGGCAGCACGATGTGCCGGACTAAAATGTGTGGGTGTGTTTGTGTGTCTTGTCTGTTTTTAACTAATGAGTGTTATGTACGCAGCCTCCGCCCTTAATGTCACGATTACCGGGACACCACCCGCATCTCGTGGACCGTCCGGTTCTAAGCACTTAAACGTTTTAATAATCTTCGGCATAGATGCAACTAAGAATCATTGCTAGATGGACAGTTAAATTGATTACCTGATAACATTTTATCATGCGTTCTTGAGTCTTTCTGTCCCGCCTTTCTACAATGTTTTCCTTGTATTGCTTTCTCTTTCAGGTCACATAATATGGGGTAAAACGTACCTTGTATTAGCCCGCAAGGCTGGTAACTACAGCATTTCTTCTCACCTAAGGCTCCAGCCCTGCAGTAGTGTAAGAGTGCAGACATTTTCCTATTGAACCGGTCCTGATGAATTGCTCAGAGACACCTTAGGGACTAACAATGGCAAAAAACATGTCGACATTTGCTCACAACACACACACACACCTATAGGACCATTGCCTCCAGACAGGGCCACATTGTTTTTAGTTAGGTTAGAAAGTCCCATGAATGAAATTTAGGCAATAGGGCCTCCCTAAACCTATTTTAACGCACTGTTCTGCACTTTAATACAATACGCACTTCACTCCACACACCCCCATGCACCATACGACTTCATCAAAAAGATCTCCGCCAAGGAGCCCCTTTGCGGGTGCCCGCTTGGCATTGCAGCACCGGCCAGACGAGGAGCAGGCCCAAATGTTGAAGCATGACAACTTTCGGTGTGTGTGAGGGCACTTCCCCCAAAAGGATGTTATTCCACAGACCTGAACACACTCACTTCTTCTTAGGAACTGCACACCATCTTTGGTATAAATGGCTTACTTATGATACCACAGATAAGGCTTGCATTCTTTTACCAAAAAAAGATCAACGCAAGTACTTTATGATTCCGAAAGAAATGTATAAACCTCTGTTCACATTGATTTTACTTTGACACCGTCCTTAGACCCGCTTCTGTAACTGTGCTCCTGGCTGAAGTGTTTAATTAAACTAACTGTTCCTGTTTTGTCAAAAGCCTCGTCATTTGTTTTTTCAAGGTAAATTGATATATAAAGCAACACTCTCCAACAGTTATACTGCCAACCTCCTTCCTCTCCCTGGGCCTTCCCAGTCTTGGAAGGAAAAGTCTTACATATACCACAGCACAAACTTTGAGAGTAGGATTAAGGCAGTAAATGCACTTTTCTTGTAGTATAAATTATTTTGTATCCACAGGTATAAAAAAATTAAAACAGAGACTCTCTGTAAGTCATGATGATAGCTGGTGACAGAGATAAGGAGTTCTCAGGCCCAGAACAAGGAATATAGGTTAAAAAAGTACTTGCAGTACTCTGAAAGATTAAGATAGGGCCGGTTAGGTCCCAAGGTAGACCATAAAAAGGAACCAGATAAGGTAATTGAGTGGATAGGGCAGAGCTATCCTTGGGAATTCCTTCACACAAGCCATGTGGTACAAATGGGAGCTGTAATGGCTTCTAAGGGCAGTAGGAGAGCCAGGACTTCCACCTCAAAGGCTGAAGCTCAGGTTGCTTCAAATGAGATGGATATGCTACAAAACAAATACTATTGTGAAAGCCTCTGTCGGTTTACTGCTATTTAAGATTACCAGGGATTCCCTGCTTTATATTGTGCAATGATTCAAGCAGGTGAATATATATGTAAGATCTAATGCCGGAGAAATGTTCTCCACTGATGCCCAATGTTGTATATGGATTAGATGATTCATGTAGTCCAATATGTCGAATCCACGGTCATATGATAATAAACACCTACTCCAGATTTTAAAAACCCAGACTGGATTATTTTCAATGTGAGATTTTCAACTTGAAATTACCTTTTTCTGGACATATTGCTGAAGGTAGACATCCAGACTATCTTTACGTGCGTCCTTTAAAATTAAATGTGTTTAGAAAAGCAATTATTTTATATTTTTTAAGGTTAAAAGAGCACCGGTCAGGTGACCGAGACCAGGAACTGGGAGCAGAGACACTGCCGACATTTGCATTTCCCATCCCGACTCCACTGTTTTTGTTTTAACAGCGGGAGCGCAAGCGGTTCTTACCCCGTCTTTGTCTATCTCGGTCCAAGTCCATTGTGAAGTAACAGTGGGACTGCGGGGGCATTATCTACTGCTACCTGTGTATTTGGCCCAATACCGTTGTGCTGGACAGCGGATTTACATTGGGGAGGGGATTATCTCGCTTGGCGAGGTACGCTGAGAAATAATTAAGCAAAATGGAAATACGTTATCGCTGTGATCTGAACAGCGTTTTTACGTTACCGCTTGTGCTTGTGCTGTCACCAAAGGTTTCAGGATATTGTTCATTCCTTTCTCAGGAGAACTGAAGTATATGTTTATTTTGACTTTTCTCTCCGAAGGCTAGGAGCAGGGACTGCTGAGCCTCTTCCGCCAGGGGGTGCGTGCGCCATTCAACAAGGATCGCGGCCGGCGTAAGCTATTGAAGTTGCTGACGGATGTTCCTTCCTCAAAACTTACGCTGTCACCGGCCCGCGGGCTGCCTCTGATAGGCTTCTACCATCGACACATTGCGGAGAAAGCGAGAGATGGTGGAGGGAGATTAGAGATGCTCCGGAGCTGAGGAGGAAGCTGTTGACCAAGGGAAAGGTTGAAGCATATGCAAGTCTCATTTAGATTGCAGCCTGGCAGCACCAGAGAGGAAAAACAAGTGCCCTGAGACGCAGCGCAGAATCACCAGGGGCCCAGCTGAACCGGCGATCCAGGACCACAAGCCCCAGGAGTCTGAGGGGCAGCGCCTGCAATGGTGGACCCGCCCCTTGAGGTAACGGACAATTCACACAGGCCCCACATCCCGCCACGCTAAAGCCCGGGCAAAGGGGGGGGGCGTCTGTGGCCGTCCGGGGCAGGACGTGGCAGGGCAGGGCCACGGACCTTGGTGATTGACGCAGAGACTTATCCCTTTCTATGTGAGATATTTTTTACGTATTTAGTTTTAAATATTTTGATTAATTTTTCTCTATTTTCATTTTTGTGTGTTTCGTGACAGCCTGGCCGTGTCTGTTTTAATATTTGTGTAGCAGGTTGTGTTTGTGTTTGTAAGTATGTCCAAACTAAAAACCTCTAAATCCTCTGTAGCTCCAGCAACACTAGATAATTACTTAAAGTTGTTAACAAAATTAATAATGAACGTCGACTTTCCCTAAGTCGGGGTAGTCCCCCTGATTCCCCGTCTATCCTGTCCACCTCTCTAGGTGTACCAGTGTCAGATGTTAGCTTTGACCATGGCTTACAGGTGGTGACAAATAGCGATGACTTAGTGTCACCGACCCTTAACAAGGCTGTGGTAAATGATCCCTCTGATACCCCTGGAGAATTTTCCCCGGCGTGTAGTTGTCAGGGCTTGTTGGAAAATACCTATCAAGCGAGGGGGAAACAAAAAGGTCAAGATAATTCAATCCCCACCCAAAAGCATAGCTAGGGGGGAGGAGACCCTAGAAAAGAACGGTTCAGCCCAATTGAATTCCGAGCAAATCAATTTGCTGGTTAGCATCATTGACGCTAAATCATCCTACCGCTGGTGGCTAAAGTAGATCAGATTTCGAAAGAAGTAACTAGATTGGGTGACCTTTTGGATACCCACATTACTCGGGCTGGCACCCCCATGGCCTCTGATGTAGGTAATAATGTAAGGAAAGATGTAGTAATTCCATCAGATGAGGGGATTAAGGCTAACCAAATAGTTATACCAGTTCAACAGCACACTGTGAGCCAAGAGAACCAGGCTACTACAGCAGCTGAAAGTAATGCAGGTTGGACGGAGGTGAGGAGAAAGGGTTCTATCAATCTTCCGCCAGATTGTGCCCCCTATGTGGTTGTTTTAACTAACGTTCCACGGGTTGACTCACTTATGACCCAGTCCCAGTATGAATCTCATGATTCTCTGAAAAATAAAACTGTTTCTTGGCTGCATAAGCAATGCGGGTTCCCAACGGCCTTTTCTAATGATATATTAACTACTAGAAGGGTCAACTGGGTTGGTAATTCTAGAAAGAATTGTAGGGGCGACTGTGTTATTATTAATTTTAAACACCCTCAACACGTCGCTACAGTCCTGCTCAGAGCAGCTTCCCTACCGTTCACTGACAATGGTGTCTGTGCACGCCCGCTTGGCTTCTTCTATAGCCACCTTATTAATATTCCTCCCAATGATAATAACCATCTATGGCTACCCCCGCCCATTCAGCGGCTGGGTTTAGCCATCCCATTGCACAACCGGTTTCATGCCCTAAACAGCTTGGATTCTAACGACTGACTCAGCCCGGAGAGCCCGATACCCTCGGGTGAGGCTATTAACAAGCGGGTTACCGAAACTACTAATGATATCTTGGTCTCGGAGTCAACCAGGGTGGAGGATTCTCCTGATAATGATTGTAGGGGTTCATCTAGTGGAAATCAAAGGGAGGAAAATAATCCTAGTGTAATTGTTACACTAGATAGGACCAACATAAGGGGTAAAGGAATAATTTTAGCCAGCTGGAACGTCGCAGGATTGAAATCCAAGGGGAAGGTTCTGGGCTGGCTGAATTTTATCAACAGCTATGATATTGTATGTATCCAGGAGACATGGTGCAGGGAAGAAGTTAATTATGAGGGGTTCGCTTCATACAATTTGGTGGCGAAGGCTACTGGGTCGGGCAGAGCTAAAGGTGGTTTGCTGATATTAGTTTCAATCCACCGCCCAATTCGAGTAAAAAAGGTATATAACAGTGGGAGAACATGTTCAGATTCTTTGGTTGTTAGAAGAACAAGCCCATAACATCTTATTGATAAATTATTATAATAATATTTTTGATAGTTCCAGGGATGTAGTCGTCCGTGATTTGGCTAGTGCCATTGAAAATATAAACCTAGAAGTTAATGTCTTTTTTGATTTTGTCTGGGTTGGTGACTTTAATATCCCATTATGTGAACTGTCAACTGAAAAAGTTTGTGGATTTACCAATGATGTGGGAGTGGATGACCTGCATTTTTGTCATAACAACTATGGAGATGTACTAAATTATTTTATGGGTTACTATGATTTAGAAATTCTAGGTCTCCCAAAAGAGGAATCTGGACAAATTATCCCTACTTTTAAGGGCCATCATTCTTGCTCAGTTATTGATCATGTGATCGTTTCTTCTAATATTATTTCTTGCTGTGCTCCCCCCAGGATTGAAGTAACCACTATAAGCGACCACAACTGTATTATTTTGGAAACAACTTTGTGGGGTGATAGTTGTGTTAAAGTGGGCGCTTTGGTCTCCAATATAGAACCACATAGACCAAATGGTGTTCGTATGAGATGGGTAGGGGACAAAGCAAGTGATTTAATTGGTGAGGGATTGCTTACCTAATATTAGCCTTATTTTTGATAATAGTACTGATGAAACACAGGTTTTAAATGCTTTTAAGGATATTAACAAAATTATCGAGGCTCGATTCACTAAACCTAAGGGTGGCCAGCGTAGTAATGTACCAAGATGGTTTGATCATATGTGTACCCGTTTATTAACTGAATTAAAACTTGCTCTTGCTAAAAAGCCTAGGGACACTGAATCTGTAACCAAATTAAGGCTAGAATATAAGCTTGCCCTAAAGCGGAGGAAGAGTGAGCTACAGCAGACGGCATGGGACTCTCTTAATCAAGCAGCTGAATTATCTAACAGTACTTTCTTCTGGGCTACTGTTAACTCTCCTTTTCTTAAGGATGAGAATATTCCAATGTTAACCTCTAACGTCCCGAGCGACGGCTGGGTTGCCCATTTCGCAAATATTTTTGATTCTAATAGCTGTATGGGCACTTGCCAGAATAGATGGCCTGTCTTACCCTTGAATATTACAGTCAGTGAGGTAGAATCTGGCATTTGTGCCAGCAAGGGGGGGTGAAGGCTCAGGGCCCGGATGGGGTTCCCATTGACGTGTACAAAACAGCCCCCGAAATGTGGAGCCCTCTGCTAGCTACAGTTTTTAATGCTGCTATATGTACTGAGACCCCCGAAACTTGGGGGGAATCTATTATTATACCAATACATAAAAAGACAGCAGGTCTGATGTAAAAAATTATCGACCGATCTCTTTCCTTGATTCATCTGTCAAAATCATGAGCAGAATCATGTTAGCGAGGTTAGAGTAATGGGCCGAGCAAGAGGGTATCCTAGCTGACAGCCAGTATGGATTTAGAAATGGCAGGGGCACACTCGATCAGTGCTTAAATCTTGATTTATTGATCGGGAAATACACTGAGGCTAAGCCAGGCTATCTTTACCTCTGTTTTGCAGACCTTAGCAGTGCCTTTGACATGGTTGACCATTCGATTTTATGGTCAACATTGTTACAGTTAGGTGCTCCAGAAGGTATCATTTATTTTCTCGCTAGACTGTATGGGAATTTAAAAAACCTGTGTGCGTTTTGGGACTAAAGGAGAATGCACCCCAAAATTTAGTGTAAAAAGAGGTATTAGACAGGGCTGCGTACTGGCGCCCTCCTTTTTATCTTATTTAATAACGGAATCGACGCAATTTTAAAAACAATTAAAGCAGATGTCCCGGGGAGGAGCCTAGCGCTTGACCAAGATGGCCGTGTGAGCTCTGAGCTCCCGAGACCCTCGCGCCCTCCGTCGACTATCCTGTCTCTAATCCTGTCTGTATGCATGGCATCGTGTAGATGACCTGCCAGGGAGGCGATTGATGCTACCCGCGGTCGGATCGCCCGCCGGGAACCGGAGTTATGCATGGCGGAAGATTGCGGCCTATCTCCGAGGAATGCCAGGGGCTAGAGTCGGCAGGACGCCCGACTTCTAGTTGAACAACAACGGCCAGGCAAGGTGTGAACTGTCGGATGGAGGTCCCCGTCCTTTCACTTTCGCTTTCTCTCCCTTTGTCTGCCCTGCCCCTGGAGAGCTCTTGGTGGCTTCATTCTCCTTTGGACGCTCTACATGCTACTCTGGCGGCCCATTGCAGAACTGATCACTCCTGATTCCTCTCGCTGAGGGAGGGCCGTCTTATCTGAACCGACCTGCTTGGTACCAACCATGTCGGGCAAAGCAGAGGTGGATCGGCTGAAGCCTAAATCTACCAGGCGGGGTGCCTATACTCAGGTCAATAATATGGACCGCTATGCTCTGCAGAAGGGATCACCGAGTGGGTCGAGCCAGTCGCCAGATACCCAGAAGGAGGCCTCGCCCTTGGCCCCGGAGCTCTCGCTGCAGGATGTCATGGGCGCGATTGAAGGGATGCAGACTTCGATTGGGAGGCAGTTTGATGCCCTGGCGCATAAGGTGGATGCCATCTTGGTGGATGTCAACCTGATCCGTGCGGACTTGGGCAAAACGAATGAACGGGTTAAAACCCTGGACCTCAAGACTACGGGCCTCACCGATGATGTCGCGGAACTGCAGACCGAGGTTCGTAAGCTGAGGACCGAGAGTGATCTCGCCGCCCGCAGGCTGGAGGACTTTGAGAGCCGGGCCAGGCGCAACAACGTGCGCGTCATTGGGGTCCCGGAGTCCTCGGATGAGGCTTCGGTTGACCTGCTCGTCGAGGACTTGGTGCTTAATCACCTGCAGCCTAAGGGTCTTGGGAAGTTCTTTGCGGTTGAAAGGGCCCATAGAGTGCCGGGTGGGAGGCCCAAGGTGGGAGCCCCACCGAGGCCGATTGTCGCCCGGCTCTTTCATTTTCGAGATCGGGACGCTATCCTGCAAGCATCGAGGGTGACGGGCCCGGTCCCCTTCCAGAACGCGTCGGTGAATTTCTATCCGGACTTCACCCAGCAGGTGCAGAGGCAGAGACAGGGCTTTCTGGGGGTGAAGAGGCGACTTCGGGAGAGGGATCTGAAGTATGCCATGCTCTTCCCTGCCAGACTACGTGTGGTGTACGAAGATCGGACATTCTTCTTTGAGTCTCCTGTTATGGCCGATGAATGGCTGGACGCTTTGCCCCGGCGGCGGACGGGAGAGGATACTGCCGCGGATGGGGACAGTGGCCGGGATGGGCAAGGCTGATTTCTCGGAGCCGGTCTGACTCGATTTGACTTTATTTGATGACTTGATTAGAGTGCAGTAAATGCGGAGGGTTGCGGGAGGACGAGGGGAGCTCTTTCCTCCCTTAAGGGTGCTTTTTGTAGATGTTGGGTTTTGTAGGGCGACAGGCACACTGCAAGTTGGGGGGGCTTTGTAAGCTGCAGCAGGGGTGCAGGGTGGGGGGGATGGTTGGGATTTTGGGGTTGTTGTTGGGGGGTCTGTTTCTGCAAGGCGTAGTGATCATCTTCGGTATTGTCCCATGGTGGCTCTTCGGGGGGGGGGGTGGGCCTCTTTGTGTTTGGGGATGGGGGGTAGAGGTTTAAGTGTTATTAGCTGGAATGTTAATGGTTTGGGGGATCGCATTAAGCGCGGGATAGTTTTGCAACACTTGAAACGGTCAATGCCAGATGTTGCCCTACTGCAGGAGACACACCTTATAGGTAACACGTGCTATGCTCTTAATAGGAAGGGTTATAAATTCATAGCTCATTCGGGATTCTCCTCCGGGGCTAGGGGTGTGGGCATCCTTGTCAGGTCCTCGCTGCCATTTGAGGTGGACTCCACCGTTGTTGACGATAGGGGGAGGTTTGTGGCGGTGGCGGGGAGGTGGGAAGGTAGAACTTTGGTTTTAGTTTCGGTTTATGTCCCTCCAGCCCTGCAGGCCTCCACGTTTGTGGATCTGGGTAGGGCCTTGCTGGATCTCCCGGGGGGTATGTTAGTGGTAGGGGGGGGACTTCAATGCTGTCGGCTCTGGGCTGCTGGATAGGCACCCGCCCAGAGACACAGGGGGGGGCTCAGAAGTGGCTTCCAGACTTCCTAGACACACTCGGCCTGATAGACTGCTGGAGGCTCCGACACCCCACACAGCGTCAATACACCTTTCACTCCGGGGCGCATGGTAGCCTTTCTAGGATTGACTATCTGCTCACTTTGGCTGTGCACGCCCCTTTGGTTTCTGAGGCCAGGCACATGGCGCGTGGCATATCGGACCATTCGCCAGTGTGGGTCAGGTTGGATGTCGGCCGAGAGGGAGGGGGAAGGGTGGCTCCTATTAACCCCTGGTACTTTCGAGATTCCAAGATGCGCAGCGCACTGGTGAAGACAGTTGATAATTTTTTCAAGGATAATCAGGGGTCCGTGGACTCGGCAGTGTCGCTCTGGGAAGCATTTAAGACCGTTCTGCGAGGGGAGGCCCTCTCACTTGTAGTGGCGGCCAAGCGGCGGAGAGATGGCGAGGTTATGCAGGTGGAGGAGGAGATCATGGCTTTGGAAGGAGCGCTAGAGGAGGAGGTAACAGCGGCCTCACTGCATGAGCTGAGCTTGAAGCAAGCCGAGTATAAGGACCTTGTGACAAATGCCGCTAAGACCCTCAGTAGGGAGCAGCAGGGCCGCCTGTATGATGTTGGTGACAAGGCCGGGAAGCTCCTAGCTTGGCTGGATAAAAAAGAACGGGTTAATAGAGTAGTGCCGGAGCTGACGGGTGAGGGGGGAGAGGTGATTGTGGAACCTGAGGGGATTGTCCAGTGTTTCTCGGACTATTTCCGTAAGGTTTATGCCTCAGTGTCGGATAGGCCGCCCGGGGACTCGCGTGACCTCTTGCGGGATATCGCTCTGCCCTGTCTTTCTGATGTAGATAGAGATGATCTTGATGGAGACTTAACGGTCGATGAGGTGGCGGGAGCTATTCGCGCGCTGAACTCGGGCAAGGCCTCGGGCCCGAATGGCTTGCCGATTGACCTGTATAAATTGTTCCCGGATAGGGTAGCCCCTCACCTGCGCGCCATGTTTGTGGAGGCGCGGGGGAGTGGGACCCTCCCGTTGGACCAGAGGCTGGCGGCAATTGTTGTGATACACAAAGATGGTAAACCCCGAGATAAGTGTGCCTCATATAGGCCCATATCACTCCTCAACGCCGAGCCGAAGATCCTGGCTAAAATCCTGGCGGGCAGATTGGTCAGGGTACTTGGAGACTTGATTCACCCGGATCAATCCTGTTTTATTCTGCATCGCAACACCGCGTTGAACCTTCGGCGCCTTCATGGGGTGATCGCCAGGGCTGGCACGATACGAGAACCGGCTATTGTGGCGTCTCTTGATGCCACGATGGCCTTCGATACGGTGGAATGGGAGTATTTGTGGACTGTGCTAGCTAAGTTCGGCTTTGGCCCTGGTTTTGTGAGCTGGGTGAGGTTGCTGTACGAGGGACCCCTTGCGAGCGTGGTGGTAAATGGTCGGGCATCGACTCCGTTCCGGCTTGGGAGGGGGACTCGGCAGGGCTGCCCCCTGTCGCCTCTGTTGTTCGCCCTTGCTCTTGAACCTCTGGCGGCGTGGATACGCTGGCACCCGGATATACGTGGCCTTCGGTGGTCGCCCGAACACGAGGACCGCATTTCGCTATACGCTGATGACATCTTGTTGTATCTTGCCTCGCCCAAGAACTCACTCATAGTGGTCTGTGACGTTCTTACATCCTTCGGTAGGAATTCGGGCCTCGTCATCAACTGGAGTAAATCGTATTTATACGCCCTGAGTGGTGAGGTTCCGCCGGTCCCGCGAACTTGCTCGATCCAGATTGCTCAGCAGGGCTTCGTGTATCTGGGGATCTTTATCTCCATGGACCCCGCTTTGCGGTATGAGAGAAACCTGCTCCCCCCCCTGGCGCGCCTGCAGCGGGATGTTGAGGGCTGGCGGAGGCTGCCGCTCTCCCTCGTCGGGCGCGCTGCCTTGTTCAAAATGATGTCCCTTCCTCGGTTCCTCTACGCATTGCAAAACACTCTAGATTGGGTGCCGGCCAAGTACTTTCGGGAGGTCGAAAGCCTCCAACGGACGCTGTTGTGGGATGGGAGGCCGCGGATAGCGATTGCTAAATTGACGCTTCCATGGTATGACGGGGGCGCTTCCAGACATCCGACGCTATTACTGGGCCACCCAGTTGTCCGCGATTAACCACGGTTTCTATGGCCCGGCCCTCAGCCCTGGTTATGCCATGGACAGATGGTTGTTGCGCGGTGGGAACTATCTTAGGGCGTTGTACTCGCGGTCCCTCGACTCATCCCTCACGGGGCCCACTGGGGTGGCGGTGCGTGTATGGAAGATGGCGACTGACTCTCTGGGCTGGAAGGATAGGCTCACCTTAGCTGCCCCGTTGTTTGAATCTGAAAGGTTGGGTAGGCTTTGGCATACGAAAGGGTTTGATAAATGGGATTTGATCGGCATTTCCAGGGTTGGAGATATGCTGATTAAGGGTAGGGTGAAGTCCTTTGAAGAGTTTCAGAAGTAGTATGAGTTGGGGGTGTCTGAGTTTTTCCGATATGTTCAGGTGCGTCATGCCCTGCGGTCAGTCCTTGTGGAGGGTGAGAAGGTACCTGAGTCCTCTCCTTTGGAGGACCGGATCCTTGATGGCCATATGCCGGAGAGCACGATCTCGCTCATCTACAAGAAACTGATAAATGTTCGGGCTGATGTGCTACTGGGGCTGCGGGACCAGTGGACTAGGGACGGACTCGAGTTGGACGATGAGGACTGGCAGTCTGCTGTTTCCTCTCCTAAGGAGGTTGCGATCCCGTCGCGTCGGAGGCTGGTGCAGCTTAAGATCCTGCATCGAGTGTATGTGACGGGGCCGCGACTGGTTCATATGGGATTCTCTGAGGAAGGCCTATGTAGGAGGGGATGCGGTATGGTGGGTACTTTCCTACATATCATCTGGGAATGTGGTGT
Organism: Triturus cristatus; assembly: GCF_964204655.1. NCBI lineage: Eukaryota > Metazoa > Chordata > Amphibia > Caudata > Salamandridae > Triturus > Triturus cristatus. Next base: position 1,101,532,383 of record NC_140585.1, on the reverse strand, counting down.
CATCACGGAATTTGGGAGGCGAGTTCATGCGGTGATGGGGGAGGTGACGGGCATTGCCATGCAGCCGGAGGCGCGGTGTTGTCTCCTGAATGTCTGGGGGCCCACTGACCATGATGAGGCACAGACCCAGTGGGTGACCCTGGGTAACATGGTTGCTAAGAGGGACATCGCGCGCTTGTGGGGTTCCGGGGGGCCCCCCACGTTAACTGCGTGGAAAGAAAATATGGACTGGAGTATGCTCAGGGAGAAGACAGTATATTGCGCCAGAGGCCGCCCTCGGAGGTGGCATGCCATCTGGGGGCGGTGGAACCAATACAGGGGGGGGATATGTCTTGCCCCTGATCTGGATCCCCCCGAGGAACAGCTTTCTTCTTGACCTTCTTTCCAGCTCCGTATGTAGATGTGATGGTTAGTTGACCTCTTGGGCCTCTGCTTTTCCCCCTTTTTCCTCTTATCATAGTACTGTGACCGTTAGATGATTGGGGTCCGGCTCCCCCTGAGGGGCTACCATTGTGGGCATTCAGAGTTGTTGCCTTGCTGGGGTTTGTTGTGTGTTGTAATTATTAAAAATGGAACCTTCTCACTGCTCCTTCAATGTACTGTGGACGATTCTTTATACTCTCCTAATGAAGCTGCCGAACCTCCGGGTTGTCGGCTGAATAGCTGTGTCCAGATTCTTGAAGAAATAAAGGTTTTATAAAAAAAAAAAAAAAAAAAAAAAAAGCAGATGTCCCACAGATCAAAGGTTCCCCTGTGCCAGTGTTATTGTATGCTGATGACGCTGTCTTGCTTTCCACAACTCCATTAGGATTACAGCGCTTGATTGATAGATTTTCTACCTTTATTAAGGAAAGGAAGTTGACTATCAATAAGAGTAAAACGTACATCATGACATGTGGGGCTAAAAGCAAAAAGAAAAGCAAAGTTTTAAATTCCTTTTTTATAGATGAAGACAAGGTGCATCTAGTGGATACTTTTTGCTATCTTGGTATAACCTTCTCTAATGATAGAAAGTGGCTCAATGAATTTAAAAATATTCGTATTAAAATGGCAAAAAATGCCCATGGTGTTTTCAGATTTGCTGCGAAGATTGGGGACCGACGTACCAGGGACATGCTTAAGATCTATCAAGCTAGGTGTGTTAGTATTGCTCTGTATGGGGCGGGTGTCTGGGGAAACTTTCATGCTCATACTTTGCAGTTGGAGGAAAATGCTTTTTTTAAAAAAAACTCCTGTCACTACCATCTACTGCTTGTACTGAGCTTACCCATCGAGAGCTGGACACTAATTTTCTTACTGATCAACTATCTTTGAGTCCACTCATGATCTGGCGCTCTATCTGGCTCTAGGAAGAAAAATCTTTTAATAGATCGCTCATTGAGGATTGTCTCTCGTTGGATAAATTCCTAAATATACCCTGGTTAAATTATGTTGTTAGATGTTTTTCAGAGATATTTAATTTAAACATCTTGGTGGACCCTAATGCAGCATCTTTAATACCGTAACAAGAGCTGAAAATAAATTTCTTGGCATTTGCTGCAAGGAAACGGGCTATTGCTAATGGTTCCCTATCTACTGTTATGTTTTATAATAATCACAACATTGTTGAAGGTTTACCCATTTATCTAGTATGGGTGACAAGGCCATCCCATAAGTTTGTGCTGACCAGACTGATGTTTGGTATAGCTCATCACTTAGTGGCACTGCCAACACTTAAGAAACATCGGCAGGGGCCCTGCATGTGCGATGGCGTCTCCAAACAGAGCACTAAGCACGTTCTCTTAATCTGTAAACTGTATATGAATTTCGGTATTGCCTATTTAAAACTTATGTTTTTTAAATTAAATATGGTGTACGTACAGTTAAGCAGGCTATGAGCTTAATCTTTAACTTACAACATGTCGATATCTGTTTTTTTACTGCTATGTTTTTAACCCAATCTATTAAGGCCAGGAAAAGTATGTGTTTTTAACCTATTATATTTGTAATATTTAGGTTTTGTCTGCAAACTTGTTGTACCTGATACCCAAATGTATGTTTTATTCTTTTTTGCTGTGCTTTTATGGTCATTTTATATGTACCGAATAAAGCTTTATGAACTGAACTGAGTCCAGAACTTTCTTAGTGTGCTTTAAAAACTGTGAGAAAAACCAAACAGACTTACCAGATTTATCTTTTTTAGACGCTATCTGATTAACAACATAAAGGTTAAGGAGATCCAGACTAATTGCAGAATTCCTGGATGGGGACAAAGAAACTTCTAAAAGCTTCATCTTGGATTTTAGCTTCTTTTTTTCAAAAAATTCCTGCAAAAAAATAATAATAGTGATCTAGATATGCAATATCATTCTTATACAATTACATATAAAACTAGGAGGCAACTCCTTTATCAGTGTGGGAATTTGTCAAGTATATTTTTTGTAACAGCATGCTGAAACATCTTGAGGCAATTACAGCATTCAACACTGAAATGAACAGAAAGCATTTAAATAGATCTGATATTGTTATTGATGTTAACAATTCTCATGTTTCACATGGCTAGTTCTAGCAACCTATCTACAAGCTACAATGACAGAATTATTTTTTTTTTTTAATAAACTATAAAGGCAATTTACCTTAAAATATTACAAGCTAAAGCGAAATATTTCTGAACACATTTCAACAACCATTTGTAATAGAAAAAATTAAGAAAATAAAGGTAATAAAGCTAATAGGAAGAAGAATGAAAAGGCTAAAAACATTTACACTGATCCTTGAAGGGAGCCTGCAGTATCACTGTCTAATCATGCCGTGCAGTGGAAGGTATCTCAGGTCTCTTTTACAGCTTCAGTACTAAGGATACCCGATCACAGCATTTGATCAGTTTTCTTAATATTCTGAGTGGAAACCCTTCTTACATAGGCACATTTTTGACTTCCCTAAACATTTATAGGAAATACAGGAGGTGTTTTGTCAGTGTGAGACCAAGTTTGGCTATATGCAGAAATGTTTGGCTTTCAGGAATACCTCCTGTCATTGATCCTTCAAGAAAACACCATAAGAAGTATAAGCACAAACAAGGCTTTAAGGTAGCCTCTTTCATCCAAAGGTTGATGTCTTTTACTGATCTGCCATTGCTTGGGTGAGCTGTCCTTCAAGATTGTGGCATTTCATGGTTTGTTACAATGGCCAATTTATATTCCTATTAGAGTTTGGTGTGCAGGATGTCGTCCTTTTGTTAGAGTGCACATGTAAAATGATAATGAAGTGACTGTGTTCTTTGATGAATTTACTTTGTTTACACATACAGCACTTTAGTTACTGAGCGATGGCTGTTTTGTTTAAGAAATAGGTGCTGAATGGGAAACATAGCATTATGTATGAAGTTGGAATGCTTGGACTAGTATTAGTGACCGATAAAGAAAGATTGTGTTAACTAAGACCAGGTACATTCATCAGCATCCTGATCAAAGCATTCAAACAACATTTACATCTATACTTTTTCATTCACTGTTTTGGGTAGTGTTGGACTTGGCCCTTTTTGCAGGGTCATCCCTAAACTTTTGGCCTTCCTCCTGCATTGTTTCTGACCTATTGTTGGCTGTTTTATGACTCTGGGCACTTTACCACTGCTGTTCAGTGCTAAAGTGCATATGCTCTCCCTATTTAAAATGTGTATGTTGGTTGGATTCCATGATTGGCTTATTTGGTTTACTGTCAGACCCCAGTAAAGTGCACCCGGAGTGCCAGGGCTTGTAAATACAAATGCTGCTGGTGGGCTTGCAGCACTGGTTGTGCCACCCACAGAAGCAGCCTGGTAAAATGTATCTAAGGTCTGCCATTGCAGAACCTGCGTGCAGTCTGGTACTGTCATGCTGACTGGGCCAGTGCACCCACTTGCCAGTCCCTAAACCTTCCCTTAACTTCATATCAGTCACCCCTATGGTAGGCCCAAGGGCAGGGTGCATTGTAAGCCTAAGGTAGGACAAGCCCTGATGTGTGTGGCATGTCCTAATAGTGAATTACAGCCATTTTCATTTTTCACTATTGTAAGGCTACCTGTTCTCCATAGGCCAGAATGGGCTGCTAGAATTGTTACATTCTATGATCATAACAGACCCAGGGAACATGGTAGAAATTCGAGTTTAGTATGCCTGAACTCAGAATAATAAAATACATCTTTTAGTAAAGTTTATTTTAATATTCTGTGTTTGCAAATACCACTTTTAGAAAGTTGGTATTTGCTTGCCTGACCATTTCAGCCCGCCTCTGCTATGATGTGTATATGCCTGTCTGGTTGTGTGAGTGACAGGGCTGGGGAAACCCAGAGGGGCAGGGCTGAGTAGCCTGGTGGTAAATAGGAAGATTGGCAGTCAGATGGGTGGGAGGAGTACACCTGGGCTCTGAATAGGGTTGTGCTCTACTGCCACAATGCTGGCTCCACCTCCTGCGGAGCGGCGGATGTCTCTGCCCTGCACCCTGAATAGAAAGGCAGAGTCATGTCAACAGAGTGCTCAAGAACTGGTTTGGACTGGGCAAAGGCCCCTCTACCCCAGAGGAACAAAGGAATTAGGGGTATAAGTATTGGGAATCTGCTCCCAAGAAATTAGATCCTGCTGAAACAAGAAGAACCTCTGCCAGAGGAGAAGGAACTGGGAAAGCTGTAGGAGTACTGTCCCTGACCTGGGGGATTGGCCTGCAGTGGTTGCCTTGCTGCTGAAGGAGAGGAGAAAGACTACTAAAGACTTTGCTTCAACTTGTGCTTTAAAAAGATCTCCAAGGGCTTGAACTGAGCTTGCCCCCCTGAACGAAGTCCCAGGACCAGTGGACTTCACCCCCAGCTCCCCAGAGTCTTTTGGAAGTGCCTGCTGCTGTTGTTGGGCCTTCTGAGGGACTGCGTGTCGCAAGGAGCTGGAAGCGCGACGCAAGGAAGGGAAGCGTGTCGCCGTCGGAGCCGCTGTCGTCGCATCTCGCAACGGGTGTCACCGCTGCAGCATCGCATCGAGCGGAAGCGTCTCGCATCATTCCGGAAGTGTCTCGCAACGCCGAAGAAGCGTGTCGCCATCGCAGCCGTCGCATTGCACCGCATCGAGAGAAGAGTCTCGCATCGAGGAGGAAGCGTGTCGCCATCACAGCCATCGTAGTTGTCGCATTGCACCGCATCCAGAAAAGCGCCTCGCATTCCCGGAGAAGCGTGCCGCCGTCGGAGCCGCTGTCGTCGCATCTCGCAGAAGGGGTGTCGCCGCTGCAGCATCGCATCGAGCAGAAGCGTCTCGCAACGTAGGAGAAGAGTGCCGCTGCCAAGGCCGCTGTCGTCGCATCTCGTCAAAGGTGACGCCGCTGTAGCTGACGCATCGAGTCGAGCCTTCTCGCAACATCGGAGAAGCGTAACGCATCTGGAAGATCCCGTCTTTATTTCTTTTGCACCAAGAACTTCAACGCATCTGCATCGCTGCAACACTTTCGTTGCCCTGCGTGTCGCATCTAAGGTACATTGACTTAAAGTGTCGCATTTTAGAACTTAAGAGAAAATAAGCAATCTTCTACCAACTAAGCAACCGTATTGTGCATTTTGAATCGTTTAATGGTCTTGTGATAATCCTATATAAAGAATCCATATTTTTAATATAAATACCGGTGTGGTGTCCATTTGTAGTGTTGTCACTTGGTTACTGTATGTGTTCACAAATGCTTAACCTATAACGCTCTGAGATAAGCCTTGTCTGCTCGCGTCAAGCTACCTAGAGGGTGAGCAGGGGTTGTTTTAGTAGTGTAACCCCTTTCCCTGACTAGAGGAAAGGTTCCCTGCTTGTCACAAGTACCTACCTGTGCCAACCAGAGAACCCGGATTCTAACAGTTACCAACTTTTAACATCCAGTGTTTAATCAATAACACAAAATTCCATCCATTATTGGTATACATTTTTTCAAGTGAGGTCACACTGGATGCAGCTCAAATAGAAGTATCTACTACGCTATATTTTGCTGTGTTTGCCATCTGACACTCGAGCTTCATCTCCTGACTGCTTTTTATAACCCTCTTTTGTTAGGGTGCAATTTACCTCTGCTAATGCAGTCTGTTCGGCAAAGTGAGCCCTACTCCTATGATCCACATTGTTGTAGCCAAGATGTTACTTAATTATGGGGCTTTCTTACTCCAGCATCTAGGGGTACCACACACAGTCACAAAACTATTACTAAATACTTCCCTTAACAAAAAAAACAAAAAAAATCAAACCTATTAGCTTTTCCATTGCCGGTTTGTTTTTTAAAACATTTTTCCTTCAAGATGCTGGCACTTTTTGTGAAGTGCCCCCTGAACTTTTGTGGTAGGAAAAAAGTGAAAAAGATCCCCATTAATGATTCATAATCTGCCTCCTAGACATACACATAGAAATACCATGAAAGAATTTCCTTTATGCCAGAGAAGGAAAATTGCTCCTAACTACTCTATAGGAAAGTTTCCATTCTATTAAGGACGAGGAGTCGAGAAATATGCTTAAAACTCTCTTTGCTTTTTATTAAAGCAGCCATTTTTTTAAACACGTTTTTATTGGAAAAGTGAAAGAAAAAAAAAACTACCTGTCCAATGAGTCTCTGGGAGTAGTATAAAACAACAACATAAAATAACAACCAATCACATAACAATGGTGGTCCATTTTAACATCCAATCAGGCTCCTCCCATGTCCATGATAGTCCTTCCTTCCTGTTGAGCCTCCTTTTTGGTCATGCAAGTCAGGCTTCAGCAACCTCTTTACTGCTCTTGTAAGTTCCCATCCGATCCAGTGATCAAAGTAAATAACCAGTATGGGGCTTTTCCTTTGTGTAGACACAGTACATACCCTCCCTGAAGAACACCGCTACCTGGGTTTCTTAATGACCATAATATTTTTACAGTATGCTTGTCTTGAAAAATCTTTACTTACTTCACAGGGCGGGATTCCTTGAGAGAAACGTCTCACCCGGTGGTATAATCCTTACCTCCGCGTCCTTAATAGAATTAAAACTTTCTTACATTATAGATAGGAACATTTTTTATTCTATGTTAGTAACATAGATGAGGATTATGCCGGTTCAAAGCTTGTTCACCACCAACCGAGCCATATCCAGCACTGGCTTGAAGAAAAACCTTTTGAAGGTAAAGTCTGAGGACCAATCCGCTGCTTTAATATGTTCTCCAATCTCGCTCCAAGCAAAAAAGCCTTGGAAGCCATGGCTCCTCTGGCGGAATGTTTCCCAAAGGCAGTCAGAGCGATGCCTGCTTCTTGCATCACCCAATGAACATCCGAGACTCTTCTACAGGAAACTAGGCATCGTAGCTTTGCCAGTTTGGTGGAAAGCTCTTTAATGGGACAGGTACCCGTTTAGCTGCCAGGACAAAAATAAATTTAGTACCCGATTGACATCACATGCAACTGAGTACAGCAGAGCTGAAGGGAGGGATTACCGGATTCCACTCAGGAGCCTGCATCAGAAAAGATGGTCTCCTATCAGTGCGCCCTTCACCGCAATGCCCTGCTGAGATAGCAGAAGGTATTGATGGACTGATAGGTCAATTCTTCAGTTGCCAGACTCGCTAGGAAATTTAACACCTGAACGAAGTCAGCGACAACGGGATCCATACCCCTTCGCAGACAACAACAGGTCTATTGGGTCCAAGCTGACATTTACCTCTTGACTGTACTATCTGCCCATGCCTTGAATATGAGTTCCTCAGCATGTTGCGAAAGGCCTGGGACCAACCACCGTTCCCTCTAATCCTCCAAGCCATCAGGGTCAGGGAGCCCTCCAACACCAACTGGTGAGCAAGCTGATTCAGATTGAGAAGGAGGTGAGGAAATAGGGAGAGTCGGATTGGAGAATCCCAGGAAAGTTCCAGAAGAACCAGAAAACATACTTGTGATTTCCACAATGGTGTGATCCTTACCACATCCGCTCACTGTCGTTGGATCTGGGCAGAGGCCTGCATGATCATTGCAAACAGAGGAAACGCATAACCCTGCTCTGAAGCTCATTCCTGTAGAAAAGCATCTTTTGCACCGCTTGTGGGTCCGGCCTCCAGCTGAAGAATCTGGGCAGCTGAGGAGAGTCCGAAGGTAAGGCTTGCAAACTTGAACGCATGTTGACGATACATAAACTGAAGGAACAACCTGTGAGGGCAAAAGATGGGGACTGACAGGTAGGCATCCTTGAGGTCTAAGTGAGCCATCCAATCTGATGGGCGAAGAACATCTCGCAGGAGGTGGATGTCCTCCTCTTTGAAATACTGGTACACTAGCCATTCTTTGAACTCTTGTAGGTTTATTCCTGGGCGTTGACCCCCATCTGACTTGTCCACCAGAAAAGGTTGCTGACAAAGCAGTGGAGGTGAATGGTCATTGGTTGAGTAGCCCCTTTGGTCATCAAAGCGTGGACCTCCGTGTCTATCAGAGTTGCTTCCCTTGAAGAGAATTAGATTAGACGAGGTCCAGTCACCTGAAAGGGGGTACCATAAAACTCTATATGGAACCCTTGAACTGTTTGTAGGACCCAAGCATCTGTTGTGATCTCCCCCCGGCATGGATGATCAGGACTGCCAGCCAGATTTAGTGACTGTAGCTGCTGCTAGATAAAGACATACCCATTTACCCTTACTGATAGTCCTTTCAATAAAGGAAGAAACAAGATTGACTCTTTAAGAAGCAAAGTATGCGGCTCATCTGTCACGTCTATGAAAGCTGCTAGATTAACAACAGCTTTGTTATGCACTTATAATAGGTCCCTTTGGAAATTGGCAAGAATTTGCTGAAGACCTTCCTACGGACAAGAGGGAGAACTTTAAAGGAGTCAGGATATCCAGGTATCTACTTAACTAATGAATGTAACAGCAAGCTCATTAGACGTAGGGGCACATGGAAATAGCCATAGTTAAGAAGGTCCTACTTGCAATTAAATTATTTCGTTTTGCATTCAGTTTGAGTCCTACGAGGTATAGGACTCAAACTGGATGCATGACAAAATAATTTCATCCTTCGATTTTCTAGAAACCTCTATCTTCAGCAGCCCTGCATAAGATGAGATGCACTGCATTAAATCAGAAGGTGAAAGACTAGAGAAATATGAAAGAAAAGGGAGTTCCACAAACATCACTCCATCTGGGTTGACTGACCCAGTCTCAATCTGAATACTGAAATGTACATATAAATACCAATTCAGAATAATGACTCTTCAACAAATGTGTCAGCAACTCTACCAAGGGGAGCAGATGAGTGCTACCAATATCCCAGTTTGTGTACTTCAACATTTCAATCATACAGAAACACCAGTGATTTTTAGGGTTTGAAGTGGGCAAGGACCTCTTCCAGTAAAATCATTATTTTTTAACAAAAAACAATCCGCTTGCCCTTTCCAAATGACTGGCAAGGAAAACAGCACTTTTAAGGAGCGAAATATACTGCTCTATCTATCATTTATAAAGGATCCTTATCATCAGGAAGCATTCCAGAATTAACAAACCTCCATTTCCCACTATTGTTTCCAGGTGTACACATCAAGATATAAGGCCTCATTTTGGGTTTAGAAGCCAGTCCGTCAGTCCACCATGGCAGTGGAGGAATGTACTCCACTGTTGTGGCTGAAGAACGACTGACATACTTTGAGACCTCCACCAGGCTGACGACAATATCTGGGTTTTCAGCAGAGACTTTGCTGAGCAGGTGTCATCTTACCTGTACCACCTCAGCTAAGTTTCTAAGCTAAATTCCAGGCAGTAGCTTGTTAATGGAAAACTAAAACATAGAGTTGCTGACATACTGGGATGTTTGTCACAGCATTTCGGGGTAATTTCTTTAGTTTCCTATTTGGGACTGCCAATCTTATCCAGGGGGTCAAGAACAGGACAAATGTGCATCAGAATATCCACCCAGAATGGGTGAAATGGTCTGAGGTACCTTGATTGACAGCCCCATCAGAATTATGAGAGGTTTACTTTCACCTGGACTTTTCGGCTGTTGAAAGCTGCAGATCACATGAGCCAACATGAGAAATCACCTGGAGACTGAACCTGGGATAACAGATTCTCATGGCAATTCCCCATTCCTTATTCAGCCCTAATGGTCCAAATCGTACTGGGATGGATTTCCCCTAGATCTGGATCTGGATGCTATATTTCTTACGGAGACATGGCTTAATGAGGACCCCAGTCACAGTGCTTCCTCCCTAAGTTTGACTTGGTAAGTAGTTTTGTACCTCCACAATTGACAACTGGTGTACCCCTACAAGTCCCTAGTATATGGTGCTAAGGTACCCAGGGCATAGGTACACCAAGGGTCTCCCATGGGATGCAGCATGTATAATGCCATCCAGGAGAGACCACTCAAACTGTGACTACAAGCTTATCATTGCAGCCTGTGTACGCTGGTGCTAGCACCACTTACTTCAGATATAAGTGTCCTTCTATCTAAGGTGACTACACTTAAAACCGATCAGTCACCCCTAAGGCAGTCCTTTCAATCCTGAAGGCAAGGTGCTGGGTTATAAGTGTGGGGATGCTCCTGCATGAGCAGGACACCCCTACAAACCCCAGAGTTGATTCTCTAGGCTTTGAAAGTGCGGTCAGCCATTTTGAAACATATAGTGGCCATCCATCACTACGCGATGGCTAACTATATAGTGGCTGTGCCGAACCTGAGCATGTTTGGTATCAAACATGGTGGAATCATACCCCAACACCATTGATGGTGTTGGAGGTATGATTTCATGCACTGGGGGCCTCGTCCGGGAAGCCCACAGTACTCCGGTTAACAGCTTTCCAGGGACTGCCAGCAAGCTAGTACTACTGCCGACCCAAGACACAATTCTGCCCGCCTGCTACTGATCTCAAGCAGGGTAAGGTAGAACAATAGGTTACCTGTCACAGGGAGGTGTGACAGCCTCGCAGACAGGACTTCGTATAAGGGGGGTGAAGGGGCTTGCCAGCACCACCAGACTGCTTGGAAAGGCACATCTGGTGCCCTCCATACATACTACAGTTGGAATCAGTTCTAGAAGTCCTTGGCTCCCACTCTGGCGCTAAACTGGACATAGAACAGGGGAGTCTCCTCCCCTCTGTCCAGCCCCTCCTCTGGGAGGGGTCCCCGAGTCATCCTAACCCCTTTCTTAGGGTATAAAAGGGCTTACCTGTGGGTATGTCCTCAGATATGTCCTGGGATAAGACTCAAGTCTGAAACCACATCACACTTCAACCATCTGGGCACTTGGACTTCGTCTAAAACCGAGACTGCACCGTGGAAGACTCCTGCTGCCCCTGGTCTCGCTGTTCAGCATGTCTTCCTCGCCGTCTGTATCTGTGCTTCTTCCAGGATTTTTAACAGACCTGTGGGCATCAAGGACACCCAAAGTAATCTCCCCTGGAGTGAAGGAGTCACTCCCCTCCTTCCGGCTGCTTAACCTTGAGTAGCTATCAGTCTATTATTTTGCCTCACTTACACACACCAGCTCCAAAACGCCTCGGCATTGGAGCGCTTAATAAGCATCTTTATACTTCTACTTCTGCTGGTACCACAATGAAGCTGACCAGTCTCCTGCTCCTGACGACCCACAGACTTTGAAAGGCTCATAAACACAAGTGGTGGTTCTACAACTCCCTCGAGGCCTGACCTGTTGTCCTCTCTGCGACTTTGAGGCCAGTATCCCTCAATGGAAGCGCTGGGACAGACCCCAGTGAACCGCGTCAACTTGCTGTTGCCAAGGCCGGTTGACTCTGCACTCCAGAGATATTCGGGCTACTAGAAGCTCCAGATTCCCTTCCTGCGAAGATCAGTGTCCTCACCGCATACTCTGTACCGTGAGCCTTCATCTTTGGTAAGCTGCTCGAGGTCCTGTGCCTTTGGCCAGTGGGCCCTCTCCAGGGTCTTCTCCTGATTCAGTGAGCACCTCTGCTTGCTCTGGGTCTGATCTGTCTTTCCTGAACATGTGGAGTCCCTTGGACCGTGCTGGTCTCAATGTTGCTCCACCTCCGCTTTCCACTCTTGTTGCAGCTTCCAAGACTTGTTGGTGCTCCAGCTGGGTACTGATCCCCTGGCTCTCGACTTCCGATGTGGGGCAGCTCGTGCACGGCTCATGGCCTTCCTCAGCTTCGCCTAGTCTCCACAGCTGCAGCAAGAAGGTCACCTCAGAGTGGCATAGGTCCGTGCCTCCTGGTCACCTCAGAGTGGCATAGACTCTGTCTCCTCTGCTTGCAGGTTCTTCTTTTGAAGAATCCACCCTTGGATTCCACCAGACTCTTGAACAGCCGTCACCAACGGCATCTTTACGAAATCCTCCATTGTGGTCTACGGTGGTTTCAGACGTCACTTCACACCTATGCACCCATCTTACCTGGTGTAGATATCCAAGTTCCTGGGGTATCCACGGGTGAGGTGACTCTCCAACATCTGTCTTCCACTGGATTTCTCTAGGGCCCACTGCGAAGGGTCCTCCTTCTTCCAAACTGTAACTGTGACTTTCCTGTTGAATTCTATGGAGTAGGAGGCTGTGTTTCCACTCTGCACACTGCCTCCGTGGGGTTCCTGTGTACTTACCTTGGGTGGTTCCTTAGGTCCCCAGCTCTTTTGAGTCCTCTGGTCCAAGTCCCGACTTCGGTCGCAGTTTGCATTCCACTTTTTTAGTATAAGGTTTGGTCTCCCCCTGGAGACCACTCTGTATTGTGCGTACTTACCTCTTGCAGTTGAAATCTTATAGTGTATTTGTGTTGATATCTAACGTAGGAGATATACTAATGCGTTAGTGAGTGTTGTGTAATAAAAAGACATTTTTATAACTACACTGTGTGGTTCTTTTCTGTTTAACCAACACTACATGATTAAATCTGGTAAAACATGCTGCTTAACACACCTTCTGCACTAAGCCTGAAGGCTGCTCTCCACAGCTACCATTTATAGAGCTTTCTAAGGTTGTCTAAGATCACTGAAACCACCATAAGGGTTGTATGGATTAGTGCAAGGTGCTTCACTTAAATAAGTGTGCAACATATATTAAGCCAGCCTCCTACACTAGTCATCTTCTGGATCCCATGTTTTCTAATATAGAGGATATTCTTGTAGCGGCACCTATTTTGCTTCCTTGGTCTTATCATCTGGCTGTTCCTTTCTTGTTAGAATAGTGCCACCAACATCTGCAAGCCCTTCCAACCCTACTATCAAGTCCAGGAATTTCTGTAAACTAGATGCCTCAGCCTTGAATATACTGCTTCGAAGTTCCAAATCAGACCTAAAGCAGAAGGTCTTAGTAGATCAGCCTTTGATAGACCACAGGATCATAAACTTTGGAGTCTGCTCTTCTATTGATAGTTAAGGCCACAGTAAGATCGCACCCGCCGGCTACATGGTTCAACGATATGCTTAATTTAGAGAAAACCCGTTTGTAATGGTCTCGTAGGACTCTGGAGGAAGACGTGCAAGCCAGAGGATAAAACTGAATATAAAATGGTGATCAACAAACATCACACATTGTGCAGAGCAGCACGAGCATCCTAATACTCACAAAACATTACAACATTCAGAACTCTCTTAAGACACTTTTTCATGTGGTCAAAAAATTATCTGATGCTAGTAATCTGTCCCCTGCAGCTCTTCTGTCCCAATCTGAAAGCACAGAACTAGCTCATTTTTTTTAGGACAAGGTAGCCACTATTCAATCACACCTGGCTGAAAACACAATGGCAGGAATACAAGTTGGGGACTTTGATAGTGTGATTAGGTAATATTCTTCATTCAGTCTTAATACTCTTCAGTATATGCCAGGCTCGGCCCAAAAAAATTGAGTCATGGCCTCACTTGGACCTTTCTGGATTTCTGACCATGCTGCAATCAATTAAATCAGGCTCTTCCTTAGACCCTCTTCCTTTAGCCAAGTTGGGGCTTCTTGATCCTCAGGTGCTACAAGTGGTGGTTGATTTGCTCAATTCCACACTTTATGAGGGCTGTGTCCCATGGCACTGGAAACACGCTGTGAGAAGTTGGCCTGGTATTTGCTGTCCACTAATTAAAGTGGGCACCCTGTACCAGTCCAAACAACCTGTATGGTGATTTAAGACGTCAAAGATCACCTTAGAAAGCTATCCAAGTGGTAAATGTGGAGAGCAGACTACAGGCTTAGTCTTGAAGGAAAGTTAAGCAGCTTGTTTAACCAGAATGCAACCTTATAGTATTGGTTAAGTGAAAGGAGAACCACACAGTAGTTATAAAAATATGTATTTACGACACAGTATCTCCTACAAGGAGATAATCCCAAAGCACACAATACTGTAGCTCAGAAATTAAAGTAAATAGCACAAATACACAGTGGGCACCCAAGGGGGGGGGGGGGGGGGGGGTCCAAACCATATACTAAAATAGTGGTATTAGAACCACGCCTCGAGTCAAGACAGTGTTGAGAGGACGTAGAATCGCTTTGACCCTAAGGAACCACCCAAGGTGAGTAAGTAGGGAACCCACGGAGGACAGGCAACGCGTGGGAACACGACTGTGTGCTCCGTACAATTCTTTGGGAAAGTCAGGGTTGAAGTTTTAGAGATTAAGGACCCTTCCCAATGCACTGCGAGGAAACCCCGTGGAAAAGAGAAGGTTGGAGAGCCACCCCACCCGTGGATACCGAGGTACCCAAGTTACCTATCCCAAGGAAGCTGGGTGCATAGGTCTGAATTGGCATCGTAAACCACTATCAAACTCAATGGAGGACTTTGAAGAAGAGCCGCTGCTGGAAGGAAGAAAGGTGTACGTTGGAATCCAAAGGTGGATTGTTGTCGAGAAGAACCTGAAAACAGAGGGGATAGAGTCTGGGTAACTCAGGAGTGACCAGGGGCTCGGTAGTCGAATGACCCCCGATGTTGGGTGCTTTAGGTGCGTTAAGGGAGTCCTCGACTCTGCAGCTATGGGGACTAGGAGACGTCGAGGACGACCAGGAGCCGGATACGAGCTCTCCCACAAAGGAGTGCTGGGAGTCGGTGTCCAGCGGGAGCACCAACAAGTCTTGGCAAAGGCAACCCATGCAGAAGGTCAAAGAGAGTTATGGTTCGGACAGGGGTGTGGCCAAGCCGTCCACAACAGCAGACGCGCTTTAGAAGAGCTCCGGAGGCCCGCTCATAATCCTACAACTATCCTGTTTCATCACCCTGCATCCTACCCCCAGACTACCTGACATATAGTCCCCTATGCCCATGCTATCTCGTGGGGACGACCAAACCCCGATTGAGGCAGAGACAACGACGTTGTGGGAGAACCGGCGAGCGGAGCCCGGGCCCACACTGCCCCACGGACCATCCTGGCTCATTGCCGACTTCAGACCAGACTACGCCCGGGAGCAGCACGACCGAAGTAACGGGCTGGTGGTGACCTTTGGAGTGGGGCCCAGGCCGTGTGGCGGCTGGGGCGAGGGAAACCCGGGGTCATGAAGTGACACTGAGGGTCTGTGCAGCGCCGGAGAAGGGTGCGGTGGGCCCACGGTCGAGCGCTGCCCACCACTAGAGATCCTGGACGTTTACCCGCCTGGCGACTACCGGTGACGAGCCGTGTGATGGTCCCAGAGTCGGAGCTGGGAGCCAGCCTGCATTGCGGTGGGCTGCGGTCACGCGCAGCACCTCTGTGCCAGGACTCAGTTGGGGGGACGCCTCGCTCGGCGGACCCATTGGCCGGTGACGCTGGACCCCGACATATCGGAGCATTGCGACCCTCTGGGCTCTGACTCTACCTCGTGTTGCCTGTGGGAGAGGCGGCTTCTTGTGGGATTGGAGATCCCAGAGCCAACCCCCCCCCTCCTCTAGCCGTGTGGTCCTGGAGCCCTGGGTGCTCCTTATGATGTCATACCCCTGCCTGGGACTTATGCCGTAATCTGATGACGTGGCCCGGCCCGCCTGGGATTCTAGTGGCACCCCCCCTCGCACCTGTCACAGGTGTGATTAAGTGCAGGGCAGCCTGGCTAGTGTTGGTTGTGCGGATTTGACGAGTGCTGCGACCTCCTTTGCTGTCTGCTGCGGCCTACACCTCCTCTACGTACTACACAGGCCTGGCCCTCCATTAATCCAGGGACTCGGCGGAGTGGGCAACCATGATCCGCGTTGTGTCCTACATGTGCCCTTACCGCTTAGTAGCAGGGACTCTGTATGAAGACTGCCTCCCTGCGTCCTGGCCTAACCAGCAACAGCAAGCGGGGAGACCACCTCCTATACCTACAACGGCCGCTTGGAGACGCTTCTGCGCGGGAGCTGTGCAGCGCTGCAGAGAGGGGCTGTGCGGAGGCGCCCATTAGGGGTTGGAAGGTAGCTGCACGCGTTAGCGGTCGGGCTAGGTCTGGTGCAGCCTGTGGGTGGGTCACCTTCACGCCTGCCTGCCTCGAAGACAGACATCTGGATCGACAGTCACAGAGGACCCTTCGCTCTTTAAGGGACAGTACTATTGTGGCTACAGACAGACGTGATCGCCCTGCATGCCGACCCCTGTGGACCTACGCCAACATTGTTTGGAACGGACTACTACCATTGCAAATGACCCGGGACAAGCTGCAGGGCCCGTTGGATCGCTATGCCGTGGCACAGGTAGCAGAACCGGCGCGCCAGGCCTTTACCGGCCCAGACAACGCTGCACTCATGGGGGCAATAACACAGTCTCGAGCCACACTGGAGGCTAAGATCGGGGCGGTGGGTTCGGATGTCATGCTGATCCGCCAAGATCTCCGCAAACCGGTCGATAGGATAACAGAGGCCGAGACCCGTATATCTACTACAGAGGACACAGTCACATCCCTCCAAAAGAGGGTATTCTCTCTGAAATCTATCACAAAGAGACTTGCGATCAGAGCAGAAAATGCCGAGGGCAGAACTTGGAGGAACAACCTTCGCTTAGTGGGCTTCCCGGAGGGCTGCAAAGTCAATAACATGGAACAGTTCCTTACCATGTGGATTGCGAGATGGATCCCTCAGTCCTCTCTGTCCCAATGCTTTATTCTCGAACGTGCACATCGCGCCTTGATGCAGAAGCCGCCGCCGGGGCTAGACCACGGCCCATTATCGCCAGGCTCCTAAACTTTCATGAACACGAAGCTATCCTTACGCAAGCCAGATTGGCTGGCAAACTTCACTATGCCTCCCATCCCATTTAAATTTTTCCAGACTAGACGGGACTGGTGCAACAACGCTGGCAATCGTTCATGGCTGCGAAGGCCCGGCTCCGGGACCTGAAGATCCAGTATGCCTTGCTTCACCCGGCTCGGCTGAGGGTTATCTATAAATCACGCACGCTGTTCTTCGACACCCCCGAAGAGGTCTTTGCCTGGACGGACGAGAGGCAGAAGCTCAAGTGGCACATCCCGCCACATATTGACTTGGAGGCGCCCTCTGGAAAGGCCGCACAGAAGACTGTCAAACCTAAAGGGAAATCGAACCGTAGATCACGCTCAAGGCGCCGCTCAAAATCGCGGGGTATAAAGCTCCTATGTGGATGAAGACGGACACGATTTATCACTGTCATGCAATGGAGACTGAGGGTTGCGAGTACAATGTTTATCTGGCTGATGAAAACAGTCCCAGGGCCTTCGTGGGACTTTTCCCTCCGTAACTCTCCTCTCAGTAGCTGAGAACTTTATCTATAACTGGGGATAGTTTACTGGGGATCTATTGGTTTGGGGTTGGACTGCCCCAATTGGAGCAGAAGTTAGACCCCAAACGCGACAGATGCTTCAACGTTTTTTAGGTATTGGGTGGGGTCGGAGGGGGGGGGAAGCGATTGTTCAGTTTTGTTGACTGTGCTGTGCCATGCTTTTTCATGCTTATCATCTTCATGCCACACGACAAGCCATGCTCTACATTTATTCCTTACACTATGCCCTATGTCAGACCCCGGAAGTAGGCTCCAGATAGTTAGCTGGAATATACGGGGGAATTGGACAAGATCAAAGGAGGGGCTGTCCTTCGACAGACCAAACACGCTTCGGCTGATGTCCTGCTACTGCAGGAGACTCATCTTTTGGGTTATAAGGCGCTATGTCTTTCTCGGTTTGGCTACATACAGGGTTCACCGGAGGTTCCGGTGGGGTGGCGGTCCTTGTTCATATAAGAGTCTCCATCACACACACTAAAACACGGTCTGAACCCCAGGGTAGGTATACAGTTGTGACTGGTATGCTATATGGGGAACTCGTTATATTTGGCAGTGTTTATGCGCCTCCCCCATTATTCGAGTCATTTGTTGAACGCCTGACTAGAATAATGCTAGAGATACCCAAAGGCCTCTCCATTATAGGTGGGGACTGGAATGATGTTTTGATATTGGCTCAGGATAGATGGAGACCGTGTAGAGGGCTGGGGACACTCAGCAAAACACGGCTACAGACATTGGTGCGGGAGATGGGCAGGGGGGACATGTGGAGACATCTACACTCGACAGCACAAAGCTATACTTACTATTCTATAGTACACGACTCATTCTCAATCTTGGACTATATACGTGTGCAGATTAATTACTATCATCGAATCGCGGAGGCAGATATCTTGCCTTGGGGCCTGTCGGATCACTCTCCAATAGTTCTGACATTGCTGTTGGGGATAGTCCGCCCACCCTTCCGATGGCGCCTGTCGACGTGGCATCTCCAGGACCCACAATATAAGACCTACATATATCAGGCCATGACGGCTTATTTCACTGAAACCTTGGGAACCGTGAGCTCGGTGGTGACCATCTGGGAGGCTATGAAGCCAACCCTTAGGGGTGCCTACATATCTTTTGGAGTCATCCAACGGAAAAAGCGCCGGGAAGTATTGCTACAAAAAAGGAGGCTCAGCTGCGGGATTTGGAACAGCGGAGTCGAGATGTAGACGGCAGGCAGATTTGCCGCCAGCTTCTTCTCGTGCAACAAACACATGCCAACACACTGCACGAGGAGGCCAGACAGGCTTGGCTGGCCTCACGCAGCCGAATATATCAGTGGGGGGACAAGTTGTGCTCTCTCCTGCATGACCTATGCCAACAGGCATTCCACCAATCGACGACACCTCGTATTTTGGGCGACGATGGCCAAACACTAATGGACCCTGCCCAGAACGGGGATATCTTTGTGACCTACTTTGCCGACCTATATGCCCCCAAAGACGCCCAACCAAAATCTGTGATTTGCCGCTTCATTGATGACTTACCCCCAAAAGCCTTATCAGATGTGGCGTGGACAGAATTAGATGCCCCTCTGACAACCGAGGAGCTGAGTGGGGGCCTAACGGACTTGCGCACGTGTAAAGCTCCGGGTCCTAACGGCTTCCCATGCGAGTTTTATAAGCTCTTCCAGTCCCAGTTTGTTACCCACTATCTTGAGGCGGTGAATACGGCCCTCGAGGAGAGGAGTCTTGCGTCGGACTGTTGACATGCCGAGATCGCGGTATTCCCTAAGCCCGGCCAACTCGCGGACCAACATTCATTGTATCGTCCCATATCGCTGCTAAATGTGAAGGCCAAGCTCTTCGTCAAATCCCTTGCTAATCGTATCGTCCCCTTTATGTCAGATCTGGTTCATCCTGACCAGGCAGGCTTCATGCCTTGCCGGACCACTTGCCACAATATCCGGCGGGCCCACAATGCAGTAGCAGCGATCAACCATATTGAAGACCCAGCAGCGTTGCTGCTGGCCGACATAGATAGGGCATTTGATTCATTGGGGTGGACGTATTTGTTTGCTCACCTGCAGCGCCTAAACATTGGACCGTGTCTTATGTCCTATATTCGACTGCTGTATACACATCTCACGGTCTCGGTTAAAGTGGCAGGTGCGGTCTCTGACCCCTTCTCTATAGGGCGTGGCACTCATCAGGGATGCCCCCTGTCCCCCTATCTATTTGCGTTGGCACTAGAACCGCTGACCTCATGGGTCCGGATGGACGCACAGGTCAAGGGGGGATATCAGATCGGATCGCCCTCTATGCGGACGATGTACTTTTCTTTCTATTGGAGCCGCATCGGACAGGACCTCGGTTGCTCCTCATAATGCAGGTATTTGGAGAGATCTCGGAGCTATATATGAATACCCGGAAGTCTATACTCTGGCCTCTGCGTGGGGGTTCGGAGATTGGCGTATGGGTTGGAGAAGTAACGATAGTCACAACAGGGTTTAAATACCTTGGGGTTCACCTTGCGTCCTCCCAATCGGTATCGTGGGACAAAAACATCACTCCCATCTGGTTGCATACCCAGGCCGAGATGAAGTCATGGGCATGTATGCCCCTATCTATATTAGGTAGGTCAGTGATTTTCAAAATGGCATCACTCCCTCGCCTTCTCTACCAGCTGCAGAATCACCCCTTTCAAATACTGCCCACCTGGTTCCGATAGCTTAACTCCAGACTGAGCCATTTCCTTTGGCCGCTAGAGTCGTGCTAAAAATATGCTTTCAGTCTACCTACTGTGGGGGGATAGCGACCCCGGACATTCAATCATATCATGCAGCAATACATCTCTTGGTGCTGAGCGACTGGTGATACAGGAATAGAAATGACCCGGCATATCAGGTGCAACGGTGGCTCATGGGCAGCACATTACCTCATTTGCTCCTTCATACTCCAAAAGAGCTCCGACAACTCCCGCCTGCTTAGCGGGTGGTTTTCGGAGTATGGAAGGAATCGCTGCGTAGAATGGGATGGTGGCAAAGACTGACGAGAGAGATGCCTCTCTGGCAGAGCGGTCTTATGTCACAGGTGTATACCCTGTTGGGGTTTCGGGAATGGGATGCCATAGGTATCTCTACATTGGGAGATGTGATGCGCGGCACCGTCGAAGTCCTTTCGGGAGCTCAAGAAGGAATTTGAGATACCACATACTCAATTCTACAAGTACCTGCAATTCCGCCATGCTCGAACACCATATCTGGACTCTCTCCCGGAGTTCAACCTGATAGAGGCTCAGGTATTCATGGGCGATTTGAGAGACCACAAGACGGCAAAAATATACAAAAAGCTGGTGATGACTCTCTCTACGACCCTGGACTCACTTCGGGAGAGATGGCAGACAGACCTTGGTCCCCTTGATAATGATGACGAAACGGAGACATTGGAATCCCCGAGGGGAGCAGCAATAGCGTCACACCTAAGACTTATCCGGGTTTAAATGCATACACCGCACTTATTTTACTAGATATAGGCTGTAGAGGGCAGGCATGATAGCTTCCCCTACGTGTCTCCGCTATGGCAGCGCGGAAGGCATGTTGATACACACCATTTGGAAATGCACTGTGCTTAGCAGATTTAGGACTGGGGTCACGACCTGCCTGTCGGAAGTACTGGGATGGGAAATACCCCTGTCTCCCAAGCTTGCTCTATTACATGTTGCTGAAGAGATTGGGGGAAACCTGTATAAAAGGCATTTGTTATTCTTAGGCCTCACCCTGGCTAAAAGGGATATAGCTAGGACATGGAAAGACCCAGCCCAGCCCAAGCTGGGAGCGTGGAAGACGGGTCTGGATTGGTGCACGCGTCTGGAGCAACCTATATTTAAGGCACGGGGTTGCCTGCAGAAACACTTCAAAATCTGAAAACGCTGGGTGAGCTTTCGAGGTCTCATTTTGGAACCCCCTCCACCACGCATAACTGATGTGGAGACCTCTTGATGACAAATCACGGGGAAAAGAGGATACATGGGCCTGCGTTGTATGTGAATTTGCTTGAAAGGTATGATAAACTGACTACTGCTTTGTTAAATGGCACACCTGGTTGTAAAGTTATGGGCTGCTGTTCACAAGCCCAAAATATTTATTTTTTTATTCTTTAAATGTCATTTGGAAGTCCCCAGCCTGATTCTTACACTACTGATCAGTATTTATTGTATTTCTTCTGCCTGAAATGTAGCTGTCTTATCTGCGGACTTAATAAAAATGTGTTTTGGAAAAAAAAGATGGTTACGGTTCGGACCAGCAAGGTCCAGGAGACTCACCACAGCAAGGGGAGTCAGGGCAGGCATGGAGCAACCAGGGTAGCCCAAGGTAAGCAGAGTTGACCCTCAAATGGACCCACATGCCAGAGGCACAGGAGTCGCGATAGGACCTTGAGCGATTTCATAAAGCAGCAGCTCTAGGAGCACTCGGTGCGAGGAGGCCCGAGTTCTTTGTAGATAATGGTGACAAAGGTTGGAGCTACTTGAAGCCCAATGCACTTGTTCGGGAAACTCCAACAAGCATATGCACTTGCAAATGTACACGGTGCACAGGGGTTCCGGTACTGCAGCCCCCACAAGGGATTCTGACCTCAAACTTGGTGAGAGGGCAGCTCGGACCTTGAGGGACATAGAAACCCACCTCCTGTGTTGCTGAAGCCTTCAGAGTCCATAGGAGCTTGGGGTCAGCAGACCGAACAGCAGTGTTGCGGTGCCTGCAAATGCAGGGGAGTGAGTCCTTCCCTCCTACACGGATCCTGTACGGTGGACCGGCACAGACAATGCAGCAGACTGAGCGGGAGACAAAGTGGGTGCAAACGAAGTCCAGAGTGTCCAGACGGTCAAAGTTCAGTGGTTTCTTGCGCTCGGATCAAACGACTATCCCCAAATTACCGCCTGCGCCTCATTCACTTTAAATATTTACATAGGCTTTACCAGACACCTGCTCAGCTGCACAATGAAATGAAATGGAGATTTATAGAGCGCAAAACATTAACCCGAGGGTGTCAAGGCGCATGCTCATCAGACAGGATTAAACTAGGCGGTTCGAAAGCACCTGAAAGACTGAACAACCATGTCTTCAAAGCCTTCCTGAAGGCCAACAGATGGGTTTCTTGTTTCAACCTCATTGGGAGAGAGTTCCATAATTTGGTCGTACCTACCAGAAAACTTCTTTCACCCCAGGACATTTTTTTTACCCTGGGAACAATCAGATCATGGGCAAGGGATGAACGAAGATGACGGACTGGAATATAAGGTTGTAGATTCCGTTTTAGGAAGCCTGGCCCTATGTCACGCGTGGCCTTAAAAGCAATGCACAGAGCCTTAAACTCAATTTGTCTCTTAACTGGCAGGCAGTGTAGATCTTTGAGCGCCCTTGATACAGATTTGTGTCTTGTGATGTTCAGCAGCATTTTGCGCCACCTGTAATTTGGACAGTTACTTTTTTCGAAGATTGATAAAAGGCCCATTGCAATAGTCTGCTCTAGATAGGACCAGTTCTGAGACCATTAGTTTACGTAGCTAAGCCGGAATGAATGAGAGGATCTTTCTCAGAAGCTTTAGCGTGTAAAGGACAGGGAAGTAACCAGATTAAGATTACTTTCAAACTAGAGTTTAGAGTCAAATATGATTCCAAGATTCTTCACCTTGATTACTGGTGTTGGTAACGGACCCAACTCCAAAGGCCAAAGATCGGGGGACCAGAAATTGGTGTGGGCACCAAAGGTTAAGACCTCCGTTTTACTCGAATTAAGTTTTAAACAGTTGGTGGCCATCCAGCCACAAACCTGACGAAGGCAGGTATGAAAACTGTGCCATGGTGTGAGTGGGTGAGCCTGTCACGGAGACAGTAATCTGCGTGTCATCGGCATAGGAAATAGCTGAGAAACCCAGGGACCTGATCATCCTTGCCAGCGGTGCAAAATAGATATTAAAAAGAGTCGGGCTCCAAGACGACCCCTGTGGCACCCAGCCTGGTAAAGTAAAGTTAGGTGACGTAAACTCATCTAGGGCCACAAATTGCTCCCTGCCGGACAAGAATGATTCAAATAGAGTGAATGCTTTCCCTTTGATACCGATGCCCCTCAGAACTTCCAACAGTTTCTGGTGGTTCACCATATCAAATGCGGCGGAAAGGTCAAGCAGCATAAGTGCTGCTTTGCCACCCGCGTCAACTGTCTGCCTAATCAGTTCAGATGATGTAATCAGGGCTAGTTCGGTACTATGATGTTTTCGAAATCCGAACTGGGTATCATCTAGAAAACCATGCCTCTCAATATATTCTGATAGAATGCCATTCATGGCCTTCTCTACCATCTTTGCCGGCAGCGACAAAGATGGGACCTATCCCCAATGATAGATGTTTGCGATGTTCTGCTCCTGCAGCAGACTTCTCCCACCTCGCCTGAAGTGCAGTGACCCTTAGATATAGTAAACCTATATTTTAAGTAAGTGGTGCATGCACCAACTTACACAGGCTGCGATGGCAGGCCTGTAGGTTCCAGTTTGCACCGCCTCTCATGGGTGGCATAATACATGCTTCAGCTCATGGGAGGCGTCTGGGTTACCTATGCCCTAGGTACATGGGTACCATATACTAGGGATTGACAAGGGTACCCAGTTATCCAATCTGGAGTGTACCCAAGTACATAACATAACTGATTAGCAGGATCCCAGTCAGACTAGTCAAAAACAGTAGAACATCAAGCAAAAAGTGGGCGGGGGAACCATAAGAAGCAGATCCTACTTTCCTACACATGCTATGACCTCCCACTTTTAAAGAAGCCCAATCTCGATCCAACCAATTGGGCTAATTTTAGACCCATTTCTCTGCTGCCCGCCTTTTCCAAAATTTGGAAGCAAGTTAGGAGGGGATATACTCCATGTGTTATGGTCCTGCACATCCATACAGTCATATTGGGAAGCGGTCACCAGAACTTGGCATAGAGCGCACGCTTAGCATGTTGTGGGAGGTGTGTATCCTGGAGTTATACAAGAGATCTAAAAAACACATGGTGACATTCCGCTATTTCGACCTAGGACTAATAATAGGCAAATGCCTACTTACAAGGCAGTCGAAATCCCGGAGGCCCCCCAGTAAAATCCTGGTATTAGTTATTACTATGCTGGGCACAGGTGGAGAGTATAGCGCTGTGGCGCGAAGATGCACTAGGCATTAGAAAGCAGCCTGTAGCAGCGGAATGGGACGCAATACTATCCGACTTCCATGCCCTATGGCACAGTTTCTCTGGGGACTCGGATGCTATGTCTGAGTAAGCGTCGGACTGGCGCCTGAAGTTCTGGAACAAGCACGCATGAGGAGCGAGCGCGTAAGACACCGGCACAGCGCCGTACATTGCGTACCCTACTATGAGTCTTCCCAACAAACAAACAAATTTCCCCCGTTGACATACATCTGGCTTCAACAATGTGTCGCAGATTAACCTATTATGAAGTAGGGTGTAGACTGGCAAAGACATCCTATACAGCACAGTTATGTCCAAATACACGCGCAGACCAACAACAAGTCGTCAGGAAGGTATAGTTCAAAACGATGCTCTATCTTATAGACCTTAAGTTTATTATTATGAGAGGTGAGAAATGTGTTATATTCCCTGTTTCATGTATGTTCTATTGCCAACTTATCAAACAGAAGAGAAAAAAAACAAAAAGGATTTTTGCACCATCGCTCGGACTGTCTATTGATATAAAACCCAAAAGTGGAAGAGGGGGCATAACCCCTGTACAGCCATGTAACTCCTGAGCAGTTATGTACTATATAAAATGTGAAAAAACAATAAACAAATTTAAACAAACAAAAGAGAGAATTTGCACTATACAAATACTGTGTTATGTTAAACATTATATTTGTTTTTGCTTAAGTGAGTTTTTTTCCATACTAATTCTCATGGTTGTCTAAGATGATGTTGGATTGGCACTTGAATAGGGAAGAATTTATATTATGCCTCCTCATTTTGCCCTACATACCCTACTGCTAGGTCTTCCACTTCACAAGCATGGATTCCCTATCATACAAAATGTTAGACCTGACAGTGTTTGGTGTGATCTTTCAGCCAAACATTTTACTCTCCTGCTTGCTGAAATCCATTTTTGTTGGCTTCCGGACTCTGTGCACTTTACCAGTGCTTGTGCTCTCTCCTTCCAACATGGTAAAATTGGCTTACACCCAATTTTCAAATTTAATTCACTTAGAAGTCCCTAGTAAAGTGGTAAAACATGTACCCATGGCCTGTATATTAAAGGGTACTAGTGGATCTGCAGTATTTATTGTGCCACCCACTAAAGCAGCCCTTTAAAACCATTGCATCGCCATTGCAGCCAATTTTGAACTGCCAATTCCAACTTAAAATAAACCTTTTGCCAGGCCTAAACCTTCCTTTTTAAGACATATAGGTCACCCCCATTTCGCAGGGTGCTTTGTATTCAAAAGATAGGATAGGTGTTTGATGTTTTACATGCCCCGGTAGTAAAAACACCCTCCCAAGTTTGTTTTTCACTGCTGTGAGTCCTCCCTCTCATAGGATAACATTAAGTTACCTTATCACATTTAAAAAGTGTTAACCTTTGAATCAGAACATGTAGAAATATCATTTTTGGTCTCATAGGAATCTTAATTTAAAATCCGCTTTAATGAGTCACAACTCTGAAAATGACACTTTTTTAAAGTTTACATTTTTTTGTCCAAAACAGTTTCCTAGGTCACAGGACTGTGAATAATTAGCAGTTAACCTTTGTATTTTCCCTAGACAGTGGGACACAATGTTGGCAGGATGGAAGGGGCGGAGCTGTTCCATGCCTCACTTACATTTCAAACTCCAACATACTCACAAAGGAACTTGACACCAGCCTTTTTCACCCTAGACTACTTGGAGCCTTGGAAGGGGAAGAGAAGAACTTTCCAGAACCAGATGTGGGGGTATTCAGGATGTCCCCTGCACGTCAAAGGTATAAATATTGGACCTCATGAACCACCTCTTCAGTACACTCCTGGACCTGTGGACTACAGAAGAAGAACAGCCTTGTTCCCCAGAGGACTGCCCTGCCACTTGAGGTTTGCCCTGCTCCCTGTAAAGGAAGACTGGGCCTGCTCTCTTCATCCTTGGAACCAACTAGTCAGTTGTCAGAAGACTCCAGCTTGCCCAAAATGCAGCAGCCAGGCTGCCTTTTTGCCCTTCCAAAGTTTTCCTCTGTCTCTGGCCATCTTCACAAACTGCATTGGCTCCAGTGGGGAAGCGCATCCACTTTAATACCTTGTGTATGACCCATAATGTCTTGTTCTCCCAAAGGGCTCCTATTTTGCCCAATCTCCTGTCTTGCTACAGACTTTCTCGCCACCTACATTCAGCTGATCTTAACTTGGCCACTGTCCCCCTAGTCCGGAGGGCCTGAGCTGAAGGCCGCTCATTTCGCGCTAACGGTCCGGTTCTTTGGAATGAACACCCTTGTGCCGTCAGGAACACTGAAAACCATCTGCACTTCAGAAAATACCTCAATGCATGGTTTTTTTTCTACAGAAATTGCTCTCTGAGATGCCGATACCGTCAGCTCTCTATCATCGAGGTCAAGCGCTGGGAGGCTCCATTGCTGGGACAGCTATGCACTCTATAAAACCCCATAACATACCATAAATCCCATAACATTCTAGGCTAACCAGAGTGACTACAAGGGTCAGTTGGCTGACCTGGTCTGAGCTATAGAGACACAAGAAACTCTAGAGGTTTCCCTGCAACTGCCCAGCTCACCTGCTGCAACTGGACTTGACACTCCTCCCCGAGTAGTGCAGGCCTCTGCTAGAGTGTGTCCCTAATCCCCAAGAGGTGCCTCCCCAGATCCTGGACACTTGGCTGGCATCAGAGTGCACTACTCTGTGAAGAGAGGAGAAATCCTGACATTTTGGCCTCTTCTCCACCCTGAAAATGCCACTTCACGCGGAGGCACAATTGCCACAACAACTACCAACACAAAGCTCCAGTAAACCAGACTCTTTGCACTACGGCGACTACCAGCAATGATCGGCAACACAAGAGCTGCATTTTGTGCTAAAGCAATGACAGCCAGCGGTAACTGCCAATGCAAAGCTCCAACGCAACCGTCTGCGACTCCTGACCAGCTCTTCACGTTACAGCAATAACCATACATAACGTCACGCCTGCTTTTTGCATTGTAGCGCAAAGCTCTCCTTACTCCTTGAGCCCTCTACCACCATGCAATGGTGGCAGAGAGCTCTTGTGCTGGACCTTGAGAAGGTAACTTTTTCAGCAGGACTAACTTGGTCCCTGTATCCGGCCCGCGCTCCATCACGGTCAACCTCAACTTTTGACTTTTCATCTCCAGTTCTACTGATTAGATTTTTGATGCTCCGGTTTCATTTTATTTATTAATATTCTCTCTGTTGTTTAAAATTGGTGAGGTATTTATAAAGCACGGCTAATCACTCGATAGGATATCCACGCATTTTAAGGCCCCGGAGACTCATTCGAACAGCCAGGTGTTGAGGACTTTTTGGAATTCCTGAATGGAGGTGATGGTCCTGAGGTGCATGAGGAGGCTGTTTCAGTTCTTTGCTGCGATGTGGGAGAAGGAGCATCCTCCACTTCTGCTTGGGTAAATGCAAGGTGCATGGGCAAGTGAAAGGGAGGCAGAGCTTAGTCTTCTTGATGGTTGGTGGAAGTTCAGGTGGTAGTTAATGTAGGGAGGTCCTTGGTTGTGCAGAGTGTTGTGTGTGTGGGTCAGCAGCTTGAACTGGCATCTCTTCTGTATGGGCAGCCAGTGAAGTTTCCTGAGGTAGGGTGTGATGAGAGTTCGAGGAAAGCAGAGGATGAATCTGGCTGCGGCGTTCTGTATGGTTTAAAGTCTCTGCAGAAGGTGTGCAGCGATTCTTACATAGAGGGCATTGTGGTAGTCCAGTCGGTTGGTGATGAGGCCTTGTGTTACGGTGCTTCTCGTTTGTGGAGGAAGCCACTTGAAGATCTTAGGTAGCATTCGCAGAGTGAGGAAGCAAACAGAGGAGACTGTGTTGATCTGTTATTTCATGGTGAGCTTGTTGTCAATGATGATTCAGAGTTTCTGGCATGGTTGGAGGGGGTAGGGGTGGGTTCTAAGACTCATGGCCACCAGGAGTCGTTCCATGTGTTGTTGCTGTTGCCAAATATCAGTCATCCCGTCTTGTCTGTGTTCAGCTGCAGACAATTGCTCGTCAACCAGTTGGCAATGTTTGTATTGCATTTGTGGAAGTTGGTTCTGGTGGGAGGATGAGTTAGGTGTCGTCTGCGTAGGAAATTATGTTGAGACCCTGGGATCTTATGATGCTAGCCAGCGGGGTCATAATTGCGTTGAAGAGCGCGGGGCTGAGGGATGAGCCCTAGGGGTACGCGGGTTATCTCCTTGGGTTCAGAGGTGAGAGGATCTTTTGGTTTCTCTGGTGAGGAAGGAGGTGATCCATCTGAGCGCGTCCCACAGGATGCTGTGTGGTGGAGTTGTTCGATCAGTGTGTGGTGAGATTACGGTGTCGAAGTCTGCTGAGAGGTCGAGGAGGATCAAAGCTGCTGTTTCTCCTCAGTCCAGGAGGGTTCAGATGTCATCGGTGGCTGTAATCAGGACGGTTTCAGTGCTGTGATTGCTGTGGAAGCTGGATTGGGAGGTGTTGGGTAGCTGGTTCTGCATCAAGTGTGTCATGAGTTGATTGTTGATTATCTTTTCCAGTACCTTCACTGGGAATGGGTGATGGAAGATTGGCCGATAGTTTGTTTTGTTCGCTGGGGTCTGTGGAGGGTTTTGAGAGTACTGGTCTGACTTTGGTATCTTTCCAGCGATTGGGAAATGTTGCAGTGGTGATAGAGATGTTGAGTAGGGTTGCGAGTTCCTGGCTGATCCTTTGGTTTCCGAGGTTGAAGATGTGGTGTGGACATGGGTCTGTAGGAGCTCCCAAGTGGATGGATTTCATGGTGGAGGTGGTGTCATGACTGGAGAGTATGTTCCAGGTGGTCAGTGTGTGGCTCAAGTTGGTTACGGTGGTGGCGTATCTGTCGGGCAGTCCGTAGGTGTGGGTCAGGGTTCGAAGTTGTTGTATATGGTTGTGATTTTGTTGTAGAGGTTGTTGTACAGCTCCTGTGAGGGTGTGATGTTTTCACAGCCAGAATTCCTCAACGATGTAAAAAAGTTCCTAGTTGTTGTTTCCGCTGGTTTCGATGCGTGCAGCACTGACTGTCTTCTTTGTTGCCCTCTAACCTGAGCCTCAAAGATATTTTGCACCAAGCCACCGGACGATAAAGCACAGGTTAATGTAGTGCTTTTGTGATTCACTCTGACAGGGATTGCAGGCCTCAAAAAATCCACTCGACCACTCGCAATTTCGAGTGAGATTTTATCAGGTCGAGCTATTTTTAGAATTTACTTGTTCCTGCTGAGGAGTTAACTGAAGCAGAAAGGAACAGGTGTTCTTTTCTTTCAGAATGTGAAGAAGTAATAAAGAGGCCTTTAAATCTTTTTTCCTCTTGACACATTTTGCAGTCTGTTCAAGGACAGAGGACAAATGTCAGTTTGTTTGTATTAATTGTTACGTATCTGTCCCTGGAGAATGGCATTTAATTTTTTTTCTCTGGTTATAGGTAGTGCTTTTTGTCATGTGAGTTATCTGACAATAATTGTGTATAAAAGGCTGCAAAATGTCTGGTTTTTTCTAACAACATTTAAACAACTTGTAAATGATTAGTACAAGTATATATCAGGAATTATCAAAGATCTTTTTTTGTAATTCAGAAATGTGAGGCAAACAAAGATTTACATAGAAGCTTAACAAATCAGCACAGTTTACATGGTGATGTGTAAATGACAAATATTTGCAGAAACTAGATTTCCAGACATTGTACACTATACAGTTTTAAAACAAGCCAGTGGGAAATTCTGTGACCATTTGAACGTAAAATCTGCTGATTGCAAATGATAGTGTGCTGCTACTCTGTGCTTTAGTTATGTATTTAATGAAAGTGAAATTTTTTAAACATGATTTAGGAAACATTCCTGCCCCTGCAGTGATGACAAGGCGGTTAATGAACTGAGGCCAGTCAGCGTTCATGTGTATCCTATATGTGGCTAGATATGTATTATTTATGAAGCAAAACGTTTACTCAATTAAATCAAACAAAAGAGTTTTCTCTACAGCAGACATGCCGAACTCGCGTATTTGAAGGTGCTCTCATGTGTGATCAAGAAGAAAATGGCATCTCAGGGAAATAAAATACTTGCCCAGAATCACATAATTATAAACCAGTTTATGGGTCAAGAGCATTATAATTGGGTTGAGTAGATTATTTATGTCACTAGACCTGCAGGTCTAGGAACATTTTTAGGATTTTTCCAGACCTAGTTATAAGGAGAGCAAATTCTTCCAAATTAAAGATGTACATTACACACCTGAAGAGCACAAATGAGGCATAGTGGTGCTCAATTCCATTGTTCAGATACAAATATTTGCGGACAGACCCTTATCTTCTGCACATGGAGAAGTAAACAATGAGAAAAAGAATTACTTGCATGTAACACCAGTTCAACAGTACTTTCACTCCTCATAGATTTGCCTACTTTGTAATTACTTCCCTTTATCAGAATTTGAACGCTTTGGGAAAAGCTAGTATTAAAGTCATACAATTATTAAATTACCCTCTGTAGCTTATTTCTTTCAAAGTGTCTCCACGATATTGCCAAGGAGGTGGACAAGCCGGAACCCCACCTTCACAAGGCCATCTTCAGCATATATCAATACTAACACACAGGGAGGCGGCAATGAGACTCAATTTAGTTAAAATTTGAGTACCTCCCATTCTATAAGAGAGAGAGAACTAAGAAAAATATTTAGTGGAACCAACCTAGCTAGGAGCAGCAGAAGTAAAGGCTTGAGGTCCCGGAAGACCAGATTGAGACGGGCCCTGTCCAATCCAAGGGGAGGCACGTGCATATGAAGACATTTCTTGTGAACATAAAGGACCAGTGGATATTATTTTTGAAACACCTATTAGCTATGCAGGTTTTTATTTCTAGTCCTGTGGTCAAGACAACTCATACGTCTGAAGGGAGAGTGACGGAAGGCGCCAATTATGTGATACAAAAGAACATACCTTTTGCTTTCTTTTTTCCTGTTTCAATATGACCCGTGACCTAAAAAATACAAGCCATACTATTATTTAAAACAATTGGGATTATAAAAATTAGCAGAATTACATCAGACACACAAAGCCGTTATAAGGGGGCATGAATTCAAGATATACATACATGCAAAAGAAACAATGGACCACGACCACCCCCATTTTACGTCATGAAAACTTGCCTATCTGTTCAGCCACAACGTAAAAGCAAGGTTGAAGGGCTCACATATGGTATCATAAAGGACTAGAATCTTAAGTATAACATTTTCGTTGGTTTATTTAAACCATGGCCAATGCATCAAATGTAACTCACACCCCTAATTACACAGTGACAATGTTCGTTGCGTAGTTGCTTTTCATTCAGTACTGATGGGGTTGTTGCACAGTGACAATGTCCGCTGTGTAGGTGCTTTTTAATCAGTATTTATAGGGCGACCCCTTCAGACATTAATTTTCCACTCCTTGTAAAAACATATTACATAACTCCTCCACAGTAAGTATTTTACACCATGCATGCATTGGTTCGCGTGTGCATGTTGGAAGCAGAAGCGTTTGCTAACATTTCATTTATAAACACAAAACTACTGACTTTGTAGATGCTTATTAGAAATGAACGTGAATGTGTCAAAACGACAAAAGACGCATATTCAGTCTGTAATGGTACTGCATTTTAAATTGCTATGTACAAGTAGCATATTAAACAACGACACTACTAGTACGTGTAAGGTCTTTTAGAGTTTGGAGGCGGAGGAGCACTGCTGTAAGTAGGAAAGACTCCGGTCTCGCCAAGTTCCCCTGCTGCATTCAGAGTCAGACTTCAGCAGGCTCCATAAACCCTTGATCGGGTGGTCTGTCCTCCACTGGGTTGCCAGGTCACAGTGGTGCTCATCCAGCCCCAGCAGTCACTCATTTTTCATATCTGGGACATTATGTGGTTTCCCTACCTAGAACTGTCACATCAGGCCTGGGAATCCTAGGTAGAGAAATGCACAATGGCCTACACACACAGGGAGAAAAATCCATGCGCACCAGGGTCAATTTTTGTTTCTTTCTGAAAACAAACTTGTTTTGGTAGTTTGTTTTAACCCCTTCGCTGCTAGGCCTTTCCCCCCTCTGCTAAGCCTTTTTTTTGGGGCTGTTTGGGGTAGTTCGAGCTTAGGCCCCTGTAACTTTTTTTACCACATTAGGTATCTACGCCAAATTTGCGTCCTTTTCTTCCAACATCATGGGGGTTTTAAAGGTACCCAAGTTTTGTTGATTCCCTTGTAGTGGTCCCAGAAATTAGCCAAAATACAGCTAAATTTTGTTTTTTGGGGGAAAAAAGGGCTACAGATGAAAGCGCCGTTTTTTTCCCCTGCAAATGGTATCAACAAAAGGGGTTATGGTGCTGAAATCACCATCTTCCTAGCTTTCAGGGACAAGCAGACTTTTGTCAAAATACCAAACTTTTTTGGCATTTTTCTGGGACTTCTTTTTTACACATTGTCTTACATTTGAAAGGCAGAAATGCATTGAAAGTCAATAGGTAATAACAGTGGCTCTACAATTTTGTGTTCCCGTAAGTCTCCCGATAAAAATGGTACCTCACTTGTGTGGGTAGGTGTACTGCCCATGACAGGAAACGGCCCAAAACACATCGTAGACACACCACATT
Source organism: Triturus cristatus (assembly GCF_964204655.1). Classification (NCBI taxonomy): domain Eukaryota; kingdom Metazoa; phylum Chordata; class Amphibia; order Caudata; family Salamandridae; genus Triturus; species Triturus cristatus. Next base: position 1,101,498,930 of record NC_140585.1, on the reverse strand, counting down.
TTCGCAGTGAAAACTAACCCTTTTTTGGCAAACTGCCTAGCTGTAGATTTTTAACCCTAGCTTTGCCGGCACCTAATGAAACCTAGCATACCTATACATTTTTTTAAACTAGACACCCAGGGGAATCGAGGTTGGGGTGACTTGTCTGGCTTTCATCCGGTTCTGTTACCCAGAATCCCTTGCAAACCTCAAGATTTGTACAAAAAAAAAAAAAACATTTTCCTCACATTTCTGTGGTGGAAAGTTCTGGAGTATGTGTGGATCCACAAAATTCCACCCACCCCGCATTTCCCAAAGTCTTCCGAGAAAAATGGTACCTCACATGTGTAGGTAGGCCTAGTGCCCGCGACAGGAAACGGCCCAAAACGTAACGTGGAAACACCACATTTTCCCAGTGAATTGACCCTTTTTTTGCAAAGTGCCTAGCTGTAGATTTTGAACCCTAGCTCTGCCAGCACCTAGAGACACCCAGTAAACCTATACATTTTTGAAAACTAGACACTCAGGGGAATACAGGGTGGGGTCACTTGTCTGGCTCTCACCTGGTTCTAATGCCCAGAATCCCTTGCAAACCTCAAGAGGTGACACATATTGTGAACCTCTCTTTTTCCAGCGCCACAGTGCCAGCTTGCTGGAAACAGGCAAAACTGCTACCACTCCTTAAGAAAAATGGCCTAGATCCAAAAACTCCCGCTAATTTCCGACCCATTTCTTTACTGCCAGCTCTAACAAAGATATGCGAAAAAGTTGCATTTTCACAGCTGGACCGATTCGTAGAAAACTCTCAAGCTCTCCACCCTGCGCAATCAGGCTTTAGAGCTGCTTTCAGTACAGAGACGGCCCTAGTTGAGGTCTCTGAGGCTATCCGTGAGTGCTTAGACGGAGGTGGCAGAGCGGCGCTGATTTTATTGGACCTCTCTGCCGCCTTCGATACGGTTCCTCACTCCCTCCTACTTACCAGACTAGCAGACATAGGCATAACTGGCCCTGCTCTCGGATGGTTAAGATCTTTCCTAGATGACAGGTCCCAGCAAGTGTGGATGCCGCCTTTCTCTTCTTCTCCCAAAAAACTTTCAACTGGCGTACCACAGGGCTCCACCTTAAGCCCCCTGCTTTTTAATGTCTATATGACCCCCCTTATCTATCTAGCGGAACAGCTGGGGGCCAAAATTATGGCCTACGCCGATGATACCCAGCTCTTGTTTACATGGCCCAAAAACAACCTGGACACGACGAGAGTCCAATTCTGCTTATCATCGGTCTTCCGCTGGCTGGCCTTGGCTCAACTCAAGTGTAATGAGAGCAAATCGGAAATTCTGCTGTACGGCTCCTTCCCAGATAATTTCTATGATTCTCTCTGGCCCACCGATTTTCCCAGCCCCAAATCCACAGGTGGACCTGCAAAAAACCTAGGAATCTGGTTTAGCAATAATCTAAGATTTGAAGATCACCTGAAAAAACTCACCGGAATCTGCTTCTCCGCTCTCAAAACTCTACGCAGATTCCTTCCTTTGCTCCCGCGAGCAGCTAAGGAGACGGTCATTCGCGCTCTGATATTATCCAGATTGGATTATGCGAATGCTCTCTACTGCGGACTCCCAGCCTATCTGATCCACCGCCTTCAAGTCATCCAAAATGCTGCGGTCCGGCTGCTGTTTAACATCCCCAGAAAATCTAGCGTCCGCCAACCTCTCCGAGACCTTCACTGGCTTCCAGTGGCTCAAAGGATCTTATTCAAGATCCTTGTGTTAGCATACCGTGCACTCCACCTAACAGGCCCTACCTATTTGAAAAAAGATTTTCCCTTTATGCCCCCAACCGCCCTCTCAGATCAAGCAATCTTCATCAAATGACTGTACCAAAGTTCAAATATAGTAGGCTTGGTGGACAATCCATTTCTGTTAGAGCAGCGAGAGCTTGGAATGCCCTCCCCCTGCAACTGAGAACAGCCCCTTCCATCATGGCATTTAGGAAAGGCCTAAAAACCTACCTCTTTAACACCAACGCCTAATGGCTGTCCCTCTTTTTGCATTTACTGTGATCTGCCCCCTTCCTTTTCTCTCCGCGCCAGGATACTATACTATTTAGTAGCAGAGCGCGTTACAAAAGCCTCTATAATAATAATAATAATAAAATGTGTCCAATATAACACATTTTCCTCACATTTCTGTGGTGGAAAGTTCTGGAATCTGTGTGAATCCACAAAATTCCACCCACCCCGCATTTCCCAAAGTCTCCTGAGAAAAATGGTACCTCACCTGTGTGGGTGGGTCAAGTACCTGCGACAGCCAAGGGCTCAAAACGTATTGAGGAGACATCAAAATGACCGATCATAAAACAACCTGGTTTTGGAAGGGGGGGGGGGGGGGTCACCTGGGTGTTTTGCCCCGGGCTCAGTGGCCATCTTGGGAAACCTACCAAACCCACACATTTCTGAAAACTAGACACCCGGGGGAGTCCAGCAAGGTATGGCTTGTGTGGGTACCCCAATATTTCCCTACCCAGAATCCCCTGCAAACCTCAAATTTTGTTGAAAAAAAATCATTTTCTCACATTTGTGTGTGGGAAAGTTGACAGATCATCAGGCTGCCACAAATTTCCTACCACCTAGCGTTCCCCCAGGTCTCCCGATAAAAATGGTACCTCACTTGTGTGGCTGCAACAGGAAATGGCCCAAATCGAACTGTGGAGACTTCAAAATTACCTATAACAAAACTACCTGGTTTTCGGGGGGGGACGGGGGGGGGGGGGGGCCTGTTTTTCTGGCCCAGGGCTCGCTGCCATTTAGGGAAACCTACCAAACCCACACATTTCTGAAGACTAGACACACTGGGAAGTCCAATGAGGTATGGCGTGCCTGGATCCCCCCACGTTTCCCTACCCAGAATCCTCTGTAAACCTAAAATTTAGCTGGAAAAAACACATTTTCCACATATTTTTGTGTGCAATCACCATGCCGGCACAAATGTCCTACCCCACAGCGGGTCGCCAGGAGTGATGTCACGCCTCATGGTTTGTATCACTTACACTGTGTTTCTCTCTTCTTTGTCGATATTTCACTTTGGATTTCCTGCACAGATTATTTGGGTTATCAGTGTGGGTGGCGAAGGGTTCACGTTCCTTTTTCTTTCTTATCCCCTCATATCACCAAAAAGCATCAGCAAAGCAAAGGAAAACCGCATCGTCTAACTGTCCGCCCAGCAGTCACTGCACTCGCCCTGGCCCATTACATTTGGACCCTCACCTTTTCAGTGAAATCATAGGTACGGATAGCCAACACATAAACTATACACAAAACAAGACCTGCCCAGTAAAACATATTTATGTTAGCACAGTGACTGGCCTCTCTGCGTTGCTAGTTCAGACCGGTGATCTATCTGTCTGCACCGTGAAGATTGCTCTCGCTCAGCATATCTCAACCCTTCAAATAGATAGGTATGTGCTACATCCAATAATCCTGGACGGCTTGCCCAATGGCCGCAGATTCGCGTTTCTCGTCAGCCCTTTAGACCCGATGCTACTCAACCAACACCCAGGGATCGAGACCAAATAAGTAAAGGAGACCAGATAGATAGGGCGGGACTCTTAGTTATTCTCTGGTTAAGGCCACAAACACTGACATGATTTTTACTAACTATGCTTTGTTGGCCAATGCCTCTATGGTGGTATGTCCCAAGGTAACTTCGGATCACAATCCCATTATGCTTACTGTACACCTTGGGTAGGGGAGAGCAAGCTAGGGAATTTTCTTTTCCTAGGCATCTTCTAAGCAATTCTGATTTTGTAATCTATATGCAAGAGGTTCTGAAGGGATATATAGTAAACAATCTCCATACTACATCCCTTGCAATGGTCTGGGATTGTCTAAAAGCATGTGTGAGAGGGGCTACTTTTCAGTATATATTTAAGCAAAATCGACTTAATTGTAGCCAGCTTGGAAATGAACATAGGCTATATATCGAGTTAGACCAGCAGCATGCTCGAACAATCGCCTTGAAGGACACTGGTGAACAGCTTATATATTCACAAATTATCGACATAAGAGCGAAGCTTAGCAGAAGGTTGAAGGACAAGGTTGCTAATAATTTTCTTAAGTCTAGAACGAAACAATATGAGTATGGTGAGCGGGTGGGGCGGATATTGGCCTACCAACTTGCTGACCAGAGGGCTAAGTCGCATATTAAGAAAATCAATGGTGTGGATTGTGTAACTTATACGAAACCCCACGACATAGCAGTGCAATTTAGGATTTTCTATGCCACTCTGTATAAGGAGTCAGTAAGTTTCAATCAACAAATGGCTATAGATTGTTTACATGAGAGCGTACTACCTGCTTTGGATGTATCTCAAACTTTGGGGTTCGAAAGTAATGCGGACCTTGAGGAACTGAAATTTGCCCTGTGGCAAAGCGGTTGGCGAGGACACCATCCCGCTCGAGTTTTATAAAATATTCAGGGATGTATTGACGCCAGTTCTTCTTGGGTTGGTCAATGGAATACTGCAGGGAGGGGATGCGCCCCTATCGTGGAACAGAACTAATATTGTTGTTTTTCCCAAAAAGGGCAAATCAGTGGAGGATATGGGCTCATACAGACCAATATCTCTAATTAATGCAGACGCGAAAATCTTTTCAAAGCTTCTCGCTTCCCACTTAGCCCCATTAATTCCTCTAGTGGTTTCAGGAGAACAGCATGGTTTGGTTCCTGGTAGGGACACGGCAGCACACAGAAATACAGCTTTTGCAGCATTTGATGTTGCTAGCCACTTGAGTCAGCGGATTGAGATGTTGATGCTGGACGCCAAGAAGGCCTTCGACCGAGTAGCTTGGGGGTTCCTATGGTGCACTATGCTCTCTTCGGGTCTCGATCGGAGGTTTGTCTCGGCGGTACAGAGACTTTATCATAATCCAACCGCTGTTATTAAACTTAACTGTCTTGCATCCAGCTCGGTTAGTATTCAGCGGGGTACGCGGCAGGGGTGTCCGCTTTCCCCTTTCTTATTCGCTCTTTACATTGAGCCGTTCATTAGGCACCTGCTCCATAATGTCTCTATTACGCCAGTGGCATGATTTTAAAAGTTACTGATTATGCAGACAACATCGCTGTATTCACTACAGGGCCAGAGGAAGCTATAGCAGTGTTAACTCATGAGGCACAACATTTCGGATCTTTTTCTGGCTACAAGCTCAATTTAAACAAGACGCAGTCAATTATAAATTACGTACCAGTATCAGCTTCACCCCTGTTAGGTATCACTACTTCTGCTACCCACCTTGGTGTGTGTCTCAGCTGTCGCACTAAGGACTTTATGGCCTTGAATTATGAACCATTGCTTAATAAAATTGCTGCTGATTTGCGTAGGTGGCATAAGCTGCCATTGACTATTATTGGGAGGTGTAATATAATAAAAATGAACATCTTACCTAAATTTCTTTACTTGTTTCGCACTATTCCTTTAAGAGTTCCGATGTCCTTTTTCAAGCGGCTTGATAGTGTTATTGGAAGTTTTATTTGGGGCGATCGTAGAGCGAGGAGAGTTCTCAGATATATTAAGTTGACATATGAGCAAGGCAGGTTTAAACTTCCGGATTTTAGAACTTACTTTTGGGCAGCCTTTTTCAACCATATTCAGAGCTTACTTTTGGGACCCAACGTGGGCAAAACGTGGTTCGCGTATCAACTGGCTTGTACCTTAAGCACGGGTTTCTACTACATCATTTGTCTGATCCGAACTACTACAAGAGAGTTCGCTTAAAGATAATCAGACATATCTCCCACATCTGGCAAGATATCTGCAAAGCTTTTGCAGTTCCAGATTTACACGAATGTATATTTTTGTGGGGCAATCTGAGGTTTCCTGGTATTTTTTCGGACTCAGTGGGAAGAATGTGGTTACAGTGTGGTATAACACGGCTAGGGTAGCTTTATGATGAATACTGTTTTAGGTCATTTTCCTCATTAAAAGATGAATTTGGGTTATCCCATAATTCTTTTTTCAAATACCTGCAAGTTAGGGACTTCTTTATCCAAGGGAAGCGCCTTTTAGCCCTCCCTCATACATCTGAGGTATTACGGGTTATTTTTAAGACCTCAGGGCGGGGTTTTATAGGGAAAGCCTACCAGAGTTTCATATCTGAATTGGAAGATGACGGAATACAGATTACTAAATTGAATCGTATTTTTGCAATTGATATTACTATGGAAGAGGTCTTTGAGGCAATGGTCTCAATCAACTCTGCTGTCACCTCAATCAATTTAAAGTTGCAACAACATCGTATTATGTTTATGCTGTACTACACCCCTAAGGTTATTTCTAAATGGGCCATTTGCCATGATTCTTTGCGGCCACATTGCCCTAAATGTAATGGATACGCCGCGGATCTCTGACATATGTTTGTTATCTGTCCACGGCTAACCATGTTTTGGTATGAGGTTGCCCGTGTGTTGAGTAGATTAGCTGGCAAGGAGATTCAAGTAACCGAGAAAGAAATTCTATTGGGGACAGAAGTGGATTCGGGCAATCTATCGATATCTTTAGCTTCAATTATTATTGTTTGTGCTCGGTTGTGCATTGCCAGGGTATGGATTGACATACTTAGCCCCAAGATTACTGACTTTTGGTTATTGAGGGAGGTCTATGAAATGGAATTGGCATTAGCTAAAGCTAGGGGTTTACGATCAAGGGGTAAATTTGGGAGGGTCTGGTCAAGTCTTCAGTGGGATTAATTAATTATTTAATTGTTATTGGTATTGAGTGTTTGTATATATTTGTAATTCTTCTCGATTGGGCTTTGTCAATACTTCTATGATGGCTGTTTGTACATGTTCTTTTCTATGCTTAGTATGTTATGTTTTTATGTTTAGTACCTTTTCTTTCCTGTGCTATGTATGCATTTGTTCTTATTGTACTTACAAGTGGCTAAGAAAATAAAACAAATTAAAAAACAAACGGAAAAAAAAAAAAACACTGACCGCAGCCCTGACCCAATCTTCAGCTATCGGGGGGCCAAGAGTCTCTCCATTTCAAACAGATTTCCGTCCTAGCAATAAGGATTAAATAAAAAAGTAACTTTCTATGAGGCCGCCTTAACAACAAAGTTGGTACTCCATCAACTCCCAGAAGGATAAGAGTTGTATTTAGTTTAATCTCATGATCAAAGATCCCTTTAAGCGCTAGTCCTACAGTGTCCCAAAAATTCTTCAAACACTCGACGAAAATATAAAGATCATTGGCTCCTATATAGCCACACTTAACACACTTGCGGGGAGGTTGAGGTGCAAACTTAGATATTTTATGTGGAGTCCAATAAAGACGATTAATAGTAAAAAAAAAAAAATTGTTACGCTTCAGGTTAGCAGGTTTAACCGTTGGGTAGGGAGTCTTCAATGAGCTGTCCCAAATTGACTGGAAGCCCTCCTCTGGGAGGCTTTCTCTCCAAACCACATATGGGGGTAATAACTTCTCTTCTTCCCCTGAAAGTCCCTCGTACCACCTTGCGACTTCCTTGTTCTTAAGTCTAATGTCTTGAAGAGACAGCTCCAATTCATAGTTACCCCCAATATCCTGTTTTGATGTCACTAGCCAAGAAGACAATTGGATGAACTTAAATCTGGACAGCTCATTGTTGGTTTTAATGTTCAATACTTCCCAGGAGCGGACTCCTTCCAATGATATTAAGTCCGACCAAGTTGAGACCCCCGCCCTTCTGAGTGGAACACGGAGGGCATCCTTTAAACATTCTGGTGTTCCGGGGGAGTCCCATACTGGGGCAAAATCAGACAAATATCCAATACCCCACCTCCTCCTGAGTCTATACCAAAAATCCAAGGCAGCTCTCAAAACCTTTAGCCGAATCTTCTTAAAAAAACTTAGAGGCACCAAATTTATATAGAAATCTTTCTACACTCAAAGGCCTTACCATTTCCCCCAAAAGCTTCCCCCAAGGGGAATCATCTGTTTTTGCCAGAAGCATTTGGATATTTTTAAACTGAAAGGCAACACAATACCAATTAAAATCAGTTAAAGCCAGACCCCCTTTATTTAATTTACGCCTGAGTTTTTTTCCAAGAAATCCTAGCTCCTTTCTTGGCCCAAATGAAGCTCGACAACCTTCCCTGGATTTTATTGATGGCTTGTTTGGGGAATCCAATAGGAATAGCATTGAAAAGATGAATTAGTTTGGAAAGAATAACCATTTTTATCAAATTAACCCGTCCACCTACTTAATAAACGTTCAATCTCTTTAGGGACCCTAGATAGATTAAAATGTGGAATTTTCTCTATATCTCTTATTATTATAATACCTAGATATCGAAACTCAGGACATACTTCCCTCTCCCACTCAGTGATATTCCAACACATAACCTCAGTTTTGGCAGTGTTGACCAAAATACCAGAGAGAGAGCCAAATTCCTCCAATAATTCTTCTACTCTTGGAACCTAAGTCAAAGGATCTGCTGTATAAATTAATCACCACAAAGAACAGGGGAACCCTACTCATAATGGAACCAGGGTATTAGTTATATATAAGAAAACTCGCACGCTCATCCTGCAGTAGACCGAAGCAGCTGCATCGTTACACGCGGAGATTCGTCCGCTCGTCTTCCCCACCATCCTATCGCGGTACTACTACAGTGAGTACCCCTGAATGTTATGTTAATGTTAAACCATTTATAAAGCGCACAGCTGCCCCAGCAAAGGGGCGTCCCGGCGCTGACAGCAGTTTCTAAGAGGAAGTCCGGTTAGGACATGGGGAAAAGAAAAGTCTTGATAGCTTTCCGGAAGGATGTTAAAGAGTCTAAGCTGCGGATTTTCAGAGGAAGAGAATTCCACAGCTTAGCAGCAAGGAAACGAAAGGACCTGCCACCTGCTCTGGTTCGCTTAACTCGTGGGACAGAAGCCAGAACCAGTTCGGACGATCGCAGTAGGCGGGCCGGAACATAGGGAGTAATCAGGCCCGACAGAATCTCAGGTGTGGAAGACTTTAAAATTTTAAATGTAAGACATAAAGATTTGAATTCAACTCTTTTTAAAATAGGGAGCCAGTGAAGGCGGCGGACCGCGTCCGTACCAGAGCACGTTCTTGAGAGTCCAAGTAAAATTCGGGCGGCAGTGTTTTGAACGTGCTGCAGACGCTTCAATTCCGCTTTATTGACTCCTAGCAGCAGGGAGTTCGCATAATCGAGTCTAGCTAAGAAAGTGGCCTGGACTATAAGTTGGCATGTAGTCACATTAAAGAACCCCAAAATGGGCTTTAGACCACGCAGAAGGCCAAAACAGGTGCCTGCAGTTTTTTTGGTGTGATCTTGGAAACCTAAGGTGGAATCGAGCCAAAGACCAAGGTTCTTTACCACCTGCTTAGGGGTGGGGGCCGAGCCCAAGGAGGAAGGCCACCACTGAGTGTTCCAGAGTCCCTTATCCTTCCCCACCAGTAACACCTCAGATTTACTGGCGTTGAGCTGAAGACAGTTCTCCGTCAGCCAGCCAGCCAGCCACCGCCTCAAGTCCTTTACGGAACTGGGGGGCACCGTTGGCATGATCATCCGAGAGGGCCACCACCATCTGGGTGTCGTCCGCATACGAGACCAAACTAAGACCATGGTCGCGTGCGACTACTGCCAGAGGCTGAACATAAAGGTTAAACAGAGCCGGACTTAAGGCAGAGCCCTGCGGTACTCCCTGCTTAATGTGCTGGATGGAAGAAGCAAAAGGGGGGAGCATAAACCTGGAAAGATCTGACAGGAAAGAGCGGAACCATTCCAGAGCTAGATCTTTTACTCCAGCTTCCTCAAGCCGGCGCAGTAAGATCTTATGAGAGACCGTGTCAAATGCGGCACTCAAATCAAGCAAAATGAGTGCCGCAGTTTGACCTTCATCTAGAATGGATCGCAAATGCTCACTAACCACAAGGAGAGCTGTTTCGGTGCTGTGGCCAGCGCGGAAGCCATTCTGAGACCAGTCTAGGATCCTACTGTTGTTTAAAAAGTCCGAAAGGACTTTAATGACATCTTTAGCAACCCAGGGCAAGAGAGAGATTGGTCGAAAGTTTTCAGGTTTAGTGGGATCCAGTAATGGTTTCTTGAGCAATGGGAGGACTTTAGCTTGCTTCCAGGACGTGGGGACCATTGCCATGCTGAAAGAGGAGTTAATGGTCAGCAATAGAGGAGTGAGAAGTACAGGTAGGCACTCCCTAAAATGAGCCGGTCTCATGGGGTCAAGAGGAGAGCCAGACTTCGCTTTGGCACTCAAAGTAAGAAACTCCTCCTGAGAAATGGGGGGAATGACCTTTAGTATGACATTAGAGATTGATATTAAAGGATTCTCTAAAACCCTGGAACAGTTGGGGAAGGTTTTATAAATGGTTTCTACTTTTTGCACAAAGTAGGAGGCCAGTTCTTCACAGTATTGGGCCGAAGTAATAGGAGAGGTAGGCGGATCCTTCCTCTTTTTAAATCACTCAGAATCTTGAAAATACATTTGGTGGGATTGTTGCTAGAAGCTATCTGGTTAGTGATAAAGGCAGCGCGTGCTGACTGTATGGCTTTGTGATAACATTTAATAGCATCCAGATACTGTTTTTTTCTAAAGGGCAGTAGTTCCTCCTCCAGGCTCGTTCACGTCGTTTACAAACAGTCCGCATGGCCGCCAGGGAGTCAGAGTACCAAGGATTGGAGCCAGAGTCACGGCCCTTAGACCATTTAGCGGGAATAAGAGTCTAATGCCGCACAAATCCACTCACAGATAGTCTTATAGGCTTGTTCTGGGTTGGTATCAAGGCTAGGGGTGCGGGAGGCCAGGAGGGCCAGCAGATCGTCCAGCCTAAGTTTGTGCCAGCAGCGTTTGACAGTGGCCCTGGAGGGAGCTCTAGGCATAGCCCCCACCTGGGGAAGAAAGATGGTAATGAGGTAGTGATCAGTACAACAGACCGGACTAGGTGGTTGAACCAAGAGGGAGGGGATATTGGAAAAGACTGGATCTAGTAGATGTCCAGCCATATGAGTGGGACCCAGTACCAGTTGTCTTAATTGGCAGGCTTCAAAATCTGCAATCAGAGTGCTGACTTCTGAGTCTGACAAGAAATCAAAATGGATATTTAGGTCACCAATAAGGCTGAAATTAGCTGATCTCATAGCCCATACATGGACGGCTTCCATAATCGCTACTTTAAATTCTGCTGAGGGGCCAGGAGGGCGATAGACCAAAAGGCCGGAGAAAGAGAAGTTAGCATTGAGAGATAGGGTAAAACGGGCGCACTCGCACCCTGCCACGTCCTCTTTGACAAAAATAGAGTGCAGGGAAGATTTAAAAATCACAGCCAGACCCCCACCTCTAGTTTCTCTATTAATGGTTTGAATGGTATATCCCAAAGGAAGAGCGAGGCCGGGTTCAATTACTGTGTCTTTGTTGAGCCAAGTTTCAGTAATAAAAAATACATCCGGCGACTCATGCTCAATGAGGTCGTGAATCTCACTATAGTGCTTGACTAGAGAACGCACATTCAGATAAAGGATTTTAAAAGGGGTCTTAGTCAGATTGGAGGGTGGAGGAGGCGGTGCAGGGTATGAGTTATACCTACAACTATTACAACAGAAGGGCCCCTCCAGCACTACTCTAGGTAGAGAATTACAAGGATATAAACTTTGGCCGATGGATATTAGTGATTCCCTAGTGTATTTAAGCAACATAGGGCTTAAACTAGCAGCATGTCTGGCGTCTGGCGACGTCCAGGCGCGGACAGGCGCAGACGGGCTTGCCTTAGGCGCGCATTCGGCGCGCCAGCGGCGCGTCCGCTGCACGCCCGTGGTAGCATCGGTTTAAGTGCTGCCAGGCGAGAAAAGACTGGTGCGGGCACAAACTTCTCCAAAATGGCGTCCCCCCGGTAACTGTAACTGAGGCCGGGGTGCCGATCAAGTTAGATCGCCTGGCCCAAACACCCTGAACAAGCGCCAAAGGTAAGCCGGATGTGGCGATACTTAAAAGATTTTAAAAGCGTAGCAGATTAAACAGATTAAACTCAATTGAGCAAAGCAAAGCCAGCGCGCATACATTAAATAAACTTCAAATAGTAATAATGAGCGCAAACACTACCTCCCGGCTCAAGCCTCAGGAGACCAACTGTGTCGCGCCCGTGGTAGCATCGGTTTAAGTGCTGCCAGGCGAGAAAAGACTGGTGCGGGCACAAACTTCTCCCAAGATGGCGTCCCCCCGGTAACTGTAACTGAGGCCGGGGTGCCGATCAAGTTAGACCGCCTGGCCCAAACACCCTGAACAAGCAGCAAAGGTAAGCCGGATGTGGCGATACTTAAAATATTTTAAAAGCGTAGCAGATTAAACAGATTAAACTCAATTGAGCAAAGCAAAGCGAGCGCGCATACATTAAATAAACTCCAAATAGTAATAATGAGCGCAAACACTACCTCCCGGCTCAAGCCTCAGGGGACGAACTGAACACTTGGCCAAATCATACCCAGTTCCACAACAAGGAGTTATCCGCTACGGCTGTAGCAAACATCCGAAGATCCTTCCGGCCTATTTTTTATCCTAAAGAGCCGGCCTTCCACACCGTGAGAACCCGGCTGGGTCCTCACGCGAGTTCTTTCCTTTCACCTTTCTACTGAGGCACATCATTTGCACCAAGGCTTTCACTTTAACAATCCAGATGTCCCTACATCGTTAGTCCTGAAGAGACCCCTCATTCACAGTTGGGTCGAAATGGCGTCGACAAGCACATAGAACGGACCATCACCCAGCCTGTATCACTGTATATGTACCCTGTTGAAAAAAGTGTATTTGAATGGTCGTTCTTTATAACTGATGGAAACCCTTTACAAAATATTATACTTTGTACAGTAAATTTTTGGTTCCAACTTTCACTTGGGGACACTATGCACAATGTTTTGCGCTTTTGACTTAAAAGAAGTGGATATACTATTCGCTGTTTTTCATAAAATACTGTATTGAGTAAACTGTGTAGAAATTTCATTTTGCCCTCCGACATTACCAGGTCCTTTTCACATTTATTGCGATTGTGCATATTCATTGCTTAAATCATTTTTCCTATTATCCACGGGAACCACTGTTTTCTTATGTATAAATTAATCAATCATTGGCATAGAGAGCAACTTTGCAGCTGTAAGACAAGCAGCTAAATGGAACCACTAAGGGATCCAATCGCAACTGTTGGGCAAGAGGCTCTATATAGATATCAAAAAGAAGGGGAGATAACGGGCACCCCTGCCGAGTGCCTGAGAATATTAAAACTGAAGGACAATATACCATTAAGAAAAATCCTAGCCGAAGCCCCGGTATAGATTGCCTTAATTGTATTAATAAATTTAGGGCTGAACCCCATTAAATTCAAAACCTCCCAGAGATAAACCCAGCATACTCGATCAAATGCCTTAGCGGCATCTAACACCACTACGGTGAGAGAGGCAGATCGTTCCCTGGCAAGATCTATTGTGCCGATTAAATGCTGGGTCTGAACCTGTATAACCCTCTTAGGGATAAAAGCCCTTCTGATCAGAATGGGTAAGCTCAGTGGCGAGCTTGGCCAATCTCCCTGCTAATATGCTTATAAGGATCTTGTAATCCGCATTAAGCAGAGAGATTGGCAGGTACGAGTCGGCCCTAGCAGGGTCCTTAGAAGGTTTTAAAATAAGGACTATCAAGGCCTCTTTCCAGGATTGAGGGACCTTGCCGCCCTGTCAATATATAGAGTTAAACAGGGCTTCCAAAACTTTTATCAGCTCAGCAAAAGGCTATATACTTCATTTGGAAGGGCATCAGTGCCCGCAGCTTTACCCCTCCTACCCTTACTCATGCTCAAACGAATCTCTTCCTTAGTGACTGGATCGTCAAGAGCCTTGCAGCTTACATCTGTAAGATTAGGGAGCTGCAACCAGCTCTTAATATACTCCAGATTGGGAGAGATCTCTTTCTCGATATAAGCTCGAAAAAAGAGACAATAAACAGGCCTTCATATCCTCCTGCTTCCCTGAGGTGTCACCCCTGTCATTGACAACCAGCTTTTAAATAAAATTCATTGACCAGTCTGTCCGGGCCTTTCAAAGCAAGTAGTGCACCTGCTTTTTCCCCATGTTGAAAATCCAACGGCCCACTGAGCTCTACATTTTTGATCAAGAAAGAACCTATATTCCATCCTTGCATCCTCAAGTTGCTTCTGCAACCTTACCTGAACATCTGGAGAATGCATTACAGCTTGTAGCAGGCTGCCTTCTAGAAGGCCTACTCTGTCCTCTAGGGCTTTAAGATTTGAACATTCGGCCCTTTTCTGAGCCGAAGACTGACTTTTCAATTCCCCTCTGAGAAAGGCCTTAAAAGTGTCCCAAACTATATCTAGGGAGGCAGAACCTAGATTGTTCTGAAAAACCAGCCTACAAACTTGTTTTAAAACCCCACCTATCTCAGGATCAGATAAGGTGGCTCGGCTCTTAGAGTCCATCTAAGTGTCAGAGGGCTAGAATACCCAACCAAGGAGAAAATCATAGCTGCATGATCAGAAATATGGGCTGGTAATATATGTATAGATGATATTTTTTCTGCCATAATCTGATCAACAAACAAATAGTCCAATCTAGAAAAGTGGCCATGCTTCTTGGTATGAAAAGTAAAGCCCTGCCTTATACCCATCTTATATCTCAAGACGTCCAAGAGGCCCAATTCTAGCAAGATGTTTTTTAGCGTCCCCCCTAACTCGAGGGGTGTTATCATATCGACCATTGTTGGATCTATCCTGAACAGGGGCCAGCAAGACATTAAAATCTCCCCCCATTATAACAGGGGCCGTGACCTCCATTAGGTACCATTCTAGATTAGATAAATAAGAGGTGATCGTGACTATTAGGTCCATAAAAATCCACACAGACTAATTCTAACCCCCCCCCACACACAGTCTAGGGTAGCTATCAACCACCTCCCCGATTTATCAGACTTAGAGGCCTTGATAACACAACCTGCTCCTTTCTTAATTAAAATCGCAATTCCCTGCATTGTGCAGACTGTTCAGAAACCACAAAATGATCTATCCACCGACACTTGAAGAATACTGTATTACCTTCTGGGGTATCTAGACGAGTCTCCTGTATTAAACAGATATGGGCACTACTCTCTTCCAAATACTTCAATGCCAACCTCTGTCTACGCCTACACCTAAGCCCGTTGACATTCCACCTAAGGATTTTTAATGCATTAAATCCCCACATCTAACCTATCAAAAACAGCAATGACCATGGACTGACATTGTAGATCACTTACAATATTAAGATGATAATGGGAAAACATTTTTTTTCTTTTTTTCCCCCACTGCTCCCCACCTCGTGACCCCCCCTTAATCTCCTACCCCTTCACCCTCTCTTTCCGTCTCTTTTGTCACCCCCCCTTCCCAGGGGAACCCTCCCAACTGGAATAGGCATAAAGCCTAGTGGTCTCCAAGTCGGCAAAAAGAAAAACCTTACTACATCTGAACTCTCCTCACTCCTCCCACCCCCCACCCCCGAATCTGCACCCCTCTATTTGCTGACCCCCTTCTTAATTTCCTCAATCCACAAATCGGCTTCCTCCCCGAACGATGTATATACATATGATTGTTCCACATCATGTATAGAGAAGATGGGAACTTCAATTTGAATAAGGGCACCCGTGAGGCAAGATTGAAATTCTGTCTATTCAAAATCCTTCATGACTGGCACTGGTCGCCAACAAAACTACATTGAGCAAGACTACTTCCCCATTCTAACTGCTGGAGATGCGCTAATACTAGTTGCGATATAACCTATATTATTTGTCAATGTCCATTGATACAACCTTTCTGGGCATTTGTGGATAAGACCTTACATTCTACAATGCCTTTGTGCCTCCCACGCACTTCTGCCATCATTCTCCTACATGATCTGGGTCAATCACAAACGCTCTCAAAACTTGAATGTCGACTTCTACACACGGCTTTAGCCACAGCCAAAATATGTATATTATGACAGTGGAAATCACTGAGTCCACCGTCGCAGGTGGTATGGTTAGTAGACATAATTCATACGGCTTCTTATGAACGAGTCATTTTTTTTTAAACTTGTTTTTATTGGCATTTGTTAGTACAGTTGTTACATTTCAGTATTGGATCGTAGCGTCATTAAGTACATTTTTCCAATCAGGTGATATCCATCTTGACCTTTATAAGTATCTTTACTGCAATTCTATGCAATGAAACAGGTGTTTGCCATATGAAGAAACAAACCAGGGAGGGGGAGAGCAAACTAGGGGCAGTCATGGACTATCAGTGAGGGGGCAGCCAGACCATATCACATGTGGTCCGTTAGGTAACTGGTGAAACAACGCAGTGGGAACCCCTGGCCGGGGTACGACTATGCAGGCGGACATACGGTATAGGTGCAGGCCCCGGGGTAGCGGGGATAGGAACGGAGTCACTCCAGGGTGGGCGTGGGGTATTAGGGGGGAGCGTCATCCGAGTGGGTTTGTGTCGCGCATGGCTGCGTGGCAGTAGGGATGGTCGCGAGTGGGCCCTGATCAGCCAAGGGCTGGGGCTGTTTAAACTGATGCATCAACAGCGCCCACTCCAGGGAAATCGGGGTTTTACGTATGCCCTTCGCTTCCTCCTCTCGCAGGGCATCCTCCTCAGCCGCGGACCACTTGAGCACCGCCCCCCGTCCATGCCGCCAGCGGGGGGCCCGTGGGGGAACGCCAATGCATAGCTATGCATCGTTTAGCCAGGAGGTGTGCTAAGGAGACAAATCGTATGGGCACTTTGTGCCGTTTCTTCCGCCCCATTATCCCCAGCGCGCAGTACTCCCATGTATCTAGACGAGGCAACCCCGTAAGATCTCGGAGGGTCCCGTGGATAGTTGACCAGTAGATCTGAATATCCGGGCACGACCAGAATATATGGAGAAAATCTGCGTCTTATGCCTGACAGCGGGGACAGAGGAAGACCATAGCGGGGTAAAAACGCTGCAGGCGTGCTGGGGTCAGGTAGGCCCTATGTAGAATGTAATATTGTATGTTTTTGAAACGGGCATTCCTAGACACCTTTTTGGGGAATTCGAGTGCCCTGTCCCACTCAGTGTCGTGAAACGCCCGTCCCACCTCCTCCTCCCAAAGAGTCTGTAGGGGGGCCAGCGATGGGGGTGTCAACTCCCGGATGGACTTGTACAGCCAGTTGGTGAGATGACGGCCCCGTCCCATTCGCAGTATCATGTGAAGGACTAGATGTGTGGGGGGCTCTCCTAGTGTGAGATCAGAGTATGGTCGAAAATGGCTGAGGAGCTGACGATGCCTCAAAAATTGCCCTGGGGGGAGAACATAGTCATCAATGAGTTGCTGGAATGGACGAAGGTGTCCCTCCGCGAACAGTATTTCTGCCTCGGTGACCTCCCTAGATGTCCACTCCCGAAGCATGGCAGGGGTAAAGAACTGGGTGTTTTTGGGCCAGCCCACTAGTGGAAGCAACGGTGAATACGGGGGCCTGTCTGGCGCGAGTCGGTGTATGCGTCGGATGCACCCCCGGGCCACCTCAACCTGGAGGGGGTAGGTCCCCGCTGGGCGGGATCCCGGCACGAGCAGACGGCATAATTCCGGTGTCGTTATCCGACCCGCGGTCGTGTATGTTTCTTATGAACGAGTCATATACAATCTTCAGGATCAAACTGAATTGTTTCTTCAGGTATGGTCACCCTTCCTATATTCAGTGAAACGATAATAACAAAATTCTTACAGTGAATAACCCTAATTAGTTAGTGATAATATACAACTAATATAATGGTAATTACCCCTCATTTTAGAACTTAATTTTCATATTAGTACTCATGCAGGCTTACATATATTTTCACCATCTTTTTCTTTCTTTCACATGGTCATGTTAGTGATGTTCTGCACCATCTATTCTGTATTCTTTATACACATCACTGTTAATGTCTTCAGTCATACATTTCGATATAGCGCTATCCTTCCCCTATCAATTTTCCCTCATACCCCCCCTCCATCCGGCTCCGCAATATTATAACAGCGGGACACAATAATCCATACTACTCCAAACTGTACATAGAATCTTAGTAGTATTTCTTCAGAAAAAGATTTATCATATTTTCTTTTTCCTATGAGCTTTTAATTCTTTTCCCCTCTCCCTTTAAGATAGCAACTTTAACTTGTAGATTGGTAAGTATTCACCAAGAATCACTAGTTAATACAACTGATTTATAAGTAGTATTAAAAGCATACACAGATTTCAATCCATTGAGTAATATTCTTACGTACAAGACACGTTAAGTCCTTACTTACATTTACATTTGATTAATAGTGTTTTTCATATTTCAATGTTCCAATACGGTTTATTTGAAAAATCTTTTCATTGGGGATATATATATATTATCTAATTAAAAGCTACTGCTCTTGGTTTCTTATACCTTAGGCAAGTATTGATTATGTGAATACTGTTTTATCTACCAGTTTTCCTAGATCGTCTTGTTCTATCCCCCATCTCCCTTCTTCTATGGGCTTGTTAACTTTTCATCTATTTATATATCTATATATTTATATGTTTTATTTAACCTTTAAAGGATTTTAAGTCATATTTGCTTCTTATTATTCTATTTACCTATTTATTGTAAAATTATACTGAAGTCATTGTTAAAAATATTATTATTATTTCGATGTTGGGAGATGCATGCATGATTGTGTATTGTCAGAATAACAAGGACTAGAGTTCCGGTGGTCAGTCCGGAAGGTACTAGGGGACCTGACTAAACGTAGCCAGAAGAGGTCAGTGTAGAGAAGGGCTTGAGGCTGAGTAGCCAGTACATGTTCTGAAAAGCAGAACACTCAAGTCGTCCCATGCCTTAAGCCTGGAAGTCACAGTTTGTAGTTACAGACAGTGAAAGTCCTCCTTGTGAGTCCGGGAGAAGTGACCAGCAGTAGTAGCTTTTTGCCCTAGTAAATACTGCTTTTGAACAGTAGGTAGCTTTAGAATAGTAAGTAGTTTTAAATAGTAGCTATTTTCCCGGAATCGGCGTGGGTGCACTTGGACTGCGAGGCCCAGCAGCCCCTGACCTTCCTGCTGCCTGCCTCTTCCTTGCGACCCGCCCTTGGAGCCTTGGAGCCTACATTAACTCTCGCGGCCCCCGCTTCGCGGGTGCCGCTATTTTCCCGGAATCGGCGTGGGTGCACTTGGACTGCGAGGCCCAGCAGCCCCTGACCTTCCTGCTGCCTGCCTCTTCCTTGCGACCCGCCCCTGGAGCCTTGGAGCCTACATTAACTCTCGCGGCCCCCGCTTCGCGGGTGCCGCTATTTTCCCGGAATCGGCGTGGGTGCACTTGGACTGCGAGGCCCAGCAGCCCCTGACCTTCCTGCTGCCTGCCTCTTCCTTGCGACCCGCCCTTGGAGCCTTGGAGCCTACATTAACTCTCGCGGCCCCCGCTTCGCGGGTGCCGCTATTTTCCCGGAATCGGCGTGGGTGCACTTGGACTGCGAGGCCCAGCAGCCCCTGACCTTCCTGCTGCCTGCCTCTTCCTTGCGACCCGCCCCCATTTACATTTGATTAATAGTGTTTTTCATATTTCAATGTTCCAATACGGTTTATTTGAAAAATCTTTTCATTGGGGATATATATATATTATCTAATTAAAAGCTACTGCTCTTGGTTTCTTATACCTTAGGCAAGTATTGATTATGTGAATACTGTTTTATCTACCAGTTTTCCTAGATCGTCTTGTTCTATCCCCCATCTCCCTTCTTCTATGGGCTTGTTAACTTTTCATCTATTTATATATCTATATATTTATATGTTTTATTTAACCTTTAAAGGATTTTAAGTCATATTTGCTTCTTATTATTCTATTTACCTATTTACCTATTTATTGTAAAATTATACTGAAGTCATTGTTAAAAATATTATTATTATTTCGATGTTGGGAGATGCATGCATGATTGTGTATTGTCAGAATAACAAGGACTAGAGTTCCGGTGGTCAGTCCGGAAGGTAGTAGGGGACCTGACTAAACGTAGCCAGAAGAGGTCAGTGTAGAGAAGGGCTTGAGGCTGAGTAGCCAGTACATGTTCTGAAAAGCAGAACACTCAAGTCGTCCCATGCCTTAAGCCTGGAAGTCACAGTTTGTAGTTACAGACAGTGAAAGTCCTCCTTGTGAGTCCGGGAGAAGTGACCAGCAGTAGTAGCTTTTTGCCCTAGTAAATACTGCTTTTGAACAGTAGGTAGCTTTAGAATAGTAAGTAGTTTTAAATAGTAGCTATTTTCCCGGAATCGGCGTGGGTGCACTTGGACTGCGAGGCCCAGCAGCCCCTGACCTTCCTGCTGCCTGCCTCTTCCTTGCGACCCGCCCTTGGAGCCTTGGAGCCTACATTAACTCTCGCGGCCCCCGCTTCGCGGGTGCCGCTATTTTCCCGGAATCGGCGTGGGTGCACTTGGACTGCGAGGCCCAGCAGCCCCTGACCTTCCTGCTGCCTGCCTCTTCCTTGCGACCCGCCCCTGGAGCCTTGGAGCCTACATTAACTCTCGCGGCCCCCGCTTCGCGGGTGCCGCTATTTTCCCGGAATCGGCGTGGGTGCACTTGGACTGCGAGGCCCAGCAGCCCCTGACCTTCCTGCTGCCTGCCTCTTCCTTGCGACCCGCCCTTGGAGCCTTGGAGCCTACATTAACTCTCGCGGCCCCCGCTTCGCGGGTGCCGCTATTTTCCCGGAATCGGCGTGGGTGCACTTGGACTGCGAGGCCCAGCAGCCCCTGACCTTCCTGCTGCCTGCCTCTTCCTTGCGACCCGCCCCTGGAGCCTTGGAGCCTACATTAACTCTCGCGGCCCCCGCTTCGCGGGTGCCGCTATTTTCCCGGAATCGGCGTGGGTGCACTTGGACTGCGAGGCCCAGCAGCCCCTGACCTTCCTGCTGCCTGCCTCTTCCTTGCGACCCGCCCTTGGAGCCTTGGAGCCTACATTAACTCTCGCGGCCCCCGCTTCGCGGGTGCCGCTATTTTCCCGGAATCGGCGTGGGTGCACTTGGACTGCGAGGCCCAGCAGCCCCTGACCTTCCTGCTGCCTGCCTCTTCCTTGCGACCCGCCCCCTACACAACCTCATAATACCGCTAACCTACTTCCGCAGCGCGGAACGCAGCGCGGGCGAAGCCCGGGCCAAGGGCGGGCCCGTCTGAGCCCGTCAGAGACCGACTGAGGCCGGGACGGGCCACCCATCTTGGTTCATCAGGTGAGCTGCGTATATGCGAGTATTTGTCGACAGGGAGTTGTTAGACTTGATTGTGTCGCTGGGCTAGGACGTCAATCAGCTACTCCCTTTTCAGGGTAACCTGCACTTTACTAGTTCACGCATAATCTAATGGCCTCCGTTGGTATGAGGAAGGGCCGGAAGTCCCTTACCGGGTCTGGAGTAGTCGGAACCTTGGATAACTTTATATTTAGAGCTGCTTCAGTGCTGCAGAAAGAAATTGAACTTACCGAAAAAAGACTTTCTCTTGATTTAGTACATAACAAACGTTCTTCATTGGGTTACATTGCTTCAGCAAAGTCACCAGCAGCTACTAATGTATCTATTCCAGCTTCTGATATTAGTTCATCGCTGCTGAGCGAAACTGTTGCTGTAACGGCAAATAGCAATGCCTGTTCTGCTCCTGAACAAAGTGTTCCCCAGGGCTCTGATGTTACCATTTCCTCCACCCATGAAGGAACAACTAGATCTGGCCTACCTATTCGCTCCGATGCATCCTTGGCAAAGCAGTCTGAAAAGGTGGCGAAACGTAAGCGGGGTGACACAGTGCTGCCTAATAAAAGATCCAAAACTCAAAATCGGCAAAATACTGAACATTCTGAACCTATGCCCAATATTGATCTGTCTGTTCGTACCACAGAGGCCTCGAAGGGCCTCGTACTTAACAATGACTATTGGCTTAGAATGGAACAGTTACTATCTGCGACCTGCCGCCCTATCTGTAACAGACTTGACTCCCTGGAAAATAGACTTACTAATTTGGAATCATTGTTTTCTGCATTGAACAGGGCCAAGGGGCTAGAGGCTGCTAGGGGAACTCATGATAACATTGCTGAGTCCGCCTGGCCTGTTTCCAACCCGCCTAACGCACCGGAAGCTACAACAGAACACCTTACTATACAGAACAAAGCTCAGGCCACGGCTAATGAGCCCCATACTGTCCAGCACTCTCTCCCCCCATCTTTGCCTACAGGGAATCAAGGGACTGGGTTATCCCCGGCTATCGGTAATGTGACAAAGGAACTAAGCGATCCTAAATGTAATGCACACATTATGACAGGCTCTTTTTCTGCCTCGTTTTCATCTCCATTGAACCTCCCCCCTGAATCTGTTCCGTATGTGGTGGTTCTTGCTGGGGTCCCCCCCTTGAGCCATGGAACCAGAGAATCCCATTTTGATCTAAAGAACAAATGCATGCACTGGCTAAATTGCAATAAACCCCTCCCGAACCAGTGCACTAGCGAGATATTACTCGTAAGAAGGATCAGCTGGGTTGGTCGTAGATCTAAGGATATACCTGGCGACTGTGTAATAATTAATTTTAGGAATCCTAATACTGCTAGATACATCTGCACATATCAGCCGGGTACCCATTTTACACCCCACACAGCAATCAAAGCCCTCCCAGTTACCTATTTCTACCCGGGTCCCCAGAATTCCGGTATGGATGTTTGCAATAGGGGAAGGGTAGATAGTGTGAGAATAGGCAGGGTTGGCCAACCCCCCCTTTGCCCTATCCAAGAAACCCGCCTGTTCGACCGATTTACTTTACCCCCACTTGAAGTCCACCAGCACACTAATAGGTATAGTATCCTTGATCAAGTAGATTGACGCCCAAATGGCAGCGCCCTGCACCCACCCATTGTTCTGGGGGGGCAGTCGGATCTGGGAAAATCGTTAAACGGGCTTGGCCAAGAACCACCAAGTAGGTCAATTATCTTACTTCCACACACTAGTCCAGTTGCTGACCAGTCTCCAGTTATAACCAATCTAAAGCCGAGCTTCTGCTTGCTCTCATGGAATGTGGCAGGTCTGAAGAACAAATTGTTCTGTGAAGAATGGGGCTCATTTATAGACAATTTTGACATCTGTCTAATGCAGGAGACGTGGGCCCTTGAAAATTTCCATAGGGCAGGTTTTGCATCCTTTAACATACTAGCAATAACCAGTGGCAAGGGTAGACCCTCTGGGGGCCTTAGTATCTGGGTGGGGCTTCACTTGGGTGTAACTGCTAGACAACTCGACACCCATTCAGATGACATTCAGTGTGTCCTGCTTGAGCTGCCTAATAACAACTCTTTGGCTCTTCTGAATGTCTACTCTAGACCCTCACAGGGCGGTCGGGAATCCACGGTCATTGAACAGCTCACCACATTTACTTCGTCCCTGGATCCCGGCTACTCTGTGATAGTGGGAGGTGACTTAAACTGCCAACACGAACCACTTAGTGTCTCGGCTCTTGATGATCCAACCGCTGAAAATGAAAATTGGAATATTCCCGACCCCCTGATTCCTATGGTTAAAGCCTGGACTCCCCTGGTCCTCCAAATCTCGGCTTTTGCTCTCTCATTTTCCTTGAGGGCATGCAATGGGAGATTCGACTCTGATAGACCTGGCCGAGCAACTTTCAATAGATCAGGGCACACCTCTATTCTAGACTATATCTTTATCCAAACTCGATCTTGGGATAAGGTTAAAGACTTCATTGTGATCGATCGCGAAGATAGCGACCACAATGCTTTGGTCGTAAAATTCAAACCTGGAAGTTGGGGTATTGGCAGCAGCAGCAATGACCCCGCAGTATCCCTATCTGCGCAACCCTTGATTCTGAGCAATAATGGTCGAAGGGTTAGATGGCCCCATATTGCTACAAGCCAAAACTCAATTTCAGAGATTTATTGTCTCGCCTTACCCCATCTCATTGAAATGTCTGAGGTTGGCCATAAACGTACCACCAAAGAACAGGCGACCGAACCTATAGAACAGGCGATTGAACCCACAGGCATTCACCTTCAGCTAGTGGGAAAACTGTTGGAAGTGTTTTGTTCGCAAGGGAACGCCAGGCTCCATCCGCCTAAAAGACAACTATGGTATTCCGCAGAGTGTCGGAAACTGAAGAGCGAATTGCTTACTGCTATTAAGGCCTCGGATAAAAGTAGGATCAAAATCTTGAGAGCAAGTTATAAACAAACTCTACAAAGGGCTAGAAAGGCATGGGAGGACGAGTTGTGGGAAGAGCTAAGGCTCACCTTGCTGGCTAAAGACTATAAGAGCTTTTGGTCCATTGTGGGCACGGGCAAGAAAGAATCCGGTCCCATCTCATTCCCAAATATATCTGCAGTGGCATGGGAAGCCCACTATGGGGGTCTCTATTCCAGCCCTAATGGCACTGTATCGTCCACATCCACTCTGTCTCACAGACCTGTATGTCAATCTGAAGCCTACTCGGAGATAACACTAAAGGAGGTGGAAATGGCCATACGCCTGCTGACCCCCAAAAAAGCGCCGGGATTGGACAAAATCCCCGGTGACCTTTACCGCTCGGAACCAAAGATATGGGCTCCGTATCTTTGCATTCTATTCAACTCCATCCTGTTGGGTGCTGAACCGCCAGAGTCTTGGCTTGGAGCAGAAATAGTGCCGATATTCAAAAAAGGTTGCCCCTTACAACCTTCCAACTACAGGCCTATCAGCTTAATTGACACCACACAAAAGCTGTTCGGCCGCATAATTCTGGATAGACTACAGTCTTGGGAGTCAGACAATAACATCTTAAGCCCTTTACAAGCAGGTTTTAGAGAGGGAATCTCCACTGTCGACCAGATCCTTCGACTTCAGATCATATATTGGAAGACCGTAAATTTAGAGGGTGGCAGCCTCTATCTCATCTTTGTTGACCTGAGGTCGGCATTTGACCTGGTACCACGAGAAAACCTGTGGAAGGTACTCCGGGCTCTCAATGTCCCAGAACATCTTGTGGACATTGTGAGTAGACTCCACAGGAACAACTTCGCCCAGGTCAGATGTGGAAAACATGGCGACCTGTCCTCCCGTTTCCCTGTTAACCGAGGAGTCCGACAAGGATGCGTGTTGGCACCCACGCTATTCTGTCTTTATATCAATGGGCTCATTAAACATCTGGAAGGGATCCGGGACACAGATGTGCCAAGACTTGCCACGGGCCTGGTGCCAGCGCTGATGTTCGCTGACGACACTCTGTTGTTGTCTCGAACATCAACTGGTATCCAGCGCATCTTGGACGGCTTTGTAGATTTCTGTGCGGAAAGAGGCCTTGAGATCAATTTAGCCAAAACTAAATTTATGATTCTCAATCCCCCCAAGCACACACGTCCAAACCCAGTTCTGAACGGTGTACATCTTGAGCGGGTGACAACGTTCAGTTATCTGGGGATCATGTTACAGGAAAATTTTGGATGGGGGGGCCAAATTGCCAACTCCGCCCTGAAACTTGCTCAAACTACGGGGGGAATTTCACAAGTATTTAGAGGCTTGGTCTCGAAACCGGTGGGACCAGCGATTGAAATTTATAGGACCCAAGTGAGAGCAGCGTCCATCTACGGGGCAGAATTGTGGGGTCACTCCAGAATCTGCAGCCTGACCAGGATCGAAAACTCCTTTATGAGGAGTCTGTTGGGTTTACCCCCCAGCACCCCGCTGATCCCCGTCAGGCTGGATTTTGGCCTAGTACCACTGGAACAAGTGGTAATGTTGCGCCCATTGGTATATTGGAAGCGGCTCTGGTCTAATGCAGAGTTAGCCTCTTACCGGGAGGAACTTCTGGGGGTCTGGCCTCAGTTAAGGCACAAGAACATCCCCTGGCTAAGTTTTGTCAAAGACTCATGTATTAAGATTGGCCTACCAGAATTATGGACCTCCCCGGAGGCTTCGTGCCTGGCCTTACCTAAAGCAAAACTGATCGCACAGGTCAAAAATTACAATCTCACGTGTCTACATGAACATTCTGAGTTGGGGAGGCTGACGATCGAGTTCCTCCAAATAAAAGACACCTACAGGAAGGAGGAATATCTAGACTTGGTCAGCCCACCTGCAGCCAGGAAGCTTTACTGTCAATTCAGATTGGGCTGTTTGCCACTCAGATCGTTTACCTCTAGGTGGGACTCAACTCATAACACATCCTGTCCAGCTTGCGGACACAGTACGGAGGACGAAAAACACGTTCTCTTTTTTTGTCCTACCTACTTCTCTCAAAGAAAACGCTGGGTTAAACCCATTTGTAATAACCTGGGTTTCAGAGAGTGTGAGTATGCACTGAGAGTCCTCAAACATGACACTCACCCCCCTATAGTTTTTGCAGTCTCCCGGTTTCTAAACGCAATGTGGCTAAAGCGTAGGCATTTCTTGTAGTTCTACACTAAGTTTCTTTTGATGACTGAACTTTTGTAAATTTTTTTTTTTTTTCCCTTTTATAATTGTAAATGTGATTTTATGTCTTTATTTTAACTGTAATTTGTGATACTATATGTTGCTTTTATGGCCTTTGCTGCCGAAATAAAGACTAATAATGGAATGGAATAAGTAAGTACTTTTACAATATATTAGTATGTCTCTGTAAATATGCATTGTGGCCACAAATGAATGTAATTTTATCGTTTTTATGATGTTTATGTTATGTAGGTAGGATTTCCTATGTTGCGTAAAATACTGTGATATCTTTCAAAGGATTGCATTTGAGAAAGATGTCTCAAGGGCACACAGGCAGCCAATCACAACAAATTCCTGCATTAATTATCCATTTTCATAACAGTCTCCCTGTCGGCCTGCAATACCAATACCATCTGTTAAACCTTTAATGTCAGAGATTTGTGAGCGTCTAGGTATTGACTATACATCACCGCTGGGTCTCATGACAACATACATTGATGTGACAGTAGTACCCCGGTCAGATAACTAAAGAAAAAAAGCTTTTAAAGAATTAAATGCAAGGCGTTGTCCTTTATATTATAGTGTTAGAATAGTTTAAAGTAGCTGTTATATCCTGGCTTTGTATTTATTTATGTGATCTCCTACTCAGCCAGTGGAATGTTCATTCTATAATGCATTACAGAATGTTGGGAGCCAGAGAGTCAGTTGGGAAGGGCTGAGCAAGAGTCTAGCTGCTCCTGGTGGGGTTTACCATGGGCCTACTATTGTTCTATGTACTCGACGTCATACCGGCCCGCTATTTCCGTGAGGTGGAGAGCTTGCAGAGGCAGTTGTTTTGGGACGGGCGATCGCGAATCGCTCTCACATAATTGACACTCCCTTGATATGATGGGGGTATTGCACTCCCCGATATCAAGCGATACTATTGGGCGTCCCAATTGGCGGCGGTGAACCACGGGATGTACGGACCGGCCCTGAACCCGGCGTTCGAGATGGATAAAATGCTATTGCCTGGGGGGGGGGGGGGTTATAATAGAGCACTCTATTCGAAGTCTCCTGATGTGCAGTTGACAGGCCCAACAAAGATAGCGGTACGTGTGTGGCATGCTGCTAATGCTGCGATGGGTTGGAAGGACCGCCTGACTCAAGCGACTCCACTGTATGCTTCAGAAAGGCTGGGCTGTTTGTGGAAAACTAAAGGATTTGAGAAATGGGATATGATTGGCATATGTAAGGTGAGCGATTTTCGGGTGAAAGGGAAGTTTAAAACGTTTGAAATGCTGAAAGCGGAATATAAGCTGAACGATAGGGAGTACTTCCGGTATGCTCAGGTCCGTCATGTGTTGTGCTCGGTTTTCCCTGATGCTACTGCTATCCTGGAAAATTCCCCACTGGAGGGTGCTCGATGGCTACGTGCCTGACAGCACAATCTCCTTGATCTATAAAAAGCTTATCAACGACCGGGCGGACCTGTTGACCCACTTGAGGGAGATCTGGGTGGCTGACGGTTTGGAATTAGATGATGAGGACTGGGTCTCGGCAATAGCCTCCCCGAGGGAGGTGGCAATTCAGGCCCGCCTTCGGTTCGTACAACTAAAGATACTCCATAGAGTGTATGTCACTGGTCCCCGCCTGATGCGCATGGGTTTCTCCGTGGATGGGATGTGTAAGCGTGGCTGTGGTTCGCTGGGTACTTTCCTTCACGTCATATGGGAATGCCCTGAGGTGGCTCGCTTTTGGCGTCGGGTGCATGCTGTAATGGAAGAGGTCACTCATGTTGCTCTGTTTCCAGAAGCTAGGAGATGTCTGCTGAACGTGTGGGAGCCAAACGATTATAATGTGGCACAGACGCAGTGGGCGACTTTGGGAAATATGGTGGCTAAACGCAACATTGCACAGTTATGGGGTTCCCAGAGGCCGCCCACGGTCTCGGTGTGGAAGGAGAATATGGATTGGTGCATGTTTAGAGAAAAGACGGTGTATGTAGCGAGAGGCATGCCTAGGAAATGGACTGGGGTGTGGGGTCCGTGGAACTCTTATCGCGGAGACATCTGTGCCCCTCCTCTGGCTATCGTATTGGATATTCCTTTGTCCCCCTAGCTGGACATTCCTCATCTGTTAGGTTATGAGTAGGTCACAGTTTGATTTTTCCTCTGTTCCCAGGCCCCCCTCCCTTCTCTGCCGCAGGTCATGGATTTCCTACCCCGGGGAGCGCGTCCTGATATTCACAATGCCTATTGCCTTGTTTGTGTGTAATGTTTATCAGTATTAAATTGAAAGATGAAACCGTATTTAATATTGTCACTCAACTACTGCTTCTGCCATTACTGGGAGTGCTGATGGGCTGACGGGATCCTTTGCTTGACAAATCCGTATAACGGTGAAATGACACGTCTCATATTAATTAGCGGCCGGCCCAAGGGGTTGTAGGCCCATGTCTGTAACTCTTTGAAGTCAAATAAAGGTTTCTTTAAAAAAAAAAAAAAATTTAAAAAAGAATGCCCTCGCTAATTTTCAAAGTGACAGCACAATATTGCAGTTTGTCGATGACCTGCTAGTCTGCAGTGCCACAGAAGAACAATGCAGAAATGACACCGTGTCCTTACTTTGCACCCTTGCTCAACGAGGTTAGAAGGTAGACAGAGACAAATTACAGTATTGTCAGGAAGAATTATAGTACTTGGGACAATTGCTGTCGGCCTCAGGCCGCCATGTTACAACTGAAAGAGCAACATCAATCAGACAGATAACTGAGCGTGTAACAGTGAAGGGAATGCAAAAAGATTTGGGTTTATGTAATTATGTATATTGCACTCTAAAAAACCCTTTGCTCACAGCCATCTAACATGTAAAAACACAGAAGGACAGAATAACAAGGACTGCAGAAATGCGGGAAACATTTCAAAAATTAAAGACAGAGATAACAAATGCACTAGTGTTCGGGACACCAGATTACACTATGTAGTTTTTCATTTTTTGCCATTGCAACTGCCAGGTGATGACGGCTGTCCTCACCCAAAAGTATCCGCCACAAACCAATTTCTTACTTTAGTGGCCAACTTGATTCTGTTATGAAGGGCCATTACCCCTGTGAGCAAGCGCTGGCCACAGAAGCCTTTGCAGTTGAGAAAAGTGCTCCCATTGTCATGGGTGTACCTCTGACTGTATGCTGAAAATGCAGTGTCTGCAATTATCCAGAAGGCCAAAACGACACTGACAACATAGAGAGTATCAGGCTATGAGATAATGTTATCATTACCATTTCTCAAGGTAGTCAAATATCACACAGTCAACCCTGCCACTTTCTTTGCACACCCTATTAAAGATACTGATGATGACCCACACGACTGTGCAACATAGACTCCAGATGAGTGTAGACAACTAGAGAAGAACCTATTCCAGGTAGCATTGTGTATTTTGTAGATGGATCATTCACAATAGATCAGGACACTGGAATACAACATACAGGGGCACAAGTGGTCAGAGCCAGGCAGCATCATTCTTCAGATACTTTGCAGATAACAGAATAGATAACTTTGCCATTTCATTATTCTGCTCAAGCTGCCAAGCTGGTAGTACTGGTGGCGGCCCTTAAACAAGGGGATGGAAAAACAATTACAGTGTATTCCGATTCAGCCTATGTCACCATAACAGTGCACTCCAGAATTATGTGGTGGAGCAGATGGGGATTCCTCCAATCTCATGGGACCCCTGTCATGCATCGCCCTCTTTTAGAAGACCTGATTGAAGCTTTAGCTCTGTCACATGCAGTTGCAGTAGTAAAATGTGCAGCTCCCACAAATTCCTAGGACTTTGTGTCCCGTGGAAATAGTCTGGCTGATTGGGCAACCAAGGAAGCAGCCAAGCTCCCTCTAAACAATACACCTACCACAATTTTATTAGCAGACACAGCAGCTAGCGTCACAGATGCACCTCATGGTCCCCTGGACCCTTCCAGGCATTACACA
The DNA here is from genome assembly GCF_964204655.1 of Triturus cristatus. Lineage (NCBI taxonomy): Eukaryota > Metazoa > Chordata > Amphibia > Caudata > Salamandridae > Triturus > Triturus cristatus. The sequence goes on along the minus strand of NC_140585.1, from coordinate 1,101,468,526 downwards.
GAGACAGCTCATCTACATCTACGACAGATACAAGAACGTTCTCCAGAACATGAAAAGCAGTTGGGGGAATCCAGGGGATGCACGCAGACAGGTACAGATTTAATATACAGACAGATATCCACAGGGACGCCTGTCATGCCACAAGCATTGCTACTTATAGCCTTGAACAGCTACATTTTCTGTCACACACTGCCAGAGAGAATGTGTCCCTCCAGCTACGCCAAGATTGGTTTGTCCCCAACTTACATGAGATGATCACAATGTACCAATACACATGCACTGTGCGTCAGCAGTATTCACCAAATCCAACCTTGAGGTAATAGCTTCCACAATACCCTGACCCCAAGGACCCTTTAAGGAATTGCACATTGACTATTTTAATATGATTGACAGATGCAACCGTTACCGCTATCTCATAGCTGTAATCTGTCCATTTTCAAGGTGGATCGAAGCAGGCCCTCGTGTGCACTGTGATGCCAAGTCTGCTCCTAATTTTTGATCCGTGATGTTATCCCAAGATGGGGAATTCCTGAAGGGGTCAGATCTGACAATGGCACACACTTCGTGAATAACATTTTTTCCATCCTTCCACCTTGTTAGGAATAACACACAGGCTCTCATCAGCTCATCACCCTCAAAGTAACTGAATTGTGGAGCACTCAATTGCCTCCTCAAGAACAAATAAGGTAAACTGTATGCCACCTTGAAAAATAACTGGTTGTATTGTCTCCCATTAGCACTATTTGCTCTCAGAAACACAAGACGTAAGTTGCAAACTGAAAGAATGCCTGAAATTATTCAAACTGAAATGCCTGATTATATTGCACAACCAACAAAAGCTGCAAAGTTCTTCTCTAAACAGGTCACCCAAGCAGCTGATAAGCGCACCAACACGTTCCACCAGATGATTAAAGACAACCCTTCCCAGTTGTAACTCTAGTGTACACAAAGACCTTTGTCCGCACCTGGAAGGACAGCAAATTCAACGGACCCTTACCGGTGACTCACTGCACAGCTACTACAGTGAAAGTTCAAGGACATAAGCCATGGTACCATCTGAGAGACATTCGCCTGGCACCATCCTTGCCATCTCCCCTTTCGAAAACCGAGCAGGAAAAAGAAGGGTGTGAACAGGAGAAACAACTTGAGTAAAGCCTCCCTCCAACGCTTCAACAGACACTTATTTTAAGATATGTACTTTTCTTTTTCCTGCTCTGTGTGTTAATATTGATGATGATAGCCCTAGTCTATTTCTATTTTTTCTCTCCTACATCAGCTATTATGCGTATGCGTAGAAATGTTGAAAATGTGACTGATCATCACTCTTTCCACAATGCTTTGTTTGAAAATAGCTGGTACCAGCACATGCATTGTATAGGCAAATCTACAGCTAATACCAGTTGTTATGTATGCTCCCTTATTCCCCATGCCACTGCTGTAGATAGATTGCATCACCCCAAAGAGGTACCCGCGAATGTTACGCACTGTGTTTTGCACCTTCTCTTGCGTAGAATAAAAGCACAGCTCCAACCAATACATGTCAGTCCGGTAACGTCTTGAGTCAATACAACTTTATTTGACACCATCCCTGGAGTCCTACAAATTCTGACAGAAAAAGCACATATAGTGAAGGAAGTATCAAGCAGGGCAAAGAAGAAACTATGGAGTATGGGAAAAATGGATATTACAACAGGGCTTTTTAGGAAAGTCTAATCCATTATCTGAATGTAGTAACTATTCAGCCAAACCTCTGCACCCTGATTGTGGAGCTAGGCCAGTACTCAATATTACAGGTATATCAGTATTTGGTAATGGTAAATGGCTTACCTGTGCCACATTCGCATGTAGAGCTATATAATTGTGGAATGGTACAGAATTAAATAGCCCTTTAAAATTTGATAAGGTAGTAGGACAATGTAAGCATGTACGGGACGCAAACATACAGAGATGTATCTCTGGATAAGAACTAACACACACCCTAGAGTAGCAATGAAATTAACACAGTTTTCTCTTGGTTTCAGAGGAAATGGGACAGTAAAGGTGGGAAGGAACCAAAACGGCAATACAACAGTGGACAACGCCGACATGCAGGGAAGCACCGCCAGCCTAATGCCACCCATAGCTACCCACGAACAGGAATGGTCTCTGCACCTTGGTCACACTGCACACTCCCTCCCAGGTAACAACAGGAGTGGACATTAAGACATTGCATGACCATTCCTTGAGTTGTCAAACGACCCTGCTGCATCACCACATGAAGAAAAGAGCTGCGGATTACTTTGGCACCACAACCTGGGAATATGTTCCGCAAGAATACAGACTTTTTAATGATGCTCAGCTTTTCTTCGGCAGCATCATATTGTAGATTCAGGCGAAAGCAACCGCCCGTTGGCTCCAGATTTCAAGAGTTTATGAAGGCAATCAACGCAACAAAAGATGGCTTCAATGCCATAAAGGAAGAACTACGTGTCCTTAGATTAATGGTGATGCAGCATAGATACATTTTAGATTTAATGACGGCCATGGGAAGGGTGTATGCAAGCATATCAGAACCGCACGCTGTATGTATGTGCCAGCCAATATTGCAGACAACAGGACACTGACTGAGACCACTCGGACATTGCAGGATCTCCATAAAAAGATGGACTAAGAGGGGTGTGCTCCGGATGAGTGGTTCGAAGGCTGGTTTGATCGGGTGCCGACCTCGATGTCAGGATTGTTCAAGGCCTTCTTGCCTCTAATTGTTGTGTTGCTTTTGACGTGCCTTATGTTCCAGGTGATGTTAGCATGTTACAAAAGGATGACAGCGAGCATAGGAGGAACATTTTTGGTTAGGAAAACACACCACGAATGCCTTAGAACAGCGTTATATATGAGGAGATTCCCTTCGAGAATGGGAGGTTAGGAGAAGAAGGAGTTGAAGAATCAACTAGAGGGGGGAATGATATAGGGAAAAATAGGATACATTATATCCAAATACACACAGGGTTGAGGCCTATAACTTCTATGCAGAGGTTTGAAGTTAGAAGCAGTTTTAGGCCTCAGTAAAGAACACAGGCCTTCTCGAGAAAGTTCAAAATACCATGTCACAAAAGACATTGGGACATATTCTCAAGAACGTGTGATAATCATCGCAAAAGTAACTTAACGTAACCTACACCATCGTAGTCTGTCGCAGGAAATTTACGCTGGGTTAACCAAGTATTCACAACACGGCAGTACCCTGTGATAGTCACCAGCTAACGCGTCAAATGGCCGCTTTAAAATCAACAATCAACGCCACACTGCAAAAATGCGAAACACGAACGCAAAAACTGCAATAAGGCCAAGCGCGATACAAAAAGCTGCGAAAACCAGCCACAGGCCTGCAAATCCCACGCGTCTGGCAGGAAAATGCACTATAAAAGCAGAACAACAAAAACACACCATAAACAATCCAAAGTGCGCAGCACCATGGATGCACCCTGACCGAACGCAGAGGTCAACGCGAACCCCACAAGCCCCACAGACCACCAGCAAGGTACAACGGGGTCGGGGAAGGCCAGGGAGAGGAGGGAGAGGAAGACGGGGTGCAGTGCGCAACAACACAAGACCAGTGTCACGGAGGTGACAGAACACTACCAGCAACTGTCCCACAATCAGACTACCTGGAATGCAGCCGGAGTGTCGAGGAGGACAGAGGGTGAGGCCAAGAGGGGCTTGCATGACCTGAAAACCTAAACGAGGCACAAACCCGCTGCCAACTGGAAGGCAGCAACGGCGACAGGAGGTGGGAGTCCTGCGCCACAGGACGAGCAGGAGGAAATAGAGGACAGTCATCAGTGTGGAGACAGTGCAAGAAGGTGGGAGTATGGACACAGCTCGAGAGGACCTGACACAACAACAGGGTGAGTAACGACCAGGGACTGGAGGGACGGGGGGGAGATGGGTACAATGGCACACATGCACAATCAAGTAAAGCACACTGCACACCCACAATGACCCAAGATCATGTCTCTCATCCCCGTGGCACACTGCAGCACACACACATAGCAATCACAGCACATCCCATGACAATGTGGCACAAAATGCAACACCGACCCTGCAGAACAGGGGACACAACTGGGTCCGCTCATGCGCAGAAACATGCCAATCACATTGGACAGAGCAGGGAACTGTGAGATACATAGTCACGGGTACAACCTCACATCCGTCATGTAGTCCCAATGTCCACTCTCCCCCCAAAATTGCCAGCACCACCCAAACAGTCACAATGTACATTGCAACACAGTGTGCATGTAAACAAGAACAATGCGCAAACATAAATGTCAACACATTGTCAACATGCATCTCCCCTTCACATTGCAGATGGACAAAAACACCTCCAGCATGTCAGACCAGACAACCCATCAGTGATGCCAGAGATGACCACCACACCTCCGACGCCCTACAACAGCTCATGGACTTCTCAGGCAACCCACCCCCAGGAGCAGGGCAGCCAAGCTACACAGAGACAACACCAGCCCCTGCACAGACCACACAGCAGGAAGCACCCGCCACCACGGCTTGCTCCCAACACTTCACCGAGGCAAACATCGCATTCCAATGCCAGGTGTCAGAATGCCAAAAGGAGGGGGGCGAACAGGTGCGGGTGGGCTCAGAGCTCATGGAAGCCAAAGTAGATTACATACGTGAGTGTTCAAGTCCCATCAGGGACCACCTACACCTCACAAACAAGACCCACACCGCGATAGATACACATGCATGTGCACATGTCCTGCAATGAACCAGGCCCAGAGCCACGGAATCATCAGTCCACTCCTCTTACCTATTGAGTGGCTGACGACAAAGCTACATGTCCAAGGTTTTAACCGCTGCCTGCGGTGACATGTTTGCATCCGCTGTACGCAGCACAATGTAATGTCGTAGGGCCCTGGGCCCTCATGCATACAACAAGACCACAGGGACACACGCATATATCATGTTCAACTGGCTACGGGCACGTGCACCCGGCCCCTTTATTGGCAGGGCCACATGTACAGTGACACCTGTGCTGGATGTGAGTGGGGTAAGAACAAGCCAGCACGCACGGAGTGCTTGGTGCTGGCAACAATTGGAACAGTGGACACCAGTGCAATGGAAACAAGCAATGAGGTATGAGGCAATTCTATCTGCACCTATTATTTAGTGGGGTCAAAAATTCTGTATTAGCTTCTTAGGGTGCTAGGGATCTGAGATTCAATACCTCTAAATCTCCAAAGGAGTCACAAACAATACACTATGATCCAGCACACCACACAAACATTGTATGTAATACAGTATTGCAGATTCGAACAATATTAGTCCATTCAGCAGGTTCTTATTTCAAAATTCTTTATTCAATTTTCTTCTTTTAAAATCTGCGTAGCCAACGCATTTCGTCCTTACGGACTTCTTCAGGGCTACAAATAATCATAAACATGCATGTAAACAGTGAATAATATACTCCGTGCTTAAACAATATCATATATACAAATCTATTTACATACTAAAAAGTTGTAATATACATTTTACATTTATATACATAACATACAAAATATAAAAAACAAAGTTTAGGCAAAACAGCAGCCTATTTTTTAGTGTATGAATTACATATATTATAAAAAAGGATGTAAACATTATTTATATTCAACCTGCTGAAACAATAACAGTCGAATGTCTTATGTAGACATGAAAAACTAAATTTATTTTCTTTAGTTAAACAGACATTATTCGTTTTTTTTTTTTTTGAAAATTCTTTTTATTGGCATTTAGTTATATAAACGTACATTTATCACGTTTCACATAAATGGCCGCAACATATACGCAGCGGGGTAGACCATCATTGATTTCAAGATTACATTTGCATCGTGGTTGGTGTGAATGTGGTCTGCGGTATAGCAGGTCTGTGCCAGTGAAAGAAAAACTAGGGGGGAGAACTGAACTGGGGAGTGCCATGGGGTGCTTAGCGTTGGGGTGAGGCGTATACTATGAGTCCGTTATTGCCTACTCCATCATGCAGCTACTATTCGCCTAGGAGGGAGAGTGTATGCGGGCTGCTATGGATTGCTGTGGAGCGTTCCCACTGGGGGGAGCCAGACCCGATGCATCCAAGGGGACCGCGGAGGGTTGTGGAAGGGGGTCTCCTATCTCGGGAGCCTGTGCGGTGCGAGGTTGTGTGGTGCTGGGGGCATGTAAGTCAATAGCTGGGGCAGACATTATTAGTTATAAGTTCATTAGATGGATAGTAGTCTAATACCATATCTGATATAGAAGACTAATCTACATTGCTGTATAATGATTCTTATGGACGGGATAGGGGATTTTATTTAAGATGTTAATTTTGTTTTTTGGAGGTTAATATGGCAATTGAGCAGACAATACTATTTATATCCCACAAAAGTTGATTTAAGTTTGAATTTGGAAGGAAGGTATTTAGAAAGATGATGTTCTTACCAAAGAGTACAAAATGAGAGTCCTCTTTATATGTTCCCTCAAGACTGAAGTTAGTAGTTGCTGCTCCTTTATAGACCAAATCATTTACGATCTAAAGATGTAGTAAGAAGCAACATAATTTTAGCATATGTATATGTTCACCAAATCCACATCTTTGTTTTAATTATCATTGACTATAATAGGTAGATCTTTTAGTCCATCAGGACCTGCTCCTATAAGTAGAGAGAAGCTCAGTCCATTGGTCAAACAATCAGCTAGATGTCAAAATAAGGCCTACCGTATTATATTTCCTCAAGTCTATGTAGTATTCTCAATGCAGATAGTCCTGTATGGGAGCTAAGATCAGTATCTATCTGCAAAGAATATTGAGAACAGAAAAAAGTGAAATGGAATCATTCATTTAAATCACAAAAAAAGTCACAGATGTAATTTCTATTATGGCTATATGATGTAGATGTACACATAGCACCTCATGATGAAGATCTGCATTACTCCTCTGACTAAGGTTGCATACTTTTACTCCTAGTGCATTTTTCATTAGAAGAATTGATGTACTGAACTCCATGTATTAATAGATACACATAGTAAGAGCCAATAACTATCTTAATTTAAAAAAATGTTTTTAAAAAAAGGAAAAAAATATTATAATTATAAATATAAAGATACTGTCCAGAAAAACCCGTTTGAAGTTTAACATAAGTTACTATCAGTTTTAAATCTAATTTCTAATGGGCAAGGAGAAAAGAGTTTTCTTACTAGCACTTACTTTTAAGTTCAAAGTTGCAGGAGCAGTCCTTCCATCGCGTAGTCCATATGGTAATGAGACTAACGCAAGGTGCCACATTATATAGCACTCCTAAGCAGCACCTGCATCTACTTAAGGCAGTAATTGGCGCCGTTTGTTTGCAAACCGGAATTGCCATGTTGTAAGGTGTTTGAACTTCAATAAACAAGGGACAAAAGAAAACCGGGTTGGTTCAAACATGTACGAACCAAACCCGCAAACGAAAGAAGATTGTTTAAATCTTTTAAAACGTTCCATATGTAATTTTTATATATAGGTTTTTTTTAAAGATTTCCTCAACGTTGTACTAAGAATAGTCCGTTAGTAATTTAGAATACGATGTGCTCATGCATGGGGTACTACTGTTTGTATTTTTTCGGGCGCCATCTTTAAATGGTAAAGAGCCCTATCCATTTACATAAGGTTAAAATCCACTGGGAAGTATGAAATGTATTTGAATTATTCAAAGCCCCCGACATGTATTTTTATATGAGTATTCGGGGTTGCCTCAACGGTATACTAAAAAATAGTCAATTTATAGTTCATATTGCAATGTACTCGTTTTCAAATTAAACTTATTTTTTTTCGATGCCATCTTTAAATGGTGAGAGCCCTATCCATTAGCATATAGTAGGGAGGACCCAAAACCACGCGCCATTTTATGGTGGCTAAACGAAATCAATTTTAAGACAAAAAAACGAAAGAGCCCAATAGTAATCATTATCATGTAACGGAAAAGGTAAAGAACATTTTGTTATAGTCAAAACCTTGAACAATAAATCGCTACAATAGATCTTTTAGAACCAAATATAATACTAATAGAAATGAGAGAACTCGTATCGGATACGAATATGTCAAAGAAGGAGCGCCATTTTTTAGCAAAAGATAAATCCTTCTCCTGCGAGAAGCTTATTTAGGCGCCATTTTGTAATGGTGTGTGGTAACAAACTTATAATGGATAAATAATATCCAGACGCGAATACCATCTTGTGGCAGCATTCTATGATATACAATTAACATAGAAACCTTTGCAAAAAACGGGGAACAAAAATGATAAAAATGTATTTAAAAGCGCAAATGCATCAGTGGTAATTTCAACCTAAGTATTGATATCAAGTTTTGGGGCAAGACGGTCATAGGTGTCATTATTAAAGGAGCGCTCAGACTGCAAATATTCTATATTATCGTTCGCTCTACTATTGAAGATGTCAATCCCAAAACACATATATCAAGGCTTAGTATCCTAGTGGCCATGTGAGTGAACGATACAGAAATTGCAACAAAGTAACAGAGGATGCAGAGTGCAATGGAAACTGAAAACACCTGCATAACAAAGTCAACTGCTGAGCAACATGGAGGGAACCGGAGCAAGGACAGCGGTCATTCAACATTCAAACAGAAGTGTCCATGAGTTGCAGTGCACTGAGGTTGGGGCACGCGAGATGAGCACCCTGATGTGAAGAAATTGCTAGGATTGTGTCCCTTCGGTTTAGTACTGATGCAGATGCAGTGGGGTGTGTTACACCTGCATCAACTTCCTCATCAACGTCCCAGGTCTCCCACTCTGCCTGAGATGACATTGCTGGGCAACCTCTCCACAGCATAAAACTCAATCAGTAACGGTCCATGGGTTGCGGTGCACTGAGTCAGTGGCACCTGGAGTGCTGAGCAGGGGATCAGGCAGATGATGGCATCCAGGACAGGTGTGAGGGACTTGGATGCGGCTGGCTGTGAGACTCCTCCGCATCTGGCGGGTGTTGGTTGGGGGTACCAGAGGCCAACCGGTGCAGCACAGCCAGCAGCTTTGTGTGGGGTGGGATGTTGATTGCACGCTGTGTTGGTGCCATCGGCCTGTTGGGCGATGATGGTCAGGATGCGTAGGATGGTTGTCCTTTTGAGCCTGTAGTGGGCAATGACATCCTCTGGTGTTAAGTCTGTGAGGCTGGTGCGTTTCCTGCGGGTCCGCTGTCTTTGCCTTTGTCCATGCTGCCACTGTGGTGGTCTGGGGGTGGGGGGGGGGGAGGGAGGGGTCCTGGGTGTAGTGGTAGTTGGTGTTGTTGCCCTATTGGGGCTCTGGGCTGCATGTTCAGTTGCTCGGGGCATCTGTTGTTCTTCATGCTTGGCTTTGGGCTGTGCTCCCTTGGCTGCTGCCGGTTGTCGTCCGACTTTACACCAGGTCAGAGCAGGTGTTGATTTCCTGCTGCTAGCGCGCATTATCGCATGTTTCGTGGTCTTTTCGCCGATGTGGCTGGTCGTTGAGAATGTTGAGGTGAGGTGTTGTCGCGGCTTTTTGCACGGGAACGCCTACTCTGCATCTCATTAGCGATAGTTGCCATGGCCATCTGTGGCAATGTTTTTTGTGGCTGCTATCGTGGATAAACTGGTGTTGTGGGCTGCTGACACCAGCTTGTGAATGGGGTGATAAATTTATCGCAAATTGGGCTGTGATAAAGTGCTGTTAACTCGGCGATAGCTTCTTGAGAATATGGCCCAATGTGTTTAGCTGATTTAATTAGGTCACAGAGTTCGCTGAAATGTCAGGAAATAGCCTGCCATGTCGGGAAATAGCTTGTGGTCAGCAAGTTGAGCTTCTGCATGAAGCCTAGATTATATCTTGCTTCAGACTCGGGAAACTAGCAGTGCTTTAGCATAGAAACTGCAAAATATACCACAAGTTCTATCTGCTCAAGAGACGGGCCAAAATGCACCAATCACTTAAGAGGCTGCTTCCTCTGAAGCGCTGCGGTTTCTTACACCTTTAAACCTAAACACGTATGTAGGAAGAAATACTAGTTGCACATCCTGCCTTAGTACATACTCTGACACACGTGTACGCTTCTGCCGAGATCACACCTACAGGTCAAATGGCTGGTAACTCGCTTCTGTTGAGAACTGCATGTCACACTAACACAATGTTCTCCACTTCTGTTGAAAACCACATGTCGCACTCATACGATGTTAGGCATGAAGGCTGAAACTACACATAAAAAGTAAGATAAGCTAAGCCGATAAGTGTTAAGCAAAAATATAAGCATGCGCTGAACAGGAAAACAGATGTATGGGAAATTTTGTTAATAATCTTCAAGAATCGGAGAATAGAAAAAAACACTGAGGGGGGTTTCCAATATGAGATGCGAGGGCATGTGGCCCATATCTATATGTGCTTTGTTTCCAGGAAATGATTGTATCTGTTGATTTAATCTGCCCATTTGTGCCTCAAGTCCTATGCTTGTAACTTTTTTCTACTGCGGTTTCAGAGTATAAAAGCCACTGCTTTTGATCTGTTGGTTGGACATCAGATTCCAGTCTTGGCTGAGCCTGGCTGATCTCCCCAGCTGATTAATGCATTAAACCATATTGTATTGTCAACGTGCCTCTTTGTGTTTCTAATAGAATTTGTTTCCCTTAATATTTGAGAAAGTAATTAACTTTTGTTAAAATCTGCAGATTAGGCAGTAGATGGTGGATTATGCGGCCCATTGGGCTCAAAGGGCTTCAGTCCCCCCCCACCCCCGTCACGTGTGGCAGCTCGGGCTGAGACAGCTTCCCGGGAACACACACAGAGGCACCCGAGTACTTAAAAGGTCTTTAAAATACCATTTGCTTGTTAATGAGGCTTTGTTGGTTTTTCACCCATTTCTTAGAGCCCCTGCATCTCCACTCTGCCTATTGCTATAAGAATTAGCCCCGACCCTAAACTTTTTCTTAGCCCCCCACCACCCTCCCTAAATTTGGCTCTAGTTGCGCCTCTAATGTGGCATATCAATAATCAAGCGAAAAAGGCTGCAGAATTCCAGTTGACTTGCCTCTTATTTCAGTAATGGCATTGTCGGGAGGGCAGGGGGGCAAGAATGCTTTTAAGGTAAAATTGTTTAAAAACCTATCACTTTGAAAAAATACTTGTCACTAGAATTATAGTGTTTTAGTACTGGAACGCAACTGCATATTAAAGAATACACTTTTTTTCATTCTTCATATTTTAATATGTTTGTTGCATGACATACATGCCAAACATTTTCAGAGCCTTGTTCTCCCTGTTAATTTATTGGCTCAGTCACCTCTATATGTTCTTGTGTTTTAATTAAGTGCTGTAATTAGCTTGTGCCGATGTACTGCTCACTCAAGAGATTCTCATTTGAGGGCCCAGCCACGTAATTTTGGTCCCCAAAAATTCTAGGGCCTTCTATAGGCTTCAAAACAACACTCCCGTGTAGTGTCGCGGTCTAGTGGACGCGCGCACTACGTAATGATGTAGATGTGCGTGGCGACCGTTTGGACGCTACTGCGCATGCGCGAAGTATAGCGCGCGAGCGAGAGACGCGATCGGAGCGTGTTGCCCGGCGCTCTCTCTGTAGGTGACTTACATAGTGTAATAAAGGTTCCTTTTTGCAGCAGAACGTTTCCTGAGAGTCTGTGGGGGGAAGTAACACACAGACTGGCACCCAACAACATTACAGTGGCGACGAGACTGGGACAAGAAGAACCCTAGGTGCAACAGGTGGAAGGTGCCCCCCAACCAGCAGCAGAGAAGAAGCCCACCAGGGAAGATACCACCCTACGCGGTAAGAAGACCGGAAGGACCAAGGGCAGACACCTACAAACCGGGAGAGCGCGGCAGAGGCAGATAGAAGCCGGGGAGTGGCACGTGGGCAACGGAGGAGCCAGCCACGAGGTAGAGGATATCGCAGGCGGACAGCGGAACCGCAGAGGAGATCCTGGCGGAGTCAGAGGACGACGGAGCAGCCAGCTCGAACGCAGTCCCAGGTACCCGAAGCAGGGGAGCGGGGACGGACGCACCAGGTAGCCCAAGGAAGCAAGTGGACGCCAAAATGAGTGCACAGTCATCGACTCTGACGACGCCGATACCTTTCCTACCACGCCCGGGAGAACCCATAATGAAGTGGGAAGACTGGAGGGAGTACTTCAAAAACTACCTGGAAGCGCTAGAAGATGAGAACGAGGAGGCGTTCTCTAGTGCCAGGAGGAAGAGGATACTCCTACACAACCTAGGACCAGAAGGGATACGAGTGTTTCAAAATCTCACACCAACCACCAGACCTGTAGGGGACACAGATGTGTTCACCCATGCCATAGAAGATTTGGACAACCACTATCGACCGGCAGTGTGCACCTCCATCGACCGCTATAACTTCCAGCAGAGGAAGCAAGAAGCGGGGGAATCCGTAGATGACTACGTGGCGGCGCTGCGGAAGCTGGCGATGACGTGCAGGTATGGCGGACTGCAGGACGAATTCATCAAGGACCAGATCGTCATGCACACGACAAGCAAGTCAGTACAGGACAAACTATGGGCGAATGGCGATGCGACGCTGAACGAAGTGATCGCCATAGTGAAGAGAGCGGAGCTAACAAAACGATGTGCAGAAGCAGCCAAGAGAGAACCGGCCCCCAGACTCACAGTCAACAAGGTAGACGACGCGGACCACCAGACGCGGGGGAAACAAACGACGGGGGAGTACAGAGGAGCGGCCACAGGGAAACCAAGACCCGGACCGACATGGAAACAAGGGAAAGGCGATGCCATGAAATGCTACAGGTGCGGCAGCTCGAACCATGCAGCGCACGACAAACGGTGCCCCGCGTTCAGAGCCAAGTGTGCGTTCTGCGGCCTAGTTGGCCATTACGAAAAGGTATGCCGCAGAAAAGGAAGACAGCAGGCGGTGAAGTTCGTGGCACAGGACGAGGGGGAAGACGCAGAAGACCGCGAAGAAGACGAAGAAGTCCTGTGTATTGAAGACCAGGTACTGGGCATAGAGGGGAGAAGAACGCGCAAACCCCAGTGCGACATGATCATAGGAGGCATACCCATCACCATCGTGGCGGACTCAGGATCTCCTTACACGATCATTCAACGTTCAGTATGGAACGAGAGGTTCAGACCCACGTGGGGCGCGCGACTAGAACCCCCCGACATTCGACCTGTTACTTACACAGGGGACCCAATCCCGATGGTAGGGTTCAAGACTATGAAGTTCCAGTTCAAGGAGCGGAGTGCGCTCTGCAAGCTGTACGTCGCGGAGAAGGGACCGTCAGTCCTGGGCTGGATGGACCAAGGAGTGTTGGGAATACAGCTGAACCCAGGAGGGGACACCCAAGTGATGGTGACTCTGGACGGAGAGGAGTCGACGGCAGAAAAATGGCGGAGCGGGCACCCGAAGGTCTTCGGCGGGAAAATCGGGAGACTGGAGAAGTTCTCCCACAAAATCGTCCTCAAAGAAAACGCCCGGCCGGTAGCGCACAAGGTACGGAACATCCCGATTGCGGTAAGGGAGGCGGTGCAACAGGAGCTCCTCCGACTGGAAGAAGGGGGAATCATTGAGCCCATTGACAGCGCGGAGTGGTTGGCACCATTGGTGGTGGCCATGAAACCGTCAGGCAAAGTGTGCCTCTGTGTGGACCTCAGGGAGTTGAACAAGTGCATAGTGGTGGAAAGGTTCCCCTTGCCACGCATAGAGGAAATGTTGGCCCGCACGAAAGGAGTGAAATGGTTCTCCACCATAGACTTGCAATCGGCATACCACCAAGTAGCACTACATCCGACAAGCAAAAAATTGACATCGTTCATCACGCCGTTCGGCTGCTACCAATTCTGCCGCATGCCCTTTGGTCTCGCCTCGGCAGCGGCGGTGTTCCAGAAGCTAATGGCCCGCCTATTCAAAGACATTGAGGGAGTGCAATACTTTCAGGACGACATCCTAGTGATGGGGACGGAGCTGGAGGACCATGACAGGAAACTGTCGGCAGTATTGAAGATCCTGGAAGAGAAGGGCCTAACAGCAGAGTGGGAGAAGTGTCATTTTGGAATGACATCAGTCACCTACCTGGGACACGAGATCGGGGCGCAAGGAATAACGCCGAAGAGAGGGAACGTAAAAGCCATCTGCGAAGCACCACGGCCTACCTCCAAGGAAGAAGTACGGTCGTTTCTAGGGATGGCAGAGTACTACAGTAAATTCGTCCACCACTTTGCCACAAAAACCCACCACATGAGGCAACTCACGAGGGACAAGACGGCGTTCATATGGACGGAGGAGACGCAAGAGGAGTTCGACACAGTGAAACGGGAAATTGGCGGAGCGATCCCGTTGCAAGGATTCGATCCCCAGGGGCGGTCAATATTGATGACGGACGCGAGTGAAAAGGGGCTGGGAGCGGTGCTCATGCAGGAGAGACCAGAAGGCGGCACGGAGACGATCAGCTTCGCGTCCCGGACGCTGACAGCATCGGAACAAAAGTTCAGCGTGATAGAGAAAGAGATGCTAGCGGTAGTGTGGGCCATGGCGAAGTATCGTCAGTTCCTGTGGGGAACCAGATTCCAGGTGAAGACAGATCACAAGCCTCTCGTGAAAGTACTGACATCAGATGGCCATGCCAGTGCCACGCCCCGGATTGCGAAAATGACACAAACTCCTGGAATACAGGTACGACGTGGAGTACATCCCGGGCTCCAGAAACAAAATAGCGGACTACCTCAGCAGGGCATCTGCGATGGACAGCGCCTCCGACGCCAGGGAAGACGACGACGAGATGGTGGCTCTGACGGACGATCCGGAAAAAGCCATCAGCAGGCAGGAATGGAAGAACGCGTATGAGGCGGATGAGGACATGGAGGATGTCAAGACGTACATCGTGCGGGGATGGCCGGACAGAAGGAGACAAAGATCAAAAATCAGGCAGTTTTACGAAGTCAGAGAAGAGCTGTCGGTGGGCAACGACGGAGTGTTTGTCTACAGGGGTGACAGGGTGGTGCCACCGGAGAACATCGTACCCACCCTGCTAGCCATACTTCACGAAGGCCACCTGGGAATCGTGAAGACAAAGGCCAGGACAAAACAAACTTACTGGTGGCCAGGGATGGACACGCATGTAGAGAGGCACGTGAAGGACTGTGCGCAGTGCCTAGGGGCGGACAAGACACTCAAACCAATGAGACCACCCTTAGGGAAATTCACAAACCCCAGCAACCCGTGGGAAGAGGTAGCAGTGGACATCCTGGGACCGATACCGGACGACCAGGGGATCCCCAAATATCTATGTGTACTAGTGGATAAATACTCGAAATGGCCAGAAGTGCACATCAACGAGATCATGGACACGGACGAGATACTACGCTTCCTCAAGGCGTTGTTCCTCCGGGAAGGCATACCCAGGAGTGTCATCAGCGACAATCGCCCCCAGTTCATCTCCGACAAGTGGGTCACGTTTGCGAACAGGAACGGCATAATACTCAAACACACCTCAATATACCACCCATCCAGCAATGGACAAGTAGAGAGGTTCAACAGGGTGCTGATGGGCTCCATACAGGCGGCCATCACAAGAGGCAAAGACTGGGAGAAAGAGGTGCTCAGCACGATATGGGCCTACCGCATCACCCCCACTGGTACGGGGTATAGTCCCTTCCAGATCTTACGGGGACGACAGCCCTTTACCAGAGACAACGTGGCGTGGCAGGAGAAGACCATCACCAGCAAATGGTCTCCAGCGGTGGTGCAGCACAACCTGCAGAAGGCACAGCGCATCTATACGGAACACTACAACAGCCACAAGAAGACAAAAGAAACAGCGTCGGAAAAAGGGGAGTGGGTCAGAGTGAAGCTGGCAGTCCTTAAGCGGAAAGGTGAAAGCAAGTACTCCCCACCCCTCAGAGTAGAAGAAGTGTATGACCGGGCGGCACTACTCAGTGACGGTAACGTGTGGTCACACGAGCGCATGGCCAAATGCAATAAGATCTTACAGTGGCCCCGAGAGTGCATGGAAGGGGAAACCCCGGCAGAAGGGCCGATAATGGACACAGAGTCATCCGAGGGAGGCCATGGAGAGGACACGAGCGGTGAGCAAGAGAGAGAGAGAGACAACTCAGGGAGAAGACCCTTGGGGGAGACCACTAGAGAAGAGGGCGAGGTAAAAGAGAGGGAGAGCCAGGGCTCTCCGAAAGGTACCGACGGAAGCCCGGTCGCAGAGGGAAGCCGAGAAGGACATTCCACTCCGGTAAGACACACCCGGGGGGGAAGAGCAGTGGTGAGACCATCCATGTTCAGAGACTTTGAAATGGACTGACCTCCGGGTCGAGGACTTTGTGTGTGTGATATGAAAAGGGGGAGATATGTAGTGTTGCGGTCTAGTGGACGCGCGCACTACGTAATGATGTAGATGTGCGTGGCGACCGTTTGGACGCTACTGCGCATGCGCGAAGTATAGCGCGCGAGCGAGAGACGCGATCGGAGCGTGTTGCCCGGCGCTCTCTCTGTAGGTGACTTACATAGTGTAATAAAGGTTCCTTTTTGCAGCAGAACGTTTCCTGAGAGTCTGTGGGGGGAAGTAACACACAGACTGGCACCCAACAACATTACATCCCGTTCCATTAATTGCTAAAACAGGAGTCAACTTTTATTTTTCCGAGTCGGGCACACTTTCACTTGGCAAGTAGTGAAACAGAGCGCAGCAGTGTCGAAGCATAACTCCTATGTGACTTGCGAGTAGCTAGATCAACTTGCGTGTCCGTTGCTTAGTACACGAAAGGCAGCATATGGGTGAAAAACGAGTTAGAAAAACACCAGGTGAAAAGGTGCACATCTGCTGTGCTAAACTTACCGGGATCCACCAACCCAATTCATGTCGCACCGACTTCCGACTCCGCTTTCTGTTCTTGAGCAAAATGGCCGCGAGGTAAGGCGGCTTCTAGTCGTGAGGCAAACCCGGCCAGAAGCACCTGTGGTGGTTACTTCTGGAGAGGCGGAGGTCCTGACTGACAGCGTGGGGCAGGGTGTGGTGACTGCGAAGAACGAAAAATGTAACGATGCATAGGTTCTAGTGGCGGCTGCGTCTTACTGGCCTCGCAGGAGTTATTCATACAGGTAACTGCCAAAAGCGACGCGTCCCCGAATGAGAATACGTGTTGCAGGCTGCAGCACCCTGACTGGGAAGCTGCTACCCGGCGTGAGGACGTCGCGCGCAGTAAGGGTGCGGAGCACTGTTGCAGACTCGCAGGGCAGCCGCGTTGGGCGAGACTATCGTGCCTCAGAAGGTAGCCGAATGCGCTGATTTAAGAAAAGCCGCTGGTAAACACGAAACGGTATTGCTGTACCGTGGCTGCTTGCTGTTATGTTAAAAAAAAGTATTAACTGGTTGCATGTATGTCTACTACTCGTCGCAGTATTTTTCGTGAGTCTGCTGCTAGTCTACTCCTCTTAACCCGTCACACATGCCAATATATTGAGTTTCAAAGCTTTAGTCCTGGTTTTCAAGGCTTTCGATGGGATGGGGCCCCATGTCTAAGGGAAAGATTTCAGCCTTGCATGCCTCAGCGCTCTTTAAGATCTTCTACTCAGTGCCTGACCTTGATTCCAAGGGTCAGGCTCTCACGGGTAGGAGGAAGCTCTTTCCAGGTAATAGCTTCCCGACTCTGGAATAACCTCCCTCCCTTGCTGCGACAGATCCCGGACCTTCTGACTTTTAGGCGGAATCTGAAGACGTGGCTTTTCCAGCTATAAGTTTTTCTTGTACTGTGGTTGGAGGCTTTTGTTTGTCAGTAGTTTGGTGGTCTTTTCTTAGCGCCGGGACACTCTTTGGAGTAGCCGCGCGCTCTACAAATCCCACATAACATATTTAGTTTCACGTTTGAGCGGGATTTAGCCCAAATTGGGTTTTCATTTATTTTCCACATTATAATATATGACAGTGGAGTAAACTGTAAGCAGGAGTAAACTGTAAGCAGGAGAATGTTGAAACAACATTATTGTTTAAAAAATTGGAACATGTAGTGACTTTAATATATTTGTATAGCTGCGGGACCCCTCTGGTCCCCGAAGGACTCCCTAGGAATAATATAAACGCTGGGGTGCGTGTGTCTAGGTGTGGTAAAATAAAGTTGGTGACATATTGCTAGCCAGTTAATGCTGCTCTCTGAAGAATAAAAACATAAACTACAGAACTCAGTGTGTGATGATGTCATTCAGCCACGGCTGCTGCAGGTAAGAACGATTGGTCAGTGGGGCCGGCTGGGGGTGATTTTGAGAGACGACCATGAGGGAAAATTAAATATTTATTTAATTTCCTCTTGTGGTCGTCTCTCGAAATCCCTCTTCCAGCCTGCCCCTCCGCTTTTGCCTGCAACGGCCGTAACTGTTGTCATTCTCATGTACCAGGCTGGGAAGGACGCTTCAACTTATGACAAGGATGGAATCTGTAACCCAAAGATCCAAGAGTGCTCTCTCAGAGTTTGCGGAAATGCAGCAAACTGCTTGCTACATGTGCCTTAGTCGAAGTGCCGATCGGCGAGTGGCGTATGCCGAGTCAAAGTGCCTCTTCAGCCAGTGCAAGATTTTTGAAGAAGGCGAAGGCCCTATCAGGGCCGGACTGGGAACCGAAACAGACCCTGGCAAACTACCTGGCCTGTCCCCCTGGGGGGAAGGGAAGTGTGGCCGGGCTGTTTTCTAGGCCGGTTTCGGATGATTTTGTTACAGGGGGCCGATATTTCCGGCACCCAGTAACAAAAATGGCCCACCAGGGGCCCTAAACCGGCCCCCACCCTGGCGGCCTACTGGGGAAATGCCTGCTGCCCGCTATGACCAGTCCGGCCCTGGGCCCTATAGAAAATTCAGTCACAGTCGACCCAGAACCTGCTGGTAAGGCCAAAAGAGAGACTGCACCATGAGGCATCATCAAACTTTCAAGCGCACATAACGAGAGCGCAGAAGGCGGTGAGAGCCTAGTGCAAAAGCGCAAATACCAGGTACAATGCACTGGGTTAAAAGCAGCAATGAACATATGTAAGATGTAAACCCAACACTTGCTGACTAAGATGAATAAGCATTGGTAAATGCATTAGATTTTGCCTGTGTGATTAATATTATTTTTTTGGGGTTGTAAATTTTAGCTTGGTGAGCAGTTGTGCAATATAAGTTACTGAAATTTAGAGATGGACTCTTCCCCAGCAGATACATGCATCCTTGCTACACCCCTGCATGATGTACTTAAAGCGCCCGCCATCAGTCAGCTGAAGAAACAAGGCTAGAGTAAGAGTGTAATGACTCGGTGTTGGAAAGGCGATCCGAGGTGTGACTGGGCTGGCGCCTCTTGGTCTGGCTCGGGGGTTCCCGCTCCCTCGGTCGGACATGCGTGGTAGGGTGTCGAGTCTGTCGGGGGCTATGGCCGGCCCTCGGGTCTGTGTGGCTGGGGCGGCCGGAGTCGGAGATGCCGTGTCTTGGGGGTGGTTGCAGGTTGGCTGGATGATCGGGAGGGCATACGCCGTGAGGCCGGTCTCACACGCGTCCCCCCCAGCTGAAAGGCGTGGAGAACTACCCATCCACTGGGGGGTTCTCCTCGCCGAAGCGGAAGAACCGGGACAGGCCGTCGGCGTTGGCATGATCCGTCCCGGGGCGATGCTCGACAGTGAAGTCCATCCCTTGGAGGGAGATTGACCATCGTAATAGCTTGGGGTTCTCTCCCCTCATCTGCATCAGCCACCGCAAGGGCCGGTGGTCCGTCTGCACTCGGAAGTGGGTTCCGAACAAGTAGGGCCGTAGTTTCTTGAGGGCCCAGACTACGGCGAAGGTCTCTCGTTCTATGGTACTCCAACGCCGTTCTCGAGGCAGCAGCCTTCGGCTGATGAAGGCTATGGGCTGATCGATGCCCTTGTCGTTGAACTGCGAGAGGACGGCTCCGATGCCGTGTTCGGATGCGTCGGTCTGGACCACAAACTCTTGGGAGTAGTCGGGGGCCTTGAGTACTGGGGCGGTGCACATGGCGGTTTTCAAGGCGTCGAACGCCTGCTGGCACGGGGGGGTCCACTGCACCTTCTTCGGGAGTTTCTTGGAGGTCAACTCCGTGAGAGGCCCTGCGAGGCTACCATAGTTTTTAATGAACCTCCGGTAGTATCCTGTGAGGCCCAGGAAGGCCCGGACTTCTGTCTGAGTGGTGGGGGGCTCCCAGGACTTGATGGCGTCGATCTTTGGTTGGAGGGGGGCGACCTGCCCGCTGCCCATCTGATGCCCCAGGTAGACCACGGAGCCTTGCCCGAGCTGGCATTTGCTGGCCTTCACTGTTAGGCCGGCTTGGCGCAGGGCCAGCAGTACTTGCCGGAGGTGCTGGAGATGCTCGTGCCATTGAGAGCTGAATACGGCTATGTCGTCAAGGTACGCTGCGCTGAACTCCTCGAGACCGTCCAGGACCTTGTTTACCAACCGCTGGAAGGTGGCCGGGGCATTTTTCATCCCGAACGGCATGACCCTGAAGCGGTAGTGTCCATTGGGTGTGGAGAAGGCGGAGCGTTCCTTTGCTCCCTCAGTGAGCGCAATCTGCCAGTAACCGCAGGTCAGGTCGAAGGTGCTGAGGAAACGAGCGGCCCCAAGGCGGTCGATGAGTTCGTTGGCGCGGGGGATAGGATGAGCGTCCGCTCGGGTGACCGCATTGAGCCCCCGGTAGTCCACACAGAATCTTAGTTCGGGGGCGACCCCAGGGGCGGCCGCTTTCGTGACCAGGACTACCGGGCTGGCCCAGGGCCTATCGGAGGGCTCGATCACTCCAAGGGTTAACATCTTCTGTACTTCGGTCTTGATGCAGGTGCGGACCCGGTCAGGCACCCGGTAGGCTCGGTGTCTCACAGGTGGGCTGTCGCCGGTGTCCACGTCGTGGACACACCAGTCGGTGACTCTTGGGATGAGGGAGAATAGGTCTGCGAATTGTCTGAGCCGCTGGCGACAGTCGTCGGACTGTTGGGGAGTGAGGGTGGTCGACAGTTTCACTCCCTCCACTGAACCATCCAGTTCTTTAGCGCACAGGGGGTCGGGCAGGGGTTCAGTGTCTTCTTCCGCCACATCATCGGTGGCCAGTAGCAAACTCAACTCCGTTCTCACAAAGTGGGGCTTGAGACGGTTCACGTGGAGAACCCGGAGGGGGTTCCGTGGGGACTGTACATCGATCAGGTACGTGACCTGACTCTTCCGCTCGATCACCTTGAGGGGGCCAGTCCATTTGTCCTGTAGGGCGCAGGGTTTCACCGGGGCCATGACCCAAACCTGCTGGCCCGGCTGGAACTCGACCAGAGTTGCGTTCTGGTCATACCAGCGCTTCATTTCTTCTTGGCTGGCCTCGAGGTTAGCCTCTGCGAGTTCTCTGAACTTCCGGGTCTGGTTGCGGAGCGCCAGGATGTAGCGGAACACATCAGGAGGGGTCCCCCGGGGGCTTGTCTCCCAGCCCTCTTTGACCAGGCTCAGGGGCCCCCGGACGGGGTGTCCGCATAGTAGTTCGAATGGGCTGAACCCCAGGGATTTTTGGGGAACTTCCCGGTACGCGAACAGGAGGCAAGGGAGGAGGACGTCCCATCTTCGGCGCAGGGGCTCCTCGAGGCCCAGGATCATCCCCTTCAGGGTTCGGTTGAAGCGTTCCACTAGGCCGTTGCCCTGGGGGTAGTAGGGGGTCGTGAACTTATATGTTACTCCGCACTGCTGCCACAGGGACTTCATGTAGCGGTATATGAAGTTAGTTCCGCGATCACTCACAACCTCGCGAGGGAATCCGACACGGGAGAAGATCCCCATGAGAGCCCGGCCCACCACGGGAGCCGTCACGGTGCGGAGGGTAATGGCCTTGGGGTAGCGGGTGGCATGGTCCACCAGGACGAGGATGAATCTGTGGCCCTGGGCGGTCTTCGGATCCCGGGGTCCCACGATGTCGATGCCGACCCGCTCAAACGGGGTACTCACAACGGGAAAGGGTTGTAATGGAGCCTTGCGCTTTCCGCCACTTTTCCCACTGCCCTGGCACGTGAGGCAGGATTTACAGTGGACTTCTACATTTGCTCGCATCTTGGGCCAATAGAAGTGGGTAACTAATCGCTGATATGTTTTGTCTTGGCCTAAGTGTCCTGCCAAGGGTACATCGTGGGCCAGGCCCAAGAGGAGGCTTCGGAAGCGCAGGGGTACTACCAGTACTCGGGCTGCGCCTAGCTCGGCTGACTTTTGTTCACTGTATAGGAGGCCATTGTCCCAATAGACCCAGTGGGTTCCGGTCCGGTCGCCGGCGGTCTGTGCTTCTGCTTGTTGTCGGAGTCCCACGAGGGAAGGGCAGGTGGCCTGTTCCTGGCAGAACTCTTCACGGGATGGACCTCCCTCACAGCGCCACTGGGCCATCTCGGGCAGTTCTCCGAGCTCAGTCAGTGCCTCAGGGGCGGAAGGTCCCGGCCCTTCTCCCGGGTTAGTGTCTTCTTCTTCTTCCGAAGGAGGGTTGTCCGTTTCTGGTAGGGTGTCCTGGTTCTCGGGGACAGTGTTCGGTGGGAGGGCCGCACCGCCCTCGGAGAGGGGCAGTCGCGCGGTCATGGAGCGCGTGGTGGCGCAGACCCATTCGGGTAGGCCCATCATCTCGAGATGGGCTCTTCGTTCCACTTGCCCCCACGGGGAACTCTCAAGGTCGTTGCCCAGGAGGCAGTCTACGGGCTGTGATGTTCGGACGGCTACCTTCAATTCTCCGGAGACTCCTCCCCACTCGAAAGGCACCAGAGCCATCTGGCAGAGGCTCTCGGAATTGTCGGAGGATATGACCGGACAGAGGGCACCGGGTAGGATCTGGTCTTCAGAGATTAGGTTGCGGTGGACCGCGGTGACACTTGCCCCGGTATCGCGGAGGCCCTCGACTCGGTGGCCGTTGATGGTCACCTGCTGTCGGTACTTCTTCGTGTTGGCGGGCAAGGGTGTCCCGGGGACCATTTCTCGATCACCAAGGGAGACCAGGGCCATGGCAGCTGGTTCCCACTCTTCGGAGTCCTCTATCTCTTCCCCTAGGGCCACGGAGGCCATCTGCCGGGCCGGGGGGTTGGTCGAGGTGGTTCGTTGATACTGGGGACACTGGGGGTCATTGGCGTAGTGTCCGGGCTGTTGGCAGCGGAAGCAGGTGATCCTGGTTCGTGGCCCTAGCCGCCCCGGGGCTCCGGTGCTGGCTGGGGACGGGGCTGGACCTGCCGCTGGTGGGCTGCTGGGAGGGCTGTGCGGGGGCCCCCCTGGGAAGTCTCTCGGTCGGCCGTGGTTTCCTCCGCCCCTCTGGCGGGGGGGTCCTTGACTGTGGCGACCGTAGTCTCCCACGGAGCCTCGGGCGGCCCGGGTGTTCACCCAACGGTCAGCCTCGGCGGCCAGCTTTCGAGGGTCGGTGAGTTTACTGTCCAGGAGATGTTGGCGCAGTTCTACAAAGCAATTGGCCGCTAAATGTTCCCAGGCGATCAGATCAAACAGCTCTTAGAAGGTGGAGACCTTGCTGCCCTTGATCCACCCGTCCAAGGCCCGGCTGTAAAAGTTCACGTATTCTACCCATGTGGTGCCCGGTATCTTTTTGCAATCTCGGAACCGTTGCCGGTACATCTCGGGGGTGAGTCCATACCGGCCCACGAGGGCTTCTTTCATGTGGCTGTAGGAGTTCATGACCGTGGAGGGCAGATCCAGCAGGGTATCTCTTCCTTCGCTTAAGAACCGGCCCCATAGCCCAGCCCCCCAATCCTTCTGCGGGACTCGGTGAGAGGTCATGGCGACTTCGTAGGCCTTAAACCACTGCTGGATATCGTCGTTTTTGTAATACTCCTTTACCACATCCTTGGGGATGTGGACTTTGGCTTCCACGGTGGGAGTGGATGGTAGATTCCCGGAAGGTCGTGACTCTTCGCTTTTAGCCCTCAACTCGATCTCTTTCAGGCTGCGTTCATGTTCCAGCTGGAGTTTCTTTTCGTCGTGCTCTCTTTGGCGTCTCTTTTCCTTGAGTTCCCCTTGTAGCCGTAACTGCTCGACGGCTAACTTTTTCTCGGCCAGTTTTAGTTCTTCCTCGATTTTCAGCTTGGCCAGTTCAAGTTCGTGGTTGCGGCCTCTCTCTCGGTCTGCTAGTTCCTCGGGGGACAGGTTCCCCTCTGGCCCGCTGTTTCTCACCGGGATGCTTTGTGGTTCATGGGCGGAGTCTCCTTCCGTTTGGGTCGGGGGTGCCCCCGTCTCGACCCAGGTCTTCAATACTTTTTGGAAGTCTTCCTTTGTGCTTAATCCGGTGGTAGCGATTCCAAGGTCTTTGCAAAATTGTTTTAATTCTCTATGCGTATAATAGTCCAATTGATCCTCTCGGAACGTCGAGCTCATTTCGGTACCTGCGGCACCCAGGGAGGTTTCTCCTTCCATCTCTGTTTGGTAGTGCGTCAGTCGTTCACTGCACGCTCTCTTTCGGTGTCGGCTCGGATCCCGTCGTCTGCCACCAAATGTTGGAAAGGCGTTCGCCGGAGGGGGGTTCGATACTCGTCTTGCCCACGCCTGGCCTGTCCCCCTGGGGGGAAGGGAAGTGTGGCCGGGCTGTTTTCTAGGCCGGTTTCGGATGATTTTGTTACAGGGGGCCGATATTTCCGGCACCCAGTAACAAAAATGGCCCACCAGGGGCCCTAAACCGGCCCCCACCCTGGCGGCCCACTGGGGAAATGCCTGCTGCCCGCTATGACCAGTCCGGCCCTGGGCCCTATAGAAAATTCAGTCACAGTCGACCCAGAACCTGCTGGTAAGGCCAAAAGAGAGACTGCACCATGAGGCATCATCAAACTTTCAGGCGCACATAACGAGAGCGCAGAAGGCGGTGAGAGCCTAGTGCAAAAGCGCAAATACCAGGTACAATGCACTGGGTTAAAAGCAGCAATGAACATATGTAAGATGTAAACCCAACACTTGCTGACTAAGATGAATAAGCATTGGTAAATGCATTAGATTTTGCCTGTGTGATTAATATTATTTTTTTGGGGTTGTAAATTTTAGCTTGGTGAGCAGTTGTGCAATATAAGTTACTGAAATTTAGAGATGGACTCTTCCCCAGCAGATACATGCATCCTTGCTACACCCCTGCATGATGTACTTAAAGCGCCCGCCATCAGTCAGCTGAAGAAACAAGGCTAGAGTAAGAGTGTAATGACTCGGTGTTAGAAAGGCGTTCGCCGGAGGGGGGTTCGATACTCGTCTTGCCCACCCCTTTGACCCACCTCTCCCAAGTAGGCCGAACCAGGCGCGCACACCCTGAGCTTACACTACGAACAGAGTGACACCACACGTATTCTTTGTAGGACGATAGGTTCTTTTATCGAAGGTTTCAAGGGGATCTTTATGATCCAAGGTGTAAGGAGTACATCAGCTGCACAAGAGACTACAAATCGGTGGTAGGGGAATGGGGGTAGCGGGACAGTCTTTGAAGGTAGTGTCTCTGCAAAGTACCCTGTGGATAGCTCACAATCCTCGAGCTGGAGGGTGTTGTTTCTCTGGGCGATCTCTTGCCAATTCGTCCTCGAGGGGAGAGCCGCGAGTCACTCAGCAGGCACAGGTAGTCGGAGTTCGGGAGCCGCGATCTCGTCAGCAGGGCTCAGATGGTTCAATGGCTGGGGGCCGCGAGTCACTCAGCAGGCCCAGGTGGTTCGGTGTTCGGGAGCCGCGATCTCGTCAGCAGGGCTCAGATGGTTCAATGGCTGGGGGCCGCGAGTCACTCTGCAGGCCCAAGGGTTTCGGTATTCGGGAGCCGCGACAGCGTCCGCAGGCTTCGATGGTTCCAGGTCTTCTCTGCCATTCGTTCCTCCGGCACCCCTTATTATACTCCCCCTGCCCTTTGAAGTCCGGAGTCCTCGCAGAGAGGGGCCTTGGGTGACTGAGGGGGTGCGGCGGGATTTCCTGCCGCTCGTTTCTTTGGTCTTTTCAGGTGGGTCTGGGAGGGACCCCAGACGCTCGGCAGGCGAGGCGCCTGCTCCCCAGGGGCCTGGTGGCCGATCGAGTCCTCCCGGGTGAAGGCGATCCGAGGTGTGACTGGGCTGGCGCCTCTTGGTCTGGCTCGGGGGTTCCCGCTCCCTCGGTCGGACATGCGTGGTAGGGTGTCGAGTCTGTCGGGGGCTCTGGCCGGCCCTCGGGTCTGTGTGGCTGGGGCGGCCGGAGTCGGAGATGCCGTGTCTTGGGGGTGGTTGCAGGTTGGCTGGATGATCGGGAGGGCATACGCCGTGAGGCCGGTCTCACACTCGTACTTGGTGTAATGGCCAAGACTGCCAACTTTGGAGCTGGGGAACCAGGTTCGAGTCTCGGCATGGGTTCAACATTCTGTAATTCGGGCAAATTACTTAATCTCCTCATGCCTACCAAAAAAATTAACGCGTCATTGTGTATGTAACTGGTGCTCAAATAAAGCGCTCCAATACTTTCAAGTCCATCGCACCGTCTAAAAAACACTAGAGCACAACATTGCCCATAGGCACGTGCACAACCTTTAGTAAATGTAATACTACTGAATTTGTGTGATTTTGCTCGTTATTAATTATAACATTATAATGCATGCCCCTTCAAATGTATGCTTACAGAAAGCAAATAAATCAAGCGTGTGATTTCCTAACACATATATGCAGCTTGCAAGCATGCTTTGAACAACTTAAAAAAAAGACTCGGAGCCCCAAAAGCATATAAAAGCATAGATATTAGAAGCACAGTTTACAAAAAGAAGCACCAGTAAAGGCCACATGTTTTAAGTTTTGTTGTATTTACATTTCTTATATAGCGTGACCTCCACCGAAGGTACAGGAGTGCTTTTACATGAGCCTGTGGTAGTCTGTAATCCCTGACGGGGTGGAGGGTCCGCAAATAAGCCGTCTACTACCGCTGTATTGGTTCTGATTTTTATTTTTAACACGTTCGGAAGGGTTGGCAAATTAGAACCAAATATAAGCAGGAGTGTATCTCCTAACAGTCACAGACATAACAAAAAACAAAACAGTCTCTTTCCGAGGGTTCTTTCTTGTGAGTGCGGTCTGCTACGGGGAGGGTATGTCGCCTTCTCTTTTCCGGAGTCCGCCACTTGA
The DNA here is from genome assembly GCF_964204655.1 of Triturus cristatus. Lineage (NCBI taxonomy): Eukaryota > Metazoa > Chordata > Amphibia > Caudata > Salamandridae > Triturus > Triturus cristatus. The sequence continues at coordinate 1,101,441,440 of NC_140585.1, read as the reverse complement.
GGGGCTCGGTGGTTGAAGGGAGGGAAGAAAAGAAAAGAAAAAAAGAACAGGTCTGAGTCACTGCTACTCTCTGTATTTACTGTGTGCTACCATCACCGAAGGAGCGTGCATATAGGGAGGGAAGTGCGGGAGTCTGGGAGGGTCTCACCCTTTTCTGGTGCCTCACTGCCCCTCACAACCTCCCCACCAACCCCACCCGAAAGGTCCCCGAAGAGCCACTTGCCTCGAGCCACGGCCCGTTCCCCGGACCGCGGCGCTGGGACCCGGGGCGTCTTCTCCTCCCTGCAGCCCACCGGGTTTGATCGCCGTAAAGACCTTGATGTTCCTTCTGGGTCCGCCGTCTTCCGATTCGCCGTCCTGCGCTCCTCTCGTCCGCCGTTCTCCTCCGCTCGTCGCGGCTCCTTCCTGTACTCCTCTCGTCCGCTGTTCTCCTACGCTCGTCTCTCCGTCTACCTCGGCCTCTTCCCTTTTCAAACATCCCGCTTCCTCTTCCGTCGTTGGCTCCTCCCCCAAGGTCGGCTTGAACGCTAAACCGTCTCCCGCTTCCGGAGCGGAGCCCAGCGGCACAGTACCGCTCCACTTCCGGTCCGTCTCGTGCTCACAGAGCCATAGTTACGTTACACAAATACACATTTTCAATTGTTGGCGTGGTAAGATTAAGCAATTTGATCAAAAAGATCAACGTTGAGCCTTCATTGAGACTTTGACCTTGTTTCCGAGTTTTAATGTCGTCCGCTTTGGACGTGCAACCCTATGTAATCGAGTCGGTAGCTTTTAGTGTATGTGTGGTCTTACTCTTCCATTTGTAAATTCTTTTGCATTTCCTCTTGTTTAAAATGTTAACCGGTGCCTTTAGGTTCACCTTTAAAACCGGTATGTAGGCGCACAGAAAATAAATAAATTAAGCATAAATTTGTCAACGTGCAAAAGGCATGCAAAGATGGATTTTTAAGACTATGATGCCAAAGACACGCATAGATGAAATTTAACGACTACATTGTCAACATGTGAACAAATGCATGTTAGCAGAGTAAGTGACTGAAAGGCCTAAATAAATGTGTGCTCCCCTGAAAAGCTAATATGTAAATAATTATTGTAGAAGTAAAAAAGCACGCTTTAAATGTGTGCAGTCTGGGAAAGTTAACTAAATGCTTTACTAAATAACAAGGGTAGTTAGTGAAAGTATTGATGTGCAACATGGTTGGGCTCTGTTGCGTAAAACAGCTTATTTTATTGGTATTTCTGTGTTGGAATTTTAATAACAACTACTATTTTAAGTGTTTTTACATGAACCCTAGTTCCATTACGCAAAGACACTTCTGTTTTTGGTAGGTACAGGCAGATTAAGTAATTTGCCCAAATTTACAGGATGTAATGCTGGTGCTGAAACGTGAGCCAGTTTCCCTAATTCCCAAGTCAGCAGATGGAGACAGCAGTAATGTGCAACACTGTTTTACTCGAAAATGCGTAAGCCGATGAACCAAAGTTCTTAAGCAAATGCGTGCATGCAGTGAAAGTTAAAAGTCCAAATAAGTAATAAACGTATCGTAAAATGTAAGTAATGGAGAGGAGAGTAATGTGTGACACTGAAGGCAAATAAGCAAGTTGTGAAACGTAAAAGGCAAAATAAGTATGAATCATATCCGAGAATGAAACAAATGGAGACGTCAGTGATGTGTGCCACAGTTAGCCTCAAAATTGAGCATGCCGTGGTATTTATAAGTCGAAAGAAGTTAAAAGCCTAAAAAAAAAAAAAAGCAGATCAGAGAATCAAAGAAATGGAGACAGCAGTGTTGCCAGGGAAAGTAAATAAAATGTGTAATACGGTTTAATGCAGCCAGGGAAAGTAATGCTAAAACAAAAGTTCAGCACAAAAGCACACTAACACAGCACTTCAGTGACGGGAACTGATAAGATCCCTTCTAAGTTTTATTGAATACAAGAGATTTCACAAACAGTAGGCAAATCTAACAAGCATTGGCATAGCCAATAGGTCTCGCTTTTGGGGCCTTATAAGTATTTAGTTATGCAGCACAATATCCTTGGTGCAACAACATAAACTGTTGCATGGCTGAACACTTATAAGGCCCCAAAGACAAGACTTATTGGCTATGCCAATGCTTGTTCATTTTGCTAGAGATAAAGTAAAGGCCATTTAAACACAAGACATGCACTTGGAGATCAGGTGTGAGGATGGCATGTGAACACATGAAGAGGGTTCATCTACACAGAACCTTTATTACACTGGGAATCATTTCGAAAATTAAAGCAATCATTACAGTCTCCTACATGTCAACAGTTCAGTAAGGGTTTTACCACATGGTTTGGCACGGGACCCACACCTGGGCATCCCCTTCCCACTTAGAGGGACAGATGCAAAAAGAACAGATGATGGACGTAATTCAGAACAAATGAAACACACACTAAGGGCATCACAATATAAACTTCAAAAAAGTGACGCATTGAGTTCGTGAATCAATCTCAGCCACTAGCAATTTACTAGAGCCTCATTCCAATACACGGTTTGTGGCACACCATGGCATATCAAATTAAACCAAGCTATATGCAAATAAGCTAACTTATTTTGCATGTTTCCTTTTTACATAATTTTTAAAAAATCGCTTCAAAAGCCAAAGTTTTGCATTTCAAACGTGGAGAATGTACAATGCTTCAACTTATAAATATGTAAACAGCAAAAAATGGTATGATGTAAATTTTCTCCACAAGGGACAAAATATTACCAATGACTTTTCCTGTTTTTGCAGCAGGGCAAAGTTTCCTTAATATCGCCCCCAGAGATCAAACATTTGCCTTTCTAGTAGTTGGTCAAGCTTCTTCTAAGGCTGATCACTCCCAAAAACCTTACATTTTTTGATGTGAGGAACAAAGTAATGGCATTTTAAAATTCTTCTGCCTCATGTTTGCTGAGCGCTGGTACAAAGCCGAGGCTTGTTGTGTGTGTCTGCATGGACTGCAGCGGGTGGTCGCTTTCTGTCCTCAAGCTGTTTGTACCCATGTCATGGAGGTTCTGTCGACTGGGTTTGCTTTCGGTCTCTTCAACACATCAATGATATTTTTTCACCAAGCCCTGACAGCGATTGGCCGCAGTGCTTCATATACAAATAAACCAGTGCGATCGCCCAATGTATGGCTCAGGTCGCTGCAGCTTGCACTAGTTAATGGAACTACGATCACTGCCACATGCCAGTATGAACGCTTCCTACTGAACATCATCACATTTAGACAGTTTAAACCATTCAAAGCTACACAAAGCAGTGTGAATGGCTTCGGCCGGCTAGAAGTATGTTTTAAATATGTATTTAAATATGAGGACTGTCAAGTGAAACTAAATGCTGGTGTCTCGCATCAGCAAAGACCGGCACAATTTAAGCACTGAAATTTGTGCATTTGGTTTTTCCTTTTGTTTACAGATTAGTGTTTTTCACAATCGTTCCCCATTTTAACTTACTTACAAAGACACTGTTTTTTTGCATGGTGTTGCTGCGCCTTTACTTAAAATAACTGGCAAATGATTATGGTTTCGGACAAATGAATAAGGAAAATGCTTTCTTGCCTGCTTCTGAAGACGCTGTCCACACCCCGAAGGCAGAAGGAGTTTGAGGTAAGTGATTTACGTGGTACCAATGCCAGATGAAGTGCCGAGAACTGGAAAGTGAGGTCACAAGGAACCTAAGGCGCAACCAAACAATAATAATGCCAGCACGATAATAAATTGTCTCCGTAGTGCACAGTAAGTGCATCAAGTTGGCTAAGCTGCAGTACTCAAGAGTATATAACGGGTGAGGTTTGGCTGCAGCACATAGGGGTATCAAGTAGTTTATGCCACGTGTGCATGAGCAACACAAGGGGCAGCAGAACCTCTGTACCAAGGGAGGAGTGGCAAACACCAGAGTAAGGGTGTAAATCTCCAATACATGGGTGGATGTACTGCAAACTGCCGAGCGAGTGACTGCAACATGGACAGAGGGGCAAAGCAGGCAGCACTACGGGGCTAGCAATGGGTGAGGGGGGATTTAAGCACAATTGGGGTACATTAACTGGGGGAGACTTGCTGCACACGATGGATGTTTAGGGAAAAATTAAGGTCATGTCCACTGGTGAGATGCATCGCATTCGACCCAGCGACTTCAGTGCACTTGTAAACAGAGAAACACTGTGATACACAGCGACCTACTGCAAAACCTCCATCTGGAATGACGCAAGAGCCAGATTGATAGGGACCAGGACTCCAGTATAATCCTATGAGAAAGTGCATATCTTTAAACCGAAAGGAGTAAGCAAGGCAACTCACCTCTACAGTCTGCTCCACACAGGCTCCCGCATCCTCATCCTCCAGGGTGGGGGCAGTATGGCGGGTTGCTGGGGGCGTGAACGGACAAAGAGTAGGCCCGAATTAGGGGGTTGGGGGGTGGGAGTGCGGCAAGTACTGTGCGATGCTAATGCAACACAACCAAGAGTGGGCGCGTATCCCCAAGAAATGTGGCGGGTGCGTATTACCTGGTGGGCTCCCCACGGACTTCAGAAAGTTACGGAATGAAAACAGCCTTTCGCGTGTGAAGGAAGGGAGAAAGAAAGTGAAACTGTATTAAGGGCACGGACATTTTACTTTCAGCTGAAGGATAAGCTCATGAAATGGAACGGGGGAGGTACCTACTTTTTTCCTGCAGAACAGTAAAGCTTTCTTCCCTCGCTGAAAGATGTTATCTATTGAAATACTTTTATATCCCAATGAAACATAAAAAGCCGCGCCGCATTGATAACACGTTGCAATTGCTGTCCAGGAGAAACATGCGGCATTGGCGCATCCCGGTCTGGGGAGGAGAGGGAAAGGAAGGGAGTCAGGAGCGGAAATAAGATGGCGCACGCAACTCAAGTTAAAAACAAGCCAGTCAGACTCACCGGGTCAGCGCTGCAGCTGCCCAATGCGTGTATCTCTTGCTCTGTAGGCAAGCATTACCGAGGCTGTATTAAATAATAAATAAATGGCCACAGGGATCGCCGCTAGTTGCTGTTTGGGAGGTGTGTTCATTACTTAGTATGTAAATGTAAAAAACAAGAAAAAGGCATGTTTGAAAGGGAAAAAAACGTTCTACTTAACGATGGCTCCTCGTTGTATACCGCTTCTTCTGAGCCTTTGGAAGCTGTGAAACAAGGGCTGGGCAAGAAGGGAGGGGGGAATGTCGGCAACAGAGGAGCCCGCGAAAGTGAAAGTGATCGTGATTACGATCGCTACGGAGGAAAGACACATGGCGCTGCGCGCGTGCACGTTCACGTGCACTGTAGCTTTAGGCCACGGCAGCACTTTGAGAAGCCCACATATAAAATGTCTCTTCGAGCCTTTGGCTCGCGAGACCTAAAAAGGGGCCCTGCGACACCATTGCAGTCGCGGCAACACTGGTGCAAGCACACAGCTGGGGCCTAGAGATGGTATGAACGGAGCAGGTGCTAGCGGGCTGCAGACTCCGCCGGAACGAGCCCTGCTGTCAACAGCAGGAAGTTCCACAGGCCATTATGATGCTGCCGCCTGCCTGAAACCGCTTCTTCTATTCAACAACGCCATAAAGTTGATTATTGATCATACGAGAGGCTTTGGCCTCCCCAGCTTGAGGACCGTATCCTCTGAACTTTCATAAGTCTAGCGCCTGTGGAGAGTAATTGTCTGGCCGGTCCATACCAGGCAAAGAGATTTCTAAGAAATAGTCATCTTGTATTGCTCAGTTCCTTGTATGCTAGGCATAGTGACTTGAATTTAATTTGTTGGGCCACCGGAAGCCAGTGGAGTCTTCGAATTTCCTTGGCTACTGATTCGTGCTTAGGGACATTCAGAAGAAGTCTAGCAGCTGCATTTTCTACTGTCTAGTGCTTCTTTTGATATTGCTTCTGCATATTCAGATAGAGCCCATCGCAGTAATCCAATTTTGACTGTATTAGAGTGGTTACAACTGTCCTTCTATGGTCGGTGGGGATGTAAGGTAGAATCTTCTTGAGTTTCTTTATCAGAAAGTGGGAGGCCGACACAATGGCATTGGTCTGGTGAGATAGTGTTAATTTTTTATCAATCAAAACTCCCACATTTTTTGCCTTCTGAGCTGGTTCTGGCGGCTTACCCATCTCTGTCGCCACCAGAGATTGTCCCACCTTGGTTGGAGGTTGCCAAAGATCCCTACCTCGGTCTTCCCAGAATTAAGCTGGAGACAGTGTTTTCCCATCTATCTATTTATTTCACTTATACAGTTCTGAAACTGTAGTATCGGGGAGGCTTGATCTTTATACGCTGGCAGCACTATCTGGGTGTCATTGGCATAAGACATGAGACTAAAACCAAACTCTTGAGAGGAGGCCAGAGAGTGAGACGACGAGAGGCTTTAGCGGAACCTGGAGAGGCCCTGAACCCATAATTTAATAATTGTAGCCTGCCCCGGGCTATGTCTGCTGGCTGCCGCCCGGTGCCCACAGGTGGCTGTGTAATGCATGCATTGACAATCGAACCAGGGGGTGGGCTGTAGAGGGGCTTGATTACCTGACCCTGGATGCAGACGTCAAGGATGATTTTGTGGAGGATGAACTAGCTCTGCAAGCCATATTTGAGCTGTCTAAGTCAAGCGATAAGACGGTCCTGTATGCTGTGGCTTCGACCTTAGTGAACTGCACCAACCGCTACGATGTGAAAGAGATCATTCCTGAGCTGGTACAGCTGGCCATGTTCTCAAAACAGCATGTGCCCGAAGAGCATCCCAAGGACAAGAAAGATTTTGTGTCGAAGCGAGTGAAGCGATTGCTCAAGGCAGGAGTGACTTCTGCGCTCACGTGCATGGTGAAAGCAGACAGTGCCATCCTCACTGATGCAACTAAGGAGTTCTTAGCAAGAGTATTCCTTGCTTTATGTGATGATCCAAAGGTCAGAGGCATTATTGTGGCACGAGGAGGTGGAAAGGCTCTCATACCCCTGGCCCTCGAGGGCACTGATATTGGAAAAGCAAAAGCCAGTCATGCTCTGGCCAGAATTGCTGCAGTTTCAAATCCGGATATTGCATTCCCTGGAGAGAGGGTGTACAAGGTTGTGCGGCCGCTAGTCAGTCTGCTGAACACAGAACGGGATGGCATACAAAACTTTGAGGCTCTCTTAGGTCTAACAAATTTTGCAGGAAAAAGTGACAAATTACTGCAAAAGATCATCAAAGAAAAAGAAATTCCAGACATAGAAAACTATATGTTTGAGAACCACGAACAGATACGACTGGCGGTCACAGAGTGCACGTGCAACTTGGTGATAAACAAAGAGGTGCAAGATCGATTCCTGGAGGAAGGTAATGACCGGATGAAACTGATGGTGCTGCTGTGCAGTGAGGAAGATGAGGAGAAGCTCCAGCGTGCCGCCGCCCGTGCTCTTGTCTTGCTCACCTCCTCTCAGAAGAAGCTGTGCTTCAAAATGACTGAAGTGACAAACCAATGGGTGGAAATCATGCAACGGCTGTGCCTTAGCGAGGATCTGCAGGTGCAGCATCGCGGGGTGGTGATCGCCTACAACCTGATCAACGCTGACAAGGAGCTGGCCAAGAAGCTGGTGGAATGTGAGATGCTGGAGATCCTGACAGTCATAGGCAATCAGGAGGACAACCCCAAGAAGCAGCACATCATCAATGTAGCACGCAAAGCCCTGATCAAATGCATGGATTACGGGCTCATTAAGCCCGTCTCCTAAGCATTCAAAGGATGGATTCATCTGGCACCATTCCCAGGACCCTGCAGGGCTTGTTGGACTCTGACGACAATCTGCTTTTTACGTGCACCAAAGAAACTGTGAAAGACAGGCACTTTCTGACTGTGACCCCTCGGTGAGGGAGAAGACTTGTATAGTGTAACACCATAAAGTGAATTAAAATCTATGCACCTAACTAGAAACCAACACAACTGCTATCCAAACAAAATCAGCTTCCGGGCCTATTCTGTATGTGTCACACTGATCTGGCTCCTAAAGGTGTCATCAATGAGGAAGCATCAGTATTTGCCATGCACGGAGTTGAACACTGTATTTGTTTAATGCAATTAATAACGTATTGCATTTAACCATGACTCTGGATGAATCAAGGGGTCAAAAAGGTCCCAGCTAGACCATTCCTAGTCATGTCATGTCCAAACAGCTGCCATGTCACCCACCTTACCTCTCACCTATCCACCTAGGTTTCTCTAGAGTGGGAGCTCTCCGCTCCTTCACACATGTGCCACAGAACTGCACATCTTGGATATCAGACTCTAGATGACTGGAGCAGAGTGACCACCCTTGTTATGCTTATGCTCACACTTTCTTCCTGGCCTTCTCTGGGCAGTCTGTACTGCTGTGACAGTTTGTCACCTGGAATCATCAAATTCACCATCAACAATTAAAGACTGGTTGATTACTTTCGTCCAAAGAATATGAGTGGTTACCTCCTGCAGGCAAAGTACTAATTTCCATCAGTGAGGGTCTCCCGGCAGGCAGAGCCCCTGCCACAATCCCTCAGTTGAAAGAAGTTTTCTTGCTTCTTCACATATAGCACTTAAAGTTATCATTTAGTCTGTTTCCATGCACTCAGAAATTGTAGCAGAAAAAGAGACTAGCACATCAACATTTAGTAATTTCCTCGCAGTGAGGCAATGTGGCTACTCAGGAAGTGGACATCTGAGCCATTAGACATCTCCATGCAACTGCAGTACCAAATGGGAGCCTAGAACACAGACTGCTACATGGGGGAGCAGAACTCTCAGAAGTAGCCAGAGCTTTACTCCGGTTTATTCAGCAAGTACCTTTGCACGCCCAGAACCTCAAAAGTACATATGTGAATTATCCACATTCATTTCAGAGGCATACTAAACAACTAAATAACTGCTCTGTTATTCCAGGGCAGTTTCTCATTTTACTGCAGATCTGATCTCGTCATCCCCCATATATATGGTAAGAATAATTGGCCAGGACAGGGGTTCTAAACATTTCCACTTCTGTGGACCCCCGCTTCATCATTACTGGAGTCTGGGGACCCCCACTGAATCATTATTGGAATCCGGATGACACCATCCTAAGCACTTTCAATGACTTAAACCGCAAAACAATACCCCAAAAATATGGAAACAAACATTTATCAAACAAATACACAAATGATTGAGGGGCAAATCTACAAGGAAGTGCCTCAGCGTGGCACCGCAAACCCTTTGGCTGCGCCACGCTGCGGCACTTCCGAAGCGCGGGGATGTGACATATTTACAAGAATGTGTTGCATCTCTGTGCTTCACCCTGCGCTGGTGCACAAACTGCAGCCATGCGCTGGCGCAGGCACCCTTGCACCATGGTGCAGAGCCCAGGTTAAGAACCGCTGAGCTAAGACCCCTCTCTTGCAGCCCCAATGGTACCGGGAGGCTGAAGCTGCAGAGGGAACAACAGGCATCCTAAACCCTGAAAAAAGCTCTCTGCTGCCAACACTCCAAAACGAGTGGCATTACTGTTTCATGGCTCATGAACATGTTGGCAACATTATCAGACTGCCTACCGTCTGACCCTCAAACGGGCTCTGAGATTGCCCCTACCTACGGCTGCAAAGAGTGTACCTCCTGCAAAGAGTGTAGTTGCAAAGAAGCCTCTCCAGTTCTTAAAAGATGCCCCCAGGTCAAACTCTATACCAGTGAAACATCACTCAAAAGACTTGATGCATTACTCATAGGTCCACTGATATTGAAGTAAGACATCACCATAACTCACTGAGATTCGTTTGTTACATATGTACATATACATGCAATTCACTAGCGCCCCCTCATCCCAACTGCCCTCTTCCACGCCTTATTTTCTTAGCATTTCTATAGCCCCTTCGACCATTAAAACAGCATCGGAACAATTTATGGAACCACCAACATAAGTCCTTATGGCCAACCTTCTTTCTTTTGCAGGGAGTTTAATCTTGAATTGCTCCTGCTGCAAATAAATAAAAACACACAAAAATTCAAAGCCAGATTCAGCCTTCAACTGGTGGTCTTTACACCCCTTCCATAGCCGACCCGCTCTGTGCTTAAACCCAAAGGTAGTCCCCTGGTGTACAGTTATCTAGTCTGTCGGGAGCCTGCGGCTTCTGGCAACTGTTTAGATATCATAGGGAAAAACCAAGCAGTACCCACAGTAAAATTGCCAACTCTTACACTAAAGTTTGTATCCAGCATACAATATTTATTTCCAAATACCACCTTTTTAGAAAGTGCGACTCGTGGTCTGTTTTGTATGATTTTCTGATGTGTGGATGTATATGAAATGTTCAAACTGAAATAAAAATGAATTATGACTTTCCAAAAAACAACCCAAAAAAATCCAAACTCTCGGATCAGAGGGACGAGTTCAGATACATACACGTTAAAGAGATGGACTAAGAGATGAGCCCTGTGGAACTCTGCGTGGTAGGACATAGGGATCCGATTTATACTTGTCACTGTTTGTCTCCTTTCCTTCAGAAAGGAGGAAAGCAGGGCCAGTGCCGTTCCCTTTACACCCAACTTTTCTAGCCGCTGCTGCAAACTATTGTGATCCACGGTGTCAATCGCGGCTGACATTTCGTGGAGAACAAGGGCGGTTGTGCCCCCTCTGTCCATCACAGTCCTGATCTCTTCGGTGGCCTTAATTAATGCTGTTTCAGTACTGTTCTCATGTCGAAAACTAAACTGGGAGTGATAAAGTAGTTCGTTTTCCTGGATGAAATGGGCTAACTGTTTGTTCATGATTTTTTCTACTATTTTGGCTGGAAGCGGCAGCCGAGCTATAGGGCGGTAGTTATTAGGATTAGACACCTCCAAATTGTTTTTTTTCTAACAGTGGAAGTATGGAGAAGTCTTTCCATGGAGCCGGGAAAGTACCAGAGATGAACATATTGTTGAAAATTTCCTGTGAGCTCGGGGGCTCACCACCTGCGCTATATATTTCATAAATGCGAGTGGGCAGGGATCAAGCGGAGACTCAGATTTAATTTCTCTAATGTGTTTTTCCACTACCTCAGGGGAAATCTGTGAGAAGCAGTGAAAACTATTTCAATAGGTTCAGGGTTTAAAGGTGATTTGGTGGGACTGCGAGAGGGGGTGGCTTCAAAAGCATCATAAATATCCTTGACTTTGTTTTTGAAAGCTACTGCAATCATATCACAAAAACTTTGATTGCTCTTGATTTGTTTGTTCTTAGGTTGATCTGAAAGGCTATTTTGAGTGCCTTGATGACTAATAGAGAAGCGTTGATTGTATATATGTGTAATTTAGTAATATTTTATTTAACAAAGGGGAGATATAGTGTCTTGTATATATTTGTATAGAGGGACCCTTCTTGTCTCAAAGGACTCCATAGGAATGATGTTGGGGTGTGTCTAAGTGTGGTTAAATAAAGTTGGTGACATATTGCTAGTCAGTTAACGGTTGCACTCTGAAGAATGAAGACGTGCCCTACAGAGCTCAGTGTGTGGCGTAGTCATTTGCATTCTAGTGTGCTGAGGAGGGAGCTACAGGAGTAACACCTAAATCAGGAGTGTTGATACATATGCTTATGACTGTGTTTAAATCCGTCTCTTATTTGCTTACCCAAGTCACAACAACTTCATAGACCGGAAGCAGTGTACTTCCGTGTATCGACTTTGGTGCTCCCAGAATGGACTCATCTCTAGTTTATTTAGTCTTGCGTTTTTGAATAAAGCTGTGACATCCTCAATGAAAATGATAGACACGGGCAAAAGTTTACTCAAACAATATAAAACAGATATACAGAAGTGAGACCATCAATGTGGTTAACATACAGGCATATAAATCATAAGTGCAAAGAACTTCATAAAGTTAAATAGAAAATCCAGCATAGATTCTAAAGTGGAGAAAAAGTGGAGCTCTCAACAGTGGAGATGAAGGACCTTTTATTGAACTTTAGACAAAAGATATCATACATTCACTACATAAGTATGTGGTTCCCAGGATGTGCACAAATGGCGAACAAGCAAGAAGAAACATTACACTACATTAGAAGATTCTCTCATAATACTAATACATTTAGATTCAGAGGTTCTCAGAGTCTAATCAGGTAACATGAGTGAAGACAAAATATGTAATGTAGACTGGGATAGCCAAGTTGTCCTTGACTAGGTCCATCGCGTTCAGTAAGACTGGGAATGCCTCAGACTTTCAGTGCATAGCTCACAATTCTTTATTACAGCAGAAGTAACAGCTGCTGTAGTGATCACGTTGTGTAATGTGCCATCATTTCAAGATGGAAGACAGCATTAAACGTGCTTATGTTAACGTAAGCTCGATTTCGAATACATTAAACTCTATTATTGAAAAACGCAACTGCCAGAACCCCTCCTTAATGATTTCTAAATCATCACATCTACATTACAATACTGTCATGTGGTCCCATTAGAGTCTGGGAAGGAACAGCACCATTATACACGTTTAAACTTGACATCTTTTCTTGAACATTAACATTTGACACGCTCTTTGCTTGCATGCTTGTATGGATAATGTTCCATGAAATAACTTTGCTTACATTTACGCATCTTCGTAGGCACATTATCAGAGCCTTGAATATCCTGTACGAAAGCTAAAGTTCACTGCGCAAAATTATGTTGTTTATTATTGTTTGCTCTGCGACTGCTTTGTCAGACTAGAATCAATAATATCAGCCTGACTGGGACTTCCGCATGGCAACATGGGTGATATTTAATATGTGAACTGCATCACTTTTGTTTAGTTAGAGGAGCATTTTGCTGACCCTCTTGAGGTTGCCTTTTGCCGGAATTCCAGCCCAGCTGATTCCTGTTTACCTCCTGCGAGGGATGAAGCACAGCTCTCCACCAACACAGGCTCCCTGATGACACTTACCCACAGTAGCAGGTGAGTTAAATCACCCTAGGGACACTAGCATAGGGAGAGCTCGGTAGGAGCATAACGATCATTCTACATATTTGCAAGCATATATTCTATATAACAACACAATGGTTGAATTGTTAATCTTCTTCACCATTCTCGTAATGCTGATTACACTGTTCTGTTTCTTTCTATTGATTACTTCAGGGCATGTATTTTACACAAGAATCCTAATGTTTCAATAAATATTGAAACACCGTCTTGTGTCTTTCATGTGTATCTCTTTGGATGTGCATAAATTACAGAACAAAAAGGTTCTAGATCTGTTTCCAAGATTTATTTATTTATTTTTATATATTTATTTAATGTTTTCTATAGCGCAAACCAGACCCAGAGAATGGGTGTCCGAGCGCTTTACATTTCAAAACACCTTCGATATCAGCAGCTATCCAATTCTTTCATATCACAAACACATCTATGTATTCACTAACATTGGCATATATTTATCCCTACACAATACATATAGAGTGTGGAATAATAGAGATCAATAGATTACACTCAAGATTGTCGTGTTGTACATGAATTTAAAATACTAGCATTCTTGAGTTCTTCTATATCCAAGTTGGTTATAGTATTGTTATGTTAAAAACACATTGTTCGTTATGGAAGAAATTTACCCATCAGAAAGGACTTACTGAATCGTGGCGTATATGTGGTTCTTCTGATATATGGTGGGAGCGATTTCCAAATCCCTGGTGCAGCTCCAGTGAACGCTCTATCATAAGTTTTTTTCTTACTGAATAATGCTGGTTTCAGTAGAAAATCCTCCGCTCCTCTCGATGGTCTAGTTCCTCCGGACAGCGTAATTTTATGGGCTAGGTAGTGTGAAGTTTTGTGGTGTATTGCCTTGTGTGTCATGCACGCAATTTTTAGTTCTATTCTTGCCTCGTATGGTAGCCAGTTGCGCGCTCTCAGATGTGGAGTGATGTAGTCGTATTTTTTTGTTCCAATTATAAGTCTGGTTGCTGCATTGAGACAGGCTTTTAGAGGAGCTGTTGAGATCTTAGGGAGTCCTGATAGAGTTGCGCATCCATATTCAATTCTTGATATGACCAGTGCCTGTACTGCCGTTTTCAGATCCCCGGGACTGATGAGTGGCTTCAGTTTTCTGAGGTAATTCAGATGAAAACGAGCGTTTTATGCCATTGTGTTGATGTGTGCTCGCATGTTTAGATCTTTGTCCAGTGTAATACCAAGGGATTTAGTTGAGTAAACTATTGTCGGGGTACCGTTTAGAGCTGTGATCAACTTGGTCCATTCTTTAATCTTTGTTGAACTTTTAGCAGGGGCGATCAAAAGGAATTTGTTTTTCTGTGAGCTGAGCTTAAGATGATTGTCAGCTTGCCATTCCACAGTTTTCTTGAGTGCTTGGTTCATAGTTTTGATCTCTTCCGGAGACGCTATCTTCATATACATGTGGGTGTCATCAGCGTACACGTGAAAGGAAATGTTAGCCTTGTGTAATAACTCAGTTAATGGTTCAACGTGTAGGTTAAATAGTTAAAGGGAAAGAGTTGATCCTTGTGGAACCCCAATTTAAATTGGAGATGGGTATAGCTTTTTGTCTACCAGGAATCTCTGCGATCTGTTCTCTAGGAAGGAGTATTACCACTTCAGTACCGTTCCCGTCAACCCATCCTATTTTCCAGGCGTTCTATTAGTTTGGGATGGCTTATTGTGTCAAATGTTGATGATAGATCCAGGAGGATCAGGAGGCAGGTTTCATTCCGGTCGAGGGCTAGTAGAGCATAATCTACTATGTGTAGGATTGCTGTTTCCGTACTGTGGTTTTGTCTGTACCCTGATTGACAGTCATTTAGTAGCTAGTAGGGGAATGGTTGTTACTGGACTAAAGTTGTTTGGGTCGGATGGGTTCTCCGTAGGTTTCTTTAGGAAAGGGATGACCTGACCTGTTTTTAGGCATTCCGGAATTGAACCGTGGGCAAGCGATTCATTAATCATCTTAGTCCATTAGGGAATGACCACGTGGTTGCAGTAGGGCCAGAATTTTGATGGTAGAGGGTAATTGTATTGATTATTTGGTTTCAGAGATGGTACTATTTTGGTAATGTCATGCTGAATATATAGTTTGAAGGTTGACCACTGAGCATTGTTTTTGGGTATTATTTTTGTCCGTAGGGCATTGTTGCTCCCTTGATCACTCCTTAGGATTGATGCTTTTTCAGCGTTATTCTAGAGTTCTCTCTCCAATGAGCTGGCTTTATCAGTAAAGAATGTTGACAAATCTTCACAGTTCAGATCTGATTTAGATGTTAATATGGAGGTTTTGACTCATTTGTTCGATTGTTCTTTTAGTAGATTGAAGAGTTTCTTCGGTCTGTTCTTTGCGTTTTCATGTTCATTTCTAAAAAATAATATTTTTGATTTAAGTATGCTTTTATTGTAGGTTTTCCTGGTCATTCTTAGTTGTTTTAAGTGGGGGGATGACGGAGTTTGTCTCCATTGTCGTTCTGTTATTCTGAGTTTACGTCTTTCTTCCTTAAGTGATCCGTTGAACCATGTGTTTTTATCTTTGAACTGTATTCTTTTTAAGTTTTAGGGGTCAATATCGTCAATTATTTTAGATAGCGTACGATTGTAGTGGTCTATAAGGTCGCTGACGTCCGTTAGATCATAAGGGGGTTGAAGTTTATTCTTGCCCTGCATTTTTAATCTCCAAATTCAGGTTTCTCGTGTCTCTCATCCAATGTTTGGGTTTGATTCGTTGCGAGATTGTTTTCTTTTTCTTGGCTGGTATTTGGAAAGTGATGACGTGGTGATCAGACCAGTCGCAAGGAGAGATTGAAATTGCTTGGATCGTATTTTCTTTGGAGATGATCCAGTCTAATGTAGCTCCTTTGGAGTGTGTTGGTAGGACACATGCTTGTATTAGTGATTGGTCTGCTAGAAATTCCTTAAGAATGTGACCTGATTATCTTAGATGTCGTTCCAGTGGAGATTGAAGTCTCCTAGGAAAATATCATTGGAGTGAGGTTCTGAGTTAGTTGTAATAATTTCCAATAGATGGTCTATGAAAGTTAGGTTTTTACCTGGGGTGATAGAATGCGTGTGGTTTGTACACTTGACTGTCTGCGAATCGTGCTGGGAGTCCCCGGTATTCCCCTTAATCTATAGGGTCTGTGAGAACTTTAGAGATGGTGATATTAGATCGGTGGATACAGGCCACTCCTCCTCCCGATTTGTATAGCCTATCTAGTCTTACAATGCCATAGTTAGGTGGCACCAGCAGGTATAGGCATGGGGAGGATGATTCAGATAGCCATGTTCGTTAGACTAGCCACTTCAGTATGTTGATTCATGATTAGGTCGGCAATGTCAGCGGCATGTTTCATTGCTGAGTCGCAGTTGATAAGTAGGCAAAATATCTAATTTGAAGGGTTCTCTCAGTCCGAATTGGAGTCGGGTCCCTCTAGGCTTAGCGTTATTATTGCTTTCAGATTATTGGAGTTTGCTTTTCTTTGATTTGTGTGTGATATTCTGTTGATATTAATTGGGACCACCTGAACCTTCTTGTCGCTTATCTTATCGGGAAGGTTGGAGGTCGTATCGTAAGAAAGTAGTAGGTTTTGGGTTTCTATGTCTGACAAATATCTAAGGAAAATACGTGGATGGTAAGTCCTCTAGGAAAGAGGCAGTGGGGTTGTGTTGAGCTTATTGTGAAGACTGTGTGCCATTTTTTTCTCTGAATAATTTTGGAGAGAGAACTTTCTGATAATAGTAGTGTATTCTTCATGTTCCTAATACGTTTCGCATGTCTGTAGCCATCCTTTCTGTCTGGGCCATGAGCATTTCTAATTCCTTTCCTGATGGTGAGCGTTGGTGTTTCTGTAACTGGATTGCTGACAGGTGGAACGATAAGTTGGTGGGTTCATCTTCCTGCTGTTTGTTTATATCTTTCATTCTTTCAGGAGTTATTTTATTGCTTTGAAGGGCAAATCCTGTATTAATATCTGTTGTGTGATTTATCATCCCAGGCCACTAGTTGTTGGGTGCTGTGTCTAATAGATCAGTGATTTGTAAGGCTGTGGAGGTATTCGTATCTGATGTGTGCTGATTGGGCGGCTGTTAGATTTTGCTTGGATTGCTTCTATGGAATTATTGCTGTTTGTTTTGCGTATGTCTACTCTTGGGTTGTTTTCTGTAATGTGTCTTTGTGTATTGTTTAATACTAGAGGATTTAGAGTGTTGACTCTCCTGGTTTGCTCTGCTGTCTCCCTTTTGAATTACCCTCATAGGAGTATGTATGGAAGTGTCTAAGCTGTCCTCTTGTTGGTGCGCTGATAAAGGGTACTTATGGACCTGATCTTTTAGTTTTTTTCCTGAGCAGGTTGTATTTAAAGGTTTTGGCAGCGTTTTTAGAGGGATTGGAGGGGTAGGCTATCGCTCTAGCGTTATCTGCGGGAATCGGATTTGTTCCTTTCATTTTTAAATGGTGCAAATGATTCTTCTTGGGGAGCCTCCTCCGTTATAAAGATCTAGTTGATTAGTTAAAATGTTTTCTATTGTTTTATTTATTCTGGGAATGAGTTATCTAATTAATTGTACAATTACATGTTCTGGGAATTCTGGTTAATTGTATAAGTAATAGTCCAATTAATTTATTTTTTCTGGTAATTATCCAACTGAGTCCTATTTATACTTCTATGGCTTGATTATCCTTCTCCCTTCTCACTAGTCTTCTTTATGTGTCTATGGTTTCAGTATCCTGGAGGTGCCAGTCCTGTTTTTATTTCTGAGGTTTGTTTGATCCCTGTCCCTTCTCATTAGTCCTCTTTCACTTGTTGTGGGAGGGGTTATATTACTGCTCGACCATTTTGTTGTTCTTGAGTGCTGCGTGCTCATGGAGACTGTAACAAAATGCTGGTTCCTATTTGGAGCAAATAGAATCCCTGTCTAGCTCACAACATGCCTTTTCTCCCATGCCATCCATGGCTGTTCCACTGATGCATACACTAGCCAGCGGGGCGCTCCCTACTGCTCGTGAGGAAAAGAGAGGAATCTAGCACGAGGAGTGTAGTGTGTACACTAGGGTGACATTGCCGAACGGCAGCGAGGGAGAGTGAAGGAGTGTAGTGTGTATATCTCGCTGTGTCTAGACCTCCTGGTCTGCCTACGCTCCTGGAGGTTGCTAGGGTGACGTTGCCAAACTGCAGTGAGGGAGAGCGAGGTATCTAGCACATGCCATCTGCGCGTGTGCCTGCAGGCACTGGAATGAGAGTCTGAGTGTGTGCTTGCATGTAGTTGCAGTATAACTGTGTTGTGAGTGCTTATGTTCCTTAGCGTCTCATGTTGTCACAGCTTTGTGCTTCGACGCTGACCCATTCCTCGGACTCGGTTACTCCTCGGGCGCGATCCTTGCTACTCCCGGGTCCTTCTCCATGTCCCTCCTCATGCCCCTTCCTCTGCACTTTGGTTGCTGTATGTGCTACCCTCAGAGTTCTCAGTCAGGCCTCTCTTTGTTTCCGTTCTGGCCCGGGGGTGATCCCTCAGATCCCTTTCCCTTTCTTCCTGTATGCGTGGTGTGGACGGGGGGATTGCATACACCTACCTCCTACTCCTGTCTGTTCACATATCGGTCCACATCCCGCGTCGTCCTCTCCAGGGGGGAGCACCGTCACCCATCACTTCAGGCTGGGTAGGGAAGGACTGTTCCACGCTTCAAGTTGTCCTCTTCCAGCCTCTCCCCTGTGTTCATCTCGTCCTCATCTTCAACCACAAAACCTCTGGAGCGACCCTTGACCCTCTGGGAGCGACCCTTGACCCTTCTACAGGCAGGCCGCTCCCCACGCCACAACAGCACCACCTGTCTGCCCGTGTCCCCCAGCTCGCTGCTGCTGCCTCTGACGCGAGTTCGAAGCCCTCCTCAACCCACAGGTTACCACCTGCGCCTCATCCCTGGTGTCCAGTGGTAGGCCGTAGGTTGCTTAATGTAATTGTATGGCTTCTGTAGTATTTGTTTATTTTGTTTTAGTTTTCATTCCTCCTGTTGCCTCTTGCGCTATTCTGTGCCCTTCTCTGCCTTCTTGCCGCTCCTCCCGTGGTTTCCCGCCGCTGCTACACTTCGCCTTAGTGTAATTGTATTGTATTTTGTTGTATTTGTTTTCGCTTCATTTCTCCTTTTTCCTCTTGTGATATTTCTGTGCCCTGTGCCCTTTTTGCCTTCTGTACCCTTCTTCGCCATTCCTCCACCCCATTTTTCCCACCGCTGCTCCCCCTCTGCGGCGCTGCCCCCCTGCTCGCCCATTCGTCCTCCCCCACCTCCCAGCTGCTCCTCCCTCCCACCTCCCCTTCTTATGGCGGCCGCTGGCACGCCGAAGGCAAGCCCGTCTGCGCGTGGACCGCTCCCAGCTCTAAAACCCCTGGCCCCCGCGAACGCCATGACACCCGATGCCGCTATGATGCCAGCACCCTCCACGCACTCAACATCGGAAGATCACACACCTGCTTCCTGGGTGCCCCGAAACGCACACAAGGACCCTTCTCCTGCCGGAACTGCAGCTTCACCAGCATCCGATCTGCAAATCCACCCACCAGGAAAGAACCCAACTACCTCCGATGCCTTCTTCTCAACACCCGCTCCGCCCGCAAACACGCCGTTTAACTCTGGGACCTACTCGACTCAACCTCCCTAGACGTCGCCTTCCTGACGGAGACCTGGCTGAACCCCTCCATGGCACCCGACATCGCCATAGCCATCCCAGACGGCTACAAGATCATCCGCAGGGACCGCACCAATGGAGCAGGAGGAGGAATCTCCATCGTCCACAGGAATACTCTGAGTCTCGACCAACACCGACGAGATCCTCAGCACCGCTGAACACCCTGCACTTCCAGATCCACACCGATCCCAACACCAGCCTCAGAGGAACCCTCGTCTACAGACCCCACCCTGACCCCGACCACAGTTCAGCGACTCAATCGCCGACTTCGTCAGTACACACGCCCTCGCCTCCACAGACTACATCCTTCTCGGGGACCTGAACTTCCACCTCGAGAAGAACAACGACCGCAACTCCACCACCCTGATCGATAACCTCGCCAACCTTGGACTCCGACAACTTGTCACAGCACCCACCCACTCCGCCAGCCACACCCTTGACCCCATCTTCTCCGCAAGCGCCCACATCTCCTTCAGCCACACCACCGAACTCCACTGGACCGACCATTGCTGCATCCACTTCACCTTCCGGAAACCCACTATGCACCACCGCACCCAACAGATCCCCCGCCGCTGCTGGAGCAAAGTCACCGAAGACCAGCTAACCACCACCCTCGCCCGTAGCCCTCCCGCCGACCCCACCGGCCCGACACCGCCACCCGCAACCTCAGACAATGGATCGACGACTGCGCCAACACTCTCGCCCCGATCAAGAAACCCTCCAACAGACACGCCAACAAGAAAGCCAGCTGGTTCACTGAAGGCCTCCAAGCAAACCTGCTGAAAGCTAGAGAAGAAATGGCACCGTGAACAGACACTGGACAGCTACGCAACCCACAGGAACGCTACCCGCAGACACCATCACTTCATCAGATCTGCCAAAAGGGCCACCTTCAAAGACCGCCTAGACAACAACGCACACAACAGCAAAGAGCTCTTGAACATCGTGAAGGAACTCTCTAACCCCAGCTCCAACACCGACATCCCACCTTCGCAAGACCTAGGCGACTCCCTTGCCACCTTCTTGCATCGCAAGTTCGCAGACAATCACGACAGCTTCAACGTCACAACCGCCCTGACAACCACTGAGACCTCTGTCCCCACGGCCACCATCCGCACCGACCCACTGCTCTCCTGGACCAACATAAACAACAACGACACCATCAAAATCATGAACACCATCCACTCCGGATCTCCGTCAGACCCATGCCCACACCACATCTTCAACAAAGCCAGCACCAACATCACACCCCATCTCCGGAAAGCCATCAACATCTCCTTCGAGACAGCAACCTTCCCTGAGAGCTGGAAGCACGCCGAGATCAACACCTTTACTTAAAAAACCCAAGGCTGACCCCAAGGACCTCAAGAACTTCCGGCCCATCTCCCTGCTCCCGTTCCCTGCGAAGGTCATCAAGAAGACCCTCAACAGACAACTCACCCGCTACCTCGAGGAGAACAGCATCCTGGACCCGTCCCAGTCCATGTTACGCAGCAACCACAGCACCGAAACCGCCCTCATTGCAGCCACTGATGACACCAGGGCCCTGCTGGACAATGGAGAAACCGCGGCACTCATCCTCCTGGACCTGTCAGCCGCCTTCGACACTGTCTGCCACCGCACCCTACGCACACGCCTCCACAATGCTGGGATCCAAGACCAGGCTCTGGACTGGACCACCTCCTTCCTCTCCGGCAGAGCCCAGAGCATCCGCCTCCCTCCTTTCCGAAGCTACCAAGATCATCTGTGGCGTACTCCAGGGCTCATCCCTCAGCCCAACATTGTTCAGCATCTACATGGCACCGCTCGCCCACGTCGCCCGACTGCACGACTTCAACATCATCTCCTACGCCGATGACACCCAGCTGATCCTCTCCCTCACCAAGGACCCCCTCACCACCAAAACCAACCTCCACGAAGGAATGAAAGCCATCACCGAGTGGATGAAGAACTGCCGACTGAAGCTAAACTCGGACAAGATGGAAGTCCTCATCCTCTGCTCCACCCCCTCGGCCTGGGATGACTACTGGTGGCCGACCGCACTGGGAACAGCTCCAACACCCACCGACCACGCACGCAACCTAGGGTTCCTCCTCGACTCTACTCTCTCCATGACAAAACAGGTCAACGCCGTCTCGTCCTCCTGCTTCAACACCCGCCGCATGCTCCGCAAGATCTACAGGTGGATCCCCACAGAAACAAGAAGAACGGTCACCGAGGCCCTCGTCAGCAGCAGGTTGGACTACGTAAACACCCTCTACGCAGGAGCCTTGGCCAAACTCCTGAAACGACTCCAACGCATTCAAAATGCCTTCGTTCGCCTGATCCAAGACATCCCTCGCCGCAGCCACATCACACCCCAACTTAGAGACCTGCACTGGCTCTCCGTCAACTAGAGGATCACCTTCAAGCTCCTCACCCACACACACAAGGTACTCCACAACACCGGACCAGCATACCTCAACAGACGACTCAGCTTCTAAACCCCCAACTGCCAGCTCCACTCCGCCGCCCTCGCCACAGTCCCCCGCACCCGAAGAGCGACCTCCGGCGGCAGATCGTTCTCCCACCTCACCGCCAAGACCTGGAACACCCTCCCCATCCCCCTACGGCAGACCCAGGATGTGCTAACCTTCAGAAGACTCCTCAAGCCTTCGCTATTCGAGCAGTCGCAGCATCCCCCCCGCTCTAGCGCCTTGAGACCCTCACGGGTAAGTAGTGAGCTTTATAAATGTTCTGATTGATCTGGATGAGCAGCAGCGGTCACTCAACTAGAACCACGCAATGTCGGGTGTGTAGACAGCGGTGAGTTACATGCTCCGAGTGCTTCGGCGGTTGTTTGCTTGTGCAGGTTTTGCAGTTAGTGTGTACAGGCTTAGCGGGGATTTTCGCTGGAAAAGCTATCCCCATCCCGGAGCTCCGTCCTCAAGCTCCTCTCTGCTCAGCTGCCATTTTTGTTTCTATGGGGAGTCAGCTTTTTTGTGTTCTGAGGTTGCATATTCCACCTGTTACCTGATTAGGGTTACAGATGGTGCTCTGTGAGCGTGCAGGTCTAAGGCCAGCATATCCTAATGGTGTGCGTAGAATCAGTCTGGCACAGTTTTGATGTTTGTTTCCAACAAACACATAGTTTTAGTGAGAAAGCATAAGCCGTACAACATGGCGCCGCCAGCGTTCTAGCTCGGGTTCTTATTTAATGCATCACCTGAGTAGTTTTCCTTTCTGTACCCAAAGATCCCTACTCACCTATTAACCAGAGACGTCCATGGTGTTAGGAAAAAATCTTTCTCAGCTGAGTAGGGAACCTTTATGTATTGGCTGTATGTTGATCAAGTTTGAACCTTTCAGAAGATATCCCCTCTCTGAAGTTTACATATTCACATGGCTAACTCAGCACTTGTTAACAACTCGGTGAACTGCAGACATGCAGTTACACAAATGACGCAACAACCTGGACTCCCCCTTTTGGGGGGAGAGGATACCTTCATGGTAGAGGCCAACAGAGCATTCAGGACAAAGGTATTCTATTCATGGTTTATAGTCCCAGCGGTAAATGCACAATCAAAACCTTTTTCAGGTTTACACTGTAGCTGCAGTTCCTAACAACTACACAGCTTATGAAGCACTAGAAATACCATGAACATATCAAGAACCGCAAAAATTGGTTTGAAGGCGCCCTACCACATACAAGGAACGGTGTTAGACTATTTCCCATTAGCAATGAGGTAGTAACTTGGTCAGCATTAGCCACTTAAACACCCTACTCAGATATAGCATATCTGACAGCAGCAGGGCTGTGTATACTATACATAGATCTAGTTAGAATATATATAGAGGTTTGACACAATATGTGATGGGAACAATGACAATAAATCCCTCAAGGGCTGTTAAAGTCGAAAAACGAACAACTGGCTATGCCTGGAATTAGTCCAGTGACTATCAAACGCAGTCATGGATAAGGTTCCCAGCAGACGGGAAGAGATTCTGTTCTGGATTGCACAAAAAACAAATGGGCTTGACACAGTGTTACCCTATATGGGACCCCAAGAAAAATATAGAACTTCCACAATATGCTTGCCAATGGGGATGGCTCTCCAGTGGAAGACTACACCACTTGAAGCACATTCTTTGATGCAGTATATGGCAGAACACACGGTACACCCTTATTAGCTGTTTTGCCAGAGGTGCTTAAACAGATCCAAAATGGGTATGGGGCAGCCCCTGCCCTAGATTTGGGGATGAAACCGATGGGCAACTTTGCTGCAGTATCCGCAGTAATGTTAAGTAACACTAAAGGGGAAGCAGCAGTGTTGCTATTTGCCAGCGACTCACGCAGTTTGCTCGAGGAGCGCAAATTACCTAAACCTATTGAGAAAACCTATGCATCAATTGGTAGAGACAATTTGGGAGCCAGACCTAGTAGACCACAGATTAAGAGTAATCCTGAAAAGTATAAGTCGAGGCAGGCACCTGAGGCTTCTACGAAGAAGTGGGATAATAAGCAAAATAAAGAAAAGACTAAATCACGGAGTGGATCTCCTCAACAGGAGTCCACTGAAAACGTCCAACAGAAACGTTCTGCCACTGGTAAAGTGAAGGAAGAACCAACAACTCCTGGTTGGATTGCAAAGATTGGTGATCTGGTCCAGGGGAAGATTGTGGACAAGAAGGAATTCGGGCCATCCTACAGAATGCCTGTACCTGTCCTGGCAGTTGAAGGTACCAGAACTGCACTTTTACCACCGGTTGCTGGCAGCAAACACAAGAGATTTATGTCTATCGATTGCATCAAACCACATCATGTGGCTTGTTCTACACAGTATGCTAAAAGGGCTCTTTGGTAGTTACCCATCTCCTCTCACTACCCTACAGGAGTTCCCGTTGGAAGCTTTGACTGACAATGAAGCTTCGTCTCTTCGGCTGGGGATAGCTAACCGTTAGATCTGACACGGTTGAGGTAGTGTTTCCCTAAACCTTTTGCTTTTTTCTCATGGGTTTTGCAGATTCTCTTTTAGGGCCTTAGGGCTCTGGGCACTTGGCCACTGTAAATGCAGTGTGAAAGTGCACGCTTCCTTCCTACACACGTGAGGAAGTGGTGCTTACCTGATGTTTTTAAACATATCTCAAGCCAGACATTGCAGGCCTGTGTGTGCACACTTGCACTTATGCTCAGGTTGGCCTTTCTAAATCACTGGCCCATTCTAAGGGGATCTTTCACCACTACTAGTGCACCCCTAGTATAAGTCTTGAGGGGTAAAGCAAGTGGTAAGTGAAAGGCAGGGCTGTACAAGTGTGCTCTCTGCCCAGCTAGTGAAGAATGCCCATGTGTGTTTTCGCTACCTATGAGATTTGTTCTTCCCATAGTTTAACATGGGGGAATGGTTGATATTACTACAAGCTGCAATAGTGGCTTGCAGTGAAGCAGCCTAAAAATGTTTCCTATCATTGGATTCACAATGGCAAACTGTCTTCTGTGGTAAAGGTGAATTTGTTGTTAATAGCTTAGAAATTCCACTTCTAGAAAGTGAGCATTTCTCTGCTCCAATACTTTGTATATGCCTTTTTAGCTTGACTCCAGTCCACAATGGAGGCTAGGGGAGCACATCTATGCCTCATTTCCAGGGAGGTGCGAGGGTGCCGCTGTGCCCGAATTTCTTGGGTACTACTTTGATTGACATGTGTCTGACGGGGTGCCTCCATCTTCTGAGAGACTCCCCTGCTTCATTCCCCATTCATCGAGTTTTCATTTTGTGCCTCCAGTGCGTCAGACCAATTGCCCTCTCCTCAATCAGCCCGACAACTTTGTGTTGCCAGATAGTGTTGCCCAGATCTGGACTGGGTAGTGACAGTAATTGACTGGGCTGAGGGACGATTCAAAGAGTGATCGGCAGCAGGTCAAGAGTCTGCGTGACCCACCCCTGTTCTTCGCAGCACTGGTCTGGTGCCAGAAGGCCATTTATTTAACCGTTTGTTTGAACGACTATTGCCCTCCCGCCACTTCTGCTCCGCATGCCATGGGGGAACTTTCCAAGTGGTGGCTAAGCCCCCATTTGTTAGCTGCCCCCTAATTAGCCCTGCTACCTACCCCTACCTTCTTCCCATGGACCCTGGCTAAGTGTGACTCTGGCTGCAATCGGCCTAGTTTCAGGGGGAGGGTTTTCTATCTACGGCCTATGGGTGTAAGGTAGTTTGGGTTAGCTGAAAGGTGGACTTGGCCGACGGGCTCTCCATTTATGTTATCAACTGACTTTCTAGATATCAGTTGCACTGCATTACTGTGCTGTGTGCGTGTGTTTGCAAGTGCGCTCCATATAGACCTGCCTGATATCCGTGGCACCGCATATAAATGCTGAGTGAACGAGTGGGAGTGACAGCTTGTTCTTAACCCTTTCCATGAATCGGACGGTCACGGTGGGCGTGTGCGTCGAGCGGCTCCCCGCCATCCTAGCACCCACCCACGGGGGAAGCACTGGTGCTCCTACCTCCCCCCCGCCCCCCAGCCCCCTGGGTCACCCTTCATGCTGCCCCTACTGGGGGAGGCAACGGAAGCCCTTCTGCTACCCCTCCCACGGTAGGTGAAACCGGACAAGCTTGAAGTCATTTGCTTCCAGCGCGTCCAAGATAGAGGAGATAAGTTTCACCCGGGAAGGGTTTTAAAAATGAGCATCGGAGTAAAGGAAAGGGTTTTCCTTTCCTCCGATGTCCCTTTTAAGAGTTCCATGCGGGATCGTGTAGCAGGAATGCCCACTAGATACCAGGGATTTTTTTTTTTTTTAAAATGCAGTTTGTGTCGGGGAGCGATCCCTTGGACAAGGGTCACTCTCCTTGGGGGAGCAATTTGTTTCGTTCGTTAAAAAAATGTGCTATGTGCCCACTAGGCCACCAGGGATTTTATTTTTTAAATATGGTTTTGGTGAGCGGCCCCTTAGGAAACAGTCACTCCCCTTGGGGGATCATTTATTTTGGCCGTTTCTTCCCCTCTTGGGGGCAGATCGGCCTTGTGGTTCCAGGTCCATCTGCCCCCAAGGGGGGCAGAAGCCATTAGATACCAGGGATTGGATTAGTGTTGTTGGGGAGCAACCCCTTGGGCAAGGGTCGATCTCCTATACGGGGGTGAACATTTTTGCTGTATCTACCCCCCTTTGAGGGCAGATTGGCCTTATGTTTTTTTGCCCATCTTCCCCTAAGGGGAGCAGAATCCAATAGACACCAGGGATTGTGTTTGTGTTGTTGGGGAGTGGCCCCTTGGGCAAGGGTCCCTCCTCTTTATGGGGTGGATGTTGTGGCCCTTTCTGCCACATATTGGGGGCATATTGGCCATATGTTTTCAGGCCCATCGGGCCTAGGGGGTAGAAGCCACTAGACACCAGGGTTTTTAAAATGTTGGTGTGGAGGAGTGACCCCTTGAGCAAGGGTTGCTCCCCCTTTATGAGGGTGATTTGTTTTGGGCTGGTACTGCCCCCTTGGGGGCAGATTGACCGTATGCTTTTAGGCCCACCTACCCCCCTGCTTGGCTAGTGGACTGTGTGTGGACTAGTGCATTATTTGCATATTTGATTGTAATGTTTTATTTCTCCTTTTTATTCTAGTGCAAAGCTTTTGATTCTAGTTTGCGGTTTCGGCAGTGGTTGATCTGCAGTTTTGCGTAGTTGAATTTATTTGGTAAGAAAAACATTTGTGTTGTGTTTACTCCAAATAAGTATTCTTGTCATGCATGAATGAATGTTTTGTAATTGGTGTCATAATAGCAGCATATTTAGTTAGTGTTCTAAACATGAAATTCTTTGTGATGTGTTTTGCGGTGTCTTATGTATAATTTTCTTTTCTTTTTCTTTTTTAGCGGTATATTGTTGGTCCTTAGGTGGTGGTGAGTCTAGCTGCTTCTGGCAAGTGAGTGGTATAGTTTGGGAGTATATAGGTCTTTGTGATAAAGCCACATTTTGTTTATTACTTATTTTACTAAGTGTTTGTTGTTGTTGACTTGTTTGTCAAGTTACCTTTATTAGTAAGTATTATGGCTAGCCGTAGAATTACTGCTCAGCAATTGGTTGGTATGCTTTTTGAATCTTCTTCTGAGCAGAATTATGAGACTGACAGTGCGTCTGAGGGAGAGGAGGGAGTGCAAGATTCTGGCACGAGGAATCATCTGATGAGGAAGCTACTCTCCGTGCGGATGAAGTCCCTGTTTTAGAGGAGGACACTAATGTGTCGATGGTGCAGCAAGAGACATCTGGATACACGATCTGCGCGTTTAGACAACATACACTGTAGGATTGGTGTCAGACAAACTCTGATCACCCCTACCGGGTATGTTGGCCTTGTGTACCAACTAGCTCACGGTGCCACTAGAATCTCCTCTTACCAAGGAGAGAATAGTTCCTGGCAACCATTGAGCATGACAACCCTGATCCCTCAGGACTGTGGAAACAATATACCACCTTTTGCTCAGTCGCTCGTGCATACTTAGTTTGTCTCAGAGAAATACATAGAATAAACAGGTTGGGCATTTTCAATTAGCATTTATTGAACAGTTGTTATTTTGGTGTAAACTAGATGAGCTGCAACAACCGTTAGGCAGTATAAGATATAAATGATTAGCAGTACTATAAAGGTAAATGGATGGTATAACTCTACCATCTTACAATAATCATGAATACATCCGAGTATATAAAACAAATGATATAAAGATGCGTACTCCTACAATGCTTCGCTAACTAGATGTACCTAAGTGTACCTAGCCTGGAGGTAGGTGTTAAGCCAAGAATTCCTCTAGGATTTAGTCAACCCCATTACCTGAAGTGAGAGACTGTGGGACACCGTCCTGGTCTCGAGCTGAACACCCCGCGAGGGATATTAGACCACTGCGAGCTGCAGTGTCTGCATGCAGGAACCTCTGCATCTCTGGTCAGTGTGTCGGCCAGGAATTCTTGGTCTCCTGTGTCTTATCTTCGCGTGATGTGTGTGTGTATATATATGTGTGTGTGTATATATGTGTGTGTATATATAAGTATATGTGTGTATATATATATATATAATATACCCCCATAGGTCTCCCCAGGGGTCCTACCTTGCTGTGTTACTGTGTCGGCCTAAGGATGACGTTGGGCATGAGCTTTGTACATAGATTTTATACAGTAGATGGTAGTCCTGCTGTGCTTCCAAGAATCCTCATGCATAATGTATGAGATTTCGAACTAGGGAAAAGCCGTGTTCTGTATGCAGTGTAATATCTAGGTATAAGGTCAGTCCCTGTAAACCGTGACAAGTGTAATGTAGGGATAGAATATAGGTGAAGGGTAATGAGATTACCAAGGTGTAATGAGATTACCAAGGTCTATATTATGGTTCCTATATGGAATAAAACACCCACTCCCCTTCCGAATGGACAACATAGTTACATTTTTAAACGTACTACTAGGCTGACTAGATATTGGTATGCAAAGCGTTTAAAGCATTCTTTTTTTGTTTTGCTTAAAAGACAATGTTTAAAAAGTAAAATGGTTTTTGTTTTTTTAAATTTAATTATTCTAAAAGAAAAAATGGAAATTGACACTTAAACTATAGCTCTAATATGTTCGCAGGTATAGTTTGAACTACAATAAGCATTTGAAAGCCATACATGCTCCAAAGAAATGTCTATTTCCTGTTTGTTTTCCAAAAGCCGAACTTTTTCTCAGTAGACGACGGGTGAAATGAGTCAAATGTTTGTGTCCTGGCTGGAAGACCTTTCATATTATGTCAATTGAGCACATATGATCTTCCGTACTGTCCACAGCTGGTGCTGGAGCAGCCTATGCGCCATCCAAGGCCTGGGTGTCAGAGGAGGAGCCGGTGTCCATACCAACAGTAGCAGATACTTTCTGTGGTGGCTCTAGGAATGCCGCCATCAACATGGGAACACTGTAGTACATGGCCCGTTATCCGGTCCAGTAAAGCCTCAACGTCCGGTTGAGCACATGATGGGAGTGTCAGACAGATATCCAACACACATTCTTCTCCGCAAAACAGGCATCGGAGGACAGGTAACATGCAGTCCATCCAGACGGGTCTAAATGACAGGAACCAAGAAGCACTTAGTTCTCTTAGGCGAGGTGCGCCTAGAAGTTGTACCGTGCGATCACGGTATTTTCGCTCCAGGAGTACTGTTTCTATCTCCTTGGTGACTGGGATGTCCATTGTGTAGCAGAAAAACAGCAATCAGGATACCTGCTATTAGAAACAGGATCAGCAGCAGCCCTCCAAATATGCTTCCAAATAAAGAGTGTATAAAGTTTGGTATAACTCCGAGGACCGCCTAAAAGGTGCTTAATAGTTCAGATCCTATGGTCTTAAGTAGGTGGATAATGCCTGTCTTATCAGACATCTTAAAGATACGATTTAACGTTTCTGCGAAATGGAAAGGGCAATTTGTACGTATAAGGGCCTGTATCTCTGCCGAAGACCTTGCTACTTGAAGATCAAAAGTCTCTCGAGCGTAGGTTAAGGGCACGGGTTTCTGTATAAGCATGGCTTTCATTCTGCTCAAAGTATCAAACAGTATTAATGAAACATTTAGCAAAGCCCATAACGGCGCCTCCCTGACTGTGTGTGTTGGTGGAATCAATACTTGCATACAGCAAGTAACCCTGGAACTCACAGTTACCAGATATGCGACGCCTGGAAGCATCCCTCAGCAACCTTGATCGTTCAGCATCAAGTAACTCCCATTTGAGAGTAGCCTGAACACTGGAGTGATCACGGCAGCTGGGGCACCCTTTAAGTGACAGGATAAATTTGCTACCAAACCGTTACAGGCCCCATGAAGCATTATATCCTGGCATATAAGCGATCCACTTAAAGTATTCTTGCAGTTTGTATCGCTTAAAAACACTTCTTTTTCCCCACTCCGGCATCGAAATCTGTACGGTAATTCCCAAGATTTTTTTAAGGAAATCCCTACCCATTTATTCATATTTGCCTGCCTGCATTTGTTCAAGGCAATATTGAAATTGAAGGGTAGAGACCGATAGAGTTATATGGCCATGCATTAACCATTCCGTGGATGGTGTCTCGCCACTGTAAGTGCCAATCTATCCAGTTTTTCAATACGCAGCATTGTGTATTTTGCTTCACTTTGTGCCATTTCTGTCTGTTTTTCTGTTAGATTGTATGAAGAAAACAGAGACGTACTGTTTATGAAAATTGTGATTGTCCGTGTTGTAATATGGACAAATTCTGTCCTAGTACATCAATAGCAAAAGATACAATGTTTCCCAGTGAATATATCCTGGAGGTTAGTGTTGTTAAACCATTATCGACCACTGTTCGAGCTTTCTCTAGGTTTATACGATCTATTTCTCATCGTCTTTCCGCTGCCTCTTGTTGTGATATTTTCCAAATCTCATTGTAGACCGCATAATAGAAACGTTTGTGACGTGGATTCCTTGGACCTAATAAAAAATCCTGTAGGTCCACATCCTCTGAAGGTAAGGATAAGTGTTGTTTCACGTGTGTGAGTGTTGAGGTCTTTAGCCAATCGAGGCATAACTTCCCAACACTGTAAGATGTCACTACCCCTGGGTGTTGTGCATAACGTGGATCTGGCCTATTGATACTAAATCCTTTAGTTTTACCCAAGAATCTTTCCTGACAGTTATTGGTGTCTACGGGCCAAATCAACCATTCCTTCCAATCGGGGTCTGATCTATTGTATTGCATGATGTCTTCTAGTGTAACCTCTGTGATGTTATATTACCCTCAGTGTGTGATGGCACGGGTATCCAAGGTGTATTTAAATCTTTGTTCCTGGCTAATCCAAGACAGGTCGCTTGTTGCACCGTTTCATTCAAAAACATTATCTGCTGAGGAATAAGGCATGGTCTTAATAGTGCCTCCGTTCCCTGTACCTGCCAGTCTCCAGTACACCATACCGATTTTAAGTCTATGGTGCCTTTCCATAAGTCGAAACCCTGTGCAGACAATTGGGCAATAAAGGTAGCGGTATAAATCTGTTTGGTGTTTAAGATATTTTTCTGTGCTGGTACAACCTTTATAAAAAATATGAGGCTGGATCTGATTTGTTAAACCCTGAAAAATGATGACATTTCTGTGCAAATGTTTTTTAACTGCTTTTCGGTGGTGTTGGGCAATGTTCCCATTGGTGGTATGTGAAAACATTTCTGGGATTAGCAGATTTATGCAAAAAGTGATGACCATAATGTTGATGGCAATACATTGTTTCAAAATCTTATGTGCCCTCTAACATTTCATTATTAGAAAAAGCAGCATATTATTTACAGTTTCATAATCCCAATCGTAAAATGTACATTGAGGTAATATTATCACTTAATGAAATCTAAAATAAATGTGGTATTTTTAAAAGTTCATTCAGGCCAAATATATCGTAATCAACCTTGTCCCATACTATACCGTCAGGTGTAGGAACTGCTATAATGTTCATTTTTTTTTTTTTTTTAATATCTTTATTTGCATTTTGTCAAACAGACAGGTTACAATTGAAAGTGGAAGAAAAGGGGGAGGAAGGGGAAGGAAGAGGTGAGGCGGGTAGGGGGGAAGAGCTTGGGTGAGATGGAGAACAATTAGTCATTAAAAATGCAATAAAGGGGTCAACAAGTACTGTCGGGATATTTGCAAACTGTGATAAACATTAATTCTGTACAGCAGGTATCTGACCACAGATTATATTCTTGTTGTATTACATGCGTATTGGTTATCAAAAGGATCGCACTTTAATGTCCAGACGGATATAAGGAGAATATTTATCCGTTCTCAGCTGTACTGCTAAATGTCTGTACCTGGTTATCCAGTTTGGCATCAAAATTGCAGCAAAATCAGATACAATATATATGTCTACAATCAAACATTAAGAAAAAAAGAAACAAAAACAAACGAAGAAAACTATTGTCATATGGTCACGCCCGGGTCGGGATATGTAGAGAAAATGTGTCGCCATCTCAGTTGCCCCTCATTAGATTCTCATCTCAGTCGCCCCGCATTAGATATATCACCCTGTCCTCCTGCTGTAATGTTCACTGATGATGGATCTCTTTTTTACGATGTGATGATACATGTGGTTTCAGAATCACATTCACTTTTTGTGCTGCAGAACTTTCTCGAAGATAAGTTCCATTTATAAGCATACTAAAGACTGTTACTAGGCCCATCCAGAAAAGAAAGAAAAGTATTACGGTAGATACCCAGAGTTCCACCCAAGGTGATACCAGGTACGTTTTTGAAGAAAATTCTGAAAGTCTTTAAATCGCTGTAGACCAGTTTTTTGGGCTGGCGTCGTTTCAAGTTCACTGGGATCTAATGAAAAAGTGTCAGTCAATGAAATAACCAGATGCAGTTTGATCAATTTTCGGTAGTTCCGCAGGTTTTGTGGAAACTGTAGCTTGTTCTTGTTGGGGCATGTTGACGTAGATATCTGTGTTTGGTCTAATTGAAATTTGTCTTGGTGGAGTTCTCATTTTTAATTTCAGTGTCAAGAGGAACGAGTTCCATTGCATTGTTGCTTAGTCCTTCATTCCGTGCAGGTGACCCTTCAAACATGATGAGTCTTTCTGTTTGAACTTCTTGTATAGTTGTGAGAGGAAGGTGTCTGTTACTCCGAAGTCCAGGCGGCCTACTACTCCGTATCGGCCACATAGTGTGGTTTGATCAGATCAATTGAGACACATCTTTTTTCCTTTTTACCGGCAAGAGGTGGCAGAAGTACTGTTCTTGTTCCTTCAACTGCCAGGACAAGTACAGGCTTTCTGTATGATGGCCCAAATTCTTTTTTTGACCGCTTTTTTCTCCCTGACCAGATCCTCAACTTTAGGGATCTA
Source organism: Triturus cristatus (assembly GCF_964204655.1). Lineage (NCBI taxonomy): Eukaryota > Metazoa > Chordata > Amphibia > Caudata > Salamandridae > Triturus > Triturus cristatus. Next base: position 1,101,408,004 of record NC_140585.1, on the reverse strand, counting down.
GGCAGGTCTTGCCGTGACACTTTTTGCTTCACCAGTGGCGGTCGTTTTCACCTGGACATGACTCTGTAGTGCCCTGGATTCATTTAGGTCCTGTAAAACAGCCAAACATTTATGGATGTCAAAAGGTTTATCATCCGCCACTGAACCTTCACAGTCAAGATCAGGGACCCACATTCTCGTCCCAAATAGGACCTTATAAGGAGTGACGCCCCCTAGAGAGCTTCTTGGCTGATTATTTAATGCCCTATATACCCCCATACAGATGTTTTACCCAATTTCCACCCGAGCATAATACTCTAGCTGTTAAAGACGGCTTTAAGTCCTTGTTTTTCCTCTCCACAACCAAATTTCCCTCAGGATGGTACGGAGAGGAGTACACTCAAACTTCCCATGGCTTTCTTGTAAGCCCTAGAGTTAAACGCGGGGCCACGGTCAGAATGTAATGTGCCTATTGCGTATGTCCCTATAAAGACTCGCAAATCTTTTATAACCGTTCAAGCATCAGCCGAGCGCTGGGGCCACACCCATAGGAACCCAGAGCAGGAATCCACTGCAACCATGATATACTTGTAAGCCCCATCAGATTGTAAGGGGCTATAGGGGTCCAAATAGACACAAGCCTGTGGTTTGTCTGATATTAATAATGGTGTCTGCGCTGGACGTGTTACGGCGGAGCCTTTCATCTGCTGGCAGATGTCGCATTTCAAGACGTAGTCCTTAGTCTGCTTTCATAGTCCTGTCCACCAATAGCGCTGGTTCAGTAGAGAAGCAATTGCTGTAACTCCTGCATGTTCAGACCCTAGACCCTCGTGTGCTGGTAGAATCAATTCTAACCTACGATCCATATTTGGTATTGCTCTATCCCCCACTCCAGGAATTTGAGCAATTGGAACATTGTTTGCATCTAACTTGCATGAGTATTTGAGAGGAAACCTTTTAGGTACTGCTGAGTTATTGCGTGTTGTAATAATCGGCACCATTATCTCACCGTCTATTCTCATTTTTGAACGAGTAATTGCAGCTACGGAAGCCGTATGTACAGCCCCCTTTGCGGCTTTGTGAGCCAATGAATTCCCTTCAACGTGAACGCCATCACGTTGATGACTCAGTATCACGTGAGCCCTTGGTAGTTCGTTTCTCAACTCCACTACCTGTTCCCATAGTGTTTTGTGCTTTATTGTGCCAGCTTTTGCATCCTTAAACCTGTTTTGTCCCCAGTGATGTAAATATTCATTATATGACTACACAGTAAAAGGAATCACACACGATTCGTGTGGTGAATTCTCGATCAGTATTTACCAGTGCCAGTATTGGTGCTTTTAGTTCTGCCAGCTGCACCGTGCATTCTCCTAGAGACTGTGTTTTTGTACACTTCGGGTGAAACGTTCCATCCTGCATGCATCCTTTAACGATAGCACACGCAGCGCTATATTGCTGTTAGCTCCCTATGGCGGGTTGCCCAGAACCATCAGTGTAAATTATATATTCATACTGATCTAGAGGCATTATTTCATTTGGTAGAGGATATTCTTATTCGTATTGCAGAAATGCTTGTGTTTTTAGATTTGGGTCGTACCTGTATTGTATATCTGTTGTAGTGAGAGAATTAGCGCATTGTATCCATCTTGAATGTAAAGCTTCAGCGTTGGGAACGCTTGCCTTTCTCGCAGCCTCTAAGGCTGGAACCAAGGTAAAGACTATTATACGTTTCCCTTGAGCCAGGGCTCTTTCTCGGACTACAGCAGTCTGTACTGCTGTTAGAATTTTTTCAGTTGATGTAAAACGCATCTCAGCATTTGTGTAGACATGTGATTTGTATGCTATTGGTACTGTCTCACCTTCATTATATGTTAGATAGGTGTACCCATATTGACACGCAACTATACGGATCACCAGGATGCGTACATATGATGTCAGCTTGTAAGGAACAAAGAGTTTCTGTGTGTTCCTGTGTCCACTGACTAACTGAAAAGTCATGTTTAATTAAATTGTAGAAATGTTTTACTCTCCGTGAAATCTAAAATGTATGTTCTGCCAAAGTTCAGGAATCCCAGGATTGATTGTTAAATATTTTTATGATTTTGGAGGTTGGAGCAGCGTGCACTTTTCTAAAAGGTTAGCTGCAAGACTTTTTCCTTCACTTGAAAGCTCATATCCTAGAAAAAGGACATTAAGTTGGGCAATCTTTGATTTTTTTTTTAAGTTGAATTTGTAATACTCAGAGGCCAATACCAAAATTATGGTGTCTACTCTGTTCAAGTGTTCCTCCAGGTTATCATGCGTCAGATAAATATAATCTACAGCCTCCTCATCCAGATTTTGAAGTAATTCAGTTACCCTAGCCGAAAACAACCCCAGGCTGTTCTTATACCCCTGAGGGAATTGACCAAATTGACTCTGTGACCCTAGCGCTGAGAATGCTGTTGTATATCCGCTTTCAGGTGCTATATTTTGCCAACAAAATCCATTTAAGATATCTAGTGTCGTTTTGTATTGTTTTTGCACAATGTTGTTCATTAATGCAGCACTGTGTGCATTTTGTACTGCAAATGTTTTAGTGCAAGTGTTTAAATGTCTGTGATCCAACACTAAACGATATGTGTTGTCCGGTTTTGATACAGGAAACAAAGGGTTATTCATTTGAGAGGTGCATGTTTCAATCACTCTTTGGTATTCATGTTGATCTAAGATCTCCCTGACCTGTTTTTTAGCTTCTTGCTTTATTGGATACTGCCTTTGTGCAGTTGGAGTATTTTTTAATGGAATTATGTTGTGGTTTGAATCCTCATCCCATCCAATATGCTTTTTGTATAATGCTGGGGCTTGGGCTACCGCCCACTCCCGTGCATATGTATATTTGACATATTTGGGAACATGGTCGGAAAATGCTGGTTATATTACCGTTTCTCCCCTACGGCAATCCATGATGAATGCCGGCGGACAATCTTGTTCAGCTAACAAAATGTCAAAGCCAAACGTTCGGTTCTCCCAAAAGAGACCTCTAACTGTCCTACATTTGTCCCCCTCCATTTGGAGTGTTATTTCATATAATTTGTGTGGGACACTTACCCTAGTATCAGGTGTTTCCACCGTGATATACTCATTCAAGTCCACTGTCACCAGAAATTCCATCAGGTTCTGGCAAGCTATTGTTACTTTGGCCGCACTGTCTAGCATCGTCAGAGCCCATTCCCCGTTCAGTAGTCAAGTCTTCAGAATTCTTGGCATGTGTGATCATTAGACCTGCAACCTTCTTCTTTTTGAACTGAGGTTTTTGGTTTTTTTAATCTTATTTTTTGGAAGTATATTCTTGAGTTTGTTGCTTGTCTCTGGACTTTGTACGCTCTTCTTGTTTGTCTGACCGTCCTTCTCTCTCAGAGTTTTTCGTTGAACCCTGAAAGGAACAAGAGCAACATGTATCAGTATCCTGATACCTGCCAGGCTTCTTAATATTATCCCTAGTCCTAAAGTTGTACCTCCTGTCAGAGGGCTCCTGTGGAGGAGATCTACCTTTGGATTGAGATCTATTTTCTTTAACTTTTTGTTTTTTGTTACTGTCCCACTTCTTTTTAGAAGAAGCAGGAGTCTGCTTGAAGGTCTCCTTTTCGGGACTACCCATCAGTTGTGGTTTTAATGCTTTTCCACCCAAACTGACCCTGCCTAATTCTGCATACGCAGTTTCTATTATTTTTGGTAGTTCGTGTTCCTGTTGTAAAGGACTGAACTCCCTTAGGCGTTGGCGGATAGCCACTGATGCTGCCTCCCCTTTAATATTTGCTAATATTATCGCTGATACCTGGAAATAGTTACCTAGTAACTTCATCCCTAAGTTCAAAGCAGGCTCTGCTCCGTACTCATTTTGCATTTGTCTTAATACATCTGGAATTACTGCTAAGGATGGTATGCCATGAGTTCTGGTATATATGGCAGCGAAAACTGTACCCCAAGAGGTACAATCCTCTATCTGTGGTGTTATCCCCATGGGCAAGCAGATTGTCCGCATTCTGTGTTTTTCTTAAGCGCTGGTATTTGTGAATACTGCTTCTAGCTGTGTTATTTTCTGAGCTATCCAGAATGGCATCTGTTCACGTTTTGCAGGCATTTTACCCATTACTGCGTGTAACGTTTGTGGTGTAATTTTTGTTGCTGTGTTTTGAACGTGAGCTGTATTTGTTGTTACCATCACTGGCTGGACTGTAAGTGTCCTCGTGATGAATTGTCATGTTTCTGTAAAGTTTTATTAATTCTTGGTTAAGTATGAGTAAGTCTGGTCCTGGCATTCTTTCAATGTCAGAATGTGGTGTGTAGGCTGCTAATATTGGCCATGTTGCCCCTTCTCTTCCGAGCGGGCCGAGTCTTACTCTTCTTCTTGTATGGGGTAGTGTGCCTTTAAACCAGTATAAATGTTCCTGGAACGTGAGCCGAACCTCACTGTCGTCATACGGACAAGATTCCGCTAGTGGTTCATCTTCTGTGTAAAAATGAAAAGTTTCTGTTCTTGCATTTGCTGCTGGGAATGTAACCCTAAAATACGTATGTTCTGTATGATTTGTGTGCCTCAATCATGAAAGCTACTATGCCACCCCTAGGTGTTAGACCACGTGCAAGCAGTTTCAGGGTGACTGCATTTCTAACATTTTCTGCAATCTGAATTTCATCTGCATTTTCTTCTTCGTCTGAGAGGTGCAAATTCTGCACGACTCTCTCTGCATTGTCTGCATCTTCAATCATTGTTTTTAGTGAAGAAGTATTTTTTCAAGGGAACTAAGATAAGGTGTTTTGCATAAGTTTTAGGAACACTGTGTCCTTAAAGCTTGATTAACCAACAGCCAACAAATAGGATATTTCGCCTACTCAGCTGTGGCGGACTTTTGCTCACCCACTCCAGACGTCTCTGGTGTTTTGTGAATAGGGATTTCTGAGAATAGCACAACTGAACTTCTCAGATTCTACTGTTAAATAAGTACCTAACCAACGTTGGTGGCGCCATGTCGTGTAGTTCCTATAAAAAGTATACAGGGTCTGCGTGTTTACACAACATACACTGTAGGATTGGTGTCAGACAAACTCTGATCACCCCCACTGGGTATGTTGGCCTTGTGTACCAACTAGCCACTAGAATCTCCTCTTACCAAGTATAGAATAGTTCCTGGCAACCATCGAACACGACAACCCTGATGCCTCAGGACCGTGGAAACCATATACCCCCTTTCGTTCAGTCACTCGTGCTTGCTTAGTCTGTCTGGGAGAAATACACAGAATAAACAGCTGGGCGTTTTCAATAAGAATTTATTGAATAGTTGTTATTCTGGTGTAAAATAGATGAGCTGCAACAACCGTTAGGCAGTATAAGATATAAATGATTAGCGGTAATATAAAGGAAAATGGATGGTATAACTCTATGATCTTACAGTAATCATGAATACATCTGATTATATATATATATATATACCACCTGCCCTCACAAAACAGTTGAGGAACAGATAATAGGGTATATTATGTTAAATAGGATTGACTAATGAATTAAAATTGTATTTTTTATATACTTTAAATCCTATTATCTTAATCTTGTGAATTTATTCCATGTATTTTTAAGTCATATGATTACCATATATTTGGCATGTATTCCTTACTCTTATCGATCATACAACCATTTTTGGAGGCATTTAAGCCCTAAATGTATATTGTTTGTATTTACATGCATTGCTATGTACAAATGTAGCGCAATTTAATGGCAGTAACTCTTCCATGTTTACACTTTTTTTGATGGTTTGCACTATTTAAAGGGACATGCCGCCCATGCGCTGTTGTGTGAACAAGGTCGGAGTTTCCCGACCGAAACGCGTCATGGCGACATGGTGGTGAGCTAAATAAAGCATTTTCGACGAATTTGGGTCTGCTCTTGTTTTCCGTCGTCACGAAGGAGTTTAAGCAAGGATCATTGATATATATATATATATATATATATATATAGCTGACGCGATACTTAAAGCGCTGCACAAGCGACTTTAACCCAACGATCGCGCACTCCTGAGGCGGAAGCCGGGAGGTTTTTTAAAACTTGCCCTTTTCACTGTTGTGTCACTGAATTCTGTGTTTTTACTCTCACTACGCGCCAGCAAGCGCCAGGGCACTCACCTTCATTTGGAACTACAGCGAGCAGCGGACCTAGCGCTCACTCGCTGTCTGAAACATTTCCCTGACAGAAAACTCCAAGCCGGCGAGAATTCAGGCCATGCCCCCTGAAGGCCACGCCCCCTTGCCCCCTACATCATGTGCTGTCACCGGAAGCGCAGCGGACGAGCGCAGCGGGAGCGCCGTTTGCGCGCCGTTTGCGCGCCTAAGGCAAGCCCGTCTGCGCCCGTCCGCCCCAGACCGAGCCTAGAGCCCACACCCCTGGCCGGTTCCGAACCGCCTCGAATCAAATACTCACAAGAAACTCTGCACCAACTCAGAGAACCGTTAAACACTAGATGTAACGGACCTATTACCCCGGAACAGGAGCCTCTTAGATGCCCAAACTGCGCCTACAGGGCTTCGCCCTTACCCCATCCTGAACCTGCGTGCCTAGAGATGGCCCTGCTGAATTGCAGGTCACTACCTAAACACCACACTGAAATTAACCTGCTATTAACTGAGTCGGACTTGGACGTTCTGTTTTTAACAGAAACTTGGCTGTCCGAGAGCTCCGACCCGGACATTATCCAAGCACTACCTCCTGGGTACCTCATTAAAACCTTCAACAGACTGACGGGCACGGGAGGGGGCATCGCGATTATCTATCGCGACAACCTCGCATGTCAATTCAAAGACAGCCCCATTCTCGATAGCGAAAATGTCCTTTTTTCCTTACACCTTCCACCTTCTACCACACTTACTGGGGTGTTAATCTACCGTCCGCCAGGACAGGTAGGGTGTTTCATAAACTCACTCATGGATGCCATCTCCTCCCTGGCTTGCGGGACGCCAAACTTCACAATCCTCGGGGACTTAAATCTCCACTTCGATGATCAAGGCAGTAAACTTGCCACAGACTTAAAAACTGATTTAAATTCCCTAAATCTACAACTACTCCGCAATTATCCCACTCACATGAAAGGACACCTATTAGATCCCATCTTCTCTAACCTCTCCAAACTCTCTGCTCAAACTCCTCTCTCTCTCCCCTGGTCTGACCACTTCTTGGTTCCTTTCAAATTCCAACTTCCAGGGAAGATCTCGGATACTCCTCGCCCCCGGGCCCCGTCACGCCCATGGAAAAAACTAGACACTATCCTATGGGAACGCCTTCTGTCCTCCACTCTACCCACAGTCGACCCCGACCCCTCCAAAGCCGAAATTCAATTACATAAATGGATTAGTGACTCTCTCGACACAGTCCTGCCACTCAAAGTCCTCCCTCCCAATAGGAAATCCTCCAAACTACCGTGGTTCACTGAGGAACTACGTGAATTAAGACGGAAAGGCAAAAGGCTCGAACGCCAATGGAGAAAGCATTGGAACACAGAAGACAGAAGTGGATATAAAGCCCACATTAGGCTCTACAAAAATGCATTAAAAACGGCACAGGCCTCCTACTTTGAGGATCAAATAGCAGCCGCGTCCAACTCCGCAAAAGAGACCTATCGGATAGTTAAACTCCTTTCCAAAATTCAGGAATCCCCACCACCACCTGACCTGGATGGCGCAAAATGCAACCAGATGGCCGAATTTTTTTCGAAAAAAATCCTAAACTCCCTCCCGGTGGCGCCAATTGCACTAAGAGGCCCTTACCACCCGGCCTCCCAAGACACCCCGAAGTTGCTCTCCTTCCCCCAAATCACCACCGAAACGTTTCTCAACGTCCTGCACAAAGTCAAAAGCGGCGCCCCATCAGATCCAGCCCGATCAGTAAACTGAAGCAAGTTGCTTCTACTATAGCCCCTCCTCTCACCAACCTGATCAACGCCTCTTTCAAAAATGGTACAGTCCCAGCAAATTGGAAAAAAGCCACTGTGAAGGCTCTCATAAAAAAACCGCATCTTGACCCCACAGACCCATCAAACTTTAGACCGATCTCACTGCTACCGGCGATTAGCAAAATCGCCGAGAGAGTAGCAAATCAACACCTTTCTGAGTTCCTAGAGACCAATCACCTCCTCCGCCAAACCCAGACAGGTTTCAGACCAGGACAAGGGACGGATACCGCACTGTTAGCCGTGGTCGAGGAAGCTAGGGGCATACTGGACGTAGGAGGATCAGTGGCAGTGATCCTCCTCGACCTGAGTGCCGCCTTCGACACGGTGGACCACGCAACCCTTGTTCACCGTCTTGGACTGATAGGAGTGGCTGATTCCGCTTTAGCTTGGATCTCATCCTTCCTTGAAGACAGGTCTTTTCGAGTGACAGATGGACACTCCATCTCCAAGGCTCAGGCACTCAAGTGTGGGGTGCCTCAGGGATCCTCCCTGTGCCCCACACTTTTTAACGTGTACATGGCACCCCTCGAGGATGTTGTTAAACCTTTTGGGATTAAATCAATAATGTACGCCGATGACACTCAGCTTGTTGTTTCCCTCAACCAATCAGACAACGCCCTCTCCAATCTATTCAGCTGTCTGGAAAAAGTGCACCAATGGATGTGCGAGTCCCGGTTAAAACTGAATGGGGAAAAATCAGAAATACTCCTTCTGGGAAACCCAAATAAAATCCCCACACCCCTTCCCTGGCCACCTTGCATGGGATCTCCACCATCCCCAAAATCTGAAGTAAAAAGCCTAGGGATATGGCTGGACCAGGATCTCAGTTTTAAAACACAAGCGAGGAAAACTGCGGGAATGTGCTTCGGCCTTATGAAGATGGCACGAAAGATCCTCCATCTACTCCCTCTTCAATCCAGGAAGCTCTTGATGCAGGGACTGGTGAACTCCAGATTGGACTATGGGAATGTCCTATATCTGGGGGCCCCAGTCTCTGTAGTCCACAGACTTCAATGTGCACAAAATGCGGCGGCAAGAATACTCACAGGAACCGCAGCGAGGAACTCGGCTAAGCCAGCCCTTAGAAGTCTGCACTGGCTGCCAGTTAAGGAACGGGTCAACTTCAAGACCCTGTGCATTGCCCATAGAATACTGCACAATGAAGGCCCTCCCATCCTCAGGCCTCTTGTGTCCCATCATCAATCAATCAGACAACTTAGATCTAACTCCCTCTCCCTTGCAAAAGTCCCCAGAATTAATAAGGCCAGAACAGGCGGTCGCCTGTTTTCGTACACTGCCCCCAGACTGTGGAATGCCCTCCCACTCTCCCTGAGGCAAGAACAAAACCATCTCAGATTTAGGAAAAGACTGAAGACCCTTCTCTTCCCCTGAGCACTCCCCCCCCCCCCCCCCCCCATGACTTCCCACCCTCCAGGACTGTGATCACTAGCGCTGGGATGCCCAAGGGTAGCTGTGCACTCTATAAAACCCAAAATCAAATCAAATCATATAAAACACATGATAAAAAGATGTTTACTCCTACAATGCATCCCTAACTAGATGTACCCAAGTGTACCTAGCCTGGAGGTTGGTGTTAAGCCATGAATCCCTCTAGGATTTAGTCAACCCCATTACCTGAAGTGAGAGACTGTGGGACCCCGTCCTGGTCTCGAGCTGAACACCCCGCGAGGGATGTTAGACCACTGCGAGTTGTAGTTTCTGCATGCAGGAACCTCAGCGTCTCTGGTCAGTGTGTCGGCCGGGAAGTCTTGCTCTCCTCGTCTTATCTTAGCAAAATGTGATGTATATATGCCCATAGGTCTCCCCAGGGGTCCTATCTTGCTGTTTTACCGTGTCGGCCTAAGGATAACCTTGGGCATGAACTTCGTACATAGTTTCTATACAGGAGATGGTAGTCCTGCTGTGCTTCCAAGAATCCTCATGCATAATGTATGAGATTTTGAACTAGGGAAAATCTGCGTACTGAATACAGTGTAATATCTAGGTAAAAGGTCAGTCCCTGTAAACCGTGACAAGTGAAATGTATGGAGAGAATAAAGGTTAAGGGTAATGAGATTACAGAGGCCTTTATTATGGTACCTATATGGAATATAACAGACTCTTTAACAAAGGTCACCATTTGTACCTTGATAACGTCTACACTGCTGTGCATTTGTTTAGGAATTGTTCAAAGTGGACGGGGCTAGGGCCTGTGACTGGGAAGAGCCAAACACATAGGGTTTAATGGTATAGCACCGCAAATTCTAAGTTTTTAGTCAAATCTGTATTGATCACCCACACAAGTGAGGTATCATTTTACTCGTGAGACTGGGGGTAACTCTGTGGGGTAGGACATTTGTGCCAGCACGGTGATTTTACACACAAAAATGTGGAAAATTAGTTTTTTTCCAGCTAAATTTGAGGTTTGCAGGGGATTCTGGGTAGGAAAACGTTTGGGGGTCCACACAAGCTATACCTTGCTGGACTCCCCTGGGTGTCTAGTTTTCAGAAATGTGTGGGTTTAGTAGTTTCCCAAGATGACCGCCAAGCCCGGGGCCAAAAACCCAGGTGACCCCCCTTGCAAAACCAGGTTGTTTTGTGATAGGCAAGGGCCCAAAACGTATTGAGACATCAAAATTACCTATTGGGGGTACTTGGCCCACTCACGTGAGTGTGGTACCATTTTTATCGGGAGACCTGGGGGAACGCTGGGTGGTGGGAAATTTGTGGATCCACGCAGATTCCAGAACTTTCCATCACAGAAATGTGAGGGAAATGTGTTTTTTTTTAGTTACAAAGTTTGAGGTTTGCAAAGGAGTCAGAATAACAGAACCAGTTGAGAGCCAGACTAGTCACGCCATCCTGGATTCCCTGGGTGTCTAGTTTTCAAAAATGTATAGGTTTGCTAGGGTTCCCCAGGTGCCGGCAGAGCTAGGGTTCAAACTCCACAGCTAGGTACTTTGCAAAAAAAGGGTCCGTTTTCACTGTAAAAATGTGGTGTGTCCAGGCTGTGTTTTGGGCTGTTTCCTCTTGTGGGCACTAGGCCTACTACTATAAAGGAGAACTCTTGTCAGACCTATATCTCTTTATATGCGGCCTCCTAAGGGCTCAAACATTAGACAGTTCCCCAACCCATGTATCAAGCATGACAAATTATTCAAAAATACACTTTATCATTTTTTATACATAAAAATATTTTTCTCTTTTTTATATGAAATAGTTTTCTGTAATTTTTGTTTGTATCCGTTCATTATTAACGAATTTATACAATTGTTACACAGTTCATATGTGGACAAACAAACAATAACACTGCACAAATACAAAATCACCAATTCTTTAAACACAGTATTGTATAACACAGGACAAACAGCATACAAGAATCAATAAATTGTATTTAATAAAAATCAACAGTAACTCCACAATGAACCATCGCACAATCACTCTCATCAGGCAAACAATCTCACACACACTAGCACTCCTACACAAGGAAATGCCATTACGTGGGGAAATCCTATTGTTTTGTAGGCGGCATACACTTCTTGCGTAGTTATGTGGTTCAATTTAATCTAAAAACTTTCCACTGATGTGTTGTCTTGAAAAGGATTTCCCATGTGAACAACCGTGTTCAACGCACGTTTCGGTGGAGAGACTTTACAGCCACCTTCACAGGACCAAATTGTTTAGAAAGAGGAGTCTCAAATAGTTGACGGGGGTTCTCTGTAAAATATCAAAGACAAAGTTGATTTCTCGCGTGACTGTGAGGGGACTGTCTGAAGCAAACACTAAGTTAGGAAGGCCTGGGCCATTAGAGAGGATTTTGTATACTTAAACATCATCCATTGATGTAGGCAAACATTACAGTCCAAAGTGTGCTCACCAGTTTTGTGTATCCTATACATGCTCTAGGACTAAGACCATGCTGTGTCATGCCAACATGCTTTTTTTGTGGATGTAGGTTAAAGAAAATAGAAAAAGAAAGAAAAAGGCACGGGAAAGTAAAACCTCAATCAAAATTGCAAACAAATACAAGTTGTGCCCAATAGATACAAAAGGGAATAGGTGTAGTCAGAAAAGTACATTAGAAGCATCGGAATCAAAGATTTTCATGTTGAACCTCATATGTAGAGGAAATCATACACCCTTCTGTCTCTCTCCTTCCACGGTTTATCTTAACCAAGCATAGCTTTGGCTTATGGCGTATAAGTACGCTTCCTTGCCGTCTGGTAGGCTCTGTATTATTGTATTCTGCAAGATAATGGGGTCAGTATAAGTGTCACCACATAACCCTACATTTATACCATATGTTGGGATATCACTGTGTTGAATCCTCTTACCCTATTTTTTTAAAAAGCAGTGAGTCAGTCGTCCATCTGCTACTCTGTATTGTCCCACTACTGGTCTGGATATGATGACTTGTTTTCGAAAAAAGCCAAATGTGCTTACTGAGCTAGATATAATATAAGGAGTAGATTGGTAAATATCTGTACGTTTAACAGATGATATCTGCAAATACTCGGCTGTGTTAAGTATAATATTTATGTTTGTATCTCTTGTACACCATACTTTCTCGACCTACTATGGCTCCAAGTCTCACAAATAATCCAAGTATAGCCAAAACGTGCCATTGTTGCTCACCACAGCTAGTTATAAGCAGTATATTCTTGTTACTTGGGGGTGTTAACTCTATGCCTCGTGGTTCCTCCCTTCAGTCTCGGGGTTTGAGCCTCCCAGGGTTGTATAAATCACAACGGTAATAATCTGGTATAAGGTAGAATCGTGAGCCATATGAGTAACCACACAGTATGGGCAGAGCTATCCCATATGAAGATTGTGCATGCACTTTCTATATGCTCAGCACAAAGTTAAACCTCAAGTCACAGATAATCCAAGTGTCGACACAACGTGCCATTGTTGCTCACCATAACTGGTTATAACCATTATGTACTTGGGGGTGCTAGCTACATGCCTCATGGTACCTACCTTTGGTCTTAGGGGTTGCGCCTCTCAGCATTGTATAGATCGCAACGGTAACAATCTGGTATAAGGTAGAAACGTGAGACATATTGATAACTACACTCTGTATGGATAAGGCTATCCCATATTGAAATTGCACATGCACTATCTATATGCTCAGCTCAAAATTAAACAGCAAGTTGGACAATAGCAGGGGGTCTACTGTCTTACGGTATTGTATCCTATTCTTTACACATATGTGTGGCAACTCTTCTCGTCTGGCACCGTTGGATACGGATTTGTGAGGCTCTGGTTCCTCATTTATAGGGCACGATCTTAACAAATGATTATTTACACGTGAGTAGGTTCCCACGCTGAATAGCGTATGAAGCCAGTCACGTGGGAGAAAATGATGAGCGCCATCTTGGAATGGTTTCCAACTGGAACGATAATTTACAGTATTCTAACCTCTTATGTCAGTGCTATTTACATGAGAATCACTACCATCGCTCAAAATGTTAAAAAAGATTTTGTGGGATGGAATAAAAGCCACCAGCAATAGTTCGATATTGTATTTGGGAGTTTGCACAAAAATGTATAAGAATAAGCCACTTGTATATCCCAAACATGGGCGCCATGTTGGAACAGGTACATTTTCAATGTCCAGAATCTAAAGGAATCTCTGAGCGTTAACCCGAGTATCCACCCACTATGTTGGTATATGGATATGTGCGGCTGATTTGGATCCCCTACAAACGGATATATACTAATCCACAGACACAATATGTACCCAGTGTGTGAATGTACAACCCACTCCCTGCTATATTGCCTAAGGGAGAAGCACGAAGTTGGAACGCATTAACCCAGACAATCAAGCTTACAGTAATCATATCTACGATGATCTTAGTTGAAACAGATATAAAGGCCATATGATTCTATATATGAACACAATAAGGCTTTTCTAATAATATGATGTTCCTAAGTACACAGCACATATATATTTAGTTATAAAAAATGTATAATAACTGTCTGTATATGGTAACTGGTCTGTAGACTTTATACAATGTAATAGGACTGTAAATAGATGTCGATGTCATGGTGACTACTTAGGAATGATATTACCGACCATGGCGTTTCTGCTGCTGAGTCTGATACCTATGGGTATGAAGGATCCTCATCATGTCACTATCCACACTATTTCTTCATCCAATCCTCTACGGATTGTATCTAAGGTGAAAATCGAAAAGGTCTCTCTTTCTTTACGAATTTTTCTAATGTCGATTCCTGGTTTGTATTTGACTCGTTCCACGATGAGCTATTTCAGATCGTCTTCTCTATGTTTGAAATCCTGGCAGTGTCTGACCAGTGGCACCTGCAATTTCTGTGTCCTAATGGCTTATTTATGTTCCGAGTCCCAAATACAGAACTCTCTCCCTGTCTCTCCTATATATCCCAGCCCACACGGGCAAAGGATAAGATAGACAATATTAGAACTTCTGCAATAAGTCATGTTTTTCAATTGCCCTGATTTTCCTCCATGGTTCCATTGTTGGGTTGTAATAACAGATTCGCAGGCATGACATTGACTACATCTGTGGTTGCCTTTGATGGGAGGAAGCCCATCTATTGTTGTTTGTCTGTTGCCACCCATTGGTTGGCTTCTGCTGTGGACTAATTTAGCCTTGAGGTTAGGATTCCTCCTATAAGCTACAGTCTGCTTATGTAGTTGGCCCTCCTCTATGTTGATATTAAGGATCTTCCAATTTTGTCCAGAATTTGTTTAGTCTTGTAGTTGATATTAGTGTAATTAACTACACACACTAGTTTCTCTGAGGATCGTTTTTCTTGACCAGAAATTAGAGCACCCCTGTTATAATACTTGGCGCGTTTGAGGGTTTGGCGCACTAAGCGTTTTGGGTAGACTCTAAGTAATAGTCGTTTCTGTAGCTGTTCTGCATGTTCCATATATTCCTTGATGTTGGTGCACTTGCACCTTATTCTAAGGAATTCTCCGAAATAAATGGAATCCATTTGACAGGGTGGATGGAAACTGCCATGTTCCAAGATGGTGTTTTTTGCTGTAGGCTTCTTATAAAGGCTCACCTCTAGGGTCCCCCCTGCCCCAGAGATCCATATGTCGAGAAATTCAACCTTGTCTTTGGAATGGTTCGCTGTGAACTTCAGATTATCATCACTGAGATTTAACCATGTGGTGAAGTTCAAAAGATTTGTTTCCTCACCTGCCCAGACGAAGAAAATATCGACTATGAACCTCTGCCAACATTCTATATTTTCATAGAATGGTTCTATTTCATTGAAGATGTGCTTGTACGTATACTTACCCATATAGATGTTCGCTACAGTTGGGGCACACAAAGCCCCCATCCTAGTCCCCTTGACCGGTTGGTACAATGTGTCCTTGAATTCAAAATAGTTGTGATGGAGAATAATATCTAGGCATTCCAAAATAAAACTATCTGGTCTTACCCCAGGAGATCTTGCCAAAAGAGCTGCCACAGACTCTATAGCCAGGTCCTGGGGGATGTTGGTATATAGTGCTTCTATGTCCAGGGTGACCAGAAATAGTTGTTCTCTGTTGAATGGCTTATGTTCTATAATAGCTATCGTGCCCAGTATCTGTGATGTAAGATGCATACTGTGTGGTAAGTGGGCATAAAAAGGAATCCACATATTTGGAGAGTGGTTCATTGTGCGAGTTAATAGACAATACATTTGGTCGCAGAGGGGGATCTGCTGTATCCGTATGCGTTTTTGGGACCCCATAGATGGCAGATGTTACAGCATTTGTTTCATTTAAAAAGTTCAAACTCTTTTTGACAGATGTTCCCATCCAATAAAGCTTTGGATGTGACGGTTTCTATCAAAGTCTTTAATTGAGTAAGGGCCGCTCTATTAACTTTTTTATAGTGTTCAGGGAACTGCAGCATAGAATTAATTTTAGTTGTATACTGCTCGCTGTTCATGACCACTATACCCTCAGCTTTGTCGCATGGCTTGATTGTAATGTTATCATTGTCCTGCAATCTTTTTAGTGCCGACTTCTCCTGGATAGTAAGGTTGGGTGTGACTTTAGGAATAAATTAGGTAACACTTTGTTGATTTGTGATGACTGATTTTTCAAAGATGGCAACCTCAGGGCCAACCATTTCTAGTGTAGGAGCACATTTTGAGGGTGGTTAACACCCAGAGAGGTTGGTCTCCTGTTCTGATTGTATATTTTGCAAGACAAATTTATTCAATCTAACTTTCCGAAAGAAAGAGAAAATGTCTTGGTTTAATTTGAACAAATTATTCTGCGTACTTGGAACAAAAGACAAGCCTTTACTGAGGAGGCTGATTTCTTCTTCTGACATATCATATCCCGAAAGATTGAAAATCGGAATGGTGTCTATAGTGCCTGTGCGTTTACATATTATGTTCTTCAGGACTGTTGATTCTTTGTCCGCATGTATGGTTGAGGATGTGGTGGCTCCATCTGCTGATAATGATTTCTCCAGTCTTTGATATTTGGTACGACCCCTGGCCTGATCCCTCTGTAAAAAAGGGGACTGTACTTGATGGTAATATTGATCTATTGGTTGACCTCTCTGATTTCTTGAATTATACATAGGTCTCTCATTAATTCCTGGGCCATCAGCATCGGAATCAGATGAATATGTGTCTGAGAATGTCAACGTTGTATTCCTTTTGATATAGTGTTGGTTGTACTGACCTCCTTCTCGTTGTCCCTCTTGGTAGTAATTACTACACAGATAGGGGTATGCTTTGTCTTGTGTGAACCACCTCACATCTTTTTTTAGTTTGTCTGTTTTTTCTTTATAAGATACTCAACAAAGTCATGCATTTCTTTGTTGATATTTAACAGTTTATTTTTTGCCTCTTCTAAGGCAGTATTGGCTTTTATCTTTACCTCTAAACTGTTGAGTATCAAGAAAGAAATGCATGACTTTGATGAGTATCGTTTAAAGAAAGAAACAGACAAACTAAAAAAAGATGTGAGGTGGTTCACACAAGACCAAGCATACCACTATCTGTGTAGCAATTCCTACCAAGAGGGACAACGAGAAGGAGGTCAGTACAACCAACACTATATCAAAAGGAATACAACGTTGACATTCTCAGGCACATATTCATCCGATTACGATGCTGATGACCCAGGAATTAATGAGCGGCCTATGTATAATTCAAGAAAAAAGAGAGGTCAACCAATAGATCAATATTACCATCAAGTACAGTCCCCTTTTTTTACAGAGGGGTCAGGCCAGGGGTTGTACCAAATATCAAAGACTGGAGAGAAATCTTTATCAGCAGATGGAGCCACCATACATGTGGACAAGGAATCAACAGTCCTGGGGAACATAATATGTAAACGCACAGGCACTATAGACACCATTCCGATTTTTTTATCTTTTGGGATATGACCTGTCAGAAGAAGAAATCAGCCTCCTCAGTAAAGGCTTGTCTTTTATTCCAAGTACGCAGAATAATTTGTTCAAATTAAACCAAGACATTTTCTCTTTCTTTCGGAAAGTTGGATTGAAGAAATTTGTCTTGCAATATATACAATCAGAACAGGAGACAAACCTCTTTGGGTGTAAACCACCCTCAAAATGTACTCCTACACTAGAAATGGTTGGCCCTGAGGTTGGCATCTTTGAAAAATCAGTCATCATAGATCTACAAAGGGTTACCTAATTTATTCCTAAAGCCACACCCAACCTTACTATCCAGGAGAAGTCAGCACTAAAAAGATTGCAGGACAATGATAACATTACAATCAAGCCATGCGACAAAGCTGGGGGTATAGTGGTCATGGACAGCGAGCAGTATACAACTAAAATTAATTCTATGCTACAGTTCCCTGAACACTATAAAAAAGTTAATAGAGCGGCCCTTACTCAATTGAAACTTTGATAGAAACCATCACATCCAAAGCTTTATTGGATGGGGACATAGAGTTTGACCTTTTTAAATTAAACAAATGCTGGAGTCCCAAAAACGCATAAGGACACAGCAGATCCCCCTCTGCGACCAATTGTATTGTCTATTAACTCGCAAAATGAGCCAGTCTCCAAATATGTGGATTCCTTTTTATGCCCACTTACCACACAGTATGCATTTTACATCACAGATACTGGGCACATGATAGCTATTATAGAACATAAGCCATTCAACAGAGAACAACAATTTCTGGTCACCCTTGACATAGAAGCACTATATACCAACATCCCCAAGGACCTGGCTATAGTGTCTGTGTCATCTCTTTTGGCAAGATCTCCTGGGGTAAGACCAGATAGTTTTATTTTGGAATGCCTAGATATTATTCTCCATCACAACTATTTTGAATTCAAGGACACATTGTGCCAACAGGTCTAGGGGACTAGGATGGGGGCTTTGTGTGCCCCAACTGTAGCGAACATCCATATTGGTTGAGTATGAGTACAAGCACATCTTCAATGAAATAGCACAATTCTGTGAAAATATAGAATGTTGCCAGAGGTTCATAGTCGATATTTTCTTTATCTGGGCAGGTGAGGAAACAAATCTTTTGAACTTCGTCACATGGTTAAATCTCAGTGATAAAAATCTGAAGTTCACTGCGAAACATTCCAGGTTGAATTTCTCGACATCTGGAGCTCAGGGGCAGGGGGGACCCTAGAGGTGAGCCTTTATACGAAGCCTATGGCAAAAAAACACCATCTTGTAACGTATCAGTTTCCATCCACACTGTCAAAAGGATTCCATTCCCTTCGGAGAATTCCTTAGAATAAGGTGCAATTGCTCCAACATCAAGGAATATATGGAACATGCAGAACAGCTACAGAAACGACTTAGAAGCTATCCAAAACACTTAGTGCGCCAATCCCTCAAATGCGCTAAGTATTATAACGGGGATGCTCTCATTTGTGGTCAAGAAAAACGACCCTCCGAGAAACTAGTGTGTGTAGTTAATCACTCTAATATCAACTACAAGATTAAACAAATTCTGGACAACCATTGGAAGATCCTTAATAGTAACATAGAAGAGGGCCAACTACAAAACACGGCTGTAGCTTATAAGAGGAATCCTAATCTCAAGGATAAATTAGTACACAGCAGAAGCCAACCAGTGGGTGGCAACTGACAAACAACAATAGATTGGCTTCCTCCCATCAAAGGCAACCACAGATGTGGTCAATGTCATGCCTGCAAATCTATTACAACCCAACAATGGAACTATGGAGGAAAATCGGGGCAATTGAAAAAACATGACTGATTGCAGAAGTTCTAATATTTCTATCTTATCCTTTGCCCGTGTGGGCTGGGATATATAGGAGAGACAGGGAGAGAGTTATGTATTCGGTACTCGGAACATAAATCAGCCATTAGGACACAGAAATTGCAGGCCCCACTGGTCAGACACTGCCTGGATTTCAAACATTGAAAAGACGATGTGAAATGGCTCATCTTGGAACGAGTCAAATACAAACCAGGAATCGACATTCGAAAATTTCGTAAAGAAAGAGACATTTGGGATTTTCACCTTAGATACAGTCCGTAGAGGATTGGATGAAGAAATAGTATGGATAGTGACATGATGAGGATCCTTCATACCCATAGGTATCAGAGTTAGCAGAAGCAATGCTATGGTCTGTAATACCATTCCTAAGTAGTCACCATGACATTGACATCTCTTAACTGTCCTGTCACATTGTATAATGTCTACAGACCAGTTACCATATACAGACAGTTATTATACATTTGGTATAACTAAACAAATGTGCTATGTACTTGCGAACATCATATTTATAGAAAAGCCTTATTGTGTCGATATGTAGAATCATATGGCCTTTATATCTGTTTCAGGACCTGACCATTTCAAAAGGCAATTTCAATGGTACAAACCAACGCGCACGCTTCGTTCGTCAGAAGCAAAACTGGCTGCTGTCCCTTTAACTAAAAAAGTCCACTGGGGCGGCAAAAGCTTCACCTATGTGCCGTATAGACCTGGAATGGGCTTCCATTGCATCTGAGAAATGCTAACAACTTGCTAAGTTTCAGAAAGGGTTTAAAGACCTGGCTTTTTTATAAATAACCTGCCTGGCCCAGCTTTAGGAGAAGTAACCAGCGCCAGGACACCTTCGGGTAATCGTGCGCTTTAGAAATCGCCTTAACATAACATAACAGCTTAGCTATGATTACTGTAAGCTTGATTGTCTGGGTTAATGCGTTCCAACGTGGTGCTTCCCCCATAGGCAATATAGCAGGGTGTAGGTTCTACATTCCACATTGGGTACATATGGTGTCTGTGGATCAGTATATATCCGTTTGTAGTGTCCAAATCAACTGCACATATCCATATACCAAAATAGTGGGTAGATACTCTGGTTAACGATCAGACATTGGAAATGTACCTGTTCAAACATGGCACCCATGTTTGGGATATATGTGGCTTTTTCTTGTACATTTTTGTGCAAACTCTCAAACATGATATCGAACTATTGCTGGTGGCTTTTATTCCATCCCACAAATATTTTTTAACGTTTCGAGTGATAGTAGTGATTCTCATGTAAATAGCACCGACATAAGAGGTTAGAATACTGTAAATTATCTTTCCAGTTCGAAACCATTCCAAGATGGTGCTCATCATAATCTCCCATGTGACTGGCGTCATTACGCTATTCAGCGCGGGAGCCTACTCATGTGTAAATAATCATTTGTTAAGATCGTGCCCTATAAATGGGAAACCCGAGTCACGCAAATCTGTATCCATCGGTGCCAAACGAGAAGAGTTGCCACACGTATGTGTAAATAATAGTATAAAATACCGTAAGACAGTACACCCCCTACTATTGTCCAACTTGTGGTTTAATTTTGAGCTGAGCATATAGATAGTACATGTGCAATATCAATATAGTATAGCCTTACCCATACCGAGTGCCATTATCGAGATGTCTCACGTTTGTACCTTGTACCAGATTGTTACCATTGTGATCTATACATTCCTGGGAGGCTCGACCCCTAAGACCAAAGGGAGGTACCATGAGACATGTAGCTAGCACCCCCAAGTAACAAGTCCATAATGCTGATAACCAGCTACGGTGAGCAACAATGGCACGTTGTGCCGACACTTGGATTATCTGTGACTTGCAGTTTAACTTTGTGCTGAGCATATAGAAAGTGCATGCGCAATATTCATATGGGATAGCTGTGCCCATACTGTGTGCGGTTACTCGTATGTCTCACGTTTTAACTTACTCTAGACTGTAACCGTTGTGATTTATACAACCCTGGGAGGCTCGATCCCGGAGACTAAAGGGAGGCACTATGAGGCATAGAGTTAGCACCGCCAAGTAACAAGAATATACTGCTTTTAACTACCTGTGGTGAGCAACAATGTCACGTTGTGCCGATACGTGGAATATTTGTGAGACTTGGCGCCATAGTAGGTCGAGAAAGTATGGTGTGTACGAGATACGAGCGTCCATCTTTAAATATTATACTTTATACAGCAGAGTATTTGCAGATCTCATCTGTTAAACGTACAGCTAATTTATAAATTTACTCCTTATATTATATCTAGCTCAGTGAGCCCATTTGTCTTTTTTCGAAAACAAGTCATCATATCCAGACCGGTACTGGGACACTACAGAGTAGCAGACGCACGACTGACTCACTGCTTTTTTTAAAAATAGGGTAAGAGTATTTAATACAGTTATATCCCAACATATGGTATAAATGTAGGGTTATGTGGTGAAACTTATACTGACCCAATTATCTTTCAGAATGAAATCATACAGAGCCTACCAGACGGCAAGGAAGCGTATTTATATGCCATAAGTCAAAACTTTGCTTGGTTCAGATAAACCTTGGAAGGAGAGAGAGAGAAGAATGCATGATTTCCTCTACAAATAAGGTGCAATATGAGAATCTTTGATTCTGATGCTTCTAATGTACTTTCCGGACCACACCTATTCACTTTTGTCTCTATTGGGGACAACTTGTATTTTTTTGCAATTTTGGTTGAGGTTTTCCTTTCCCGTGCCGTTTTCTTTCTTTCTTCTATTTTCCTTGACTGACATCCACAAAAAATGCATGTTGGCATGACACAGCATGGTCTTAGTCCTAGAGCATGTATAGGATACTCAAAACTGGTGAGCACACCTTGGACTGTAATGTTTGCCTACATCAATGGATTGTGTTTAAGTATACAAAATCCTCTCTAATGGCCCAGGCCTTCCTAAGTGTTTGCTTCAGACAGTCCCCTCACAGTGACGCGAGAAATCAACTTTGTCTTTGATATTTTACAGAGAACCCCGTCAACTATTTGAGACTCCTCTTTCTAAACAATTTGGTCCTGTGAAGGTGGCTGTAAAGTCTCTCCACCGAAACGTGCGTTGAACACGGTTGTTCACATGGGAAATCCTTTTCAAGACAACACATCAGTGGAAAGTTTTTAGATTAAATTGAACCACATAACTACGCAAGAAGTGTATGCCGCCTACAAAACAATAGGCTTTCCCCACGTAATGGCATTTCCTTGTGTATGAGTGCTAGTGTGTGTGAGATTGTTTGCCTGATGAGAGTGATTGTGCGATGGTTCATTGTGGGGTTACTGTTGATTTTTATTAAATATAATTTATTGATTCTTGTATGCCAAGTTTGTCATGTGTTATACAATACTGTGTTTAAAGAATTGGTGATTTTGTATTTGTGCAGGTATTGTTTGTTTGTCCACATATGAACTGTGTTACATTTGTATAAATTAGTTAATAATGAACTGATACAAACAAAAACTACAGAAAACGATTTCATATAAAAAAAGAGAAAAATATTTTTTATGTATTAAAAATGATAGTGTATTTTTGAATAATTTGTCATGTTTGATACATGGGTTGGGGATCTGTCTAATGTTTGAGCCCTTAGGAGGCCGCATATAAAGAGATATATACGTCTGACAAGAGTTCTCCTTGATAGTAATTGTCTTTCCCCCTCACTCTTGGACCTGTAAATTGATATGGGGGTACCTTTTCTTCTTGATTGTGGGCACTAGGCCTACCCACACAAGTGAGATACAATTTTTATCGGAAGACTTTGGGGTGGGTGGAATATTGTGGATCCACGCAGATTCCAGAACTTTCCATCGCAGAAATGTGAGGAAAATGTGTTTTGTTTTGACAAAGTTTGATGTTTGCAAGGGATTCTGGGTAACAGAACCTGGTGACAGCCAGACAAGTCACCCCATCCTGGATTTCCCAGGGTGTCTAGCTTTCAAAAATGTATAGGGTTGTTAGGTTTCTCTAGGTGCCGGCAGAGCTATGGTTCAAATTCCACAGCTAGATACTTTGCAAAAAAAGTCATTTTTCATTGTAAAAATGTGGTGTGTACACGTTGCGTTTTTGGCCATTTCCTGTTGTGGGCACTAGGACTACCCACACAAGTGAGGTACCATTTTTATTTGAAAACTTTGGGGAATGCGGGGTGCATGGAATTTTGTTGATACCGCACATTCCAGAACTTTCCATCACAGAAATGTGAGGAAAATGTGTTTTTTGTTTTTTACAATGTTTGAGATCTGCAAGGGATTCTGGGTAACAGAACCCAGTGAGAGCCAGACGACTCACCCCATCCTGGATTCTTCTGGGTGTTTAGTTTACAAAAATGTATAGGTTTGCTAGGATTCCCTAAGTGCAGACAGAGCTAGCATTTGAAAATCCACAGCTAGGCACTTTGAAAAAAAAAGGGTCAGTTTTCAGTGTAAAAATGTGGTGCGTCCAAGTTGCGTTTTGAGCCGGTTCCTCTCGCGGGTACTAGGCCTACCCACACAAGTGAGGTACTATTTTTATCGGGAGACTTAGGGTAAAAAAGGATTGTAGAGCAACTGTTATTACCTGTTGACTTTGGATGCATTTCTGCCTTCCAAATGAAAGACAATGTGAAAAAAGAAGTCTCTTTCAAAAAATGTCCTACAATTCTCATGCTAGTATGGGTACTCACCATTATGTTCACTATTATTTACATAAAGCAAGTACTCCACGTGCCGTATTTATTTACACACAATGGGAACACTGCCCTACACTACCACTGGGTAGCACAAAAACATTCGCACAGAAGTTTGAATATTTTCCTGGTCACAATCTGCCAACCCTGAGTCCTACTATTATAAGCTCGCACCTTCACAGGC
The DNA here is from genome assembly GCF_964204655.1 of Triturus cristatus. Classification (NCBI taxonomy): domain Eukaryota; kingdom Metazoa; phylum Chordata; class Amphibia; order Caudata; family Salamandridae; genus Triturus; species Triturus cristatus. The sequence continues at coordinate 1,101,383,908 of NC_140585.1, read as the reverse complement.
AAAGAAAACTATGCTCGCTGATATCAAATTGATTTGCATATTTCACTTCCCAGTTGTCGATACAAGGGCTTGACTTTTGGAAAGACAATGTCGAATTAATCATAGATTGGCACGATCAGGCGAACAAGGCTTTATTTAGAGCATGCCTTACACCACACCAAATCATGTTCCTGAAAAAAACTGTGCAGCAGACGTTCTGTTTTGGCTTGGCAATGATAAAGAATCTTAATAAACCAAATTATTGCAACATTTGCACGTTTTGAGAATGGCAACGATGCACAAACTACACGCAGGACATGTTTGACAACGTGCTTAGAAATGGGATGCACAACTCTTCAGGTTCCACTCAAGAGGGATGGTTAGTGTGGCCTTTAGATACTAACGGATGTTAGGCACGTTTTCTTGACAACATAAAGGGGTTTAGGATAAACAGGCCAGACCCACGTTACGTTCAGAGAGAACATTCAGGAGTGGTCACAACATACAGCTTTTGAAAGTTGTGCTTAGATCGGCTAAAACGTTCAATGTTGTCTGAGGTCAAACCGCACCCGTCTCTTCTTTCTAATGGCATGGCCGTACAGGATTTTTTGTGAGGTCCTCAAAAGCCATGCAAAAGCGTTTTTTGTATGTAATATACCAAGAAGTGTGGAATGTGTCGCAGCAGGAAGCTGCTGAGAGATGACGTGACATTGACAGAGCAAATTTAGAAAGGACTCTAGCAGTAGTAGACAATGGTATGACCACCTTATCCACTAGGATATATTCTCTGGGTAACATTGTGTTGTCTGCTATTAACATCACACAGAGTGACATGTCCTCTTTGTGACATGGGCAATCACTGCTGAGGGCTTTTATACTATTAAGTTGGATTCTACAGACACCATGCACTGGTCGCGTCCCATGGAAACACCTGAATGCCTGTACCTTTTTTTCCCCATATAATCTAACTACAGAACAGACCATAATGGCCAAGACACGACATACACTATGTTACACATGGAAAAGTTAGAAAAATTGCAATTTACTGTTGCAGAAGTGCCGAGTGCAGAATGGATAATACACAGATTTATTTCTCTGCCAATTTCAAATTTTCAAATACTGCTTGCAGCACCACAAGTAGGCAGATACTAAGCACTAGAAGAGAGGTTTGTACACGAGTCATGGGTCCTAGCTTTCACATATCGTAGCAATGGTGCTACTGAGGTTTTGCTTAGCGTCTCAAACTATGAGAATCCTTAAGGCAATTCTTTTATTTGCAGGGACGTTGCTCATCTCGGAGCATGTCATGCGTCCATGGCGAACTTGAAAGGTTCCCCGGCTTCTGTAATGCATTTAGATTATTCTCTAATGTGAGTTATGTGATGTTGAATAGTCAAGGTTGCTGTGGGATGAGACCAGGAATACCATATCTGGTGACGGTTTCTGGGGTTATGACCTGTTGTGCACAAGTACTGTTTGCACCTGCCCGTACAGTTAGGAATGCAACAATTTGGAATTCGATACAGATTTGGGATGTAAACTTTGATGCTTTAAGCAGACTGAACGCCCTATTGTTTCAGAAGGATGTGCCTTAACATTTGCCCAGGAGATGTTTGATCTTCAAGTTGCAAGGTCTTCCTCTGAGATACAGTCGCTACTTTGCACCAATCTCCCAGACCCTTTTGGGGAGTTAGTGCACCATTTTCTTAACATTTCCAATACTACGGGGATAGCGCACTTTTTTAAATTGATTGGTTCCAGGTTGATTAGTACCTTCCAGACAGTCTTAGGAGTTATTCCATCTTTCATACACTCTGTGCTGGAAAGCATCTTTGGAAGGTTACCACTAGTCCTGTTTCTAATTTTTGAGACACTGAATATTCTATTTGCTCCTCAATGGATGCTCCGCTACGCGACCAAATAGAGATGGCACTGCCATATAGGCTACTGTATCGTGGGAGAATCGTACAGTCCTTTCACGCACTCTTGCTTCTAGAATTTAATGACAACTGGTTCTTGTCCTTTTCGACCTGTCTGACTACACTGTATGCAGCCTCTGTTCCTCTGTCAGCTGTGCACTTTTGCGTGTGCCCTGGATATATGCTTGGGGATGCAACCAGTCCAATCTACAGACATTACGCTACTGATGGGTCCCCTAAAGATGCACCTGTGCAGATGCTCTGCACCACTGCCGGTGCTTCACAATGCAGATTATGAGCCTTCCTTGGATGCTTCAGCTCCTGGTGACGTGGATCCTGGCTCACCCTCTGCCGATGATCTACTGGCCATCACTCCTTCAGCGGCTGCTGAGGGGGTTGGATTTGAACATATTGTTCAGTGGAGGTGGCGAGTGGGATATCATCGTAATGGTAATCTGTGGATGCTGGGAACAGCAATGTTTCATCTTCTCCTTGGAATATTTAAACAATGTCAGTTTCGAGCAGTGGAGATTTGTTAAATATGTGGATATGTTTTTATTCGCAAAATTGCTTTTCCAATGGAATCATTTTTACTTATTGCGTTTTGATTGCCTTTTTTAACATGCAATTTAGCTTTCTATATGCTTTTTTTTTATTAAAGGAGCACAATGCTTTATGGTTTTAGGTTTTTATATTAAGCTTATATCTTTTTTGACATACATTTTAGGAAGCTTTTTAGTTGCCTCACATCCAAGGAGTGGGTGTCATGTGGTCACATTTAGGCCCGGGCAGGAACACCACCATTTTACACGTTCATGTTTAAACTTGACATCTTTTCTTGAACTTTGACGTTTGACACACTTTTTGCTTGCTTGCATGCTTGTACGGATAATGTTCCATGAAATAACTTTGCTTATATGTACACATCTTCATAGGCATAGTATCAGAGCCTTGAACATTCTGTACGAAAGCTAAAGTTCACTGCTCAAAATGATGTTGTTTGTTATTGCTCAGCCGCAGCTTTGGAATTCCAACCCAGCAGATTCGTGTTTACCTCATGTGAGGGATGAAGCCCGGCTCTCCACCAAGACATGCTCCCTGATGACTATTACCCACAAGTAACGGGGAAGTTAGAGCATGCTACGGTAATTCTGGCAGGTTTACTCACTCTAAGGGCACTAGAACAGGGAGCGCTAGGTGGGAGCGTAGCTATCACTATACATACATACAAGCATATATCCTATGTAACAGCAAAGTAGTTGAATTGTTCATCTTCTTCACCCTTCTCGTAATGCTCATTACACTGTTCTGTTTCCTTCTGTTGATTTTTGCAGCACACTTATTTTACACAAGAATCATAATCTTACCATACCTGGTTATGGGTACAGATGGTGCACTGTGATCTAGCAGGACTAATGCCAACATATCCAGATGGTGTGCGTAGAACCAGTCTGGCACAGTTTTGACATTTATGTTGTCCAGCAAACAAACCGTTTTACTGAGAAAGTATACACCGTACGACAATATAGCTTTCATCAGTTTAGTATTCTTTTCCTTGGATCCTTCCAAATCCTTCATGGTTTCAAGGAGATTGCCCTCCATTTTTCCTCATATAGTATATATCTTTAATACTTACTCCAAGTTCAGTAAAAGTCTTCCTTTACTTAAATAACGATGCTCTTATTGACTCAATCCCACCACTTCAACAGCTTTGTTACCTTCCTTTCTCTTATCATGCATAAAGTAAATTTTTTAATGACATCAACACTTAATCCCGGAGGTGGATCTTCTAGATTTTCTTTACCCTTCCCCTTATTGGGGACTAACTTAGCTCTCATATTTTCTTTATCTTCATCTTACCTTATTCTTACGTTTAACTCCTCCATAAAAATTCTCTTGTAGTGATCTTGCTGGTTAAATCATGCATACTTTGGTCAGTTGCGCTCAAGTTAGTGATAGGGTTAAAGGATTTCATCATATACTCACATGCTCCCTTCATTTAAACTCCTATAATGATAAGAATGGTCAGTAGACTGCAAATACTTATTTGCATGTGTCACAATTGACACATTTTCCAAAGACTTATCATAATCATTATAATCAACATAGTTTAATAGAGTGCTGCTGATAGAATAGGTTGAGAAAGATACTGCAGGAGAAAGAGTAAGATAAATGTAAGTGAAAGTATGCGGCCCCTTCAACAGCAGAAGCAGAGCTGGAAGATAGGAGTGCACAAAGCAGTACTCTACCTGCATTATTTTGAAATATTCATCTGAAAGTACATATTATAGCTATAGATACTTTTGAAATGGGAGATATGGGAAATTCTACCCTCATACACTTAATTATTAATAACAGGGTTAATAGTTGGGTTGGTTGGCAGGCGGGGACCATCTCCCTCCAGCAGAAAGACGTCTAAAATCCACCCAGCTCGAGACGCAGCACGAGCAACTGCCAAAAGTACAAGCACAATTTTGCAGCATTGTTGCACCATGTTAGCTCAAGTCAAATTAAAGAACAAAACGTTTAGTGTTAATTGAAGAGGTTAGTCCTTTTACAACTATCCTATCATCACTACCCTATATTGAAATCTTTAGTGATTTTTTCTTCTACGGTGACTGGAGTCCTAATGGGTCTGTAGTCCTTTGACCGTTTCTCTATCTGCCTATTGGCCACTTTTGACTTTGTCGACAGTTTGGACGAATTGAGGCCTATTTGTGTTATCTTAGACTCATTGAGGTTCAGTCAAACATTTGTCAGATTCTCTGTCAGTTCTGGCGAAGAATATTTAATCGGGACCAGAATATTTGCGATTCTCTTTTGTCTTTTTTCTTGGTCATTTTGGGACCATCAAGTCTAGGCTCTTGTCCTCAAACTCTTGTGATTTTGGAATGTCTTGGCATGTAACTCATTAACTTCCCTAATCCTCCCTGGTCTCTTAGTAGCTGTTAACAGTCTTTTCCTTCTAGTCTTTATTTTTGGCCCTGCCTCTTTCGTACATGGCCGATTCTGGGATGTACTTGTTATCTCTAGCTCAGAAGAAGCTGATTCACTCACGGAGGTGGAACTTCCTCTTTCTGTGTAGCTCTCTGATTCATGCACAATCAATCTATATGGATTTGACTCTGTGCACCATGAGTTCTTACTGTCACTGCAAAAACATAACTTTAGTCCAGTGTGTGGCTTCACAGTCGTGACAGTGAAAGTGGTATTGTTTTTCCGCTCACCCCAATGTTGATGATATGCTGTAGGGGACTGCAAAGTTTGAGACTGGTCTTCTTCTCCCTCTTTGGATACCTCAGACATCTCAAACTTAGGCGGACTTGAGGAATTGGTGGAAATTTACTCTACTTCTTTCTCTTCTTGTCTCACCCTCTTGGTATGGTAGGCATGTATTCAGTTCAGTAGTCCACCACACTTCACCACAGTTTTGGTGACTAGGATCACTTGGTACGGGCCTCTCCAACTCTATTCCAAGCACAACTTGCTAACATGCTTCCTCCCGTTAATCCCGTCTCCGGGGTTCAAGTCATGGCATGGAGACTCTCGCCCATCTGGAGTAGCAGGATCGGCCTGATGAGAGAGAGGACATACCACATCAGGCAGTCCCTTGCAGTATTCAAGAACCAGATCATCCGTGATATCCGCAAGAGCAGTAGGTGGCTATCCCCATCAACACGTCATGAGGAGACAGTCCTGTTCACTTGCATGGCGTACTTCAAATACTCATCAATACCAGACAAAGTACATCAGGCTATTTGAGTGACATGGACGCACATGTTATGGCCAATTTTGCTTTGATAGTCCTATTTAGTGTTTTTTGGTTTTTTTGACCGCTCGAAGCTTCTGGTCTGTAACTACAATGAAACATTTGATCTATCCCTAAAAGTCGTACATAGCAGCCACGTTACCTCATTCTTGAAGTGACTTCCATGATCTTATTCAAGATGAACTGGCTTCCCGAATACAGATTCGATTCTGCAATACTAGATCATAGACTGTCAGATCTCCTAGTGGGGTACGCCTCTACCTAACAGGAAAATAAACATACAATCACAAGGATATACCTTAACTGGTTACATCGCTCACTCAAGGGATCCTCATTTGAGGGGCCAGCCTCCTTTCACAGGCACGTTTAGTCCAAAAAGTATGTAGGGCCTGCTATACGCTTCCAAACAAAACTTCTGTTATGTTCTCCACTAAATCGATCTAGAGACGGTTCAAGGGGTCCTCAGACTTTCCTGTGTTACTCATGGTCACTGCAACCTTTTTGCCCCCATTCTGTTTTGTGCACAGTGCTGGCACAGGTTTTTGAGCTCCTGGAAGCTGTCCATGCTCTCATCATCCTTTGGTACTGGGTCATTGACATCCGTGTGCGTCGGCTTCCATAAAGGCTTTGCCACATAGGAATAGTTTGGGATCCATTGTCGGCAATAGCCAACCATGCCCAAGAACATTTGCACGTCTCTCTGTGTGGTCAGGAATTTCATCTTCAGAACTGTTTCTATTGACTTGTGGGACACTCTTCTGACATCCTTCTCAATTTTATGTCTCAAATACTTGACTTCTTTTTGTCAGTATTGCAACTTCTTGGGGGAATCTTTGTGCCCGTTCAAAGCCGAGTATGTGATCAGGGCAATCATGTCTTTCCCGTAAGCTTCTTTTGTCATTAATGCAATGAGTGAATCATCGATGTATTGAATCAGGGTTGAACTGCATTGTAACTGTAAGGTCTCTAAATTCTTCTTAAGTATTTGATTGAAATAGGATGAGCTTTCTGTATACCTTAGAGAAGCAGAACACCCCACAAGAGTTTTCTTTTGAAACCGAAACGCAAAGAGAAACTGGCTGTCTTTATGAAGGGGAACCAAGGAAAAGGCCTGGCAGAGGTCTATATCTGTGAACCATTCCGCTTTGGGTAAATTTGGAATAGGATTATGACAGTGTTCCGTACCACGGGATTGCCTGGAATACCCATTTAGTTAATTTCCTTAAATCCTGCACTATCCTCCATTTCTTGTTTGCTTTTTTCAAAGCCATGATCAGAGAGTTACTTCGAATCCCGATGACCTCCTTCAAGATGCCTTGTTCTAGCATACCCTTAATGACAGGTATTATTCCCGCAATGTCTTCTAGGTTCATTTTGTAAGGACGCGTTTGATAAAAACACTGCATTGGACCACAGGTTTATCATCTTTGATCAATCCGATCTCTTTACTTGTGAAATCCCAAGCATCTTTTCTAATTGTTTTGTTTAGGTCGACATGTAAGTCTTCTTTAGCAATGATTGGATACAAGCTGACTACTGATTCAGGTGTCTGCAATTTAAACTCTGTGTCTGCAGCTTGGGTTTCCAAGCCCACTCCGTCTGGTGTACACTATGTGAGGCAGTTAAGTTTACAGAGCAGGTCCCTTCCCAGTAAGTTTACAGGACTCGAATCGTTTGTGCTCATTGATGTATCAGATTTTTACTCTAACTGGGGTGGTAACTTGATTCATACGCTGTTTATTTGTAATGCCAACAACTTGGATTACTTTTCCCGGCAGGGGTAGATACAGGACCTCAACTGTTCTAACCGGTGAATGAGTGACTTATGTGTCTAACAGAAAGGATATGGGATGTCTGTTAAATCTCTCCTTCTACATCTGGGCTGTTCTGAACCACTTATAGGACTGCACCAAGCATGCATTTGTCCCCCTTTCCTCAGGCACCATCATTGGGCCTGTTCAAATTCCATGGAACTCCCAAACATGATGTGAATCGGGGCAGTCCGGCTTGTAAATCGGTTGCGCAGGACTTGATTTTTGGTTTGGAAACTGGGATTCCCTCGTTGCATTTGCATGTGCACAAGTGGATTATGTGATGAAACTGGTTTTGGGATTTTTAGACCTTTCATATGGGCTCTCGGTACTAAGGGAAGCTCTCCCTGCATCGCAAGGTTTCCGACTTAGGCATCGATCATTGATCAATCAGGATTTTAGTGACATTCCCGCTTCCAGTGACCAACCTTGTTACAGATGTGCATTGGGGTAATTTTCTTTCGAGCACTTATGCTGTTCCTTGACATACCTCCTCAACCTTTTTCCACTCCACTCCCAAAGTCTAGCCATGCACTGGGCATTCTTAACCCTGTCACCTTCATTCTGATCTGAGTTTGAGCGACTATGAACTTCTCTTTCAGTCCCTTTCGTTTTGCATCCAGCATGTCACTGCAGTATTTTGCATACTGGAGAATCTAGTCTACGGGTTTGTCAGCAGAGAACACCTTGCATGATCTGATTGCTAATCTCGAGTCGCAGCCCTTGCACAAAAGAAGGGAGAAACCCTCCCATATTGTCTCCAAGTGGATTATTCAGAGGGCTATGTTGTCTGTACACCTGCAGTGTAGCAAAGTATGCATGCACAGATTATTTGGGCTCTTGGGATGTTTCAAATGTTTTGGGCCATTCGTCTCCTTTTGGGTAACCTTGGTCTTAAGGTGAGCAATTTCTTCCTTGTATTTAATTTTGTCCAGTGTTGATGGGGCATTTGTGTTCTCTACTCTAGGGGGTTCCTATGTCGGCCAATTAATGGTCCGCTTCCACCTCCCAAAATACTCTTTGGGACCGTCACCTCAAACAGCACATGTAAGTCTTTCCACAAAACCTTCAAAAGGGCACTATATGTGAATACCATTTGTCAGAGTGTTCCCTCAGTCTGAGGAGTAAATTTGTGAAGTGAAATAGATCTCTGAGCGCAGTGGACATGTGCATATTTTCCTCCCAGTACCTCTCTCAAAGAAAATTTGGTTACCACATATTTGGTGACTTCTCTCTCATCACTCCTCACAGGCTTTCTTCCACTTTACTTTCACCCTTTCTTTTTTTCCTAAATGTTTCCAGTTCACTCCAATATCTGATGATTTCTTTCAACTCTCTCACATGCATCTTTAATGCTCTCAGTTTTAACAGCTTCCATTCCTTGTCCCTCATCAGCATCCTGACATTCCTTCACAGCTTCTTTCTTTGCATCAGATCTAATATACATTCATGTGCCACATTCTCCATTTATGCATATATTTTTTTATCGATGGGCTTTCCCTTTTCTGTATCATCGCTTCCTATTAATGGGTAAGCTCCTATTGTTTCAATCACCTCCTCTCTCCATCTCTTCTGGGTCTCGTCATCATTTATGCTTCTCTAAAAGCAAATATAAATATGATAATTGAAGGTCTAAAGCACAGCATAAAATTCATGGAACATGCTGCAATTATCCTTGATGGGGTAAATTGCCTTGATTAAGATGGTCATATTCCCGAGATGCCTATATCTCTTTCAGGGGACCCTGTTCGATATACCGAAGCGACTATTTGAGGTGGTAGATACATTGATAGTAGAACTAATATGGGACACCGGGAGGAGGAGGGTTAAGTTAGATATTCTAAAACGTACCTGGAAGTGGGGGGGGGGCTGGAGGTACCATGCCTGGAATGTTACTTTTTAGCTGCCCAGCTTCAGCACGCAATACATTGGTTGGATGAACATGATAACTGGGAGCGTAGACTTCTAGGGGAGACATGCACGCCATACTCACTCCCTGAGGTATTAATGATGGGTTCTAAAGCACCGTCTGGGTTGCCTCATATAGTCCGCATGGTAAGTGGAGCCTGGGAATGGACAGTTAAGTCAGTATTAAAATAAGCCCCGTTTGCTAGGGATATAAATATTTGGTCACTACTCCCCTTCAAAAATCTAGACAACACCATGTCCCTACGTAAGTGGAGGAATAGTGGATGGTGAGGTACTGGGTGATTTATATCCCAGTAACCGATTCATAACTATTGAGGATGCCTTGGAAATGTTTCACCTGGGCCAGAGACAATTCTTACAGTACGCAAAAATAGCTGCTACAGCGCAGGAGATCTGGCCGGGTTTACCTGAGGCTCCTACTGCCTCCCACACACTTGAGACTCTGCTGACTCTGGCTGGGGGCCAGAGATTGATTTGGCATCTATACAGGGCCCTCAGGGAAGATGTCCCTGATTCTGCACCAGAGGTGCAAGGCCAATTGGGAACTCCTGTTGGAAGCGCCAGCTAAATTATTCATGAAGGGGTCAAATCCACCTCCACCAATGCCAGGTTCAAGTTGCCTCAATATAATGTAATACATAAGGTATATTTAGCACCCAAAAGGCTACAAACGATCAACCCGGAGAGATCAGCGGGGTGCCGTCGATGCAGGAAGCAAAGCATTGAGTTTTTGCACATGATCTGGGGAGGCCCAAGTCTTGGTGGTTATTGGCAATCCATTACCCAAAAGCTTCAATTGGTGATGGGCTGGTAGGTCCCCAGGGAAATAACCTAGCGCCTCCTAGGGCTCATTCCGTTCTGTAAGAAGAGAAAGCTGAGCAGGAAATCTTTAATTATAGGGTTGGTACTGGCCAAACGTAAAATAGTAATAGGGTGGCTATCCCCTAGGGCCCAGAGAGTGGCAGACTGGCTGAACGATATGGCTGAATGGGTAACCGCTGAAGGTTGTCACATGAAACTGACAATTAGGGATCAGAAATTAGAAGAAGATGCAGGTCCTGGGCAACGATGCTCACTGAATTGTTAACATCACCGTACAAACTGCCTCCTAGATCGGTAAGATTTGCACACATGCATGACCCGCAGTAAGACAATAGTGGAAACTACACAGGTCCTGAAGCTCTCATAGGGGGGTGGAGCAGGACCGTCCCGCCCGTTATGTAAACACTGTTCCCAATGTACGTGTCTATCACCTACACGTTCTATGAGTCCTGAGTAGTGGGGGGGGGGGGGGCTGGAAGAGAAGAGAATGTTGATTGGTTCTCTGAAATAACTAATGCGATGTAAACTGTACTTGAAGCTTAATCAATGATTGCTGAGTTGTTTTTTGAATGACAGTGTAAATTATACATACAAAAACAATCCTGTGCGCTTCTCCACAAATAAGCCTTATCGGCAGACTTTTAATGCAAATTTCTTTTCTTTTCTTTTCGTTTGGAGCCTGCTCCCAAAGATTCAAAACCTCAAACGTTGTGGGTCTAGGCTGGGGTCTCAAATGGTACATTCTCCTTCTCAAATTTTCTATTCTCGGTATCTGGAAAATACTGCTCAGTGGGAATCCTAATTTCCCATCTTTTGCTGTATAGTTATGCCATTGACTAGGCCACATGCACTGTCTTTGCCGCAATATCCCTAGCTGGTGTTCCTTCGGGTGGGAATTTCTCGTCCTTATTTACGTCTTTCTGACTTTTTGAAAAGGGATTTCCCATCTTGTATATGTTCTCAGTCACTCCTTGTCCTAATCTCACACACTCTGTACTATTGAAGTCACGAGTTGCCTACCAATACCAGCGCATCTCTGTCAAAGGTCACTCCATCTCAGCGTGGCTTCAGTGTTTACTGCATAAGGTGCCAGGCAGGGATTAGCTGGCAAACACCCGTATGCTAGCATATTCTCCTAAATTACTTCTCTTACAGCTAAAATGTTTCTGCTTCTCCTAAACAGAAATTTCTACAAAGGGTGAATACTACCTTCTGTCACTCCACAGCAGACTCTCAACCTGCTGAAGCTTCCTACACCCAGCGTGTTCACTCTTGTGCACTAGGAAATAAACGACCACCAGCTTGTTAATACACTCTCACAAGAAAAATATTACATCCCTATATTGGTGTGAATAATAGTGCCTCACAGTACACCTCACCTGAAGACAAATTCAACCAACAAATCTAACTTAGGTACTTCTCCAAGGACTAGCGCTACATAATAGTTAAGTTTAAAATCTGTCTTCTGCATTTCATCACACCCATCCGACTACAAATCCCAGCAGGCACCACCTCACTTTTCATTCACTCTTTGCATACTCATAAATCCCTATTCATACATTGATCTGTCTGGGTTACCACAATGGCCACCTCATCTTCTGGAATCAGGATGGGGATAAGACCGGGTCAATTTGAATCTCTGGGCAAACCTGAACCATGAAGGTCCAATAATCCTGTTCTATAGCCAATTTATGTCATCCAAGTAGGTCCGTTCAGTGCTGACTGGATCTAGGTAGAACCATCTGCTCTGCTACCAGATCTGTTGACAACCAAATCGGTCTCTCATTTGCTTACCCAAGGAGCGCCAACGTCTTGGACCAGGAGCGATGTAGTCCCTGTATGGCCTTTGGTGCTCCCCGACTGGACCCGTCTCTAATTTATTTGAATAAAGCTGTGACATTCTCAATAAAAATGAGAGACATGGGCCAAAGTTCAAAAGCGTACTTAAAGAATATAAAACAGAAATACAGAAGCTAGACCATAAGTATGGTTAACATATAGGCATAGAAAAATCCAGCATAGCTTTGCCTTCTAAAGTGGGGAAAATGAGGAGTTCCCAACAGTGGAGATGCAGGTCCTTTTATAAAGCTTTAGACTTAGAATTTCATACATTCACTACACAAGTACGTGGTTGCCAGGATGTGCACCAATGAGGAACAAACAAGAAGAAACATTTTACCACAGAATACATTAGAAGATTCTCTCATCGTACTAATACAGTAGATTTGGAGGTTCTCATAGTCTACTCAGGTAACATGAGTTGATACAAAATATGTAATGCAGACTGGGACAGCCAAGTTGTCCTTGCATAGATACATCATTTTCAATAAGACTGCGAAAGCCTCAGCTTTTCAGTGTAAAGTTCACAATTCTTTATTACAGGAGAGGAAACATCAGCCGTAGTGATTGCGTGGTGTATTGTGACGTCAGTTCAAGATGGAAGACAGCGTGAAACTTGCTTATGTTAGTGTAAGTTCAATTTATAATACATTAAACACTATGATTAAAAAATACAAATCCCACACTTTCTCATTGTACCAACTTACAGGTGTGGCAATAACCCTTCTGTCTTGCCCCCACAACTGAAAAATATTCTAGAGGGACAAAGCCATGATGCAAGTCTTAAATAAAGATGCAAAGGGGACAAGTAAGTTAGACAGTAGACACATCGTGTGACATCATGTGGCATCACAGGAAGTTGCATCTATAAAATAACTAAATAAAAAAATTGGTATTTAAATAGCTAATCTGAAATTAACAGTTAGTTATAGATTCCTTACCTTAGAATTACACCCAGGCATCAGACTGGATCCAGAAAGTTTTTCGTCAGCAGTACCCCTGAGCATTGGAAGGTGGCCTCGGTCGACTCCGCGTTCGTCGTCAGTGTTGTGGTTGCCGGAATGACGTTGCGGTAGCTACATAGACGCCGCCCTCGCGCGCTGACGTCAGTTCTTTATTTTTCCGCGCCAGCAAGCGCAGATCTGGAGAGATCAGTACCCCCAGTCACTTTTTGACTGACCTTTTCTCGACATAGTCTTTTGGGTCCATCGACTCCTGGTGCACGAGGGAGCGCAACCACGACCCCAAGTCGTGCTCCGACTGCCAGACCATGCACTGCAAAATAAATGACACAATTACTAAGTTCTTCTCTAAGGTCTACTACTTCTATTATTTTTTAAATCCAATTATAACATACCCTTTTGAGGACTGGGCTATTGCCTCTCTTCAGTGAATGGTAGTCTTAAGTAAGGACTCCAAAAACGATTTTCCAACTATGTAACTACCTGTAGGAATACAATACGATTTTTTATCTAAGATGTTGTTTATTAACTATGTATTTCTTAAACTACTCTGTTTGGCAGAGTTATTAACCTTTTTTATTTTTGTTTTGCAAGTGATAATAAACGAAGCCTTCCACTCTTCAGGAACAACAACTCTGGTAAGTATTTTCTCTAGGTCTACATATTGAGCGTAATATTCATAGTCTAGGGCCTTTTGGTGAGAATTACGGTTTGTAATAACTGTGCAATAGAGAGACTGAGGCAAGATACAGGTTTCTATGAAATATATTCTGAGAACTATGTCAGTATTTTTCTTGGAAAGTTTTGCTTCTCGGCTGTACTTGCGTGACTGGAAACAAGGATGACAGAATCTTGAAACTGGAACGAAGCCGGAATTGAACTGCTGGTGCTTTGACAGGTCGTAAATCTTCAGGCTCGAAACGAAATCTCTGCTACACTACCTCAGGAATTTCACGGACGGAACACCAGGCGCTGCTGCAAGGGCAACGGACTCGGTGAAGTGCGCACAGCTGAGGGCAAGCGCGAGCCTCAGCTGTGCTGAGAAATTACGCGCTCATTGTTGGAAGGCTGGAACGCTGACCTTAGCGCTTCCAGCCATCTTAAAGGACCGCACCTTGATTAGTTTGGTCCAGGCCTTGTCGGTTAGTCTACCAGGGGGGTAAAAGTCTTTAGTTACCCTCCTTCTGCCAAATGCAGAAATAGCGCCCACAAGTTGGGATCTATTCTGCCAAGGTCTAAGGTTCCTGACAGACGCCTACTTTCACATCCCCGTCCTGCAGGCTCACCGGCGTTACCTGCGGCTCACGGGTAGCCACAAGCACTTTCAGTTTACTGTGCTCCCCTTTGGCCTTACCAGCCCCCCTCAGGTGTTCACGAAAGTGATGGCGGCGGTCGCAGCTCATCTGCGCAGATCAGGGCTTCCAGTCTTCCCCTATCTCGATGACTGGCTGTTGAAGGCGGGCTCGCCCCAGGCTGTCGTCTCCAACCTCCAGACTACGGCTGACCTCCTGCATTCGCTGGGGTTCTCCATCAACGTGCGAAGTCACACCTGAATGCTTCTCAGAAGCTCCTCTTCATCGGGCGGTTTTGGACATGACGCAGTTTTGGGTCTATCCTCCCGAAGAGCGAGTCTGGGATATTAGTGCTATGATTCCGATCTTTCAGCCTCTATCCCGGGCTTTGGTCAGGATGACCATCAGGCTACTAGACCTGATGGCCTACTGCATCCTGCTGGTGAATCATGCCAGATGGAATATGCGGGCTGTGCAGTGGGACCTGAAGTATCAGTGAGCACAACATCAGGGGAAACTGTCCGATTGCGTCCAGTTCTCGGAGGGCACTGCACACCAATTGCAGTGGTGGCTAATGAACCAGAATTTGGTCAACGGCAAGCCAGGGAACCCATCTGGGACCAATTACGCTATGCACCTTTGTGCCCTATGGGAATCGGTTTCGGAATCCGGAGATAGATGGGACAGGACAGTTCCCAGAATTCTGTTACGGGATCCTGTCAGACTTCCACCCTGCCAAAAGCACCCAGTGTGTAGCGTTCAGCGCCAGGACCATCTGCCTGCCTTTGGTAGAGCGCAAGGTAAGGTTAGCACATTGGGCAGTCCCAAGATTGTATAAGCAAGGAGTCTAGGAATGGTGTTAAAGGCCCTTTCAATTTCGACGAATATTTTTCCCCAATATCTTGTGAGCTTTGGGCAGTTCCATAGCAGATGAAGAAGGGTACCAGGGCTACCACAGCTGAGCCAGCAGAGGCCATCACACTGCGAGTTCCACTTGGCTGGCGGGCAGGGGTGTAGTACCAGTATGATACAATTTTAAATGCAGTTCCATGTGGCCCATGGAGCGCGCAGTGTGATGGGACCTGTAGAAGACATCCTCCCACTTCTTGTCTGACCGGGTCCGACCTAATTCTGCCTTCCATCGTCTCTGTCCAGCTGTTCGAGCTCTCTTGATGCCCTGAGTAAGGAACAGGTATATTTCGGAGATAAGTTTGCGGTTGTCTTTTTTAAAGAAGAGCCACCTCTCGAACTGCAGCATCGGTCTACCAGCCAAGGGTCTTATTGTGGGACCAGTCACCCAGTGCAACATTTGCGTGTGTAGAAAGAGGTCCGAGCCTGCAAGGTCGTAATTCTCTCAGAGCTGCTTGAAGGGAATATGACTCTGGAGGTCGAACAGATGCCCCAGCCGTTTACACCTGCACTCCAACCACTGTGAGCCAGCCTCCTTATCCATCCCGGGCGGGAAGCCAGGGTTTGAGAAGATCGGTGTCATTGGAGAGGGGAATGTGGTAAGATGAGCCCGCGTTGACACCCTATCCCAAGTGAGCAAAGTGAGGCGAGTAACAGGCAAGGAATATAGTCCCCAGGAATGTGCAGACTTAGGCAACCATGCCTCCCTCCAGATATTGTGGCCTGCCACCGTCTTGTCCATGAAAACCCAGTACTTCTCCGTCTTGGGACGGTTGCATTCCACGAGGTAGAGCAGCAGCGAGGCTTGAAAGTAGCATGTGATATTGGGCAAGGCCACCCTCCTTCTTAAGGCACTGCAGCAGAGTCTTCTGAAGCTGGGGAGAGATCGGGCCCCAAATAAAATGCTCAATCTCAGTATGTATGTGTAAGAGCTAGTTCGTTGGGGGCTGTAAGGGAAGCGTTTGAATAAGATATAAGGCCCAGGGTGAGACATTAATTTGAACCACGGCCAGCCTCCCAGACCACGACAAAGGCAAGCGCCGCCATTGGGCTAGGTCTTTGGGGATGCAAGAGAGCAGGGCCGTATAGTTCACTTCCACTGTCTTGGCCAGACTTTTATAGAGAACCAGTCTGAGGTATGTTATACCCTCCGTCTCCCAGTCCAAAGCAATTTGGGCACACAAGGCGTCTACCATCGTTTGTGTTCCAGTAAGATTCAGCACTTTGGACTTCTGCATGTTAGATCCAGAGATCTGGCTAAAGACCTGCAGGTCTTCCATGATCGCTGGCATTGAAGTCAGAGGACGAGCTACTGAGAAAATGACATCATTGGTGTAAAGGCTAATTAAATGGCGGTCTGCCCCGAACGGGAGGCCCTGTGCCTGCAGATTGTCCCGGAGTCGCTGAGCAAAGGGCTCCATATATAAAGCGAAGAGCAGAGGGGAGAGAGGGCAGCCCTGTCTGGTCCCCCTCCCCACCGTGAAATCACTCGAGAGCAGTTCTTTTGCCCGGACCACTGCCGACGGAGCGCTATAGATGCTTGCGAAACCTGAATCCCAAGCCGAAGCATTCCAGAGTGGCAAATAGATATGGCCAGTGCACGCGGTCAAAGGCCTTCTCAGCGTCAACTGCCAGTAGTAAAGCCTCCTCCTTGGAGCTGTGTACCTTGTCAATTAAGTGGCAAATCCTTTTGGTGTTGTCCCCGCATTGCCGATTCAGGATGAAACCGGACTGGTCCGGGTCGACCAATCCGGGCATGAGAGAGTTCAATCTATGGGCCAAAATGCTAAAGAATAGTTTTGCATCAATATTCAGCAGAGAAATCGGCCAATAGGAGCTGCATAGCACTGGGTCTTTCCCCGGTTTGGGGATTACCAAAATTGTTGCTTGCAGCATGGAGGCCGTGAGAGTGTCCGCAAAGGAGTTAAACAATCGGGTGAGCAGCGGGGCCAGTTCAGCACAATAGATCTTATAAAAAAGGGCACTGAAGCCGTCGGGCCCGGTACTTTCAGGGGCTTCAGACAGGCAATAGCAGAAATCATCTCTTCTATCCATATGGGGGCCTCCAGGCCGTCAGCCTCGCTGGGTGGGAGAGGAGTGACCGATGTGCCAAGGAGGTACCCACTGGGGTCAGCAAGGTTAGAGGACTGAGCGGAATAAAAGGATCGAAAGCCCGTCACTATCCCGGCATCATCCGTGACCTCTGACCCACGCTCTCCCCGTATCGCTTTAATTGCCCTGGCCACTCGTTGACTGCGGAGACATTGAGCTAACATGCGACCTCCCTTACTAGAGCCCACATAATATTTATGCTTTAGCCTAATCACCCCTTTTTCGGCCCGGTCGAGATCTAAACCCTTCAGTTGGAGCCGCTCCTTCTTCAACTGGCGCCATATTCTGGGGTCACCGGTGTGTTTAGAATTAGCCTCGAGTTCCCTTACCATAACTTCTAGGTCCTCCCGCTTAGTCTGCCTAGTTTTGTTCTCATAAGCCGCTTTGGCGATGAAGGCTGCCCTCGCGACCTGTTTAAGCGCCTCCCATTCAGAGGCCAGCGGTATGGCGCCGACATCGTTAAGAGCTAGGTAGTCAGTCAGTGTACGCCTGATGTCTTCCACTATCTGCGGGGACCGTAGCAAGGAGTCTGTCAGACGCCAATGCGATGGGAATGAATGTGTGGGTGGCAAGCGCAGTGTTAGGGTAATGTGCGCGTAATATGAGAGGAATCAGACCTCAATGGTGGAAGCGCTGGTACACGCTCATGTGGCCTGGGTGAAGTGATCGAGGCAGGCATAGGTCTTATGGGCCGCAGAATAGTAGGAATAATCTTGTACATCAGGGTGTAAGAGTTAGATCCCTGAGCGTCCCCTGAAGATTTCATGAGGAGGTCTCAAACGGACCTTTCTTTCTTGTTTTTGGTGGCAGCCATCGTGGGGGCCCGAGTTGGGAACGGACCCAGAAGAGAGGAGCTGCGTGCACCAGGAGGCCGTCAGATGTAGGAGGAAGCATACAAGCTCCTAGAAGGGGCGTCGCTCACACTCTGGTGCTCCGCAAAGAATACTGGTGTTCCTCTGCCTCCAGGCAGAACTCCAGCCCTCCTTCAGTGCATGGTGGTAGTGAGCAATAGGCCCCATGATGCTCCCGGGGGCATCCAGCCCCAAAGGTGGACAGGATCAAGGATTATGCAACCGGCGACCACAGGCACCACCGAACCTCCGGCCACTGGAAAGAACCAAACCACCTGCAGAGTCCAATGTCTTCCGAAGAACCCCTCATGTCGGGCTCACGTGGTGCGCAGAGGAGACCCAGCAAATGATGAGAGACACCAGCATCGCCGCCGCCTCGCAGGCCCCACCAGTACTCTTCCCAAGGCCCTCACAACTCGACCACAGGCAGCGGGATAGTAGCCTCCCCAGTCGCGGTGATGTTCTCCCAGCAGGAGGGCCCCACCCTGTTCACCCCTGTTTTTTTCCGCCACCTCAGTCTTCCAAGCTCTGTTAGCCGCGCGTGGGCCCCCGTCAGAGGCTCTGCAGACACCAATCCAATCGGGAGGGGGGCACCAGTCCTCACCAGGTAATCCTCGAGGGATGTGTTGTGCTGATTCCGGACCCCGGGCAGCGGAAAGCAGAGTAGGCCCCTGGCCGTGAGAGTGCGGTGGCTCACGGGTCACTCCCAGGGCCGGGACTGTCTTTGTTGGGATCTTCACCCTATAGTCCACAAACACCTCAAGGCTATGGTCCCTCCAGGGCGGGCCTTAATGCCAGCAGTGACCGCAGAACCGCAGTGTCCCACTCCAGACCAGCTATCAGGAAGAGCCAAGGAGAATCAGCAGGGGGTAAAAGGCTCCGGTATCCTCCCTGCGCAGTAGGCCTCACCTGCAAGAAGGCCCGATGTGACTCCGCCGGCCCAAGTGCGTCCAAGCAGCCTCTTTCACAGCTACAACACTCGCACTGTTGGGGGACCCCTAAATCGCCCTGTTTCACGCTATCTTCGCAGCGCCAGCCAAAGACGTTGTTGTGCCTGGGCTCCAGCCCCACCCCTCATGCCCCAAGTAGGCTGCTGCCAGTAGTCGGCTGTTTCGGAGGCCCCGTCAGGCCCTTGATCAGGGCCGGGGAACACCAGCTGTTTCTATAGCACTCACCAAGTGCTGTAGAGCTTCAGGATGGGCCCCGCTCACATCAGGGGGCCAGATCGGGCGCTCCCAGACCTGACCGCAACAGGCCGCGTTGCTGGCCTGGGCTGGGGCCGAGCCCGAGCACTTGCCCACCGGTGGGTGTCCGGGGCAAGGTGCGAGAGTGGAGGCTTACCCCAAGCCTGCAGGGATGATAGAGTTAAGGCACCCTCCAGGGGCCTGCCAGCAGATATGGAGGGGGTCCGTTGCACGCAGAAGGCCCTCCGGAGCTCCGTGCAGCAGGCCCAACGTCTCCTTGCTCTCCACGCCGGAGCCTCGGGGGCGGCCGGCGTCCATCCAATCCAGTATTTCCGGGCGATCAAAACGCCCCGCTGCTCACGGCCCCCAGGCGCTGTCCTGCCGTGAAGCCACCGACGGGAGATCCAGATGCTTGGGATGCCATAGACAATTCTGTAGGCCCGGCAGGAGCGGAGCTTGGGAACAACGCATCCCCTCACTCTGCCATCTTGACCACGCCCCCCACACAGCGACTTTTCGTGGCCTGGACAGCATTAAGGTTCATTTCTAGCACCCATGAATGACCAACCTTTTTTCTTGCCAGTCAATAATGCTCACTCATAGACGTTGGCTCAAATTTTGTTATACAAAACATTCACCACCACAGAACCACATTGCCATCACAGAATCATGTGATCATCACAAATTGAGAGGTATAAACAACTCAATGTTTTTATCATTTACTACATGGCTGTGTGCTCTGTGCATTTCACATGTGTTTGAACGTGAAGAATGTTTCCTCGTGTTCCCTCTCTTAGATGTAAGAAAAACTGGATCTCCATGTACTGCTCGCAATAAGCAACATGAAACAAATATAAACCAGGTGAGAGAGACTTTTCTTTGCTTTTTTATACAGTGCAAAGTCGACCCCAAAGCTCACCAGACTGGCCCCTCTGATGATGTCTTCTAAAGGCAAAGCATTCTCATAACTTCGGGCCGAGTTCATGCTGTACAAAACAGCAAATAAAACAGGCAGACATCGCTAAGGAATTGAAGGTGTTAATCAGCATAAATTAACTCCCCTTTGAAAGGAATAAGGCGGAAGATAGCCACGATGCATGGGGCAAGAGTCTGGCAGACCTACAAAACCTCCACAATAAGAGACACACTGGCAAGTGGTCTTAATAAACCATTCCTGTCAGGATGAAGCCCACGAGTTGTACGACTACAATTATGGCAATGTTGTGAAAGAGAATTGCTGGCAATTCAATTACCCGTAATAGTCCCTGTGTCCACTTGTGGCGTGCCAGCGAGGGAAGCGGAGTCTGTGAAGGAAATTGCTATTTTAAGCCTGGGCACACGGAAAGACAAGCATTGGCATAGCCAATAGGTCTCGCATTTGGAAACTTATAAGTGTTTAGCCATGCAACAGTTGATGTTGTTGCTCCAAGGATATTGTACTGCATAACTCAATACTTATAAGGTTCCAAAGGCGAGACCTATTGGCTATGCCAATGCTTGTTACATATACAGCAAAAGGCATTCACCAGTGCAACAAGTAAAATTTACAGCAAAAGTAACATAACATGCACAATCGGTTTTGCAGCAAAAGACACCCAAAGTGTACAAGGAAAACGAGTAATAAATCACCGACAGCTTACCAGAAGACATGCAACGAAAGAACTCGTATATGTAAGGCAAGGCAAGCATAGAAATAACCACTGTGTACAATTAGACATGTAAGAAGGAAAAGACACCCGCCAATTAAAAGACATATATGCAGTGAAATACATGCACACCGTGTGCAACATTATTCTTGTACTGCAAAAGACATCCAAGGTGCACAAGAAACATATGCAGCAAAAGGCAATTTATAGTGTAAACAAGACACATGCATTAAAAGGCACCCATAGTTAACAATAAGTCCCTTATGGAGCAAAAGACAACTGCTAAATACAAGGCATAGATGCAGCGAAAGACACTCACAGCACAGGACAAGACCACTAAATAGCAAATAACAGCCTGTGTACAAGTCAATTATGCAGAAAAAAAGAGACCCACCCTGTTCGCGACGGCAAATACGCGAGCGGCGAAAGTGAAAGTAATCGGGGTCCAGATGGCGCCTTGGGCGTTGAAAGCTGGCGGCTGCGCGCGCTTGTGCATGTAACAGCAAGCTGGTGGCCGGCTGCCTCTGGGTAGCACCTCCAAAACCCGCTTACTAAATGTCTCGCTTGAGACAGCGCATGTGCTGGCTCAGGCGAGACCTAAAAATACAAGTGAAGGGAACGGACAGGATGTGGCTTAACGGCCAGAACTGCCGACCTTGCAGCTGCGGAGACTGGTTCGACTCTTGGCGTCGGCCCAACATACACTATTAGCACCCTTGAAATTCATGCTAACACAAAAATATTAAATCAAAGACATTGGCTGCAGATGGCAAGCAAGCTTCAATTGCATGCAGGGAGAGATTAGTTAAAGTAAACAGCGAAATAACAATAAAAGAAGCGAAATGAGGGGTGGAGATGAACCGTAGAGTGCTGTGCAAGCAAAAGCTTGAAAAAATCCCCCAAAGCAGATGGAGGCAGTAATTGGGCCACGGTATAGAGCCAGTAATTGGCCACTATAGACTGATAAGAGAGAGACATGAGGAACAACAGGAAATATATGCTTATAGCCAATAGACATGGAAGAAAAGTAAGTGGCTAGCGCAGGAACCAATGAAAAGCAAGGGGCGGGATGTACGCCTTTTTTAAGATTTATATTAACAATAGATTTCCCAAGCACAGTGCAAGCCCTGTGCAGGCGAAACCTAAAAAAGCCCTCCACTGCCTGGTCTACACGTTTTTGCTTGGCAAAAAGCAGTCAACAGTGCAGGCTCTGCTGAATGTCTCCCCATGTCGGAAAAGTACACTGGGACAAGTTCAGCTTACTTTACCAGGGCCCAACTTATTAGCACGGTGGGGGCGGTGTTCCCCCTATGAAAATAGTGGGTAGACGCTGTCTACCTGCATGTGTTCCAGGGTGTGTTGCATCCTTTATAATGCATACTGTGGCAGTTTGGGTGGTAGCAGCCTGTACACTGTAGCTGCTGCACTGCCATACTTGAATAAACTGTTAAAACCTATCTGATGCACTATCATCATTTAATTGGTGAAGAGGATGAGAAGGAGTGTTCCTTGTGACTTCTACTGCCCTAAGCCTAACTGTGTGGTGAAAGTGGTAGAAGAATAGTTTATGAAGTTCTAATTAAACTTCGTTGAAGCAGCGTGGCTGGAGCTGCGTGGTCTGTTTGGACTTGTTTTTTGTGTAGTCGGAGTGGCTGATGATGGGGGCTACATGGTGCGTCCTTGCCAATTGTACCTTGTTTGCCTGTGTAAGGAACACCTGGCGGCCCCTGCATTACACCCCTGCTGTCAAGCCTTGCTCCCTTAGCTAAGACCATCTTGTTTTTGTTAGAGTATTACGTGAGTAACGCAAGGTTTCAGCCTCCTTAGGTGTGTGTTGTGTGCGTTCCATGCTTCAGTTTCAAACCTCTTTCCTATCACAGAGGCCTTATGGAGTTTCATCTGTGATGCTTATTAAAGCGGCGCATCAAGTGTAAAGTTCTCCTCAGCCACTGCTTTTTTAGGTCACTGCTCGCACTTCGGTGTGCACGTTTGATAGAGGCCTGTGTTTGAAGTACTGCATACTCCCATTCAGCTTATCATTAGTCTTGATCTAAGCGCATGTTGCTGACGCTGGTGCATTTATCTCCAACAAAGATTGGCTGCAATCACATGCTCGTCCCCGCATTTCTGTCATTCGCAGTTTTACAGTTTTCTGCAATGTCAGTTTCTTTTTTTTTTTTTTTACTTTTTTGGGGCATTTTCTGTATTTATGTACATTACAGCAGTAATGATGGCATTGTTATACACCCAAAATAAAATCTTGCATACTCTACATCTTGGCATGAGATCAGGTAACATCATGGTCTACAATCTCTCGCGCAGCCTCCGAGTCGATGATGGGTCTAAGGGACAAGTGGTGGGTAGTGTCGGCACCCATACGAGGCAGTCTTTGTTTCTGCAATCAGTCATTACACTGTTGTGTGCAGCGGTTGAGGGGTGTCACTTGCTGCCAGTGATAGCTTTCTGTGAGGTATAAACCTTTAGGTGCACATGTGCGCACCTAAAGGTCAACCATACCAGACATTTGTGTTTGGTTATTATACAATTGAGATTATTATTCCCTCGTCTTGTTTATAAGCTTTGCAGATTGGCATGAGGAATGCACAAGGATTTGCAGATCTCCTTTGTTTCCTTGAGCCTGCGGTGACCCCTCCCCCCTCCAAAATGGAAGAGTTAGTTTAGGGCTTTTAGAAATGTTATTACCATAACAGAAGGGAGAACATCTCTGCTTTGATGGCATATGCTATTGGGTTACATTATCTGAGGAGTGAGATTCAAACTATTTTTCACCATTTGCCCCTATATGTACCTGAGGATCAGACTGTTGTACATGACATTTATCACTAGGCTGTTATACGCTTGGAGAACCACTTTGTGACCTTGCGTGGTATTTTGTTTGATCAAGGACCTTTTTTAATGTGTTATCAAGAGGCCCATGAGTCAATTAAACAATATTTTGCTGCCTTGCGAATTTTAACAGTGGTATGTGTTTACCGTACCTTTGTGGAGCAGATGGTTAGGAACCAAGTTGTATGTCACTGCTTCACAAAAAGAGTCCAAGAGAGGCTTTTGATGTGTGGAAATTCTACTCTGGTTCAGATGATTGTTATTGCCCAGGTGTAGGAAAGAGGATCTTATTTTGGGTGGCAAAGTGTCCACCTCAAGGATAAGGTCACCTCCTGATGGATGTCACACAAATTAAATAAATTAAACCTGTGCTCAACCCCTGGTAATATGACTCCAAGCAGTTTGGCTCGAATCGAAAACATTGTGTAAAAGTATTTAAGGAGTGCATGCACAGTAGAAAAAGTCACACGAAACAAAATACAATGCCACACCTAAATTTACAATAAGGAGAAAAATTATATGAATAAAATACGACCAAAATGACAAAAGCTGGAGATATTAATTTTGAAAATAGCCTCAAAAAGCACAAAGTGTCAATGATAGACTTTGGGCGCGATGAACCGGGAAGAGGTACTGTTTGAGGCCAACTGCGATGGAGCCCTGATTGGATATACCAAATGAATTGGCCCCGGTGTAAATCTGAGATTCAAAAAGTTTCCATGTCCTAATCCAAAAAGGGACTTTGTCATTTTTGTGAAGAAAAAAACATCTCTTGTGGAACAAATCTGAAATTGTAGCTGGTCGCATACCTGCCACAGGTTGATCCCGCTAAGGCTCTGGAACTTTAGAGGATTTGCTTGAAAAGGTTTCTAAGTCCCAAAACAGAAAGGGAGATAGTTGTTTTTTCATAGATGCTTGAGCTTTTTAGAGGGATTAATCTGAAATGTACTCTGATGCTTCGTAACTGCTTGTAGAGTACATTTCGCATGGGTCCATTTGGCTCTGAAACACTGAAGCAAATGTGTTCACAAGTCTCCAAACTTTTTCCTGGTGCCCAAGCAACAACACAAACACACTTCTAAGCCTCCTAGGACCTCCGGGGGCACCCAGAGACTCTCAAGGGGCCTGGCAGATGCCACCAGTAAAGTCTAGTCCATGTTTTAGTTGCTACTGGGTCAGCTAGGTAGTTCAAGGAAAAGGATTCTTACAGCTTGTTGTGTCCCTGTAGGTACAAACGAGGTCAGCCAACTGACCGTTAGAGTCCACTTCTTTGTCCAGGGTACAAGAGGGAGCAGGTCCACACTTTCAGGGCTCCTCTCAGGTCGCAGAGAGCAGGTCCAGTCCTCTTTTTATCTTTTGCAGGTCTCAGAAAGGCTGAGTGAGTATCCAGCTTTGTAGGTTCACCAGCTTGTGGGTGAACTCCCCGACCAGTTGGTTAAACGTTCCCTGAGGCAATCCAACCTACCTTTCCAGCAGTTCCTGTCTGCCCAACTGCATTCTATTCCACAGTGCCCTTCACCCTCAAACTCCAAGCTGGGGAAAACATTCTCCCTTTCTGCAATGCCTGTGAATTCCCCCAGAAGTGTGGCTTGGGTAGTGGGCTGTCCCCTCCTCTGTGGTCACTCAAAAATGATGCTGGGGTAGTTTTCCTCCCACTTGGTTTGGTCCCAGTCTGAATAAAAAGACACAAACTGGAGCTTTTCAAGTGTCACCTAACATTTACTTGTGACAGGGTTGGCTCCTTTGAAGATAATTAAGTTGCTGAGCTCACCCCAACTAGTCTCCCTGCCTCACTCCCAGGCCATTGTCTTTGCTCTTGGGGCTGATATTAGCAGCCATTTACATCTAATTCCTTCCCATAATAGCCTGGACAGTTGCTGGAGGCTAATAAAATTTGGCCTCCAGCTGCAGTTATAAAGGTAACTTTCTAAAATATACTATTCCCATATATTTAATAAAAATCTAACTTTACTATTAGATTGAATTTTTATTAACTATAAAAATAAGTAATTGAATGGAGTTTGTAGCTGGTATAGGTCTAGATTAAAGTGGATACTTTGACTTTCCCTATGTGATAGCTACAGTCTGACCAGTGACCATGTTGTATTGCACCTAGTCACTGGGAGGACATGCCATTTATAATGTCACACATGCTTCTCTCTTGAATATTTTGCACCCTACCTTGTGGGCAGCAAGGTGTGCTTAGGAGAAACTTATTCAGTTTTCAAAATCAGGTTTTCCTAGTTGTCAAAAAGATAATTTTTAGAAACGTCCGTAACCCACACTCCAATTTGTCTCCAAATTTATCATACTTATTCATTTCGGGGTGCTATCCTGGCGTGTGCTCCATCCCGTAGCACCAGGGAAAGATACAAAAGGAAGGCTGATGCAAAACATGCATCAGTCCCAAGATGAAACCACCTCCGTGTAGGATGATAAAATCATCGTAGACCAGAAACTAACCAATTTAAACCATTTTGATCACTTAATCTTCATTTTATTTGATATGTAGAAACTGTAATTCCGATTTTCGAGTGTATGTATAATGCCAGTCCTGGCCTTTTCTACAGCATGTCAAAATCACCAGTTCCATGATTAATACAAAGTTTTTGACCCAATGCATGTCGGGCTAAGTCGCCCTTCTTCAGGGGTAACTACAATGTAGGAAAGAACAATATGTTAGAAGCGTTTTAAATACACAATTGTTGACAGTTTGTGGCATAGGAAAGTTAAATGTGCCAGATTTTAAGACAACTTTGACATGCTTTAGGGCGCCAAGGACATAAAAAGGGCACTGGATAGCAGTGTCCCAGAGTTGGAGTTCAAAAGTACCAACAGGTGAGTCCCAAGAAAATAACGAAAAAACTGGGAGTGATCACCCTACAACACCAGGGGATTGATCAATCCATGCAATACTCAAGAGTACCGAACCAACATGAAGCAGCACAAGCAAAAATAGTTGTGAACTTGGTTGCTAAGGATAAAAGGAGCTTTATCGACTGTAAAGGGACCAATTTAAAGTTTGGGAGAAAAATAATTTGGTGGAAAGTCTGAAGATATGTGTTCAAAGTGTGGGTATAAGCACCAACAGCTGGACTCCAAGCCTTGCCCTGCTTAGGGCAAAGAATGTAATGAATTTGGTAGAAAAGTGTACAGGAACAAACGTGGGCTGTGAGTGTAGGTCATGGATGGCGTGGAAGAAGTTGTAGAGAACTTTGACACTTTAGTGCTCATGGTTAAGTGCAAGGGGGATGACAAATTGATGTGTTTGCTTAACATTCAAAATAGAAATACATGGTGGGCTCAGGTTCTGCTTTTACTATTATAGAGAGAGCCTTGTTATAGGAGTGGGCTGACATAAAATTAAGTGAGATTGACAGACTAATGCATTTTTTTAAAATTCACATCATTTTAGCTGTTTTGTATGGAGCAAAATAGTTGTCAAGGGAAGAAGCACATATGGTCTGTGTGGCAGAATACGGGGAGAAGCTTCTTGTAAGGTATCATTTAACAGCCTTATATGTGAAGTTTGACCTATATTTCTGTGGTTAAGATAACTAAATCAACAGAGTTAATAGAAAAAGTCATGGGTGTATGTGAGGGCACTATGGGCAAGATAAAAAGTTTCCATCACATAGCTATATTGAAGCCAAGTACAGTACCTGTGAGGCAAAAGTTGTGGAATGTTCTCATTTCCTCTAGGCAAGAGTGACATCTTGAAAAAAATGTGTTCTGAGGGAGTGATTGAACTAATTGATTCTTTCTCCCTGGCTTTTACTCGTGGCCAGAAGGAAATAATCAGGGAGGTAAGGCTGTGCACCTAATTACACACCTTCAATAGATTGAAGAGTTCAAGATGACTTTGCCATGTCATGTCTGATAAGTGCTTTTCTCCCAAGCCTGCCTTGAAGGCTATCATACACGCTCCTGCACCTACTAACAAGGAACCACTGATGTCCTTCCTTGGCATGTGTGAATATTGTGCCAAGTTTAATTGACATTTTGCTGACAGGTCAGAAGCACTCGGTTTACTGAAAAGCAATGCCTTGTTCCAATGGAATGATGAGCTCCAATCCTTTTTTTATGACATAAAAACTAATATTGCTTCTGAAAGGATTTTGAAGTCTTTTGATCTCTTGTTACAATGCATCATTACTGTTGATCCGTACATTGTGGTATAGGTATTATGCTTAACCAAAAGGATGGTGCACTGAGAGAACTATTGTCTTTTCATTAAGAACCATAATACCTGCCAAACACAATGTTTTTAGTCACAGAACGGGAGATTTTAGACCACACCTGGAGCATAGAGAAGTTACAGCAATGTATATGAGACACATGTTTTATCCTACAAACTGACCACAAGCCCTTCATGAGCTTTTATTCTCTACAGGGTCACCCCCAAATCGTTTTGCCTTCAGCCTCCTGTTTTCTATGCCTTCCTTTTATTGGCTTTTAGAACTAGGACTCTGTACACCTTGCCACTGCTAACCAGTGCCAACGTGCTTTTGCTCGCTCTTTTACACATGGTGAAATTAACTTACATCAGATTGCACATTTAATTTACCTCTAAGTCCTTAGTGAACTGGTACTACATGTACCCAGGGCCTGTGAATTAAATGCTATCAGTGGACTTGCAGCATTCATTGTGCCACCTGCTTAAGTAGCCCTTTAAACATATCTCAGACTTGCCATTGCAGCCCGTGTGTGTGCAGTTTAAACTGCCAATTACACCGGGAGTAATAAACCTTACACAGCCCATAAGGCAGGGTGCAACATATTTATAAAGTTGGGCATGTCCTTTTAAGTTTTACATGTCCTGGTAGTGAAAAACTCCTTAATTCTTTTTCATTAATTTGAGGCCTTCCTCTCCCATTGGAAAACATTGGGTTAGCGTATTATATTTAAAAAGAAATAACTTTCAATTGGGAACAGGTCTCTAAAGAATTGTCATTTTGCACCCTCTTTAATGGTAAAGTCGGATTTAAAGTTACAGTTCTGAAAATGCCACTTTTAGAAAGTTTTTTAAGGTAAAGTTGCCTACAAGGGGTTTTGTTTTCACATGTAAAATTGTTGTATCAAAACATCACTTGTGAGTGCCCTCAAAAACATAAATTTTCAAAATCAGTTTAAATAATCAAAAGCGAGTTTTACTCATTTTACTTGCTTTTGATTATTTAAACGGTGTAGGCGTAACCAGCAGTTGGCCTTTGTGTATTGCTCCCAAACAGTGAGATAAAAGGGGAACAGGTGTTGGGTGGATTGGCTATCTCTTGCACATCACATAAACACTAACTCTTCACACTAACAAAGGGTTTCACACTAGTTTTTTGTGTCCCCAGACAAGCTAGGGCCAGGGCAGGGAGGAAAGAAACTCCAAACACCTCTGGGGTAGAACCCTCTGGTACCTTTTCCTACTTAAAAGCTGGCATCAAGGATAAATAGTGGACAGTGCACATCTGGGCATGTGGAAGACTAAGGAGGACTGCTGTGCTACTCTGCTGCAAGAAAGACTGCTGCGCAGCTGCCCTTCTAATCTTCTGCCCTGCGTCCTGAGTGAGAAGGACTGGACCTGTACCATGAATCCTAAAACCACCAGAATGACTCCAAGTGCTAGTTGACTGGCCTCCTGATCAGATCCTCATGGGGAGAAAAGGCTCCACCAACCTTGAACTGAGCTCCTGGACTCTGCCTGCTGTGACTCCAGCTCCTCAAGTGGTGCCACCCCAGCCCTGGACACTTGGAAGTGGGCCTGAAGGTTCTCTGCAAACCCCGCTGTGGTCCTGCACTCTGATTGAGAACCTCAGCTGCTTGACGCCTTTTGAGATGCAGGACCTCGCAGCTCCTCGGAACCGGTACAACACATCCTTGATGCAGGACCTCATATCGCAGCCCAGCAGCTCTTCGAAACCACTGCTGCGCAACGCATCCTCAGTGCAGGACCTCGTTTCACAGCCTTGCAGCTCCTCGGAACTGTGCGACACATCCTTAACCAGGACCATGCAATACACTGCTGCCAGGATTTAAGGTACTTTTGTTCAGCAGGTCTACCTTGGTTCGTCGTATAGGGCCTGCACTTCATTGCAGTCAGCCTGAACTTGTCACTTTGTCCCGGGCTGGTGCAGCCAGAAAACCACAGTTGGTGCTATGTGCTATTAAGCACTGTTTTTACCTAAATCTTTCAAATTACATACATCCTATTTTACTCATGTAAATTTTTGTTTTTTTGGATTCACATACGTTTTTTAATTGTACTCTATTTTTCTAAATTGGTGTGGGATTCTTATTGCATTGTTTTCGCTTTATTTCTGTTTGGGTGCTGCATAAATACTCTACACATTGCCTCTAAGATCAGCCTGACTGCTTTTGTGCCAAGCTACCAAAGGGCTAAGCACAAGTTAATTTGGGGGTTGCTTGTGTTTCAGCTGAAAATAATTGTGATTGCTGCTTGAGTAGGCGCCCCCTCCTACAACCAGTAACCCAATTTCTTACAGTTGTGCAGACAGTTTACCTTGATTCCTCCCATGTCAATGATATATAGGTTTGTGGCTTGGGAAGACTCAGACCTCTTGGGTCAGACCTTACCAAAAGGAGAGTCAGACAATCTTTTTGGTGACCCGAAATGGAAGTTGATGTCAAGTTGCTTGTCTGATATTGCAGTGTGTATTATACAGCTTACACATCTTTCCAACAACATGAAGCATTGCAGCCTGTTGAGAACTTTAGCATTCTATTGCACTCACTGGTTATGGATTTTATGAGGGCTTTTTTATAAATGTAAAAGATCTTGATTGCATTAATTACTGGAGACTTGGACTGCAGTGCCATTACCGAGTCTATACTTTTTGCAGAGACGTAAATGGCCAGACAACTCAGTAAGTGGCCGTACTTTGCTCCTTTACTGGCTGGGACAGAGAAATTCATATAGCCCGGTAAATGGAGTGGTTCTGCAAGCCACATCTCCTGGAGAAGGATGATATCAAAGGATTTAATGAATTGACGATTGACAGGGTCTGATAATTTGCTAGCGCGGATGGTAATGTTCCTGGAGCAAAGGCGTAGCAAGCCTTCCCAATCCTTGACAAATGCACAGTTGTCTAAATTTTTTCTTGGACTCTGGGGAGTGCAGTTTGTTTGCGAGATACATCTTGAATCATGAGCGTAGGGCCCAGATGCATTTGGATTTGGCCTCTGCTGTTAATTAGGTGCCTCTTCCGTGGTGATTTTCCCAGAGCCGCCTTAAGCACAGAGTAGGTAGATTTGTATTGCCGATCGTCCTCTGTAGTTTGGTCTGAAAGTAGCATGGTAGGGGCTCCGCTTTATTCCCCATCTCTTAAAGGTGGACCATTCAGGGAGCACTAGGTGGTTGATTGCAGTTGTACTCCAACAAGCCTTGGTGACTTCGCTCTCTAAAGGATTTTCAGGGCAGACCAATTCTATCGAGATGAGGTCTGTTGACCTTAGGTCATCTAGATTCGGAATTAGTGCTGGTAGCTGTAGTATGTTTCCCCTATTTAGGCTGTCACAGTAGCCTACAAATTTGTACTTGGGTGTGAAAATTATTACTTTTGTGTCTTTCACGGGGTCCGGTGTTGCCTGTGTGGCATGTGTAGCACCACTAAGGTGTTGTATGTTTGATATATGGTCCCCTGGCAGGATTCGCCTTTTCGCTCTTTGGTCTGCGAAGTCAGCTATTTGGGCAGTGGAACAAGTAGTAATTGTCCTGGCATGCCCCTGCTCATTGCCATTCCCTCCCTCTGTCGTGATGGCCCTTGTCACCAAGGCAGAGTTGCAGCCTAGGGTGTCTTGCTGCATGCTGGTCAGGGGTGCACCGTCCAGAATCGTGGCTCCTGTTGTGGAGCCTTGTGAACATAATTGGTATTGCGCTGATAGATGAATATTTGCTTCCTCCATCCCCTGGGTTGCAATCCTTTTTCCCTTGGTCTTGACCATTGCCACAGTTTTGCGTCAGAGCTGATCCTCCTGGAATCCGTGGATGAGGTGACTTTTAAATGGAACACACAGGAAAATTTTCAATGTGTAGTATTTACTAGTTCATTTCATAGCTGTCATTTATCATGAATCTCAACACATAAGTGACATGTAAATAAAGTGAATCCAGTGGTCTCAGGAAATAATTTGTAAATTTCGATAGTGGTTCTGATACC
This sequence comes from Triturus cristatus, assembly GCF_964204655.1. NCBI lineage: Eukaryota > Metazoa > Chordata > Amphibia > Caudata > Salamandridae > Triturus > Triturus cristatus. The sequence continues at coordinate 1,101,351,869 of NC_140585.1, read as the reverse complement.
GATCCGATCCCCGACACGATTGGCCTACCCAGTGGTGGATTTTTGTTTTTATTAACCTTCGGTAATATGTAAAAGTAGGGTGTACGGTGGTTCTCTTCTTTTAGAAATCCAGCTTCTTGTGCTGTAATTAATTCTCTCTCTTTGGCCTCGTTCACCATTGCGTGTATTGACTCCATGGTTTCCTTCGGTGGATCCCTGTGTAGTATTGTGTGTGTCGTTCTGAGGGTCATTCAGGAGTTTCCTGAACTCACTCCGGTACATCACCAGGGGCATTACCACTGTCACCCCACCCTTATCAACTGGGTTTATTATGATGTCCCTCATGTTGTCAGTTTCAGAGATGGCCTTGCGTTCAGCTCTTGTTAGATTGTTGAACATCCATCTGTTGTTGTCCTTGAGTTTTTCGATTTCAAGGGTTACTGCTTTCTCAAAGGCCAGTAATGCTGGTGGCATGGTATGGTTTGGTGGATTAAAGTTTGATGATTTTTTCCTCTGGCCAGTGTTTTTGTCTTCCTCATCTTGGGGTTGTGTGTCTTGGTCTGCAAAAAAGACCAAAAGTCTCAATCTTCGTAAGAATTCTGCCAATTCAATTCTCAGGCCAAAGAGATTCGATTTTTCCGTGGGGATGAAGCCCAGTCATTTGTTAAGTACTGCTACCTGTGTTGTGCTAAATATCCTTTCACTCAGGTTAATTATTCCCGAGGATGTCTGCTGGTGCTCGGTCGGGTTTCCTGCATTGTTGGTTCCTCTTGCTGGGGTTGCCATTGCACTCTCTGGTCTCTCCTATCCTCTGGTTTTGGCCTTCTCCTGGTATAGTTGCCATTGATAACCATATTGTGTGGTTTGAAACGGTGGTTGTACGTAGGGTCACCGCACTTATGGTTGTTGATGTCTCAACTTCCCTCTCTTGGGGTTTTCTGTTTTTAATGCTACAAACCTTTGCCAGGTTTTGGCGTACGTACCGTATGGCTATTATGCCGGGACAGATGTGTTGAACTTTATAAACCTAAATTGGTGAGTCACGCATCCCAGTTTATTACACATCGGTCTAATATGTGAATGTATTTCAGTGTACTACTAAATGGGAGGGTCAACTGTATGTGGTACTCACGATACACTTTATCTACAATTTTGTATGCAAATGTGACATGTTCTTTGTTTCCACCATAGGTTGTGCATTGAAAATACTGAACAGCCGATTCACTGGTTTAGTATTACACCATTATTTTTCGCACGTGTTTTATCATATTTTTTCACGTTTTGTACACTTATTTATTGCAGAACTGAACTATTGACCCTGAAGAAGGCCGTGACACTAGTTTAGGTCCCTTGGCCGAAACATGTTGGTCTTGTACTAACACAGATGCCTCTAATGACGGCACCTGCGTTACCAGCTATTTTCTGTTTTTAATCCTGACACCGGGTAGCTGAATGAAGTTACAGCATAGCTAACCCCGTAGCCAGTTTTAACCACTCACATTACAGCACTGCACCTTTTCCAACACACCAGGCTCACATAGGGTTTTAGTACATCCGCCCCTTCCAATAAAAACATCCCTGAGCTCCTCCCTCGCAGCGAGGGAGTTGTAGCCCACGTGGAGACTAGGTCTCTCACGCGAGGAGGCATCCCTATGATGAAGCATGACACCTCTGCTGTGTGAGGGGAACCGTCCTTAAAAGGGAATTCCCCTTTGTGTGTAAGAGTACACCTAGCAAAATCAAACGGAATGATGGACGGACATCATTCTTTAGCTCACTCCGCCACCCCAGTTCAGACGAGGCCAGGGGAGGTGGCCCACGCAGGTCCTTAAATCTCCTTTAGCCCCCTTGTGTGATTATTGTTAATGGAAGGGGCCTGTTGGTTGGTAATTGACCCTGTGTTTTCGTGGGCATCCCCCTCTCCTCTTCATATTCCAATTTTGATGTTGTTCCTCTCCTGAGGAGTCACTTGAGAGTCTACCTGAACCAGTGCTGTCCGTATCTTTAGAGTCAGATTTATGTGTTTCGTTTGGCAAGTAGTCCTCTTTGGAGTACGGAAAAGTGCCTTTCAAGGTGAACCGTTTAAGGTCTTTTTGCAATTTGTTTATTTTTGCCTGTGTGAAGTATTCTTTATGTTCGTTAATGACTCTATTATTCTCTTCCAGCTTCTTCTTGAAGGTGGCAATGGTGACTTGCGTTTTTAGTCTATTCTCCATTGTTTTGATTTCGACGAACAGGGCATCGGAGAGTCTTTCCGCTGTTTGTATAATCAAGACCAGCCAGTATCTCGTGCCTTTCCATATTATGAGAGGCCAGCTGCATCTGAATTCTGGATCATTTAGTAAAGTGAATGGTGCATTAGAAACAATGAGGCCATTAGGGGCTATGTTTCCCCGGAGATATTCAGTCATGATGGCCCCGTGCAGAAGCGTTTTGAGTTGGGTCCGTTTTAGTTCTGAGAGTAATTCCAAGTCACCAGTGTTTTGGGTGGTTTGTGATAGTAATGCTTCAGAGATTAGGGAAGGTGCAGTCAGCATGGACGTTATTACTTCCTCACCAAATGCTAGGCCTTCTGCCATTCCTTATTTCAGTTACGGTTGATGATGACCTCTTTCTCAAACTTGAATTTGAAAGTTCTACAACCAACTTGGTTAAAGTTCCGTCATATGACTCTCAGGACTATGGAGGTCCAACTAAGCTGTTTAACACAAAAGAGAGTGAGAGAAGAGCAGATCAGTTGCAATCTCCCAATTACAGTCTTATCACATATGAGCAACTGCTAGAAATGTGAATTCTCCTTGGGAATTCAGGCCTTTTAAAAAAGAAAAACAAGAGTTCGGACAGGATGTGATAATCTCCCTCCGCTTTATCCTTGGTGGATGGGATATCCAAAGATATTGGAGTAGACGCCTCACTCACTTATCGTGACATGCTTCATCATAGGCATCTATCCACACCTGTTGAGATGGTACTGATCCAGCAGAAAGGCCAAGGATAAACACTTTACAGTCAACCATTCAACGAGGCCCATATACATTTAATCCTAATATTTCATCCACTTTTCCTGGCAGATCCGCTGGGGGGTTTGTTTTTATCACGTTTTATTATTCACTCAGTTCTGATTAGTCAGCTTTCTGTAATTTGTAGGGGTGGGCGGAATTTGCGAAATTCACTTTTGCAAACAATCGCGAAAATGTTAAAAATCTCCGCAAACACGCGGAAATATCGCGAAGACGCGGACGTTTTTTTCCCGCCCGTTCGCGGTATTTTCTGCGTGATCGCGGCTCGCCAACTTACCCATGCGGTTGCTCACGGGTGCTGCCATCTTGTTTTCACTTGTCCCGCCCGCGTTCGATATAACGTGCTCGCGGTGGAGAATGACGTGTTCGAGATCTCAATCATCTCGTACTCTCGCGGTGCATGATCGCGCGACGAATGATGTGATCGCACGACAAATGACATGATCGCGGGACAAATGACGTTAATGCGGGCGTGAAATGTCACGAGACAGCGCAAATGGCTACCAACAATCCAACATCTCGTGGAGAACGCGACCGGATCGGGAAAACTTGTCGGCGAACGCGGGGATTCAGGTAAGGCGATCGCGTGCACGCAAGAATGTATTTTTTTACAGCGCGAACAAGAAAAAAAATTCCGAGAAGATGCGGATTGCGGAAATTTTGACATTTTCCCGCTCTCCGTGGAACGCGAAAATGTCAAATTATCGCAATTTCCGCGAGCGGAACGGAATTTTTGCCCAGGCCTAGTAATTTCAAACAATTTATAACCATATTTTATGACTTAACTAATCTTTCACTAATCAACACTTTCCTATGGTTGATGGACCATTAGTTGAGTTAGTTGATGGTGATATTAACAGCTTAACTAACTAATTCATAGATCTCAGTGAAATAACCACGGACTCTGGGTAAGATTCATAAGTTTTATCTCAAATTTCAGTCATAAATTGAACGCTCCCAGATACAAATTAACAGTGCAAAATCCTTCATTCTTTGCATAAGAGAAAAATATTTCATTTAGCAAACAATCATTTACACAAACTCATTCGTCAACAAAATGCATAAGAGTGGATAGTTGAAGAGACAGCAGGTTCAAGACAAATTACATTTGCAAAGAAAATATGCAAATTGGAGACAGACTAATAGTTACCTAATTATGAAATCTGGAAAACCAACCCTCTGGCCAAAGGACTGGTGGGGGTCCCCTGAATTACAATCAGGAGACAAAGATTATAGGATAGGATCAGGACAGGACAAATACTTACTAAACTTCTCTCTAGAACCGATAGCACCGGAGCGCTTCCCTCTCTTACACTCTCTCCCTCCTCGATATTCTTCCGGAATCTTTGAATCTAATCAGGCTGTCATTTGGATCTGAATCTTCACAGTCTGCTCTCTCTCTTCTTCTTCTAGCTGCTCTCGCCTCTCTCTCTCAGCATCAATGTGCTCTGCATCATCTCTTGTGACATCTCATCCCTCAAGCAGCATCAACTAACTAAGTTACTCTAGTTCTAGTCTTTAATTCAACATGTCCCACCCTCTAAAGCTGCAAATATCAGTGAAATGCTGCATATGATTGGTCGGGGCAAAAGGAATCTCATTATACCATGCTGACATATTCATTGTTATTAACTCACTTATTGTTCTGAAAACCCTCCCCTTTAGCTCATTCATAATTTTAATTCTTTTACATGTATCATTGCAACTTTTTATTAACATCTCAATACAGTCTTCATGGACGAGGGAAACACATCACCACTATCCCACGTCGCCGGTCCTTGGCATCTGGCAGCTGTTCAATTCTTCGGTCATCAGGTAACAAACATCTTTCACTAGGCATTCGGGACCCATGCGTCATCCAGATGCCATTTTCTTACTGTCATGATTGTATTAGGCCCAAACGCACACTATTGATAAAAGAATCAAAAACGGTGGTTATTGTCTTAAACATATGATTCTCACTGTTCACCAGCCACTTCTACTCTATCCCATATTATTGTTATATTCCTGAGCAAAAGCATTAATGATAGCAGCCTTCTTTTAAATTCAAGCAAGCAGATGTCGGGCATGTGGTTCCTCACAACCACGTGTTAGTCCTTCTTGCGCATGCGTGAGAGTTTTTCCCTCTCAAAGCAAGTTAGTCACGCTATTACTACGCAATTCTGGTTCGCACATGCGCAAAGCGTTTCCGCAAATTAGAGCGAGTTTTAGTTGCGTTGCCATTTTATTTCGTTTTGTTTTTTTGAATCCTTGCTCCATCAATCCCCCCTCTGATGGTATTTTTAAGCCATCATAAAAATACCCATCATTACAACGTGCCATCTTCCCCTTTCATAAATTCTTTATTTTCGTTTTTTATTTCAAATTCTTTCATTTTGTCATACAGACTTCCTTTTATTTCCTCTAACTCAATCTCTTCCCTTTTTCTCTTTCTTCCCATTCTTTTATTCTTTTTCAGTAATCGTTCTTGTTCTAGGTTTACCCTTGCAACATTTATACGTCATCATTATCATCAATATTATCAGTGCTGCTGAAGTTATGGGTCTTATTATTTTCCCTAATAGACTACTTCTAAAAGTAGAAAACCAACTACTTATAGCAGAAATACTTTTAGTTAGTCTTTCCCACACACCGTCAACCTCCAATTGGGTCACATCTTCTTGAATCTTTGTAATATTCTTAATATATCCCTCAATACCTTTACTTTTGGCTGGGATATATGTACAGCAGTGTTGAATTTTCAACATGCCACAGACTCCACCTTCTTTTGCTAATAATATATCAAGGGCAAGTCGATTTTGCAAAACCATAGATCTAATTGCAACCATTTTGGTATTAATCATTAGAAATCCTCCAGCAGTAACCGTTGATAAACGATCAACTACTGTCGATAATTTACGTATTTTATGCGAATTCAATAAGTCTCCAACTGACGGTATTAGTGCTCCAAATATGTCACCTACTATTTCTGAAAAACTTGCTCTTTTAATCTGTGTTAGTCCTTGGCTTATTTCATTGATTTCATTGTTCTTGTCTACGTGATAAACCTTCGGAAATACTATTCCAAAGAAACAACTACCATACCATTGTGAAGGTAACCTATAATAGGCATTTTTACCACACACATAATAATAGATCCCTGGAAATACAGTCTCCAACCTCCCATAATTAAGAAGATATGTTCACATTCACTGGAACCAATGAAAAGGTTGTTATAATCTGTTTTTAGTCTATGTTGACAAAATTTCCCCATTCTTGACAAATCCAGGGACATTGCAGCATGAGTCTCGCCTTTCTTATAGTCCCCTTCTTTATTTGCCCATGGCGGTACATGTGACTTCTGCACAATAGCTTTCTTTTGGAAATCTTGCCTTCTTTCCTCTGCTAAATTTAAGAAATCTTTCTCTTCATTACGAAAAATACATGTTAAGTTGTTCTTATGAGCATATGTTATATCTATTGGGCTTATTGTTAAGAAGAACTCGCCCGTAAATTCTGCATCTTTATGACTAAGCAGTGGGTTCATGTTTCTTCGAATTGGAATTTCCGAAAAGACCACATCCATGTTCGAATGAAAATACTGCAATTTGTCGGCTACATAGAATAGACACAACTCTAGATGATACATCATATGTTAAAGAAATGTGGTGATATATCACCCCTTCTGAGACAGACGAAGGTAGTTTCATGCATACATAACAATCACTCACATCCATGGTATCAACATATTCATAGAGGAGTTTAGTAAATACATTTAGTGACGAATCACTATTTGATTTGCCATGTTGATACATGATTTCATCCATTAATTTTAATTTTTCAGTAGTAGTTTCTTTAGTAACTGTATACACTCATTCACTAGTATTTGTTATTTTGATTATTAGTTACCATTAGGACAGGTATTACAACAGTTAACAATAACCACATCAATAATAATATGAAAATACTACACAAACAATATTTGAAACATCTTCGTTTTAGACTAGATTTCAGATATTCAGTCACTTCTGTTCCAGCCGTTTTAGTAGTAAAACTTTTTTATGAATACCTAAGTTATCTTTTTCTAAAAAAAGTTGTCAAAGAAAAAATAAAATCTAAAATTTCTATCTAAAAAAATGTTTGTTTGTGTGATCCCACACTTAAAAACCTTTCACTTCTGCCCTTTCCTTTATTTTTCTTCTCTTCTTTGGTCTCTTTTATTTTCTTCTTAATTTGATTAACAAATGTTCACCCTTTATCAAAGTCTTGTCCTTTTAAGGTGGTCTCAATTTGTTTTCGTCAATTCTCTCAGAATTTTCACTTTCTTGTTCTTTATTCAAATCAAGATTCTCAAAGTCCTCGAGTAGAATATACGTCCTTTCATGAGCTTTATATTTTCTGTTTAAAACTGTCTTTGCGATCTTTGTATTGGTTTTCTTCTTGATTGATCTTGTTCAGTTTGACTTGACACCTCATTTACTTGCTCTAGTTCTTTCCCTGTGTTTCTTCTTAGAATATATTTCAGTCGTTTCACTCCACTTGGCCAGTGATCACCTTTTCTGACCCTCTTGATCTGTACTGCCCTTCCACCTTCCCAGTCTCCTTCAATAGACCTTTTATTTTCCCTATCCTTTGACTGTACTTGTTCAGGACTTTCTGATCTCCTTTCTGTTGACTGATTTTGTTCAGGATCTCTGAGTATTTCGTCTTCTCCTTCTGACTGAGCTTGATCTGGATTTTCTGCTTTATTTTCTTCTTCTCTTTGATCTGATCTGGTCTCTCAATTTCTTGCTCTTCTTCTGTCTCAACAGCAGTTTCTCAAGACCCAGTATCTGGTTTCCACCTTACTTGACTGGTACTTGGTTGTTCGTCGTCAGTGGGTTCTTCAGAGTCTGATTCTCCGACTTCTTCGACCTCACAACTCTCAGGTTCTAGTTCTTCTCTGGGTTCTACCAGTTGCTGCTCTTGTTGTTCAAGTGTATCTGGGACTTTTTGTGTATGACTGGCATGGATCCAATTTGGTAAGCCAGCACACTTCACTGCTGTTGTTGTGACCAATATAACTTGATGGGGTCCTTTCCATCTAGGTTACAAACACTTCTTTCTCATGTGTTTTTTTACTACGACCCAATCTCCTGGACACAAATCATGAGCTTGATTCAACTGTGCTGTGGTTGCGTCTTCTCCAACCTGATGAGACACAGAACGCACCAGATCAGCTAGTCCTTTACAATTGTCCAACACTAGATCATCAGTTATATTCATCGGTTCGTGTCCAGGTACGAATACTTGCATCATTGCTCTTCCCATGAGAATCTTGTGTGGACTTAGTCCTGTTCTTCTGTCTGGAATACTTCCAAGACTCATTAATACATGGGGCAAAGCATCAGGCCATTCTAGTGTTGTGGATGCCCACACCTTTCCTAACCTAGATTGTATTGTGCCATTCAGCTGCTCAACCACTCCAGAGGCTATTGGGGACAGTGTAATTTCTGTACAATCTTGAAAGCTGCACAAATTAATTGAAATATCTCATTGTTAAAATGAGGTCCTCTATCTGATTCCAAAGTGACTGGAAATCCGAACCTAGGGATAAGTTCTCTCAGCAGTAGTTTAGCAACTGTAAGACTGTCATTCTTTCTCGTGGGATAGGCTTCTACCCATCGAGGAAATAGACATACAATGACAAGGACATAATTCAAACCATTGCACTGTGGCAATTCTATGAAGTCAACTTGCAGTTGGGTGAATTGTCCTTCTGCCCTTTCAATTTTTTCCCAACTGACAACTGTTTTTCTACCTGGATTTTGTTGTTGACATGTTAAATATCTTTGGCAAAGACTCTCTGCAATTACCCTGAATTTGGGATTTTACAATGTCTGTCTGAAGTGTCTGATCATGGCATCCCTCCCAATGTGTGTAGCTCCTTGATATACCCTTGCCATTTGTGATAACAGACTATCCGGTCTACCCTCTGGACACACTCATACTTCATGATCTGCTCTTCTTGTACAACCTGATTTGATCCAGAGTTCCTTTTCATTTCCATCTGCCTCATCCTGCAACTGTCTGACCACATCCCATGTTTCAAAAGCAGAAAAGATCATTAGATGGCAATTGGTAACTTCTTTTTCCAACCCTCTATTCAAAGACATTGTATTTCGGGCACAACATTGTGCAACTTGGTCAGCATATTTATTGCCTTGTGTTACATTTTTTTTTTTAAAACAACTTTATTGGGATTTTCAAGTGGGTACATCATAGTACACATTACATTGAGCATTTTAGTTATACAGAGAGCTCAGGATACAGTGCAGGCATTGTGCGCCATCTGTGCCAATCGTGGCGTTGTCTACGAAGCTTATCAAGAATGTCGCAATACAACTAAGGAGGCCACCAATTTATCACAGTGTTGACCATTACATTCCTAGCCTCCGACCTATTGTGCCCAAGGGGAGCGTTGTCCGCTCAACTGACCCATTACCCCACCTCCCACCCGGAACCCACCCTCCATACCCAACTATGCCACAAAGAAAACAATCTTAGTCTGGGGGGACTCACAGCATATCCCGGGGGGGGGGGTAGTAGGAAGGGGAAGGGCGGGCCAGCGCAGAGGCCAATCCCCCCCCAGCCCCCGGGAAGGGAAGGGAAGAGGCCGGTCCACGCAGCCCAAAAGGGGGGAACCAAATGGGCAGGCAAGATCCCCCTCCAATATTTCCTTGTGTTACATGATCATTTCCTGACTTATGTGCAGCACATTTGACCACTGCAATTTCTTTTGGCAATGGTAATGCTTCCAATAGTTCTTTGACATTTTTACTAATCCTGATAGGGGAACCTGAAGAAGTCAGAAATCCCCTTTGCATCCATAATTGACCAAAGTCATGCACAACCCTGAAACCATATTGACTATCCGTAAATATGGTTACTGTCAGTCTCTTCCCAATTTTGCATGCTTTTGTCAGAGCGAATGACTCAGCAATTTGTGCAGACTAGACTCCTCTTAAACAGGATGCTTCCAGGATAGCGGACATTGTACATACAGCATAGGCAGAACTCCATTCTCCTTCCTCAGACATGACCCATCTACAAACATTACATAATCTGATTCTTCTAATGGTAGATCAAGGATGTCAGGTCTGGGCTATGTAAACATTTCTGTCACATCGAAACAATCATGATCATCTTTCACTTCTTCACAATATGGATCAGGCAGCAATGTTGCCGGATTTACTGTAGCGCATCTGATCACACTTACATTCTCAACACCCAAACTTATTCTTTCATACTTGGTCAATCGACTAAGGGTCAAATGCTGAGTACAACTCCTTGTTAAAAGGATCTCGACTGAATGTGGCACATATACTTTTAAAGGATGTCCCATTACAATTGATTAACTCTGTTCCAGACTCACACAAGTAGCAGCTACTGCTTTTAAGCAGCCGGGCAATGCTGTAGCCACTGGATCCAAAGTGACAGAAAAGTACGCCTCTGGACGTCGTGACAATCCATGTCTCCGAGTTAACACTGAAAGTGCACATCCTTCCCTTTCACAACAGAACAAAGCAAATTCTTTTGTATAGTCTGGCATTCCTAATGCTGGTGCTTGACACAAACATTTTCTCAATTTCAGAAATGCTTCCGCACTTTCATCATCCCATTCAATCAGATCTCTCAATTCCTTTCGGGTCAATTTTGTCAAACGCTTCGCAAGCAATAAAAATCCACTGACAACAATATCCAATCACTCCCAAAAACATTCGCATTTCTTTCTTAGTTTCAGGCAAATTCATCTGTCTTTCTGGTGTTACTTTTCTGACTCCTCTTCCTATCTTATGTCCCAGATATTGAACTTCTTGTTGGCAAAACTGTGATTTTTCTGGTGACACCTTGTGTCCTCCTCCTGCCAGATGGTTCAGTAAAGCAATTGTGTCAGTGACACAAGCTTCTCGTGTCTTTGATGCCACCAATGGGTCATCAATGTGCTGAACCAAAACTGAATTTCCTGGCATGAATAATGTTTCCAAACACTTTTAAAAAAAAAATCTGATTAAAAACCGAGGGGCCTCTGTGTACCCTTGAGGAACTCTGCACCATGCCAAAACACGGTCTCCAAACCAAAATGCAAAAAGGTATTGACTATCCAGGTGTAAAGGAATCGAAAAGAATGCTTGGCACAAATGGATCACTGTGTACCAATGTGCATCCCAAGGTATCTGAATCAAGATCACTGCTGGATTTGGTACTATTGGACAACAGGGTACTACTATCTTGTTAATCTTCCTCAAATCTTGCACTATTCTATACTTGCCCTTGGCGAGTTCCATGGACTGCTCATTATTTCTTTTAAAATACCTTGTTCAATCATTTGATTAATCACTGCAGCAACTCCTGCTTTTACTTCGGGACTCATTTTGTATTGGGGTGGTTTCGGATAAATCGCACCCTCTTTCACCATGATTTTTACCGGGTCTACATTTGCCATTAGACCAATTTCTTTTCCTGTAAAATCCCATACACCTGATCTCACTGTGTCTTTCAACCAACCATTCGGAGCTGCACTGCGATACTCTCCGCTGGAACTTTTTCAAACCATTTCTGAAGATTGATGCCGAGCGCCTCCTTCCTGCTTGTGCCTTGAGAATTCTTAATGGAAAGAAGACGGATATTTACACAGAGATGTAAAAACGTCACTACTACTGATAACTGGCTCTGCACCGCCCTCAGCGTGTTTCAAGTGTGGCAGCATTGAAAAAACGATTGACTGATTGCTGAGTTTTGGTGAAGCTTTTCTGGTCCTGGTGAGAATCCCCACAATTGGAGGGGTTCAAAACGCGTAGACCACGGTGTTTAGGCCAATAAAGACAAACTTTGCACATGTCTTAAATTTTGTGAAATACATGTTGTTGATTGCCTGTTTTGGTTTTGTATTAAGTATTTCTTCAGTATACATGTTGTAAAGTACTCTGGGTTTGTGTATGATAGGATGTGCAGTGTTTAGTGAGGGGTGTGTAATGATGGAATGATTGAGTTGGTGAATCTGTCAGAATGAATTGGGTGTGGAGACTGTAAATAAGTGAAGTCTGTATGCAAGTAAAACAGTTTTATGTATGTATGTGAGGGTGAAAGGGAGGTTGGATATATATATATGTTCCAAAAATTGAAAAAACTTGGGATTAAAACCAACGGAAAAAGTGGTTAGTGTGACATTGTTTTTTTCAATGCACTGCAAATAGGTTTTCAAGATTGTAGCAGCACTGGCGTTTTCTTTGTTACTTGATTATAGTAGGCTTGGCCTTGCTGCTTAAGAGCCAAACCCTGTATTGGTCTCTCGTTACAGCTCCTCAGGCAAAATGTTTTCGGTAAGCAATGAAAACATCTCATCTACTTCTGTCCCTTGCTTTGCTAGCATCATTTTGAAAGAAACATCCTCATCAGGTGTTTGAAAGGCAATACCATCTGGCGTACAATAAATGGTGCAATTCATCTTGCACAGCAAATGCCTTCCCAATAGATTTACTGGACTTAAATCACATACCACAAACTTATGCATGTCTCTGAAATTTCCAATATTCACTTCTATTGGTTTGGTGACTAGAGTTCTTATATGCTTATTTGAGACTCCTACAACTTGGATTGTTTCTCACGAGAGGGGTAGGTTTGGAACTTCTGCTGCTCTCACAGTAGAACAGGTAGCACCAGTATCCACTAGGGAAGTGATGTAATTACCTTCCACCTTTCCATCAACAAATGGACCTAACTGATCTACCACCAAGGATCCGCCAAGTACGCACTCCTCCTCCCCCTCAGGCACCGTCATTGGGAGGTGTCCAAATCACTCTCATTACTTTGCATCCAATATTGTCGAACTGTTTGTGTTTTCTTATCACTTTCTCTTTGAAATCCGGTGTTCGCACTGTATCTCTGCTCCTGAGTGTTCACATGGTTTGGCATAGGGGCTTGGGCACCTGAAATCGAGGAGTAACTACCTGCTGCTATTGCTGCTGGTTCACAACCACCTCATTATGCATCTGTGGATTTAAGATTTGATTTACCCCATTATTCTGTTGAACATTTCTACAATCATTCTTCCAATGTCCAAGCTTTCCGCACGCGTGACAAGGATATTTCTTTTTCGCTTCTTCTCTATTCAATTGTCGTTTTCCCTTATTTCCATTCGATGCTTGATTACCCTGATTTTGACCATTTGTCTGGTTTTCATTTTGAGAACCTGGATTTACCTCTTGTTGCCCTGCCAATTTCACTTGTGCCCACATCATTTTTATCAATATCATCACTACAATACTTTGCATACTTTAGAATATTGCCTATGTGCTTGCTCTGCCAACAAAGCATATGTTGCTGATTCACCTGACTAATTTCTGATCTTAAGCCATACACAAACCTATACACAAAATTTCCCATATCTTTATCACCAATATTCTCAAATCCACTATGCTGTTTGAACACCTGCAACAACCTCTCATAATAGGCATTTGGTTCTTGAGTTGTTCTGTCTATTTTAACCCAATCTGTTTCTTTCGGAGCATAAAATGATGCCTGCTGCGTCCCTCACTAACCCCACCCTCCCTCCCATCTACTCCAGTCACCGGTGCGCCTTAAAATATATACAGTATAAACAACTGCACAACTTCCTTGGAGCAGCTCAACAACATCAATGAACAGGGACAGTGCAGTATCGTAGGCATTGACATCATACACATTAACTGCCACTAGTGGCCTGTAGCTAGTTGGTCAATCTGTGCAAGTGTGGGAGCTGGGACCCCTCGCTCTTCTTCTAGTGAGCCCTCTTCCGAATCTACATCTGGTGTCTGAAGTGCTGCAACTAAGGCCTCCCACGCACTTGCTGTCTCATACACTTTATCGTTATTCATACGTGAGGCCTGTTGCAATCGAAGAATTCCCTCACTCCGCGCCCATTTAATCAATTCTGCCCGCCATCTCCCCACCTTAGGCCCCTGTCGTGCTGTCCAATGCATTGTAATCTCTCGTTTTGCCAATACTAGCCCCAAATCTATGAATTTTCTAGTCACTTTCGTTCTGGCAGCATGCGGGAACCAATGCAGTAGACAAGTGCCCGGTTCCAGTGCCACTGACCTATCTGTAGCCAAATTCAAAACGTCCAAAACCTCCTCCCAATAGGTTCCCAAGGCCGTGCATCCACACAACATATGCAGGAAGTCCGCTCCCTCCAGAGCACATCGCGGACACTGAGCCGCCGTCTCCGCAAAATACTGATTAAGCTTTGCAGGAGTTAGATACGCTCTATGCAAGACATAAAACTGTATTAATTGAAACCGGGCATTTCTCGTACACTTCCATGCCCTCTTAATCAATTGAGCCCACATTTTCTCGGGGATTTCTTTACCAAGATCCACCTCCCACCTCCCATTTCCCCTGCAGTGTTTCCAACGGGTCTAAATTCTCTGTCAGCATTCGTCGGTAAAGGCACGTTATGGCCTTAAATGTCCCCGCAGCCATTACTACATATTGGATTGCCATTGAGGTTTGAGGTTCCGACAAACCCGTCTTCCAATAGCTTCGGATTGTGGTAATAAGCGCTGAATGCTACAAGTAGTCCCCTCACGGGAGATCGTACCTATGTCGCAAGTCTTGAAAAGACAACAAGGTCTCATTCTCGTACAAGTCCCCCAACACCTGTATCCCCAGGTCCTCCCAGTTTGCCAGCGCTGTCCAGTCCCCTCCATGCAGGAATGCTATGCACATACCCAGCGGTATCTCCGGGGCATACGGGCGAGCGAACCCAGCCCTACGCTGACTCCGGTTCCAGCACAGCCTCATCGTCCGTTCCTCGGTCGTAAGCGGTTCCAGTCGCATCTTCTGTTGTAGCACTATGAAAGACAAGATATAGCGCGGGACCCAGCGACCCGGCGGGCCTTCCGGACCTCGGAACTCCCTTGCCACAGCCTGTGTAAGCCACTGCAGCTGAGCTGCTAAGTAATACCACTCAAAATCCGGAACCGCCATGCCCCCTTCCGCTCTTGGCCTTATCATCGTGGCCATTGCCACTCGTCTTCTACCTGTCCCCCAAAGGAACCCGCTAGTCATAGAACGGAGCTGTCTGAACACAGAGACTGGGATCCAAATCGGCAAAGTCCGAAAAAGGTATAGTAAACGCGGTAGTGCTACCATCTTCAGGAGCGTTACCCGCCCCGCTACAGAAAGCGGTAGCGCACTCCAAAATGCCATGGTACCCCTGAGGCCACCGATGGCCCGACCAAAATTGCCCTCCAGTATATCGTCGGGCGTGGTAAATATTGGTACCGAGATAAGACAGACATCTAGGCTCCCAACGGGCCTCCATCAGCTGGGGAGGTTCTGTCGCAGTCGGGGCCACTGGGAATAAATAAGTCTTTGCCCAATTCACCCTCAACCCCGAAAAGCGCCACACACGAAACAAGTGTCTCGCGCCACCTAAGTCCGTCGTCACATTCCCTAGGAACAACAATAAATCATCCGCATATAGGGAGATAAACTGTATGTCCCCCCACAAATACAAACCAACATAGTAGTTCCCCAATCGGGCATGGGACGCTAGAGGCTCGATGGCCAGAGCAAATAATAATGGGGAGAGCGGACATCCCTGTCTCGTGCCCCGTCCAGGACTCAAGACAAATACAGCCATTCCAGACTGTCAAGCGCCTTTTCAATATCTACCGAGAGAACCGCCGCATCTGGTGTATTAGCGTGACGCTCTCCCAGGATTCGCAACAATCGCCGCACGTTGGTTGCAGTGGTTCTCTTCGGGATAAAGCCCGCCTGGTCACCATGGACCAAGTACGTCATATGAGGAAGCAGCCGGGATGCAAGGATCCCACTTAAAATCTTATAATCCGTCGTCAACATTGATAACGGGTGATATGCCGACTGAGATAGCAAGTCTTTCCCTGGTTTTAACAGCGGGATGATAATAGCCTCTCGAGCAGAACCCGGTAAGTTCCCATCTTCCTTGGCTTCGCGATATACCGCCCGGAGTTTAGGAATCAGCGCATCAGCATAGGCTGAGTAAAATTCTATGGGCAATCCATCGGACCCCGGGGTTTTTCTGCGCGCCGTATGTTTTATTGCGCTGCGTATTTCTCCTTCTGTGATCTTCTGCCCTAGCTGCGCCCCCTGGTCTTCCTCAAGGCGCGGCAATCATACTTCAGCTAAAAACTAATTCAACCCATCAGTCATGCCCTGTAGTTTACTTTCATAGAGTTCCGCATAATATGCTAGGAACATCTCATTAATCCCTCACTGAGTATACTCCGGCATCCCCGTTGAGGTAGTCAACGCTAAGATCGGTGTACCCCGCGGAGCCAGATTCGCTAACCGTGCCAGGAGGGAGCCCATCTTATCCCTCTCCGCATGTGCTCGTACCAGGTATTCCTTATGATCAAAGCAGCGTAATCGCTCCACTTACGTCGCCACCTCCTCCCTTGCCGCCATAACCTCGTCCTGCAATCCAGGATTCTCCGGGCAAGCTTTCTCTGCCCGTCGCAACCATTGTTCCCCCTTTTTTATATCCTGCAACAGCGTTTTCCGCATACCTGTCCTTTTAGCAATGCATAATCCCCGTATTACTACTTTGAATGCATCCCATTCCAGTCCTAGGGTCGAAGCCGTCCCCCACATTCTCAATAAAGTAACGCTCTATTCCCTCTCGGATCTCAGCTCGAAACACCAGGTCCTCCAATGCCTCAGGACGCAACCGCCAGGTGGGGACAACAGGTCGCTCCTGGGACCATCTTACCGTCAATAACTGCGGGTTAAGGTCCGAAATAGTCTTCGCCAAATACTCACTACCGCGCACTAATGCATGCACATCTGGAGAGCATAGCACTGCATCCAGCCGCTCTCCTATGTGGTGAGCTAGCCATGTATCTATCAATCCCCATTCAGTTTGCCAGTCCCTCCTAAGTTTCGATAGCTTATGAGCAGGTGCCTGGGGCAATGGGGGGTGCGATCTGCCCAGCTCAGCATCCAGAACGGAGTTAAAATCACCCCCTAATAACACTGAACTCGTTAAATAAGGTGCCAGTTTCCCCGTTAATGTAGCAAAAAAGGATTTCTGTTCCACATTGGGGGCATACACACTGCACAGTGTCACATCCCTCCCATCCAATCTACCCATGACAGCCACTTATCTCCCATCCGGGTCCACCAGCTGCTGGGTCGGCTGGAAAGGAACCCCCGCTCTCACCCAGATCAGTACTCCCCTGGCATAGGCAGAATATGTTGTGTAGAAAAGCTGCCCTCTCCAACGACGCTGCAGGGCCCGGCCCTCGTCTCTATCTATAAGGGTTTCCTGGAGAAAAGCTACCTGCGCCCCTCTACGTACCAGATAAGCGTGAATTTTATGGCGTGTCATCATCGTATGCATCCCCCGCACATTCCATGCAATACATTTCAGTTCAGGTACTGACCCCATAATGGAATTTGTACTTGTGTTGTGACTGCTCTCCTCACATTGGCGCACCGGTGACATGAACTCCCCCCAACAACCCCCCCACCGCCACGCCCCGGAACAGGCTCCAAACAGCTAGTACCCATCCAAACAGTCCCCCCAAAATCCCTCTGGTAACTACCAGAGAATCGCTGTAATAGCGAAACAAGGGGGAGGAGGCCCAACACCAAGAAGACCAGACCCGCTGCTTCATCGCACCCCCAGCACCAAACCCCGTTATAAAAGAAAATCCCCCTTCTCTGATAGGATATCTCCCCCCCCCCCCCCGACAGGCGAGGACCCACATATCTCAGGCAACCCGATAGGCCCCCCAACTCAGCCTGTGCTCCCCCATGCCTCCCCACAAAGCGAAACCCACCCATGTCAACTGGCCACTCTTACTACGTAGGACAACAGATCAAGCGTCCACAATCTCATCCGCCATTCTGGGAGTTATATGCAGCATGGCAACACTTCCCGCATCAGTTCCATCGGAGTCCGAAACATCCAAGCCCTTTTCAGAGTCTGTCAGTCTCAGCATCGCAGTGTCACTCGCCTGAGACAGTTCCGTCACAGCCTGTAGAACCACCATTCTTTCTTTCTCTGTCTTGAGTAGTAGTAGGCCTTTGTGCTTCGCCCCGTCGTCTCCTGGGGCGCCGCTCACAGCGCAGTCGGGACACATCCACCTTCTGTCCCCCAGTGCATCCCGCCGCACCCGCTCCTGCCCGATAGGATTCCAGCCAACTCCATGCTTCGTCGGGGTCATTATGAAAGATAGTTTTGACTTCCAACGATATGCGCAGCCGCGCTGTGAACATCAGAGAGTATAGGATGCCCTCGTCTCGAAGGGCCTTCTTAAACGCCTGGAACGAGGCCCGATGGTGCTGTACCTCAAGGGTATAATCCAGAAATAGCGTGACATTGCTATTGTCCACCCTATAGGGGCCCGATGTACGCGCCATGTGCAGCAATAGGTCTCTATCTTTATAATGGAGCAGGCGGGCCACTACAGGCCTGGGGGGTCTCCCAGGCGCCAACGGGCGGGCAGGCACCCTGTGTGCCCGTTCCAACGTGTAAAACGGAGTCAAACCCTCCGGGGCCACCTCGCTACGAAACCAGTTCTCCAGGTAGTCAAGCATACTTTCACCTTCAATTCCTTCCAGCAGGCCCACCACTCGCACATTATTCCGTCTATTACGTCCTTCAGCATCCTCGGCCCACTTCTCCAGTGCTTGGATCCGACACATAACATCACCCATTTGAACATCTAGTGCTTTCTGCAATGGCTCCAGAGCTTCCAGAGTAGTCTCCGTCTACTTCACCCGATCCACCAACTTCGCATGATCTGCCCGCAGGAGTCCCAGCCCCAACGACACTTGAGCAATGTCCTGCTGCAGCGCCTCCTTCGTGTCAGTGATCGCCCGGAGAATCTGATCCACCTGTTGCTGCATCATCCCCTCAGAAGGGGACTCGGCTTTCCACTGCGCTCTCTGCTCCCCCACGTCTCTGTAAGGCTCCGGGTGCCGCTCCTCCCTGCCTGCCACGCGGCTTCCCCATGGTCGTATGACTGTCGATTTTGTGAATACCTCAAAGGTCAGAACGACCCTTACCGCCACAGGTCTTCTCTGTGATGTCCTGATTCTTCTCTATGGAGAAACCTCACCTCCGGCGGCTGTCCAACAGCTCCTCAGCTCCATGCGGGCCGGTCCCCGCCGCCAGTAAGTTCTGCCGTCAGGACTCCCCACCGGCGCCCATAAATCACCGCAGGCGGACGCATCCACGCCTCTCCCGTGGAGACCTGACGCTGTGCCGGCGTCACTCCCCAGGGCGGCCGCCGATTATATCGCTGTGCAGCTGTAGCTCCTTCCCCCTCCGATTAACGTGGAATGCGGTGGGCACACCCAATGTCAGTAAACTCAGTCACAGTGCTGGTCCATCGCTCACCATCAGTGTCTCCGCGCTCTATCTAAATGAAGTTATGGGGCATAGAGTACAATCCACCGCCCAACCGACACCAGAAGGACACCCAGCCGGGCCACCCAGCAAACAATCCGGCCCTTAATACGTACACTGCAGTTGCAGGATGCTTTGAGCTGCCCCAGGGGGTCCGCCGGCCAAGCAGGAGTGTCTTTCCGGCTCCCTCCGCCCACGCCTGATCCAAAGGCAAGCTTTATGGAATGCCTATCCTGATAACCCACCTGCCGGGGGAGGCACATGGGGAGCAAGCACCTCATCCAAGTAAAACACCGCTGCGCCAGCCAGAAGTATTTCCGGGGTCGTCCCTTTATGCTGCCAATACTGTAATGTCAGCCCACAAAGTAGTAGCTTCTCCCAACATGGGCCACAACTAGGCCGCCACCGACCAGCCGCGCTCTTCACCCGCCGCCTCCTCCAAGTAATATACCGGCAGAGTCCGCCGCCTCGCTCTCAGCAGTACGGATCTTCTCCGTCGCGGCCCCGCACCTCACCGCCGCCGGGTATTTCAGGCGCTGCGGTTGGCCGCCATCGAGCCTTCCATCACTTCCCGGGCACCAGCAACGGGTGTTCGCCAGGCCGCACCGCAAGCGGGACTCTTCCGCGGCCGTCTCTAGTCGCCGCTTCCAATGCTATGCGGCTGCCCCGCCTCCATCTTGGCCGCACTCCAATTCAGCGGCCGTCGTCTCAATAATCGCCGATCCCAGCACAGGGCAGCAAGATCCCGGCCCATGCACCCCGTGGGTCCCCGCCGTCAGGGGGGCCCCCCCTCCGAGATCGCCGGGACAGCAAACCGGCGTTTTCACAGGAGAACCAGTGGGGCCGGCGCTGAGCTCTCAGCTCACGTGACAGTCCTCATCAGCGCCTAAGCCACGCCCCCTTCTGTTTCTCTTAATGGAAATGCAGATGTTTCCTTTGTAGCTGCGTCATCTCTTTTTCTTGTCCATCTACCTCTCCATCGATCTATAGATGCCCATTTCTTCAAGTTATACATTAATTCTTTTATCTGTAATTTCCTTCCTGATGCATTCAAACTTTCCAAATCCTTTTCAGTAAATTCTGATCTATATGGCTTCTGCAATATTTTTGACTTTTCTACATCTATTCCGAATTCTGCAGCCACCTCTACTATCTTCTCATGTAGATTTGTTGCTCTCCATGGTATACTCTTGCACAAAAACAGCAATTCATCATCCATATGAACCTAATCTATCTGAACCTATGATCCCAATAATCATCTCTTCCAAATCAACACTCAACTTGCTTACATCTATATTTTTTGGTTGTTTTTTTCTTTTCTAATCCTTTTGGCCACTCTTCTAAGTCTTCTGGTGAAAACCCATTAGAGTTTCCTGCAACTTCTTGTATCTACGAGTGTAATTCTCTTAAAAGTTTCAGTCACTTTCTCAAAATTTGGGAGATCTGACAATGAAATATTCGAATCACTCTCACTAGCTTGATCATCTGTCGTCACTATCTCTTTTCTAACGTTATTTCTTTGGACTGCCACTGTCTGAAGTTTTGGGGTATCTCGTTCATCACTATACAATGGAATAACAGGACCAATTGTCACTGGTACTGTCAATGCTTCAGCATTAAAACCTAACTAATTCATTTTCTGAATTATTTCTTCTTTTGTCTTATCCAATACATTCTTTTCCTTCTCTTGTAAAATTCCGCTAACTGTTGGATCATTTAAAACCTGTAGAACTAATGGAGTTCCCAACATTGGCGCTCTTGGAGTGATATCTCTGGCATTCTCTTGATAAGGCGGAGGCCTTTTAACTAATATGTCCTCTAATAAATCATCATCCGATTCATCACAGCCTGTTCTTGTCGCACTTATGTGTTTCATTTTTTCTTTACATTTACTCCCTTCTTGATCTTCAGCCATCAAAACTTGATATAAGCCTTCAGTTACCACAGCTCTTCTCCATCTTTTCATCTGATCACCTCTAGTGTCAAATGAGTATCTTGGCAAGAATCCTCTATCGATCCTACTACCCCCTCTGTATTTCTCTTGTTCAAATGCCTCAACTTCCCACTCCTCTAAAGCTTCATACTGCGTTAATCTAGGATTTGGTTCTAATGAATTCATCTGATTTCTCAAATTCTGACGAATCCTTACATTGAACATACCATGTTCTGGAAACGCTAAAACGCCATCACCTTTCGTGTACTCTACCCAATTTTCCAACCACACACAAGTATGATATCCTCTTTCCATCATCATAAAAGAAGCAGGCGTATTAGAAGGTGGCATAATAATTCCCTCACTAGGTACTATACGCTTATCCTTTTCAAAGAAATTTTTAATTTTATTAATGAACTTCATTTTCTAGACTCCTGTGACTAATTAATTCAACAGGCAAAATTCAGAAACTCTAACGTATTCTTGCGTATTCTTGCGTATTCTATTTGCTAAAACTCGTGCTAAACCAGCACGACTCACACTACCAATCCAATCAGAACTCACTAAGTATCCTTCCTCACAACCAATACTAGCGTTGCTCTTGTCTTCTGTCTAATCAGAGCATAGCACACACCTACTGGTCTGACCAATGCCTGCGTAGCTTTTTGTGATGTCAGTTTTTACTCCTACTACTGACCCTCTCTTTACAATCTGTTCTTGTTACACCCCCGCTGTTTCAACCAATACCAGCGCGGTTCTCTGTGATGTCAGTATGACTCCTGCTACTGACCCTCCCTTTACAAGGTAATACGACAATGTTTCTAAACCTTTATTTATCAAATTTCTGTTAGTAGCAACGTGAAAACAGCTACTCTGTCTTGTCGGCTAAACCAAAGATAGTTTCTTCACTCGCTTCAAAGAGAAAAAAATACTTCCTTACGCTGTGAGTAAAAAACACTGTTTACCCTTCACTTAAGCTTGGGGAGGATCTTTTACTCCTCTAGGGATACTCCTCTTTTGGGTAAGGCCAGAGTTTCTCAGGTGGACCCTTCGCTATCATTCACACTCTACTCTCATACGATATAGTCCCTGATATAACACCTACAGCCCTCTGTAGCTTTTAGGTATTATGACAACAGACGAGTAACCTTCTGCAGTGTGATTTCCTTACCACACTCTTCTAAATTCCATTCCCGGGATTCCCAGCTATCTCTGTACCTGTACTTACAGACAACAAAGAACGCGACACTATTAGTGTTAAACATATAGATAATAATAAATAATCAATAATCAACAAACTAATCAATAATAACCATAGCTCTGCTACCAGAAAAACTGATCCAGCGGAAAGGCCAAGGATGGACACTTTACAGTCAACCTTTCAACGGGGTGCATATACATTTAACCCAAATATTTCATCCACTTTTCCTGGCAGATCCGCTGGGGGGTTTTGTTTTTGTCACGTTTTATAATTCACTCAGTTCTGATTATTCTGCTTTCTGTAATCTCAAACAATTTATAACCATATTTTGTGACCAGCTAATCTTTCACTAATCAACACTCTTTCCTCTGGTCGATGGACCATTAGTTGACTTAGTTGATGGTGATATTAACAGCTTAACTAACTAATCCATAGATCTCAGTGAAATAACCACAGACTCTGGGTAAGATTCATAAGTTTTATCTAAAATTTCAGTCATAAATTGAACTCTCCCGGATACAAATTCACAGTGCAAACACCTTCATTCTTTGCATAAGAGAAAAATATTTCATTTGGCAAACAAGCATTAACACAAACCCATTTGGCAACAAAATGCATAAGAGTGGATAGTTGAAGAGACAGCAGGTTCAAGACAAATTACATTTGCAAAGAAAATATGCAAATTGGAGACAGACTAATAGTTACCTAATTATGAATGAAAATCTGGAAAACCAACCCTCTGGCCAAAGGACTGGTGGGGGAATTACAATCAGGAGACAAAGATATAGGATAGCATCAGGACAGGACAAATGCTTTCTAAACTTCTTTCTTAAACCCGACGCACTGGAGCGCTTCCCTTTCTTACACTCTCTCCCTCCTCGATATTCTTTCGGAATCTCCGAATCTAGTCACGCTGTCATTTGGATCTGTATCTTCCCAGTCTGCTCTCTCTCCTCTTCTACTAACAGCTCTCACCTCTCTCTCTCAGCATCAATGTGATCTGCATCATTTCTTGTGACATCTCATCCCTCAAGCAGCTTCAGCTAACTTAGTTACTCTAGGTATAGTCTTTAATTCAACATGTCCCACCCTCTAAAGTTGCAAATATCAGTGAAATGGTGCCTTTAATTCAACATGTCCCACCCTCTAAAGTTGCAAATATCAGTGAAATGTTGCATATGATTGGTCGGGGCAAAAGGAATTTCACCATACCATGCTGACATATTCATTTTTAGTAACGTACTTATTGTTCTGCAAACCCTCCCCTTTAACTCATTCATAACTTTAATTATTGTACATGTATCATTGCAACATTTTATTAACATCTCAATACAGTCTTCATAGACGAGGGATACATAGCACCACTTTTCAACGTCGCCTATCCTTGTCATCTGTTCAATTCTTCAACATATGATCCTCACTGTTCACCAGCCACTTCTACTCTATCCCATGTTATTGTTAAATTCCTGAGCAAAAGCATTAATAATAGCAGGCGTCTTTTAAATTCAAGCAAGCAGATGCCGGGCATGTGGTTCCTCAAGACCACGTGTTAGTCCTTCTTGCACATGCGTGAGAGTTTTTCCCTCTCAAAGTAAGTTAGTCACGTTATTACTACGCAATTCTGGTTCGCACATGCGTAAAACTTTCCGCACATTAGAGCGAGTTTTAGTCGCGTTGCCATTTTATTTCACATTCATTTTTTTAAATTTAATATCTGTTTATTGAACAGAAGCAAATAGAAAATTATACATGCCACAAAGAGTGAAGGATAATAGGCGGGGGGGGGGGGGTAACAAATCGACAAAAATAAAATAAAACGATCAGTCCGAAGACCCGGTAATAAAGAAAGGTATATAGTATTCGAGAGTTTTCAACACATATGGGAGAGTGGCATAGCAAGAGTCCAAAACTTAAAATTCAGCCTTCTGGAGAGCGTTCTCTTCAGTTTTCAGGCCATGCAAGGGGCTAAGAGATAAAGGTCCAGCGAGGACGAGAGTGGCTAACAGTGAAGGACCACAGCTGCAACCAAGGTAGCGAACAGGGAATCAAAGCTAACAAGAGTTAGGCAGAGCAGGGCCCCCGCCCAATCGAAAGGCACAGGTCATAATGTGATTCCATCAATACGTGTTGTGACAGATAACGGAAGTACCATCATATAACAAGTAAAAGAAAGGGAGATGAAGAAAAGAAAGGAGAAGAAAAAAGAAGAAGAGAGGAGAGGGAACAGAAGAAGGCAAGGACAAAGAAAAAAGAGACAGAAAAAAGCGCATGTGCCAGGGTAATGAGGAGGAGGGAGCGAAGCCAAGACCCAGAGTGAAAGCCAGCGGTCCTAGGGCTCGGGGGGGCCCGCCCAGCAGGTATCGCAGACTATTCCGAGGAGTCTGGTCTCCCACCTCTAGAGTAAGGCTCCAAGGGATCATCGAACAGTTGCAGAGCCAGCAGTCTAGGAGGCATCAGTCGGGAATGTTTGGTTTAGTAAGGTGGTGTATGAGCGGACGCCAGATGCGATCAAAGTGTCTGTCAGTATGAGTGAGATGCGCAGTAAGCAGCTCCAGTGAAAGGACGTCCCATAGTCGGAGAAACCATGCAGCAATCGGCGGGGTGGGGCCGCTGCCAGCAGGAGGCAATGGACTGTCGCGCTGCACCTAGTATGTGAAGGATGAGGTGCCAGTGGGCCGAGGTCATGGCTTTTAGCGTATTGGGCCGGATGCCCAGGAGCACCAGGAGCGGGGAAGCAGGGATCGGGAAACCCACCACCTCCTTGATGTGGCTGAGGACCTCCTTCCAGAACACAGTGAGCTCCGAGCAAGACCACCAAATGTGCAAGAAGTCCCCTCTATCAGTCTGTCATCTCCAACAGATCGGAGAAGTGTCCGGGAACATCTGATCTGGTGGAGGCGAGTAGGAGTATAATACCACCGAGTCATCAATTTGTAGGCAGATTTGCGCTGAGGAATGCTACGGTATACCTTAGGAATATCCTTCCACAGGCGGTCCCATTCATCTGGGGAGACATCAGCAGCCAAGTCAGAGGCCCAGCGAGTTTGATAGCCATGGAGTGGTAGATGCCCAGAGTGTTGGAGGACCAAATAGGTTTTAGAAATGAGGCTTTTAGACCCGTCAAATCTACGGACCAGGGACTCAAAGGGGGTGAGTTGTCGAGTCACTTCTCGAGATTACGCGGGAGATGACAACCAGTGACGCAGTTGGCAGTACTGTAGGCGCACATTGTCAGTAAAGTTGGAGAATTGTTTGCAATGATCAAAAGAGCGGAGGGGAGAGCCCTGCAAGAAGTCCTGGAGAACACATCGACCCTCTATGGTCCAAGCCTCAAAGGCCTGAGGCTGAAGAGCAGGGGGAATGCAGGATTGTGTGTCATTGGGGTCTTAGGAGAGGGGAAAGTCGTGAGGCCCCTGGAGAGCGCCAATCTATCCCATATCTCCAAGACCGTTCTCGTTAGCGTTGCCAAGTAGGCACTGCGTGGCCGCGCCTCATGCCGAAACCAGGCGAGGTCCAATAGTGGTCTGCAAGCCACCGCACGGTCCATATGGAACCAATGTTTCTCGCTTTCAGGAACGATCCATTCCGAAATAAAACGGAAGTGGCAAGCCCAGTAGTATTCCAGCAAGTTGGGACAGGCCAGGCCACCCCGAGATCTGGAAGGAGGAGTATTCTGTGGGAGAAGTAGGGAGAGACTGGAACAAATAGAGAATTTTAGGAAGAAGGGGCATCTTAACAGCGTGAAGGCGGCATACCCATGCCAAGGGAAGACCTTCTCACCGATGCATTTAAGTCTAAGCCCAAGTAACAAATCGACTCAACAGTCCACTGCACCAGGAGCAGGTCCCGCAAGCTCTGGACCTCCGATGCCAAAAGCGTGAGATTAAGAGCGTGGGATTTTTCCAGATTAATTCGATAACCCGAAGCAGCCTCAAAGGATCCCAAGAGTTCAGCCACAGCAGAAAGGGAAGATGACGGAGAAGACAGAGACAGCAGCAAGTCATCGGCAAAGAGGGAAGCCTTATGCTCCGAACCCCCATACGGATACCTTGAATATCCTGATTGCAGCGGATAGCGATAGCAAGGGGCTTGACAGCTAGTGCGAAAAGTAGGGGAGAAAGCGGACATCCCTGGCGCGTGCCCGGTGGATAAAAATTGGGGCGGTGGTAGAGCCTTTAAAGCAAATACGAGTGGTAGGTTTTGCTTAGGAGGCCATCGATTTAGAAATAAAACCCGGTCCCAAGCCAATCTTCTGAAGAACTGCCCGAAGGAAGCCCCAGTCCACGCGGTCAAACGCCTTCTCAGCGTCGAGGGAGACCAGACAAGCAGGGATGACTCTGATACGCGACTTTTTCACCAAGTGGGCAAATACGCCGAATATTATCGGCGCCCTGTTGGTGGCGGACGAAACCCACCTGATCAGGGTCAATGACCCCCAGAAGATGGGGTTCCAACCGGTTTGCTAAAATTTTTGTGAAGAGTTTGGCGTCCGTATTTAACAAGGCAATGGGGCAGAAAGAAGCCGCCAGGGTCGGGTCCTTACCAGGCTTGGGGACCAGCATGATTTCCGCCTCATTCATCGTAGGAGAGAGACCCGTACAGTCAGTAAAGCTATTAAAGAGATGAAGTAGATGATCTCGTAATTGCGGGTAAAAGACCCGGTAAAAAGTAAGCGGAAGACCGTCCGGACCCGGCGTTTTACCCGTCGGTAGTTGCTTCAGTGCCTTCGCAATTTCCCCATGGGTGATAGGTTCATCAAGTACCTCCTTGAAGAAAGGATCGATAGGGTCCCAGGGGCAAGCATCAAGGAACTTCTCAGCTGCCTCCAAGGGGCAAGGAGCATGGGCATAAAGATCCGTGTAGAAGGCCATTAGGTACGACTCTTTTCCTTCTCCGAGGTAGCCCAGGAGCCATCGGGACACTTGAGCTTTGCAATGTGAGAGCGAGCAACCTGAGCCCGCAGACGGCGTGCTAAGCACGCTCCAACCTTATTGCCACAGACCTAGAAGTTTTGCTTAAGTTTGACAAGCAACCGTTCAGCCTTATTAGTACGGTGCAAGCGTAGTTGACCGCGCAGGGCAGTCAGATGGCGTTTGTTAGCAAGAGAAGGAGAGGCATGATCTTCGCGTTCTAGATCTTTGATATCACGGGAAAGACTGGTTTCCACCAAACGGGCCTCGCGGGTCCGTGTCATGCCCCACGGTCCGCGAATCCCGACGCTGTAGTATTTAAGGAGCCTCGAGGCAAGGAAACGCGCTTAGCGTTCTTGCCTCGAGATTCACTTCCATCCCGACGCTCAGCTGCCTGACTTCCGTCAACGTATTTCCTGGTTCCGGCTACGCTCTAAGGAACAAAGCCGGCTTGCTGTATATCGCCGCGTTGTTCAATCTCCGTGGCGTTTCGTTCCTGCCCGCTTCCTCACCACCGCTAGCGGGGCGGACTTTGCCCCTCTTCCCTTCAACCACAAGTGAGAGGTACCCAGGTAATCCTGGCTAGTGAAAGCATTTTAAGGATTGGTATCCTCTTCATTACTTCCTGGCGCTATAGTGGTGCTGAGAATACAAGCGCTTGTTGTCCCTTCACGCCGGGCGGTTCCCAGAGCTTTCCACGTGGTCTGGAGAGTGTCTTGCTCCGCTCATACCGGCTTCTATTGCCCTAGTTCTTCCCCTTCTTATTTTACCCTCATTGTTCCCTCCTTAAGACACGCACTCCATTGGCTGTCACTGCTCCTTCTACCAGCCAGGCGTGGTTTAGGATAATAGTACCCTGAAGGTGTTCCTTCGAGTGCCCACTCTAGTGGGGTGTTTTCCAGTTCCTCTCCCCCTGCAGTAGTATCCTGTCGCTCCCTGGGGTTATTGCGTGAATCACTGTGCTGACCATCTTCACGACAGAAACACGGTTGTGTCATTCGTTTCAGTAGAACACCTACCTTCCACAGTGGTCACCAGGCAAAATAGAATCCAGTGAGCTGGTAGTTCCTCAGCAACATTACAGGGGGTAAGCAGACAGCAGGTATAGGGTAGACTCTGGGGTTGATTCTTACTCCCTTCTAACTTTGTGCTCTCCTTTACTTAGGATCTTACAGTGAACCCTTGACGCCTTCTCATTACAAGAATAGACTTCCTGACACAGGGGTAGGTGAGGTCAAGAGTTGAGTTTTACAAAAGGGATGTTCGTATGTGGCAGTGTTTACACAGTCTTTGTTTTACAGGGTGTGTGCCAGGCGTAGATCTTCTTACTTGCTGAACCAGACGCCAGTTACACCATTGAAGTGCGAACCCTCCTTCCCTTGTTTTGTTTCCCTGTTTTCCCCTGGCGAGTCTTCCGAGTCTCTAGAGTCTGATAGAGTCGGAAGACCGCTGGGGAAGGCTGAGGTATTCTCTTCAGGTTCCTGACGCTCCTGCGGAACTTCTGACAGCCCTTACAGAACGCTAAGCCCTAGTGGTGTGTTCCGCCCGAGCGCCATGGACCTGGGAGCAGTCTCCCTAGCTGATGTAGCCGGCATGATAGGTAACTTGCAGTTGGAAACACAGGCCTTGGCAGCGAGAGTAGATGCCCTTCAACGTCATCACGCTGGCTCGGCACAGGGTGGGAGTTCTGATGTTACACCACCGATTATCCAAGTCACCACTCCTCCTTCCATTCCTTTAGCACCACCAGAGAGGTTCTCGGGGGATGCTGCTCGATGCGCCGCATTCCTTAGCCAGTGTCAATTGCACTTTTCCTGTAAAAGTAATAGCTTTCCCTCTGATCAGTCCCGGGTCGCCTTTATGATTTCGTATCTGAGTGGCCCCGCAGCAGATTTGGCCATTCCCTTAGTCGACAGAAATGACCCGGTGCTGCATAACCATTCAGCCTTTAAAAGAGAGTTCTGCAAATTATTTGACCGGCACACATACACTCACTCTGCAGATACCGAGTTGTTAGCACTCAAACAGGGCAATCATGACTTGGTGCAATACATTACTTCCTTTCGTAGACTAGTGGTGGAATCTAACTGGCCAGAAGAAAAGCGTAGCACTCTCTTCTATAGGGGGCTATGCGATGATTTGAAGGATGCCCTTTCACAAATAGTAGATCTACCCGAGTCATGTGTGGACCCATTGACTTAGTAGTCAAAATAGAACACCGACTACATGAGAGAAAGCAGGAAAAGGGACGATCAGAACCCCGTTATGTGTCTTCTAGGGAAAAGAAGAGCGAACCTCCCAAAGGTGGAGATGAGAGTGAGCCCATGCAAATAGGGGTTTTGAGGGGTCCCTTGACACCTGAAGAAAGACAAAGAAGGCGCACTAATGGACTCTGCTTGTATTGTGGGAAAGCCGGTCATTTCTTGAGGTCTTGTCCGAGTAAACCAACTCAGTCGGACAAGGCGGGAAACTAGGGAGCCCGAGGCCCTCTGAGGCAAGGATCCCGGGTGGTTCAGATGGTTTTGTCTCTTCTGTTCACCCTACTACTAATCCCGTTACACATCTCTACGTATCCGCCCAGCTATCCTTCGCACACATTGGGTTACAGGTGGCCATAATGATAGATTCCGGTGCTTCGGGGAATTACATGGACTCAGAGTGGGCTAGAGAAAACCTGATACCCTGTAGAAAGAAAGGAGAAGTAAACGGGGTCACCACTATTGACGGGCGCCCCCTTGTCTCAGGTCCAGTAACCCATCAAACGATCATGCTACACATGGTCATAGATCCCGGCCATCAAGAGGATATAGTGTTTGATTTAATACGTTCTCCACAGATTCCGGTGTTATTGGGCATACCATGGTTAAAGACCCACAACCCTGTGATAGACTGGGAGAAATCCACCCTTGGGTTTCGTCCTCTTAAGGAACGAGACGTAGTGATTGCAAGTACACATGTCACCGTTGAGGCGAACGAAACAGAATCCATTCCCGAGGTGCCCTCTTACTACCAGGATTTAGCGACAGTGTTTGACCCCAAAGAAGCGGAAGTCCTTCCCCCACATCGGGCATACGACTGTCGTATTGATCTTGAGATAGGAGCCAGAATACCATGCAGCAGGGTGTATTCACTTACTGAAAAAGAGAACACGTATCTGAGGGAATACCTAGACACCATGTTGGAAAAGGGCTTTATTCGCCCCTCACGCTCTCCTGCCTCTTCTTCATTATTTTTTATACCCAAACGGGAGGGGGGTCTTCGCTGCTGTATAGATTATAGGAAACTGAATCTTGTCACCATCAAGAACCGGTACCCCCTGCCTCTGATCGCCTCCCTCCTTGACAGAGTACGTGGTGCCCAGTTCTTCACGAAACTGGATCTGCGTGGCGCTTATCACCTGGTGCGTGTCAGGGAGGGAGACGAGTGGAAGACAGCTTTTTGTACCAAGTACGGTTTATTTGAATATCTTGTGATGCCCTTTGGGCTTTGTAATGCTCCTGCAGCATTCCAGTTTTTCATAAATGAGGTACTCCGAGACATGCTTGACGAGTACGTGATTGCCTACATTGACGATCTTTTGATCTTTTGATCTTTTCATCCTCTGTCGGACCACGTTCTCCACGTGCGAAAGGTGTTGGAACGCCTCCGCGATAATCAGTTGTACTGTAAGTTGGAGAAATGCACCTTCCATACACAAGAGGTGCCGTTTTTGGGTTTTGTTGTCTCCCCCTGGGGCCTAGCTATGGACCCCGGTAAGGTTACAGCAGTTCTCTCTTGGCCTGCACCCTGTTCAGTCAAAGAACTACAAAGCTTTCTGGGCTTTGCCAATTTCTATAGACGTTTTATACGAGACTTTTCAGAATTGGCAAGTCCCCTCACCACACTGTTGAGAAAGGGTGTTTTGTTTGCCTGGTCTAGGGAGGCAGAGGATGCTTTTCAACGGCTGCGACTGGCCTTCACGAGAGCCCCCATCCTACGTCATCCAGATCCAGCCTTGCCCTTTGTGGTGGAAGTGGATGCCTCACAGGTAGCAGTGGGAGGTGTCCTCAGTCAAAAGGACCCTGTCTTAGGACACTGTCACCCGGTGGCCTATTTCTCGCACAAGTACACCCCTGCAGAATACAACTACGCAGTGGGGGATAAGGAGCTCCTTGCAATAAAGAAGGCCTTTGAAGAATGGAGGCAGTATCTCTTAGGCGCACGTTTTCCGGCTACCGTATACACAGACCACCGTAATCTGCAGTACCTGAAATCCGCCAAGGCATTGTCAATGCGACAACTACGTTGGTCTCAATTTTTTGGTGAATATGACTTCACCATTCAATATAGGCCTGGGAGGCGGAATGGCAAGGCTGACGCCTTATCCCGCTTAGGTTTCACGCCACCAGATGAGCCTGTGGAAATTCCAAACATCATACCAAGAGAAGCGATCATAGGTGGGGTGCTCACGGAAGATGAGTTCCGTAGACAAATTCGGTTGGCCCAATCCTCAGAAAAGATGTGGGAGGTGGTAGGCACCCACGAGACGGTGGTAAACGATGGGTATGTCTGCATTCAAGGCGGGGTGGTATTACCTACACAAGAGTTACAAGAACAAGTCATGAAATGGTACCATACACATCCTTTAGCAGGTCATCCAGGCATAAAGAAAACCACCAAGACAATACGTGAACGTTTTTGGTGGCCTAACATGTCAAAGGACATAGAAACGTATGTCAAAGTTTGTTCTATATGTGCCCAAACCAAGGTGTCCCACCAAAATCCAGTAGGTCTACTCCTGCCATTGGCTTCCCCGCCAGGTCCCTGGCATACGGTATCACTTGATTTCATAGTGGAGTTACCTGTTACCAAGAGAAAGAACAATACTGTCCTAGTGGTAGTAGATCTATTCACGAAGACCGCTCACTTTGTCCCTTTAGATGGATTGCCCACCGCTATGGAATTGGCTTCGGTATTTTTGCATCAGGTGGTGCGTCTCCATGGATTCCCTTCTGTCTTGGTTTCCGATAGGGGGCCCAGTTCGTGTCCAGGTTTTGGAGGGGCTTATGCTCCCTGCTTCAAATAGATGTCAGATTATCTTCTAGTCATCATCCTCAGTCAGACGGGCAAACTGAGAGAATTAACCAGTGTTTCGAGCAGTACATCAGAAACCAGGTCGTACATTCTCCGTCGGATTGGGATGAGTGGGTATGGGTGGCAGAGATCGCTTACAACAATAGCCCACATTCTTCCATCAAGCACTCACCTTTCTTTTGTACTGCGGGGTTTCATCCTAAGTTATTACCATCTGGGTGTTCCCCAGACAGCCCTATTCCAGCAGCAGACCATCTGGTACACAAACTTGTAAACCTGCACAAAGTAACCTTGGAGACTCTTGACATGGCGAAAGTGCGTTACAAGGAGGGGGCAGACTTACATAGGAGAATAGAACCCATCTATACACCGGGGGATAAGGTGTGGCTTTCCACCAAACATTTGACGCTCAGTGGTTCACGCAAGTTCAATCCCAAATTCATAGGCCCTTACTGAGTATTAAAGGTGATAAACCCAGTAGCCCTGAAGTTAGAATTGCCTGCCTCCTTCAGGATTCACCCTGTTTTTCACGTCTCATTGATTAAACCTGTTGAGCCGGGCACTTCAGTACCAAGACGGCCCGCGCCTGTTATCGTTCAGGACAGCGAGGAATATGAAGTGGAAACCATAGTGGATTCTCGTATAGTGGGAAAAGCTCTCCAATACCTGTTGCACTGGAAGGGATATGGGGTGGAAGAACGTACGTGGGAACCGGCTAGCGCAGTGCACGCTCCTCGCTTGATTCGTCAGTTTCACCAGCGATATCCTGATAAACTCAAACAGTCGGGGGGACATTGTGGGGGGAGTGTGCTGTCATGCCCCGCGGTCCGCGAATCCCGACGCTGTAGTATTTAAGGAGCCTCGAGGCAAGGAAACGCGCTTAGCGTTCTTGCCTCGAGATTCACTTCCGTCCCGACGCTCCGCTGCCTGACTTCCGTCAACGTATTTCCTGGTTCCGGCTACGCTTTAAGGAACGAAGCCGGCTTGCTGTATATCGCTGCGTTGTTCAATCTCCGTGGCGTTTCGTTCCTGTCCGCTTCCTCACCACCGCTAGCGGGGCGGACTTTGCCCCTCTTCCCTTCAACCACAAGTGAGAGGTACCCCGGTAATCCTGGCTAGTGAAAGCATTTTAAGGATTGGTATTCTCTTCATTACTTCCTGGCGCTATAGTGGTGCTGAGAATATAAGCGCTTGTTGTCCCTTCACGCCGGGCGGTTCCCAGAGCTTTCCACGTGGTCTGGAGAGTGTCTTGCTCCGCTCATACCGGCTTCTATTGCCCTAGTTCTTCCCCTTCTTATTTTACCCTCATTGTTCCCTCCTTAAGACACGCACTCCATTGGCTGTCACTGCTCCTTCTACCAGCCAGGCGTGGTTTAGGAAAATAGTACCCTGAAGGTGTTCCTTCGAGTGCCCACTCTAGTGGGGTGTTTTCCAGTTCCTCTCCCCCTGCAGTAGTATCCTGTCGCTCCCTGGGGTTATTGCGTGAATCACTGTGCTGACCATCTTCACGACAGAAACACGGTTGTGTCATTCGTTTCAGTAGAACACCTACCTTCCACAGTGGTCACCAGGCAAAATAGAATCCAGTGAGCTGGTAGTTCCTCAGCAACATTACTGGGGGTAAGCAGACAGCAGGTATAGGGTAGACTCTGGGGTTGATTCTTACTCCCTTCTAACTTTGTGCTCTCCTTTACTTAGGATCTTACAGTGAACCCTTGACGCCTTCTCATTACAAGAATAGACTTCCTGACACAGGGGTAGGTGAGGTCAAGAGTTGAGTTTTACAAAAGGGTTGTTCGTATGTGGCAGTGTTTACACAGTCTTTGTTTTACAGGGTGTGTGCCAGGCGTAGATCTTCTTACTTGCTGAACCAGACGCCAGTTACACCATTGAAGTGCGAACACTCCTTCCCTTGTTTTGTTTCCCTGTTTTCCCCTGGCGAGTCTTCCGAGTCTCTAGAGTCTGATAGAGTCGGAAGGCCGCTGGGGAAGGCTGAGGTATTCTCTTCAGGTTCCTGACGCTCCTGCGGAACTTCTGACAGCCCTTACAATATGGAGGTGATAACCTCCCGAACAGTAGACTTGAAGGCTTCCCTACGAACATCCTTAGGAGTATCAGCAAGAGTATTAGTCGCAAAGAAGGATTCAATCTCCTTACGGATGTCCGCCACGTCCACTGGGTCTCGGAGAGCTTGGGGGGGGGGCAACCGCCACCGTGGAAGGGGGTCATCCCGGATAGTGGGAGGCAGAAGCACTTGATCAGAGATAGAGATGTCCGAGATGTCCACCGTGCAGAGGAGGTGGGCCAGGGAAAGCGAAAGAAAAAAGTTATCAATTCGCGAATAGGAACGGTGGACGTGGGATTAAAAAGAATAGTCTCGAGAGTCCGGATGCAGATATCTCCAGGCATCAACCAAACCAAGGTCAGTAATGGCATTCTTCAATTGCGCCGACATCGCCCCAGAGACGTGGTGCGCCTGCGCAGTGCGCTCTCGCTCAGGATCCCAAACCAAATTAAAATCGCATCCAAGGACAATAGGGGTAGAGACCGAGAGTAATAGCGTCCCTAGATGTTGGCGCAAGTACACATCCTGTTTCTGATTGGGGGTGTTTATATTAACGAAATTGCAAGAGCCCCAAACCATGTCAATCTTGAGAAATCTCCCGTCATCGTCAGCTATGCATTGGGAGGAGGTTGCTCGCCAGCCAGGTTTACAAAAAGATCGCCACACCACCAGTCTTATAAGGGGAACTTGCCCAAAATTGGGTGGGGTATTTGCGGTGTGGTACATAAGGTGAGTGTCAGAGGAAAGCAGATGGGTTTCCTGTAGAAAAACCACATCAGGATCATGTTGAGATAGATAGCGCCAAACCTGCCGACGCTTAGTGGGAGAGTTGAGGCCCTTTACATTAAGGGAAAGAAATGTGACGTGTGGGAGGAGGGAGCAGCGCACTTCAGCAGCAACAATGCGCAGGAAGGAGCGAGACCCCCAGTCCTGCCAGGAACATACCCGGGAAGCTAAAGAAGACAGACCCCAGGACTAGGAGCCCAAGAGCCCGCCAGAAACTTGCAGGAGAGGAGTAGAAGCCGGGCGACGGGGGCAGCAGCAGTGAACATAAAGCAAGCACAGGGGCGAAGGCCCAACCGACCCCACATAGTGACCAATAGTTCCTCTCCTCAACCCAAAAGTAACATCGCAGCCCAGCCACTAGAAAAGGCACATCCGGAAAGAGCACAGAGTAGAGGGAGCAGAAAAGAGGAAAGAGAGAGACGAAAAGGAATGAAGAATAAACAGGCCAACTGGGCCAATGCAACGTAGAGTCTAGTCTGGATAGTCCGGGTTCACAAAGGCGGACCTTCACGGTGAAGTCACTCTCCTATAGGACTCCAAAGAGGGGGGCAGCGGGTACTTACGAGGTGGAGAGCCTCTGCCGGGAGCGTCCCTTGCATAGATGTAGGAGAAGCATAATTGAGTCCAGTCACCAGGTCCTAGTCAGGGGATTCCAAAGGGAGGCGCAAGGTGAAAACATTGTCAGGCATGTCGCTTTGTAGAAGGCAACTAGTTCGTGAGAGACGGGGAGGCTCTCAGGGAACGAACTTGGTTGATGACTTCCTGTTTAGCTTGAGACGTTTCAAGATCCCTGGAGAGGCGCCTGGAGCGGGGAGGAGGAACAGTGGACCATTCCGGCCGGAGTGGACCCATAGGACGTGTACGAGAGGACGGGAGGTCATCATTATCAGAATCAACAGGAAGATGGAGAAGACACTGCGCCTCCTGCAGGCACTGGACAACCCCCCTCCTACCCTCCCAGGTAAACATCAAAGCAAAAGGGTGGCCCCATTGATATTTAACCTCAAGGTCTCTTAGTTTGTCTGTCACAGGTTTGAAGCTTTTCCTCCGTCGGAGCGTGGAAGGTGCGAGGTCTTGGAAAATTTGAATAGAGAGTCCACTGTAGGAGATCGTTTGAACTCCCTGTACCTTGCGGAGGATAGCTTCCTTGTCAGCAAAGCAGTGGACCCGCGTGATGATGTCAGGGACAAAATTAGGTTGATTGCGAGGACCAGGTATCTGATGGGCACTATCGAGCATAGGCGGGGAGGAGCCCTCACCTTCAGAAATGGCATGAAGGAGGTCCGCTGTGTATGCCAGGATGTCTTTTCCCTCCGTTCCTAATGAGACACCTCGGATGCGGAGGTTGTTCCGCCTACTGCGGTTTTCTAGGTCCTCCTGCTTCAGCTGAAGGGTGATGTTCTGTTTTTCAAGTTCAGATACCTTTTTCCAGAGTCCGTCGAGATCTTCCGTCCTAGCGTCCATTGTTTGTTCAAGGCCATCAACCCTTTCGCCAATCTCAGTAAACCTCTCTGCGAATATCTTGTAAACCAGCCTTGAAGTCCTGGTGAAGGGAGCCAATCTCAGATTTGATTTCCTGTAGGAATGTCAACATATAGGCCTGGGTGATGGGCCCCCAGAGGAAGGCAACCCAGAGGATGCTAAAGAGGAGGAAGGGTCCTCCTGCGCATGGGGAAGTGTTTTGGACCACAAGGAGGTCAACGGGTTCTTGCGGGAGGCTGCAGCGTCAGGATCCTTAGCGCCTCTGTGCTTAGGAGGCATATCTGCAAAGTTCGGAGGAGCTGGGGGCTCAGTGCTAGGGAGAGAACCACAATACAGTCAGAGAGCGGACCAGGGAAAACCTGAGGAGAATCAGCAAGGCCGCAGAGGATTGCGTGGCACCAAGACGGCGCGGACACTGGCAGCCAGGGCGAAAGCAGGGGCCAGTATCTCCCAGGTGCGTAGGGCAGGCAAGGTGGTAGAGAAGCACAGGCAGACGTGTCCCTGGAGGCCGATGAGAGGTGACCCGTGAGCAGCCAAGCAGAGCCAGCGAAGTAGAGGCCACTCCCAAGGCAGGGCTGCAGGCCCAGAGCAGCGAGGAGGTCGTTGGGCTGAGAAGAGGCGGAATGGGCCGGTAGAGGGGCCACCAGACCAAGGAGAAAGTCTCTAGGAGGAAGCAAGGCCGCACTTGATGCAAAACAGTTCCCCGCAGGATTCAAAGGGTCTCCAGGGGCCACATGAAGCAGGAGCGTGGCAAAGCAGGGCCCAGAGAGCAGGAGAGGCCAAGGCGAGCGAAAGGGAGGGGGGGTGCCGCAGTGCACGTCCCCACTCAAGCCGACCCCCACAGCCAAGGACTCAGGGAACAGACAGGGGCATCAGCGTTGGGCCGGGGGGAGGGAGGGCGCAGGCCGCAGGGAATGGCAAAATGGTAGGCTTGGCGCCAGGGAGAGCACTGAAAGTCACCCGGGCCAACCGCACCTTCAATGGCGCACCCCCCTGTTCCGGTACCTCCTGTCCCAGAGTAGAGTAGCGTAGTCCACTTTGTACGTAGGTCACATCGGTTGGGCCAGGTACTCACGCAGCAAGGCTCAGCAGGCCACAGGAACGGTTGCCGCTCACTCCCATGAGCGTCGGGGTCCAGTTGGGGTAAACAGGCTGCACACAGGGCCCCAGGCAGTGCGGGGTGGGGGCCGGGCCTTCAGGATCTCTCCGCAGCAAAAGCGTCATGGCGGAGCAGCCGGGGAAGGCGTCAGGCACCGCTCAAGGCTCCACCGCAGCCAGCAGGCAAAATGGCGGCGGGAGCAGAGCGGATCGTCGTCGGGCTAGAGCACCTCCAAACAGGGTCCCCAGGCAGCCCCGGCAATGGCAAATGGAAGCAGCAAGTTCCCTCAAAGGAGTCAGGGCTCCACAGGCGGCATATTGGACCCTGTGACCGAAAAAGGCTTATACGGGAAGCGCCGAGGCAGAGACTCGATGACACATGTCTTACTCCATGCGCGCCCAAGCCACACACCCCATTTCACATTAATTTAAGCATGCGTAAAGCTTTTCTCCCCATATTGGTGTCTGGTGCATATTCATTCCATTCCATTCATAGTTTTAACAGTTAGTAAATGTTAACAAGGATTGCTTCAAGCAAGTTTTGTGTTCCTTGCTCCATCAGTACTACCCGACGGACTCAACCATTGATGTAATGGGAGTTCCTATATTAAGCAAGTACTGGTCATGCAGGGAACCAGATGAGTGATAATTAAATATACCTTCAGGTATACCCAAACAATGTGTTTTATTCGGAGGGTACCTGGGTCATGAATAAAAATGTGAATATGTTGGGATTTACTGAATATAATTGTTCAGTTGTACCCCATTTACATTGCCAACATGTTTCGGCCCTCGCTAGG
This sequence comes from Triturus cristatus, assembly GCF_964204655.1. Lineage (NCBI taxonomy): Eukaryota > Metazoa > Chordata > Amphibia > Caudata > Salamandridae > Triturus > Triturus cristatus. Next base: position 1,101,313,120 of record NC_140585.1, on the reverse strand, counting down.
AGCCCACGTCGGTCTGGGGCCTTTGTCAGGGCTATTTATCTACATGCTCTCCCGTGAGGCCTAATGCGCTCACCTGTCTTCCCAGTGTCCTCAGTAGATTTTCAAGCAGGGGGAGAAAAATGGAAGAAGTCAAAATCTTACTTGTGTTAAGGCAGACTTGTTCCATCATGATTTATTCATCCCTATACACTGGACTGTGTTTTCCTAATCTTAACAAATACTTAGTGAATGAAATGAAAATGAAATGAAATGAAAAGGTGATTTGTATAGCGCGGCTGCTGCCCGAGGGCGTTTTAGCGCTGAGTAGAGGGCAAAGTACTCTCAGGAGGGGGTGAGGTGCTTAGTTTCTGAAAAGGAGGGTTTTTAGTTCTTTGCGGAATGAGGAGAGAGTCTGATTGGATCTTAAAGAGGGGGGAAGGGAGTTCCAAAGCTTGGAGGCCTTGAGCTTGAAGGACCTGCCTCCGGCGCTAGATCTTTTGATTCGGGGAACTGTGGCAAGGCAGGCGTTAGATGATCGGAGCTGTTTGCCGGGGTGGTATGGAGTGAGAAGGGGATGGTTGATCTGGGGGCCAGCTTTGTAGAAGGCTTGGTGGGAAATACAGAGGGCCTTGAATTTTATTCTTTCCCTGACAGGGAGCCAGTGGAGAGATCGTATCCCTGCCTTGACTGATTCTCTGCGGGGTATCTGTAATAGTGTCCTGGCTGCACAGTTCGTGGTCCGTTGAAGTTTTTCTAATACATATTCTGGTGCTCCTAGGTAGAGGGCATTGTTGAAATCAAGCCTAGATTGAATGAGGCCCTGAATGACGATTTGTTTGGCTTCGAGGGGTAGGATAGGGAGGATTTTTTTCAGCATCCGAATCAATCCGAAGCAAGTTGCTGAGGTCTTAGTTGCCTGGGTATTAAGAGTCAGGGATTTATCAAGCCAGACTCCTAAGCTCTTGATGTCCTCCTTTGGAGATGGGGGTGGGCCCAAACTGGGGGGCCATAGCTGTGCAATGGTAGTTGGGGAAGGGGGGCCGAGGAGCAGGATCTCGGTTTTGTCCCCATTCAGTTTTAGAGAGGATGCCGTCATCCAGCTTTTTATCTCTTCCATGCAGGATGCCATGTTGACTTGTGGGAGCCTGCTGTTCTTCTGTGCCAGGGAGACCACGAGCTGGGTATCGTCCGCATATGATATGATCTTGATACCATATTGACGAACGATCCCAGCCAGCGGTCTCATGTAGACATTAAACAGCGTGGGGCTCAGGGAGGAGCCCTGTGGCACCCCGCAGCTCAGAGGTTTGCTGGTGGAGCAGGAGTCGCCATCGAAGACCTGGAAGGTTCTTCCACTCAGGAAGGATCTTAACCATGCAAGAGCATTTCCAGAGACTCCAAGATAGAAAAGTCGATGCAATAGAGTTTTGTGGCATACCGTGTCGAATGCGGTGCTGAGGTCGAGGAGGACCACTGCCACTGATCCCCCTCGATCCAGGATCCTTCTTGATTCTTCTACCACGGCTAGGAGAGCTGTTTCCGTGCCATGTTTTGGGCGGAATCCTGTTTGGGTGACATCCAATAGGAGATTTTCTTCGAGGTGTTTGGTTAGGTGGTGATTAAAATACTTTTCCAGTATTTTACTTGCCCAGGGTAACAGAGAAATGGGACGATAGTTGTTAGAATCGTTCACGTTGAGGTTGGGTTTTTTTTAAAAGTGCTTTCACCATGGCCTTTTTCCATATGGGGGGTACTATTCCCTTTTCCAAGGAGCAGTTCAGTAGCTCTAAAAGGGTGGGGAAAATTGTTTGGCTAGCCATGGTCATCGTGAGGGGGGTGCTGGGTCAGAGGGAGAGCCAGATTTTATTTGAAGTGCAAGAATTAGAAGCGATTCCAGGTCTAACGGTGGGATGTCACTCATGGTTGCTAGACGCAGAGGGGTAGTATCTATTGAGAGCTGGGGCTCATTGATGATTGAGTCGGATGCGGAGGTGGTGAAGGAGGAGTATATTTTGTTGATTTTTTGGTGGAAGAAATCGGCTAGATCATTGCATCGGCCGATAGGGTTATCGGCCGGCACTGAAGGGGGGGAGATTTTGGAGAGGGTTTTGACGATTTGGTAGATTTCTTTGGCCTTGGATCTGGCGGAAATAATTTTTCCATTGTAATAGGTGGATTGGGCTTTAGTGATCCCAAGTTTGTATGCTTTTATGTTTTCCTTGTATCTGGCTTTGTCAGTGGTGAAGTATTCAAGGCGCCATTTCCTTTCCATCCTTCTACACTGACGTTTGAGTTCCCTTAGTTCTTCTGAGTACCAGGGAGCAGTTTCCTGGGCTCTTTTTAATACTGTTTTTCTGGCGGGAAGAACGGTGTCAAGGGAATCCTCGATCCATTCATTAAAGATCCCACTATCCAGTAGGGGATCCTGAGTAAATGAGGGTTTCGTGGCCGCAAGTTGGTTGCCCCATTCCTCTAGAGGGATTTTTGACCAGTTCCTCTGTGTGCGTGAGGTGGGGATTTTAAGGGTGGGTTTATGGGTGAACCAGGTGAGTGGGATGAGAAAGTGGTCTGTCCACGGGAGCTGAGTGATGGACCCTACTGAGAGGTTGGGACAGTTACTGAAAACAGGGTCTAGCAGATGACCTTTGTTGTGGGTGGGGTTTTTAATTAGTTGCTCTAGCTGGATGGTGGCTAGGCTTGAGACTAGCTCATTAGTAGTGTTATCAGACCGGTCGTCAAAGTGCAGGTTAAGGTCGCCAAGTATAGTGAAGTTGGCGGAGGACATGGTGGAAATCGCTACTTGCGAGGGAAGTGCCAAGTGAAAGTTGTTCAGAGGTCCTGGGGGGCGGTATATGAGTATACCTGTTAGGCTATCATTAGGAGTGAATATCAAGCAGAAGGACATACTTTCACAGTCCGGGATTGGATCCGGTATGTGGTGACACTGAATTGCGGATTTGTGTATGACAGCGATCCCTCCTCCTTGTCGCCGAATACGGTCTCTACGGGCGATCTGATAGCCGGGAGGGAGTGCTTGGATTACATCTGGGTCGCAGTCAGGAGTTAACCAGGTCTCAGTTAGTAAGACAGCGTCGGGTTTTTTCTCGTCAATTAGTAGAAAGATTTCTGCGCTATGTTTAGGCAGTGATCTACAGTTTAGGAGTAGTATGGTGAAACTTTGTTGCTCCGGGATATGTCGGTACAACTTGAGACTAGAGTTACAATGAGGGCAGGAGGTAGGAAGGGACAGGGGATGGTGGAGGTGGTGACAGCGGGCTTCCTTGGGAGGTTTGAGTTTGAGGAGGTCACTAATGCTATATTGGGTTCTGGTGGAGATGCCAGGGGGGATGGCCCTTGGTCCCTGTCGGTCGCGGACGGGCGCAGACGGGCTTGCCTTTGGCGCGCCTGTGGCGCGCTGGCGGCGCGCCCGCTGCGCGTCCTGGGGAGGCACATTTTTAATGCGGTGTAGGGGGCGTGGCCTCACGTTTGTGGGCGTGGCCTGCGGGCTTTTGGCACAATGGCGGTCGTTCTATCTCCACCCCGTGGCAGCGTTCAGATCGGCTGCTCGGGACTAAGGAGATCGGTGACAAAGGGTGGGAAGTACTCAGGAGAAGAAGTAAGTTTTTTAAAATAAACACACAAGTATTAAAAGCAATTTTTAGAAAATCGCGCTTTTCAGCGTGCTCCCGGCTTCCGCCTCAGGAGTGCAACCAGTCCCTGATAAGCAACAGGGATAAGGCAGAGGACGTGAACTTAAGGTAATCAAAGGTCAAAATCAAGACAGAGGCCAAGAACTCCCACACACAGCGAGGGCCCAGCGAGGTCCCGGTTTTACAAGCAGGTGAACCAGCAGGGGGGCAGCCTGCAGGCAGGATGAGGCTTAGTCTCCCTTAGCTATAAGCCCCCAGATGTCAGCCAACAAGTCCCACAGGACCACAATTCCACAGGTCTCACAATCCCCACGCTGCAGGTTTCTGCCAAGCACACCAGGTGCGAACCCCCCCTTCACCTCTCACCTCCGCGACTCCCCAATTTTTGCCTACGTCACCAGCACACGGCAGGTCGCAGGGGTCCAGTATCGATGTACCAGTGTGATCCGGATCGGAGCTGGACCGGAGCCGGCAAAAGCAGAGGCACCACGTAGGGGGCAGCGGAAGGCGGCAAGAAGTGCCAGGAGGCGGCGAGTCTTAGGGTCTTTGGTCTTTAGTCTTAAGCGGCGGATCTTTGATGGAACAAGCAGGAAAAAGCAGTATCTTTGGTGGAACAAGCAGGGCTCTGGCAGCGTAGCACACTGGGATACAGAGTTGTACGGCAATCCGGCAGCCCTGCCACGGAACAAACATGGAGCACAGAGCAACCAGCAAACAGTCAAGCCGAGCTGCGGCGGCGGCAGGCACTCCGGGCGGCAGGCACTCCGGGATACAGAGCAGTCCAGCCTCGGAGCAAAACAAACAGCAGGCAGTCAATGCGCATCAAGCCGCGGACTGCGGACCGCGAGCAGCAGGGGCAGTGGTGGTGGCGGCGGCCCTTGGGAGCAGCAGCAGTAACGGACGAAATGTGTGGCTCCACCTCTTCCTCTCAGCTCTTCATCTCCTCCTCCTCTACTGGAGAGGTGTAAGATTTCTGCTCCAACTTAGTGTTGTATATTCTAGTGGGCGAGTTCCCTACAAACTCTGTATTAAATATTGTGATCCAGGGAAAAGTACTATTTATGTGATGGGTGATCTGTCTGGGTACTGTTTTGGTTATCTTTCATTAATACCCACACCTGCATAGTTTGTGCACACTACACTAGGTCCAGATGTCAATTCTAGGTGTAGTGATTTGAAATTCTATCCATTCGTGATGTGACTAGCAACCCAACTACACAGTGCAAAAAAGGATGGAGTTACCCTTATTTATCAATCAGGGACAGGGTTAGTAGTTAAAAAAAGAACAAGGAGTCCCAAGTAAAACAGAGGATTGTAACTCAAGCTTTCTAGGGCAGTCTATAAACAGAAGTTGAGTGACAGAGTAGTTTATAGTTGTTACAATATATAACGGAGAACAATTGTAGTGAAACAACCAACTATAGAAAACTAAATACACAAAATATATCAATAAATAAAATGTATTACAAAATGGTGCACATTCAGGATTAAAAACATCACATAGTATAAAAAATCTTTTTAATTAAAACATTTCATTAAAAATTACTATGCAATACAATGTACAGAAAACAAAAAGTCGACGCTGCGTTTCGGTGAGAAGTGGATCGTTCACCTTCCTCAGGACAGTTTTCTAAATAATAGAAACATCATACTGGTATGGTCATTACACTTAATTATTCATTCACTGAACTCCATCACTAGCAATGTATTGTCTTTTTATTTAGGCTATAACATTTGTCACTACTCAACTTTAGAAGAAATGTAATAGAACTACTCATATAATTTCATAAGTTATTGGCATGTAAACTTTATCTATAATATTGCTAAAAGTTTGCAGATAAAGAAATACCATACCTAGATCATTCTTTAGGTCTTTATACAAAATTCAATCAGTTCAAGATGTCCGCATAACATACAATTTTTCGAATTTTGAGGGAATGAGAATGGTCCACTCAACAATAAGCCTACATAAAAAAAGAGAAAAATGGAGTATTATAAGATTATTATCGGTAACTCCAAAAGATCTTTTTTTGTTATTAGAGGGTGAAATCATTTTGAGATGTGTATATATATATATATATATATATATATATATATATAACTGACTCTGCTCCAAATGTATATATATTCTTTGCAAACTCAAGAATTTATGTTTATGTTTAAATTCATGATTGATTGTATGTCAGGGTAATTACCCATGAGATTTACGATGTATACATTTCTTCTATGTCTATGATGACGTATTTTGCTTTAAAATCGGCTGTGTGGAACCAACAGACAACTTGACAAAGGCCGTCTTACGGCTGAAACGCGTTGTTGTTTTGTGAGCGATTAAATACACCTTAAAACACCAGGACGGTGTGCCGCCTCTTTCCTACCTGTGGATCGAATCGTACTCATATATATATATATATATATATATATATATATATATATCATGGACTAAGCACGTATTTAATATCAAATAAAGACAATTTGTAAGCATTGGCGATTGGAGTTGTCCGTTCCTGCTGCTGTGCGCGACTGCACATTTGGGAAGTTTCTTGGATATATATATATATATATATATATATATATATATATATATATATATATATATATATATATATATAATCTACTGGCGGTCGCCAGTAGATAGTTATAGTTAGGACCGTGTTTCCATAGGAAATCTCAAAATTCTATTTTGAATAACTTTGGCGCCGGTTGACGAATCCTCGCGAAATTTTCAAAACTAATGGGGCGCTCCGCTCAGCTCCTGCCCTGAAAGTCTCGGGGTGATTCGTCAAGCGGGGGCCGAGAAAAAAGGGGGGTCCCACAACGCGTTTTCCCCATGCATTTTCCCATAGGACCTTTAGTCGAAGGTACAGCCCGAACGGCTGAACAGAATTACTTGAAATTTGGCAAAAAGGTAGTCCTCAGGTCAGGGATGTGCCTTTTGCATATATGGTGTCAATCTGTTCAGTAGTTCCTGAGAAAATTGCAGTTAAAAGCACATACATATCTATAGCCGCGCACCGTGCGCGCACGGTACACGCACGGTGCCGTGCGCGAGCGTAATTCTGATTGGTGGATTCTTGTCAGTCAACATTCGAATCGGACGAAATCAGGAAGTGTCGACCGCCATTTTGTGTGTTGTGTGTGTGACAGGGAAAAAGAAAGGTGGAGAACGTGAAAAGGGGGCAGGGTAGAGAGTTCCTGACCCCCTAGCCTTTGTCAGCGGGTCCCTGAAGGACCCCGAAGGGTGAAAAAAACATGAAAGATTTTTTTCAAAAAATCGCAGCCGCCATTTTGAGTTTTAGAGGCAGAAGAGAGCTAAAAACACAAGTGGAAAACGTGAAAAGGGGGCAGGGTAGAGTCCCAGACCCCCTAGGCCTTCTCAGGGGGACCATGAAAGACCCCTTAGGTCACAAAAAAAAAAAAAAATGAAAAAATATCGCGGAGTGCGCGTACGGTGCGCGCACAGCGGCAAAAAAATCATAAAAAAATAGAATTAAAAATCAAGTTTAAGTGTTTAGATGTTGGTTGGCTCTAAAAAGAGCCGTTGTGTTCATGGAGTGTTTTTTTGTACCTACAAGTAAGTACCGATGCAGAGTCTAAAGTTCAAGAGGAAGACTCTGTTGCCTTCATCTGTGAAATGAACACCGTCTCGTCTATAAATGCCTTGCATGTTGTAACGCAAGTTGTTGTGGTATATAGAACCCATACCATAGTCTCTGAGAAAAGCAGAAACAGACTTATTGACGTGCTTTCTTGCTTTGTCAATCTGCGGACAATATTGGTTGGACCAGTTCCACTTTTGCCTTTGGCATATATTAGAATATACAAAGGTAGTTTGTGGAAAAAGTGACATCAATTGCACAAAGGTGTCCTTAACAAGCATTTCCAGACCTACCCCAGTTAAAGTGCCTAGGTCATTTCCACCACAGTGCACAATTATAAGGTCAGGCTGTGGGAGATGTAGAAAGGATTTCACCAAAGGCATTAATTGGTGCCACTTTAACCCTCTTTGACCAATCCATTTAATGTCTACATTTGGCAAAGCAAGGTCTTTCAAAATACCTCTTTTTTCTGCATACTTTTCACTCCAGAAGACATAGCTATGACCTACAATCCACACTGTGAACATCTTTCAAGGAGATCTGGATGCACTCAGAAGGTGTCTTTCAGTAGAATGGCAATATGAAAAGAAAGATAGTTGTAAAATGGAGGCTTACATACTTTTTTTTAATATAAAGAGCTCATTGGCTGTTTCAGACCATTCTACACTAAAATCTAGGCTGTATGTTTACATTTGCATGTTTGCATGTTTTGTATTGGTTCAGAAAAATGTGTTCCCACAGAACATTACTATGGATTTTCTGTTAGGTTTGAAAAGTCAAGCACTCTTGCTCTTTGGATTAGAAACATTGTGTGCTGAACTTCTGACCTCTCTGCTCACACCAGTGTTCCATGACCTGTTGCTATGGTAGCAGGCAGAAGTCATGTTGGGGGTAGGGATCATTTGGAAAGGGTTGAAATTTGCAACCAATAGAAATGTATGTTTCAATTTGAAAAAATGTGGGAAGCACTGTGATTTGAAGTTAACATGTATATGTGTGAAACAAGAGAGGGAAAGATTGCCATTTACTGGTTCTGCTGAGAGGTGTACAGTTCAGAGATTCTGGCTCTGATAATCTTCTGTGTGAGTGCCACATTTCTTTCTCAACTAACTACTTTTAAAGGTGAGTTATGAATTTGAGAGGGGATGTATGTGGTGCATTTTGATATAAAAAATATAAACGTGATTCTTGTTTTAAAGTTGTGTTTTACATTTTATGTTTTGGAAGATATTTAACTGCCTTGAACTTGTAAGATATTATGGAGTATGCCTTCACCATAAGTTAAGGTGTACTGGTATCACCCAGGAATACTGTTTTCTGCCTAGAATCACACCATGAGTCTGTGTGCACAAAGGAATTGTTGTCAGAGATTTAATTCGTGGTGGTCTGGTTCTGTAAGACTTGCATTCGTAGGAAAGGGGCAGCTTGTTTTCTTGAAGTGTGATGGCTAGCATTCAGCACAAATCAATATTTCACAAATGAGAGGCAAATGCTAACACATTTGAAATCAACATGGTAGATTTTCCTTCCACTCCTGCAATGGGTGAGGTAGTTCCTACGTGGTACGAACTCCAATTAACCCTTACCACAGGTGATCTTACATACATCTGTGCAGTCTTCATGCAGTTGTGCAAGCGTCCATGCAGATCTCTCTTGCACCTGACAATACACAGTCTCCAGAAGCACGCTCTTAGCACACAGGCAGCTGCTTCTCCTGCACTCCCATGCTAAGTATTCAGCACTGTGTGGTATTTCAGATAACAGTGTGTAACGCTAACACATTCAACATCACCAAGGCTCATTTCCTTTGCTCTAGTCTAATCACTCACCCAGGTTCCACGTGCTTATGCTCCCAAGTAGCTGTTAGGACATGTGCTCTTTTCTGCCTCTCTAAACTATAAGGAAAATGTGTCGGGCTGTTTCAGTAATTATCACTTGCAAAACCACAGTGGTAAATGTGCTTTGAAATTGCCAATCAAATATCGTTTTCTGCCTAGAATCACACCATGAGTCTGTGTGCACACAGGAATTGTTGTCAGACATTTAATTCATGTAGCTTTTATTGTGTAAGACTTGTAGTCGTAGGAAAGGGACAGCTTATATGATAGGTTTTGAAAAGCTCATAAAAAATATAGTAATATATTTAAATTACATAAAGGTATTTTTTTTTAGTTTCTTTCAGGTATTGCTGAACAACACTGAAATAAATTAAAAATGCCTATAAAATCAAGAAAGAGAAAAGAACAGCAACAACATCTATATTTGAAGACAACTGGACAACAAAAATTAGTTGAAGAACCTCATGTTGGAAAAAAGAAAAAGCCTTCTGGTAAGCAGACTAAGGATTTTATAAAAAAAAAGTCCTCAAGCAAAGAAAAATGTAAAAAATATATCCACTGGAAATAGTGTTTCAAGGAGAAAACAACAAGACAATCGACAGAATATACTAAATGCTAATGTACAATCAGAAGTAAGAAAGAATGACTTCGTAGAAAAATGTTTCAGAGAAGAGTGATGTTTAATTTGCTAAAGGATGTGAAAAAATATAGGAAGAAAGCCAAATTTTATAAGAAAAAGAAACCTATTGAATCAATTGTTGCAAAGGCTTTGGAATTAAAAACAAAAATATTAATTTTAATTTTGAACAGGATCCGTACATTAGATAAATTAGTGAATGTAATGAAGTCAAAAAGCAAAAGAAAAAGAGAAGTGAAAAAAACATTTTTGTAAAGTGTTCTTAGGAGAATGGAAGCATAGTTCAAGTACTGAACCATTTTTTAATGAAGAGAGTTATCTTCTAAGTAATAGTTTGCTGCATGCAGTTGACACCAGTGGTCGAGCATATGAAGTGAAAGATGGTTGTGTAATGGAAAAGGAGAAAATGGTTCCAAGAAATGAGGAAGAAGTGTTAGCTGATGAGGTTATGGGGAGACGTCCTAAAGCCCCAGTGTACACTTGGAATTGTAGTAGTATTTGTACTGTCTGACCGGAATCTATTGATAAATTTCGTGACTTTCTAAGAGAATATAGTAAAAGTGTTAAACAGAAGATTAAGGTGCTTCAAAGACTAGATCCATGCAGTGTGAGAAAGAATACTGGTTTGCAAGGACATTCTCTGGCTTGTTTTTTTAGGAAAGTTTGTCAAAGTGTTTTTCACCATTTTAGGATGCTGGCAGTACATCATACTGAAATGAGAAAGTTTGTGAGAAGATTGTATTTTGCTAAAAGTCCAGCACTAAAGTTACATGAGTTGAATAGTGCTCTGTTCCATGGATCTGTATGTGAAGAAGGTTTGTGAGGATATTGAGTTTTGTTACTTTGGTCCAGAGCAAGAAAGTGCAGGAAATGATACAGTTATTGAAGAAAATGTGGAAGAGAATGTAGAACCCACTGTTAGTAAAACATTTGAAGATCAAATGACAAAATTTACTATCATCTCTAATGAAAGACCAAATATTACTTGTATTTGTTGCCGGAGAAGCCATTATAAAACTCAAACAAGGAATGTTGATCTCTATAAAAAAGTGAAAAAGAAAATAATTCTAAGTGGAAGGATTTTGCTACATATTTGTTTCTGGAAAATTGTTTTGAATTGGGTGAAGATCAGCGTATTTGTAAATACTGTTATAACAAGTTAGAAGAAAATAAAATGCCAGCTAGATCTGTACATAATAATTTAGAATTGGTTGATATTCCTGCAGAACTTAGTGATTTAAATACGTATGAGTCTATACTCATTCAATGTGTCCATCCGTTTCAGACTATAGTTCGTATGGAGCCCAAAACAGGTAAATTACCTCCTTCAGATTTACAAAGAGGTTTAAAAGGAAGAGTTGTCTATTTGCCATTAGATTTGAAAAAAAATATTGAAACAATTGATGCAGATAGTTTGGAAACTGAACCATTAGTTATTCTGGTTAATGGTGTACCTACAAAGAATAAGAAAATTTGGCAGGAGCTGGTAGATGTACGAAAAGTACAAAGAGCAAATTAATATTTGAAAAGAAATAATAAATGGTATGAATGAATTTATATGGATGAAGATGAAGAAGTTTTACTAGCAGACACAGGAATACCAACTGGGCAAATTGAAAAAGTGGATAAGTCAAAAGAAGAAGACATTTATGAACATTTCAGCATACATACTCTTCATTCTAAAGAAGTTATGGGAAACACTATTGATCTGTTTCAGATGAAAAAAGCAAAAGGAACTCCCGTGAGTGTATGGGAGGAGAGCTTGGAAGCTTGTTGTTTCCCCCAGCTGTTTCCTACAGGAAAAGGTGGACGATATGATGAACGTCCAGTACAGATTCCTGCTTCTGAGTATCGGACTACAAGATTATATGCAGAAGATCTGCACTATCTTATGCAGTAATTCACATTTTGAAAACTGGAGTACATCTATATAATGTGTCTGCAAAGGATTTTCTGAACAAAGTGCAACAGCGAGATGATCATTTGGAATCTCAATTGATTAATCTGATGGCTTGTCAGCGTGGGACTAATAAATATTGGTCCCGACGCCATGGAGAATTGAAATGTATGTTACGGAATTTAGGAACTCCTACATGGTTCCTTACCCTAAGCTGTGCTGAGTACGCTTGGGATGATTTACTGGATTTTCTTCGAGAGACCAATTCAAATATTGAAAACATCCAATACAAGACAGCAGGAGAATTGTGCTCATTGGATCTGGTTAATGTTTGCAGATATTTCAATCATAGATTTGAGGCTATGATGTCCTTCATCTGCAATAAAAAAAATCCACCTCTTGGAGAAGTTGTGGATTTCTTTTGGAGAAAAGAGTACCAAGCAAGAGGTGCTCCTCATATTCATATGCTGTTGTGGATCAAGGATGCTCCAAAATTTGGAACAGATTCTGATGATGCAGTTTTATCTTTCATTGAAGGGTATGCAACATGTGCTATACCTAAAAGCACAGAAGAAAAAAACTTAAAAGAGCAAGTTTTACGTTTCCAAAGTCATCGGTGTGGAAAATACTGTCGACGAAAGTACAAGAGTAAAGATAAATTCTACACAAAATGTCGATTTGGATTTCCACGACCTGTTCTTTCAAAAGGAAGAGTAAACAGTTTTATGTCAGCTGTGCGACATACTATTACAAGAACATCACCTAAAAATACCTACAACCTAAGAAGAAAAGAAGAGTCAAAATATATAAATGACTACAACCCAGTCATTTTATCCATGTGGAATGCTAACATGGATATTCAGTATGTAGCTGACGATTCTATTGCTGGTGCTCGGTATGTCACATCTTACATCACTAAATCTGAGAAAACGGAATTGAAAGAAATGTGGGAAGAGATTTCTCACGAGAAGACTGTCAGTAAAAAGCTATACAGTTTTAGGTTAAAGATGTTATCGTATCGAGAAATTGGGTCATACGAATGCTCAGATAGGTTATCATCTGCAAGTCTGTACTCCGAATCCAGAAGAATGATTTGGGTAAGTTTAGGCCTTGCAGGAATGCGAAATCGGGTATTGAAATCTATTCGCGAAATTGAATATTTAGCAGAGTACGAACCAGAAAGTACAGACATTTTAAGAACAAACATGTTGGACACATATTACCCAAAGAGAAATCATCATCTTGAGAACATGTGTCTCTATGAAGTGCTGCAGAACTACATTTTTAAACGGAATACCACAGAAGACATCAACAATGGAAAATATAAAGTCATTGGTGAGGAAGGATGTTTGGTAAAACAAACAAAAGGAGGATTGATTAATCACAGAAAGCTGAGTTGCGACACTACTGACAAGAAGGAATTTTACCACTTAGCACTTTTACAGTTGTTTAAACCATGGCGTTCAGAGGATGAATTACTTGGACATTTTCAAAGCTATGAGGATTCCTTTAATGCATGCAAAGATACCATAGAATGCAGTACTTTCACAACTTATGTACAAATGTTAAATGAAGAAATTGAACAAGAAGCAACAATTGCAGCTGAAGTAGCTAGAGACAGTTCTCAAGACAGTCAAAGTTCTGGGACGCTCAGTCAAGATCCCCTAGGACAACCAATCATAGAAAATGAAGCTGCAATAGCCATGACTGAAGTGGAAACAGCTATGAATCAAGCTGAGGAAGATTTAATAAACTTACCAAATTTGGAACAGCAACTGAATGATGAACAACAACAAATTTATGAGGAAGTCACAAAACAAATTGATCATGGATTACTACATGAAAATAAAGAGTGCTCATGCACATCATTTGAACCAATCGGAATGTATGTGAGTGGACAAGCTGGAACTGGAAAAAGTTTCTTAATTAAAGTAATTAGAAGCTACCTACAGAAAAAAACTGATTCAACTTTGTCTTGTGTTGTTACTGCTCCAACTGGGTTAGCAGCATATAACGTAAAAGGAATTACCCTCCATCGTTTGCTAATGTTACCAGTAGAGCATGAGAACAAAATACAATACCACAAGCTAACAGGAGAAGCATGTTTTGAAGTTTCAAGAGTATTGAAAAAAATGAAAGTTCTCATTATTGATGAGGTAAGCATGGTATCAAACTTAATGCTTGCCTTTGTGCATTTAAGAATGCAGCAAATTCTAAAGACAAACTATGACGTGCTGTTTGGAGGAAAACATGTTATAGTTTTTGGGGATCTACTGCAGCTCACTCCAGTTAAAGGACAACTAGTATTTCATACTCTTACACATGAAGACACGAAAAAGTCGTTAGGAAGTATAGGTAATGTGAATATTTGGACATACTTTGAGTACAAAGAACTCATTACCAATATGCGGCAAGCAAATGATGATGATTATGCAAGTATTCTCAAAGATATCAGAATTGGACTACTCACAGAACATGGCAGAAAAGCGTTACAGAGTCGATTGCTATGTAATTTGTTTCCAACAGAACAAATAGTTCCAGAGAAAATATACAAGAACATTGCTGGAAAAAATACTGTAATCTGCTTAATGCCAACACTACATGAATGCTCTATATTCAATCAAGAACTTTTGAAATTGGAAAATGAATTGATTATAAAACTGGAAGCTGTGGATAAAATACAGCATGAAGGAAAAACTGTTATATTGACAAGCAAATTGACAACTAAATTGGATTCTCTAGAGAAAAACATATCAAACAGCTGGTTTAGAAAAGAATCTTTATGTATGTATGAACTGTCGAGTACTTTTAAGATGTAATTTGGATGTAGAAAAAGGTTTAGTGAATGGAGCTATGGGTAAAGTTGTGGGTTTTGTTAATTACCAGAAAAAAGATGGAATTGAATTTTTAAAAATAAAATTTGATCAGATTGAAGAGGTTAAAGACATTAGTCGTTGTTTAGTTTGTTTCTTGCTTGTGAAAGACTTATATGTACGTAGGAAGCAGTTTCCGTTTTCTCTAGCATATGCTGTAACTATTCACAAATCTCAAGGATTAACTGTAGATAGTGCTTTTGTAAACATTGGATCTAGTGTGTTTAAAGAAGGTATGGCATATGTTGCTTTGTCACGCACGAAAAAAATATCTGGTTTATTCATGATAGACTTTGATGAGTCAAAAGTTAGTGCTGATGCAAACTGTGTAAAGGAATATAATAGATTAAGAAAAAGCTATGCTCTTCATTTAGGTCAGTATCCTGTGTTTGAAAAACGTGTTGTTTGTCGGAAAAGGAGAATTGAGAATATCTGTAATGAGGATGTACAGAAGAGTAAACAAATAGAGACTGATGTGATTGTAAGCAAAAAGAAAAAGGACAATGCTGAAGAGGTTGTTGGTTGTCATTTTGAAAATAGCTCTGGTGTCAACTGCTACGCTAATGTAGTGCTTAATGTTGTATTTTATCTTGAAAGTTTGAAAGAGCAGATACTAAATCATGAAAAAAGATTCTGTTCTCTGCTGAGTTTCCTTTATGAGAAGCTGAGTAATGATAAAACTAAAATAGAAAGTGCTTCTGATGTTAGAAATCTTTCAGATGTATGTTCTGGATGTACACAGTTTACTCAATGTCCAGCAAGATGCACAGGAATTCTTAATGTATATGCTTATGGTACTGGAAGATGAAGGGGTAGAAATAGGAAATATGTTTGGTCTCTCTTATAAATGGGAACATAGTTGTGAAAACTGTTTGAACACATGCAGCTCTAATGTTGATTCTGAAAGGTTCATATATTTAACATTACCAGAGAGTAAATCAGTAACTTTTAGTAAATTAGTTAAAGATGCAAATCACAACATGGAATGTTCTCAATGTAAATCAGAAATGTTATCAACGTTATTTTTAAAGAAATGTGGACAGTATGTAATTTTAATGATGCAACGTTGTAGAGCTTATGGAACAAAATTGGACACTTTAATAAAGAAGTTTACAGGAAATCAATTATCAATATCAGGAAAAACTTTTGTTGCAGTTGCAATAATTTTCCATGATGGACCTTCTATAACTTCTGGTCATTACACAGTTTATCTAAAATGTGAAAAAGGCTGGACACTGTGTAATGATTCACAATTGATTTTCAAGCAACGTTTGCCTGCAGAATTACCAAATTCCTACTTAATTTTTCTAAAACCAAAATTTTAGATACAAATTGCAGCATCTGAAGAAACCATTATTTCGATTTTATAGGATTACCATTGGATATTTCACCAAAAAAGAATTTAAAAATTACCATTTGGCCTCATGGAAAGGTAACTGTTTCTATTGTGGACTTCTTTGACAGATATTATTTTGGTGTATGAGCTTAACAACAAGATTTACAGACGTTATTTATTGCAAATAGTTATTGTTCTTAGATGATATTTTTAATATATATGTTACATTTCTATCAAGGTATGTTTAACTGAGGAGAGATTCAGCGCTTTTTTTAAACAATCTTTCAGATTGTAAATTTTTTTGCCCGCTGTTAAGTGATGAATGCAATTGATTTCACAATTTGCAGTGAAATTCAATATATTCTGAAAACAGCAAAAAAAGGGCAAAAAATTACTTTGTTAAATATGAAAATGTGTACTGTATTCTAAAATGTATTGTTAAATATTACTACTTTTTTTCTTTTTTTTCAGATCGAGAAAGAAAGTTTAGGAAATGTAATCCTTTTTTCTAGCAATTAAAAAAAAACATTTATTTATAATTAAGTTATTTTGTTGGTCAGGTAAGTTTGAAATATCTGTATCTCTCGCCCCTTCACTTTCATGCTCCCTTTTCTTCACTTCTCCTCACTCTGCTTTTCTCATTCCCCTTCTCTATCTCTTCTTCCTTTACTGCTCTTTCGTAACTCCCTCACTCCTTCTATACTACTCCCCTAGGTTTACTGCCTCCATCACTACTTTTTCAACCATGTATCTCTCCCTGTCTCCATGTGTCTCAGTCATTCTAACTGCCTTACTCCTTCTCAGTTCCTTGCTCTCTGTCTCTGTTTCTGTCTCTCTCCCTTTGTCTGTCTTACCCTTAATTTGCTTAACATCTCTGGGGAAGATTAACAAGGCCCCTGCGCCACCACTACGTCACTTTTCATAACGTACTGGTGGCGCAAGGAGCACCTCCATATTTACAAGGAGAGGAAAAGCCACCCTGCATGACTTTTCCTCTCCACATAAATACAGCCACTTCACACGCAGCACTGTGCGTTGAAGGGGCGTTCCATGGGTGTTGTTGTGGGTGTTCCCATGCAACACACAAAGAACTAGACACATCTCCAGGTTTACAAGAAATCGTAACTCTGGAGATGCGTGTGAATGCTACGCCACCCTAGAGGTGGTGTTGCGAGGCACAACGAGGAGAAATGTTTTTATTTCTCCTCGTTTTTTCCTCTTTTAGTGCGTCCTCCATTCTACAGCACACATTGAAAGAGGAAAAAGCCTCTTGTGATTGTTTTTGTGCAGGAATGTGTCCCTTCCTGCACAAGAACAATCTCCCCACCACGCAGGCATCCTTGAACCATGGTGCAAGGGAGCCTGCGCATGGCTGCAGTTTGTACGCCTGCGCAGAGGAAGCTTAGAGATGCGACAAAAAAATCGTATTAAAAAATAGAATTAAAAATAAAGTTTAAGTGTTTGGATGTTGGTTGGCTCTAAAAAGAGCCATTGTGTTAATTTCGTGTTTTTTAGTACCTATAAGTAAGTAGCGATGCAGAGTCTAAAGATCAAGAGGAAGACTCTGTTCCCTTCATCTGTGAAATGTACACCGTCTACTCTATAAATGCCTTGCCAATCCCTCACTATTTCTTCTTATTTCGTGGGACAAGGAGCAGAACAGGTATCAATTTTAGTTGTAAATGGCAGAAGAGCACTCTACTTCAGGGGGTGAGGAGGACATCTGGATGCACTCAGAAGCATTGGTTCATAGTAGTTTCTCTTCCAGAATCTTCATACACCATAGCCACTCCCCTCACTATTTCTTCTTATTACCTGGGACAAGGAGCTGAGCAGCAATCAATTTTAATTGAAAATGGTATAACAGCAGTGTATTTCAGGGAGTGATGAGGAGACCTGGATGCACTCTGAAGGTGTCTTTCAGTAGGATGACAAAATGAAAAGAAAGGTAGTTGTAAAATGGAGGCTTATATACTTTTTTTTTTTTAAAAAGAACTCATTGGCTGTTTCAGACCATTTTACAATAAAAACTAGGCTGTATGTTTAAATTTTTAAAAGCATGTTTTGTATTGGTCCAGAAAAATGTGTTCCCACAGAACATTACTTTGGATTTGCTGTTAGGTTTGAAAAGTTAAGCAATCTTACTCTTTGGATTAGAAACATTATGTGCTGAACTTCTGACGTCTCTGCTCACACCAGTGTTCCATGATCTAATGCTATGCTAGCAGGTAGAAGTCATGTTGGGGGTTGAAATCATTTGGAAAGGGTTGAAATATGCAAAAAAAAGAAATGTGTGTTTCCATTTAAAAGAAAGGTGTAGAACGTGAAAAGGGGGCAGGGTACAGAGTTCCTGACCCCCTAGCTTTTGTCAGGGGGTCCATGAAGGACCATGAAGGGTGAAAAAAACATTTTATTATATTTTTAAAAATCGCGGGAAAAAAACCATTAAAAAATAGAATTAAAAAACAAATTTAAGTGTTTAGATGTTAGGTGGCTCTAAAAAGAGCCGTTGTGTTAATTGAGGGACAGAGGAAAAAAAGACATGACAAAAATTATAGGGTGCCGCACGTGTGATGCTGTATCTTGCTCTCTATTATCGGAATGCTGGGGTCCGCATAAGAGAGAAGAGCATTACACGAATTGCACCGTATATGCACCCTCTTATACAGAGGGTGTATATCCAGAGGAACCGAAGAAGGTGAAGCTGCCGCCGCAAAAGAAGTGCTCGGCTGAGCTGCCGATGATTTGCTCGGCTGAGCTGCTGCGGATGTGCTCGGCTGAGCTGCTGGAGGGTTTTCTCTAGCAGCTCGAGCATAAGCCACAGGATGTACATCTCTAATGTGCCTGATCATAGTGAAGATACTAAAAGAGTATTTCTTTTTAGGATCTCCTCTTGATAAGACACGATCACAAAGAGTGCAGGTGACTTTGGGAGCATTCACTTTCTTCTGCCCAGTGGAAATGTAAAAAATTGCCATATAAGAGTCTTTCTGTTTCCTCTGTCTCACAAGGGTCTCCTGCTCACTCCTGGAAGATGACTGCTGCTCTGCCATTCTGAAGTACTGAAGTACTAGAAAAGCTGCTCAGCTCCTTCTCCCAGGGAATCAGAAGTAATAATGAGGGGAGTGGGTGTGGAACTGAAACTGCTATAAACCAATGAAAAGTGTTGTTTCTTGATCACATGACTTGCCGTGCGCGCACCGTGCACGTACGGTGCGCGCACGGTACAAGCACGCATGAGCGTACGGAGCACGCGCGCATGCGCGTACGCAGCATGCGCGTACGGATCACGCACGAAGTACGCATGCGCACACGGAGCACGTACGCATGCGCACACGGAGCACGTACGCATGCAAGCACCGTGCACGTACCGTATGCGTACCGTACACATACGGTGCGCGCACGGTGAAAAACCCTTAAAAAAAAAATATATATATATATATATGTTTAGAGGTTTATAGAAGATATTAACTATGCTGTTCAACTATATCCAAAATAAAAAAAACTGAGCCATTCTATATTGCAGGATACAGTAAATCTATAATTATATACATAGGTAGCTTATTGTAAAATAAATAATTAAAAAATATAATAAAACATTCGGAAATTAGCATTTAAAAAACCTTGCAAATTCACTTAAAAAAACATAGGTTTCACACTCATTAAAGTTAGGAGTTAGCATTTAAAAAAACCTTACAAATTCACTGAAAAAACCATAGGTTTCACACACGTTATAGTTCGGAATTAGCATTTAAAAAACCTTTCAAATTCACTGAAAAAACCATAGGTTTCACACACGTTATAGTTAGGAATTAGCATTTAAAAAACCTTGCAACTTCACTGAAAAAACCATAGATTTCACACACGTTATAGTTAGCTGGACATTTCACTCGAAAACAAACATTGAAATTCCCCTGTTATAGTTAGTTTAGCTAACTATAACTCGCGCGCCTGCAATCCACTGCTGATGACGTCACATTACATCACTCATGACATGGTCAGTGACATCACTGATGACATCACTGATGACATCTCAAATGACATCACTGATGACATCATCAATGTGATACATTACTGCATCTTCTCACACCCTAATTTAACCGATGATACACGAACTCAAAATTTCAGACGTCCATTCTCAAAACCATAGATACTCCAATACCATTAACTACATACCCGCTTATTAACTCTTAGGTTTACATACACCTCCACTCATTCATATGTACAGTCACTCATACTTACAGTCACTCCGTACAAGTCTATCATATGCATTTATGCACCTACACTCACACACCACCAATCATCCATAGAGGTACTGTCACACCTAGTCAGTCATGCAAATAATTAATCACACTCCCATTTACTCACCTATACAGTTATACACACACAAGTTCACTTAATCATAAAAAAGGTACCACATTCTTACGCTCTTATACAATCATTGATACAAGCACACACTCATCCATACAGCCACTCACAATCACACTCTCACATATACCTACTTATATACTCTTACACGCATATATACTGCCTTTCACATATGTAGTTAGTCACAAATGTACCACTGAGATATACATTCAATCCCTAACACACCCATACATACACTCACTCAACCATACAGTCCATCACAGATGCACTGTTAAAACCATGCACCCATGGAATCACCCACTCACACATCTATGCACAGAGTCATACACAGCCTACCCACACAAACACTCAAGCAACCATACAGATACTCAGACAACCAATCGATAACCCATATAGACACTCATTTAGCTATTCACAAAACCATGCAGCCACTTATACACCAACATACAGACATTCACACAGTTTAGTCACTAGTCTACGTTAGATACATTTAATGACTCACTTTTCCAGTCAATTACGCATGTAGAAAATCATCCATTCACACACTTGTACAGCCACTCATTCTTCCACAGGCCTTTCACTATAAATATATAAAACATATTTAAATTTTACAGAAACACAGTCACTGGATGATGTCATTAGTGATGTCATCACTGATGTCACTGACCATGTCATGAGTGATGTAATATGACGTCATCAGCAGTGGATTGCGGGCGCGCGAGTTATAGTTAGCTGAACTAACTATAACGGGGGAATTTCAATGGTTTTTTTTGAGTGAAATGTCCAGCTAACTATAACGTGTGTGAAACCTATGGTTTTTTCAGTGAATATATATATATATATATATATATATATATATATCTCACGATTTCCACAGCGTCTATGCTTTCTTTGCAGCAACACAGGGACACGGACCACGGAATAGTGCCAATAATTGTTTTTTATTTAGATGCCACCATAACGCGTTTCAACTCCTGCGAGTCTTGATCACATGGTAACGGTGTTTAGCGGCAAAGACACTTTTAAACTTGCAACGTGCTCCGTGATTGGTTCGCACAAATCAATGGGCATAGAAGAGGTATTTCACTTCATCATTTTTACAAATTCATTAACTGGAATTGATACTACGTTTTTGCGTTTTTTTGATATTCCAACAATTCAACAATTATTTTTCACCTTAAAGACAATTATATCTATATATCTTAATAACTTGTTGATTAATAATTGCATAAATGCGATTTACATTCTTAAAACATCATCAAAGGCCTACCATTTGTCAGAGTACTGCATCGTGAGTAATGCGTTTTTTTGATATTTCAACTGTTCAACAATTATTTTTCACTTTGAAGACAATTTTATCAATATACCTTAATAGCTAGTTGATTAATAATTGCATAAATGCGGTTTCCTTTTTTTTGCAACATCATCAGAGGCCTACCATTTGTCAGAATACTTCATCAAAAATAATGCCAATTGTTCGAAATAAGAAGCCCAGTGATTACACTTGTGCAAATAGTGCTATAAAGTGCTGTTCTAGTGAAAAGTAAAATGTGTCAGTGCATGTGTAGAATAAAAAATAATAATAAACATAAAATACAAAATTCGAATTTTTCCTTTGTTCTACAAATTTATATATGTATGAAAATTATTCTTAGTTTCACTGATGTCACTATTGGAAGTATTTTCCTTTTGGGTATTATGTCAGAATGATTTTGCTCTGAACTTATCCTGATTAATGTCTAGTACTGGCAGGTTCGAAAAATGCATGGGTTAGTATGTATATAGTTCCCCTATGTAACACTGGTGTGGTACTCGAACATATGTCGCAAATATATGGTGCAAAATTGCGTCTACATAAATATAAACATAAATATATAAATATATAAATAAATATATAATATATAAATATATAAATACATAAATAAACAATATATATACACCAATATTTACAATATCCAAATTTTACACATGTTAAAATTCCTCATAAAATTACGTAAAATTCTATACAATACTAAAGTCATTGTACGGTTTATAGAAGTTCGTGCTGGCCCGATAGGAGGTTTATTTATATACAGGTGTAAAGGTCTTCCGTGATGTTAAGACCACCTGGGGTCTTTGTATCGAGGTTCAGTATGTACTGAGTTTCTAATTTTCTTAATTTAACCTCTCTATTACCACCCCGTCTGCTTGGTGGAATACAGTCTATTAGGAAGAATCTTAAATCCTGACTTTTTGAGTTGTGGTATTCACGGAAATGTCTGGCTACCGGATATGTGTTATCATGATTATTGATGGCTCTAATATGTTGGAGAATCCGTTTGTGTGCTTGTAGCTTGGTGCTACCAATGTATTGTAGCCCACAGGGACATATTAGAACATAAATAACATATTCCGTCTTGCAGGTAAGTAGCTTTTTTATTTTAACCTCCTCCTTGCCGAAGGGTGTTGTGTATGTAGTTTTATTTATGCCTAACTGGCATGCCTTGCACGTTTTACATCTGTAAAAACCATAGTGTGTTTTTAGCCAGCTACACGATTCAATTATTTCCGGGCTTGTGTTTACAAGCTTGTCCCTCATAGACATTCCTCTTCTATATGTGATGGATGCTTTAGTGGGCAAACGCTCACCTAGAACTGGGTCGCTAAGGACGATTGGCCAATTGTTCTTTATGATTTTCCGTAGCTCTTTACGTTGGTTATTGTAGTCTACAATAAAGCGAAATTCACATTTGTCACTGTCCTCTCTGGTGTTTACTGCTAAGAGCTTCGCTTTAGGCCTGATTAAGTCTAGGCGATCACTATTCATAGATTTTGCTATTGCCCCATCTATGGTTTTGTGGGAATATCCCCTGGCAAGGAATCTTTTCTTGGCGAGTGTTTGTTCTTGTCTGAGGACTAACCCGTCACTATTGATACGTCTTAATCTAAGCATTTCCCCATAGGGAATGCTGTTAATTAAGTGTCGAGGGTGGGCACTAGAGTTATGCAGAGTTGAATTACCTGCTGTCTTTTTACGATAAAGTTTAGTTTGAATTATGTTTTCATTAATGTAAACGGTGGTATCTAAAAAATTGACAGTCGAGTTGCTGATAGTGCCTGTGAATTCAAGATTTAAATTGTTGTTGTTAATTAATTTAAGGAATCTTTCTGCCTCACATTGTTCACCCTTCCAAACTATGAACAAATCATCTATAAATCTTAACCAGATGATAATGTTGTTTTTCATATTTTCCTTGAATTCGCTGGCCAAGACCAGCTCCTCCCACCAGCCCATGTGGAGACACGCGTAGCTGGGGGAGAAGCTGGCTCCCATCGCCACTCCTGTCAACTGCTGGTAATGCATGTTGTTGAACATAAATACATTGTTATTCAAACAAAATTCAACCATATCTGTTAGCATTTTGCTATGGTTAGTCAATTCTGCCGTCCCACCACTCAAGTAATATCGGAGTGCCTGTAGTCCATCACTGTGCTTGATACTCGTGTAGAGCGATGTTACATCTAATGCCATCATTAGATAGTCCTCTTGCCATTGAATGTCCTTTAATTTGTGGAGGAAATCACTTGTGTCTCTTACGTAAGATCTTAAACCTTGTACATGACTTTGCAAATAGTAGTCCACATATTGCGAGGTATGTTCCAGTAAACTTCCACGTGCCGATATTATTGGTCTGCCAGGTGGTTGAGTTCTATTCTTGTGGATCTTTGGAATAAAATACATGGCTGCTGTTATTGGACTGTCATTTTTTAGGAAGTTGTATTCATCCTTAGTAATGAGGTCCTTAGTTCTCCAATTTGATAGTTTTACATTGTACTGCTGGTATATCGTTTTCAGATCTGCTCCATTGATTTTAGTGTAACATTTTCCATCATTGAGTTGTGATAATGCTTCCTTATGGTACTCAGTTTTCTTCCAGATTACAATGTTACCCCCCTTGTCTGAGTTTCGTATGACAATAGAGGGTTCATTACTCAGTTTGGACATTAGTTTATTGTAATCCGCTGTACTCTTTTTATATTTCAATTTTTCGTTGCGTACCCTGTGATGTAGTTTTTTGATGGCTCCAATTAAATGTTCATTAAAAACATCAATAGAGTCTCTCTGACTAATTGGTACAAAAGTAGATTTGGGTTTGAAAGGTGATGGGATTTCCGCTCTTTCCCTTCCAATGTTACCAACCAGCTCTGCCATTGTGTCATTATCGGGTTGTACATTGCCCTCACTCCATAAGTCATTGAGGGTATCCAATAGTATGTTTTCATGATCGGTTTCCGTTGCCCTGGTTGTTGTTGTTTTTTCCGGGTTTTCAGGATTTGCTTTTTTTGTTTTTGTTTTCTCTTTTTCTTGTAGCAGAAAGTGTTTTTTTAGTTTTAGTTTTCTGATACTCCTGTAAATATCCATCCTCGTTCTCGAATAATTGAAGTTACTCTCCGGGCAGAAAGATAGGCCTAAGCTTAGAATTTGTTCCTCCGCTTTGGTTAAATCAATGTCAGATAAGTTGATGATTGTTTGCTTAGTTTCATCATTTAAATTCACCTTCTCATCCATCGTCCCCTGCCTCTCCTTCTGGGATTTGATGGCCCGAATTCTCGCCTTGCGCCTCTGCCTTCGTTTGTAATTTCTTGATTTTCCATCGGTTGGGTTCGTGGGCGCAGGGTTTGCCTTCTGTCCATACATAAAAAATTAATTTCATCACCTGGCTCCGGCACCGGTTCAGATATTCCAACCGTTTTGTCTCTTAATTCCGAGTCTGAACCGCTATCAATGGCGGAGCTTAAATCGGAATTGTATGTAGGGGTGACCAGGTTTTCTCTTGTTGTTTTGTCTTTTGTTTGTTTTTCCCTTTGGTTTGCCCTGGTTCTTCTTAGAGAATCGTATTTTCTAGAGAAGGTGAATATCTGACCCAATTCATAGTCTTTCTTATCTCTCATGAATTTATAGGCTTTCCTTTCCTTTATTTTGTCTTCCTCCCTTTTCAGGCGTATTGACATTTCCTTTCGTAATTTATCAGTTAGCGCTTGGTTCGCCTCAGTTTTTTCGTAATTTGAGATTTCCTCATTGAGTTTATCAATCTGTTCCAATAGTGTAGTGCGGTCAATCTCAGCATATTTAATTAAGATTAGGACCAAATTCCTGGATGATTCCAAATTGCATTGTGCCCATTCCTGCATCATTTTCGGGTTTGGATTCTCGTAACTCGGGGCAATGAATATTCTGAGGCCGCGTGGTATACGACCCACATCAATGTAGCCTTGTAGTGATTTTGATTCCCACCACTTGCTCTGCTCCTGGCGCATGCATTTTTCCAACTGTCTGTACTTATCATTGAGCGTATTACCACTTTTACTGTTATCCGCGATGTTGATTTGTGGCATTGCTTCCGTAGTGACTGCATCAGTGAACATATTAAAAGCCGCCGCTTCTCTATCCTTAAACGTGTCACCGGACATCATAATTTCTATGGTATTGTTCACGCGTTCTGGGATTATGCTTTTTTGCTTGTGCAGGTTAGTACCGTCCCATCCGCGTTTAAGGCACACAACCGCTAACCCCTTATTAACGCTCCGCTCGTAGTCTCGCCTACCTTGCCTTTACCGGTTTCCGTCGCGTCCTCCGACTCGGCTTCCTCCGGTGACAGCTCGGTAACGGTTTGACTTGAATCACTCGTTGTAGGGGGGTCAGACAATCCTAGTCCCTCCGGACTCTCCTCGTGTTTCCTTTGCCGAAGCTCCGGATGTGGTTTCTCTTTCCGTTGTCGACCAGTCAATGTAGCGGGGGTCCGTGTAGAGCCGGGTGAAACCTCCCGGTTCACATATCTCACGATTTCCACAGCGTCTATGCTTTCTTTGCAGCAACACAGGGACACGGACCACGGAATAGTGCCAATAATTGTTTTTTATTTAGATGCCACCATAACGCGTTTCAACTCCTGCGAGTCTTGATCACATGGTAACGGTGTTTAGCGGCAAAGACACTTTTAAACTTGCAACGTGCTCCGTGATTGGTTCGCACAAATCAATGGGCATAGAAGAGGTATTTCACTTCATCATTTTTACAAATTCATTAACTGGCATTGATACTACGTTTTTGCGTTTTTTTGATATTCCAACAATTCAACAATTATTTTTCACCTTAAAGACAATTATATCTATATATCTTAATAACTTGTTGATTAATAATTGCATAAATGCGATTTACATTCTTAAAACATCATCAAAGGCCTACCATTTGTCAGAGTACTGCATCGTGAGTAATGCGTTTTTTTGATATTTCAACTGTTCAACAATTATTTTTCACTTTGAAGACAATTTTATCAATATACCTTAATAGCTAGTTGATTAATATATATATATATATATATATATACACCTTAGGTATTGGCAAGTGAATTTGAATATGTTCGTTGGTGCCACCGTTTCGAATTGGGAGTCTCTATTTGACAACTGATAAAGAGACACTATTATTGTTAATTGTACAAGTTCTTTTCTTAAGGGTATAAAGCCAAAATTAATAAAGAAGGCTTACCATAAAAAGGGCAGGTAGGTGTATACACCCCCTGGTACACTTTAGGGTAGGTTTAATAATAGTCACTTGTAGTTTTTCACCCTATTTACCTTAATTTGCATCCTAACCCGGAACTTGTTTGTTGGCTGCAGGGAGGCCGGATCGCTGTGTGTAGGTGAGTAACACTGAAGCGCATGTACAGGGCTTGGAGTAGACCGAGTTGGCTAAGAAGAAACAACTTTGTTCCTTAGATCATGATATTTTCTATATTCAAACCAAGTATAATAACGCTCTTTAATACCGATCTGAGGGTATTGGTCAGCCATAATAATACAGTTTCGGACAAATATTCCTCTCTGATAGTGACTAAATTATCCATCCTGAATTTTGGGTTGTTAGTGTTTAGCCGGTATTTTTGAGGACTTGTTTCCGAAATACTAGCGCATTTTCACGCAACAATTTTTGTAAGTTAATATGACAGGTGATCAGAATCAGAGGATGCACTCCAATATGAGGTTGCCCCATTTTTAACCTGTTCGTCCCTTAAATGGGGAAGAATCCGAACATGAACAAAAGCATAGTTTGTGTAATAATTGAGAATGTGAATAATGAATCACGGATTACATTGTTCTTTTTCGAAATTATAGAGATTCCTTTTGTAAAGGATCGATATCCTCATAATACTATGTTTTTATTATAGGTTTTTAATCTCTGGCAATCGCGGAAATCAAAGCGATCTATTCAGCCCAGGTACCCTATGAATTTTAATTAAATAGGGTGAAAAACTACAAGTGAATATTATAACACCTACCCTAAAGTGTACCAGGGGGTGTATACACCTACCTGCCCTTTTTATGGTAAGCCTTCTTTATTAATTTTGGTTTTATACCCTTAAGAAAAGATCTTGTACAATTAACAATAATAGTGTCTCTTTATCAGTTGTCAAATAGAGACTCCCAATTTGAAACGGGGGCACCAACGAACATATTCAAATTCACTGGCCAATACCTAAGGTGTGTGTATATATATATATATATCAAAATGATGTCACCCTCTAATAACAAAAAAAGATCTTTTGGAGTTACCGATAATAATCTTATAATACTCTATTTTTCTTTTTTTTTATGTAGGCTTATTGTTGAGTGGACTATTCTCATTCCATCAAAATTCGTAAAATTGTATGTTATGTGGACATCTTGAATTGATTGAATTTCGTATAAAGACCTAAATAATGATCTGGGTATGGTATCTCTTTATCTGCAAACTTTTGGTAATATTAGAGATAAAGTTTACATGCCAATAACTTATGAAATTATATGAGTAATTCCTATTACATTTCTTCTGAAGTTGAGTAGTGACAAATGTTGTTATAGCCTATATAAAAAGACAATACATTGCTAGTGATGGAGTTCAGTGAATGAATAATTAAGTGTAATGACCATAACAATATGATTTCTCTATTATTTAGAAAACTGTCCTGAGGAAGGTGAATGATCCACTTCTCACCGAAACGCAGCGTCGACTTTTTTTCTTTACATTGTATTGCACAGTAATTTTTAATGAAATTTTTTTAATTAAAAAGATTTTTTATACCATTTTTTAATACATTTTATTTATTGATATATTTTGTGTATTTAGTTTTCTATAGTTGGTTGTTTCACTACAATTGTTCTCCATTATATATTGTAACAACTATAAACTACTTTGTCACTCAACTTCTGTTCCCAAGGTTCTTTGCATCAGGGAAAGACTAGTTGGAAGAAGAGGTGTTTCTCCATTTTGGCATCAGGCAATTCTAACGATTTTCAGGATCGTATTACCAACCATTAGACCTGTTTGACACTTGGACCCTTTTTCGTCACTGGAATAGAGCGGATTTTTAGAAACTTGGACTGATGAAATTCTCTTAACACTGTTTGGAAATCCTCTCCAAAGAGATAGTCGGACCATATCATCAAAGATTTAGACCAACATCCCCCTCTAGTGGTTGAAAATATTTTCACTGCCTGGCTCATTCGACAAGCTTGTATCAGCTTATTAACATGGCCCATTAACATCCTTCTTTCTGCTTACGCTTGATTGATGATCTCTTCCGGGTATTTTCTTGCTTTGAAACGTTGAACCATTTCTTTGGTGCGTTCAATGCATTTTGGATCTGACACTGTTCTCTTGACTCTCAGCATTTGAGAAAACTATACTGTGTCTACCCTTAACTGGGAAATATCATACAGAGAATCTCGCATAAGGATATTCAACATGATCAAAAACTAATGTGGTCCATATCAGAAAGAATGCATGCTGCTCCTATACCTGTGGGCATATATCAAGAAGAGTGTGCTGAAATAAGCAATTTCGCCCTGAAGAAGTCCGTATGGACGAAACGCGTTGGCTACGCAGATTTTAAGAAGAATATTGAATAAAGAAATTTTAAACGGAACCTGCTGATTGGACTTACTTCTGTTGGAATTCACTTATTGTACTATATATAATTTTTATGGTGTGCTGGGTCATATTTTCTTTGTGTACAACTGAATTGGAGATTTAGAGGTATTGAATCTCAGACCTTTAGTACCCTAAACAAGTAAAAACTTTTTGACTAACTTTAATAATAGGTGCAGATAAAATTGCCTCATACCTCTTCTTTTGTGTCTGATCAACTTCTGTTTATAGACTGCCCTGGAAAGCTTGAGTTATAATCCTCTGTTTTACTTGGGACTCCTTGTTCTTTTTTGAACCCAACTACACATGCATCAGTTCAAACCTCTCTTGCTTACCTACTGTTTGTTTTAGTCAAGTGACGGGCGGATCAGGCGGTTGGTGCTGCCTTATAGTCACACACTTCGGGAGTAATAAAGTTTTATATAAAATGTATCACTTGTAGTTCCACCAATGTGAAATTGGTATGCAAAGTATTGTTGGTTATACATTTGCAGCCTTTCTAAACACTATGTGATAATTATTTAATGCGTGAACTATTGTAATCACTGTTTTCTCAAGGCTTCCGTACTCAGAGCCATATCGGCACATCCTGCATTCACCTTCAAGGGCATAAGGCGGTTCAGTTTCCAAATTTTAAACCCTTAGTGCTTTCTGACCCTTAGAGAATGTTACCCAAAAGTGCTCAATATGTATTTGGCATACAGACAGTTAATGCGGTTTTCTGGTGATCGATTTGCAAGTTACCACGTAAACTTGCAAACCGGCGCCACATCCAATCTTTGTGGTGTAATCTCGCTCACCATACCAGCACGCCCCTTTCATTCCGTTGTGGCGGTGTCCATGGAGACGGCCGTCACAACTATTTCACACACAACCATTCACCCAACTTACTTCGTCACAGTGCTAGCACCGCCGAATACCTCTATTGCCCTGCTCCATCTGACGCTGTGTGCTCAGGCTGGTGGGGCGGGTCTGTTTGTACCCATGGTTCTGCTCATGTGGCGAGCGGCATCAAACGGGGTGAGTTCCAATGACCGCGTGAATGCTGGGAAAGTTAGTTTTTTTGGGGCGGGTGTGAAGTTTTTACGTACATCGGTGTTTGTTTCATTTGAATTTGTTTCAGAGTTTTCCCATAATTGATTTCTTGGACATTGTTCCTTTTTCATACCTCTATTCTCAGTGATATCCTGCCTACTAGTCACGATTTGTGATGTGTGTGTTGTGTTTAACTGCTCACGTGTGAAATTCTGAAATTTTAAATCTAGGCTGTTTATGCAGTTTGTTAACTAGATGATGTATCTCATTCTACACCATAATGGTCTATTGTTGATTTAAGTGTTATTATTGTGCTGTCACCCCCCCCCATTCAGTTTAGATTATTGACTGTGTCTTTGCTGAACCATTTTTGCGTTTCATGATCTCTCACTGTCAAATCTTAAGTCAGGGTTGTACAGGTTATATCTGCGTTCAACCCACTTGTAGAGCTTGAGACGCGATAAATCCACCTCTGTTCCAGTTGTAATACCTGTTTGTCACTGACTGTTGTCGTTAATTTTTCTATCACCGTCCAGGTGATATCATTCTTACTGTGGCCTGATGTCTGAAAATAGCGCATCATTTTAGTGATTGTCTTACCGCATCGGAATCTGCTGCGATGTTTGTTTATCCGCGCTTTTATTTTACGTGTTGTCATGCCAATGTACCTCAGCTGACACTTGCACAGTGTGACATATACCACATTACTGCTATTATAATTTGAATGTTTTTTCTGTTCCCATGGGGTTCCCAGACCCAGGTCGATCTCCTTGCTAGCTTTTGTCAAAGGGCAGACGTTGCAGCTACCGCATGGGAAATGACCTACTACTTCTGGAAGGTTCCACAACCTATGTATTGTGCGGTTCATTCCGTGGTGGCAGTGTCCATAGAGACAGCCGTTGCAACTATTCCACACATAGCCATTCACCCACCTTACTTCGTCAAAGTGCTAGCACTGCCGGAATACCTCTATTGCCCCGCTCTGTCCGCCATTGTGAGCGCAGGCTGGCAGGGCGGGTCTGTTTGTACCCATGGTTCTGCTCACGTGGCGCATGTCATCAAACGACATGAGCGCCAATGACAGCGTAAATGCTGGGAAAGTAAATTTTTGGGGGGCGGGTGTGTAGTTTATACGCACATCGGTGTTTGTTTTATTAGAATTTTTTTCAGTGTTTGCCCATAATTGATTTCTTGGACATTGTTCATTTTTCGTACCACTATTCTCGGTGATTTCCTGCCCATTAATTACGATGAAAGGGGTGTGCTGGGACTGTGAACGAGATTACACCACGAAGATTGGATGCGGCGCCGGTTTGCAAGTTTACGCTGTAACTTGTGGATCGATCACCAGAAAACTGCATTAACTGTCTGTATGTCAAATAAATATTGAGCACGTTTGGGTAACATACTCTAAGGGTCAGAGAGCACGAAGCGGTAAAAATTTGGAAACGGAACCGCTGTATGCCCTTAAAGGTGAATGCATGATGTGCCGATCTGGCTCTGAGTACGGAAGCTTTGAGAAAACCGTGATTACAATAGGTCACGCAATAAATAATCATCTGGTCCTGTTTAGAAAGGCTGTGAGTGTATAACCAACAATACTATGCATACCAATTTCACATTGGTGGAACTACGAGCGATGCATAAAACTCTTCCTCCGCTTGACTAAAACAAACAGTAGGTAAGCAAGGGAGGTTTGAACTGATGCATGTGTGGTTGTGTTGCCAATCACATCACGAATGGATAGAATTTCTAATCACTAGACCTATAATTGACATCTGCACCTAGTGTAGTCTCCACAATCTATGCAGGTGAAGGTATTAGCGAAAGATAACCAAAATAGTACCCAGACAGATCACTCATCACATAAATAGTAATTTTCACAGGATCACAATTATTAATACAGAGTTTGTAGGGAACTCGCCCACTAGAATATACCACAGTAAATATTTGTTAAGATTAGGACAACACTGTCTAGTGTATAGGGATGAATGAATCACGTTGGAACAAGTCTGCCTTAACACAAGTAAGATTTTGACTTCTTCCATTTTTCTCCCCCTGCTAGAAAATCTACTGAGGATACTGTGAAGACAGGTGAGCGCATTAGGCCTCACTGGCGTGCATGGAGTGTGCGCACCCTATAGAAGCAGGGACAATAAGTAGTAGAAAAATAGCCCTAATGAAGGCCCCAGACCCATGTGGGCTCCTAGTGAGGGCTGAAACATGTTGGCACTGTAAAAGGGGCACAACTGAAAAATTGTATTCGGTAAACCCTAAAATATTCACGTTTTTATTCATGCCCCAGGTACCCTCCGAATAAAACACATTGTTTGGTTATACCTGAAGGTATATTTAATTATCACTCATCTGGTTCCCTGCATGACCAGTACTTGCTTTATATAAGAACTCCCATTACATGTATGGTTAAGTCGGCCCGGGTAGTACTACCTCACCCGGGTGTGGGTAGACGCTTATGATGAAGCATGTCACGATAAGTGAGTGAGGCGTCTACTCCAATATCTTTGGATATCCTATCCATCAAAGATAAAGCATAGGGAGAGTATCACATCCTGTCTTTTTCTTTTTTAAAGGCCTGAATTCCCAAGGAGAATTCACATGGCAGTGGTTGCTCGTATGTGATAGGAATGAGCTTGTGACTTCGTATATAACTGTGTGAATTGCAACTCGCTTTTGTTTGGTAATCGACATTTGTGCCAGTGGCTGTTAATGTACTCCTTAGATTTGATTAGAGCCCTTCTGTAGTGTTTGCCTTGATAAGGCGGAGGGCACAAGCGCACTGGTAGGTGCCATATTTCGATGCTGCTGCTCATCCCTGTGGACTGGGTGTGGGATAAACTAAGGCCTGTGGGCTAAAAACTGGGCAGCTAAGAAACTGAGGCTAGGTGGCTGGGGAGTTAGTGGGCTGTAGGCTAGAGGGGCTAAGAAGGTCTGGCTAGAGCCAGAGTGGCTGCTACAGTGTGCTGCAGATGGGAGGAGCTTGCCGGACCGCCGGCCAAACCCAGCCTGGCTGGGCCGCTTCTGCAGACTAGTGGCTTCACCAGGGGCAGTGAGACTAGTCCCATTGCGCCACCTCCAACTAGCCACAGCCCCCCACCACTTACTGTCCTGCCGACCTGCCTTTACTTTGCTTTGTTGCTTCCTGGTCCACTCCTGGTCTGCTCAATCTCAATCCTCAGGGGCACCCTTTCACTTTTCTGCCTTTCCTCCCATATAGTGCCATAGGTGGGAAGTGCTGGATTCTGAGAGTTGGAGACAGGGCATGTCAGTTCGGGCGTGGACCAAGCCACAATTAGTCACAAGTCACAGGCAGGACGAGCTGGAAAAGGATTCAGCGGTGGGTGCCAGGTGCAGAATGCAGTGGTTCCCCCTCCAGGTTTTCCCCATTTCACGGGCCACAGGGGCTTCGGATACAGCTTGCGACTATGACTGCTGAGCAGGGCTGTACAGGCGTCCCAGCCTCATGGCTTCACAGCACACCGCTCGAAGCCTCAGTCTGCAGCAGGGACAGCAGCAAGAACCACTTCTTGGCATCTGCACCAACTAGCTTTCACTCTAGTGAATCCAATCCAATAATGTATGAAATTCAGTTATGTCCTGCTAATAGCTTTTGGCGCCAAAACCAACAACTTCAGCACAAGCTCAATGATGACATATCTGACTTCAAGGGAACCTTGCTGACTTCAGCCTTGGACCTTGCTGTTCTGGAAGATTTTGAGCTGAAGGAAAAAGTAGATGAAAAGTTTGAATGGGAAATGTTTGACCGGTTCTACCCTCTTGGTGTAGCTGACCTCCAACCATTGCTGTTGGCCTGAAATCAAGTCTAGGTCGCGGTCAACCATGAACTCATACTTTATAATGGTGCTTTTCTGTTTTTAGGAGCTTTGTGCCTGAAAACTTCAGCATGCAAATGTCACACTTTAGCCCCCATTGTGTGTGACTGTGAAGAGGGAATGCACAAAGCCCAGCTGTCACCCAACCCAGACGTGTATTCAGAGGTAGCCAGAGGCACAGAATGGTTAAATTAAGATAATGTAAACTTTTTAAAGTGGCATTTTCAGGCTTACTATTTAAAATCTAACATTATCATAAGTTGTGATTTTAAGGTGTGAGCCCAGAGACACCAAACTCCAAATCTCTCTCTTTTGGCAATTGGAAATTACACTGTTTAAGGCAATCCCAATTTTAACATTTGGGAGAGATAGGCCTTGCAGTAGTGAAAAACTAACATAGCAGTTGTTCACTGCCAGGACATGTAAAACTCAAAAGTACATGTCCTACCTTCTAAATACATTGCATCCTCCCCATAGGGCTGCCTAGGGCCTACCTTAAGGGTGAGTTATATGTAATCAAACGGAAGGTTTGTGTCTGGCAAGGAGGTTAACTTGGCAGTTTAAACAGCACACTCAGACTCTGCACTGGCAGGTTTGAGCCATGTTCAAAGGGCTAGTAAGTGGGTGGCACAATAAGTGATGCAAGCCAACTAGTAGCATTTAATTTACAGGCCCTGGGCACATATAGTGCACAGTCAGTTCAGATAACTTTCTTTTGGCCACTAGGGCCATAAAAGTGCAAATGTAAATAAAAAGTATATTAAAAAAAAAAGATGCCACAGTGCAAACAACATGAGAAGAATTCATAATACATACAAGTGTACACCAGAATCGATTGTTAGAACAGTAAATGACAGCGGGCACATACAAAGTACAATTAAAATACAAAGAGGGTGTAAAAAGTGTGTGTAATGAAGTACAGATAAAAACAGATTTATGACACAGAAACCATCCTAGTACTGAGGAAGGGGGAGTATCTTTCTTCTAAGTATCCACATAGCACCCAAGAACTTAGCAACAGGAAATATGTATGTTAAACGGTAGTCTGTTCTCAAAATATGAAGGGCAACATAATGACTACACACACCTAGGATTCTACAGGTGGGTGCTAGACAGGTTCTACAGGGGTGAGCAGAAGCTGGGCAGACAAAGAAGACATGTGAGACACTCCCTACTGAGGGATTATGAACAGGACAGACCTCCTAGCCCCTGCAAGACCATTTTGAGGTAAATGATCTCAGCGGTGAAGCGCCCACTCTGAATTGGAAGTAAAGCGTCCTATCCATGATAACGGTCACAGATCCCAAAATAGCTCGTACCCACAAAAAAGCTTAAAATCTAGAAATTGACTGGACAACTTGGAGGAAACTGCCTTCCTAGAGTCATTGGCTGCTTTGATTGCCAAATTACACTGCTTCAGTCAGTTCTTGGATGGGAAACAGTTGACATCAGGAGACTCCCATAGTTCAGATAGCCCAAGAGAGTAAAGTGACTCCTTAATATTCAAAAGCCAAGGGATCTTAGAGAATTGATCAGCTTTCATTCCATCCTGTAGAACAGTGGCATAGTGGACAAATTCTGGAGTAGTCCATAAACACCTCCAGTAGAGAAGAGGACATAGCCTGGCTTTGCCTGCAAGTCCTCACTCCCAGATTGCTAAGAAGCAGGTACTAGGAGGGAAGAGGGCAAGGTTTTGCAGGAATTTATTTTCCACCCTGGTTAGTACCTCAATGTTGATAAATCCACACAACTCTGCCCCATAAAGGGCCACTCTCAATGCCTTGGACTTGTAACAATGGACCACAGGTGAATGGGTTTGGTATAGGAGGCACAATACTCTGTAAGAATATCCCCTGAGATTTGTTAACATTTTATGGCTGCTTTATTGGCATGGGATTTCCAAGACATACAACCATTAATGTGGCATCCAAACAGGTGAAAGAGTCCACCTTTTCTAAGGGTCCCCCCCCCCCGAAGTTATGTTCTTTTAGTGAGATTTGTAGAGGTTAAACAACATCAGTTTCATTTTAGTAGTGCTGACTTCCATGCCGGGGAGAAGCAGAACTTTTTTTAAATGAGTCAGACGTTTCCGTAGCCTGCTCGGGGTCTTGGAAATGAAGAAGGTGTGATTGGCAAATAAGAGGGTTGGGGTTTTAACCCTGGCCAGTGAGAGCATCTATATCAGCTTGAGATAAAAAAAGGCACAACGGCATTGATATTTATTGAAAAGAGAGTAGGGACCAGTACACAACCTTGGCAAATGCCTCTGAGGATTGCAAGCTACTAGGGACTTATATGTAAAATAAATATGCCAATTGTGCAGACGTCAATGTTATCTTGGTGTGAGTACCTCCCTGTAATGAGTCTGGGGCCAGGGCAGGAAAGGCAGGGACCATGTGATCTTCAAAGGCCTCTATGAAGTTTCCCCACCTCAAAGGCATATTTGGGTATATGTACTGACCTCTGACACCACCATATCAGAAATTAGCTGGAACCAAGGACATTCTGCCTGGAAGAAGAGCTGCTGTGCTGTATGAGGGACTGTTCTTTTCTAACTGCATTGCTGTGTTGGCCTGCTGCCTACTGATTGCTGTGTTGCAAGAGAGACTGCCACTTTGCTACCTGCTCTGCTGTGTTGGCTTCTACCTGGTGCTTTTTGCCTGGGATTGAGAAGAACTGGACTTGTTTTCTACGTCTAAGGTGCTTTCATTTGTGATATTGAAGAATAAGGAGGATCAGTAAAATAATATCTTTGCCTAAGATCACACAATTTGGTTAAGTGGGAAATCAGTAATTAATGCAGGTTATCTAGTTTCATTTTGTGAAAATTAGCGACTAAATATGTATTGGTTTGTCTCGCCTTTTTACCTCAAATGTTAATGCTTTGGTTTTGCCTGTTTGAGCATGAATGTAGAAGTGTGAGGGTGGCAGGCAGCCACATAAAAGCTCGGCTCATCATGTGTTCGAGGTCCAACAAAACCTCTAGCTGAGCCAGGGTCTAGCTCCAGGCCGGACTTCTAATGGCTTGCCCACTTCTAATGCACAAAGAGTGACTGACAGAGATACAAGACCATGAGAAAAAGGGAGATGAAGTTGAGTGGCATATATTGGGTATATTGAGAGGGGTGAGGTAGACAAAGGTGAGGTAGAGAGATGGGATAGAGAGGATGAAGGTACATAGAGAAGGATAGAGAGAGAGCTTAAGAGAGATGGTTAAACTAGAAAAAGTGAAGGATATAGAAATGACACAGAAAGATTATTTTTGTATTTAATTGCTACCAACTGCCTGAGAGTGCAAGGGTTCAGGCCGGGGAAAGCCTAGCATGCACACTAAAGGGCAGATTGATTACGTTTTAGCACAACACCTCTGCATTGCAAAAGAGGGAGAAAGCACTGCAGAGTCATATTTATTGAAAATAGCCTGCTGCTGCTCACTACCCAACCCTGGTGCACAAATCACTGCCTGTTGCCAAGCACAACCGTTGCACCATTGTGCTGCCTAGAATAGGGAAGCATACTCTTCCTGTAAAAAATCATACACCTAGACTTTTCTTCAACATTCCACCCATCGTATGTGGGTTATACAGTGCAGCACAGATCAGTGTGTGGAATCTTTAGAGAAAATAAACCATGTATTCATGTTTGCGCTTACTTCAAGGAAACTTTATTTTTCTCTACAAAGCACAGTTTAGCCATTTCAGTAAATTGGGCTGTGAGTCAAAAACTAAAATCTGTCCAAGTTACACCCAGATAATGCCCCTTTGATGCAAAATAGTGCATAGCAGCGGAAAACACTATTTTCTCTGAGAAAAGGTCACCTTTCCAGCATTAAATAATTTTCGTGCTGCAAAGTGAATACTCTTGCAAACGTTTGCACTGATTTGTATCAATTTGCATACCTTTCATGGGGACTTAAATCCTTAGTAAGTTTGGCCCGAAGTTTCTTTTATGCACTGTTGGACTTGGCCCTTTTTGCAGGGTCATCTCTGAACTATTTGCCTTCCTACTGGTATTTTTCTGACATGGTGTTGGTGGTTTTAAGACTCTGGGCACTTTCTCACTGCTGTTCAGTGTAAAGTGCATGTGCTCTTTATGTTAAAACGTGGTAAGATTGATCTACACCTGTTTGGCTAATTTAATTTATCTATCAGTCCCCAGTAATGTGGTATCTCATATACCCGGGCCAGTACATTAAATGCTACTGGTGGGCTTGCAGCGCTGATTGCCCCACCCACCAAAGTAGCCTTTCAAACCGGTCTCAGGCCTGTGCCATTGCAGTGCCTGCGCGTGCGGTAGACTGCCGCTGTGAAGTGGCACATAAAGCGAGTTCCACAACCGCGACTCCCCTTTTACTACCTATCAGTCACCGCTAAGGTAGGCCTTAGCTAACCCTATGTGCAGGGTGCATTGTAGGTAAAAGGTAGGACATGTGCCCTAACTGTGTGGCATGTCCTGGTAGTGACAAACAGCCATTTTGGTTTCTCACTACTGTGAGGCTGCCCTCTCATAGGAATGCATTGGGGATTCCCTGGTAAGTGTTTCAGTGGTAATTCCTGATATGAGAGGAGCAGCGTGATCAAGTTTGGTATGTTTGGAATAGTGGTAATAAATGCTGCATAAAGGTGTGTGCAGATTTATTGTGGGAGCTCCGCGTGTTGTCCAGAAAGGAGAAGGGATTGGCGGAGACTCCTCTCCGTATTGAGGGACCCCCACATGGCCACAAGAGGAGACGGAGCCTCGCAGGCTTCCTGCGGGAGTCCGTCCTGGTTGCCGGTCGAGGAAGAAAGCAGGACGTCAGGCGTGTGAACACCTGACGGTGGGCAGGGCTCCCTATGCTGAAGAGGAGGCCCGTGTATCGGCATTTGGGAGACGGAGCCCCGCGGCCTCACTGCCGAAGTCCTACTTGTGCCACCAAGGAGACCGGATGAGTCAAGAGAAACCCCGTGAGTGGCCTGAGAATGCACCCGATTGGTGCCTGTTAGTTGCACTGGAAGAGCCCCGTGAGTGGGGCTCACAAGGCACTGTTGGTGCCCACTGTTGTGCCTATTTCTTTTCTGCTAGGAGAAGCCCCGGTGAGGGGTGGCTTAGGAGGCACGCTGTTTTTGCCCGATGGGTATCACAGCTGCGCCGCCAGATTGCGGGCAGCTGCAACGACGGGGGCATTGCTGTTCTGGTCCAGAGGAACAAGGGTGAGTTGCACCCTCGCCCCCATTAGAGCAGG
This sequence comes from Triturus cristatus, assembly GCF_964204655.1. Classification (NCBI taxonomy): domain Eukaryota; kingdom Metazoa; phylum Chordata; class Amphibia; order Caudata; family Salamandridae; genus Triturus; species Triturus cristatus. The sequence goes on along the minus strand of NC_140585.1, from coordinate 1,101,273,892 downwards.
GGCTGGTGGAAGCCACGTGCCCCTGGAGCCCTGACTTTGTGGGACAAAGGGCATACGAGACAGCTGAGACGGGCCACCCCGAGGAAGGCCGGTGTTCCTGGGATCACTTTGCTCCCTGGTGGGGCATAAGGCCCTCAGGCGATGTGGGCACCTAACTAGCGGTACCATGGTGCACTGCTAAATGTGATCTATGCATAATGTGTTTATGAACAGTGTTTAGGCACAATGTGTTTATGCCTGATGTGATAACTGCATAATGTGGGTGATGCCCAATGTGACTGATGAATAATTTGTTTGTGCTAATTAATTACTGGTTGTTTTATTACTTACCAGGTTTGATGGTTCTGACAAGCGGCCCGATTGCCCTGTCCTGTATATAGTCCTCTTTAAAGTATAACCTAGTGCCAGGACACACAGTGTACACTTGTGATTATGATCTAATTTGTTTAAGGAGTAATACAAAGGCTATTTTTACATAAGTGTGTGGAGTTTCTTTTGTGGTGTGCCTAGTGTGTCGCTGATGTGTGTGTGTGTGTGTGTGTATTGTGCAAACGCTTTACACATTGCCTCTGGGATAAGCCTGACTGCTCGTGCCAAGCTACCAAGAAGGTGAGCAGGGGTTATTTTCAGTGTGTAACTCCCTTGCCCTGACTAGAGTGTTGGTTTCTGCCTGGCTTAGGCGCTGTACCTAGCCAACCAGAAATCCCATTTCTAACATTGGTTGTCAGCGATGAGGATAAGACTTGCGTTTGTTCAGTACCACAGCGACAACTGGTTGCACTACAAATTCTGCATTTAGATAATCACATGTTTGAAGCGACGTGGCTTGGACGCCGATGGAGATGGCTGCTTTGCTGTGAGCTCCGTAACGGCGAGGAGGACTTTAGTTTCGTGTCGCGGCAGAAACCCGCCGTGAGCTTTCAAATGTAAAGCATCGCCGTGTGAAGCTGCCTACGTCTGATTTTTGGCATTGATTGTTACCTAGCGGTGAGAAAAAAGCAGTTTCTGGGCATTTCGCTCATGTCGCATTTTCTTAAGGAATGCGGCCGTCATCTTGTTTTTCACCGCTAAAAAGTCTGTTTCTTCAGACATGACTGATAATGAGTTTCCAACCAAGTAAACCATGAAGACTTCATTGTTGGGTTTCCTGCTTACGTTTATTATTCAGAAATGATGCATTTACACTGCAATTACTTTGCTTGTATTTCTTCAGTGGCCCTCAAATATTTTCTTTATTGTTGGACTTGCTCTGGTGAATTTTTCCTTCAACATTGCCTAATTTGCTCTTCTTGGTGACTGTACTTTTTTGGCATAAAGTACCAGTATATCTATTGTTCTGCCTTGTCAAGCCTTTTTCAATTTTTAGACTAAGTGTTTCTTTTTTGATATCTGGTGCATGGGGAGAACAAAACCTACTCGTCGCCCTACCAATACTTCTCCTTACTTTGCGGTTGATTTTAACCCTTTTTCCATTCTGCAAGAGAACATGGCGGACTCCGACCAAGATGCTGCGTCAAATTTCCCGCCTTTCAATATACCTCTTCCAAGTTCTAAAATGATGTCCAAATTACTGAGTTAGTCAGCCCTTTCTTCTGGAAAAAGAGTTAAAAAAGATCCACCTTCGCCAACTAAATCTCCGCCTTCAATCTCTATGGAGACTATTCTTGAGGAAATTCGGGCTCTTAGACCGTACATGGAAGAGACCAATACTCGCCTTCAACAGTTGGAGGATAAATGGTCGCATATGGAATGTAGGGTCGTACACTTGGAAAACAAAGTGGACTCCTTTCACTCTGTTGCACCTCAGGTTCTTTCTATGCAATCCCAAATTTTGCATCTTCAGAAAAAGATTTAGAATCTTGAAAATCGCAACTGAGACAACAACCTACGCATTTACGGCTTGGTGGAAGGTCTTGAAAGTCCTAATCTGCTTTCTTCCTTTCAGTCATTTCTCCCAAAAATTCTTGATCTTCCGGAATCTCCGCCATTAAACATTCAGAGAGCTCATCGTTGAGGTCATGTGACACATTCTGCATCTTTATCCAATAAACCATGAGGAGTTATTTTTTATTTCTTAGAATATACAGACTTGAGGAAGGTCCTGCAAGCAGTCAAGGGTAAAGTCTCCTGGAACGGATCCACCCTTTTCTTTTCCCAGAATTATGCCAAGGCAACTGTGGATCGACTGAAGAAATTTTTGGACATGATGCCAGCACTGAGAAACCTTAATGCCACATTCCGCCTTATCCATCCTTGTTTGTTTAAATGTCACCTATAAGAACAAGACCACGACCTATGAGGACCCTTGTCTTCAACGATTTTTGGACAATTGCAGACTGGAAGATATGGAAGTTTCTCGACCTACTGTTTAAGTTTACTTCAATGATTGTTGGTATTTTGTCATACAGTCTTATTTATATGTCTTATGTGTTGTTTATATTGCGTCATTAGTATGTGTAAAATCGTTTTCTTTTTCTTCCTTTTTTCAGGTGACGCCTCTGTTGTGAATCTACATGTTGACGTCTCTTACATTAGTGATGATATTTCTCCTTCCTCCTGTGCCCATTTCAGAGAGCTCCAGTTGTTGTACGGTTTCCCTTATTTGGCTCCACCACCCTCGAAGTTTGTGTGTCTTTTCTGGTATGTTAGTTTTTATCCTTTTTGTATGGGTTTTGTTTTTCTTTCTCTCTTCTATTTCTTCATGTTCTTTTCCTTCTCCTCTACTTTCACATTCTGGAAAGCTTTTATTAATCTCTTGCTTATTCATAGTTCTCTTTTTTATCTTTCCTCTACTTATTCACTCTTCTTTTTATATCTTCTTATCTCTTCTTTTCTTTTTATCTAATCTCAAGTTATACCTTTTATGCATTTTCAGGTTTATTCTGCAATATTTTTTGTTGTTTGGGTATATGGTTCTCACAATAAGTTAATTTTTGCTACTTGTTATATTTTCTATAAATTTGTTGTCATTTTATAAATGGCTTTAAGATTTATTTAATGGAATGTAAAGGGTTTAGGCTCTCCTATAAAATGCCGAAGGGTTTTGTCTCACATTGCCTATTTAAAAGGTGATATTGTTTTATTAGAAGAAATCCATGTTTCAGACAAAGAAGTGGCTAAACTGAAAAGGCAATAGGTTGGTCATGTTTTCACTTCCCAGGGTTCGGGGAAATGTAATGGTGTAGCTATTATATGTCATAAACGTCTTGCTATTCAAATAGTTTCACGAGATGTTGATTGTGAAGGCAGATGGGTCTCAGTCTCCTTAATTATTGATAAAACTCCTCTCACTATTGTTAATTTGTATGCACCCACCTCTCCAGATAATTCCTTTTTACCAGGGGTTTTGTCCAAGTTGATAACGTTTACTGATGAGTATTTGATTGTTGGAGGTCACTGTAATATGGTTATTGATCCCATCCTAGATATACGCTCCAAATCTAGATTTATACTGTCACGAATTCATTCTCAGTTCAAGTCGATATTACACTAACGATCTCTTACTGATGCCTGGAGATTGTGCAATCCAACACAAAAGGAATACACTTTCTTTTCTCCTGTACATTTTTCCCAATCATGCATAATTATATTTTTATTTCTCATGTTTTAGCCCAACACGTCATTAATTCTGATATAGGTTCCATTTTGATATCTGATCATGCACCAGTTATCTTAGATTTGGATCTCCTTCCTCCCTCCCAGGGAATTAAGAGGTGGAGGTTTAATAATTCTCTTCTCTTGGATTTTCAATTTACACATGCCTTTAAACAGTTTGCTAATACTTTTTTCAAAGAAAACTAATCCCCTGATATATCTCCTCAAGTTATCTGGGACACTTTTAAAACCACTTCTAGAGATTTTATTATTAATTTTGTTTCTCAGAAACAGATATAGCTCTACTAAGTTTAAAGTACTTAACATGTGTATTAAGCAATTGGAGAATTCTTTTTATAATTCTCACTCAGAACAAATCCTAAACAATTTAGTATCTGCTAAATTTGAGTTCAATGCACTTTCCACAGAATGTGCCAATTCTTATTTACTTAAGTCTAGTGCAAAATACTACGATGGTCAAAATAAAGCGGGGAAACTTCTTGCCAATTATCTTAAAATCAAGAAAGAACGTACAAAAATTGAATCTATTCTAACCTCTACTAATCAACATGTACACAAAAATAAGGAGATAATTCTGGAATTTGTCATTTTATCAAGCCCTATACACTCTGGAACCTCAATCTAATCCCCAAGATACTCTTATTTACCTATCAGCCGTTTCCCTGCCTTCGCATCAGGACATTAATTTTTCCGTATTGGAAGAAGGTATTCTAATCCAGGATATTTCGGAGGCTATTCGCCTCATTAAATGTGGCAAAGCCCCCGGACCTGACGGTTTTACCATTTAATTTTATTATCATTTCTCCTCATTTTTATTACCCAAATTATACCAAATCTTTCTTTATTTTATTTGTTCTCAGACATCAGGTGTCTCCTTCAAGAGGCATTGATATGTCTCTTTCCTAAAGATAATAAAGATCTCAAATTGTGTAAAAATGATCGTCCTATGTCCCTTATTAACCTAGATTATAACATTTTTGCAAAAATATTGGCTCCTAGTTTAGATAAACTATTACCCCAGTTAATAGGGAGAGAACAATGCGGTTTTATCAAAGGTAGGCATCTGTCAGATAATACTCTCCTATTTTTTAATGTGCTTAGTAAATCCAAATCCTATAAATCTTCTCTGGCAGCTATCTCAGCTCGGAAAAAGCGTTTGATGGAGTTGGTTGGTCTTATATATTCTCTACGCTTTCTTGTTTCGGTTTTGATCCTAAATGTATTAATTATGTTTCTTTGTTGTACTCTTCTCCTAAATCCTCTATCTTGGTTAATGGCCTTATGTCTCCTTTTTTCCCATTTCATAGAGGTGTCTGTCAAGGTTGTCCGCTTTCCCCTTTATTATTTATACTTGCTTTGGAACCATTATTAATAAGGATTCGCTCTAACTCTTTGATTACAGGATTTTCTTATGGTGACACTCACCTCAAACTCTCTGTTTATACTGATGATATTTTGCTTTTTATCTCAAACCCACAAACTTCTTTAACAGCCTTTTTATTATAAGTGGATAATTTTGCGTCTGTTTCGGACTATAAATTAAATGCGGATAAACGTGAGATCCTTCCTCTAAATAAATTATGTTTTTATGCTGATTTTAATTCATCTTATTTCCATTGGAATCCAGATAAGATTTTATATCCAGGTCTATGATTCTCGGATACAGTTAAAAACACTGTAGCCCTTAATTTGAAATCTCTTCATTCAACTCTCCTTGCACACACATCGCATTGGAATCCTTTGTTTTTATCCTGGTGGGGCCGACGTGATACTATAAAAATAATGTTATTACCCATTATACTGTTTTGTATCTCAAATATGCCAATTAATATCACTCGGTCTCAATTCAAATAGATTAATTCTGTTTTATCTCGTTTTTTTATTGAATAATAAGATAATCACATGTTTGGGGATTTCTCCTGATTTTATTATTGCTCCGCGCAAAAGTCATTTTTATTGTGTACTCCTGTTGCAGCTTTTTACACCTAGGTCTCTTGTGTTGCACTTGTGTCTTAGTGCCTTGCTGTAATCTGCCTTTATTGTAGGTGACCTGTTCAAATACAGTATGTTGGAGTTGAGGGGGTTCTGTGAGGAGAAAGACATAGCAGTGAACGGGTCACACACCTAGCTAAGCCTCCAGAAAGTCCTGCTCCAATGGCAAGAGGATAAATGGAGACATGCCCTGTCCACATACCAAGAGGGTGGTGGGTCTGAGGGTAGCCCTGAAGAGTCCGCACAGGCGGGAGAAAATTACAGGGCAGGGACGCCAGTAGATAGTGAGGACCCCATGGAGAGGGCATCCCTTGCTGGGTCCAGTGCCGGGGTCAGTGCCCCATCCGTTTCCCTGTCCCCAGAAGAGTGGGTGGATAGGAGGGCAGAAAGGGAGCATGAGCTGGCTATGGAGAGGCTCAGGTTAGAGCATGCCAAGGAGATGGCGCAGCTGGTTGTGGAGGAGAAAAAGCTAGAGACTGAGAGGGTCTTAGCGCAGGAGAGGATGGCGGAGGCAGAGAGGGCCTTCGCCAGGGAGAAACTAGCTCTTGAGGAAAGGTTGTACCCTGAGTGTAGTTTCATTGGTCTAGATTCACCAGTGAGTGTGGGGTCCAGTAGTGGCAGCAAAAGAGTGTCCAGTGGGGAAGCGTCACCTCCCAGAGCCCAGAGAATGGTACCTAGTTCCCAGGAAGAGAGTGTCACACCTGAGGGATACAGGTTGAGGTTCAGGGGTGGTAGAAAACTGTCTCACCAGTCTTGGGGGAAGTTTGTGGACGAATGTTGTGATGCACTGGAAGGTTGGGTGATGGGTAGCTTGGCAAACGATTTTGAAGGGCTGTTGAATATGATTGTCAGAGAGCACATGTTCCGTTGTAGTTTTCCAGGGTTACGCCAACACCTGTGGGAGTGTGACTTCTCTGATCCCAGGGAGCTTGCACGGGAGGCAGACCTCTGGATGGGTGCCAGAGGGTCTGAGGAGGCATTGGGGAATGACCCTAAGAGGAGTGGCTCAGGTATTTCCCAGCCCAGGGGGATGGGAAAGGTTCTTAGTAGCCCAGATAGGTCCCGGTGAAGTGGGAGGGGTTTAGGGACTCACGTCCTGTCTCCGTGGAGAAGGGGTGAGAATGGGATGCGTCCCAAGGTGCCCGAAGCCCAGTCTCAGGGCCTGGAGGGTTCCCTAAGGGAACACCAGGTGGGAAGCCTAGGCTGTACTAGTAGGCCCTCCGTTGAGGGGGATTTCCTAGTGTCAGGAGAACTTGGAAAATCTGTAAGCGGGGCTCTATCAGTTCTGGTTTCTGGCGGTGCCACTTCTAAGTGGAGGGTGCAGAAGTCCAGATGGAGGGGTGAGGGGGGAGAGAGCCCTCAGTGGAAGAACCAGTGGGTCAGGGGCCAGCCATAAGGGCTGAGCCTCCTAGGAGTGACCTTAGTGATGCCACTTCTGTTTTGTGGGGTCTTTGTGCACTGTCAGATGGACAGGGGTTGGAAGATCAGCGCCAGGCAGGCAGTCACACAACACATGAGTTATGTGTTACCGTCGGGCATGTGTGCTCCCCAGGAAGTCCTGGTGTGCCAGGCTGGTGCTCAGCCGCAGGGTTTAGTCCCTGGGGTGGGAGGCCCGATCGCGGTTCTGACTTACCTGGAGAGAAGGACATCTGTAAGCAGTGTCCTGACCGGTTTGTCTTCTAGGGGTACCACTCCAGGTGGGAGGGTGCAAAACTCTGGAAGGGGGTGCAGAGGGAGGGAGTCCTCGCCTCTGCCCCCAGTTCAACCTGAGGGTTTAGATCCTAGGTTGGTAGACCAGTTGTAGGGTTAAGGTCCTGAACTGGAGGGAGAATTGTGTAGGAGGGCTGATTCCAGCGCCCTGACAGTTTTTGGTTCTGGGGGTGCTTCTCCTGGGAGGAGAGTGCGGGGCCCCAGGAGGAGAGGTAGGGGAGGAGAGCCTCGCCTGTGACCTCTGGTCAGCCTGAGGGTGCGGACCCTAGGTTGGAGGATCAGTGGCAGTTTAGAACTGCACTGATTAGAGGAAGAGTGGAGAATGGATACTATGTACCAGGGGTACCACTCTGTAAAATGGCAAGGACCAGAGACATCTGGATGGCCTGGTCCTGGCCACGGACAGCTAGGGAGTCCCAGTGGGGTAGCTTAGGAGCCCATCAAGTTAATGATTGGTCTACCCTGGCTTTTGGCTGGAAGAGGGTTGTGTTGGACTTGGCCCTTTTGCAGGGTCATCCTTGAACCTTTTGCAATCCTCCTGGTATTTTTTCAGACATGCTGTTGGTGGTTTTAGAACTCTGGGCACTTTATCACTGCTGTCCAGTGTTAAGTGCATGTGCTCTCTATGGTAGAACGTGGTAAGATTTGTCTACACCTGTTTGGCTAATTTAATTTACCTATGAGTCCCAGTAATGTGGTATCTCGTATACCCTGGGCCAGTAAATTAAATGCTACTGGTGGGCTAGCAGCGCTGATTGCGCCACCCATCAAAGTAGCCTTTCAAACCTGTCTCAGGCCTCTGCCATTGCAAGGCCTGCGCGCGCAGTTTGCTACCGCTGTGACGTGGTACATAAAGTGAGTGCCGTGTCTGTAACTCCCCTTTTACTCCCTATCAGTCACCCCCAGGGTAGGCCCTAGCTAGCTCTATGGGCAGGGTGCATTGTAGGTAAAAGGTAGGACATGTGCCTTAACTGCGTGACATGTCCTGGTAGTGACAAACAGCCATTTTGGTTTCTCACGACTGTGAGGCTGCCCCCTCATAGGAATGCATTAAGGTTTCTCTGCTAATTGTTTCAGTAGTAATTCCTGATATGAGAGGAGCAGCGTGATCAGGTTTGGTATGTTTGGAATAGTGGTAATAAATGCTGTGTAATGGTGTGCGCAGATTTATTGTCACTATTTTAGAAATGCCACTTTTAGAAGTGACCATTTCTATGTGCTATGTGTCTTTGTGCCTGCCTGGTGTGTATTGCATGTCTGGCTCTGGAGTGACAGGGACTGGGGAGGTGCCGTGGCTCCTGAGGGGCTGGGTGAGTCAGCGCTAGGCTGAATAGGCAGATCTGCATTTGGAATAGTTGGAGGAGGAGCCCCTGACCCTGAATAGGTCTGTGTCTGCCTTGTACAATGCTGGCTCCTCCCTCCTGTGGTGTTTCTGGGGCCAGGACCTGTAATGTCCAAAGGAACTGTTGTGCACTGTAAATAAAATATTGAGTGCCCCCCAGAACTGTTTTTGACTGGATCCCCCAGCCCTGTGTGTGGGCAGAACAAAGACCTGGCTATTAGGGCTGTGACCCCGTGTAAGCTGCTATGTGCTGATCTGGAACTGGTGGCTGGCAGGCTGCTGGACTGCCAGGAGAAACCACCGCGGGACCCAGCTGCTGTTCCCTGGGGGTCCCTGCGTGCTGGCCTGCCTAGCTGCACCCTGCTGGTGTGTCCCCAGCACCAAGGACTTTTATTTCTGCTCTGAGCAGCCCTGCCTGGGGCGCAGCTCTGCCCTGTGCGAGTGCGTGGTGAGCGCTCTGTTTCCTGCGGAGTTCGCTGGTCTAGAGAGAGGCGCTTTGTGCCCTGCAGCGTGGGCAATGCCCCCTCTTCTCTGTGGTTGGAGCCCCAGGTGTGGGCATGCACCGTCAAGGCATCAGGAACGTGCCAGGAGTTTTGCGCTTGAAAGCGCTGTGCTGCGCAGCCCGCCCCATCGCGGAATTCCACTGAGGAGGAATCCCGACGTGGGGATTCCTCCGTGCTGCGGCGTACAGGAGGTCAGGTGGACTGCCTGGTTGTGGGTGGGGCCACGCCTCACATGGCAGACCAATCAGGGCGGACGTGACCGCTGAGTGACAGGCAAGATTGTGCCTGGAGGAGGGCAGGGTCCCCGTGTGCTGGTGGGAGCCCCGCGTGTTGCCCAGAAAGGAGAAGGGATCGACGGAGACTCCACTCCTTACTGAGGGATACCCCGCGTGGCCACAAGAGGAGACGAAGCCTTGCAGGCTCCTTGCGGGAGTCCGACCTGGTTGCCGGTCGAGGAAGAAAGAAGGACGTCAGGCGTGTTGACACCTGAAGGTGGGCAGGGCTCCCTGTGCTGAAGAGGAGCCCTGTGTGTGGGCATTTGGGAGACGGAGCCCCAGGGGCACCCCTGCTAAAGTCCTGCTTGTGCCACCAAGGAGAGGGGATGAGTCAAGAGTGAGTGAGTGGGGCTGAAAATGCACCCGGTTGGTGCCTGTTAGTTGCACCGGAAGAGCCCCAGTGAGTGGGGCTCACAAGGCACTGTTGGTGCCTGCTGTTGTGCCTATTTCTTTTCTGCAAGGAGAAGCCCCGGTGAGGGAGGCTGAGGAGGCACGCTGTTTTTGCCCAGTGGGTGTCACAGCTGCGCCACCAGATTGCGGGCAGCTGCAACGATGGGGGCATTTCTGTTCTGGTCCAGAGGAACAAGGGTGAGTTGCACCCTCGCCCCCATTGGAGCATGGGCTGGTGGAAGCCACGTGCTCCTAGAGCCCTGACTTTGTGAGACAAAGGGCATACGGGACAGCCCAGACGGGCCCCCTCCGAGGAAGACCAGTGGGCCTGGGATCACTTTGCATCCTGGTGGGGCGTAAGGCCCTCAGGCGATGTGGGCACCTGACTAGCGGTACCGTGGTGCACTGCTAAATGTGATCTACGCATAATGTGTTTATGCCCAGTGTTTAGGCACAGCGTGTTTATGCCTGATGTGATTACTGTATAATGTGGGTGATGCCCAATGTGACTGATGCATAATGTGTTTGTGCTAAGAAATTACTGGTTGTTTTATTACTTACCAGGTTTGATGGTTCTGACAAGCAGCCCGATTGGCCATTGTCCTGTATATAGTCCCCTGTAAAGTATAACCTAGTGCCAGGTGGCACAGTGTACATTTTTGATTATGATCTAATGGGTTTTAGGAGTAATACAAAGGCTACTTTTACATAACCTTGTGTGAAGTCTCTTTTGTGGTGTGCCTAATGTGTCGCTGATGTGTGTGTGTGTTGCGCAAACGCTTTACACATTGCCTCTGGGATAAGCCTGACTGCTCGTGCCTAGGTACCAAGGGGGTGAACAGGGGTTTTCTTCAGTGTGTAACTCCCTTGCCCTGACTAGAGTGGTGGTTTCTGCCTGGCTTAGGCGCTCGCCCTAGCCAACCAGAAATCCCATTTCTAACATGCACTCTCTATTGTCAGATTAGAAAAATAAGCTGTTTTTTACAAGCAACACTATTATGGCAGGAATTTCGACGTTCCTACCTACTTTACCGGTAGGGGGGCTTTGGAAGGTGGGAGTCCTGTGCAATTTCCTACTTTGCTGATGCCTTAAAACGTCTCTATTACCTTCCAGTAATTTCCCAAAGAATCACTAAAGCAAATACACAACAATGAAAATGGCAGGATGTTCGATAAAAGGTGTGCATATTGCTGTTTGAGAATACACCACTTTGGGTAATGTCAATATTGTTATACCAGTATACAAAGCCGAGGTCTGCGATTCACAATGAATGCACAATTTGTGCTTCAAAAGACTTCTTTTCGAAATCCAAGATGGCGCTGCACGCTACATTGCTGTGTCTGGTTTGAGCGTGTTGTGATGGTGTTGCAGTGACATGAGTCTTGAAGGCACACTACCTGGCAGCTGTTTACTACGATCCTTAAGAGGAGAAGATGTTATATTTGAGTGCCAGCCACAGAACAACAAAGTTTCTTCACGCTCTCAACAGCGGGTAGGTTAATGTCTACTTTCAGCAATGAAAGGTAACCCATTGGTAGAATCGTCATCACTGAAAAGAAGCTACTGCCATACAGCTCCAGGTAAGACTTTTACTACATGGTACACAGCCAACAGGTTCAGCACTGGACAGCAACTGAAGTCATTTCAAGAATAGTCATTCCAGTTTAGCAAGAACATTACACATTCTGATTTCTCATATTTCTCACATACTAACTAACCCCCAGGAGTTAGCCATTGTGCAACAAAGAGAATAGGTGACCGAGCTCCTCGGAGCTGGCGCTGGCTCCGATAGCACCCTGGGTGGAAAAAAATGCACCACCCTCGCTACTGCGGGTGAATAAATGAGGTAGCATCTCCCTTATCAAAGCAGGGACTTGCCTCAAAACACAAATCTCCGCACCGTCCCCAGCTCCCCTTAATCACACGCAAGTTCGCTGCGCCAGTCTGTTTCCAAATTGTTTGTTGTGGAGTATAAGGGGTGTCGATGTGTGGTAGGAGGAGTGAGAGGTAAATGGAAGGGCAAGGTAGGGGTCTGACAGGGTGCTAAAACCAGAGACTGCAGTATGTTAATAAACATTATTAGAAGCACTTTAAGTGGAATCACTGGAGCCAAGACAGAAGGGCGTTGTTGCCTGCAGGACATTTATGTAGACAGTTTGTTTTACCCCTCTTAAAACTGGCGCCCTGGGCCCGAGTCCACCTCACTCGTGACATAAGCCAGCCTTGTATCTCCTCTACCTTCCCGATCAAAATGAAACTTTGCTCGTGCAGGGAGTGGTGTACCCTGCATTGCTCGTGCAGGGAGTGGTGTACCCTGCATTGCTCGTGCAGTGAGTGGTGTACCCTGCATTGCTCGTGCAGGGAGTGGTGTACTCTGCATTGCTCGTGCAGGGAGTGGTGTACCCTGCATTGCTCGTGCAGGGAGTGGTGCACCCTGCATTGCTCGTGCAGGGAGTGGTGTACCCTGCATTGCTCATGCAGGGAGTGGTGTACTCTGCATTGCTCGTGCAGGGAGTGGTGTACCCTGCATTGCTCGTGCAGGGAGTGGTGTACTCTGCATTGCTCGTGCAGGGAGTGGTGCACCCTGCATTGCTCGTGCAGGGAGTGGTGCACCCTGCATTGCTCGTGCAGGGAGTGGTGTACTCTGCATTGCTCGTGCAGGGAGTGGTGCACCCTGCATTGCTCGTGCAGGGAGTGGTGCACCCTGCATTGCTCGTGCAGGGAGTGGTGCACCCTGCATTGCTCGTGTAGGGAGTGGTGTACTCTGCATTGCTCGTGCAGGGAGTGGTGTACCCTGCATTGCTCGTGCAGGGAGTGGTGTACCCTGCATTGCTCGTGCAGGGAGTGGTGTACCCTGCATTGCTCGTGCAGGGAGTGGTGTACTCTGCATTGCTAACTTGCATGTGCAAGATTTACACGCGTTGATCCTTCACTGAAGACGGCATTGGAAAGAAGGGGGACAGACTTTCTATCTGGGTTCACTAACTATAGCAGCGGGGAGACAAACGTTATGAAAAACGAAGAGCATTTTCAGTGACATACCAATATCAGAAAGCGCTGATCGGTTTATTACTGAAAATCTGTAGGGATTTAGACAATCTCTCTCTGGTGGCAGATCAAGAGAAACGCTTGGCGGCCTTGATAAAACTGGCAGAAACTCCAGGAAGGAATAAGAACCAGGAGACTTCCGGGAATGGCAGATCTTTTTATTGAGCCCCGTGTGGAGCAGGCAGGACTTTCATTCTTTCCTTCCTAGAGATATCCTGTATCGAGGTGATGCGCTTAACCTCACAAGTCATGACTGGAACGAAGACCATGGATGTAGAGTTAATGATGAGGTTCTCTTGAGTGAACATTGTTATTAACGGGGCAAATGAGACTGGGGAGTAGAAAATGGAGCTAAAAATTCAGAAAATTACTGTCGAAGCGTGCGTTTTCTGATTTTGTCCAAATTTTAATTGGATCTAGGTTTTTTTTACGTAAAGTCATTGTTTTTGTACGGTTTTTTATAATCTTTAGAGGTTTCATTAGGGCGAATTAAAGAGCTTTAAGCCCTAAGATGATGTGCCCTTTATGGAATAACAGCACAAAACTTGCCATGTCCATGTCCTTGCAGTGGGTATCCGGGTCGCCATAGGCAACGCTGGTGCAGGAGTCGCCAGAGCTCAATGGAGGGGCTTGGGAGGTGGACGCAGGTCACCCACTGCAGCTATAACGCTTGCTTTAGAACTATGCTCTGTAACATCTGTGTTGCAATTATGTCTTCCCGTAATAGGATGTGTGTTTGTTTACTTTGCAAAGTGTTTATTTCTGTGTGAAAGATGGTCCGGGGAGATTGGTACCCAGCAAGGGATAAGGCCTGCATCCCGAACCTCCAATCAGCGGCCGAGGGCGGGGCCAGGGTTGCGGCTCACACAGGACCGAGGAGCCAGTGCGGCTCGGAATCCCTTTCCACAGATGCCTGCCAGTAACTCCGGGTCTGTCCGAGGAGACTGCGTGCCCGGCAGCTCCCGTTCCTCCGAGGCCTACCGGGACATGGGCCCCTAATATTACCGCAGCCGCTGGGCACCATGAGGACGGCGGGGACTTGGAGCCGGGCGAGGGCGGCCCGCAGGGCTGCCTTGTTGCTGGCCGCCGCCTACGGGATCAAGACCCTGTACCCGGTGCTGTACCGCCAGCTGCGTCCCCCGGCGCCAACCGAGGAGCCGGCCGAGGACGAGGAGCAGGGACCCCCGGAGCCCCTGTCAGCAGGACCGGTCGCCCTGAGCGCCTGTCCGGCCGTGAACGCTGACTTCGTGCGGCAGCTGCTGGAGCTCCGGCGCCTGGTCTTCCCGCGCCCCCTGTGCCCCGAGCTGGCGCTCCTCGGCCTGCACTCCGTGGCGCTCGTCTCCCGCACCTTCCTCTCCATCTACGTGGCGCGACTGGACGGTAAGATCGTGAAGAGCATCGTGGAGAAGCGGCCGCGGCACTTCGTGGCGCAGCTGCTCAAGTGGCTTATGATCGCCATCCCGGCCACCTTTGTGAACAGCGCCATTCGCTTCCTGGAGGGCCGGCTAGCGCTGGCGCTGCGCACCCGGCTGGCAGCGCACGCCTACCGCACCTACTTCAGCCGCCAGACCTACTACAAGGTGACGTGCATGGACGGCCGCCTGTCCAACCCCGACCAGTCGCTGACGGAGGACATCATGGTCTTCTCGCAGTCCGTGGCGCACCTGTACTCCAACCTCACCAAGCCCATCCTGGACGTGCTGCTCACCTCCTACACCCTCATCCAGACGGCGCGCTCGCGGGGAGCCGACCCCATGGGGCCCACCCTGCTGGCCGGCCTGGTGGTGGGCGCTACGGCCAAGGTGCTGCGCGCCTGCTCGCCGCGCTTCGGCAAGCTGGTGGCCGAGGAGGCGCAGAGGAAGGGCTACCTGCGCTACGTGCACTCGCGCATCATCGCCAACGTGGAAGAGATCGCCTTCTACCGGGGCCACAAGGTGAGGGGGAGGGGAGCGCACGCCGGCCCGAGGAGCAGCTGCCACTGCGGCATTGATTGTTGATGGTGTCAGCCTCACCCCTCACCCCAGCATCCCCTTCTGCGACCCACCACCCCCTCCTCCTGTGCCCCCTCGCCTAAATTGTCAATTATCTTCTGCTCTCTCCTCCTGCGCTCTCTCCACCCCCATGCTTTTTTGTAACCCTCTCCACCATCTCTCCTATGCATTCAAATCTGCCTCATGATCTATCAAGCTCCCATAACTTCTCTCTTCTTGTATCCCTTTTTTTCCTCCTCATTCCCGCGACATTCAACCCCTTGTATTTCAGTTCACCCCTACCCCAAGAGAAATGCACCTTTCAAGTGACCTTTCACACACAAACGCAGCAAGAGGCTGCAGCTGGGTATCCCCGTAGACATGAAGCCCAGTGTGCGTGTCACTCACATTCACCGGGGGTTTCTGCTAAGTATCTCAGCAGCATTAAAGCACATCAGTGCCATGTGTCTTAATAGACATGATGCAGTGTGCTTGTCAGTCAAACATGCCAGGGGATGCTGCTAAGTATCTCAGCAGTCTTAAAGCGCACCAACGGTGTGAGTATTATCAGATATAAAGCGATGTGCGCGTGTCAGTACCCCATTCAGAGGGTCACGAAACAAGCAGGCGCTACTACGCCCAATAGTGGTGGTTGAGGCCTTTTACTCTTGATGTCTTGGACCCGCCTACTATGGGCTCTGAGTAACTGGGCCAAGAACTCCTTCTGCATTCGACTCTAAGCGGTAGCACTCAGGGCCGGACTGGGAATCAAAACCGGCCCTGGCAAAGTGCTCGCTCCCCCCCCCCCCCCCCCCCTTTTTGCCAGGGCCGATTTTCGGCCGATTTTGTTACAGGGCCGATTATGCTGCAAAAACGGCCCTGTAACAAAAACGGCCCCCAGGGGCCCAAAACCGGCCCCCACCCGTGCGGCGCACCGGGGATTGCCCGGTGCCCGCTACGGCCAGTCCGGCCCTGGTAGCACTCTCTGGGAGGTGGTGGGTGTAGGGTGAACACAGGCTCACAACTCAACGTACATTCAACAATCGCAATAATTGAATGTCCAGTCAAAAGTTGCTTTATTAAAGGCAGTTATATACACACATACACACAAAGTGAAATATGGTACACATTACATAATAACACACTCTTCATAAGGTCTGTATTCTAACACTGTCTGCTCGGACACCAGTGTCCTGTTCTTCTATCTACGGATTAGGGTAATTTCCAATGTACTTGCAGCATCATTCAGGCTAGGCCCCGCTAGAGAATATTAGTCTTAGAAGTACCTAAATGGCTATTCAAAGTTAAAAGTGCCCTGGCACCTTTGGCTCTTCAGTCAGAGCAGGTTCACCCCACAGAGACTCTGCGATTCGAGGTGCGCTCTTACATGTTCTGACTGGAGATGAGACTGAAGGTCCAGGAGCGCTCCTGGGTCTTGGTCCACTTCGGCTTATGTCGGTGATGAGCAGTAGTCTCGTCCTGGCCAGTAATGGGTCTAGACCTTCACAGTGCTCCTCTGTTGTAGTGGGAAGTACTGTCTGGCTCTGATGGCAGACCTGGGATGCTGTTCGAGTTCCAATGACAGTGTAGCAGCTCTAAATTCACAGTTGCACATGGTTCAAGGGCTATGGGCCTCAACTTCCTGCATGGCTCCTACCTGGTATACAGGATTGTGCTCCAAACACTCAAGTTAGGGTCCTGCTTTGGGTCACAACACAGCACAGGGCGACAACCTTCTCTTCACCACATTACTGTACCAGGGCCACAGCCCTCAAAATTCACCACAACCCCCTCCTGGTTTACGGTGGTCAGGAGCCACACACTTAACATGGCATCCCTATTCGAGTTACAGCACTTAACAGGTCAGTGGCCCTCACTCAACAGCACTGCACCAGGGGGATGGCCCTTAAGATTTACTGCTTGCCCCACTTGGCATTCGGGATCATGAACCAAAGTAAAGGCAGCGTCCAACTTCAGGTCACAACATTGCATAGATAGAGCGACAGCTCTCTTCCTGCAGCACTGCCACAGAGCAACATCCTTTGACCTTTACCACTCCCCCTGGCACACAGGGGTCACGAACAACTAACACAGACAGATGGCTTGATTGGTTAAGCAGCTCTGACATGGACCCAAATCTCACACTCTCCTTCAGGGATCCACTCAACTGAATCCCCACTGAACTGCATTCACTCCAAGCTCTCTCCTTCTCCCCACTGGGTCCTCTGGTCTCAGGTCAGGTGGAAGCTGGTGGTCCAGGGTGAGTGGTCATGATTCTCCTGAGAAATTTCCCCTCACCCATTAGGGAGACTGTCAGACTCTTGAGTCCCACTCCTGGTCCAGACAAGCAGAAGTCTTGCAGTGCTTCTCTGTGCTGATGTACAGTTTTAGTTTGCCAATTTGGGAGTCTCTTGCTCCCCTTTTTATAATCCTTTTCCAGACTACTGGGATTTAGTATCTGTTGATGTTCATGCTCTGGGGGTTCCCCACTTTGAAGTGCCCATTCCTCGGTCTTGCTCTTCATCCATAGAGCAGTCTATCACAGCAGGAGTGTCTTCAGATCTGATAACCCCAAACACAGCCCATAGAAGTGACTAGAGTATCACATATGGATGTCAGCCTCCGTGATCTGTGCATTGAAGGGTTACAAAAGGCCCCTGGCCCTACTCTTTATGATTCCCTTATCAGCCCTGTCTCCTTCCAGAGAGGTGTCTAGGCCGCTTTAACCATTGACCCCTCTTTAGAATCAAAGAGCTCCTCTGAAAGTTTACGGAAGAGCCTGACTCCTCCTTCCTCCAGTGTGTATCCCAGCCTGCTCTCAGTAACGCAGCGATCCACAAATCTGTCTGGGTGTGTCCTCTAGCTCCACATGCTCCTCTAGCAAGAGCTGGGTTTTCTAAAATGGAAAATAGAACCCAGATAATTGCATTTATCGACCCCTTCACAAGCACACACAAAGCCCAGCACGCAAATCCGCATGCGCGGATTACCATGTACTGTACCACTCTTCAGGCAGATGAACATCCCAGCGTGCACATGCATTCATGTGAGCGGACTCTCCTGTACTGTACCCCTTCACAGGTACATGTACATCCCAATGAGCACACAGAATCACACACGCTGCTCGTCTGTACATACAATCCAATGAAGGCTACGGTTGAGTTAATGACACTGCAGCAGCATTTTATACGAGTGGGGCATGAGGCACCACTCCAGTGACACTGGTAGGAAACCTGTTGACTCTACAGATTACTGTTATTTTACAGCAAAGTCTGCTGCCACTACCCAGCGTCTGCTGGTTAGTTCATGACGAAGGCACTAGCTTTTCAACACTCAAGGGTAATGCTTTACTTCCGGCCCTTAGCATGACTGCAACCGGTGAGACAAGCCTCAGTCTGTATGTGCACACATGATTCATGTTCACTGATGACCAATACTTTGTTATAAAGGATCTAAATATCACCGTAGCTGTACACTCAGGGCACAGGTATACGTCCATTACCACGCAAAAGACTTTCTGTGCCAACAGTGCGTGTCACTCAAATGTGCTATGGGATGCTGCTAAGTATCTCAGCAGCCTTAATGCACACAGATGGCATGTGTCTCATTAAACATAAATCAGTGTGTTTGCCACTCAAACACACCAGAGGCTGCTGCTATGTATCCCAGCTGCCTTAAAGCACACAGATGCCATGTGATCTATTAGACATAAAAACCAGTGTGCGTTCCACTCACACTCACCAGGGGGTGCTGCTAAGTATTTCACAAGCCTTAACACACACCTATGCCATGTGTCTTATTATTCTAGCGTGCCCAGAAAAATGCCCGGATGGGCATATCTGTTGCATGAGCACCAAAATAAATAACTGAATGAAACATATTGGAGTAGTTGGAATAATCATTTTTGAAATTTGAAAAATGGAAAACATATACGTGTGAGACGTACGTAATACGCTGTGTGCCTGGAAAAGGAGTGTAACTTCGCTTCATTCATATTTATTAAACAAAGAGCAGTATGTGTGCCACTCAAACACGCCAGTGCAGGCTTCTCCAAAAAGTAGTTTGTGTGCCACTGGTACCTCCCCAGCTGCCTATAAGTATGTCTCCTGCGTGCAGCACCAGCTGACTAAATCAGAACCGTTGGCTTAGTTGAATTAATATATGTATGCCAAAATTGTGTATTCAAGGTAAAAAGGTGTGTATTTGCAGAACTCATCAGCTGATGTTCGAAGAAGAAGGGTTGAAATTTAAATATTTATATATAAAGCTGAATTATTGAGTGATAGATCATATGAAGAGGCTTATTACTAATAATATTACTTTCGTGCCGGTGGCATTGCAATTGGGGCTGGCATGTGTTACATATATAGAGGCACCCCAAACTGATAAAGCCTTTTCTACATTACTGCTGGCAACCCAGCCTGATGAACTGTGGTGATCACTGCTAGTAATCTTACATATGGTGGCCACTAATGTAACCTTGTTTGATGTGGTCACTATTCCAACATAAGTAGCTCTTATTACAGAAAAAGTTGGAGATCCCTGCACCAGGGGGTACTACGAAGTATCACAGCATCCTCAAAGGACATTGATTCAATTTGGTTTATTAGACATAAAACATAGTTTGTGTGCTACTCACATTTGCCAGGGGCTGCTGCTAAGCATCTCAGCTGCCTTAGAGCACACTGATGTATCAAGATCAATCAATTAGGGAATTGTGAAGCGCACTACTCACCCTCAAGGGTCTCAAGGCGCCTGGGGGGGGGGGGGGGGAATGGGGTGGGTAGGTGCATCTCTGAGTCAGCTAAAGAGCCAGGCCTTGAGGCTCTTCCTGAAGGTGTGCAGAGTGGGGGAGAGTCTGATGTTGATCAGGAGCTTGTTCCAGGTGTTTGCCGCAATGTAGGAGAAGGATCTTCCACCCACACTGACTCTGCGGATGCGCGGGGTTTCTGCGAGGTCGGGATTGCGGAGGTTTCTCTTGGGTATGTGGAAGGAGACTCTTTTGTTGAGGTATTTGGGTCCGGTGTTGTGGATGGATTTGTAGGCATGGGTGAGTAGCTTGAAGGTTGCTCTCTTCTCGACAGGGAGCCAGTGGAGGTCTCGCAGGTGTTGAGTGATGTGTTCATGTCGTGGGATGCTGAGGACGAGTCTGGCCGCAGTGTTCTGGATGTTTGCGTAGTCCAGTCTGCTTATTATGAGTGCATGGGTGACGGTCTTTCTGGATTCAGGGGGGGATCCATTTTGAAGGTCTTGCAAAGGATGCAGAGGGTGTTGAAGCAGGTGGAGGCGACAGTGTTGATCTGTCGGGTCATGGTGAGGGAGGAGTTGAGTATGATGTCGAGGTTCCAGGGATGGTCCGTGGTGTTGGGGGGGACGCGGTTGGGCCACCAGGTGTTGTCCCATGCTGAGGGGGTGGGCCCGAGGACGAGTACTTCTGTCTTCTCGGAGTTGAGCTTCAGACAGCTGCTGCTCATCCAGGATGCAACGTCTTTAATTTCTTCCTGGAAGCTGAGTCTGGTGGTGTCTGGTTCCTTTGTGAGGGAGAGGATGGGCTGGGTGTCGTTCGCGTAGGATACTATGCTGAGTCCATGCTGTCTGACGATGACGGTCGAGGGTGGGGCATGTAGATGTTGAAGAGCATGGCACTGAGTGATGATCCTTGGGGTACTCCGCAGTTGATCTCAGAAGATTTCACAGGCCCTTCTGCCAGCCTCCTATATCACCCAGCCCTGCTATCAATGTAACTCTAAGCAAACCTTCCACGGCCGCTGAATACCAGGAATAGATCATTTGGTATTTCGAGCCTCAGCTCTTACTAGTAACATATAATTTAAAGTGCCGCTTTTCCAACCGCACCATGGCCCTGTTTCCAGTACACTCAGGCCTGTTCACATACCCCAGAAGATGCTGTGTGCCGAAGCAGAAGACCACCACTTATTGTAACCAGGCCCCAGGTAAAAAAGGGCCAGTAGCCTCTTCTTCCAAAAATTCCTCAGTGCTAACACAAGAATCAAGAACATCCTGCTTTTGAAGAATATATTTTCATCCCTAACTTTTATTTTTTTTAAATATACTGTAAGATATCTCTTAAGAGACAGTACTTTATATCTGTCTAAGAAATCGGTGTTACCATGGCTGGAGATAAAGCGTTGATCTTTGGCAGATCCACTGTTATGAAAAAAGCTGAACTCATACAATGATTTGATAGCGATTTGGACTGCGTAGTAGCCAGGTGGAAAAAAAGCCCCAGATCATATGCTATTTGCACCCGTGAAGAATCGCCAATGTTTTTCACCTGGTTAACACTTTTCGGCTGAAGCTACAGTCGTTGAAATAAAACTTTAGAAGTGTAGGTACTTACTGTCCTAGCTTTCCATGCTTTCTATTGAGATGTGCCGTACTCTCCCAATAAAAGTTTGAACCCCAGCTGAGAAATGCAGACACCCTCCCTTTCAAATGAAAGAAGTGTAGGTGCTAAGTATCTGTGAGTACCTGCCTATTTAAAACATAGGCTAAAAATGCGACTTACTGTGTGCAGACTCTATTTGTTCTCTGTTTTAAGCCTATTATTAAAGCTATAGGCCTGTTTTGGGCCCAGTTTTAAAACCAACATATAGTTGAAGCTAAACCCAGGCCCAAAGTCAGGGTGAGCACTATTAGAAATCTGTTCTAGATCATTCCGGTGCTAAAATCAAGCTC
Source organism: Triturus cristatus (assembly GCF_964204655.1). Taxonomy (NCBI): domain Eukaryota; kingdom Metazoa; phylum Chordata; class Amphibia; order Caudata; family Salamandridae; genus Triturus; species Triturus cristatus. The sequence goes on along the minus strand of NC_140585.1, from coordinate 1,101,252,347 downwards.
AAACAAGCATACACCAATTTTTTATCATGGAGCTAACCTCTAGATGAGTCCAAATATGGTTTATAAGTGATTATGGTAAGGCAGTTGTATGTCTTCCCTATCAGGTTTAAATAAGGAGTGGAGTAAGTATTGTAATTCACACGGCTGTGGCATTATTAGCAGTAACATTACCTGCGTTAGAGACTGATCCTGATGATGCTTATAGGCCATTTGCAGGTTAAATTGTCTTCACGTAATCACATTTTCTTTACAGCCTCTCCCAGTGTTATGAAGTCCTGTTTGTAACTAAGATGCTTCTTTTTTGGAGATAATGTCTTTACGTGTTACTTGTGATGCAAGGCAAATCACTTTTTAGCTCTCTGCTGCTTTTTTGCACAGATTTACTGTTCATGAGTCGCAGCAACATTTTTTGGGGCTGATTCACTGAACTAATCTGAGATAAAATCCAAAATGTACTAATTTTGGATTTCGCAGTATGCATTTAGTAGTAGTAAAGTTAGACTCCTAACTTTACTACTACTAAACGCCTTTTGTGTATACCAAAAGTCGTAAAGTTAGGATTTTGTCTCAGTTTAGTAGTAGTAAAGTTAGGAGCTCTAACTTTACTACTACTACTAAATGCCTTCTGTGAATACCAAAAGTAGTACGTTTAGGATTCTATCTCAGATTAGTTCTGTGAATCGGCCCCTTAGGTTTTTGATATGGTATATTCTGCTATATTTTATGTGTGGGGAAGTTCTTTTATTTGCTTAATGTAAAAGTTGCCTTTTCCAGAGGACGTTTCCACTGAAATGCCCGCTCAGTACTCGTCTGGGGTATGTGGATTCCTATTTTGTGTTTTGTCACCTTGTAGTTTCCCCTTTGCAGAAAGGTCAAATCTCATTCAATTTGCAGTTTCCCAACCGTTTCCTGCCTTAGCGCCAACTGCAATTCAAAAGTGATAAGTTGGCACTTTCTGTCTACCCAGGGGAACTCAACTGAAACAGAAGATCTCTCCAGGCTGACCTCTAAACGGAGATAGCATCATTCTTATGTTTTAAGGTCCTTACACCCTGCTGCGCTTCGATGTGTGCCTTAAAGTCATCCTTTTGAGCATCTCATTGCGTTTCACGCATTTTCAAATGATGCCCGGTTTAGAGGGAACCAGCCAAGGGCCTGAGTACTTGGCTATTGTGAATTGCTGGTACAAACTGCGACTATACTAATTACCTCAACCGTGTGATGAGATCTTTAGTGGAAGGGCAGTTTGCACCCCTGGAAAGGGGAATTACACAGTGTTTGTTGACATGTGATTTCGTCCGGCCCTCTGGTGCAAACGCCGGAATTGAATGCAGTTTGCACCTGCAATTGTAGCTGGCTTTAACTGCCACAAGTCACATGTACAAACTCCTGCATCAAGAGCAATTTGCACCGGACCTCTTGTAAACCCGTTTTGGGCAGATATGGGATTTTTCATCCCATCTGTGATTACCGGCCCACCTGTAAACCTTGCCTTATGTGCAAAAAAGATTTCACAGCCAACTCCTTTTTAGGTCTTGCCTGGCGTTAGCAGCGTGCATGCGTTGCTCTTGCCATGTGAGGGCTTCTTGGAATCAATGCGATTCCAGAAGCTCGCTTTCTGCTCCGCCCGTGTTTTGCATTGGTGCGTGTCATTTCGTGTCACCAATTATGCAAAACCGGGTGTTGCTTTTGTCCAGGAGGCTTTTTAGTCCCTCCTGATTACCATCCTGTCCACTTTTGGCCTCACCCACCGAGACTGGATCTTTCACTTGCGGCGAGAGACAGTGTCTCTTAATTAGCCGCTCAGCACTTTTTTCTTTTCTTTGAGATCCACTCTCACTGCAGGCACGACGTGCTTTTTTAATATTTATTAACAGCATTGTGCTTTAAATTTTAAATGCATTACTGGGCTGTACAGAGCCCTTATTGCTGTGCGTGCGCTACATGAACGGATATTTGTTTGTTGTGTAGTGTGCCGTACTGGGCTGTACAGAGCCCTCATTGCTGTGCGTGCTCTACATGAACGGATATAATAGGCTCTTTCTCTACAAGGTCTGCTGACTGTTTGTTTAGCAAATTCATACAGCGCAAACTGAACTCCAGAGTAGTAGAGACCTTTACAAGACACCCAGTTACATTACACAATAGCACATTCACACAGGAACACATTGCCTTTAAGAAGGCACAGGAGATTAACTAATTTGCCCAGAATCACACATGGGTAAGCCAATGCCGTGACTCGAACAACACCAGCTTCCGCGCGCGATTATCATGCGTGATTAATCAATTAATCACACGCAATCATCATGCATGATTAATCAATTAATCTCCCATGGTCCCCCTGTTTGCTAAAAACGGGGTGCTAAGGAACATTCACATAAGCTATAAGAAGGGACCACCCCGTTAAATCTGTTTTGTGTTCTATCTACTCGCCGTTTTTTGTTTCTAATATTCGGCCTCTTTCTGCTCTCCCATGTGCCTCCTTCGAGATCCTCCTCTCCTTCCGCATTCTGCCAGCACCCTCCTACCCAATAGTAGTCCACCACGTGCACCTCCACCACCACGTCCACCACCTCCTCCACCACCACCACGTCCACCACCATGTCCACTGCGTCCACCACCATCACATCCACCACCACCACGTCCACCACCACGTCCACCACCACATCCACCACGTCCACCGCCCGTCCACCACGTCCACCACCACCATGTCCACCACCACCATGTCCACCACCATGTCCACCACCACCACCACGTCCACCACCACCAGCACCACCACCACGTCCACCACCCGTAAGAGGTAAAGTGTCACTGGAGGGCAGTGGTAATAGGAGTATCAACGCTGGCTGTACATGGGACATTTAAGGATGCATTGGGTGCGAGAAGACGGCAATAGGGACTAGAACTTCATTAAGTTAAAGCCATTTGCATTAGCAAAGCAAATGGCTTTAACTTAATCAAAGGCGAGACCTAGTGCATTTTCAATGCTTGTTTGGATTTGTGCCCAAAATATAGAATAATATCCTACTAGAGGTTAGAGTAGACCCATCGATTTCCATCCTAAGAAACTGATTTAATGAGCACCCGCTTCTCAAATGCCTGTAAGGGTGAAGTGGCCAGGCAACCCTGCAATATTGTGGACAATCAAATGAGCCTATGGTTCTTTATTCATTTTGGGAATGTCTGCCCTTTTAGCGCTAAGAATTGGCTTTATAAGCCACGACTCTTTCTGTTGCCTATTCTTTTTCACTGATGTGAAAAAGAAAGCATAATATCTTAAGACTCTATAGGTTTACATATTAAAATATACCTGAACTACTTAATTACATCTAATCTAATGCAAGAAAAAACACACAAATTTCATTTTGTCAATATTTATTAAATAAAAAAATCAACTAACGTTCAGTAGCGTTGTGTGAAAAAGTGCACTACATTGATTCAGTCTCCCGTGGTACTCCTTTTAGCAGAAATAACCTTATTTGAATCCTTGAAAAGTTTATCATCCTCTCATTGGCTCAGATTAGTTCTGGACAGCTCCTCCTTGGTAATTAAGGGCATTTGCTTACGCTCAGCTCTACTGATTTCCACCATGGCATCTAAATAGGATTTAAGTATGGACTTGAATTGGCCATTTCAAAATATTGCTTCTTTTATTTTTCAGCTATTTAGTAATGTGTTTTGGATCTCTGTTCTGCTGCATGACCCACTTTCATGTAACTGGCAGGTGTGGACAGATGGTCTCACATTCTCCTATAGAATGTGCTGGTGTAGAGAAGAATTCATGGTGGATTCAATGAATGTGAGGTGTCAAGGTCGAGTGTCTGCAGGCTCAAATCATCACCAGTCCTCCACAATGACTGGCACTTGATATGAGGTTCTTGTAGGGATGTGTGTTTTTTGGTTTTTGTCAAATATCTTGTTGTGCATTGCTGCCAAACAATTTAACTTTGGTCCTATCTGTCCAGTGGATATTGTTCTAGAAGTCCTGTGGTTCATTCAGGGCGGCTTTGGAAACCTATGCCGATCAGCAAAGTTATTTTTTAAGAGTTTGCTTTCCTGGCTGCACTTCCCCGGAAACTGCACTTGTACAGTTTTTCTTAATGGTAGAACCATGAAGTCTAAAGTTTTCCTAATTGCCAGAGGCCTTTAGATCCATGAATGCATCATAAGGATTGTTTGTGATTTCCTGAAGTGGAATGTGGTTTGATCTTGGAGTGAATTTGCTGGATACAAACTTCTAGGTAGATTGGCAACCGTCTTGTACCTTCTCCATTTATAAATAATCATTCCACCTGTGGAAGGATAGACGAGAAGAATTTTTTTTATCTAGGCATAATATGTTACCACAAGCCTGAATTTCCCAGACCAAACTTACAAAGTTTCAGAATTCATATAGAGGTTGTAGCAGTTCTTGTTTATGGTGTAATCATCTGCACTTATTTAGCAGAACCTCATTTTAATTAGGTCTAGACTGATTTGAAAGAAGTAAGAATCAACTTTTTCACACAAGGCGTTTGACGGTTGGCTGATAAATCCATGTATTAATTGATGAGAAAGTGACAATTGTGTGTGTTATTTATCACATGAAGGTAGATTTATCCGTTACGATTTGGTGAGAATTCCATGAACACCAGTTATGTATTAATATGTAAATCTATACAAAACTGAAGAAGGCTTGTACTTTCTTTTTCACATCATTGTATGCTCCTTTCCACCAATATCTCCCCACTTCAATTTTTAGCACTTATCTGTGATAAGTGCACTATACCTTCACAAAGAAACTGGTATCCCTTGAAATGGTATGTCTGTTCCATATAAAAAAGAATTGCCATCACAAACAACAACAAAAGTATTACATCCAAGGGTTTAGCCCAGTGGGGGGTTGGCAGGACCATCTATTTGCCCCCACCCTATTATCTTTGCCCACACCCGAATATCTATGACAGCAGACAAGGCTAACAGGCTGTGCTCTTAGCATCATATCACAACAAGGCTAAAACTGGAGAAAATGAAAGATGCAGTGCTAGACGTGCTCTTCCTTCAAAGATGAACACGAAGAGCCGATAATGTTTTTCTTTCATTAAGTGCAATAAAATCATCAATTAAGGTGCTTTTTGACAATCACCTGTAAAAATGAAAGTGAGTCTGGCACTTGGACATTATATAATGATAAAACTTAAGTGTAATGTGTGCGTCTCTGAAATGTATGTGACCGGCAAAGCTGTACTGAGATCGTAATGGATTCCTAGAAATTATTTTATTAGAACCTCATACAGTATGCAGAAAGCAGGTGTTGCCAGCAAGTCTAATCCTCTCTGAAATGGTTTCAGGTGTTCTACCCCAAGAAAAGGTTTCTAAAAATGTGATTTCATGATAAACTTTATTGCATAGTTTTATCAGCATATTGGCTAGCATGATCAAAAAAGTTACAAAGTTCGTAGAATTTTCCACCAATCTATTTTTTCTTTTCAAATCCTTTTATTGGATTTCCAAGGGTATATAAGCATTCGTAGTATAAACAATGCTAGCATCTTATGCGAGAGAACCTAGATATTTTAATTAAACCCTGGATTATAACATAGGTATGTATGATGGTGAACAAAGTATTATTGATTGCAAACAGTACATAATAGAACAGGGAAGAAAGAGTTATAGGGGAAGGATGAGCGGGGCATGGGAGAGGTGGTATGGGTTGTATTGAGCGGCATGTGAAAGGAAGATGGTAATAATCAGCTTGGTGAGATGCATGGGCTGTGTTGTATCACTTACAGGGATCTCAGTTACAAAAGTGAATTTTAAGGAGGTGTCAAGGTGGTGACTTAGGTGGTCTGAGACTTAGGTGTGGTCTATGTGGGTGCATTGGTGAGGTTGATTATTATAGTGGCTTTACTTTTTGAACATATAAGTCCAGTTTATTAGAGTGTGAGGCCTTTGAATTAAAGAAGTTGTTGAACAATGACATGTCAGCATTTCTTGCAAAGCAGACTCATGCCCACCATGCATGGTGGGATAGATTTCGAAATTATTTCCAGTCTTAGAGGATAATTTTGAATCCTATCATTAATAGAAGGTCTAAAAGACTCAGGTCTTGCGAATTCAGTTTCTGGACAGGTACATGGGACAATGAACCTACGGTTACTGTGTGGAAGTTAAGGTATCTCCATATCGAAGATTTCTTTTATTATGTTTTGGAATTCTTTCCAGGAATGTTTTCAACTTCGTATAGTGAAATAGAGTGTGATTGAGAGAGCCTGGCACAGCGTGACAGTTCCAGCACTTATCGGACTTTAGGAAGCCCATCTTAAAGAGTTTTTCAGGTGCCCATTAGGCCTTATGTAGTGTCCAGAATTTGCATTGGGAGAGAATGGGAGATATTTTGTTCCTTAGGGAGAATTTACAAATGTTTCTCCAGGAGTCGTCCGTTACAACTGTGGTGCAGGTTATTATAGGAGGACATATCCATTTATTTTGGATCTCTGGTGTTAACCTATTATTTGCATTGCTGGAGTTGGATAGCTTTGTGTGGACTTTGATGATGTCTTATTTGTGTGGTCTATTGCATTTATTTATAGCTACTCTAAGCTTTAAGAAGTTGTAAAAACCAATGTTGTTTCAGTTATGGGTGGCATGTAGTTCATCAAACATTTTTGAGTTACCTGATGAACCTGTCTTTGAAATATAGAATGTTCTTATCTGCCCAATTCTCCCAATTGGGCTCTTGCCTTCTATTTTGAATTTTGTGTTGCTCAAGAGGGAGGCATATTCTGATTGTTGAAGAGTTTTTTTGTCGACGACTTTAAAGACCAAGATGGTGTCCATGATAATGAGCTGGGAATTATGTAAATTCAGGGATTTCATTGGTAGTATTGAGATCAGAGAGAATGGTTTTGTGAGATGTTCTTCACTGTGGAGCTAAAAGGGTTTATCGTCAGCATAGGGGCGAGACCACCATATAGCTTGTCTAATTAGAAAATCCAATTGGTATTCGCAAAAGTTATGGATATTTAGACCGCCTTCCAGCTTGCTGATTTTTAATTTGTTGAGGGAGATTCTGCCTCTTATTACTTTTCACAGGAAATCAGATATCAAAGACTCTATATATTTGAAGACGTTGGTTGACAGTTGAAGAGGTAGCATGGCGGTAGGAAAATTAATTTGCGGAGTGAACATCATCTTGATACATTCCACTTGTCCCCACCAGGTCATGTAAAAACGAACTCTTTAACCTTTTGGAGGAAACCATCTTTAGCGTGTTTTCTTGAGGTTCCAGATTGTTCTTCAATTGTATCCCATGGTATTTCATTTGGGATGGTTGCCAGCATCGTTTTTTTATTGTTTAATATTGAGGGTACACATAAATTGTTTAGAGTAAAACTTCTGTCTTGTCAAGAGAGTACACTGATACTTCTGCGTATGATTTAATTTCATCCAATATTACAGGGATAGCAAAACTCTGCTTCTTGTGAAAATATTAGTACGCCGACAAACCGTAAATGCGCCCAGTACACATGTGAGTGCAGCTCTCCCAGAGCTGCTTTTAGACCTTCATGGTTAAGCATCTCTCAGTCCTTTTAGCATGAAAGCATCCACTTGTCCAAACAAATCTGTCTCGAATAGTCAGCCCAACCTCTGGGGTTGATTTAATATGAATGCACCTTCATGTTTTGGAGAAAGTTTTACTCCCACCTTTGCCTGCATAATGTTCACCATAGAAACAAAGTGTGAAACAAATGTGAATTCACCTAAGACGAGTGCACAGTCTCCTCACCCAGTGAGAGCTTTCAACTTAAGTTATACCAGTGGGATGGCCACTCAAACTTAACTTGGTGGTGAATCAAAAACATTTCATAATGCCATTCTCTACACTTTTCAGTGTATGAAAGCTATGGGTGTATATGCTGCTGAACGTCTAATGCACACGTAAATGCTGCTGCTAGTTTAGGAAAGTGTACCAACACCTAGAGGTATGAAATATTGTGAGTATTATCTTCCTAATTTTTGTGCGGCATTTTGAAAAAATGACAATCTTTTAAGTCTTTTATAAAGATTCCAACCTCCACCCCAATAAAAATAACAGTAGAAGACCTACGCTCCAATTAGGATTGTGGCTAAAAGCCTCTCACAAAAAAACTCTTTAGGAACCTATATATAAATAAATTTTTAGTGGATCTATTATATATTTAAACTCTAGGGGAAAAAAGCTATGTCCCTGTTGCCTTATATATTCACTGAAAATACCACAGGGTAAAGTGACGTTATAATTAGCTATGCTAATAAGATATTAGCTTATGTTATAGAACCCTAGACATTCACTGAAAAAATAAAGGTTAAAGTGACATTATAGTTAGGCAATGAGATAAGGTAAAACTAACATTATTATAATATTTTTTTAAACCTGTTTAATTCACCAGTTCTAGTTTACATAGCTAACTATAACTTGTGCCCCACCAACCTCACAAACTACATCACTCATGACCCAGTGGCATTGTTTGGGCCACAAAGAATATGGCCTTGCCCTTTTCAAAGTATTGCAAGCCAGAATAAGGACTAACTGTATTTTTCAAGTAAATGTATTGCATCTGTTGAAAGAAGGGACAGTGCTATTTAATTGAAATCATTAGTCACTGAAAAATGACTGTGCTGCTAAATTTATCGGTTAAAGCCATACAAAGAAGGTAATAAACTTGCGAACACAAGTTACTTATATATTCACAGAGGTGTCAACACAAACACATAATATGATGAGCGTAGCCACTTGGAGAAGAACCTGTCACATTGCTGCACTGATTCCAGTCGTCTATTGAAGGGGAAGCACTGGCTCTCGAAAAGTAATGACTGGCAACAGAAGAAAAGGGACAGTCCTCACTCATTCATATATTACACTCACATAAAATACTTCTAGTTTTAACCTGTGCATAGCAGTCAATTGTATAACACTTTGTAAAATTATGTTTTTCAAAGTATAGTCAAATTATGTTTTTTAAAGTATAGTAATCTGCTGTGTAATCTTTCGATTACCTATTCTCCCCTGAATGTTGACATTTATAGTCGCAGGTATTCCACTCAAGTGTGCTTTCATTGTCTCATAATTATGGGGGTGCTCTAGGTGGTTTATGCACCTGGTTTTGAGTTTTTGAGGTTGAAATGGGAATAACGTGCAGTTGTGGGGTTGCCACATGGTAAAATTCATGTTAAAAATCAATATTTCATCTTTTCTGTCCTGTTTTCCCTGTGCAAGTTCTTCCAGGTAATATGTGAAGAGATTTGCACAGGGAAAACACTAAGGGCCTTATTATGACTTTGGTGGTCTCGGAGCAGGGCTGCCACTCTGCCATCTCGCTTCAACACAGCCAAAGACATTAAAGACCACCCGCCAGAGTACAACTTATTTTTACTCTGGCCGGTGGTTCTCTGGCGGTCCCACTGCTGCACCTTTGAAAAATGCAAAAACAACAATTGATGGACAGAATGCAGAACAATGTCATACATTCACCCCAGTACAGAGATCTGGGCCTAAATCCATCGTTTTTTTGCTCACCATGCCATTCCAGTTTGAACCCAGCCATATGCAAATCAGTCTTGACCCTGTGCCTCATGGGAACAGTCCAGCCCGAACTGCCAAGCCAGGTCCTCCCTGGACTGGAAACAAGCATCCTAGGACCGGTTTCGGGGTTTCACCCCTCTTCAGCCAGGATAGCTTGATTCCAGTGGCATGGAGAGCACGGGACTCACGTCTGAGCATTCCCGTTCCACTCGGGGTGACAAATGCAAAAACAACAATTGATGGACAGAATGCAGAACAATGTCATACATTCACCCCAGTACAGAGATCTGGGCCTAAATCCATAGTTTTTTTGCCATTCCAGTTTGAACCCAGCCATATGCAAATCAGTCTTGACCCTGTGCCTCATGGGAACAGTCCAGCCCGAATTGCATATGTCTGAACTGGGGTGGCGTAGTGGGCAAAAGAACGATGGATTTAACCCAGATCTCTTGACTGGGGGAGAATGTCTGCATTGTCAGCATTCCGTCCATCATTTGTTTGTTGTAACGCTTTTCGCCCTAAGTGGGATGGGTATGCCCAGACGTGGGTCCCGTGCTCACTACGCCACTGGAGTCAAGCTATCCTGGCTGATGACGGCTGATAGCCAGAAACCGGTCCTAGGATGCTTGATTCCGGTCCAGGGAAGACATGGCTTGGCAGTTCGGGCAGGACTGTTCCCATGAGGCACAGGGTCAAGACTGATTTGCATATGGCCATGTCTGAACTGGGGTGGCGTAGTGGGCAAAAGAACGATGGATTTAACCCAGATCTCTTGACTGGGGGAGAATGTCTGCATTGTCAGCATTCCGTCCATCATTTGTTTGTTGTAGCACCTTTGAAAAAGGCACCACAATGAGAGCGTCATAGGTAGTTCCTGCAGGGCATGGACTGTCAAGGCAACAGGGAGCCTTGTAGAGTCCCCTTTGTTTCCTCGCCGCCACATTTTCATGGCGGTCGCACCCCCATGAAAAGTGTGGCAGTGAGGGAGCTCCTAATATGCTTGGTGGTGCCGCAGTGTCACCGCCAGTCTGAGGGATCTCAGACTGCTGCACCACTGCCAGGGATTGTGGATCCCTGACTGCAACAGCAGTCCCATGGCAGTCCAACCACCAGAGTCCTAATTCCGCAGGTGGACCGACCCCCGGGTTCAGCAGTCCGATGGATAAGGGCCTAAGGCTTTGTGCAACTATCACTCAACTCAGAATTTAAAATTGAGTGCAAAATGTACTACTAGTGCTTGATTTTAGATTTGGCGCTGGACTCACAATCGGTTCAATAATAGTAACAGTAAACCCCACTTGTGAAGTTTTAGCTCATGGACAGACTTTCAGCGTTCCAAAAGGCTGTATAACAGCAATGTTCACAATTTGTTAACAGTAACACCTCAGATTGTCCATGTGTCTTTTTGCACTATTTTCTTAATGGAAGATGTTATTCTCATCCAATGCGTTACTCTGTCATTGTAAATACTTTTGCACCCACAGTGCCGCTCTAGACAGACATCTGACTTATGCAAATCAGTCTTGGTCCTGCTCCAATAGGGACAGTCCTTGCTTGAATGGCCAGGCCTTTTCCCCTCCAGATGGGAACACAAGCAACTCTAGTCCTTTTTTCCACCTACTTAAGTCTCATCAGTGTGGTATAACTTGGGTCCTATGGCACAGTGAGCATGGACCCATGTCTGGGTATACCCAATGCACTTAGGATCTCTAGGGCAAAAACAACAAGGGGATGGTAGAAATGGTTACATTAATCTCAGCCATTTGTGATGGCTCTTGCCCACATTCCCGACCATTGATTTTCGCCTACTGTGCCATTCTAGACCGAGATCATAGGGGATGGCTTGGAATGCCACCCGAGCAATTGGTTAGACTTATTGCAAGCAATCTCCCAGCACCCTTTTGTGTTTAATGCACCTCTATCATTGTAGGTATGACCATGTAATTGGGCTTTACTACGTCATGCCATAATGAATTCAGGGTCTCCATGCTTTTTTTTTTAACTTTCTTTATGTTTAAGTTTATTTTTATTTTGCAACAAATCATGATAATATTATGGGCCGGGAGAAAGGCAGTGTTTCTCAAGACATTAATTTGCTTAGTCAAATCTGAAATCGGTATGCTACCTGAATATCGATTTTAGCTCGCATCCTACAGAAATATCTTATGCAGAATATCTATCACTACCGAAAATGGAACCTATAAACACCTTCAAATGAATGAATACAACCTTTTGGACGCATTCTTTATCAATAATAATATATATATACTGTTTGGAACTTAAAGTAATTCTAGACGCTTCGGGATGTTCAGTTTTACACTCCATTTGTAAAAAGGGAGAGGATCCATAAGCCTATAGGCAGATAGCACTACTAGACAGTAAAGCGTAGGTATACGCTAAAAAGCTTTAGTGGGTGAATTGTAACGATGATTGGAAGAGGCCAAACTCTTACAGTTTCACCAGGTGGGCTTTAGGAAAGGTTGTGAGATGCTTGGCAACTTGTCTTAAACACATTGGCTTATTAAGTGGGTATCTCACAAGAAACCAGCCCAAATGTCTGTTTCCTAGTTATTCAGCCGTGTTTAACTTCAAAGTCAACCATGTCTAACTGTGGAGAAACCTCTTGACATGGTGGATTTTATCAACCCAGCACCCAATTACTTACTTCATTTCAACATTTGGGTTAGTGTTAAATTGGTTAATGGATCGTGTATGAACCCACTTATACCTACTGAGGACTGAAGCAATGATATGTGATGTCCCCTCTACTAGTCAATTTAAACACAGCAGACATGGGTCACATGCTGCAGGTAGTTAGGAACTCCACCACTCCCCAAACTGGGAAACCAGATCAGAGCCCCACTTCAGTATGAAGCCTTCACCTGCATTACTTTGTGTCGTCTTGAAGGTTTAAAATATTGACATTAGAATTCCAAATAATATTTACAAGTAAAAATAGTAGAAAAATAATATGCTCAACACTGCGGTGTTAAGACACCGTTCCAGACCTTGTCGGTATCCATGAGCATGCAGTAACGCTTTAGTAACATCTCTGCATCACAACTCAGCTTTACCCTGTGCTAGGTCCCTAACCGCTCCTACGATGGTGGCAATCTGTGCTTTATCTCCATCACCCCTAACATGCAGTATCTTAGCATGACCTTGCATCACGGTCCAAAATGATACACTTGCACTTTCCTCAATACTACTAAGATGGCAGCTTTGCTACAACATCTGAGTCCTACGTAACTTCTTGACGTGGCATGATGTTTCGAACACACTGCATGATGAGGCAGACACTGTGCTCCTCCATGAATGCCTGACACAGCCACATGTTCATCTTTTTAAGGTGACTGTGAACAAAAGGGTGTTACATGGCCGCACACTGGTTCACAGGGCAGCGCACACTTGAACTGTAAAGCTTGCATATTTCACAGAAATATACTGATGGGGTTTTATCCTAGGAGTATTGCTCTATTCAAAACGTTGTCTGAGAGCCATAACTCTTCTCTATCTTAAAATAGTAGCACACTACGACACCAGTTGACGTAAGATGGCAATTCAAGTGTTTTCTACTGGTGAGAAAGAACAGTATGCTCAAGTTTTTACCTCCAGATCTCATGGTTTGGGGGCTTGAGTGAATGGTGGTGCATTGTGTGTGTTGTTTGCAGTGATCATCATGAGGGACTTTCCCAAAACTGTCTTGAATTTTAAGCCTCTTTAAACTAAGTTACCTATACCACAGGAAGAAGGTGTGCAGGATTGGGTACAACTAGACAGTGTGCAATGTAACTCCTAGTTGAATGATTGAGGACTTGAATAAATGATTGTGTTCTCTTTTTTATAACAGTTCATGGAGCCAGATGCTACACTATCTGGGTTCAGTTGTTTCCTTACATTCTTCTCTTCTTTATCAACACACAAGTCGAGGTACCATGGCTAATTGGGGTGGGTTAGGGTAAGAAGTAGGGTGGGACCAGTTGTGATGAATGCACTCTACCTATAGGGCCTTGAACTAGCTGGCAGAATCACGTCGACTCTAGACTAAAGGGCCCAGATTTACTTGCAATTGCGTCAAATCGCTACGTGGGCCAAAGGATGGCATAATGAAGAGAACTTTTTTTTCTCCTTGTTATTTCCTCCTTGTATTGTTTTTGTACAGAAAGATATCATTTTCCCCACAAAAACAATTTGGCTCCTTACACAGGCACCCTTGCACTATGTATGGCACAAGAGAGCCTGCATTTGCGCATGGCAGCACACAGTGGGCCAGCATAAGGAGAGAGCAGAAATGCTCAGAATCTTTGTAAATATTGAACATTTCTGCTCTCTTCCTTTTAAGCAACACAGCTCAACAAGTTCCCTTGCTGCGCTTTTTATTGCATGAAATACTAGTATATACGCGTAAGGGTTTGCATTGCATTAATCTGCACAGGTCTGAAGAAACTCACTGTTAGGGAGGCATATAAACTTGCAAGCTCTATTAAGTGCTATGTGGAGCGACCACCGTGTCTACCTTTCGGGAACTAATGCAGGGGGAAAGATGATGAAGCATGCCACATCTGTGGGTGAGGTCTACCGTCCTTTTTAGGAAACATCCTGAATAGGGCTTAGCAAGTATATTACAAGACTTTCTTCAGTGGTGCAGCCTTGTTAGTTTAACCACTTGTGTATGTGTTATAGTATTTTGTGATAGATAGGACCTTTTCCAACATGTGTGCAATAAGTTAAAGCAAATCCAATATGTGGCTACACCACTTGTAATGCCGCTGTTGTTTTCACCTAGGGCTGACGCCTGTATGGGAACAAATTATGCTATATCCCTTATTCATGTGGATCAAATATTGACTGGTAACGCTGGGCAATCGTCACATAGTATCATACATCACATGATGGCAGCCGGTGTCTTTTAGGGTCTCACTATGTTAAGCAATCACTGTGTACCATTGCTGTAGCTACATAAAGGGGATTGTGCAGGATCTTGGACAAAGGCCTGCCCGTGGTTATGCAAGTGTCTCTGTGTATGAAGTTGCGTGGCACCTCTGCTCTTTGTCTTCTGTCTAGGAGTTGATAAAAAGTGTTATTCTTTACCCAGCGGTGGTCATTGTCACTCAAACAATAATAGGCTAAGTGGACACACTTGGATTCGAACCTGTGACCTTGAGATGGAGTTCTACAGTGGATGCTTTAGTCCACAGGGCTTTCTCAGATGCATTTTAACCTAGATAACTGGCCACTCTGTCGCATGAATAACATTGCAGGGTGGAAGTGTTTACCTCCGCCCCATTAAAATATTGAACTGCTCAAAGAATTAAAAAAAAACACATCACCCCATTTAAAATACCTGCTAAAACTGTTTGTACTACCCAGTTGACCGTATCAGAGACATAAGCAGCAGTGTCCATACTGTACCCATTAAACATCTTGTAACTGTATAAAGACATGTCAGTGGTAAACCATTCAGTGTATTGCTGTAAAATAAAGGAATGCCATTTCTACAACAATATGCATTCTGGGCTACATGTATCAAAATTGTATATAGTGAATACCTAATTGCAAATTTCTGAGAATGGCAATTAGGTAAGCGCAATTTACAATGTATGAAGCTCAGAGTTTCATATAGCGATTCCTAGGGGGTCGCAAATTGCTCTACCTCATTATTATTAATTAGGTAGATTGCAATTTGCGACCCCCTAGGAATCGCTACGATCACGGGGATGGTGGCCTTCTGGAGTCAGCAGACTCCCATGTCTGTGATTGCTTTTAAATAAAGCAATCTTTTTTAAATGCAGCCCGTTTTCCTTAAAGGAAAAAGGGATGCGTTTCCAAAACAAAAATGAAAAGTTTTCTTTTCATTTTTTAAGAGTAGGCAGTGGTCCGTGGGACCACTACCTGCTCTTACAAAATGTTGTAACAAACATTCACAAAGGGGTAGGGGTCCCTTGGGGACCTCTTCCTATTTTCGAATGGGTTACCACCTACTTAAAGTAGGTGGTATAATGCGAATGTTTTGCGACCGCATTTCGGTCACAAAACATTCCTACATATTGAGATGATTTGGTATTAGGAAGGGAAGCCCTAAACACACCCTTTCCTAATAGCGAATCTCAAACCCATTTTGCATTTCGGTTCCAGGTTACCAGTTGCAAAATAGTGTTTGCTGCATCTGAAAATAACTTTTTGCGTTCGCAAACGGGCCGATTCTGCAAAGCGGTCCGTTTGCGAAGACAAAGATGCTTGATGCATGTGCCCCATAATCACTAAACAGCGCATCACATCTACTGTCTCAATAAGATTTCTGCAGTAATACAGACATGACAATTGTATCAAATTAAAAGTGCCACATGCGGTACCATTTCATATTCTTAGAACTAGTGACAAACAGAAGAAATGCAAGTGTTGTTTCATCTCATCTGTTATAGTTACTTTTGACTAGCCCGGTTCAAGTGTCACTCATTCAAGGAGAAGTAAGAACTAAAATGTTCAAAGCAGTGCAGCCTTTCAAAGAAGTATCTATTTTACCCTATCAAATGTTAACATGGTTTGCTAAAGTGCAACATTCAACATATTGCATCCTTGCAACAAAGTGTCTGTACTGGTCCTTAAATAAAATACAAATATGTTGAGCAGCACCTCCACAGTCCTTTAAAGTTATTACACCCATACAGAGAAAGCCTCTGTTATCCTATTTTTAGGTCCAGCCTACCAGACAACATATTCTGTCTGATTGCAACAGACCTGTTGTCATCTGTTGCAAAGCACTCCATGAGAGTGCATGTGTTTTCCAGCTGTCTCCCCGTGTACTTCTCTTCACCGCTCTCTGTGTTGCTCTCTCTTGACCATGTGCTGCTCTCCCCTGCCTTGCTCTCTCTTGCCTGTGTTCTTCTGTCTCCAATGCGCTCCATGTTGTTCTTGACTGTGTGCTTCTCTCTTTGCCCCTGTGTTGTTCTCTCCCTCGTATGCATCTCCCCCCTCCTTGTTGCTCCCTTTTTTTGTGTACTTCTTTTCCCATTCTTCCTACCAATTACTACCCTGACCCACTCCTCACATCCACCCTCAGGCCTATTTTTTTCTTTAATTTGAGTTTTTGTGTTTTTTGACAGCCCATGGAGCAAATTGCATTTTCACAACGCATGCGTGCTCCTACAATATGATGATGCAGTCAGTGGTCACATCATTGCACATTATTTTCCTTTACTCAAACAATACAGTATCAGCACTTTACCAATGACCTAGATTTTGCAAACTATTTCACCCTTCAACCAATATTCATGCTAGGCGCTGCTGGCAAGATTATCGCTGAAATCATTGCTAACCCTTTAATGTCAACCTACGAATCGACACAGACAAAACACTCCAGATAACGCTCAAGAAACCCCTTCAACTATACAACCCACAAACTTTACAGATGTTTCCATTCTTCCCCTTCGCTTCCTGGAAAAAGAGTTCCTCCAACTGTTTGCAGTGTTGTAAGAGGTTCGAGAGCAGTTTGGGGACGTTCACAAACTCTCAGGGGTGTTCACAGATTCTCAAAGCAAACACGCCTTGAACTTCCTACTCTTCCTGCCTTGTGTGGGGTTCGATACTGTGTAATTGCAAGCAGCAGTGGTGCCCAGTTATGCATCAGTAAAACTATTTGTGCCTGACAGGTGTCCATTTAAAAAAAATGTATAACCAACTTTATTGAAAGTTTTGCGACAAACCACAGCATTAAACAGTACGGTATTTGATCTATATACACGTATGGTATAGTAACCAGCTCCAACATCAAAATTGTGTAACAGTTTTTCGTCATATGGATAAGCCATAATAGTCCCACCATTTCCCCCATTTCCGATCATGCTTCTGCGGGCAACCACGGGCCTCAAAGATCGGCTTCTCCTGGTGCGCACACCAGTCCACTCCTGCACGCCAACCTCTAACAGCTGGCGTTTGTTTTTGCTTCCAGACTGGGGCCACTTCCCAACCAATCATGCCGTCCCCAGGAAGTCACAGTCTAACATTGGCCCTCCCACCTCCTCCATAAGCCCTAGTAACGCAACACGGGGCGTCAATTCCAGGGGACGGTTTAAGATGGCAGATAGTGTGTGACCCACCTCATCCCAAAAGGGCCGCAATACCAGGCACTCCCACAGGTGTCCATTTTTTGATAGATCTAGGGTTGCACTGATAGATGGCATTCTACGTTAGGTCCCCAATCTTTATTTGAATGTCTCGTTATGCTGTCAACTATGCAATTTCTGTGCACACTGAGAACATAAGGAGTTTTTAAAAAGGGCATATCTTTTCTAGTAAAGCTTAAATTGCTGCCGATTGGCACATGTGCTGCTACGAAAATATTTCTGTTCACCGGTGAATGTGTCGTTTTGTCAGATGTGCTTACTTAGCTCGCCAAAACCTAGCATACACAGGAGCATGAGAATACATTCCTCAGTTAAAAATTCAAACATACTAGTTGCTACTTAATTTTTCCATGAACAACCGATAAATATGGTTATATACCAGTAAGATCGAAAAAAAGAACATGAATAAGTAGAGAACCAAATAAAAAAAAATGATAATACCATAAAACCAGGAGCCCTAATTATATGTGCTGTTTTTGTATTATTTCAATTTTCTTGCAGACTGAAGAAAATATACTATAAAAATATGAGAAAATTGCAGCCATGTCAACTTTTTAACTGGTATTTTATTCGTTAGTGATAATTGCAATGTCCCACAGGCTTTAAATAAAGGTTGCTAAACTTCCAGCCATTTTCTTGAACTCTGTGCACGACACTGTGTGACCCAAAACGAGTAATACTTTTGAAATAATGCTTTATGCAAAAAAAATACCTATTTACGGTTGCATTTTGCCATAGGTGGAAATGTCAAGACTGCAGAAAAGTTACAGTGCCTTGGCAGACCAGATGAACCTGATTCTGTCCAAGCGCTTGTGGTATGTGATGGTGGAGCAGTTCCTGATGAAGTATGTGTGGAGCGGCAGTGGCCTGATCATGGTGGCGGTGCCCATCATCACGGCGACAGGCTTCGCTGATGGGGGTAAGAGCATCTCTTCCTTTCAAGTGTGTCTTTTATTTGTAAAGTTAAATAGAGCCGCCATTGTTGTTTACGGTTCTTATTCAGTGTCTGGATCCTTGGGCCCAATTCATGAAGATTTCTGGCCACCAAGGTGAAGCTGAAATGCACAAACTCCATAGTTTGAGTGCAACTGGGCAACAGAGTTCAGGGGCAAAGCCAGTGGTGTGGCACTGCTACATTAAGGATAGATAGATTACATGCTGTTATTGATTCACAGAACGTACAGTTGCACTTGTTAATAATGGATTTACACACATTTTCAGTTCTGCAAAACGATTGAACTTTCTCTGTGAGAAATTTTGCTCATGAGAGGGGGTGGGGAAGATTAACAAAAAAGGGGCAAAACACAGGGTAAAGATTGACAAAGTAGGTGCAAAACACAGGGGTAATTTTGACAAAGTAGGTGCAAAACCCAGGGGTAAGATTGACAAAGTAGGTGGAAAACACATCAACATGCTAGTTTGTAAATATTTGTGTTTGGCAGGCACATTCTCAACTTGAAATGTACTCCTGCAAGGGTAGGAGTAACTACATATCTTAGCTGGGACTGGGGAGGGGACACCTCCAGGACAGGGGGGGAGGGGGGGATGCAGGGGAATGGATTTCTCCACATCAACTAGACGCAATAAAACAGAGTTTTAAGCGCACATGTACTTTTGTATTTAATGTCTGCATTCGGAAATATGGACGTGCTCCATTTCCTTACGCAGACATAGATAAGAATGTCAGTATGGTTTTACAGGAGGGCTCCAGGAAAAGTGCATGCAAATCAAAGGCACAAGTCTACTTAGTAAATTTCCTATTTTCAAGTTCGAATAATTTTGAATCGGGCCCTCGTGTCTAAACAGAAATGTTACAGTGAGGTGTACTTGCTCAGCAGTGTCTTTTCGGTGGGATATTTATGTTTCACAGGAACTGATGCTCTAGGCCGATTATGTGACACAGTTTTTTTTAAATGTCTATATTTAAGTATTCATTATGCAATCTTTACATAAAAGGATATCATTTCACTCCACCATATCATTTTACATAGTATCAATTAAAGCGAATGAACCACTTATAAACAGTAGAACTCTAAAACATCCTGTTATCCCCCACCCCCTAAGCTTTCATATAAAGAAGGATCCAAGATTTCTGTACTTTTTTGAAGGTAGGCAGACTGGGCACCCCACTGTGGGATCACCCTAATCTATTCTGTCAAACTGGAGTGTGCCTTACCCTTCACTCGCTGTCCCGCCCGAGTCCCCCTCTTGCACCTAACCATCCATTCGACCAGGTGTGGAACAGTGCAGACCACCTGGGTCCAGTAAGTCTCGCATCATGGCTCCCATGCCAGCAGCACCTGATTATGTGATACAGTTATGATATTCCCACTGCGAACCCGTTCAGGAAATCTGCAGTGTTTTGAGCAGCAATGGGTTCTTTATCTAAAGGAAAACTTATACATGAGTACAGCAGTTTATACATCACACAGACTGTGTACACCTCCATTAGCTAGTGTTAGCAGGCTTTTGAAGCAAGAGGGTTTTTTGTATGGTCATATTTCACAAGACATTTCCCAAAATGTCCTGAATCGCGTGTCAGGAATGGGATTTCTGGTTGGCTAGGGCATGCGCCTAAGCCAGGCAGAAACCACCACTCTAGTCAGGGCAAGGGAGTTACACACCGAAGATAACCCCTGCTCACCCCTTTGTAGCTTGGAGGAGCAGACAGGCTTATCCCGGAGGCAATGTGTAAAGCGTTTGTGCAACACACTCACACAGCAGCGACACACTAAGCACACCACAAAAGGTTATGTAAAAATAGCCTTTCTATTTCTCATAAAACACATTAGAACCTAATCATATATATATATATATATATATATATATATATATATATATATATATATATATATATATATATATATATATACACTGTGCCACCTGGCACTTGGTATGACTTTAAAGGGATTATATACACTACAGGGCCAATCGGGCCACTGTCATAACATCACAACTCGCAGTTAGTGAAGACAGCCAGTAAATACTGGTAAGGGTACACTTAGCATATGCAGAACATAATCGGCAGTAGTGCCCTAGAGTAAAAGCGAACAACTTGCTTACCCTATAAATGCATCAGGCATTAGGCAGAACACAGTGCAGTATGGCATAAACACCATAAACAGTGCACTAGAGTAATTACTAGTAGGTCACCATAGTACAATGGCACCTTCACTGTACCATCCTCCAAGCTGTCGCTCGATATCCTGATTCCCTCCTGGTAGGTTTCTGGGTTTTCTGCCCACCTTTAACCCGGAATGCGGTAATGCTCGTGGGCTCCTTGGCACTCACTCACCAACCCCTCAGGGAATGCAGCACTTGTTATTGTTATATTAGATTTGTATCGCGCCCAATCACCTACAGGTCTCTAGGCGCTCGGAAATCGGTGGTAACAACAATAAACTAGGCAAACACAGAATGAAAGGCACTTCCTGGTCCAATTTACACCCAGGGTTCTTTTAAACAGCAGTGTTTTTAGTATCCTTCTAAACCGCAGGAGGTTCCCCTCCCTGCGCAGCACCTCAGGCAGTGTGTTCCATAGTTGAGGGACTAATACAGAGAAGGCTCTTCCTCCCTTAGTTACAAGTTTGTAGCGGGGGCAGGCCAATAACTGAGAATCTGAGGATCTAAGTGTTCTCACTGGGCTGTACACCGCCAAACGATCTGTGATGTAAGCTGGTGCCTGACCGTAAATTGCCTTATGAGCCGTGCATAAGTTCTTAAATTCCACTCGCTCTTTGATGGGGAGCCAGTGCAGACTGTGGAGCAAAGGAGAGGCCTTAGTTCTCCTTGGGAGTCTAAAAATTAGTCGTGCAGCATCATTCATCACGACCTGCAATCTGTTAGTGAGAGTTTTAGGTAGGCCAAGATAGAGAGCGTTTCCGTAGTCTATCCTTGAGATGACGGTTGCTGCTACGATTGAGCGCATCATTGATTGGGAGAGGACAGGGGTTGGCTTCCGCAACTGTCGGATGATATTTGTACACCTACCCACCACAGAGGAAATTTGACTGGACATTGATAGATCACAATCCAGTTTGATCCCCAAACTTTTTACATTCATACTTGGTTTTGGAGCAGGGCCCAACTCCGCTGGCCAATAGAGGTCACTCCAAGGTGAGGCATTGGATGAGATCACCAATACCTCGGTCTTATCTGGATTAATCTTCAATAGATTTCCAGTCATCCATTGTACAGTGTACCTCAAGATGTTCTGAGCATTGAGTTGCGCGGTCCTTGAATTGTCAACACTCAGCAGCAGCTGTGTATCGTCCGCATAGTTAAAGACTCTACAGCCCCTGCTGGCCAGTGATGCAATCAAAGGTTGTAAGTAGAGATTAAATAGCAGTGGGGACAGGGCTGAACCCTGTGGCACCCCACATTCCAAGGTCCCCACCTCAGATGTTTGATCCCCCAGTTGTATCCTTTGTGTTCTTCGCGAGAGGAAGGATTGCAGCCACTTAAAGGCCAGGCCTTTGATCCCAAAGTCATTCAATCTCTCCAAGAGTAAGGCATGACTGACCGTATCGAACGCCGCTGATAGATCTAACAGGATCAGGGCGCTCGGTTTCTTGCAGTCAGCCATGCCTCTTAATTCATCCAGCACCGAGAGCATCACCAACTCGGTGCTGTGATGAGCTCGGAATCCTGCCTGCCGCTCATGGAGTAGATGGTGAGACTCCAGATACAGGGACAGGGATTTTAATAAATGTTGTTCCAGTATTTTCGAGAGGAAAGGCAATTGGGAAATAGGCCTGTAGTTCTTTAACACTGCAGGATCTGCACCGGGTTTCTTCAGTAGGGGTCTTACCCGTGCCTCCTTGAATTCCACCGGTAGATACCCTGTTTCCAGAGATCTATTGAGGAGGGAAATTATACATTTCTCCAATAAGGGACGAGCTGCACGAAAAACGCTGGGTGGGCACGGATCTGCTGGAGAGCCAGATTTGATTTTTCCCATCAGTTTCTCCAAACTCAGCTCATCCAGCTCTGGAAATGCTGTAATAGTACAATCAACTGGATTATACTGGGCCGAAGTTATGGCAGTTCCATTTGCCATGCCACTCTTTATTTCCGTGATAATGGCCTTCACTTTTTCTAAAAAGTACACCTGAAAGGAGTTACAATTTATAAGGGACTTGGAATTTTCAGGTTTTTCACTTAACTCTGACAGGATTTTAAACGTCTCTTTCTGGATATTGACTGCCTTACTCAGGCGGGACTCATAATATTCCGCTTTAGCTAGGACAATGAGCTTTTTATATAGATTGAGGGAGGCTTTATAGAGATTCCTAGCTGTGTCTTGCTTGGTTTTCCTCCAGCCTCTTTCCAAGGCTCTGAGCTTTCTTTTATGCTCCCTTAATGTTGGCGTAAACCAGGGGGCCCCCTTACCAGGTCCCCTTATCAACTGTGATTTTACTGGCGCTATCTGGTCAATAGCCTGAGCCAGGCTCTGTGTTAGATCCATGTATTCTCGGTCCAGGCTACATTCCAGGTCGGAGGACTGATTCATTGGCGATAGCACCTTAGTCAGAGCTATTAAATCAACCTCAGCCCATTTACGGGTTCTCCTGGTTTCCAGCGATGTGTTATGTATATGGTCATCGATGGGTATCATGCAAGACACTAGATGGTGATCTGACCATATACATTGTGTAACATCTTTAAGAGTGACATTTGTGTCTGTCGTCCACACAAGGTCAAGAACATGGCCTTTAATATGTGTGGGAGCATCCACAAGTTGTATAAAACTCAGGGCAGTCATTATAGTATCCAATTGACGAGTGGCTAAGTCCCAATGGGGGTTATCCCAGTGCAGATTAAAATCTCCTGTCACCAAGATTTTCGTGTATCGGGAACGTAGGTCCGACATAATAGGTCCAAAGAGCTCATAAAAGAGTGGGGTAGATTTTGGTGGGCGGTAGACTGACACAACCACCCAGCAGACATTGTTCGTTGTTATCTTTACCCCAAGCAAGTCAGCTAAGTCCACTGATTCAGATAGCAGTCTCTCAACTGATAGGCTCTTTTTAAAGAGGATTGCTACCCCTCCCCCCCGAGCACCTCCCGGTCGATTCTGCCATATGGCATCATAGCCCCCTGGGAGAGCGGCAATGATGTCAGGCATCGAGTTATCGTCCAACCAGGTCTCTGAGAGGGTCAGGACATTAATGTCATTGTCCTGGAGTAAGTTATATACTTCTACATGATGACAGTGAAGTGATCTAGTGTTTAAGCTAGCAATCCTCAATATAGAGTGCCGGCCTGAGGGGGTAACCTTATGAGGGCGAGATATAGCATGATTCTTAATAGTCATTAGGGTTACGCAGTCCGGACACCTCTCACCTTTATCCAGACTGCGCAACTCCTCTGAGGAGTAGGTAATCCTGTAGCCAGACGTCCGAGCCTCCGGGCCCGTCCGTGCGCGGACAGGCGCAGACGGGCTGGACTCTGCGTGACTCCGGCGATGCTCCGGCGAACCCGCCGCGCGTACCCGCTGCGCGTCAGCATGACCGGCTTAAGTACCGGTCTAGCGTCCTTGTGACGACTAGACCGCACCGATCCTCAGCCCTCACCCAATATGTCCGCCGTTCTGGCAGTGCAGTACAATGCTAATGGGGGAAGGGGCCCGCTCCAAACGCGGTGCTTTCGGGTATTTTAAGTGCAAGTATGTGGCAGTGGCGGTGAAATAACAGATAAAATCAAGGTACAATGATCAACCAATTTTAAATTAAAGAGCAAAAACGGGAGTTTTAAAATATGCAATAATGCTCCTAGTGAGCGCGCTACGCTCTGCAATGATCTAGTGCTTCTCTGTATTGCCGGAAATGATCTCCAAAGCAATTTTGTGGAGACCCTTCCCCCTGTGGGACCCTGGGACCTCCATTGAGGACTTGCCCCGTCCCAGTGCCAAGAGTAAATGCCCCCAGCATCCAATACGGGTGCAGCTGTCCGTGTCCGTGCGGCGCAGCTGCAACAATGCGGAGCATTTCACCACCACGGCGGCGGGTTAGGTTAAGAACATTACCTGGACGCGCTGACCCGCACCGGCCGCGAGAGGGAGGGTGTTGTGACCCCTCTACTCTCCTCTCCCGCTCTTCCTGTAACTGATGAAGGGCTGCTGTGGGAGAATCCGTAGCAAAGTCTCCTTGGGGCCCATGAGGCTCTCCTCTTGCCTGCAGCAGCCGCAGTCACCATGCAGGGCTCTCCTCAGACCTCCTTCTGCCTCTCTTGAGACCCTGCAAAACCCTCAACTTCCGGTGGAGCCCTCACGCTCCGGCAGCACGCGGACTCTCAGCTTCCTGTATGGAGGCCCCACCCACAAGCAGGCAACAGCTGCCTGACTTCCTTGTGCGGCAGGGGCTGCCTTCCTGCTGCGTTGCAGCGAGCCACGGCTCCTGTATTCCAGCTCCACAGGTCTCCCTCCAACAATGGGACAGATTTCCCCGCTACAGCAACACGAGCCCACACCAGGGGCTCCAGCACATTAGGTTAGGGCAAATCGATAAATCTGAAGCGCACCGCCTGTCTCCCACTTGAAGACCGCACAGGGAGCAGGCAGTGCTTGTAGCTTCCCTTGGCAGAAAAGCGCTTCTCCTGTGCTGAGCCTCCTCAAGGCCAGCAGCACCAGCAAGGCGCCAGCGGGTAGGCCAGCACGCAGGGCAGAGCGGGGCCCAGGCAGGCCAGCTCACAGGGCCCTCCAGCAGAGGAGAAGTCCTTTGTGCCGGTTCAACTGGCACCCAGCAGTCCAGCAGCCTGACGGCCACAACTCCCACGTAAGTACACTCACACGGGGTCACAGCCCCAATATTTATATCCATAATGTCTTTGTTCTGCCCTGGCACAGGGCAATGGCCCTAGTCCCCCCAGTTCTAGGGGTAACTTAGCAAGTGCACAACAGTCCCCATTGTTACTGTAGGCTCTGGCCCCAGACACACCACAGGGGGCGGAGCAAGCATTGTGGCAGGTAGGAACAGTCCTATTCAGGTTCAGGTCCTACTCCTCCCACTACTCCAAATGCAGATCAGCCTATTCAGCGTAGCACTGACTCACCTAGCCCCTCCGGAGCCACTGCACCTCCCCAGCCCCTGTCATCCAGAGCCAGACATGCAATACACAACAGGCAGACACTAAGACACATAGCACACAGAAATGCGCATTTCTAAAATAGTGATAATAAATCTGCGAACACCATTACACAGCATTTATTACCACTATTCCAAACATACCAAACTGGATCACGCTACTCCTCTCATGTCGGGAATTACCACTGAAACACATATCAGGAAATCCCCAATTCATTTCAATGAGAGGGAAGCCTCACAGTATTGAGAAACCAAATAGGCTGTTTGTCACTACCAGGAAATGCCACACAGTTAAGGCACATGTCCTACCTTTTACCTGCATTGCACCCTGCCCATAGGGCTAGCTAGGGCCTACCTTAGGGTGGCTAATATGTAATAAAAGGGGAGTCACAGACGTGGCACCCACTTTATGTGCAACGTCGCAGCGGCCGTAAAGTGTGCGCGCAGGCACTGCAATGGCAGAGGCCTAAGACAGGTTTGAAAGGCTACTTTGGTGGGTGGCGTAAGCATCGCTGGATGACCCTGCTAAAAAGGCCTAGTCCAACAACATGTTCAATATTTCAAGTGGGGTAGGAAAGTCCGTTATCTGCTTCCAACCACACTCCCCGATGCCAGGGAAGTGGTGCCAGCTGGGTGCTGAAAAGCAAGTAACGATGCTTGTCACCAGTACTTAATTTGTTTAAAAAAACATAGGTTCAAGTTCCCAAACTATTTCTTAAGAATCCCCTGTACATGTCTGACTTTGACGTTGCCCGCTTCTACCACTGACACTACACACTTCCACCACCGGAGCCTTTCAGAGCTCGGTGTAGAACTTAGGCTGTGATCAAGTCCACCTCCCTGTAAGAAACATTCAGAAGGTTCTCCCCATGAATATTTTGAAGAAATAGGGTTAAATAGGGAAATGGTCCGTGTGAAGGACAAATACAACTAGGGCACAGTTGAAAGCTCGCACCCCAGGGTACCGCTTTCACTGCACCTGCTGCACTAATGTAATTCTTGCACTCCTCAGCCTGAGTGCTAGGAAATCTTGGGCTGCAAATGCAGTGATGGACCTAGTCTCCGTGTAAGGAAAGTTTATAATTTTACTGTCTATGTACAGCTTGAGGCAATCTTCCATTATCCTTAGACAAGCTCAGCATGAAAGTAATGACTTAATTGACATTATACAAATTAAGTACTTTTCTTCTCAGATTTATCAGAGATAGTGCTGCTGCCGACAGTTATACTAGACTCTAGTGGCCTTTTCCATAATGTTCTATTTATTTCAACCTTTGCCTTTTAACATTGGCTGAAATAAATAAAGCAGGGTGGCTAATATCACTGGAATCTGTAGGAATCTGTCGGCATAATCATTACCTCAGCCAATTTTGGTATAATGAGTGCAAGTGTCTTTATTTTATTTTTATTAGGGAGTGAAATAAGTGCCGGTCTCCTGAATTGAGTGCCAGTGGGGCCCACCGGCACAAATACGTGATGCCCATTGTTCACCAAAGGGAGATGATTCAACGTGGAAGTCCATGACGTCCAGATGTCCTCATATTAACGTAATGGAGGCTTACAATGAAGAAATCTTATGGTAGTGAGAATACTCTGGTGATGTGCAGATTCTGCCTACAGTTGAAGCAAGACCCCAGGGACCAGTGTCAACGAACTAGCCTCTCCTGGTTCAGTCGCAGTGCCATGGAGCCTGAGTGTGATTTTTGGTGCAGTGACTATCTAAGGTTTCTCTGCACAGTGCCTCCCGCAAACTAAGGGTGTAGTCTAAATGGTTACACCAGGCAACTGCAGTATACAGATGGATTTGAGATCTTCCTCATTCCAAAAAAACCATAGTTAGCCAAACCTACTAGAGTGGCAGTTATGTCTGTATGAAGCTTTTTGCAGGGGGCTCTGAAAGTATGATAGGGCTGTTGTGTCAACCCTCTTCTGAATGTAATTCTACCCAAGAGATACCACATGATCTCTCTTTTTTAGTCACTGAGGATAACTGAAGGCCTCATCAGTTCAATATGACGTGAAAGGAATGGAATACTATTAATTTAAAGCAAGACATTATTGCACAAACACTTAGTAGAAGAATGAGAAACTTGTAAACTATTACATTCTGCATTTTAAATAATTGTATTACAAATCTAATTTATGGTCAATACATGATTAAAAATGATGTATCGCAATATGGTACTTGCATATTTTCTTCCATCTTACCCTTCGTGCAGTTGCGATGTGCTATTTAATAATAAACTTTCCAATCGAATAATAAATCTTGTCAATCTTCACGACAACAATAACGAGGGTTTAAGGATCAGTATAAGTAATTCCAGCAAAGTAAGACTTCGCCCATGTAGTATTCAAGGAGATGTTATTTGTATTCACTCAGTGGTGTTGCCAATTGAGTATTTATCAACTGTAACCTAGAAAAGGCAGAAATTAATTAATATCTTGCAGCTCCTATTCAGGTCACTTAGTTGTTACTACCAGGTCCACTTGGGCGGTTTATTTTATTATTTTAATTTATTTATGGATTTTTTTAAAATGCTAATATTCACCCACACTTGGTATCTTGAGCTAAAGAAACACATGACTTTAACAAACTCTACTGGTTACTGATCAAGAAAGAGTCAGCTACATAAGTTGTATAAATAAGAACAACGATGTTTTTCACAAATTTTCAGAATTTAAGCTATTAGATTCTTGTTGGAGGTAGAAGGGCATTTTAATCCACCTGCTAGCTGTTGCCACCAAGAAGTCTCGACCACCAACTGACTTTAAACAAGTGTTGGGCACCTCTAGTAAGAATTCATCCCTGGATCTCAGTTCGCGGCTAGGACAATCCCAGCAGACATTTTGGCTGCAAGATAAATGCTTGAAACTGAACATAGTTTTGTACAGCAAACACATGGACTTAAAAACAGTTTGTTCCTTGACAGGAAGCCAATGTAGCATAGGTAGGGTTGGCGTGATGTGACTCATTGGTTGTAGGGCTGGGCATTTTTAAGACATAATTCTGGCCTAACTGCAGATATCAGAAAAAGGTAGATCTTCTCTACCTAAATAGAGACTGTTTGTCTTTCTTGATTTTGTCTACCCTATTAGTAGAAAAGAGCAGTCTAAGAAATAGCAGTGCATTTGATTATCTAGATCTATCATATGATTTTGAGTGGCTTAAGGTTAGTCAGGCTGGAGTCCGATGCCTGGTTCTGGCTCAGCTCAAGGTCCTGTGGGATCATTCTGTCAAAAATGAGTCAAACTTCTCTATCGCTTCTGCAGCTCAACCTCAATCACCCAGCACCCACCATGTCTGATGAGGTGCTGCCCAGTGCTGCACTGTTTGTTTTGCAGATGGGCTGATAGTGAAGCTGCTGCAGAGTGCTGTGAAAGTGTTCACAGAGGGGTACTATGAACAGCCAATTCTGAATATAAGGTGGCTTTTCAGACAAGAATAAGAGAAGGAATTTGTTTTTCTGAGATACAGTTTTAAAGCAAGTGAATGCCTGCTATTTGCTAGGACTTCAGAGCTACCTTCTGTGTTAGGCTGATTAGACACTCAGGGGTATAGCTGGGTGTCATAGGCATATTGATAAATGGAGATGGTAAAGATAGTAGCTAGAGGGTCCATATATAGGTTAAATGGGTGAGGTGAGAACATGGAACAATGTGGCACTCCGTATTTCACTGGAAGCTAAAATTATGAATGCAACCTTATTGCCACCTGCTGAGGCAGCGAGGACATAACAAGGGAGATGGCCTTCAACAACCGGTATAGCCAGAGGCAGAAAGACTACAAGGATAAAAGAACATTCCAACAACTGAGGGTAGAATGTTCTAAACTAAAAAGGGCGAAACAGAAAGTCAAATATTGGGATGTTGGAGCAGAAGGCTTATACCAGCCATTACAAGCCCTGAGCCACATCATTGTCTTCAATGGAACGCCCAACATTCCAATGTTCTAATGTAAGTTAAGTTTCATGAATTGAGATTTTGAAGAAAGTAATGAATTAAACCAGCTCGATACTGTCCCTTCTATTCTCATTAACTTTAGTGATGATCGATAGTCTAGCATATTGAATACTGCAGAGAGGTCTAAAAGAACCATTAGGCATGCATATTGATCATCTATGATTTTAGTGCATCCGTTATTTAAATAATGGGTGTTTCTCTACTACATTTACAGTAAAATATAGATTGAAAAAGATTCAGAAGGATTTTATTTGTGATCTGTTTTAGTACTTGGAATGCAACAGCTCTTTCGATTATATTTTCCATGAATCGTATTTTAGTGACTGGTCTGAAGGTTTCCTGAGTTCAGAATGTGTTTCTTGAGGAGTGGAGTGACTGGGTGGGTTTCAGAGCTATCAATGTTTCAGTTGCTAATCTAACTGTTAACGGCATTGACTACTACAAATATAAAACCACAAATGTACTAATTTCTTACACTCAGATGCTTGCTTTGTAAATTGCAGGCTACTGTACACTATAAAACGTTTGATGCACTTTGTTAATAACTCTCTTTAAAGTACTCTAACATCCTCAGGGATGATATCTGTGGTATAGAAAAACTTGAATAAATACATGAATTAATTGAAAAGGGTCTGTAGTGAGACCTATGCTACCCCTGGCAGTTTGGTGAGTTGACGTCTAAGGATAACTTGCCATTTTGTTCACACTAGTTAGCCTCCAGTAACCACAGGTTCAACCATAAATGTGGTTTTGCTGAATCTTGATGTGTGCATTTCTCAGCAAGAGATGAACAAGTCAGGCTTAACGTCTGTACCTATGTGCTTTGTGACACCGACCTTGAAAACCTTTAATTTTATATCAATAATTATGCACAAATGACTGGATGCAGGTAACTGAAGGTTTCTCATCTGTGTACAAGGTATGAGCAAGGGAAATCAGCTTTACATTTAGGATTTGTGCCAGGCTGAGGTTCTGTAGGGGGCAACTACATAGGCTACTGAGCGTTCTAAATGAGAAATGATTGGGGTCAGTAAGAGTGAGCATTCAAGCTACACAAAGGGCTATTCTCAAAGGTAACACTTGTGAGTACGTTATTTACCATTCACGAGTATAAAGTTACTCAAAAGTGTAATTTGTGAGTGTAAATTACTGCTGCCAAACAGGAGCTGTAGTAAATCCAGTCTCATCCATGGCCAACCATTAATACTGCAACACCCTCCAATGAAAATAATGTAGGCATTGCCTTGTGTACCAACTATAACTGAATAGAAAATAATGTTAAATTAAAATAATTCAGTTTGAATATTTTAACATATATATAAAATTAACCTAGTAGTAAAAAATATATATATAATAAAAAATAAATATACTTTTATGATAACGTATTTTAACAACTTTTTTAAATTTAAAAATTGTGACATTTTTCATAATAATTAAACTATTTTAAATTAATTCCATGCATAACTTTTTGTAAATTCTTATAACATGATAAATAACTATAAACATTTCAAACTAGGTGAGATCTTTGCTTTTAAAAAATCTTTAAAATAATATTCATTTAATTTATATTCATTATTAATTATTTATATAATATTTTTGATACTTTTCCTTATACTTTACCATAGGGAGATCTCTTTCAGTGGTGGAGATCTCGCTATGGTAAAGTGTTGTAGGGAAAAGTAAAAAAGTTTATTAAACTTGAAAACAATTACTGAACCTATTTTTACGTTAAATATTAACTTAAAGTAAGGTTATATATTTATTTTAAATTTAGAACAAAATAAAAGAATACGCCAGCTCTGCCACTTTAATTTTAATAAAAAAATGTAACTAGCTTAAATATATCAAAGTAAATTAAAAACTAAATCCCCAACTAAATTAAAATACGCATACATGTTCTATATAAAATTAATTATACACAAGTTATTATATCTTAATAAATATTGTTACATATTTTAAAATACAATAATAAATATACCGTATTTTTAGATATTTTTCGCATTGAATAAAATTTATTTATATTTTTATCTATTTTGAATAAATACATGTAATTTAAAAAAAAGTTTTATTATGGGGCTTAACTTTGTCTCTACCTCCATTATTTTCTAAGGGAGGGTGTTACAGTACCAGTAGCTGGCCATTTCTGGTACTAGATTTACTCTAGCTCTCAGATGGAGTACATTTACTATGGTTTTGGGTCCTTTTTTGCGGTAGTTATTTTAGAAGTTTAGTTTGTTACTCTTCTGTAGGCGGGACCATGCCCCTCCCTAAATCCCCTACATAGACCTCTTAAACCACTCCCACTTAGTAGTAAGTATGCCTTGTTTTCCAGCCATTCCTTCCAGTCCCTGCCACTTTTACTATTAGATAGTAAATGTACATGTGCGAGAATCAACCTATAGGAAAGATAGGAGTGGTGGGGGGTGAAGATTCACACTCGCTGGTTTGTGAAATGCATTTTGTACAAAGTAAGTAGTACTATTGTAATACTACTTTACGTACTACAAAATGCAGGTTAACAATTATGCCCCACAGTCTGCAACAGACTCTCTGGATGGACATTGTCAGGCAGTCAAAGTTTAGATTTAAGAGAGGCTGTGGGACTGATCAAAAGGCATCAAAATCTTTGATTTGACTACAGCAGAGAACAA
This sequence comes from Triturus cristatus, assembly GCF_964204655.1. Lineage (NCBI taxonomy): Eukaryota > Metazoa > Chordata > Amphibia > Caudata > Salamandridae > Triturus > Triturus cristatus. The sequence continues at coordinate 1,101,219,985 of NC_140585.1, read as the reverse complement.
TAAAGCAGCACAATAACAATCCATATCAGATAAATAAAAACCATCAATACTAAGGCAAGAAACTTTCAAATAATTTAACAAGCCTGTATAAAAATTGAGGACTCGCTTGCAGAGTTGATGTCATATTTTATAAACCGAGAATACATTTAAAAAAATCTGCATTGTGTTTTTAAGGCAATACAGATAAAAACACATGGTTACAGTCCTGGATATTACTTATTCAAAAGGATAAATATGTTCTGCTTCGATAGTACCTGCACAGGCTCCCATATCTAAGTATACAAAAAAGTAGTGGATGGAATGCCTGAATTAATCACAGTCACTGGTAATTACTCAAAGTTCCATCCTAGTCTATCATTAGTGTACACACCATGTCACCTCCATTTGGACCCAGCCATATGCAAATCAGTCTTGACCCTGCTCCAATGGGATCAGTCCAGCCCGAACTGCCAGGCCACGTCCTCTCTGAACTGGAACACAAAGTGTAACACAAGGCAGGGACTTGCGCTTGCTTGCTTTACACCAGATTTACCAAGCCTCGCTGGGGGGGCCTTGCTTGGCTTTGTACAACTGAATCTAAGTTTTATGTCGCCCTGCATGGCCTTGCACGGTGCAAAGGTGACACAAAACTATGATAAATCAGGCTCTAGGTGTTTAACGAGTTCGCGCCCTAAGGATTTATAGTGGTACCCAAATCCCTCTGTGCATGAGCGGGTGGATTATCCCATTACAGGATCATGTGGTGAGCAAAACGTAGGTCGAAGGAAAGAAAAGATCCTTTCTAAGTAAGAATATGATTTCACAATTTTACAATAACTGGGTGCAGTGCAAGAAGCAATCCCAGTAACAACAAAATATTAATGTCCAACTAAGCGTTGTGTGTAGATAAGATTTAAAAAACAAACTCATATATATGTATATATATAAAACTAAAGCCCAAACCGCTGAATGGATTTACACCACATTTGGTCCTGAAAGAGTGCTTTTTGTGATTTGGTATAAATCCGTTTAGTAGTTATTGGGCAATTAATGCTCAAAAACTTTGTATATCTAGGAACGGGGAGCCTCCATGGATCCTGACAGATCTCAACTATAACTTGCACCCTCTGCACTGCTAATTGCCCCACATTTTACATCTTCTATGACACCACTGAAAATATCTCTACAACATTTGCAGTGAAATTATAATGAGAAAACTGTGCATGGCGTGGGTGCGAGTTACAGTTACCTTAGGGCACGAGTTATAGATGCATATATATATATATAGTTACTTGAGATAACTAGAACTATCACTGCTAAGTCTGAGGGGTTCTAGAGTTCAAAATATTACGTTGTTACTGAATATTTCAACTAACTATTACATTACTTTAACCTTTGTTTTTTCAGTAATATATGTTATAAACAGTTCATATAAAAGATCTGTACAACATTGCACCCCAAACTACATAGTAACAAACATAATACTGCTATGCAAAAGGCTACTTCTAGTGAGGTCGTGGATGCAATCAGAGTAGAAAGAAAAAAGACAATATGGTATGACAACCAGCGTCATCGCTTTGCAAACTGTTCAAAGACTGTAAAGCTCAGGTTGTGCCATAAATGGAGAAAGCAAAGAGCAAATGCAAGCAATATCAAACGGTATAAACACGTATATAACAGCTAATGTTCATGAAGCCATACCATAGAGACATAATGTATCAAGATGGACCTATTCAATGATGATCCAAACCCAAATGTTTGCAAGCACCAACATTGAACAGCCGAAAGAAATCAGAATAGTTTCAACAGTGCCAAGAGTGCTTGCAAATCACGGGGACCGTGGCTTGACTTTCATGCCTATAAGCAATGGCAACTGTCTTGAAATGGACCACATAGGTCTCTGGATCCTGCTACCTTGCAAGCTACCTGGGAATGGTTCCTGTGGTTGGCAAGGTCACAGGAGCAGGTGTTTAAAAATGAGTGCTTATTTGGAGTTTTACTGTTTCCCTCTTTTTTTTTCCTTCTGGTTTACAGGATGGCTCTCAAAGGCTTAGTTTTTTGAATATTTTTGTTTTGTTTAATTTTGATGAAATGTTTCCTGATGTGGCTGTTCTGATTGATATAATGCTTTTGTATAATTGTGTATCCCATTCATTTTAATGTTTTGCTGTATAGTTTGAAGGGGTTTCACCCAAAATAAACATGAATGATTAATTGACTGAAGGGAACAAGGAGAAATGGATAAAAATATGAAACATTGGAGCCATTGTGTTATGGTGACATGGTTGAGTTACCACCACTCAGATACACGTGCTTAATCAGTCTCTTATGCAGACTGCTATCTTCACTAGTGAGTTCTTTAGAAGCTCAGACAATGTAAGCAAACATCGGTGTCCAACAAGTTTGAATTCTCAGCAGCCCACCTGTCTTTTGGTGCGGAATAGACTTGGCTGTGGATATCTTTAGGATATTTTGGTGGGCAGAACTTCTTCGGCTTTCTGGAATCCACCACATTGGACAATGCAGGCAAATGTAGCATGGTAGGACAACAGAGCTTCAGAAGGACCTTGGCTTAGATCCAGACCCAAGAAGTATGCAGCACTCTGTCTCCACATGCTGGATACAATTCTACAAGACGAGGCCTCTGCCAGGAACATTTCAGTAAGCTGCCGTAGAACTCAAGCTTATATTCCCAAAGGTGGGCACTTGCTAGAAGTCTAGTGCCCAGTAATAATAAATGTTTTCTTACAATTTTAAAGTGTGAGCTAAACAGGCTGGGGTCAGTTTCATTAGGTCAGATTCAACTGATGAACACGAATGTTCACAAAGTGTTATGCCGGCTATGACTACTTGTAATGTTTGCTAACATTTTATGAAAAAAACAAATATGTATATAACGTCTCCACATTGTTTGCTCTTTCGTCACTTGAATAAAAATGTGTCTCATCTTCAGGTATTGAATTCAGGATATAAATTATGTGTACACAAATAGGCCCTATCTTCCTGTGCCTGGTGGCTTCAGTATTCTGGGGAGGCTAGTAGCCTCTCACCAAAGTGCTCCTGGGTACCACTAAAAACTAAGGGGCCTATTACGATGGCGGGCGGACTTTGTCCACGATCCGCCCGCCACCGTACTGACCGACCGCCATAGGTGCAGCGGTCCCGCCATGGAAATTAGGATGCCACCGCTACGGTGGTGGTGGCATCCCACATATATTGCATTGTGGTGGGCGGTGCTGTAAGCAGCACCCGCCACAATGCAATATATGCATGTCGTGCATTTGCATGCACAATGTGGCAGACACTGCGCAGTGCCTGCCAAATTGTGCATGCAAATGAAGGTGGGTACCATGGGTACCCCAAAGTGCACCCCCAACCCCTGGGGGCCCGCAACGGGCCCCTGAAAACAAACTCCGCCTGGCTTTCCATGGTGGGGTCTCCGCCATAGAACGCCCAGCACCGCCGCCCATCCTAATATGGATGGTGGTGTCTTGCAGACACCACCACCCTTTTGAAGCCCTTTTCCTCACGGTCGCTTGTCTGACCGGCGGAAAACCGGCGGACGATCTTTCCGTCCTCCGGGGTCCCCACCGCCATCGTAATTTGGCAGGGAGAAATGGTAGGCGGGTGGTGGGAAATGGCTGGCGGATCGCCACCGCCAGACGGGTGGTGGCGAGCCGCCCGTTATCATAATGGACCCCTTAGAATCAACAACCATCAGCCACGTCTTGGTCGAAACATCTGACCAGAAAACCCCCGTTGGACTAGCTGTAGGGAGTCTGGTGAAAATCTCCTTTCTTAAGGCTCACCCACAGAAGGACCCTGAGGGAACAAACCTGAAGAGTAGGTGGTCTGTAGGAATTAGGGGTTCCTCAAACTGACTTTTGATTGTGATAGACTAACAAGATATTACAAGAATGAGAAACAATTATCAATTCAGACCTTGTTACACCCAACCTATGCTGTTCATTGATGCAAAGACACTTCCTCAGAGGTCAGAAATGAGATGCAGATTCCTGAAAATGCATAACTCGCAAGTCGAGAGACAGAAACACAGTGTTATACAGTTCAATGTTTGCGGTGAAAGACCATGGACGTCATTTAGGGAGAGCCAGTGGTCAAAGCTGCAACCCATGCCGAGCACTTCCTTTGCGACCCCAGCCCTCAAAGGTGGCAAAAGCAGTGTGAAGGAATTAGGTAAACAATCTCTTTATGAGCACTGTTACAATCTGCTGCTTTCCCCGCGATTCAAATCTTTAAAATAAGTAGATTCACCAGAGGAATAGCACTCTTCTGAATAAACCAAAAAGTGAAAGAAAAGCGCACATTGTTGACCAACTTCTGTTTATTCATTGTGAATACATGAGAAAAATATTAGAACCATACCTCCAGGTTTGTTCTTAGTAATAGGGATCAAGTGATCATAAATGAAAAATGGTTTAACAGTCATAGGAATACTGTAAACCAATACACCAACAGTCTTTGTTTTGTAGAACAATATCCTCCACTAAAAACGAAAAGAAATAAATGTGTAATGGTAACATGTCAGAATTCCAATTAGAATACAGCTGCAAACATAGACATGTATGTGTGTTAGTAACTGCTGTGTTGTATTAACCGTGCACTTATCATGGGGTTCTTAACCTCAGGGGTAAAGATCATATTATGTCACTTCCTATGATTTCACTGAGATCAAAGGATTTGTGATGTCACTTCTGCTACCACTAGCATTTTGGTGAACCAACGTCTATGGGGAATACGCCCTGGTCTCACCGTGTAGAATAGGATTCTAAAACGATTCCTTCTGAATATACTTCTACAGTGTGTTCATAAGGTAAATGAATGCACCACCACCAGTGGACACAAAAGGAGCCGTGTTGCAGCTGGGTTCTACAAATATATCACTTTTTGGGGGTGGCAAGGAGCACCATAGGCTAAAAGCATATTTGCCAGTATACAGTTGATGTTCCTGGCTGTATATTGACGTCAGCACTGTCAGTTGTTATGACTGTGAAAACCAGGTATAATGGGTTGTACCATTCTTTTTGTAATCAAGGGTAGCTATATGTATGCAAATTATACTTTCCCAGCTGCTTTTGAAAACACAAATAATTAGAAATTATTATGATTTCCAGAATTGGAAGATGGACAGAAAAATGGCATGGTCAGCGAACGCACAGAAGCCTTCACTACGGCAAGGAACCTTCTGGCATCTGGAGCAGATGCCATTGAGCGGATTATGTCTTCTTATAAGGAGGTACTGTGCAGGCGTAATGCTTCTGGTGATCAGCTTGAGCTAAACATGATCGTCGTGTTATATGCCCGGTCCAGTCCTATGGTCCTACAGTGGTCTTATGCAGCGCCATTTGTGATATCCGAGTTTCATTCAAGGTCATCTAATTATCCGCACTGGGATTCTGATTATAGTTATATTTGGTTAAGGGTTGAGCAAAGTGAACTTAGTGTTTGAATAAACATATGGCGAAAAGGTATATGTTAGGAATGCCTTATCCTACTTTAAAAAAGTGGTAAAGAAACTGCCTTGAAAGTTGGAGAAATCTGTGAAAAGGACATTGCTTTGAGAACTAAAAAAGATGTGTACAAAATTGTGAACATATCATTGTTCCTCAGATACCGAATACGTTTAACATTAAAGCAATGAAAACTTTGAGCAAAATGCAGCATCGTGTGCTGGAGATGATGGTCATTTACTCACTGAAGTCTCTTGGTTTCGTTCATGGTGGCATGGGGTTATTGTTGGGTTATATGTATCAGTGGGAGAAGCAGATTCACCTCTTAAGGCTAGGGAATACACATTCCTTCATTTCATTGATGACCGGTCTTTTTAAGGTCACTCCTGACTTGCCTCGGTAAGCAGACAATTCTTGGAGTGAGATGTGCCATTATTTGTATTAAAGGTATGTCCTCTGTTTCTCATTCTTTTTTTTGTTTTATACTCTTTTTTCACCATACATTACCATAGGCATTTCCAACAGTGCACAGGAAGGCAAAGACAGTACCTCATCAATGAAATTGTACAGGGTCTTGTCAGGCAGCGGAGACCCCCAATACCACTCAGACGCCCAAGCTCATTCCTCTGAACTTTTGCCAGGGTGTCCATATCTTTTCCCACTTCTTAGCACGCCCCCTACTTTTGTAGACCTTTTCTTCAGCCCGCAGGCACCAATCTAGGTCCCTTTGCCAGTCCTCCAGCATCGGAGGTAGCGGCGCTCCTCATCCCCTGGCAAAGTTTCTCTTTGCTATACCTGCAGCCAATGCCAACCATATTCCCTTGTGTCTGGACCAGTCCAAGTCACCTTTTATCATCAGAAGCAACCATTTCGGTTCCAGTGGGACCTCCCTCCCCACCACCCTAGACATGGTGTCCGTGACTTTGTGCCAGTATCTAGCAATAACTGGGCATTCTCACAAAATGTGCATAAATGTTCCCTCGCCCTGGCATCCCCGTACACAACGCTGTAGGGGTCTTGCTCGATGTATATAAGTGGGTCCTTGGGTAGTCGGTGCGGTGAAGTATCTTGAGTTGCACTAATCTAAATCTGGAGCGGACTGCTATTTCTCTTGGACTATGAATTGCTTCTTGCCAGTCCTCATCATCAATGGGTCCCAGGTCTTCCACCCAGGTGTCTCGGAGGACCCCCAAGGGATCAGGCACGTTATTTATCAGCTTGCGGTAGACCGTAGACTATGGTCGGCTTTTCCTTGATTGGGTCCAGTCTCTGTTTCTCATTCTTCAGCTCGTGGCACGTCCTTCTCACTGGGGAAAGGGAACAAAAGATCCCTGTCATAGGACTGAGGATATTCCGAAAACCGAGTTCATGCGCCCATTTGTTCTCACTTCCTTGTCTTTCGTTGTCCGCTTTGTATTTGTTTTACATTGTTTCTCTTCAGAAACCATTTTACTTGTGTGTACAATTTTGTGTCGTCATTCTCCTCTGCACTTTGCAATGGACAGCAGTCTTTCTCTTTCAAACTCCTAGTTGTCCCATCTAATTATCCTTCCATTCCTGAAATTGCTTAATTATATTCTGCATTGCAGTATCATACCAGGGGCTGTCTTCCAGAGCAACCTTATATTGAGACATCTGGTGGAGCATGTCTCCCCTAGTCTTGATGTTGCATGAATGAGAAGCAGAAAGCAAGAAAACTGGATTGTTATCAGTTCTTTGTGTCTGGAGACCAGTGCTTTCTTGGCACTTGGATAGAAATACATTCTTTCAGTCAGAAACTGAGCTCCTCGGGTAGCCTTTCTACTGCTAGAGACTCCAACATGAAGTCTTTCTTTCATGAAGAACTGCAGCCTCAGAAGAATTTAGTAGTTGCATCTATGAGGTACACACTACTGAGGTACCGGAGTAGAAATCTGCCTCTAACCCTGTTCAGTGCCTGTACTGTGCCACTCATGCATGGAGCTGGACATGCAGCGAAGTGTAGTATTTGTTTCTCCTAAAAGGGTAAGAAAGAAGATTCAGATGCCTCTATATGCCACAGAAATGTCAGTTACAACAAAGGTGTCAAAGATAGGATTTGAGAGGGGGATTTTGGCGACCATTGAGTTAATGTCCTGTGAGTTGCAAAGAAATCCTAGAGGGCGGGAGGTGTGGGACAGCTTCAACAGTGAACGTAGCTGGCGATGGTCCAGAATTTGGTCAAAGGGATTGGTATTTTTATTTTTTTTATGGATGCTGAGAGTCTTAACGGACATGATGCATAGTGTTGAGCAGATAGTAGACCGCGATAGAACCCAGATACACAAGAGGAAGGGCAGCACACTTTCTGAGCTACAAATCCCACAGACATGGTGTAGGCAGGGAGAACTAGTAGTTCTGGTTTCCTACGTGCTGAGAGTAGTGTGCCAGGATTCACTACATGTGAGGGATTTCCAGCCCACATCGTAAGATGATCTATGGACCTTTTGGGGATTCCGGTTGCATTTTCAGGCAGTGTTCAGTAGGAATTCAAACTGGCACTGCCTGTAACTCTTCCCCCCCGAATTCTTCACCTCTGCAGCAGGAGGATGCACTTATATTCATGGGGTAAAGTCAGGGCCGGACTGGCTACCGGGCGTTTTGGTGTGCTGCCAAGCTGGGGGCTGATTTCGTTGATGGGGACCTGCGTGTGCTTAAAACCATTTGTTTTGCTTTGTTTAGTTAATAGCACACGCAGGCCCACATCAACGAAATCAGCCCCCACCGCAGTGAAATCAGCCCCAGCTTGGCAACACACTAAAACGCCCAGTTGCCAGTCCGGCCCTGGGTAAAGTCCCTTCAAGATCATGGATACATGTTTCTCTGAATTGTTTGTGGGGCAGAGGACATTCTCCATGCCTCTATGGTTTGCCAAAACGCTGTTTGTGTCAGTGGCTCTATTTCCAGTGCCTCAGACTCCTCTGCAATAAATGCCTTCTGTGCTCCAAAATATATGGCCTTTTTATGGACCTTTGATTCCCAGAGACGACATAGTTCATTGTTGCTGACAAAGACCCTGAGATGTTGCCCCCTGAAAATTGACACGACTTGCCAGAGACTTCAGGGATTTCATGGGCTTTTTCTGTTTACCCTTCTGCCCCTCAAACACGCATGGATGCAGACCAAGAAAAGCAGGTGTTCAACACACATCAGTGTTTCTTCAGCTGTGTCAATTATACCAAGATAACTGAAAAATGGAAGGGGCAAGAATCCTCCCAAATGGTGAAATGGGTTCTAGCTCTAGATCCCCCCACCAGAAAGAAACAGACGTTCAAAGTGCCATCCTGGGCATTTTAAAAATATTTAGATGTTATTGAGGTCAGGTCAAGGTACAATATATATAGATGCTCATTCGTGGTGATAGTTTTTGAATGCACCCAGCCATTTGTAAAATCTTACGTAGTTTTTGCTTTTCCAGCTTGGGTTGTCGACCTGGTGATCCCAGAAGAATAAACCATTGAGTGGATAAAAAAGGAAGCACAGAAGACCTAAAGTTGAGACCTTTTCAGACAAGACTGGGGCTCAGGATTGTAAGAAGCAGTACCAATTCTGGGTTGAATTTCCTGATCCCCAAGATACATCATTGCGTATATCACATTGACAAAGTCTCTTTTTATGTGCAATCTTGAAAAATGTTTTCAGTTGTTCTTAGACAGGGTCTCTGATTCAGAACCCCTCCTGCCCTTGTATCTTTGTTGAACATTCTCACAATCATCTGGCCTCTTAGACCTCGGGCTGAGGTTAGGAATTGTAGTGGCACATGGCAAGAGAACCATATCATGACTGACAATACTAAGTGAACAAACAAGGCTAAGCATCTCTCCTGCTCTATAAGAAGGTGTTAAATATGTGTTGTTTGACAGCAAGTCAAGGTATCTCTCTTTCTGCTACTCATCCAGCAAGGACTCCCAATATACAGGAGGAAAAGATAATCAAGCTGTGATTTGCACCCTATGAATGAGGCCTACATATCAATGCATTAGATCAACAATTTTAAGAGTAGGATCAGCTCTCGGGGTCCACGTCATTCAGGAGGAGCCCAGGAAGTATATCAGTGACACGTCCTCGAGCAGGAAAGACTGTTCTGCCTCAGTTGACACCACACAGTTCTCTGTGCCAAATCTTTCTGATTCCTCGTACATGTTCTACTAGGTTCTGTGTCATGGCAAGGCATGGAAACAAATGAAGAAAACGTGTCAATGCAACTAACTTGAGAAGCTGCAAGGCCCAGTTGCCTTGAGCAAAACAAATAGTGTTGGGAACTAAAAGGGTAAAAAAAAAACATTAAAAAAGCAGCTCCAGCAGTAGACAAGAGAAGCCACCAGGAGCGGCAAATAAATATAAGGCACCCAAAGGTGAAAAAGATTTTTAGAAATGTTGATTGTCATGTTAGGGTCAGGTTTGCCAGAGAGTGCTGACAACGATAAATCAATGACAAAAACAGGTTGATAAAAATGAGTTCTAGTGTAGTGATGAGAAGCTGCTAGGGGGTTAAATTAATGGTAGAAGCTCTGGGACCAGGCGGCAGTGTGGAAAAGCTACCGGCAGCTGAAAGGTAAAACACACACATGATCGTGACAGCAATGAGGTGAAGCTGCTGCGAGGTTAAAGTTTTTTTATTTTTTATTTAAAGGCTTTGCTCAAGTGGCAAGAAGGAAGAGAAGCCTCAAAGATCTGGAAAAAAGGATATATATAAGTCGGGGCACTGTCATTGTTATCTCCGCCTGACCCGCTTAATTGTGTAGTGTTCTCTCTTCCGTACATTTTATTATCCAGAGAAAGTGCTTAATTACAGGACAATTAGAACTAACGTTAGCTCCAGGCACACAGTGTAAACAGTAAGTAACATTATCTGTATTTTCAAACTTAAGGTATTCATTTAGTGATGTGTTAATTACAGCGAGTGCTTCCTTGCAGTTATGTTTACTAAAGCGCAGAGTGCTGTGGGACACTGTTTACTCGTGGTTGTCTTAGCAATACACTATGGAGGCGTGCTGTATCTAGAAAAAGGGAGTATTTACGTTCAGCTGTAATGTAAATAGGCTATACATGTTTTAGGTGCTCTAATCACATAGCTATAATTTGTTGAATCAAAAAGTATTAGCTACTTTAAAATGTTGTTTTCGTGGACGTGGTAGTATCAGAAGTGACATCATGCACCTCTAGCGACATCACAGTTGACACTTTGACAATAGCTTGACCCCTTAATATCCTATTTCCTGCTGACGAGTCGGTGGAAGGGCATAGAGCGGAAACTAGACAGAGTGAACTGGGTCGCTGCCTTCTTTACTTTGGTTGAGACCGGTGTTACTAAAGGACTGGTCTGGGGTGAGGGGCATAACTCAAGCCATTGTTGCTCAGGGGCCCCAACACATCAGTGGCCCCAACCCTCCAGGGTGCACCCATTCAGTCCAAGACCAAGGAATGTATGGGCACACATGCCTACATTTCAGAACAGAAAAGTGGGAGGTTTTACAAATGTATTTCCCTGCCTTTGATTTCTATTGAAGCAGAGGCAATTTGAGGCGGGAGACAGCTAAAAAAAAAAAAACACTTTTGGTTTAACAATAATAGGGTCTCCCGCCAGAATCGGGTCTATCGGCATGTATGTATGCGATATATGGGCGACTCATGGGGTAGCAGCACGTACGTCATTTAGGTGTCGCCAGGTGTTGCAGCTGCGACAATTGGCTGGCCCTTTGCGACCTCTGGCCCCAGAGAGGGCAGAGGCAAAACCAAGAACAGAAGGTAAAAGGTGCTGTGATGCACACTGTTTACTTTCTCCAACTCTGGCTGTGAACTTAGGCATTCAATTTAAAGTACAGAGCAGTGCAATGTAAACTCTGTTGAATAACATTTCAAAATTAAATAAGAAATTTTCATTTTAAACAAGATGTTGCAGATTTTTATTATTGTGAACATATAGAAAATGTGCTGTAATGAATCACATTAAATTACCTTACCTTTCAAGTGATGCTAACCAAATGCATTAACAATGCTAAGGAAAAAATAATGTGGATAATATTGTTTACATTAGACTGCATAAAGAAATGCAGGTGGACAAAAACACATTTTGTCTTTAAATCTCTTTGTGCTTCTTTTTGTAACTTTCCAAAACAATGTAAGCTTAAGGTATAGCCTAAGGCAACTATTAAATTGGGAGTTTGAGGTAGACATAATTTGGCTTCCCATTGTTAGTTAGTGTTTTAGTGGCAGTATATTTCCTTCTTCTAAAAACACATAGGGGGCAAGTTATTATTTCATACAACACAACACAGCAAGGGAATTTAATGTGCTGTGTTGCGTGAAACGGAGAGAGAGGAAATGCTCTATATTTGCAAAGATATGGAGTGTTTCTGCTCTCTCCTTGCACTGGTGCACTATGTGCTGTCTAGTGCTAACACTGGCACCTTTACACCATGACACAATGGTGGCTGCATTAGGGGCAGGATTATTTTTGTGCAGAAACGTTTCACCTTCCTGCACAAAAACAACCTCCTGCAGAAAAACAACCCTTAGAGGAATATTACTCTTACACTATGTGCTGCATAATGCAGCACATATGTAAAGAGGAAGTAACGAAGATAAATTTAGATATTTCTCCTTGTTACATCCCTGTTCTGTAGGTGCACCCTTTTGGCACAAACCCAGGTTTACGTGTCTTTGAAAATCTGAGGTTGTGCCAGAATTCATGGGTGGATGAATGGGAACGCCCATGCTCCACCCATGTAATGCCTACCAGATGCAAAGTAATGTGAGACAATGTTATGTGCTGTGTTGCATTAATTTGTATTTACTAAACTATGCAAAGTCACACAAAGTAGCTTTGCGTGGGTTAATGAATGCCAAAAATGATTTTGCGTTTGGACTGCACCACAAAGTGAATCAACCCTAACTCAAAATCATAGTAAATGTAGGCCCTTATTTTTTGTGCAATAAAAAAATTGAAATATGTAATGTTCCTATCCTCAGAACTTCATTTTAAATGTAAGTGGTATATAAAATGTACATTTATTTATATTAGTACCTTGTGTTATAATATAATTGTGCATTTAAGAGTCTCTTAACTTCAGCAGTATAAGCTATTGTGATGTAATCGAGATTAATGTAATGTGACATAATTTCCTTGGAGGATTCGGTGTTAGATCATATGATGTCACTTCCTGTGATGGCATTGGGTCAAAGGGAAGTCATATGATCTCACTTCCTTAACACCTGAAATTTTGGTAAATTGACGCCCATGTGTAGCAGTTGCTATCTTGACATGTCGTTGCTCTTTAGCACCCTCTTTCTCTTTGAAACAGACTAGTGCCGGTTAGTGCTGATTAATACCACCTTATCTCTTATATCAGAACAGGAGAAGCTTGTTTTAAAAGGCGAGGGTGGTGTTTCAAAGAAAGAGAATATGTTATTGCACTAGACTGAATGGCCAGGGACTCCACTTTCAAGTCCTGGTATGGATGTTCAGAGAAAGCATTACAAACCCCTAGTGAATTTGAATACTTCTGTAGAGTGCAGCAGTCTGTCTCCTTTAGGTGGATGCACTTGCTTTATTATTGAGAGGTTAGACTTCATATTGCTTGGTAATACCTGATCTATTTCCGCAGGTCACAGAATTGGCTGGCTACACAGCTCGAGTGTACAATATGTTTTTAGTCTTCAATGAAGTACAGAGAGGGATATACAAGAGAGCTGCTATTGAAGAATCCGACAAGGAATCAAAGAATGAAGGCAGAGCAGACCTGCACATTGATGGGCCTTTAGAAATTAAAGGTAAGCAATTATAACAAGTTGTGCCTGACAATCCATTGTTTTACTATGTTCGTCATTCTACGGGATTAGCCCAATACAGGGATCCTCTGATGACATTAGAGGTCATCAGTGATACAATCAACGATGTCATTTAATGTCTCCTAAGTGATGTAATATTTGAGGTCGTACACAGTGCATCGTGGGCATGCAATTATAGTTATCTCAGTAAAACATAACTGGTAAATTTCAGTGTTTTGTTTTTCTTTGTAAATGTTGGTTTTTATCTTATTTCATCACCTAACTTTACCTTTTTCTTTTTTGTGTGAATTTCTAGGATGCTTTTTTAACATAAACTAGACTTGTATACCTAAGTATGATGTCACTCCAACCTTTGTTTTTGCATTGAATTGCTCTTTTTCTTTTAATATAAGGTAAGATCTTTTTACCATACCTAACTATAATGTCCCTTTAACCTTTGGTTTTTAAAGTGAATTTCAGTTTTTTTAATCATATCCAGGCAACTAACATGATTTCGGCCATATGCAGAGGGGGTTTGACTGCTGCATTCAACACCGGCCTGCAGCCACCCCGCTGTGCACGGCAGTAGTGCAAAGTGGTGGGTTGGCTGCAGGGCCTTGGTCTGGACAGGCCCACCAACCCGCTAGACACCTGCATTTCTCTTCACTCGCCCTCACACACCCCCTGCATCCGTCGCAGCCGCAGGGGTAGCCGATCCCTCTCCTACATCACTGCCAAGACTCATAACTACCTTCTCCTCCAGCTACGTACTGCCCCCTTGCTGACAGACTTCAGAAAGAGACTCAAGACCTGGCTTTTCAATGGAGACATATCACCTAGATACCAATAGGGGTGATAGTGCTGCACTCTACAAATGCTGATTGATTGATTGACCTCCCCACAAACAGGCAACTCTAATGTACACACGGTCTTTGGCTGTAAACGGCAGGGGGTTGGCATCAGGGCTTGGCCTTTGTCCACACCCTACATCCAACCCTCCATGAGCAGCCAACCCCCTGACTATGGCCAACTCCACTGTGGGTAGCCAACACCCAATGCAGACATCTAAAGGGGAAGTTTGTGTGGTGCTTCCTATGGGAGACCGTGATACCACTTAGGATGTCCATGCTGGATCCCGCAAGACTACTTCGGTACTTCATGTGAGGGCCACGCAGGTTCCCTCAGGAATACTGTGGGACCTATGACATGAACATTTTTTTTTTTTTATAACCAACTTTGTATTTATCAAGGATGAGGTTAGTTGGGGTACACAGCTACGCGCCTACAACCATCATGGCCGGCAGCGAATAGAGTACAATACCAGCAAATTGGATCAGCACAACAGATCATGTCCCAGCCACCTCCTCGCACAGTCCCACAATATACTCCAAGGCCGGGGTCCACCCCTCATCCTCTGGACCCTACACCCCTCCATTGCCCTGGCTTTGGCTCTCTGAGATGGGCCTGCAATCCTATCCCATCCACTGCACCCCAGCCCAATCCAGCTCACCCAGTGTGACCGCTACCCCAGGTCTCTGCCCCCCGCCACGCTCCCTAGGAAGCGGGGCGGACAGAGCGGGCGCAGCCGGTGATGTATCCTAGCCTCTAGCCTAGGCCCAGGGAGCGGGGCCAGCAGTGCCCAGCTCTAAATCCAGTGTTTGCCATTACCCTGCCCAGGACAAGGATTCATTGCTCTCGAAAGCAAGCCTACAGTCGGGTCGCGTGCCCCAGGCGGGGCACGTAGTGCATTTTAGTGTCCCCAGCCGGACTCGCCTTATGCAGGAGTACTGGGCCAAATGTCGCGGCATGCTGTGGCGCTAATTCGCTACCCCATGGCTTAACCTCTATAGGTCCAGAACAAAGGACGGATAAAACAAGCGAAGGGGGGAAAAGAAGAAAAGAAGAAAAAAAAGAAAAGGGGAGGGCGGGGGGAGGGGAGGGGAGGCGGGGCGCCGCAGGCCAGGGAGGGGAATCTAGTGGGTTCAACAAATCTCGCTTGAGCAGAACCGACTGTCACCCGGGCCCCCCAGCACCCCGAGGTAATGTGCGCCCGTGCAGTGAGGAGGCAAGACCCTGTCATGTTCGCCAAGAGTTAGGAGCCCTCCGGCGGGAAAAGCATCGGCTCCACAGACCGCGCGAGTAGTCCCGGGGTCATCGGGCATACCACATTGTCAAACAGCTTGAGGGCTCGCAGTCGTGGCGGTTGCAATCGTGCATGCTCTATCCTACCCAAGTGTTCCACCAAGGGACTCCAGAGAGCCCGGAATCTAGTCTCCCGAAGCTGTAGGCGGGCCGTGAGCAGTTCCATTGCCACCACCTGCCAGAGGCGGGTGAACCACACATTGACGGAAGGTGTCTCTGCTTTCTTCCAGTATACCGCCACTGTTTGCTTTGCTGCACCCAACATATGGAGGCTCAAATGCCAATCTCGACCCGTCCTGGCCCGCCGTGACGTTGGCCGCAAGCCCAAGATGATCGTGAGCGGGTCCTCCGGCAAGGGGTAACCCAGCACTCGTTTGATGTGACTGAGGACTTCCTTCCAAAAGGTAGTCACACGCGGGCACGTCCACCAAACGTGAATGAAGTCCCCCAACGCCTGCGTGCAACGCCAACAGAGCGGGGATGCCTTAGGGAACATCTTCTGGAGACGGACGGGGGTGTAGTACCACTGGGTCATCACCTTGTAGGCCGACTCCTGCTGGGGGATGCTGCGGAAGGTCCTGGGGATATCGCTCCAAAGTCTTACCCACTGCGCAGGGGTAATCCCGGAGTCGGAGAGGTTCTGCCATCGGACCTGGTACGGGTGGATACCCGATGACTGGGCGTGTTGAAGCACCTTATAGATGCGGGAAATAAGGCCCCCATACGCACCAAACGTGCGCGCCAAATGCTCGAACGGGGTAAGAGGCCGGGTGGCCGCCTGGGCCATCGAGGAGCCCTGTACCCAGTGCCGAAGCTGCGTGTATTGGAATTTGTCCTTGCCCGTCAGTCCAAAGTCCCGTTGGCATTGCGGGAAGGATTTGAATTCCCCCCCCCACAAAGAGGTCCCGGATCGTCCTGCATCCGCTTTCCGTCCAGTTCTCAAAATAGGGTGGGTGACAGGCCGGCGGGAACTGCGGATTGCGAGCTATGGGAGTGTGCGGCGAGGGGAAGGTGGTGAGGCCCCTGCGAACCGCCACCTTGTCCCAGATCTCCAAAACCGTCCTAGTGGGGACCGCCATGTACGCGCTGCGGTGGCGCGCTGCCCGAGGCAGCCAGGCGTGATCCCACAGCGGGCGACAGGAAACTGCCCTATCCATATGGAACCAGATTTTCTCGCTTTCCCACGCCCCCAATTCCAAAATGTAGCGGAGGTGCGAGGCCCAGTAGTACTCCAATAGGTTGGGGCAGCCTAGACCACCCCTATCACGGGGAAGCTTCAGAATTTTGTTAGAAAACCGCGGTTTCTTACCCCCCCAGATAAAGGATACCAGGTCCCGCTGTAGCCCTTGAATACAGTGTTCCGGAATGGGAGTCGGTAGGGTCTGGAACAAGTAGAGAATTTTCGGCAAAACGGACATCTTAATCGCATTCAGGCGACCGAGCCAGGAGAGCGGCAGGGTTCTCCAGGTGCGCAAATCCTCTAAAACCTGAGGCACGCTCGTAGGCCTGAAGCAACGAATGCGCCGCCGGGAGCGAGGTGGAGGGAGCAGACAGCGTGAGGAGCATATCGTCGGCGAAGAGCGCGATCTTGTGGTCTCGGCCCCGGAAGGAAATGCCCGTGGCCTCCGGAGATTGGCGAAGGAGAATAGCAAGGGGCTCCACTATTAAAGCGAAGAGCAGGGGTGACAGGGGGCATCCCTGCCGAGTACCCCTGCAGATGGGGAAGGGCTGCGTAAGCTGGCCGTTCACTCGCACACTAGCCGCGGGGGAGACGTAGGGGGCCATAATGCGCGCCTCCATTTTAGGTCCAAGGCCTATCTTCCGCAAGACTGCCCGGAGGAACGCCCAGTCTACCCGGTCGAACGCCTTTTCAGCATCTAGCGACAACAGGCAAGCCGGGATTCCCCAATGCCTGGCCTTACCCACAATGTGGGCTATGCGACGCACATTGTTCGCGCCCTGCCGTTGGTGTATGAACCCACCTGGTCCGGGTCGACAAGGCGGGGGAGGTGGGCACCGAGGCGTTTGGCGAGGATCTTAGTATACAGTTTAAGGTCCGTATTTAATAAGGCGATGGGCCGGTATGAGGAGCAGAGGGTGTGGTCCTTCCCCGGCTTCGGTATAAGGGCAATCTCGGCCATCGCCATGTCTGGAGACGGCCCTCCCGAGTCAGCGAATGAATTAAAGAGCCGCAAGAGGTACGGTTGGAGCTGCGGCAGGAATGCACGGTAAAATGCCACCGGGAGCCCATCCGGCCCAGGGGTCTTGCCTAATGGGAGATCGCTCAGGGCGCCCGCTATTTCCTCTAGTGTGATAGGCTCCTCCAAGAGTTCAGAACTGAGTTTGCTCAAAGGCTCCCACTCACATTCCCCCAGGGTCTCCGAGATCAATGTGGGGTCCGGCGGATCACTCGCGTACAGCGCGGAGTAGTAGTCGTGGAACTCCCGGAGCTTCGCAGCCTCAGTGGTCGCCCAGGACCCCCCCCGCAGTTTAGCAATGTGGGCCTTGGCCGCCCGTGTACGTAGTCGCCGCGCGAGGACGGTGCCCACCTTGTCCCCTCCGACGTAGAAGCGCTGTCGGAGCGCAAGCAGCGCCCGTTCTGCCCTATTCGTTCTATGCGCCCGTAGCTGACCCCGAAGTACCGCCATGCGCCTCTTATGGGCCGCCAACGGGCGGGCCTGGTCCAGTTTTTCCAGCGCCTTGAGTTCGCGAGCAAGTCTGGCTTCATATAGCTGAGCCTCCCGCGTCCGAGCGACAGCTATCGCCGTGAGGGTGCCCCGTATCGTGGCCTTAAAGGCATCCCACACGAGGGGGAGAGGGGTCTCCGGCAAGGCGTTGTTCTCGAAATATTCCAGTATGGCTGTCTGTATCTCCTCCCTGTCAACCAGGTCCCGTAGGGCATGATCGGGGAACCGCCAGCGGCGCGGGCCGAATGCGTGGGCAAGACGCGCATGGAACAGCACCTCCACATGAGCGTGATCAGAGATGGAGATACTCGAGTGTGAGGCTGAGATGGTGTCCTTAAGCAAGAAGTGGGAGACAAAGAGCATATCGATGCGAGAGTATGATTTATGTGCGTGTGAGTAATAGGTGTAATCTGTCAGCCCCGGGGAGTGGTAGCGCCAGACATCTACTAAATTCAGTGCAGTAAGGGATTTTTTCACTGTGGCCGACAGGGCCCCCACCCCATGCAAGCCTCCCCCGCACCGGTCCAGCCCCGCATCCCATACCAAGTTAAAGTCGCCCCCCCACTATGAGGTCCGAGCTCACCGGCTCGAGATACTCCCGGATGACCCCGCGCAGGAAGGCATCTTGTCCCTGGTTGGGGGCGTAGAGGTTGCAAAGCGTAAGCCGTCTGAGTCCCCTCGTTAGCTCAACCCTCAGGACCCGGCCCTCAGCGTCCCTACGAACCTGCACGTCCCCATGTAAGAATCCCACCCGGCAGAAGATCGCGACCCCTGCGGTCTTAGTGGCTGCAGATGACCAAAACCTATGTGGGAAACGCGGGTGCGCCATCCGTACCACATCAGCTTTGAGGAGGTGCGTCTCCTGTAGAAACACAATGTCAGCGTTCTGTTGTAGCAGATATCTCCAGATCTGATGTCGCTTGCTAGGAGAGTTGAGCCCCTTCACGTTCAGAGAGACAACCTTCCAGCATGGTACAGTAGACATATACCCTGGTCAATTGACACCGCTATTCTCTCCCCCAGGCCCCAGCCCACCCACGGAACGCCCCCGCCAGAGGGTTAGGAAGTAGGGAAGAAAAACA
Source organism: Triturus cristatus (assembly GCF_964204655.1). Taxonomy (NCBI): domain Eukaryota; kingdom Metazoa; phylum Chordata; class Amphibia; order Caudata; family Salamandridae; genus Triturus; species Triturus cristatus. Next base: position 1,101,200,836 of record NC_140585.1, on the reverse strand, counting down.
GGGGGAGGGGATGGTGGAAAGGGAGAACATAAACCACAATACGGCCAACAGGGCCAGCAAGTCCTATTCCAGTCTAGGGAGTGGCCAGGCACAACGGCACAGGCTATCCCGGAGAAGTCACTCTCCCAAGAATAGGAGTGGGGGTCCGTCGGCACTTCCGCCATCCACCGAACACATCAGGAGGAGCCCCGGGCCGCCGCCCTGCATCTGGAGCTGTAATGGCGACCGCAGTAAGTAGGCCGCTCTCTCTGTCCCTAACAGGCGAACTTAGCCCCGAAGAGAGCCACCTCGCGTCTCCGAAAAGACAACCAGCGTTGCAAACAAGGAAGTTCACTGGGGAGCGGGCTCCTGTGATCCCACTGGCGATGAGCCGGCCTCCAGGGACCGAATGTGGCGTATGATGTCCTGCTTGTCCCTTGATGAGCGGCTAGCCGCAGGAGAGGGAGATCGCCCCGCCCGGCACACCCTGGACCAGTTAGGCTTGAGCGAGGCGCGAGGCCCCGCGGCACCGCGCACCGGGCTGGCCGGAGGGGAGTCCGGGATCTGAAGCAGCTGCGCCGCCTCCCTGTAGGACCGCAGCACACGCCGTCTGGACTCCCAGTGGAAGATGAGGGCGAATGGATGACCCCATTGATATCGAATGTTGAGTTCTCGCAACTTGTCCGTAACCGGCCGGAAGGCCCTCCGCCGCCGAAGGGTCGTGGGGGCCAGGTCCTGGAACAGTTGGATCGTAGCGCCCTTGTACTTGATATCCGTCTTATCCCTGGTCGCCTTGATGATCGCCTCCTTCTCGACAAAGAAGTGGACCCGCGTCAGGATGTCGGGGACTAGGCCAGGTCTCCCAGGCGGGCCAGAGACTCGGTGGGCCCTATCCAGGGCCGGCGGGGAGGCATCATCATCCCCCCGGAGTTCATGAAGAAGATCCGCCACAAATGTCATGATATCTGCCCCTTCCGCACCAATCGGAACGCCTCGAATGCGGATGTTGTTGCGGCGCCCCCTATTTTCCAGGTCCTGCCGGATCTGCAGCTCGACATTCTGTTCCTCCAGGGCCGCTATCCGTTGCCAAAGGCGCTCCTGGTCCTCCGTGCGCGCATCCAGGGTCTTCTCCATGTCGTCCACCCTGTCCCCGAGTTCCCCCACGTCCCTCCGAAGCTCCTTGACGCAGGCCTGGACCTCCGTGCGCAGCGATCCTATTTCAGACTTGAGGTCCTGCATAAAGAGCGCCATGAAGGACTGCGTCACTGGCTCCGCCGACGCCCCGGTCGCCAACGCCTGGGAGCCCGCTGGCGCCCCTCCAGGCTTACTCCAAAGGTCCTTCACCGTGGCGTCTTTAGTGGGCGCCGATGGCTCCTTTCCCGGCTTGGTGCGCGTCATTGTGCAGTCCCGCGCCGCCTCCACAGAGGGACCCCCACCGCAGATCGGTCAGTCCGCTCGGGGCCACCACCCAACAGGTCAGCCGGCATCCAAGGGCGCACGGGCCAGTCCGCGTCGCGCCCGACCTGAGGCAGCCCCTCACCCCAGGCTGCTCGCCCCAGTCACAGCGCCGCAGTGCAGGTGTTCCAGGTACGGCGGGGGGACAGAGTGCCGAGGACCACACCGACACAGCCCGCCCTCGGAGCAAGGACACCTCCAGTCCCCAAGCCCACAAGGCTCCGACCCAGGGCCTCCCCCGCGCTCTCACAGGCTGCGAATGAAGGTGCGCCGTCTCCTCAGCAACCCTCACGCGGCGCCTCCAGGGGATCCCAATGCGCCAACGCAGACCGTTTAACAGGGGCAGGTGCGTCAATGATGTCCATGCAGGGGGAGCCCAACGGCCAGGAGGTCCCACAGTCCCTGGCCCCACCAGCACCGCACGGCTCAGCCCCTCTCCTTACTAGCGGCCAGCAAAGGAGGTGATCCCAGCTCCGGGCGAAGGCGCGCCCCGACAGGCCTGGGATGAGTTCAGGGGTCAGCCACCAATCCGGCGTACGGCCTCCACCAGTCCGGGGCGCTAGTCCCGCTCCTCGAGGCAAGCCCCTGCACGGGGACTCCGGGCACCTCCACAGCTACCACCGCCCCCGCGCGGGCAGCACTTCCAGGGGTTCTCCGAGGGGCTCCCCCGAGGCCGGGCCCACCTCCACCAGGGCGCCGCACACCACCGCAGTCCGTCCTCCCCCGCAAGAGTCCGAGTGAGCCGTGACTCGGGCCGATGCCGCCAGCCGACCTCCTCACCTCAATTCCGGCCTCCCAGGCTGCTCAGGCTAAGACATCCTCATCACCAGCTCTCGACCGCAGAAGCCGCAGCGTCGGGGGCACAGGGGCACAAAATGGCGGATTCGCCCTCGCCCGCCGGAGCAGCCCCTCCAGCGTCTCCATCTCCGGCCGGCTCCAGGGACCCTCGGCCACCGCTCGTAGACCTCTCCGCTCTCGCCCAGTACGGCGAGGCAGCCCCTCCGGCGGGGTCGGGCACCCAGGCAGCCCGCAGGAGCCCTCCGCCGCCCTCCGATGCAGGACGCCCAAGATGGCGGCCGCCTCCGCTGCTCCCGGGGTCTCTCCCCGATCCGGCCTCCAGTGCTGCCAGCTGCACTCTCCGGGTTCCCCACGCTGTCCAGAGGCAGCCCTCTCACCTCCGCTGGCCTCTCGCCCCCAAAGAAGACCCCGCACCGGCCGCCAAATCGCTGTGGGATGCTCGTTTCCCCAGCGGCAGCCCGGAGCTCCAACGGCCCGCGGCTTACTCCATGAACGGCTCGGCCACGCCCCCCGACATGAACATTTTTAAAAACAATTTTGGCCCCAGCGGGTCCCTGTGAATCCCCCCACATGTGATTGGGTATACCTATGCTGCTCCGTTATAGCTTATTTTTTCAACTTTAACAGGATATGGGTTCCCTGAGTCCTGCAATGGCGACCTCAACCAATAGTTCTGATATGTGGCCAACCAACCTGATCGCTCGGTACTGCCGGACAGAAGAAAGCTCCCTTGGCCAACCAGAAGGCACTATTTTAATTTTTAGTAGTGCGGCGCTCCAGTGGGACCAACCTTCCAGTTATACCTAACTTTTTAACACTTTAATGACCACCCCAGCTCCTCTTTAAACACTAATTTCTCAAAAACGGCTGAGCAGATTTCGACCAAATCACAAAAAGCATGCTTCGGTGTAAAGTTTCATTTCTTTGCAAATTTGGTGTAATTCCATGCATCCGTGTTTTCTCAGCATCGGAGAGCACATTTTACTATGGGAATTAACATGGTAAATCAATGTTTTAGGACCCCCCCCTCTTTTTCTTTGGTCCTGCTTGATGGATACACACAAAACGTTCTATGAAGAAGCTGAGGTGGATAAACTTTTTTTTAATGAAAGATTTGCGCATATTCATAATATGGTGGCAAAGTAATTAGCAAACAAAAAATGCTTTTCCTATTGAAACTTCAGCCACTGTGTAGGTATAGTTAGGACCTAGTTACTATAGGAAATAGATTTTTGGGTGTACTCATAACTTTGGCACTGTTTGACAAATATTCACAAAACGTTCGCAAAAAAGCGTTCATCCACCTTAGCTTTTTCCTTGAAAGGTTTGTAGTGATCCGTCAATGGAGTCCAAGAAATAGGTGTGGTTCCCAAAACCCTATTTCCCATGCAAATCCTATAGGTATTTTAGACAATGCTACAGCCAAAACGCTGAACGACATTACATCAAACTTGGCAGAACGCTAGATCTTTACCCTAAAAGTGTGCTTTGTGATTTGGTGTAAATCCGTTCAGTAATTTTTGAGAAGTTAAGGATCAAAACTTATAGCTATCTGATCGGTTGGGTTTGCTGTACTCTTACGGGAGTCCCACGGGCATGTATCCTTAAATAATAGAGCGGTCTGATTAGCCGAAGTGGCTTATTTTCCCACTGGCCACCTTGCTCTGGCAGGAACTTGTGCTCCGATTGGCTGGTTGCAACATGAATAAAATGTTGCAACTGCCATTACAGGACATGGGACTTGGTCCCCAAGTCCTGAAAATGAATGGAAAAATTAAAAATAAGGGTGCAGGGTAGGGGTATCCTTACCCCCTTTGACCCACATTTTCTCTGCAGTGCTGTTATCCCCCAGGACCTTTTCAGGAGCCAGCGTGGCCCCCTTTGGTCCCTACAGAACCTCGCTGCAGCACAGGCGATGAGGTGACTCCTGCAACAATCCAGCGAGATCAGAAAAACATTTTTTTTAAAAGGGTGGTTGTCTGTGGTAGGTTGGCTGTCTAAGGGTAAGACCATGTGCAGCTGATCATTGCGGGTTGCCCGCAGGGCCTGTCCAGAGGCAAGGCCCTGCAGTCAACCCCTAACTGCACACTGCCGAAGGCCGTGAGCAGTGGGGGTTGGCCAGCTATTGGAGGTTTGGAACAGGGCCTGTCAAAGGCCAGAGTCTGTTGCCGACCCCCCACTACACAGGGCCAAAGGCTGAGTGCATTGAAGTGTTGGCAGACCCGCTGGGAGTAGGTTGCAGGGCTTGACCAGGGCAGGCTCTGTGGCTAAACCCGGCTGCGCACAGTTAAAGACTGTGCAGAATGGGGTGGCTGCTCACCAGGGTTCCAGGGTTGAGCACAGCCATCAAACCCCATCTGCGTTTGGCGAAAGGCAGGGGAGTTGACTGAATATGATTTTAAAAAACTGAAATTCACTGAAAAAGACAAAAGTGAAAGTGATGTTACGGTTAGATATGGTAATAACATCGCACTTTAATTTTTTTTTTTAGAACCTTAGAAATTAAAAACAAAAGTTAAAGTGACGTTATGGTTAGATATTGTATTAACATCTTACTTTACCTTCTTTTTAAAGTTGGAAATTCACTCCAAAAACAAAGGTTAACATGACGTTATAGTTAGATGAAAATGGCAGTTTAAATGTAACTTTTTCAACAACAAAAAACACTGAAACTCACCAGTTTATTGATGCGTTTTTATATAGAATGCACGTACTTTAACCGAAGGTGTCAGAGCCAGTTACATTACATAAGGACTTCAGAGTACATGAATTACATAAAAGATACGACACAGATAAACAACTCCAAAAGAATGGTAGTAAGTGACAATACATATGTCTACTAGTTACTCGTGGTTAGAGTTACAGATATACATGTTGCAAATTCACTCAAGATTACATATTAAGAAAAGTTGAAGCAATTAGGGTTGGACAAATATATATTACATATTTACAGAGCAGGATATTCTCGCCCATTGCCGGGGTTCTTAAGGTGCTTGTTCAGCCAGGCCTTCAGGGTACTGTTGCTCTCACGCGCGGTGCTCTTGGGCGTGGAGGGATCCCCAAATTGGTACTGGCTTTAGGAGTAGAAGGCCAGGTGGTGGTGGGGAAGGCAGTGTGCGGGACCCCGGGACTGTTCCTGAGCTCGTACTTCGCGCCATCTATAGGAAGAGGGGTAGATTGGTGCTGAAGGGCATGAAGGCTCCATAGACAGCATAGGGCAATTCGTATATGGAGGAGAGGTAGTCATTGGCTCACAGGACTACGGTGCTGTGGGAGAGAGACTAGGGTAGTGGGTGCCGGCCAGTCTGTAGTGCGCTGCTTGATGACGTTGATGCAGAGAGATTTGGGCAGCACGAACAGTCGGGCCAGGCAGCCGATAGTATCAGTGGCATGAGGCAGAAGAGACAGCCCTGATAAACTTGCCCAACCGTAGATGAGCCGCAGAGTCACCTTGGGGAACACTGTTTGCTCCGTCAGTCTCCAAGATGGAGGAGTGCAGCGCTGGGCTCACCTCTTGATCCTCCACCCTTCCTGCTTTTCCACTTACTCGCCACCTTGCTGATCCGGGCACTCTGAATTGGTTCAGATGTCCTCCATGCTTGTTGTCCTTGTTGCCTCGGCGCTCCTGGGACCTTGAGATGGGTTTTTGGTGCCTTGGCCAGCTCAGCGTCACAGGAGCCTGGTAGCTGAGGAGTGCGGCGGTGGGAGCATCATGACCTCCTCATTCTCTTTATCCCCGCTCCGACAAGTGGTAGACGGGCAGGGGAGCAACTGGTGCAGCGCCAGGGAACCCCTGCCATTGGTCAAGGATTCAGGCTCGGGTTGCTGTTCCTCCGAGAGGGAACCAACTGCACCGGGACAGCAGGGCGGCTGTCCGCAGGCACCCAGCAGGGAAAATCTCCTGGGCTTTTGCACTACAGACCAGTCTTGACTCCAATCCTCACCATGTTACTGTGTCGCCATGGACACCGTTCTGGGCTCTGTCCGCAGCTGCTTCCAGCAAGGTAGGATCGCAAGATCGCTGCCTTCTATTCCAGGGTGCGGTAGCTCAATCTGAGGGTGGGGCTTCTCTGGGGATTGACACCGATCGGATACCCTAGCCCAGGAGCTTCTGGTGGAAGCTCCTTAGTTAACCTAAGTAACTATAACTTGCACCCACGTTGCGAACCTCTGTACGGCATCAGCTCGATAATTAAAATAATTAAAAAGCAACTTTGGTGTGTCCGGTCACTTATCACCTAGACTCTGGGGTGATACTGTTTGTTTGGATTTTCAGCTGGCAACCATGAGTCCCAGATGGAGCCTTTCCCTCCATGGCGGTGAGCCTCACTTCCTGGATTGGATTGAGTTTGTTTCATACATATCTATGACTTTCCTTAACGATGACTAATTTGGCTCATACCATTTTCTGCTCGTATTGAAATCTGGCAGAACACAAAGATTTCCAAATCTCTAGGAGAAAACTAATTTAAACCTCATTAAATTCTCATTATGTTAAGATTCACTATCTTTTGTATAGATCAGTGTCTTCCATTTGCATGGCCTCTAGATGTTGTTGAGACTTGGGTATGTAGACGGTGTGCTAGTTACTCCCTGTAATGTGTGTTTTGTAATGTGGGCGCGTGATCTGTCCTTCCTCATAACCAGTTTGAGTATGATCAATGGATCTTGTGTTTCAGTTAGTGTGTGTGTGTGTGTGTGTGTGTCACTGTCTGTGTCCCATATGTTTGTGAGTTTTGCTGTCCCACTTTACTCCTTACTACTGTCTCCCTGTCTCAGAGTGCATGTCTGTGTCTTACTGTTTCCGTGACATATTGACCCATTTCCTAAAGAGAAGCTGATTCATGGAGCTGATCTTTGTCCTAGTAGGTGTCGACATAATTACCCTCTGTTCCAGTACTAAACGATATTGGGTGGTTACTAAATAAATAAAAACGTTTGCTGGAGTTTAGAAATCTGCTGTCTTCCTGTGATCCATTATTCTTGGCCCAGCTGGCAGGAAGGGATTCCTGGTCTTTTGCTCTCGCAGTCTGTCTGCTGTGATTGCTTAATTCCTCTCTGCTCTACTTATTGCTTCCTTTCTGCTCGGGCCTTTCAGATTAAACTCATTTTTATCCTCAGTCAATTCTGAAATAAGTACTTCTGTGAAATAGAGACAAGAATGTTTTACAATCTTTGAGAAAGAAACAACAACAATTGCTGGTGCTTTCCACATGAGCTCACTGCCTGCTTTTAGGCGCTCCGGTCGTCTTTATCAGCCTCGCTGTGACAGAGGTGTGAGTCTCCAAAATCAGTCCTTGAGCCAGCGGTGTAACAAAACTTGCGCCCCCCGCAAAGTGCATGGAGGGGGTTCCCCACTCTCCGGACCTAGACAGGAGCTCTCAAGCCAGCCCGTGGACAGTGCTGGAGGGGGATGGGGGGGGGGGGTTGGCATAGAGCTCGAGGGCCTATTGTTCTGCCCAGTGGTTAATTTATAAAAAAATAAGTGCCGGGGCTCTGTCACGAGACAGCTTCGATCAGCCTATTTCTCCTGTTAGTGCTGCCTAACACAGAACCAACAAATCCTACAAGTGGGGAGAGGATGTAGCGTAATGGCCAGAGTTGCCAACTTCGAGGCTGGGGAACCAGGTTTAAATCTCAGCTTTGGTTCAACATCCTGTGATTCTAGGCGAATCACTTAATCTCCCTGTGCCTACCAAGAATGAATGTGTCCTTAACTGGTGCTCAAGCATCGGTGTTGATGATTAAGTGCCGGTGTTGAGCACCAGAAACCACTGGAATCAAATTAAGCACTGGTTAGGCCATTGCCTTGAACCTGTGATCGAATTCATGCAACTGGAGTGTGACATGGTCAGAGACAGCTATTACAGGGCTCCCCAAAGCAGTGCTAGGCCACTCCATTTTGCTATGCTCCATTTCGGACTGAAGTGTTTACATCTGCTTTGGCACTTTGAAAACCCTGAGGAAGTTTCTACCTCTTCTTCCCAGTAGGGCCAGAGAAACAGTGGTCCGTGCCCTGATTTTGACCCGCTTGGACTATGCCAATGCCCTTCTGGTTGGTAGTCTGGGTTTTCTTGCCAAAAAACTGCAAGTTGTCCAAAACTCGGCGGCCAGAATTCTTCTGGGTCTGTCATCAAGGCATAGTGTTCGCACCCACCTGCGCTACTTGCATTGGCTCCCAGTTGAATCTCGTCTGAAATTCAAAATGCTGTCTATCGAGCACCGGGCCCTTTACGGTCTAGGCCCTATTTATTTGCAGAAGAGGTTTGCCTTTTACACACCAGGGAGACGGCTGCGCTCGTCTGCCCAGCTGCTGATACAGACACCTAGGTTTAATCGCCAAAGACTTGGTGGGAATTCCTTTGTGCGCAAACCCGGTCTGGTCTGGAACATGCTGCCCTTGGCTCTTCGTGGCACCTAGGATCCACTGTTGTTTAAGAAAAAATTAAAAACGTTGCTTTTTTAGTCTCTGATCTGTGTGCATTTCGCCTTTTCTGAAGCAGGCGCCGGGACACTTTCGAGTAGCCGTGCGCTGTATAAATTAAATATAATATAATATAACATAACATATTTCACATGTTTGATTTAAAGCAATGATCACATCTACCCCCCTGGTAGGGATAAACACAGTGACGATGTCTGTCCAGACAGCAGGGACAACATTAGCCATCATTGTGCAAACCACTGTGGGGACCACAGCAGCAACCACAGATGTCACCATGACCGGGAAAACAGCAGTTATCACACTAGTAATTGTAGTAGTGACAATAGCAACAACATGTGCCACACTAGCAGGGCCCACCACCATTACAACAGCTTCAAGCACTACAGTGACATTAGCTCTGATGACAGCGGGGTCTACATGAGTGACCATAGATTCCAGCACAGTAGTGACTAGTGCAGTAGCAGCAAGAGTCACAGCATCAACCATAGCTAACACTGCACCAATAACAACAGCAGCAACAAGGGTAACCACAACACTAGCCAGGGGTCTCAGTCAGATGCCTAAATCTTTGTAAAAGGCATGCCTTGATCAGTTGCAAGACCTGATTGAAACCAAAGAGCATTTGAAAGCTTTGCAAACTCTCCTAAAGCCTCACCTCAAGCTAAAGAAAGTACCAAAGGTTCCAAACCAAGCTCCAAATGAAAACTGACAAACAATCATTTGGTCCGACAATTCAAGTACTTGCCACCTAAGGCGCCAGGAATGTGATCCTGATACTATTACCAAGGTCAAAAAATATTGCCTGATATTCATTAATTCAGAGAAGCCTCATCCTGTGCTGCTGACCACACACAGAGCAAACATGGCAGCTTAGCATCATGCAAGACATATCCCTCATTGAAATGCAAGTATCTGAAGAATCAGCAGCCTGCTTTGTTCTAGATATCACTAGGTTCATCCAGCTGAATAAGTTCTCCTTCTGTGAATCGTCACCTTTGCAATTGTAGCTATATGGAAATTAACTTCCTGATAGAAAACAGAGAGATCTAGTCAATTTGGTCTTACAAACACATTCATTCTGACACAGGGTATGGAGAAGTGCATCTGCTGTGTACTTGACTGTAAGCCTTTAACAGATCGAATTCCTTGGACACAAACTGTCTTCCAGATGCTAGCGTCGGTAGAATATATTTAATTACCTCATAATTTTTCTCTTAGTCTTGATAACGTTATCTCTCCAGGACTTTATTCCACCTCATGGTACATTGGTATTATGAAGCAAATGTTGGGGGGATCGGACGACCTCAGCTTCCCTTGATGATGATGATCCACATCCTGACACTAATGACTATAAGAATATAAGTTGCTAACACCTCTACGTAGCCTTATTGTCTCTTGCGTTAAATGTTTTTCAGATAGCCCTCAAACATCTTTTCACAAATTTGTTCTTGCATTTTGTAAGGCTAGTATTCACTTACAAAGGTCATTAGCAGACAGTTCTACCCATTTTCCTGGATCATGCAGCTACTTTAGCATGTCAAGCTGTGTTGGTTAAACCATTCGCTGCTCATCTAGATATCTATGAGAATCTTGAACTGTGGGTTTTTTCTACCTAGGAGGTTGGCTCTTCCCATGGAACAACACTTGTGTTTTGCTGATTCTCATTTAGTGGCCTTAGGGCCCTGTATACTTTCCCACTGTAATTGCATTGTGAAATCAATCAATCAATCAATCATAGCATTTGTAAAGCGCACTACATACCCGTGAGGGTCTGAAGGCGATAGGGGGGGAATGCTGCTACTGTTCGCAGAGCCAGGTTTTGAGGAGTCTCCTGAAGGTTAGAAGCTCTTCGGTCTGCCGTAGGTGGATGGGGCCACGTCTTGGCGGCAAGGTGGGAGAATGATCTGCTGCTGGCGGTCACTCTTCGGATGCAGGGGACGGTGGCGAGGGCGTGGTCTGCGGAGCGAAGCTGGCGGGCAGGGGTGTAGAGGCCGAGTCGTCTGTGGAGGTACGCTGGTCTGGTGTCATGGAGTGGCTTGTGTGCGTGGGTGAGGAGCTTGAAGGTTATCCTCTTGTTGATGGGGAGCCAGTGCAGATCTTTCAGGTGGGGTGTGATGTGGCTGCGGCGGGATGTCGAGGATCAGGCGTGCGGAGGCGTTCTGGATGCGTTGGAGTCGTTTCAGGAGTTTGGCCGGGCTCCTGCGTAGAGTGCGTTGCCGTAGTCCAGTCTACTGCTGACGAGGGCCTGGGTGACCGTCCTTCTAGTTTTGGTGGGGATCCACTTGAAGATCCTGCGAAGCATGTGGAGGGTGTTGAAGCAGGAGGAGGAGACTGCGTTGACTGCTGTGTGTGGAGTCGAGGATGATCCCTAGGTTTCGTGCGTGGTTGGTGGGTGTAGGGGGTGCTCCTAGTGCCGTCGGCCACCAGGAGTCGTCCCAGGCCAAGGGGGTGGAGCCAAGGATGAGGACCTCCGTCTTGTCCGAGTTCAGCTTCAGTCGGCTGTTCCTCATCCAGTCGGCGACGGCCTTCATTCCTTCGTGGAGGTTGGTTTTGGCGGTGTGGGGGTCCTTGGTGAGCGAGAGGATCAGCTGGGTGTCGTCGGCATAGGAGATGATGATTGGGTCGTGCTCTCGGGCGACGTGGGCGAGTGGTGCCATGTAGACATTGAACAACGTTGGGCTGAGAGATGAGCCTTGGGGTACGCCGCAGATGATCTCGGTGGCTTCGGAGCAGAAGGGGGGGAGGCGGACGCTCTGGGTTCTCTCGGAGAGGAAGGATGTGTTCCAGTCCAGGGCCTTCTCTTGGATTCTGGCGTCGTGGAGGTGTGCTCCTAGTGTGCGGTGGCAGACTGTGTCGAAAGCTTCTGACCGGTCCAGGAGGATGAGGGTCGCGGTTTCTCCGTTGCCGAGCATGATCCTGATATCGTCGGTGGCGGCGATGAGGGCAGTTTCGGTGCTGTGGTTGCTACGGAACCTGGACTGGTACGGGTCGAAGATGTTGTTCTCTTCGAGGAAGCTCGTCAGTTGTTTGTTGACGGCCTTTTCAATTACCTTCAACGGGAGCAGGGTGATGGGTCGGAAGTTCTTGAGGTCCTTGGGGTCTGCCTTGGGTTTCATTAGTAAGGCGTTGATCTCTGCGTGCTTCCAGCTCTCCAGGAAGGTCGCTGTCTCGAAGGAGATGTTGATGGTTTTCCGGAGGTGGGGTGCGATGGTGCTGCTGGCTTTGTTGAAGATGTGGTGTGGGCAGGGGTCTTCCAGGGATCCGGAGTGGACGGTGTTCATGATCTAGATGGTGTCGTCGATGTTGGTCGAGGCAAGCAGGCGGTTGGTGCGGGTGGTGGTCATGGGAGCGGGGGTCTCGGCTGTTGCCGGGGTGTTGACGGCATCGAAGCTGTCGTGGATGTCTGTGATCTTGAGATGGAAGAAGGTGGCCAGCGAGTCACACAGGTCTTGTGACGGTGGGATGTCGTTGGTGTTGGAGCTGGGATTGGAGAGTTCCTTCACAATGTTGAAGAGTTCTTTGCTGTTGTGTGCGTTGTTGTCTAGGCGGTCTCTGAAGGTGGTCCTTTTGGCGGATCTGATGAGTTGGTGGTGTCGGCGAGTGGCGCTCCTGTGGGCTGTGTAGCTTTCCGGTGTTCTTTTGCGGGTCCAGTTTTTTTCTAGTTTTTGGCAGGTTCGCTTGGAGACCTGGAGGTCTTCGGTGAACCAGCTGGCTCTCTTGCTGGTGTGGGTGTTGGGGGGCTTCTTGAGCGGGGCGGGGGTGTTGGCGCATTCGTTGATCCATTGTCTGAGGCTGCGGGCTGTGAGGTCGGTCGGGTCTGCGGGTGGGCTCTGGGCGAGGGTGGCGTTAGCTGGTCCTCGGTGATCTTGCCCCAGCTGCGGCAAGGCATCTGTTCGGTGCGTTGGTGTGTGGTGGGTTTCCAGAAGGTGAAGTGGATGCAGCGGTGGTCGGTCCAGTGGAGTTCGGTGGTGCGGTCGAAGGAGATGTGGGTGCTCGCTGAGAAGATGGGGTCAAGCGTGTGGCCGGCGGAGTGAGTGGGTGCTGTGACGAGTTGTCTGAGTCCGAGGTTGTCGATCAGGGTGGAGGAGTTGGCGTCGTTATTGTTCTCGAGGTGGAAGTTCAGGTCCCCGAGGAGGATGTAGTCCGTGGAGGCGAGGGCGTGTGTGCTGACTAGGTCGGTGATGGAGTCGCTGAACTGCGGTCGGGATCCGGGGGGTCTGTAGATGAGGGTGCCTCTGAGGGTGGTGTTGGGTTCAGTGTGGATCTGGAAGTACAGGTGTTCGGTGGTGCTGAGGGTGTCGTCGGCGTGTGTCGAGATTTTGAGAGTGTTTCTGTGGACGATGGCAATTCCTCCTCCTATTCCGTTGGTGCGGTCCTTGCGGGTGATCTTGTAGCCTTCCGGGATGGCTATGGCGATGTCAGGTGCCGAGGAGGGGGTCAGTCAGGTCTCCGTCTGGAAGGCGACGTTTGGGGCGTTGGTGTCGCGTAGGTCGAGTAGGTGTCGAGAAAGTGCGTGCACCCTTCCTACTCGTTAGGAAGTGGTACTTACCTGATGTTTTTTTATTTGCACGGTCTGTGTGTGCGAACTTGCAAGTATGATGTTTTTAAAACCCGTCTCAAGCCTGCCATTGCAGGTCTGTGTGTGCGCACTTGCGCCCATTATGTTTTTAAATGGCTCCAGCTTGCCATTGCAGGCCTGTGTGTGTGCATGTGCACTTATGCTCAGGTTGGCCTTTCTAAACTTTTGGCCACTCCTAAGGGCAACTTTCACTACCACTAGAGCACCTCTCAAGTCTTGAGGGGTGAAGCAAGTGGTAGGTGAAAGTCAGGGCAGGTACACGTATGTTACCTGCACAGGTAGAGAAGAATACCCATATGTGTTTTCACTACCTATGAGGTTTGCGCTTCTCATAGGTTAACATAGGGGAATGGTTGAAATGGCTTCAAGCTGCAGCAGTGGCTTGCAGTGGATCAGCCACATAATGTCTCCTATCACTGGATTCACAATGACAACCCATCTTTTGTGGTAAAGGTGGATTTTTCATTTATAGCTTAGGAATACCACTTCTAGAAAGTGGGCATTTCTCTGCTCAAAAACTCTTTGTGTGCCTTTTAGTTTGATTCCAGTCCATATTGGAGGCTGGGGAGCACATCTGTGCATTCACCAGTGAGAGTCATAAACATTGGGCATGCAACTGTAACGATGGGCCTCTGCCATACGAGATAGTAGATTGGAGGGAGGGTTTTGACAATTGGTCTTTGGGAAGCCAGATCATGGCCCCACTAAAGATTAAGATCTGCTTTCCACACCCTCATGGCAGACAGGACTGAAATTTAGGGGAGACGTGTGGTTCACAGAGAGCTCTCTTAACCGCTCCATACTTCAAAGGCACACTACAGTATAACTGCTGGTGCCATACTTCATCAGGACAGAGAAATATTTGTGGGAATGTGGGACTGAACAGCCTGGAAGTCGGTGGTGAACACTACCGGAGGAATCTGTTGTGCACAAGGAGGATTAATGGCATTGGAAGGAACTGTGCACCCTTCATGAATAGTGGCTTGTCTGGGCTGATTACCTGCTGCTGTATCGCACCCTGCAGTGTGCTCTCCTAGGGTTTGTTGGCTTGCCTCCTGTTCTCTTGTGGAGGTTACAGAGACATCAAAGACTTCCTGCGACAGCCCCACGCCAATTACTTGTGGCACCTGGAGAGTGGTGCCCTCTTAAGCACCCACATCGTCATCTGAATCCTAGCTGGTAGTGCGGAGTGTGCGTGGAACTAAGTATTGGGCCCGGAGACTGGATTGCCTTGTGAAAAGCCCCCAAAGTATTGCCCGCATCTAAGGAGTGTGGCCCCTGCATTGTGGGGGCCTCAACACGCATAAACATCTTGCTGGTGGTGAGCGGATTTACCAGTTGTGGGACCCCACGTGGCCCACTTCGTCAATCATGCTGCATCTCTGTCGTGCAACACGCCGACTGCATGTTCATTGCGTGCAATATCTGATTCTCAGGTTGCAACCTTTGGAAGGAGGGCATACCTATGGTAGTGCCTCATTCTACCTCATGCGGCACTGCTAAACTTGCACCTGTGTGTGACCAGAATTATCTGGGGCGACTCATATCAACGCGCATCTGGCGTTGTGCCAGATATCCATGTAGGTACGGAATCTGCAACTCTTAATTGTGTGTGACCGGTATTGTCTGCTACGACCTGTATCAACGTGCACCAGAAATGGTGCTTTATTTCCAGGGAGCTACAGTGTCATCTACCAATTACGGAGCGGAACCGGATGTTTTATTACGCCGAGGAAGGTTTCCCTGAAAGAATCGCGTAAAAAATATTGGGACATTATTTCGATGAGTGAGGGAGTTACCGCCCCTCTCTTAATAAGGCGGAGGACTGATTAGCCTTTTGTGAGAAGATTGCTACAACTGGAGGGCCATTATACCCAGCAGTCGTTATGGTAAAGGAATGTTGACCCTCAACGATTCATTCTTTGATTAATCAATGATCGTCAAAGTTTGAGAATCTACAACTTTTAACAAACAGAAGATACGATATTCTGATAATGGAAAAAGGATTGAAAATTCATTTCTCCTTGATGGAATGGTGTCATTAAAAGGCATATATGACATTGTGCCAATTTTAGGAGAGCCATTAAAAATAAAAGTCCTGAAGAAGGTGGCTTAGCAAAATATATAGCCCACCGAAACGCATTGACGCCCCCCTTGTATTGTTAAATTCGAGGAACATTTGAGCCTAATCATAAAAGGAATGATAGACTCCAATGCAATTGATTCAATTGAATTAACACTGCTATGATGATTTTTAATGTTTCACTTGTTTTTGTCTCTCGTGTATATTGAAATAATAATTTTTTTTGTCATATGTATGAATCTGTTAGAATACATTTTTAACCATTTCTAATTTGTTCAAATTATGGTTTTAGATATTATTGATTGTGGTTTTAATAAATTAAATTTTGTGATATTCATGAAAGATTTTTTGTGCGGTTATAATTGTCTTATGGGTTCCGAATCGAGAGTGGATTAAGTACTTGAAAGTCCTTTGTATGGTTGAACATGGTGGAATCTGACCCTGTACGAGTCGTTATCCAAGAGAAATCTCTATTTTTACATTGACTGCTAAACTTGCGCCTGTGTGTTACCAGAATTATCTGGTGCGACTCATATCAACACGCACCTGGCGTTGTGCCAGATTTCCATGGAGGTATGGAATCTGCAACTCTTCGTTGTGTGTGACCGGTATTGTCTGGTCTGGCCCGAATCAACGTGCACCAGAAATGGTGCCTCATTTCCAGGGAGGTATGGAATTTGCAACTCTTCGTTGTGTGTGACTGATATAGTCTGGTGCGACCTGTATCAACGTGCTCAAGACATTGTCATTTTCAGGAAGGTACTCAGTTTGCGACTCTTCATTGTGAGTGACCCAACTGTCTGGTGCGACTTGTATCAATGCACAAGAGACATTGTGCCTCATTTCCAGGTAGGTGCAGAGGAGCAGATTCTTGTTCTGTTTTGCCCATATTGCCTGGGTGCTTCTTCTAAGAGGCTCGCCTGCCTCAACCCCAATTCATTAATTGTTCTTGTTGTGCCCTCAGTGTAGCAGATAAGCTGCTCTCTACCCGGTCCGACGCCTCCCTGTTGCCAGGCAGTATTGCCCGGCTTGCGCTTGGGTGGTGGGAGTAATTGACTGGGTTGAGGGACGCTTCAGAGCGTGATCGCAAGTGGGTCAAGAGACTGAGTGACGCCCCTGTGCTTCGCAGAACTGGGCTGGTGCCTTAAGGCCAATTGTGAAACCCTTTGATTGAATGACTATTGTCCTCAGCCCCCTTCTGCTCTGAATACCATGGGTGAACTTCCCGAGTGGGGGCCTAACTCCCATTTGTCATTTGCCGCCTAACAAGCCCTGATGCCTACACCCACCTTCTCCCCTGCGACCCTGACGAAGTGTGACTTCACCCGCAATCAGCCTAGTATCAGAAGGTGGGTTTCTTTATTTCCAACCAGTGGGTATAGGGTAGTTGGGGTTAGCTGAAAGGTGGAGGGGGGGGCTTGAGCCACAGGGTCCGCATTTGTATTATCAACGGACCTGTCGGGTATCAGTTGTACTGCATTACGGTGTTGTGTACGAGTATGCTCCATACGGACCTGCCTGATATCCATTGCACGGCGTTAGTGTGTGGGTATGACAGCATGTGGACTGCCTGTTATTGATTACACCGCACTGTGGTGATGCTTTACTCATTGATTTTTTGCCAAAAGAATACTACATTTGACATTGGTTTTTCCCTGTGCAGCCTTGGCCCGTGGTGCTGTTTAAAAGTGTTGTAATTATTGTGTACACATAACTGATATGGTTGTGATCTTGAGTGCACCCTATAATTGTGTGATATTGAATTGTAATAATTGCCATGGTGGGCCTAGCTCTGACAACATTTTGCACTGGTAAAGGATCCCGTGGGGTGGTAAAGTAGGATCTTTCCCAAGTGTGCATACTACTGATGTCATTTTAACACAGTTGGTCCTAGTACTGCTAGTAATATTTCCAAATGTGATTTGTGTCCAGAAATGCATGTTCACATTGTGTTAATTAATGTTTGTGTTGAATACAAACTTTATTTACATACATCACGTATGAAGTCTCTTTTGTGATGCTCAGTGTATTAATTGTGTGAGACTGCTGTGCCAAAGCTTTACACATTGCCTCTGTGATAAGCCTGACTGCTCAGTGCCAAGCTACACAAGGGTGAGCGAAGGGTATACTGTGAGTGTAATTACCCACACCAGGCCGGAGTGGTAGATTCTGCCTGGGTAGATCCTTGCCTCACCCTACCAGAAAGTGCCAGTTCTAACACCTGGTTGGCATGAGATTCGCACCAGATCTCATACAAATTTGCCTTCCTTGGCGGCGAATAGTAATTCAAGTTAGAAGGTGAAGCAGTACACAAAGCGTCATTCTTCTGTCACCTTTGGCTCTAATGTTAATTCACCTGTCACTAATTGGTCTGTGCTCTTTGATATGGACCCCATCTATCTTTTAAGTGTTCTGACTCTTGCCCCTTTACTTGCGTTCCTGTGCCATCTTTAACGTCTGGCTTCTCCCTTAGGATTAATTCATAAATTGTATCTTGAACAATTCCATGACCAGCGAGTGAGAAGTTGTTTTATGTCTCATTGTTTTTGCCACTTGAATTCCCTGCTCCAGTGGATGTAGATTTAAATACCTTCATTCGTTGTGTCTTTTGCCTTTTGACAACAGTGAATTCTTTAGTATTTTAAAGTACCAAAAGGCAGAGAAAATCAATTTATCGGTAACATCCCAATTCTATTTTCCTTGATGGCATATCATATTGCAGGTGCCCTTTTGTGTATCTGTTTCTGTGCATGATGTGACGTGGGTAGCGATTTGATAAAGTATGTGTATGTATGCTTCCCAAATTTCGACCTATGGTATGGATTTTGTCTGTTTTCATATGGCTGACTTTCCATTTGCCTCTTGCGAAGCACTTGTTTTTGTTTCTGCCTCATTGACAACCATATACGTTTTTAAATTTTTTATTTTAATTGTTTTTGATAAAAAAATATATGTTTTATGTGAAATGTGCTGGCAAAGCAGACATATACCTATTGGGATGCTCACCTGACCACTTAATTTACTTAGTACAGAGCACCCTGCTTGTCTGCAACCAAGTCTGCAACCAGGCCTCTTCTTGCCTACTGCAGGCTTTTCCTCAAGGAACCAACCCTTTGCTTGCCCTGCAGCTAACCCACTTGTTATTTTAACTTTTTAGGTCTCGGCTAGCGTAGGCTGCGCAGACATGCGCAGTCTCGCTGGTGAGATCTTATGTTTTTGGGTAGCTTTCACTAGCGGGGTTTAAGCCCCGCCCCTCTTTTCCATTGGCTGGCGTCACCGTTTATGCTAAACGGTGGCCAGCCATTGGAAAAGAGCTTCCAGTGACGTACACTTTTCTCTTTTAGAGCCGTCCCAGTTGGACTGGCTCGTCTGACTTCCTGCTGGCGTAAAAGGTTTCTTATCTTCTTTATGGGGCCAAACACATGGCCCCATAAAGACAAGAAACCTTTTAGCAGGTGAGGCCGTCCAAGTGGGAAGGCAGAAAAAGGCGACGAAAACGTCATGGCAAGCGCTTGTTATTTTCTTACTGTCACGCGCTATGTCACTGTAATCCGTGATTTATCTGCAGGGAGTCCTTCTATGTCACACACAAGCACCTTCATGGCATTTCGTGCCACAGCAGTCGTTCCTAAACATCTCTAGCTTCCTTGCATGGAGACAGTACAAGCAATTTCCGTGCGTGTAAGATCCGCAGAGCCGTGTTTTTTGTCATGCAGTTTTATATAGCTCGAACTCAACCCGGAGGTATCATGGCGCTTTACACGAGCACCAGCTGTTGCAGACGGGCACATCCATGTTTTGTTAGGCTCGGGGAGATGAAGTGATTTGCCCAGAATCACAAGAGGTTGAACCGCAGATAACCTGGTTACCCAGCTTCGAGATCATATGCTCTAACCATTAGGCCACATCTTAATGAGTCCAGCCTGCAGGGACAGGGGCCCCTGTACTTACACTCCAGAGTGTGTCACTCCTGGGCGTGTCACTCTTAAGTTTGTCAGTCCTGTGTGTCTCTCCTGAGGTTATCACTCCTGGATGTATCACTACTGGGTGTCATTACGGAGGGTGTCACTCCTGAGTGTGTCACTGGGGCGTGGGGGAAAGCAAACAACCCCGTACTGGTCATCATGTTCTATTTGTATGCCGATGCTTATTTAAACCCGAGAGGCACACTTCACACGTACTGTAATGTACAAACTACGCACAATCCGTCATGCTCAGTCTTCTGAATGAAAGGCAGCTACCGTTGAATAAATAAATACTGATCGTGTCTCCCAGCTGTTTCACATGCAGACCCCACAGAGGGCAGTGCTTCGACGCGCACCCTCCGAGCTTTGTAACACTCACGTGCAGCCTCCGACTCTGAACACCTTTAGAGCCACACACCTATTCCTATGTGTACCTCTCCTCTGTCCCCGGCCACACGCTTTCTCGGCGTACTGAAACTCCCCTGGATGTCTAGCTCCTCTTTACTCCTCTTGGCGCTATGCTGTATGCTACAGGAGCAGGCGCAGTGCTGTGAGGTGAACAAGGGAGGGCACCTCATTTCCTCACAGCTGTGATCGGTAGCAGTCTGAGTAAGTCAGGCATGTGAGGAGGGGCACCGACCACCAAAAAATACAATACTTCTGTTTTAAATGCAAGCCTGCAGCTGTTCCACAACTACAACGTGTCAACAACATCGGTAGTCATAGGCGCACTGATGACACATTCTGTAGTGTGCACACCACGCACACACTTGACACGTACTGTAGTGTACACACCACACACACACTTGACACGTACTGTAATGTACAAACTATGCACAATCCGTCACGATCAGTCTTTTGAATGAAAGGCAGCTACCGTTGCATAAATAAACACTGATCGTGTCTCCGAAGTCCACGCTCGGCATTACTTACAGTGAGGACTCTAGAATCTTCCTTTCAGAAACTGTTGCTAAGCTCGAAACTGCATTAAAGGTTTGCAAGATTTGGCTCCCTCTAACCCACGGCTCTTACCTTCATTAGGTACACCTTCTGTGTTGTGTACCGTTCCCATTGTACCCTTCACACTTTGTAGCACACAGTGTAGACAAGGGTATTCATAGACAAGTGTAGACACTTTCTAAACAAAAGGGGTCATATGTGGTTCGACGAAGTGGCAAACCCTCTGCAAGGGTTAACTGGTCACCTTTCAGTTGATGATTGTTGCATTCAGGTTTTAAACTGGTACAAATGAGGTGCAGCTTTGCTCATACATTATTAGTAGTTGTTAAACTGTAAAAAAACTGAAATATTACTGCTACATATTGTGCCACATTATGTTACATATTCGACTTTCCTTGCTGCATAATTGTGTCAACCCTATTCTTCATTGCCACTTAATTCTAGTGGCCGTGCTATAGTGCTTTATAGTGTTTTATTAGCTGATGTAAGAAATACCTAATGGGCAGATATTTCTATTGTTCTGGTGTCAATCTGGCACTGACCAGATGTGGCAACAACACCTTGTCACAGCCTGGAGTGCTGGTCCATTGGCAGAACCCCCAATCTGAAGCGAGAATAAACAGTATACATGGGTGGCGGGTCATTATATCCAATTAAGTTTTTCAGCCCCTATAGATTTTGTTTCCAACTATCGCTATCATGTACTGCTAGTAACTGCGGCCTCCTGGTGGTTCTTTCTGGCTTATCTGTACGTCATAGAAATTTTCACCATTCAGAAATAAATAAATCTAAAGGGAAAGTTGAAAGAAATGAAGGGCGACAGCAGCTCAAGTATTTAGGATTAACAAGTCAGGATTCATGGTGTTACAGTTCGCATGAAGCGCACAACAGGAAGCAGCTACGGATAGGTCACATTATAGTACTTGGTGTCATGTGACACAGAGCGCCAACCTCTAACACAAATGTCACCTGATAAGTAATGTAAACCCTTCTCCCCACCATAATAACAAAAAGATGCAACCAGGTCTGGACTGGCCCAAAAGCAGCAGCAAATGCTGCTCAGTGTGCACATTCCCCCTGCCAATAACAAGGATTACTGCCTTCACTATTGAAAAACATAGCCAATAGGTATCACCTTTGGGCCCTTATAAATATTTAGTTATGCAGCACAATATCCTTGGTGCAATAACATCAACTGTTGCATGGCTAAACACTTATAAGGTCCCGAAGGGAAGACCTATTGGCTATGCCAATGCTTGTTTCTTTGGGCAGGTAGGCCTGTGCTTGTCGGCATGCAGACCTTTGATTTTCAGCCAAAGTGGCCTTCGCTTGCTTGACCCAGCTTGAAGAGAAAGAGCAGAAAGCAGCGATAAACAAAGCCAGGCCTAATATTAACATCCGATTCATCTGTTTGTGAATAAACAGGAGTCGTTTCACATTCAAGGTCATCGAATAAAAACTGATCTATTTTAAGGTAAAACCTGACTAATAATGCAATTACTGGCTTCTGAAGAACCTGATCTTAGACCATTTTACAGTCAGTCTCCCAAAAAGAGCCATACTCAAATCTACAACCTCTATCACCATACTCTATAAGAATACCACGTCATTGGTGGAATCATAACGTAAATACACACGTTAAGTTTGTCAGGAATAGCGAAGCTCACTTTGTTTTTGTTGAGCAGTGCTTGGTGGTCTGCCTCAAGGGGAATCGCCATCACACTGATGGAGCTGCTGTAGAAGCAGTTTTATTGGGGAGATGCACATATCCTCTTTAAAGAGGAATTAAAACTGAAGTAGCCAGCAGGTGTTTATGCACACAAGCCACCACCACAGTATGCAGCATTTTGAATTGACGTGCAGTGGCATCGCCTCTGCAGCAGTGACAGAGAGATTATGCCATGGTAAGGCTCTACATGCTGTCTGATTGCACAGAGCAGACAGGCCTTGAGGAAAACAGAAAATGATGGGTGGCATGCTCGAATGACCCTTAGCCACTGGTAATTATCCAGTGCCACATCCAGGGCCGGCCTTAGAGCTGGTGGCACCCGGTGCAACAATTTTTGTTGGCGCCCCCACCAATGACCACCTCCACGACTGATTCCCTCAGCACCAGCTTTAACAGTGCCAAAGTCTCCATAACCACTCTCTCCCAGATTCCTGTGATTAATGTTCTTCCTGAAGAGAGATCAGAGTTTTGTTTAATTGCGGTTTTGACTCACTATAAAGTAGTGCAGAGGGTTAATTTGCCTGTAGTAGAAAACAAGTACCGAGCAGATTACAAAGTGTATAGAATGTAAATAGGTCGTTTTAAAAGAGACATCATTTTTTTACGTGCAATTTACAGGTGAAAATCCTAATATAGGATTTGAATTTATAAATTGCAAGAAACAAAATGATGTCTCTTTTAAAAGCAGTAACCCATTGACCTATCTATATTCTATGCACTTTGTAATTGTAGTGAACTATCAACGTTTCTCAAAGAACTGCATGCACCCTGCGAAGTATAGATTTGAGCAAAGATTAATGTTGCAAAAAGGATTAATTTAGGCAGAAATCTATTCTCATTATTAAAGAGAACCCCCAACTACGGTGTTCCTTTTTAAATTATGAGTTTGTGCTAATCCAGACCAAGCATTATTAAACTATTCTGCCTACCAGTATGCTTGACATGTGGCTCCTACACCTTGTTGTCCTCTGTCTTATGTAATATTTCCTATACGCTGAGTTACACAAGTAGGATTGATTGTCTTTCTGTAATGTGTGTGTAATGCAAAGTGCTGTGACACCCTACACTGGTTTGAGTGGTGCTATATATGTATCTGAGAGAGTGTGCTATATATGCTTTATCCTGACATATTTGTGTTGCCTGGAAATTGCTGGAGGAAACGAGCGTGGCAGCAGCAGGTGCTTTAAAATAACAATAAACATGCAAACACGGCGCCCCCTGGAAGCCAGCACCCGGTGCGGTGGCACCGGTCGCACCGCCCTAGAGCCGGCCCTGACCACATCGCAGTCCATCTTGTTTTGCCCTTCATGTCATCCCTCATACAGGACCCAGCCATAATCAAATCAGCCTTGGTCCTGCTCCAATGGGAAGAGTCCAGCCAGAACTGCCCGATTCCCCCCCGAACAAGAACAGAAGCAACTGCAGAATAGTTTCAGCATAGTTGGGGTTCATCATTGAGGTACAGGTTGAGTCCTGTGGCATAGAAGGAATGGGATTCATATTTGGGAATACAAATCGCACTTATGGCGTAACACAGAGAAAACAAAAAAGGATGGGTGGAGTGCTTGTATTAACCACATGGTACTTACTTGGACCACTTTCCTGTCCATTGTTTTGTGCCCACCA
This sequence comes from Triturus cristatus, assembly GCF_964204655.1. Taxonomy (NCBI): domain Eukaryota; kingdom Metazoa; phylum Chordata; class Amphibia; order Caudata; family Salamandridae; genus Triturus; species Triturus cristatus. Next base: position 1,101,177,217 of record NC_140585.1, on the reverse strand, counting down.
TGCCACCTCAGACAGAAACCATTCATAAGCAAATCCGCATTGGCCCTGCTCGGTTAGGAACCGTTCAGTCAGAACTACTAGGCTTGCTCCCATTGAATGAGAACACAAGCACCCCTCACTGTTTCTGCCTAGTGAGTCTTCATTAGTAAAGTATAGCAAGAGCATGGCTGAACTGGCCAGCTGGGCAAGCAGGCAATCCTCCGGGTGGCTCGGGCTCCTGGAGGCCAGTCTTGACCTTGGAGCCTGGTTTCAGCCTCCCCAGGTTTCTTGGTCCCCTCGAATAGTGAGGGGACTTATGCGGTTCTGCTGTAACTTGCAATTGCTGCCTGTTTTAATTTTTTGGAACGGTTTTAGGGCGCACACACATTCCTGCACATGCACACCAAAAGCAGCTACCTTGGCTCCTGTCCACATTAACTGAGTGACCACAGGAAACAGCAGAAATGAGGAACAAAAGACTATGGCAGTTAAAATAGCCCGGCTCCTGCACTCCCGCATCATTGAGCATAAGGTAGGCCTGTGACTCCAGCACATCGGCAGGCATTGGCCCAAGGCATATTCCTAGCTGGGGATGACTCACGGCATGAGGAGGAGCTCGGAGCAGGATTGCCTGCGAGTGCCAGGACAGTGACAAGTGCATGGCACCCGCACTTTGAAACAAAATGAAAATCCCTTGGTTTAAAGCACAGACGGCCCGTCGCTGTCACTGTGCAGCAGGTGCAGGCTGCTCCAGACTCCTGCGGCGCAGCAGCATCAGGTGCTCTCAGTGCTGGCCTGGTGTTCTCACTAAGGGCTAGTAAAGTGCTTTCAGAGCCACAGGTGAGGACAACCAACTAGCCGTCTGTGCAGCAAAAACACATGGGTAGTCCTTGTTGATTCAGGCATGTTTGTGCAGCCTCCCTCCCACTTGTATGAAAGGGCCTCTCCATACATGGCCTACAATGTAACCAGGCCTCTCGTCTGTGCGACAGGCTCTCAGCAGACCTCAGGCCTTTCTTCTATTCCCTTGAGCAGAACTGGCTTTTTCCCTGGGGCCATGGTACACCATTTTCACAATTATTTCCACATTTTTAAGGGAGAAACACTCCCCAAATCCCATCTTGCAATGGTCGAGCTCACTCATTGGGCTTACTTGCTTCAGGCAGTATGGGGGCTGGTCTGACAAAGGTTTCCAGGCCTGCTTTTGGGTCCCAGTCTGCCCTGAGCATGAGTCCTGTGGTAGAGTGAGCACGTGACCCACATTTGGGCAGATCCATCACGCTTCGGGAGTTGCATTGAGGAAATCAAGATTGGGATGGGTGGAATGCTTAAATTAATCTCAGCCACTAACAATTACTCAGGCTACGGTACAGTTCATAATTTTTTACCCACCGAACCACCTCAGATAGGAACCAGCCATATACAAAAGAGCCTGGGTCCTGCTCCAAGTGGAACACTCCAGCACGAACAGCCGGCCTGATCTGTTCCGGACAGAAACATAAGCAACCCAGGTTTGATTTTGACCAGGAAGGTCTTGTCAGTTTGTTATTGCTTTAGTCATGCTCCACAGTATGCAGGGGACCCTACTCTTAGAATACCTGTCACATTTAAGGCGTCACGTTCAAGAAAGTAAAAAAATGTGAAGTGTGGAATGCTTCAGTTATTCACAAACATTCCCGTCAGGCAGCATGCAGCGTCTTCCAGTGCCAGGATCAGCGGCAGATCTCTCTCGCCCCACTGAGAAGTTCAGACCTGACTTTAAGTGCCTCTCCAAGCTGGGGGTGAGCAGAAGCGGTCTTCCCTCTGTCACCTATGGCATTCATACAAGCTCCATCTAAACACCCAGCTCCATCAAGAGTGATTTTCCTAAACACCCAGCCCTGTTTTCGGAACCCAGATAGATAAGAAGCTGCAGCTTTCTAAGGGATGTGTGATGTGCCTAGACCTTCATGACGGAGTGTTGCCTTCATGTTATGCATCACTAGTGTCCTCTTCTCAATACAGGATCACTGATCTCAGGTTATTTCTATCCAACCTACAGTCTGACATGGCAAGGAGGCTGCAAGGTTTGCTGAAACCTGAGCAAGCGACCACAGCAATGCCGGTGGTGCCACTGGCATATTCTGCGACAGTGCATCAGTAAACAAACTTCTTCACCTGCTGGTACTCACCCCTTGTCAATGTGGACATAAAGTGAATAGGCGAAATGCCGTCACGTAAGATGACACTCCAATTACAGTATTACTGCGATATGGGCTGATCCAAATGTGAATGACACTGCCAACAAAGCAATGGTTGAAGGGAGTTGACTAAATGCCACACTGCATATTATGTGTCCAGCGGCTTGATCCAAAATATGAATGGCACTTCAAGCAAGGAATAGCTAAAGAGACAGAGCCAATGCCTTCTGGGTTATTTTTCTATATATTTCTTCAATGCGGAAAAATCTGACAAGACAGGTAATATTTTGTTTTTTTCACTAGACCTAAATATTATTAGTGATAATAACAATAATAATAATACTTCTCAAACAAGACGCACATCATTTTAACAATTCAATTAATTATACCCAATTGGCATGGGTAGCTCAATACAAGTGAGACAGTGATTTGTGGCAATTTTAGTTAGAAACATCTAATAACAGTTTGGCAGCAGAAACCGTGTAGATTCTCAGAATAAAGGCATTTGAGGAAGAGCAGCTCCAACACAATTGACACCAGGGTAACAATGAGTTTATCTAGCTGATCTTCCATTGGCCACTATAATTAGAATAGCACTACTGCCAGAAAAACAAGAACGCAATGTGTGATCTTGTGCTTCTATGGATTGCCACTTTGCCTTCAGAGCTTCTTGATCTGCTTGTTATCCCGTCTCATCGGCATAAAGCTCTAGAATTCAAAATATTAACCTATGCCAACTTCTAGCCCTGTGTGGGAAAGAAGCTCATTTTATATTTGAGATCAGATTCTATGAGACTATTCCTCATCGTGACACTTCACAGCAGTAGATTTTGCATATAACACCTGCATTTATAGTATTATTTCCTTTTAGCTTAGTCTTCTAGCGCTCCTATAAGGAAATGTACAGTAATTCTGATTTATTCTGAAGAATAGATCAATAGAATTTTTGTTAGTGAATGTGGTATTCACAGACATTAAGTCATATGTTCCAGTTGTTTGTGGACTTGTATAGATTGTGCAATCAACAAAAGTTGATATACAAAAGAGAAACATCTCTGTTGCCATTCCATATATCTTGGGGTGATGGAATCATGCTTAATTTGGGGATGAGCTCAATCCTGAACGGAAGAAAAGTATTAAAAAGTTTGTGTGGGCTGACAGAACTCACACTAAAGCACTGTGTGTTTAAACGCAACCCAACATTTGTAGGTGTGATCGCGATAGCTCCTCGAGGATACATGTTTTCTTAGGGTTTCCCTGAAAATGACTATCTTGTCATGCTGTAGAATGCCCATTTCCAGTAACGATGAAGTACGTTAGCATGTAGAGTAAGCAGAAAGAAACTTTCCACCTACATTGCAAGATTAAAAAAAGAGATCCCCTTTCTAATGTTTGCAGCATGGGTAAAAATAAGAGATCCACCCAGTGTCACTGATAAAGTCATCCCCCATCCTTTACTTGGCTATCAGAGACTTTGTGAGGCACAACAAACCCTCCTGCCCCTCCCTAGTGCAGTCCCAGCCAGTCCAACCAGCTACCTCAGAATGACACAACATATATACACAACAGCATCACAAAATAAAATGGACGGAGTGTTAAAACCTTTTAAACATGCCCTCCACGTCACCTCAGTTTGGACCCAGACATATGCAAATCAGTCTTGACCCTGCACCCCATGGGAACAGTCCATCCCGAACTGCCAGGCCAGGTCCTCCATGGACCGGAAGCAAGCATCCTGTGACCGGTTTCGGGATATCATCCCTCATCAGCCAGGCTAGCTTGACTCCAGTGGCGCAGCTAGCAAGGGACCCATGTCTGGGGCCAGATGGGGATCCTGTGCTCACTGTGCTTACTTTGTAACTTGTAACCATCTATCCATGATTCCCATCCCTAGAAAAATACTGGACATTGGTGTGAAGGAGATAATTCTTAGCAACTTGTGGAAATCCATGGTACACTGTTTGCCTATGGTAAAATTCTGGCCCTAATATGACGGGCCATTTCATTGCACAATATAGCCATCCATGGCATAATGCCCACTCTTACAGTGATGATTCTTGACAAACTGTGGACATCTGTGGAATGATGTTGATCCCACAGGCATATACTGGTTTTGGTACTCCAGTGATTATTTCTGGCATATTGTGGCTATCCACAGTGGTCTTAGCACTATGGTGGTAATTCCTACCAAGATGTGGTCTGATAGTGTCAATCTGAGGCATAATGCTGGCCTAGACATAATGCTGGCAATTTCTATTATATTGTGAGCATCCGTTGAATGATAGTGCATATCTCTGGCATAATGCTGATCATTAAAAATTGTGGTAGTTCTTTACATATTGTGGCCATGTGTACCCTCCGTGTTATAAAGTTGATCCTGGCTGTTTGATGGTGACTCTTGGCAAATTATTGTAATTCATTGCTCAATGGTGCCCATCTCTGACATAATGCTGACCCATCAAAGGGTGTTGATTCAAGGTCTGCTGTCTTTCGCCTCTTCCAGGTGACATAGAGCGGGCTGCAAACAGTCTGCTGTTCTCTCCTGGTTTGACCTGCTTCGACCGCTTGCTGCATTTTAAAGCACATAGAAGATTGCTTTTATGACATAATCACAGCCAGGGCAGAGTCTTGCGACGAGAAGCCGTATCTGTTGCCGCAGTGGGCTAACACATCCTCTCCAGGGATCTGTGTTTAACCTTATGGTTACAGATTCCAATCTTGACCAGTACATGCAGCCTTTCATGGTTCAACGGTCAATAAAATGAGTATCATGGAGATGGGCAGAGTGCAGGAAGTGAGGGGGTATCTAGCTGAATCACAGAGACAATGAACCTTGTCTTTAAGTGTATAAATCAATGTATAGAAAATGTTACACACAGTGGCGTAATGAAACTTGAGGGCCCCCTCACTGGCAAGTATATGCAGGAGGCTCCCAAGCCAGTGACCTGTCAGTGCTGGAGGGGGGGCCCTGGACCCCAGGGCCTGCGGGATGCTTTTGTTACGCCACTGGTTGCACAAGACAATGAGGGTTTCATAGTGTAAAAGTGACATATCTTTTATACTGTTAGCCATTCTCTGTTCAGAGTGCTTTATCAGGAGAAACACAGCTATGATTTATGATGTAATGCAGCAATTGGGGTGGTCTGTACAAATAGGACTTTATTACTACCAAAATAATTCTTTTTAGCATCTTTGGAATGAAGAAAGGTTGAAAAATCAATGTGGTCCTATTCCCATGTCTTGCAGTTTTCATGCAGCTCCTTGATGCTGGTCCATTGCTCACTGTGCTACAGTGGAATGATAGTAACATACAAAAGGGCCTCTGTGACAAAAGCAGCAACCCATTGGCCTATTTCCATAAAATGCAAATCTGTGATTTGCATGTTATACTTTGCAGCAGGCCCATTAAACCTCTGTGCTAACTTATGATGAGTAAAAATTGTGACTACACAAAACACAGATATTTGAAATGTGGGTGGGCCAGCCAAATTGAAAATGGTCTAGTGGACACAATATCCGACCTGGCCTCCCCGTGAGACTCGTCAGCCTTTGTAGACAAAGACTGTGCTTCTGTGCCGGGCTGCCCCATCCACAGCCTCAAAGGTTGAGGTGACAATGGCCCAATTTCCACAATAACACCTACTCCCCCTAGTGATGCTACTGCACTCACCACCCTCCCAGTCCATTATGGTCTAACTGTGACAGCCTGGTGGTGGAGAAATTGGTGAAGGGCACTGCTTCTAAGTTCTAAATCTCAGCTGGGCACACAAGGGCCAAGTTAAAGATGGTCCAAATTCAGCCACAAAAACTGGCCCACAGCCGGCACTCAGGCCCTGACCCAGCGGCCGATGGTGGACTGCCCGCTTTGCCAATCCAACCCCGAGTGTGCATTGTGTTAAGTTATTTTATCTTCCACACTTGTGGCCCTTACCATAAGTTTGTTCATTTTGCTTCATCTGTAGGAAATGTTATTGATGTTGAGCATGGAATCGTTTGTGAAAATGTACCCATCATTACCCCCAACGGAGATGTGGTGGTGTCCAGTCTAAATATTAAGGTATGAGGTTATTGATTCTTCCAATATCTATCTATCTATCTATCTATCTATCTATCTATCTATCTATCTATCTATCTTAGCTACTTACCTTCCTACTCATCTTTAAACTCTATTTGTGAATCTATCTAAGCATCTTTCTATGAATCTGTCTGCCTGCCTGCCTGTCTTTCTCTCTGGATGTTGGTTGCCCCTGGTTGATCTGTCCATTGGTCTTTCAATCTGTCTGCTTGTTTGTATTTCTCCCTTCCTATCACTTAATCCGTAGATATTGTGGTTGATAAGTGTGAGGGTTTGAATTTCCTGGAAAATTGAAAATGCAACAATATCAGACACACATGCTGCTATCCATCCATCCATCTATCTATCTACATATATTTTTTCACCCGTTGTGCGTACCTGACAAAAGTATAACTTGCACTCCCATAGACCGAAGGTCATGCACAATGGAGGTGTTTGGGCACAGGGTCTGGCCTGTGGCCAGATCCTGTGCCTACCCCCATGGGAGGCAGGTCCCCTGCCGCAAACAGCCTATCTATGTTTCACCATGCTGGCCTGGGTCTCCCAAAAGGGAAACCAGGGCCCTACCTTTATTGTACCATCCGCAGGCACACATACACACAGTGCATGTATACAAGCCACACACACTGCTCAGCTTCTTCTGTACCACTCATAGGCACACATACAACCAGCACATTTATTTACTACGCATGCTCTGCACAGCGCTACATACTCCATGTATTGTACCACTCATAGCACATACATTTAACATGCATGACTGCATTGCACTACATCCTTCATGTATTGTACCTCTCATGGGCACACATACAGCCAGCACATGCACTCACCATGTACGCACTGCTCAGTACTGCATTATCCCGGTATTCTACTCTTCCCAGGCCCACATCCTCCCATCACTCATGTGCTGTGTTCACTTCTACTGATCACTACAAGGTATGCAGCCACCACTGCGCTCAGGCTGCTCAACTCTTAGTGAAGGTAGTAGCCTTCCACCACTATAAGGGTAGCACTTTGGGCACCCCTCCCAGTCCAACAAGACCACTGTCCGCGAGACACACCTATATCATGGTGCACATGCATGATCTGTGTTTGCCTATGACAACAAAAATCAGCATTAGGGATTCAGACATTGGTATAAAGTTGGAACGCATCACACTTTGCTCAGCTTACGAACGTTTTCAAGTTTCCTTACTTTGCCGAGCTTTGCTTTTGAAGGACTTTAGCACAAACAAAATCTTTGGTGAAAGAATTTTCTTAATTAAATTAAATACATTTTTATGATAAAATTGTCTGTGTACCAGTGCTTTTTCTTCACAAACACATATTTATCAGAAGCATTCTCTTTTGTTTTAACTTTTGCAAACTTAATAAGTTAATGTAGTAAGATTTTTTAAACAAAATCACAAGGTTGCATGGCAGAAACATGTGTACCTGTGCACATTTTGAAATATGATACTTCAAGGCTGTACATAAGGGAACATAAAAGAAAACATATTGTAATAATGCTAGTCATGTATTGATTTTGGTTCTGTTTCATTGATTTTAATGTTGCACATACGGAAAAAATCGAATAAAGTGTTTAAATGACTGTTTTAGGTAGAGGAAGGAATGCATCTCCTAATAACTGGTCCAAATGGCTGTGGAAAGAGTTCTCTCTTCAGAATTTTAAGTGGCCTGTGGCCAGTATATGAAGGAGTCCTTTACAAGCCACCACCTCAGCACATGTTCTACATCCCCCAGAGGTATGTGTTTTTCATTACTTTTTGATTCTTTGATGTAGCTGCGTAACATGCATAATGCTTTTTCCATCCTTTGGTGCTGTTAAGAATTCACCTTTGCATCTGGTACTCATTTCTTCTTTCTCCTAGATTCTAAGTTGTTGGTATTCCCAACCAGTGATGGCTGGCACAGATCTGGGGTGGCAGGGTGGGGGGGGGGGGGGGGCTAGGGGGCAAGAGGGTGTAAAAAAAGAAAAAGACACTTGCCTCCTCGCAGCTCTCTCCCACTTCGTCTCTCCTCCGCATCAGCCGAACAATAAGCAGCCAGGCTCCCCTAAGCCAATCACAATACTGCAATGCAGCATTGTGATTGGTCTGAGCTCTTTAGTTTGGCACTCAGACACGTACTGGGGGCCTGGGCATGTTCTCCACCCTGGCTGCATTATGCAGCCTGGGTGGAGGACATGTTAAGTGCACATGACTGTTTGGCCGGCTTTAGACGGCCAGCCAAAGTGTCATGCACGCTTCAGTGTGCCCACAACTCCTCCCCTGCCCTGTGACCAGAGCAGCCCCACCCTGCCCCTATGCTGCCACAGCAGGAACAAATAAAATGATAACATCAAGTTATTATGATTGTATTTTTCCTTTCTTTCACTGCTGCAAAGAAGTGGGGCAATGCTCCTCCGCCTTAGTTGAGGAGCTGCCACTGTTCCTAACTCAGTGCGCCAGTGATAGCTTGTACAGCAGGAAAGGGCGGACTTGGAGTTATTCCATCACAAACATGAGGGATATCCTGTCTGCCTTATTACAAGTTCATTATATTCTATTGCATTAAGGCAAGCAGGATATCTATCATGTTTGTGGTGGGATATCCATCTTCAAAACTTGTTCTGCTGGGTAAACAGTAATAAGGGCTGCCAGAATGTTTAACTTAAGGAGTGGAAATTAAAACCCTTGGGGATTCCACTGTGACCTTGGAACGTAGCACCTATCAATCAGCATTTGTACACTCCCCTTGTGGGTAGAATTGTTCTGGTCAATTTGATTACCCCCAGTTCAAACACACATGAATAAATCATGGGATGTTAAATCACCTGAATTGTGTGCATGTTCCTATTCCACTCAGAGGTGGAAGAGGGAAAGCATGGAACAATGCCCCCACCTTCAGAGACTCCACTCTGTCCACTGAGTTGAGGGCACGAGATATGAAGCGACATGCAGTTCTCAGTGAGCTTATTTAAGGGTGCCCTAGGCTTTGTTTTTAGTAGGGCCCCTCACCCTGAGCAAAGGAGCCTAGATACTCATCTTGCAATAACAGAACATAGCTCACCGTCTGCCTGATTGTCAGTTTAGCTCAACTTGTGTCTAAAATGGGATTTGTAGGACCACAAGGGCACCATGGACGCTCCCGGGTATTCTGGGCTTGAAAGCGGCATTGACAGAGAGCACCAGGAGTAACAATAAAATGTTAACTGAAAGGTTAAAAAATGTGTGGAATAGACTCCGACCAGTTGTGATGGAGGCAATCACAGTGATCTAGATAGGAAAAGTAATGAAGAGACAAAAGAATGCTATTGTATTGTAAAAGGAAGGGCAAAGCTATGGAGCATTTAGAGTTGGTGAGTTAAAAAGAATTCACAACAGGTGCAGACATGGACAGTTTAGATGGGCACATCAGTCCGTATCTATGATTGAAATTGTCTTCCTGCACATCTGTTTACAGACCATCGGAGACACGCTTGCTTCTAATTTATAATGACCTGCTAGCGCAATGGACACTGACGTTTGTGGCTCTTTTGAAATAGCTAGTTCAGAGAAGAAACCTTCTTTTCGCATAGGAACAGATTTTTAGAACAGAAGATTTCTTTTACTGAAATGGTCTTTTAGCTGGACTGCTAGGGTGACCAACTGGCATGGGTGCAAATTCAGGACGGTGAGTGTAAACATTCAGGACAAAGGGTCAAAATTCAGGACAAAAATTCAGGGTAAGAGGTCAAAATTCAGGACAAAATTTCGTGACAAAGGGTAAATTTTACAGACACATCAGAGGAGTTCGCCCAATAGTATATAAGTAAGCCCATCCATAGCCAAACATATTCCACCATTTGCAGACCTATCCATCATGCATCCTTCCATCCTTCATTTCACTCATCCATCCCTCCATCCACCCTTTCACTCTTTCACTCATACATCCATCCGCCCTTTCACCCTATCCATCCATACACTCTTCGACCTATCCATCCATCCATTCACTCATCCATCCAGCCGTTTACCCTTTCACCCATCCAGCCTTCCTTTCACTTACTCATCTATCCATCCACCCAGTCACTCATCCTTTCACCCTTTCAGTCATCCATCCATCCATCCATCCATCCATCCTTTCTCTCTCCATCGACCCTTTCACTTAGTCAACCTTCATTCCATCCATCCACCCACCCATCTACTCATACACTCATGAATCCATCTATGGACCCTATCACTCATCCATGCTTTCTCTCATCCATCCACCCTTTCACTCCTTCACTCATCTGTCCATCATTTTGTCTATCTACCCTCCCTTTCACTCACTCATCCATCCTTACATCCACCCTTTCACTCATCCGTCCATCCATTCACCCTTTCACTTATCAATTAATCAATCCATCCATCATTTCACTCATCCACCACCCATTCACTCGCCCATCATCCCCCCTTTCACTCACACATCCATCCATCCATCTATCCTTCCACCCATACATCCATTTATCTTTACCCTCATCCATCCTTCCACTCACTCATCCATCCTTTCTCTCATTATCCATCCATTCACCCTTTCATTTATCCATTCACCCTTTCACCCATCCCTTCACTTACTCACTCGCCCACCTTTTCATATTAATTATGAGCTGAGCCTTTGTCTGCAGAATTACAAACGGAAGAGGCCCATCAAGAATGTTACCCCTGCTGTAGTTCCTAAAGCAAGGGGTAGAGGGAGGATTCACTATACCCCTGCACATAATCAATCTGAAAAAGTGGAAGTCATGAGTCATGCATGATGCACAGTGCCACTGTGACATGGTGTTGGTTGTTTCCAGGGCTTTAAGTGGGATGAAAAAACTGCCTCTTCTGTCATTGTATCCAGATATATAACACAACAAGTAACATTACACCTATAACGAGTCAGAACTATTGGCTTTGTCAATGGTTGTTAGTTGCATAAAATACAGAAGCCACAACCATGGCTTCGTTAAATATAATATTGAAAATGCATCATTTCTAAAATGATGAGACTGTGAAAGAACTCTTTTTTAAACTTCTTTCACCAGCTTCTTTTCTTGAGCTGGATTCTCACCTAGCAGCATTTGCATGTTTGCGCGTTTCTTCCATCAGACAGAATGCTTTGCCCTAGACAGAGGCTGGAGGAGGCCACCCCATGCTGTAACAGCTCAGACTGGCCCATTATCATTCTGTATGTGGCAATCAGCCACAGACAAGGACAATAGGCGGGTGGGGCTGCTCTTGTGTTCCGAGGATGAGTGCAAGGCAGCCCTATCAGGGAGCTGAGGCTTCATGCAGGGAACAGCGTTGCTCCCTGCAATGCCCAAAGTTACGGACAAAAGGCGTCCGTAAAAGGGATCATCATGGACAACGGACGCGAAATCCAAATTATGAACGGTCTGTGAAATTTATGGACGGTTGGTCACCCTATGGACTAACTTTGAGCCAGACTGGAGAGACACCACGATCTGTCTATGGTATAGATTTTGATATTAAGTGATGTTCTTCCTTAATTTACATGACATTTCTTAGTCCGAGCCAACACTTCTTACTTAGGTTCCCTCTATGCTCTTATTCTGTACATGTCATAGGTAATTTACTTCTGCCAATAAGTCACTAAGGAATTCCTGCAGACATAAATGCATTTATTACTGCATATTTCTCCACCATGTGTGTGTAACAATCGACAGCAGTAAATCTCACTCAAGGAGCTGGAAGAGGGTGTTCAAAGATTCGGTTTGCTTTGGAAGCTTGGAATGCACACAAACTTAGATTGTCCCCTTTCCACCCTGAAAATTGTTTGATATTTATGACAGCCTTGTAGTGGAAAAATTGACTAATTTTCCCCTGTGCTTAATTCTGTGCTATGTAAAAATCCACACAACGGTTGCAGCAGTACACAGGACTTGTCACATGGTGTTCCTGGTGGTCTTGTGCTTGCTTTTAAATAACACCCCGGTAGGCCAGGTCCCGGGGCATGTTATAAATATAGGAGGGGGCACATACGGCCCCCTCCTAGGGCTGATCAAAGCCCGGGGACCACCACCTCCCTAGGGCACTTTTCATCATTATTGTGGGCAGGCCGACTGGGCCCGCCCGCAGCCCCAGGGACCGCCACCTCCCCGGGATATTTCCAATTATGTTGGGGTGCCTCGCGGATCCCCCCACCTCCCCTGTGGACAGACACCTCCCCGGTGCTAATTAAAAAATATTGGGGGCCTTGCAGACTGCCACCTCCCTGGGGTTAATTTCAATAATATGGGGGCCTTGTGGACCCCCCTACCCCGGGGACTGCCACCTCCTCTGGGCTAAAATAAATACCAAAGCGTGGGGGTCTCCACCCCGCAATGCAGCCCCTGGGACCACCACCTCCCCGGGGCAAATTTGAATGAAGTAGGGGGGCTGCACAGCCCTTCTCTAGGAGCCCTACATGGCCCTGTGGATGGCCACCCCCCAGGGCCGGCTTCAGCAATGTCCAGGGGTGCCTACCCCTGGGACATTGCAGTTTGCTTGCCATAGCAAACAGTGTGCTGTGCTTTGAGCAAGAGAGAGCATTTTGCTCGCTTGCTCAAAGCGGAGCACACTTTGCTTTTTACACCTAGGGAGCTGCATGTCAGCAGCTTCCTGGGTAGAAAAATGCAATGCCAGCTCTCGCAGGAGGCAGGAGCTGGTCAGGACTGCAGGGGCCTTCAGGTTCCCCCTGCAATCCCCAGCGAGGTGGCCATGCCCCCCAGGATGGGGTCCCCAGGGCCGAAAATGGCCAGGAAGGGGGACCACTCAGCCCCCCTCCCTTTAAGTATTATTTTTCTTTTTTTAAGTAAAGGCCTTGCCCTGGGGGATGGGGTCCCCAGTGCCGAAGTTGGCCTGGGGCTCCCCTTTTTGGTATGAAAAAATGTATAAAGGCCTAGCCCTGGGGGATTGGGTCCCCAGGGCCGAAATCAGCTTTGGGAGGGGTGGCGGGGCACAGCCCCCCTACCTTTTATTTTTAAGAAAAAGGGCAGGCCCCGGGAGATGGGGTCTGCAGGGCCGAAAATGGCCCAGAAGGGGCGCTGCTTAGCCCCCACCCTTTAAATAAAAAAAGGAAATAAATATAGGCCGGGCCCTGGGGGATGAGGTCCCCCGGGGCTGAAATCAGTGATGTCATCAGTGATGTCATGCGGTATGTCACTGACCAAGTCATCAGTGATGTCATATGTGAGGTCATAAGCAGTGCATTGCGGGGCGCGAGTTATAGTTATAACTGCCGAATGTCTTTGGTTTTGTGCGAGTGAAATATCAGTCTAACTATAACGTCCCTGTAACCTTTGTTTTTTTCAGTGGATTTCTAAGGTTTAAAAAGAATTATATTTCCTAACTATACCGTCCCTGTAAACTTTTTGTTTTTCAGTGTGTGTATGTATATATATATATATATATATACACACATATATATATATATATATATATAAAATTCATCACCAGTTTGGCTGCACTGGTAATCGACACGCCCTCTCCTTCAGGTGCTACCCGGTTGCCGTCAGGAGTGGGATGTGTATTGAATGATACACCGCGAGGCCCCCCTGCAGTGAGGTTCGCAATGTTGCATTGGGGAGAGAGGAAGCAGTATTCATTGCGAGAAGGGACACAGACCATAGTGAGCAGACCCTCAGAACGAAATTCGCCGGCGGACATGATTTTGCAGCCTGTAAGCCAACGTCAGTTGGGGCATTATTATGTACATGAGCGTTAGTTGCTTAACTAACGCTCTCTGAATGGATCTGCACTTTATTGTTCAGCAGGTGAATTTGAGACGAGTGCGGCTAGAAAGAAGGGACACTATACCTTTAAGAGACTGATGAGGGATTACCCAGGCTCCAATAGGAGTCAACATTTGTGGATTTAAGGACTCCCAGATAAGGAACCCTTCATGAGAATCCGGCATTGAAAAAGGCGATCATGCCGAAACACGTCTACCAAAGTGTTTCAAGGACTTGCTTAGACATCGCTGTACTCAAGTTCCTGGTGGTTGAATAAACTCGCTGGTTGTGCACCTTAACTGTGTCGAAGCCCCTATATCTATATCTATACCTCCATATCCCATCTTGTGAGATGCACCTCCTGTTCCACCCGCAGTCAATATAAAACAGCAGGCGGCCCGCTTGGGATCTTGCGGTGGTGCTTCTCTCGATCTAGGCGGGCCAAATTATTTATTTGAAAAGGTTTGCCATCTTGTGAGATGCACTCCCAGGCAGTAAGCAGACTCAGGAACTTAAATGTTAAAACACACTGACCAGCAGTTTAATGCGACGCGTTTCAGGCTTATGCCCTTCTTCAAAGCCAACTGCTCTCCAGGACAGCCAAACATTACTGCCAACATTTTCCCTTCATTTATTCAAGTCACGCCCCAAGTGGGCCGGCAAATCACATTGCTCGCAAAGCATGATGGGGCTGGTAGTGCCTTACCCATGTGGGTCTGTTTGTAGCCATCACTGGTTTTCAAAGTTCTGTAAATGGTGCTTTAAAACAAGAAAACACAGCTCTCTTTACAGGCCGCTCCTCCTGTTCCACCCGCAGTCAATATAAAACAGCAGGCGGCCCCGCTAGGGATCTTGCGGTGATGCTTCTCTCGACCTAGGCGGGCCGAATTATTTATTTGAAAAGGTTACTGAGACCAGATTGGAAGGGGAAGCAGAAAGGGTGTGAAGGCAAAGTCTATGATTTTGAGAAAGGCATATGTGATCTCAGAGCTAAGATAGGTAGCTAACTTGTAACTCTGTGCTAACTAATTTAGCTTTGTTGATGGGAAATTAAATTAATAACGTTCAAAGTTATGAACAAAGATCTTCCAACCAATGTTTAAATTTACAAAATTCAAAAGTAACATAAAATAATACTTTCCCTAATTCTTTGACAATCACAACTAAGTCAATGTCATTGAAATTAAAGACATTTATTTCACAGTTAAGGGTCATGTTACAGTTGTAGATTTGTTTGTGAATGATTGCAGTTCTACCTCTGAATCACAAACCTCAACAACCTTCATGATGAAAACTGCTGGGACTCTGGAATTAGCAGAGAATGGCCCATTTGAGTTTGATTTATTCAATGTATTAAGGCAGTCTGCAACAGGAAATGTCGGACGGACTTACTATGAAGATGTTCAGTATCCCATTGTTACTTTATTACAGAGTCTCATAGTGGCCGTCGGAGGTTGGCTTTGGTGACACTGAAACGACAGACGGAAGAGGGGGGACTGGCAGTCCCTGATTTTGTATCGTACTACCTAGCAGGGCAACTGCAATGGTTTACGCAGTGGATAGCGGAGAGACAAACACAGGGAATAGAAATTGGACCTTTTGTCCCTGAGCGAGATGTGCTCTTACGAACGCTACTGAGGGCCGGAGGGCACCAGGGGAATGTACAAATGAATTGCAAGTGATAAGAAGCTGTTGGGGCAGATGCCTCCAAAAGACACACACTCCAGGGCCCTACTCACCAGACCTCCCAATGACGGTTATACAAGTGCTGCCACACGGGGGTCAATGGAGGGGCTTGGAGGACTGGGTACAGGCGGGAGCCACGAAACTGGAAGACCAGTATGGAGAAGGGGAGCTCTGGCTGTTCGAAGCATTCCAGGCAGATTGGGGCATCCCTCAAGGCAAGTTCCTGCTCTACAGAGCGGTAACAGCAGCGATTAGGAGACCTTGGGGGATGGGTACTGTCAAATCCAAAAACCATACTAAAGCAACGGTGGGTGGTAAGATCAAGGTGGTAGCATGCCTATATAGAGCGATTGGCAAGGACTCTTTCCAACCCTTGACAGCACTGAGGGACCGATGGGCGCCAAACTTGGGCATTCCTATTCAAGATAAGGACTGGGTGAAATCACTGGACAGAACCCCCAAGGTTCTCGAGGAATGCCCGATTCAAACTGATTCATTTTTATGTTCTTCATCGGGCCTACCTCACCCCGGAATGCATTAACCGATACTTCTGCAGGGAGGACGCGGGATGCCCACGATGTGAGCAAACTTGGGCGGATATGCTGCACATGTCCTGGAGCTGCCCAACCTCAAACACATACTGTCAGGAGGTCACGGCTGAAGTGGCTAAAATAATTGAACGAGTGATACCCTGTGCGTTGGTGCACTGCCTCCTTAGGCTATTTCCCCACACATCTAAATCAAGGGTCACTGATAGATTCCAAGACCTTGCTTTCATATTGGCCAAGCGTGAAATCACGAGACGCTGGAAGATACCCGGGGGGTGGGGAGGCTGAATAGCTGGGTGGAAAGAGCTCAAAACCTGGACAGGATGTGAGAGCAGGGTGCTACTCAGGAATGCACGCAGAGGGATAGGCGCAATCGAACGGGCTAGAGCATGGGAGGCACTGGTGGAGGGTATGAGACATCCGGAACCAGAATCGGGTGAGTCCTCGACACAATCCCGACAGGGGAGCCCAATACGGCAAGATCCTGAAGGGGTTATCGAGCGGGCACACCTCAATGAGAAAAAATAAAATAATATGAGTAGACTGATGTGGATATACTACGGACCAGGTACAACAGGAGGGGTAGGGCATGTGATCTAATCAGAGATGTGTCACCGCATATAGCTGAACACTAACTGTGAACTGCAGTACTGGTAAGGGTGGGGGGAGTTATGAGGGGAATTGTTCATGAAAGAGATAAACAGTATTTTGATGACATAACTGTTAATATATGGAAAATACGAGATATCAACAAACAACAAAATGACTAACGAAAGCATATGAAATGTTTAAAATGAAAATGAAATAAAATCTGTTTAAAAAAAAAACAATTACAGAGTCTCATAACATTGTTTGCATTGGCTTCCAGGCCCTACATGTCCATCGGAACTCTACGGGATCAAGTTATATATCCAGACTCCGTAGATGACATGCACGAGAAAGGTTGCCGCGATCTGGATTTGGAATGCATTCTACACATTGTGCACCTAAACCACATAGTGCAAAGGGAAGGAGGTAAACACTTGCTTTGTTTAAACTCTGTAATGAATAAATAAATAAGTAAATGTTGATTTCGGATTAAATAATCCGAATCCTTAAACATATCAAAGCACGTGCAAATATATGAAATAATAGAATTCATCTTTTTATCAACAAAGCAAAATCACAGCTTACGAAAAGTAAATAAGTCAATTGAGCTGTAAAAATATGAAATGACTATTACAGGTTTCAAATATATGTGTGATAGGTTGAGACCTGCTCCCAAAAATGAAGTTGCAGGTGTGGCAGATTGTCGAAAGATATAAGTATCAAAATATATGTACTTGTGTTAGGTAGTCTCCCTAGCCTTAAGAAAAATGAGAATTTAATTTTACTAAACCCACCTGATAATAATCTGGGGAGTTCTAAAGGATGGAGAATCCAGATACCAGTGACACGTCAAGCAAATGTGTTTTCCTCTCGGTGCTGTAGTGCTAAAATGTAAGGGTTCACTATAAGTTCACAGATTGGAATTCATCCATACTATCTACTTTCATCACCAATTTCTGCACAAAGGCAAAGGTCTTCACAGCTATCATATTACAGGTGCATATTCCTGAAAAAAACGAGTGCCTAAGATTTAGCTCAGCACCAAGTCACAACGTGGTGTATGGGCCCTAATGTTTGACAGATAGGACACATCTGCATTGGGTTCCCTTCATTCTAATGGTTGCATTGTTGAAAGGCTGTGGCCGTGGAGCTAAAAGGATCTCTATGGAGTCCTTTTCATCCATCAATTTCCAGTAGGTTTGTCGTAGGGATTTTAGGTGTGGTTCGGAAAAGGATCTTGGATAATTCTGTGAATAAGTAGACCTTTGTGGGGTCTTGTAGGAAGCTGGCTCTGTATATACTAAACCAAAGTAAGGTATAGTGTGCCCAGGGTCCAGTGGATCCCCAAAGGCTTACAGAGGTAAAAGTAGATAATACCTTACGCTCTATTTGTGGTAGTGTGGGCGAGCAGTAAGGCTTTATCAGAGGGTAGTTTTAAGCATTTTTTGTACGCACTCAGGCAAGAAATTATGTCACACACTCAAAGACTGAGCTCAAAACAATTGTTTGTATTAAAAATATTTCCTTTTGTATTTTATTTATTGAACCAAGCAAGACTTGGTACAGGTAAATAGATTTGTTCTTTTCAAGACCGATTGTTTATACGCAAGCTGCATAAATAATGACTTTTCTTACAGGTTTGCAAGATATGCAAATACAATTGTTTTTACTTTTTGATTACTTTGGATTACTTTTTAGATTACTTTTTCTACTCAGAGCAATATGCCTAGATATCACACTGGGACATTTCCTAGATAGAAGGTAAGTAAAGTAGTTTTTATCAAGACACAGTTTCTCAGGTTTCCATACAAACATCCTCAACGCAAACGTTTTTCAGAGGAAAACAGTCAATGCAATCCTATGGAGAAAAATGAGGTTATCAGTTTGCAGGTAAGTACACGGCCTTGAGGAGTGAGTTTCTGGTGTTAGAACAAGGGTTCCTTCAGGGTCAAGGATGCACTCAAAAAGCACCCTCAGTGGCACTAGGGCGGCCGGGTGCAGAGTGCTGATGCCCAATGTTAGCCTATGGGGCTAGGTGGGGCAGTCCGTTGGTGGCTGCTCTCGGGCAAGCCACAAGGTTGAGGGAGCAAAGCACCTGGGGTTAAGCTCAGGGAACATGGGGATCCAAGTAAGCACACAAGGTGCACCCACAGCTGCACAGGTTCGGCCAGGAGCAGGGTAGTGGATTGACATTGGGTGCCCTGTTGTTTTCAATGGGGAAGCTTCTGTCAGAACAAACAATGCAGGCTCGGATACGAAGTCTTTCTGGAGGCGACCACCAGTTGGAGAGGTAAGTTGAGATGCTGGGGGTTGCTTGGAAACCATCGGTTGGGCCACCCAAGGCCGTGGGGCATCAGGTGCAGGTGTGTCTTTAAGCGTCTGGCTTCCCTTACCAGCGCCGGTCGTGGTCCTCCAGATACAGGCTGCAGGCGTTGTTGAGAGGCTTGAGGTAGGTTAGGGGTCACCAGATCCCAGGTCAGGACCACCAGGGAGACCTCCTCGTGGTGCGGGCTACTCGAACTCGGGCCGTGGGCATCGTGTGCAGAGTGGTGCAGATTTGGCCAGTCTGGTTCTTGAGCAAGTCAGGTGCTCACAGGAGACAAAGTCTTTGTAGGGAAGGCAGGGCAGGTCCTCCAGGTTCAGGGGGGCTGCTGGCTGCAGGACACACCAGGATACCGCTGGAGCAGGAAAAAGTTGAGACAGGCCTTTAGGGCTGGGGCCAGGCCAGTTGATGTCCTCCTCTTCTTCCTTTTGCACAGCTCTTCAGTCCTTCTTCCTCTTCTTGCTTGTCTGAGGAGGCAAGGTTCAGGGTTGCCCCAAGATACTACATTTAGGGGCATTTCAGGTAGGTATTGGTTGGAACCAATGGGTCCCTTCTTTGGGGTGGGTACACCCCCTATTATGCAACCCTCACTCTGGTTGGCTGGGTCCCCCCATCCTCAAGATGATGGGGACTGAGAGTTGTACTTCGCCTCGCCTCCCCCACCTGATGGGTGGGGTTGGCAAAGGTGGGCACATATCTCCTATCTTGGTTTCTCCTGCTGATTCTCCCTCCTAAGTAGGGGCCAGAACTGGCGGGGACAGTTTTCTGGGAGCAGCAAATGTCTGGGTCAGCTCACAAAGGCGGCAAGCCTTTAAAGTTTCCCCTTCGTGGACCCTGCCCATCCTGAGGAGGAGGCTTGACCCCTCAACCCAGGATGTGCTTTGTTTCCGCACCGCGAGAGTGGGAGGCTCTCGACCTCCGGCTCCAGAAACATGTCTGGTGTCGGCAGCTGGCGAGCAGCCACTCAGCCAGGACGCCAGAGTTAGGTCGTCTTTCAGGGGGCATCTCTAAGATGCCCTCTGAGTGCATTTGGCATCAAATCCCACACTGGCATCAGAGTGGGTTTAATGTGCTGAGACGTTTGATACCAAACTTCCCAGGTTACAGCAAAGCCATTATGGTGCTGTGGAGTTTGTAATGACAAACTCCCAGATCATAGCATAGTGCTTAATGGAGGATGTGAAGTTCTTCTCCCAGTACCAACACTTTTTTTCTTTTACAAATGTGGTCCCTGTATTTGGGTTTTAAGTAGTAAGAAATTATTGAGGGGATGGGGGGGGGTATGAATATGTGACCGCTCTCTGAAAACCATTGATTTTCTGTGGAAATCTGGCATTTTAGTTTGCACAAACCTCAAATATAATATACAGCAAGTCAATGATTGTGGTAAGATGCCAGAGTGTCTCCTCGTGTCAGTCATGACGAAGCCAGCGTTACTCTCTCACAGTCACTATAGCAGCCTAAGGAAAGAGTCCGTCCATGAAGGTCTTTGATGGCATGGGGCATGGGATATGAGTGAATAAAGGAGGTTTATTTAGGAAAAGAGTACTTTATTGCGAACACTGCTGCTCCTCCCCCTATTGAATGATTGGATGAGAAATCATAAAGGACCAGTGCAAGCTCCCTTCCTGGATTCGTTATTTCAATTTTTGTGTAAATGTGTGGAACACCTAGAGTTCTCTGGTTGTAGAGAATCTTTAAATGGGAAATTTCAAGGAAGTAACTTGTTGAGTTTAGGTGAAAATGTAGTTGCTCAAATTATGCTTGATATGGCTGTAAATCTGTTTTTTCTCTTTGCAGTAGTTTAGGTAAACCCAAAGAAGTTGCGTGAATTATGAGAATATATGATGCTATGAAATTTCCTCTCAGAATGGTTTTCAGTTGATTGTCAGTCACACCCCTGGGTCAGAACGTGAGTACACGTGAACTAACAGATCACTCCACTACCTTCAAAATGGAAAGACAATCTTAAATAAACTCCCAGTGGTGTTGAGGCACAAATCTTCTCTTGAATTATTCCTGCAAACTAAATATCAATCAATACAAATTAAACATTGAACCCGAAGAGATGACCCAACGTACATTTGTTTCTGGAATATGTCTTGAATATAAATTCCCAATGAAATTTGGGATCTGGTTTCTTGGCAACCACCAGACATATTAGCTAACAAAACGTACATAAGGTCAAAGGTACAATTTTCAGCCTTGTAAAATTTTAAATCCCTTTCTTCATTAAATTCTTTGATAAAAGGATTGTCTATGCACTCTCTGTATTCACCTTTCCTGAGACACAATGAATAATAGTATGTGTCCTCACACTTTGTTGTGGCTCTTAGGATAACAGGGATGTATGTGCCATGAACAATCACTTAATTTGTATCCATCATGGTTGAACCCCCTTTATCAATATTTTTGTGATGTCAAGGGTTGCCATGCAATTTGGTGTACATTAACCTACCCTCAAAGGTATCCTATAAACTTTAGGTACCACAAAACATAGTAGCTCAAATCATAAGACCATATGAGGTCTGTGTCTTTAGGCTTTTGTTGACTCCCAATAGTTGGCCTTCTTAGTCGAGCCCACAAGACATACCAGAAGCAGGTCTCTGCCAGTCTCAATAGTTTGAGGATTCACCCCTTAAACAGGCACCTGAATGGGATGTAGGTAATGGGAGAAGCCTCCGACTCATATGTGCACAATAGTGTCAAAAATTGTTCAGTTACTTCTTTGGATCATACAAGCTATTGTTTTCAGACAAAACGAAGAAAATAAATATATATAGATTTATAGCCTGCTGCTGAGGGCTATACAGGTTGTGAAAGACCCTGAACCAGAGCTATAGGCCCGAGTTGCAGGTGATGGCCTATAAAGAGGGAGAGGGCCTTTGGCAACAGGTATAGCCCGAGGCAGTAGGGATATAAGACTATTAGAGCATTCCACACACTATGAGTAGAATTTTCGAAATTAAAAAGGGAGAAAAATGAAGATAAACATTGGAATGTTGGAGCTCCGGGCTCATAATAGCTATTATAAGCCTGGGGCTATTCCTTTGTCTTCAATGGAGTTCTTAACATCCCAATGTTCTAATTTAATTTAGGAAACTTTTATATGAATGTGTATTCCGTGTTGTGATTATATGGAATATTTTGTTTTGATAGTTAATTAAAATAGACTAATATCCTGTGGCAAGAAAAGTATGAAACACCAAATAATTTATAGAGCTCAAGAGTTATGCTAACTTAATACTCGTGGTCACCAAGGCACAGCCCTCCTCTCATGCTTTGTCTGGAAGTGATGCTTTACATGGTTGTTTTTCTTGTTAGTAACATGCTTCTTCCTTTTTTAAGAGATGGTTCTACCCTGATTTTCTTTTTAAAACCATTCCCGGTCATTCTGTCCTGGAATGCATTACTTACCTTTTCTTGAGTGCATTAAACTGCTTTCTGTACGCACAATCAAATCCCGAAATAGAAGTTCTTCTCTTCTACTAGCCTGCCAGATCTTTTTTAGATCAATGCCTACCAGACAGCCTGTCTCGTTTGTTTAAGACTTCTTGTGGACATTCTGAAAGCTTAGGAATACACAAATTTCTTACCTTTGTCTTGGTGTTTTGTAACTCTAGTTGTTTACTTTCTAGTTGGCGGTTTTATTTGTTTTAGTCTGCCCAGCATGAGGTAGTATCTCCCATGGAGCATAGCCTATTTATTGTAGTGTTCCATGAGTGCTCGATTTCTGTAAACAGGCATTTAAATATTGGTGTACTCTTGTCATACTTGCTGTGCATTCCAAGACAGAGGTCAAATGTCAGACTTTGTCTTCTGAGGGAGCTTGGTGTTTTCTTTTTCTGACTTCAAGTGAGAGGATTTAAGTGACAGTCTTGCTGTGAAAGGAAAGGCATTTTTCTAGCACACACATTTTAAATGTCTGTAAATAAACTGTGCAGATATTTTCCAATATATCAGAATTCGGAAAGCACAAATGAATCATATTTTTTTTATAATTCTGAAGTGTGGTGAAAACAATTTTTACTATCAAAACAAATCAATACACTAGGTGATGACATTTCCACACATTACCATTTGTGTACTGTATACTTTTATCAGTGAAACTGTATGTCTGTGCAAATGTAAAGTTCATTTCAATTCAAAATGTGTTGTCTGTAATAGCAGTGCACTACCACACCATGCATGCTCTACACTACTCCACTCTACAGAACTCTAATCCACTCTATGCCCCTCCACTCTATGCCAATCTACTTCTCTCTGACATACCACTCCATTCTATGATACTCCGCCCCACTCTATAACATGCCCCTCCACTCTACAACATGCCACTCCACACCATACCACTCCTCACCATGCTACTCTATGCTATGACACGCCACTCCATGCTGCAACACGCCACTTCACTCTGACCTGCCACTCCACTCTAAGACACTCCACTATACTCTATGACATGCCACTCCAAACTATGCCACTCTACGCCATGCCACTCCACGCCCCAACACTCTACTCTACGTCACTCTAGAACACTCTACTCCATTCTTTACACTCTATGCCACAACTTTTATGCCGGACCATGCCACTTTACTCCACTTTACTCCACTCACTGACACGCTACTCCACTCTACGCCACTCTATGCATTCCACTCTACGCCACTTTGTCACCCCACTTTATGACACTCTTCGACACTCTCCACCACTCTACTCTACAACACTCTACTCCAATCTTTGCCACTCTACTCTATGTAACTGCATGACACTCCACTCTACGACAGTCCACTCTACTCTACGACACTCCAAGAGATTCCACTCTGTCACTCCACTCTCCACCACTTCACTCTATGACACTCCACTCTACGATCACTGCCCCACTTTACGACACTCTACTCCCTCTACAACACTCCAAGACACTCGACAGCACTCAATGTCACTTCAATCTATGACACTCTACTCTACTCCACCCCACTCGACCCAATCTAGTTTACTCTACTCCACTCTACAACACTCCACTCTGTGCCATTGTACGACATTCTTTATTACTCCATTTACACCACTCCATGCCACTTTACTCCACTGTACGCCATTCCACTCTGCTGTATGATAATCTACTCCACTGCTTCATTTGTAAAAACATAAGTGCCAAGGTGCTCGTCAGGAGGCCACTGCAGCCTGCACCACACATTGACCCCGACAGCGCTGCTAACGATAGTACCAACACAACTACTAACCATCACAATTCAGACTATTCCATGCCCCTAAAGTTACAAGAATGGCTTGGGCGGCAGGCAACACTAATTTTCATGTATATTGAATTAATAAACAACCGTTGTTGTTCTCATCTCTAAATTATACAGACAGCACTACCATGTGGCAGACTGTCATAAGCTCTGGGGTTGACAATTAAGTTCCAATGCTAAGCACCAGAAACCACTGGTCAAATTAAGCACAGCTCTACGCCTCTCCACTCTTACACACTTTTCCAATCCACTCTGACACTCTACTCTATTCTACGCTGCTCCACTTTACAACATTTCACTCTTTGACAATTTACGCAACTCCATTTATGCCACTCCACTCAACTTTACTCCACTCTATTCAATAATGCACTGCTTCACTCTACTCCACTATGCTTAACTACTTCACTCTATTTCACACCACTCCACTCTATGCTACTCCACGCTACAGCAGTCCATGACATTCTGCTCTACTCCACTCTACAACACTCTATGCCACTTCACTATTCTCAGTTTCTCTGCGACACTTCACGACACTCCACTCCATTCTACGACACTCCACTCTACTTCACTCTAATGTATAACACTCAACTCAACACTCCACTCTACAACACTCCACTCCACTCTACGACAATTGACACCACTCTACTCTACAACACTCTACTCCACTCTACACAACTCCCTCTACGCCACTCCATGCCACTTTAATCCACTCTGCTCCACTCCTCTATGACACTCTACTCCACTCTATGCTACTCAATGATACTCTACTCCACTCTGCGCCCCTCCTATCTACGACCCTCTACTCCCTCAACGACACTAGATGGCACTCTGTGCCACTCCATTCTATGAGACTCTACTCTACTTTATACCACTCCACTCTTTGCCTTTCCACTCTACTCCACTATACTCCCTCCATGACACATCACACCACTGTATGCCACTCCACGACATGCCACTCTACGGCACTCCACTATACTGTATGACACTCTAAACCACTCAATGATACTCTACGCCACTCCATGACACTCTACTCTATGATGCCTCTAACCTTTTATCCATGCTGAACAGCAGCTGCGCTGGCGTACAGGTTGGCCAAAACATATTGGCAAAGCCAACAGCTCCTGCATAGGAGAGAACTATTGGCTTTGACAATGTTTGTTTTATCTCTTGGTACTTTAATTGAGGTGGCTGCTGCTCTTTGTCCACTTTGTGCCATATTGCTCCTGTACAATTGTCCAAATATTGTAAATAACAGAGGAGAGGAAACCCATAAATACATTATTAGTACTCTTTTTCCAAGAATGAGCAATAGCACTTTCCTTGGTGAAAACAAACCTCATTATGCCCTGGAAAAAAAATGAAAGAATGTCAGACATTTTGGAGCCAGAGAGACACCTCCCCATGCAGCATAGATGGTAAAACCCATAAAATGAGCTGTTATCAGATGAGCGAATACAATGAATTCTTAGGTTGGAGAAAGGCAGTGACCTTTCTTGGGAACCCTTACAGGTGAGTAGTTGCTCTTTATAAGAACCCTGATTGATTGATAGGGTATGTCCCATCGAGCTGAGTAACATTTCAGAGGCTCACGCTCAGTTTCTGAGCTATGGCATTATCCTATATCACCATGTTTACGGCTTCTCAATAATGCCTCTGCATCCATAGTTTGCATGTGTGAAAACCATGTGTGTGCGCTGACAAGAGACTAATAGGAGCATTTTCACACAGCAGCGGCGACTCCTGCGCTATGATGGAGGAGCGTCACCCACTCTGCTGAGCCAGCTGAGAGAAACTGGAAAAATAAAATGATAATAAAACCATTTTTATTATCATTTTATTTTTATTTTCCCACTAGAGCCAGCCAAGTCTAGGTGGGGCGGGCCATAATTACAGCAGGGAAGGAGTACACACTGTAAGCGCGTATGGCGGTTTGACCGCTGTCTAAGGCTGACCAAACCATCATGCACTCTTTGATCTCTCTCCACGCTAGCTGTGTTGCACAGCCGCATGGAGAAGAGGCACAGGCTTCTAGGATCTGAGCGAGCGACAAACAAGCCCGCTCAGGCCAATCACGGCGCTGCTCTCATTCTAGTAATTAGTATTACCAGCATCCTGATTGGCGGCTAGGAGCCTGATCAGTGTACACCAGGCACTAGCCCGTGGGAAATCTAAGTCGGGACCGGAGCAGAAGAACGGCGACGGCTTGCAGTTGCAGGTAAATACTTTTTTTGTTGTTATTTTCCTCCCACCCCTTCCCACCACTTGTTAACAAGAGCAGCTGTTACTGTCACACAGTACATAAATTAACCTGCTGCAAGAGCTTTTAAATGTGGACGTGCCCAATACCATGGCTGCGTAGTCTTGAATAGAACTCATGCCTCTTCCATTTACTATCAGACACTTCCTGCCCCTTTAGCTAATTCGTGCAGGTTCCTACTTTCTCTCTTTACAACTTTTTTTCCGTCCCTCTCTTCCTACTTCTTTCAGTGGCGTCTGGCAGGGAACAGTGGCGAGGGATAGGGGTTAAAAACAAAAAGAAGACTTACCTACTCGTCACTGATTGCCAGCCGCTACCTCTCCTCCGTCCCTCTGCTCTTCCTCGATCCCATCGGCACCCAGGCTTCCAGACTTCCCTAAGCCGATAACAAAGCTGCTGTCACCATAACAGCAACGTAGTGATTGGTCTGAGCGTTGTGGTTCGGCTCTCAAACAGGGAGTAGGAGCCTACGCATGTTTTCCACACAGGCTGTGTATTACAGAGAACTTGCTAAGTGCAGTTAGGCGCACCACCCACAACTCCCTCTGGAGGGAGCCCCGCCTGCCCTAACCTGGCTCCAGTCCATTATAGTAAAAATTAAATGATAACTTTTAGTTATTTTTCCTTTACTCTGCTCTTAGAGCAGTGGGGCGATGCTCCTCTGCCTTAGCGGAGGAGCCGCTGCTGACTTTCACTTTCGTGTGTTTCTCCCTCTCTCACGGTCAATGTCTGATGAAAATAAAATGTGCTAGTCTCCGTAAATGAGTTTTGGCATGCCCCACCGGCATCCATCAGCTCAAAGTAAATAGTATTTCACATCTAAACATGTATATTTAGACCACAGTGTCCCCTGGCACCCGATAATGCATTCTAATGAGGAAAGAGCTCCTTCAGAAAGACTTTTTCGTTGCTAATTACGAAAACATAAACCTGCGCAATACTCGTGTAGGCTGATCCACATCAAATACTTTAGTGATGAAATGGCTGAAAGGGCTTACCCAGACCTACCTATGGCTAAAAGACGGTAACCAAACGCAACGAAAATGGCGCTGACCAGGTGCCTCTCTGTTTATTTTTCACAACCAACACTTTGCGCCATGTTTGCATCACAAACGTGACCCAAACCGGTGCAAATGTTGAATTGAGATTTACTTTCTAGCATGAAATGTGTTTTATGCTGGCTGAAAAATAGCCCTGAAGAAAATGCTGAGGAGTGCTATTTGTACTACTTTGAGTAATGAAGGCATACCATGGCTGGTACTTACGTGTTCAAGGTAGACAGTTGCTTTCTTTGCTCATTAGTGAAGCACGCCTCCAATATACATGAGTTACTGTCAGACGAGCAGCTTGATTTACTGTTTGTAACTGAAACATGGCTTGATGAGTCCTCCAATCCAGTTATTGAGTTGGCCATACCTAGAGGGTACAAAATAGCCAGGGCTGACCGTAACGTGGGCAGAGGCGGTGGAATAGCTGTAGTGGGGAGAGAGATGTGGGTACTTACCCTTGAGGACTCCCAGGCTATCAGTGATGGTGAGGTACTGAATTTTTCCATCATCATATCGCCGCACTTTACACTGGGAAGCACTCTGGTGTATAGACCCCTGGGCCCATCGGGAGCCTTCCTGAAAGCTCTGGATGAGGTAATAGTCCCCAGGGCGCTTCGCTGCTCCTTATTCCTCCTCCTCGGTGATTTCAATATCCATTGGGATTGTGGGGAGGCAAGTGATACAAGCGATCTATGGGACTCGCTTAACTTGGCTCAACTCACACAATTGACTGGCTCCCCATCTCATACCGGGGGTCCATCTTAGACTTGATTTGTTCCAACTTTCCACTCAATGTCAAAGAACCCATTCAAACATCCTGGTTGGATCATTATTTGATCCAATTTTCATGGACCATTCAGATGCCGCACTGTAATAAGGGACATCTCCAAAGCAGACCCTCGCCAAGAATTGACCCAACGGCTTTAAGTAGGGTTCTGTTAGACACTCGCCCCCCTACTGCCATAAATTTTGAGGGAGCTCTAGAGAGCCTTTTTATTTGGATTTCGCAGGCAGTTGAATATTTATCTCCACCTCTTGCCAATAGACGAGCTAGAAATTTCCCCTCAAAGCCCTGGTATACTAGTAAGCTGAAGGAGCTAAAACAGTTCTGCAAAAAGTTAGAACATAGCTGGTGACTGGCCTACAGTCCCTTGGCCAAAACTGCGCTGAGTAAGGCCCAGAGAGAGTATTATGCTGCCATTAGGGAGACTAAAGGTAGCTACTTCACGGAACGGATTGCTATGTCCAAAAATAATTCAAAGGAAATCTTTTCTATTGTGCAAAGTTTCTTGACCCCTGAAGCTGAGCGCACGGTTTCACCAGCTTCTGTGACCTGGTGTGAAAAGCTGTCTTGTTTTTTCATCGACAAGATTCAGGCGATTCAGGTCAACTTTGGGTCCAGTTCATCAGGGCAGGATACGGTTTTCGGTAGGAACGATACAGGGTTCAACCTTTGGGTTTACCCCTTGGAGGGGTTCCATCCCATTGACGCGTCAGACTCTCTGGCGCTTCTTCAGTCCCTGAAGTCTGGTTCCCCAGCGGATCCATGTTTAAGAAGGTTGCTTGCTACAGTTGCTGGGGTGGTAATCCTGAAATTAATACCATCGTAAATATGTCACTTCAGACTGCCACAGTTCCACCTGAGTGGAAGCAGGCCAAACTTTTACCTCTACTAAAAAAGGCGTCTCTAGACCCCAACTTGCCAGCAAGTTATCGACCCATATCTCTCCTTCTGGCTGTAGCAAAGGTGTACTAAAAAGCAGTTTGCAAGCAACTGGTCACCTTTGTGGAGACATCCGGTGCCCTTCACCTTGCTCAATCAGGATTTAGGGCAATGTACAGTACGGAGACTGCTTTGGTTGAAATATCGGAGGTGATTTGAGAATGCTTGGATGCAGGCGGTAGAGCGGCCCTCATTCTGTTGGACCTCTCCGCCGCGTTCGATACAGTGCCCCACCGTCAATTACTTGCTCGTCTCTCAACTATTGGCATTTCTGGTCCAGCGTGGGGCTGGATTAAATCATTTCTCGAGGATGGAACTCAGCAGGTATGGATACCGCCGCTCTTCTTGGCCCCCAGAAGGGTGACCACTGGTGTGCCACAGGGCTCTACTTTAAGTCCTCTCCTTTTTAACCTTTGCTACTCCTCTGATTTACCTAGCAAAGGAACTGGGAGTGAAGATCATAGCCTATGCTGATGATACTCAGCTTCTCTTCACTTGGAAGAAAAACGACTTGTCCCCAGATCAAGCTAAGAACTGCATCTCTGCCGTTTTCAAATGGCTTGCACTTTCACAGCTTAAGTGCAATGAGGACAAGTCGGAGATACTGCTGTATGGCTCCTTCCACCCACATTTTAGGGAGTTGATCTGGCCTACAGAGAACCCCATGCGTAAATCTATCGGCAATCCAGTGAAGAATCTGGGGGTGTGGTTCAGCGAGGACCTTCGGTTCTCCCCTCAGGTAAAGGGATTAGCGGGTACGTGCTTCGGCATATTGAAATCTCTCAGAAAACGTTTGCCTCTCCTGCCTAGATCCGTAAAAGAGATGGTGACACAAGCCCTTATTCTATCACGCATAGATTATGCCAATGCACTTTACATTGGCTTGCCGGGCTACCAACTTAAAAAACTACAAACAATACAAAATACGGCTGCGAGACTTCTGCTTGGCATTTCTGGAAGATCTAGTATGAAACAACATCTGAGGGACCTTCACTGGCTTCCTGTGACCAGTCGGGTCTTGTTTAAAGCCCTTACTCTCGCGCATGGAGCGCTGCATGAAACGGGGCCACCATATCTTAGGCGTTTTTGGTTTTACGAGCCTAAGAGACAATTGCGCTCTGCAGCACAACGCTTACTTGTGGTTCCCCGCTTTCGTCTCTCTCGCACGGGGGGCAG
This sequence comes from Triturus cristatus, assembly GCF_964204655.1. NCBI lineage: Eukaryota > Metazoa > Chordata > Amphibia > Caudata > Salamandridae > Triturus > Triturus cristatus. The sequence continues at coordinate 1,101,146,682 of NC_140585.1, read as the reverse complement.
CTCTCTTTCTTTTAAGGCCGCTGTAGCCTGGAATGCCCTCCCTTTCGAACTTCGGAACACTCAAGATCTCCGGTTGTTCAAGAAACATTTAAAGACTCTGCTGTTTAATTAAGCTGCGCCTTGCTCAGTTGTATGTTGCTTGTTGGATCCCGCGCCGGGACACTCTTGAGTAGCCGTGCGTGTTACAAAAGCCAAATAACATAACATTTGCACAAGATATTTGCACCTCCTCGAGGCAGGCATAGTGTTGAAGAACAGTTTTCTTTTCTCCAAACATTTCAAACTTTGCGGTACAGCACACATTCAAACTTGGAGAAGTTTTAAACTATGTCTAAACATAGTATTTTTTTTGTAAAGGGAGGCTTCCAGTAAACATCCTACATGTGTGTGTTTGTGTGGCAGAGCCAGTTTAAAGTGCTACAGTGGAGGGGAGAGAGATACACTGCAGTACCTTAGTTAGTACAAAAAGGTGCTGCTCTGTCATCTCTCTTTCATGCAACGCAACGCAGCAATGTTGGCTGCCGTGCTGCATTGCTTGAAAATTAGTACATTTGACTCCAGGTCTTGAGCCTCGTCTATGAACCAGTGGTTATGTGCGACTATGGAGTAGTGGATCTCTTCACCATAGTTGAAATCCATCCAATGCCATCTGGCTCTGGAGACTAGTCAAATACTTATTAAAGCCCAATAGGATCAAAAGCTTGCTACCAAAATCCTTAAATATTTTTAAAACCATTGTTCCCTAAGGCCATTGAGTACCACTGCTCCTGCAGCCCTGGACATCCTACTGTGAGATTGGGCAAATATCCCATTGCTCTCATCTAATATGTTTGCACTGCTCATATTACCTATGAGCCCTTGGTGATGCTCCATGTAGTCAAAATGATATTCATAGCCTACCAACCACCATCAGTATAAATTTTCAAATCGTCATGACTAATGTTAAACCAGTTGTACGTACACGAGTGCTACTGCATCAGTGGCTCAGAACCAGCATTCAGTCACACATTATACCCTATCCATTGCAGTTGTTTTCCACTACTCCAGAGTACGCAATGTATAACAACTGTACTGCTCCCCTTGAACACTAGCCTTTCCTGTTTGACATTGTGCTTGTACTTGGAATGGGTTTGCCCAGTTGTGGGTCCTTTGCTCACTGTGTCATAAGAATCAAGCTATACCTCACTGATATGAGGCCTTACAAAAGGCCTAAACTGGTATGAGGTTGCTTGTGATCCCTTTTGGATGGGACTTTGTTTGCTGTTTGAGCTGGACTGTTCCTATTGAAACAGTAACACAACTGATTTGCATGTGACTGGTCTCCGTCTAGAGTGTTCTAATGTGTAGAAACATGATGGAATGGAATGTAGACCAAATTACTAGTGGATGAGATTTATTTAAGCACTCCAACAATCACTATTTTGTTTACCTTGGTACAACACTATTAGCTTGACAGCTATTTTCAGATGTGTGGCCCATGCTCACTGTGCCATAGGAATCAAGCTATGTATACCTAACTAATAAGACCTAAAATGGTCAAAACTGGTCTGCCGTTGGTTTTACTACCATCTGGAGGCAACCTGGTCCGTCAGTTTGGGCTGGACTGTCCTTAATGCAGGAGTATCAAGGCTGATTTGAATAGGGCAGTCCTCTATCTAGAGTGGAATGGAGGGCAAAAATGTACTGGAACTCTGTCCAGAGTAATTACCAGTGGCTAAGTTCAAATCAAGCATTCCAACCATCTTTTTTTGTTTTCCTCAAAGGCACTATAACAATTAGTTATGGGCTTTGAAAATATGCAGAACTATTATTGGTGGACTCTGTGAAATTGCCCAGGTATTCACTTGTGGAATTTCGAATTCCACTCAACATTGACCTAAGATCTTTATACTCTCTGATAAGCGTGATCAATCCCCAAAACCTAAACAGGCATTGGCAAAGCCAACAGACCTGTCCTTGGCATGCTTTGCATTTTTTTTAAACATGTACAATATGCAAAAAAGATAAATATGAAGGTATGGCCCATCAGCTCAGTCACCAAAGCACTGCCACTGAAATGTACTCCTTTTCAAGTGGCTGCGCAGAGGTCTTCCGGTCCACAGTCTACCCTAGCAGTTCTTGCTGCGAACTACACCAATACATTGAATTCTCATGAACAGTTGCTTTATTGGCATTCTTGTTTGTGCCTGAGAGACTGATGCTGCTACTGACATCAGAGATCACGTTTCATCGCTGATATGGAAGCACTGATCTGTCTCAAGGCCACAATTGCTGGAGACACCCACCCGCTGATGATCAGCTTGGAGACTGCACTGGCCGATCCAAGCACCCCTTGTGCACCTGGCCTGGAAGCCACTACTGCAGAAGATGAGTACTGCTGCCAGAGACTGTCATTGTGATCTCGCTCAGCGGTCACGTTCAGATTGTGGTTGCTGCAGAGGCAACTGCAGTACAAGAGCTGCCGCCACAGTAGCAGGACTGCTGACCTCACATGTCTAGCACTGCCAAAGCTGCATTTACAGTAATGCAAGCTATTGTGGGACCTCATAGTTAGTAGAACCAAAGACGTATGAAGCAGAAAAATTCTACCATATGAATTTAAAATTTTTATCCTGTGAACTTGAATTTGTAAAAGCAAACTGAACTGTTGTGTGCATCTAATCATTGGGATACTTTTGAGTGAAGTACGCCTAAACCCATGCTATACCTATGGAATTTTAGACACTAAGAAACTTTGATAATAGGAGTGTACGGAGGCGTGTAGCACCTTACTGAAGAATGCAAGCAGGATTACAACCATGTAATTGAGAACCCAGATTGCTCTGTGTAGTATTTCGTTTTGCTGTGTGATTAAAGTTCTTTATTTTAACTAAAAGATAAGCACTGGTCTGTACAATACATTATTGTGTCTGTTGGTTCCTGTCCTGATCTCTTGACCTCCACTACTCTCCTGAGAAGACTTTGACTGCTCACCCTTCCTACAATGAGAGTCAAGTGCAGAAAGGTTGTAGTGGGGCCAGTCTGCAGAGTCATATTAAGATGGACTACAGGAAACCAGTGGCAAATTACCTCAACAACCACTATTAGGGCCCAGGAGACTCTGTCTGACCCGTGGCCCCCGAACGGGTTCTAACACCTTCCCTCAGCATCCATTGCAATGAAGGACCCAAACCAGTGATATTACCTTGTCGGCAATTGATGATCCACACCTGGAAATGTTTATTTTTATAGTAATCTTTATAAATGTTTCAACTTGTTTGTTCATTTGTGGAGCCTGTGCAATAGATGGTCGTGATAACAAGCATTGAGAAGTTCAACAAAAGTTAAAGAAATTATTTGTGAGCATCAAAGCCAGATGGGGGGGCAAGACATTCCCTGAAATGTGTAGCTTGTACAGATGCTGTAACTACCAAATAGAGGTTTTCCAAATCCTTCATTACAAAAGCCCTGTTACCATGCGGCCATTACTGCACTTGGTTTATCCTACAGATGCCAAAGTAAAATGGCTGCCTGGTGAACATCTTCAGGGTTGACCTGTTGTGCCTTACTCTAGTGGTCCTTCACATTAAGCACTTTGATAGGGCATGCAAACAGGGGAGTAGCTTAGTCAGAAATATTTGGGTGTGTGAGTCTCAAATTTCCCAACTAAAAAAGTAGTTGACAACAGGATGAAAGTGCAAGGTAACCAAGGATCGGGTGGATTGTTCCCAAGAGGAGCAGGGTCAGAACTGATTTGCATTAGGTGGGCCCCTGGGCTGATTTAGAGTTTGGCAGTCTGTCGCAACTGCGACGCAGTGCCATGTCTGCCAAACTCAAGGTCCGCCCGCACAATTTTGAATCAGACGTACCTCAGTTTTCCCACTGACGGAGTATGATCTACTCTTTCAGTCAAAAAACTTCCTTCAACAGCCTGATGGAGTAGGTGCCTTCAGACCGTATGCTCTAATTAGACTGGATTGCTCAGATGGCTTTTTTTTTACTGTCCCTCACCGCCAGGTATATCCTAGAGGTGAGAGGCAGTCAGAAAATAAAACTGAACCCCACGCCATTGAAGAAAACTGATGTGGTGGTCGTTAGTTTTTTTTTTTTCTTTCAAAATCTAAATACCAGTTTGTTTGTGAATAAAAAACTTTGAAACATTTTGACGGCCTGCTGTGACTTTTTCTACATGGACAGCACGCGCTGGCATTTCCTGCCAATGTACAGAGATGTCTTCTGGGGTGGCAGACATCTCGAATTGTTGTGGATGGAGTAAAGGCAGTAAACACCTCTGCCACCCTGCCTGCCTTTACCCCGCCTGCTAAATCTTAAATCACGCCCACTTTCTACAGTGGAGAAAAAACAATGGTTTGAAGTGCTGCCCTGAGGGATGACTAGTGGTTTTTGCAAGCATTTGTCCCATCACCTTTTGGTTGTTTGATTGCCAGTAGTATGCCTGGAAACCTGAGAGTGGTATTGCTTTCCAAACCTGCTACTGCCAATGATTGTGAATTCTAAAACGCAGTATATTTGCATCCATTCAAGGAGTACTCTATGGGAGCAGATTTTCTACTTTATTGGTAAACCGGTGACTAAGAGGCATATTCACAAAGACGTTGTGCAACATAGTGCAGATAGGAAGCAAAGTTGATGTGCTGTGTTGTCACCTGAAGAGAGCAGAACTGTGCAATACATTGCAAGAAATTGTGCAGTTCTTGCCTCTTCATGTGCTGATGCACTTTGGGGCCAACGCAGGCAGCCTTGCACCATAGTGGAAGGATGTCTGTGTATGGTCAGGATAATTTTTGTTCAGGAAAGGGTACCTTGGAGGTCTTTTCCTCTTTGTATGTGTGCTGCAGAGTGCAGCACATATGCAAAGAAGAAATAACAATGAGAAATAAAGAAATTTCTCCTTCTTACACTAGCGTGAGGCAGGTGCACAATTTAGGTGCCAACCCATGTCAAATATGGGTTTGCAAAAAAATCCATGGGGGAATGCACTGGAATGCCCATGAACCACCCATGGAATGCCTACCTGATGCAAAATAACTCAAAGCAGGTCATTGTGCCACACTGCATTACATTTTCTTAAAAAGCCGATCAAAGCGACATTTACATGGCTTTGTAAATAGCAAACAGGATTTTGTGTCAGGCAGCATCAAAAAAAGTGACGCACCCAACTCAAAATCCTTGTAAATCTGGGCTTAAACATACATAATTCCCGATTCAAAAAATGATCATGTTAAAACAGCTTAGTCAAATCAGGATGATAAGAAAACCTGACACAGACATAGCAGGCCCAACTCAAGGGCCCGGACTCAATTTTCAAGTCAAAAACGTATTTATTTAGGGAATGTCACATCCCATACACCCTCCCCTCCCCCTCTGAAGCTACACCCTTTCATGCAAACATGTCCTCTTTCTTTGCATATATGTATACAGGTGTGCTTAGATTACATAAACCTAGCTACAATGTAACAGTGGAGATACAATACAACTGAGATGGTGGGCAGCATGGTATTGTGCAGTGTGGAGGGTGCACTGGATCAGTGGAAGGATGGGGAGCAGGGTCGCCACAACAGGAGTGGTTGCAGCAAGAGAAGGAGGGATGGGCATGCAGAGTTGGAGAGTAATTGGTTAAGGAGTACCTGGAATAAGAGAGGTGGGACTAAGGGAAGTGAAGCGAGACATGGGGGAAACACAATGTCGAAGCACCAGCAGCTATGATAAACAATGTCTGATGTGTATATCCTTACAAGTGTGTTAGAGCTACATCAGAGCACTGTATACCACTCCTACTCCATATTTAGTTCAGTGTAAACTGAAGCATTCATCAAAACATTCTAACAAGTGTTTTTGTAAATATTCTAGTAGTCACTGAATCAATTTATTATTTCAGATATGTAGTTGGAAAAAATATGTACTTGATGACATCAAAGGTCTGGGGCCATTTTTCATGTTGGAGGAATTTATGTTAAAGAGTAATATTTTTTAAACTCTGAAAAAGATCCAAAGATCTGCACTGCAACCCAAGGTATAAAAAAGAAAGGTGTGCCTAAATATCCGTTGATGATTCTGGAATAGTTTACTGGAGAACAGAGTGCAATCCACAATAAAATCAGTTTTATTCTTTATGATGAGTCTAACAGCCTGACTGTTCTATAAACCTATCAATTGTTGACTACAGTAAAGGATCTCATCAGGCATTTATTGTTTTACATTTCTAATGGCTTCCAGGATGGGATGCTGTCATGGACTGGAAGGATGTATTGTCCGGAGGAGAGAAGCAAAGAATGGGAATGGCACGGATGTTCTATCACAAGTAAGTTTTCCGTGTCAGGCTTTTGATCCTCTGCAAAGAATCTCATTTGTCTCTACAAACAACCCTGTATGGCAGTGACCTTTTAGATAATTAAGTAAGAAAAGTACCCCTAAACACACTATTTAAGGTCTGGGACAAATGGGGAAACAAACCAATGAGATGTGATGTGGGATCCCCCTAGACCTGTATTACTTCATAAAGGGCTACATAGAGCACACAAGGCAGGCCACATGAGAATTACTACTAAATTAAAATAAGTACTCCTTATACTGGGATCATTTGCATTATTTCTTTATTATAAGACTCATTTTTTAACTTATTTTTCCATATACATTTTACATGTTTCTATTGGATTATACACTATACATAATATAGAAACATGTAATTTAAATACACAACACAGTGCATAATTTTATCCAGTATGCAATACTAATACAATGACCATTTTTTGTCACTTATTGTTGAAAAGCACATAGAATGTTCCAACAAAGGCCTTTAGACTAAAATATGAAATAAAAGAAGACAAATCTATTTACAATAGAACATACCTCATTAGTATGCGTATTTCATACTCCCAAGTATAGTGTATAATCCAATTGAAACATCTAAAATTTATAAGGAAGAATAAGTTAAAAAATGAATATTATAATAAAGAAATAAGTAAATGATCCCCGGTATAATGAGTAAATATATGAATTTAGTAGTAATTTAATTTCAGTTCAATAACTTTATTCGATATAGTTAAAAAGTATAGATCATAAAAGTTCATACATTAAGATGAATCTTCTTTCTAAAACATTAAAAACTAGTGCTAGAGCTAGAAAATAAAAGAACCAATAACAACCCCTATTCAGTAGGGCTTTGAATCTAACAATTTTATGGTAAACAAGATTTCTCAATGTGCTCTCAGTGCTTTGTAAAGTGAACATAGTGCAAAATCAAATAACATAATTGGCCCACCTAAATACCAATTAATAAATAACTAATAATTAGTTACAAGTAGAACGTCAATCTCAATCATAAAAAACATTTAAAAATCGCAAAGTTTGAACAAATCCCTATCGTGTCAGACCAGATTCACATACTTAATTTTCTTAAAATTATACAAGCTCAGTAAATAGATAGTTAAAATTTACACAATTCTCTATTATAAAAGATAAACAGCACAATGGTCCAGCACACTTAATTCCGGTCAAAGTTTTACAAAAGTGATTGATCTAATATAAACATTTGTAATTCACATTTCAAAAACAAGAATGGCAATTCAGCAGAGTTGTTCCTTCAAATTCTTTATTGGTGACGATCAATCAGCAGGCATGGTAGCGTGGCGTCCGTGTTCATACGAACACGGACGCCACTCTACCATGCCAGGTTATTGATTGTCAAAACTGCTCATGAAATAACATAGAGGAAGTTACTGACTCGGAACTGGTTGACTACCAACCGTGTCAACATGGCAAAGGAGGATAGACCAATATCCCACACTTTATATGAAATATCAGATAAAATCACATATCACCAGATTTTAGAAGGAGAAACCATATAAGTTAAAGAATACAGTTAGGATTTCTAGACAATGTGTTTTCTGCCCTGAAGAAGTCCGAGAAGACGAAACGCGTTGGCTACGGTCTTTTTAGCTTGTTGAAAAAAAGAAGTCACCAATAAAGAATTTGAAGGAACAACTCTGCTGAATTGCCATTCTTGTTTTTGAAATGTGAATTACAAATGTTTATATAAGATCAATCACTTTTGTAAAACTTTGACCGGAATTAAGTGTGCTGGACCATTGTGCTGTTTATGGAAATTTGAGATACTACGTATCTTAGGAGATTTAGGGGTATTGGATCTCTGGTCCCTAGGACCTTGCATATTTAGATAGAAATTACTCCACTAAGGATGGGTGCAATTTTTCTTTACCTCAATCCTCGTTCTATTTGTATTATAGTCTCCATTATAAAAGATGTCTCCTTCACTTACAGGCCCAAAGAAATGTTACACAGAAAAAAACATAGGGGTCATTGAGCTTCTTCAGAAAAAACAAGGCAATACGACATTGAGCAAAGTTATGCCGCCTTAGAAGAAGGAGGATATATATAGATCTCTGTTCTTTATAGAAGTGACAGAAGATAAAAAGATGGAGGTCAGATTGCATGGATAAATTATCGTATGGGCACGATGGCAATTCATTAAGAGAATACTTTTTGTCAGGAAAGCCCAGCATCAGCGGGATTAAATTGGTACGATACCTCAGAAGGATGAACCTATGCTGTAAGTTTCTTACTCCTTCTAAGTACGAGTATTCACCCTCCGTTAAAGGCGGGATCAGATAACATAATTTTACAGCTGTTTTTGCATGATACCTATCCTTCCTTACATAAGCTGCCTTTGCTAAAAATACTGTCTTAAGCCTCTTTTTTGGGAATGTAGAGCAAGAACTCTGGTTTGTGTATAGTTCGGGTACACCTAGCGAATACAGCATGGATTTAACATACTATAACCAAACAATTTTGTGTGCCTTGTCCAATGACAAACAGTTTTTATAGTCTAGGTAAGGTCCACTGTATCTCTTTTCCATATTGAATGCCATAACATGATCGGGTATAGTCTCACAATGTCAGTCACATAGGGTAAATCCAGTTCTAAGTGGCAGACATAGTTGGAGAATGAGCCAGGGAGGGAAGCTATCCTCTTAGAAAAGCCATCCTCAATGTTCTGGAGGGAGTCCATTAGCACCATTCCCCACAGCCCTGCCCCGTATGTTGTGGTCGGAATTGTGTTAGCACTATAGGTCTTTTTTATAGTAGCTAAAGGCTTTGAATTTGAGCCCAGTTTCTTGCTCCGTGTTTAACGAACGTCTCCCCATTACAAAAGTGAAACTTACTTTTCATCTTTTAGTCTAAAGGCCTTTGTTGGGACATTCTATGTGTTTTTTAACAATAAGTGACAAAAATTGGTCACTGTATTAGTATTGCATACCGGATACAATTATGCACTGTGTTGTGTATTACATTTGAATGTGTTTATATTATGTATAGTGTATTAACCAATTGAAACATGTAAAATGTATATGTAAAAACAGGTTAAAATATTAGTATTATAATAAAAAAATAAGCCAATGATCCCAGTGTAATGAGTACATATTTCAATTTAGTAGTAATTCTCATGTGGCCTGCCTTGTGAGCTCTATGTGGCTCTTTATGAAGTAATACAGGTCTAGAAGGACCTGCATCACATATCTTTAGTAACCTCTCAGATGCCAAACAATGCATAAAGAGTTCAAGCTATCATCCCATCCCCGTCAGTTCAGCAACTCCCCTTGCTTTCAGACCCTCCCTGTAAGGCTCACACCAGCACCTTCACCCTTCCACAGCACAGTTCTTCCCTTAATGCTGCATTCCTCCTCCCCACCTATTTCCCCTTTTACTCTACTAACCAGTGTAAACCCACCATCATGTCCAGTGCCTCCCTGTTTTGTGGGTATGTTTACGCTATAAAACTCAAATATATGTGTGTGTATAACTTACATAGGATGCGGCCATGCCTCTAGGGTGCCTCTGACATGACTGCTATAATGTGATGAGACAGCGTTTAATACAGGGCTGTTTCTTAATTGTAAGATGAAGTAAGCTATGTTTATTCTTGGACTCCTTTAGCATGACTACAAGCTTAATACATTTTGCTCTGGACATAGGCAGGAAACCAAATCCATGTGCTATGAAGTAGAAAGAATGGAGATTGCTGCATTCTGGTGGCCTCCTAAAAATAACAAACAGAGAATCCCAGTAACCCAGTACAGAGCAAAAGTGACAGACCACCGAAAAATACAACAGGCTCTTAGCTAACAAATGGGTTTGGAAATTTGAAGAAATATACTTATTTAGAGACTCTGGGGTTCAGCTATTTCAAGATCCTTGACTGTTAGCACTGGTCTCTGGCAAAATTATGTAGAGCCGGCCTTAGTGTGGACTCTCACTGCTGGAGCTGTGGCATGACGGATTGTGATATAGTCCACATTTTGGGGGAATGCTTCAGACTAAATGTTTTCTGGTAGCAGAATGTGATAATTTGAGGAGGGATTTAAAGGACTCAACACGCCACCACATAGTTCTACACAGCCCCTGAAGTGGCCTAACTGGTGATTTTACACCATTGGAAAATGGCCCAAGTCCCCTTCCTTCAGCCCTGGTTGAACAGCATGTACAACATGGCATGTTTTGAAAGAATTATCCTCAAGCTAAACACTAAGTTACACATTTTCTATGCAGTTTGGGGCACGTTTCTCAAGAGTTGACGATAATTGTGTTACCGACTGGATTGGGGGTGCCCCAAGTCTGCTTCCATCTTTCTATCCTTGAATTGTCCTCCTTACCTGTTTTATTCCCTTGTCTATCTCCTACTCCCATTCCCTGAGTCTTGTATCCTGCTGTTTTCCAATTTATTCCCTGTTATTAATGGACTCCCATTGATGGGCGGGAAATATTTTCCATACTATGGTTCGCAACCATGGTGTTTTTTAATGTTTATCATTGTGACATTTGTGGGCATTCTGTGCTGTTTCTTTGTATTGGACAAACTCAATAAAGAATTGAAAAAGAAATAGAGACTCTGGGGTTGATTTAGAGTTTGGTGGAGAGGGTATTCTGTCACAATTGTGACAGAGGAACCTGTCCGCCAAACTGACGGTCCACCTGCCTCATTCAACAGAAAGCCAACTCCTATGGAGAGATGGAGAAGGGCTGCTGGAGTAAAGACATCACATGGCCCACTCTATTTAGATGGACGGTCTGATGTTTTTTTTATCTGTTGTTTCTAGGTTTCTGGAATAGCCTGGTGGCAAAGGACAGAAACTGAAATAATGACCTCGATATGCAGGCTAGGGGGAAGTTAGGTTTTTGTTTTCAATAATAAATTCCCACTTTGGTTTTGTTTTTGTAAAATAAAACAAAAAATGGCTAATGCTGTGATGGTGGTTCCTTTCAACACCCAGAAAAGACCGATGGGTGGGCCATCATCTCTACATAGAACGTTAAGTCCTCCGTCACCCTGATGGACAGTACTCCGTCCACCTAAGACTCATTATGACCCTCTGTGTGAGACATAAAGAACTAAACTTGGGAACAGTTTACCAGAATGATTGGCAGGATGACATAGAGCAGCATGTTTTGGGAAACAACCTTGACAAGTGAGCATAAGCTTCTAAATCCGCTGCAAACAATGTTTGACAAAGGTCTAAGGAAGGTGAAGAGAGTCACACGGAAGGTGAAGAGAGCCACAAGGAAGGTGAAGAGAGCCACAAGGAAGGTGAAGAGAGCCACAAGGAAGGTGAAGAGAGCCACAAGGAAGGTGAAGAGAGCCACAAGGAAGGTGAAGAGAGTCACAAGGAAGGTGAAGGACTCACAAGGATGGTGAAGACGGTCACAATGAAAACTTACTGAGCAGCAAAGAGCCATCATTTAAACAGGCTCTGGGTCTCGATCCTATCTCAGAAAGGTTTTCTTGTAACTTAAAAGCGAAGAGAGTTTCAGGTGAAAATATGGTCTGCAGTAGAAGTCTTACCAGAGAAGGCGGCAGCAATAAAACAATAAACAGTAAGCTTTTTGTGCACTTAGGAAATTCAACTGTTGTACCATACATATAAGCCCTAGTTTGGAAATTTCAGGATCACATATCCTGGCTAAAATTACTAACTTATTTTTTTCCCCTTTCTGTAGACCAAAATATGCATTGCTAGATGAGTGTACCAGTGCAGTGAGCATCGACGTGGAAGGAAAGATATTTCAAGCCGCAAAGGATGCAGGGATATCCCTGCTTTCCATCACACACCGGCCTTCTCTTTGGTAAGGGGCAACAAAGGTTTCTAGCACTACATTTTTCACACTTGTGCACTGTCTTGACTTTATTGAGACTACTTGAAGTTTATTAACAAAGGGGTTTGGAGTATGTTAAGTAGTCCTCTTGAGCTGCTCTTTCTCGTATTCTTACATGTCTTTCTGAATGGGTCCCAAACACCTAAAATGGGAGTATTCAGTGAATATTCATATCCAGATATTAAAAATAGGAAAAACTGTGCTCCCTGTTCACTTTTACTTAGAGGGCGTTTGATGTTCTGTGGCTGACTCACAGAGGCATGTAGGAGTACGTCAAAGAATATCCCTGTAGTACTGCCTCCAGTACTCAGACATGCTCCAGTGAGTCAGCCCCTTAGCGTTGGAACAATACATGGCCTACTGTTTAGTTCCATTCATAGTGTGGGTTTCAACTTTCCGCGTGTCACATACGTTATTAGTGTACGGAGGATTATGGGCCCTGTACATAATTAAATGTGCCATACTGTGGTGTTAGCATACAGATGCAGACCAGCTCCTTACAGGTGTAGAGATGTGAACTGCACAAGTGGTTAACATCGCAATAAACTTAGACTACAGTTTTTATATTTCGTCCTGTTACATTTGTATGTACTGTGGACTTGATGCCATGTTTCATACCTAAATGTGGTGCACATTCGTAATGCATAAGTATCTGTCAAGTATAGAACACTCATGTGTGGCTTTACATTCCAATACCTACGTGTTTAGGAGTCCTGCAAAGTTTGTGTATATACTAGGAAGTTAAGAGGCAGCATAAGTCTGGTGTAACGGGTCGGTGGCACGATTTAAACTTGCACGTGACTGACTATCAGTGTTCATTTGCTGTAGTGCAATAAATCTCAAATTAAACGCACTTTGCCAGCAACATTCGAGCCAGGCTCATCTTCAACAGTCAGATGCAAATGTAGTATTTATTGACACTGCTGTGTAAAGCGTACACTCGGGTACTATTGCAGTGTTTTGACATTGCCGTGTAAAGCTTATACTCTGGTACTATTGCAGTATTTTGACACTGTCTTGTAAAGCGTACACTCTGGTACTATTGCAGTATTTTGACACTGCTGTGTAAAGAGTACACTCGGATACTATTTCAGTATTTTGACACTGCTGTGTAAAGTGTACACTCGGGTACTATTGCAGGATTTTGACACTGCCATGTAAAGCGTACACTCGGGTACTATTGCAGGATTTTGACACTGCCATGTAAAGCGTACACTCGGGTACTATTGCAGTATTTTGACATTGCCGTGTAAAGCTTATACTCTGGTACTATTACAGTATTTTGATACTGCTGTGTAAAGCGCACACTCGGGTACTATTGCAGTATTGTGACATTGCCGTGTAAAGCTTATACTCTGGTACTATTGCAGTATTTTGACACTGTCTTGTAAAGCGTACACTCTGGTACTATTGCAGTATTTTGACACTGCTGTGTAAAGAGTACACTCGGATACTATTTCAGTATTTTGACACTGCTGTGTAAAGTGTACACTCTGGTACTATTGCAGGATTTTGACACTGCCGTGTGAAGTGTACACTCGGGTACTATTTCAGTATTTTTACACTGTCTTGTAAAGCGCACACTCTGGTACTATTGCAGGATTTTGACACTGCCGTGTGAAGTGTACACTCGGGTACTACTGCAGGATTTTGAAAGCGCAGCAAATGCTACTTGATATATTCAGATTATTTCTGGCCGCGTTGTGAATGACAGCAATGTATACAAGAACCGGGCATTGTTAAGGTAGGGTTGAAACGTAACAAAGAGAATTCTAGCCGGACCAGAAAGAATGAGTCTGATTGGATGTCGACCACAAGCAAGGCCGGACTGGGGAAACCAACTGCATTCGGTGGGGGGGGGGGGGGGGGGGGGGAGTGAATCACAAATGTCCCAACTTTAAACAGTATGCCAAAGGGTGGAGGGATGACCAATGTGTGGGATACACTGTTCCCATGAGGAACAGGCTCAATACTTATTTGCTTTAGGTGAGCCTCTGTTTAAGCTCCTTTAACAACAACAAAAAACTTTTAGTCAAACGAGGATGATGAGACAAAGACAAAACAACACAGCCATAGAAGACCCTACTCGGGGCCCCAAGAGCCAACTCTGAAGCCAAGAATGCATTTAGTTGTGGTGAGGCGGGGGGAGGAGGGGGGTCACACCTCAGTCCCCCCTGAGGCTGTGCCCCTGGGTGCAGCGAGAAATCCGGGGCTGAAAGACTAAGAGGCCGGATGTCTGGCTCAGAGGGAAGTGAGGGAAGTTAGAAATGGTCTGGATCCCCTACAATTGTCACCTAATTTTCATCTAATTTTCATTCTCGATGCCCTCTCCTTTCTTCAAGGGGTGTACTTCGTGTTGCTTTTCCTGCACACTCTTAGGACCTACCACTGTTTGCCAACGTTGCTCTTATTGTCCATGTTTCTGCACATTACTGGCAATAGCCTCTGTCTGTTCACTGTGCCTGCACTAAATGCTGTCTGTGCACACTGGTGACAACTCCTGCTAAGTATTCCACCTTAATATTGACAGCACCAATATTGTGGTACCAGAATATTGTGAGAAAAACAGACATACTTTAGTTAATGTAGAGTTAAATAAACGGGAAGTGAAATAAAGTAAATCAGCACTTATAAACCTCAGCTTCTCGATATATTGGTTCTCAATATTTTTGACATGATAACCTATTACCACAATATTTTTGCTGTTGATATTTTGACATACAACCCCTTCTGCTATCTATGTTATGTTATGATATGCAGATTTGTAGAGCGCACAACTATCCGGATCAGTATCCTAGCGCGGAGCAGTTGTGAGTCAACCCAAACCTAGGGCCTGATGGGGCTACTCGAAAAGCCAGGTCTTCAACTTTTTGCGGAATTCAAAAAGTGAAGAGGAGGCTGTTATGTGTAGCGGCAGGTCATATCATGCTTTAGGAGAAAGCTTGTCTGCTGCGTCTGTTTTTCTATATGCGTGGGATGTGTGCAAGTAGGAGACCAGATGTATGCAGGTGTCTGGAAGGCTTGTGAAAGCAGATGAGATTGCTGAGATATGCTGTGCCGATGTTATATAGTGCCTTGAAAGTTTGGGTTGGGAATTTGAATTATGCTTGTTTGTGCCAGTAGAGCTCCTTCAAGTGTAGTGTGATGTGAGTGTGGCATAAGAGGTTGAGAATAATTTTGGCTGCCAAGTTCTGAATGGTGTGCAGTGTTTTGGTGAGTTTTTGTTGATTCCAGCATTGAGGGTATTCCCGTAGTCTAGCTTACTTGTGACAGAGGTATGCGTGGTTGTTTCCGGATGCTGATTGGGAACCATTTGAAAATCTTCCTCAGCATCTTCAGGGTATGGAAGCATGAGGCAGTGATGGCATTGACTTGGGCAGACATGTTGAGTTTTTTTTCAGTGATGATACTGAGGTTCTCCCCGTGGGTGATGGGGGTTGATGCTAGCTCTGCTGGCCACCAGGTAGAGTTCTAAGGTGATGTGCTCTTCGTGACGATCATGCTTTCAGTCTGGTCAGTGTTTAGCTTTAGAAAGTTGGTCTTCCTCCAGTAGGCAATTTCAGTCATGTAGTGTGAGAAATTAGATTGTTAGGTGAGGGGGATGAAACCCTACTCGTGTAACAGCCACAATCCTTGTCAGGATGAACCACAAAAAGTCACTAATGTAATTTAAGCTAAAGCTTATTTTAGAGGCAATGTGTAAGGTATCTATGCAGCACTTAAACAGTAATAAAGTAAAAATACAACACAAGAGAAAAGCCACATCAGCTTATAAAAATGGAGTACATTTTAATAAATCATTTGACACCAGAATGGCAAAAATTCAATTAGTAGAACCGGAGAAGCAATTTTAAATGTTTAGGTAAAAATAAAGCACAAGGTGCCAACTGTGTTTATCTGTTTGCCCCGGACTGGGACAAAGGCACAAGTTCAAGCCGACTGGATGGAGCATGGTCCATATACAGGGAATGGATTAGGCCCTCTGAGAATTATACATTATGTCCTGGTTGTGGGGCATTACATCATGCAGCAGCAGTTTGAGGAGCGATGTGGGGTCCTGCATTGAGATCCGCCATGCAGCGTTGGTTCCAGAGAGTGAAGTGGGGTCCATGGATTGCAGTGTATCATTCCTGATGGGTAGCACAGCTGGGATGGCAGAGCACCTTTATCCCCAGTTTCAAGGGCCCAGGACTGGGGAGGCACCACTCAAGGGGGGTAGGACTGAAAACGGACAGAGTGCAGGTGCAGGGTTAAAGGGTGTTGGAGCTTGTTATGTCCCTGTAGCTTAGAACAGGAGGCCAGCCAACTCGCCCTTGGAGTCAATCTGGTGGTCCTGGGTACAAGATACAGGTCAAGTCCTTCTTCCTCAGCTAGCAGGGCAGCAGAGCAGTCCTTTTTTTAATAGCATATTTTATTGATTTTCGTGATATGTCAACATTCTTAGTCATTTGATATACAGCATATTACATTGGTGTCTGACAAACTAGGGAAAAAAAGACAAAAAAGAGACGAAAACCATAGTACTACAAATTAGTATAGTGTACCAGTAGTATTATCCATTGGGTTTGGTATTTATGTCGCTTTTACATTACCATGTCCTCAGAAACTTTGACAATCCCTCACCTGCAGTGTGTTATCGCCATGATAATAATCAAAGACAACCCTCCCTCCACCCACAACTAATAACAAACCATCAATGCCCCCCCCCCTTCCTCACAGACTCAGTTCTTCCTTTGTATATATTGGTGACAGTCAGCATAACAGTACATGTCAGTTGTAATTCTGTACACAAATCCAGCAACCAGTTCCTGCAATCTGTTACATTAATACATCCTTTGGACCCATCTCTGTGATACATCCTAATTGCAGTGCAGAGTAAAGTGCATTACCCATCTGATTATGTCGGTATCTCAGTGGCTATAGATTCCTCGAGCATCACATTCCATTCCATCGATATAGGTTTCTTTTGGAGCCCTCTATGTTCCTCACGGTTTAGCTCCGTACTTTCTGCTTTACCCCACCTGACCATTTCGTTATACCATTCTAGCACTGATGGTGCTTTTGCAGCCTTCCATCTCATGGTTATGGTACGCTTATCTAGAACTAGTGCCAAATTAGCAAATCTCGGTTTTGGGTCTCCTTTCTTGCACCTAGGATTTAGCCCCAATATGCAATATTCTAGTGGATCACCCCCTCCCCCTGGGGCGACAGTGCTTAATTTTGCTTGCATGTTGTCCAGTAGTGTATCAATCGTGGGCAGACCCATAACATATGTAGCAAAGTCGCATTGGAGGCGTGACAACGAGGACATGCCTCCACCATATCTGGGAACATGAGGCTTAGTCTGCTGGGGGTTAAATAGGCATGATGCGCTATCATGAGCTGAATGAATTTGAACTTTGGGTTTCGCGATACCTTCCTCGGGTATTCCAAAATAATTCCCCATTCCTTATCCATCAACTCACGGCCTATGTCACTATTCCATTTATCATGTAGTGTCTGTAGTGAGACTGCAGCATGCGTTCGAATCCCCCGATACATCCACTTAGTCAGGTGACTGCCGTTACCCATGAGATATTGCATGTGTACTAACTCAAGTGTTGGGGGATCCGTCCCTTCTGGGGCCCATGTGAGTCGGACATACCTAGTAATGTTAGCATGGAGAAGAAATAGTGTATTTAGTACTCCCTCTTCCCTCACAAATGTGTCTTGATTCATTAAAGTGCTGGCCATAAGTAACATTCCCACTGTGCTTACTCCAGTTTCAACCCAAGTAGATATGCGCTGAAGTGTTATAGGCCCTAGCGGTATAGGGAGTCCTAGTAATGGAATCTTGGTGGCATATGGGACCAGATCCTTTGTATAGCGAAATACCTTTTTCCAGTACATCAATGTAATTTATAGTAGTGGTGGAGCAGTTGGCGGGAGTCTGCTGTTTGACACCAGCAGTGTGTGAAGTGCACCCTTTTCCCATTCGCGCTTAGTCATGCCTATCTCTTGCAGGTTGCGCCCTGTAATCCAATATGCCAGACATTGCAATTGGCCTGCATAGCAGTATGCTTTCAAGTCTGGGACCCCCACTCCCCCATGTTTGGTGTCTAACTGAAGTTTCGATAATCCTGTTCTTCTACGTCCCGTCCCCCATATCAATTTCACCAGTAGGGTATCTAGTGTTTTAAACACATGAGCTGGGACTGTTCAGTAGAGCAGTCCTTCTTGCAACAGGGCAGCAGAGCAGCTGGATAGTCAAGTCAAGTCAAGTCAAAATCCACTTTATTCGATTAATTAAAATCATAAAAGCATACTACAGCAAATATCAAAAGTTCATCTATAAAACAATTGATAAGATTAATACAATATTAAACAGTTTATAGGTTAAAAAGCAGATTAAAAGGGCGATAGATACAAAAAATAGATTAAAAAGCACTCGACTGGGCGATATAGCTGTGTCCAAATTCCTGTTGTTCTTCCAAACTAAGCCTTTTTCTCTTGCATCTCACAGATGCGGCTAAAAAACTAGCAGTGCAATACATAATAAGAGGAGAGAGCAACATTTGCAAATAAAACAGTGCAGGCTTGTACTGGATAAATCCCAAGTCCTTCAGAATAGATTTTAAGTATTTTATACGCGGTTCATAATAGAAGGAACAAAAAAACAAAAAGTGGGCGTTATCCTGAATAGAGAAACCATCACATTTGCATGGGGCCGATTCCTCCAGCTTGCACCAGTCTTTCACATCCCACAGCACTGTATAAATTTGGTTAAACCGAAATTTGGATAAAAGCCATCTATGGAAAGGATTAATTACCATGGTTAAATAAGGGGCCAGCACACAAGAAGGGGATATCAGAACGTGAGCCCTCACAGAGGGTTTGCATAAATCGCGGGCTTCACGCTCAGCTGTGCGAACTCTCAGAAAATTTACTTTCACCCATTGTAAGTCAGCTCTACACAAGGTTTCAGGGCAACTAAAAATTTCAGGGCGACCCAAAAAAGCTGTCATAGTTTCGATATATGACAGCCACTGAATATCCCTTCTGTGATCAAGTTGGAGGCAATCTTTGATGATCCGGTGATTTAGGCTAAGGTTGGGGTTAAGCCAAAGCTTTATCCACATCAAAAGTGGGGCTAGATTTAAAATGTCTAAAATGTAACCCATTCCCAGCTCTAAGTGTACTGAGAAGGTAGCAGTTGACTGGGGTAACCCCAGCAATGAACGAAAAAATGTATTTTCCTCTGTCTGGATATCTATGACGTTAGCGTAACCCCAGACAGCTGCGCCATAACTAGCAATAGCAATTGTCTTGGCTTTATAGATGGCCATAATGGCCTCCATAGGTTTCCCCCCCAATCTCTTTGCAAAACCCAAAATTGCACCGTACGAACTTCTTACCGCATTAATTTTAGATGTTACCTGCGGTGTCCAAGATCCCCTCTGATCAAAGATCACACCCAGATAGGTGAAGACCTTAACACTAGTAATCACCTCTCCGTCACAGAAAAAGGATTTTTCTTTACGCATGCCACGTCCGACAGACATGGTATGTGATTTACTTTTATTAATCACCAGATCGAGACTACTCATAAAATTACAAAAGGCGTCTAATAACTTTTGTAGGGCAACTGGGGTCCTAGCTATGAGTACCGCGTCATCTGCATAGAGGAGCACCGGGATTGGTGCACCCCCCATGCAAGGAAAATCTTTTGTAACAGACGTTAGGTAACCCTCCAAAGAGTTCACATAGAGCGTAAACAACATTGGAGCCAGGATACACCCCTGGCGGACCCCTCTAGTGGATCTAAAACTCTCGGTGCACTGTCCATGGGTGGTCATTCTAATGCGGGCCCTCAGATCTTTGTGAAGCTCCGCTAGAAAGTGCACCAGAGAGCTATCGAGGCCCATCTCCAACAACATTGCCCACAGTTTTGATCTATTAACAAGATCAAAAGCTGTGGACAAGTCCATAAAACCCAGGAATAAGCTGCCCCCTTTTGCTTTAGTGTATTTGGACAATATAAGGTGGAGGTTGAGGCATTGGTCCTCAGTACTCCTCCCTGACCTAAAGCCAAATTGAGCCTCGGATAAGATGTTGTTTCCCCTGGCCCACGCGGAAATCCTCGCCAAAACAACCTTGCCTAAAATTTTGACCGAGGAGTCCAGAAGCGATATGGGTCGATAACATTTTGGGTCTCCTCTCTGCCCTTTTTTAAAAATAGGGACGATTGTAGCGAGGGACCAGGACTCAGGGAAACCCACTATTGCGGCGGCGTTAAAAACTCTAATTAAAATATTTGCCCAAAACAGTGGGTTTGCCCTGTACATATCTGCAGGTACTCCATCTGGGCCGGGTGCCTTACGCCCAGCTGTCTCCTCTATGGCTCTAAGTACCTCACAGGTTTCAAAACTCACAGGTTCCATTAGACTACCAGTTACAGGGATTATAAAAGGGTCCAGCTCTCTGTGGCTGTCATATATTTTTTCAAAGTGAGACAGCCACTCAGCTTCTGAGATGTTTAATTCCTGTACTGAGTTTTGGGCGCCTGTCAGAAATGGAGAATTTATTATTGTCCAGAATTCGGCACTATTTTTTAGGGTAGCTTTGTCCCTTAGGTCCTCCCAAGCTTTACTTTTTAATTCTTTTTTACGTAGAGAAATGACCGTATTATAATCCTTCCTCAGTCGTGCCACAAGCTCCTTGTTCCTTGGGCGGGCACTAAGGGCTTTTTTGAGGCGGTTATGGGCTTTACTACAGTTTTTATCAAACCAGCCTTTTGCCTGATATTGTTTGTCCCCCTGCCCTTTGACTAGAAGACTGCTAGACACAAACCTGCAAATACCTTCAAATGAAGATATAACATCATTGTGCCCGGCTAGAGGAGTAGCACACACCCTTAACTCATCTGCGACTGAATTAGATAAAGTTACAAAAAAAAATTCTGGTACAACCGCCTCCCATTTGAGTCTTCTCCCCTGATCCTTTGCTTTTAAAGGCAAAATAGTCTGCTGGAGAACAACCAATTTTGACAAAAAGGCACTATTAGTTAGCACCAGTCCGACAGGGTTGTGATCACTCATGGGCATATCAATAGCATTATAAGTAATCACATAATTAAGAAAGAATCTCGAAATAAAGATAAAGTCAATAATCGAGTCGCTAGCCCTGCCCGTGTAAGTGGCAACCCGTGTGGTAGTATCAGAAAATTCAGCTTCGAATAACTCATTTAACAGCAATACATTTTCAAGTGCTCGACCATTCAGTGTGTGTTCTAAATGAGGGGGTGACACACTGCCTGGCCCCTCCATATCAACCATAACACATTTAGAACACAAATGAACATTAAAATCACCCATTAAAATGATTCGAAACAAAGTGGTTTGCTTGTCTCCGTAGAGAGTTAAAAAATCTAATAACCAATTAAAATGCGAGGATTCTGGATTACTATTGGGGGCATTGTAACAGTTAACCAACAACAATTTACCATCATCCTCTGTGGTTAACTCCAGAATGATAAAATTATTGGAGGCACAGTCTAACATAATCAGTTTACCTTTTAAATTCACTGAAACCAACATCATAAGGCCTCCTTTGTTCCGGCCAGCTGAGGAAGGCAAGGCAGGGACAAAAAAGGATGTAAAGCCATCTATCCAGTAGTCACATTCCAAGTCCCAAGTCTCTTGCAAGGCAATAACATCGTAACTCTTGATAAAGCTTTCCCAGCTGGGGTCTCCCTTCTTGGCCCGCAAACCAGCAATGTTCCAAGATAGCAGCCTAACCGTTCCCCCAATGTCACTAATAACGATCTCAGGTAAATTGTTCTTGACCACCTCAGAAGAGGGTACGTGGACCATAGATGTTCGGGCCGCAACCGCGGCGACCTCTGTACCCTCTCCCTCTTCCCGTCAATCACAGAGGTCGAGACCTGAGAGCACATCAAACCTGTTGTGCGTAAAAATGGGGGGACCCCATGAGGTGGCATTTTCACGGCACTGCAAAGAACATTGCTGTGCCCGACTAGGCCCCACCGGGGTAAATGGACAAAGTCTTGGTCTCGACGCGGAGGGAAAATTGGCCTTGTTGTAAAAATACCCCAATGGGCGAACACGGATGCTGTCGCTCTCCTCCAGCAGAGATGCTGCCCGCAGGAGGACAGTGGCCACGTGTTGTGGATATTTAAAATTCACAACCACGCAGTCCCCCCTACAGAATTTTCTTGATGGGCCAATCCAGTTCACTCTCCTTGTCGTGATTATATCACCAGCAAGTTTGGAAGGAAAACCACACTTAGCGCCTAACCAGGCCACCACTTTGTTTTTAAGGGATTCGTGCGATTCCACTTGCGGCTCTGAGTTGCTTGGGCCGAGTAGTGGAACGTCTGCAAGTACGATGACGTATGGAGCGCATTCCGGGGGCAAATTAATAGTATTAGCGCGTCTACTTTGTACAGCATTAATGTTAATGCCAGGTCTCTGCAGACCCCTCGCCTGATCGGAATCCACATCTGTTGATGGGGGATGAGTTACTAAGGGGACAGTAAGATTATGGTCTGAACTATCAACAGGACGAATCATAGGTAAAGAGTTGGGAACTTTTGTAACACTACAACCCGTCACCCCGAGGTTTGCTAAACTATTATGAGGGGGTAAGGGATTCGCCTGAGAGGATTTAACCAGCTGTTGATCCAGTAAACCTCCAAGTCTTTTAATTTCCGCATTTGCAGTGTCCAGTTTGGCTGTAAGACGGTCAATACAGGCTTTAAGTTTTAGGTCTACAACAGCCTCAATACGTTCAATTAACAGATCAAACTGTTCTAGGCTCAAAGTAGTCTTGGGATCCTTCATAGGCTCTACAATTAAGTTGGTTTTGGGGGAACTGTGTTTATCTGGCCGTTGAGTTTCCACCCTTCTCCTCTGGGCGGTCTTACCCCCCCTCTTACTTTGAAGCCTTCTGCAAGATCTAACTGGTCTCTTGCCCCTAGTTTCTTCCAATGTTTCTGAATCTACCTCAGAGTCAGGGCGTAACGTGTCATTGATTATGGAGACCATTGCTGCGTTATCCATTTCCTTGACAGTAGGAGCTACTGTATTACAAATTAGTTCGGTCACGTTATGATCTTGTAGAAAACAGTCCGTGATTCTATCGCCATCTGGGACGTCCTCCAATGTAGCGGTTATTGCTAGAGAGGGGGCATGATCCAAATCATCTATTTTACCCAAGGAAGCTCTTCTATCCTCGTTGATCTTAGTTACCCTCTTGACTAGAAAATTGTTCATTGAGCCCGCCCCCGAGACTACCTTATTTTTCTTGGGACCTGACATCATGGAATTGGCAGTCCCCGCAACAGGATCCGGAATATAACCACAAGTCCGTCTCAGCCAATCAGCAGCACGACAATACTCAAGGGGTGCAACCGTAAGTATGGCATTCAACGGTAATACCTGTGGAGCGGCAGGAGATCTGATGTCCGATGTCAGGGGGATGGCCCCGCCCTGCCTCCTCCTGCCCCGGACGGCCACAGACGGCCCGCCCTTTGCCCGGGCTTAGCCCGGCGCGTCCCGCTCGCGTCCCGCGAAGCGGGTCTCCCTGTAATTTATGGCGCCTCCTGGCGTCACTACGTCGCGCCGCCGCTGAGGCTGCCGGGAAATGCAGTCCCGGGGCGGCGACGCGGAAGATGGCGTGTCCTCTGTAGTCTCCTTGACTCTTGGCGGTGTCGGCGGTAATGGCGTGGCGTGGCCCAGCAGGTTACAGGTAAGTTCTGGCAGCTCCCCCCCCCCCCCCCCCCAGCTGGATAGTCCTTCTTGCAGCAGCGCAGTCTTCCTTCTGAGTCTTCCACAGGTCCAGAAGTGATCTGAAGAGTGGGTCTGAGGGACCTCTTCTTATACCTGTTGATCACTTTGAAGGGGAAGAACGTTCTGGAGTTTTCCCTTAAAGATGTGCCTGGAATTTCCTGCCTCTCTGCACTGGTCCCAGTCTGTCTGGGGGCACAATAGGCTAATGTGAAGGGTAATTAGCCTGTCTGCAAAACTCAAAGGATAATTGTTTAATATGTGGCAATTATAATATACATTTCCGGTGGAAAGTGTGTGAAAGAGGTGCACATCTGTTGAAATCTAGACAATACCAAAGGAAATGAAAATGTGTGTGTGTGCGTGCACGTGTGTATGTGTGTGCACGTGTGTGTGTTTGTGTGTGTGGGTGTGTGTGTGTGTGTGTGAGTGAGAGATAAAGAGTGATGTGTGGAGAGAAAGAGTGTATAAGACTAATGCACAGAGGGGGATTTCAGAGGAAAGTGATATAAGGGAGGAATAGTCGTTGGTATTGAATAAAGGTCAGTGCTAACAAGAAAGCATTTGTAATGCCAGTATGTCTGACTTGCTCATGATGTACTTGGATGCGCTAATTGAAAACCCAGGTAGAGGCACCCAAACACTGGTCACTGGTCAGACAGGGATCTAGTTCACATGTTTTAGGCCACACCTATAATTCTTAGGCCATGCCTCTTATAAAGGGTTCCTAGATAGGCATTTTAAGGTAGGCCTCTATCAGAGATACCTCCTCCCCCCACCCTCTTTTTTTCATCCCACTTAAAGCACTGCTAAATCAGAATTTGGCCAAGAAAGACAGAGGAAAAATAACACAGCAGAAAGAGCTTGACATCTATCCCTTTTGTGGGTCTCACTAGTGTGTTGGACTTTATCTATGGGTATCAAATGGCGTGTACAACTCAAACGTTTTGTTTCTCGAAACCCCGACATGGGATAGAACAGGATCTCTTAGGATCTTTGGAAAGAGGCCTAATAACCTGATAACGAAGAATACTTCTTTGAAATCTTTATTTCAGAAAGCAGAGTAATAAAGCATATTGCATATATATTATTAATTCATCTCTCTAGATGAGATTAACAAAGCAAAAACATCATTAAAAAAACATACATTCTGTGCAAATATCCAATAATTGATTTTAAATAAAACCATCACTATCAACGATATTAAAATGAATCATTGCAGTGAAATGACTGACTCACAAATAGTAATACAACCCATCCATTCAGAGCTGCAGCAGAAGTTCATGTCCCAGGCTTCCTGTGTCATTGATTTAAAGTGCCCATTGACTTTCAGAAAGGGGCTGAAGTATTTAATGGAACCTCATACTAATAAAAAAAAAGTAAAAAGAGGGGAATGGAGATTATACGCGTTACCAGGGCTAAAGACACAGTTGAAAACAAATAACTTCTCTTTAAACCGCCACCAGAACAGCAGGCAAGGGGTAGTACCAGGATCACACAGAGCCACAGTGAACTCCTATCTACACATGCAGTGTGTCCTTGTCCTCACTGTATCAGGTTGCTCATACCATCAGTAGCTTGAAAAAAAAAAGTATAGGAACACTGGGTTTACCACAATGGGTGTGTAAGGTTCCGGTTGGGACGGTAATGTCCCCAATGTGGCTGAAAGGAGTGTCACCCTCTACATTGAGTGTCCCAAATATGCTTCTGATTTTTGTTTCAACACAAATGCGAATCATATATGAATTCTGGGGGTTTGTGACAATGGATTCAGAATGAGAAACGTGGTCTGCAAGGGCACACTAAGAGCGCCCTTCTTATAGTTTGACGCTACTATTGTCCTCTCACACGACAGAGCGTGAGAGACCGAGGGAGAGCGAGTGTCTGAGGCTCCAGGGACACAGGAATCCATTTTGAATCTCCTCTATAATAGTGGTTCATAAAATGTAAGATGGAGCGACTCTGGCTGGCTGTTGGATGTAAATTGGTGGTCATCAATAGACAATTAATCAAGGCCTTTGAAGTGGGCTGGGCTCTTGTGAAAGGAAGGCAGGGGACACAAGTCCCTTTGAAATGTACGGACAGTATCTGCCCCTTCCTTTTTCATTCTTTAAAGTTGTTCATGGACAGTTTTTTTGTGTATGAGCCAGGTCAGGGATGCCCAGCTCCTTTCGTGTCATTTGTCTTGCACTCCCCTGTCAGGGAACATTCCTCCCTCCCTCCAGCATCCCTTACAGATTTATGACATGCCACTGAGTAGCTAGGTGCGAACACTCTCCTAACGCAAGACAGCCCACAATAATTCATTCTGGGAGATTACACATTTCTAAGTTACAAACCTTATATAAATATGGGAAGGTGTTCAAGGGCTTTCTCACTGAATGGTGCCTGGCAGTCCACAGCTGTAGACAAGGGAGGTTTTCTGAGTTCCAGTGCTGGGACATTTTGGCAGCCACCTCCCTTCTAAGATCAGGAACACGACCTGGAGTGCTGCTGCAATTTCTCCAGTGGCAGCTCCTTTGCTGAGGCGGAGAAGCGCCTCTCCACTGCACTTTGAGCAGAGAAAAAAATTAAAAATAAAGTGTTAATAACACAATGTTATTATTTTATTTTTCCTTACTTGAAGGAGGTTTACAGGGTGGGACTGGGCTGTCAGCAGAGCCAGCAGGGTAGGGGTGGTTGGGACACTTAAGTGCGCATGGCAGTTTGGACGGCCGTCTTGCACACTTAGCATGTTCTCCACATGGCTGTATTGCACAGGCTCCCACTCCTTGTCTGAGCTCCTAATCACTGTGATCAGACCAATCACGCTGCTGCTAACATGCTGGTGACAGCCGCTTCGTGATTGGCTTAGGGGAGCCTGCGTGTGCTTCCCGCAGGAACAGAAGAGTACAGAGGTGAGACGATGGCATCCCCCCCCCCCCCCCCCGGACCTACCTGTACTTCTCAGTGGCAGCCACCACTGAATTTCTCTAGGAATACTGTGGGGAGGAGGCTTCAAGGAATGACGCCAAGATAGAGGAGGATGGGGGTACTGGAGGTGTGCACACAGTGAAGCACCAGCTAAAAGTACAAACTACACTCCAGCTGCCTTGACAACGTATGAGCTGTGCAAGAAGGATTGAGCCAGAGCATCAAGCATTGACCAAGGTGTGGGAAAGGAGCCATGTTTCCCGAGCTGTGGTGAGCTATGTGTTGTCCCTTGCCCCCATCCATACCTCTGCAACACCTCGAGTGTCACTCAGTAGACTCACAGTCTGTCTTCGTGAAGCACTATTGTGGAAGAAAGACCCTTCAAAATAGAAGCGAAGCGTAAGGGCTCTGTTTTCTATGAGCCGTGACCTTTGGCTATGGGGCTTTAAACTTGAACCGCAGCGTCATCGCTGACATTTCTATAGTCTAAGTAGCAGTCCATGAACCTGCTTTTATTGTTCCTGGTACAATTTGGAGATCCTGATGCATGGATACTGAGTTACATCTCTTGTCCTGTACTGGACTGCTGTAGAAATCTCAGCAAAATATTCAGCGTTAAGGATACTTTGTGTTGGGCTCTTCAATTGTTTGCATGTTATGGATTTGTTTTGGACCGGCATAAATTCCTGCTACTGGCATTCACTCAAGTCACCCAAGGTTGCAAGTAAAAACTGTAATTTGCGAAGTGGCAGAGTAGGCTGAGATTGTGTTCAGCACAAACGGGCTTCAGGCTGAGAGCACACAAAGGACTGAAAAGCACCCCTAAAGAAGACAATCGATACAAAAGTGTTCAGGGAGGGTTCCTAACTGCCAAAGGGATATTGCCTGTACTTTGAGTCCCAAAGGGCACCAGGACAACAAGCCAGAAGGAACTGTTGTAGCAGGAGCTGTATTCACTGTTACATGGCATAACTTCGTGTAGGAAATGACCATCTTTTGTGGGACATCCCTCTAGGTTGTTTTGTCCCATCTGCTTTGCACGCTTTAGAACTCTTTGTACGTTACCCTTTCTAACCAGGAGTAAAGGGCCTGCGCTCCCCCCTTTAAACATGTATAAATTGGCTTATTCCTAATTGGGAATAAGAATTTCCAAACTGCTCTCCTTTTTATGGTTTATCAGTAGTGTACACTTGAGCTTTTTATGTGTACTGCTGTGGATGCTCTTTCTGCTCAACAGTGCTTCTTCAAATGAATATGCGCCTCTAGCTAACTGACCTACGTGTCTCCATTATTGCGGAAATTCATCAATTTGAAGTCTGTTAGATGTTGTGGCCATCATTAACCTTTACAAGTAAAATCTCATGTTGCCAATTTGTATACAAATAATTTGTTGTCTTAAATCCTCATATCTTGTTAGTGGCAGTACATTTTGGATGACAATATCCTTAATGGGGGGATCATTTTACGTAACCTATAAATGCTGAAAACAAAGTCTAATACTGACCGCTTCAGACTTCGCAGTGCACTGTCAGAGATCCCTAGGTCACATAACAAGAGGCACATATTTATTCCGAATTGGCACATTTAACTTGCTTATATGTCCCTAGTATATGGTGGTAGAAAGTGCACCCAGCGCTATGAAGTTAAATGCCACTTGTGAACTGCAGCACCTATTGTTCCATCCACTACAGTGGCAGTCTAAACATGGCTACAGGCCTACCCTATGGTGCTTGGCTGCTGCAGTGTAAAACATGCAGTGTGACCTCTCAAAATAACATTTTTTGATAGGTAAAAACCTCCCTTTTAAATATTAAGTCACTCCAATGTAGGCCTTGTAGCACATAACGCAGGGTCATGGTAAAAGTCTAACAGATAGAAAATGAATCTTACCTTGTCCCTATAGGAAAGGCACACAAATCTTTGTTTATTGTGGCAGGCCTAGCTGTCTTATGTAGAAAACCAGAGCACAGATTACATTACTAATACTGTATCTCAGGATTGGGATCAGCAAGAAAAATATTTAAACAACTATTTCCAAGGGTCAGTTAGCTGGCTATCTGCGTGGCTACAGGCACACAGAAAGCTGCAAAAGTATTTTTTGTTGCAATTCCCAGCTGACCAGCAGTAATTGGAATTTGGACTGGACTTTGCTACTGTTGTCTGCCTTGTACCCGGAGAGACTCGTGGTGCCCTCCCAGAGGTCCTGGTGGGCTTAGAAGTGCCTGGGTGCAAGGAAAGAAGTTGGAAACTTTTGCTCCAGAGCCTAGGAGACTACCACAAAAAGTACCTGAGCAGGTATTCCATGGCGTCTGATTGAATTTCAGATTTATCTCCCTGAAGTGATCCAGCATCTCTGAAAAAACGACAAAGACCCTTTCTGTTTTGGGACTTGGAATATTTTTTAAACAAAAGTCTCAAAATGTTCAAAGCCTTACTGGGACCAACCTGCAGCAGGTGTCAAGTTAACAGTTTCCTTCCTGCGGCTACAATTTCAGATTTGTCCCACGGGGAGACAGCTTTTTCTTTTTTAAAAAATGACAAAGACCCTTCCTGAACTAGGACCTTGAAACTTTTTGGAAGTTTTTGACTTCTAGACTTTCACTGGGCCAAATCCACTTGGTGTGTCCAACCAGGGCTCCATCTGCCTCACATGGCACCTAGTCCCCAGTCTACAGTGACCCTTAACTACCATTGGCCCTTTCCACTTCCCTTATACGATTTTTGTAATTTTGTTCATTGCATTTTTTCTGTTTTTCTATTTAGGTTTCGTATCTTATTGTACAGCATTTTGACCTTCTATTGTTACACATTGCCCTAAAGTAAAGCTGCCTGCTCTATGCCTTTCCTAGAAAGGTGTTGCTGTCAGATAGTTATGTGACTTTGGGGGTCCACCCTGCTAGGGTTATGATTGTTCTTTGGGGTGTGCAGATGCCCACCCCAAATAATAATCAGTTGCCCCCTTATATCTCCTCCTCATCCCAGTCAGAACATGTGCCCCCACCCATAGACAGGCAGATTCACACTTGAGTCCTTTCTACTTTTAGTATTTTGTAGTACAAAAGGACTCCTTCACCTCCTGATTATTTTCTTGCCCTCTTGGTTAGGTAAGATACACGCCTTTGATTGTATTGCTCATTTTATTTAAATTACTGGCTTGCAATTCCTCTTATTGTGGAGCTAGGTGTACGGTTACCATGCTACACCTGCATCCTTGCTCCTGGCTCATGTGTTGGGCTGGGGCGGGGTAGTGTTCTGGATGCGTACTTGTATATTTTGCAACTTGTATATATGCAACTCTAACCACTAGTATCTGTAGTAGACGTATGTACTTAGTACCATTCTTATGTGAATTTAGAGTTTTTCTGTTTGTATCTTTTATGTAACTCATGTACTCCGAAGTCCTTATGAAATGTAACTGGTTCTTTTGTAAAGGGCTCTGACACCTTTGGGTAAAGTTTGCGCTATATAAAATTGCATTAAATAAATAAATAAATAAATAAAAATAAATAAATGCATGCTACAGGCAGCCGTTTCAGTGCCCTGAGTCCTGTGCAATGCTCACCATGTGCTCGTAATACACATGCTAATTTGTAGGTTCTAAATCTCAGCAGTGCAAGATTTGGTAACCTGGAGACTGGTATAAATATGAAGGTGGTGCCTTTAGCATTGTATTTTTTCTGCTAATGCAGATCAGTTGTCCGGAAGCAGAAGCAGCAGGTGTAGAGGTCCTCCAAATGTCAGGAACTGACCGCCAACAATTAATTAAAGAAGCTGTTGATTCTGATTTCAATTAGCCCAAGGCTAAGAGGCAGTAGAGGGGCTTAGCTGATGACCAAGTCAATTTCCCAAGGGGCAAGTATGTCCAGGAAAGAAACTTCAAAGATGTATTGATGCATATTCATGACATCTTGGGATTACAGCAATATACAGCAAGATATCTTGTTATCTGTCATTATATGTATAGTATTGCGCTGAAGGTAAAATAAAGTACTGTTCTTTTGAATGAAGAGACAAGAGTAGTTGGCCATTGATTTATTATGTACTATTAATGTTACTCTGCCCTCTGAGTCTCCATCAACCTACATTAGTAGGCCTCGGCTCTCTCAGCTTCGTTACCCTGAGAATTAAGTACTAAATGCTTTCATCTGTAATCACTTTGGGGTTCATTAGTAGGCAGGCACTGGGAAACCAGTAACTCCTGTGTGACTCAGACGGCCAAACAAGTTCCCACATTTCCCATCTGATTTTTGTAAACTACTAGGTTGTAACATTTCAGTTAATTTCCGACCCCGTTGACAACACCAACTGTATTGCCGTGGCCCTCATTGTCTTCTTTATAATGGAACCAGCCTATTAGCTATGTACAATTTATAGAAATTACCCTCGAAATAGGAATAATGCTTTAAAAACAGGACAGTTTGAATTTACTCTTAGATATTCTTTTTATTAAAAGTGCACAGAAGGAAATCATCTCTGTACATGAGGGCAAGAGGCCCTGCAAAGCACGGTGTTATCTTTAAGAGCAGTCCTGTGGAGAAATGTTTTTCCTATGTGTGCTTTTCTGAGGCTGCCAGCCCCCGACAGAGAGAGCCCACAGTCCGCCATTTGACGACTAAAATGAGCTATAGGTATATTGTTAGATTTGCCTGGTATCGCTCTTACATGCATTAATGATAAAATAAAGTACAATTTGGAAGGTATATATGTATTATCTAACACATGAATGTTAAACACGATCTATGTATTTATATGGAATTATATTTATACAGTGTTTTAAAGCTATAAAGCGAACTTCAGCTACTCGGACTAAATTACACCTTCTTTTGGCTGGAGTGTGACGGATTATTCTTGCCAGACTATCGCACCCAGGAGTGCCCAGAAAGGACCATTGATGCCAGCCGTAATGAGCCCAAGGGACGGATGTATGGATTTCTGTTGAGCAGTCCAAGGCACTACCTGGAAAGCACTCCCGATGGTCTCCTCCCCATACTTTGACTGACAGCGTGCTCTGCCTATGAAGATGCAGAACCAGCAGGTCAAGCTCGTAACATGAAGAAATGGTCTGCCAATATTTTAGTCTTAGGATGTATAGTGTGTGCCACTGGTATTCCGAAGCAGATAGCCCAAAACTTAGACATGCCGCAAAGAAGTGAAATGGGGCCCTTGCCAGCAGTTGAAGGTGCCAACAAGCCTGATAGTTTGTTTTTAGGACTATGCACTTTCTTCAAGAATCCCTCTCTCTCTAGCGTGGGTTTTCATGGTCATTGAAGGGCTGTTCAAGGCTACAGCACACAATTGGTCCAAGGTGGGTGCATGTCCCACCTTCTCTGTCCCCTGGCCTAGGGTGCTCGGGAGCGGGCAGCAGCGCCATCTGTTTCCAATTAATAATTAGAAACAGATGGCGGTCAGCGCTGGTAGCGCTGGTTTTTCGCCTACAGCGGCGGGCACCAATCCCGGGCTTGTTAATGTATAGTGCACCAATTTAAGATGGTGGCCATACGTCATGCCTTATGACATAATTAACGTCATGATGAGGCTGTCTCGTTTCTTTTGCTGTTGCTTGTTTTTTTTAATTTCCATCACGTATGAGACAATGATGAGCCTGCCCACATAAAGTCCTGCTTACAACAATCCAAAAATGTAATCTGACCAATGGGCCGCTACATTTCATTCCATCTTCTATTTGCTGTGTTTACTGCATCCATAGATTTGAGCACCTACTGCTGTCTTGCTTTGGTCAGAATAAATTGTAGATCTGATAGCTGTTTGCGCTTTACACATACACCAATAACGTATAAACCCCAGCTGTTACTTTGCATTAACATTAAAGATTAAAGAACTCCCACAGATGGTTATAGTGTGTCACTTCCTTCTGGGAAATAAAATTCAACCACTGTTGAATTACAAAGCTCAACACACGCTGCAAAACTAACAGTCCCAGAAGCCACAGCGATTATAGCATCCGAAAGTTATTTTCAGCCATTGGTGGTGATGTCGTGCAAAGTGCACTGTGGGAAACATGGTCTATGATGTCTTTAACCACTGTCTGTACAAACTAAAAAGGACTGCATCAGTCAGCCACCTTCCTTCTACGGAATCAGAGCCAGTGCTCTGTGTACGTCATATACTTCACATTTTGTGTGCAGCGGCCTCGGTGGGTGCAGGTAAGTGGATTTCTCTATTCCTGAGGATCTCACACCTCACGGGGCAGATGGCTTACTCTCGGTCCCTCTGGTTTTCCCTCCCCACTCCTTAGCCGTGCCTGGCCTTTCCAAGCTTGCTTTGATGTACTGAGTTGCAATGCATCTCAATTAGGGCCAAATAGTGCTGCTTGTGAGTCTGAGA
This sequence comes from Triturus cristatus, assembly GCF_964204655.1. NCBI lineage: Eukaryota > Metazoa > Chordata > Amphibia > Caudata > Salamandridae > Triturus > Triturus cristatus. The sequence continues at coordinate 1,101,113,470 of NC_140585.1, read as the reverse complement.
TGCCTCTGTTAATTTTTAGGAGGGATATGGCTGAGGTTTGGGCAAGATCAATCAATCATGGCATTTGTAAAGCGCACTACATACCCGCGAGGGTGTCAAGGCACTGGGGGGGTGGGGAGCTGCTACTGTTCGAAGAGCCAGGTCTTGAGAAATCTTCTGTAGGTCAGATGGTCTTCGATCTGCCGTAGGAGGATGGGGAGGGTGTTCCATGTCTTGGCGGCGAGGTGGGAGAATGATCTGCTGCCGGCAGTCACTCTTCAGATGTGGGGGACGGTGGCGAGGGCGCGGTCTGTGGAGCGGAACTGGCGGGTGGGGGTGTAGAGGCTGAGTCGGCTGTTGAGGTACGTTGGTCAGGTGTTGTGGAGTGCCTTGTGTGCGTGGGTGAGGAGTTTGAAGGTTATCCTCTTGTTGACAGGGAGCCAGTGCAGGTCTCTCAGGTGGGCTGTGATGTGGGTGCGGCGAGGGATGTCAAGGATCAGGCGTGCGGAGGCGTTCTGGATGCGTTGAAGCCGTTTCAGGAGTTTGGCCAGGGCTCCTGCGTAGAGTGCGTTTCCGTAGTCCAGTCTACTGCTGACGAGGGCCTGGGTGACAGTCCTCCTTGTTTCGGTGGGGATCCACTTAAAAGATCCTGCAAAGCATGCGGAGGGTGTTGAAGCAGGAGGAGGAGATGGCGTTGACCTGCTTCGTCATGGAGAGGGTAGAGTCGAGGATGACCCCTAGGTTGCGTGCGTGGTCGGTGGGTGTTGGGGGTGTTCCTAGTGCAGTCGGCCACCAGGAGTTGTCCCAGGCTGAGGGGGTGGATCCGAGGATGAGGACCTCCGTCTTGTCCGAGTTCAGCTTCAGTCGGCTTTTCCTCATCCAGTCGGCGGCGGCCTTCATTCCTTCGTGGAGGTTGGTTTTGGTGGTGTGGGGGTCCTTGGTGAGGAAGAGGATCAGCTGGGCATCGTCGGCGTAGGAGATGATGTTGAGGTCGTGCCGTGGTGCGATGTGGGCGAGTGGTGCCATGTAGACGTTGAACAACGTTGGGCTGGGGGATGAGCCTTGGGGTATGCCGCAGATGATCTCTGTGGCTTCGGAGCGGAACGGGGGGAGGCGGACGCTCTGTGTTCTGCCGGAGAGGAAGGAGGAGGTCTAGTCCAGGGCCTTCTCTTGGATTCCGGCTTCGTAGAGGCGTGTTTGTAGTGTGCGGTGGCAGACTGTGTCGAAGGCGGCTGACGGGTCCAGGAGGATGAGGGCCGCGGTGTCTAGCAGGGTCCTGATGTCATCGGTGGCGGCGATGAGGGCAGTTTCGGTGCTATGGTTGCTGCAGAACCTGAACTGGGACGGGTCCAGGATGCTGTTCTCCTCGAGGAAGCTGGTCAGTTGTTTGTTGATGGCCTTTTCGATGATCTTCGCCGGGAACGGGAGCAGGGAGATGGGCCGGAAGTTCTTGCGGTCCTTGGGGTCCGCCTTTGGTTTCTTGAGTAAGGCGTTGATCTCTGCATGCTCCCAGCTCTCCGGGAAGGTCGCTGTCTCAAAGGAGATGTTGATGGTTTTCCGGAGATTGGGTGCAGTGGTGCTGCTGGCTTTGTTGAAGATGTGGTGTGGGCAGGGGTCTTCCGGGGATCCGGAGTGGACGGTGTTCATGATCTTGACGGTGCCGTCATCGTTGATGTTGGTCCAGGTGATCAGGTGGTTGGTGCGGGTGGTGGTCATGGGAGCGGGGGTCTCAGTGGTTGCCGGGGTGGTGACTGCGTTGAAGCTGTCGTGGATGTCTGCGATCTTGCGATGGAAGAAGGTGGCAAGCGAGTCGCACAGGTCTTGCGAAGGTGAGATGTCATTGGTGTTGGAGCTGGGGTTGGAGAGTTCCTTCACGATGTTGAAGAGCTCTTTGCTGTTGTCTAGGTGGTCTTTGAAGGAGGTCCTTTTGGCGTATCTGATGAGGTAGTGGTGTCTGCGGGTGGCGCTATTGTGGGCTGCATAGCTTTCCGGTGTTCGTTCACAGATCCAGTTTTTTTTAGTTTTCGGCAGGTTCGCTTGGAGGTCTGGAGGTCCTCGGTGAACCAGCTGGCTTTCTTGCTAGTGTGGGTGTTGGAGGGCTTCTTGAGCGGGGCGAGGGTGTTGGCGCAGTTGTTGATCCACTGTTTGAGGTTGCGAGCGGCAGTGTCGGGGTCGGTCGGATCTGCAGGTGGGCTCCGGGCGAGGGTTGTGGAAAGCTGGTCTTCGGTGACTTTGCTCCAGCAGCGGCGCGGCATCTGTTGGATGCGGTGGTGTGTGGTGGGTTTCCGGGAAGGTGAAGTGGATGCAGCGGTGATCGGTCCAGTGGAGCTCGGTGGTGTGGTTGAAGGAGACGTGGGAGCTTGCGGAGAAGATGGGGTCAAGCGTGTGGCCAGCTGAGTGGGTGGGTGTAGCGACGAGTTGTCTGAGTCCGAGGTTGGCGATCAGGGTGGAGGAGTTGGTGTCTTTGTTGCTCTCGAGGTGAAAGTCCAGGTCCCCGAGGAGGATTTAGTCCGTGGAGGCGAGGGCGTGTGTGCTGACGAGGTCGGTGATGGAGTCGCTGAACTGTGCTCGTGGTCCGGGGGGGTCTGTAGATGAGGGTACCTCTGGTTTCTTTTGGGTGTTTTGAGGCTGTTTTTTTGGTCACGTCTGTAAAGATGCAGCAAAGAAAAGCGGAATGAACACGGAGCCATCACCACTGTTTAAGATTAATTCCAGCATAGCAATCACATTTTCATCTTTAACAGTTGAGGCTCTTCAGCAGAGTGTTTCATTTTTGCTAGCCTCATTTATTAAAAAAGAAAAAGAAAAAAATAATATATATATTCAAACATTGATGGGCTTCGTGTCAGCCGTCCTCATCTATCTTTCTATTAGTCTGTCATTTACATTTTGGTTCTGCTCACTGCATATACATGAGACAATACATGAGCCCACTTCTGGTATTGTCTCGCTTGTACAGTGAATGGCAGCAGTTTTCCCACGCACATCCACATAACAAGCTCTTTTTTAGGTTTCACCGACAGCGGAGTTGTACGTGGTTACAGTTGCAGAGACACATTTTCTATTACTTCACAATCCCAGTGGCCCGAGGCAGTAGAACAGAAGAGAGTGTGATCTTTGATAATCTATACCCCGCCCTTATTGCTAACGCAGAATCTGCGAATCACTAAATTGCCCTGATGCGTGTGATCTGCTGCTGGCTGGAACCATTAGTTTTGGGAACCGTGTTTTCAAACCTTCCAACCCTCCCATCATTGTTTTAGTAATACCTCCCACCCGCCCGTCGCTGCTCTCAATTCCCCTTATCCTCCTGTAGTAGCTTTCAGCTCTCTCCCACCCTCCTTTTGTTGCTTTTAATTCCAAAATGCCCAGGACGAAGCATGCGGCAGAGTCAAGCATGTATTCCTGAATTAGACTGCAAGACCCAATGTGTAGTAATTGTATAGCTATCCAATCCCGGCGGCACACTTAGAAGGTACCATAGGCGAGACCTATTGGCTATGCCAATGCTTGTTTATTTACTGCCCACTGCTCTTCTCATTGACTTCCTTGTTTGGTCGCCAGCTTTACTTCCACTTTACCACAGCAACTTCTGGGTAAGGGCAACATACACAAACTCTAAACAGGACACGTCTGAAGGAGCACTGCACACAGATACACTATGTAGGTGTAATCACTGTGCACACAACACCACGAGGAGACAACATTCACTATGTTGCAAAAGAACAAATCAAGTCAGATGAGTCCATTCACAAGCATGCATGTGTATATTCGCTGCTAGATCGATATCTACACTTTTTACTATTCATTATTTCCAAGTGGAGATTTACACATAGGTGCAGATGTTATCAGTGATGTCACTGACCATGTTATGAGTGATCTAATATTTCAGGTCATAAGTAGTGCATTGTGGGGGCGTAAGTTATAGTTAGCTCAGGTAACTATAACTAGTGAATTTCTATGGTTTTTTATGAGTATATTCTGAGCCTAAGTATAAATCACTCTAACCTTCGTTTTTTTCAGTGATTTTCTATGTTTTTTTAAAGGGTATCTTCTAGCTGTAACCCGTAAACTTTGAAAATGGGTGTGTGAGTGAATAGGTCGGTGAGTGGGTGTATGAATGGCTGTATGCGTCTGAGAATGGGTGTGGGAGCGGCTGTATGGTTCTGTGAGTGGATGTGTATGTGGCTGCATGGGTCTGTGAGTGGGTGTGTGAGTGCCTGTGTAAGTCTGTGAATGGGTGTGTGAAGGCCTTTGTGTGTTTGTGACTGGATGCATGAATGGTGCTATGGGTGTGTGGGTGTTTGAGTGGGTGTGTGAGTGCCTGTGTGGGTGTGTGAGTGGTAATATGGGCCTGTGAGTGGCAGTGTGAGTCTGTGATTGGGTGTGTGAGTGCCTGTGTGTGTCTGTGAGTGGGTGTGTGAGTGGTGCTTTGGGTCAGTATGAGGGTTTGTGAGTACCTGTGTAAGTCTGTGAGTGGGTGTGTTGGGTGCATGTGTGGGTCTGTAAGCAGGTGTGTGAGTGTCTGTGTGGGTCTGTGACTTGGTTTGTGAGTGGCACTGTGGATTTGTGAGCGGCTGTGTGGAACTGTGAGTGGGTGTGAGAGTGGTGCTATGGATTTTGGGCATTTGCATGATTAGAGTATCTAAAGGGAGAACCATGGACTCTGCTGTCACCAGGAGACCACAAGAAAGAAACCACTCATAGTCATTACAGATCAGATTGCTCTCAATTAGATGTACAATGCATTTACCTCCATTAAGGATTTCAGATTGTTTTTCAACGTAGGATGCGAGAGGACATGCATTTGATTTGCCTTCGCAAAGCCTACGAAGTTATGAACATCTGTACTTTACTAAAGTGGAGCTTCACCTGGGGCACCTGCTTTGTTTATATTTGTAAGTGCTTCCTGTTGATTTTTAATTTCTGTGAAATGACCATCAGGGCCAGAAAAGCTCCAGGGACCCCATTCTCTGGGGCCCGGTCAAAATTCAATGAGGGAGGGGGACCGAGCGGCACCACTCCTCCATCAAATTTTGACTGATTTTGGCCCAGGGGCCCCAATCCTTCGGGCCCAGCCTTAATTCAATGGGGGAGGGTGGCTGCGCAGCGATTTTGGCCCCAGGGACCCTATCCCCCAGGGCATGGCCATGTCTCTCTGGGTGCCTATTCCCACCCTGGGTATTCAGTGTGCTATGGGACCACGGGAGCTGGCATTGCTCTCACATACAGGGAGGTGCTATAAATGCAGATCCCTGCATGCTGGAACAATTTTTTCATCTGTTTCCCAGCCCACATGACAGCAGGCAGGGGAACAGCTGAAAGGTTCAATCCCAGCAAGCAGGAGCGGTTTGACAGCTCCCACTTGCTGGAAGCAGAGTTACGTTTGCTCTCGCTTGCTAGGAGATGTCACAGCTCCTGTCAAGCAAAAGCAAACCGCTGTATCCCAGGGTTGGTCTCCCTGGGACATAGCAGGATCCAGCCCTGGGGTGTGGTGGTCCCCAGAGGTGTGGTGGTCCCCAGGGCCATATATGGCTCCAGGGGGGGAGCTGTGCAGGGTTTTCCTGGCGGTGACAGGCAGTGAAAACTGACCCGTATGTTTGCCTATCTAAATTTGGTGAGCAGGCAAAGGCAGACATAGAGGTCAACCTCTGGTAACCCTTACTGCATCAGGCTATTGAAGGGGTCTCGCCATGGCTGTAACCATGGCAGAGACAGAGCAGTCTGCCCCAAAAGTCTACCCGCATTTAAGTCGAACGTGTGGACCATTATGTTGTCAGTAAGGAAACTCCTTCGCTGTTGCAACAAAATATCCTAACTGCCAACATATTAATCAGATCCTAAACCTAAGGTGATTGATACTGGCATTGGCCAGCAGGTTTTAGAGGGCATCTTAAATGGTCTTAGTGGAGGCATGAGATTGGCAGTTGAATGTAGTGAGGAAGATGTTGTTCTTGAAGCCATTTGAGGCTTCTGTGGTAAGGTTGGTCAACTCATGGTTAACCATTTGTTTAGTTCTGGGTAATTGGTTAATGGAGTGAGAGGAGACGGTCTTCGAAAATGAAAGTGGGACATGACAAGGAAGTGGAAAGATAGCTGTGGGTGTGAAATGCAGAGCCACATTGATATGTGGATAACCACAATATCTCCTCATAGACTGTCCAGCTTATCAATGCAATATATATGGTAGTTTTGGGGGCTTGAACATCGAAGGATATGGGTGGCAGATGGTGAGGTCTCTGTAATAGAGCTGGCATAAAAGCAGTATGTAGCAATGAGGCACGAAATGCCTGATATATGCATGACTGTGTAAGCACTGATTAGCATGATGTGAAATGTGTGTTGAGTATGTTTACTTTGTGTTGAGGTGAGTAGACTGCTTCTGATCTTCCTGGGATTGGATACCTATGAATAAAATGAGTGGTTATATTGTTTGAATGTCCGTGGAATGGTGCTGATGGTGAATGTTGTGGTGGATACGTTCTAGGTACTGGTTGGTGACTTGTGCTTTTAAACTGTGAGGTAGAAGTGTCCTGGCCCTTAGACTTATCAGGTGGTCACAGGAAACAAAAGGAATTTTCCTGGTCTTCCTCCACCCTTCCTTCGGATGCCAGGGATAGGATGCCCTGATTCATTGTATGAAAAAAGGGAGGTGATGGGAAAGTTTAGTGGACTCTGTTTGGCTATGGGGATGGTATTTGGAGGGGGGGGGGCAGGTTACCTATTCCTTTCATATCACTGCACTTGCATGGCTTTATCTGCGTTTATGAAACTCACTTATACCTCCCTCTTAGCATGAAGGTCTCAGAGCCATTTATCTGGGGTTGAGCAATAGAAGATCATATGATGTATTCCCTACTGCTGTTGCATGCATAGAGTTACCTGATCAGCTTTTTTATTTCTTTTATACTCTCCCTGTGCAAACACTGTCTGGTGTTTTTTTATAAACCTTTTTATTAGGTTTTGCATTATGCCATGACATAAATATAGTGTCAAAACGTGCTGTGTCCCTTGCTCCTGACCTCCCTGTGCCCGCCCTATACATAAGCAGCACAATCATACAAAAGTTAAAGATCGGCACCTTGACCCCATGTATGACCTGATCTCGCTCTCAATGGCTGGAACAACATGGCGTTCACCTGTCAGAAATATGCCTCTATACCCACCCACTCACCTCAAACCTTGCTGTGCTTCTTAGGGCATCCCCTATCTGCCTAAACCTGCTTCTCACTAACCGTGCACAAGGCTTCTCCCAGCTTCCACGCAGCCTCCGACGGCAGAGATTCTGCTTTCCAGTGGCACACCACATCCCTCTTATTCAATGTGAGACCCATCCAGAAATATTTCGTTCTGTATAGAGTCAGTTCTAGGTCTTCAGTGATGTGCAAGAGGACAAGCTTCAGGTCTCGCAGTATTGACTGAGCCAGGATGTGCCCCATGCATGTCAGAACATCCTCCCACAGTGGGTGAAGAATGGTGCATCCCCACGAAGTGTGCTTAAAGGCTCCGGTTTGACTGTGGCACCGCAGGCACAGGATGAGGTAATCACCCCCATGTGGCAAAGCCTGTGGCATGTGTGGTAGGTTCTATGTAGATATTTAATTGAATTAGATGTAGTCTTGCGGAAATCGCTGCACTCCTTGGGGAGGCACAAGGCTCCATCCAGTCATTGTCAAATAAGGCTCCCAAGCGGCTTCTAGCGGATGAAAGTCGGGTAGTTTGTCCAAATCAGTAAGATAAGGCTGGAGGGCATGTCGCAGATATAAATATTGGAGAAATGGACCACAGTGGAGGGTATAGTCCTCCTGCAAGGTTTGATAGGATTTAAGTGTCACACCGTCCAGCACATCTTCCAAGGTGGAGATCCCAATGGTATCCCAGCGGCAAAAATCGCGACAGCCGTATCACCTGTGGAAGAATGGTGCCCACCTACAAGGGCGTCTGGGCCATTAGTCTGTTGTCCCAAGCCAGGGCTTTAAAAGTCGATCGCTACATCAAGATCCTCATCGCCGGAGGAAGAGCCTGCGGAAGCCTCCAGCCATATAGGAGGTGGAGTATGGTCGTGTCTCCAAGAGCCCACTTCTCAGTAGTGTGGGTTGGATCTCCCTGAGTGTCTAACCACCACTCATTGACTTTTACAAGGTGAGTGGCACTATAATAACAAGGCCGAATGTTTTTCCAAAGATCCGTATTTTCAGCATTTGTGGGCCCGAAGTCTCAGGCTGCGTGAAGAAGATTGACGCATTATCTGCATAAAGGGCGATGCAGTCTGACAATACAGGGCTCCAGTTGAACTCTGATATCTGTCTGGTGGGATTTAATTGGATCTGATTGAGTCTCTGGTTGTTTTTGGGAGTAACAGGTGCCATGGTTTGCTTCCTACTGTAGCACTGCAAAGGCTGGATTATCATTTGAGGGATTTTTTCTTCCCTCATGGATGAGGTTGTGAGGACCATGCATTGGATCTGAGGTTTATTGTGGGTAGCACCGGTTGTGTATCCTGTTTTCCACTGATACAATATCCATAGACACTGTACATTTCATGTTTTCTTCTTTGTGTGCATAACTCCTATTTTACAAAAAAGTATGTTTCCAAGTAATCCCTACAATGCTTACCAGTATTGTAAGAAAATGAAAAAATCAATGTACAAATCCTCAATATTATAAATGTAAATGACAAATGTGTTCATGGTACAAAAACTGAGATCACCTGTAGGTCTTGTGAACTTTACAGAAATGATTACAAATTGATCAAGTGGTGCTTTTAAACAGTGGAACAAGTATTGGCTACACAATGATTTAATTATTTAGTTGTAGATTTGTTAGGAATGGGGTCTCTAGTTGGCAGAGGTAGGCACCTTTGTCCAAATAGGGACCCTTGCTTTTAGTCAGGGTAAGGGGGATACACACTCTAGATGACCCCTACTCACCCCCTTGGTAGCTTGGCACGAGCAGACAGACTTATCCCAAAGGCAATGTGTAAAGTATTTGTACCAACACTCACATTATCACAGTGATAACACCACAAATGGACACCACACCGGTTTAGAAAAATAAAGTATCTTTATCTAAACTTAACAAGACCAAAACGACAAAAATCCAACATACAAGTATTAAGAAAAATGACTTTCAAAAAGGTTTTAGCAACTGAGTCCATACAAACCTATGGATGCGTGATTTCTTGCAAAGTACCTGTCGTTGCGACAAAATTCACCAAGCCAAACAGCCTCAGCGATGGGAAGCTTCGAAAAACAATGATGCGTCGGTCTTGAGACCCTCGTGGATGCGATGCGACAGATCCGCTGTACACAGGGGAGCGATGCGTCGGGTCCGGTCTGTAGGGGGAAGCGATGAGTAGATTCTGAGACAACTCCGATCTGCGGGCGATGCATCGGGGAAAAACTTGCCGCACAGGAACGATGCGTGGAAATCCGGACTATGTCGGCGAACAATGCTGCGAGCGGCGCTGCATCGACCTTTTCAGCCGCGATCCTTCAATGTGTCAATTCTTGCCACGGCGACAGGCGCTGCATCGGTTTCGGCAGCGGCGAGGCGATGCGGGGAGATTCTTCTCGCACCATGACGTTGCGTCGGATAACATTTGCAAGAAGATCGATGCGTTGATTTCCTTGTTGTTGCATTGCTTTTACTAGCTCCCTACAGCAGAAACAACCTCCAGAGGCCCAACACAGTCACAGGCACCTCTTGGCAGGTCAGAACTCCCAGCAAGGAAGTTCAGGGGAGCTGGGGGCGAAGTCTTTGTGTTCCTGAGACTTCAAAACAGGAGGCAAGCTCCATTCGAGCCCTTGGAGACTTTTCTCAAGCAGGGGACAAAACACATAGCAAAGTCCTTTTCCTTTCTTTGCCAGAAACAGCAACTGAAAGCCAACCCCAGACACACCAAGGGCAGTACTTCTCCTCAGTTTCTCCAGCTCTTCTCCTCAGCTTCTCCAGCTCTTCTCCTCAGCAAAGGTTCCTCTTGATTCCAGATGTAGTCTAAAGTTTAGGGATTTTATGTCTAATACTTATACCCAAAAATGTCTTTGTTCTCTTTGTGCAAGGGTCTCTGAGCCCAGTAGAAACCAGTGTTGTCCTCTCTTGTGCAGCTGCCCGGTAGGAGGTGGAGACAACATTGTGTAAGGCAAACAGGCCCTATTCAGGTGCAAGGGAAATCTCCTTTCACCACTCTACATGCAGACCGGGCCTATTCAGGTGCTAGTGAGAACTCCTCCCCCTACTCTGAATGCAGCCCAGGTCTATTCAGCTCAGCCCTAACTCATTCAGGAAAGGCAGGACACACATCAACTCTCCCCCCCCCCCCCCCCCCCCCCTTGGTAGCTGTCTGAGAGAATGCACCTCCCCAGCCCCCGTCACTCCAAAACCAGACAGTCAATACAAAAACAGGCAGGGGCACACAGAATGGTTAAACAAGAAAATGCCTACTTAAAGTGGCATTTTCAAACACACAATTTAAAAACAATCTTTAATAAAAGATGTTATTAAATTCTGAGTTCAGAGAGCCTAAACTTTATTTTTCTATCTTATCCCTATACGAAGATATGCTTGTAAAATGTTACAAAGCATTCCCCATTCTTTCCAATGAGACAAGATAGCCTTTCAATAGTGAAAAACGAAATTGGCAGTATTTCACTATCAGGATATGTTACACACATCAGTACATGTCCTACCTTTCACATACACTGCACCCTGCCCAGGGGGGTACCTTGGGCCTACCATAGGCGTGTCCTATATGTAAGAAAAGGGAGGGTTAGGGCCTGGCAAGTGGGTGCACTTGCCAAGTCGACATGGCAGTTGGCAAACTGCGCACAGGCACTGCAGTGGCAGCCCTGAGGCATCCTTTCAGGGCTACTCATGTGGGTTGCACAATCAGTGCTGCAGGCCCACTAGTAGCATTTGGTTTACCAGCCCCGGCACACTTAGTGAATTTTACTAGGGACCTACTAGTAAATCAAATATGCCAATCAGGGAGAACCAATTATAATAACAATTTACACAGAGAGCATATGCACTTTAGCACTGATCAGCAGTGGTAAAGTGCCCAGAGTCCTAAAACCAACAAACACAGGTCACAAAAAAATAGGAGGAAGAAGTAAAATGTTTGGGGATACCCCTGCAAAAAGGGCCAAGTCCAGCAAGATTTATGTAGCTTGAACCCGAACTCTTTGTGAGTGAGAGCGATGTAAAGAAAAATATAGGTTCAGTTATAGACCGTGTGAGAAACGTCCCCATTTTGTGTGGTCTTCTCCATTTCTATGCTGAATTGTATTGCTTTTTTAGATTCTGCACACTAGGGCACTGCTGTCCACTACCCAATGCATGTGCTCTCACCTCTAAAACATGTAACTATTTCCTAATCCGTGATTGAAATATTTAGCTCTCCTTTAAGGGCATATTATTTGACAAGGAAAACATGACTAGAGGCCTACGATCGTAGTGTGGCTGCTGCAGTTTAAACCTGTAGCCTGACATGTCAAATGAACACTATTGACTAGGACAGAACCTTCTTTTTCAATATTAATACGTCACTCTACTGTAGATTTGTAGCCCAAAATGTGGGGTGCATGGAATGCAAAAGTGGGATATGTAGAAATGTAATGTAACCATGGCCATGCAGTAACAAGCTCAAAAAATCTGTTTTCACTGTGGAAGGCTCTGGTTGTCCTATGAGAATACTAGAGTTCAGGTTAAAATAATATTTCTCCTATCATTTTTGGGACAAGCTGGAAAAATGATTCAACAACTATTTTAGTATGTGTTAAAAATCCAATTTAATAGCAGAGTTAGATTATTAATAAATATTTAGGAAAATAAACTTTTGAAAGTTACCATTTCCCTTCTTAAAGCTCTTGGAGGCTAATTTGCTTTAGCCTAGCAGCAACAGCTGTCCAGCTAGTGCTTGAACCTAATGAGGTGCTAAAACTGCAGACCATTGAGACTCAGGAACATCATTAACGTAATAAACGTTTAAAGAGCCTGCCCATTCACAAGCAAATAGAAGGTGAGAACTGAGGAAGAAACACCTGTGTTTCCCCAACCAGGCTGGCTCCAAACCCAATGAAAGGGGAGCTATCCCCAGAACCAGTTTTTAGTGATAACAAAGGAGGTGATTACTTATTTCCCTGGTCAAACATCTAGGTGAGCACACCGGAACTGCAGAGAGGGAGAAAGGGTTTCTGCATCTTTTATTTTAAGAGTTAGGTGCTCTGTGGGATTAGCTGTAGCAGTGCAAACAGGAACTGCTGAAAATGTGGGTATCATTGTCCCTGGGACTTTTTACCCCCTTAGTGAGGGACTAGTCAGGAGCCGCCCCCACCCTCTAGCTACTGCCAATCATAAATTTAACACTGAAAGGCACCCACTTATAACACTTTATGGGCCTGTGAAAGAGCAAGTACTGCATCTGATGTTTGAGAACTGTGAGGAAGCTTGAAGGGCTGGACCTAATTCCACTTGTACCCAGGACAAAAAAGTGAACTCCAGTGACCTGTTTACTGACCTGTGTGTCTACAGGGACATGCCAAGCTGCAAGATGTCTTTTTCTTGAAGTCCCCACCTGACCATTTGGACTGGACCTCAACTGGACTCTGTTTGTGGCCTCTACTAGAGTGAATCTTGACCTCTACGTGTTGTCCCTGAGGTCCTGGGACACTTGCCTGTGGCCAACTGGACTTATCCAACAAACTCTGAAAAGTTGGGACTTAGAAAAATGGGTCACCTTCTCGGACCTTTTCCACAACAGCAACTCTGTTTCATCTGACCCTTGGCGATAAGGTATCTGGCCTCGTGGACCTCATAGTCCGATACAGCCTGCAGCCTTGTTCCGCTGCAAGATTTTGAGCTCTGAAAAACAGACTAAGGCAAAGTAGAAATCTCGACTGCATGTAGGTGCGAAAAGTCTGTCTTCCTTGGCATCAAATTTGAACTTTTCCCACTCTAACTTGTCCCACCAAAACCAACAACTTTAGCAAGACCTCATCAAATTTGAACTTTTCCCACTCTAACTTGTCCCACCAAAACCAACAACTTTAGCAAGACCTCATCAAATGGCTATCCAACTTCAAGAGAACTTCCTTGGATACTCACTGCAACCTAACACCACTGAAGGATTTTGAATTTCTCTCCAGAGGCTAAGATTGAGCCAGATTTATATCTTGGTGGTAAGAATACTCCATTGCAACAGAGTATTCTTACCACCAAGATGATGGTCTGCTCACCCTGACCATAGTTTGGGCACGCTGAAGACTCAGTAAGGGCAGTCGAAAAATTGGCTTTATATCCACCCACCTAACTCAGATGTGTGGACTTCTAGCCATTTTTTGACTCCCCATCACCAGGCACACTCTAGTGGTAAGGGCAGAAAAAAGCTTAACATGCCCCAATCACCATGGGAGATCGCTCCCATTGCAAGGGAGGCATTTGTTTTTAAAAGAAATGTTTCACTTCGAAATTTATTTATTTTTAAATAAGTGAAAAAAAGTTTGATGGAGCTGGGCTTCAAACCTAAAAAACACATTGACAGAAATCACTGTGAAGGTGGTTCATGCCAACGCTTTAGAAATGACAGCTGGCTTTGCGGTCATTTTTTAAATTTGGTAAGTGGGTACTTTGTCAGGGCAACGGAGTAATATACTCCGTTGCCCTGATGGAGTCAACCCCATCTGAAAATAAATAAAGCAGGCCCTATGTCCTTAGATGAAAGATTTGACTGTGAAGATCCTGCTCACATGTTCGACGTGCACTACATCGCACTGGGCCTGAAATAACACATAATGCCAGTCACCCATGAACTGTGAATACTGATTAACAGTTTAATTTTTCTTGGCGTTGTTGGTCTTAAATCATTACTAATTCATATCTGCTCTCCCCTTGTTGGATTTTTGACATTTTGGTGCCATTTTGTTTATGGAACTTTGCCTAGTTTTATACATTCGAGTGGGATTTTTATTGTGTTATGTTTTTTTACTTTTTAACTGTTTTCGTACTTTTAAATGCTTTACACATATTCTCAAAGTTAAAACCCCTGTCTGCCTGTGCCATATCTATCAAGGATTCAGCTCAGGTTTAAATTACTGAGACCTTTGCCTGGACCTAACAGGCTAGTAACTTTATTACTTGTGGTAGTCTACTATCCACCCCAATTAATATTTCTCACCCTATACCTCTCTCAATGTATCCTCTACCTCAACTATTTCACTCATCTCAAACCGCTTTCTACTACTATTTCCAATGCACTACCCTATTTCTCACCCTATGCCTCTCTCAATATCTTTAATCTACATATACTTCTTTCCATTATGCATCTGTATATTTTCCATGTACTTATGGATCTATATATTTATTACTTTTCTTCTAATTCAGCATATCCAATGCACTACCCTATTTCTCACCATATACCTCTATCAATATATCCTCTACCTCCACTTTCTCATTCAACCCCATACCACTACTATGATCCCCAAAATAACCCTTTCTAGACTCTTCCCTACTCTAACCCTCCTTGCATGATCTCATACCTCTTTTACTATACCGATCCCCCAAAACAAGCCTTTCTAAACCCTTGCCTATGACTCTTCCCCTCCACATCCCTTTTACTCACCCCAAGCTTCCTCCTACTGCTATGATCTTCAAAACAAAAAAAAGTCTAAATCCTTCCCTCTTCTATCCTTCCACTATCCTTTTCAATCCAAATCACAGACTAAGATGTCTACTCATATTTCATTATACTAATCCTTTATAGGTTCCAGAGTAGCGTGCTACTTGCCGAAAAAGCACTTCAACACCCCATCAGGGGTAGCAAGCGCTATATAAATGCAAACCTTTTTCCCTCTTCTATTCCTCCGCTATCCTTCTCAATCCAAATAACTGACTAATATCCACCACTCAAATGACTTTCATAGTTCGCTCCACTAATTCATCAATAATCCTTTGATTTCTTGAGTAGCGTGCTAATTGAAAAAAAAACCCTCCAAAACCCCATCAGGGGTACCAGGCATTATATAAATGCAAACCTTTTTTCCCTCTTCTGTCCTTTCGCTATCCTTCTTAAACCAAATAACTGACTAATATCCACCACTCAAATTACTTTCATATTTCACTATACTAATTCAACACTAATCCTTTATAGGTTCCGGAGTAGTGTGCTACTCACCGAAAAAGCACTTCAACACCCCATCAGGGGTAACAAGCACTATATAAATGCAAACCTTTTTCCCTCTTCTATCCCTCCGCTATCCTGCTGAGTCCAAATAACTGACTAATATATCCACCACTCAAATTGCTTTCATATTTCACTATACTAATTCAACACTAATCCTTTATGGTGTCCAGAGTTGTGTGCTACTCACTGAAAAAGCGCTTTGACGCCTCATCAGGGGTAGTAAGCACTATATAAATGCAATTACAATACAATGGCCTCTATCTATGGTGCGCTTGCCCTGGTTTATTTCCTTCAATATTGTTACCAGTAGTTCCATCCATGTTTACTCCAGATCTACTTTACTGGGTGACAAGGTGGAACTTGTGGGGAAGAAAGGAGATCCCTGAAAAGTAGTCAAGAGGGTAAGTGTTTGATTAATTCAGTACCTGATATTTTTAATTTAGTTTTTCATTACACAGAGCCACTAGTGCAATTATGGAGATACAGTCGCAAATATATAGCAATCATGTTACTTTGCTAAACAGTCCGAAACCGGCATTGCTATCCCACCCTCCTTGCACATTTGGTTTATAAGGCTTTCATCAGGGCAGGGTATCAAGCAAGGTAAGAGTTGACACAGAGAGAAAATACATTATAACTGTTATTAACACTCGCAAATATTCCAAATTATTCTAATTCTAGTAATATTACAATAACAATACAATCATCACCAAATTCTTCATTGTATTTTAGTTTATTCTGCAAGAAACCAATAGAAAAAAAATCCTAGGAGACAATTTGTTTTCTACGGCCTACCCAAAACAGAACATCCTCTGATGATCTGCAAAATATCTAGAATTATGGCACGTCTATCCAAACACTGCACCCATTTTCTTTGAGCTCCTACTGAAGCAAAGCCATAATGTTTCAAAGGCGCCATGATAAAAGTATTGGTGGTCTAGCCTTTAACTCTGCCACAGATTTTATTTCTATTAGATAGAGAGGCATTATATATCAATATTTCCCAGTGATTGTTGAATAGAGGTATTACATCAGAGTCTGAATAGACTTCCACTGCTCCTTCAATTTACCTCTGACTTTTTTTGTCCATGAATGGCCTTTTTTTATTAATAAAGTGTACCAAAATGTAATGAAATAGGCATCATCAATGGTTTTCATGATACATAATTTCATTTTTGGGAGTGAAATGTTCTTACAGGAAAAGGGATCCAGCACTGGGGCAAAATTTGCCCCAGGTGTGCTGAAGTGGTTTTTGATGATTGTGAGTCACTTTTTATATAACTGAAGACCCCTTCTTCAAGTAAATTAAGGAATAGGACCATTATGTTGACACCGGGACCAAATTCACATAAGAATTTGAGTATGGAAAGTAGGTTTACTGGAGTGTTGAGGCCTGAACCTACAATGACAATAGCCCCAAGAGGCCAAGTAATTGATCAGTGCTTTCCTATACATTAACATCGGATACGGTGCTGAATATCTTTGTGCGAACCTTACATCATAAAACTTCTCCAATATTACTTTTTCCTGCAGGAAATACCACACACATCTGTTGCAGTTTGATGGTGAAGGAGGCTGGCGCTTTGAGCATCTGGACACTGCTACTCGCTTATCCCTAAGTGATGAAAAACAAAGACTAGAATCGCAACTTGCAGGCATTCCTAAAATGCAAAGGAGGCTTAACGAACTTTGCAAAATACTTGGAGAAGATTCGGTGCTGAAAACAGTCGACAATGAAGAGTAAATATCTGAATGTGCGCAAAGAGACCCTTACTATATTTTTTTAGTTAAGAACTAAAAATGTGTTCAATGAGGCAACCGGATTGTATTGTGCGCATGTTTCGATATTCAATCTTAATGCTGTAAAGTGTGATCTGCAAACCTCAGTGTTATGGAATGATAGAAGATAGGAGTGATTCTAAGTGACAAAATAACCAAACATGCAGTATGGCCAACGAGGCACAATGAAGAAGCAATCCTGTGAGTACAAGCGCGCATGAGTTTACTGCTGTCAAAAAGAATGCTGATTGGACATGAGAACCCTGATACAAGTGTAGACCAAAATCTCAGGTACACACTAATGCAAGAGAAATTAAGAAAATATAACATGCCCGTAGAATTAAGTTTAGTTCTGAAATTACCGATATAGGCCATTTGCAGGTGAGTTCTATGCTACTTGAGTTGGCATTTTGCCTAGTTACTATACTCAGTAAAAAATACAATTTACATACCCGTCATTTTAAACTATTTTGCCTGAGAATGCAATTCCCTTTCAGATTTTTGGCCGAGAGGACTGTCACTTTTAAAAACACAGATCCATGTTTAGTTTAATTTAATTGAATATGTTTCCAATGATTCTGTTGACGTGATGAATGTGAATATTATGGTTGCTTGACACTTAAATGTAGGCTTAAATGTAGGCTGGCCTTTGCACTTGTGCAATATCATCAATGTTAGGCGACTGCAGCATGAGTTACTCATTCATGCATGTGAGTGAATTGCGTATGCATGGAAGTCATTTGTTTTAAAGAAGAGAAATCGCACTGAACAATTTAAAAGTCAAAAAGTCTTGAATTCTTTTTTTCTTTAAATTGATGCAGACAGCTGTGTCAAACAATAGAACAAAACCATGAGATAATATTGTTATTTTTAATAAATATTCAAAGTACTTTAAGATCAATATTCAATATTTTGTGTGTGCATAGGTAATCAATTATAGAGTTAAACTTTGTCGTACCTTCAATTTATGTTGTAAGATATCTCAGGTCGGAAACAAGTAGGCTGATGTTTATACTTTGGTATACTGTATAGCGGAGTAGCAATAGTCATGAAACAAAGATTTTATACCTCTCCCAAAAATGTATTTTCATCGCATAAAGCCGCAAGCAGGTCACCATCTAAAGTGAACAGTGGGCGATGTTGTCTCATATCATGGTGGTAGCCTATGACCAACAACATACTCTCCTGCTGCCTTTGTTAGGCAATCACGAACTATAGAGCTGTAATTTTGCCCCAAGCATTCGGGGGAGGCCAAACATCATTGTATGATGGGCCAAGGAGAACATTTTGGAAACAATGTTGTAAAATAGTGGACTTTCAGTATGGACACATGCTACTAAAATCTGAGGGGGATATTCAGTCATATCCCCCTGCCCTAATGCACATGGTATAATGGTAATCTAGCAATTATTTTGAGTGTTTTTGTTCCTTTTTTAATTCTAATATATGTATTCCCAATCCTAATTTTAAAGTCCGAAAACTGTACATAATAGATTTGTGGAATTCCGCCAATGGTTCTGTGCTTGCTTTCTGAGCCTTAAAGATGTGACTATATTTCAGGAGAACCAAAAATTGTGGTAGTTTACGCGGAACTGTATAGACTGTAAATTACATACCAAAAGGGCTGACTTTTGGTTTATTTTTTACAACTGCAAAACATATGTTTCGTGAAGTCTGTTGTAAAACTCATATGGAATCGTTACTAAATTCATCATTTTTAAAAGTTTTTATTTCGGAGTTTGTTTGAAATCATGACAATTTTAAAAATAGCTGTTCCCTCAGCACAAATGACTTCCCTTCGTATCATTCCTTATTTATTTAAAATGTGTCTTTTAAACAGGTGCTTGTGAATACGGTAGTTACAAACTGTTAATTAGACAAACCTTGTCCAATCAAATAACTGTATTGTTTTGGTCTTTTAAATTCAAAATGGAACCAACAATTGAATTCCACTGGACTTTGTTCTGTTTCATGTTAGTTTCATAAAGATGGTTGTTCTCAAAAGCAATATACATTGCTTTGCTTTTGTCATTTCAAAAGAGAATAAAGGTCTGGTATTTACAATTTTCTGTACTGTGTTTCATGAAGATAGTGCAAATTCATACTAGCTTTTTGTCTTAAGTGAGGTCCAGAAATATCGCTGTTAAACTACCAGCCAGGGCCAAAACCCAGAAGAAGAGCTTAGTGAAGTTCCAAGTTTAGACTCTGTCTCTTATTTATTATTGCTCGATTACCGTTTTCATCCGTTTCCTCAGCCAAAGTAAGTTTCCAGTCCTGTTGAGGATTTGTATTTGCAACAGCTATAGACGTGTGTTTTTTTCTGGCTTCTCTAGGTCCACCATCATCAGGGTTTACTGAAGACAAGAACAAAGCCGTGATGTTTTTGTTTAAAATGTTCTAACATTCCTCTGGTTCAAGATTGTCCATCAATTTATACTGAATGTCAGGCTTCAGTGTATTTGCTCTGCTGAAAATAGTTACTTCTTGTTTGTGTTTCAATGTGTGAAGGGACTCAGCTTGAAAGGGCAATTGCCATGTTATTTACTTAGGCAATCTCTGGATCTGGTTTGTTAAAATGGTTAATGCTCCAGTTGGCATACGTTGCCTACATTTGATAGACTGTATTGCTGATTCAGTGCCCGGTAGAATATTGTTTTGCAGCGCAGGCAGAGGACCGCAGTTTCTTTGAACCATCTACTGATCAGTATAGAGTTTGTTTCTTGAGGATGAATGTTCTGAAAGCAATACTTTGGACTGTAAACTTTTTAGGCTGTCCTATAATCGAGAATAGAACGAGCAACGACCTCAGCCCGGATGTTTTAGTATTTTAACAAATGCCTCTGTCCCAACACCCCCACACCAAAGTTGTTATTTTGTTTCTGGGACCAGTCTTTTAGCTTACAAATGACTGCCGCACTGAGTCTCTCTAGTAGTAAGAAAATCCTTCTTTTGTGCCACGTTCATTCCATCTATTAGCTCCCGACGTCTGTTATTGTGACCATTACAGTGTCTGTAGCCTACTGATCATACCCATCTACATGTACTGTGTTTAAAAGAATAGGCATTCCTGCTTCCACATTGTCATGACTGTTACTCTAGTTAGGAAATATTTGTGTTGAGGTCCTCTGCACAACTGCAAAGAGTACAGGCATGGAAAGTAGGAGTGAGGGGCATATTTGACTGACTACTTCTAAAACATAGCATGTGATTTAGTATATTTACTATCAACCCTGCTGCAGGGTATACTCCTGCTGTATAAAATGTAATGTAACTTTTGATTGGAAAGTGGTATTGGGACCAAATGCACAGCATGCAAGACCCCTAGGCCTAAAACTCCAGCTGTAAAGTTATATATTTATAACCTTTAACCTATTGCAATAATGTTTTTTTTTAAACTGTATTCTGCTTAAGCTCAGTTGAAGCACTTGGCAAAACACATGCAGTTGAGTGTGAAAGACTAATATGGTGCACTACATGCCAGGGCATCTTGAGGTACAGAGGCTCAGTAAAATGAGTGATATACTGAAGTAAAAGAGTGATCTTGGGGTCTGATATGATTTTATTAAAGGAGGCTGCATGTCCAAGGATCCCCGGAGGAGAATTCCAGGAACCTGATGTAGTGATTCAATCTGCCACCTTTCACAGGTGTGAGATGACAAGAAGAGGGCCTGAGCAGTCCCTCAGCTTCTCCAACTAGGAGAGAACGTAACTATTTCAGATTTGTTTGTGGTCTGACACTTGTACACAATGCTGGAACAGACTGAGGAATTTAAATTGCATCTGGTTTCCACCTGGAGCCACTATAACGTCTCCTTGGCTGTTGCTACATGGCCAACATGATTTATTTCTGCCACAGGTGGTATGCCAGAGTTTTGGCCACTTGAAGCTTTCCTTGGTGCGTCCTATTTTATCCAAAATAAAGCAGGTTGGTGAGATTGGCAGTATAAGTATGGAATGCCTTATGCAAGGAGACTTGTAACAGCAGCTCCCAGGAATTCATTAACTCTCATAAATGCTCCAATTTATAGCAATAAGATTGCAGATAACATTGCTGCAAAGACTCAATCAATTCATTTCATAGGCAATTCAAGTGAAATTGAGTAAGCAGCAGGCTCCAAAATTGGTTTCAATTTCACGTTTTGGTGACAGAAAACCCTCAAACGCTCAGGCAGCTCAGTGCTCTGTGAAAAGTGAGGCACAAGAAGGAATAATCACAGAAAGCTAAATATGTCTGAGCTGTCACACATTTCCTTTTGTAGAGAGGAGAACGTTTCGGCCTATTGGAATGAATCAAAGGATCTCTGAAGTGATACTGTCTGACCCACTCATGAAGTATAGGCAAGATAGCTGAAAACGAGTCACAAAGGTTAGCCCCTACATACCAGTCTTAAAATTCTCTATGTTCTTTCTAGGTTCATTGGGTTTAATTATCTCTGCAGCGCCATTTTGGCACAAAGCAATACCTTTAAATGCCATGGTGCTCAAAAGCAGCATTGCTTCTTGAAATAAATTTATTAGGCAAATTTCTATGCAAGTGTTCTACTGCAAATGTATAGTAGTTTTCTTAAAAATAATGGTGCTGCGGCTTTGTTTGTAAAAATACTATGCTTCTGATTTCTATTAATAAAGAGCGGATTTTAGACAAATAAGAACAGAGCAAACCCCACCAGCCACATTAATACAAAATTATTTAACTGTCAATTTCTTTCAGATTTACTGTTTATTTGGTTCCGAAATTTTGTTTTCTCTGACGATCAGCCCAGTAGTTAAAGGAAAAAGCATCCAACTAAACAGGCTGAGAAAGGCCCCTCTCCCTTTTCAATATAGCTGCCTAGCGCCAACGCAGGCACTCTTTCACCCTGGTGCAAGAGTGTCTGTGTTGTCGGCAGTATTGTTTTTGTGCAGAAAGGGACACCTTCTTTAACAAAAACAATCTTCTGGGACATTTTCCTCTTTCTATCTTTGCTGCAGAATGCAGCACAGATAGAAAGAGAAAGTAACAAGGAGAATAAAGATATTTCTTCTTGTTACGCCTCACCTGGGGAGTCATACCATTTTGACGCATTCCCAGGTCTACCAGTAGTGGTAAATATGGGAATGTGCGAAAATCCTTGGATGGATGCGTAGGAACACCCGTGCTTCACCCATGGAACGCCTCGCCAGGGCAGAGTAACGCGTGCAGTGATTTGCGCTGCATTGCGTTACTCTAGGTTTATCAAGCCATGCAGGGCCATGCAAGATGACCTTGTGTGGCTTGATAAATCTTACTTATATATTTGCATCACCCATGTGCCCCATTGCGTGGCGAAAGTACTTGATAACTACTTGATGAATATGCTCCTATGAATGTTGGCTACGTGCTGCCTCATCAGCATGAAGTCTCCCATCCAGTCATACCTTAAATATCTGCCAGACCAATTTTCAGAAGACACTCATACCATCACAAGAATGCTTAAACGACTGAACCCCGTATATACAAGAGTTTCATCCGACTTGTGGAACATTGGTTGTAGAAATCTGATTTGTCCTATTTTTTACCTGCGGTGTTGATTGATCACATGTCATATATGGCTGTTCTGACGCAAACAATAGCTTGTAACGCAGTATTGGTGTTTCTTATGTTTGAAATGCAAATAAAAAGATATAAAAAATAAATTAAAAAAAGAATGCTTAAACGAAATTTCACTACTTTTTCTACCCTGCCTCCTGACCATATCGGACATGCCACTTGACTCTGGTGTCTTCCTAACAATGAGAAACTAGGGATCGCCTGATGGAAACTCTTAGCAACCAACTCCAGCCCAAGAAAAACCTGGAGTGGAATTCTATTCCTATACCGGGCAGTGTACACCCGTGATGCTGACAGCCCCATCGCTACCGATACCCTACCTAACACTGATTCACATTGTGCCCTCATAGTGTAAAGATACCGTAAACTGAGCAAGTGTCATGTACCCAGGCTCACTGGAATTATGGAACAATGGAGACCAAATTATATGGCCGGGTAGGCTAAATTTTAAGGCAAGAAAGGCCGAAGTATAGGGTATAATGCAGCACATTCTCTAGCAGTATTATTGCACAATTTTATATTTTAGCACACATTAATACTGTCTCGGCAGACATATCCTCTCATTAGTAAATGTTCAGTGTCTGAATACAGCAATCAGCAACTGATAGCTGCCCAGTTAACCTTTGCAAAGGACCTGCTACCACGCAGCTCCACACCTGGCCCTATGTTTAGTAACTTTTTAAGCTAGAAACTTTTTTTTAATAAAATCTGCAAACCATGCCACAGGTGTTGGATTAAGTGGCAAGTGCAGTAAATCCATAACCTGAAAATCTCACAGGTGCAGAATTTCAGCGGCCCTGCTTATGCTACCACATTAAATGTGAATGAAGGATGTATGTACAGATTTGAGTGGTAATTAGTCTTTTCATGAGCATGAACAAAACCTTTTGTCTCGAGCAGAGGCGCGGCCATTGCCACCTTTAGGCGAGTGAAGTGTAAATGTCCTGGAAGGAGTATAATATTTCAGATTGGTATTTGAGTGCTTCCATACATCCATAAAACCAACATGATGGCAGGACTTGAAAGGAAAGGGCGATTTGTGGCAGCCACACTATCTATAGACTCTTCTCAATGACATAGCTTAGTTTGTTGAGCACATGGTGGGTACAACACTTGAGGAAACCTTATAAACCTTCTGTGTAAGGAAATTGAGAAGCTGTGATCAAACACTTCTAAATTATTTGTGTTGAAAAATATCTTAAATCATCAAAGTAACCACGTGTCGGTGCCACAGTGGGTGTTACAACAAAGGGCCTTTTTCAGTAAGTCTGAACAATACTGCTGGCGAGGTGACACCTGGAAAATAAGATAAGAATATTATATGCTATTTTAGCAGCGGTCGTAAGGTTGTGGTAAAAGCTAGTAATAAACTGCCAGGCTATTTCGTCTTCGCCTACATCTGGTTCCCCAAGGATTTGCTTAGAATGTTTTGATAAACTGGTTTGTTTTTTATTTTAATGGTTGCTGGAGTTAATGAGCTTTGGCTGACTTCAGGAGTGTGTTATAATTCTCTAATTAGGAGCCCGTCTTAGTCCCAAGTGCGAAGGCTCATAAGTGAGAGGTAGGAGAAAGCTAGCGATTGCTTGGATCAATTGTTTCACCTGCTTGTATGGTTGCCATCTAACTCTAGGTCACAGCTACGCCATGTTTCTAGTTCTGGGCTTTCATTTAACAGCTACCTAGCTACAGATGTGTTGATCCAATTGAAGCTAACCAAGACTATAACTCCCAGAATGCATTTTTTCTTACTAATGAATGGAAGCATCGTGTCCAGGAGACATGGAGTCTTCTAGTGACCCTGCCTGTAATGGGTTAATGGCTTGATCAAACCATATGAATTTCATTCACCAGATTTGATTCATATCCAGCAGAAGGAACAGCATGGTAGCATGTTGCTGGAAACTGTATATTATGCTGCATATTCTGTGGCAGTGTTTCCCAAACTGCGAGTTGGTCAGAAGCCGAAAAGTCCAGGCAATAAATAAAGATGCCTTTAAATTCTGTATTTATCATGTTACATTTGCTGCCCTTCAAGGACAGAGGTCAAGTGTCAGACAATGTCTTCTGCTAACTTTTTTTTTTAACACAGGACTGAGTTTTACAAAGTCCTCTCACTTTGCAGTCAGAAAAAGAAAGTAAAGTGAATTATGTGACAATTCGGCTGGGGTACATGAAGTGTAAAAAGGAAAGCTGAAGGATGTAATTATTTCCTAATACACAACAAGTTGAAATACCTGTAAATTAACTGAACACATTCAGCAGTTGCGAAAGCAAAATGGAGCACACTTTTGTGTAATTCAGAAGTGTGATGGATACAAAGATTTTAGTAGGCCTAGAAAAAATGTAAACACTTTACTGGGTGATGCACTAATAATAAATATTTACTGACACATGATTCCCACACATTAGCATTTGTGTGCAGTATAGTTTTATCTATAAAACTGTGTCTGTGCAAATGTTATAACAATTTCAAACCAAAATGAGCTGTCTGAAATAACTATGTGCTACCTTAGGATGCTTTATTACTTTAAAAAATTGCCTGCCTCATGTCCATTAAAGCTAGGTGGGTCGCAAAAGATTGTCGTACTAAAAAGCAGGATGTGGTCCTAAAACGTTTAGGAAACACTGTTCTATGGCATGATTACCTAAGCATTATGATTATCTAAGCACTATGTTATTTAAAGATACACCCAAACAGTGAGACATAATAAACCTCATATTTTTTTAAAGAAGCGAATCTATTTCCGTATAGTATATAAATATATATATATATTTATTAATATATTAATTACTCAATCACTCTTCCTTTGTGACAGAAAGAACTGGGCCGCACTCCAAGAGATTGTATAATTCTTCTTTTACTAACAATAAATTTAACAAATTAAGATAAAGCAGTCCATGGAACCACAGGACCAACGCGTTTCGGTCTCGCAGAGACCTTGATCACGGCAACACCCCCTTGTGTACTCACACCAGATATACATTAATCTCGTAATTTCCTGTTTACACAACTGTGGCATTATGGGAGTTGTGGTTTTCACAAAGAATTACTTATGAGGACTGAGTCGCAAAATCATAAATGCAATGAAATAATAGTTTTCTCATCACAGTTTAAATAATTAAATACAAGATACAAAACATAAATATAGATAAAGTAAAATGAAGAAAAATAAAGTCAAGTCAAATACATTTCATAATTTCAATTATTTCATTTTCAAAATGCATTTATCGAGCTTATACATTCATTACTATCTGAGTCAGATGATTAATTCTCATTAATCTCCCTGATTGGTCATTCATGATCATTTTTTCCAATATTCTCATGATCAGGGTAGCCTCAAAATATCCCCCCCCCAGTGAGCAATTTGATTACTTGCACTTTATTACCGATCAGGAGTCCAAAATCAATATACAATCGACATTCGCCAAGCAGATAGATGTTCCTCCTTTACCTTATAGTGAATGCTCACATTTATACTGCATATACATCCCCAATATATTCTTGAGCATAGGATCATGTTTTAACTTTACTCACGATGTTATGTATCTGTCCGATCATTTTATAAATGCTGTTTTTTTTTTTATTATTTACACACACGAGAAGCAAGTTGAGTCAGTGGCTAAGTTCACAAATGTACATACAATTCTTTGCTTTGATTCAGCCCATATGGATTGAAGGACCTGAAATCTAATATGTAGCGGGATTCTTTCTATCGTAATCGTCTCTCACGATCTCCGTCTCTCTCTAAGCGGCTCATGGTTTCTATGGCAAAGAATCTCAATTTCTTCCAGTCACTTCCGTGGGGCGTTTCCATGTGTTTGGCTACTGCGTTAGTCCGATGTTTGTTGTAGCCCTGACGTGTTCCAGAATACGTTTTTTAAGTTCACAAATGGTGCTTCCCACATACTTTAATGAGCACGGACATTCGATCACATATATCACGTACTGGCTTTTACACGTAATAAATTCCTCAATTTTCCAAATTCTTCAGTTTTGCTAGTTGCACTAATTGGACATTTTTAGCAATTTGGTACACCTTGCAATTCTGGCATTTAATTAATCCTTTTGTTTTGAACCATCGCATAGATTTGTTCTTATTTTTTCGAAAGTGGCTGTGAACTAAACGGCCCTTTAAATTAGTTGCTCTTCTGTAAGTTATATTAGGATATTTTCCCACAATTTTAGCAGCTATTGGGTCCAATTGGAGAATTTTCCAATTCTTCAGGAGTATTTCTTTCATTGCCTTTGACTCATTCGAATATGTTGTAATAAATCGAATCGTTTCTGATTTCTCTTCCTGTATTGGTGTTACTTTGGTGTTACTTTTGGTTTCAAGAGTGAATCCCTTTCTTTTTGGTCACTTTTACTCCAACCCTTTGCAATTCGTTTTGCCGAATAGCCCCTTTTCTCAAATCTTTGTGTCGTGAAATTGCTATGTTTTTCCCATTCCGAGTTTTTGGGACATATTCTGCGTATCCGAAGAAACTCGCCATACGGAATGTTTTGGATTGATGATTGTTAGTGAAAGCTTTCCGCATGCAATGTCGCATTTGTTGCTGTTGCTTTTCTGTGAAGAGTGGTATGAATAGGATTATTCTGGATATAAATCTCTGTATCTAGGAATGTTAACCTTGTCTGGCTGATGTCATAAGTGAATTTGAAATTTGTTGGTGTGGAGTTCAGAATGTTAAAATATTCAGTGAAGTCCTCATTTGATCCATCCCAGAGGATAATCTATGAATCTGAGCCGCAATATTGTTTTGTTGACAAATTGATCATTATCTAATCTCCAGGACCATTTTTGCTCCCACCAGCCCATCGCTAGACAGGCATAGCTCGGACTAACTGAAAAGCCCATCACTGTGCCTTTTACTTGTCTGTAGATCTCTTCACCTTCTCAGTCAGACACATCCAGATAATATCGAGGAACATCTCATTGTGTTGCACATAATGAATGTTTCT
Organism: Triturus cristatus; assembly: GCF_964204655.1. NCBI lineage: Eukaryota > Metazoa > Chordata > Amphibia > Caudata > Salamandridae > Triturus > Triturus cristatus. The sequence continues at coordinate 1,101,086,002 of NC_140585.1, read as the reverse complement.
ATCCTTCAGGAAGTACTCATGCTGTAATTCCCACATTGTGTTCAATGTTTGTATAGATTGACACCACGTCCATGGTGATTAATTTATAAGATTCCTGCCATGGAATTCCATCGAGGTGTCTCAAGAGGTCACTCGTGTCTCTAATGTAGGAACTGAGGTTTAGGACAAATGGCATTAAGAAGTGATCTACATAATTTGCTACTGCTTCAAATAGTGAGCCCTTTGCAGAAACGATAGGACGTCCCGGTGGCTTTGTGCGATTTTTGTGTATCTTTGGTAAAAAATACATAGCACCCATTATAGGAAATGTTGTTGTCAAATATTTACATTCTTCCATATCAATTAGGTTCATGTTTAGCCATTTCTGCAATTTTTTGTCCAATTCTATTCTCATGTTCGCTGTCAGATTTGTATGTAGTTTTTCATAATGCTCACTGTTCCTCAATTGGTTATGGGCTTCTTTAATGTAGTCCTTTTTAGCCCATATAATGATGTTCCCTCCTTTGTCCGCTATTTTTATTTCAATCTCATCATCCTGGGTCAATTCCTGAAAGGCTTTTCTCTCTTTTGGTTTCAAGTTGTCACTGTATCTCATTTTCTTTGTTTTATACATATCATGTATTATTGCTTCATGAACTATATCAATTTTATTACCGGCTGGTAATTGCGGATAAAACTTAGATTTTTTTTTCTCACTCAGATCTGCGCCAATCTGTGGGCAGGCTTCCTCCAGATTCAGGTTGTCAGATTCAGTTGTTGTATCTAGATTGATTAATGTCATTAAACTAGTCGCATCCTGTGCCAATAGCTCCGAGCTGGGTTGTGTAGTTATCCTTTGAGTTTTCATTTGTTGATTTTCCATGAATACTTTGGCCAATTTGATTTTTCGCATATATTGATATAAATCAATTCTGGTTTGTGCCAGGTCCATATGCATGATTGGGCAGAAATTCAGGCCGCATTTTAGCAAGGATAACTCCGGTTTCATCATTTGTCTTTCTGACGTTGATGATCGCAAGTTCCTGATGCGATTCTAAAAGGTTTTCTTTGACCTCATACTCCTTGTTGTTGTTCCCACTTTTTCTGTTGTACTGGTTCCTTTTTCCTCTTCTGGTGTGTTGCCGTGGGCACGGGGTTTGCCTCTGCTTCGTCCTCTGTAAATCGGCGACTGTGTACCCATGCTCTGCTCCCATTGTCGTTGCTGGAGTACCAGCTGCATATCCCCTAAAATAGACCGTTGTGTTCCCCTCCCCTTGGGGTCCGTCTCGCCCTCACTTGCATCTGTTGAGGTCAAGGATGACATGCTGCTTGAAATATTGCTGGTCTCATTTGTTTTATCCTGTTGTTTTAGAAGATCAAATTTCCTGGCATAAGTACATATCCTTCCGTTTGTATAATCATCTTTGTCACGCTGGAATTTCGTGGGTTTCCGTAGTTGGACTGATTCTTCATGGCTCTCAATCTGCTTTTCCAACTCCAACTTGAATTTACTCATTTCTGGATTTAATTCAATTCTATAAACATATATATATATATGTGTGTATATATATATATATATATATATATATATATATATATATAGTAGAAAATTAGTCAAAAGCAGGTAATGATTTTGTTCTTTCATGGAAACTCAAGAACATTTTACTTCTGTCCTTTGTGTATCTGATAGTGAATTCGTTTTTTGAAAGCTATGCAATGTTGCATCCAGTGGCTCTCGGACAATTCTTGCAATAAAAGGGGTCTCTCTTGTATTATGCGGTTGGCAGCTAATCTTTAAAACCGTTCTCCTGAGGTAACTGTGGTGTTTTATTCGGGTTCAGTTTATGGGACTCCCGAGGCACCTCTTTCTAACAAGACACAGTAAAAAATGTTCTGTGATTCTGTCACTGAGGGGCACTTTCAAATCAGAGATATTACACCTTATAAATATAAGTAAAATATTTGGGACTCTGCTATATACAGACTGGGTATCTGAGGAAACAGTTGTTCTGTTAATAGCATGATGCAGACATGATGCAAACACGATTTAGCGTCAGCATTCACACAAAAGTTTTAAAGGTCAATAAAACATAAATTAAAACTTGTAGTTTACGCTTAAATCCAGCCATGATGTGGATATGTAGATGTATTTGCATTGTGATGTGAAATGCACAAGAAGTCTCTAATATTTTGTAGATATCCAGTTGGGTGAACAGAAGCACTCCACCTGAGTGGTCCATGATCTCATTTACGAGGTTTTGGCGCAGAGCAGTGCCGCAAGAAATCTTTCTGCGCTGCCCTGCGTCAAAAGGACAGGGATGCGCTGTATCTATGAGATATGAGGCATTCCTGTCCTTTCCCCCTGCACTGGTGCACAATGGGCTGCCATGCACCAACGCAGGCACCTATGCATCATGATGCTAGGGTGTCTGCTTTGTAGGGGTGATCACGAGAGGTGTTGTCCTCTTTCTAGGTGTGCTACAAAATGCAGCACACATAGAAAGAGGAAAAACAAGGAAAAATAAGGATATTTCTCCTCGTCGCGCCTCCCTAACGCCACCCCTGGGATGGTGTTAGAATTAGATGCATTGCCAAGGTTACGATTCCACCTAAATCTGGGAGCAGCAGCAGTCTGTGCAGGTAAGTGCGGGAGGGCGGGGAGATGTTGACAGACGACAGAATAGGATTTATTTATTTAATTTTCCCTATTCAGTCATTTGTCGACTTCTCCCCCCTACCTCCCTGCCCTGGCCCCACCGTCCCACAGTGCTTACCTGCACGGGCCGCCGCTGTCTGGGAATGGTTCAGATTTCACGGGTGTGCCTGGGAACACCCACAGCAACACCCATGAAACACCCCTTTCACACAGTTTTCTGCGTGAAAGGGGAACATATTTACAAGGCCATGAACAGCCATACAAAGTGGCTTTGCATGGCCTTGTAAATATGCTGCGGCATTGAAGCGTCTAAAAAGGGACACTCCGGCAGTGCAAAAGTGCCACTAGGGACCTCGTAAATGAGGCCCCCAGAACTTGTACTATATCAATATCAAATGTACTCTTTGTAGGATGCCGGGTGCTGAGCTGTGAACATCTGCAATACTTTTGGCCTGGGGTGAATGGGCCAAAACTGGTGTTTAAGGACAATGCCTTCAAAATTATCTATTGGCATCGGTTGTACGGTAGACACTAGAAACCCAATCATAATTTGCACTTAATTACAAGGGAAGGATTGAAAAACAGTGCATGTTATTCCCGATGCCTGTAAGTATAAAATATTATTTCTATACTTATTTCTATACTTTCAAGATAACTGCTGCTGCGTCCTTTTACATCAAGTTGCGTTGCACAAAGCTATGGTTATGGAAACATTTTCTATACTTTCAAGATGGGTGCCATTTCGTGTCCCGCCATGTTGCATTGTGTAATGTGACGGCCATTTTGAATGTATAGGAAATAGACTTTCAAGATGGCTGGTGCATCTCTCAGCTTTGCTGGTGCCGGCGGGCCTTAAAAGCATCTGGGATTGGTAAAGTTGATAGAAGTGATCACTAAAACATTGACTAATTGAGATCCGCTTTGCCAAACCTTGGTCCACACCTTGTGCGTATCCCACGCATGTGACACAATCGCTAGTTGTGTTTCCTTCACTATTATGCAGTTTTGTGCAAATACATAGCTGTGAGCATCAATATTGGTCACACTGCTGTTCCTCAATAATAAGATAAAAGTATGTCAGAATTTCAATGTTTTAAAAACAAAAAAAAGAAAACAGTGAAATAAGAAGAGAAAGCATTTTCCCCCAAAGTTACAGCACTGAAGCAGTCGAAAACAAGATGGAAACAATATACATCGTTTCCTAGACTGGAAGTTTTCAGCCCTGAACTGTCCTTCTCCTTGTACACGCTGGAAGGCTTGCCACTGCTTGTGACCTGTTTTCAGAAGCCAGATACCTGAGGAAGAATTCCGAAGATGACCCCGAAATGACATCACTGACCGAGGTACAGGTGTCTCACATTTAAAAATTAACCGTGTAACAAATCCTCCCAGCAGTCTGCATTATGCATTACGGTTCGTCACTGTTCGGGTCACTGTTCTCAGCATTCCCGAGGCAAGGCACAGCTCACAACCTGCCAGAAAGAATTATTTATGGTAACTGCATATTGTTTGCAAATGCACGACACTACTGAGAAACGACGGCCCTGGAAAGCAGACGTTCACGCGCTGCACTTGTGCGCAAAGCGCATTGCCTTTTCAGGTCAGCTGGTGACCGAGGAAGGGGGTCAAAGGTCACCGTGTGAGTACAAAAGCCTTACGCATTTACCATAGCCACATAATAGGTTCAGTCGTTCTGCTTGTCAAGTGTGAGTCTGAGCGAGAGGCTGGCAGGGTGATTCCTCACTGACTATGCTAAAATTACATGTTCATTCCCTTGTGTACTGGCTAGTAGCCGGTGGGAAAAAGACGTTCCTTGATGTAACTGGCTACAAATGGGATTATCTATTTCTATTCATTGCACGACAAGCGAACTACAATGAACTCACCCCTGAGCCAGGCATACTGGGCACTCCATTTCATGTAAAGTAGCACAAAGACGCCTCTTTTGTTTTTCCAGTGCTGACCATTTTGCACTTCCCATCACATAAAATGTGTTATCATATTCTGAAAAAAGAGATATAGAAAATATGGTTATTGTTTACTCGTACTACGTTTCCGATCTATCAAATGCAAAGACCTCACTATAAGCAGGGCTTTAAGTGGGATGAAAAAACAGGGGCTCTCTCAAAGGGGCGGGCCGATGTTATTTAGGGCGTGGCTTAAAAACACGAAGGCTAAAAATCTGTGCTTAGCATAGTGTCCCGCCCGACTGGTATTTTGCTGCTTCTGTCATTGCATCCAGCTGTGCCAAACTGGCTGTAGCGTGCACCCATCATGTCCCCGGTGGGGTGGGGGACGTTTTTTTGGCCGTGGGGGCTGTTTTTGTCACTGGGGGCTGGTTTTGCAGCAGTGCGGCAATATCTGCCCCCTGTAACAAAAGTGGGAGCAGTGTGTCTTGCTAGCACCCCCCCCCCCTCCCCCCCCCACCCAAGGCCGGTTGGGCACCAATCTGCCAGGGCTGGTGGTTGTTCCCAGTCCGTCCCTGGCATCCAGATATATAATAGAATTAACATTACACCTACAACCAGGGCTTTAAGTGGCTTTAAGTGGGCCGGGTCCTGCCTGTGCTCAGCACCGTCAGTTCTAAAAAGCAGGTGCTGAGATGGGTCCCTATCAGGATTTCCATTTTTGCCCTCGCACTCAGGGTGAAAATAAAATCTTAACTCTGCAGCAGTGCCACCCTTCACTGCCTTTGATGTAACTTCAAAGAGGACTTGTTATAGTTCTTTCACAGTCTCATCATTTCAGAACTGAAGCATTTTCAATATTATATAAGACAATGCCATAGTTGCTGCTTATTTATATTATGCAACTAAAAACCATTGACAAAGCCAGTAGTCCTGGATTGTTGTAGGTGTAATGTTACTTGCATTATATATCTGGATGCAATGACAGAAGCCAGCAGCAAAATACCAGATGGGTGGCTAACTCTGCTAAGCACAGATTTTTAACATAAGTGTTTTTAAGCCATGCCCTAAATTACATTGGACCGTCCCTTTCAGAGATCCTCCATTTTTTTCATCCCACTTAAAGCCCTGCCTACAACAATCAAGGACTACTGGCTTTGCCAATGATTGTTAGTTGTGTGTGATAAATGAGCAGCAACTATGGCTCCGTCGTATATATAACATTGAAAAACACACCAGTCACTATTTCCCACTGCACCAACAAGAAAGCAATTATCTGGCTCTTTGGTTACACACACGCATATATCTGCAGTGATTACTTTAACTAATAGCGTAAAATGGTACATCTCTCACTGATTATTTTAACTTACAATTATTTTTCATTTAAGGTGTGTGGTATTTTACATGCAGTTATTCGAAGATGAAAGACAAACAAAATAGTGGCAGAATATTTTGTTGTTGTCAGCCATGCCTTTGATCCTGCTGACCCCGGCCCATTGGATTCAGGATCAATTTTCTCATACTTTTTTTATGCACTTCGACCGCTGCTAGTGTAGAATTAGGATTTACTTTTCAGCACAAAGCATATTTTGTTCTTTAAGTAGCCCTAAAGTAACACAAAAATATTGCTATCAACGACTTTGCTTAATGGGGGCATGTCTAGTGCTTAATTTAAGCCTGTGTTTGCCCGTGCCCTGCACTGGCACTTAATTCTAAACGATGCACACGGAAAAGACACAAGGAGGTTTAACGACCTGCAGGGGGCGACTCCCCTCATAACAAATATGGAAACACAAAATAGCCACCCTGGGTCAAAATAGTAACCTTCTTTTAGTCCTGACCCCTGGATGTTTTATTAAAATTAATTTTTAACATACCAGGTAGTTAGTTTTAATCTCACTTTCACCGCCCTCACATACTCCCTCCACGCCCGGCTCATTTGAAGGTTTTAGTATACCTCTCTAAAAATCACAATTAAAACAGCCCTGAGCTCCTTCCTCACAGTGAGAGGGTTGTAGCCCGCACTGCGACCAGGCTCGCGGTGCGAGGAGGTTCCAGATGATGAAGCATGCCACCTACGGATGGGTGAGGGAATTTGTCCTATAAAAAGGACTCTGCTGTCAATGTTTTGACCCAGGGTGGCTATTTTGTGTTGCCATACTCAATTCTCAACACCAGCATTTATGGCAGTCCACATGGTGGCACTGTTTATCGAATTTGGAAGTGAACACATCAGCAGAGTGTTTAACAAATTTACGTACAAAATTTAATGATACCAGTGTGTCGCAGGCTATTCTTACAACTTTGGGTGGCCTGGAGAATTGTAAATTGTTGCACTTTTAGGAGTCTGATGATTAGTAGTTGTGTTGGTACTGCAATTTGGCAGCACTGGCAGTGGCAGTGGATGGTGCACACTGGCGTGGCATCAAGAGAAATACTTTGGGTCCTGCAACTTCCTTTTTTACAAACTAACCTTTGGGCATACCATGAGTGGTACATGAGTGTTCCCATACAATCACCCATGGAATTTGCTCAAAACCTATCTACTAAAAAAGGTAGATAGGGTTTTGTGCTGGAAGGTTACCCTTGCAGTACAAAACCTATACTTGACACACCCTTGCATTATTGTTCAACAGTGTGTGCTTTGGTGACAGGCAGCAAAACGTGTATCGGCACAGGAAGAGGGAGAAAGAGCCCCATATCTTTGTAGATATAGTGCTATTTTGCTCTTTCTCTTTCATGCAACGGAGTGCAACAACTGTTGTTTCTGAGCATTGTTGCGTGAAAACATAGCAAATCTATGTGTGCCAGATCCTGACTGCCCAGGGATGTGGCATGCTGAGAGCCCTCTACCCCCACACCCTCTTGGGCTCCTGAAATAGAATCTTGAGTATCCCACTGGAGCAGCGCAAATTAGACTCCACCCTTACACGTCACAGAAATGCAATTATATACATGCATTTGACATTATTTTCACTGTCTTAATTCATTTATGTGTTTGAAGAATTTAAACGTAAAAATGAAATGTAACCACTGTAGAGACTAGAGATTTATAAACATTACACATGTGCACAAATGTTCAGTTAAATCATGAAGGCATGTATTCTTTAATCATGTTTTACACTTACACTTCAAGATATATTTGCATTTATTTGAGTTATATTTGTATATGTAAACATGTACTCCTTTATTCTCGTTTTTCATTCATTCTGAAAGCTAAATGTGCACATGTATAACCGTGTATTTGAAGTGCATATTAAATGCTCAGTTATATTAGCCTGACCTCAGGCTCCAGTTGAAATGCATTTTTCTTTGCCAGCACCTTCTTCCTTTCTTTGCAGATTTATTATCACGATTCACTTTAGTTAGAGAAAGGCTCATTGTTTGTATAAGGCTGCTAATAGAGGGTCCTGGAGGGAAAAACTTGCCAGTGAACGTGTAGAATTCATCATGTACCAGGACGGAGAGATGTTCAAGGTTACAAATCACAGTCTCATTTCGATGGGATGTTGCAGATGCACTCGCAAAATGATTTGATTGGTCCCTGTTGGTGTGAAAGGCGATAAGACATTTTCTAAATCTCCTGTTACTTTTAAATTGGTGTTCTCATAGTTGGCGTTAGAGTAGATTCCCTTTAGACCTAGAGAGGTACAGACCTCTCTGCTCGCCTTATTCTTGCAAGCATAAAGCTTTGTTGAACACTTATTTCTTTTTTTCAAGATTCTACTGAAGTCTGATTATGTTGACACCTACCAACTCTTGGTAGATGACCCTATGAATGACTTATGTTTATAAGAGAGAAGGGGTGTTTCGTTATGGAACACCACCTGTTTGCATTAATATGTTTCTTTATTGTGGTGGCTATTGCAATGCTGTAGCTCATTATTGCGACCAAATCTAGTGAGATATTTTAGATTCTGATTTATTGCTGTACTTATTGAATTTATTAGTGGTTTGTTAATATACTGGATTGATTGATAATCCAAATTAAAACCCTTTAACTATATTTGGCAACTCTCGCTCCTTATTGTGGAGGTACATTGGCTTCACAATTCAGAAATGGGTTAATAATGTTCACCCCCTTTCAATGCTTCACGTCAACTAATAAAGGACCATACGACCAATGGGGGGAAATCCTTGATGATCTGACTAAGAGATTACGTTGTAAGTCCCAGCGTTCTTTCACCACAAAGTGAGGACGAAGATAGGGTAAAGGGAAGAAGCACAAGGACTCTTGAAACCCTACAGTCACATGCATCTGTCAGATGGTGCTGTTTATCACTAAGGATAAAACACATTGACAAACCGCCATATAGCTGTAATGACAGGAGAACCTCAATATTTATACTCTGCTGGTACATTATTCTTACTAGACCAATAATAGGCATTGTTGTACTTCAAAAGTCCAAGGAAAAAGAAGGATGCAACAAGATGTTGTGGAAACCGACAGAAATTGCTGTTCGCTTGAGTCATCAACTATAATTAACTTCTTCAGTGCTGAGCCAGAGCCTTGTGCATGCTCAGAAAGGCCTGTAGCTGCTAGAATGCACCTGTCTTAGTTTGTAAATGACAGGCTGTTTTAACTGATGCAAACAGAAATGTCTCCCCTCCCACTTTGCTGACCAAGATATGTTTGTATGCCCATGTTAGTCAATAGCTATTCTTGTATGTGCCAGTACCTCCCCTTGGTCTCATGCTGACAATGCAACTAATGCATATAAAAGACCCCTGGTTTCTGTACTCCGTGTACTGCCTTATACATTGCCTGAGGGTTCTGTATCGATGTAGTCCCACTCATGAGTGATAATAAACTATTGTTTTGATATTACAGCTTCCGTGCCAATCTCTATTTTGTTGGTCTAAGGACAAAAGGACAAAGAAGGGCAAACCCTTGCACTGGTGGGCCCCTGAAAAGGCTCACTTCCACAATGCAGCAGAGGAAGATCTCCGAACTTGAGAGCAAATACCAGAGAGCAGTGAAAAAAACATAGAAAAGGTATTTGGAGAGGAGATGAGCCAGACCGAGGATAAAAGCGGTCAGCAAAAAAAAAACTTGCACAGTTGACATTGCACAAATGCTCAAGACACGGTGTGTACTGCTTGCATGGATGGTGCCCTAGAAGCCTTTCTGTTTATGCAAGAAGTGTTATATGGACTAACCAGCATTTATTGGGATCATGTTGGGATGCACCTTACAATATAGTGTACTGCATCATCCTGGTCCACCTTCTTGAAAGTGGAAGTTTAAACCCACAGATTGCCAGCTGCCCCGCGGGTAACAGAATGACAAGGCTCAGACAATAGCCACTCCTCCTCAAATAAATTAGGTTCGTAAATAAGCTACCTCTGACACTTGACGTGATGTAATTTGTTGAGGCCATTAAGAAGGCCCTGCCGTTACAGAAGCTCTATCTCCTTGTGTAACAGCTATGTCAGCTTTGTACAGTCCAGAGCAGGCTATCAGACTATTCAAAGAATACCTGCTCAGATATGCCCAAATATCTACTGAAGGTTCTAACAAGGCTTCAAAGTGCTGCAGCCAAGTTGTTGCTAAACGAAAAACTCCGGGATCATACATCTCCTGCCATTAGATCGCTACACTCGCTGCTTATACAAGAAAGAGTTGGATTTAAGGTTGCGTATATAATTAATTGAGCAACTCATTCGCAGGGACCACTCTTTCATTGGAATATATATTCAAGTTCTAGCATCCAGCAAGATCCCTCTACTTGACCAAAATCCAGCTGGTCACGGTAAAGAGATTTACGAAAGGCAGGTTTAGGAGGTCAAACATGCATGATTTTTGATGCCCCGCACTGAAAATCCTTGCCTAGACATCCGAGAAAAATTCGATATAAATTTGCTTTCAAATCCATCTCTTTTTTGCATATATGCCAAAAGTACCTCAACAGCTTTCGTTGGACATTTTATCTGCTCATTAGAAACAGAAGCCTCCGGAAGCAGGAGCGCCACTATCCTGTCTCCTGCCCCACTTGAAGCAGAGTGTAATTAAACTCGATAATAAGACTATTCAAAGTACCTGCTCAGATATGCCCAAATATCTACTGAAGTTTCTAAAAAGGCTTCAAAGTGCTGCAGGTCTTTCACCACAAAGTAAGGACGAACATAGGGTAAAGGCAAGAAGCACAAGGACTCTTGAAACCCTATGGCCACATGAAGCTGTCAGATGCTGCTGTTTATCTCTAAGGATAAAACACATTGACAAACCGCCATATATCAATCAACAAGCTTTATTTCGACATGTAATATCATAAAAGCACATTTACACATAAGAACACAATTCAGTGAAATACATTAAAAACAAGTCGTAAAAGAAGTTTTGTGTACAATAAATAGTTAAAAGGTATATTAAACTTGAGCAGCTTTGTGGATATTATAAAATGTTTAAATAAATTTGATGGCCTTCTGCCTGATCAGCCATGCCCAGCCGAGGAATTTAGCCACCCCGCATGCTATAGTAGTGTTGGGATCAGTCTTAAGAATTCTGAGTGCTACCGAGTGGTCCCTCGTACCCAGCTGCAGGCACAGTGGTTTAAGCCATTTCAGTCTGGGATTTAGATAGGCTGGGCGTACAAAGAAGAAATGAGCAATATTCTCAATTGCGCCTGAACAATTTGGACAGTTGTGGAAATATGGATTTTTATGATCAGTTATGTCCCCTATCTTGGACCCCAACGGTTTCATGTATGAATCACAAGTACATGTATGTTCCCTCCAGTTCCAGTTATGAAGACGCAAATACATGTGCGTCCACCGTTAACATGTCCTCTTTCAGATCCGCCATGAATGGGCTGGATATTCCATTCCTAAGTACGAAAGGCCACCGGCTTTATATGGTTCACTTATGCCATTTTACAGTCCAGGCAAATAGGCCCTGATTCTGCCATCAAGCTTTTCCTGCCTTCTGCCTCTGAGAGCTCCAGTCTGAGCCTGCATCTGTATCCATGAACTTTGTCCTCATTCTCTGCGCAGCTAACGGTGCCTGACATCAGCTTGTAGCCTGCCAAAAACTGTATTTCACCTTCGAAATTATCTGCTCCGCTCCCTGCCCAATGCATTCCTGTCTGGTAGTTTAAGTAAACATTCTTCCAGCTACCGAGCAGAGGCCCGGCTTCTCTGTCTTTATGCAAGTAATTCATAGCCCTATTATTATGGAAGACTTCTGCCCTCGCATCTAGTGTAGACACTTAGACGCTTGTACACGCACTAACAGTCAGTATAGTCAGTATAGAATAAGATTCTACTCTAAGAAACCTCTCTTTTGGATAACATAGTTCTTTAAACATAGGATGTTAGATATGATTTGGGATTAGGTTGACTTGACCCTTCAGACATCTGTCGCCACATGTAGAGTTAAATGTCAAATCCCCTTCACCCCCTAGTCGCACGTCAATCATACGTCATGCTGCTGCGCGCGCATTTCTGTCAAGTATTTCTGCTGACATTGCGAAATTCTTTCATGGAATCACCCCATTATGACATCATACCTGATGACGTTCTTTAGTTACACCCAGTCACGCCTACTTTTGCTACGCATGTATGTTTTATCTTCACTATCAATTGTTACGCCTCCTGCATTTGCTTCACTGTAATGCCTATTGTATAAAAGTGATTACTTATCAATAAAATATGTACTTCACTTCCTGAACCTCCGTGGTGATGGAACCTGGAGTCAGCGATTCGAATCGTCCATTGGAATAAAGCCCATTCCGAACCTCTAATATCACGGATTCTGCCTCTTATTTTACTGAGCTATATTTATTATTTTTCTGTATCAAATTAAGTCCCGGTAATTAAATTATTTACCACACAGTGAGCGGGGGTTTTGTACGGAGGATTCCACCTGCTAGTACGGTCACGAAGGGGAAGGGTCCCAAACCTGAACTGGACAAAGAGCGATCTATCCCTAGGTTTTGTGATAAAATCTAAGTAAGGTTCCAGGCGAAACTCCTCAGTTAGTCTACCTGGATTTAGATCCCTCTGCTCCTCGAGATTGACCCATAACCAAAAGGCTCTCTTGATGGCTTCTTTCGATAGCGGTGCCCCGGGGTCCCAAGCAGTTGTGAGGTCTATTGCCACCAGAAGCTTCTTAATATTAGTAAGCCCAAACTATTTTGTGGGCTCCCTGAAGGTTCATGACCTCTCTTAGGCCATCAGCATATCTGGAGAGCTCAGGGGTGCGCCATATCCGTGCCCAATATAAAAGAGGGCGCAGGGTGACTAAATCTTTGATGGATCGCCGTCCCAAGTCACTCAATAGTGGCTTGGTTGGGGTGCCCCTTGGTAGCGACACAAGCTCCCTGAAGAACTTATTTTCTCCAGTAATAAGTGCATCAACACAACCAAAACCCCATAGTTCTGCACCGTAAAGGGCACAGCCTACAGCTTTGGCAGCGTATATTTCCAAAGCTGGGGCGATGGGTTTAGTGGTGGAGGCACGGAATTCCCTCCCTATAGCCCCCATTACCCGCCTATGGTTTAGGACCATTTTGTCAATGTGAGGCTGCCATTTGAGGTTGTCAGAGATTCTAATCCCCAAATAGTCAAACTCTCTTACACGCTCCAATGGCTTCCCTTCAAGAGTCAAGGTGGATCTAGATGATCTGCTTGGGTTAAAATAGAGGAGTTTAGTTTTAGCAGTGTTAATAACGTGGCCCCTCAACTTGCAAAACAAGGAGAAGCGGTCCAATAGTTTCTGTAATCCTGCTGGTGTTTTGATATTAGAAGTGTGTCGTCTGCAAAAAGTAGTGCGGGGACTTTATCCCCCGCCAGAACAGGGACATCGCGTTAACTTCTAGCAGGAAAGAGACAACCCCATTCACAAAAAGTGTGAAAAGTGTGGGGGCCAGTACACAGCCCTGGCGAACCCCCCTGTTCACCGGGATTTTGCAAGTTTTTTGCTCCTGAGACCCCCATCTAATACAAGCATAGTTGCCTTCATGCATCCATGTCAAAAGATTCAGGATGTATGAAGGAATCCCCATCTCCTTCAAAATCAACCACAGACGGTCACGAGGGACCAGGTCAAAGGCGGTCTTTAGGTCGATGAACGCCAAATACAGGCCGCCCTTACCGATGGTGACCACCTTCCAATATAGAAGCACCAACCTGAATGCCTGGTCGATCGTGCTTGTGCAAGTCCTAAAACCCGCCTGGAACTGTGAGATTATATCATTGTCATCGGCCCAAGCGTGAATCCTCTCCAGGAGGACCCTACCGGCCAGCTTTTGACCAGTGTCAATAAGACTAATTGGGCGGTAATTCGCTGGGTCCCCCCTTGGACCCCTCTTATAAATGGGAATTACCTCGGCTCCCTTCCAAGAGTTCGGTACCGGCGAGCCCTCCAACAGGGCATTAATAAGAAGCTCAAAGTAAGAGGCCCATCCCTCGACATTGGCTTTAAATAGGTCGCCCGGGATGCCATCTGGACCCGGGGCCTTTGCCGAGACAATCTTGTTAATTGCTGCCTCGACCTCCCTTTTCTCTATCTTAATGAATGCGGCCTGAGCAGGATCAATACCTATGGGCACAACTCGGGGACATGGGTCACTCGTTTGCTCGTCCCCTACGTATAATTTCCGGAAGTGCTCAAACCATTCCCTATCTATTATATGGTTGGGAATTTGGTCCTGCTCACAACTATTAGATCTTCTCACTGTAGACCAGAAGAGCTCAGCATTTTTTGAATGGCACGCAATTTTTAGGCTGTTCCAACACAGCTCTTCCCATTCTTTCTTTGCAGCTGTGAGGGCCTGCCTATAAAGCAGTCTTGCCAGCCGAACATCACCCGGGTGGTTGGATTTAATGGCAAGGACCAAGCTATCTTTCTTCAGTCTACAATCCCTATTAAACCACTTCTGCGCTGGCTTGGCACTCGGCTGACACTTTTTTCTATGATCTAGAAATAAAGTGCCGATCGAGTCAATGGTTTCCACATAAACTTTCGCTGCAGCAGCAGGGCCAACCTCATCCCTGCAAACTGCAGAAAGCTTAAGAGTCTGATCAGCAAGAATTTCTTTAAGAGTGATTAATTTTACGTCACTCAAAATACATTTAGGCCATTTGAGAAACCTTTTACAGTTAGATGTTAATACTGTCTTGGTCAGCATTCGTGATTCGGGAATGGGGGTGCGCTCTTTCCCATGCCATACGTCTAGCATTTTAAGGGACAAAACATTGTGATCGCTATTAATTGTTGGTACAATAACCATGTCTACCACAAATTTCCATGCCCTCCTGTCGACCAAGATGTAATCTATTCTGCTTTGGGAGGGGACCCTGTTAAAGGTATTGGCTCCCAGTGCATCAGAGACTGTACGCCCGTTGGCAGCTCTTAGCCCAAATTCTAACACTAGAGCATTTATTTGGATAACGACTGGTGACCATCTCTTCACTGGCGTGAGTGACAATGATGGAATTCCCCATCTAACATCCTCATCGTAGATTCCTAGGATATCATCAGTTGCAAGGGGCTCAAAAGAACAATTAAAATCACCGGCAACTAGGAGAAGGGAGTCAGAGGGGCAACTGTGGAGAAGATCTGAAAGGGCTGAAATATTACGAGATTTGGCACCCCCTTGTGTTACTCGTGCATATACGTTAAAGAGTTCCCAATTAAGGTTGCTCTTAGGACACTTAATGGAGAGTCTCATTACATCTAGTATTGGACAAGTGTGCTGAATGATTTTAAGATTAAGTTCAGCCCTAATCCATACCATGAGTCCGCCTGATGGGCGGCCTCGACCTTTCGAGGTGGCTGGGAGAAAAAAACATGAAAAGCCCGGCTTGTACAGTGGCTCAAGGCTCCAGGTTTCCTGGAACATACAAAGGTCATAACCATCAATAAAAACATTCCAATCCGGAAGAGAAAGCTTGCTGCGCAGACCTGCCACATTCCACGAAGCAAGCTTAAGGTGGCTAGAAGAACCAGCACAAGGAATTGGAATACTTGGGGGATGATCCAAATGAAGAGCAGTGTGCCTCTTTATTGGTTCAATGGGGATAGGTAGTTCTGAACCCGGAGATTTTAATGATATTATAGAACCAGAGCGACAGCAGCCTGGGGGGGGCAAAAGACTAGATGATGCTCCCCCTTTGCCCTGGAGTCAATCGACAGCCTCCAAGCTGCTGAAGCGATTTTGGGTGACAATAGGACCTAAAGATGATATGGGTCTGGACCAGCCCCCTTGTGGGAACCCCCTCCCATTCCGTTGGACTAATGTCCACCCATCCATTCGTGGAGTAAAATGACCAGGGGGATAAAAATAGGTCAGAGGAAGAGGACGTATGGTTGTTCCTGAGCTAGGGTATCTCCAGTTACAAATATACTCCACAATTTTGGGGTCGTTAAAGTTGATTAAGATACAATCTCCCGTTATATTTTTAGCCAAATGGCCTACCCATGGGACCCTCCTAACCATGAGTATCTTACACACAGTGTGCATTGGGAGTGGTCTATTTTTATTGAGTCAATGCACAACCCTTTTCTTTAAAGTTGTAGGGGATTCAACTTCATGGTTGCCCAGTTCGGGGACCCCTGATAAGTTTACCACAAAAGGAGAAACCTCCGGGGGCCGATTTGGAATGTTTTCCCCCCTAGAGATCTGGGAGGAAAGAATCCTCCCGTCCTCCTTAGGCTGGGGTATATCATGCTGGGAAGGAATAAAAGCTGGGGGCATAGCTGGACCCTTAGTAACTTCAGTAGGGGCCTCATGATCTACAAACAATGCTGCAGGTTTATTCAAGGAAGAGGGAACATTTTCTACTCTGGCAGTATCCAATAATTTAGAAACCCTAGGGTGGGGAGTGTACTTTAAACAATCATCAATTCTCCCAAGACCTTGTTCAATCCTGGATAAGTGTTGCTCAATCTTAGTAATTCTGTCCTCCATAGGACGGAGGAGAAGCCTAAATGTATCATAGATATTGGGCATCTCAGTAGCTCCCTCTACCTTATCAACTACACTCGTCCCCCCACTTGCAACTTGATGTGCCATTCTGGTGGATAGTAGATGATCTAAGGGTGCAACTTTATTTGATATAAAAGCAGTAGCAGATTGATCCTGTAAAGGAGGGGGTATTCCGGAGTTTCTAACGTGGGTTACAGCTTTCTGTTTCTTTCTGCCAGTTTTGCTCTTCCCCCCATTGTTAATAAGGGGCCCTTGCTTGTTTTTAGGAATAGTGCCAGGGTTCCTCTCTCGTAATTGCCTGGTGCTGGGCTCTGGCACTAGACTGGAGGCAAACGGCATCAAACAGGGAGATAACAACAATGAGTCTGAAACCCTAGACTGATCCCCTACAGAAACAGCGGTTGTGCCACTAGGTGCTAAATCTATGGTCAGGGAATCAAGGTGTAAGCAGGTAGCATCATCACCATTTGGGGCTTGATGAACAGGGGATTGCACATTAGCGATATGACCCATTGAGGACCTCCTTGCCATCGCAAGGTCCTGTGAGACTCTGCGTTCCAACAACGTAATCTCTTGGTCAATGACACAGTTTACCTTAGTGATAAACTGGTCCATAGTTCCAGTGAGATGAACGTTGGCCCCTCTACCTCTAGAGCCTTTGGGGGGCATGGCAGAGCCAGTAGATCAATCAGAATAGTATGCTTACAAGTCAAACAGGCCCCAGAGTTAGAAAAAAAAAAGTCCCGGCTTTTACTGGTGTGAGGTATGTCCACCCTTGGTCTTAATGGGTGACCCTGTGCGCTTGTATCAGTTCCACGGCGCTGGGAGATGACGCTATTGCCAGACGCTGTGGCTTCAAGAAGTTGAGAGCAGGATATTATTGAGGGGCCAATCCCAATCCCCTCGCGGTGGGCACAATACTACGTCAACAACTCCCAGTGAGTGTCATCACATAGAAAATGGGCAACACAGGACCAGGCACTGTCAAAGATATGAGCCCCCACGAATGCACAGCACAGGAAATACACACCCAGCACTAACCACGAAGGAATACGCACATCTGTACCTTCTCTTCTTTGGGCAGCGATGAGTTCTTGGGGGGGTGGCCCAGCCCAGCCAGTTCCTGTCAGTGACGGGCAAGGACGGGCCCGCCCTTGGCCCGGGCGAGCCCGCGCGCGTCCCGCGCAGCGGGAGGCGCTCTTCGTATATATGGCCCTTGGCGCCCTGTTGTGACGCTCTTCGTGCGCCTCGCACTGCCCCCTGGGTGATGCAGTCCCAAGGCAAGCCGTTCCCCTCACGGCGCTGGCGCTGGCGATTGAATGTAGGTAACACGAGACCCACAGCAGCAGGGCGGATCTCCAGCCGTTCCCCTCACGGCGTTTCCGGATTCAGAAATCAGGTAAGGCGCTTCCCGCACAGCGGGAGGCGCTCTTCGTATATATGGCCCTTGGCGCCCTGTTGTGACGCTCTTCGTGCGCCTCGCACTGCCCCCTGGGTGATGCAGTCCCAAGGCAAGCCGTTCCCCTCACGGCGGTGGCGCTGGCGATTGAATGTAGGTAACACGGGACCCACAGAAGCAGGGCGGATCTCCAGCCGTTCCCCTCACTGCGTTTCCGGATTCAGAAATCAGGTAAGGCGCTTCCCGAGCAGCGGGAGGCGCTCTTCGTATATATGGCCCTTGGCGCCCTGTTGTGACGCTCTTCGTGCGCCTCGCACTGCCCCCTGGGTGATGCAGTCCCAAGGCAAGCCGTTCCCCTCACGGCGCTGGCGATTGAATGTAGGTAACACGAGACCCACAGCAGCAGGGCGGATCTCCGGCCGTTCCCCTCACGGCGTTTCTGGATTCAGAAATCAGGTAAGGCGCTACCGCCATATAACTGTAATGACAGGAGAACCTCAATAGTTATATTCACCTACTTTATTGTTACTGTCATGTAAGGTGGATTTGTAGAGCGCTACCTGTCACCCTTGAGGGTATCCAGGCTCTGTTAATTATTTCATTCCTTTTCTAGATCTCAATAGTTGTGGAATGTGATTGAGCAAGTGAATTCCCTTGCATCAATCACCGAATTTCTGCTCAGGACGCCTCTAAAAGCCACTGACTCTCACACTGAGCTGTAAAACGCCAGAGGTGTACTGCATCTGCAGAAGCTTTCAACAAACATCTCTAGTAGATCTACAGGTTCTCTGGTCACTCACTCAGACTAGGGCTCCTTCCGTGCACTCTAAGCCTAGATTGATCCCAGACAACCAACAACTGGTATATCCACAAACCTACAAGTAGGACTACAATTTTGCAATAAAAACACAAAGAGACACTAAGGGCATTTACATTAACTTTTGCAGACAGTACCATCGGTGTTAATTATATTGTTGCTGACTAGTTCTGCATTGGAACACACAAAAACGTGTTTCCCTCTGAGTTTAGTCGATCCTCTCGGAAAAGTTGGAAATGTCCTACATTTACAGAATTGTTCCAGGACAGGTGATGAAAAACTCTGACTTTCCTGGCAAAATCCAGAACAACTGATCACCCCATTTAAAGCACAGATAACTTCAAATTGGCAAAAATGTGTCTTCAGTGCTGTAAAGTTAACTGGTTATCCTGCATAGTGCGTCCGAGGTATTCACAGTACAGTGACATCATTAACAGTTTCTCTGGCTCAAAACACAGCTGTGCACCTGTTTCTATGGTTTGCACTCTCAAAGTGCGCACTTGTAACTCGGGGGCCCTGATTTACTCAAGTCGAGGCAATGCAGCGCAGTGTCAGAAGGAAAGATACGCTGTAGTAGAGTGACCAGACGTCCCGGTTTTCCCCGGACGATCTCTGTTTTCGGAGCAGTGTCCCCGTGTCCCGACACTTTGATCCTAATTACAGAAATGTCCTGGTTTTTGTGCAGTGCCGGGAGAAATGTCCCGGTTTTTCAATTGTGTCTCGCACTGAAACACTATTTAAAAACCGGGACATTTCTCTGCTTACTTAGCACAGGTGCTGAGACGGGTCTCTATTGGGATGTCCATTTTTGCCCTCAGGATGAAAAAACAGTCTTACTGCTGCGGCAATACCACCCTTCACTGCCTTCAAAGAGACCCGTTACAGTTCTTTCACAGTCTCATCATCGCAGAACGGAAGCATTTTCAATGTTCTGTACAACGAAGCCCAAGTTTGTTGCTTATTTATCTTATGCAGCTAAGAACTGACAAAGCGAATAGTCCTGGCTTGTTGTAGGTATAATGTTACATGCATAGCTGCCAAGGTTTCAGATTTCTATGTGTGACATTTTAATAATTTAAGAGTAATTATATGTCAATATCAGATATGACACCCATTTGAGCAACTAGAAACTCTACGTTAGCTGCGGCAAAGCGTAAGAAATAATGGTTAAACAACTTTCATTTATACTCATGTCTAAGTAAATATACTTAGAAGCGTACAAATATCATGAAACTCCCTTGCAACATATTAAATCAAGGCTTTCTCTGCACACTAAGTCAGGAGCTGTTTTTTTATTTTTTTGTGGTTGTTTGTTTTTTTGAGGCTTGTACCTTCAGACTTTGCTGACTTATACTGGACCCTCTTGTTCCTCCCTCGTAATTAATGATGCTGCGCAGAGAGCATCACTCAGTCCAGGGCCTCTCTCCAAGGTGGGACTCAGCCCAAACAGGATGTGCGAGGCCCTGCTAACAACACTCTGGTGGCTACAGTTGTTGGATAGGCCAGCAGAGAAACAACATAAAGATTGCCAGCCTTTGTGGTGGCCCCCCTCCTTCCCTGCAAACTAAAGTCAGAAGAACATCAGGACTCTGTGCCACCCTCTGACGTCACATGAGTGAGCCTGTGCCTCTCTCCAAGGTGGGACCCAACCCAAAAAAAAGTGTACGAGACCCTAACAACACTCTGGTGGCTACTGTTGTTGGATGGGCCAGCAGAAAAATCAACATAAAGATTGCCAGCCTTTGCGGTGCCCCCCTCCTTCCCATCAAACTGAAGTCAGGAGAACATCAGGACTCGGGGCCACTCTCTGACGTCATGTGAGTGACACGGCCCAACAGCGAACCTATGTCAGAGAGGCCCCAACAACATAAAACACACTTCACACGGCGCCAGGCTTGCAGCCCATTTCACCGTTTTGAGTAACACCGCAGGCGCTGCGCTACCTGATCGCGCGCTACCATTGGCACCCAGGCTTAAAACTTAAACTTACTTGGGCTGTAACACACTCTGCCAAGGCTGGCCAGGCTGCAGGCACTGGTAGGCTCAGGCCGCGAGCCACTGCGAGCCCTGGCAATTCGGGTTTGCTGCTCAATCCGCGCCTCAAGCCCGTGTTGTTCAGGCTGTGCAGCGAGTCATACTTTGCAATCCACAGGGAGCCATGAGTGTCACCAAGTAAGAATATCACACCGTGCAATTAGCGGGTCACCCGGGTGATGGTCACTGAAACCTCGACGTCTGTCTCGGCGAAGTCTGTGTCACACATATGATTTGTCTGTAATTCTTCATCTGTGTCTGTTGAGGTGGCTGTCATTTTAGTTCCTTTTCCATGTCTATGACAGCTGTCAAATAGTCCTACTTTTATGTCGACCGTTACTGCAAACTGTAGTCCTACTTCTATGTCTAGGAACTGTCCCCGTTTTTAGGTCTCGCCTGACCCAGCGCATGCGCTGGGTCAGGCAAGACTTTTAGTAAGGGCTTCAAAAAATGTTACCATGGCCGTCCAACAGCTTGCGTGCATGTGCGCGGGCGCGCGCTTACGAGCAGAGGCGCCATATGGCCTTCCTCGTCATGCTCATTAAGCGCATCGCTTGCCGTGCTTGATCGCGATCACTTTCAATCCGCGCGTCCGCTTTGCTGTTCTCAGTGAGCCAGTATTTTCGTGGCCACGTTACTTTTACGGCTGTGCGCCTTCTTCTCGTGTTATCTGTGCCTCTTCTCCTGTTATCACTGGCGCGAGCGGCACCCCGTTTCTTCTAGTCTTTCTATTCTCCGTCCTCTTTGGTTCTCTGTATCTCTCCTAACCTGCGATTTTTTTTCCCTCTCTCTCACCTTTATCCCACCCCCTGCACTTTCTTCCTGCACGCCGTCTTTCATAACATTTTAGCGTCTCTCAGCTGCTTTGTGAACCTTCCCCTCTTCACCACGTCCCTCCCCTTTACCTCCTTTTTGCACTTCTTATCTCACTTTTCTTTCATGGCTCCGTTGTGATCCCTTCTTCCTCCCTCATTTTCGTCCACCTCTCCTCCCCTTCCTCCACACCTCTTTCCTTTTGATCCCTGTCTTCCCTTCAACCCCGTCTCACCCCGCGCTTCTCTACATCGGTCGTTCTTTCCCTCCAGCATCAGATTTCCTTGAGTTCCTTTTTTTTCCACCTGTGCTCCTTTCCGCCGCTTCCCCTTCCACCTTATCCCCTTTTCGCCCACTCACTTAGCCCCCCCTCTCTTTTGCCTCCTCGCTCCTCTGATATCCCCTTCTCTCCTGCTCGTCAGCCTCTCCTTGTCCGCCTCTATATATTCCTGTTCCCCTTCGCCCCCACCTGTTTCCCCGCTGCTGACCCGCTCTCATCTCGCCCAGCACCCCCTTCTCGCGGCCTCCCTGCACACCTGGCCTCTTCCTTCCAGTCACATATGCTCCCTCCGGCCTCTCTTTTTCCTTGTTCCTCGATATCTCTACAAGGCCTTTCGCTCACCCTCTTCCTTCTTCCCCATACCTCATTTACCCACCTGCTCACTGTCTCACTCCCTGTCTGCATCAGTTTCATCCTCAGTCACTTTCTCTCACGTCTCCCCTTTTCACAAGCCCCATCCCTGTCTCTCTCTCTCTCGCTCCCTAATGCCTTCTTTTTCTAATATATTTACATCTCTTACTCACCTGGCTCCTCTCTTTACTTCGTTTTGCTACCTCCCCTCCCCACTCCTTTACACCCTTCTCACCTGTATCCCTCCCTGTGCTGCCTTCCCCCGTGAACACCTGTCGTCTCCTGTTTCGCTTCCCCTCTCTGCTACATTCACCCCTCTCTACCTTGAAACCCTCCTGCTCGCGCCTTTTCACCAGATCCCCCTTTTGAATCTCTCTGTGCCCTCCCTCCTTTCGTGCCCACTCTCACCCCATTCTCACCTTCTGTCCCTTCTATCCCTCCACACTCTCCCCCCTCACCTGTATCCCTCGCTGTGCACCCCCACCCCACACCTCTTGCTACTAGCAGAAGTTGCTGCCCTCATAAGGGCCCCTCTGACTTTAGCCCTGTGCGGCCGCCCCTCGGGCCCCCACCAGCTCGGGATCGGCTACTTCCCTAGTGAGACCTGCAGAGAATGAATTTGGGGCCAGTGGTTGCCAAGGACACGTCTCCTTGGTAAACACGCTGGCTGTGATGAGAAGCTTCCAGCCCCAGCCGTGTCTGGCCCGCGCAGCTTTGATAAGAACGGGTCCACTGTGCTTGTGCTATAAAATCTATGCATAGGTTTTGAAGCTAGCATTTTGTGTTTTTTCATGTCAGCTGATGCATTTGAAATCATTAGTTGGTGGCGGAGACTGGAGCTACTGTGTTTTCTCTTTCCCATAAGACTTTATTTTTAAACTTCGAAACAGGCGCATGTGACTTGGGGCCCTGCATAGTTGTTTGTATAGGAGTGCGTAAAAACTGCTGACAGGCCTGGTGCTGCTAGACACTCCTCATGCTCTGCCTTGCACCCTTCTACCCCTCTGCCTTGCACCCTTTTACCCCTCTACCTTGCACCCTTCTCCATGTCTGCCTTGCACCCTTCTCTCCCTCCGCCTTGCACCCTTCTCCCCCTCCGCCTTGCACCCTTCTCCCCCCTCCGCCTTGCACCCTTCTCCCCCTCCACCTTGCACCCTTCTCCCCCTCCGCCTTGCACCCTTCTCCCCCTCTGCCTTGCACCCTTCTCCACCTTGCGCCCTTCTCCCCCTCCGCTTTGCACCCTTCTCCCCCAGCCTTGCACCCTTCTCCCCCTCCGCCTTGCACCCTTCTCCACATCCGCCTTGCACCCATCTCCACATCTGCCTTGCACCCTTCTCCCCTTCCGCCTTCCACCCTTCTCCACCTTGAACCCATCTCCCCCTTCACCCTTCTCCCCCTCTGCCTTGCACCCTTCTCCTCTTCCCCCTTGCACCCTTCTCCCCCTCTGACTTGCACACTTCTCTACCTTGCACCCTTCTCCTCTCCGCCTTTTATCCTTCTCCCCTCTTCCTTTCACCCTTCTCGCCCGCCCCCTTGCACCCTTCTCCCCCTCTGCCTTGTACCCTTCTCCACCTCCGCCTTGCACCCTTCTCCCCTCTGCCTTGCACCCTTCTCCCCTCTGCCTTGCACCCTTCTCCCCTCTGCCTTGCACCCTTCTCCCCTCTGCCTTGCACCCTTCTCCCCTCTGCCTTGCACCCTTCTCCCCTTCGCCTTGCACCCTTCTCCCCTCCGCCTTGCATCCAAGCATTGGCATAGCCAATAGGTATCGCTTTTGGGACCTTATAAGTATTTAGTTAAGCAGCACAATATCTTTGGTGCAACAACACCAACTGTTGCATGGCTAAACACTTATAAGGTCCCAAAGGCGAGACCTATTGGCTATGCCAATGCTTGTTTGTTTTGAGACACGTATGATCTGATGGCGCGCTATGACGCATAAACTCAAAGCATAGCAACAAGACAGCATCTGAATTTTTGAAAACTTTAAGACGCCACTCATAGCTGCAAAAACACATGCAAACAGGCGCAAAATCATATAAACCATTGAGGAGAGGAGGAGGACATTGGCAAGCGGTGAGAGGCGGGTGGAACCAGCAGTGAGCTCTGCAGGGAACCCTTGAGTGAACTCAACAGGGAAATCAGTGGAGAGCTCCGAACCAAACCTAGAGGCGGGTCGAAAAAAGAAAGCAATGTTTACGCGGGAACAGGTGGAGCTATTAATTTCAGAAAGTGACAAGGCAGGAAAATTAACTTTTCGCCACACCCAAGCTTCCCCCAGGAAAAAAACGGCACCCTTGACAAGATAATTGCAGTGGCGCTAACAAAGACAAGCTGGCATGATTACAAACGGCGAACAAAGGAAAAGTTAACACACACAACAGGAGGGCGACAATTTCAACAGGGGTGGACTTGAATCACACATGCCCCTGACTGACACGTCACGCGAGGAGCGAGTCGCAGCAGTGATTGGGCCCGAGCTTGTCGGTAACACGAAATACCCGCTGCGGCTTGCATGGAAGATACCCTATCTCAGGGCACGCTAAGTTACACAGCAATACATCTGAATGAACAAAGGTTTGTGTATTGTATGTTATGTGACAAACATATTTATATATTGAAAGTATATATACTCTGCATTTATTAAATAAAAATACCCACATATTAAGGGACGCGTGAACTGGCTCTATTTAAAAGTAAGCTTTCACACACTCGAATCCCAGCATGGAGTGTCTTGGCTAAAAATCGTATACTGGCTGCAGAACTCAGAAGTTACACATGACATGTTTTTTCGAAAGTATGCATCAGCAATCTTTACCTTCTGTCTTGCAGAAAGGATTATAAGAGGCAAGCTCATTTCTGTATTTATTTGCTTGAGTTCATCTATAATTTACAAGCATTAAAAAAAGTTTATAGACATAGGCTGTATCTGCACTTTTAAGCATCACAGCCGTGGTTTGTTTATCTAGCTGTGTATTGCACGCGTGCATACATACATACATTTTTAATTAATACAATATTTCATACATAACATTTTGTTTCTATCGCGTGTCCTACCACTGACCCTCATCTGCAGTCTCAGAATGTGTTATTCATGCTCTTGGTAAGATAGGAAATGTATTATAAAAATGGTAATCAAAATTATTAGGTTATTAGATTGGGGTACAAGTCTTCAATTATCTTTGCACTAGGAACCAGGTACCCCATAGTAGCACTTAGCTCTTTTAGAGTTGTGAAGCAGAGCAGTCCAAGGGCTCCCCAGGGGAAGTGATGTGGTCTGGTAACTCCAACTTGCTGGCATACTCCAACACTCAATAAATCATTGTCCAGTTAGTGTTTTTTCTCTTTAAAAGGAAAAATATTATTATTACACACACTACTAGTTGCTATGCATTCAATTACAAATATGTACATCTGGTGACACCCTCATTTGAAGTTACACCTCTAGTGGATCCTGCAGTACCCCCACATATACCAGATGCAGCACACAGTACAAGGGGTGGCTTTATCATAAGGCAAGCCTACTGGCTTTGTCAGGGTGTCACCACATTAGTAAAATCAGCCATATGTTATAATTCAATATTGCAACACCAATGAAATAAATAGAGACAGTACCTATAGTGTTAGACTTGGCATCTTTTGGCGTGTTTCCCCTGAGTTTTTGCTTTCTGCCCTCCCGGCTTTGACTCTGTTTTTGCTAGCATAGTGTTTCTGTGCACTTTTCACACTGCTGATCACTGGTAAAGTGCAAGTGCTATTGTGGTAAAGTATGTTATTGATTGGTGTTTCCATGATTGGCTGTTTGGTTTTCTTGTCAGCCCCTAGTAAAGTGCACTGAGTGTGCCAGGGCCTGGGAATCAAATGCTACGCGTGGGCCTGCAGCACGGATTGTGCCACCCACGTGAGTAGTCCGGAAAAGGTACCTCAGACCTGCCATTGCAGAGTCTGCACACAGTTTGTAACTGTCATGTCGACTTGGCCTGTGAACACACTGGCCAGTCCCTAACCTTCCCTTTTCTTACATGTCAGGCACCCCTAAGGTAGGCCCAAAGTACCCCTTTGGGCAGTGCGCAGTGTGTGTGAAAGGTAGGACATGCCCTGGTGTGTGTGGCAGGTCCTGATAGTGAATTACAGCCCATTTCGTTTTTCACTATTGCAAGGCAATATGTTCCCCATAGGACAGAATGGGAAGTTTGTTTATAACTTCTTATAAACATAACTGGCCCTGTCCTGGGAACTAGGTGGGAAAATGAAATTTAGTGTGCCTGAATTCAGAATCTAACGATGCATCTTTTAGTAAAGGTGATTTTTACATTCTGTGTTTGAAAATAGCACTTTTAGGAAGTAGGTATTTTCTTGCTCAGTCATCCCTTACGCCTCTGCTGGAATGTGGATTGCCTGTCTGGGTTTTGGACGACAGATGGCTAGGAAGCAAGGGTGGCTCCCGATAGTCTAGGTAGGTCAGGAAAGGGCTGACTAGACCTGGGCTGCAATGGGGCAAGATGGAGGAGATTTCCTTGCACCTCATAGGGCCTGGTCTGCCTCTGACAATGCCGTCTCCACCCCCTGCCGGGATATAAGACCAGAGAAGGCAGAACTGGTTCTGGCTGGGCACATACACCCTCTGCCTAGAGGATCAAAGGATTTTTGGATACAAATACTGGGGCCCAGACCCCTGTACTTTAGAACTCTTTTGGATCAAGAAGACTGCCAAGAAGAAGAGCTGGAGAAGCTGTGAGGAGGGACTACCACTTTGCTGTGTGCTTTGCTGTGTTGGCCTACAGTGGCTGCTTCTGTCTTGGGCAGTGAAAGGACTGGACTGAACTTTCTGGAATCTGCTTTGTGAGTTTCTCCAAGGGCTTGAGGTAGAGCTTGCCCCCTGTTCAAGAAGTCTCAGGAACAGCAAAGACTTCAAGCTCTTCTCCCCTCAGCACTGGGGACTGTGTGTTTTGTGCTGCGACAGAAAAAAAGCAACTCGACGACGTATACGATGCCGCTGCCGACTCCGTGTCCTGAAGGCACCGCAGAGGGCACGGTTGCAATGCCGCACCGCGATCCTGGTCTCACCGACGACGCCTGCTGATGTCGCCACCAAGCCGCTGCTCGCACCTCGACATGTGGGCACCGCACTCTGCACAGCCTCGCTTCACGCCGAAGCCTGGGCACCGCAGAGAGCACGGCTGCAATGCCGCACCGCGACCCTGGTCTCACTGATGACGCCTGCTGACGCCGCCACTGAGTCGTTGCTCGCACTGCGACCTGTGGGCATTACACTCCGCAGTGCCTCGCTTCACGACGATGCCTTGGCCTCCCCGACGCCGCCGCTCCACACCAAAATCGACACCGCTGCTTGCATAGTGGTTGTAGGGCACCGCTCGTAGAGTTACACGAGGCACCGCCCTCATCCCGCACCGCAGCCTTGGCCTACCGACGCCGGCAACATCAACTCCCGTTCGTCAGCCTACGACAGCGCTTCAGCAACGACGACGACGCTGCTTGCACCGTGACATGCCAGCACCGTGATGAGCACCGCCTTCACCTCGCACCGCGACCCTGGTCTCACTGACGACGCCATCTGACGCCGCCACCGAGCCGCTGCTCGCGCCGCACCTGAGGGCACCGCACGCCGCACCGCTGCACTTCGGACCTGACACCTGCTGACGCCAGCGGTCCTGATCCCACCAGAGAGGAGCTCGACCTGCAACGCGAGTGACTTCAAGGGCCTCGGTGCCCTGCATCTCTAACAGGTACTGTTTGCAGGTCTTCCCGACACCGTAGCTGGTCCGCAACGCCGCGACCAGCCTGAACTGTTTGGATTTGTTTGCTCCCGACGTGATAGCCATGGACGGAGCTATCAACATCAAGGAACTGTTTTTAAAGCGTATTTTGATAACCATAGATTTTTAAGTACTGTATTGTGGATTCTTATTGTTTTTGGTCTTGTATATAAAAATATTGGCTATTTTTCTAAACTGGTGTGGTGTCCTTTTGTAGTGCTTACACTGTATTACTGTCGGTTATGTGCAAATGCTTTAAACACTGCCTCTAAGATAAGCCTGACTGCTCGTGCCAAGCTACCAAGGGGGTGAGCAGGGGTTATTTTAGGAGTGTAACTCCCTTATCCTGACTAGGAAGAAGGGTCCCTACTTGGACAAAGGTGCAAGCCCTTGCCAACTAGAGACCCCCATTTCTAACATATAGGTAATACGTTATGACCCACCATTGAAGTCAATGGGGCTAGTACCAAAACTAAAACCTTGTATTGTCTAGCACCAACATTACCAATAAAGCATTGAATTGCATTACATGCGTGTCATAGTCTTTATTTTATTTTCACCAGGCCACAAATAAAGAAAAGCCTTAGCATCCACCACTAGGAGTCTCTGTCCCCCGAAGCCTATGTACAAAAATCAGGGCGAGCTTAAAAATTACTGAACAGTCTCCATAGGCCATGTATCTTGCGACCTGGGTAGGGTGACCAACCGTCCGTAAATTTCACAGACCGCCCGTAATTTGTACCTCGCGTCCGTTGATCCCTTTAATGGATGCCTTTTGTCCATAATTTTGGGCTTGCAGGGAGAAGAGCTGTTCCCCTAGGAGAGGCCTCAGCTCCCTGATGGGACCACCTCGCACTCGTTCTTGAGCACAAGAGCAGTTCCACCCTGCCCATTGTCATTCTGTATGCCGGCTGATTGCCACATACAGAAAGACAATGGGCCAGTTTGGGTTGGTACAGCATGTGGTGGGCTTCCACCTGCCATGGCCTAGGGCATTCTGTTAGGATTAGATGGAAGAAATGTACAAAACAAATGTAAGTTAAAAAGAAGAGGTTATAGTTGTTACACAGTCTCATCATTTCGGAGCGGAAGCATTTTTAATATTATATACAACCAGGCGCGCAAGGCCCATTGGACTTAAAGGGCTTCAGCCTCCCCCCTAACCCCCCCTACCCCCCCCCCCCCAGTCGTGTGTGTCAGCCCGGACTGAGAGAGCTTCCCGGCACACACAATGCCGCACCCGAGTACTTCACAGGTCTTTAATAGACCATTTACTTGTTAACAAGGCTTTGTTGCTCTTTCAACCCTTCTTAGAGCCCCTGCATCTTCACTCTGCCGATTGCGGAAAGAATTAGCACCCGCCCTGAAATTTTTAGTAGCCCCCCGAAATTTGACTCTAGTTGCGCATCTGTATATAACGAAGCCATAGTTGCTGCTTTTTTTATTTATTTTATGCAACTAACCAACTGACAAAGCCAATAGTCATGGCTTGTTGTTGGTCTAATGTTACTGGATGCAATGATAGAAACTGCAAAATACCAGTCGGGCGGCACATTATGCTCACCACCTATTTTTAGGTTAGGTGTTTTAAGCCACACTCTTAATTACATCAGACACGCCCCTTGGAGAGGCCCCTACTTTTTTCATCCCACTTAAAGCCATGTCACAGTCACCTCTCGTCCTGGCACTGTACATCATGCATGACTCATGACTTCCAAGTTTTCAGATTGCCTATGTGCAGGGGTATAGTGAACCCTCCCCCACCTCTTGCTTTATGAACTACAGCAAGGGTGAAGTACTTGATGGGTTCTTCTGTCTGCAACTGGATGGGTGGGTGGATGGGTGAAGGGTGGATGGAAGGATGGGTGGCTACGTGAAAGGGAAATGGATAAAGGGAGGATGGATGGATGGATGGATGAGTGGCAGAATGGATGAGTGAATTGGCGCATGGATGAGTGAAAAAAAGAATGTAAAGATGGATGAGTGGAAGAATGCATACATGAGTGAAAGGGAGGGTCGAGAGCTGGAAGAAAGGATGGATGGACGAGTGAGTGAAAGGGTAAATAGGTGGATGGATGAGTGATTGGGTGGATGGACGAGTAAATGAAAGGATGGCTGAATGGGTGAAAGGGTAAATGGTTTGATGGATGAGTGGATGGATGGGTAGAAGAGTGGATGGATGAGTGAAAGGATGGCTTGGGTGAAAAGGTGGATGGATGAATGATGGATGGATGAGTGAAATGGTGGATGAAGGGATAGATGAGTGAAATGATGGATGGATGGAAGGATAGAGGATGGATAGGTTTGCAAATGGTTGAAAGGGTTTGGATATGGATGGGCACACATATGTAAGAACAGAATGAATGGTGAAAGACTGAATGATGGATGAAATAATTAATAGATTACAGAATGTCTATGTCTATGTCTATGTATTGGCATTTGTAAGGCGCATATATCACCCGAAGGTCTCATAGCGCCAGCAGATACTCAGATGATAGGCAAGAGTCACGCAGAATTAGAAAAGCCATGTTTTCAGGAGTTTGCGAAATTTCTGATGGCTCGGTTCCAGTCTGATGTATAGTGGGAGAGCGTTCCAGCTTTCGGGGGCAATTTTGGAGAAGGATCTATCTCCATTTCTGACAGTTCGTACTTTGGGGACCGTGAGGAGATGCAAGCTGGAGGATCTGAGTGTTCTGGCCGGGCAGTAGTCTGTCAGTTTATTAGCTAGGTAGACTGGGCCTTTGCCGTTCAGAGATTTATGGACTAAACAGCACATTTTAAACTTAATGCGCTTTCTGATGGGAAGCCAGTGAAGCGACTTCAGACAAGGGGCGGAAGAGGTGCGAGCGGGGAGATCAAGAGCCATCCTGGCTACGGTATTTTGAAGGACCTGGAGTTTGTTCAAGAGATTCTCATTTATGGAGGCGAAAAGAGCATTGCCATAGTCCAGGCGACTAATAATTAGTCCCTGGATAAGAGGCAAGCGAGAGGAAAGGGGAATCCACTTGAAAATTTTCTTTAGGTTGCGCATGAGCCCAAAGCTGGTATGAGAGATATTATTGATATGGTCAGCCAAGGTGAGTTTATTGTCGAGCATTATCCCTAAGTTGAGGGTTGCTGCCTTGGGAGGAGGGCAAGCACCCAGCGATGCTGGCCACCACTCCTCTGACCAATGCCTATGAGCGTTTCCGAACAGCAAGATCTCTGTCTTGGCCGCATTGAGTAAAAGATAGTTGTTTGATATCCAGTCCTTTACTGCTAGCATGCATTTTTGGAACCTCAGTTTAGTGTTAGTGGGGTTGGGTCCCAGGGTGATAAGGATTTGAGTGTCGTCTGCATAGGACACGGTTTCAAATCCGTAAGCTTTGATTAATCTTGAAAGAGGAGAGACGTAGAGATTAAAAAGCGTGGGGCTCAAAATAGAGCCTTGCGGTACACCTTTATCTACTTCCTGATTTACTGTCGAGAATTTGCCAATCTGGACCCTAGAGCTCCGTCCAGTCAGGTAGCTTTTAATCCATGCTAAAGCTGGGCCTTCGACACCAAACTCTGACAACCGTTCTATCAGAATGCTGTGTGAGATGGTGTCGAAGGCAGCGGATAGGTCAAGTAATATTAAAATGGCTGGCTGTTTAGCATCCAGAGCTAACCTGATGTTGTCGACCATTTCAAGTAGGGCTGTTTTGGTGCTATGGAATGCCCTAAATCCTGACTGAGATGGGTCTAATAATTTATTCGACTCAAGATGTTTGGTGAGTTGGGAGTTGATTAGTGATTCCATGACCTTGCCGAACATCGGGAGAAGAGAAATGGGCCTATAATTCAGAGGTTGGGATGGGTCAGCAGAGGGCTTCTTCAGGATGGGTCTGACGATGGCTTCTTTCCAGTGTGAGGGGACCGCTGAGTGAGCAAGTGAGAGATTAAAAATTTTAGTCAAGTGAGGGATCAAAATAGGCGCAATTTTGGACAGAATTAGAGAAGAGGCTGGGTCAATAGGGGAGCCTGACTTGATTCTATTCATGGTGAGAGTTACTTCATCTTCCGTGAATGAGTGAAATTGATTTAAGATGGTAATGGGAGCGGGAAGGGCAATATTGATGGACAGCTCAAGAGATGGAGCAGAAACAGTGAATTTGGTGAATGACTTGTAGATATCGTTTATTTTATTGTAAAAAAAAGACGAGAGGGTGTCAACCCATTCACGGGACGCATTTGTAACGGGCTGGCAAGCCGAGGGGTTGGAGAACTCTTTAACTATTTTGTAGAGTTCTCTGTGTGAATTAGCAGCCTGGTCTATCCTATTCCCCAGGTAGACTTTTTTGGCTAGAGCTATGTCGTTCATATATTGGTGGTGAAATTTTTTGTAGTGAGACCTGTCATTAGGATCTTTAGTGTGACGCCATTTGCGTTCGTAGGCTCTTACAGCCAGTTTCATAGAGTCTTAAGTTCCACCGTAAACCACGGGGACAGTTTGTTGGGACATCTATTTAGTTTACTGGGAGCAATAGTGTTGAGGGTGGTAGTGATAGCTTGATCTAAGTTGATTGCTGCCAGGTTAGGATCATTGAACGATTCGATGGGTGAGGGGAAAAAGTGAGAGGAAAATGCTTCAGGACTAATCTTATTCCATGATCTACTCATGTTGGGATCTTTCGTGGATTGCAATGGAGGTAAATTTAGTTGAATATGAAAATTGATCTTGAAATGGTCGGACCAGAGAACAGGTACAGAACAGTCAATAGTTATTTTATTGGAATTTGTGAATAAAAGATCCAGGGTATGACCGGCAGAATGGGTGGGGCCGGTCACTAACTGGTCAAGACCTAACGCGCTCATACTGGTGATAAGTTCGGCAGTGTGTGGGTCTTGTGCAAGTTCAATATGATGGTTAAAATCGCCTAATAGGAAGAAATTTGTCGAGGAAAGAGAATGCGAGGCGATAGTTTCAGTAAGTTTATTTACAAAGTTGGTTTTGGTTCCTGGGGGTCTATATAAAAGGGCTCCTTTCCAAGATTCTTTGTTCCCCAGTGTTACTGTGAAAGTACAGATTTCACCCCAGTCTTCAAGAAGGGAGTTAACAAGATGGAGCTTGATGTTAGCTCTGTACACAATGGCAATTCCTCCACCTCTTTTATCTGTCCTGTCCAGTCTTATCATTTTATAATCCTGGGGAAGGGCGATTGCGATATCTGGTAATGAGGATTCCGATAGCCAAGTTTCGGTGATAAAGAAAAGGTCGGGCTTGTCAGAATCTAAGAGTGACCAGATTTCAAGAGAATGTTTCGGAAGGGATCGAACATTGCAGTATGAGCAGGTAAGGTGCCTAGATGTGGTGGGTAGGGGTTTGCTGTTAGTGGATGAACTAGGAGGGTGTCTTCTCAGAGACGATGATCCAATTGGTACGTGGTTCCTGGTGTGGGGGGAGGTGTTATCCGGTACATTTGAAATGTACATTTGAAATGGTGGATATCTGTGGTTTGATGGAAGGATGAATGGCTGGATCCTTGGACAAGAGAGTTCTTCTGGGGAGGTTTGTGATGACTTACTTTGCTTTCTTGGTGCCGTAAGAGCTTTAGTTCAAAGTGGGAGGTATTTACATTTTCTGGCTACTCCCTTCCTTATGTGTTACTATTCTGTATTTGCTGTGTGCCTATGTGTTGGATCTATACGTAATGCATATGACATTTTGAGTGACACCCAACTGCAACTTGAATGTTACACTAGAAATTGTAAATGTTTGCATGTTTTGTTAGGTGTATGGTTTTAGAGAGAGAGCCCCATAGTGCCATGAGCTGTGCTTGAGATGTATATTGTGTTTGTAGCAATAGGCAAGGCATCAAAAAAAAACTATGTAATAGTGTATAGACAGTGCCTTCTCTAAGAAAGCTGCAGGGAAAAGCACATTTGTGACCTCTGTCAGCTTGTGCAACTCTCTGCTAAGCCCCCATAAGCAAAGTCAGATTCCATATTTTAAGTTCCACTTGCAGAAACACCCATAATGCGTTCCCTATAGTGGGTTCATCACAGCAATCCTCCCTTTAGTTCACCTGTGTGTGCTGCTTTACATCTCACGATGGCACTCAGATATGAGATGCTAGTAACAAAGTCTATCCAAGCAGATCTTCCTGACCATTTCTCTCACCAAACCTGCCTGCTCAGGACCATGAGTTGTGAGCAAAATATCAGACTGGACAACCCAGTGCATTAACCATAAAAATAGAATATTATCATATGAAATACCACAAAAACACCTGCACAGTTGCACAAAGCTGCACGCATACCTAAAAAACATGAAGTGCATAATTGCCTCAACCTAATATAAACTTATTTTGACGTACTTAAGTAGTTGTCTATTTACTTGCTTTTATACTATTGCGCAACTTCCTCTGATGTGTCTGTAAAATGTACCTTTTTTCCTGAAGTTTTGTCCTGAATTTTGACCTTTTTTTTTCACTTATCCTGAATTTGCACCCATGCCAGTTGGTCACCCTAGACCTGGGAGACTTGCGGTGAGTTTTGAGACACTCCGTGGAGGGTGCTGCACTCCTGGCAGCGTTCCATGCACTACACAAATACATTGGTGGTGGCACTGCCCCTCTTGGCACCGCATGAAGTAATTAGGCCAGTTTGTGGAGCGTTCCAGAGGATTGTAGGGTGCAACTTGCATTAAAGCAGTGGCCCTTTTATAAGCGGGTTTCTCCGCTCTGCTTTATTTTTGAGGCAGCCTTGCACTGCACTTTTCTCTTTTAAATGTCTTTAAATTCTGGGTGCCCATACCCAGAGGGCACCGGGTGCTTTTGTTGGATGGGGACAGCATAGGATCTCACTCCTGCATTGCCCCAGTAGGCTCCCTTGCTGGAAACTTTCTTTCTGTTACTACCAGTACTCAAACCAGTTTTTCTACTGCTCCCTCCACGGGTAGGCGCTGTGCACTTTCCGCTACCCACAATGAGGACAAGCAAGAAGATGAGAGGTCAGGTGACCCCTCCCCCAGTCATGGGCGCAAAGCTGGATATCATGCCCTGCTAGTCTCCTTGCTGGTCCCGGGAAAGGGGTCGGCAGGGCTTTTACTGTGCAGCAGCCTCTGGGTATATGGGGTCCTCCAGGGGCAGAAATAAATTCACGGGAAGGGACCACATGCACGCCTCTTTACGCCTGGGGGGGATAAAAAACAAAAACAGTTGCGTCGACCTCGGAGGCTTGGCCTTCTCCTGGGAATCGGCCGAAAGATTGGTGGAGCTCCATGTCCTTCGTTCTCTGGGGGATGAGTTTAAAGGGTGATCTCTGGCCTTGTAGGGCCACTTTTATCAAACAGAGGTTGCTTCAAGGGGTGGAAGGTGAAGTTTGGTCTGTCAGGGCCTTGATCATGTTTTCAATGAGCTGTAGGTTCTGATGATGTCCTGGTGAAATTGGTAAAAGGAGGATATGACCCTCAATCTGAATATGTTTCCTTCCTCTGCATTCTGCTGCTAACTTCATTGCTCCCTGTGTAGGGATTATTGCTGTATGCTCACTTTTTT
Source organism: Triturus cristatus (assembly GCF_964204655.1). Taxonomy (NCBI): domain Eukaryota; kingdom Metazoa; phylum Chordata; class Amphibia; order Caudata; family Salamandridae; genus Triturus; species Triturus cristatus. Next base: position 1,101,050,542 of record NC_140585.1, on the reverse strand, counting down.
AGTGCTGATAATATGATCGGTCTCTTGCACCTACTTATATATGGACTTTTTTGGCGCAAAATGCGTTAGCGCTACTTAGTGAGACTTTACACCACTTTGATGGGTAGCTATAGCATGCCTTATAGTTTCCCAATAGTTTCCCAAAATAGTATTTTTGGAGACATGCTTGTGCTGCTTAGTGTAGCATCAGCACAAAAGTTTAGTAACATCGGGGTTTAATTGTTCTATGTGTTAATGCATGAACTGCAGAGAGCACAGCTGTGGCGTTGAACAGGCCGGGGTCATCTGTGTTCATTGGTTCGGACTTGTGCTGTCTGCAGTTCATGCATTCACGGGCTTTAGAAAGTGCACGTCTGCTCTGACCCAGCGCATCATTGTCCAGAGTAAGGCCCCTACTAGCTCTAGAGGGGGTCTGCACACCCTTTGTGATGTGTTTTACAGTGCAGGAATTCCAATGTGAAGGTGTGACAGGGAAAGACAGATATTTGTGCTCTGGGGAAGTGCAGTGAAAGGGAGGGATAGAGGGTTGGGGGGAGTAATTCCAGGTCGTCGATAGCATGAGAATGCTTTTCTTGTCCTTTGGGCATTTCTTGCCTGGCATTATTGTGTGTTTTGTTGCACTGACATTTTGTGATGATGAGTTTTTTGTGTCTAGGTTAGGTGGTGTACTGAATATTAGCGGTGCATAGAAGGTGCTGCAGGTCTTGCCGTTGCAGTAACTCACTCACTCATTCACAACAACTCTGGGGTTAACTTCTTTTTTTCACATGAGGAAAGAGAAAGGGTAGGCCTATAGCACTCCAAAATTAAATGTGCTGTCTTCCAGTGTAGCAAAGAATAAAGGTATCAGTGGCGGCTCCTCCGCTAAGGCGGGGGGTGTCGCCCCACTGCGACGCAGCAGTAAAATAAAGAAAACAGAAAATGATCATAACTCAATGTTATCATTTAATATTTTCCTGCTGCAGCAGCTTTGCGGATGGGGCAGGGTTAGGCTGCTCACACAGGAGCAGGGGAAAGAGTGGTATGCCCACTCCAGGTGCGCATGAATGTTTGGCCGGCCGTCTCCGGCTGGCCAAACATTCATGCGCACTTTGCATGTTCTCAATGCAGACTGCATTACAGCCTGGGTGGAGAACATGCCCAGGCTCCCACTGCCTGTCTGAGTGCCATGCGAACCATAGCGCTCAGATCAATCACAACGCTGATTAGCTATGGAGAGCATGGTGCTTTCTGCTTCCTGTTCTGGCCGAGAGAGACGTTGGAGGAGACGCGGCTATCAGGCATGTTTTTTCTTTTTTACGTCTCCTAATGACCCCCCCACCCCCACCGCCCACGCACCCATTCGGTGCTGGCCGCCACTGAATGGTATCCGTTATTGCTGCAGCTCTGCAGGCCTCCTTTGGCTTTTCTTCAGGGCTCCAAAAAACCCTCTTTTGGGATCTTCTGCTTCATGGAAGGTACATCTTTGCCATACTGTACCATATAAACATATTTAACCATAAATATGAAAAATGTAACTCATTCAGTTCTATCAGCCATTTCAGATCTGAATTTCTGATGACTTCCCATTAGGTTTGGGGATTGCTTCGCGTATTGTGGTCATGACGACTCCCAGCGTCTGTGTTGGTGGTGTGTGCTAGGCCTGTGTTTCGGGTGCTGAGTGGGTCATATGAAGGTGATTTCCTGCTCGGTGGCATGCATCGCTGGCGGTACTCAAGATCCGCCCCAGGATGCTGAAACCCGCCCTTGCCTCTGGGACACAGCGGAGGGACTGATGTTACAGGCCTGCTCATCTGCACACAATGCAGGGGAATACATATCCATGCCTCACTCTGGCAGTGTGATGCTGCTGTGCTCCCAGCAGAGCGCCGGGCCTCAGATAACCACAAGGAGACAGCAATAAGCAGGGAAAGCTGCCATTGGATGAGATGTCACTGAATACCTCCCGAGACAATTTTAGCAATCTCAGTTCAGCACTTTCTTTCTTCCAAAAATAAACTACGGATCAATTTCACCGATCAAAGGAAGATGTAAGCAGCGTGAAGACGGTGGAGGGGGCAGAAGAGGCCTGGGTCCGATTAGTATCACTGTTATGATGCAACCTTTCATACAACGCTCAAGCAAGGTCTCTTGGGGCTGTTTATCTGCAGGTGCAGTGGACTTGTGCTGCAGTGAAGCCCCTAAATTGTGTATGAAGCAAAGACGAATTCTGTGGCAGTAATATCTCACTGGTGTGTCATTTTGAAACACATTGATACTAAAGAGATTCTAAATGCTGGGTAACATTTTAAGGTTTCTTAAAAAAGGAAAGTACACACATTCACCAAATTCTATTGAACATGTTGTTCACCAAAAATAATGGTTTTGCCTTTAGTAACCGAGTACCTTTGAGCTCTCTGGGTTAGCTAGTGTGTGCTATAAAAAGTGTGAACACTTAGGCTTGTTTTCTGCTGAATGCACCATTCATGAGAAAACAATGTTAATTATGATCACTTCTTGTATTAAAAGGTGCGCCTCTTTGCAAAACACAAGCAGCTTGTCACATCACCCAAACTACCAACACCATCAACGAAGCAGCCACCAGAAGCACAGCACTCTCAACCAAGCACTTCACCAGTCCCCCGCCAGAGCCACCTATGCCACACTCCATCAGTGGATCAAATGCAGGTGCTCCAACAGCACATCAGCAGCATCAAGCCTACACCTCTCCGTGCTGCCGCCCCCAATGGTCACCCTTCAAATCCATCTGTCTCTGACCTTGAGGACATCCTCAACTCACTAAAAGACCCCTCCAACGAAGAGGATACTTTCCCCTTGTCATTCATCAAAGCCCTCTCTGGACAGTCACAAAGAACGAGTGCACATCAGATCTGACTGCAAACAGAACAAAATGTGCTCAGCCAGGGGGAACTGATAAAACATTCATTAAGGGTATTCTGGGCAAACAATCCTTTGACACCACCACAAATTAAAAATCATAACGTGGAACCTTGAAAAGGAATAGAACATCATCTTTCCTACCTGCTTGTGGCTTGACACCAGGCAATAAAAAGAGTGGTGGCCGGCATGGCTCGTGGGTGGTGAGGCGGGCGGCACACGGGTCGCATGCAGGGGTGGTCGCATGCTGGGGGGGGGGGGGGGGGGGGTATCCTGCATATTTTTTTAAGAACTTACCTTTGCACCTAGTTCGGCGTCTCCACTCCTGCTCTTCTCCGTTTCAACGGAAGCACAGCCAGGCCCCATGGACCAATCACAACGCTGCAGAGCAGTGTTGTGATTGGTTCTGAGCGTCCTAGTTCGGCGCTCAACCAGGGAATGGGGGCCTGGGCTTGTTCTCCATGGAGGCTCTAATGCAGGCTGCATGGAGAATAGGGAAAGTGCACATGACTGGTATGGGCAGCCCGAGAAGGCCGACCAAATAGACAGTGCACACTTAGGAGTAGGCAAACTACTCCTCCCCTGCCCTGCTCTGAAAGCAGAGCAGCCACGTAAACCCGCCCGCCCGCAAAGCAGCACAAAGCATAAAATGATAATAATTTAAAGTTATTATCATTTTTTGCTACTTCTTCGCACTGCTTAAAAGCAGTGGGGCGACGCTTCTCCGCCATAGCCGCCCCTGAAAAAAAGCAAAATACAGCGAGGCTTATTTACAAGCCTCCTGCGCTGCTGGTGCATCACTTTTTCCCATGTTAAAAGTGACATACCAGCAGCACAAGTGGCTTGTAAATAAGCTCCAGCATATCTGCCTCTTCCAGTCACTTTCGGTTTCAAATAATACTTAACTTTTCTGTGAAAAATGTCTTACCTCTTTGTGTGTGAAAGATTTATGTTTCTTCCCACACATTTGCGTCCCCACACTTTCTCCTGCTTTCTACCTTGGAGTGGTTGTAATTAGTGTATTACTGTTTGGCTCTGAATACCGAGGAAGTATTTATTAGTGGTGGTTGGTTTTAGTTTTAGAAGGCATTGGAGCCATTGGGGACTTGTGATGTTGAATAAAGTTGAAATAAACTACATCTGAACTGAACAATGTGGACAAACGCTGCATGGTTCTTTAATTACGTTAAGTGATGCAGTAGCATCGGGCGCGCATCAATCATTGTTCTAAAAAGACCCTACCAACCCCCTCTTCTCCCACCCCCCCTGCCCCCCCTCTCCATTCAGCCGTGTATCATAGCCCAGGTCGCTGCAACTTAATACATAAGACTCGAGCTGAAGTGTGCACTGGGGCCTCAAGGCCTCACCAGGCCCATAACCATTTTGGGGGGCTTTTGAGGGCCAGTACAACCCATACTAATCTATGCCCCCACCCCAAATAACCCAAGCAGCTGGAACAGTATTTGTCAAAAACGCAGATTAAACTCCATTTATCTTAAGCTGTTTTACATTCACATTTGCGTACATATAGTCGAACGAAAAAAGACATGCTGGATTTCTTAAGGTGAATGAGCAATAAAAATGCTTATTTTCTCAAGTTACATACACTGCACATTCAAAGACAGAGGTTACATGTCAAGCTATGTCTTCTGACAAATTGCTGCTTGCGCTTTTCAAGTGGAGATGTTGTTTACTTTTATTTCTCTGACTGAAAATTGAGAGGATTATGTAAAGTGAACTATTTGACAATCGTGCTAGGGTTCAGGCAGGGACACTAGAATTCTCTGCCAGGGAAGGCCCAAATTATGTGGCAAGGTTGACTAAGTTATGCAGCAAGAAACGCAAATTATATGGTTCAATGCGGCCCATTTTGTAATACTTCATTGTTTTTGTCATTTTTACATATTTTAGCGTTGTCTGGGTAAAGGTTTTACGTCATTAGTACTAGTTCCACATCAAATACACCTATAAGGCAACCTTTTGCGAAGGACCTTCCACTGCACAGCAGCAGGCAATGAAGTGTTTTTAGTAACTTTTAATCAGTTTGTGCTAGAAACAATTTTGTTTGTTAAAATCTGCAGATAACGGATTATGTAACAAAGGCAGCATTTTCACAATTTTCATAATTATGCGGAAAATGCCATGACAACAGAATCACACCATTCCAGTGGCCCTGCTTAGAGGAAGTGCGAAAAGAAAGACTGTAGGTTATCAATTTGTTTCTACTGCACAAAAAATGTAAATACCTGGGGCCCGGTTCACAGAACTAACTTTAGACAACATCCTAAACTTACTACCATTTTGGTATTCACAGAAGGCACTTACTCATTTCGGTATTCACAGAAGTTAGGAGTCCAAACTTTAGGACTCCTAAATGCCTTCTGTGAATACCGAAAGTCTTAAAATTAGGATTTTTCTCAGTTTAGTAGTAGTAAAGTTAGGACTCCTAACTTTAGGACTCCTAAATGCCTTCTGTGAATACCAAAAGCCTTAAAATTAGGATTTTTCTCAGTTTAGTAGTAGTATAGTTAGGACTCCTAACTTTAGGACTCCTAAATGCCTTCTGTGAATACCGAAAGTCTTAAAATTAGGCTTTTTCTCAATTTAGTAGTAGTAAAGTTAGGACTCTTAACTTTAGGACTCCTAAATGCCTTCTGTGAATACCGAAAGCCTTAAAATTTGGATTTTTCTCAGTTTAGTAGTAGTAAAGTTAGGAGTCCTAACTTAAGGACTCCTAAACTGAGAAAAATCCTAATTTTAAGACTTTCGGTATTCACAGAAGGCATTTAGGAGTCCTAAAGTTAGGACTCCTAACTTCTGTGAATACCGAAGTGAGTAAGTGTCTTCTGTGAATACCAAAATGAGTAAGTGCCTTCTGTGAATACCAAAATGGTAGTAAGTTTAGGATTTTTTCTTAAGTTAGTTCTGTGAATCGGGCCCCTGTAATTTATCTGAACAAATATTTCAATATGTATCCCAAGTTATGAAGCACAATTTGTTTTGGATTTCTGAAGTGTTATGGAAACAAAGATGTTTTATTAGGATCTTGGCGATGCACGAATGTGAAATATTTTATTGTATTGCAGCATTCGTATAGCATTTAGTCCCCCTGTGCTGTCACATTGCTAGTTTAGGCCCGGCAAGAACACTACCATTTTACACTTACACGTTTCTTAAGTTGCCTTCTTTTCGACATAATGACATTTGACACACATTTGCATGCGTGACAGTGCAGGATTAGTTTCTGTGAAACAACATTGCTTGCAATTCCACTTCATAAGTACACTATCAAGACAACTTGAATATTTAGTAAAAGGCCTAGACACACATTGTGAAAATGTTGTTGTTTGTTATTCATCCATGAGGCGACAGAGCTATGAAAGACAATAACCAATGTCAGCTCGGCTGAAGTCGCGACACAGAACTATGGATGATGTTATCATCAATACACAGGCATCTCCATGCTCAAATTAGAGGAGCACTCTGTTGTGATTGCGAGGTTGTCTCCCTGTCGGTGTCTCTGCCCAGCGGATTCCTGTTTTCACTCTGGCAGGAAGGATGTCCAACTTGTGACCAACTTGCCGTCAGGTAATGGGGACTTAGCTCATCCAGCAGGGGAAATCTTTGGTAAAATACCCACCCTGGACAGCTAGTTTAGGGAGCAAATAGAAGGAGTACACTATAACCAGTACTTATATACCAGCATATATTTATTCACAGTAATAGCACAATGGTGGAATCGTTCATTCGTTTCACTGTCCTTATATTGCTAATCACTTTTATCTGCTTCTGTCTATCAATCATTGCAGCAATTCATGCAGGACTCACAATGGTTCAATGAATATTAAAAGTGCCCTTTGTGTATCTCTTGTGTATCTCTCGGAGTCAGCACGAGTGACTGAGTGAAAAGGTTCTAGTTCTGATACCATGATTCTTTGGGGGAGTCAGGGTTGTCATGTTCTGAGGTTTCCCAAACCATTTGTTACCTTGCCAGGATTAGGGGTACTTATGGTGGCACTATGAGCTAGCTGGTCTATAGGCCAACATATCCTGAGGGGGCATGGAATCAGTCTAGCACCAATCCAACCTTTATGTTGTCCAACAAATGAACAGTTCCTACTGAAAAGTGGAAACTGTACAACAATGTGTGGCACTGAAGCACTTACATAGATAGGCAACAAGCTATACCATATCGGGTAGTGTATAGTTGGAAGGGTGTTGTCTTTGTTTTGTGATCCTATGTTTCCATGCTGTGCATGATGACGAACAAGGTATGGTTATCAAATTATAGAATGTAGCGCTAAGCAGCATGGTAGATGAGATGTGAGAGACAGATGCACAGTTTGTTTTTTCTATACGCTGGAAGCTTTGAACAGCTCTGCAGGTTCCTTCATGGCATTTTTTATGATCATAGTCTGCTGAGCTGGACACTGCACTGGGTTGTCCAATCAGAAATGTTATGTATGTTTGTGGGCCTTTGCTGGCATGGCTGGAGGAAGAGAGAAGTGGATAAATCTGCTGGGATGTACATTGTTACTATCATCCATGTTTGATTACATTGCGAGGTGTAAAGAAGTGGCCATAGCGTATAGATATTTAGGACCTGCAGTCTTGGACTTGACAGTTCTCTGGTTGACTTGCAGTGTGTGACAGATCTCTTCAGTTATTCCATGCCTGTTTATTTAGTGATGGCTGCACAGTAGTGGTATTGGACAACCTTCATTGTAGATAGGTCTAATGTGACTGTAATAGGAGTAAGTTACAGTTGGCTGCCGACCACAGAGGGCTATGCTATTAGTATTTGTGTGTGCCAGAAATGTTATATATGAAATTACATGGCTATATATAGTACCCCTGCAAACCATAGGTCAGCCTTCCTCAGCTTACCTGCCTCTCAAAAGTAGTTTGCTGGTTGGGTTGTTTCCAATCTGTGGATTGTAAACTGAAGATTGAGCTTGAGGATGTGCCTGTCTTTCCAGGTTCTGTTGCCGGAATGTGTGGTGGTGTAGTTGTCTTTAAAATAGTCATGTTATTTTCAACTATCTTTTGAAGTGTATGTTCTGGATGCTTTGAATGCTGGCTGTTTGTGAGTTACGGGGCTTGGAGGCTTGTACTGAGAAAGCAGTGCTTCCTACGGATTTCTTAAAGTAAGGTAGTATGATGATAAGTGGTGCAAGCTTCAAGTGCAGTTTCCTGTTCTGTTTGTATTGCTTGAATTTAGTTTGTAGGTATAGCAGTAATTTTCCTTGGAGACTCTATGGAAAATGGACAATGCAAAGTGCCTTGTACATTGCCCTTGTTGCTATATATAGGTAGCTAGTACAGTGATTGCAAGACTGTGTTAGATAAAAAAAATTATGCCTTCGTATTGTTTCACATAAGTTAGCATTCGCGGCGAAATTTTGTGTACCGGCGCCATTTTATAATATAATCGAAATTAACTCTCTTCCATTTCTCTGAAATTACCTTCTCTAGATTGTTTCTCAGGAGCTGAGTTTTGCTACCCTAATGAATGTACTGTTCTTATTAGTGCATACCTTTCTTCTGTATGTAACCCTCTCCCACTTGTTTTGTGGCGCGCACAGGCAGAGTAACCTTGTAGGATAGAAATGTGTGCCCGGTCTCTGGAATTGAAACTTATTCCTTTGCAATTGACTGTCCAGCTGCGTCCCTTTGGAAAATCACATGGTGGGCGGGTTTTCATTGGTTCTGAAATGTACATAATGTATTGTTATGCTTGTTGAAGTCAGACTCTCTCTGCAGCACAATTAGCGACTTGCCAGACAGGGCTCAGCTCTGAGCGAACTTTGAATAAACTGTTATTGGTTTGTATTCTCTAATGTCTGACCGACTCTTCATTTTGTAGAAAGTAGAGAGGTGGTCGTGAGTGGCCTGGGTGACCAGAATCGGGCCATTTCCTTCAACTGGAGTCGCATGCTCTCTTTGGTGAATGTGGAGAAGAAGTCTTGCAGCAGCATTTTGGGTGAGTTGTATTTTGCATATGATGAATGAGGGTGCACCAAGGTATAGGCTGTTGGCATAGTCCAGTTTAGAGATTAAGAGTGTGAAGATAGCTTGCAGGTTTTGTTGGCATGCAAGGTATGGGAGGATGCCACTCATTGTTTTTAATATGTAGAAGGCACCGTGTTTAGACGTTATTATCATGTGGTATCAAATATAGGTCTGAATCCATGTTTACCCTTAGGTTTGTGACTCCTCTTGATATTATTCGAGGGGACCCTTGTTCCTTCGGCCATCTGCTGGTAGGTCAGTATTTTACTGTTGTCCGCAGTTCATAATCTGTCTTTGTGGTATTTAGCTTTAGATGGTTATTCGTCATTCCTGTGTTTTTGACCCAAAAGCAGTCATCAAGATTTGAACTGTAGAGGTCCTCCAGACCATCCACGTTTAAAATGATTTGGGTGTCATCTGCATAGTTGTAATGGGTGAGGTTGAATGTCCTAATCAGGGTTGGTATGGGGGTTAGGTAGATGTTGAACAATAGAGGGGATATGATAGACCCCTGAGGGATACCACAGTGTTTTATGTGTGTAGCTGATGTGAAAGGTGGCACCAGCACTAGTTAAGTCACAGCTAGCTGAGAAGCCAGGAATTTGATGGGCATTAGCTGAATTCCCATCTCAGCTTTTACATATGGTATGTCAAACAAGAATTTGCTGTGTGAAAAGCTGCACAGCTGTACAGGTAATTGAGTTATGTTGCTTTGAAGGCAGCAACTTTCATAAGCATCCCTATTCCAGATACATATGAGGTTGTCATTACCTAAACCTACCAGCCATTTAGAAGCAATGTTCAATCAGGAAATCTTCAGATTCCAACATGGCACAGAGCTTTGATTAGCCTATTGGGCTGGGGCAGAGTAATCACAAGACAGGTACAACTTACATGTTTCTGACATTGCTCTAGCCTACAGCCTTTCTTAGGGCACTAGCCTGTAAAATAGAGCCTGGTGAGATAATGTACCTGCTCTAGAGACCTTTATCTTGTTTGCAGGAGCCAGATAGTTTGTTTGGTTAACACACCTATTGCAGAGAGCTGCACATACCCTACCTAGCAGTAGTGTGAATCTGAAATGACCCAAAAAATGGTTTAACATCTAGATAACACTGCTAGGGTCAACACAATGAGGATTCATCTCTTGAAGCAACTATTCTGGAAACCGTACACAGGGTATCTGAGGCTGAAAGCATTTGTATTATAATTGACCTGTCTAGACATCTCCACAGAACATCGACTAACATTTTCTGACTTTCATCTATTGTAATTTAAGCTCTGTGTATTATGATTCTGCATTTTGAAATATATTGACACCTTAGGAATTCTGCTTTATTTTCATCTAATGTATGGTCGCACCAAATGACTACTGTTATGACAATCAATGTAATTGATGCAGCGGAAGCGTTGGGGGATTTTTCTGTTAGCTGTCTATCAACACCAACCATTATATCATAATCAGAAGTGTAACTTTAATAACAGGCCCATAAGTCATTCGTCTCACACCTAGAAATAACAAAGGTCCTCCGATGAATCTTTGGTAGAGCTAAAAGGGACTAAGTAATAAAAGATGGATGCTATTTCTTAATGAGGACCGATAATGATGAAATACGCTAAACATTTGTCATTATAAACATATTCAAATAACTCAATAATTCTGGAATAAAGACAGACTCTATTCTTTTCTATTAGTTTCTTATTATTTCATGATATGAAAGGTCAAACACAAACACAATACATTTCGAATGTCATAAATTGTTTCATAAAATACAGACTAGGTTCACAATAATCATCACAGACCATTCAATAAGCATCAGGAAATCAGGTATAGGGGAGTGAGAGGAGAAGAACAAACATCAGTGAAACAACAGCTCACTTACAGATGAGATACTAATGCAGAATGTGCAATTAGTACGAAAGGCTAACTCCACGACCGTTAGAGTAAAGCAAGGGCAGCCCCATCAGCCGATGATGTGCAAAGTCTCTGAAAAGTCTCTTAGGAGCTGTAGGATCTGTCAGCCAGAGAATCAGGAATCAGCACGGCATGCAGCATACCACAAATGTCGGACAGGTCACAGATCTTGTGAACAAGCCGAGGAGCATTTTCCCACAGGTATCTTTATAGTAAGCTACTTCCTTTCCTTAGCTAAAATGTTACTTTCTCTATTCTCTACACACATTTTCATTGGCTAAACACAATGGTGTGGCTGTCCTCTGACAATGACCCAAGTAATTTTTCTGAACACTCTTTGTCTAAAGAGAGGACGAAGGAAGAACCTAGATACATTTGTATATTAAATCTAGCAGTAGTTACATACAATCCTCACCTAGACAGGAAAGAACTATTCAGCTTCTTTATTCTGAGGAACTATTAGTTACATTTTCGTCAAGGGCAGAAAGCACAGGAGCACGGCAGCACATCCCCTAACAAACATTTGCTGAGGCCTACATTTATTTTACCAAGAAAGGGAATTATTTCTAAAAACCCTGTACTACTTTCATGAAGAATTAAACGCAGAATCATTGTCATTTATTTTCTGCAGTTAGGAAGACAGAAATAACACTCAGCAATACATTATTTCAGCAGAAAAGATTAACCATCGTGCCTTGTGCACATTTCTCATGTTATACACTCTGATGTATATTAGTAATTTCACGCATGTTATTAAAATACATGCAAATGAAGGAAATTCAACATGCAGATTTTATATTCAGAAATCGTGTGCCTTCATTATTAATGTATCACTGACAGAATATCAACATTGAAAATATCGAGGTACAAAAATATCGAAGCAAAAATATCGTTGTCCAGATTATCGAAGTCCTAACTACATGATGGTAAGTACAAACATATCGAGAAAAAAAATATTGTTGTTAAAAATATCATTTTTTAAAATGTTTAATAAATAATGTAAAATAAAGTAAATAATATATATAATTAAAAAAACTTAGTTAGACTTATTAGAAAATGTTTAAAATTATAAGTAATTTTATTTATTTATTTTATCTTGAAGGTATTATATAGCGCGAACATGACCTCTGCGGGTATCAGAGCGCTTTACAAGTAAGGTAGTTGAACAAAAAGAACACTGTATTTCCAAAAGTGATGTCCTGCAAAACAGCTAGTTATGCTTAGAGTTCGATACAGTGATCATGTGAGTTTCATCATGAGAAGAGATTTAACTTCTCTCTTGAACGAGGCAGTAGAGGGGTTTAGTCTGGTTTCTGGGGGTAGTGCATTCCAAATCCTTGGAGCAATTCCAGAGAAGGCGTGGTTATAAGTTTACTTTTTGGCAAATCTTTGTGGCTTCAGAAGAAGGTTGCTGGCGCTCCTGGCTGATCTGTTGCTGCATGAGAGCACCAGTTTCTGTGCCAGATTTGCATGAAATTAATTACGTAATCATTCTAAAAATTAATTTACATAACATGTTTGCAGTAGAAGTAGTATTAATCAATATTTGCACCTTGATAAACATGTATACACCTGGGACTAAATTGCAAACGGCATGGCTAAATTAAATAATTAACAATGGTACGCAAACTAACCTTAGATTGTGGTGACATAGTAAAATTGCATGATTTATATTGCTTTGTGATTGTATTGTGGCTTAAAGTTATTGTATGGTAAGTATTATCGCTTTAAATGTCGCTGCAGCTAGGAAAATACTAAAATATATTGGGATTAGTGTGGGTTGAACATTAGAATCTTTATTTCTACATATTAATTGCTGCTATGCCTATCTTTGCTTAGTTAATGTTCAGGCCTACTAGGCCTCAGTACTCAAGATGGCGTTCTCTGAAGCAGATGCCACCCTGTACGCGCGATGATCTGCGCATGCCCAGATAGCTTTGGGGGCCACTAGGCGACATGAACTCCTGACATTGTGTTCCTTGCCAAGGTCAATGTGTTGGGGATTTGACCGCAAGCCAGAAGATGACCACATGTGAACCGAAGAAAAGACAAAAAATGAACCTGTCAATAGGACCCTTTTTTTTTCCTTGAAAAGTTACATCTACTGTTCCATGTTTGTGAATTGAAGGTAAAGTGACAATTTATGAACTTTGTGCAAAGTCACTATGTAGAACCAGTTTGCTCTGGGAAGAGGGCAATGAACTATTGATAACCTCGAACTGTTCAATCAGAACATTCGGTCTGCCCCTAAAGTTGCCATATTTTGTATGAAGTAAGAGACAAGAGGATATAATAACCCCTCATCAGTTTCGTGGGGAGATGGGTCTTCTAGGATAAGTTTGGAGTTCAGAGCTCAGTCCGGTGTTGGGGTTTTTCCAGAAGCCGCAGTTGCAGTGGGTTGGAGTTAGTGGGCTCAGAGGAGTTTGAGAGCTGCAGTTTGGAGTTGCGGCTACGTTTGTCTTTGGGTTATATCCCATGTGGTCAACTTGAAGCTATTCGACAACTATTATTGGTAAATGATTTACTGAGAATTTGATAAAAATTCATGCATTAATGAGATTACTAAATGTTTAATTAGTCTTTATTAAATTTGAATTAAAATTATGAGCTGTAGTATATAAATGTATGGTTAAAAGAATTGCTAAAAGATTGCTAGATAAAACAAAATTGAACTAACAAGAAATGAGATTGTGGTTCTTGAATTAATCACTGAAGATATCAAATGTTTCCCAGACTTGAATTGTGTTTTAACTGGTTCTAATTCACCATCAACCAGTCCAACTAGTTGGTCCATCGACCAAACAGTGGAGTGCCTTGATGACAAAGTCAGGATTTGAAAACTGTATATAGAAGGTATATATATATAATTTAGTAGAGAATTAGTCCTGATAGATAATAAGGTACCCACTTGGTCCAGCAGCCTTTCTCCTGTGTGCAGATTCGAGTGAGTCGTGTGGATGAGAAGCGTGTTGGTGTTATGGGCCCCACCAATGAATGAATGTGTGAATGAACCGTTGTGAATAGGGATCTGTGACATACGGAGATTATGTAAATGTTGTCCTCCGCGCTGGATCACGGCATGAGAGCACCAGTTTCTGGGCCAGATACCTCGGGGTGCTGTGATGTAGGGCTTTGTGGGTCATTCATGCTGCTTCGAAAGGTAGCCAGTTGAGAGCTTTGAAGTTGGGGGAAATGTGGCAATTTGTTTTGGAACCTGTAATGAGCTTGGCCGCTGAGTTGATTGATGCTCTTAGAGGGGCAGTTGTGGATCTGGGGAGAACACAGAGAGTTGCACTACCATATTCTAGTCTAGGGATTACTAGTGCTTGGACTGCCAGTTTAAAGTCATTTGCTTGAAGGAATGGTTTTAATTTTTTCAAGGTGAAAATTTGCTCCTTTTGTTGCGGCACTGATGTGCTTCTGCATGTTTAAATTTTTGTCCAGAGTTACTCCCAGCGATTTTGCTGAATCGATTATAAGAGGTTGGCAGTTGAGCGCTGTTAGTTGTTTAAGCCATTCTTGTGTGATGGATGATTGGTTAGGTGGAGCTATTAGTAGAAATTGAGTCTTGAGGGTGTTTAGCTTTAGGTGGTTTTCAGTCAGCCGGGACTGAGTTTTTAGTAGCGTTAGAGTGAGAGATTTGATGTCTTCAGGAGAGTTTATCTTTAAGTATAGTTGTGTGTCATCAGCATAAATGTGAAATTGTATATTTGATGAGCTGAGGATATCAGTGAGTGGCACCATGAATAGGTTGAATAGTGTAGGTGAGAGGGAAGAGCCCTGCGGTACTCCTAAAGTGACTGGGACAGCCATGGACAGGGACTATTTGACCTTGAAACTTTGGGATCTATTATGGAGGAAAGATGTGAACCAATTTAGCACTGATCCTGCTAAGCCCCTTCTATATTTCAAGAGGTCTGGGAGATTCTCATGTTTGACAGTGTCAAAGGCCGAGGATAAGTCAAGCAGGATTAGCAGGCAGGCTTCGTTCTGGTCTAGGATTTTTAGTGCGTCATCTACTGTGTGGGTCATAGCCGATTCAGTACTGTGCCCTGCACAGAAGCCCAATTGGTATTCATTGAGCAGGTTGAAATTGGCGATGTGGTTGACGAGTACACATTTTTCTAGGAGTTTAGCCAGAGTTGGGATGTTGGAAATTGGGTGGTAATTATTTAAGTCCGTGGGGTCCGCCGTCGTTCTTTTTAGGATGGGGGATACTTGTCCAGATTTGAGAATTTCAGGAATGATTCCCTGGAGTAGAGAGGCATTCATAATCTTTGTCCAAAGTGGCAGTAGTAGCGGTATGAAGTCTTTTAGGTAGTTTACAGGAAGGGGGTCAGAGAAGTGGTTGGAGGGGTTCAAGGACATGAACGCTTTTAGAATTGCTTCTTCACTGTACGTTGTGAAGGATGACCATGCTGCGTTATTTTTGGGGGCGAGCTTAGATGTGCAAGTGATTGGGGTTGTTAGAGTGGGAAATGGTGTGTCCTTCTGAGTGTCAGTCTGAGCTACTAGGGCATTAATTAGGTTCCGTTTTCAAGTGTTCCGTCTTCATCATGAAGGAGGCGGCAAATTCTTTGCAACTGGGTGGTGTGCATTGACCAGTTTGGGGTGGGGGTGAGATAAGCCAATAGATTGAGTTTTGACTAGTTCAAATAGTTTTTTGGGTCAATTCTTGGCTTGGTCTACTTGATTTTGTGAAGAAGTTTGCCTTTGAATGTCAGATCTTTCGTAGGAGTTTCTGGTGGCTCTAAGCAGTTTGAGGTATTCAGGGGATGGTGAGGACCTCCATCGCTGTTCAACTAGTCTTGGGGCTTGTCTGTCCACATTGAGTCTACCGTCGTACCAGGGTTAAGAGTCTTTTGTGGAGAGCCTCGTCAGTTGTAACAGAGCGGTTGTGCCGAGTATCGTGGTTATAGAGTTAAAGTAGTGGTTTTTCAAAGCGTGAACATCAGATAGGTCTTCCGGGTGGAGCAGCAGGAGGTTGACAGTGGTGGATGTGGGTATGTCTGTGATGGAGATTTTTAGGTACCTCTTCCGTATTTTAGGTGTCGTAGCTTGTGCTGAGCACAGTTTAACTGATTCTTTGATGAAGTATGTGATGGAATGATGGTCAGACCAGTCACATGGGAGGATCGTGTTAAGCTGAATGACCTCTGGATTGGCAATAACCAGTTCAAGGATTGATTCTTTGTCATGTGTAGGGCTATTGCAGATTTGGATAAGGTCAAGATCTGAGAGGAATGTTTTGAGACTATTTACCACGGGGTCGTTAAGGTCGTTCCAGGGGAGATTGAGATCTCCAAGGAATATTTGGGTATTTTGTTGACCAGTGTTTGAAGCCACGATATCCATGAATTGTTCGATAAAGGCAAGATTATCACCTGGCGGGTGGTAGAATGTTTGCAAGGAACAGATTGGTTTGTTGTTACTTGTGATCTCTAAACAGAGGTATTCACATGATGATAAAACCGGGGAGAGTGAGCGTTTCACTGAGAGACTGTTTCGGTGAATGCAGGCAATACCACCACCAGGTCTATCGGGTCTGTCCAGTCTGGTGATGTCATGATTGGGGGGAACCAGAATGTCGAGGATAGGCGAGGATGACTCATTTAACCATGTTCTGGTTAGGATTAGGAGGTCAGGTTCGTGAGTAAGTATTAGATCAGCTATGTCAGCTACGTGTTTTGAAGCTGATCTACAGTTTAGTGGTATACATTTGAGATGTGGTTTGGTGGTGGTAGGAGGATCCTGTGTTAGCAGAACTTGCATAAGATTCTCTAGGGTTATACCTCTAGTTTTGTGATTGGGGGCTCTTTGAGTATTGGCGTGGATGGTTTCGATTGAGGAGAGTTTCATCAGATTATTGGAGAACTCTGTGTTCTGGCTGGGATGAGGAGGATCGTAGGAAAGGGTTGTGGTATTGAGGTGAGGAACAGTTTTCCATCTTGAGGGTTGATGGTAAGGGGAATGTGATTGCAGCTGGTACTGGTATGTGGGGCTATTGCTGTGAAGGTGAAGGAGCAGGGCGTAAAAAGATTTCCTCCATTGGTCTCTTCTCTTTGTATAAAAAATGTAATTGGTTATAGAGCCCTTGTTTGTAGAGAAATAGGGGTCTGATATTAGGGTCTCTGGTATATGTTTTAGAAGCGAATGTTTAAAACGTTTGGCTGCTTTTTTTTTTTTTAGAGGTTAGGTGGGTACTTGATGGTTTATGTATGTTGACCTGAGCGCCTCATGGTGATATTTACACTTATATGCAGGGGTAGACAGGTAGGAGGAGTGAACTAGTGCTGGAGGGGTGTTGTCGGGCATGAGGAGGGAGGGATTATGATCGGTCGTAATTTCTGGCCAGTAACGGGGCAGGTCCTGTGCAATCAGGGGTGTGAAATGTTAGGTGCTGTGGTAGGGGGAGAGGAAACAGGAAGGGGGGATGAGGTGGGAGGAGTTTGGAGCAGTCGTGCCTATTGGCCGGTAAAGTGGGCAGTCCTGTGTAAGCAGGGATGCGATTATATAAGGTGTTGTGGTATGGGGAGAGGTAGTGAGAGGGGGGATGAGGGCGGACAAACGTGATGGGTGGTGCGGGCAGGGGGGAAGCCCCTGATTGGCCAGGATGGTGTAGGTGCAACGAAGGTGTAGGAGTGGGTAGTTTTTTAAATTATATTATTTCAATGTCTGCTTGGGAGAAACCCCTTCCTATGGACACTGAGGCCAGTCCAAGATGGCCGCCTGATTTGCAGAGGATATCTGGAGCTCTACGATGTAGTCCTATCACTCTTTCTGTGTATGGGGCAGCTTTGGGGGCGAAGTCCTATGTCCCTCTCTGTATGAGCTGAGATAGAATGGTCCTTTCTTCCTTTCCGAGAAGGGTTGTGAGGCACAATCCTATGTCTCTCTCCGTTGTTTTTCTGGAGTGTGGTGATTAGTCCTATCACTCTCTCTGTGGCAGAATGAGTGCCTTTTTGCCTGCTAAGGGGATCTGGAGAAATCGCCGTTATAGGTTCCAAAATTAGAGCCCTGCAATGCCCCTCTTGAGTTTACAAAATATGTGTGGGGCGTTCCATGAGCAGGAGGTAACTTGGGCGAAAAGGAAGCAGTAGAAAAAATAAAGTTAATAAAAGTAGTTCTGTGAGCTATGCTATCCTTCTTGGTGAGCTCGAGTTCGAGGTGGGACCCGTTAAGGATGGGTGGGGATCCACATGAGTTTATAACCTCTCGCCCAGGAGGATCAGCAGAACATGTGGGCTGACCTCGACCAAAGCGAGCCTGTGGCCGTTCGATCTCCCGCATTGGGCGCTCGTGTCGAGGGCGGGTCCACACAGCCTCCGAGCACCGTCACTGCCCCTATGTGCTCAACATGTTCGCGCATTGGCAAGGGGGTGCTGCGTGTAAGGGAAAACTGCTCCGTAATCTACCCCCGGTGATGGAAAGGGGTCTGAGAAAGAGGGTGCCATCTCCAGTACCCTTTATGCCTGCCTCTATTATGAGCAGGGAACTCGCAACAGACGCCTGGGTCTGCTCTGAGCCGGTGAGCGAGCACCCATTTTTGGCAAGTCTATGAGGCTAAAGCCCTCCTCACCTCCTATCGAGACTGCTCCGGTCAACCTGCTCCGCAAGGAGAAATCCAGTCCCAATGATGCCAGCAGGTTCTTGCAGATCCTCCACAACATGGCTGCGATCCTGCATGAGGGTGAGTAGTGCCGATCGATCCGTTTTTGTTGTAGCCTTTTCTGTTGTAGTCTGGTTGCATTATCTGTGCAAATAATGTAAAAATAAATTAAACATACATATATATTAAATATAATATTTATATTTACTTAATAATATTGTTAAATAAGTATTTTAATAAATTATAAATTGTTAGAAACGTTAAAAAAATTAAATACATATAAATACACATACACCAATAACATAAAAATGAAATATATATATATAATAAATTAAAATATTTGTAATCTTTTTAAAATAAAGTTTACACTACATTAACTGAAAGAGTAGAGAAAATATTGGATAGAGAAGGGGTAAAAATTACTATTCCTACTCAAGAGAGTGCAAGAGTAGGGAAAGTGTTGGATAGCGGAAGGCAATAATTTATTATTCCCACTCCAGTGAGTGCAACAGTAGGGAAAGTGTTGGATAGCGAAGGGTAAACAATTACTATTCCCACTCCAGTGAGTGCAACAGTAGGGAAAGTATTGGATAGCGAAGGGGTAAAAATTACTATTCCCACTCCAGTGAGTGCAACAGTAGGGAAATTGTTGGATAGCGTAGGGGTAAAAATTACTATTCCCACTCCAGTGAGTGAAACAGTAGGGAAAGTGTTAGATAGCAGAGTGTTAAAATTAATATTTCCCAAAAATTAAAATAAAAAAATAAAAAAATTGCAACTACAATACAAAAATTGTTAATAACACAAAAATGAAAACCATATAAAAAATAGTAAAATATTCCAAAAGATAGAAAAATAATGTTGTTAAAAACTAAAAATTAACTAGAAACATTAAGTTTAAAAACATTTTACAAACAAGTAACTATCTTTAAAATAAATTGATTATAATCAAAAACATTATTAATAATTTTTAAATGAATAACTTCACACCATATTCCCCTATAAACACACAAACAACTCGACAGATTTGACACAATTAACATATTTAACAATTCATAATTTACAAACAATAACTATTTAACAATCAATAAATTACCAAAAACAACACTATAAAATGGAAATATAAAACTAATACTAATAAATGAAAAATATTAATTACTTTATTTTAATTAAATTACTTCCCACCCTATTCCCCTATCAACTTACAACCCGCTTCTGGAAAAAAAGACACTAGTGACATAATTATCGATTAAATTATTATTAAAAAATAATAACCAATAATAATGAATAATACATTTATTATAAATACTAATAAATAAAAAGTATTAATTACTTTATTATACTTAAATTACTTCCCACCCTATTCCCCTATAAACCCACAACCCGCTCCTGAAAAAACCACAATATAATTATTAATTGATCAATTAATAAAAATCAACAACCAATTAATAATTATTTAGTAATAAATTAATTATAAATACTAATAAATAAAAATTACTAATTACTTTATTAAAATTAAATTACTTCCCACCCTATTTCCCTAAAAACCCACAACCCGCTCATTAAAGAAACCATAATTAATATAATTATCAAATAATGAATTACTGCTACAGTACTAAAATATGCATAAATTAACTAAAATAAAATTAATTACTGCTAAAAATTTAACACATACATTAAAAAATATACATATACAAAAAAATTACATCACATACTTTTAATACACATACTAAAATACAGAACACTAATATAAACATCGATATTATTTACAACAATATTTTTACAAACTATATCACTGTCTTCGATATTAAAAAAAAAAACGATATTTCTTACCTTGCTGTCGATATTCTTGTACCTCGATATTTAAAACTCGATATTATGGTATTTCGAAAAAAACAACTCGATATTCTGTCTGTGCACAGTACTAAATGCATAATACTTGCTGAACATTTGGGTTAGCGCTTTTATTGGGAGAAGTGTGGGAATGTTAGGTGGTGGAAAGTTTATGAATCCTCACAGATTCCAGACTTTTTTCCCCCAGAAATATGAGGGAAATCTGTGATTTAGCAAAAGTTTGGTGTTTGTAGGGCATTCTGGGTAAGAAAAGATATTGGGATCCATGCAAGCAAACAACCCGCAGACTCCCCTAAGTGCCTTGTTTTCAGAAATGTCTGGGCGTTGCAGGATTCCCTGGGTGCCAGCCGAGTGTTGGCCTAAATACTACTGCGACCCACATTGCCAGAATTGGTCAATTTGCAAGGCAAAATCTTGATGTTTCCTTGTGTGTTAAGGGGCTTCGGTAGTCTTTCTTTTCACACCCAACACCCCAGTTACACAAGTGGGGTGCTATTGTTATCGGAAGGAGTGTAGGAATGCTGTATGGTAGCGCATTTGTAGATCCTCACACATTCCATTATCGAGGTCTGCTTTCACCTTTGTTTTGCTGTGTAATTATCAGTGCTCACAGCATGCTATGCAGAACAAAAAATTAAACTCAAGACTCGTGGGAAGCAGTTCCCTTATGTCACAGCTTTTATTTGGAAAAATACTTGTTTCTGCTATTCTTACTAGAAACATTTTCTTTTCCATTACTGTGGACCACCTATTGAAGTCCACCGCACTGTGAACATAGTGTGGTGGCAACAATGGGTCGGCGCCTGCATAAAACAGGTAAAACCCACCAAATCCATGCACATTATGTCCTGTCAAACAAGAATTGACAACAAGCTGCAGGGCTATGATGGCCACATTACTCTAACTTCTTTGTTCTATGATTGTGGAGGACTTCTCCAGTTCCAGGAGGCCCCTGGGATGGTAGGTGTATGGGACTGGGAAACAGCAAAAGGCACAGGTGTTGCTAATGGCCATGCACAGCCAAGAGAAAGTGTCAGTTCACATACATGGTCTATGGAAAAGAGGGATAGAGAAAGAATAAAAAATATTGAGAAGTACAAAGACATTAGAAGAGAAGATAGAGAGAAGAGGTTCTAGAAAATTAGAGAAAATTGAGAGAAATATGGGAGAATAAATAGAAAAGGCAAGAGAGAAAGAGAAGACGAGAGACAGGAATGGGAAGATAGCTTCAGTAGCAAACAGAAGGGGGTAGTGGTGAAAAGGTTAAGCGAGGTAGTGGGGACAGAGATTAAGAGAAGGGGAGAGACTAGAGAAAGTAGTAGAAAGCCTAAAAGAGCAAAATGAGATACACATGGAGAAAAGGGAATTGGAGATTTTAAGTAGAATTTAGAGCTTGTCAGGTTTTGGTCAATACATCGGCACAATGTGATTGAAATGCACAACTTAGAGCTTTCATTTTCTAAAAGGGATGTTAGTGTAACATCCAACAATCACCTTGCCTAGTCCTAATAAGGGTTAACCCTTGTTACTTGATTCACATGGTATTTTTGTAAATCACTTAACACTGGCACCCTCTTGTTATCTGTTACTATATGCTCTTGGTGAGAAGTACTGACGCCTTCTCTTTTATCGCACATCAGCCATGTCTACATATGCTGGTATAGTCACTGGAAAGTAGAACCTACTTACTGAGAAGTCCAAGTTTTTTTTAAGGTGGTGATTTGGCTTTCTGGTGCACATTTAAATATGACAGTTTCTTAACTGTTTCATAACTTGAAGCTTGACTTTTATATGCACCTTTAGTTATATCAAACAATTCCTCTGCTAATAAAATATTTTTAATTTCTAGTACACAGCAGGCTTTTATGCTATCTACGTTCACCACTCAGAAAAGTGCATGCTCGTCCAAGCAATGTTAGCCACATATTGGGTTCCACCTTGAGAATTCTATGCCAGGATTCAATGCAAGGAGTCTCCTGCATGTGAAAGGGTGGAGAGTGTCCCTAATTCTGGAAGTGGAGGACTCTGTAGCATCCAAATGGGATGTACCATGCAAGCAACATCAAGGAGAGATATCATTACAGAGCTTCATCATAGATTAAAACTGTGAAACCCTCATTCAGAACTTTAGAAGTAGTGCTGCTGCCTGCTCATCCACGGCTCATCTAACAGAAGATGGAACTAGTGCCCTCAGCCAGGCCACCGGGCTCAAATGGACCCATCCTAGGCTCACACAATCACCTATCCTTTATCATGGCTACCTGTCTTGCTGGTCAATGTCAAACGAAGGTCTCTTTTTTTTTTTTTACAATACCATTTACACAACCTGCCTGTAGCTATGAAGAGTGTATGCCAATGTCAAAGCCTGCTTCATGTCCATGCAGTTTTACCTGGTGCTTTTGATCAAATGTAATTGAACTATCCATCTTTTGTCACAACCTTTTAGTGAAATTCATTGTGAGACTATCCCAACTACCCCTGTAAAATAACATTTAAATTCTATATAATTTTCACCATTGTTGCAGCCCTAAAATGTTTAAAACCGTGTTTTCAACTAATCTCCCAAAATGTTCTTGATGGATATGCTCCAACCTCTCTGTAAAGTTATTTTAAATTAGTGGTGAGTTAAATTAAAACTTCACTTATGAAGTTGGGTGGAATTAGGCAACACCCCACTTTACGATGCAGATGAAGTTTCCAAACTTTACGCAATGTAAGGTTTATCCTTTTGACCCTTCCAGGTGTGAGAATTTCCTGATGCAGTATGTCCCAGGTTGGACATCCCTCGGCAAAAGAATGTTGAGTGTACGAGAGAGGGCTCTGAGATGATGCCAGCTTATTTTGTTTTAAAAACAGAACTCTGAATGCTTATCATGCCACTAACTTGCAACAGTCTAGAAAATACACATTTCTGTGAGTCAGACTACTTTACAAAGTTACACCTTTCTTCTTTAAATCCCATTTAATTCTTAGTATTTAAAGTTGGATTGTGGAAAGGTGATTGAGTGTGCTTCAATATGTATCCAAAATATTGACAAAGAAAGTTAGTATAGATTTTCTGTACCTCACGCCACCTATTTGTACCGATGAGATATATATATCTTCAAGGTATGTAGATGTGGAGTTAGGAATAGTAAATGTATACTTACCTATATATATTTACTTTTTGATATTCTTGTGCCACAATATTCTGTGGGTCGATATTTAGTACTACAACCAATATTTGTGAAAAAATGCACCTACAGATCACAGCATCAATGTTTGGTCATAGCTGTGGCCATGGCGCCCTAAACATATAATTCTGGCTACGGGCTTGGCCAGACTTGAAGGTCTTCCACAGGCTGTTTACAGACAGAGAAGGCATTGTTAGTGTTTCCACTGTTTTTTGTGTTGCCTGCAAGCTGCACGCTCACAGACTAATCAGCCCACTTGCGAAATGTCCATTAAAGAAATAATGGACAACTTAAGACACGTCCAAGAATAGTAGAGCATGGATGAAAGCCCTTCTATCACATTCCGACATACCCACATTTACAAAGTATGGATAACTTGTTACTTTTTAACAAAAAGATAGAGTCAGAATGCATATTCATTTAGAATGTAGCTAAGAGGGATAGAGACAGGAATATGACAGAATCAAGCCGAGAAATATTTTACCTTCCAAAGAGAAAGTTCTAAAATGTGTGGAAATTTGAACATAAATGTTAATAATGTTTTTTAGTTTCTTACTGCTTTGAAGTCATTCATAACATCAAACACTACAGAAATTGGGCAAAACAATGCTACATTCTAGCATCAGGAATTCCAAGGTAACTGTTGCCTTAAGCAAACCGCCTTTTGGGTGCTGTAGGCCTGCTATACTGTGCAATCAATATATCTTTTTCCTTCAGAGACTGAACTGTTGGGTTTTGTAGCTGCATGCATAACTGGCTTTGCATCTCACAGGGTTATCACCCTCATCTCTGAATACTTTCCTAGTGCCTTTAATATGCAGTTCGACTAGTGCAAAGATTGCAGGTACTGGCCTTCACAACTGCATCTGTCCCTGCACTTTTATCCTCCCACCCACGAGCAGGTGCAAGTACATTCTTAGTTTGGATACAGTTTGAGCAGTTTCAGCCATACTCACACATACCTCCAAAACACTCCAAACGTATGCATTCAGCATTTACATACTTCTACCCATCCATACATTAGAATCTAAAGTTTTAGCTATCTGTTTTTTACTCATTTGCACTTCAAATTCATGCATAGGTTAAGCGATAAAACATAAGAGCACAATTATGGTCATCTGAAGCAACATCAAAACATATGGGTCCCACGAAAAACATTTTTCCATTTCTAGCACACCCATGGAGCAACGTGCAATACATTCACAAATGCTCTTATGCACCTCATCAGCAGGGCCGGATTGGGAACTGAAATCAGCCCTGGCAAAATTTGGCAGACCAGCCTCCGTCCAGCACGTAGCATGCAAGCGCAGCGAGCGAGCCCGACCGCTACTAGGGGGGTTTGGGGGGGTTTTCCCCCCAAGAAAATTTTGGAAAACAATCGACCAAAATGGTGAATTTTACAGCAAGCACATTTTTCATTACATATTCAATTGTATCAACTTTCAAACCACAGTAAATAGTAGATGATGACCTTCAAGAGCACCAGGTTACCCACCCAGTCATATGTACCCATAGACATTCTTTCAGAGAGCACCAAAAATAGGCACGAGTAGTAAATCAGAGAGAAATAAAAGTGAGACCAGCCCCCACATGGTGTGTAGCGAGCAAGCGCAGTGAGCAACTACTATTAGGGGGAGTTTGGGGGGGGTTGAACTTGTCCCCCCCACACAAGAAATTTGGGAGACAGAAAGGCCGAAAAAAAAAAGTATTTTTCAACACATTTTTCATTACATATTGGATTGTATTAACTTTTAAAGCATAGTAAATGATTACCTTAAGTAGCACCAAGATACACAGTCATAAAACACAGACATTCCTACAGAGAACACTAAAAAATGAAATGTCGAGCACAAAACATGAATTTAAATATAACCAATTTATTCTTCATATAAAATAGCATAAAGACATTTAAAAACGCACTTAACTTCAAACAATTGTGCAAAGGTTCAGAGTAAAAAGTGTACAAGACAATGTGCAAACATTAAATGATTTTTATATCCTGAGTTTTGTAAATAGTGCTAAAATAAAGCATCTCTCCGTAGCCACTCCCCCTCATGGCCTCCTCCTCAGACACCCTAACTACCACCCTCCACCAGTGCCCCTCATCTCTCCGTAGCTCCCACACCCCATGACCTCCTCCTCAGATTCCCTCACTGCCAACCTTCACCAGCACCCCTCATCACTCCGTAGTTACCCCCCACCCCATGACCCCCTCATCGGATTCCCTTACTGCCATCCTCCACTAGTGCCCCTCATTTCTCTGTAGCCCCCCCACCCCATGACCTCCTCCTCAGATTCCCTCACTTCCATCCTCCACTAGTGCCCCTCATTTCTCTGTAGCCCCCCACCCCATGACCTACTCAGATTCCCTCACCGCTCCCTCCACCAGCGCCCCTCATCTGTCTGTAGTTTCCCCTCCATCCCGTGACCACCTCCTCGGATTTCCTCACTGTTCCCTTCACTAGCGCCCCTCATCTCTCTGTAGTTCCCCCCCCTACCCCGTGACCTCGTCCTCGGATTCCCTCACTGCCACCCCCACCAGTGCCCCTCATCTCTCTGTAGTTCCCTTCCAGCCTGTGACCCACCTCCTCATAAGATTCCCTCACTGCCACCCTCCACTATTGCCCCTCATCACTCTGTAGTTCCCCCTGCCCCATGACATCCTCGTTGGCTTCCCTCACTGCCACCCTCCATTAGTACCCCTCATCTCTCCTGTAGTTCCCCCACCTCATGACCTCCACCTCGGTTTCCCTCAATCCCACTCTCCACTAGTGCCCCTCAGCCCTCTGTAGTTCCCCCCCACCCCGTGACCTCCTCCTCTGACTCCCTCACTGCCACCCTCCCTCACTGTCTGCCACCCACACCCTTCATCTCTCCGTAGCTCCCCCCACCCCATGACCTCTTTCTGGTATTCCCTCACTGCCACCCTCCACTAGTGCCCCTTATCTCTCCATTGCCCCTCTCATACCCATTCCATTCGTTGTATAGCACTACTCATATCAGTGTAAGGTGTCACAGTACTTTACATAACAGCAGCACACATTATACAGAGACAATAAATCAAAATCAGTTTACGCGAAATGTCACATAAATTAATGAGGATTACAAGGTGTAGAAATCACTTCATCCATTCTGGTGGGCAGTATATTTTACGGGGGTTTGGTCGGGACTCGGAGAAGCACAAAGTCAGGATTTAAAGAGTACTCCAGTGGTCAGGGTTGGCTTTACTGATAAAAATGTATAACTGCCCAAACAAACTCTTATTAGTAACATTAGAATAATGAAAGAATGGAGAAGTTCTAACTACATCACAACACAAAAAAGCGAAGTTTGTATGCAGTTTTTTGATGACAGTTCATTGGTCACTGTCTTATGTTAACTTCTGAACTGCAAGTAACACAAGGATATCTGTGACAGAGGAAGTAACCCACTGAGCTATTCCCATAAAATTCAGTTTATCTGCATTTACGAACTACCAACCGACAAATGGTTGCTCTGCAGCAGGATCGTAAATCACAAGTTAACAGTTTTTATTGTTGTTGTACATCGGTGGCAGATTCACTGCGACTGCGAGGGCTAAGGAGGCTCATGTTTGGTGAGCCTGGCCCACCCTCTAGAACCGGGCCTGGTAGGTAGTGGTGCAGCCTGCTAGCATAGCCGGAGTCTTGCTCGCAGCCTCAGGCACAGGCAGGTCAGTGAGGAAGACTGCCCTCAAGGGCAGGGACGGCCTTAGCACTGGTGGTGCCCTTTGCATTAATAGCTCACTGTTCTATGTTAGGATTTTAACTTATTAACTGCAAGTAACAATAGGATCTCTCTGACAAAAGCAGTAGCCCACTGACCTATTTACATTATGTGCACTTTGTGATCTGCATGGTACATGTTCTTTGCAGCAGGCACATTAACACTCTGAGCTACCTTTCCGTAAGTCAAAACTTCCACTAAACAATATGCAGATCTCTCTCTAGGAAGAACATTCAACACCAGATTCATCATGCCATTTTTATTGATGCCGAAAATTGCTGGAGGCCAGGAAGGTAGCAGCAAGCGCTTTTAAAATCTTAATATACTTGCAAACATAATGCCTCCACCCAAAGTCAGCACCCGGTGCGGTCACACCGGTTGCACTGCCCTAGGGCTGGCCCTTCAAGGGTCCTGTGACCTCAATGACAGTCACTGTTCTAGGGTGTGCTGCTTCATAGGCCTGCCCGCAAGACTGGAGGTGAACTTCAGTATGGATTGTGGTGGACAAGCCTTGAAGGTTAAACCACACTTGCCACTGCTAGGATCCGCCTGCTGGTGCTAAGACACCAGAGCTTCTAAGGTCTTGCGAAGCCTTCTAAGGTCTAGCATGGGTTGTGCTCACTCAGGAGAGTGGTCTAATGGACTGGTTATTAAGGCTGAACCTGGTTCACCAGTTCCAAATTCAGCAGCTCTGGCCATAGTGCCACATCCTCTCCCCCACTGAAAACCATACTGCCCCACTGAGAAAAACTCACACTACCTTCAATTACAACCCAATTGTTGCCGGCTATAAACACCTGGATGTGGCTAAATTGAAATGACGCACTAGACAAGAGCAATATGTGGCCTACAAAAAATAGTAACAACATCCTGGAAAAGAAAACACTCAAAGGGAATGCAAAATTAGCAAACCATGTGAAATGTAAGCAGGAACAACATGGTTAGCTTAGCGCTTTTACACTCACTATTCAGAAATCAGTGAGTGCTTTTGCCTGAAAAGTTGAGGACATGACAACAAGGCCCTGAATGGACCCATTTTAACGTCCATTGCTTATATCCTTACAAAATGTAAGCAGTAGGGTAAAAAAGACCACATCCCTGGACGCAGAGCCGCAGTACACATTTCTTTTCTCCAATCCACACATTGCAGCACCTCCAGGATTGGTGCACTAGGTGCAAGCCCAGGAAAAACAAAGACAAGAAAACAAAAATAGCGCTTCACTGGCAAACTCTGTAAAAGTGACGCTAATGTGTTTGGGTGTTAATAAAATCAATCTGGCCGGCTTGCTACCACTCTGTCTTACTTTATTTAGTTATTTTATCATATTTTAACCTTTTATTCCCGAAGCTGCACCTTGGAAATAAAATAACAGAAAAATACGACATTTCCAGCAAAAGTGTTTTTTTTTTGGATCCATTTCACAGGGGAGCAAATAAAAGAAAGGAGAGGAATGAGACAGGGGACGCACATCGCACCGTGAACTAGACTGTCAATCAGCGCTGGACAGTCACCCAGTCCTGCGGCTTTTAGTGTCAGGGAGCAGCGTCGCGTGTCAGGCAGTAGGCGATAATCATAAACCCGTGCTGGCTGCAGTGCCAGGCCTGAGGCCAGCCACCACCTCGCTCCCTGCTCACATTCATATTAGGCAAGCAACAGCAACAAACAAAAGCCGGTGCAGTGCCACTACGTTGCGGAACCCGGGCCTGTGCCTAGTAGTAGCCCCCTTGCCCCTTACTTCCTTAGGCCCCTTTTGCTTTTGAAATTTCTGGCCCGCTCCAGCCCGGTCTTGAGTCGCGACTCCCCCGCACCAGGAACACTGCCCTGACACTACAGTGCCACCACACCACCCATAAATCAACAGGAAGGAACAAATAGCATAGCACTCACCTGCAGGCGGCACTGGCAGACAGGGGAGAATAAATTATGGGGTGCTGAGCAGCCGCTCTCTTTCCAGTCCCGGTCTTCCTCTGGCCTCTGAAATGCCTCAGCCTGCCTCGACCTCGCGGAGGCTCAGTCAGTCTCTGGTCACGCGCACTTTTTCCCCAATGCGCCATAAGCCCCTGATGAGCCCTGCCCCCAGGCCTCACCCCACCCTAAAAAAAAAACAGGCGCGCAGACGCGGAGGTGGTGACTGACATGTGCGCGCTGCGCGCGTCATCATCAAGCACCAGGCTCTATGATCCGGCGACATGCCGTCCGCCGCCCGCCCTACTCATTATAATTTATTAAACTTACAACACCACCTGACCATGATGTCATCAATGATCATCATGGTCAGGTGACAGGTCAGGTGGTGTTTTTTGTTTAATAAAATTACAATGAGTAGGGCGGGTGGCGGGCGGCCTGCCGCCGGATCATAGAGCCTGGCTGCCTTGCAATGAAAATCGGCAGACACGTCGGAGCACCAGCAAGCATTTTTGTGCTCTGTCATCACCAG
This sequence comes from Triturus cristatus, assembly GCF_964204655.1. Lineage (NCBI taxonomy): Eukaryota > Metazoa > Chordata > Amphibia > Caudata > Salamandridae > Triturus > Triturus cristatus. The sequence continues at coordinate 1,101,020,920 of NC_140585.1, read as the reverse complement.
GCGGCCTGATTTGTGCACAAATAATGTACTTACTGTGTTCTGTTGTTGGGGCCGATTTGGACCGACCATGGTCCCAAATCGGCCCCAACAACAGAACCGGCCCCCCCTGGCGCAAAACCGGCCCCCACCCCATCCAGCCTACCGGGGGATTGCCCGGTGCCCGACATGACCAGTCCGGGCCTGCTCATCAGGAGTATGAAGTGGTATTGACATACAACTACAATCTGCTCAAATCCAAGGACACTGCAAGGCCATAATAATGGCAATACAGAGATAGGCAATTCTCTGTAACATATCCTATTCTTGCCTTCGCCAAAATAACAGGTTTTACTTAGGCCTTTTTCCAAATGGTGTGTTTATGTTCCAATTAGTGCACAAATGGATGTTTGCACATAGATTTGCATTTTGAGTTGTGCACCAACTACCATATTCTACCGTTTTCCTCTGACTGGTTTCCCCAAGAAAAACCTGGAAAAATATGCTGGGGGCAAATGCTTGGAAAAATGTAAAATATAAAGCCTATGGCAATTGGTGCTATAAACCATGGAGTCCACATGTTAGGCCTCATTCTAAGTTGGGAAAACTTGGAAGAGTAGGTAATTTATTACATCACCTGGTAAATTACCCACCACAGAGTAGCTATTATTACTAGGTTCAGTAATTGTCACCCAAATTCTGCAAAGCTCAGAATCAGTTCCTTTAGGGAAGAGAATGCCTCCTGTCTGGTATACAATTGTTCACCTCTGTCCTTAGAAACCCAACTGCATGTGAAACTGGTATCTTGAATTTTTACTGGCCCCACTAATACACTAATCTAGCTTGAGTGCTGTGGTCTGGGCACACTACTTCCAGTCTATGACATTTGAAAAGGAACTACCCCAACCTGGTTCCAGGAACTTTGACAGTGAAACCACATTCCATGTCTGGAACATGCTTTTAAAAGTGGCACCCTATCCACTCCACTTTATTCCAGCTCCATATTCTTCTTGATCAAGGAAGGGAGCACCCCACAGAGTACTCGAAGAGCTGCACTGTAACCAGGGCGGGTGTCTGCATGACTGCCAGTCTTTCAGAGGTGATAGGACATCATCTGAAGTCAGCGCAACTTGTTGGAAATCTGAGGAACTGCCTAATGTGATAATTGGGGGGGGGGCACCCTCCCGATGCTGATGCTCGCGCTGGGCCTTATTAGCACGCGGCTAAATAATGAGGCACACATGGGATTTGTGGTATGGCGCGGACTGCCTCGCGGTTCCGCCCATCTTTATTTTATAGACACGCTCACTCCAGCCAGCGTGAGTGCAGGGGCGGTGACCGTTCGGTGCACGCCAGCGATAAACGCTGGTGCGCTAACCGTCACATCCCATCTTAACTCAGTCCTTGACTGGATCTCAAAAGTCTCATGGTCCACTTACTTGACAGGCAAATTCTCTCAGACGAGTGCTCGGCGGAGGATTCCCTCTTAGGGCATACCTGGCGGGGCCCCGGCTGGTGGTGGAGACAGGGACCGGTGTCCTGGAGGCAGGCTGGGGGTTTCACCGGCGGCTTTTGGACTTGCGGGCACCGGGGTCACCTCTGGGCGGTGGCTGTCAGCTTTTTGGGGCTCACCTTGTCTGGTCTCAGGCTCCTCGGCGTGGTCTGCAACAGCAGGGGTGGGGTGGGGCCTGTCCACTTGTTTGAACCACGAGATGTTGCGGGTCACTGTTTCTCCCGCCTTCTCGACAGTCACCATGGTCCCTTGCTTATTGATCACTGTCCAGTATCCTTGTTCGTACCGGGTCTGGAATTTTCCACCTGGTCTCCTGTCCTTCATGATGACAGTGTCTCCTTGCAGTAACTGGCGAAATGCAGCTCTTTGAGCTTGGCTGGCGGTGTTGTTGCGCTGCTCTCTCCTCCAAAAGGCACCTCTTTTGTCAAATGGGGGGGGAACCACCCGGGTGTAGTGGGGAGGCCGTCTCGGCAAGTGCCGTGAAACATTAGCACCCAGGGCACTTGGTGTGTTGAACAGTGCGGCGTGCTGCGGTACTCAAGCAGGAATTTTTGCAGTTCATGTTCCCGGTTGCCTTGCTCTGCCAAGGCGATGTGGAAGGTTTTGTTTATTGTCCGCATGAGGCGTTCAATTTCCCCATTGGCTTGGGGCCATTGTGGGGTGATGCGCTGGTGCTGGATGCCGTGGTGGTGCATGAACTCACGGAACTTGTGTCCTTGAAACGGGGGCCTATTGTCACTGCGGAGTTCATCCGGACATCCGAAGAGGCCGAATATTTTCTCTAGAGCAGGGCCAACATGCAGGAAGGTGGTTGATTGTACGACTTCTACCACTGGGTATTTTGAGTAGCTGTCAATGACGACTAGTATGACACGCTGTTCTGCTTGGGTTTTCGGATCAGATAGAACCCGCTCATCAGAGCCTCACTAACCCAGACAGAACGTTACCCCCTCCCTAGGGCCTATTTACAATAGTGCAACCACATATATCTACCACCTAAGGACAGGGAATTCCTACTATACATACCAAGACCTCTTATAATCGGCGGCCTCGCGATCCCCTACGGATCCAGACCTCTCTGCCCATACGACAGTATCACAAGTGGCGGCCTCGCGATCCCATACGAATCCAGACCTCTCTGCCCATACGACAGTATCACAAGTGGCGGCCTCGCGATCCCATACGAATCCAGACCTCTCTACCCAGACGGCAGTCTCAGCACAAGTGGCGGCCTCGCGATCCCATACGGATCCAGACCTCTCTACCCAGACGGCAGTCTCAGCACAATCGGCGGCCTCGCGATCCCATACGGATCCAGACCTCTCTACCCAGACGGCAGTCTCAGCACAATCGGCGGCCTCGCGATCCCCTACGAATCCAGACCTCTCTGCCCATACGACAGTATCACAAGTGGCGGCCTCGCGATCCCATACGAATCCAGACCTCTCTACCCAGACGGCAGTCTCAGCACAAGTGGCGGCCTCGCGATCCCCTACGAATCCAGACCTCTCTACCCAGACGGCAGTCTCAGCACAAGTGGCGGCCTCGCGATCCCCTACGAATCCAGACCTCTCGGCCCATACGACAGTATCACAAGTGGCGGCCTCGCGATCCCCTACGAATCCAGACCTCTCTACCCAGACGGCAGTCTCAGCACAAGTGGCGGCCTCGCGATCCCCTACGAATCCAGACCTCTCTGCCCATACGACAGTATCACAAGTGGCGGCCTCGCGATCCTATACGAATCCAGACCTCTCTACCCAGACGGCAGTCTCAGCACAAGTGGCGGCCTCGCGATCCCCTACGAATCCAGACCTCTCTGCCCATACGACAGTATCACAAGTGGCGGCCTCGCGATCCTATACGAATCCTGACCTCTCTACCTAGACGGCAGTCTCATACGACAGTTCATCCTATGATCACCATAACATACAAAAAGGGAATCAGTCTCACTATTCATCAGATCACACAAAGATTGCCAGTTCGAGCATAGCCTGTTCTCAGGTTCGAGGGGCTCCTCTTTCCCTTATTCAGTTACCACTTACCTGATCAGGGTTAACATCTGTTCATGTAGCCGCAGCTGACTAGAAGAATAGGCTACCCTCTCATACAAGAACACGCAGCACATGTTGGTTCACTACAAACTGGGTACTTTATTACTCATTACATACGCAATCACATAACATTACAATATAACACATAACCTGCAAAGAAAAGTGAAAGATTAAGTTGTACACTCTAATAAGAAAGGGTCGACATCACCTTAGTAGTATGTAGCCTGCACTCAGTGGTCATCTAGGTTCCCTTCTCGTCTGTGCCTCGGCTCGCCTGGAATCACCCTTCTCCGAGTCACTGGGACCTCTTCCTTATCGGCTACTCTCTCCTCTCTGGCTATTCTGCTAGGAGAGCATCTGTCTCTCGGTTCTTCTCCTCCTTCAAGATGGCGTCTGTCTTCCCTGGAATAAGTAGTAGCTTTACTGCTAACGGCTAGATGCCGCTTACGGACTGAACATGTAACTGCCTCAGACTTTCACTAATATAGAGGTGCGTTTCCTCATGGAAAATTCCGGCCTGTAACCTGCCGCCCACCAAATTCTTGTACCTCCCCGTACCAAGGACACGTTCCCAGCCGGCCGGCCTGATGTAGTGTCTTCGGCATGAAGAAAAATACAATCCTTCGATAAGGGCCGGCCTGAACCGGTTCTCTCCAAGCGAATAACACCTCATAACTAAAACATTACATTTGACCTAGAAGCATCCCAAGCTGCCGGAGCAGAAAGAAAGATGGAGTCTCTCCCGTTTGAGGCCTACCAGGCCTGAATTCAGCACAGCTCCATGAAATACCCTCACTACAGGACAGGTTATCCCTAATACTAACGAATCTATCCCCTAGGCTATGTGTGCAAGCCCTGATCTATGGGGAAGAGCACAGAATCATGTCGAAGTGCCTAGTAAATAGGCTCCATTCACTACTCTAACCCTTAGACTTGAATGATAAGAGACTGAAGTCACATTCCATCCTCACAAGAAGGCCGGGAAAATCGAGCAGAACACACGCCTATCAGGGAAACTCCCAACATCCACACTTACTCTTTCCCATGGGCGTCAGCCGTGTTCTTCTGTGAGTATGGGGGCTGGTCATTCACGCCCGCTCATTAGTTGGCAGGATGGGCACCTCCAGACTGTCTCTTCTACTTGAGTGTCCATCCCTGGGAACCAGACCTTCTCTCTCATGCGGGCTTTCATCTTTCCACTGCTTGATGTCACCTATAGGCGAGTTGCATTGATCGTAGCTGCAGGGGTGCCGGGATGACGATACGGGTCCTCTGAGGAGAATACCCCCTTGGGTGAGGCTCAGTTCATTTCGGACTCTCCACATGTTCATCCGTCTCTCTTTCTCTGGGCTTGACCAAGTGTTTGCAGCTTGTAGAAATTGGCGCCACAGTCCTCCTTGGATAGTTTCTCGGACTTTGGTTATGACTGGGTCTTGCTCAGCTGCGGTAGCCACTTCTTTGAGCGTCAGTGCTCGGGGGCACGTCAGTGTCTTGATCATGTCCAGGTGTGCCTCTGTGTCGTTGTTGCTGGGTTCTTCTTCGCTTTCTCCTGTTGTGTCTGGGTGTAGAAGTCGGCCGGGTTCTTGTTCCTGAGTGAGGACGGCCCCTAGGCCTAAGGGGCTGGCGTCTACTAATATTTCCGTCTTCTTCGCTGGGTCGAAGTATACCAGCGTGGTATGGTCGAGGAGGACTTTCTTGACGGCTTGGAACGCAGTCTCTTCAGCTGGACCCCACTGCCACATAGTGTCTTCCCTGGTGAGGTTTCGGAAGGGCTCTGCAAGGGTTGCTAGGTCCGGAATGAAACGTCCACAGTATGTGGCCATTCCCAGGAAGCTGCGTACTTTCGCATTGGAGAGTGGGGCAGCTGCGATTTTGATCGCTTGGGATTTCCTTGGGTCGACCTGTATGCCTTCTTGGGTGAATGTGTATCCGAAGAATTCTATCTTTTGTTTGAACAGCAGACACTTCTCTCTGTGGAGGGTGATGCCATGGTCTAGGAGTCTCTTCAGTGTGACTCTCACGTGCCGGTAGTGTTCTTCCGCTGTCTTGGAGTGGACGAGGATGTCATCACTCACGTTTAGGACACCAGGTAGTCCTACCAGGATTTCTTTGACAGTCTTCTGGAATATTTCCGCGGTAGAGGATATTCTAAAATTCAGCCGTTTGTACCTCCGGAGACCTAGGTGCGTGCTGAACGTTGTGATCTAACGGCTGTCTTTGGCAAGGGCTAGTTGGTGATAGCCTGCTTTCAGATCCAGCTCCGAAAACCATCTGGATCCATTCATATCAGCCACAATGTCATCCATGGTCGGCGTTATGTGGCGCTCGCGCTGAATGGCCTTGTTGGGAAGGCGCATGTCAATGCAGAGTCTGATCTTCCCTGGTTGGCAAGGCTTTTCTGTAATCACCATGGGTGATACCCATGGTATGGGCCCGGATACTTTCTCTATGACCCCTTGGTCTTCGAGTTTCTGCAATTCCTCCTCTACCAGAGGCCATAGGTGGAACGGGATTCTCCGGTGTCGTAGGGCCATTATCGGGATGGTGGGGTCTATGTGCAGTCGGATGGGACTCTCTTTATCTTCCCTAGTCCCTTGAACAAGTCTCCAAACTGGCGCAGTAGTTCCTCTGTCTGGTCTGCTTGTATTCTCTTAGCGAACATCACCAGACCCAGGTCTTCAGCTGCATGGCTACTGAGCAGCGTGTCCACTTCCTGGTTGATGACATGGATATCGATGGTGATCTCGACGTCTTCTGACTGCACTGGCACGGTCATTTTGCCTCTGAGGGGTAGTGGCGAGTCGCTTCCATACGCAAAGATCTGGGCCTTCGACGGTCTAAACTCTGGTCTGGGCCTTAGTTTGTTGTACTGCTGGACTCCCATTACTGTTACTGAGGCACTAATGTTGATTACCGCATTAACGTCTGTCCCTGTGACTTGTAATGTGCAGCGAGGTTGGGGTCGCCTCCGGCTCTTCAGGGCCCGGGTGCGTTTTCTTTCTTCATTCTGACGCGAAGTGGTTCGCGATGCCGCAGTTGGTGCAGGTCTTCCCTTGTGCCGGGCATGCCTGTGCGGAATGTTCTTCATACCCACACTACCCACATTGGTTAATTGGGGTCTGCGGTTGGCGATCTCGAGGTCTGTAGGCCTGGTCTCGTGTTTTGACTGCATCAGTCTTCTCCGTTTTGACGGTGACGTATTTTTCCACCCCTCGCACTAACGCCATGTCCATTTCTTCCGCTCGCGCCACCAACAAGTCGTGAGATCAGGCCAGTACGAGGATGTCGTTCATCAGTATGTTCGGTTGCCTGAGTATGAGGCCACGTAGAACTTTGCTGCGTATCCCAAGGATCAGCTGGGCTCTGATTTCCTCTGTGGCTCTGACTCCCGCGAGGTGGGTGGCTGCTAGTTCCCTGAGCCGTGCGTGAAAAGCGTCTACTAACTTGCCCTCTCTTTGCTGTGCTTGCCTTCGCTTAAAATGTTCGAAGTCCGGGTTCATTTGGGGATCGAAATGGGCATTTAGGGCTGTGACAGCTGCCGCGTAGTCCTGTATTCGGTAGATGCTTGAACAAGAGGTAGATTTCCTCCCCAGCATAGTGGAGTAGCAACAAGCATTTTACCGTGCCATCCTTTTCCCTCGTGGCAATGAAATAGTTTTCCAGGCGGCCTAGCCAGGTCTGCCACCTCGGTGCGTCCGTGGAGGGGTCCGCCGACTCACTGAATGGAGGCAGGACTCCTGAGGGCGGGTGATGGGGAGCTGCTGGTGCAGGGGCCTGGGTGGCGTCATCTTGATCCCCCATTTCACTAAGCGTAGGTGAGGAGTGGCCTGACGAGGACGCTTGCGTCTTGTGGTGGGTCTAGGCGTACAGGTGCTGGCGCAAAAGCACTGGGTATCGTGTGGGCCTTACGTGTTTTCAGGCGTGTTGCACTTACCAGACTGGTGTGGGCCAATGTTGTGTCCTTTTAGCTCCCGCTGGGTGCTCACGATTCACCCCTGTAGCGTGGGGCCGGAGACTCTCTTGACAGATGCAGGGGGGGCAGCTGTGTCTATTGCTCTAGCCAGGTGGCTGCTCGTGAAGGAGCTGAGGCAAGGCAGGGTGCTTAGGGATGTCACCTCGTGGGCCAGCCACTCTCTGGAGCAGGGCAGGGCAGGAGCGGTGTGTGTTGCTCCCTGCCCTCATCGCCAATGTGATGATCAGAGGGGGCCACCCTTCCGATGCGGATGCTCGCGCCGGGCCTTATTAGCACACACGGGATATGTGATGTGGCGCGGACTGCCTCGCGGCTCTGCCATCTTTATTTTATAGACGTGCTCACGCAGGCCGGCGTGAGCGCAGGGGTGGTAACCGTTTGGTGCGCGTCAGCGATAAACGCTGGTGCGCTAACCGTCACACCTAACATCTAGAAGTTTGCGTGCTGGCTGAAAGGGGGAAAGAGTGTGTCTGACGCGGCAGAAAGAAAGATTTTCTAGGAGTGTACACCCAGCTTGTTTCCAGTATGTGGTATATCCACAACTAGCCGACCAGACTTGGGAGTGAAACCAGTGTCAACCTGACTCACGAGGGCTTCCCCAGTGTGGTTCCTTTAGTGAACTGTGTAAGGAAGCTATCAGCAAAAATAACATTGTGCTGTCTGGCACCCAGCAGAGTGCTTAAAGAATTGGTGCTGCCACTGCCTGACATGTGCCCCAGCAAGGAGCAGTTATCATCACCAAAGTGGAAGTCCTGTCCTTGCGAGGAGGTCACAACTGTCGAAGAGGAACTCCCATTTCCTATCACCCCTGAGGCCACAGATGGTAAGGGTGAGTAAGGGTCTGCATTGACTAGGAGGTTGCAACTGCTTAAGATGAGCACCCATTTGCAGCCAAGCCAGAGGTCGCAACTGCCAGAGAGGAGCACCTGCCCAGCAGGCCTGGCCTGCTGTTCAACACCCCCCCTACCCCCCACCCCCTGTAGCTAAATGAAGAGCAGGACTGCCACCTTTGATTCCACATTGCTGGAGCCTGCGCTGAAGGTGTGAGATCACTGACCAAACCATTCATTTCCTGAGGAGGTACGTCTCTATTGAGCATATGAAACGGGCCTGACCTCATGAAGACTGCAAGACGGAGTCTGAACCAGGCAAAAGTGAACCTGCTGATAGAACACTAACCTCTGCCTGTGCCCAGAAAACTATTGAACTTACCATGAACTAACCAGTGAGATAGCTTTTGGTGATCTGCACTTGTGCCTAATCAATGCCTATCCCAGTACATTTGCATAAATGACTGTAGACATTGGGGAACCGTCCTCTCCCCACTTTAGGAAGGTACAGCCCTTTACCAGCCTTTGACCTGTAACCCCATTCCAGTGTGTAGTAGTTTGTTTTGCTGTGAGGTTAAAGTACTTTATTTTAAACTGAAGGATAAGCACTGGACTAGACAATATGGTATTATGTCTGTTGGATGACTGCTGAGTTCTGAGCTGTTGCCTCCCTCACTACCTCTCGGACAAGCCTTTCACTCCTCGCTTCCACTATCACGAGAGTCAAGTCCTGAAAGGGTTGTACTTGGCCCAGTTTGTAGAGCAATTGTAGGATAGGCCCCAAGATACCGGAGGCAAGTTACCCCAACCACCACGGTTGTGGCCCAGTAGCCTTTCTTTACTCTATGATCTGTTAATGGGGCCCAACAAGTTCTTAGTCCTAAAATCTAGAGACGGCCGTCCCTTCTGTCCATTTTCCTACAGTCACCAGCTCTGTTGTTGCTCTTGCACTCTGATTGAAATATATCCAGAGGCTCAGCTAAATACTCAACAAAATATAGGTATTGATGGTACACAAGGACCACCAGACTTTTCAATTTGCCTAACTTCTACAACCTCTAAACTTTTCTGAGGCAAGGAGCCTGATTGCCCAACACTGAAGGATTCAGAAACCTCCCTACATTATGTACCGGTTTCACAAACCATGGCAGAATCTTGTGCTAGAGAAATTTACAAACGATCTGGCCCAGAAACATTTTGAGCAGCAGTAACTGTTTTATTCCGACTGGTGCTGTCCCATTTTATGAATTTCGCCTATTCTTTTCATTAACAGAATTTTCAGCACTGACCCAGAGAGGGCAGTTTAAAGGTAGATTACCATTCACCAGTGATTTCCCTGTGTTAGTAACACTGCGAGTTCATATAATCTGTGCAACTGTAGTGCTCTGCTGCCCTCTAGTGTTATTTTATTATACCAAATTTTACAGTGAGTCTGCAGATGGCAGAACAGCAGAGATCTACCGGAAGAAAACAGATGTAGTAGTAGTAGAGATGGATGATATATTATGTGATGTGTGACACACTGACTGAGGCCGGGAACATGATGCCATTTCTTATAGTCAGAAGCAAACAGATGACAAAATGTTAAGAAAATATTTTTCTAAATCCAAAAGGTGCAGCTGTGCAGATGTAGTTTGAAAAATGCAACGTATAAAAAGTGATTGGTCTAATCATAATTAAGACAATGATGTGCAAAAATTAGCCTGCAAGTACAGCAGCACAGACGTTGAAAGCTCTCAAGGAAAACAAGACTTAATTTTTTGTGCAGCCTTTCCTATAGCTATAGCAGTCCAAAAGGCGTAATCTGCTTTAATGTAAGCACCTGCAGCCAGGACAGAATAATAAAGTAGACTTACAAGTTTAAAAAAGAAAAAAATAAGGTAGCTTGCTTTTTGCATCTGTACATCCAGGATCTGGAACAACATCCCTAAATACATCAGGATTGCCCCAATGCTGCTCCAATTTAGTAAGATGTTGAAGTCACCTCTTTAAAGAACACTACATCACAATACAATAATCACCCACAACCCAGCAACCTCTCCTATCACTGGTTGACTTTATGGTTGTCTTTGACTCTTTCTGGCGTTCCACTCCCATTTGGCAAGGTTCACATTATGAAAATACCAGATTTACAAGAACTGACACATCTCTGCAAATTACAAGAGATGTGCCAGTTAAAATGCATCACATAAAAATACCCTTGCGCCATCATGGATGCGTCGCATTTACAATGCGGCGCACCGTGGCTCAAGGATAGACAGATGTGTGACGCATCTTTTGGTGTACAGGCAGCTTATTGCTGGAGGCATGTCGCAAGCACGACGCAACTCCAGCAATGGTTAGGAATGCCTATTCCTAACATGCTGCGTCACTCCTTACGCCTGCTTCAAGCAGGTGTAAGGTTTTGACGCAGAGGTGTCGTAAAAGTGACTCAGTGAAATCTTGTAGATTCACTTTTATGAGGCTTTTCTGGGTGGGTACGACCACCCTCCACACGTTATACCTGACGCAGGAATAATACAGTGCAGGGCTTTACAATGTTACGTATCTCCCTAGATGCGTCACATTGTAAATATGTCGCAATGTGGCGCATTGTTTGCAACGCCGCTGCATCACAGAAGTGATGCAACGGCGGTGTAAAGTTGTCACAAGGGCTTGTAAATCTGCCCCCACGTATATATAAGCATACATACAGACTAACAGATAAACATATTCCCCAGTCTCCACCGCTTCCAAAAATGGTACATTCTCATTTAGTCCCTCATCCTTCTATCCATCATAATGCTTGAGGAAAACTCCCAAGGAGTACAGGACGCATGATCGCATGTTTCCTGAGAATGGCTCATGCAACTAGCATAGAGGTTAGAGTCTATCATATTGTTTCAGAGTATGCATGACACACTGGAGACTGGTAATTCTAAATAGCACATGGTCATAATTATACATCTCATTTAGGGTTTTTATTCTACCATATTTCATTAACATCACTTTTTAACGTAATGGTTCTTTCACCTGTGGTAAACGTTGCATGATTGGATAGGTAGTCCATTAACATCACTTTTTCACGGAATGGTTCTTCCATTAGTAGATAACGCTGCACGATAAAACAGGCAAATCTGACGGAGTTTCTATTCTCGCTAATTCCAATTAATTTTCATCATACACTTTTTAATAGGAGTTAGTTCCCACGGATGCTAATTCTCACATCCAATTCCCTACCATTCACTATGTTTTAGGGGTAGAGTTGTATAATGCGCCAAATGACAGACTTCTAATGAGTAAACAATGTATCATTTCTTAATTGTAGTGACCCTGACAAAGGATTCTTATACCTGAAATGCATGAGGGTTTGTTTGAATGGACACAGAGGAGTGAATATTGTAACTCTCTAGCCGAACCATACGAATGTGAAGTCAATATTTGTGAAAATGATTTGATATCCACAATCAACTGGATTAAAATATTAAATGACTCTGAGTTCTCAGTTGAATAATTAATATATGAACTGTTACTGAATGTTGATTCACAGAATTACAAGGTAGCCCTAGGGCTCAGTAGTGCATGCGGTGTCTAGGACAACAGTTCTAGGTTCTCTTACATTAATTCAGCATTGGGCTTGGGTAGAGCCCTTTACACGGCGTGCACACGAAGTTCAGTTCATTAAAACATTTCTTTTTTTTTTATTTTTTTTTTTAAAAACCTTTATTCGTATAAATCAGATACACAGCTATTCAGCCGACATCCCGGAGGTTCGGCAGCTAATCAGTCAACACATGAAGTCCTCCATAGCTCTAATGCAGGATAAAGACAAAGGTTTCATTTTTGAAAACTACCTACAATAAACACAACAAGCAAGGCAGTATACACCACAAATTCGTGCCAGTTCCCAGCGGGGGCGCGGCCCCATTTCCAACATCAAATCAAAGCCACCGATCGGGAGGATGAGGGAGAAGCAGAGGCGCTAACATTCTAACGGAGGTGCATCAGAAAGACCCAAGTCGGAAGTGAGGCTAGGGGGAAAGTTGCTCCTCTGGTGGTTCAATGGCAGGAGGCAGACATATGCCCCCCCTATATTGGTTCCAACTTCCCCATACCTTATGCCATTTCTTAGCCCTCCCCCGTGCACTATACACCGTTTTTTCCCGAAACATGCTCCAGTCCATGTTGTCCTTCCATGCATCCAGGGTGGGCGGGCTATGAGAGCCCCACAGTCGTGCTATATCTCGCTTAGCCACCATATTGCCTAGGGTCGCCCATTGAGTCTGCGCTGCGTCATAATCTGTAGGACCCCACACATTCAAAAGACAGCGCCGCGCCTCTGGGTGCAGTACAATACCCGTGACCTCCTGCATCACAACGTGAATCCGCTTCCAAAAGTCCGCAATCACACCACACTCCCATATGATATGTAGAAAGGTGCCCACCATCCCGCAGCCCCTCTTACATAGCCCATCCTCGGAAAAACCCATATGGACCAGCCGGGGCCCAGTGACATAAACTCTGTGCAGTATCTTAAGCTGGACCAGCCGTAGTCTGGCGGGGATCGCGACCTCCTTAGGAGAGGAGACGGCGTATTGCCAATCCTCATCGTCCAGCTCAAGGCCGTCCCTAGTCCACTGATCCCACACCCCCAGGAGGAGGTCGGTCCGGACTTTCACAAGCTTTTTGTAGATTAGGGAGATTGTGCTCTCCGGCATATGGCCGTCCAGGATCCGGTCCTCCAAGGGAGAGGACTCAGGCACCTTTTCCCCCTCAACGAGTACCGACCGCAGCGCATGGCGCACCTGCGCATACCGGAAATATTCCGTGCCCTCCAGCGCATATTCCATCCGTAGCTCGTCAAATGACTTAATCCGCCCCTTGGCCAGCAGGTCACCCACCCTGGAGATGCCAATCAGATCCCATTTCTCGAATCCCTTAGAGTGCCAAAGTTTCCCCAGCATATCGGAGTCATACAACGGAGTGGCGAGGGTGAGCCTATCTTTCCAGCCCAACGAGTTCGTGACTGTCTTCCACACATTCACCGCCACCCCGGTCGGCCCCGTGAGGGACCCAGCCGGGGGCCTCGAGTAAAGTACTCTATAGTAGCCACCCCCACGCAGCAACCACCGGTCCATAGCAAAGCCAGGGCTAAGCGCCGGGCCATAGACTCCATGATTGATCGCACTCAGTTGGGAGGCCCAATAGTATCTTCTGATGTCGGGAAGCGCGATACCCCCATCGTACCAAGGAAGAGTTAGTTTTGCTATCGCTATACGCGGACGGCCGTCCCACAGCAGCGAGCGCTGGAGACTCTCAACCTCCCGAAAGTAGCTGGCCGGAACCAGCTCCTGGGTGTTCTGCAGGGCATAGAGAAAACGGGGAAGAGACATCATTTTGAATAGCACAGCACGGCCAAGGAGGGAAAGCGGCAGCCGCCGCCAGCCCGCTACATCCCGCCGCAAGCACGCCAACGGAGGGACCAGGTTCCTCTCGTACCGTACCGTTGGGTCGGTAGAGATATAAATCCCAAGATACATGAAACCCTCCCGGGCGATCTGGATCGGGCAATTCCGCGGGGGAACCGGGACGTCTCCACACAGGGCATACAGATATGACTTCCCCCAGTTAATGGTTAGTCCCGAATTCCTCCCGAAGGAAGTCAAAATGTCGCAGACAACTATGAGGGACTTCCGGGGTGAAGTGAGATAGAGCAGGATATCATCGGCATAAAGGGAGATGCGGTCCTCGTGGTCAGGTGACCAGCGAATCCCCCTCACATCTGGGTGCCATCGTATCCAGGCCGCCAGCGGCTCGAGAGCAAGAGCAAACAACAGCGGCGACAGAGGACAGCCCTGCCTGGTACCTCTCCCCAGCTCGAAGGGACGGGACGCCCTACCGTTGACCGCGACTTTAGCGAGAGGTCCTTCATATAATAGTCTCAACCAGCCCACAAATCCGGGTCCGAAGCCGAATTTCGCAAGCGCAGCCCACAGGTATTCCCACTCTACCGTATCGAAAGCCATCGTTGCGTCGAGCGCTGCCACAATGGCCGGCTCCCGCATCGTCCCCACCCTTGCGATCACTCCGTGGATGCGCCTAAGGTTCAACGCGGTGTTACGATGCGGGATGAATCCGGATTGGTCAGGGTGGATCAGATCACCGATCACCCTGACCAAACGGTTAGCGAGGATTTTAGCGAGGATCTTCGGCTCGGCATTAAGGAGCGAGATCGGCCTATATGAGCTGCACCTGTTCCTGGGCTTACCATCTTTATGTATGACCACGATTGTTGCCAGGCGCTGGTCGCGTGGGAGGCAACCCGTCTCCCGCGCCTCCACGAACATAGCTCGCAAATGCGGAGCGATCTTATCCGGCCGGAGTTTGTAGAACTCAATTGGCAGGCCATTCGGGCCCGAGGCCTTGCCCGAACGCAATGAACGGATAGCCCCCGCGATTTCGTCGACTGTGATATCGCCATCAAGATCGTCCCTGTCTATGTCGGAAAGGCAAGGCAAAGCAAGATCACGCAGGAGTTCACACGAATCCCCCACTGGCCTGTCCGACACGGAGGTATAGACCGTGTGGAAGTAATCCGCAAAGCACTGGACTATGCCATCCGGCTCCGCGACAACGACGCCATCTTCCGTCACGAAGTCTGGCACAACACGATTGACCCGCTCCTTTTTATCCAGCCACGCGATTAATTTCCCGGCCTTGTCCCCGACGTCGTACAGACGGCCCCGCTGTTCCCTACTCAAGGCTTTGGCCGCGTCCGTCACAAGGGCCTTGTACTCCGACTGCTTAAGGGTCAAATTGTGCAGCGCCGCCGCCGTGACCTCCCCCTCCAATGCCAGCTCCAGATCCGCGATCTCCGCCTCAATCTGGGCAACCTCCGCGTCTCGCCGACGCTTGGCCGCTGCTATCAAGGAGAGGGCCTCTCCCCTAAGCACTGTTTTGAACGCTTCCCACAAAGACACCGCCGACGTGACCGAGCCGAGATTTTCCTGGAAATAACGATCGACCGCCTTCAGCACCGCACTACGTGTCGTAGGGTCCCTGAAATACCACGGGTTAATTGGGGCCACCCTACCCCCCACTCCTCTACCAACATCCATACAGATCCACACCGGCGAATGGTCAGAAATACCCCGTGCCATGTGCCTGGCCTCAGAGACAAAGGAGGCGTGTGCAGCTGTCAAGAATTCCTGTCATGCGAGGGGAGGAAAACGGTAACCAGCGAAAACGGACTACATCTCCCAGGATGCTTAGCGGTTGAGAGGTTATGTAAACAGGAGAGCTGTTACATAACTCAAGGAAAACACGCCCTTATGTAAACAGGAGAGCTGTTACATAACTCAAGGAAAACACGCCCTTATGTAAACAGGAGAGCTGTTACATAACTCAAGGAAAACACGCCCTATAAAGGGAGGAACAGGGAGGTACAACGCTGTCGGATATTGTGTTTACACCGACGTACCTGCTTAGTGAAGAGCAGTGTTCCGGAGTGGTGCTCCAGTAAGGCAAGAACGGAGGTAGGTCGAGTCGTTACTCCCTGGCCCGTGTCTTGCCCCATCGTCACCTGTGAAGGACCCGGAAGCTCTACCGGATAACCATTGAGCTTCGCTTTTTGACTCGGCTGAGTCAAAGCGCAGTGGCGCTTTTGCTGGTTGGAGTCGTAACTCCCAGCCCGACCAGAGATACAGGGACTGCCAGCTGTAACGCACACCAGGAGGTGTTTGCCGCGTTACAGACTTGGAAGTCCACGGGATCGATCGAGCGGCTGCTCTCGCTTCAGTCTTCTTTGCTTGTGATTGGGGTATCGGTGACGCATCACCAGGAGGTGACTCCGCGTCCCGGTGCAGCCTGAGGAAGAGGTTGAGCGGCTGCTCCCTTCAGGTAGAGACCCCGGCTGGGTGTTTCCCTGACTCCTCGATTCTCCCCAACACTCTTCGTGCCCCTCACAGCCTACCGATTGGCATTGTCGGCCATTTCATTTCTGCCCTCTGTTGGCATACGCCGGGATCGGCGTATATGCAGAGGACGGTTAGGACCATCCGTGCTGTGGGCTGGTAACGTACTTAGCCTGGAGGATTCCAGTGACTATAACCTTTGTTTATTCCTTGTATTATTTTTGCCTTCATTAAAATAACTAAACCTTCACAAGTGGTTGCGTTCTCATTATCGTGTCTGTTAAACGATCCTGAGACGTTCAGGGCGTTACAGCAGCTAGGGTAAGCACATAATCAATTCTGGAGAGACTGCCATGCGCCCCGGAGTGGAAAGTGTATTGCCGCTGTGTGGGATGCAGTAGTCTCCAACAATCAACCAGACCAAGGGTATCTACAAAGTCCGGAAGCCACTTCTGAGCCCCCCCCCGAGCTCCTTGGCGGGTGTCTGTCAAGCAATCCGGAGCCAACCGCATTGAAGTCGCCACCCACCACCAACATTCCCTCTGGGAGATCCAACAAAGTCCTCTCTAAGTCCGCAAGTGTGGAAGGTTGCAGTGCAGGAGGGACGTAAACCGACACCAGGACCAGCGTCCTGCCCTCCCACCTCCCCGCTACAGCCGCAAAGCGTCCCCTATCATCAACAGTAGTGGAGTCGACCTCGAAGGGCAGGGAGGACCTGACAAGTATTCCAGCCCCTCTAGACCCCGAGGAAAACCCGGAGTGTGCGACAAATTTGTAGCCTTTCCTGTTGAGTGCATAGCACGTGTTACCAATCAAGTGCGTCTCTTGCAATAAGGCAATATCAGGGGTACATCGCTTCAGGAATTGCAGGACAATCCCACGCTTAATACGATCCCCCAAGCCATTTACATTCCAACTGAGTATTTTTAAGCCCCTACCCCCCATCCCAACATGTAAGGAGACCACCACCCCCCGCGTGGAACCGCACTAGAGTCACAGAAACTTGCATCCTTACGCCTTGCATAACCAAAAACAACAACAACCCCAACAACAACCCCAATCCACCCCCCACCCTGCATCCCTGCGTAAGCTCTAAAATGCCCCCCAACTTGCAGTGTGCCTGTCGCCCCATACAAAGACTAATCTACAAAAAGAACCCCAGAGGAGGAAAAAGCTCCCATACTGCCCCCGCTACCCCCTGGACTGTCACCCTCCCGGGGGAACCAGAGATCTAGTACTTAAGTCCTGGCTCATTGTTCATCACCGCCACCGTCTGCTCCACCGGAGCGTTCCACGCTAGTCCGTCCTTGGGGCAATGTGTCCAGCCAATCTCCGACCATGTCCAGTGATTCAAAAAAGAAAGTCCGCTCTTCAAACACCACACGCAACCTGGCCGGGAAGAGCATGGCGTATTTCAGTCCCATCTCTCGTAGCCTTCTCTTGACCGCCAGGAAGCCTTGTCGTTGCTTCTGTACCATCTGGGTAAAGTCCGGATAGAAACTTACAGTGGTGTTCTGGAATAGCGTCGGGCCGGACACCCGTGATGCTTGCAGAATGGCATCCCGGTCCCTGAAGTTAAAGATCCTGGCGACAATCGGCCTCGGAGGGGCCCCCACCTTGGGCCTCCCGCCAGGGACTCTGTGGGCCCTTTCAACAGTAAAGAACTTACTAAGGCCTTTGGGCGCCAGATGGTTCACCACCAGGTCCTCCACAAACAGGTCCACCGACTGTTCCTCCGAATTTTCCGGGACCCCAATAATGCGCACGTTATTGCGCCTTGCACGGCCTTCGAACTCTTCCAACCGTCGGGCAAAGTGATCATTTGCAGTCCGCAAGGTATGGACGTCCAGCTGAAGGCCGAAGACGTCGCCCAGGAGGCCTGCAGTCTTGAGGTCCAAGGACTGAACCCGCTCATTAGTTTTCCCCAGGTCTGCCCGAATCAGATTGACGTCGATCGATATGGCGTCCACTTTATGCGCCAGGGTCTCAAATTGTTGCCCGATAGAGGACTTCATCCCCTCGATGGCCCCCATGATATCTTGCAGGGTTGGTTCCGCGGAGGGGGGCGACACGTCCTTCAAGGCCTCCAGTGTCTGTCCCGATCCGCCCGGTGACCCCTTCTGGTGGGCATAGCGGTCCATGTTGTTAGTCTGGGTGTAGCCTCCCCGCCTGGTACTCTTGGGCTTCTGTTTTTCGGCGTCCGATTTGCTCGACATCGCGATCTGCCGCGGAGACAATCTCCTTGCCCATACAGAGTAGACAACCATGCAACGAGTGACTGGCGCTACCCACGTCCAGGCCCGGGCGCGGTGGAGACAGGAAAGCGAAAGTGAAAGTGAAAGTGAGGACACCTTCCTTCCGACGACTCGCCCCTCGCACGGCCGCTGTTGTTCAATTAGTGCACGGGCACTGTGCCAACGCAAGTCCCGGGCACCTTCCGGGGAGTAGGCCACAAACTTCCAGGCAGTACAACTTCGGTCTCCGGTGGGCGATTTCGATCCGGACAACGGCTCTCGCCTCAGCAACGGCTCCCCTCCAATATTCCGGGCGTCAAAAGCAGGATAATAGACAGGATATCTGCCGGAGGGAGCGAGGGTCTCGGGAGCTCTAGGCTCACGCGGCCATCTTGATCACGCGCTAAGCTCCTCCTATTAAAACATTTCTTAATTGTTACTTGCAACACTGTTCAATTATTTTGATTTGAATGCAGATCAATTAGAGTACATCACAACCACTTCTTAAGCATGAACAATATGTTAGCATTCTGTTGGATGCCCGATTTACTTCCTGCCGCCATGGTGGTCCCTCAGGTCGATGCACAGGAGGGTCTTGCGGCATTGTCCCCACTTATTAATGCTTCGCATTTCTGTGGCGGCGCTCCGCCATCCCTCCATTGAACTGCGAACACACTCGGCAGATGATGACATGGACACTATGCATAGTGATCGTCTTGTTCCCAGGAGGGGAACAACTCAGTTGAGTTGTTTATTGTTCTACACTTTTTCTCTTGACTTGATACCTCTTACCTCAGATACTGTTGTTTAGTCAAAACAGTTGGGGATGCCACAAGTGTGCACATGCTGTTCTTGCCACCTTAGCCCCCCTTTATACACTACTACATGATTAATATCATTAGCTTAAATGTTAGAGGCCTTAATGCACCAGTAAAGCGTTTAGCGCTTCTTTCCTACTTTAGGAAGCCAAATGTGACTTATGTCTTATTCAAGAAAAATAACTTCTCCCATCAGACTGGAAACAACTTCAATCCCTGTACTTCTCCTCAGGCCCGGGGAAATGGGTGGGGGTGGCAGTCCTACTGGTCACACATTTTCCAGGACGGGTTCTACAAACACAGGAAGAACTACGTGGCAGACTCCTGTCTCTGTGCATTGCTGTAAAGACATACACAATCATGCTAGCATATGTCTGTGCTACCAATGATCACCAAGAGGCCTTTCTCTTGGATGCTGTGGGTCGTGTGGTGGCTTCTCTAGACGTTGACACTCTTATAGGATTACTTGACCTTGATCCGGATGCACCCCTAGATAGATGCGTGCAGAGGACTGGTCAGACCAGGGCGCTCTTGCCAGCGAGTGGGACTGGTAGATGTATGGTGAACAAATCAATTACCCTGCTGTGAGGGACTACACCTTTTTTTCAGTAGCCCATCTGTCATATACCAGACTAGACATATTTCTTACTTTCCCCCGCCTCACGATGGCTCCCAAGTCTGCAGAGATTGGGGTGGCTGTCCTTTCCAATCACTCACCTATCTCCATCTGTATTCGCCTCCCTGAGTTTACACCTCAGCATCACACCTGGCGGCTTAACCATAAGTTAAAAACATATGACTCCAACATATCCGAAATCACTGGCACCATCCCTGCCTTCTTAGAAACTAACGATACACCTGACAACCTCTAGTGCTCTACTATGGGACACACTGAAGGCTGTTGTCCGTGGTAATTTTATTGGTATCGCAGCCCACTTCAATAGATCTCATCTGGAGGGTCAGGTGAGGGAATTGGAGGAAGCCCATAAGCATACTGGTTCATATAAAGCACAACGCCAACTTAATGCACCCCGCAAACAGCTTAAGGCACTCCTTCATACGAAGCAAACATAATATGCAGGGGGTAATAAGGTAGGTCGCTTGCTGGCACATCGGTTCCACACCCAAGCCATTAGACAGAGAATAGCAGAAATCTAGGGATCTCAGAGTGATGGGGTGTCCCTGGATGAGCAGACTGAAGAATTTCAGCATTTTTATCCGCCCTCTATACTGCGGAGGCTCTTGATCTGGTGCAGGCCCTACTGGAGAGCATTCCCGGTGATGATGCTGCACAATTAGATAAAGACATCCATCCTAAGGAAGTCATTCATGCCATAAAGTGTCTGCAGTCAGGTAAAGCACCTGGCCTAGATGGCTATTCCTCTGATTTTTAGTATTTGCACCCACTTTGGCTCCCATTTTGACAATTCTTTTAGTGCCACTGGCTTTCTTATGGACACAATAAAAGCAGCCACTATTATTGTGCTGCACAAGCTGGGCAAAGGTCCTGCATTTTTGCTCATCATACCATGCTATCTCCCTGATAGATGTTGATGCAAAGATTTTCACTAGCATTGTAGCATCCCACTTCACTCCGTACATGCAAGGTTTAGTGGACCCCGACCAGGCTGAGTTTATCCCTGAGAGGAGCTGTAGCACTAGCGTAACCAAACTCGAGGGCCCCCCCTACAAAGGCCCCCCTCAGAACTCAGTCAGGAGCTGTCACACCAGAGTACTGTGCTGAGGGGGCCCCCTGGAGCTCCGGGGATCCCCCTTACTGCGGGGGCCTTTATTACACCACATAGCTGAAGCAAAAATACCCAACGCCTTTGCCACCTCTTAAAAAGGATCAATTGCTCTCATGTGCCACGCTCCTATTATTGATTGATGCAGAAAAGGCATTTGACTGGGTGCACTGGCCATACCTCCAGTTGGTCCTGGCCAAGATTGGTCTTGGCACTCAGTTTCAGTGCTGGATTTGAAGCAACTACTCTGGACCCTCGGTGACAGTTCGGGCCAACAAGCTGGAGACACAGCCTTTTGATATAGCTCATGGCACTAGGCAAGGCTGTACCTTGTCTCTACTGCTTTTTGCCCTTAATATGGAACCATTTGCAGAATGGATAAACAGACTCCCTACTATCATGGGCATCAACTTGGGGGGCAGAAAACATAAGCTTACTTTATATGCAGGTGACGTAATGATAGCCATCATATGACTGTTCACTGCCCTACCTCCTCTGATGCGGGAGATCGAGGCATTTGGGAGAGTGTCCGGCTTTAAAGTGAACCTCCAAAAATCACAAGCCCTCAATCTTACTAATCCCAAAACAGACTAAACTGAGCTTGAATGGCTATTCCCCTTTACTTGGGTCACGCAAGGAGTTGGGTATCCGGGACTGCAAATACACTCCTCACCGGAATGCACGGCGGAATGCAACTACATGGTGTCCCTCTCTACTGCCCGATCTGACCTGCAATCCTGGAGAGGCCATACCCTCTCCTGGCTGGGAAGGCTTGCGTTTCTTAAAATGACCTTATTGCCCAAAATACTTTGTTATTCCGACACTGCCGCTCCCACCTTCCCCACAGATACTTAATAAGCTACAACATCTCATTGATGACTATATCTGGGCAGATAGGAAGGCATGTATGGCCAAGAAACACTCATATTTTGCTTTAGCAGAAGGCAGCCATGGTATTCTTCATTTGCTGTGGTACTATCAAGCAGCACAACTCAGATACCTGGTAGAATGGTTGCGGTCTTGCACAGAAAAGCACTGGTGCTTCCTGGACTAGGCAGTAGCCGGAATACATATTTGGAAGGTACCTTGTCTTCCTAGACCCCACCAGCCACCAGTGGTCTACATTTCCCCTGTGGTTCGGACAACAATGGGGTTATGAGATAAGGTACAGGGATCATGAAAACTTTCTACTCACATTTCACCCCAGACCCCAAACATAGGTAATCCCGACTTTACTCAAGCCCTTCAAGGAAACGCATTGTTGCAGTGGCAACATGACAACTGTAAAAGAGTCTGGGACCTATTTGACCAGAAAGATCTTATGGCCTCACTTCCAGCGAGCATTGGCAATATCTCGCCATCTGCCACTGGGTCACACAACCCAAAATACGCCCTCATGCCAGCTGACCCCTTACACCATTTGAACAGTGGCTCATTACTCACCACATAGACAAAAGCCTCCTCTCAGATATCTACCTTTTCCTCACCACCTCCCGAGGCCACAATAAATCCCCGGCACAGCGGCAATGGGAATCAGAATGCGAGCACACTTTTACCCTTAAAGAATGGACAGATGTTTTACACTGCTCTCGCACCTCCATCTGCAGTGCATCCTGCAAAGAGACACTGCTTAAATTCGCACATTATTGGTACCACACCACGGCTAGAACTGGAAGAAGGGAGGAGTCTCTAACTGCTGGAGGCAATGAGGACACTTAGACACACTAACACACCTTTTGTGGGACTGCCCCAAGGTACATCAATACTGGACGGAGGTTCTGCATGACATTGATGAGATGTATGACACGGACCTTCCTAGATTTCCCAGCTATCTTCTACTAGGCCTCCCCAATGCCCTGACATACCCTCTACGTTTGGCGCGAGGACAGGCCATCACGCTTACCCTGTGCGCAGCCAAGCAAGCCATGCTCTCCAGATGGGGAAACTGATAAAATACCAACACGGCTTGACTGGCTACATAAGCTATGGGAGCTCTGGGGCATGGCAAAATAGACAGCAACGTAGGCTGCAAACCACTACACTTTGATAAAGTCTGGGGGCCTTCCTATCCCATGAGTTCCGGAAGCTGACTTACCCAGCCTCTGTGCGGATCCTCCGCCTTAGCAACAAGGAGCTCTGTGACACTGAGGCCTAAAAGCGAGGACTAACTCAAAACCATTCAAATCAGACATTTCACCCACTGTATTAACTGGGGTTGTCGAGTGAATTTCACCCCCTTTTCTCAATCTGTACCTTTACTGTCCTCCCCCATTCCCTCATCTACCTTGTTCATTTTCCTTTCTGCCTGTTGCCCTTTCACCTACCAGTACCTCACCGGCCTGTGGATGTAGGTGAGAAGTTGGATGCATCATTTACTCTACAAAACCAATAAACTGGCTTTAAACCTGAAAAATGAATGTTAAACATTTCGTTTTTTTAAAAACAGATCCTGTTTTCCTTTAAGAAAGACAGGCTGCATGTTAAAAAAGAAAAGATTACTTTATTTAAAAGCAATCAAAGACATGGTGGTCTGCTGATCCCAGCAGGCCACCATCCCTGTGATATCTTTAACCGCTTCAGTGCTCATGACGAGCCCAGCTCGTCGTGAGGCACAGTGGAGCTGTGCTCATGACGAGCTGGGCTCGTCATAACCATCGTGGCCCTCCCACGCGCGGTTGATTCCCCGCCTGTGCGGGAGAATCAATCAGTGGGCAGGGTCGTGACGAGCTCAGCTCGTCATGAGCACAGCTCCACTGTGCCTCATGAAGAGCTGGGCTCGTCACGAGCACAGCGCCACCGCCGCCGCCCCCCCCGCGCCGCGGGGGAATTACCCCCGCGTGGAAGGGGTTAATTCCCAATGGGTGGCAGACTGCGACGTACTTCATTAATATTTAAAAGGTGCGATGATTTGGAACCCACTAGAAATCAATACTTTTAAAATAAAACTTTTATACATTAGGAGTAGTGATTTCATAATTGCGATTCAAAGGAAATCACAATTTGGAAATCGTTATTTCCAGTACTTGTACATTTGGCCCAAAATTGACTATTTCCATTCAAATCTAAGCCACCAAAGGGAAAGCGGTGAACTCTGGAGGGGTTTGATTTACTATCCTCACTCCAAGCTAAGCAACAGTAGGGAAAACGTTGTGCTTAAGAGGGGTGAGATTTATCATTCTGACTCCAACCTAGGCAACAGTAGGGAAAGTTTTGAAAACATATCCAATAATTTATTATAACATGTACTTAAAAATCACAACATTAAAAATGTATTTAAAAAATATCAAACAATATTCATTAAAAATAATAGTTACATATTTATTTTAAAAACTTATTTCTGTAGAAAACTCAAAATTCGACTAAACTATTTAAAAAATAATGAACAAAATGAAATTATACTAAGTTAAATAAATCACAACACAAAAATTAAAATTAGTGCATGTTTAAAAAACAAAATCAATTAAATAATTGAAATAAGTATTAAAATAGTTAAATAATTATACAATTAAAAGTAAAACATTAAATAATTAATTAATAAAACATATTACAAAACTAATAATATAATTAACCAATTTAAAAACATAAATACCTTTTAATAATATAGAACAAAGTAATATTTAAATCATTTACATATTTATTCATATTTAACCAATTGAATTTTACAAGGAGTGAAAAATGTTTGAAAATAGAAATCTATATATTTAAATATCCTTCCACCCTACCAAACCCAACAACCCACCAATAATGTAAAAATTAAAATAAACTCAAAAACAACACTTTCAAAATATTACAAAAACAACTGCTGAAAAATTACAAACAACTAAAATTAACATATTAATAACTTAAAACACACAGCTCCTGCATGTCCATATTGCTCAACTTGTGATATACCAGTGAAAGAAAAGCGTCCCCTCTGTTGGCAAATAGGTCCAGTGCCCAGAAAAAAAGCCAGATTTTGTATATGATCTCAGCACAAGTAGGAACTCCAAAGAGCTTGGGAAACTCTGTTTCAGTGAGTCAGACCTATCAATCTTAATGCCCAGGAAACAGCACGCCATGAGGAGAGAAGGTTCATGTTTGTCCAGAGATTTGATTTGATTTTGGTATGCTTTCTACTGAAAGACTTTTGCCAGAACAAAATATTAAAGTATGTACAAATATAAGAAGCTTTCTTTAATAGAAACTCATATGTGGGTGGAAGGGTGGGGGAGAGAGTAAGTAAGTAAGTTTATTTTATGCATAAAATTAATTAAAATCATTGCATATATTGATCATACAAAGAAAGTATAATTACATGATGATTTAGGTTATGTACAATTTAAAGACAATGTTCTAAAAATATACAATGCAAAAATAAAAAAGTTACAAATCTTAAAATGTGCATGCGTGAAAAGATTTTCCATCTTCAAAGGGGAAAGAAAAATCTATTTTCCTGAATCATTAGGGAATCTGATCCTGATGTTCATTTCTTGGACCATGTATTATTATCTGTGTCTGAAATTTTATACAGGTTGCTAATAAATTAGTCTAAATTATTTAATCTTTTCTCTGTAATGTCCAAGAATTTTGCAAGGCGGCAATTTAGTTGAGTATTGGTCGGATTGAAACATAGAAGTACTGCTTGTCTGCAGGACCTCACGCTGCTCTTTTTAAATAAAGGCTTTAATAGTGATATCCTTATATCTTTCAGTTTGTCACATATGCAGATGATGTGGATAGTGTTTTCATCGCCCAGACCACACAATCTACACTTGTAATCTAGTCCTCTTCTTTTCCATGGTGGTAATAAAGCTTTTATAGGTTCGACCCCCAATCTTAACTTCAGGAATTTTTGTTTTGTATAAATCTTTATTCCTAGATTTAGGTACGTTTTTATAATTATTAACTGTCCATCCGTGCGCTCGTCTTGATAGTGCTTCCTTATCTAATGCGAGGGAAATACTTCTTGTCGCTTTTGTTGTTAGCTTTTTAAAGACAATGTGAGTCGCTGAAGTATTCCATAGGTTCTCTAAGCCTAATTTCGCAATTGAATCTTTGAGATATTTGTAAATTGGAGATTTGCTGGTTCTATTTATCTCTCTCCAAAGGAGATTATTTAACGTGCCTTTTTCCGCTAGTCTGATTTTATGCCAGGTTTTTACAAAGGCTCCCATTCTCTCCACAATTTGGTTTTGTACTCCAAATTCTAGTCGAAGTTGGGCAGGGGAGACATATCTTGGAAGTTTGAATATTGAGCGATATGAGGTTGTTATTATATTGTTTAATGTTATGTCGTCCCTTCCTCTCATTTGTTCGCTCCCATATGTGATTGTAAGTTGAAGTTTAGCTCTCAATACTTTTAGGAAGGGCTCCAGAGAGAGGTCTGGTAACAGATTCTTTAGAGGTTTGAGTGCCAAACAAGTCGTCGTCCCTTTTCTCCTTAATATCTCCAGCTGTGGTTTGCATGAGGCGTTGTGGTCCAAGAGGATCCCCAGATACTTATAGGAGGTTACTTGCTGTATTCTTTGCCCGTCAAGGTACCACCTTGGCTTTAACTTTTTGTGGTAGTTAACTGCCATGGTCTTTGTTTTTGTGAAATTTATTTTTAAAATGTTCTTTTTTGAGAAATCATTAGTTGTATCCAAGAGGCGTTGTAGCCCGATAGGGGTGCGACTGAGTAGGACTAAATCATCGGCATAGAGCAGGTTTGTCAAGGTTTTTCCTCCTAGCGATGGACCATGTGATGAACATATGTCCAAATCTTCAGGCAGATCAACCATAAACAAATTAAACAACACTGGTGAAAGGACACAACCTTGCTTGAGGCCTTTATTTGTTGGGATTCTTCTGGATAATCGAGAGCCTTCTCCCAATTTTATCCTGATCCACGTATCAGTGTACAGGTGCCTGATTTGATTCAGGAGTGTGGGAGGGATTCCCCATCTTGCCAGTTTGTTCCAGAGTCTGGGTGGGGGAGAGAGGGGAAAATAAACAATCATTGTCAAGGCCAATATTTCTGGCATTGGCTAGCAGTCTTTTGACTTTGTCAATGCTTGTTTTATTGTAGTTTTTGAAAAACTATATTGTTGGAGGAACTGCTGGTCTAAAAGCAAAAATAATTTTTGCCTCAAAAAGCACACATTGCTAAAGTAGTCTTTTGCACAAAAGAGAACTACTTTGTGAAAGAGAAGGATGCTTCCACTCATAGTGAAGTTATCCAGAGACTGAAATGAGCCAACCTAATGCCCCATTCTGTGTGCAGCAGTGGGTGGAAGAAAATGTGAATGACATAGCAACAGACCATTGGCTGAAGCGGGCTGGTTGAAAGCATCACTTTTGCTTGGATTCAGACCTGTGAAAGGTCCTGGTGTGACGCCTATTCGATCATTCAATTGGGGATGAATATTGTGGTTTTGAGCACTCTGGCATTAGATTTGTCATTTCCAATTGCAAACTTTTCAGCCTGCCAATCCTGTCCAGCTTCCTTTCCAGGAACGTCATATAGGTGTTGTTTCTAAGTTTGTTCCTCCGGTCCCTGTCTGGGTGCCAGTGGCGTAACAAAACCTCAGGGGGCCCCCTGCAAGTTAAGATAAGATCAGGGGGCCCCCATTACCCATTCCCCAACTGCCTTGCTCTTTCTGAGTGTTTTATTTGTATGCAGCTGGCCAGCCCAAGGGAGCCCCCTTTGAGGTGAATGGTGTGGGTCCCCCACCCCGCACTGCAAGGGTTACGGGGCCTCCATTGCGCCCCTGGTGGGTGCATGTTAGTAGAGCGGTTTTTTTCAGTGAGTCTTCAAGGCGCCGATCTAACATAGCATGGTGCATCAGAGTGTTTCCTGGAAACTCTCTGGAATTGTTTCATCATAAGTCTAACTTCCTTTCCGGGGGAGGGGGGTCTTTTCTTGGGATACGGAAGGATTTTTTTTTTTATTCTGGCTCTGATTTTCCAAGTGATCAGCATAAAGCAGCCTCCAGATATTGTGATAAGAAGGTCCCCCCCCTCCCTCCTGCGGAACCAACGGAAGGTGACGACGAACTGGGGACCCCCCCCGTGGACACGAGACCGCGCTGCTGGCGACACCCGGACTCGGGGTGAGTCGTGTGCCTGGGGCCCCAGAGGCAACCGGACGGACCCGGGGGGGTGCGGTACCCGATCGCTACTGCACGTCGACGACAGCCATCGTGCTCCACGTGGCTTGAGAACGACCTAGGAGGGCAGCGGCGGAGGTCCCCAGACCTGAGAGGGCGCGCACGGCCCTAGCTTTCCCCCCCCCCCCAGCACTCTGACCGGACAGTGGATGCACTGGGACGCCACCTCCTCTCCGAGACTCCGGCGGGCCTTTAGCCGCAAGGGGCGGCTTTAGCTTTGGATGACGGCTGTACTGCAGAACGGCGCGCCGGCGCACGTTGCCACCACCCGTGGACCCTGAGGCCACTATAGGAGCGCCGACCTGGGCCTTCTGGACACGCACGTGGCACGATCCCTACGCCTCGGGCTGAAGCGGGGGGCGACCGCGACGTGGGAGAAGAGGCGCAGGAGTGCCCTGCAGGCTGGAGGGAGCCACTGAGCGCCGCACCGGCCACGACCGGACCCATCGCTGGTTGGGACCCCTGGACACATGGCGACGGCGACACGGCCTGGCTGTCTGAAGCGGCGAAGCCTGGCGCTACGTGACGGTGGGGAAGTGCGACACTCCTCTCCCTTGGAGTGAGGCAGGATCCACGACAGGGGCATTAGCGGAGCGGAACCGCTTCGCTGCGCGGCAACGGACCCCTGCCCCTCGGCGACGGGGGGGACACCTTGCGCACGCCGCCGGCTCCATGCCTAGAGGGGTGCGAACCCGCTCCGGACCGGGAGCTGCAGCGGAGAGGGGACGGCACGAGAAAGCAACACCCACGATGGACACCGATCACGTAGCGGTGAAATTGGATAGCGTTCTGGCGGCCATGGAGAGGATGGAGGAATCGCTACAGCAGACGCGCACCTCCCTGGAGACCCGAATTGACAGTGTGGCAATCGACCTAACACACCTCCGAGCCGACCATAAAAAGTTGCAAGCGCGCACCACCTCGCTGGAAGGCGCCATGGCGGATGTCGAGCCAGCGACGAAACGGACAGAAACAAAGATGCAAGACCTTCTGAATTGGGTGGAATTGCTAGAGGGACGGGCTGAGGATGCGGAGGGCCGGGCACGAAGAAACAACATTCGCCTGGTGGGCATCCCGGAGAGATGGGAAGGGGCGAACCCTGTCTGCAAGGTTGAGGACAAGGCTACGAGACCTGCTACCTGACAACACACTTTCCCCGCACTTCGTGGTGGAGAGGGCCCACCGCGTGCCCGCGAGACCGCCCCCCCCCGGGCTCTAATCCTAGGCCGTTTCTCCTCCGAGTACTCAACTATAGAGACCGCGATGCCATACTGCGAGGAGCCAGAACCTTAGGGGAAATCACCATTGACAACGCAACAGTGATGTTCTTCCCAGACTACACGGCGCGAGTACAGAAGCAGAGACACTCTTTCCTGGCGATAAAACGAAGATTGCGCGAAGCGGCCCTCCAGTACTCGTTACTCTTCCCGGCCAAACTGCGAGTGGTGGCGCACGACAAAACACACTTCTTTGCGAGTCCCAAGGAAGCGGAGGCCTGGGTTGATGGCGGGATGCCAGACGCACCACGGCAGACGATGGGAGCTGCCGCGGCGGAGAGGACGAGGGGATCAAGACGACGGCACCGCCGCAGGACGCCCACGCCGCCGCCGGCCAGAGGGACGGCGAGCCGCTCCCCGCCGGTGGACCTCGTCCAACAGGAACAGCGGGATGCCTTGCGCAGGGTGGCAGAGATCAGCAATTCCCCGGCGTCGTCGGCTCGGCCGGACGCCAGCCCGACAGTGCACTCAACGGACGACGAGGCGATCTATGGTATCCCGGACACACAGGACTCTGGGGGACCCCCGGAGGTCACACCACAAACAGCGGACCTTTTCGGCTGAGGAGCCCCGGTGGTGAACTGCCACTTGACACGAGACATTGGCCCACCGGAGTCCCTGTTGGGCTGCCCCTTGCATGGCTGGACCTGCCGGAGGCCCCCTGCGCCTACACCGTTGGCACTATGAGGGATCCGCCCACGGAGCTGGACACTGTGAGTACATTTTCTGCTTATGAACACACGGCTCGCACACCCAATTTACAGACATGTAGAGATGCCTCTTGGTGCCGCGTCGACGGCTTGTTGCCGCTGGCGTCATTCGAGGGGGGACATGCCCATGCCCCCCCCTCGGGCACTCCTGCCCCCGCTGGCCTGGCGGCTGGGCGTACAGCTGCTACAGCCTTGAACAATAGACATTAGACGCCTGCCGGCCAGCAGCGGCATACACGCATCACCTGGGAAGCATGCAGGGCGCTTCCAAGACTGCACTGTTTTCATTACTGTTAAGAGATAAACCAACCACCCCCGGAGACTGTATAGTTCATAAGCTCACTTGAGTGTTTGGACGGCGACCCGTTGTGAAGCCGACCTTTTGGTATTCTAAACTTTCTAGTTGCCATGTTCAGGCTTTCTATGTACCCTTTCTTCCCTCTCCCCCTACCCTGCTGGAGATCACGACACTGCACACACATCACCCGCTTTAGCTGCACGGTGGGAGCGGGCTGCTGGCCCTGGGGGACCCTTGAGGTGGGGGATGCGCCCTTGGGGACTGGGGGAGACGCCCACGCACAGGGCCACTATGGCTAGCACACACATATGCACCTGGAATGTCAGGGGGATGCATACACCGGCTAGGCGCTATCATATCTATTCGTACCTAAAGCGGCACAAAGTCAACATAGCGCTGCTCCAAGAAACCCATCTGAGCGGGACCGAGGTGAGGGCGCTCCATCGTAGATGGCGAGGGCAACTATATGCTACGGAATACTCCTCATTTGCTCGCGGAACACTGATATGGGTTCGCCCAGGGACCCCGTGGGAGGCCACTGACACTGTGGTAGATAGTGAGGGCAGATATACGGCTGTACAGGGCAGACTAGATGGCCAATTTATCACGCTGATGTCCCTCTACTCCCCAAATGTTGATCAGGGCGGCTTCCTGGCGCGGCTATCAGCGACTATGGCGACTTGGCATGCAACTTCGTGGATCATAGGGGGTGACTATAACTGCACCTTAGACGTCACATTGGATCGCTCCTCCCCGCCCCCAGCTAACGCCCCTACCAGGGGAGCCACGAAAGCGCTGTTGGAATGGGCCACGCAATGGGACTTGCAAGATGTCTGGCGGCAGCGCAACCCGGGGACGCGGACATACTCCTATTACTCTGGTGCCCACGATTTGCATGTCCGCCTCGACCGCTTCATGGCGTCCACAGACCTACTACCTCATGTGACGGACGCGCAATACATGGGCCGCACGCACTCGGACCACAATCCACACTTCGTGTCCATAGCCTGGGCCCGCCCACATCCCCCTGTCCCTACATGGCGCCTACAGCCAGCGCTGTTGCTAGATGCGACTTTTCGCGCTGCCCTGCTCGAGCGCACCGCGCAATATTTCGAGGACAACACCGATACGGCAACTGACACAAGGGTGGAGTGGGACACCTTCAAGGCAGTGATACGAGGCCACTGTCTACACACTCAGGGGCAGATACGGCATCAGCTGGAGAGAGACCTGACCAGGCTGGAGTCGGGCTTGCTTGCACAGGAGGGGGAGGCTGCGGATGGAGACGGGGGCCCACTGCATGAAGCCCACACGGAACATACGCGCCTTTTGGAGCGACTTCGCAATGTCAACTATGCTGCGCATTCGGCGAGAACTCACCATCTCGGTGACAGACCGGGCAAGCTTTTAGCGTGGCTGATCTCGCGGGACGCCCGCTCTGCCCCGGTGACGGCTATACAGGACGAGGGGGGGGAACTAACGTACACGCAAACTGGCATCCATGACACCTTCACTGTCCACTATAACGCATTGTATCGCTCCCGTCTCACAGTCCCTTACTCTGACATCACCGACTATCTCTCCCCCCTGCCAATGCCACAGTTGACTATTGCACAGCAAGACGAACTTGGCGCCCCGCTGGAGGCGGACGAGCTCAGAGAGGCCATCTTTCAGCTCTCCAATGGGAAAACCCCAGGCCCGGACGGGCTACCGGCTGAATTTTACAAGGCTGGCTCGGACATCCTAGTCCCGGAGCTCCTGCGAATGTATGCAGCGGCGGCGGAGGGTGCTGCTTTGCCCCCGACTTTGAATGAGGCCACACTGGTCTCTATACTTAAGCCAGGCAAGGACGGCACGCAAGTGGGCTCTTACCGCCCATTGGCTCTGCTAAACACAGACTATAAAATCCTTGCTTCTGCGTTGGCTAGGAGGCTGGCCCCTCATGTACCTGCTCTTGTGCACCGGGACCAAAATGGATTCGTCCCCACACGCCACACCTCCTACAACATCCGCCGGCTCTTTCGGGTACAGGAATACGCCACGCAACAGTGGCCAAGGGCGGGATGCCTGATACTGGACTTGGAGAAAGCCTTCGACTCCGTTGAGTGGCCGTACCTGAGAGCGGTTGCAGAGAAATACCGGCTGGGGGGGAAATATAACGCCATGATTGACCTGCTTTATAGCAGACCGACCGTCCGGGTCCGCACGGGCCGCATCCTCTCTGACGCCATCCGGGTCCACAGAGGCACCCGCCAGGGCTGCCCGCTGTCGCCGCTGCTGTTCGCGCTGGCAATGGAACCCCTGGCTGTGACACTTAGGGCGCACGGACTGGAATGGGGAATCCCATTGGCAGATGGCCTGCACGCGGTATCTCTATATGCAGACGACCTGCTGCTGTACGTCAGAGACATAACCGCCATCCCTGCCTCCCTCGCTGACGTATTCCGCACCTTCGAGGCAGTGTCGGGCCTGAGGGTTAACTGGGCCAAGTCGGGAGCCTATCCCTTTGGCCCGGAGACGCCTGAGTGCGACGTCCGACTGGGAGGGGACAGACTGCAGTGGCACTCCACCACTTTCTGCTACCTGGGGATTAGAATCTATAGAACCCCGGCAGACGTTTTGGACGGGAATCTCCTCAGAGCGATCACATCTGTTCGTGCGCAGGTTGGCTACTGGAACACCCTGCCCCTCAACGTGCCTAGCCGGGTGGCACTGACCAAGATGATAGTGCTGCCCCGCCTATTGTACTATTTTGCAAACCTGCCCTTGTATGTACCCGCCAAACTGTTCCGCGACCTGGAGGCACTGCTGCGCAGCCTCATCTGGAACAAGGGGAGACCGCGTGTAGCATTGGCCAAATTATACATGCCCACAGACTCCGGGGGCTTAGCGGTCCCTAATATGGAGCTGTACTACCTTGCGGCGCAGATGCAATGGGTGGCGGGGTGGCTGAGCGGCAAGCAGCTAGAGGACACTGCCTCGCATGCGACTGCCTGGACGCGGACACAAATCCACACGCTGTTCCACCCGCTGACCCGCGCGCCCTGCCCCTCCCAGGTCTACCTGGCAGTGGCGCGCAGATGTTTCCAGCGGTGCCTTCGCCTCACACGCGCGATCACACCGTACGCCCCGGAGTTACCGTTATTGGGCATGCCTGGCCCGACGGGACCGCTCACAGAGGCCCACTTGACAGGATGGGAACAGGCAGGAGTAGACACGCTAAGTGACCTATATGAAGATGGCGACTTGCTTACGTTCGCCGCCCTGGCTGAGGGCACGGCGCTCCCGGCGGGGCAGTTCCTCCTGCATGCCTCCCTCATGCAGACACTCACGGCTTCCTGGGGTGACATGGCGGTGGAGCCGCCGACACATACCTTCATCCAATATCTGCACATTATGGGAAATGGCGCGCATGTCATACACTGGCTAGCGCAGGCACTATTGGCGCATTCGCAACCATCCACTTTGGTGCTGAGGGAGCGCTGGGCGACAGACAGGGGCAGAGACTGGACAGACAAAGAATGGGCGATGATACTGGCCAGCCCGACCAACGTTCCACGCAACCCCCGCTTTAAACTCATACAATATTACATACTGCAGCGTGCGTATCTCACACCTGAGAAGATAAACAGATATTTCTTGCGGACGGACGCTGTCTGCCAGCGGTGCTCGTTACCGGGAGCGGACCTTTTACATATGCTATGGCATTGCACTGGTGTGCAGACATACTGGAACGACGTGCTGTCACTGATTGAGCGCGGTGCCGATGGACGGCTACCACGCACGTGGGAGGCATGCATCTTAGGCTTATACAAGCGCACAAAAGCAAATAAAGTGCAGGCGCGCTTTTGGGACATGGGGCTTGTAACGGCCAAACGCCTACTCACCAAGCATTGGAAGGCGACGGCCCCCCCGCACATCAGACACTGGAGGGCCTCCTTCGTAAACTGGGCGCAGGCGGAGAGTGCAGTGCTCCTACGTGAGGAAACTGCAGGGCTCCGGAAGTTCCCCATTGCCCAAATGTGGGATGGCCTCCTTACAGCCTTTCAGGTGGCCTGCCGGAACCGAGGGATAACCTGAGCCTTGGGAGGGCATCGCTGCCCTGCTGGCTGGATGGCGACATCCCTGAGACCATGACGGAGATAGCTCCCGGCCCCCTCTGCTTGCTTACCCCCCTGGCGCCTCTCGCTTATTGTGCTGCAGGGGGCTGCTGCTGGACATCGCCTACAGTGCGTCTACGGCGCGCGCGCGGGGCTTGCTGCCGCCGCCGTTTGAGAGGGCGCGCGCGATACTGGGATACGGGCACACCCGGGAAGATATGACCATTCCGCCCCACTCAGAAGCCCCCTCCTAGGCGTGGAGGAATACCTCCCTCGTACGAGAGGATAATCTAGGACTGCGGACGCAGACACAGCGGGCTCTTGGCCCCCTTTCGACGGCCCCCTGCCCCCCCCCCTCCCACCTCCCCCCCCTTTCCCCCCCCCCCCCCACAACCTGCTGCTCGGCACGCCTCCCATATGGCCCAGCTATGCCCCGCTTGACAGCTACTGTCTCCTCCTACACTGCTGCAGAACGATCCCCACCTCCCCCCCTCCCCTCTTATTCTAGACCCCACCCGAGTTTTCGACCCTAGCCCTGACCCCTCCGTTCATATTACACACACGGGGAGCAGTTCGGCGACTGGCTACGCTCCCTGACCGAACCCGTGTCCAACCACAGAAACAGTTGCTGGAAGCGTTACCCGACACCCCCGAGGCGCTGCCCTACCTAGCGCGCTCTATGTAGCACTGATGAGGCAGCACTGGCGTACACTACGCGCAGACGGCGGCTATGCCTGGCAAACGCGGAATGATCCACTCGAAATGCGCAGAGTTTCACGCCAGGCTTGCACAGGCACTCGGCGGCCTGGGGAGCGCGCCGCTGAAGGGATAATAGAGCGCCATGCGCCGCGCGCATAGGGCTGAGCTGCGAAACGGCACACTGGGCTTGTCGGATGTACACGCTGATATGCGCGTCTTTGTGAGCTATACTGCAACCTCCTCGTCGCGCTCCAGCTTACGCCAAGAGTAGGCCACCAGGGCTCCGTTGCCCGGAGACCTGGGCATTTGGTGGGGAACCTGGTGCCTTGCGCGATTCCCCCTGCGCGCCGCACTGAGGGCTGGCACACAGCGCCCTCCTCTCTTGCAGGCCATGCGCTTCAGATGAGACACGACGAAATACAGAAAAGCACCATCGACCCACTTACACACAATGTACATACCTGATTCCTATGCATATGTTCAACTGTTTACCGCCGCCGGACCTCCGGGTTGTCGGCTAAATGGCTGTGTCTCACCATCCGAACATGTGTATTTTTGTATTGCTGAATTGACGCCTTGGCAAATGACAGTACATTGTAAATTGATGCAACTGCGGTTAATAAAGGGTTTAAAAAAAAAAAAAAAATCAGTGCTTAATTTGTAAAAATATTAAGTGCCAGAGCCCTCATCAAGAAGACACAGCACCTTGTGCCACCCACTGCACCTGCATGCACTGCCAATGGCAGCCTCAACACAACTACAAACCATCACACCCTACTACAAGTGTGACTATTTAGGCTCTTCCAAGTCCTCAAAGGTATAAGAATGTCTTGCGTACCAAGTATTAGTCATTTTTAATGGCTATTGAACGCATTCAACTGCAGTTGTGCTCATCTCGAATTTAGACAAACAGTGCCACCATGTGGCGAATTGTCATAAGTGACGGTGTTGGCAATTAAATGCTAGTGCCCAGCACTGGAAACCACCGGCTCAAATTAAGCACTGTTCACCATCAAAAACAATTACAGGTGCAGCACAAAACTGTGCTGCTCCACACAAGCACATGCGCATCTCTTAGTAAGTATAGGCCTAGATGTTTAATGCTTTTTCTAGTGCTAATATTCTCTTGTATTCTCTTTTCTTTCTCAATAAAAATAACATTTCTACTCATCTAGGTGTGATGAAACTAGCATGTGTGCCACCCCAAATTATGCCATTCATTAGCACAGGGTTTGCACTGCATTTTCTCCACAGTTTACCATGAAAAATACAATGCCATTGTTGGATGCTGCTGTCTGTTTCTTTGGATGATCTTAGCACAAGGAAATTTGGGCCCAAACAAAAGAACCGGCCCAAAGAAGGACATAGCGTTGCTTTAATATAACATGTAATGCACAACTTTCGACAACTGAATGCGCTAGTCTCAGCTCAAAGTTTCTTTATATTCCAGGCTCACAATGGAACTGACCATTGATGAGTTGGAAGCAGATGAAAGCTATAGACATCGAACAACAACTCTGGGCCTTCGAGAGCCTCTGGCAGGGGCATAACTCAGACCCTGAAGGCACTGCGGCAAACAGTGTCCCCCCAAAACATTCAGGGGACCCTCAGCATTTTAGGAGGCCCCCAATCAGCCCAATAAGCTTAAAAAGGGAGGATTCTAGTTAACCAATCATGTCATTAGGAAACCACAAACAAGTGCATTGTGGTGAAAGATGGGAACAGTTTTTCCAAATTTAGAAAAATTAAGATACCACACTCTTGCAGTATAGGGTGAAGATTTGCATGAGCAAAAATGGTAAAAGAGGTGAGACAACCTCAAGATATCAGAGAAGACTCTCTTAGAAACCCGTGATTGTTTGTATGGAATAGAAGCAGACTGTTTGACCCCTTGCTTGCACTTGGTGTCAACAGGTAGGATGATTTGGTGAGCTTTCTGGGCCCACTTTCCTTACCAGATGTCCTCCTCTGATGGATCTTTCTTATCCGCCCTGAGGAGTGAGAGAGTTAGCATTTCATCAATCGATATGAAATAGCGGTGTAACCCATTTGGCTACTCAGTAAGGGCCAGGAATCAATAACTATAGTTAAGAAGGTTTATTACAAATTTATTTTGTGCAGCATGGTGAAATAGAGGCCTAGTCAGGGCAAGGTAAAGCATTAACTTAACAATTCACATTTAATATGCGTGTGAACATTTAAACACAGATGAATACATGTTCTAGTACATTAGATTCACCTTACATGTAACATACAGCACACCTTTAAGATAATCATGTGTAAGTATGGCTAAGAACTATGTGTAAATGAAATATATGTGTAACATTAGTGCACACATTACATAAACTCGTTCTTTTAAAAAAAGAAAACACATTCTGCATATATGAAGATGGCTTCTATTTAGTTTTCAATCATTAAATATTATTCAAGTTATTAAAGAACACATTATGAAAGTCCAATTTCATCTTTATAGTAAGCACATTATCTACTAAGAAAGGATGGTTAATTTCATCAAGACTTCAAAGAATATATCAATCAGTTATGATAAAACACACAAAGTGAGTAAATTCTCCAAAACTACAGTGAATGCAATCTTTAATAGCAATATCAAGTGTAATACTTACATTAATCGTTAAATCACAATGTGCACATGCATGTCATGTATCTGTAAAGTATTTGTAACGTATTTGTGATGTGTAAAGGATGGGCAAATTTGTGTTGTACCACACTACTTTAGTAGAAGTGGCTTTGTGCCACAACCTGTGTTT
The DNA here is from genome assembly GCF_964204655.1 of Triturus cristatus. Taxonomy (NCBI): domain Eukaryota; kingdom Metazoa; phylum Chordata; class Amphibia; order Caudata; family Salamandridae; genus Triturus; species Triturus cristatus. The sequence goes on along the minus strand of NC_140585.1, from coordinate 1,100,982,906 downwards.
TTTTAGCAGTTCTGCGCCGGACCCCTTCCTCCTTTGCATAAGTTACAAGGGGGTGACACAAAGCCAGTGGTGGCTGGTATTTAACGACTGTAAGGGGATTGTTTGTGGGGCTTGGGAGGTAGGGGTGAATGGTGGTGGAGGGAAAGAAAAAAAATAAACACTTACCTGTCTGCTAGCTGCCACATCCGCTCCCTCTTCGCCCGCTTCCAAGTCAGGAAGCACATGGCTCCAAGCCTCCCGCTAGCCGATCACAACGCTGCAATGCGGCGTTGTGATTGGTCTGAGCTCCGTGAATCAGTGCTCAGCCAGAGAATGGGAGGCTGGGCATGTTCTCCATACAGGCTGTAATGAGCCTGCATGGACAATATGCAAAGTGCGCATGGCAGTTTGACCAGCCCGAGACGGCCGGCCAAAGCGTCCCGCGCACTTGGAGTGGGTAAACCTCTACTCCCTTGCCCTGCTCTTTGAGCAGAGCAGCCCCCGTCCCTATCCAGCTGAGCAAGGGGAAAAATAAAATGATAATAACACTGAGTTATTATCATTTTATTTTCCTTCTTTGACCTGCTCAGTGGGGAGACACTGCCTTATCTGAGGAGCTGCCAATGCACAAAGCAGTTTTGGTGCTGCTTCAGGGTCAACATTTGGAGAAAAATAGCTTTTGCTCACAGTAGCTGATCGTTGCTGTTGTTCACATCAATTTTTGATGCTTTGCATTTTGTGAGCACCAGAACGAATCCTTTGTAATTCTGGGTCTTAATATCTGACCATTGTAGGAAATGGTGGAGTCACATTAGTAGCTGTTGCATTACCCCAGTTAACTGAAGACAGTGTTGATCTGGGACTGACTGACAGCATAGAAAGTAACTTATGAATAGCTTGGCCTAATATCTAACAACTATAATCTGGCTTCTACTAAGGTGGTTTTAATTAAATTGTGCTCCTAGGTACCTATCTTCTCGGGTAGATGAGTAGTTGACAAGATGTCCCCGCCGGGTCCCGCTACCGCCTCCCAGCTGCTCTTCCCTGCCCCCTTCCCTATTTAATGGCGGCCGCTGCAAGGGAGTGCGAGCAAGACTTCTGACCTCCTGGTCAGAGACCTGCTCTCTCCCCAAGCAGCTCTGCTGTTCTGCCGCTGACTTCGCCTCACCTCCGCTCGTAGGTTCGAGTCCCCTCGCAGGTTCGAGTCTGTCTCTAACTCTGTCTCTGTGATTGTGCCTGTTTCTGTTCTTTCATCTGTCTTTTTCGGTATTTCCTGTATTTGTCACCTCTGTTTTCTGTCTTATTTTTGCCTGTTTATTTAATTTTTGTGCCTGGTTGTCCCTATTGTTGTTGTCCTCCGGGCCAGCTTGCTGTCCTTTCCTGCTGCTGCTGCCACAGCGGCCCCTCCCCCCTGCAGGTTCCCACTCCCGCAGACCAGCTGCACTTCCTCCCCCTTCCCTATTTAATGGCGACCGCTGCTAGCGTGCCAAAGGTGCGCCAAAGGCACGTCCGTCTGCGACCGTCCGCGACCCGACCACGACCAGCACTAGGGACCCTGGATCTCCGACCTCCCACCGCTACGACTCAGCTGCCCTCCTCGCACTCAACCCCGGAAGGAACAGCAGCTGCCAGCTATCTACACCGAACACCACCCACAGCCAGTTCTCCTGCCGTCACTGCCGCCGAACCTTCACCACCCTCCGCACCACCATGACCGCCGCACCCACACCGGACGCCAGCACCACCGTAGCCCTGAAGTGCAGCCTCTTCAACGTGCGCTCCCTGCACCGACATGCCACAGAGATCTGGAACCTCCTCGACACCATCTGGCCAGACGTCGCCTTTTTCACAGAAACCTGGATCAACTCCAACTCCATCTCCTCCCCGACATTGCCACCGCCATCCTCAACAGATACAAGATCCAGAGGAAAGACCTCCCCAACCGCCCAGGAGGAGGACTCGCCATTGCACACAAGAGCTCCCTCAGACTCCCCACCTCCAGCATGAGCGACTCACTGTCCACCACCGAACACCTCTATTTCCAGATACAGACCAGCCCCAGAACCACCCTACGTGGCACCCTCACCTCCAGGCCCCCTGGACCTCGAACAGCATTCACTACTACCATCGCCGACCTCGTCCCACCCCACGCCAGCGCCTCCATGGACTACATACTACATACTCATCGGAGATCTCAACTTCCACCTCAACAACCTCAATGACCCCAATTCCTCCACCCTCATGGACAACCTTGCCAACCTCAGAATGAAACCCCTCATCATGACCCCCACCCACAAGGCAGTACACACCCTCGACCCCATCTTCGCAGGAGGTCACAGCATCCACTTCAGCCACACCACGCAGCCCCTCTGGACGGACCACCAGTGCGTCTACTTCTACGTCAACAAGATCACCACCCCCAAACCTGCACCCTACCCACTGTGAAGGAACTGGAGCAAGGTCACATAGCAGCACCTCAACTCCACCCTCAACCGCGACGCCCCCTCCACCTTGACAGATGCCAACCTCGCTGAAAAGAATTACACAGATGGATAACCAACTGCGCAGACAAACTTGCACCCCTCCGCAATCCCGACAGACATCAATCCAGAAATTCCACCTGGTACACCGCCGACCTCCAAGAATCTAGACACACCTGCTGACGTCTCGAGAAGAATTGGTGAAACAGCAAAACTTCGGAAGACCGCACCACATACAAGGACGCCATGGCACAATACCACCAACTCATCACATCAACCAAAAGGACCTTCATCCAGAACAAGATCACCACCAACTCCAGCAGTTCGGAGGAACTCTTAAGCATCATCCAATAATTCACTAAACCCCCCAGCGAGGCCACAGACATCACCCCCTCCCAGGACCTCTGCAACAAACTCAGCATCTACTTCTACCTGAAAATCCAGTCCCTCTGCGACAACTTCAATGAACTGACACCGTACGGCGAAACCACTCACTCCTCCAGCCTCACCAGCCATGAAAGGCATCCATTCTGGAGCACCTACAGACCCCTGCCCTCCACACATCTTCCACAGAGCTGCAGCCGCTATAGCACCGGAACTCAGACGCACCATCAACACCACCTTCAAAACCAGCAGGTTTCCCAACGACTGGAAACATGCAGAAGTCAAGACCTTACTCAAGAAGCCCTCGCCAGATCCTTCGGACCTCAAGAACTACCGACGCATCTCCCTCCTCCATTTCGAGGCCATAGTCACATAGAAGACCGTCAACGCCCAACTAATGAAATTCATCGAAGACAACTCCATTCTCGACCCCTCCCAATCCGGATTCCGCAGCAACCACAGCACCGAGACCACCCTACTCACCGCCACAGATGACATCCACACCCTCCTCGACCAAGGCCATACTGCGGCCCTGATCCTACTCGACCTCTCCGCAGCCTTCGACACCGTCTCCCACCGCACACTCACCGCCAGACCTCACAAAGCCGGCATACAGGGAACTGCCCTTGAATGGTTCCGCTCCTTCCTCACCAGCAGAACCCAAAGAATCAGACTGCTGCCCTTCCTCTCTGAACACACAGAGATCAACTGCGGAGTACCTCAAGGATCATCACTCAGCCCGACACTCTTCAACATCTACATGACCCCCCTTCGCTGCCATCGTCAGACAGCACGGACTCAACATAGTCTCCTACCCGATGACAGCCAGCTCATCCTCTCCCTCACCAAGGATCCTGTCAGCACCAGACTCTGCTTCCAGGAAGGAATGAAGGACGTCGCATCCTGGATGAACAACAACTGCCTGAAGCTAAACTCGAAGACAACAGAGGTCCTCGTCCTCTGACCCTCTCCCACCGCATGGGAAAACATCTGGCGGCCCACCGCCCAGGGCAGCACTCCCACCCCCACGGACCACACCAGGAACCTCGGCATCATACTCGACTCCTCCCTCTCCAAGACTCGTCAGGTGAACGCTGTCGCCTCCACCTGCTTCAACACCCTCTGCATCCTTCTCAAGACTTTCAAATGGATCCACCCAGAATCAAGAAAGACGGTCACCCACGCACTCATCACCAGCAGACTGGACTACTGTAACACCATCTACACCAAAATCAACAAGTCTCTGCTCTGCAAACTCAAGACCATACAGAACACCGCAGCCAGACTCGTCCTCGGCATCCCTCGACAGGCACACATCTCCCAACACCTGCGAGACCTCCACTGGCTCACCGTCGAGAAGAGGGTAACCTTCAAGTTACTCACCCACGCCTACAAATGCCTCCACAATACCTCAACGAAAGAATCTCCTTCCACGCACCTAAGAGAAACCCCCGATCCGCCGACCTCGCCGAAAAACTGCGTATTCACAGATCCAGAACGGGCGGTAGAGCCTTCGCTCACGTCGCGGCCAAGACCTGGAATGAGCTGCCTATCAACATCAGACGCGCACCTCTGCACGCCTTCAGGAAGACCCTCAAGACCTAGCTCTTCGATAAGCAGTAGCTGTTTAACTCCCCCTCCCGCGCGTCTTGAGACCTTCACGGGTGAGTAGCACGCTTAACAATTCCCTGATTGATTGATTGAAGATGTCAGAAGGAAACATGATAGGGGAGGGGGGCAGATGTGAAGTAGATACTCGCACTCCTAGATAGTTAAGCGTAGACGAGCAGTGCCATCTTGTGTCAAAAAGCGAAGAGACAATGTGAAGGTAGGAGGAACAAAGAAAATGTGTTTGTCACCCAAATCTAACGTAAAATGAGAGACTGAAGGTGGAAATTAAGTCTCCAAGGGAGGCAATGTGGAGGCAGGAGATAATAAGCTAGCACAAACTGAGAGAGCAATAAAGGAGTCTAAGAAAGAGCAGTTGGGGTGTAGGAAGAAAGAAAATGGAGGGTGTAATCCTTGATGCCAAGGGTGGCAAGTGCTGAGAGCAAGATAGAGTGGCTGACATTTTTAAATGCATCAGAGCAGTTTATGGGATTCAGAACAGACTTGATTGTATTGTGTGGAAACAAAGAAGTTAGAGAAGTGCATGAGTGTTGTTTCACTTGAATGGAATTTACAGGTTTGAAGAGAATTAAGTATGTTGAAAGAGGATAGATAATAGGTGAGCCGGGGCTGGTGTCCTGAGGGGTTGCAGAGGCTTGACATACTCCTAATGTAGAAAGACCAACCAGAGAAACTGCTGGGATGGCAAAGGGCTGCAACGTTGCTCTGGACAGCATGACCCCTACCCCAAGTTCCTCATAACAAGCTCAGTGAGTTTTTGGACATTTGCCTGAGCAGACTTGACAATCATGCTTGCCCCTGAGGGTTTTCTGGGACAAACAATGTGACCCAGTCCCAGAGAGGGGCATTGTGATCTTTTACTAAGCGTCACTACTCACTGGGCTGCAGAAGACTGACATTGTGGCCACAACAGATTATAATAGTGGGACAGGCGTTTTTAGTGTTGCCCGCCACAAAGAGTTGCCTACTGGCCTATTCTATGCACATTCCCTCCATCTATGTAGCACATGGATCACACATGTGTGTACCTCATGTGTCTTCAGTAGGCTGTCGCATCAAGTGTGTCTATTTACATGTGGATGTGGTCCCACATGGGTCCATGTTGACATCATGCACTGGAATGGATTTAACATGGGGGCTTGGAGAGAGCCCCAGCCAGCAGTGTGAAGTACAAGGCTTCTTGTCAGTACTTCTGAAGCTCTTTGAAATGGACAAGACATGAGATCATGGATGACAGGAGACCGGGTCTTTTTTTAACTGTAGGGAACACAAATGCGCCCTTCCTGCTTTATTCTTTTCCAGATGTGGTACCCACACGACAGTGAGCGGTGGTTACGTGGGAAGCCTCTTCCTTTGGGCCTTTGTTTTGGGTCTCCTTGATAAGAGACTCCATCCTATCGACCTACTGACACTGTAGACAAAGGCCATATTCGGACCAGTCCAGGAGGAATAATACACAGAGGGCAAGAACTCCCTAAAATTGGCCCCAGAGCTGGGACTTTAAAATACACAAACACTGTATCCAAAATTAGTATACATATGAGGCAAAAAAACATTCACCCAGTGTTCCGATATTTCTCTACCAGATTCTCGAGCCTCACAGCAGTGGTGACCAAGAAGTTCTTTTGTTTTCCAGGGTTGAGGTATTGACTGCCAACTCCCCTTGCCAGTTTCAGGACCAGAAATCAGGGGAATTCAACAGCCTGCCAAGGGAAGCCTTCTTAAGGCCTTACTTGAAGGAAAGAGCAGATCCACTGCTTAGGAGGGACATTGTAGGATGCAGTACCAGAATTTCTTTGTCAAAACGCATACTTCTTGAGTCCTAAATATAACATTTACAAAAATATCACATCATTGAAAGTAATAATAATCATCATCCCATGGTATGACTTTTTGTAAACAATTTTTAAGCCACAGTGTTTGTTACCCGATAGATCTGTATTCAGTATTTTGACATATAACCCATTGGAAGTGCCCTTGCACAAGGAAGACACTGCCTAGAAGAGGAAGGCTCTTAAGGAACTGAAGCAGGACAAAATGAAACTGCTTGCTGCAACCTGGGGAAGGACCTGCATTGCTCAGCTGAAAGCTGAGGCCTGGAAGACCCAGGTATCCACACAGCATCTCCTGAAGCAGGAGTGCCCATAACTGCATGGCACTCACGGAAACCGACTGTGCGTTTTGTGGATTCCTGCAAAGGAAAGCAAGCGCTTAGAAGTGTTGGGTGCTAAGGAACTATGAGAGCAGTCACTGGTATCAACTGACGAACAAGTGGGCAGGAATCTAACATCAAAGACAGCAGTTAAATACACTGTTCTTCAACAGGAAATGGGCAATATAAATGTATGTGCAGAACATTTTTTATGGACATTATTGTGCAGCTAAACTAACTCTTCTGTAAATGGGGAACATAATAAAAAAAAAAGAAACTACAATCATACTTATTTTGGTGACCAGAAGGCTCTGCAGACAGAAGCCTTATATATCCTGCGAGTAAGTACCATATCTAAGCTAGAGGTAGATGAAAAAAATGTTTTTTATACATTGTTATAGAAAAGGATCTTTGGGATGGCTGGGAATATTCTACTCTGAGGGCAGCAGATGCAGTGTAAATAAGTTGTCCTAGACCTTTAGGGCATCTTTCTTATTAGCAGAATGGTGAAAAAAAGGACATTGTGAATAATGATCATTGGCGACTGAGAGCACATCTACCATGATTAAAATAATATGAGTATGTTTTGGGCATAATAATATTTTGGGCCAGATTTGTTGTTTGGTGGATGGGCACCCTGTACTCAAATATCTAGATACCCTATTACAAATGCATTAGGATATAATGTACATGTAATCAAGCTATGGGATACCTGTCACATCTGTCACGCTCTATATCAGACATGTCTGCACCATCATAATAGAAAAGGAAACAAGTAAAATGCATGTGTGCCATTGTGAGCATAGATGTTGGGGCCATCCTCATAAAAGGGGCAAAATATACCTCTGTTTTAGTAATGATCAGCTCTGGTGCAATAGCTTTCCAGGCTGAAGGCACATTTACTTTTGCCTGATTGGGCTCTCCCCTTCCTCTAACAAAAGACAGTTTATGTAAGTCATTTTGTGTACCTGGGTGCCTTCATGTGGATTTGTGCAATAACCTTTTGCCGTTACTCAGAGTGGCCTTAATGTAGCACTGGCCTTGCTTTTCTGAACAAAGGAAGGAGGAAGGTATGTTCTGCCTATGATTCAATATGGTATGGTTTCTAATTATTTTGTATAGAACCTGTATCTGTAGAAATTCAAGAAGGATTGGCAGGAAGTGATTGATGGGTCATTTGGACAACTTTCCTATATATTAGCAGGACTATCACAAATTGTTCTGTTAGTGAGTGAGGCTGGTGCTAAAGTTACTTGTTTTCGTCATCTTTTTATGATAATTCATTCGTTTTCTTTAGCTCACTAAGAGTTGTTTCTTGCATGGTTGAACTGTGGCAGTAATCCAGCTACTGCCAGGGTGGCTAACGATGTTCCATGATGGGTGGAGGCATGAAAAAGTTTCAGGATATCCACTTAACAGGAACAGTAAACTTTTATAAAATTAAACTGAATTGGAATCATTTACATATCCAATGGTATTCAATGTTTAACACATTTGTATCTCCTATTCTTCCATTTGCAACTACTAATTTTAGGTCCGGCTACAGATAGTTTATGTAATCAAAACTCACACAAATACACAAGGTGGGCGTTGGGCCCCCTACAGCCATTGGCAAGTTCGGATCAGCACACTTCAGACATTGCTTGTTTGGTGGTCACTGCATCAGCATGGCAACGAAGTGGCGATCTTGGGTCCCTGTCCAGGTGTTAAGGGATCCTCTCACATGGGTGAATGTGCACATATCCAAATGTACTAGTGTAGTGTGATTTTTAAAAATATCTTTTATTGTAATCCTTTGATTAATACAATAAACTTTATTACTACTGTAGTGGCGCACATCTCTCAGCACTGCCTTTCCCGACACGTGCAGCCATCAGTAGCACAACCCAAACACAAGAAAGATTGACTTAACCAAAGATAGTACTACTCTTGAGCAAAATAGCATCTCTTTCTGTTAGGGTTACTTTTGTTCTAATAATCTTTATTTTAATACCTGTGAACAGCACTATATTGGAAATTGTGGAATTAAATGGAAATGTTGCACATGTAACATTAAAGTAATAGCAGTGCTGTTCTCACTTTATGTTCATCAAGCAGCAGTATGAGCCTAAAAAGTGGTTAGAAGGAAGAAGTGGTAGTAGCACTCAAGAGCAAAACAGCGTATTTGTGTATTTGACTATGTTTTGAGTAAACAGAAAGAGTTTAGATCAAATTTAGAGTTCTCTGCCTTGTTTAGAAGAACTTGCATTATCTGTTCCAAAATGGCGATAGTTCACGTTGGAGGAAAACAGTGGCAGGTGGAATTTCTCCATGTTATTTTGAGAGATATCACCAAATTAGATATATTCAAATATACATTGAAATGTGGTACTATATTAAGATTAGTTTATAATTCTGGATTGGGCAAAATGTTTGTATTTGAAGGGGTATGGTTTACTTATACTATTGTGTGATCCACACCATCGAGTTTGGGCAAGGTGGCAAGATGGAAATATATCCCTCACACACTTGGGCAAGGTGTAGGAGGAAATGCACAGTCTGCCACCGCTTTGGGCAAGGTGTAAGTAGGAAATGAGATGCTCCCTACCCTTGGGTGATTATTGTGGTTTATTTCTTAAAAACTGACTTGGTTCAAAGGGCGGTTTTCAAGATCACTGCTTTGGGGACATAGGCGTTGAGGAGTACCTTATACATCACCAACATTTGCCATCGAAAGAGTGGCATGCGGTGCCTTTACCACCCAGGGGTATAAGACTTTACCCCAGAGGGTAAAGGTACCTAATCACGGCCAAAGAGCGAGATTTTTCTGTATTTCTCCCATGCCCAATGGTGTGGAGGTATATTTTTTCTTGCCCAGAGGCGGGGGTATAATTAGGCTGTTCCCCCACTTTGCCCTAGGGAGGGGGTAAAAAATAACAAAATGAAGAGGACCAGATGCAAGTTACCCTGCTCTTCTCTGACTTGCCAAATGCCATAGAAGGAGAATCAGGGCAGCTCAGAGTAGCACTAGCCCCTGTACAAAAGTGACATGGGCTTAGATTCCGGTTAACCCAAAGTGTGAACCTAAATAAATTCCCTGTCTAGGAGACACCGTGGACAGGTCACCAGTCCTGCAGATTACAGAGGCCATGCAAATATGTTTTCCAGTTGTGGTTGCGCTTGGGGAGTATGGCTCCTATGCTGTGCCCGATGTCAGGGTAGCATCGAGTTTCCATGTGGCCAGATGTCCCTAACCTCCTCTCTAGCCGTGCTCTGTATCTAGAGAGAAGAGCGAGGGGTGAACCCAATATACCCTTGAGGGCTTGGGCAGATAAATTGAAAAGGTAGGAATGCCAACAAGGGATTTTATTTGAAACACACTAATTACTTGTACCTTTCAAAAAACTTAATTGGTAGGTGTATTTAAATGAGTTAACACCAAAGTGAGGTCAATCAATTGATCTAATCATCAGCTATAAACAAAACAAACACACGGGGATTCAGATTTGTGAATTAAACACAATTCTTTTTATATATCCATCAAAAGATAAAAAGGAGTACAGGTGAAACAACAGTTTGGGCAATATTTCATGAAAAAAGGGTTACATCAGATCCACATTTCATCAAGAAAACATCTATTCCATCATAGTTTGGACAGAGACCAATCTCATCATTGAGAAAAATAATCAACTGTGCATAACAAATAATTTGAAAATAGATGGTATAGTCGACGTTTCGGTCTTGGGTGGTGTCAATCCATCAGACCATCTTCAGGACAATTATTGCATAACAAAGACTCCTATATAAACATAATACAAACAATTACACAAATGTAAACATGATTGTACTGTCAGTATTAAATACACAATAAATTTAAAACAACCCGTGTGTGAGAGGTTATCTTCTAAATGTTATAACAAACCTAGCTTGTCATTGTCTTCAAAATCTTTTTCACAAAACAGCTATCATTATTTAATATTAAATATTTATCTACATCAAAAAACAAAATCTACAAATAAACAAGATATGCTTACTTTTTGAATCTTTAGAATTTTCACGATACTTATTTAAAATCGTGAATCTAGACGTTTTAAGTTGGTGCTGTAACAAGAAGATTGAGAGCTCAGCATTTCACCAAAGATGAAACATTTATGGTGATTAAAAAATAGAGTCAAGGTAGTAAAATCAAATCCTACCAGGTAGTCTTCAAGATTTCTGACTGCCACAATATCTAAGCGCGAGGGAATCTTTCCTCTTGTAATATCACAACTGTGTAATAAAGAGAAATGGCAAAATATTACACAATGACATTGAACTATATTAAAGGTGCTTTTACTACCGAACCTCAACATTCAGGCATTATACTTCGCTCCTAGCGTTGACCGACTATTGAAGCCAGATGGTCAGTGAAATATCGTTTGGCTCTTAGTCTTAGCGCATCCCTCACGTTCGTGGAATAACATTTATGAGGCACGCCTGGATATTTTTCGCACAGTCACATATCCAGCCTAAGGAAGTCTTTACTTATAAAATCAACAGCCACCCTACCAAAGAATAATAAACACATGCTATTCAGGGCGGGCTGGCCGTTAAATATCACTGGCTATGTGACTGTGAGAAAAATATCCAGGCGTGCCTCATAAATGTTATTCCACGAACGTGAGGGATGCGCTAGCTATCGCCCGTATATTTGTAATCCCCCGTGATAAATAAAGAGTCGTTACATCAGGGAACGGTGGTTCGTGAATAACATCACTCAACTCGTAATTACAACTATAAGTCTACCCACTGAACGAGTGTAGTACGATTGCAGTACAGTCATCGTGTGTGCCAGACATTTTCATGACTAAGAGCCAAACAATATTTCACTGACCATCTGGCTTCAATAGTCGGTCAACGCTAGGAGCGAAGTATAATGCCTGAATGTTGAGGTTCGGTAGTAAAAGCACCTTTAATATAGTTCAATGTCATTGTGTAATATTTTGCCATTTCGCTTTATTACACAGTTGTGATATTACAAGAGGAAAGATTCCCTCGCGCTTAGATATTGTGGCAGTCAGAAATCTTGAAGACTACCTGGTAGGATTTGATTTTACTACCTTGACTCTATTTTTTAATCACCATAAATGTTTCATCTTTGGTGAAATGCTGAGCTCTCAATCTTCTTGTTACAGCACCAACTTAAAACGTCTAGATTCACGATTTTAAACAAGTATCGTGAAAATTCTAAAGATTCAAAAAGTAAGCATATCTTGTTTATTTGTAGATTTTGTTTTTTGATGTAGATAAATATTTAATATTAAATAATGATAGCTGTTTTGTCAAAAAGATTTTGAAGACAATGACAAGCTAGGTTTGTTATAACATTTAGAAGATAACCTCTCACACACGGGTTGTTTTAAATTTATTGTGTATTTAATACTGACAGTACAATCATGTTTACATTTGTGTAATTGTTTGTATTATGTTTATATAGGAGTCTTTGTTATGCAATAATTGTCCTGAAGATGGTCTGATGGATTGACACCACCCAAGACCGAAACGTCGACTATACCATCTATTTTCAAATTATTTGTTATGCACAGTTGATTATTTTTCTCAATGATGAGATTGGCCTCTGTCCAAACTATGATGGAATAGATGTTTTCTTGATGAAATGTGGATCTGATGTAACCCTTTTTTCATGAAATATTGCCCAAACTGTTGTTTCACCTGTACTCCTTTTTATCTTTTGATGGATATATAAAAAGAATTGTGTTTAATTCACAAATCTGAATCCCTGTGTGTTTGTTTTGTTTATAGCTGATGATTAGATCAATTGATTGACCTCACTTTGGTGTTAACTCATTTAAATACACCTACCAATTAAGTTTTTTGAAAGGTACAAGTAATTAGTGTGTTTCAAATAAAATCCCTTGTTGGCATTCCTACCTTTTCAACTGTATCCAGAGAGGCTTCGTTGTAGTGTGAGATGGCGCTCACCCAGACAGAGCTTCCCAGACCTGAGGATCACTGTGGGCTTTCCATGCTTGCACAGTGAATGAGGAGCAATGAGGGTCCCCTCTCTGCTGTCTAACCGGGAAAGAGCCTGTTGCAATAGGCAAGGTATGCACAGCAATTCCACCACTTCCAAAGCCTCGCCAATTCAGGAGAAGCAACACATTAAATGATGGGGAAGCTTTGTAAGCCTACCATGTCTCCTCCAAGCAGGTGAAGCACAGCGGAACAATGCAGGGCCTGCCGATGGGCTGCATCAAAACCCAGATTGTGCAAAAACTCCTGGTAGGCCAATTTCTGGGGTGTGTGGATATTACAAGCATCTAACAATACATGGAAGACGTTGCCCAAAAACACAAAACAAATATAGTGTTGCCATAATATATGACATAGGTAATGTAAGAAATCCCAGTTACACGGCCCTGCTACACCCTCATCACGATCAAGCAGAATGGGGATATGGATAAAAGATCCAGTGGAGGAGTTGTCAAGGTGCAAGAAACATACACAACACAATTATATATTATAAGAAATGTCTCTACCTAAGACTATACGAAGCGCCCCTATAGGCCCTATGAAGCGTATGTTCTGGACGAGAGCATTGGGTAACGTAGCAAACATGTTGGAAAGACCTACATGTTACGTTGTGTGAAATGTTTTTTAGAGGCTGATGCTCAGCAAGATCTTGGTTTGTCCTGATCTGACGCCATCTTTCAGCTGTGCCGCTGACCACAATCACAAGCGCATTGTCTTGTAAAGCATAGAAAGGTCCAGCTTACTCTAGAAGTCTGATTGACAGGACAAAGCAGCAAAGGAAAAATTGACAGTGTAAACTAAATTAAAAATACCACTACTACAGAACCTCAGACAACGAGCTGTCGAAAAATTTGCCAAGACTTGATACACCCTCTGGGTGTGCCCCATTGGTGGATATTTGATTGTACAATATAGTGCATCCAGTGCAGTGGATATAACAGCGGAAGGAATAACAGGGACAAAGACATTCCCAAACAACTACAACCACACTGCCTTGAGCATGAAGCAGTGTGTAGCACTTACGTATGCTTAGTGATAAACTAAACCCTGCAATACTATATTTACAATGGATGTTTGTTATGTTGGAACATCAATAAATAATGTTTAAAGACAGGTGGGGTGGGCCAATATCAATAATTTGGAGTTGGCACTAACATAAGATGTTGGTATATCTTTTCTCAGCCATGCTCTTTAAGGTTTAATTTCTAGTGACACATATTTACGTTTAGAGATTGGTGAAAATGTAATATTTCACCAGTAGGCTGTTTGTATTGGGGAACTCTAAGGTCCTGGCGTCTGCAGCATCCCCATAGGGAAAGTAGTCCTCAGCGTGCCTGTCGCCCAAGTTCCTGGAAGGAGGGTGAAAAGATGCGTTATTAGAAGAATGAAGAGACTCCACTCCGGTAGGAACGCCAATTAGTAAAGTCCAAGGTGCCCTTTGCTCTTCCGAGTGCGTGTGCGGCAGTAATGTCTCTCTGCGCGACACCTGCTGCTGATCCTCTTCCGAGATTCCACTCTGCATCGAAACCTTTCCTTGAGGTTATTACATGATACCACAGTGCTTTACGGGAAATGTACTTTGAACAGAGACATTATGTATAACCTCCCCTGAGGTGGCGCTGAGATCGATTGTAGGGCGAGGACACGTCAAGCTGGTACAAGGGATGAAGAAGAAATAGCATGTTATTGCCGTTCCCTCTGCTGAAAATAGCTGGACGCATAACCTTCACACAGGATTTGTGCCCTCTAACATCTAGACAGAAAAAAATACTTCTGTACCAATGCCCGTTAACACCCCTTAGTATGTTCTCTCCCGTCTATCAATTTTTAGAAAAGTGTGGGTAAATCATTGTGTCCTATAAGAGTGTCCGCCCTGGGGTTGACAGGTAGAGAGACGGCTAATGATGTCATTTGCAGTTTAATGGAGAGGGTGAACTGCCATACATTCGAGGTTCTTCCACCCCGTCAAACTCACGGGCCAACCTCCTCACTCAGAGGTGGGCGAGGCACCAGTGTGAAGCTTCAGCTGGCTCTGCTTTCTGGAACTTTTGACCCGGAGGCCTGTCTGCCACAAGCTCACGTGATCTGGTGGGCTGTCCGCCAGGCTCTAAATCAACCTGTAAGTGTCCAGTGCTTGGGAACCAGTGTACAGAGTACAGGTGCCTCCAGTGGAGTACTGGATTTAGGAATCCCCAACAGACCTTGCCCATTGGCCCCATCCAGTGCTTACAGACAACACTATGTAACGAGGTACAGTTGGGCAGAGGTCTGGGTGGGGGAGATGCAAGAGAGAAGACACCCCTTCCCTTGTACCTGATGCAGTAAATACCAATATAGAATACTGCCTGCAGAAGAAAGCAATAACCAAATCCTGCACATCGACTCTTCTGGTACTACAGTTAAACATTAACTGTTTATTAGGGTGCCTACGAAGAGTAAGTGGTTTAGACAGAAAAAGTACATGTGAATGTTTGAATCTATGTATTCAATACGATGAATACCAAAAGAATAAGTCCTTTATTGGCACATTTTCAGTGGTACCACACTTCTACGTCGTTCTTCTTCAGTGTCTTCTTCAGGTGCCAAAGTAAAACAGGTCAAGATTGGAAGACGACCCTTCTCTGTTCCAAAATCTGGACTTTACTCCCACTTGCCATTGGCATAGAGCCAAATTTACTTACATTTCAGAAAGCCTTAAAAGTAGCCTTATACTTTCAAGCAAAGCGTGATCCTGAATAATTACTCAGTAGTCAGTATTTTCAATTAGTGCCATGGCGCCCTCACCTTCGGTATAACAGCTGTTTATCAAACAAAATAGAAACGTGCACATTTGTGCGGCCTCGTAAAAAGTAAGGCAGTTGCTCCAAAGATGACCATCGCTCTTGATCCACCACTTACTGAGGCTCAATGGCGGCACTGATGCAGACTTACCCAAGCTCAATCTCCTAATTATGGACTGCGCCTGAGGCATGTTAAATTTCTTCACAGAATGTACCACATTCCTGCACAGATGTGTTCATTTTATTTATTAATTGTTCGATTAATTAAATTCATTACAGTGATATATATAAACATTCATGCACCCTCGCAGATAAAAAAAAGTGTAAAATACTGTTGTGTAGTTCCTATAAACCTATATAGGATCTGCGCGTTTAGACAACATACACTGTAGGATTGGTGTCAGACTGATTCTGGACATCTCTACCGGGTATGTTAGCCTGTATACCAGCTATCTCACAGTGCCACTATAAACCCCTCTTACCAAGGAGAGAATAGTTCTTGACATCTATCGAACATGGCAACCCTGATCCCTTAGGACCGTGGAAACAGTGAACTACTTTTCGCTCAGTCACTCGTGCTCACTTCATCTCAGAGAGATGCACAGAATAAACGGTAGGGACGTTTTTCAGTAAGCATTTATTGAACCAGCGTTATTCTATTGTAAAATAGGTGTGCTGTAACAACCATTAGACAGTAACAGATATAAATGATTATAAGTACTAACAGAGTAAAAGGATGGTAGATTTCTACCATCATGCTAAAACAATGAATACAGGCACGTATATAAAATACAGGAGAGTAACATGCGTACTTCTACGATGCAACCCTAACTAGATGTACCTACGTGTACCTAGTATATACGTGAGTGTATAAGCCAAGAATCCCTCTAGGATAAAGTGAACACCATTGCCCGAAGTGAGAGACTGTGGGACCCCGTTTTGGTCTTCAGACGGACACCCCTCCAGAGATGTCAGACCACTGCGAGCTGGAGTGTCTGCATGCAGGAGCCTCAGCGTCTCGCGTCAGTGTGTCGGCATGGAAGTTCTTTTCTCCTCTGACTACCTCAGCAAGAGATGGTGTATATATACCCAAAGTGGTACACCCTGCGGATATACCTTACTCTGTCATGTCAGACTAGGATGATGGAAGGAATAACCTTTATACATAGTTATGCAGGAGATGGTAGGCCTGCTGACCTGCTGTCATTCCAAGACTCCTCATGCATAATGAAAGAGGCCTAAGCCCGGAGAAAACCCCATGTCATCTTTGGACATTACCATAACTAGGTAAAAGGTCAGTACTAAGAACTGCTATGTAGTGTAATAGTGGGGGAGAATATAGGTGAAAGGTTAGGTGACTACCTGAGCCTATATTGGGGTACCCATATGGAACAGAACACCCACTCCTCATCCGACTGGACGACATACTAAAATTCTTTGTATGGCTAAATGTAGTACGCAACCATTAATAAGTCCAATAAAAATAGTACTTAAAAACATAACATTTCTAAAGAAATGCTAAAAAAGAAACACATTGCATGTGATAAAAGTCTGTACTAAATAAATTCGTATATATAGTCCGAACAATGAGCGACTGAAAGCCATGCAGTTTAGAAAAAGTGTCTTTTATAAAATTCCAAATTTGTTTGGTTTTAAAAAAGGCCGAATTTCCTCATCACACGAGCCAAATGTTTGTGTCCTGGCTGGGAGATGCAACATCACTGTTTCCTGCAATCTCAGACGACGGTCCCTGCAAAACCTCGCAGATCAGATCAATCGAGCACAGATGTTCCTCTGTAGTCACCACAGCCACTGCTGGGGATTATGAGTGTCATCCAAGGCCTGAGTATTTGTTGAGGAGTGGTATCTTTTCCGACAGGAGCTAAAGCATCCTGTGGTGGCTCTAAGAATGCAGACATCAACATTGGAATACGCTGGGCCATTATCGGGTCCAGTAAAGCATCAACGTCCGATGGCACAATTGTTGGAAGTATTAGACAGAGATCCAAAACACATTCTTGTTCGCAGAACAGGCATCGGAGGACAGGCAGAATACAGTCGATCCAGACAGGTCTAAATGACAAGAACCAAGACTCGCTCAGTTCTTGAAGACGAGGTGTGCCCAGATGGCGTACCATACAATCACGGTATTGGCGCTCCAAGAGCATTTTTTCCATCTCCTTGGTGACTGGGACATTCATTGCGTAGCAGAAAAATGACAATCAGAATACCTGCTATTAGAAACAGGATCAGCAATAAGCCTCCAAAAATGCTTCAGAATACGGAGTGTATGAAGTTGGTAACTACTCAGAGGATTGTCTGAAAGGTGCTTAACAGTCTAGAACCTATGGTCTTATATAGGTGGACAATATCCTTCATATCAGACATGTTAAAAATACGTTGTACTATTTCTGTGAAATGGAAAGGGCAGTTTGTTCGTACTAGTGCCTGTATCTCAGCCGAGGACCTTGCAACCTGGCGATCATAAGTTTCCCGGGCGGAGGTTAAGGGCACGGTTTGCTGTGGAAGCATGGCTTTCATCTGGCTCAGAGTATCAAACCGTATAAAGGAAACATTCAACGAAGGCCATAACGGCGCTTCCCTGACTGTATGGGTCGGTGGAAACAATACTTGCATACAGCAAGCAACCCTGGAGCTTACAGTGACATGATATGCGATGCCCGGGAGCATCCCACAACAACCTTGATCATCCAGAATCAAGTTACGCCCATCTGAAAGCAACTTGAACACCGGATTAATCACGGCAGCCAGGGAACCTCTCAAGTGGCAGGATAAGTTAGCAACTGAACCATTGCAGGCCCCATGCAGCATGATATCCTGGTATATGAGAAATCCACTTAAGGAATTCTCGCAGCTGGTACCGCTAAGGAACACTTCTATGTCCCCATTCCTACATCGAAATCTGTATGGTAATTTCCAGGATTCCTTGATGAATTCCCTACCCATCACTTCATATCTGCCTGCCTGTTGTTCTAGGCAATACTGAAACTGGAATGTTGTGACCAGTAATGTTATATGGCCATGGATTAATCTCTGTGGATGGTGACTCTGCCACAGTAAAAGGTCATTTGTCCAGTTATTCAATTCACAGCATTATATATTTTGCCCCCCTTTGTGCCATCATTATCTGCTTGTCAGTTGGATTGTAGGCAGAAAATAGGGACGTACTGTTGCTAAATCGCCAAGGCACATAACCAGCGCGCAATGATTGCAGCGTCCAGCTTAATAGGATAATGGAACGTAGTTGAGATTGTCCGTGTTGTAGAATGTACAAGCCTTGTTCTAGTATATCTATAGCAGAAGATACAATGTTGCCCAGTGAATAAATCCTGGATTTTAATGTAGTCATACCATTGTCAACTACAGCTAATGCCTTTTCTATGTTAATTTGACCTATATCACGGAGTCTGTCCGCAGCTTCTTGTGAGAGGTTTTTCCGGATTTCATTATAGACAGCGTAATAGAAATGTTCTGGCATGGCTTTTGGGGACCTAATAAAAAATCCCTTAAATCCACCTCATCTGAGCGTAAGGATGAGTGCTGTTTCACCTGGGACAGTGTCGAGGTTTCTAGCCAATCAAGGCACAACTTCCCAACACTGTATGATGTCGCTACCCCCGGATGTTCTCTTTGTACATATCGTGGGTCTGGCCTATGGATATTAAACCCTTCGGTTTTCCCCTTGAATCTTGACTGACATCTGTTGGTGTCTGTGGGCCAAACTAACGACCCCCTCCAATTGGGGTCTGAAGTATTGTACTGCATGGTGTCATATATTGTATACCCTCCACGTGACGTAAAATTGATATGTGAAGGTGTGGGAATCTGAGGTGAGTTCAAATCCTTGTTCTTGGCTAGTCCAAGACAGGAAGTCTGTTGTACTGTTTCATTCAGAAATATTATCTGCTCTGGGATGAGGCACACTCTAGAGTGCTTCTGTTCCCTGAACTTGACAGTCTTTTGAACCGCAGACTGTTTTTGTGTCTAAAGTGTCCTTCCATAAGTCGAAATCCTATTCAGACAGTTGGGCAATAAAGGATGCAGAATAAATCTGTTTGGTATTAGTCAGCATATTTTTCTGTGCAGGTGTAGGTGCAACCTTATAGTAATATGAGGTCAGGTCAGAAGTGGTAAACCCTGAACAATATGAGAACTTCTTTGCAGAAATTTTCGAATTACCTTTTGGGGGTGTCGGACTATGTTCCCATTGGTGGTATGTGAAAACATTTCTTGGGATACTGGATTTGTGTAAAAAGTGATTACCATAATATTGGTAACAGTACATGCTATCAAAATCAGATGTGTCCTCTAACATTTCATTTTTTTGAAAATGTAGCAGATTGTTCCAAATCAGACAACATACTATTTACAGTTTCAAAATCCCAATCATCAGAAAATGTACTGGAGGTAATGATATCATTTAGAGAAATTTTGAACAAATGTGGTATTTTCAAAAGTTCAGTGGGGTCAAATACATCATAATCAACTTTGTCCCAAACTATACCATCAGGAATTGGAACAGCTGTAATGTTCATGGAATACAAGTCTCTTTGTTCACGATGAGATGATATATGAGGTTGCAGGACCAAGTTCACATTTGATACTACAGAGCATTCTGGGAGATATTTTCCATTTATGAGTAAGCAAAAAACAGTCACTAGGCCAATCTAGAACAGAAAAAACAATATTCCAATTATGAGCCAGAGTGGGAGCCAGGCTGAAACCAAGTACGTTTTTTTTCAGGAAAGTGTAGAACTCACAAATTTGTTGCTTACAGGAAACTGGAGTTGGCGTTGTTTCACGTTCACTGGGATCAAAAGAGAAGGAATCAAAATCGATGAATTAGTCAGATGCAGTTTGATCAATCTTTGGTAGCTTGGCAGGTTGTGTTGAACTGGCAGGTGTCTCTTGTCGAGGCATATCAATGTGGACATCGGTGTTAGGTCGAATTGAAATTTGTCTTTTATTTGTAGTTTGACGTTCTGTTTCCAGAAGTACGAGTTTCATAGAATTGTTGGGAATTCCATCATTTTGTATTGGTGACTCTTCAAATGTTATGAGTCTTTCAGTCTGAATTTTCTGTATGATAGCGGGAGGAGAGCGTCGGCTACCCAGGAGGCCACAAGGCCTACTATTCAGTATCAGCCACATAGAGTGGTTTGATCAGATCAATGGAGACAAATCTCTTTTCTTTTTTCCCGCAAGAGGCGAAAGAAGTACTGTTCCTGTTCCTTTGACAGCCAGGACAGGTACAGGCTTTCTCCATGATGGCCCAAATTCTTACTTGTCCTTGATCCTTTCTCTAACCATATCCCCGACTCTTGGGACCCAGACAGGTCTTGCCGTAGCTGATTTGACTTCCCCAGTGACGGTGCGTTTTACCTGCATGTTGCTTAGTAGTGCTCGGGATTCATTTAGATCCTGTAAAACAGCCAAACGTTTATTGAGATCAAATGTTTTTTCATCCGCCACTGTACTTTCATAATCAAGATCAGGTACCCACATTCTCGTCCCAAATAGGACCTCGTAAGGAGTGACTCCCCCTAGAGGACTTCTTGGCAAATTATTGAGGGCTCGCTGAACTCCATATAAGTCATTGACCCAACTACCATCCAAACCTAATACTCTGGCTGTTAAAGATTGCTTTAAGTCCCGGTTTTTCCATTCCACGACCGAATTTCCCTTGGGGTGATATGGAGAGGAATCCCGCAATGCTACACCCAAACCTTCCATGGCTTCCTTGTAAGCCTTAGAGCTAAACACGGGTCCACGGTCAGAATGTAATGTGCCAACTGCGTATGTCCCTATAAAGACTTGCAAATCTTTTATAACAGTTTGAGTGTCAGCCAAGTGCTGAGGCCATACCCATAGGAAACTGGAGCATGAAACCACTGCCACCATGATATACTTGTAAGCCCCATCTGATTGTAGGGGGCTGCAGTTGTCCAAATAGACAAGCGAGTGGTCTGTCTGATATTAGTGGTGGTGTCTGCGCTGCACGTGTTACGATGGAACCCTTCATCTGCTGGCAGATGTCACATTTTAAGACAAAATTTTGTTTTGTTAAACTAGGCCACCAATAGCGTTGTTTCAGTAAAGAAACTGTTGCGGTAATCCCTGCGTGTGCAGAACCTAGACCCTCATGTGCAGCAAGTATTAAACCTAATCTACAATCCATGTTTGCTATTACTCTATCCCCCACTCCTGGAATCTGAGCATACAGAATGTTGTTTGCATCTAACTTATAGGAGCATTTGAGTGGAAAACTTTTGGTAAGGCTTTGCTGTCTTTGCGTGAAGCAATGACAGCTACCATTAGACCATCTGTTCTCATTTTTGAACAAGTGATTGCAGCTAAGGCAGCAGTTTGTACTGCCCCCTTTGCAGCTTCATCGGCCAATGAATTCCCTTCAACGTGAACGCCATCACGTTGATGACTCAGCGTGTGTATCACATGAGCTCTTGGTAGTTCGTTTTTCAACTCAGCTACCTGTTCCCATAGCATTTTATGCTTAATTGTGCCACCTTTCTTTAAACCCATTTTGACCACAGTAGTGAAGGTTTTCGTTGTATAACTGGACACAATAAAAAGAATCGGACACATTCAGTGTGGGGAATTCTCGATCCGTATTTATTAGTGCAAGTAATAGGTCTTTTAGTTCTGCCAGCTGAGCCGTGCAGTCTCCTAGATACTGTGTCTTCGTATCACTGGGATGGAATTTGTCATCCTGCATCCGACCTTTCACAATCGCACAAGCGGCACTGTATTGTTGTTTACTTCCTATGGCCGGCTGAGCAGATCCATCAGTGTAAATAATGTATTCACACTGATCTAGAGGCATTATTTAATTAGGGAGAGGCTGTTCATGTTCATATTGCAGGAATGCTTGTGTTTTAGGCTTGGGTCATATCTGTATTCTACATCTGTTGCAGTGAGAGAATTAGCCCATTGTATCCATCTTGGATGTGAGGCTTTAGCATTAGGAACGCTTGCCTTTGTAACAGCCTCTAAGGCTGGTACTTGAGTTACGACAATTATTCGTTTTCCCTGAGCTAGTGCTCTTTCTCTTACTACAACAGTCTGTACTGCTGTCAGAAATATTT
The DNA here is from genome assembly GCF_964204655.1 of Triturus cristatus. Classification (NCBI taxonomy): domain Eukaryota; kingdom Metazoa; phylum Chordata; class Amphibia; order Caudata; family Salamandridae; genus Triturus; species Triturus cristatus. The sequence goes on along the minus strand of NC_140585.1, from coordinate 1,100,960,366 downwards.
CTGTAGAAGCAAAGCACATTTCAGCGTTTGGTGTACAAATGTGATTTGTATGCTATAGGTACAGTTTCACCTTCATTGAAGGTTAGGTAAGTATACCCAGATGGACCAGCTATAATGCGGATTACTAGATTGCATACGTTTATGCGTGTCGGCAAATGTTTTGAAGCTATCATGTCAGCTTATAGGGAGCGAAGGATATCTGTATATTCCTGTATCCAATGCCTAACTGAAAAATCAGGTCGAATTAAGTCGTAGAAAGGTTTTACTCTTTCTGCGTAATTGTAAATGTATGTCCTGCCAAAATTTAAAAATCCCAATATGGATTGTAAGTTCTTCAAAGATTTAGGAGGTTGGAGCAGAACACACCTTTCTAAAAAGTTAGCTCCCAGGCTTTTTCCTTTATTTGACAACTTGTATCCTAAAAATAGGACATTGAGGTTGGCTATTTTCGATTTTTTTAAAGTTGAATATGTAGCTCTCAGAGGCGAATCCCAAAATGATGGTGCTCACCCTGGTCAAATGATCTTGTAAATCATCATCGCCAGATAAATATAATCTGATAAATATAATCTACATAGGACAATGCCTCTTCATCCAAATTCTGAAGTAATTCTGTTACCCTAGTGCTGAACAACCCGGGGCTATTCTTATATCTTTGGGGGATTCGACAAAATTGACCCTGTGAACCTAGCGCGGAAAATGCTGTTAAATACCTGCTTTCAGTCATTATATTTTGGCAGAAGAATCCATTTGATATATCCAGTGTTGTTTTGTATTTTTTCCACACATTGTTATTCATTATTGGGGCACTATATGCATTCTGTACTGCAGATGTTTTTGTGCATGCATTCAGATGTCTGTAGTCTAAAACTAGACTGTATGAATTATTGGTTTTTATTACAGGAAACAAAGGATTATTCATTTGAGAGGTGCAACTTTCAATTACACCTTGATTTTCCAGTTGATCTAAGATCTTCCTGACCTGTTTTTTCGCTTCTTGTTTTATTGGATATTGTCTCTGTGGAGTTGGAGTAGTCTTTACTGGGATTACATGGCATGGTGACTCAGCATCCCACCCAACATGGTTGCGATATAGGGCCGGAGCAAGGGATATCGCCCACTCCTGCGCGTACGTGTGTTTTAAGTATGTTGGAACGTGGTCGGAAAAGGACGGTAAAAGTACAGTTTCTCCCTTTGGCCAATCCATAACAGTTTCAGGCGGCCAATTATTTTCAGCTAATAGGATGTCATAGCCGAAGGTCAGGTTCTCCCAAAAGAGACCTTTAATTTTTCTGGGTTTGTCCCCTCCATCTTGAGTGTTACCTCATGTAACCTATGTGGGACACTCACCCTGGTATCAGGTGTTTCCACCGTGATATGCTCATTCAACCATCAGGTTCTGGTGAGCTATTGGTACTTCTGCTGCGCTGCCTAGCATCGTCAGAGCCCATTCGCCATTCACTAGTTGAGTCCTCAGAATTCTGGCCAAGTCTAACTTCAAGACCTGCTACTTTCTTCTTTTTAAATTGAGGTTTTGATTTTGGCTTCTCTTCTTTCTGAGAAGTGTAATCTGAAGCGCGTGAGGTGTCTCTTGACTTTGTACGCTCTTCTTGTCATGTTCTGGTCATCCTTCCCTCTCAGAGTTTCTTGGTGAACCCTGGAAGGAACGAGAGGAACGTGTATCAGTATCCTGACACCTGTCAGGTTTTTTAATGTTATCTCTATTCCTAAGGTTGTATCTCCTTGCGGAGGGCTCCTGCTGAGGAGACCCACTCCTAGATAAAGATCTATTTTCTCTAAACATTTGGTTTTTATTGTTATAATCCCATTTCTTCTTGGAAGAATCAAGTGCTTGCCTGGTGTTATCCTTTTCAGGACCACCCGAGAGTTGAGGTTTTGTTGCTCTAGCTCCCAAACTATCTCTACCTAATTCAGCATAGGTGTCTGTGATAATTTTAGGTAATTCACATTCCTGTTGTAAAGGAGTGAAATCCCTCAAGTGTTGGCGTATTGCCACTGCTGCTGCCTGGGCAAAATTACCTAATAATTTCATTCTTAAATTCAGAGAAGGTTCTGCTCCATACTCAGTTTATATTTGTCTTAATGCGTCTGGTATTACTGCTAATGACGGGATACCATGGGTTCTGGTATATATGGCAGGGAAAACTGTACCCCAAGTGGTAATCCTCTATTTGGGGAGCTATCCCCATTGGCAAACAGATTGTTAGCATTCTGTGTTTTTCTTGAGGGCTTGTGTGTGGAAATACTGCTTCTGGCTGTGTTAATTTTTGAGCTATCCAGAATGGCATTTGTTCACGTTTAGTGGGAATTTTACCCATAACTGCATATAGCGTTTGTGGAGTAATTTTAGTTCTAGAACCCTGAACTTGACTTGTTTGTGTAGCTCTTGTTGGCTGAAGTGTGAGTGTTCTCATCATGAACTGTGGCAGGTTTCTGTAGTTTTATTATTTCTTTGTGAAGTGGACGTAAGTCTGCTACTGGCATTGAATCAATGTCTGGATGTGGTGTGTAAGCTGCAAGGACAGGCTAAGTGACTTCATCTCTTCCTGGTAGGAGAGCATAATTTTAAAGTCCTCATATGAACAGTATTCATTTGGTGTTTTATCTTCAGTGTAAGAATGAAATGTATTTGATTGTGCATCTGCTTGTGGGAATTTAACCCATGAATAGAATACCTTTGTTCTATAAGACTCGTGAGCCTCAATCACGAATGTTACTGTCCCACCCCTAGCTGTGACTCCATAGTTTGCTAGCTTTTGAGTAAGGGCATTTCTGACATTTTCTGAAATGTTAATTTCACCTTCCTCTTCTTCTTCCCTGTCTGCAGCAGGCTGTGCTCGCCCCGCGACATTCTCGTCAGCATTGTTTCTCAAGGAACAGTTTCAAGGAAACTGACATAAGGTTTTATGCACAATAGGAATTGTTGGTCCTTCAAGCTTGATAAACCTACAGCCAATACATAGGATATGCCTACTCAGCTGTTGTGGATAGTTCCCTTCCCACTCCAGACGTCTCTGGGGAAATGTGAGTAGGGTTCTCTGAGAATAGCACGACTGAACTACTCAGATTTGACTGTTAAATAAGTACCAAACCAACGTTGGCGGCGCCATGTCGTGTAGTTCCTATAAACCTATATAGGATCTGCGCATTTAGACAACATACACTGTAGGATAGGAGTCAGACTGATTCTGGACACCCCTACCGGGTATGTTAGCCTGTATACCAGCTAGCTCACAGTGCCACTAGAAACCCCTCCCACCAAGGAGAGAATAGTTCTTGGCAACTATCGAACATGACAACCCTGATCCCTCAGGATCATGGTAACAGTGTAATTCTTTTTGCTCTTCATTCGTGCTCACTTCATCTCAGAGAGATACACAGAATAAACGTGGGGACGTTTTTCAATAAGCATTTATTGAACCAGCGTCATTGTAGTGTAAAATAGGTGTGCTGAAACAACCTTTAGACAGTAACAGATATAAATGATTATAAGTTCTAACAGAGTAGAAGGATGGTAAATTTCTACCATCGTGCTAAAACAACGAATACAGGCAAGTATATAAATACATGACAGTAAAATGCGTACTCCTACGATGCGACCCTAACTAGAGGTACCTACGTGTACCTAGCATGCATGTGAGTGTATAAGCCAAGAATCCCTCTAGGATAAAGTCAACCCCATTACCTGAAGTAAGAGACTGTGGGACCCCGTCTTGGTCTTGAGATGGACACCCCGCAAGGGATGTCAGACCACTGCGAGCAGGAGTGTCTGAGTGCCGGAACCTCAGCGTCTTGCGACAGTGTATTGGCATGGAAGTCATTTTCTCCTCTGACTACCTCTGCAAGAGATCGTGTATATATACCCAAAGTGGTACCCCTTGGGGATATACCTTGCTATGTCATGTCGGACTAGGATGACGGAAAGAATGAAGCTTATTCATAGATATTATGCAGGAGATGGTAGGCCTGCTGTCCTGCTGTGATTCCGAGAATCTTCATGCATAATGAATGAGGCTTAAGCTTTTCGGAGAAAACCCCATGTCATCTTTGGACATTACCGTAACTAGGTAAAAGGTCAGTATTAAGAACCGTTATGTGGTGTAATGGTAGAGGAGAATATAGGTAAAAGGTTAGGTGACTACCTAAGCCTACATTGAGGTACCTATATGGAACATAACAATACAAGCAGATCCACAAATTAACCTTTTTTCCACATTCAATTTACAATCACACCCCAGTTATATCATATTTAAGACGACAGTAATAATTGCACTGATCCCAATATTGTATTCACTGTTACCAAAAAGTGAGCTTTCAGTAAATATTACACAAAGCCCATTATTGCACTATACTTTCTATGGCGCCCTAGGGCTCTTTCCGTTTCTGGCTCACACCCATTATCATCATTTCAGATATAAGCTTTTCCACAGAATTTCAATGCCCATATGGTGAATCTTCAGGCAGTATTGCACTAAGCTTTTTAGTGTCACCCCAGAGCACCTGCCCTACCTCAGGCATGCCCTTAAGGTGATGTGTGTTGCATTTACGGATACGAGAGGCAATGAATGGGAATGCCAACTTTTTGTTAGTGTGACAGTGTTCTCAAATACAATCAGTTGTGTGTCATGGATAGGAGCGTAAGACACACAGATGATGAACAGAATGTATAGCAAATCAAACATTCACCCCCAGTCAATAGATCTGGGTTAATTCCATTGTTCTTTTGCTCACCATGCCACCCCAGTTTGGACCCAGCCATATGCAAATCAGTCTTGACCCTGTGCCTCATGGGAACAGTCCAGCCCAAACTGCCAAGCCAGATCCTCCCTGGACAGGAAACAAGCATCCTGGGACCGGTTTCGGGGCATCATCTCTCATCAGCCAGGCTAGCTTGAATCCAGTGGCACAGTGAGCCCAGGACCATTCTAAAACCAATAAATAACTAAAAATGTGGTGTCCAGGACCAATTAGATCAAATTGTCAATTACATTTTTTGCTGTAAGCTCCTTCTAGCAGGAGAACGAGCGTGCTATGCTATAAAAAGACGAAGGAATAGAGATCAGAGTGCTGCCTTATCAGCTTCCATTTATTGATTTTACCGCACACAGAAGCTGGATTAGGCTCCTTCCAGCTTACCGATGACTTTCAGTTATGAGGGAGGGAAAGGATAAATTGCAATGTGCTGACCAGTCAGGGACTGGTATCGGTCTAAGGCAACTCGGTGAGTGCGAACCATGATGGAATTCGTGAACTTCCCCAGTCTTGCCAGGATGCATGCTGTGTTTTCAGAGAAGCACAAATCTGAAGCCTCCTTGCAGTTCCTGACTCTCCTTGCCCTGAAGATGGGGCAAAATAGGTGGCATTGCTCGTTCGCCCATTTGGAGCAACAGCACAGAAGATGCAGCCAGGATTCTTTACGATAGGTGCATAGCCTGCATGAAACCACCTCCTCCTTGTGTGCCCAGGTGGTATTAAAGTCCGAGATATAGAGGCTTTTACTGTGGTCCTGGACTGTCAGGACCTGACGGAGTACAGTTTTTCTTTGCCCACAAGGTCTGGACTCCCAAGGCCTAGCTCCCTCCTCAGTCTCGTTCTTCTGGCTTGCAGCAGGGCTAACATCACTGCCTTATATGCCTTAATCTAAGCAACTGTTAAAAGCCTGTCCAAGGTGCCTGGAAAGGCCAGATGGCCATATTTGAGGGCTGGGATCAATTTTGCATTCAGGACTGTCAGCATGGGTTCGGCAGTTGAACTTTGTAGGCGATTGATTAGGAGCTCCAATGTGTGGATGACACGGTTGGACTTTATACTGAGGTGTCTTAAGTGAGTGGCCAAACCCCAAGGTAGTTGTACGCTGGCACTGTTACTCATGACTGGTCTCACAGTTGTCATCAAGATTGGTTTTTATGGGGATATGTGCCGAACACTACTACCTTGGTTTTGCTCTGATTAACCTGCAAATTGTTCTTCTGATTATAAAGATGGAGTACATTGAGGGCTGTCTGTAGGCCAGCTCTAGTATGGTCCATAATTGCTGTATCATCTGCATTTTTCAGGATGGGAACTCGCACCCTGCCCAGCCTTGGGATGGCTAGACTGGCACCCAAATCTGCAGTGTGGAGGTTAAAGAGGAGGGGGGCCAATACGCAGCCCGTCTTAAGCCTGTTGTTTGTGGCAACTCTAGCAGCTACTGTGGTAGGGCTTGTTTTAATCCGAGCCCATGTCCCCTGATATAAAGATATAATCATCTCAAGGAGCATGGGCAGACAGTTTACCCCATAATCTGTCACAATCCACCCTATCAAAGGCGGTGCTGTAATCAATGAAGCAACAAAACGAAGGGTGTTCCTTCCTCCTGACGGCTTGTGTAGATAAGTATGCCAGCGCTATGATATTGTCCATAGTTGAGTATTCGGACCTGAATCATGACTGAAAAAATGGAAGGATTCCTTTTTCCATTGCCCATGTCTCCAGTTCCTTCGGGTGGAACACATGCATAAACCTTGGCTTCTAAATCTAGCAGGGCAACAAGTGTGTAGTTTGCCGGGTTGGAGTAGTCGCTTTTTTATGGATGGGGAAGAGTATTGAACCTCTCCAAGACCACAGCGTCATTGCAGTAGCAAAGGCATGATTTAAAAGGGAAGTCAAGTTGTCGTCAAAAGTCTTGTACCAATTTAAAAACGGGCAGGAATCTCGCTTGGCCCGGGCGTCCCCATCGTCTCTCACGGTCGTTATTGCTGCTCTTTCAGTAAATGAAATGCCTTGAAGGTTGCAGGTGGCTAGTTCCTAGCGGTGCGTTGAAGTAGCTACCATAGCCAATGGATCAGCTGAGTATAGCTGTTTGACATACTGTATCCAGACTTGTTCAGCAACGCCGTTCTCCTTTGTAATTTCTGGGTTGCTGAGCTGATTTATGTGTTCAAAATATTTTATTTTATTTTCATATTAAGCAACAAACAGAGACAATACAGAAAAAATATTATTATTAAAATACCTAATTACAATATAGAGATACAAGAATATCAAATGAATTACAATAGGTAACAACAGTGCAAATATTGATTAAAAAATAAAAAGGGGAGGGAAAGGAAACAGCTATAAAACTAATGCATTAACAATAAAATAGAGCTACTTATAGCGTGGATATTTGCCTATTATAATAGCAATGAGAAGAAAAAACTAGATATAAATTTATAATTAAGAAGATAAATAAATATCAACAGGTTTCCAAAAAAAGTGATAAGAGTTGGAATTATGATTAATACCAGACAAGGATAACTGAGCTCCTCTTGTAAAAATCACCCATGACCACCAAGCATGAATTGATAATAGCGAAACATCTTTCCAACAGAATGTAATGGATTTCAAAGCAGCTGATATTAGAAAATGAAAATGTTTACCATCTAAGTCATTTAAGTTTTGCGAAAGAACAGCAGATTTGCAAATTAACATTTTGAATGAAACCTCATCATGAATATTTAATATCTTTTTTATAATATCCCAAACTACAGTCCAAAATTTAAATTTAAAAACTAAAGGACAATCAAAAAGCATATGTTGTAATGTAATTTACAGTGCCAACAAGTTGAAGATTGAAGAAGTTTAGCTTGAAATAAACGTAATGGAGTCCATAAACAGCTGAATAAAATATAAGAATTAGTTTGATAGAGCGAGGCAGGTAACCAACCAGAAATACTGCTAAGCCAAATATCTTTCCATGCATCAACAGATAAGGAGATTGAAAGTTCATTATTCCAAAATACTGAAATCATATTAATGTTGGATCCTTGTGAAATAGAAACACCATGAGATGATGTGGAGACAGTTTGAATATACATTGATAAATCAGCTTTAACATTAGAAGGAATAACATGAGTAAATGAATCTAAAATCGAATTACACAAATATTCATATTTGGTAAGGTCAGACTGAGCTAAACTACATTTTGTTCGTAAAGCCTCAAATGATACAAAAGCATTGTTGTAATAGACATCTTTAAGATTAAAAAAAACAGCATTAATCCATGCATACCAGAAACGTATATTTCTATTTAATTTAATGACTGTGCTATGCCATAATGACATGTATTCTGTATTAAACATGGGTGATTGAAAAATTGAATCTAAATCATTAAAAATCATTTTAGTGGATTTAAGAATAACAGATTTATGAAAAAATTGTGATTTATTACACATGGTTAACAAAGTAACTATTGATTTCTTGATAAGAAGCCAATTAGGTGGATTATTTAAAAAGGAATGGTTAAACCATATGCAACTTTGTTTTAAAATAAAAGCTTTATGGTAATGAAACAATTCAGGTAAACCAAAACCTGCATTACATTTGGGCATTTTTAATTTTTTATAACTAATATGAGGTGACTTGTTATTCCAAAGAAATTTGGAGAGAAGTTTGCCAACATCCTTGTAAAATTTTAATGAAAATTGTGTAGGAATCATAGCAAGGGTGTAGAAGATTTTAGGAGAAATAGTCATTTTAATAGAATCCATTCTTCCCCACCATGAAAGGTGAAGGGAAGACCATTTGGATGTTTTATCTTTAATATCATTTAATATAAGGTCACAGTTCAATGTTATTGTTGATTTTATGGATGAAGAATACCAAGATACTTCAATTTATCCTTTTGCCAAATAATTTCATTCATAGGTATCATATCAAGAGCACAATAAATATTTAAGGGAAAAAATTCAGTTTTATTAGTATTCAGTTTATATTCAGACACTGTGGAATACTTCAAAATAATCTCTAATAGGGAGGGGAATGAGGATAAAGGTCACTATCAAATAAAAGTACATCATCCGCATAAGCTAAGGTTTTAATTATGACGTCCTTAATATTGATTCCTTTAATATTATCACATTTTCTTATGGAAGTAAGTAAAGGTTCAATACCTATAAGAAACAAAAGCGGGGAAAGGGGACAACCTTGTTTTGTACCTCTAAAAAGGGAGTATTGGTTTGAAACTTGGCCATTAATAAATAATCGAGCAGTAGGAGCAGAATAGAAAGTAGAAAACATGCGAATAAATGTGTCACCAAAATTAAATGATAATAATGTATGGAATAAGAATTGCCAGTGAATTTTATCAAAAGCTTTCTCAGTATCTAATGCGAGAATTCCTGATGGTAGAGGTAAAGTGGAACCTTGTTCAATAACATGTAGCAACGTTCTTGTATTGTTAGCAGAATATCTATTCTTCATAAAACCAGATTGATCTGGATGAATAATAGAATCTAACACAGGGGATAATCTAGAAGCAAGTATTTTAGCATATCATTTACAATCTTGATTAATTAAAGAGATAGGACGATAATCAGACACAAGTGTGGGGTCCTTATCAGGTTTAGGAAGTACAATAATTAAAGCCTCAGTAAAAGAGCCTGAGATAATTCCCGTAGAACCAAAAAAGGTAAAAAGTTGAAATAAAAAAGGAATAAGCTGTAATTGAAATTCTTTGTAAAACTCAGCAGGTATACCATCGGGACCAGGAGACTTATATTTTTAAAGAGATTTTATGGCTGATAGAATTTCTAGAGTAATGGGTAAGTCAAGTCCAATTTGATCTGATTGTGAAATCTTGGGTAATCCACATTTAGTTAAAAAAGAATCAATTAAGGAGACATCATCAAAATTGGGTTTGTTATAGAGAGTAGAGTAAAAATCCATAAATTCATTAACGATATAATTGTGGGATAAAGCAATTTTACTATTAGGGCCATGAATTGAATTTATTTGAGTTTTATCTTTTTTAATACGCAAATAATTAGCGTAAAGTCTTCCAGATCTGTTGGCATTAAAATGAAATCTGGCTTTAGAATTAGAAATCTGAATGCCAGCTCTTTTGCTAAGGAGTGAGTAGGGAAGTTTTTGTAATTCGATTCTATATTGAGGATCATTAGACGTAATAAAAAGTCTTTCAAATTTTGCAATTTGCTTTTCTAAATTTTTAATATTTGCATTGAAGGTTTTATTTTCGTGGGCCATAAGAGAAATAGTTACATCTCTAATATAAGGTTTAAAAGCGTCCCATCTATTAACCATGGAAGTAGAACCTTCAGGATTAAGAAGGAAATACTCCTGAATGGCATTTAAGAGCTTAGGTTTATTAAGTTCATTAAGGACAATGTCAGTATTCATTCGCCATCTAGATTGCTTGGTAAAAGTAGAATTTAAATTCAAAACAAAAGAAATCAAAGCATGATCCGAAATATCAATGTTACCAATCATAGGAGTAATCACTGAATTAATTAATTGCTTGGAGACTAATAAATAATCAAGCCTAGAATGAGAATTGTGTGGGTTAGAAAAGAATGTAAAACCTTTTTCTGTAGGGGAGTGTAGTCGCCAAATATCAACTAATTTTGTGGTTTGAATAAATTATTTGAAAGCATAAAAAACCTTAGGAGGACGAAATTTAGTTATATGTTATGTTATGTTAGGGGTACTTCTAAAGCGCGCGACTCACCCGGGGGCATCTCGGCGCTAACTTAGTGAAAGACTGATGGAGGAAGTGAGAGTCGAGAAGTTTCCCGAAGATCAAAACAGAAAAGCTTTCAGTTGTTTCCTGAAAATGCTAAAGGAAGTACATTCGCGTAAGGCAATAGGCAATTGGTTCCAATAGCGAGGGGCAAGGTACGGGAAAGCCTTTCCACCAGTACGAGAAAGACGTATTCGGGGAACCATAAGGAGTCCTAAGGAATTTGATCTAAGGTTGCGGACCGATACCTGTTTGGTAAGCTTCCTTTGGAGGTAGAGGGGGCCTTTGCCATTTAAAGCATTATATGTAAGGCAGCAGATCTTAAAATTTGATCGCTTACAGACCGGTAGCCAGTGAAGCTCTCGCAGCAGAGGAGCTGAAGGGGAGCCAGCTAGGCGATTCAAAGTCATTCTCGCTGCAGTATTTTGAATGACCGGCAGCTTTGTGAGCAGCGTCATACCTATTTCAGCCAGCAGTGCATTTCCATAGTCAAGGCGACTGATCACCGTGGCCTGGACCAAGGTTCTGTGATGTTTAGTGGGCAGGTAGGGCAAAATCTTACGTAGGCTATAGTAGCAGGAGCTAGAGACAGCTGAAATATGGTCTTTCATAGATAATGCATGGTCAAGTTTTAGTCCCAGGTTTTTCACCGATTGTTTTGGAGAGGGGGCAGCTCCCAGCTGGGATGGCCACCAATCATCCATCCAAAAAGTTGAGGCTTTTCCCATTAACAAGATCTCGGTCTTGCTTGGGTTCAACTGAAGACAATTCTCCATCATCCAGTTAGAGACAGCGAGCATACCTGCAGAGAAACGGATTTTCTCAGATTCTGTGTCAGGGCCAATTGTAAACATAAGCTGAGTATCATCAGCATATGAAATAATCTCGAACCCCAATGGCTCTACAACTTTAGCCAATGGGGTAATATAAACATTAAACAATGTTGGACTGAGACAGGAGCCCTGGGGAACGCCCTTATCCAAGCGTGATTTCTCTGAGTGATAAGGCCCTAGTATGATCGTTTGATGTCTGTCAGACAAGAAGTTCTGCAGCCATTTTGAGCTGTGTCTTGGATACCACAGGAATGTAGTCTCTCCACGAGCTTAGAGTGTGAGATGGTGTTGAATGCCGCAGAGAGATCTAGGAGGATCAGGATTACTGATCCTTTAACGTCCATTTCTCGCCTCAGGGAGTCAGTCACTGCCAGGATGGCGGTCTCGGTACTAAAACCTGGACGAAACCCTGATTGTGATGGGTCCAGGAGGTTGTTGGACTCAAGGTAGAAGCTTAACTGCCTGTTTATTGCCGTTTCCAATTGTTTTCCCAACAAGAGTAACAAAGATATGGGCCGATAATTACTAAGTACCTGAGGGTCTGCAGTTGGTTTTTTTAATATAGGGCGATCATATGCTTCCTTTCAAGAGGAGGGGATTATGCCAGATTGAATTGAGCAGTTAAACATTTTTTTAATTTCAAAAGGCACAACTAGGGGCTAGAAGGGCTATAGTTCTGGGAGGACAGTGGTCGCTTGGTGATCCAGATTTAGCAGAAGACAGCAGGTTCATGAGCTCATTTGTCGTAATTGGTTCAAACTGCTTGAGAATGCTGGCTGTCAGTGAACTCAGTTCTATAGGTCTAATGTGGGGTGCAGTATTCTGAGACTTGGTAGTAGTAAAGTTGGCATATATCGGTACGAATTTATTGTGGAAATGGCTGCTAAAGAGTTGCACAGTTCTTGTGATTCTGTTGGAGAATGTCTACATGCTTGGGGTGATACAAAATCTTTGACTATGTTAAACAGGGCTTTGGATGAGTTACCGGCCTGATCAATTTGGTTCATAATGAAAGTTTGTCTAGCAGTTTTTATATTTTGGTGGTATTTGGACAGGGATAGTTTGTATGCCTGTTTGTCCAACGAGTCTTTACTGATTCTCCAACGTCTCTCCAGGGTTTTGCACTTGGATTTCTCAATACGAAGCTCCAGGGGGCAGATTGACGCTGTTGAGCAGGGCAGTACTTTTTAAGGGGAATTGTAGAGTCGAAAGCTGTCACTAACATGGAATTGAAATTCTCCAACATCCCAGAGACATCGGAGTCAGCTGAAGTGCTCTCCGGTGAGTATGGGCGGAATACCTCATTGAAAGCATCCAGGGATAGGTTATTCCAGGGTCTACGTAGCTCCTTCTTTCGAGCTGCAGCTCCAGTTAGAGTCTTAATGGACTGAGATTGAGAGGAAAACATGACCATAAAATGGTCAGACCAAGTTAAGGGATAAGGAGGATAGCAGGACAGATGATCTATATTAGTAAAAATTAAGTCCAGGGCATGTCCAGCCCGATGAGTGGGAGCAGTGACCTTTTGAGAAAGTCCAATTAGATTCAGGCTAGCTATGAGGTTTTTCACATCGGGATTCGAGCAGAATAAAATTGCTGGAGGCTAGGACTTGCATGGCTATCTGCTCAATCAATTCATTTGAAAAGTTAGCTCTTGGTCCTGGAGGCCGGTAGATCAGAGCTCCATTCCAACTGTCAGACAGAGACCTGGTAATTTTAAAGATGCCCAGTTCCAAACTGTCATTACTTAGGGTGGAAGTCCATTGGACGCTAAGATGGTTTTTGAAAGCTATTGCTATACCACCCCCCTTTTTCCCATCCCTGTCAAGATGAATACATTTATAGCCATCAGGGATGGCTAAGTTAATCTGGGGGTGGTTGGTGGGGTTTAACCAGGTTTCGGTGAAGAAGCAGAGTTCTGGGGAATGGGAATTCATCATGTCCCATATTTCAATGGGATGTTTAGCTAGGGATCTAACATTACATAGGATATACTTGGGGCTAGTATCATCTTGTTCAAGTGCATTTAAGAGAGGTGGTGGGCCAGAGATGTTTAAGTTACTTTGAAAGAAACAGGTCCTGCACGCTACTGTACCTTCCAGCGCTACTGGGAACTTTCTAGAGCAACATATCTTGGGGGAGGAGTTAGTTAAAGCCGTAGTTCTGATGGTTAACAGGGTTTTGGTTGAATACATTAAACGAGGCGTAGAAGAGGCACTTGCCCTGAATTGAGCAGCATTCCCTGCGTCTGGCCTCGGTCGGGGGTCACAGGACTACCCAGCTCCAGAGGTTTGGTGTACACGTACATTCAATGTATTGTGAAACTGATGTTTCACAACTTCCACCTGAAGATGGCTTTTCTTTACTGCTGTTCCCTCCAGCTTCTTTTATGGGATTGATGCCATTGCAGGGCTCTGTTCATTCCTTTTTATGTTTTTCCTTTTTGGGACATGTTTTCCTTTTCTGTTCATATGTAGCACTGGCTCTTGCTCTGTTTACTATGCTATGTGCACATCACTGTAACATTTCTATAAATATTTTTATTTTTTTAAATATGACTGTTGCTTAAAATCATCATAAAAGCTAACCCTCGGAGTGTACTTTAAACATGCCAACAGTGTTGAGGTCCATGGCACTATGAGTTTTGTTGAGTCAGTGCACAGAACTCACAGATGATTGCTGGAGAAAAGGGGTTCTAAAAATATTAAAATGCCCTAAAGATGATGCAAGAACGGGCAGGAAAGTCAGTTCTTTGCACAGATGGAAACAATCTTTAGTGGCAGATTTTAGTTTGATCAGTAGGCCCAAGCCACTAAATGAACGACTAAGTAACAGTCAGGGGAGGAGGAGTGGTGTGGTAGCAACTTACTGCAATTCAAAACAAGCACTGGCCTCAAAAACTGCCACAATGCCATAGACTTATTGACCAACACCACAGAAATAGCTTGGCACTCTCGGCAAGCTCACTGTAAAAATGGTCTTTAGCTTCAGCAGTTGAAATGCATAAATCATTGATCTTCTGAGGATAAGTCATCACCAAACATTCTATGGTAACCGGCCAAAAAAATCCAAGAAAATGTTCAAACTTGATGCCAGAGCTTTCGATGGATCACAGAAAGGGCAGATTATCAAAACCCTACAAAGACCTATATACCTAAATCTCTAGGTCGCCTTACCCATCAGGTCTCCCACTATGAATGGTAAAGGGGCTGAATAAGCTTGCAGTTTGATTAAATACATACCAACGTTTTGCAAGCTGGCTAGTCCTCTGTCCTGCAAACACTGGTCATGCAGACCAGTTGGGGCAGCTGACAGGTCAGTTGCCTTCCGGCTTATGAGTGTGTAGTGTTTGGTGTCTCACTATACACTAACAAAAAACTGGGCAAAACATCCCCATCAATATGTCCGCCCTCTGAAGATCCTCTCAGGACAACATAGAGTCTGGTCAATGGTCTCTTCTCAATAGACCATGCCAGATAAAATAGTTAAATAAGGCTAGAGATCTAAGCACATCTTAGAATGTGCAACGATGGATGGTGCACTCTGTGTTGACGCACCCACCCAAAACCAAACTTAAGAATCCATTAGGTGACATTTTCTTTTTCAACAGACTTGGTGAAGGAATTTTCTCACCTTTACTAGGGTTGACAGATCAACTTCTCTACTCCGCATAAGATTCCAACCACTGTGTTGTGTAGATGTTATAAGACCTGACAAATTGCCACTAGATCTCTACGACTGATAGAGGCATGAAACATGTTGACCCACCAGCTACCATAGATCATCATTTCTGATGACAGCGACCACGTTTTTAATCTAGAACGTGGACTCTCTCATTAAAACTTCTTTAGAGGACTGATTTACTTATTATAAACCTGCACTATCCCACTCATACACACATCAATCACACCAATCTACACTTGTAGCCCCCAGGCTAGCACTGACCTGTCTATCTTCATTAGGAACTGCATACCATTTTGTCTATTGCCCTGGCACTCTCTACACATCCATCTCCGGTTCTCTCAGACAGAATCTATTTTCAGGAAATCAGCGAAAACTTGGATCTTCGGAGCCTCAGACACCATAGTCTTCTCACTCATCTGATCCGGTAGAATATCCAGCTGCTCTGCTCTTTTTGTCTCGCTTCTGCTTTTAGCGCCATGATGCTCCCTGGAGTGGGAACTGCACTCTATAAATAAAAATCCTATCCCATATCCCTATCCCTATCCCTATAGTGTTTCCATTTAGGAGCATGTATGCTGAACGTTCAAGCGCTCCCGGTCCCTCTATCGCGATATACCTTACTTATCAGGCAGGGGTGATTAAGGCAACTGTAAAACACATTTTAAACTGTTTTTTTCCTAACATTTACTGTTTACAGTATGTACTGATAAGCTGAAAAATGCAGCCTTTGAGGAATTTTTCTAACTTTGTACTAGCAGGGAAAAATACTAGTAATGCCGGTATAAAACCAGCCAGGTTGCTACCCTCTATTGTGTGGTAATTTCACGGAAGAGGTGGTAACTTGAAAATTTAAAAAATCTGAAAATATCAAGTGAGTCTGGAGGTTGGCGAATGGAGAAATAAGCAAAGAGTGGAGCGAAGGTGGAGCAGAGAGAGATGAAGAGGAGAGACAGGCCCCTTTCCACTTATAGTAACTGGGTGAGTGTGGATCGTGAGCTCCAGCAAACTAGGCATACTGGACATTGAACCAAAGCAAACTGGGCATACTTGACATTGAACCATAGCAAACTAGGCATACTGGACATTGAACCATATCATACTGGGCACTGAACCATAGCAAACTGGGCGTACTGGACATTGAACCATAGCAACCTGGGCATACTGGACATTGAACCATAGCAAGCTGGGCATACTGGACATTGAACCATAGCAAACTGGGCATAGTGGACATTGAACCATAGCAAACTGGGCATACTGGACATTGAACAATAGCAAACTGGGCATACTGGACATTAAACCAGAGTGCAAAGCTAATGCAGTGGCTATCCAAAATCTACTTTGAAACCTTTAATATTTCACTCCATTTAAGGTACTACCTCAACCTCAAACGCTCTCCTTCCTGCCACCGGACGAGCGCTGCTGACCCACATGGAACCGCACTCCTGGCGGTAAGTGCTGAGTGTTCACCTAATTGTGTGTTCGCCGCCTCCCCCTGTCCCGCACCTCATGAGATAACACCTCTTTCTGTTGGCTAACTGCCCTTTACACTAAGCAGGGCGCAGCTGCTCCAGGGCCTTTGTTCGGCGCCCCTGTCACACAGGGGCCGGCAAGGGCTCAAGGGCTTGTGACACTTCTCCTCCTGGGGGCGTGGCATACTTCACCTACCCACATCCACATACGGGCCGGCAAGGTCTATTGATACCTCACCCACTGGGAGGGGTCCATCAACGTGTCAGCTTGTCGCCATGGATATTAGGGTGTTGTCCCACCTACAACTCTCCCATGGGCCGGTTCCGGTTGTGTGTCACACCCTCTTTGCACCTCAGCCACCAGGAGGACCACGGAGCCCTTCCACCCTTTCACTCCACCTGACACTTCCCGAGTGCGCTCCACCCTCTATAAGTGCCTTCCTTCGCCAGTGCCTGTATCATCAGGCCTGGCCCCTGGCTGCTACCCTGTCACTATTCTGCCACCAGCAGGGGATGGAGTCACGGAATGCCATGTTTTGCGTCCCTGTCTTGCGCGCCCGTCTTGTTCGGTCCTGGTTTTTTGGTTTTAGTGTGTTGCCATAAGTCAATTGTGTTAAAACTAGCTCAAATGCATATGCTCTGTTTTATGCGACTCTTGCGCCTTCCCCTTTTCTTTCCCCATCCTTGCCCACCTGGGCTTTTCTGTTTTTAAAACTATGCGAACCTCTCTCTGCAGGTTGTAGCACCTGTACCATTAGGCCAAGTGGCCGTGACAGATGTGGTGAACTCCGTACACCTTGAAGGGTGAGTCACGCATCCAAGTGTGCAAAACATTTTTCTAAATATAGGAATGTGATGAGATTGTTCTAATGCATGGAGAATCTAATTTTGTACTCATGATATGAATTTGTGCAGACCTATGTGACATGTTTCCATTTGTCTCCACTTTAAGGTATACGTCGAACATACTGAACAGTGAAAACTATCCGGGTTCAGTATTGTGTCACTTATTTTTATCTGTGCTATTACACACACTTTTCACTTTTTTTTATGCAGTAGCTACACTACCGACCCTGAAGAAAGCTGTGACACGAATCAAGGTTTATCAGGCTGAAACATGTTGGTCTTGTAAAGAGCACAGGGGCCTTGAATGCTGGTACCTGTACTAAATTCAGTACTTTGATTTTAATCCTGACACTTGGCAGCTGAATTAAAAGTAGCCCTATAGCTGACCCCGTAGCCAGTTTTAATCACTTCTAATCACTCACAATATAGCACTGCACTTCTTTCAAACACACAGAGCCTACATGGGGTTTTAGTAGATCCACCTTCCATTTGAAAACATCCCTGAGCTCCTCTCTCGCAGCGAGGGGGTTATAGCCCATGTGAGGAGGTACCCCCATGATGAAGCATGACACCTCTGGTGTATGAGGGGAACTGTCCTTAAAAAGGGAATCCCCAGCTTGCACACTTAGATATCCTGAGTCACATGCTAGACCTCCCTACGAACCTGGACCCGGGACATCTTTTGTGATGCATACAGGACATTGAACCATAGCAAACTGGGCATACTGGACACTGAACCATAGCAAACTGGGCATACTGGACATTGAACCATAGCAAACTGGGAATACTGGACTTTGAACCATAGCAAACTAGGCATACTGGACATTGAACCATAGCAAACTGGGCATACTGGACATTGAACCATATCAAACTGAGAATACTGGACATTGAACCAGAGTGCAAAGCTAATGCAGAGGCAATCAAAAATCTACTTTGAAACCTTTAATATTTCACTCCATTTAAGGTACTACCTCAACCACATCACACTGAAGGGTTTCTCATGGGTAATTGTTCGTTTATGTCCATGACTATATTGAAATGTCCCTGACTTTCTGGAAGGTTTAGGCTTAGGCTTTCACTGCTGCTATGGACTCACAATAGTCTGCCCTTAAGTTATACAGAATTCACAGACTTAGCAGCAAGTAAAGGTAGCACAGGCTTCTGTCACACTCAGCAAAATTGGCCTTCTAGGTGCAGTCAAAGATAGGACAAGTCAAAGCCAGAGCTTTTGAGCAATCTCTCATGTTACTTCGGGTTGTATGTTAGACAAACAAGTTCCTCAACAACCACGCGGTCTGTACTACGACCGTGTCTCAACAACAATTTTTTTTAATTTAAAATGGGGTGTGGCTTGGCCACTTGCGCAAACCTTGTGAATACCCCCACAGTAACCGCACGTTTATCAAATGTCGTGGTGCTCCAAGGGAGAGAGCGGCCACCTACGCTCTCACAATAACTGAGAAAACCCAGTCCTCACAATATACAGATAGTCCCGAGCGACCAACTCAAATAACAATCATAAATAATAAATAAGTTTCAATCTTCTTGCTTTCAGGTCAATTTATTCCTTCAATCCACATTCTTTAGTAGTCTCCTGTATAAGCCTGGGCAAAGCACTACGCTACGCTCGTGTAGTTTGCGAAGTTCGCGCTACTTCGCACTTCGCGAACTGCACGTAGCACGCGTAGCATAGTGTTGCGTAGTGCTGCGGTCATTTTTTGCTTGCTCGCGGTCCTCAACTTCAAGTTAGCGACCGCGAGCAAGCAAAATTACATCCCGGCGAGACTTTTTCCTTGTTCGCGATCAGCAACATCAAGTTGGAAATCGCGAGCATGGAAAATAAACCTCCCGGCGAGATTCCCAACGCGAGGAGGTCAGGTTTCTCATTGCGAGTGGTCGCGTATGCTCACGACCGCTCGCGATGAGAAACTACCAGTTCGCGTTGAGAAAGCTGCCGCTCGAGTAAAAATCTACTCGAGCAGGAGAAAACTACAGCTCGCACTGTGCAAGATGCCATTTTCAATGATTGCACAGTGCCGGTTACATGTCCACACTGTGCAATCATTGAAAACGACATCTGGCACAGTGCGAACAAGGTACTACGCAGTTCCCGAAGTGCTACGCGTAGTGCGAACTGCACTTTGCGTAGCTTCGCGAAGTGCTACTTTGCGAACTACGCCCAGGGTTACTCCTGTAGCCAACAAGTGTTTCGTCAGATGGATAAGTAAACATCAGTGACTTAATCGGGCCAGTGCTTAATTTGTAAAATATGAAGTGCAGGTGCTCAAATCTTTGTCGGAGGCCACACCTACTTTTCTCTGGCCTCACCCACTTTTCTCTGGCCCCACCCTCTTCTTCCACTGGCTCCACCCACTTCCTGTATTAGCGCCACCCACATCCTCAACTGGCACTGCGAAAAGTCATATGAATTTCAGCAAGGGAGCCTTCCTCATAATAAGGGTTTGATAGGAGGTTCCCCTGCCCTGAGAACATTTTGAAAAAGATTCAATCAAAAGTGCATTTTAAGCACAATTTTGGAACAAATTAGCTGAAATCACTAATGCATTGAAAAGGGACAATTCCAGTGCTCTATGTGCTGATTTGGGGAAAAGGACAATACTGGGGTAGGATATGCCCTTTTTAATAGAGTCTATGCAGTGACTGAGTCCATGAGATCAAAGATACAACTTTTACATAGCTTATGTGAAGAAATAAACCAAAATGTTGTGAAAACACTAGTCAAAACAGATAAGCTGAATAAAATCATTGGCCTAAGGGGTTAGGGATTCATAAATAGCAGAGTTCATATTCCGTTAAAGTGATTACTTTTAGAGAAACAATTAAAAAAGATGATTAACAATTGGACTTGTTATTATAACTTACTCCCAGGAGCTATACTACTCTCCCCCCCCACTGCCCTTAAGCCCACCCCATGTCTTTCTTGTCATATGATGTATTTTAACTGGATATGCCAGCGTGATTGTCGGAAAATCTGAAAGTCACACCCGAAAACTTTCTGAACAAGATTCTGGTAATTCACAATGCTTGCAGCAGTGCTGCCATAGATGGGCTGCAGTACTCCACTGCTGACTATTCACCCAGGAGGATGGTAATGTTTGTTGCCTTCAAAGCTGCTGTAAGACGTCAGTGCCTTCACTCCATCGCTGACCATCCCTCCATTGCCTCTATGAATGCTCTAGAGGGGTTGCTGCTTCCCATTGCTGGGTGGGTCCCCAGGTCTAGAGTAACGTTTCTTAGCACAGAGGGGCTGGTGCATCGTTCCCATTGCTGACTGTACCCCAGGGCTGAGGTGATGCTCTATGCCTGTCTGTGGCTGCTACCAAAGACATGCTGCTGTATCGACCTCATTGCTGACTGTACTCCAGGACTGTGGTGATGCTCGGCCCCATCGCCGACTATTCCTCAGGGCTGTGGTGATGCTCAGTGCCTGCCTCTGTCTGCTACCACGGACATGCTGCTGACTGTACCCCAGGGCTGTGGTAATGCTCAGTGCCTGCCTCTGTCTGCTACCACGGACATGCTGCTGACTGTACCCCAGGGCTGTGGTGATGCTCAGTGCCTGCCTCTGTCTGCTACCACGGACATGCTGCTTACTGTACCCCAGGGCTGTGGTGATGCTTGGTGCCTGCCTCTGTCTGCTACTGACGGACATGCTGCTGACTGTACCCCAGGGCTGTGGTGATGCTCAGTGCCTGCCTCTGTCTGCTACCACGGACATGCTGCTGACTGTACCCCAGACCTGTGGTGATGCTCGGTGCCTGCCTCTGTCTACTACCACGGACATGCTGCTGACTTTGCACCAGGGCTGTGGTGATGCTCAGTTCTTGCCTCTAGCTGCTACCAAAGACATGCTGCTATATCGACCCCACTGCTGACTGTACCCCAGGGCCATGGTGATGCTCTGTGCCTGTCTGTGGCTGTTACCAAAGACATGCTGCTCTTTCTGCCTCATTGCTGACTGTACTCCAGGACTGTGGTGATGCTCTGTGCCTGTCTGTGGCTGTTACCAAAGACATGCTGCTCTTTCTGCCTCATTGCTGACTGTACTCCAGGACTGTGGTGATGCTCGGCCCCATCGCCGACTATACCTCAGGGCTGTGGTGATGCTCAGTGCCTGCCTCTGTCTGCTACCACGGACATGCTGCTGACTGTACCCCAGGGCTGTGGTAATGCTCAGTGGCTGTCTCTGTCTGCTACCACGGACATGCTGCTGACTGTACCCCAGGGCTGTGGTGATGCTCAGTGCCTGCCTCTGTCTGCTACCACAGACATGCTGCTGACTGTACCCCAGGGCTGTGGTGATGCTCGGTGCCTGCCTCTGTCTGCTACTGACGGACATGCTGCTGACTGTACCCCAGGGCTGTGGTGATGCTCAGTGCCTGCCTCTGTCTACTTCCACGGACATGCTGCTGACTTTGCCCCAGGGCTGTGGTGATGCTCAGTTCTTGCCTCTAGCTGCTACCAAAGACATGCTGCTATATCGACCCCACTGCTGACTGTACCCCAGGCCATGGTGATGCTCTGTGCCTGTCTGTGGCTGTTACCAAAGACATACTGCTGCACCTATCTCACGGCTGACTGTACCCCAGGGCTGTGGTGATGCTTGCAACCCGCAGCGGCTATTAGCACAGCTGAGTTGCTAAACCGGCTTCCTGCCAGCGGTACGCAGAGGCCTCTCAGCAGGAACAGTGTTGAGAAATGAGGGGAAATGCGTGTTTTCAAGATAACGATGGAGGGGGTGGAGGCCCGGTGGAAGTAAAGTGTAGAAAGAGGAAGTCCTGCGAGCATCCTCTGAAGCGAGACCACCAGCAACATCCCGGGGTCAAGGCTACTGTCTCTCAGCCTAGTATAATAAAAATAGATATTCTTTCTTCCACAGTCATCACATGATGTAGTCTGCGAGAGCATTGAGAACCAAGTATGTTTATGACATATCTTCACTTTGGAAGGGTGGGGGTGGGGCACATCCATGCACTCACTGGTGTGTGGGGCAGAGGTTGGAGGGGCCTTCCTGTGCTCGGTCTGGACACCCTCAGGAGATCAAAGGATGGGGCTTTTCGTCCATAGGGGTGGAGAGTAGCGATTCATCAGGAAATTATAAGCAGGTTTGTTTTGGTAGGGCTTTTTAAAGCTGCCCTGCAAATGTGCGGTATTTGTCTTCGAAAATATAAATATACCAGTGTACAGGGCTAAGTGACTCTTCATACCCGTCACACTACTGAGTTTCAAAGGAGGGTGAAATCAGGGGCTTTTGGCGGGGGTGGGTCGTGGATGTCAACAGAAGGGAAACAGTTTTTGGAGGGTGAGAAAGATTTGCAGAGCTGGTGAGCCCATCAGATTCCGTGGGAAGCATTTATCATGTTGGGAGGGTGGACATCATTTCGAGGCCTGTGACACCTTCAGAAGAGGATTAGTAAAGGTTTAACTTCTTACCGTTACTGGTGGTGGGCCGGCCGGCAGGGACACACACTAGCTGCATTGCCTTTGCTCAGTGAATAACTGATTGTACGATTAAGCGGCCTGGTGCTGCTTGCTACCAGACAGTACTGCACTGTTCTACTGGCTGATCGATGCCTGCACAGGCGGCCCTTCTCTCAACGTAGTCGTCGGTCGGGGGTTGCCTGACTTGAACAACGATGATTACTAGGGGTGAGCAGTGAGCTGCGGTGGTTATTCTGGGGGCGGGTGTGGCCATGTGAAAAAAAATAACGCGCTGCGCGCACAGCCCCTATCCCCCATCAGAACCAAAATCCAGCCCGCCCAAATAAATCAGTGTGTGTGTCCCGCGGCCCACCCACTGGCAAGTGGCAACACTGCAACAGTCAACACTGCACTGTGGACTAAGGGCCGTGGCGCACGGCCGCCACGATCAACATATATATCATTTATGAATCTGACTTGGACTTGGGCTCAGCCTCAGGGCAGGCTAGGTGACTAAGAAGTGTCTCACACAGCCGCAACCAGTCACTGTTAACCGCCATCACTCACAGTGAACACGCTGAGGCTGCACGCACCGAGTACAGACTTACGGTAAATTTAAAAAAACATCAATGTGTGACGTGCGCAGCAGATGTGTAGACCCGGCCCTAATAATTAAGTGCCGTTGCTGAGCACCGGAAAGCACTGGCACAAATTAAGCACTGAGCAGGGCCCAGTCAATGTATTGTCACAAGTATTTCTAAGGAGTCGTACCTCAGTACCCAACTCTTTTCTTATGTGTGACCACTCTTCTTATGCTGGTATACATTCACCTATATAACAGAGAGTACTCCTCGGACTATCCATCCCGGCGTGGAATATTTTTTACCACAAATTTTCGTGATAAAGGAATGCATGGTAAACCACCCCCTAAAATCTATTCCGAACCCTCCCACTCCCTAAAATCTACCCCGTACCCCTCACCTCCCACCCCCTAAAAACTTACACGAACCCCCCAACCTCCTAAAAACTAACTCTAACCCCTCACACCCCATAAAAACTAACATTAACCCCTCCCACCCCTAAAATCTAACTTGAACCCCTCCCACCCCCTAAACACGATCATGAACCCCGCAACCTCTAAAAACTAATACAAACCCCCCTTAAAACTAACTTGCACCCCTCCCACTCCCTAAAAACTAACACAAACCCTTCCCACCTCCTGAAAACAATCACAACCTCCCCCCAACCCCTAAAAACTAATACAAATCCCCACCCCTTTAAAAACTAACCCGAATCCCCCACCCCTTAAAATCTACCCGAACCCCTCCCATCCCCTAAAAACTAACACCCAACCCCCCCTCCCCACCGCCGTACCCCTCTTACCACCAGGGCTGGACTGGCCGTAGCGGGCACCGGGCAATCCCCTGGTGCGCTGCACGGGTGGGGGCTGGTTTTGGGCCCCTGGGGCCGTTTTTGTTTCAGGGCCGTTTTTGCAGCATAGCTGCAAAATCGTCCCTGTAACAAATTCGGCCGAGAACCGGCCCTCGCAAAGAGCTCGGCCGCTCCTCCCCCCGGGGGAGGGGGCCGGCTGAGCACTTTGCCAGGGCCGGTTGTGGTTCCCAGTCTGGCCCTGCTCACCACTCCTATTGCTCCGATGCTCCTCGGGACTGCAAATACCCAACACTAGACCCTATTAGCCACAACCACGTGGACCCTATTAGCCACAACCACGTGCATGTGTGGTTCAGGCCAAGTCGTTGCTCGTGCAAGTCATTGTTCGGCTTGTGTGACTCTGTAACTCGTTGTTCCGGAGTGGTTTTAAGGATGTTCCCCATTACATCGGTCTTCCGGCCTAGGCCTCAGTCACACAGATCTTGCCCTACGAGGACTTGGGCAGTAAGTCTATCTTCCTGGTTACACTGATTTGTTTATGTCCAGGTTTGAGACAGATGCACTGCCCTACAGGGTACACAAACCCTGCAGGTGCTGAACTTTACATCACACAGGTATCACATGTACTGAGCCCAAACAACACAACAGTGAACCCAGTCTCACAGATTGTGTAGGTCCTTTCTGCATCCCCTGGGTCACAGAACACAAAAGATATCTGCAGTTATTTCAGCATTGTGGCTCATCACCCTCTGTACTGACCAATCAAATGAGACTGGCCTCTGACGTCTACCAGGTCGGAAGCCAGCACTGCAAGACAAAACAAGTTACAGGGTTAGCACCACTAAGCCAGGTATATGGCCAGCCTTGGGTGCTGACCATGATCAATTATAGAGTAATTTTGTTGGTGACCTATTATGGCGTGTGGGGAGGCCCAGCAGCCCTGCTTCCATCGGATTTTTGTACCACTTACTGCTCCTGTTTGACTTTTCTGTCATTACTATGTGCCCAGAGATCTGCTGCCTGTTGTGTAGGGTGGACTCAGAGAGACTGAGAAGCATCATAAAAGGATGGCGACGGAGCTGAATGGACCACATTATAATGGGTGACCTCTGCATTTGTAAAGTGGTGACACCGCCTTTGATTCGGGTGCATCAAATCTAAACCATCCCATCCTCTGCTAGGCACAGAAACAAACATGCCTTTGACGCACCTGATGACAATGCTTTTTGTGTCTCATAGTTTAAATAACATTCCTTCACACATTTGCCTATTTGCAAGATGTCCGACTCCAAGGCTGGTTTTCAAGGAACCATACTGAGATAAGGTTCCAAGAATGAATTTGTTGTGTAGCCTCATAAAGCGAATATGGTAACAAAATGTTTGATGAATATCATTGAGAGCCACGTGGGTGAAGTCTTTAACAGTCTCACGTCACTATAAATGTTAAAAGTCACTAAGAAGCATAGTCTCAAGAACTGAATTTAATTTGAATGTATTTACAGTGTTTTCGGCCTATTTGTGAAGGAAGGCTGCCCTTCTCACGGGAATAATGCATAATTACATGAATCTTACGGAAGCAATATGTACAGAATAAAAAAAAATTAAACACAGTAAAATCATCAATTAAACATGCAAATAAAACTCTAGTAATCACTCTTTACTTTTGTAAAAGGCAGTGAACCTCATCTGCTCCTAAAAATAAAAAGAGCCCTCGCCCCTGTAAAAGGCTTTAGAGGCCGGGGGCACTTCCGGTGTAAACCCCCCATTGCAACAGTTTTGTTCTTCGTTCCCATCTGTTTCTCAGGAAGTTTCCAGTCCCATTTTTGCTGCTTTCTCGAACAAGTCACTTAGGAGGAAGAGAATGTGCTCATCCGGCTCATCGAGATGATTTTGTTTAAGCAGTTTGGTGATGGTAGGTACTCTTCTCACGGAACTGTACAGGGTGCAGTCTAGTGAAAAAAATTCAAATCTTCTGTGGTACCACAGAGGCAATTTGTAGGTATTTCAGCATTTCTCTTATTCAGAGTTTTGCTTAATAGCAGACAGCCACCTCTTGTCAGCGCTAAAAAAAAATAATTTCTTCGTAATTTGTAAGCAGGGTTAAACACTGCTGTGCACTCTCAAGCAGAAGTTCCTTCTGCCTCTTTTGTATCCTGGTAATTTGCAGAGGTTGTTTATGTCAGCACTAAAGCATGGAGGAAATGGGAAAGTGTGGTTTGTAACAGGAAAAAGAAGCAGAAGGGGTTCACATTCTGTATTTTTAAAAGGCAAATTTTACATCGGGCAATAGCTCACCCAAAAGGCTACATCTTGGCCCCTTAAAAATGCCCCAGAATGAAGATGTGAAAAGTAGTCCCACATGCAGAAATTGTAGCTAATGATATACACTGAAGGATGTGAGGGAGCTTTTTCTAAATTAAATGGATCTCCAGTGCTGTGTGTTTTTGTCTTACAAAGGCACTTGGAATAACCTCCAGAGTTACTGCTGTTTGTAACGTGGGTGTACAAGCTTTTTTTTTCATTTCACAGCTGTTATACGGCCCCCCACATTGCAACCCAAGACCCGCGGTGTGAGGCGGTGTGATTGAGTGGATTGGCCCTGAAAGGATGACTGATACAAACGGGTGAGTTTGGACCTATTCAATACCGCTGGGTATGACCATTTAATGACCATGACCATTAAATTCAGAAACTGGCGTGAAAAAATATAGTAGTGGGAATGTAGTAGTGGGAAATAGCGGAAGTAGCGCTCACCACTCAAGTAAGCCCTGAACTGACCTGAGGCGCCCTTGGCACTTCCCGCGCATCCAATTACGCAAAAACACTAGATACATCTAATTAATTATGTGAATACCTTGGCAACCGTTCACCGAGCAGCATGTGAGAGCATTGCTCACCACTATCGTCCTCCAATACAGGGCACGTGAGTACGAGTACAAGTGAGGAGCGAGACCTAATTAATACCGTTGATTTAGACGATTAAAGGCTGAGACTGTCGTGAAGTATGCAAGCCTTGAACTGACCCGTGGCATGTCGGCGCTCCTCGCGCTGCGCGCATCTAATTGCGTGATGTCACTGCACACCGCTGACATCCACAGGTGCAGGCTGCGCGGGGCCGTAAGATTCTGGCCTCTTAATCCGCAAGTAGTCTGATGCCTCGATGATGGAATAAAAAAAGCAGAAATGCATAAATAAATGAACAGCGCGCATATATGTCATATTGTGCAATGTAAGAGATATCCTCAAGGCAGCACCCTTTGCGAATCGCTGTAGTTTGAACGCTACGCAGCACCTCGTCATAACCGCGAGTGGTTTTGATAGTAATTTGAAAGCAAATACGCACGTGCTCCCTTCCCCTGCACAACGCACCGCTGCACTAACGATCGTGCAAGAGTCTGGTGACTCTAGGGGGGAGATCGACTTGCTGATCTGCCTAATGTTGAAGTAAAACCACCATATATAGTGACCACATATTGAGACATATTGGGACTAGGGGTGGGCGGAATTTGCGAAATTCACTTTCGCAAACTATTGCGAAAATGTTAAAAATCTCCGCAAACACGCAGAAATATCGCGAAGACGCGAAAGTTTTTTTCCCGCCCGTTCGCGGTATTTTCTGCGTGATCGCGGCTCGCCAACTTACCCATGCGGTTGCTCACGGGCGCGAGATCTCAATCATCTCATACTCGCGGTGCATGATCGCGAGAAGAAAGACGTGATCGCGCGTCGAATGACGTGATCGCGCGACAAATGACGTTAATGCGGGCGCGAACTGTCGCGAGACAGCGCAAATGGCTACCAACAATCCAACATCTCGTGGAGAACGCGACCGGATCGGGAAAACTTGTCGGCAAACGCGGGGATTCAGGTAAAGCGATCGCACGCATGCAAGAATGTGTTGTTTTACAGCGCAAGCAAGAAAAACATTTCCGGTAAGATGCGGATTGCGGAAATTTTGATATTTTCGGGTTCTCTGCGGAATGCAAAAATGTAAAATTATCGCAATTTCTGCAAGCGGAACGGAATTTTAGCCCAGGCCTAATTGGGACTCGAACACGTCCTTTTGGACGAAGCCAGAATTACGTTGGTCCAACACAGCACCAGCAATAGACCAAACGCAGCATTAGCACGGATTCGTTCAGCATGCAAGTCATAAAAACAACTTGCTTTTAGGGGGGGGCGTATTGGTGGAATGGTGTTGGATTTAAAGTCCAACACCTTTCCTACTGTTGCAGAGACTGGAGTTGGAATAGTAAATTAAACTATTCCAACAACCATCACCCCCCCTAAGACAAGTCCTCAAAACGACTTGCACACTGAACAAATGCGTCCTGAAGACACCTTCGTACAAAAGACAGCCTTTGGAACACATGCGTCCTAAACGCATGCGGAATACCGTCATACATTCATTGAGACTATGTCCTGCTTGGGCTAGGGGAGGCTGTGGCTGACTTTGGCTGGGTGAGGTGTGGACATGCATTGCTGTCTACTGCTTGCTCGCCTCTGGACCTCTGGACTGCCTTTGTACTGCCTCTCTATCACTATACCACCCTTGCTGTATTTTGGGTCATCGCATATAAAGAAGAACACATTACTCTAGCGCTTTCTCTTAACCAATAAGTACCTTATCCTAGTGAACCTACTCATACCATCATAACATAACACTATTGTTTTAAGTTTTTTTTTAAGTGATCACAAAGATATACGCTCACCTACCTACCCGGAGACTGAAGTGAAAGAGTGGAGCTTTCTCTTGCATAAGTTATCAGCGTAATCAAATATAATTTTAGTAAACATCAGCAGACATAGCAGACAGAGAGCACACGTTAACAGATTACCTCACAATAATTCACAACCCTGTAAACGGGTCAACGGCTCACCTTCAGCAATGGGCATACCCACTATTGGTCTCCAAGTCAACCAGTCTACTAGTTGATCCAATAATGGCTGACAAAAAAGACTGCAGAGATGCAAAGGAGCACAAAGACAGCAAATAACAAAAAGCATCCCTCAAAAGGGCCAAGAAAAACCCTCCTATATGTGATTCGCCTGTCAAGCTAAAACAAGTTTTAGATGTCAGCGATAAAATGGACCTAATCCTTCGCAATCTCTCCTCTCTACAAGGACTGGCACAAAGTACAGAGCTCCTACAAACTGAGATCTCTGCAATGCAAAACAACCTGAAATCCCTATCTACACATACTGGTGAGGCCGAATCAAGAATCAGCATTATTGAAGAGAAGGAGCGCAAAGATAAAAAAGTCACCTAGGCCATGGGCGGGCAGATCAGCACCCTGTCCAGAACCGTAACTGACCTTGAAAATAGGAACAGAAGAGGAAACCTAAGAATTTTTGGACTACCTGAAGGGACCGAAAACCAAGCACTGTCATGCGTCTCCTTCCTAGCATAATGGATTCCCCAAACCCTTGGTATCAAATTTGAGAGACCATTCGAAATCGAGAGGGCTCACAGAGTGCTTACTAGACCTACCTCTGGCTTAAGAACCCCACGCCTCACTTATGTTCAGACCGCTTAGAATCCAGCACTCAGAGACTATCCTGTCACACAGGAGGAAATTAAAATCGCTAACATGAAATGAGAGCAAGATCAGAATATTTCAGGACTATGCTAAAGAGACGGTTTTCAGGAGGAAAGGCTTCTTAGCCCATGAGCCCAGACAGATTCAAAATCATCAACATGGGTAAGACTTTCATTTTTGATGGCCCAACTGAACTTCAATCCTACATCCAAAATGAGCAACAACAAGACATGTCCTCCTGATGGACCAGTGAAATGAACATTTAGTGACCCTTCATGAATGCTCCCTGTCCATTCAGATAAGACTCAATGTAAGAAAGAGTCAGGTAACCCACAGAAAGAATCCCATGTCTCAACTTTTCCAAAGCGGTTCCCCTGCTCGTGATTTGAACGCCGGCGACACCGCTCCTGGAAGGAGGAAAGACAAAGGGTTATTGAAATGCAAACTGACTCTCCTTGCCCTGCACAGGAATAAGGCGGACCTGCTAGGGCTTGGGACCAATCCGGAAGCCAAGACAGAGGAGAAAAAGACGTCACCAAACCACGAGGAGAGCGCAAAGGCGGAGTTGGGGACACCCGGAAGATGCTGAGAGCAACAGGTCGAGGGAGACGCAGTCGGACACCGAGGAAAGACCGATTGAAGAAACCTGCCTGAATGGTGTGGAGGACGACGACGTCGAAGTTCCAGAGGACTGGAGTGAGGAGTGGTGGACGCCCATAGGGGATGCATATAGACCACCGGCATTTGCGGTATGTGCTCCAGACGGGGAAGGGAGTTAAAAGGAGGGTCAGGTTGAACGTGGGTTGTGTTGAGCGATGTGGGGCACAAGGAGGATTGCGGCGAGAGTGCTGTACAGTTTTTCTGATGAGGTTTTGCTTGTTTTTTTGTTGTTGTTTAATTTTGGCATCCTATGTTGTATTCCTTATTTTTTTCTCAACATATCTATTCGTTAGCACCCAGGGAGTAGTGCAACAAGCTAATATCGACTGGTGATTGTAAATAAACCAGATCGCAAACGGAGTGACAAGAGTCAGTCATATCCAGGTTAAGCAGGGAAAAGCCCATCTGCTGTTATTATTCTGACAGAAATCTTTTGTATCCTGTAGTTTATTTTCTCTCTCTCTCTTTATCTCATTTTTTCTACCTTTTTTTTTGGGGGGGGGGGGAGAGACCATAAAAACAAAAGTAGTAAGTCTGCCAAACTGACTGATGGGGATCTCCTATCTCTAATTCACAAAGATTAAGCTTAGGTTCTGATCCCTTTTAATCACCCTGGGGTGTGGTGAAGGATACTATCCTAAACATAACTATAAAAAAAAAAAGATACTTACCGCCACCTTCTGCACTTCCCGAGCCCCTTAAGTAACACCCTCCTGGGAGAAGAAGTTGACCCAGAAGAAGAGAAGAAGGGACGAATTGAAGTAAGGGAATAAGACCTATACTCTGGTTGATAACCGCTATCTGTCCACCCCTGCAATAAAACACACCAAGATCAAGAAACATATTCAGCCTCCTCACTTCTTTTTCCGCCCATCCCTCTGACAGACTCAGTTTTCTCATGCTCCAGATGTGTTGGCTCGTAGACGATGTCATTGATGCTAATAAGGTGCTTATGTTTTAATATGTAAACTTACTTGATAGCCACACGTGGACATCCTAAAGGCCCTAAGACTTTACCCTTACATGTAAAGACTTCCAACACACGCACATCTTTATGATGCCATGATTTTGACCGTCACATTCAATTCATATATCTCCAAGCAGGATGACTCCCTGCTTGCTCTCACTCCTTAATCTGGCAAATACAACATATCCTTTCTGGTCTGTTGACAGACACCTTTACCAAATAATATTGTCTCAGGCTACTTCGTCGAATTCTCTGCATTCATCTTCATACATCACACTCAACAAGAGGTTCATACCACAAATGACTTATCCACACTTCCCTACACACCCTTACCCAGGTACCCACTACACACTCATCCACACCCTTATTCCACCCTACACATACTCTGACAGTATTACATCTGTGCTTACATGCTTACATGAGACTGGACACAACTGCCCCTTCAGCAAAATAGGAGGCATCACTCCCTCCGCTCCAGTGCGATGATATTGACAAGGGGGATGTTCACCAATAGTTAACATTCCTCCCACTCCTCGAGACCTACAGCACATCAGTCATTTCCTACATGGGCTAAAAGATGGTTTACCTATAAATGTTAGATTAAGGTGAATGTCCAAAAATGTTATAAAAGGTTACTTATGAATGTTCCATAACCATTATGTAACTATCTTGCTTTATATATTATGTCATCCCTGATGTGGCCATAACAGCAAAGTTTGCATCTTACCCACAAACTCTGACTCGTGGCTTAATCAACTAACGGATGCAAACTCAAACCAGCGAATATATGCCTCAATGTGTGTTCCTACAAGGTTATTCTTCTTGTTTGTTCAAACATTTAAAATGTTTCAAATGTTTTCCTAACCCTCAGTTATGTATAGACGGCTGTTCTCAATGACTATCTAAGCCACCCAAACTGCCAGATACCATATGTTAAATGCCACATACCAAATGTTAAATGAACAACTGCCCACCTTGAAATCATTTTTAATGACCTTGACTCTTCCCCTGGCTGCGACCCCCCCCCCCTTTACTGACACCCCTTTCCCGTAGCTCTCACATGGCGGCTCAGGGGCTACCACTGACTCCAGTCTCTGTCTTGGGATGGGATTTTGAGATTCCTATTTATTTCTCTCCCCTACTTTCTCACTATCCTATGCTTCTACTTCTCTCTAGTTTTCCCCACCACTCTGTCCCTTCTCTCCGGAGATATCCTAAGTATAAGAGACAGGGCCCACCCACTATTTGGTTTGTAATACTTACTGGCAATAAAATAATTTCCGCTTGCTAGACAGACACTCCTAAGCTTGACAGACTTCCACACAACAAACACCATGCCTAATAACACTCTTGAGATGTTATCCCTTAACGTAAAGGGGTTCCATCCGGTCAAAGGAAGGAACATTATAAAATACTGTCATAAACTGAGAGGGGATATCCTCTTGCTTCAAGAGACCAGAATAGATAAGGACATTGCCTGAAATATCCTAAACAATTGGTACTTAAAGCTGGCTTGCTACCCTGACTCTGATAAGAACTGAGTCATCATTGTCTACCAGATACACAGGTATTAAAGTAATTAAGAATATAAAAGATACAGAAGGGTGATGTGTCAACACACACATTTTTCAAAGACAACGAGGAGCTCTTTATCACTAACATACATGCGCCAACTGCCCTACATTTTGGGTTGACCGAAATAAAAGGTAACATGAAATTCCAAATGGTTCAAACATTCTACTGGGTGGTTATTTTAACCTTTCAATGGATCTAGTACTAGATAGACCACCCCCCTGTAAACTTAGGCCTGGGAAATCCCACACAGAAATGAAAAACGTAACCACTACACACAAACAGGCATTATCGACACCGCGCGAGAGAGGAGAGAGGATCTGCACATACCTGGGATCCCGCTCGTTGCACCTGGGTTGCTGACGCTGTGTGTCCTGCTGCTGCCGCCCTGACACCGCCGGCTGCAGCGCAGAGACCACAGTTCCCAGGGTGCTGAGCGGCACCGGGCATTTCCGCCTGGCATCGCGCCCGGAGGCGCAGAGAAGCGCGGGGCTTCCCCTGAGGAGCGGGGGCATTATCGACACCGCGCGAGAGAGGAAAGAGGATCTGCACATACCTGGGATCCCGCTCGTTGCACCTGGGTTGCTGACGCTGTGTGTCCTGCTGCCGCCGCCCTGACACCGCCGGCTGCAGCGCAGAGACCACAGTTCCCAGGGTGCTGAGCAGCACCGGGCATTTCCGCCTGACATCGCGCCCGGAGGCGCAGAAAAGCGCGGGGCTTCCCCTGAGGAGCGGGGGCATTATCGACACCGCGCGAGAGAGGAGAGAGGATCTGCACATACCTGGGATCCCGCTCGTTGCACCTGAGTTGCTGACGCTGTGTGTCCTGCTGCCGCCGCCCTGACACCGCCGGCTGCAGCGCAGAGACCACTGTTCCCAGGGTGCTGAGCGGCACCGGGCATTTCCGCCTGACATCGCGCCCGGAGGCGCAGAAAGGCACAAGGCTTCCTCCGCGTCGCGGGACGCACGCGGGCGAAGCCCGGGCAAAGGGCGGGCCCTCTGAGGCCCTCAGAGGTCATCAGTGGTCGGGCGGGCCACCCCACTAAGTCGAGAAGTCAGGTGAGAGAGGCGACATGTCCATCAGGGGGAAACGCTCCACAAATCCTATTGGTAAACCGACAGTGACCGACCCCATAACATCGTTATCCCTAGAAAGTATGCTGGACAATGCTTTTAAAATGGTTGCTAATGAAATCGCGAGCACAGAGAGACGGATGTCATTGGAGCTCTTACGTGCACACTCTGAGCCCCGGGATTTAAGTATAGAACATATCGTATCTTTATCCCCAATTGTTACAGTTAACAAACCCAATTCGTCTCATTTACCATCTGGGGTGGAAAGTGACACTATTATCCTGGACTCCCAGCTTGATGCCACTGCATATGTTTCTATCCCTCTTGTAACCCCGAAAACCAAATCTGTTGGAGGAAAAAGGAAAAGAGGCCCTCCAAAATCATTAACCAATAAAAAGAAACAAGCTATATGCAATAAGGACCAACCCACACCACAGAGTATGTGGACCAGAGGGAAGCAAAAAACAACTGGGGGTAGTAGCGTTATGACCGAACAATTACAATTCGTTGAAGGACCCTTGGATATTACCCCTCCAAGAAGTGGTTATAATTGCACAAGCACACAGACCGATTTTGTTAGTGAAAGCATCACAGCAAAGAAGTCTAATGTGAATTTTATGGAAACCATTGTGGATACCATTTTTAAACAGTTAGAATGTCAAATGATCAAGCAGTTTAATAATATTTTTAAAAGATTAGACCGAATTAAAACTCTGATAAAAAATGAAGATGTCAAAATGAAGGGGGCTATCAGCCTTGATTTAATAAGGGGAGAGCGCCTTTTGAAGGAGCTAGAAGTTGCTAATAGGGGCGCTTTGAGTGAAGGGCCAAATGCTTTTAGTGGCGCAACTACCTCTAATACTGCATCCAAAGGTGTTAACGAAGGGAGAAGTCACATTGTAAAAACCACCCAGCATACCCTGACAGGAGCAACGGAACCAGTACACCTTACTAGTACGGCCACTAATATGTTAAAGGATGCTCCCACCCTGCCAGCTACAAGGAGGGAGGTACCTACCACCATTGGATTAGATAAGGGCCAAACCACCGCTACAAGGCCAACAATACACCCAGGGTCTGCTCTCCATCTGCCCCCCGACGCCTGCCCTTATGTAATAATCCTGGCAGGCATACCTCAGTTAAGCGAGGGACAGAGTGAGTCATGGATGCAGCTAAACAACAAGTGTATAGACTGGATATCTAAACACAAAGGGGTAGGCCCTAATATTATGAGAGAAATTTTGACTGTCCGACGGGTGAGCTGGGTTGGGCCACTACCTAAGAATATAGAAGGGGACTGTATCGTTATTAATTTTAGAAATCCCTTCACAGTTAAATTTATTCTTGGTAGTACCAATATGTGTTTTTCCCCCTCCACTGTTATAACCTCTCTGCCATTGGGTTATTTCTACAGACCCCACTATAGACCATCTAGCCCTGCTTTACCACCTTTTCCCCTGCACAACAGGTTCAGTGCTCTGTCTGATCCGGGCACCTTGGACTGACTACCAATTACCCTCCCAGATTTAGTAAGCAGGAATTATCTTAAAATATCTGGCCCAGCGGGGGATCTAACTATTGATCCGACTACAGTGACTGCTAATGATGCCAAGGCACCTAAGGGCGACAGTCATGTTTCTACCTTGGGTACATCGATTAATAATTTGACAATCCTGAGTAGGAATATAGCAGGTCTCAACGCTAAAGTGATAAATGGGGACTGGGTGGATTGGGTTTCCAAATTTGACATCTTGATGTTTCAAGAAACTTGGTGCACTACTTCCCTACTTTTTGATGGATACAGTTGTTTTAACCAAACTGCACCAATCCCAGTTTTGGGTAGACCCAGTGGGGGACTTTCCATCTGGGTCAAAATTAGTGCAGATGTTAAAGTCGAACAGCTGGAAACATATGACAGGAGCTTTCAGGCATTGCTTTACATCAGTAGAATAAGAATATGTTTAATACATTTTTACAATAATGATTTTAAAACACATCCTAATATGAATTTTATAAAGTTGTTTAATTTTATTGATGACATTACAGAAGGACAAAAGTGTGGTAAACTTGACAGGATATGTTTAGGAGGAGATTTTAATGCACACATTCACCGTCAAACCCCTCCTTGTAAAAGAGGTAAAGAACTGTCTAACCTCCTGGCCACAAGGGACTTAACCAATGTCATGGAAAAGGCAAATACTATTGAAAATAAATGTCCTGTGGCTACTTATGTTGGGCATGGCTGTGCATCTACAATTGACTATGTATTCATAACCTCCCCACTTGTGGATCTTTTATTAGAGGCCATAGTCGCTAGGACGGCACATAGCGACCACTACCCAATTTTATCTAGTTTCAAATCTATTAACAAAAAGGTGAAACTGACAGAAATAGGGGCTAAAAACATAGTCGCGTCGACAGACAAACTCAGGGTGGTCTGGAAGGGGATTGACAATAAGGGGGTGTTAGCTCGTGTTATAAAGTCTAACCCCCGATTAGTATCTACCTGTCTATCCTCCGACTGCCCCAGACACGCGATTGTGGAAGCATTTTCGGAGCTGTGCAAGACCATAAAAAAGGAGATATCCAAGCCAGCTTTAATTAACACTAATACTAACCCGAGATGGTTTGATAACTCCTGCTCTAAAGCAAATAGAGAATTGAGAATTGCCCTAAAAGCTGACCCACCTGATCAGTTACTGGTGAGGTCTTTGAGGTCTAGTTGTAAACGCACTTTAAAAACACGCTCCGAAGAGCTCTTAAAAACCCATTGGGAATCCCTTGTACGCACAGCAGCAACGAAGGATGTTGCTGGGTTTTGAAGCGAGGTTAAGAACCTGAAATCGTTTGGCTCCAACATTACTCCCATAAACTGTAACATACTAGGGGATGTATGGGTGGAGCATTTTACAAATATTTACACAGCACCGATCCCTTCCGTGGTAAATTCCCAAACTTTTAAGTTTCCGAACATTACTATAATGGAGGTGGGAGACGCTATTTTTCAAAGCGCAGGAAATAAAGCGCCGGGGCCCGATAGATTATCCATTGATTTAATAAAATCAGAGCTTGACTTTTGGTCACCATTATTGTGTAATGTTTTTAATAATTTATCTATTACTTCATTGCCCGATTCCTGGTCTAATAGCACCATCGTACCTATTTTCAAAAAAGGTAATAGACTTGACCCTGGCAGTTATCGCCCAATATCACTAATTGATAATACATTGAAGATCTTGGGTAGGGTCATTTTTAATAAGATTAGTACTTGGGCTGAAGAAAATAAAATTTTACACCCATGTCAGTTAGGTTTTAGAAGTAATGTAGGGACGGTGGAGCAGTGCTTAAACTTAAATTTAGTTTTAGATAAATATACCATAGCTAAAAAATCCCCACTTTATTTAGGTTTTATGGATTTAAGTTCTGCTTTTAGGATTTTGTTAACCGTTCCCGTTTATGGACAGCCCTGCTGAGATACGGTTTGGATGAACCGTTGGTTCAATTTTTGGCCCATCTACACAGTGATTTAAAAGCCTGTGTCCGTATTAATAACGATGGTGAGGTTTCGGGCGAGATTTTAATTGGCAGGGGAGTAAGACAAGGCTGTGTCCTGGCCCCCCTGCTTTTTATTTTATATATAAATGAATTAAGCACATCTTTGGGTAAACTAACCACCGATGTTCCGCTCGTCAATGGCAACCCTCTCCCCGCACTTCTTTATGCCGACGATGCAGTACTTATAGGTCGTACACCCAATGCACTGCGCACTTTAATCTCAGGCTTCGTTTCTTATATGGCTGATCTTGACTTATGTACAAATTTTTAAAAATCCTACATAATGTCTTGCGGGCCAAAGAAACACAAAAGTCGCCATATTATGTCAGGGAATAATGTTTTAAACAGCACTTGTACCTTCCCTTATTTAGGCTTGTTGTTTTCTGATTTTGGATCCTGGCAACCTCATGTTGCCAGAGGGAGGAACAAACTGGGCAAAGCCATCAATTCTATAATTACCCTACGCCAACCAAAGCACGTCGAGGTCATCCCATCCCTTTTACAAATTTACAAGACCCAGTGCGTCCCTACAGGAACCTATGGTGCCGAGGTGTGGGGTTACTCGAATTGCACCAACATTCAGACAGAAGAAAATAAATTCTGTAGGAAGGCCCGGGGGGGGGGGGGTTATTTCGGCACCCTCCTATGTGTGCCATAGAGAATTGAATCTCCCCTATATAGAGGATTTTATAAATCAAGACCCGCTTTGTTTTGGTTAAAAATTTGGCGTAACCCCGCTGCCTCGTTGACCCGTGATATCATTTCAGACTGCCTAAAAAGCGAGCGGGCCAATTACATTCCCTGGCTTAATGCGGTACAGAAGAGTTTAGCAAGTGTAGAAATGGGGCACCTTTTCTTAGCCCCTGAAACAATAGACTCTTCGCATAAGAATATAGTAAGAAGGGCCTTATTCGATCTGTACCGAGTGAATCGAGAAAATATTGAACTCGCAAAGCCAGCAATCCTCAGGTATATTCCTATTCAAGAAGCTTGTGCTAGGCCACATAATATGCCCCAAGATTATTTGCGCAAGAAACTGGGCAGATGGAACAGGAGCTTGCTATTTAGGTTTAGGGATGGAAGTGTGGTAAATTTACTTTGTTTCCCCTTGGGTTATACCCATAATTTGGGAAATTTAGATTGTCCTTGTAACCAAGGTGGGAAGCAAAGTTTGCTGCATTTTACATTGTTTTGTGGCTTTTATGTAAAATATACCAAACACTTCCTAATTCCCTATTTTAGAGTTAGTGCTTTGATGGATTTTAATGGGGCTTTCAGAATTTTACGGATGTTAAGCACTGACGATGTAATCTCCAGAGTTAGCCACTTTCTCAAAATTGCTGTTCGTTCTCGCGCCTCAATGAACACGGCCTGATAGGTTGTTTACCATCTCGCACCATTTGCACATTGCACTTTTTGCATAATGGGTGTTTATATACCATAATGAACCTGGCCTGACAGTTTGCATCACTATTTTGCACATTGCATTTTTGTACAATGGGCGTTCCCTTAGATGTGCTTTGATTAATAAGATCTGTTTTATCCTTGTTCATTGGGATGACTTTTATGTTTTATATATATTTAAATGGATGTATTTTATAGAGTTATCAATTTTATCTTTTTATTCCTTGATGTCGAACAAAATGGAAATGGCCTGTTAGATCCAGAAGTATTTGTACTATTTGTACACTGCTATTTGCACTTTTTTGGCTGTTTTGCACATATCTTAGTTATTATTGTTGATGTAACTTTTATTGTGTATAGGGATGAATGATGCAATTTGTATGTACTTTTATGGATGTTTTAAATATATCCGAATAAAGATCATTTGAATTGAATTGAATTGAACTGATATATAAAGACTTTTTAACCCAACAGATAGCGAGTTTACTTTCTACTCAAACCCACATAACTTTCAATCAAGAATTGATTATATATTGACCAATCGTAAGCTAAATCCCCCCTGTTCGAACCCCAGGATCAAGCCGATAATTATCTCTGACAATGCCTGCATTTCAATAGATATTACGATATTCATTGTGGAAACCCTGACAGACTATGGTGCCTCAATGAAACCTTGGTAAATAATCTCAGTTGCAGAGAAGAAGTAACATCTGCTATTGTCAACTACTTACAAAATAATTCCTTTCCAGATGTTTCTCCAGATACCCTCTAGGAAGTAATGAAATTAACACCGAAGGGCATAATGCTCAGTATTTTGACCAACAAAAATAAAACTACAAACAAAACTTTGGAGGATCTTG
This sequence comes from Triturus cristatus, assembly GCF_964204655.1. Lineage (NCBI taxonomy): Eukaryota > Metazoa > Chordata > Amphibia > Caudata > Salamandridae > Triturus > Triturus cristatus. The sequence goes on along the minus strand of NC_140585.1, from coordinate 1,100,920,549 downwards.
AATCTAAAGTTAAAACAGCTCCTAGTCTCAAAACATTCAATTGAAACAATTAACAAACTAAAAACCATAAAATACTAATATAATCAACTAATAAGCCAGAGAGCTCACATATGGCTAAATATTAACAAAGCAAAAGACCTATGCAAATTCAACAAGGCTGGGAAATTCCTTGCCAACTACCTAAAAGCGAAAAGCTAGAGAAGACCCTTGAGAAGGCCCACAGGCCAAAGGCACAGGAGCCGCAAGAGGACCTCGAGCAGCTCACCAAAGATGAAGGCCCACGGTACGGAGGATGTGGTGAGGATAAAGATCTTGGCACGAAGTGATGCTGTAGGATGGAGTTTCTTGTAGCTCAAAGATATCTGGAAAGCAGAGCCAACAAGCCTTAGTAACGGCAAGCTTACGCAGTGTACAGGGGTTCAGTCCCAGCGGTTCTGACGAGGGATACTGGCCTCGAAATTGCAGAGAGGCCAGGTCAGGCCTCGTGGGAGTTGAAGAACCACAACCTGTGTTGCTAAGCCCTTCGAAGTCTGTGGGATGTCAAGAGCAGCGGACCGGTCATCTTCATTGCTATGCCTGCAGATGCAGGGAGGGACTCCTTCACACCAAGGAGATTACTTTGGGTGTCCTTGATGCCCACAGGTCTGTTGAAGATCCTGGAAGAAGCACAGGCACAGACGATGAAGAAGATTTGCAGAACAGTGAGACCAGGAGCAGCAGGAGTCTTCCTTGATGCAGTCTTGGTTCCAGGTGAAGTCCAGCAAAGTCCAAGTGTCCAGACGGTCGAAGAGTGATGTGGTTTCAGACTTGAGTCTTGTCCAATGACGAATCTGAGGACCCACCCACAAGTAAGCCACTTTTATACCCTAAGAAAGGGGTTAGGATGACTCAGGGGTCCCTCCCAGAGGAGGGGCTGGACAGAGGGGAGAATACTCCCTTGTCCTTTGTCCAGTTGATCTAGAGCGGGATCCAAGGGCTCCCTGAACTGGCTCAAACTAGAGTATGCAAGGAGGGCACCAAATCAGCCTATCAACGCAGTCTGGTGGTGCTGGCAAGCACCCCCACCCCAGCCCAGTAAACTAAGTCCTGTCTTGGAGGTGGTCAGCTCAGCAGCAGGAGGGCAGAATCATGTCTGTGGTCGGCAGCAGCGCTAGCTTGCTAGCAGACCCTTAAAGGTTGTTACCGGGAGTACTGAAGGCTTCCTGGAGGAGCCCCCAGTGCATGGAATCATACCTCCAACACCAGTAATGGTGCAGGGGTATGATTCCAACATGTTTAACACCAAACATGTCCAGGTTTGGCATAGACACTATATAGGTAGCCACTGCGTAATGACAGATGGCCACAATATGTATCAAAAATGGCTGACCGCACTTACAAAGCCTGGGTCATTGACTCTGGGGTTTGTGAGGTGTCCTGCTCATGCAGGGGCACCCTCGCACTTATAACCAAGCACCCTACCTTCAGTATTGAAAGGGTTACCTTAGGGGTGATTTATAGGTTTTAAGTGTAGTGATCTCAGATATAAGGAAACGTATATATCTGTCGTAAGGGGTGCTAGCACCAGCTTACACAGGCTGCAATGGCAGGCCTGTGGTCACAGTTTGAGTGGTCACTCATGGGTGGCATAATACCTGCTGCAGCCCATAGGGGACCCCTGGTGTACCTATGTCCTGGGTACCTTGGTGCCATACACTAGGGACTAACAGGAGTACACCAGTAGCCAATTGTGGAGGAACAGGAGTACTTACCATAACACAATTAGGGAGGAAGCACAGTGACTGGGGTTCTGATTAGCAGGATCCCAGTCAGACTAGTCAAAAAACATACTGACACTAGTAAAAAGTGGGGGTAACCATGAAAGCAGATCCTACTTTCCTACAGCCTGCGTTTACAAAACTGGCCCAACTTCACAGAGACAACAATAACAGTCATCCACAAAGACAACAAAGACCCATTAGACACCAAAAACTACAGACCACTATCTCTGCAAATTATATGCACACATTTTAGCCACGTGATTGGAAAACTGTTCCTATCAATAATACATCCCTCCCAAAAGGGATTAATAAAAGGAAGACTGGCCTGTAATAACATCAGACTATTTGCCCATGTCCTAGAAAAAGCTCTTCTCCTCCACTCCCCGGTGATAGTCATGGCCTTAGATGCTGAAAAGGCTGTTGAGAAGGTCTCTTGGCCTTTTCTAAGATCAGTAATCTGCAAATTGAACCTTGGCTCCTCCTTCGAGCAGATGGTATTCGTACTATACGATAACCCCTCAGCCAGAGTCAGGGTAAATGGTCCCTTCTCTGAAAAATTCAAATTATCTCAAGGCACGAGGCAGGATTGCCCCTTCTCACCATTACCCTTTCTTCTAGCCATAGAACCCCTCCTTTCTGAATTACAACATAACTCCATCATCCAACGCATCTCTTTTGGCTCTACAACTCATAAGGTAGCTGCATATGCGGATGATGTCCTCATCTTCTCTGAGGATGTAGAATCATCCCTCCTTGAAATTCTTAACCTGATTAATACCTGGTCTAAAGCCTCTAGTTACACACTAAACAAGGACAAAACATAGGTCTTCCCTCCCAACATTATCTGTTCCCCCACAGTCCTTGGCAATAGCTGTTGAAAAAAATACAGGACTTCATCGAGACATGGTTGCCGAAGCACATGACCTAGTGGGGCAGATTAGAATGCACCAAGATGCTAATAGCACCACAGATGAACTTCGTAATCAGTATGTTCCCGCTACAACTTTCGGACTCATTCTACAAATTCCTCAACAAGGCCTTTATCCAATTTATTTGGTGAAGTAAAAAAACACAAATCGCTACTAAGGTCTTATTATTAGATAAAGAGAAGGGTGTGGTGGGTCTTTCCCACTTCAGCAAACTTCAAATTGCATTTATACTCAAACAGTCCATACATTGGTTTCATCCCAGTGAGAGATCTCTTCCTCCCATTCACCCCCCTTGCCACTATTTCAATGAATTACTTCAAGCCCCTACACTCCACAAATATTCCCAGGGACACATTAGTGGCAGTGAAACATCTGGACAGCAAAAGTCAAACACTCTTCCTATGCATCACTCTGGCACAATCCATTAATAAAAATTGACTGTAAAACCCTTCATTGGCACTCCTGGTCAACTCACAATGTCATTTACATTAAAGATGTGACTGACAGATCCAACCCTAGTCCGTTTTCTTTTTTACATGCTTCCTCCGATATTCCCAACAAGGAATTTTATAACTTCCTCAAACTCAAAGTTGCGATCAATCATAAACAATCCTTCCGGAACCCACAGAACCCAAGCATACTAAAGAAACTCGCCTTACTTGCATCCAATGACCACAAAGCCTCTAAAATGAACAAACTTCTCCTGGAATAAACACCCAGCCCTATATTTAAACACCAAAACAAATGGTCTGTCTCTTACCTTAGGGAAGGCTACACTCACCTAATCGAACAAAATTGGTCGCTAGTTTGGAAGCACGCTACAAGCTCAAGATCTTCCCTGTCATCCTTCAAAGTTAATACTGGTTACTACACACATCCCTACTGGACCCCAGAAAAACTGTGCAAATTGGGTCTATTAAACTCAAACGAATACTGGAACTGCTTTTCCGAGGTTGGTGACCTCGAGCACATGAATATAATATTTTTATTTATTTATTTTATTTAGAATTTTCACAGACAAATACAGGCAATCAACCTCAGTTACATCTTATGTTGAGAGACAGAAATCAGCACGGTCAGTAACCACATAATACTGGTCATTCAAACTTCTAGGTTACACAAAAGGTCTATATCTGTATTTGTTGAGACACGCAATGTGACAGTTATCAAACTTGTGATATATCTGTAGACTGAGAGTCAGGCAGTGGTGATGCAGGTGTATCTGCCGCACTGGGAGCACATGAATATTTTTACTGCTCCATGCTCCACTCCTTCTGGGAAGACATTAACAAAACCATAAACAATATCATCCATTGTAAAGTGACTCTGGACCCAGTGCTAATCTGCCTAGGCTCCTGGACTCTCTCCAACCCCCCACCACTCAACAAAACGGAGGTCCTACTATTTGACTTACTCCTTACACTGGGTGTCAAGAGGATCCTTTGCGATTGGAAAGACTTCCAATCTATTTCTTACCACACTTTGTGGGCCTGGGTATGCTGACTCAAAAGCGCAGACAACACTATCCTCAATCAAAACTTTAACCACAACAAATACAGACCACCACTCCCTCCATTAAGGGTCCCGAGCTGCGAAATCCTGGCTAATTACTCTCTTTGCTCAACTAAATACTTGGTATATCCACTTCCTCTTCTATCCCTTCCCCCCACGCCTCCCTCATACTATCCCTCTCTCTCTTATCTCTTTTTCTCTCTCTCTTCTTTCCACGAGAAGTAAAACCCCCATCTGACCACAGAAACTACTCTGGCAGTTGTGGCAACCAATGTAGTTTGATGTCTGGTCTTATTCAATACCCAAATTTATGTTGATGTCACACCATCCTGTATGAAGTATACAAATGTTTTTTTTTTTGTATTGGACTTGCAGGTGTTATACAGAAATAACTGCACTGCCTCTACTTCTTGTCTATATCATTTTGTATTTTCATGGTTTTTATTGTTGTATTTCTGTAAACTGGAAATGCCTAATAAAATGTTAAAGAAAAAAAAAACGACCTCCCGGAGAAATGCCCGGTGCCCAGTATGATCGGTCTGGCCTTGTCTTTTGGCCTTCACAGACAGGTAACAGCTTTGAGTCTTAGAAAACATAAGGCCTGATTTAGAGTACAGTAGTCAGCCCCCCGGCCAGTCTAGTTGGCAAAGGCTATGGCCACCGCCCCGGTAGAGTACCAATGGCCATATCCAGAGATCCTTGGTAGGCAGGTGGAGATCACACTGCTTTCAATAGAGCAGCTGCTGTGGTGCCTCCATTGAAGACAGTAAAACTTTGCTGAGTGGGTACCATGTTTAATGTGCTCTCTAAGCAAAGTTTTTGTTTTTCAAGAACAAACTTGAAAAGTGTGAATTTATTAAGAAAAAAAAATATAATCATAATCAATAACCCCAATGCCCAGGGACTGTCCTTCCTGTACAAGTAGGACATTAAGGGATTACCATACCAGGAATGTCCAGTGAAATCTAATGTGATCTCCCCACTCTTATTAAGGCAGGGGGACCATCACTATGACCTGACTACACTATCGTGGAGGGCCATCAGGACAGAAGTTGCTGACTGCACAGCCAGCAGGAGCGCTGCCAAAGAAACCCTGCCCCTTCCCCACTGTAAGTAGATCAGGGGAACTGTGCGTTTGACAGGGCAGGTGTACTACAGAATTACAGAGGTTCTCCTGCTCCATCAACCTCAAAATGACTCCCATAGTCAGGTGAAGACACACTCAGTCTTTCAGACACCCAAGGTCATACATAATATACGCACCCTGAATTATCAAACAATTATATAGTTTATCAAGCGGCAAGAAATAATTCACTAAGTGACATGTGCCACATACATGGTCAAAACAGCACAAAGTGACTCCCTTCAGCGATTTGAAGCAGCACCAGATGGCTTGGCGGTATGATTTCTTGTTGCGTCTTTCTTTTCATTCCCTTTTGCCTCTCTTTCTTTGTTCCTTCCTTCCATCCATCCTTCTTATCTTCACAACTTCGTTCCCAGATAGCACCTAAAATCATCCCTTAGTCGGCATTAAATGTGATACAAAAAACAAAAAACACATGTCATGACCTGCAGCGCTGTGCTGCTTCTTGTTGGTGCCTGACATTTGACTGCAATGGCATTTACAAGCGTCAGCGTATCATATTTTCAAAGGAGTCTGGGCCACGTGTGTCATTAACCTGAAACCTGTGCCCTCAAGACATTTACAAGGCCTTTAAAAGTAGGTCACATAAGAGGATATAAAATGTCACTTGCAGATGATTGGCAGCGGCCCAGCGTGACCGAGATAAGAAGACTCCGAGCCGCTGAGATGGGTGACAATATTAAGTAGATCTTAATTGTAAATTACCACCCCACTGAAGGCTGGCACAGACATTCCAATCATCGTCACCACTTCAACATTCCACGCAGTACATTCACACTGGCTGAACGGCAAGGGCCAAAGCAACAGGGAAGATGCATAGATAAATACACTAGACATAACATAGGTCTTAATTGTAAATTACCACCTCACTGAAGGCTGGCAAGGAAAGTGAAGACCTGGGAATCCCTGTTTGTTCTACTGGGTAATTTATAGGAGCAATGATGGCCTATTGAAGTTGTATTAAAGCAAAATCTAGGTATTAATCCCGAAACCAGCAGTGGAGAGGCCGAGGAATTACTCGGATGATTACCACAGCTCCAGACCCACTGATTTTTCGAAGGATGTTTGTGGGGATCTAATCGAAGTCAATGGATGCAAAAGAATGTTATCAGGGATGGTAAAGGTTGGCAGTGCGAGAGACACAGCTGAATTCCCTGGGATGCTTTTTGCCTGTTAACAGCGTGACAACAGGTCATTGCACTGAAGACCTGCCATGAGCTCCGTTCCTGAAAAACCATTCGGACCATTAACTCCTCTAATGCCACCTGTCTTCCTCCTGCCCACTTCCTCCAGCCACCCTTTCGATCCGTCTCCTTAGCCACCCAGTCCTTCCATTGTCCATCATTTCCCTACCAAGCTCCCTGAGCCTTCATCCCTCAGCTTCCTCATATACATCATTCCCCTCCCACATACCTTCCACACACCCTCTTTACTCACACATAGCATCTTCTGCTCCATTCCTTACATATTTTGCTGAGGGCCCCTGTTGGTTTCCTCTGGCCCAAATGGCTATTGGGCAGGGCCCCAAGGGCTGATCTAACAGGTCATAGTGTGGGCCGATCTCTTGGCTGTTTGTAGGCCTGTTTTATGGTCCTACAGGTCACTTTTTACTTTTTATCTCCCTGATATTAAAACAAATATTGCCTGCAGCATGCTCCAATCCATGCAACCTTCCAAACCTTGCAAAACCCTTTACAGCTTATCTTTACAAGTTCAAAACTGCCCCAATTTGCAAACATGGGTCATTTTAGCTACCTAATTCATTAATGGGTACCACTTTTATTTTGGTATGCAGGCCTATGTTCTGTCCCTGTCTGACCCTGTCCCCTTATCAGGCCTGACCCTCTACTCTTGCTTCAAACTTTGTTCTCTTTTGTTCCATGGATTCATTGTAAAGCGATGACCCCACTGCCCATGTATCTAAGCTAAAGGAGTCTGAGAACTTATGCATTACAGTGAGAATTACATCTTTCACTCGGGCTATCTTACCTACGTACCGCCCTCCTGTTTAGCTAGTGAGTTTTGTACTCTTGTCACTTTCGCAACTATTAATTGTTGGTGATTTTAGTTATTGATTGATAATACCAAGGCAAACACTAAAGTGATGACATTTTATGAGTTGTTATCGTTCCTTAATCTTATCACAACTAATCTTAGACCCTCCTCATGCTAAAGGACAAATTCTAGACCAGATTTGCACCACTAATCTGGCCATAACAAATCTCTCAATCGCCCCATGTTGCTGATCAAATCTTGTCAGTATTCAGTAGGAGATTTGCACTCTTTTTATGGCGAACAGACAACTGATAGAATGTGTTTTCTTTCGTCAATGAAACCCAGTTAAACTGCCTGATATTGTGGCTACTATGAATTGTTCTGCTTTTACCTCGACCCATCCAGTGGAAGCCACAGTGCAAAGTTTGACTCATGGCTACATGATCCAACGGATTCACATGTACCTGTGATGAATAAATTGGAATCAAACACAAGAAACTTGCCCCTTTGTCCTCTGCTGAACTAAGCGTAACAAAACTAATCTCCGCCAAGCTGAACGAAAGCTGAGAGCTGTGATCCCTTGCTGAGACTTCACGTTTAGGGTATTTTTTAATTTTAGCTAGTGACACTGTTGCTGGAATACCGGTGAAAGGAGAAGGGCATGGCATTCCACAGGCGTTCTAACACACATATGTAAATAAAGATAAGGGATTGCTTTACAACGTAAATTGCAAATTTCTCAAAATATATATCAGCAGCTGTTGCATGGTCCTCCTTTTGCCCTTGGCCCCCCCATTTTTTTGCTGACTGGTACTGATGGCAACTAACTCAGACTGTAACTGGGCTCTGCTTAATCAGCTCCAGGGACAGTGCTATGCTGAAAACACACTTAGAAAACATTGAAAACACCTACATATACTAAGGTGCACTGTGGGTTAGGGTGCCCCTATGATTGGCACGACCACCCATGTAAGGCCCTAGTACATAATAGGGCAGGGGGATCAAAACTACATTCAAGTCCCTAATAGATAATAGGGTATTGCAGTTAAGTGACCAGGTGCCCTTTCTGCACTTGCATGTGTGCACTGCTTAGTCCTGAGGTCAGTTCAAAAGCAGCCCGGTGTTGAAGGACTGCTTTTAACATGTAAATTGCCCAAACTCGACTTTGGCATTTGGGGCACTTGAAAATTAATAAACTACAATATTTTGGCCTATTAGGTATCCCCGGGATCTCCCCTAGGTGTCCCAGTGGTCAGGATCAGGTACTTGTAGGAAGGTGGATATCTGACTATGGTTACCCCCAAATTTTTGCCTAGTGTCTAGCTGGTTTTTCGACTTAGTTGGCCTGAGATCCTGCCATTCAGGATCTCAGCCTGGCTGTTCTCTCTTTAAAATTGACTTCATGTACCCTAGGTACATACCCAATTGGTTGGATCACCCTGTGAGCCCCTGTACCAGTGTACACTAGGTACCCAGGGCATTGGTGTATCTAAGGCCTGCCAGGGGCTGAAGCATGTATTATGCCACCCCAGGCTTGGCCTAACAAATTTGACACAACTGGCTGATCACTCAGCTGGGGTAAGTTGGTGTAACCACCTCTTACTTAGGTGTAGTATACCTATACCTAACCTTAAATGGGGCACATGTTAACCTATAAGTCACTCCTATGGCAGGCCTTAACAATCCTGAAGGCAGAGTGCTTGGTTCCATGTGAGATGGTGCTCTGGCATGAGCTGAGCCTGTCTGCAGTGGTCGGAACCACTTCCTTCTACTGTTTCCAGATATCGTCATACCATATACTCTTAAGTGCATTATGAACCTCGCGGTTAAATGCTATCTTTGGTTTGGCTTTATCAAAACATGTCGAGTAAGGTGTCATACGAATTGGAATACTAACCCCTCGCCAATTCTGGCGACAGGGTTAGCATTCCACCCTTCTAGAGGGACACGACATGTACAGTACCTGAAACCCGGGTAAAATCAGACATAGCCTCAGCTCCACAAAATGGATGCTGCCACCACAGACACAAGTCTGCCCTCCTGCTGCTGGGAGTCCTTCCAGCTTGGGAGGTGTGGACAAAGGGTTTCCTGCCAGGGGAGGTGCGTGCACTACCCCAGACAGGATTTTGTGTATTGGTCAGGTAGGGCTTGAAAGAAACCAGACATGCCTGAGGCTCACAAGGAGCCTCGGTGCATATGCCAGTTCAATCCGGTCCTGGGGCACACCAGTCCCGGGCCTGGGGCGAGCTGGACAAAGGATTGGGGGTGTAACCACCCCCCTTCCTGGTCCCACCCTTAGGGAGGGACCTAGCAGGTAGTCCGGCCCCTAGAATCCGCTTAAAGGTAGGAGCTGTGTCCTAAGACTTCAGACATCCTGGAATCAACTTGAAACTAAGAAGAAGACGGGAACTTCGACGCTCTGCCGCACAGAGGACTGAAGCCAATCTCCCCTGTGGTCAGGGAGTGACCACCTTGCTAACGCAAGCACCATCCAGCGAATCAACATCTGCTTTGCCGCCGCCTCCCGCCGGAGCCCGAGCCCAGAGACTGACAAGACTTAGACCTCCAGACCTCTCACCGCCCGATCCACAGTCCCTGAAAAGAGGAGACCCGTGGAGGCACCGAGACACGTGGAGCCAGCCATCTTGAAAAGACCACGACAAGCTGCAAGCGCTACAACCGAGGCTCCCTCCAAGTTGTGCTTTGGGATCTGAGAAGCCCAACCCTCGAGCAGCACCTGCACCAAAGGTGAGCCCTCCAGCATCTCCACGATCTGCGTGGGGCCCTTCTGCATTTTGCCACTCGACGCGCCTAACCGGTTGCTGGCCCGCTGGCTAGTGGCCATCTTGGCGACGAACTTCAAGAACTACACTGCTGGTCTGGTTGCTCCAGACTGGCCCTTGCTCCCCTCTAAAGGAGCAATCCCTCTGACCTTGCTGGTCAGAACTATCAGCTTATTTCGTTTTCCACAACAATTGCTTTTGCCAAGGCTTGTTTGCTTCGATCAAGTCGCCGACACCGCCGACAGCGAGAGCCTGCGTGGGACAGCTCGTGACCCGACTCCTGGACGTTGTTGACCTTCAGGGACCACATGGCTGCAGAGACAAGCTACACCTTCCTTCCTGTTTGCACCCGACATCGCCTGGTACCCACCTGGTGCCACGCTGGTCACTGGCTAGTGACTGTGAACACTGTCCCCTCTGCTTACAGGTCTTCAACAACTCCGATCCACTCTTGGATCCACCGCATCTCTTCCGGGCCGACCGCCTGCAGCATCTTTGTCTTCAGGCTCCATTGAACAGATAGAAGAAACCCGACGCACTTCGACACCTACGCACCCGCTTCCTGTGGGTGAGGTAAAGCTGGCACTCCGGTGCCCAAGTGTAGAGTATCATCTCTAGTGTCTGTGTTTCGAATCTTGAGTTCATAGTCCATCCGGAAGATCCTTTTTGCAGTAACTTTGCACTTTTTGGGGGGGAGGAGCCTAGCGCTTGACCAAGATGGCCGCGTGAGCTTAGAGCTCCCGAGACCCTCGCGCCCTCCGTCGACTATCCTGTCTCTAATCCTGATGGTATGCATGGCACCGTGTTGCTGAGTTGTCAGGGAGGCGATTGATGCTACCCGCGGTCGGATCGCCCATCGGGAACCGGACTTACGACTGGCGGAAGATTGCGGCCTAACTCCCGGGGATGCCAGGGGCTAGAGTTGGCAGGATGCCCGACTCCTAGTTGATCAACAACGGCCTGGCGAGGTGTGAACTGTCGGACGGAGGTCCTCGCACTTTCACTTTCGATTTCGTTCCCTTTGTCTGCCCGGACACTGTAGAGCTCTGGGTGGCTTTGTTACCCCACGGACGCTCGGCGGGCTGCTCACTCCTTATCCCTCTCTCTGAGAGGGAACAGTCTTAACTGCACTGGACTGCCCGGAGTCTATTATGTCGGGCAAAGCAGAAGGGGATCGGCTGAAGACTAAGTCCACCAGGCGGGGAACGTATTCCCAAGTCAACAGTATGGACCGCTACGCCCTCCTGAAAGCATCGCCGAGTGGATCGAGCCAGGCGCCGGATGCCCAGAAGGAGGACTCGCCTGGGACACCGGAGCTCTCCCTACAGGATGTCATGGGCGCGCTCGACGGGATGCAGACCTCGATGGGGAGGCAGTTCGAGGCCCTGGCGCATAAGGTGGATGCCATCCTGGTAGATGTCAATCTGATCCGCTCGGACCTGGGCAAGACGAACGAGCGCGTTAAGAACCTGGACCACAAGACCACGGGCCTCACTGATGATGTTGCGGATCTGCAGACCGAGGTTCGGAAGCTGAGGGCCGAGAGTGACCTCGCCGCCCGCCGGCTGGAGGACTTCGAGAGCCGGGCCAGGCGCAACAATGTGCGCGTCATCGGGGTCCCGGAGTCCTCGGATGAGGCTTCGGCGGACCTGCTTGTGGAGGATTTGGTCCTCAATCATCTGAAGCCTAAGGGCCTTGGAAAGTTTTTTGCGGTGGAAAGGGCCCATAGGGTGCCGGGCGGGCGGCCCAAGGCGGGTACCCCGCCGCGGCCGATTGTCGCCCGGCTCTTTCATTTTCGAGATCGGGACGCTATCCTGCAAGCTTCGAGGGTGACGGGCCCAGTCCCCTTCCAGAATGCGTCGGTGAATTTTTATCCGGACTTCACCCAGCAGGTGCAGAGACAGAGCTTCCTGGGGGTGAAGCGGAGACTTCGGGAACTGGATCTGAAGTATGCCATGCTTTTCCCTGCCAGACTACGGGTGGTGCATGAAGATCGGACATTCTTTTTTGACTCTCCTGTTATGGCCGACGAATGGCTGGACGCTTTGCCCCGGCGACGGACGGGGGATGACACAGCCGAGCATGGAGACAGTGGCCGGGATGGACAGGGCTGAGATCTCAGAGCCGGCCTGACTTGATTTGACCATACTTGAAGATTCGAACAGAGTGCAGTAACTGTGGAGGGTTGCGGGAGGACGAGGGGTGCTCTTTTCCTCCCTTAGGGTACTTTTTGTAGATTTTTTGTTTTTGTAGGGCGACAGGCACACTGCAAGTTGGGGAGGCTTTGTAAGCTGCAGCAGGGGTGCAGGGTGGGGGGAGTTTTTGGGATTTTGAGTTTGTTGTTGGGGGGTTTATTTCTGCAAGGCATGATGATTATCCTCAGGGCTGTTCCATGGTGGCTCCTCGGGTGTGGGGTGGGCCTCTTTCCGTTTGAGGATGGGGGGTAGGGGCTTAAGTGTTATAAGCTGGAATGTTAATGGTTTGGGGGATCGCATCAAGAGGGGGATTGTTTTGCAATTTTTGAAACGCTCAATGCCAGATGTTGTCCTGCTGCAGGAGACGCATCTCATAGGTAATATGTGCTATGCCTTGAATAGGAAGGGGTATAAATTCATTGCACACTCGGGATTCTCTTCTGGGTCCAGGGGTGCGGGCATCCTTGTTAGAGCATCGTTGCCTTTTGAGGTGGACTCCACCATTGTTGACGATAGGGGGAGGTTTGTGGCGGTGGCGGAGCGGTGGGAAGGAAGGACTTTGGTTTTGGTTTCGGTTTATGTCCCGCCGGCCCTGCAGGCCTCCACACTTGCTGAACTGGGCAGGGCTTTGCTGACTCTCCCGGGGGGAATGCTGGTAGTGGGAGGGGATTTCAACGCTGTGGGCTCCGGACTGTTGGATAGATACCCGCCCAGGGACACAGGGGGGGCTCAGAAATGGCTTCCAGACTTCCTGGATACGTTTGGTCTGATAGACTGCTGGAGGCTCCGGCACCCCACACAGAGTCAATGCACGTTTCACTCCGGGGCGCATGGTAGCCTCTCCAGGATTGATTACCTGCTCACTCTGGCCGCACATGCCTCGTTGATATCTGAGGCGAGGCACATGGCACGCGGTATCTCTGACCATTCGCCAGTGTGGATCCGGCTGGATCTAGGTCGGGAGGGAGGAGGGAGGGTGGCCCCCATCAACCCATGGTATTTCCGAGACCCCAAGATGCGCAGCGCCCTGGTAAAGAAGGTGGATAATTACTTTAAGGACAATCTGGGAACCGTGGACTCGGCGGTGTCGCTGTTGGAAGCCTTTAAGGCCGTGCTTCGGGGGGAAGCCCTCTCCCTGGTGGTGGCTGCCAAGAATCGGAGGGATGGCGAGGTGCGGCAAGTGGAGGAGGAGATCGCGGCCCTTGAGGGGGCTATGGAGGATGAGGTTACAGAGTCCTCACTGCATGAGCTTTGCTTGAAGCAGGCGGAGTATAGGGACCTGGTTACGAACGCCGCTAAGACCCTCAGTAGGGAACAACAGGGCCGCCTGTATGACGTTGGTGATAAGGCAGGGAAACTCCTGGCGTGGTTGGACAGGAAAGAACGGGTCAATAGAGTGGTGCCAGAGTTGACGGGAGAGGGGGGAGAGGCGATTGTGGAACCTGAGGGGATTGTGAAGTGTTTCGCCGAGTATTTTCGTAGGGTTTATTCCTCTGTGTCGGACAGGCCGCCCGAGGACTCGTCTGAGCTCCTCCGTGATATCGAGTTGCCCTGCCTCTCTGACATAGATAGGGATGATTTGGATGGTGACATAACGGTTGACGAGGTGGCGGGGGCGATTCGCGCGTTGAACTCGGGTAAGGCCTCTGGACCGAATGGACTGCCGATCGACCTGTATAAACTGTTCCCGGATAGGGTCGCCCCTCACCTGCGCGCCATGTTTTTGGAGGCGCGGGGGGATGGGACCCTTCCGTTGGATCAGCGGCTGGCGTCGATCGTGGTAATACATAAAGAGGGTAAACCCCGAGATAGGTGCGCCTCCTATCGGCCCATTTCAGTCAAGTCAAGTCAAGTCATAAAATTTGTATAGCGCACTACATACCCAGAGGGTTTCAAGGCGCTTAGGAAGGGGAGGAGGAGGAGGAAGGGGAGGAGACTTATTTGTCAAATATCCACAAATATTTCACTCCTCAACGCTGAGCCGAAAATTCTGGCCAAACTCCTGGCTACCCGTTTGAGTAGGGTGCTTGGCGATTTGGTCCACCCGGATCAATCTGGCTTCATCCCGCACCGAAACACAGCATTAAACCTTAGGCGTCTTCATGGCGTCATCGCCAGGGCGGGCACGCTGCGTGAACCGGCTATTGTGGCATCTCTTGATGCCACGATGGCCTTCGACACGGTGGAGTGGGCATACTTATGGGCCGTGCTGGCCAAGTTTGGTTTCGGTCGAGGTTTCGTGAGTTGGGTTCGGTTGCTGTACGAGGGGCCACTAGCGAATGTTGTGGTGAATGGTCGGGCATCTACTCCGTTTCAACTTGGTAGGGGTACTCGGCAGGGTTGCCCCCTGTCGCCTCTGTTGTTCGCCCTCGCCCTTGAACCGTTGGCTGCGTGGATACGTTGGCACCCGGATATACGGGGCCTTCGGTGGTCGCCTGATCACGAGGACCGTATTTCGCTTTATGCCGATGATATCCTACTGTATCTTGCCTCACCTAAGAAGTCACTTATAGTGGTCTGTGACGTACTCGCATCGTTCGGTAGGAACTCGGGGCTTGTGATTAATTGGGGCAAATCGTACTTGTACGTTCTTAGTGGAGAGGTCCCACCGATCCCTAGAGCATGTTCGATACAGGTTGCCCAGCAGGGTTTCGTGTATTTGGGGATTTTTATATCCATGGATCCTGCTGTGCGCTATGAGAGGAATCTGCTCCCCCCCTTGGCGCGCTTGAGGCGAGATGTTGAAGGTTGGCGGAGGCTGCCGCTCTCCCTTGTTGGGCGTGCGGCCCTGTTCAAAATGATGTCTCTTCCCCGCTTCCTCTATGCCCTCCAGAACACCTTGGACTGGGTACCGGCCAAATACTTTCGGGAGGTTGAAGGCCTCCAACGGACGTTGCTGTGGGATGGGCGGCCGCGAATAGCCATTTCAAAGTTGACGCTCCCATGGTACGATGGGGGCATTGTGCTCCCAGACATCCGATGGTACTATTGGGCCACGCAGCTGAGCGCGATCAACCATGGGTTTTATGGCCCTGCCCTCAGCCCTGGGTATGCCCTGGATAGGTGGCTGCTTCGTGGCGGCAACTACTACAGGGCGTTGTATTCGCGGTCCTTAGACTCGTCCCTCACGGGGCCCACAGGTGTGGCGGTGCGTGTATGGAAGATGGCGACTGATTCGTTGGTCTGGAAGGATAGGCTCACCCTCGCTACCCCATTGTTTGAATCGGAGAGATTGGGAAGACTCTGGCATACGAAGGGCTTTGATAAGTGGGACCTGATAGGTATATCCAAGGTGGGAGATGTGCTGCATAAGGGGAGGGTGAAGTCCTTCGAGGAGTTGCAGACTGAGTATGAGCTAGGGCCCTCAGAGTATTTCAGGTATATCCAGCTGCGTCACGCCCTCCGATCAGTCCTCGTGGAGGGTGAGAAGGTGCCGGAGTCCTCTCCCCTTGAGGACCGAGTCCTTGATGGTCATATGCCCGAGAGCACGATCTCGCTCATATATAAGAAGTTGATTAACGTCCGGGCAGATATGCTTTTGGGGCTGAGAGAACAGTGGACTAGGGATGGCCTTGAGTTGGATAATGAGGACTGGCAGTCAGCGGTTTCCTCTCCTAAGGAGGTTGCGATCCCGTCGCGTCTGAGGCTGGTGCAGCTTAAAATACTGCACCGGGTGTATGTGACGGGGCCAAGGCTGGTCCACATGGGATTCTCGGAGGACGGCCTGTGCAGAAGGGGATGTGGTATGGTGGGTACTTTCCTGCACATCATTTGGGAATGTGGTGTCATTGTGGAGTTCTGGAGGAGAATCCATGCAGTTATGGGGGAGGTGACGGGCACTGCGGTACAGCCGGAGGCGCGGTGTTGCCTCCTGAATGTCTGGGGGCCCACTGACCTCGATGAGGCGCAGACCCAATGGGTGACTCTGGGTAACATGGTGGCTAAAAGGGATATCGCGCGATTGTGGGGCTCCTCGGGACCCCCTACACTGACCGCGTGGAAGGAGAACATGGACTGGAGCATGTTTAGGGAGAAGACGGTCTACTGCTCTAGAGGTCGCCCCCGGAAGTGGCACGCCATCTGGGGGCGGTGGAACCAATACAGGGGGGGAATATGTCTTGCCCCGGATCTGGAACCTCCCGAGGAACAGCTTTCCCCCTGACCTACTTTCCAGCACAGCTTGGTTTTAGGAACCGTTTTGGGCCTCTGCTGTCCCCCTTCTTCCTCCGTACACAGTCTTGTAACTAGTAGATGAGTGGGGTCCGGCCTCCCCTGGGGGCTTTCGCCATGGGCTTTCAATGTTCTGCCTTGCTGGGGTTTGTTGTGAGTTTTTTTTCTGTGTTTATTTAAAATTGGACCTTTGCATTACTCTTTGAACTGTATTGGGGACACATCACTGTATCTAACTCTCAATGCTGCCGAACCTTCGGGCTGTCGGCTGAATAGCTGTGTCCTGAATTTTGAAATAAAGGTTTTCAAAAAAAAAAAAAAAAATACTTTGCACTTTTTACGCACCCATTGAAGACCTATGGGAGCTCGCGTGTGACTATTTGCTCTGCACACGCAACCCGTGGACCTCCTGGTCACTAACTGAAGTTAGCTCCTTGTAGGCCCAGCGATTCTAGAGGCCCTAGGCCTTTCCCCCTTTCGGTTCGTGGTACTTATACCACTAATTTAGTATATGGTTTGAGCGGCCACCAGGGCCTATCCATATAAAGTGCAACTTCTGTGTATTCTACTGTAATCTTGTTTGACGATTTGTGCTCCTGTGCTCATAAAGAGACTAGGGGTTACTTTGAGAAATAAATACATATATATTTTGAATATATATCTGTGTGGTGTCCTTTCATTGGTATAAAAGGGGGTTGCATTTGGTAAAACAGCTTGCTTAAAACGCTTCACGAGTTTAGCCTCAAAGACTGCTTAGCCTACGCTACCACTAGGGCAGCTAGTCCGAAAAGGTTGACTTACAACCACACCATAAGGGTTGCTTGGCATGGTACAAGGTGGTCACTTTAACTAGTGAACATCATATACCAGGCCAACTTCTCACATTGGTGAGCAGCGGTTGGATTTGAGCTTGCTGTGTTTTACCATTGTAATCTCTTGGTTACCAATTTAAAGATCACATAGGTACCTGTAGGTACATATAAGACAAGATTAGATATACTTAAGTTCTACTGAACTTAGTGTTGTAGAGCAAAGGGAGTAGCATACCCTGACTACAACTACTAGATAGGTTTAGTAGGTAAACCCAAGTGTAGGTAGATTGCAACACATCCACCCACACTTAAGAGCAATGGCTGGGGCAGAGGGGTCCACTGTACCCATCTCTGTTGAGAGTGACCCCCAGAGGGCACCATCCATCTTTGCTACCCTTAATCAAAATGAGCTCAGGCAGTTGGCAAATATCAGGGGCCTTAAACAGCCTAAGAATCCTACTTCTGCTGAACTCAGAGAGCTTTTACAGGCTGTTGAAGATCAGAAAGCTCTTAGGAAAGCCTCCCAGTTAGCCCCCTTAGGGACAGGAACAGGAGGCCCCCCTTCTAAAGATGCTACTGAAGTACCCCTTTCCAATAGCCATCACTTAGATGAGCACCATACTACAGAGGAGGAAAGTGATGGGGATACAGGAGGTAGTGAGGATGAAGGGAGAATTAGCCCAGTGCCAAGTGTTATACGTGGCCCAGCTAACTTAAGGCTATTGGGGACTGACAATGGGATCACCCCATTGGATCTCCCCAGTGGACTTAACCAGGGGCTTGGGAGGCAAAGGAATCACTCAGGTGAATCCAATGCTTCTCATACCTCTAGAGGCTCTCAAGGTCACTCCAGGAGAAGGATGACCACCCCTCAGAGGAGGGAGCATGAGGCCAGAATGCAAGAAGCCCAGCTGAGGATCAGGAAGCAGGAGCTAGAAGTAGCCCTGATGGAAGAGAAACTGAGCAAGGCTAGGCAGCATAAAGAGAGTGGGTCTATACCCACTGGTGGCAGCATTGTCCCTAGGGACAAAGATAGGGTCTTTGATAATAGGAACCTGTCTAAGGTTGTGCCCCCCTACAAAAGTGGGGATGACATCCACAAATGGATGACTGCTCTTGAGAGAGCCTGCAAAGTGCAGCAGGTTCCTGAAGACCAGTGGGCAGCAATCCTCTGGCTCTCCTTTGAAGGAAGAGGCAGAGACAGACTCCTCACTGTTAGAGAAGAGGATGTCAGAAATTACAGAGTCCTGAAGAGTGTCCTAGTTGATGGGTTAGGCTTAACCACTGAACAGTACAGGTTAATGTTCAGAGACACCCAAAAGACACAGACTCAGGACTGGTCTGAATACATTGAATGTGCCACTAAGGCTTTGGAGGGTTGGTTGCTGGGAAGTAAGGTATCTGATTATACAGGATTGTACAATTTGATGATGAGAGAGCAGATTTTAAGTAATTGTCAAAACCAGCTTCTCCATCAACACCTGGTAGACTCAGATTTGACCTCTCCCCAATAATTGGGAAAGAGGGCAGATAAATGGGTCAGGACCAGGATCAGGCCTAAAAACCAGGGTGGTGACCAAAAGAAAGATACCACCAAGCCTCAAGAGAAGGGTGGGGATAAAGCAAAAGAGAAATCTTCCTCGGGGCCCCAAAACTCCACACAGGGTGGCGGGTCCCAAGCTCCCTCCTCTACCACAGCTAAAAAGCCTTACTGCCATGAATGTAGAATTCCTGGGCATTGGAAAACTGACAGCAGTTGCCCAAAGGCTAAAAACAGAACTGTTCCTCCAATTACTCCTGTCACACCACCTATTACTGTCAGCAGTAATCCCCCAGGTGGTGGGAGTGCCCCCAGAAATCTGGGTGGGTTCACTTGGGGAACACAGGGGGACCCTGGCTTAGCCAATTCCCCTACAGCAACTACTCTTGTCTGTGATGGTGGCATGGGGTTTGCCAACTTCACTGCCTGTCCCAACACTTTGGGTAGGTACAGACAGGAGCCCTACATCAATGGTACAAAAGCTGAGGCCTACAGAGACACTGGAGCTAGCATCACGATGGTGGCCCATTGGCTAGTTCCCTCTGAGCAGCTTTTGCCTGGTTTCTCCTACCAGGTAACTAACATTGATGGCAAACAGAACAGTCATCCCATGGCAGAGGTGTGTCTCAGCTGGGGAGGTGTCACTGGCCCTAAAAGGGTGGCAGTGTCCCCAACCTTGCCTGTAGACTGCTTACTGGGGAATGACTTAGAACTCTCAGCTTGGGCTGGAGTTGAACAAGACACCCATTCTAAAATGGTAGGCCTTTCACAAAAGGGTAGTGGGGTTGTGCCATTCACAACCCCTGTCCAAATAGATTTCCTCCCTGGAAAGGTTGGAAGGGTAGTGGTAGCCACAGCCCAGGCACAGACAGACTTCCCTGTAGAGACTGGCAGAGCTGTGACAGTCACAGCTCAAACACAAACTGAGTGCCCCCCTGAAAAGGTTGGCAAGGCTGTAAGGGTCTCAGCCTATACTCAGACTGACATAAGTGTAGTGAAGCCTGAAACTATGGATCACTCCACACAAACAGAGAGTAGTGGGGAGGAAGAAAAGTCTCCCTCTCCCCAGACATTAGGAAAAGGTCAGCCTCCTCAGGGATCTGACCTCACCCCTTGTGAAGGAACTGCCCCAGAGGTAGCCAGGCCTGGCCTGGCAGAGCCTCTGATGTCAGTGGCCCCTTCCAAGGAGGGACCCAGTCTGGTGCAGGTAGCCTGCCTCTCTCTACCCTGCCTCAGTCAGCCCAGGGCTGCAGAGGTCAGGGAGGCCAGTGGACCCCCAGAGGGCCCCTGTCCACAAGAACCCCCTCATCAAAAGAATGAGGATTGCCTGGCTAGTAGCCCTAGTCAGGTGATGGGTAAAAACATTCCTGAGGGATCTCCTCTACAGGTAGTTAGGGACCTCCCCCAGAGGGATTCTGTTGGGCACAGGCAAACATGGGACCTTAAGGCCCCAAACCTGACCTGTCCCTCCAGTAAGCCCACAAAAGGGACCCAGCCTCCAGCTTTAGGTAGCCAGAGGCTGACCCTGAGAGCACAGTGCAACTCAGTTAAGGAAAGAAAGGCATCCATGGTGGAGGATGATTGGAGGAAGCTGAGGCCTCACTTTGAGGACACTCACTTCAGTACTCCATCTCAACCTCAGCCTTTTACTTTGCCAAGACACACCAAAGGTAGAGATTCCCTATGGTGGAGACCCTCTGATACCCTTAGGGTGAGGGATTGCTTAGTGGACCATGAGACAGGGGGTAACCATGCCAGTGCTGGTTCCTCCTTATATGGCCACTTGGGCAATATAAGCTTACCTGGTCAAGGTCAGCCTTATCTCCCTTCGTTTGGGGGGGGGGGGTGTGTAGGAAGGTGGATATCTGACTATGGTTACCCCCAAATTTTTGCCTAGAGTCTAGCTGGTTTTTCGACTTAGTTGGCCTGAGATCCTGCCATTCAGGATCTCAGCCTGGCTGTTCTCTCTTTAAAATGGACTCCATGTACCCTAGGTACATACCCAATTGGTTGGATCACCCTGTGAGCCCCTGTACCAGTGTACACTAGGTACCCAGGGCATTGGTGTATCTAAGGCCTGCCAGGGGCTGAAGCATGTATTATGCCACCCCAGGCTTGGCCTAACAAATTTGACACAACTGGCTGATCACTCAGCTGGGGTAAGTTGGTGTAACCACCTCTTACTTAGGTGTAGTATACCTATACCTAACCTTAAATGGGACACATGTTAACCTATAAGTCACTCCTATGGCAGGCCTTAACAATCCTGAAGGCAGATTGCTTGGTTCCATGTGAGATGGTGCTCTGGCATGAGCTGAGCCTGTCTGCAGTGGTCGGAACCACTTCCTTCTACTGTTTCCAGATATCGTCATACCATATACTCTTAAGTGCATTATGAACCTTGCGGTTAAATGCTATCTTTGGTTTGGCTTTATCAAAACATGTCGAGTAAGGTGTCATACGAATTGGAATACTAACCCCTCGCCAATTCTGGCGACGGGGTTAGCATTCCACCCTTCTAGAGGGACACGACATGTACAGTACCTGAAACCCGGGTAAAATCAGACATAGCCTCAGCTCCACAAAATGGATGCTGCCACCACAGACACAAGTCTGCCCTCCTGCTGCTGGGAGTCCTTCCAGCTTGGGAGGTGTGGACAAAGGGTTTCCTGCCAGGGGAGGTGCGTGCACCACCCCAGACAGGATTTTGTGTATTGATCAGGTAGGGCTTGAAAGAAACCAGACATGCCTGAGGCTCACAAGGAGCCTCGGTGCATATGCCAGTTCAATCCGGTCCTGGGGCACACCAGTCCCGGGCCTGGGGCGAGCTGGACAAAGGATTGGGGGTGTAACCACCCCCCTTCCTGGTCCCACCCTTAGGGAGGGACCTAGCAGGTAGTCCGGCCCCTAGAATCCGCTTAAAGGTAGGAGCTGTGTCCTAAGACTTCAGACATCCTGGAATCAACTTGAAACTAAGAAGAAGACGGGAACTTCGACGCTCTGCCGCACAGAGGACTGAAGCCAATCTCCCCTGTGGTCAGGGAGTGACCACCTTGCTAACGCAAGCACCATCCAGCGAATCAACGTCTGCTTTGCCGCCGCCTCCCGCCGAAGCCCGAGCCCAGAGACTGACAAGACCTGGACCTCCAGACCTCTCACCGCTCGATCCACAGTCCCTGAAAAGAGGAGACCCGTGGAGTCACCGAGACACGTGGAGCCAGCCATCTTGAAAAGACCACGACAAGCTGCAAGCGCAACAACCGAGGCTCCCTCCAAGTTGTGCTTTGGGATCTGAGAAGCCCAACCCTCGAGCAGCACCTGCACCAAAGGTGAGCCCTCCAGCATCTCCACGATCTGCGTGGGGCCCTTCTGCATTTTGCCACTCGACGCGCCTAACCGGTTGCTGGCCCGCTGGCTAGTGGCCATCTTGGCAACGAACTTCAAGAACTACACCGCTGGTCTGGTTGCTCCAGACTGGCCCTTGCTCCCCTCCAAAGGAGCAATCCCTCTGACCTTGCTGGTCAGAACTATCAGCTTATTTCATTTTCCACAACAATTGCTTTTGCCAAGGCTTGTTTGCTTCTATCAAGTCGCCGACAGCGAGAGCCTGCGTGGGACAGCTCGTGACCCGACTCCTGGACATCGTCGACCTTCAGGGACCACGTGGCTGCAGAGACAAGCTACACCTTCCTTCCTGTTTGCACCCGACATCGCCTGGTACCCACCTGGTGCCACGCTGGTCACTGGCTAGTGACTGTGAACACTGTCCCCTCTGCTTACAGGTCTTCAACAACTCCGATCCACTCTTGGATCCACCGCATCTCTTCCGGGCCGACCGCCTGCAGCATCTTTGTCTTCAGGCTCCATTGAACAGATAGAAGAAACCCGACGCACTTCGACACCTACGCACCCGCTTCCTGTGGGTGAGGTAAAGCTGGCACTCCGGTGCCCAAGTGTAGAGTATCATCTCTAGTGTCTGTGTTTCGAATCTTGAGTTCATAGTCCATCCGGAAGATCCTTTTTGCAGTAACTTTGTACTTTTTACGCACCCATTGAAAACCTATGGGAGCTCCCGTGTGACTATTTGCTCTGCACACGCAACCCGTGGACCTCCTGGTCACTAACTGAAGTTAGCTCCTTGTAGGCCCAGCGATTCTAGAGGCCCTAGGCCTTTCCCCCTTTCTGTTCGTGGTACTTATACCACTATTTTAGTATATGGTTTGAGCGGCCACCAGGGCCTATCCATATAAAGTGCAACTTCTGTGTATTCTACTGTAATCTTGTTTGACGATTTGTGCTCCTGTGCTCATAAAGAGACTAGGGGTTACTTTGAGAAATAAATACATATATATTTTGAATATATATCTGTGTGGTGTCCTTTCATTGGTATAAAAGGGGGTTGCATTTGGTAAAACAGCTTGCTTAACACGCTTCACGAGTTTAGCCTCAAAGACTGCTTAGCCTACGCTACCACTAGGGCAGCTAGTCCGAAAAGGTTGACTTACAACCACACCATAAGGGTTGCTTGGCATGGTACAAGGTGGTCACTTTAACTAGTGAACATCATATACCAGGCCAACTTCTCACAGTACTTATAAGGAGGACCCTTATAAATAGGTGTTATATGCCCTGGGGATAGTGAAAATGCACATTTCACTTCCCTCATTGTAGTACAGTTCTTCCCAAAATCGATGTTTGTGCTAAGAGCACTGTGGAGCGAGGATCTGCAATATATTTACATATTCAGAACCCCTTAAGTCTCCCCTGGGTGTCCCAGGGGTGAGGGGTCCTGTAGATGTAGGCAGGGTCCTTAATAAATATGTTTTATAAGCCCCGGTGTTGGGGAAATTGCCCAGTTCATTTTCCCCATTGCAGGTCCCCAGTTAGATAGGATAACATGGCAAGACGTTATTAGCTAATAATTCCTGCTAGGAGAATCATAGAAATATAATTTAAGGATTTACTAGAATGGTATTGATAATCCAACAATATGATATTGTTCAATTTGTCCTAAAATGTACAGACAAGAAGTTATAAGACTTTCTTGCCTGTAAGTCAAAATTCTGCCTTCCAGTGCTCTGTCCTGATTGGTCAGAGTTAAGTGGATTAGTCAGGCTGCTTTGATGACATGATAAGTAGTCCCTGAGGTTAAAGAGCCATTTTGGGAGGTGAGGGTTTTGCTACATTGGAATGCCAGAGCCATAGGGAGGGGTTGTAAACAATAATCTTCAATAGAAGGAGGAGACAGGCAGGAGAAAGCAGTTTTATTTACACCCCTATTCTTAGAACCAAGCCAGATGGCAGGTTTAAGGAAGGAATGTGCAGATGCCGGGGACGGAGAATATGGAGATGAGCCATCTTGGAGGTTGGTTTAGTTAGCTCTTGCTTCTCTGCTGGGAATTCAAACATATTGAATTTTTGAAAAATTGTGCTTTCTGGGAGACCATTGTGCCACACTTTGGAGGAAAGGGTCATGCTTTGGGGTGTCATCCTGCACCTCATTGGATAGGAGTGCCCTCCTGTGTGACCCTAGAGAACACTGAATAAGTATCTGAGAGGGGCAGTGCCTCTCAAATCTGCTGCATGAAACTACAGAAGGTTCATGCTGGAAGTTTGATTTGCACCAACCAGGCCCTGCACTCTGACTGAGTGTGCCTGCTGCACAATCTGGAACTAGAGCACTGTGGATCAAACCTGCTTCAAAAGGACTAAAGAGGGGACTCCCTGCAAGCTACAGGTTGACAGAGCTCCACCGAACCATCACCACCAAGAATCCCTAGCCTGGAGTTTTCACTTTTTTCCCCAAGTGGATTGAGGGAATTGAAGCCCTAAACTTTCAAGGACCATCTTGGAGCTTCCAGACCCTTGCAGTAAGTTCGTATAATGTGGGACCCTAAAAGGAACTTCAAGAAGAAGTTCCAGAAGTTTGAAGAAGTTTGGAGCAACTTTAGAAAAAAGCTCCATAAGTGGACTGCTTCGACCTGGTCAGCCAAGCCTGCGACCTTCAACAGCGAGCTGGCCTGCCCTCCAGGTTCGGCCCACTGAAAAGCTCCGGAGGTCCGACTTCCAGAGTTTGACCAGGAGCTGGTCGAAACCCAAGACGGTGAACCCTCACCAAAACCAGACTGGTGAAGAGCACCGAGGGACACCGGGAGAAAAAGCTCCGTAAACGTTTCTAAATCCGAACGTAGAAAAGGTGACCAGGACTAACTGCGAGCGTCAAGCCACCCACCGTCAACCGCGAGCCAGCCTAAATCTCTGCTTTGTCCCACTGGAAAGCTCCAGAGGTCTGACTTCCATAAGTTTGACCGAGAGCTCATTGCAAGGCAAACCCTCACCGAATCCGGACTGGCTGAGAGCTTCAAGAGTTCCCGAGAAGAAAAGCTCCAGAAAAGTTTCTAAGTCAGAAGATAAAAACTTGACCGAGACCTACTGCGAGGGGTAGCCACGCCACGCAGGGCTCCATTGCAGGCGGCCTGAAACTTTGACTTCGTCCCAGTCTAGCGCAACCAGATTTCCCAACAGGCGATAGAGGTTTGTAGGTGCTATATTGTGCTAAATCTTTAAAAAATCATATCTCAGGTTCCCTAGCTTGGATTATTTTAATTTTTAGCTCATTTTAAAGATAGAAATATTTCCTATTTTTATAAATTGGTGTTGTATTTTTATTGTGAGTTGTGTCTTAATTATTCACTGAATTGGTGTTTTGAATGCTTTACATACCTGTCTTTGAAGTTAAGCCTGCCTGCTCACAGCCAAACTATCACAGTTTGAGCATGGGAATAATTTTCTAAAACCTATTCTGAGCCCTATAATGTGGTATTTTGCCAGGGGTTGATGCATATTTACCCCTACAAAAAATCAATTTTCTAACGGCAGCAAAATAAGGGTACTGAAGTCAGGTGATGTTGATGGCCAGCACCGCCACTCTGAAAATGTATCCAGGAACACTGACTTTATATAATTGAGGTAATACGGGTTGAGGGTAGGAAGTAGGACATAAACAGGGCACACAAGTTTTCACAATGTCTCACGTAAATTAGTGGCAGAACCAGAGTTCCTGTGCATTATGGTTGTATGAGAGGGAAGGGTTAAGAGTAAGACAATGAGATAGCGCTACAGATAACGGGATTCCACAGTCTGGCACCTTTTTAAGAAAGAAATGTTACTATTGCTGCAGTATGTGCGGGATTCTGATTATGGGAATAAAGACTGCAATAACACCGGGTATTAGGGTGGCTATCTCACTCCATGCGGGGTGCAAACCAGAACTGCTTCAAAATGTATTTAAAAAGTCAGTTCATAGGGGCGGGGTGCAAGCCTTTCACTTCATGCGTGGGAGCTGTGTTTATTTATCGGTGTCATGGAAGCACCTTGTCAGGCAGGGGCGGGTGAGGAAAGGAGGCGAGTGAAAACAAGAAACGCCCGTCAGGGGAGGGTGAGAGGGGAGACCCGCCCCGGCGATCCTCGCCTCGGGCCCCCGGAGATGCTGACCGCACGCGCCTGACAGGGATTCCAAGGCTCAGGGTTGTTGCTTCGAGGAGAGGCTCGTTGACGGAAATTGCACCGGGTGATTTACCTGTTGTCGTTCCGGACTACACCCTCCATTTATCTCTTAGTGGTGAACACGGAGAAGCGGTTCCCCTGTCACACTCCAGAGCGCCAGTGAAGACCGCACCATGTGAAACGTGAAAGATAAGATCACAATCTTAACGTAGATGATGTCAACTCCTTCACTCGATAATTATAACCTACTTACGTATCAATGATCCCTGTTAGAAAATAGAAATTAGACTTTTTTTTTTTTAGAATCCTTTAGCATTTGTTAAGCCTTGCAATATTATTACGTGTATGGCACTCTTTTTAATCGCTTTACATACGATAAATGTACATAAAATGTTTAAACAAATAAAGGCAAGGCAAACCTATATCAGTATAATTTATTAACGTGTAATTTGAGGGAAAAAAGCTGCTTATCGGAGTTATCGCCAGAGTTATCTTTGCTTAATGTAGGCCCACTTGGAGATCAAAGCAATGAAAGTATATTTTTTTTAATTCTATCGCATCCGAAATATTACTAGCACATTTGTCAATAATAAAACACATTGGGTAAAATCTATCATGCCTTTGCGTTGGTCGTGTCAGCAAAAGTGGAGCAAACCAGCACAAAGGCTTGAATTGGGATTTATTTTTCAGTTAAAATGTTTATTTGTGTAGGAAAGTAGCACCAAAGTAATAAGTAGAGCTTTGCGTTACTTGGAGTTCTGTGGTGGCACATGGGCGTTTCCATGCAACCAGTGGCGGCTGGTGACATTTGAAAGTGGTAGGGCGTAAAATTTGTGTGGGAGTGCACCGCAGTGAGCGATCGAAGTGAGCGAGCCTGAATGACCTAAGATGGGTTCCGGGGGATTTCCCCCGAGGATTTTTAAAAAAAAGAGTGGGCAAACTGGGACATCTTAAGGGTTTTGGGGGCCCTGGGCCAAACATATTTAGGGGGCCCCTGTTAGGAACAGCTTTGTATACATGGTCCAGTTTCAGCTGTTTCATGCCCTCTTTGACCAGGTCACTGACAGTGCACAGCCATTCCTCCAAAATTCGAAATGTGTTTAAATCTATAGTATTCATGGATAGTGATGACGTGTTTTCAATATTGCAAAAAATAGAAAGTTGAAGTGCACTCCTGTTCGTCAATGTTTCATCTGTATACTCATTTAGTGCGTGCATCCCGGTAACGCGGTCCGCCCTACGGCCACGTGGGTAAAAGTAGCATCAAATCATTTGGGAACGTATTTTCGCTCCCATGCCGGAAGCACTGCTGTTGTATCGCAAAGATTATGCCACAATTAATTCCATTTAAATCGTTT
The DNA here is from genome assembly GCF_964204655.1 of Triturus cristatus. NCBI lineage: Eukaryota > Metazoa > Chordata > Amphibia > Caudata > Salamandridae > Triturus > Triturus cristatus. The sequence continues at coordinate 1,100,892,845 of NC_140585.1, read as the reverse complement.
TATTCAAGGTATTCCAAACTTTTCATTTGCCTTCTCAGTTCGTTCTTTCACATGTAATCCATTTTATGTATAAAAATCTGATGCAGTAGGTATGCCCATCCAGGCCTTTTCGCTAAAGCAGGACATATACATATTTCATCCTCAGTAGTGTATCATTCCCAATGCATTTCGGGCTACTTCATCGCCCTTCGTCAGGGGTTCACTACAAATATAAACAACGAATTTAGACAATATATTTAGAGTTAAAAAACATAATACATTTTTAAACTAGTGAATGCTCATTATATATGCATTTTACATGCCTCGAACGGCGTTCTCCCTCTCATAACAACCAACATTAAACTTAGATGCAATATCAACCCATCATACTCAGTCCCATGTTTATACACCATCTAGAAATGTCACCCCTCTGTCTCAATGTTCAAATTAACCCCTACTCATTAAACCAAACCTCGTGGAAGTACTCCCATACCTGTGATACATGTCCATTCCTGATCTCATTACTTCTTTTCCCAAAAAACCGCCTATCAACTCACTCTCACCTGTTTCCCTTTTTAAACTCGTCAGACCCCTCCCTCTCATCGTCTAAATCAGAAACTACAGAACCCATAATCCTCCACTATGTTGTACCCAAGCTCCATAACATTAGGGACATCGTTGTTCTTCAAACCCACATCCGGTTGTTACTATATTACTCCGCCCACCCTTACGATGTTAATTATTACGCTCGTAATCTGATGTACTATGAGACATTAAAAATAAATGCAGATATTAAATGAAATTTCAGATGTTAAAATCCATATTCAAAACAAGCATATGGTCACTTTGTTCGCGTTATGCTTGTAAATTCAAAACAATACGTCCGTCACGTTGATAATCGCGGGAGTAGTTCAAACAAACTCCCCCTTGGTGAGGAGAATGAGTTTTACATGTGACCATCCATTTTGTCCTTTAAACCATATGATCCATGGGTGCTACTTCAGTTAGGGCTGAAACTGTTAATTGCAAAAAATAGAAAGTTGAAGTGCACTCCTGTTCGTCAATGTTTCATCTGTATACTCATTTAGTGCGTGCATCCCGGTAACGCGGTCCGCCCTACGGCCACGTGGGTAAAAGTAGCATCAAATCATTTGGGAACGTATTTTCGCTCCCATGCCGGAAGCACTGCTGTTGTATCGCAAAGATTATGCCACAATTAATTCCATTTAAATCGTTTTATTCAAGGTATTCCAAACTTTTCATTTGCCTTCTCAGTTCGTTCTTTCACATGTAATCCATTTTATGTATAAAAATCTGATGCAGTAGGTATGCCCATCCAGGCCTTTTCGCTAAAGCAGGACATATACATATTTCATCCTCAGTAGTGTATCATTCCCAATGCATTTCGGGCTACTTCATCGCCCTTCGTCAGGGGTTCACTACAAATATAAACAACGAATTTAGACAATATATTTAGAGTTAAAAAACATAATACATTTTTAAACTAGTGAATGCTCATTATATATGCATTTTACATGCCTCGAACGGCGTTCTCCCTCTCATAACAACCAACATTAAACTTAGATGCAATATCAACCCATCATACTCAGTCCCATGTTTATACACCATCTAGAAATGTCACCCCTCTGTCTCAATGTTCAAATTAACCCCTACTCATTAAACCAAACCTCGTGGAAGTACTCCCATACCTGTGATACATGTCCATTCCTGATCTCATTACTTCTTTTCCCAAAAAACCGCCTATCAACTCACTCTCACCTGTTTCCCTTTTTAAACTCGTCAGACCCCTCCCTCTCATCGTCTAAATCAGAAACTACAGAACCCATAATCCTCCACTATGTTGTACCCAAGCTCCATAACATTAGGGACATCGTTGTTCTTCAAACCCACATCCGGTTGTTACTATATTACTCCGCCCACCCTTACGATGTTAATTATTACGCTCGTAATCTGATGTACTATGAGACATTAAAAATAAATGCAGATATTAAATGAAATTTCAGATGTTAAAATCCATATTCAAAACAAGCATATGGTCACTTTGTTCGCGTTATGCTTGTAAATTCAAAACAATACGTCCGTCACGTTGATAATCGCGGGAGTAGTTCAAACAAACTCCCCCTTGGTGAGGAGAATGAGTTTTACATGTGACCATCCATTTTGTCCTTTAAACCATATGATCCATGGGTGCTACTTCAGTTAGGGCTGAAACTGTTAATTGCAAAAAATAGAAAGTTGAAGTGCACTCCTGTTCGTCAATGTTTCATCTGTATACTCATTTAGTGCGTGCATCCCGGTAACGCGGTCCGCCCTACGGCCACGTGGGTAAAAGTAGCATCAAATCATTTGGGAACGTATTTTCGCTCCCATGCCGGAAGCACTGCTGTTGTATCGCAAAGATTATGCCACAATTAATTCCATTTAAATCGTTTTATTCAAGGTATTCCAAACTTTTCATTTGCCTTCTCAGTTCGTTCTTTCACATGTAATCCATTTTATGTATAAAAATCTGATGCAGTAGGTATGCCCATCCAGGCCTTTTCGCTAAAGCAGGACATATACATATTTCATCCTCAGTAGTGTATCATTCCCAATGCATTTCGGGCTACTTCATCGCCCTTCGTCAGGGGTTCACTACAAATATAAACAACGAATTTAGACAATATATTTAGAGTTAAAAAACATAATACATTTTTAAACTAGTGAATGCTCATTATATATGCATTTTACATGCCTCGAACGGCGTTCTCCCTCTCATAACAACCAACATTAAACTTAGATGCAATATCAACCCATCATACTCAGTCCCATGTTTATACACCATCTAGAAATGTCACCCCTCTGTCTCAATGTTCAAATTAACCCCTACTCATTAAACCAAACCTCGTGGAAGTACTCCCATACCTGTGATACATGTCCATTCCTGATCTCATTACTTCTTTTCCCAAAAAACCGCCTATCAACTCACTCTCACCTGTTTCCCTTTTTAAACTCGTCAGACCCCTCCCTCTCATCGTCTAAATCAGAAACTACAGAACCCATAATCCTCCACTATGTTGTACCCAAGCTCCATAACATTAGGGACATCGTTGTTCTTCAAACCCACATCCGGTTGTTACTATATTACTCCGCCCACCCTTACGATGTTAATTATTACGCTCGTAATCTGATGTACTATGAGACATTAAAAATAAATGCAGATATTAAATGAAATTTCAGATGTTAAAATCCATATGCAAAACAAGCATATGGTCACTTTGTTCGCGTTATGCTTGTAAATTCAAAACAATACGTCCGTCACGTTGATAATCGCGGGAGTAGTTCAAACAAACTCCCCCTTGGTGAGGAGAATGAGTTTTACATGTGACCATCCATTTTGTCCTTTAAACCATATGATCCATGGGTGCTACTTCAGTTAGGGCTGAAACTGTTAATTGCAAAAAATAGAAAGTTGAAGTGCACTCCTGTTCGTCAATGTTTCATCTGTATACTCATTTAGTGCGTGCATCCCGGTAACGCGGTCCGCCCTACGGCCACGTGGGTAAAAGTAGCATCAAATCATTTGGGAACGTATTTTCGCTCCCATGCCGGAAGCACTGCTGTTGTATCGCAAAGATTATGCCACAATTAATTCCATTTAAATCGTTTTATTCAAGGTATTCCAAACTTTTCATTTGCCACATAATGGCGCCCGAACAGGGACACTTTCTCATCTCACGCGCCGGCGGTGCGTTGCAGGCCCGGTCTCCTGCCACAGCTGGACGGACCATAACGCGTACCAGCAGGATTTCCTGTAGCTCCCTCCGGTCAAGCGGGGGCGACTGAGGCTGCGATCAACCCAGACGAGGCGGTGAGAAGTGCGAAGTATCCCGACCAGAGCCTAGCTGAGAGAGCAAGATCCGAGGTATACAGAGGCCCACCAGGTTTTCGAAGTCCCGATGTCCAGAGGGTCCGCTGTCCGCAGTCATCGAGTCCCGTCCATTCTCTGAGGCCTTCCGTTTCAAGGAGCTACTCGGTGAGTACCATCGCCGGGGAGGCGTGTTGACGCGCACATAGGTTGTGCCGGTCAAGACGGATTTGGGTACACAAATCCGGTCTGCACTGTTTAGCAGTGTATATGTACTGTTTAGCAGTATATCAAGTATTCCGAAGTATTCAGTTATTGTCAAGAATTCAGCTTGGTGATTAGTTATGCAGACTGTCATCATTGTCGGTCATTTTTTAAAATGTTTAATGTTTAATGTTTAAAGTGTTCAAATGTCTTGCATATTGTGGTATGAATGATTGTTCATTGTTCACTGTTCAATTATTGTGTTTTTTCGTATTAAGTGAGTTCAAGAGTAAGTATCAGATCAGTTGTCAATATGCCGCTCTTCTCGAAGTTAAGACAGATTACTACTAGAAAAGGGGTGCTTGAAGAAGCAGTTCCTATTCCTCCTAGGGACACTCCAGGGCATTTTATGTATCACAAGCATGGCTTAGATGCCATATTATTTCTTGATTTATGGGTAGATTATACCAAGGGATTGCCAGAAAGTCAAAGGTGGCCCGCAGCGGGAACCTGGGATGCAGAGTGCATCATGAAAGTGGAGGAAGAGTTATGGAAAAGGAAAGTCAGACAGTCACAGAAAGACGCTGTTGAGTTATGGCGTAAAGAATCTCATAGACGTACAGAAAAAGCACGTAGACAAGAAGAGAGGAGTAAAGAAAGTTCAAAGAAAGTTCAAGAAAATCTATTAATTGAGGAAGGTATCCGAGTGAAATCAGAACAAGTAGATAGGCAAAGAAATGCTCTTATGAATGGTATGTATCCCCTTCTAGCCGAAGGACTACCTAAGGCTGTTCCAGAGATGCCAAAAGACTTGCCACCCCCATTATTTCCAATTAAGGTACATCCTAAAGGGCATCCCAGAACCGCAGAAGATGTTTTTCTTTCCTCATATCTAGATGACGCAGCCCCCGAGTATGCTAACCCCGCACCACATAGACCGTCTGGCGGAGGGGTTCAACGTCAGGATCAGGTATCTGTCCCCGTGCAACAGCAAGTCCCGACACAAGCTCCGGCAAGCACATCTGTTTCCGCATCTGTCTCCGCAATCGATTCTACAGTGGTATCCACACCTATAGTTGCTGTGTCACGTTCGACGAATCCATTCACACCCGACGCCCCAGATGGGGCCACGGGAGGTGCTAGCAATACTTTTACGCCACCTAGAATAAATAAACTTGTTTTTCAAGAATCAGCGCATTCACGTACACCCAAATTCGTAAGTGAACGTGCGCTTAAGGAACTTCTTATAGATTGTAGATATGACCCTGTGGTCGGTCAAGAGGACGAAATGGTCCTGGCATCATTACGCATCAGACGAGCCGCAGGGTATCTAGCGAAGTTACCAGGAATGACTACGCATCTAGATAAGATATATCATTTTGTTCAAACAGGGCGAGATCCAGAATGTATTAATAGAGCTATGGAATTCCAGAAAGTAGAGATACAGGGGGAACTGTTACGTTTCCTCATAAACTGTATGATCAGAAATCAAGACCGACCGGGGGTAGACCCGAATGCAATGCTTATTCTTACAAGATGGAGCCAGAATATATCAGAAGGGAGACACGATAAGCAAAACTGTATAATAGCCATGTGCCGAAAAATCCGTAAAGAAATAGAACGTATTCATGAAGAAAGATTGGAAACAGACGAGTTCGAGCAAGATGAAGTGTCCGAATCAGGGAATTCCGCAAGACAGCCAGAGACCATAGCCTACGTAGGCAGAGGAAGATCCTGTAATAATACTAGATGCTTTTCTGATCCCATACACTCTGTATGTCCAAATAATAGCAAAACGTATCCGACGCCTGTAATAAATCTGAAGTCTCCTGAACATTTGTTTCAAGCCGCAGATAAAATACTACGAGAACGAAGGGGTTACCACCTCCTCGATTCCATGGATGAGCAAGAATTAGCCAGATCAGCCGTTCACTGGATTGACAGTCCTGAAAAATACGGTGATGAGACCGTAGCACACACGTTTTTTAACCTCAGTGCAGATGAACAACGTTTAGCTGGAATCTATATGATTCAGCAACTCCTTATATTATATAAGAGCCAACATGCTGACCCTGGTCCTTTACCTGATATATTAACGGAACTACTCGCGAACAGATGGAGAGGTTCTAGTAACAAGTTAATTAAAGAAATATTAGTGTCACGTAAACAGTATGTCCTTTTTGTAAGTCCGGATTCTTTCTCGCTGCCCCGCAAAGAAAGAACGCCGTATTATATGGATAGACAAAATCCCTTACGAGAAGTGCACCCAATAAAAGGCGAAGACAATCAGTTTCACCGTGTATTTGTATACACACCCATAACAAAAATTGAATTGTTAGAAATGAAGAAAGTAGTACCCAGTCATGACAAAGACCCAGCGGGTTTCCACCGAGAAATTAAGGACATGTTACTGATGGGAGAGTATACCTATCCTGATATTATGACGATATTAAAGGTGCTCTTGCCTGCAGGCATTTATGAAAAACTGAAAGAAAAAGAGTGGGAAGTGGGAGACCAAAAGATAGATTGGACAGCATTAGAAATGGAAGAAAAGGCCCGAACTGCAGGTTCAGGGCTCGGGGATAAAGTTAAAGCATTACCAGGTTTACTAGTACAAGTACTGCCACGTTTATTAACTACGAAAAAGGAAGATTGGGGTGCAATCTCAGCCTGTAAACAAAAGCATGATGAAGACACAAGTGATTATTATGCCCGATTTGAAAAATGTTTTGGAATAAATAGTGGTATAAAAACAAGTAGTGAGTCGTATCCACATTTATTTGTGACAAAATTAGTAGAAAATGCATTACCTCCAGTAAAGAATAGAATATTGAAATTCGAGAGTACCTGGCAAAGTAACACTCCGTCACAAATGCTACAAATGTTACAGTATCATCACAATAGAATTAGAGATGAACAAGAGCACGAACAAAGACGTATGAAAGATACAAAAATGAAAATGCTAGTGTCTCAGACAGTACCAGCTGAAGGACATAAAAAGGGTATGACACATTCCGATTCAGCAGGACCGGTAAAAGGGACATGCAATTATTGCAAAAAGCCAGGTCATTACGTACACGATTGTCCAGTTTTAAAACATAATATCGCCATAGGTAAAACACAAGAAAGACTGCGGCCACTCAGACAAGATCAGAATGAACAAGGAGCTATGCAGCATGCTCAGGCCATGCCAGCCTCACAACAACCCATACAGTTTGTGCCAGCTGCACCACCGTTGCCTGCTACTGCCACACAAACCACAACACGACAAATGTATCAGACCGCACAGTATGAATACCCTGAGTATCAGCGTTACGCATGAACCAGCCTAGAGAGGGAAGTTGACTTACCCCTTATTGAGATTCCTGTAGATCAAGAAGGACCTTATGTACATAGTGAATTATTAGGTCAAGACAGGAAATTTTTACTAGATACAGGGGCAAGTCGAACAACAATAAAGCGTAGTGAAGTTCCAGGGGCACCCCTCTCAGGCTCTCAAAATGTTTCCCTTGGTTTTTCAGGAAAGCCTATCGTTAATGAGGTATCACAGCCACTTCCACTTACGATTGGTCCCCTGACACGAACTACTGATTTATTACTTACCAAATCCTGTCCAGAAAACTTGTTAGGTATCAAGACATTAAAAGCCCTAGGGGCTATTATCTGTTGTTCTCCGGAAGGAGTAAGATTGTTTCTACGTGATTTTAAAGGTCATTATATATCAAGAGACATGGATCGCCGATTACAGACTTTACCAGCGCATCTATGGGCACGAGGCCCTACTGATGTTGGTTGCATGAACATTACACCATACCGAGTCACATTGAAAGCAGGAGTGGTACTACCACGAATGCGACAATACAAGTTACCGCAAGATGCTGTAGTGGCTTTGCTGAAAATCATTGATGAGCTAATTGCCCAAGGAGTAGTTGTAGAAACAGACTCCAATGTATGTAATTCACCGATAATTCCGATTCTTAAACGAACTGATCCTACTGCTCCGCCAGTATATCGATTGGTTATTGATTTGCGTGAACTAAACAAGTGCATTGTGCCACAATTTCCTGTGGTCCCCGATATATCATCATTATTGACAGCAATTGATTCCGAAGCAACATTCTTTACTGTAATTGATCTCAAGAATGCCTTTTTCAGCGTCCCCATAGATCCGGAAAGCCAATATTTGTTCGGATTCAGTTTAAATGGGCGCAGTTTTAAATTCTCACGCGCTCCCCAAGGATTCACAGAAAGCCCCAGCATCTACAGCCAAGCACTGAAACGAGAACTTGACAGTATCCACATGCCAGTCAATACTGCACTGCTTCAATATGTCGATGATCTGCTGATCACCGCGAGAAGCGAACCCGAATGTGAAAAGGCTTCTCTGACAGTTTTACATTTTCTAGCCGACAAGGGGCACAAGGTGTCTCCTTCTAAGCTGCAATTCTGTGTCCAGCGAGTTATTTATCTTGGTCACTCGCTGTCCAAGGAGGGAAGGCAGCTTACACCAGATCGCATCCAGTTAATTGCTAACATGTCAATACCCCAGACACAAAAGGAGGTGCGGGCTTTCATAGGCCTCACTTCATATTGTAGGCAGTGGATCCCTCAATATGCATTCCTAGCAAAACCACTCATTCAGTTGACAACACGGGAGGCAGTCACATCGACTGTCCTCCCTTGGACTCAGGAACATACACAAGCTTTTGAAAGCTTAAAGAAAGCTTTATGTCAAGCACCTGTTTTAGCAACACCATGTTATAGCAAACATTTTACACTCTTTGTTACAGAACGCGAAGGTACTGCCTTGTCAGTACTCACTCAGGAACAAGCAGGATCACGCAAGCCATGTGCTTATTTTTCCAGTACATTAGATCCCGTAGCTCAGGCTTTGCCTGCGTGCCTGAAATCAGTGGCAGCAACAGCTTTAGCAATCAGACAAAGCGATGCCATAGTGTTAGGACATCCATTGACAGTACAAGTACCACATGCAGTAGAAGTTCTTGTGAACCGAACACAAACACAACACTTGACCATAGCAAGACTTACCGGTTATGAACTGACATTGTTTCAGCCACACATAGAGATCCGACGTTGTAATACATTGAATCCTGCTACACTGTTACCTGTAATTGGAACAGACCCACTAGCTCATGATTGTGTTGAAATTATTGAAATAAAGACGAAACCTAGACAAGACTTGACAGACGTTCCATTGTTAGATCCAGACCTGACGTTGTATGTAGACGGATCGTGCATGAGAACAAGTACAGGAGATTTAGTGGCCGCGTATGCAGTCACAACAGACACTGAAGTTATTGAGACAAACTGTATAGATACTTTGTCAGCCCAAGCAGCAGAACTTATTGCTCTAACACAAGCCTGTATTCAAGCCACAAATAAGAAAGTTAATGTATACACTGACTCACGTTATGCATTCGGAGTTGTACACGACTTCGGCGTGCTGTGGCGAGAGAGAGGTTATTTAACTTCCCATGGTGCCCACATTCAGCACGGACCCCTCATTCATGCCTTATTAGATGCAATACATCTACCCACTGCTATATCGATTATGAAATGTAAAGCACACACGAAGGTTACTGATATCATTTCTCAAGGCAATGATTTAGCTGACAGAACAGCTAAACAGACTGCTCAGACTCGCACATTCGACATGACAAAGCCAATAGTTCAGACACCAACACAGTGTATGACAATTAAGGATCCCGCACTTGACGTAATTGACATACAGACACATGCTACTGCAGAAGAATTAAAGAAATGGACTGAACTAGGAGGGATCCAGACAGATCAGGGATGGATGACGAAGGAGAAATCTGTATGGTTTCTTCCTGACTCTATGGTCCAAGCCGTTATAGCTACAGTTCACAGTCCGGCGCATTTAGGGGAGAAAGCTATGCTAGATAGCATTCAACACATTTGGTTCAATAAACATTTACGAGCAGCAGCTAAACAAAAAGTCCGTACCTGTATGATATGTTGCCAGTTCAACCCAGGAAAAAGTGTTCCCGTAGAACAGGGTGGATTTCAGACTCCTGATCATCCTTTTGAAGTGCTCCAAATGGATTATATCCAGATGGAACGATGTCGAGGATTCAAATATGTTCTTGTAGTTGTCTGCGCTCTCTCCCGATGGACTGAGGCGTACCCAGTATCAGATTACACGGCCCCGACTACTGCCAAACAGTTAGTTCGAGAATTCTTCCCACGGTACGGTTTACCACGTGTTGTATATTCAGATAACGGCCAGCCTTTCTCATCCGAATTAATGAAACATGTCTCACTTTTGTTGGGATATCAGTGGAAATTCCACTGTGTCCGACACCCCGAGGCAGCAGGTCTCGTGGAACGACATAATCAAATTTTGAAAATCAGATTGTCTAAAATATGTAAGGAGAAAGGTGTTGACTGGATAGTAGCCTTACCAGTTGCACTATTTTACATAAGAATGGTAGCACACTCTCGAACAGGGCTATCCCCGTATGAGGTGATCTTCGGAAGACCACCAAATATGTGGGGGACGCCTATACCACGTAAAATAACTGATGTTAATTGTAATATGCTGACAGATTACTTGGCTTCCTTGATGTCTGCACTACAATCTTGTCGTTCACAGGTAGCTGCAGCCTTTCCTGACAACACTGAGGTGAAACCCCATGACGTTGTTCCGGGTGATCTGGTGTTTGTGAGGAATTTCGACCAAAAGACCCAGTTGGAGCCCAGGTGGAAAGCACCCAAGCTAGTCCTGTTGACCACAAGAACAGCCGTGAAAGTTGAGGGCCGCAAGGGCTGGATACATTCCAGCCACATCAAGAAATTTCATGGACTATCCTCGGATATAGACACTGTGCCCTGCACTCCCTCACAGACTGATTCAAAACTTCCCTTTGTTGAACAGAATGACTCTCAGAACTATAAATTAAAGCTTAGGCCCAAACAGTCGAGCAATTTGATTGTTTAAGTCCTCTCCAAGGTGAAGCGGTTGAATTGTCTCTGACATGTATCCCTTGGACCTGAGTAGAGAAAATACCCGAGAAATGTTGAAACGACAGGCGTATTGTAAATCACTGCGTAGCTACTGTATGAGGACATTATTAATTCTGTTTTTATTGAGTCTTTTAATAATTATTACGAGTGTGATTTTGCACATATATCATCCTATTTCTAGACATGTTTATAATGTTGCTGCTGAACATTCTTTTAGTGACCTACCGCCACATGAATTATCTTATAGACTTGCGCTGCGCAATAACACTTTCATTAGTATGTTACATCATTCCCATCAGACTAGTAATGCCACCAATTGTTGGGTGTGTGGCCGACTCCCTCCCTATCAGAATAACAAAGGAGTTCTGCCTTTTTTTCCACATCCGTTCACACATAATGGCTCCTGTGGAGCATGGTTTAGTTTACTAAATTCCATAGACCCAGACACAGCAGTTTATCAACAACATTGGATATGGGGAAATCTGAATCTAGTTTTATTCAAAGTCTGTCACCCTAATAAGGAGGGTCACCCCAGTAGAACAGGAACTGATCTAGAAAATGAAGTGTATAAATTAGGTAATTTTACACCTAATCTTATGATTCTGAATGTCAAATCCGAAGTTGAACTAATTCTGCCCACTATGTCAGTATTTCCAGTTAAGGGTGAATTATGTGTAAGAAAAGTTGGTTCCATACATATGGGCCATAGCAAATGCGTTACTACAGTAGAATATAGTGATCAAGGTAAATCTTCATTTAGAGCTTCTCGCCATTCTTACTTTATATGTGGTCAGACGGCATATATGCGTCTGCCTCTAGATTGGGATGGTACCTGTTACATAGCATTCCTTTTGCCACCTGTTTTCCTAGCTCCTCCTGATTATTATCGAAATGTTCATTTAGTACACAATAGAGAGCGAAGAGATCTCCCAGTTGTCGATTATACTGAGACGGCATGGGACAAGTATGTAGATTTCAATAAAGGTATCTTTCCCTATATAGGTACAATATCAAATAGTAAGCTGATACGTAGACTAACCAAGACTCTTGAAGCTGTAGTAAACGAGACTATAGCCGCCCTAGGCAATCTGACAGAGGAACAATCAGTGATGAGAATTGTTGTTCTTCAGAATCGTCTTGTCCTTGACGTCATCCTGGCCGATAGGGGCGGAGCTTGCAGGGTCATCGGATCCAGCTGCTGCATATTCATACCAGAAAATTCGCCATCTGTATATAAAGCTATAACACGCCTTCATAAGATTGTGAGCCAGATACACGAGAATCCAGGCACTTGGACGTGGTCCGGGTGGTTTTGGAGTGTGATATCAGCCTGGGGATGGAGAGTTCTATCCTTCCTAGGTATTGGCCTTCTTATGCTCTTCAGTTGCTGTTTATGCCTGCAATGTGGACCAGCGATTTGTGGTCTGTGTGCCACATCGTGCATTCCATATCAAGGTTCTCGTTCAAAATGCCGGAAGAAGAAGGAAGAAGAAATGATGCTCCATGAGCAAATCGATGGAATAATGAAGATTGATATCTCTTGAAGGGCAAGTAGGGGACAAGGAGGGAATGTGGAAATGTGGATTTTCCTGATCAGTTATGTCCCCTATCTTGGACCCCAACGGTTCTATATGCATGTTACAAGTACATGTATGTTCCCTCCAGTTCCAGTTTCCAAGACGCAAACATATGTGCGTCCACCGTCAACATGTTCTCTGTCAGATCCGCCATCAATGGGCTGGATATTCGATTCCTAAGTATGAAAGGCCACCGACTTTATATGGCTAAGTTACTCTATTTTTACAGTTCAGGCAGAATAGGCCCGATTCTGTCTTCAAAGCCTTTCCCTGCTCTCTGTCTCTGACAGCTTCAGCTTGAGCCCGCATCTGTATCCATGAACTTTGTCCTACTCCCTGTGCAGCTAACGGTGCCTGCCTCGGCCAGTTTCGCCTGCCTGCCAAGAAGCTGTATTTCACCTTCGAATTATCTACTTTGCTTTTCAGCCGATGCATTCCTGTCTAGTGATTTAGGTAAACATTTCCTTTAGCTCCCAAGCAAAGGACTCGGCCTTTCCGTCCTCATGCAAGTAATTCATAGCCCTGTTGCCATGGAAAGTTTTCTGCCCCTCGCATCTCATATAGGCACTTAGACGTTTGAACACGCACTCACAGTCAGTATAGAATAGATTCTGCCCGAGAGTCCTTCCTTGTGGATAACATAGTTCTCTAAACATAGGATGTTAGATATGATTTGGGATTAGGTTGACTTGACCCCCCAGACTTTTCGTCTCCACATGTAGAGCTAAATGTCAAGTCCCCTTCACCCCCTAGTTGCACGTCAATTACAGGTCAAGCTGCTGCGCGCGCATCTATGTTAAGTATTATCTTATAGATCCACCTATGTATGATAATCAGAGCCAATCATGTTTCTTTTTGCTCCTTATTACGCCTAGTTTCGATTACGTATTTACTATGTCATTTCTCTTATCAATTGTTACGCCTTCTACATTCGTTTCATTGTAATGTATGACCTATAAAAGTTACTTCTTGTCAATAAAGTATTGTACTTCACTTCCTGAACCCTCGTGGTGACGGAACCTGAAGGCCGCCACTCGAGTCGGCCATTTTGGAATAAAGCCCATTCAGAAAACCTCTTATACCACGGATTCTGCCTCTTATTATTCTGAGCTATTTTACTTTATTTTAGATTCCGTATGAAATTCAGTCTAGGTAAAAGAATATTTACCACATAATGGATTTTAACATCTGAAATTTCATTTAATATCTGCATTTATTTTTAATGTCTCATAGTACATCAGATTATGAGCGTAATAATTAACATCGTAAGGGTGGGCGGAGTAATATAGTAACAACCGGATGTGGGTTTGAAGAACAACGATGTCCCTAATGTTATGGAGCTTGGGTACAACATAGTGGAGGATTATGGGTTCTGTAGTTTCTGATTTAGACGATGAGAGGGAGGGGTCTGACGAGTTTAAAAAGGGAAACAGGTGAGAGTGAGTTGATAGGCGGTTTTTTGGGAAAAGAAGTAATGAGATCAGGAATGGACATGTATCACAGGTATGGGAGTACTTCCACGAGGTTTGGTTTAATGAGTAGGGGTTAATTTGAACATTGAGACAGAGGGGTGACATTTCTAGATGGTGTATAAACATGGGACTGAGTATGATGGGTTGATATTGCATCTAAGTTTAATGTTGGTTGTTATGAGAGGGAGAACGCCGTTCGAGGCATGTAAAATGCATATATAATGAGCATTCACTAGTTTAAAAATGTATTATGTTTTTTAACTCTAAATATATTGTCTAAATTCGTTGTTTATATTTGTAGTGAACCCCTGACGAAGGGCGATGAAGTAGCCCGAAATGCATTGGGAATGATACACTACTGAGGATGAAATATGTATATGTCCTGCTTTAGCGAAAAGGCCTGGATGGGCATACCTACTGCATCAGATTTTTATACATAAAATGGATTACATGTGAAAGAACGAACTGAGAAGGCAAATGAAAAGTTTGGAATACCTTGAATAAAACGATTTAAATGGAATTAATTGTGGCATAATCTTTGCGATACAACAGCAGTGCTTCCGGCATGGGAGCGAAAATACGTTCCCAAATGATTTGATGCTACTTTTACCCACGTGGCCGTAGGGCGGACCGCGTTACCGGGATGCACGCACTAAATGAGTATACAGATGAAACATTGACGAACAGGAGTGCACTTCAACTTTCTATTTTTTGCAATTAACAGTTTCAGCCCTAACTGAAGTAGCACCCATGGATCATATGGTTTAAAGGACAAAATGGATGGTCACATGTAAAACTCATTCTCCTCACCAAGGGGGAGTTTGTTTGAACTACTCCCGCGATTATCAACGTGACGGACGTATTGTTTTGAATTTACAAGCATAACGCGAACAAAGTGACCATATGCTTGTTTTGAATATGGATTTTAACATCTGAAATTTCATTTAATATCTGCATTTATTTTTAATGTCTCATAGTACATCAGATTACGAGCGTAATAATTAACATCGTAAGGGTGGGCGGAGTAATATAGTAACAACCGGATGTGGGTTTGAAGAACAACGATGTCCCTAATGTTATGGAGCTTGGGTACAACATAGTGGAGGATTATGGGTTCTGTAGTTTCTGATTTAGACGATGAGAGGGAGGGGTCTGACGAGTTTAAAAAGGGAAACAGGTGAGAGTGAGTTGATAGGCGGTTTTTTGGGAAAAGAAGTAATGAGATCAGGAATGGACATGTATCACAGGTATGGGAGTACTTCCACGAGGTTTGGTTTAATGAGTAGGGGTTAATTTGAACATTGAGACAGAGGGGTGACATTTCTAGATGGTGTATAAACATGGGACTGAGTATGATGGGTTGATATTGCATCTAAGTTTAATGTTGGTTGTTATGAGAGGGAGAACGCCGTTCGAGGCATGTAAAATGCATATATAATGAGCATTCACTAGTTTAAAAATGTATTATGTTTTTTAACTCTAAATATATTGTCTAAATTCGTTGTTTATATTTGTAGTGAACCCCTGACGAAGGGCGATGAAGTAGCCCGAAATGCATTGGGAATGATACACTACTGAGGATGAAATATGTATATGTCCTGCTTTAGCGAAAAGGCCTGGATGGGCATACCTACTGCATCAGATTTTTATACATAAAATGGATTACATGTGAAAGAACGAACTGAGAAGGCAAATGAAAAGTTTGGAATACCTTGAATAAAACGATTTAAATGGAATTAATTGTGGCATAATCTTTGCGATACAACAGCAGTGCTTCCGGCATGGGAGCGAAAATACGTTCCCAAATGATTTGATGCTACTTTTACCCACGTGGCCGTAGGGCGGACCGCGTTACCGGGATGCACGCACTAAATGAGTATACAGAGGAAACATTGACGAACAGGAGTGCACTTCAACTTTCTATTTTTTGCAATTAACAGTTTCAGCCCTAACTGAAGTAGCACCCATGGATCATATGGTTTAAAGGACAAAATGGATGGTCACATGTAAAACTCATTCTCCTCACCAAGGGGGAGTTTGTTTGAACTACTCCCGCGATTATCAACGTGACGGACGTATTGTTTTGAATTTACAAGCATAACGCGAACAAAGTGACCATATGCTTGTTTTGAATATGGATTTTAACATCTGAAATTTCATTTAATATCTGCATTTATTTTTAATGTCTCATAGTACATCAGATTACGAGCGTAATAATTAACATCGTAAGGGTGGGCGGAGTAATATAGTAACAACCGGATGTGGGTTTGAAGAACAACGATGTCCCTAATGTTATGGAGCTTGGGTACAACATAGTGGAGGATTATGGGTTCTGTAGTTTCTGATTTAGACGATGAGAGGGAGGGGTCTGACGAGTTTAAAAAGGGAAACAGGTGAGAGTGAGTTGATAGGCGGTTTTTTGGGAAAAGAAGTAATGAGATCAGGAATGGACATGTATCACAGGTATGGGAGTACTTCCACGAGGTTTGGTTTAATGAGTAGGGGTTAATTTGAACATTGAGACAGAGGGGTGACATTTCTAGATGGTGTATAAACATGGGACTGAGTATGATGGGTTGATATTGCATCTAAGTTTAATGTTGGTTGTTATGAGAGGGAGAACGCCGTTCGAGGCATGTAAAATGCATATATAATGAGCATTCACTAGTTTAAAAATGTATTATGTTTTTTAACTCTAAATATATTGTCTAAATTCGTTGTTTATATTTGTAGTGAACCCCTGACGAAGGGCGATGAAGTAGCCCGAAATGCATTGGGAATGATACACTACTGAGGATGAAATATGTATATGTCCTGCTTTAGCGAAAAGGCCTGGATGGGCATACCTACTGCATCAGATTTTTATACATAAAATGGATTACATGTGAAAGAACGAACTGAGAAGGCAAATGAAAAGTTTGGAATACCTTGAATAAAACGATTTAAATGGAATTAATTGTGGCATAATCTTTGCGATACAACAGCAGTGCTTCCGGCATGGGAGCGAAAATACGTTCCCAAATGATTTGGTGTTTTCAATATTGCAATGGATGTCAGTGTCATTACTGGGACCGGAGTCATCCCCATCACTGCCAGCAGCAACGCTGTCACTACTCTTGCTGCCAAAAGCGTCACTGGCCGTACCGTTGCCCTTACGATCTGTCTCAGCAGTGCTACTGCAACCAGCATGCAAGCATCGCTACTACTATTATCGCTGCCAACAGCGTCACTGCCAGTACCACTGCCCTTACAATCTCTCTCAGC
This sequence comes from Triturus cristatus, assembly GCF_964204655.1. Classification (NCBI taxonomy): domain Eukaryota; kingdom Metazoa; phylum Chordata; class Amphibia; order Caudata; family Salamandridae; genus Triturus; species Triturus cristatus. The sequence goes on along the minus strand of NC_140585.1, from coordinate 1,100,875,473 downwards.
AGTACTGCAGCTAGCAGCCAAGCATCGCTGCTACTACTATCGGTACCAACTCTCACAGAAGTATTATCAGTACCACTGCTACTGCCTCCAGCATGCAAGCCTCACTGGCAGTACCGCTGCGCTTGCCATCTCTCTCAGCAGTGCGACTGTCACTAGCACCAACATGCACACACCTGTGCTATGACTATCGCTGCGAAAAACATCAGTGCCTGTACCACTGCCCTTATGCTCTGTCTCAGAAGTACCACTGCCAGCAATGCATGCTTCCCTTCTACTACTGTGGCTGCCAACACCGTCACCGCCAGTGATCATCTCTCTCAGCAGCATTACCGGTACCACTATTATCAGCTCCAGCATGCTAGCTTACAGGCCAGGCAGTACCACTGCCTATGTCATCTCTCGCAGGAGTATTTGGTCAGGCTCATTCAGTGCATCTGGCTGACAGGTGGATAAGGCATAGCTAACCGAAGAGGGTAGTCCTCCAGAATCCCGAATTGAATGAAAATGAAGGAAGCATGGCTGTGCTAAGATTACGGGATTGTTCCTGAATGAGGTACAAACTCAGCTGCCCGGTATGCCTGACTGAATGTACTGGTGGATACTCTGGTCACCTGGTACATACAAAGGTCTTTGGCAGTGAATGTTCACCAGTGGAGAAGATATAAAGCTATCACTCTGAATGGAGAGCCCAAGTCATAATTTATGAAAATAAGTGAAAGCAGCCTTTAAACTGTGGGTTTTATCTTCATACATGTAAACATGGTCTCAATGAGTGGGACGCGGGTCTGTGGTACAACCCCTAAGAGCTAGTGTTACACAATCTGGTTAAGAGTGAAATCCGGGGTCTTTTATAGCTGGTGATTCCATAGTCTGCAACTGAGCCACCACGCCACATCTCCTCTCCTTTCTCCATTTCTCACCCTGCTTGGTTCCTCCTTCGAACCAACCCTCATCTCTGTAGCTGCTGGCAGTTTTAGAAACACAGGCAGCTTAGTCTGGGGAAACGTTGGAGGGGTGGAAGGTCAGAAGAAAGGGTGAAATTAAAAGAGAAAATCAGCATTATAGGCGAGGTCTCCTAAATTCAGAGTCTGCCACTGAGTCACTAAACCACATCCCCTGCTACTCTTACTCTGTCTCGGCACCCCCCCTATCCCCGATTCTCTTTCTCTTAGTTTTTTCCACCTCCTACCTTCTATCTCCCACACACATTCACTGTCTCTTTTGCCTTTCAGCTCCCCTCTCTTTTGTCTTATTCTATCCCACCGACACCCCTTTTCACAATCTACTCAGCTCAGCTGTACAACCACCTCTACTTTCTATACTTCACCCTGCATGGAAATCATTGCAGTGTGGGGCCATCCGCTGCTCTCAAAGTGACATGAATAGCTGCATTTAGCCCACACAATTCTGCATAAGAGGATCTTCTGACAATACTCCTCACTCCATACTACAAGCATACTTAAAATGTGAGCTCAGCTACAATGCAGCAAGAAATAAATAAGCCTAATAATACACCTTCAACAGTCAGTCAACCAGTCACTCTTTGTAGCGGATTTTATTTCAAAATGACAACATTTTCTACCTCCCTCGATACTTATTGCTGTATTCAAGCTGAGAAGGCAGCTCTTACCGCTGAAATATGAGCAGCCTGTGGTCACAGGTTTAAACACTGACAGGAAGGACCAAACCGCCTTTCCTCTTGCAGAGGTCGATGCAATGAGTACTGCAGAGTTAAAAGTAGTTAGCAGTGTGACAGCCTGGTCGGCACTGACAAGCGCGGCCCGGTCTATCTCAAACGGCTGCAGAGGTCCTGGACCCTCACTGTGCCTCGTGTGGTGACAGAAATGCAACGGAGGCCCGAGATTGAATCGGACCCCCGGGCCCCAAAAGACAGCACGGATGACAGCAGTGAGAGCGCTCACGCTACAACAAGCCTGTGCTCACCCTCAAATGTTGGAATGAGTCGTTCCGACATTTGAGGGTGAGCAGTTGGCCACAAAGGTCACATGGTAAAAACGAAAAGCTGCGCATATAACATACATACAAACACACACACACTCGTCTGAACGAAATCGAAATTACCTTCCCCTCCGCTCCGAAAACAGATAAAGAGCAGTTGGAGAATAAAAGCCTTAGAGAGTGCTCAGTCATTATTACTCTCGAAGGCTTTTATTTAAAATTGTCTTTCTGATTTTTATTACAACTAACTCACCGATTGTAATGAAAGGTCTCAGATCTCCCCTGGACCAAGGTTTGTACCGTCACTTTCCCAGGGAGAGAATATCAGTTCCAAACTTATGGAATATAACATTTACACAGCACTTCCTAAGGTGGGCAAACTTTCAACACTCCCCCAAAGGCAAGGCAAGAAAACAATATATACACAGCACTTCTCTAGAGCGAAATATACTTTGCAAATCACTTGTCAGGAGTAGAACAACTTCCTATGACACAATTACCTGTTAGAAGGGAATTCACCCATCCTTCTACAACAGAATACTTGGCCAAGAAGAGTCCACACCTCCTGCTACACGGAAAAGACGAATTGGTATATCTGGGATGTATTTATTAGTAAATCGCACCACACGGTAAGCCAAATGCACCTATCATAGCAGACTCTAACATATCAATAGTATGATTGAAATACACAATCAAAGCAAATATATATGTAGAAATATATATATGTAAGGATATAAGAATCAGAAAATAAGAAGGAAAGGAAAGAATCAGTAAAGAATCAAGAGACAGTTAGTAGCAGAGACACCTCACCTACTGCTTCATCATTTCACCCCACTTTGCTCAAGGGGAGTCCATTGCTTGAACCGGGCGAAAGCTCAGAGGTGACACCAGCCTCCGCTCTTCCGTGACAGCACGTCTGCTCCACGGCGTGAACTTCCACCAGGCCAGTGTAGGCTCCACTTTTTAATACAAATTCAAACACAACGAAGCTTCTAGTAAACCTTGCCCCCTCGTTCTCATGAGAGCCCGTACCAGCCACTGCATCAGTTGATCAGGCCTTTGCTATGGCTTCGAGACAGACCATGTACATTCCTCTGATAAGAACCAGTTCTCTTCAGTCAGTAAAGTGCGAAAAACATGAGAAGAGCAAAACATGCCCTCCCCACCTTTGCAGCTTCGTGCAGGCACAGAAAATAGCTTCAGTCATGAAAATTGAGTTAGTTAAGCCATGCACACAAAGGCCCAAAGCAAGATGGAATCAGAAAAGCAAGGATGACATGAAACCATGTCAAAGGCAATAGTCAGCACTGCCATAAAGCAAGGTAAAGTCAGAAATCAGAATGACATTAGACCACGTCAAAGCCAATAGGTCAAAGTCATAATTCACCTAACCCAAATAACATTATTGACTTTATCCCTCAGTATACAACATTGAGCACATGTGTGCACCATCACCCACAACACTGCACCTCGACATCCCACACCTCCTATTCTTGGCAAGACTATTCTACTAAAAGACAGCAAGATTACAGGACAGAAGAGAAGCAGGCATATGCAAACCCATCCTACATTAAGGCTAGGGTAACATAACACACTTAAGTCAGTACAAAATGGTGGTGGTTGAGGGTCATCATAGGGTGTCAGACCACAAAAGTGGCTCATTCACTACACCGATGGAACGTTCTCTCGCCCGAGCTCCTCGTGTCTGCAGACAGCGTGGCAAAGGTGGAAGCCGGAACTGGAAAATGCTGGATTTGGACACCTCCCCAGACTCCAGCCCACCAATCATTTAAAAAATAAGCAACTGAAAAAGACAGAAGTGACTGACACTCCCCCACGTCTACATTTCTTAACCAGACTGCCCTGCTCCCGCCCATTGAAATAAATGGAGGGCTTCTGACTCCTCCCTGGGCCGTGTGAATAACGCCCAAAATCAATCCCTATTTTGGCAATGAAAAATAGAGCGCGCCCACCTGTATGTCGTCACTGGCATGCTTTCTGGCTGAAGGTCGAAGAAATCTTCGTCAACCAGAAAAGCATGCACAGCAGAGCCAAGGGCCAGCCTCCCCCGCCCCCTCAAAGAAAATACCCAGATTTACACATGTTTATTCACCGAGCAGCCAGCACAATTTATTGTTAGCTGCTCGGTGTTCCATCTTGAATTTTTTTAAGCCTCCAGGGTGGCAGGGCGACGCCCATCTCGCCCCTGAGCACCAGCCGCCCCTGCATGCAACCACACATGAGTTCTGACTTAAATCGCTATCTACTAACATTGGTAGATAGTTATTTGCATCAAAATAATTACACGTTCGAGGCAAGCGTATCGTTTATGTAAACATTTTCAAACTTGCATGTGTGCTGTGCTTGCTATACAGTACACATGCAAAGTTGGAAAAGTATTAAACTATGTTTAAGCCTAGCATTTTGTACTGGAAGGGAACTATTCAAGTGCAAAACCTATACTAGAAATCAAGCAAACACCCTTGCACTCTGAGGAGCGAGAAACAGCACCATATCTATTTAGATATGAAGCTGTTCACCTCTTGCCCTTGGACACAACAAGCTGTGTTGCATCAAATCTGCCCAGTTTTATGATATCCCTTCTGTTTTTTGTTCAATAAGGCTGGCACTTGATTAAATAACTGCCATGTGAACCATTCATATTTTGCACAGTTAATAATAAAATGAGATATAATGTCCACATTCTGGTCTTAATCAGGATGTGTCCTTTCATATCGATGTATGAAGTCAAAATGAAGTCGTAAATAATTTAATATAAACTCTAACAATTTACTCTTCAGATCAGATTGGTTATGTAGAGCAGCACAGTTTTCAAACATATTTACATATCTTAAAAGGACACAATGTAATGCACAACTTTTCGCTTGGGCCAGATTCCCTGAGAACTATTTTCTGTAAGTAAGTGACAAAAGTTCACGTCAAGATCTTCTAATTGACAGCCATTTTAAATTTTCTTTACAGGACATGTCCTGCAATTATTTATTTACACAATGTACAAGGAGAAAACAACTTGAAGAAAAAAGTGATTTAGAAGAAACGATATAAGAGGAAGAGTGTTTGACCAGTGAAATATTCCCGGCCTTCCTTAAACCTCAATCAAGAGTAAATATTCCCAAATCAGAATGCTAGTTCAACCTTAGCTGCTCACCTGTATGACTGCACAATTACAGACCAAAAAAGATGCAGCACTCTGCATTTCCAACATGACATTTATGTATAAATATCTAGAGCTGTCCAGTTTCAAGGCCTGTTTCAGAGTTTGGCGGATGGGTACTTCCTCACAAATGTGACTATAATTCCGCCTGTTTTATCCTAAGTGCATTAGTATATAATGCACTTGTAATAAAGCAGACAGGACAGCCATCATGTTGGTCCTTACTAAGCAAGATTGCCCAGTTCAACAGTCTGCTATTGCCTAGCCATCGTGATTCTCTTTCTATTCCTGGCTCAATCCAATAGGTAATATAGGATAAACAATTAGCTCCATGTAGTGTGAAGGGCCACCACACCAAGAGAGATCCTTTCTTAAATCTGAGTAAAATGAGTTTTAGCTCGCTGGCAGCGGCTGCGGCTCCTTCATTAGAGCAGACGAGCGTTACCTTACTAATCCCCCCCCCCCCCCCCCCCCCCCACGAGAGTAGCAAAAGTGAAAAATAAAATGGCAAGAAAAAAAGCAAATGATTATGTGATTTTATTTTTTACTCATGTGTTGCCAGCCCAAGCCGGGCATGAAGCGGGCGGGACTACTGCTGCTGATTGCCAGCTAGGAGGAATAGTGGCCAGTCATCCCAGTTTAAAGTGCGCATGTTGGTTTGGCCAGCTGTCTTGCAACAGCCAGCCTGACGTGTACTTTAAAGCTCTCCAACCCAAGCTGTGTTAGACAGCTGGGTGGAGAGCAGGCAGAGGCCCTCATTTCATTAGAGAGCATCCAACCAATCCCGATGCTTCCTTCATGCTGGTTAATATTATCAGCAGCATGAGAGAAGCGTCTTGATTGACATGGGGAGTTGGCTCTGGGGCCTCCTGCTCAGAACCACGGCCTGGAGAAGAACACTGAGGATGCGCTGCCAGTGGGTAAGTAAAATGTCATTGCGCATGTGAGTGATTTAATACTATTTATATATTACATGTTCATTTGATGTAATCCTGCAAAATCAAAAAATGGACCAAGCACCCAAAAATAGTGCCCCACATTTGTGAATCATTGCCTTTCACAAATCATTACTTGGTTAGAGCTGGCACCTAATTCATGGCAAAATATGCAGCAAAACAAATGCCTTCCACAGCTCCTCTTCCATCCACTCCCTTCAGATCGTATGTCTCCTGCATCTTCCTTCATATCTTTCTTTCGGTCTGTGAGAAGTTGGCCTGGCATATGCTGTCCTCTAGTTATAGGGGACACCTTCTACCAGTCCAATTCGACTCTTATGGTGATTGGTTAAAGACAACCTTTAAAGAAAGCTATCCTAGTGGTAGCTGTGGAGAGCAGCCTTCAGGCTAAGTCTTGAAGGAGTGTTAAGCTTATTGTTTTACCATAGATAACCTCTTGAATAACCAAATGAAAGAGTAGTCCACACAGGTATATATATAAAATATATGTATTTATTCTAAGAATAATCCCACTAGTCTCTTTATGAGGCTAGAAGTAAAGATACAATTCAAACAAGCATTGATAGTTACAATAAATTGCACTGGAATCCTAGGGCCCCAGGGGGGGACCAACCATATATCAAAAAAGTGGTATAAGAACCACGACAATTCTACAGACAATGCCTAGGGCATTTAGGGTCGCTGGCCCCTTGTGAAACCACCCAAGGTAGTGAGGAAGGGGACACACGGGAGACGCGTGCAGTGGCTAAATCTACTGTCGGGACCTCTATTAAAGCCTATGGAGAATGTCGCGGTTGAATTTTACAAGGTTAAAAACACTTCTAGCAGGAGTTCAAGTTCAATACTTTAGAGTTAAGCTTTTGAAGGGCCCACACCCACGAGAGTACCGAGGTACCACTGTCACCTGCCCCAGGAAAGCCGGTGCATAGGTCGTTTACGATGTCGGGTCGCGGGCTGATTTTCAATGGCAAAACGTGAAGAACTGCTGCTAGCAAGAAGCGTTGTCGATGTCGTGAAGAATGAAAATGTAGATCTTGAAGAGAAGGACCTGAGAGCAGAGGGGACAGAGTCTGGGTCACTGCACAGTGACCAGGGGGCTCAAGAGAAGGAGCCCTTCAATGTCGGGTGCTTCCAGGTAGAAGAGGTGTAGCTTGGATCGTCAGCCACGGGGTCCAGGAGGCGTCAAGGAAGGCCAGCTTCTGGAGGGCAACTGTCCCATGAAGGATGAGGGTCGCTGCGGTGTTAGTGTCTGGATTGGATCCACTAAGCCTTGGCAACCGCAACCCACGCAAGAAACACAAAACTACTACTGGTGCAGACCCACGAGGTCTGAGCAAGATCCCCAGCAAGGAGACTGAAGAGCAGGCCTGGAGCAATCAGGGGAACTCTGGGAATCGAAGATTGACCTCCGCTAGGGCCCACCAGTGGAGAGACAAGGGACCGCAGGAGGCAGCAATTTGGCGTGTGTAAAGATGCGCCCACGGGTCGCCGGAGCAGGCTAGGGCGTCGATCTTTAGCACAGATGATGCTGAGAGGTTGGGTCAATAATGGGCCAAAGCACAACTTCCCCACTTGTCGGGTCGGGTGCTGTGCAAGAGGTGGCCGGTGTCATGGGGTATTGGGGATCTCGGCACCCACGGGGTCCACGGTGCTGAGCACTGCTGTGCACACTCACTGGCCTCTGCGATGCTTGGAAACCCACCTCAAGGTAGGAAAGAGTTGTCGATGTCCATAGGAGCAGCGAGGTTCCAACTGGGTCACATGCAGTGTTTCAGGTGCCTGCCAAGCAGGGGGGTAACTCCTTTACCCCAAGGGAGATTTCTTCCTTTAGCTGTGCGGCAGCAAGTCGAAGTTCAAGTCTGTGAAGTCCAAGAATAATCTGAGGCTCTGGGGACCCTGTATTCACCTTTATCCAAAGATTAGGGGAGTGTCCAGATCAGAGCCCACCAATGAGAGTTCAGGCAGGAAAGGGTGGCTACACCCTCTCCCCTTTGTGTGGTTTCCCACCTGGGCAGGGGACAGGATGCCCCTGAACCAGTGTATGCAGAAGTAGGCACTGGAGAAGCCTACGTGCAAGTCTGAAAGACATCCTATGGTGCACCCACCCAATTCCAATCCACATAGTCTGTCTGGGGAGGTGGGAGCACCTCCCTGCAACAAGATCCCTATTGTCCAGCTGCTGTGGCAGGAGGTCTGCCCAGCAACAGGCAGCCAGAGTTGTGTGGGTGGCAGGTAGCAACCATTTTGTACTACGTGTGCACTTTTAAATTGGTGTCTAAATTCTGCCGCTTTTCCCATATCGCCCCTCTAGCAGGGGGGAATCATGCCCTCAGTCCCATGGCTGGATTGGGGGTAGTATTCCTACATGTTTGACACCAAACACAATATGGTTCTGTGTAGCCATTCTCAAGTTATCACGCTATCGCGATTACTTATAATGCGGTTAAGAGTATATGGTATGGCTACACTACAAACAACCCAGCAATGGTTTTACGAAGGTTGCAGAGGGGCCCTACTCAGGTAGGGGTTCCCCCTCACACATATCTCAGCACCCTGCCTTGTAGGATTAGCAAGGCCTGCCTTAGGGGTGACCTATGAGGATATATGTGTTGTATTAAGTGGGATACAGGATACCTATATCCCTGTAAGGAGTGCAAGCACCACCTTACCCAGACTACAGTAGTGGTCTGGTGGTGTCATTTGGTATGGCTGTACCAGGGGTGGCACAATAAGTGCTGCAGCCCCTGGTAGGCCTCTGAGGGACCCATGCCCTGGGTACCTAGGGTAACATCTACAAGGGGCTTGACAGGGTGTCCTCAGTATCCAATTGGAAGGTACCTAGGGTACTCACATCAATTTAGAGAAGAAGCAGATAGGCTGGGGTCCTGGATAGCAGGGCCACAGCCTGGCTAGTGTCATAAAACAGTCAAAACATCAGCAAAAAGTTGGGGGCAACTATGCAGTCGATGCCACTCTCCTACAGGGTCCCATTCCCATCCACCACCTTTCAACCGCTCTGCATACATTTTTTTTGTATTAAACAAACTTTACTGTAGTTTTCTAACAGGTCATACAGCCTTACATAGAACACCTTTATGTACCACCCCAGATCACCCATAGCATTTCCACGATTACCATACATATGTGTTATCAGCATATTAACAATAAATATATACGCATAGCAAATAATGTGGATCAGGGACTTTCTCAAGGGTTCTAAAACCTTCCAGGCTGTCAACAGCAGACAACATCCTAACAAAAGTTCCCGTGCCTCAGTCTTCTCCTGTTACCTGGATGTAATATGTGCAACAATCTCTCTGTGCAAATAGCACTAGATTAGTCTGTGTGCCATCCAGGACCTCTAAGAGTGCTCGTTTCCAACCCCCTCCTGTGTGTGCACCATCTAGTCTCCAGTGTATCTGTGATAGTGTTTTTTGTCAAAAATAGAAACCCAATAATGCTACAATAAGGAACTCTCCACAAAAGAAAAAGAAGGAAACAAGGTTTTTCTTGTAAAACTCTCACCCACCAGGATTACAGCTTGGTGGCATGCTTCATCATCGGGCCCATCTCGTTACGCTGCGGATCGTGGCTTTCTGCAACCTACGGACTAAATGGGAGAACTTATTGATCTTATATAAGGATAAAGAAGATGTTAGAAAGGGGGAAGTGGGGGACTGTATAGTGCCGGGGTGTAGTTTTAAAAATACCTGTCTGGTAGGTAGGTGCATCTTACTTTATTCCTGCCTCTAGTCTGTATGGTTAAAAAAAGGTTTTTATTTTTTTTAGGAATAGAGGTTTACCATTTACCTCTGCATGTTTCAAGCCGTACCCCTGTTGGCTCTACTTCAGGACCTCGAGAACCTAGTTCCCTGGTGCCAATCCTATTAGATTATACTGAAACGTACACAATTTGAATGCCATACTAAAAAGTAGAAGATATACATTTACCACCTAATAGGTGTTCATTGTCTGCTTTTCTGTGGAAATATAAATGTAGAGTTAGGTGTACTAGCCTCCGGCTGTATATAGTGGTCTTTTACTTCATTAACATTGGACACAAATGAGCACCTCAATGTGAAGAAAATGTGTCTAATATTAAAAACATATACCTCATGGGTGAGCACATCTAGTGCAGTTACAATGAACTGATTAACTCCCACAAAACATTGGTCACAGGATGCATGATGCATTGTCATGACGTACAAACATTACCATGCTAGAGGAGCAAGTGTTTCTCGAACACATTTCTGTCTGCCTCTCAATTCCGGTATGAAAACATGTTAGAAGATATGTCAGTTTGCCGTTTTCAGGTCTCGCCTGAGCCAGCGCATGCACTGTCTCAAGCGAGACATTTAGTAAGCGGGTTTTGGAAGTGCTACCCAGAGGCAGCCGGCCACCAGCTTGCTGTTACGCGCACAAGTGCGCGCAGCCGCCAGCTTTCAGCGCCTGAGGCGCCATCTGGACCCTGAATTACTTTCACTTTTGCCGCTTGCGTGTTTGCCGTCGCGCGCATGCGCACCCCTGCTTTCACTTTTGCCGTCTTGTTCTTTCTCGCTCCTCGATTGCACTCTTCTCATTTTCTGTCCCCTCCATTTTGCCCTCGCTCGAATCTCTTTCTCGGGCCTCCCTCGTCAGTCTGTCGCTCCCGCTCTTCTCTCCCCATCTTGTCTGCCTCACAATTCCTCTCCTTTTTCATCTCTCCCCTGTCACCACTCTCCTCCCCCACTTGCTGTTGGTTTTACAAGTAAATGATACCTGTCTGTAGGAGGCCTTCGAGTGAACTCACACCTGTGACGTCACGCTCGTAGAGTTAGTCACCACTGCTGTGAGGTACTGGGAAGCACCAGTAAGTGTACCCACAAACCATTTCCAATATTTGACAGAGCCGGATGCGAACATTGGAGCCATGTTAGAATGGTAACATTGCTGATGGGTGTCTTTGTGGACGTTTTGTCAGATTTCTGTCGGATTCAAAATGAAATATAAGAATACCGAAGTTGACTTTTATCTCTGGCTTTCATCAAGCCAGAGATAAATAAATTGTGAAATCGCGTCCTTTGCAAAAGAGAAGGCACTTACCGAACCAGGGGCCTGCACACTTACTCTTTGTTTAAAGGGAATTGCTACCATATATAAATGACGACAGATCGTAATGTGAAATCTATATCTGTTTATCTAGTGTGGTTATTTTGGGTCTAGTTATACCTAACTATTAGTGCCTGCATGTGCGCTTAGGCCAAATATATTCAAATTGCAAAGACAGCACTTCTTGTGCGTATAAAAATTATTCCATTTCACAGTCTGGAGTCTAAAACATTCCAGACCTTAATGATCTCAAAAGAGCCACTGCCCCCTCTGCCACTCATTCATGTTCTCTTCCTTACTGTTCTCAAATGTCAAGATGATAATTAAAACCATTACTTATGGGAAACTTCATTATTTTCCCTGTCAAGCATGCCATGAGGCTGTCCCGTCCATCACAGGCCTGTACTATAAAAACAAGCATTGGCATAGCCAATAGGTCTCGCCTTTGGGGCCTTATAAGTGATTAACCATGCAACAGTTAATGTTGTTGCATAGCTAAATACTTATAAGGTCCTAAAAGCGAGACCTATTGGCTATGCCAATGCTTGTTTTCCTTTGACATAGATGGGCATCATAGATCCCATGGAATTTTCGCAAACACATTGTTCCAATACAGATGCACAGAATCCCTAACATCTTTCTCCTACTGTTTTTTCACCCATAGAGTGTGACACCAGGCAACCCTCTCCCCCCTGAGGAACCATGATGCGATATGAAAGCATCTAATATGTATGTGTTTTTTTTGTCTGTTCCCTATCCTTATCCATTTAATGTTTGACCATCCCTTGTACTGAGGCCCATTTAGCACCAGGACAGGTGGGACTTTAGATAGTCAGGAGGCGTGGTGCACTGCCAGGCTGGACACACCTCTAGGGTGGGCAGCCTGAAGTTAACACAAAAGAAAGGATTACACCATCTTGAGTGTTGTGGAATTAGGAACTCTAGGACATGGTGATATCCACTCCCCACAGGAAGTGGTAATCTTGGGGGTGTAGCGACCCCGTTGGCTACTATCCTTCACTCCCTTTAACACACCTAAATTGAGTATTTAGGTGCCATCCCCTGACACCAGGAAACCAGATTCATCTGCTTGAAGGACAAAGAAGAGCCCACAATGCATGACTGAGGACTTCACCTCCACTTGGTGCAAAACCCTGCCTTGCTGCTGAACGTTGACACCTCCCAAAGCAGTGGAGGAGTGACCCACAACTTCATCTTGCAGCAGCATCTTCCTTGGAGCAGAGGAGCTGCTTCCCTAAATCTGCAGGCACCGCTCGCAAAGTCTGGTATTCTGACCCATTGGCCATCAGGCCCACAGAGGGAGCAACAAACCAGTAGAAGAATGCTTGGAGCCCAGGAGGTCAGCCCCGCCACTTTACCAATGTCCTGAGATCCTGACCCCTCCCGGAGTCTCCCTGCACCTATACCCGAGGTACTGGAATCCTTGCAGCAACCAAGGTTTGTTGGTAGTCCAATCCAGACTCCATCAACACAAGGACATCAAGATCCACAAGGCCAGCACTGAGAGTGGCCCTGCTGCCTTGTTTTCCCCTCTTCACCAGATCACCGATATAGAGAGTGAGCTTCTGACCGTCACGACCTGACACCTGAAAGTACCACTGCACACACAGCCCAGGTGAACCAGTGTTGTTAATGGGTCCCATAGACTCTCTGGAGCTGAGCACCCCCAGTCCCTGTCTGCAGCTTCTTTCTGCAGGAAATCAAGAACCACGAGAGCCTCCTGTAGCGCGACCACACCTGACAAAGCACCACTGCACACAAGCCCTCCAGCCTGAGTGCCAGTGAACCAACAGTATTCCTGAGTGCCTGAGACCTAAACCCCCCTGTGGGCTCAACCGGACTGGCTCTCCAGTTCTTGTTTGTTGCCTCTTTTCATCAGGACTATTTCCCATTGACTTAAACGGGGCAACCATTGCCAAAAAGCCCCTCTGCACCTGGATGCCCCTGAGCCGACCGAAGTGGCTTGTTGGTTTTGCCTTGGACCTTGCCCCCTACCTACCTTAAGCACTGTAGAACAGTCCTGTAAGTCATTGCGAAGTAACCATATGCAGTATATGTTTCTTTCCCATAGGATAACAATACTGTTTCAAAGCTACAAATACAAGTGAATTTTTATATACTTCAAAAAGTGATGACTCGAAAAGTACTTAACCGATTATGATGATCTTGGTGTCTAAATTCATATACAAATTTGTTTTATTTTTATTAATTGGGGTTAGATTGAGCTTGCGTCTAGCTTACTGGCTCTGTGTGCAACTAGTGATGAACACTATCTTCTGATAAGCCTAAACGCCTCGCCCACACCTTCCACAAAAGAGAGCATTTTGGATTATTATTTTAACCCCTCCCTATAAACCAGTAAGGGTTGCCTGGATTCTCTACATAGTGTACTTCGTTTTAGTTCACTATATAGAGAGTCAGTTTCCTACAGGTATGAGCACGAAACTCTACAGAAAGAGGTCCTCTAACTCCGCAACCAGCAGACAGCCCTCTAAGCCCACGCAGAAGACCAGGAGAACTGCTCCCGACCCAAGAGCATTCGCATTCAAGGGGCGCCTTCGGGAACGCAGGGGTAAGCATAGTGGAATATGTCCAAAGCCTCTATCACCAAATCCTCAGGGAGAAAGATGCAACTCCCATTCAGCTGGACTGCATGCACTAGGTGAGCCGAGCTAGCGGAGAAGTAGTGAGACCACCGGTCATCCTCTCCTCTGTACATTACTTCGACACCCAGTCCTCTTCAGGGAACACAAATTGGCACTATGTCAGAATTTTGTGTCTCTAACCCAACAGAAATGCAGGAGTTCCTGCCCAATCACCGAGTTCCTCAGAGGGAACGGCGTGGAGTATAACTGTGGTCATCCGTTCTGGATCATCTTTCCCTGGGAGAACAAACTCCATCAAATAAGGACCATGGAGGAGGCTCGGCAACTCCTGAATCTCCCTGATGACGTAACCAAAGCCTCACTTCAGAACACCAAAGCACCCTCGGGATGCTGGGACCAGCGATAGCGCCACCCAGACTCTGAATATGCCACCATGGCTTTGGAACAGCAAGCAGTGCTTGACATCCTTGCCGTAGACTGTCACTGCTGAGACAAATTGACCTGTGAGCAGGACCGGCAGGATAGAGGACCCACATGGCCCCCTTGTCTTTGGCTGATGGTGTCGGTGGGTGTAGGCAAGACACTAGAACTCAGAGACCCATCCAGATGCAAGAGAGCCAGTCCTTCTTGCCGTACGTTGGTTCCGGGCACCTAACTCTTATTCCATGGTTTCTTGGACTTCTACGTTGTTCTAATGTTTTTTGCTTTTTTTTCAGCCTGAGAATGGGATTGCACTCTCCTTTCTATACTCCCTGATGGGGATCTTAAAGGTGCGGCGCACACATACCCTGGCATTACACAGTGGGCTGACCCATAGCAACCTCCACACCCTGGACCCACGCCAATACAAACCTTAAGATAGTCTGCTTCAATGTGAGTGATTTAAACAGCTGTTTAACAAAAGGCCCCGCTCTCATGATTGGAGCGCTCGGGAGGGGATATATACCTCCTGCAAGAAACCTATCTGATGGCACTGGATTGGCGTAGAATGAAATCCTGACATTTGCCTCACCAAAACTTTTTGTCAGGCCCTGGCAAGAAGGGGGGTATGCCCATACTTTTCTCCTGCTCCTTTTGGGTGGTTATAGGGGCTGAGGTGGCTGAGACTGTATGTAGATTACTAGCTATGTGTCTGCATCCACCCAGATAACATACCTTTATTTATTCACCCACTTGTATGCTCATTACAGCATCATTTTGTCTTCACACACTTGTTGATTCATCCACTTAACCACCCATCCTCAATACCTGCTCCATCCACCCAGTCACATTCTCATCCATCAATCTCATCCTATGATTATTTATTCAGCTAGCCTCACATTCATTCACCCATTCAGTATATCCTTACAATGACGTAACATAACGTGTATTTGTAAAGGGCACGTTCATCCCTAGGCAACTTGGCACTGAATAACAGATGTTTATTGTTATCCAACTAAATTTTATCGACCTCAGATGGATGAAAGGCTGAGTGGACCCACCTGGATTTGAACGTGTGAACATGAGGTTAAACACAGGCCCCTGCAGTAGACGCATTAGTCCACTGAGCCACCAGCCCTAGCAATAATCTGCGCATTGTAAAACTTCTTGGCATCCATCTACCAACCCAAACAAAAGTCACTCATCTACAAACCCACTCCTCAGTAAACAGACTAACAATCTGCCTTTTAAAAAGCGAGACCTATTGGCTTTGTCAGTGTTATTATGCAGCGGCTGCCTTGGGTGAATTCATGTCACATTGCTTAAGGCAAGAGAAATGCTTGCCCTGGCACTGCCTCACAGATTGGGCAACATTCAGTGCCCAGCTGGCCTTGTTTTGGCTTCACATGTGCAAAGGGACCCTGTTTTTTTCTGACAGACTGAATACAACAGTTTACAAGTCACCCACTACCTCCAGGGGGCTCTTAGCCAAATGTTTAATGCCTCCACCATCAGAGAACGTCCCTGGAAAGAAAGGGTCGCAGGCAGTAGCACAGCACGCCAGGGGGCTCCTGGAATAAAAGCGCTGCACCCTGTGATTACTTCTAATGTGCAGGTTGCTGGAATTTGGCTGCAATAAACGCTGGCTGCCTGGAAAATAATTCAGCCGTTTGTCAAATGTTTCTGGTTTTATTTATGGCAAATTGAGACAGCTCGCTGCTTATCCCACAATTAGCCCTCGCTGCTGAGCCTCCGCCCAGATTGCAAAAGCCGTAAAGTCGCTTGGAATCTGTTTCTCGTAGTTAAGGTTGGGCTAGAATCACAATCAAAGAGTCCAAATCGCTGTTTACTAAGGATTAACGACGGCAGAAACAGAGCGTTACTGCAATTTGCAAAAGATGAAAAGTTCATTAAGACAATGAATAAGGATATGATGTCACCTTCTGGTGCCAAATTCATTATTCTAAGGGGTGTGCCCGTATTACGTTACATCGGAAACAAATAAGGGTAAAAGTCAGGGTAAGAAAGGGTTACGCAATTAAAACAAGCATTAACAAAGCCAATAGACCTCAATTTAATATGCTAATGCATGAGGCACGTATGCCCAGAAGGAGTCCTGTGCTCACTGTGCCATGATACTCAAGCTACGCCCTACTAAAGAGGCCCAAAGAGGCGGAAACAATAATGGAGTTGGTTGTGTTCCTGTTGGGACATGACAGTTCAGGCTGGATTGTTCCGATTGGTACAGAATCAAGACTGATTTGCATATGGCTGGTTCCTATCTAAGGTGGCATAATTGGCAAAAGAATGATGGTCTGGGATGCGACCCCAATTAATTACCAGTGGTTAAAATGAATTCAACCATTCCACCCATCACTTTGTTGCTTTCCTGAGTGCGGCATCCAAAGTGCAAGAGGTATACCTATATGTGGGTCCCATTCTCACTGTGCCATATGACTACACCCTACTGAGTATGCCCAAATAGGCCAAAACCATTTCGAGGTTGCCTGTGCCGCTGTTCAGATGGCGCCAGGCCTGGTAGTTTGGGCTACACTGCTCCCAGGGCACAAGTCCTAAAAAAGAAGTGGGGGGACGCTCGAGTTAGGTTGTGTCAACGGAAGTGACGTCACAACAGGAATTGTCACGAAATTTGCTGGTCTCCGTCTGAAATGCGTGAATACATACAAGATACAAGTAGAGGTATAATACTTCAATAAGTGGCAGTCACTCAAAACACAAGAACACACTATACACAGGACCCATTCCTCGGATTACACGGTTATTACAGACTCGGGCCGTAGGCAGTACGGGCATCTGTCGGGGTCCCTAGAAGTGACATGCTCGGCGTGTTGATAGCGCAGCTCCTTGAAGCCTTGGCTTGGCTCTGAGAAAGGCTGGCAAGGGGAGGGCGCGAGGTGGAAGGGGAGATTATTCTGAGCCTCGGGTGCATTTGAAAGGCATTCATTCGCACGCAGGTGCAGACTCAGATACCGGCTACATCTTTTGGGCAGGGGGGACGGCGTCCACCCGGTAACAACCCAGTAAAATAAGTGGGGGGACGCCGTCCACCCGCGTGGTACCCCGACTCGAGCCCTGACTGCTCCCACTGAAGTAGGACCAAGACTGATTTGCATACAACTGTTTTCTGTCGGCCCTGATTGATTACCAGGGGCGGCTCCTCCGCTATGGTGGAGGAGCGTTGCCCCACTGCTTTTAAGCAGGGAGAAACATAAAATGATAAATGCTTAGAGTTATTATCATTTAGTGCTTCGTGTCCTGCTGCTTTGTGGCGGACGGGCGGGTGGGCGGGGCTGCTCTGCTGTCAGAGCAGTGAAGGAGCGGTTTGCCCACTCCTAAGTGCGCAATGACTGTTTGGTTGGCCCTCTCGGGCCGCCCAAACTAGTCATGTGCACTTTTCCCTTTCTCCATGCCGCCTGCATTACAGCCTGCATGGAGAACATGCCCACCCCTCCAGCCCCTGGCTGAGCACCGTGTCAAAGCGCGCAGACCAAACACAACGCTGCATTGCAGTGTTGTGATTGGCTTAGGAAAGGAAGCCTGGCTGCATTCTTCCTGTCGGAGTCAGTGGCAGGATAACAGGAGCAGAGAAGACGCCGGACCTGGCCTCAAGGTAAGGTTTTCTTGGGGGTTTTTTAATTCCGACCCCCGCGTGACACCATGACCCCCGGGCCAGCCCCGACACCAACGAGTCATGCTAGTCGCCACTGTTGATTACCAGTTGCTGAGATTAAATAGTGCATTCCACCCACCCATCACGTTTTTGATTTCTTCATTATAACAACTGGTACCCAAGGATAAAAAACAGGCTGTGTGTTCATTTACAAAATTGAAGACGGAAGTGTGCACTTGATGAGTGGCAACTGGCACATTAGCAGTATGAACATGAATATCTGCATAAAGAGATACATATCCTATGTACCCAATAATGCTGCTTATCATTATTGCTTCTAGCCAGGGAGATAGGTACAGTATGGTTGGGGTTCTGACTGAGGGGTTGCCTCAGTGATAAGTCGCTGTGATGCTCTGATTGGATCCGATAGTGCAGCCTTGTCTGGTGCCAGCAGAGATTGCTCGAAGGTCTTCAGAGAGCTAGTTCCGATGGGGAGGTTAAGGCAGGCAGAGGGACTGACATCTCATTCTCAGTGGAGGGGGGGGGGGGGGGGGGGGAGGGGTTGAGGTTGGGCTTCGGAGTTGCAGTTTGCGAAGAAGCGATTGTTTACAGATGCCGAGTGGGAAAAATAGTCTTAGAGTTATTTATATACAGAGTCTACGGAACTGTGCGCCAATGACAGACCAAATTATGCAGCATGTTACTTCTATCACGCAGCAAGCAAAACGATGACTCCTGCACCAAAGAAAAGCAAACTATGAAGGTAAATTATAGTGCACATCCGGTGGTATTACTTAGCTAGCTGTGTATTATGACACACATTTGTACAAAAACGATGCCACAACTAGGGGAAATACACCTTTCTATCGAAAGTCTACAACATTATTCACTAACAATTAATGATTTGGTCTTGGTTGGAGGCACAGGAATGCTATTTTTTTACCACTGTTATTTATACCTCTTAGAGGGAAATAGTTTCAGTAAAACCTACATTCTGCTTAGCGGAAAACAAGTCTAAAGTACAGACCACTTAAATCAAGTCTAAAGTGCAGACCACTTATATTTAAAATCAGTCTCTTTTTCACTGCGCATTATATCTATGCTTTAAACGTGTTTAGTGTTGCCTGTATGACGTAAGGTAACTAGGAATCCTCTCCAAAAGCCATGTCCAATGTAATTTAGGGCATGGCTTAAACATGTAAACTAAAATTCTATGCCTCTATAAGTGTACCACCCAAACGGTGTTTGGGGGTTTCTCTGAGTTTTCTGTTATTGCATCAATGTCAGTTTCTAATTACTGCCGGGTCTGAGATCCAGTCATGCATATGGCAACATTTCACCCTGTAAAGCTTCAATACAGCTTTCAGGTGGTGAAAAGAGACTAGTTACTTATGGTAAATTGTCAAGGGTGGCACTGTGCTCTAAGTGTAGTAGTTTTAGTAACACATGATTCGTTGAGCTGGAAGCATTTTCTTCTTGAAATATGAACAACGTGTTCCTTACGCATGGTTTACATTGAAGAAACAATGAATGGAGATTATGGATCTCTTACAAAAAAACAAAGCTCAACAAACGACCATTTATTCATTGAAAACAACCAATCTGCAAATTAAACATAAGCAAGAAAAGTATGTCATAAATCAAACCCATTTATTTGCACTGAATAATTTGAGTACATAATCAAATGTAGACATGAGGTGGGAAGCATGAGGGACAGAGAGATTTAGGGAAGGAAGGCAGTACTGAAACCGACTTTTTTAAGGCATTTATGGAATTGCAAGAGGAGTTTTGCTGGCTTAATTCCATTGAGAGAAAGTTCTAACAAGGAGTAATGGCGCATTTGCATGATTTTGAAAAAACTTGGTGAGAGGTGAACGTTTTAGATTCTAGTTGCTTTACTATTTGTTTCTTTGGGTCTTTGTGCCATCGGTTAACACTAAAGAGTTGAGGAGGTATGAATTCTGTTAAAGTTTGAGTGAATGCCTTGACGATTGGATGGTAATTTTGGATTTTGTTCTTGGCTCTTATGGCAGCCAGTAAAGATCTTTAGCACAGTGGTAATCTTGTAAAATTACCTGGTGTTGGTGACAGTTCAAGCCGCTGATCATCAAGACCCTACCTCATCAAACTTCCAATAATTGGAAGTTTGATGAGGCAGCGTTAGCAGACGCCTTCACCTCTGCTCCTGGGCAGAGGACTACCCGTCATTTTAAGAGGTCCGTTTTTTATGGCGTGACGAGGATTCCGTTAAGCGCATCCATTGATGTAAGTACTAGAGAGCGTCTGCCCTAGGAGCAGGTAAATTAACCCAAAAACACCACTATCTTTCTACTGGAGCAGTTGAGAAAGAGAAGACAGTGGGGGAGGGGATTGCATTACTGAGCCTGAGAATATGAATCCGTGACCAGAATGAAGAATAACATGGATAGCTTTTGGTAGCAGGCTGAAGAGGTGACTTGAAAGGGGAAACTAGCAAACCACCAGCACCAACCCTTTTCCAAAACAGCAATCCAAGAATACTCAAACCCAGGCTCTCCATTTCTTCCACCAAATTTCACACAATGAATTTTTGGACCTGGTCAAAGCAAGCAGGCCTACCGACAGCCCTTCTGACTCCTGTCCACCACAAACCTTCCAGACAATTCTTCTAACAACCTCTGCTGTCATACAGTAAAAAGAATGATCAACAATTCCTTAACTGCAGGAATATTTCCAGAAGAACTCAAAAAGTCATACATACCCCTATTACTGAAGAAAACAAACCTGGAACTGCTGAACCCCGATAACTACAGACTGATTACAAATGGACCTTTCCTGGGCAAACTGATAGAAAGAGCAGCATTCGCCCAGTGTTCACAATTCATTGACGATAATGCCATACTTTCAGACTTTCAAATGGGATTCCGTTGGGGAAGAGGCACAGAATTTGCCCTCATTGCCATCTGGGATGACCTCAAGAACACAGTTGACCGGAACAGGGTATCTGTGCCAATTCTCATGGACCTCTCAGCTGCCTTTGGCACAGTCCACCATGACACTCTGACAAAGACTCTACGAAGCTGGCATAGAGGAGACTGCTCTAGACTGGATCACATCCTACCTTCACAACAGAACTAATGTAATCCATACCCCCCCCCCCTTTCTTGTCCAAACCGTACTTCACAAAAGCAGGGGTCCCTCAAGGCTCTATCATCTCACCCATGCTTTTCAAAATCTGCATGAAGTCATTACAGGCACTGATCAATCAATTTCACCTCATGTACTATAACTATGCAGATGACACGCAAATAGTCCTTCAACTGGAATGCCCCAAAGACATTGGAAACTCACCAATTTTCAGCTGGCTCAGAGCCTTGGATCAATAGATGATGTAGAGCCATCCCAAATTGAATGCTTCCAAAATGGAAATACACCCATGTGGGGATTGGAAAAATTAGGACCCACTCGCAACCTGGCCGGATGATCTGGGAACAAAATCTAAAGTATTATGGGAAGTAAGAAACCTCGGAATGACCATGGACTCCAAGCTATAAATGAATGCCCAAGTGGACAAACTAGCAAGATCAAGCTTTCTTACTATAAAAACTCTGCAACAAATCTTCCCCCATCTGTGATTTCCACACTAGGTCCAGGCTACCATCTCTCTCAATCACAAATACATTCAACAAAGGAACCTCTGCTCTAGAGTGGCACCTCGCCTCAAAATCCCAACGTACAATAAAAAAACCATGGTTAGCACATCCTTCTCAGTTCAAGTAGCCAAACTATGGAACTCTTTACCCCCAACATAAGATCCACGGATAACCACCTTATCTTCAGAAAACTACTCAAGAATTGTCTCTTCCCCTCATAACCACCATACGCAAATATAAATATACAGCATATCCCTCTATATATAAACATTTATTTGGACTATAGATATGTACCCACATATATGTATTGCTTTGTATAAACGTGTATAATAATTACGTTTTAAAAATATAGATATTAGTTCTATTTAACAAATGTACATATCCCTTATAGTTACATTATCCTATGTCTTAACATGTATATAAGTGACTGCATAAATAAGTAAATCTTTTACTATAACTATCCACAATTGCTTCACTTTGAATTAGAAAAAATAAAAACCAATACATTAATTTAAAGTACAACAACACTTGAAAGACAGAGTTTATTAAATGCATCAGTACTATAAAAGTTGAGGAGCACAACAGAAGCAGTATCTAGTCCAAATTGATAGTTGTAAAAACTGGGAAAAATGTTTGTGCGCATCTGCGCACAGAGAGGGAGCAGGACTATGTATATTCACCATGAGGCATGAGCGATACTCGATGAGCAGAGCTCTGGATTAAATAGTATTTATGCACAATTTGCACTTTTATTTGCTGGTAGCAGAGTACCCACAGTTTAGGATTAGGAAAGACCAAAACTATAGGGGTAGTAAGGATTTTTTGTACAGCTTACAGTAGTTGACCCAAATTTGGCAGCATCCTGCTATCCAACCCACTTACTATGTCCTACCCAACCTTACTGGACAATCCCAAGCTGTGTATTGTCATATGTTTACAAGAGTCTGAGACTCAGAGGAGTGACACAACTCTTGATCTCCCTCAAGATGCCATTCATTGCAGTATCTTCTCCCACTCTGGCCTGTTGGCTTAGATGAGTTATGCAAGTGGGCATCGATCTTTTCATCTTTGATGCGCACTGTGCCCAGAATGCCATGGCATCCAAGGCTCTCAACTTGGTGGCAAGTTGGATGACATCCTCAGAGCTGCTGCCTAGTCCCCAAAAGGACATTAAAAAAACTTAATTTTAAACCAATCTCGGATTTTGCGATGTTAGTGGTAAGCTTTGAATAAGCACAATCTGAGCCTCCAATCCTGACACAGTAAGAACACCGTCCTAGGTATTGTGAAGGAAAATTTCAGTTCTATTAAGGATATGGAGGTAAAGATTATCACACGAATTGGATACTTGTGTACTGGTTACCCGGCCTATGTGAAAATTCTTTAACTATATGGCTTGATAGCTGTGGCTGCTTGCATTATGCAGGGGTATATTTCATGTATGTTTTCCGTGCAGTGTTATAATGGATGATAGAGATCTCAAGATTGTCAATGCGTGTTAATTTGGTTCTATACCTTTGGAAGAGAAATATTTGTGAAGGAAAACGGACAACCTGAGCATGTTTACTGAACCCGTGCTCACTCTCTTCTGCCAGTTATCATTTAAAGTTACTTGATCAGTAAATGTTATTGAAACTCTGCATTCAGCTTCTTAGACATTGAGTGGCCTTCCACACAGAGAAGAATATGACCCGTGCATCAATTCAAACTCCCATCTTATGAGACTGATAATTTTAATACATTGGCGAAAAGTGCAGGTCAGGATTTTGTTGTACTTGCAAAGCTTCAGAACTACTTGCCAATCCATTACAGTTCAGGTCCCTGTTACATGTTCCCTAACACAATTGACACCTTCCTACCACCCCCACACGCTGAATGCACCAGCAAGGGATAGTCGGAGTCTAGTAGCAGGGCAATATAATGGTGAAATTCTTGAGAAGTAGTTTGGGACAGATACTTGAGCCTTTCATTTAAAAAAATACATCTTTTCAGGTGTATTACTCCCATTGAGGTGAACAGCTGAACAATAAGATTACAACTCCCATAATATACTGGCTGAGAAGATGAAAGTCCATAACTGTTCACAAGGGATCATGGTGACATGCAATCAGATAGAAATACTCCAAGCAATCTTACCTTGGAACATTTCTTAGTGGAATGGGCAAGTAATGATTCAAGCAGTCTGGACCACAAACATATATTTTACCTACTGCTTAACTTAGCAAACAGTTCTCTCAGACTGGTTAGTTTATTTTCATTGCTGTTATTTTGTAAACCAGAGCAATTTTGCAAGTTGCTGTCACACATATCCCAAATGTATAAATAATGGGCTACTCCTGTGATTAAGTGCCCTGGCTTTTAATTTCGGAAATCATGGACATGCCCTACTGACTGACTGACATAACCTATCCAGTAAGTTCCTGTCGCTACTCATTAGGTTTCGCCTACATGACTTCCAAAATCTATCTTAAAAGGGGCTTAGAGCCCACCCATTACTTATCTTTACTTACCACTGGTTTGCTCCCATGTCAATCTTGTTTCCTTTCTTCCTTTTGGTCATCACCTCCTCCTGCCTCCAGCTTCCTGCTTGGCTTCACGTCTTTGTCCTTGCTGTGGACCTTTGACCAAGTACTGCTTCTGGCGGCCACTTTCCTGCATCCGTATTCTGCTCGCTGCTTGCCCGTCCCTACCATCAACTCAGTTCTGTCACTGCATGCCCCTTTCCCGCATGCAGCTTCCCCATTCATTACTGTTCTGTCCCTACCACCCTCTCGCTCCTGTCACTGCATGCCTCTTCCCCACTCCGTGTCTAGTTGCCTCCCTCCTACCTCTATCATAGATTGTTTTATATAGTGTGAAGTCCACAAAAAGGATATGGAGAGCTTTACATGAGCTCCAGTTACATTACACAAGGACGCAGTCATTTTTACAGGCACGGGGAGATTAAGTGATTTGCTCAGAATCACAGGATTTTGAGCCTGTGCCAAGACTCAATCCTGGTTCCCCAGCTCCAAAGTCAGGAGCTATGGCTGTAATGCCACAGCCTCTCCATGCTCAGTGTTCCAGCTAGCTACACTTTGACATGCTGGTAACTGTAATGGGCATTAGTACAAGAATATAAACTGCATATTAAGGGCTTGATTACAGGTTTGGCTGTCTTACTGCGGTGGTTCCTGCCCGCCGTAATACGATGTCACAGCTGGGCCAGCAGCAGTGTTTCTGATGGCAGGGAATATTTTTTTCATATGTGTCGATGCAGATGTGTATATTTTGACTGCACATGTCTTAAATGTATTCATATGCATAAAATGTGAAACAATACTTTCTACGATTACTTTCCCATTGCTTGAGTTGGGACCACATGTGCCCATTCCAGTCAATGGATAAATAGTGCAAAACGGACTTAACTGGATTTTGGCGCCAACAGAGTTGTTTTCTTTGGGGTTAAGATGCTGTCAGGTGCTTTACCACTTAATGCACAGGTGCAGAATGACGATCGTTCCCATTACCCCTCTCCAAGTTCCCCAGTCATCCAATTATGTCTAGAGTGACGGAGGAACTTAAAGGGGGGAAGGGGATGGGGAGAGAGAAGAGACAGCCAAGCCTTTCTTCCGGTTCTTCTCTCTTTCTTCTAAACCCCACCACATGCTTTATTTAATCCTCAGCAAGTACTTTTGGAAATGGAATGAAGAACTGCATAATAATGGCATGCAACAACCTTTACTATAATTATTTCTGTACCATAAAAATTTTTAGAACAATGTTTTTGAAAAAACAATCTTTCATGCTAACGTTGTGTACATACCCCAAATAGACTTGACCAATGCCACTTTATTATTTATATTCTACTTAATATACATTTTCAAAGTAGAGATATGCTGCTTCGGTGGTTCTTTCTTTTAATGTATTAAGTCTTACGCTTTTCTTTTTCTGCAAAGATTGGGAATATTCTGTCTAATTATTAACCTTTTTTATGCATTCCAGATGATGATTCGACTTCTGAAAATAAGGAGATTGGGAGCGAAGGTGCAGGAATTCTAGAGACTGGTAAGTATTTGTTTTCTACTAGTGTTGTCTTCTTTAATTGAACATATAATGCCTCTTACCCTGCTAAAACTATTTACACTCCGTAGCTATGTGTAGCGATCCTCCAGAGACGCCGGGAGTAGTGCACACACACCCGCACTACAACTCCCATAACACCGCGGGGCAGGGCCGGGAAAAGAGCGGGAACCAGGAAGAATCCCGCCCCTATATAAGCTCCACCTTGGAACCAGGTGAGTGCTTGACAATCCGACCGGAACCAGAAGACTGCTACGAGGCTTCGTTGCAGTTTCCCTTCGCCGAGGATTCCCAGCCCACCGCGGACGCTTGCCTTCCCGCTAGGAGCCGCCACAGACCCAGTGTTACCATTGGGACCTCAGCCCACCGCGGACGCTTGCCTTCCCGCTAGGAGCCGCCACAGACCCAGTGTTACCATTGGGACCTCAGCCCACCGCGGACGCTTGCCTTCCCGCTAGGACCAGCGGCGCTTCCCGCCATCTTCATTCACGCCCCTGTCGCAGCGCGGACGCTTTCCTTCCCGCAGGAGCTGTCGGCAGCGTGACCCAGGTATACCGAAGGCGGACGCTTTCCTACCCGCTTCGGTATACGGACCTATCCCAAGCTGTACTCACAGACGCAGACTCGACTACGGCCAACGGTGACAGGTAAGGGGCGCTAAGTGCGTGTTTCCCTACGCCCTTATTGACGCTCACTTGTCTATTACTTTGCCTAGCTTCACGACCCTGTTGAGTACACGCTCGAGACATCGTAATCCTCAGTCCACCACCTTGACTCTCATCCCAGAGATTGGGGTGCTGAGAAGTCACAGGGAAGAGTGGAGCCCACTACGCAATAGCGTACCAGCACGACAGGCTTGTGAGTAGGAGGATTAACCACTGCTAATACTGTACTGTCTTGGTCATGTTCATTCCAAACAACCTATTTATGCTCCTGTTTTAATCCCTCCGCAGTTACTCCCAGCCGTGTGGAACGAGAACTTCGCCCGACACCCACATCCGCTGTTACCCGAGTTGCTCTCTCTTCCCTGTTCCCCACGGTGCTTCCTTCCAGACCAGTGACCATTCCTGGGTGGGAGGCAGTATCAGGGCGAATAGGGAGGCCTCTCTCCACTGCTATCGTCCCTGCTGGCTGTTTTCACAGGTTAGTGGCTCTCCTAATTACCTTGTGCCGCTGACAACCCGACAGATTGTCAAGCCCAAGTTAAAAGGACCGGCCTGGACGATGGACACCAATGTGGTTTTGTCCTCATTGCTGGAGACTCTTACGGCACTCCAGCAAGAAGTACATACCGCTAGAGTAGAAAACCAAGACCTAAGAAAGGACATGAATACCTTACGAAGGGAGGTAGCAGGGCTGTCACGTAGGGGCCCCGGGACAGGATCTTATATTCGTGAGGCTACCCTTCCTGCACCAGGGGCGGCAGCCCCCACCCCGGTGACCACCACAACAAGTGAGGGTGGGTCTTTTGTGATACCTCCTGTCTCCTCTCCCTCCTCCGGCACGAACCCTACAGTACACGTAATACAAAACACAGGGATTCCCCTGGCACCTCCAGAGCGCTTCCATGGAGACCCGAAGAAATTTGAAACATTCCTAAATCAATGCCGACTCCATTTCCTCTGCAAACCCGCAGTCTTCCAAACGGATGTGGCTAAAACGGCGTTCATGATGTCATACATGGGAGGCAATGCTGCCAGTTGGACTATACCGTTAATGGAACGAAATGATCCAACGCTGCATTCCTTCCCTGACTTTTGTGTGGCACTGAGGAAACTGTTCGATCGCAAATCGCACATGTTGTCCCTGGACAGAGAATTGCTGACCCTGCGGCAAGGATCGCAGGATTTATTGTCCTACATCACTTCCTTTAATAGATTGGTAGTAGAAACAGATTGGCCACCAGAGAAGCGGACCACTCTGTTCTATCAGGGTCTGAGAGGGGAACTAAAGGACGTACTGGCACAGGTAGTACAACTTCCCGCCACCTGTGAAGACATGATCGACCTCACAGTCCAATTGGACCATAGGTTGCAGGAAAGAAAGGGAGATAAGGGTAAAAATGAACCTCGAGGGTGGTACCCAAAACCCAAAGTAAGCACAGAGGAACCGCATAAAACGGTGGAAGGGACAGAACCCATGCAGATCGGAGGCATTAGAGGCCCCCTCACCACCGAAGAGAAGGAAAAAAGACGCAAGATGAAATTGTGCCTTTATTGCGGGAAAGGAGGACACTTCGTTCGGGAATGTAGAGCCAGAGCCCAGCTACCCGAACGGGCGTCTTCTTCCAGACAACCATCCGTGATGGGAATACAAGACCCTTCGGAAAACTAAAGCGCCCGAGCCAGAAGGAGATCGCTGGGTCGGGTGAACTACGAAAATTGATCTCTACCGTCTTAGCAAATACCTTGCAGCCATCGGTGGCTCATCTCTGTGTAAACGTTACCTTATGGATCTCCGCTAACGACCCTCGAGAGGTGGATGCCCTATTGGATTCGGGTGCTACAGGAAATTACATGGATCAAGGATATGCCAAGAGCATCGGCGTGCCGTGGGAGAAAAAGGAAAGACCAGAATTCGTGAAAGCGGTCGACGGATCTGCGTTGACCTCAGGCCCTGTGACATCCCATACGGGACCTCTATTGATGCGTTTTAACGCCTGGCACCACGAGTATATACAGTTTGATTTAATAGATGCACCGCAATTCCGCCTCATCCTTGGTATGCCATGGTTAACCCTCCATGATCCCACGGTGAGATGGGGGGAGAGAACAGTGACCCTGGATTCAGAATACTGCTCCAAGAACTGTCATAAAGACCCCTTCTCGGGAATCAGCTCCCCCGATACTCAAGCATGCCTGCTAGCGATAGCCAACACACAAGAGATGACCCTCGTCAACAACACATTGCCACAAGAGTATGAAGAATATCGTTCTCTCTTCGATAAACAAAAGGCTACACGACTTCCTCCCCACAGAGTCTACGACTGTCGTATCGACTTGATACCAGGAGCACATATCCCTTGTAGCAGAGTATATGCACTAACCGAACCCGAGACACTGTATCTACAAAATTACTTGAAGGAGAATCTGGCCTCCGGATTCATTGTCCCGTCCTCTTCACCTGCTTCTTCCCCACTTTTTTTTATACCGAAGAAGGACTGCGACGAGCTAAGACCCTGCATAGATTACCGAGCAATCAACAGTATAACAGTAAAGAACAGATACCCGATACCATTGATTCCTGTTTTACTGGACCAACTCAAGGGAGCTCGTTACTTCACTAAGTTAGATCTCCGGGGCGCATATCATTTAGTGAGAGTCAAAAGTGGGGATGAATGGAAAACAGCCTTCCGAACGAAGTTCGGACTCTTCGAGTATAAAGTAATGCCCTTTGGGCTCTGCAACGCCCCGGCCGCTTTCCAATATTTCATGGACGAAGTGCTGAGGGGATTATTGGATACCATATGTGTGGTCTACATAGATGATATACTCATTTATTCAGCGAGTCTTCAAGATCATGTGAAACACGTGAAAACCGTCCTAAATAGACTGCGTCTTCACGAGCTCTACGCAAAACTGGAGAAATGCTTTTTTCATGTGCAAGAGGTAGCCTTCTTAGGGTATGTCATCAACGCCCAGGGATTCCAGATGGAAACGGGAAAGATTGAAGCCATTACCCAGTGGCAAACCCCCCAACACGTTAAGGCAGTACAAAGCTTTTTGGGGTTTGCAAACTACTACCGTAGGTTTATTAAAGATTTCTCAAAAATAATACATCCCATTTCAAGTCTGTTGAGAAAAAATACTCCATTCGACTGGACCGAAGAGGCAGAAAAGGCTTTCCAACTTCTCAAGACAAGATTCACACAAGCCCCAATACTGAGACACCCAGACCCGCAACTCCCCTTCATAGTCGAAACCGACGCATCCCATTACGCCCTTGGAGGGGTGTTATCCCAAAGACATCCCCAATCCGGACAAATACATCCCGTGGCGTATTTCTCGAAAAAGCTCACCCCCAGTGAGGTGAATTATTCTATCACAGACAAGGAGTTGCTGGCAATAAAGAGGGCGTGCGAGGAATGGAGGCATTATCTACTAGGGGCCCATCACACAGTCGAAATTTACACAGATCACAAGAATCTGCTGTTCTTGAAAACCGCCAAGGCCCTCACACCCCGTCAGTTGCGTTGGACTCTCTTTTTTGCCGATTATGACTTTGCAATCAAATACCGGCCAGGGCCTCAAAACGGCAAGGCTGATGCCCTTTCACGCAGTCTGAACACAGATAGTGACACACCCTTGGACGTCTCCGAGATCCCTTCGATATTGGCGGAAGGCGTGTTCCAGAAACAGGCAGTAGCCCTACTAACAAAAACCGACTTCATAGACAAAATCAGAACCGCAGTAAGAGACGTAAACGAGCAGGAATGGATTGAGGAAGACCCAAACCATAGAACCATGAACCGTGGATTACTCTACCACTTCCATGCCGTGTACGTACCCATCCCTGACCTACAGCGCCAAGTATTGCAATGGGCACACGATTCCAACCTGGGGGGACATCTAGGAATCAATAAAACAATCGGCTGTGTGGAAAGAGCCTTCTGGTGGAAATCCCTGAAAGGAGATACCAAGGAATATGTCCAGAACTGTTCGGTATGCGCCCAAGGAAAAGCGAGACATGAAAAACCCGCTGGACTACTTCAAGCAATCCCTATACCTCCTAGACCGTGGCATACAGTGTCAATGGATTTTATAGTGGAGATGCCCCCCTGTCAAGGATACACAACGATACTAGTAATAGTGGACCATTTAACTAAGATGGGCCACTTTGTACCAGTGAAAGGATTGCCTACTTCCTCAGCACTAGCTCTTTTGATCTTACAGCATGTAGTGCGACCTCATGGTATACCTAGTGTCTTCATCACAGACAGAGGAACTCAATTTACCTCCCGCTTCTGGAAAGCCTTATGCACAACAATGGGAATTGAAGCGCGCCTTTCCTCCAGTTACCATCCCCAAACAGATGGAAAGACGGAGCGCCTCAACCAGACTCTAGAACAGTATCTCCGGTGTTTTTCTATACAAAACACAGCCCATTGGGGAACATTATTGTGGACGGCGGAGTTCGCATACAACAATGCGGACCATGCAACATTGGGATGCTCCCCTTTCTTTTGTCTCTATGGATACCATCCGAACATGCTACCTTTCGAATTGCCGGTTACCACCAACCTTCCCAGTATAAAGGAACATCATGAACACCTGAAGGCGGTTCTACTAGACGCCAAACAGCATCTCGTCGCAGCTCAAGCAGCACAAAAACGCTATGCTGACACAAAGAGAACAAGAGAACCTGAGTATCAAGTAGGAGACAGGGTATGGTTGGCCACAAAAAACTTACACTTAAAGGGAGTGGGAAAACTCAAACCCAAATACATCGGTCCCTACTCTATTGAGAAAGTCATAAATCCCGTTGCCATGAGATTGACCTTACCCGAGGCATGGCACATACACCCTGTGTTTCACGTGTCCTTGCTCCAACCCTGCCCCACTGCCATGAGGTTGCCAGATAAACCTCCACCCATAGATATCGATGGCCAAGAAGAGTTTGAGGTCCACCAGATATTAGATTCCAGATTGGTGAGAGGGAGAGTGCAATATCTGGTTGAATGGAAGGGATACGGGGTGGAAGACAGAACCTGGGAACCCATACAGAATCTCCGATGCCCTGAATTGCTAGACCGGTTCCATAGACACAATCCTGGTAAACCTGGTCGCCCGCCGAGTCGGCGGTCCTTGAGAGGGGGTTCTGTAGCGATCCTCCAGAGACGCCGGGAGTAGTGCACACACACCCGCACTACAACTCCCATAACACCGCGGGGCAGGGCCGGGAAAAGAGCGGGAACCAGGAAGAATCCCGCCCCTATATAAGCTCCACCTTGGAACCAGGTGAGTGCTTGACAATCCGACCGGAACCAGAAGACTGCTACGAGGCTTCGTTGCAGTTTCCCTTCGCCGAGGATTCCCAGCCCACCGCGGACGCTTGCCTTCCCGCTAGGAGCCGCCACAGACCCAGTGTTACCATTGGGACCTCAGCCCACCGCGGACGCTTGCCTTCCCGCTAGGAGCCGCCACAGACCCAGTGTTACCATTGGGACCTCAGCCCACCGCGGACGCTTGCCTTCCCGCTAGGACCAGCGGCGCTTCCCGCCATCTTCATTCACGCCCCTGTCGCAGCGCGGACGCTTTCCTTCCCGCAGGAGCTGTTGGCAGCGTGACCCAGGTATACCGAAGGCGGACGCTTTCCTACCCGCTTCGGTATACGGACCTATCCCAAGCTGTACTCACAGACGCAGACTCGACTACGGCCAACGGTGACAGGTAAGGGGCGCTAAGTGCGTGTTTCCCTACGCCCTTATTGACGCTCACTTGTCTATTACTTTGCCTAGCTTCACGACCCTGTTGAGTACACGCTCGAGACATCGTAATCCACAGTCCACCACCTTGACTCTCATCCCAGACATTGGGGTGCTGAGAAGTCACAGGGAAGAGTGGAGCCCACTACGCAATAGCGTACCAGCACGACAGGCTTGTGAGTAGGAGGATTAACCACTGCTAATACTGTACTGTCTTGGTCATGTTCATTCCAAACAACCTATTTATGCTCCTGTTTTAATCCCTCCGCAGTTACTCCCAGCCGTGTGGAACGAGAACTTCGCCCGACACCCACATCCGCTGTTACCCGAGTTGCTCTCTCTTCCCTGTTCCCCACGGTGCTTCCTTCCAGACCACTGACCATTCCTGGGTGGGAGGCAGTATCAGGGCGAATAGGGAGGCCTCTCTCCACTGCTATCGTCCCTGCTGGCTGTTTTCACAGGTTAGTGGCTCTCCTAATTACCTTGTGCCGCTGACAACCCGACACTATGCTAAGCCCACCTTGTCGTATCTAGAATTTTTTAAGCACTAAGGTAATTCTTTTGAGAGAGAGAAAAGCGAGGTATCTACACTTGCTGCTCGTGCTGACTCTAAAAATAAATTAAAGAATGACATGCACAGGAATTGGGACACTAAGCTCCCTAGAAAACCTACCCACTCCCTCTAGTTGACGGACTACGAATATCATGAAAAAACCTTACTTGATTTACTCAGAACTGAGACACTATTCTCCGCGAATCAGGAAACTCGAACGCGACAAACAACTAAATGCCGAACACTCAACAAACTACCCTGACTAGCTTTTCACGCCGAGAACTGAAAAAGGCTTCTTATTCCTCCGAAATTCCAGGTGAAGAGCAAGGTTCTAAGGGAGAGCTTGCTGAACATTCTAACTCTGCCTTCAGATTAGCAACACGTGAATGTTGCACTGGGAGTCGATTCTTGGCGGCCATCTTAGAATTCCAATTCAGGCCCAATTGTGCACTTTTCTTTGTTTTGAAGATGTTTTCAAAGAGATTACATTCACTGACCTTCTACCTTTACTAGGAAGCTGAGGGCTTCTGACAGATGCTGCTGTGCAGGGGGGCCCTGGAGAAAGGGATCCACGTGGGAGACTGAAGGTAAGAAAAGGAAGTGGGTGAGTGTGCGCCTAATTCTTTTGATTCCGTCGACTTGAAGCAGGTGTTCTTCCCGCCACGGTCGGCCTGATGGAAAGCCAACTCGTAATTCAGAAGGGGGTGAACTTGTTTGTACCGCCCTGTGACAGCTGCTTTCCCCTACCACCGTCTTGGCAGTCTGTGAATGGCTGGTGGCGTCGGCTGCACTCCGGCGGCCTTTCCTTCAACAGACCGCCAACATCATAATTCAGAGGGGTGACCGCAAACTGCCTGGCGGGGAATCCGTCACTGCTTCCACGGCAGTTCCCTTATTACCAAACTCATAATCAGGAATTAAGTATAAGAAAAATTCATTTTTTAACTTCTTTGTAAGTGCATTTATTTTTTACTTTCCAGCGTTCGCATTCTACCACCATCTCAATTCTGTTGTTGCATGTTCCTTCCACGTTAGTTGCTGGCCTGTCCCTTCCACCTCCGCACTCCCGTCACTGCATGCCCCTTCCCCACGCCGCATAGCTTGTTTCATGTAGTTTGAAGTCGACCAGAACGACTTGAAGTGCTTCACATGAGCGCCAGTTACATTACACAAGGATACATACCTTTTTACATGCAGGGGCAGATTAAGTGTTTTGCCCTGGGGCCAAGACTCGAACCTGGTTCCCGAGCTCCAAAGTCAGCAGGTCTGGCCATAACACCACAGCCTCTCCATGCTCAGTGTTCCAGCTAGCTGCACTTTGACACGCTGGTAACTGCGAAAGCCATTCTTTTAAGAATATAAGCTGCATATTAAGTATAGGGAATATAACTATTTAAACTTGTTTGTACATACATAGCTTACAGCAAAAAAAGGTGCTATGACGTGGTCTAGCCACATTATAACGCTTTTAAAAAAACTTTTAGCTATGTAGCACGGCAGCCCGCACCTCTGTGCAGCATTTTAAAAAAACGTTGACAAAGCCGATAGATTGCGCAGAGGCGAAACCTATTAGCTTTGCCAATGCTTGTTTTTTATACTGAGAAGCTTCCCAGTTGCACAACGGAGCGGAACATTCTTTTGTAACTCTCAGGAGGTCATTGCAAGATGGTCAACAATGTAATCATGTGTCGTAGGACAAACGCATCAAAGTAATGCCATATTGTACTGCAATCTTCAAAGGTATGGGATGCATTCTCCAAGTCGTAAGCCAACTGCAGATACTGTTTGGGTTCAGTATATTATAGTCCAGTGTCAGTGGACAACAGATGATCCAGGGTGGAGGAGAGCTTCAAAGGAGAGGGTGCTGTGGAAAACATGAGACTACTATCCCTAGAATGCATTTTGGTCCACAAGGAAAATCCAAATCGGCGGTTAAGAACATCGTGTGAAATGTTGATTTGATGATAAAAGATTGATATTTACTCCGTTGATGACAATCACAGGGTGGGACGCCTCATCTACCATTTCAACCCACTTTATAATGGACCAAGCTGAGGCTGATTCGCTCGGATCAACCCCATCTTTGTGACCATTGGACATTGACTGGGATAACTATTGGTCTATTTTCTACAGAGCTGCCACTCACTGTGGTATCTGTCCAGTTTCAAATCATTCAACATAAAGCACAACAATCCCAGTAAGAGTCGGAGCCCTGTCACCATCCACTCTCTTCGCCTTTGGTGGTGTTGTGCGTTGACTGCGGTTGCCCATTGACATCTCAGAGAATAAAATCTGTACGCTAAAAGTGTTTTTATGCACAGATAGGACATTAATGCACATTGGATAATACTGTTGTAATCTACACTATTTTAAGAATACTAAAAAGGCAATGACAAGTAATCTAGAGAGTGCCGGTTACCTCTACTGTATCAAAATTACAATTAGGATTTTTCCACGAGGGTGAATTATTTACTAATATCATTGATCAGTATTTGTAACCACTAAATTACAAGAAAGTGACACGGCAGAAACTGATATAAGCGCCCTGCAATCAATTTTAGGTTCATTTGTGCTTGCCATTGGGATCCGTTTTCCTGGTGGCAGGAAGATTGAGATGGCAAGCCCCTGCACATCTTCATCTCAGTGTTCACATTGCCACCTCTCATAGCTGCCACCGGGCAAACAGCAATGTAGACCCTCCCTTGCTCGGCATTGTTAGCATATTTAGCCGGAGATAGTGTAGCTGAACGCAGCCCTTGGCTGGCTGCTAGAATTCCACTTACTCTGCGATAGGGGGGACTTTGGCAGTATGCCTGGCTCCAACTAACATTTATGTTTCTTTTATCAAAATACCAATGTTCTGCCCGAATATTTTGAGAAATTAAACAATGCTCTCATGCAAGAAAAGTGTCACTGAAATAGAGTAGTGGCTGCTCTCTCAGCAGAGTGGCGGGGTAGGGGTGTGAGGTGGGGGGGAGTATGGATGACAAAAATGAAGGAAAAAAAGAAATTACCTTCTCCTCGCCGATTGCCGCTCTTCTCCTTTCTGCTGAGGGTCACAGACTCATGCATAAGAGAAGTGCTGGGATTGGCCTGAGTGGGCTTGTTTTCTACTCTAATGGGGACTGGGAGACTACACCTACTATTCTCTCAACCTGGCAATGCAGATCGAGTTGGGGTGGTGTCACCATGCATGACAGTTTGACCCCCCCTGAGACAGCAGGCCAAACCGTCATGCGTACTGAGTACAGTGCCACCACTCCTCCTGTCCCCACGTGATGGTCCCACCCACAAGACACGGCAGGTAAGGAAAAATAAAACGAAAATCAACACGTTTTATTATCGTTTTATTTTTCAAATTTAAAGGCATTGGCGGGGGGGTGATTCTCCTCCGCCATAGTGGAGGAGCCGCCACTGCTGAAATATATTAAGTGGCACTATAGCAGGGAAAAAGTGTGCTAACATAAAAGCTTGTTCCTGGTGCTAGTGATGAGAGAGGGGAATTGCTTCAAATTTGGGGCTCGGCCTATAATCATTTGCAACAGGACATAAAGTATATGAAATACAGTATTTGTAAGTCAACCAAATGATTCACTTTTTGTTGGTCTATGAGAAGTCTGGGGATGCACTTAGTAGGAGATTAGTCCAAAATTACAAATTTGGGAGCTTTTCAACAAACAAATGAACCCCCTTGGTAAAACGTCGATAGATGTGGATAGTGCACAAACGTGGCACACTACAGGAAGCATACGAGTCAATGTGGCACTGCCCTCAAAAAACATGTTCTCTTAGGGGCTTATGGTTACGAGTAAGAATAAGCACTGGCAAAGTCAATATGTCTGCCCTTTGCTGCATGGCTAGTGGCTTTGCTAAAGCTCATTTCATTTGCTATGGTTTATTACTTAATTACTGTTGGAAGGAAGCAACACGTAGGCTGTCTTGGAATAGTAAACTAATGCTAAAGTAGAACAAAACATGACTTATGTGCCAGCGAATATTTGCAGCTGCATGGGCAGCTATCTTGGAATTTTTTTTGTATGCTTTATGGAAAAGGAAAGAAAATGTGCTTTTGACTCGACAATACCTCTGCAGCAAAAGCCAAATCAGTTGGCTTTGCCAGTGCTTGTTTTTCATTGCAAATAGATATATAAAAAACGTATATGTAGCTTCACTAGTTAGCAAATTCAGTTCACTAACTCAGCAAATCTGTATTCCACCTTTTACAGCCTCCCCCCAGAATCTGATGACCGATGTCCCACAAGCCTCTGTATTGAGCCCTTTGTTGTTTAACATCTATGTGTCTCCCTTATTCAGCTGGCAAAGGATTTGGGTGCCAAAGTCGTTGTGTATGCTGATGACACTCAGCTCCTTTTCACATGGAACAAAATGAGTCTTCCCCCTCCCATGTTAAAACATGATTGACAGCAGTTTTCCACTGGCTTACGTCGGCTCATCTGAAATGTAACGAGGATAAAACCAAGATTCTCTTCTTTGGTAATTTCTCTCCTCTGCTCTGGCTATATTTTTGGTCGGATGAGTATCCTCTGCCTACACCCCTGGGCCAACCCACTAAGAACTTATGGATCTGGTTTCATGAAAAGCTGAGCTATGCCCCTCATATTAACAAACTTACTGGAATGAGCTTTGGCATCTTGAAAGCTCTAAAAAACAAGCATTGGCATAGCCAATAGGTCTCGCCTTTGGGACCTTATAAGTGTTTTGCCATGCAACAGTTGTTGTTGCACCAAGGATATTGTGCTGCATAACTAAAAACGTATAAGGTCCCAAAAGCGAAACCTATTGGCTATGCCAATGCTTGTTAGATTTAGGTCTGATCGAGACCTAAAAACCAGCACTCACTTGTAAACTTAGCAGTTTGTTCACTTCAAGTGCATTTTGTTTCCACAAATAAGCATAAATGTAGGCGTAGTGAAGAGATCTATTTTTTTAAAAATATGTCATCAGAGAAGGAGATTTATTAGATAGCCATACAATTATTACATAGATTTTTTTTAGCAAAACTACACTTGCTACTTTCCTCAAAAGCATTCCAAAAAACACATCAACTAAAACGCAGACTTCACAGAAAGTCCACTGCTCGCTTTCAGCAAATACGTCGGAAGCAAAGTGAGTGCTGAAGACGCACTGCTGGAAAATAAACACCAATTAAAAAGTTGGAGCTATAACTTCTGTTGTTTTTACAGTCCACAAAACCAGGAGCTGGCAAGCTGTAGTGGTAAGAGTTCGCCAATTATAAGAGAGAGCTGTCTGCCAGCCATCATGGAAACAGCTGTTTGCGGAGCAGGGAGTCTTCTAAATGCTCAACACAAACGACGGCACTGCAGACGCACCGCTGCTGCGGAAGTGAAAGCAGGCATCCGATTGGTGGTCAGCCGGGACTGGCTTCAGGAAATTAC
Organism: Triturus cristatus; assembly: GCF_964204655.1. NCBI lineage: Eukaryota > Metazoa > Chordata > Amphibia > Caudata > Salamandridae > Triturus > Triturus cristatus. The sequence continues at coordinate 1,100,837,529 of NC_140585.1, read as the reverse complement.
GTGCGTTACGAGCAGCCAGCGTGCTTGCTTGTCAACCAGTGCGCTCTAAAAGTTTTCTGCACAGATGTGGATATGTATTCTCTTGACAGTAGGATAGAGCTTCGAGACGGCGCGGCAGTGGGAGTGAAAAAAACTTCTGCTATTTCAAGGTGCATAAAATAACAAGCATTGGCCACGAAAGTCATCACGATCACGATCGTTGTGAAAGCGAAAGTGATTGCGATGACGCAGAAAGGCGTTCATGAGTGCTGCTGGCTGGCCTAGCGCATGGCGGCTGCGCGCGTGTGAGGTAACTCGATATGACACACTTTAGGTTCCTTAGGAACAACCTTGGGTTTTGACTTCAAGGCAGCAAGGCCAAGTCAATATATGATTAGAAGAACAAGAGAGTTGCCAATGCTGCACAAATTAACAACAAAATACTTCAAATGGACTGAACAAAACAGTGCCACTGAAAACCACTTTTTCCGTTTGGTTTTAATCAACAATTTTTAAAGGATCAGTGCTTCATTAACTCATTTTTAAGCACGGTTCAATTTATACAAAAAATAGCAAAAAACACTACAATGTCAATATATACATTTCCTACATAGATATACACGACACTACTACTAGCATACAAGTGTCACTCATACCATACATTCATACTACTCAATCATACTGTGAGACATATAAGACAAATACTCAAATGACAATTTTGTGACTTTACAAAGAAAAAGGGGGGGGGCCACCGTGATTTTATTTACAGCCTAACAGGAATTTTTGAAAATAATTAGGTTGAAGTTTATGCGGTTAGCCCACAGCGAAGAGGTCTACGCGTTTCGAATCCCTCAAGTTGTGGGGATTCTCATCAGGACCAGATGCTCACTATAGAGAGAATACAAAAAAGCTAAATTAGACCAATATACCCTTGTGCACTAGACTTTCCTCAACGCCAACCTTTTGCCAGAATCTTACCTTGCAGCCAATGCAACCCGAAGGGAGACTAGCGAGTGTGGAGTATAGACCTTTTCAGGAAAGACCTTTAGAAAGACAGAAGAGGGTGGATTTGAATTACTTAAAATGTCGCATAAAGCGCTGGTGTGTGTGATGGCTCTATTAGTCCAAAATCATATCTTACTTGACAGTCTATCGATGTCGTGTATCTTGCTGCTGGCGTGCCTTCGGACTGAATGCCGGCAGTTGCCAGAAGTGATTTGAGTGTCGGAGAAGCTTCAATTGTCGTCTGCAAAAGATGAATTGAAAGCAGAGTGTAGTGGTTGCGATGTGGTCGCACACACAAGCTCGTGAGAGCCTCGTATAAGGATGAATTGAAAGCAGAGTGTAGTGGTTGCGACGTGGTCGCACACACAAGCTCGTGAGAGCCTCGTACAGATATTCTCTTACCTTCCGAATTAGTTCAAAGCCAATTTAAACGAAGCAGCCGTCGTCCGTGTTGGTACCGCCAAAGCAGGTATGGTTCATAGTGCGCCGGAAGGAATCCTCTTTTAGACTTCCTTTGGTCGCGAACGGAGTCTGGGAAATGTCGTTTAGTCACAGCACAGTGAATTAGCGAACTGCTAAATGAAGCAGTAATAGAGTAATAAAGGATTGAATGAAATATCTGAGATTTTCAACCTTTAAATCCACGCCGGTGATAACATCTCTAGTTTCCTGATGTCCTGCAAAATAAGGTCAATCATGCTATTCCCTTCTCAGCCTGATCGCATCATTCAGTATTGTACTTGTATATTCTTTGGCATGTCGAGTGGTTTGTCAATAAAGTTGTATACAACGCATTGTCAAACTACAAATCCCAGGAGTCTTAGTAACACAATCACCGTTCGAACAAACAGTCCTCCACCACCTGGATGCGCCTTGCTGCGAATAAAGTTACACTTCTCTGACCCCGCCTGGGACCGAAGATAGAGCCCTCATATCGTGGCTCTATTACTGCTTCATTTAGCAGTTCGCTAATTCACTGTGCTGTGACTAAACTACATTTCCCAGACTCCGTTCGCGACCAAAGGAAGTCTAAAAGAGGATTCCTTCCGGCGCACTATGAACCATACCTGCTTTGGCGGTACCAACACGGACGACGGCTGCTTCGTTTAAATTGGCTTTGAACTAATTCGGAAGGTAAGAGAATATCTGTACGAGGCTCTCACGAGCTTGTGTGTGCGACCACGTCGCAACCACTACACTCTGCTTTCAATTCATCCTTATACGAGGCTCTCACGAGCTTGTGTGTGCGACCACATCGCAACCACTACACTCTGCTTTCAATTCATCTTTTGCAGACGACAATTGAAGCTTCTCCGACACTCAAATCACTTCTGGCAACTGCCGGCATTCAGTCCGAAGGCACGCCAGCAGCAAGATACACGACATCGATAGACTGTCAAGTAAGATATGATTTTGGACTAATAGAGCCATCACACACACCAGCGCTTTATGCGACATTTTAAGTAATTCAAATCCACCCTCTTCTGTCTTTCTAAAGGTCTTTCCTGAAAAGGTCTATACTCCACACTCGCTAGTCTCCCTTCGGGTTGCATTGGCTGCAAGGTAAGATTCTGGCAAAAGGTTGGCGTTGAGGAAAGTCTAGTGCACAAGGGTATATTGGTCTAATTTAGCTTTTTTGTATTCTCTCTATAGTGAGCATCTGGTCCTGATGAGAATCCCCACAACTTGAGGGATTCGAAACGCGTAGACCTCTTCGCTGTGGGCTAACCGCATAAACTTCAACCTAATTATTTTCAAAAATTCCTGTTAGGCTGTAAATAAAATCACGGTGGCCCCCCCCTTTTTCTTTGTAAAGTCACAAAATTGTCATTTGAGTATTTGTCTTATATGTCTCACAGTATGATTGAGTAGTATGAATGTATGGTATGAGTGACACTTGTATGCTAGTAGTAGTGTCGTGTATATCTATGTAGGAAATGTATATATTGACATTGTAGTGTTTTTTGCTATTTTTTGTATAAATTGAACCGTGCTTAAAAATGAGTTAATGAAGCACTGATCCTTTAAAAATTGTTGATTAAAACCAAACGGAAAAAGTGGTTTTCAGTGGCACTGTTTTGTTCAGTCCATTTGAAGTATTTTGTTGTTAATTTGTGCAGCATTGGCAACTCTCTTGTTCTTCTAATCATATATTGACTTGGCCTTGCTGCCTTGAAGTCAAAACCCAAGGTTGTTCCTAAGGTTGTCTGGCGGGTGTTTACTCGCGAGGTTTTTTGTTGACTTGATTTTCTCTTGGAAGAGTGAGTAGGAGTAGCCTGCAGTTTTCCAAATAAGTCACGGGGAATGTGTTTCACATAGGTCAAACACATTGTAAAGGTTTTCATTTTAAGGTGATCTTTCCCTCTCTGCACTCTTTTCTTCTCTATTTTTATTTTTCTTTGACATACTATGTCAGGTAGCGACACTTTCGCATACAGCGAGGAACATATACTGAAGCTATTGAATGACCCTCCACTATTTTCTTCCGCTGCCTTGAGCACAACCGCTAAAATCAATAACGAATCCGACAGACTGGTTAGACTAAAAAAGAAGCAAATACGGACTGATCTACACGGTCATTTTCTAATTGAACATCTGAGGGCAGGTACCATCCCGGGTGGACTCCAAATACGTAACGTCCCGGTGATTTTCACAGAGGATCCAACTTATAAAAAGGGTTTCAGTCAAATTGAAACAAAATGCAGTAGGGACCTTATGGTCCTCACCGTCGAAACAGCACAAAGACTGTCAAAACAACAATTGGAAGAAATCGTGGTGCTTGAGAACGAAATTAAAAATAACCAATTGATTACAGATGCCAAAGAACTTCTGGAGAAAGTCGATAAGGAGATCCTCGAATTTAAGGACTATTCAATTAACCAAAAGGGACTCAAATTCGAAAAGGACAAAAAGAACTTCTCTCTAGACAAGATTTATCCTTACCTCCAAATTGATTTTTACACAAGACCTGACTCACGACGATTTCTACAGGATTACCAAGGGAGATCTAGGTACAATTTTATCAATTTCTCCGAAACATCATCTTCTTCAGGGAGTAGTGACAACGACAACCCTAGTACAAGGGGCGAATCTAGCAGACGTGTCAATTTTGAACCAAATTTACAACAGAACTTTCAACAACCGTCTTTTTTAGGACGAGGCCAGCGGAAGCCTCGCGGCAGATCCAGATTCGCCAACCAACCATGGGAAATGTCCACGAGACGTCAGAACTACAAAAACTGAGGACTGCAACTACCACAGACCGGCAAAAATCACGAGAACCAAAGATTACGTCTATCTTTAATCTCTCTGACAAAATTCTGACATCTGATGAATGTAGTGTTTTAGAAATGGGCCTTTCTTTCGTACCATCTACAAGAACCAACTTTGTTAAACTTAAGGCTGAATTCATCGAATTCTGCCGCAAAATACGCCTGATTACCTTCTTCATGGACAATCCATTACAGGAGAACATAGAGACGACAGGGTTAAGGAAAAAATCCTGCTTTTGTCCACCAACATCAAAAACACCAAAGGAGGTGTTACTATTTGAAAAGGTAGTTCTGTCTGCCATCACAGAAGCTGAAAAACACAAAAGGCGATCAGTAAAATTCAACATGACAAAATCTCAAAAAGACGCCTTGACTGATCTAAGGAATGACCCATCCATAGTAATTAAACAAGCGGATAAGGGTGGGTCTATTGTTATCTGGGCCACTGAACGTTACACGGCAGAAGTGATGAGACAACTATCCAATGTAACTTGCTATAGAAAGCTTAATAAAGATCCAACGGTTGAATTGCAAGGCAAACTGTTCAACATTCTCCAGAAAGGGTTTGATGAAGGTTTTCTAGGCAAGAAAGAATATGAATTTCTAAGAAACAAAAGCCCTCGCACACCTATTTTCTACGTACTCCCTAAAGTACATAAAAATGAACACAATCCCCCGGGTCGTCCTATAGTCTCGGGCTGTGAGTCTCTGACTGAATCAATCTCAAAATTCGTAGACTTCAAACCCTTTATGCAAGAGGTTAAATCGTTCATCAAAGACACCACTGATTTTTTGATCAAATTGAGCACAATGGAGTTTCAAGAAAACACACATCTTCTAGCCACTCTAGATGTTACTTCGTTGTATACAGAAATTCCCCAAGACGAAGGGCTGGCAGTTTTGGAGACATTTCTAAACAGCAGACCAAAGCCCGAAAAGGTTCCAACGCAATTTATCCTTGAGCTAGCTACTTTTGCGCTAAAAAATAACTATTTCTGTTTCAAAGAAGAGTTTTTCTTACAAATCAAGGGAGTCGCGATGGGGTGTCCCTTCGCCCCAGAGCTGGCCATTCTTTACATGTCAAAATACGAGGAACATTTTGTGTACAATAACAACCCATTTTCAACTTACATCGGACATTGGACAAGGTACATCGACGATGTGTTTTTAACTTGGACTGGAGAAGAAGACCAACTGCGAGATTTCGTCAATTGGCTGAACAATAGGACACCGGACATCAAGTTCAGCCTCAACTTCTCCAAAGTTAAAATACCGTTTTTGGACGTTGAAGTCTACCCAAGCGAGGGTCACCTCGTTTCTACATTATATAAGAAAAAAACCGACAGAAATAAAGCGCTCCTCTATTCTAGCAATCACCCACGCAGCCTTAGGGACAATTTGCCCTACGGACAATTTTTAAGAATCCGTAGGAATTGCACTTTCAAGGATGAATTTTTCTTTCATGCAGAAAAATTAAAAACCAACCTCTTAGAAAGAGGATATCCCAAAAAACTTCTGAAGAGATCTATGAAGCGTGCATGGTGGACCCCACGAGAGGTTCTTCTTGAACGAAGAGACAAATCAAAAATGGACAGGATTGTCTGTGTCTCCACTTTCACCCCAACGTCCAATTGGCTCAAAAAGATCATCTCCCAAAATTGGCACCTTGTAAAAAATCTGGACCCTTCCCTCAAAGAACCCCCACTGTTTGCCTTCAGGAAAGACAGAAGTATTGCTAATCAGATCGTGAGAGCTGCGCTCCCCAAAACAAAGATCCCGGACTTGAGAAGCTTCCTTAATCTTCCACCGATTCAAGGCCACCACAAATGTGGCACATGTGTGTGCTGCGATTCCACTTTGGAAGGTAATCATTTTATCCATCAGAACATTCATTGGAAACATGATTCCTTCTCAAATTGTAAAACCAAATTTGTAGTATATGGGATACTATGCCCATGTGCTAAACTTTATATTGGCAAAACAAACCAGGAAGTAAGGTTTAGAATCCAACAGCACAAATCAAGAATACGTAAAAATGTACAAAACGCCCCTTTGGTCAACCATTGGCGCCTTAACAACCATGTAGAAGCTGATGTCAAATGGACTGTAATTTCGAAAGTTACACCAGATATCAGAGGAGGGGATTTAGATGCTAAACTATTGAAAAGGGAAGCGATGTTGATAATCAAATTCAATACATCCGTTGAAGGATTGAATGAAATATCTGAGATTTTCAACCTTTAAATCCACGCCGGTGATAACATCTCTAGTTTCCTGATGTCCTGCAAAATAAGGTCAATCATGCTATTCCCTTCTCAGCCTGATCGCATCATTCAGTATTGTACTTGTATATTCTTTGGCATGTCGAGTGGTTTGTCAATAAAGTTGTATACAACGCATTGTCAAACTACAAATCCCAGGAGTCTTAGTAACACAATCACCGTTCGAACAAACAGTCCTCCACCACCTGGATGCGCCTTGCTGCGAATAAAGTTACACTTCTCTGACCCCGCCTGGGACCGAAGATAGAGCCCTCATATCGTGGCTCTATTACTGCTTCATTTAGCAGTTCGCTAATTCACTGTGCTGTGACTAAACTACATTTCCCAGACTCCGTTCGCGACCAAAGGAAGTCTAAAAGAGGATTCCTTCCGGCGCACTATGAACCATACCTGCTTTGGCGGTACCAACACGGACGACGGCTGCTTCGTTTAAATTGGCTTTGAACTAATTCGGAAGGTAAGAGAATATCTGTACGAGGCTCTCACGAGCTTGTGTGTGCGACCACGTCGCAACCACTACACTCTGCTTTCAATTCATCCTTATACGAGGCTCTCACGAGCTTGTGTGTGCGACCACATCGCAACCACTACACTCTGCTTTCAATTCATCTTTTGCAGACGACAATTGAAGCTTCTCCGACACTCAAATCACTTCTGGCAACTGCCGGCATTCAGTCCGAAGGCACGCCAGCAGCAAGATACACGACATCGATAGACTGTCAAGTAAGATATGATTTTGGACTAATAGAGCCATCACACACACCAGCGCTTTATGCGACATTTTAAGTAATTCAAATCCACCCTCTTCTGTCTTTCTAAAGGTCTTTCCTGAAAAGGTCTATACTCCACACTCGCTAGTCTCCCTTCGGGTTGCATTGGCTGCAAGGTAAGATTCTGGCAAAAGGTTGGCGTTGAGGAAAGTCTAGTGCACAAGGGTATATTGGTCTAATTTAGCTTTTTTGTATTCTCTCTATAGTGAGCATCTGGTCCTGATGAGAATCCCCACAACTTGAGGGATTCGAAACGCGTAGACCTCTTCGCTGTGGGCTAACCGCATAAACTTCAACCTAATTATTTTCAAAAATTCCTGTTAGGCTGTAAATAAAATCACGGTGGCCCCCCCCTTTTTCTTTGTAAAGTCACAAAATTGTCATTTGAGTATTTGTCTTATATGTCTCACAGTATGATTGAGTAGTATGAATGTATGGTATGAGTGACACTTGTATGCTAGTAGTAGTGTCGTGTATATCTATGTAGGAAATGTATATATTGACATTGTAGTGTTTTTTGCTATTTTTTGTATAAATTGAACCGTGCTTAAAAATGAGTTAATGAAGCACTGATCCTTTAAAAATTGTTGATTAAAACCAAACGGAAAAAGTGGTTTTCAGTGGCACTGTTTTGTTCAGTCCATTTGAAGTATTTTGTTGTTAATTTGTGCAGCATTGGCAACTCTCTTGTTCTTCTAATCATATATTGACTTGGCCTTGCTGCCTTGAAGTCAAAACCCAAGGTTGTTCCTAAGGTTGTCTGGCGGGTGTTTACTCGCGAGGTTTTTTGTTGACTTGATTTTCTCTTGGAAGAGTGAGTAGGAGTAGCCTGCAGTTTTCCAAATAAGTCACGGGGAATGTGTTTCACATAGGTCAAACACATTGTAAAGGTTTTCATTTTAAGGTGATCTTTCCCTCTCTGCACTCTTTTCTTCTCTATTTTTATTTTTCTTTGACATACTATGTCAGGTAGCGACACTTTCGCATACAGCGAGGAACATATACTGAAGCTATTGAATGACCCTCCACTATTTTCTTCCGCTGCCTTGAGCACAACCGCTAAAATCAATAACGAATCCGACAGACTGGTTAGACTAAAAAAGAAGCAAATACGGACTGATCTACACGGTCATTTTCTAATTGAACATCTGAGGGCAGGTACCATCCCGGGTGGACTCCAAATACGTAACGTCCCGGTGATTTTCACAGAGGATCCAACTTATAAAAAGGGTTTCAGTCAAATTGAAACAAAATGCAGTAGGGACCTTATGGTCCTCACCGTCGAAACAGCACAAAGACTGTCAAAACAACAATTGGAAGAAATCGTGGTGCTTGAGAACGAAATTAAAAATAACCAATTGATTACAGATGCCAAAGAACTTCTGGAGAAAGTCGATAAGGAGATCCTCGAATTTAAGGACTATTCAATTAACCAAAAGGGACTCAAATTCGAAAAGGACAAAAAGAACTTCTCTCTAGACAAGATTTATCCTTACCTCCAAATTGATTTTTACACAAGACCTGACTCACGACGATTTCTACAGGATTACCAAGGGAGATCTAGGTACAATTTTATCAATTTCTCCGAAACATCATCTTCTTCAGGGAGTAGTGACAACGACAACCCTAGTACAAGGGGCGAATCTAGCAGACGTGTCAATTTTGAACCAAATTTACAACAGAACTTTCAACAACCGTCTTTTTTAGGACGAGGCCAGCGGAAGCCTCGCGGCAGATCCAGATTCGCCAACCAACCATGGGAAATGTCCACGAGACGTCAGAACTACAAAAACTGAGGACTGCAACTACCACAGACCGGCAAAAATCACGAGAACCAAAGATTACGTCTATCTTTAATCTCTCTGACAAAATTCTGACATCTGATGAATGTAGTGTTTTAGAAATGGGCCTTTCTTTCGTACCATCTACAAGAACCAACTTTGTTAAACTTAAGGCTGAATTCATCGAATTCTGCCGCAAAATACGCCTGATTACCTTCTTCATGGACAATCCATTACAGGAGAACATAGAGACGACAGGGTTAAGGAAAAAATCCTGCTTTTGTCCACCAACATCAAAAACACCAAAGGAGGTGTTACTATTTGAAAAGGTAGTTCTGTCTGCCATCACAGAAGCTGAAAAACACAAAAGGCGATCAGTAAAATTCAACATGACAAAATCTCAAAAAGACGCCTTGACTGATCTAAGGAATGACCCATCCATAGTAATTAAACAAGCGGATAAGGGTGGGTCTATTGTTATCTGGGCCACTGAACGTTACACGGCAGAAGTGATGAGACAACTATCCAATGTAACTTGCTATAGAAAGCTTAATAAAGATCCAACGGTTGAATTGCAAGGCAAACTGTTCAACATTCTCCAGAAAGGGTTTGATGAAGGTTTTCTAGGCAAGAAAGAATATGAATTTCTAAGAAACAAAAGCCCTCGCACACCTATTTTCTACGTACTCCCTAAAGTACATAAAAATGAACACAATCCCCCGGGTCGTCCTATAGTCTCGGGCTGTGAGTCTCTGACTGAATCAATCTCAAAATTCGTAGACTTCAAACCCTTTATGCAAGAGGTTAAATCGTTCATCAAAGACACCACTGATTTTTTGATCAAATTGAGCACAATGGAGTTTCAAGAAAACACACATCTTCTAGCCACTCTAGATGTTACTTCGTTGTATACAGAAATTCCCCAAGACGAAGGGCTGGCAGTTTTGGAGACATTTCTAAACAGCAGACCAAAGCCCGAAAAGGTTCCAACGCAATTTATCCTTGAGCTAGCTACTTTTGCGCTAAAAAATAACTATTTCTGTTTCAAAGAAGAGTTTTTCTTACAAATCAAGGGAGTCGCGATGGGGTGTCCCTTCGCCCCAGAGCTGGCCATTCTTTACATGTCAAAATACGAGGAACATTTTGTGTACAATAACAACCCATTTTCAACTTACATCGGACATTGGACAAGGTACATCGACGATGTGTTTTTAACTTGGACTGGAGAAGAAGACCAACTGCGAGATTTCGTCAATTGGCTGAACAATAGGACACCGGACATCAAGTTCAGCCTCAACTTCTCCAAAGTTAAAATACCGTTTTTGGACGTTGAAGTCTACCCAAGCGAGGGTCACCTCGTTTCTACATTATATAAGAAAAAAACCGACAGAAATAAAGCGCTCCTCTATTCTAGCAATCACCCACGCAGCCTTAGGGACAATTTGCCCTACGGACAATTTTTAAGAATCCGTAGGAATTGCACTTTCAAGGATGAATTTTTCTTTCATGCAGAAAAATTAAAAACCAACCTCTTAGAAAGAGGATATCCCAAAAAACTTCTGAAGAGATCTATGAAGCGTGCATGGTGGACCCCACGAGAGGTTCTTCTTGAACGAAGAGACAAATCAAAAATGGACAGGATTGTCTGTGTCTCCACTTTCACCCCAACGTCCAATTGGCTCAAAAAGATCATCTCCCAAAATTGGCACCTTGTAAAAAATCTGGACCCTTCCCTCAAAGAACCCCCACTGTTTGCCTTCAGGAAAGACAGAAGTATTGCTAATCAGATCGTGAGAGCTGCGCTCCCCAAAACAAAGATCCCGGACTTGAGAAGCTTCCTTAATCTTCCACCGATTCAAGGCCACCACAAATGTGGCACATGTGTGTGCTGCGATTCCACTTTGGAAGGTAATCATTTTATCCATCAGAACATTCATTGGAAACATGATTCCTTCTCAAATTGTAAAACCAAATTTGTAGTATATGGGATACTATGCCCATGTGCTAAACTTTATATTGGCAAAACAAACCAGGAAGTAAGGTTTAGAATCCAACAGCACAAATCAAGAATACGTAAAAATGTACAAAACGCCCCTTTGGTCAACCATTGGCGCCTTAACAACCATGTAGAAGCTGATGTCAAATGGACTGTAATTTCGAAAGTTACACCAGATATCAGAGGAGGGGATTTAGATGCTAAACTATTGAAAAGGGAAGCGATGTTGATAATCAAATTCAATACATCCGTTGAAGGATTGAATGAAATATCTGAGATTTTCAACCTTTAAATCCACGCCGGTGATAACATCTCTAGTTTCCTGATGTCCTGCAAAATAAGGTCAATCATGCTATTCCCTTCTCAGCCTGATCGCATCATTCAGTATTGTACTTGTATATTCTTTGGCATGTCGAGTGGTTTGTCAATAAAGTTGTATACAACGCATTGTCAAACTACAAATCCCAGGAGTCTTAGTAACACAATCACCGTTCGAACAAACAGTCCTCCACCACCTGGATGCGCCTTGCTGCGAATAAAGTTACACTTCTCTGACCCCGCCTGGGACCGAAGATAGAGCCCTCATATCGTGGCTCTATTACTGCTTCATTTAGCAGTTCGCTAATTCACTGTGCTGTGACTAAACTACATTTCCCAGACTCCGTTCGCGACCAAAGGAAGTCTAAAAGAGGATTCCTTCCGGCGCACTATGAACCATACCTGCTTTGGCGGTACCAACACGGACGACGGCTGCTTCGTTTAAATTGGCTTTGAACTAATTCGGAAGGTAAGAGAATATCTGTACGAGGCTCTCACGAGCTTGTGTGTGCGACCACGTCGCAACCACTACACTCTGCTTTCAATTCATCCTTATACGAGGCTCTCACGAGCTTGTGTGTGCGACCACATCGCAACCACTACACTCTGCTTTCAATTCATCTTTTGCAGACGACAATTGAAGCTTCTCCGACACTCAAATCACTTCTGGCAACTGCCGGCATTCAGTCCGAAGGCACGCCAGCAGCAAGATACACGACATCGATAGACTGTCAAGTAAGATATGATTTTGGACTAATAGAGCCATCACACACACCAGCGCTTTATGCGACATTTTAAGTAATTCAAATCCACCCTCTTCTGTCTTTCTAAAGGTCTTTCCTGAAAAGGTCTATACTCCACACTCGCTAGTCTCCCTTCGGGTTGCATTGGCTGCAAGGTAAGATTCTGGCAAAAGGTTGGCGTTGAGGAAAGTCTAGTGCACAAGGGTATATTGGTCTAATTTAGCTTTTTTGTATTCTCTCTATAGTGAGCATCTGGTCCTGATGAGAATCCCCACAACTTGAGGGATTCGAAACGCGTAGACCTCTTCGCTGTGGGCTAACCGCATAAACTTCAACCTAATTATTTTCAAAAATTCCTGTTAGGCTGTAAATAAAATCACGGTGGCCGCCCCCCCCTTTTTCTTTGTAAAGTCACAAAATTGTCATTTGAGTATTTGTCTTATATGTCTCACAGTATGATTGAGTAGTATGAATGTATGGTATGAGTGACACTTGTATGCTAGTAGTAGTGTCGTGTATATCTATGTAGGAAATGTATATATTGACATTGTAGTGTTTTTTGCTATTTTTTGTATAAATTGAACCGTGCTTAAAAATGAGTTAATGAAGCACTGATCCTTTAAAAATTGTTGATTAAAACCAAACGGAAAAAGTGGTTTTCAGTGGCACTGTTTTGTTCAGTCCATTTGAAGTATTTTGTTGTTAATTTGTGCAGCATTGGCAACTCTCTTGTTCTTCTAAACACTTTAGGTTCCAGCATTTATTCAAGGCAGAGAAGACAGCTTACACATCCACAACAGTCCGTTCCCCGCAGCACATCTCCCAACCGCCCCACCATAGAACATAGAACCCAGCATGAGCAATAACATTCCCAACTACCGCGTGAGCATTCATGGTATGAACACTATACACCTTCCCCCTCTTAAAAAAAACACAAAAAAAAATAAAATACAATCTTAAACAAAAACAGGATTCTATATGCATACCTTTCAAAACCTAACAAAATCATTCATTTTTACAGGAGGTTTCCTAATACGAGAACTTTTCCTTTGAGCAGGTATTTCTGAACATTCAACAGATACATCTTCTATATTTTGATTCATTTCAGGAATGTCACTGGATGTCATAACAGCACCCGGAGTTAAAGTAGGTACCACAATGTTATCACCAGTACCAAAAACTTGAACATTAGAACCCGGAAGTAACTTTCCCGATTCACAGTCAATTTCAAAATCTAGAAAATTTTGACAATCTTCACTGTCATCTCTGACTGGTGGCTCATTTCGTGGGAAAAGATATGATTCACCACCCACATTTTTGGATCTAAACATAGATACTCGTCTAAAATTCCAAATTTTCCCCCCTTGTACTCTGACAGCTTTGCTGAATACTTCAATTACTTTGACTGGATCAGACCATTTAGACCATCTTTTGTCTAAGCCTCCATATTTAACCCGCACAAAATCACCCACATTGATTTTACAATTCACAGAACGATTTTTGCAGTTGACCCTTCGCATCTTATCTTGGTAATTTTGAACAGGCTGTCTGACCATCTTAAGATCCAACATAGGATCACAAATATTGTTCTTTTTCAACCACCATGGCATAAGTTTAGAACACGGTCTTCTCCCTCTCAACATTTCAAATGGAGAACAACCTGTGACTGAATTAGGAGACATGCGATATGTGTGTAAAGTGGCTCGTAAAGCTTTTCTCCAATTCAAATTGCTCTTCACAGCAAGTTGTATCGATTCTTTTACAACTTTATTAAAACGTTCAACCTGACCATTGGCCATTGGATTATAATTGGAAACTCTTTTATGAATAATGCCACATTTATGTAAAAACATTTCAAACTCACTACTAATAAATTGTGGCCCATTATCTGAAACTAGCTCAGAAGGAATACCTTCACGACTAAAAACATTATCCAAAAATTCAATAACCTGATTAGAAGTAACTTTGACAACCACCATAACCTCCGGCCATTTCGAAAAATAATCCACTAGCACCAGGGCAAAAACATGTTTAGCTGCAGGCAAATTTAGAGGACCAATAATATCAATGCCAAGTTTCCTCCAAGGTCCCTGTGAATACTCAATGGTAGAAATTTCCCCAGACAAAGGTTTGACAGACTTATCGCTCTTCGAACATTGGACACAGTCTCTAACCCACCTGTCTACCATGCTGTCAATACTAGACCACCAATAAAATTCCCTCAAACGTCGCTTAGTAGAAGACATGCCTAAGTGTCCTTTGTGAGAAGTTGGCCTGATGTATGATGTCACTAGTTATAGTGTACACCTTATATCAGTCCAAATACCCTTATGGTGATTGGTTGTAAAGTCAACCTTATAGACCAGCTATCCTAGTGGTAGCATGGACAAGAGCAGTCTTAGGCTAAACTCTGAATGGCATGTGAAGCCAGCTGTGATACCATATATAATCCCTTGAATACCAAATGATAGGACACCACAACAGATATATATATAAAATAAAGTGTATTTATTCTAAGCAAACCCTCAGCACTCTTTATGAGATTAGAGGTAAGTACAACACAGTCTTATTAATGCATACAGTAAGTCACACAGGTAAGTAATACAGTTAGGCCCTAGGGGCCACGCAAACCATATACTAAGTAAGTGGTATAAGAACCACTGTCACGGAAATAGAATAGGCCTAGGCCTAGGGAATCGCTGGGGCTACACTACACTAGCGTTAGTTAGGAAGTGGGAGGCCCACGGGATTCGTGTGCAGAGTGGAAACACTCACGCGTAATGCGTAAAAGTCAATAGCAATGTTACAGTTTAGAAATAGATAGATTTAGGACACTTCCGGAGTAGCTAGGAAGTTGAGACTTGAAAACTAGACACTAGGATAGTCACTATCCTGATGAGCACCGGAGTACCCAAGTTACCTAGCCCACAGGCTGCGGGTGCATAGGGGTGAAGATGCGTCGTTTTCGTCATCGACTCCTATGGATGCCTGAAGAAAGATGCTGACAGGCAGTCAGTGAAGAGTGTCCGGTGGATCCCAAGGCTGGGATCAAGAAGAGAGGAAACCTGCAAGCAGAAGGGACAGAGTCAAGGTCACTAGCCAGTGACCACGTGGAACCAGGAAGGAACCAGGCGATGTCGTGAAGAGTTGCAGGTGAAGGTGAAGCTTGTCGCTGCAGCCAGGAGGACCAGGAAGCGTCGAGGACGACCAGGACCAGGAGGCGAGCTGTCCCACAAAGGCTCTTGCTGTCGGCGGCGTCGAAGTTGGACTAGGACTCACCAAGCCTTGGCAAGCGGAACCCACGAAGAACAAGGGACTTGCTTCTGGTGCAGACCAGGAAGGTCTGGGGTGCTTCTTCTTTGCAGAGAAGCGGGAGCCAGTCTGGAGGAGCCAAACCAGCGCAGAAGATTTCAGGGAGCGTCGTCACAAAGGCCACTAGCCAGCGGGCAAGCAACCGGACAGACGCGGCAAGCAGGAAAATGCTGAAGGGCCCCACGCAGGACTCGTGGAGTGTGGGGGGCTGATCTTCGGTGCAGATGGTGCTTGGGGTTGGGGCTTCTCAATCCCCGGTGCACAACTTCGAGGGTACCTCAGAAGCTGCGCTGTAAGTTACTAGCCACTTTTCCCAGGTAGCCGGTCCCACGTCGCTCGTCGCCTCCACGGATCTCAGCTCTGCTGCAGATGTGGATGAGGGTCGGAGAAGTCTGGAAGTCAAGGCTCTGGTCGGGCTCTGCAGTCGGTTCCTCGTAGAACGGTCGCAAAGCAAAGGGTAGTCTCTTGATGGTGCCTGTTTGCACAGGGTAGCCACTCCTTGGCTACAAGGGAGATTCTTCAGTCTTCTTCTTTCGTCGAATGTCGAAGGTCCAGAGTTTCTGTTCAGTTTTGCAGGTTCAGGATAATCTAAAGTCTTGAGGCCCAACTCCCACTCTTATACTAATCTGGGGGGCTGGGATACCTGCTAGGTCACGCCTTATGGGTGGGACCTGGGAGGGGGTGGTTACACCCACTTCCCTTTGTCCAGTTTCGCGCCAGAGCTGGGGCTGGAGTGCCCCAGCGCCGGTTTGAACTGGACTATGCAAGGAACACCTTGTGTGCCCCAGGCATGTCTCATTCCTTTCAGCCCACCCTGCCCCAATACACTAAAGGCTGTCTGGGGAGGTGCTAGCACCTCCCCAAGCAGGAAACCTATTGTCCAGGCCTCCCTGGCTGGGATCACTCCCAGCAGCAGGAGGTCAGACTTGTGTCGTGGCAGCAGCATCCATTTTGTGATGCTGAGGCTTTGGTCAGAGGCTAACAGTTGAAGTATGATTTTAACATGTCTTTCCCTCTAGGAGGGGGGAATAATATTCTCATGTCCAGAAATGGCATGGGGGTATTATTCCCGAGTGTTAGACACCTTACACGACATGTTTTGATAAAGCCAAACCATAGTTACCATAACCGTCTAAGATTATAAGGCACTTTAAGAGTATATGGTAGGCTATATCATAGAACAGCTATAAGGACAAGGTTCCGAAAGCTGCAGACAGGCTCAGCTCATGCTAGAACACCATCTCACATGTTACCAAGCACTCTGCCTCCAGGATTGTCAAGGCCTGCCATAGGAGTGACTGATAGGTACACATGTGTCTATATGTAAGTCAGGTATAGGAATACTACACCTAAGCAAGGGGTGATTACACGACCTTGCCCCAGCTGAGTGATCAGCCAGTTGTGTCAAAATGGAAGGCCAGGCCAGGGGTGGCACAATACATGCTGCAGCCCCTGGTAGGCCTAGGGTACACCTATGCCCTGGGTACCTAGGGTACACTGTACAGGGGCCAATAAGGTGATCCTATCCAAATGGGTTATGCACCTAAAGTACATGGTATTAATTTAGAGAGAGAACAGCAGGGCTGTGGGTCTGATTAGCAGGCCCACAGCCACATCTAAGTCGAAAACCAGTAAAGCAAAAGCAAAAAAGTGGGGGTGAACATAGAAAGCAGACCCTACTCTCCTACACAACCCCCCCCCCCAAACTTAGGGACATTAAACTAACCTTGACCAGTTGAGTCTTCATGTTCTAAGTGGAAATATCTGGAGAGTCCATCTGCATTGGCATGGTCAGTCCCAGGTCTATGTTCCACTGTGAAGTCCATCCCCTGTAGGGAAATGGACCACCTAAGAAGTTTGGGATTTTCACCCTTCATCTGATTTAGCCACAAGAGGGGCTTATGGTCTGTCTGAATCTTGAAGTGAGTGCCAAACAAGTATGGCCTCAGCTTCTTCAGGGCCCAAACCACAGCAAAGGCCTCCCTCTCAATAGTTGACCAACGTTTCTCTCTAGGGGTCAGCCTTCTACTTATAAAAGCAATGGGCTGGTCTTGACCATCTACATTCAGTTGTGAAAGAACAGCTCCCACACCTAACTCAGAAGCATCTGTCTGGACAATGAACTCTTTGGAGTAGTCTGGACTTTTCAGAATAGGTGCACTGCACATGGCCTGCTTCAGGTCATCAAATGCTTTTTGACAGCTTACTGTCCACTGAACTTTCTTTGGCATCTTCTTGGAGGTCAAGTCATTAAGTGGTGTCACTATGGACCCATAGTTCTTAACAAACTTTCTGTAGTACCCAGACAGGCCCAAGAAAGCTCTGACCTGAGTCTGGGTAGTTGGAGGAGCCCAGTCCTTTATGGTCTGGATCTTGCTCTCCAGTGGTTGAACCTGACCCCCACCAACTAGGTGGCCCAGGTATACAACCTTGCTCTGCCCTATCTGGCACTTAGTGGCCTTGATAGTGAGGCCTGCCTTTTGCAGGGCCTCTAAAACATTCCTCAGGTGGACCAGGTGATCCTCCCAGGTGGAGCTAAAGACAGCAATATCATCCAGATAAGCTGCACAATAATCATCCAACCCAGTAAGGACTTGATTCACCAGCCTTTGGAAAGTGGCAGGTGCATTCTTCAAACCAAAGGGCATTACCACAAATTGATAATGTCCTCCTGGGGTCGAGAAAGCAGTTTTGGCCTTTGCACTCTCAGCTAGTCTGATTTGCCAGTAGCCGGCTGTTAGGTCAAATGTGCTCAAAAACTTAGCAGCTGCCAGTCTGTCAATGAGCTCATCTGCCCTAGGTATTGGGTGGGCATCTGTCCTAGTGACAGCATTGAGACCTCTGTAATCCACGCAAAACCTCATCTCTCTCTTACCATCTGGGGTGTGAGGTTTTGGCACAAGGACTACAGGACTAGCCCAAGGGCTCTCTGAAGGTTCAATGACTCCCAGCTCCAACATCTTTTGTACCTCAACTTTTATGCAGTCCCTGACATGGTCAGGTTGCCTGTAGATTTTACTCTTCACAGGCAGACTGTCACCAGTGTCTACCTCATGGGTGCACCAGTTTGTCTGACTTGGGGTCAGAGAGAACATATGTCTGTAGGCCTGCAGAACTTGTCTGCAGTCCTGTTGCTGATGGACAGTGAGGCTGTCAGAAAAGACCACACCATCAACTGAACCATCATCAGGGTTCTGAGTCAACAGGTCTGGGAGAGGGTCACTCTCTTCCTCCTGCCCCTCATCTGTAGCCATGAGTAGCCCCATGTCTGCCCTGTCAACATATGCCTTCAATCTGTTGACATGAAGCACCCTGTGGGGGCTTCTGGGAGTCCCAAGGTCCACCAAGTAGGTGACTTCTCCCTTTTTCTCAACAATAGTGTGGGGTCCAGACCATTTGTCTTGGAGTGCTGCTGGGGCCACTGGCTCCAACACCCACACTTTCTGTCCTGGCTGGTAAACAGTCAGTACAGCCTTTTGGTCATGCCAAGCTTTTTGGAGTTCTTGGCTTGCCTCAAGGTTTTTAGAAGCCTTCTTCATATACTCTGCCATCCTGGAGCGGAGACCAAGTACATAATCCACTATGTCTAGTTTGGGTTGTCTGAGAGGTCTCTCCCATCCTTCCTTCACCAAACACAGGGGTCCTCTTACAGGATGCCCAAACAAAAGCTCAAAAGGGCTGTAGCCAACCCCCTTTTGTGGGACCTCTCTGTAAGCAAACAGAAGGCAGGGTAAAAGGATGTCCCATCTTCGCCTAAGCTTGTCTGGTAATCCTTTTATCATTCCCTTTAGGGTCTTGTTGAATCTCTCAACAAGCCCATTGCACTGTGGGTGATAGGGTGTGGTGAACTTATAGTTAACACCACACTCCTTCCACATTGCAGTCAAGTATCCTGACATAAAGTTGGCACCTCTGTCAGAAATGACCTCCTTTGGAAAGCCCACTCTGGAGAATACTCCAAGCAGGGCCCTTGCCACAACAGGAGCTGTTGTGGTCCTCAGGGGAATTGCCTCTGGGTACCTGGTGGCATGGTCCACTATCACCAGTATGAATCTGTGCCCAGATGCTGTTTGTGGGTCCATTGGTCCTACAATATCTATGCCCACTCTTTCAAAGGGGACCCCCACCACAGGTAGTGGTATGAGGGGGGCCTTTGTGGTGCCACCTGATTTGCCACTGGCTTGGCAGGTGACACAGGAGCGACAAAACTCCTTAGTATCTTCTGACATATGGGGCCAGTGAAAGTGAGGGACAAGCCTGTCCCAAGTCTTGTTCTGGCCTAAATGTCCTGCAAGGGGAATATCATGGGCCAAGGTTAGAAGGAAGCCTCTGAACTTCAGTGGTATGACCAACCTCCTGGATGCACCAGGCTTGGGGTCTCTAGCCTCTGAGTACAGTAGCCCTTCATCCCAATACACTCTATGGGTACCTTGAGCATTCCCTGCAGCCTCAGCAGCAGCCAGCTGTCTGAGGGGTTCAAGAGAGGGGCAGTCTAATTGAGCCTGCCTCAGATCTGCCCTGGAAGGTCCCCCTGTCCCAAGAAACTCAACCTGATCAGGCTCAAGTTCTTCTAGGACAGTTCCTTCAGGGCTCTCAGAATCATCCTCCTGGGAGGGCTGATCCACCACCTGAGGCAGGGGGGAAGGCACAGCCTTAACCCTACTGCTCTTTCTCTTGGATTGTGACTGGTCCATAGTTTCAGGATCCAGCACTTGTTCAGTGTTGCACTTTTTGGCCTGTGACCTGGTCACAGCAAGGACATGTGCATCTATCCCCAGCATTTCTGCATGGGTCCTATACTCCACTTCAGACCAAACTGAAGTTTCAAGATCATTGCCCAGTAAACACTCTACAGGAAGGTCTGAACTAACAACAACTTTCTTGAGGCCAGTTACCCCTCCCCAGGAGAAGTTAACAATAGCCACACTATGGGAGGTAGTGGCATTGCTAGCGTTGGTCACTAGGTAATTCTCACCTAGTATGATCTGTCCAGGGTCCACAAAAGCAGGTGTCACCATTGTGACACTAGCCCCAGTGTCCCTGTAGGCCTGAGCCATTCTTTGGTTGATAAAAGGTGTCTGTCTGTACTTGCCCAGGTTACTGGGGCCTACAGTAGAGGACAAAGCTAAGTCCCCATCACAGATCAGGACAGCCTGAGTAGGTACTCTGACTAGGCCAGAATCCTCCTCAGTTCCCAGGGTTAACCCTACTACACCCTTTTGCTGGGAACCACCACTTACAGCTGAACTAGGGGGTACAGTTGCCTTAGGGGCAATGGTGGTTGGGGGCTTATCCTTTTTGGTGCACTCACTAAACCAATGTGAGGTAGACTTACAATAGTTGCACCATGGTTTCTTTTGGCCTTCTTTCTTCTTATCCTTTTTGGAACCACCCTCCCCCTGAGCCTTTTGGGGGCCTGGTGAAGACTTCTTGTCTTTTTGTTTCTGCTCATTACCCTTCTGGTCTGCCTTTTTCTGATCACCGCCCTGGTTCTGGTTTTTCTGCTTAACTCTAGTCCTGACCCATCTATCTGCCTTCTTTCCCAATTCTTGGGGAGAAGTCAGATCAGAATCAATCAGGTGTTGATGCAATAGCTGGTTTTGACAGTTGTTAAGTATTTGTTCTCTCATGATCAAATTATACAATCCTGTATAGTCCTTAACCTTACTTCCCATTAGCCAGCCTTCCAGAGCCTTAGTGGCACAATCTACAAAGTCAGTCCAGTCCTGAGTCTGTGTCTTCTGGGTATCCCTGAACAACAACCTGTATTGTTCAGTGGTTAGGCCAAACCCATCAATCAGAGCACTCTTCAGGACAGTGTAATTATCTGCATCCTCATCACTAACTGTGAGGAGCTTGTCTCTTCCTTTCTCAGAGAAGGAGAGCCACAAGATAGCTGCCCACTGACTTTGGGGTACCTGCTGTACTTTGCAAGCTCTCTCCAAAGCAGTTATCCATTTGTGGATGTCATCCCCACACTTGTAGGGAGGGACAATCTTGCTCAGGTTTCTATTATCATAGTGCCTGTCTCTATCTCTAGGAATGTTGCTGCCACCAGTGGGTTCTAACCCACTTAACTTTTGTTCTCTAGCCAGAGCAAGCTTCTCTTTGGCAAGGGCAAGTTCTTCCCTCTGAATCCTCAGATTAGCCTCCCTCATTCTGGCTGCATGCTCCTTTCTCTCAGGTGAAGTCATTCCCCTGTGAGAGGAAGCATTAGAGATGTTAGAGACATGGGAGTGGATGGATTCCCTTGAAGGGGATCTGTCCCTCCTGCTTCTCTGTGAATGCCTACTTGTGGGTCTGTATGGGGGGACCCCATGCAAACTCCCATGTAAACTTAAGTTAGCCTGGCTAAGTCTCCTTACTTGGCTCTGGCTGTCTACCTCCCCATCTGAAGCCCCATCTGACTCCTCTGTGGTGGGTAGACCCTCCTCTGCGCCTAGGGCACCTTCCTGAGATGCCCTCTGAGCATCATACTCCTCTAGGAGTTGTCTTAACTGAAGGAGGGTAGGGTTTGCACCCTGTTTTATTCCTCTGGAGGTACACAATTGTCTCATCTCCTGGAATGTTAAGGTATCATACCTAGAGGGGGTCTTCTGCAGACCTGCCCCTCCTGAGAGAGCATCTACTTGATCTCCTCCCAGAGGCATGATCTAGTGAGGGTGTGGTGTGTGCACCTACCTACACTAGTTGTTTCTACTAAACCTCTCTAGTAGTTGTAGTCAGGGTGTGTTACTCCCTTCAACCTACAACCACTAAGTCCAGTAGGACTTAAGTATTATAAACTATGTTATATGTACCTAGACAATATCTGTGTGATCTTTCAATTTAGTATCTCAAGATTACAATGGTATTACAACAGCAAGCTCAGATCCCAACCGCTGCTCACCAATGTGAGAAGTTGGCCTGATGTATGATGTCACTAGTTATAGTGTACACCTTATATCAGTCCAAATACCCTTATGGTGATTGGTTGTAAAGTCAACCTTATAGACCAGCTATCCTAGTGGTAGCATGGACAAGAGCAGTCTTAGGCTAAACTCTGAATGGCATGTGAAGCCAGCTGTGATACCATATATAATCCCTTGAATACCAAATGAAAGGACACCACAACAGATATATATATAAAATAAAGTGTATTTATTCTAAGCAAACCCTCAGCACTCTTTATGAGATTAGAGGTAAGTACAACACAGTCTTATTAATGCATACAGTAAGTCACACAGGTAAGTAATACAGTTAGGCCCTAGGGGCCACGCAAACCATATACTAAGTAAGTGGTATAAGAACCACTGTCACGGAAATAGAATAGGCCTAGGCCTAGGGAATCGCTGGGGCTAAACTACACTAGCGTTAGTTAGGAAGTGGGAGGCCCACGGGATTCGTGTGCAGAGTGGAAACACTCACGCGTAATGCGTAAAAGTCAATAGCAATGTTACAGTTTAGAAATAGATAGATTTAGGACACTTCCGGAGTAGCTAGGAAGTTGAGACTTGAAAACTAGACACTAGGATAGTCACTATCCTGATGAGCACCGGAGTACCCAAGTTACCTAGCCCACAGGCTGCGGGTGCATAGGGGTGAAGATGCGTCGTTTTCGTCGTCGACTCCTATGGATGCCTGAAGAAAGATGCTGACAGGCAGTCAGTGAAGAGTGTCCGGTGGATCCCAAGGCTGGGATCAAGAAGAGAGGAAACCTGCAAGCAGAAGGGACAGAGTCAAGGTCACTAGCCAGTGACCACGTGGAACCAGGAAGGAACCAGGCGATGTCGTGAAGAGTTGCAGGTGAAGGTGAAGCTTGTTGCTGCAGCCAGGAGGACCAGGAAGCGTCGAGGACGACCAGGACCAGGAGGCGAGCTGTCCCACGAAGGCTCTTGCTGTCGGCGGCGTCGAAGTTGGACTAGGACTCACCAAGCCTTGGCAAGCGGAACCCACGAAGAACAAGGGACTTGCTTCTGGTGCAGACCAGGAAGGTCTGGGGTGCTTCTTCTTTGCAGAGAAGCGGGAGCCAGTCTGGAGGAGCCAAACCAGCGCAGAAGATTTCAGGGAGCGTCGTCACAAAGGCCACTAGCCAGCGGGCAAGCAACCGGACAGACGCGGCAAGCAGGAAAATGCTGAAGGGCCCCACGCAGGACTCGTGGAGTGTGGGGGGCTGATCTTCGGTGCAGATGGTGCTTGGGGTTGGGGCTTCTCAATCCCCGGTGCACAACTTCGAGGGTACCTCAGAAGCTGCGCTGTAAGTTACTAGCCACTTTTCCCAGGTAGCCGGTCCCACGTCGCTCGTCGCCTCCACGGATCTCAGCTCTGCTGCAGATGTGGATGAGGGTCGGAGAAGTCTGGAAGTCAAGGCTCTGGTCGGGCTCTGCAGTCGGTTCCTCGTAGAACGGTCGCAAAGCAAAGGGTAGTCTCTTGATGGTGCCTGTTTGCACAGGGTAGCCACTCCTTGGCTACAAGGGAGATTCTTCAGTCTTCTTCTTTCGTCGAATGTCGAAGGTCCAGAGTTTCTGTTCAGTTTTGCAGGTTCAGGATAATCTAAAGTCTTGAGGCCCAACTCCCACTCTTATACTAATCTGGGGGGCTGGGATACCTGCTAGGTCACGCCTTATGGGTGGGACCTGGGAGGGGGTGGTTACACCCACTTCCCTTTGTCCAGTTTCGCGCCAGAGCTGGGGCTGGAGTGCCCCAGCGCCGGTTTGAACTGGACTATGCAAGGAACACCTTGTGTGCCCCAGGCATGTCTCATTCCTTTCAGCCCACCCTGCCCCAATACACTAAAGGCTGTCTGGGGAGGTGCTAGCACCTCCCCAAGCAGGAAACCTATTGTCCAGGCCTCCCTGGCTGGGATCACTCCCAGCAGCAGGAGGTCAGACTTGTGTCGTGGCAGCAGCATCCATTTTGTGATGCTGAGGCTTTGGTCAGAGGCTAACAGTTGAAGTATGATTTTAACATGTCTTTCCCTCTAGGAGGGGGGAATAATATTCTCATGTCCAGAAATGGCATGGGGGTATTATTCCCGAGTGTTAGACACCTTACACAACATGTTTTGATAAAGCCAAACCATAGTTACCATAACCGTCTAAGATTATAAGGCACTTTAAGAGTATATGGTAGGCTATATCATAGAACAGCTATAAGGACAAGGTTCCGAAAGCTGCAGACAGGCTCAGCTCATGCTAGAGCACCATCTCACATGTTACCAAGCACTCTGCCTCCAGGATTGTCAAGGCCTGCCATAGGAGTGACTGATAGGTACACATGTGTCTATATGTAAGTTAGGTATAGGAATACTACACCTAAGCAAGGGGTGATTACACGACCTTGCCCCAGCTGAGTGATCAGCCAGTTGTGTCAAAATGGAAGGCCAGGCCAGGGGTGGCACAATACATGCTGCAGCCCCTGGTAGGCCTAGGGTACACCTATGCCCTGGGTACCTAGGGTACACTGTACAGGGGCCAATAAGGTGATCCTATCCAAATGGGTTATGCACCTAAAGTACATGGTATTAATTTAGAGAGAGAACAGCAGGGCTGTGGGTCTGATTAGCAGGCCCACAGCCACATCTAAGTCGAAAACCAGTAAAGCAAAAGCAAAAAAGTGGGGGTGAACATAGAAAGCAGACCCTACTCTCCTACAGCCTTCATGGGACAAATTCACCAATTGTTCTCTAATTTTACGAGGCGGAACAATTTTATCACCCCTAATTACAAATCCATGTGAAAACATGAGCTCATCTTTGATTTTGCAGAATGATCCCATTTCCCCACTCAACTTCCTCTCTTCAGGCCAGCTACCTTTTAGATATTTTACCACATCTAACAAAACGTCATCTTCAGACATTGCCTTTGCCCAAACCTCTTCTGAAATAGCATCCGAACTTATACTATGCTGTACATCATTTATGGTGTACGCTATATCGCACTCGTCTGCAATATCAATGGGATCTAAACTCTCACAGTAAGATAAACGAGACATACAGTCAGCATGGACATTCATACGGCCAGGAATATACACTACTGAACACTGATACTCTTGTAATTTAGCCGCTAACCTGGCCAAACGAGCTGTAAGCATTCTTCCACCACCAGCTGCCAACATATTTATGAGCGGTTTATGATCTGTTCTCAATTGAAATTTTGTCCCCCACAGAAATTGTCTAAAATGTTGTGCAGCCCAGGTGCACGCCAGTAATTCCCTCTCTATTGTGGAGTAGTTGAATTCTGCTCCACGCAAAGCTCTAGAAGCATAAGACACAACATACTCTTCTCCAAACTTCTTTTGCATGAGCACAGCACCTAATCCAGTACTACTGGCATCCACTGCAACAATACATTCCCCACCAATCACGAAAGGTCTCAAACACGGGGCCGTACAACTTTCTTTTTTAAGAACTTCAAAAGCTTGACCTTGCTCTACACCCCAAGCAAACTTAGCATTCTTTTTCAATAAAATGCGTAGGGGAAAAACTTTTTCAGAATAATTCTTAACAAATTTGCTATAGAATTCTGTAAGACCTAAGAATGACAACAATTGTTCTTTGGTTGTAGGAGCTGGAGCTTTTGAAATACTAGCAACATGGTCTAACTTAGGTTTAATACCCTCACGAGATATCTCATGGCCTAAATACTCAACACTATCTTTTCTAAATTTGCACTTTGAAAACTTGAGCGTTAAACCTTTCTTTTGTATTTTGCTCAATACCATCTTTAAATTGTTATCATGTTCCTCAACATCTTTCCCAAAAATCAGAATGTCATCTTGGAAAGCTATTGCCCCAGGGCAATCCTCCAATACATCTTTCATAAGTCTTTGAAAAACAGAGGCAGCACTGGCTAACCCAAATGGCATTCGCAAAAATTGGTACATACCCTCAGGTGTAACAAAGGCTGTTAAACACTTGGATTGTTCGTGTAGCATGATTTGGTGATATGCACTAGCCAGATCTACCGTGGAAAATACACATGGTCGAAATTAATTCATGTATATTAGGTAGCGGATGCCTGTCAATCCAAATTTCTTTGTTCAAACTGCGAAGATCAACACACAAACGAAGTTCCCCTTTGCTCTTAAGGGAAAGAACCACTGGAGAAACCCACGGAGAGAATTCAATTGGTTCAATGATGTTCCGAGAGACCAAGTCCTTTAGCATATCTTTTAATTTGTTGCGATACGCCAAAGGAACATTACGCACCCTATGTCTCACAGGGATAGCCGAATCTTTAAGGATGATTTTATGTGTGAAGTCCACATATTTCCCTAGCTCATCATTAAATACGCTAGGAAACATGTTTTTTATATTTGTTACCAACTCTTCACCATCTGTAAAAACACTGTAAACGGGTGGAGAAGCGTTAGGATCCAATTTAATACCCAACTCTTGTTGGTGTGGCCAACCAAGTATGGATATACCCTTAGTGGCTACGTACAATTTCCCTTTGATTTTCTTTCCTTTGAAGGTCAAATCAGCCCATACAAATCCTTCCAAATCAATTTTATGCCCAGAATAACTACCAGGCCTAATGTCAGGAGGTAACAATTTCCTATTCTCCCACAATTTAGTGAATACATCTTTGCAGATGATAGAATACCATGCGCAAGAATCTATCATCATAGTGACTTCCTTGCCATCTATCACTATGGACCCGGATGGGAAACCTTTGCAATTATTCTCACATACACAAGAAATACAATTAAATTCATTGAATTCTGTGGAAATGTCCTCCTCTTCACCAGTGACACAATTAACTTTTTGTGAGGATCTGCACATCTTTCCAAAATGGCCCGTTTTTTTACATTTCACACAAATTTTGTTCCATGCTGGACAACCCTTATAATTTCCAACATGTTCAAAACTTCCACATCTATAGCAAATTATGGGATTTCTGCGGTTACCAAATTTATTCTCTTTGAGAACAGAATCTTTCTTGCTAAAGAAAGATGTTTTCCTGGGTGTAAACTGAGGTGTGAACTGAGGTTTTACAAGCGACACCTCTGCTAAGGGATCTTGAACTTTCACGTTAATAGTTTGGGATTGACCCCTAATCTCGCTCACAAACTTTTCTGATTGTTCAATTCCTTTCGCTATGTTCACTACTGCGCTCAATGATGATTCAGTGCCTAACCATAACCTCTCTTGTATCTTTTTACTTTTAGTTTTCATCATTATTTGATCTCTGAGCACTTGTTCGTAATTAATAGTATCAAATGCGCATGACCCCGCTAGTGAGCGTAAAGCCGATACATAGTTCTCAATGGATTCATCCTCTCTTTGAGCACGAGAATAGAACTTGAATCTCTCCATTACTATATTTATTTTTTTTCCAAATCTGACACTCCTTTTTTTGACAGCCACTTCGAACACATTCACTCCCTCTGTGTTTTCAAGAGGAGGCAGATTGTCAAATTCTTTAATTCCTTGGCCACCTAAACAATGCCTTAGAAGATCTAATTTCCTTTTAGGAGAACATCCATCTTCTTCTAATACTTCGACGTAGGCTAAAAACATGGGATACCATAAATCCCACTCCATCTTAGGTTCCCCTGCAGAAGGTAAAAAATGTGGGGGTGTTGAAATATTTGACATATTTTTCACTTATTTTTCTTTCCTTGATGAACCAATTGACAAAGAAAAGAAAAAAAATAATTAAACAGATTAAAAAAAAACATAAACAAAAATAATTTGTAAAACTAATAATATTTTAGTAAGCTTCCTCACTATAACAAATTGTACATATTCCGTTTTGTTTTAGAAATGTGCAATGCACAATCAGAGGTCTCTACACCTGTAGAATCAAAAAACGATCTCCAAAACTGTCCCAATCTAAGATGTCCGCACCACGCGTGACATCATCACACTCCCAGCATGCCTTGCGATTGTCACACTCCCAGCATGCCTTGCGATCAGCAGGAATGGCGCGATGAGGCTTCGGCAGCAGAACGTCGAATCTATGCGGAAATGGCACTCCGAGAACGTTAGTAAGTGTATTTTTGAAACTTTACTCGACCGCAACTTAAATCAATGCCTCAGAGATCTCCCGCAGCCGCAATCAAAGCCCATTCCTTCTCAGAGGTATTCCCCCAGACAGCTGCCGCTGGCGCAATCACAGCGCGACACCATTCCTCATTATCCCAATCAAAATGAACAAACTCCAATGACTTTTATGCTCCTTCACACGCCCAATGAGCCAACGTGCTTTTGAGCAATTTCGGAGTCGCGTTCAAGTCGCGTTACAGCCGCAGGTGCAATCACGAGCACATTAGTTAAAAACAGCCGCAGGTGCATTCGCGCACAATATAAGTACCTTAAAATCTCTTCCACACGTGAGCGCTGTCTTCTTTAAAATCCCGGTCGTCGCCAAAATGTGAGGTAACTCGATATGACACACTTTAGGTTCCAGCATTTATTCAAGGCAGAGAAGACAGCTTACACATCCACAACAGTCCGTTCCCCGCAGCACATCTCCCAACCGCCCCACCATAGAACATAGAACCCAGCATGAGCAATAACATTCCCAACTACCGCGTGAGCATTCATGGTATGAACACTACAGCGTGCACGCTCACGTGCACGCAAGCGCTAGGCCAGCCAGCAGCACTTAAAAAACTCACATACAAAATGTCTCTCCAAGCCAGCACATGCGCTGGGCTCAGCGAGACCTAAAAAGGGGCCACTACACCGTAAGGGAAACTGTTACCCGTGCGCTTATCACCTCGCGCATTGATTACGCCAATGCTTTGCACGGTGGTCTGCCCGGCTATTTACTGAAAAAGCTTCAGGTAGTTCAGAACGCTGTGGCTGGAACTCTTCTTATCCTCCCTAAGAGGGTCAGCGTCAGGCAACACCTGCGCAACCTGCACTGGTTACCTTTGAAAGAGAGGGTGAAATTCAAGTCCCTGGTAATGGCTCATTCAGCCCTCTGTGGGCTTGGCCTGGTATATCTGAGAAAGCAATTTAGGTTCTATGCCCCTTCTAGGCAGCTTTGCTCTGCTACAATGCTGATGGCCTGTACACCTAGGTTCCGTCAAAAACCGTTAGGTGGCCGCTCTCTCTCGTATATGGCTGCGGTGGCCTGGAACCAACTCCCACTGGACTCACATCGCCTTCAGGATCCTTAGATCTTTAGGAAGAGACTGAAGACCCTCCTTTTCAATTAGCTTGCTTATCTGTTTTCCTGTCCTTGTTTCCACTGGGCATGCGCCGGGACACGCTTTGAGTAGCTGTGCGTGATACAAATAATTTTAACATAACCTAACATTTATTTATACTTCTGTTTGACATGTAGCCTTTTGCACACGCACATGTTCTCCTTTCTCCCTACCCTACACTACGCCCTCGTTTTTTCAAATTTGTGGTGAAAACTTTTATGTATTATTTCTCTTTGAAAGTCTTTACTGTGAAATAATTTGCAGTGAGTTGAAATTTGGTAAAATAATTGATGGGAGTTGAAAGAGAAGGGCTAGTGCGCCTTGGGGTATCTGGAGGGGCCTGCTCCTCCGGTTTCAAGGCACGCAGGACTGCGATTATAGCATGTTTTAATTACCTGGGCATGTTTCCTCGAGAAGCCTCCAATATTCACCGAAAACGCCACTGTTCGTTGTACATGGGTGGAACACGGCACACAATACAGAGCCCTGCCTTTGTCCTCGGGTAGGCCCAGTTCACTCAGAGCACCGTGCCAGATATAGCAACATACATAGAGGGCTCTGGCGCCTCCGAGTGCCCGCAGCAGATATGCGGCCATTATCTTGTTGACCTTCTGGTCCTTCTTGCGAGATAGAAGCGCAAAGAAATGCTGAGCTCAGTTGTGCAACAGGGGAGCTGTTCGGCATAAAAAACGTAAGTAGGGACAGAACGCCACTGGATGGTTTATTAGGGGTACAATCAGTGTGAGATACCTCTGTTTCCCTTTATTATAAGCCGTGCCCTAATCCCAAGAGAAGCCAGTCATTTATAAATGCATGCACAGATATCACACCCATCCATGTCTCGTTTAGCAAGTCCTGGCTGTTCATCCACAACACTCACAATGTTAAAAGATAAACTGCGAATCCTAGATTGCCACATACTGTTGGCTCCAGTTGTCTAAACTTCTAGGAGTGTCTTGAGGAGTCTCGGTTTAGAAAGGGGGTGTAACTAAGAGGATCTGGCAGAGGCCGAAGTGAGCGGAAACTAACTAGGACTGAGTTCCACTACTTGTACTTTTGGTAGTGAAATAGTTTACACCTCTTTTATTTCTGCAGATAAAGCTCTGCTCTTTTTAGCTTTAAAAGTGTGCTGTATGCATCCCTAAAATCTAATTAATTCCATTATGTCCCTGCTCTGGGGCAATGGGATGAGGTATATCATCTAGTCACTCATTCGACCAAAAAAAGAAAAAAAAACAATCTAACAGAAACCACTCTTTTTCCACTCAGTCCCATCAGCTCTTCCTACATCAGTCCGAATGGCTATTTACTTGCATCCCACAGATGGAATGGATCGCTGTCAGAGTGAGTAGCACTGGAGAGGTGCCGCTTGAAAATCTCCTGGCCTATACCTGGGGGAAAGTTTGTAAATACTCATATTTGCCATGTTCAAGGGTGAAAAGGTTCTAGACTAAACTACATCCTTACCCCGCCTACACGGTTCCAATAACCCATGGCCAAGAGATGCAGTACCTGAATGTCATTCCCCTCGTCGTAACCAGCAAAAGTATGTTCTGGGGTTAGGGGGAAGCTAATCAGCAGCACTCACAGTGCACAAAATCATTCCATGGGCCGGGTTGGAAATAAAGAGACAGAACAACCTCACACAGGGATTTAAATCCATTCCAGCATCAGGAGATAAGGTACCAAACAACTCACAAATTCTGACAAACCCACGCCATGAGGTTTACCTAATCTGAGCTGCCCACAAAAGGCTAGAAAGAGCAAAAGACCAGCTATTTGACGATTACACAAAATGAAAAGTACTTCTGTTTAGCAATACCATCACGAAATTATATTGCATGGAAATCTGATTAATGAAACCATTCATAGTCCTGAAGACAAATACGCATTCAAAATTAGGTACAAAACTGTCCAAATTGGCGTCATGAACCAGTTTGGGAAAGATGCTTGTGCAACCACACAAAAGCTTGCAGCCCTAGCCTACATCATTCTCTTCACCCTAAAAACTCAAAACGCTGCTGGCAGAGAGCCTGTTGTAAAACCAATCTGCTGCAGAAACCACCACAGTTGCCTACATCTGGAGAACAATTTCACACTCGCCTCCAATTACCTCAAATTCCATAATTCAAATGTAAAAACGCAAAAGACAGACTATCACCCTGTTAATGGTGCACCCAAGGTTTTCCAGACCTTTGCCCTCTCACCAACTAGGAGAGATTTTGCTAAAAAGACCAACATGACAATAGAGATGCCGATTAGCTCCTCAGAAAGATGCACCATGTCAATGAAGAGATCTATCAAAACGACACTAATGTATCTCAAAAGAAAACACCCACATCTTGCTTTGTGAAATGAGCACCAGCCTCATCTGACCAGAACATCTCCAATGAGTGCACAATCAATGTGTCAAACAAATCTAAGCGCAAAAGCCACTCATGATGAAGTGACCAATGCTTATTGACTGCCCAAGAATGGACCTCAGGCCTCTGATCACATAATCACTCCACACAGCCACAGTATCCAGGTTGAAAGCAAACCCTGTCACGCAGAGATGGCGCTCAATTATTTAATCCTGGTGAGCAGCCTCGTCTTTGGGTGGGCCCGGATCAGCACACTTCCACCAGAGCACTCCAGTTAAAAATTATATTTATTGGACTACGAAATCTATTGTGTTTTCATCAATAAGTTGTGTTCAGTAATATCAACATCCTCTACTGTTAGGAGAAAACACCAGCATATTCGGGCAACAGTACAGGACATGTGCAATTATAACTGTGGGATGTGAGGAGAATTGTTTTGATCCTTTGCATTTATTGTGCATGAGATGACAAGCTACCGTCCATCTGAATGAACTGCTTGAGTACCTTTCTCTGGCCCCCTAAAAAGTTGCTAAGCTAATGTTTGACTTATGGCTGCTTAGCATTTTTGCAATTCCATTGTGTAGTAATTTCAGTTGAGCCTGAGCCGAACAACTTTAGTTTTAGCCTTTGTTTTAACAAAACATGTAACATTTTAGTAGAACCTTGTGAGAAAGTGGCTCTGTATCTACTGTTCCCTAATAGGTACAGGGTGTACAGAGTCCACAGTCCCCCAGGGGCTGATAGAGGTTAAAGTTAGGTATGACCTTACTCTCTAAAGTGGTAGCTTGGTCGAGCAGTAAGGCAGTACCAGAGGACAGTGTAAAGCATTTGTTGTACACACTCAGTCAGCAAATGGTCTCACACACTCAATAACTGAACTCTAGGCCAATGGTTTATATATATAAAATATATGCTTGTTTTATTTTTAGAACCACAAAGGGAATAAAAATATACTTTCTCAGAATGAGAGGTTAAATATAAATACTTTTGCAATAAGCAATGGATTTTTGTAAATAGTCACAGTTGGTTGCAATAAACAATCCTATTTCCTAAACATAACAATGCATTGAGCTCAATGGTAAATTCAGGTTATTTGTAATAAATTACTTTTCAGATTACTTTTGGAATTCCAGGTCTGGTTCCTAGATCCAGCCCTGGGACAATATTCAGAATCAAGTGGTGAAAGTCGACTTAATTACTGTACTGATTTTTAAATAATATTTAGCTATTTCAAAAGTTGACACTTAGAAAATATTTCAAAGAAAACATTCAATGGATCTCTATGGCAAGAAATTCAAGTTGCAGGTAGAGTACTTTATCGTTACTTTTGTAATCCAGGTCTGGGTACCTAGACTCAGCACTGGGGTCTTTATCAGAAACAGGTAAGTAATTACGTTTGCAGAAATGGTACGATTTTAAAAGAATATTTCAAGATTGCAGAAATCAACACTTAGAAGAAATTTCACAGAAAAGCAGTCAATTGTGTCCTATGGGAGAAAATTGGGTTACTGGTAAGTATAGATGCGAGTATTCTTCCGAGCTAGTGCTGAGCACCAAGATCCAGCACTGTGAGCCCACCTGAGAACAGGTGAGTTTTTGCGTTTTTGTCGCTCGGCTGATTTTTAGTGAATATTTGAAGATTTGAAAAGTCCACACTTAGACGAAATTTCAAGAAAAATCCAGTCAATGTTACCCTATGTAGAAAATAGAGTTAGCGGTTTTCAGGTAAGTTCTCGACTGGCAAAGGTGGGGTTCTAGGCATAGACTCAGGGGTCCCCCAAGGTCAGATAGGCACAGTCAGTTCACCCTCAGCGGCTCTAGGGCAGCCGGGTGCAGAGAGAGTTAGGCCCAATGTTAGCCTATGAGGAATAGGGGGGCCTGGTTTGGTGGCTGCTGACTAGCGGGCCACGCGGCTGTGGGAGCTGGGCTCCTGGTCACTCACTCAGGGCAAGTGGGGAAGTAGGCTAGTGTAGAGATTGCACTGCCAGGGCCACTCGGGCGGCTGGGTGCAGGGTGCTTTTGAGCCGTTGGGCGCTCAATGGAAATCAATGGGAATGTTCCGGTTAGGAAAAAGGCTGCAAGCTCGGGGACGAGGATGCTTCAGGTGCCACCACCACTTCGAGAGGTAAGTTGGGTAGTTGTAGGTTAGGTGGGTACCCCAGGATTGGGCACAGGGGGCCGCAGGGCGCTGCGTGCAGGGGTGCCTTTTGGTGTCGGGAATCTTACCCTCTGATGATCGCGGTTGGGAGGGGGCACCTTGTTCCGAGGCTGCAGGCTTCTTCCGGAATGTCGAGGGGGGTCCTTGGGTGCCGGACTCGGGGTCACAGTCGCCGTGGGGTCGTCCTCAGGGTCTTTGTCCACTCCTGCACTGGCCAGGCTTGGCTGGTGCAGAGTGTGCTGGGTTCGCGGTTCAGAGCTGCTGCCAGGGGTTAGAAATAGGTTTCTGAGTAGAGCCTCTACTCATGGGAGTCCCAGGGGCTTAGAGCCAAAAGGTAGCCAGGTCCTCCGGGGTTTGGTGAGGTTGCTGGCCACGAGAGATGCTGCGCTGGAGCAGGTCCGGGAGTCGACAGGCCGGTAGGGCTGGGGACAAAGCAGTTGGTGTCTTCTTCCCTTTTTAGCAGCTGCAGGGCAGGTCTTTGTTCTTCTTGCTCTTCTTGTAGTTTTTCAAATCTGGAATCCGGGAAGGAAGGTTCAGGGTGCCCCTAAATACTAGATTTAGGGGCGTTATAGGTAGGTGAAGGCCAGGGACCAATGGGTCCTTGTCCTGGGGTGGGTACACCCCCTATCCTGCCTCTCTCCTGTGGGAGGGGGGCAGTAGCCTAATCCTGATAGGGTAGGGCCTCCCATCTTCAAGATGGCGAGAGCCCGGAGATGTGTTTCACCTCGCCTCCCCCACCTGAGGGGTGGGGTGGGCAGGATAGCACATCCCCTGTCCTTGTATGGGGTTTCCGGCCAAGCTTCCCGCCAGAGTGGGGGGGTTGCAGTGGCCTGGGGAAACTCCAAATGGCGGCATGCCTTTGAAGCTTCCCTTTGCTCATCCTGGGGGAGGAGATTTCTCATCTCACCCAGGATGTGCATTGTTGCAGGCCCGGGAGAGCAGGGGCTCTCCCACCCAGGGGTCCAGCAACGTGTCTGCTGTGTGGCAGCCTGGGCAGCCTCAGAGCAGACGTGGATTGTAGGTCAGCTGTAAGGGGGCATCTCTAAGATGCCCTCTGGGGTGCTTAGTACATTAAATCCCTCACTGGCATCAGTGTGGGTTTAATGTGCTGAGAAGTTTGATACCAAACTTCCCAGTCTTCAGTGTTGCCATTATGGTGCTGTGGAGCTCGTGTTTGACGAGCTCTCAGCACCATGTACTCTTAAATGGCAGCACTGCACTTACAGTGCTCAGGAATGGACCCGGGTACTGTAGGGGCACAGGGCTCCTGCTCCTGTGCCCACACCATAGGCGTAAGGCACCCAGCTAGAGGGGTGACTGACATATGCCTTGGCAGTGTAGGTGATGGGCATGGCACACAGAGATGTGTGCCATGTCGACTCTTTGTTTTGTCCTGCACCCAGACACTCAGCCTGCAAAGGCAGTGTGTGTGTGTAAGGGTACAGGGCCTCTAAGGGTGGCACAACGAGTGTTGCAGCCCCTAGAGGCCTTCCCTGGCCACAAGGCCCTGGGTACCTAGGGTACCATTTACCAGGGGCTGACATGTGGCTAGGGTTTGCCAATTTGGAGTTTGTGTGTTTTAAGGAAGGAACATAGGCCCTGGGCACCTGATTGGCAGGAGTCCAGGGTACACTTAATCAAAGTACATTCAGCAATTTAGCAAAAAGTGGGGGCATACCATGCAAGAAAGATGGCACTTTTTCACAACCTTACTTAACTCAAACCAGAGTTACATTGCACGCTAACATTGTGCCCCCAAAACACCCAAATGAGTGATGCTGACTTGCCAGCACCCACAAGACAAGTTGTCATCTTCAGCCTGTACACCGCTCTCATAACTCTGATCAGTGTGTAAAGCCACCTAGCCATATCCTGGTAGTCAACAATTATAAATGGATGGCGCCCAAGCATGTTAGCTAAATGAGAAAACTGAGAGCAAAATAAAACCACACAATAAAACCAAATGTTTATCTGCTGAATAGGACAACATGCATTGCAATTATGGCGCATGGCTGAAAACTATGCAAATGTAAGTGTTGAAGACATTAGGAAATCTGCTAAAACAAGATGCAAGCTCATTTTCATGATGGAAGATGTCGAACTTAGGCACGTCCCACCCAGCTCTGTGTCTAAAAATCACCTCGCTACAAATTAGGACAAGCCATGCTCTAACTCTGCTCCACCACTACCACTGCACAACCAGCCAATAGCAACTTCGGCTAGACCTCGACTAGATGGAAGACAATTGCTAAATTACAGGGGACCGAGTGTAGCGTGACCAGATTTTGAAATAAAAAACCAGGACATTTCACAAAAATAGAAGGACTACAGTTTTATCCGAGGGGCACAAAATGACAGCGCTCATTAACACAGAAACAAGGACAATGAAGCATTAAATAAAATGCTATTTTTAAGCCCAGAGTCTGCCCTGTTAATTACATTTCGTTCTATTAATAGCTGCTAGCTTGTTCTGCTGTAGAACACACACAAACGTGCCTCCGGCTGTTTTTAGTGACTCTCTCTGAATACCGGGACTGATCCAAATTTGCTGAAATCTGATGGGACATCTAGTGAGAAACAGGGACTGTCCTGGCAAACCCGGTGTGCCTGGTCACCCTAACTGAGTGGGATGACCTAAAGAAAATATGTTATCCAACCAGCCTGCACCATGAAAACCAAACCTTCCACTTATGGCTCCTAGTCCTTACAATGTGACAGAAATATTTAAACCACCAGGGTTCGGTTGATCATGAAGGATCACGCCTCCCAAAATGAACCCAGGGCCAATCCCAATCGCAAGAGGAACTACATGTGCACAGAGGACCTTGGCTGCCTGAACCGAAACCACTGCACCAAAAAAGGTCCCTAAATTAAAATGGGGACACTGTAACCTGTCTACCTTCCAGACCTATTATTTGGTCTGACCATTTTATTGTAGAGTTCTACATTAAGACAGCGGGTGCGACTTGCCCTCCTGGCAACCCACACTCCCTTAGAACCAGTAGAAATTGGCAAAGACTTAACCTGGAGCAACTTAATAATTCCCTAGAAAAGACCATGCCTCCTCTTTCTAATATTTCTACGGATGATGTGGGGACGATTAGTACCTGGCTTACCTCTGCAATTGATCTTTGCCTCCCGGCACGTAAATGTAAGCAAAATTTTCTGCACCCCCCTGCCCCTTGTCACGGAGACAGTCAGACCTCAGGTAGATAGAGGGTAGACGGTGGCACTCATCCTTTTGGACTTGAGTGCCGCTTTTGACACCGTCTCCCACACCATCCTTCTTTCTGCCTTGAGGTCAGTCGGGATCTGTGGCTCCGCACTTGCTTGGATTTCCAATTTTCTTTCTGATCGCACTTTCCAGGTCTTCTCCCCCTCTTCGGTGTCCACTGTTCATAATGCCCCGTATGGTGTCCCCCAAGGTTCTATTCTCAGTCCTTTGTTCTTTAACCTTTATGTTAGACCCCTTGCTTTTCTTGCCGAACAGTCTGGACTATCTATTTTTTCGTACGCTGATGACACCTTTGGGACCTTATAAGTATTTAGTTATCCAGCACAATATCCTTGGTGCAACAACATCAAGTGTTGCATGGCTAAACACTTATAAGGTCCCAAAGGCCAGACCTATTGGCTATGCCAATACTTGTTTTGTTTGGCACTAACCCTTAACATATTGTAATGAAATACAAAATACGAATTGAACACTTTCATTATTGTGAACTGAATTGATTGATTTTTTTTGCACTTTTGTTGCAGGTTGAAGTGTGTCCATTAGCTCAGATTTTTGTGTGAGAATGTTTGGGCTTAAACAGGGTTCATATTTTTTAGCTTTATGCAACCTGGATATATTTTGTTAAGCGGTTGTTTCCAAGTATTATTCTCTTCTGAACCCTAGATAATTTAAGGTTGTATAATAACAGGTATTTTATATTTTTGTTTTTCTCCGTATAGCACTTTTATTCTTATCAATAGCTTTATACATGTATTTTGTGTTCACTGCTGTGGGCTGCAGTATCTAACTTCAAATTTAAGGCTTTCTTTCAGAAAAAAATGCAATTGTAATAACCAAATCGTGATTCTTTTGAAGAGACAAGACCCTCTTTTATCAAACATCTCACACTACAGGTTGTGA
Organism: Triturus cristatus; assembly: GCF_964204655.1. Lineage (NCBI taxonomy): Eukaryota > Metazoa > Chordata > Amphibia > Caudata > Salamandridae > Triturus > Triturus cristatus. The sequence goes on along the minus strand of NC_140585.1, from coordinate 1,100,799,273 downwards.
GGGGCCATGAGGACTAGACTCACATTAGATCAGTTAAATAAAAGCAAAGAAGAGGGCAAGAATTATTCCCTTAGGTTTATTGCAGCGTATAGTTTTCTAGACATTTCCTCAACTGCTCTGTTTACAATTCCAATTTAATTTTATTTGCATCTTGGTTTGAATTTTCATCTAACTAGTTAATAATTTCTTTGACTATCTAGGGACCTAAATAGCTCGACGTCTATCAACATACATAGATTAACTAGTACCACTAGAAAATATATCTAAATGGTCAACTTGAATACACACCCTGGTGAACCCAAAAAAAAGGGTTAAGTGTTTTACATCATTATAACTCATTTCATATTTGCTGATGGCAGAGTCCTACCTCACTGTCCACGGGAGCACTCAGCATCAGTATATGAATGAGCTTCTCTCAATATTCTTGCATACATAGCTCCTCCCAGACACTTTTCCTGTTTAACACTCTGCCGCACCCGGTTGTCTCTTGCTGACATCCTTCTGGTTTGGTTTTTCATACTCCTGGCAGAAACTACTCCCACTTGGCCTGGACTTACACACCAAAAGCCTTCTTAATAGTATAATTGATTATCACTTAGCAGCTATCCATGATTTTTGTGCTTCTGACTGACTGACTGAATTATTGATAGAGCGCACTATTGCTGATGCGTCTTGGCGCTAGGTGGTGTGCAGGGACAGAGACAAACGAGATTCAGGGATGAGTAAAGAGCCAAGTTTTTATTTCCTTACTAAGCATCGACCTGCTGGGCTGAAGTCTCAGATGTAGAGGAAGGGAGTTCCATAATTTAGCCGCTAAAAAAGAAAAGCATTTACCTCCACACCTTGCTTTTTTGATCTTTGGAAGGTGTACCAATCCAGAAGAAGAGGATCTTAAAAGACACAACGGCGTATATAGAGAGAACAAGGTTTGCACATCCTTAGCCCTGCCACTAAATAGGGTTTTATGTACTAGGCAAAGTGCCTTGAAATCCACCCGGCGTCTCACTGGGAGCCAGTGAAGTTGCTTTATACAAGCAGATGTGGGATGGTGTTTGGGTAGTTTGAGTAATACTCGTGCTGCCGCATTTTGAATTGAATGAAGTTTAGAGAGTTGGGTCGCACCAGCTCCCAAGTAAGCATGTTGCAATAATCTATTCTAGATAAGACCATAGCTCCTACCACAGTTTTCCTCAAAGAGAAAAGGATGAACGGGAGGATTTTTTAAAATCCCTTTAGCGCAAAAAAGCAAGCTGAGGATACTTGATTAATCTGTGGTGCCAGGGAGAGGTCTTTATCGATCAGAAAGCCTAGGTTCCTTGCCTTATTTGCCAGTGCCGGGCAGGCACCGGCTGCAGATGGCCACCATAATTGTCTCCAGACCAATGATTTCTGTCCAAACTCCACCGCCTCTGTTTTTTCTGCATTCAATTTTAAAAAATTGGAATTCATCCAGGACATCAATGCTGAAAGACATTTGCAGAACCGGGCAGCTGTTACGTCCACGGTTTGTGCTACTGATACTACAAGCTGAGTGTCATCAGCGTATGACACCAGTGTAAAAGCATAGCTTTTTATGAGTCGAGCCAAAGGGGCAACGTATATGTTAAACAACGTCTGGGATAAGGCCGAACCCTGTGGGACTCCACCAGGGAGGGTAAACTCTTCTCTCTGTATGCTGCCCCCCTTATTGTTTCAGCTAAAATGCTTATTCGACTCTTGTTATTGTAAACACTTTGTACAGTGTTTCTGAAAACTGTTACACTGAGGCCTCGTCAACAATGTTTTGTACAGAAATTGTTCCACTCCATGCGTCTTGTCAGTTTAATATTCCCAAACTTTGTATCACACTGAGAATTTGTTTCCTTGCATTTCTCTTCTACTAATGACGTGAATTGCAGTACATTAATTAGAAAGCGCTATGTATCTAGGTGGGTGTAGTCCGCGTTATAGAAAAAACAATACATAAAATACATAACACATGTATCACGAAAAAATGAAAATTACACACAGACTAATGGGCACTAACCCTCAAACACTCTCTGTGATACAGAGATGCTTACACAAAGATTCAATGCCCCTGCAGCTCGGCGAGGCGGAGGGGTGTGCACATACCTTCCCCTAGGATTTTGTGCAAATGGACGGTTCTAAAAAAATATCAAGTTTGGCAAATAGCCTGACAGCAAAATTACAGGGCTGCCCCAGAAATGAGAGGAGCGGCTTTGGTGTCCCCCTCCCTCAGTTCCCTCACCCACTGCTTGGTTTGGCCCATGGAAGGTCCCACTTAGCAGCTATTCAGCCGTCTCCGAGAATTTAACAACCCAACTTGAAGAACACAGAGCAGAGGAAGACAAGCATTACAAAGTGCTAGAGGGGGTCATTTCCTACTACACTCACGCCCAGCCCCACTGGCGCAGTCTGTTCTGTAGCGAGCCTCGTCGTGCTTTTAAGGTGATAAAAGTCATTCACGTGGTGCGTGAAGTTTCGTTTCCAACGTAGAGAGAGAAATAAGAGATGAAAAGCGGAAGGAGATGCGACGGAGAAGGAGAAAAGGAATGCGGGAGGGGAGTGGGTAAAGAGAGGCGAGAGATAGAAACATTGTATGAGTGTGTGTGAGAGAAAGAAAGGGAGAGGGCGCTAAACGGGAACACAAAGAGAGAAACTGTCCAAATGTGAGAAAGAGTGTGTGAGAGAGGAGGGAGAAAAAGAGTGACGGGTCGTGGAGGTAAGATGGAGAAAGGACGAAGGGAGAAAGAGGGAAAGAGGAGTAAATAACATAAGGGTAGAAGGAAAGAAAGGTTGAGAAACTGAGAGAAAATACATTCTAGACACGTGACTAGGGCCACAGCAAGAGTGAAGTAACCGCATGGGACCCTGGGTAGGGACTTGGCTGCTGCAGGACAGAGGTTGCTTTCAGAGGCAGGCGGGATCCTCACCCTTCCCAGAGAGCAGTCCTGAGGCGGGCGCCGACGAAGTATCCATGGGTGCATACTCTGTCTGATGCCGTTTGTAAAAGTAAAGGCCATCTGCACTGAATTATGCTAAACTGTGTTCTTTAAAGTTACATTTATGGTTTAAGAAACGTATAAATTAAATAAAAACATACATATCCTGTCCTCATAGTAAGTGCATATTTCTTGACTCCTATGTTAAGGCACTTCCTCATGCAACAAAACATCAACACCTATGAATAAAACATCACAATAGGCAATAGTTTCATACTGTCATACCTAAAAAGCTTGGCGGTCATGTAATATAACTAGTATGCAATCATTTGTAGTTTACAGGAGACGTGAGGCCAGCAATAATCTCCTGGTCATGCCCAGGATGACAGCCGACCTTTATTTAAACTGAATCTTTTTGGTTAAGGCAATTGGACTTTTACAAAGCTGTCTAGAACAAGTAGCAGTCAATTCAATTTAATTCATAAAGCTTTATTCGGTACATTGCAACAATGACCATAAAAGCATATACAATCAACAACACCAAAAGCATCCTACAGAATACAGTGATACGAATGAGCAGTCAAAAGCGAAATCCTCAATGTCAAAGAAAGACAAACCATTATGTAGCTTAAACAATATCAGAGAAAATATAGCTTCTCTAATATCCCTTTTTGTTTGAAAATGTTATAACTTGACCTTGAAAATGTTGATAGTAGGTGCTTTGCTAAGGGAAGGTGGTACAGAGATCCATAAGGTCAGTGACGATCTAGAGAAGCCTGTCTCAACATCATGTGTTTCTAAGTTTTCGGGACTTCCAGTCATAGACCGCGTTTGCTTGTAGAAGTAAGAATATTCCTGATCTTTTAGATTGTTGTGTCAGGTGTTGTGTTAAGGTGGGTTGCCGTGCCCATGATGTATGCTAATTTGTGGACCATATTGCTTCGAATAGCAGCCATTTGAGGTCTTTGAGCACTGGGGAGATGCGGACCTTCCTGAAAATGCGGGGTTACAAGATAGACGTGGGCAATAACACCACACATTAGCTCTAATTCCGTAATACTGAAGGTGCGTGTGGTGTGTGTGTGTGTGTGTGTGTGTAGCTTCCTACCTTGACAATCACAGTTGTAGTATTTTTTTAATTTTCCATCCTCTAGTATATCTTTCCACTGATAATCCTCAAGGCCTTTTTACACCTCTTTGGTTATCGAACATGAATCCGAGTGTGGGGGATGGTACCAAGACTCAGGAAAGAACAGCATCGGAGACTTCAGCCTCTTGAATATTTGTCACTATGCATTCAGCATGCACAGCACTGAGTTCAAATCAATATAGAGCTGACAGCAAGGCCTAATCAAGAACTTGCTCAGAGAGTTTGGAGTGGCCAGCGCCATTTCAAAATTAATATCGGGTCAGATTTCATGAACCAATTCGTGGCATAATGAGCCTGTGAGGCTAAAATGTGTGATTGTAAGTCTGGGAAGCTGAGTCCTCAGAGGAAGTAGGGTCGGCCCATGGTCTTGTATCGCTTGCGGGCTTTCTTCACCACAGCATCTACCTTATTAACAAGGGTAAGCTGGACCCCAGCATTCAAATGCATTGTACGGGTGGGCCAATGGCAAACACTAAATTAGTTAAAGTGACTGGAGAACGCTTTTGTTAATGAAGGGCTCCATACTTGTACATCATCATCAGTACGTAACTGGCACATCAAATTGTCACATCCTGCGTTAATGAGTTAGGTGCAATATACCTGTACTGGGTGTCACCAGTCGCAGAAGCATTGATGCTAGTAGCACCAGGGATTGCTAAATACCAATCACAGTGTCCACTCCCGGCCAATCACAGGCAGTTCAATGCATACATATAGTGCAACATCCATGTCACTAACTTTAGTCGATGACACCAGTTTATTAATTCTGAATTGTATTTGAGTTGCATTCTCCTGTGGACACCTTCCTCTTTTACATAATTACCCAGGCTGCACAGGATTTATGGGGTCGCTCTATCTGTTGCCATGGCGCTGATGCTTTGGTTTTTGGCACCCTACACGAAGAGACTGATGTCCTTACATTTAAAGAATGCTATATGATACAGATTATTATGATGGCAGGGAGCCTAATTGTGGTTCTTCCGTATGTTATGATGAAAGAATAAAACTGGAAGTAAAGTGATTAATTAATATTGAAACGCTCTAAAACTACGCAAATAAATAGCGCAAGAGGGCGGGATTGTGAAATATATTTTTTCCTTAGCATGAATGTAACTTGCTTCGGCCATATGTTTTTTGCTTGTGCTTACAAATATCGACAGGAAGTGCCTGTCTCTCAAGAATCCTTTTCATGTCTTGGCTCCCAAGACAAGAAAGTTTCCATTAGCTTGCCCAGCCAAAAAGGTTCCATGCTTGTTGCAGTCTGAAAGTCGTCTTCTTCCTGTCTCGTGATGTTAGTCTACGGACACCTGTGTACTCCTTTTTTTTTAATCCATCGTGTGCTCCACGTTGCAAATCTGTGTGCACAATTCGATACATTTGCATTTAGCCTCTGCTTGTTGAGCTTGCTCGAGCCCAGTTGGCTGTGAGCCTCTCTGACAGAATGAAGCTGTGCTTATCGACCATTACTGATATCAGGCGCGCAACACCCATTGGACTCATAGGGCTTAAGCCCCCCCCCCTTCGTGTGTGGCTCCCGGGATGAGGCAGCTTCCCGGGCGCACACACAGCCGCACCCGAGCACTTCACAGGCCTTTAATGCATGTTAATGAGGCCTTGCTGTTGTTTAACCACTTCAAAGAGCCCCTGCAGCTCCACTCTGCCTATTGCTTAAAGATTCAGCCCCCCCCCCAAATCAGCTCCACTCTGCCTATTGCTTAAAGATTCAGCCCCCCCCAAAAATGTTTTCTTAGCCCCCCCCCTGAAATTTGGCTCTAGTTGCGCCTCTGACTGATATCAAACCCACCAGACTTTGATGAGCATGTGAGGCGATTTTTTCTTAAGGGACAGAAGTATCGCAAGAGTTATACACATACACGCAAACACACTGAAAGTGCAAGCTTCCTTCTCACGGCCAAATTATATTTATTCATTTATTTTGAAGGTTTTATATAGATGGGAAAGCAGCTGTGTAAGCCTTAATCCACACACATGGTATGGGAGCTTCATAAGGAGCAGCACAAGCCACTCACAGAGAGCATGAGCACGTAGCAGTGTAGATGTCCACAGCTGAGCAAACCATCGCAGGCATTGCCCATGTGAGGCATAGGCAACAGCAGCACAGAACTACGTGCACACAGCATGCCAAATAGCAGATTAGATGGCCATTACCCAAGCATACATCCTACGTCACGAACAGCATTAGAATAGAGCCCTTTTCAGCCAATACCGTTACATTCGTTCTTTCAATTGGATGATCTTGTATTTTTATCCATATATTACCTTTTTGATATTTAAATGTATTTATTTAATGAACTGTGTAATTTAATGTATTAGCAAATTAATACCTTCATAATTTCAGATTCTAACCCTTTTTTTTGCATTACGTTAGCTTGACACTCTAGTAGTCTCATATTTCATATTTAATGATGATTGTTTTAATTGTACTTAATATAATGTTTTATCCTTATCCATTCCTCACTTACATTTCTCTATATATTTTGATGCATTCGTTTTTAATATACAATTGTATTTATCAAAATCTCTATACTGCAAAGTGCTATAGAATCTGCTTCTTTCTGATATTATTTCTGTTCTGTATTTATGAAATGCTAATAAAAAATTTCGACACAAAGAATAGAGCCACAGTAAAGCACCGACAGTCGGACAAACTTCCACACATAATACCACAGGAAGCGTACACAAACACACGCGCGCACACACAAACACACACACATATATATTTACCGGCAGAAGTACATGTTCCTCTAAACCACTACACATATGCCACACTTTTAATGATATATTCAACATTAGTCTTTTAAACATTGGTCTTTTTTTAAATTTACTTAGTGATTATTCTGCCTTTTGGGTGATGCATAATTGAAGTTCTGTGCTAATGTTTCTAGAATTTCTATTATTTATGAACTTCTACGAGTAATTGTATAATTACTGCGCAGCATCAGCTGTGAGGCACCAGCTGAACACATTTAATCCTTTTAAAGCTTCAAATCATTTCCGACCTCGGGGAGTCTAAAAGCGAAATAGAGGGAGGGAACACGTCAAGGAGAATTGTTGTACTGGATTGTGGCGTTTCCATTGTGGCAAGTGAAATATTCCAAAAACAGTAATGGCCGAAAGCGAGGAACGCCGGAGGGAATAATAATAATAATAATAATATCCACATTTGTAAAGCGCGAACACTCACCCGTAAGGGTCTCTAGGCGCTGGGGGCCGTCGGGAAGATTAAGCAAGCTATTGCCCAGAGTCACATGGTGCTGGGCTAATCTGCCACTGGCGCCGGGGATCGAACCGTGATCCCCAGATTCCGGAGTCAGTCGCCCTGGCCGCGGAGCCACACCTCTTCCCAGAAATGGGTCAGAAACTGCTTTGTGAGTTCTGTGAGGGGACAATCGACAGCTGCAGGTGAGACAGGAACACTGCAGCAAATGTTTACTAAATTAGAGAAATTATCGAAAAATGCACTAAGTGTCGGGAGAGCGCCTCACTGCAACAGTATATTGAAGTGGGCAGACTACCCAGAGAATCGCTTGGCATGATAACACCAAGTTATGAAAAGCCCTAGTCCTGAAAGAGTGGGTCGAAGTGGCGGCTCCTCCGCTTTGGCGGAGGAGCGTTGCCCCCACATCTTATAAGCAGTGGGAAGCAGAAACATAAAATTATCATAACTTTGCGTTATTATCATTTTATGCTGCTTCCTGTTGCTTTGCGGGAGGGTGGGTGGTGGGGCTGCGCTGCTCTTGGAGCAAGGCAGGGGAGGAGTGGTTTGCCCACTCCGAAGTGCGCAATGAGTGTTTGGACGGCCGTCTCGGGCCGCCCAAACCAGTCCTGTGCACTTTCCCTGTTCTCCATGCAGGCTGCATTACAACCTGCATGGAGAACATGCCCAGGGCCCTATTCCTGGGTTGAGCGTCGAACCAGGGCGCGCAAAACCAATTACAACGGCTTCCTTTTCCTTGATGTGCAAGAGGAGAGCAGAAGCAGAGATGTGGGACCCAGTCGGCGGCAAGGTGAGTTTATTTAACATTTTTTATTTATTATTGCACCAAGCGCGACTCCCCCCGCACGATCTCCCCGCCACCCACGAGCCATGTCGTGCGTCACTAAAAGTAAAAGGCAAGTATCTTTAAGAATAATGGTAATGCTAGTAAAATATGCTGATATAGATCAAGATGAACTTTTAAAACAAATAAAGGAAGTGAATGAGGAAATTGACAAAAACACCAACAAGGAAAAGGCAGCCAAATTCAGGACTGGGATGAAAGAGCGATTGTGTAAATTAGAAAACACTCTAAAAGCAAAAAAGAAAAACAAATCACAAAAATTTCAGAAAGGCAAAAGAGATTAGGAAGTAGGACAACTTTGCACTTTTGCGAGGAAATTTGGCAACCTGCACAGGCAGTATTTAACAGAATGCAATGGAACCAAGCAGGACAGTACAGTTGACTTGAGCTCGGATGGGAGTTCAGAAACTGAATGGGAAGGAGTTAACAATATAAAAATAGGACTAATCGGTAACAATGAGGAATTTTGTTTTCTACGAATGGGCAGAGAATATAAACGAAGGCTAAGAAAGCCCCCCAAAAAATACAAACAAGGAGAAGGCATTATAGTAGGAGTGGACAAAACAACAGGCATAAAACAAGCATTTGCAATGCTATTGTCTCACATTTACGAGCGTTTGAGCTATTGGCATTGTAAATGACAATGCCTTTTATTTATGTGTTGTTTTTAAAACATATAAATAAAAGGCATTGTCATTTACAATGCCAATAGCTTAAACTCTCGCAAATGCGAGACCTATTGTATTGCAAATGCTTTCGGCACCCGTGCTATAATTTTTATTTTTTATTTTAGGAGAGAGATTGACACAGCTATTTGAGAAAATAGTGCTCAGGGCTGTAATTTAAGCTTACCGAGTAAAAACACACGTAACAGGGAGCGTCGCCATGGGAGGTTACAAAATGAGACAAGGAGGTACAAAGGAGGGTCTACTAAGCCTATTGACCAATGAATAGCCACAATTTACAGTGGACAATAACACAAGCCAATGCAAAATATGGGCGGAGAGTGGGCGGAGCTTCAAGTCCCTACTTGATTACAGCATGCCTTGCAGAGCAGCGCATGCGCTGCCCAGGCTCGACCTAAAAAATGAGAGGAGAATACTGCCAAGAGAACAAGGAATGGCAAAAAATAAACATACTTAGAGAAGAAATGGAAAAACGATAATCAATTTAACAAAAGTTTTTTGACTAGCACCTTTTCATATTTTAATTGCAAGTTTCTATTTCCAGCCTTACATGGACTAAATATTTTCGGAATCGACGGACTGTGTACACCGCAGTGAAAACTTATGTGAAGGGACTGTTTCTTACAATCAAATAAGCACTTTAGAGGTTTTTTTCATGAAACACCATTATAACCTGTACAGTAAGAATGAAGGCGATCAGTTGGACATTTGGATTGTGCAATATGCATAGTCCACATGGGCTTAATTTAAAGAGTATAAATAATGGACTCTATTGAGAAATACGCTTTTATTATGAATTATCATGTACAACATATGATTGTCTAATTGCCCAATGCCTTTGATTTATATTTATGGTGGTTTCCCACTTGGGCGTTATTCAACATGGGCAATGTTTGTTTTACTTGCCATTTGAGAAATTAACCCTGTGATACTGTATTTAAGGATAATCTTTCGCAAACTAAATTAATTCAGGAGAATGTAACTTAGACTGTGAAAGTTTACGAGGAAAATTGAGAATTAATCAAGTCTGTTAAAGATGCTTTTCTATTTTCATTTTGAGAAACTTCATGTGGTTTTGTATATGAGGGAAACTCAACATGGCATCTGTTATCATGAGCAAGGCTATTATATAGTTGAAATGCGTTGATCTTTTAGTCCTATTGATAAAACAAACAAACACAAGCACTCTGGCAGTTTGCCGACGCGTATATATATATATATATCACAGCAACTCGCAATATACTCCCGCTTGTGCGCGGAAATCACCAGTGCAGACCAACTTGTGCAGCATTATTTTTATTTCTTAATCTCCTCTTGTGTCAGGACGCGTTTCGGCCGTCCAAGCAGCCTTGATCACCTGATAACTTGATAACTATAACTCGCGCGACCGCCACTCTATCACAAGGATGATGTCATCAGTGATGTCATGAGTGATGCCACTGACCATGTCATGAGTGATGTAATATGTGACGTCATGAGCAGTGGATTGCGGGCGCGCGAGTTATAGTTATCTGAACTAACTATAACGGGGGAATTTCATTGGTTTTTTACGAGTGAAATATCCACCTAACTATAACATGTGTGAAACCTATGGTTTTTTTAAGTGAATTTGCAAGGTTTTTTAAATGCTAATTCCTAACTATAACGTGTGTGAAACCTTTGGTTTTTTCAGTGAATATATATATATATATATATATATATATATATATATCATCATCATCAGTCTTTATTCGATTTGAGTAAAAATCATAAAAGACAACATAAATCCAAACATTACATATAAATACATTAAAATATTTAGAATAATTGGGATACAAATTCTTTTTTTTAAAAAGACATTAAACTAGACAAAATGGCAACAAATATAACAATACACGAATAAAAAGCCCCCTTCAGCTGTAATAGTTTAAAAGAACAAATAATTAGAAATTACACTAGGTAACAGCAGGTTGGGTTATGTGATTCGGGGGTTTGGCACAAACTTTCATCCTTAGGGACCATGCCCAACCCAGGAATTTAGCTATCGGTATAGAAATAGTTGGGGAAGTGTTACTGCATAAGATTCTTAAAGCTACAACACTACTCCTGGTGCCCAAATTTCTACACAATGGTGACAACCACACACGTCTAGGAGAAGCTAACACAGGGCAAACAAACAAAAAATGGGCAATAGACTCTGCCTGTAACCCACAGGCAGGGCAAGTTTCCTCTCGAGGTCTAGACCACCTGCCTGTGAGGGACTTAAGCGGTAGAGATCCTACTCTGAGCTGGAAATAGAGTTTCCTATCTCTTGGATTCGTAATCAAGTCCCAGTATGGTTCGAGAGCAGGCGTAGTCTTGACCTCTAGATAACGGCCAGCCATCCCATTAGGGTTAGCTCGACTCCACACCAGACGGTCGACACATTCCCAATAAATAACTTTTAAGGTTTTCTTTGTTGGGAACTGAGCAGATGCTGGATCGCTCCATAACCCCACCATGCCCATAAGTATCAAGGTCTGGCGGAGCTCTCTTAGCCAATCGATCTTATGAAAAACATCTGACACAACAACATCCATGAGCCCTTGGGCATACAGGGAGAGCTCAGGAGTGGTCCAGAGCCTTCGCCAATATAAAACCGGGCGAAGTCTAGCAATATCCACAATAGCCCTCCTACCCAACTCATACCTTACAGGAACCATAGGGGAGCTCTGGGGGAGGTTTGTTATCCCACGAAAAAATGAATTTTCGGCTAAGGTTAAAGGGACCAGTCGATTAAACCCCCATAATTCTGCCCCATACAAAGCTGAACCCAAGCCCTTCGCCTCGTAAACTTGAAGCACGGGTTTTACGGGCTTGGTGAAAGATTTTTTATGTTCTCTGATTATAGTTCCCGAAATTTGCCTAAGTTTCAGGGCGGCTACCTCAATGTGCTTATCCCATTTATTGTTACTTGTTATATGTATGCCCAGATACACAAAGTTGGAGACCATTTCTATTGGTTGCCCGTCCAAAAGGAACTTTCTCCCTCTAAAGCTGGGATGCGGATTAAAGGCCATAAATTTTGTCTTGGCCACGTTTACCTCCAATCCGTGGCCAAGGCAGAAATCCTCAAAAACTAGTAGAGCTCTCTGCAAGCCACTTGGAGTCTTAGATACGATAAGCGTATCATCCGCAAACATTAATATCGGAGTAATAACTCCGGCAAGCTTTGGGGCATCAGTAGTGGTGCTGAGCATAGATTGAGCTATCCCATTAATATACAAGGAGAAAAGAGTAGGGGCCATGGTGCAGCCTTGCCGCACACCTCGTTCAACCGGGAATTCTGGGATGACTTCGCCCGCTACTCCCCACTGGATTTTAGCAAAATTCGACTTATGGAGTCTCTTTATCAGGGTCAAGATTTCCACTGGAAGCCCTAATTTTGCAAGCACTACCCACAACCGATGGCGAGGGACAAGGTCAAAGGCAGCTCTTAGATCCACAAAGGCTACATAGAGACTGCCTTTCCCCAGGGTAACTACTTTCCAGTGGAGTTGCACAAATCGAAAGACCTGATCCAGTGTACTGGTTGACTTGCGAAAGCCAGCTTGAAAGGGAGAAAGAATCTGATTATCTTCAGCCCATGTTAACAACTGGTTCAGTATCATTCTCCCAATGACCTTCTGCATAGTATCGATCAGGCTAATTGGTCGATAGTTCCCAGGGAGGGTTCTGTCACCCTTCTTAAACACGGGAATTATGACAGCCCCCCCCCCAGGATTTGGGAACAGGGGCACCTACAGCAATAGCATTTGCCAGTAAGGTGATGTATTCACTCCAGATCTTTTTGTTGTGGAGGAAAAGATCAGATGGAATCCCATCCAATCCAGGAGCACGCCCAGCTGCTGTAGATCCCAGAGCCAATAGGGTATCTTTGGTACTGAAAGGACCACTAGCGAAGAAAACAAGAGGTATCTCCCCTGCAGGGTTTATCTGGGACTCACATGCATATTGGGGTCTAAAATAATTTACCCAGTCTTCTTGAGAGACATGGTTTGGGGGTCGGTATATATATATAGATATATAATGTATTCACTGAAAAAAACAAAGGTTAAAGTAAAGTTATAGTTAGGTGAAATGTTCTGTAACACTGTAACGTTTTAAACTCTAAAAACGACTGAAGTTCAGCAGTTTTAGTTATGCTGTCTCAAGTAAATATAACTTGTGCCCTAAGGTAACTATAACTTGCATCCCCGCCACACGCACATTTCTCATTGATAATTGCAAAGCAAATGATTTTTTTGTTTTATCTGTTCATTGAGATTTTTTATATATATATATTCACATTACAGAGTCTGGACGTAATAAATCTCATGATAATCACAACCCAATTAGGAAAATAAATTACACACTTTTAGGAATACAGTGTGGCATATTATGGCCACACATCTCACAGAAATCTGTATTTGTCAAGCAGGGGCGACTTCATACATCTGTTCTGCATTTACGTAACAATAATACATCCAATGTGTCTACTCAGTACATTACAATCCTGGCCATGGCACTTTATGGTAATGGCATCAAATGTATTCATAACTTGTCAACCCTTAGCAACCATCAATCACAAAATAAGAAAAAAAAAAAATAAAAGGGAAAAAGGGGGGAAGAAAAGGAAGAGGAAAATGGAAACCCGGGATTTGCAGAATCACCCAACAGTCCCAGTTCGCCCCTGATTTTCTCCCATGGCTATGAACAGTGGCAAACAACTAAAAATACATATTGCAATATATATAGAATTACAGTGCAGGTGGCAATGTCAGGAGTTATGCAAGTGCGCCTAATAAGATGTAAGAAGTGGGTCAGCTGGGCCACCAGTCTCCGCGTCAGCTCTCAAAGAAACCTGGTGGCCAGTCAGGATGGCAGTCCACTTAGATGAGATGGGGTATTTGCAAAGGCCCAAGTTATCTTCCCTTCAAAGGGGACCCCTTGGGCCCGGGCTCAAATGATGTCAGAATGTGACCAAGCCTCCACAGATGGCGACCCATGGGATTTCCAACGCCTTGTGATCAGGCATTTGCCCACCAGTAAGCTGAGATCTAGTAAGCGTGTGGTGACTCTGTGTTTCTTATCCCTGGGATATGGGCCCACCAGGCAAACCTCCCATGTGCATGTAAGTTGTCTGCCAATACATGTCAACAAAAGGTGTGTAACCTCGCCCCAGTAATGTTGCAATGAGGGACATGATCACAGAATATGTAGAATGTTAGCATCTAGTTGATCACAACGGGGGTTAGGCCGCATTCATCCTATGGAAATAATGGTTAATTTTTTCAGAAGTAAGATATTCTCTATGTATGGTATCCTGGCATTGCGGGGGATGATGGTAGGACTTGCTAGAATCATGTTCCACTCTTTGGTGGTGCAGGGTGTAGAAAAGTCATTCTCCCAGCGCTGTCGCAATGATGTTAATGCTGTAGCGGCCTGCATGTGAAGCGAATCAGCACACCATCAGGTGAGATGTCGTCCCGTACACATGACATGAAGATATTGAATTGTGAGGTGTAACTGCAGCTCTTGTGAAATGCCTCCCCAGTGGCGTTGCAGTGTATCGACACATGAGGTGTGACTGATAAAGTGTCCAGGGGATGGTCCATCCTCCTGCATTAGTGTCTCATATGGAAGGAGTGCGCCATCGCAGTATAAATTTCCAAGTGTGTGGAGGCCTGCCACATGCCAAGCTGACACTTCCGCCATTGTGTGATCCTTTGGGCCCTAGGCATGCCCAGTAGTGGGATTGCAGGGGCATAGGGCGTAACATGTTTAGTGAGATACAAACTACAGCAAAAACATCGGTACGCCACCTGCAGCAGTATGGGGTGAGCCCGGTGAAACAGATGGAGGAGGGTCTCCAAAGTCCAAGCAGGGGTGTCTGCTGCTGTGTCCTCGAGGTGTAAGCCTCCCAGCCAGTGAGCTGAAGTTGGGATGCTAGATAATAATGTTCTAAATTAGGCACCGCCAACTCTCCATGGTCAGTCTGTAAATACAATTTCAAAAGTGCCACCATTTGGGACTTCTTCCATATTAAGTCACAAATCAATCTTTCAAGGAGATGAAAAAAGGATGGAGGAATATAGAGGGGCAAATTAGTAAAATAATTGAGAAGGCAGGGAGGTACCACCATTTTCAAAAGAGCAACTCACCCTGCAACCAACAATACAAGCATCTTCCAGAAAGAGATCTGGGACGTCAGAGAGGTAATCGTCTGTTCTAGGTTACCTTTAAACAGGTCTTAGTCTGCATGATAAATCCTGTGTCCTAAGTAGCAGAACATGGTCAGCTGGCAAGCCACGAATGCTCCATTCATAATGAGGGCAGGGTCAGCCAGTGTAGGTGCAAATGGGAATAAACAAGATTTCCCCCAGTTCACGTGCAAACCAGACCGGTATGCAAATTTAGTAAGGACCCGAGGCATCTTGTCTGGGACAGAACAGATATCCCTGATATACAATAACAGTTCATCTGCATACAGCGATATAGCATGTATACTGTCATTCATTGGTATGCCCCAGGTTCCTGACGATGATTGCATAGCTAGGGCCAGTAGTTCTATTGCTAGGGTGAAAAGTAAGGGGGTGAGGGGAACCCTGCCTAGGGCCCCTGCGTACCTGTATTGGCTCAGATATAAGGCTCCCGTTTTAGCCCTCGAAATCGGTTAGTCGAATAGGAGTTTCGCCAAGGGGTTGGCATTGGGATCCAATAGCATAACGGTGGAGGACCTACGATATTAGTTTTTGCTGTATTAATACCAAGTTAATTTATGTGGGGTAAATAGCAGTGCATGGCGAGGGCACAAGCTATAGTTACATAAGGGCACGAGCAGCCAACTCACTGCATGCAGCCAACCCCACCCTGCGCACGGCCTCTGGCCGCACACAGTGGACGGGGGGTGGGTTGGCCACAAGGCCTTGCCTGCGGCCAGGCCCTATGGACAACCCCCAAAAAAGCAGCCAACCCTACCATATGCAGGGCCTGTGGTCGTGCTTGATGGGGGGTTGGCCAGAGGGCCTGGCCTGCGACCAGACCCCGTGGATAACCCCTTGCATGCAGCCAACCCACGCTGCGCACTGCCTTTGGCCGTTCCCCCAAAGGCAGCTTACCCCACCCTGCACAAGGCATTCAGCAGTGCTCAATTAAGGGTTGGCCACAATGGCTTGTCCTGGGAACCCCAGCACCAGGGCTTTTTTTTTTTTACACAAGAGGGGTCTGCAAGCCCCCCTCCCTGAACTGATTATAGCCCTGGAGACCCCCATCTCCCAGGGCCATATATATTTTAAAGGGGAGTGGGCCATGTAGCCTTCCTCCACAAGCCTCATTACACCCTGGGGACCCCAGGGCCTTTCTTTTATTAAGGTAGAGGGTGCTGCATGGCCACCACCCCCAGCCTTATTAGTCCTTGGCAACCCAATCCTCCAGGGTTGTTTCTTTTAATGAAAGGGGAGGGGGGCCATATGGCCCCCTTCCCCGAGGCTTATTAGGCCGTAGGAACCCCAATTTAAGTGGAGAGGGGTAGCGCAGCCCCAGGGACCCAACTATTAGGGACCCACACTTCTTAAAGGTGAGGGCCCTGGTGCCTAACCAGGGCACCTTCCATATACTCATTGGGGGCTGCAGGGGGAGCTCCAAGGCCCCCACAGCCCCAGCTGACTCCCCACATTCAGAAGGAGCCAACATTTTTCCTGCCTGGCTTGAAGCAGACTTTGCGTTTGTTCCTGCATGGCGGGAGTTTTCAAAATTCCCATGCCCAGTGGGAACTAACACAGGTTTTCCCGCTAGCGTCAGTGCGGGCAGGGAAGCTGCTATGTCCCAGGGGTGGGCACCGGGACGTAGCTAGTGAGCCAGCCATGGGTGCTAAGGTCCCCGTGGCCATTCATGGCTCAGGGAGGGTGCCCGCGTGACCCCCTCTTCCCTTTCACTTTGTCTTACAGCCCCAGGAGATGGGGTGCCTGGGGTCCAAAGCAGCCTAGGGAGGGTGGCCTTGTGCCCTCCCTGAAAAATAAGCCAGCCCTCCAGAGATGGGGTCCCTGGGGCTGGAAACAGCCCAGACGGGGCGGGGGGTGCATGCCCCCTCCCCTAAATAAGAAGTCAGACCCCAGAAAATGGGGTCCTTGGGGCCAGAACAGGAATGGGGAGGGGGGGGTCATGCATGCCCCATCCCCAAAAAATAAACCCATCTTAAACCCCTACCCCTACCCCCCAACTCCCCAGGCACTGGCCCACACCGTTTGTTTTAATTTGTTGCGGATCCTCTGTGAATTTGCAGCTAATTTTTTTAAAAAATACAACGTTTTTCCCACCCCACTTCCAGGCCTAGTGAGTCAGCGTATCCTTACCCTGCCCCCATATGTCTTTTTTGTTTACTTTTTTTAGGACTCGGTCCTGAGTCCTGAGTCCTAAGATGGCTACCACCACTTCCTGGTTGAGGTGGTGGCAGTCAATCAGATCTCAGCCTGAGATCTGTCAAGATCCGCAGAGGCTCAGCGTCTCTAGATATATAAAGTTTTTGGGCGTTAATTGCTCTAAAACTACTGAACGCTTTTACACCAAAACACAAAAAGGACTCTCTCTGGTCCAAGAGCCACTTTTCTGGCAAATTTGGTGTGAATCCGTTCAGTAGTTTAGCCTGTAGGTGTTTCTAAAATTCGTATGGGAAAAAGCGTTATGGGACCCCCCTTTTTGTCTCGGCCCCTGCTTGACGGATCACCCTGAAACTTTCCATGTGCACACTAGTGAAAAATTAACACATTTTTGGAAAGTTTGTTGAGATTCGTCAAACAGCGCAAAAGTTATTAGCAACACAAAAAATGCATTCCCTATGGAAATATTATCCAAACTATAACTACCCAGTGGTGCTCGTCACTAGATTATATATAAATGTATTTTATTTTATATTGTTCCTCCAAACCGCCACGCACACGCTACTATTGTAATCATATGTTAAACATTGGCATTTTTAAATTTACTTAGTAACTATTCTGTCTTTTAGGTGATGCATAATTGAAGTTCTGTGCTGTTCCTAGAATTTCTATTATTTATGAACTTCTACATGTAATATGTATAATTACTGCACAATATCAGCTGTGAGTCATAACCTGAGCTCTTCAGTTCTTTTAAAACTTCAAATAGGGTGGCCAGACGTCCTGGATTTGCCGGGACAGTCCCAGTTTTTCCACCAGCTGTCACAGCAGATTTCGGCAATTTTGGCTCATGTCCCGGGTTTTAGAGGGAATTGACTGAAAACAGTGAGAGCAACTTTTTGGGTGTTCTAAAGCTTTGCTAGTTAGCAGCTGTTATAAGTAAGCAATGTAATTAATAGGTATGATTTTGGTTGTAGAAATTACATTTTATTTACTTTCTTAATGCATCTTCTGTGATCCTATGTTGATGACAGCTGTCATTCTGCGCCATTCCATGGATGAGAAATTGTAGTCCTTCTTCTATTTTTCCCAAATGTCCCGGTTTTTGGTTCTCAAGATCTAGTCACCCTAGCTTCAAACCTCTTTGACCTCGTCCTACCAGGAGAGATGTTGATTTGTTGCAGGTAGAAGTAAGAGATAAGAGATTACTTTGAGAAGGAAGTGAGCGCTATTTTGTAGAATGTCAAACAATGTCACTTAGGTGCACAGCAGTAGCCTCTGAAACATAGTGGATGCGCCAGCTGGTCTATTACATCTTTCACTGACGACTTATATACATCATATTGCTTCAATCCGTCATCATCCTAACGTTCAGCAAAGTGATATTCTCTCACTAAAATGATGTTCGCCCAGTGTTAGAAGTGGGGGGGAACGGAAGGGCACGGCGTGCCCCTACTTTTAAAAATTATGCTAGTCCGTTCCCCTACTTCTTGATTTAAAAAAAGCGTCCCGGGACTGCCCTAATTCAGGCCCGGTTCTACCGGGTGGGCCGGGCCCACCCAAACTTTAGCCTGGCCCACCCATAGTGGAGCCTTGGCCCTTGCAGCGAGGGCTTGAAGGCAGGCGCGCAGCGCCATGGGGCTCAAAGTGCTTCAGAGCCCACCTCCCCCATCGTGTGTGCGCGCCCGGGCGCGCTCATACAGACAGTTTTTGAGATTATCGCAGCCGTACCTGAGTACTTCACAGGTCTTTAAAAGACCATTTACATGTTAACGAGGCTTTGTTTACTTTTTCACCCCTTCATCTCCAACAGGGGCATGGCGAAAGGCGACAAATCCTTTCTTTGGCCGCGGTAACCTTTGCCTACTGTCCTGCTGCGTGGATATTCTTTTTCTATGCAGCGCAGGAGAAAAGAAGTTTGTTTATTTTGATTCACCTTTACCAACCCCTGCAGCTGCTTATCACTTCAGGCTGCGACACTAAGTTTGACTAATGGAGTAGGTAGGAGAATGTGTCACTATTTGTTTTTCTTTTTAAAATCTGCACAGGACCAGCAGGAGACATACTTCGTGTGCGCTTCATTTAATCCGTTTTTATCATTATCATGGCTGATGCAGGACAACAATAGGACAATAAAAAAATGCCCAGATAACGCTGGCTATTAATGATCCTGCTGGAGAGCAATCATTTCTCGGTTAGTAGTTAAGTGCAGATGAACTGTATTTTATGTGGAAGCTCAGTGGGTTACTGTCATTGTGACAGAGATCCTTGTGTTACTTGCAGTTCAGAAGTTACAATCCTAACATAGGACAGTGACCAATGAACTGTCATCAAAGAGCTATATGCAAACCTGAATGGTATAGTTAGAACTTCGCGTTTTTTGTTTTGTGATATAGTTAGAACTTCCCCAGCCTTTCATTATTCTAACGTTGCTAAAATGAGTATCTTTGGGCAGATATACATTTTTATCAGTAAAGCCAACCCCTAACCACTGGAGTACTCTTTAAATCCTGAGTTTGTGCTTCTCCAGACCAAACCCTCTTAAAATACCTGCCCACCAGTATGGATGACATGTGATTCATACACCTTGTAATCCTCATTGGCTTATGTGACATTCCCTGTAGGCTGATTTACATACTTGTATGATTCGTTGTCTCTGTATAATGTGTGCGTGGTGTAAAGTACTGACACACACTACACTGATAGGAGTAGCGCTACACAACAAATGAAATGCATATGAGAGAGGGGCTACGTAAAGCTGAGGGGCACTGTTGGAGGGTGGCAGTGAGGGAATCCGAGGAGGAGGTAGTGGGAGGGGCTATGAAGCGATGAGGGGCACTGTTGGAAGGTGGCAGTGAGGGAATCCGAGGAGGAGGTAGTGGGAGTGGCTATGGAGCGATGAGGGGCACTGTTGGAGGGTGGCAGTGAGGGAATCCGAGGAGGAGGTAGTGGGAGGGGCTATGAAGTGATGAGGGGCACTGTTGGAAGGTGGCAGTGAGGGAATCCGAGGAGGAGGTAGTGGGAGTGGCTATGGAGCGATGAGGGGCACTGTTGGAGGGTGGCAGTGAGGGAATCCGAGGAAGAGGTCATGGGGTGGAGGGGGGAGCTAGGGAGAGATGAGGGGCACTGCTGGAGGATGATAGTGAGGGATTCTGAGGAGTAGGTCATGAGGGGGAGGGGCTACAGAGAAATGAGGGGCACTGGTGGGGGGTTGCAGTGAGGGAATCCGTGGAGGAGGTCATGAAGGAGAGGGGCTACAGAGAGATGAGGGGCACTGGTGGAGGGTGGCAGTGAGGGAATCCGAGGAGGAGGTCATGAGGGAGAGGGGCTATGGGGAGATGAGGAGCACTTGTGGCGTATGGCAGTGAATATTGGTGCGGCGCCAAAAAAGAGTTTCACATCAGCGCTAAAGCCGGCCCTGTCATGGCCTTTCTGTTTTTGTTTACTTAATTAGCAGTCGGGTCATAAGGGCTACTGTGGAACATACTTTAAAGTGTGTGCTAATTATATATACTGCTATATTCAATGTTTTAAGTTTGAAGGTGATTTTACTAATGTTTTTACCGGGAAAAATGAAAGTGGAGCCCGATGGTGCCTGATATGGGGCTGGGGCTCAAGGTCAGCTGTGAGATAAGGTGTACTGGAGAGGAGTAGTGGATAATCAAGCCTGCAACGGAGTGCGTTGCGGAGTCTGGGGGTCAGGTGGAGGTAGTAATGAAGAGGGATCCTCCATGAAGGCTCGAACAGAGGGAGCCCAAGTAGTGTCACTTGCCTGATACTACCACCTCAGAAACCTCCTCTTCCCATCAAAGGAAAATTACATAGAAAAAAATGTTTTTGAGAGTGATAATATTTAGAAGGAGATTTGGAAAAGAGTGCGATTTACTGGGCCTTGTAAGACTAAGAAGAGATAAAGGAGGGCCCTGAAGCAGGCCTGCCTAGACATATGTGCCACCAATCGAGCCCGCAGTGGCCCACCCAAATGCACCCTTGGCCCACCCAAAATAAAAATTCCTGGAGCCGGGCCTGCCCTAATTTAAAATGACACCTTTATTATCCAGCACATCGACGAAGGCCTCTGGAGCGCGCCCGACCTCCTCCCTTTCCCCTCTGTGTCTAGGGGCCTGCAAAGTGACACTGAAAGGGGCCATCAGTCTAGCATAGCGCGAAAACGGCTGCTCTGAGCCCGTGATTCACACCTCATTCAGTGAGGACAGCTGCCTGCCTGCCCCCACTGTGACCTATACAATGGTCACATCAGGATACTTTGGTGTCTCCCCCCCCCTTCCCCGCTCACGCAGACTGACGGACGCCACCTGGGAAAGAAGAAAAGGGCTTCACTGAGGACTTTGTGACTGTGAATCTGCAAACCAGTCAGCCAGAACTGAAACGCTGTCCCAGCCCCACTAGCCTCTCCTGGAAATTGTTCTCCGTGCCTGCCCAGAGGTCACCGGCCCCTCCTTTACAGCTCTGCTCTTTTCTCTGTACCGGGCCTGCAAGAGGAGCCTGGACTGCCTCTGAAGTTGAACTCCACAAAGATCAAGTAAGTTGGGAAAATTAAATACCTGGTGCATTTTTTAAACGGGAAATGTCGAATGTCTTATCTGCTGTTTTTTAGGTTATTTTTTTTTATGTGTAGCAGACATGACAACCCTCCCGATTCAGGCGGGAGACTACCGATTTGAAGGCTAGTCTCCCATTGAAGCATCTAGAAACCCGATGCCAGCACTAATTACGTTACCTTTTGCTCTAGGCTGCAAAATATCGAAAACACATTTTAATGGGATGTTTCAAAGATGGACTAGAATTTCTTTTCATGCCATGACAAAAATAAACAAATTTTAGAGTTGGGGGATTTTAGGTTAACAGGTGGCATTAATAGTCTCATATTACAGGCAAGCATGTGTCCCTGTGCTAAGAAGCTGTAACTCCTGAAGACTACACCCTAAACAAGTATGATGGCTTACGACTATTTAGAGAGCAGCACTGCAAACTGTGTGTAAAGGGGAAAACCCACGTAAGGATGAGAGAAGAACCAGGAAATCTGTCTAGAAACGTGGTTAATTGACTGTGTCAGGTTTCCTAACATACACTTGGTAAAGAAAAATATATCTTTAACTGTACATCTAAATACATCATTAACTAGTATGAATTAACGTGTGAAATCTGATATATTTTTAACTTCCGATATTTAACATGGCATGTTCACAAAGTCTGCTTTTTAAACCATAAATGTGATAAACCTAGTCGTCCCTCTGGTGAAGCCGTGATCTACCATTAAATACACTATTGTGAAACAATACCTATGAGGCTAAAATTGCTAGAAACTACGCTACATGCCAGCATTTTTTAAATAACCATTTGAGCTACTATGGTCAAGAAAGGGACTTATTCAACCAGCGTTGAACCTGGTATCATGTTAGTCGCTACTTATTTGATGTCCGTTGTCCTACCTGTTTTCATCATTATATTTTCTATTATAGCGCCCAACACAAACTTTCTGCTCTGTAATGAGGACGGTCTGCACTTAAAGCACAGAAGAGATCAGCACACACCCTTTCTATTCATCACGTCTCAAATGGGAAGGCAACATGTGATTATTTAAGGTTTAATATGAATTATTCACATTAAAATACATTTCCAAAGTCCGATATGTTTCCAATAACAGAATGTCCCCAATTCGCTTAAAAGTGGAAGCACAAGCCATTTGTCTCCGAGCCATGGAGTTTTTGTCATCAGCACTTCTCCTATTTTCCACAGGACCAATTCAAACATGAATAGCAAAATATCCTAGTTTGCAAATGTTTTCTGAATAATTATGATCCTGGCATATTTGACACATAACACATCTGCTACATAATCTGACAATTTTAACTTACAAATTGTTTGTAGCTCAAACGGATCAAAAGTTACAAAAAATGTGACTTGTGTTGCTGCGAAGTGGACAGCCCTTCGCAAATAAGTCACAAACAGGTGCTTATAATGGGGCAGAATTGGGTTGTAGCTGAAGACAGTGCGAGTTTCACTCAGTGGGGCAGAAGGGTGTTCGGTGGGGATAGGATGTGGCATTATGGCCAGAGCTACCAAATTTGGAACTGGGGAACCTGGTTCAGCCTTCATGCTTTGTCCATCAGACCACTCCTGAGGGAGCACCCATGATAGACTTTAGAAGGCCCCACTAGACCTTAGAAGCCCTGGTCTCTTAGCACCAGCAGGTGAACCCTACCGGTGGCCAGTTGGGTAAACTTGAAGCCCTGTCCACCACAATTCATACCGAAGTTCACTACCAGTCTTGCGGGCAGGTCTACAAAGCAGCACACCCAAGAGCAGCAGTGGCTTTGTCACGCAGTAGTTTTCCTGCAATAATAAAAGTCTCCCACACAACTCCCACGGTTTTTGACGCATTCATACATTTACAAGGACTTGTAATCCTGGGAATACGGCAAAATCTTGCGCTGCCCCAGAGGAGGCATAACTAGGAGAAATATCTTTATTTCTCCTTGTTTTTTCCTCTTTCAAACTGCAGCCCACATAGAAAGATGAAAAAGCCTCTCAAGATTGTTTTTGTACAGGAAGGTGCCCCTTCCTGCACAAAAGTAATCCTGCATGCAAAGGAGGCACCCTTGCACCATGGGGCAAGTGTGCCTGCGTTGAAGCTAGGCTGTCGAAATGGCGCCAGTGCAGGGGGAAAAGACCGGAATGCACCATATTGGATAAATACGGCACATTCCCGCCCTTTCCCTGTGACGCAGGGCAGCGCAGCAAAGTAACTTGCTGTGCTGCCCTGCGCCACCATTCCCATAAATATGTCCCTAAGCTCACAAATAGTAAATTGACCACACTAATTATCTGTGTAAGAGCATGTATTGATAAACACAATGAGCCACTGACCTTTTTCTTGGACCTTGTTGAGTTGCCAAGCACAGCAGCAGATCTAATCTTAGATACCTTACTTGCATGCTTAGAGAGACACGGTTTTACTGATGAGTATTTAAAAAGTCATTTGGTTCAGCTTGTAACAGATGGTGCTTCCAATATGATAGGGAGGAAATCCGGTGTGGCAACTCTTCTGAAACTGAAATATCCACAGTTGAGTGTATGGCACTGTGCTAACCACAAGCTGGAGCTTGCTGTGGGTGATGTTTGTAAAGAAGTCGCAGGCATTAATCAGCTCAAAGGTTTTTTTGGTAAACTATATACCACCTACCATGCCTCTCTGAAAAATCAGAGAGAGCTTTGGGAATGTGCTCTGGAGGTAGAAGTAAGACTTCTGGCAATTGGAAAGGTGCTAGATGTACGTTGGGTGTCCTCAAGTGAAAGATCTGTGAGAGCTATTTGGAATAACTACAAAGCACTTAGTAAACATTTCATGGAATCTTCCGAAGACTCAACGAGGAGTGACATTGAGCAGAGGAAATATGCTGGTTTAAACCGTTTATTAACCTCCCTGGTGTTTGTTGAAAATATGGGCATTTTATATGATGCTCTCACAGAATTGGGTGACCTATCCAGAAGGCTGCAGCGGCGTGATATGACCACATATGAGGCCGATCGTTCAATACAGATGCAGATTTTAGTGTTTGAATCAATGGCTGATTCACCTGGGCCCTTTGGTTGCTACAACTGCATCAGATGCTGCTGAACGGATGCAGTTTGCTGGTGTAGGACGGCAACAGAACAAAGGCTGTGTTAGCATCAATAGGGCACAGTTCTTTAGGAGCTTAGCAAATAACCTGCGAAAAAGGCTGACAATGTCTAATGCATCAAATGTTTCTAGATGCACAACCACAAACAATGATGAAATAGAATACAAAGAGTTAGTACATAGAATTAAACTCCTACAACCAGTTTATTGGCCAGATCCAGTAGACATCTTATACGGTGAGGGAGAATTACAAAACCTTTGTAGCAGGTTGCATGTATTTG
Organism: Triturus cristatus; assembly: GCF_964204655.1. Classification (NCBI taxonomy): domain Eukaryota; kingdom Metazoa; phylum Chordata; class Amphibia; order Caudata; family Salamandridae; genus Triturus; species Triturus cristatus. The sequence continues at coordinate 1,100,774,112 of NC_140585.1, read as the reverse complement.
ATACCAGGCAAACAATACTTGGTTTCAGAGAGTACAAACAAAATAAAAATTGCATCTCTGAAAGCCTGAAACCATTAATGCACATTATAAACACCTTTTGTACCTCAACTGCTGAATGTGAACGGGGCTTTAGTGTAATGAATGATGTGCTCACACCACTGCGGAACAGAATATCAATCAATCGTCTGTCTTCTACAATGTTCATAAATATCGTGGGGCCACCTGTCATAGAATTTAAACCTGAATTTTATGTTCAGAAATGGTTAGAAAAAGGGAGGAGAAGTGCAGATGAAAGAAACTGCATGGCTCGGAGACAAATGACTTATATTTGGAATTTTCTGTGATTGGAAACATGTCCCACATTGTAAATTAATTAAATATAAACAACTTATAGAATTAAACCTCAAATAAACATGTTTATTGATTCTTTGAATTAAATAACGTTATAAGCTGTAACTGGTCAGTGAAATGCCAATCGTTTAAAAATTGGTATGTTTTGCTATTTCTAGCCACACCTCCGACTCCGCCCACTAATCCAATCCTTGGGTTATTCCCGCCCCCTGAGTCTCCGCCCACAGTTCCCCTACTTTTTTTTCCCCTACTTCGACCACTGTGTTCGCCATATACAAATAACCACTGGATTCAAACCAAATAATATTTTATGAATTTATAGATGTCAAGTGACCCTATACCATGAGTGACTGATTCAGCTTATCCTGCTTTTTTAGCCAACAAAACTGTGCATTCTGGGACTTGTAGTTCAGCATTTCTCGTTATGGGCATATAAATAAATGCCTGTATGTAAATAGCTACTGGACAAAAAAGACTGGGATTCGTTTCAGATGTCACACATGACAGGTGGCCACTTAGCAGCAATGCTTATTGTACACATCTTATTATTATTCAGAATTCTTGCACCTACTACGACAAAAAATTATTGAATTACCTAAAACAAATTACAATCTCAGCTCCCGGTGCACACAGTGAGTGCCGATACAAAGTTAAAATAGTCCAACGTGAGCGCACCTCCCTTCCTTCTGGCGATTTGAGGCCCAATATTTCAACAACAGGAGATGCTGTTTATAACTCATGAATCACTTGAGGAACAGGTTTTGCAAAAGGAAAAAAGTTCAGCTGGAGACGGATGTCTTTAAAATGAATGTCTTACAAATTACATACCAAAACTGGTGAAACTGCTTAGTATTTCACGAGCCTTCTCCTGGGATCCGGTATGCATCTGCACTTCGCAGGTTTAAATACATGTTCGCACTCAGCAGATCATTCTTCCAGGGTCGATAATATGAGGACCACTAAGGCACTAATTACTAGTCAGATGGAGTATGTCCCGAGGTGGAATACCCCTCAACCTGTTTACAACAAGCAGCGGAAGGAAACCAGTCAGCCAATAAAAGGCATGATACAGAAGCCATGCTCCAGGAGAGGGACAAGCAGAAGAAGGGGAAGGCGAACCATCCAATAAGAAGCAAGCAAATGAGATTGGCAAGAAAACCAACCAATGGTAATCAGTGGTCTGGCTGTAGGCCCGCTGCACCTTTTTGGCACAGTCCACTAGAGGTTTTAGCTTACAGACAGCTAAAAGCTGGCTGGAGGAGAGACCTACAATCACTGCAGGTTGCAGGACGCTACAGTGATATAACGGTGCCGCTTACTGTGTTTTGAAATTTCGGTATGAGCCTAATTGTTTGTATTGAAAATGTTGTACGGTTTCCCACTTGTCTGTGAGATCTGTATTAATCACGTAATGTTATGCAAATCGAATAAAAACAGTTGCAAGGGGACATGCAGAACGAAACAGCACCGGCAGCGCACTGTAATTTGACATGGTTGCTGTGCTCTGTTTGGAGTAATGTCACGGATGCATAGGACAGGCGATGACACACAGCCCAGAGATTGGCGCGCTCTGTCTGCACTCATTTAAGTACTGCTTGAGAATGCCACGGCTGAGCAGTAAAACCCGCAGCACCGTGTCAACAAAGAAGGCGCTTTCCAACAAGTCGTGTTCTTTAAGTTACTCCTATTTTGGGCTGCACAAGTCTCCCAGCTTCCGCAGGAGTCCCTCGGGTGTTCTGAGCACAACGCTCCTTTCTACTACATCCCCACATCTTCCAGATCTGAGCACGCAAAATCAGAGCTTGACGCTGCCTCTATTCGTCTTCTGTGGGCCTCATCATCTTCACGTCTACTTATCTGAACATCAGGTCGGTGTAAACAAGCAGAACGCCCTCACCTGCCAAGAAGACGTCAGCACGTGCGTACACTTAAAGATCAGTTAAATATTTGGATAGCAACATGACTGGAAGTAGAAATACTAATAACCTGTACCGGTTGATGATAAAAGTCATCCATTCCCATGAACCCTCTAAAAAAATTGGTTTCTCGTCGCAGAGGGGGAGTGTGATCAATAAGTCTCCTGAAAACCTAGTGAGGCCTTCCTCCTTGGCTTCAATAACTTGGGAACTCAAGAGAGTACTTGAGCAATGAGCAGCAGGACCAGATAGAAGTGAGCGGGAGCTGCAGGACACATGCAAGTGGGCGAGGATGCACTGTTTCAACCTAGGTTGTTGCCTTTGTAGCACCCCATTCAGACCTGCAAGAACGAGAACTCAGGCAAGACTGGTTGCCAGCAAGTACAAGTATATCATATACTACATAGACTACAATAGTGACATTGAACTAGGTAGCACTCATCCAATAGGGCATAATGAATGCCTCAGAGCCTGTACAAGGGAGTCGATGGTTGAAAGTGGCTGTATAGCCACGAATGGTCATAATAAAACCCTCTTCTTGTTTATTGTGTATTAGAGAGTTGATAATAAACGATCTCGGTTTCCTACCATGACTTTTCGTCCTATACCATCACTTCAACATTGGGTTAAGTGTGTAATTAGGACCGTACTCGGCTTGGTGAGATAAACATTACCCGACACTCTGACTGACCGAGGGTCTTGCATTAGGGGGTCATCTCTTGTGAGTTTCTACCCACAGGTCATATGACGTTTCCTCTTTGAGACCTCACATGGTGGCAAACAACATTGCCTATTATTGGCAACATCTTCTGCACTATACCAAAATTGTGTGCACAATATGAACCACAAGGCATCACTGAATATTCTGGAGCTTTGGCACTTTGAGATCCAAACCAAACCTCCTCTAAACAAATGGTTCTATAATACTTTTTTTTAATGCATATTGCATAAAAGACAACTTAAAAATCAAGATAAAATGATAATAATGAGTTCTTAAGCAGGCTGGAGGGACAGAAAAGCCTCTGAATGGCTCTGGAGGGCAGTGCTGCCCTGCTGCAGTTTCTGTTGATTGCCTTCCTTGAGACTGACAATCATGCACGCCCACTGATATTTCTCCCTGTTTAATGTATTGCGACAGGTTTCGAAACAGTGACCTCTGTTACAAAGTGGCTTCTATTCTTTCTACCTGGGCTTCATGGGACTGTCAATGGTGGCAGCGTGACCAATAGGTGAGGGGCAAGTGTTTTTTCGCATTCAGGGGATATGCCTACTGCCCTTCCTCATGTAAATAGCATGGCACTCACCGTAAACCACAGTCCTTTAACTCCATACATGTGGTACATGTGTGGGGGGTGTATGTGGACATTTGTGAGCATGTGGTGGAGTGTGAGGACTATGTGCTAGAGTGAGGAGTGGTTGGTGGGGTTCATTTTAATTCTATGGTTCTGATTCTGAGTTTGTCTCTGTTTTCTGACCCATCTGAAAGCCACTGTTTGTGCAGAGGTCAGAATTCTGAGTTGGGTGGTATTTACTGCACTTGTAATTATCGGGTGTGTTAAAATATCAGACCCTTTGTTAAATTTCAGCAGGTCAAACCTGATAAAATGTAACAGCAGAAAACAATACAGTATTGGCCGAGACATGCATGTGTTGGTGTGCTAAGTACCAAAATCTTCATGCAATTACCTATAAACTCAGAATAGGTGCTTTTATGGCACCTGATACATTTTAAACCCTGGGCATCAGATTTTAAGTGCAATAAATAGCACCTTCAATCTGAGAAACTTTGAATCAGGCCCTATGGGTATGTTGCAACATAATATGATAAATGGCTCTGTGCAAGGCGGCCTACGTCTAGTACTGGCCTGGGGCCTACGCATTTGTATTCCTTTTTCTCCTCCCTCGAGTATAATGTTCCTGTGAAATGGGGTGGCCAGCCATAAGTTTTTGAAGTTGCCACAGTGCCTCTGCTAAAGGGCTCTGAGCTCATTCCCTCTTCCTGCTACTTCCACATCTCTGTGAGATGTAGAAAGATGTCTAGAATCCAATACACATTCCTCCAGGGATGGGTCGAACCAGTTCAAGGCCATTGCATGATCTGTTCATTCAATGCCAACGCACCTTGTGACTGGAGGTCCTTTCCATAAGTACTGGCCATTTTCACTGGTACTGTGTTCCAGAACCTGTCACCAACCGAAAAGGTATCTGCATACCAGTGCAGTTGAGAAGGGCTGTGATCCAGGGTTGGAGCATCGCCTGACATCTATCTTCCTATCAGGTTAGGGACATACCACACCTGCATTCTGACTGAAGTGTTATTGGACTGCCCTGATTACTAGACGCACTGTCTACTGTGGAAGAGGATGTTGAAATGCCTCTCTACAGAGAAGAGCCCGTCTGCCAGCTCAAGTTGCTGTGTGGACTCGTGAGGAGTTGACGTAAGGTCTGCACTTCACCAGGACACAAGCTAGCCCTGCTGCTGCTCAGGTGGATGCCTTCATTTTTAGGTTTCGCCTACACAGTGCTTGCGCTGTGTTTGTGAAATATTTTGTATTTATTATAAGACTTAAAAGGGGCTTACATCCTACTTCAATGCTTTCCTTGCTTTTCATTGGTACCTGTGCTTGCTACTTACTTTTCCTCCATTTTTATTGGCTGTAGCATACTTTTCCTGCATTTACCAATGGTTGATCCTCGTGTGCTTCTCTTATCAGTTTCCCATCAGTGAAGTACTGTTTCCATCCGCTGTTGTGGAAATATTTATTTTAAGGTTTTTCATGCACAGCGCTTGTTTACTTTCAGCCGAGTGCATGACTCTGCTGATGTGTCGTCCTCTATCTATTTCTATCTGTTGCTCGCTTCTATTTGTTGGCTCGTTATTATTAGTAGCTTCGAGCTCACACAGACAGCCTGACTTTAATATGGCCACCTCTCAGGATGTTGCCTTGTTCTTGCTAGTGCAGTGGTTCCCGCCCAGCTCGAAGCAAATTCAAACCCACTCCCCCACACCCTGCATTCAGCACGTCAATCAATTACTGCCTGGGTTACCACACTGGGCTAGATCTCACACAATTGGGTGGTATTTTGCCTGATTGTGCAAGCCTACTTGCCGCTCAGTTATTGCCCATCACAGAGAGTGACCTAGTCAGCGGCAGTTCCTATGCAGGAGGAGGAGCCCCTGGCCCTGCTGCAGCTGCTGCCTAAAGATGTCAGCAAAAGATGGCTTTTACTGGCAGGAGCTGAACAAGAATGTATGGGAGGTATCTGAACGCTACACCAACCTCACCCCAGTGGGCTCCGGCACCTACGGCTCCATATACAAAGTAACCAGGGGAGGCTATCTGCAGCTTCCGGATGCATGGGGGTCTAGCCACTTTATCTCCAGGAGCTGTCTCTGAAAATGCAACATAGCTGTCTGCCACGATCCTAAGCACACTATGAGCAGAAACAATGCACTGACTGCTCCTCGGCTGCAGACTCACTTGCCCCTGCTTGTTGCAGCGACTGCAGCTGGCTCTCAGCATCTATTTACCAACTTAACTCCGGTTATCTGGCCGCAAATAGAGGCAGCTGCACCGAAGCAGTCTCTCTTTAGATCCGGGATTGCGCTACCGTCCTGCAGTAGTTACAATACCCTAGATATCCCCAGGACTATCCATCTTAAAACATATTCTAGAACTGTATCCATTGTACCTCTCTGACAGATTGTTTCAATTAAATGCCATTGGGAACCAAAGTCTCTTACCCTTCTATACTAAATAGAATGAACACTAAATATTTATAGTGTATTTATAAAGTATATATGAAGGTTTATTAAGTGCTTGTGGTAAACGATTGTTGAGGATTGCATTTGCCTAGAAGCATGCTCCTGTACCCATTGCTATATTGGATTGTAACTTAAAGAGCCAGCAGTATAACTATTTCAGTGCGAAGATTTTTTTTTTTTTAAAAGGTGGCTAGACTGTTTCAGCCTCGTCCCTGCTTCTGCCCCGACACTGCTTCTGCCCCGACACTGCTTCTGCCCCGACACTGCTCCGCCCCTGTGACTGCTCCTGCCCGTTACAGCTCCTGCCCTGTCACAGCTCTTTCCCCGTCACTGCTCCTGCCCAGTCACCGCTCTTGCCACAGCAACGCTTCTTGCCCTCCCCAGCTCGTGGTGCCTGCACCCTCATCATGACATTATTAGTATATTAAAAACTGTATATACTGAAACAAATTGCACTTACATACATTTCAAGGAACTGTTTGTAAATCATTATTATTAAACACATAGGTGAAACCGATGCATTACCAGTGCTTGTTACAACAGTCTGCATATCTTGGGACCGAGGGGAACAGTTGTCATATGTCTGTTAGAGAGTCTGCTTCAACCCTGACTACATCTCTGCTGACAGAAAGCCTTTGCATGCCTTCAAGATGCCTCTGGGGGCCTTTCAGAACACTTTGCCTTCATCCTCTGAAATGGGGAGAGGATCCCTGAGTCCAGATCTCTCAACTGCATCGAAATACATCAAACAATTCCAGATATACACATTTGAACACCAGGTCTGCTGTCTCCAGCTTTATCCTGAAGAGAGAGGTAGCCACAGAACAGACCTGTGGGTGCTCAAGGCTCCTTAAAAATGCAAACACAGCCAGTGATTTTAAGACTTTGGGCTTTTGTAATATCTTGTGCGTGATGACGTGTTTTCTGCTGTACTTGGTCTGTGACCATCTTTAGCCCCCAACGACTAGCAGCTAGGCAAGTGCACTCCATTAAGACTGTGCCCTGATACCAGGCACCAGATGTTGCCACCTGCAGCCCTGGGAAGTGATCACTGTGCTAGCCAAGGCTCTGGGTGAGCACTTTGTTCTTTGGGAGGAATTTCACGGGTAGTTCTGTGTGTCCGGAGTGGTTCTGTGGCAAACCGAAACCCCTTTAAACACTTCTTACACCAGCGCCTGAAACTCAAAACATCGCGGTGCAAGGTTGAAGCGCAGCAAGGTGAAACATTAAAGAATATCTTTTATGAAACTGTGAAAGGAGTTACTGCTTGGATCTGCATCCTTGAAGAAGTACTGGGTGACTCTACAGATCTGAGCTTGATAGCATACTTGCACCTTGTGCCCCATTGAAACCAAAGGTCATCTTTCTGTGTCCATGGGTCAGTGCTCGCTGAGTCAGGCTGGTGATCAGCTCGCTTCCTTGTGCAAACATTGAATCCAATTTTTTTAAACCTTTAGTCTGAGTTTTAGTTAAAATTGTACAAAACCTTTCCACATTAATAAACATCTTATACAATACAAACACAGATTTAGGCATACATCGTGCTGTATCGATAAAATTCAACTTTAGCAGAAAATATAACTTTTAGTCAGTAAGCGCTATCTTAAAAGTTGGGGGCAGGTCTCTGTCTAGGAAGGAGAGAGAGAGATCTGATTTCTTTGTCTATCATTATTTGATGTCCACTACATTGCTTTGTGCACGTTAAAGTATCTTTCATTGTTCCAAGTAAAGTACTGACGAAGAATAGCCATATTATGTGGTATTGCTGTGTTGAATTTATTCTGAGTGTCTAAACCTGAACAACGGCCTTGAGTAAACTTTGGATTGCTCTGGCTCCGTCCCATTGAGAATCAAGTGAGAACGCAGGGTACTTCTTACTACCTTTAGAGCGTAATAGTACTGTGACTCTAGGACACCAATGCAATAGGACTCCAGTTGTTGCAATTGAAGCCAAGTAATCTCTGACTACCCTGCGACCTTAGAAACAAGGTTCTGTGAGCCAACACGTAAAGTGTGCACTGGCCACAGAACTTCTGGAATGACTAAAAGAATGAGCCAGGTGTACAAAGGGCACTGTGGCTTTAGAAGGTACAGGTCAGCAAAGTCAAAGACAGACTCAGGTGAAAGAGAGCTGACGGTTAAGGTACAGGTGAATTCAACATGCCAAGTTGTTGAGATATGTACAGCAAGCACTATGATTTTAAATGGAGTGAAGATGAAGCGATAAAGAGTTCCACAGCTTAGCAGAAACATGGGTGAAAGAGTAGAAAAGGTGAAATACCTTCTCTGGCTGGTCATCTGGATTCTCTACAATCTGAAATGGGAAGCGCATTTTGAAAAGGTGAAGCATAAAGCAAAACCTGCTCCTGCAGCAGTTGTCAGATTTGTAATAGGGCATGGGAATAAAATGAGCCACCAGGCCAACACCTTGTTTCAGTGGAAACTGAAGAGAGACAGCTATCTTTTGAAGAAAGTGTTATAAATAATATCTAATCCTTCAAAAAACTTCCAAATAGTGGCACTCTAATGTGAAGATGGGTGCAATACGAACCTGAGTTGTGCCGAGGAGCCACCTTCCTCCTACTCCACAAGAAGGAACTTCTCAGTTACCTAACATCTACTGAACGAATGGCATGGGGCAAAAGGCAAAGCATATCACAACAAAGTAAAGGAGTTACAAAGCCTTATCTCAATTCAAATCACAAGAAGAACAAGTTAGTTACCTTCGATAACACGTTTTCTGTTTATTACAGTATCTACCCGTGGATTCTTAACCATTGGTCGGAAACTTTTTTTGATAGTTCTCCCATGTCGACAGGGGGCTTCGGCATCTACACACCTCCACATGCTGCACTGCATGATTGTCACTGGAGCTGTTGGTGTGTTGATGTGAGTTTCCATTCATTTTTTACATGCCTTTGGGGCATGCAGATGGAACTAACATCAAAATTGTATGAGTAATTTTTTTTTATTTAAAAAAAATCAACGTTTTAACATACTAATTTACACATATGTCTAAAATATACATAAGCAGGTCCCTTTGGTATATACAGCCATGCAATGGAGAGGAGGGTTGTGTCGGTGAGCAATCCGCAGGTAGATATTGTATCCCTCAGAAAAAGCGTTACCAAAGGTAAGTAACTTATTCTGATGGATACACCTACCTGTGAATTCCTCACCTTTTGAATAGAATCCCCAAGAAATCCCACACCCAGAGGTGAATGCATGTCTATCTATACCAAAATATCCTGCATAATAGAACAAGAGAAGTGACCGTTCTTCTTCACTTTGGAAACAAAAAACAATAATGCTTCGCAAAAGTGTGAAGGGAGGCCAAAATCACTGCTTTACAAAAATCTGCAACTGGAACAACTCTAGCCAAAGCAAAGTTAGAAGATTTAACTCTAGTCGAATAAACAGAAGTACCTTCAGGAGGCTCCTTGTGTGCCATGGCATAACAGATTTTGATGCAGAGAATAATCCATCTCAACAGAGTCCTCTTATGAACGTCTTTCCCCTTCTTCTTTCCAATGTACCCCACAAAGAGTTGGTCATCCACTCTAAATTTGCATGTCCCGTCCACAAAGAAACTGACAGCTCTTTTGGGGTCCAAGCGAAGAAGTCTTTCCTCCTCTTTAGTTGGATGGGGAGAAGGAGTATAGAATGAGGAAAGGGTGATGGACTGACCCAAATGGAAGGGAATAACCATTTTTGGTAGGAAAGCAGCCCTGGTTCTCAATACTAACTTATCAGGGAAGAAAGGTGTAAACAGAGGTTGAACACTCAAGGCTTGCAGCTCTCTACCTTGCTTTGCAGATGTTATGGCAATAAGAAAATTAGTCTTAAAGTTACAATTCTCAAAAGACAACTATGGAGAGGTTGAAACGGAGAACACATCATATGGGCTAAAATCAAATTAAGATTCCACTGTGGCATTAATACAGGGAGTGAATCTCAAAACTATAGGTGAATTCAACAGGAAAGGTTAATCTAGTAAACAGATAAAAGTCGAAAGAGCTGACAAGTAACAGTTAACCATGGCAACTGAACTGCCCTGCTGGTCTAAAGAGAGGGCAAAACGTAAAATGAGAGACAAATGAGACTTCAAAGGATATTATCACCCCACCATCTTACAAAGTTGGCCCATCTACCAGCATAAACATATTTTGAAGAGTAACAATAAATCAACATCCACCACCTAAAGGGGGACTGGTAAAGGAACGTAGGTTGCTCCGTTCAATCTCCAGGCATGTAGGTGCAGGCTCTGGAGGTGGGGGTGTAGAACTTGCTCCTGCGACTGTGAGAAGATGTCTGTCCTGTGAGGAAGATAGAGTGTAGGACACAGGGAGAAGTGAATGAGGTATTTACCACAACCTTTTAGGTCAGTCCAAGGCAATCAAGATCACTTGGGCCCAGTTGAGGCGAATCTTCCTCTACACCTGAGGAATCCAGAGTATGGAAGAAAGTGCGCAAAGCAGCTGGAAGCCCCAGTTCAAGTTAAAATCGTCCCCCAATGTTCACTGCATCGGATACTGGAGGCTGCAGAACGACGGGCAGTACGCGCTCTCTCTTTAGTGGCAAATAGGTCTATCCAGTGCCGGCTTTAGCGCTGGTGATGCCCGGTGCGACAATGTTTGTTGGTGCCTCTATGTTTGTTGGCGTCCCTCACTACCACCCTTTAACAGTGACCCTCAAGTCTCCATAACCACTCTCTCTTTCTCATGCATTTCTTTTGTTTTATTGCGCCATTCATACCAGTGTAAGGAGTCAGAGCACTTTGCATCACATATCCATTACACATAGACAATGAATCATAAGTTTCGAAATCAGTGTAAAGGAAATGTTACATCAGACAGAGGACTACAAGGTGTAGGAGTCACAACTCATCCTTACTGGTAGACAGTATAGTTTGAGTGCTTGATCTTGAGACGCACAAACTTAGAATTTAAAATGTTAAACCATGGTTGGGGGTTAGCTTTACTAATAAGAATTGATTTCTACGGAAGTGGGGAGAGAATGTAGCCTTACGGCTAGAGCGGCTGACGTCGAAGCTGGGGAACTGGCTTCGAGTCTCAGCAACATCCTGTGATTCTGGGCAAATAACTTAAACGCCCCGTGGGTAGCAAAAAATTAATGTGTTCATGTGTAACGAAACTGGTGCTATGTAAATCGCTCTGATACCCGATATCTTTGGTTCTAGTTCGCGCTATATAAAACAAAAAAAAAACAAAAACAAAAGTGAACCCTTTTTGCAACATTAGGATAATGAAAGACTGGGGGGAAAATCATAATGCTCTAATCTATACCTTGCAGTTTGTATGCAGCTCTTTGATGAAAGTTAATAGCTTACTGTTCTACATTAGGATTTAAACTTATAAACTGCAATTAACAAAAGGGGCTCTCTGACAGAAGAAGTAACGCACTGACCTATTTACATTGTATGTACTGTGTGATCTGCATGGTATACATGCTTTGCAGCAGGCAATTTAACCTCCTGCGCTACTTTATGATGAGTCAAAACTTCCACTAGACAAAACTAGACAAAACTCTGATTTTTGTGCAGTATGCCTGTCAATCACCAGAGTTATTTTGACATTTGTATCGTAGCCTGAAAATTGCTGGAGGCAAGTTACGCAGCAACAGGTGCTTTTAAAACCATATTGCACTTGAAAACACAGCACCCCCCAAAGACAGCGCCCAATGCAGTGCCACCGATCTGACTGCCCTGGAGCCAGACCTGGGTCTGTCTGAGGAGTCCCTCATAGCTAAAAGATGGGTTGCACCACTTCTGGATGAAGACGCCTCTTATGAACAACAGAATAACCTCAACTGAGTCAGTCCGCACGTACGTTTAGTTCTCCGACCAGGTGGTTTGCTACCACACAAATCTGATGGTCCTGAGCCCAGCACCAGAGTCATAGAGAATCTCTGCAGAGAAGAGACAACCTCACTCCTCCTTGCTTGTTGATGTATCACATCACAGTAGTGTAATCCACCAAGATATGGTCTGACTGACCGTGAAGGGAAGAGAGGAAGGCCTTGAGAGCCAAATATATTGCTCACAATTCCAACATATTGTTATGAAACAACTGTTCAGAGGAGTTCCACACCCTAGGGTGGAGGCATCCGTTAAGAATGTGGACACTGGAGGAGGGAGATGAAACCGCTTCCAGAGAGGGAGATATTGCCAGTCACATTCCACCACTGAAGAGCCACTGCAGTATCTGGAGATTTTGATACAGCCTTGTAGATTGCATTGTGTTGATACCGCTGCCTGCAGAGGTACCACTGAAGAGCACTCATGTGCCAGCATGCATTGGTGACCACTAGTATGCAGGAGGCTAGCAGACCTAGCAAATGTAAGACCTTCAGGACTGGAATAACCGCTCCATCCTGAAACATTGGAGTCATAGCCTGAATGTCGTGAATCCTCTGAAGAGGAGGGAAAGCTGGATTGTCAGTTGTGTCCAGTACCACCCCTATCAGGGTATGCAGAACGGGCTCCAGGTGAGATTTGGGCTTGTTGATGGAAAAGCCCAGATCGAACATCAGTTGAGTTGTTACCTGCAAGCGATGTAACATCTAACCCTGGAGATTTGGCTTTGATGATCCAATCGTCCAGGAAAGGGAATACTGTATTCCCAAATTTCTGAGATGGACTGTTGCCACCGCCATCAGCTATGTGGAGATCTGAGGAGAAGAAGCAAGGCCAGCGGGATGACTGCAAACTGATAGTGTTTTGATCCCACCATGAAGCGAAGATACTTCCTGTGTGTCTGAAGAATAGGGATGTGGAAGTAAGCATCCTGCAAGTCAGTTGACACCATCAAGTCTTCTTTCTCCAGCGCAAGAAGCACCGGAACTAGGGTCAGCATCTTGAACTTTTCTTGTATGAGAAACCAGTTCAAAATCCTAGGGTCTAGATTCAGGTGTAAACAACAGTCCTTCTTGGGAATCCAGAAATAACGTGAGTAGCAGTTCTGACTCCGTTCCAGCTTCAGAACCAACTCCATTGTGCCCTTTTGAAGTAGAGAATGTGATTCCTCTTAGAGGAGCTGAAAATGTTCTGTGGAAAGTGAATTTGGTTCAGGTGTTAAGGATAGGGGAAACTCCTAGAATGGTAGGGCATACCCCTTTTCTACGATACGTAGCACCCAAAGGTCTGATGTTACCAATCTCCATATATGCAAAAATGGGAAAACCGTCCTCTCACCAGTGAAGCATGCTCTAAATTGAGAAAACTAGGACTGTTTTCCTGTGTTTAGCAGGGGAGGAAGTGGGCAAGGTGGAGGACAGGGGAAAGGGAATGGCCTGCTGCCTACTACTGCTAAGTCCTCCGTAGCTCCTGTAGATGGCGTTGGAACACTGCTGTTGCTGATGTTGGCCATACTGTTGAAGTCCACAAATAGAAAGGTCTCTGAAGCAGCCTCAAAAGTTTTTGAACTGCATGTAGACCTTGGGCTGTGACTGAAGTCCCAAAGAACAAGCTGTGGGCTTGCTATCTTTACAATATTCTAAGGTAGAATCTACCTTAGCTCCAAACAGCCAAGAGCCACCAAAGGACAAATCCATCAGGCTGTTCTGCACATCCTTTGAAAATCTGGAACTCCTCAACCATGTATGTCTTCTGGTAGAAATTGAAGTGCCCATTTCCCTTGCCACAGAATCAGCTATATCAAGCCCTGACTGTATATAACCTGATGGGCTGCAGCTTGACCATCATTCACAAGTTCTGAAAAATGCCCCAGTACATCCTCAGGCAATTTTGGAACAACACACTTTGCAGGATCCAGAAAGGCATTAATGGATTTACCCAGCAGACAGGTTGCATTTGTAGTCTTTAGAGCCATGCTCCCAGAAGAGAAAACCTTTATCAGTGACTGCTCCATTTTCTCAGATTCCCTATCCACAGTTGAGGAGGGGAATGATACAGGGTTCAACTTAGATGTACAGGAAGCCTGAACAATCAGACTCTCCAATGAAGGGTGAGAGGACAGAAAGAGAGGATCTCCAGGAGGTGGTTTATATCTTTTAGCCACTGGCCTTGAAACAGCTGAAGCCGTCATCTGTTTCTGCCAAATGTCTAAAATTGGCTCCGTTAAAGCCTAATTACAGGGTAGTAGAGGCAGAACTGGGTACTTCAGTTAGTATATTTGATTTTAGCTCTGTGGTATGGATGGACGTTCTAACACTTCCACAGCTTTCTTGATGACAGAATGGTATGAAATTACTTTCGGATGCGGAATGCCCTCTGGTGACAACTGTTCCCATTGCTGAAGATATCTGGAGATATATCTAAACCACTCGCCCCCTTTACCCTTTCTAAGTTCAGGTCCATTAAGGGTTGCTCCACATTTTACCCTTCTTTCTCTTTTTGAGAGTCTTGTTCCCCACAGAAATATTGACCTTTCTCTCTGAGCTGTTGGGCCTTCCTTCTTGATCTATGCTTCTGCATCAACGACGTTGGTATTAGTGACGGCGAAGCCGGCGGTGGCACTGGGGAAGTTGGGAGAGGAACCAGAGTAAAAGCTTGCGACGTTGGTGTAGAGATTGCCGGTGCCAAAGGTGACACTTGCAGTGTCAGCGATACTTCTACAGGAGGAAGAACCAAAGGAGAAGGCATACTTTTTCTAGGAACCTCCGTCTTTGCCAGAGTCAGTCAGGGTATCTGGGCCATCGGCATGAATGGCATAAAGGGCGCCTGCAGGTAAGGCGTTGGAAAGCCTCCCAGCGAATAAGCAAGAGGACTGATGGGGCCCGCAGGCACACCAGATGAAATCACAGCCTTATTATAAATGTTGAACAGGGCTTTCAAAGAGTGACTAGGATCCGCACCCAGGTTTGGGAAGTCTAAGTAGTCTTGCTTCTGCTGAGGCTGATAAACCGGATCCGAAGTTTGTGTCAAGAATCGGAGCCAGAAGAGAAGCTAGAAGTGTCACTGAGACTGAAGGCGACGCCGATAGTGGTGGTAAAGATGGAGTCGGCGTGACCTCCTGTCGATCATCCTCTGAATTCAGATGCAGAGATATCGGCCTCTGTGTCTTGTCCTTTGAAGAGTGGTGTAGAGATCCATTGCGTCGCTTCTTCTTATGCTTTTTCTTCGCCAACTTTGACAAAGGAGGAAATGAAGATTTAGACCTCTGAGGAGATCTGCAATGAACATCTTTGCCTCTCTGTCTTGGATTCATCCTCTGACAACTGGAACAGGCATAGGCGTCATGATCTGGACCCAAACACCAAAGACAGATGTCATGCAGATCAGTAATAGACATCTGACCCTAGTATCTCTGCAGCCTTAAAATCCGATTTTGGAGGCAGTGACATCCTCACGGAAAAAAACTGCACTTTTGAGTAACTTTAAAATTGTACAGTTTCCTAATGGAGAGTAAGCAAAAAATGAAATGCGTCGAAAGCACTTAAGAAAGAGAACTGGCTTCAGCACACCAACAGGGGTGCGTTATGGCTCCAGAGGCATCACGATGTGCCACATGCGGAGCCGTGTAGATACTGATACACCCTGTCGATGTGGGAGATCTATTGGTGAAAATGTCTGTCCAAACTGGTGCCTAGGGTTATTCCTAAGGTGAGGAATCTGCAGGTAGATGTGACTATCCTTCCATGCTGCTGAACGAATTACCACTCAAGGAAAGCCAGAAGGAAAAATACTCTAGATCTAGGATTTAGAATCTCCTCAAAATGAGCTGTAATCTACGGTGTCATACCCTCTAGGTAGGCTTCTCTCCTGAGTTATATCTGAGTTCATTGATAAATCCCTAGCATAGGTGACTGTCTGCCTATGATATGACAAATGGTCACTTGCTCTGTGAGAAGCAGGTAATAGGATATAGGAATTTCTAAAGTCTATCCTATGTATGTGGCTAGTTGCTAAAAAACAGAGGCACTTTGTACCTTATTACCCTGCTTGAAGCAGTATAAGGGGCAAAAGACTAGTTAATACCCTTATGGGAGCAGGACTTTGTCATCACGGGTGCACTTATGTTAGTCCGATAAATCGTATTATTGCCTGCCTCTACAGGGCAATAACGTCAATTATATAGTCACCATTTTAGCACGAGCCACACAAGGGCCCATAACAAGTTGTTAGATAATTACCTCCAATTATTTTCCTGGCGATGTGGGAAATAAGACTATATTAGTACTCAAACAGCCCTCACAAGAAAAGGAGGCTGCACTCCTGTTCATGATCGCTACTGTACATGATCATATGTACGAGGCAACATTTACAGAGCAATGCATGGGATATTAGAGGTTCCCACTCACCTCTTGTGTCACTGGTAGCCCTCCTTTCCTTGAGAACGACTGGCAGGCAGGCTGAGGGACAAAACAGGAGTGTACTTTAGAGCCACTGACTGTGATGCGAGGAGACCTCTGCAATTTCAGGCACAAATTGACAAATACGGAGCTGCATGTGGGGACTGAGCTGTAGATATATAGTTGGAGACCTAGGGCATCATTACAGCAGATATCAAAGTGGAAAGCTTCAAAAATGACACATAGGATAGGCAAATTCAGAAATGGCGCCCTTGATGGGCAAATCGTCACAAAAGGGCTGATTCTGTGTTTTGCAGTATATGTATGAGGTAAAACGATGGATAATCACAATACCAAAGTTTTAATATCGAACTACACCGATATCTACTTTGTCGTCAAGGTAAGTAGTTGCGGAGACATAATAGTAAATCTATTTTTGAATATCGAACTACACCGATATCTACTTTGTCGTCAAGGTAAGTAGTTGCGGAGACATAATAGTAAATCTATTTTTGAATATCGAACTACACCTATATCTACTTTGTCGTCAAGGTAAGTAGTTGTGGAGACATAATAGTAAATCTACATTTCTCTATTTGCTTGCAATGATGATACAGTGGTAGTCAATATTGTGGAGTTGATACATGGGCAGGTCCGCGTTACTGACCTCCATATTGTGACATACAACCAAAATAACTGCCGATGAGGAGGAGGGCACTGTTACCGCACTGAGACAGTTTCCCCCAGCTGGATCTACCTCCACATTCCTGGTTCCACTGGTAGGAATGAACCTGTGTGAAGTGGAAATAAAAAAAGTGCAAGTACTCACTGCCTCAGAGACCTGTTGGTAATGAGGAGTGCTGGTAATATCCCTTTCAAATTAAAGGAGCAGTGGTACTGAGTATCTGACGATACCTGTCTTTTAAAATCACTGAGAATGAGGGATAACAATGCAGGATTGGGTTTACCACAAGACGGTGGCCAAAGGGAACCGTAGGGGGCTACTCTGCAAGGGATGGTGAGAACAAGGCGGACAGTCATGCCTGTCAACAAGTTTCGGTGAAAGCTGGGAGATTTGATTCCGCCTCAGTGCCCACCGGAAAGGGCACACAATGCCCAGGTATGACTGGTTTCAGACACTCTTGCAGAGGAGCCCCCCCAGGGACACGTCGAGGTGATGGATTACAGCACAAAAGAAGAGCGCTTTATTCTACAGCAAAGGGTTTAGTTACAAGGAGAACTGGAGCAAGCCACACCAGATATAGTATTTCAGAGTCTTTGTTTCTGCTAGTCTGTCCCAAGTATGGGCACGCCTCCCTCCCTCCATCCACCTGTCCATATTATTAGTGAGGACAGAGTACATTTACTGATCTCCAGAATTCCATGCATTTTGTCATTTATTTGTCATTTTGGCAGCAAAAATAAATACTCAGGTTTTTATGCAGATTAATGAATTACCATCGTGCAGAAAATTCTGCGTTGATGAGTACTACAAAAGATGGGTACTACAAAAGGCAGATTTTTTAACTTCGTGAAACCCCTTTCTGTGTTTTTGAAGACACTAAGCGAGAGACCAATGCTCTATTTGTGCGGGGTACTCAAGGTAAATTAAGCCAAGATTGCTGGCAGGCGAGAGGTAAAGCCTGGGGCCTTCGAAGCTCTCAGTGTACTATGTGTACGAGAGGCCTGGTGCAGGGGTCGGGTTGCTTCCTGTCAGTCACTGCAAGCTTCAACAAACGAAGCCAGCTGGAAACACTATCCCAGTCAGTGGCTGACCTGCCAGCGGCCGCAGGTCGCATTTCACGGTAATGAGGTTCTGAGTGTCTGACAGCATTGCCGTTATCGAATGGGGGCCAACACCACCTCCCAAATGCTCACAGAAAACTTTAAGTGACAGAAATAAATCTAGGAGTCAGCTCGGAAAAGACAGTCAGAGACAGGCTGGGAGAAACCTATGTAGGGTGTGTGGTTGGAAGAATGTTGTCTTTGTTTTGATCTTATATGGGAAGTGTTTCCATGTCAAGCACGATAATAACCGTGGTGGAGGTGCGGCTATCATGTTGCGGCCTCGGATGCAGTGGGTAGCAGTGTGTTAAATGATGAAGTGTA
The DNA here is from genome assembly GCF_964204655.1 of Triturus cristatus. NCBI lineage: Eukaryota > Metazoa > Chordata > Amphibia > Caudata > Salamandridae > Triturus > Triturus cristatus. The sequence continues at coordinate 1,100,755,698 of NC_140585.1, read as the reverse complement.
AGAGATAGACACTAGAGACATTTTAAGGCATGGGCCAAGTGGGCTCCGGCCCAGGGCCCCAGCCTTTCAGGGGGGCCCTGATAGAGCCAGATCTGTTCTGCTGAGTCTTGTCAAGAGGCCTTCAATAACTCTTAAACGGATTGTTTTGAAAACGTTTTCCTTTTAATTTATTTTTAATGTGGAGGATGTGCGAGAGTCCATTACAGACATTTTGCAGAAATATCGTGGGTTTATGTTTTAAGCTACATCCATAAAAAAGTTTATTTTAGATCAAAACAGGAACTGACATATGGGAAATGAGAGGGTGTCACGGAAATATTTTGGGGGTAATGTTAGTGAGTTGATGTTGTGTTACAATATTGAAAATACATATCACTATTCCTGAATATTAGATGTAAACACATTTCGAATTAGGAGGAGTGCACCTGTGCACCCTCAGTGCCCTGGCCAAAGAGGGCATGAAAGAGCTGAAATTAGATCATATATTCAAAGCTGTTCTGAATAGAGGCTCCCAAAATATGATTGGCCCAGGGCCCTCCAAATCCTTAAGATGTCCCTGTAGACACGCAGTTTTTTGATTTTCTGTATGTTGGTAGCTTTGAACAGCTTTGCAGGTCTATTTATGGTATTTTATATGATAATGTCGGATTAGCTTGCTCCTGCACTGGGTAGTCCAATTTGAGATTTAGTGTATAGTTGTGGGCCTGAGCTGGCATGGTTGGAGAGAGAGAGAAGTAGAGAGCTGTTGGAATGGGCATTTTTATTATCATCCCGTATCTGAGTGTCTTAGTGAGATGTAAAGAAACTATCACATTATTTAGATATTTGGGACCTGCAGTAAGGGACTAAATTAAAGTTCTAGCAATTGTCCTGCACTATGTAGCTGATCTATCCAGTTATTCATGACTGTTTAGTTGGTAATAGCTGTTTTTTGGCTATACAGTGCTGGTGATGGACAACACTCATAGCAGATATGTTTTAGGTGAAATTAAGAGACCTAGGTTAAGATTTGTTGCAGACTACCACGTAATATGGTTTTAGTATGCTTGTGGGCCATACTCAGTAGTGCCTAATTTGTGCCGGTGGTTTCTGGTGCTCAGCACCGGAACTTATTTGCCAACACCGATGCTTGTGACATTCTTGCTAATTTAAAGAAGACCATAACAACAGTTAATTATTAATTCTATAAACATTACCAATGACTATTACCTGCCGCCCAAGCCATTCTTATAGCTTTGGGGGCTTGTTATTCCCTGAATTGTCAACCTTGTAGGAGAGTGACGGTTATTAACCGTGTTTTTATTATCACTGGCAGGATGGCAGGGTTAATGTGTGGTGCAAGCTGCAGTGGCCTGCTGACGAGAGCCCTGACACTTCTTTTTTTTTTTATTACAAATTAAGCACTGGCCATACTGTTGTACAGTATATATAAGTACACAACTGTATAATGCCATGGCAAACCACAGGTCAGCCCTTCTTAGCTTACCCGAATATCAAAGAAGTTTGCTGGTTGAGTTGTTTGAAATTCTTGAGTTGTAAACTGAGGATTGAGCTTCTGGGTGCAACTCTTTTCTGGGCTCTGTAGTCCGATGTAGGTTGTGCAGTTATCTAGGAAATTACCATATTTTCAACTGTCTTTGGAAGTGCATATGCTACTGGGTGCTTCCAATGTTGTCTGGTAGTGAGTTTCAGAGATAGGAGGCTTATAGTGAGAAAGCAGTGCCTCCTACAGATTTCTTATGGTAAGGTGGTACGATGAGAAGTGTTGCAAGCCTGGACCACAGTGTTCTGTTTGATTTGTATTGCTTGAAATCAACTTGAAGGTGTAACGGTCCTTTTCCTTGGAGGCTCCATTGACAAAGCAGAGTGCCTTGAACATTGCCCTAGCTATAAGTAGCCAGTGGAGCAATTGCAGGACTGGAGTCATGCGTTCTTATGGGAGAAGGCAGTGAAGAAGCCCTGTGGCAGCACTTTGGATGAGTTGGGTTTTGCGTATGATGAATGGGAATGCACCAAAGGATAGGCTGTTGGCATAGTCAAGCTTGGAGATTACCAGTGTGAGAATGGCTTGCAGTTTATGTTGGTGTGCAAGGCAAGATATAGGAAGATGCAACATAGCGTTCTCATTGTGTTAAAGGCCCTGTTTGTGACGTTGTTAGCAAGCAGTTTCAAGCACAGGTCTGAATCCATTGTTACTCCTACGTTCCTAAAATCTCTTGATGTTGTTGGAGGGCCTTAAAGTTCTTTAGGCCATATGTGGGTAGGCTGGTACTTTTGCCATTGTCTGCAGGTCATAATCTTTGTCTTTGCAGTATTGAGCTTAAGATGGTTATTCATCATCCATATGATTGTGGCACAAATGCAGTCATCAATGTGTGAATTGTAGAGATTTTAGGGGCTATCCATTTTTAAAATCATATTGGTGTCAACTTCATAGTTATAACACGTGAAGTTGTATGATTTAATCAGATTTGGTATGGGAGGTTAGGTAAATGCTGAATAATAGAGGAGATACTGGAAATCGTGTGACCTGGAAAAATGGTGAGCCTCCAACTTGGGAAAAAGTTGTCCAGAAACAAGGTGTGCTGCAAACATGGGCCCTCAAGTTTACTTTACTCTCAGTTTAGGTGCTAGAGTCTCGAGGTTAGAGTTTTCAACAGCACAGCACTTCAATTACCCATGTCAGCATTATGTCAAGGCAGTGTCAATGTCTTTAACATAGTGAATTTATCTCACCCTACCATGCATCCACAATGATAAAGCATGTAAGAAAGCAAGTAAAGCAGCCACTGTTTAATAACTGTGTAATATGCATTCCTAAAATACATTCCTTATGAAAAAGCACAGACTATAGAGTCAATCTGGGAACCTTAGTCCAGGTATGTTACTCTCAGAAAGAAAAATCATTGTCTGGCTGAAGCTGTTGATTATGTCATTTCATTGGCAAATGCCCACTTTTTTGCTGCTAAAATTCGACACAGTCAACAAATCCGGGAACCCACAAAAACTAGTGGAGTTTGAGTCAGAAATGAATATGAAAATAAGGAGCACAGTGGGTTAAATACACCAATGAGATCTCTAGCACCAGAAATAATAAATGGCAGGGAGGTGGGGAAAGGGTGAATGATGGACAGAGAGGGGTCTAAATAAGAAGAAAAGAGCTCTTGGCAATATTCACAAGATGCACAAAAAGAATAGCATATACTGATACAGTTATGAATAATCCCCGTGCCTCACCCATGCGGCCGTTGATGTTCTTAAAAATATATGGGAAATGTGATCCTGATTTTTAAGTGGATCACATCAAAGACATGGCTAAAAAGAACAAAAGCATTCTGTAACTATTTTGTTCTTTTTTACCTTCAGCTAACTGCATATAAAATAATGCACACATCTCCTTGTTTGCATGGGATTTTGTGATGCTGAAATTATATTGTATTGTATTTAATTTACTTTCATTGTCTTATATCTGTAGTCAATACACTTTTTGTTTTTATTTTAAGAAAGATATATATGTATCATAATCCTGAAGACGGTGGAATTCGTAATACAATCCCACTAAAATGTGTCCACAAATTATTGTGACACAATTTATCGACATTGGACATTATTATATGATCGAAAGCAAATTCATCAATGGTTGGTGAAATGTATGATAGAGTTGTGTATATGTGCAGAGACAGATTGATCTGTCTTTAAGTAATTCTTCCTTTTCTTTGTGGTTCTGATTAGTATGTGCTCCCTTTTCAGGTCTTCCAGGCCTAGCGCTGAAGCGCGCATGCGTTCCTCGCTCTGCGAGGGCTTTTTATCATCAATACGCTTTCCGAAGGGGACTTGAAGCCCTGCCCAGCTTTTTGATTGGGTGGCGTCATCCTCCATGCTAAACACTGGCTTCTGATTGAAAAGGAGGCTTCTTAGTCCCTCCTTTTTACCGCCCTGTCCACTTTTGGCCCTGCCCACCCGGACTGGATCCTTTACTTGCGGCGTGATACTGTCTCCTTTAATTAGTGGGTGAGCACTTTCTTTTTGTCATTCCAGCTGAAGCGCGATGCTCTAAGTTGTATGTTTTTTTTATTACTTTTTTTAAACGTGTTCGCCCGACTTGCTCCAAGAGTGCCGTTGTTAACAGCGCTGTTCTTATCTGGACTGTTACTGTAGATTGCTGCTTCATCCTTAGTGGTAGTTAAAGCCTGAGCACTCATGTTTTCATTTTTTATTTTAAACTTGTTCACCCAACTTGTTTATTTTTAAACAGTATCTGAATTCCCTCCCACCATTCCTTTGCTCTCCTCAACCACTCCCTGCCACTCATCTCGTGCTTCCGCACGTCTTAAACAGGACCATCTGCTCCTGATTCGGAATACTGGCATGGTAGCCCACCCCCCTCCCCGTTGTCTCCACTCTCACTGGCACACGGCATCCCCATCCAGCCGCCTTCTGCCACTCTGTCAACACTGCCGACTGCCTGTTTGCCTAACGCAGCTGTCTGCCGCTAGGTGCCTATCCGCCAGTCAGGCCTGTCGGTCCATCAGACCAAGCTGTGGGACCCGTCTCATCGGGGTTGTGAACGGTCTTGTTGTGGATGTGTTTGTCACGCATGCTTTTTGGCGTTCTGCACCGCACCCTATTGACCACTTATTGAGACCCATCTTCCTGATTTCTTTATTTATATTTCCATATGTACGTTAAAACCGTTCACGCGCCAAGCGGAACACCGGTAATTTTTACAGAGTGCCTGAGCCCCTGGAGTAATAATATGCAGCTGGGGATTATAAGCCGCATTATTGAACTCTACATAGGAATCGGTTTCACCATGCCTCTCGACACGTCAGTCTCTTGTTAGTCATACAAGAAGCGGCTATAAAAATGTTAACGACGACATAGGAATTGAAGCAAATGTTTATGAAATGTTTGAGGGTGATACGTCAAGCAGAGACTGAGAAAAAAGGGGGTCCCAAAACGGGTTTCCCCATGTTATGTCAAAGGGGGTTTTTCATTTTTTCAAAGCGACTAAAGCCCGAACCGCTGAAAGGAATTACACCACATTTGACAGAATGCTAGATGTTGGTTCAGAAGGTATGCTTTTTGTAATTTCGTGTAAATCCGTTTAGAAGTTTTCAGAGATATTTAAGTTAAAAAAATATAGATATCTGGGAGCCCAAAATCCTGAAATTTGATTGGCTGCCAACACTTCAACCAGGAAGTGTTGGCAGCCATATTGGGACTCGGCTTGAAGCGAAGTCTCACAAAAAAAGTACAAAATAAAGAAAAGGAGGCAGGGTAGGAATACACTGACACCCCAAATATGGTGTGGGGGGTTTAAAAGCTATTTTTTTTTAAATGGGTGGAGTCGCGCTGGATATGTGAACCCTGCCAAACAAAGACCCAACCAAAGCGCAGGCTCCCGCGCTTTGTTGATTGGCCCCCGGGTGGGCCAGGTCCAAGGGGCACTGTGTAAATAAAGGAGCCCCCTGGGGCTTATTATGCCCTGGGATCACCACCTTCCCGGGCTTCTTTACTAATTAATGCGGGTGGCCCGTACGACCTCCCCAACTGCCCCGGTGACTGCCACCTCCCTGGGCCTTCTTACATTTTAGTAAAGGGGGGGTCCTCTTAGACCTCCCCAGCCCCAGGGACCACCAATTCCCTGGGGCTTTTCTTAAAAGACTGCGGGCCGCGTGGACCACCCCACAGACCCGGGGGGCTGCCACCTCTCTGGAGCTTTCATTTTGAAAAAAGCAGAGGGGGCATTAGGACACCCCGCAGCCCTGGGGACCGCCACCTCCCTAGGGCCTTGGCAAATTTGAATGCGGGGGCAGGTCCTCCCCAGGGGCAAATGACAAAAAAGGAGGGGGCCACACAGCCCCTCTCCTGAAGACGATAATGGCCCTGGGGACCGCCACCCCCCAGGGCTGGCTCTTGCAATGTCTCGGGGTGCCCACCCTGGGACTTTGCAGTTTGCTATGCCTTGGCGGGAGCTTTAGCGCTTCCGCCAAGCCATAGCAAACTCTGCTCCGCTTCTAGCAAGCGAGACCATAAAAAATGCTCTCACTTGCTGAAAGCGAAGCAGAATTGCTTTTGGGCAGAGGGAACTGCATATTCAGCAGCTCCCTCTGCCTGGCTCCTGCAGGATTCATGGAGCAGGCAGAGACCACTTCGGCCTTCAGGCTCCCGCCTGCGATCCCCAACAAAGTGTCTGTGTGCCCTGGGTGGGACCAGGGCATCCAGACTAGAGGCCAGGCCCCAGGGGATGTAGTCCCTGAGGCGAAAATCGGCCCGGGAGGGGGAGGGTCCCACGGCCCCCTCCCTTTATTTATAAAATAGAAAAAATGAAAGGCGGGGCCCCTAAATCGGTGTAATCAGTGATGTCATTTGAGATTTTATTAGTGATGTCACTGGCAATGTCATGAGTGATGTATTATGTGAGGTCATAAGCAGTGAAGACCCCCAAACACTTTTTGAAAGAAATAATTCAAAGATTTAGTTTACATTTGTAATTCTTTTTTATTGGAGGATCCCCCAAACTCCCCCCCCCCCCATTTTAATTATCTTTACCAACCAATACCCCTAACCACCCCTAAACCCTAAAACTACCCTTGCCACCCTATACCTCTACCCACCCCTAAACCCTAAAATACCCTTTCCATCCTACAACCCACCCACCCCATAACTCTAAAAATACCTTACCACCCTATACAATTGCCCACACCTAAACCCTAAAAATCCCCTTCCAACTGTATACCCCTACCCATCCCTCAACACTTACCCACCCCTAAGCTCTTAAAAAAAGTACCATCCTATACCCTTAGCCACACTTAAACCCTAAATATACCCTTACCATCTCGTACCTTTCCACCCTAAAAATACCTTTACCACCCTATACTCCTATTATCCGAAATCTATACTCACCGTAACTATTTTATGCAAAAGTTGGTCGCACACTGCTGGTCACACCAGCAAGTTGCCCCAAAGGACTGTGGTAAATGTAGTGGCGACGGCGGGTACGCCTATGCCACGATGTGTAAAAAGAACAGTATGTGTTGCGTTAGCCATCCCTGGACACGTGTTTCGAGGTAGTTGCCTCTCGTCAGCAGGGAGCAGGTCAGTGTAAAGGGGTGCCGTGTGGACTGCCAAAATGTAATTAAAACAGGTCAAGTACCTCTCATGGCGCGCAGGTGCAGATCCAAGGCTCGTCAGCCCGTTGGCTCAAGGGAGCCGTAATAAATTATGCAAAAGTTGGTCGCACACTGCTGGTCACACCAGCAAGTTGCCCCAAAGGACTGTGGTAAATGTAGTGGCGACGGCGGGTACGCCTATGCCACGATGTGTAAAAAGAACAGTATGTGTTGCGTTAGCCATCCCTGGACACGTGTTTCGAGGTAGTTGCCTCTCGTCAGCAGGGAGCAGGTCAGTGTAAAGGGGTGCCGTGTGGACTGCCAAAATGTAATTAAAACAGGTCAAGTACCTCTCATGGCGCGCAGGTGCAGATCCAAGGCTCGTCAGCCCGTTGGCTCAAGGGAGCCGTAATAAATGATGCAAAAGTTGGTCGCACACTGCTGGTCACACCAGCAAGTTGCCCCAAAGGACTGTGGTAAATGTAGTGGCGACGGCGGGTACGCCTATGCCACGATGTGTAAAAAGAACAGTATGTGTTGCGTTAGCCATCCCTGGACACGTGTTTCGAGGTAGTAGCCTCTCGTCAGCAGGGAGCAGGTCAGTGTAAAGGGGTGCCGTGTGGACTGCCAAAATGTAATTAAAACAGGTCAAGTACCTCTCATGGCGCGCAGGTGCAGATCCAAGGCTCGTCAGCCCGTTGGCTCAAGGGAGCCGTAATAAATTATGCAAAAGTTGGTCGCACACTGCTGGTCACACCAGCAAGTTGCCCCAAAGGACTGTGGTAAATGTAGTGGCGACGGCGGGTACGCCTATGCCACGATGTGTAAAAAGAACAGTATGTGTTGCGTTAGCCATCCCTGGACACGTGTTTCGAGGTAGTTGCCTCTCGTCAGCAGGGAGCAGGTCAGTGTAAAGGGGTGCCGTGTGGACTGCCAAAATGTAATTAAAACAGGTCAAGTACCTCTCATGGCGCGCAGGTGCAGATCCAAGGCTCGTCAGCCCGTTGGCTCAAGGGAGCCGTAATAAATTATGCAAAAGTTGGTCGCACACTGCTGGTCACACCAGCAAGTTGCCCCAAAGGACTGTGGTAAATGTAGTGGCGACGGCGGGTACGCCTATGCCACGATGTGTAAAAAGAACAGTATGTGTTGCGTTAGCCATCCCTGGACACGTGTTTCGAGGTAGTAGCCTCTCGTCAGCAGGGAGCAGGTCAGTGTAAAGGGGTGCCGTGTGGACTGCCAAAATGTAATTAAAACAGGTCAAGTACCTCTCATGGCGCGCAGGTGCAGATCCAAGGCTCGTCAGCCCGTTGGCTCAAGGGAGCCGTAATAAATTATGCAAAAGTTGGTCGCACACTGCTGGTCACACCAGCAAGTTGCCCCAAAGGACTGTGGTAAATGTAGTGGCGACGGCGGGTACGCCTATGCCACGATGTGTAAAAAGAACAGTATGTGTTGCGTTAGCCATCCCTGGACACGTGTTTCGAGGTAGTAGCCTCTCGTCAGCAGGGAGCAGGTCAGTGTAAAGGGGTGCCGTGTGGACTGCCAAATGTAATTAAAACAGCCTAACGCAACACATACTGTTCTTTATACATCGTGGCATAGGCGTACCCGCCGTCGCCACTACATCTACCACAGTCCCTTGGGGCAACTTGCTGGTGTGACGAGCAGTGTGCGACCAACCTTTGCATAATTTATTACGGCTCCCTTGAGCCAACGGGCTGACGAGCCTTGGATCTGCACCTGCGCGCCATGAGAGGTACTTGACCTGTTTTAATTACATTTTGGCAGTCCACGCGGCACCCCTTTACACTGACCTGCTCCCTGCTGACGAGAGGCAACTACCTCGAAACACGTGTCCAGGGATGGCTAACGCAACACATACTGTTCTTTATACATCGTGGCATAGGCGTACCCGCCGTCGCCACTACATCTACCACAGTCCCTTGGGGCAACTTGCTGGTGTGACGAGCAGTGTGCGACCAACCTTTGCATAATTTATTACGGCTCCCTTGAGCCAACGGGCTGACGAGCCTTGGATCTGCACCTGCGCGCCATGAGAGGTACTTGACCTGTTTTAATTACATTTTGGCAGTCCACGCGGCACCCCTTTACACTGACCTGCTCCCTGCTGACGAGAGGCAACTACCTCGAAACACGTGTCCAGGGATGGCTAACGCAACACATACTGTTCTTTATACATCGTGGCATAGGCGTACCCGCCGTCGCCACTACATCTACCACAGTCCCTTGGGGCAACTTGCTGGTGTGACGAGCAGTGTGCGACCAACCTTTGCATAATTTATTACGGCTCCCTTGAGCCAACGGGCTGACGAGCCTTGGATCTGCACCTGCGCGCCATGAGAGGTACTTGACCTGTTTTAATTACATTTTGGCAGTCCACGCGGCACCCCTTTACACTGACCTGCTCCCTGCTGACGAGAGGCAACTACCTCGAAACACGTGTCCAGGGATGGCTAACGCAACACATACTGTTCTTTATACATCGTGGCATAGGCGTACCCGCCGTCGCCACTACATCTACCACAGTCCCTTGGGGCAACTTGCTGGTGTGACGAGCAGTGTGCGACCAACCTTTGCATAATTTATTACGGCTCCCTTGAGCCAACGGGCTGACGAGCCTTGGATCTGCACCTGCGCGCCATGAGAGGTACTTGACCTGTTTTAATTACATTTTGGCAGTCCACGCGGTACCCCTTTACACTGACCTGCTCCCTGCTGACGAGAGGCAACTACCTCGAAACACGTGTCCAGGGATGGCTAACGCAACACATACTGTTCTTTATACATCGTGGCATAGGCGTACCCGCCGTCGCCACTACATCTACCACAGTCCCTTGGGGCAACTTGCTGGTGTGACGAGCAGTGTGCGACCAACCTTTGCATAATTTATTACGGCTCCCTTGAGCCAACGGGCTGACGAGCCTTGGATCTGCACCTGCGCGCCATGAGAGGTACTTGACCTGTTTTAATTACATTTTGGCAGTCCACGCGGCACCCCTTTACACTGACCTGCTCCCTGCTGACGAGAGGCAACTACCTCGAAACACGTGTCCAGGGATGGCTAACGCAACACATACTGTTCTTTATACATCGTGGCATAGGCGTACCCGCCGTCGCCACTACATCTACCACAGTCCCTTGGGGCAACTTGCTGGTGTGACGAGCAGTGTGCGACCAACCTTTGCATAATTTATTACGGCTCCCTTGAGCCAACGGTCTGACGAGCCTTGGATCTGCACCTGCGCGCCATGAGAGGTACTTGACCTGTTTTAATTACATTTTGGCAGTCCACGCGGCACCCCTTTACACTGACCTGCTCCCTGCTGACGAGAGGCAACTACCTCGAAACACGTGTCCAGGGATGGCTAACGCAACACATACTATTCTTTATACATCGTGGCATAGGCGTACCCGCCGTCGCCACTACATCTACCACAGTCCCTTGGGGCAACTTGCTGGTGTGACGAGCAGTGTGCGACCAACCTTTGCATAATTTATTACGGCTCCCTTGAGCCAACGGGCTGACGAGCCTTGGATCTGCACCTGCGCGCCATGAGAGGTACTTGACCTGTTTTAATTACATTTTGGCAGTCCACGCGGCACCCCTTTACACTGACCTGCTCCCTGCTGACGAGAGGCAACTACCTCGAAACACGTGTCCAGGGATGGCTAACGCAACACATACTGTTCTTTATACATCGTGGCATAGGCGTACCCGCCGTCGCCACTACATCTACCACAGTCCCTTGGGGCAACTTGCTGGTGTGACGAGCAGTGTGCGACCAACCTTTGCATAACTCACCGTAACTATATTTACCTTACATGGTAAAGGAATGCTTATAGATGGCATATGCATAGTTCCTAGTCTATTGTGACCATTGACCACAATTGGCACTTCGCTCTTCTTGGTGCTATGTTCTCTTAAATTTATAAAAGAGTCATACCTCCGGTTCCCCTTATTGGGTGTGTGCCATTTGGGTGTCATTTTGTTCATTACATTATATCCTATGTTTCTTAAATTTGTGCCTGACTGCTCTGTGCCATAGTTACAAGGGGATGAGCTCAGGTTTAAAATACTGAAGCCTTTGACTGGACCAAATAAGAGAGTGATTTTATTACATGTGGAGGACACCAATCCACTCCAACTAATAAACTACTTTCTTACACCCTAAATAAACTAAATTGTATTCAAGAAAATCATGGGAAAAAAGAAAACAACATCAAGCCAGGACAAAAATCTGGATCTAAAAGTACAAAGCACACCACACAGGCATTCAATATGAAAGAAAAAGGCGACTCAAACATCTATTTGAGTTACCTTTGTCTTTGATAAATAAAATAAAAGTTTATAATAATGACTTCCTTATGGTGCTTCATATTGCAATTGACTCACAATCGCAGTTCCCTTCAGTTAAGGTACATCTTTTTCCTGCGGTGTAAAAAATTCCACTACTTCATCGACAAAATTGTCAAGTAAACTACGAGATAGGGCAAACCCTGGTGCACCCTATTTTATGGGGGAGCATTTTATGTAATTACCTTTTGGGACAGAAAGTCCTCTGCATGGTAAACGTCATGTAACCCTGCCCTGAATTTCCAACTGTACGGTTGTCTGGATCCCTAATACTGTAACAAGCAAACATAGATCATGTATGTACATCAGGACATAGACCTGTATCAGGGATTGCAGTCTTGTTGGGCCGGGAGGGGTGCCCAAAATGCTAACCTCGTAGTGGTGTAAAACAGTGCGAGCGCGGTGGTGGCGGCATATTGTGTAGTGATCATTAGGAGGGAACAGCCCAGTTTTACCCTATGTCACTGGAGTGAGGCCTACATGCTTACTCATCTTTTTAAACATTCCGCTACTGTGTGCTTAACTCACCCTTGGCCTACATCAGTTAGATATAGAGTGCTGTGCAGCGCAGGAGTAGTGACTGCGCTGGATGTATGTGTGCCTGGGAAGGGTACAGGACAGGGACAGAGCAGTGCTATTCAGTACATTCATGTTGAATGTGTGTACTGAGGTATGCCTTCAAGAAATACATTACATGAGAGATGTAGTGCTGTGCAGCGTGTGCGCAATGAAAACTTTTACTGGATGTTTGTGTGCTTGCGAGAAGTACAATACATGAAGGGTAAAGTGTTGTGCAGTGCGCATGGTGAGTGTGTGTGCTAGCAGTGTGTGTGTTTTTAAATAGCACACCATGGCAATATACAGAAAAGATAAAGTACCGACAATGGCACACAGAATAATTGTGTGTGCTGGATGTATGGGCACCTGGGGTGGCATAATACATGGAGGTGACAGTGCTGGACAATATGTCTGCTGTATATGTACACTGAGAGCAAGTGTGCCTGCAATTGTATATTATATGGAGGACCCTGGGTTCCATTTTGTGATGCTCAGGCCTGCCTGGTGAAGACGTGAGGATAATAGGAATCCCCCAGACAGATCTGTGCACTGCTAAATTCCTGGGAGCTGGGTGGGGCACCCTGGAGGAAGAGAGAGAGAAAGACTCCCACTCCAAAAGGGTGCTCATTGATTCAGTGATAGATCTCAAGGAAGAGGCCTGGACACTTCTCAGTCACTTCTATGGCCTCTGTTGTGGGACTTTCAGCTTCAGAGTCTTGCCTGCTGTGCCAGAAAGCCTTTCAAGAGGAAGAAGAGAGAGAAAAGTGTACACTTCAAAAGAATTAGAACATCAACATAAAACTTTAAAGACCAGACCCTAAATCACATTTGGAGTCTGTAAATGGACCATAAGAAGGGAAGGTTGAGACCCCAAAATCGATGATCAGGCAAACAGCCAGTCAGAAGGGAAAGCTCTGAAAGACATCTGCCTATGACCAGGATTGTTAGTCTCCCTGCTGGGTGAGGGGACATCACACATGAAAACCAAGACCACCTGCCCTGGAGCCTGAAGCACCAGCGCTTGCTAGCTGGCCAAGACTAGTGTACCCTGTGAGAAAGAGGAAAGCGTAGGAGGGAGTAAGGTCCAGTGGGGAACCCTACTGAGAGGACTCACTGTGCGAAGTGCGAGGAGAAGGTTGTGCACCAATGGGGTTGCTGCCCATGTGAAGTAGTGGTTCAGTGACCCTTGCATGAAAGGAGAGGCCTGCGGTGGACTGAGCTGTGCATCAATCGCCGTGCGAGGAGAGCCAAACCTGTACCGCCTCATTGCGGTGACACCGTATGCTAGAGGAGGCCACCACTGAAGTGATTGAGATAAACAAGCATGCCAAGACTCGTGTATACCTTAGCATCAACCTGTATGCCAGTTGGGCCCCAGGGGACTAGCTGCTAAAGATTCTTTGGCACCATAGACACTTTTGACTATTTACTAAGAGTCAAAGGAGGACTCTTGAGTAGGTCTTCTAGTGAGTATTCCCTGGATGCGGCCACTAGTGTATGTGGAATAGCCCCGACCACATTGCAAGGAAGAGTGCGGGACAGGGATTTGCCAGACAAACACTAGAGCCCCGACCTAAAGGGATTGTGTTTTTACTTATAAATGTTATGTGTAGAGTAAAAAATAAAATACTTATTTTTCATATAAAAACATGTAATTTGATTGGAAATTGATTTATTGACATTTCTGAGTGCACTTTGAGCAATGACTCGTGCCCACTAACCTGAAAAATACAGTCCTCTCCACCTCCCCATAACCCCTCATGGAGAGAGACTTTGACTGCTCGTACACAGCTACCATAGATAGTCAAGTACAGAAGGGGTACGTGACCCAGTTGCTCAGGCTATATAGTATGTAGTGCCTGGGACTTCAGGAGTAATAGGTCTTAACGACCACAGTTGGGCCCAGTCGCACTCTGAAAGGGTTTCTGTCATTAAACTTTGTACAAAAGCTCACCTTCTCTGAAATTCCTGAATAAAGTAACAAGATATTCTTCTATTAATATGCTGGAATCTTCTGCTTAGACATGATGGCAGCTAAAATATCGCTATCAATGTTGTCAAATGCCGCTTCAACGTAGGGAAATGCTAAAATCTGCCTTTCACCTCGTAATAATACATACTTCATTATTATCAGGTTTAAACTCAAGCAGGGCTCAATTGTTCCAACTCTTTATTTTAAATCGGCTTCACAGTCATTGAGTCTACCATTCCCTTGAAGAGGTACAATAAGGAAATTACATAAGCATTTACCTAAAAAGTTTCTCTGTTTTGTCAGAGTAAAATTGAACAATAATTAGATGGTTTCATTCTGTCTCCTTTTTTGTAAATTGGTCCTAGATTTTGGAATTCTTCCCACAAATGGTTCAACAACACCATCCACATTTCTGAAAGCAAAACTTTTCCCTCTCTTTTGATTCTATAAAACTTCTAAATGCTTATGTGCTGTGAACTAGGGTAATTTCCTATTGGTTCTTTGATCTAAAATAAATTGTCCTCAAAAGCTGGAGACGTATCATGGTATAGTTGTGAAAAATGATTATATCAAATGTCTTCCGGGATCTTACGCTCTATAGTATTAATGCCTTCAAAGATCCCTACTGCAAATACGTATCAACATTTCCTCAAATTATGCTCATAATTGCTGTGCATTCCCACCCCTTTTCCAGGTAGGACTTTTGTCTTGGTTACCGGCTTCTTGTTTTTCCTCCTTTTCTCTGTCAACTGAAAGGCAAATCCTGGGTCATCTTTATCTTGATTTATTAACCCAACTATCGTCCGTCCACCCACTCAATTATGAGTTGGGCGAACTGACATTATTCCACCGGCGGTACCCCAGTTTACCACACCTTTGGAAAACTTACTCCAACAACCTGAGTGAGTTTGGGCTGATGGAGTAGAAAAAAAAATGACCCACACACCCTAAAAGAAAACACCCATCCATTACTTTTTGTTTTTCAGAAACAAACTTCCAAAACATAGCAGACTTGTAACAAACCTTTTGTGTCTTCAAAGGAGCAACCGTGGCGGTGGCGTCTGTAAAGGCACAGAGATCATCACAGTGCAATTGGTTCGGTAACCTCTTAATTAAATGGACAGCAGTGTGACTCGGCTGGTGAAAGAGTATGTAAGAAATAAAAACTGAATCTGCAATGTAACAAACAAATGGTAATGATGTATGTAAGAATTATTTCTATAACTTGGTCTTTGAAGCTAATAGACTGTTGAACAAGGCCCTTCTTAGGGAAATTTACCCCAAAACTTTTAGCTTTTTCCTCCTAGTCTCTGTTGACTCTCTCAGCAGGACCTTAGGAATCTGGTCACCTTCATACTGTACTGCATAGGGAAGGTGCATGCACCTGCCTCGCCTGCATTAAGCAGGGGTTGTGCATGTGATGGGTTTAGGTGCTGTACCTCCATGTTCTCCATAAACAGATACACCACATACTCAGGGCGAGTACGCCACTAGTTCGTAGTGGGATGTAGCACGGAGTATTTCACCCACTGGATAGCATGTCATCCCTGTAGGGACGACCATGAATAGGCGGCCACATACCAAGAGGGCATCACCCCAGGTAAGCCCTCAAGAGCGCAGGGGGGTAGTAGGCTGAAGGACGGCAGGTACAAATGGATGTTCCCAGCCCAGGTAGTGATGAACCCCCCACATGGGGCTTTCCCTGCCTTGGAGTTAGGCTCTTCCCATGGGATACTTCTGGGGTGCTGCCGATTATCTTCTCTGAGCCTGTCCTCACTGTCAAGGCATTGTGGAAGTGGGTGTGCCTTCCTACAAAGACTAGGAGGAGGCACTGACTTGATGTCCTGAAACACGGGCCGGTCTGTCATTGCCGACTGGTCTGTGTGCACTGGCATCTATTGTGATTAAACTAATGAGTGGCCTGTCATTGCAGGCCGCTGTATGTGCAAACCTGCACTTTTGGTGCCCACGATTACGTGTGCTGCCTGCCATCGCAGGCTAGTGAGCGAGCACTGACACATATATTAGTTAAACCATGTCCAGTCTGCTTTGCAGTCTCGAGCGGGCGCACTTCCACCCCAGATGCTGGAGATTGTGTCCAATCTGTCATCGCAGGTCTGTGTGCATACTACCGCACATGCATCCAGATAGTGAGGAATACCTTTATGTGTTCTCACCACTCATGAGGCTTGCGTTTCCCAGGGGCAAACATGGGGAAGTGATTGACATTACTTCAGGCTTCAATAGTGGATTGCTGTATGTTTCCTATCAATGGATTCACCATGCCAACCCCTTCCCAATGGCAAAGGGGGCTGTGACATAACTGGCTTAGAAATGCCACTTATAAAATGTGGACATTTCTATGCTCTAAGAGTCTTGTGTGCCCAGGTGCCTGGCTCCAGTGGACACCACGGGTCGGGGGAGAAAATCTGTGCATCCCCAGCATCCTTCATAAACTATAGGCATCCCATTAGAGTGACAAGAGCTCTGCCATTTGAGGGCTGGATGTATAGATTGGAGAGAGAGGTTTTAACACTTAATCCCTCGGGCCAGATCATGGCCCCCCTAAAGATTAAGATCTGGATTCCACGGCCGCATGGCAGACAGGCCTACAATTTAGGGGAGACATCTGTGGTTCAAAGGGAGACTACTTGAACCACCCCTAACTTCAAATTAACATGACATAACTACAGGTACCATCCTTCAGCGAAGACTGAGATATGCTTGTAGGGATGTGGGACCGGAGAACCCAAACTGCATGGTGCACATTGCCAGAGGACTCTGTTGTGCATATGGAGGATAACAACTCATGAAGGGACCACGTGCCCTTTCTAAATAGTAGCTGGCCTGGGCCGAAGACCTGCTGAAGTGTGGCACCCTGAAGTGTACCATCCAAGGGCCCATTGGTGAGCCTTCTGTTCTCCCAAAGAGCTCAGGGACATCAGAAATCTCCCGCAAGGGACCCAAACCATCTATCTGTGACATCTGGAGAGCGGTGCCCTCTCAAGTGCCCAAATCGGCTACAGAATCCCATTGTGTAGTGTGGTGTAAGCGTGGAATTAAAACTTGCCACTTACAGTATATGGACATTTCTATGCTCCAACAGTCTTGGGACCGTGGTGTCTGGCTCCAGTGGACACCAGGGGTCAGGGGAAGCACATCTGTACATTCTCCAATCAACAGAGATAAACCATCTGGGCGTGGCCAAGCCGGTGGCAAAGATGGCCGCCAGCTAGAGAAGCTCGTACCATCAGCCTGGCCCAGCGGCGATTTTCCCCGGAACCAGCGGCATAATCTGCACCGAAACCACCGCCGCGGACAGCGGAGGCGGCGTTGTTGCTGTGGCCCTGATTGCAGCGCTCCTGCCCCAGATTAACCCTGAGTATCGCCGTGGGACGTGTGGACTGGGCCTGCCGGGCGCAACTATATCGAGCGCCTGGGCGGGCCCGTACTGTGCAGCAGCGCGCGGTCGCTCAACGGGCCTGAAGCCGACACCAGCGAGGTGCCGGGTGAGTCGGGCGGCGCGCCTGTGCCCCCCTTTCCTCCCCGCTGCCGGTGTTCGTTCTGCGCCCGGACTGGTTCAGTGCTTAATTTGAGCAGGTGCTTTCCGGTGCTCAGCACCGGCACCTAATCCTCAGCACCGGCGCTTATAGCACCAGTTAAGGACACACTCTTTTGGAAGGCAGGTGATTATCCACAGAATCACAGGATGTTGAGCCACGCAGAGACGCGAACCCGGTTCCCTAGCTCCAAAATCAGCAGCTGTAACCATTAGCCCAAGTCCTCTCCAGAAAAATGAGTGCCTGGGCTCTGGTCAGGAGGCAGTTTTCCCCAGCACATTTCTCCTGCTAGCGCTGCCTCCTGAGGAGAGCCCCGGCACTTTTTATTTTACAAATTAACCACTGGACTGGTTGCCCCGCCCCTCGCCTACAGAGTATTAAAGTCCGGCGCTGCGGAGATAGGGCCTGCGCGCCGGTGACATCGGGGGCTGAGGCGCCTGTCTGGGACTGCGGGCGGGCCCGGTGGGGGGGCAGTGGTGCGCCTACCTGCTGTCTACAGCAACACCATTGCCACACGCCTGCGGGGGGCCCTGCTGGCTTTACCAACAACACCTCACCACTGTGCAGGGCAGGAGAGACGCTACGGGGGAACTACAGGACTCCCCACGCCATCGGCTAGACTCCGGCGCCGCCCAGACCATGAGGCAGATCACACTCTAATCCGGACGTGAATTCAGTGGCAGCTTTCAGCCGTGGAGCCCATAAGTCTGCTTTGCCTGGCCATCTGCTATCTTCCATTGCTGGGAACACTGTTTAATTGATCTGCGCGGCGGGAGCCCCTCGCCCCGGTGCGCTCACGCTATTTACAAGAGCATCACGCTAGTCTCCTTGGACCACGCATCACCTGGAGCTCGCTGACGCATCAGCACCCACTGCACACACGGCGCTACCCCGGAGGCATGGGTCGTAGGGACCCGAAACAGAGCACTCTGCCATTTGGGAAAGCGACGAGAGTACTGCATCTCTCCCCCCTGCGATGGCGGAGAAGGCGCCCGCTGGGGAGGCGCCGGAACCTTCTGAGGCCTCGGTTGCGTCACTGCTACTTGCGATGCGGGCTGGCTTTAAGGCGCTGGACTCCCGTTTCGACACCCTGGATCAAACCATCGCATCATTGGGCACCAAAGTCCAGGTCCACGACCGTCGGTTGAATGTAGTGGAAGCAGAGGTGTCGGACTTGAACGGACAGAACGCCTGCTAAAGGAGGTAGCCATCAAGAACGAGGACTTGGAGGCACGTGGGCGACGCAACAACGTTCGCATCATGGAAGTCCCGAAGACAACGTCGACTGGCCGCATGGATCTCTTTGTGGAGAAGCTACTCACGGACCTGTTTGGCAGTGAATCCTTCACTCCTGGCTTTGTTGTAGAGAGAGCGCACCGGTCACTTGGCCCCAGACCGAACCCGGGCCACCCGCCGAGACTTATCATCGCGAGACTCTTGAACTTCCGAGATCGCGACACAGCGCTGAGGTTGGCTAGAGAGCGTGGAGTGATTGAGCTGTCCTTCTATCCAGATTTCACTCCGATGGTCCAGGAGGCTAGAAGGAAATTTCAAAGGGTGAAGACCACACTGCGCAATCTTGGGCTCAAATATGGGATGCTATATCCAGCGAGACTGAAAGTTGACTTCGACGGTAGGTCCAGAATCTTTGACACTCCTACAGAGGCCCAAGAATTCTGCCGCAAATATAAGACGCAGTCTACGTGGAACACCGTGGGGGGGGCGATCACTTCCCCGCCACACAGCGGATCTGATGCTAGTGCGGACCTTTTTTCTAATTCCGGAACTGGATGATGGTCTGCCTATGTTGGATTGCATTAATAATTTGTTCTGGGGGTTTCGTAATGTTTACCGTTTCTATCTGATATGACACTTGGCCTGGCTGATCACGAGCTGCCACCCCCCCGGGTATATCCCCGGTGTTTGAGTTTACTGCATTGTGGGGACCACTTCTTGGTCTTCGATGGTTGGCCTAACAGTCCCTATGACCTTCGGGAGGGGATACTTAATGTGGGTTGGCCACCTCTTGGATGGAAGGAGGCTGGGTGCGGAGAGGGGGTTGAGGGACAGATCTACATGTTGTTTTTGTTACTATTCACACTTTGGGTTTGCATTGCACATCACATCGCCATGGCGCACATGCCCTGACAGACGACGATTTACGCACTGGTTGAATGTCACGTTTAGGTAAAGTACAGGGGCCATCGGCTATCTCCTTCATGTCAGAGGACTTAATAACACTCAAAAGAGGAGACAGGTGATCCATTATCTTATCAGACATAAGGTCGATATAGCGTACTTGCAAGAGACCCACCTCCCCACCACAGATTCGGCCTGGTTTGGCGCCAGCTGGGGGGTGCACAGATTTTTTTCCAACTACAGCAATTACGCTAGGGGCACAGCCATTTTGGTCCACAAGAGAATCCCTTTTACACTCATAGACACGACCCGGGACCCTGAGGGCAGATATGTCATAGTTACGGGGAATCTCTATGGCCGTAAAGTCACCTTAGTAAACGTCTACGTCCCCAATGTAGACGACCCGGAATTTTTCCACAACCTGAACGCACGGGTCATAACACATGACCCCCAGGCCCTGCTTCTGGGAGGGGACCTCAATTTGTTAATACACCCTGTCCTGGACAGCACTTCTAAAGTCGCGCGCTCGGCGTGTCTTGAAGGACCTCTGTGAGCAACATACATTAATCGACATTGGACGACACAACCCCACCCTCACCAAATACACCCATCACTCTGGCCCACACGGAACCTGGTCCAGGATAGATTATTGGCTGATCTCTCCCATAGTTGCGGACTGGTTTCGCTCCCAGACCACTCTACCTTGCACATATTCTGACCACTCACCAATAGTATTGCATTTACTACTCCCACGACCGGAAGGGTACGAAAGGCAGTGGCGTTTTCCTGGTAGAGCCCTCCAAGACGAACTGTTTAAGGCTGAAATTCGGGAGGCGATAGAAGATTATTTTGAACTTAACACTGGCTCAGTGGACACCGTAGCAGTACTGTGGGAGGGATTTAAGGCAGTTATAATGGGGGTGTGCATCTCGAAACAGGGGGGGTACTTAAAGATCTCAGACAAACGATGAGCCGCATCGAGCGTGAAATAGCTGTATTGGACTTTCAAATGACGAGACTGCCTGATACAGCGACTTAGACTGCATGACTAGCATTACTGACGGAATATAGGGACACAGTGGATCGGGATATTCTGTACATGGGGAAGTACCACACGGCAAGGAGATATGGGGAGGGTGAGCGACCAGGCAGAGTATTGGTGCACATGCTTAGACCACCTTACCGTAAAAATCACATCACCGAGCTAAATTCGGCCACCGGCATCCCTCTCACTTCCACAGAGGCCATCCAGTACGAATTCCTAGAGTATTACACTGCACTTTACACATCTAGGGCAGACCCTGACGGCACAGCCCAGACCGCATACCTGGACGAGATCGCTTTGGTGTTTTTGGAAAAATACATGCTAGATTTTATGGCAGAGCCAATGTCCGTCGATGATGTTATACTAGCTATCGACACCCTGCGGGGTGCCATCACCCCGGGATTAGATGGTTTTACCGGGGACTTTTATAAGGAGTTCAAGGACATTTTGGCCCCCCAGTTAATTGAAGTATATGCGGAGGCACTTGAGAAGCAGAGGCCCCCTCCCACAATGCGGGAGGCTGTGATTATCCTGCTTCCGAAGCCGGGCAAGGAGCCCAAACAATGTGGCTCTTACCGGCGCTGTCCTTATTGAATTTGGACTAGAAGATTTTGGCGAAAGTGCTTGCCAACAAGCTATCACAACTGATGGAGTATATCATTTCCCCAGTACAGTCTGGCTTTGTCCCCAAATGCTTGACATCCTTGAACCTCCGGATGCTGTTTACCGTGCTGCACAGAATACAACCTGAGGTGCCGGCCGCGGCGGTGCTACTTGACGCAGAAAAGGCGTTTGATTCCTTGGAGTGGCCATTTCTCGTGGAGGTGATGCAGCGAATGGGCCTACCCTATGGCTTCATCGCTACTGTCTCCTTACTATATAGCGGCCCATCGGCACGGCTTCGCCTGAATGGCACGCTGTCCACGCCATTTTGTTTACATCGAGGGACCAGACAGGGATGCCCTCTGTCTCCCCTACTGGTCATTCTGGCAATGGACCCGCTAGTCAGACACTTCCAAGAGCGCCATCTGCATAGAGGCTTACAGTTTAACACGGGCCCACTATTAACATCCCTGTATGCGGACGATACCATCCTGTATGTCCGGGAGCCACACTTAAACCTGACTCCCCTGATTCGGGAAATTATCCGATTTGCTGGTTTTCGGGGCTGGGCATCAACTGGCACAAATCAATCATATTCCCGCTAACAGAGAGCACAGTCCCATGGGATTGCGAATTCCCGCTAGAATGGTGTCATGACGCGGTGAAATATCTAGGACTTTATATCCACTTGGACACTGCTCAGATGATACGCTTGAACTATGGTCAGACCTTTCAAAAACTTGAGGCACAAGTGGACAGCTGGCTGAAATTACCATTATCACTGGCGGGCAGGGTGGCTATCTTAAAAATGGTGGTTCTCCCCAAATTTTTATATCTTTTTAATAACATCCCAGTGCCCCTGTCTGACCTTTTTTTTTGCACTCTATGTTCACTCATAATCCGACTGGTATGGGGTGGAAAAAGGCCCCGCGTTCGCTGGTCCATTCTGACCCTGCCATATGATAGAGGGGGCTTTAACGTTCCAGATTTTCAATTGTACTATTTGGTGGCGCAGTGCCGCTATGCACACACTTGGTTCCACCCTGATGCCCGTATCCCATTTTTGAAACCGGAGGCTGGCCTAGTTCTCCCTGACAAACTGCGTGAGGTACTGCCGGGTGGTTTTCCGCGGGACAGACGTGACATTCAAACGGTGTCCACTACTACTTTGACATGGGGAAAACTGAGGAAGCGTACGGGTGCTACACTTCTGTACTCCTCTGCATTACCATTACCCAATGCTAGATGGTTTCGGATTACGGGAGAGGCACAGTACGGCGTACGTTAGCTGCCTCGGACATAGTGAAGGTAAGCGGTCATATTCTCTCCATAGACGAAGACGACAGATTCTCTGACTGCAACTTCCTGACCCGCTTCAACATGTCCCAAATGATGTCTGCATTGCGCGTGACGTTTCCCACGTACCCGGTGGAACCGGATTCATTCCCCCCACTTACTTTGATCCTGGAAAACACAAGCGGCGCACGCCTAATTTCCACATTGTACATGACCTGCGCTCAGATGCTCCCTGTAGATGACTCCAAGCTTAGACTGGAATGGGAAACAGACACGGGAGGGGCAATTTCAGATAAACAATGGGCGAAGTGTTGTGAAGCTACCAGGGACATCTCACTCAACAGCCGACATAAGTTATTACATTTTAAATTCCATCACCGTGCCTATTTTACACCTACCATGGCCCATAAGATTGATGCTTCCAAGCCACACAATTGTTTAAAATGACCTTCCCCACATGCTGACTTTCTGCATATGGCCTGGTCATGTCCTCGCCTACAGACCTATTGGACAGCAGTGCATGAGTCACTGGGGAAGATAATTGGTATCCCACTTGTCCCCTTCCCAAAATTGCCCTCTTGGGTTATACAGTCCAGATTCCCAAGAAAGTTAGGAAGTTGGCCTCCCTTGGGCTACTGATGGCAAAGAGGGGAGTGGCCATTCACTGGGGCAGAAAGACGGCCCCCAAACTACAGGATTGGCTGACTAGCCTGACATACTGCAACACCAATACAGAGATATATGCCAGTCTCCTGCCATCGACATCACGCCCCAGAGACATCTGGGGCCCACTGAGGGCACATCTAGACACAGCCAAACAGATTTCCAACTCACAGGCAGGCAGTGGCATTGTGCCTGAGGAGGTAGGCTGAAGGTGGGACCCAAGGTCGCACGGCTACATGACATGGCGTTGCGAGACCACGGGGTGAGGTAGTGGCACAGTGCGATTGCAATACATGGACAGCCTTCAGTGCATCAACTTGGATTGGGGTCACGGGAGGGGGTGGGCGGGGAGGGTCGGGGACCGGTGTCGGCTGAGTGTTACCATTCTACTGGTTGATATGATGTCCACTATTGCGCTACAACTGTCAGGAACGTTTTGGTTTGATTGTGACGACTTTATATGCAATGCAATGTGAATTTTCTCCTATATTTGAAAATAAAGTGTTTATTAAAAAAAAACAGAGATAAACCATGGGCATCCCATGGGAATGTCAGTCCCCTGCCATTCGGGTGCTAAATGGGATAGATTGAAGGTAAAGGTTGTGACACTTAGCCTCTAGGGGCTGGATTATGGCCCCACTAAAGATTAAAATATGCATTCCATGGCCCCAGGGCAAACAGGCCTACAATTTAGGGGTGACATCTGTATTCCAAGGGAGAACGCCTAAACCGCCCCAAACTTAAAAGACACACAACAGTATAACTACGGGTGCCATTCTTCAGCAAAGGATGGTAAAGAGATACACTTGTGGGGATGGGGGACAAGAGAACACAGACTGCGTGGTGGACATTGTCAGAGGACTCTATTGTGCATATGGAGGATAACTGTCTGAATAGAGACTGGCCTGGGCTAAGGGCCTGCTGTAGTGTGCGCCTAAATTGTGCTCTCCAAAGACCCGACTGCGGGCCTCCTGTTCTCTCAGAGATCTCAGGGACATCAATGATCTCCCGCGAGGGATTTACACCATCTACTTGTGACATCTGGAGAGCGGTGCCCTCTCAAGTGCCCACTGGTAGCCTGGTGCAAGCTTGGAACTAATACTTGTGTCTGGAGAACGGATCATCTAATGAGGAGCCCAGAAATCTTGCCCACATCTAAGACATGTGGTTCCTGTACTGCGGGGACCCCAACACTCATAAGCATCTAGTTGGTGGTGAACGGATTCACCGGTAGCCGGAACCCACATTGCCCATTTTGTAGATCATTCCGCATCTCTATCGTGCGACACACTGACTGCATGCTCACTGCACGTGGTGTCCTAATCACAGGGTGCAACCCTTTGAGGTTGGGTTGTATCCGGAGTACTGCCTCATTCTACCTCATGTGGCTCTGCTGAACTTGCGCCCGTGTGTGTGACCGGACTGGTCTGGTGCAACCTGTATCATCGTGCACCGGATGTGGTGCCTCTTTTCCAGGGAGGTATTGAATTGCATCTCTTCACTGTGTCTGACCGGAATTGCCTGGTGCAATCCATTTCAACATGCACCGGTCACTGTGCCACCTTTCCTGGGAGGCACAGAATTTGCAACTCATCGTATTTGAAATCGGAAGTGCCTGGTGCAACTCATACCAACGCGCACCAGGTGCTGTGCCCAGATTGCCTGGGCACCACCCGGATCATCGTGTACCGACCGAGGCGCCCCATCCTATCGAGAGCCTCCCCTGTGTTACTCCCGATTCATCGGTTGTTCCCTTGTTGACCCTCATTGCGGCGGACCAATTGCCCTCTCCACACCTGGCCCCTCCTGAACACATTTTTGCATCAGGTAGTAGCAAGAGAGGCTGACTGGGTGAAGAAACGCTTGTGAGACAGGTTGGGAAGCGGGTCAAGAGACTGCGTGACTCTTTTGTGTTTTGAGACCTGTGGGTGAACTTCCCGAGTGGCTACTAAGCTCTGCCTTGTTCACACCTACCTCCTATTTAAAACTGTTACATATTCCCACCTGCTTCCCGAGGATCCAGATTAGGTGTGATTTTGGCTGCGTGCAGCCCAGTGTGCGGGAGGAGGGGCTGGTTATCTTCCATCCAGGGGGATAGGACAATGGGGTGAACTACAGGGTGGAAGGAGGTTTGGGCCACATAATCTGCAGAGGGTGAACCGTTGACCTGCTGGATACCAGTGACAGAGCATTAGTGTGCTGATTAGGTGTGTGTGTGTGAGAGCTTGCCGTACGGACTGGCTGATACCTATTGCATTGCGTAGTGGTGCGGAGCGAGTGTGTGTGAGTGATCGTGTGTGGACCACCTGTGATTCACAACACTGGCCGGCGGTGCCACATTATACGTTGATTGTTGCCAAAAGCACAATACCTTTCGACATGGGTTTTCCCGTGTGTCTCCGAGTTGTGGTACTGCTAAAATGTGTTCTATTATTGTGTATGTACATAATTTTGATATTGTGCACCGCACATTGGTGCTCTCTCACAATTGGGGGGGATAGATTAAGACTTATACACAGTGAGTATAATACTGAAAACATAACAATACGAGTGAGATATTTTCTAATGTATTTTATGCCCAAAAGTATATGATGGTCATGTTCTAATGATTGAATATGTGTGCTGAATATAGACATTTTTACATACATTCTGTGTGAAGTACCTTTTGTGATGACGCTCAGTGTATCTATGGTGAGTGGCTGCTGAGCCTTTGCTTTACACATTGCCTCTGTAGTAAGCCTTACTGCTCAGTGCCAAGCTACCCAGCGGTGGGCACAGGTTATACAGCTAAGTGTAATCACCTGCACCTGATGAGAGCGGTAGTTCTGCCTGGCTGGGGTCATCCTTTCAGCCAACCAGACACTGCCACATCCAACAATCAGAAAACAAGCATTGGCTAAGCCAACTGGTCTCGCTTTGCAAGTGCTTCTTGCTAGCTAGGGTTTTGCAAGTTTTGATCAACACAACTGGAGCGTCGGGGGAGAAAAAAGTCAGGCCGCCCCCCACTCAACAACCTATAAACAACAACAGGCCTGATCAGACTCAAACACCTATTTTTAAATGCTAGACACCAGAGGGGTTTCCAATCATTTTCTATACTCCTTCACAAGAGTGATCCTTATCACGAATCAAAGTGTCATAGTGTGTGCTCTATCATGAAAATCTCAGAAACCTGAAGGAAAAGGAAAAGACAGTGAAACCTCAATGTAAATGAACTGTCAATGCACAATATCACTACAAGTGCCCACTGGACCCCGTGAGAATATAAGTCCAATTCCCACCATTAAAACGCGGTGCAGCTTACTCGCTCGAAGTAACTTTATTTAATGCTGTAAGCTGTCCCAATTAAAAATGGTTTCAATCAAACCATGTTCAGTCATGAAAAGCCAACATGTTTCGTTGCCAATAGTTCATGCAACTTCATCAGTGCTACAGGGGTTCCAAGTTATCACTTCATGCGAGATTCACATCAAGCCTCCAGTTGTCTGACATTAAAAAGAAAGAAAGAAGGAACGTGTTACAGGTAAATACCACTGAGTTATTAACACTCCAAAAAGCTCAGGGTTTAGGAGATGCCAATGCATAGTTACCAGAAGGTTGCGAAGATTCCTCATACCTGCAACCATCTCATCGCGGCACACGCGTCAACTGATCACGTGCCCACCAGGTGACTGCACAGAATCACGTCACCTGCAGATATGCATGTGTTACCATAGCTTCACAAACACATTGTCCCAATCACTTGCCCAAAGTGTGTTCTTAATACACCTATCCCTAAGGGTTTCTTAAATGCTTTTTTGCTCAATACGCTCCCCACATTACGCGCATGTCCCTTGATCTGGCACCTGTTATTGTGACAGAGCCAATATCGAGAAGGCACCTCCCTCTACTGAATAGAACCGGTCTTCAATAGAACTTTATTGTTCTGCAGCATCCTACTTTGCTCTGCGTGTACTCTTTTCCATAATGCCCCCATATTGATGGTCAATTAGGTAATAACAAAACATACCCCCTTGATAAAGAGAGGCCGTGTTTCAAGGGAGTAATAATGTACCAACTCCCGTTAGTTTATTCCACCTTAGCTTTCTGAAGCTCACACCCATGCTGACGGCTTAATAATACAAAGCCTGCAGCTCCCAGTATCAGTTAGGAATAGCCGCCCTCCATGTAAGTTCAAGAGCGCCCTTTACTATTTCTTAATCAGGCAACTTATGCAGCCCCCACTCACACCTCTTACCGTTGCCGACTCCCGTCTGCGTTTGTGAAGCTCCGTCATGGCGCTGCATCAAACGCCTGGCAAATAAACGGAAAGGCACGCCCTCTCACAGCGCAGACGCCATACGCGCCAAATAGTCTCACCCAGCTTAGCGCGGCAGCCATCTTAGAATGGTGTCTTGTGTGCCTGGGTCCCCCTATAGGTATGGCTAGCCAGTGTATCAACATATATGGATCTCTTTCTTTAACAGATCAATTTACTAAATGTACCAAAAGTACCTCGCCGATATTACAACGTGTGTAAGTTCATTTTCTTTAATGAACCCCTCCACACAATGAAAGGGCAAAAACGGAGGTACCAGGATAAACAAATTTTTTTTACAGATTTGGGAAAATTTGGAAAAAGTCAAAGGGCTATCTAGCCATACTGAAAGAGGGGGTGTCACTCCCCGATAGTACCCCTGAACGATCCCAGCTATTACACACTGCCTTATCCTGACCCTGCAAGGCAGTCAGATCTGTAAGGCGGGATATCATGAATTTATTACTTATTATTTTCCATTTTCCTGGGGGGGGGCGTCATTTAAAATCCAATTAAAGTATCGATACTGGAGGAACATTCATAGGGAAATACACTCCTAACGTCAAGATGAACCTTACTCTACAATTTCAACCTCCAAGATATTGATGTGTCTGCAACAAGTAGTGTCATAGGAGAACAGAACAGCATCTCACAAGTCTTAATGTCTGCTGATTTTGTTCCACTCAATGGAATCATTAAGTCCCACCTGATCTGCTTTCTCCGAAAATATCCATTTTGCCTCTTTACTTGCCAAAATGGACTCAATATTATGAGTCTCACCCATCACCCTCTCAAGAAATGTTTTGCAAGTATTGGCAAAGCCAAACTTGGTGGGCAGGCATCTTGAATTGTGATTTTGTATACTTCCAAGATGGAACCCCATTAAATCAGACCCCAACTTGGTAGCCATCTTGGTAATAGAAAAAATGATGCTCCAAATTGGTGAACTTAATTTTCTATTTGTCCGAAGATGGCTGCCACGCTGCATCTACTCACACTTTGGTGGGCATTTTGGAAGCATAGACAAAAACCTTCCAAGATGTCCAGCCACCGTTTTTTTGGATTTGCCAATGCTTGCAAAATTGCATTGCAAAAATTGGCAAAGCCTATAGATGTGGCTGGTCTTCTTGTTATTTTCTATACTTTCAAAATGGCAGCTACATGGCGTCTGCTTGGAAAGTGAGGGCCACTTTAGAATTATAGTACATAATTATCCAAGATGGCCACTACTGGCATAGCCAATATTGGCAGCGTCAAGAGGCAGAGTTGGGAGAGTGGGTACAGTAAGTTGGAGCAATTTAGATACCTAGGCACAGCAGTGCTTGGTGTCAGAAAACCACATAGATTTGGTTAGAGAGAAGCATGGCTGGAGTTCCCTGAAGCGAGCAGAAGAAGAATACATGAAACCAATAAAAAACCAGGGGAAGCTAAATACTCCAAGTGCAGAACAAACACAGAACTATGAAGGAAAGCCATCGACTCACGAGCAAGGAACTGAAATAGACAGAAAGCCATTCAGTCATGAGCAAGGGGCAGATCACATTACTTCTAAGTATATGTTAAGGTTTGGTTAAAATGCTGTCTCCGACATACAGCTAAAGCTTCTTAAAGTGAGACCACGAAAAGAGCGATATTGGCTGATATCAAAGCACACTTAAATATGAAGCAATAAGCCTAATAATGCAGAGAAACAACGAGATGGAGGGTGAGTGGGAAGAGAAAAGAGGAGGGAGAGAGGGGCGAGGAAAGAGGAGAAAGATAGAAAGAGTTGTAACACTCAGGCTTTGCAGGTGAGTCAAAGAAAAGAATTTGCTACCAAAACCACTCCTAAAGTTTAATTCAGCCTCATGTGGAAAGTTCAAGGTAATAAAGAGTGCAGGTGGGGACAAGGGTGCTGGCACCACAGGCACAAGTGCTGGTTACTGTACACACCCAGCGCAACCTTTCATAATACTTTCGAGAAACCCAACTGATATAAATCAGAATTTGCTGCTTTTTTTATTAGACACACCTGTGATGCTTGCACTTGTGATTACAATTGCGCATATTAACAACACCCTTTATTGTAAAGCTGGTGACAGAATTATGAATCACAGAGTCATCTTATAATAGAAAAAACTGAACATTACAACACTACTATGTAGAGGGGAGTGAGAACTAGGAGAGGAGCTATAAGGGAGGAAGGGGAGAAACTTGCTCCCCGCCTCCACCTGCCACAGAAGACCAGAACATTTTAGGTCAGTTGAGGATGCTGTCTCTGAGGATATATCAGAGCCAGCTGACCTGGTGTTTAAAGATCAAACACTTGTTTCTAAAGTGTGGATGGCACTCTCTGAAGGGCGGCTGGTTGTGTCTGGAGGTGAGCTATGAAGTCCAGAAAAGTGTCTCTAAGAGTGCATCAAGCATCTTTTTATGAGGCCTGCTTGGGGTGTCTCAAGGCAGGCTGAAGGTCTCTAAAGACTGGCTGGGGGAATGTAAGAACCATTTGCTTTGGCACACCAATTTATTTTGAGGGTGATTGGGAACATTTAAAATCCATCTTCAAGTAACACAGTCTAAGTATCGCTGATGGATTCAGAAAGCATGCCGGATGAGTCTATGGGCATACAAAGGCTCCTTGACCAGACTTGGGTCGTTTAAATACAGTAACGGGGTATTTATAGGCCACCTAAGGATCTTTACGGCCCATCTGGGGAGTTTATGAGGCTATTTGGGAGGTTTCTGAGGGCACACCAAGGACTTCATTGTGTGTGACCAGGTCTTTGGTGCAGTATGTACCTCACCAGATAAAGGTAAATTCTGATGGGGTTAAAATTGGTCAGGTTTGATAAATAGTGAAGGCTGACTGGGTATGTTTAATGTCAAGCTGGGAATATCTAAATGCTGGCAGGAGGCCTCAAGCGCTCAGCTGAGGATCTCAAATGGTCACCTGGGGGTGTCTGAATATGAACAACAATGCCCGAGTGGTATCTAGAACTTGTTGGGGGCACCTGAAGGTAGGCTGACACTCTCGAGTATTGTCTAAGGGCCAGCTGAGGTAGTTAGAGGCACCCTTTAGGGGAGTGGGGATATATATTGATCAACTGGGTTTGCCAGGTGACAATCTCTGAGGGTCTACAGGCGGTGTCTAAGAAATGAATGGGGGGTGTGACAGTCTCCAGGGAATTACTATAATCCTCTGAGGGTCTGCTGGGGTGCCTTACAGTATGCTGAGAGTTTGTGAAGTGCATTTATTGTGTATAATGTCTAGCTTTGGGCATTTAAGGTGATTTTAGGATTGGCTGAGATATCTAATGATTATACAATCTCAGAGGGCATGCAGAGGATCTCTACAAGCTAGTCCAAATCATCTGAGCATGGGTTAGAGTTGTCTGGATATGGGCGATAGACAGCTAAGGGCCTCAGAGTGCCTCCGTGGCTATTATAGGTGATTGAGGACCCGATGAGGGGATTTGAACCTCACTGAGGGGGCAACAGATTGTGTTTGCTAGGACCGTTACATGGGAGGGTCAGCCGGGTCTGATTTATACTGGTCAGCACCTTTAAAGGCTCTTACTCATTTCCAGATTCAGAAGGGAAACAAATGTTTAAAAACATATAACCTCGCTAGGTCCATGCTTGTGTTGACAAGAAATGGCCATGAACGAACAAATGTATCTCTGAGCTGGGCTCTGCAGAAACCAGGGCTTTTTCAGTTTCACTTTTCATCCACAGGTCCCTGTGTGGAAGCGATGCTACCAGGAATTCCAAGAATGTTGTGCTGAGGTATGTTTGTGATTTTGCATCATGTACCCAATTCCCTAGGAATGTTTGATTCATGTCGTTTCATTTTTTAATTCAGGAATATCTGAGTGAAAATACAGTGAGTGAATGTTAGTTGTCTGTTATGATTTGGATTTCTTGTGTACATATTTAAATGTCTCCAGCACACCCTTTTCCTTCTGACTTATATAACCTGAATACATTTCTTTTCTTATTCATTAACTTTTTCTGATGCTTGGGTTGATGTCTCTCATCGTAATTGTCACCACTTTAGCAACAAAAAAAAGCTATAGTAGCTTTCTTCCTCTTAAGACTTCATTGACTCCAATGGAAGTTAATTAAGGAATTACATTTTCTTGACTTTATACTCTAAATCGCTTGCTTAGCTGAATTCACAGATGTGTACGATAGCTTTGCTTTTTGGAGTGAAATTCTTACCAGCTTTGATTAGGGCCCCTTACCTACTTCAGAAACAACACTGGCAAAACCTTTGAGAAGCACAATCTTATTTTATATATTTTAAAAGTGGAAATGTACATTTACAAGAGTAATTGCAAACAAAACATGCGCTCAGTGAAATAATTAATTGTCATGGAAATGTACCTCTACATAGAAAACAATAAAAATGTTCCTTTCTCAGTCATGAAGATGCTCACGATGTTTCAACTTTAAGTGCGTGGACAGGTCATCATCAGGACTGAGAGCAATGAGAAGTGTGCAGTGGTAAATCAAATTAATTGAATGAATAGAAATAAGAGTAAGTATTGTCAGAACCTCCTTGGTGAAACTCAATTACACATGACAGAATTTATTTTTAAACTCTGTCATATCATGTGTGTGATCATTTTCACTTTTAAGATATGATATTATATTTATACCTCCCTTCCAATTTATTATGTCATTTTCCCTCATGTAAATGTCTTGTTACTTACATCTGTCGTTTCACATTCACACTTTTGGTATCTGAATGAGTTTTGTTAATTTGTGCTCTGAATGAAACCCGGTTGGATATTGTTATTGTTTAATAGACTTCAGTGCATGGCAGTTCTAGGAACTGCTATTCCACTAATAATTTCTGGGGTAGAACATGCTGGGACCCATTCAGACAGAAGTTCAAGCGGGTATTTGTTACCTTACCTGTAAACAAATTGCTGAATGGAGAGGGAGAAAGGGTGGGAATGAATTGCAAGTTGACTGTCAGCCAACACCTTAAAAGTTCTGCCTGGCCAATTGCCAGCTATCCAGGAGGAAACAATGTGAGTGTGATGGCACACATACAGCTTCGCATGGGCAGTATTTCCTTTTCACGGTGCACTCTGAAGAGAGCATATAATATAGAACATTGACTGGAAATTAGATGCAGGCAAGACAAAAAATATTAGGATTGAGACTGTGTTACTACATGTATCAGATATCCAGAAATGTATGCACTTTTTGCCCTCCTTTTTATATCACTCCAGAGTGGTCTCGTCTTCCTGACAATTTACTTCAGGAGTGTCCAACATAGCTCTGGGGGGCTGTATCCATGCCATATTTCCAAGGTACCCATTGACAAAGTAAATGAGTTCCATTCATATTAATTTTCAGAACATTTATTTTATTTTGATAGCTTGAAATTCCACCATCCCTCCTAAATCTACTCCTAGCGTCCTTTGATTGCTTCCTGAACCTGGATACCCTCAGGGGTGACAAGCAGCACTCTTCAAATCCACCTTACGGTAAATTACATTACATCAGTTCTGAGGGGTCCTCTAATGTGGTAAAAGCCCAGTCATTAACTACTGCTAACTGAGATACAGTAGCAGAGTACACGCAAAGGGAGTGTGCATCTGTTTTTTGCGTCTTTGGGACACTGTCGTATTACTGAAGGAGGCGTAGACATTTGTGTGGTTCCTTGTGTAATACTGATGAGGCTGGTGCAGATATAGAGCCAGTGCTATCTTGAGAGGGCATGGCCCCACACAAATGAGGGAATCAATTTGCCTCTATGCCCATGCCCTATCAGCGATGCGAGTGCAGAGGCAAACAGGCCCCTAGGAGGTGCAGTCAGTGCACCACAAAGTGGTTGCACAGTGTCAATGCGCCTCCTTAAGGTAGTCCTAGGGAAGGGAAATAAGGGGTTCCATGGACCCTCCAAGACATCTCTCTGTAGATGGCTGCAGGGGGATCTCTGTCTCCTTAAACTGCAGTCGGCTGCCGTCTGCACTGTGAAACACAGAGTGGTTTGGAAGCAGCTGCTCTGTATTTCACTGAATGTGCTGCTCTAAGGGCAGCACAAGTTTACGGCTGCTCTGGGGGCAGCGCATTCATCATAACAAGGCTCACTATCCCGATCTGTACCACATGCATCTTTTGAAAGGTGCACCATTGTGCAAACACGGACAGTGCACCATATGTACAATAGATGGCATGGGATTTCATTGCCAATGCAAAAGTGATAAAAGATAAGAAGTCATCCATGACTTGTGTTCCTCTCTAGTTGGAATGGCTATGATACCGCACCATTTACTTTGATCCTGGTTATTGGGGGCAGATACTATAATGTAAGCCAAGAAATTTACTTGGAACCAAAACCCATCTTCCCGAGACTCCACGATATTGCCTTTCTACAGTCAAAAGATTTCTTTGCATCCAATAACATCTCTTCTGCCTCCTGTGCTCTATCAGTAAATGCCATGCCCTATTACAGGCATCGGAGATTAAGTCTACTGCGTCTGTTGAGCATGAAGCCTGACTGGTCTGGATGTACTAGGGTATTAATGACTCTGCATAGGTAAATGGCTAATATCTTAGCTAACATTTTCGTTTCCACTTTTAGAAGTGAAATGAGCCTAGCTGAGGTAATCTCATTTCTGGAATTCTATATTTTGTGTATTGGAACAAGTGTTGCCATTGTGAGGTCATATGCCCAATTTTCAATCTTTTGTAAAGCTGTATAGGTAGGCTGATTAGGCCCACAGCTTTGCCAGACTCCATTTGCTCAGTTGCCACTTCAATCTCCTTTTCTGTTATTTCTTCCTCTAATCTTTCCTTGTCTTTCAATGATAATCATGGACAACATAATGTCTGTTAAGAATGCTTGTAGCCCAGTCTGTTCTGTGTATTTATGGAGTTAAAAAGGGATCCATAAAAGTCAGTACATGATTGTGCAATGCTTATATTGTCTTGGACTTTGATTCCATCGGAGTTTATCAGCTCCTAAGTCCAGCGGCTACTCTCATCCCTTTCCCCAAGCCAAGCTAGTGATACGATATAGGTACAGGGAGTTGATGGAGTGAAGACCTCAGACAACCAGTCTAGCTTGACAGAATCACATAATAAAGGAAGTGGTAACGGATAAGATATATTATTAGGGGGCAAGGACAACAAGTTGTCATGCTTATTTTGTCCTATTTTGTAGGCCCAAAACCCCCTGCAGCACAAATCCTTTGGCTGTTAGTTTTACAGTACCACTTTCTGGGTCACGGAACGGCATTGTCCGCAGTTAAAGTAAGATTTGTGTCCATAGGCTAATGCTGTTTGAATTTGTATTTACGGTTCATTAATGCAAAGCCTTTATTAATAGGGTGAGCACTCAAAGGAAATGTTGCAAGTTAGAACTGTACCGCTGACAGTGGTCCTGGTATAAAAAAAAGTGTATACAAGTCATCAAAGTTTAAAAATACGAGGCTAAGTATAATACTCCCAGAATGCTCTTTGGTTAAATGCAAATATTTACAGAATCTTGAAAGCAAGATTGATAAGTCTTTCCTTTCAAATTAAATGTTCACAAAAACACAACTATGAAATAAAGTCTTTCTAAACTACTGGGAAATTTTAGGTAGTTTCTTTGAAGCATCATCTACTAAAATGTGTAGACACATGCTAATATTCCCCAAAATTATTCATGATGGAAAATCAGTGCAAACGGTTCCAACAAGATTAAGGGAAACATAAAAATAAACAATCATTGGCAAAGCCAATAGGTCTGCCATTGGTGGCCAGCCTTTTGGTTGTCAAAGCGTGTCTTGTTCTGACATGATTTTTGTAAAACTTTATAGTTGTAGGAGCTGCCAAGCTCTCATCATTATAACAAACATTGCCAAAAAGCAATAATATTTTTTTGTCTCAAAAAGCACACATTACCAATGTAGTCTCTGGCACTGAGCAAACCTACTTTGTGTGCCAATATGCTCCTAGTGAAAGAGCAGAATGCTGTCACTACCAGTTAAGCCAGTCTATAGGAATAGACAGAATTTTAATAAAAACAAAAAGTCTTGGTTAACTCAAGACCTAATTAGGTGTCCAATACTTAGGTAAAGTCACAAAAGTGTACCCATTCATTAGTGCAAATTAACAGCTTTCATGAATTCACAATAATTTACAGAAGTATGTCAGGAATTCTCACTGCTAGAAGTGTTTGTGAAGTGCATTTTAGCATGAGCAAATGTGCATGTGTAGATTTTGCTCAAGCGAAAATTTGTTGAGCGTTTACCCTCCCTCCAACCACGTTTACCCTCCCTCCAACCACTTTTTCCCCCAACAGTGGAAGAAGTTCTATTTCCCCCCTTGTCAGGAGCACATTTCCAGCCTTTCTCTGTAAGGGAAAAGATTAGAGAAAAGCTGGCGAAAACCCCTAAAACATACAAGTTGGTAGGTTTTCACAGACCCTGTTTCCGACCTTGGAACAATAGCTTAAAGCTACCTCCAGCCTTAGTATGTAGATCCGTGGAAAGATGGCAAAATGTAGGAATTGCTAGAATTGAAACCCTACAATAGTATGAGTCCTGGCATAGTCAGAGAGGCTATTCAGAGCTCTTATAAGATTACTGCCCTTATTTATCGCCGCACTACATGGCAACAAAGGGATTATTTTACAGGACAAGTAGATTCCTTAAGCAACCTGTCCCATGGACAAGTAGATATTTTATTAAATTTCACAACCCTACGGATGGCTCTAAATATAGGTCCATGAATATGGTCCTTTTACTACAAATGAACACTGTGACTATGCTTAGTAGATCAGCCAGTTGCATATCTGGGGGAAGCAAATTCACTTCTTTTAGATAAGACTGAGGAGAGGGCCTAATTTTAGAAAAGAAACTCCCAAAACATTGATGTATGATCCCTAACAAATAGATCCTGAGCACAGAGGGTTACATCTGTGCAGCAGGCTACAATACCATTGAGCCAACACTACTGTAAGCTTTTTAAAATAGGTCATGCAGACACGTAGTGGGACAAGGAGGATGATAATGTAGCCTGGTGGACACAGCTTGTGAGTTATTGAACAGAAATGGCTCATATTTGCCAGACGTTATAAGAGGATTCCTGGGCTCTCAAACCCAAATGAAAAAGCTTAGGGCTCAATACGCAAAACCATTTGTTCACCTTGTGAATGTAGGTAGGTAAATATCTGTTTTTTCCAATTGTCAATCCATATTTAGGATTCATAAAACATGGATTTACAATAGAAAATAGATTTACTCACACATTCGTACGTGTATGTATGAGTAAATCTTCTCCCAGGGATGGGACTAGGTATTCTAGAGCAGGAATGCATTGGAAGTTTGTAAACACTCACAAATATAAGTCTGGCTGCATTTCTCTTTGCCTAGTCTCACCCTAAACAAGCACTGGCAAAGCCAATAGGTCTCGCCTATGTGAGAGCTACTGGCTTTGCCAATGTGTTATAGCCATGTTGTACAGCAGCGTGGCAGCTGTTCAGCATGGCTAAAAGTTTGTAGCGTTGAGTAGAGTATAGTGGCATAGAGGAGAGTGTAGCAGACTGGGGTAGAGTGGCGTAGGATGGAA
This sequence comes from Triturus cristatus, assembly GCF_964204655.1. Taxonomy (NCBI): domain Eukaryota; kingdom Metazoa; phylum Chordata; class Amphibia; order Caudata; family Salamandridae; genus Triturus; species Triturus cristatus. The sequence goes on along the minus strand of NC_140585.1, from coordinate 1,100,718,517 downwards.
TAGCGTAAATTTGAGTGGCGTAGAGTGGAGTAGAGTGGAGTGGCGTACAGTGGAGTGGCATAGAGTGAAGTGGCATTGAGTGGGATAGCATGGAGTAGAGTGGGCTAGAGTGGAGTGGCATACACTGGAGTGGCATAGAGTGGAGTTGGAGTGACTTAGAGTGGAGTGGCATATAATACAGCGGCATATAGAGGTGTAGCATGGAGTGGCACAGAATTGAGTGGCATAGACTAAAGTGGCATAGAGCAGAGTGGCATAGAGCAGATTGGCGCAGAGTGGAGTGACATAGAGTGGAGTAGAGCAGCACTGTGTGGAGTGGCATAGAGCGATGGGTGTAGAATGATTGGAATTGGACTGGTGTGGAGTGGCACAGAGTAAATTGGTAAACGCCTGATGTAGAGTGGGGTACATCAGAGTGGCATAGATTAGAGTGGCTTAACAGTAGAGTGGCTTAGAGTGGAGTGGCATAGAGTAGGGTGGAGGTGAGTGGAGTAGAGTGTTTTAGAACGGAGTAGAGTAGAGTGAAATGATATAAAGTGGAGTGGTGAAGAGAGGAGTGGTGTACAGTGGCATTGTGTGGAGTGGAGGGAAGCGGAGTAGAGGGGAGAAGAGTGCAGATGAGTGCCGTAGAGAGGAGTGGTGTAGAACAGAATGGTGTAGAGTGGGGTGGAGTAGAGGAGAGTGGCATAGAGTGAAGTCCCGTGGAGTGGCATAGGGTGGTGTGGAGTGGCACAGAGTAGAGAGGCATGGAGTAAAGGGTAGTGGTGTAGTGTAGAATTGCTTGGAGTGGAGTATAGTGGCATAAAGTAGAGTGATGTAGAGTATAGTGCCATAGAGTAGCTTTGTGTGGAGTGGAGGGGCGTAGAGTAGCATGTGTAGAGTGGAGTGTCAAAGATTAAAGTGCTGTAATGTGGAGTGGGGTAGAGTGGAGTGGTGTAGAGTGGATTGGGGTGGAGTGGCTTAGAGTGGAGTGGCGTAGAGTGGTATAAAGTGAGGCAGGGTAGAGTAGAGGAGCATGGAGTAGTGGAATGTTGTACAGTACAGTAGGGCGGAATGGTGTAGAGTGGAGTGGGTTAAAGTGGAATTGTGTAGAGTAGAGTGGTGTAGAGTAGAGTGGAGCAGAGTAGAGTGCTATAGAGTGATGCAGAGAGGAGTACAATGGCAGAGTAGAATGGAGTGGAGTATTGTAGCGTGGCATTGAGTGGTTGGTGTAGAGTGGTGCAGAGAACAGTGGCACAGAGTAGAATAGCACTGAGTGGGGTGGAGTCGAGTAGAGTGGTGTGGAGTAGAGTGGCATGGAGTGGCACAGAGTAGAGTTGGAGTGCCGTGGAGTGGGACAGAGTAGAGTGGCATAGAGTGGGGTGAAGTCGAGTAGAGTGGTATGGTGTGGAGTAGAGTGGTGTAGAGTGGCGTGGAGTGGCACAGAGTAGAGCTGGAGTGCTGTAGAGTGGAGTGCCGTAGAGCAGAGTAGCAAAGAGTGGAGTGCCGTAGAGTGCCATAGAGTGGCATTGTGTGGAGTGGCGTGGAGTTAAGTGGCATGGAGTGGTGTAGAGAAGAATGGTGTAGAGCAGAGTGGTGTAGAGTTGAGCTAAGCGGAGTGGTGTAAAGTAGAATGCAGGGGTGTGGAGTAGAATGGGATGTTGTAGAACACAGTGCAGCGGCGTGGAGTGGAGTGATGTAAAGTAGAATGGAGTGGTGTAGAGTGACGTGGAGTAAAGTGGTGTGGAGTGCCATAGAGTAGAGTGGTGAAGAGTAGGGTGGAGTGACAGAGTAAAGTGATGCAGAATAGAGTAGGGTAGAGTGGAGGTTTATAGACTGCTCTAGAATGGCATTGTGTGGAGTGGCATGGAGTAGAGTGGAGTGGCATGGAGTGGAGTGGCTTATAGCAAAATGACATGGTGTAGAGTGGAGCGGTGCAGAATACCGCTGAGTGGCACTGGGTGCAGTGGAGTGGCACAGAATGGAGTATCGCAGAGTAGAACGGCTTGGCGTGGGGTAAAGTGGCAGAGAGTGGAGTACGGTGGAGTGGCACAGAGTAACGTAGACTGGAGTGGTGTAGAATTGAGTGGCATAGAGTACAGTGAAGTGGTGTACAGTGGAGTAGCGTAGATTAGTACAGTTGTGGGTATAAGTAACTAAGGCGCCAATAGAGATGGCAGATAGGGTAAAGCAAGATTTAAAAAAGCTGGTATGCCTGTGTTTAGAAAAGGAAAGCACGTTGTACGTCCAGGAATAATATTAAAATGCTTATAAACTAGAGAAAATAGTGCATTGCAAAAATACCAGGAAGACCACATGCACTTGGTCCATGCTCCATGGAGGAGCTAACAGAAGAAAGAAAGGGAAGCCCTTCAGGAGCTAATCAATCGAAAGATTGCAAATGATGGTGACAACGAAAAAAACTAACAGTATGCTGTGGGCTGGTTGTAATCCTCCAGCACAGCACATGCGCTTTGTAGGCGAAACCTAAAAAGGACAGAAATTTGCTCAGGATAATATCAGGAATATTCAGAGCATGAATCGGTAGGGAACACATCCAAAATTGGAGTACAGGCGAAGGGGTTTCTACAATGTGGTGCCATACTCTTCTCAACGAAAAAAAAAGAAAATCAAAAGCTCGGTTGACATTTTTTGTATTAACAAACATACCTATTGTTCGAGTAAGCCGTGAGGAAAGGGATTCTGCCCAAGGATTTGAGTCAGGCCGACATACTCCTTATCCACAAGGGCAGCAGGGGAGACTGTGCTTCTTGCAGACCGATCTCTCTGCTGAACATGGAAACAAAAAACCTGGCCGAGCTGCTGCCATCCAGACTCATGAGGGTAATGAACAGAAAATCCGCCCCTGACCAAACAGGCTGTATACCTTATAGAGCAACCAGACATAATATTTGACGCCTATTAAGTTGTCTTGCTTAATGGGATTGAAGTGTGCCTCTCACTGGATGCCGGATGAGCTTCGGACCGGTGTTTTTAAAATGGGTTGGGCTGGTGTATCGGGACCTGTCGTCCCAGGTCTGTGTGAATGGGACACAGCTGAGGAAATTAAGACTCGGCAGGGGCACCAGGAAGGGGGGGTCCACTGCACCGCTCGTGTTTGTGCTCGCGTTTGAGCCCCTGGTAACCTAGACCCAGGGTGATACCCTGCTCAGGGGCTTAAGATGGGACCTTGAGTGGAAAGATAGGATCTCGATATAAGCAGATTACATTTTGCTGTATGTAGCTGAACTGGTGTGCTCGATCCCCTGGGTCCTGCACATCCTTGAGGTGCTCGGGACGTATGCCGGGATCCGAATAAATTGGACTTAATCCATTGCTTACCCCTTGAAAGAATGGACCCCATCAGGTAACTGTGGCTGCCCCCTTACATGTGAATGAATGGGGTTCAAGTACCTGGCATCAATGTGACAGCGCAGCAGGAAATCTTTTTCGGAGAATATCTGAGGCGCATCCTGCATGGGGAAGGAGACAGTGGCAGTGTCCCCGACCCGCTTTGCGATCTAAACCTGGGCAGTAAGAGCTCGATAGCGCTTCTGTATTAATGTGCAGTGGTGTTTTTATGTTGGAAAACTGTGTGATATTTTTACTGTGTACTTTTTAAACTTCAAAATCCCCCTGCACCACACGCCATCACTGACTTGCCTTCTCTGGCGGAGCCGCCTCCCTGCTAATCATCGTGGGGGCCTCCAGGCACTTCCGGTCGGCCTGCACGAAGAGCGGTTAGCGCTCTAGTGCTTGACTTCCTCGGGGCTATTTAGCCCTCGCAGAACCACGAGCGCGCAGCGTTCGCGCGCAGCCCCGCCGAAGACCCGCCAAAGAGCTGCCCGTCTGCGCCCGTCTGCGCCCGTCTGCGCCCGTCCGCGCTTAGGCAGCGCCAGGCGCTAGATATATTGTTCTCCCTCTTATACTGTTTACGGTAAGATGTGCTACTCTAAGACCGAGTTGCTGAGTTTCCAGCACCCCACTTGCTCTTGTACTAGGAGGAATCCAGCCCATATTTTAAAGCCCCTGCTACACCCCTCCAAACTCTGCTCCAACACTAAATTGAAACTTAAATCGCCCAAGGCCCTTAGGTTAGGACACCTAAATGTTAGATCTATGCAAAAACATCATCTGGAAATCCATGATCTTTTAATTGATCACTCCCTTGATGCCCTGTTTATGACCGAGACATGGCTCCAAGATGACATGGACTCGGTTTGCAACTTAGCTACTCCTACGGGTTATACCACTCACACGGTGAACAGGAGCTCAAGAGGGGGCGGGCTAGCACTTATAGTCAAATCTCATCTTGCCTGCCAACTAACTAAAGTGGACATCAAGGGCAGCGAAAGCGCTCGCTTTTCAATTAAAGCCAACTCACAGTTCTGCGCAACTGGCCTCGTGATTTATAGACCCCCTGGCGCCGACGCACCCTTCATTAACGCTCTTCTACAGTATCTGGGCGCTAACATCACTAAAACGGCTAATTTCACGATCATAGGCGACCTCAACATACATCTAGACAGAGTCACCGAGCCTAAAGTTGCCACCTTTCTTGCGGATCTCGCTGCTTTTCAGCTTAATCAACTCGTAAGTGGTCCCACCCATAGAGCGGGACACCTCCTTGATCCCATCTTTACTAATATTACGAGTGGATCCGCATACCCGTCTATTCCTATGACTTGGACGGATCATTATCTGGTCACACTGTCTATCTCTTGCAACTCTAGCCCTGTTCTGGTGCCCACTCCGCTAGTCCAAAAACGTCCTTGGAGAAAACTCCGCCTAGAAGATCTGCAGAAACTCCTGGTGTTAAACCCTCCTCCCTTAAGTGAGGACCCTGAAGTAAGGTATGACCAGTTTTGCCTCTGGATCACCCAGGCACTAGACACCCTGATCCCTGTCAGGTGGATCAAGGCCCGTACCCATACGGCTAGTCCCTGGTACAACTCTGAACTAGCCACTTTGAAAAAGGAATGCAAAAAGGCGGAGAGGGGCTGGAGAAAAAACTACGATGCCAACCTTAAACAGAATTATGCCCTACTCCAGAAAACCTATCACCGAAAGGTGTGCAGAACAAGAGCGGCATACTATGCCGATGAAATCAACAGTAGCTCCAACACCTCTAAATCTGTTTTTAAAATTCTGAAAGACCTTACGGCGAAAAAAATTGCAACCACTACCACTGTCTCCCCTGACCTTTGCAATAATATGGCTAATTTTTTCACCAATAAGATTAGGGAAATCTATGACACTTTCCCTAAATGTCCACAGCTTTCGGTCACTCTGGATTCTACCAGACCTTCTCTTTCCTCTTTTCCTACTCTTGAGCAAGAGAGTTTCCAAAAAATCTGTAAGAAAATTAAATCTGGCTCCCCGGCGGATCCTTTAAAACCGGAGACTTTCTGTGATGCCCATGAACTCATTACAGAACATATTCGAGGCACTATTAACTTGTCTCTCTCTACTGCCAGCATTCCTTCTAAATGGAAGCAGGCATGGGTATCTCCCATCTTAAAAAAACCTACTTTAGATCCCATGCTCCCTGAAAATTTCAGGCCCATCTCCCTGCTTCCCTGGCCAGCCAAAATCATCGAGGCACATGTCAATAACATTCTGACTAATTTCCTCCTATCCAATAACATTCTGGATGACTCCCAACACGGATTTAGAGCTGGTCATAGCACCGAGACAGCCCTGCTCAGTGTTACAGAGGACCTCCGTACCATTCTTGACAGCGGCGGAACGGCAGCACTGGTCCTGTTGGACCTCAGTGCTGCCTTCGATACGGTGTCGCACGAGGTCCTTCTGATGAGATTGGAGGAAATTGGTATCACAGGGATAGCCTTAGGATGGTTTAGAGACTTTCTTTCCAACAGGTCTTTCAGAGTCTCTACCCCCCCTTTCATCTCGAAGGAGCATAACATCGGACAGGGAGTGCCGCAGGGTTCTTCCCTGAGCCCTACCCTGTTCAATGTCTATGTCCGCCCCCTTGCAGAGGTAGCTAGAAGGAGCGGACTGGCATTGGTATCCTACGCTGACGATACCCAGCTGGTGGTGGCTCTTAATGACAACAGTGGTCTGGAGGCTTCTCGCTTTAAACAGACACTCACTGACATCACCAACTGGATGACGGCAAATTTTATCCAACTTAACGCGGGGAAAACAGAGATACTGCTCCTGGGGAAGAATACCGCGTCCTGGGGTGATAGCTGGTGGCCTGATGTCTTGGGCCAACCTCCCAAGCCTAAAGAATGCGTTAAGAATCTGGGAGTCTGGGTGGACTCGGCACTGAGGTTCACGCACCATACTAAAAAGGTGGCGGCCACCTGCTTCGGCATTCTACGTAACTTCAGACCTATTCTGAGGTTCTTTGACTGCCACACCCGCCAGATAATTGTTCAGGCGACTATTCTTTCGAGACTGGATTATGCCAGTTCTCTTTTATTAGGGGCGAACCTTGCTGAAACCTCCAGACTACAGAGAGTCCAGAACGCGGCTGCCAGGGTGCTGGTAGGTCTTCCTCGCCAATCCTCGACGACCGTAGCCTTGAAAAAACTACACTGGCTCCCGGTGGGTAAAAGGATACAGTTCAAGGCACTATGTTTAGCCTTTAAAATCCTTAAAACCGCCTCTCCCCCGATGCTATGCCCCCTCTTGTCGGAGTACACTCCTAGGAGGTCGCTTCGATCAGAGGGACAACATCTTGCGATCATCCCTCGCACCAGACTGGCCAGAGTAGGCGGCCGATCCTTTAGCTTTTTAGCTGCCAAGTTATGGAATAGTCTTCCGGAATCTATCCGTGGCATGCAGGACCTTTTGACCTTTAGAAAGGCTATCAAAACTCACCTCTTTCAATAATTGCTTCTCTTTCTTTGTGTCCCTTTCTCTCTGCATTTGGTTTTTCGCAGCGCCGGGACGCCCCTTGGCTGGGGCAGCCGTGCGCTATACAAATCACCATAACATAACATAACATAACATATAAAGGGGCAGTCTCATACTGGAGAAAACTCCTGGTCTCTAAACTAGGCCGTACATCCCTCTCCAAAATCATCTACCACCATGAGTTCTTGTATATCTTGCAGAACACACCATTTAAGGTCCCGAAGGTGTTTTTCAAAGAAGTTAAAGCGGCGACCAGACTTCTGATCTGGGATGGGGCCTGCCGAGAATTGCCCTGTCTACTTTGATGTGGAAACCGGAGGAGGGATGTGGTCCTCCCAAACCTGAAGTTATACTACAGGGCGGCCCAGCTACAAGTAATTTCTGGGCATACACAACCCTGCAGGAGCCATCAATATACGCAGCCAGGCTATGGATGTCACGACTGCTTTGCATCTGATCGTGTATGCAAACGGGGCGGAGCAAACCTAGCATAATGCAGCCAGCAGGGGCAGAAAAGAGCTTCATGTTCTAGTTCAGGCATTCGTCTTCCGCCCTGCCCTTTACTTCTGCTTCCGGGATCACCAAGTCGCTGTCATCGTCTCCAGCAGGCTGCATTTTGGCGGCTCTTCTTTCTTCATATAGCTAGAACCTGCTCCTCGTAATTGTTGTGGTCACGGTTGGCATCTTCTGAAACTTGAGGAAGCACATCAAAGGAAATTTAAAGTACCGGCATTTACAAATAAGGCTGTAATACACTCTGCACTATCATAGGACTATTGTTCACTTATCTGAGAGTTTATCCCACGGCATTTGGAGATCCTATTTTCTTTGTGCATTCCTGTTAATATTATATAACAAGCATTTCCAATGCAATAGGTCTCGCATTATTAAAGTTTGAATAATGTGAGACCTATTGCATTGCAAATGCTTGTTGTTATATGGATTGGTTGGTTATGAGCACAACTGAATCCAAAATTGTATAAAAAATAACCACTGCTATTTCAAACTCTTCCCTGTGGAAGATGGAGTGCAGAAGCACCTTTATAAAAACACCTTTAAGGTGGTGTACATACAGTGGGTGGTTGTGTGGTTTGTTAGAGTGAACAAAATGGCGTCCTGCCTACAAAGCACAACCTATGAAGGGAAAGGTCGTGGGGTGGGTATAGTGGGTGATAGGCCCTCGTTGCTACAAGATCTGTATCATACGTACAGGTGTACACATGCTAAGCTTTCACGAGGATCAATTACCATGAAACCTGTCTGCTTATAAGCATGCTGTGCATTTGATCCGCACCCATAGTCTGCAAATATTACATTTCGCACATATGCAGCTGTTTTCAGGTGGAGGACACTGTAATTGGTCAAATAAAATAGTAATCACAGATATCTGGCTCTATTCTGGAGCAATGCAGAGTCGAAAGAAAATAAAATTGGAAATTCTGAGGTGCTGGATATAAAGTAAATAACAGTGTGTGTTTTTTTTTTTTTTTTACGTTCGATATTCATCAATAATATTATAGCATCGACAGTTGTAACTTTCTAAACCTGATACATTAAGGTGACTACAACACCACCGTCCCAATGGCGTCCAGAACTACACACCCAAACAAGATCTGAAATGGATCTGTAATTATTAATGGAAGGTGAAAATAACAAAACAATTGTCAGTCGAAATCCTTAGAATGCAAATTACATTGTGTTAATTATGCACGTTTCACTCTTAGGGTTGCAAGGGTTAGTAGTGTGACATAATCCATTTGCAGCTGGGTTATGCAAATCGTTTATATTATTGGCCTGAAATTCTGAGATGAGAGCCTGGCGTAGAGTTACACAGTGATGGCGTGGAGGTTCAGCAAGGGGTGTTGGGTGTGCTTGTCTGCTTCCAGTAAAGGTGTTCAGAATGAGAAACCAATATCGATTTTTTTGTATGGGCCTTTAGTTGCAGGACGTTAAGTGAGGTATGCTGGTAGAAAGTCCTGCTGACAGTTATACACCCCCCAGCGACTGCCATATGGTCAGGATCACTAAATTATGTAATATTACAGCAGATGTGTTTTCCCCATAATTATAGATTTACCGCATTTGCCGCATAATCGAGCAACCGCTGCATATTCTGCAGATTTTAGCAAAAAAATGTGTTTATATTTCAACCAGATCAAACGTTACTAAAAACACAGCAATAGTTGTTGCTGCCCAGTGGCTGACTGGTCACCTCCCCTCCTCTCCCTCCAGTCCTACTACCATACATACTGTGCACACATTCTCAACTCTCCTCCTCTCTCAAGTCCTACTTCCATACACACTGTTCACACACCTCACATTTCTCTCCTCAATCCTACTTCCATACATACTGTGCACATTCTCACCTCTCCCTCTGGTCTCTGCAGTCCTGCTTCCATACATACTGTGCACACATTGCTACCTCCCCCTCTCTCTACAGACCTGCTTCCATACATTCTGTGCACACATTCTCACCTCCTCTCTCTGCAGTCATACTTCCATACATACTGTGCACACATTCTCGCCAATTGTTTGCACACATAATGAGCACCTAAGTGGGATGGGTATTCCCAGACGTGGGACCCGTGCTCACTACGCCACTGGAGTCAAGCTATCCTGGCTGATGACGGCTGATAGCAAGAAACCGGTCCTAGGATGCTTGATTCCGGTCCAGTGAAGACATGGCTTGGCAGTTCGGGCTGGACTGTTCTCATGAGGCACAGGGTCAAGACTGATTTGCATATGGCCATGTCTAAACTGGGGTGGTGTAGTGGGCAAAAGAACGATGGATTTAACCCAGATCTCTTGACTGGGGGAGAATGTCTGCATTGTCAGCATTCCGTCCATCAATTGTTTGTTGTAACGCTTTTCGCCCTAAGTGGGATGGGTATTCCCAGACGTGGGACCCGTGCTCACTACGCCACTGGAGTCAAGCTATCCTGGCTGATGACGGCTGATAGCAAGAAACCGGTCCTAGGATGCTTGATTCCGGTCCAGTGAAGACATGGCTTGGCAGTTCGGGCTGGACTGTTCCCATGAGGCACAGGGTCAAGACTGATTTGCATATGGCCATGTCTAAACTGGGGTGGTGTAGTGGGCAAAAGAACGATGGATTTAACCCAGATCTCTTGACTGGGGGAGAATGTCTGCATTGTCAGCATTCCGTCCATCAATTGTTTGTTGTAACACATAATGAGCACACCTGCCCCCGCTCTGTCCTACTTTCTTTCAGCACATATACTGGGCACACATTCTCGCCTCTATCCCCGGTGCTCTAGTTTTAGGCTCCTTGAATATCTGCTACGTGCAGTCTTGGGGGGGGGGGGGGCGGGGGGGGCTGTGCATCCACGTCAGCTCGGAGCCCCAGGGGTGGAACCACAGACAGGCGTGAGGCAGGCAGGTTCATGTGTGGGGCTGCAGTCCAGGGGGAACGGGCAGCGGTTGAAAGCCTTGCAAGTGTAAGTGCACAGCGCTTCGAGGCGCGCGGATGGGGACAGCATGTGTGGTAACGGCACTGCGGACAAGTCTGGGCAAGCCACATACCTCAGACTGACAGGAGAGTGAGGGGGAGGGCATCAACCAGATCCGGAGACAGTCAAATACCCAAAGGAAAGTAAAGAGTAACAACTGCTCTCCTTCCGTTTGTACACGACCAACAGCACCGTGAAGGCCAGTTTCATGGCGCTCGACAAATGATGTTATTACTGCAGTTTGTTAAAGCGCGGGTGCACCCCGCAGTGGTGGGACAGCGCTGCACACGGTGGGCCCGGAGCACCAGATATCTGAAGCGTCAGTTTCATCTGGGGAAGGGCTATTACTCCCCCCCCCCCTTCACTAGCCGTCTGTTGAAATACTCTGGAACCAGTGTGAGAGAAACATACGACAATGGTATACATAGCTATGGAGTGAAGTGCACAAGAGACAGTACTCACTCCCAGGGACATCTATAATAAACAAGGCATGACGTACTAGGGCACGGCGCTTTACAGGCAAGGAACGGAAACATATAAACGTGTAAGTTATTTATAAACGTCCAAGTTATTTATAAACGTCCACCCGAGGGCATCTAGGCACTAGAAGTCCTAGAAGCATAACTAGTGAGGTGCGCGTGCTGAAAATAAATTAAACAAGCGGCAGGGAAAGCGTTAGCTTTCACTTCCGCTTGAAAAAAACGAAAGAAGCCCGCGAGTGGTGCACGCGCGCGCGCCACTGCGAGCCATGGCCTATTGGTGTCTATTACGCGCACCAAGCGCGTAATAGACATCAATAGGCCATGGGCGGAGCAATGCGCCTGCCTCTGGCCAATTGCATGCAATCTTTTAGAATAGGATGCACGCAAAGGCCAATGGGGGAGCTGAAAAGGAAACGCACACGTACAAGAATGTGCGATTCCTAGGTCAGCTCGGATTCCCCGTTTTTCACTTACAAAATGTCTCGCGCTGCGCGAGCATTGCTGCGCAGTGCACCACTAGGCGGTAGACCTAAAAACAAGGGATTAGTTGATTCCTGAGGATAAGGAATTAATCCATATTCCTAGACCTACACATTTTTTGTGTATTCTTTAATTTTTGGTTATAATAATATCAGTGGGGATTCCGTTCCTCTTTTATTATGGATATATATTTGTGGGCTTTCACTGAAATTCCTGATTTACCACGATTTTAGGTTAGTTCATATATACTTCTCACTTCAGTTATATGTCCTCTACTTTGATTACTATTAACACTTAATTTTCCTTCTCTTACCTATTAGAATGGGATCTGATCATGCATCTACCATTACTATACCAGAAGTGGAAGAGGGGAATTACACAGGTAGTTACTACAGTAGCTGTGCATACATTTAGTATAATTGCAGACATTATCAAAACTATATTTATACACTAACACTCCTATTCTTTTCTTTACATGCAGGATTCCCACATAAAGGATCTGAACCTTACCATTAATTTCTGAGTGCGCCATAGAATGTGTGTCTTTTCTCTTCCCTTGTTTCCTCTCTTCCCCATCACACTACTTCTTGCTTTGACATTGCTGGGCATTCTTGGTGGGTGAAGGAAGTTGGAACCTTACTTCAGAACTTTCATCTCGCCCCTAGGGAAACCTCAGGTGAGAATTAAAATGGACTCTAGGGACTATATCGGGTGGCTGTATGGGGTGGGCCAGTGTAACTCACTGCCAAACATTACAGCACACACGATTAGGATATGGTGAGAAGCGATGGTAGCACTGGGCTGGAAAGGCCGAGTGACGCTGAAGACCCAGCTCTGGAACTCAGCAGCACTCGTATTCCTGAAGGAGGGGCACAGGAAATGTGACCTTTTGGGCATCTCAAAAGTGGGGGACATCTGGAAGAAGGAGGAGATTATCCCATTCCCCAAACACCAGGCACAATTTGAGCTGTCGGGGAGGGGGGGTAGGGTGGGTGTCAATATCTCCGCTATCAACAGGTGAACCATATCCCTCAAGGGTAGGGGAACCTTCTCCACGATATGCAGGAGGAACCCCATTAGAGTGAAAAGTTCTGGGGGCCTCATTACATGAGCATACAGTATTGCAGATGTACACTTTCCTGCTCACACATAGTCCGCCTCCCATGGATGCCTTACACAATAAATGGGAGAGGGACTTGGGGGAACCTGGAGGATGACGTTTAGGGGGAAAGCTTGTCAGTACCCAAGAGAATTAGCAATCCAGACGGGCTTCCGGCTGGTACAGCTAAAGTTTCTTCATAGGGTGCACTATATGCAAGCTCCCCTTCACCAAATAGGGCAGTCAGATGATGACCGATGCCTTAGGGGATGTTGACAGAAAGGGACAATGCTTCACACACTGTGGGAGTGCCCGCAACGACATGACTACAGGAAAAAGTTGCGCGGTAGGATATCATCTGTTCTGGATTGCTCCCTCACCTTGACCCCGCAATTGGGGAAGATGAGCATCTAGTGGGGGGGAGGAGCAAACACTGGATAGATATAAATTCCTGTTCAGTAACATGGCATTGATGGTGACCAACAGGGATGTGGTCCGGTGCTTGGTAGGGCTGAAAATTCTCAGTGAACATGGACTGGTGCATCAGAGAGGAGGAGGTGGTGTATCGTAGTAGATGTTGCCTGCACAAATTTGAGAAGATATGGACCCCATGGACAGAACCCGAAGACAGCCTAGACACGGAAGAGGCATATCGGGCAGAATGAGAGTGATAATGGAGATAAGGGGTATCACGGGGGGGACCTTAAACAATAGCTGGCAAGAGATGCAAGGATTCAATGTCAAAAGTCGTAACATATGTGGGGTAGGCAAGGACCTGGTGGGACCGCGCCTGAAGGATGGAAGGGGTTCAGTGCGAAACTGGATCTGCTTTAATGTTGCATGTTGTTATGAAACTCAGTAAAAAGAGCTTTAAAAAACAAAATATACTGATTTAGATTTGTTCATATGAAAAGGGAAAACTGACATTCGTAGCTTCCTTGGATTACTCGTGGAAACAGAAGTCCGAAATTTAGATATTTAGAACAAACGCACAAGTAAACATACAGAAATAAAATTGCAACTCAATTTTGCAAAACTTACTCTTAACAAGCATTGGCATAGCCAATAGGTCTCGCCTTTGGGACCTTAAGAGTATTTAATTATGCAGCACAATATCATTAGTGCAACATAAACTGTTGCATGACTAAACACTTATAAAGTCCCAAAGGTGAGACCTACTGGCTATGCCAATGCTTGTTACTTATTTATTTATTCATTGCAAACATATGCACACAACCTTTCGGCAACAACGCTTTTGCTTTTATTATCTTTGCACTTTTAATGTCTAATGCTATGTCTATTTTAATGTCTATTGCATTCATTAATCCCCAAAAAATGTACAAAATCAAACACTGGCTTGCCAACGCCAGACGTATTGCTAGTGGGTGGATGGATGGATTGATTGTTGGGGTTTGAGGGTGGATGAATGGATGGATTGATTGTTGGGACTGGTGGATGGGTGGGTAGAAAGATGGATTGATTGTTGGGGTTAGTGGATGGGTGGGTGGATGGATGCATGAATTGATTGTTGGGACTGGTGGATGGGTGGGTAGAAAGATGGATTGATTGTTGGGGTTAGTGGATGGGTGGGTGGATGGATGGATGAATTGATTGTTGGGGCTGGTGGATGGGTGAATGGATTGATTGTTGGGATTGGTGGATGGATGAGTTGGGTGAAATTTTGTGTGGATGAACACAAACAACTTTTTGATGTCGCTAACCGGATAGATTAACTGATATACAACACTCAGTAGGTTGACCCGTTGCCTGACTGACATGTTTTGGTAAAATATTTTAACCATAGCTCCATTGAAAGACGCCGCTGGGTACAGGTGGGTGAATAGAGGGGATGGTGAATAGATCGAAATTTACGACGATTACTCAATCTATAAATAGACCAATCAACACCGAAGGCCTTTTCCGAGCGCTAGATTGAAAGCGCTGAACCGAGGGCCTTCCTGGCGCTGTGGCGGGGCGCTGACACCGGGGCCGGTGCCCGCCAAGCTGTGCTCGCCAGACACGGCTCCGTTTAAGCCCCTCCGCAAATCCGGGCTGCACGTCATGCTGTGTGACTTGTAGAAAAGTGTAGTTTATTTGGTGAATAACTTCCTTCAGTTTTTCATCTGTGTGGAGCATTGTCTATAGACCTCACATGGGGTGGTTGAGTGGTGAATGCAGTGAATGTGCCAGTTTGAACCAGGGTTAGTTGCGCGGCAAATAATAAGCCCGAAGCCATCTTACAAAACACAGAGAAATGCTAGACAAGCATTGGCATAGCCAATAGGTCTCGCTTTTGGGACCTTATAAGTATTTAGTTATGTAGCACAATATCCTTGGTGCAACAACATCAACTGTTGCATGGCTAAACACTTATTAGGTCCCAAAGGCGAGACCTATTGGCTATGCCAATGCTTGTTTAAATAATGTGTGCACATCTCGAGGACGAAAGGGTAGCGGCACCGGCCGAGAACATAGCTTCATTACATGTAAGTGTTTCTTTAGCGCTGTTGGGAATGGGGAGCATTTTAGCGCTAGACGCGTGTTAACAGACCAATCCATCTTCTAGGATTTGAAAAGTACAGTTGGTAGGGACGGCCAAACTTTGAAAACAAACTCTTTGTTTTTGTGAGCACATTCCACAGTTTTGTGCCATCTGATAGAACGTAGGCTTCGAGTTCTGAAAAATGTTCACGCATGCTTTCGTGGTACGCATCCCGGTTCGGCCGGGAGTTTGCGCGAGACAGACCAACCCGTTCACGTTCTGATGACCACGAATTTTTATTTTATTGTATTGTACTGCTCATTTAAGGTAAGCCGAGTAATGCTTTTCATGGATACCTATATCTATTCCACTGATACGAGGCCGTGCTTCCTGACAAACACTTTCCCCAGAGGAAAAGAACCTTTGCGTGTCTGAAAAAGATCTGAAGAAAAAATGCAGCGCCAAGAAGCCGGCGTTTTGATGTGAAGTGCTCCTTAGAGACATAATAAACTGACACCTACCACAACACAGCGGGAGATCTCGTTCAGCTCCAAAGCAAATCTGGGAACTACTGACCCACTAAAGAACACTCATATAGCGCTCTAACGTCCATTTTCGCCTCTAGGCGCTGATGACCTAACGTGCTTCCGGCCCCAAGGATTTTAAGCATTGAACATAGATACGTGTTTTGAGGGTGAGACAACAACGTGTAACGTCTTGATGCAAATGTATGGAATACAAGAATAGCATCTAAAGCTGCTCTTGTCCAAACTGCGTGGTAGTGTGTGACACAGTAATTTCTATATCTATATGAAAAAAAGAGGGGGGACCAGGAGCTTGTTATGGTCCAGTGTCTGTGCTCCGTGTATCGTCTATGTCAATCAAGAAAGGAGACACTGTTCCAAACAAGTAGAGGGAAGGAAACCGAGAAAAGAAGGTCATAGGCTATATGAGACCCAAGGGTTGGGAGGGGAAGCAGAGCTTTTCTCTTGTTGCCCTCACACACCCCGGGAGGTGTCATGCTTCATCATCGGGCGTATTGCTCCTCGTTGGACCGGCGCTGCAATGCCCTACGGGTCCCCCGAAGGGTCACTTTAGCTGAGATCTTTTTAGAGAAAACGCCGTCTGGTGCATGCGGGTGTGTGATTTGGGTCCTAAAACTAATAGTGGTGCAGGAGTGTGTGTAACGTGATATATTAAAATTGTCTAAGGGTTGCTCAAAGGGTATTATTTAATAGAAAAGAGGGAATGTCACCCTTGACAGGCTAAAAAACCCGTAGGTTGGGTGTTACCTTAGTGGGCTTAATGTCCCAATAGGTAACTACAGTCTGGTCAATGTGGTCGACATGTTTCGCGCCCCTGCGGTCCAACCGGATCCATGGCGCTTCCTCAGGACCAACTACAAAGTGAAGTGTGCATGAATGTGATCTGGGGAGTAATACCCACAGTGTATATCCGGGCGTGCAAGGTCAAAATGGCCCTGCTCTCTGTTCTGTCAGATTTAAGATCGCTCCTGGATATATGCCTAAGTTTAAAGAGTAAGTTGCTCCATAGACTAGGGGACGAGCGTTCACACCTTCTTGGGAGTTTTGCTCTGGTGTGGCCTCTTCCGAACCTACCCCTAGGTCCCTGTTCAAAATGTTAGCACTCCCGCGGTTTCTTTATGCCCTACAGAATACCCCTATTCCGATCCCAGACTCTTACTTTTCCCAAATTGAAGGAGTACTGCGGGGACTGCTGTGGGAGGGTCGTACACCGCATGTTGCTATGAACAAGCTTACCATGGGCTGGTATGACGGGGGCATCGGTCTACCTGATCTCGGATTATATTATCAGGCGTCCCACCTGAGTGTAGTCAATCGTTGGGTGTTTGAACCCCATGATGAGCCTAATTTCCGCACGGATCATTGGCTCCTGGGACGGGGCGGTTATTACAGAGCACTCTACACCAACCCCCGCAAACTTAACTTAACAGGCCCCACGGCGCGCACAGTTGAGATTTGGCATGACGTTACCAAACAGTTGGGTTGGCACAAGCACCTGACGAAGGCAACCCCCCTGTGGGAACCTGATATCTTGGGTCATCTCAGTACTTGTCCAGGGTTCGACAAATGGGATTTAATCGGAGTCTCCACGGTTAGAGACATCTGGGTTAAGGGGAGGCTAGCATCGTTTCAGGAACTCCAAGCTAAATACCAATTGGCTCCTTCCGAGACTTTCAGATACTTGCAGATTAAACACGCGGTGACCTCCACTTTGCCGAGCGAGGGTTCCCTCCCTGACTTGTCCCCTCTGGAAGACCGTCTGTTGTTGGATCCCATGGACCGCAAGGCCATCTCGCTTACCTACAAGAAGCTGATCAACAACCGTGCTGACCCGATGATGAAACTGAGGGAGCGGTGGGAGGTGGATCTGGGAGCGATGGAGGATGACAGTTGGCGAGACGCGCTGGCTTCACCCCGTGAAATTGCCATTCCCATGCGGCTTCTCCAAGATCCTCCACCGCACATATTTTTATGCCAAACTGCTGTTCAAAATAGGTAGATGCCCCGATCCGCTCTGTCTCCGACACTGCAGTCAGGAGGGCACTTTTCATCATATCTTATGGGACTGCCCATATATCCAGAACTACTGGGTGGCAATTGCTTGTCAACTTGAGAGGGCGGGAGGCAAATCCCTGGGGTTATCTCCCCAACTATGCTTACTCAATGTCTGGGAGCATCCGACCTCACACACGCTGAGCAGACATGGGCTTCGATGGGCTTCATCATCGCGAAAAGGAATATTGCACAACACTGGGGGGTAGCGACGGTCCCACGCCTGGTCGACTGGGTAAAGGACATGGACACCGCCATGGTTGCCGAAAAATCGGTGTTCAAGGGACGCGGCTGCCCCAAGAAATTGGATCAGAAGTGGGGGAGGTGGAACAAGTACAGAGGGGACATCTGCATTTCCCCGACGGTGGAGCTACATAGAGAAAGACAAACACTGGTGGCCCAGTTGACGGCTGAAGTGCTGGCCTCGCCCCCTTAGGTGTGGCGTTCTTGTACTCCCCAGTCTCAGCTGCATGTTGCTATCCATTTATACTGTATGGTGTCCTGGTTTATTGTTGTTGCTGGGGAAATGTATGAGTATATTGTTCTACGTGGATCCCTATCCCACCACGGGTTGAATGGCATCATGATATTGTATATATGTATTAGAGGTGACATTTCTTACAGTGCCCTGACTTTGTATGCACCGGTCTGGTTTGTGTTAAAATGCAATAAAAAGTTTATTAAAAAAAAAAACACAAATACATCTTCAATGCAGAAGAAATTATTTTCAAATCTCGCAAGAGAGATCAGAAATAATTACATGCATATTTTCTGAAGTGGTTCTTAATGAGAAGTATACAAGCATATTATATCTATACATGTCTAAGATTAAATGTTTTGCTGTAAAACAACCCAAAGCCTGCAAGCCTCAAAGAAAAGCGTGAAAACCCTTGCTTCCATGGGATTCAGCAGAAGCGGGGCCATTATGGATTCATGCATGCCTCATTTCAAGTCCAGAGCCAGGCAGTCCGATGGTATTTTCTTTTTACGAAATGGGCCGCATACATTTTTGCAGTGCCCCTTTTAATCCACCTTGTGCAAGCATACTCACAGGCCCCATGCAAACAAAGTAAAGCCATTGCTGTATGTCCATTGACCTGCATGTGATGGAGCGGGTAAAATGTTTTCCTTTTATGTACCCAATCCATTTATATATGTTTGTATTAAAACGATTAATAATTAATCGTAATAATTAACAGTTTGTTGTATGGAAACTAATCAACCTTATTAACCGAGAGAATACACGTGGGATTGCTTTGCATGGCTAAAATAATATGTACACTAAGTTTGTATGCATATTAATAGGATAAACGTTGCTTATGCGATGTTATCGTGAATTATGCTTAAATAAACGAGTATTAATGGCTTTGAACGTTGCATATGGCTAGATAAATGCACACACATATGGGTATTAGCAAGGGAAATAACACTGTTTAACCATTTCAATGTATTAATTACGTTTTTGTGTTTCTTTGCTTAAGTTGACCATTTGGGCCTGCTATAAAATGGCCGCCGACTGAATCAGACATTTACGAAGTAATATCAATGAAGGGAAAAGAAAAATGCGCCTACGCAAACTTCAGCAGCTGCGACCTGCCGGTGAACTGTCATCACGGTGCCCATCAAGGCTGCTCTGGGCGAAAGGCCAACCCTTCAACAGAAATTGTTGCAACCTGAACTATGGATTGCTAATATTCCCATACATTCGTTTTGGAACTTTTAATATGTGGGAACGACATTGAGTGTTTCCTGATGCATTAGAATGTATTTCAATTAACCAATGAGAATCTCTGAAAATGTCAATTGCAACATTTGGAATGTAAATTTTAGTATAAATAATAGTAGACTAGAGAGGTAAGGGGTTTTGCTCGTTCGTTCAGCGCCACTTCTTGAATGTCATTTCCAGTATACTGATGTTATGCTGACGGAGAGGACGGTAACTTTGCATGATAGAACAAGAACTTTGACGATTTGACTGAGAACCAGATTCTGACTTAGAAAACGACAAATAGCCAGAATAGGTAAATATGACAAAAGATTACATTTATTAACTAGGATTTAACCTGCATTGGATTTAGATAAAGAAATATTAATTGAATTCATGTGTCGGGTTGTTCTTTTATTGAAATGTATTATTGAATAATTTTAGAGAATTAAGGAGTCATTAAGCTAATCCCAACTAAATGATTCATTGACCTATTTCTTGATGGGAAGAGAAGCGAGGGTTTGATACAGAGGGAAAGTGATAAAGTTCTCATCAAGGAAGCAGTGTGGTTCGGAACCAATGTTTCCCTTCTGAGTAGGTGCGGATAGATTGATATAATGAATGTTAGTATTATGGGCCCCACCAGCGTATGATGTGTGTGTGTGTGTGTGACTGCGAAATCACTCTGTCCGTGGTAATAGGGGGAAATTGAAGAACCTGAACTGCACCAGTTTTTCTATTATTATTATTATTATTTAGTTTTTGCTAATTCCCTGGAATTTTCACTTCCAGCCTTATTTTCCATCTCTCTTTCCCTAAGAGAATTTCTTCTCTTCACCTCTGGAGTCGTAACCTCTGTTTTGATGATTCGCAGAGTTTCCTTCACTGGAGTACCTGAGGTTAATATCTCTGATTCCTGTCTGTACGGCGGTGGGTTTTTGTAAAACATATCATCTAGGACATCATCCTCTGATTCATTTGCTCCATACCTTCTAGGTTCTACATTATGTATTTTCTCTATACATTTCCTTCCTTCATTTTCTCCTGCAGCTCTTACGGGAAACAGTCCTTCAGTCATACTTGCGTCTCGCCACCTTCTCATTCGATCACAATGAGTTTCACGATCATTTGGCCGTCCAAACATATATCTATATCTACTGCCATTTCTCTGTTTTTCTCGCACATGCATCTCATCTTCCCACTCAGTCAAGGCCTCAAACTGTGTCGGTCTAGGCCGTAGATCTAAGCTCATCATTCTTTCCCTCAAGTTCCTTAAAATTGCCAAATTAAAACGAACCATTTTCTGGGAACGCTAAAACTCCGTCTTCCCTTGTGTACTTTGCCCAATTGTCTAACCAAATGCAAGTATGGTATCCATATTTCGCAACCATGAAGGATGCGGGTGTTTTCGTCGGAGAAAGTAACTGTCCTTCCCTAGTCACAATCTCTTTGTCTTTCACAAACCATCCTTTTATTTTACTAAACAAGGATTTTTTCTTCTTCTCGGCTGAATGTTAATACATTTTCCTTTCTTCCGTGAACCCCTAGTCTTTTCTTCAACTGTACGATCTTTAGTCCAATAGCAGCACGACTCTCACTAACGCACCAACATCACTGTCACAATCCTCAAATCCCAGCGCGACTCACACTAACGCACCAATCCTGGAGCGTCTACGTCACCCTGTACTTCTCCAATCCTAGCGCGGCTTTACACTAACGTACCAATCCAGGGCGTTTTACACTTCTGCCTAGCTGTCCAATCCCAGCGCGGTCTTTCTGACGTCAGTAGTCGCTGCGGCAGCTCCTGCTCCTGACACCTGTCTCCAGTCTACCCCTCCTTTACAAGACTACTCGGTAGACTTTATTTCAATTTTACAATACCGTTAGTAACAACATATGAACATCTCCATTGTCTGCTCCGCTAACCACAGAATAGCAATAGACCTTTCTCACGAGAATCCTGTTTTTCCCGAGAGCAGCGCTTACCTCTGCCCTACTACAGAATCGTTACTTCCGTTAATAAAGTAGCACATCCCTCTACTTCACCCTTCTATCAAGCATCAATTAACTGTTTCTCCAGAACTAAGACACATAGTTGGAAACGCAATGCTCCTGAGACATAAAACCAGAGTTTCACAATTAACCCGAATGCTATTTCATTCACGCACTTTCACACAAGAAAATGTAGTACATTCACACAGAATCCTGTCTTTTCCGAGAACAGCGAACAGTCTGTCCTACTACAGAATTATGACATACGTTAACAAAGCAGCGCTTAACTCTACTTTGTCCTTCTAACAAGCTCAGAGAACACCTGCTACCTTTTCAGTGATAAGCGTTATTGGTATGCATGCATGGACAAAGCTGACCTCAGGGCATGTAGTAGGACTCCAATTTACCATAGCTTAGTGGGACATTTTAATCATGTTTTATAAGAAATGGAGATGTGGCTCTGAAAAATTATGAAACATTAGTGACAAAACACTTTGTGGTAAGTAGCGCAAAAACCCCAACAGTGCCTGCAGAGTGACGCGATATTCGGCAAGTACCATGCTACTCCGGATTCCAAAGGTGGATTAGTAGAGAGAAATATAAATTGTTATTGGGAGTGATGGACATGTGCTTCCGTTAGCTGTTTGAATAGGATAAAAGATGGATAGAAAAGGGAAGAGTTTAGAAAGAATTATATGGAAGTTCAGAGTAGTAAAAGAGGTTTGGGAGGAGCCAGAGTGAGTGCCTGTTAGTTGGATAAATAGGATAAAGGATGGACAGAGGAGGGAAGAGTTTGGAAAGGGTTATTTGGGAGTTCATAGTAGTAAAAGAGGTTTGGGCTGAGTCAGAGAGCGGAGGTAGGGGATACTTTGGAAGTGGAATAAGAATAGTCATAGAGTGGTGGTTTGGGAGATTAGTTAAAAAAAAATTCTGCATTGGGAGGAAAATATATAGGTATATGACCACACATAAGAGGTACACATACATAGAGATGTTAACATGATAAACATTTGGAAAATAATCAGGAGATATAAAATTGTACTAGATATATTCCCATGTATATGTGCATAGATAAATATTTTTTGGCATTCTACGGCACCCCCCACACAGACCTGCTCCCTGCTGACGAGAGGCAACTACCTCGAAACACGTGTCCAGGGATGGCATTTATTGTTCATACTTTGTAGCATAGGTGTATTCGCCGCTGCTACTCTATCATCCAGAATCCTATGGGGCTACTTGCTAGTAAGACCAGCGGAGTGCGACCCACGTGAAAAGTGTATTTGAAGCTCCCTGAGCGATTGGCTGACGAGCCTGGATACCGCACCCGCGCGCTGCCATGAAAGGTACTTAAACCTCATATTTTTTGGCAGTCTACGGCACCCCCCACACAGACCTGCTCCCTGCTGACGAGAGGCAACTACCTCGAAACACGTGTCCAGGGATGGCATTTATTGTTCATACTTTGTAGCATAGGTGTACTCGCCGCTGCTACTCTATCATCCAGAATCCTATGGGGCTACTTGCTAGTAAGACCAGCGGAGTGCGACCCACGTGAAAAGTGTATTTGAAGCTCCCTGAGCGATTGGCTGACGAGCCTGGATACCGCACCCGCGCGCCGCCATGAAAGGTACTTAAACCTCATATTTTTTGGCAGTCTACGGCACCCCCCACACAGACCTGCTCCCTGCTGACGAGAGGCAACTACCTCGAAACACGTGTCCAGGGATGGCATTTATTGTTCATACTTTGTAGCATAGGTGTACTCGCCGCTGCTTCTCTATCATCCAGAATCCTATGGGGCTACTTGCTAGTAAGACCAGCGGAGTGCGACCCACGTGAAAAGTGTATTTGAAGCTCCCTGAGCGATTGGCTGACGAGCCTGGATACCGCACCCGCGCGCCGCCATGAAAGGTACTTAAATCTCATATTTTTTGGCAGTCTACGGCACCCCCCACACAGACCTGCTCCCTGCTGACGAGAGGCAACTACCTCGAAACACGTGTCCAGGGATGGCATTTATTGTTCATACTTTGTAGCATAGGTGTACTCGCTGCTGCTACTCTATCATCCAGAATCCTATGGGGCTACTTGCTAGTAAGACCAGCGGAGTGCGACCCACGTGAAAAGTGTATTTGAAGCTCCCTGAGCGATTGGCTGACGAGCCTGGATACCGCACCCGCGCGCCGCCATGAAAGGTACTTAAACCTCATATTTTTTGGCAGTCTACGGCACCCCCCACACAGACCTGCTCCCTGCTGACGAGAGGCAACTACCTCGAAACACGTGTCCAGGGATGGCATTTATTGTTCATACTTTGTAGCATAGGTGTACTCGCCGCTGCTACTCTATCATCCAGAATCCTATGGGGCTACTTGCTAGTAAGACCAGCGGAGTGCGACCCACGTGAAAAGTGTATTTGAAGCTCCCTGAGCGATTGGCTGACGAGCCTGGATACCGCACCCGCGCGCCGCCATGAAAGGTACTTAAACCTCATATTTTTTGGCAGTCTACGGCACCCCCCACACAGACCTGCTCCCTGCTGACGAGAGGCAACTACCTCGAAACACGTGTCCAGGGATGGCATTTATTGTTCATACTTTGTAGCATAGGTGTACTCGCCGCTGCTACTCTATCATCCAGAATCCTATGGGGCTACTTGCTAGTAAGACCAGCGGAGTGCGACCCACGTGAAAAGTGTATTTGAAGCTCCCTGAGCGATTGGCTGACGAGCCTGGATACCGCACCCGCGCGCCGCCATGAAAGGTACTTAAACCTCATATTTTTTGGCAGTCTACGGCACCCCCCACACTGACCTGCTCCCTGCTGACGAGAGGCAACTACCTCGAAACACGTGTCCAGGGATGGCATTTATTGTTCATACTTTGTAGCATAGGTGTACTCGCCGCTGCTACTCTATCATCCAGAATCCTATGGGGCTACTTGCTAGTAAGACCAGCGGAGTGCGACCCACGTGAAAAGTGTATTTGAAGCTCCCTGAGCGATTGGCTGACGAGCCTGGATACCGCACCCGCGCGCCGCCATGAAAGGTACTTAAACCTCATATTTTTTGGCAGTCTACGGCACCCCCCACACAGACCTGCTCCCTGCTGACGAGAGGCAACTACCTCGAAACACGTGTCCAGGGATGGCATTTATTGTTCATACTTTGTAGCATAGGTGTACTCGCCGCTGCTACTCTATCATCCAGAATCCTATGGGGCTACTTGCTAGTAAGACCAGCGGAGTGCGACCCACGTGAAAAGTGTATTTGAAGCTCCCTGAGCGATTGGCTGACGAGCCTGGATACCGCACCCGCGCGCCGCCATGAAAGGTACTTAAACCTCATATTTTTTGGCAGTCTACGGCACCCCCCACACAGACCTGCTCCCTGCTGACGAGAGGCAACTACCTCGAAACACGTGTCCAGGGATGGCATTTATTGTTCATACTTTGTAGCATAGGTGTACTCGCCGCTGCTACTCTATCATCCAGAATCCTATGGGGCTACTTGCTAGTAAGACCAGCGGAGTGCGACCCACGTGAAAAGTGTATTTGAAGCTCCCTGAGCGATTGGCTGACGAGCCTGGATACCGCACCCGCGCGCCGCCATGAAAGGTACTTAAACCTCTTATTTTTTGGCAGTCTACGGCACCCCCCACACAGACCTGCTCCCTGCTGACGAGAGGCAACTACCTCGAAACACGTGTCCAGGGATGGCATTTATTGTTCATACTTTGTAGCATAGGTGTACTCGCCGCTGCTACTCTATCATCCAGAATCCTATGGGGCTACTTGCTAGTAAGACCAGCGGAGTGCGACCCACGTGAAAAGTACATACATAGAGATGTTAACATGATAAACATTTGGAAAATAATCAGGAGATATAAAATTGTACTAGATATATTCCCATGTATATGTGCATAGATAAATATTTACAAACTCATTCTCCTATCACAGGTGACCATGCTTAAGACTTGAGACCATCGTAGAGTACATCCTTGCAAATCCAAATCCACCAGCATGAGAAGCCTACAACACAACACACAGGAGGACCCAGGGCATACTTGAACGGCATTTTGGCATACTTAGTCAAGATTCTGATGCATAGACCTGTTTGGGTCTTTCTAGGCTGCTTTACTGCCACAAGATTGGCTGCCACATGATATGTGTATGTTGCGCATTACACAGCCAAGGTGTGTAAGTCAGAATGCCTCTTTAGGAATACCCAGATAGCAATCTGCATTCTCACAAGGACACCACCAATCCAGGCCTCAATTCTGACAAAGACTCGCAGGAGAATTTTTTTACATTTGTATGCTGGAAAATATGTGTTTTGGGAGGCCCATGCCGTTGGGGCAAACTATGATGTGCGTAGGCATTCTTGAATGTGGTCACAGGGTGCATTTGATACAGAAACATGCACATTACTTTGTCCCCCCCATTCACTCCCCCAGAACAGAGGTACATACACATTGATTAGTTCGAATAAAAAACAGTGAATGTATATTTTAGTTTGAGTGTATCTGTCCCTGTTCAGGCTCCCATCTTTACTCTTAGCCATACACTGTGCCTCATCCTCACATTGATGTCATTTCAGTCTATTTTGTGTCTCTAAAATCTGTATTTCTTTCTAACATCTGTGTTTCTGGAGGCCATCTGCCTTTGCCTCTTTAATGTAGATGCCTTAGGTTTCTCTGTTACTTATGAGACTTTGCTCTCCCTACCTCTCCTAAAGCCTTTATGTTGTCTCTCTTGTATTTGTCCCGCAGTTTAGTCAGACTCTCCACCTGTGGCTCTGGTCTCTCAACATTTTACCTACCTGCAGTTGATATCCTCATATCTTGCCCGTGACTCTGATTTGTCTGTCTCTCACTTCTAAATTATGTTTTTCACTCTTGTACTTAGCATCTCTTCAGCTTTTACGGTGCAACAGATATTTGTGTGTCACCTTCCTGTGTCTCTGACCTTTACCCTGCTGCCTCTGTGCTTTCTGATTCATTTCATTTCTCACAACTGCCTCTTTAAACTGTCTCCCACTCTCGTGACTCAGATCTCCCTATCTTTCACTTCTGCCCCAGTTTTCCCTCTCATTCCACTATACAGAGTGTTTATTTCCCAGAATATATAGATGTATACGTTATCCTGCTGGACTAAATGTGTAATTGCACAGTTGTAAGTGACTAAGCATGTGATTTAGATATCAGACACAAGAGATCTTCATTTTATACTGTCCATCAAACATATTTATTTTCCATGATTACCAATGGGGTGCCTTTAATGATTGCTAGACAATTTCTCAAAATGTAAATTTCAGCAGTTCACATGTATAATTATCCGATCCTTATTGCATCCCAATAAGGATTAGATTGACTGCTGTTAGGGATTAGATTTTCAACCATACTACACTTGGCTTATCTCAGATTTCTTGCAGAACTAGTTAGACAATCTTTCGACAAATTACAAGAATCAGCACAAAACATACATAATCCCATCTTCAATCTTCTCTCCTTTTTCTTCTCAGAGAGGAGTCAAGTGTTAAACCAACCTGCAATTGCTCCTCTGTTTGATTAGAAAATGAACCAGAGACATCGTACAAGGCTCCGAGCATTGAGCCAAGGGAATTAAGGGTGGAGTTTCAGTTACTTGTCCTTCTTCTTTCAACTCTTCTCTCCTGAATACGATGTACTATCATTAGTGCCAATTCAGATAGTTCAGGGGGATTGGGGACTTTACCAATTTATCTTTAGAGGAACAAAGTCATTAAGGTGTTTTTCAACTGATGTATCCGCTGCAAATTGGTGGAACTGGGCTACATAATAAAGAACTTCCATATGCGCTTGCAAACAAAGGACTTCTACACCAAAAAAATTCTATTCCAGTATGCTCAGACATCATCTTAAATTGTTGCAGAAAGGTGGAATATTTATTCAATCAGGGATCTCCTACAGACACCAAGGGAATTGCCTAAACAAGATAGCTCTTGATAATTAACTGATTAGCTAGTCCTATCTTAAGAAAACTGACCTAGGTGAAAAGCAAAACAAATGGTTCGACCATACAAGAATTCTTGACGTTTTGGCGGATCTCAGGAATGCTGAAAACTTGAACTAAAGTCTAAAACATCTCTAGCTCTATTTGCCAATGTTTGTTTAAGCGCAGCATTCTCTGTCCTCAGATCCAACAATTCCTGGTTTTGTTGCTGAAAAACTGCTGTTGTATCCTGACTAAGATTCATTATGTTCCTACTAGTGTTCTTTTGTTAGTGTTAAAACCTGTCAATGGCTGGAAGCGTAACTGTCTTTCTGATACAATCTTTAGCTTGTTTAAGAAATGGGTGATGCCCTTTACCAGTCACATTTTTTATCTTCATGAGTTAGGTTACATAATGAGAGTGTGGCATCTGCAGGACGAAATCTCAAATCTGGAGGAAAAGCCATTTGGCATACAAAATCTCAGAGACCAGACTTTGGTTAAACATAACAAACCCAGACGAAGGAGGTTTCTGGAATCCATTGCCCTCAGATTTAGGAGTAGATGAAAGATGCGAATTCTCCAGAAATATGTGAAGGATAGCATAACAATACTAAAATGAGTCAGTGAAAAATATTTTTTCAAGTGAAGTTGTTGGTCTTTATGCAGATTAAATAGCTTTTTTTCTTTTTAAAGTGCAGAAAGTCCCCCATAAAAAGTGGACAAGCCTTAATGGTTATGATCAAAAACCTAAAAAAACATGGAAAATTCACCAGTTATGGTCCCAATATATAAATATTTGTGGAGAATGGCTGCCAGTACAAATGCCTACATTTGTTCTCTAACTGAAGAACTGGTGCGGTCTGTCAGGTCCCCAATTTGTCTGACTCTCACCAGCACTGAGACAGAGCCAGTCAAAGTACACCAGCTAAGATGCCCACTGGACACACTGAAGGGCCTCAATGCCCCCATTAAAGACTGGGTTGCTCCCATCGTCCTGTCAAAGCTGAAGGGCAAACTTGTGTAGGCATAAAGGCCATTTTTAGCCCCGCCAGCAGCAAAAAGAATAGTGCCACAGAGTTGCACAGAAACTAAGGAGGCACATGAGGTACAAAAGTAGGCTGTCAACTTGCTGTCACACTTGCATTCAAATTGGTAAAGGAATAAGTGGGTAGGCACTATTAAGAACATTGGCTGGTTTCGCTGAAGGGTCTTCCTACCAAGATTTAAAAATTATATCCTCCCAGTTGCCTATCACCAAGAGGTTATCTTGGGTTGGGCTTAAAACGCATGCCAGGCTTTCTCCCCCACCAGCCACAAGTAATAAAAAGAGCAGGTCTGCGCACAAGTTAAATAATGACATTGAAATGGCAGCCTGCTTCCCTGGGCTTCTGCCTCACTGGCATTACCACATCAATCTAGTTAAAGTGAAGTAATACGTGGGGTCCATCACAGTAAATGGCTTTGCAGCTTTCATTAAGATTTAGATCCTTTGTACAGATGTCTTGAGTTCGAGTAGGGTTCGCCTGAGCTACCTCACCCACCAGCAACTAGTAACGAAAAGAAAGAGCACTGTACATTCTGGGAGGAAATAGAGAATGGGAGCAGTTGGCTCCCCCTATCTCCTACCATAGGTCATTGGGTTTGCTACAATTTTAGAGCTTGACGATTTTCTCCCCAAAGTGGGACACTTTTATCCTATCCCAAATTACTTCCTTCAGCTCCAATTCTTATCATATTCTTGAGGGCTTTAAACAACACAGTGGTCCAGTACACTTGATTTAGGTCAATGTTTTGCAAGAGTGATTGATGTAGTATAAATATTTGTAATTCACATTTCAAAAACAAGAATGGCAATTCACCAGGGTTGTTCCTTCAAATTCTTTATTGGTGACTTCTTTCTTTTGACAAGATAAAAGACCATAGCCAACGCGTTTCGTCCTCTCGGACTTCTTCAGGGCAGAAAACACATTGTCTGGAAATCTTGCCTGTATTTTTTCCCTTATATGGTTTCTCCTTCTAAAATCTGGTGATATATGATTGTATCTGATATTTCAAATAAAGTTTGGGATATTAGTCTATCCTCATTTGCTGAGTTAACACGGTTGGTAGTCAACCTGTTCCAGGTCAGAGAAGTCCTCTACATTATTTCATGAGCAATTCTAGCGATCAGTCAGCCGGCATGGTAGCATGGCATCCGTGTTCGTGTCGCACAAATGTTTATACTAGATCAATCACTCTTGCATAACTTTGACCTAAATTAAGTGTGCTGGACCACTGTGTTGTGTATGGAATTTTAAGATACTACGTATCTTAGGAGATTTTGTAACGCCCTGAACGTCTCAGGATCGTTTAACAGACACGATAATGAGGACGCAACCACTTGTGAAGGGTTAGTTATATTAATGAAGGCAAAAACAATACAACGAATAAACAAAAGTTATAGTCACTGGAATCCTCCAGGCTAAGTACGTTACCAGCCCACAGCACGGATGGTCCTAACCGTCCTCTGCATATACGCCGATCCCGGCGTATGCCAACAGAGGGCAGAAATGAAATGGCCGACAATGCCAATCGGTAGGCTGTGAGGGGCACGACGAGTGTTGGGGAGAATCGAGGAGTCAGGGAAACACCCAGCCGGGGTCTCTACCTGAAGGGAGCAGCCGCTCAACCTCTTCCTCCGACTGCACCGGGACGCGGAGTCACCTCCTGGTGATGCGTCACCGATACCCCAATCAAAAGCAAGAAGACTGAACCGAGAGCAGCCGCTCGATCGATCCTGTGGACTTCCGAGTCTGTAACGCGGCAAACACCTCCTGGTGTGCGTTACAGCTGGCAGTCCCTGTATCTCTGGTCGGGCTGGGAGTTACGACTCCAACCAGCAAAAGCGCCACTGCGCTTTGACTCAGCCGAGTCAAAAAGCGAAGCTCAATGGTTGACCGGTAGAGCTTCCGGGTCCTTCACAGGTGACGATGGGGCAAGACACGGTCCAGGGAGTAACGACTCGACCTACCTCCGTTCTTGCCTTACTGGAGCACCACTCCGGAACACTGCTCTTCACGAAGCAGGTACGTCGGTGTAAACACAATATCCGACAGCCTTGTACCTCCCGGTTCCTCCCTTTATAGGGCGTGTTTTCCTTGAGTTATGTAACAGCTCTCCTGTTTACATAAGGGCGTGTTTTCCCTTGAGTTATGTAACAGCTCTCCTGTTTACATAAGGGCGTGTTTTCCCTTGAGTTATGTAACAGCTCTCCTGTTTACATAAGGGCGTGTTTTCCTTGAGTTATGTAACAGCTCTCCTGTTTACATAACCTCTCAACCGCTAAGCATCCTGGGAGATGTAGTCCGTTTACGCTGGTTACCGTTTTCCTCCCCTCGCATGACAGGAATTCTTGACAGTACATCCTCCCTCTCAGCGGCTCCCCACGGGTCCAGCGCTGGCAGGAAAACGCCGATGGAACAAGGAGACCAAGCGCGGAGCATGAACCCCTTCAGCCGGTTCCCATGATTGCTCCTCCGGGCCATAGCCTTTCCACGCAACCAGGTACCACAGCTTCCCCCTGCGCCATTTGGACGCCCGTATGCCCGACACTTCATACTCCACCTCCGACTCCACGCATACCGGCCTAGGTGTCCCAGACGGCTTGGAGGGTGCTGGTTTGAGCAATGATACATGAAAGACAGGGTGTATCCGCAATGACTGGGGCAAGCACACCTTCACGTTCACGGGACCCATACACTTGGTAATGCGATAGGGGCCCATGTACTTGGGATGGAACACACTGTTCTTTCGAAACCTCATGTTTCTTGTGGATATCCAGACGTAGTCTCCAGTGCGGTACAGTGGCCCGGGCCTTCTCTTCCTGTCGGCCGCAGCCTTGTATCGTCTCTTGGCCTCTATTAGGACAGCCCTTGAGCGCATCAACGTGTCTTTTATGTGTGCCACCCTGTCCGCTGTGGCGGGAATCCTGTCCTCTCTGAACGGATGTAGAAATGGCAAGAACCTGGGATGTTGGCCATAGTTGCTATAGAACGGAGATGACTGTGTGGAGCTGTGAGTGGCGTTGTTATAGGCTATCTCTGCAACCCATAGCAAGTCGACCCATTCTTCCCTGCCCTGGTCCACAAAACATCGCAGATACTGTTTGAGCGTTTGGTTCAGGCGCTCGGTTTGGCCGTCCGTTTGAGGGTGGTAGCTGGTGGACAGGGCGGTCTTAACATGCAGCGCAGTGCACCAAGTCTTCCAGAATTGCGCAGTAAACTGCGACCCCCGGTCCGACACGATCACCCCAGGTAATCCATGCAGTCGTACCACATTCTTTAGGAGTAGTGACGCCAATTCCCCGGCCGTAGGGACTCTCTTGCAGGGGATGAAGTGCCCCATTTTCGTCAAGTAATCCACCACCACCAGTATTGCCGTCATCCCCTGGTCTACCGGTAGGCCCACCACGAAGTCCAGTGATATGCTATCCCATGGTCTATCCGGGGTCGGAAGTGGATGTAAGAGCCCTTGGGTTCGGCCATGGTCGGCCTTCATGGTAGCACACGTAGGACACTCCTGTCCCCACCTCCTGACATCCACTCTCATGGTTGGCCACCAGAAATGCCGTCCCATGCTAGCCACCGTTTTTTCAAAGCCCAAATGACCTGCGCATGGAGAGTCATGGCACCAGATGAATGCTTGTTTCCTTAGCCTAGGCGTGGGTATCAACAGGCACCTGCCCTTCAGGGGTATCCCGTCCTTCAGCTGCCATTCTCTGTGACTGTGGAGCCACCTCCGCCATGCGAATGACCTGATCCCTCTCTTTATTCCCCTCAGGAAAGTATCCGGTTGGATAACCCCCAATACCATCCTCGGGGAAATGATGGAACGCTCGGTCGCAGGCAATGGTTCCTTAACTGCAGATTGACGGGACAGGGCGTCCGCCTTCCGGTTTTCCGTCCCCGGCTGATATGTGATGCGGAAGTTGAACCCCGCAAAGAAGATCATCCACCGCAGCTGCCTGGGAGAAAGGTGTCTTGTGGCCGTCATGAACTGTAGATTCCGATGGTCCGTGTACACCGATACCACATGTCTTGCCCCCATCAACCAATGCCTCCATTCGGTGAAGGCGTCCTTGATTGCGAGAAGCTCCTTCTCCGCAATATGGTAGTTGCGTTCGGCGTCGTTGAGTTTGCGGGACATGTACGCAACGGGATGAAGCACCCCTGTGTCGTGGTTGCGTTGGGACAAGATAGCCCCCAGCGCCACATCCGAAGCGTCCGCTTCCACCACGTAGGGGAGATCCGGATCGGGGTGAGCCAACACCGGCGCCTTACCAAAGGCGCTTTTCAGGGCCTCAAAGGCTGTGTTCGCTTCAGGGGACCAGACAAACTCCTTGGACTTCCTCAGTAGCTGTGTGATTGGGGCCACCAATCCTGAAAATCCATCTATAAACCGCCTGTAAAAGTTGGCGAAGCCAATGAAACTTTGGACGTCCTTCACGCTTTGGGGCACCGGCCATTCTTTCACCGCCTTGATCTTTCGTTCTGCCATCTCCTGTCCCTCTGGACTCAGCATCACTCCGAGGAATTCCACGGACGTGACGTGGAAGTCACACTTGCTGAGTTTACAAAACAGCTTGTTTTCCCTCAGCTTTTGGAGCACAGCATTGACGTGGTGTACGTGCTCCTCCACACTGGACGAGTAGATGAGGATGTCGTCGATATATACGACCACGTAGATATCCAACTCCTCTCTGAATACCTCATTCAAAAAGTACTGAAAGGCTGCCGGGGCGTTGCACAGACCGAACGGCATGACGAGGTACTCAAAAAGGCCGAACCTGGTCTTAAAGGCGGTCTTCCACTCGTCTCCGTCCCTCATGCGCACCAGATGGTATGCCCCTTTCAAATCCAACTTGGTGTAGATACGAGCTTTCTTGACCTGTTCCAGCAGTACACTGATGAGAGGCAAGGGGTACCGATTCTTTATGGTTATCGCATTCAATGCCCTAAAGTCCACACAGGCTCTCAGCTCCCCATTAGCTTTCGGGATGAAGAAGAGTGGCGAGGCGGCCGGAGACTTGGACGGGCGGATGAATCCTAGCTTGAGGAGTTTATCCAGGTACCCCCGGAGATGCACGTTTTCAGGCTCCGTCAGGGCATACAGCCTGCCGCTGGGAACGCTGGCCCCTGGCACCAGGTCGATCTGGCAGTCAAACTGTCTATGTGGTGGTAGCACTTCCGCCTTCACCTCATCAAATACATCCTCAAAACTGTGATAAGCCTGGGGGAGAGCCACATCTTTTTCTGCCGCTGTAGCCACCGTCTGACTCCCGCTCTCATCTGCGTCAAGGGATTCCACTACTACCGCAGGGGTCTGGTTCGTGAGGGAGGTGCTGGGCGTGAGCGGGTCCAATTGGATAGCATCCAGTCTGGCTTTTACATCGGCTGTTTCTTGCCTAGAGGCAGCCACTTCAACTTGCACGGTCGCTAAAGCAGCCAGCACATCATCAAGTGTTGCCATGTCTGTTATCGACCGGGAGACAGTTAGTGTTATTACGGTCGGATATTTTGTAACGCCCTGAACGTCTCAGGATCGTTTAACAGACACGATAATGAGGACGCAACCACTTGTGAAGGGTTAGTTATTTTAATGAAGGCAAAAACAATACAACGAATAAACAAAAGTTATAGTCACTGGAATCCTCCAGGCTAAGTACGTTACCAGCCCACAGCACGGATGGTCCTAACCGTCCTCTGCATATACGCCGATCCCGGCGTATGCCAACAGAGGGCAGAAATGAAATGGCCGACAATGCCAATCGGTAGGCTGTGAGGGGCACGACGAGTGTTGGGGAGAATCGAGGAGTCAGGGAAACACCCAGCCGGGGTCTCTACCTGAAGGGAGCAGCCGCTCAACCTCTTCCTCTGACTGCACCGGGACGCGGAGTCACCTCCTGGTGATGCGTCACCGATACCCCAATCAAAAGCAAGAAGACTGAACCGAGAGCAGCCGCTCGATCGATCCTGTGGACTTCCGAGTCTGTAACGCGGCAAACACCTCCTGGTGTGCGTTACAGCTGCCAGTCCCTGTATCTCTGGTCGGGCTGGGAGTTACGACTCCAACCAGCAAAAGCGCCACTGCGCTTTGACTCAGCCGAGTCAAAAAGCGAAGCTCAATGGTTGACCGGTAGAGCTTCCGGGTCCTTTACAGGTGACGATGGGGCAAGACACGGCCCAGGGAGTAACGACTCGACCTACCTCCGTTCTTGCCTTACTGGAGCACCACTCCGGAACACTGCTCTTCACGAAGCAGGTACGTCGGTGTAAACACAATATCCGACAGCCTTGTACCTCCCGGTTCCTCCCTTTATAGGGCGTGTTTTCCTTGAGTTATGTAACAGCTCTCCTGTTTACATAAGGGCGTGTTTTCCCTTGAGTTATGTAACAGCTCTCCTGTTTACATAAGGGCGTGTTTTCCCTTGAGTTATGTAACAGCTCTCCTGTTTACATAAGGGCGTGTTTTCCTTGAGTTATGTAACAGCTCTCCTGTTTACATAACCTCTCAACCGCTAAGCATCCTGGGAGATGTAGTCCGTTTACGCTGGTTACCGTTTTCCTCCCCTCGCATGACAGATTTAGGGGTATTGGATCTCCGGTCCTTATCACCTTGTGTATCTAGATAAAAATTACTTCACTAAGGATAGGGGCAATTTGTCTTTGCCTCAATCCCCGTTCTATCTGTAACGATCCTGTCCGTAAACGGGTGCTCCTCAGGATTCGTGTGCTGCAATAGGGGTTCCACTCCTTGACATCCCCAACTCCCACAATGATTGCACAGAGTATTAGGGCGATCAAGTAAGGGAAGGGAAGGGAAAGGAAGGGAACAGAGGGGAGTAGAACCTGTAAAACAAAGAACAGCGTAATGGAAGAAACACAAGTGCATGCAATTCTACACTTGATGAGTCTCACTAGTCTATATCTGACCTGCCACACAAACAACCACCAGCTACTTCTTCCTTGGCTTCAACATGTGGTATTGCTTCATACCCAAGATTTTGTCCTATCGGAAGTCACATGCAGCGAGGCTAGAGGGGTATGGTAATAGAGTAACAGCAGCACCCCCTGTATTGTCTCGTCCAGCAACACCCTGGAGGGGTAGTGTCTTGTGTGACAACCCAATGGACTCCAATACTCCCTTTCCCAGGAGTCTACGCAAAACAAAACAGAATGCTTCTTTGTTGGAGCTGTGTGTGAACACTCAAGGGTCCATAGTCTTACACTCCGTGTGAGTTCAGAAAAGCGGGAAGGCAAAGGCTCGCTAAGAGATGCACACCGTGGTACCAAGTTAAATGCAGAAATGAGGGGGTAGGTGTCGCTCCGCTGAGGGAAAGGCACAGTACTCAACCTTAGCCCAGGCGGGCACTAGGGATGTCAATGCGCTCTTACCTCCGAGCGCAGCGGGGGTCTCAGGGCAATCCACGCCCTTGATTGCACGACTTGCGGCAATACCAAACCAGCTGAAGGCCCACGGAAGTCCGTCGTCGGTACCGGAGGGTTTGTTAAGTGGAGCGGATGCCCCGGCTCCCCTCCTGAGCTCCGTAGCGCTTGTCAGCTAGATCCTCTCAGAAAGTGCAGCGATGGCTGCCAAACACAGGAATTACGAACAAAACAGGATTGGGTGAAAGGCGACGCGACCGCGCGTACGTCTCCCAGCGTCTTCAGGTCCGTGGTGTGACGGGCTCTCAGTACGAAAATAACGCACGCCTCTCTGGCATGTGTCGTCCTAATTTACGGACATGGCTCCGCCCCCCCTCCCCCACCCCCTGCCGGTCAGGGCTTTCTGGGATGTGTAGTCCCAGGCAGGCGCCAGCTCGTAGGTTCCTGAGACTATCTGTATTATAATATTCTTGAGGGCTGTCTGTGCTGCCTCTGTTAGTTTTCTAAAAACGATAACTAGCTTTCATTCATAAATGTACTGATAGATCGAAAGTTTGAACCAAATATTGGAGTATTTAGGCACTTTTTTTAATGCAGTCTTTCAAATGCATGCAAGTTCACTGTACTTTTCATGTCGTGATAAAGACAGCATCTTGCTTTGATAGAAGACCACTTCTATTGACATCAGACGGCATACTAGACTATGAAACCAAGTAGCCCAAAATAGATTTTGAGCACTATGGGGGTACAATGTGGTATCTACAAGACTAGACGAGGAATGGTCCTAAACAAACATTGTGAGGAAAGATTAGGAATATGCCTCACATTTGATATGACAATTATTCTACCAGCCTGGGTGAGGAGATGTAATTTAAGTGGAAGAGGTGCTGCACGGCCAGATTAAAGAGTGATAAGTTATTGTGACATGCATGTAGGTAAACCTTAATTTCAACCCTGTACTGTTAATATGGGTATGACATGGAACAGTGCCATTCTCTTAGTAGCAAGCCAAGAAATTGTCCTAGAGCTTGATCACTTCTTAGAGAATGGGAAACCAAAAAGGGCACAGTATATAGATTACAATATACCTGAGTGTGGTGCTGTAACCACCAAAATAACTTAGGGCAACATGAAGAATTCTGTTCATTCCTCATGTTGCCTAAGTGGGGGTCCAGAATGCAAAGATGTCAAGACCCAGGTTGCTGGTTTGAAAACCTGCAGTTATTTTGAGCCACGCTTGAAGTCCCACAAGACGACTTTGGGTTGTTTATTTATACAAAGTAGCAGAAGAAACACATGACTCTTCTCAAAATGAAAGCAGGCAGAAGCTGAACAAGATAATTGTCACTTTATCACTTCACCAAGGAGGAAGTAAATGAGTGAGATTGTGACAAGATTTCAATGAGACTTTTAAAACATTCTAGGAAGAACTGGAAATCTTGAGAGGAAAAAACATCACTTCAAACCATAAAACCTACATGGGTGAGATTCTCTCTACAGCACAACATATGAAGTGATGAGAAATATCATGATATTACCATTCATGAAAATAAAGATTAAAAGATTATGACTAATGGGACACTAAGATATTCAAAACAAGAACGAATTAGTAGATGGAGCATAAGTAAAGATAACAGTGAACAATACTGGGCCAAAGAATTACATTACAGGCCTTGAGATTATGAAATTGTAGAATCCTAAAGTATGCCTCTCAGAGTAACAGGATGTACTCAAAGAGAGCAATTGGGGCAGGTGGGGGGGGGGGTAATATTCACTCGAATAACTGAGAGGTACTACGATTAAACATATGGGGTAACATTTGAATCTGGGGGGGGTGACAAGTGCTACATTGGTCATTGTGCAAAGGTAAAGAATTAACTTCAACATGTATACCTTCCATTCACCAAGATTCTCTCTTACTACCTACACCACCTGAAAGGGCTTACTTTTCATAGTATAACCCATTTGCTGCTGGTTGCAGGGGATTTGGTTATCCTGGCCTTGGGAATTGTGGGACCTTAACATAGGGAAGAAAATCCCCACAACAAATGTGAATAGTTTTTAAGGAAATTCCACTTGTGGCCCTCGTTTATATGTATAATGTGCACCATTAAATATGAAAGCACAGTGCCTATGCAATGTACTTCATTTTCACTTAATCATTAAATAACCATTATTTTCTACTTTGAAAAATTAGCTCCTTTTGATTTATTCACCTAATCATTTCTTTTTCCTCGATTTGATCTAGTGATTTCTTTAACACTTTTTGGGAAATATGCCATTATCTTCTTTAAACTGCTTACTTTTTTCTTACAACTCTATTGGAATAACAGGCCAGTCAAGTCTTGCCAATATAAGGCATTGAGAACCCAAAAGCCTATATCCATAACAATTGCGCGCACTGCTGGTTCATGGTTAGTTTATGTGGCATGTCACCAGACAATATGTGTGTGACACTAAGGTTTTAGGATGTGAGGATTTATGAGTTCACGGTTTAGTGGCTGCGACAAGTTACAGGTTCGAATCGGTCAACCTTTCGTCCTTAACAGAACGATAAAATGATTGGTGTCATATAATAAGAGCACCAATAAATAAGTGACCAACCACAATTCAGTTTGTGGGGTGCTCTATATAGTTAGCCATTCCCATGCTTAACATTTAGATCCCCCAACCGTTACATAGATTTATTACAAATTTGAAGCATGTACTGCGGTATTCCTCTAAAAGCATACTCGGTTAAGTGAATTTAAATGGGAAGGTACAGTAAACGTCTTACCACAACCTCCTGCATTGTTAGGTATGGCTCAAGAAAGTTTTGGATTGCAGACACAGCAACTGCGGCGATCTAAGATGCGGTGAGAGCTAGGTACATCGAATGGTGTTGGATCCTTGACGCAAGTGTGACTACAGGACGACACCTAACTCCAGACACTCATGACCCATGAATAACCCAGAATAAGGGTATCCCACAATGATGGGAGATTAACTCGGGTGAGAGCATTAGGCCTCACATAATGTGCATGGAACGCATGTGTAGCAAGGCAGGGATAGAAAACATACCGCCCTGACAAAGGCCCCAGACCCAGGCAGTCTTTCAGTGTAAGCCGAAACAGGTTGGCTTCAATATACTAGGATTATGTGAACAAATGTAATTTAAAATAAACTGAGTACAAGTTTTTAACATATACCCCAGATACCCTACAAATAAAGAAATACTTTGGGTATACCTAGAGGTATTTTTAAACTTTCTATTTTTCATCTGGATCCCTGCTTATACAGCAAGAATGTATTTAAGAACTCCCATCTCTTTGGTTGAGTCCGCCCTGGTGGTCCCACCCTACCAGGATGTGGATAGGCGCCAATGAAGAAGCATATCACGATAAAGTGAGTGAGGCATCTATTTCAATATCTTTGGATACTGAAGCATATCCAGGAAGTAGCATCTTTTTTGGACTCTATCCGTCTAATTCTACTTTCTTCCTCCTCATTCGCCCAGTTGCATCCGGATATCTTATGCTCAAGGGATATAATAAAATATTACAACAGTACTTTGCGTGCCTCAGCACCCTCACTGAAAGCTCAAATCATAACAATCTTTGAAGTGGCTGGCTCCCCATGGCAGGCGCAGTTGGCAGGGGCCACGAGTCTACTTGAAATAGAAGTAAAAAATTTGCAAAAACCAGGACTTTCCGGTCACAGCCTGGAAAAAGACAGTGAATGCACAGGTTAAGAGACTATCATTTGAAAGTTTACGCTGCCAACCCAATCTTTCTGCACTGGACGCCTCCTATATCCTGGGAAAACTTCAGCTTTACTTTGAGCACGTTTTGACAGTCCAAGCTCGGAAAAGAATCACATACATGAGACTTCTCGCATTGCCTTTCTTGGACTTCAATCCATCCTAGGCTCGGCGTGACATCTCAACCACTTGTCATCTATGTAGCTACCAACGTGAATCTTGGCTTCACCTGCTGTGCTGCTGCCCAAAGATGGCATGTGAGTGACATCGCTTGGTAATCCCAATTTGCAGGTCTTACGGCCTCAGACACTGCAGAGAAGTCTCAGACCTGTGCTTCTCCGCCAACACAGCACAAACTGTGGCCAGAGTAGGGAAATTCACAGACTCAATTCGGGCCGCACTGACACATACCATTAAAGCCACCAGCAACAACTAGCTGGCCATCAAACTTGAGCGACAACGATCAAATGGCTTGCACAGCAAAATAACAGTCTTGTGTCCACAACAAAACCAGAGACCTACCTCGGATTTTGCCTAACATAAATTCCAGGCACACAAGGAAACTAAAACGATCAAGATCAAAAGAGTAAACAAACACGTCAGACAAGTCAACTTATGCACCCTGTACCGAAATGAGGAAAATACCTGTTAATGCTATATTTTTTTTTGTTTAAATTTGTTTATTGGGTTTTAGCATTCCACAAAACAAATTGCCATATTTCAGATACAGAATATCAACATGTATTTGCAAACAACTGTAGGTGTTCGAATTTACAATAGCCTTTTGTACAGTATATAATTAATGCTTATCATTGTTACATTCTGGTTGCTACCTTCTGGGTAGGTCAGTTTACCTTGTCAATAAGCTTTCAGTAACATAGCTGGGTTAATTTTCCCGTGGTTACGGAGATTTGTCTCTCCCCATATTTGTTTATAGGTACAATGCAATGTTGTGTGGGGTGAGTGCGTTCCCTTTTAAATATCACCGGCTTTGGAACTGCCAGCTGAGAGGAATAACTGCTACCTTTGGGGAGTTATTAGGGGACGGCGGGAATGCATGTCGCTGAGAGCTGTGTGTGGTTGGTTATAGTGTGATTCCACAATTGGTTGCGCGTTTGCGGGGGATCACTACGGGCGACCCCGGCTTGGTGTGTGGGACTAACGGGTATGACCTCTGCATTGTGTCCATCTCGGGTTATTTGGCTTATCCTATTACGTGCTTCTAGCGTTCCAGTCGGGGATAGGTGTGGTGTCTGGGATGCCTCGGGTGATTCCGCATGTGCGGTTTCTTGCTTGAATTGGTGTAGCAGCTGTGCCCATTCCATAGATATGTGGCGTTTGCGTATTCCCCTCACTTCCTCGTCTCTCAGTACCTCTTCTTCTGCTGCACCCCATTTTTCACCGCACCCACCCTGGCCTCTTCTTCGGGTCCCTTTGGGCCCGCCAATACATGGCTAACCCTTGCTTCGCCAGGAGAATAGCTAGGGATGCGAAACTGCTCTGTACTTTATCGGACTTTCCCCTGCTGAATACCTTGAGGACACATGCAATCCCAGAACATATGTTTGAATCCTACGTCAGGGGCCTGACAACGGAGACATGCAAAGTGTGAGTCTGGATAGAAACGATGGAGGCGTTTTAGCGTGAGATATGATCTGAGGAGAATGTTAAATTGCATATTTTTGAATCGTGTGTTTCTGAACAGCTTTTTGGGATATTTCAGAGCTTTTCCCCCATTCCTTATCATTGAATGCCCTCCCCACTTTGTCTTCCCATGTCTGTCTTAACGAGTGCAGACGCTTAAGAATCAGTTCCCGGATAGCCTTATAAAGCCAGGTAATTAGTTGTCTACCCGCTCCCATAAACAGGATCGTGTGTATTACCGGATGTGTCGGTGGTTCCCCTCGGTCTAATCCCAGTATTGACGACTGCTGCTGTTAATGCTGTATTAAATGTTTTTATTCATAATCAATTTTAGCACAGTTAACAAAAAGGTTTTAATTTTGCACTGTAAACGAACATTAATCCATTGGGTTAAAGGGCCCACCTAAAGGACTAGTATACTAGGTCCCCATACGAAGCTGTGATCCTCATGCACTAGCACTTTTGTTCCAGCCTGGACTATTACTTTTAGGATTTTATTGATTTTAATGAATCCAGTTACTCTAGCCGGAGTATGCACGTCAGCTATGAATTCAAAAGCTCTTATTTTTTCCTTTCCTTTTCTCTTCTTTTCTACTCTACACATGGAAACATGAAGCATATTGTTATGATTTTAATTAATTGATTGAACAATAAAGAATTATATATACACTTGTGTACAAGGCTGTACCAACCATATGAGCTATACACACAATGACTGGGCATGTCAGACTGTACAGGGCATAGGAGGGATGTAACTAGTCATACAATCCATAGGGTAGCATTATGTACTAGACTATATGACGTTGGAGTAGATGAACGATGGCAATACCTCGGAATCCAATTCTGTACCTAGTATACGATAATTGAAAACGTTATGAGATGCAGCCTGGGAGAATAGGCTATATATCGGCATTGAGACTGTAGCTGGGCATATCAGCCTGCACCAGATTGGTAGCACGTTTGCATGTGATTGGTGTTGCTCAGCATACCCACTCGGTACCTAATGAGATCAAACATTGTTACACGAGGCATATAAATGCCAGCATCTCAGTACAAGAAGCTTTAACCTTGCATAAAAGGACTACCACGCCGCCATGCCGATAGACTTTATTTGCCAATCCTAGTATTTAGGAAGAAGGTGCCCCACTTCTCGGCAGAGAGCATGCATTTAAAAAACAAGAAACGTCATATTACTATTTTTTAAAAAGTTATGTTTTGGTGATTAACCTTGTATTTTATCGAATCGTATAGTAATCTCCAAGTTGAAGTGCAACAGTTTATAATTCATAACTACAGATCGGACCCCACGTCACTGGTCAAAAGGGTGCCTGTAGTAGTATTTGTATTCCGACTTGGTCAGAGGATCAAAGTTCATACTTTAACCCAGTGAGCTCTCACTCATCATTTCCAGTGTTCCGAAAATCGTCTTTGCACGATATTTTTTTTTAATTAAGAAAGGATGCATAATAACGTTAGTTAAAAACATATGCGGTGTGAAGAAATGATATAGATGTGACGAGTTAACGTAACATTTTAGACTTGGGTCTACGAAACACTGGTCAGCTCAGAGGTAGGGAAATAAAAATGTCGAGAGACGCGCCTGCGTGTCCCTAAATGTCGCCTCAAAGTTCCGTTGTCAAGGTGAACAGCGTGATTTAAAAAAACCAACACCGAAGACAAACACTGCGTACCGCCGTAACAGGGAGCCAAGGAGCTCTGGTCGCCCCCAGGCCCCGGACGCTGCGACCGTCACCTGCGCCACCAGCAGCCGCTGCCTCGGCCCGGCGGGGAGGGGCCTTGCCGGTGACGCAGTGCGGACGGCGAACCTGAGCTAGGCACAGAGGGCGGAGGACGGGAGGCCGAGGCCCAGCCAAGCTGCTCCACCCCGCCCCTCCAGCACCAGCACCGTGGCCAACCCCCGGCCCGGAGTTTGAAAGTGAATTAGGATGGTTGGGCCTGCGCGGCAGGGTTAAGGGGAAACACTTCTACGGGCAGCAGCAGCTCCTCCAGCGCCACGCCGCGGATTGGCTCGCAGAGACACCAGGCACACAGCTCCCGGATCCCCGGCCCGGGCTTCGGCTGCAGTCATGACGAGCGGCGGGCAGGACGAGAGCACTGTGCGGGTGGCTCTGAGGTAAGCGAGGGCTGTGTAGGGTTCACGCCATGGAGACCGGCAGAGGGCGGATGAGGTACCGGCTCGCCAAGGGACGTGGGAAAGGGGTTGGGGCAGTGCGTTGTTAGAAGTGCAACAC
This sequence comes from Triturus cristatus, assembly GCF_964204655.1. Classification (NCBI taxonomy): domain Eukaryota; kingdom Metazoa; phylum Chordata; class Amphibia; order Caudata; family Salamandridae; genus Triturus; species Triturus cristatus. The sequence goes on along the minus strand of NC_140585.1, from coordinate 1,100,675,309 downwards.
CTCCCCTCCACCAGTCCTTTTCACGGCAGCTGGTGCCCTGCCACAGGCAGTTAGGGGCGGCAGTCGGGGCGGCAGGTGCAAGCAGCCTGCTCCCGACCACCTGTCCTTTGCATCCCCTAGAGCCGTTTTTAACCCCTTGTTCTTCTTTGCCAACGTGGATACCGTATGTGTGCGTGACGGTTCTGCCCCCCTGGCTGACTCGCCGTAAAGATGCCCCTTGAGCCCTACGCTACTTACTGGCAGATGAGGCTGCAGGGTTATTTGTTGACAAGCAAGTCGGATACGTCACCAGGTGGAAGGTGACGCCAGAAACGTCTGCACGCGGCGAAAAAAGGTCATCTAACGCCACTGGTGACCTACCAAACACGGACTCCGCCAGCTAGGGGATGGCATGGTGTGAGACGCCAGACCGTTAGTAGTCAGTGCAAAAACATTTCAGTCCACAGGCAATGAATGGGCATTCAGCGAGAGCGGGGGTGTGACACGTTTATGAGTGACCATGACGTAAGAACGAGCGGTAGAGCTCGCACTCTGAGAGTAGGGGCGTGAGACGTCACAGAATGGACAGTGACGTCAGGTTCGGACCAGCTGAGCTCGGTTCTTGACAGTGACTGGCAGCCGCGCCTCCTCAGCTTCTGAAATCCCAACAGATGGGCCATGCACAGTGCCGCTGTTATGTCACCGAGCCAGTACCCTCTAGCGCTGCAGCCTGACCTCTTTATATTCTGCTTGCTTTGTTCTGTGCCTGCGATTCATTGACAGTCTGGCTCCCTGGCTTACCCTGCCACTGAATTGAACTCTTCTCGTCGAGCTTGGGATTGTTTGTTTGTTGTCTATTTGCGCTCAGTTGAAATGTGTCTGCACTAAGTCACCCTAAACCATGATCCGCATTGCTCCAGCTCACACATCTACACAAACCAACAGTTGGCTCTGTTACTCTTGTTTTATTTACATTGGTTTATCGTACATTCTAATATTCTGGTTGGTGTTTATCGTAGGTGTTTTCAAGTACTGATCGCTGAGTGATTAATAATTGGCATATGTGAGGAGTCGAGGTTTTTTTTTTATTGAAGTCATCGTTTTTGGAAGGTGTTAAAAAGTGGAGATTATAACAGAAGGTTATCGTGTATTCTCTCTGTAGCCCAATTAATATTAGCTGTGCTTAATTTCTTGATGACACGCACCCCAGCTATAAACTGTGTGTAATTTTCAAACCTAATCTGCGCGTGAATTCTTCATTAAGAACTACTTATGCTAGATGCCAACTACCAGACCTCCACAAATCAGCCCTAACATCCTTTTCATGCTCCCAAACTCTATCTTTTCTCTAGTCCTTAGCAAGCTGGACTGTTGCCATAGTTTATTGGTAGCTCTATACTTATAATCTTTTTCCCCATTGGATAAGGTAATTAATTCATGTCACTAATTCGACTCTTTATAACCTACCTAGACATACCTCCTCTAGCCGAAATTATTGACAATGTGCTGAATTGTAATCAGCCCAAAACAGGGCGTATGTAAACTATTACACTGGTCTGTAAAACTATGAAAACCCTATCAAATTTATTTTTATTTATGATTATGGAACTCTGTGGAGATCCACATAAGCTGGAAAACCAACAACATGATAGTCAAGAATCTATTTTGATATAAAATTGACTCAAAAATGATTCCTATCCAACAAAACATCTGAAAGCCCTATCCCCCAACTAAGTAGACAAAATCTTGTCCCAGTACTTTCCTATGACCCGTTGCAATTTTAAGTTGTGTGGAACTGCTCACTGGAAAGAATATCCCACTAACTTGTGCTCCATCTCCTTTCTACATTTTAGGATTACTTTAAAAATCGAGCATTCTGTAAATCATAATCCCCTTTTCATCTACTTTATCCTTTCAGCTATGAATGTCTTCATGGCAATCACTTTCCACATGTATATACGCACATTACAAGCTATAGTAAAGTATATAATGTCTTGCAATGTGTGCCATATTTTGACTCATCGCTTATCTTCTAAAAAAGGAGAAGGACATATGAAGAGGGAGGCAACAGTATGTAAAATGAATAATATTTGTGTTGGAAGTGATAAAGAGAGAGGCTTTAATGTAAATTGCCTGGTGACGTTTTATGACTACCATTACGCATGATATTGGGCACCACTTAAAACATTTACAAAACCCTTATTCAAGGTAAACCCATTTGCTGGATTATGGTTTTGTTCAGTCTCGTCATAAAAGCGCCTTCATTTCACTTGTGGCAGTTTACAAGTTGTGGTGACACTGGTGACAATGCTCTAGAAGCAAATAAGATAATTTCCTCTTTTCCATCTTTCCCTTTTTGTGACAACACATCCCCCCCCTTAATAACAAAAAAACAGACAACCAACTAAAACAAAATGCAAAACAAACAAAAACAAACAACAGCTTTTCCCCACATACATAATGGAAACACAAAACAACCGTACTACACAATATACTCCTTGAGCCAACTAGGCAAAATCCTTTTTCTTTTGCCTAGCCCCATGCAACCATCACCTAAAATGACATTCCCCTGTGGCGGTATCGTGACACTTCCCTGTGGAGGTACCGTGGCTGGCTGACGCAACATAGACCCTTCCCCCTCTGTAACAGAAGAAGTATCCTTGACACCCCCATGATGTAACTCATCCTCCTGAACCACCTCACAGTCCCGCACACCTTCCACAGCTATCTGCGACTGTAGATTACAATTCTCAAAATAATCCTCCACCCAGTCAAAATCTTCCCTTTGATCCTTCACATGATTACCTCCATCTTGACTACCAATCACAGCTATGTCTTTCAAATTCCACACCTTCCCATCATTTAATCTAACAGAATTCCTCAAAACTTCCATTACTTGCTTGGGTGTCTCATTTGCTCTCTCCTTTAACAACTTTGAAAGGTTTCTTGACCCGTACCCAATCACCAACCTCAATATTCGCCTCCTTAGCACCATGGACCCTGTCATAATACACTTTTGCCCTTGAATGTACTTCTTCCAATCTTCCTCGTACATCGCTAGGAGACCAATTATGCACTTCACTTTGTACTAACCAATTTGGGTTGTACTTATTCCTTGGCGTTCTACCCCTCATCATGACAAAAGGAGACAAACCAGCTTGAACTTGAGAAGTAATTCTGTATGACCACACAGCTTTTTGTACTTGTATCCTCCAATCCAGATTTTTGTTCATTGATGCCTGTATGACTCCTTTAATCACCCTATTAAAACGTTCCACCGTACCATTCCCACCTGGATTGTACAGCGCAGTGGTTTTGTGTTTACTCCCACACCTTTTAAAATACTCCTTAGCCATATTTGAAAGAAATTGCACTCCATTGTCCGTAAGAATGCAACCCCGTAAACCCTCCATCACAAAGATATTATCTAAAAATCTTAAAACGGACTGAGTATCTGCCTTCTCCACAAATTCTACAACTGGCCACTTGGTAAACAAATCTATAGCCACCAACCCATACTCTTTCAATTCACCCACCGGTCCAAAAATGTCCACCGCAATAGTATCCCATGGCAAACCAGGAATCAAACCTTCACTCATTGTAGGTCTTAAAGTTTAAAGATATTTGTCCGCCGAGCAACAAACCGAACAACTCTTCACAAAACCTTCAATCTCCTTGTCAATTCCAGGCCACCAGAACATCCCTTTCACAATCAACTTCGTTCTGACAATTCCAAAATGCCCCTCATGGCACAATTGTAAAATCCTTCCACGCAACGTTTTTGGAGGAATTATTCTATCACCTCTTAACAATAAATCCCTGTCTAGAACCAATTCCATCCGTACCTCCCAATAAGATTGCAAACCTCCCATGATACCTGCCTTCCTCGGCCACCCATTACAAACGTACTCCAAAACTCTCTTCAACACCTCATCCTTAGACTGTTCCTCCAGCCATTCACCTTTACTGATAGCAGATGCACCAGAATCATGTACCAAGGCTACACTACAATTCCCCCACGGATCATCCACACACTCCTCCAACGGAGTGGGCAATCTTGATAGGCAATCCGCCACTACGTTTTCCTTGCCCGGAACATGAACCATCTTATAAATGAACTCCTTCATCCTCATTGAAATTCTGGCCAATCTAGCCGAAGCAACTGCTGTACCCTCACTAGATAAAATACGAACCAAAGGTCGGTGATCCGTACGAATCACCACAGGTTTCCCCCACACAAAAGCACGAAAATGTTCAAGTGCCCATGCACACGCCAATGCCTCTCGCTCTATAATCGGATATTTACTTTCCACTGGTGACAATGCTCTAGAAGCAAATAAGATAATTTCCTCTTTTCCATCTTTCCCTTTTTGTGACAACACAGCACCAAGCCCCTTGTCACTAGCATCCGTGGTCAACAAACACTCTAAATTTGGATCAAAACTTGCAGGAGCATTGACTGCTTGAAGGTCCACCTTGACTTCCATAAATTCTCTTTCACACTCCTTATTCCAATCAAATTTGGCATTTTTCTTTAAAAGCGATCGAATATTATAAACTTTCGATGCAAAGTTCTTTATGAACTTTGCACAATACTCTGCCATACCCAAAAATGACCTTATCTCTTCCTTAGACACAGGAGCTGATGACTTGATAATGTCTTCGACCAATGCTGGTTTTGGCCCTACCCCTTCCTCACTTATAATGTGCCCCAGATACGAGACACTCCTCTGCCCGAACTTACATTTAGTCACTTCAACTGTTAGTCCCACTGACTGTAATGTTTCTAAAACCTGAATCAATTTGTTATCATGTTCCACTTTACCTTTTTCCGCTACCAAAATGTCATCTTGGAAAAAACGCACACCATCCACATCACCAAACAATCTGTGCATTAGTCTCTGAAAAACCGCTGCAGCGGATGCAAGCCCAAAAGGCATTCGTGTGAATTGATAGCACCCAAATGGGTTAATAAAAGCTGTGAGGCTCCTTGAATCTGCTTCCAATACAACCTGATGGTAGGCCGCGGATAGGTCGATGGTAGAAAACCACGTAGCCCCTCTCAAAGATGAAACCATCTCATTGATTTTAGGTAAAGGGAACTTTTCAATCACAATGTTATTGTTTAAATGGCGCAAGTCTATGCATAACCGGATTTTTCCGTTGGACTTGCGGGCAACTACAACCGGAGAAATCCATTCCGATGTCTCCACCTCTTCAATAACCCCCTTACTCAACAACCTCTGTATTTCACTTTTCACCTCATCCCTAATTAATATCGGAATGGGTCTTGCTTTGTGAACTTTAGGTTGTGCATCCTTTCTCAACATTTCACCCATTTTACTGCACTCATCCATTATCAGCACTTTTTCCACACTATTAGGGTCTAGAATTATATGCAGATCCTTTTGATCGAACCATCCCAAAACTGGGTCCCCTCTTAGTTATATACAATTTTCCTCTTGTGGATCTCCCTTTAAATAGGAATGTCAACCATCTGAATCCTAACATGTCAATTTTTTCTCCTGTATAACTCACGGGATTCACATCTGATTTGTTTAAATGGTTTCCGATCTTCCCTACGAATTTTTCTTTCCAAATTTCTTCATTTATAATTGTGTACGGTGATCCTGAATCCGCATACACCATTACCTTAACTCCACCTAAAGATAACTCACAAATAGGTTTCCCATCCATAGAATTATCCTCTATGTTCAACATGAAGTTTCCCCTCACACTCTTCACACATTATTCCTCACAATCACCATCCTCCTCATCATCGTCCCATATGTACTTTACGTTGCTGCGCCTACGACACATTTTGCTAAAATGCCCTAACAACCCACAAATACCACACTTTTTCTTCAAAGCAGGGCACATTTTGCTAAAGGCTAAATGTTCTTTGCTGTCGCAACGATAGCATCTTCTCTTCTCAGTCTTAAAATCTCTCCCTTGGTTCCTCGTGGGTTGGTTTGTCCATCTCCCTTGCATACGTTGAAAATTGGGTTTTGCTTTACTTTGTATTTTAAATACTCCCTCTGTCGCCTTTTCCGGATCCTTCTCTGCTGCCTTAACCACCGTCGCACATCTCCCAGACATTTCTGACTTCCTCATTATGGCCAGCACGTCCTCCAGTGGTGCATCACCATTAACCCATAAACGGTCTTGTAGAGGCGAATTGTTATTGTGCATGACCAAATGATCTCTCTAATTAAGTCATCGTGTAGATCACCAAACTTGCAATCTATCGCCAATTTCTTTAAGTCATCTAACCAATCATCCACAGTCTCATTTTTAGCTTGCTTCCTTTGAAAGAATCTGTGCCTAATTACACCTATGCAAACCTTCGGGGCAAAATATTTGTCCATATCCTTTATCGCATTCTCAAAAGTATTTAAATTTGCATCTAACACTTTGGACATTCTTGAATAAGTTTTCAGCCCCATAGGTCCTAAGGAATGTAAAAGTATTCTCTTTTTCTGTTCTGGTTTCATTTTCCCCGCTTCATCAACAGCCGAGATGTAATTTATAAAGTACTCTTTCCATTCTAACCATTTGATACTTGGCTCCGCTCCTGTTGCCCAAAAGGTGTGTGGGTTACTGATAGAATAATTCTGATGTGCCATCTCCACACTTGTGGGATTTCCTTCGTTATCCCCTTCACTCATATTCCAACTTTAATAACAAAAATGCAACTTCTGGCTTAATTTTCCTCGCTTTGGGTATTCCCCCGGCAGTCTCACCTGTTCTCGCTACTCTCCGCTGCTCCGAACCACTTGTGCTTCACTTTATTTTCCGAACTCCTCCTCAGCGCCGTATCTAGGTGTTGCTTGGTTACCAACGCTGAAATTGAACCAAAAATGGCCGCCACGCAGGGTCACGCAACGTGACCTAGCGCGATTACGTTGCAGTATTCCTCAGCACTGCGCATGCTCCTGACGTGTCCAGACGCACCTCGTACGTCAGGAGCTCCTCGCGCGTACAGTTCTGGAATCTCCGCTGCAATTTGTATCCCGCTACCAGCGTGGACCTTCCAACCGTCCGAGACCGTCCTGGACGGACACGTATGTACCAAAACACTTTCTTTTCTTCTTCTTCGTCCGCCGTTCAGGCAATCCGATCAAAATAGCGTAACTCTCGAATAAGATCCAAAAAAAAAAAATATCCACTTCCTCAGTTTTTTTTTTTTCAAGTTCTTTGCACGCTGCCGCTTCAAATCCCGATCGTCGCCAATTGTAGTGATGCTCGGAGCGCCTTGTTGTAATTCACAAGTTCTTTATTCAAGACAAATATACGAAAACAGGTGAGCGCCAGGATACACCTCCACCTCATATCCCAGACTAACTGCAACTGCCCAGAACCCGAATGTCCCTCACCTAGTGACATTCCATGCACGCACACACTCACCTTTAAAGGTACATCCAATCCACAAGACAACACAACACTAAAGTAGGACACAACACAACAGTATGTAAAATGAATAATATTTGTGTTGGAAGTGATAAAGAGAGAGGCTTTAATGTAAATTGCCTGGTGACGTTTTATGACTACCATTACGTATGATATTGGGCACCACTTAAAACATTTACAAAACCCTTATTCAAGGTAAACCCATTTGCTGGATTATGGTTTTGTTCAGTCTCGTCATAAAAGCGCCTTCATTTCACTTGTGGCAGTTTACAAGTTACAGCAGGTTATGTGTTTTTCTTCTCACCTGTCTGAAGGTAATACAGCTTACAAAAGCCCTTGACAGTTTCGCTGTTATATTTGGAAACAGTAAATAGTAAAGATCCAGTTCATTTCATAATTGGTTTGCTGATGTGTTAGGCTTTTGAAAAATGTTACAATTACCACTATTTGCAGCCAAATGTTTTGTTTTGCGTTGAGTAGTTTTCATGGATAATTACATTGGAGAGTTACAGCCTTACTGTAAACATAGTTTAGTGTCGGATCAAAAACAAAATAATGTTTTGAAAGCATCTATTTTATACCCTCTAGCTAAACGCAATTTGTTTGCATTATGGATGTATTTTTAGGTCTGGGTACTAATAGCGATAAGATGTTTGTATATCTCATGTCTTCAATTCTTTTAAAAAAAGTACAATAAAAGTATACAGAGAAATAATAGACTTTGCGTTATATGCTTTTAGCTATCCACTTTCACAAGTTTTTCGTGCATTGCCATTGCTTGAATGGGCCTGTCCCTCAAGTTCCAAGCATTTAATGGATGGTGATAATGTCCTGTTTGTGTTCTCAATAGGTTCTGGTGATGGGGCAACAACTGTACTTTGTGCAACACTGCACATGTGACATGGCGTGTTTTCTGTCATGGAAAGCTCAGGGTGTTCTTTGAAGTGTTTATTTTGTTGACATAGTGACATTTTAATTGCTGATATCTTTTTTTAGGTCTGGCATTAGCCAATACCTTTTTGATTTTACTAAAATTATATGTATAATATATTTTTCTTCGAAAGGCTTGTAGCCACCTTTCTTCACCTATTGGTTTGTGATTGTACCATTCACATTTATCTTCCGCCTAGTACAGCATTCCTAATGGGGCAATGGGTCAGCCTGCTTCATCCACTGTCTAGCTTTACTTTGAGTGACTGCATTTTGCTCTTTCACAAACAACCGATCCCCCATACAATGTAGTTTCCTTCAGTGCTGGTGTTTTTGTGTTTACTTTATTATTACTTTAGTGTTGGCTTTGAGTTCAGTGTAACAGCTAATGGGTAAACCCTGTGTTCCTCAGATCCTGAGCAGAGAATTGGTACAATCACATGCGGGTCTGTCAGAATTATTTTATCTCATGGTGGTCATTATTTAATGCAAATTATTATGGAGTAAGAATCGTTGCGTGACCTCTCTCAGAAATGTATGAATGTTGTTGAAATAATTCAGACAGAACCACTCTTGAGTTTAGAGCCTGGTGGTAAGGCGCTTTCTACCAGCTCTCCATGTTTTTGATGTGAGCACAGGACACATCCCAGCTTCATCAGGTCCTGTCTCCTGCTAATGCTGTTGTAAATTCATTTGAGTATCCTTGGTTTATCTGATTGCTACTGTTTCACAGCATACCAGATTTTGTCCATTTGAAACAGTTTTTTATAAACGAATTCTCATTTTAGTATGTACGCAATGAAGTGCATAACTTAATTCCTGTATGCCATGCTGCTATGTATTTAATTGAGGAGTACAGTTACACTGGTAAACCAATTAAGTCTTTTTATCCTGCTTGTATGTTTTTCTCATTTGCTGTCCGGGCTCTTGAATGTTGTGCATAAATAGACGTTTAACTCTTACATTACTAATTGAAGATGTGCTTCTGTTATCTGTCTGTCTGTCCGTCTTTCCAATCATCTGACTAGCTATACCACACTATTTATGTCCCACTATCTAGTCAACCCTCTCTGTGTTTTGCACACCCCTCTATCTCTCTTTTCAACTCTACTTGTAATAAATATTTACAAAAACATGAAAGAAAGGAATTAGAAATGCTAGCAACCAATGGCAGACTGATTGGCTTTTTAGGTTTAGTGTTGGCCAAGACCTTTAGATTTTACTAAAATTAACACAATGAATTTAGAGGGGCCAGACTTAATCCATTAGTTTGTTATTGTGTTGTTCACATATTTTCATCTGCCCTCTCCACCATGTATCATGGGACAGTGGGTCATCCGACTGCATCCATTGGCAGACTTCACTGTGAGTCACTGCAGCTGCACTTTCACAAGGCACCAAAAACAAAGCGATGGATGGAATGCTTGTATTAATCTAAGCCACTGCCAATCGCTTGGGGCAGCATCCCAATTTGTTATATTGTACTGCCATGATAACATAAGTTGTTGGATTTAGAGCTTTTCCTCCACAAAATAAAAATGTAATCTCACATAGGCAATCTTAAAGATTCATTGGGAGTCTGTGCTCCATTTCTATGGCCTCCGTGTTATTTTGTTATATGTAGTACACAAGAACTTGCATAAAATGTGGCCTGTAGTAGCAGAGTCATTCACGTGCTTGGAAATTTGCCTTAGCTGGTCATTGTTCTGGAAGAATCATCTTAGTTGTCTCAACTGCCAATTGTGGTAATCAATTTGCAGAGCAAACACAAGAAGATGATGGACGGAGCGCTGAAACTTTTCAGACACCTACCCCAGTCACAGATCTGGGTTGAATACATCATCATTCTTTAGCCCACTTCGCCACCTCAGTTCAGACCCAGCTATATACAAATCAGTCTGGACCCTGTGCTCATGGGAACAGTCCAGACTGAAATTTGCGGAGACCGTTGTTTAAACACAGCACATTGGGAGGGGGTTAGACATCCAGCAAGGTGACATTCTGTTAAAATTTCCCAAAATAGAAAGAGGACTTAAGGTGCAGAGCCTTGCTCAGATAGTCAATTTAATATTAGTGGCACATATAAAGAGCCTGATGGGTTTACCTCCGGTAATAAGGCCACAAAAAAAATGAAATCCAGTATTTGTAAAGCACGAACAAGTACCCGAGGGTGTCAGGGCGCCGGGGACCGTCGGGAAGATTAAGCGAGCTATTGCCCAGAGTCACATGGTGCTGGGCTAACCTGCCGCCGGCGCCAGGGATTGAACCGTGAGTCCCCGTGTTCAGGAGTCAGACGCCCTGACGCTACACATCCTCCCTAAAACTAATAACCAAACATACATATTGGCTTTGTCAATGCTTGTATTTTCCTTTAATGCAGTGTTATTATCCAACATTAGTTATTTGTTTATTTTTACCAAGAATGCATTGTGGGGGAAAGTCTTAAAGATTGTAAACACCTATCTTTTTTATTATTTTTTATTTTTTTTAGCAAGCGAATGCCACTTTTTCTGTTTTGAGATAAACCATTCTTTTCAACTATGCAAAACTTTTGGAAAATGTGTTCTACATGTATCTATTAATTTCTGAATGTAGTCATAGCAATAACACCACATCTTCATTTTAAAGTATAATGGCTTCCTTACTCTGTCCTTGTTTAGTCCCAACTACCAGACGGCCACTAGCTGTCTAACCACAATGGCAGGCTGGATGTGTCTCTCACCAGCCAAAAAAGTAGCTATAGAAAAATGGCGAAAGAGCTCCCTATAATGGATAGCAGTAGCATATTTTGAGAAGTAGAGCGTTCGTCTGGCTTAGGTGAGGAGAACTACGATGGATTTGCAAACCTGTGGTAAGTAGTCTGGGTAAGTCCTATGTGTGCAAATAGGAACTACCAAAAAACTAACCTTAGATTACCATACCTTTGTGCTGGTACTAGCACATCCAGCCTTCCATTGTGGTTGCAAATATACTAAGTTCGAATCATTGAACCAACTCCTTACATCAATTATTCATTGTCATTGCTTCATACTATTCTTTGTGATCCTTAAAGAAGTCTAAGTGATGAAATGCGTAACGGTTGTCTGTGCTTGCAAAAATGCACTTGTGACAAAAACTTAAGTGGGCTCATCAAATGTGTATGAAGCCAGCAATGTGAATCTAAACATGTTCATGTACTCTCTATTTTTTTATCGCACTTATTCCTGCGTGGTCCCGTTTTACTGAATACTGTTAGGAACCACTGACTCTTCAGAAACTCTAATTACATCCTTTGGAAGCATAGTGTATTAATGGTGGGAGGCCACTGAATTAAGTAAAACCATGCTGAATATAATTGTATGTTTTTTGATACTATAGCCGCTATAATCATTGGATGTGCTGCTCCAATTAAACGGCTAAAACTGTATTAGTTCGCTTTTAGCTGTCTCGTAGGCAAAAACGTACTATACTAAAAACTTGAAGTGGGCTTTGATCCAGCCTATTGCTTACCATTGGTTACCTTTGTTTTCACTCTTATTAGCTTTTTATTCAATCGAGTTCCATATCCATCTTTTGTTTGTCCTTCCCCCTGTAGCATAACCTCTATAGCATCTTTTTGATTGGATGACTTGTATCCTTCCACTGCTCAAATTTAGGGACCTATTTTTTCATTCAACACTTTTAGAGTGAATGTGCTTTCTAGCTCTTGCGCTCATATGCTGTGATTGGCAGAAAGGATCAAATTTAAAACCCTTGTTGTTTTTTTCAAGGCCCTTCATGGAAAAGGAGCAAGCTATCTTAGCAAACGAGTTTATTATGATGAAAGTTTTTTTTTGGCCTCCTCCAGCCCAAGCGCCTCCGTTGCTCCCCTGCCGCCACTCACAGTACCTGTTGCTTCCATTCCCATTGGCCCCACCTATCCATACCTCCATTGGCCTCCTAATGCCCTGGGTTAAAAATAAATAAATTGGGGAGGACCTGGCAGCAAATTCGTGCATGGCTGCTCTGGTTTTTAAACATTTTTTAATTGCACAAATCTGTATGTGTTCAGTAAATTAAAAAAATTGCCCCCTGCATCACTTTGTAGGCTCACTCATTCATGGTCTATGAAATGACACTGCTACCAGTGCTTATTTTGCTTTTCATAGTCATGATTAGGAAGTTGGTCCACTGAGGTAGGACATTTTGGAAAGTATTGCTGCAGTATAACCCTGGCCAAGTTTGCTGGGCGCAACAAAGAGTATTGAATTGCCTGTAACCTTTTTTATCAAAAGTCTGCACATAATGAAAGCGATAGCAAGTAGGGTTGGTAGGTGGTAAGCATGGAGTTAAGTTGAGAAGTGGATCTAGGAATAATGCATTTACTGATCACAGTATTAGGCATTATCCCTACTTCTCTTTTCCTCACAATAAGGTATATTAAAGTGGATCAACAACTGTTAGTCCATTGAGCCCGTACGTCCTGCAGCAGTCCGTAATGACTTATTGTATTTCAGCAGAACGATAGTTTGAGAACAGTTCAACAAGCTGCCTATCTGGAAACTCAGTCCACTAGTTTCCAAACCCTGCGTCCTGTGATGTTCGAATATATGGTCAGTGCCATTTGCCTACTAACTTTACATATCTCTGGCAATGCTACCCTTAGTACTTTTCACCCCAATGCTGCAGTTCCTTTTAAAGCCACCTCTGAATGTCTGCTAGTTAAGCAATATCCCCAAAAAATGTGTTGGAGCAGTTGTAGATCTGATCATCTGAATGCCCTATTTCCAAGACCAGACACACCGAAGGTAAAAAAATAAAAAAATGTGTGGGGTAACTAGAATGAAGTGGACCTATCATGACTGGCCAATTCCTCTCTGTGGAGATCCAGCAGGTGCAATAATTGTTATTGCCATGTTTCTTCTGACAAAGCTTCAGAGGAAGAACTATATCCTGATGCCTTTTGGCAGGTAAGTTGTGTTTTGATGCAGGATAAAGACATTTGGATGCACTTGCTAGAAAATGTTCCTTTTATGTAAGAGCCTACCTCATTGATTTCTGGCTGAGGTTTTGCAAGATAAATATAAGAGACAATCCCGGTCCTCAAAGTTTAAAAAAACCTTAAACTGACTTTGACCTTTAAAGTGTCACAATGGAGGACCACAGCCCTCGGAGATCCCAAGCAGCAATTGTTGACCTTATAGTAAGTCTTTAAAGGGCAACTATCCTCAGTAACCTGGTTGCCAAAACCTCTCTGTCCCTCCAAGCTCATTCTGGGCTCTGAAGGCAGCAACCTGAAGGTAAAGAATTAAAATGGCCAAATTAATTGAAAAGATTTGTTAAAGTAATTAGAGTTTATAAACAAAATCCTCATACGATGGGGGGGACACCTCCCATTGCATTATTTCTAAAAAGAGGCCATTTGTCTGCAATAATATTTAAAAGTAAATGGTTCTTGAGTGCTAAATGGATATCATTTGACACCTGGGTGAGCCTTTATGCTTAATGGGGACCTTCTGACCGCATAATGTGACTGCAGCGGGAAACCTATATCCTATGGTGGCTTCCAGACTGATGCAACTGCCAGGGCCTGAACCAACTAATCTGCCCATTATGGGACTACCGGAATATGTATCGCCTGTTGTCTTTGAATCCTTGTCAGTAGTCTGGAAATAAACATGAATTGTTGGATTGCTTGTAGGAGTTAGTGGATAATACATGGTCAGTGACTCAACCGCCTCAGCCACTGGATGTGGGAAACAGGTGCAAAGCGATGGCAGCTGATCATTGACCAGGCAGGAGCACTGGTCTACAAAAGGATTCCTTAATCTGTTTTAAATGGCTGGAAAAGCCTTGTTGCAAAGAATGATCGAAGAAGCAGGAAAAACGCAACTTGAGCTATTTACATGGGAATTTAGATATCATTGGGACCTTGAAGACAAATTCCTTAGAGGGTAAATAAACAGGCTTTTCCACAGGATTCCAGTTCATGAGAAGGATTTCTCACAAGTTTGACTTGATCCATCTGTGGCAGCTCCACACGCTGCTGTTTCCTCTGTATCTGGTCAAACTGGAAGGACTCTGCTCTGATGAATGCAAGGAAGAAAGTTCCATAGTGTGCTAAAGACTGGAACAAACTACTTCCAGTTGGACGAGAACTGCCTCTCATTCAGCGATTACTTCCTTTGGGTTTTTCTTGATCTCATGGGGTTTTATGAACCTACATCAGAAATTAGTACATTGCTGCAAAAAATAATTGAATCTCTACACCGTTTAAGTCATTGCATTATAGGAATCAGTAGATTGCAGGTCATGTTTTTAATGTTGTATATCTAACCATTCTCGTTTTTTCTCATACTTTTCTTTCTTTATTTTAACATTTATTTCTGTCTGTGTTCCAAACGGGATCTCTGTTCTATACGGGAAAATATATATCTTATTTGAATATCGTAAAGTCAAGTCCACATTTAACTTTTTGTTATATATAATCGGTCACCAATTACTAGTGGGGTACAAAAACAGGAAAACATAACATCGGTGATGCAGGAAAAATCTTAGAATGTCAGGTGGGAGTCTGGAGTCCTCCAGTAGATATCCCAGAAAAGGGGCCACAAATGTCTCTAGGACAAGAGAATTGAGGTAAGGTAGTAAAGTAGATCTCAGGTTGTCTCGACTATTGGTGAGGTCTTTGTACCTCCCCAAAACATAGGTGAACAGCCCCTTGCTCAGGGCCTCTCAGCTCCACTCTTACCCAACAGACAGATACCATGAGTTTTCTATCATGTTTCATATGTTCTATATATCAATTTTTTTAGTTTTATATATTTTGAAATATATTTTGTTGCATATTCTTAAACCCATTCCATTTATCTAGTTAAATTTGTATATCTTTTATCTTGATCCACTTAGCATTTTTTCACAATTATATAATTACCCTCTTATATTTGTAATTTTTTTAAATGTTTTTTTATTTTTTCCGTAACGTGTTTCCATCTGTGTGTATGTGTGTGTGTGTATATATATATATATATATATATATGTTAAAGGAATGGGCTGCGAATAATCTGGCAGCATCAATGAACATGGTCATCATTCTTATTAAATACGCCAAAATTGATCGGGAAAGTTTATTAAAAGAAATCGAAAGCATCAACGAGCAACTTAATAAACTGGAGCAAACCGACTATATCACCAAAACGAGGCAAGAAATTGGCGAAAGGATGAAAAAACACGAGGACAGAATCAAGACACGTAAGGCATTTAAATATGCGAGAGATAAGACTGACTACGAGCTGGGCCAGATATTCACGTTCTCGCGTAAATACGACCATGTTAAGAAAAACATCTCAGGACGCACAGTGCACAAAAATGTGGCACCTAACACAGAAGCAGCAACAACTAGTAATGACAGAGGAGAAATGAGTTCTGAAACAGGCTCACTCACGAGCGAATATGAATCTGATGATGGCATGAATAGAGGACAAATGGTGGGAGAACAGGTGAATATTTTAAGTCCAGCTGAAGAGCTTAATTTTTTAGCAGAGGACCGCCTGCAGACGCTACGACCACGGAATTGGAACCAGCCTCAAGCAGCAAGCAACGAAAAAATCAACGTCGCCGGGAGAGGCGCAAATGCAGGAAGAGGCAGGCCAAGAAGGCAGTGGCGCAGGAGATAATGACTAATAATAACACTGTAGTCAATTTATCAGAACTAGTACTTACTAAAGCCGAGACACAGATTCTAGCACTCGGCCTTTCTTTTTGCCCGGAAAGCAGCTTCAACTACGGAAAAACACGTATTGACATTTTTAAATACATTAGGAAGCTTAAACTTCAAAAGTTTTTTACCATCAAGGAGGGTAACACTATACCCACACCACCGGTCAATTCAAGTACTTCTAATCCCACCGATCAGCCAAATCTTGCAGCATCTGATGCTTCAATCATGCTTACAATTAGTGAACTCAACGATGAAAACTGCCTTACCAATGTTCCAAACACCAGCCAATATTCTACTCAGGAAAGACTTGGCTTACGTAATCTCACTGAGTCCAGTGCTGGGCTCAGTCCATTTAAGGTTAAATCCAAATTTTATCCTATGATGCCCAAGGATGCCATAGACATTTTTCATGAACGTATAATTGATGACATCAAGAAATTATACTACAGGACCAACCACAACAAAGCAAGGCTCAAACATCAGAACATACAATATGAGAATCTCATTCGCAAGTTGAGGGACAGAAAAGACATTGTCATCAATATGTCAGATAAGGGTGGTAATGTGGTGATATGGCCAAGGGCAGAATATATTAAGGAGGCTCAGACACGATTGTCCAACAAGGAATGTTACTCAAAAACCACGGCAACTGAATATCATAAAGCTAAGGACAATATCAAGAAGGAGCTTATGAACTGGAGACGACAGGGGTTAATTTCCAGTCAAGAATTGAACTTTATGCTTAATGATTACCCAATTATCCCAACCCTGTATCTAATCCCAAAGATACATAAAGGAATTAATCCTCCACCTGGCAGGCCTATAATTTCGGCGATTGGGGGAATGAGTGAACACATCACCGAATATGTTGATTATTTTTTACAACCATTTGTACAAGGCCTTCCATCCTATATCAGAGATACAGGGGATTTCTTAAACAAAATTCAAAATGTTAAGTGGGAGAACGACCTTTTACTAGTGGTAATGGACATTGAGTCTCTTTATACCAGCATCGACCATCATGCAGGTCTTACAGCTGTTAAACATTATTTGGATAACAGACCCTTAGGCCTCTACAACCACAATATCATGCTTTTAGAGATGGTGAAATGGTGTCTTTTTAATAATTTTTTCATGTTTGAAAATACTGTATATCGTCAATTGCGGGGTGTAGCCATGGGGGCTTGCTTCTCTCCCAGCTACGCATGTTTGCATGTGGGCTGGTGGGAGGAGCAGACCCTCCAAGGCACTTTAGCCAGGGTGGTTGAAAAACACGTTTCACATTGGCATCGATATATAGACGATGTATTTTTTATTTGGAGGGGTGACCGTGAAAGTGCTTTACTATTCATCGATGAACTTAACAATAATGTTTGTAATTTAAAATTTACTGCATCGATCAGCTCTTCCGAGGTCCCTTTTCTTGATACTAAGATTTATATTCATGAGGGTCGTCTAGAATCAACACTCTTTAGAAAGCCAACAGCAGGAAACGCCACCCTCCATGCGACCAGTGCTCACCCCCGCCATTTGATACGGAGTATCCCCTATGGGGAATTACTCCGGTTGAAACGAATCTGCAGTACGGAAGGGGAATATGTCAAATGTTCTGAACAGGCATTGTCTCGATTTAAAGAAAGAGGATATAAAAATGATACCCTCCGACAAGCCCAAGCGAAGGTGGCTCTCAAATCCAGAGAGGACCTTTTATTCCCCATGAAAGACACCTTAGTACCGCCAACTAGCAGTCATGATACCAATAGTGCACCCAGGCTCATTATCACATTTAATAAACAACACCACCAGCTCAGGAGGATAGTCAATCATAATTGGGCAATTCTAAGAACAGACGCAGTACTGGCACCCAGATTGCCTTCGACTCCTACTATCACCTTTAGACGGGCTATTTCAATGAGAAATCAGCTAGTGTCCAAATACATAGAAACCTCTACCAAAACTAATTGGCTGCAGCCCATCAAAGGTTTCTTCAAATGCGCTTCTTGCAGGGCATGTAAGTTTGGAGTGAATACCTCTAAATATAACACTCCCTTTAGTGCTACTCCAGTACAAATTAAGGGGCATTATACATGTCGTACGGAGTTCGCAGTATATGTTTTAACTTGCACCTGCGGTCTCAAGTATGTAGGGAGCACCAAATTGCAGGTGCATGCGCGCATTTTACAACATCTCAGGGCCATTGTAAATAACGACACTACGTATCCTGTGGCCCGTCACTTCAGAGCTGTTCATGATAATGATTTGACCTGCCTCTCATATTACGTAATAGATGCAATCCCCAAACTCAAATATGGGGGTAATAGAGAACGCTTGCTCAGGCAATTGGAGACTCGGTTAATTATTGAACTGGATAGCAAGACCCCTCTCGGGCTCAATACAACCGAAGATATGCACAACTTTTTATAAAGTCTTTCGGATCATTGAATGAGATTATAATGGTCAAACATTATACTTTATCTGTGCATTCACTGCGTTCCATGCACTTATGTATGCTTGAAACAGATACAATTTGCCCATTCTACTGTACGCCCGGTGTGTTTCATCGAGTGATTTCGGCACAACTCACTTTCTTGGCGAGTATTTAGATGAGATAATACTTATGCTTCTGTCACCCACTTACACATTGGGATCATAGGAATGTATTATTCACAGTGATATTAGGATCTTATCGGTGCGCATTTTTTAGTGTCCGCATTTTATCAAAAGTATTTTATATTTTGCACATTTAACGCGTATTTGCACATAGAACCAATTTGCACTTTTGCACTATTTGCACTTTAGTGTATATATTCGCACTTTTCGCACTTTAAATGAATAGGGCCACATAATCTATACACACAAAAAATAATAAAAAATAAGAAAACAAGAAATATTAGTACAAAAACAAACAGTTTAAACAATTATATTATAATACGCACCGATCTATTGTCACGTTCAATACTTTCATTGATTGGACATATGTAGTATGACATTTATGATATGAGGTATTTGTAAATCGGATTTATCCAGATGACAATGTGTTTGCTTGTTTCCTTCTCGACGAGTTGAATTGCAATGGATCATTGAATACAACATGTTTTTTAACTCGGTTCGTTTTAGTTTTGGAAAACTTGCAAATAGCCTATTTTCTCCATACGATCTAATTTGGGAATTATTTTGATATCATGTGTTTGAATTTTCAATGGATTACAGTATTTAAACTGGGAATGTAACATATGATTTGCACAAGTTGGATCGTCAATAATGTATTCAAAATATATATTCATGTTGTCATAAACACATGAGCAGATATAATCGAGTATTTATTTTACAAACTCATCATGTTGTTGTTCTACGCAAAGTACAGATTTTTAATGTTAAAGTCTTTCTTTCATGTCTGTCCATCATGTGATGTGGGTGTAAGCATTTTTAAACGCCGTCATACGCAAAGTTTGTTTCATGTGATCAAGGCCGTTCGCCGGCCGAAACGCGTCATGACATAAGGGAGATTTGAGAACTGAATAAAACGATATCTACCGACGAAGAGGAGTTCGTGCATTCTTTCTTTTCCTTGAGAAAAACTGGTGAATGCTCTGTGTTCATATATATATATATATATATATATATATATATATATATATATATATATATATATAGAGAGAGAGAGAGATATTCACAAAAAAAAACAAAGGTTACATGAGGGTTAAAGTTTGGCTGACATTTTATTCATACAAAACCAGAGAAATTCAGCAGTTATAGTTAGCAGAACTTACTATAACTCGCGCTCCCGTACTGCTTTTTGACCTCACATATTACATCACTCATGACATGGTCAGTGACATCACTGATATCATTCACAGAATCTCTCACACACCCCAATATAACCTTGCATTCACCCACTCCAACTTCCACACTACCATTCTCAAAACCATTGACACAACCATACCAGTACATACACACCCACTCACTGATTCATAGGTCTATGCACACATCCACTCAGTCACCCATACAGCCACTCATACACCAACTCATTCACTAATACAGCCCCTGATATATTCACTCATGCAGCCACTCACAAACTGTCAATCATCCATAGAGTTACTCACACACCCATAGAGGCAGTTACACAGCCACGTACTCGCCTATACAGTTGTACACACACTGACTCACTTATTCATACAGATACTAACACATACTCACCTATACAGTCACTGACACAAGCACATACTCGCCCATACAGCCACTCGCACAATCACTCACTCGCACATACAGTCACATATATACTCCAACACTCACCTGTACTGCCTTTCACATATACAGTTACTCACCCATCCATTCACTTACTGGTAGCTATATGCACAATCACTCACCCATATAGCCCGTCACAGACTCACTCACAAACACATACAACCACTGACTCACCCACCCAAACATGCATTTAGTCACACACCCCCTTACCCACCCACCCACACAGACACTCATACACCCATACAGGTACTCAGACAACCAATCAGTAATCCATACAGCCACTCATGTATCTACTCACCAACCCATAGAGCAACTTTCTCACCAACTGACAGACTGATACAGACATTCACACAACCTAGTCACTCACTCATACTTTCACGCAGACATGTATATATACTCACAGTCAGTCACACACTCACTAAATCATCCATAGAGGTACTAATACACCCACTGATTCATCAATACACCTTGGTGTATATATATTTAGCACTCATAAACTTTTAGAAACACTCAGTCACCGGATGATGTCATCAGTGATGTCATGAGTGATGTAATAGCTGAGGTCATAAGCAGTACATTGCGGGGGCACGAGTTATATTTAGCTCAGCTAACTATAACTGCTGAATTTCTCTGGTTTTGTACGAGTGAAATGTCAGTCTAACTATAACATAAAAAAAGCTAGACATGGGAACAAAGCATTATCAATCACAGGTCCTCGACTGTGGAATAAACTCCCTCTATCTCTGAGACAGTGTAAAGAACACCTCACTTTCAGGAAACTCCTGAAAACTGTGCTGTTTAGAAATGAGATCTAGCTCCTTCTCTTCTTATCTTTGTCTTACCGGCTCCTGAAAGCGCAGAGATACTCCAATTGGAGTTGATTCCAGCGCTATATAAACCAACAAATAAATAAATAAATAAACATCCCTGTAACCTTTGTTTTTTTCAGTGAATTGCTAAGGTATTTTAAAATTTCATTTCCTATCTATGACTCACCAGTAACCTTTGAAGTTTCTAAGGTTTTTATAAATGCTAATACCTAACTATAACGTCCCTGTAACCTTTGGGGACAACTACCCTTCCTATTGCTCCCAGTAAGTCCCATACAACAGGATAGCTGAGATTTGATTGCAGGCGATGCCCCCTTTCTCCGTCACTCTGCAAACAAGCCTCCTTGCGCACTACTAGTATTGGGGGTGAAGTCTCCTTGGCTATTGAGGGTCCTTAGGGGCCAACTACCCCTCCTCTTACCTTCAGTAAGGCCTACACAGCTGGATTGCTCAGAGGTGGTCTGATGGCTCGTCCCCTTCCTCCAGCACTCTGCAAACGTGCCTCCGTGTGCACTGTTGACTGGGGGAAGAAGTTCACTTTAGTCCTGAGGCCCTCAAGAGGACGTCATCCCCCCCCCCCCCCCCCTCCACCAGCAGTGTGTAGAGAGGCGCCTTTGCAGAGTCTGGGATAAAGGGGCATGGCCTATGACCACTTCTCAGCAATCACACTGTGTGGGGCTTACTGGAGGTAACAGTAGGTCTTCTTGGTGCCTAAGGACCCTCAGCAGCCAAGGAGACTTCATCCTCCAACCAGGAGCACACCAGAAGGCGCATTTGCAGGGTAGTGGAGAAAGGGGGTGGGGACTCCCGCGAGTTGCAGCTTTTTTTCTTTTTGTAATTTTTTTTAGGGAGGGCTTTCCCTGGACCATTTTGGGCCCCAGGAACCCCATCGCCCGGGCCCTGATCCTATTTAACATTTATTATTAAAAAAAAAAAATGGGAGGGGGCCAGGCTTGAAACTTTTTTTTTTTTAAATGGGTAGGGGGGGCTAGCGCGGCCCCACCTTCCCCGGCTGATATTGCCCCAGGGACTACATGCCCCAGGGCATGGCCAGCTAGTTTGGGACCACGGGGGGAGCCTCAAGGCCTTGGCGGTCCCTGCCGGCTCCTCTCCTCCTACGGGAGCCTTCATTGCTTTTGGCAGAGGGAGCTGCAAACATGCAGCTCCCTCTGTCCAAAAGCAATTCTGCTCTGCTTCATGGAAGCAAGAGCATTTTTAATGACCCGGGGAGGTGGTAGTCTCTGGGGGGTCTGCAACAGACCCTGGTCATGACTTTGTTTGTGCCCTGGGAGAATGGCGGTCCCTGGGACGGCTTTAGGGGGCGTAGGGCTTCCCCTACTTTGGTTTATTTTAAAATTACTTAATAGTTATGCCCCTGAAGGTGGCGGACCCCGGGCCTGTGGGTGGCCGAGCGGGACCTCCTGCATTATTTGCATATCTTTGCCCTGGGGACGTGGTAATCCCGGGGGCAGGAGGTGGGTCTGCGAGGCCCCAGCTTTTTGTAAGCACAAGTGCCCCGGGAAGGTGGTGATCCCCCGAGGCTGTGGGCCCACTGAGCCAGCCCGCAATAATAATGTAAAGTGCCCCAGGGAGGTGGCGGTTCCTGGGGCTTTTTTAAGCCTTATTAGGGAAGGCCCTGTGCGCCCCCTCCTATATTCATCATATGCCCCCGGTACCTGACACACCCAGGGGTTATTTTGAAGAAAGCGTGGGAGCCCCTGCTTTCTTTTTTATTTTATTTTAAAAATGGTTTCTATGCCGTGGTGGAGTCCCAGGGGGACCCCAAGACCATGGCTTTGGGATCAGGCTATTCCTACCCTGCCCCCTTTTCTATATTTTCACTTTTTTTTGGGACTCGGCTTGCAGCCGACTCCCAAGATGGCTGTCAACACTTCCTTATTGAAGTGTTTGCAGCTAATCAGAGCAGTGCATTTCCCTGCACGAGCTCTCTTGGTCACAACCAGAAGATCACTATAATTTTAAACTTAAGTTTCCCAAAAATTACCGAGCTTATTTACACCAAATAAGCAAACAGCACTTCCTTGAACCAACATCTGCCTCCCTGCCAAATTTGGTATAAGTCTGTTCAGCGGGCGGGCTGTAGGTGTGGGTAAAGGTTTCTAAGGGAATTAACATCACAAACGCACCCTTATTTCGTGCCCCAAATTATCGGTCCCCACTGCACGGATCACCCCCAAACTTTCCATGTTGACCAGAACCTACCTTGACTCTTGTTTTGGAAAATTTCATGACGATTGGTCAAACGGTGTCAGGTATAGCCAAGTCAAAAAATCCTTTTTCTATGGAAACTACGTCCTAACTATAACTACCTACTGGCAACCTACGGTGGGATCAGCAGGGAAGAAGCAGTGCAAGGTGTACCCTCACTACATGGGAGTCAGTTTCACAGGTTACTACATACATATATATTCACCATGTAGTAACCTGTGAAACATTGACTCCCATGTAGTGAGGGTACGTCTTGCAGTGCTTCTTCCCTGCTGATCCCACTGGCATCTTTTTTGACTACCTCTAGAATTCGGAACTCTAATGAAATACCCAACAAGATTGAAGCAATTCAGCCACCATTGTAGCTGGCCCTTCTTAAGACCTTGGTGACGGGGACAAAATTCGTAAAATCTTGACGGCTCTGGCTCACCAGGTATCAAGATTGAAGAGCAAGCATAGATTTAGGTGTGCCCATACAAACGTAGGGGATAAAAAAGTGTGATTCTGTACTTTAGTTAGCTGACTTTAGGCACAAGCTTGATTCTTTGATAGGAAGCTTGACATGATTCTTTGTATTCTGAAGGCTGTCTGCTCCGGGAGGCAAACATCAGAAGTCTGGTTCTTATCAACATCGGGCTGTAATTAATGGTGGTCTACACATCGATACTCTACTGTCTGCTGCACTGAAGCATAGATTTGACAAATGTCTTGGTAGAGTGTTTAGAGAGGTCAACGTTGTCAGAGGAAGACAAGCCACAATTAGGCTCTCCATCTTATTAAAGAATTGTGCAGCTGATTTTAGGCCAAATAAGAGGGTGAAAAACTGGAAGTAGGATCTTCCCAGACTGAAAACCACCAAAAGGTTGCAGATACATGACATTCATGTCCACGTGATCTTGGTATCCTCGGTATCCCTGGGGACAATGAAACGGACAATCTGGAAGGTTTACATTTTGAAGAATGCTGGCTAGGTACGGAAACCTCTGAGAGTGAAGGCAAACCTACACCCACAGCTACTTTAGGGTCTAGAGCAACAATTGACACCTCCTGCCATCTTTTTTGATGGTGTAATTACCACAATTGTGTAATTGTCCAGATGACTGTTGACACCTGCCAGGAAATATGTTTCATTTATTTAATTTGGTACAACACAGCATTATGATCACCTCTACACTGGTAATGGACATCATTTCGATGAAGTACCACCTCCTGAAAGGTGTTCTAGATGTAGGAGTCTGCCATTCACATGGATAACATATTATGATGCCTCACCTATCAATGCTGGACGAGGGACACAGTCAGAAGGCTTCCGATATAGGAGTGAATAGATTTTGATTAGGAGCACGTGCTGTAGACCCCATACACTTCTGTCTGTTGCCTGTACGTGCAAATCATTGATGCCTGAAAATATGACAGAACAACTCCGATCCTAGAGGCGGTGAGTGAAGATACTGACTTATGTCAACAAGTATTTATTTTCTGTAAAGGGTTTTATGCATCTTTTGCTTCTAGATCTACTGGTAGAGAATGTCCAGGACTGTTGTTCCGAAACTCACCAATGCCGTTGTCAAGGAAATAGACCTGCTGATGTGCAGCATTCAAGGAGGTTCTTGCTAGAGCAGATAAATACCCTAACACCATTAAAGTCCACACCTGAGCAAGCCAATTGTCACTGCATTTCTGTCAGTGATAATAACCACTACTTAGAACAGGGTCTGTAATTTGGAGAAAAACGATTGTGCCATATAGGTTTCGTATAACCCTGCATACATCTCCTTGAGAACAGTATACATTTTTATTTCCAAAAGATCACATAGAGCTGCCTTCTCATTGACCATAGAGGGTTCTGCTCACAAGACTGTCAATAAGAGAAATCTACTGGGACTGTAATGAGCTTTCTCCCTGTTGAGGAGATATTTCACTTCACCACTTCAGGACCATATTGCTATATTTCCTAGGTCTCTCCATTGCCTTAGGAATGTGACCATGACATTTTGGTGGATTGGCAACCCTGTTGAAACTGACTCACAGTGGACTCTCTTGAGGTATTTGGAATTTCAGGAGCCAAGGAGCCTTGATTATGCTGTACTCTCTGCAGAATCTCCTTAGTAATTCACTTTTACTTCTCCTTATTCAAAGATCGCTCGTCACTGGCATTGTCTCTCCGAGCAAAGTTTTTATTAAAATCTTGTAGCAGATTGATGGGGGTTCTATTAAACTCCACCACCCCTTTCTTTTTAAGTAAAGTGGTCGCTGGTACTGCAGATTGTGATTTAATCCTTTCCTTCTGTATTGTGCCTAACGTGGTCGACTTCTTTGCCCCGCTTGTGTATTTCTTGTCTGGAAAGAGAAGGGCACCAGTCTTTTTCATACTTTAATATTGTGCATGTATTCCCATGAATTCTTTAGCACTTACTACAGGGTGATTGCCTGCTGCTATGCCTCTCAAAACTGAAAAGTAACTCCTATGTGTGCACTACGACTGCCATGCCCAACATACAATGCAGCATGCCTTGAATAACTGCCTTGGTGATGAGGAACTAGGGTTTTAAGTTTGGTAGAGATTGGAACCATATGTTTTTTCTTCCATGTTCCAATCTCTACTGTAGCGGCGTTCATGGCCTCCATTTTGGGTTATGGAAATTCTCTCGCTCTCTGAAAAATGAAGGAATTGTTTAAGTGCCTGCAGGTTATTCACAGTTTTGCAGTATATCGTCTTGCCATTGATACTTGCAGATTTTACTCTGCTGCCTCTATCTGTTGCGTATGGTGCTGACTACATATTCCTTCTGGAGGGACCGTGACGGTTAAGACCCGAGGTACTGTGTGAAAATTGTTTTATGGAGCATGCTCTACTTGTCTGAATATTAAACCCCCAAGATATATTCCCTGGTCGTTGCCTCTGCTTTGGGAACATTTGTCTTTTGAACGTCCGTAGATTCTCAAGGCAGAGGAAAAGGCTTTTTCAGCTTTGGCTGTCACTACCTGGTCTTTGCCATCCTTACATCTATAGTCGGCTCAAATCAACTGAAATTCAGACGTCTTAAAACTCTTTTGATTGACCAAATTCCTAATTGTATGGCCTGTCGACCATGTTTTGTTCTGCTTTCACCACAAAACCCTCTTGGTGGTTCCACCTGTAACTAATAACATCATATGTACAACATGACTTGGGTGCGCAGGAGATATGCCACCACCCTGCCATTCGTATCTGGTGAAGAGGAGGGGGAACGGCGACTCTGTTCATCGTGGCCCTTTGTACCAAATGTCTTACAAACAAGCATTCGTCCTGAGTAACGGTGGCAGTTCGTTCATAGGCTCGTAGCAGGGCACCGCTCCTCCAGCATGTAGAAGATCACCTGACAGTGGGACCTTCACACAAACATTCCCCAGTGCCTTGTTATACCATCCATGTTCCTTCTGATCAACCCTAAGACACACATGGGCATATCAAGAAGGTATGAGTGTAAACCAAAAGCGTGCAGCGCGTTGTTGATTAAGCACCCTCATTTCCAATGTAGAAAGGTTAATTAAGACTGACGGGAGTGCCATCCTTGTTTTTTTTGTGGTTTTTTTTGTACCCATCGAGGGTGACCTGCGTTATTTTGCAGCATCTTTTAATTTTAATCTCATTTCTGAGATGTGATACCTGGCTTGTCGTTTTCAATCAGATAATGAAGAGGGACTTAAGGTAAACTCTTTTTTATATCTCTGGGATGTTGTAGGGCCTCTGGTACGTTGTAGGGCCTCTGGTACATAGTTAATTGTTGAGCTAATTGTGCCCTAGCATACTTTGTGGGAGCAAACACTTCCTTTCCACAAAGTTAACATTATGGATTAACTTTCCAGTTTAAGTTGTTTGTGCAAGCAACCAGCATTTGCAATTGAACCTAAATTGGTGGCCAATAATAATGGCATAGATCCTGGTATGTAAGGTAAATTACTTGTCCAATAATTAGGGAGCTGTTTGTGAAAGCTTTACTTGTTTAGTGGATTACCGTTTACTTGGTGACCAGGTTACTTCCTCCCTATAAAGAGCCCCTCTGTTTATTTCAGAGGAAGCAAGGGGGTTTCAGGCTGATGAGAAACTTGACCTGGTAGTACCAATGAATGAGGAAACCGCATGTATCACATGTTTCCCTAGGCTGCAAGATATACATTTACAAGTGCACTTTGAGGCACAGACACAATGCTTCTCTGCTTGCTCAAGTTTCTGCTTTTTCTGTGGTAACTGCTTAGAAGTGTGGTGCTTGCGTCATATTTCCCTATAGCTGCCAACTGTTGAGCTTCATCCTTGTGCAGCACTGGTCGGTAGGAGATGTGGAGATCCGAATCTGATATTTATTACTGTTTTATGTAGTGCGTCATACCGCACTTGTGTTGTTTCTGAGTACTGTAGATAAAGCTACTGTTCCCCAATGGTACTCAATTTACTTACCTTATGAAGGATGGAAGGTTAAGTCAGACTTGTCAAGATTCAAATTGGTGACATGCCTATGAATGCTTTGTTTGAGCAGCGAATATTTAACTCCCGCTCCTATTTCCATATCCCTATAGCTTGACCTAAACCGCTCCGTGATTACAGGAAAGAATGCTGCTCTTTTCTGTGCAGAGAATCCGCTTCTTATCCCAATGTCATTTGAACTTGCTTCAACATCAAGCTGTTGCAGATCATAAGGAGCCTTGCCCAAAAAGTGTTTTTGTGATAGATACCTGCATACGCTATCTGACAAGCGACATCTAGCTGCAGATTCCTTAACCTTTGAATTCTCCCTAGTCATCATACTGGATCCGGCAATTTTTCAGCTGTACCTCTATGCACTGGAGGACGGTGTTGTACGACTCCGCGATGACGTTGTCTCCGGTTGTGACGTCAGTGAAGTCATACAAGTCTCCTCTGGTTTGCTGATGTTAGTTTCTTCTTTTCCGCACTGTAACGTGGATCCGGAAAACCGATTCCTTAGGCCATTTTTGGCCCTACTTTTACAGTGTTTGTCGACAGGAAACAGTGTGCCTGTCTTATGTCTTCAGGCTTTAAGCATTGTGGGTCGTGTACTCGACAAATGTCGGTTACAGACCCACATTCTGTTTGTATGTGGTGTTTACGGTAACACCACGACTCCGAAGACTCTGGCTCCTGCCAAAAGCTGAAACCAAAGACGCTCAAGCAACGACGAATGAAACATTTAGCGGTGCAGATGTCACGGTCTACAGAGACTTCACTTTGGCCTCGGTCTGCTTCTGCTTGTTCGGAGGGTGGTTCTTGTGACCGTTCCAGGAGTCTGAGTCTTTCACAGGAACATCACTCTCCATCGACGTCCCAAGTTAAGTGCAGGCATGTGGAGTAGCGGCATCCCCCAACTTTACCGCATGGAGACTCCGTCTCTCATGGCTCCTCCCGCTCACTGGTTAAGGAGGCCGTACACGACTCTGCCCCACGTCTCACCATATTTCCGGGATCCGGGGCATTGATGGTCTAGATTACAGAGTACTATAATTCTATGCATCTTATCTTTGGGCCCTCATCTTCATCTAGAACACCATTGGGACCCATGGAGGTGAGAGGAGCCACACCGGTGGGTTCATCCTTGGTGCAAATTGGGATGTCTGAGTCGTTGAGTTCGTGCCGGTTGGTGTCGGTCTACTTCCATTTGATGCCGGTGCACAGCCCTTCGGGTTCTCCACCTTCTGTGTCCATCCTTAATCAGTTTACTCTGGCATTGACATTGGCAGTGCTGATCAAAGTAATTTCTCCTCTTCATCTCAACGTTGAGGCATCGCCTTCTCTGTGGCGTCGGGTGTGGAGTTGATAGAGCCAACTAAGGAAAATGTTGGTTTTCCACCTTCATCTCATAGTGGGGCTTCTGGAAGTCACCTTGTAGTGGGTGAAACAGAAGAGTCTGGGCTGTAACAGCCTATTTTGGAGACTATTCCATCTCTTATAGAGGAGAATTGGCTAGACTATCTGCACTCAGTGAGGCTAGTGGGTTGGAGTCTTCCCCAGCCTCAGGGTTGCTTTCCCCTCCTAGTATTGCTACTGAGGCGAGTTCCTCTTTTGCAGATATGTTGAGAAGAGTGACTACAGTATTGGACTTATCTCTGCCTATGGTGGAGATGCCCACTGATTAATGTCCTTTATCAAAGTCGGACGGGTGGGACCTGTTCTCCCATATAGTGAGGTCCTGTGGGACATACTGTTGGGCACTTAGGCCAAGCTGATACGGGGGTCTTGGTGGATCGAACTAGATCTCACAAGCACTTGCCTGCTCCTGGAGGTCCAGCTTATCTCCTAAAACATCCTACTACTCATAGTTTTGTAGTTCAGTCTACTTCAGCCTCCCAAAATATGGATTATCTACCTTAATTCCATTTGATAGAGATTCTAGGAGACAAGAGTCATGTGGCAAACTTATTTTTTCCTCGACTAGTTCTGCTTTAAGGTCCACTAACATGTGTTGTCTTCTTGGGCGGTTTTCTTACGCTTTGTGAGATTCCTTGCAGAGTATGTTTCCAACACTTCCGGATGACCTCCAATCTAATCTTAAACAGCTGATTCAGAATTGTCAGCAAGCAGCTAAGCTGATTATTAGATGCGGCATGGATACTACTGATTCAGTTCGACATGCCATGGCATCCTCTGTGGCACTTTTAAAAATTTGATTTGAGTTTTATATAGAGCTGGCTATACCCGGAGGTATCAGAACGCTTTACATAAGGATCCACAAAGTTACAAAATTACATCAGTTATAAGTTACATCAGTTCCAAGATAACATTTCCAGAGCGTCGGAAGACGAAGTAAGTGGAGCTTACAAGGGAAAGAGGGTGGAGTCTAGGAGGGAGAAAGGATGGAGATAGAATGGATGGAGAGACGAAGGAGAGTCTGCCCAAAGTCCGGCTGGGTAGGTGATGGCTGAGGGGGAAGTCCACAGCCCATTTCCTCTATAGCTATCAGGTAGCTCCACCGGGCATCAGTCAAGCGGCTAGGTCTCAATGAGAAAACAGTTAGAGAGCAAAGAGGAGGAATAAATGGAGCGTTAAGGAGAAAGTGGATGGAGTAAAGGGGTAGGGGGAAGAGTATGACGGAGAGACGATGTAAGGTCTGCCCAATGTCCGGCTGGGTAGGTGAGGGCCGAAGGGGTAGTCCACAGCCCATCTCCTCTATAGCTATCCAGTAGCTCCACCGGGCATCGTCCAAAAAGCTAGGTCTCCACGGTCAGAGGTAGGTTCACAGATTCGGTATCCTGAAGGCTAGGACGGATGGGGGATGAGTTTGAGGTCTGGTCGAAGTCCGGTTTATTCTCAGAAGAGTAGCACGACGTGGTAGGGAACACAGTGGCAGCCATTTTGGGGTCAAGCAAGGGATCAACAGGTAGTAGCAAATTAGATGGGATCCATCGCTACCACAAGATCGAATGTGGGTATGAAGCACTCCGGGCCCCCTCTGTGCAGAGTCCGACAATCAGGCACAATGAGTCAACCGGCGCCACTTCCAACACGCCAACCGGGATGACCGGGGCAGCAGCGCGGCTTCCACCAGTCACGGCCGGCGAACTCAGCTTCCGAGGGCCCCACTGCCTCCCAGGGCTATCCTTAGAAATTCTTTTAGGGCCTTATAAGTAAATGCCTGCTGATTAAGTCTTCCTGAGCACTTGCATTTGTTGACTGGCATGGGTGAGGTGTAGTACTGCAAATTTCACTGCTGAGCGCTGTCAGTGCTTGTTGGTCTATGGGGAAGGCACAGAGCCACTTCTTCTTTAAATCCCTCCTGCTGCACTGAGGTATTGGATGTCGTTGGGGCACCTAGTGCAAAGCCCCCCTCATTTATTTGGTCTTCTTCTGACTGCCAGCCGCCATTTTAGGGTCAGGCACGGTCAGGTAAGGCTCCGGTTCGCTGCCGATTTCTAGCCGGTGTCTGGCTGTCCGGTACTGAAATTGCTCCCGCTGCACTATAGGCAACAAGGCACTACAGCATCGTGCCTCGTTGCAAACCTCAGGATTTTCAGAAGCTGTCCAAGCTATTTTGGTAGTTATTCCCCTTGATGGCACCCATCTTTTTGGTGCCCAGGCCGACGCTTCTTTATGGTGTTTCCGTGATAGACAAGGTGAAACAGGGTCTTGGTTTCTCCTTTTTGTAATTATATCCCTACTTGATGTTTTTTTCCCTTACTAGGGTTGTATGGGAAATATTAATCTTTTGGTTTTTGCACGACTGGCCATGTTATGGCAGTGCCATGGTGGTATAAGTTCTGCCTGTTGATGACACTTAATGTGGTGGTTCTGCGGTTAGCGGATGCTATTGTTTCAATACTGTCTTTGACAGGTTATGTGGTACATGGATACCTATTGCATAGGTTTTCTCTTTCATATTTTCCTCTGATGATGAGCTGCATGCTCGAGGTTATTTGCCTGTGATTTTTTTTTCGGTTAGGAAGATTACATATGCCTCCTGTTTCTTTAGAAGCAGTTTGGTATGCTGGTATGCATTACTTTTGATTTTCCGTATCTCTTATGGGGACATCTTGCTAATGCCTATGGGAGACATTTTATACAGAGGGTATCCTTATACTTTACACCTACTTTGAAATTCCACTTCAGTGCAATTTTTAAGTCTGGTTTGACCAGGTTTGCGACTAAGACATTCTTGTTTGATTGGCCCTTCATTTGACTGCATTACTTTTTGCTAGTTTTGGCGGGGTGTGCTTTGCTTTGAAGTCAAGGAGGTACACAGATTACTTTTGTGTTTGGTGATTTGTGCAAAGTTTATGGTACCCTATAAGGGGTTTATGCCATCTTTACTATGTTGTGTGTTCATGACCTGCACATGGGGTTTTGTCCTTTGATATGTATTTCTCTTTCTTGGAAGTGTTACGTGTGATAATTATATTGCTAACGCTTACTTCAATTTATGGTGGTTCTATGGCCTACTTTTATTCTTAGAACATGATTGTTTCACGATCATTGCTTGTAATGTTATCTGGAGTGAAGTGTCAAAATATTTTGACCCAAGGGGGCTACCGTTTACGGCCGTATTCAGAATATTCTGGGAGGATTTCTAATTTTCTTAAAGAGAATGTTCAACTTTATGATTCTTCTTTTCCTTAATAATATCCTGAATTTTCCTTCCATATCCTTTGATATGCTGGTGTAGTTCGACTTTTCCTATCGGATGGTGGATATCCTCTGTTTTCCTGGGACGTTTTCTTTCTCTAATCAAGAATTGCTCTTTTTATGTTTTGTGACTTATAGCCCTTTTAAGGTTCATATATATAGAATCCTCGTCTGTGTTACAGTGACATTTCGGTTCTGTGCGATATTCCTACATTCCAACTGGATATCTATTTTTGAGATTTCCATGGGTTGGGTTGTATTTCATTTTGACCTATTGGGCCAGGTGTGGTCGTAAGTGATTGCTGTTGGCAAGGGTTAAATTCCTGTGTTTACTTTTGGGATGATGATAGTAACATCCTCTCAGGATACTTTAGAGCAGTTGGCACTATCTTAATGCTAAATTACCCGGGATAAATGGCGTACACACAGGTGTAATGTATCCATGTGGTGCATTTTTAGAAATAGCTTTGCCCTATGCAATATGACAAGACATGTATTATATTTTTTTAATCCTGCTATGAGTTGCAGCTTGCTGTTTTCATCACACTTGTTTTATCTGTGACTGTATGTCATATCCTGTAGATGTAGGTCTTTACACACCACACACAACACCACACCACACCACACCACACACACTTGTTTATATATGTATTATGGGTATGGATCTATATATGGATGAGCTATATAGATCTGGGCATTGTTCATTATTTATGGCATATTCATATCTGGATAATCTTTCTGGCTCTACGAGTTATATGCATTATGGGACCCTCGTAGTGATCATTTTATCTAATGACATTTTGTCCAAGGATAGATTTACATCAGTTTTTGTTTTTGGGTTGGTCTTTCAGACTTTACGATGAATACGTTTATTCATCTAAGCTCTAATGTGGATGAGTTATACAACGTATTTTTTCTGTATTTCTTAATACAGATTCTTTTGAATACTTCCTTACTGGTGTAGGGAACTGTAGTTCACAGGGTATGCATTATTGCATTTGGCTCTTCTCGTCCATAGGCTCATTTCACCCTTTAGGGGTCATGTACTAATGTTGACTGTTGTCTTCTGACAGTGATATGTAGCTGTCCTCGGGGCATGGGTTTTTCCGTGCCTGTAGGGTTGTTTTTATTTACATTTCCTGTGGTCCTGCCACAGGTTTTGTAAGGAGCTCTTGCTCTTTTTCTTCTAATTCCTACGTACATTTGGTGTATTATTAATTTCGACAGACTGGCTCTCTGAGAACTTTCGTAGGATTAGTTTGCAGACCCTTCTCAGGGTGGGTATAGCTATAATATTTAATTCAAAAGTGAATTAATCTGCAGCTAGATGTCTCAATCAGATGAACATGTTACTTACCTTTGGTAACGCATTATCTAGTAGAAACATAGTCTAGCCGTAGATTCCTTAATGCCCTACCCATCCTCTCCCCTCTGCGATTGATCCTTTTCTACCAGTTGAGTTGTGAAACTGGATTGGATATATTTGCTTATTATCTCCAACAAACATCTAGTCAACAAGGTAATTGGGTCTGAGGAACTGGACTTGAGTTTCTTAGCTTGAATGTGTCGTTTGTTTTTTATTTTTTCCTGGATAATAAAAAATCGCACTTTGGTTAATAAAGTATTGTAGAAATGGCAACTATTTGTTAGATGGTGAATAGGCTGTTCTGTTAAGGTTTAAGCAATAATATATTATGTCTCGATATTTACCTTTGCCAATGATCGTTAAGTTTTTTAATGTTCTATTTTTTTCCCTTCTCCTGGTTCATTGCCTTTAATTAGCAGTTTCAGGTTGCATGATCTGATTTGACTTACTTTGGAAAATACATCGCTGTCCGCATTGGTGCGGAATCCCACGCTGCAGTCTTCCAGTAAGTCATGCAAGGGCATAAGATGGATATTGATTAATATTGGAGAACCAAACCTTTTTGGTGACCGATACTTCTCTTTTTAGAGGCAATGAAGTAGTCAAACCTGACCAAAGTCATTTTTTTTCCAAGTAGATATTTCCCGTGGCAGTTGATAATGCTATTTGATATTCCTTCTGTGTTTTACTTCCATAGAGGCAGAATTTTGTGATCCCCAATTTTGAGGGCAGAGAGCTGCCTAACACCTTGCAGAATGGCTCTTCTGAAGTATCTGTTAGTTGCAATAACCTTAATTATCCTATTACAGGGATTTCCAATGCTTGTTTCGAAGCACTAGATTCATGCCACATGTTCAGGATGTTCTAAATTTACATAAACAGAATCTAAATAGAAATCCTTTGCTCAGTACATTTTTCCTGAAACTGACATAAATCTGGACTGCTTTTTCTGCTTGAATATTAACATGGGAATGCGTTGTTTAGTATTCTGTTTGATCTGTCTTTTCAGTAATTTGAATCCCCTTACTTCACATGGTACGGTTCCATGGTCAGTTTTTGCAATAAAGGGTCAGTGCATTCTTTGGTTGGTAGATGTTTTGGTTAGGAAGGCCGACTTTGTTCTCCAATTGTCATCTGCATAATCATTAAGGCCTATTCAGGTCTTCTTCAGCAAAAAAGCTCGGTTTGTTAACGCTGTCTGCTGGTAGATGTGGGCTTTAGAATGCTTGTCCCATCATCAAAATGATGTCTATGATAAGCAAGAAATAGAAGAATGTGGTGCCATGTGAATAATAGCAGTGCAGAGCGTTGCTGGAGTCCGAGTGAACAAAAATTCCAACACGCTTCATTTTTAAAAAGAGAAATAAAATTCTTGTACTAATGTGCTGAAAGAGATGCTATTATGTGAATGAACTTCGAGCAGGCTCTCTTGTGCTAACTTGTTTGCTATTCTGGCATAAAATGGACCAATTTTGGTACGACCCTAAAGGTTTCATGAACCTTAGCTAGAAATCAAAAGCAATGCCATAAAACCGTTATGTTTCTTAAATATGTTGGTAAATGGTGGGTTTTGGACCACGGTTTATATTGTATACTCAAGTCTTATATTGTGTACCCACAAGCCCAAGTCTGCAGGAATGGTACGCTTTCCATCATGTTTTTGATCCGCAGAGACACCAGATACGGCTGTCCACTATCTCCCCTCCTATTCGCCATTGCCATGAAGCCACTTGCGGTTTGAATCAGGTGCGTTGCCCAGATGTGAGTGTTTGACTTGGGTGCTGGTTTGGAAGACAGGATAGCACTATATGCAGACTATGCCCTTTTGCTCCTCTTGAGGCCATCAGCTACAGGCCCCGCCTACCTCATATGCTGGACCTATACGGCATGGCCTCTGGTCTCCAGGTTAACTGGTCAAAGTCACTACTGATCCTGCTGAAAGGATACAAAGATACCATGAGTTGGCAGTCGCGCCTACTAATCCAGAGGCTCAGTTTCCACTTTCTTGGCATTCATGTTACACCTTTACCTTATCCTTGCTTGGAATCTCAATCTCAAGCCTCATATGTTTAATGGCAATAGAGATGCTCTGGTGGTCTACACTTCTACTCAACGTTCTAGGTAGAGTGACCCTTTTGAAAATGATGGTTCTACTTCAGTTCTTGTATGTATTCCACAACCTCCCGACCTTCATCTCATCATGGTTTTGCATGCTGCTCTCCAAGGTTTGCTCCTTTTATGTGTGTCAGACAAATGATAACATTTGGCAAATGCACACAATTGACCTTTGGCGGAGAGATAAGCATGGCAGTCCTGCGCCTCTATTACTGGGCATCTCAGCTACTGATCTGCATGCCTGCTGAGTGGGGGCTGGCAGGACCCAGCCTTCTGACTCGCAGTAGCCCTGCTGGTACCAGGTATTCTCACAGGAATGTTATATGGGGCTCCTGAATCCACAACTCCCCATGGTAACCAGAATAGAGCTACTGGCCCGGAGATCGGCCCTGAGGTGGAACCAAAAGATCACCTTGGAGACATCACTGTGGGGTCGTCGCTTGCTTGAGCACTGTACCTAACTGATGGGATTTGGTAAATGGGAACTAATCTGGATCTCCAAGGTGGGAGATGTTTGGTGGGGCAATCACATGAAGTCCTTTCAAGACCTCCAGACTGGATTTCATTAACACTGATCCAAGTACCAACAATTACGTCATGCCCCTGCACAACACCAGGACACTCTTCTCTCTCTTTCTCTTTCTCTCTTTCTCTCTCTCTCCTCCTTCTCTCTTTCTCTCTCTCCTCCTTCTCTCTTTCTCGCTCTCCTCCTTCTCTCTCTCCTCCTTCTCTCTTTCTCTCTCTCCTCCTTCACTATTTCTTTCTCTTTCTCCTCCTTCTCTTTCGCTCTCTCTCTCTTTCTCTTTCTCTCCTTCTCTTTCTCTTTCTCTCTCCTCCTTCTCTTTCTCTCTCTCTCTCTCTCTCTCTCTCCTCCTTCTCTCTCTCTTTCTCCTCCTTC